>NC_142999.1:5000-9994227 GCF_061535395.1 Colias eurytheme | reverse complement strand
ACCTAACCTAACCTAACCTAACCTAACCTAACCTAACCTAACCTAACCTAACCCAACCTAACCTAACCTAACCTAACCTAACTAACCTAACCTAACCTAACCTAACCTAACCTAACCTAACCTAACCTAACCTAACCTAACCTAACCTAACCTAACCTAACCTAACCTAACCTAACCTAACCTAACCTAACCTAACCTAACCTAACCTAACCTAACCTAACCTAACCTAACCTAACCTAACCTAACCTAACCTAACCTAACCTAACCTAACCTAACCTAACCTAACCTAACCTAACCTAACCTAACCTAACCTAACCTAACCTAACCTAACCTAACCTAACCTAACCTAACCTAACCTAACCTAACCTAACCTAACCTAACCTAACCTAACCTAACCTAACCTAACCTAACCTAACCTAACCTAACCTAACCTAACCTAACCTAACCTAACCTAACCTAACCTAACCTAACCTAACCTAACCTAACCTAACCTAACCTAACCTAACCTAACCTAACCTAACCTAACCTAACCTAACCTAACCTAACCTAACCTAACCTAACCTAACCTAACCTAACCTAACCTAACCTAACCTAACCTAACCTAACCTAACCTAACCTAACCTAACCTAACCTAACCTAACCTAACCTAACCTAACCTAACCTAACCTAACCTAACCTAACCTAACCTAACCTAACCTAACCTAACCTAACCTAACCTAACCTAACCTAACCTAACCTAACCTAACCTAACCTAACCTAACCTAACCTAACCTAACCTAACCTAACCTAACCTAACCTAACCTAACCTAACCTAACCTTTTTTTTTTTTTTTTTTTTTTTTTTATAGTGGAGAATGCATTTAGGCATACCCAGAGCGCTCGGGGAAAGGGCCCTGGGTTATGTCGGACTCACACCGCAGAATGCGGCGACTACCGACTAAACTCCACTGTGTTCCGTCGCTCCGCTATATTGGCAGGGTCGCGGGTATTTGGTGTAACCGCTTCCGTAACCCTGTCAGCGGCAGCCTATTTTTTATATAGGCCCATCGCGATTAAGACCTGGCTAGTGTTCGCCAGTTCCTCCTTCCTGGGGGGCGGCGTGAACGGAACACGTCTCACGCCGCCTCACCGCACCGGACGATGGATTATGTCCCCGTTCCACCGTCCGGCACCCAACATTAGGGAAGCAATTCGCGACCGTGTACAGCGGTCGCGACTCGGCGACTGCGCCCAATAAGACGTCGCCGCCGAATAGGATCCGCGTTAGGATCTCCCTCGCGGACCCGCTCTGCTTCCTCCTTCTGCGACATCACATCTTCACAGAATGTGATAGCCGCGCGCCACGATCTGTCGCTGCCAACCATTGCGCGAGCTATGGAAGGCAGGGAGAGATCAGGGCCGACGACTGCGACTAGGTGAGCACGGGGCTCGGACCACGCGGGGCACACGGCGAGAGTGTGGTCTGCCGTGTCCTCCGGACTGTCACACCAATGGCAAGCCATTTGCGGCTCCCGCCTGGCGACTTGCACAAGTACCACCCGAAACAGCCGTGTCCGGACAGCACCTGTGTCAGGCGGAAGGTAATTGCCCCATGCCGCCTGTCGCACCACTCGCGTAGGACCGGTCGGATAGCTTCGACCGTCCTCGCTCCTGCGCTGGGCCTCTCGAGCCGGCGTTCCCACTCCCTGAACCGCCGCTCGAGAGCATCAGCCCTCCATTGCTGGACTTGCTCCAGATATGGATTAATTCCATGCGATCTGGACGCGGTGACGCGGCGATAAACGTCCGCCAGCATCTCGGCATCCAGGTCCCACGGGGGCGTCCCAGCCATGACACACGCGGCCTCGAAGGACACTGTGCGATATGCCCTCACGACTCTGAGCGCCATGACCCGCTGCGGTCTACGCAAGTATGGTCTGGTACGGACGCTCAAAGAGTCGGCCCAAATGGGCGCACCATAGAGGGCCATGGAGCGAATGACGCCGGTGTATAGACGACGACACGCACCCCCAGCCCCTCTTAGATTCGGGAGCAGACTTCCAAGTGCCCCGGCCACCCCAACAAGACGGGGGGCGAGGCGACGAAAGTGCTCCACAAATGTCCACCGGCTGTCCAGCACGATGCCCAGGTAGCACAAAGTGGAACCGACGCCGATGGACGTGCCACCCACCTGGATAGCTGAACCAGCAGCCTGCGCCCTTCGACGGCCGCGAAACAAAATTGCCTCTGACTTGTTCAGAGCGACCTCTAAGCCAAGTCGTTTGATTCGGCGCACAACATCCGCCACACCAGCGGTCGCAATGAGGGCTGCCTCCCTGTACGAGGCCCCGCGTGCAGTTACCAGGGTGTCATCCGCGTAGCAAAGCACGCTGACACCCGGTAGATAAGTGGCACGCAGGACCCAGTCGTAGCCGATGTTCCACAGAAGGGGCCCAAGAACCGAGCCCTGTGGAACACCGCACGTCACTTCCTTTTCTAGCCACCCACTACGCGCGGGGTACGCCACAGCCCTCTCCGATAAGTAGGACTGCAACAAGCGCACCATATACCCGGGCACGTTGTGATAGCGGAGCGCTTCGATCACGCAACTCCACGGCAGAGTGTTGAATGCGTTGGCGATGTCAAGGGACACCGCCAAAAGCACTCCGCCTTCATTATCTGCATGATCAGCGAGGTTCCGCAATTCAGCAATCGCATCGATAGTGGACCTTCCCCGGCGAAATCCAAATTGGTTCTCGCTTAGGTCCGGCCCCACTCCCTCCAGATGGTCGATGAGGCGAGCTGCGAAGACGCGCTCAAAGAGCTTGCTCACCTCATCGAGCAGCACGATCGGCCTATAAGCCGAGGGCGAGTCGCGCGGGCGTCCCTCCTTCTGCAACAGGACCAAGTTCCCGGTCTTCCACCTACGGGGAAATTGGCCCTGTTGGAGGCATTTTGTGAACAGCTGTTCCACCCTGGGTCCAAGAGATTCTAGCGCCAGCACCCAGGCCCGCCCGGGAACACCGTCAGGGCCGGGGGCGGCATTCTTCGCCTTAAGGCGCTCTACTGCCACAGCGAGCTCGTTGCGAGTGACTGGAGGGACATTTTCGTTGTTGAGCTCCTCCTGCGCAGTCATCGTGGGTGCCATCGGTGGGGGAGAATGTCTTCCCCGACTTGGAAACAAGGACGTCACCACTTGCTCCAGAAATCGTGGCTCGAGACTTTGAGACAAGGGCGGGGCCCAAGGGCGAAGCTTTTGCCTCACCCTCTTATACGGCCGACCCCAAGGTTCGCGGTTCAAACTCTCGAGCATCTCTTCCCATGCACGGGTCTTAGCGCTGCTGATGGCGTGCTGCAGAGACACAATGCAGTCCCTATAGACGGCGTATAACCGCGCTTCCTCCTCTTCGTCACGCCGCCTACGGCGCCTGTGCCTGGTGTACGCCCGCCTCGCAGCCACGCATGAAGCACGCAGCTGGGCAACATCGGCGGACCACCAGTACATTTGGCGCCTACGTGGAACCGACCGCACCCTCCGCATGCTCGCGTCGCACACCTGAGACATAGCTTCGGCAAGCCAAGTGGCCTCCTCCTCTACGTTTTCGCCGTCATTCTGCTGCGACGGGAGCCAAGCCTGCACTAAGGCAGCCTCAATGAGGAGCTCCCTATCGAGGCTACCAAGTGCCCAGCGCGGACGACAATCGCCAGGGGGGAATTGACTGGGAGCCGTCGAGGGCGTGGAGACGCTAAACCGGATATAACGGTGATCCGAGAGCGTCTCCACGTCCAAAAGAACCCTCCAGTCTTGTATACGACGAGCGAGAGGGGGGCTCGCAAACGTGACATCTACAATGGATCCACCCCTCTGCCGAACACACGTTAATTCTGCTCCACGGTTAACAACCGTCAGTCCCGACGCAACTGCCCAGTCAGCGAGTGTCGAGCCACGTATATCACTTGCCACGCAGCCCCAAGACACCGACTTGGCGTTCAGGTCCCCAGCCAGAAGTACAGATTGAGGTTGTGCGAAGTCTAGCAGATCCCTCAGCTCAACCAAGAACTGCTCGAAATCGGCGAGGCAGCGGTTCGGCGAGAAGTATGCCCCCACAACGGTGAAGCCATTGACAACCGCCGAGACGCATCCCCGTCGCCTTACGATTTGCTCAAGCTGTGTGTCGCCTTGAGTAACCAGCGCCACCAAGCCATCCAGATCGCCCACCCAGTTATCCCGGGGGGGCAGATTGTATGGCTCAGACACTACCGCCACGTCAATCTCCCACTCTGCCAGACTCTGATGTAAAAGGTCCTGGGCCCTGGCACAGTGGTTGATGTTGGCCTGTAGGAAACGCAGTGGGGCCATTACTGCGTTTCCATGGCTGCCTCCGTTTGCGGTACCTCATCAGGCACCGGAGCAGAGCGTGATGGCGTTGGAGCGCCATCTTGCTTCCGCATTCCACCTCTTTTAGGCTTCGGGGCCTTACAGGCTGCGCTTCCAAGCCGATGCTCTGCCGGTAGCTTTGCCTCCGTGCATAGGGCGCAGCGAGCGGAGGCGGCATCGCATCCACCAGCTTTATGGCCTGTTTCACTGCAGCGGAAGCAAGTGGCACTCCTGTCCGTCGGCGAGGAGCACGTGGCGCTGACATGGCCCACCTCCAGGCAGCGGTAACAGCGCAGGGGCTTCTGCTCGGTGAGAGAGACTTTCGCCGAAGCCCACCCAACCATTACGCGCCCCGCCTGCGCCAGCTTCTTCGCCGCAGTCACCGGGCAACTAACCCAGGCTGATACAGCACCTCGGAGGCCCGTGCGCAGGCCACCACACTTCACATGCTCCGCGGTACACTCCCCTGCGCGCGATACCGCAGCCGCAATGTCCTCGACTGTGGCCGAGTCATCCAGGCCAGTGATTCGCAGGTCTGCGCACTTGACCGGCCTGGACACCTTAACGTTATCCTCACCGAGGACCTCCCGCAATTTGGCGGCAAGGGAGTCCGCTTCCTTGGTGCTGGAAGCACCGGGGATCTCTAGTATCCTGGCACCAGTGACAGCGCGCTTAAAACGCATTGCACTGATGCCAATTTCGGCGAGGTCTATTCCACGCCGCGCCTCCGTCAAAACACCGGCGTAGGTTACGCCACGCTCCTTCGCACTCGGCTGCAGGGTAAGGACGACAGCCGAGGAATTCGGAGCGTGGAGCTTTCGCGACTTCTTCTTGCGGGACTTAGCCGCAGGCTTCTTCCCTTTCCCTTTATTTTCTTTTCCTCGCTTTCCGACCACAGTCCACTCTCCGTCCTTTGACGGCTGCTGCGGGAGGCCGGATGACGTGGCCAGCGTATCTTTTCTGGGGGGCTTTGAACCCGCCGGATCAGGCTGCACGGGGACCCTTTCCTTCCCCTTCGCCAATTTCTTTTTCCTCTTCTTCGAGGTTGCCTCGATCTCCAAAGCTGGGACCGCCGTCTGCTTCGCGGTTTTCTTAATTGCGGGCCCAGACACCGATCTACCCGGTTGCGATGAAGCCGCAACACCTGCATATGTCCTCGCCTTTGATGGAGGGGGCGGTGCGAGGTCATCAGCCATCGCTTGTTCAGCCGCCTTTGCCGCTTTCCTGCTATCTGCCGCCAGCGGAGGTCTTATGCGCTTTTCCGGCAGCAGACGCTCCTCTAGAGCCTCAAATCTCGCGTTAATCATTGCTCCGACCTGGCGCAAGATATCCGAATCTTGGGGCTGAGCAGGCAGCGACGAGCCCTGAGAGGCCTTCACCTCTTGGAGTTCCCTTTTCAGGGAGTCGAGCTCCGCCTGTAGGCGGGAATTGGCTGCCTGCAGCAATCTCGTCTCCTCAGAGACAGAGTGTTTCTCTAATAGAGCTACCGACTGCTCAATGTCATCGTGGGCCAATTTCAAGGCCTTTTTGAAAGTGCCCTTGAGATTTGATGACTTGGTCATCACCTTCAGGATTGCAGCCAGGTCATCGGCAATGCGGCGACTGAGAGCCTCGGACGTGTTTGTCTTTGCTGGAATGGGAGGGAGAGGAGCGCTAGCTTGCGCCACTTCAATGCGCTCGGCGCACTCAGCAACCTCCTTCTCGGCCTGCGCTTCCAACTCCCTCTTACGCAACCTCGTCATATCGAATGTGGCCTCGCGCCGAGTGGCGCTTGAACCCGATGGGCGGCCCTTCCCTCTTTTTGAGGTGGTCTTAATAAATGGGGATGTAAAAACCCCTGTGCCATCTTCTGTGTCGGAACCAGAACAGCTGGTGTCCAGCGTCCGCTTCCGCCACAGCCTGTCTTTTCCATCCATTTCTATGTTGCTGTTGGCAGAGCTGGAGCTTGAACGCAGCACAGCCCTGCCCCGCCTTGTCTCGACACGCGCCGGAGACATACTTCCGTCAGTGTCTTCCAAATCATAGAAGTTTTCAGTGTCCATAATTGTGTGTTTGCTAGAGTCGTCGTTGATCGTTTCGGAGTTAAAGGACATTTTTGTTCCCACGAGTATGGGGGATATAAAACGTCCATCCGGGCGGTGCCCCCTGCACCCGGATAACCCTTTTACACCATGGAGGTCGGGCGGTATCCATGGGTGTACACAGCTAAAAGCTCACGCTCTCCCGAGCCAAACTGTCCAAGAAGGACAGGAAATCCACGCCGCTGGACTACAACGCGGATTTGAGGGTTTTTGATGAGGTGTCCTTCCTCTCAGGCCAGCCGATTAAGGCAAGCCTCCTGGTCCGTCGTAGCTGCTAGACGTGACAACAACACTACGACGGATAACAGGTTGCCCGACGGGAGGCCGAAGCCTCTAACCAGGCGACAGAAAAACCTGCCGCCCAGCCCGCCGCGCCGCGATTGATACAACCGCCATCCATCGCTGCAAAGCAGCCCGTCGTCCAGTAGGACTAAATCGTCCGCAACCACTGGTCGCCATACCTCGCCGCAAAAGCAGCACTGTTCGAAAACAAACCCAGCAATTTCTCTGCAAAGCAGAGATTGCAACGAGGACGTGGTAGCCCTCGAGTTCCTCCACGCTGATTTTGGTCCGCGCCGGCAAGACCACCGGTACCCCCCATATCTGGGAGGCCTTCCCCTATCCGCCACCTGAGGACGCGCCCGATGGGAGACCAGAAACTCCACACGGGAACCTAACCTAACCTAACCTAACCTAACCTAACCTAACCTAACCTAACCTAACCTAACCTAACCTAACCTAACCTAACCTAACCTAACCACACGTTCACTATCTCCGAACCAGTGAAGAAGCCTGCAACACCTAAAAGTCGGACTGCAGAAGGGAAAGCCCTTCTGCTGAAAGGGAAAGCCCACCTGCGGGAGTCCCGAAATTTAAAGACTGATATAAAAGACGGGGTAATTACGGCGCTAGAAAGGATGTATGAAATAATAAAAGAGATTGAGTTTGAACTCACCAATGCCAGGGCTGGTAGTGGAGGGCGTAGTGGGGACCCTATACATCCCCCCCCGCCATCCGATGCTGGTCCCAGCGTAGTTGACGACGCATTGGTGAGAAATCTGGACCTAAGTGAAGGAATGAAAGAAAGTATGAAAGAGATGATGACAAGAATGGAAGATATGAGAGTAAGCATGCGGGAGAATGAAAATAAAATGGACAAATTGAGCTCGCTTTTGGAGGGCAACATGACTGTCGCCAAAACGGCGAGTTATGCGGGCGTTGTCTCGAAGGGAGTCATAGAGAAACTCCCCGAAGCAAGAGCCCTGCATTCGGTCATGGTGTCATCCAAAGACGAACAAGAGACGGGTGATGAGGTGTTAGAAATGATCAGAAAGACTGTGGATGCAAAGGACGGATGGGTGAAAGTAGAGAGGGTAAGAAAGGTGAAGAACAGGAAGGTGGTCGTCGGCTGTGCGAATGAGGAAGAAAGAATCAAGGTGAAGGAAAGGCTGAGAAAGAATGAGGGATTAGTAGTGGAAGATGTAAAAAATAAGAGCCCTCTACTAGTCTTCAGGGATGTAATGAAATGCGAAGTTGACGATTTCGTCACAGCATTCAGTAACCAAAATGCAAGCATCCTTGAGGGCCTGAAGGGGGAAGAGAGAAAGGTAGAAGTAGCGTACGTGATGAAAGCAAGGAACCACCTCCAGAACCACGTAGTGGCCAGGGTGAGTCCACAGGTATGGAAGAGATGCACGAGTGAAGGATACGCCCATATAGGGCTAAGAAGAGTGAAAGTGATGGATCAAAGTCCGTTAGTGCAGTGCTCGCGCTGTCTTGGGTACGGGCATACGAGACGAATGTGTAGGGAAGAGAAGGAACGATGCAGCCACTGCGCTGGTCCTCACATGAAGACCGAGTGCGACAAGTGGCTGCGGGGAGAAGTGCCTCAATGCATCAACTGCATAAAGGCTAAGAAAGGCAGCGCAGAGCACAGCGCCTTTGACAGAGAGTGTACGGAAAGAAAGAGGTGGGATGCTCTGGCCAGATCGGCGGTAGCGTATTGCTAAGGTTGCCCAAGGTGAGTCCTTCCAGTACCGAATGCTGCAGGCCAATCTCCAGCGGAGCCAAATCGCCACACGGGAGCTACTGCTCGAAGCCACCAAGCGTAAGGCATGCGTAGCATTGCTGCAAGAGCCCTACGTTGGTGGGGCGAAAAGTATGAGGACATACAATGGAGTGAGGATCTTCCAGAGCGAAGGGGAAGGGGGTGGAGCAGTAAAGGCGTGTATTGTAGTACTCGACGACACACTGGATGTCGAACTACATACACGCCTTAGCAGTAACAACATCGTTGTGGCCACTCTCAGAACCAAAGCCTGGGAGATGATTGTAGTGTCCTTCTACTTCGAGCCCGATAAACCAGTGGAGCTCTACCTGGACCATCTTAGGCGGATAGGGAGAGAGCTGGGTATCCATAGGATGGTCCTGGGAGGCGATGCGAACGCAAAAAGCCCGTGGTGGGGTGGCGAAGTGGAAGACTCGCGAGGAAGAGATGTGTCTGCTGTACTGGAAGAAATGGGAATGCACATACTCAACACCGGGGACATCCCTACGTTCGATACCATCAGAGGTGGGAAAAGGTACTCTAGCTACGTGGATGTGACAGCGTGCTCCGACGATCTGCTGAACCGAGTGGACAACTGGAGGGTTGAGGAGAGTCTCACGAGCTCGGACCACAACGGCATATCCTTCGGCATCAGACAACATAAATCCACAGGCACGAACATAATACGAACCACACGCATATTTAACACACACAAGGCAAACTGGACTCAGTTTCATGAGAAACTGACCCAGCTGATGTCGGACAGACAATTAACTATACAAGACATAGACACAATACACAGCACACAACAAATAGATGACGCAATAGACAGATACACTGAAGCAATCACACAGACATGCAGAGACACAATGCCGACCAAAAAACACACACAGAAATTCACCTTGTCGTGGTGGAATGATGAGCTCGCGCAGATGAAGAAGCAGGTGGCCACGAGGAGACGCAGGATCCGAAACGCAGCACCTGATCGCAGAGACCGCGTGGTTGGATTGTACCTGGAAGAAAGAGAGATGTATGAAAAGGCAGTGAAAGAAGCGCAAGAGAAGAGTTGGAAGGAGTTTTGCCGGAAACAGGATAGGGAGGGGGTCTGGGAGGGCATCTACAGGGTGCTTAATAGAGCCACAGGGAGAGAGGAGGATCTGCCCCTCTCGAGGGGCGGTGAGACCCTCGATGCCCGGAGCTCGGCAGAACTGTTGGCGGAGACCTTCTACCCCGAGGACCAGGAAAGTGGTGAAAGTGAGGGACATCGTCGGGTGCGCGGGTGTGCGGAGTCCTTGGACACCGAACCACCGGCGGGCCCGGATGACCCTCCTTTCATCATGGAGGAGTTGAAGAGAGCCGTAAGGTCCTTCAACCCCAAGAAGGCCCCCGGGGCGGATGGCCTCACGGCCGACATCTGTCAGCACGCTGTGGATTGTAACCCGGGATGGTTCCTTGCCTTGCTCAACAGATGCCTCTCTGCCGCCTACTTCCCCGCACAGTGGAAGTGGGCGACCGTGGTTATACTGCGAAAGCCGGGCAGGGAATCATATCGGGTACCGAAAGCCTATCGACCGATCGGCCTCTTACCTGTTCTCGGCAAAATCTTCGAAAAGATGCTGGTCGGCCGACTCAGGTTTTACCTGTTGCCCAAAATAAGCCCCCACCAGTATGGCTTTATGCCACAGAGGAGCACCGAGGACGCCCTCTATAGACTAGTGAACCACATCAGAAATATGAGGGAAGAGAAGAAGATTTCTGTTGTGGTATCGCTGGACATAGAGGGAGCCTTCGACAGCGCCTGGTGGCCAGCCATAAAGGTGCGGTTGGCTGAAGTTGGGTGCCCGGGGAACGTGAGGCGGGTGATCAGCAGCTACCTGAGTGAAAGGGGAGTGAAAGTTAGATATGCGGGCGTGGAAGTGAGTAGGGGGACCAGCAAGGGGTGCGTGCAGGGATCCATAGGTGGACCAATCCTGTGGAACCTCTTGCTGGACCCTCTGCTATGGATGTTAGAGGAGATGGGAGTATTCTGTCAGGCGTTCGCCGACGACATAGTGTTGGTCTTTGAGGGTGATACGGCCCTTGAAATAGAAGGAAAAGCGAACCGTGTCCTAAACGTAATACACGAATGGGGTAAAGACAACAAATTAAATTTTGCACCACACAAAACTTGTGCCCTCCTTTCGACGAGGAGGTTAAAATATGACGTGCCACGGCTCGCTATGGGGAGTGTGGAAATTAAATATTTTTCACATATAAAAATACTGGGCCTTACAATTGACAGCGGCCTTACTTTCAACGCCCACGTCGGGACGGTATGCCAAAAGGCAATCGCCCGGTATAAACTCTTGGCTAGGGCAGCCAGAGTTGGTTGGGGACTTAGCCCAGATATTATTAGAACTATTTATGTAGCAGTTATCGAACCGACTATTATGTATGCATCGGCAGCGTGGGCACCCACCGTGGAAAAGATGGGGGTCCAAAAAAGGCTGAACACCGTGCAACGGGGTTTTGCCCAAAAAATCTGCAGAGCATATCGGACCGTCTCCCTGAACTCAGCTATGCTGTTGGCTGGGATACTCCCCCTTGACCTCAGAATACTCGAAGTCTCGAGATTATATGAGATCAAGAAGGGGGTGTCGCACCCAGCGTTGGGAGACAGGGAGGTGGAAAGAATGGCTCCGGCGATTGAGGACCCACATCCGGCAGAGCAGGAAGGGCTGGGGTTCGGGCTGGTGGACGAGGACTCGTATTCCGACGTGGCTAATAGCCACGTACATAGGATCTACACGGACGGCAGCAAGATTGAGGGTCGAGTCGGAGCCGCCCTTTCCGTATGGGAGGGGGAGGCCGAGACGAAGGCCGTCAAGCTTGCTTTGCCGCCGTATTGCACCGTCTACCAGGCCGAACTCCTAGCGCTCCAAAGAGCAGTAATTAGAGCCTGCAAGAGTGGAGTGGCGAAAGTCGGCATCTTCAGCGACTCCAGATCGGCCCTCCAGGCAGTCACACTCGGTTCCCCCCACCCCCTTGCTGTGCAAACAAGAGCGGCCCTCCGAAAAGCTGCTTCGCAGAGGCGGGAGGTCGCTCTGTTTTGGATCAAGGCGCACGCAGGGCTAAGGGGGAACGAAAGAGTGGACCAGTTAGCCAAGGAGGCCGCTCTGGGGTCGAAGAAGAAACCCGACTACGATCTGTGTCCTGTTTCATTCGTCGTATCCTGAGACGGGATACGATCGGGGAATGGGACAGGAGATATGATGTGGGGGAGACGGCTGGAGGCACGAAGCTCTTTTTCCCAAGCGCTGCTGCTGCATACAAAATAGTACGGAAAATAGACATCACACACCACACCACACAAGCACTGACTGGACACGGTGGATTCGCCTTCTACTTGAACAGATTCAAGCTGAAGGAGAATCCATCGTGCCTGTGTCAGCCCGGAGTCGACGAGACGGTTTCTCACCTGTTGCTCGAGTGTCCGATTTTTGCAAGAGATAGATATGTTATTGAGCAAAAATTGGGCATCGCGATGACGGGTGAGAGTCTGCCCGCGGCCCTGGGGGATGAGACGAGAACTGAATTCTTGGAGTATTGTAAATACATTGTTGGGGTGGTTAACAGACGAAACTGTGATAAGCTGTGATGTTAGTGTTAAGTTTTATTGTTGTGCCGTACTGTCTCAATTGTATTTTATTGTAATGTCTTAATTAATGTAAGTTTTAAATGTACTTTTAATTGTATTAATTTATTTTATTTTATTTTTTTATTATTCTCATTACAATGTTTTTAATTAATGTAAATTTTAAACGTAATATTTAATTTTAGTATTTTATTATTAATTTGGAAATGTTATTGTAAATTGTTAAATTGTATTTTCTATTTTAAATTGTATTCATTTAGGCCTAATGTATTAATAAATAATAGGGTGGTAATTATTTGATTAAAAGCAAAACAAACATCTCTGGACAATATTCCAGAGGAAAGCACACAACACCCTGTGATGGCGGGTGCTTTTACAAAAAAAAAAAAAAAAAAAAAAAAACCTAACCTAACCTAACCTAACCTAACCTAACCTAACCTAACCTAACCTAACCTAACCTAACCTAACCTAACCTAACCTAACCTAACCTAACCTAACCCTTTTCCACGGTTTGTCCAGAAATTTCTACGCATTTTCCGGATATTTTCCAGGCATTTTTCACGGTTTTTCCGGAAATTTCCACGCATTTTCCGGATATTTTCCAGGCTTTTCCGTTCATTTCCCAGGCATTTTCTGGTTATTTTGCGGGAATTTCCCAGGCATTTTCCGGGGATTTTCCTAGCATTTCCTGGGGAATTTCTGGACATTTTCCAGACATTTACAGGCTATGTCAGGGAAATGTCCGGAAAATGCCTGGAAAATATCTGGAAAATACCCGGAAAATGCGTGAAAATGTCCGGAAAGAGCGTGGAAATGCCTGGAAAATCCCTGGAAAATGCCTTGGAAATGTCCGGAAAATCTCCGGAAAATTCCCGGAAAATATCCGGAAAATGCGTGAAAATGTCCGGAAAAACGTGGAAAATGTCACTTCAAATTTGGGAAGTAGTTAAAGCAGAAAACCGAAAAAAAGAAAAAGAAAGCTAAAATCTTTCATATTAAATGTATATGGGGTATTCATATTTAATACTTTATGTATGGGAGGGTTTTAAGATAGTTTTTTTGATATTTCTCGATTTATTTTTAAAAATTTATTACGGCCATTTTACTCATTAGGTTAAGTACTTTCGATATCAGTTTAAAGTTTTTTGCTATCTGTAATACTTACGGAAAAATCGCCTGTGCACCCTTAACGATTACACCCTGTATATTATGATTATAGATTTCGTGGCCAGAAATAATTTAGTTTTGAAAGGCTAACCTAACCTAACCTAACCTTACCTAAGCACAAACCTAACTATTAAATCGTCACACAGAAACCTAACTATTATTACATTGAGGTTCAAATTTATGTCTATCAAAATTTATAATCATGAATTATTTTTGTCGACTGCACACAAGTTAGTTTTAAAAAGCTAACCTAACCTAACCTAACCTAACCTAAGCACAAACCTAACTATTAAATCGTCACACACATTTACTTTTTACGACAAATAATGGTTTATTTTTTTAATAAATTCAATGTACAGACATAGTTTTCGTCGTTCTGTCAGCGTGCGACAGTGCGGCTCGAACACCGTACCAAATCTGTGGGACTCGTGTTCAACTAGAAGCTCTTGATGCTCTTTGCATCCACAGAGCAAGTTAGTGCATCGTGCTCAGCGCGATCCTCTTAGAGTAAGAGAATTTAGATCGGAATTCATTCACTATTTTTGTTGGAAAAATAATACGTGAAAGATTCTGGAGCGCAGGATTCGAAATGTCTGAAATAAGGTAGACTCCCATTTAATTAAAGGTACTGCTTTCCACTATATTGGAAATAGAGATGGACTTCCATTACATTAAATAGAAAAAAGAGTTTGTCTTCCTTATTTTGCATCTAAATTGTTTTAGGGTTTCGAAAAAAATTAAATTAGTTCTCAAAATCGAACTTACAGCAAAAAAACATATTATATTATATATTATCATGTATATGCAAACGTATAATTATATGCTTTTTTGTCTGAAAGAATCGATATTGGACAGGTATCGAAAGTTGCGACACATATAAAAATGAACATAATATGAATATTTTTTTCCAATTTTCTGTTGGATTGCTAGTTTAAGAGATAAAGTTTGTACGAGTATCACGAAGTTGTATCATTATAATACGTTGTCCTTTGTTTAATATAATTAATATGGTGGACGCAAATAAGGCTGGTGACAAACTGGTAGAGCTATATTATATTACCAGCTGTGCGGCGTGGTTTCACCCGCGTGGCTCCGCTCCTGTTGGTCTTAGCGTGATAATATAATAATATATTAATATAATATATTATTCCGTTCTAAATTATATATATATATTATATAGCCTATATTACTCGTGGATAATGTAGCTTTCGAATGGTGAAAGAATTTTAAAAATCGGTCCAGGTAGTTTATGAGCCTATTCATTACAATCAAACAAACAAACAAAATTTTCCTCTTTATAATATTAGTGTAGATAAAAGTTGTAAAAAAATAAACTATAAAAGGATCCAGGAAAGGACTATCCGACAATAATTGTCGAAGTATGAATTTGGGGTTAGAATAAAACCATTTTTTTTTCGCAAAAATATATTTCAAGTAACACTAGCTGCAGGTTATCGTTACCTAAAAAAAAGTATCCCAAAATCTTGTCTAATAATTCCTAAATTTGGTATCAAATAATTCTAACCCTTAACAATAATTATTATTTTTAGAGCGGTGGTAATACTATTAAAATTCGTCACAGAGTTTCTCATACTATGACGTAAACACTGATTTTGTTTAAGTATTTCGACAGTGATATTAAAAAGGTTCAAATGGTTTTTATAATCTAAACAGATAACAAGTGCAAGACATGGCTGCGGATACAATGCTCCCGCCTCACCGTCTGCTTCTGGAGTGGAAAACATTTTCGATGGTTGCGATTGATTTCTTTAACCTTGCAAGCCCCTGATACTTTATCGTTATAATTCTTTAATTTTGACTATATGGTACAGAGATGTGGATTATGAATAAGAAATATCTACACCACTACTCGGCTTCGATGTCTTAATGTTATTAAACCCAATGAGGACCGACTAGTTGCCCACTTCAAACTATTCAAACTTACAGCTACTTAATGCAAGTCGTTTGTAGTCAAATATAATACGAAGCTTTACCCAAAACTTTCATCATTATTCATTTGATAATTAACCTCACGGAGCATTGTTGCTAAGTACGTGTAACAAAAAAGAGTAGTTTGCATTTTTTTAATTGTTTATTTTTATTAAATAAAATACATCTATAAGTCTGTAGTGCAGTCATCGCTTAGATTGGCCAAGAAAGCTTCGGGAGTTTTGTAAATCATGGATTTTATAGATGTCAATGTGCTCTATTGAAATTTCCACGTCACTTCTCGCATGACGTGACGAGGTGATGATTAGCGGAATGGTAACCTTAGTGGGAGAGTGGGTCGTTCTTTTTGTGTATTTTCCTTTTTCAAAACATCTGCCGGCAGAATTCAATTTCAGGTTAGACTTAAAACTGTTGATATTTCCTCGTTATTGAATTATCTACGAAAAAGATTATTAAGATAAAAGTTGTTGGAAATCTCTTGTTTATTTTTTCAAAAAAAACCCGTGAAATGACTCAAAAAAGAGAAATATACCTACAATGGAAATTTCTATGCGACCTACTTGAAATATATAATATTACTTGACTTTTAAAAAGAAAAAGAACTGCATTTGAAGATGCATTTAAAAATTCATTACTTGGCCATTGATAATTTCCAACCATTAGATACCATAAACCTGTTTTACTTCTTCATTTTTCCAATATTACGTTTGCACGAGCGGAATAGATAATAGATGGACAAGTATAAATTCAAAAAGAGCACCTCAAAATCTATAGAAACTTCCGGAAAAGGTCCCTAGGCCTACTGCGTTATTGTATTATTATGTCCCATTTCTACCTCGTTACTTATGTTTATGTATTACTTTTTAAACGTATTTGATATTATGTAATGTGATTTATCTACGACGTATTTCATTGTCTGATGACTGCGGTGCGGCAGTAGTCGTAGTGGTAGTGGTGGTAGTGGTGGTGGTGGTGGTGGTCGGCGGGTCCAAGCCTTTGATTTCGAAAGGGCCGCGGAACAGCGGCCGGAACAGGCGCAGGAAAGTCTGGTACCGCACCGCTGAGTTCTGAAATATATACAACGAGGGCTTAGCTTTGAAATGCAACCACCTGTTCTGTACGCTATGTTTTTCAGGTTCGGTACTTCGGTTGAATGGGATCCGTTTCTTGTAACTACGATAGTTAGATAGACAAACAGTACAGATTATGTATTTCGGTTGAAATGCATTTACATCGAAATAAAAATAATAAGCGACGTATCTGAAATAATTACCTGTATAACATCTCCGACGATCTTAGTGGTCTTGATAAGGAGCGACACGGATGGTCCAAACAGGTTCCCAGGGAAGTCCAGGCTGACCTTGTTCCGGTCGAACACTGGTATATCGTCCGTAGGCTTCGGGCTCGCCTGGCGCTGCAGCCTCGTAGCCGGTGAGCGGCTCGCCATACCGAGCGCCGTGCTGCGCGGCGTACTGCTCGACGTGCTGCTCGGCGTGTCGCGCGCCGTGCTGGGCGGGCGGCGCGGCGACGTAGCGCCAGTCTGCGGCACAACATCCCGTTGGAGCTACGCGCCAGCCTCCGTCGCGCGTGTCGCGTCCGCTTGGTGTGTGTGTACTGTGTATGTGTATAATGTATGTCCCTATTTTGTGTACATTAAAGTGTTTACGAATGTATTGCCCTTGAATGCTAGAGTAAAACTATTCTTCAGATCCACTTATTGTTTTATGAATTTTTAGACAAAAATCGTAAAATTATATCTTTTCTACTTATAACATTATGTTATTATAACAAGTTCGTTCGTTCGTTCGGTGTAATCGGTAACAATGATAAATAAAACATATACTCAACTATTAGGTATCGAAGAAGTTATCACGTCATAAATATTTTGTTCTCGTTCATAGGCGACAGTTCTGCGCTTGGTCTATTATTAATAATTTTTCCTGAGATCATCATTTCAAAATTATTTTATTTCAGGACAGTGTCAAGTCGTCACGTCGGCAGTCACACAGAGCCCGGTTACTGGCGTTCCTGTTCCACCTCTACCTAACCTTGCTCCGTGTCACTTCGAGGCGCGCGCGTCGCCCCGAACATAAAACAAAATGTACTCGCTACAGTCTTACAATCGAATGTAAAATATTGAAACTATCATGACATATGGCAAATATTGTGATGTGAGATGGTTCGAAGACGACATGGATGAGTGAATGAGCATTGTGGTGAGATGCAGTACGATGTGACGGCGATAGTGCGGTGCGCCACGCTCCCGACTACAGGCTACTGGGCGGATTATACGTAGACTGATACAGATTACCATATTACACTACCGTAAGTTACCATTTATCATGCAAGTAAATATGTATCTACGATCTATTCATGGAGGGGAAATTCAAGTTTATCTATACAGAATTTAGAAATATAATGTACAGTTTACAAGGTTTACATTTTATTTTTATTTACATTTATTACTAACAAATCTTATTAAGTATAGTTAAAATAAAATATAAATACGAATACCTTTTATTCAGCGGGACAAAAAGGTCCCAATATTTTGTTTTTTTATACTCATTATCTATAGTTTAAACTTTAAAGTATCTTTTTAATTTTTATAGTTCAAAGTATGTGTATTATTATTTACAAAAACTTACATGGGTATAAATAAGTAGGTATACCTCACATTTTTATGTATAATCTACTTCAAATGAATGCGCACACGGCACGCAACGCAGCTCGCAATGGCTCGCAGAGCGCGCGGTGCGGCGCAGGCGGCGCTCGCGTGTGTGGGGAAGGTCACTCGAGTTGCACATATTTTTGTTTACGACATATGCCGCGATCGTTGACCTCCATTTGAAATTGGAAATTTATTCAAACTGTTTTCTATCTAGATTTTCAAGCTTATCGCTACAATGTCATTTTATTGTGAAATATTTCAGATTTCACAAAAACAGTGCCTACCTATTTCATTCTAACTTATATATTATTTATGATCATACCCTAGGTAGTACTTTATTCGACAAATCTGTGCATATTATGCCTAAACCTAAGCTTCTAATTTACTTGAATAGATATAGCCAGTACGATGACATTTTTGTCTGTTTATAAAATATGTACTATAATAAGTAAAAGAAAATGACTGTAAAGTTCTGATTTACTGAAATATGTGTGAGATGGGCTCTGACCCGCTAAACGTCAAATACTGGCGAGCGGGCGGCGGGTTACCTTCGCCGCGGAGGCCATCCTGATGCAACCACTACACTTCACTAATACCAATTACATACTCTGCTATTACACAAACATCATAAAATAAACATGAATAAGCTTTAATGTACCAAGGGAAGGGCATTTTTCATAATTCAATTTAAAAAAAGTGTCATAACTTGACATTATAATATTAAATTGCGTTAAACCTAGTTTACTTATTACTTTTTATAACAACGCGTAAGTGTCCTAAAAGTTAAAAACCTTATTAAAGAATGACAAATCACCGATTCTGATATAGCTGTAAACAGAAACAACAAGGAGAACACAACTACGTTGTTATCTACAAGCGTGCTCCACTCCTGTTCACTTTAGTGAAAACAATAAACACAAATAATTACGGTGCAACACATGCAGTGCAAAAAAACAAACAAATACAAAAATAACATATATTATATTTATCACCAAACTCACCTAACACTATTTACATTATAAATACAGGTTGTGGCGCGGCGCGGACTGTACAGGCGGCGCACCGGCGCGCGCCACGCGCGGTGACGCGGCGGGACGTACAACAACCACGGTAGCTGCCTCGGGATGGCGCCAGAAATATATAAAAGTATACAAATATCACAAACGCTGGGCGTCAGCACATTACAGTACTTCCGACCCATAAACTATTCTACATAATATAATATTGTGTGTTACGATTAAAACGATCACCGTGATTCTTGTACGTCGGACGACAGTTAACTACTACTTTGAAAGCTCATAAAGAAAGATGGCGCGTCACCGGGCGTCGCGGAGTCGCAGAAGCGGTAGTGTACAGATCACGAGTCGTCCTCATCAGAGTCTATGGTCTCGACAGTACCGCCGACGGAGACGCCCGCGCCGCCGCCGGACGACGAGCCCGACAGGGACGTCACCAGTGACAGGATGGAGCCGAGCCCGGAGCCCGAGCCGGAGCCCCCGCCTGCGCTGCCACTGGAGCCTGACGACAGGCCGCCCAGCAGTCCCGACGCGGCCTGCAGCTTGGGAGCGAGGAACTGCAGCTTCGGCCCGATCACTTGTCCCACGACGCTAGTCAGCGAGGCGAGCCCGTTCTGCGGCGCTTCGATCCCGTACTGTTTGTTCAGCTCGATATTTTTCTTGTCTAAGTTTTCTACGAGTCGGGTCTTCGCGTCGATCAACGAGTTGATTTTCTACAAAAGAATCATCCGTTACTTAGAGAAGGTGCCGTTAAGAACCCGGTCAGTGTGCGGGGAGAGAGATACTCACGCCAAAGACGAACCCAAGGACTGCGTTCTTGACGCCGAACTTGGCCTGCGTGACGCCCTCCAGCTTGCGTTTCTCGCGCGCCTGCTCGTCGCCCGATTCCTGCACACACATACACACCGCTGTACACACACACTACACTGCACCACATGCTACACCACTACATTATATAGCCACCACCAAAATAAAGCTACGTGCCTGAAACTGTGTTCAATGAAGCTTCAATGTTCGAATGATAAAAAAAGCAAAGTGAAATTTAACTATGCTCTATAGTCGTTGATAAAATAAAAATAAACCCTAAATTGACTGGAATATCAAATTTATGTTTAGGTAGATAGATTTATTTCTATACGATATTTTTCTATATCCGTATGTAGGTTTAAACAAGGAGGGTGTTAGAAAAAATAACACTATAATAAACTACGAACAAAAATAGGAGTATAATATTATATCGCAGAAATCTGGTCTGAATCTGGTATTTGACGACATTTAATTGAATGTCTAAAGGACAACTCGTCAAGTTGTTGAATGTAACGTTAAGTGACCGTCATTTAGCATAGTCATTGGTTTGGATAAGGCGATGGGTTAGGTTTGAAAAAAGTAAATTCTCAGCAACTTTCGTCATTCAATGCAAACGCTAGTCATTCAACAATATCCGCTCTGTTCAAAGTGTTATGTATCTGCTAACTAGTAGGACGTTGAGTGACACTTGTTAAATCAACGTTCGGCCTAGTTATTCAATTGAACAACATCATTCGATGAACGCGCTAGTCATTCAATCAAATAGCCGATTCAACCAGATGACGGCGACATATTATACATATTATTGCTTTTTACGCGCTGTAAACATAAATTAGGAGCGCGTAAACGTGTCCTTTTTTAAAAGGCATACGCTCATTGACGCCTAATTTATGTAGGTTGAGGTGAGCGAGACGAGCAAAGTGCATGAGCAAGTATCGCGTAAGTGTTCGGTGAGGTTGAGGTCACGCGCCCAGCAGGCCGCGAGCACCGGCAGCAGCGTTCATGCCGCTGGCTATGATACTGGTATGCATCAGAACTAAATGTATGGCCTAGAATTTTCACAAAATATTACGTGTTATCTTAAATTTTAAACAGAAAAGATCCAAAGCGAAATAAATGGTTCGATTATCTTACTACCTATACGAGCGCGAGCTGTGTGTGTATTGAGAGCTATCACCGCAGAAAACGAGAGAAACACGGTTTTATGTCAGCTATATAAATAAGCACATAAATTGAATGGTGGATGGATTTCGAAAGCCAGTATTAACATTTAAAGTTTTAATAACCTTTAAAGCGAAGAAGCAAAGGCAGCGACTCGCTCTGCAAATAACAGAAGCGAGTCGGGTTGCGATTGTGCCGAGGAGGCGGCGGCACGCGGCACGCGGCACGCAATGCTGACCGCTCCTACAACTACTCACCGCCTCCCCCGCTCCTAATGAAGCTGAAATTATTTCAAGTTTTCAAGAAATATACTTACTATCTCCCATTAAAACTATTGCTATTACTATTACTATTATTACTATGCTTCGGATATTTACTTTTCTATAATATTAAAACTAAGTGATTTTACTGTTTGTGTGTGGGAAGGATGTCGATTAAATTCTCATTAAGTAAATCTAATTTCAAAGCACTTAAAGGTCACCGTGTATTTAGTATAATGAGAGGCAAATTACATATTATAGCGAACGGTGTGGCCTCGTAAGAACTAATTATTACCTCAAATACATAGACTTTCAAAAAATTCTCGAATTATTTAAAAACTTAACTTTTCTATAATTCGTTAAAAATTTCTTACAAATTAACTTGACTGTCTTTGTACTCACGGATATTTTTCGTTTACACGAATAAATTTATTATCCATTATTGATTTTGGTTTGTTCACCGAGCATCAATTTTGCGGTCGCAGCAGCACAATGTGCGAAAAGTGCAAAGCTCTCGTAAGCCGTGCCCGTGCACCGCGGCGTGCACTGGTTATTGAGGTTGAAACAATGTAAAGTTGTGAAGGTGTACGTATTTTTAAAAACTTGATTTAATTATTATTATCTGCTAATCTAATATCTAATATCTAATATAGGTATATATAGGTATATTATAAAGGCGAAAGTTTGTAAGGATGTATGGATGTATGGATGTTTGCAGTTACTCTTTCACGTAAAAACTACTGAACCGATTACAATGAAATTTAGCACACATATAGAGGGTAACTTGGATTAACACATAGGATAGTTTTTATCCCGGAAATCCCACGGGAACGGGAAGTATGCGGGTTTTCCTTTGCAAACGCGGGCGAAGCCGCGGGCGGAAATCTAGTATGACATACTTTGACACTTGATCTGACTACTGTCTATCTGTAAATTTTTAGTTTAGTTGTTTAATGTTTTCTTTAGGGATGTAACGATACATGATTTTGCCGATACGATACCGATACCGATATTTGTAATAAAATATCAGCGATACCGATACCGATACCGATATCGATGGCTTGGTAGAAAAATAAATAGTGAATTATGCATAAAAGTTACCAACATTTAACAGAGACTCAACTGTAAATCGTATTCTTTGCCAAATCAAAAAAAAGAAAACCATTTATTTTAGTATTATAATTTTACAAAGTCAGTTAAACTTTAAGTTATACACATACAATCAGTACTTAATAAAAGTTTACTATTGGTAGAGTTTTTCAGAAAACAAAGTGCGCACGCGCGGGCGGCCTCCCGCATCGTTCATTGGGCGCGGTTTTTTGAATTGTTTGATATCGGTATCGGTTATTTTATAATCGGCGATACCGATATATCGGCTTGCCGATTATATTGGCCGATATATCGGTATCGGTATCGATATCGTTACATCCCTAGTTTTCTTCAATAACACCTGCTGAAGGTCAACATGTTAAATATGAACTCGTAACTTAATTGAATTTGATTTGTATGAATTGTACACGCGTAGTGACCGTATCTCATATTTTAAGAACTGGTAATTGACATAATATTATCACTTCCTGCTTTAAAGTTTACATTTCAATATGATCTACTGTACTCTATATATATGTTGTTTCTTTATTTGTTGTTATTCACTAAGAAATAATTTCTTATTCATATTCCTTAGATTTCTTTGTAGGTACATCTTCGTTAATAGTGAATTGCATGTTTTTACTTTTTAGTTCTTCGGCTTACTTGCAAAACTAATACAGAAAAAAATTAAGAGCGAAAGGAGTTTGTGTTATGTTTAATTAAATATACATAGTATAGGGACTCCGTCGACATCACGTCTGCGGTTGCGTCGCCTTTGGATCAGAGTGCTACGGAGAAACCGCACGGACGATACTCAGTTACTAGTTACTACCTACAATCCTAATTTGCTTTTCTTATTAGTTTACTTAGTTTCGCGTTAAATATTCATTTATGCTATATTTACAGAGAACAAACTTGTGGTATTAAAATTAAATGTCAAATTGTTGAATATTACGTATACGGTATATGGTATAACGTAGTTTGACTTGGAATTTCGTTTAGGAACGAAGCGGACGGACTGCGGCAGCATACAAATGTGCAGCAATCGAACCGTGGCCCGCGTTACATCACACCAGACATAACCACACAACCGTCTCTACATTCCTATTGTACTTCACTGTGTTCCTTATACCTACTCGATACTCGATACACCCGATCGCTTTCATTCAATAAACGTTATCAGAAAAGTAATGCAGGTTATGCGAACGACAATATCACTATTGTAATACTGTGACAATAATATCTACAGTGTAGTAACAAAACCGTTACTGATTGACTGAAAAACTGTTTTTTGTAGTAGTTATAATCTCAGTGCACATCTTAGTGCACGTTTAGACCGCTACTCGCTAGTTACAAACTCATTGCAGGCGAGCTGAGTGCGCGGTTTGGAAAGCGGGTGCGAGCGCAGAGCGAGGCGCAAAAGGCGCCGCCGACATCGCTCCCCTTTCACGTCTCTATCGATAGTATGTTACTCGACATGCGATCTAAAACACACTAGCCTAGCCGTGATTGCATTGAGTGCTGCCGTTTTGGACAATATTGCTGGCCTGCAATGCAGGAACTTGCCATCAATTAATTAATGAAAAGGAAACATCAAATCGGAGTTTCATACGAAGATAATGATTGACCTCATATTTATCATATTGTGTTACAAAATTCATTTCGTTCCAGTTTTGGTTATTGTGATAGTTTCTATTACATGTCTTGCTAAAAGTAATTCACCGATTGTTTTATTTACTTTTTAATTTGAATAATATAAGTTCTGTCGTAAAAAAAATGAAAACGAATGTTGAATAGGTAGGTATGTGTGTATGAGTGTTCCTTGTAAGAATATTGGAAGCGACACGCAATAATTTACAATAACGTATTATACAAATATGTTCAAATATTCACATTATATAATTAATTTAAAGAGGAATTTCAAATGTAATGAGTTTCCTCCATGAGTGTTTGCGATCTAGAAAGTATTCTCAAAGATATAAAGATATTGCTAAATTATATTTTTATTTTGTTTCAATATTTTTTTCAGATTTGGGTCAATTACTTACATTACATTGGAAACTTTACAAATTGGCCTTTATTTTATAAGCTTATAAAATAGTTTTTAAAATGAACTTTATTTACTAAATGAATATTTGGACATTTGCATGTAATACGATAAATTTATTTCGAACTGAACTTAATAGTTCAAGTACAATGTAAGCTGAAATGTAAGCTGTATGAGAAATGTGATGAATGGTAAAGCTTATCCCGAAGCGGGAGGCGCGGCTCCGCACCGCCAGCCGTCAGCCGATATCGTGTCGCAAGTGGAGTCCCGAGCGCGATGCGATAACATTACTTAATTGGCCGCGTTGCGTCACGATACACTCTCACCGCCAGCGAGACGCAGCCTCCTGCCCGGCCGCGGCCCGCCGCCGGCCGCAGCTGTGTGCGCTGCCGTACGTGACCCGTACGGTGAGCGACACAGTTTCGACACCCGGCTTAGGTTGCTTCTCATTATTCATATTACAACAATGTAAATTACCAATTAAGGACATTAGCTCAGTGTTCTGTACGATTTTAATGTTTTTGTGAATTATTTTTTTGTGTAAATATTAAAATGAGATTTAGCGTTATACCTATATCGAAATAAATAGGTTCGTTAATAATATTATATGTTTATGTTTATGACATATCTAACGAATATCTAATTTAGATATAAAAGTCTCTCTATTTTGTCTAAATTTTTGAGTTAATAATAATCAAATAGGAGTTAATTGATATGAATTTGAATAATCGTATATCGACAAGGAAATATTTCTGGGAGGTACTTCTGTTCGAGCATCGATAAACTTTAATTCTAATCGAGAGCAAAAAATTTAACATGAAATTGTTATCGACGAATATCGGGCTGACGGTGCGGAACGTGGTCCATACGTGATAGGACGGGATGAGAGCGCGGGCGAACACTTACGTCGATGGGCTGCAGCGCGTCGTCGTCGGCGAGCTGGCGGCGCACGCGCGGCGCGGGCGCGGCGGCGGCGGCCAGCGCGAGCAGGAGCAGGCACACAGACAGACGTGCGGCGGACATGGCGGGACGGCGGGCACTGGCGCTGCGCCGCCGTGCGCGCGCCTCCGCGGCCCTACCACCACCGCCGAGCCTCAAGGTGACGCGCGAGCACCAGGGAATAGGATCGCCCGAGGTCGCCTCATTAGCCTATGAATTTTAAGCATACATTATGGCTTAGAGACCGTAATTAGCGTATGACAGTACTCATGCGATTACCGCAGCTTAGCTGTGCCGCGAGGTTTCACCCGCGACCGAAACCACTGGCGAAGGCAAGTATTTCCATAGCTTATGCGCTATTCTGATAAGTGACCCACGGAACTGCCAAGATTTGTCAAATCCGTTCAGTGGTTTTTGACAATCAATTAAAATAAATAAAGTAAAAAAAAACTCATGAAATTACGCTATTCTCATTTCTCACCCAAACTTGTGCGTACAGAGATCCCGGTATAATATTGTGTACAAAGTTTCAATTAAACCTGTCCGTTTAGAATGGCCGTTTTTTTAGAAATTTGAGTAACCTTAAGAAGGCTACATGCAAACATGCAGGTGAAAATATTCCCTAACTACGTACTTGATTAACTTTTCCACTTTGATTGATTAGTTTCGTTATACAAAAGTAAACTATATTGTTTTAAAGTAGATATTGTTAGATATCTAATTAATATACACAAACTATGTTTAACAATCTAATAATCTGTTAGAAAATAGATTGCAAAGAAGGTTTTAAAACTACCTCTAACGTATGTTGATCGCCTTGGTACACTTTTGTTTGTATAATTTACAATATTGATGGTATCAACTATTTATTTGATAAATGCATTAGAACTTTAACATAGAATATATAAATTCAGTGATGATGATAATGATATATGATGAATGATAATATATTAATTTAATTTCACTACATTAACAGTATTTTTGTAGTTATCTACTGTGATATTACAATCAAGGACTATTAAAGACCGCAAAGTATTCAGTGCAAATAAATTATCTGCTCAGACTTATTCACAATAATATTACATTTAGATATTTAAGATTGTTGTAAGATTTTAACAATAGCATTGACATATTTTTTAGTCTATAGAATATTTATAAACATTTTAATACTACAGAAAATAA
Source organism: Colias eurytheme (assembly GCF_061535395.1). Classification (NCBI taxonomy): domain Eukaryota; kingdom Metazoa; phylum Arthropoda; class Insecta; order Lepidoptera; family Pieridae; genus Colias; species Colias eurytheme. The sequence continues at coordinate 9,967,823 of NC_142999.1, read as the reverse complement.
AATGAAAAAGTAAATCATAGATGCAAGGAGGACTCCTTGCATCTATGATACTATATTTTATCTTCCATAAAAGACGTAGAGTCGGAAGCTCTACAATAAAATTTGATTTAAATACATAATTAGTCATATTAAAGGTAACGATTTATTGTAAATTAATATTTTACTCTACCTATTGAAAACTGGTGAAACTCTACTATTGATTTGGTTTTTACCCAGTAGGTACCAAATCAATAGTGGAGTTGTGTGAATAGTGGAGTAGGCTTTTGCCTATCAGCTGAATCAGACGATAATAATATTATAATCTTATTCCTGTACCAAATGTGATACATATTCAGTAAGTTTTCTGTGCGTGAAATTGTACGCGTTTTTATTCGATAGTAAGACGTTCATTTATACATTAATTCACAGTTATAGTTTTAACCTGAAAAACCGTTAATGTTAAAAGAAGAAGCGAATGCAACGAATTGTATGCAATATAAATAAGGTCGAAGAGTAATTTCGCAAGTTGCTACCATCCTTAAATATGATCGTTTCCTTTGAACAACTCCAAGGCCTAATTTTGAAATTACGGGAAGTTTTACTATAATAATAGTTATTATTTTAATATTATTATTATTGTTAAGGCTGAATTGTGGTACTTGTAATCATTATCTAAATTTAGAAGAATGTAAAAGTGAATATAATCGTATATTGAGATAAAATTTGCTCTTAGATTCGCAATTTCTTAGCGTGCACAGTGTTTTAAGCATTGTTCAACTGAGTAAAAACTTTTTTGTGCTTCGTCAGTTGCCTGCATAATTACCAATGGAACAATGTAGCAGAATATTATAATATGGCAATAGCTCGCACACCATCACACGCACGCACACACACCAAGTATCGGTGAGATTATTATCTATAGTGGTGTTACTTCAATGTTGTTGTTTCATCATAATATCGGTCAATTATCTTTAGTGTCGTAGGTTTCAAGTTTCAGCAGTTGTATACTTTTGAGACAATATAATATTGAAATTACATGTATTGTTGGAAATTGTGTCTCAGATTTACTTTATAAAAGTTATTATTTATTTATCGACTCGGCGCAATTCGCTACAGATTTGTTCCCGAGATTTAGAGGTATATTATACAATTCAGTTGTGTGACTGCCAAAGGAATTTTACAGGCGGATTCTTGGTATATAAAACTGTTGTATATCTATTATCATATCGTTTAACTCAGTAGGTACGCAAATATTTGTGCGTCTGTCTGTGGCATCGTAGTTCCTAGATGAACAGAATTGATTGTGATGTTTAGTTTTATAACAATGAATTGCTTCATAATTTTTTTAAAGAATGGAAAGATTTGTTCACTAAGCGAGATTGAAGAAGAATAATTGTTTCAATATTAGTTTTAAAGACAATATATCGAATGATTGTTATTTTTAATACCAGATGTTTAGTGTTAGTCAATAGCATTTATTCGGGTGGACGTGTAGAGGTCTTTAGGAATGTGCGAAGACGCGCTTCAAGTAATGTTACGTGTGAATTAAGAATAGAATGTGAAGGACATGTTATTCAGGAGCAGCTCCGTCACTCTGGGAAGGCCCCACAGCCAGCGCCGCCGCTCCGGCTGCCGGTCTCGCCGCGCGCCGCGCCGGCCCGCTGTGTCTTTCTACTCATGTGCCGCTGTCCCACTGCGCCACTTTTTCACGAGTTTGCTCTATCATACGCGCTACGCATCGCTTGCGCAAGCGCCGCACTCAATGATCCGGTTCATATTAGCTTCAGCGTCATATACAGTTGTGTAAAGCGTGCAATACTTTGTGGCGTTTTGGCAATAATTGTTTATGATTATAATCTTAATCGTATATCGCTGGACCGTTGTAATATGACACGATTCAAAGGATTTAACGCCTAGGATAACCTAGTTTTGAGACGAGAGTCGAATATTGTATGAGATAAATGTTTACTCGGTCATTAACCTTTGTGTCAATAATATTATATTACTAGCGGTCCGCCCCGGCTTCGCCCTTGGTACATATTTACGTTTTCTCTACATAAGAACCATCCTCGTACTTCAGGGAATATAATAAAAAAAGAATTATCGAAGTCGGTTCAGCCGTTCTCGAGTTGTGCGCTTACCAACACATTTTGCGATTCATTTTTATATATGTATAAGAAGATTATGTCGGTAAAATTTTAGTTTCGAGCTTATACGAGAGATCAAACAAAACACATTTTAATTCTATGCGATGACTTTTATTATGTGGCTATCTATGATCACGATCCTTATGGAAATTTATTGTTTAAAACTGACATCATTACGAATTGTAAACACGCAGGGAAATAGTTGGGCATAGTTGGACATGTAGTCTGGATGCGTGACAGACGATAGAAAGACGGGCCGAGACCCCACGCTCGCACTCTAACACAGCGTATCGTTAAGGTTCGATTGGGTCGATTAAAAGCTCGAATTGTAGATAATTATCAAGAGTAGCAGCAATAATATGCTGATTAATTAGTAAGAACAATATAGCTATATTTCCTTCATTATTCTTAATGTTTTAACGATACATGGAAATGTAAGCATGTGATTATAATTAATCGTAATTATTTAAGTCACGTTCGTGTAGTTGGTTGGTAGTTGGTCTCAATAACACAAAACATAATGTACATATTTATAATTACACATTTTCAGTTGTGAATAAATCATTTAAAATACATTAGTTATTCCTGAGTACCTAACTAATATTTTTCATAATATATATGGATGATTATTATTATGAAGTGATTATGCAAAACAATGATTATTTCACAAATTAAGATGAATTGGCGTAATGTTTCATAAACATTAATCCCTGAGTACTTGAGGATTAGAAAGCCATACTGGTAACCAACTCGTACGTGATCGGTTATAAAATGGAAATTAACAGTTTATTTTTTCATGTGCTTTCAAAAGTCTAGTATAAAACAATACAATTATTTTACTCATAAGAGAAAACAAACAATGAGGGAAAGATTTTTGAAACTTTTCTAAATTTAATTGATTTTTCCATTCATTAATAGACTAAGTAGAAATAATAGAACTTGTCGCTAAGCATGGACAGTGCTCAGCTGATTTGTTCTCCTTCCACGATTTGATCTTCCTTTCCTATAAATTAAAGCCTCCTAAAGCAAAGCCTAGAATTATTATGCGGCGCAATTTTGGTAAAATCGATGTAGATCGTCTTTGTGAAGATGCCGCTGATATCGACTGGTCAGCCATTTATTCTGCTGGTTCCATTGACGAGAAGGTTGCGTTATTTAACTCTTTACTTCTGAACCTATTTGACAAACATGCTCCCTTGCGCCCAGTCAAGTTGAAGCATTTGCCCGCGCCATGGATGACGGCTGAACTGAAATCACTTTTAAAAAAGAAGGCCCGTGCGAAAACAAAATTAAAGATGCTCGATTCTGATGTTAACAGGGAAAAGTATCAGAGTATTCGAAATCGCTGCAATACATTATGTAGGGATGCGCAACGACGTCACATTTCTACATCGGTCGAAAACGGCGACCCCAGCAAAACGTGGAAATTTCTCAAATCCCTCGGTATTGGAAAAGCCGCGCAAAATTCCATTCCAGACACAGTTACTATTGATGAACTAAATTCTCACTTTTCTAATCCTCTCTTGGATTTTAACACAAATTCTAAAGCTCGCACCTTAAGTTTTCTTAATTCTTTATCTTCTTCTGGCTATCCTCCGTTTATTCTAAGTCAATTTTCCGATTGTGGTGTTAAGAAGAGCATATTGTCTATAACTTCCAAGGCTGTTGGTAGTGATTGCATTGGTCGGAGCATGATCATTCCTATTTTATCCATCGTTAATCCTGTCATCACACACATCCTAAACTTTTCTATTTCCTCGAGTACATTTCCTGTTATTTGGAAAGATGCTCATATCTTACCTCTTCCTAAAACCTTGAATCCTGTCTCTGCTTCTGACTTCCGCCCCATTGCTATTCTTCCTTTCCTGTCGAAAGTGTTAGAACGGCTGGTGCGGGATCAGTTAAGCCGCTTCCTTAATTCCCATAATCTGCTTAACCCCTATCAATCTGGATTCCGCCCAGGTCATAGCACGACCACTGCACTTATTAAAATCACTGATGACATACGCCTGGGTTTTGACAATAAGCAGTTAACAATCCTTTCATTGCTTGACTTTAGCAATGCTTTTAACACCGTCGACCATGAGGTATTGTTGGCCATGCTACGCTCTATTAACATATCTCCAACGGCTATTGACTGGTTTCAAAGTTACTTGCAGGGACGTCGGCAGCGTGTTCTAGTGGAGAACCTAACCTCTTCCTGGAGCAATGTTCATGCCGGGGTTCCGCAAGGTGGCGTGTTGTCTCCTCTCTTATTCTCAATCTTTATTAACTCTATCTCCAATAACATTACTTCTCCTTATCATATGTATGCAGACGATTTCCAACTATATTCGCACGTGGCCCTACCTGAACTTTCTGAAGCGATTTTTCGTACAAACACTGATCTCGCAGCCATCGTCAATTGGAGCAAGGAACATGGTTTAAAGGTAAACCCGTCAAAAACTAAAATCATTATAATTGGTAGCAAGCCGCTAATGAGCAAAGTTAATTGCGATTGTTTGCCGGATGTAGTGGTCGATGGTACCCGCATCCCCATCTGCAAAACCGTTAAAAGTCTTGGATTGCACCTCGACCAGCACTTATCCTGGACGGAACACATCAAGCAAATTCGGAAAAAAGTGTTTGCTACTGCATCTTGTTTGCGCCGTTTGCGAAACTTTCTACCGATTTCCACCAAAATTGCGTTAGCCCAATCCCTCCTACTTCCTTTCCTTGACTATGCCGATTCCTCATTTCCCGATCTTTTTGAGTATCAGCTGGACATCCTTGAGAGGGTGCAAAATTTCTGCATCAGATTTATTTTTGGCTTACGTAAATTTGATCATGTCACCGAATTTCGCAAAAAACTTAATTGGCTTCCCATCCGTCTTCGCCGGGATGCCCACATACTTAACCTTCTGTACTGTGTTCTGTTTGACCCTAAAACGCCAGGGTATCTTAAAACTCAATTTAATTACCTTAGTTCTAATCATTCACTCTCTCTTCGCTCTTCTAATCTTCTGCTTCTTTCTGCACCGGTTCGCCGCACTAATTTCTATGGATCTTCATTTACTGCTCGCGCTATTCAACTTTGGAATGCTCTGCCTGAATCTATTAGGCGGGCGCAAAATGTCATAAGTTTTAAAGCTCTTGTCAAAAATCATTTCCTGTCTTTATAATGTGTTGCTTATATTTATTTTATATTATATATAATAGTCTATACTGTATTTTTGTAGTGTATTTAGTAGGTTATGTAGTATGTACTATTATGTGTATGTATATTTATATAATATGTAAGTATTATATTATATTTATATTAATTTATAAGTATTTATTATATATATTATGTTATTATTATTATTGTATATATTATTTTTATTATTTGTATTGTACCTTTTGCTTAATTTATTTATTGAATTGGCGCCAAGTCGCGTTCTAGCATACATTCCTTACCAATCAGGGTTGCCTGGAAGAGATTGCTTTTGAGCAATAAGGCCGCCTTTTAGTACGTATGTGCCGTGTGTTTTCATTGTATTTAATTATAGTATAGCTTATTTATGTTTGGTATATTATGTACAATAAAGAATAAATAAATAAAATAAATAATAAATAAATAAGTACCACTTCGTGGAACAAATGTATATGACGTAATTAAAATGAAAAGAACAATATCTATTTTATTTTCCAAGTTGTGCATAGAATCCATTACGTGATACGTAATATCGTGAATACAGTTAAACAATAATACCTAAAGTTAATAGATAAATTTTACTAAATAGAGCGATCTCGACATGTAGGAAGGAGCCCTTCCTTGATCGAACTCCAGCGTTACATAAGTCAGTCGAAGCTGCATTGGAACAATGCGCTTACATAAACCCCCGGCACCGCTCGGTGCGCGGTACACTCTAACTGCTAACACTAAACACTGCTAAGGTGTTCTAAGCACTAATGCTTTGACGCTGCGATTATCATAACAGAGGCCCATGACCATCTGTGGGTAGGTATGGGAGACAAGCACATTGCGCACATTTGTAGCCCTTACCGCAAGTAGTGACACGATATTAAGTTTTTATTGGTAACCTTTATATGAACGAGGAAGTGAGCAGCCTATTCGATCTCTATACTGATGATTTTTTATTGATCCGTGCGGGGAACGTGCTCATTATAGCAATTAGCAGCCTCAGTACCACTAAGGCGCTCATTACTCAATTTAAATCCATAATTAATTATGATTTATGTATTGTTATGAAACGCAAATGCTCACACTGTGCGGAAGTGATGAAAGGATGAACTACAATGCAATGGTGATGTTTTGAGACTAGTTACTTAACCTCATGGTACAGTTTACCATTATTATATAATATTATTGTAATATGAGAGTTGTGTAACAACTACCTATGCATTATTTATTATGTAGTTCGCTAAAATTTAAATGCTTTTAAACATTTTTTTTTTCAAATAAATAATCTTTGCGAATAAGCAAATTTTCATTCGCCATTTGAAATTAAAGTTTCATACAAAAAGTCTTAGTTATCTGTCATACACACACACATTCGCACACGCACGCACGCACACACACACACACACTCATTCACTCACTCATACACATACCTACATCTGCACACGTATTATATTTGTAAACTTTAGTTAAGGAAGAGCGGGTCCTCCTGACACAGGTTTTTGTAAACTTACTAAGAGGACTCATCCACTTTCTGTCTTTGAAAATTGTGTGTAGATATAAAATAAATATATATTTTTCATTTTTCATTTTCATTTTCATAATGTCATAATTACGATCATAAATCATATTATATTATAGATGTGCAAGTATGTTTGCCTTCCCGTCACATCGGTGCGATGTTATGGTATGATTTTTGTGACTGGATACAGAGAGGACGCAGGTGAAGCCGCGGGTGGAAAGCCAGTATAAATTATTATGATAACTATAAATATCGCTCGAATGAGAACTACTCATGGGCGGCCGCCCTAATCTTATAATATTACTATGTAATTACAAAATACGTGTGTAAGTGTTGGACGCGCTTCTATCGGATGTGACCAGCTGCAGCGGCCGAACGCAACTCCGGACGCGTTGCCCGACCGAGCCGACTCTTTATTGCTGAATCTACAAAACAAATCCATTTGCACGTGGTTTATCTTGCGCTAATGTAACAACGGACATTACATAAAATGTTTTCATACGTAAAAAGCCAAGGTAACGAGCCGGTCACATTCGCAGGGAGCATTCCGTCTTCCTGAGCAGCGCCAGTGGAGTGGCGCAAACTGTTAGCTCGTAAACATATTATTACATATGTGTTCGTTATTTACACCTCGGTATATCAATAACACTGAATCACTCCTTACAGTTTAATAATTATATTACTGCATGGTACAGTAATGATACCTATAATTGATGTAAGTTAGGTAAACGAGCTTGGGTAATTTGGTACATTTATCACAATTCATGTAAGTTTGCGTTACTTTTAAAGATGAAAGCAAATGTGAGTGAGGGCAAATAATAGAGTATCAAGTGACAAACAACTATAAATCAAACCCGTCAGCTGCGCCCCAGTTAGCCGGAGCGAGCGGAGTCGGCGCACTCTGCTTTGTATTTATTTTTTGTAAATAGGTATCAAAGCTTGCTAATACATACTGTAATAGTATTGCTAGCTAGGTTGTATGGATTCAGTTAACAATAATTGTTTTATTTTATATATATTGGAGCTACACATATATAAACACGATTGTTCTAAGGCTTATTTATGTATTGTTCAATATTATAATAGAGTCAAATAGTGGAGTGCCTGGGGGTCTTCACCTCGGATTAGAGTTATAGTGAATGAATTATTATGATCGATGTGGGATATTGTTTTTTAAACTATAAATTGCAATGTTTACCCAATTTTTTTTTTGCACTCCATTGTTTGTTTGACCATAGAGGGTGTCCCAAGAAGTAGTGGTATACTGAAGCTGGGAAGTAGAGGACATAAAGGGCTATCCGAATCATCCCCATGTATATTATTCGATTTTTCGTATTTTCGGAGTTATGACGTGTTTCTCAAATTTTCACCTATCGCAGAGTACGTAGAGATTTTGATTTATGGTGACGTGAATTATGGCGGTAAATGCTTGATTTTTTTGTGTGCTAAGCTGAAAGATAGGCCAATTCAGTATAGTAACATTTACTATCGTAAGATCTTCGAATGAAATAAAAAAAAGAATTTAATGCCAAGAAAGGTAAAATTACCCAGTATATTCATAACCTCAAGGGCCCGTAAAAAATAAAATCGCATAAAAAATATCTGTTTGGTTTTTTAAAAACTTACTCTATCTCTGAGGTAGCTACCCTGAAATTTTCATTTTATTATTCATAAGGCTTCAATCGAAAAATTGAAATCTAAAAGTGGTAAGTGCAAAAATTTAATGCAAACAAAATAAAACCAATTACAAGGTGTTTAATTACAATTAATTTTCAAAATGGCCCCCTCTGTTGCTCACTGCAACATCACCGGAAAAGGTTGTCTTTTAAACGTCTGAATACCCTTTTATTATTTTAATGGTTTCTTCTGCTACTCTCAATTTCCGGGTTAATTCGTCCAAATTGCGGCATTCCCTCGAGTCGAGGTCTTTGTAGTATCTCCATAAAAAAAAATGCCGGCGTAGTCAGATTCCATACATCAACACTTCAACTTTGAATGAATCCATCACAAATTTTATAGCCGTCCAGAAAACCGATTATTATCGAGATATCCAGAAAAGGATTTTTGGTATAACTGACTTAAGAGACACTTGCAGCAAAATATCATTCGGATTATTATAATTTGCTGAAAAATTGAATTCACCTCAGTAATGTTTAAAAGAAAATTAATATACAATTACATAGAAGAGAATGATGATTGCCAATTTACCATGCAAAAGTTGAAAAACATCATCACTACAGAGCATATTCCGGTAGAATAAACTATTAAAAAACGACTAATAGAACGCTTTCACGATGATATTATCATTTCAACTAAATATTTGATGTAAGCAACAATGTAGGTAATTGTAATATATTTAAATAAACAGATTTGGTACTAATCATTTTTTTTCTATTCATTAGTCGTAATTAATTACCTTATTTTTTAAATGTACTCAATAGAGTACGTTTAATTTATAATTAAACCGGCCGAGAAAATTCCATTGTACATAGCAGTTGTGGCTCCGCTCTCCCCTCCACGTTTTTCTATCTGTTCGAGATCCCTACTGCTATTTTTATACACAGGTGTCTTTGAAAAATATTCCTATAATATGTCTACTCGAATAAAAAAAATGAAATACTGTTAAAAGTGAAAATATATGGTCAAACATTAATTTTTCATAACATTTTTTTTAAACAACGAAACAATGGAGTGCACAAAAAAAATTGGGTAAACATTGCAATTTATAGTTTAAAAAACAATATCCCACATCGATCATATTAATTCATTCACTATAACTCTAATCCGAGATTATACGGTTTTGAATGCTCCAGGCACTATATTAAAATGAGTGTCTTTATTTGCTCAAAAGGTTACTTGAAATGAATGGATCAATTTTAAACATATTTCCTAGTAATTAATGCAAAGTATGACAGAAAAAAATTGATTTTTCTTTCTATTTATGTTACTCAAATATTTCGATAGAATGGAAAGCTTTCAAAGCTCATCCTTGAAAGAGTTTCAAATAATATGTCTTGTCATTTGAAGTAATTTGTAAAAAGCTTTAAGAAGGTATTTAGAGTTGTGCAAGTGTGTGTAATTAGCGGGTCAGGGGTCGCTCGCGCAGAACTGACTTAGCCAACATATTAGTACGACTCTTGCGCACTCCAACACCATTCGAATATGTTAATGAAAACATTTTTAATTTTAACATGATATTATATGGCGCTAAATGTTGTTCAAGGAGTTGGGCAATTTATACACACATCTTTTTGTTGCAATAGTTTCGTGTCGAGTTAGCTAACGCTTTTGATGTACAGCTTACAGAAATATATCGTCATCGGCCTCATATGTTTCGCTTTTTGTGGAATAGAAAGGCGATGATCGAACTTTACATCTAAAAACCGAGTTCGGCTGAAAAGAGTAGACTTTCAGATGGAACTGTCATTATATCATATAAAATAGCTTATCTTATTAGTATTAACTAGACAAAATTTGTAGAGTAAAGCAGAAAATGTGTTAAAGTTCATGTTATATTAATTAATTATTATCTCGATAACAAAGAGCGGTGCGCCCGTTGAACTCTTTCATCGCTATTGCTTGTGACGAAACGCGAGCAAAGCGCAGAGAGTAGCGATGAGTGAACGCCGCGGGTTGCACCGAGTCAGTACTCAGCAGTCAGCACTCGTTACTTCACCGATAATTGCTCTAAACCACAAATATGTTGCGGCGACACATTGTTACGGCGACATACAGCCTTGTGCTTACATTGTTTCTATCCAATCATGTGAAAAATTTGTACCTATTCGCTAAACGAACGCTCGGTCTCATGCTATTCAATTTCCAAGTTTTATTATTGTTCACTCGCTTAAAATCGCTCTAATGTATTAAGGAACTTTATTGATTGGGATTTATTGAATGATTGGCTTGAATTATGTACGCTTCTTAGTTATACAAGAATCTTATCTCTGCCTAAACGTTGTTATGATCATTGATCATAATACGTTATTGTGACGAAAGATTACGATGATTACGAGAAATATTACGATATAATATATGAATATGATACGTGTGTTTGAGAAATGCAATAAATATGAATAGTTGATTCTATTGCAAATGCATGAGGCTCGTGCAGCGCTGAGTTTTTTTTTTTTATGCTATAGGATAGCCGAGTGACCGAGTCCTCTCAACCGTTCTCTCTCCAATGATAACTATTACATTTCCGCAATAGCACGTTATTGAAACACCCAAAATATTAGATCTTGGGGTTTCAAAACAAAGTGCGAGTTATGTAAGTCGACCTTTCAATAAATCTGCATTAGAGGAAGTAAACCCTGATGTTATCGCAAGTTACATAAAGTGCGGCGAGCTTAGCGCTTTACTCGACTCTAATTATTATCATTTACAAATATTTAAGTAATGTTCGTTCTAGTATTTCAAACGCACCCGCTTTCTAATTTTTTCATTGCATTTACACGGGAAAAATAATTTATGAGTTTTCGCAATACATAATAATATTATGTACACGAAATAAATTACCCACTTAGTATTTAGTACTGATTAGTTCGATGCTACTCCATTCTTGTATCAGTTTTTATAATAAGTCTTATTAGACTATCAGTATTTAAAAAAATGATATTTATTTATTACATTGTATATATTATTACGCAGGTGTTGCCTTAGGAAAAATATGAGCATATTCACAGCTAAGATAAAGATAATAGGAATAATCTTTGACATAATGTTAATATTAAATTTGAATTTATATATTATTGTGCACTTTGAACTGTGGAATAAATGAAAATATAGCTATAGCTGTGAGCTATAGCATAGTCTTAATATATGTCTGTGAGCTATAGCATGGAAGTTTTATTATTTCTGTGTGTTTCTTACACAATATATTACTTAGTCTTATATAAATAATATTTGAATACTGCGTCGAACGGAAGGATGACCCAAACCGTGTCTACAGTCTACAAGACAGACCGACATTGTAATATTGGCTGAGTAAACGTAAATACAAAAATATTGACATTAGCTAACAATAGTGTAAAAAGTGGTGAAATTTTACACTATTAAGTAATTTCTAATGACCTCGAGCAGAGTGTGAGCGTTACGGCGAAACCCACGGCGCATGGTTTCTCAAATTATACAATTTCAACAAGAACATCTGTTTTATTCCTCCTCTCATAACGCGAACAATCGTTGTGTAAGGCGTATCGACTATCGATAGCGACAGCGATGCGCCGCGCCGCCGGCCGTGGGAACCGGGCCGCGTTACATCGCCTGTTCGCTGCACTCGCACGCACTGCACTCTGCACCCGCTAACGACGCCTGCCCTTCCCAGAAGATAAAAATAATAAGTTTTTATCGATTTTCTTGTGTGTAGTTGCAAATATATTTACGAAACTACCAAATCACAGCTTGATTGAGGTTAATCCAGTATCAGTAATTATATAATAAAATGAATGATAGTAAACCGTTTCATTAACTTATTTGAAAAAGGATTGTTGAACCACGACGAACCAATATTTACGACTATTTTTCATCACTACACAGTATAAAGCTTATTCTCTTCCCGCATCTGTATGTATTTTTTTTTAAAGCCTTTATTTATTCCTTTTCTTACATCTAATTACATAATTTATTTTTGTTAGTATTTACATTATTCTTATTTCTATTACAATTCTATTTTTAAATATTAAATGAAGTGTTAGTAAATATTTAAACAGTATGCAATTAAATATATTATAATTAAATATGTCTGTATGTATGTATACTTAAATCTTCAAAACTACACAACGGATTTTGATGCAGATTTTTTAATAGATAGAGTGATTCAAGAGGAAGGTTTTACTATATAATTTATTAAGTTTTACACAAAGCGGGCGAAGCCGGGGGCGGAGAGTTAGTGAAAACTGAAAATATTAACAAAGAAAATGTGGAAACTTTAGTTCGTATCTCTTGATCAAAGATGGCAATAAGTTTTATTGACCCCGGCATTCATGAACGAAATTCGTTTCGCAAAATATTGTTTAATGAAGTTCTACTACTCACTACTAGATGGCGCTGTAAGTATAGGTACATAATATCAATATTTTGAATTTTCATCAATTAATATATTCAAATTTTATTTCTTTATGCATACTCTAATAAAAGCCAATTATCGTATACTTATTTATATGAATAATCAGAATAAATGTAGAGCATTGTTGTAACTAGAGCAAGAAGCGAGCTAAATCGAATAGCGTGGGCCCGCGAGCTCGCCGTATTTTTATCTCTTTGTTAACGAGCCGCTATCGCCTCATCGCTTGATCGCCACATGCATTTTCAGATGCGACGATAGACCTGCAGCCATACATTTTCCTCAAACAAAGCCTGTTTAGAGTTTCCTATACAAATAACCCATTCCCAAATACTCATTATCCTGTGATATCATAATTGTATTAATATACTTAAGTTATTAAAAATAATGTAATTATTGTATAAAATAGTACATAGCGCCTTGTTCGTGACCCCTGACCGCGTCGCGTGAGTTGTCTTTTATGTTAAGGACGACTACGAATATAACCAATTCGTTGACTACATTACTATCGCATGTAAAATATATACAGGGTGTCTCACTATCGGTATACTAAGCGATCGGTATAAGAACCTTGTAGTTTTGCATACACTGATCACGTAAAAAATACTTAAACAAAAAAATTACGTCAAAATTTTTTAAGCTATTGCATAGCTTCTATCGCGGGCCTTGAGCGCGGCGACCGATTCGAGAAATTCCGTAACGAAAACACCTCACGCTCCCCACTCCGACGGGCGGAGGTGTGGCTTGAAGGCATAGCATGCAATAGCTTTACCGTGGCAGTCCCTGAGTGCCACACGTCGTTTTTTTTTCTAAATTTCTCCTTAAAATCCATGGTTTCTTCTCTAACTTCGCGCATCCGGCATATACCACTTCGCTAATGTGAGCATTTTATCAATCTTAAAAGAAAGCTCACGTGCGGGCGGCATAGTTGGGCGGTTTGCTTGTTAGGGGTGTACATATAGAGTTTTAAGAATTCATCTATTTGAAAAAAAAAATGCGTCTGGAATTTTATAAGTATTTTTACGTACTCAGCGTATGCAAAACTATAACTTCCTTTGAGCTTAGTATACCAACGGTGGGACACCCTGTATAATGTTTATTTAAATATAGTCTCATTCATGCTTTGAACGAAGTTCCGCCTTACATTGAAGGAAACGGTATTGTACAATGCCAAGTAGTAACAATTTATGTCTTTGGTAAAAAAAACTATAAATGATATTCCAGTACATAAAGTTTCACTATTTGTAACTACCATCTCAATGTTTATTTCTATTGACAGATATTGCATACTTAGTCAATCAATTTTAAAAAATAATTTTCATTTACATAATATAATCTAAATCTAAAAATAAGTATATGTAGTTTTACTAACACTAGAATAAGTACTACTAACAATATATGGGCAATGCTGCCTGATACAAATAAAGAAAAAAAAAAAAAAAATAATATGAAAAACCATTTCATTAGTGTCTTTTTACATCCATTGAAGATTAGTGTCTTACTGAACGTCTCTAGTTAGATATGATTTACCTTATGATTTACCTTCCAGGAGTATGCACGTGATTTTTCATTATTCATGAATAGACATCATCAAAGCTGCAATCACTTTTATTGGTCAACTTTCATACGACACGGGTCGGTCCGTTTCCTCGATATGCAACCGCGCTTTACGCAATTACTATTAACGTGTATGTTGTATCTATTATGATCATTACATAAAATATTATGACAGAAATTAATTCTTTATAATGTACACCTTTTGTGGCATCATAGTGAATACTTTTTATGTCAGCTTTAATTAATTGTTTACTGAAATATTCAATTGCTTAACATTCCGTTAATCCTTTAATGATTTTGTTAATATATTATGTGTTCTAATGTAAACCTTGGCAGCTGCAGCGACATTGACACGCAAGCAAGTGCTAAGTGTCCGCAAAATATTTCATTCGCAATTCACAATACTTTATTTTATAGCCAATCACATTGGGAAAGGTATGATAAAATTCTCTGACCCTCGACTTTTGGTATCAGGTATATAAGTGTTGCGTATAAATTTCAATCTTTAGACATTAAGTTGTAATTAACACATGCCATAAGTTGCCATTAGGCAACTATATTCGCTTTATGTTAATATACAGAATGGAAGTTTGTGTACCGACCGTACTCAATTCGGACTCTATCTACTGACTCTAGGTACATACACAAGGTATATCCTTTCATAGAACACAGCAGTTCTTTTTAAATTCCATATATTCCGTAAAATTAGAAATTGAATAATTAATTTTGTGTAGTAATACAAATTTGGAACCGTTGTGTTACCTAATAATTAATATCCAATTTTTAGATATCATTACTACTTATATTTCTTTAATTTATAAATAAATGAATATAATATGTTTAGAACGAATATTTTATTTGTTATGAAAAATGACACTAATTTATAATATTACTAGCGGTCCGCCCCGGCTTCGCCCGTGGTACATATGAAAAATAGATGTTGGCCGATTCTCAGACTTACCCGATATGCACAGAAAATTTCATGAGAATCGGTCCACCCGTTTCGGAGGAGTATGCAGACTAACATTGTGACACGAGAATTTTATATATAAGATTTGACATAAAAAGCTTTGTGAGCGTCGCGCGTCGCCCGCCGCTCTCCGCCCGCCCGAGACTGTCATTTATGTGTTACATTATCAACGAGTATTGGGAATCCATTTGTTATTGAAGTAAAAGATATTAAATGAACACAGCTTAGCAATGTTCCATTTTTTTGTTCTTCACAATATTTCTATTTTCCAGGGTAGGAAATTCAAATGCCTATTTAATAAGTTATAAATAAAAATAAGGTAATATAGATATTTTATATATTTTGTAGTCAATAAAATAATGAAGCTGAATAATATTATGCCTTTGACCACACCAATGTTATTATTTTATATTTCAATATTAGTTTCATCACAAAATATAGAACTGGGCATGTCCGTGCGTCATTCTGTGGAAAACCCGAAACAAGGAATCCGGTGCTGAATGCGCAATTATTAATAAATTAATGTCGCAACTGAAGGAACTGTTGAAGGAAAATGTGTGATTAAATAATAACAAAATTACGTTGTTGGTGTACGAAGAAGTTAAAGCGTCACAGTAATTCAAGGAAATGTTTTATCGTAAGCTTAAGCTCTAACTAATAAATAAGTATTTCTATTTACGTAATAACGTTTTGTAACTTTTATGAAAAGCAATTCTATTTCTTTGAGGTATATTTATTCAATTCCCATTTATATCTTTCATAAGTTTGTTTTTATTAATAAGGCTAATATAATTTCGCCCTACCTAAGCTATGCAATAAACCAATCTTACGCATTAATGGTTTAGTAATTACACATTCCTAGATTGAAATAAATAAAAAATAATAATAACAAAAAAAGTTTGGTTAACGCTAAGCAATCACCTATTGCTAAAAATATAAAACTATAAACAACGTCATAAAAACTATGAAATAAACGAAAACATTTCGCGTCCATTTCGCAAGGAGCACATGAGCCCATCACCGTTTTATATTACTGATATTGATCATCTGACGGTTGCACCCGAGTTTGAATATCAATAATTAATAACAACATTGTGGATCTAATCTGGGTCGTCCGTTCCGCAACTAGTTGCGCCACGCGGACCCGGATTATATTATTTGTATGTTATGAGCAAAAGTGCGGTGCGACCCGCGTGGTGACGTAAGTGAGGAACGGACAGTAAGCTGTGGATGTCGCGTCTCGGCCCGTCGCCTGTGCCCTGAAACCATTTTCTTCTCCTTATCTAGATACTGCTTTCTGAAACGGTGGTAAATGTTAAAAATATGTAATGACGAATCAAAAATGCTTCAAGAACTTCAAGAAGATGTCTAGTTGAATAAATAAATGTTTGAGTTTGAACATCGTACAACTTTCAAGATTTTTTTTCTCATTATAAGCCACGACCATTTCCGTGTATTCCCCGTGCGGTTGTGTGCATATAGCAAGGAACGCACAATTATTTTAACAAACATACAATGAAGTGATGACAACAATTGTAAAATTACGAAACATTCTGTTTATATATTTTCCTTCTGACAAAAGCACTCCGTCAACTCGCACAAAGCCGCGAAGGTCGCATCAATATTCAGAGGTTCACGGAGTTCACAGTCTGTTGCTATCTCCAAAAAGATAGCACAAAAGATAACTATTTATAGTTTTAAGTTAAGATAGATTTCGCTTTATAATCTAACTAGCGGTCCGCCCCGGCTTTGACCGTGGTACCTACATGTTTACGTTTTTTTTTTCATAAGAACCATCCTCGTACTTCGAGGAATAGATTCCGCAGAGCACGCGATGACAGAATTTTTATTAAGGTATTTTTTACACCTTGGATTACATTATTGCATTTTTGGTAAGGATCTCTATTTTTTTTGAAAATTCAATATAGCCTATGTTGCTCAGTGAAGATGCAGCTTTCTAATCGTGAAAGAATTTTTGAAATCGGTCCAGTAGTTTATGCGTGAAAACCATACGTATACATAATATATACAAAATTACAAACCTTTCCTCTTTATAATATTAAGTATAGATGAGTATGAGTATAAGAAACATATTTTTAACTTTGTTACTTATGCGTATTCAATGACATAACAGTCTCTGACAGAATACAACTGTATTTTACTATATTTAAATATGTATTTGGAAACAATTTATCTATATACATATATAAAACTCAAAGGTGACTGATATAGTGATCTATCAACGCACAGCCCAAACCACTGGACGTATCGGGCTGAAATTTGGCATGCAGGTAGATGTCATAACGTAGGCGTCCCCTAAGAAAGGATTCTAGAAAATTCATCCCCTAATGGGGTAAAATAGGGGATGAAAACTTATACCATGAAAATTTATCTTTTCCACGCAAGCGAAGCTGCGGGCAACAGCTAGTTTATATATAATTAAAAAGCTTTATTCTTAATCAACTTTGAAAAATCACTCAAAACTTATTCAACGTTACTATAATAATAATGTAATACAGTTGTTTTGATAGCTCAGAATTTTCCACTGTGTTTGATGATTCTTTAGCTGGTGCGAGTGGTGCGTTTTTGGTTGTCATAAAGGTTACAAAATGCAAATGGTTGGTTGTCAGTTGAAATTGGTCTAGTTCTAACAATATGTAGTATTTTATAACAATATTAATTGATTACTTAATCGTTTTATTGAAAAGAATTATTCACATATTAAAATATTAGATTCCTTGCAATAGTTTTGATAAATAATGCAAATCTCGAATTCACTGTCTTACCGAATGCTGCTCCGATGTGTACACAAAATAAACAAGTTATTGACATCATTTTGTATAACACTTATGTAAGCCTTCATAATAAATGAGTCGGTCATCTAGAGTCGATCTGTGGCTACACTCGCTGGTAACTCGGCTACACTTTATGTGTTACGCGGTTAGTCCGCTGAGTAATTTTAAATCCGAGAACTGCATTTAAGTGAATGTATGACTATAACAGAGTTATTCAGAGATCATAGTTAGGTTATGTCACCGTAACGCTTAAAAAGTATGTGTCCAGTTTTGGCTAGTATTCGAACATTATCATATGTACTATGTGATTTATTTGCCACGACACGAGGTCTTATGTTGATTGTTGATTCGATAGGATTTAAATGGTAATAAGGTGCATTCGGGTAATTACATATTATGACGGGATTTATCCAATAACGTGATTTTTTACCAAAATATGAATGCTATTATTATCAATACAATACTTACACGATACTTATTATAATAAAACTATCCTCAGGAGCGATATTTACAAATTTTCGGCATTACCCCAGATACAAAGTGTCCTCACTGCGCTATAATATTATGTCAAGAAACCCTAATAATGTACATAAGAAAATGTTTATAAATGAGCAGCTTTATTTAAGTTTAATGCTACGTTCAACTTAATGAAATATTATATTATTATTTAAAATAAAATTAGCATTGGCCTAGATAGAATTTTCGAAATTATTTATTGCTTTATATAAGTTTTGTTGTGAATTCTCGTAGAATGTAAAATTATTATCTATAACTTGTAGTTATTTTCATGAATTACTTAACATTAGGATTGAAGGTAAATGACGGAGAGACCATATAAAGCGTAGAGTGCATTTTGGGTGAGTCTAAGCTATGTACCTACCTACTCAGAGCCCATACGGACTATGACAAATCTGGTTTTTGTTTTACGACCGCTCGGTGAAAACTAAGCCAAGGCAGTACGATGGCCACCGCGCCGCAGCCGCGCGCGGGCAGAACGGACGCGAAGGCGGGCGCGGGAGAGGGCGCGCGAGCGGGAGCGGGACGATTGATAGAAATCTTTGCCATCCAAAATGACAGCCGCTATCTAGTTAGTAGCTTATCTAATTAAAATCTTATCTTAATACTATTATAAAGGCGAAAGTTTGTATGGATGTTTGTTACTATTTCACGTAAAAACTACTGAATCGATTACAATGAAATTTAGCACACATATAGAGGGTTACTTGGATTAACACATAGGATAGGTTTTATCCCGGAAATCCCACGGGAACGGGAACTATGCGGGTTTTCCTTTGAAAATGCGGGCGAAGTCGCGGGCGGAAATCTAGTCTCAAATAAAAGTAATAAATTATCTAATACGCATCTTTACAAAATAATAATACCTGAGTCTATCCAGCAGCAGCCCTTGCGACTTCGCTCGCGTATTACTTACCGCTGCCCATCATATTAATAAAACTCCCTTCGAGTAATGTAGAGTAACATAATTATTTTTTTCAAAAAATGTCACAGACTTTCCTGTGTATAAAGGTACTACTCCAGATGGTATTAAATGGGACTACAATTTCCCATCCAACACAAAAACAATCACATCAATGATCAATTGGTTTAAAGCAACTTTATCTGGTATAGCCATAGAGCTGTAGCTACAATAAAAAAGTACCACCTTCCTTTTTAGGAATGACCTTCGTTCCCTCCGTTCATAATAATTATATCTAAATATCAATTTAAGTAAGCAGTTTTGACGTAGATACTGATAGAGAGTTCCGCACAGAGTGAGCTGCTTCGCGCAGTTATTTGTTCGCGCGGCTGCTCGCTCTGTGTTGCCCCGCCGTATGACAGACATTACTTTTGATATATCATTTTTTTATTAATAGGAATTTACATAATATAATATGTCACAATAAACTAGTTAAAAATAATGAAGAACGTAATAATTTATAATAATTTTAAAAAAAATAATTTTAATTTGAAATTGTCAATTCATGATAGTCCTTGTGTGACACAGTTGTGTGACATAAGTTAGTTCAATTTTAAATCCATCTACGTTAAAGGTAATTTATATCAAATAAATTCTGATAAATAGATAATAACAACAATCCGCTTTTCGCATGCAATGAAACCTCATCATTATTCGACACTTGTAAACGATAATGATTTTGACCATAATCAACGTTGTCACGCGCAGCCTTCACCCTTGTAACCCCTAAACCCACTCTGCATCTAGACCCCTCCGACCCCCTAACCATTGAAGTTATTAAAGGGTCGTTGAACACATTTTAATGTTTCTATTTCATAACGAAACATTAGTCTGTGGCAACAGCAGTAACATTTGAATTTAAGTTTGCTAAATAGTATACAAGTCATATCTAATTTATCTATTGTAATCGAGAATGTTTTTGCTTTGCCGCACAATGTGTGAACGCACAATTTTAGCATCTGGCCGTAGGTGTTAATTAAAATAATATTTTTTGTGTAAATATCATACAATTTATAATTTATCCGTATTGATAAAAAAGTTTAAGGTCTAAATAATAGCCACCCGAGAGGTTGCTTTCAGAATTATTTTTTTCTAATAAAAACTCTTACTATTGAAACTTTGAGTTCTTATGGGTACAGGGAAATTGTTCACAGGGTAACCAAAATTTATTATGATATCCTATACCTAAATAATGTTATTAAAAATGTCAAATTATTAAAACAATCAAATTAATCATTTAAAAAATCTTACGCGCAGTCATTGATACTAAAATAACCTTTAAAAACTTTGTAACCGCAATTCTGACAAATAAAAATTTTCATTTTCATTTTCATTTTATCTTACAAAAAAAAATTACGACATTAAACTAAACAATATTCGGATATAAGAACCTATCCATACTTAATATTATAAATGCGAAAATAACTCTGTCTGTCTGTCTGTTACTCAATCTACTGAACCAATTTGCATGAAATTTGGTATGGAGATATTTTGATACTCGATAAAGGACATAGGCTACCTTTTATTGCGAAATATGTACCACGGGCGAAGCCGGGGCGGACCTCTAGTAATATTATAGATGCGAAAGTGTGTTTATTCGTTTCAATGTGACATGGCCATGGGTAAATTTTGACAGCGGTGAAACGACTCATACTAATGCGAATTTAACATCAGGGGAATCCGCGGACAAAGAAAAATATATGAATATTGTTTTCAATAAAAATGATGATGATGATATTGTTCATGAAATTAATAATTATCCCATAATTCCAGGGCCCGGGTGAAAGCGCCCAACGACCGGGCGAGTTTATACGTTCGCTAGCTATGCAGATACTGAGCCATCTGCGCACGCGCGGCCTGTGGATAGAGAGCATAGCGTACCGCGTACGGGATGTGGGTGGGAATAGGTGGGTGGTTTACTTTAATCAGTCGTAAAAATTTCCTATTTTAGGAAGATTAGAAAAATGATTTTAACAATAGTTAGTAATTTTAAATAATTTGGAAAATCCAAAAGTGCACGCCTCATAATTTTTTTTTAATAAATATATATTAATTATTATTTTTGTTTATTTAATAACAATTAAACCACATCGAATCAGACCCTGAAAAATGAAAGGGTTCTATTCCTGAGCATACTCAAGCGTAAGAGAAAAAAAAAAGACTCGATTAGTAAAGTATTTCGGTCGCTATCGTGTTAACAAGAAAAAGGATCCGCACATACAGACACACGGACGTCCAAGACAGAACTTTTTTAAACTGTTTTTTAACTAGTTTAAATAACAAAAATGACATCAAAAATATCATGAACGTTAAAAATAGTGTTTTTTCTTAATATGTGTGTGTATGTATTATCTTACAAGTGCAATGTATGATACATAAAGACATTTTAAGTTTGAAAAATCAGATGTTTTGCGCGAAGTGACAGTAGTACCCACCTCAACGCTTCGCTTATGAGGCGTGCAATAAGTCAGGAAAAATCCATAAGTCGGGAAAATTACGATAAGTCAGGAAAAATTTCTATAAGTCAGGAAAATTTCTATAAAAAAGGAAAATTTCTATACTTGAGGAAAATTTCTCTTTACCGCAATATAATTTTGCAATATAATTTTAGAAAATTTCCATGAGAAAGGAAAATTTAAGACAGGAAAATTTCCATAATAATAATAATAATAAGGGCGTAGGGATGTGACGACCCCATCGCCCACGGTTGGAATATCTATTGTTTACGTGACAACAGATATTCCACCCGTGCAGTCAGTCAACCCGCAGGACACCTTGTGGCGAGGTGTCGGGGAGTAGCGACCCCGCGGGAACCGAGTGCTCCCGGGGGAGGCCCCTGTCTTCATCTCCGGCTCGCCTTCACCGGCCGGTCGGAGTGAAGCCTGACGAGGACAGGACCCCCGCCTCTGGCTTGCCTTAACCGGCCGGCCAGAGTGGAGTCGCGAGAGCTTTTAGCTCGAAGGGTGGATGCGAAGCGTAAGTGGCGAGTGGGCACGTGATGCTGGACCCTCAGGGAGCGCGTGATCGTAGTTTAAAGTCCAGGGACGCCTCTCCACCCTTAGCTGCTCACAATATGTTGCCCCCTTGTCGCACTATTGCAGCGACTTATTTCGGGGGCCCATACAGTGAGAGGGCGAGTCACCACCTGCCAACATATTTTTACTTTCTTTTAGTAGAAAGGCAGGTGCCATAGTTTCCAATAGTCCCCAAATACCGGCCCATTTAACATCCCACTCCATATCCCAGTTTATTTTGTTTTCCATATCTCGAAATAGTCCTACATCGGCCGCGGACTGCCTAGGACTGTATCTCTATAGTGCAGTCATGGGCAGGCTGCGGCTGGTGTCCCACAACACAGTAAAGTTCTCTAAAGGGCCTCTGCGTGTTGGATCCGTGTCCCCACGTAAGCCTTCCAAAGGACCGGGTACCTTCCTTATGATGGTACCCGAGTATTATGGATGAGATACACATAATAATAATAATAATAATAATAATAATCATTTATTTCAGATTCATCCTAAGATTACATCCATATAGTGTTAGTACAATTGCGAGCTTACATACTAGTGTTAGTAATAAAGAATGTTTTTTTTTTTTTTAACCTAAAATAAACATAAAGTGGCAGGTCCGGGTGGACTTCCCGATGATGGCGGTAAATCACTAAACGACTGCGTGCAGCCGTATCCAGCGCGCCAGCATCGGAGAGTCCCACCGGTCCGCCAGCGCGCGCAGGATGGTGTTGGGACTGTCGCGCGTGCGGCGCATGATAGATGCGCACCGTTTACGCATGATGGCCGCAAAGCCGTCTGTGTCAGCCGCCGCGAACATCGCGGAGGCGCTGCAGTGGCGCGGCAGCCCCATCAGCACCCGGAACGCGTTATTGTATTGAACGCGCAGATCGCTGTATGTCCGCTGTGTATAGTTAACCCACAGGCTGCAGGTGTAAAAGGACTGACAGTACGCTTTAAAAAGTGCAACTTTGACAGTCCCCGTGCACCGTGAAAACCTGCGGGCCAACATGTTGCATCGGACAGACAGCGCTCTGCGCTCCCTTTCAATGTCCACACTATCCTTAAGGTCTTCGGTGACCCAGTGGCCCAAATACTTAAATTGCTCGACTTTGTTTAGAGCTGTACCACTCAGAGTGAAATTCGGAACAAATGTGTATCGCTTGTTGTCCGGCCTGAAAATCATTATTTCACTCTTTTTCGCGTTGTATTTGAGCCCATGAGCCACTGCGTAGGATTCACAAATTTTTAAGAGCTTTCGTAAGGCACCAATCGACGGGCTCAGCAGCACCATATCGTCTGCGTAGCTGATGTTATTCATGCAGACTCCATCTATATGACACCCTATGCCGGTGCTGCTGAGCTCATCGATCAGTCGGTTGACGTACAGGCTGAAAAGCATGGGGGAGGTCAACCCCCCCTGCCTCACCCCGCATTCCAGCCCATACTCCCCCGAAAGAGAGCCTGCCCATCTTACAAAATTCTTTTGATTGTTATACCAATGCATAAACAATTTCACAATTTCCCTAGGTAGACAAGTTTCATTCCTTAATTTACCCCATAGAATATCGTACGATACAAGATCGAATGCTTTGGATAAATCGAGGTAACATGCATAGACTGGAGTCTTTCTACTCGTGTAATACTGTACAGTCTGCTTGAGACACAGGATAGCACTCTCGGTGGAAAGCCCGGGCCTGAAACCAAACTGAGCGTCGTTTAACGAGACGTGTTTATCCAGGTGCTGACCAAGCAGACTGTCCAGTACTTTGGCGACCACTGTAGCTAGTGAGATCGGTCTATAGTTGTTTACATCCGATGTATCACCAGTTTTATTTTTGATGATTGGTACAACTATAGTACGCATTAGATTATCGGGCAGATGGGAGTGGCCTAAACACAGGGTAAAAAACATAGCAAGCACTCTGGGTAGGTGTACACCTGCGTGCTGCAGGTGCTCGATGCTAAGGCTGTCGTGACCCGGGGATTTACCCCTCACCATGCCTTTGATCACCGCACGCACTTCCTTCGTAGTAAAATAAACACTACGCTCACCACCTTCCTCAGCATCGGGCCCCTGCCGCGCTGGCCCCAGAGGCGAGTCCACCCTGAAATGGTGGGAGAACAAGGTGGCAATCTCACTTGGCTCGTGCACTCCCGCCACGCTGACGGGGAGGCCCGGCTTATGATTCATTTTATTGGTGTTTTTCCAGAACTGACCAAATTTCTTGTTTGAGTGAAGTTCAGCAATAATATCCATTTTTATTTGTTGTTGGTTATTCTGACACCACTTTAATTTTGATTTAAAAGTGCGCCTTGTTTCACACATATCATCATAAAGACGGCCGGCCCCGGGCTTACCCCCATACAACCAAGCCTGAAAACATAGCCGAGCCTTCTCGTGAGCGCCGCGGACGTGCCTATTCCACCCGGTAATGTATTTACATCTACGCTTTTCGGTAACATTATAACTACTAATAGCGGCCTCCGACAGAATAGAAATAATCTCGTCATACATGTTATCTAATAGGATTTTATGATTTTGGTTACGACACATATCATCTGAGCAGCTTCTTAATTCTGAAGGAAAATTAATCTCACGAAGTCTAGAGTGACATACAGTTTTAAATTTCGTTATCTGAGTTGAGTCACGTTCGCCCCAGACTACCCTATTTATACAAGTAGTAGGTATAGAAATCTTAGGTTTAAGCAAATTAAAGTTACATCGTATAGATACAGGGTAATGATCAGACCAATAAGTATTATACAACACACAGGCCGCGGACACGGATTGACGCGCGGCACTTGTCACAAGACAGTGGTCGAGCCAGCGCCGACAGCCGTGCGCATCACTTACAAATGTATGACTGTCCGCCGGCATAAGTTCCAGGTCTACACAGGACCACGATTGTTCCGCACAAAAAGTTAAAAGTTCGGTAGCAAAAGACTCACCGGGGTGCGCATTGTAGTCCCCTAACATAAACACTGACTGCACATTGTGACTGTCAATTATGGCTGTCATTTCACTGAGACACTCTGTGAATTCCACTAAGTTTTCATTGGATTCAGTAGGCATATACACAGAAAATATCAAGATGGAACGATCACTGAGCTCGATTTTTATCGCGGCGAGCCGCACACTATTGCACTTCACTACGGTCACCGTCGGAAACGCAACCTTTCTCCACAGTAGGGCAACTCCGCCGTAGGGCCTACCGCGTAAGACCCCTGCCGAGGTATCCACTGCAGAGGTACCCGTGCAGGCGAAGTCGTCGTCAATCGCGGCCAGGAACCCGAGGTCGTGCGGCATTAGCCACGTCTCCTGCAGCGCCACAACATCCGCCGAGCGACAAAGCTGCCGCACACATTCCACTGATCTCGTCACGTTTTTGCAGTTAAAACTTATCAAGTTGATGTTATTCATAAATTAGACTTGTCAATATTCTCGCTCGTCACACGGACATTTCCCTTATCACGTCTGATAATGTTGATAAATCGACGATAGGCTACCCCCTTTGGCCAGAAGTCATCATTCAGGAAATTTATTAACGAATGTTTAGGTACGAATATTTTGTATGATTCGTAATCCTTCGCTAACTTCATGCCCATTTTTTCAATTGTAACATCAATGTTAGTCTTCTTCCTTATGTAGGTATGGATGTCACACACGGACACGCCCTTCGCCACATTATAAATGTACATGGGAACCTTAGTTTCCGCTGCCTTAAAATTACTTCCAGGCTCAGGCTCCGCTTTTCCTCGCTTCCCAACGAAACGGTTTCGTGATCTTTTGTTTTGGACACGAACCCACTGGTCACTCGGGGCCTGTGTCTTCCATTGGCCTTCTCGAACAATCTCCGCCAGCGATTTAGGAGCGACAGGGCCGGATCCAATTTTTTCGACTGGTGGTGGTAGCGGCTCAGTACATGCGGCCGGACTAGGTAGCATCAGCAGCGGGGCGGGGGACAGGGGAACGCGGCCACCGGCCTGCGCGGGGAACAGCGGCGGCGGCGGCGGCGAAGCTCCGTCGGCCACACCGTGCACCGGCGGGGGAACGGGTGCGGACTGCGCGTGAGGAGTCACAAGCGACTCGATCAGCTGACCCGCGATGTGCGTCATCGTAGCCGTTTCTCGAAGTTCGACGGTCGAATCGTATTGCATACCTTGCGGCAAAGCTTCACTGCTACCCTCCGCTATTTGATTATTAATAACGGATTTTAGAGGAGATTCTAACGCAGATTTTTGTTGAAAATATTCACTACTGCGTTCATTGCACTCTAACGGCAATCCCATGGGACCACTATCGCACTCATAACTTGTGAGTCTTGCGACATATGCACCTCTTTTGGTGTTTACATTGCGCCATCCTGATGAAAGATATTGCACCTCACTTCTCAACTGGTCCATCTGCTTAACTGTAGCATAGTCTTCTTTCATCATGTCGAGATCCTGCCGTAGCTTAACAATGTCTTTCAGTAGCCTCGTCACGTCGACATGATCGAACAGAACCGGGGGTAACTTCTCAAGATCGCGGGCCACGAAGACTGGGATATCCTCGGAGTCGGTATCGCGAATAAGACAGATGATGTCGTCTATATCACGAATATTTTTCCCCGCCTTCTTCCTCGTTATCTTACGTTTCGTTGTCGACAAGGATTCGAACAACAACTTCTTCGCCGCTACAATTTCACTTTCAGAGAAAGCGCTTGCACAGATTCTGCTAATACTTTCATCGTCCATTACAGATATTTTATTATGGACGAAGGCCAGCACTTCGTTGATCACTACATTGCAATTTGCACATTTTACCACGGAGGACATTTTCAAATCCCGAATACCACACCGTCACGCATAATAACCAACCGTTCGCATGCGCGCGCGCGGCGTGACTGAGTCCATAAGTCCGGAAAATTTAGTAAGAAAAATATGTATTAAGCTATTTTATAATACATTATACACTATTTTGATGCTACCCCACATTAGCATAAGGATTTCTGATAGTACATATTTGTGTTGCTATTGATTATAATATATTATTATATTGCATACAATTTATGAAGAATAAATCATTTCTCCACGAGTCTCCTCTCTCCTCAAGTATGTACTGGCACTGCATGTGCTGCATATGCAAGGAGGCTATATTGTTTCTATATTAATGACTAGCTTTCCGCCCGCGGCTTCGCCCGCGTTTTCAAAGAAAAACCCGTTCCCGTAGGATTTCCGGGATAAAATCTATCCTATGTCCTTTCTCGGGTATCAAAATATCTCTATAATAAATTTCATGCAAATTGGTTCAGTAGTTAAGGCGTGATTGAGTAACAGACAGACAGACAGAGTTACTTTCGCATTTATAATATTAGTATGGATTTTTGCGCTCCCAATTTTCTGTATGGTTTATATTGTAGTATGGAAATTGCTATAAACGCGAATATAAATCCATATTTGTGCAACACCCCAGCGTCCCCAGCACAACATTTAAAAAAAAATGTTATTATGATTACAATTTTGTACAGTTTTTACTTTATTTTCATTTATACTCACCATTCTTGCATATAATTAACTAGCGGTCCGCCCCGGCTTCGCCCGTGGTACATGTTTACGTTTTCTCTACATAAGAACCATCCTCGTACTTCAAGGAATATAATAAAAAAAGAATTATCGAAATCGGTTCAGCCGTTCTCGAGTTATGCGCTTACCAACACATTTTGCGATTCATTTTTATATATAAGATTATTTACAGACACAATAAATGTAAAAAATGTCTATTAATAAACATATTTGACCCGGTTCAATGATTAATTGTGATACATCGCAATTTAAATATTATGCCCTTGAATAATTTTATTTTATTTTTTTATTTTTAATTTTGTTTTAAAATGTTTTATAAGGTAGTTTTCAAAAGTCGTATGTCAATACTAACTCGGTACAGCACACTCAACGTTCCAACGTTTATGTTTGATAGACTGGAAAACGAATTAGTAATTTAAGATTGAACCCAGTGTTGCGTTAGAAATTTATAATTAATCGTCAGATTATCGGTATAGTTCTCAGGTTACATCATGAATATATTCAACAATTTGTTGCTCAAAATATTTGCATAGTACAGGGATTTTACGAGAAACACATTCAGTTCGTAAGGTTGGACCTTTGTTAATGTGTATACTTTTTATATATTATCTATATAATAAAAATTTGCCTATTGCCTCACAATCGTTACGAAATTCTAATTTATTAAATCCACGATTTGAGTCCGATTAATTAAAATTTCCAGTTTTAACCTAGACCTACAAATCCTTCTTAAAAACTATAACTTCACCTTCGCCACTTGACCTTTTACATTTAAAATTTTAAGCGCTATCAGTCGGTGACTAGTCAATGAAAAACTATTGCGAAACTAGTTCATCCCTGTCCCCTGTCCCCTGTCCCGCTCCGCCCACGAGTCCGCTCTCCCGCCGCCGCCCGCGCCGCGCGCCCCGCCCGCCGCCTGCGTCCTTCTGCTGCTGTTCAGTACACTATAACATTGATGATGTGATAACAGCACTCCACCCTTTTTCTACAGCAATGGAGCTGGTGAAGTGAGATGTATAACAATGTTAAGAGCATTGCTATTTACCGCCCTTTTACATACACATTTAAAAAATTATGAACTTATGATTTTCGAATTCGTCCCTTTACAGTAAAACTCTCATGGAAATGCTATTTTTCGGTGAACCTATAGATATTGCGAAAACTTTCTGCCTCCAGATACAAAAATCATATCATAAAATGGCTCCGTTGCGATTTGGGAACTCTATATTAAACTATTTGACGGCTCTTTATTTGTAAGTTTTTATTGTAATGCTAAATTATGAACCGAATGAATTATTTATAGTAAAGTAATATTATTTTAAAATTTCCTTTGTTTGTGGAATCATACCTATAAGGCATAAGCTATAATCTTATTGAATTATAAATAACGCAGTAAACAGCTTCCGTCTGCTATTACGTTAATTATATTGTACATAAATGGCATTGAAGTTTGGGAAAAATGAGAATATAATTTAACCGCTTAGTGTACACAAACAGAGGCATGATGTACTTACTTTTAAAGTCAAGTAAATCCATGAGACGCATTAGAGCGACCGGAACCGGGCGGCGAGCAAAAGCTTGATCAACCGAACAAATTAATAATATTGATATTTCTTGTGCATGCTACTCTGGAATTATGATATATTAATTATGTAGATACTATAGTGTATTTCTTAGTAATAAGGTGGCAGTTATTTATATCATTTCATATATTATATTATATCAGGATTTAGATTTAATAAGAGAGGCAAAGACTTCAACGACTCTGCGACTACCTGTAAACTTCCGTAGCAAATGTCAAGTAATTGAGAGCAGTAAAAAGGCCGAGATTTATCAATAATTTGTACAACCTTTCGCCATTTACGCGTGTGTTCACAATTTATGAAATATGCCTGAAAGGTCGAAACCGGCTATTCAAGGTGTACCACATTTATTGGAGCAAATTAAAAACACTTTAATTTTACTGAGAACTTTACCTTTTCGTGCAACATTTGATAAGACAATCCATTTCATGTACAATAAGTTCGATTTGTAGTAGAATAACAGATACATATTATGTCCTGTGTTACAAATATTAAAAGCTAAGTCCTCTCATTGTTTAACAATGTGTCATGTCCTACCAAATTGTCACGAAATTCCTTTCGTTGTCGCAGTGTCGTGATATTCGTAATAATATAAGGATTTTTTTTTTTATGTTATGGGGAGACAAACGAGCGGACGCACTGCCTGGTGGTAAGCAGGTTGCGTCGCCCATAGACCATAACAGAGGTTATGGTTGTTGCCTACCAGAATAGGGTAAGGGGGAAGACGGAATTAAATAATATTTAAAAATAATGAAGTTGAAGCTAAGCGTGGATTGGGAAGCGGTAGGAATTTATTGGTCTATTAAGAAATGATATGCTTTTTTCTTAAAATTTTCCAAATCATAGCTACTAGGAAACACAGCAGGTGGTAGACTATTCCAGAGCTTACAGGTTCTTGGAAGAAAAGTGCGAGTGAAACGCACTGTGGTGCTCCGCCAGCCATCCAGGTGGTGAGGGTGGTAAAGATTTTTATGGCGGGCTGTGCGATGGTGGAATTGTGCGGCAGCAATAAGATCGAACAGCTCCTCAGAACACTCTTCGTACTTATATATACGATAGAAAATAGAGAGGGACCCCAAGTCCCTTCTTAGAGAGAGGGGATCAAGCTTATCAGTTAACCTATGGTCGTCGATAATTCGAGTCGCTTGACGTTGAATGCGGGGCGCCAGCCCATAGATGAGAACAGTACTCCAAGTGAGGACGAACCTGGGCCTTATACAATAATAGCAGGTGTTTAGGCTCGAAGTACCGTCTCGATCTATTGATGACACCCAACTTTTTAGAGGCCTAAGGATAATAATTTGATATAAACATTAGTGATGAATCACTTTATAAAAGGTACAATAGTTAGATTATAATCATTAAAGCGACACCTATAATGACACAATACATCTACCGCATGTATCGATACAATGGTTATTTGATATTTCAATTACAATTAGATCGCAACTGAAATGTAAGAGATTATCTTTTTTACTTAAAATCTCTCTCTCTTATCTTGAAGTATCTATATTTAAGTGCCTTTTTAAAAAATAACGATAAGGTCGCACTCACTCAATATAGAGTTTAAAATTGGATTACATAATATTCTCAATATATAGCTCAGATCTATCCATGCTCTGGAGTCTGGACTCTCGGGGAACCTAAAATGCTCGAAAGTCTTGTTACTCCAATTTTAATTCGATTTTTTATATTTCAAGTAGGGGTCTTTTATAAAATTTTTATTCATAAAAATCAATTTATCAACTAATAGGTAATTTTCATATTACTGTAATGCACTCGTAATACTAGTCTTTGCGATAAATTGTAGAGCTGTCAAACTTATAAAGCTGTCCTTTCGAGCAATCGTGAACATCCCGAATCCGTTATCATAGCTATGAACGAGGAATTAATGAAATGCAATATCAACTTTTACTATTTTATACCTTCTCACGGTTGTCTTAGCTGAGCTTGTACAAAGGCTGTTACAAAAAACCAAAACAAACGCATGGCGCCAAGCAAACTTCTAGCATTCCTACAGCTCCATTGCCCAATGGGTACAACTGTATCGAGTGCCTTCGAACATGGAACTTTGAAAGCTTCAGTCACAGTTCTTAGGGTGGCTGATGGCTGGTGGCTGGTGGCCGGCGGGCGGCGGGGCGCGGGGCGCGGGGCGCGGGGCGCGGGGGGCGCGGCGGGGTGTGGAGGCTGGAAGGTGTCGGCTGCTGCGCGCACGCTGCCTCACTCGGTGTCCCGCGACTGCCACGATCACACGCGTCCACAGCTCCGTGCCGACGCCGCCCGGTACGTACCGCGCTTGCGCAACCGACAATGTTCTGACCACAACAACTCTATTTAGAACACCATTTTTCCTAACGGAGTCGAGTGTTCGAACTAGCCGTCGGTAAGGATCTCTTTAAATCCTTATCGATAGTTTCATAGTTATTTTTTGTTTACTTGAGTGTTATATTTACGAGTAAGTAATTACTATTTTTTTACATTATATACGAAATGTGAAGTTGTTGATCCTGAAGGAAAAGTCAAAAGATCGTCGGTTCAATATATTTATATTTTGTGTATTTAGTAAGTAATTTGTGGTGTGTTTGCGTCGAGGTCGACGGGACCCTTTCTAACTATTTCGCTAAGCAGTGGCCGAATCAGCTAGGATAGTGACTAAGTGATCGGTTCTAAGTGCAAAGTATAGCATGCCGTCGCCGTCGGAGTCGGTTCTCACTAACTAATGAATAGTCAAACAATCGATCATGGAACATGCAAATACTGCGTCTTTTAGTGTTTAGATAAAAAGAAACGTTTGTATGCAAATGTGGTCACTTCGTGCGGTGGCTTCCCAGTATGTAGTCACGTCAACTTACATAATGAGCGACCTTTTATCGCTGTAACCTACATTTTACTTTTCAACCTTTTATTTTCTTCAAACTTTCTGCAATCGTCATGTTTCAGGTCGAAGGTCACGGGCGTATATATTATGTGACTTATGACCTGAGGTCAAAAGCCATCGAAATAAACATCGCTTTTCATAATAAACTTTGACAAATATTATAAGACGATAGAATAACATGGTTTAAACAAGCATCTATCGATAAAAAGTAGAGAAAATGTGTCAAAGTTACAAAAGGCGTTGGCCTTACAGCTGAAGCGTGTTGTTCAGATCGATCTTTTCAGTCGACAATTACTCAAACATAGCATGAACGTTTTCAATTCAGAAGCCAAATTGGTTTTGCGAGACAAACGAAATTCGGAGGTCAAGGATAGAATCGATATGAAACCGATGATTGGTGGAACATTCGATTATCGCGATTCGAGTCGCGCTGGAAAGCGATATTGCGAGAGTCGTTGCAAGAGAGCACTGCGCCGCGGCTCTGCTTCCCGTACCTAACCCGTGAAAACTGAAAATGCATTACTTACTTTCTATACAACTAATGTGCGCCATTCGATGATCTAAATTCTAAAGTCTAAACTGGAACAAGGAAACTTATAAAGCGAACATCTATTTGCTCGTCGGTTAGGTACTTGCACTCTATAATGACTATGTCACAATCAATTCTTAAAGTAATTGTCAAAGTCTAAAAAAATTCCCTGTACTTGATATAAAAATACATTTTTTAACATATTATATTGGTCTCTGAAAATTCGAAAATACCCATCCGTCATAATTTCCTCAAGGTAATGGAAAATTATGACATTAAGAAATTTCGATAGAGTTGTAATAAAACACGCAATCGTAAATCTCGCTCACTTTTCGCATTGCTCTTAATTATAATCAATGGGTTAATTATAAGTAGCAATTGCCAGCTGATGTTATCTGACTATCGTAGTATCAAAATAAACAAAGTGTACGACGCGTCACGCGGACGGTCGCGACGGCCGCGTCGCTAGTTCAGCTCCGACTTACATAACTGCACCTTTCTATGCGAGCTGATATTCGATTACAGTTCGATTAAAGAAACAAACGTTCGCTTGCATAACCCGCTTGCAACACGGCGAGATCACACATTGTCTACGACCGCTCGTGGAATCCTTACCGAATGTATACAAATAAATTTGTATGTGAAACATATTATGTAGAGAAGAACAGTTCTCTTAAAATATAGAGCAACTCTTCAATTTTTGCGCTACCACCTGTATTTTCCTAAAAACGTAAGCAAGAATCTTTAATCGTTTGTCTAATGGCTTCCTAAGCAATCCGTGATTAATATGTATATGTGTTACACACGACCGCAATAATCACGGTAATGTAAGTTTAAACAAATGCTTTCAAAATATAGCAAATTGTTCGCCTTAACCGTAACGTTGCGAAATTAATAGCGCCTCATTTTGTGCGCTCGGGTTTTGTAAAATCGTTTACAAGCTTATTAAGGATTGTAAAAGAAGACACCGACAAAATAGAGAAACTATTTGCATGCACGATATTATAATGAGGTCGTTAAAGTATTATTTAAGAGTAACTCCATTTGATTATACTTACATCATTAAAGTGGACAATTTATATGATTGGGTCGAATATGCAATTCACCTCATCTCTCTATAATATAAACTAGTTACTTAATACCTTTGAATTCACATATTATTATCATATCAACAAAAATTCTAATATGAGAGCCAAACTTCATTTGACTCATTTGTCTTAGGCGAACCTTACGCACCCAGACTCACAAGTATATGTACATACATTTAGGGATTTCCTCATATTGTTCCGAAGGTTCTGCTCATGACTCAATTGTTATTGGAATTTCATTCTGTATTTAACGCACATACCGTTTAAACATTCAACAAGCTAAATAAAGTTGTTAAACTCCATGTATTTTTGCGTAGCTTGTATTTGTTTTTGTTGGAACACGTGAGTGAAGTAGAACTGACTACGTACAATTAAGTTAACTATTGATAGAGCGGCCATAACCATTGAGTGCGGGTTCGCACGTGTGCAGTCGGCGGTCGCCATTAGGGCATCCTTCGCGAGCGTTGGCCAACAACACGCCGCTCGCATACTGACTGCCTTGCGAAATGGACGATTTTCCTTGCCTAAAGTTGAAGGGAAATTTAATTCATATAATCAGCTAGAACTAATTTTAGTTTTAACAACGTAGAGCTAGAAATATTTAGTTCTATTTTTTTTTATAACAAAAATTTGAATGTTTACAAGATTAAGGGTCAGTAAGCAAACTAAATTAAAATTAATGGTGTCCAAAGTACCTATTGTAATATTTTATATTGAACGATTTCACAAATCTACATTTACTTTACATTTTTGCAAGTTCTTACTTATAAATTATTTAATACTAGCTTTCCACCCGCGGCTTCGCCCGCGTAGTCAAAGAAAAACCCGCATAGTTCCAGTTCCCGCGGGATTTCCGGGATAAAACCTATCTTATGTCCCGGGGTAAAAAGTAGCCTTTGTTCTTTCTCGGGTATCAAAATATCTCTATACCAAATTTCATGCAAATTGGTTCAGTAGTTAAGGCGTGATTGAGTAACAGACAGACAGACAGAGTTACTTTCGCATTTATAATATTAGTATGGATTATCGTATTCTTGACTGATAAAAAACCGATTCACGGTCTAATTGTATTGTACCAACTATTGAGTGGAAACAGATTACTCGGTTCTTTTCCTTTCTTATAAAGCTGTTTAAATAAATATTTATAAAATGAATTAGCTTTAAACGCGCAAACTATAAAACCGCAGCGAAAATCCTCAATTACATAGAATACAGGACATAACAACTATCGGTTTATTCATTAGATTTAGTTGTAAAATGACATAATACAATGACATCGAGTGTGAATGTTTAGTGCCGCTCGGATCCGCCATCGAACGCTAACATCTAAACAAATCACTACATATAAACTTAATGCTTTAGAGTTAGCTCATTATCTATATTATACCTGTTTCACACCATTGTTTGATTTACATCGACCAACGATAAGCACCGGAAAACATAATACACATATTATATTAACAAGTTACTGTGTAAACGGCGTCACAAATAGTTTGCATTGTGGAATTGTAGAGCGTTGTTGCTTGGAGTCTAGGAGAGTTGGAGTCTCAAGATATTGATTACTACATGCATGTGCACGTGTAAATTACGCTTTATTTTCATTCAGTCTACACAAGGTTGAAATTTTTTACTAATTTTTCACGATTGATAGAGACTCGTGTGAACAATTTATTGAAATAAAATTAAGTAACTGGAATCCTTCACACGACGTATTTAGGAGTGTGTCCTTGGCGTTATTACTTTTTACACCATTATAAGTAGTTATACTCATTATGGCATTTGCATAATATACATGGATAAAGATAAGATGGCGATTGAATAGTTAAAAAAACTGCTTGAATTTTTATATGTAGTAAAAGCTAGCTTTAAACTCAAACTCAAACTCAAACATTTATTTATTCAATTAGACTTCTTCCAGAAGCACTTTTGAATCGTCATTACATTCTTTAAATTTAAATTTACCACCGATTCGGAAAGCAGTATCTATGGAGAAGAACCGGCAAGAAACTCCATAGTTGCTCTTTTAAAGTCATGTCCATATACAATATAATTTTACATTACATGTTACTTACATCTAACTACATAATATTATATATGTATTATCATAATATGCCAAAGAACTGTCCTGTTATTCTTACGCGACAACCCTCCATGGATTTTCATCTTCCATATATTCCTTAATGCTGTAGTAGGCTCTCTGAACTAATACATTTTTTAAATAAGTTTTAAATTTAACACTACTAAACTCTTTAATACTATGAGGAATTCTATTGTAAAAACGTATACCTTGGCCCATAAATGAATTTTTAACTTTAGCTAACCTATAAAATGGCATTTCAATTTTATTTCTATTCCTTGTGCCATAACAGTGTCTATCTCCTACTTTTGTGTGTAAGTCCGCGTTTTTGTGTACATGTAAAACATTATTAAATATATACTGTGATGGTACAGTGAGGATACCAATATTCTTAAAGAGATCTCTTAGTGAGTCCCGAGCACGTAAATTATATATAGAGCGTATGGCTCTTTTCTGTAATATAAATATAGTTTCTATATCTGCAGCCCTGCCCCATAGTAGAATTCCATAGGACATAATGCTATGAAAGTAACTAAAATAAACCAATCTAGCCGTATCTTCATCGGTGAGATGCCTTATTCTTCGAACTGCATATGCAGCTGAGCTGAGCTTAGCAGCGGTGGTGGCAACATGGGTCCCCCATTGTAGCTTCTCATCTAGTGTCAAACCAAGAAAAACAGTAGACTCGACAGGGTATAATACCTCCCCGTTTAAAATGATATCCCTTTTGACCTTTTTTACATTTGGAAGGATAAACTCTACACAATTTGTTTTTTTTGCATTCAATAATAAATTATTAGCATTAAACCAATTAGATATGCGTAAAAGAGCAGAGTTTACTTCGTCAACATTTGTGTCATATCTATCCACATTAAATATTAATGAGGTATCATCTGCAAACAGTACTATTTCACACATATCCTGCAAATAATAAGGTAGGTCATTAATATACACTAAGAACAAAAACGGTCCTAAGATAGATCCCTGCGGAACACCAATGTTAATCGGCGCACCGCAAGATTTCTCTCCATTAACAACAACGGTCTGTACCCTGTTCTGAAGATATGAAGCTATGAGGTTCTGAGATAAACCTTTGATACCATAAAAATTTAGTTTCCGTAATAGAGTGGAATGTTCTACACAGTCGAAAGCCTTAGAAAGGTCGCAGAATATCCCCAAAGCATTCTTTGAATTTTCCCATGCTTTATATATATGTGACAAAAGAGCTATTCCAGCATCAGTGGTAGAGCGCCCCCTTGTAAAACCAAACTGTTTGGCGTGCAGTAAACCATTTGAAACAAAATGACTACATAATTGGTTTAAAATCAATTTCTCGAAGACTTTGCTCAAAGTTGGTAAAATAGAAATAGGCCTATAGTTATTACAGTCTTCTTGGTCACCGCTTTTGAATAAAGGAATAACTTTACTAAACTTTAATAAATCAGGGAATATACCACAGTCACAACATTGATTAAATATAAACGCTAAATGGTTGGCAATGTTTTCTATAATATTATTTACTAAATTCACAGACATTCCCCAGAGATCACATGTTTTTTTTAAGTTTAATGTTTTAAAAGTTTTAACAATTTCATCTGCAGTCACATGTCGCAATTCAAATAATACATTACACTCCGCAACATGGTCCCTCAAATAGGACTCCGCAAGCACTGATGATGAATTTAATTTTTTAGTAATACTAACAGGGACACTACTAAAGAAATCTTCAAAAGCAAGCGCAACATCAGCACTTTTGTCAATTACCCTGCCAGCATTTACAAGTTTTATGGTACTATTTGTCCGGCTTTTGCCCATTTCACCATTAATAATTGTCCAAACAGTTTTAACTTTGTTATCAGAGTTGCGTATTTTATCTCTGACATATAGACGCTTGGCAGTGAAACAAACTTTTTTAAAAGTTTTTGAATAATTTCTAACATAATTATGGAATGACAAGTCTTTGTTATATTGCTTCATGCCATATAACTCATATAGAATGTTCCTGCATCTGTGTATACTAGGTGTTGCCCATTGACTAAATGGTAAATCCTTGGTGATACTTAAAGATTTAACTTTAAATATTTTTTTAAACTCATTATGAACTAAATTAAAAAGATTTGTAAACATTTCACAAGGATTATTATAAAAGGATTGATCATTCAGGTTAGGCAGTTTATTATTAATATTATCTCTAAATTTATCAATGCCTTTTTTAGTTATAGGCCTAACATTAATTCTTTTAAACTTAGGTATGCAATCCCATTCCAAAACTACTTTCTGGCCACAGTGATCTGAAGTCAGTATATTGAGGATATTTTTTTCTAGACAGTTGCAATCACAGTATATATTATCAATACAAGTTGCAGAAGTAGGTGTAATTCGTGTGGGTTCATCAAAAACTTTATACAGATTAAATGAGTGAAACAAATTAACTATTCGTGTTGCCGTCTGTGTGTGTGAAAGTAAATCAATATTAAAATCACCACATACTATTACCTTCTTTTTACTCCTGCCTAAACGCTTTAATGTTTCTTCCATGACTGTCTCAAACATATTATAGTCACTGGAAGGAGGTCTGTATACGCAAACAATAATATAACGCTCAAGCTCAACACAGGACAGTTCAATGGTGCGTTCTACAGAAAGACTTACAATGTCAGTTCGTTCTTTGCATTTAACACTATTGTGAACAAAAATAAGAGAACCTCCATGAATAGCATGTGCCCTATAGTATATACTTTTTAATTTATAATTATCAATATTTAATAACAACTGACATTGTTTAAGCCAATGTTCTGTTACACAAAATATTTTTATACTATTATGATTTAAAAATAATTCTATTTCTAATAATTTGCTAGCCAAGCCTTGAATATTTTGATGTACAATGGAAAAAGGCTGCTTAGCTGTTGTCTTACATACTAGTTTAAATCTAGCTTAGGGCTAGTTTGTCCGTCAACACTTAACTTCGGTTGATGTATATAATTACTACTACATAAAATTATAGTAGATCGATGGTCTGATACCAAACATGTACCAGACTGGTTAATAATTTTATATGCTATTAACATAGCAAGTTCTCTCTTATATCTAAATGGCAGATACACTGTATTCCTTGTCAAGCAAAAAGATTTTGTACATGAATTTATGTCAAAATATATAAATGCATCACTATGATGATTTGTTAAATTATATAATTTTAAGTTAATGTTATAGATAAATCTATATTGATTTTGTGTCAAACCAGGCAAATATGGTAATGTACACAACATAAATTTGCATTTTGTCTCACTACTAATTTTCAACATTTTTTGAAATCCTATATCAATGTCATGTTTTTTTAGATTAAGACTATCTCCATATAATATAACAACAATGTTATTTTCATTAAAACTAAAATTATCTAATGAATTCATGATATATGTAAATGAACTATTAGGAGTACAAAAATTAGTTACTTTATGCCCTAAGTTGTTAAGCAAAGCGCCAAATCCCTGACCAATGTTATCCGACAACACAATAATTTCC
Source organism: Colias eurytheme (assembly GCF_061535395.1). Lineage (NCBI taxonomy): Eukaryota > Metazoa > Arthropoda > Insecta > Lepidoptera > Pieridae > Colias > Colias eurytheme. The sequence goes on along the minus strand of NC_142999.1, from coordinate 9,927,893 downwards.
TGCATGGAAAGATGTTTTGTTTTACTAGATGAAATTGTTGCCGTGGATGGAATACTATGCATGTCAGTGCAGTCAATGGGCTTATGGGGCGACGGTTGCTCCTTGTCACTTATGGAACACTTACATACATAGTTATTGGTTAGAGACTCGAAACGATCCATATTTTCATTGCTTAACTTTATAAGGTAATCTGCCTCTTTTATGTGCTCATTGATTTGTAACTGGGCAGCAGAATATTTTTGGTTGAGGTCATGTAATATATCATTTAATGAGTCTATTTTCTCCTTTAGTTCAGTAGTTTCCACTTCATATATCATTTTATAATGTTCTAAGTCCCTATGATATCTATCTAACTCTTTCACAAGGCTTTTATTTTTAGTTTGCAATTGTGCTACATTTCTTAATGAAAATCTATTTTTAATTACTGATTTTGTGTGCTTAATAAACCTACTTAATTTGAGATATTTTTTTAATTTGTTATGTGAATTTAACTTGATTTTTTTATTGTTTTCAAAGCCACTTAACTGTCCACATTCAACCAGTTCACCATAAAGACTGTTGGATGAATTGCATAGCCGCTTGGAGTTATCCTCTTGAACCTCCATTAAACTGCATTCCAGTTCAACGATACGACTGAGAGCCTTCTCGTGGTCATTGGAACACTGTTGGAAGCTGTCAACAATGTCTTGGAGGGCTGTGCACTTGTTTTGGCTGTCCATATATTGAGTGTGGAGTTCAGCTAGCTCGGCCTTCAAACTTGTGTTCTTTTTTATTATTTTCTGGATTTCAAGTTCATGTTCCTCTCTCTCCAGCAAGAGTTGTTCACACAGGGATTGTGAAGCCTTTAAGTCCTGTAGTGTGGCCTTAAGTTTGTTTTCCATATCTTTGGCCACTGCCTTGCGGGTCAGCATGTTGTAATTTTAGTTGCTGAAACAGGTGAAATAGATGTTAAAAAAATTGTATTTATGATGCAATTTTAATAAAATTTACTTGTGTTAGATAGATAGTGAATAGATAAAAAGTAGTTTTTTAGTAGAAATGAAGTATATTTTGTCTGGAGCTATTAGTTTTTGTCCTCTAAATTGCTTCCAACTTGTCAAGCAAAGTGAGACGATAACTATGCGCTCATGTATTTATTGTGACGTTACTCATAAAATATGAGCAGTGTTATTAGTTAAAATGAATGCGAATGTTGTGTATAGTGTTAAATATAGTAGATATATTAGAACTAGTACTCCCCTGGTTTATCGAAGAAATTCGAATTTGAATTTCCGTTGGCTCGTTGACATCCACGTTATACAAAACGTTGCTTCAGTCACATAAATGCGTACTTCACATTAATTAATACACATACGTTGATAATATAGTTAACTAATACTAAATATTACTGTTTTTACCACTAATTATTGAATTTATTATATTTTATTGAATTTAAAACTAAGAGCTGATGTTCACTCAGCTGTTGACATCTGTCATCCCTTTGTAAGATGATCCTTACGTAATAATTAATCGCGACTATTAAATCAATATTTGATATATGAATTATAATATTTTAAGCATAAATTATTCAAATTAAATCCTGTAAAACCCAAAATGCGCACTTCAATGTTTAATTACTTACAATTTAATTTAAAACCAGTTTGAAAAATATTATTAAATACGATTTAAATGTCCATTTACATTATAATTTATAAATGAAGGGAAAACATTGAAGAATGGTTTTGTTACCAATGATTAGAATCCATCAGCAAGCAATACATAATAGCTTATAGTATGTACTATGTAGAGGGCGGATGAGGATTTTCTATCTATTTTTATTTGACTTCTCTAAAGCATTTGACTGTGTAGAAAATTCGACTTTAGGTATTGCATTAACTCAATCACTATGTAATTAAAAGACAAGCTCAAAACCTCATAGGGATGCAGACCGTTGTTAGGAAATTTGAAAAACCAAAGACGTCACGGGTACAAATTTTGAATTAATGTAATTAACTACCTATATATTATATAGAATATTATAATAAATAATACAAACAAACATTGAAATATTATTATTTCAATGTTTGTTTGTATTTGAAATTCTCAGATTATAGTTACGATGAAGATAAGATGTAATATGTATTTACACAAATATATACATGCGTGATGTAATTTGCGTAATAAACGCCGACATTCCCAAACACGCGAGACGCGCCTGCGCCGGCCACCGCAGCTCTGACATAACCCATTTATTTGATGCGATTTTCCACCGATAACAATAATTACAATACTGTACTCTAACAACATCGTCCATGAACATGTATATCCTAGTCGCAAAATCGTAATCATTTCATTCAAGACAACCTCCCTCCGCGATGGGGCGTGGGGCGGCGCCTCACCCCCGGGCGCGTTGCGTGCGGCCCGCGCGGGCGGTTACCCAACGCTGCACCATTTGCATCTCTCGTACGAATAACGCGAAACTTCCTCAATAATTCTTGCATCACGCACGTTGCTTCATATAGCCGACGCATATTTTTGTGTTTCTTCATTCACTTGTCAAACACTAATATTATGCTAAGTTATGTAACTGCGTATTCGTTTAAAAACTTCGTTATTTCCTTAACTATTAAGATAATAGATTTTTATCTGAAAATATTGACCAATCTGATTATAACGAGGAAGTCTTTTTTGCTAGTTTTTTTTATTTTTTATTTGCCATTACGTACATATGACGGTACAAACGGAAACGTGAAGCCGTAAGTCGTTACAAAATTGAACGCGTGACAAATTAGGTAGAGGATGTGAGCTCAGCGGGTTGGGTAACTCCGGGGACGTACTCTTGTATGTTGTGTGTTGACCCGACCTCGCCGCGCCTGCACCGCCGCGCCGCCGCGCATCTACATCATAGAGCCTCAACTGGTACGGAATAAGAATTCGATGGGTACAATAACTGACATATCCTCGTTTAAAATATGTGAATAATGGTATTTATTTATTTCATGAGCATGAAATCATGACTAATTGCTGTGAAATTCTGTAATTTTAAAGAATTCAATAAAATCGTATTTGAAAATTAACGACTTAGATATTTTATCATTTTCTGTTTTTGATATTTTCTTTGATAACGTTATGAAAAATATATTTTAAAGATTTCTATATTTACCATTATTTTAATTCATAATTGGTTAGATAACCTAGTTTCGTATTTCAGTCGAAATTACTCGCCCTGTTAAACTTAAATAATAGCATCTTATTATGTGTGTCAAGCTGTTATATAATAAAACACTTCAGTTAATGTATTCTTTATAATGTAAATTCCAATATTTATGAAAATAGCATTTATTTAAAGCTCACTTCATCGCGCACGTTCCGAACAATAACTTAAACTGTAACAGAACGTTCCAGACGGTTTGTGCAACGGATCGTGTGCCAGTCAGGTGTTTTTGTTCAAATCCTAAGACAGAAGCGGCTGTCGCAAGCTCTTCGCGATTACTTAATGCAGGAGACTCAACTCTGACCTTTGACCGTTAGCCTCGCCATTAGCGACGCGTGCGACTCTACACTCGACGTAACAGGTGATTTGTATAAGGGCATCGTGTTCTAATGGAGCCTTACGGATTGTTGCTTCATCCTTCACTGTATACAGCATTTTAAAGACCTTAGTTCAACCTAATTAGAAAAAATCGTTGTCTATCTAGACAGTTTATGGATATCGATTTCGAAACTTAATTTTAACCCGCGCATTATGAATATTTTAAAAATTTAGAGCATGTTGCGAGAATGCGAAAATGATAATTCCATTTACAGAGATAGAATTAGCTGACGAGATCTCATTCATTCAAATACCGTAAACTCGTAAGGTCTACGCGGTCGTGAACTTGTTGGCACAATGCAGATGTAGATAAACCTTAATGACATACAATTTAACTGTTCATGTCGTAGTGTATTATTATATCTATGGTCGTGAGAGCACACACGTACACACGCGCGGTGCGGACACACACACGCGCCGCGACCCTGACCTTGTGTGCATCTTCGACCACCAATGTAATGCGGCCTCTTTGCATTTCGCACTCGTGTTTGTAATTCGTTCCTCCTCTTATACGGCTTGTGCTTTATATGTATACTATGTAGGACAAGAATAGACGATTCGTGTTTTATACGAAGTCGGCGTTATTGATGTAATCGAGACGTAATGTACAGCTTATTACGAGAGAAATAAGTAATAGACGGAGAATGCTCACGTTCTCGTTGATTGAACTGAGCACAATATTGCTGGTTAGTTCAATTATTTTATTCAATCGTCTTTTATAGAATGTACCTTTTCAAACACCATTTACTGAACAAAACTTATTCTCGTCTAGTTATTTATTTCATTAACGGAAAAGCAAATGGTCTGTACGACTATGATTATTCACTTCAATACGAAGCAAGTAAATGTGATTCAGCGCGTCAATAATGACCAATAAATATTAAATAAATAGTTGTATTGGATACGCACTGCGCGGCGCAGGAGTCGGTCATGAGGACAGGCAGCATGTTACATAAGTGCTGATGTCCGACAACAGGTAATATAATAACGGCCAAGTAAGGCAATAAACTTAATTACACGACCGGAATGCAAAATTCATATCAACTACCTGAATTTAAAATAAACATATTTAAATAGTTACTCTTTCGCTGTGTTTTGTTGCTTAATATATATATTTAGGTACAATTTTTTCACGAAATACGAGGAATATTTATTTCTTCAACGTTTAAGCTTCTTTTGATGAAATGTGGCACATACGTATAGACAATACAACGTTGCAAATAATTACAAAATTTAATTGTTGTAATAATTAGTGCATTTCTAAATTAATTACAAATTGAGTGTTCAGAAGGAGCTAGACTATAACTGCACGTTCTGTTACGTCACTCATTGCGTCACTAAGAGCACTTTCTCGCGCACACAAACGCACACAGACGCACACAGCCGCACACAGCTGCACACACGCCAGCCTGCGGGATCACTGACACAAGACCCATGTGGCACAGTTCGAGCTTCCGTGACTTCATAAAGCTTATAAAGTTGGAGAATACGGTAAATCTGTCACATTGTGTCGCAACTTGCAATACCGTAGAGGCGAGGTTAAGCGAATCAATACGAAAGTGAATTGACTTCCTTTTCAACTGGTTGCTATGGATACAGTATAAGTAAATGAGGTCTTTAATCCAGATGCGGGTTAATATTATGTTATGTATGATAATAGATATAAATAAATAGAAGAAACTTCAATTCCTTTCCTCTGTTTAGGAAAAACAATTCTAATAAAATAATAAATAATATAAAGTGCATATGCTAGGAAAACTACATATTTTATATATTGTTATACAAACGAAGTTTTTACTGGGTAGCTCATAAAGAAGTCAATTAGGCTTTTTCATGAAAATAATAGAGTCACGCGCAAAAAGTAACCTTTAAGCTTTAACGTGTAGTTACGAAGTAATATGTTTCAACAGGAGATTAATATTCGCGATTATAAACTTTACGGTTATCTACGTTACGAAATTAGACATTCAATGCAATACTTATCTAAGTATCTACAAGTATTAGTATATTTTTATACACTATAAAGTAGAGAAAAAGTAGAGCTGTAAACAAATATCGCTGATTTATTGATAAATACTCTAAAGTTCTAAATATTCGAAAATTATTGTAAGAAATAAATTAAACATATCATTGACCTTAGCTACGCGTTACCGAAATATCTTTAAAGCTGCGATTCAATGACATAATTTCAAATGGCATAATATTCTGATATTTAAGTTAATATTGTCTGAAACTAGGTCGTACTGGTTGTCGAGGCGGAGTGGGCGCGGTAACAAGTTCGTTCAATAATAAAATACATAATTGAAACATGTTATATACATCGTCTTTTTTAATTCAACAAAAACAACAAATATATTAATTATTAAACGATAATAATCTCAATAATACCAAAAACATAATAGAATGCCATTCTTGAAAAAGCAAGTGTCTTGCTTTAATAATTGTTTTAATAATAATTCTGGTTCTTTTTGTGTGTGTCATACCTTAAAAATTACAAGTTTAAAATAATTTTGTGTAAAAATTAATTTTTTTTTTGTACATGATATAAAACATTTAGTAAGAAACATTTTAATTTTTACTAATATTAAAACCAAAAAAAGTCATTAAAAAATGCTACATAATTTGAAGGTTGTAATTTTTTATCTTAAAATAAAATAAAATAAATTTGTAATTACTGCTTACTGTTTGTAAGTGGTGATGAAGGTCGCATTAGCATATTATGATTGTTACACATCAATTTACTCGCTAACTTTAGGACTTGACAAGTTGATCAGGAACTGGTCACACGTCAGAATCCGAATAACAAATATCGGTTACGCAAGTTGGTATTTTTTATCATGAACCAGTATAATGCCCTACATACGCTTGCATGTCAATATTTTCATTCTGCAAAGAATGATAATGCCTTATTTGTATTTTGTGTATTATCGTCTGTATGTACCTACTTTAAATCGAATTAAGAGAATTGAGACGAAGTTGTCAACCTTGCGCGATACAATTACATATATTAAATGAAATTACAAAATATTCAAGTTTAAAATCGCCAATTTCCTTTCACCTCGTAAATAGTTCACGATAATTATGAACAACGCAATGTGGATATATAACATTAAACGAGTAAACGGCGAAGCAGAGGTCATTAAATTATGTTATTCGGTTTGTATGCTCTGCAATTATGTGCAATAAACTGAGGCTTTAATGCATATTTTTGTCTTTATGTGAAGTAATTATGAAATATATTTATTGAAATAGCCTTCACTCGTAAATCTAATAATATTTAAATGTCCATACATCATCTTTTAGCCACCTCATTTTGTTTGACCTTTTGTGTAATCGTAGCGATACATTAACCTTTTTAATTAAACGTAAAATGTAATAAACGTTTAGAAGTCAATGATTGATAGCTGTTTTTATCGAAAATTATCATCGAAACGGCGCTTAGCGCAACCGCTCGCGCAGTACAGTTATACAAACATATAATTATGTTCAACTGAAAATATAATTACTTTTTGCCTGTCTTGAAGCAATGCTAATGTTGTTTGTTGAAGATAATTGCATACCAAAGTTGTAAATAAATTAAATCAATAAATTAATTAAATATTCTAATATAATGCCACCAAATTTTATAATGAAATGTTGACATCATTAAATAGTTCCCAAATATGTTATAATTATGCTTCAAGGATTATGTCATAAGGTAATGTGTTTACGAGCGGTCAGAAACTGGCTTTAGTTGGATAAAAAAATTGACATCTACTAACAAAAATTTAAATGGCTTCCGCCATATAAAGTCCTGCTTCAAACCGAACTTTTTCTCTTCATAAAATTGACATGAAATGAAGATAAAATCAGTACTATGTGATTTAACAAAGCGAGAAAAACAATCACGTCAAATCTTAAACGTGACTATCATTCCATCTGAAAGAAAATATATTGTGTATATAAAAATTATAGAAAATTGTCTGAAAATATATTTTTTATTTAAATTTAATATGTGTTATTAGTAAAACTACTACAAGAAACTAATATTGCGGATTTTTTAAAATGCAATTAACAAGACGAAATAATAATCGTAATCTCCTGATTCTTACTCTACCGGTTTCCAATTTCCATACAATAGAAACGAGAGCAACGTCGGTTATAATGAATACGCATCTGAGTGTTATGCGGTCAGTGAGTCACTGAAAGCGAAAGGAGTTGAGTAACGCTCGCAGCGGCGCGCTACTGCGCCCGCGCGGGCCGACCAGCGGAGCGCCGCGTTTGACATTGACTCCTCCTGAAAAGTTGATAATTAATTTTTAACATACAAAACCGCCTTTAAACGGTCAGAATAAAACAAAATTAAAATGGGATCAATCGGAGAGCTTTCGAACAAAAAAATAATCATCAATATCGGTTTACCCATTTAAAAGTTCTGTTGTAAAAAACACAAAAAACAGTCGAATCGAGAACCTTTGTTTGTATGTAGTTGATTGAAAATATACTATATACTCCATAAATTATATCGATTTAACACAGCTATGGGATATATTGCTATGTACACCCGCCTACTGTTTACATCCATACGAATTACGACAGTAAAAAAAGATAAATATAATAATTATAGGTAGGTACAAACACTATTTTAATAAGGCGTTTGTTTTTAATGAAAATTGAGGTAAATGAAATAAAAGTTAACGGATGTCACTTACTGAATGTCACCTGACACCTGAGATCACCCGGCGAGTTCATCGACCCTCTGTCGTAATTAACAAAATCAATAGAATTGAAAATTGTAATTGTTAAATTCAGTTGAAAACTAATGGTTTTTCCGTTTGCTAATTGTGTAAAAACAATTGTGATGTTTTTGTCTAATTGTTATTTCATCAAATACAATAGTGATTACGTTGATTAACTTTTCTTAAACTTAAATAACTTGGAGATACCCAAATTAATTAATTTATTTCTTATATTCTAGACTGTTTTCTAAAATTAACTTATTGAAGTAGAGTCTTTAAATTATCGTAAAAATATAATACATTTTACCATAATAATTACACATTTATATTATTTATTTATAAATAATGAAGCATATTAAATAAAAAAATGGTTGGCCGCAGATGTTAACATGCCGCAGCTTAAAATCCCGTTGATGTCTTTTGTATGAAAAATAATTCGACATGTTTACCTACGAATATTCCCAAAGTTCGTGACACATATTTTTATTTTTTAATAGAGCTCTCATACCTTTACTTATTATTGTGATGTAAATACGATATTGCGGTTAAAATATTAAATAATTTTCGTAGTGAACGGTCCGTAAGCGATATTGAAGGCTCTCGATCAAGGCGGCTAGTTGGCTGATAAATATCTGATTATTCGGAATTAAGCACAAGGCTTTGTTTCTCGTGTTTCTCTTCGCAATTAAAATATTGATTTCAAAACAGTGTCAACTCGAATCTGGGCCGCATCAACAAAACAGAGCTCGCTCAGAACAATAACGTACAAAACTAATTAAACGTAATAAAAGTATGAATTAAATCGTTAATGATCGTATTTCTCATCTTTATTCAATAGATATCTGCAATACCAACATAAATAAATAAATAAATAAAAATAAAAATCGTTTATTTAGAAACAATACATACAAACAAAAACAATTTAGACACGACGATCGCCTCAACTAGGAATATATCTACCTGTGCTAGAGACGATCGACGCCTTCCTCTCCAGACTTAGCCAGTATTGTTAATTTAACTTATATACTATTACATAAATATATAAAATAGAGAATCATTAAGAACTAATTGAGGTTAAAAATAACATTTCGGGCATGCAGTTTGTGTGTTCGTGTGTGTGTGTGTGTGTGTGTGTGTGTGTGTGTGTGTGTGTGATGTTCCCCTATTTGAGAGATTGAGTGGACGAGTGTGTAAAATATTTCAATATCAATATGCGGTTCTTTATAAGTATTTATGAGTATTAAATTTTCATGAAGTCTTCGGTCTCGCTGTACGATAAGGTAAGTAAAAAGATGATTATTTTATGTTTCAAATCGGATAAGGTCAAAGTACGAACGTTTAATATTTTATTAATTTTATTATACAGGAGTGGGCTCAAACAAACACAGAATCGTTTTGCAGCTGCAGTGCGGACAAACGGTAAATTATTTTTTTTTTTATCCCTGCGCCTTTTTTCAAATTTTATTTCATGCCAGTTCGTCTGCTTGTGATAAGCAAGAACACAGTGTAGTATGAAGAGCTTTCTAATTGATAGTATTTTGCATTCTGTGTAATGAGCAGTAGTGGGGTAATATATGGGCTTAGCCATCATTACTTTTAATACCGCTCTTTGAGCTCTTTCTACTTTCAGCATTTGAGTTATGGCAGCTCCACCCCACGATTGAATGCAATAACATAATATAGATTGGCATTTGGCACATTGCATAATAAACTTTTTTAACGACATCTTCGTCAGCTATTGAGCGAAGCTTTTTGAATATAGCCATAAGTTTGCGTGTACGAGAGGACAATAATTTAATATGATGCTTCCAGTTAAGCTGATTGTCTAGGTGAACACCTAGATACTTAACGGTGGCAGCGCTTATTATTTGTTTGCAGCTACAAGTTCCATTATCTCGGGTGATGCACGTATGCGCTGTTATGGTCAGGTCCTTTGGCTGCGAAGATTTGTATAAGGAAAACGTAAGAAACTTTGTTTTATCTAGGTTAAGACTCAGAACATTATCATTCAACCATGCCATCACTTTAGATAGGCCAGCTTCCGCTGATTTTTTAGTGCTTATCCAGCCACTGCCGCTAAAGACGAAAGCCGTATCATCAGCGAAGGTTACCACATGGTCGTTGGATAGAGGTATGTTACATAGCTCATTTATATACACCAGAAATAACGTGGTGCCTAGTACACTACCCTGGGGCAAACCATAGGTGACTGTACACTCAGAGCTAGTTGTGTATCCAATCTTGACAACCTGCTTTCTGTCTGTAACTTGTAAGGTAACTTGATAATAGTTGCAGCGGCAACCCTCTGACACCAGCTCTTTCAAGTTTCTTGAGGAGTATGGGGATAGACACGGTGTCAAAGGCTTTAGCCAAGTCCAGAAATATACCAATACAGGTTTTCTTGTTGTCAAGACTGTCTACAATGTGGCTTATTAAGTCATTTACAGCGTCATTTGTCGACTTACCTCCGAGAAATCCATACTGGTGGTTGGAGAAGAAATTATTTTTACGGAGAAAACTAGAAAGTCTAAAATAGATAACCTTTTCCAATATCTTAGATAGTGCCGGTAAGATAGATATAGGGTGATAGTTGTGGATTTGATCTAAGTCTCCCGATTTATGAATTGGGTGAATAAGGGCAATTTTGAAGGACTCTGGAAAAACTCCGGAACGCAATGAAAGATTACAAATATGAGTAATAACTGGCACAAGAGAATCTTTACACAGTTTCAATTCCAAAATACACAACAACAAAATGCACATTGAAAGATTACGATACTAAATATACTATGTATTTCTCCATTTTTTTATCAATATTCCTTCAGCTTCCTAAAAAATAATTTGTTCAGAAAGTTGAGAATTTCCGAACGGGAACGATAGCTTAGAGTATTTTATACTAACTGTATATAATATACTCTAAGAACGATAGGTACCAATATTTCGAAAAAACACACACAATGCGGACGAAGTGCCGCCGCCCGGTGCCGTGCGCGGACGCAGCGGAGATCGCACAATGCGTGTGGGGCAACACCACGTGTGGGGCAACAAGCAACGCCAGATAATCGATAAGTTTTGCAACCACAAACCATTCTTGTGAACTTCAATTATTTCCGCGACCTGCGAATTTACGATTACATGCGAATTATGTTTTTAAATCATATGAATGACTCAATTAAAATCAACCCAGCTTTTATTGTGTGTACACTCGACCGTGACTTTATTTATACTTTTACTTTCAATGATAAGATTCAATTTATCGTTAATTCGGCCAATCTCGATAATTTGTCATTTTATATGAATAAAAAATTCATGATTCAGATGTCAAGCCATAATTGTAAACCGAAAATAAGTATGACATTTTTCAAGATTATTTAGTTGTCCTCTAAAATCTAAAGCTTATTTTATGCATATTGTATGTCAATAATCATTCGTTTAGTTTTATAATATGAATAAGTGTCATTGACGCGAGGTAACGTGAGGGGGGAAGTGGGGGTAAATCGTTCGGTTCCGGTGCAATACACTTCTTTCATTTCGCGAACGGTTTAGCTCGAATGGTTTGGCTGCAAATTAAATAGATATTATAACAATCGATTTAAAGCTTTTCCTTTTTAGTCAACAATAGGGCGGATAATATTTTATTTGGGTCAAGTAAATGGTCCGTTTTGTTATTTGTAATTTATACTGTATTCAATGCCTGTATGAAGGCCGTAGTTTATGTATATTATAAATTCCTTATATTTAATTTGACGAGGCAATTATGAATATTAATTGATTGTATAGTAAATCAATAAAAGAGCACATTAATTAATTCAAAGTATCTCAAAATATATTTGGTAATAACCTCGGTGTGATGTAGAATATAAATACCTACAGCAAAAGTGGTCGGTGTCGCACAGAAGGCCGACAGGCTGCCACGGCGAGATGTTTTCGAAACTCGTGTTATTTCTCACGGCTTATCATGTATGTATTTAAAATTTGTTAGGCCAATAGAAATCGACACTAAAAAACCCTAAATTCGCAAAGCACGATGTAGTTCTGAATTTTTGTTATGTTGTTTGAATCAGTTAGGGTGATGTAAATCCCAATTTGCAACTTCGAAAAAGTTGTGCTCGCTGCGCACCACGTGATAAACTGCGCCTTTTTATGATTTTATATGCCCTCAGTTTCAATTATTTAAAAATCTACCTTCTTATTGTTTTTCAGATATTGTGAGTGAACTATTTGTCTCACAGACTTTGTTCTATGCTCTAATGAAAGAAAATTAAATGCACTACAACTTTATTATACGACTTTCTCATAGAACGAGCGGTTTTTGCCAATATTTTGGTTCAAACGGGAGCAAAACTAAAAATTTGAAATTTTCGGGAAAAACTGACTATCTTTGAAAGGCCACAGCTTAGTTGTTATAAGGTTTAGAGAGCTGCGGTTAGGCTTAAATTGTTGCAAATTTAATTAGCTTTGTAATTTTGTTAATTACCTATACTGCAAATGAAAAAGTATTATCCTTTTTATGATTTTATACGCCCTCAGTTTCAATTCTTTAAAAATCTATTTCTACCTTCTTTTTGTTTTTCAGATATTGTGAGTGAACTATTTGTCTCACAGACTTTGTTCTATGCTCTAATGAAAGAAAATTAAATGCACTACAACTTTATTATACGACCTTCTCATAGAACGAGCGGTTTTTGCCAATATTTTGCTTCAAACGGGAGCAAAACTAAAAATTTCAATATTTCGGGAAAAATGAACCATCTTCGAATGGCCACAGTTTAGTCGCTATAAGATTTAGAGAGCTGTAATTAGGCTTAAATTGTTGAAAATTTAATAACCTTACTTTATGTACTGAATGATACTTGTCGGAAACGCATAGTTTATGACTTTTAGAGCAAAAAGTGAAAAAAGTCCAAAATTTTCGCAGTTTATTATTTGCGTATAATCTTTTTTCCTACTTTCCCAAATTTTGTAATTTTGTTAATTACCTATCCTGCAAATGAAAAAGTATTATCCTTTTTATGATTTTATATGCTCTCAGTTTCAATTCTTTAAAAATCTATTTCTACCTTCTTTTTGTTTTTCAGATATTGTGTGTGAAATATTTGTCTCACAGACTTTGTTCTATGCTCTTATGAAAGAAAATTAAATGCACTACAACTTTAACGAACTTCTCATAGAACGAGCGGTTTTTGCCAATATTTTGCTTCAAACGGGAGCAAAACTAAAAATTTCAATATTTCGGGAAAAATGAACCATCTTCGAATGGCCACAGTTTAGTCGTTATAAGGTTTAGAGAGCTGCGGTTAGACTTAAATTGTTGAAAATTTAATAACCTTAATTTATGTACTGAATCATACTTGTCGGAAACGCATAGTTTATGACTTTTAGAGCAAAAAGTGAAAAAAGTCCAAAATTTTCGCAGTTTATCACGTGGTGCGCAGCGAGCACAACTTTTTCGAAGTTGCAAATTGGGATTTACATCACCCTAACTGATCCAAACAACATACCAAAAATTCAGAACTAAATCGTGCTTTGCGCATTTAATGTTAATTTCCACTGGCCTATGTAACGTATCATATTATATTTCCATTAAAAAATGTGTGAACATTGAATCCCTTCAATTACCATATTATGGTACATTATGTTATTATGCTTAATATTAATATTATGTAACAAAATATTATTATTTATGTAATTTATATCTGTAAAACATTATAATATGCAAATCGCAGCATTATAATTTTAATTGAGGAAATAAAAAACAAATAATAAAAATATTACACTGAGTAGGTACTATAAAGGCTTTTGTATCAGATTGTAATACACTTCCTCGTATTAAAAACTGTACAAAACAACTTATAGCGAAATGACAAAAAATAATGGCCGTATAATATTATAAAGATAATTACATATTTAATATATTATGCCACTACATGTCATGAAAAAATTACCAGTACTATAACTTTAAGTATTATAAAAAAATATTTAGAACACTTATATTATTGAGAAATAACATACCAAATGTTTTATGAGCACTCAAGACAAATCCTAAAAAGATAAAGTTTACACAAACGAGTGTAGTGTTTGTTTACTCGCGCTCAACTCGCTGTTTGATACGAGTACACTTATATCGATACTCGAAATCGATATCGACGCCAGCAAAAACATAAATAATCACTAATTTCCTTATAGCTTTGTATGATAACGATGATGTTAATACATAATTACAATCGAAAGGCAATATTGTGAGTAAATTACATGAAAGCTGCCAGCAACCAATATGATCTTTAAAGCATCATGTTACCAATAATTTCACCCCGTACCAAAGTTACAATGAACGCATAACACAGCTGTTGTTCTCTACATTTACATGAAGAGTAAATCTAGTATATATGCGGTAAACTATAACACATAATCTGTATCCATGAAGCGGACACTCGTGACTCACATAAGGGGACCGTCTCCGAACGCACGGAAACGCCACTCACAACTTACGTGGGAGGTATTGTTCTCTGCAAATTATTTCATTACCCCAATGGGGTTCCGCTCGGCCGCGCAGCTGACATGCGCTTGGAGACAAGTGTGTTGTGTAATCATTATTATCAATGACATTGCCTCACTTGTCCTTGCTTTGATTCGTTAATTAAAACGATTTAATGAGCCGTGATGGATTCAAACAAGAATTTTATAATAATGAGTATATTATATATTTTTAAATAATCCCACTGTTTGGATTTTTGCTCCTGTGTATCGTTATAATATTATTTCCTTTGCATTTTTCTCGTAATTAAACGCACTCTACTACATTCTGTTAGTCATTAGAACCGCTTGATATGTTCACCCGAGTAAATAGCATATTATAATATTACATACAGTGTTTAGCTGATGAATAATGTTGATGTTCAATGAGTAAGATGGAGCTATCGTATTATCTATCACCAGTGGCCAGTGATCAGTGGTCAGTGTATGGCCACGTATGGCGGGGCGCATCCTGGCGCCGCGGCCGGTGGAGCCTTTCGTCACTTCCCCGCGCCCGCGCCAGTTGCCTCACACGTGTTGTAAACCGATTTAACTTTCAGATTAAATAAATACCTTTTCAGATTGTTATTGCTAGATATTTATATTTAATAACTATAATTGGTTGTGTTAGATACCTTTAAAGGTTTCTATTTGTTGAGTAGTATTTATAGATAACTGCCAAGTTATAATTAATTTAACAGTTTTCTGTAAGTACAATTTTCTTGAAAAGTGTAATTGCTAATCGGTACAATTTTTTTAGAAACGAACAAGTCATCAGGCTAGTTTCAATGATACCTTTAGAACCCTGATAGTAACGATATTCTTTTAAAACAATGTCTAGATTACGCGTCATGTTTGTACAATAGTGCATACTACCGTAATTAGTGTACAAATAGCCATCTTCTTTAATTATTATTAATATACGAGGAAGGTGTCTCCGTCGATGTGCAGGAAGATAGAGCCGCGGAAGGCTTCGCGGCGCGTGCGTTACGTGAGCGACTGTCCACTCTCCATCTACTCTCAAATAACAATCACTTCGCATAACTAGCAAATAGTATAACTTCAACGCGGAGTCATTATGTTTGCTTAATAATAGTATTGTTGTTTCCTTGCCTGACACGCTTATGTGTTGTAAATAAAACTTACGTCACAAAACATTATAACGTTTTGATCAACAGACCGTGGAATATTTCAATCTTTTGGTGTTAAATTGTTTGATAGTGATCTAAAAGAGTTGATCCAATGT
Organism: Colias eurytheme; assembly: GCF_061535395.1. Taxonomy (NCBI): domain Eukaryota; kingdom Metazoa; phylum Arthropoda; class Insecta; order Lepidoptera; family Pieridae; genus Colias; species Colias eurytheme. Next base: position 9,911,845 of record NC_142999.1, on the reverse strand, counting down.
ATAATGACATAAGCAGTAAGCTAATATGTATTTGAATAAATGTTGTTCACTGTTTGTCAATCGTTGCGACAGCATAATTATTAAAGTGGGTGGTATTAAGGTCTCGATTTAAACCGATTTAGAAAACGCTATATTTGACATGACTCAACGCTAATGGTTGTCTTTAGGAGCGCTCGGTTTTACCCGACGTTACTTAATTCTGCTGGTCTATTGGGTTACGAGATACTTTCGTTATATTCAGACTATCGCTCGTACAATTTTCTAATTATACGAAATGTAGTATATATTGTGACTTAATATTTTCATACATAATAAGAACACATTCGTTATTTGTTTTTTCATTGAAAAAAACAATAAATTTTATTCCCATGCAAATAAACATAATCTCAATATTTTAATGTAAATAATTATTCACTTACACTTTAAACTATGTTATAGTGATAATTAATAGGTAGATGAATATGGCAGCCAATAATTATTGGTATGTAATTGACCGAGACGCGCGACGGTTAATGCGTGTGAATGTTTATCTGCTTGTGTGTTATGTTGACGGATGACGGATTACTTAATGCGATAATTGCCATCACAGACATACGAACCACGATTCAGCAGGAAGGTCGATTCGATCACCATTGGATCTTAATGAAACGTAACGTATACTACCATCGATTGTAATGCTACGTTAAAAATGATAATTGTCATATTATTCATATCAATAAATAAGCGTGTACAAATTTATATTCGTTTAAAATGCACTGAAAACCTTTGTTTTTATAGCGCTGAACGGTTTAAAAAAAATTGAAGAGTACAATATCATTAACTTATTACTGTCGACTCTACAATCGAAGCATATTATAGATATTAGAAATTCATTATTTTAAAACATAATTAATAATTATATAGATTCTAGATTGTAGGGCATTTTATTGATAACTTAAAATTGAAACAAAAGCTTTTGGTGATGATAATCATATGAGAAAATGGTAAAGACTTTACTGTAGAGTGTTACCAATAAAATTAATAAATATTTAAGTAATAAAAGATTGCATGTGTAGGTACTTCTTGTATCTGCCTATCGATATGCTCCGATTGTGAACCTCTTCGAATGTAACAAATGTCTCTATCTCAAGTACCTATATGACGCTCATCAATTGCGCTGTAGTGTGTAATATAATATTTTTGTGTGTGTTATATATAGTTCTAATGTTTCGAATAAAGTGCAGTCTAAGGTCAGTCTATATTCGGGATCAAGTGTTTAACCACCAACCTTCACTGCGCACAGATAATGTAATTTTGCTACACTGTCGTTTCGAAACCATCTCTGCCATTATATTTAAAGTTTAATATCGCATTAATAATATCATGTAATAATATTAATTTAATATCTGCTTTTAACAATAAAATAAGAGATACTTCAAAACATAAATTTTAATAATTATATATCGTTAAAATGATGCGATAAATTCGTCACGAACAAAATATCGTCTTTCATAATGTACAGGCACTTTATAGACAAAAATAAGTAATAAAATAAGTAATAAATTGACCGCTCAGTTTCTCAACAGTTAAATTATCTTTCAGTTGCGGTGAGGCAACCGCCCCAATGACTTCGTATCGGACAATATTCGACCACACAGACACGTATTTAAATAATAATGCGTGCAAATATCATTTTTCAATGTTTTACTATCGAAAAGACGTCTGTCGTCCATAGTGCCCATATACCCAGCTTATCAATCCATCTATCACCCTCTTTTCATAGCCCATATTTAAAATTCCATATTTTGCTACAGTCCTACATCGGCTGCGGACTGCCCAGAGCTGCCCGTTTATTATGGAGACATGCGTGCAAATATGATCTTTAAGTGCACGTTATATATAGGCTAGAATAGAAATTCAGATATAGACTGTTAAATGTGTATTTGTCGCGTGTCTGTACAAGATCGGTCGACGATGTCACAAACTGTTAGAGTTTACGACCGCTCGCAATTTGAGCCCGAGCGTTGCGATATTGTATCAAATTATAGTTACCACACTACTTTGTAACACGTAGAGGAAAAAACATATTAATTATGTTGGCTACTTAACGGGGCCAGCAGTGAGAGGCTTCCTAACTTATAAATGTATGTGACTCAACTATGTTATACGAATTAAGTTATAACGTTGAACAAAATAAATGAATATGTATTGAATACTGGCACAAGTTGGGTGCTTTGTTACTTAAGGACTCGTTAAGTAATCAGTCTAGAGACTACATAACATGATGGCCGTTTAAGAAACACAAACAACAATTTAAACGCCATAAAGTTGAGTATGCATTGTGTCTGCGGTTACGTACGGCGAGGTCGCGCCCGTGATGTATCGCTTGCAAGCCGCCATTACTTACCCATTATACATCTTGCGATCTTCGGAATGTTCACGCTTTTGCTATTAAATTCAACAATAAAATATTTTGAATGTACTCATTCACGTATGTTGTAGGATACCTAGAGCTTAAATTACTAAGCTTATAAACCACTTTTATCGTGACAAAATCAAACGTTTATCTCGAGAAAAAAAGAGCGCCAAAAGTGGTTTATCGCAGATAAAACCAAAACTAAAAGTAATTACACAAAATGCTCTGACAAATATCTTGCAAATGTTTTAATATAATTGTTTATGAAAAAAAAATCATAATAAGTATTACCATGTCAAGTAGAAAACGTAAAAGTGTGAAAATTAGAGCTAACTTGGTGATTTTTTTTTATCGAGTAAATTTTAATATTTTATGTTTTTGATTAAACAGAATCGTTGAACATATCATCTAGTTTGATATAATATATTTTATTTTTTAGATTTGGTCTTGCATATTACACGTATCATCTAATAGAAGATTGGTTATTTTGCTTTATGCGCCCCCTTAACAGAAAATATCGATTAACATCGTTCTAAATAGTCGGTTAAATATCAGACGAGGTGTTACTATCTGTACCTTTGTTAATCATATAGAGCTGCAAATAATAAGTAAGTACAATGTAAAGTAATTACAATGTACCTACAAGTAATTAAACCGTTAAGCGATTTCGTGGAAACCTTCATCCAAAGAGTGAAAATAACTTCCGGCTGTAAGCTCCGACTAACCTTCGAGTGTTGCCTCATTTGTATCACGATATTTGATTTGCGCAAAGCTATAGTGAAATACTATAATTTATGAACGTGAACATTAAATACAAGTGACGTATTTTTGTACAGAGAAAGTTGAACGATTGATTCCATTTTGTATTACAATTTACATTAAAATAATGTACAGATAAAAAACGTTAACATTTTTAAACTATTTATTTTATTATGATAGACATATTATGATATACTAATACAAACTATCAATGCCCCAATTATTAAACGTAGAACTGTAGGTATAAACACATGTTGTAACTGTAAGTCAGATAGAATAAAAAATTGATATTCTTATCCGATACAATTAAAAATACACTAGGAACAATAGAAATACCTAATAATATTTTTTCTTTCAATTTAATTGCATATGATTCTAATTGGGTCCAGATGTTCATGGCAACATGTTACTTGTTTGTTTATACATTTTAAATGATAAATTATACACATAAAAATAAAAGATATTCTGCTCCGTCATATACCTATATATTTCGTTCGTAAAACATTATTCTACTTGTGAACACAATATAAAAAGTAAATACCCTCCTTTTCTATAAGTTTCGGGTCATAAAAATGATAGCAATAAAATAAAAGGAATGGTTGAATTTTTATAATTAAATTTTTATTTACCAAGCACTTAATATAATAATAATTTTTAGCTCGTAATAATAAATTATTCATGCTTCTTTCAAAGATAAACTACAAATGGTTATCATATAAAAATACATAATCTAAAATACAACTTATGATAATAATCTATAAAAAATGTAAATAAGTGTCACCATTGACAGATAGATTGATTAACACATCATAAACATCGAACGAATATTTACATGAATTAACATTTTATGAAGCACTCATTGAGTAAGCTCTGTGGCAATCAAATATTAAACAAGTGCTAATTTAATAAACAGCCTTAAAAGCAAATACATACCAAAGTAATACAAAATCTGTCGTCATTCTCAAGCAATAATACAATAGAACTTTGAGCGGACAATAATTATAATTTAAGTGCCGATAAAAAAATGACTGAACGAACTGATTGTTTAAAATACAAGTACTATAAAAACGTCGTATGAAATCTATTGTATCCTTTATTGAAATTTTAGAATTAATCGATTAACACTAATGTTTGATAAAAACTTGAATAATTCAAGTACACATAATCAATGATCATGTGAGAACTCTATGAAATAGTAATACTTCATCGACGTATTCGGAATTATGTAGAGCTTGGACTTTATTCTTATTTATGATTGTCTCTTGCAAATATCTGTGTAATAAAGGGCATGTCTGACCTTCAGAATATTATAGAAAATATGTTATTATCGAATAGGTAATAAATAATAATATATAGTATTTATCGTGGTATCCAGAGCGTCGCCGAGAAGCCGGAACCGCGCTCCGCTGGTAGCTGGCAATACTGACAAAAATGCGCCTTGTTGTGCTCGCTCCTTACAAGCTATTGTAATCCGCAATTACCAACTGCGTTTAAACCTCAAAAGAACAATAAAATAAACATGTTAGAAAAATAAAACACAGTTACCTAATTGTTAATATATCATTAATATTACGGAAATAATAATCACGCGTGTTTTAAGTTATTTATCACGTTTTTGCTTCCAGTATAGAAGCAAATGAAAAGATAGTAAAATAAAAGTACAAATAATAAAAAGCGGTATAATGTAAACTGCATTCGGGTAGCGGGTCGCAGGTCGCCACAGCTAGGCGGTGTAGCGCGGTCGCCGCGACGACCGTAGGGCCAAGGCGTGACCTTTGCTCGCGGAAACTTACGCACTTCATATTTAAGTGGCTTGTTCAGCTTTGAGTACACTTGGCGATGGACACACGGACAAGTGTCGTAAAACGTGGAGCCGAAGTTATTGACAATGTATGGAAGACGCCGTTAAAATGACAACGCGATAGCGGGGATACTTATCAAAACAATATTGTGATAACTCTATTCGGTTGTAATAATCGATCAATGACCAATCAATGAGGTTTAAACTAATATAAACTTTGCGTACGAAATAATATAATATAAGTACGAAGGAGACTTCTATTCGTTTATAAAAGATAATGACACTTTAAATGAGACCGGAAAGTTGAAATAGCACTTTAGCGTGACACTTGTCACATATTAATTAGCCGGTGTAATTGCACGGACAGACAAGGAAACTGACCTCGCTATTTTCGTAACATTAAGGACTTTTATCGCATACGCATGTTTGTTAAGAAATAAAAGTGGAATAATAAAATTATTGTATAAAAACGTGAAGGTTGTTCGTAACTTTCCATTTGGAATGAGTTCAAAGTCGCAACCGGCGACCGCAGCCGACCAACTCGCCGCTCGCTGCCAGCTGCAACCCGCTCGCGTGGGCGCGCTACACCGACTCTATAAACAATTTTGTTGACAATTTACAAATATATAACAATAGAAATATTACCTACGGTATGCGGAATGTATGTCATAATAATGGAAAATTTCACAATTATTAAGAACCAGACCATCTGACCATCATCAGAAAACTCTAGATTTATATCCATAAAGTTATTAACGTCCGATAAAATTATTTCGTACATTTTATCTTCTTTCTGGTATAAAATAAAAACAGAGAATAAATCATGTAAACCATCGTTTTATTTAAACTGAATCAACCTCAACAGAAGTATGTTTTTATAACATTAACATACAACAAGACAATAACAATTACACAATTACTGTTTCTTGCCAATTGTAATCGAGCTCGTAGCTAATTATTCGTTAATTTGTTACAGATAATCATCACGCAGAGCCAACAATCATCACAATGAGAAGCGCACTGTTCATACTAGGCCTGGTGGCGCTGGCAGCGGCGGCGCCCGCGCCCGAGGCGAAGCCCGAGCCGGCCGCGCAGCCCGACCCCGCGCCGCAGCCCGACCCCGCGCTCGACTCGCAACCTGAAATCATCGAAATCATCGCTCCCGCTAACAGCGCACAAGTATGTTAGATTTTTGTGCTTTTCTAACTTTTTAATTTTGTACAATGTACATATATCAAGGCTAAAGAAATCAGTGCCTAATCCTGTGAATAAATATCGATCAAATGAGGCAATATCTAAATATGAAATCTAAATATATGATTATCATATTATTCAATCTCATTTAAAATTTTCCTTTCGTTCATATAATTACAAATCAAAATATGGAAAATGATCGTAAGTAGTTCAGTAAGTGAAATACCATAATTATAAGAACCCGTTTCATATTGTACCGCATGCACCAGTTGTTCTTACATAAGGAGTTACGTAACAAATACCAGTATTAATACATATAAATGTAGCATGGCTTGACAATTATTAAGTCATCGGCCGCAGGGAAGAAGTTAGAACGACAATATCGCGTGCGGAAGATCTCTCGCCAAGATAATTGCTAAATGTATGGGAATTGCAATTATTGTGGTATTTAGTGGGCAATGGACGATAGTTTCGGAGTTCAAATCCTTGCCCTCACGTATATAATAGTGTGTAATTATGAAATCTTCGGTTAATTGTTGTAATTATGCAGAATTACATGCAGTCACCATCATTATACACATTCTTATTTGACCACAATGACATAGCAAGACGGATTATAGGCATATAGAACAAAACAGTGTATTATAACTCTACACTCTACATTTCCAGAGAAATAAATTTTCAATATGTTACGAATAAAGTAAATGAATAAACGTATAAAGTTAATTTATTGTGTATTGTTTTTGACTTTAATAAGCACGAATATTACAAATATTTACAACCTACAAGCACGCTAATATTATATTGATATGTACAATGTACATACACGACTATAAATTACAGAAAATATTAGGTATAGTGTGCAAACATTTCTAAATAGGACATAATAATATTATATTATATCTTATCATTGAGATGCATGCATTGAAGTACTTACTTAATATTTAAAAGCATATTTATTTCTGTATCATACGAGTAACATAACAAAATCAATTTGAAAGTAATAAGTTCGTAACAATAAACGGCATATTGTTCCAGGAAACCCTTGCTACTCTGAACCTGGGCGCCCCGGGCTCCGAGCTGAGCGAGCGCAACAAGCGCACCATCGGCATCCTGCGCCAGCTGTTCCCGCAGCTCACACAGGTAACACAGACACCCTCGCCCGTGACGTCACCCGTGACGTCACACGCTTCTTAATTATGCTAGATCCGGAATACTACAAACAGCAGAAACACAGCCACGGATCATTTAACTCCTCTGTGTTTGAGTTATACCCTCATGTGTGACGACATTAAATATTTGAATCTTAAACTTGTGCTAAGTTTGTGTAATTCAATATATATTATGTTTAATGTGGAGCTTGGATGAGCTATTGAATTAATAACTATGTTTTATTATGTGACGGATAAACATATCTACTGAAGTATTTCATTTGATTGTGCGTGTATTCAAATATTTGAAACTGTAATTTGAGTTATCCTCCATAATTTATCAGAGAGCTGTAATTATTTCAAAAAGGGGAAAATAATAGATAATTATTGTTGTTATAAAGATAATAATTCCATAAAAATATTTCAGTGTGGTTTTCATCTATACTTTGCAAAAATATTTTGATTATTACTTCTTAAATTATACAGGAGTATAAAAATGCATAGAAATTATCGTTGATGTTTTAGCATGAATTGAAAGCAAATAAAACGAGATCAACAAAATGTGAGTGCAAAGTATTAGAATATCAGTAATGGTACGCCAAGGGCTGTGTATGTTCTAGATTATCGAACAGAAGGTACAGCAGATAACGAGCATGGTGCTCAAAATATTCGGGCCCATCTTCCTGCGCGCCTTCCTAGGGAACCGCAACAGCGGCGGCAACACCAACGGCGGCGGCGGCACCGTTGAGATAGAGGACGACGACGAAGACGAGGACGAGGACGAGGACTCCCCCTCCACCACCACCACGTCCGCACCCAACAGACGCAAGCGTGCGCTATTCTTCCTGCCGGTATGAGCGCAGCATTATCGCTCATGAGCGCCGCATCATCGCTCCATCAGCCTGCCCCAAGACGGCAGCGCGCGCGCAGACCGCACGTGTCACGTCACCCCATCTCCACATAACCTAACCATCATTGCCGCGCAACCCTTTCCCGCAGTGATCGAGCTTTGTGTTTCAGAACGCGCTCGCCGAAGACAACCAGCTGCTGTCCGGAGCGGAGTCGCAGCAGGCGGAGGTGCGCGTGGCCTTCGGTGACAACCAGGCGGCCGCCAGCGAGGACCAGCAGACCGCCGCGCAGACCAACTCTGCTTCTATCGATGAAATAACGCTCGATGACGCTGACGACAGCGAAGAAAATAGAAACAAGAGGTAAACATATAGTTATCCTGTGCCGTTATCTGGGCGATGTTATTGATGAGTTTTTTCAAAGACAATGTTCTATGTAACCTAACCAAAGCGGAATTTCTTTGAAAATGGGGACTAAAGAGAGGGAGGTTAAAATGTTATCAACCCGCGTGTGACATCGAGAGTTGCTCTGAGTATGATAATAATTCAATTCACGTCACCGTTCGACATGTCGCGGCCGTTCACTGATCTCGCAACAGTTAAATGAACAATACTCTGAGAGCGAGAACGTTACTTGTCTTTTTGCAAACTTTTCAATTCGCACGATTTATTATTTCTTTATTCGCCTGTGGCTGTACAAGCGCTCATTTCGTTCACGTAACTTCTATTGTAACATTCAAAGCGCTACATAGTCGTATTACCTAACAATAAACTATAATAATTTATTCTAATGTTTTATTCCAATACTGTTTCGTTAGTTTTCATTCCGTAGGCGATATCAATGTGTTCGATTTAAATACAATATAACCTGAGGAAAAAGCTTTGTCTAAAGACTTTGTAATGGGTGGTTCGTTTCTTTAATTTGTTCTAAAAAAATAGATTGAATAAATTCTAAACCATAACAAGTTCACTTTTTGCATGTTAAACTAAAAACTATAAATTTTCAGGTTCTTAAGCTTCGGAGGCGGAAGCTCATCCGGCGGAGGTTCAGGCAACTTCCTCTTTGACGTCGTCAGAGTATGTATTTAACCGCTTACCTCCTTCATACGTCTTCAATCTATCTCTGTTATCTTTTTTCTTCTTACTCCCATTACATTCCTTCTTGAACATCTATCGTAAGGGTATTAGGCACTAAGCAAACATTTATGCAAGGAATTACCCGATATTATTATCGTTTGTCATGTTTATAACAATAAGCATAGCAGATATTAGTTCCAGATTTTGTCGTATTCATTTTAAAACATCATCAAATTGTTTATATCCAGGAGATGTCATTTTTTATGTATAGCATTGTAACGGTGAGGCTCAATTCTGATCAAGATCATGTGTAACGTCTTCATTTAGACACGATGTTTTATCTGACCGGCGCGCGTTAACTTTTCATAAAGAACTGTTTTCCGGTTCAATATAATATGACACTGACACAAAGGATTCTAGACGGCAGCGGTCTGTAAGTTGGTTTGTGTGCGAATGTGAGACGATGTTGCAGCGTCCAGCAGAAATGGTAGCTCGCGCGGCGGGAACGGCCTTCCGTCTGTTTGCGGGCACCGACTCCCTCAACGTCGGCCTCACTGCCTCGCATTCCGCCACTTTGGACCCTAACGACCCACAAGTACACACAAATACAACTGTCTTTAGAGTGGAATTGCCTGTCGCTCAACTACCTAGTAACAAACTCGTTCGAGGCTAATGGAATAACTAAAGACCGTGACCTCAATTTATACTTGTACATAAAGTGTTACCGGTTCAAATATGACATTATCACGATGAACAGTCAATTTTACTCTAAATATTATGAATATAGATCACCACACAGGCACATACATAGAAATTACTAGAAACACGAACACAATGTAGTTGTTGGTAGTTGTTGCAGGTTGCATTGCGGTCGTTGTTGAGTCGATTAGTTGTAGTAGTCGGCTGTAGTTAGACATTTCAACTAACCTTTTCTTCTTTCCTTACTAACATCTTGTAGATTTTCTAAGTTATGTGTAATATTAGATGTAGATGTAGTGCAGTACTTTTAATTTAGAGGTAAGTGTTGTAAATTGTAGATGTAAATTAGTCGATATATAAATTATTATAATAACATTGTAAATACCTAGGTCAAATTCCTGCATTACTGAAGTAAACATTTGTAAAAAAAATTAACGAAGTAAACTTGATTTACAGATCTCAGATTTTTACTTTAATGCTACAGATCTGTAAAGCAGTAGTGTTAGTAAGAGATAACTGAATATTGAACTAGAAACTAATGAAAAGCATGGTGTTCCAGCTGGTAGCAGGCTCGTCGTCCGGCGCGTCGTCAGGCGGGGACGCGGCCGCCGAGGGCGAGGAGGGCAAAGGCGACAACCTCACGGAGGGCGTGCCCGGCCCCATCACCAGACTGTTCATTATCGCCAACCGCGGCATCGCGAACCTCATCCAGGACCTCATCCTCCGCATCGCCCAGACCTCCGAGAGGATAGTCAACTTCAAGGCGCGATTGATCACCTCCATCATTTAAATTCGCTCGCCTTTAGAAAAAATTGGGCGGCAACCTGATCAGATCTCCACTCGAATAGATTGCCAACAGATAGATACTATTTAAGAGATACTTCCCATTCCTAGATAAGTTATCAGTGTGCTGTGATACTACGACACTTGTAAATTATCAATCGAACTTCTCTTCGAAGCGAACGTTTTTATACTTTTATATTGCCTCTATTCGGCTCGATATCTGATCAACGTAAGGCCGGCTGAGAGCTGCCGCGACGCGTTCTCCAAAGCTTGACTGAACACGAGAAATCAAATCCAGCTTCTCGACTTTTCATGTTTTTGTTAAACAGGACTTCGTAGAACTTGTACTCCGGGTATGCATTTATGCTTTTGTTTATGTTATTTAAGTTATGTATGTTTCGGTGGCGCGGTGTTAAGCTCGCTTGCATTGCATAACGGAATACTAAGTTCTATTTAGTTAAGCTCCGACACCGGTTTCCCAGTTGCTATTTATATAATTTTATGTTATTGAAAAGCGAGTTAAGCTGAATATTTAAATAGTGAGGTTACAAAAGCACTGCAAATTATTTAGATATAAATTAATCTGTGAAAGTTGTTTAGGTTGTGACCTATATTTATTGAGAGGCTAGGCTACTCGTAGCGCACTACATGATTGTAATTAATAAATGGTGATACCAACCCTGAACATCTTCAAATACGCACCTGAAATAAAGTGCCCATAAAACAAAATGATTGTGATATTTATTACAAAAGAAAAATACTTATAACAAACGCTGAAGTTTTAGTGTTAATACAAAATGAGGTACGCTAAAATTGAAAGCAGAATTGGTAGATAGACAATCGCAAATGGTTTCCAGTGCTATGTGACGTAGGGCGGACTGTGATCGAGTTCCCGTGGGCACTTAGGCGGAGAGGCGGCGGGCGGCGGCGTCTCGTTAGCGTAAGGTTAGTGTAAGTAGGTCTGGGGACGGCGGCGCCGTCTTGCTCAAGCTTTTTATAATGTGACATTCTCGATTCGTTTTACGTTTGTAAATATGTATTATAGCGGAAATTTTGTGTAAAATAAATGAATAGTTACTAGTTATCATCGTTTTTTTATTGCTTTTCCTAAAAATCCCTTAAAATCTATTACATGATGAAATATCATTTTTGTATTATACATGGCTTCTACGTTTGAAAAATCTACTATGGCTTCTCATTCTAATTTCAATACAAAATACATTTCACTCTTTATAACACGAACACAAGTTTGACTTCAACGTACACTTATTAAAACTCATCAAATTTACGAGTAATTAGTAAGAAAAGAGTCAATGAGTTTTGCCATACAACCAACATAGCATCTTCTATGTGACATCTTGGTGTTAGACCGAGGGAGGCGCGGTTTGAAGGATTCGGTTGCGACCACGCGAGGCCCACGAGGCGCGAGGTACACCGGCTTCTTTACCCTCGAGAGAACAGCCGTGTCAGCCGCACGTGGTATATTTTGTATCAATGACTTTTGGAGAACACTCATCTCCAAATTGCGAAGGCTAGAAACTTAGTCTAGAAAATATAATATATAGCTACATAGAAGTTGAAAGAATGATGTGATATATATGTATTGTGGATAGTAATAAAGATCAAAATATACATACGAATGAATCATGTAAATAACGTATTAGTTATGATAAAATTGGATCAAAAATTAATATTATTTTCTATTTTCTATGAAAATGAAGACATTTTGTTTTGACTTTGTCACTCAAAATTTTTGATTTAAATTTGTTTCAAAATGAAACTCTACTGACTGTATTATTTATACTTCGTTTTGTTACCTATTGATGGAACTGCATTTTATAGATAGATTTTTTAAAAGAAACGCACAGTTCACTAGTTCCACTTTTATTTCGATTATTTATTACCAAAAACTACGACCGGTTTCGATACATCATAGTCAGGTATGTTTAATATTTTGGCCGGTTACAGAGTTGGTTTAATGCTCTAAGAGCTAGCGCGCACGAGCAACTTTGTCTCCGCAACTATTTTGTCTCCGCAACTATTTTGTCTCTCCACCCATGGGCTAGTATGAAAGTGCGCGCACGTAGCGACGCAACTCCCCATACAAATTGATGGGAGAGACAAAATAGTTGCGGAGACAAAGTTGCTCGTGCGCGCTGGCTCTAAGGTTACAGAGCTTCACCGACCGTCAGTGCGTACCATCGGCCCTGACGATACGCATTGACCGACCGTCAGTTTGTATCATTCAGTGCTCTGCGTACCAGTAAACTGACCAGACCTGTTCAGTATGGTCAGTTTACTGGTACGCAGTGCACCGGTCGGTACAGCACGCACGTACGCGTCAGTCGACCGACGCGGACGCTACGCACGCGCACGCGCTCGACCGACGGTCCTCGTACGCAGTGGAAAGTAATAATTTTAATATGTAATGTATTTTATTTAATTGTTTATTGCACAGTGCACACACAAAAGAAATAGAGACACATAAAAAACAGATAAGAGGAAAATATGTACAAACTTTGGCCTTATCTCTAGGTAGCGATCTCTTCCAGGCCACCGTAAGTAATGTTTATGGAAAGACGTGGGAATGTACTGTGTATATTATATTTTGAAAATAGGTTAAAAATTAAAATAATCATGAAAGATGAAATATCAATTACGTATCATTTTTTTTTTGGTTTTAATTGAAATAAAGATATTTTTATTTTTTTATTTATTTTTATATCATAATATACTCACAGCCGTCCCGCGCCTCCGCGCTTGTCGCACAGACTTTGTTCGTGGTGTCTTCTCTATACGTAGTAATAATAGCGATAATATCACAATTTTACACTCTCAGGTATAAAATAGTGATTTGAGGGTACTTAATAAAATATTATAATCTGTAGAAAACATTCAAATAAAAACCTCTCAATAATTAATCTATTACTTATGCGCTACAGTGTTGAAATTTTCGATGGTCAATCAATAAAGTGGCTCCAATTATTATTGGGCTCCAAGCACAATTTGAAATTAATTCATTCATTTTCGTGTGTGAATAGCAGCGTGTTAACACAAAGGAGTATTAAACATTTTAACACCCTGTATTGGTACGAATAGATAAAATCAGTAACTAACGGAGGCCCTTATGTTAAGGTTAAGTTAAGCAAATTCCTCACGTTTACTAAGTAAATCGTTTTAATTGTAAATAGCTGTTGTGAACTTGTTGTGAACAGTGAATTCAAGACACAGAATATTAAAAACAAATAGAAGTGCTATAATGTCATAATTACTATGAAAACCAGTGTCGCCAAACCCACACATTTAAACCGATAGTTATACAGTACACTACAAGTAATCTATGCCTTTGATTGGACAGCTTAAATTGAGTAAAAACTGACTTAGGTTATAAATTCAGCATTTCAATATGTACCCTAACGCACCATGTTACGGTTTATTTTAGTATAACATCCCTAGGTATATTAGCTGTTTTGTTTCTCATTCCACAGAAATTCCAAATTCGAAAACATCCAGCTACTCCACAACAGAGGGCGCTAGTTTTCGATAGATATAACTTTGAACCTAACTAACTAACCTAACTCATAGAGATAAGGTTGAAATTTGTGTCACTCAACATTAATGACATTAACTTGATATTTATCTGATGCTATGCCCTGAGGGATGTCAGCCTTGTTATCGATAATTCACAAATAAATATTTTTTGTGTATTTTTTTTTTCTTTCTATTATATGAGTATAGTATAATGTGTCACATTTTGGAGTATGTTTATTTCTAATAAGTACGTCTTTTTATATTATTATTATTAAATAAAAAACGGAATAGAATAGTATTAATCTATATTTACAAAATACAAAAAGAAAATATGCATTATTTTAAATCTTGGGACTGCCGTAGGTTTGCTGTATCGGTGGCCTTTGTTAGACCGCTTAGTGCTGTTCGGCATCCAGTTAACTCGTCACGTTGCATTTATCCATTTCTCTTTTAAATTTGCCTCTTTGGGAAATCTATAAATAAATTGGACAAATGAAAGCTAAGGAAAAATAAAATAAAATTTAATATTTATAATTTTTGTCTTTTCTAAAGTATCGATACTGTCGATATGCGCCACAAGCATCACTAAAGCGACATTCGTTTGTTTATTGCAATAATATTCCAGAAAGTCTTATTTGCTGTTCAATCTATAATAGTACTAATTTCTTACAGATTAATGTTCATTTTGTCTAGATATTTGTATACAATTTTGACAAATTACAAGCGAAGTTATAACATAAAATCTTAGGGCGTATTCAGAAAGAAAGCTTGAAACTTATAAGCGCTTATCGGCGCTTGTCATGTTCATATATTTTCCTGCGCGGGTTACCAGCACTGACAAGCGCCGATAAGCGCTTATAAGCGCTTATAAGTTTCAAGCTTTCTTTCTGAATACGCCCTTAGATTACAAAATAAAAGACAGATGGAGCGTTGCCGAACTAAACCGAATGATTTATCGTCATTTTCAATAAAGCTATGTGTGCTATCATTTCGCCGCTGCACTGTACGTACACGGTGCTTCTGTGTGCGTGTAATGTTACCAGATATTGAAAAATTTCCCAAATTTTTCCCCGACTACGGAAAAAAGAGGGTTATGTTTTTCAAGTTTATGTATGTATGTATAATATTTCTTTGACACGCCCTGCAGTATAAACCGTTGGACCGATTTTGAGTTGTGAGGTTTCATTGCAATCATCTGAATTATTATGTTAGTGGCGGTAGTGACGTAGGCTGTATACATAAATTAGCAGTCAAGTTTTAATTTTTATTTTAATATTATTTCGGGTTTGTTGATATATTTTTTTAATAATATTGTAAAAAATCTTTTATTATATAAAGTACCTGCCTACTAAAGTTATATATGGACAAAATAATTGTATTAAATATTTAATTAAATAAATTACATAAAAAAATGTGTGCGTGTACTTTTGTACACACGTAAGAAGTGAAACTTCTTTATGATCTTATTTTTCAAAAAATCATTTGCAACTTTACAGAAATACGTCGAATCACGCGTGGTAGGGACAAGAAAAAGATGGCACCTAACGAAACGAAAAAATGTTACACTAAATTTTTTTCCAACCCCGATAAATAAAAATTTTTCAATATTAACTATAATAATTATATTATTTTTCAAAATATATGAATGCAAATAGCGGTAGTTTTTAGTCGAGAATACGGGATATTTTATTTTCATCATATCCATCATGAAGTTCACATAAATTAAATCGCTAGCGAAAACGACCATGGCGTTTTTAAGCTTTATAAAAGTAACAAAATAATGTATTATGCTTATTAAAATAATCTAATAATGATCATGAACCTTTAGTGCACTTTACAAATAATCACTTTCACGATCGAAAAATCCAACAGCATTACCCTGAAGATCTTTTAACCGTTTTACCAATAAAAATGGCAAATTCATTTTCAAAATACTGGCAACATACGTTGAAGTTTTGTATTCCTTCGTATCTGTAAAATTATTATTCGTATAAAGAAATGAATCAGCCAAATAATCTACAGAAAACCTGTGAAACGATGTTTTATCTTTTTTTTTGTTTTCGGGAACAAATTTTACAGCGTTTTATTAACACAAGACAGCATTTTTTTACTAAAATTGCAAACCCTTTTTGACGTATTGCATGACACTATATGCTAGTATATTCTTTGCTATATGCGCTATAGCACTGGAGCAGCGACGTATTTGCTTTTGATTTCGTATTTTCTTTGACAAGGGCGACGGGCGGTTGTCATGCTCCATCTGTATTTTATTTTGTAACTAATCTAAGCATAAAATATTATATGTAAAATAAATAAAAATAAGACTTACCGATGGTATGAAATGCCTCCATTGCTGATATTATTTCGTCTGCTATCATTTTTGCACTCTAATACCGAACAACACGTCCTAACTCCTAATGAATAAATCTCTGAACAACGATCATATGGAACTGCCATATGCATGTACTTTTCCTGCATACCTAAGTAAACAAATCGGGGTACAAACATGGCGGGCTAGGGACGTTCACTTGTTCTACAGTTCTACAGTTCTACAGTTCACTTGTTGTTTCTACAGCTCATAATAACTAAGATGATTAAATGTAAAATGATTAAAAGATTTCTATACACTTGATAATAAATACACTTTAATATAAGCAACAATTTAACAAAATGTTAGCCACTTACCGTTGAAAGGTTAGATTCGGCCTGTTTTTGCTTTGGCATAGGCCACAACCTACTATAGAACACTTCATGGTACCTATTATTATTTTCAATTATACTTATTACACTCGATTATGGTCGAAAAACACTGGAAAATCATAAAAATTTCACAATGACATCTTCTCACATGTAAACAAAACCGTATACTAAGATGGCGTCCGTGGCAGCAAAGGTACATCGATGCCAATGAAGAGGGCGCTAATAAAAAGAGTGTAGATGCTTTTTCTAAGGTAAAACCACTGTTGTGAGAAAGAGATGGGTATATCATTATTATTTCCGCGTCAAATTGAACAATTACGGCAGTTCCATAGGATTCTTTGTTCTGAGGAATAAATATGGAAAAAAGGTTTGACAGCTGACAACCGACTCGAATATTTTTCTGCGCACAACTGAGAGCAAGTTATGTGATCTTACCTTACAAGTGACACGTGGGCCACGCCCACATCACACTTCTATCTACTTTACTGTTCTGTGATTCAAGAGTAGGTTATTTCATTGCCTTATATAAAAGTGTTCTGGCAACATTAAGATCAAATTTAAGTGACAATCACAGGTGACAACTGACAAGTGACAGCAGACAGGTGACGGCTGACGCTGACGCATGCTGTTTAAGAAAAACTCAGAAAATCAGTTAAAGTTTTGTCATTTATCCCTGGTTTCATTTCCTCTATTAAAATAATATGTTTTATTGAAGTAAACTGTGTAAAATTTAAAATATATAGTACCCGTGAGATGCTGTATATATTAAGGCCTGGAAATGGCTTTATATGAAGGAATAGCACTTATTCAAGAAAAGCAAGCAGTAGTATTAGATCTTGGCACGGATTATACAAAGTGAGTACATAAAAATACAATGTATAAAAATTAAAAGACTGGAACAACCATTTCATCTGTCATTTTTTAAATATATTGTGTCGTTATTTAACGTTGTGTCGTTACAGTACTCATTCCTTAATGCTACGGCCACACTACCGTCTACCGGGCTGTTACCGCAATAATTATGGCATTATATTACCGTCTAAATTACTGCATGAACTGATGTGGTTACACTAGAGTTTACCTAGATATGTCGGTAATTATTGGCATTTACCGCAGCAAAAAAAATATTAGTTAATAATTAAAATATAATATACTACGTGACCAAGCCAACTAGACCCTTTTCAACTGTGACGTCACCCGCCCATGTCTCGGGTACAGATAGCAAAAAAAAAAAATTAATAATATCACTGTTCGCTCTCCGCTATGAATAGTCTTATTTTTCCCCATTTCGAGGGCTGTCTATGAATAACAACACAGTAAAAACTTAAACAAAAAACAACGAAAAACTTAACAGTCAACAACAAGCTTTAACGATTAATAATAAAAAGTACAGAAATAACTAGCGATGCGAAACGTACGAATGCGTCGATGCTGCGAACCGTACTAAGGCGAACGCGGTACCTGAGGCGGTAAGCGGGCGGGGAGGCCGCATTCCACCCGAGCGTCTAGTTGGCTTGGTCGAATAATAGTTTCTGTTATAATTCATCAAGGATTCTTTCTTTTTCAAAATGATTTTTTCTTTTTCAAATCATCTATTGTACTTGGAAATGATAAATTTTGTTTGATCCGACGCCACGCATCATTGTGTACACTGCGATTTTTATAGTTCTTCTGTCGGGTATCCCAAAGAGAAGAATTCCAAGAATTCCAAAAATTAGCGCCATCGAGCGCTTTTTCATTTGACCACTCCATGTCGGTCGATACGTGTGTCGCCGGTGAGCTCATATTGCACACTGGACAAACAGTAGTGTGGCCGCATACGCAATAATTACCGCGGTAATTTTCTTTGATGTGCGAAAGAATACCGCCGCCGGAGCTATTGCCTGCCGCCATTTGTCATATTGATTGGCATTGTAGAATTATGGCCATAAGTCGTGGTTACACCTAGGTGTTGTTAAAGTTGTGGCAATAATTATTGGCATATCACGGTAGTGTGGCCGTAGCATAACAATTCTTTTTAACCGTAACCGTAAATAAAGTATTAGAAACTTCATTATTACTTAGTATATTTCAATTATTTAGATAATATTATGTACTAGTAGTATGTGGATGTGGACAGTATATGGATTAGCTAGAATTATCTATAACATGGTGTGCTCCAGATTGAGTATGTATAAGAGCTATTACGCACTGTCGACCAGTCGCCGGCGACTGGACTTACTCCTGGACGACTGACGACTAAGTGCGCAAGCCCCTATTTAAACTATAGTAAGTCACAGTCGCCGGCGACTGAGTCGCCAGTGACTGGTCGACAGTGCGTAATAGCTCATAATTTAATGTAGTGGTATGCCTATGTGTTTTAATTTGGTAAATTTTAGAAAGTAGCAGTATATTTTAGAAAATGAACCCAATGTTTATTAATTGTCAATAATAAATAACAAGTATTGCATGTATATTTCAGGTTTGGTTTCACGGGGGAGCCCGCGCCGCGATGCATAATCCCGTCGCAGTTCTGGTGCCCCACGGAGCGGCGCAACAAGCGCGTGCACGACTACCGCACCACCGAGGAGCTGTACGACAACCTGGTGCACATGCTGCATCTCTTGTATTTTAGGTACTTAGTGAATCTGTTGGTTAATTGAAGAAATGTTGCAAACTTTGTATAATGTATTTGCTATTTAACGCAACGATTCTTGTTATTTTCTATATATTTTTTTTAAATCAAGTCATTTAAAAATTACATTGATTGCCAATTTTTCTTTGTAGTTGATTTAAATAATGGATGATAAAATATGTGATGATATAAAAGCTAGTTCAGAAAGTCATATTAACACACTGCCTTACCCGCCGCCCATTGTAATCCAACATGTCTATAATTATTGTTGAATCTTTTAACAATTTTTGCGTCGATTGTGAATGATTGAATGTGTACAAAAACGTGCCACCACTATTTTGCTTACTCGAAGATATTTTGTTATTTAATTAACTGAATTCGACAAACATAATGGAGCATGATTTGTACCTAAATCTGAAGCAGAACTACCTATAACATCTTATCTTATCATTAGGACCTTAATTTGTCGAATTAAAAGGTGCTCTTTCGTAAAACGTTCGGACTATAGGGGGATCGTTTGAGGCAGCACTCTATAATCCGACAGATTCAATACTTCGGCACTGCCCTGCAAAGCGATTGTCGGAATACCGCGGGTCTACTGTAGTTTCTTTTTCATACAATTTAATGGGCTGATGTTGTTATATTACATAATATTATGATGTTCATATTGCAGGCATGTGCTGGTCAATCCTAAGGAGCGCAAAGTGGTGGTGGTTGAATCACTGTTCACCACTACGCAGTTCAGAGAGACACTGGCTAAAGTACTCTTCATGCATTATGAGGTCAGTTTTTTAATTATTATTGAATAAAATAAAGAAAAAATATTTTTTGTTGGTTCAAAAAAAGGAGGTTCTCAATTTGACTGTAATTTTCGTTTTCTTTTTTTTGGTTTGTTACCTCCAGAGGCGGCTCGTGTCAAAATTGTATACGTGTTCACTCGAAATAAGACAATAAAAATACAATAGCGTTAGCGTTTATTTATTACAGGCTATTTCAAAACAAATTCAATGAATATAAATTATTAATAATTATAAAATCCCGGAATTTTCATTATTCAGAGTGATTGTTTACATATGTTTGTTTATATTACAGTATTCAGTGTTTGTTTATATAGGAGTGGCAACGTCGCGCGCAATTGCTGCTGTCATGCGATGCGGCCGGTGGTAATAACCGGCAACGTCGGTTGAGAGCGGCACTCTGAATATTTTTTCATAGTAGTTCTTTTGCTTCACGCGCAGGACTGTGGCTAATTTTGGTTCAATTGTAATTTTTTATATTTGAAGAAGTTTTAGTTATTTGTATAAAAAGAATTATATTTGATAATTGACTTGTGAATATATTTATATTGTAAATTATTAATTTATTAATTAATCTACGAAACAGGTGTCGGGTGTGACATGGTGGGACAGCGCGCGTCTGAGCGCGGCGACGCTCGGCGCACCCATCGTGCTCGTCGTCAGCCTCGGCGCGGTCGACGCGGAGGTCGTCGCCGGTGAGACACACACACATATCCACACACGCCAAACATACACACACGCACATACACCACACATACACACACGCGGTAGACATCTCGCGCGCACATACACATGCAGCCACAGCCGCAGAAACACAAGCTCATTCACGCCGTGGAGAACCTACAAAAGATTTACTATGGGTCTATGAAATACCACATCAACAAAGTCTAGGGATATTTTGTATTTATCAAATATCTTAAAATCTATAAAGAATTTAGTGATATTGTAAATGGTAGAATTTTAGCTTATTTTAAGGTCTTGCCAAATAAAATTGGCCAAATTTACCTACGGATCAACAAATTTACGAACACTAAAGAACACAGGACTTCATACCGCAATAAGACATTGGTATTCAGTTTTAAGTAAGAACATTTAACAACACAACACGATTTCGATTTATATAAATGCTGATAACACTGATTATTTATGACTCGATTTTTGAAAAAAGATATCCCAGTTTTATTCAAAATGTTAAGTTTTCTACCAAGAAATGAAGATCCTTATAATCCGAGTTTCCACCACGGTGACAAAAATTAACATTATTAATGAAAAAAAAATTAAATGTTTTTTATTTTTATTAAAGTCCATAAAATAAACTATAATTCTCCCATTTACAATATCACTAAATTCTTCATAGATTTTTAGATATTTGATAAATACAAAATATCCCTAGACTTTGTTGATGTGTGTATGTGAGCTATATTCAGAGAGCCGCTCTCACGCGACGTTGCCACTCCTATGTAAACAAACACTATTCACTAGTCAACTTGAATGCATACGCGCGCGAGGGCATTCAAGTTGACTAATTGTTTCTAATTATTAAAAATTGATAATCTTGACAATAAAGAGAAAACTTTTATGCGCAATAGCATGACACAGGACCGTTAAAATGCGTTGTGTATATTTAGAGAAAAATGGTTAATTAATCAGATATCCGATTCTCATAAAAAAATAATAAATTTTTTTGCACGCAAAAAAGACAGTAATACTTATTTCGTTTTGAAATAAGTATAATAGGAGCTATAATTAAATAAATTAACAATATTTAGGAGTGAAACGATAAATGAAATGAATGAAGGAATGCTAATACACTTTTAGTATATTGCTACGCACTATAACAAAAGTGTCGTGACGATTTTTCGTTATTCTCGCCTAGCCTCCCTAGCCAGCGTACCGCGGGATAAGGAACTTCGTTCCAATAAATAAATCATATTTATTATTTATTTATTTGATTTGCCAACATATTATGTACATCTTTATGATAATATACTTTGAGTATGTGACATAATTAGCATGCAGATCAAGATGTAGATCCAAGACAAGGAAATAAAACATGCATTTTTGTGTTATTTCAAATTATAGTTTCTAATCGTAGTTTAAATTCTAATCAGAAAACATTATTCAAATCAGTATAACTTTTACGTAAACGTTTTCATATGCAAACAAACTAAGAAAGTTGATGTCAACTTCTCTATAATTATGGTCTGTTGATGTCTAAATTGGTTCTATATGTTTTGACAAAAAATACATTGGTTTTGTATGTAACTCGGTTACAATATCTATGGACCTCGCTGGAATGCGGAGTCCCTTCCCGTTTCTCTTTACCTCCCCGCGCCGCCGCGGCGCGTCAGTACGGTTAGCAATTTCGTTGCGTTCGCGACGTGACGTCATCGACGCCAGCTCCACAGATATTGTAACCGAGTTGTACAGTATAATATGTTTTACTATTCGATACATTTGTGTGTGTGTGTGTGTCTGTAATTATTTATATGTGTGCGTGTAAGCATGTACCTATGTGTGTGTGTGTATAAGTGTAGCGTGTTGTGTGTGCAGTGGTGCACGGCGTGCCGGTGGTGCACGCGATGCAGGCGCAGCCGCTGGGCGCGCGCACACTGCACGCCGAGCTGGCGCGACTGCTCGACGAGGACAACGGCAGGGAGCTCGACCTCACCGACCAGGAGCTCGAGGATATTAAAGGTATAATGTCAAATATTACTTGGCGTTCTTATGTGTCTTAATATGTTTGATAATCTTCATACGTGCACACGCGTGCATGTGTGTGTGTGTTTGAAATTATTTTTAATAAACTTCTATTATTGATACCATTTCACGTAGATAGATGTCAAATTCATCTTTTTTTATTTATTTGTATAAAAAAACTGAACCGGTATTTTAATTCAAATAGTATCGACCGGACATAGTCTAAGTAATACTACCAGTAGAAATTTTCATAAATAGATCAATAATTTAATCGTTCCGCACTGATACGCGGATGCAGCTTCTAATATTTTGATAAAGTAAACTCGATGACCCCCCCCCAGTGCGCACTTGCTTCGTGCCGTCCCGCAAGCTGTCCCTGGAGCTGGGCAACGAAGCCGCACTGCGGTCGGTGCGCGGCGCGGAGTACGTGCGCGCGGCGGGCGCGCTGCGCGTGTCGGGGCGCGCGCGGGCGCTGGCCGCCGAGCCGCTGTTCGCGCGGGACAACGAGCTGGCCTCGCTGCAAGATTCCGTGCTGCAGTGCATACAGATGGTGAGCCCGCACACGCACACACAACACTTCAAACACGACACTTCAGACAGACACTGCAAACACGACACTTCGCACACGACCAGAATCTGTAGCATCGCATCAGTTTGAAGAACAAACTCATTTTTATCAGAAAAATCTGGATATTGTAAAATAGCAGGGAAAGACGAGACGATTTCCCCACTATATAAAAAAGGGGAAAGACAAGACAAATGGCATAAACGCTAAAGAATAGAATCCGCTATCGATACAAATTGGCATAAGCTAGCGTTTTGCTAAGAAATTGGTCACCCTTCCACTAATCCTGCTGTGGGATCTGGTACTATTTGAATCGTCACTACATATTTATAACCTTTACCTCCGATTCGGAAAGTATCTATGGAGAGGAACCGGCATGAAACTCCATAGTTGCTCTTTTAAATCATGTCAGTATTACAATTTAATTTTACAAAACATGTTACTGCATTACAAAAAATAAATAAATAAATAAAGCTGTCCTGTGGTTTTTACGCGACAACCCTCCATGGGTTTTCGTCAAACTCAAACTCAAACATTCATTTATTCAATTAGACTACTATTTAGTAGCACTTTCGAATCGTCATTACATAGTATTTTTAACATTTACCACCGATTCGGAAAGCAGTATCTATGGAGAAGAATCGGCAAGAAACTCCATAGTTGCTCTTTTAAATAATGTCAATAAATTTACATAATATGTAACTTATATCTACCTAACTACATAATATGCCAAAGAACTGTCCTGTGGTTTTTACGCGACAACCCTCCATGGGTCTTTATCGTCTTCCAAATATTCCTTAATTCTGTAATGTAATGGGGAATTCTGTTGTAAAAGCGTAAACCTCGACCCATAAATGATTTTTTAAGTTTAGCTAGCCGGAAAAATGGCATTTCTATGGCAAATATCACCTAAATAATAAAAGGTCATCTAAGTAAATAAAGCATTTATCAAATATCAAACCGGACATATCGATTATATAATCACTAGTCGATTATATAATCCTTTAAAGTGGACTTATTTTGACATTTTCTGTCCAGAATTAGTATTAGTTGTGATGTTGTTGTCTGTAATAGTGTTGTACTTTTCATAATTCATGGTCAAGTTTACTTGATAATATGATTGGCTAAGATCTAAATGAGAAAAGTAAACAGTACCGGATAGTAATTTAAATCATCAGTTACGAGTATGTGTGGGGTGGAAATTTCATATATTCTAATTACATACTACACCATCATCGCCAATTTCAGGCTGACCACTTAGTTTAGGGATTACAATAATGCGTATGAGTGTGCAGAGTCCGATCGACACGCGGCGCGCGCTGGCGGAGAACATCCTCGTGTGCGGCGGCGGCGCCGCGCTGCCCGGCCTCGTGCCGCGCCTGCGGGACGAGCTGCGGCATCTCGTCACCCTGCCGCCCTACAAGTGAGTCAGGAGAACATCCTGCATCGCACCAGTGTCTCTATAGTTGACGCTTACATTGTTTACGTGGAATTTACCATGTGTTATTTTACTTTCTTTGTTTTTTTTACTTTCCAACCTCCTGAAAACTGTCCCGGTTATTCTCAATCATGACCTAAACGTGTTCATATCAGGGAGCGTCTGCAGAGCATCACGTTCAAGTTCCACGCGAGCCCGTGCGCGGTGAACATTAGCGCGTGGTCGGGCGGCGCGCTGGTTGGCGCGGCGGACGGCGGCGCGCGCGCGGACCAGCGCGAGGCGTTCCTGCGCGCGCCGCGCCTGCGCGACTGGGCCTGCCTGCTCGCCAACACGCGCGCCGCGCCCCTGCCGCCGTAGGGCACACACACTCACACACAGCCACGCGCACGCAAACACATACACAAAGCAATACTTTATAGTCACACACACACGCACACACACACACACACTTACTCAAACACACTCACTTATACGTAAACGATTCTTTACACCACATTATCTTTCTTCAATTACACTTACATTCTTATTACACATGTCAACTTCCAACTAACACACTCGAATTAGCAAATTCACATTTATACTACTCATTCACATCATACTGAAAATGTACATATTTCAGTTGCGCTTAGTGTTAAATGTATTTATGGATTATTTATAGGCTTATAGCCTTGTAATCGTAAGTTAATTTAGTTTTAAGTTTAACTAAGAAAAAACAATTCATCTAAGCTTTTTTATTAATAAAACAGTATTGTCCATCAAATTCCTTACAAATTTTAATTTGTTTCCAAAAATAGAACTGTTTAAAACTTAAATTTTAAATAATAAAAAATCCGCGTCTTGCCACCAAACCGGGGCGAACGTTTTACCAATTCCGTGATCCCGCCAGAGCAATCGAATTTATTCTACTCATTTAGTTTTATTCGTGTGAGGGACACACCGCGCGCCATCTAAATTGCTATCTCAACCAATATGACAGCTATCTCAACCAATATGACAGCTATCTCAACCAATATGAAACATTTCAATGATTTCAATATTGTCACAATAGAACGCGATGTTTTTTGTTGTACACACTGTACTTGAAACTTGTATCATACTGCATACAATTATTGTTTTATAATAAACTTTAAAGGCGATAGATTTTAAATGCATATTATAATTATATAAAACAAAAACATTGATTCTAATAAGAAAAGAAAACGAACTATTTGAATAACTTTTTAATGAAATAAATGCATCATATTATTTGTATGTAAATGAAGGTGTTTCATTTGACCTACCTAAACCCCTGTTAGAAATTATTTTTCTATGGAATGTTGATTCAATTTTGTTGTATCGAAATTAAAAACAAGTGTCTGATAAACCACTTATAACTCGAGAACAGCTGTACAGATTTTAATTACTTTTGGTTTGGTTTTTATTTGGATTATAGTTTATACTAATGACTGAAAATCATAAAAAATTTACAATTATTAAAGTATTCGTGGGTGTATCCCTGTGGTGTATCCCGTTTAAGTCAGTAACTTAAAAAACCGACAAATAAGTTGTAGGATAGTAAAATGATGCGAGTACGCAAAATACAATATACTCTTTGGCGCAAAACTTGCTTATCGTGTTGGCCACAGAGCAAGTAATATGGCATAGATCATAACAATTTTTTTTATTACCAAAATGTTGAATGAAATGGAATACAAAATGCATTATCGTAATATTTTAGAACCCTTTATTTCCTATAAAATCGGTTCATCCATTTATTAGTAGGGGTAAAAGTGGGAATGAAAAAAACGAATGTTGTCAGCACAGACATGTATCTATGTCTGTGGTTGTCAGTTATACCCAAGTGACATATCAAATGAAAGTACACGACCTGTCAAAAATAATTAGACATATTTTATCAAAATTGGTTCATCCATTTATTGGATGTAGATATAAAAGTGGGAATAAAAAAAAGAATTTTGTCAAATACACCCAAGTGACATATCAAATGAAAGTGCATAACGGGTGAAGTACAGTTTATCCAATTCGGTTTATCTATTTATTGAATTATACAATAGCGGTAAATGTGGGAATGGATAATTGAATGTGGTCAAATAATATACTCAAGCGGCATATCAAACGAAAAGGCATGCAATGTGAATTACAATAATTAGTCATGTTTTATCAAAATCGGTTCATCCGTTTATTACCTACAGATAAGGCACCTTAGGGGGGATAGTGAGAATAATTAATAATCCAAATGGAAGGATATGAGTAATGACGTGTACTTAGAAAACGTAGAACTCTACTATCAACTCACATATCAACTTATTGATTTTTTTGATAGGGAAGCACTACGCAGGATCCATGAATTTGATTGTCATTCTGACGTATGTTATGTCATTTTGATTTGAGAAAATTGTCAATTTCCTTGTCGGTATCGCTACAATAATAGCGTTTTTAATCTATCAATAACCTTTGTAATTTAAAATCAGATAAATAAAGCTAAAAAACATGTCGGAAGTAAAGACAGTGGTGGCAGGGATAGTTAACTTTTTAAAACAACAACTTGAAAGCGACGCGTTGAACGTCGACTCCCGGGAAAGCGTAGAAGTCGCCGTGCAGTGTATCGAAACTGCCTACGAGTTGACTCAAGATGATATTTCAAAGGGAGTGGATCTCCTGCAGCTGGTCAGGCAGCAGAGCGGCAACGCGAGCGCCATCAAAGCTGAAGCCGAAAAGTTGAAAAACGAAGGCAACGAGTGCATGAAAGCGGAGCGTTATCGGGAGGCCTTAGAGAAGTACAGCCGCGCTATCGAGTTAGATCCACGTAACTCTGTCTATTTCTGCAACAGAGCCGCAGCGCACTTCAAGCTCGGCGAGCACGAGTCGGTGGTGGCCGACAGCATGGCGGCGCTCGCGCTGCAGCCCAACTACGGCAAGGCGCACGGGCGGCTCGGCATCGCGCTCACGGCGCTCGACCGGCACGTGGAGGCGCGCGCGGCCTTCGCGCGGGCCGTGCAGCTCGAGCCCGACAACGAGTCCTACAAGGAGAACCTGCGCCTCACCGAAGAGAAGCTCGCGCAGAGCGGCCGCCCGGCCATGGATCTGGGCGGCTTACTTCAAAACCCGTCACTATTAAATATGGCCACGGAGCTCTTGTCAGATCCCAATATGCAGAATCTCATTTCGGGCCTAATGGATAACAACGCAGGAGCGAACGCTCCCGGAGGAGTGAACGCTTTACTGGAGGCCGGACAAGCGCTGGCTCAACAGATGCAGGCGGCGAACCCGGAGCTGGTGGAGCAGCTGAGGCGGCAGATGCACCCGCCGGGCGGCCCCGGCGGTCCCGGCGGCAACCCTCCCGCCCCGGCGCAATAAACATTTATTGTTTTATCAGGCTAAGTGTGGACTTGCCCCGTCGCAACCCAAATTAGCCCTATTTTTATTTAGTTTCCTACAAAAAATATATTATTTTATGAGAATGTAACATATTAAATTATTCTTTCGAGCGCTCACTATTTAATACATATTTCGAAGCTTTTGGATTTATTTATTACAAGAATAAACAAATGTTCCGTCTTTTGCATTTATCAATCTGTGGACTGTTACACTCTGTATACTAGTTAGGGCAAACAAATCACTGCATATCGTGCAGATTAGTGAATAGAATTATGAAACTATTCATATTGTGTATATTCTATACTGACAAATGTTCAGGTCATCAAAATTATACTTAGATATTAAGACTATGATAATTGGTGTTGAATAAATATATCCAAAAAAATAATAAGCAGTCTTTTATTTAAATTATCCTCTGTAGTTAATCGTTAATTCTACATTATATATTTTTCCGTATTTCATACATATAAATAAATGCGAAAGTACTAATTCTCATTGACTTATGTGTTGTCTGTTGTGTATTGCAGTTTACACTCCCTATGCGTTTAAAGTATTTTTAATATAAAATCTCGTAACTCGATTCAAATGCGAATTTATTATTTAATGAATTTGGAATATTTGAAAGCGAGTGAAACGTTCATAGCGGCCGCAAATTAATTGACGCAGGAAATGTTTCAATAAATTTTTATTGTATGTTACCAATTTCAGTGTTAGGTATTAAGCGCGTCACACACGGTGAAGATACTATAATATTTTATCTTAAGATACTGTTATATTTTATACTAGCGGTCCGCCCCGGCTTCGCCCGTGGTACATATTTACGTTTTCTCTACATAAAAACCATCCTAGTTGTTTAGTTGTTTACTCAATCATAGTTTGAAGTTACAATGTTCGGCCAACAGATGCCGCTAGGTGTATTCACTCGCATATTAACTCGCGCTATAGAAATACTTTTAATATTTCATAAGTATTTTTCTGGTAATATGAAATATAGTTTGGTTTTTTACAAGTGAGTGAGTGTTTTAATTCAGTGATCCCCTAGTGATTCAACATTGGTGCCGAAACCCCGGAATTGGACTTTGGACTGGTAAATTGTGGACTTAGAATAATTTGCAGTGATAAAAGACTTAGAAAATTTACGAACATTTCTTCAAACACTTAGAATATTTTCTGGACTTAGTAAATTTTGCAGTGATCCGATACTTAGAAAATTTTGCAATAATTTCATGGACACTTAGAAAAATTTCGATGTCTGTGCTTGGGACTTAGAATTTTTCATCGAGTTTATGTCAAGGACTTAAAATTTTTTCGTCGAGTATATTTTGAACTTAGAAGATTTCTTATACTTTGCTTGTCACATAGAAGATTGCATTTTGGACAAATATGGAAGCACATATGTCAATTCAATATGACCTTTTTGAGAAATTGAAGAAGGCGGAACTGAACTTCCGGAAGTCACCAAAGGAAAGAATTAAACCATCATATATTGAGACTCGTTTAGAGAATTTGGAAGACTTATGGAGAGAATTTAAAGCTGGTCATCGGAAGATTATTGCTTCAATATCTGCAGCGGAAAAGCCTAAGACTAAGTATTTCTCGGATGATTTATATGAAGAATTTGAGGAGTTCTACACAACGTTTAAATGTGTCTTGAAGGATGCCTGTGCAATTGTACCTAAAAGCAATAATAATATTCCTAGTGTAACTAAAGAAGAAGTGAAACTTCCCACCATACAGCTACAAACATTCAGTGGAAAGTATGAGGATTGGCAAGCGTTTCATGACATGCACATTTCTATTGTTCAGAATAATGCATCTTTGAGCAATGTTGAAAAATTTCATTATTTGAAATCCAGTTTAACCGGAGAAGCTGCAACTTATTTGAATAATTATGCTACAACGGATCAAAATTATTTGGAAGCCTGGAAACAATTGGTGAAACGTTATGACAATAAGAAATATAATGTTAATACT
Organism: Colias eurytheme; assembly: GCF_061535395.1. Lineage (NCBI taxonomy): Eukaryota > Metazoa > Arthropoda > Insecta > Lepidoptera > Pieridae > Colias > Colias eurytheme. Next base: position 9,881,441 of record NC_142999.1, on the reverse strand, counting down.
GTTATGAAAAGGCTTTTTTCACAAAAGAAGATAACGCATGAGATTTCAACTGGATTGAAGAGTTTAATTGATACTACATCATCTTGTTTAACGTCACTGTACAACATGAAAATTAAAACTGATAATTGGGATACATTTATCGTCTATTTTGTTGTTACTCGGTTGGATGCGGAAACTCACAGATTATGGGAGAATCATGACAGTCAATTGAATCCAGAGGAATTGGCTACTTGGTCACAACTTTTATCCTTCTTGGAGACAAGGTTTAGAACTTTGGAAAAGTTTGAAGCTGTAAAGCATACACCAAAGTCTCAGCAGACTACTCCCGTTGTTAAACATAAATCTTTTCATAGTTCCATTCAACATAAGGAATCTGTTGACAACATTTGTGCATTGTGTGAAGGGTCACATTTTATATACAGCTGTAAAAGCTTTCTTCAGCAGCCAGTGAATGCCCGTCAAAGCACAGTAGAAAACAAAAGATTATGTTTCAATTGCCTCTCATCTACTCACACTGTTAAGAAATGCCGCCATTCAACCTGTTGTAAAAAATGTGGAAGGCGACATCATTCGCTGCTTCATCGCGAAAGGGATAATGCGCAAGAGATTCTTACGCATAATCAGCACTCACAGAACCAAGACAAATCATCTCCATCAAACTCATCAACTGAGACTAAGGTTTCAGCCCATTTTTCGAAAGTGAACCCCGTTCCATTGTCAACTGACATTCATGTGTCAGCCCATACCACTAGAGATAGTCATCATGATGTGGTTCTCGCCACAGCCATAATCAAAGCGTATTCTAGAAATGGTGTTAAACATATAGTGAGAGCGTTGCTTGATCAAGGCTCACAAGCATCGTTCATTTCTGAGAAAACTGTACAATTACTTGGACTTCCACGCATTCCCATAAATGGTTTGGTGTCAGGTCTTGGTGAGGGTTTATCTAGGAGTAAGTACATGGTGTCATTATTCATTGAATCGTATCACAACCCGTCTACCACAATCCAAGTAAATGCTCACGTTTTAAGTTCGTTGACTACTCATATTCCATCTCATAGATTGCATACGCCCAGTTGGCCAGATGTACATAATCTTACATTGGCTGACCCAAGTTATAATATTCCAGGTAAAATAGACGTTCTTTTAGGAGCGGATATTTACAGTGAAATTTTACTTAATGGTGTGCTTAAAAATTCACAGGGTCTAGTAGCGCAAGAAACTACATTAGGATGGATTTTATCGGGTAAGCTTCCACAAAGTTCAGAAAGATTAACAAATAGAAGTATAACTATGCATGTTCAAGAAAGAAGCGACGAGCTTTTAAAGAAGTTTTTTGAAATGGAAGCAGAACCAGACAGTATAGAAAGAAAATTATCGCCAAGTGAAATAAAGTGTGAAGAGTTATATGACGCAACAACTACGAGAAATTCAGACGGAAGATTTGTAGTTAAGCTACCATTCACTAGTGATGATCCTCAATGCATGTATGGAAATTCAAAAGACATAGCAGTAAGAAAATTGAAAGCGTTAGAAAGAAGACTTAAACAAAATTTAGAATTATACGAAGATTACCGAAAAGTTTTAGGTGAATATTTGGAACTAAATCATATGATAGAAATTAAAGAGACAGATATCGATAACCCCAAGGCAGTTTATTTACCTCATCACGCTGTAGTAAGGAAGGAAAAGGACACTACTAAGGTGAGAGTCGTATTTAATGCGTCATCGAAAGGTGTCAATGATGTATCTTTAAACGACGATCTGCACATAGGTCCTAAACTACAGCAAGATTTGAGACATCTGCTTATGAGGTGGAGAACTCATCGTGTATGTATCATAGGTGATTTGGTTAAGATGTATCGACAAATATTGGTGAAAGACGAAGACACCAACTATCAAAGGATTGTGTGGAGAAATGACTCAAATCAACCAATTAAGCATTATAAATTATTGACCTTAACTTTTGGAACTGCTTGTGCTCCTTATTTAGCAGTTAAGACATTACAGACATTAGCAAAACAAGAGCAGCTCAGGTTCCCTACTGCATCGTATATTACTCAGCGTGATTTTTACATCGACGACTTAATGACCGGATGCGAAAATCTAGATGAAGCTTTACACATATACGATGAAATGAATAGTCTAATGAAGTCTGGTGGTTTTCAAATGCAAAAGTGGAGTAGCAATGACACCAACTTTCTAAGTAAAATTGGTAAAGATAAAATGAGTGATGATTCCGTACGCATCAAATCAGATAATCAATTTAAAGTTCTCGGATTATCTTGGAATAGAGAGACTGATAATTTCGAATATACAATTAATTTACCAGATGGTCAACATCCTGTAACGAAGCGCCAAATATTATCTGATATAGCTCGATTGTATGATCCGATAGGTTGGATAGCACCGGTAGTAGTTAAAGCAAAGATATTTATACAGAAGGTATGGAAAGCAGGATTAGACTGGGATGCAAATTTGACAGAAGACCTATTGATAGAATGGACTAATTTCAGGAAAGAGTTGAATGATCTAAAGAATATCGTAATTCCACGCTGGCTTAATACAAGCAAAGATTGCTATATGGAGCTACACGCATTTTCGGATGCTTCTAAAGCTGCATACGCAGCAGCAATTTATCTACGAGTTGTTAATAAACTTGACAAATCTGTGCATGTTACCTTAATCACAGCGAAGACTAAAGTTGCACCTATCGACAAAGAAATATCCATTCCACGATTAGAGCTCTGCGGTGCGACACTTGCAGCTAAACTCGTATCTGAGGTCGCTCAAGTCATGGGTATAATTAAAGAAAATACTTACGCTTGGACGGATTCAACTGTAGTCCTTGCATGGTTGAAAGGTCACTCATCTCGTTGGGCTACATTTGTGAGCAATAGAGTATCGACAATACTTACCATTTTAGATTATTATCAGTGGGGACATGTACCTTCGGAATCGAATCCAGCGGACTGCGCCTCTCGTGGTCTTAAATCTACAGAATTAAAGGATTACTCACTTTGGTGGAAGGGTCCTGACTGGTTGTGTAATTCTACAATTGATATCGATCAACCGATTATACCAGATACAGAAGAAGAAAGAAATACTAAATCATTTTGTGTTCAACATCGGAAGGAAGAAGATTTTGAGTGGATTAGATTTTCGTCGTTGTTTAAAATGTTGAGAGTCATGGCATGGTGTCGTAGAATTTTTAATAGAGAAAAATCTAAATTACCGAAGTACTTAACATCTAATGAATTGAACGAGGCTTTATTTATGTGTATCAAACAAGTTCAACACCATGAATTTGCTGAAGATATAAAACATCTGTCATCAAAAGGCTACGTTACAAAGAAGAGCGTTCTTCACAAACTCACGCCTTTTTTGGACGAAAAAGGTATTGTGCGAGTTGGTGGAAGAATTAAACAACATCCTATTATTATTCCCGGAAGAAGTCATTTGGCTACACTAATAATTTCGGATACTCACAGTCGTACTCTCCATGGAGGCCCTCAACTCATGCTCAATGTTATTAGAGCAAAATATTGGATTCTACGAGCACGAGACCGTGTCAAAAAATTCTATAGAAGTTGTATCACATGTTTACGTCATTCTAAAGCTCAGAAAACGCAAATAATGGGTGAACTCCCAGATGTTCGATTAAATCCGAGCAAACCGTTTCGATCTGCCGGAGTTGATTACGCTGGCCCTATATTAATGCGTTTCTCTCCAGGTCGTGGTTCCAAAGCCTATAAAGGGTACATTTGTATTTTCGTGTGCATGGTGACCCGAGCTATTCATTTGGAAGCAGTTTCTGATTTGACGGCAAAAGGATTTATAGCTGCATTCCGAAGATTTACATCAAGGCGAGGTCACTGCCAGGATTTATATAGCGACAATGCTACCAATTTTGTAGGAGCAGACAAACTCTTGCAAAGCATGTTACGGGAGGCACGTAAAGAAAATCCCAATGAATTAGTGGATTTGTTGTCTTACGAATCTACGACGTGGCATTACATCCCTCCATATTCGCCAAATTTTGGTGGATTGTGGGAGGCAGGGGTACGATGCGTTAAAACACATTTGCGTAAGGTCATAGGTGATAGTACGTTAACCTACGAGGAACTTACTACTGTACTTCACCAAATCGAAGCTTGCTTAAACTCGCGTCCTATTACTTTACTTAATGACAATCCAGACGATCCCCTACCCCTGACACCAGGCCATTTTCTAGTCGGAGAACCCCTCATTAATATCCCAGATGAAAATCATCTTGTCCAAAACATATCTCACCTAGAAAGATGGAAAACAGTACAGAAAATGGTTAATGAATTTTGGACAAGATGGTCCAAAGAATATTTAGTAACGATGGCCCATCGTCAAAAATGGACCACTAAAACTCCTGAACCAAATATTGGCGATATTGTTGTTTTAAGAGATGAACAGCTGCCGCCTTGTAAATGGGCATTAGGTAAAATCGTCGACAAACACCCGGGCCCAGATAAAATCACTCGTGTAGTTACTGTGAAATGTAAGAACGGTCTACTTAAACGCGCTTTAAGTAAAGTTTGTGTATTGCCTAAATGATTATTTTTTTTGTATCCAAGTTATTTCACGGTGGGCGGCAGATCTGAGCACGTCTAATAAGTTTTTTTTTGTTTTACATTAGGTAATGTTGAGAAGTTATTTTCGGTTTTATTTTTTACTTTTATTATTTATACTTTTGTATTGTATCGAGTAATAGGTTCACAGAGGATGTATTGTAGTGTTAAGACCGTAACTTCATTTTTCTTTGTATAATTTGTTCACATATAAGTATTAATGTATTTATGTTGTTATGGAGGACAAGTCCTCGGTGGGCGGAATGTTTAGTTGTTTACTCAATCATAGTTTGAAGTTACAATGTTCGGCCAACAGATGCCGCTAGGTGTATTCACTCGCATATTAACTCGCGCTATAGAAATACTTTTAATATTTCATAAGTATTTTTCTGGTAATATGAAATATAGTCGAGGTGTGGTCCTCCCGGTAGACATAGTATCCGGAAACCTTCAACTTGTCTACTGGTCTGAGGTGTGTCTCGTTTACCAAGCCGATTGGGACTGCTTACAGGGGATTAGCAGTCCTGGTCCGTCGGAATCTCATCCACCAACTGCTGCCAGTACCACAGCTGCAGTCGTCGTACGCCCTCGGCGTGGAAATCTGTATTGACCGCCAGCCCACCCGCGTGTTTGCTTTTTATAAGCCGCCGCAGAATCGACTCGCAGTGGCTGATGTCCGAACCCTGCTGGACTCGCCGCTGCCCACGATCCTCGCTGGCGACTTCAACGCTAAACACACGGCGTGGAACTCTAACATCGTGACCCCGGACGGCAGACGCCTCCTGGACGATGCAGACCGCCACGGCTACGAGGTGCTAGGACCAGAGGTCCCAACGCACTACCCGTACTGTACAGCCCACACTCCGGACGTCATCGATATAGCAGTTGCTCGAGGCCTCGTCGCCGCACCGTCGCTTGACGTTCTGGATGACCATCTCATCTCCGACCACCAAGCCGTCCTCTTGACGTTGACATTGACCCCGATGACAACATCACTACCTTCTCCGAAACATCGCCAGGACTGGCGACACTTCGCTGAATACATGGCTGAACACTCGCCGTCCTTCAAAGTGGAGAGCCCTGCAGACGTCGACCGACTCGCCACGGACCTCAGCGCAGTCATGTCTAATGCGCTTCGAGAGTCCAGACTCGACGCTGCATCTACTCGGAAGAAACCTCAGCTTCCTGCCTACATACAAGCGATGTTAGAGGAGAAGAGGAAGCTGCGTAGATTGTGGCAAAACCTGAGATGTCCGATCATGAAGACGCGGCTGAACGCTCTGGCAGCCAAGATTTCAGACGCACTGGAAACGGTAGCAGTCGAATCTTGGCACACCGCCATCGAGCGAGCCGGCGATGACTGGTCCGGCATGCACCGCCTTTGCCGCCAGCTCTCCAGGAAGCCCCCTCCGATCAGACCCCTCATGGCCGGTGACGGAACCCCACGTTACCGCGCCGAGGATCGAGCGGAGATATTTGCAGACCACCTGGAGACGCAGTTCATGCCTAACCCGACTACGAATGTGCAGCACGTAGAAACCATCGAGCGACATGTGAAGGATTACTTCGAACCGCCGATTCCGCCGACAGAAGACCCCGTCGTGTTCTCTCCTGGACGTGTTCAAAGGATGATTCGACGAACCAAACTACGCAAAGCCCCCGGCCCCGATCGGGTCACCAATGAAGCGCTGCGTCACCTTCCTCCGCGAGCAATCGCGACGCTGACGTGGCTCTTCAACGGAATCCTCCGTACCGGGCACTTTCCATCTCCGTGGAAGCTCGGCCGAGTCATCCTGATTCCCAAGCCAGGCAAGAATATAATGCTACCCGAGAGCTACCGTCCCATCACCCTTCTGTCGTCAACCTCGAAAGTCTTCGAGAAGCTACTGCTGCTGCACATTTCGCCCCACCTTCAGCCACGCGACGAACAGTTCGGTTTCCGCGCCGAACACTCCACCACTCTACAAGTGGCGAGAGTACTGCACCACCTCGCTGCCGCCTACAACAAGCGAGAACAATCGGTTGCAGTATTCCTCGATATGGAGAAAGCGTTCGACCGCGTGTGGCACACCGGACTCATCTATAAGCTGTCCACGTCTACTACTCCGCGTCGAGTAGTTAAGACTGTGGCCACCTTCCTGCAAGACAGACGTTTTCAAGTGGCGGTTGAAAATGCTCTGTCCACAGAGCGCCCCATCCGAGCCGGTGTGCCCCAGGGAAGCTGCCTGTCGCCCGTCTGCTATAGCAGATACACGGACGACATTCCAGTCGCCGGCGGAGCCATCTTAGCGTTGTATGCCGACGACGCTGCGTTTATTACCACCTCGCTGAACGCCAAGCATGCATCGGTAAAGATGCAGCGAGCACTGGATGCACTTCCCTCATGGCTGGAGGACTGGAGACTCAAGGTCAACGTGGGGAAAACTCAGGCGATTTCCATCGGGCGGGCGCGCCTTCTGCCGCCCCCGGTGTCTCTCATGGGCGAGAACGTCGAATGGTCACCGACGGCCAAGTACCTTGGTGTGACCATTGACAAGACACTCTCGATGCGGCCCCATGTGAAGAACGTGGTTGCCCAGACGCGCGCCGTGCGGAACATACTCCGCCCCATGCTGGCGTCTCACCTGCCTCTCCGTACGAAGCTGTGCATTTACAAGGCCTACGTTCGCACGCGACTCACCTATGCGGCCCCTGCGTGGTTCGCGCTAACCAACGAGACGGACCGCAAGTCGCTGCGAGCGCAGCAGTCGCTAGCGCTCCGTACCATCTCCGGAGCACCACGCTTCGTACGGAATCAGGTCATCTCCAGGGACCTGCGCATGGAGAGCCTGGACGACTTCGTTCGTCGCCTGAGCTCCTCTATGTTCGCGCGCGCCGATGGAGCACGATCCCAGCATTTGCAGGGCATCGCGCCATACCATCGGAGACCGCCGGACATAAGAGGCCTACCACGTGACCTAGTCTCCTAGGACACGACCGCTTCCTCGCCGCTGGCTGATGGGCGCCCCCCGGCACCTTGCCGGCGGGCTCGACCTCGCTAAGCGGCGGGTGGCTTCACCCACGAACATTCCTCCCTGCAGCAGCTAGCAGATCGCCCGCGATACCACGCGGGCTCGATCGCACTGCAGCAGAACACTTCCCGGACACGACACCTCGGACCATTAGATCCCACCCAGTGCCCCGCCTGTAGTTGCAGGCGGCGTTGCCACCACTGAAAGGGGCCGTCGCCCCGAACAGTTACCCCGAGGCCTGTGAAGGCCTGCGTGGAAGACCCCGAGAGAGAGAAATATAGTTTGGTTTTTTACAAGTGAGTGAGTGTTTTAATTCAGTGATCCCCTAGTGATTCAACTTCAAGGAATATAATAAAAAAAGAATTATCGAAATCGGTTCAGCCGTTTTCGAGTTATGCGCTTACCAACACATTTTGCGATTCATTTTTATATATAAGATTACAGTATCTTAACGCATCCGGTATCAGCGTTCGGACCATCATTTTTCTTTTTGTCATTGCGTAGGTACTATGACCCCTGTAGAACCGCCATCCTGTTACAAATAACGCGAAATTTTGTGGGTCATTTGTAACAGGATGGCGGTTCTACAGGAGTCTTAGTACGCAATGACAAAAAGAAAAATGATGGTCCGAACGCTGATACCGGATGCGTTAAGATACTGTAATATAAAATATAACAGTATCTTAAGATAAAATATTATACATAGTATCTTCACCGTGTGTGACGCGCTTTACTGTTATTTATCACTATTATAATCCATATTATAATATTATAAATGCGAAAGTAACTCTGTCTGTCTGTCTGTTACTCAATCACGCCATAACTACTGAACCAATTTGCATGAAATTTTGTATAGAGATATTTTGGTTACCGAGAAAGGACATAGGCTACTTTTTACGTTTTATCCCGGAAATCCCACGGGAACGGGAACTATGCGGGTTTTTCTTTGACTCCGCGGGCGAAGCTGCGGGTGGAAAGCTAGTAATTTATATATTGTATTGTAATGCTATACAGTATGCGTAAACAGGCTGTGGCGTAATGAATAGCTAATCTAGTAACTGGAGGAAGAGGATGTTGTGGTGGTTCAGAAAACGCACGTTATTTATATTAAAATTTATAAGTCCCTCGGTTTTCGGGATATTCATCATTCTTTCTATAAAATTACACCATTTGCCACTCTTTCTGGTTCTGTGACGCCAAATGAAGGAATATTTTCAATCTGTTTTTTTCATAGAATTGCTAGATAAATTCACTATCGAATATCAAACCATAATTTTAAGGGGCCCCATTCATAGTTTCTACACAAAGCTAAAACTCAAATTTTATGTTTTGCCCTTTTTTCTGTTCCAAAACTAAAGGGGTTTAAAAATGCCTGTTTCATTAGGAATCCGAAATTGTTTCGTTCACTCTATTTTCGACATTTAATACACATTTTATTTATAATACAAGAGTCAAGAGCGTTAATTATTCTAAACTACAAAAATCCATACATTTGTATTGTATTATGTACAAAATCAAGAAGGTAATATCTTTACTAATATTATAAATCTGAAGAGTTAATTGTATGTTTGTTTACTTGAACGCGCTAATCCCAGGATCCACGGGTCCTTTCAACAGTATTACGTGGTATTACTTTACTTTATGGGTCCATTAGGAAAGCTACTACCTATACACGCAACTTTGTTATCTACTTATAAATTAATTATTCTGTATTTTAATACATATTGAGCAATGCAGTTCACAAATTCTGGCGGCACCCATGATGTCAAGTTTTTCGACGAACATATTTTATAGTATGGGTAATAGATTAGGGAATGAAACAGCAACTTGAATTCTTAACTATTTATTACACTCTGTGTATAATTTATGATAAATACATTTACATAGTTATATTATGTACATACAGTAGCAAAATGTAAAAATATGTCGTGTCTTTAACAGCGCAGTGGCGCTCAAAAAGGCGCGAACACACATTCGAAAAACATAACCATAAAAACTTTCATATTTACATATAGACCCCTCAGGATAGAGACAGATGTAAGCTTTTAACTATACAATATACATAACGATATTTTACGATTGCAACGTCTAAATTTAAATAATAAGCTTCAATGAAAAGGCACTAGGAATCGTTCAAGTTCATAGTAAATGCTGCAAATAATTATAGTTACTTGTGGGTTTCAGGGCAGGCCTATACTAAGTACACAGAGAATAACATTAACTCACTTCAGTTGATTCAACGTAACAACATTATATTCAGTTTCTTCTGGACTTTGGAATTCAGGGATTACTTAATACACACATTAGTAATAGGAACAAATCATATTAAAACAATATCGGTTAAAGTCAATGATCGTGCACGATAAGAGAATGATAAAATTAAATAATTTTCATAACACTCGTAAATAAATTTTACGAAAAAAAAATTTAAAGCACCAAATGAAAACATGACTGAATAAATTAAGTAAAAACTAACTAGATAAGTAATATAAATTATTATAATAAAATTACATCGGCGACCGTCTTTAAAATAAAATAACTTTTATAAAACTATTTTGTCTCATTATTTTCTCGTATAAAATGATCGGACTGACGCAAATGTCGTTTAGAATGTATTGCACACCAATGTGTCACACACGGCCAACATTCGGTCGGCTTCACTCTCGCGAGCGACGCAAACTCACACAAATAATATCGAAAAAATAAGGATATCTAGCACAAAGAAATATGTTGAAGCGACAGTCTCATCCGTCCAATATTATGCCAACAATCGACGGGGCCGCGGCTCACTAACATTCACATAACATATAACGATCGCTTTTCACCGGGAACCGCGCTCGCGTTTCGACCACTGCTTCAACAATATTTCCATCGAGCGGGAAACGGAACGATAAAAAAGCTAAATTTTCAATACTTGTGCATACATCTACTGATTACGAGAAAACTCATAAAAATAAGAGTAAGCAGGGGCCGAAACGCGACACGGTGGGCGCCAAGTAACACGGCCCAAAATTGAAAGTCTAAACGCCACAATGCGTGGCACCGCGCGGGCTGCAGTTATTTGGCGCCCACCGGCGACACCGGAGCCCTAGAGCCCCTAGAGCCCCTAGAGCCATCGGCCAGACTCTAGGGGCGCGAGAGCTCCGGGTGCCACCAGGGACACCAGGGAGTCGCGTGTCCCCAGTAGAGACTCGGGCGGGTCTAGTTGCGCTTGGAGGGCGGCACGAGGTGCGGCGGCAGGTCGGCGGGCGGCAGGTCGGCGGGCCGGTCTAGTTGCGCTTGGAGGGCGGCACGAGGTGCGGCGGCAGGTCGGCGGGCAGGTCGTGGCCGTCGATCTTGACGCGGATGAGGTGCATGGCCAGCGCGAACTCCTCCTCGTCGAGGAACCCGTCCTTGTCGATGTCGGACAGCTTCCAGATCTTACCGAGCACCGAGTTGGGCAGCTTCGACTTCACCATCTCCGTCTTCGCCGCTGTTGAGAGAGGGACACTTGAGGCGCGAGAACTACGAGCCAAGAGCGATGATGCCGGGAGACCCGATACCTTACCGGCCGTTTCGAACATTTGGGTCAGACATTAATGTTTAAATATTAATTTTTAATGGGTACATTTAAATTTACTTCTTTATTCAGATCAAGTGAAGATACTTATATATTACGCCAGTCAGTCAAGCCAATCAATTCACAATAATTCCAAATGGTCTTAGATCCGAACATAAGCCGATCTGCAACGGCGTGATAATAGAATGAGACCAATTTTATAATAAATTTAGTGTATTAAAAAATGTATTAAAAATGGGTTGACTGGAAAAATCCTGGACAGGATATTTTTTTAATTAATTATTGAAAAATCTTTTATTTTCATTTTTTATTAATTGCAGTATCGAGATAATAAAACAATTTTGTAATAAAACAGCGCTGACATAATTTTTTTTTCATCATCCTATCAAGTGAAAGTAACTGGTACCGACATACCTGTTTATACATACCTGCCAATCTAGCCGTTTGTCCCGGTAATTATTAGAAAACGACTATGACTGCACATTCTGTAGGTTTCATACTTTAAGTCTATTATAATTTTTTTTATTATCTTGATACTGCAATAAATTAAAAAAAATGTTTTTTTTTTTTCAATTCATTAAAAATGCCCTGTCCAGGATTTTCCCAGTCAACCCATTTTTATTACATTTTTAAATACACTAAATTTATTATAAAATTGGTCTCGTTCTATTATCACGCCGTTGCAGATCGGCTTATGTTCGGATCTTAGACCAAAAAGTTTTCAAACTTCGGTACACTTAGATTGGTTGCAAATTTAATACGTGATATGAAATATTATATCGAAAACTTTCCCAAGTTTGCAGAACTTTTGGAATTTTTTTCACGACCATACAGTAAAAAAATAATTTACTTAATTGCAATTTTAACAATGTTCCGGACTGCGGACAAGGTTGCAAAATGAGATTTATTGTCGTCCCAATGTACCATTCACTTGACCGAAGTTTGAAAACTTTTGGAATTATTGTTAAATTTTCGATTTCGAATGTCGATTCTGACTGATGTATATCTTTTATTTATGATACTATGAAAAAGAAAACAACTCAGCGAAACTGTTGAATGCTATTACATATATAAATATTTGAATGTAGCTTATATCTAATAGGTATCGGATCTTACGGCATCACTTTAAGATATCGGCAATGTTGCATGCAATAAGATGAATAGAAAGAAATACAGGATTAGAAAATTAGCGTTAAAATCAAGGACGTATAAAAAGGTCGGACTGTATACCACACTTCTTGCAAATAATTTGAATTTGACCCGCTAAAATAATACTTAGACCCGTAATGGCCGCGACAGTTTATGTGCGAGTCAATTTAGGTAAACTATGTCATTCAAATTTAATAACAAGTACAAGTAAATTTTTTAAGGACAAATTTTTATCAAGAATTTCTTGGAAATGTATGAACCTAATGTGCAATATCGGAACCAAATTATTGAATTATTCATATCTATGAAACGTGATTTATGGATTTTTTTTCGATCACCACGGTTTTACCACATTTCACGAAACAAGACATGCTGTATTTTTATATTTTTAAAACGCAGGCTAGAGAGAATCTGTCCGACCTTTTTTATACGTCCAGCGTTAGAATTAAGAAGATAAGAAAACCAACTCATTAAAAATCTAATTAGCAATGCAAAACCTTAAAATAAGATAAGTAAACGATGACTAAGATGCAGAGTATTATGTAATTTAAATAAAAAAATACTTGGCAAAGACTACTAAAAAGGGGCTAAAAATATTGACGGGGGTATAAAACACATAATTTGTTAGAGACAATATTAAGCTTAAATCTAGCACAGAGAACATACAGACGAGAAGGGTTTCTAATAGACTTATATCGATTCAGTTGAAGTCGTCTAGAAAATATTTAAGAATATTGATAATATTTTTGCGGTTGAGGAGATTCAAGACGGAATGAATCCGCACAGTCTGCAGCTCGGGCCCGTACGCCACCGCGCGGGCCTGCTCCAGCCAACCCTCCGCCGACTTCGACACCGTGAACTCGAAATACATCTTATTCGTCAATATGTAAGCTACGGTTTTGAAAGTCAAATCTATCAAAAACAGCGTCATTATCAAGTTGACGAAAAGATAGAAGACGAGTTTGACATAGAAACAGACGGACTCGACGACTCCTCTGGAGGCGGGAATTATGTCATTTTCCGTCGTATCCGAGTCGGAGGCGACGTCTTCATTTCTAGACCCCGGCCGAGAGATTTCCTCCGGCTGATTATTGTCGTCCGAGCCGATCGTGTCGGCCAGGCTGTGGATGGAGACGCCCCGCGACAGCCCGTCGCCGGCCGACTCGTTCATCAGGAACTGGGAGATGGTGGAGCAGTTCTGCGTGGCGAGCGCCAGCACGTCGGTCACGCGAGCGAAGCCCTCCTCGTCCGAGCGCCGCATGCACAGCTCGGCCAGCCGCGAGCAGGTGTGCGAGGAGGACAGCAGCGCCTGCAGCGCGGCGTCCACGGCGAGCGGGCCGCGCAGCTGCGGGCGGGCCGCCAGCACGCGGGCCAGCGCCAGCGAGCGGGAGGGGGACGGGGCGAGCGTACCGGCGCCGGTGACCTTGCCGTCGATGGGCCCGAGCGACTGGAAGATCTGGTCGTAGTGCGGCTTCTCCTTGCTGCAGATCCACTCGGGGTCGCCGTGGCCCGCGTCCACGCCCTCGCCGCGCCCGTACCCGAACGGCGACACCTGGTCCTCCACGCCCTCGAACGCGCCGCCTGGAAACATTGTACACATATGTCAGTATGCTCTATTAATGATACGCTAAACTAGAAAATAGAATACGTTATTTGATGGACAGATACTTCTTACTTCTAAACTGTTTACATTGTTTATTAACTATATTATATATAACAAAAAAAATATTGCTTGTACATATATTATAACTAAAAAAAACATAAATTAACTGGTCATCAAAAAAATATTTTCCCATTACTCCACCAGTCCGTTTACTTTTAGTCAATATTGCAAAACTCTTCGATTTTCGCATTATGGGATAGAGAATAATTAGTAAAGATGGTTGCAACATATGTTTGTGATGTAATAAATGAATTTCAAATTGTGTTTAATTAAACTGATAATTTTACGAGTAACTCGACGATAATGATAACGATATCAGAGTAAAAACGGCGTTCATTTTTTTATTATTGAATGTCGGAAAATTTCGTTTCCTCCCACTTACAATACAATGGTTTTATCATTAAAATTAAATTGATAACGTATTTTTAAAAGTAACCGAGAGATTATCCGAATTGATAGAGCAAAAAGTAAATGCACAGTATGATCTACTTGCAATTAAAATGACGTAACAGATTATCCGAAACGATTTCAAACGAAATGCGGCAACTTGTGCAACGACGACACACTTCCACTTACATAGATCTTATTTCAGTTTCGATTAGAGCGATATTTGGACTTGAGAAATATCAAATTTCTAGAATCATTATTAAAGATTATTGTCTGTATGTCGTTTCAGGATTTTGCTTTATCCTGTATGATATGAAGTAATGAAAAAAAAATGTGTGATTTTATGAAACCACGGTAAAAGTGAAACTTAGGCACAAAATTATCGTATTTGTACGATAATTATCGTACGGTTCGACCGTCACGCGACATGCGCTACACAGACCAAAAAGTTTGAGACGATGTAATAAAAGTTTCACTTTAAAAACTGTTTGTTAACAGTAAAAATTTTGGTCCGGGAGCCAGCAGCAGATTTTATGACCAAGTTCCTCTCAAGCGGTAATTAGTAAAATGCATCAAAGTTATAGTATTATGAAGCCTCGTGAACGTCAGCTGGAGCTCGGTTGGGGGGAAGAGCGGTTGTAGCCTCCCGTATCAGCTGACGGTTTTTCCACCAAGATACAGCCAGCTGACATATATATTTATCCACAGTTACATATAAGCTATCATCAGGTAAATTTTTGTTTGAGAGGAAATAACGGAAAATAAATTTTTCTTTAAATTTAACTTTCATGTTCGAGACACCAGCTGACGTATAATACACCATGTTGTAACCAGCTGACTATTTTTTTTCGTTGAGATATTGGGTTAGCTACAATTTGACAAATTTTTAGCTGAGAGGAAATGAATGAATGAATGTATTTTTTTTCCTATGTGCGTGGGAGGCTACAACCGCTCACTCCCCCAACCGAGCGCCAGCTGACGTTCACGAGGCTTTATAATATGTACTATACTCTCATGCGTCTGACGAATTATCTCTTGAGAGGAAATAGTTAACCAAATTTGCACCTGGCTCCCTAACCATTTGATATTTGTTTGAAATATGCAAGTTGCATGTCGTCGACACCGCGCGCGTCACGAGGTGGCAACGAAACAACAATAAAACGTGGGACTGCTTACGAAACTTCAACACAAAAACAATAGTGCAGTTCACAAAAACTTATTTTTGTAATGCGCACACAGCCTTACATTACGCAACTTGTTGATATGATGCTTAGCATCGATTGTGTGAAACTATTCGTGAAAGTAAATTCTAGTGCATTCGTGATGGATAAAGGACCTTTTTCAGCGAATCGAAGCATCTTCACTTATGTAAACAATAAGAAGAAAAGTATTGTTTATCAATAAATATAGATGCATGTTTAATTTCTAAATATACGAAATTAAACAAACAACTTAGTATTCCTATTTATATATTGATCGCAGTGAGCGTGAGTCCAGTCGTTGGTCCTGTTAATTCTACATGTGAAGCACGCACAGCGCGCGGCGCGCGGCGGCTCTAACAGTGAACCTGAACACAGCCGATCGCATAGCTCCACGTTTGCCAATGCGTGTGATGTTACTACTTACTACTCTAAATAAATAACTGAACTTGCATTTCTTCGAAATATCATAAAGGACATTGCCGTCTTTATCATTCACTTGGCGTCTTTCAAATATTTTTTGATTTTTCGCAGTGGCAAGATATTTTACTGTTCCCTTTTTATTTGTTGTTTAAGTAAGTTTTACATGATGTTATTTCGATGTTTCAAACCATACAGCAAATGTAGTCACGGGCAAGGAAGTCATCAGCTCCCCGCTCCCGTTGAAATTTAACAAATCAAATGATGAAATTAACATGACAAACATGATTTTTTTTACCAACTGCAGAATAAGAAATCTGCAGTTGGTAAAAAAAATCATGGAACAATAATACCTACAAAACATTAAATATAATAATAAATTTCTGCTACCAACGACCTCAGTGCACGCCATAAAAAACGCAAAACAGTAAGTGTTGAGTCAAGTGATCGAGTCGTTTGATTCGATTAAGCACATAAATTGGGTCTCGGCTGACTCAACGTAACTTACTGCACTGTGCTGTGCTCTGGGGTTCATATATAACTCTTACTGATGTGATTTCAATATTTTCTTGGCATATATGGGGATTCCTTTTGAATAACATCACTGATTCACAATATTTATCTATTGACTTTTTAATAAATTAATTGTATCGATTTATAAAACTATTTAATTGAAAACTTAGAGCGGTTCTTTATAATACTCTTATTGCAACAAGAACACATTAAGGCATCACTTACGACGACGCGGCTAAAATAAACGAAATTTGCCGTCTATAAGGACCTGATAAAATTCCACATGTTGACCATTTTCCATACAATCTAGAATGTTAGACATACTGATCTAATATTCAGACAAAGCTTAATTATAATATGTAATTATCTATGTGGTTATCCAATATAGAAGTGGCAATAAGATGGACAATAAGTCGTCTCGATGTCCTAATTCGAGGTGAGGCGAGTCGTCACAATAGTGATAAATGGAGCGCTTATCTCGCAAGGTGACTGCAGCTAGCGGCAATACTATAATGACCTAACTGTTAAATAAATAACTCGGTTATGTTATTACATATAAAAAGATACGCTACAAGGGTATAATTTATCTTCTCACTTTTAGTTGTAAACGTGTAAAACTGACCAAGGTACTATATTTTTTAATGAAGAATATTTGAGGCAGAATCCATAAAATGCTCGATTACCTAGGTACCTAATAATATAACGTTTATTTTCTATCACAAAACGCTTGGTCAATTGTATGCCTATAAGTATCAATAACAGCTCGAATCGTCACAAGTGATCATGTGCAATGATCGAGTCATCAATCGAGCAATGTGGGTCAGTGGGTCCGGAAGCGCAAAAAGCGAAGGTTTCCGTCACGCAGGCGCACCGTCCACCGTTTGACACTTTTTGCCGAGCGCCGGACCGTGGCTGACCCCTTGTGTATACTTTGTTTCGTCATTCGTAATTATTAACAAAAACATTAGCAATGAGAGCATGGCTAATCCTTGGAATGACCCACATAACACTGCTGTATCATAACTATCAAGAATTGATACAAAGTTTACGCAAGTATAGACAACTAAATAGCCCATATGCATATATAAATGAAAAAGGCCAACTTGCGTTTCGTGCATCTATTAGACGGCATAACAGGCCAATTAATATCTATTAGAAGAAAGATATCCGCGGCGTATCTGATGTCAACCTTGTACTTTGAGTTATCAATATGTGGGACGCCTGCAGTATGATTAACGGACCACAGATATTGGTCAATTACTAATTGGAAATTGGATACATACATATCATACATTACTACATCGTTATAGTGCATATGTTTGGTAATAAGTCGCTTAGTTACAAGGAGGTTCTGGATTAACCATAAAAAATATGTATCTACTATTCTATCACGCTTCACAAGTTAGAAAGAAGTTTAAATTATTGATTTAGCTGTTACAGTCATGCTCCGAAAGTGCTCCGACAGTACCGAGCAGATCTTTCGAAGTATATTTTCTGTAGTTTCACAGCTATTCATGAATAACAAATAAACGAATCGATCGCAGATATTACTTAGAATACGGGTGAGGTGAACAAGCATCAATGATTTTTAAATATCAATACACGTAAATTGTGTAAGTATGTAAAGCCTTTTTACTTCTTCCTATTATTGGCTAAAATAATAACCAAAAGTCTTAAAAGGATACTGATTGCATATTATAAAGCCTAGAAGCCTTTCTTCAAAAAACAAACAACAATTAACCTCAATTTGTCGCCAAATAACCACGAAAATAGCGCAATAAATGTGAATGTCCAGACGCAACAGCAAATCAATTATTTGCGTATAATTAGCCCGGTCCGGAAGTGCAGCCGGCCGCAGCCGATCGATGCCGCTTGCTGCATTTTTGTGTTACGTCACCATTGACTCATCGTAAACTATGATTTTTATTTAGATTGCATTCTTTTCAGATTATAAAGTAGATCCAAGTAATAGTCCGGTAGGTAACGGTGACTTTGGTATTTAAAGAATGAATCAGAATAAAAACAATCTTATCGATATTGTATACCTAGTTAACTTGTTTTATATTATACTAGAGGTCCGCCCCGGCTTCGCCCGTGGTACATATTTCGTAATAAAAGGTAGCCTATGTCCTGTCTCGGGTATCAAAATATCTCCAAAATATACCAAATTTCATGCAAATTGGTTCAGTAGTTTAGGCGTGATTGAGTAACAGACAGACAGACAGAGTTACTTTCGCATTTATAATATTAGTAAGTATGGATAGTATGGATGATAGTTGTTACTACCAGTGTCCTAACTCCTAGTAAATAAGTAACGTAGGTCCTGAATAATTTTAAAATATTCTGGAATTGTAAGCTTCCCAGGAGAGGAGTATCTAACTTGAAAAGCATCGAAGGCCAAACTTTTTCAAAGGTTTCTTTATTTTGATTGAGAGGATGAAAAAAATAAAATGCTAAAGGAGAAAACATGTATCATGATGATATAAATAGATAGGCGTAACCTATTCGTCATCGACCCAAGGACGATAAATGTCGCATGTACATACAGCTAATAGAGCTATCATACGAATAGTAACGTTTGATACGGGTCTAAAAATAACTGAGTTTAGTTGTTTCATAGTTTCTGTACAAGTAGCGCGATACAAAAGGTAATAATATCATTTACCGTACAAGGTATATAGAGCGCGTCTCGTCTGATAGCGAATAGCTCTGATGTTGAATGCTACTCGATTTAAAATCCTATTCATCTTGGACAAATCTTAGTTTTATTTTTATATACCTACTTAGATATATGTAGTAAGAATTAAAATGCGTCATGTTTAATTCGTCTTTATCGTATCTAAGTATATCTAGATAAATTTAACAGAATCGTGTTTGTGTAACCATATCGTTGTTCAATAAATTTTACCATTACTCGTGAAAATTTTATAAACGATCAACCCGAATTAGACATTCAGTTCGTGTTTGCAAATACACCAAAAACTTGTAACATATCATCGGGTAGGCAGCAAATTTCGCACGTAACACACTTGAAAACGAAACTGAAGCACGGAAGAGTGTAACATTGATAGTACATTTTATTTGTATTGTTGCGAGGTGCGACATTCTTGCACTTGACTCATTACGCCGACGGTAATTACCCCACAACAAACCAACGGCAATGCAGTTGATATTTCATGTGCAATTACCTCATACATATTCATGCTCCATCAGCATAATCTTATACTTGAACGTGAATTTAAAGAGCAGATATGAGGATTAAATCAACTAAGGTTGAAATTATAATGCAAATGTGTTTCTTGGTTATAATGAATATGACGTCCTTTGCAGTTCGTAAGAATTAACAATTTTTGGCTCAACAGCATTTAATAATATAACGAAAATTCCTAACACGGAGAATGTAAAAATATTTCTCTTCTATGAATCGATTTGTGGAAACGTGCTTAGAATTTAATTTCGCACGCGATAGAATTAAATCTTACAATAAATGATCTATAAATTCAAAACCTTTATTCACAAAAAATAATGCAATTTAAATAATAGATTTATTGATTTTCTAGAAACCATTGCATCGTTAAAATCATGTAGGTCGTGTAGGGTACATATTATATTTTTCGTTTTAAAATAATCGTGGGAGATAGCTGATAGATATTTAAGTTTAATATCAACATGAGACAATCAGAAAACTCTACAGGTTTCCATTACAAGAATAACACAACTCACAAGTGGCCTCTAGTAACAACGAAGCAGCGATAGGAACACTCGAAATGTTTCCAAGCTGGCATCATTCGCGCCATCTCACCACTCGAAGGCGGCGCAACTTCGCGGAAACTCGCTCGCACTTACCACGTTATTATAATTTATAACTTACTAGCTAGTAGCTACGTAATACGGAAAACATTATAAGAGATTTATAATTATAGAAATATGCTAAAAGTACGTACGATATCAATCTAATGGAAAATAATCCAATTAAATGGTGCACAGCAACCGGAGTAAGTAATTTATCGATTCAATTATGTAAGTTGTTTAAATGGAAATTAAAAGGGCTCATAATATTAAAACTTAGATCAAGATCATAAAGAATACCTACAAGATATTATTTGTTTACGTTAGTGTTTAAAATGCGCCAACGTTCGCGAGTACACGAGGCACGTATACGTGTATCTGTTAGCACCCACATAAGCAATTATTGTTTTGTTGCTCTTAATGGAAGATTACAAAAATCACTTAAACACAAGGACATTTTTTAATGTTTCCTGAAATTCTTAATTGTTTAATAAACGCAAAATGTAATTACAACTGATATGAAAGGAGTTTAACCGCTTGTTTCTAATACGAGCCGTATGATATAATGCTGATATAAAAAATACTTATATGTGTACAAATGTAATGCAACGTGCAAGAAGCGAGAAACCGGTCCGCTGCAAGCTGAGTGATGTAAGAGGCGACGGACACACGCTATCTAGATCATATCTCATGTCGACGGTTACCAAGATAGGCTAATTGATATTAAACGCGATAAAGGAAAAGACGATTTATGGAATTATCAATCATATGACCAGCACTAATGAAAATATACTTAACGATAAGTACTCATTTTAGGTACTTACTAAAAGTACGATGCACTGATTCAATATTTAATGAGCTTTCGATTTTTCTGAACAAATAAGCACTCGAGACGGCGTATCAACAAATATGTTTATTGACAAACGCGAACGATATGCATGCAAGACAGATGGAATGGTAATTGCGGAGGGCATTAGTGACGCGGAGATTGCGCGCAGTTTTATTGAATCGTTTTGTCGTGGTGAGCGGAGACAAGACAATTGTGGAGGAATGGTTAGAGGTCGCAGGATAGAGGTGTGGATCGCTGAGAAGGAAACGCATCCGCCGCCCACGCTCCGTTCGCCCAGTCGCCACCAGCTGCTACCAATCGTCCTTCACTTGGAGCAAGGACGCTTCGTGACCATTTCGAGCTCTGAATTATGAGTAATCGACCGGCTAACAACGTGTGATTTTGGGCAATTGCATAATGTAATCACCACTTCTAGAGGCATTTTTTAAAATATTATCAACATGCAATTTGATGTTTTACCTGAATTACAGTGTTTTACTAATCCATGATAGGTGATAATGAAGAAATGTATATTTTATGTGGTTCATTAAACGATTTATATCATCATACAGCTATTTTATCTTTGTCATTGAGACGAGCTAATGTTTGGTGGGCGTCAACGATAGCTGCGCCTGCGCAAACACCTAGCACCAATTTGTGATAACACAGTTTACCCAAGACATTGAAATTTTATTTAACAGTAATTATACGGCTTTTGGGTGCGTCATGATCTAAATGACCGAAATCATTTGTTACTAAGAGACATGAAACCTCACAATTTTTACCTTAAAAATGATCTATTATTTTTATACCTAAATAAGTTTTCAGATTAAGTGGATAAATACCTACATGTAGTTAGCCGAAGTAGTAGAGATGTAAGCAATGCAAAATAATTTAAACTACATAAAATGTAAATGTTCCAATTAAAATAAATCGTTTAATTGCATTTTTTACAAATAGTTAATATCGTAAAGTAAATGCTAAAAAGGCATTATAAACTGAACTCGACTATAAAAAGGTGATGAAAGCGATTTCAATTAGCAATAACGCTTGCATTAGAAAAGGATCGTTGCGATGCAGGACACGCGCAGAGTGAAATTATTCGCGAAAGTCCAACTGTTCAGTGTGACGCGTTTGGTGGCTCGCCTGACCGCATCGGACCAGACAATTTAGTTACGAATGTAGATTATAATTATTAACAATATTATTGGTATACTAAAGTAGGTAAAGAACGCATTGTTGATACTTCATCTGAGTTTGGAAGATCACAAAATCTAGAAGTTTGATGAAGATGTTTAAAATTTTATCATTACCTAGACATTTTCACAGACTTTTATAACATTAAGATTCGCATGCAATAAAATGTATAATTCTTCATATTACATGACAGTATGCAAATATAATCAAACTAGTTCAAAATTCAAATCAAAAAAATCTTGGCAACAAGTGCAGCGGATACGAGCGGTAGCCGGTAAGCAGGAAACAAACACGTAAACCAATAAATTAACTGCTCCACAACACGACCACTGCATTATGAAACTCGTTACGTAAAACACGCACTGGGAAAGTCAACGTTCAATGAAGATCCTATGCAATAACGTCTTCAATCTAGATGCTGGATCAGAACAAACAAGCCGTGTAAGGCCTTTTGCACTTTTACGAAAGACAAATGTGCGAATGTACCAAAAATACAGGAAAGTTAGCATAGAATAATTATTAAAAATTACGAAGTATCCAATACTTAACAGTACTCCAACAAAATATCGGTCAAATATTTACCTAGCTTACCTATTTACCTAGTTCTATATAATTACTGTTCCCTGAAGCACGTGCGTCTGTTTGTCCTTCTGTTGATACGTCAACAGAAGGACAAACATTCAAGTATATTCAATACACGTGTCACACTCGCGTGCACTTCCCGAGCCCGATGACGGGAAAAAATAAGCCGTTACGTACAGAGCGTATTCTTCTTCGGAATTATTATGATTTGAATATGGACAAGACAACAATGTTGCACTTTTGTTCGAAAATTTTACACTAGAATCTCACAAAAGAACCTCACAAAGGGGAAATAGGGTTTGCTAGGAAAAGTATTAAAATATATAAAAGGCCAAAGCCAAAATCGTAGAAACTCTAGACAGAGACCTTCTTTTGAAACTAGAATCATCGTAACTGGTAAAAAAAATGTCCAACAAGTAATTAGAATGAAGTAACGTTCTACGATTATACGTTATCTACAATCAACACAATTTGACACCGATAGTGAGTGACTGACTGCCGACTGGTGATGCAAGCGGAGACCGTTACAGAAAAGTGCACAACAATGGACGCCTCAGCGAACCCGGAATATGGGCCGTGGAAAGTGCAGTGACTCATTATAGTACCGCCGACACGAATGTTGTACTACGCGAATATGGTGCGCAAATTGTTTCGAAAGCGCGACCTTCAACTCTTTCTTTTAATAGCTTCTTGCTATGGGGCGATTGAATTAACCGTTCGAGTCAAGTCCTTTTCATATGTGTTCAATCAACTAATACGAAACACGAGATTGCCTTCAGAGATTATTGATTCTAAAGATATCAATGTTTCCAAACATTGCAAACTGAAATTAGTAATACTACCTACTAGAAATGTTAAGAAATGTTGTTTTAATTTCGGAGCGTAGTTCATTTGTAAACATTTCAAAGAAAATGATCCTTGTTAGCATTGAAGTGGAGCAAGAATAATTTTCTGTTCTAATAACATATATTGTAGTGCAACTAACGATACAGTTATGCCATTACAATAACAAGGCCGTAATAAGGCATTCCGTCAGTAAAACTGTAAATAATTTGGAAAATCCAAAAGTGCACGCCTCATAATTTTTTTTTAATAAATATTTATTAATTATTATTTTTGTTTATTTAATAACAATTAAACCACATCGAATCAGACCCTGAAAAATGAAAGGGTTCTATTCCTGAGCATACTCAAGCGTAAGAGAAAAAAAAATACTCGATTAGTAAAGTATTTCGGTCGCTATCGTGTTAAGGTGATGAATTAATTTTTCTAACATTTACGGCCCTTTTTAAACCTTCGTAATTTTTATATTATTAAAGTTGTCGTGATGAAAATTCTTGACAAGAAAGTTCAATAGTAACACAATACGTCTACCGTTTTAGAAACATGATTCCATGATATTTTCTCGATAGAAAAAAAATACAAAGTTCTCATTGTTATTTTTTTATAATCTCTGGCATCTTCAAAATAACAAACGTAAAGTTACGACTTTTTGGATATTAACTATAAAATATACAACCTATACGTCTACCGATTTAGAATTTTGAAATATGCGATGGTTTTGAAATAAACAAGAAATACTTGAAATTAGCGCGCGACCAGCCAATATAGCGAGAGCCGCCCTGTACCTTCCTACCCCGATCGCTGCACGAGTCATTCCCGCTACGGCCGTCACACGGGGAACTTGTGTCGCTCGCGCAATCGTAAAAAAGGGTGACAACACGATAAGACAAAATGAGACAAATGGGGACAATAAAGAAAATAAGAAGAAGAAACATAAAGGTTGGAGGAAAAAGAATGCTTACAATTGGAACAAATTAATGAAGTAAGTTGGTTTTATTTTAAATTTGATGATAATTGTATTATAGACGATGTTTGATATGTACCCCTGTTTTAAGTACATAACGAATGTGTAAGATTTTTTCATTTATAGCATAGATAATCTTTTCAGAAATCCGGAATCCAGAAGGAAAATAAACCCACTGATTGTTCACAATGTGAACCCACTCCTTCGTAAGTACCTTTATTCAGTCAAAAATGTATGTTATCAACGTTCTACTGGTTTTATCGCATGATTCCATTTTTAGCAAAAAGCAACAAAGTGCAAAGAAATAAAAAATCATGGTGAACTTAGTGGAAGTATGGCGGACATAATATGGAACAGGAGCTCAATGTAGTAGTATTATATTTAAAAAAATACGAAATAATTTCAAGAATTACATTTCTTAGAAGGTGGTAGATAAGTATGTTGTATAAAGAATTTGATGTTGATATTAATTTCATTTATACTTACTACACCTGTGCGGGAAATTGCTTAGTAATAAAACAGGTTTATATTCATATTTACATAGTAATGTGAGTTTTCATTTCGAAAAATTTTGTGTAAGTATATTAAATTGAGTTCCTGGGTGATCTGGAAACACAATTGGGCCCGGAAGATGGCGCTGCAGTCACTCCTCCTAATGACATGAACCGATTTGGATGAATATTTGTGTGCACATTTCATTTTTGTGGGATGATTGGTTGATTCGCTTTCACATTAGCTAATATTATGTATTTTTGTTGTTAGAAAGTAAACTTAATTTAATGTTTATAATACATTATTATTGGTATAAATAAGCCAGTGTTCGTCTCACATTGCTGTACCTGCCTACCTACCCTACCAGGGCCTAACTTTGTTCTGGCTATTTTATTTTGATTATTTGTAATGAATAATTACAATTATAATAGAGTGCAAAAAATAAATACATGCGTCAATATATTTTGTGTTTTTTTTAAACAATTTTTTTATTTAAAAAAATATCATTCCGACCGCGGCTTTGCCCGCGTGGAATTAGGTTATATCGTGAATCCTGTTTTATCCCACAGAAGTGTTCAGTTCGGATAAAAAGTATCCTATGTGTAAATCCAGGCAATTAGCTATATTTTATCAAAATTGGTAATGTAGTCTTGACGTGATTAAGTAACAACTAACAAAAAAATATACAAATTAACATCCAAAGTTTTGCATCAGTTTTACTGTATTAGTGATATCTTCCACTCTTGACTTTGACTGAGAAGAATTAGGGTTTATAACTTCTTTCAGAAATAGTACCTTTCATTTCTGGGCATGATGTAATATCTACGTCAGCATCAAATTCTATCTAAATCAATTCAGTAGTCCGCGTTATTGAGTACCATTTTATTTTTTCAGAGTAACAATATTTTTTGTTATTTTAAAGATTATTTATAACCTGTATTATTTTGTAATAAAGTAAACATTACGAAATAATAATAATTATTAATAATGTCTAAGTAGTTGTTGGAAAGAAGATTATTTGTTTATAAGCAAGAAAATAAAACCAATAAATCAACAATTGAATAAATGTATAACAATATTATAACTGTATGACGACTCCATACATGTTTGTCCCGAGTCAGCCAGCGGCAGCGCGGCGAGTTTGCAATGAATGACTTCGCGCACACCGGCGTTCGCGATAGCGAGCTATTAGACTCCGCCCGCCAAGCAGTGGATTTTTTTTTGTGTATCGTCTTAACAAGAAAAAGGATCCGCACATACAGACACACGGACGTCCAAGACAGAACTTTTTTAAACTGTTTTTTAACTAGTTTAAATAACAAAAATGACATCAAAAATATCATGAACGTTAAAAATAGTGTTTTTTCTTAATATGTGTGTGTATGTATTATCTTACAAGTGCAATGTATGATACATAAAGACATTTTAAGTTTGAAAAATCAGATGTTTTGCGCGAAGTGACAGTAGTACCCACCTCAACGCTTCGCTTATGAGGCGTGCAATACAAAGTTGTGAGACAAGCGTCGAGCAATTTACGCGGTATGCGGCGTGGCACATCCCACTTCCGGTATTCCTTGCTTATCGGATGTTTTAATATGGATATTTGTAACTAAATGAAACTTAATTATGTATAAATAATACTGTTTGTCATTCAGAACAGTTATTTATTTAGATTAGGTAACTTCAAGCGAAAATTGACACCAGAAGAATGATAGCAGTTAGATGGAATTGTACAAATTAGCTTGCAATATAAAAGGTATTACCTATTCGAGGAAATTTCTAGATTCCGCTTTGCCACAAAGCTGAATACAATATACTCGTGATAAATGTCAAGTACAATAATAACAGGAAACATTAGCGATGAATGGAGCCCACAAATAGAGCATGTTAGCGTGTCAATAGCAAGCATACGATTGAACCGCAGACGGAACACAAAAGCGGTAAGTGATCCTCTCCGGGAAGGCGACTTGAAACGCGGGAAGATTGTCTCACAGTTGTAACGTTCAATCAATTATTTTTCGTCATATCTGATTAGATGGATAGCATAGGAGTTGACTTCAGACTTCTAGTGGTTTATTCAGAGAACTGTGCAATAAGATACCGCTACATGCAGGTATTTTGGCAAGATAAGTAAATTCTCATGCCTAGCGACGAAAATGTCTATGATTGTTGATACAGCCTGTTGCATACATACCTAAGTAACCTAATATTTGCATGTTTAAATTAAAATTTGTAACTAAAGTGTCCAAAACCGATTTGATGCTTTCAATCATGCTATGATAAATGGTATACTTCTTATTATATGAACTAACGATAATATTTCCTGCATTAAGATTAATGGTTTGCCGGTTCTCCGACCAAAGACTAATGTCAAGTACGTCAAGGATACGAAACATGAATGGGGCTGTAAATAGATCCATAACAGACGTATCAATAGCTCGCGTACACTGGCAGGCGGCAGCAAAGTGCACAAAGGAGTCATCCGGGTGGGGCCTGCACAATGCGTGTGCTTGTGGCGACGAGAGCGGGACAATGGAGCTCAATGGGCTGCTGCGTGACGTCACGGCGGACGTGCGAACAATGACCGTAGGACAATTAGCTCGCGCCAATGCGGTGTAAAGTACATTAATTTAAACAGAACGTGCGTGACTCCATACGACATTATCTCATCACCAGTTTGTATTATGCAACAGTGTGATATGGATCATGTCTGATCTCACTATTAACACTATTGGGTAATATGAAAATGAATTTTAATGATTTGTTTTAAAATATGTATTGCGATGTGAAATTTGTAAGAAAAAATGAAAGCAAAGGCCTCAAATAGTCACTAGGTATATCTATCTTCTTCTTATATATAAAAATGAATCGCAAAATGTGTTGGTAAGCGCATCACTCGAGAACGGCTGAAATGATTTCGATAATTCTTTTTTTATTATATTCCTTGAAGTACGAGGATGGTTTTTATGTAGATAAAACGTAAATATGTACCACGGGCGAAGCCGGGGCGGACCGCTAGTTGTAATATAAATTAATTTATACCTTCCTTAAAAGCATCTGAATTATTTCGGGACCTGGAGGAACACGCGTAATCTACCTACTCACTTACGTGTCTTACCCAAGTACCTCTAGATAAATTGACAAGCAACACTTAATTTATCATGTGCTCAATGTACCTAACATGCAATTTTGCATTTACGGTTCAGGTATCACGAAATTATTCCACAAGTAGTTAGTAACCGGTCATTTTGTAAGTGGCCGGCGACCTAGGCGTTTGCGACACTTCCCATGTGGTCAGGTCGGTACCATCCGTAGTCCGCACGGTACTAGTCTATCAGCATTTTCTAAATTGCAATCACTCATTAGAATAACAGATGCATTTACCAAACCAGTTTAATTATGTTTCACTTATCAAATGTGTAACGAAATTGATTACAACATCGATAGAATACATACCCATGTAGGAATAGCATTTGATATTTTTATTACGTAACATGTTACAGGAACTGCTTGGTAAGTAAAACTTTATCCACGTACAAGTTCGCTGATGCAATATACATCTATACCTACATATAATAAATCTGTAGAAGGGTCAATTCTGTACATTGAAAATATTGAAAAAATGAATAGCAGGGGGTGTTACTGGATCGATACCAAACCCAAATATGTGATTAAAAAAATTTTTGTCTGTCTGTCTGTCTGTCTGTCTGTATGTGAAGACATCACGTGAAAACTAACGGTTCGATTTCGATGAAACTTGGTATAATTATACCTTATTATCCTGGGCGTAAAATAGGATACTTTTTATCCTGGAAAAATACGTAGAAAAAAAATTAATCTTAATTTTTCAGTTTTATCCATAGACGTTGTTCTGTAGAACCGCGAACACACGTTGCGTATTATTATAAGCCTAGCCGTAATTGATACGTATTTGGGTCTCATAGATATTAATTATAAGATGTCATTGTCAGAGTTACTCAAAATGGAGAAATATACCATCCACGCGAAGACCGACATCCGCGCGGACGGAGTCGCGGGCGGAAGCTAGTTGGAAATATGATTTTACCATTAAGCCGATACAGTAAAACTATTGGAAATGTATGTTCAAATGTTGGATATAAATATGACCTGTACCAGCTAAAAAGCTTGACAGATATGACAAATGCTTTAGAGAAAGTACCCTTGAATCGAGACCGAGAAACAATAGACACAATCAAATGCGACAGCAAAATAGGACCAGTTGATATAGTAAAGTGTAAACAATCTGTGGGCGTTAACAATAAATCAGTCAGCGCGGGAGTACACGCCGCAATCTGCTCGATCACACGAAGGAGAAAGTACACTCGTTCTCATTGTATACATTACTTCGGCGATGTAATAGTGCAATTACTATTAGTGACGCTGACTGTACATACAAAACACATGCGTTTCATTTTTCGAAATATTTTAAGAAAATTATCCAAGTTAACGTAGATAATTGTAGGTAGGTATTTACGTCCTTCTTGAAAACAAAATACTTAATGTAATTTTTCATAGAACTTAATGAGGTGTACTGTAAGTTGTTACTAACACAAGTGGTTATGAGTTATATGATATCGTACACTCGTCACTCTCTTGTTGAACAATATCGACGAAATCAGTTAAGTCGCGGATAACAACCGATAACATAACTTAGCGCCATTTCTGAGTATTTACTTGTTCATAAATTTTCCTATTTCTATATTCTACTTTTAAACATAAATAATAACAAGGGAAGAAGTGTTAATAATCAATGTAGTTCGTTCTTTCGAAATACCTAACGTAAATGCAGGATTTAAAATAGTCTTAGACACCATGAAAGATTCTACAATCCATACTAATTAAAAGCATTTCAGAAATAGGGAAAAGCCATAGTATTAATGGACGTGCCCAATAATTCTGAAGCAACGATACATTACACAAGTACACAAGGCACGGTCTGTTACAAATTAGGAAGAACTAGTTATGAAGATCCGTATTAGCGGCCAAACGGAACAACACAAACGTCCAGTTAATGAGAACATAGGATATAATATGTCAAACAACGTTTTAGAATAGGAATATTTGACTTTGTTTTAAAAAATTAATTATGGTCAAATTATTATTGAGCTAATTTTATTTTATACTATACAACTATAAAAATTAGTAAATTAATTAATGATTAGTGATTACACAAATGGCTTGCCCTCACACCTCGTTAGTAACGTTAGAGATAAGACTTAAATATTTTCCTCACATACCTACGCAACACAAGTACTCGAAGTAGATGTAACTGACGGTAAAATGAATGATAAAAACGTTTCAAAACTCTGCAATAGTTAATTACAACATATATATCTTTTATCTGATATACGAATGCTATTGAGAAAAATACGTATGGTTTTGAGACTTTAGGACTTCAGAATAAAAATAATTAATAAGAAAGGTATTATGTTTATGTCTGTATGAACATAATGATGACGATTTCGTAAATATTAAATTTTCTTGTGAGATCTTGAATATCCATTAAATGATAAGATTTTAGAAGGTCACGTTTACACAGAGAAGATAGCCATCTTAAATGAAAATGATAAAATTATCCCAAGCACTATTGGAGTTAAACATATAAGGTCAAGTAACACAAACACTGAGTACCTATGATAAACAGTGGCAGTACGAAGGTACGAATAGCAGCATCGTAGAGGGAAGATCATTGACAACACAACACGTACCAATACCTTTGCAACCCAGCAGTCATTGATATTCAAGTTAATTAAACTAAGTTATTTACGTTTAATAAAGTTCGAAATATTGTGTAAAAGAAGAAAGTGCCAGATGCCATACTCATGACAATTTAATGAGGAGGTACATAACAATTAAGTCTTGTTAACTACAAATGTACAAATTCTGGTCTAGGTATAGCAATTGGAAACCCAATAAATCAAAGTCAATCTCTATGTTACCAGTGGTATTCTCTTGATCATGTTATGCCTTAGACTCAATGACTGTGGGCGTGGTGACAATGATCTTACCTCGCAAGAAGCCGCGCCGGTCGTGAATTCGCGCGACGGCCGCCGCCACCGGCCCATCCGGCTCCCCTTTGGGAAAGGGTTATGTTATTGCATGCATCTAATGTTTTGTGAGTTATTTATCTATGCACTCAAATCGGCCACGCTTCACTAGCTACGACTGGACAATATAGGATAAAGCACATAAACTTCATACATTATGCAATGTGCTCTTTTAGAATTTTTCGTTTTACGTTCAGCTTTTTTGTAATTATTATTATTGATACATTTTATTAAGTTATATACCTAAAAGCTGTTCAATTAGATAATTTTTTTCATCAACAGATTCGATTTAAAATTAATGTGATACAGTTTAAGGACTCGAAATATATGCATGCACTTGAAGTCACATGGCCATGCAATTATTTATTGGAAAACTTAAGTTAAAAGAGCACATTACAAAATTTAATGCAAACGGAAGTGATAAAAAACTGACATCATTCACACAAAATATATCATGGTGAGTTCGTCAGTTTTATACGGCTTGTTTGTGTAACATGTTTGTTTGTACCCAAATGAAAGAAAAACAGCAACATCAAAATATGTACAATCAAAACCTATAACGTATATCATGTAAAACTGATCGATACCATTCAATAATATTGCCGACACGATATTGGGTAGTTCAAGTGCAAACAAGGCCACAGGTGAGCCCGCATCTCCATATCAGTGAGTAAGCGTTTGACGAACAATTTACATACATTTTTATCATTATAAGCGCTACGTTTGTATTCCACTGATAACTATACAATTACGTAATCTTTTCAATTTTAACGAAACATGCTTTTGATATAACAAGATAAGTATACACATCTTAAAAACGATTCATTTCCAACTAATATACCTACACACTTAACATGTTATTTCCTAGATTAATGATTTAAACCATAATGTAGAGTTGCAAATCAACCTCCGACCCCAGAACTAGGTACTAATAGACTGTATATGTATGAAGATTAGTTCATCAGAGCTTATTAATGATTTTATGATGACAAACGAGATCGTAAACACGGTTGTAAACTTGTCTCTCGTAACTATATTATCAATTTGAGCACATCTGAATGCTATAAAGGAGAAAATTACACCGTGCATATCTGTCGCTCAAGGTAAAACAGCTAAGCAGATTGGGATTAAACAAGCTTTAAGCACGATAGATTGCATTTAAAGGAGTAGATATTAGTATAGGTGTGGTATAGGATAGTTTTTACTGAAAATAATTTAAACATACTCGTCTGTATATTAAATGGTTGAATGAATTAACTTGTAATAGAATTTTCGTCATTTTCTGAGAATCATTAAGTAACAATTAAAGAAAATGGGTAAATAAATTATATTGTGTTATCTTGGTAAATATTTATATAAACCTCCCTGTAAAATTCTACTTTTACTGTTAAATCTCGTTAGTTTTCCTTGTTTCAGAATCTGAGTGTACTCAATGTACCTATTTACAGAATTAGAGCAACCAATCGAATAGTTTTCATTTTTTCCCCTCTTAAAACCTATTTATCAACTATAAAAGGCTTAACTTGAAATCAAATATTTGTATTACATGTAGAGTTACTACAGCTAGGTCGTTAGTAAGCAGTTTATAAGGCAAGTGTGTCGATCTGAAACACGACACACGATTCTTGGAGTAATGAGTCAAATGTGACAAATGTATAAAATAATAATTATCAGCGCGATGGAAAATAACATGGGATCTGTGGCCTGTGCTAGGTATGTGTCTAGGTTCCGTTTATACCAAGTGGAAATTACGACTGTGCTGTTTGAGCAACGCTAAAATGACTCATTGCTTACGCACCTCACAAAGTAAACGTAAATAATTATACTTCTTGTATAATATATAATAATATGCAAATAATAAAATTCACTGCAACAGTGACAGACTATCATGTCCTGCATACAACCAGGAAACAATTTTATGTACTTATTTAACATTCTACAACGTGCTCTCCTGTTATTAAATGAAGCGTATGATCTGTTTCAGATAAATCTCATAAAACCGTTGCATTGTTGCGACTTGCACCTAAGGTAGGACCCACATATTAACGCACTAATATCTTATAGGTATTATCAATATGGAAATACATATAAATAATAACCACAGGGCTCGGCCTGTAGAACACGCTCTAATGTCGTTAGTAATGAGAGAAACAGGCAATAGGTAGACGTTTTAATGATTTTAATGTCGAGCAGCAAGCAGCCAACCAGAAACTTTGCTGTTTTGTACATTATGCTATATGTACTTACAGTTCCAAGGATAAAGCCAACGAATTCAACAGCCTAATTCATGAATAGTTAAAAAATAATCTCAGATACGATTGCGTGATACATAAAGTGGTAAAGGTGTTATAAAGTTCGAAAAATAACATTAAACACATAGCTTTTAGTTTCAAGTCAAGAAGAAAAATGTAATATGATTGAAAATAGGAGTCTCGCTTAAGTAGGTGTAGGTGTGTTTCTTAGTCTCGCTTGTGTTCAATAATTACCATTTGGAAAAAGCATTCATTAGCGATTGAATGAGAACAAATGCCGGAGAGGGCATCGCGAACAAAAAAGGTCAGGTTTTACACACCCCAAGCCTTCAAATTTATGGCCTGTTTCAAATTTTCACTTGCAGCAGTAGTCTCGGGTCAATGAATCTGTTATTGGATTTCTAGTACACACCGTTATTTAGGTTCGTTAGCATACCTAGATATCATTGTAGTTATGGTTGTAACTTTACGATGGATTCAAGTTAATCCTTTACCTTCGCAAAGTATTGGTATATCTTACGATATTTGTTTTTTAATTATGAGGATTTAAGCGATTTTTCTTTGATAAAAGTATATAGGATGTTGAGACACAAACCACAGTGCAGCGGACGCGCCTGGTTACTTGCGGACAGCAGGAAGAAGTAGCGGTCTGCGCTAACTAGACGTATTTGAAACCATGTACACTTCATGGTTTCAAGTGCTCTACATCACATTTATTTTATCGAAATTATTATTAAATAAAGATCGCAAATTCTTCATTAACACTGATGTTTAAATGATACGTTTGTAATTATACATCATTTTATACTAATTATAAAATTTTCAGGGAATCATAATAAATTAACAAGTAAATTATTAAAAAAACAAAATACCCGACTGCACACTAAAAAAAGAGTGATTGAAATGAATCTAATGATACCGCATACATATTTTTTTAAAGGGAAATTTAGAAAAAATATTATTATGTCTTTATCCCGTGGGACTTTTAGGATAAAATGTATCCTATGACACTCCCGTAATCAAGACAAATCTAACGATACCTCATACATCAAAACCCATCAAGCCGTTTAGGCTACAGGTGGTCACAAAGGAAAAGACATACATACATACTTACATACACTCGAAAAACATTACCCTCCTTCTTTGGCAGTCGGGTAAAAATAAGATACACAGTTTTACTCAAAAACACGCCAAAATGTTTAAAATAACTAAAATGTTTTATTTAAGTGAAAACAAGTTCGGATAAATAACTTTCACTGCAACAAAGGCGCTATTAAAAAGCAATTTCAACTAAATGTCCACCGCGCTACTTCCTGTGCTGTGTTATTGTTTGATATAAAACTATTTAATTTTAATATTCACTTTTATTTATTTAATAATAAACTTATTTTTAATAAATCAATACTTCAGTATTAGCTTAGTATATTATCATTTTAAATTATTAGAAAATACATAGATATGTTATGCATTATTTTACATAGCTAAATAGTAAATAGTAAAAAGTATGAAAGGCTCTAATAATTTCTAAACAGGATTTTTTCATAAGCTATGTATTATAGTTATTGACTAATAAAAATCTAGTTTCATTTTGAGTCAAGTAATTATGTAACTCCTTTAGTGAAAGTGTAAAATTCCTAAATCATTTTAAAAATAAATTAAATATAAAAGAGTATCAGAAATCTGTTATAAAAAATAGAAAAGAAACATGAATGAAGAAAATTGACTCAAAGTTTCCTTCAGCAAGTAATATATTATTAGAACTGTATCCTGCACTGTTATCAACGATAAGAGCACTTGTATAATATCAACTGATAATGTTCTTACATGACTTCATGTGCGAACATTATGTGCAAAGTAATAAGTCAGCCTCGCGGCCAATGTGTTAAATAGTATATTTGTGCTAATTATATATTTATACTGATGATACACACTTCCTCTAAATAGTTGTGTGATTGATAATGTTACTATACATGTTTTATACTAATTTGAACAATTGATATCAAATTGTTATCAACTGTAAAGGTTTTCAAATATAACTAATGAATATAATAATTAATGTTAATTACTGAAGGTTCTTATAACCTTTAATTCAATAGCTTTATATTGCAGGCATGTATAAACAAAATCTTTTGAGAAAAAAGTATTTCTCCTATAATTATTTTCTGAATATATATTATAGCATATAGACTTACCTTTGATGAGAGGCTCGTTGACCACATTAACATCTTCCTGTGGGATCAAGTCCATGAGGCGCGCAATGTCGGTGGCCAGCATGTGGTCCACCACCTCCAGCAGCTTGGGTTTCAGCGGGTGGAACTTGGTGAAGTCGTGATTAGCTAACAGCTCCTGCATCTTCTTGATGTCAGGGAAGTCTCCGGGCGAAATCTGCTGTTCCCTTTGAATTCTGTCGTACACTTGAGCTAGGTTCTTAATTAATTCCTTCTTCTTGCCATCCTTGCCGAACATAGATGGCATTTCTTTCCTCAACTCACTGACAATGTACGCGTGAACTTTAGCGAGGCGCGCCCTTTTAATCAAGTCGTTCAATTTTCGTAAAGCAGCATTCCTGGGGAGGGACTGCATGTCTCTGAAGAGATCTTGCTCTTCATCTTCAAATAGACGTCTGTTAACATCGTATCTCAGAGGCTGGTCCCAGAATGAGCCGATGTACACTCTAGCCACCTCTGGGGTCTGCAACACCTTCCCTAATGACCACATGAGCGCTCCGTACACACGCATTAGCTGTTGGTGGTCAATCATATCAGCTTTGTTCAATACAATTCGAATTTTATCATCGTGACCCCTCAGCGCCTCTATACTCCTCCTGAATTCGTCAGATATGTCGAGTTTGTGGGCGTCGAACAACAATATAATGCGATCGACACGCTCCGCGAACCATTCTAGAACTCCTGTGAAGTCGTAGCCCCTGTCGACGCGCTGCTTTTCCCCTGACAATATACCGGGCGTGTCGACGATGGAAATGCCCCGCAACACCGGCGACGCGACGGTCGAGCATTGGAATCTGTTCAGGAAGGCGTTTCCGAATTTACTTAGAGGTCGAAATTGCTTTTTGGGGTCTACTACGAGCGCATTACCGGGTATTACACCCTCTTTCTCATCGAACATAACAGCGATAAATCTGTCCGTAGTGGGCTCGGGTCCTATTCTAATTCCGGGGAAATCTCGCTCTAGAAGGTATTTGATAAAAGTAGTTTTACCCGTCGAGTATTGTCCGACGAGCAATATCATAGGTTTAGCATCGAAATCCGGCTCTTCCAGTTGGGGCGAATGAAAGTCGTGGAACTGATGGTGCAGCTCGAGCGGCAATAGTTTAGTTTTGTATATCCTTTTGAGACCCTCCACGACATTTTCGATACTTTCTGTTTTTTCACCTTCTTTCTTAAGCCAGCTAAACATTTTTGAGTTAAATTGTTTTCTTTTTATAGAACCGTATATGCACTTTTCACTCACTACCACTTTATACAAGAATAAAAATAAAACTATTTGAGCGAGACCACTGCGATCATCCTCTTCCACAAAAATGAAAATGAATGACGATTGACGTATGACGTGACCAGTGACGTCTTTTCCAAGTTTGCCATTATAATATTATCCTACATGCTGCCAAATAAAAAATACAATTTCAATACCGATAAAAATCGTTTACTACACTAATCCTTAGCTAAAATCTTGTTAAAATCAACAAAATACTGGTAATGTTTATTAGATTTACGGTTTACCATAAAGTATCTATTATACAGGGTGTAATCCTAAGAGCAATAAACCACAGAGCAAGTAATATAGTACAATAAACCCTCAGTGTAATCGTTAAGTGTGCACACTGCACAGGCAATTTTTACGTAAGTATTACAGATAACAAAAAACTTTAAACTAATATCGAAAGTACTTAACCTAATCAGTAAAATGGCCGTAATAAATTTTTAAAAATAAATCGAGAAATATAAAAAAAATTATCTTTAAACCCTAAATTACATTAAGTATGATATATGAATATCCCATATACGAAAGATTTTAGCTTTCTTTTTCTTTTTTTGGTTTTCTGCTCTAATTACTTCGCAAATTTGAAGTGACATTTTCCACGTTTTTCCGGACATTTTCACGCATTTTCCGGGTATTTTCCAGATATTTACCAGGCATTTTCCGGACATTTCCCTGACATAGCCTGTAAATGTCTGGAAAATGTCTGGAAAATCCCCGGGAAATAACCGGAAAATGCCTGTGGAAATGTCTGGAAAATATCCGGAAAATGCGAGGAAATTCCCGGAAAATAACCGGAAAATGCCTGGGAAATGTCTGGAAAATATCCGGAAAATGCGTGGAAAATTCCGGAAAAACCGTGGAAAATGTCCGGAAAATATCCGGAAAATGCGTGAAAATGTCCGGAAAATATCCGGAAAATGCCTGGAAAATTTCTGGAAAATATCCGGAAAATGCGAGGAAAATTCCGGAAAAACCGTGGAAAATGCCTGGTAAATCCCTGGGAAATATCCGGAAAATGCGTGAAAATGTCCGGAAAATATCCGGAAAATGCGTGAAAATGTCCGGAAAATATCTGGAAAATGCGTGAAAATGTCCGGAAAATACCTGGAAAATGTCTGGAAAATATCCGGAAAATGCGTGGAAAATTCCGGAAAAACCGTGGAAAATGCCTGGAAAATCCCCGGAAAATATCCGGAAAATGCGTGAAAATATCCGGAAAATATCCGGAAAATGCGTGAAAATGTCCGGGAGAAGCGTGGAAAATGCCTGGAAAATCCCCGGAAAATGCCAGGGAAATGTCCGGAAAATGTCTGGAAAACATCCGGAAAATTCCCGTGAAATGCTCGGAAAATCCCCTGAAAATGCCTGGGAAATTCCCGCAAAATAACCGCAAAATGCCTGGGAAATGCTCTGAAATGTCTGGAAAATATCCGGAAAATGCTTGGAAATTTCCGGAAAAACCGTGGAAAATGCCTGGAAAATATCCGGAAAATGCGTGAAAATGTCCGGAAAATATCCGGCAAATGCGTGAAAATGTCCGGAAAAAGCGTGGAAAATGCCACTTCAAATTTGCGAAGTAATTAAAGCAGAAAACCAAAAAAGAAAAAGAAAGCTAAAATCTTTCATATTAAATGTTACATATGGGATATTCATATTTCATACTTAATGTATGGGAGGGTTTAAAGAGAATTTTTTTGATATTTCTCGATTTATTTTTAAAAATTTATTCCGGCCATTTTACTCATTAGGTTAAGTACTTTCGATATCAGTTTAAAGTTTTTTGTTATCTGTAATACTTACGGAAAAATCGCCTGTGCACACTACGATTACACCCTGTATAGTATAGTCTTTAGCACCTATCCTATACAGAGAAACTAGTTTATACTGTGTACATATTACTTGCTCTGTGCTGTGTACGATATCTATGCAATCTCTGTCTACGACTAGCTCTGTGGACGATTGCGGATTGACATTGACATCAGTAGGTAATTTATTGTCAATGGAATAGATAACGATTTCGTTTATCACATGTGATTGATTCTTGAAAAAATAAAATCATTTGAGCAGATTTGAGAATGACTGTCTTTCATGACGAGGTAGAAATTGAAGATTTCGAGTATGATGAAGACGAGGAAATGTATTACTATCCGTGTCCATGCGGGGACAGATTTCAAATCAGTAAGGTTAGTTCTAATAAGTTATTTGAAAAAAATGTTTGCGCTTCAAATGTAAAAAATACAGTACTTATGTATGAATAATGAATGTACATTAAATAATTATTATAGGAGGAACTGATAGCTGGTGAAGAAGTAGCAACATGCCCTAGCTGTTCCCTTGTTGTCAAAGTTATTTATGATTTGGTGAGTATTGATTTGTATGAAGTTAGTTGTGTTATGTTTTATGTGTTCACAGTATCATTTCGTTGAATTGTAATAAAGAAATATCCTTTTCTTCTGACAATAATATGTAAAAATTTTACAAATTCTTCATGAAAGTGTGTACTTAATGTTGTTAAACATTAACCATCTGTTATCAATTTTAGGAAAAATTCAAAGCAGAATCAGAGGAAATGCAGAAAGACTCTGGTGATAAAGAAGCTGTGAAAGCTTGAGATTATAACTGAAGGCCACAAGGTCAGGATTGAAAAATTCATGCTCTTCAGGATCTACAGCGAGTGATATTGAACAGGAAGCTGAGAACCAAACGAATAAATGATGCATACTGAAACTATGTTTAATTGACTACTAATTAATATTCATGTCTATCTTTAAAATTCATCACAATATCATACCATTTCAATACATAGTTCAGAGATAGCTAACCTCTTTGTAGCTAACCCAGAAATCAAAAGTTACTTTAAAATCAGTTTCTTTTGCTGCAATTTTATTAAATTGCCTAGATTTTAAGTATTAATTCAGTGTCTTTTAATTCTCACAGAAATGGAGATGCTACAAATTGAAACATTAAACAAGCTATGGAGTAGTTACAATTACTTATCTTATATATAAAAATGAATCGCAAAATGTGTTGGTAAGCGCATAACTCGAGAACGGCTGAACCGATTTCGATAATTCTTTTTTTATTATATTCCTTGAAGTACGAGGATGGTTCTTATGTAGAGAAAACGTAAACATGTACCACGGGCGAAGCCGGGGCGGACCGCTAGTTAGGAATATAAATGAAATACAATACTTTCAAAATTGTCATTTATTTTACACTATTCATACAATTTACACACAATTTCTTACACATTGTTTAAGCACTGTAAATATCAGAGATTGTCTTTAAACATGTCAAGTTATCTGAACATATTTCTATAGATGAAGAGAAAAACATGTTTAAAGACAACCCTCATGTGGCATAGTGTATCAAGTCAGTGATATTTGTCCTTAAAACTACTGGATCTTATAAGTACATAGTACAAGGAGAGCAAAAATAAAATGCGTTTGACTAGCTACAGATAACATCTCTAGATTTGCTATTAAAGTTTATAAATATTGTCTATTTTTAACTTTATATAATATAATCAGTATTATGCACCTATTTATATTATAATTATTATATATTTTATAATTGGAAAACAATAAATACAACAAAGTATACTGTGAAATAACAAACATGATAAACTCATAAAAAAATAATACTTTTAAGTACATACATACCTATGTATTTAAGGGTGTACATAAGTTTCCATATTTTTATGGGTAAATTTTAAATTTATTGTTTTTACATAATCTTTACTACTAGAAATATATTTTAGGGCAGTAAGCTGTTGCATGGTTCTGATGAATAAGTGTTTGTAAGCATTGAGACATGATTTTTTTTGTATTTACACAAAATTGATATGGCTGTGTAAATACTGAGTAATATTGGTTTTTACGAACTTCTTATTTAAAAAATGTTACCATATTCGAAATTTGTAATAACATTAGGATTATTAAAAATACTGTAAATATAATTTATAAATACATTATGATTTATGACTAGTGGAATCATTCAATTGTGCATTTGGAGTGCTTTATGATTAAATTTTACATCTTATTTAAATATGTTTAACAAATGTGATGTGCTTAATAATATATTTGTTTAGATCTGCAATAAATTATGAAGTGTTTATGATCTTTTTTTTGAAATAATCTCTTGTAATAATAATAATTAAAATAAAATCCTTATGTTCAAATATAAATGAACTAAGTAAGCGTAAAAATACGCAAAAAAAATAAAGTAAAATATTATGGAATAATTTAAAATTAATCATTGGCCGAATTTCCGTTATGCTAATAAAAAAAAATATCACACCAAAAAATAAAGCTTTTTCCATTTATCTGTATCTCTTATCTATAAATATTAAAGAGTCAATTATTTTTGTCAGATATAGACTAAATTATTTTTCTATATTATTATTGCAACGTTCGTTAAAATCTAAAAGAGTGGAGCGCCAGCACCATTGAGATTGAAGCAAGTAAATGTAATTTTGAGACCAATATACATGATTTATTAAATACACTCATCAATGACTTACGTTTTACACCATGAAATAAATAATTTTGTTCATAGAAATCTAAATAACAAGACACTAGAAGTCGTAAGCGTGCGTGACCTTGTCGCCACTCAGGTGATTTGCACAACACCAGTGCATTCGTCACTGTTCAGTTGCTCTGGAGACGTATGAGTGTATACATGGTGTGTTTCAGCAATTCCCATTGCGGAAATTCTTCCACAAGTTGTAATTATACTTATAAAGGAATAATATTTCATCGGAATATATTTTTTTTTAGAAATAATGCCGTTTTTCCTTAAAATTATAGAATATTTACAAGTATTACGAGCGTCACCATAGTAATCGAAATAACAATGAATGACACAGTCGACCATTCTTATTATCACGTTTGTTCGTATTGGAGCAAAAAGTCTCATATACTTAGGGATGTTATTCTAAAATAAACCGTAAATTCGTGCGTTAGGATACATATTCAAAAGCTTAATTTAATAGAT
Organism: Colias eurytheme; assembly: GCF_061535395.1. Lineage (NCBI taxonomy): Eukaryota > Metazoa > Arthropoda > Insecta > Lepidoptera > Pieridae > Colias > Colias eurytheme. Next base: position 9,839,427 of record NC_142999.1, on the reverse strand, counting down.
AAGTTAGTTTTCACTAAAATCAAGCTGTCCAATAAAAGGCATAGTTTACTTGTGTGTACTGTTTAGCTTTCGGTTTGAATGTGTTGATTTTGGCGACAGCGGTTTTCATACGAATTATGACATTTTAGCACTTCTATGTGTCTTGTTATTTAGATTTCTATGATTTTGTTTATGTTGCTTTCATGTGCATTCCACTCTTTTAGCTCAGAACAAGCTAAGAACTATGTTAATATGATAGATTCGTCGTATTTCGGAAAATTTCTCTCTTTAAATAGTTTAATACTAATGCGAAACAGATTATTATTGTATGAAACTGTATATCTGCATACAAATTCATACATGCCATATGCTATACGCACGCTGGTTACATCCTTACATTTTGTATACTTTACATTCCTTTTAGCTTAAACAATAATCTTTATAATATGATTTTTATTTGACCGATTTAGATGGCAAATAGTGTATCAAATTATGTTTTAAACATGAGGTTGGCTGCAGTTGGCAGTTTAATTTTGTTTTTTACTTGCAGCTTCTATAGCGACCATTCTTACTTTATAATATTCGATAGTACATCTAAATTGGTAATGTTTTACTGCCATATTACATATCCAAACAATTTTTTATTGGAACACGTTTCCTAGCCACAAATCAAACCGGGCCGTACCATTTCTGACAAAATTCATGTTTTTTTTGTATTAGTATTACAATTTTATTCAAATCGATTGTCGAACACAAAGCATAATATTCAAATATTAATGCTTGTATACTTATCTCTACGCGGAGCGAGGCGGCGCGGGCGAAGGCGAAGCGAGTTGAGCCGTTGTTGGCAGCTGTGGTGTAGCGTTGGCAAGATGTGGCGTGGCGTTGGCAAGATGCGGCGTGGCGTTGGCAAGATGCGGCATGGCGTTAGCTACGTGTGGCGTGGCGTTAGCAACATGTGGTGTGGCGTTGGCAACATGTGTGTTTGCGCTAGTGTGTGGTGCGGGCAAAGCCGCGGGCACACTGAAGTGTCGCACGGCGGCTTCTAGCGCCACGTTGTTGCCGCTGAAGTACGCGGACACCGCGTTGTGGAACAGTAGTAGTTGCTTGTTCATCACTTTTACCTGAAATATCGAGTTGTTTATTAATGTAATTTTTTTACAATCATGTGTAGGCTGTATACGTGTGAATGTGTGGGCAGAACGTAATTTTATTTAGAAGTACGCCAATGTTGTGTCGTCAATGTATTATATATTATGTGAGTTTAGAATATGGATAGCGATGTGTATTGTGTACTGTCAATGTAAATTACGTGAATGACTGTGATTGCGTTTGCTGTGTGTTGCTGCAGGAGGTATGTTCTGTGTGTCAGTAGTAGGAGACAGTGTGTGTGTGTTACCCGGTTCTCGTGCAGCAGGCGCAGCTTGACGGCGGAGTCGTCGCGCAGGCGCTCGTACACGGCGCGGTGCCGCTCGGCCGCCGCCCGCAGCGCCCCGCTGGTGGCCCCCGCGCCACCAGTACCGCCCGCGGCCTCGGCTGCCTCCGCCTCGCTGCGGTACGCGTCGTACTCCACCCTGTATATACACAAACATTTCAAAAAATGTGTGCGTATACTAGTATACACACGTAAGAAGTGAAACTTCTTTATGACCTTATTTTTCAAAAAATAATTTACTATATGTATATGCAACTTTACAAAAATACGTCGAATCACGCGTGGTCGGGATGAGAAAAAGATGGCGCGTAACGGAACAATGTCACGCGTAACGAAAAAATGTTACACTAAATTTTTTTTCCAACCCCGATAAAGAAGTTTCACTTCAATAAAAATATTGTAACTCTCATATACATTTATAGTTCACTTTAAAAACCGGACCAGGCTGCTGCAAATAAATTTTTAGAAATAAAAATTGGTACTTGTTTGTAGTATGATGTTATTCTGGTAAAATTAAGATTTTTTTTCATTTCATCTGCAATCATCCATTTTCGCTATAAGCGAATGTGTTGCCTGGAAAATTATGACGTGTACGAGCCCTCCAGTGATGACAACTGCCCCTCGAAAATTTAGATTATATAAATAAAGAATTGATATAAATAAGAACACTAGTCCTGCCAACCTGGCGGCCTCGTACTGGCGGATAGTGAGCAGCGTGTCCTCCATGCTCTTGTGTGTGAGCGTGTTGAGCGAGTTGTTGAAGAAGTGCAGCGCCGCCAGCAGCGTCTCACCGTTGCGCGTCAACGAGCGCTGCGTGTCCGCGTTGTACAGGAACCTAAACAAAACATTATGTTGTTCTATTGGAAATATTATCTAGTTTCCATAACGTTGGCAAAGTTTCGTTGTTCTTTAACCAACTGTGGAGGGTTGTTCTTCGAATGTGTATATGTATGTTTGTATATTTGACACGCTCTACATATATGGTGAATGGTTTTTGTCTGTAATCATCAAAATTATGATAATAACATAGTCTTTAACTATATTTATTGCTTTCATAATAATAACAACTCTTGTTCGCTTAATTTCATATGAAATGTGTTTTCGAAAGTATTCTATCAAATCTTCCCTAAAAACCTGCTGTTAAAAACATGTTAATTCATGCTCAATAATTTTGCATTATGATTTAAAAGTGAAGCTAAAAGCTTATAAAAGTGTCTCACTGGTTCTGCAGCTCGGGCGACTTCTGCGCGAGGTCGGCGAAGGCCTCGCCCAGCGCGCGCTGTGTGGCGGCGGCCTGCGCCAGCTGCGCCGCCAGCGCGCCGCTCAGCCGCAGCACGTGCACGTACTTGCGCTGCGTCTCGCGGAGCGCCTCGATCTGCGCCTCCAGCTCTGACACACACACACAGATAATATAACACTACCGAAGAAGTTAGAATGCTAACTAATAGAGTGAACTTGTAAACTATCTATACTAATATTATAAAGCTGAAGAATTTGTTAGTTTGTTTGAATGATTTTATTTAATTTAATTTACGAGTGTAGCAAAAACTTATACTTTTATTTATATTTATCCGGTATAATTAAGACTTAATAATGATACATATGATCATGATAAATATAAATAGGAATTAACAATATCATGAACATGTGACAACTAAAATTTTACCAATACCACCTATGGTATTTGTCCCTTTGAATAAAGAGCCAATTATATTTTAATAAGATTTACCAGTATCTACAGTCCGGGAGCTCTTGCCCAGTTTTTCATACAGCAGCTGCTTGGTGCACTTGTATGTGGAGACGCTCCAGTTCTTGATGTTCTCAAGCTTGGTGGAGCCCGAGCGGAGTAGAGTGCTGCTGCCTGCTGCACCATTCTGAGATACATCGGGTGGAACTGGAATAGATTTATATTATTTTTAGAATTTCATACCAACAATATTGAATACTTCACAAAACGAATTCTAATATGAATTCATGTTAGTATTAAAATTATTTTACATATTTTGTATAAGTAAATTTTATTTTCATTATAAATATCTACTTATTGCAAAGATGAATTATTTTGACAGTTATTAATAATTAAGTATTATAAAGAAATTTTTTTTATGATAAATTTGTATTTATAGTAGCTCTATGTAGAGCCAAATATATTACTTACCATAAGCAGGTGGAAAAGTCATGGACCGCGAAGTAGGAAATTTGGCCTCCGTTCCCGATGTTATGGAGTCACTTGATTCGCGTAAGGGTGGTGTATCTTTTAGCATTTCGTGAATACTCCGTTCCGATTGCCTGACACACAATAAACACTGTATACATTTTGTTTATAGCACGATAACATATTAATTATGCGTACAATTGATATTGTTTTATTATTAAATCATAATATTTTATCGGCCTACAAAAAAAAATAAACAATTCCTATATAAGTCCAAACTCTTACACACAAAATGCTTACCACTTCGACATCTTGCCGGCGCAAGATAGGTGCTCGCTAACGACTTAATATGTCTTCGTTTTCTCTATAACAGTACTTAGAGTAATATAATATATTAAATTAAATACGTATACGCTTATGCTTATTCAAAATGTCAATCATATTTTATGTACATTTTTATCTAACGAGTAACGATGTTATGCACTGCACTCTATCATTTTTTGCCAAATTTGTAAAGAATGAGTCACAGATTATAATATATCTGACTGTCAAAATTGACAGCCGGCACAGCCGCAAAATGTAGCCAGTGTGGTAGCCAGAGTTGAGAGCAAGTTGAGAGTACATAATGCTATCCGCTGCTAGAGTCTGTCTAAAAACTAGTTCTATCCGGAACATTTGGTGGGTGGTGAATGTGGTGCTGAAATTAGGAAATACGCCGCGCCGTCATAATATGGTAGAATCTCAGGCATCCTTTAGCAAAGAATACTTATCCTTAGAGTATATTATATTAATACAATAGTATAGAGCGCGTGTATTGCACAAATTGCTTAGTGCGCATCGTAGGCAGATGAGCTATAGATACTATATCGATGTGTGTGTGACAAATAGGGATGGGTAGGTATCAATTGCGTGTTGAACTATCGATAAGTTATGTAAATAAATATGTATCATAAGTAAATTTTATGTTCATTAAGTTATTAAAGGAAAAATATATGAATAAAGTATAAATATGTAATTTTAAATTTGTTTACCAACTGAATTAAGTTTGTTTATTCCGTTTGAATATTTCTTCTATTAATTATAAGTGCTTTAAAAAAATATGTTTAATTGGAATATCAGAAAAACGTGAGTACTTTTTAAATAATAAAGTTAATAAAATAAAAGGTCGGGTTTAGTGCTATTTCTTTAATAATAAATCAAACAATAATAATAATGTTTTAAAAATGTTAAATCAAAATAAGAAATCTATACTTATGGGTCGATCAACTTTTAATGGTCCGACGGTACACGCATCATGTCCCTGAACGATAATTAATAAACATGAAATCATAAAGAGTTAAATTGGTTTAAATTATATTCTTTTTAATATTTTCTAACATTATTGTAAACAATATTTTACTTGTTTTATTAATTTGTGCGTAGTTTCATGGTTGTCCAGGGACTAAATGCAATTTTCCAGTACTGTCACATTTGTCCCCAAGCTACAATGCATTAAAAAACTTCGCATCACGAACACATACTATCACGACCATAAATACCAAATGCACTTCTTGTTTCAGTTAATGATTATTGACATAAAAACATACAAATAATTTTTTTTTTATTGGATATAATACGATTTTCAGGCATTTTACTTATGTCCCCATAAATCATCTACATGGCACAGGTCTCACAGACAACCGTAATTTAGTTATGGAAACAAAACACAGAGTGCGCGGTAGATTCCTAAACAACAAGCTAAACACAATAATTAACTGTCGGGCTCAAACGCCATTTTGATTTGTATAAAATCACGGCAACAGTCGTCCGAGCAACGTTGGTGAGTGTGGGGTGGCTTTATTGTCAGTCCGTCAGACAACTGTGATTAAAACATAAGTACTTGATGCATTGTTATCAATTATACTACACGAGATGCGCTTTCGTCTATAATTTAGTGTGAGCTGAGATTAATATATAAAATAACAATAGTATTTGCTTGGCGGGTCAAAATTTTAAAAATGTCCCGCGGACAACCAGTCACTTGGCCAACTAAAGTGGTTGTACCATGGACAATTTGGTTGTCCCTAGGACAATAATTATATAAAACTTATACTTTAACAGTTAAATAGTTCATGTTTTGTTTATTACTCGGCTGTTTCGGGAACACATTTTTATTACGCGATTTTATGTCTAGTTTAATTGTAATTTTAACATTTCAAAAATCAAGACGACTAAGATGTCCCCATATGAAAATCACATTATACTTCATTCATTCAGTTATATCGAGAATCAGTTCATTTTAATTAAGTAAAATCAATAATACGATACGTAACAACCTCGCCTTAATAGTTTTTTTGTAAAAAATATCACTATTTCCGCTTTACTGAAACTTTTTTATATATGAAACATTGTTTGGTTGTTCAAAAGACATCATTCGTTTCAATTTTAATAAAAATATTTCGTATTTTGGGTGTAAATAGAACAAATATCAAAATATTATTTATTATTTAACCCATTGACCACCGTAAGGCCCGATCGGGGCGCGACACAATAGATTTTCTATTGTGTCTGTGATTCCGAGGACTGATGGATTAATATTAGAAGAATTTATTTTAATTCTGAAGGGAATTTAACATTTAAAAAAGTACTATTGTGTAAGTTGTCCAAAGGACATTATTTCCCGTGAATAGATCGGTTCGTGAAGTTAAATCCACAAATGTATTAATTCAACTTCACTGCTGCCTATATAATCTTAATCTACGAAGAATTATCTTCTAAATGAAATAGTAAAATGCTGAAAATTAAGTTAAAAAAAAAATACGAGAAAATTATGATCGGGACCTTTAAAAATTGATTGACCCTTTAAATAATAAATCTGTAGAGAGGCCAATTCTGTACATGAAATATATTAAAAAAAAAACTATGAAGGGGTGATAAGGGATCGCTACTGATGCCAAAAATGCAATCAGTAAAATTTTTGTCTGTCTGTCTGTCTGTCTGTCTGTCTGTCTGTATATTCGTTATAGAAACAAAAACTACACGACGGATTTTAACCAAATTTGGCACAATTATTCTTCATACTCCTGGGCAGGTTATAGTAAAAGAATCATGTAAATCGGTGTAGAAATACCAAAGTTATACATGAAATACGCTATAAGTCATCGCGCGTGAATACAGAATCATGCAGCCATAAGGATTATTTTTGTGTATCAGTTGCCGCGTTCGACGCGCTTCGCGGCGGGAGCTATAAAAAGGCGGCGGGTCTGCACCCGTTTCGCGTTGTCATGGCATCACGTGTGAACGGCTGAACCGATTTCGATAATTCTTTTCTATTATATTCCTTGAAGTACGAGGATGGTTTTTATGTAGAGAAAACGTAAATATGTACCACGGGCGAAGCCGGGGCGGACCGCTAGTAATTAATAATTTAAAATGATAATATAATAAATAATATTAATAATTTTTTTATTTTATTTTATCCATTCTACTATCAAAATCTTCAAAATCAATTTAGCGGTTCAGAAAATATATCGTAAAATTACATACTTTACATTTACACTATAATACATTCGCATTCATAATCATAGATAATGTAAAAAGCAGTTTTAATTATTATAAATGCGAAAGTTTGTGAGGATGTGTGTGTGTGTGTGTTTGTTACTCTTTCACGCAAATACTACTGAACCGATTACAATGAAATTTAGCACACATATAGAAGGTAACTTGGATTAACACATAGGGTAGGTTTTATCCCGGAAATCCCACGGGAACGGGAACTATGCGGGTTTTCCTTTGAAAACGCGGGCGAAGCCGCGGGCGGAAATCTAGTAATATTATACATAAGGTTGATTTTAGTAGAAGCTTACCAAAACCGGTCCAAGCGAGAGGTTTCCTAACGTTTTGACAACTCAACCAATCATTAATGTTTTTAGAAATGGTAGGTATCCTACCTACCGACCATGAATTTCCTCCTCCTTGGTACCGAACTTTTCAGTACCTAACTCACGAAGTATGTTATATCGGTATTATTTTTATTTAAGTCTTAAAAGCGAAACCCTAGCACGTATATTATTAAGAAAATAAAATATGTTAGATTGAATTATGTGTAATTTATTAATTATGTGTTAGATTGAATTACTGGAATGAACGATTACTGGATTGAATTATTGGATTGAATGATTACCTGATTGAATTATTGGATTGAATTACTGGAATGAACGATTACCTACTGGATAGAATTACTAAATAGTAAAGTGTCGTGTGTGAAGTATCGTGTTTAAAGTGTCGTGTTTATAGTGTCTGTGTGTAGTGTCGTGTTTATAGTGACGAATGTGGGGAAATTTTGAATAAAATCAATATCTAAAGTAAATTGTTAATTTGTAACAGTCTTATCAACTTTTAACAGACCGTATATTGTGTTGTGTTGTTTTAATTTTAATTATTGTATTCTGTGTTAATTGTGTTTGTTATTAATGTGGAGTCAAATAAATTATCTTTCTTTCTTTCGTTCTATATTCATGAACCATCCTGAATATACACAAATAAAACACAATTTGTTATGGCACAAAAATTTAATTACATACAATGATAATTCAAATCGACCACGTCTAGTGAAAAACAAAGTACCTACTCACTTATAAGCTAAATACCTATATTATAAATATATTTTATAAGCACATACTTATATTATACTAACATTTATAATTATTACAATACTATACTAACATTAATAATTATTATGAACGGTAATATGATATGATTTTCTGGTGTCATAAAACAAGCCAACAACTTTCTATACATACAAGTCACTATGGTGCACCTCATGCAATATAAGTAGGTATATTATTATGAATTTTTGGAACAAAGTTCCATATCGGAGTTACGCGGGGGTTAAGCGAGTGCACAGTCGAGTGCACAGAACATGACATTTTTTCAATCTTATTTTTGATTATTAATAGCACAGATTAATAGGTATAATATTGCACGCCTCATAAGCGAAGAGTTGAGGTGGGTACTACTGTCACTTCGCGCAAAACATCTGATTTTTCAAACTTAAAATGTCTTTATGTGTCATACATTGCACTTGTAAGATAATACATACACACACATATTAAGAAAAAACACTATTTTTAACGTTCATGATATTTTTGATGTCATTTTTGTTATTTAAACTAGTTAAAAAACAGTTTAAAAAAGTTCTGTCTTGGACGTCCGTGTGTCTGTATGTGCGGATCCTTTTTCTTGTTAACACGATAGCGACCGAAATACTTTACTAATCGAGTCTTTTTTTTTCTCTTACGCTTGAGTATGCTCAGGAATAGAACCCTTTCATTTTTCAGGGTCTGATTCGATGTGGTTTAATTGTTATTAAATAAACAAAAATAATAATTAATAAATATTAATTAAAAAAAATTATGAGGCGTGCACTTTTGGATTTTCCAAATTATTTTGACTTATTTTTCTTTAAAATTATGTAAGTAGTATAGGTATTTTAAAATTTTAAATATCTTTAAAACATGTTTGAAACAGTGGAATTATAAATTTATAAAGAATAGAAAAAATTAGATCGCTCGGCGGGACTCGAACCCGCATCCTTTCGCGCCATTCCGGGGCGGATGCCTGACCAACTCGGCCACTCGTGACCCGCCAGAGCAATCCAATTTATTCTATTTTCAAAGCTGTGTTATTATAACACAAAAAATCACATAATATTATGTTACAAGTTCGAATGGTGTAGTTCGGTATAAATCTGTGGTATAAATGGATATGTAGGCTTTAGTGGTATTTACGAGAATATTACGTCATATCGAAATTAATCTTACGTAACTGATATTCATATTACACCTATGATAAACCGATCACATCAAATAATCTAATATCTAGCTTAAACAATATTATTATGATAGAGATTCCTTTTATATAAAATCTTAATTAAAGCTTTAATCGGTCAAGTGTATCGAGTAGTAAGGACTAAGGAGTAGATCAATTTTTTATACAAGTCGTAAGATTTGGATTGGTACTTTTGTAATTATTCACGTATCAATTTCTATTTAGTAAAATTGTTTTGAAAAACCACTTTGGTACAGTAATAAGTAAGTACTAATCGCCATGTGAATTATTAATCTACGTAGTTACCTACCTACTAATATGATTAAATTTTAAGACTAGGTTTTTAACTGGTAACTTATTTGACATTACGTAATAAAATATATCATATTTAAAAATATTTTTATAATTTGTACATTTTGTGACTTATTTGTCTTAATCCTAGGCGATAATCTAATTTGTAGATGTGAAAATGGCAGAGTGATCCCACTTCGGACGGAGTGTTTGGGTATATTCGTTTGCCAGATATATCTACTATTTAGATACCTAGATGATATTTAATTTTAAGGTAAAAAATCTCAGATTTGAGAAGAATTATTTTGTTATGTATGAGGTATGGTCTATGGAGTGATTTAACTGCTCGTCGTGTCAGCCGTGGGACGTCCACTGCTGGACAAAGGCCTCCCTCAGGGTTTTCCACCACGCCCGGTCACCGGCGGCCTGCATCCAGCGGCTCCCTGCCACTCGGTCCAGGTCGTCTGTCCATCTTGTGGGTGGACGTCCCACGCTTATTTAACTCCTCAACGTTTTTTAATTCACTAGTTATTCGGTACAAAAATTGTAGGTATAGGTCACATATTACGTCTCTGTAGGTAACTAATTATTGCTCTTTAATAAAATATTATAATCTGTATCATTCTGTTGTCTATCTACAACGTAATAGATCACATGACAAAATTCTATCAGCTAAATGCTTCGTTGGGGAGACTAGAAACTTATTCAAAAACAAGATGTTTTTTGGTATTTTTTATAGGGTGAGAGAGCTATGAGACAGTTTAATATTTTAAAATTTAAATATCACTGAACGTCGGAGGGAAATTTTGTTCAATCGGATTCCCACTGCGACGGCGGACAAAATTCTTTTTCCTGTCGAAAGTTTTATCGGAATATGTGAATCGTGGTAAATGCGGGTAGTTGGTTGTGTGTCAGTCGTCCACGTTGAAGATGGTAGCGCAGGGGGCCCCCTGTACCACACAGGGGGTGGTACAGGGGGCGCAGGGGGCACACGGATGGGCACAGGGGTGGGAGCAGGGGGGGGCGCGTAGAGGACGCAGCTCCGCCCCTGAACTGTCGCTGATCACGAGCGTCTCCTGCGGGCAGCAGGATGTCTTCATTGAATCCGTGGACGTCTTGTGGTTCTAGAAGAATGAAGAAATTGATCAATTTCTATGTTCATCGCTTTGGAAAGAAAATAATGAAGAAGTGATTCATTCATATGGTCTTGGCTAGGGAATAACAATATAGTAAATTTAAATTAGTTAACCAAGAGTTTTTGTAAAATATATCACACCTAAATATAAGAATATGGACATAGTAATGCTAACGTGTTAAATCAGCATTCACAGCCATAGTACATACGTTACATAGTTATAAATAATTAATGTTTAATTGAAATAAAGACACTTCCGCACACCGAGTAGGTGCTAAAAATACACCTCCGGAACTACACCGGAACAGCTTGTATGTTGTGTGCATACAAATTCCCTTTAAATGTTACAAGTCCATATGGGTAACGGTATTGTTTTATACCTTATCAATAATTATAATTTGCCTGTGGATGTTCAATAATAATTAAGAGTTACCTATACTTTCATCTGTTGGGAACTCTACATTTGCGAATATGCAGTTTTCGCATGAATTTAATTTCAAGTGTGAATTTAATTATAAATCGAATATGGAAACGTAATATGTAATTGCAAAATAATTTAAAATATCAGACGGTACGTTTTTGAGAAAATAAATATGTACACCTACTTAATTAACAAAACAGGAACTTTATCAACTGTATAAGTTTAAAAATTGAATAGCTGTCTAACAAGTAGTACTTAGATAAGTAAGTACGCATCTTCATTGCAAATGGTCAATTAATATTTTATAAAACATACTAACTGATGCCAATAGTTATTGAACTGACTCGCAAAGTTCCAGAAAATGACTTACCCGTTTAAAGCAATGCGCGATATTATGGCAGAGCCTAGTGAGCGAGCAGTGGTGCCGCTGGCGCATGAGCACGTACAGCACGGGGTCGAGCACGTAGTTGAGCAACATCAGCACGTCGGACAGCGCGCCCAGGCTGTCCAGCCGCCGCCACCGCGCCGGGCCCAGCGCTAGGTACAGCGCTGACGTCACCTAATCCACAATCATTACGTGTTCATTAAAGTCGATCTGTGTTTAAGCTATTGCATAGCTTCTATCGCGGGCCTTGAGCACGGGGACCGAATCCAGAAATTCCGTAACGAAAAAACCTCATGCTCCCCACTCCGACACACAGGCATGCTATGCAATAGCTTTACCGCGGCAGCCCCCGAGTGCCACACATCTTTTTTTCTATTTATGATGTGATTTGTATTTTTAAATTATATGCGGGTAGTTTGGTGTAAATTTTTTTTGTAACATTAGATGATATAATGTTGAAAAAATTGTTCCCTATTTCCTTTTTTCAATAGCTATTTCATATTAATCAGTTGCATAGATTGTTAAATTCCACAATTAATTCCTAGTAAATTTAATACGTAGGTAATTACAACCGCTGTCAAGTCGCGATTATCATCAATCGGAGTTAACCAAAAGGAGGTTAGGTCCAATATAGAAGTGAAACGAGAAAATTAATTGATCCATCAGTTGTAACGAGGTGGACAATACGCAATAACATTGCGAGCCATCAAGCGGCAGGTGGTCCGTCAATTAGATAGTGACCCGCTCCCGCCCACATTCCTAATTGTTCGTTTTGCGGAAAACACCATTTCAACTGCTAATCGAAAGTGCTAATGTTTGACAATTCGTTATCTTGTATTTACTAAATTAAGATAATGACTTTGTTGTTATTTAATTAAATTAAGTGTTGAAGTGGAAGACGTTTTGTGGGTGCAGCTTTTGGGTTGTTATTGTTTGGTTGAGATATTATTTGTAGCTTCATTCCGTAGCATCGCTCGTATGTTGTCACTTTCTCTCCCTCTGATTAGAATAATATTGGACTGAAAAGTTAGGGGAAGCTTAGCAATATCTCCACTATCCAGTCCCCGCTAAACCGATTTCATAAGAAATCGTTGAATGTTAAAATATCAAAGAAAGACAAAATGGACTGCAAGTGAATGCTTAAGTCCTACAGGTTTAGCGAAGAAACAAAACAGATGCACTAAGTAGTGCTTTTCAAAAAAATACCTCTTTAAAATAAATAAACTCTACTCGTAGGTCTTTCAATATTCTAATGACGAATCATCAAGTGTCAAATCTATTTTTATTGAGCCTACACGGGTCAACGATATGCGTTTGTTCGACTCTAAACGAAGAATTTTATTCTTTGCCATTTATTGAAACAATGAAATATTTTTGCCGGCTATCAGATGTGAGCTGAATGTATAATAGAAGTGACAATTGTTATCATTTATTGACGGAATGTACGGATCTGTATTGTGTTGCGACACGCGACGATTATATAGCACCTTTTAATTGTAATGGATGTTTTTGCTGTATACTAACAAGAGTAACAAGCAAGGTTGTAGAATGCGACATAGTTTATCTGAAAATGATAGTGAAAATAGGTAGATCGGTAAATATGTACGTACATTGCCATTTGATTGAAGAGCTGTGCTCTAAATTCTCCTGCATATGAATTAAGGCTGCAGTCTAGCAAAATTGCGTTTTCAACAAGTTATTTGACAATTTTTTCCCGGCTAATGAAATGATAAACTGAATTTTTTTTTCTTGTTTATCAATTAGTGTTATATACGCAATGCGCGTGAATTTTTTCACATTTATAAAGTTACTTTATGTTACCTTAATCAGGCCTTCAAGATAAGTCTCTTTCCCCCAAAGACATTTCGAGCTAAGTTTGTGCACTCACTACGTTGCAACCGATTACAATTTACACAATCTGATCAGCGCATTATTATCCTTATATAGTCGTTATTAAAATCTGCTGAATACAATTGCCGAAAAACTTATGATTTTCCTAATTAGAACGTTATAAATTCATTAAATTTCCCATTTTTTGCCTTACAAAATCTATTGATAAATACTGCTAAAAGTTATTTTTTCCATTAATTTATTCGAGTTGGTTGAAGACCAATGAGTATTAATCCTTTGAAAAAATTTTTTTTTTAATTTTGATAATTCTTTAATATTAAAATAATATTTAAAATATTTAGGAAAAATCCTAGCGAATTTCTTTAGTCGCGCTCCTTGGGCCGGAGCGTTCTGACGTGTGCTCTACGCTCGATTTTCCTTCATACCGAAGTGAAAGTTGCTCTACTTCATTAAATTTAATATTTTTGTTAATTGATTATTTTTATCTTAGTTTTGTGCAAATATTCGTATTTTTAAACATTTGATTTCGATATGGAAAATAAACGAAAAAATACGCGTGTAACTACTAGAAAAAAAAATTATCTTCGAACATAAAGTTAATGAAACCAAATAGATTGCAAAGATGATTGGCAACAATTTCTTTATTTTACGGGGTGTCAGTAAAGGGATGTATATTTCTTTAAAACTAAAGTAAGCTCATAAATTTTCTTATAATATATTTTTTTTGAAGTTCCAAAAATGTTTATTTTTCGTTTGAGAAATACGAAATATAATATAAACTTGTATTGAGAACTTGAACTTCCCAAGTTCATCCGGGGAAATCTCCATACGGGGAAAATGATTTGTTTACTCCAAAATTATATGCCGAGGTGTTTTAATTTTTTCTTCTAGTCATTTTCAACGTAGCGGCATGTTGTTTGATTATTAATTTTGTAACTTAAATACAGGATGTTGGTTTTATATTCTGATCTTACAGACGCGCTGACAAATTTAGTCCGCCATTTCTAGTTTAGTCCACCAACTCTAAGTACCAATATTAAAACGAATGGATTATCATCACATCATCAAAACTCAGATGTAATGGAAGATCACAATAACATAGAAAATTCAGTGGGTGTTGAGAACTAAACAAACACAAGTAACAGAAACGCGAAGAATAAAAAAAGTGGACGAAAACGATAATTCGTTGATGCTTTCCCTTTTCGACGTATTGTTAGGGTACATCACCAATCTGCAAAAAACAAAACTGATGATTCCCAATTGCTGATTAAAAATGAAAAACAAATAATCGACAACAGTGGTGAAAATTTGCTGATCACATTGAAACATCCTTCAGTGGTAGCAGATTTACTCATTTCAAATGTATCGGTGAACAGCGTAAAGGAGAGGAGGACAGGAAAACATTATGAATGTGGATGGTGGATTGTATACAGGGTGTAATCGATAAGTATGTATTGCAGGTATCAAAAAACTTAAAACTGATATCGAAATTACTTTACCTAATGAGCAAAATGACAATAATAACTTTTTAAAAGTATAACGAGAAATATCTAAAAAATTTACTTTATATACTCCCATATCAAAAAGGGAAAATGGGACTAGTAGAAGTTAAATGTCTAATTCCGGCAAAAGACATGAATGCGGAAGATGCGGTTAAAAAAAAAATTTAATATTTGAAATACAATGCAAAAAATAATACTTTTGTCATAGATAAGAATCATGACTATTTTTTCTAAATTCAGGGATAACTAAACGTTGCAGAAGCAGAAGTCTGCTTATTTGCTGTTTGGACTGGAGTGAATAATTCGTTAAAAATAGAATATATAAAAAAGTATGTAACGTTTAGGCAAAATAAAATGATGGACCATTATGAAGATTTTACATAAATTGCCTACTGTCAGAATTGATTGATTCGAGACTTCAGCATTCGATGCCCATCAAGGACCCATCCTATATCATTCAAGCGATTGAAAAAAAAGAGATAAATCCAGTGCAACCGATAAAGCATCAGAATGCTAGCAAAAGATTTATTAGGTTTATCAATATAAATCTATATATTACACATAATATAATAAATCTGTAGAAGACGCGAAGACTGATTGAAATTTCGTTGAAAAATCGGCCCTTAGAAACTTAGGTCGAAAAAAATGTATAGAGTTATGCATTTTGTATGGAAAGCTTATTTTTTTTATATTTCGTCCAAATTTCTTTATAAAAGTTGATCAGTTATATAAACATGAAGTTGAAGATATCAATAGAAAGTATTCGCAAATTTTGTGTACTGATAAAAAAAAAATCACCCGGTGTAATTTTCACGAAAATTGTTTCAAATTGTCATTTTTGATACCTACTTATTACGAATATTAAATTATGCATACGAATGATTTAATTTTTAAAAATTAAGTGGAGCAACTTTCCCTTAGTACATTTGTATTATTTACATATAGGATGACAGGATGCATTTGTTTGCACTACTAGACCAAGCCCTTAAGGATTGATTGTTTGATGAAGATTTATTATATAATTTAAATGAAACCACATCACATATCAGATATCAATGAAAGAGCGAACTGTTCAGTCAACAGGATTCTTATTGAGATCATAACTATGTGCATTGAACCTGAAGTCGAGTTCAGTTGGAATTTCAGACTAATTTGAAAGGGCATCAGTTGTAATTGTATTACTGAATTCTCTTTATTTTAAGGTACTCGATTTAAACTCCATTTGAAATAAATTTTAATGTTTGTGAATACCATTTTATTTTTATAATATTATAACATTTTATATTCGGCAATAAATATACCTATGATTATAAAACCAGAAGTAAAATGAATATGAACTCACGATATGTAGAGTCTTTCGTTAAAAATTAGCAACATCAAGTAAGTAAAATGTTATCATATCAAAAAAAGACGATTCAATTCAATTCAAAGATCTACGATGTTGTAGGCTGTAGCGAGCGCCACTAAAACTAAGTTCTAAACTGGATGCTAATCACCAATGATAGGAGCAATTATTATTATTTGTCGATCGATTTGTGAGTCCACGCGCGTTCAGTTATGTACACGGAACCTTTATTGGTATTCCGCTTGAGAGTGATGGTGATCAATCCGTGGCCTTGAGAATAATATTAATATTGGCTATCGGATTTTCGCGATGCAATCGAGATGATAATATAGATGTTACTTTAGTAGAATAATATGAGCATGGATATAGTAATGCATTGCATTTTGTTTATATTGGCACGCTGTACCCAAGGTATGCGTGGTAGGTACCTACTTATGCTTGCTGTGCCATGGTTTCAAATTGTCAACATTTTAACATAATTTTCACAAGTTCTCACAAAGTTTCAACTTTCAACCGAACCCGTACGCGTAGTTTTTTCGCAAAAGAGAATCAAACATACATACATGATACATCCATCCAAACAAACTTTTGCATTTATAATAAAAGTAGGATTAGAGTTACACGTTCTTTCTATGAACTTTCATATGTTTCCTGATTAAAAGCTGAAAAAAGAATGTAAGTACTCCGCAATATTATTTCATAAAGCATTATTTTTCATCTTTCCAAACACTGTGAATGACAACAGCCGCACCTACAATAGAGCCGCGCACTCACCATCTGCGGCAGCCAGCAGATCATGAAGAGCACGGAGAGCGTGGCCATGAGGCGGCTGAAGGCGACCTCCTCCGCGGTGGCGGCGTTGTGTGCGGGCGCGGTGCCACCGGCGGCAGTGCCCCGCCGCGCGCGGCAGCTGGACTTGGACACGCGCCGCACCACCGGCCCGCCGCCGCGCGGGCCCGAGATCGCGTACAGCGCGCGGATCACCGCTAGGTTGCAGTACACCAGTATTGCGCATAGCAGTGTGCCTGGCCGTATAACACAATCATTTTTTATAAGTACATATATAAAGAAAGAAAGAAAGAAAGAAAACATTTATTCCAACACACACAACACACATATAAAATAGCATTGTAAATTTTAAATAATATGTAATAGAAGACATAAATAGTCCGTTTTCTTATGGGCATGCTTGTATGGAAAGGTATACATTTTTGAGTAAAGCAATGAAATTTGGTTCGAATGTTGTACTCGTCCACCTAAGCCCAAATCACCTGGTAGCCAGTGTCTACTCCCCGGCAGAAGGGAGGGAGGGGGGGATATAGAACAGAGCGCCCGGCGCTCGGAAAAAAAATTCTGGCGGATTCATTTGGCCCTTTGAGTCGAGTTTGGTATCGTCATCAGGTAACTAGATGATGCCCGATTCATTCCCCATACCAGTTTTTTAGGGTTCCGTAGCAAAATATGTCACAATCTTTAAAATAATAAACTTTTGGCAGTGGCAAAATCCAAACAAACCAGTATATTTTTATATTTTTGTATCAAACTTGGTTTATAAAAAAATACTGTCTGAAAGGCCATTTCATGCAGATTATAAAAACATTAACATGTAACATATATCTTACCATTTTCAATGTGAAATAAATTATAGAAAGTACAGGAACGTTCGTCAGCGCAGCGTAGGGGACGGCTTATAGACCCGAAAAATAAGCAATAACATAAAACAAAAACCAGTCAAGTGCGAGTCTGACTCGCCCATCGAGTGTTCCGTACTTATTTGTCCTATACCATGTTATCTTGTCTGGTAGGACCTGGTTAACTGATACACACACACTTTCGTCTTTATAATATTAGTGTGATTTTTAATCATCTTTAAATTATAAATGAAGTCAGGTAACATTGTTAAAAAAAAGATATATAATAATAGAACGTTTTTGTATTAATAATAATGACAACCACCTCCACAATTACATAATTCGGTACATTTGAGCTGGCGTATAAAACACTTCAATCTGGAATTGCAAGATTTCACGCATCGACATCTTATCAATTCAAAGCTTCTCTCTTCTTTTTATTTTAGATGGGCAAGGAATATTTTGATTTTTTTAGATCCCTAAATATATACAGCCTGTAAAACTGCCCTTAAGGTGTGTTGTTTAAGGGCAGCTTCTGTGGGAGGCAAATTTTCGATTTGCCTGTCCGTTTTTGTTAAAAATTTGTTTGCGACCCTCATTTACTGTCACAGCGGGGTACAATGTGAAAAATAAACATGTACCCATAATAAACATGTATGTAATATGTTAATAATTATAAAATAGTTTGGAAAATCCAAAAGTGCACGCCTCATAATTTTTTTTTAATAATTATTTATTAATTATTATTTTTGTTTATTTAATAACAATTAAACCACATCGAATCAGACCCTGAAAAATGAAAGGGTTCTATTCCTGAGCATACTCAAGCGTAAGAGAAAAAAAAAGACTCGATTAGTAAAGTATTTCGGTCGCTATCCTGTTAACAAGAAAATCCTCCGCACATACAGACACACGGACGTCCAAGACAGAACTTTTTAAAACTGTTTTTTAACTAGTTTAAATAACAAAAATGACATCAAAAATATCATGAATGTTAAAAATAGTGTTTTTTCTTAATATGTGTGTGTATGTATTATCTTACAAGTGCAATGTATGATACATAAAGACATTTTAAGTTTGAAAAATCAGATGTTTTGCGCGAAGTGACAGTAGTACCCACCTCAACGCTTCGCTTATGAGGCGTGCAAAATATAAGTTCTGGATAAGAGTATCCTTAAAATATCGTGACCGTCCTACCTATCATGCATTGTAATCACAAATTTTTCAATTTTACTGTCTGCATATTTGCCACTGTAAAGTGCTTCAAATCCTCGTGTGCCATTCGGATATGCCTTCCATACCTCAAATGCATGTGTACCTATAGTTCTTTTAGACCTTCTAGCTTGGAATACATGATATTCTGTACTAGCCATATCTGTCGACTGTTCTTAACATTATTTTGGCTACTACTACTATATCGTGTGTTCCAAAGCTAGAAGGTCTAAAAGAACTATAGGTACACATGCATTTGAGGTATGGAAGACATATCCGAATGGCACTTAGTAAGATAGGTAGGACGGTCATGATATTTTAAGGATACTCTTATCCAGAACTTATATTTTTTTGAACTTATATTTTTTTATAATTATTATGAGTAAGTACATGTTTATTTTTCACATTGTACCCCGCTGTGACAGTTAATGAGGGTCGCAAACAAATTTTTAACAAAAACGGACAGGCAAATCGAAAATTTGCCTCCCACAGAAGCTGCGCTTAAACAAGTTTTACAGGCTGTATATATTAAGGGACCTAAAAAAATCAAAATATTCCTTGCCCATCTGAAATAAAAAGAAAAGAGAAGCTTTGAATTGATAAGATGTCGGTGCGTGAAATCTTGCAATTCCAGATTGAAGTGTTTTATACGCCAGCTCAAATGTACCGAATTATGTAATTGTGGAGGTGGTTGTCATTATTATTAATACAAAAACGTTCTATTATTATATATCTTTATTTTTTACAATGTTACCTGACTTCATTTATAATTTAAAGATGATTAAAAATCACACTAATATTATAAAGACGAAAGTGTGTGTGCATCAGTTAACCAGGTCCTACCAGACAAGATAACATGGTATAGGACAAATAAGTACGGAACACTCGATGGGCGAGTCAGACTCGCACTTGACTGGTTTTCCCATAAGAAAACGGACTAAAATATATGTGTGGTTGCATGCGCTAAAAAAGGAAGCCACTCAGGATACCTGAGGCATAATACCTCAGCACTGATTTTCAGTGACCCCTTATGACATCCAGAATGTCAGCTGCTTTATGTGCTGGATAATAATAATAAATAAGGACAAAGTGATAAAGAAATATAATTCGTGGAGTACACAAAATATAAGATACCATAATGCTAATACCATATTATGAATACGCTAATATTTTAATAAATAAACTTACATGTAATAAAAGATATGAATGGATATGTAATATGTAATAAAAGATATGAATTAATATATATGAATATATAATATGAATTAATCTAAGTAATCAAAATGGATACTTAGGTACTATTAGTTTATTCGTTACAGACGCATCGAAAGCTGTGGAACTTGCTGTTTCAAAACATATATGTAACGCCTCCATTTATATTGTCTACGCCCTGCGAAAAGTAACATAAACATCCGTTTTTTTGTTATTCATCTCTGTGCATAAATTGAGCAAAAGCATAACCAACGTAACATTTTATATAAAAAATAAAATTAGTGGACCTATCGTAACAATCTATCTTCTCGCGCCCCGTTTTACATAAGGTATGTTTATTACGCCGTCAACGTGCGTCCTAGGCACTCAATTGAATGTCGTCACTCGTCATTCAATAAACGCTATAGTCATTGAATCAGATAGCAGATTCAACCAGATGACTGCGATATGTATACATAACAAGATGATGATAAATAAAATGGGAGATACTAGAAATGCTTATATTAAATATATTGTAGGCAATTCCTGAGTTCACATTGAATATTATTTACTTTTGCCTTGAGTTATACTGTTTGAAAAATCTCTTGTAATATTTTTCTTGGAACTGAATCTGATAATTCTTTCATTGGATTATGAAACAGCCATGAATATATTATCGGGTTAAAAATAAAAATGTAAGTGCACAAATAATTACCATCGGTGTGCAAAGTTATTTTTGTTCATTCAAGTGGGTACATTGTAATTACGAACGTTAAAACAAGACAGGAAATTCACACACGAAGTATTAAATATTTATATCAGTACATGCACGTTATCCTAGCAATATTATAATATTAATCGGTGTAAAAATAGACGTAGTTCATGATATTGATCGATCGTAAAATCGTGATTTCCCTGGGAAGAGCGGTGTTTATGCATAATGGATAATGCATACATTATTGTAACATCGGTTATTTTCTATAGATCGTATCATGAATATAAAATTGTTGTTGTAGGCCCGCGGCGTAGAGCGTTATGCATCGCATCAAAATAATAGAGGTTTTATCTCTATAAAGGTTACTAGAAATACTGTGTAAGGCAAAAAAATAATAATTTAAGTATCATCTTGAAAATTAATTTTAATTTATTTTTTAGGTCAATTATTCCGTTCGAGTTGGTAAAAATTGATCTCTTCCATCTACTTTTTCCATATACGTAATCAAGAGACAAATTCAATATCAAAGCGTACATCTTTGCATTATTCCTTATAAAAAGCTAGAATTGCGATATTTTTAAAGCATAGAAAAACAATCATAAGTATTAAGCATTTTATTGCTATAAAACCAATATAAAACTATCAAATTCAAACTTGAATTCTGTTATATGAATAGTATCTATACCTAGTCTGGTCATAAGTTCTGTCACATATGTTTTATTGAATAAACAAAAAGTTACTTTTATATATTTATTGTTTTATATGTGGCAATAAAGCTTACATATTACTTAATAATTTCGTATAAAAATTATTCAAAATGGCATCCATGTTTTGCGATACAAGCTTTCAACCTCCGCGGCCAGTCGTCTATCGCAGCACGCACCATGGCCATGTTTATTTCAGCAGCTATTTTAATATTGGATGCTTTGAGTGACTCCAAATTTGGGTGGGATTTAGCGCAGGTTCTCTCCTCTAAATATTACCAGATTTTATAATCCAGAGGATTCAGGTCCGGGCTAGAAGATGACCAATCTTCATGACGAATGATGTCAATCTGATGGGCGGCCAGCCAATTTTGGATACTCTTGGCTTTGTGGGCAGGTGCTGAGTCCTGCTGGAATACCCAGTGCTGTTTTTGAACATGGTCTGAGAAGGAGGTTTTACGAGGTTTGTCAGGACCATATTTTGGTAAACATTGGAACTTATTTTCACACCCTTTTCACAGAAAAACACCTCTGTTAGGCTAAAATAAGACACTCCCAGGAAAACTATTACTGATAAGGGGTGATGGCCGCGTTGGACTCGAAATACACGTTGAAACGCTTCTTCACTACTGTGGGTATACACTTTGATATTCTGTTTGTTGCAGCACTCCTCCACTGTAAAATTTTTTTCATCTGAAAACAGGATTTCACGATACATTTATCTCGCGTATCGTTTAAGTAAAGCGCGACATTTATCCAGTCTTAATTTCTTCAGACGTGTGTTAAGAAGATGCGATGTTTTTCTACAATAAGCCCATAGTCCTAGGTCCTCGTTCAACACCCTTTTATCTGTGGTACTGCTAAGGCCCATCTGCAGTGCTAACTGTTTTCGATTTCGGACCGGACTTTTTCTTATTCGCACCTTTACTGCATTTATCACTGCTGTCGTCCAAATCGTACGACAAAGACCACTTCTATTCCTATCTTCTACTCTTGAATCTTACTTAAATCGTTTTATAGTGCAAGAAAAAAATTTCTGTGTTATTTGTAAATTTTAAAGCAAACTGAAAATTTCTCTTGGCGCGTAACCGCTACGATGCAGAGCGAGAACAGCGACTCTGTCCTCTTTTTGCATCCACTACATTGTAACAAATACGTTATTCTAATAAAGTGTGTCGTTTTTTAACGCGTAAAATAATCAAAAATCGAACGTGAAAAAGAAATTTGCGTTAAACATAAAAAATTTGAAAATCTAACATAATGACAGAACTTATGACCAGACTAGTTATTCTAACTTCTTCTTTTACCCCAACTCACCGAACATAACATAAAACACAGCATACGCGAAGTCCATGCCGTGCGTGGCGTTCCGGTAGCGCACGCAGCATCGCTTCACGGGGTCGTAGTACAGGCCCAGGCCGAGCACGGGCGCGCACGTGAGCAGGGCTGCCCACAGCCATGATACCAGCAGCGTCATGCGGATCACGAAGTAGGTCACTTGCTGCAGGGAGACGTAGGATAAGATCATTTTTTTATCAAGGAAAGCACAACACACAGATAATAAAAGAGCTTATTTGATCACGCCGTGAATTACATGCAACTGGTTTGCTATCTGAATAGGTATTATTTAGTATACAGTATATTTTCTAACTGAAGCACTAAACCTGTATACAATCAATTTTAATCATTATTAAGGTAGGTCAATTAAAAAAAGCGAAATACGAACTTAAAACCATTTTCTAAATGATCGTCATCATCATCATTCATCATCATTTAGAAAAGCTCGAGAGTGATCGACACACGAATAATATTGCCAGTAATTGAAAAAGTTTCATAATTGCAATCGCAAGTAGGTAATCTAATTCACATAAAATCTATTCGAATTATAATCATAGTGTCCCATTACTTGTTTAATAGATACACGCGACTCAATAACCATAATTTGGAACCATAAAACGAAACGGAACAATATCTATCATGGAATCCCGATTCCCGCGTTGTCACTCGCGGTTACGCAACCTGCGGCCCATATAGCGTTGCATCAGTCATCTATCTGCAATAGAGGGGTCCACATAGAGCGAGCAGCCGAGCGAACACATTACATATTTGCGAGCGAATTACCGAGTGAAGCTGCTCGGTTAATGTAGACGTGTCTCTAATAAAAGTACTCTATAGTCTGCGCCTGTGGTCTGCGCCGAGGAAAGCGGTTACACACGCGCGCTGCGCGAGGCTGCTCGCTCTGTGTGGACCTGCCTTATGGCTGGTTCACACTTTGATTAGTGTGAGTGCAGGTGATTAGTGCGAGTGCAGGTGTGTAGTGCGAGTAGTGTCCAATTGACTGCGAGTGCAGGTGATTAGTGCGAGTGCAGGTGTGTAGTGCGAGTAGTGTCCAATTGACTGCGAGTGCAGGTGATTAGTGCGACTGCAGGCACGCTGCGAGTGAGGGGGAAGGGAGGGCGCGCGGGACGTGGCTACTCGCAGTCCACTCGCAAAAAAATAGAACACGCTTCTATTCACTTTACTACACAGCCTACTAAACACTCGCACTAAACAGTCGCTGTCCACACGTAGTACTACTCATCACCTGCACTCGCACTAATCAAAGTGTGAACCAGCCATCACCTGCACTCGCACTAATCACCTGCACTCGCAGTCAATTGGACACTACTCGCACTACACACCTGCACTCGCACTAATCACCTGCACTCACACTAATCAAAGTGTGAACCAGCCATTAAGCTAACATGTCGCCAATCAATGGAAGTAGGTGACGAGATGCGGTCCTATGATTGATGGATTTGTGCCATCGATAACGGGACTCTATTTATATCTACGAATTGGTTGATATGAGTTAGGTAAATTCACTTTCAGTTGTGAAGCTGTAAGTTATCACTATGTAATATGAAGGCAATATGCATACAGCACTTAGTTTCAATGTTGTGCCCTATCTCGATTTTTATCAAAAATATCTACCTACCGTCCCTGTCATCCTAGAAACAGATGACCTATCTATATTATTGCTATATAATACAATAATTTAATTAATTTTAACTATCTACCCTTTATACGCTATCCTACAAAAACTTTTGCTGGTTAATATTAATTTTATAAGGAAAAATAACATATCAAAGCATTTTCTTAATATAATAATATAACTGGCCTATCTTAAGAAGGCAAGTTCAGGGCCACGAACTTCCGCTACACAATTAGCCTCTTGGTATTTCCTCTGCAGCTACAAGCCTGTTAAATTGTTGTTAGCCACAATGTAGCACATTCCAATAGATATTCCAGTTAAAGATAGCTTGATATCAAGAACAAACAAAGTATTAACTGAATAGGAGAGAGAAAATAAAAATGAAATAAGTATATCGCGAGAAAGTCAAGTGCATAAGTACTTGCTTATGTTAGATTTAAAAACATACAAGCCTACAATGGATTAACATGCCAACAATATTTTTTTATCGAATAAGATAAAAAACTAAAAATCTACTTCAAAAAATCTTAATAAGCTAAAAGTGCTTCCGTATAGGCAGTATCAGTTACAAGCAGGTATTTTCATGATTCAATATATTATTATACTGCATGTAAATCAGAAAAATACGTGCGCTTTATCAATTTAAACCGATGTAAGTATGATAGAGAGCAATAAATAGGAACATTTCGCATTCTTTTATGCGTTTGTTTTGACGGGGTTAGGCGGGTTTGGTCGAAAATAGAAATACTTTCGCTGTAGGTATCGCTATTTGCATATTGTTGGATTGATTTTATGGATGTGACCTACAATATGTTGTATTCAATCATGTTCAAAGAAAACACATAATGAATTGCTTGCGTACTGTTATTCAATATTGACAGTACCTAACAATTTGATAACAAATCAACGGTAGGTATATTATGAAAGTACAAAATATCCAAAAAAATTACACAAGAACAAGAAACCCAGGCTGATGGACCTCTTCCAGTAATTCAAAAACTAACATAGTGATCATTGATAAGTCATGGATCAGTCGGAAATGTACTTTTATATTTCATTATTTATTATTGAGCGTTCTTCACAAATAAAAAGCTGCCAACAGCTCACCACATTAATAAAGTGAACAACGCTTGGTGTCGTATTGCCTTCAGTAATCAGTTATAACTTGGATGGCTTCACCGGCGGCTTCCTTTTATACAGGTTCCAGACCCTTAGCAAAACCAGAACAGATGGCCAAGATATCGGTATCAAAAATAATGAGTCTATTATTGTTTGTTTCACAACCAACGCGAGGAAGACCGCATTGTAGTGTTCTGTTTCCTTGGAATGAAAAGTTTTTAACATAAAACTTAATAATTTAACTTTCTGGTAATTGACTAAACTTAAAAAAATTAATAATTTGTAACTACTTAACTAAGACAAATTAAATCAAATGTTGAATTTTTATAAAATTTTCGCCGCCGCGCCGGTTATCCCGGGACACGTGTATTGTTTTTAAGATGGATATAAGTCTCAAGTATAAAATATTATACTCTAAGTCTCAGGTCAAATAACTAAACGGCTACTCAAAGAAAAGCTTTTAGCACGTGACAACTGACAGCGTCGTATTTCAGAGGTGTTTTAGCTTAGGTATCGTATACGTCTGAATTCACTGTATCAACCGTGACCCAGATCAAAGAAAATATTGCCAAGTGAAGAGGAAAACGGTCAATAAAATATAGTATAGTCAATAAATTTAGTTTATCTTTAGAAATTCAGTCTATTGGTTAAGCAGTGTTGAAAGTTATAAGGATAGCTGGGTTTTTACAGTGTAAAGTTATTAAACAGAAATACATTATAATTTTACGATTTGCAAACGAAACCTGTTGAATGGCTATGATAATCTAATAGGTATAGAACATTAGGGTAATCACGAATATAATATTATCGTTATTTACGCAAAATAGCTCTTGTCGTAAGTGTTCTCGTTTATATTAGGTATGAATCCACAGGCACCCTGCCACATACAAGACTAACGACTTCTGTGGTATAATGGTTAATGTGTGTCAAATTAAATTTTAAAAAGCTTGAGCTCTTTGAGCTTGAGTTAGGTCCTGCTATTCATGGCAGGCGGATAATGATGTCATACACACATAAATTACAGTTTTTGTGGTAAACCACTTAATTTTACGCAAATTTCTATAATGATTGTTTAGCAAAGTCATGTTATAAAATAGTACATCCATTTGTATATAAAAATTGAATTTCTTGGACGTCATTCATTTTAAAATACCAACCTGAAATATGTGACACTTTTCCTCGTTTGTTTCAATGTATGATAATAATTAATAAAATACTATAAAACATTTTCAAAGTTTTTCCCTTAGCGAAAATATTAAATTATTTTGTTTTTTCCTGCAAATATGCAATCATTAAATTACGAAATGACTTTATTTGAATTAGATTTTCGTAACTGCATGGAGTCATAAATCTAGATTCTAGAACTTGAAATATATTCAATCTTGAGGTCTGATTTCGACGACACGTCATAAGTTTTTTTTTATTTAAAATATGTGTGCTTAGAATAATGTCCAACTTGGATAATGTTTTTGTAAACAATAAAGCACGAAAGAATGACGTCAAGAAGTGACCTTGGTCCTTCGTGGTCGAAACAATGTGCAATTTCGTTTGCGATATTTTTGTTATAGTCATGTCAACATTACGCAGCTTTATATGGTATGAGATGATAAGCATAATAAAGCTATTGATTCCATACAGGGATATAATTGTTTAGTCCTTATAACCTTGATATATAAAATCAGTTCAAAAATCTTGACTATCAAACTGTATCTAGTTAAGCTAAAATAACTTAAAAGGATTAATAGTTATGACCGAATTCGCTTACGCAGATAGCTCTACAGTCTACTAAACAGTAGGTAGGTAATCTCGGGTCTTGTCAAGGGTAAAATATTAAAATTTTCAAGTGGTATTAGCCATCCCCTTGCCAAGCCTTAACCGTATGTATGGATATTGTAAAACGCGAGGGTAGGGTCCTCTGTTAAAAAGTTAGTTATTGGTGTGTATAGGTACTTGTTGCTTATTCGCAAAAAATCCGGATGTAAAATTAGTAGTTAGAGCTAGTATGCAGGATCAATCTAAATAAAGTTCCTCTTCCCCCTCTTAGACACTTTATCAAACTATTTTTCTAATTTCCATATCCATTTCCAATATCTTTCCAAACAGAAAATATTTTATCGATTATGAATCAAGCGGTGTAGCCAGCTGTGAATCGATTCACTATTGCTTGTCAAATTTGACATTTGCACTCAAGATATGAGCACAGATAATATATTACTGTATCGGCAAAAATACTGGCTTGAAACTAGGGTGTGTTTGAAAGTCATGTCAGCTCCTGTACATAACAAGGGTCGTAAAGTTTATGTTGTTTATTTGCACTTGCGACGTTGTTTGCTGATAGCTTATTGTAATAACTTGCAATCAAATTGTACGACTAGATACAGACATGAAATAAAAAATAAGTTTATTTGGCTACAATATACACAGACCAGGGTTCACAAAATTTGTAGGTTCTTAATTTTTTTTCACATAACTATTTAAAATAATGTTTCAGTGGCGAACTATATCGAGTTGAATGTAAATAATACCTTAACAATGAAGCTTTGTATGGCTCTTGAAAGCTCTCGGAGTACAGAATATAAGGTTAGAGTTTGAATTGCAAGGGCATTGTTTTAATAACTATAATGTTTATTCAAACAAACAAATGATTGAGCAGCAGTATGACAGCAGTTCCTATTAATTATTCTTCGATAAAATTTGAACATCTTGCAGGAACAAAAGTGTTTTGAATAATATAGTTAATATGTAAACCTACCGATGATAGAAGGAATTTGATTGTTGAAATGGCTGCAAAAATGCGGGTTTATGTTTCATCTTACAAAGATTTACATGTTAAATTGAATGCATGCATGCATGAATGTTCAGCCTACCTTCTGATACAGGAAGGGTCTGGTGAGCGCCAGGTACCGCTCGAGCGCCATAGTGACGGCGATGCACACGCTGCCGATGCCGAACACGCGCAGGCCGACCCGCGCGGCGCAGTAGTATTGCGTCTTGCTCAGAGATGGGAACTGCTCGGCTACTAAGAGCGCGCTTAGCATGCCCACCTGGGAATTTCATGGGATTGAAGGTAGATCGATAGATATAAGTAGCAATCAATTAGTTAAAATCAGTAAAGGAGTTTTTGTTATTGAATTTTCTTATTTTACTTGTGATTATTCATCTGTATTTTGTTAGTAAAGTCGTTAAAACTATGTTAGTATAAATAATTATTATTTTTATAGTTTCAATTACATTAATCTACAATTTGCTTGCACCATGGATGTTAACCCAATGCCGAAAGACGGTTCTTTGTCACTTGTCGAAGAAGACGCTTGTAATATTGAATAATTCGCCTACTATCAATTATTACTGAATGAACTTCAAAACTCAGAACGTGTACTAAATTATTCTGGCAATATGCAATACCTATACTTTTGTGGTTGTATACTACAGACGTAACTCATCGCTGCGGCTACATTCACCTACTTATTATAGTGACTATTCAGATTATTGGCTTTCCTCTTCGATAAAACCAAGCTCGTAATTCGTATTAATATGTGCAAGTAATATGAGTATACATTATTATCGCGTTTATCATAATAATACATCATTTATAGCTCATAATTCTATAAAGTCCTGTAACCGCCTCATAGATGCACCCAGATTGCAAGGCATGAATTATTAGTCTCGTTAAATTAAAATCTTGCAGCTCATTAATATTGCATGGGGCATCCCATGCAGCCAATTATTTCACTTATCTCCCGTCGCTAAGCTGTGACAAAAACGGGTTTTCTAATGTCAACAGGAGGCGGCCATTCCAGCCTATAATAAGCTTCAACTGAATGGCTTCAAAGTATCTCAAAGAGGCTAATTTAAAAATTCTTAAACTTAATACAGAAAGTAAATCGAATGTAGCATCCTTAATGAGTTATGAGGGTTGCTCATGAATTTTCTCTTTGAAATAACTTTCCGAAGAGTTCATTTAAACTAGAATCCTTAGTAATATTATTAATGCGAAAGTGTTTTTATTTGTTTATCTTTCGTTCCCGTCGGAACGGAGCAATTTTATGGTATGATATTCGAGCCAAGAGCTACTGAGTAGGTTAAAAAGCTGTGTTAAAAAGTGATATTGTTGTTCCGCGTTTAAAAATCGAATTCTCATGATATTTTTTTTTTGACCAAGCTTGCGATTTCTTTATGCACTATTATTAAAAATATATAAAAATTATTTACCAGCGCAACCAGGTCGTTAACAGCTAGCGAAGTCAGCAGCAACAAATGTTTCCTATTTCGGACTCGTTTCTCGCCGATTCTCAGCGCCACTATCGCCGCCGCGTTGCCCACTATGCCGATAGCGTATGCCACTTTGACCACATACATGAACACATGTTTGTGGGATCTAATGCTCGAGGTGGTTTCCAACGTGGCATTCTCGAACGTGGCATTGTTAAAAGTGGCGTTTGCAAAAGTGGCGTCGAACGCGTAATCTGTGGTACTCGTGTTGTATTCGGGAGCGAATGTTGACAGCATTTCCATTTTGGTTCACAGCATTAGCAGTCAGCTCAGAGGTGGCGCGTGATGGAATGTCTATCGATTGATGAACATTATCGGTGCCTGCGTCTGCAATAAATACGTCGATTTAGTGACTACTTTAAGATATTCTAAGTGCGTAGCGAAAAGTAAAAAATACTTTAAAGTCAGTATATTAAAATCTAAAAATAACCAAACAGAATTAAACAAATAGTATTGTTAGTTTATATTATATATCTATATCTGACTGCGATTGATCTGACTGCGATTGACAAGGTAGCAAAGTATTAACCGGTTGCAATAGGCACTTACAGAAATTCAGAATCATCATATTTTTATCTGTTGGAATATTAAATTTACAATTTGTATTTAGACACACAACTATGAAAGTAGACCGGGAGATACTGACACAAAATTTCGAGTCATTTGTAACAGGATGGCGGTTCTACAGGGGTCTTAGTACGCAATGACAAAAAGAAAAACGATGGTGTGAACACTGGTACCGGCGGCTTAGTCGCGTGGGCGTTATTCGAACTCGTCGTAAAAATAGCGAAAGTCAAACGATTTGTAACACAAAAATTTTTGAATTTACCGATAGCCCATAAAAAAGAAGTAGGCGGTAGTGTCATGCCATACTTTTCCGGTGTGACTTACAGCCCGCCATACCGACGCAAATGTGTTGATTTAAAAAAAAAACAATTCAACCATTTGTACCAGGCTAACTTTTGCACAGGTAACCATCATCGTGTAGCCATTTACGAAAATCACCATACCATACTTTTCGGACGATTCCAAATGGTCGCCATACCGCCGAAAATCTGCAAAAAATTTTTTTTTTCGCCAAACTTTTTGTACCAGTATTGCATTTGGATTTTTGGAGAGTATTTGATAAAATGTGATCATTATTATATTTGCCATACTTCTAGTAGGGGGAAAAATTGCTGCCATACTTCATAAATAAATTTATTATTAATTTATAGAAGTGAAGATTTCTACCACCTAGATCTTTGAAATTTTGTATTTATATTTGTTGAACCTCAAACTTATAGGAAAGATTAATGCCATACTGTTACAAATCGTTCAAAATACAAATAAAATCATACAATAAAAAAAAATCTTATACACATTCGCCACCTCCCACAGGTATGGCATTATCACACTTCTATTTATAATCATTCAGGAGTTGTTGAAAAAAAAATTTAGGGTGTTACAAATGGTTCGGCGAAAAAAAAATTTGCAGATTTTCGGCAGTATGGCGACCATTTGGAATCGTCCGAAAAGTATGGCATGGCGATTTTCGTAAATGGCTGCACGACGATGGTTACCTGTGCAAAAGTTAGCCTGGTACAAATGGTTGAATTGTTTTTTTTAAATCAACACATTCGCGTCGGTATGGCGGGCTGTAAGTCACACTGGAAAAGTATGGCATGACACTACCGCCTACTTCTTTTTATGGGCTATCGGTAAATTCTAAAATTTTTGTGTTACAAATCGTTTGACTTCGCTATTTTTCCAATGAGTTCGACTAACGCCTACGCGACTAAGCCGCCGGTACCAGCGTTCACACTATCGTTTTTCTTTTTGTCATTGCGTACTAAGACCCCTGTAGAACCGCCATCCTGTTACAAATGACTCGAAATTTTGTGTCAGTATCTCCCGGTCTAAGGGTCACGATGCTGAACCTTAACTTATAAAAGCTACTCTTCATAGTGCAGCTTTCCACTTGATAAACATTTTAATATTTAAATTTAAGTGGATTATTTTAAGAATTAAGGATTATTTGATGATAAAATGATCTAAATGGCTAGTTTTGCATTTAAATGAGTGACAATCATTGTTAGCAGTGCAGCGGTTTACATCGCTACGAAAGCTCTATAAAGCTCTATCTCTATTGTATGTCAAACACTTCCAAATATTTCAATTAATGTTACGTTATCAAATTTCAAACAGCTGACTGTTGTGATAACAACGTTAACGACGTGATAAGGTTATCTAAAAATAATATCTGAGGGATGACGCAGCCCGTGGCCCGTGCGGCCCGTGCCTCCCGGAGGCGCCAGTTATCACCTAATTGTGTTTATATCTAATTTCTATATAAACCTCATGTGTTTTTATTTGTACTTTGTGTTGCTCTATCGCTCTACATAGTGATTATTGTAGACATTTTACGGACATCTCGGAATAGCTACGACCAAAATCAAGTGTTTTAGACATACGTTACCAGCAAAGTAATTCTGAATACATCGCTTTTTAAATCTTAATTTTAAAGTCTATATCTTTACTTTTTCTTCTGCCAATTAACAACAGGGAAAATATGATAGCTTCAGTGAAGAGATCGATTGATATAAAACTCGTTGGCTTTGCTCACGACACATGCCACAGCACAACATGGAAAGCACGACAAGAAAATTCGAGAGGATGAAAAAGATTCACAGGACTGTAGCATAGAAAAGCTTTGTGTACTTAGTATTTAATTGAATATATGAACAGATTTTATTATATTATAATTTTATTACATATACGTTTTAATTTAGGCCTACACCTCACTAGTAACTACATCATATTAAAGTATAGGTAATGTTTAATTTTACATCGTTCCTACTCTCTCCAATTACATTTATGTTCAATAAAACAAATTGATCTCACTAGTGTGTGTGTGTGTGTGTACACACACAGAGCTCAGCAGGCAATTAAGTAATTGCTCTCCGATGAAGTTATTGATTTGTAAATATTTTGAATAGCTGTCGACGCTTGTCCGTAATCGGGCTTTATTTACATCAAATGGTTCTCATATTACGCTTTATCGATCGTTAGGTATATATATTTATAATGTTACCAAGAAGAAGAACATATAATAAATACTGTTTTTAAAATTTTTAGAAATGTTTTTCTACACTAACAAGTAACAATGTTCGTTAAAAATAAATATGATTAAAAATGTAGTTTCAAATATTTTTTTCATCTTCATAATATAATAAGTTCTATTTTCAGGTCCTATTAATTACCACAGATAATATTTTAATACTATACTAACATAACGTAGGATTACATATCAAAGTTCGATAATAACTTTGATCTTCACTCGGAAGTCAAGGTTGCGGGAACTTATAAAAGGAAAAGTTTCAGTGCGAAAGCTTTTCGTCATGTTGCAATAATGCGATTGTATCTTTATATCTATTGTAAATATTTTCCTACTATTTCTGTAATAAAGAAGAATCGTGACAAATATGAGCTTTGAAATTGACATCACATAATTTCGCTGTGGCTTAGATAATGATTTCAAAACTAGCTTTCTTCCCGCGGCTTCGCTCGCTTTCTCTACAACCTAATTAATTATAAACTAAGACTTCTTCTTGAATCACTCTATCTATTTAAAAAACCGCATCAAAATCCGTTGCGCAGTTTTAAAGATTTAAGCATACAGTATAGTATATACATAGGGATATAGGGATAGAGAAAGCGAATTTGTTTTATACGCGCTACAGCTACGCAGTGATAGTGATAACCAAAAGTCCAAACGTGAATCATTGAATGGTGTTTATCAGCCAACGACTATCAATCCACAGTGACAAGTAAATTGCGTGCTGAAAGGTGATATTACTAGCGATTTATATTCATATTGGCAGGCAAATATTACCTCTGTAAACAAGGTGAAAACATAATTGTATCCCAATTCCCACTACATGTAGGTTATTTACGACGTCGACGTTATAATATGAACCATAAATTATAGAAAATGTTAATGGTGCAAAAGAATTTTGCGTTTACAAATCATGCGCTGCATATTTTTTAATTCAGTATTCGAATTTTTTTTACTTTACAAATAGATAAGAATCTTTCTAGATATAATAATTCGTGAGTAAAAGTATGCAAAATATAGGTTGGTACCATGTTGGTACGTAGGTGTAAGTCACAAAGTTACAGCAATGCGATTTTTCCAAGTGATAAAGTGAGTAGGTAGTTATCTGAAAACGATATGGATTTATGAACGAAGTCCAACGCATCTTCTCGGGGATCATGTTTTTGAAGCCACGGAATTGCAAATGCACACAATATTTGGGTCATTTTATTTGAATAATGCTTGTGTTACTCAAGATTGTGAGAGCACCGTTACTGTGTTGAAATAGTTACGTAATTCTGATCCTGCACAAGAGATACTAAGAGAGGAAACATTATAATTTATTTATAGGTACCTAGTAAATCTAGTACTGAGTTGATTTCAAAAAATATTTTCCAATAGAAGAATAACTATGTACTTTTTTCTTGTTATTTTATTGTAGGTACATATTAGGTATTAATCCCAGATGAACCCGGGTGCTGCAGGGACGTTTGCCTAGTCTATCATATTTTACAAATATAATTTTCTCCTAATTCATTTCTTAATATTATGAGATGGCGTGTGTAAAACAACCGGTACCAATATTATTCAAAGAAGTGTACAGCAATAATAGCTGTGTTTTACCTGAAAATAAAACACATATTAAATACTTACCTATATTTGAAGCTTACTTCATTGAGAAGGCACCTAGCTTTTTCCGCCTATTTTGCCCTCTCTTTCCGTTGTATATATGCTATCTCTCTCGCACACCTCTCCACCAGGTGGCGGGGCGCACGATAATGTGCGGGCGCTGGATGTTTTTTCATTGAGTCGAAATCCACAACAGGTGGACGTTAAGTGTAAGCTTCAAATATAGGTAAGTATTTAATATGTGTTTTATTTTCAGGTAAAACACAGCTATTAAACACTTGACCGTAATTTGAAGCTTACTTCATTGAGACCTGTTTGTTACCCACCTGGTGTACAATGTGACGCCAATGTGAATTTGAATACATAAGTAATTACTTATTTCTTTATTTGAAAGAGTAAGGTGTGCAGATAGTATACCTACTAATAAATCACACAAATTTTTATATTATATAATATATTAACAATCCCAGATGAAAAGTTAATCAAATAAGAACCAAAAAGTTAATCATAATGATTAAAAGTATTAGAACTTATGAGATAGGTTCAAGCGTACCTTAGTTAACCTTTTTGGGCTTGAAAAGTTAAAGTTACTACAATTTCCACTATCTTTAGCGTAAATCTGCGAAAGCGCCAGTAACGACTTTCAACTACGCATTTAGATGTTACTTACAAAATGAAGCAACAGCTGATCCCGACGAGGCAAAAATACCTCAAACTCAAACCTTTATTTATTCAATTAGAACTCTGCAGAAGCATCATTGAATCATCTTAACATAGAATTACCAAATGTCTCAACTCACACAGTTTTAACCCAACCTGCTACAAGCGGACAAGAAGAGACCTTGGTCCTTACTTTTGGGGTCAGAAGTAAATTTAAAAGGTCACCCCTTGAATAAGGCAATAAAATAACAAAAACAGGTAAATGGTTTAAATTATAATACAGATTTTTAACATCCAACTAAACCGTGCGGTATCTTTTAATGTTTAGAGCCAACGTCGCAATCATAATCTAAACATGGCTGGTACTTTCAGTACAATGCATGAATTATTTATTTAAAACTGATAGGTCATAAACTCTGTACTGGAAACAAATATACTGAACTCAAGAGACTAAAATGATAAAGAGCTTATCTGTGTCCCAAAATTGCAATTACTACAGCTAAGTACGTTACTTTTAATCAATTCAGTTTTAAGATATAATTATGATTTACATCAGAACTTATATACCGAAAGTCTCGGGACTACATAACGTGACTTATTTATAATAGTGTTTGTGCATAACACTAGGCAGTCAACAGCTATATGAACGTCAGATAGGAAAAGAGCCAAATTTATCCAGTCAGTAATAAAAGATTTTAACTATACTTATTATAATTCAACCAACTACTACTAGCTACTCCGTACGTCTTTTGGGTAGACGGAGGCAAATAGGATTTTTATTCAAACTATATCATTTGATATTTTGAAAATGTACTCCACATTTTCATACCGTCAGAGTCATTTTGCAGATTATAGTGGTGCAGCACTGAACACTGTCTATTAGGTGGCTGGTGCTGCTGACCGGGCCTTCAGTTCCGCTTTCCAGAATACCTTCACCCTTCTAGGTGCTACTACTACTGAAATAGCGGTACTCTATCGCGTCGTTCAGGTCTCTAACTGACAGGATTTCTCATATTATCGTAACAACCTCGCTCGTTCTAATGCTGGGGCCACACTAACGGGAAATGCCATTAATTAACGCGATAATGGACGTTAACTTTAGGTGTAGCCAGTATTAACAACGGCATTAACAATGCCGTTTGGCGAGGCGATAGCTTTATCGCGAGAATTAACGCAATGAAGCGGTCACACTACGTCCATCTTGCTAGAATTTTAGTAAAAATTAACGCTGTTTTTATCGCCAACAATCGACATTCACGTTGACCGTTCAAGTGTAGCCAGTAGCCACCCACTTAACGCCTTAAAAATTATCGGAATAATTATCGCGATAAAGGGCATTAGACGTTAGACGTTAGTGTGGCCCCAGCATTACGAGAACAAATTATCGCCAAGGAATTCTGCTGCAGGATAATGGCAAGAGAGATTATAAGCTTAACTATGCATTATTATGCTCATGAATATGGTGGATTTTGAATACTATCGTCGTCTGAAAGTATCTCCTTTCGATTAACTTCATTAAGGATGCAGATCTGATCCCATCTTTGTTCCGTAGGAATGCTACGACAGTCTAAACGTTATACTGGACAAAGAAAATTGCCCTAAATATAGTCGGTTGTTCCAACATCCGTAATATGGCTAGCCTACCTTGCTAGCCCTTGATTGTAACTGCTACCAATGCAGGCATTGCTCTCGTGTTGTCCACAGTTGTGCGAGTGCAAAAATGAAGAACAGAGCTCGTGGGGAGCTATGTCCAATGAATCTGTGTTAAGATTATGACAGTATAGGACAGTTAGCTGTGGATGCGAAGACAGGACATTACTTTATTCATCCGTAAACACGCGAGGCAGCCACGGACAGCGATATAGCAAGAACTAAAACTAGCAAAGTTTAGTTCGCTTACCAGACTTATATTTTAAAAGCCGTATAGTCTGTACCTACTGCATTTCATTTATTGCCCCCCCCCCCCCTCAAAGCAAAGAAATGAACAGTCATTTGGCAGAGCTTTCTCGTTAGGGTAGGGGTTCCAAGTAATATCTAATAATAAGAGGCTTTTGTTTGGATAGATTGACTTTCCGTTATTTATCCTCTATCCTATGTAACTCAACAGTCAGTATTCTCAGTATTCGTTGAGTACTTAAACGTTTTACGTAAATAGTTGTATATAACTTTATTATACAATATAATAATCCTGGTGGGATGACAAGAAACTTGTCTAACAAACGATTATCCTAATCCCTCAGCGATTTATTGTTTGAGCCCTGAAGAAAAATCTCATGGGTGCAATAATGAAGTCAAATGGGTTGAAAAACGAGTCAAATAAATTGCCTACAAGACCGGGCAACTAAAATAGGCCTATGATAGGTCAAATATACGTAATCAATCGTTTGAAAGGAGAATGGGCATTTTACTATGGAAGTTGGGCCTGAACACTTGAGTTGGACCAATACACATGAGATATTGATTTTATAATAGATCATAACACATACATAACGGGAAAAATATATATAAAAAAATAATCAACCGGGTTTTTGTACAGTCACATCAAGTTTTATTACTTTGTGTATACTATTTTTTGCAATTAATAACTGTTGCAAGACAATGACAATATCTTTATGTTACTCCTATTCACTTTCACTTACAAAGACGTACTAATCTGAAGCCTTCTAATAACCAAAATACACTAATATTATGTTTTGTAACAGGTACCTATACCGTGTTTATTATATTTCAACGTAGTTAGACGTTTTTTATGGTTAAACTCAGTCACTCCAATGACATTTAGGTTTATATTTACTTCACTCGAATTAAAAACACCGTTATTGTGCGCAAAATAAATAAAACTTTTTGCCTTGACTGTACAAGAACCCGGTCGATTTATTTTTTTATTTTATTTTTTTCGTTAGGTATGTGTAATGATCTATCACAAAAACAATATTTCGTGTGTATTGGTCTTACTCCAAGTTTCAGGCCCAATTTGCCCATTCTCCTTTGATTTTGAATCAATCGTCATTTGTTACATTCAATCGCTTTGCGATTAAAAAATCTCTTCCGATGTTTTTATATGAAAATTGGTCGGCTAGTGCCATTGAATGACGATACCAAACATACCGTTGACACAAGGCTTGGTGACAATCCTCGAAACCACCGCCACAAATCATCTGCGAGATGATATTTGATCCGACTCGCCTTCCTTTGTTGTGAATAGGCTTTACATTGGTAAATACGATTTGTTCAATTCCAATTTCCATAATTGGTAAACCAATGGTGGTTTCCTGATTCCTGAAGCGTAAACTTTAAGGATACGAAGTATCAATTTCATGCGCCCATTATTTGATGTCTCTAACCTTTATACTGCCCACTGTGAAGAAGATTTCAAAACCTTTTTCTACCTACCTTAGAAGAGTGAAGATCCGATACGGTCATATCTAAAACTTCTTTCGTGGGTCCTCGTTGACGAAAGCAAATATCTATGATCATTTTAATGATCAATCCTTTGTATATTTGCACCAATCGCCATCAAAGCCCCGCGAGGGCTGATATATATTTGCACCATGTCTCCGTGAGGTACTGTTGTAGTCAAAGCCCCGCGAGGGCTGATATATATTTGCACCATTTCTCCGTGAGGTACTGTTGTAATCAAAGCCCCGCGAGGGCTGATATATATTTGCACCATCTTTTCCGTGAGGGACGATTGTAATCAAAGCCCCGCGAGGGCCGATATATATTTGCACCATTTCCCTGCGAGCGACAGCTGCGCGAGGGATGTTTGTAACTAGAAATAAGTAGGGCCTGCCAAAAAATGCTTAAGAGACACCCTGCGAGGGTGGATTTGACCTGGCTAACCCCTGCGAGGAGTAGTGGCCACATTTATGTATTCTGCTTCGAGCAAGAATACACCTTATTGCTAATATAAAATTAGCAGTAAATAATCATTTAAATGATATAGCAATTAACAAGGTCCTTTAACTTATTTTCCAATGTTAGCGACAACTGTCCAGGATGAATTAATAAGAATTGATTTGACAATGGTAATTAATTATTATGTTTATATAAAAAAGAACTAACTATTTAATAAATTCATAATTCAAATCAATTCACTAAATTTTAAAATGAACTTCGATTCATATTTATTTTTGTTCATGCAATCGATGTAACATTTAGTTGCTTTATATCCGTTAACATTCCTTACGAACGCAACCATACCGTCGTAGGACGTTATATTTAATTGAACAAAATAATCTCCACTCACCCGCAATTTTTTACTTTTTGTCAAGGTGTACAAGTTTATAATATTATTCTGAAACGTTAGAAGTGAATTGTAAATCCTTTGAAATAAATGTATCTAAATCTAATTTATATTAAGGTATCTCGATAATTATTATACGATAACCCTTTCAGCACAAGTTCAGTAAACCAAAGAATTTAATTGTAAAATTTTGGTACTTACTCGTTTAAACAAAAAAGTTGCATCATTTGAAACATAGGAAACGTAATTTTCAATCAAATTAGCCGTGTGTAATATGTCTATTTTCACATAAAAACGGATCAGAATAATACTCATAAAAGGACACGTATAGACTACGGATAGTTTTGAATGTGTGGTACATTCATGGTACGTATCTACTATACATGAGCGAATCCATCATTATTCAGTTGAGCGGTAACTCCCGTACGATTTATAAAATAATATCACAACATGTTCTGACATGTCGTGACTTCTTGGAGCTGACTCATCTCGTTCGATAATTTTTAGTAATAAACTATTATAGGAATTCCGAACCGTTCCTAGCGATAACGACAATGTAATAAAGTCGTAGCAATGGATTGTATGCCTGTAAAGCTTTGAGTTGGCTCATATCCATACTAAGTAGGTATTAATTGTAATTTTTCCAAGAAAAATTCACTTGTAACCTTGTAATAAAAACACATTATTAAAAATGAAATAAATAATTAAAAATATCTATATACAAGAGAGGGTATTTGATATATCTAGTAATATCAAATAATCACAAAAGTAATATTAACGATTCGAGTAAAGCCGAACGGTAACACCGTTAAAATAGCTTTACTCACAGTATTAAAAATTCAAATATTAATTAGTACATATTGCATAATGAAATATTTCAAAAGAAAAGTTACTATTTCAAGTAAAATGTAACGGCTGTATCGTTAATTTTAAATATCTTTATTCATGCTATTAAGTATTTAAGCATATTGAAAAATAAAGTATTGCTGAAGGATTCATTAAAAACCTCAGCATTTTAAATAAAGTCCAACGATTATACCGTTGACTTTAAAGATTTTTACTCATTTTTAAGTAAAATATTATTAGAATAGATGTAAAAATAACTCACTGTACCGATCCGACGGGATACACTTTTTTAACACTTTTAGCACTTGCTTTAAGCAATACTTAATAGCACCAAGGTTGTAGTCTTGTAGACAACCTTCTCGCGGCGGAAGCTAGACGCCAATGAAAAAACATCCAGCGCCCGCACATTATCGTGCGCCCCGCCACCTGGTGGAGAGGTGTGCGAGAGAGATAGCATATATACAACGGAAAGAGAGGGCAAAATAGGCGGAAAAAGCTAGGTGCCTTCTCAATGAAGTAAGCTTCAAATTACGGTCAAGTGTTTAATTAATTATTATTCAATTTTACCCTAAGATTTTACTTGATGCAATGAATTATTTAAATAACCACGTCATATTATAATACATAATAATATATATCAATTGTTAATTAAAAATTTCCTTTTGTGGAATTACTGCTCTTTGACGGGGAAAAAATTGTATTTGATCTCTTTCAATGTACCTATGACAAATTAGGAGTTTTTATGACTTCACCGGGGTTCGAATCTGCGACCTGATTTTACGCTGCTTTGATATTATCAGCTACTAGACCGAGAAGGTGATTGAAATTCAAGGGCTTCTTTATTTAATTAGTTTCAACTTTTAAGTATACAATTTTAAATTTAAAAAAAATTGATGATTACTTCTTTCGAATGAAAATTCGTTACCTACCTATATTTTTATAGGTTGTAGACATGTTTACTTACCTGGGTAGTTAGTATGTGTACCTAAGTACATATATATATTATTTAATTTAATTAGAAATGTTTGAAAAATTACATCAGTCACTAGATGACGACCCGGGACTCGTCCACAGTCCACACACACTTACTCGATAGTTTATTATTAAATTTAAGTGATAAAACATAAATAATAATTTTATAGATGTATTATAGACGAAAATTGTTATTGTTTTCTTTTTTTGTAAAACGCTGTAAAACGTCTTCAACATAATAATATATTATGACATATTATTGGCGGGAGACGCAATACGCATGTTCGAACTTTGAAATTAGAATCCCGCGTCGTGATCGATTTTTTTTTCCTTTAGAAATTTGTAAGGTATGACATAATTATCTTAATTTAACGTTGAGAATAAACATATTAAATTCATGTGTAAAATAAAGTTAGTAATTCAAAACCTAATCACTAATTATAATTGTAAAAAAAGATATGATATAAAAATATTTGTAAAATGCAGTAGAATGCGCGGTTTACAAGGACAAACAAAACTTGAGATAACTTATCAGGAGATCAACTTTGCTTCGCTAGTTTTCTAATTACAGGTAGGTACGATCGTTTGCAGCGTTATCTTTTTAAAATTTAATTTATTTTGTATAGAATATATAATAAATCTAGTTAGATATAATGCTTGAATATCAAACAAATAATAATAAAAAAATATACGAAGGTAATATAAAATCTATTAAGTATAATAATATAGGACATCAGTAACTAAATATTAATTAATTAACACAAAATAATTTAAAAAATTCAATAATATTACAAAATTAAATCAATAACAGAATATAAATTACAATATTACCTTATTTGTAATTTAAATTTTCGGCACAATCACAAATGTCACAAAATTCACTCAGCTATTTCGAAATATTGCGTAATATTTTTTGATTCTATTGTCTATCAATTTTTTCGGAAGTTTTTTTAATCTGTGATAAAAAAAAAAGTTTACGCGCTAGGATCGCGAGCGTCGAAAGTTGCGGCTACGGCACACGCGCGCGCTTCTGCCGAAATCCGACAAAACAGTGGCCACAGAGTGAACAAGGAACAGTGGACCAAAC
Source organism: Colias eurytheme (assembly GCF_061535395.1). Classification (NCBI taxonomy): domain Eukaryota; kingdom Metazoa; phylum Arthropoda; class Insecta; order Lepidoptera; family Pieridae; genus Colias; species Colias eurytheme. The sequence continues at coordinate 9,796,786 of NC_142999.1, read as the reverse complement.
GCTGGCTAGGTATACGCGAATGAAACCAGGATACAAACCATTACATACAATATAACAATCGAACATCTATCGTAATTGATAACTACTATTGGAACAGCTTATATCTAACTTCTAAAGCTAATATTTAATGCCTGTTAAATTTTAAATACCAAGACAAGTTTTATTCATTACCTATTTTTTATTATACAGTTTCATAGCAAATACTACTAAGTACTGTATAAATATCTAAATTATGAGGAAAATCATAATTTTTCAATTCGAACACGTAGGTAGTTCCTGAGATTAGGGCTTTCAAACAAACAAACTAATTACATATAATCAGCTTTATAATAATAGGATAGATTCAATATTACCATTTTAACTTTCCCATCGAGCAATATTTATACCTATGGCTATTATTTTAAGAAATTGTTTAGTTAGTAACTACCTATTTGGGTAATATAAATAATATTGCCCGTTGATATATTACCTATCATTGGAATTACCACCCAGGGAAACCCACTCCTTTGATAAAAATATGATATAATGTACAATTTTGATCATTACTTTTTGCTCATTATTTTTTATATCGGTAGCAACCCGCCTACGCAGCTTTTCTTTAATTGATAAAAGTTCTCAAGGTAGTAAACCGCTTCAAGCCCGCTCTCCAACTAGGTAGATACTGTAGACCGTATTATTCAGTACTAGCTTTCCGCCCGCGGCTTCGCCCGCGTTTTCAAAAAAAACCCGTTCCCGTAGGATTTCCGGGATAAAACCTATCCTATGTCCTTTCTCGGGTATTAAAATATCTCTATACCAAATTTCATGCAAAGTCTTTCAGTAGTTAAGGATTGAGTAACAGACAGACAGAGTTACTTTCGCATTTATAATAGTATGGATTTATAAAGACACTAATTTGTGAAATATATTGCGAAGGTTTTCAAAGTACCTACCTAGCATTTGCTAGCGTCTATATCAACAAGGTAAGGGGATATTTTTTTTCATCTTTTATGTTTCATTCCACGACACAAGGTAGCAATAATTATACTTAGTTGCTCAAATATTTATTTTGGGCTGTGAAACATTTTATAAAACTAAGTATTTAATTCGATTATGAGTGAAAACGGTGCTTTTTTTGGCGCCCTTTTTTTCTCGAGATAAACGTTTGATTTTGTCACGATAAAAGTGGTTTATCGCAGATAAAACCAAAACTAAAAGTAATTACACAAAATGCTCTGACAAATATCTTGCAAATGTTTTAATATAATTGTTTATGAAAAAAAATCATAATAAGTATTACCATGTCAAGTAGAAAACGTAAAAGTGTGAAAATTCGAGCTAACTTGGTGATTTTTTTTTATCGAGTAAATTTTAATATTTTATGTTTTTGATTAAACAGAATCGTTGAACATATCATCTAGTTTGATATATATTTTATTTTTTAGATTTGGTCTTGCATATTACACGTATCATCTAATAGAAGATTGGTTATTTTGCTTTATGCGCCCCCTTAATGCTCTAAGGTTTTCTTTAAAACGTTTAGACTATTCGTGTTCATGATGTGATTTGAATGACTGAAATACCGTGTGTAATTTTATAGAGTATGGAGCATTTTAAATCTTTATTACCTGCCATTTGATTTTTGTCTCCACTTATGGTCAAACCTTCGCTCAGTTAAATTTACAATGCGCTAATCACTGTATCAAGAAGGAGAACTATTACAAGTAAGTAATATCATCAGTTTCGTAATGAAGATGCCAACTAGAGTAGAAACGAATGTTCTTAGATGTGTCGCTAGTATAGATGTTATAATAAAGGGTGATTTTTTTGCTGGTTTCTTTTTGGCAATACTGTTTTTGATAGATCACGCGTGAACCGTGTCTTGTGTCTTTATCAAACTTGTTCAGTTTGGTCTATAATTTAACCATGAATCGACTTACGAACGAACAACGCTTGCAAATTATTGAATTTTACTATCAAAATGCATGCTCGGTTAAGAGAGTGTGAAGTCGGTTAAGAAGTGCGCGATGCACTTCATCGATTGGCGATTTTATTTTTTTTTGCCCAAAATGGAAGAATTGGACATGCCTCACACGTGGTTTCAAAAAGACGGTGCCACATACCACACGGCACGCGAAACAATAGCCCAATTGAGAGCCGTCTTCGGCGAACAGTTTATCTCACGTTTTGGGCCCGTCGATTGGCCGCCTAGATCGCGTGATCAAACGTCTTTGGACTATTTCTAATGCCTACAGGGATAAACCAGCAACGATTGACGCACTGGTAGCCAATATTGAAGCATTTAAGTATTCGTGATATACCGGCCGATATGTTGTAGAGAGTGTGCCGAAATGCGAATGGGCCATCTAAACCGGAGCCGTGGCCATCATTTGCATGAAATCATCTTCAAACATTAAATTATATTGATCGTTTTATCAATTCCATTATAGATTACATCAACATTTTCAAGTTTTTTGTGTTTTTTTTTTTAAATCAAATCCTATACCTCTTAAAAAATCACCCGTTATAATTATAGTTTGCGAAATATGTTCTGGAAGATATTCCGTTAACTTTCTTTCACAATTACTTATATATTTGTAAGTACTATGATTTAAATTTTTTAACGAGAAAATGATATTTACATACTCTAAGATTTTTCAGAATATAATTATAAAAATAGCCAAGGGGCCAATATGTTGACAAGTCGTTTCAGCATTTCGAAGCACGACATATTTTAATGATATAAAACTCCTATTACTATTTGCTAAGGCAATTCAACTTATTCTATAAGTACACAAGCACTTGGAAAAACGTAATCTAACTTTTTTATTACAGTTCCAAGATAAACCTGAAAATTCGCGGAAAGCTCCAGAAGAACCTTTTTCATTCTCATCTATTTTTTGTTTATTTATATTATTATATCAAAATATTCATCAACACATAATCACATCTATTTATCTCTATCTTTTCGTGAAAGTTTTAAAGGTGGATGGATTTATGGGTTTGTTTCAGTTGATGAAAGTAAGAAAATAATCGTGGAATCTAGGTGAAACGAAGTCCATCTAGTTATCTAGGTAATATATAGCATAATATCTAGTTACTTTACCTAAAGGAACTATATTAACTGTTTGTGTGGTGTGGTGTGTATGAAGTTTTTTGTTTGTATTTTAGCTTTGGCAACAATACAAACAAAAATAAGTAAGGAAGCGCTGCATATTCAATGCACCGAGTTAGGTACATACAAAGTTGTGTGTCATACTGATACATACGCCGTCAGTATGTAGTATTATATGGGCGCCGCGGAATAATAATAATTAATTTTATATGCCGCTGACTTGAAGTGAATTCAAATGGCGATATTTTTGTATCATTGTTTTAATTATGTTTATTAGTGACGAGTCTCTTTGTTAACTATGTTATTGAATCGATAATGAAATAAAAGGAATTCAGGCTTTATGCACAAATGTGTTTTGAGATTTATCTACCTCTATTTTTCTATATTATTGTGATGTGTCAACACTAAATAAAACAGTTTTTAATTGAGTTTGAAAATTGTATCACCAGTAGAAAGTATTATTCTGTTTTACTCTTGTAACTTCTCTCGGATGACAACAGGTTGAGTGAAAAACTTGTTTACTTAATTCTTATATAAAAATATTTTCATAGTAACTATAGTAGGGGAGCCCAGGATGCTAAATGTGGATTTACTCGAGCGTCACGGGAACCTATTAGAATTGGTAGATTAGACCATAGCGAGAAAAAAAGGTCCTATAATGTTTTCACTTTTAGCGGTGGGGAAGGGTTTTTTGATTTTTTTTTAATTTAAAAAAGAAAAAAATTGGCTTGGAAATACTCAAGCGCGTTAGATATTGATATTTTGCATGCTCCAGGACGTCACTGAAAAAAAGTATACGTTAATCTGACGATTTAAGTGGCGATTTAATCGCTATGAAGAAAGGGTAAAAAATTAAAGTAATATTATTCGAGCGCGTCAGATTAATATATGGGGGGGTTAATTACAATATAAGAAGTCCCCATTTCGCTAATCTGACGATTCGAGCTCAACCTTAGGGAATTATGGATTATTCAAATTTTCCAGCGGGGCCCCTGAGCGCACCCACCAACCATAACTGCTCATATTGACTAGAGGTACTAATGAATAGCTAAGGTACCGTCCCTTATAGTAATCTGACGCGCTCGAGTAAATCCCAAAATCCCCTCTTGGGCTCCCCTACTACTATATTTGAATACAATTTCAAAGACTTACGATTTCGAGTTATGTTAACTTAGGATCTGTATAACTTTCATAAGAAAAGATAAATAAAGAAAAATAAATGTTTATCTCGAAAGCTTCTTCAATATTTACATAAGAGAATAAAATATGGAAATCTATATAGTCTATACTTTTGTTACACCAAAAGTTATATACATTGGAATAAAACGACTTCATTTCATATAAAAAATAATTGGTCTGTATCTATTTTGTATCTACGGTGAAATTCAATCAATATTATAAAACTCGCAGTTGAATTTATCGTATTTTTACACGCTTTATATTAGCTTCACCTGTATGTTTGTTTGTTTTTAACCGACTTCTTTGGGCTCGATGACAATACACTAATTTGATAAAAATTTATATTTTTAGTTCGGTTTCTATAAAAAGCGTGTTTTTTAGTTTTTTTAAACTATTATTATTTGTCATACCAAATTACATTTTATATTTTTAATCGAAACTCGAAAGCTTCGATCATATAGGTAGGTAGGTAATGTATGTGTGTGATGTGTCCAATTTATATGTACATTACTTCTGAATTTGTATTCCTGAAAGTTTATTTTTCTTGCACCCTGCTATTACAATAAGGATTTGGACCTCAAGGCCGCTGTTCTATTTAAAAGTGATTGACAGTCATTACCGAGTTGTATGCTAATCTGTCATCAATGTTTCAGCCCCTTCAGCATGTGATTCGCGAACAATAGCCGAGCGGAGTCCTTTTATAGCGCGCACTCCATCGCTCGCTTCCTTTATGATAATGCCATGTTGTCCCATTTACGGCCAGCTATAGTGTCATTATACGATATATTGTGTTTTGTTCGATGCGATTATCTATTTAGGCGAAGTGACCGGAATGGGGGTGGAAAAATACATAATGCTCGTAGAGAAATAGAGACGACAATATGTTGTAGCTACTAAGAATAAGATTATGTGCTATTTATTCAATGGAGAGTCTCGATTCATAAGATGAATTTATAGCAAGTCTATTTTTCCGCCCACGGCTTCATTCGCGGTATCGCGTGATACGCTCTCAATACAAAGGATTTAATGCCTAATGCAACTAATTATTACATTGTATGTAAATCTGGTGCTAAGTTCATCGATGACGCATTTTTATTGTAATTTATCTGCAGTTACGCTTTTACGGCTAAACCATATCACCGATTTGGAAAAACTTTGAAATTTACGCGCTGATGATACCGCTCTGGGCGCGGTCGTTGGTACCTATAATTAAATTAACGAAAAGTTATTCTTCTCATATCTCTTGATTTTCAAACACATTCTGTATTCTATCCGTTTTACTTTTTTCATAGAAAATTGCGGAACACATTCAGGTGATCGGTCCAGATTCATCCAGCGAGAGTTCAAATTAGCGGAAATAACAAAAATAACATTGAAAAATAAATAAATAAGATCTATTTACAGGTCCTCAACCTTTAATTTAAGTGACCTTTAATTGAAGACCTTGTCTCGATTCTCGGTGTATTTGTAAATATTAGCAAAACATCTCAATAGATGCACTTTTTGTTACTATTCTTGTTCAAGGTCAGCAAATGATTACAACAGATAATTCCTATACTAGTAATTAGTATACTAGAATTAAATTTATATGTTTATTTTTTAAGTGTTTTGCACTTTCTTATATTATTCAATTTTATAATTTACCAGGGAGATACCTACTACATATATTTATATACCCAATATACAGCATTTACTTTTTTTTCTACTTAATTAAGTATAGTAATAATCGTTTAACAACAACAAACATACAAAAAGAATAACGAAATTCGACCACGTGGTTGTACAAAAAATCTACAAGAAAATCTCAATGAAAAACCGCAAAAAATCTGCAAACCATCGATACTCGCACTCGTAGAATAATAAGTGACTTCCTGATATAATAATTAATATTATATTATGTATATCGAGACTGGATGTGTCATTAATCATTATCTATTTACGTATTTGGACAATCATTCTGAAGATTTATTCATTTTATTACAGACAGATGCGACAAGACAGATATTGCTCAATCAGGCGGCCTTATCATTCAACAGCGATTTCTACCAGACAACTTTTATTTAAGCTCACGATATTCAATTATTATAAGCGATGTCACATTCGTTTCTACAAAGATAATACATACATATTATTATGTTTAAAATGAGCACCCATAATATGCATAGAAAAAATTAACAATCACAATTTTTTTTCACGACCTTGCCGATTTTTATACTTCCCTAATTTTTGCGTGGTTATGTTTTTTTTACCCTAATTCACTTCTTATAGAGGCTTTATGGAATTTCCTGCAATTTATATCCGTGTGTTCGATTGTGATCGCTTGGCATACAAAACACTTGTCAATAAAATAATATGAACAATGGGCTCATCAACTTATTATTTAAAGGGGTGGCGATAATCGTTCATACAAACTTTGTTTATTGGCATTTGTTTTATTTAATTGAAAATAAAATATACGCAGAAAACACTAGTAAGACGGCTTATCTTTCTATTGTAGTAGTTATGTATTAGGTCTAAGGATATCATAGGTCATAAAACACAACCCTACACTTTAAATAGAGCTAACTGGCGCCTCCACCAACGTCCTTGGAATTATACTGAGTTTATTGAATCATAATAATCATAGATTGGTTTGTAAGCTATGAGTAATTCACAATATTTTATATAGACTGTAAAATGAAAAAGTATCTACAAATTACTTTATTGAAAATATAGATACTGAAGCCAACTCAACCAAAAATTGAGAAACACACAATATTTTACAAACAATCGTAAAACGTAAAACCTTGCTTATACAATATTCTAACAGGCTCTGAGGAGCTGTATACCGTTAGTACTGCAAAACTTGGTGATATTTTAAAACTGAACTATAAGAAGTGGAAGGCTTTTAATATCACCAAGTTTTGCGGTAATAACGGTTTGCGAATTAAAAATAAATTAACGGTAGGCCGTCATCGAGATAGTATGTACTACGTAGGCCGTAGGTACCATAAAGTTTATGGCACTAAATTGCTCAGAATAATGGTAAAGGTACCTAGTGATGGCAATAGATAAGAGGTCAAAGTTCTCAATTACAACCTGATAATATTATATTGTAATAATATTATGTATACTTTAAAACAATCAAAATAAAAAAGAAGGAAGAGCTCTGATTTTTATCAGCATGGATAAATTGCACGCCTCATAAGCGAAGCGTTGAGGTGGGTACTACTGTCACTTCGCGCAAAACATCTGATTTTTCAAACTTAAAATGTCTTTATGTATCATACATTGCACTTGTAAGATAATACATACACACACATATTAAGAAAAAACACTATTTTTAACGTTCATGATATTTTTGATGTCATTTTTGTTATTTAAACTAGTTAAAAAACAGTTTAAAAAAGTTCTGTCTTGGACGTCCGTGTGTCTGTATGTGCGGATCCTTTTTCTTGTTAACACGATAGCGACCGAAATACTTTACTAATCGAGTCTTTTTTTTTCTCTTACGCTTGAGTATGCTCAGGAATAGAACCCTTTCATTTTTCAGGGTCTGATTCGATGTGGTTTAATTGTTATTAAATAAACAAAAATAATAATTAATAAATATTTATTAAAAAAAAATTATGAGGCGTGCACTTTTGGATTTTCCAAATTATTTTTCTTCTTTATGTGCATGTTTAAATCAATATTTACGCGGTTTTCGGAAGGGGTTTTCAGCTAGGTCATAGGTGAATAAATATAGTATGTACTTATCAAAAAATTTAATTAACGAAACACGATTTTTCGTTCGTTATTTTGTTTAGATGGATCATGATAGGGGTTCACCAACCCTCTAATAAACGTATACCTATAATATACCATATTCACGTGGATAGAAAAGAAACTATGTACTTACGTGTTAAGGTGACCTTACAAAGCCATTTAGTTAATTGTTTTGCACGCCTCATAAGCGAAGCGTTGAGGTGGGTACTACTGTCACTTCGCGCAAAACATCTGATTTTTCAAACTTAAAATGTCTTTATGTATCATACATTGCACTTGTAAGATAATACATACACACACATATTAAGAAAAAACACTATTTTTAACGTTCATGATATTTTTGATGTCATTTTTCTTATTTAAACTAGTTAAAAAACAGTTTAAAAAAGTTCTGTCTTGGACGTCCGTGTGTCTGTATGTGCGGATCCTTTTTCTTGTTAACACGATAGCGACCGAAATACTTTACTAATCGAGTCTTTTTTTTTTCTCTTACGCTTGAGTATGCTCAGGAATAGAACCCTTTCATTTTTCAGGGTCTGATTCGATGTGGTTTAATTGTTATTAAATAAACAAAAATAATAATTAATAAATATTTATATAAAAAAAAATTATGAGGCGTGCACTTTTGGATTTTCCAAATTATTTACAATTATAGCAGCTAGTTCTAGGATCTTATATACTTTTTTTAGATAACATGTGTTATAACTGCTAATATTCTAAATGCATTGTTTATGTTAGCAATTTCTTCACGCTTGAATTCATAGAGCGAATTGGTAATATTTGATATCTAGTGTAATTCAATATGATTCATAATTAATTTATAACCTTATAACAGCTTATAACCTAAACACTTCTTAACATATAATATAGGTACTTTTGGTAAAAATCATCGTCATTTACAAAGTTTTGTACAGTACTTATTTTACCAGAGTATGAAATCTACAATAATTCGAATCGTTCTGAAAAAGCTCTAGTGCTCTAACCAAGGCTCTAGCGCTCTAGCCCTACTTTTATCAAACTCCTTGCAATCACGCATAATGTTTGAACTGCGAGAAAGAAATAAATCATAAATGTCAATCAAACAAAACACATAACACAAAGCAAAATCCGCAAAATAACCACGAAAATGAAATAAGCAAAATGAAGATGAGTCTGCTGCACGCGTTGGCGGCGCTGCTGACTGTGCTGATGCTGGTGGTGCGGCAGCGGCACGCGCTGGCGGCTGTCTGCTCTGTAGGTTGCTTGTACACGAAGACGAGTCTACTTCACGCGTTGGCGGCGCTGCTGCTGCTGCTGATGTCTGCTGTAACCGTATCCTAGGCCTTGTGCATATATTTATTTACCCAGTTTTCTTAAGTTTATAGTACCTACTTACTTATATTTCTGTATACTTAGTAAAAATGTTAATAATTTTACGTACATACGAAATTTCCACTCGTATCATAATCAACTAAAATATTAACATGGTATTTATTATAGTTGTTTGCTTTCGTGGAAATTAATTCCAAAATTAATAACCCTTACGAACCGAAAATCGTTTTTGAAGCCCACTGCTTTGAAGGACATTTAATTTGCGGTTCGATCTTGAAATTGAGACGAAATTTCAATTAATTCCCTTATTCAAATACTCTCAGGCTTATTAGTTGTAAGCTTTATAGTAATTTTAAAATAAATGTCGTTTTATCGAAATGTTGACGAAACGCCTTCGAGATATTAGTAGGGCATGAAAACATAGCACTTCGCTTTTAGGATATGTACTGATAACTTTGTGTAAAAATCCACGGGATACAACATGCACAGCATTTGTTAATAAAAACAAATTACATATTTCGGTGCTCTTGTGGACAAAATATTATTAAAATTTCATATTCCTCCCTTTTTTACAGAGCAGCATAAAGCCGAGGAAACTGAAACTTGAAACACAACTACAAAGCAAGTATTGCGACAAGCCAGCGATCAGATCGTGCAAGCTGATGCATTGCGCCCAGCAGACTTCGTTCTTCCAGAGACCCAAGTACAAGAGAGACCCAGAAATAAACATAGACAACGAACAAATCGGACATCGTCCTTGTGAAGATTGAGCTAATGCCCGCAAAATAAAGTGTCTTGAATCACAATAAATATATAGAAAAAAATTGAGGTTTATTTTTTGCGAAACAATTAAAGACAATTTAACTGTACATTGTACAACCTAAAGCTATGATATTATTATAACCATACAATTATGCTTAGGGAAATAAATAATTTTTGTAGAGTCTACGTTAGATAATGGTTAGATATCTCATATCATATATTATACTTCATTAGTAGCGTATTTTATGATGAAGTTTTGTTGTTAGGAACCAATTATACAACAAAGACAAAGTATTAATTTATCGATATAATGCATAATAAATAAAATACATTAACTAGGAACAAGGCCGAGCTGGTGAATTATACTGTCGTCGTCTCGTCGCAGGTACTAAAAGATATCTGACGTTTTTCTTGTAATATGGACAGGCTGGTTCATCGCAACCTAAAACTTCAGCTTCGTGGATGATATGGCCACCTCCCTGCAGTAATTCGTCTCCTAAAATAAGTCTTCTTGCACAAGCAAGTAAGCACGGTCCACACACCGCCACCGCACATAGTGCAGCTAAGAACTCAAGAATAAACATTGCTGTATCAAAGTCGTTCCACATTGTAATTTAGATTGTAGGTATCCCAAATTAAATCTTCCATGCGTATGTATTGGCTCAGAATTATGTTTTTAATTTTATTTTGATATAATATTACGGAGAGAAAAGGGTTTAAAATTATATTGAATCAAATGTCAGTCTCTATTATAATAATTTGATTATCCTTTGTCATGTTATTATATTAAGATAATGAGGTACCGTGAAACCTGCTTACTTTGCCACTTTTTCATGTGTCAAAAAGTTTGATTCGCTTTAAAAAAATATAATTGTATGAAAACGTAATGAGCACAGAATGTAATGAGTAACCTGCACCTAGACGTAGTAAATTTCATGAAAATTTACATTATTACTAAATATCTATTTCATTTTTGTAAATTATAATATTTTAAGCATAAAAACAATTATGGCAAAGTTAGCTGTCACTTCTGGTAAATTTGCCATATGAAAGAAAAAATGAAATTTTTGGAGTTTATGAGGTTAAAAAGTAATATATTTGCACTCTTCCTATATCCCGTAAAATAAAGTAAAAACTTTATATTATTTAGCACTGGTAATTTAACTCTCTAAGAAGGTGGCAAATTCACCAACCTTTCCAAAATATTTCCTATATAAGAAGAAGTTAGGGTTAGGGTTGTCAAATAAAAATGTTTTCGTAGTAGGAACAATTTAGTAAAAGTAAAAAAAAACATAATCAATTACTTCTAGTTAGTTTCTTAACTTTGAATTGTTTTACATAATAAAACAAAAAAAATAGTATTCATTAAACTAACTAACTTTTTTTTTAATATCACACATTACACGACATTCCTAAAAGATTTAAACAATGACAAATTCTTATTTATATGATCTTGATTGAATATAAAAATTGTTGTTATTTTAAACTTGATAAAATATTCATCAGAAATTTTGTGGCAGCCCTAACCTCCAACAAAACATGGCAAAGTCACCATCACAGACTAGACGTTGTGATTGGGGTTGTTGAATTTACCAATACCAATTGCGAAGTAAAGGTAGCTTGTAGCACAGTAAATCAGCTTTTATTTAGCTAAAGAACATTATGTTAACATAATATCAAAAAAATACTTACGTAGGCAATGCTTTTCCCGTTTGTTTTTGTAAAAGTTCCGTAGCACTAAGTTTCATACCGCCAACATTCGAAAAAAGTAACCGCCGAAAATGACATCTCAAAAACAAGCTGGGTTGCCACATCTCATTCGGTGTTGCCATTTAACTCATAAATTTTACTATAAAGGCATGCATACATGACAAAAAACTGATATTAAGATGTGACTACACTTTTTCCCTCAGAAGTTGGCTATGGCAAAAAATCTGCAACCGTTGGCAAAGCTAGCAGGTTTTACCGGTAATACAATAAAATTTTAAACTTTTTGTACGAAGAAAAATAATCAATATCGTATATCTATATATTTAGGCATTATCTAAATGGTAGTTATATAGGTACCTAAGAGGTACCTGATGTCTTATATATAAATGGTTATCAGTTATCAGTATTTTTATTTCCGTCGATTATTTACTACGGTTGGCGGTTGACGTTGACAATAATTGACATCTCGGATTGACATGGACCATGGTTGACACATAAACATGTGATGTTTCGAAGATGTAATCACTTCGGTAAATTAGATATTTTAATTTTAAATTAAACAGTGATTGGATCCTACTAAAAACGTAACTCGACTTTTATATCTAAGATCTTAATGAATTAAAAATCAAACATGAAGGGAAAAGTGTTAATTGGGTAAGATAATGCATATCGTTTGTTTCCTTTTTACAACAAAAATTATTAATTATTGCATAAATTGCACAATATGAGGTCAATGACTACCGGCTAGTAAAATTTCGCTACGATCGTACAGTTAACGTTTGTTTTAGTTACCGTTATAATATTAGCAACAAGTTTGTTATTGTACATCTAAAATGTTTATTTATTATACAAAATTAAATGCACTTGGTAAATAATGTATAATCTAAAGACATTAAAGTATGTATTATGATTATTCTCTATCATTTCTTTGAATTTCTATCAATGGTGGATTTACAAACAGATGAATAGGTTTAAACTTTAGCTTATGGTGGAAAATGTTTAGTTGTTTATTCTTCTTTTTTCCTATTCTAGAGTAATATACTTTTACAATCTTCTCAATTTATAATCATTGAAGAGTAATGTCAAACGATAAATCTCCCACCATTTTCAATTTGTGTATAAAATAAAAAAGACGGGTTGCACTCCGGGAGTGCCGGCAGAAGTGAATACTTGATTATTAACGTTGAGCATGTTTGATATTTTGGAATGGTATCCGTTTTACGCTTTTTCGATCAGGTCACGTGTCCTGAGGCGAGTTTAAGATTTTATACCCATTACAGAAAAAGTGCTCAATGCCACTAAAGAAGTTTTCACTTCAAATATCAAATTTTCCTCAATGAATCTTATTCATACATTTTATTTGAACAACTTTATATTGTTACCGTGAAATTATATGAAATAAATCTTTATTGATATTATATATGTGTAACAATTGTCACAGTGCAATAAAATTACGTGAACTATTTATCCGTGCATATTTCCCATATCAGTAAAGTGTTGTGTACTATTTATTTAAGTAATGTTCAATAAACATGTATAGTTTAACATTATAATGTACAGGTTGGTGCTAATATCATGTGTGCTGGTGACATGGCTGTTTGGACATTTTTACCATGAGTTGCTGGAAGCATATGAACAAAATGGGACCCTCGCACAATCTGAATATTCATGGTAAGAACAATACTGGTTCAATTCTGTATTTTAATTTATAGCAATGTACTGTGTTGCCACAATATTGCAAATTTCCTGGAAGATACCAATCTAAGTAATCCAATGATTATTTAAAATTTATTATTAGTATTTTGATAATAAATAGAGATATACTATGTATTAAGATACAATTTTAAGAAATTATCATTTAACAATAAAAATGTTAAGTTACTGTAATAATATGTTTTAATTATCTTTCACACATAACATAAATCAAACCTGATGCTTATAAATTACAGTATTTTTATTGTTCATTTAAATTTATTATTCAAGTATTTTTTAATTTATTTAAGTAAGTATTGTGTTCTTTAACAAATCTCAATTATTATCACTTGACCTATAATTCTTACTTGGATATCTTAAAAATGATAAAACATGACATTTCAGGGTTTTACGTCTGCTATTGAACTGTGTGGGTTATTCCACGATAGTGCTGCCTGCTTTTATCCTGTACAAGTATTTGGATCGGATCAATTACTTTGATAAAATTTGTGAGTAACTATCTTATAATATAAATATGATCCTTTAAAAAATACTAAATTGCCTAACAAATGAAATTAAAACTAAAAACCAACCATCAAGAAACAGTCGAATTTAGAAACTTTTCCTCTTTTACGAAAATGTGTGTTTCATTGAAACTAATATTTGTGTTCATTTATTGAAATATTTTATTGTATCAATGAAAAATCTTTATCTATTTGAGCATGTATTTTTAATCTTTATATTTGATATAAAAATATTGGATAATTATGATTGTATAAGGTAGTAAAACAAACATAGATAATCAGAAGAGTTAACAATTTTTGTGACCATTTAAAAAATTAGAATGGTATTATTAGAAGACTTTATTATGGGGCTCCGCTCCTGATGGTCTTAGTGTGATGATATAAAGGCTATCTTTAGTCTTCTCAGATAAATGCGCTTTCGAACACCGAAATAATTTTTCAAATCTTACCATTAGTTCTTGAGATTAGCGCATTCAAACAAACTCTTCAGCTTTATAATATTAGCATAGATTTATGGTGAAATAAAGTAAACATAATGGTGAATGACGAATTGCATTGTGCATGGTTCATTATAACGTAGCTATGAACATGAGCCTATAATTTGCTCTCTGTGACTAATATTTCAATTTACGTGTTTATTTTATAGCTAGAGAAAAATGACGATATTGATATTTTAAAATTTAAAACATTAAAATGTTTTTTATTAGTTATGGTTTTAGGATATGTTTTAATGTAGGAGTACTGAGTTTGAAACATTTTAAAAGAATTGAAAAAAAGTAAGTATTTATTTATTTATCAAAGTTCAATAGGCAAAGCCAGAGTGAGGTAGCACTAGTATATAAAATATGAATTTCTATCTGTAATGGTAAATATTGTTTTGCTTACTTCTTATTACTTAGGGGTATGAAAAATAGATTTTATTCTACCCGATAAGCACACAAAAATTCATGAGAATTGGAGCTGTTTCAGAGGGGTTCAAACAGCGTAACACAATAATTTTATACATTAACCTAATATTTTCATAGCAAACACAACATGGCTATCGCGCATCCTGCACGCGTGTTTTGCGGAGCAGAACGAGCGGCTGCCGGAGTCGGTTAAGCTGAAGGAGGAGAGTCAGACCGAGACCCTGGAACTGGTGTTCTGCTTCTCGGGGCTGATGGCTGCGTACCTCGTGTGGGGACTGCTGCAGGAGAAGATTATGACGCAGGTGATTGTGGGGGTAGAAGTGAATGTGAGGGGGGAAGGGTTGTTTGAAAGAATATTTGATTGAAAAAAAATTGTATTCTAAAATTCAAAATGTGTTAAAAGAGAAGGGGTAATAGGGGATATAAATTAGGGGATATATTTTGTTGGATTGCCGTTGAAGGAATAATAACTGAAAAAAAAAAGTTTATGCAATTTTTTTTGCCGTAAGAAGTCTAGTTTGCTTAGAGTAGTATTAACTGTATCATGTATCTGTACTAAAAAATATTCTTTTATTATTGTATGCATTTTGTTTTTAACAAATAAACTCAAAAACTACAGGTTAAAAAAATATTTTACTTTTATTCTCGGTTTAATGTGTCATTGTTTGAGCCAGAACTACACGCTTGCCGACGGCACGGTAGTGCGGTTCAACGACTCGCAGTTCCTCGTGTTCATCAACCGTTTATCCGCGTGTGTACTGGCGTTCGCCCGTCTGCGCTGGGTCGGGGCTCCGCTGTTCGCAGCGCCACTGTACAAGTTCGGCTACTGCTCGCTCACCAACATCGTGAGCGCCTGGTGCCAGTACGAGGCGCTGAAGTACGTCAGCTTCCCCACGCAGGTCGGTGCCGCTATATGCTGTAGAGCCGCTTTACAAGTTGCACTATACTATTGACATACTCTTAACTCACAATCACTTATTAATAGGTCGTCAATATGTCTCAGCGGCAAGATCAAAAATGTGAAAATAAAACATTCACTTTTTTTATTTATTTGGTTCACAACTTGGAATTGACACGAACAGGCTTAAAAACTATTTACTAAAAAAACATTTGCGGTGTAATCCGTAAATTAGTGAGCAGTGCATAGTGAAACTAAATAATATAATAACAGATAATAGACGTTTCATTGAAATTAACACTTCATTTCGTTGCAGTAATGTTCAAAATCGATTGTATTGTTTATTTGAAAACTCTGCCTAATAAAAGCGTAGGCTGAGTTTTGCTTCAATATTTGAAAGTGATTGTGATTTTTTCACAATTTTGTTTCATGAGAACTTTTGTTGACAACATTCACACAAATAATAATAATTATTCCTAAGATTTTAGCTGATTAACAGAGAGTTAGAAATTATCATAATCTTTAAATGATATCGAAATTAATATAACATCATCGAATGACCAATAAACTGTCCTAAAATGTGATCCTTCGAGCCGGAAAAATATACAGGATGTCCCAGAAGTCGACGTCAAGCCGAAATTTTCTGAAAGGTAATGCCACACCAGTTATCAGAAAAATTGAAAAAAAAATTTAAGTCATGTATTTTTGAAGTTATGGATTTTTATGTATAAAAAAATATTTCTAGTTTTAGTTCTAGTGTGTATGTGGAAGGATGGAATTCCTTTATCGAAAAAGGGAGGATCCTTGACCAGTCTACTCGACTGGCCGGTAAGGCCCTGATGATGTCGGAAAGTTGTACATAATATGCCCTGTAGCGAAAACATTGAACTCAGAGCATGTATGATATCCATGATGTCAAATCTGATGTATAAATTCGCGGGTTCCAGGTGCTGTCGAAATCGTGCAAGGTGATCCCCGTGATGCTGATGGGCAAGCTGATCTCGCGCAACACGTACGAGCTGTACGAGTACGCGACCGCGGTGCTCATCTCCGTGGGGATGGTCATGTTCATGTACGGCAGCCATGATGATTACGCTGGTGAGATTTTAAATCTATAAAAGTTTTGAGGTGCTAATTTCGAATTTGCTAATTTTTAATTAAATTTTGTGTTCCTTAATATTGATTTTGAATTGCCCGTAAATATATAAAAAGACTGCTATCGTATGGTTAGTTAGAGATCAAGAAGTATGTTATCGTGTAATATTAAATTTTATACTTTTTAGTTTTTGATAAGGCCTTTGATTAAGTGAATCATATTCCGCTGTTTAAAAACTTGTCAGGGGTTGTTCTTATATGAACTTGATAGTGGCTTGCACCTTATTTACGCAATAGAACGTTAAAAAATATTTTTTTAATCGTTAGGGATCGCATCTCTTTGTAAACAGTTATGGTGTCCCACAAGGCTCGTATCTGGGGCCTGTTTTTTTATTTAATTTTTATTAACGTTAGGTTTAGTGTGATCGATTAGGAACGCGTCCCCAACCATTATTTTGGTATAATTTGATGCATATAATTCCATATTATGAGTTTATGTACTGAACACGAGTGTGTGCGTAGCGTCGACAGCGACGTCGGTGTCGGGCGTGTGCCTGCTGGCGCTGTACATGTCGTGCGACAGCTTCACGTCGTCGTGGCAGGGCGCGTTGTTCGCGCGCTACTCGCTGCGGCCGCTGCAGATGATGGGCGCCGTCACGCTCTGCTCCTGCGCGCTCTCCGCCGCCGCGCTGCTGCGCGCGCCCCGCCCGCCGCTGCCGGCGCTGCTGCAGGTACACACGCGCTGCTGCAGGTACACACGCGCTGCTGCAGGTACACACGCGCTGCTGCAGGTACACACGCGCTGCTGCAGGTACACACGCGCTGCTGCAGGTACACACGCGCTGCTGCAGGTACACACGCGCTGCTGCAGGTACACACGCGCTGCTGCAGGTACACACGCGCTGCTGCAGGTACACACGCGCTGCTGCAGGTACACACGCGCTGCTGCAGGTACACACGCGCTGCTGCAGGTACACACGCGCTGCTGCAGGTACACACGCGCTGCTGCAGGTACACACGCGCTGCTGCAGGTACACACGCGCTGCTGCAGGTATACAGGCCAAGGAGCTTTAACAGGCGCTTTAACAGGTCAGGGAGCTGTAACAGGTGTTTTATCAGGTCAGCTAGCTATAACAGATGCTTTAACAGGCCAGAAAGCTGTAACAAGTGCTTTAACAGATCAGGCAGCTGTAACAGGTGCTTTAACAGGTCAGGAAGCAGTTAAAGGTGCTTTATCAGGTCAGGGAGCTATAACAAATGCTTTAACAGGTCAGGGAGCTGCAACAGGAGCTTAAACAAATCAGACAGCTGTAACAGGTGCTTTAAAAGGTCAGGAAGCAGTTAAAGGTGCTTTAACAGGTCAGGGAGCTATAACACATGCTTTAACAAGTCAGGGAGCTTTTACAGGAGCTTTTACAGGTACTTTAACAGTTCAGGGAGCTGTAAAAGGTGTTTTATAGGTTAGGTAGCTATAACAGATGCTTAAACAGGTCAAGGAGCTTTTACAGGAGCTTTAACCGGTCAGGGAGCTTTTACAGGAGCTTTAACCGGTCAGGGAGCTTTAACAAGTCAGGGAGCTTTAACAGGTACTTTAACAGGTCAGGGAGCTGTAACAGGTGTTTTATGAGGTTAGGTAGCTATAACACATGCTTTAACAAGTCAGGGAGCTTTTACAGGAGCTTTAACTGATCAGGGAGCTTTTACAGGAGCTTTAACAAATCAGGCAGCTGTAACAGGTGCATTAAAAGGGTCGGAATCTGTAACAGGTGTTTTTACAGGTCAGGAAGCTGTAACAGGTGCTTCAACAGGTCAGGAAGCAGTTAAAGGTGCTTTAACAGGTCAGGGAGCTATAACACATGCTTTAACAAGTCAGGGAGCTTTTACAGGAGCTTTTACCGGTCAGGAAGCTTTTACAGGTACTTTAACAGTTCAGGGAGCTGTAAAAGGTGTTTTATCAGGTTAGGTAGCTATAACAGATGCTTAAACAGGTCAAGGAGCTTTTACGGGAGCTTTAACCGGTCAGGGAGTTTTTACAGGAGCTTTAACCGGTCAGGGAGCTTTTAAAGGAGCTTTAACTGATCAGGGAGCTTTTACAGGAGCTTTAACAAATCAGGCAGCTGTAACAGGTGCTTTTAAAGGTCAGGAATCTGTAACAGGTGTTTTAACAGGTCAGGAAGCTGTAACAGGTGCTTCAACAGGTCAGGAAGCAGTTAAAGGTGCTTTAACAGGTCAGGGAGCTATAACACATGCTTTAACAAGTCAGGGAGCTTTTACAGGAGCTTTTACCGGTCAGGAAGCTTTTACAGGTACTTTAACAGTTCAGGGAGCTGTAAAAGGTGTTTTATCAGGTTAGGTAGCTATAACAGATGCTTAAACAGGTCAAGGAGCTTTTACAGGAGCTTTTAACAAGTCAGGGAGCTTTTACAGGAGCTTTAACTGATCAGGGAGCTTTTACAGGAGCTTTAACAAATCAGGCAGCTGTAACAGGTGCTTCAACAGGTCAGGAAGCAGTTAAAGGTGCTTTAACAGGTCAGGGAGCTATAACACATGCTTAAACAAGTCAGGGAGCTTTTACAGGAGCATTTACCGGTCAGGAAGCTTTTACAGGTACTTTAACAGTTCAGGGAGCTGTAAAAGGTGTTTTATCAGGTTAGGTAGCTATAACAGATGCTTAAACAGGTCAAGGAGCTTTTACAGGAGCTTTAACCGGTCAGGGAGCTTTTACAGGAGCTTTAACCGGTCAGGGAGCTTTTACAGGAGCTTTAACTGATCAGGGAGCTTTTACAGGAGCTTTAACAAATCAGGCAGCTGTAACAGGTGCTTTTAAAGGTCAGGAATCTGTAACAGGTGTTTTAACAGGTCAGGAAGCTGTAACAGGTGCTTTAACAGGTCAGGAAGCAGTTTTAGGTGCTTTAACAGGTCAGGGAGCTTTTACAGGAGCTTTAACTGGTCAGGGAGCTTTTACAGGAGCTTTAACAAATCAGGCAGCTGTAACAGGTGCTTTAAAAGGTCAGGAATCTGTAACAGGTGCTTTAACAGGTCAGGAAGCTGTAACAGGTGCTTTAACAGGTCAGGAAGCAGTTAAAGGTGCTTTAACAGGTCAGGGAGCTGTAACAGGTGTTTTATCAGGTTAGGTAGCTATAACAGATGCTTAATTAGGTCAGGAAGCAGTTAAAGGTGCTTTAACAGGTCAGGGAGCTGTAACAGGTGCTTTATCAGGTCAGGGAGCTATAACACATGCTTTATCAGGTCAGGAAGCTATAACACATGCTTTAACAAGTCAGGGAGCTTTTACAGGAGTTTAACAAGTCAGGAAGCTGTAACAGGTGTTTTATCAGGTAAGGTAGCTATAACAGATGCTTAAACAGGTCAGGAATTAGTTAAAGGTGCTTTAACAGGTCAGGGAGCTATAACAGGTGCTTTATCAGGTCAGGGAGCTATAACATATGCTTTAACAAGTCAGGGAGCTTTTACAGGAGCTTTAACTGGTCAGGGAGCTTTTACAGGTACTTTAAAAATAAATAAATGCATCATAGCTGCAGGTATATTTACACGCAATATAGCTGCAGGTATAGTTACACTTAATATAGCTGCAGGTATAGTTACACTTAATATAGCTGCAGGTATAGTTACACTTAATATAGCTGCAGGTATAGTTACACTTAATATAGCTGCAGGTATAGTTACACGCAATATAGCTGCAGGTATAGTTACACGCAATATAGCTGCAGGTATAGTTACATGCATTATAGCTGCAGGTATAGTTACACGCATTATAGCTGCAGGTATAGTTACACGCTCTACAGATGCAGATATAGTTTCACGCAATATAGCTGCAGGTATAGTTACATGCAATATAGCTGCAGGTATAGTTACACGCAATATAGCTGCAGGTATAGTTACACGCAATATAGCTGCAGGTATAGTTACACGCAATATAGCTGCAGGTATAGTTACACGCAATATAGCTGCAGGTATAGTTACACGCTCTACAGATGCAGATATAGTTTCACGCAATATAGCGGCAGGTATAGTTACACGCAATATAGCTGCAGGTATAGTTACACGCAATATAGCTGCAGGTATAGTTACACGCTCTACAGATGCAGATATAGTTTCACGCAATATAGCTGCAGGTATAGTTACACGCAATATAGCTGCAGGTATAGTTACACGCTCTACAGATGCAGATATAGTTTCACGCAATATAGCTGCAGGTATAGTTACACGCAATATAGCTGCAGGTATAGTTACACGCATTATAGCTGCAGGTATAGTTACACGCATTATAGCTGCAGGTATAGTTACATGCATTATAGCTGCAGGTATAGTTACACGCAATATAGCTGCAGGTATAGTTACACGCAATATAGCTGCAGGTATAGTTACACGCTCTACAGCTGCAGGTATAGTTACACGCAATATAGCTGCAGGTATAGTTACACTTAATATAGCTGCAGGTATAGTTACACGCAATATAGCTGCAGGTATAGTTTCACGCAATATAGCTGCAGGTATAGTTACACGCAATATAGCTGCAGGTATAGTTACACGCAATATAGCTGCAGGTATAGTTACACGCAATATAGCTGCAGGTATAGTTACACGCAATATAGCTGCAGGTATAGTTACACGCAATATAGCTGCAGGTATAGTTACACGCTCTACAGATGCAGATATAGTTTCGCGCAATATAGCTGCAGGTATAGTTACACGCTTTACAGATGCAGATATAGTTTCACGCAATATAGCTGCAGGTATAGTTACACGCAATATAGCTGCAGGTATAGTTACACGCAATATAGCTGCAGGTATAGTTACATGCAATATAGCTGCAGGTATAGTTACACGCAATATAGCTGCAGGTATAGTTACACGCTCTACAGATGCAGATATAGTTTCACGCAATATAGCTGCAGGTATAGTTACACGCAATATAGCTGCAGGTATAGTTACACGCAGTATAGCTGCAGGTATAGTTACACGCTCTACAGATGCAGATATAGTTTCACGCAATATAGCTGCAGGTATAGTTACACGCAATATAGCTGCAGGTATAGTTACACGCATTATAGCTGCAGGTATAGTTACACGCATTATAGCTGCAGGTATAGTTACATGCATTATAGCTGCAGGTATAGTTACACGCAATATAGCTGCAGGTATAGTTACACGCAATATAGCTGCAGGTATAGTTACACGCTCTACAGATGCAGATATAGTTTCACGCAATATAGCTGCAGGTATAGTTACACGCATTATAGCTGCAGGTATAGTTACACGCATTATAGCTGCAGGTATAGTTACATGCATTATAGCTGCAGGTATAGTTACACGCAATATAGCTGCAGGTATAGTTACACGCAATATAGCTGCAGGTATAGTTACACGCTCTACAGCTGCAGGTATAGTTACACGCAATATAGCTGCAGGTATAGTTACACTTAATATAGCTGCAGGTATAGTTACACGCAATATAGCTGCAGGTATAGTTTCACGCAATATAGCTGCAGGTATAGTTACACGCAATATAGCTGCAGGTATAGTTACACGCAATATAGCTGCAGGTATAGTTACACGCTCTACAGATGCAGATATAGTTTCACGCAATATAGCTGCAGGTATAGTTACATGCAATATAGCTGCAGGTATAGTTACACGCAATATAGCTGCAGGTATAGTTACATGCAATATAGCTGCAGGTATAGTTACACGCAATATAGCTGCAGGTATAGTTACACGCAATATAGCTGCAGGTATAGTTACACGCAATATAGCTGCTGGTATAGTTACACGCAATATAGCTGCAGGTATAGTTACACGCAATATAGCTGCAGGTATAGTTACACGCAATATAGCTGCAGGTATAGTTACACGCAATATAGCTGCAGGTATAGTTACATGCATTATAGCTGCAGGTATAGTTACACGCATTATAGCTGCAGGTATAGTTACACGCTCTACAGATGCAGATATAGTTTCACGCAATATAGCTGCAGGTATAGTTACACGCAATATAGCTGCAGGTATAGTTACACGCAATATAGCTGCAGGTATAGTTACACGCAATATAGCTGCAGGTATAGTTACACGCAATATAGCTGCAGGTATAGTTACACGCAATATAGCTGCAGGTATAGTTACACGCATTATAGCTGCAGGTATAGTTACACGCAATATAGCTGCAGGTATAGTTACACGCAACATAGCTGCAGGTATAGTTACACGCTTTACAGATGCAGATATAGTTTCACGCAATATAGCTGCAGGTATAGTTACATGCAATATAGCTGCAGGTATAGTTACACGCAATATAGCTGCAGGTATAGTTACATGCAATATAGCTGCAGGTATAGTTACACGCAATATAGCTGCAGGTATAGTTACACGCTCTACAGATGCAGATATAGTTTCACGCAATATAGCTGCAGGTATAGTTACACGCAATATAGCTGCAGGTATAGTTACACGCAATATAGCTGCAGGTATAGTTACACGCTCTACAGATGCAGATATAGTTTCACGCAATATAGCTGCAGGTATAGTTACACGCAATATAGCTGCAGGTATAGTTACACGCATTATAGCTGCAGGTATAGTTACATGCATTATAGCTGCAGGTATAGTTACACGCAATATAGCTGCAGGTATAGTTACACGCAATATAGCTGCAGGTATAGTTACACGCTCTACAGATGCAGATATAGTTTCACGCAATATAGCTGCAGGTATAGTTACATGCAATATAGCTGCAGGTATAGTTACACGCAATATAGCTGCAGGTATAGTTACACGCAATATAGCTGCAGGTATAGTTACATGCATTATAGCTGCAGGTATAGTTACACGCATTATAGCTGCAGGTATAGTTACACGCTCTACAGATGCAGATATAGTTTCACGCAATATAGCTGCAGGTATAGTTACACGCAATATAGCTGCAGGTATAGTTACACGCAATATAGCTGCAGGTATAGTTACACGCAATATAGCTGCAGGTATAGTTACACGCAATATAGCTGCAGGTATAGTTACACGCAATATAGCTGCAGGTATAGTTACACGCAATATAGCTGCAGGTATAGTTACACGCAATATAGCTGCAGGTATAGTTACACGCAATATAGCTGCAGGTATAGTTACATGCATTATAGCTGCAGGTATAGTTACACGCATTATAGCTGCAGGTATAGTTACACGCTCTACAGATGCAGATATAGTTTCACGCAATATAGCTGCAGGTATAGTTACACGCAATATAGCTGCAGGTATAGTTACACGCAATATAGCTGCAGGTATAGTTACACGCAATATAGCTGCAGGTATAGTTACACGCAATATAGCTGCAGGTATAGTTACACGCATTATAGCTGCAGGTATAGTTACACGCAATATAGCTGCAGGTATAGTTACACGCAATATAGCTGCAGGTATAGTTACACGCTTTACAGATGCAGATATAGTTTCACGCAATATAGCTGCAGGTATAGTTACATGCAATATAGCTGCAGGTATAGTTACACGCAATATAGCTGCAGGTATAGTTACATGCATTATAGCTGCAGGTATAGTTACACGCATTATAGCTGCAGGTATAGTTACACGCTCTACAGATGCAGATATAGTTTCACGCAATATAGCTGCAGGTATAGTTACACGCTCTACAGATGCAGATATAGTTTCACGCAATATAGCTGCAGGTATAGTTACATGCAATATAGCTGCAGGTATAGTTACACGCAATATAGCTGCAGGTATAGTTACACGCAATATAGCTGCAGGTATAGTTACACGCTCTACAGATGCAGATATAGTTTCACGCAATATAGCTGCAGGTATAGTTACACGCAATATAGCTGCAGGTATAGTTACATGCATTATAGCTGCAGGTATAGTTACACGCATTATAGCTGCAGGTATAGTTACACGCAATATAGCTGCAGGTATAGTTACACGCAATATAGCTGCAGGTATAGTTACACGCTTTACAGATGCAGATATAGTTTCACGCAATATAGCTGCAGGTATAGTTACATGCAATATAGCTGCAGGTATAGTTACACGCAATATAGCTGCAGGTATAGTTACACGCTCTACAGATGCAGATATAGTTTCACGCAATATAGCTGCAGGTATAGTTACATGCAATATAGCTGCAGGTATAGTTACACGCAATATAGCTGCAGGTATAGTTACACGCAATATAGCTGCAGGTATAGTTACACGCTCTACAGATGCAGATATAGTTTCACGCAATATAGCTGCAGGTATAGTTACATGCAATATAGCTGCAGGTATAGTTACACGCAATATAGCTGCAGGTATAGTTACATGCATTATAGCTGCAGGTATAGTTACACGCATTATAGCTGCAGGTATAGTTACACGCTCTACAGATGCAGATATAGTTTCACGCAATATAGCTGCAGGTATAGTTACACGCAATATAGCTGCAGGTATAGTTACACGCTCTACAGATGCAGATATAGTTTCACGCAATATAGCTGCAGGTATAGTTACATGCAATATAGCTGCAGGTATAGTTACACGCAATATAGCTGCAGGTATAGTTACACGCAATATAGCTGCAGGTATAGTTACACGCTCTACAGATGCAGATATAGTTTCACGCAATATAGCTGCAGGTATAGTTACACGCAATATTGCTGCAGGTATAGTTACATGCAATATAGCTGCAGGTATAGTTACACGCATTATAGCTGCAGGTATAGTTACACGCAATATAGCTGCAGGTATAGTTACACGCAATATAGCTGCAGGTATAGTTACACGCTTTACAGATGCAGATATAGTTTCACGCAATATAGCTGCAGGTATAGTTACATGCAATATAGCTGCAGGTATAGTTACACGCAATATAGCTGCAGGTATAGTTACACGCTCTACAGATGCAGATATAGTTTCACGCAATATAGCTGCAGGTATAGTTACATGCAATATAGCTGCAGGTATAGTTACACGCAATATAGCTGCAGGTATAGTTACACGCAATATAGCTGCAGGTATAGTTACACGCTCTACAGATGCAGATATAGTTTCACGCAATATAGCTGCAGGTATAGTTACATGCAATATAGCTGCAGGTATAGTTACACGCAATATAGCTGCAGGTATAGTTACACGCAATATAGCTGCAGGTATAGTTACATGCATTATAGCTGCAGGTATAGTTACACGCATTATAGCTGCAGGTATAGTTACACGCTCTACAGATGCAGATATAGTTTCACGCAATATAGCTGCAGGTATAGTTACACGCAATATAGCTGCAGGTATAGTTACACGCAATATAGCTGCAGGTATAGTTACACGCAATATAGCTGCAGGTATAGTTACACGCAATATAGCCAATGACAAAAGTTTCTATTTTTCCTTTATTAAATGTAACCGAACTGTATATATATATTTTTTTTGTAATGATAAATTTTAATACATATAATTATAATTGAGTAAAATTTGTAATTTTTTTTAATAATTATTTATTATGTATGTATAATTAAGTGCTCATTAAATTTTGATTATATAATATTTTTAATAATTTGACGAATATAATTGTAATTTTAAATTTGTAATTTATTGTAATACTTTTCGTGGTATATAATCAATGTTATTAAGTTCTTTTAATTTTTTTTAACTAATATTTTTTAATAAATTGACGAATTGTAATTGTAATAAATATTTTGAACGCTGTAATTTCCTGTAATTAAAGGTGCAGAAGACCACGTACTTAAATAATTAGATGTAACAAATGTAATCTGTATCCTTTGTTGGAAATTCTAAATAAATAAATAAATAAATAAATAAATAAATAAATAGCTGCAGGTATAGTTACACGCATTATAGCTGCAGGTATAGTTACACGCAATATAGCTGCAGGTATAGTTACACGCAATATAGCTGCAGGTATAGTTACACGCTTTACAGATGCAGATATAGTTTCACGCAATATAGCTGCAGGTATAGTTACATGCAATATAGCTGCAGGTATAGTTACACGCAATATAGCTGCAGGTATAGTTACATGCATTATAGCTGCAGGTATAGTTACACGCATTATAGCTGCAGGTATAGTTACATGCATTATAGCTGCAGGTATAGTTACACGCATTATAGCTGCAGGTATAGTTACATGCATTATAGCTGCAGGTATAGTTACACGCATTATAGCTGCAGGTATAGTTACACGCCATATAGGAACCTTAACGTGCACAGCAAAACTACTCCCGTATTCCGTGTTCATACCAACGGTGTAGTCAGCAGTTTGTTGTGAAAGCCGGGCCGTAACACGTGCTCTGCCTAAAATAATTATAGTAAACATCATCATATTTGATTATAAATCATTTGAAAGCAAAAATATCAAATCCAACAAAAAGATCGTGTTCCGTCGTTACAATATTGTATTCATTGAAAAATGTTTCTTGTTGGTAGAGATGGTTATTAATTGTCTCAATAGATGGCGTGCGGTGTGTCCCTTAGACAAATAAATTCGATCGCTTTGGCGGGTCACGAGTGGCTGAATTGGTCAGGCATCCGCCCCGGATTGGCGTGAAAGGATGCGGGTCGAGTCCCGCCTCGTAATCGAATTTTTTCTGTTCTTTATAAATTTATAAATATAATTTATTTGTTACAATGAAGTATTGTCTCTTGCAGCACCCGATGTTCGTGTTCGACTGCCTGCTGTTATCGGGCAGCTCCGCGCTGGGGCAGGTGCTCATCTACCGCACCATCGCGCGGTTCGGGGCCGTCGTGTTCACTATTATCATGACGCTTAGACAGGTTTGCACTTTTATACAGCCTCACATTGCGAGTACAATGATTTTTTTAATACTATTTTAACGTGGATATTGTATTTACTTTACTTCGTACTAATCAGTTAATGTTATGTCACTTTCATTGAAATTTAATTTACTCTAAATTTAATTACATTTTTTTTATATTCTCACCTATTGGTTTATTTATAACTAGTACTTAGTATATTTGAAATATATAAATATGGTTTTTCTATAAACGGGATAAATCACGAGAATCGAAGTGATAATAACTTCGAACGGCCTAGGGTTCTACATAATTATTCAAATTAATTTATTTCCTATTCCACTAATTAATGGATCTGCGTTCTGTACATAATGTAGGTAACCGCCTTTAAGTACGTATGTGCCGTGTGTTTTCATTGTATTTAATTATAGCTTATTTATGTTTGGTATATTATGTACAATCCATACTATCCATACTAATATTATGAATGCGAAAGTAACTTTGTCTGTCTGTCTGTTACTCAATCACGCCTTAACTACTGAACCAATTTGCATGAAATTTGGTATAGAGATATTTTGATACCCGAGAAAGGATATAGGATAGGTTTTATCCCGGAAATCCTACGGGAACGGGTTTTTCTTTGAAAATGCGGGCGAAGCCGCGGGCGGAAAGCTAGTAAAGAATAAATAAATAATGGAAAAGTAAATAAATAATATCTTCTTTATTTGTGTGTGTGTCAGGCGGTGTCGATCCTCGTGTCGTGCGTGGTGTACGGTCACGCGGTGTCGGCGGGCGGCGCGCTGGGCGTGCTGCTCGTGTTCGCCGCCGTGCTGCTGCGCCTGCACTGCCGCCGGCGGGCTCGCCGCACACCGCAACCCGCATAGCACCCGCCCCCCCACTGCCCCTCCCCCTCGCACACCCACGCGGTGTCGGCGGGCGGCGCGCTGGGCGTGCTGCTCGTGTTCGCCGCCGTGCTGCTGCGCCTGCACTGCCGCCGGCGGGCTCGCCGCACACCGCAACCCGCATAGCACCCGCCCCCCCACTGCCCCTCCCCCTCGCACACCCACGCGGTGTCGGCGGGCGGCGCGCTGGGCGTGCTGCTCGTGTTCGCCGCCGTGCTGCTGCGCCTGCACTGCCGCCGGCGGGCTCGCCGCACACCGCAACCCGCGCAGCATATACCCCCCCACTCCCCCTCCCCGCCCTCCCCGCCGCACACACCGCCCGGGTATAGGCAGGTGTTCAACCTGGACTGCTCGAGAACGTTCCAGCTACGGCTCTAATCAGCATCTGCAAGCATACCCCCCTCCCTTCACCGCACACCCCACCCGGGTATACGCCCGTGTGCAATCACTGCAATCTGGACTGTTCGAGAACGTTCTAGCTGCAGTTGTAGTTAGCAGCCCCGTGCCCGCGCAGCATACACCCCCCACAGCTGCTCCACCCCCTCCCCGCCCGGGTATACAAGGGTGTTTAATTTTGACTGTTCGAGGACGTTTGAGCTGCGGCTCTAAGCAGCGTGGCCGCAACCCGCTCCACTCCCCGCCCCGGCCTGTGTGTATCATCAACTTTCTAGATTGTTCTAGGATATTCAAACTGCAACTATAAGAAAATTCTAGAACGTTTGAACTACGGTTCTAATCAGCGTCGCCTCTACAAGCGCCCGACCGCACATTAGATCTCCTTAACTGTTCCAGAAAATTCGAATGGTGGCTTACAGCCAGAATATTTAATAATGTGTAATTTTAATCAGTTATACGTCGCAAATATACAACTAGTTAAAAATTTAGTAGATATTTAATTTGAATATCATGTGAATATTATAGAATTTCGCTCTCTCTCAAAAAAACACCGTGCAATAAAATGGCACCGTGTTCCTCCTCAATTGTTCTAGATTTTTTTTTTCTGGTGGTGGAACTGAAGAGTGATAACACTTAGTGACAATTTAGAACTTTTAAGATAAAGTGTATTTTACAGTAGTATAGACAAATTTCAAGGCCTGAAACTTCTAGATAATTCTAGAACTCGAATAATAACCTGAGACTGGATGATTTACACACATAGTATGTAAACTTAAAATGTTAAAAATTTCAAAAGTCCATAAAAACAATGTTTATGAAATGGGAAACTATTCCAAGTCCAATGGAAGATTCTAGAACTTATACAGAATCCATGGAATTTTCTAGAATTTTAGAATTGTTCACGATACTACTTAATAAATCCAAACCTATAAAATATGTAATTAGAACTCGTAACTATTTCGGTAACTAGTGCAAAGTGAAAATTCACCTAGCGGAACTTAGAACTATAAAGAGTGGCATTGGAACATTAGATTCCTATTTGTAACTATTAGATTAATTCTAAGGCAAAACATATGACAAATTTACATAGCAACAAAATACGTATAATATGTACAACACTTACTATTTTTAATTCATTCTCTTTTGAGAAATGAAGATATATATTATAGGCAATATTTATAACATAATGTTTAATGTATTCCACATTTTGATAGATAACATCCTATAACTGTCACAAGGATAGGTTATAGAATATTCTAGACTTGTGCCAAATAAGGCCTAGTAGAATTAATTGGAACTTTTGAGAATAAATTAACAAATTGACTAAAAATATGAAAATTGTTTATGAGAAACATAAAGTACTTATAATTTAATAAAACAATTTTATTCCTGACCTATTAAATCACAGTATTATTGTATGTGATTGTATGATATAGAACTGAAAATCTTAAATGTGTTAAATAGAGCATTGTTTGGCTTATTTGACTTTCAGAATAATATTGAATGAAATTCCGATGTTTTATCTTGTATCTGTCACAAACGAAATAATTATTTAAAAAATGTAATTCTATATATTGAAAATTCCTTGATCTCCTCAAAATGATTCTATATTCATAAAAAATATAATCTAAATGTGATATCTTTTCTTAAATTATATCTTTTCATATTTCAGATAGACGTATTACCTATTTATAATTTTCATGTATAATACAAAAAAATGATTTAAAACATATATTTAAGTCTACCAATTGCTATAATAATATTATGTAAATAATACGATTTATCAAAGATTCTATAGTGTAATAGTCCATATTCTTAACTATTTCTCTTTACTTTTAACTATAATATCATGGAATCCTTTTACACACGGACAATATATAAAAATCTTTAAAAAAAGTACTCTTAAAATCGGTTTATCAATAGATAAGTTATTGACTATTTATTAGACCATACTCTGCAAACGAAAGTAAAGCAGCTATTTTTTATTATGTTTATTGTATATGAGTGGAATATAGCAAATTGTTTGAAAAGTGAAATTTCTTTAGAAATATCAATGGTTTAATAAAAAATTAAACTAAAATAAAATACATTTCATTTATTAAGTAGATAAATATAATATTATAATATAGATAAGTAACAGAGACAAATATTTTAAGAAGTTTCACTTCTATCTCGCAGCACAAGTATAATCTTTATATATACAATTATAATTTATACTATAACAATATCCAGTGTTTAATGTACATAATATTAAATAGAACTACTTGTTACAAAGTTACGTATTTTATGTCTAATTTTCTGTAGATATTGTGTTGTGGTTTTAAGTTAAAATAAATATACATGAACGCACAAAAGTATTTTTCATTTATGCCTTTATCTTATTAAAAATGGGACCTAATTAATTAAAAAGATATACGAATACTGAAGTAAATTATTGGTCCATGAACAGCCTTTCGTCATTATGATCTCTATTAACAACTTTTTCAATGCTCCAAATTAAAATGCCGCTGTTAATTTTTTTAGTTATTATTTTTGTCTGTAATTCTAACGCGAGCGAATTCGCGGGTAATAGATAGAAATTTTATATTGATCTTTAAACATACTGTATAGCCATAGGTATTTACTACCTACCAAAGCTTTAAAATATGGAAAATTTCTGACGAAGGTTCTATTCATTTAAATTATGAAAAAAAGTATCATTAAATATGACGTCGTTGATCAAATTCAAATAACATTGATATTGTCAAACTCAAATATTGCATAAATTTTGTTTACTATTATTTAATAATATTTTTTGATAATAGTATGAAAACATGTTTTGGCTCTCGAATCCCATCAGTGTGAACAATTACTATGAATTTAAAGAGTTTCAAAACAACCTTTTTTCGAAATCACAACAGTAGTTAAAGGTAAGATGCAGTACCCTAAGGCAGTACCTACCTATAAACTAGGGAATGGAAGTTTGTAAAATTATTCTTTGTATGTACGTGCTATCTAAGTTCTCTCCTATCTTCTGCGGGCTCTTCCCTAGTGCTTGTAGCAAAACCTTGTCTTCACTTGCTCTATATTCATATTTGTGTAAATGTTATAGTCAAACCCCGAAGCTCGGGCACTCTTAGGTTGAACTGGTCAAACCTCAAGTCATAATGACTTTGTCAAAGCCCAAATAAATGTAATATTTACTAAACAATTTTCGTCTGTCGTTGTTTAGGGGCGTCTTATGCGCGTGCGATGCCTATGCTACGTTCGCCTTCGCCCGAGACTGCTACTGACTTCAGTCCAAGGGTGAAATTTAAATGTATTTCGAGGATTGCCCGATGGATTTTGCCAAACCTAAATAAACCAATCCTTCCGCGAAGAGATTGTGTTTCGGGATTTGACTATAACATTAGTGTATGTCTGTAGAGCGCATGCTAGGCTCTGTGCTGGTGACGCTGGCGCTGGCGCTGGGCATGGCGCCGTGCGTGCTGCAGCGCGCCTGCCCCGCCCGCGCGCCGCACCCGCCTTCCAGCGTCTGTCTGCATCGCGTACCGAACCGCAAGTAATATAACAGTATATACATGGATAGAAAAAGTTTGATGGTTATGTTAGTTGCTTCCAATCATACCTGTTCACAATTACACAGATTGACTATAGGTACTATCCTAAAATCCAAAAGCTAGCTGCAAATCTCGTCATTACGTGATAATTCAACAAACGACTTGCTGCCGCTCCGGCAAGTCCGACTCCGACTCGCTGTAGATCTTACAACTCCGGGAGTCCGTTTCTACACAGGAATTCGGTAGATGTGGTGGATCCGCTCTAAGTCCACTGCCATGTGATTGCCCCCATGTCGGCCCATGCGCAAGCAAATATTGTCATCTTGATTAGGGTTTGGTGGGTTCCCCTAGAATCAGATGCAATATATCGGAGGGACTGCTGTTGCGGTGCTGTGCTGGAAAATGGACGTTGGAGAACAAGGTATAATCATGAGCTTTATGGAATGTACGAGGAGCCGAATGTCATAAAGACCATAAAACTCGGCCGTTTACGCTGGGCCGGACACGTTGCACGTATGGACGACAACAGGGCTCCTCTGCGTCTGCTCGATGGAAAACCAGATGGACGTAGAAATCGAGGAAGACCAAAGCTCCGTTGGTTAGATGGTGTGGAACAGGACTTGGAAGCGATCGGTGTAAAGAATTGGAGATCCCGGGCAAGGGATCGCGGGGTCTGGATGAAAGTACTGGACCGGGCCAGGGCCCACTCGCGGCTGTAGAGCCTCAGATAGGATAGGCTGTTGCGGTCAAAGATTAGCCACGCCTGTGAATCAGGTCCTTATGAGGTTTAACTTATCTGTTTCTGGCACACCCTAAATCCTGCGGACAACAAACATAGATCAAGCGCTTTAGCTACAACTTGATCAATGAGATCATCCATGATCATTGGACATTTACCAAATTATTATTAAGCTTTAACAAAGTAATAGTGGGTTTATAAAGCGCAGGCACAACTATAAAACCTAAATACTTATACCTAAATACTTATACCTAAGCTATGTAAAATTATCTATCATATTCAGGAGTTCAACACCCAAATTCTCCAAAAAGTGTTGAAGAGTTACTCCAAGACTAAATTCCAGAAGAAACAACGTCGTTGCTTTTCCATAGAGTTATTATAGGTAAATTAAAAGATACCTAATTTATTTATTTGCATTTATTATAAGTTTATAATTATTATACATATTACGTCGATATAAATAAATTAAACACGTCGAACAAATCATCCAACATAGAAACCTAACCTAGTATTAATTAGATCTATTTGTCTTTTTGGTAGGTATAAATGCATTAGACTGTAGACAAAGGTATGACGAGCGAATATTTGACGAATGATCAAATATCTCATCCGCCATTTACCTATTATTTACAAAATAAAGCGATTGTTGTCAATTTACCACATCCATTGCCCTCCTACCACGAGATACATTCATAATTAATTAATCATTTAATATTAATTTGTTCAACATAATTATTTTTTGGTTCTGGAATAGACATCTGGTAATTTATAAATTAGAATACCAACTGTAACATCGAAGTGTTTCTGGTATGTTAACCCATGTTCTCACGTTATAAACTAATATCTACTGAAACAGCATTGATAGATTCACAAGTATGTTTCCTTATTAACAATCTATATTTTTTCACTAACTTTAGGATAGAGTACTCAAATAATACACAACTACTATATTATAATACTTTAATTCAAAAATCACGTTTTAATAACACACATATGACCTACAGTTTCAGTTATTACCGCATTAGGATAATCCTGAAAAGGTAATTGATATGTGTAAATAAATAAATAAATTAATCGCAAACGCCAGCACATAGTACGGGGTCGAGCCATGTCGGACAGTGTATATGAGCGGTCTGGGCAGTGCCCGCGCGAGTACTCCTGCCGACGCTGCTACTGCTGCCGCTGGCTGCTCTGCTGCTTCTCCTGCCGCTGCGCCTGCCACAAGTACACGGACTGATGGATGCTGTACTAGCTCTGGTCGCGCTTGTTGCGGTGCAACAGGTCTTTGTTAATCTGTATTAATGTAGTGGATTGTTGTAGGTATTGCATAGTTCCTGCGATGTATCCTGATTAAACGAGTTTTAGAATTCAAATTATTATTATGTTATTATGTTTGGAAATTGTGAGGAAAGTAACTAGTTAGATACTCTTAAGAATGAGAAGGTTGAATTTTGACAATCACGCGATATGACTTTCTTTGCGATGTAACAACATTTGAAGAGCTTTTCTGAATAGAATTTGGCCATAATTGGATGATTTGGGAATTTGCATTATGAACAGTTGTTTGTAATGTGTGTGTTTGTAAATTTCAAATAAATTCATTTGTGCTACCTATACATATTTCCTTTGAGTCGAAACTTACATCAGTAAATATTTATAAACCTATTCAGAACTTAACTTAATTTTCTTTTTACAGGTAGCTGGAGATTGCAAGAATTGTGTAGTAAGTATGATAATGACATCCAATTCAATCATATCAAATTTTTATTCATTTTTTATATCATCATCCTTCACAGTCTCTAGGCAAGGAAGAGAAGGCGATGTTTCGCGCCCATTCTGAAGCGTGTCTCCCAGAGTCCCACGTGGAGCCGAAGCTTCTAGAAGCGATGCTTCGCGGGCAGCTGGTCGATGACCCGGCGCTCAGGAAGCACGTGTACTGCGTCCTGCTCAAGTGTAAGGTGATCGGGAAGGACGGCAAGATGCAGAAGGCGGCGGTGCTGGGCAAGCTGGCGGCAAGGAGCGATGGACGGAATGTTACTAAGGTTTGATATGGTTGCTACTGAAATTCAAACTCAAACTGAAATATTAATCTATTCCAGTAAACTTTTAGGCGTAACAAGTTACAATATTATTGGTTGATTGATTGATTGACTTATTTTCGGGCTATTATATTAATAGAAATGTCCGCGTTGATTATTCACGTTCACTTCATTTTGAATTCAGTGTTAATTCTCGTAAATTTGAGTCATTTTATTTATTTTGTAGAAATATAGAGTTAAAAAGAGTAAGAACTCAATGCATGATTATTATAAAATTCCTTTATTGCGAATTATAAGTTATAATTACCTACTCTACAATATCGGTTTGTTATATTTAGGTATTGGAGAGCTGTGCGGATCAACGCGGAGACAACCCAGAAGACCTAGCATGGAATCTCTTCCGTTGCGGCTACGACAAGAAAGCAGTGCTCTTCGACTACATGCCCATAGCCACAGATAACGATAGCTCAAGCTAATCGAACGTGTAGACACAACTTTATCACAATAATATGTTTTCTAAATTATACCAGTCTTCTTTTATTAACAACATTGTAACTTTTGTTGAGATGTATTTAAATAATTGTACTTTCCTATTTAATAAATAAAGCTTCTAACTAAAAATTTATGTTTGTTTTATTTTATTCCTTTATATTTAAATCGTCGAACGCATTTTAATATGTTCGCCAAGTTCGATGTATATATCCGCTTGTGGCATACCTATTTTTAATAAGAAATAACAAAAATTGAAAATATGCCATTTTATATACTAAAACTATAATAGCATTTGACCGCGGCTACACTCGCATCGTAAATGGAAATCTAAACCAGTCTTCATAAGTTCAAATTCAAAAAACTTGGTTTATCCGTTTAGGAAAAATTCAGTGAAAAGTACACACACATTTGAAAATAAGGATGTATCAATAAAATGGATCATGTAGTGTTATATAATGTACCTCCTATTACATCAGTTCGCACTTGGCTGGTTCTGATCCGGCGCATCCGCAAATGAAGTCATCGCCCATGAATGAATGCACTCAATGAAATTTTGACTCAATCTCTCGTTGAGATGCCTATTTACAATAGCTTTGTGTTAAGTGCATAGTACTAGAATGTCTTCATAGATTGTGTTGTAAGAATGTAAGCTACCTTTATTTTATAGTATCTTTTCGGTTCCTACACAACAACATAATTACTTCACTAACATCTAAACAGTATGAATATTACAATTATTGAATGCTACACGACTTAATCCTAGTTACATCGTTATTATTGCAATATATGTATGTATATTATGTAGTTTAAAGGCTTTATACAAAACAAATACTGAAGAGGCAATCAATGAAACGAATCTAGCCTTTAGTAGCTCAACAATATCTTTTCGTTTTCCACAACATTTTCATTGAACATATTTTAATTTTTACTACAAAATTTGAGAAAAATATTCGAACTCAGTGAAATCCGTAGGTAACTGTTACAGCCTACTTGATATTCAATAATTGTCTAGTTGCACTTAGCACACGTAAGTGTAAATTATGTTCGAAACAGCTTTATGATCTCATTGCAGGCTGTAGGCGGTGACCCACTGTGAGCCTGTGTGGAGCCTGTGTGGCAGTATGCTCGTAAGCCTGTGCCTAAACACATTACGGGTTGACATTGCGTTTCCCGCGCTTTCCGAATTGTTTATCTGTGCACTAAATCGTTTGGCGGGAATATAATAAAAAGTTTTATTGGTGACTATTTTTGATATTAATGAGTGGTAATTAGTTTAATGATATTATAAGTGTGTTTTTGTGAATTCGTTTAGTGAGGTTTGAATGTCTAATGTGTGGAAAACAAGCGAGGATTAGAGGAATAGTTATCGACGGTAAATAATATTTATAAATTATATCTAGTAATATTTATATATCATATAATATGGGTATTAGTATTGATTACATATTAAAGTGAAACTTTTATTACATCGTCTCAAACTTTTTGGTCTGTGTAGCGCATGTCGCGTGTATCGCAGCTGCCGAGTAGGTATACCTACTCGGCAGCCGACCGTCACGCGACATGCGCTACACAAAGCAGTGTTCGGAACCGTTCGAACAGTTTCACTTTTACCGTGGTTTCATAAAACCACACAACATTTTTTTATTATTATCTTAAATACTTAATCTTGCATTTATAGCGGAAAAGCTTCTAAATTGAGTCTGTACTCTGTATACGTGAAATGAATAATGTATATATGCTTAGTATATCGTACAATAAAGCTCTTGCATTATTTTAAGTTTTTATCTAGATAGGAATAACTAATTTTGAATTAATCTAAATTAATTTTAATATAAGTAGGTAATTATAATGCTAAAGCTAAGCACGCTCTATGTAATCATCCCTATATTTATTATAATTTATAGTTTTTTTTTACTGTCATGAACTTTTCTGCTCAGTGCCAGATATAATAAAATAATGCAAAAGCGATTAAATAAATGAATAATTATAAATGCGAAACTAACTCTATCCGTCTGTCTGCATGTCTCATCTTTCGCCCATACTACTGAACCGATTGGAATGAAATTTGTAGGTTAGGTATTAGGTAGGTAGGTTAGGTAGATAGTTATAGTTCGGTAAATAAGCGAAGTAGAGTGAACTGGTACCTACTAGGAAAACACGTATCATTTTAGACCAAATCCTAGCTTAAAATCAGACGAGATTGCGGTCAAGTGCTTTGTGCTTTGACAATAGTCAATAAAAAAATTTAACAAGCTGTACCCAATATTCTATTTGTGTAGCTCACTTCCAGCCCTAAAAATCGAAACGTTTGATGCAAAACTCTACATTTTTTTACGTAATCATTTTATATTATAATTTATATAAATCGATAGTCCACATGCGTACATACATCATATAAACGACAGTGTTATTGTCACGGCCTGTAGGCGTCACGGAGGCTGCACTTTTGGTGCGAACTTTGCGTCTATTCCGAACCTACATAACGCTTGGTACTCATTAATCATTTGCGCATTATTTATTGATAAAACACGATAAAGATAACCCAAAAAATATAGATACCGAAGATTAATAATTTTTATGAGGTAATGCTGAATCTTGAGTGTATGTACCTATGTATGTTTTGGGAAGATACATAAGATGGACATAATGTGTCAGCAATAAACATATAGGTACCTATTTATTATTATAAGATCGTAAATTGTTCTCAATGCGGGGATTTGTCCGTAAATAATATTAAAAAAGTAAGCAAAACTGTCTTGTTCAACATATTTTATGATCTCAAATATAGAGCAACTTGTATTCATTTTATAGACAACTCGTATATATACTTGACGCAGTGGATCATTTTAAAAAAAATGTTTAAATTAGCAAAAGTACTAAGTAGAGACTAATTTCGGTATAATTCAGTTACATATAATATCAATATACATTATTAATGAACTGTGTGTCCTGTGCCTATATATGTATTACAATTTATATCGAACCATTTCTTATGAATAACATATCAATAGCAGATAGTGTTGCAGTGTTGGCGGCTAATTAATTAATTGCTTGTAATTAATAGAGTGCTGACACTCCAATCTCCATTAAATACGACGTGTAATGAGCGTGGGTGTTCGGACCAAATTTGCCAATTTTCCGCCTCTTGGTTTATTTGAATACCTTAGTTAGTGTATAACATAAAAATAAAGCATATTTTCTAGCTACTTTTCACGGTTTGAGCCGGGACAAATGTCAGACCCAAGAAACTTTGAAGCGATTTTACTGTCGTAGGCCGGGGGAAATCTCGTACAGCTAATGTTTTTGCCTCTGACGGTCGAACAGTACCCTGGCATATTACATATCCTACATAATCACGACATGACAGTCGTCTTAAAAAATTGACATTGCACCCATTTTACGATTAACCCATACTTAGTTGCGTCTTTAATCACTAACTTTACTCTTCGCAAATGCTCTTCAGAAGTTTTAGTTTTAATAATAATGTCATCCATATACACTACTACAATTCCTTCACGTACCTATACGTTATTGATTATGTGCCATACCTCATACCTAGAGCGTATAATTGCTAATTATCGTTTTTGTGTGTATATACAGGGTGTCCCAGCAACGGTATACTAAGCCCCAAGGAGGTTATAGTTTTGCATACGCTGAGTACGTAAAAAATACTTATAAAATTCCAGACGAATTTTTTTGACAAATAGACGAATTCTCAAAACTCTATGTGTATACCCTAACAAGCAACCTGCTCAACTTTTCCACCCACACGTGAGCTATCATTTAAGATTGTGTTTTCATAGACAAAATGCTCACATTAGCG
The DNA here is from genome assembly GCF_061535395.1 of Colias eurytheme. NCBI lineage: Eukaryota > Metazoa > Arthropoda > Insecta > Lepidoptera > Pieridae > Colias > Colias eurytheme. The sequence continues at coordinate 9,757,160 of NC_142999.1, read as the reverse complement.
AAGCGGTATATGCCGGCTGCGCGAAGCTAGAGACGAAAACATGGATTTTAAGGAAAAATTAAGCAAAAAATTTTTGGCGTAATTTTGTTGTTTAAGTATTTTTTACGTGATCAGTGTATGCAAAACTACAAATCCCTTCGCGCTTAGTATACCATTAGTGGGACACCCTGTATATCGTCTTCAAGCCGATAAAATATATGGACTTGTATTTTTAATTTATCACACACTAGACGGCGCTAATGATAACTGAATCCTAAGTCTGAATCATTGCTCACTGGCTCTATAATATGATATCAGATATAATTAAAATATTAATAGGTTAATAGGCAATAAATATAGTACCTAGAGCGATCAATATATCGAATTTCATTATATACACGATCTATTTAAATTGAGTCCAGTTACTACTAGATACTAATTAATATTGCGCAGGTCAGAGCACTGCACTTTTGATTTCGCGCCAAAAATAATAAATCAAACCAAAGATAGCGACTCCCTTAAACGGGCAGAGACAATGGTCTACGGGGTATTAAAGATTATGGTAATATTGGTAATACGGAAATGGGTACGGCTCGTACTTAAATTATATTTTATATAGACCCCTAGAATGGTAGCGGACAGATTTGGTGTTATTATTGATTCTCGAACGAGATAATATGACAGTCATTTGAATGTGAATCAGATATGGCAATAAGGAAACTTCGATGGCAATATAATCATAACCCACTCGAAGTGAACGCGTTCCTTATTTGCACTTTGCAGGTACAGCGATGTTCAGTTTTATGGTTGTAATCTTGCTGTACCTAATGATTAGTTTTAAATTTGCCGATCAAAAATTATTTTTTCTTTATCAAGGCCATTGCAATTTGCAATGATGCATTCTCGGTTCCAAATTATATTTACATGATGTAAATATTGGACTCCAAAGTATGGAGAAGCTGCAAAAAAGTAGAATCATGTTATCATCATGGTAACATGATTCTACTTTTTTGCAGCTTCTCCATACTTCATCACCTATCAATCGTTCAACTTCTTACAGGCACAAAAGCCTCTAAACTTTCTCAATCCAGGGAATATATATATGCCCTTGATTGAACAAGACTGGTTCAGTGAAAGGTATATTTGCCTATAGATAATCTAGAACTTCATTTGCCTTGCGCAGCATTCGCGATACATGCAAGATAATCCGCCCTGACCAAAATGAACAAGAAACAATATCCCCGATTACACAATGGGCTTTAGGAAATTTCCCTATTCACTTATCACGGAACATCTGCCGAATCGGGTTCCATCTATGTAATAAAGTCTACACGCGTCAGATGGTCAATATTTTATCGTTTTTGTTATTATTTCCTTTTAGACGTGGTCTATATATGAAGACGATGAAGCACGTAGGCTGTTTGTCATGTTGAAGATGCCAAAACTTGGTCCCACGCGTCGCAAACATTACCATTTATACCTTTACTGCCATCTTTATTAAGATAATAAGATATTTTATTGTTGGTTTTATTGTTACCTTAATAATAATTAATAACTTATCACGATGTAGGGAAATATATAATGTTTTGTTTGGTTCATACACCCGTACAGTGTACACACATATTTTATTATGTTAACATATAAAAAACTTTTGCTCATACAATCTACATCTATCCTTCTTCTCTGTAATTGCAAATCATATTGAAACAAAACAATGAATACAAACTATGATACTTTGAAAACTCGTATGACTAGGATTCGGATTTCCTTATACAAAATAGGTATAGAAGATGGTATAGGTATAATTAGTGAAGTACTGAGAAGTAAGGAGCGCCGTTTTGGGCTAGGTCTATTTGCCGCGTGGGAGCGGGTCAGCGCACAGCTGTGGGTGGCTCCACTTCATCATTGCCAAGTGACAGATAAGCGACATGCACTTGCTGTCAAGATACGGAGTTGATCCAGATGGTACAATATTGATAATTGCAGTCGAGTTTAAGAATATAATAAAAAATGATGGAGTGTGAAATCACTACGAGGATGGATTTTACACATAGCATTAAAGAAATAAGCAAAAAGTGTACCTTTTTCTTTATTTTGTAGTCAGCTCATATTTTCCTCTCTTCATACTCCGAATTTACCTAACACCAAAGCATGCAGGAACGGAAGGCACATCAAATTCCTTACCTACCATATAGCCAAATTGTACTGAATATTATTTATCAATTTTTCAATACCAATGGGCGGGTATACAATCAATTAACCCAACTCAGTGAGTCGAGTGACACAACGTGGGTGCTCTTCTAATGGACAACTTTTTGTTCTAATCATCACACGGGGCTGTGGTCATTGATCTGTCATTACAATACCACTGCCCACACTGTGTACGAATTTTGAATGATGTTTATTGTTTTGTATTGTTCATAATCTACTTGACATGCTAATTGCTACAACTTATCAGCCATTTCGTTTTAACATACTTAATATGTTTATGATAAATTCCTCCATACTTTTTACATAACTTATTACAGAAAGATAACAGTAAATTAAAAATTTTAAAAATTGTAGTAAATTAAAAAAATGCTGCTAATTCACTAAAAAAAGATATTGCTAGTGCTAGTGACTATAGTGTAGTGCCGTAGTGGTAAGTGTACCGATGTTGATTGATTACAATAAAACATACGCTGAACTATTCATAGAGTTAGAGAAAGTATATAAAACATAATATTTCAAAGATTTTGTAAAACGTACTCTATCTAGAGTCTTATTTTAAATCCGGCATTCACACATCCTCCTACCAATTAACATTCAACAACCTTACTCGTATGACTTCATCAAGTACCCAATAAAATTGCAATTCCAATAACTGGCACAGTTCTGATATTAACCAAAGGTGTTGTGTCGCAATAGTAGCGATAAGGTGTTACAATAAAACCTACGCCAGCCGCCGATATGGTCGCTAACTCGTAGTTGGATGCAAATCGTGGGCCAAGGGACTGTTTATGCTAATACAATCGAGTTATGCATGGAAATAATTATGTTAAGGCTGCTTTCAACAGACTCTGAAATTGTAATACAGCATTGTATCGATATGAATCGGAGCTGACTTTTGCACGATTGGCTCAATTTTACATAATCGTGATTGTAATTAATTATAATAAATGATTAATGGTTACAATATTTTACCCATGTAAATTGTACCGACTTGTATTACCTATAATTTTTTCAGAGTATGTATATTAAGAAATGATACTGAATCGTGATTTTAATAAGGTATTTAGTATTTACGCTAATTGCTAATTTTCAAGTTGTCATCAACAGACCACAAAATATCTTGTAGATCAATTATGGTAAATAATAGCACTTATTAAGTTATTATTGCATACGAATATACGAATACAATAATGTAGGTACTTACTTTTGTGTCACTGACCACTGTGGTAAATATTGTGGTGGGAATAATAATTTTATTTTTTATAATACGTAATACATAATATTTTTCAAAGTAAAAAAAAGACGGGTTGCACTCCGGGAGTGCCGGCAGAAGTGAAAACTTGATTATTAACGTTCAGCATGTTTGATATTTTGGAATGGAATCTGTCTTACGCATGGAATATAAGGGCTAAAAAAAAAAATCCGTCTTACGCTTTTTCGATCAGGTCACGTGTCCTGACGCGAGTTTAAGATTTTATACCCAACGCCGCTAAAGAAGTTTTCACTTCAATAACTACTGTGTCAGAGTTTTAATCCAGAATTCAAAATGTAAAATTAATAGATATACCTACGCTATGAATCTTTTTCATAACTTAAAAGTTAACATACGAAAATATTATAAGAAGAAGCCTAGTACTATCACTAGTTACAAATTACAATCACGTCGATAAGTACTTCCAGAATTATATAACTACAATATTGAATATATTTTGCATAATATATTTTTATTATTATGTTATGATTTTGCGTTTAAATTAAAATTAAAAAGTGACGATGAAAATGTTAGTGAGCGCCCTAAGTAAGCGCTTATAATATTAATTGCCTCTCGCCAAGGTTATATTTGTATGCATAAGTGGGTGAGACTCGTTAATCTTTACATATTTTCTATTTAGATTTAGATTAGCTAGACTTCAGACAGGCTATTGGTATCGTTGCAAAAGCGCGACGTACTTCATAGTCATTATTTATTTCTAATTATAATGTAAATAAATGTAGTTAACTCTTTAAAATTTTTAACTTCTTGTGAACCGAAATGATTAAAAACATTCTCGAAATTCATTCAAAAACCATACAATAAATAAGAACCAAAACAAGACTTATTGAACTGAATTGGTTTTATTGGGTACCTTAACTAAAGCAAAATACCTACATAATAAAAAAATAATAGAGCGACTGAAGGATAGTCTGCATAAAACGAATCTTTTATGACGCATGCAATATATTTAAATTTTATTTATGTACGGACATTACTTGTTTATATTTTATTTACCCGTTGCCACTGAAAACGCATATTAAGCAGAAATTTATTGCAACACAGTGTAATTTTTCCGCGGTCGTATGACTAATGTGCGGTTCGAGTCAAAAATAAACTTTTTAACTCATCGTCATAATTATGCAATTATTCCCACAAATAATGCAGAAATATGAAATCATGGCATCGACGGTTTTAATCTTGATACTTACGTAATTTTACTTTAAAAATGAAACTTCTTAATTTTGGCACGATTTTTAAACGGTATCACGTGTGCAAAATGAAATTCTAGCGCCGTTTCGCGCCAAAAGAGTGACGTGTGAGTGCAGCGGGCCGGGAGCGGGGCGGGCGGCGCGCGAGCGGTGTAATGTAAACGCGCGTCCATATATGGCAAGCGCGCAGGTAACGCATCCCGGCGAGACCCGCCCGAATTAGCCCAACGCAAGCCGATACATAACCAAATGCGAGTTCGCGGCTGCCAAATACGGCACGAATCTCGAGTTTCTCTGGCACGGCACCAGCCTCCGCGAAACTCTCTATTCCCGTCTAATGCTCGTGAAAAAACACGTAAAAACGCATTTATTTCTGTAGCGAGCGGCCTCTAAATTTAGGCCGTATGGAAACCGAAAGCAATAGCGATTTTGGTCGGCTTGTCTGAATATAGATTAGTGTGCGTCGCGCGCGAGTCCCGGCTCGGCGTTGATAAGCGTGCATCGCGCATCGGTGCATCTCCCCTGGCGTCGCGACTGGCGCTCCATGCTGCCAGAGGGCGCAGGTACACCCTCACCACCCTCACCACCGCCCTCACGCATGTGCGCGCCACTAATCACCATTCTCAAGTGAAAACTGAAAAGCCATTCCGTGATTTTGATTGAAAGTGCACCGCGTCGCAGTTATCGAGCTGATAACATCGCGATAACAAAACAACGTGCTACTGTGATTACACTTAACTGTACGTGGACAATACTTTTTAATTTAATTCTATTGAGTTCTAACAATTATTGAATTGACTTTCAATTGAATTCACTATAGTGATGTGTGAATATAATTATATTCTTTATTTTATTAAATAACAACAAATATATAACGAATGTTTATTTAATCTGTAATCAATTGATTAAATAATTAATTAATCATTCATTAAATAATAATAACTAATAATTTAAATGTGCAATCAATGTATGCAGGATTTTTATGACATTAAAATGCCAATAAGTTATTACAATAAATGAAGACTAAGTAACCCATAATATAACCATGACTGTTTGTAATGATATGGTGATAAGTAAGGATTAACATTTTGCCACAGTATTACATAAGTTAAATTGTTGGAAGGTGAATGAGACAAAATGCTTCGTGCGAATTTACAAAATCGAATTTATTTAAAGTAGGTATTGCCCATTCACAAACGTAATTATTTAACCAAACCAATCTGTTAAATAGGCAAGTATTGAGAAAGCGAAATGTTGATATGTACTCACTAATAAGAACCCGTTTCTAAATGGCAGATTTGTCAATTGAAAGAATTACTAGTAAAACAAATGAAGGATAAACAGTAATGTGTGTCATATTGTGAAATTGTGTGCACAAGTCATTACGCCGGAAAGCTATTGCGGCAAATTAAGAAAAGCACCTAGCCGCTGCTCAAATAAGGCGGGTGTCAAATTGTCTCAAATAATGCTAATTTTACGTATTTGGCTTGTGTTCTGTGGCCTTTATTAAACTGATATTGGAAAATATGAGACTGTTCCTTTCAGTTTAAAGTAAGAATGATGGTGTATTTCTAAAATATAGTTGCTTGTATAATCAATAACATTATCATTCTTAGATAACTTAGGTAGCAAATTACCGTCATATTCTCTACTTTATAATAATTTTAGGGTATCATTATTTTATTAACTTGTCTCAATTAAAAGTAATACGTAACTAAGCATCTTGAGTCAACGTTAACGGTTTTTACCTAACGGTTTTCGTATAGTTTACGGAAAATAATAGCAACGTACATGAATCATGCAACATAAAGTGTGTCTATTTTCCTTACAGTACCTAAACGTAACAAAACCGAAGGATTGTTACCGCGCGTAATGTTATCAGCGAACATCGGTCATGAGGTTATCGGTGACATAAGCGCACACCCACGTTACACTTGCATTATAATTAAAAATATAACGTATGTACTTTATAAACTTTTAATTCAATTCTCATAAAATTTTGTTGTGATTTTTGTATTTTCAAAATGTCCTCGATTTTTCTGACGCATTGTGTTTATTTTCATATTAATGACATAAGAGTAATAAAATTTAATAAGGGCTACGCCTACTGATGGGCTGATTATTGCTCACAATAGAGTTTTTTTATTCATCAAAACTTCTCACATTTACACTGTAACAATGCGATACTAAAGTGGTCTAATTATTAATTTTACACATTCGTAAAAAATACCTGATATGAACGCTACAATTTCATTAAAAAATCTTTTTTTGCATAGAGTCTATCAGCATTCAGCAGCGTCTATTAGTCTATCTAGCGAGTGCCTAGAGTTTACAAGTTACAGAGTAAAACATAGTTAGATGAAGTCATTAAAATACTGAATCAAAGTGATGTTGTTGCGTGTTAAATCATTGTTTGTTATTATATTTACCTCAGAGCTACCCACGCGCAGCTGTGCAACCGGATCTAATACTGCACTATATCAATGTGAATTCGATAGACTTGAGCGAAAGTTGCATACGTTTTATTTTATGCATATTGCATGTATCGGTTTACAGTATGGTTGTCGCGTCAAATTTTTTTAGAGATAAAGCTTTTTAGGTAAAATCTAAGACATGTAAAAGTTGGGAAAAAAAAAACTGGTAAAAAGTTTAAGCGAGATAGAAAAATCGATTCTCAAGTGAATTCCTGAAACTATTCATTTAATGTCAAATTATTTCGTCTTCCTGAAACTGTTAAATCATTTTGAGGTTCTTAAATAAATTAAAGAACTAGAAATAACCAACGTAGAGACACGTATATTGCGATTGACGTCATTCAATTGACTTGTTTTCAAAGAATGTCGCTGTATTTAATTTTCTATGAATATGCGGATTCTATTTGACGTAAACAATGTTCGAAATAAACCACAAATAAACAGCTCAATTTGACAATATTTGAATTGTTCCAAAGATATATTTCCGCGTGTTGGCAGCCCTAGCTCGCCGACCTACGCATCTTATGATTCATGTAAATAAATTCATTCTCTTTGCACCAAATAAGGATGTTATTAAAATTCCATGTATGTTTATTTGTCTATTGTAATAATCGATTCTTAGCCGCTGCTTTATTTAGTTTTGCGAAAACGGAAGCTATTGGTTATAATTTAGTACCTACACAGTGCGGCGGCTTTCAGACATACTTTATGATAAAATTACTTTTATTTTAGGTTTTTATGGTAAGGTTATTGGTTATAGAAATTACACACAAACACACAACGCGTTACTCGACCTTACCTTATTGTAAATAATAATGCGTAATGCGTTGTTTAAATTCGATAGAGATCAGCCTCTAGCTATAATTGTCTAAAAGGGAACAGTATGCAGCGCGTAGGTTTGACCGTTGTGCCTATTTTCGTATCAACTATCAGCCAACTTAGTCTCAGTTAGCCAATCAGTATTAGTTCATTTTCAGTGGCTCTCCATACAAGGTTAGAATGATATTCATTTAAATTTTCTGTCAAAAACTGGGTGTTATGCAATATTCTTAGTACAAAGTAGCCACATTCGAATAATCAATATTCTTTGGATTGTAGGTACTTTAGCGGAAAGGACATGACACACACTTATTATTGAAATATCTAATAAACAATTAATGCAATAATTAAAACATGTTAGTATGTTTTAATTTATACGTAATTTCACTCAATAATTCATTCTAATCGAACTCTACCTACTTATGTGCCTATAGTAGAGTTATGCGATAGGTAAATATACATCCCAAACAATCATTCGAAGGCCTTTTGACACATAGAGCAAAACAAAACGTACAGCAATTTAGTAACGTATTTTAAAAAGTTCATTGAAATCCTGAAAAGTGTAACACATCCATAGGGAGCGTGTGACGTCACAGCTCCGTCTGGCCGGTAGCCAGCTCATACGTAACTCGTGAACTCGGCATGGCAGATGTAAATATCATTATCTCACATAGTTTTTGGTTATCGACTTCTCAGCTCATAACTAATTGATGCATTTACCAAATACCTAGTTAATTTTCAAATATGAAATGTTGATCTTATCGAATTAGATTGCTATTAAACGAGAAATAAACTCAGGATATTATTTTCCCACCACTTTATAATGATAATATATAGAGTGCTGATTAAATGATAATATAGAGACAAGAGTGCTGCGACTGGAACTTAGTACTATTTAGGAATTTAGGCGAATATTTCGGTAATTCTGATCCACTGATCCTTACTCAACTACAAGCTCTACATTTGGAAAAGGGCTTCCGACGGACGCAAGAATAGAGCTGTTTACACGAATATTATGAACTTATTAATAACATCCGAACACTTCGGAGAAACTACGAATTAGGACATGGGGCTTCATGAATTTAGCAAAAACATGTTCTATATTATATTATTAAATAAATCAATTATAATTATATAGGTACCCCGTACCAAATTAAATAAATGAAGTTATTATTAAATAAAATAAAAATTATTACTTTATCAAATCAAATCAAATCTCGAATTCTTGTTGAATGCGGAAATATGTTAAACCAGTAAACATGTGATAAGGTTTGAAAAAAATTGGATATAAAAGAATCAATTAAAGAAGTACCAGGTAAAATGGGAGAGATTTGTACACACTGCTTCGCAGTGTGGTGATTCATAATTATTTTTGTATCGGATACGAGCGCGTAATATTTGCCCATAATTTAATATGGACCGACCACCCACTGAGATAAACTATATACTATATACTTTTATGTTGCTGTAAGAGTTATTTTAATAACGTAGTTACCTAATTATAGTTTGAAATGTACCTAATGATTAGTTTGGGCTAAATTATCGGATATATATTTATCGTTAGAAAGTAGATATAAATATAAGTAATAACTATCAAAATATCACATATAGTGATGACAATCGCATCTTCGAGAACTTATCAGAAAATGTTTAGGAGCTGACTGCTCAATAAATAATTTTATCGATTAATATCGATAAAATTACATTAATATGTAATAATAGATGTACCTATATTATTACTTATTATAACATATTACGTGGCAGGTGATTCACGGGCTATCCGTGACGTATTGATGCGTAGGTGTGTTGCGGCTTCGTGGTTTGCAATTAACGAAATGTGTAATATTTATGTGACGTTACAGTACTACAATTTCTTCCTATAAGGATAAAGTATACATATAATATGGAAAATATTTTGACTTACAGAGAAATATTAAATTATGTATGTATATGTACTTGTACTTAATTACGTCTTGTACACACAAGTTGTTAATTAACAATTGTAGAGTGGACGTATTATGTAATAAATAGGTACATGACTAGTTGACTTTTAGTACCTACACGTAAAAGTTTTACAAAAGTGCTGACTGAGTGACTTTAAATATTTATAGGTACTGTGGTTCTAGTTTATTGATTCCCACGGTAAATACTTACTCTATGTTTTCGATTTTTGTGACTGTTCAGTAAGTTTTATTTTCTATTTTGCATACAAATGCAGAGAAGATCGGGGTATTTAGAAGGTAGATAATAATATTAACAATAAAGTTCACCAAGGGTTTTCATAATTTTGTAAGTCAAACTATACCATAGTCATGTATTATCGTAGTAAGAACGAATGAAATATTCTCTGTATTCCTCAATTATCAATAAGAAAAGTTTCGTAACTATGTCCGTATACTTGGTAACGGACGTAAGTATATTTTTTCTATATTCCTCCCTTATCACAAAGGATTTCGTAACTATTGTAACTAAGTCCCAAGTGTATGTGCGTGCGAGCGCGTATTGACGCATTGCGAAAGACGCAGCCGCGCGTATTTCTGTCGGCCGCTCGAGTTTCACGGCTTCCCGATTCGGACACACTGACTCAATGACACACAGCTTATTTGGCCTGCATTATGACCTAATAACGATTAATTCGGGAATCATTTTTATTAGCTCTAAAATAGCGTAAATCCAATATGGTATAATTAAATGACATTAAGTGACATATCACACTAGCGGATTGCGAGCGGTTTCAAAGCGGAGCGGGTGCGCAACGAATACGTTGCGGTTGCGCAGCGAATTCGTTGCGGACGCGTGGCAGATGCGCAACGTTTACGTCGCAGTCATGTACACTCATTAACAAAATGGAATCCGTGCTGGTTGTTACTTATAACTTGTGATAGTATAATAATTATGAGATCATTATTTTTTACGAGTTTCATAACATGTTAATGTTTAGGGTATTGTTTTATCTATTAAATCTTGGTCGAAATGCAATCAGATAACTTAATTGCTCATTAAGAAAGTTCATTAGTGAAATAAATGTTAAAGCTCCTTAACTAAAACAGGGCTATCTTATTATTAGATAAATAGCAGTGAATAGAAAATTTTATCAAGCAACCAGCAACTCACTATCACTTTGCTCATAATTAGGTTCACAAAATCTCTTTATAACATACGTTGCTATGGGAGAGATTATACTGGTCAGTCGTTACATACTTTTGGAATGTATGGTACATTCTAAAAGTCCTAGTAATTCAATTTTATAGCACCTTTTTTTAACAACTCCAGTTGTTATTACATCTTTAGTTAACTGTTAAGTAAGTGCATTTCCACAGTACGGTTAAAAAATTGAGTGCTACAGAAACGATGGAAATATTGAATGGAAGTTAGGCAAGGCGGAAGGGCTGGCTTTTGTGCGAGAGTATACAAAATGACGCGTCCGCAACGAATTCGCTGCGCAACCGCGGCGTGTTCGTTGCGCGCCCGCAACGTATTCGTTGCGCACCCGCTCCGCTTTGAAACCGCTCGCAATCCGCTAGTGTGATATGTCACTAACTTTTCTTAACAATTATTAATGTAAATATCGATATTATGAGATTTCATCGGCATGTTAGACCTACCAGCCTTTATTATTCTTTATTTTATTTATTTACTTTAAAGTAATTTGTGTTTTGTTTCACAAATTCCAAATTATTTACTACCTATAATTGTACAAATAAATGAAACATGATGCAATCGTTTTGAAAATTCACTGAAAATGCATTGTGTTCAATGCTTCGTTTCGTAATTATTATGAATTAAGTCATGTTTGAATTCGTTTTTTGTTTGCAAATTACAATGGTTCGATAGAATATTAGATTCGTTATGACTAACAGTTAATCTATACATATAATAAATCTGTAGAAGGGACAATTCTGTACATTGAAAATATTGAAAAAATAAATAGCAGGGGGTGTTACTGGATCGATACCAAACCCAAATATGTGATTAAAAAAATTTTTGTCTGTCTGTCTGTCTGTCTGTCTGTCTGTCTGTCTGTCTGTATGTTCAGGCATCACGTAAAAACTAACGGTTCGATTTCGATGAAACTTGGTATAATTATACCTTATTATCCTCGGCGTAAAATAGGATACTTTTTATCCTGGAAAAATACGTAAAAAAAATTAATATCAATTTTTCAGTTTTATCCATAGACGTTGTTCTGTAGAACCGCGAACACACGTTGCGTATTATTATAGGCCTAGCCGTATTTGGGTCCAATAGATATTTATAAGATGTCATTGTCAGAGTTACTCAAAATGGAGAAATAAACCATCCACGCGAAGACCGACATCCGCGCGGACGGAGTCGCGGGCGGAAGCTAGTCTATACTTATAATAAATCTGTAGAGAGGCCAATTCTGTACATGAAATATATTTAAAAAAAAACTATGAAGGGGTGATAAGGGATCGCTACTGATGCCAAAAATGCAATCAGTAAAATTTTTGTCTGTCTGTCTGTCTGTCTGTCTGTATATTCGTTATAGAAACAAAAACTACACGACGGATTTTAACCAAATTTGGCACAATTATTCTTCATACTCCTGGGCAGGTTATAGTAAAAGAATCATGTAAATCGGTGTAGAAACACCAAAGTTATACATGAAATACGCTATAAGTCATCGCGCGTGAATACAGAATCATGCCATAAGGATTATTTTTGTGTATCAGTTGCGCGTTCGACGCGCTTCGCGGCGGGAGCTATAAAAAGGCGGCGGGTCTGCACCCGTTTTGCGTTGTCACGGCATCACGTGTGAACGGCTGAACCGATTTCGATAATTCTTTTCTATTATATTCCTTGAAGTACGAGGATGGTTCTTATGTAGAGAAAACGTAAATATGTTCCACGGGCGAAGCCGGGGCGGACCGCTAGTTATAGAATATGGTGTCAATATATTTACTCGGCTGCGGATTAAATGCCGTCTAGCACGTCGCTTTATTATTGTTTCCATTTTCATTGGAGTGCTTCGGTTTCCTTTTATTTTGAGATTATTTAAAGATTTTATAAATAGATTGACGCTCTTAGTTTCCTATTTATTTTACGATAGATCACATGAGACGATTTTTTTATAACGTTAAAGTTAATTAATAGATATAGAATAGAAGAATAGGTATTTAGTATCGGAGTATCGGACTACTTACTTATTAGTCTTCCCTCATATTCTCTCAGTTATTATAGCTAGCGTTTCAAATTTTCACTCAAATCGGTTCAATTGTTTAGGCGTGAAGAGGCAGACAGACAGAGTTACTTTAGCGTTTATAATGTTAGTTCGGATATAACACTGTGTGATATTATAGATGTAGAAAATACTCTAGGTAGTTCATTATTAATAAGCATGTCAGCTACTCATCTAGGAATTACTTATGAAATAATTATTTATTTTGTAATCTAATGAAAATATGTTTAGCTCCTACATTATAAGCTAAAAGTGATGGTATTTTGTTTCAGAAGTAATGCGTCGCGCGGCGTGCGGCGACGTGTGTCCTGCGCCGGCGCCGCAACCGACCAATAGGTAATATTACTCATATACCTACACTTAAATCATTACTTACCATTATCTATAAGAGGTGACAACACCATTCATTTTGAAGGAAAACATTTATTGAATAAGAAATAATTTAATTGTTGGAATTTATAAATATTTGAAAATAAAATTAAAAATAACAAGTCAGATTGTGTTAGTCATTTCCTTGTCATTTCATTGTATTTAAAAACACTTTCTTCTATTACAGGTCATCGGAAAACAAGGAGTTACTTCGCCAGCAATTACTGTCAGCTAACAAAGAACGTAGCGACAAGTCGGAGCCGAAGGTGAAGCAAGCTCGCAACCGGCAGAAGAACCGCTGGAAGCTGAAGTTCCACCACCAGGCGCTGCCGCAGGAGTACCTCGACCACTATGAGCAGAGCCTCCAGAAAACTGCACCCAAGAAGAAACCACAAGAGAAGCCGAAAGATCAAAACAGTGACGTAAACATCACTAGTGAAGCCTTCAAACTGTGGGCACAACGCCTCGCCGGTGCTCAAAACGAAACGCTAACCGTTCCGCAAGCCCCCGTCAATATGGTGGCGAAATTGAAGGAAGAAAAGAAAAAGAAACAACCCACCATCACCCCTAGCAAAATAATGACATACGAGGACTTGCCCTACATGGGAGAAATGACGCTCAACAACTCTAAGCCGCGACGCGGAAGGAAACCTAAAAAAGCTGATATTTGCCACCTAATCTATGAAAATTACGGCACAGTTGTACCGGGCCAACCTACGCCCCAGGATAAACTGAATTCAAATGCGTGCCAGTCGCTCAGAAACACCGATACGCCTGTCAACACGTCCAAAACTGATTTACAGAATAAAATAATATCCAGTTTATTAGAACGGAAGCTGTCTCAAGAAAATAAACGAAGGTTAGAGAACCCGTCGCCCCCGCGGTTCCTGAGCCCGGACGAGCCGATGCCGGCGGCGCCGCTCACTGCGGCCGGCCCGCTGCACAGCGACGACGAACCGCTCAACCTGTGCATCAGAGACTTGCACGACCTCAAGATACAAATACAGAAGAAATTCGGCAACATTTACACATCTACGCCAGAAATAAAAACGGAGATTGAAGATTCTGAGCTGGAGAGTGTTAAAAGTGAACAGCCGAATGCTATATCTGTGATTCAAAGGAACACGAACGTGCCGCACACGGCCAGCAGCTCGCCCGACCTCTCGCACCAAACGAGAAACATTTCACCGACATTGTCTGAACCGGCACAGTCGACCACTAACACAGAAGATGACAAGTTCCCCGGATACGTGTACTGGCCAAATGCTGGTATTTACATGCACCCTCTTGCTTTGCAAACGCAATTATTATACTACCAAAGGTTAGCCGCCGCTGGACAGTTACCGCTTAATCAAGAAAAGGATAAAGTAACGCAGTCTAGCACGAGCCCCGTAGAAACCGTGCTAGATGACAATAAAAATAAACTCGTCCTGAAACAGCTGTCAGAATTACTAGATCCTAAAGTTATCAAACAAGCGGAAGAAACGAAAAGTCCAGAACCTTCGAAGAAGCGCGCTTCGCCGAACCCAGTTCAGGCGCCAGTAAAGAGAAAACGATCAGCAATCTTCATCCCGCCGATGCCTGCTAAAAATAATTCTTCCACCCCGACCACCGAAGTCAGCATCTGCAAGTTCAAATTCACAGGCGGTTCGAAACCGTCGTTACAAGAAAAGAAAATGCTGTCCGTAGACTCGGGCGGGAACTTCAGGTATTACAGTGGAACAGGCAGCAAGGGAAGCAAAGGGTACGATTACATTCAAAAGAATAACGAGGAGCGAATCACATCGCTCGACCCGGCGCCGACTCTACCGCTATCGGACGCTCAGAACGGCTTAGTTTTAAAAGATGAGTTGAACAAGAAAAAGAGAAAATCTAGACGGACGCTGCAACGGGAAAAGTTGGAGCAAACGTTCAAAGAAAAGGGCTTTCTGATACAAACGCAACAGCTGCAGTCCGCGGAGGGCGCTACGTACTGCAAATTCAGACAACTACGGAAGTTTACCAGATATCTATTTAGAAGTTGGAAGGATTACCTTCCGGGGGAATTAAATGAAAGACCAGCGGAAAGTGTGGACACTCCCCCCACTAATGATAGTGTAACGGAGTGGGGATGAACAATTAATCTAGTTTGAATTCTGAACTAAAACCAAAGACGTTCGCTAAGTGTTCGCTAGCGAACGAATGCATTTATAACAATCGCCTTTAGTGAGATTTATTGAAAATCGTGTTTCCGTCCAATTCAGATTTTGTGTGTTGTGTCGTGTAATTTATTAAGAAATGCTGTTGATTAGATAAAATAAGGAGCTGTTTGGTGCTATTTAATATACCTAATATTTAATAAGAAAATCAATTTAAGATTTAAATCACAAATTGTAATTGTTTAATATTATTTTAGCATGTTAACTTGCCAGTATTGAAATATATATTTTTTACTAAGAATGTTCAAACTATAATATAGTACCAAAAATTGAGAACAATTTGTGTAACAGTACATATTATAATTTATAATGTATATAATTTAAAACCACTAACGCAACTAGTCAATAATAATTCTATTCATTAAGCCAAGTGTGGGTTGTGTAATTGCCTCGTTGCCTTATATTTTAATAAATAATGTACATAAGAACGAGTTATTCTAGTCATAATGTTAAGTTGTTCGTTAACGGAGTTTATGTAAAATGAAATAAAACAATGTTCTATTTGATATAAATTTATTAAAAACAATGTGCTTTACAAAGCAAATGCAACAGGAATGTATGACCAATAAACATTTTAACTCAATTTATTTGTGCTTTATTGTTCTCACGGAAACCCGCCTTATACATAAAAAAGAAAAAAACGATCAAATAAACAATAAATTGGTCCCAAATTACATCTTATAGCAATCAAATATAAGTATTGGAACGTAATCAAATATAGGGAAAGTATCAAAAATGCACAACCGATTATTGGCATATAACAGCGTTTACAAAACTATTTGATATGAATAAAAAAAAACACAAAATTGACAACAATGTGCGACAGACAGACCGACACGTATATATAGCTTACAACTACCCTCAAAAACCGTTTCAAAAGGCAATTTCCATATAAAATGATATAAACATACATTTGTAACAATAATTATAACAACTAATGTATAAAAATACGCGCTCTGGTTCCATAGAGGAATGTAGAGGAATGTGCTGATTCTCTATGGTTACAAATTTAACAGGAACGTAGGTTACAGTTAGACATTGCACTTTTAAATATAAGACATATTATAGCTCTATTTTTTAAGCTACGTTCGAGACAAGTAATTACGCTTATAGCGTTAGGATTATTTCTTAAACTATTCCATTACAAAAATATAAGGGCACGGTTTTGACTGGTTTCTGTTTAGTTAACACCTTCCCCTTTTCTATTTCTCTTAAATCACTAAGTGCACTTTATATAAGGAACGTTAAATCCCCCCATTTCTATATATTATATGTTATTCTTTTTTGTAATCATCCCCTCCCCTGTTTTTTGTTACATTACAAAATCCTTATGTATGTCGGTTTGTGTTTATGTTTATACGTCTGTACTGTGTACGATACTATGTGTGTGTGCTCATTTCTATGTATTTGCGTGTGCGTCCGTTTCTGAATGTTTCTTTGTGTGTGTCTGTACATTTGAATATATCAGACGTTGCGTGTATTTATGTCCAGTTCTGTATGTATAACCTTTATATATATTTCTTTATGTCTGTGTATCCGTGTATCTATCATTCCTGTATTCGTTTCTATGTGTTTAGAAAGCCATATTTAGGGGAGGGGGTTTTATTGTTCTTAAACGCTCAATATTTTCTTAGCAGCGGTCACAATATGCGGAGCAGATATGCCATATTTGTCCAACAAGGCTTGTGGCGGCCCGGAGCGAGGCACTTCGCGGACACACAAGTGCTGCACTATGACATTACGCTCTAGGGCTAAAGCTGACAGTACTGCTTCGCCGATACCACCTGCGGGGAAAAATTGTTTATTTAATTTCTTTATATGGCAATGGAAACTTATTATACAGAAGGAATGAAGTAAACACGTGATTTTAAAATTTAAATTTATAGGACTAACTGACGTCCATGAAAGTTATTAAATGCTTAAAAACTTGCAATAGTATAATGTTTTCGATAAGATAATATTTTTTACTTCAATATTACCTAACATTTTCCTAAACTCTATTGAAACAATTCAATTTTTTTTGCAAGAATCATGATCATCAGTACAACGTAAAATATACGGTCCGATTCGAATAGTATTTCATTATGTTATACTGCAAATTCTTGATGATTAGAATTAAGAACACTAAAATTATATTAATAAGCACCCTACTGCACGCATTTACAACTACACACCACACTTTTTTCCCATACGTAGAATAAAATAAAAACTCGACATATTATTATACACTAATTATTCACTTAAATGTTTTTTTATATACAATAAAATTAACAAAAACGTTGAATCCACTCACCAGCCTGATAATGATCTTCAATGACCACCACTCTCCCGCCGACCGCCTTAGCGTGGCTCACCACAGCTTTCTCGTCCAGCGGCTTGATGGTGAACGGGTCCAACACACGGGCTTCGATACCTGTGGACAATATAATTATTTATTGAAGTGAAAACTTCTTTAGCGGCGTTGGGTATAAAATCATAAACTCGCGCCAGGACACGTGACCTGATCGAAAAAGCGTAAGACGGATACCATTCCAAAATATCAAACATGCTGAACGTTAATAATCAAGTTTTCACTTCTGCCGGCACTCCCGGAGTGCAACCCGTCTTTCTTTGTAGTGACGAGGTAAAAATGGCAATAATACAAGTTTCGATAGACTAATGTTAGCTAGTAACATGGAATTCATTAAAGAATGCCAAATTGCAATGATAAATGAGTAATTATACGTACACATATTGTAAATTAGAAAACTACCCAAAAGCCTTTGCGCCATTAAATAAAGTTTTTTTTCGTTATTCTTATTTACTTTACAACTCTTCATGTTAAAACTTTGTATTCATTCAACTTAGAAATTTAACTGCCACTAATTACAAATTACTGTACATAAAAAAATATGTCCGATATTAAAAATTTAAATATAATATTAATAGCATAAATTTATAAGGAATAGAAAAAATTAGATCACTCAGCGGGACTCGAACCCGCATCCTTTCGCGCCATTCCGGGGCGGATGCCTGACCAACTCAGCCACTCGTGACCCGCCAGAGCAATCGAATTTATTCTATTCTTTCAGTTTTATGTGTCTAAGAGACACACCGCCCCGGAATGGCGCAAAAGGATGCGGGTTCGAGTCCCGCTGAGTGAAAGAATTTCTTCTATTCTTTATAAATATATTTATAAAGCATTTGAATGCCATAAAACAATAAATATCAATATTAATAGCAATTAAATGCAAATGCAATAATACATACCTTCTTGCTTGAGCTGCTGTGCGGCGGCAAGAGCCTCGTGCAAAGTAACACCAGCTCCTATCAGCAACACGGTATCCTTGCTGGATTCGCGCACGATTTTAGCCTCTCCCACCTAGAGCATAGGGGTCAATTTTCAGTGCTATCATTTTTAGGTATTTATACGACTATTTCTTAATCTTATAAATTTAATATATTTAGTGCAGACAGAAGTTAATATAAAAAGGAAGGTACATTGTTTATTAATAAAAACGATATCACATCACAATTAATTAAATGTATAAATTATAATGGTGACAAATTTCGACAGACGGATATATTTTTTTGTTGATTATTTTACATTTAATTTCCATTATGATACACATACATTTAAATAATAATTAATTATTAATTCATATATTTGCCAGTCAATATATCGATTAAATTAATAAATGTGTGAGTGTTACTGCCCATCACAGCCAACAGTGGCTGTGTGAGTACGACAAACACTTTGCTTTAGCACTTGTAACTAGAGGGTGCTACAGACACACACTCTTTTTATAATTACTTAGTGCTAATTGATTTATCAAGTGATATACATATTCTAGAAACTTTTCGTATTAATGTAAATGTGTTATTGTGGGTCTATGTTGCCTAAACACATAAACGAATTATTATCATAATTTAACCCCAGAAATAATATCTCTTATTTTACGCATAGCAAGAAAAAGACGCGGGTTCGAATCCCACCACGTGATAAATTTTTTCTATCCTTAAAAAAATTACATTTATAAAGCATTTAAATGCCATAAAACTGAAATATCAAAGAAGCAAACAGAAGCACAGCACAAACCTTGAAAACAGTGTTATTATCGTAAATAACAGCGGTGTTGGGTCTCGAGGTGCGAATGTAACAGATGCCGCGAGTGTTAGCCGCTAACTCCACACTGCGCTCTGTTGATACTGCGTCACTAAAATAAAATAAATATTATATTAGGGGCGATTTTTTAATTCTTAGTTACAAGTTATCCGTCCAATGTGCAAATTAGATAATACTTTAAAAATGTCACCTGCATTACTTAAATATGCGGGCAATAGAACGCATCTTTGTAATGGTCGTTGAATACGTTTTTCGGCAAAACATTTTAACCAAGGATTGAAAAATCGCGACATAATCGAAAAAATTTATAAACACACTGGTCGCGCCAATATAAAAATATACGTAAATATATTCTCGATATGAAAGTGGACTGTATTTTGATCTACGTGGTGTTAGCAAAGAGGGATAGACAGGATACACACGGCACGTACCTCGTCGGAGGGAGTAGCGTCCAGAACACACGCGCCGCCACGCGGTCAGGGTCCTCCAGCTCGCGGCGGGCAAGAACGGCGTCCAGTCCCACACTCCACACAAACACACACGCGGCGGTGAGCGCGACCAAGGGCCGGGGCACGGGATACCCCGGTGGTGTTACAAGGGCACAATGCCTGATGATCTAGAGAGCCTCGTGGAAGCTCTCCGGCGGTGGCCGAGTCCCGAACCTCGCGAAGGCACGGAGCGAACCCGACTGACTGCAGCGACACGAACGTCGCGTTCACGTCTTATTGGACGTGTCACGTGGTTAGTGACCACGCGATGATTGGTTGTGCTCGTATGTAGGGAAGGATGAAGGAACACACCACAAACAATAAACGTTTAACTTCTACATTTACTATTTTAATTATATTGGCGTTACCATATCCACCCGCCCTAAATGGGTCACCATTTAAAACCAATCATAAGATACAGCGAAAAACTATGACTCTAGGATCGCATAATGCGCGCGGGTTGATAAAAGTCCTAAGAGCCACGGCGGTAATATAAATAACAAGTTCTATGGCTCTAGGAGCGCAAAATGCGAGCGGGATAATAAAAAATCCTAAAAGTCACGGCGGAAATATAACTAACAAATTCTATGACTCTAGGATCGCGTAATGCGAGCGGGGTATATAAATTCCTAAAGTCACGGCGGTATTACAACTAACAAATTCTATGACTCTAGGATCGCGTAAAGCGAGCGAGGTATAAAAAATTCCCAAAGTCACGGCGGTATTATAACTAAGAAATTATAAACGAAAGCGGTGCAAAACTTAAAATTAAACTTAACTAACTGCGGTAATATACTAATGCGATATAACTATTGTCTTGGAAGCGGACATAAACGAACGACCGGGCGAAGGTAAGTTCCCTTGGCGGTTCTAACTGTACAAACGCGCGCGACGTCGTCCTTTGAAGGATGTACTTTCTCTACGACGGCTAAAGGCCAGGTTAGGGGCGGTGTATTATCATTTATCACAACCACGACCGTTCCAGGAGTAATAGGTGTGGAAAGCGTATTCCATTTCTGCCTAACCTGCAGACCGTGTAAGTATTCTAATCTCCAACGTTTCCAAAACGACTGGACTAACTTGTCCAGTAGCGAATGCCTATCAAGTAAACTGACGTGATCAGATTTGACTTGCGGCGCGGGTAAAGCTAATAAAAGCGCGGTTATTAAAATAACACGAAACAAATGTGTTATAATATTCATATATTTAATATGATAATAATCAATGATCATGATAATTATGTGATCATTGTGCGGTGATATCACTGGATGCTTATGTGCATAATCCAGGGCGGAATCGCTTAGACGTCCGATGAGGATAAGTCTGTTGCGAATAAAAGGCTTCAAGCGGTTGAAAGCCTGCGAATAAAATTTATAATAGAGTATATTAGAATACTCCTCTGCAAAATATTTATTTTGCAGGGCGGGAATAATTTTATTCTCAGCGAAATTAGGTTCCTCTACGGTCATCATAACACCGCGGCGGGTTAATAATATAAGGAACCTATAAATATAAAATACACGACGCGACGAGACGCGAAGGGCGGTATCGTATAAAGCGCAATGCTTTATAGGCGGGCGCACAGTGTGCATTAATAATTTTCGTTCGGGAATGTCTGCAATAGACTCGCCATCGAGACTCCTAAGAGGCCATTCAGATGGGTCCGAACGAGCCCACTGGGGTCCGTGGAACCACAGAGGGTGCGAGACGAGATTTTGTGGCATAATGCCACGCGAAAGAATGTCAGCGGGATTTTCAATACCAGAAACATGGTAGAAATTATCTGATGGGATGTTATACACGACTGTGGGAGCAACGAAGCCCATCATGTCCCACAGACGGGCGGTAATTGACAAGATGGAGTGCTTAGTGCACATCACATCGGCGGGAGCGGTAATTTTAAAATGAAAACAATCATCAACAGTAGACCAATGCAGAACAAGTAATTTATGTTGCACGGTCTTATCAAACTCCACCGCGGAGGGTAAAAGTTTGTGCGAAGCGGGAAGATTATCTAACACATTTTTGCTATTACTATTCCATTTAATAAGATCCCACTGAGCTCCCTTAAACAAATCGATGAGCTGCTGCGACGCGGAAACTGCTTCACATTCCGTGGGAATAGAGAAGGCGATATCATCCATATACAACGAGGAAGACGCAATGCCACTCGCTAGCGGATATTTCGCGCCGTCATCTTCTACGAGCTGTCTTACCGTGCGCAGTGCATGATAAGGACTAGACTTGATGCCGAAGCAAACTCGATTAAATTGATAAAGAAGCAGCGGATCCTGCGGGCTGAAACGGTATAAAAAACATTGAAAACGACGATCAAACTCACGCACGAATATCTGCAGAAACTGTTGGCGGCAATCGGCGGTCATGGCAATCGCGTGGAGACGAAAACCTAAAATTATTGTAAACAAATTGCCTTGTAAATTCGGCCCAACGTGCAGAAGGTCATTCAACGAACGCTGGCTTCCAGAAGTTGGCATGCTAGCATCTAAAACCATGCGCAGCTTAGTCGACGATTTATCCTCGCGCAGAACAGCGTGATGCGGTATAATATAAATAGGTGTAGGGTCACGCGGATCATACGGAGGCGCGGGTGAAATATAATTTTTCGTTAGATAATCTTTTATGACGTCATCATATGCCAACCTTAATTTAGGTGAAGCCTGTAGCTTTCTTTCGAGGCACATGAAACGCTTGCGGGCAATATTAAATGAGTCACCGAGAGTGTAGAAATCATCCTTAAATGGAAGCGAAACAATATATCTGCCACTCACGGGGTCGCGGGTTGTAGTTAATTTATAATATTCTTCACATTCAACATCATCGGGATGTTGAACGGGCGGTGCGGTAGGAAGCTCCTCGAGCTCCCAGAAACGCCTGACTAATGAGTCAATAGCGGCGGTCTCTTGAACGTGACAACACGTCAAGGGCGGTTTATGTATGTTAGGTATGGTGGGTACTGAACCCATTATTACATAGCCTAACACCGTGCGCAATGCAGCGGGCGCCGACGAGTCACGAGATGCATGAACTACGTCGGGGAGAAGCAGATGAGGGAACAGAGAAGCACCGATTAATAAATCGATTTTATTTGGCGTACCAAAACTCTCATCTGCGAGCGGTAAATGCGAAATATGCGATAAGACAGAAGTGTCTATAACAGCGGTAGGTAGTAAATCCGTAACATGATCAACAACTAGCGGTGAAATATTAAAAGATATGTTGTTGTCAAGACGCGAATAAAATTTTATATTTACGGAATTACTATTTACAATTTTTTCTGAACCACCGAACCCCTTTATAATAGTACGTTCGGTTTTCTGCGGTTTAATACCTAAACGTTCACAACATTCATTCGTAATGAAGTGACTTTGCGAAGCGGAATCTAAAAGCGCGCGAATAACAAGCCGTTCGCCTTTACAATTATAAGATACGACTTCAGCGGTTGATAATAAGATAGTATGTTGTTTATTCGCGGGCGCGTTGCATTGAAATGCGTTATCAGTATCAGCTGTATAGCTAGCGGTACATAGCGCAATGTCGGAGCGGACGCACTCGCCCGACGGCGGTGACGGCGCAGGCAACGGCGGTGTGCTGCGCGGCGGGGGGTGAGACGCAGGCGCGGGAATGTAAGATTCGCGTTTTAAATGTAACATCGTATGATGTTTTAATTTACAAATGCGGCAATTAGAATTAGACGAACAACTAGAAACTCGATGTTTTATACTGAGACAATTTATACACGCGTTTCTATCCTTTACGTATTTCAAACGTTCCTGCGGACTCATTTTGTGAAAACTTGAACATTTAAATAAATGTTGATGCGTTATATTTGTACAAAGACAACTATATGCGGAATCAGCGGTTGTTACGTAAGACTGATACGTCTTAGGCGGTGCGGAAGAAGTATTATTTAAACTGCGGTTATAATTATTATTTCGAGGCGGTTTATTTATTCCCGAATTTGTGGAAGGATGAATGCGTTCTAATACCTTCGCACGAGTTTGAATAAATTGAACTAAGTTATCAAAAGTAGGCATTTCACTACCAAACTTAGTCTCGAAAGCGCGAACAGTATCTGAATCTAACTTCTTCAACGCGATATGAACAATCATTAAATCTGTAATATTATCTAACTTTATATTTTGTAAGGCGCGCACTGCGCTAACAAAGTTATCTGTAAATAAATCAAAGTTTGTTGCGGACGGAGAATGCAAAGGTTTAAAATCAAACATTTGATTTAAATACGCGGAAACCAACATACGTTTATCATCATATTTATTTTTTAAAGTTTGTAATATTAAATTATAATTTTCAGCGGAGGGGGCTATACCAGCTATAACAGTTGTGGCCTTCCCCGTTAATTTACCTAGTAAATAATATAAACGCTCGGCATCTGTAAGGCCGGGATTGTTATGAACAACTGATTCAAAATTCGAAAGAAACAGCGGAAATGAGCGAATATCACCCGAAAATGGTACTAATTCGATAGGCGGTAATTTAGGCCTATTTTTATGCAAATTATTAATATCTCCGTGTGACGGACTTGGCTGCGAATATTGCGATTTAATTCTTTTAATCCTGCTATATAAAGACTCGAATGCAACGAGGCTTTTATAATCAGGTTTCGCGGTAGGTGTTAATAATAATAAGCGAGTATTGTATTCGTCTAAACACTGTTTATAATCATCGCGTAATGATTCTACCTGCGCGGACTCGTCAAGGAAACTTTCCATAAGCGCAGCGTTGTTTTGAATGTTCAAGGACAAATCATAAATTCTTTGCACCATTTCGAATATAATTTCGCGTTTAGCTAATAACATGGATAACTGCGAATCATTTATATCTTCCGAATCATTAACATCCGAAGCGTCACTATCAGGTAACTTAGTCATTTTCTTAGGCGGCATTTTTAATAACAAAAGTATATATTCAAACAGAGAATGTTACAATACAAGTTACAATAACAAGTAATACGACTAAATATAGTAGGTCAGCGACGCAAGCGTAATATGAACCGAGTATGAATTTTCAATATGGTCGGATTATAACAGCGGATCGCGGAATGACCTAGATAACGTTATAAATTTCGAGCGCGGGTAGCGGATAAATAAATATGATGAAATATGTTCGATTTATAATGATTTTAGCGTTATAACTGCGGATAAACGATATGAATATAGTTTTAATTAACTATTTTAATAATAATATACGCGTAACTTAATGTTACGGGCGGAATAAAATATATTTTAAGCAAAAAATAATAGATGACGCAATGTCGATCTATGCGGTATATTATAGTTATTTCACAATGAATGTACTATTAAATCGCTTATTAGGGCCTACAATGAGTATCCTAATAAGGGCGGGTTTAAAATATATTTTATATGAATAGTAGAAGACGCATTGTCGTTCTATTATATGCGGTATATTAAATAGTATTTCGCATTGAAGATACTACTAATCGCTTATTAGGTCCTACACAATGAGTATCCTAATAAGGGCGGTGGAATCATCAGGTATTATCCGGCTCGAAGGACCACTCAATGGTCGCGCCAATATAAAAATATACGTAAATATATTCTCGATATGAAAGTGGACTGTATTTTGATCTACGTGGTGTTAGCAAAGAGGGATAGACAGGATACACACGGCACGTACCTCGTCGGAGGGAGTAGCGTCCAGAACACACGCGCCGCCACGCGGTCAGGGTCCTCCAGCTCGCGGCGGGCAAGAACGGCGTCCAGTCCCACACTCCACACAAACACACACGCGGCGGTGAGCGCGACCAAGGGCCGGGGCACGGGATACCCCGGTGGTGTTACAAGGGCACAATGCCTGATGATCTAGAGAGCCTCGTGGAAGCTCTCCGGCGGTGGCCGAGTCCCGAACCTCGCGAAGGCACGGAGCGAACCCGACTGACTGCAGCGACACGAACGTCGCGTTCACGTCTTATTGGACGTGTCACGTGGTTAGTGACCACGCGATGATTGGTTGTGCTCGTATGTAGGGAAGGATGAAGGAACACACCACAAACAATAAACGTTTAACTTCTACATTTACTATTTTAATTATATTGGCGTTACCACACACTTTATAAATTTTTTCGATATTCGATATTTATTGTACGGTCACTGATCGTGGATAAGTGTACAAAGATCGAATTAAATTTGTCCGTTTATATCGGTCAAAATCGTCAAATACTAATAAAAGCGTGTAAATAAATGATATAAAAATGTTTCCTATATGAAAAATGCTATTTATCCCGATGATACAGTTAGTAAATAGTAATACATAGTTTAAGATATTGAACTTAAAATAGAAAGAAATAAAGTTTAGTTTTACATACATTATTTTAATGAAAGTAGGAAAAATATTTGTATTCATTAAATAAATAAATGTGTGAGTGTTACTGCCCATCACAGCCAACGGTGGCTGTGTGAGTACGACAAACACTTTGCTTTAGCACCTGTAGTTAGAGCGTGCTATGAATACACCCCCTTTTTTAATTACTCAGTGCATATTTATTTTTTATAATGAATAATAGAGTGAGGGCTGGAACAGATTTAGAGATAAAGAGCAACATATTATAGAGTGAGTGAGAGTATTTAATTTGCAACAAAAAATAGAGTAACAATAAATGATAGAGTTTAACACGTAGAGCAACGTATAGAGTGGGAAGGAGATTTTAACATAAAGTAAGGCCAACGAGAAGCGATACAAAAGGTCATTAACTTAAATAACAACTGTGGCGTTGACAATCTAATATCTCTTTCCATCAAGCCTTTGTCGTAATGTCTCGTTCTCCCGGCGAAAATATAACAACGTCAAGAAGACGGGTTCGCCAACATTCGGGCGGTCATTTTATTATTCTTATTATATGTATTTTATGATTCAGAAAATTATTATCATTCGCGTTATTTAATTTAAATCTACAGTATACAATAATTCAAATTATGATAAAATTTATAAAAATAGACTATCCTTTTTGGTATTACATATTATAATTTGCTGGCTATTTTTTTAAACTATATAAATTCAACTTTTAAAAAGTTACGCCCCCCCGGCCCCCGCTATTCCCAATGACCTTGCATGTGATTTGTTTACATTTGGTATCGCTTCTCGTTGGCCGTACTTTAGGCACACCCCGGACACTCCATACAAAATTATCGTTTTGACAGTCACACTGTAGAGACTGCAAATGTGTGTGTTAACGCTTTATGGTTCGCACATTTGTGACTAGCGTAAAAAAAAATCGCGTTTTTCTGATGAAATACATCCGTAAACAGCACAATATCTAACCATTTTCTACGAAAAACGATAATCACAAATCCAAAATAATAAAATTACTTTAAGTCAATTTAATAATGTTGTCAATCTTCGTTGCGTATCGTCCTTGCAGAAAAATGTGGACCATTTTTACGGCCGAAATTAATATTCAATCCAATCTAATATCTGCAGATTTTCGATCGAAAATGTGATCCGGATTTTAAGTTAAGTGTGCCAATAAACAATCCGTGGATCGAAATTGCAATCTCAAAAACCAATCTATCTGTGGGAGGACGGATCACAGATTACAGATAGACCTCTGTTCGAAAATGGCAGTTTGAGCGTGTCAATAACATATCTCTCGCGTTTGACGTTTCGATCGATCGGTGTAAACAATCTTTAATCTTGATCTTAGACTTTCCTCAGATTCTAGGGTTGAATCTGTAGATTTTATTCGTAAAACGTAATGGATTTGGCAATATTCTCGAGTTCTAGTGATAGTGACAGTGATATGGAAGTCCTAGCTCAATTATCAGACTGGGATACAGATACCGACAATGATGCTGGTGAACAGTCACGTCGTGCTTCTGTGCGAAGAATGAAAAGGGTGAACTACATGCAGAGTCTGGATGATGCAGAGTTTACCTTTAGGTTTAGGTTATCGAAATCAGCAGTAAACTCTCTGTTGACAGAAATTATGCCTGCTGTGCGTGTAAAATCTTCAAGGTGGGTTAAAAATAATCATATCTTATAAACTGCATTAATCGTATACCTACTTAAATTTAACAATATCTATTCCAGAAATCATGGAGTCTCACCACTGCATCAACTGCTGCTGACCTTAAGGTTTTATGCATTAGGCACAATGCTGATTTCTGTGTCTGACTTTGTGGGAGTATCAAAGTCAACAGCAGGCAGAATAGTCCGGGATATTTCATATGCAATAGCCCACTTATATGATAAATACATTTTTGTGCACCAAAGAAGTGCAGAAAAATTTTATGATATTGCAGAGTTTCCCAGAGTTCTTGGAGCTATTGATTGCACTCACATACGTATACAGTCACCATGTATGTAATTATAATTTTACTGCATTTTGTTTAATCATTGCTTGTAAATTTCTTGTCTACTAATATAAAAATTTTCAGGTTTATTAATAGGTGAGGAATTTAGAAATCGGAAAGGTTACTTTTCATTAAACATTCAAGGAGTCTGTGATGCAGATTTGAGACTGATGAATGTGGTTGCTCGCTGGCCGGGTTCCACCCATGATGCAACAATTTTCAATAATTCCATTCTCAGAGGTTGTGTATTATGGTTTACTAGAAATTTTGTTAATGATTAATGAATAATTTAAATTTAATTTAACATTCTTACAGCTCAGTGTGATGCAGGGCAGTATGATGGCCGCTGGTTACTTGGAGATAGTGCCTATCCAAATCGAAGCTATCTACTCACACCACTGTTGAACCCTAGTTCTGAAGCTGAACACAGGTACAACGAAGCACACATTAGGACCAGAAATACAATTGAAAGGTAATATTCCATGTAATTCTAACCCCCTTATTCATAAACATTCAATATCAGTGAAATAGTTATATTCTGTTTTGTCTTTGTTTATCAACAGTTATTTGATAGTTGAAGGAAAGAGACAAAACAGTTAATCGCTATTCTGGCACTTTTGAACATTTATGAATAAGGTGGTAAATATATTATTTAAATTTATTCATATTATGTTGTTTTTTGCCTGACTGAGCAATTCCAAGGAGTGTTTGTGTTTATCTGTTTGTTACACACTTTCAACCTTAATAATAATTAGTATTATTTGGTTTAAACCAAAACATTCTAGGACGTTCGGAGTGTGGAAAAGAAGATTTCCTGTTGTGGCTCTCACACTGCGGGTTTCATTGCCCGTTGCCCAGTCAATAGTTATTGCCACTGCAGTGCTTCATAATATTTGTAGAAGTAACAGTATTGAAGAAGTTCCTCCTGAGGTTGACTTGGACATTCCTACAAATAGTACCAATGAAGAAAATAATACAAATATGGAAGCCCAAGATGTACAAACAAGAGCAGATCTTATAAATAATTATTTTGTGTTAGGATAAGTTTAGTTAGGATAAAGGCATTATTTTGTGATTGTTATTTATTGTCCATTGTTTGTAATAATTATTATGTAGTAGATACACAAGTTATATTCAGTTCCAATTATTGATTACTTTGATTACTGTGTATAGTAGTTAATAATTGCAAAGTATATTTAAGTTAATCTTAACATGTCTGTGTTATTTTAAATTTTTATTTCCTTTTTTATGAGGTATGTATGTGCCTATACATACCTATTGATCTTTCAAAAAGTGTAGTTACAGAACCTACTTCAAAATAAATATAAAATGTAGTATTTTTAATTTTGAAATAAAAGAATAGACTATAGTATTGAAATATTTTATTTTTTATTCACATAGAAATAAAAATGAATTCATACACCATCTGTATGCTACCAAAAAACTATGATTAGATGCTATCATAATAATATTATTACAGAATTAAAAAAAAATAGAAAATGAAAAATTGAGAAGGTACATATAAAATAAATAATAATTATATAAACAATACATCTCTTGGTAGGTCTTTTCTATATATTTTACTAGCTTTCCGCCTGCGGCTTCGCCCGCGTTTTCAAAGAAAAACCCGCATAGTTCCCGTTCCCGTGGGATTTCCGGGATAAAACCTAGCCTATGTTACTCGTGGATAATGTAACTTCGAATGGTGAAAGAATTTTTAAAATCGGTTCAGTAGTTTATGAGCCATGAGTTCATTACAATCAAACAAACAAACAAACAAGGTTTTCCTCTTTATAATATTACAGTGTCGATTAATCAATGAAAAAATTATTGAGCATATTATTATAGGTATACTTGATTTGGTTTTCATTGACCACCTCTAAGTTTTTCAATTTCTAATTTTAATTTTTCATTCTGTAATAAAATAAATTCTTTCTTAGCATCTAAGCATTGTTTTTTGGCAGTATAATATTCTGCTATTGCTAAATTTCGAGCAGAACTACTGCCATCCGTACTTTTGAGTTTCTTCTTACCTGCAAACCAAATTAATTTTTTTACTACACAAGATATTATAATACTTTTCATCTTAAGCCTAGGATTAAGGTTCTTTCAAAAGAGAAAGGATGCTCCCCAATACATTTTTGTAAAACCATCACCTGTCAAATGTGATTAGTTCAGAGAATTAATCTGTTTTCTATCAATGCACAGCTCAAACCACTGGACAGGATGGATTACGCTAATATTTGACCTACTATTACCTAGAATAAATGAATATATTAGGACATTACACACATTGCAATCGAGCCCCAAAGTAAGTGATAGCTTGTGATATGGGTACTAGAAAACTGATAAATATAATATATAACATATTTAAATATTTATAATACTATCTATAACTACTTACAAGAATTATTTAAACATATTCATCAAAAAAAAAACATGTCTGAAAATTCTATTCTTCAGGGAGTAAAATGGGGGGAAATGATTGAAGCAGCAAGTGTCAGCTGGTTTTTGATATAAATACCAGCCAGAAGGCATGAATCTACTGATTCTATACTCAAAGATAGTAACCACTAGACTAATATTAGGCTATTGTAGTAATTATAGGATACAATGATCATAATTATTATTAATGAATGGTAATATATTTACCTATTTTAGGCGAACTCAATGTAAGCCTCTTGGGTGTGTGTAGTTTACTAGCTTCATGGTTAGTGGCATTATCTATAGGTTTTTCTGATATAAGAGTACCATTAACTATAGATAATGGAAATGAAGTACTATTTGTATCATATACGGTTACTGGCATGGTAGTACCAATACCCGTGTCTACCAACACTGGTATTGATTCTACCGGCAGCACCCTAGCCTGCCCAGCCCCATCACCACCACTACCACCATCACCACCACCACCACCATCACCAGTACAAACAAAAACTCCTTCCTCTTTGTCACCACCAAATGGCACAACAAAGCCGCTTGCAGTACTCCCCAGTAAATCGGCCACTCTGTCCAGAATGTCATCCGGGGGAATGTACTCTGGAATGCCACCGCCAGTCTGTGAAAATAATAAACTGATGTACTTACTATGTACTAAATTACTTAACATTATACGTAATGAGTACCTATAATTTCAAACAAAGATGAAAAATTTTTCTATAACACTTACTTGGATGCGATTCATCCTAATTTTTGTGCTGCGTTTACGAGCAAGTTTCTTTAAATTTTCCCACTTTAAACGCAGCTGCTGGGGTGATCGACGACAAAAAGAGGCAGTGGCATTAAATTTGTGTGTCAGGCTGACCCACTCCTCATTTTTCATCTTGTTGCTGGCGGCGTTTGTTGTTTTAGACAAAATTATTGGGCTGCTCTCAATTAAGCCCAGCAATAATTTTGTCTCATCCTTCGTCAGAGGTTTGCCTCGAACCTAAAATAAACAGATATTCTTACAAAAAATGCGTTCGAACATATTTGGCGTCACTACCAAGAAACAAAATTATTAATGGTACGGATGCGTAAAAGTCACTTACCACTTCAGAGTCCATTGCTATTTAACAAAATCTATGTAAATCAATGAATATAATTTAACAAAATGATCAGAAAGTTTATACTATAAAAGTTATGAACAGATATCGTCGGAACCAATACAACGAAAAAAGAGCGTCCTGCGTCAGTAGAAGGCGTTTTGGCGGGCATGTCATCTGTCAAAAACAGGCAGGCGTGACGTTCCGTTTTATACAGATCTTTTAGGATTTATCACATTTCAAATTGGTAATAATATAACCTGTATAAAACTCCAAGAGCCCAATAAATACATCAAAAGTAAAAAGTAGGTACCAAATAATTATTATAGATACGTGTAATACTTATTTTTGAAATTTAAGTTAGAAATAAACGATGCATCCAAGTATTGGTTTTGCATAAAACGGAATGGTCAAAGAGGGAAAAGATATCTACGGATATCTTGATATCTCCGGATATCATAACGATGGTTTGTCACTTTTCGTTATTGGGACGCGGATAGGAGATCGATCCATAGATATGCAAATATCTGCGATCGAATTAAATCTTGGATTACGGATATATTATTAATTTCGGCCGTTAGACTGATCATGCGGGGTGAGGTAAGTTTAATTTTGGAGGGAGGCGGAGTGTCCGTTCTGTAGCGTTTAGCTACTATTATGTATTCTGTGCTTTAGGTATAGAACAAATAGAGAGATAGAGCGTGACATAGAGTATAACCAGTAGAGCAGTCACCTGGGATAGAAGAGAGTGGCGGTGGGCACGGCGCGGAAGAGCGCGAGGTCCTCCAGCCCCATCTGCGAGGGCCCGTCCTCGCCGATACTCACCCCGCAGTGAGAGCCGACCAGGTTCACGTTCGACTGGCTGATGGCGCCCATGCGGATCTGGACACAACGTTATATTATAGTAAAAAAAAAAAAATTGGTCTTTGTAAAGTAGGTTTACGATCGAGATGTTTACGTGATAACGTCTTATTGGTGGCAGCGCTCGAGATGAGACGGGAGATCGGTCCGTCTCTCTCTCTCGTTATACCTGCGATCGCGCTCGTGAGGTTTTGGTGTGACACAAGTTTCTGAACATGTCACCCGACCAAAACGATTTTAAAAACGTTATCACGTTAAAATTTTGTGAAAAAATAAATAAATTTTGAATTTGAATTTGAATTTTTTATTGTTTTTAGATAGATATATTGTGTGTCACCTGGTCAAAAGTGCGTGTGAAGAAAGCTGCGAATGTAGAAGCGAAGACAACAGCCCGATCCCGGCACGCGGCGCCCGTCGCTACACCCACTAGCGTCTGCTCCGCTATGAAGCACTCCACGTATCTGGAACATTCATTTATATACATTTAATTAGATAAATAAGAATAATGGACGAATGATAAAAAAATGTGTGCGTGTACTAGTGTACACACGTAAGAAGTAAAACTTCTTTATGACCTTATTTTTTCAAAAATAATTTACTATATATGCAACTTTACAGAAATACGTCGAATCACGCGTAGTAGGGATAAGAAAAAGATGGCGCGTAACGGAAAAATGTCACGCGTAACAAAAAAATGTTACACTAAATTTTTTTCCAACCCCGATAAAGAAGTTTCACTTCAACAAGTGAACGAAACGTTTTCCGAAAAATCTATTTGAAAATTTATTATAAAATTTATCTATCTAATACATATTATAAAGGCGAAAGTTTGTAAGGATGTATGGATGTATGGATGTTTGTTACTCTTTCACGTAAAAACTACTGAATATATTACAATGAAATTTAGCACACATATAGAGGGTAACTTGGATTAACACATAGGATAGTATTTATCCCGGAAATCCCACGGGAACGGGAACTATGCGGGTTTTCCTTTGCAAACGCGGGCGAAGCCGCGGGCGGAAATCTTGTTATTAATATATTTATTTATTAAATTTAATAAAAATGCTTGCGGCCAAATTTTAACTGGCAACCTAGTCGATATTCTCCTAATTATAAATATATAATATACATAAAATTTTAGTTTTAGCAAAAAAAATAATTATGAACGCACTAATCCTGCTGTGGGATCTTAGACTATTACAACGGTATTGCCATGACGCGCCCTTGAAATTTTACTCTCAACGCGAATCAAGAATTTACAATTCAAAAATATAAAAAATTTAAACTATTTATAATCGATTCGCAATTAAACTATTTAGAGGTATAATCGATTCGCAACAATTTAAAATATATTCTTTTGGACATAAATAAAAGGGATAAATTACCTTTCAGGGTAAGCGGCTCTCAGCTTGTCACTGAACGTAGAGTTCTTGGTGTCACCGTCCATTGCGATCACTCTGCAATCAAATTTGTTATTATTAATTAATTATAATATTAAGATATAAGCACGAGTCGCGTTTTAAAGTTTGTTAGAGCGTTTGTAGTGCGTCAGAGCGCATGGGAAAGTGTTAGAGCGTTTATAGTGCATCAGTGCACGTATGGTACCGTATTATAGCGTTTATGATGCGTCACGGTGCATGTAGAAGTGTGTTAAAGTGTTTGTAGTGCGTCAGTGCACGTGTTGTAGCGTGTTACAGCGTTTTTTAGTGAACAGTGAACGGGTATCGTGTTAGTGGGTTTAGTGCGCGTGTTATCATGTAAGAGCGTTTGTATTATTATAAGTGAGCGTTTTCTATTTTATTATGCTGTCTACAAATCAATGTGTGAGTGTTACTGCCCATCACAGCCAACAGTGGCTGTGTGAGTACGACAAACACTTTGCTTTAGCACCTGTGTATAAAGGGTAGTACAGACAAGCCCTCTTTTTAATAATTACTTGGTGCATATGTTTTATTATAATGTTTAGTTATTGTCAAAGATAGGAATACATATTTGCTTTACGTCTTTAAATCTAACAATGTATCTTACATTTTTAATACTCATTGTGGACCACCTGTGTTATGTATTTGTATATATTTTTCCGACGATTCAAAAGCACTTCCAAACTAAATCTAGTAAAATGCTTGACGTAACAATAATTGCAATAAAGCTGCCTTTACACCAAAGGTCCTGTTTTTGCGTATTATTTTATAGATTACTAGCGACCCGCCCCGGCTTCGCACGGGTGCAATGCTGATACTAAATACACTACAGCAAAACTATGAACGTTGTATATAAAAACATAGCGGCCCGCTCCGGCTTCGCACGGGTATAAAATATATAGCCGGGCGGCCGGCCGGTACCGCCGCAATTTTTAAATCTGTAATATCTTCGAAAATATTCACTTAAATCATACGGTGTAAAGGGCCATATAGATCTATATTAAATGAACAATGTATTCAAGGTATTTAAAGATTGATAACTAGATAATCACCTCATATTAGTATCAGCGATCTTTTTCAAACCAGTTCCGTAGGCCAATCTCGTGGCAACTAATTCCCCAAGCTTGTATGCAGGTGGGGCGGAGAGGGTTATGTCCCCGATGTGCACTTGTGGGGCTTGGGCCACGGGGGCCACGGGTTTGAGGCTGAGGGACGCGTTCTTGATTTGGGATTGGAGGTGCTGCAAGCGAAAATAATACATCTTTTAATAAATAAATAAATAATTTATTGCATACAGAACAGTAGAGGTTCTTTTATTTTAGACTATGTAATCAATTTATGGTATAGAAATTTTATATGAGATGTTAAATTGATGTATTTTTCTAACGTTTTCAGTGATAAAAACTGCTTTTAATTTAAATTTTGTTTTGAACTAATTTTGATTTAAACAATTACTAAGTAACTCAATTACCCAAATATTCAAATCCAGCCAGAATTAATAACAACACAATAAAATGGGGAAAAAAAATTTAATAAACAAGTAAATATGTACCTTGATAATCTTCTCTCCATCAGCACCCAAAGCCTTTCCATGCCAATTATCCTTATCCTCAATATTGGGGAAGCCCTTGCCCTTGTAAGTCTTAGCGAGCACAGCAGTGGGCTTGCCGCTCACTGTGGAAGCTTCATCGAAGGCTTTAACAAGCTCGGAGACATCATGCCCGTCTACTACGAGGGAGTGGAGCCCGAAGGACTTTACACGGGCATCGTAGATGTCCATCTATTGGTAAAATAAATAAAATTATTTATTGAAATGTTTGAATGTTCATAAATTGCAAGGGTTGTTTTTGGTAGTTAAGATTGATGTGTAACAATTTAACACACACACATACACAAAGATACACACCTGTTCTGTTGCTTATAATATATCTGAATAGTTTTTACGTAATATTTATCTTTATATCACTTTTTACTTTATTGAAGAAAATGTTATTCATGTAACAATAAATGGTAATGTACTCTAGGAAGAGCGAGATGTTCTAACACAAGCTATTAATGCTTAAAAGGATGTCTCAATGACTGATATAATTGTAAACATATTTGTTACTGAATAAATATTTTTGATTTTGATTTTTAACAATATTGCTACGTTTTTTTTCTTTAACGTTGTGATTTTATTTAAATTAAATTTGCAGAAAACCTGTTATTTAAACATTTAAGGTGTAAATAAGTACTTAATAAAGTTTATATTGAGTCAAAAAGAAAATTAAAAAGCCTATTAAGTACATTAATATTTAAGATAAAATAAATTGTTATTTCATACATTTTTTCATCCTCAAAAAGAAATATATAATGCATAATGATTTTCAAATTAAATACAAGAATCATTTATTTCATGTTACAAAATACAATATCCAATAACATAATTACATCTATAACATGGACCTGCTAGGCCATGGCCATTTACCAACATAGCTCTTATTACTAAATTACATAAGCATGTGAAAAATAACAATCTATACTAATATTATAAAGCTGAAGAGTTTGTTTGTTTGTTTGAACGCGCCTTAGGAACTACTGGTCCGATTTTTAAAAATAGTTTCGGTGTTAGAAAGCCCATTTATCGAGGAAAGCCTCCGCGCGGTACAGCTAGTAATATAAAAATATTAAGATGCTGTGCGTGATGATAACTGCAAGGTAGGTTTAACCTGTTGCATCATAGTGTTATCAAATCACAAGTTATATCGCACATTTTGTCTACATTAAGAGAATATACCCTCGGATTGCTTTTTTATGTGCTTATCATAGACTTGTGATTAATTACTTGATGATTTTTATGCTATTCATATAATGGAATTGTAATTAATATTATAGTCGTTTTTTTTGGAATCTCTGATTAATAAGAAATGATTAACTTTTTTGGAATACATATTGTTTTATTTTAATGAACCTTCTTTTTTTTATTCACAGTTAGATTCATTTCAATATTTATTTTCAGAATTATCTTACAAGATTTCTATAGAAATTAAGTAGGTACTCATTAAACAAAATCAAAATCCTAAGTCTGATGTCATAATTTTTATTTCAAATTTTTATTGAAAACATTTCCCTGATAACAAGTGATTTAATAGATAAGTAACGCCGGCAAAGATAGTATTATCACACCCCGGACACTCCATACAAAATGATCGTTTTGACAGTCACACTGTAGAGACTGCAAATGTGTGTGTTAACGCTTTATGGTTGGCACATTTGTGACTAGCGTAAAAAAAATTCGCGTTTTTCTGATGAAATACATCCGTAAACAGCACAATATCTAACCATTTTCTACGAAAAACGATAATCACAAATCCAAAATAATAAAATTACTTTAAGTCAATTTGATTAATGTTGTCAATCTTCGTTGCGTATCGTCCTTGCAGAAAAATATGGCCCATTTTATGTCTGATCGCGCGGGGGTGAGGTAAGTTTAATTTTGGCGGGAGGCGGAGAGTGTCCGTTCTGTAGCGTTTAGCTACTATTATGTATTCTGTGGTATTATCATAACATCATATCAAAATATACTTTATCAGATTAGGTATGATATTCATTAATCATGTTTGGCTTGCCATTAAATTGAGAAAAATATGTAACATTCTCTACTGATAATAACTCTTTGCAGATATTATGGTGCTTTCTAAGGTAAGGAACCCAAATTAATACAATATAAAATAATACAAAGCTAAATATATATAATTGCATACCTGATGCTGCAGCGAGGTGGGTTCAGACTGCCCCAATCGGTTGATGTCGAAGATCACCACAAGGTTATCTAGCTTGTAGTGGCTCGCAAAGTGCAGCGCTTCCCACACGCTGCCCTCTGCTGCTTCCCCGTCACCAACCAGACAGTATACCCTGCAAATATGTACCTAATATTATAATATGTACCTAATGACGTTTCAAAAGTGCTTCAAAAGTTTGAATATTGGAAGCTTTAAAGCGATTTTTTATTGTGGTAAAAAGTAAAAAAAATTGTTAAAAAGACGTATGTAAAATGGAAAAAATGAAAGCTATAAAAAGACGATTTGATAATGTAACTTTAATCAAGTTAAATTACCATTACCATGTTGTTTACAATAATTTATGAGTTTCCTGGTAAAAAAAGGATACATTTTCAAAAGTACATATTTAAATGATTTTAAAGTTTTACAGTTAATCCATTTCTAGCATGAACTACAAATTAATTTCAAAAAGGTTATAGGTCGCGTCATGTAAAAAGAACGCTGACGGTTAAGCTGCGCATTGGCGATTTATTGGTCTATTTGGTGTTATGAATAACAAATATGTAGTTGCGAAGCCACGACTCGAGAGCCTACTTCAAAAATAAAATAAGCAGCAAATAACTTTCGTGCTAAACTCGATACATGCCAAAACACACCCCATTACTTTCATCCAGCGTTCTTTTTACCTGATTCGCGTTATAGCTAACATTAATAAATGAATGTTACCTGTATGGCGCTTGGTCGAAGTACTTCCCGACGTACGCCATACCAGCCGCTACAGCAAGCCCTTGTCCCAACGACCCGGTACCAACGTCCACAAAGCTCAAGCGAGGTGTGGGGTGACCTTCCAAGTCAGAGGTCAGCTGACGTAGCTGCTTCAGTTCTTCTACGGGGAAGAGACCAGCCTCTGCCCATGCGGCGTAGAGAATTGGGGCTGCGTGACCCTTTTATAAGGATAATATTTTTCATATTTAGTATAGCCTTGAAATCCTTATAAAAATGTTAAATTATTAAGATGGATAAAATAATATATTGGTCATGCTCTTCTCTACAGAAACTGTTCAAACCAAATGGTGACCTCCTTTTTACGAAGTCGGTAAAAAAAAATGTTATGACTTATGAATATTTAAAAGCGCTTCTAAACAAAGTCTATTTGAATGGGATTGGAATTTTCTGAATGAATTAGGCAACATAAAACTCATTTTCCATAATGCATGACACCAAATACCATTCTTCTATGTATATCATAAGTATCAATTTAGTAAGTTAGAAAAGCATTTTTATGTAAGTAAAAGTACAATGTCTGAATGCTACTGGCCGCATACAACAATGATAGGTTGCTACGAGTACGACATACATTTACTTTAGCACAATAGGTGTTACACTCTAAAGAATTAGTGCATTTCATTGACCTTGTTGTGCAAAAAATTACAAAAAATTATTGTTTCACAATATAACAATGATTGTAAAACCACAAAAAAAATCCAGTGTCGAGCACATGTGTCAGAAGTGAAACTTCTTTGGCAAGATTCAAAGATACCAAAATCGTCACCCTACTCCATGACGTGACCTTGAAATATTTTCTCTCAAGGCACCTAAAGAAATTTCACTTAAAAAATATTGCATTAATAATGAGATAATTGTTTTAAAACGTTTTTCACTAACTTAATTTTGTTTATCAGTGTCAAGGTTGTATGATCTCATTGAAGTCAATTCACATAATAATGGAAAACAATATAAGTGATTAGGCATTACTTCAGCAAATTATTAAAATTTCATTGTTAAAAAGGGTGTGACAGGTAAATGAATATTTTATCATCAATAATTATTGTAAATGGATATTTCTTGTTTATTATTAACCTTATTATGATATTTCTAGATATGATATTCATTTATGATTTAATGATAGAATAGTTAAGTTAATTTTAATAGAAGATGTTTCTCTTTACTTCTAATATATCACAAATTATGTACATTGTACATTCATTAAATTCATCTATTATTTTGTCCTCTCTATTGTGTAATCTAAGGTAAAAACAAATAAATACAAATGAATTCAGGTAAATTATGTGTTAGTTGCAATACACAGATTTATGGAATTAAGCATTTTGTTAATTTTTTTTAAGTATTTGAACACAATTTTCATAACAACACATTATAATAGCTAAATAATATACCTTTGAAAGGATAAATCTGTCTGCGGAGGCATCCCTTGGCGCGGAGACCTTGTACTTCATGGTGTGGAAGAACAGCACCGACATGATCTCTGCCATCGACGCACATGATGTCGGGTGACTGGAAATACCATATTGTTATAGCATACATATCTCCACTTAAAATTTTTATTGCGGTTTTTTTTAATAATAATTTACACTATGCAGAACTTTAAATATTAAATCACTAGCTGTTCCCCGCGGTTTTACCCGTATTGCTCCCCTTCTATTGGTCTTAGTGTGATGATATAGCCTATAGCCTTCCCCAATAAATGGGCTATTGATCACGGAAAGAATTTTTCAAATTGGTACAGTAGTTCCTGAGATTAGCACGTTCAAACAAACAAACTCTTCAGCTTTACAATATTAGTATAGATATGACAAATACTAATAAATCAGGCAACTTCCTTATTGAATTAACAGATATACAATATCAAGCATGTGTGTTTAGTTAAATAGAAATTGAAATGGGGAAGTAAAAATACAATATTTTTAAATCCTATTTTTTTTTCTTATAAATGCATTTTACAGACATGTACAATTCTTTCATACATTTTGCCTACTTAATCACTGAAGCATACAATGCATAATTTTAATGCATTTATAGTTATGTAGTCATTATAAAACAAACACTAATGAATCTATTTTCACAATAGTTTTTATTCACATTGAGATTATGAATATCTTTAATTATTCAATAATTAATTAGATATTATGAATGTCTGAATGCTACTGGCCGCACACAACAATGGTAGGTTGCTGCGAGTACGACACACAGTTACTTTAGCACAACATGTCTTACACTAACTTACACAAAGTTAGTATATTTTCATATTGTTGTGCAATAGTGACATCAATAGATTTATTGACATTTGAAGTATAAAATATAATTAATCTATAGTAATATTATAAAGCTGAAGAGTTTGTTTGTTTGTACGGGCTAATGTCAGGAACTACTGGTCCGATTTGAAAAATTCTTTCGGTGTTAGATAGCCCATTCATCTAGGAAGGTTATATCATCATGCTTAGACCAACAGGAGTGGAACCACACGGGTGAAACCGCGGCGCAGGTAGTACAAGGTGACCTTACTCAGTTATCCTTTAATACAAGGAAGATTTAGAAAACAGGGATTCATGTGTGTAAATTTGTTTCCCTAAGCAAGTAATATTTGTTCAGAAGATATCCTCAATTTATATTACAACTAGCGGTCCGCCCCCGCTTCGCCTGTGGTACCTACATGTTTAAACTATCCTATCTCTCAAGTTGGATCGAACTGCACATGGTGTGCGAATTTTATTATAATTGGTTTTAACCGTGCTTAAAAGTGGTTTAGGAGTCCATTGAGGACAAACATTGTGACACGAGGTTTATATATATTAAGATTAAGATGTATCAAATGGATAAGAAAATTACATTATTCTCTAGTTAGTTTTAATGCATAATAAAAATCAATATTCTTGTTTTCATTACAAAGTTGTTATCAGTCTTATATATATAAGCCTAATAAGCTGTTGACCTTGAACAATATCATATCATATTTTGGCAAAACAAGTTCAAATATCTGAATATTTTCTATCAAAAATTTTATAAAATTCTCTATAAGTAATTATTTTATAATAAAAGAAGATGACTTTAAACCACAGAACAGTAAAGTAGATAGAAGTGTGATGTGGGCGTGGCCCACGTGTCACTAGTAAGGTAAGATCACCTAACTTGCTCTCAGTTGTGCGCAGAAAAATATTCGAGTCGGTTGTCAGCTGTCAAACCTTTTTTCCATATTTATTCATTAATTAGGACGTTGTTGTTCGGTATTAGAGTGCAAAAATGATAGCAGACGAAATAATATCAGCAATGGAGGCATTTCATACCATCGGTAAGTCTTATTTTTATTTATTTTAATTATATTTTATGTTATAACTTCGCTTGTCGTAATTTGTCAAAATTGTATACAAATATCTAGTCAAAATGAACCTTAATCCGTAAGAAATTAGTACTATTATAGATTGAACAGCAAACAAGACTTTCTGGAATATTATTGCAATAAACAAACGAATGTCGCTTTAGTGATGCTTGTGGCGCATATCGACAGTATCGATACTTTAGAAAAGATAAACATTATAAATATTAAATTTTATTTTATTTTTCCTTAGCTTTCATTTGTCCAATTTATTTATAGATTTCCCAAAGAGGCTAATTTAAAAGAGAAATGGATAAATGCAACGTGACGAGTTAACTGGATGCCGAACAGCACTAAGCGGTCTAACAAAGGCCACCGATACAGCAAACCTACGGCAGTTCCAAGATTTAAAATAATGCATATTTTCTGTTTGTATTTTGTAAATATAGATTAATACTATTCTATTCCGTTTTTTATTTAATAATCTTCTTATATATAAAATTCTCGTGTCACAATGTTAGTCTGCATACTCCTCCGAAACGGGTGGACCGATTCTCATGAAATTTTCTGTGCATATGGGGTAAGTCTGAGAATCGGCCAACATCTATTTTCCATATGTACCACGGGCGAAGCCGGGGCGGACCGCTAGTAATAATATAAAAAGACGTACTTAGTAGTAATAAACATACTCCAAAATGTGACACATTATACTATACTCATATAAAAGAAAGAAAAGAAAAATACAAAAAAAATATTTAATTGTGAATTATCGATAACAAGGCTGACATCCCTCAGGGCATAGCATCAGATAAATATCAAGTTAATGTCATTAATGTTGAGTGACACAAATTTCAACCTTATCTCTATGTGTTGAGGTTCAAAGTTATATTTATCGAAAACTAATGCCCTCTGTTGTGGAGTAGCTGAATGTTTTCGAATTTGGAATTTCTGTGCAATGAGAAACAAAACAGCTAATATACCTAGGGATGTTATACTAAAATAAACCGTAACATGGTGCGTTAGGGTACATATTGAAATGCTGAATTTATAACCTAAGTCAGTTTTTACTCAAATTAAGCTGTCCAATCAAAGGCATAGTTTACTTGTAGTGTACTGTATAACTATCGGTTTAAATGTGTGGGTTTGGCGACACTGGTTTTCATACTAATTATGACATTATCGCACTTCTATATGTTTTTACTGTTCTGTGCTTTAAACCAAAAAGGAAATAAATAAGAATGTTGATGACACTTAGTTACAGAAATTATACTGATGCAAAGCCAATGTAATCATCAATAGGAAAGGTCATAATTTAAAATTTTAATTTTTGTTGCATGAATAGATCGACTAGTAATAAGGTAAAACCTAAATAATATTATTACATTCATAATTTCATAACTTTCTTTTATTATCTAATGAATGAATAACATAATGAAGAAACTCAGATACCCTTATATTCAATTATTGGTGTTTGTTCTACTTTCGATAACTTTGAAATAATGTGTTCTGGAGCGTTTCGATTGTAACTTGACCTTTGAATCGTTACTCTGTTGCTAAGAGACCCCTGCGGACTGCGGTACGGCCGGTACCTTTACTTACCAAACTTTTATTTCAACGTGTAAAGTAGGGGAACTAAATTATTATAACTACAATGCTAATCATGTTTTCTACGTTTGTCTAGAAATGAATAATAAGTTTCTAATAGGAATATCTAACTTTAACCTTCATTAGTCCTTCAAGTAAGCGGCAAATTACTTTTGAGGTTATATTGTGCTTACCCGGATTTCGATGCATTTGTAGCCACGATGCTGTCGATTCTCAGCTTATTGG
Source organism: Colias eurytheme (assembly GCF_061535395.1). NCBI lineage: Eukaryota > Metazoa > Arthropoda > Insecta > Lepidoptera > Pieridae > Colias > Colias eurytheme. Next base: position 9,712,995 of record NC_142999.1, on the reverse strand, counting down.
CCATATCTTTTAAAGCTTGGAGGTCTACTTTCTTGTCGCCCTTCATTTTGACTTATGTTATTATAAACAATTAAAAACTTAACAACACGTTTCACGACCACACGCACCAAACGTTCGCTCAAATAAAAAAATAAAATTAATGAAGTGGTGGTCCACGATCGCCAGTCGGTGGAATTTTTCCTACTGTCAAATGTCAATTGTGTCAAATCTGAAATCACCGGCCGGCGCGTCCGCGTCGTTGTGACGGTCGCGTGTTGTTTCAAATTGTCTTTGGTATAATATAATCTGTGGTATAAGTATTAAGTTTTTTTTTAATATTTTTTATGTAACGTTTTTGAGACTTTATAGGTTTTAGTCTCAGAGGAATAATAATTGCTCTGAGGTTTTAGTATTATAGTAGGTTTTAGAGATTTTAGTTGATAGAAGTCAATAGAGACAGGCATATAAAAACCTAACGCTCAAGATGTTACCAAGTTGGGTAAACGAAACTTTACTAATTTAAGTTTTTACTTGATCTGTTTGCTGTCCACAGATGTTTCTTGATAACCGATAGCAAATTAATTATAGCGCATACCCTCGGCCTCGATCTTAACACCAGTCACCATAGATTGTTTAAATACGGGAACCAGTCACTATCCAGTCATAATAATATAGCAACATGATAATAACGGCAATCGGGACAAATAATTTATTACTACATTATAATATTATACAGAAACAATGTATAGGATTAACATCAAAAGTCAAGCTAATATTAATAAAATTTAAATATTGTTACACCAGGTATTACCAGTCTTTAAGTAGGTATTTACTATTTAGTATTCTGTGGTATAACCTATCACACAAGTACACACTCAGACATTAAATTAGTGTTTTCCATTTTCTTTAATAACACAAGTTATTAAAAACATTACTTCCCACTACTATCTTAAGATTATACTAGTCACTCAATTGACTCATATCGGCATTTGGCTGGTGGAAGGTAGTTTTTAAAAACAAATGAGAATATTGTGAGTAACTATTCCTCTTCGTATTGTAGTTACTATATGCCGTTCGTGTTAGGTAGGTATAAGTTTTTAAGCCAAGACGCAGCTGATAACGTGCTAAATAATGGATTAGCAGCATTGCCATTACTATATTACGTCTTGCTCTGTGTAAGCTGTATCCATGTAAAAGTGTTAACAAAAATAAAAGTGTACAACAATGATTTGGAGTTTCGCTTTCATACAATATACATCGTAAGATACTTCGTAGAGTAGACGAAGGAATAATTATTAGATATAGTAGATATACCTATAATATGAAATTTCTAAATAATAAATTGATAATTTTGGTTAGTATACGTAATCTGTAACTACCTACTTCAAAAATGATTGTTGTTATCGTATAAATAGGTACTAAGGATAAATGAAATCGGAATAATAAAATAATAATACCCTCAAGCGATGTGGACTGGGAACTGGGAAGGCTAGCAGTTGGCACGTATTCACAAACAGCGTGTAAGTGGATATCAAACGTGATCTTATATTGAATTGATAAGCGATGAGACGTCCTTATACTCTAAGAGATGCTTTTTATTTCCGTATATCCCTTACATATTGATAAAAAAATGTAATTGTTTTTCTTTTCATTCTTAAAGATACAATTTGAAAAAATATAAGTCTCGGGTTGGGTGCGAAAAATAACATCTCATCAGGAATTATAACATTAAAGTGTTAATTTTGATCTATGGTTCAAAGTAGGGATGTAACGATACCGATACCGATACCGATATATCGGCCGATATATCGGCAAGCCGATATATCGGTATCGCCGATAATAAATCAACCGATACCGATATTTTTTTATTAAATTCTTTCTTTTCTTTTATGTTTTTGCATTGTATTCATTCATATTGTTTTATTTCTGTTTCTGTAATAGTGTTAAGGAAGAGCGGAACCTCCTGACACAAGCATTTTATTTGCTTTCTAGGAGTGTTCCAATCACAAATTTGTTTATGTAAAGGAAAGAAATAAATAATTTTGAATTTTTTTAATTTTTAACGTGATAACGTTTTTAAATAACGAGAGAGAGACGGACCGATCTCCCGTTTCATCTCGAGCGCTGCCACTGCATTATGTTATCACGTAAACATCTCGATCGTAAACCTACTTTACAAACAACCAATTTTTTTGATTTCAAATATGTAATTCAAAAATCCGCGCCCAATGAACGATGCGGGAGGCCGCCCGCGCGTGCACACTTTGTTTTCTGAAAAAACTCTACCAATAAATTATAGTAAACTTTTATTAGGTACTGATTGTATGTGTATTAAAGTTTAACTGACTTCGTAAAATAATAATACTAAAATAAATGGTTTTGTTGTTTTTTGATTTGGCATTTTTATTTAAAAGAATACGATTAACAGTTGTCTCTGTTAAATGTTGGTAACTTTTCATGCATAATTCACTATTTATTAGGGATGTAACGATACCGATACCGATACCGATATATCGGCCGATATAATCGGCAAGCCGATATATCGGTATCGCCGATAATAAATCAACCGATACCGATATTTTTTTATTAAATTCCTTCTTTTCTTTTATGTTTTTGCATTGTATTCATTCGTATTGTTTTATTTCTGTTTCTGTAATAGTGTTAAGAAAGAGCGGAACCTCCTGACACAAGCATTTTATTTGCTTACTAGGAGTGTTCCAATCACAAATTTGTTTATGTAAAGGAAAGAAATAAATAATTTTGAATTTTTTTAATTTTTAACGTGATAACGTTTTTAAAATCGTTTTAGTCGGGTGACATGTTCATAAACTTGTGTCACACCAAAACCTCACGAGCGCGATCGCAGGTATAACGAGAGAGAGACGGACCGATCTCCCGTTTCAGCTCGAGCGCTGCCACTGCATTTTGTTATCACGTAAACACATCGATCGTAAACCTACTTTACAAACAACTAATTTTTTTGATATCAAAAAATTCAAAAACCCGCGCCCAATGAACGATGCGGGAGGCCGCCCGCGCGTGCGCACTTTGTTTTCTGAAAAAACTCTACCAATAGTAAACTTTTATTAGGTACTGATTGTATGTGTATTACTTAAAGTTTAACTGACTTTGTAAAATAATAATACTAAAATAAATGGTTTTGTTGTTTTTTGATTTGGCATTTTTATTTAAAAGAATACGATTAACAGTTGTCTCTGTTAAATGTTGGTAACTTTTTATGCATAATTCACTATTTATTTTTCTACCAAGCCATCGATATCGGTATCGGTATCGGTATCGCCGATACATTACTACAAATATCGGTATCGGTATCGTATCGGCAAAATCATGTATCGTTACATCCCTACTATTTATTTTTCTACCAAGCCATCGATATCGGTATCGGTATCGGTATCGCCGATACATTACTACAAATATCGGTATCGGTATCGTATCGGCAAAATCATGTATCGTTACATCCCTAGTTCAAAGAAATATACTTAGTTACATACAAAAAAAAATGAAAAAAAAAATACAATTTAACTTCATGAAACAGATCGCTATTTTTAGCTTTCAAGAAAAGGAATGAATAATAATGTTCATAAAAATGAAGTAATATTTTTGATAATGGCACAAGTATTATTTCCTATGAAATAATACACAAAAATTTGATTACCTAATAATATTATCTAGCTCTCAGCTTCATGTCCACTCACAATCGTTCAGAAACACTAGCAGCCTTATTTCGAACGGTATACAGTTGTGTTTCATGAATGGTAATCTTTAGTGGGATAATAGCGAGGGTGGGCCGCATTAGGAATTGAGCTGACGAATCATAGTTCACCTGGTACTGCTAGATTGTAACGGATATGACTGCTTACAAAATATTTTTATTACTTATTGTATTTTTTTTCACACAGAAATTATGATATTATTTTTTAGGTTTTTGAAGAATTTTATGCAATAAAACTTTAATGAATATGTACATTATATTATACAAACGAAAGTCTAAATAGCATTTGAAGGTTCTCTGCTAAGATTCTGTGTCATTAAATTGCACATTTTTCACGCCTAGAAATAAACGGTAGCAATTGTTAAACTTAAGTAGTACAACCTAACCTATTACAGGCGTAAAATATTCTATTTTAATTTTATATCTAAATCAAATAACACCACAACTGAATGTCTCGTTGAATGAATATTTAAACTATTATAATATGATAACTAAACAAGATGAAACATAATATTATTGTTACAATGGCCATTGTCCACCCTTCATGTCGTAATAAAGGAGCGCGCCAAAAACTATAGGGCAGGATATCGCAAAACCAGCGTCAGATAAATAAATATAAAAACAATAAAACTCTTGTCTATGGGCGGGAAAATGGCTGCGCTGTGCTGGGGCTGGATAGGGCGACCATACTTTACTAATAAATTAAAATATAGTTTTAAGCATTATTTCAACTTTTCAAGTACGTTTAATTATTTTTTTAACTATTAGTTTTCAGTTAGGTCACATATAATACATATAATAGTAGCTAACGTTAGGTGGAAAATGGAATGCCTAAAAATAATGAGTAAGAGTAAACATCTGTAAAATATTAATTTATTTAAATCGCTAATTTACCTAATATAAAAATCTTACGTAGACTCTCATGTATGAAATTAAACACAGTAAATTAATTTTTAAACACGTTGCCACACGTTGCTGTCCAAATCCTATTCTACTTGAGAAAACAAAGTACTTACCTATGTAATCAAAATTAAATTTGTAATAATCACTTACAAATTCAATTCAAGTCATCAATTCCGCAAGTAGTGATTCAACTCTTTAGTTTTGAGCTTTAGACCAAAGAAAAAAAAGCATGGCCACCATAGCTGGCTAGTGTAGGTGGGCGAGGGGGGAGGGGGGGTGTTTTCAAATTCAATTGCGCTGTCCCGCGGCGATCTTTCCGAGCGCGTTCGAATTTCCAATTGAATATCAATCCCAACGATTGGCCGATATGTGGATATGACTTGTCATTTTTGCGACGAATAATTGAATTTTTTTTCACGTGTTTATGCAATTTTTGTGAGAGAAGTTTTGTTTATATTATTAGGTGTCATTTGTTTACGTTGTAGACCGGGAGATACTGACACAAAATTTCGAGTCATTTGTAACAGGATGGCGGTTCTACAGGGTTCTTAGTACGCAATGACAAAAAGAAAAATGATGGTGTGAACGCTGGTACCGGCGGCTTAGTCGCGTGGGCGTTAGTCGAACTCGTCGGAAAATAGCGAAAGTCAAACGATTTGTGACAGTATGGCACTTATTTTTCCTGTAAGTTTGAGGATCGACGAATATAAATACAAAATTTCAAAGATCTAGGTGTTGGAAATCTTAACATATATAAATTAATAATAAATTTATTTTTCAAGTATGACAGCATTTTTTCCCCCTACTAGAAGTATGGCAAATATAATAATGGTCACATTTTATCAAATACTCTCCAAAAAGCCAAATGCAATACTGGTACAAAAAGATAGGCGAAATAAAAAAAATTTGCTGATTTTCGGCGGTATGGCGACCATTTGGAATCATCCGAAAAGTATGGCATGGCGATTTTCGTAAATGGCTGCACGACGATGGTTACCTGTGCAAAAGTTAGCTTGGTACAAATGGTTGAATAATTGTTTTTTTTAAATCAACACATTCGCGTCGGTATGGCGGGCTGTAAGTCATACCGGAAAAGTATGGCATGACACTACCGCCTACTTCTTTTTTATGGGCTATCTGTAAATTCTAAAATTTTTGTGTTACAAATCGTTTGACTTTCGCTATTTTTCTGACGAGTTCGACTAACGCCCACGCGACTAACCCACCGGTACCAGCGTTCACACCATCATTTTTCTTTTTGTCATTGCGTACTAAGACCCCTGTAGAACCGCCATCCTGTTACAAATGACTCGAAATTTTGTGTCAGTATCTCCCGGTCTATTGCTAGTGTAGGTATTCGATTATAATTATTTTTAACAATGCAGATTGTAGCCTAGATACCTACTAGGAGGTTTGTTTTAACCAGTTTCCTCTAAAAAAAAAAAAAAAAGAAGGAAAGTAAACCCGGGAACAATTGAATTAATATGTATCTAGAGACTAGCCAACAATTTTATCTGTGCTTGATGGAATTAAAACGTACCTAATAAATTTAAATAATTAGCTATAAATTAATATATTTTAATTAATAAAAACAATGTATGTACATATACACTCTTAGTTTAGTATAGTTCGAGTTCAGAGCCTTATAAAACCAAGCATTTTATTTATAAAAGTCCCATAACATAGCGAATACAAAACGTTCGTAACCCCATCCACTACAAAGTTATTTTTAAAGTTCAGATCAAAGCAAATAATATGTGAGGAAGAAGTGTTGAACTTTTAACCAGTTTGCGTAGAAATTGTTACGCGTCTCGCGGGAATGTGCTCGATATTCTAAACGCTTTCAGCTTTGGGGTTTTGTTTGTTACATGACTAGGTTGTAGCCCGTGGTTTTGCATGCATCATCTATACTAATATTATTAAGCTGAAGAGTTTGTTTGTTTGAACGCGCTCATATCAGGAACTACTGGTACGATTTGAAAAATTCTTTCAGTGACAAATAGCCCATATAACGAGGAAGGCTAAAGGCTATACATATAATATTATCGTTATGCTAAGACCAACAGGAGCGGAGCCACGCGGGTGAAACCGCGAAGCGCAGCTAGTAGATTACATGGTATTGATAAATAAATAAAATATAATGTACTATACTAGTACCTACCTGCGTGTAGGTTTTACTTCATGTTATGGACGAAAGACCAAAAATATGTCTTTCAAAATTCTATTGCTAAAGGAGTTTAGGAGGATGGATTGAAAGAAGTTTCATTAGTTTTTCATACAAACATAATATAACGCTTGATTGAATCTGGAAGATATTTGCATAGATTATTGTACTCATTCTGGATTAGCTACTTTTATACGCATTTAAACCAGAGAAAAGACAATGGTTTGTATCTTTTGCACCTTTATTAAGGGTTTAATGCTCGATAAATTACGATGACGGTGAGATATTTGGCGAGAAATTATGTTATTGTGATTATTTATTGTTAGATTTTGTTGCTGATAATAAAGAACTATTTATCATTAGCTCATGACACTGCAAACATACCTAATAACAACATTTAGAGGGCAAACCTAAACGTTGTTATTATATTTGCAGTGGGTACACTTAATAGACGAGCGGTCTCACACTTTTCGATAACTCGATAACGAGGCATTAATTTGTGGACATCGATCAAAAGTAATCCTCCGCATATTGCGACTGGTCGCACGACAGTCGCGTGCGAGTCGCGTGTGAGTCGCGTGCGGGTCGCGTGCGCGGTTAATAAAGGGTTAAATTACATGTTTACGTTGCTAATGCCTGTGTTTACATGGAATTACACAGTTTTCGATTTAGATTGTGGGTGTAAACGGTAGGGGTAAGAGGGAGTGTAATTCGATTTTATTAATTGTATTTTGTTTGTTATAATGTCGTTTATCTTTTGTACAACTACAATGGATTGTCTGTTGTATTATCCATACAAATATCATAGTCTATAGACCATATTATCTTTCGATAGGAGTTAGGACGTTAATCTATACAATCAATATACAATATTATAAAGCTGAAGAGTAGGTATGTTTGTTTGAACGTGCTAATCTCGGGAAGTACTGGTCCGATTTGAAAAATTATTTCGGTGTTAGATAGCCCATTTATCGAAGAAGGCTAAGAAGGCTATATATCATCACGCTCAGACCAACAGGAGCGACGCAATGCGGGTGAAACCGCGGGGAACAGCTATAGTATTAAATAATATGTGAATGCGTAAGTTTGAACGTGTTCGCAATGGACACGTCATAATAAAACACCCTGCTGACTGCATATATGTATTGTCTTTCTAATTCATCTGGTGCGACTTGATTGAGGAAGTACCTAAACAAATCGTTAAGATTTTCTTCAGATTTACAATGCATGATATGAACACACTACCTAAATGATTAAAATAATTGCGTGCGCATATATTTATTCCATAGTACAAATTATTGATCATCTAAATCTTAAGCAAACTTAAGAGGCAAGTTGATGCCATAAAACACTCACTTGTTATAACTAAACTAAGTAATTTTGTGCGAGCTTATTAGTTTTAAAGGCCTCTAAGTATTACACATTGTTATTCTCTTGTTTGTATCAAAATACAGTCGCGACGAAAATTTGTAAGAAAATTTATCATAATTATTTCACTACTAGGTATATTTTACTAATCTTGATGAGCAAAATGAATGTTTCTATTCGTTTTGCTCATCAAGTTAAGCTGCAATTCAAAAACAGGTACAGATAATCAGCCTGAATTTAAAATCTGTTTAATTGTAAGTATGTACTAGGTGTAGAGTGTAGACTAGTTACATTACTGACAAATTAACTTTACTCTATTGAGTTTCTTGCCCATCGGTGATTGTATAACACTTGTAAAAGCTTACATGAATAAAAAAGCTTGACTATTTAATAGAAGATAAAAATATAGACAAAAATACCTAATATTGGAAATGACATTTCAAGGAAATCCTTCACATTACCCTTAGGTACCTACATGAAACAGATACCTAAAAAAAATTAAAGTAATAGCGAAAACTAAATATATTATTAAAATAAGCGCCTGATTGTACACAAATATTAAGATTCCACACAATAGTGAGGGTGTGCGTCTCGAAAAGTTGACAACTTACAACTTGCAACAACTTTGAGAGCATTACATATCACGCTTGTCTTAAATTTATGGTTACATACATATCTATTTTACATATATCTCTCTCTATCCATACTAATATTATAAATGCGAAAGTAACTCTGTCTGTCTGTCTGTTACTCAATCACGCCTTAACTACTGAACCAATTTGCATGAAATTTGGTATAGAGATATTTTGATACCCGAGAAAGGACATAGGAGAGGTTTTATCCCGGAAATCCTACGGGAACGGGTTTTTCTTTGAAAACGCGGCGAAGCCGCGGGCGGAAAGCTAGTTTTACATAAATATATATTTTATACGGCTGTGATTAGGTTGTTTTTGTTTAAAGCTAGGTAGAGCAATTAATGGGTAAACAGAACTCTCTACCTAAATAAACAATTTAAATTTTTAAACGTAGGTAATACATATATGCATAATGCAATACATAATATTATAGCTCTGTCAATTTTCCTCTCTGGAATTAACACTGCTGTAATACATCATGGTAGTCTCCTAGATAGTGACCATTATTACATTGTATTCTTACAATACCAGGGCTACCTATAACTGTAGTTAAATGATATAATACCGCCACAGTTCTACATAATGTCAACTCGTAGGTAGTAATAAAGATGACTTGCTTGGACAATGACAGAAACAAACACTGTAAATGTTCAAAAGCTTCTAAAAGCCTAGTGTTATAAAATATAAATAAATGAGTTTCTTACACCGCAACAATGTTAAAATAACATCTAATATTAATGTAACAATACACAAAAAGGGCAGGCGATGGCGCGGGATGTTGTCGAAATAAAATCGAGCACAAATAAGCTCAGGTGCAGAATTAACCCCGTTGCGGGTTACGATTAAACGTTACCTTTGTGTTATGGTTTGTACTTTGTATTATAACTCTTGCCATGTATAGGATGATGTATAGGATGCTGGAAGCGGCATTGAATACGTACTGTGAGTTGTGTGGCAAGTGGCAACTTAATACCTACCCGCTAAATAGTTATTAGGTAATACGTGTCATTTCATGTGGTAAATGGAGCTTTTAGCTAAAGCTCTGTGAAGTCGTCATCAATGAATATTGTTCTGTCTCTGCGTGATGCATGTACGAATATACTGACAGACAGGCAGATAATCTGATATCTCAAAGATGATATTATAATATGAACTTCATTTTTTTTTTAATTTGTAATTAAATAGGCTATTTTAAATTTTAAATTCCCCTTTTGCTATTTGTAAATCCCTGTTAAATCGACCAAATAAAAAAAATATTTTTATAATAGTTTGCTGATAGAGGTACTTAATAAGTACATACAACAAAAGATAAAGTTCACTACTTTACATAAATGTCTAGAAAAGGGTTTACAGATTATTTTGTGATAAAAATAATCTGCTAAGTACATGGATTACAGCAGCAATCGGTGAAAATCAATTATTCACCGGTTGCCGCTTCCACGTTCTCTATCACAAGCTAAAGGTTATAAGTTAGAGAGGTCTGATATTTATTCGTTCGGTTGGATTGTAGTTTTATGGTTGGCCGTAAATGCTCTGTTATTGGTCCACATTTGAATAATACGAGCCCGCCGAATGTTTGTAACGCGCAAAAATATTTACCTTAACATGCATATACTGAGCAATTACGTGTTCAGCCCCCCTAGTCAAGTGGCTTTCTGTTAGCGTAGCGTTCAATAGAATAGACTACGAATGTATGAGATTGACGTAACCTGTAGATACGTTTATCTACAGCCTACGTCAATCTCATACATTCGTAGTCTATTCTATTGAACGCTACGCTAACAGAAAGCCACTTGACTAGGGGGGCTGTAAAGCCTCGTTTCTGAACGCTACAGATAAAAAAAGACAATAAGGTCTGACAGCAGACAGTTTGGAGGGAAACTTGTGTTTTTAATTAATATGGAAAAATAATGAGAGGGTTTGTATCAAGTTTGTATAATTATTATTGTCATAATTGTAAGGAGCTAAAGGAACTATTTTTATGTTGTTGTTTGAGTAAGCAAAATAAGTAGGACTACCTAGGTGTGTTCAGTGTTCCTAACTAAACTGCCTAATTATAAAACTAGAGTTTTGTAAATTGCAAAGCAGTTTATTTGCTTTTCACATAATATTACCTACAATGAATTTATGTACAGTTGATGAATTTATTTATTTATATAAATTACCTACCCCGCCTATAGATTAATTTTTATACATAAAATAGCAATACAATAAAACAATACTACCTACTGATCTACAGCTTTTTATATTTTGATTGCTCCATAAAAATAGATTATTCAATATTCAATTTTATTTCTATTTATTTTTATATTATCCTATTCTTTTATAGCGTACGCCGATGTTGCCATATTTAAATTTTATATGCCTTAATGTTGCCACACACACGACGGTTGCAATATCATACCTATAATGATACCAGCATAGAAAATAATTTCTCCCCACCTTAGCGCAAAAAAATAGAGTTGCTATTTCGAAAAATGTGTGTTTTTATAAGTTTGTGTTTCATATAATGTTGGATAAATACAACTATTTGGAAGCAATGTTTTTATTTAGAAGCGATTCAGAACAACGGTATTTGATGTCACCTGTGTTTTTATACGAGTACGCCGATCTGAGGATTATAAGAAAGTTATTTTAAGCGATTTAGAAATCAAAGGAATGGAGATGTTCATGAATTATTGATGAGGCTTTGATCTGAGATTATATATTTTAATGAAATTAGAGTGGATATTGCTTTTCTTTCTTTGTTTTATTGGTTTAGTTTTGATTAATGTTAACATGGGGTGGGCCTTGGGGTACCTACAACATATCATATTGACTAACTTTTTCTTATTTATATCATTGTAAAATTCAATCCATTTTTTATACAGTTGCGAAGAGGATCATTAATAATTAATAATTATCAATCTATTCAAAGATTCACTTTGGCCTTCGGTAATACCTAATATTAGATACCTACGAAACAAAAGAAGCTTTAAATTATAAGGAACTCGTATGTAAGTACCTATAATTATATATTTTACACTGAAAGCAAACATAGCCAACAAAAGAAAATGTTTGACACCCCATCAAAGAATAATGAATGCGTTTAATTAGAGTATAAATATAACCTTCGTACCTCCATTTTAATAAAGGAAAGAAATCCACATCGTTCGCAAGTTGCGACATCTCAAAAGGTGTAGTGAAAATTTTTCTCAAGTCTAATTAGGCGCCGCGTGCGGATGGCGGCAAGGCGTAAATCATCCTCTTATTAAAACAAACGTTACGAATCGAAATCTTTAAGAAACATACTTCTTTTTTCTTAAACCAACCAGAAATCAACCCTAATTCAATCTAGTAGAGCTCACTTTAGTTGTACGGGTTCAGTTTTAACTGTTTGTAGCCAAAGGTATATAAATGTGAATGATTTTTCGCTAATGCACCTAAATTGTTCGCTTTATTGATCAGACGGTTTTTAATAAATTATTGGAGTGGTTCAATGTTGTGATGGAGATTTTAATTTTTAAATAAGGGATGAATGGCGATGGCAGGCCTTGTTAGCTATGTTGGATTTAGAAAATGATGAAGTTTGAAGACATGATGATGATGATTCAGATGAATGTCGGTTCAGATGTATGATTGTCCTGACAAACTTTAACAGCTCTGTGATGGTGTCCTATATTTTTGTATTTTATGAATATTGCTCCTTGTAAAATCAACAGGCTGATACTCATCAGTTAAAATCCCTTGAAATTATTTCAGAAGAGCATGACAGGAGTTTAACTACATTGTCGTTATTAGTTACGTATGTATTTAGGCATTATTAACGTATCTTCGATGTGTGACTACTGGTTTTAGCATCACTAATGATTTAACACTCATTCTTACTTCAATTTAATGAATAAAGCCCTTGTAAATCACAACGAATTAGCCTCAAATCTCAATCGCGATCCGTAAGATCGAAAGAATCTAATAATACGAGAGTGCTACCTAATTGAACAGCGTGATTGCATTACACTTGTTACGAGGGGGTGCAAGGGGGTGAGGGGAGGGGTTAGGGGACATTATTAGCCCCGCTGATCCTGTATAAATTACACCCTGATCGGAAATGATTGTGTGTGTACAGCGTGCTCTTTTGCATGCAGTTTAATTGAGAAAATTTTAATGATAATTTTTTCTATTGTTACAAGTTCTTTAACTATTATAGGTAACCTATATAATATTATAATACTGGAATGATAAAAAAATTACTTTGAAAATAACGCCACACAAACATCTTATTTGATGTATCTCTACTATTTACCTAAATAAAGTTCAAAGAACATACAACAGTACATACTCTAACTACATTAATGTACTTTAACGGATGATAGAGATTTCTATAAGGTATTTGTTGATTAAAAAGTTCAAAGTCTAAATATAGCTTGTTAAGTATATTTATTTCATTTGTTAGAACTCGCATAGCTTTTAAACATGTTACACCAAAAGCTTCAAAAAGCTTGAACCTAAATTATGAGACTAAACAAAAATTGGAATATATTATAGGTTTTTATACATATAGGATTAGATATGTATCATGAAATAAATGCAGACGATTAAATATTTGGACAGTAAAAAAACAGCAGCCTGTACGCGATCGCCGTTCGGCCCCTTTCATTCAAGCATATTTTCATAAATGCAAACATTCACAAAGAATTTCCTTCGAAAGCTCATAAATATTTTCCACTCTACGTTTTTACGAATGAATTTCTTATTTTTATTGTACTAGAGTTGAAATTAAGCGCGTGGGTTTTAAAGGAATTAAAGATTAATCCAGTGTTCAATAAATATTGGGATTCGAAATGAATTCGGATCGGAATCGGAGTAAGAATTGTAACTTATTCGGCATCCATTTTGTAGATGAAGTGTGTTGGCCGTGAGTTATGGCGGGAGTAGGGTAAAAAACTAGCTTTTACGGTTAATTGCGTGGAGCAATTAGGAATTGGGCTTTAATTTAGTTAATGTTCGACGTTTTGAAAGAGGTTGAATTGTGAGCTCATTTGCAAGTTTTAGCACAGGTTTTCGTGCCAATGTATAATTATGATATATTTACATGTAATGTTGTTTTATAAGATATAAAACAACATTAAACAAGGTTTAATCATGCAAAATTCTGGATAGATTTGTTTCATTTTAATGTACATACGCTACACCAAATTACTATCTCTTCAAAAAAGTATCTACAGGTATACATACACAGATTAGATAGGAAAATTGCAACTTCTTATGTATAGCAAGGATATGGATGTTCCTATACTTAGTATGTATGTACATTTGCTTATTTAAAATTGAAATGAGTACTGGTGTAGCTAAAAGTAACTGCTTTTACACACTTTTTATAACTTAATAATAGTACTCAGTACTACTTTACTTAATCCAGCCAATATCTGATCAGGTTAGAACACTTAGGTACAAGTAAACAAAAACAATGTGTCAAAATAACTAATAACGAATATGCGGTGTGTTCCATTTTGTTAATCTGTTTAGAGCGAGTGGTATTCGACAAGGAAAGCTCTGAAACCGCTAATTAAGAAATATATCGCCTGCGAGGAGTTAAAAAGTCACTTAACAGTGGAATGGAAGCCTTCCAAGGGAACCACTTAGAGGAGCCACTAAGTGGGAGGTTTATACGCTTTGCGGAAATTTAAATATAAGTGCTATAGACAGATCAGATTGGTCGACACCTATATTTTGACTACAGTCTAGGCACAGGTAATATCTATAAAGTTGAAGAGTATGTTGGTTTGTTTATTTGAACGCGCTAATCTCAGGAACTCCTAGTCCGATTTGAAAAATTATTGTTAGATAGCCCATTTATAGAGGAAGGCTATAGGCTATATATCATCACGCTAAGACCAACAGGAGCAGAACAATGCAGGTGAAACCGCGGGACACAGCTAGTAATTAATAATACTGTCAAGATGTTCACTACTAGTGCATCAGTTATACATTGATAAATATTTTATTTTGTAAGTTTACGATTGACTAATGACTTGGTTAGTTGTACCTATGTTTGAAATTAGGTTACTAATATTTTGATGGGTTCTCTTCGAGGGACTCTCTTAAACCATGCAAATTACAGTTTATAAATTCGTAATCTTTATGTGAGAATAAAAGTATAATAATTTATTTATTATAACAGTACATAGTACACAACATATAGTTGCATATCTAATGGCCCACAAGACATATGTGTACTACGCCGTGCGACAAAACCGCTGGCGCCGACCGGTCGCGCGACCGGACGCACCGTAAATCGTCATTTGTACAAAAAGCCTTAGAGCGTTTCCACATTATCCGATCCGATATCGGATATCGGACGCCGATAGCCGATATCCGATATCGGATACAATTTGCCCTTTCACATTGTCCGATAAAATCGTTCCGATATCATCATGAGTGTTGCCAGATATTTTTAGAGAAAACTAAACTAAATTGCCAGTTGATAAAAAAAAGGTATATAGGTAATTAAAAAAAATCAAATGTTATATCATAGTTGTACATGTACATTAAAAATAACTACGATAAAGAAAAACAACTTCAAAAAAGAAAAGTAAAATGTAAAAAAAGGTTTGATATCACAAATTACTGCATATTATTTAGATGTGCTATTTACTAAATAGTTTTGATAACGATCATTTGTATAACATAATACAGGTACTTATGTTAACACATTATAAATTAAATAAATTTATATCAATACAACCTAGTATTAGTTAATAGTTTTAGTAATACATATTAGTATGTAAATACCTTTCAACATCTATTAAATGTATTTTTAGCAAGACGTACCTAGTCATTTAGTCATTTTTAAAGTGAAACTTTTATTACATCGTCTCAAACTTTTTGGTCTGTCTAGCGCATGTCGCGTGTATCGCGGCTGCCGAGTAGGTATACCTACTCGGCACCGTCAAGCAGTGTTCGGAACCGTTCGAAAAGTTTCACTTTTACCGTGGTTTCATAAAACCACACAACATTTTTTCACTACATACATTTATAAAAGTTCATGTAGTACCTATGATAAATTTATTAAGTGATACAATCTTTGTTCACATTTTCTTTTCTTTTTCTTATTACACTGTAATATCCTAAAATAATATTATGACTCGTTCAAATATATTTGTAATATGATTGTTGTAATTTCCTGTAAGTAAAGATACATAAATTATTTTATTGTCATAAGCAATTATTTTAGAATTAAGATTTTTCAATCTTTGTATTCTTTGTTGTAAATTCAAAATAAAAATAAAATCCGTGTGAAATCTCCTCTTTTTTTGAAGTCGGTTAAAAACAAAGCACTCAATGACAACAATACAATAAACAGCACAACCAACATCCGAGTAGGAGGAGGAGAGAGGCAGAATGAGATAAAATAAAGATGATAGACACTAATGTTTTCGAAGATAGATATTTGAATTTAAGAACGCAATATATTTTTGTTTACTTCTTCAGTTCAGCCAATTGCCTTATATTTTAATACGGCAAATAAAAATACCTGCCGTATAAATCGTATTTTAAATGCCTATAAATACTTAAATGTGTGTTTTCTTAATAAAAAAAAGTTTCTTTTAATAGAAAGGGTTTAAGGTTAAAAGCAAAGATTTTTTTTAAAGATTGAGCGCCCTATAAGACTGAAAATACACAAACTAGTGCTTTTTTGCTGTTGGTATACTGTCTTTTCGAAAATTGAGTTGGCAACACTGAACATTATCGTCCGATAGCCACTGGGAATATCGGTGTCGGCTCCGATATCCGATATCGGACCGGACAATGTGAAAGACAGGTACATATTTCATACATTTTACTTCCCTCCGATATCGGATATCGGCTATCGGCTTCCGATATCCGATATCGGATCGGATAATGTGAAAACGCTCTTAACGTCGAACATCTTTCGGTGTGATTTTAGCATGTGAGGAAATACCTATATTATAAAAGAGGAAATGGCTTTAGAACTCGATTATATAATGTTAGGAAAATTGGTATTTTTTAACCCGCCTTGTAACTTCTATGCTAGCTGAGGAAATAGAAAAAGCAGTACCTAAGCACTAAGCAGTAAGTAGGTAATAAGAAAATGTATGAAAGCTTAGCATAAATAGTGCTTTACGTAGGTAAATGCTTCATTACCAATTATTATGACTCAATCAATTTCAAACTCAAACTCAAACATTTATTTATTCAATTAGATTTCTTCTAGAAGCACTTTTGAATCGACACAACATTTTTTAACATTTACCTACCACCTTACATTTTATTACATTTATGTTTGCAAGTTGCAACATACATAATCGACATTTGTAGAGTTGGTAAAATTATATTATGTAAATATTTGGCTACTACGATAAGAACATGTAAAAAAATCTATCTAATTGTAACTTACTTTTGGAAAAGCTAACCATTCTTCTACTGTTTTCTTTTTATCATATGAATTGGCATTTTTATCGGATATTTCTATTGTACTTTAACTCTGGCATACAAACCTACAATATGCGTTTATCCACTATCATACATTTAGTAGAGTGCTAATAATTCTCCGCTTTTTAACCTTTATCTACAACCGCGAGTGAGATATGGTTAAAGTGCCAGCTTTTTAACGTAACGTATAAAATATGGAAGTAAAATGGTTTAATACCTATGTTTTAATGCAATAATTTTATTTATTTCGTACCATTAAATGAAGCCTAAGGGCCATGACTGCTTCCGTATAACTGCTAGCATATAAGTTACATCATATTATTTCATCCTTGTAATGTTGTAATGTTACTCTTAGTTGCTTTCAATAAATAAATATTTTATTAACAATACGCTAGGAAAAAGTGTTAGAAATTATAAGATTATTATACCTTAAAAAATAGCTACTGTACTATTATTTTTTAAATTTTTTTTAACACAGATTACTAAATAGTTACTTGCTTTTACCACAGATTACATAATATTTACTTGATAAATAATAGGTACATCGTGAATAAATAAAGTCACAGGCATCACAGTAATCGTAAGAAAATCATAAACCCTTCATCACAAAATTATCTCATGACTCAAGTGGACAAACCGTTTGAACATCGATTACCGGCAAGTTGCGAGCCGGGCGCTAATGCTTGTTTTGTTGTTTTGTTTATGGAGCCACGAGTAATCACTGGGTAATTACTAATTAGGCTAGATATGCTTGTAATGCTACTTTCAGAGCTATGGAAATTGTGGGTACATTTGTATGACATTTTTTTAAATGGTATTTTAATTTATTATTTGAATCGATTTGTTTAAGAATTATAATGCTATAGCTTGGACCCGTGGTTTTACTTGAGTGTTCAAATGAATTTGAAACAGGAGATCAAACAGAATGTAAGTGAGTTTTCATGCATGTCATATTTTTAAAATAGCACCATCATAATACCTAATCCTCTCAAGGGGATGAAATATTTTTCCAGAGTAAAATGAAGACTACACAGATATTTTCAAGCACCACCTATCGCCGGATACAAGAAAAATATACCATAAAATCGCTCTTTCGTAAAAGACAAACAAACAAACACACGCATTTACTAATTAGGCAATGCCTTTTTTTCAGAGTGTCGTTTATCAATGTAAACTCTACCATCACTCTTAAAAAATGATCAAATACAAGATAAAGAAAGCAATAATGAAATAAAACTAGGAAATAATAATATGAGTAGGCTCAGCTAGAGCTGACCAGCCAAGCTCGATCCGCTGAATTTCAGTGTTACGCTGGCTCTGGCCGCTTTGCTTGTAGGTATTATTTATTTAATAAGTTTTTCTTTTCACAATATAAAGCATTATCCGATTAGTCGTAATTTCGAAGTTATTTGATTTATGAATCTTCTTAAATTCAACGCTTTACGACGTTATTAGTCAATAAATAATAAACAGTTAAAGTTTTTTAATCGCAACTCGAGGGGAGGGAATTTATTGTTTTTAATTCGCCGATACCGATACCTGGCTGCGATCATTCGATACTATGATATAAATATTGTTCGCTTTCAACGCTCTAGGGATGTGCCTACAGCGTGTTATCGATAAAATAATATTTATTGAAGCTGTGTTTATGTACTTATTATAAACACAAAAGATTTGAAATCTCCTTTAAAAATGTTGGTAGGTATTTAAAATAATATAACTAAATTCTCGAGGGTTTTCGGGACAGCTAAACGTCCAAACATTTGCTTCAAACAGCTTACCTATTCGTACCTATTATACGTACTAGAAAAGCAATGAATTTTTATATCGACAAGTTGTGAATTATATGTAAGTTTCTATATGCAGTGTGTTGTGTATTATTTGCATGCATGTAAAACAACAACGAAAAATTGCATATAGGTTAGTATGTTTTCAGTTGCATAATTTCACAATACCGCGGTTAATAATGATAAGTTTAGATGATTTTGTGTGAGTACACAGGAGCTCTTATTGTAACCTTATTCATTAAACACAAGAAAACAACATTCAATTAATGATAACATCAACATTGAATAACAAATTTCTTCAATTGTTTACCACACATGACATAACATCCAATCATGATTTCAATCCTAAATATTTATAATTAAAACAAATCCATCAATCCAAGGTACGTAGCATATAATCGTATCCGGAATAGTTTTTGGAATAGGAAAATGAGAGGTTATAAATCCATATTATATAATATGCTACGTATTAGGTAGTACCTATAAATTAAAAAAAATAACAATTTATCGATATCAGCACATCCCTCAACAAGTTTCACAGCACCTGCGACCGCCCTGTTTATTGTACGGCGGTTCCGGAGTCCGGACCACCTTCTTCATTCCGCTCAACTAATATTGTTGCTGTTCGCTAATTATCCCAACGATTTATTTCATTAAACAACTTATTGAATGAGAAGTGTGGTAGGAAAACAATTCTTTATTTGTTTTCTTAATTTTGTTATTTTTTTGGTTTTGTATGTTGTAGGTATGTTAATAGGATAGGTGTGGAATGTGGATAAACACAATTTGAAGGGATATCATTTAGCACAAATACCTACTGTAAAATTAATATTTCATTACCTATAGAAAAAATATTGAAAAGATTGTGAAAAAACAATTTATAGACAAATATTTAGCGACATGTCTAAGAACATATCTAATAATTAATAATCATATCATTTTCTATCATTTTAATATTTATTACAATAGAACGCCAGAACGCGTCAAACGTCTCTCCTAAATCTATAACTAGCGGTCCGCTCCGGCTTCGCCCGTGGTACATATGAAAAATAGATGGTGGCCGATTCTCAGACTTACCCGATATGCACAGAAAATTTCATGAGAATCGGTCCACCCGTTTCGGAGGAGTATGCAGACTAACATTGTGACACGAGAATTTTATATATATATAAGATAAGATAAGATAATAAAGCTGAAGAATTTGTTTGTTTGAACGCGCTAATCTCGGGAACTACGGGTCCGATTTGAAAAATTCTTTCGGTGTTAGATAGCCCATTTATCGAGGCAGGCTTTAGGTTATATATTATCATCACGTTGACCAACAGGAGCGGAGCCACGCGGGTGAAACGCAAAGTTTGGGCTAGTGCAAAATATGCAGCAAGCTTTTTATTGTACGTTATAGGTACAACCGGAAATGAATTGCAATTGTTATATGTTCCTTATAATAATATGTAGGGTATAAAGTATGTACTTAGTTGAAAAATAATTCGTTAAACTCAAATGTTTATGTAATCTTATTTTCGACACAATCTCGCTTCTTTAATTTAGTAAATTAAAAAAGAGCTCTATTATCACCCGTTGATCCCAGCATATCATTGAAAGTACAAACAAACAAAAATCTATTATATTTATCTGTTCGTCCATTAAAATAATGTTAATGTTAAATCGAGTGTAACAATTAAATTTAACGATAAACTTAATAAACACGACGGAACCCCAAATAATGTGATTACGGAACCCTTCTGAGGGTCACGCTCACTTTGCTCAAATGTTACTGATTCTATGATTTAGTGATCATTTTGCGTGATTAGAATGGGGTGTTTCATGTTTACAGTTTAAAAGTATCATCATTCGATTTCAAATACTTTCTTAAAAATAGTTATGTGAAAATTAGATAAGAAAATGACTTAGAATTATTAAGATAAGAAACTATTTACTAAAATATTAATGTCAATATTCCTAAAATGGTAAATAAAAGTACGTACATGTAAAAAGTCGCGGCTTTGTTTGTTCGATTCACAAAAAATAAAGTTTTGTGTATTAACTACCTTAGTTTAGTAGTTTTAAAATGTGTTTATGTGAGTTTTTGTTATGATTATTAAGATATTCTATGTATTTCCTAGATATGAATGAATTTATTATGTATCTACCTTACTAACAATAACAATAAAGAAATAAACTAATATAATCCTTCATATCATACTATTTATCGAAAAATAAGAATAAAATCGCGCATTCAGTAGCGTAAATTCATGAACTTTTATCAATTCAGCTACACCACCACTCGGCTTCATGTCTGAAAATAGTCTGACTGCAACAAAAAGTTTCACTGCATGAAGTGGGAGGGGCCTACACCCAACAGCCAATCAGATCGCAAGGATCTATCGCTGTCTCACTTGCTCGATGAATTCTCACTCCAACAAGTGCGATCGTCGATTCTTCATATCGAGATTGTGATTTTTTTATTGTCTTCAAAGTGGCTGTAGCTCGAACGAATAATATTAAAATATATTTGAGATCTTTCTGAGTGTTCTATTAACTTTTTAAATTGTTCGTTTGAAATAAAATTATATTGGATCTTACTATGAGTACACTTTTAAGTAATCTATATGAATATGGTTTTTTTTAATGTTGTGATGGTTTTAACTTTAAGTACCTACCTATATTTTTTAAATGATTGAAAGTTAATGTGATTATAAAAATGGAATTAAATAATAATTCAATATTATAAAACGGTTACTGTAATATTGTTATATAATTATAATTGATATTAACCGCTTAAAGCACGTATCAAAGGGCTAAAGTACAAAAGTGTCGTACTAATTGATTTTAATGAATGGCCGACCCCTGCGGTGACGGAGCGTGGCGGCAGTGACAGCGGCTTGAATAAAATAAAAATCGCTATTTGTGAAATTCATAAAATTGAAAACCTTAGAGCGTATACGCACTATGCGGGTAGCCGCATTGCGGGTAGCCGTCCGGCTGACCGCAAGCACAATTATGTACGTAATATTCATTTCTATGCGCACTGTGCGGTCTGCGGTAGCCGCATCGCAGTGCGCATAGAAATGAATATTACGTACATAATTGTGCTTGCGGTCAGCCGGACGGCTACCCGCAATGCGGCTACCCGCATAGTGCGTATACGCTCTTACTCTTTGTCTTGTGGTAGATATTGAGTTATGATAAAAAAAATCTTGTGGTGACTACGCATTTAATTTATAAACGCCTAACTAATATGATGAAATAATAATTAAATAATATTTAAAATGTCAATGGTTATTAAAGTTTACTGAATATTCATAGATTTAAACAATAAATATATGTCATTAGATCTATGACTTAACTACTTATATTTCTACCTCTAAGAAGGAAACCTAATGTTATAAGTAATTTTTTTTAATCGTCCAACATAATAATGCATTTATGGTAATTAATAATTATCATTTTTAATAACCATGTGATCAATAAACAGTAGGTAGATATGTAGGATATCAATCAAAACCACCAGAGTATGAAATTAATTAAATTTTAATCAGTTACAAACCCTGTTACATAAATATTACCATATTTACTGATTTTAATATGATCAAACCGGTGAAATAAATTCAAATTTTCTGAGTTTCATTCCTCCTTTAATTTTAATGTGTAATGATCGCATCTCTTGTATTTCCTCATGGTTGATTTTACGCGAGTAGGTATTATCATGATTATTCCATTCAAATTCAATAAATCGCTTTTCTGTCTTTAATTTCTAGATAACATATTATCAATTTTAATGTTAATATTGAGCATTAAATTTTGTTTGTTACAATTTTTTAGCTTTTTAGCACAATAAGTAAGCGATTTTAACATAATTTCCGCTATAACTATCACCACACTGATATTTGCGCGTCCGGTCCGCCGACAATGCGCTCCCTTTGTTATCTCTACCAATACTATTTTATACTTTGACTTCGCCATAGATCCGATTATAAAGGAAGCGAGATTTCCTGTGCTTTTATTTGCGTTCTGTTAATAGTCTAAATATTAACAATACACTGCGTTGTGGAATGGTTTAATAATTTTCTTGAAACAGGAATGTATGTGGTATTTTTAAGTGTGTGGTATTCTTGCTCTATATTTTTATATACCAGTGAAAAAAAAACATATTATGATGCAATTTTTATCTCTTTTCACTACCCACATGCAATCGATGGAATAACTAGAACAGCTGATGTGAGCTTTTACGCTTGAAAACTGGAAGGTAAAAATAAATCATATCTGTTTTGTTAATTCCAAGTACCTACATCGTCATACTATTATGTGTACCTTCCTACTACGTTTAGAGAAATAAACTCAAATTTCAGATTTGTAAATTATACACGTAGGTACCTAGGTATGGAAGCTGTTGGAGCTTTTGAACATTACATTAGAATGCCTAGCATTGTCTATAGCTATAATTCAATAACAATAAGTATTACCTGCTCTAAAATCATTATAAAGTTAATAATTAGGTAAACTTCTTACTTCTTACAATAAAAACATACCTACGACAGAATTGCATACACTAATGATCCAATAGGTAATGGACAAATGACCCCAACCTTACCTACACCATTAAAACTCATAAAAAAACTAAATATCCTACTAATAGGTACCACCTTCCAATTAAAATCTATAACTACATCCGGGCAATCCACCAATGAGTTAAAAGGTAACAACCACAAGCGTCCAGAAGGCAACTACGTAATTTTTTCACCCCTCATAATCCGACATGGCGGCATTGAGCACATTAAAAGCTCTCCCTACGTTTGTAGCTCGATATCATTATAGGAATAAACTATTTATTCATTTATTTTGATATCTTTTGTGTTGTAAATAAGCTATATTATTGGTAGGTATCTAAATAGTAAGAATTTATCTTGAAAACTTATACCTATGTTAATTGAAAACTTAATTTTGTAATATTTTTAGGTTAAATTGTTATTAAAATGATGTAATTTTCTGTTTCTCGTGTTTACAGTATTCAATATAGGTATATGTAGGTGTTGCATTTAAAACAATAAATATTTATTTTTCATACAGGTAGAGTACCTAGGTACTTAGCTGTAAAAATACTTTGGGATAATAAATGTCCTTCTTTTTCGTAACCTACTTAGAACATCGTGCTTAAGTTACTTTAAAATTTAAATATACCTGTATATTATACCGTGAAACAGTTTAAAACTACATTCAACGAGATTCGACCAACAAAGGGTACCTAAGCAGATGCGAGTTAATTCTCTGGGTGTTTTATTTCCACACATCGAGTGGCTTGTCAATTAATAAAATATTTGTAACATAAATTATCCAACGACATCCTTCCGGTGTTTAGAGCGCATCATAAAACTATTCAGTCGCCCGTATTATTGGGCACAATAGAGCGCCGCGCGGGAGAGCGGGCGCACCGCAAAAACTGCACCCGACTTAATTATAAAGAGACAAGAAGCGCCATTAAATAGCGATTCGTTAAATCTACGCTCTCGTGTTAACACTGGCATGCTCTATCCCTCTCACCCTCCAAGCGAAGTAAGAGAGACGACGATAGAAGCAGAGCTACGCCGCCGAATGGGCGGCAACTCGGATATAAGGTTTAGATTGACTGGGCGTTCTCTATTCACCTTTTTTTGTTTGCTTCGCGCGACGGTGAGCTTTTCATTTGGTGTCGGACTCCGCGCGAGTGCGCTCGGTAACACGTGTGCAAACTGTAATCGATGGACATAGCCGAGTGTGTGTCTCGTAGCTCGTATGAAATGTTTTGAGGTTGTTGCTCGGAAGTGAACTGTCAGAATGTCTGAGTTGCGTGGTTCGCCGCCGATGTCGCGAGCTTTGGAGGGCGGTTTCGGGGCTCCGCTGGCCGCGCTGAGCTCGCTGGCGGAGGCGGCTCCTCCTGCACCGAATCCTCACGGGATCGACCACATCCTGTCGCGGCCGACGGTGGGCTCCAACGTCGGGGCTGGTCTGCTGGCCCCGCGGCTCTCGCTGGCGGCGGCGGCGGCGGGCATGGCACACTACCTACAACACAAGCCGCTGTACTGGCCCGGCTTCCAGGGGCTCGTCTCCAACCCCATGGCCTGGAGGGAGAGGCTCCAAACAAGTAAGTGTTTATTAGCGGTTAATTTATGTAGAGCGTGTGGAAAAGACTTCAACGTACACGCAGTACGCGTTAAGTAATTGATTTAAATTATGAATTTGAATATTTATTAAAACGTTTTAAATAATAAAATCTATAATTGATATGGGTAGGTACCTGGCCATATCAATCTAAGAATTTTTTAGGAAAATCGATTTTAAATTACTTCTTATAATAATTTTATTGATTAAGAGAGATTTATGGCTTATTATATTCGTATAGGTAGTATTTTTATAGGTATATTAATGAAACAGGTACATCAATTTCATGTCATGTAGAACCTAGGTATTAATCGTAACTAATAATTGAAAATGGATCAATTCATGAATCAAAAATAGATACTAGGTAAATATCATGTAGAGTTTTACCAAATCATGCATTTTGTCCTAGAACTTCGATATTTTTTCATTGAGAATTTATTAGATAGATACTTAATACAAATTAAATTTATTATCTTCATTATATAATGTAGATGAAATAGTAATAGTCAATCATTGCGATTATAATACTTATTTTAGCAAATATTGTTTTTAGCAGAATATGACAGAATATTGTACATATTGCATGTTATGATTATTCCGACGGCCGACGCGCAAATCTATGGAAAATGGCAATGATAATCCGACGGAGAGATTTATAGAATAATGAATATTTAAGAGAAAAAATATGTACCAATGAACATTTTAAATAACTTTTATTTTCTTAATAAGAACATTTAATAGATATAATTCAAAAATAAGTCACGATTCTGAATTAATAATTTATACTTGGTACCTAAGTTATTATTCAATATTTGTTGTTAAAAAAATATTAGGTTCCTAGTTACATAGTTAGGTATGTATTTTTAAATGCCGTTTAAATATTTTAAATGTCCTTAAATTTAATTCGACTTTTTAAACAATGGAATTAAATACTCAAAATGATTATAGTATCTAATGATTTTAATATTTACATGCAATTAAATACATACCTAACCTATATATGCACTAGGTAAGTAGGTACCTACCTACTATCGTGTAAAATAATATTTATTATTTTATTTAAGTAAGTGAAATAATATTATGAATATGTCTAATGTCTATCTAATTCAAGAAAATTTCTGGTTATTTATCATCCATTTAGAACCTACATGCCAAAAAAAAATATGGAATGCAAGTGTTCAAAAAATATTTATTTAAATTTTTATGTTTTTAGTTATTATGTATGTTCATTGTTCCTAATAGGCACCTACGGTAAGCAGTAGGCTACCTATACCTATCTACAAAAATGGAAAAAAAATATTTTGAAAATATATTTTTTTTAAATAGCGCACCTACCTACAATTTTTAAATCGAAACAAATATCTTAAATAAATATCTATTACATTAGGTAGTAGAGATTAGTATTTTTCTAAAAATTGTAGATAGGTATTACCTACCTATATGCAGTTTTTGAATATATAATTAAGTCTTAAACAATGTCGTATATGGTGTAGTACAATAAAGAATTTTTCATTTATTCATTCAAATAGGTAATATAAACATTGAAGAATAATGTAATGTACTAACATAGTAATTAAGAAATTACTAACAAGTGGACCTATGATGTCTTATCAATAAATAAATCAATAAATAAATTATTATTATTATTATAATTTGAAATTATAGATTTATGCTTTTTGTCTTTATGTGCGACATAACATAAAATGTATGCTCTTAGGTATATGTTTATAAATAACGAATATCTTTTTGATATTGAAACCATAGAAATAAAGAAGGTTGTAGGTAATTTCCTACATTATCACTACATAGTATAAAACAAAGTCGCTTTCTCTGTCCCTATGTCCCTATATGTAAGCTTAAAGCTTTAAAACTACGCAACGAATTTTGATGCGGTTTAATTTAATAGATAGAGTGATTCAAGAGGAAGGTTTTAGTATATGTAAAATTTATTAGGTTTTAGACAAAGCGGGCGAAGCCGCAGGCGGAAAGCTAGTACAGAATAATATTAAAAGAAAATATGACCGCGGCTGGTGCTGGTAGAAATTACCTATTTCATAGCAAAAAAACCGCGTTGATAATTACTAGATAATAACTATTTATTAAAATTAATATGAAAACTCTATTTTTATAAAACAAAATGCTCGAAACTTTCTCAAAAACGACGGAGGCTCTACATCCTTATTTTTTACTAAGTATTTTATATTACCTATACATACCTACCTAGTTATTCAAAATGTTAAATTAGTTGCTGATCACAATTACAAATAAAATGTAGAATAAAAAAAATAAGTTAACCACATAAAGCATGCAGCTATTATTATTTTAAACAGTTTATGAAGCAGAAATGATATTTCCTATCTGTTATTTATTTTTGCCTTACGTATAAATATTAAAGTAGTATGTATTTCATAACAAGTTATCAATTCTAATAGTTTGGTTCGATATTAAAACTATTAGTAAAAGAAAATTTGCATCCTAACGTTGAAATATCTGCCATCTTTAATTTCAAAATTCAACATAATATTATCATATTTATATCTAGTTTGTAACCAAATTTTATCACGTCTATAAGTACGAATAGGTAGGTAATATATATGTATTAATATCGGAAAGCTCAAAAAATATACTAATAACCGACAAAATATAATCAAATGATGCGTTAATATAATTTAATTAATATTGTTCTCTTATCAGTAGATGATAATATGTGTAATATGTGTAAGCTGATAATCTATACTTGGTGATAACAGCGCTAATTACTAGTGATGTGCTACGAGATGTGCTAGTGATGTACCTACCTGAATAAGGATATTGAAATCTATCGATAGTTTCAAGTTGCAATAAACTAATTTCATTTGTCTGTTGAAATTATAGTTTGTATGTTTGTAATGTCATTAAGAATATCAGGCAGGCTATATTATTTATCTTTATATTTAGTATAATATTTCAGTAGGTAAAAGCTTTTTAAAATAAAGCCAAGCATCACTCAGAGCTTTTATACGATCAAATTGTGTTTTACTCTATTCTGGCTAAGAGCAAATAAGTTTTGCATTTAGCTGTGATTTTATAATAGCTAGAGTACAATATTGCATAGATATTTATCGACCTGTACCTCTACCATGAGTTGACATAGTTAAATCGTCTGACGTAACTACAATAGTAAACGTGAATAGTTCTTAATTTTCACGAGATTATTTACCGTGAATGACGTATCTATCGTCGAATAGTTATAAACTATGACATATGTCAAAATTAGAACTCATGGTGCAAAAATTGTATGTTTAAGTGAACTTAGCAGATCATTTTTAGCAGATCAAAAAAAAAAACCGGCCAAGTGCGAGTCGGACTCGCGCACCGAGGGTTCCGTACAAACCTGCAAGGTTTACAAAGTTGATTTTGTTACAGCTTAAAGGTATTATAGACCTGAGTATTTGGTATGAATTTCAATTTAATACCTCTACGCGCTTATGAGGAAATGGGTAGTAAGTTTAAAATTATTAAAAAAAAATATATTATGTGATGTAACTAAAAATTTATGGTTTTCGTAATTTTTCCTTTATCTATGCTATAAGACGTTGCTTCGTACCAAATTTCAAGATTCTGAGTTCACGGGAAGCACCCTGTAGGTTTTGATTCCCTTGCAAGTGTCGAAAATTTGCGGCATAAACGGCTGTATCTTTTGATTGCGTTGGCTTAGAAGTTTGATTTTTTCACAGCTTCAAGGGACAGTAGACCTGAGTAATTGATATAAATTTCAGCTTCATACCTCCACGCGTTCCTGAGAAAAAGGGTCTTGACAGACGGACGGACGGACGGACGGACAGACGGACAACAAAGTGATCCTATAAGGGTTCCGTTTTTTCCTTTTGAGGTACGGAACCCTAAAATGTGAGTTCTTATCGCGTGCAGTTGAGTTCTACAGTTCCTGATACTTTTTAGAAATAGTTCTGGTGTTTTTAGCTTAAAGACGACATTTGAAAAAATAATCTGCCAACTTCCCGTAGCAGATCATTTTTAGCAGATCAAAAAAAAATGTGAGTTCTTATCGCGTGCAGTTGAGTTCTCCTATACATAGTATATACATATTATGAGATTAATTGATTTTGTTGCAATTTCACTGACTTTATCATGTTTACAATGACATAATCGTATTTCTACAACCAATAGGTACACATCAAACGAGCGAATGCTCATTCTAACCCCATAATATGAAATTCTTTTAGTGTAAACAAGCTTTGGCCGTAGAGCACTTTTGTCTTTTACGTTGTTCTTAGTGCGCTCGAAAAGATTCCATGTTATATTCTAATAGTGAACAACACTGAATGCGAGTTTTCGTTTACACTGAAAAATCACGAAAAAATGCTCTTGCTCTAGTTCTAGCTATGTGTTCATTTTATGTATGTAGTTGCACCTAGACTTCGCTAAAATAACGTAGGTACCTACATAATGTGACATAGCAATAATGTAAAATACTTATAGGAGACAAAAAACGGTGTTATATCTATTACAACTAGGTATAAGATATACGAGTGTGAGTTGGTATTTATGAAAAAAAAATCAGTTTATAATGTTATTTTTCGTATTATAAGGAAATGTTTTTAGACTGTTTTCAGTCTTGTGTTGACATTCATACAATAGAATACTTTGCGATAAACTGCTAACCAAGCGGCGTCGCGTGCACAAACTAGTGTTATATAATTATTAGTGTTATCAGCGTGTTAACCGGTATCAGCACGGAGATCAAGCTATACAGTATTAGCACATAGCCAGGATTAGCGCGTTATTGCATTATTATATATTATCTAATAGTTCAGAGATATGTGGAAATTTCATTAAATTGACCACTTAAGATAACACTTTTATATTGTTTTTATGTTTATATAGACATTAAAGATGATACCACGGGTATAACGCCATTATTGGTTAGAAATTTAAGTATTCAATATTGTATTGTTAAAACGAAAATTCCTATCAAAACAATACTTAGGTAATAGGTATATCTCTTTTATTTCTATTTAAAGTAAGTAGGTACCTACTTAACTACTTAATACAACATTTTTACTGTACATGAGTTCCTTTGTACACGATTGTATGTTATATTTTACTCTACATTTTTATCCTGTCAAAATTTTTAAAGAAAAGCATGAAATGAATGTCCGATTGCGCTTGGCGGAAGCTCTGAAAATTTTAGAGATGAAAATACAGATAATGAAAACGTAAAAAGGAATTGTTTCATAAATAATAATTTTTAACAAGAACCAGCCTTCAAATTTTCAGAAATAAACCAATGAACCTTCAAAATCGCTTCACCCACTCGAACGCCGACCTCAAAGGTAAATATCCATTAAAAATACAATAGAATTGAGAACCTACTCCGTTTTTTTGAAGTAGGCTAATTATAAATAATTATAATTAAACGTTCTAGTATTAATACTCCATATATTAGTTAAATAAAGTCTCTTTCTATAAAAAAAAATCGACAGAGCAATGAATCGCACACACTAATAAAAACAAAATTGGTAAAATAGTCAGCTTGCAAAGTTGCAATGGAATAATTGTAATGAAACCGGTTTGATCCGCAATTAACCGCCTCTGACGCGCTTTGTTTATTAAAATCACAATACCTTCGGACCGTGGTCGGTGCAGTACATGGGGAGATTTCATTATTACATTTATATGGCTATATATTATTATTATAATTATTTATATAGGTAGGTAGGTTTATATAGGTACTCCAGTAATAACATAGTATCTCTTTAAACTATGGTAATAACGTATAGAGATAGGTTTACATTAATATTCTATGTATGACTTAAACCGAAGTACCTATATAAGCCCATGAGAAATAAAATTTTCACTTTTATCAAAATTCCTGGTATGTAGAGATATTTTTTTATTAGATACGTTACGATTATGTAATTTTTCCTTATTTCATATTCTTATTTTTTTTTGTAAACCAGAGTATAGTTTACTAAATTTAAAATAAGACGTCGTGCGAATATCCTAGAACACTGATAAATTACAAAACCTACCAAATAGCAAATATCGACACTTCAACAAAAAAAAATCATAATTATTTAACAAACAACAGCGCCTCCATAGATTCGCAGTCCGTAATATTAATTACTGGAGGATGCGGTCACGCTGGCCGCTCCAATGAAGTGGGACACATTTTTTAAATTGCTCCCCCCCACCTCACCCACCCCCACCCCCTCAGCATATGTCGACGGAATTAAAACTGGACTGCGAAATGAATGTGTGTCCACTCGTATGAGACAAAATGAATTCATTGTTATAGGTGTTTGATACAGATAGTTTTTAAATAATGTTGGAATGAAAATTATGATGAAACGTGGCTTTAAAATTGAATAATACAAGGTGGGAATATGGAGGAAAAGCTACTTCTACAAGTACCTATTATGAAACATAGAGACACAATAGAAATAAAAAATCAAGAGATAAACTAATACCTAACATGTTATTGAAAAGTAACCTGAATTAAAAATATTTTGTTACTTTCATCTGTAAAATCCATTAATTTAGGTATCGATTTTCTGTAAACGAATGTAGGAAAAAAGTTATAAATTACTCTACTAATGCAGAATCTTGTTAATGTTTCTAACGCGTTAGCGGACACAATTTACTCATTCAATCATAAAAATAATAACTAAAATAATACACAAAAACCACGCCTAGTAACTAGACGTTCATTAAACGTCCAAGCAATTAAAGCCGGCCGACATAAAACAAACAATCTCTGCGCAATGAAATTAAATGAAGAAATAACAGAATCCCCGCTCGACCGCATTTCCCCGTTTCCCCGTTTCCCGCCGCGTGTTTTTCCCCGTTTCCCCGTGTCCTTAATGAGGTGACGGTGTTCGGTGCGTCATAAAACGTTTTCATGGCTTCTAATATTATATTTTGCGAAATTAGTAGCTGTATGTGTTTGTTATTTTGTGGAACAAAAGCTAGTGGTCTGATTTTGTAGAATGGATACATAGGTAATATTATTATATTTAAGGTTAAAAATAGAATTTTACGTTCTTCAAACTTCTATATTTTTTTTGTACGTAGATACATATTATAACATGACGCTTAAAAATGAATTATTTTTTAAGCGCCATGTTATATGTACGTACACGAACTCAAAGTAGTTCCAAAGACCTTTGACTAGATTATAGCATAGATATCTAACATTTAAAAACAGAAAGAATAAATAGGTACATCAAAACGTTCCCCAAACATAATCATTGCAACAGCATGCAATATTGCATACTATTATCAAAGTCGCACGCAAATACGGTACAATACACAATAGCGTTGTTCAAACAATATTGTTCGTAGATGTTCCGTTATCAGCTGACAGGTGTAGCGCTTGTCGCGACAGGCGGCGGCTTCATTACACCCATGAATATCGAGCGATATGAGAATATACATGTGGATTATATGCTATGATTTGGTTGAAATAGATGTGAAATAGTAAAGCTTATTGTAGGATACGAGTTTTTGCCTCTCTACTTGCAGGAAATTTTAGATGTTTTGTCTTTTTTACTGAATTCACACAAGAAATAAGTACCTACGAAACTGAAATTTAGAACTCTTCAATCAGTAGAAATCTATATATATAATCTATACTATTCCTACGTGACAAATACATTATTTTTTGTTTATTAATAAACTGGATGCCGTTGCCTCGAAGGAAATAGGAAAAACATCACCTTTTGATGAAACGCTGCGAAAACCCTTCGAGACATGTTTCTTTTGGGATAATATTCATTCAAATCCAATTGTTCATCATTCATTATTATTAAACAACATAACTATTATCTGTGCTATCACTTGAAGATAGTAAGGAAAATCCTAAACATGTCCACTCTATGACAATTGTTTTGCGAACCGTACGGAATCACGCACACATTTATTAACGGAAAATTAATAACCACATCCATCTCTGTCTAACTTTAAACTAGCCCATATACGAGTGAGACGGCAGGTTGTCTCTCAACTCCTAAGTTTTATCAGAGATTTGGATTGTATGGACAGACGCCAAGAATGTTTATATTGTCGTTATGACAAATAACATAACTATTCACTGTCTATGTGATGTTATTGTGTAAGTTTTATAATAAACTATTGTGTGTATTACTGTACAAGACTTGAATTATTCTTTATTTGTCACTAAGATACTCTTGAGAATAGTAAGAGCTATTAGTAAATCGTTGATAATTCTCTTGCTAATATCAGAAAACAAATGAAGTCTATGTAAAGCTAAGAAACATCGCGTATGACGGTAAAAGCTGATACCTTCTTACCATCCTACTTATTTAAATGATAGAAGCAAATAATTAGAGTTACTTGGCCTCCTGTTTACAAATAATATTTCACAAATAACTCGCTAACTAACTACTAAATAAAATTATACATACATTATTTACTTTATCACAAAACACTATATTATAGTTAAATTAAAAGTACCTAGCCAATATTAAATAAAGTCACAAACAGTTTCTAAAACTGCCCCTACCCCACAAGGGTGCAAGGGGCAGTTTTTAGCAACACGTTGCACGCAACCTGACCGTGCATTGCATTATGCAACCTTAATAATGTCTGCCTACAGACGACACCATATTGTTAAATGCAAAATAAACTGTTAAAATAGGTTTAGAAACTGTTTTAGTTGAATGTTCAGAAAAAATAACAGTCATACATTTTTACTATATCATTAGCTAAGTTTTGGTAAGCATGACATTATTATAGACTTTCTACGAGTTTTCTTTTCCTAATGTTAAAACTTGAAAGTATTGGAGTACGAAAATCTAAAGCTTTTAGAGTAGATAAATGAAAAGTAAGTATTTGAAAAATCTTTGTTTCTCTAGATCTGTACTTTATTTTCATGAAATAATCATTTTACGCTTAAAAGTTAAAACTGACTTTTGCATTTGCATGTTTTATTACAGTATTTCCATGAGTTTTATCTACTTACAACACGAACATGTTTCCAAAACCAATAAACCAACACACTCACACTTCATTCCGAAAACATCGTGGCCATAAACATTTAAAGCCTATCCTTATCTCGAGAGGTAGCAGGCTATAACAATTATAACCCGGCACAATTACGGAGGCTAAATCTGTGGACCGCACCCTTCGGGGCCTCCCTAACGAGGAGAGAACTACGGGACGTTAGCGCGGTGTTCATTATGTACGGTGTCGATATGTGCCTATTTTTTAGGTATTTGTGAAGCTTTTCAGTTGTTTTCAATGTATATAAAGACGCTTTTTTGTAAAGAGTACTACATATTAATTTTAGTTATTTACATCACGGTGCGTATAGTAATAGCAGTCAGGATTTTTACGTAAAAACGCATTGTATTATGGAAATTCCATGACATGATATCGCAATAATAATTAACTGTTAAATTGTTGCATTACCTACGAAATGAAAGTAAATAAATACATATAAATTTGAAAGTATCAAATCCTGAACAACAATACATATAAACTTTGTAATTTCATTAGCTACACCCACATCCCCCTATGTGTCTAAATACTTCGCGCAATAAATTCAAATATTATAAATTCGTGTTATCCAAGTTTACAGTGGTTCACTGAAGGAACCGCAAAACTCGAACCCTTTAAGTAAACCGCACCCCCCCCCTCCCCCCAGCCCTGTGACACCCTCCCCCTTTGTTTCTGTAATGATGTTCGGAATATGTTTGCTCGACATGTGTAAGGTTGTTTCACGTAAGTCAGTGCGTGTTTCGCTTTTTGGTATATCTCTTCATCTACATTATGTATTATAATTGCAGAGATGTAGTAGAATATGTTATCTATCCTCATCCTTACTAATATAAAAAATGCGAAAGTGTGTTGATTTATCTTTCTTACACGTCGCAAAGGATCTATTCTATGATAATATGATTTTTGCGTCTATATAGGGATAGTTAGGAGGCTAGAGAATGACCGTGGTCAAACATCTAATTCCCATGGGAAATTCCTTTGACCACTCGAGCGAAGACGTGAGCAAAAGGCTAGTATTAGTATACTAATATTATGATTGGATGGTAATAGAAAATCTTATGAATCGAATTTGAAAATTCTGTCATCAGCAGAAGCTTCCTTTTTCTTCGGTACATTTTGTTTCAGCAGGACCGAAGTTTTGCCAAAGAAATGTGTTTATTAATATCTTTTAATTGACCATTTTATAAAGCACTGGACAGAAATCAAAGCTGGAGCGATATTTGGCATACATATTTGAATTTCATCCCCTTGTGGGGTATGGGGCAGATGCATTTCACATCTGTTTCACTGATCGATTTTCTTCACAAGTTCATGATCTCTGTGCCTTGTTACGAGACAATTTTTTTATAATCTCCACCAGAAATCGAACCCAGGACCCTTCGGTTTTTAACATTAACTATTGTAGTACAAGAATGAGTGATTATAATTATATTCATAGTAATAATTATTACTACAATCATGATATGCTATCTATATAATATTCGTATACTTACCTATATACATATTTTTCAGGGCGGTCATAAAATATGTTATTTTGACCTATGTATCACGTAGAAAAAATACTGGCCTCTTTATATAAAAGAATTAACATCAAAACCTTTGATAAACAGTCATAAATAAAACATAAGTAAATCTTATAATACAAAATGTTTTACTTAACTACCTTTATGTATAACCTTCATTAATATTAATATCCATTAACCGAATTGAATTTACAAGCTTTTAATATTCTTTATGAGTAAAAGGGTTGGGTATATTACTACCTATACATCGCGGGTTTGTCCGCTCGCCTCGGTGTGAAAAACACGTTGTAGATGTAGAGATTACCTATTACAAAAACACTGTTAGGAGAATTACTATCGTTTTAATTTGTACTCAAACTCAAACATTTATCAACTCTCACTCAACTCAAACTCAATATATCAACGACTGCCTACTGAGCCGACGGTCCCGGATTCGATCTCCGATCAGGGCAAATATTTGTGTGATGAACTCAATTATTTTTTCTTGGGTCTGGGTGTTATTATCTATACATATATGTATTTATTAAATATTATATTTATCGTCGCCTAGTACCCACAACACAAGCCTTGATTGAGCTAACTGTGGGACTAGGTCGATTTGTGTAATAATGTTCTATAATATTTATTTATTTATTTATTTATATTTTATTCAATTAGACTTCTTCGAGAAGCACTTTTGAAACGTCATTACCTACATATTTTTAACATTTACCACCGATTCGAAAAGCAGTTTCTACGGAGAAGAAAACAAAAAGTTAAATTTGTATTATTAGGTATTAGTTCCTATTGTAAGTATATGAAACTTTGATTTACATACTATTCAAAAACCTACAAAGAAATCTGGCAACTGAATAAACTAAATCCAAATAAAGAAGCTGGTAAAATCTAGTATTTTATATAAACTATTTATTCAATCTACGCAAATTTAACTGAATGCATATTTAATTATATTTCAGTGACAATTTGTTACGAAATTACAAATTAATTGTTTATTGTCGATTGATAACTTGATTCTCGGCTGATTATAATTAACACGCTCTATTTTCAGTTTTGTTTTGTTCATAATATGTATAATATCTATAACAATAAATGGGGTAATCAATCTTCTAAAAAAACATATTTAATTTTGATTTTTAATGTCTCTACCCTCTACAATGTAGTTAATTATAGAGATAAATAACACGGCCAAAATCAAATTAGAGATTGAAAATTAATGAGGAAAATTTTAGTATTTCGTTCTTATGTTTATTTAAAAAAAAACATACCATTTATTATAACACTTAACAAATAATGGAAAGGCTCTTTTTATGAAACGTAAAAAATTATAAACAAGTAAATTATTAAAAAAACAAAATACCCGACTGCACACTAAAAAAAGAGTGATTGAAATGAATCTAATGATACCGCATACATATTTTTTTAAAGGGAAATTTAGAAAAAATATTATTATGTCTTTATCCCGTGGGACTTTTAGGATAAAATGTATCCTATGACACTCCCGTAATCAAGACAAATCTAACGATACCTCATACATCAAAATCCATCAAGCCGTTTAGGCTACAGGTGGTCACAAAGGAAAAGACATACATACATACTTACATACACTCGAAAAACATTACCCTCCTTCTTTGGCAGTCGGGTAAAAATGAACGTCATTTTAAACGAAAATACATTATAAGCCAAAAAAAATAACTTTATTTGATTTAGGTATATGTATAGTGTAGTTATGTCGACTCAATATATTTCGACTTAAATCCTCAACAATCAATCGTTGATTGAACTTTCACAAAATAGCTCATGAATATTTTCATAACACAATTATCCGCGGCAATTCCACGGATAAAAAACAAAGGCTCGCGTTAGGATCGCGGCTCGCCCTCGCGCCATTATTTTATTTCATTTTCCCCCGTCCCTCGGGGGTGTCGCTTCATCAAAACATTTATACGCGATGAAAAATATCACAATTGAATACGATGGCTTTTTTGTTTTTGCCGCGACGTTTTTATTGTGGTTTTATGGTGCTTCGGCATTATTCTGCGAATGTTTTGACAGACGCGTTGAGTTATGTGCTCTTGAGTTTAGATCGCGTCAGGTCTTTGTGTTTTGAGGTTATGTTGTAAGTTATCGAGACGATTTGGAAAGTTGCGTGGTTTAGCTTTTATTGCTGTAGATATGGCTGTTTTTTACGCTGAATTAGTCATAAATTAGAGGTTAAGATGTGGTCGATGTGAGGGGAAATAACAAGGATTTATATGAGATATATTTAAAAATGATATCAATTCTAACTTAGCAGAAAAATAAAGTGCTCAGAGTCAAAATGGCAATTTATTTTGCACATTGAAATATTTAATACTTCACACAATTTTATTTGAATGCTCATAAATTAGGGATGGGCCGAAGTTCGTTTCACATTCGGTTTAACCGAAATACGGCACATTAAACCGAATTTCGTCATTCGGCCGAAATTCGGTTCAAAATACCGAACTTTGGCCGAAATTCGTTACATCATCGTCATAGTAGTAGGTGGACCAGCATACATACATATCACGCCGATATCCCTTGCGAGAGAGAATGAGCATCGATAATAATTATGTTCAATTAAAATAATTTATTTAATAATTATAGGTTTAGTTAGGTGAAATGTATTATGAAGTCACAAACTTTATTATTTCTTGAGTATTCAAAGTCAATGGAATTATATTATTTTAATGAAATAAAACGCAGAATTAGGTATGAAAAGGAAATAATTATTTATTTTTAATCATACATAATGTTAGGTAATCAGGGGTACATGCTCGTTGGGTAATCATAACATGAATGACTCGTTGAATAAAAGGCGGGAAGATCTGCCGAACTTCGGCCGAAGTTCGAATTCGGCGTTGTCATGTACCTACCGAATGTTCGGCCGAAGTTCGAATTCCGTTCAATCCACATTCGGCCCATCACTACTCATAATATATTATCATTAACCTTATAGATTATGGCCATAATATAATAAACTTTTCAAATGGTAAATGAAATAATTCAAACGTGCAATAGTTCTACATAATTATGGCTCTTTCCCCTTATAATCCTCGTACTTAATGCCATAAATCCTAAAGTTTGTATGGCCTATTATAGACAGATGGGAATGTGTTTGTTGCTATTTCTAGTGAAAACTACTAAACCGATATAGCTGAAATTCACTGTAGACTATGAAGCGATACAATTTATATAAAAAAATCTCTTCAAAAGTTCAGAAATTAATTGAAGTTAAATTTTGAACTAAGTAATTCATAAATCATATTTGATTAAGCAACCATAATATGACACAAGAAAGCTCATATGATTATTATCTAAGTATGCTAAATTTTAAGATATTTGGATATGTCGTATATTCATCAATAATTAGAACAATGAACGTACAGAATGTGCAGATACCTAAGCGGGAAAATAATCATAGTCATAAATTATTGCAAACTTTTGTAGCCTCCAATATCTAATTTTCAAATCAAGTCACAAGCCCTGACAACTTACCCTTAACTGCCTTTAGACCTATATAATCATAAAAACATAATATTGTTGTAGTGAGCAACGGAGCACTAAGCGCATGCGCGGCGCAAAGCGGCATGGACAAAGACGGCAAGAAGAAGCACACGAGGCCAACATTCAGTGGCCAGCAGATCTTCGCGCTGGAGAAAACCTTCGAGCAGACCAAGTATCTGGCTGGTCCGGAGCGGGCCAAGCTTGCGTACGCGCTTGGCATGACGGAGTCACAAGTAAAGGTGAGCTTTTTGAAGTTTTATCGATAACTATAGCTGTGTCCCGCGGTTTCATCCGCATTGCTTCACTCCTGTTGGTCTTAGCGTGATGATATGTAGCCATTATCCTTCCTCGATAAATGGGCTATCTAACACAGAAAGAATTTTTCAAATCTGACCAGTAGTTGCTGAGATTAGCGCGTTCAAACAAACAAACAAACTTTTCAGTTGATATTAGTACCTACAGAAGATAAATAATATGAAATGAGGGGGGATTGGTACCCGCGTCTTATCGCGATACGTAAAAAAAAATACGAACTTAAGGCATAGATCAAATTGGATTTCAAATTTTTTACTTCAATCTATGTTCAATAATTGCATGAAAAGATAAAAAGAAATTAATAAAATGAACACAGGTAACTTCTATGTAGCATTTCCAGATATTAATTTTCTAAAGTAATTGAATAATAATTTATGTTTTTCTCTACATCCTCTACTACTCTACATTTGTCTTTCTATGATTTTAAATTGATTGGTTTTTGTCTAATAATTATGTGCTAAACTCTTAACCGTACATATAAGAAAGAAATAGCTTCGCTGGTTACGTTCAACATATATTTAACGAGTATCACAGAAGCGAAACAGGCAATATCCGTTTTATTAAGCGCATACAATCTTTAACAACTGACTATTAACTAACATCTCCATTTACAACACTATAGTTTGAGTACAGAGTAACGGCTACTCAAACAGGGTAAACGCACGAATGTGCGACACTCCGCTCTATTCGAATGGCCATACCATGCCATATGTCAGGGAAATAGTCCATTATGCGCTTAATAGCCGCTAGATAAGGATCAGATTGGTTTGCGCACATGTATCGTATAATCAACCATGTTGTCCGTCGGTAATCGGATTACGGAGATTGAAAAGTCAATCACTTAGACTTAGTCGCGGCGTAATCAAACGATTTGCTCTATTGCTGTGGATTAACTGGAATGACATGTGGACGCGTTGCTTTGTGCGCCGGCTTGGAATCTATTTTATTTAATTATTTAGTTATACTTTAAATTGGTTTACGTTACTATAAGAGAAACAAAACAAAAGATAATTCTTAATAGATAACTGGAAGATGAAATTATGCATTGTGTTTATTGAATCATGAACTTCTTATTAACAATTTTTAATGTAAGATGTATATCAATATTATATTGAATTCATTTGATGGCAATGTAAGCTTAACGCAATTACTAGTTAAACGAGAAATACACTATTAGCTGTGAAGAAGTTAAAGTGACAAAAATGAAGTCGTAAAGTTAAAAATTATTGGTAAAAGATAATTACAAAAACCAGAAATAAGTACTTCTACAGATGTGGTATGTAAACACGAGCTGTATTCAAATTACTTCGTTTATCTGGTAGCATCGCTGTATCCTTAAACAGTATTAATGATAAGATATATTTTGTATGACAATATCGATGACATAAAAGTTCCCCTCGCGTCTAAACTGTCTCAACTCGTAGATCATTGCGCCTAGTTAGCGTTTAATTCCGAGGGTCCAAATTGTATTATACTAAGTGATATATTCCATTTGGGGGCAACGCTTTGCTTTGAGGGCCGGAATGTGCACACACGAATTTGTTTGCATTCTTTTCGTATTCTTCTCATTGTTGGTTGTACTTGTTTTGTGTAATATTGATGATTTTGCCGTTGTATGAGTTTAATTTAAGAATATAAAGTAATGAACAATGAGGATATACACATATAATATACCTATACAAGATACACATATTTAATTACATTCTAATTATTATCGTTAAATCTCTATATATACTTATAAAAAAAAATCCATATTTCCCTTGGTCACAGCATCACCCGTGAACGGGTGAACCGATTTCGATTATTCGTTTTTTATTATATTCCTTGAAGTGAGATGGTTCTTATGGAGAAAAAACGTTAACATGTACAATGGGTGAAGCCGGGGCAGACTGCTAGTAAATAATAGATTCAATCCTGAAGCGTCTTCATGTAAATTTTTCTTTTTCTCTCATTTCATATTGCACGCCTCATAAGCGAAGCGTTGAGGTGGGTACTACTGTCACTTCGCGCAAAACATCTGATTTTTCAAACTTAAAATGTCTTTATGTATCATACATTGCACTTGTAAGATAATACATACACACACATATTAAGAAAAAACACTATTTTTAACATTCATGATATTTTTGATGTCATTTTTGTTATTTAAACTAGTTAAAAAACAGTTTAAAAAAGT
The DNA here is from genome assembly GCF_061535395.1 of Colias eurytheme. Taxonomy (NCBI): domain Eukaryota; kingdom Metazoa; phylum Arthropoda; class Insecta; order Lepidoptera; family Pieridae; genus Colias; species Colias eurytheme. The sequence goes on along the minus strand of NC_142999.1, from coordinate 9,671,298 downwards.
TCTGTCTTGGACGTCCGTGTGTCTGTATGTGCGGAGGATTTTCTTGTTAACACGATAGCGACCGAAATACTTTACTAATCGAGTCTTTTTTTTTCTCTTACGCTTGAGTATGCTCAGGAATAGAACCCTTTCATTTTTCAGGGTCTGATTCGATGTGGTTTAATTGTTATTAAATAAACAAAAATAATAATTAATAAATAATTATTAAAAAAAAATTATGAGGCGTGCACTTTTGGATTTTCCAAATTATTATTCAATTTAAATTTGACATTATATTTATTGTTTTCAAATAGCAAAAGCAAACTTAATAAAGTGTACGTATTATTGAAATCGCATCTGAATCGAGAAGGGTGTAGTAAGAATTCAAGTGTACATAATAAGATTAATGTAAGTAATGTATCGTTTTCGTCGAGTGTTCACTGATTTTGTTGTGTCATTCCCTTAATATTTGTTTCGTGTTACGAAATAGGGAATAGTAATGGCTCATTCATGTGTAGAATTACATTATTTATACAGCAAGCTATGATATACATGAAAGTATTATAATACAGACGGTATAACATGTTTGAGATTGCATAAGAATGGAATAATTTTACTGTATCATGAAGCCGCACCTTTTAGAGTTACTGTAGCGCTTTCTAACTTCACAATACTTCAATTGACTTTTAATAGATTCAACATAAATCCAATAGAAATAATCAGGAACAAATACCTTGCTTATTCTTAAAATGAATATTTGTAACCTTAAAATAAATATGGAATTGTACCTATTGGTTGACACAAACAAGATTATGCTCCCAAGATTCCGATACCAAATCTGACCCGTCACACTACAATACATCATGCGTCCTCACACGTAATCCTTCACACCGCCACGTCCAACAAATGAGACCTCTCATTCGCTAATTGTGCTCAAAAGCCAACCACCGAAGGGTGCATTTACCCTACTTAAACCACACAAGCGAATTTACACCTAAGAACTTTTGTATTAGGGCGCAATTTCGCGCGCATATTTTTTATATCTTTTTTCGTCATGGGTGTCATAGCTCATTTGACATTCAATAAAGTTAATCCGTATGGAATTAAAGAGGGCTCGTATTTACACATGTGTTGCTCAATGCTCAGGCGGTGCATAATATAATTAATTTTGCTGTTTATTTTGCTGCAAACGATCTAAATTGGTTTTAATGCTACAATGGGCTTAATAAAATTAATTGTCCGTATATATTACTTATACACAATTGCCACACTTTATGTAGGTATTTTACTTGTTCGTATTTTAATTTTCCGCTTTAGGTACCTAAGCAAATTATAACTGTTAATAGTTGAAGTAATTAATTTAAAATAAATAATATAGACGGTGAGAAACCTTACCATACTATCAAAATTCCGTTGTTAACTAAATATAGTGCAAGTAAATTAAGAATATTTTAAAGAAATAAAAGTTCTAGCGTGAAAGTCTTTCTTATGTCTATTACATCCCCTTCTATTTTATATACACATAAAAATATTTACCTTACAAATTTTTGAGAATAGGTTGTTAAAAAACTTATCTTAAAAGGCAGAAAAGCTTCGTAAAATGGACTAGATAAAGCCTCCAGAAATTAAGGCATAAATCTCAGTCTAAAGCATAGTATCACATTTTTCAATATAATCAATAAACTTACACTATAAAATGTATACAATATACATCGACGCATCAGTTCTAATTCCGTATCTATTTACGAGTGTTGTAAAAGGAATGACGGCAATGTATGTGATTTGCATTTTACATTACGTTCCATAGAATATCGCGTTTGATCATAATACTCGTTGTAAAGCATGTCGTATAATGTTATGATACTGTATTAGTTTATAGAGTTACGATAATATACACATAGAAATTATAGGATTAACTAAGTTAGATAATACTAGCTGTCCCGGCAAACGTTGTTCTGCTTCTCTTATCACTTAGGGGATTGAAAAATAGATGTTAACAAATTTTCAGATCTACAGAATAAGCACCATGAGAATTGGTCCAGCCGTTTCTGAGGAGTATGGTAACTAACATTTTGACAGGAGAATTTTAAGAATGAAGATAATAGGAAGAATAGTTTTCGGTATATTACATATTATAATGTATAGTAATTTGTAAAAATGAAGATCCAACATCGCTTAACATTTATGACACTTAAAAATGATTTAATTTACTGTGCGCAGGCCGCATGCAATCAAAAAAATATGGTATAAAACATTACAATAGAAATCGGATTTTGATGAAAATGCTATAACCGGCTAACTTAGGTTCTTTTACCCGATCATAATCGTTAATGAGCGATTGAATTAGAAAACATTTTAATTTCATGCACAAAAAAAATCATGCTAAATATAAAAACTAGACGCTTATATATTTAGCTCATGATGATCATGATTATCCTTAAAACATAACAAACAATCAAAAACATCTTTCCTCTTTGTAATATTAGTCAAGTATAGAAGAATTGATCGCGCCGTGTGTGAAATTTGTCCTGAAATATTTATTGATATTTTTTTTATTGATATTCACAAAGATTATTATTAAGTTATACCAACCATTTTAAAGTCGCATAACATGATTCCTTCTATTAAAAATATAGCATTTTTTATTCGATCGTTATCAAATTTCGTGTCAATTCAATTTTGAATAATATGATTCAAAATATTATCTTATGAACGCCTATTAGTAACAACAGAGCAGTTAAAATGTAGATAAGATTGAATGTAATACACCCTATATTAATAGGGTTGGCACTTCTGTTAAATAAAAGAAAATTTTTGATGACTTCTTAAAATCAAACAATTGTTTGAAACAGGCCACAATTCAAAAATGAAAATATGTGTATAGAAATATTATTACCGAGTAAAACTAAACAAAAAGCTATAAAAACAATGCAGGGGCCTTAGACAAAGTAACAATTAAAAAACGATAACGAAGTTAGAAAAGGCAAAAATGTATGGGATTGACATACGCCGCGTTAGATCACGTGGTCTATCTAATGTCAATCCCATACATTTTTCCTTTTCTAACTTCGTTATCGTTTTTTAATTGTTACTTTGTCTACAGGGCCAGATGTTGTGCAGTGTGCTAATGCCTTTGATGGCTCTTATAAATTACACCTTTTTAAAAAAAAAATATCGGTTATTAATTATTATTATTTGTTAACTAATAACCTGGTTTATACATAATTTCCTTTACCAAATTGAATACCCAATCTCTTCCTAATGTGTTCGAACCAAGGCCTGCCACCCACTGTCTCTCGGGAACGATTATAATAAAACAAAAGTTCCAAGTGAGCAACAAAAATTTATTCTTCTAAACAAATATATGTTTACACAAAAAAATTACAATAGTGCGATGTAAATATGGCTAAAAACAAAAATATGCCATCTCTTGGCGAATAGCAGAACTAAGTATACTCTCGGTATTTGATAAATGAACAAACAATTCAATAGCGCGATGCAAAAACACACGTTTTCCGTACAGCGACATCTAGCGACAAATAGTTATAACTAGTACCTAATCAGAACATTTAACATTCCGCCCACCATGGACAGAATGTCCATCACTTAAAACTACATACATTGATAACTGCGTTACCGCCCACCATGAAACATTAATGGCAGTAACGTCTTAAGACACAATACATGTTTTAGAATAGAGTAAGTGGACTGTAAACAATAATAATAAAAAAAAAACAAAATACATAAAAATAACTTCGATACAATAATGCAACTACACGTGTGTAGTGACTGGGAGCACAATCAGCCTTGAGGTGGGGCATTTAATATGCAACGCAAGGACACAACTCTTGTGACCTTGTCCGAACCAGCATGTTTATCTAAAATAACCCAATGAAGCAATCGCGTAGGAGGCAAATCATCCTCCAGCTCTCAATATGTGTTCACTGTCGAGATACGGATGAAGCGAGGTAAGCCTAGGTAAGCCAAAATAATGACTCTGACATACACGAATGCACGACATTAAAACCTCATAAATTTCGGAAAACCTTAAATTAACAGAAAATTTTGTTTTAGATTAATAAAATTAAAAAAAAAAAACCTTCGGCAATATGTAAGAACTCTCGTTAGCTTAATCAATGATGAAAATCTTTTAATAAATTCATTTATTTTTTTTTTTTTTCTCCTATATTAACTACGTAACACAGAAATTTGTCCTTCTTCTCTTCAAGATGTGTATTTCTAACTTCACCCTTGCTATATTCAATTGAAGTATTTTTGAGCCAACTAGGTCCCTTCATCCATGACTCAAGTTCCAATAATTCCATCGGACTAACACCTTGCGAAGCGCAATCTGCAGGGTTGTCTTTCGATTGAACGTGTGACCATTGATCGCCATTCATAATGAAAAGTATTTCAGAAACGCGGTTTCCAACAAAAGTTTTCCAACGGCTGGGGTGGCTTGTCAGCCATGCTAAAACTACCGAAGAGTCAGTCCACGCATGTAAATTATTTTTCGAAACGCCTAATGTGACTGAAACTTCACTTAGAAGTTTCGCAAGCAATACGGCGCCACACAACTCCAACCGAGGTATGGACACCTGTCTGATAGGGGCTACCTTGGTCTTAGATGCTATGAGACTAATATGAATATTGCCGTTGGAATCAACTGATCGCAAATTAACCACAGCCGAGAATGCCCTATTGGAAGCGTCACAAAAAACTTGTAGTTCGAGCTCAATATCCTGTCGACTAGTGTGAATCCACCGGGGCAAGCAAAATTGGGTGAGTTTATGTAAATGGTCTCGATATACGAGCCAATCCTTTAAAAGCTGATGAGGAAGTTCCTCATCCCATTCAATACCCGAAAGCCAAAGTCGTTGTATAAACACTTTAGCCGTTATAACAACTGGGGAGATCCATCCGAGTGGGTCAAATATACGAGCTATGTCCGATACCACTCGCCGTTTGGTTACTGGAGTCTTCAAAGTAGGTAGATGGACAGTGTATTGAAATTCATCAAAATTTCGATCCCATGTTAGACCTAAAATCTTCATAACATTATCCTTTTCGAAGATAATGTTCTCATTACAATCACACGTTCTATCTCTTATCTTGAGTAACAATTCATGGCTATTGGTGGACCACTTCTGAATTTGAAAACCTCCACGACTCAACAACTCTGACAACTGACGATGATTCTGTTCGCCTTCAGAAATAGTCTCACAACCAGACAGAAAATCATCGACATAAAAATCAGACAAAACACGTTTTGCTACCAAAGGAAAATCATGTCCTTCGTCATGAACCAATTGCTGCAAGGAACGCACGGCTAAGTATGGAGCCGAGGATGTACCAAAAGTTACACGCAACAAACGCAAATGATGTAACTCAGTTTGCGTATTGTCACGCCACAAAATGCGTTGATAATCTACATCCTCGTCAGCTATATCCTCTGACTTGCCAATCTTGCATTGGGGATTGTCTGTCTTAAAAGGCAATCTAACGATACTCGTATCGTCTCTTTTGATAGTTTTAGAGTAAAATTCCTCGCATTTCTGTTCTTCTTCAGTTAAAATAACCCCCAAATTTGAAGAATCTTCCGACTCTTCCAACTCCCAAAACTTCTTCAGATGATCATTGATTACCTGTGAATTAACAACTACGCCGTAGCAAGCCGGCTTTTGAGTTTCGACGGACTGGACTTCGCCAGACAAAATCCAACCGAGCTTAGTCCTTTGAGCAACTGGTGCTCCAGGTGGTCCTCTTATCAAACCTTCCTCCAGAACAGCGCCGACCACTCTAGTGCTCAACAGCAAATCAATACTCCCTGGAGTATGGAATGAGGGATCCGCCAACTCCAAAGGCGAAACCATCGGCAAAGCCTGAACGATCCTTCTCTCGGGAAGGTGTGAGGTTAGCCTTGTTAAAACATACGCGTCGACATATAAAACAAAATTGGGGTCTAGGCGAGACTGCAATTTAAACTTAACAATCCACTTGGAAGGCATTGAAATGCCTTCGTCATCGCCTAGACGGAGTATGTCGGTATGAGCAGGTAACTTGGTCAAGCCAAGAAGCTGGACTGCAGATTCCGTGATAAAGGAAACCTGAGAGCCTTGATCCATCAAAGCTCTTAAAACAAAGGCAGCTCCAGATCTCGACTCAACGTTGACCAAAGCTGTGGCTAATAAACCTTGACTATGAGTATTTGCATAACAACAAACAGGGGTGGTTGACTCACCTTGATAAGATGTAGAAGCTGTAGTAGCAGCTGCTACATTTACATCTGCTGGACTATCAGTCACAGCAGCGTTGACAGTTTTAGGGTGCAGAAGTGTGTGGTGTCTTTTCTTACACTTATGGCAACGGGTAGATTGACGGCATGAATAAACATTGTGATTTCTATTAAGACAATTAAAACATATTTTACTGGTTCGGGCAAATTCACGACGAGAGTCAATGTCCTTTGCGGCGAATTCTTTGCAGTGACACAGTTTATGATCACCAGAACATAGAATACAAGACACAGAAGCTACATGAAACGATTTAGGATTATGTGAACGAGTAACATTTTGTTTAGGATCTAGATATTCTAGGGAACGAAATCGGGTTTCCAAAAATTCCCTCATACTATCAAAAGATGGTAATTCATCTTTCGAACTAACTCTCACCTCCCACAACTTGCGCGATTCGGAATCTAATTTTAAGCTAATTATGTATATTATGATTGTGTCCCATGAACTCACATCTATACCTAATGTACGCAAACCGTGCAAACAATCAAGTGTCGTATCTAAAAGGTTCTTAATTAAATTTGAAGATTCTTTTACAATCGTTGGCTGATTCATAAATCGTTTCAAAATGCAATTAGACAAAAATCTTTTATTGTCATAACGCTTAATGAGAGTTGCCCAAGATTCCGTGTAATTAGAAGCCGTGACAGGAGTATATCTCAATAATTGTTCAGCTTCTCCAGATAAATGTGTTTTCAAGTAATGAAGCTTCTCAACGTCGTCCAAAGTTTCATTTTTGTGAATAAGTGAAACAAAAAGATCGCGAAAAGACGTCCATTCGTTATATAAACCGGAAAAAATAGGTAAACTAATTTTGGGTAACTTTACTTTCGATGTGACTTGAGATGCTTTACTACAATTATTACAATTTAAATTATCTGGTCGTGTATTTAACAACTCTTTTAATTCTGATTTATAATTGAAATAAATGTCTTCTGTTTCGTCGTAGACGTCAGCCGTAAAATATGGGTTAGTGGTTGCATCTTTGTCAGATGCCTTTTCGATGATAGACTTATGAGTATTAAGAAAATTTGACCATTGTGACTCGAGTGCATCTAATCGAGTTTCAATATAAAACTGAGTCAATCTTTCTTTAGGAGATTTTTTGAAGTTGATCCTGCCCTTGTAAATAATATTTTTGTTGTTTAGTTGTACTTTAATCAATGATTCCATGTTAAACAACAATAACACAAATTTATGAAACAAAAATAAAAATCAGTAAAAAATTCTAAGTCCAAGAATAAACTTGAAAAAATTACAAGTGTTTAAATTTATGAACAACTTAGAAAAAATCGGGCATGGATTCCCCGTCTAATCACTTTTTGCTTAATTATTCTAAGTCTAAATTAACTCTAAATTTTAAACTAAGTACAATGTTCTAAATATACGTAAAATAATTAAAGTCCCAAACACTTCACTAATAACTGTAACTTGATAGAAGATCGAAATGAAATATTTTTACAAGTACACAATGTTTACTCACAGTTGTTTCTTCAAACCATTCATAATATGTTGCCAGTTGTAAGTGGCGCCCTCTATAGTTGGTCGTGCTCAGTTGCTGCTGTGTGGAAGGCCCGCCCTCTGCCGGAACGTAGCACTAGACTGCGAGTGCTTGCTGCTTGAACTGGTTCCCATAGGCTGGTGGCGCCCTCTCGCGGAAATGCTGCAGCTTCTTATGCACACTCCTTATGGATGCGCTTACGCCGCTCACCACAATGGCGCTTCAGTAGCAATCCACTACCGGTTTGCGCGCCGTACTTTAATACAAAAATCCACTGGTCTAGGTTCTTAATATCCGGCTCGAAGGACCAAAAAATGTTCGAACCAAGGCCTGCCACCCACTGTCTCTCGGGAACGATTATAATAAAACAAAAGTTCCAAGTGAGCAACAAAAATTTATTCTTCTAAACAAATATATGTTTACACAAAAAAATTACAATAGTGCGATGTAAATATGGCTAAAAACAAAAATATGCCATCTCTTGGCGAATAGCAGAACTAAGTATACTCTCGGTATTTGATAAATGAACAAACAATTCAATAGCGCGATGCAAAAACACACGTTTTCCGTACAGCGACATCTAGCGACAAATAGTTATAACTAGTACCTAATCAGAACATTTAACACTAATGTTTAAAAAAGCAGCGGTTGACAGCCCTAGCGCTAGGGGAGCAGCGAGGGGTGATATTAAATTATTCTGATGGATCACACTATAATTTAATTTTAATGTGTTTTGATAAAACGACCGTGAATGCATAATCGGTTGCACTTTAGACTATAAACTCGATCGTGAAATAATTGCTCTTTTTTAATTTTTTTCTATGACGCAGCCATTTATTTGATTGATGGTACAGTGGTTGTTTATCATTAGAGAGCGTTTAGCGAGTGTTGTTTAATGTTAAATAGTTTTTAGAATCTAATGGCTTTTGGTGTTTTTTAAATCTTGAGTGTACAATTTTTAATCGACGTTCCCATAAATGATAGTTTGTCAATGAGTTTCACAATTCGGAGAATTTTTTTCCTATTTCATGTCCGATACTTATATACGTCTTCATACAAAATGGAATAAATCTATTTATACACAATAATATTTGTATAAATAATCTAATCTCTCTGTGTGCCCAGTAGGTAAATTATAAAGAATCTTGTTTATTAGTTTCCAAATATACCTAACCTAAATAAATCTAACGGTTTCTAATAAATTATTATAAATCAGTTCATTGCATAAGAAAGATGTAGAGCTTGGTACATCATCATCATCTCCATTTATCACGACCTTTAAACTTTCAAAAACATTCCAAAAGACAAATGCTGACTAATTAACAAACTCTTACATCTAAATACTATTTCTATGAATAAAAGCAAACGTTTTTTCTAATGATTAGCTGAAACAAACGACCGTACTGGCCAGTCATTAGGGAATCTCAATCAAACGCTATATATTACAAACCTAATACTCGATGACATATCGATTCGCAGTTGAATACATTCCAATGACCGGCCATTTGAAATAGCACTTTATGTCAAAGGAATAGGGATGAGATCACGTTAGTTAGCATTTGATTGTCCTGATGACAGCAGTGGAGCGCTAATCGATGATCATTAATCGAATGCGACTGAATCGATTCTGGCGCATATGTTTTTTGATGCGAATGATGTAAGCGTGAAATAATGTTCCCGGCTACTGTCTTTAGCTTTGCTTTATCGTGTTCGTTTAAATGTGGATATAGATTTGAATGTGAGGATTACTTTTATCGGACGTGTGTAGAACTAGATTGCACCCGCGGCTTCGCTCAACCTATTCATTTAACTGACAAATGAAATTTTGTTCCATTTTAAAAATTGAAAGGAGAATCGTGATGTAAATACATTTTTCATTTCCCAAGTTCAGGTGTGCGTAACGGACAGACATACTTACTTTAAATTTATAATACCTAAAGGTATATAAAAAGGAAATAAATAAAACATGCATATATTTAATTTGCGATTTTACGGAAGTGAAATAATATACAATACAATGTAGACAATACAATAAAATAGTTTAAATAAAAATAAGTAACTAACATAAAATTAGGAACAGCTTTTCAAGAACACATTAACAAGAAATTGTGTAACGTTCCTTACGTTCTGTATATGGCTACATAAATATACAACATACGCAAATAAAACAAAAAATAACCTCATATCATCTGTCATCCATTGAAAAAGCATGTTTTTCAACCGCGGGGGCTACAAAGTGTGGGCGTATGTCTTGCTGCACTGTTACAGCCGAACTGTCAAGTAGCGCTGTCAAGTAAAACTGTCAAGTAAAACTGTCAAGCAAACTGTCAAGCCAAACTTTCAAGCTCATTAGCATGTCAATACCACCCTCTGTACCACAGATGCTTTTCTAATCGCAGATTTGCGCCTCTATTGTTGTTTGATTGATTATTTAGTGGGTAATAACGTTTTGTACGGATTTAGGATTGGTTTTAGTTGTGCGGTGTGTGGTTTATTGTTGTATTATGTGTATTATTAAAGTTAATAACAAAAATAACTTAATATATTTGTATAGAATTAACATACACTTTCTGTTTTCAAAAAGCAATTTACATTTTACTACTTACTATAACTTAATCTTACGTTGAAGTAAAAAGAAAACTTTCGTTATAATTATTATCATAATTCAATTTTAAGTTCACTTAAAACAATAGGTATTATTTAATATTGGTTTAAGTGAACCTATTATAAGTGTAAATATTAAAGCAATTAATAACTGAAGAAGTAGGTAAAATACTTACTGTTACCTAAACATGTTTGAAAAGAACAATATATACCACCTCAGAACATTTAGCACACCGATGTTATACACATAGCTACAACACAACAATAACCCGGCTTTACCGAATTTATTCAATTCGTAACGTATTCATCAAAACAACAAATCCTGTAAGTCGTCGCCCGCTATCTCCGCAAACAATAAACGGTGGAATCCAAGGAAATCCCGCAATAATAAGGCTAGGTGTGATTGATACAAGTGAAATCCCCACTCGACACCGCCATTTGCATTTTTATGGGCGCCGCCCTCCCGCCCTGGCGGCCCTGGCCCTAGCCGCCCTAGCCTTAGGTGTCACTCCCTGTATGATGTTTAGTCTCTTGTTAAGTTTCAATTTATGAGCAGCACTCGCTATATTACTAGTTTAAAACTGGAATATGTAGGTAGGTTGTTATAAGTACATTGAGAAATTATTTTCTTTTATCGTATGCATTGAAATTTGTGATTTCGTATTTCGAAAGACCATACGCACGTTGTTATTTATTCAAAAGTTAAATAAAACATAAAGAATAGTTTCCAATAATTTGATCTACTTTTGATTAAATAAAACAATTGTTTTTAATGCTACTTTGAATAGTAGTAAGACGAAAAAGTAAATCTTTAAGTCTACGCTTGAATCTTTTATATCTCCATAAAATAATCAAATTAAATCTAATTTCTACAGTTATATCATAGAGGAGTATCGAATCAATTCGAGTAGAAATAATAAATAAATATAAATCCACCATTAAATGTCATATGCATAATCGAGTGATCTCCCACGCGGTTCGATACAATTTAACGGTAGCCCAAATCGATTCCAGTGAATCGATGATAACTCGATTAAACATCGATTTCAATATCTCGGCGTTAAAACAGGAAATGTCACTCGATCCGACATAAGTTAATTAAAAACTCTATTTAAGTAATCTCGTAATATTAAAATGGATTATATATTGATAGATACAGGTGAATAGAAAATTTGATTGAATATAATTAATGTGAAGAAATCAATATTTGAAAGTGCTTAATTGAAAATTTGTTTTAATTACGATTCGTAAATTTATAGTCGTAAGTTGTATCTTCATAGTCTTAATAATTATTGTTGGAATGTTCGAAATAAAAATAATCAAATATGTACTTAGGTAAATGTTGATTGAAAATACTAATAAAACTCGTGTTTCAATTATTATTTATTTGTGTTACTTTGCTATATTGAAGATAAAATCCGTGATATTATTTACCCGAAGTTTAATTACTTAAAAGCAAAATTAATTGAAGCGAAACCGGAATACGCCAAAACAGAGCAATTTTTCAAGCAATATTTAAGTCGACGAGAGAAATTCGCATATTTATCAAGAAATCCGTCTCAACCTGCGCTTGTTATCCCGGATTACCTCTACGATGACACCAGCTCGTTACAACACTCAACTTTAACGATTTTATTTATTGCAAAACAAATTTCGACTAATTCTAAGTACAGGGACAAACCTACAAACCGAGTGGCGACGGGCGAATTTGAACTCTAACATTCAAAGTTAGGGTTATGAATCGCGTCGCAACGTCGCGAACAAGATTAATAGGGCATAAAACGTAAGATAATACAATATACAAGAAGACACGTTGTTAACCGTTCCATTTGACGGCGAGGTTGAGTGGGGTGCGCCGTCTCTGTCGCGCGTACGGGCCCGCAGCGTTCCTTCTCGCTCCTGCAGTTTCAATTATCTGCGTAATCCCTCAATTACGTCGACAGATGTCGCCCGCGTCTTCGAGCTTATGTGCCGTTTTAAAGTAGCGTCCGCAGAAGCAATTACTGTTGATCGATGAGAGAGATACCTATTTGTAAATGTTTTAGAATCGTATTTTTCAATTCGTTATATTAATAGCGGGACTTGGCAATGTTTATTATGTATGGAGACTAGGATGGATACAATTTTATTACGAGAATGTACATCGGTTCTTAGTATAAATGGCAGTAGTCAATGAGTTGATAGGTAGACTAGGTACTAAAAGGTACATTGACACATAAAACATTATTATTTTTGATTAACAAAAAATCAAATGGAACGACATTAGGTAGGTATTTTTTTATTTTCAGGAATGTTTATATTTTCAATGATTTGGTTAATTGAAATTTAAACGAATCCGACTTCTTACATATGTATCAAAATGAAACCATTACCTTACAAAGCGATGCGATTCCACGAAATGTACTCCGTTCTAGTCCTTGAAATACAAATATTAACCATACCCATCAAGTTTTTTTTTCAAATTTAGGAAATTTAAAAACATCAATTTTTTTAAACCCAAACTTGAATAATAATTATTAACAATAAACTGTTTTGCTACCAGTACCATCACGTCCCTAAAGGGCGCAAGGGACACGAGTTAGCTAATAATTAATATTATAATTAATGTTGCTATAACGAAAACCGCGCCATTAAGGGGCCCTTGTAGAGAAAGTTTAGGCATTTTAGGAACTGAGACGGCTCGCGCCCGCGTTGCGTTGGAGCCGGCGCGACATGAACTCCGGTGACCTATGAAGGCGGGCGATTACGACACAGTATAAATAAATCAGTAGTTCGATTTTATTTGCTATCGTAGGAATGTTGTTGATAAATAAATTTACTACTTATCCTATACCATTAAACGAGCAATATTTGCATATTTATATATTTGTTTGTATATATACAGTGTGGAAATTTTCGATGTGCCCTGAAAGGAAAGTACTTGAAATACTAGGGATAGAAAATTTTTCTGAAAGGAAACATTCCTTTTTCAAATTTTATTTTATTATTCAAATCGATAGAAACAATATAAAAGATAATTTATTGTTAATTTCTCGTAAAAATATTTGCTCTTAGAAATAAAAATATCATGGAATCGAACATTTTTATTGTAGAATCACCATCATCTAAACATAAAGAACGCTTCTGGTTTATTGGTCTATTTTATAAATACATTTAAAGTTATAAGTGATAAGTACATTGATTTATTTTCTTCTGAAAATATTGGTAATAATAATTAAAAGTATAACAAATAAAAAGGCAAAATAATAATTGAATATAAGTATGTAATAAGTATGTTAGTGTATTCAACCAACTTAAAAAAGTGTGACTATTTTACAACAATTTGAATAATAATCAATTAATAATTTGTATTATTGTATACAATATCGAAGCTTTTTAAGAAATGTATAAAATACTTTTTTATGAATTATTAATTATTATCATATATGTATATCATAATACTAGCGGTACGCCCCGGCTTCGCCCGTGGTACATAATATTTACGTTTTCTCTACATATGAATCATCCTCGTACTTCAAGGAATATAATAAAAAAAGAATTATCGAAATCGGTTCAGCCGTTCTCGAGTTATGCGCTTACCAACACATTTTGCGATTCATTTTTATACAGGGTGTAATCGTTAAGTGTGCACAGGCGATTTTTCCGTAAGTATTACAGATAACAAAAAACTTTAAACTGATATCGAAAGTACTTAACCTAATGAGTAAAATGGCCGTAATAAATTTTTAAAAATAAATCGAGAAATATCAAAAAAATTATCTTTAAACCCTCTCATACATTAAGTATGAAATATGAATATCCCGTATACATTTTAATATGAAAGATTTTTAGCTTTCTTTTTCTTTTTTGGTATTCTGCTTTAATAACTTCGCAAATTTGAAGTGGCATTTTCCACGCTTTTTCCGGACATTTTCACGCATCAATGTCCGGAAAATGCCTGGAAAATTCCCGGAAAATATCCGGAAAATGCCAGGGTAATGTCCGGAAAATGTCTGGGCAACATCCGAAAAACCCCGGGAAATGCTCGGAAAATCCCCGGAAAATGCCTGGGAAATTCCCGGAAAATGTCAGGAAAATCCCGGAAAATAACCGGAAAATGCCAGGGAAATGTCTGGGAATTGTCTGGAAAATATCCGGAAAATGGGTGTAAATGTCCGGAAAAAGCGTGGAAAATGCCTGGAAAATGCCCGGAAAATGCTCGGAAAATCCCCGGAAAATATCCGGAAAATCCGAAAAATGATGTAAAATTTTCGTCGGCGCCATCTTGGATTTTAGTTTTTACCTCATATTCGCTAATAGCTACCCCAAAAACCATGAAAATGACACCCATCACGAAAAAGGTCAAATTAACGTCGGAACCATCTTGGATTGTTGTTTCATAAAAATAACATTTGTTATACTCATTGAATACAGATCAACCAACATCATAATAGTCTTTCTACTAAAGTACTTCAAAACTTTGCCGCTATTCCTATTCAACAACCCATAAAAATATAATTTTAAATCACTACATAGTATAAAACAAAGTCGCTTTCACTGTCCGTATGTCCCTATGTCCCTTTGTACGCTTAAATCTTTGAAACTACGCAACGGATTTTGATGCGGTTTTTTTTAATAGATAGAGTGATTCAAGAGGAAGGTTTATATGTATAACAACATCCATTAAATAGTGGAGAAGTACTGTTATTTTTGAGGTTTCTAATGTGATGTCGTAAAAAATTACATTTTTTCCGCTTACATTGCAAACGCAGGCACCCTTCGAGTTTTATCAAAATAATGTACTAAGTATTATACACATTAAAAAGGTCTACAAAAAAATCCGCGATGGTATATGTCTATCTCTTATGGATAACCCACAATAACTTTTGTTTGTCCTTTACTTTTTACGACAAATAATAGCTAATTTTCGAAGCGATTTTAACCAATACAGCATTAATCCTTAACCAATTAAATACCTTGATTACATTGTTCATTTAATATAGATCTATATGGCCCTTTACACCGTATGATTTAAGTGAATATTTTCGAAGATATTACAAATTAAAAAATTGCGGGACGTACCGTTTGCGGCGGTACCGGCCGGCTATATATTTTATACCCGTGCGAAGCCGGAGCGGGCCGCTATGTTTTTATATACAACGTTCACAGTTTTTCTGTAGTGTATTTAGTATCAGCATTAAACCCGTGCGAAGCCGGGGCGGGTCGCTAGTTACAAATAATTGTAATATCAAACTTATACATTACAGTTGATTTGAAGAATAAAATGGAAAATTTTATTTTTTTACATTTTTAGTTCTTTCGATTCCCGGTCGAAGAAAATGAATTTTTGAAAATCTTTGAATGCAGTTCTATTTCTTTTTAAAAATAAAGGAAATTTGCTATCTCCAGTATTTCTAGTACTTTCACCCAGGGCCCATCGAAAATTTCCACACTGTATTTACAAACAAATATATTAATATGCAAATATTGCTCGTTTAATAGTATAGAATAAGAAGTTAATTTATATTTACAACAATAATCCTAGGATAACTAATAAAATCAAACTACTGATTTATTTATACCGTCGCCGTGCTCGCCGTTTTACTTGCCGCTCGGTTCTAATACGCGACCGGCGACTACAACGTGGTCGGGAGCAAAACTAGCACAGGTCCTCCCTCGATGACGTCCGGCTGGACTCTGGCGGCACTGACGTGGTGCGCGCGAGTCGCATTTTACGTATTATATTTTATATAGAAAAAAATAAGGGCTAAATTATAAATCTATCCAAAAATTTCCCTGTAAAACCTGATTAGTAAATGAAATGTAAAATTTTCATAAACATAGCGTTCCCCTAATTCTCATAAAACTGATTATGCTTTCAAAATCGATGTTACTTCTGATTTTTTTTTGATCGAGTTAAATGTTTAATATTGTGTTTTTATCCAAAAAAGTCACTAGATCAAACGTTTATCTGTGCTATATATTTTTTTTGGATTTTAAATATGATGATTTCTATCCAAAAACCATGATTTAGAAACATACATTTTGGGTAAGGGCGCCTTAATCCAACATTGCTACAACCTTTTTAAACGATACAATCTTTCATTAACTTTGCTATTTCCTAATTATGTTTTATTGTAGCTTTTACATAATTAATAGCGGTGATTGTTGTGACACTAATTTCGTTTGCTGGTTGAGGAAAACGCGAAATGAAAATTAACTTGTTTTAATTTTTTTGGTAAGGTGTAGGTAATTGTAAATGTTGAGTTTGGTAATTCTGTAGCGTTACACATAAATTAAATGAATTTCTTGTATTTTAATTATGTTCGTAATTACTTGGGCTTGAGTTCATAGTGGGTACCTACTTATGCGACTAAAATGAAAATTCGTCTTCGTTCAAGCTTTTCAATTGTATTGTGATGTAAATATAACGTTTTGTCATATTTTTTTATATCGTTGCTAATCATACCTTACTGCTGTAATAAAAATGAATCTAAAGCGCATGGTAGGTATTGGTAATATTATGCACGCATAATATTTACAAAATAGTATTAAAATTATAACAAAATTTGAAAAAAAAAAAACTCAAAAATCTAGTTTTAATAACCGGCCATCTTAGAAGCTTACATCTACATTAACTAAAGCAAATCAATGACAAGCAGAACAGACTGCCACAAATCTGAGCGTCACGACATGAGCTCTCTCACGTTTTCCAATCGCTTCAAAAACTCATTAGTGTAGCTAATGACATTAATGAAATCGTCGGCCGCTACCGTGCCGCCGCCGCCGCTGTAATAATAGTCATTATGACACGACAATCGACGATCCTTCGAAAGACCACTTACAGCCGAAATCACCTCCACACATAAGCTAAACTCAACCTTAATCTCTACTAAATAAGATTTAAATACAAACGCCTAATGTCAAGACTTACGCCCCGTCTGTCGGAGACGCGTTATTAAGATTTGACGATACAATAACGATCCGCGACGATATAACGCCACAACTTTATTAATTATGCATGTTGAAAATTGAACCTTTTTATTACGTGCTTAGAATTTAAATTGCTAATGTCCATTTTTTATATAGATAATTATCGGCTGTATTTAATTTCTCCACGGCGGCTGTCGCTTTCATTTGTCAAGCGGATAGACGGACCGACAGATTACCGATGTTATGCCTACGAGTGATATATTAAACCTAGATGGTATTAAGATAAAAAGGCATTTTATTCGGCGGCAGTTAATTTCATAGTTTGGAAGCACGGGACAAGCTTAATTGATATTTCAAGTGTATCAACTCACGATATTTTAATTGGAGCTTATCTGTGACATCTACATGACTCAGGCTTCGGAATGTTTGAGCTTTGTCGCAGGTTGCACCATCGGCCTTGGTTCTCTTAGATTATTCATTATATGTTACATATTGTTAGATGTATGGTATTTACCGTTTTGAAATACTGGTTCGTTGAGGATTTGATAAATGTCAAGTGTAATGTTTAATTTGGTTTAAAGATCATCTCATACTGTGTTGCAATTGGAGCTTTTGTATATTATTATCATTGTATTGACGTGACTCTCCATTTATTGTATAGCAATAAAGACTGGCTTTGATTCGCTGTATAACTCCAAAGTTCACTACCCGAATAACTTCCGAATAACGTGTGTATGTGCAGTAGATATTATACGCAAAAAAAATGTATTGAATTTAAAAGTAGGTATTGTGAAATTTTTTATGCTGATTTTTGTGGAGGTGGATTTTAATTCTGAATGGAAATTTTTTATAATATGCTTATTTATTACAACTATCTACTACCTAGTATATTATGTTAATCATGTAATATAACATCCTAGGTAATAATATCTGTGCAGCTTATGCTTAAGTTCATACACAAAAGCAATATTCCACAATACATAATACCCATACATTAAACAACATATAATTAAATTTAATTCCATGTTCAGCAAATTGACGTCCAGTAAAATATAATATGCAGTGGTCAGTTTTATTCAAATAAAAGATTTTCAATTCGCTTGCAATGTGTGGCCCTGTGTGATGTGTCGCACCGCATTGCAAAGAGATATAGAATTATTATTCGTGTTATTTAAACGTTAATGCAAATGTAGCTCGATTTATTTATAGAATTAGCTTTTTTTATTAACTAAAGTTTAAAAAAAATGTAGTAGGGATGCTAAATAAAGTAGAGAGGAAAGCAGCAAATCAAATATCATTTCATCGATTCAGCTGTTCTTGAGTTGTTAGTCTAACTACCTAAATATTAATTACATACGTGTGTCAAGTAGTGAAATTGAACAAGTTTTCAGCATTTCAGTTTATCGTATAAAATAAAACAGCGCAAATACATCCCATATCTTTATCAATTTTGTAGTTTCTATCCTACACTACTGACATAAAATAAGGAACACTTTTATAATATTTTTATCACATAATAAATGACTCAGAGCAGTGTTCTATTTCTCCTAGACATCTAAGTTATGACATAGAACGTAGAGCCTTTGCAATTCATCAAAATCGGAATTAAGGACTAAGATTATTAAGAAGAATATAAAGAACATTAAGAATATACAAAATGATGCGTTTTCATCCTTGACATTTTGTATAATTACTACATATTATAATGCATACCCGATTCATAGCTAATATATAGAGCTAATAAAGCCCATCAATTATCATTCGACAAATCAATATAAACGTCATATACTAAGAATCGCAATGCAACAGGACACAACATCACCTCATCGAAATACAAGCAGATCACATAATATAAACACTATCCAAGCGAAAGCATTAAACTCGAATTACATGTAAAGTTAGGTGTAATCCGTCGGCGCGCAAACGAGCAGCCAATCCTAAACGCATTACGTTATCGATTCGACCGCTACATGTGTCTACGCGACTACATCTTACCCCTCCCCCCTACCCCTACCCGTCCCACCACACCACCCAATAGACAACGCAAAGTCAATATGTGGAAATAATAATAAAGGATCGCGCGGGCCGCATACGTATCGTAGCATTATCGTAGCATCGGTAACGAGTCGAGTATCCCTACTACATTCAGTTATTGCTTACTTGCTACAGGATTTATTATGAGTGCTGTTTTCAGTTTACTCGTTTATGAGGGTTTTAATTGACGTAGCTTTGCGTAGCGGCTACGACGCGCTACGTAACGAACTATGCGTAGCCGATAGATCTGTAATTTTACTACAGCTACGTGTTATAAGCTACGAGTAAGTTTCATGCATTACCATGCAATTATTTAATAGAGAAAATTTAAAGAGCGGAGATTTTATCACATTTAGTAATATAATAGCCTTATTTTGTCGTATTGGATGTTCCTTAATAATTTAAACTACATCGACGTAGCATCAGTTACACAGTCCACCAATCACTACTAGCAAATAATTTGGAAAATCCAAAAGTGCACGCCTCATAATTTTTTTTTTTAAATATTTATTAATTATTATTTTTGTTTATTTAATAACAATTAAACCACATCGAATCAGACCCTGAAAAATGAAAGGGTTCTATTCCTGAGCATACTCAAGCGTAAGAGAAAAAAAAAGACTCGATTAGTAAAGTATTTCGGTCGCTATCGTGTTAACAAGAAAAAGGATCCGCACATACAGACACACGGACGTCCAAGACAGAAATTTTTTAAACTGTTTTTTAACTAGTTTAAATAACAAAAATGACATCAAAAATATCATGAACGTTAAAAATAGTGTTTTTTCTTAATATGTGTGTGTATGTATTATCTTACAAGTGCAATGTATGATACATAAAGACATTTTAAGTTTGAAAAATCAGATGTTTTGCGCGAAGTGACAGTAGTACCCACCTCAACGCTTCGCTTATGAGGCGTGCAATAACAACTGACTTAATATCTATACAAAAATAAATAAGTTATTTAGATAACAACATACCATCGGATGATGGGAAGAACATCACAGTTTATGAAGTCAATGTTAGTTCAATTCAGAAGATTTGTATACGTATAATGAAATCAAGTATTAGCAAAGCACTTACATAAAGATACAGTTGGATTCATCGAAAAAATATAATCACGATAAAAGAATTCATTATTCGCATGGCAGCTAGCGAGCAATATATATTCATGAATCGATTCGGGCGGAATCGAATGGAATCGAGACGGACGCTCGTAATATCGATATGATGGCACATCAAATTTCATGTCGGTGCGATCTCATACTGAGGTTTTATGGACTTTGTTCTAATGTAAGTGTTTTTGCAATTGTTTCAGTCGAATATTAAATTATTGATGGTGGAATTGAATTTGATTATGACGCTACGGGCATTTGTTTACATAGGTTATTATATAGAGTGCTTTAAAGTGTATTATGATTTATGTTGTGAAGTTGAATAAGAAACAATCAAACTACGACCTATATCCTTAAGGTTTTGAATTTCATTGCTCATTCTATAAATTATGTTAAACAGAAGAAACACCAATAATATGAATGCATGTTCCGCATAACATTCTTCCATAATACAATAATAAAAATTCGTAACAACTTATAATATTATGTCGGCAATATTATGAGACGAAATAGCGGATAGAAAAGAGTTCTAAAACTCCTGTAAGCCGCAAGTTGTCCAATAAACTGGTAGATAGCTACGTACAGTGCGAGCCACGGAAACTTACACATTTACCACACTCGAACAATATTACAGGACAATTTCGTGAGAGCGCAGTGTAATATTGTGTCGTGATAGGTTTTGTTGCCTTTTTATAAAAGTGTACACTTCTTTTTGCACTTTTGCTGGGAGGATATTGTTTTTGCGCTCTTTCGTTCTGTCTTTACTTTGTGATATTATATTTTCATAACTGCAATGAAAATTGTAATTAAATGCAGTGTTTGTTATATAACTTAAAGTTTACATTTGCAATTTATAAGACCAACTAGTATTTATTTACAAAATGTTTTATAAAAATAGGTTGTATAGAGGCCAGTTACCGTTTTCGTACACAACCCCATGTTCCAGTAACATGCTCAAGTCAGCTGTCGGTTTACGATCCATTCCTTTGTCCCTACATCATCCTCTGACTTCGCACTTTTGTTACGATCATATTTATTGCGCAGTATTAAGACTATAACACAATAACGACAATTTTATGTTATTATTACAATTACGGTGGCGTCAATAACAAATAACAAACCATTCTAAATTAAGTGTTTAAATAAAAACAATATCTTAATAATCCATTTCGTGTTACACTTGACAATGTTTAAAAAACGGCAACCCCAACCCGCTCCGTCATAAATATCCATTTGACACATCGGCACAGACTAAACATAAACAAATTTACCGAAAAAAACATTGCACATCCATTTATTATCCGTTCTGTCGTGTGTATCTCGTGTCCATTAATAACCTGGACTTATCCGGGCCTAATCTGCCGCTCATTGCCGCTTTCCGCGGCCGATTCTTTTTGGCGCGAAAAAAGTGCCGCCATGTTGGCTCCCTGTCCGCACAGATTTATAACGTTGGCGGATTACGCTTGATAAATAATAAAACAGTGCGCGTATCCGATCGCATCGCGATGTGGCGGTTACATGGGTGCTTTCAATTTGTTCGAGCGAGGGATTGCGTCCCTTGGATATTGATAGCCGATTGTTGGAGTCGGACGCAGATAGCGCGGAAATGTTTGTTGTGATGTGGTCGCAGTTGCTTTCTATTGCAATGCTATTTTTTATTAATCTTTGGTCGGTCGATTTTTTATGAATTATGGTGATGTAGAATTGAGAAGGGATTTGTTCAATAATATTTATTTAAATGAAAATTAAAGGATTAGCTATAGAATATAGTTTAGTGATTTCTGAAAGGCCTAAAAAAGGAATTACCTAATCGACTTACTAATGTGACTTCAATTGGAAAGAGCACATTATTTGCGAAACATTTATATTATACCTACAGTAGGTACCTACAAACTAGAACAACTTAATAACCTTGTTGAATAGGTTCTACATAGTAATATCAGAGCCGCTTACAACACGTGCCAGCTGCCGCAATTGCTACAATTAAAATTAATACTTACTAACGATGGACCTACAAATTCGATAATCATCTGCTTTTTCATGTCACATCATACATTGGAGTATGATGTGAATTATAGTCAATTTTAACATTCTTCAGAAGTAAAATTACTAAATGGAATTAAATCCCACGATCGTCCTAGAGTCTAAAATGAATGTCTATACATATTTGGATCACAACACTTTATAACACGATAAAGAATTTATTGTATTTCTTCATGAGACTACTCTTGTGTCATTATAGGTTTATACAATAATAGCTTAACTAGCGAACCCGCGGCTTCACCCGCTTTGTCTAATACCTAATAAATTATATACTAAAACCTTCTTGAATCACTCTATCTATTAAAAAACCGCATCAAAATCCGTTGCGTAGTTTTAAAGATTTTCATACATAGAGCCATAGATAGGGACAGAGAAAGCTTTGTTTTATACTATGTAGTGACAAGCAGCCGCCCCGAATTAGCCAAAACATAATGTTTTAAAGCATTGTAAAGTCATTTAACAGTAAAGCCCTCGCCACACGCACCCCACGCGGCGATAAGACAAACGAATGTGCATTTACAGCGAACGCCGCTCGAACGAGTAATACCTTAATTTAAATTTAAATGACAGTTAAGCCAGCGATTGTATCGACAGCGTAGCTCTAATGTTCTTTTGAGAATGTATTTATAAATTTTAATCATATTTACTGTTATGGTTTGCGGTGTGTGGGATGGGTTTTATATTTTTGAGTTCGCGATGCGTTGTGTTTCGTAAAATTGTCAAGTGTGAAGATGCTTTAGGAAGGTGTAATGTTTATATTTATATGTAGGTATGTATTTAATGGTCAGGTGTTAGATTTTTTTCTACTTTTTTTACAATAACCTTGATTATTTGCAATAAATACTAAAAGTTCGACATCTAACTCTAATAGGATAGACTATAAAATATTCAAATGAATTACACAACACAAAATATAATATTTAGCCTTTTCCCTAAATAACTAATATAAAATCACACATCTCACCTATCTGCAAAAATATCTAATCTATTCATTCACCTAAAACTTTTGAGTTGCCATTTCAAAATACAAAAATTGACAACATACCACAGACTAAACCAAAGAACAGAAAACATGAGCAATACAAGTTAATCACTTGATGACTGATAAGGGATTTAAAGCCGATACACAAGATTAGAGCCGTTTTGTAATTTTAAATGGCGTGTGACGGTGTGTACCACGCCTTCGATACGGTCTTATCTGCTAGGGGGTACAAATGACTGCGGTTTAGTGTTGTTCGCACTTTTTTTTTTGAAATATTAGCAGTAGGAATGAAAATGAAAAGGAAAATCTAATCAGTGGAACTTAAAATAAACACAAAAGCTTATTTTTTTGTGTATTTTTCTGTTACTAAGTTGATTTGTTTATTTTTTGTCTCAATTTTTTTGCAACAGCAATTCTGTTAGTTTGACAGTTAACAATTAATACAAAAGTACAAAAAAAATTGCTGTGCCTATGAAAAAAACCTGAAAAAAGTTAATTAAACAATCAGATTACAGATAAATCAGCGGCACGAGAATTAATAAAAACTTGACTATCAAAAATCTCGGCTCCATTAAGTTAAGAGAAAAAATGTCGCCAAAAAACAAAGCAGAGATTAAATTTTAGAGGTACAAAATTAATTAATAAGGGTGAGGTGACGTTCAAAAAAAATTAAATGTCAAAATTACAACAAGATTCCCTTTAATTATGTCCGTGGGGGTGGAGGGGCGAGGGGGAGGCGGTAATTACATTTTCTTAATTTGCAAAGTTCCATGTTGCCAGCTTTGTCCGGTTTGTTCAAACCGACTTATAATTGTTAACGTTTTTATGTAATTTCGTTACAAGCCTATATTGCGAAATTGATTTTGAATATTTTAGCTTATACATAGTTGTTTGTATATTTATGTAACTAATAGATACTTTTATGTCTAATTTGACCGGGCTATTACATTAAGGGCAACTGAGAGTTGATCTCTATTTTATTATTAAGTGAATACTTCCAATGATAAATCATAATTCTATATTTTAGCTAGTTGCTTTTTATTTGTCAGGAATTTTATTGAAATAATATGTTCATAAGCTTGATTCAAACATGAACAAGTAAAATATAACCTTAAATATTTCTAGAATAAAAATAAATCAAAGTGAAATAGGTAATACAACTTACTAGCTCAAGACTAGCTCTATCAAAACATTATTATTGTGCAGACCAACACACATTGATTCATTTGATATTTACCAAATGAAAAACCAACAAACACTCAGATATTTAGACACTTTTCTTCACTCCTGTCCCCGAATTATTTAAAAAATTCAGTCAAGACATTAACATTTTTACGTCTGAGAGGGTTGTTGTCCGGAGGGATAATTAAGTTTATCTTTTTAATATCTTCTTCCTTTAGAAATTTGCAAATGAGTTTTTTTAATAACGGCAAATTTGTAGCCTCCACTCTAATCCTTTTATGATTTATCGTTGTTAAATTTGAATGGACGTTTTTTCAAGCTCCCTTTTAATCAATTAACCTAACTTCATTTGCGCAAAAAAATGCGATTTGTTTTAATGTAATTAAATCAAGCTTGATTTTTGTGCTTTTTTGTGTAGGTTTTTAGGAAGAATCTTATTGAATTAATGATGATGCACGACCTCTATATTCATAAAATAATGTAATACATATGTGCCTTTTCGTACATATGTGCCTTCGTGTTGGTTTCTTTTTTTTTTTAATTATTGTATCTTGTTATTCTCTGTCTGGTATATATGTACAATAAAGTATAAATAAATAAATAAATAATAAACGTTATAACAATACAATGTTTTTATTTGAGGAAAAGTTGGAATAAAATCGACGAAAAGAAATAGTTTTTTCCAAGAACGAGATGGTGTAGCCGCAAAATAATAAAACTCTGTAAGAGGCCGATAAATAATATGCGAATTGACATTTAATGAAGATGAAGAAACCAGACAAATCGTTACTAATAATTCTTGAAAACTTCCAATATAAAAGAGGCAATTATCCAATATCCACCATTAATTATAACGAATATTAACAGACATACATCATTGAATACTACAGTTGCAATCGATAAATGATTAGGGACAATCTCTGAAGCTTTGACCTCCATTTGGATACAAGCCGGATTATTGTTACTACGTTTTAAGTAGTAAATAATTACAGCAACGTAATAATTTAAAATCTTTCATTGGCAGTATATTAATTTCTATGAGAATCAGCTATATTCTTAAATCTGCTTCTTCTCGGTGATTATATAGAGTTTGTTTTGTTTGTATACCTACCTATTGGAATTTTGGAGAATTGCACCTAAATATAGGTAACCTTTTGGGAATTGGTATTCTCTACAGACTTTAGTTTTTTTACAACAAATTGACCCTAACACAAAAATATAGATTAGCATTTTTAGGAGATACAATAATTATTAAGCAAGAAGATAATTTTCTCCAATTGCCCGGCAAACAATATTAACTAACGTAACTAAGAGAAATAATATCTTGACCATTTTTTAAATTGGAAGAATCATACAATCACAATAACAGTTTATACCAACCCCTTCAATTTTCCGAACTGCAATCGAAATAAAAACTGCCATTCATCAATAAAACATTGAAACAGTAACGTTAAATAATATGTTATCAGAGCAGTTTTGAAGAATTTGTGGCTGCAGGTAAATTGGAATTGTGTTTTTGATCGATGGCCCTTGCTAATGGACGAAAATAAAAACGAGTGCATTCGCTAGGCCCGCCGTGATGGATGGGCTGTGTGTTTGTCTCTGAACTACGTTTCAGTAACTGCAGTGCGGAATGACTGTAAAACTGAATTGTTTGTGGATAGTGATAACTTATTTTCTTATAGTGGATTATCAAATGATTTTATTTTAAGTAGTCTGTGGAATTCAATGATCGGTATTCGGTGAATCATCGGATAGATGACTGGCGTGGCATTCGTTAAAAATCTTGTGCTATTGTTCTATTATCGATAAATATTAATAATTAATAAACCAATAATTACTTCTAGAAAAATTTGAACGTCGAATTATCAAATAATATTGTCTCGTTTAACCTAACAAAAGAAAATTAATTTATAGGTAATTAATGCCTGGAAATAATTTTGATATTTTCTTCATCACCATTGTATCTTCAATACTTATTATTTTTACCACTTTTTATCTTTTCACTACTAATTAACTTTTATAAAATCTGTTCTTTCTTATATTATACCTAATATTTCTCTACTGTCAAATCATTTCCAAGATTTTCTCAAAAGAAGAGACAAGTAAAAAATAGCTTGGAATCAACCTATTATATCTTTATCAAATTCTACAACATCTATAAATACTTTATTTACTAATATTCTAAAACACTTTCCCAACATAGTTTTATTCCAAGTTCGTTGATATCTCGTAAGCCAGCATCATTAGCCGCTACATTTGTCACTCTTATCAGTAACCCTTCTGCTCTATGTTAATAGACGGCGTTTGTAGTATTCTGTGCGTTTTACCAAATGATTGATGTTCGGAGATCATTTATACTGTGGCTTGGTTTGCATTTATTTTGCGTTATTTACAGAGAATGTGAAGATTTTTGTATGAACAAGTGACTGGGCTGGTTTGAGAATATATTTTACATTCTCAAGTAAAATTATAATGCTTTAAATGTTGTTTTCAAAATAATTTCTAGTTGATATTCATCACCGTACTCTAAGGTCGTATAGTACCTACATTGATTGATAACTCTGCGGTCAGGCTTATAATTGGAGTCAATTTAAAATACAAAGAGATATATGTTATATTATGAAACCTATTTTTATTCACATCATAATTTCGAAAGATGAAAGTGACCAATTAATTAAATTAAATTATTATTATCAGAGCACAAAATACGTAACTACAACACTTTTGTTAGCTGATACGTCATTATTTTTTATCAACAATCTGACTTTCCAACGCTAATCCCTATACTGAGCATCATCAACCATCTTAACCCGTTCGTTGTATCATTGAAATTAATTACCTTCAAACCAAGATGGAAGATCCGTTTTTATTCGCTCAGAGCGAGAGCCATTACAAGCTACAGCTATCAAAATAATAGATAGTCACATAATTATTCTTAGAATGCGATAGTCATTATTTTCATAGCGGGGAAAGAGACGGACATATTTCTCGCGGTTCCTCGAAGCACTTAGGTAATTGAATAGGGGTAAGGCGAATAAAGGAACGGTGGAAAATAATAATATAAATAATAATGGAGGGATGTACTCGAAGTTTGCTCGTAAATATCGCAGTATGGTAAGTTTTGGTGATGTTTGTACTGTGCAACGAACAATGCTTTTATTCTATGGTAATATGTAAATAACGAATAGGTATGGGACTTTTTATAAAAGCCCATATTATATTATTATCAATTACAGCCCTTTTAAAATATTTAATAATAAATATTCCTGATCTTTCCACAAAGAGCTGTCTTTCAGCTTCCGAATGATTGATAGAAATGATAATGACGAATTGACCTTGATATTTATGTGGGAATACCAACATTGACCACATCCTATATAGCTCACGCTAAGTTTATAATTATTATATTGCTTTTTATTGTTATTTTTTTGTTATTTTCTGGCTCTACACTGAGCTCTACTTGCTCATTATCCTAAAACTGGCAATGCAATGCAAATTTCTATAGTTCCAGGTGTAGAATAGTTTTATTCAAATTAAAGTACGAGAAAAGAGAGGAAGAAAATATTTCTTGTCGGTAGCGACACTCCGATTTCGTGTCATTTAGAAAAAAATAAGGTGCCCACCTCCATTCCAGATACTTTTTTAAGTCTTTAAATTATTTTCCATTTTCTCGTGAAAAATTTAATAAACCAAATGATTAAAATCCGTACAGCCGTTGATTGATTAATATATAAGCAGTGGACACACAACTTTCTTATCTACCTAGGCTATACAAAAAACTGTGTATTTAATTACTGATAAACATTTAATAAAAAATATACCTACAAAAGTCATAATACAGATTTCAGACACGAAATAACAATCCTGTAATAACTTCCCAAACCAAGAATGAGACAGGCATAATACATATTTTTCGCGCTTCGGCACAGCAAATAAAAGGGAATAGGGCTATAATAATCTGCCATATTACTTACAAGTTACGATGCCTTGTTTTGTTGTCTATGCTTTTTATAGCTCTGCTTTGACAGAAGTATTTTGGTATATAATAATGTATGTTTATTTCAAAGAAATATCATCGCATGATGTAAAAAGTTCAAATGTAGAGTCATATTTTTTTCTTTATTTGAAGCATTAACACTTTTATATAGGTACTTTCATATACAGGGTGTACCAAAAAGTAGTGATGAACGGAAGCTGAGAGGTAGAGGACCTAGAGGGCTATCCGAATCACCCCCATGTATGTTATGCGATTTTTCGTATTTTCGGAGTTATGACGATTTTTTCAATTTTTCACCTATCGCCGAGTACGATGATATTTTCACTCATGCTGACGTCAATGATTGCGGAAGATGCTTGATTTTTTTTGTGTGCTAAGCTGAAAGATAGGCCAATTCAGTATGGTAACATTTACTATCGTTAGATCTTTGAATGGAATAAAAAAAAGAATGAAATGGCAAGAAAGATAAAATTACCCAGTATGTTCACCACTTCAAGGGCCCGTAAAAAAATAAAATCACATAAAAAAAATTTTCCGTTTGACTTTTAAAAACTTGCTCTATCTATCAGATAGCTACCCTGAAAATTTCATTTTATTATTCAGAAGGCTTCAATCGAAAAATTTAAATCTAAATGTGGTAAGTGCAAAAATTGAATTAACATGATGATCATTAAAACCAATAAATAGGTGTTTAATTACCAGAAATTTTTAAAATAACCCCGCTGTTGCTCAATGCAAGTGCGACATCACCGTAAAAAGTTGTCTTTTAAATGTCTGAATGCCCTTTTATCATTTTTAATGGTTTCTTCTGTTACTATGAATTTCCGGGTTATTTCGTCTAAATTGTGGCATTCTCTCAA
This sequence comes from Colias eurytheme, assembly GCF_061535395.1. Classification (NCBI taxonomy): domain Eukaryota; kingdom Metazoa; phylum Arthropoda; class Insecta; order Lepidoptera; family Pieridae; genus Colias; species Colias eurytheme. The sequence goes on along the minus strand of NC_142999.1, from coordinate 9,641,793 downwards.
GTAGCCGAAGTCTTTTTAATATTCCCATTGAAACAAATCAATGGGGTTTAGGTCGAGGGACCGTGGAGGCCAGGCTTTAAGGCAGGCTTCACCGGCGCATGCGCAGGCTGCAACGACCAATCCATCTTTCAGGGTATCTTGGCCCTTTAGCCTGGCCTGCACGGTCCCCGGACATAAACCCTATTGATTATTTTCCGTGGGGATACTACAAAGACGAGAGACTGCCACAATTTGGACGAAATAACCCGGAAATTCATAGTAGCAGAAGAAACCATTAAAAATGATAAAAGGGCATTCAGACATTTAAAAGACTACTTTTTACGGTGATGTCGCACTTGCATTGAGCAACAGCGGGGTTATTTTAAAAATTTCTGGTAATTAAACACCTATTTATTGGTTTTAATGATCATCATGTTAATTCAATTTTTGCACTTACCACATTTAGATTCAAATTTTTCGATTGAAGCCTTCTGAATAATAAAATGAAATTTTCAGGGTAGCTATCTGATAGATAGAGCAAGTTTTTAAAAGTCAAACGGAAAATTTTTTTTATGTGATTTTATTTTTTTACGGGCCCTTGAAGTGGTGAACATACTGGGTAATTTTATCTTTCTTGCCATTTCATTCTTTTTTTTATTCCATTCAAAGATCTAACGATAGTAAATGTTACCATATTGAATTGGCCTATCTTTCAGCTTAGCACACAAAAAAAATCAAGCATCTTCCGCAATCATTGACGTCAGCATGAGTGAAAATATCATCGTACTCGGCGATAGGTGAAAAATTGAAAAAATCGTCATAACTCCGAAAATACGAAAAATCGCATTACATACATGGGGGTGATTCGGATAGCCCTCTAGGTCCTCTACCTCTCAGCTTCCGTTCATCACTACTTTTTGGTACACCCTGTATTTCATAGTTTAAAATACATGCATTATGATAATTATTACAAAGATTAGGCTAAATACAGATTTGTAATTGCGTTGTTATAGAGATTCACAAAAACATTATAATTAACACAAAAATAATCTATAAAATTATTCATATTTGCGATAAATATTCTATGGACGAAGAAATCATTAGTTTTACCATCACACGGGTTTAATGCACCCAACAAAGCAATAAACGTTGCAGATATGAACCAATAAACCTCAAGTGTTAACAACACGAGCAAGGTATTCCCTTCGTTACATATCAATAAACATATCGCATAAAATTTGCCAATTAGCCGTCAATCCGAAACAGTAAACGTACCAAGTAGTAAAGCTTGTATTTATGACGTCACAACCAGTGTTGGGTCTAATTAATAAGCGCCAAGTCGCCATTAAAATATCGTTACAAATGCTCTTACAACACTAATCCTTGCTCAGGGTGTGGTCTAAATGCAAGCGGTAAGCGGTTTAAAGTAATCGGCGGCGTATTGAGAATTAAATGATTCAGATTTCAGTTTAGACTATTACATATTTTAAAATAAATATTTTCATCAAACATTTTGTCACTTTTGTACAATCTGATATGGTAAAAAAGATAGTTGAAAACCTAAATAGTAAATCTTAAGAAGTAGTAAGTATTTTATTCAAAAACTACTATAAAAGTGGGCAATTTCTCAATACAAGACAAAGTTTTATGACGTTACAATTGTCTTACTGTTCAACAGTGCTTTTAGATGTTAATAAACATCTAAACGAAGTCTACTGTTAATTTTAATAATTATTGTTAATATTATTTTTATCAATCGCTCATCACCAAGACCATACCAGAAAAATTAATAAAGCGATATTCGTCGATCGTTAAACATCTGTGTATTGCCTCAAACGGCGGCAGCGACCTCTACCGATAACTTGCTACCGACTAATTACCACCAAGTTATGTTATATTTTGATCAGTCTTCATTTGGTACTTTGATTCATTCTTATGAAGATTTAGAATGTTAAGAAATTGGGCTTATGAATTTTTAAATTGAATTAAGTTATAACTGTTATACATGTTATTCGTGTAACAATAAAAGTTAATTGTATACTGTCGGAAGAGCGAGATGTTCTAACCATGTTCTAACACAAGCATTTAAATGCTTAAAAGAATGTCTCAATGACTGATAAAATTGTAAACATATTTGTTACAGAATAAATGTTTTTGATTTTGATTTTGAACTGTTAGTAATTTGTTTAAAGTTTCCAAAAGGAGAGATATTAATTTTTTGGAGAGCCTTGCTTCATAGTTCATTTTGCCTAGTATCGAATGTAAATAGTTCTTTTTGAAAACTGAAAATGTCTTTAAAAATACAGAAATCGATCGTAATGTTAGAAGAAATAAATAGAGATCTTTCTAGAAAAGACTTTCCACGCAAAAATGCCAAATAGATATCTCTTTATAGAGATAAAAACGATGTTAGGTCGAAAAACGAAAGCGATTCCCTTATAATAGCTCCGACATCTGCCCGAACACTCAACATCGACAAACTCCAGGCTCTAATCATGAAAATGTATTTATGACCTAATTAAAGGCCTGTCTACCGTCCGCCGTTGGAGCGAAGAAGACAGCGTCATACGATCCCAATGCGCTAAAAAGGGACGGAACACCAGTGATTAATGAGTGTTATATGGCTGGTTAAGTACCGTGTAATTTGCAAAACGACCCTTAATTACCGTGCTACTATCTCCGTCCCTATCGCTCGTCTGGAGACTTAAGCGGGGTAAAGAGCGCAGAACTAGGGAATCGTTGCGACTTAAAAGGTGGTATTTAATGAGGTATTATGATGTCGGTCGAGGAGATTAGGTCCACACGGCGGAATGTTGACCCGCTCTTTATATTTGGCTTGCTTCAGAACAAATAGCTTAGTGGTGCTTGCAGGTGGAATGGCTTCGTTGTTTGACTTGGTGCCATTTCAGCTGTTAACGGGTTGAGAAATTTCGGCTCTTTGTTTAGGCATTCTTTGGAAACAGAGTAATTAAGCGGGAGAACAAATAACTAACGCTAAAATATACCTAGGAACTACGTGTGTTGTTTGCTTTATTGGGTTGAATTGTATTGTCCTATCTATTTTTTTTTAGCAATATCCGATCGATTCAATCCTTAATTCAATCAGATGCCGTTGACTTAATTATACAAACCGTCATCCCTACTAATATAAATCATATTTAAATAATCTTCCGATACATAATAAACCGTTAATAAGGACATCTTTTGTTAATTTTAGAACAACTTAATCTTTAACAAAACTATGACGATTATTTGTGAGCAATTATCAAACCATGTGACACTTTTAATGTCAAAACTAACCCCACCTCTCCATTCCAGGTCTGGTTCCAGAACAGAAGAACAAAATGGCGGAAAAAGCACGCCGCCGAAATGGCGACCGCGAAACGCAAACAAGAGGAGCTCGGAGACGAGTGCGATGAGCAGGAATCCCATGACGCAGACCCTTGCAGTGATGACGATGATGCCAAGCGACCACGGCTAGACCTACACTACCATCGTCAGTGATCACAGCCCGGTGCGGACTCCAGCCGCGCCTGCGACCCCATGAACACTGCGAGTGCCAAATATTGTGAATACGAGTACTATACGCATCACGAAGCGCCCTGCGATCTCTCCACTTGGTCTAGAGAGGATAAGAGTGGCGTGGATAGTGACGTGCAGGACGATCAGCCGATTAACTTCGCGTATTATCACTTTTAACTGACGGTCTATACATGTAATGATGTTGTTTTTCAATTTATGGTTGTCTTCAATGTTGTTTAAAAAGTTATGATGAACTACTGCTAGTTTAGTGAAGATGAAATTTATAAACATGGCCATGGGTGTGCCAAGTTTGAAAAAACTTTACCTGAACGGTCAGAAAACTGTTTTAATTACACGATATGATAAAAACAGTTGGTGTTTCATATGTTAATCAATTGATCTCTACAATGAAAACTGTGCTCTACAATTCAGTTCTAGGCATAAATTACTAACTTTATCAAGAGATTAAGGCCAACTGTCACTTGCTTTTCGAAACTTTTTTAACTTGACTCGAATATGGTACTTTAATTATAACAGTATTTTGTTTCAGTAATTAATAATACATATATGAGCTAGTACATCAACAAAGCTTTTATTTCTTTGTCAATAACTTATGTAAATAATAACCGTCAGTGTGATAAATAAATAACGCTTAGTATTATAATAATAATTGCAATTACATGTAAATAGTTATTTTAGAAACGTGATATGTGTAAGTAATTTATTATTAACGTAGTTTATTTATAAGATATTGTACATTCTGTAAGTGTCGGTGCCAAGTTTATAATATTCTGTTAATGTGTTTTTAAATATCCATACCTATATGATGAAAATGCTTGTTCCTAATTAGTTCATGATAAATTTTTGTTATTTTATGATTAACAAGTTTTATGATTATTTTTTAATATACCTATGAACGTACGTACCTAATTATTAGTAAAACAGAATCAGTAATCGGTAAAAATATAGTATTATGGTATAATTTCAGTTGAAAGTTGTTACAATACAAACAGTATTACTGAATTGAATATCATTCCTTAAATAAAACAAATATTCAATGAATTGGAAATTGCATTTTTTTAATAACTACATTCGTAATTATACCAAAGCTCTGTGATCATGTCTATTACTTACTTAGATTCAACTTAATGAAAAATACTTCCCAAAAAAATATCTAGTTTTTATATAATTGGCCAGTAATAATTAGCAAATGAATTGCAAAAGATTACTTACAAGTCAAAGTGTTGAATACTTTTAATGACTTTACCAGCAAGTCGTAAATATGACTAAATTGTAGACAAGACACTTAGAATAAATTGTAAAATTAAAACACACTAATTTCTCGTTTTGCACCTGTATATATAATTAAGGTTCCGATGTATTATGCAATATGTTACTAAGGTATTGTAAATAGACTTATAAACGAATTTAAAATAAATTATATTTAGTCGTAACCAAGCCTAAATCTACCTGAGGGTTCACCAAATAATTACTTTATGTCCAAAAATTGGTAACAGAAATTACTTTTAACTGATTTAATTCACGAATTTTAAATTGTTCGAACGTAAAATGTAATAAATCGTGATTTAAATCTGTTAAAAGTAAGTTCTTTCAAGAAATATTAAACTCTTGTAAATATAGGAGAAATTAGCATGTATTAAATATTTTATGGCTTTTCAATATAATATAACGTGTATAATGCAGGATTGTTAAAAATTATTAAATTAACATTAAAAAATATTGTTTAATTTATTTCCTTTTAAACTTTCAGGTAGATTCAAACAATTATAATTTAAATTGCACTTCACTTTCTAATTACGACGAAGAAATATTTGTAAGCTTATTAAAATGACTGATTCTCTTTACTTAAAAACCGCTATGCATATTTTTTTTGTACCTATATCTAATTCAATTAGGGTTGTCACAATACAAAATCAATAAAACAATTTTTATGTTAAAAAAATTTTGAGTTATAAAATTGTAAAGTATTAAATGTATCTAAGATACGATGTGACAACCCTAAGTTATTACATTTCTGTTAATAAAGTGCAATTCACAAGATATTGTTTTAACAAAGCACATGTAAATGTAAACGCGGATAATCTGCGTTTTATGGTTGAAATAAACGTCTAGAAAACATTTGGGTATTTTATTTTATTACCTTTCGTACAACATCGTGTGTGGTTTCTACGAAATATAATTAATTGAAGCAATTAATAAGAACTCATAAATATAAAGGATGGAGTAGTTAAAGCTTTTTCCAATATGCATATACAAATTATAGACGAATGAATGAATGTAGGTAATATGTATCTGAATGTTTACTATAACAAAATAAATAATAACAAAGGGGTTAGCAATGCCCGATTTTTTTATGAAAATCACAATAGGTTGATTGTCTTGTGATTTGAATGTCAGTTGAAAGCATAAAATACATATAATATGTACTTATATTATTACACTATAGCTGTTACGCGCAGTTTCACCCGCATTGCTCCGCTCCTGTTGGTCGTAGCGAGCGTGACGATATATAGCTTATAGCCTTCCTCGATAAATGGGCTATCTAACACCGAAAGAATTTTTCAAATCGGACCAGTAGTTCCTGAGATTAGCGCTTTCAAACAAAATCTTCAGCTTTATAATATTAAGTATAGATTGTAAATTTGCCACAAAGTTAATTCGTCACGTTTTTAAAACTCCATACATTGAAAGTAAATTCGACACATGCCTTAAAAAGTATGTGTAAGTTCGTCACAGGTATATTCGGGTTATTGTAAATTTGCCACAAGTAGTAAAGTACCGCCAGCAAGCAAGGCAAATGAATTATACCTTTCAGCCTGCGATGAAACCAGCAATATTTTTTTATTTACATTTTAATATTACAGTCATCATTCACATAAGGTAAATTCATCAATAACATTAGGTAAATTCATCAGACCGCGGTCCAGTTAAAGTTTGAATGAAAAAAAAATTTCCACTTCCCATACAAAATTTTCGAGTGAGATGCTAATTTTGTATGGGAGGTTGAAATTTTTTTTTCATTTCCACAATATGCTTTCTTTGAGAAAGTTGCTCAGAATGATTCCATGGTTTAAGTTTTCGGGAGGCTGTCCCTTACACCCTGTATACAAAATAGGTGAAAAATATATTTTTATCCTTATTTTTATACGATTGTGATAAATATTATAGAGCCGCTCTCATTTCATTACATTTTAAAAATATTTATAGAGAGAACTGTGATTTTTACCATTACCTATGTAGAATAATGTAGATGTTGAGTAATACTCTTTATAACTGCTGTGAATTTTTAGAACATATACAAAATAGATGTTCCTTGGTTTTTAGCAAAATTTATCTTTGTTATGCTTTTCCTTATGTTTTTACAAAGTCCATCGCCATCCAATTTGACTGTGATTTTTTTACATGTAAGGTTGAAAATCTAAAACTGAGAAATAAACATTTTAAATTAATTTATTGTTTAATTTTTTTGCTATCTGTACTTAAATTATCGATGTGACGAATTTACAATACTTGATATTAAATCGTGACGAATTAACTTTAAAAAAATAAAAGTGTGGCAAATTTACACATACTTTTTTAGGTGACGAATTAACTTTGTGGCAAATTTACAATAACCCGATTTAATGAGGTAGGTATGTGTCGAAACCTAGGTTGCTTCACAATCTTAAATTCCTCTGAATAAAATCTATGCTTACAATAATGATACTAATGATCTATAGCTGAGCTTTTGTAAAATACAGTTCATTACACATAAGAGCAATAATTATATTGATTAAAAATACGCTTCGATGCGACCGATGCGATGCTTTCGACCTTACGCCTTTTTGGTAACATCGTTTTTAAGTACCTCACTATATATAATATTTAAATCAAATAGAAAAACACAATCTATCAATTCCAAGTAAGTAATTTTATTTAAATAAAGTACTAAGATCAAAATTACAGCGAGTGTTAAAATGATAGCAATGACGTAACATCCGCTATCGTTGGGAAAAGTGTAGAACATTGTAGCGACGCAATTTGCTCCTACCGCTGTTTGTAGACAACCGATCATTGTTAGGGTTGTCACTGAGTAGTTTTAAGTTAAATAATAAATTTGTAGTGGTGAAATTGTACTAATTTCTGGAGTCTTATCCTTACACAAGTTAATTTAATTTACATAACATGTTGTACATATTGGCCATTTGAAAAGTTTAGTTTAGTTTCCAGTTACCAATATTATGTCTAATCTTCTTATATATAAAAATGAATCGCAAAATGTGTTGGTAAGCGCATAACTCGAGAACGGCTGAACCGATTTCGATAATTCTTTTTTTATTATATTCCTTGAAGTACGAGGATGGTTTTTATGTAGAGAAAACGTAAATATGTACCACGGGCGAAGCCGGGGCGGACCGCTAGTTTCTAATAAAATGCATAAGAACTAAAAGTATTTATTGCATTTTATTTTGTACAAGTAACACCAAATTTCACATACCTACTTCCTGACTACAACTTGAATTACTAATCCCATAATTCTATATACATAATAGAATATTCTAATATTCTCATATCTGCCAAGTTATTAACTTGAATTATAAACAGTGCTATTTATTACATGGTAATTATAGAGCTAATTTTAAAATCATACATTTGAAATAGATAACCTGAATTTAATATAAAATAGTGCCAACCCTAGCTGTACATAACAGAGCTACTCTCAGTTGCAGGCGATCAGAAAAACCTTCAAAGCTATCGAAGGAGGCGGCGAGCAAAAATCGCGACGCTCCCCCCGTCGCCATGGCAACCGACACCACACACAACAACCTAAACCCAACCTTATTATATTACTAATACAGCTCAAAATCTATAAACCACTTGCCTCTGAAAGACTTGCGAATGTGGCTTGTACTTATAATGTAATACATCGTTATTTCGATGTAGGAACGAGAGGGATGATTTTAGTAATAGATTAGAGAGGGACAGGTGTAACCTCCGTTTGACTCTAAGGGGTTTTCTTTTGTTGTGGCAGAGGCGATAAGGTGCGTTATATTTATGACTCCATTTTAAACTAGGGGTATGTTCGGTAATTTGGTATGTGATTTCTTACTGTTAAGGGATTTCGGAGGGAATATATACGGATTTGAGCGTATTGTGTAATATATGTTTCATGTATTTGAATTACCTACAAGTATAGGGTTATTGTGTTGAAATGTTGAGTAGAAGTAATTTCTTTATTCGTTAGTCAACTTACTCTTCCTGTGTATGAATAGTTTATGTAAATACCATTTTAGGCAATTATATCCTACAACGATAAAATGAAGGGCAACTATTTTAGTCTGTATACCTATAGGAACTATGTTTTTATGTTTAGATATCTGATACAAAACCTACAAGCTTCCTTAAAACGTTAAAACTAATAAGCATTTAAAACAAATATGTAGATAAAAAATTTGAAGCTTTCAAAGCATCACCTTCGAGCTTTTCAATTCAGAGGACTGAATCGTAAAAGTAATATGAATCATCAATCCGTATCAATCTGATATTTATCAACAACACAGATTTCATGTTCTACATAATAGGGTAAAAGTGGGATAGATGCCGCACTAGGATAGATGCCCCATTTTCAAAAAACCTCACTTCCCAGAGTCCTGACTACGAATTAATGATTTAAATAGGAGCTCATATCACCCCGAACCTCGTGTACGCATGAGCTGTTGTTTGGTGAAGACGTGTTTCGCTAGTGCGTGTTATAATATCGGCGGCGAACTTCACGAACACGTTAAAATTTAAAAAGGTTGATATTTGCCTTTGCATAACTTTATAAGTATTAATAAATTTCACTATATTTCTTATTATGTCTATACATTGGTTCATTAAGTACAAATCTAAGTAAAAATAGTGGCTCTTTTGTTTTTATTTAATAAAAAAAAATACTGGGGCAGCTATCCTTATCAAAGAGTATAGTTGCCCCTTTTTTTTCGAGGGATAGATGCCCTTAGGGGCCTCTAAGGGCATCTATCCCTCAATACATATGTACATGTTATTATCGATAATCACAGGTACTGTTTATATTTTTACCTGATTGCGTCAGAGGTTTTCTCTATGTTAACCGATTTTACTCGTTTAATTTGCTTTTTTTGTTATGTTTACTTACTTATTAATGATCTGCCCTTATACTGATTGTAGGAGAACCACACCACGAAAATACAAACGAAATGAAGGAGGGCGAGCGCAAGTATATTCTTGGACAACAGAACAACTATGTGAACATGACATTTGCTGGTTTATCATATAAATTTTATTAGATTTCGCGTTTATAGAGTATGTAAGGCATCTATCCCACTCTGCAGGCATCTATCCTCAAAAAAGGTGTTCTACAAAAATATTTATTACACATTATCTATAAATGATAGGATAAAAAATATATATAGTAATTCAAAACAGATAATTAACCTAGCTATATTCATACAAAGTGTTCGTATAAGATTCATGTTTTTAAAATTATGAGGCTATTTCAAAAAGTGGGGCATCTATCCCACTTTTACCCTATGTAATAGGTATGAAATCTCGAGTTTTTTCTCTGCGCGCTTTTATGTCACTTTAGTCCACAAAGATTCGCGTAAAAGAAAGTAACATATCATTGAATTAATTAGGTACAATCATAAATGATTATCCAGCAAAAATGGAAATCAAATTTGATTTAAGTTAATTTAAGCCAAAGAGTTGATTACTATCATTTATTCGTAACAGATAAAATGATAAAAAGCTCTGGCTCACTGAATCCATACTTTCACAGGTAAACCCGCGGAATAAAACTAGTACCTAGACAATCAAATTTTAAAAAGCTCAATAAAGCCATAACAATAGCTTAACTTGAAAAAACAACAATTGCCTAACACAGACACCAGGAATTGCTCAAGTTTATAATCCGAATTTAACGAGCGCGATAGAAACCAATAAATGAAGGAATAAAATTAAAACTGAACCTACTCTCTCACGTAGGTTTAACCACTCCGCCGCGTGACCACACTCTGTGATGGACTTATTCTGTGAAAAATTTATTTTCGTATATATATTTAAATATCTACTTACGTAGTAAATCAATTACCAGTTAGAACAAAGTTACACAAATAATATAAGTCAGTAGGTATCTATTAATTTGTACCTACAGATTTTTTGAAAATAATTAAACTTAAGCTTCTTATAAAATAATTTGATCTGTGACGATTATGGTGACGATTCAAAAGCAGATCTTAAAGAAGTTTGGTTGAATAAATAAATGTTTGTGAAACAACTTTTGTGTCTTTCACTTGATGATGTTATAGAATAAATATTTAAGCCAGTCAATAGTGCTTAAAAAATGGCAACTTATCCTTACCTCAAAGTTTGGTAGATGAGAATGTTAAACAGGCATTACAATGCCTACCCTGTTGAAACAAACCCTAGTTACTTTAAACAAATTACAGCCTACAGAACACAAGACAGATATTCAGTATCATTCACGCACTCTTAAAAAAATCCCGACAGAAAAATAGAAAATTCCAGAATAATCCCGCCGAATGACATGTTAAGTTTAACTGAGGCTTGATCGATGGACGTATAGATTTACTGCCCGTCTCTATGATTTACATTCCCGTCGCCCACGGCCTAATTAATATCTCCATCTTTATATTATTGTATTGAGGATGCTTATGCCGATGGTTTAGTGCTTAGCAAGTATTAGTAAAAATATTGTTGTTTTAACTTTTGTGGTTGAGAAGTTTTACTTAAAATATTGTTGTTTTAACGAAGATTGGGCTGATGAAACAACACTGATCTAAATTGACGAAAGAGGTTCAAGGTTCGAGATCCAGATAGGGAAAAAATGTTATTATATGGAATTTTAAAAATAATATACTAGCTTAAAGTTCGGAAGAGAACGGTCAAACCAAGCAGCCATGACAAGAATACGGTCAGATTAATTTCCTAAACACAAATAAACCTTCATCACTATTTTTAAATATATCTTTATTATAAAATGTAAAATGCAAATTAATCAATTTAGTGAGCGCATTCACTATGCACAGTAACAGTTATTATTTCACTAGGGATACTATATGAATGATTCAAAGGATTTGAACTTTTTTTTTAATATTTTACATATATTACGACTATTATTCTGTAAGAAACACTTTAATGTAAAAGCGAACAGAAATAAAACACTGTTTTTGAGAATGTCGGGTCAAATATTTTCAACAGACAAACAGAGATATTCCAAATAAACGTAATCTCTTCCTATACAAAAAAATGTCACGAGTGTACCAATAAAAAGATAATTAACTTTGAACTCGTTAAAAAAGATTAGTCAATACCATAAGCAACAAAAAAAAAACGTAAAAACAAATGCTTTTATACGGGTCAATAAATAAATGCAATAAAACAATGGCCGTAAACACAAATCATGTTGTGTCACGCGGCGTCGCTCGATGCTATCCATGGAGACATATCTGAGTGACAGCTCAAGTTTGGAGTTATTTTAATTAGATTATGTATGGGATTGATATAAATATAGTTTATTACTTGATGTTATTGATATTTATTTAAAAGAGGTCTCTGTGTAGTGTTTTCTGAAATATAAATTAAAGAAATTGTTTAAAAAGCTGTGTTATAATTTCTCTAAAAATAGGTAGTGTTAACGATTTAATTATTAATTAGATAATAATAAGGTACAACAATAACTTTGCATAATGAAATGTCATTCATACATTATTACACTAAATTAAAAGAAAAACAGCGCGGAACCTCTATGGAGGAACTACCTAGTAGGTATAATTTTTAAAAACACCTAGTAAATCTAAATACAACGGAGTGAATAAAATATGTTACATAAATCCGTTTCATTATTTTAGTTTAGCCAAACCAGAACATCGAACTTAACCTTTTGATCTTCTTTCTTTCTTTCATAATCTAATTATATAACCACTTTACTAACGGACAACGGTCCTACACATACATAATATAAAATATTCTTATAACGTGGTAATTAATCTGCACACTATCAAAAATTCTGTAATTAAACATTGATATAAATTCATAATTAATATAAGTACCGCCATATTAATTTTAACTGCTTATTTAAAACCGTTTATTGCACTCATAAAGCGATATCCTTCAACAAAATATCCAATAACAGTTTATGATCGAGCAATCTTTACAAAAAAATTAGGACTTGTTTTAACTTTAGCACTCTCATTTAATTGTACTAAAGTTTATGTTTTGTAAAAATATTATCTATAAAATGATGATTGATTTAATTTGATGAATTGAATTTTAAATATGTACGCGAAAATGTCTCATAAAAATAATTATTCAAATTGGTTTATAATATGAGGTAGCAAATATTATAAAAACATCTTAACTCTCTTTTTCGAGAGTCGTTTAAAAACCGTAGACACGGACAGACCAAGGTATAAAAAATTTATTACAATTTACATTATGTCTCCAGTTATTTAACAGATTTGTTTTTTCGTATAAATTAGGTTACCAACTAAATCATAAAAGGGATTCCAAATTCTTCATCCATAAAAATATGATCCGGAAATAGAAAAAAAACACCTCCATAAAGGACTAAAATCTTAAATTGAATTGATCTGAAAACAATAGTAGATTCCTGGGGCCAATAAAATGGTCGTAACGACGCAACGATAAACCGGTCGGACGCATTAAAACATTTTAAAATGTAATAAATAAGGCAACTTAACGACGGCGACATGATCCGCTATTAATCACGACTTCTCTTTAATGCTACTTTTTATTACATGTAAATGAGTGTAGAAGTCTGCGCTGTTTATAGCTAACGATATATCGTGCGATATAATATGTGTCGTGTTGACACAGAAACAGGCCAAAAATGTAGTCCTACTGAGGTTATAAAATGAAAAAGAGATGAAGATGAAATACTCAGATATTCAATAAACATACTAATTGTGGCGTGAAGTAAGATTGTTAATGGAAATAATATAAGAAGTGCAAATTATACAGCTTCTTCATTCTCACACTAAAACTGCAACAATAAAACTCACAGCTCTACAATTTTAGAGCAACTACATCGATCATCATTCTTAATTTTGTATAAAATATATGAATTCTAATATTATTCAAATCCATGAAGGCTTGGTTAAGATTAATATTTCACATATCGATTTTTAGAATCTAACACGATAGAATAAAGATAGATAAATATACAAGTTATTTAAATACAATCATACATTCAATATTAAAATTTAACAACATTCATTAAACACGTACCATTACCTACGATATATTACGTTACGATATATCGTAGCTAGATTTGTCGTCAGTTGTAAAGATTCACATCTCAGTAATTAACCTCCTACCTAGTGTATTTCCTAGATTATGTTCCAATAAAACACACTAAAATATGTGTAGGATTGCTAATTCCCTACATCTTAATGAGATACTTAATCATACTGCCAATTCTTTTCTTTTATATTATTGTTTAAATATTTTCATTGTATGTAAATAAATGATTGTTTTCTAATAAAGTATTTATTATAGAGATAAATTAATGGTTTCATACATAAAATATTTAAATATTCCATTGTTACGAAAGTAATTTACCTGGAGTAAAATATACCTTTTCATTATTTCGTTCTAAATTCTAATCAAATAAAAAAGTGAAATGTCACTATGGGTGTATGCACAGAACATATGGTGTATGTTACCCTTAAAAACTGATTATCATATCTACCTATATAAAATTTGGTATTATAAAGATAGGTTATAAAGTCTGGATCAGCCAATACACCTCCAGCTAGTTAACAAGTGCAAATACAAAAAGAAAACAGCGCATCGTTAACATTTACCGTCAATCACCATAAAAGGTCGAAACTATTATAATTTAAGTACAACAATAATTAATTAAATTTATATTGTCATAAAGCAAGTCTAGCGCATGTAGATTTCAAAGAACTATAAAATCATAAAGCGCGGGACGAGGCATCACCAATAAATGCACGGACATACATATAAATAAATATAGTCATAAATCCATCTTTATTTATGTCGGCGTGTTTCGATGGCCATTTAATGACACACAGACCGATGGACGGATTATTGTCACTGATATTACTAATAAAATATACCTACCATTCCCAAGGTGTTTTCTGCTCCTTGGTTCTGGTGAATAAGTACTCTCTCGGATTCTGTTTAACCGTATATTTAACTTTTATTTTCTTTTTAGATAGGTAGTAGGTTAAAGAGACTATATAATTCGCTATTTTTACATTTAGGTACTGACATGACAGTATGTTTCAGCAATTAATGATATTTTATTTTTTGTTTTTAGAAAAAAAAAACATAGAATCTTCAGCCAAAAAAATAAAATTGAATGTGGAATTAAACCTTGTGGAAGTGTCACAGATATAACAAATTTTACAGTTATAAAATAAAAATGGAATGTTAAAGGTGGGAGAATACAAAATGTCCAAGTGGAATACACCATTAAAGCCTCGAAAGCAATATTTCACAGTATGTGCTGGTCAATCAATGCAAGTGAATTCTGAGCTCTATAATAAGCTCTACCTTCATACTAAACGAACTAATGAACTTTATTTTACTATAATTGTAGATAATCATTGAAATATACATTTATGAGAATTGACTGACTGACTGACTTTTCAAAGTAGAGCCTAAATATTATAGCAGCAGAAGGAAGAAAAGGAGAATTAAGAATAAAACTATATAAATAAAATATTTCCTTTATTTAAGATATGAAAATCTTGTTTCAGCGGTAGAGCAATGGTTTTATTACAATTAATTTTTTTTAATAAACCAACCTTGTAATTTACAATTAAAAAAATCACCTACTACTTACTATAAAACGATGATTTTGTATCCAAGATAAAAATGTCAGAACTTAATACTTTTTTGTTCTCTCGAACATTCCTATCTCGTTACATTATCTATTCCTTTTTATCCTACTTTTTGTCATTAATTTTAAAACAACAACGTCAAAAACTAACTTCCCCGTACAAGTTGATTCGTTGAAAGCTTTACTGGAAAAAGCTCGAAACAACAAAATTTCATATTCCTGTTGACTTGGGCCACATCCTGCTTGTGACGACATGTTTAATATTTAACGGCTTTTTTACCGCTTAATTTACGTTTTTTACGTAAATGTAATATGTATCCAATGTTGTAACAACAACTGAGGAAAAATGAATTTTTTGCAGTTCTTATTGCTAAGATAAAAAAGGATATTAAATATATAATATGCGGTATCTGCGAATGAATGTGCTGTCAAAAGCCTTTTTTTACTTGAAATTTTTTATCACTTGTACTGCAATAATCTAATTTGTTGTACTATTTATCTATAAATTAGCTTCCGCCCGCGGCTTCGCCCGTGTGGTGTTTTGATAAAAGGTAGCCTATGTTCTTTCTCAGGGTCTAAAGATTGTCTGTGCCAATTTCATCAAAATCGGTTGAGAGGTTTAAGCGGGAAAGCGTAACAGACAGACAGACAGAGTTACTTTCGCATTTATAATATTAGTAGGGATGGATGAATAACTATTCAAAGCTATACATAAACTGATAAAAGTATAAAGTATATATAAATTTTGATATATACATATATAGTGACTATAGTAGTTAGTCACTATATATATATATCAAAATTTATATTATTCATACAATCTATACCTATTCCCTAACGGCAGGTAACATTGCATCAAGCGTATTAGAGATCACAATTAGGGTGGATGTACCACTAGTTGACCATTTAAGCGGTTTTATCTTTAGCTATATATAAAAAACGGGTTATTTGTTTTACGTTCAATGTTATTTTTGGGCAACAGATAATTGAATACTCACTGTAACTATTGTTCTTAATATCAATTTGATAACCTTCAAAGGTTTTATGAAAACTACTCTGAAAGTTATTTCTGCTAAAAACACCATTACTTGACCACTGATCGCCAATATCTGACCATCATTACTCTAAAAGTTGACCATTTTCAAAATGGACAAAATGTCCTTCTTCGAACATTAGTTTTGTTTAATAAATAAATATATTATTT
Organism: Colias eurytheme; assembly: GCF_061535395.1. Lineage (NCBI taxonomy): Eukaryota > Metazoa > Arthropoda > Insecta > Lepidoptera > Pieridae > Colias > Colias eurytheme. The sequence goes on along the minus strand of NC_142999.1, from coordinate 9,625,213 downwards.
AATAAATAAAGATAGGTTGATGAAATCAAACCACTTGGTCACGGAAATCAAGTGGACAACTCAAGGTTAATAATATTCTCGGCCCCGAAACCTGACCAACTAAGTTCGGTATAAAAATCTTACGGTGGTCAGCTTTTGGAAATATGCAACATAAAGCTATGACTTAACTACGGCTTATATGGTTTGTTAAATTAGGTAGGTATAAGCACAAACCAAAGCAAGTCTTTCTTAGCAAAATATAAAGAACCAAGAGCTGACCATACTGGTCAACAATAGGCGAAAAATTGTTTTCGTTGCTCCAAAAGTTAACCAGGCCGCTAAAAATCATGAAAAACTGTTCATGCCAAAAATGAAGCCGAAAGTCTATAACATAATGGTTCAACATTATGCCTATAACAAGACATATAAAGAGTAATCGATTGCATTCAAGATAAATTAAGATTTCCCAATCAACTCCTGATAAAAAACTCTTAGTAAAAAATTTGATTACTTACGGGGCACCTACTTAATTACATCTTCGTGTTGAAAAAATGTCAATATTTCTGACCAATTGCAGCAAGGTTTGTTTTTATTTTATAGATGATGTTGCTTTATAGGAAAAACAATAAACTATCATCTGGGGCTGCCGTATTTTCTTAATTGGTGCGTATATTTGAATTTCGGTCATGTATTGGCGCTTGGTCAGCTAGTGGTACATTGACCCTACATAGATTGACCTAAATATTATAACTAATATCTATTACAATTAAACGATTAAAATATTTCCGATATAATCCCAAAAATAGTTCTCATAGCACATTAACATCTCAATCTCCATACGATAAAACTCTTAACAGAATTAAATTTTCCAATTAAAATTAATACCTCACGATTATACGCTTTCAGTGTGAACAAAACAGCCTCATTAAGTGTTGAGCCGGTAACGGGTAACCGCATCCGGTCAACGCAACCGTGGTTGCGTAAATTATAAATTCATCAGTATATGAAAGCATGATATAATAAATGATTATTGTTAAAAAAATTAAGGCTTGGTGTACACGAACGGTTGATTTTATTTTAAAGATGAAGGCTGTTTTTTCACGACAACAAAGATAGGCAGGAGTGAAATATAGCAGTTGAAGAAATTACCTAATTATGAGGAACATTTGGTAATAATATGTTCGTGATAATAATATGAAATGTACGCGAGTGAATAGCGGTCGGAAAGCAATTATTTGCTATGCTTTGTTATAGCTTATCACACTTAATAGTGTCATTTAAAATAATATATCTATGTATAACAATAGGTAGAAGTCTTCTAAAGTTAATTTTTTTTTTAAGTTTAAAAGATTTTTGGTCATTACAAACATTATACAATCAATATACATAGGTAGTATGTTAGTATTTAAATTGGAAAACGCAGCGTTTAACCGTTCGTTCTTGAAGGTTATAAGTTATTTTTTTAGTTTTATGGTCGGTTTTCTAAGCGCGTTGTAAAAAAGTCCGTCATAACCGGTAGCTCGGACGGATTAACTTGGTTATTGTGTCAGGATTAGTGATGGGCGTTATATCGATAACTATGAACAATAAAAGTTTTTCTAAAAAAAGTTCTCCATTATTTTATCTATACGCAGTCTCTTCGTTGTTTTCATATCATAACTGGTCGACTAATGTGTGATATATGTATAACTAATTTTCAATTTCGTCATCATCGTATTGGACACTATGTTCAATACGATGATCACCGATGACCAAAATCCAGCAGGAGCCACTACAGCTAAATCTGAAAAAAAAATGTTTGAGAAATGTTTCAATTTTCTAATTATATTTCAGCTCTTCTCGTCGCAGCTTATATTGGACCGCTTAAAAATTCCTTAGAACAGTTTTTTTGTTGAACAGTTTTTTTTTTACGGATTCGAACCTATTCGTATTTATTACATACCACTGATTCTGAAAGGTATTTGCACTACATTCGCATCAAATAGATTCCACATTTGTCCAGAGAAACATAAAAAAAATCCACAGAATAAATAATTGTTGATACATATATTATTTATATAAAGCTTATTTCGATAGTTTTATTAATGCCAACACAAAAAACCCTAAGGCCCTTTGGAAACACTTAAAAAAACATATACGGATAAAGCCGCAAAGAGAACAGCTCTTACCACCTCACTTGCGTGATCCTAATTGCATTAATATGCATTTCCTTGACACTCCCGGTCCTAGACACTCACCACCATCATACATATCGTATTATGAATCACATCGATATAATAAAGATGCCGTCCTTACCTTAAAGCCAGTGACTGATCAAGCCGTATGGAAAGCCATTCGAGAACTAACATCACAAGCTGTAGGCAGCGATGATATCTCGCTTGATATGCTAAAATTAACTACACCATCTACTTTAAAAATCATAACGCACATCATTAACACCTCAATATCCTCGAATGCTTTTCCTACGTTATGGCGGAATGCACTAGTGCAGCCGATTCCAAAAAAAGATCATCCTGATTCATATAAAGATTTAAGGCCAATCAGTATTCTACCGTGTATGTCAAAGATACTGGAAAAAATTGTATACAAACAAGTAGTAGAATACCTAGAGGCAAATCGAATGTTACCGGACTTACAATCGGGCTTTAGACGACAACGCGGAACTGCTACAGCATTAACGGATGTAGTGGATAACATAATTAGAGCACAGGATAGAGGTATGGGCACAATTCTTGTTTATCTCGATTATTCGCGCGCCTTTGATACCTTGAACATACCTCTATTGCTGGCCAAATTATCTTATTACGGATTTACACAAAGCGCAGTCTCATGGTTCGACAGTTATCTAAACAATAGAACTCAAACAGTCATGATCACGGGAGAAAACGGCAAGGGGTTGTTTTCACGGTGTAGGTCTGTCGAACGAGGTATTCCTCAAGGCTCAATTTTAGGCCCTCTATTATTTATTTTATACACCGCGGACATTATTAACAATATTCAGTTTTGTAAATTTCACTCTTACGCTGATGATATACAACTGTATCTCTCCTTCAAGCCCGATGACACACACGACTGCTTAGTTAAACTAAATGGCGATCTAGATCGAATTTCTACATGGTCAGCAAATAATACCTTGCTGCTAAACGCTGACAAAACGAAATTCATGATTCTAGGTACACCAAAACAGGTAAAAAGCGTCGAGCAGCATAATCCAGTACTGAACATCCAAGGTACTATCATCGAGCGTGTACGTGAGGCTCGTAATTTAGGAGTTATATTCGACGAACAACTTAGATTCGAAAAATATATCAATTCACTAATAGCAAATTGCTTCTATCGCCTAAAAGTTTTGTATAACATAAGAGCACATTTGAACACAGATCTACGTATAAAGCTTTGCGAATCACTCGTGCTCTCAAAATTCAATTATGCCGATGTGATGTATGGTCCTAGATTGCTGGTACGCACTAAAAACTCAATACAGCGTATACAAAATGCCTGCGCTCGTTTTTGTTGGGACATACCCGCTCGGACCCATATAACACCAACCTTAAAGTCCAATAAAATCTTAAACATGGAGAGTAGGCGGCGACTGCACCTCGCTTCCCTACTTTTTAACGTGATCCTGACAAAAGCTCCCGCCTACCTCTATAACAAACTCAAGTGGATGGACGACGGCAATCGGTTATATAAAACACGGGCGTCTATGTATAAGCTCTCAGTTCCCAGAAATTACACAGCGGCATTCAGGGGAAGCTTCACATACAGCGCTACTAGGTGCTGGAATAATTTGCCTCCACCAATAAGAAATTGTAAAACACTACAGAATTTTAAATATAAGTACAAAAAAGTTGTTCTTGCACAATTTCTTAACCAGCCCTAATAGCGCTAAATGTACAGCCTTATATATCTACATTATTACATATATTTTTCATTTATATATTATTTATTTTAATCTGAGTAACCCTATTATATTTAAATATTATATGTATGTACAAGTAAGTTTATAATTATCTACATTGTCTGGATTGTCAATTTTAACTACCTATATAAGTATAACATTTAATCACCTATTGTTTCTTTTTTTACGTTTTAAATTATGTATTAGCTCCTAATTTAACCACCCAGAAGACCGTTCTGGTGCTCCAAGCGTAGCAAGTCGAGGGGACTACTGAAAACCGGCGCCTCTCCTCTAATACGGAGAGGCAAATGCTGAGTAGTCCACCTAATCACGAATACGATATTAAGATATTTGAATGTATTTATTGTATTTTAAGATTTATTTATTTTTTTTTTTTTTCCATGTAAGTGTTTAGTTATAAGTCAAAATTTGTAAAAGTATTTGTGATTAAACGTATTTTCTTTCTTCTTCTTTCTTTCTTTCTATATTATCGATAAATTAATCGAACATCACTAAATAATACGAGGGTAATAATTAATTATACAAGCATCATTAGCACTGACGGTGTTGCCGTCTCGCTCGCACATCATTTGTCTCAGTCACACGTATCACACGTCAAGACAAATCAAAAAGTATTGAATATATTTTTTTGTATCTATTTTATGAATAGAAAAGATCATTAATAAGTTTAAGTCAAATAAAAATATTTTTCAAAGTACTCTTCCATCTTTAACCGACTGCGGCTAGTTAAGTACATAGCTTATAAAACTTAACAACGTTATCCTTGTTGTAACTTTAATTTTAAACTAAAACAATACCTGGCCTCTCGTGGTGTTAGATATTTTTTTTTAATTAATTGTGTTATAGTAGGTATCTAAGTTGATCATCAAACAACGTCAAAGCAAAAATCCAAGTCCAATTTATATATTTTTTTTTTTACATGCACCCGCCATCACAGGGTGTTCGCGCCACCTCTGGAATATTGTCCAGAGACGTTATTTTCATTTTTTATTTATTTACAGACACAGTTTATATCCATATAATAAATTAAAAATAGAATTATTACAAAATAAAAATAAAACAAATACAAAATGTTTGTTTGTCCAATTTATATTAGGACTTACATTAAAATTACCAAGCCATATCTATTCCTACTGCAGTAGCTTTCTTTATGGGTGACCTGTCTCTAATGCGTTTTGGCCATAACACATACTTAATATTAGAGAGTCTTCGGTTATGTCATGTTTAACTTTTTTGATTCTAGGACATTCTACCTTGATAAGTAAAGGTTGGTATTAATAGAAATAGTAGTATTGAATAATGCGACTTATGCATCTTTAATTTGAGATTTAGATATTTTTTTTAGATCTAATATTGTACCATCAATAATAATTGAAGTTACGATATTAGAGAATTGAATTTCAATTGTAGAAATCACTGAGCCAACTCCAAAACTCCTACATAAACTACATTCCCTTAAAAAACCCTTCAAGGTACAATAAAGTCGAGGGCAATTAAAGAGAGCACCAATTACCCACAATAGGCCCTACAGCTACAGGCTACCTGCCGCTTCCTTCCTAAAGCTATACATTACCATCGCATTCCTCACTTTTGACAGCTAAATGGCCATTCTGAGTTTTGACACCTTGGATAGGCTGGTGATCCACTGTGATGCTAGGATTTTTATATAGCTCTATAGAAATAAAGTTTGAATTTGAATGTGTACTTACTCACGTTAACGTTATTAAAATATTATATCTATTCGTAACATATTAATTATTATTATCCACTAAATGTTGTAATCCCTTTGTCAAATTAAATACTTTTCAAGCAATAAATACTGCTCTATCATAAGAGATTTAATAGTTATATTATAGTAGAGTCGTTTGTAATTCATTACTTATAACGAAATGTTTAATTTTGAAACACAAGCATTAAAAATATCCTTGAGTAAAATATCCTTCGAAAGATGGACACAGTAAATTATAAGCATCTATTTATATAAGTAGTAGGTATCTAAAAATATCACTTTTACATCCATATTTTTAAAAGCTTTAAAAGCTATGCAATCTAACATTACATCATGCACTACAACACATTCCTAAAGCATGCCCAAATATAGTTTAAAACGGAACATTCGAGGAGTTTCCATTTTAACTCCTAAAGTATTATATTGTGGGCATGGGCGTAGCTAGCCATGTGCACAGGGTGGGGCAAAAAAAACCGGCCAAGTGCGAGTCGGGGTCGCGCACCGAGGGCTCCGAACGAACCTACTTTTTATTATGTTGTAACTCTAAAATGTATGTTTTAGCAATTTTTCCTTTATCTGTGCTATAAGAAATTGCTTTTAACCAAATTTCAAGACTCTGTGTTCACGGGAAGTACAATGTAGGTTTTGATTCCCTTGCGAATATCGAAATTTGCGATAATTTGCAGCATAAAATGGCTGTATCTTTTGATTGCGTTGGCTTATAAGTTTGAGTTTTTCACAACTTTAAGAGACTGTAGACAAGCCATAGACATATAAATTTCAGCTTGATAACTCTACGCGTTCCTGAAAAAAAGTGTGTTGACACCGACAGGCAGACTTTGTTGTGCGTCTATCTGTCTGTCTAAAAATACCTTTTTTTTCAAGAACGCGTGGCGGTATCAAGCTGAAATAATAATGAATAAATCAAAACAAACAAAAGATACCTACAGCCGTTTATGTTGCCATCCCTATATTATATAGTTTATCTGTCTAATACAATAACACAGTATTACCATATTTCCTACAGTATGGCGACGAATGTACTTGTGCAGAGAAACGGAGGGGAACTGGCGGGGGGTCGGGCGACGCGGGCCGCTTAATGCAATCACGCTGAGTTTGCATTAACTATCGCGAAAGGACGACGCAGTCGTATTTTTTGTGTAATAATTTTATTATACATAGGTACTTACATATTCTATTATGGCGCGCAAAAACTGTTCCGTTTACGGATGTAAATCTACATTGAAATCCCAGAAGGAAACAATATTTCAGAAAGATTGTATTAATTGTATCTGTTGAATTAAAATCAAAGCTATGTATAATATGTTGTCCTCATTATTTTCTAATAAGATTGTACATCCAAATGCGAATGCATTACTTAGTTAAATGTTATAATATACAATTAAGAACATCCAAAAATAGTGTCCACGTAAATATTTAGCAGTGCAATATCTGTAATTATATATTTATGAACAAATAATTACATCAGATTTAATAATCGCAATTATTTTGAATGTACATATGAATAAATTATTTCATCATAATATTAATAATCACAATTGTTTTATTTCCCATTTGTTGCAACCCTAGCGTATTTTCGTGTGGCAGCGTAAGTAGGTACCTACGCTGGCGGCGGCATCGCGCGACATCAAAGGCGATTCCTTACTGTAGGAAATAATATTGTAATACTGTGACAATAATATGATTCCTTTTTACCATAAAATATAGGTCTATGTAAATAGAAAAATAAACCATTTTAAATTACTCAGTAAATAAAGCAAAACCTTGCACTTCCGATTTCATGTTTGTTTTAGGTTAATGGTCACTTAAGTATTGACCATAAAAACACAAAATGCAAACAGATCCAGGTGGAGCTTTGCTCGCAATCTTATAGTTTTTGACCGATATCTCGAAAACTATCCACTTTAGGGCAAAAGTTGCTTAGACTTTTATTCGTAAGCGCTTATCGGCGCTTGTCAGCGCTGGTAACCCGCGCAGGAAAATATATGAACATGACAAGCGCCGATAAGCGCTTATAAGTTTCAAGCTTTCTTTCTGAATACGCCCTTACTTGCCAAAGATGATTAACCGGCTCATTAAATAGGCCATAAATCGTAAACGGAAAGTTTTGCAAAAAGTTTACAAGGTATAAAAGATGTAAAATTTTACTACCTAAAAAAAATTCCCAATATTTTTTGCCTTAAAGTTTCCGAGATATCGGCCAAAAACTTTTATGTAAGATGTCAGCATTTTGTGCTTTTATGGTCAGTAACTTATCCTAAAATAAAAGTGAAATTGGATGGGAAATTTAGTGCGAATTTGGCTAAATAAAAACAGCTTTGAATGGGGTAACAGTACTACACTACTTTTTCTGGCACCAAAAGTGGTTTAAATCATGTAACATAGAAGCGCAAGCTTTTTGTTTAGATCACATTTTTTTTTGTGTCGCCTGACAACTTTCGAGTGAGAATTTTTTAACGGATATTAAGTTTTGTAGTCAGTACCTAGATAATTACGTTTTTTAGATTTGGTTAGGTACCTTCCAGGTCAGAGCCAGGGTGGGGCAAGTGCCCCACCCTGCCCCACCGTGGCTACGCCCATGATTGTGGGTATATTTTTGTAATTCCACGTGATTCCAATGTGAGCGACTTCAGCCGCCATGCTGTCTGCCATGACACTTTTTGTGACGCTTTTTCTTATTATTTTTATCTTATTTTTATAATGATACTTGATGATGTGTCACTAATGGTTTGTAGATGATACTTTATGAAAATAAAAATTTGGAAAGAGACGGTTTGTGTTGTTTATGTTTAATGTTTATTCTGAAATTCAGTGACTTGTTTAGCGGTTAGGTTAGGTTAGGTTAGATATTAGGTAATATTAGGTAAGAGCTTTAGTTTTCATTTTCATAAACACAAAATCCTTACGACAAAATGAATTGACTTTCAAATAGGTAATCGTCTTATTTCTAAAATGCACAGATTATCTTTGATTTCCATAATATAATACAACACTATCAAGAGCCATTTATTGAATTTAAAAATCCATCAAAATCAATGAATCAGTAATCTATACATTTAAAGTAACACCCATTCAATATGGTGTAGGCTGAGGTGTAGGCAATAGTAAAATCTTATTAATTTCCGTCATTCACCAAAAACTACAATATCCGTTAGAGTTTCACCAAAAAAAGCACAGCGTCTCATTGACTTCATTGAACCAATATCGGAACTGTCACTTAAAGGTATTAATTCCTAAATTCAATAACAAAAAGCAAAAAATATCAAAAGACGCGTGCATAAATAGTTCATGTACCCAGTTTTCAAATACTAAATAGACCATGCTATTTTGTTTACTAGTTCAACAGCGATAAGGGCTATAATAGCGTCAAGTATTTATTATTGTAAAAACGAGTGTAGCTCATTGTATTTCCTTTGAAATTTTTCACAAAGCGGCCGGATATACCTCGGCTTATAAAAGTGACTTTGTGTTGTAAAGATCTGTTACAACGTAAGTGATTATAGTTTTTGCGATAATAGTAAATTTTGGACAATGCGTGCGTGTTTGCTGTTTTATTGCACGTAAAGTTAATAACTTTGAAGACGAGGGTTGGAATTGTGGACGGGAATTAGGTGAATTAAACTAATTTATGGGTGCTGGAGTAATTCTGATACCTTGAATTAGGAAAAAAGTATCGAATTTTGTACTGTAGTAACGTTTTGGAGTAACTATTTTGTAAACTGTTATTTAAATACGTGAAATACCACTAAAGCACCAAATAATATAAATAAAAAATAAATTATATTATACATTATGAGAAAATATAATAAAAATTTGATAACAAGCTTTTTGAGTAGGTATGTTGAGCGTGATTTGGAAATTGGATGCCTGACCTACTTGATTAGGTATCACTTTATTTTGTAATCTAAGGGTATCACATAGGATATGCAGTTTCATTTTTTTGCTGACATTTTAAGATTAACAAATAGTACAATATTTTTACTTCCTCATAATTAATATCTTTGTGCATACAATTTTTTAGATTTCACATCAACTTGAGGAAATATCAAAAAGTAAAGTAAATGATTTGAGTGACAGACAGACGGCTGTGTGACAAGTCGATCCTATCACAACACAGATATTGTTACATCTGTTTATTTTGTCAACATTCCCTTATTAGTCTTCCTTATTTCCTAACAAGATGTTATTTGTGGCTATAAGTGCCGCCCCCCCCGCCCCCTGTTTTAGAGTATTATATTATATTATCTGTGATTTTACCCCTTAAAATAGTAGGTAGTTTAAGTCAAAAGGGCTTTAGGGCTGATTTTTTCAATCCTTGGTTAAAACTTATTCGTCGAATAAAGTATTACACGATAATATTATTAAAATGTAACGTAAACTGTCAAATACGGGCAATTAGAATACGTTTTAAAATGGTAGTTAAATGTTATAAATCCGAATGGTGAAAAACGCTAAATTTAATTGAGTAAGTATCCTTATTTCTACTTCAAATGTTTTTGATAATACAGTTTTTTAATTTTAAATATTTAAATAAATTAGTTACAATTCCCACAATTTATTTTATTACGCGCTCCTAACTCTACAATCTACATAGGTATATCAAATTTGTATAATAATATATCCCATAATTTAAATTTTTCTTGTAATTACATAACAAAATACTACATGTTATAAAACTTATGTGTAGTAGTAACCTATTAAATTATACAAGATTTAAATATCTAGTACATGTTCATAAAAAGTAGGTATCTCCTTAATTAAAACGAAAACTAAACAATAGTACAACGCTTAACAACCGTGGCTAATGACTGACCACAGAAATAATAATAAAAAAACATCTTTATATCGAGCCTTCAATACACTCGGCTCCAACTTTTACCATTTAATATACCGCCACAAAAGGCTGTGGTACCTCTTTTATTTATTGGAGTTCCGTAGCGAGTGACAAAACCCGCATGATGTTGTAAACGTTAATCAGAATATAAATATGTATTGTAATGCATATTTACAAATAGAAAAGAATGAGATGAAGTAATAATAATATTTGTTGGATTATAAAGTAAGATTAAATTTTATTATAACAGCTTCTTCCCACGGTTTCTGTCGCGTGGTAGGTATTTACTTACATGAAACAGGTAGGTATAGATACTGTATAGCCTGAAAGAAAAATATTTATTTATATTTATATTTATTTAATTATTTATTGCACACACAAAAGAAATAGAGACACATAAAGTACAGCTAATAGGAAATAATGTGTACAAACGGTAAAAATACTGGACCAGGCCAAGAATCACTCGCGGCTGTAGATCGTGAGATGATGAGATGATGATGTGATAGGTATGATAAGGATGAGGATTACCTCCTCATCCTGTAGCTGTAGCTTATCCAGACTAACGCATTTGTTCCAAATTTACTAAATTCGATCATACTTTTATCGGGAGCACATTATAAACATCCATCCATCACAAATTACAGTAATTGTAAGATATGTAGAATATTCTATTAAATATTTCAGTGTTCCTTATATTTAATTAGGTACCTACAACTTAATAGAAATATCTTTCATTTGTAACATATTTTACCAATATATTTTCTAATAATTTCCTACGCAACCCAGTCCAATTCTACCGATTCTGCCAACACCAGTAGCCGACAATGCCGCTCATTTATCAGGCTCGGCTTATACTCTTGCTCTCTTTGGACTCGAACCGGCTACCTGTTTCCACGCGCTCACTAAATTAATGACTCCACACTTTATTTCGGGTTCCACTATTTTGCTAACACGTTAGTAGTACCTACGTGTAAATCTAGGCATTTTACATTTTTTTTTTCGAAAATTGCGCTCACGGAGGTGTGTGAAAGGTAATCTTAATGTTTATAATAGGGGAAAGGGGCCTAAAGTGGGCACAGAGCCTAAAGAGGGCACTCAGTATAGTATCGGAATCTTAATCTTAATACTATTATAAAGGCGAAAGTTTGTAAGGATGTATGGATGTATGGATGTATGGATGTATGGATGTTTGTTACTCTTTCACGTAAAAACTACTGAACCGATTACAATGAAATTTAGCACACATATAGAGGGTAACTTGGATTAACACATAGGATAGTTTTTATCCCGGAAATCCCACGGGAACGGGAACTATGCGGGTTTTCCTTTGCAAACGCGGGCGAAGCCGCGGGCGGAAATCTAGTTTTAAATAATGGCGCGCGCGCGACTCGTAAGCACGATCCCCACACCCCTCCCACCTCGCGGTAGTCGTTGGATTCGCTTGCGAGCACGCATTTACAAGCTGCAACAAATAAATGTTTTTCGACGATTTTTGAAAAATATTGCAAGGTATGTAATATGTGTTCTTTTTATTTTGGTGTTTACAATCCTTTAACCAAAATTTGTTAGTTATTAAGTGGCTATCTGGCCATATTTTGGTTCCATAAAAATCCACGTGTCTAAAAATTTTGAGGTAGAATTTCGTCTGAACCTTTCAAATGTAGAAAAAGGCAAAGCGGGCAGGGTAAAGCGGGCACGCGCCCGCTTTGCCCCGTACGATAAAATGTTACATTCTTTTGTTAATTTGCTTTTTCCTTTCAGATGACCGCTTATAACCGGCGTAAATATAAGCGTAAAACTTCACAAGCCTCATGGCAACGCTCAACTATGCAGCAAGCAAAACTAGAAGTGCAAGAGTTAGGAAAACCTGTCAAAAAAGTAACAACTAAATATGGGATTCCAAGAACGACATTGGGGTTCGTGTAATGTAAAGCTTGGTAGGTTTACTACTTACTGTCTTTTCTACGGAACAAGAAATGGAGCTTTTGGAATACGTATTCCACATGGACTCTTTATTTTACGGGCTGTCTAAACAAGAATTTTTGGAACTTGTATACCTATTACATTATTTTAGGATTTATAAAAAAAAATATATATGAAATAATTGTATCGCTTATTAGAGACTAAATAATGACACCTAGACTGTAAACAGGGCGTTATTTTTTTAAATATTATTTCAGATATATCTGGAAATATTGTACCTAAAAGTTTAAAGCTCCTAAGAAGTTCCTTTGTTTCATATATTCATTTAAAAATAATTGTATGACTGTTTGAAATACATAACTTATAAAATATTTTTGTGTCTTTTACTCTATTTATTATTGTATATATTATTTGTGGCTGTATATTTTGAAATCTACTGTTTAAATCCAGGCCTGCCCGCTTTACCCAACTACTGCCCGTTTTGCCCTAAACGAAAGCCCGCTTTAGGCCTCCCCTTCGGGCAAAGCGGGCAATCGTAGGCTTTTAGTAATCTGTTAATAATTATTATATACTTTAACTTTTGACAAATTTAACCACTTAGCATTCAAAAGTATTTATTAATGGAACTTTTGGCAAAAAAATAAATGGATTAACTTCTTTTCAAACTTCATTTTTTTTAATTTTCCCGTAAGGTGCCCCCTTTGGGCCCATCTCCCCTACACCTATTAGGAATGCAGTATACTTTTTTAAAATTTAGTAAAAATTTAGTAAAATTTAGTATTTTATGAACTAGCTCACTTTGTTACAGAGAAATAAAGATAGAGAACTGTTATTTAGTTATTCAAAATATATTGGATGACAAATTCTTGCAACAACACAGTGAAAAAATAAGTGGCATTATCGCGTAGTGGAGTCTTTGAAATTAATAAGTACAAAAAGAGGTTTTTAAGTGAATTATACAGTTTTGCAGTTCATGATATTATTGAAAATTTTTTTTATTTAAATAAAATAATCCGTGAGTGCGGGGAATAACTTAACGCCTCCCGGGCCGAGGATACTCGTGCTTAATCCTAAAGGAAGGCTTACATGACGAATAATTTTAGTTGAACGAAATGTTTTCTATACTAATAATATTATAAAGAGAAAAAGGTTTGTAATTATGTATGTATGTATGGTTTTCACGCATAAACTACTGGACCGATTTCAATGAAATTTAGCACACATATAGAGGGTAACTTGGATTAACACATAGGCTAGGTTTTATCCCGGAAATCCCACGGGAACGGTAGATACGCAGGTTTTTCTTTTAAAACGCGGGCGAAGCCGTGGGCGGAAAGCTAGTTTTAAGATAAAAACGAGAATAATAAAAAGATCAATTGTTTGTATTTGTTTGTTTGAAAGATAAAATGTAAATTAATTTTTATTTTGATGTGTTTAAGAGAGACCCATAGGTGTATAAATAACTCAAATATAAAATCATCACATAATGTAACATATTTAAATCGACCGCATGTAACCGAGTCCATCATCTCAAGCAGTTAGCGACACTTGGAGTAAACAAATATATATATTTAATAAGTTTTTATAGCCGTAATCTGGACATAATTTACGTTATAATCAGATCAGTGATAATATATAAACACGTCGCTATATCATTCCGTCTGTGCGTTTTGTTTGACGTTAAATTGGTCGTTTATTTTCTTCGTAAATATTAATGGGACTTTATTACTTTATACTTTACTAGATTTCCGCCCGCGGCTTCGCCCGCGTTTGCAAAGGAAAACCCGCATAGTTTCCATTCCCGTGGGATTTCCGGGATAAAAGCTATCCTATGTGTTAATTCAAGTTACCCTCTATATGTGTGCTAAATTTCATTGTAATCGGTTCAGTAGTTTTTACGTGAAAGAGTAACAAACATCCATACATCCATACATCCTTACAAACTTTCGCCTTTATAATATATATTAGATATTAGATATTAGATAAAACTTTAACTTACGGGAAGTTTATATGTTTATACTATGGCTTATATGAGCATTTTGAAGCAGGTCATTGTTTTACTCAATCTTAAGTTTATTACGATCAAAATCTAATCGTTCATTCGTTCTGAATCTTGATTTCTAAGTTTATCTAAGTTGGTATATCATAATATTATACTCTACAACTGTTAAAACCTCAATTAAATCAATAAACAACATGCATACTTTTAGTGAGAGCTTTTGAATGAACTTTGTTTTATTTTAATTAACAAAAACAAGCTTTAAAAAGTAAACTGTTGGTACCTATCATTTTCATTTTATAGAACAAAAGTCTACCTACCTTACTAAAAAATATTAACATAAAAAAAATAATTATATTATTATTTTCTTAACACAATAAAAACATTGTAGGAAAGTTGCTCGAAGTCGAAACTTTAAAAGGCGCGCTAATTTTGAACCGATTTCCGAACTAGTGGGTACCACAGGTAAATATATATAATTATGTCGATTGATAAAATACCTACATACGCCTCTAAAGGAAGTCTGGTATCATAAATATGATTGCCTTTGGAGTTTAAATCAATGAACCGGCATAAACACATTATTATTACGATCAATTTAATTAAAGACAAATAGATACTGCTTTGTAAGATTTAAACCAATATCCCTTCTACCAACTTTATTAAAACTCACAATGGTACCATTATAATTCCTAAAATAGGTAATATTTAGCACAAAACGTGTGACATCCACATTCCATCCAAGCGAATACGCATCCACCATACAGAGATCACGTCTCTAAGCCGATTATCTGAAATCGACACTTTTCATGCCTTTCTAAACATACAGGATAAAATAACTTTTACATGCTTATCTTAGAACCTTATTGCTATAGCCATAAGGTATATTTTTCCATGATTGGATGATGAATTAAATTTGTAACGTAATAATACAAATTTTAGTACAAATAATGTGATTTGATACAAATGCCGTGAGATTGACGTTTTGGGATAGTAAATGCGTTTATGGGTGTCGAATATTGATTTTGTATATACAGGCGTTAATAGGTAATATTAAGTGATGTTAATCTGTCACTGATCTCTACTTATAACTGCCAAGTTGTAGGTACCTTCGAGTCATGGCTGGACCGATTTTAATGAATTTATAAAAAATTATATAGGAATTAGGAACTAACCACAAAATATGTAACTTTTCGTACCTAATATAAATAATAACGAGGAATAGGTATAAGGATAGATACTCATTCATAGTAAATTTGATATTACTCCACGTGGCTAATAAAAAATAATTTAGCCTTATGGCCTTATTTCAATATTTTAAAGGTGTTTTCGCTACGTAATTCCAGAAACGCGTAATAAATTTCGCACACCTTCAATCAAAGCCATAGAATATCAACAATGGTTATTGGTTACATCTGCCGGGTCGCCGGTTCGATGCCCGCTGACAAATTGTGACTAATAACCAATGTCACGGACTATTTAACAAACATCTGGGAGTTTAAAGCGTTTGCCAATTCGTTCGGAAATCATTTTAGTGGAGTTTTATTGAGCTAATGATTGCTGTTTTATGGTGTGTAAGAATTATTGGGTGCTAAGGGACGTATTTAAAATAATAATAATAACATAATTATCGGCTATCTACTAGATAGATACTAGATAGAATAATAATACTAACATAATTATTTTAAATACGTCCCTTAGCACCCAATAATTCTTACACACCATAAAACAGCAATCATTAGCTATCTAGTCTATTCAACGAATATTATTGTCTCGAGCTGTACGACTCTTTGATTGTGTACGTTACTTATTTTATCTCTCTAGGTCTAGAGCTAAGACTACAACGTGTACAAAAATACCTACCTATATTTTGAAAACGTAATAAACGTCAACAGTCCAAATGCATATCTGTAACATTATAATATTATTAGGTACTTAGGGGTAGTACCTATGTAGGTGCTAAATAAATACTGTGTTATTTCCCTTCCTAGAAATAATAAGTTTGTGATTGCTAGTATTATACTTACATAATAATATAATAAAAAAACTATCCTAGATGTTTTTAAACCTCAATCAAAAATCTTCTAAAATTATGTTAGTGAACTTAGCAGATCATTTTTAGCAGATCAAAAAAAAAATGTGAGTCAGTTCCTGATACTTTTTAGAAATAGTTCTGGCGGTTTTACCTTAAAAAACGACATTTGAAAAAATGTTCTGCCAACTTCCCGTAGCAGATCATTTTTAGCAGATCAAAAAAAAAATGTGAGTTCTTATCGCGTGCAGTTGAGTTCTACAGTTCCTGATACTTTTTAGAAATAGTTCTGGCGTTTTTACCTTAACAAACGACATTTGAAAAAACCCGACCTGGACCCGGCTTAACGTGATGCTAAGACGTAATGCTACGACGTGATGCTACGACGTGATGCTACGACGTGATGCTACGGCGTGATGCTACGCTGTGATGCTACGGCGTGATGCTACGGCGTAATGCTACGGCATGTGTTACGGCGTGATGCTACGCTGTGATGCTACGGCGTGATGCTACGGTGTGATGCTACGGCATGATGCTACGGCGTGATGCTACGGCATGATGCTACGGCGTGATGCTACGGCATGATGCTACGGCGTGATGTTACGGCGTGATGCTACGGCGTAATGCTACGGCGTGATGCTACGGCATGATGCTACGGCGTGATGCTACGGCATGATGCTACGGCATGAAGCTACGGCATGATACTACGGTGTTTTGCTACGGCGTGATGCTACGGCATGATGCTACGGCATGATGCTACGGCATGGTGCTACGGTGTGATGCAATATGACATAAATAAATTTTCTAGTGTTTCATTTTACGCGAGTATTTCTAAAAAGTATCAGGAACTGTAGAACTCAACTGCACGCGATAAGAACTCACATTTTTTTTGATCTGCTAAAAATGATCTGCTACGGGAAGTTGGCAGATCATTTTTTCAAATGTCGTTTTTTAAGGTAAAAACGCCAGAACTATTTCTAAAAAGTATCAGGAACTGTAGAACTCAACTGCACGCGATAAGAACTCATATTTTTTTTTTGATCTGCTAAAAATGATCTGCTAAGTTCACTAACATTCTAAAATTACCTAGGCCGATTTTTCAATGCTTGGATATTAAAACTTATTAGTCGAATAATGTATTGGGCTGATTTTTCAATCGTTGGTTAAAATTTATTCATCGAATAACGTATTAAACTACCATTTCAAAAATGTATTCTAATATCCGTATTTGACAGTTTACAGGTGACATTTTAAAATGTTCGTGTAATACTTTATTGGACGGATAAATTTTAACCAAGGATTGAAAAATCGTAAAACTACCATTTTAAAAACGTATTCTAATTGCCCGTATTTGACAGTTTACGTGACATTTTAATATTATTATCGTGTACCTAATACTTTATTGGACGGATAAGTTTTATCCAAGCATTAGAAAATCGGCCCTTAGAGTTATAACTAAAATGGCTAAAACCAAACAGTTACATTCTTATGTACACCATACGTTACTAAGTCCAGCCTCCTAATGAAGATAGCTGGCTTATTTATAGCGTGTAATTTCCAGCCCCTAGGGTCGGCGGGACCCTTGGCCGGCGATTAGCGAGGTCACTTACACTTACACTGGAATAACAACCAAAAGTATAGCGGTTTTCAGCTAATGCGAACGGGATTGTGTTCGTTCAGATTTTATTTAAGTACCTACTTGTAGGTATATGTTTTTTATTGGTACCTATGCTTCTAAGGAATATTATGCTACACATAATGACATAAGTGTAGACCGTATGTGGGTGTACTGTTTATAATTAGATAGGTATAATGAAGTAGGTAAATACATAACATCTAAGAAGATAGTTCGTAACTTTGATAAATACATAATTGAGCTCCTATAGATGTTTTCGAGGTTTGTTGTTTCATATTTTTGTCTTCGACATCGACTAATATAAACAGTCCAATAATCTATATTCTTGCAACAAATTATTTACAAACCTAACGATTAAAAAACCAACATCTCACTTTCCAGAGAAATAATGTTTAATCTACAAGTGGTAAAATATCAAGGTTCCAATGCAAACATTAATATTAACAAAAAAATATTTAAAAATCCGTAATAAATCTAACATGTTTTTATAAAAATTGTAATATTCAGTCGTCTTTGAAAAATATATTCTCCATACATAACTTCGTATAAAAATATTTGTATATTTTGGCTGCTAACGCCAACTATGACAAATCCTGCGAAATAACTCAACAGTTCAAAAAGTCATTTCCACAAAATGTCACTCTCACGTAGTTATTGAAGTATCTCATAGATGGCGCTAAAATTACGTTTAAGAAAGATAGATGGCGCTTTTATCAAATATATTTTTGCTTCAATAATCAAATTTTACTGGATGGAGATAGAATATTCTATTTTTAGAATGAATTTTTCAAGAAATGGATTCATATTGGTTTTTCACCTTGATTTTTCCGCGATGGTGATTGTCATTAATTTAACAGCGTGTATTTTTTTTTATTATCTGTCCCGCGCTTTAAAAGTAGACAAAGCCGCGGGAAATAGGAAAGTATTTCTAAAGCTCACGTGTTATTCTGGTACATTAGCTATATCACTGCTATTAAGCAGCATCAAAATCCGTTCAGTAACTTTTCCCATGATCAGATAACAGACTACAAACATCAAATAAATTTCCAAAATAGGATAGAATTAAACCAATTAATATTTGATTCGAACACTTTTTGGGAAACGTTTTTATTACGGAAAAATATGAGTGTTAATATTCTGTAGGTATTCTTCTTTACATAGAAATGTGTTGGTAAGTAATAAAAGACATGTTGATATATGAAAAACTATTTTATTTCTCATCCCCACTATCTATACACTAACGCTACATTGATACGTCAAACAAACGCCAAAATACATTCTCTAATAAATAAAATTTACAATTTCGATCTTATTGTATAGGAAGCTTATTGTTAATTGTTTTATTTCACTAATATGGGCAAATGTAGTGTAACAGATTGAAATAAAGAACCTACCTATATGAAGATTATTCAATTATAATCAAAAATAATACTTTATTTTGAAATAAGTCACATTGCATCAACATTGCATAGATTTTTATAAATATATAATATACTAGCGGTCCGCCCCGGCTTCGCCCGTGGTACATATTTACGTTTTCTCTACATAAAAACCATCCTCGTACTTCAAGGAATATAATAAAAAAAGAATTATCGAAATCGGTTCAGCCGTTCTCGAGTTATGCGCTTACCAACACATTTTGCGATTCATTTTTATATATAAGAAGACTAGCGGTCCGCCCCGGCTTCGCCCGTGGTACGTATTTACGTTTTCTCTACATAAAAACCATCCTCGTACTTCAAGGAATATAATAAAAAAAGAATTATCGAAATCGGTTCAGCCGTTCTCGAGTTATGCGCTTACCAACACATTTTGCGATTCATTTTTATATATAAGAAGATTATGTAAGTACATACTTATAGGTACCTACTTCTTTGCGGTAATAAACATAGTTTAAGTGAAATATTCTATAGTAAGTAGGTATACCTAACACCAATCTTTACATCATGAAAATATTTTTACAAAAACATGATTTTCTGCCCAAATACGTGAAATAAAACACACAGATAACTTAAGGCCGAGTATTACAAAAGCTGTGTTCAGAACTATCTCGATATAGCTGTAAGTAATTTATTTTACAATTATATAAAATTCCCAAAAACTCATGGATTCAAGAGGCTTAGGTAAATGCGAGGATTTAGTTTCGTCGAGCGGTGGGAAGCAAGGAAAACTGTAATTATTAGATAGATAATTTATACGTGTAGTTTAGAAATCGATTGGATCATTTTTTAATATAAAATGGAAATTTTTTATTCAAAGCATGTTTTAGTTAAGTATATTGTTTAACCAAATTTTATCACTAATTTAAAACACGTATAACAAAAAATAATATTCGAGGCTTTATCTAAATTGAGCTATTTCAGACAACAAAAAATATAATAAATCTAGGGCTAGACGTACAAATTATCTATTAATTTAATAAACAAAATGATTTTTTTAGAACAGGACGGAAATGCCGAAAAAGGGTTGTCATTAGAAATAATTTTGATTTTCGATTGATATTTTTACACTGATATTGTTACATCGACTAGAAATGAAATACACGAGTACATATATTATTTTATAAGATGATAATGATTACAACAGATCGATTTTATTGCACATTCTGTAATAACTTTAAAGCACTTGTAATACATACATATTTATAAAAAATCTGGTTGACACAACAATTTTAAAGAAGAATTAATTACCTTTAATATATGTATAATATTATGAGGATGCGACAAATTTGTATATATTTTTTCTGTTTGTATAATTATTTCTATATTTTCTAAATGCTTTTCTGCGTGATTTCAAAACTAAATAATTTGTTTCTTAAATAATTTCCCAAAACATACGGTTAGGTAACAAAAGCAAAAGCAATGTATATAATAACATACAAACACTAACATTACTTAAGATTTGAGACATTATTACCCTTTTTCCGAAAAATTTACAATCTTAGACAATTTTTAATTTTGAGACTCGTTTTGAACTTTGAAGACATGTTATATTCTATGGGCAGAAAAGAAATACAACGATAGAAGGAAAAACAAACGATTGCAAAGACCATCATGTCTTCAAATTATCAGAGATTCAATTATCAGACAAAAAATAATATTGTACTTTTTCACACATTTTGCGATCTCTGGCTTATACCAAAAAAAAAATACAATCAGATAGACTTAAAACTAAAAAATAATATAATACTGCTTACTGACTGTTATTTATATAATAATATAATCTATCTAATCGTATACAGATTAACAAGGCATAATAATTAATAATAGTCTAATTGCATGTTTTACTGCATCGTGTTTGTTGCCTTGAGACCGACCCTGATTTTATATCGCCTTTTGAACAGATGCCATATAATATAATAAAATAAAAAGGAAAAAATATGACTGACTGACTTATCGATGCAGCATAAACTACAACTATGAAAAACATATCATTTTAAACCAGTCATTTTTTGCATAGCGTAGGTGACACAAAAAAAGGTTCGATTTAGTTTGTAAAAAAAAAGTTAGTTCAGACTTCAGTTAGGTTACTTACACAATATTTTATTAATATCAAATACTAAGGCTAAAAACACAGATTACCTATTTACTAGGCAAGTAATTTTCGGGTAAGTACCTATATCGTATTATGATAAGAAACGATTAAAAATACTAAAACAAATCTCTATGCAATCAATACAAGGCTGTCCTGCAGCTTTATATAATTCAACTGATTGATGTTTTCCATCCTTTAGACCTGTTTTCAAATGTTCTTTGGTAAGTTTTAACAGAAAAATTCTGATACTCTCTCGAGATTTGGCATTGTATATAAAAATCATATCTTGGAAGGGTTCATAATCATATTCATTTTAAAGGACGGATTTCTAATTTTATAGAACAAAGCCAAAATTTTATGTAAGGTTTTAAATTCCTTGTTTTTGTACAACTCAGTATTTTTTTCAGGAAAATCGAAATAACTTTACGTAGTGACATTTTTATTTAACTACCTAGTCTGTTTAAAATAATACATTGAATCGTAATACTTGTATTCGGTATATCCAGAGATCGCATCCAACAATTGAATCTATTACATCTCAACATCTCTACTCAAGGCGTCTAGTTTCAGCTCGTCCTGAGGGTTGAAACTCTTTACCGAAACTCCCGTCTCCGACAGATCTGTGCTCGACAGCTTATTCGTTATTTTAGTTATTGATATCCTACTTTCTATGTCGTTAGCGTCACATATCGTTTCTAGAACTACCCCCTTTTCCACTCTCCTAGGTTTTGGCAGTACGTTTTGAGTGGGTTTCGTTTTTAACTTCTCACTAAGTATCTTATTGCAATTCTTCTTTGACATGTCGAGAGCGAGCGGGTCTTCTCTGTCTTCTTTCTTCTCTTCTAGAGGTTTGTTCTGCTGCTTCATCTCTGCTACTTCTGCATGTGACACGTTGTCCTTCTTCTTCCATTTCGTTCGTCTGTTCTGGAACCAGATTTTCACCTGGAATAGAGAAATGAATGATTTAGTAATGTTTAATGTAGGACTCAGATTTTGTTAGGTTCTTTAGCATAATTAAAATAGATTTGCAAATTTGCAGAATAGATAGAAAATTATATTTCTAATAAAGGTATTTGTTTTAGGAATAAATAAAATAAAATCAATATTTCTGAAGTGAGTTAGTAAGACTTTAATGATTAATTACTGCATCCTCTAACAATACAATTTATAACTCTATCAATATTATTGTATTTTCTTAGAAATCCACGAAATTTCTTATTTCACCTACAAGTTCACATAGCATCATATCATTGTTTCCACATAGTAACATAGTTATTATAACATCGATAAGTCAGTTTGTATGCGTTAATTGCGCAGCCGGGTAACCGGCACCTTTAGAATAACAGTCTTATTATGGGTACGTTTTGTTGCGTTCACAAAATAATCTTACTTTTTTGGCACCGGGACCTTCTAAAACATATGAAAACCAATTGCAACAAGACTGTTTCGAGCGGTTTCGAGACGTCAATCGAAAAATTGGAACCGGCACGCTCTCTTTGACATTTAGCATTCTTGTTATAATGTCAATAATGACAGTTTTAAGCAATTTTAGTGAAGTTGTAAATATGGAACTTTTATAACATTATTTTGAATATTATTAAAAGAATACACATCAAATTTAAGTGAAACGTATGTAGTTGGAAATCTATTTAATAAATGAAGCTTTTAAAGAAGATAATACATTTATTATATTAAAAATGCAAAATTAACATAACTACATCGGGTTGTTCCAAGAAAAGGCTTCAAACCTTTTGATTTAAGAAGAATCGTGTAAATAATTTATTATTGCGAAGTGCGCAATCATCACGAGTCTCTATGAGATATGGGGGCAGCATATGAACAATCTTAAAATACAATTATAACCTACAGATTTATCTGTGTAAGATAAAAGTAATGTAAGTACCATACCCAATGCAAATCTTAAGAGTATATTTAAAAATACGTTTGTTTATGTACACATTCTCCACTTGTTATTTCTCTATATAATAAAATGCAACCCTACTTATTCTCTAAACATAAATTTTATCTAATACCTAACTACTTAATGTAAATCTATAAAAGATTGTTTATTATTTCCTCTTGATTCAATATATTTTATCATGTTATATTATTTATATAATAAAACACTTAAAAGTAAATCTACACTCAAATGCACAACCCATATTATACTTATGTTAGCGATCTCATTTAATTTTGAGAAGTAATACCATTATTAATTTCCAGGTTCTACAATCAATTCCGAGCACTAGGGATAAGATTACCCAGCGTAACCACATGGAAGCATTGATAGTATTCAAGAAACTATAAAGTGCCAGCGCAACATGAATATATTTTTTTCAATAGGAAGCAATATCATGCTTTAAATGAATTAGTGCAATTAAAAACATATTTTATAAATCCAAAATCTTTATTTAGTCCTTTTTATTTATTCATTGACAAAATATTTGCTCCTTTACTTCTCTTGATAACATTTATATATATATAAACTAGCGGTCCGCCCCGGCTTCGCCCGTGGTACATATTTCGCAATAAAAGGTAGCCTATGTTCTTTCTCAGGGTCTAAAGATTATCTGTGCCAAATTTCATCAAAATCGGTCCAGTAGTTTATGCGTGAAAACCATACATACATACATACTTACATACATACAAACTTTTCCTCTTTATAATATTAGTATAGAAATGTAATAAAACATGGAATTATTTGAAAATAGATTCAATTCTATTTTGATTAAATATTAATTAAAAACAATTAGGTATATTACTCAAATCCAAATTTGTAAGTAAATAGCATATTAAAAAGACCCTTGATTAAAAAAATAAAGTCTTATTTATAATACCAGCCTTTAAAACTTAAAATGCAATAAACAAAAACTTTATATTTACATCACAATGAATAATTCCTGCACTAATAGTTTAATGGTATTTATATTTTTATTTTAAATTTAAATCAATTATTGTATTTGCATAATATAGAGTAGATAAATAATTCAAAAACTTGCAGTACTTATGTATACTTTTAATTTCATTTTTACTTAAAATGAAAACAATGTAGGTACTATATTAAGGTACAATTAAATTTTTACACTTTCTTTGAATATTTTAAGTGTAGACATGGTGGCGCCTCCCCCAACTTGAAGTTCTCACTACATGATCATCTCCCAAGCCGGTACTTCCTTGTTCAATGTTTGGGCAAGCCGGCAATCAACACAACTGTGAAAGATAAATTGGATTTAAACTGATTCTTTGTTGCTTTAAAATCTAATAAGTACATTTAATATGTTTACTTTTATTATTAAAGGGCTTGTCATGGTGTATATAATTTAAGATGTTTTTTTAAACAATGTCGGTATAGTTTGTTAAATAATAAATACTTTATTTGTTAATCATTTTTCAAGTATTTTAACATTTTAGTTGCTTATCTTGCAATTCTTAATATCGTGTTAAAAAAAAGTTAAATGTGTACAGTGTAGGTGTGTAATTCCTTACAAAACTGTTAATATAAGTAGCTTCTAACCAAACATAGATAGGTTTCCTTATAAATTAATATAAATATTTACTTTTGACCAGCTGCTCTAGTTTTTGTGAACTCCCAAATCATTTGCACTTAAACTTTCAGCAGAGAATTCTATCAACTTCGTCTCAGCATAACTTTTACCTCGTTGGGAGTTATTCATGTACCTATCTTTGTCTTAGTAATTTCGGGGTCAGGGAGCTTCGCGCACTCTGCACAATGTTCTGCTGTAAGTTAAATAAAAATTACTTCAATTAAGTAACAATAATCAAAACAGACGAAATCATGCAAAAACCAAAACTTTATTCGTAAAAATATATCTCTGTAGTCTGTTATCATAAATCGTCCTTACTCGTACTTTAACTTACCTTGCTATTTCAATATTGCTTTTTCGCACTTTCCCATTTATCCAAAGATGAGATTCACATATTTAAGTTTAAGTTTATCTGAAATTTTAGATAATAAAAAAAAACGATCGATTTTATTATCTAAATGAGGACAGTGACATGACATTTTGATTTTTGACGTTTAATGTTCGATACAAATCATTACGACTTGGCCTAAAAGCCTCGTAGCCAAGCCATTAATCTTAAAAAAATAGACAAAACTTCGGAATTCATTCGCTCTTTGGACATTGTAGGCAATCGTATAGTAATCATGTTGAAAAGGCTCCCGGTACCAAAATAAAGTAAGATTATTTTGTGAACTCAACAAAACAAGGTTGTTATTATAAAAATGGCGGTGATTGAAAATTAAACGTCAAAAATCCAAATGTCATAATCACTGTCCTCGTATTTTTATCTAAAATTTGGATAAATCAAATTGAAAAATTGCGAAAGATAAGTAATATGCATTAAAGAATGCATGAAAGAGGCATGAAAGAGCAATTGAAATAGCAAGGTAAGATAATATACGAGTAATAAATATATCTAAAACATTGGACGATTTATGATAACACAGATATATTTTTACGAATAAAGTAGGTATTGGTTTTTGCATGATTTCGTCTGTTTTGATTATTGTTAATTGAAGTAATTTTTATTTAACTTGCAGCAGAACATTGTGCAGAGTGCGCGAAGCTCCTTGACCCTGAAGTTACAAAGACAAAGGTACATAAATAACTCCCAACGAGTTAAAAGTTATGCTGAGACGAAGTTGATAGAATTCTCTGAAAGTATAAGTGCAAATGATTTGGGAGTTCACAAAAACTAGAGCAGCTGGTCAAAAGTAAATATTTATATTAATTTATAAGCAAACCTATCTATGTTTGGTTAGAAGCAACTTATATTAAAAGTTTTCTAAGGCATTGTACCTACACATTTAAGTTTTTTTTAATACAATATTAAGAATTTCAAGATAAACAACTAAAACGTTGAAATACTTGAAAAATTATTAACAAATAAGGTATTTAACAAACCATACCGACATTGTTTAAAAAACTTCTTTTTAGACGTTTACATACACCATGACAAGCCCTTTAATAATAAAAGTAAACATATTAAATGTACTTATTAAATTTTAAAGCAACAAATAATCAGTTTAAGTCCAATTTATCTTTCACAGTTGTGTTGATTGCCGGCTTGCCCAAACATTGAACAAGGAAGTACCGGCTTGGGAGATGATCATGTGGTAGTGAGAACTTCAAGTTGGGGGAGGCGCCACCATGTCTACACTTAAAATATTCATATTTGTATCATACATCTGAAAATGTAAAAATTTAATTGTACCTTAATATAGTACCTACATTGTTTTCATTTTAAGTTTAATAAAAATGAAATTAAAAGTACACATAAGTACTGCAAGTTTTTAAATTATTTATCTTCTCTTTATTATGCAAATACAATAATTGATTTAAATCTTATATATAAAAATGAATCGCAAAATGTGTTGGTAAGCGCATAACTCGAGAACGGCTGAACCGATTTCGATAATTCTTTTTTTATTATATTCCTTGAAGTACGAGGATGGTTTTTATGTAGAGAAAACGTAAATATGTACCACGGGCGAAGCCGGGGCGGACCGCTAGTCTTATATATAAAAATGAATCGCAAAATGTGTTGGTAAGCGCATAACTCGAGAACGGCTGAACCGATTTCGATAATTCTTTTTTTATTATATTCCTTGAAGTACGAGGATGGTTTTTATGTAGAGAAAACGTAAATATGTACCACGGGCGAAGCCGGGGCGGACCGCTAGTCTTATATATAAAAATGAATCGCAAAATGTGTTGGTAAGCGCATGACTCGAGAACGGCTGAACCGATTTCGATAATTTTTTTTTATTATATTCCTTGAAGTACGAGGATGGTTTTTATGTAGAGAAAACGTAAACATGTACCACGGGCGAAGCCGGGGCGGACCGCTAGTTTAAAATAAAAATATAAATACCATTAATCTATTAGTGTAGGAATTATTCATTGTGATGTAAATATAAAGCTTTTGTTTATTGCATTTTAAGTTTTAAAGGCTGGTACTATAAATAAAACTTAATTTTTTTTAATCAAGGGTGTTTTTAATATGCTATTTACTTACAAATTTGGATTTGAGTTATATAATATATCTACCTAATTGTTTTTAATAAATATTTAAGCTAAATAGAATTGAATCTAATTTCGAATACTTCCATGTTTTATCACTTTTTTTTTATATAAATGATATCAAGAGAAGTAAAGGAGCAAATGATTTGTCAATAAATAAATAAAAAGGACTAAATAAAGATTTTGGATTTATAAATGTTTTTTATTGCACTTAAACATTTAAAGTATGATATTGCTTCCTATTGAAAAAAATATATTCATGTTGCGCTGGCACTATGGCTTCTTGAATACTATCAATGCTTCCATGTGGTTACTCTGGGTAATCTTATTCCTAGTGCTCGGAATTGATTGTAGAATCTGGAAATAAATAATGGTTTTATTTCTCAAAATTAAATGAGATCCTTAACAACAGATTACATAAGTATAATATGGGTAGTGTATTTGAGTGTAGATTTACTTTTATAGTCTTATATTCTATATAGGTAAATAATAACATGATAAAATATATTGAATCATGAAGAAATAATAAACAATCTTTTATAGATTTACATTAAGTATTAGATAAAATTTATGTTTAGGGAATAAGTAGAGTTGCATTTTATTATACAGAGAAATAACAAGTGGAGAATGTGTACTTATACAGACGTATTTTTAAATAGATTTGCATTGGGTATGGTACTTACATTATATGGTACTTACACAGATAAATCTGTAGGTTATATTGTATTTTCAAATTGTTCATATGATGCCCCCATATCTCATAGGGACTCGTGATGATTACGCACTTATTTACTATTTAGGTACACGATTCTTCTTAAATCAAAAGTTTTGAAGCCTTTTCTTCGAACAAGCCGATGTAAAGTTCTATTATTATCTGATAACTGTCAAATTGTCAAATATGTAGATCGCAGTTCGCACCGGTCCCAATAATTGAGTGAACTATTACGAGTGACGACATCAAAATTGCTACAAAAACAAAATCAGTTTAACGCTGCAACAAGCTTGCGTTAAGGGTGTCACGGTACGAAAAGACATAGGAATGTTATAATAAGCTTGCTATAAGAGATGCCGGTTACCCCCCTGATCGATGTCGAACCATGTATCATGTATATTGTAAGCATTTATAGGTTTAATCAGCTGGGATAAGGCTTTTATGCCTTTATCATCGAATTACTTGGATATGTTAATAAAAAATTGTTGTTTATATAAGCTGTTGTTTGAATGATGACAATTTCGAAATTTCTTCACTTTTGGTACCACTATAACGTTTGGTCTTGTTACTCTAAGTAGGTAGATGCTATAGTACTTTGTCAGGATTTATCCGCAAATGAAATTGAAATAAATGACTAAATATGTAGAAAGCATTTAGTTGTTTTTAGTTTATTCGTTTCAAAGTCAATTACAAATAATTTCATCAAGTAGATAATATTTTATATCTCTATGATATTTATGCAAAACATTATAGTAATTTATACATTCATAATTTAATAGCAATAGTTTAAAATAACGTAAGTTTACAAACAACAAAATAATAAAGCATTCCAATCAAAAGCAGAAACATTAAAATGAAACAGCTAGATGTGGTAACATAAAAGAGATTGCTTCATTTTTGGTTTTTATTGCCACAAAATAAAACAACTATAAGATAAATTTCAAATGAGACATTAAAATTAAGAAGTATATTCTTTTAAGTTTTATTGGACACTAAATGTTAATCTTTGAAACTTTTTTATTATTTTTCCAATTTCCAATGACGTATATTATCTGAAATCATATAGGTACTTAAAAAAACGATAGAACCCACAGAAAAAAACGATAGAACCCACAGTCTACACCTATATCTGTTTCCAATTGATATCTAACTAAGTAACAACTTAAGTTACAGAGGGGTACTGTTAAATACTGTATTATGATCCTTAGAAGTTGATAGTGTCATAATCTTAAGTGGTGTCGTAAAGTATGCCCTGCAATACGCTTAATAAAAGACACATCAAGTAAAACTCGACCACACGCGTTGGGTGTCTTAAAAATATGATAAACGGCGTATTTATAGAAATAACTTTAAACGCAGTAGGAATAAGTTAAAACGATAGATTTGAATATTATGTTTGCTATCGCCGGATGGTAATAAAAGGAAGAATAGATCTAGCAATTCATTTTCTGAGAGACGCTTGTCATTAACCAATCGAAGGATTGTTTTTAGTATGCAAATTGGAGATCGATCGAATAATTTCAAAAACAGAGATTGATGCTAATCCTAGGAATCACAGCTAGGAACATTACGTATTAATTTCGTGAGTTCATACACAGATGACAGAACTATATCCAAGTACATACACCGAGGAAATCGCGTAGGTAGTAGGTACCTAATTTCAATTCTATGCAATATACATTTTTATTTTATTGTATCGGAAATCGCAAGTTTGACATATATATTGTAGAGTTAGCCCTTCAATAAAGATATCCGCTTTTGAAGTAGCAAAATAATACCTTCTATTTTGAGACGTTTTTGATACTTATTAAAATAATATTATAAAACTTTTACTTCGAATTTATCAATTTCTCTCCAATACTTTTAGGTTATCCGTTCCTATATACTCTATAGATGCTATGTAGGTAGTATTTAGATACTATTTAGGTAGTATTTAGCTATTTAGACACAATCCACCTGTCAGCCAGAACCGCGGCTATATATCAACGCCACGCCACTCCGCGTAATTGCTTCGCGAATTAATCTCGCTAACATGTGACATTTGACTCCGTGGTAGCCATGGCTTTTGTTTAATTAAACTGTTTGTGTGTTTGTCTGGGTGTTGGTTTTGTATAGTGTAGTTGTAGAGGTGGTGAAAGTTTGTCTGATAAATAATAAGGCAAAGATAGCTGTTTGTATGTTCGTGTTGGAAACTTTTTGGTGAATTGTGAAGAATTCAGTGCTGTTCGTTATTAAATGGAATGTTTTTGGTGATAGGTAAGACATTAGGCACAAATTTTAAACTATTACAAGATACTAATAGAACGTACTATTAATTAATTATGTGCAGAGTCGTTTGAGCGAATAAAAATCTCGTTGGTATTTATAAATGTAAACAAAAAAAAACTATATTATCTACGTGCTGTGTTTTATTGAAAGTTAATTGTTTTAATAAAAGATTAAACGTCAAATATCAAACAATATATGTATTATGTTTATAAATATGTTACTATGACCCTACTACTATATGTTTTAAATTATCTTCTTCATTTCAACCCACAGTAATTATCAGATACCTAACTAATAATTTCCCACCCAACTAAATAAATAATTAAATAAATAAATATTGAAACTATCCTCAAAGATACTAAAACATGGACATCGTGTATTGCACAATACACTTGCAAACATGAGGATAATTATTATTGATTGCGCATTAGCTGTGCCATACAATGATATGTGTAACATGTCACAGCGCTAATTGTGCGCTAGTGATGGGACGTTTTGATGGTTTGTAGTGATGTGCAACCGTTTGTCGATAATTTTATAAAAGTATGGCTGGATAAGTTTATGTTTAAAGTTTGATATTAATATGGTTCTTGTAAAATTAAGTTTCATAATAAGAAATATTATGAAACAAAAATAACTCCTTTTACTTGCTTCCATTGTATTTTTCTGGGATTTTCCTTCCTTTTTTCAATATGGCTTACAGCTTAAACGTATAATGCATTGATCATCGAAAATTAAGTAGGTATGCAAGTATAATACTAGATATAAATCAACTAAGTACCAACCTACAATAACAAGATTCAACATATTTGTTATTCTTGTAGACACAAATCTACTGAAATGGCTTTAAACTTTTCCAACCATTTAAAATTAGTAATTTACAATGAGTAGAATGTAGATTGTAACATCTATAGACTGACATAGGAAAATACCTGAAAATCACAATTATTGCTTCTCATTTTAATTTATGCTTATAATAATTTAGTAAAGTACTTACTATGCGTTGTTATATCCGAATAAGCTCATTACGGTTTCATATCTGTTAATCAGAGCCTTTGATAATATTACAGTTGAATAGATCTATACGCAATATAATATACCTATTAGTCTTTAGTTTTTGCTATGTTTCACGTTAATTTAATATCTTTTATTTATTAATTTGTGTATTTTACTGTTTTTATTTCAATATCAAAAATGTAACTTACTCGAACATGGAACAAATAACCTTTACAAGCTTAGAAATAATTGTTCAGTTTACAAATTAATCACAAAAGCAAAACATGTCATTTTAGTCGATATTTCGTAATAGAACTAACAATATTTTGTGATAGACCTTCCCTTTTGATGTTCGCTTCTGACCCTTAGGCAGTGAACCAATTGCCATACAAATATAGCGTTTAACTCATTGGAATAAATACCAATGTCGCGTGATTGTAAAAACATATAGGGTTTTTCAAAATGTCCGTTTATACAGTACCTTTGTGCTATCGATTGGAAAGATATACACGTTGGGTTTGTATTCATAATTGATATCATAGCTAATTGAAATTATTCAAAGAGATCATAGTTTTTAAGGGTTTTTTTGTGATAATTGATGAAAAACGAGTGAAAATAATGATTTGGACGTTTTCTTTGGAATGATTTGAAGATGTTGAAGTAAGAGAAAAGATTGATTTAATTTTGGCTGATAAGGAAACTCAAAATTATAAAATTATTTCGAGTAGGTAGTCATTAGTACAGCTTAAATTGTATTTTCAATCGTCTTATCACATAGCCACAACATAACATCGGTTTGATTACTGTTTAAATATACATAATAAATAATTTGTATGCATATTTGGTATAATTTCCAAAACAGATCAATGCATTTATCTACGATACAAAAATAATAAATTATTATAAAATGCCATAATTATTGTCACTCAGTCTCTTCAAATTGGCATCAATAATATATTAATCATCGACAAATCAAGTTGGATAATTAATAATTCGTTGAAATGCATCTAAATAAACCCATCACGTACACGAAGTCACGTGCGAGAGCTATATAAAAGTAGTTAACCACAGTGCCAAAAGATGATAGTTAAATCTAAAAGTGTACAATTAGGTTACAATAAATAACAGCTGCATGAGAGGCAATCAATATCGGCCCTCGCTTATACACGCTCCTATTAGTGGAGGATACTGGTAGGGATGTCGTGTGTCGATAGAAGTTATCGATGGTTTATAATTTGTGACTATATTAGTATACTTGATAGAATGGGTTTGACTTCAGTCGCTAAGGACTTGTCCCGACAGCTTTTAGAGTGATGAAATAATTTAATAATGTATTTTTGCTCCCGTCAAATGTATCGAAGCAATAATACACGACTTAGATAATACATTTGGTAAGTTTCGTTGAGGTAGTCAATTATCAAATAATAATTCTATGAAAGATCTAATTTATAGGGATGTAACGATACCGATACCGATACCGATATATCGGTATCGCCGATAATAAATCAACCGCTACCGATATTTTTTTATTAAATTCTTTCTTTTCTTTTATGTTTTTGCATTGTATTCATTCATATTGTTTTATTTCTGTTTCTGTAATAGTGTTAAGGAAGAGCGGAACCTCCTGACACAAGCATTTTATTTGCTTACTAGGAGTGTTCCAATCACAAATTTGTTTATGTAAAGGAAAGAAATATTTTAATTTTTAACGTGATAACGTTTTTAAAATCGTTATAGTCGGGTGACATGCTCATAAACTTGTGTCACACCAAAACCTCACGAGCGCGATCGCAGGTATAACGAGAGAGAGACGGACCGATCTCCCGTTTCATCTCGAGCGCTGCCACTGCATTATGTTATCACGTAAACATCTCGATCGTAAACCTACTTTACAACCAATTTTTTTTAATATCAAATAATTCAAAAACCCGCGCCCAATGAACGATGCGGGAGGCCGCCCGCGCGTGCGCACTTTGTTTTCTGAAAAAACTCTACCAATAGTAAACTTTTATTAGGTACTGATTGTATGTGTATTACTTAAAGTTTA
Organism: Colias eurytheme; assembly: GCF_061535395.1. NCBI lineage: Eukaryota > Metazoa > Arthropoda > Insecta > Lepidoptera > Pieridae > Colias > Colias eurytheme. The sequence goes on along the minus strand of NC_142999.1, from coordinate 9,591,534 downwards.
ACTGACTTCGTAAAATAATAATACTAAAATAAATGGTTTTGTTGTTTTTTGATTTGGCATTTTTATTTAAAAGAATACGATTAACAGTTGTCTCTGTTAAATGTTGGTAACTTTTTATGCATAATTCACTATTTATTTTTCTACCAAGCCATCGATATCGGTATCGGTATCGGTATCGCCGATACATTACTACAAATATCGGTATCGGTATCGTATCGGCAAAATCATGTATCGTTACATCCCTACTAATTTATATTTGTAATAAAGTTGAAACGTAGAAGCAAGTAATGAATAATTTTTTCGTATGAGTTATACTGTTGTGAGAAACTATAATTATAGAATGTTATATGTAATTAGAGAAATAATTATTCCTAATACTATTGTTAATTTCTAACGCTCTAAATAACAGGAAATATTCAAAAAAAAAATATGGTTATTTACAAGTAAATATAGCAAAGCAAATTTTTATTTACCAGTTGCTTTAAAATAGAGATCTTAATTTAAAAATAACAACTCATTTGAATGCGTTTTATTGAACAATGAACAGTGCCTTGGCTGATTTGAAATCGGCCAAGGCACTGTTCTTAGCAATTCTTATCAATGTTCGGTTGAAATAGTAGATGAGTATTCATCCTTCATAAGAATTTAACTGCACTAAACTTTCAGAACCATTTTCCTATAAATTTACCTAATAATAAATTTTCATTTTATCGATAAGCGCAGCACATCACTACCATTATCTCACTTGGCGGGATGACTAAGTCTCGTTAATCTAACAATTATTCAGTGAAGATCGTCGACTCCGACATTGTGGGCCTTAAATGTTTTGTTTTCTGTCTTTTGTTCCTACTTTACTTTAACATTCCGTTGAAATATGAACTTTAATAATTCTGATTAAGTTTCATAATAGTTTGATTCATAATTGACTGCTTAAATGTTTGACGCGGTTGAAATTTGAACCTTAATTATTTAGATTAAATGTGATTTTAATTTGATTCGTTATCGATATTTGGTCGGTTTATCAAAGTAATCGATGACCTATTCTAGGATACTGTTTTGTTATTCTATAGTCGTTAGTTTTATTTTAGGCACTAGATCGATTGCATGGTTACCATCTAGGTTTCTTTAGGAAGATAAGTGAGGAATCGTATAATTGAAATCTTATATGTACCTAGGTAAAGGTATGAAGCTGAAGAGTATGTTTGAACGCGCTAATCTCAGGAACTACTGGTCCGATTTGAAAAATTCTTTCGGTGTTGGATAGCCCATTTATCGAGGAAGGCTGTAGGCTATATTATATCATTATATCATTAAGAGTTAAGACCAACAGGAGCGGAGCACTGCGGGTAATATCGCGGGCCACAGCTAGTAACTTATGTGGATTATGGATTAGTCGCTTTTTGCTATTTTTGCTCGAAATTATTTAAGGATTTGTATTGGATTGAACCTAAAAACCATTGATATTTTTCAATCACTACTTTACTGTCTTAGGTTTTGTGTTTCGTTTTAATTGGTTCTTTGGATTATTTCTATGACCTTTGGGACGCATCCAGGTTGCACAGCTAGTGCATTACAGAAACTAACACAGTAACATGATATTACAAGTACTCAATTAGTATGTACATAATTATTCGGTTGATTAGCTGAAGGCGTGACATGTGATCAAAGGCTTAGGTAAACTGCTTTTGAGAGATATATGTACCTAGATATAGGTTGTATAGCTATTGCTTTGACCGTGTTATGAGTGTATTGTTACAATAAGCTGCCTATTAGGTACCTATCAAATGTTAGATATTTCCGGTTAGTTTTTTTAGATTTTTATGGTTAGGTATAGTTTAGTTTTGAGTATGAATGCGTTAAAAGTAAGATTCTATTCATAAGTAATTAACTCGATTGCTCCTAATTAATTTTTTAGATACCTATTATCTACCTATTAAATCACAAAACACTTTTCTAACGTATGGTAAGTCATAGGTACCTATGAAGGTAGGTATCTATTATATACATGTTTTATGAATTACACCTTGGCCACGGACACCGGCGGCGCGACCGACGCGACGGCGCGACGGGCGGCGCGGCATTTCGCGCGGCGCGGTAAGCACGCCACGGGCATTGGCGTTCGCCGCCGCGACCAGTGTAGGCGAGGAGACGAGATGGCTTTATCAAAGTTAGCTCGACGTTGTTTGGAGAGTAGCAGCTTTTTTGCTCAAGATTTAATGTTTGGAAGATATAGTGGGGTACACGAATTAAATAGAAATCGTGTTACAGACGGAGAATTCCACCAAAAATATGAAAAATATAGGCATGATGAAAAATTATGTTGCGCGTGGCTAGACTTCCAAATAGCTGGTCTAGCTAGAATTTCTGCAATAAAAGCTTCCGTCTCCATTTTCGCGAAAAAAAAACAAACTATTTTAAATTAAGTTCGCTCCGGGAGTAGTCGCCGCGTCTGCCGCTCGACTCCGTGGCCTGCGCCGTAATAACTCATACATTTGTTTCGATCGCTAGTCGTGCCGCGCGATTCGCTCGGGGAAATTCGCCGGTCGTCTCGCTGGTCGCCGCTGCGCGTGGCATGCCCAGTACATTTCCATACATTTGATTCATTCGCAAGACGCGCCGCCAGTCGCGCCGCGCGAATTTTCGCTATAGCGAATTGTCCGTGGCCAGCACGTTAGGTAGAGCCTAATTTTTAATATTTTGACATAGGTACTAACTATTTTATCATGAAAATCTATTTACCTAATTTAAAATAATTAATGCCGGTACGAAAAGGTTTTATTGGCAGCCAATAATCTCTTCAAAGCAGGCTGATAAAATAAATAAATAAGACCACAGATAACACAATATTATATTACCAACTTAATAAAGCAAAGCAATGATTTGATAATAATTAAAACGCCATAGAACAGATATTCGCAAAATAACGTCGGTGTTTATTTTATGGCGGCGGCACAGAGCCTTCATTAAATATTTATATTTTATGGGCCGACCGGTTTAATTATCTGATCTGTTATTAAACCCGTAAATTTAATTTTGTAAACACTAAATTAAGGTCTCTCGGATTAATGTATTGGGTATTCATTTGATTATTTAAACTCTATACTAATTTAAAGCCAAAAGGCTTATCTCTGAACATGTTAGTGCGAATTGAAATAATTATAATTTCGTCATTGAGAAAAGCAATACCTATAGGTATTATGACATATATATATATATTACTAGCGGTCCGCCCCGGCTTCGCCCGTGGTAGGTACATGTTTACGTTTTCTCTACATAAGAACCATCCTCGTACTTCAAGGAATATAATAAAAAAAGAATTATCGAAATCGGTTCAGCCGTTCTCGAGTTATGCGCTTACCAACACATTTTGCGATTCATTTTTATATATAAGAAGATAGGCTATAGCAGACGCAGATTAAACAATGGGGCAGTTAGTATTTTTTTACATAATCAAAGAGATACTGGAATTATAAGTATGTAGGTATACCTAGTAATTTAAATTTATTAAAAAGTGTAGTAACATAGTTACACTGTGAAATTAAAACCGGAGATTTTCGAGGTAGTAGAGCATAAGCCACCAATACCTACTTCTACCATCAGTTGAAAACATCATAAAATCCATTCACAGATTACAAATTGATTATTGAATAATATCTATTTACAATACAAATAGGTATTCGTAGTAATAACTGCAGTTTTTGGCTGCAGGCTCGAGAGTCGAGAGTGTTGGCAGATCACCAAGCGTAATGCATTCAATGTTCCATCTTGCTATATTATGGAAGCGCTTACCTTCTGAGAAATACTTGAATTTGTCTAGTTTGAAAGGTGAATTATTGGCGATTAGCTTTATAGATGACTAGCTGTGCCCCGCGGTTTCACCAACATTGCTCCGCTCCTGTTGATCTTAGCGTGATGATATATAGCCTATAGCCTTCCTCGATAAATGGGCTATCTAACACCGAAAGAATTTTTCAAATTGGACCAGTAGTTCCTGAGATTAGCGCGTTCAAACAAACAAGCAAACTATTCAGCTTTATAATTATTTTAGTACCTATAGATTTATTTATTTATATTTTAATGCTCTATAAGGTAGGTACACTATGAACTTAATTCAATTATAGATTAGAACAAATTACTGATGTATATTAAAGCTACATTATGATGATTAATTTAAGATTAATAGAAATTGCTGTAGGTACCTATTATAGCAATAGCCTATTTATATTATGATGATTTCTTCCAGACAACCAGAATGATTATGTACCTACCTATGTGTGATAGAGAAGTAGTTAGGTAGCAGCAGTATTTACGAATGATATTTTTTTATCACAGCATAGCTACAAAGAATATGGTGGCTTCATTGGTCCCTAATCCCTATAGATAGAAAAAAACTTTAATTTATAGTTACTTTATTTGCTCTCAAGCAATATTTCTTCTATTGGTCGTACCTAGCGTGATGTTATTCTTAATAGGTACAGCAGGTCCAGGTATTAGTGCGTACCAAACAAACGAACACTTCAGCTTTATGTAAGTAGATATAGATTTCATAGCTTAATATTAAGTTAATTTAACTAAGTAACGCGTTCTAGGAAGATCTCAGATTAACGTCAGCAAGTTTTCGAAGCGCGTCACGCTCAAGGCTATGTGTTGCAAGGAATTCCAAGAAATAACGTTCAAGTAGGTATACCTAGGTGATAATTATTCATTTAATTTGTTTGTACATTATCTATTAATCTATATATATATATATATATATATATATATATATATATATATATATATATATATATATATATATATATATATATATATATATGTATATATATATATATATATATATATATATATATCCCCATCACCGTATCTCTACGTTGACGGCGTGGTGGGGCTTGTGTGTTTCGATGACTCTTGGGGCTAAGCCGGTAGAGCTTCTCATGCCGGAAGAGATACCAGACAAAATGAGATACAACCCAATCCAAGGTGGAACAGCAAATGCCGAGGGATGCATGGCTAAGGGGAGCTTAGTCACAAATTTGCGAACTCCGGAAACCAGGGAAAATCCGGTTTCAATTACCCTTACCATGGTGAATGCGGGGCTCTGCCATGGTGGACCGATTGTCCCTAGCTACTCGTGGGAATCAAATGAAGCGTAACAATGGGAAACATAGTAGTTATATGGCAGGGGGGGATAGCCAGGATGCGACAGCATCACATGTAAGACGTAGTACTAGGTTAAGAATAAATAGAGTAGGGAGTATAGAAATTAGAAGTAGGTCTTCAAGTGTAACAACAGATGAATTGACAGATGATACTTTGCAGAGTAGGGATCTTTCTCCCACAAGCTCAGCCGGTACATCGGAGTCGACCACAGATACATTAAAAGAGAATTCGAAACAAAAGTGGTCACGTTCTGAAATTCACGAATTACTATACTGTTATTACATAGCTAAAAGGGGAGGCCCAGGTTATATTAAAAGATTGGAGAAAATATTTAAGGATAGAAATGCGGACAATCCTAAAAGTCGAAGATTCACTGGATACACGCTTTCAAATCAAATACGAAGTATACTAGCCCGGCGGAAAATTTCATTAGAAATTCTTCAAGAAATTCAACATAGAGCAGAACATACACATTTAACAAATGACACTCGCATGCACTGTACACTACAAATGACACACAATACACCAAATACACAAAATAATGAAGGTACAGACAATAGAGAAGAACCATTTCAAGTAAGTAATACACAACAACAACAAGTCGATGATACTTTGCGGAATAGAGACGTAATACTCACAAATTCCGCCGGTACATTGAACATCACCACTGAATTATTAAATAAAGATGCAAGAATTAAGTGGACTCATACTGAACTACAAGAACTTTTGTTATGCTACTACAAAGCTAAAACCGAAGGACCTGGTTACATAAAAAGACTCGAAAAACTCTTTAAAGATAGAAACTTGGATACTAAATTTCAAAAATTTACCGGTTATACACTGTCAAATCAAGTCCGTACCATATTAAAACGACAAAGTATCTCAACCGAACTACTGAACGAAATTAAGAGTAGAGCGGAACAAACAACCGAGTCATCATTTTTTAATATCCATACAACAACACTTGACGAACAAAATAATATACAAGTTGATGGAACTTATACAACTGAAAATAGTTCACAAATTACTCATCCAGTAGAAAACGAAAACACATACACACAAGAAGCAAACATTGCAATAAACCAAGAAGCACAAACACCCGACATAATAGTAAACGAAGATTTGGACCCTTTAATTCTTGAATTTTTGCAAACATTATCTGAAACCAAATAAATCTCAATAGAAAGCAGGGCATTACTACCTAAACCTAAATTTAATAAAACATTCATAAATAACCTAAATAAAATAAATAAATACCTCCCGTGTATCCTTGAAACAAATCAATCATTGCGCGAAATAAATAATATAATATATGCGGCAGCCAAAACTTTAATACATATAAATCAACAAAAAGCATATGTTCCTCCGGATGTATCTAGACCAAAAATAGACCCACCGTGGAAAAGACGAATAAAACGTAGGATAGATGACATAAGAAAAGAATTAGGATGGTTCGTAGAAATAAAATCAGGTGTAAGCAGTAGAAAAATGATAAAAATCAAAAGAAGACTTTTTGAAAAATACAGGATAATTAATGAAGGAGATTTGGATTATAATGTAGAGATATTAAAACAAAAATTTAAAGCTCAATCCGGTAGGCTATTAAGATATGATACTATAAATCAAAAAAAAATTCAAAATTCTCAATTTACTGAAAACCAACATAAATTTTTTAGATCGCTCAATAATAAAAAAAACGTACCTGATAAAATTCCATCAAAAGAAGATATAGAGAATTTCTGGGCATCGATACTTTCAAATCCTATAACATATAATAAAGAAGCACCGTGGATCGCCGACATACACAATTCGGCAGACGATTATGAACAACACTCATTTGAAGAAATATGCGAAGAAAAAGTGAAAGACGCAATTAGAAAAACTAAGAATTGGAAGACACCAAGTTTAGACAAAATTCAAAATTATTATTTAAAGACACTAACAAACACACACAAATACATAGCCAAATTATTTAATCAAATTTTAAAAGGTCAGGAGCCGATCGAACAATGGTTTACTACAGGTCAAGTAATTTTAATATCAAAAAATGATAATACACAGGATCCGAAAAATTGGCGCCCAATAGCGTGCTTGCCAACTATGTACAAAGTTTTTACCTCCATAATAGCTAACGAACTGTATACTCATTGTGATATAAACAAATTAATAGCACCGGAACAAAGAGGATGCCGAAAACGCGCGCGTGGGTGCAAAGATCATTTAATGATTAACAAAGCCATATTGGAAGATGCACGTAGAAATAAGAAAAATTTAAGCATGGCCTGGGTCGATTACCGAAAAGCCTTCGATAGTATATCACATGACTGGCTATTCAAAGTGTTGGAGTTTTATAAATGCCCAGCTGCTATCGGAGACTTTCTTAAAATAGTAATGCCTAAGTGGAATGTGGTCATGACAGCTCGTGGTTTGAATTCCTCAGTAACTACTGATCCGATTCGTATTCGCCGAGGTATATTCCAAGGGGACTCACTATCTCCCCTTCTTTTTTGTTTAGCTATCAATCCAATATCACAAATCCTCAATAGATATAATAATAAAGGTTACAAGCTAAAGGACGATACTGTAATTAATCATTTATTGTATATGGATGACTTAAAAATTTATGCTAATAACGAAATAAATCTTAGAGTTTTAATAGATAGTACTGAAATTTTTACGAGGGACATAGGAATGGAATTTGGACTCAATAAATGCAATATTCTTCATATGGTAGCTGGGAGAAAAACGGAACATTATGGAAATGGACACTTGTTATTGAGCGGAGAAGAATTTAAACATTTACAGGCAGACGAAAACTACAAATACTTAGGAATTAATGAAGCAGGAAAAATAGATCATCATACAATTAGATTACAAATACAACATGAATATTTTCGACGAGTCAAATCCCTAACGTCTTCACAATTAAATTCAAGAAACTTACTCAAAGCCATAAATATATACGCGATACCTGTTTTACTTTACACTTTCGGAGTCATTAATTATAAAACATCGGACTTAAGAAAAATAGACGTGAAAACGAGAAAAATTCTAGCCATGAAAAAAGCACAACAACAGAAAGCTGAAGTTGAAAGACTCTATTTACCACTAGAACACGGAGGTAGAGGATTAACATGTCTAGAAACTCTCCATAAGACCCAAATAATTAAATATAAAAATTATCTTGAAAATGAAACCGATCGTATTATCAAAGCTATATTTAAACATGACAAAACCAAAGAAAAATACTCAATAGTTAAGGAAACGCAAATTAACTTAACGGAAATAGGATTAAATCAGTTTGAAATTTACAGAGACAAACAATTAAAAGAAGCAATAATTAGGACCAGAATTACAAAAATAAAAGCAAAACCATTGCACGGCCAGTTTTATAGATCAGTTTTAGACAAGGAGAATATAGATAAAAATCAATCATTTAGATGGCTCAATAAACAGAAAGTGTCCCCATCTTTAGAATCATCCATATTTTCTATTCAAGATCAAGCGGTGGTTACGAGACAGCATGAAAGAGATATATTAAAGAAAGCAGTAGATGGTAAATGCCGATTATGTGTAGTGAAAGACGAAACAGTGCAACACATAATATCGGGATGCGAAAAATTAGCTGGAACTTATTATACAAAGAGACACAATAATTTAGTACAATATATATTTTGGGCGCTAGCAAAAAAACACAATATAGAAGTTTCTAAACAGGGGTGGCTAGAACACTTGACACTACCTCAGGTGAAAGAAAATACGACCGCGAAGATAATGTGGGAAATTCCAATACAAACAGATCAAACAATAGTACATAATAGACCGGACATTATATATATAAATAAAACAGATAATAAAACATATTTAATAGACATAACAGTACCATCAGATTATAATATAGGACCAAAAGAAATAGAGAAATTAAGCAAATACCATCCTCTTAAAAATGAAATAGCCCGGCTATGGAATACTTCTGCAGAGATTATACCAGTAGTGATAGGAGCAACTGGAATCGTTGCTAAGAGTATAAATAAGTACTTAGATAAATTAGACGCGAACATCAACATACAAATATTGCAAAAACAAGCGGCAATACATTCAGTCACTATCATAAGCAAGGTGCTAGGAAACACAGTATTTATAAATAGAGATTCCGAACCTCCTCTTCCTTGAGGGTCTCAGGGCGGGAGTTAGGAATAAAAATAATAAACCGAGCTACAGCTCGAGTAGAAAAGTTTTTTCAAAACTATATATATATATATATATACAGGGTGTCCCACTGTTGGTATACTAAGCTCAAAGGAGGTTATAGTTTTGCATACGCTTAGTACGTAAAAAATAATTTAAAAAATCCAGACGCATTTTTTTTTTCAAATAGATGAATTCTTAAAACTCTATGTGTACACCCAAAACAAGCAACCTGCCCAACTTTGCCACCAGCACGTGAGCTATCGTTTAAGATTATGTTTTCATAGACAAAATGCTCATATTAGAGAAGCAGTATATGCCGGCTGCGCGAAGCTAGAGAAGAAAACATGGATTTTCAGGAAAAATTTAGCAAAAAATTTTGGACCCAATTTTTTTTTAAGTATTTTTTACGTGATCAGTATATGCAAAACTACAAGTTCCTTCGCGCTTAGTATACCAATAGTGGGACACCCTGTATATATAAAACTCAAAGGTGACTGATAATATAGTGATCTATCAACGCACAGCCCAAACCACTGGACGTATCGGGCTGAAATTTGGCATGCAGGTAGATGTAAGGACGTAGGCATCGAAGAAAGGATTTCCCGAAATTCTTGCGGCCGGGAACGGGGAAAAACGGGGATGCACGTACAAAGTCGTGGGCGGATAATAAATACAGAACTTGCGGATATATAGGTAGTAAACTATAGCTAGTTTACTACATATCCGCAACTGTATTTACTATTTATTATTTAATAATTATCCATTAGGTTATCTTGCCCAATAGCCTTTCGGAAGGAAGTAGATAAAAACGGGATAAAAACAGCTTTCCCGCGCAGGCGCTCCTTAGAAAAAAGACTGCATCTTTGCTAAAAAGACTTCGTGGCAGCAGCAACAGCATTCTGAAAGTGTTGTGCGACAAGGTGGATTCGCCAATATTAGAACATTTCCGTGAAATTCTAATATATCATGAATAGTATTATGTTTTTTTTATTTTTTATGTTCTTGATGTTAATGAATAAATTATAAAATATTTTATTTAATGAAAATTAATATATGTAATTCATAATAAGTACTGACATATTAACTAGAATAAAATTTATGTATTGTTACTAACCTAGGATAAGAATATTGTTACTGACAAGTGGACCAAGGATGTTACAATAAATAAATGAATTATTATTAGAAAGATTTGTGTCAATGTGTGAACTAAATACATATCAACAAAATCCGTTCAACCATTTTGACGTGACAAAGGAACAAACATCCAAAACTCTTTTTTTTTTTTTTCATTTTTCTACACCTGGACATAAAAAAGCTAGAAAATAACATTGAATCACGAAACCATTAAGGCTAATTGAATTGCAAACGACACATGCGCGTGGGCATGACGCTGATCGCTGATTGGCTGCTTGATTCTAGGCCGCGAGAATCCTGCGCTCTGATTGGTCGATGGATTAGAAACAACAATTTGGCAGCTTATCAAGTGGGCTGGACTTGATCGTCAAAATTTGTTATTTTATCTTCTGAGAAAAATGCGAATTGTTTTGTATTTTGTATTACAACGCCAATTGTCGAATTTATTTTGTGCTAAATGTTTAGATCAATGTTGCAGGGTGTGCGTAAACGCATAGTCACTAAATAGATTTATAATTATTATTTATTAACCTTTATCTGCATTTCTCTGTTATCTATGTATCCAATAAGTTACACTCATTCAATAGTTACCTATAAGTTCCATGTAGACCGTACATAATATTTACCAATTTTGAAAATACGTCACAGAATGAATAAAGCGCGTCACAAACGGTGAAGATACTACCTATAGATAATATTTTATCTTAAGATACGGTATTATTTTATATTATAGTATCTTAAGGTATCCGGTATCAGCGTTCTGACCATCATTTTTCTTATTGGCATTGCGTACTAAGACCCCTGTAGAACCGCCATCCTGTTACAAATGACCCACAAAATTTCGGGTCGGTAGTATCTTCACCGTGTGTGACGCGCTTAATACTTAGGTACCTAGGTAGGTACCTACTTAGTAGACGTAGTACCTAGTAGTTTGTTAATATACCTAAGTACCTACCTACTAATTATATCTACTCCCTCTAACTAGGTACTGTTCTATAGACTATAAATAATGATCCATCTAAAGTCAACAATTGATTCTTTAACTTTTTACTTACACCACAGTCCACAATTCACAACTTATAAATAAATAAACTGAAATTACTAAGAATTTAAATATAGATAACCCACATTTTATAAGCAACCTAGGTAGTTATACCTTTCTAATTCATACCCGTATTTTCCTAGCTATTATAACACATTCTCACATACGGCCACTTTGGATCTAAATTATTCAAGATGCAAATACAGGTAACGATCGATAAGAGCCTTGTATAGACTGTAGTATTCAATTAACAACTTATAAATTCATTGTTAGCTGCATGCCCCGGGTTGACATGAGAAATAATAGCCTGAGTTATGACTCCCACAAATAATGGCTACCTAGTTTTTTTATCTAAAGGTAGGTACATATATATAATAAATCTGTAGAAGGGTCAATTCTGTACATTGAAAATATATAAAAAATATTTATTTTTTCTGTATTTGCTATTTCCCTGCTATTTAGCAGGGAGCGTTACTGGATCGATATCAAACCCAAATACCTATGTGATTAAAAAAAATTTTTGTCTGTCTCTCTGTCGGTCTGTATATTCAAGCATCACGTGAATACTAACGATTCGGTTTCGATGAAAATTGGTATAATTATAGGTATTATCCTGGGCATAAAATGGGATACTTTTTATCCTGGAAAAATACGTAGAAAAAACACGTTGAAAGAATTTTAAACGCGATTTATTCATCAATGTCGCGTCAAATAAATGGAAATGATATCAATTATCTACGAATAGACAAAAGTCCCTAATTTATTACTAAAACCAAAATACAAATAAGTAGGTACCTACTTACCTAATTATATTGAATCCATTAAACATACCTAATAAAAACCAACTATCTCCTATTTTAAACAAATTACTAAAAGGTCAAGATTTCTAATTAGGCTCGATTCTATCCTAACAACAGAGTGTGTGTACTTTAATGAGAATTTATGGAAACTATTTAGCACTTAAATAATATGGATAAAACTTAAGAGGTTAATTCCTGTTTAGGAAGTACGACGTAGGGTTAGCAAATAAGACAACGTAGAAATAATTTCCACTTATATTACATTTTATTATTAATTGTATTTTAGAGCATAGAACAAAAACCGGCCAAGTGCGAGTCGGGCTCGCGCACAAAGGGTTCCGTAGCAGCAAATATAATAAATTACAGTTAAATCAACCTATCTCAAAAACTATAAGAGATACTTTGATCAAACCAAAAATCGTTGAAAGAGTTAATTAGCATGCATCACCTCTATTTTTTTTAGAATTTTATACCCCGTAGTTATAAAAATAGAGGGGGGGGGACATACTTTTTACGACTTTGAGAGCTGATATCTCAAAAACCGTTCACTTTAAGAAAAATGTTTTTTAGAAAACTTTATATCATTTTAAAAGACCTTTCCATTGATACCCCACACGGGTATGTACATCGAAAAAAAAAATTTCATCCCTCAGTTACATGTATGGGGGGCCCCACCCCCAATTCTTTTTTTTACTATTTAGTGTCATATTTTTGTAGCGGTTCATACAACACATATTCCCATCAAATTTCATCACTGTAGTACTTATAGTTTCCGAGTAAATCGGCTGTGACAGACGGACAGACGGACAGACGGACAGACGGACATGACGAAACTATAAGGGTTCCGTTTTTGCCATTTTGGCTACGGAACCCTAATAAAATGAAGACTAAAACTTCGTGAGAAAATATTTTTATGTGACATTGACCATGATATTTTAATCTCCATATCAAAATTAATTCTTGTCTGTTTTGCAAATCAAGCATAAAAAAGGAGACGGATAAAAATACATATATTAAAAAAACACCAATTTTGGGGTATGGAGTACCTACCTACTTAGGGGATATTGCCAATAACTAAATATCCCAATTAAATATAGGTACTATTCAGAGCATATAATAAATAATTTGGAAAATCCAAAAGTGCACGCCTCATAATTTTTTTTTTAATAAATATTTATTAATTATTATTTTTGTTTATTTAATAACAATTAAACCACATCGAATCAGACCCTGAAAAATGAAAGGGTTCTATTCCTGAACATACTCAAGCGTAAGAGAAAAAAAAAGACTCGATTAGTAAAGTATTTCGGTCGCTATCGTGTTAACAAGAAAAAGGATCCGCACATACAGACACACGGACGTCCAAGACAGAACTTTTTTAAACTGTTTTTTAACTAGTTTAAATAACAAAAATGACATCAAAAATATCATGAACGTTAAAAATAGTGTTTTTTCTTAATATGTGTGTGTATGTATTATCTTACAAGTGCAATGTATGATACATAAAGACATTTTAAGTTTGAAAAATCAGATGTTTTGCGCGAAGTGACAGTAGTACCCACCTCAACGCTTCGCTTATGAGGCGTGCAATACTTTACTCAAAAAATCAAACATTGCATATAATAAATATTAAATACTTATTTTTGTCCTAAAAATAAAAGCACGGTAATAATAATTCGAAGTTTCTGGGAAATATTGCAAAAAGCGTGATCTACGAGTGATTACTGCAATCAGTCAAGTCGAATAGCTGTCTCAAAATATATAATACTTTTATGCTTACAGTTTTCTTTATGTCGATCTTCAGTAACTTTACGTAAAAAGAATTAAATCTGTAAGTGGGTCAAAATCGAATCTAAAATAGTCTGTCACATACAAATATACCTACAGGTAAATCTAATAAAAACGTGTTAGAAGCTGTGTTAAAAATTCAAAAACGATTGAATCATGAATGTAACACGAAACAATAATTTGGTAGGTATTCAATATTACAATATTAGCGTAAATTATCTCCAAAATATCAACGTTTCAACGTTAATTCAAGCAAACGTTTAACGTGCTTATTTTAAAACATCAATTAACAAAGATGGTCGTTTATACAGGGCCGATATCGCCGATAAGATAGTGATCTTAACAGGCGACCACCCTGGCGGCCATTTGCATAAAAATCTCACCCATGCGTTAATTGCCTTTGAATGTCTAGATGCGCCTTTATACAGCTAATTACCTATTTGAATATAATTGATATTGCTTTTGTTACTGTGATATAGGTGGAATTTAATTTGGTAGGAAAAAATAGATATTTAAACCGTTTTTGTTACTTATTTAAACGATTTTTTATATAATGCTTTACCGATCTTTGATGATCCCACAAACAACGAACGGTATCAATTTGTAAGGCCACTTTTTATGAAACATCTTTAGGCGCGTTGAGAGTAAAATTCAATACCGTCACGTCATGGAGTAAGGCGACGTATTTGGTATCTTTGAATCTTGCCAAAGAAGTTTCACTTCTGACACTTGTGCTCGCCACGTGCTCTTTTTTAATAATATCTTGCCATAGTATAATGATCTTACTCAGATACTTGTTTATCTATTTCTCTATACCTTAGGAACTGATATACCTATCAACACTGGAAGTATAGATATAGATATTAGGTAATTAGGTATTCAGGTATACCTATACAACTAGATTACCCAATGCCTGCTTGTGGCGACGGTGGTTTCTTGCACATATAGCATAATTACATATTATTATTAAGTATATATAATGGATGAGTTATTTGATTGTGGTTTCGTATACGCCATGTCGATTATCGATTATAGCATTATGATGTAACCTCATTGGTATTTTGGTTTGACTAGCGGAAGACGGCGGATTTGATTGCTCTAATAATAATTAATTATTAAAAAAATTGCCAAAACATGTCTGTACCTATTCCTACCCATTGAACTGTGGCTTTCGCTGCGTAGGTAAGTATAATAATTAAATTAGTAAGTAAGCAAAAAAAACACATTTAGATACCTAAGAGCATTGAAGCATGTTTATTGTTTAATTTAATTTTAAAACAACATTGTTAATCACTACATAGTATAAAACAAAGTCGCTTTCCCTGTCCCTATGTCCCTATGTCCCTTTGTACGCTTAAATCTTTGAAACTACGCAACGGATTTTGATGCGGTTTTTTTTAATAGATAGAGGAAGAGTCAAGAGGAAGGTTTATATGTATAATAAGATCCATTAAGTAGTGGAGAAGTACTGTTATTTTTGAGGTTTCTAATGTGATGTCGTAAAAAATTACATTTATTCCGCTTACAATGCAAACTCAGGCTGAACCCTACGAGTTTTATCAAAATAATGTACTAAGTATTATACACATTGAAAAGGTCTACAGAAAAGTCCGCGATGGTATATGTCTATCTCTTATGGATAACCCACAATAACTTTTTTTTGTCATTTACTTTTTACGACAAATAATGGCTAATTTTCGAAGCGATTTTAACCAATACAGCATTAATCCTTAACCAATTAAATACCATGGATACATTGTTCATTTAATATAGATCTATATGGCCCTTTACACCGTATGATTTAAGTGAATATTTTCGAAGATATTACAGATTTAAAAAATTGCGGGACGTAGCGTTTGCGGCCGCCCGGCTATGTATTTTATACCCGTGCGATGCCGGACTCACCGGAGCGAGCCGCTATATTTTTATACCTATACAGTACAACGTTCACAATTTTTCTGTAGTGTATTTAGTATCAGCCACAGACATAGATAGACTACGCAAGTACCGCGATCTGTATGAAAACCAAGCGTGTCATATTTTTTGTACTGACCTTGACGCGTTATGACGTCACGAGCGCTTTTTAGTGATGGTAATTTCATTTTACGCTAAATCGATTAGGACGCCACTCGCGCGGCGATTCTAGTATCGTCCTATCCCATCGAAGTAAATCGAAAGAAATCAGATCAAACTAGATCTATGTCTAAGAGGTAATTAAATAAATGAATCGTAATCGATTACTAAATCGATTCAAGACAGAAAAATGATAATTACCATAGACAGAGGAATGATAAAATAAATTTATAAACCTTTTAATATTCTAACAAGTAAACTAATGTGTTTTAGCTTTTTCTTATATATGCCCATTGAGTTACCGTGTACTACGTACTAGAGAGGCCATCGAAAGAAAGTAATGAAACTGTATCAATCCATTTTTCTTTTATGTTCGGGTTACTTGGAAAACTGAAAAACAAACATAGTCTAAGCAATAAGGAGTTTTCTTAAAAAACTCCCAAGATGACACTTTAACTAATGGCGTCCATGTCATAATATTTATTTTTAGTACCTTTGTATTAAAATACTTAAAAGTTCTAGGTCAAGTCGTATTAAATGACAAAAAAAATCTATGCCTTTTTTTCTGAAAAATTGCTCCTTCAAATTATCATTTTTCTGTTCGATTATAAAATCGATTAGAATCGAGAACTGTTGCATCAAATGAACATCACTAACCACAAAATTGGACAGAAAAATGAGAACAGAAAAATGAGAAGACGCTATACATTGCTTGTTATCATACGACTCGATCTTTACCGTGCCAAGTAAAAGCCGCAATGTATTCCGAATCATTTCGTATGATTTGGTATCCGTGTTTGTCACGATCGTTTTCCACAGATATTCTTTATTTGATTCTAAAATAAATAGTGCATATTCTGATTAGAAAATTACTTACCGGTGGAAGGAAACATCTCTGCTAACTCGGCCACTCACAGCTGTGGAGTTTCTACAGTTTATAACGGCGTAATTCGGCATTTTACTTTATTCAGCTTCACGTCTTTCCTTGGCGAACTGCAAGCGCGGACTGAGTGTAGGCCAGCGTCAAGTAAGTTTCATAATCTTAGTTTGGACACGGGAAGTACATACACTCGCTTAGTCTATCTTGATACATGTCTGTGGTATCAGCATTGCACCCGTGCGAAGCCGGGGCGGGTCGCTAGTTTTGTAATAAAATGTGCTCCACTTATTAATTCAGGGCTGTCACTATATTTTTTTTTTGTTTTCACATAAACGTACAGAATATTTCTTGTGCTCCTATAAAGTTCTAAATAAATTCGTTTGTTAATTACAGCTTAGGTATATTCTTAAACGTTCAATTTTAAAGATAAAAAGCATTTATTTATAAATATAGCATTTTCTTTCATTTCAAACTCAAACTCAAACATTTATTTATTCAATTAGACTTCTTCTAGAAGCACTTTCGAATCGTCATTACATATTTTTAACATTTACCACCGATTCGGAAAGCAGTATCTATGGAGATGAACCGGCAAGAAACTCCATAGTTGCTCTTTTAAGGTCTTACAATTACTGCTATGAGGAATATATTTCCAAGTACACACGCTTTAAAGTCGAGATTAAAAATATTTTTTAAATATAAACCTGTTTAGTTTTAATTTATTTACAAACGCTACAACGAAAAATATTTACATGAGCACCACTATTATACTAAAACTGCAACCAATTTAAATGTTAATTCCGCCAACAATATTTATTTTAATCACCACAAAACAATATCTATTTGCTTACACAGTTTATCAATCATGTCGAACACATCACGCCATAGATTATGGTTGTATCGATATCGATATAATGTATCGATATTTCGATAGATATGACCGCATGTCAGAAGCCTGCGGTGGACGGGGTATCGACAAATGACTGCGTGCTATGGATTATTGTAATTAATACTTGCTGGTATAAAAAATCGGTCAAGCGCGAGTTGAAGTCTCAGTTTATAGTAAAATGATTAATCTTGTTGCCTATTTTTTATAGTTCAATAGATCCTCCATTCTATAATTTCATCGTTTAAAGTTGTTACTTAAAGTTAATTTCCATCTCAATATCAAATAGTCTTACGCCTTTAACGCTTACGACCAACGTAACTTGGCGGGCCTGAACATAGCCTCTACGAACTTTTGCGCATGTACACTCGTAAAAAAAAGTGTTATAGGCATTTATTTCTTTTAAACTGAAATTCGAATAAAAATTTCCTTATACAGAGACCAAGTACAAATAAAATAAATATCAAAACGCTATGAGACATAAAGCAATAAAAATAACTTAATGAATTCAGGATTCACTCAGCAACTCTTAAAAAAACTTTGTCAAAAATTTTTACGCCTTCTTCTTTTTCTTTTTTAAAATACTTCGTTAAATCGAATATTATTTTTCTCGCCTGGCGATTTAAAACCATATTATGCTTTGGTGGCATCTTTGTTCCCGAATAATACAAAATTCCAAGTAGAATATTCCAAATTATCACTAAAACAAACTTAAACACGAACAAATTTAAACTTAACACTCAACAATATAATAATAACAAATAATAACGATCAACTCAACGAAAACTTTTGTAACCGCCTGTACTCAAGACAGAGATAGCGACACGAACACGACACCAATGTTAACGTGTGACTGAGATACATAATTGCGTACCGAGAATTGCCGAATATGCACGAAGTTATACGACGTAAACAAAAAGGGATGTCCACTATGCCTGTCTGAGGATATTGATTAATCGATTTTTTTTTCAAATCGATTGAAATTGAATTGTGAAATATATTTATATTTAATTTTATAATAGGTTTCAAATATTCTCAATCAGTCCTTATTGTAGTGGTCGTTTATAAATAAATGATATTTAACTAAATCATGTCTTACAACCATGAAAATAAAATGTTATTAGTTTTTTTTTGCTATTAAACTCGAAATCTCTTTTACTAACGACAAAATTCAATAAGTTTGTAAAGCTATTTCGTTCAGTATCTCATATAAACAAAAATCAATAAATTTCAAATCGATAAAAATCGATTGCGATATTCGTTCGAATAAAGGGATGATTGTGTTTACATAGAGTCAATCCCTAGCCTAGATCTCCGCCCCGCGCACGCCGCGTCATGCCACCATTTCGTTCCTAAAAAACGTTCGTGCGCAGCCTTCTGCGCGAAGTTCAGGCCCGCCAAGTTACGTTGGCCGTAGTGTACCATTTAAAAAAACTTACTAAACTAACGGCTGATTTTTCAATCCTTGGTTAAAACTTATTCGTCGAATAATGTATAAAACTACCATTTTAAAAAGGTATTCTAATTGCCCGTATTTGACAGTTTACGAGACATTTTAATATTATCGTGTAATACTTTATTGGACGGATAAGTTTTATCCAAGCATTGAAAAATCGGCCCTTAAACAATATTGTTGTAGACACTATTTTCTAAAAAACGATATTATACGCTTATAAAGCTTATTTTGTTCCAATAATCATAACATCTTATAAGGGAACTTATACATTCTGCGAATAGCGCAAAATTTGTATAACTTCCCTATCATTTCACCCTCACAAATATTCCATTTATCCCCTTAGAAGATCCGAAACATAATACCATCGGTAATTAGTCTCTTGGCAACGCTAACTCGATTCTATTTCACATTAGATCTAATTAATCGTCTCATTCCTAGTGAAGACAGGCATCTACAAATACGTGCATGTTTCATAAAAATGCCACTTCTCGAAATTATTTTAAATGACATATCTTTAAAGAAAAGTTTATAAACGTTAGATAGTCTACTAATAGAAGGAAACATAATCCTTTAGATAGCCGATGTGAATGCATTTAAATTAAAATTCATGATAGCATATAAATTTAACAACCAATTAACAACTGGTCTAATCAACGCCTTTGCTTGTATTCTGTGATCCGTGCTTTAAGTTACACAAACTATTTTCATAAACTTCAGAAGCATTAATTTAACAAGTGTTAAAATTAAATACTTAATAAAAAAAACTCGTACGTGCCAGCCCTACGAAGCATAATCGACAATTAAAATGGCGCGTCATCATTTAGCGACACTCCACCGAGCGGGCAGGACGTGCGTTATCGTTCCATCGAGTGAATAGATCAATTACGTTTGGGCTCGAACGTGCTTGCTTTAAAAGAAACAATTGTTTGAGCCTGCTCAAATTGCTACTGAGAAGCTTTGTAATTAATGTATTTGATTTTTTTGAGGGTAGTTATTGTTTGGTTGTATTTGAAAATCTCTCAACTAAGCTTTAGAAAACTCGGTATAACATTCGTTTATAAATCGATCTACAATAATTTTTTCATTGATGTTAAGTTCCAGAAAACAATTGCGAAAAGGAAGGCTTCAGTCCATTAATCTCCAGTTAAGAAACCAATTTTGATTGACTTTTACCTAAAAAAATAATTGCAATAAACATCCTCATTCTACCCGTTGAGTTTTATTTGATAGTATTATATTTTATTAATATATTAAAAACTACGCAGTTGTTAAAAATGTAACATTCCTGTAACTAATCCATAAAGTATCTTTCAAACGATGTTCGCATCACACATGTCTCAAAATAATAACCAAAGTTGTCTGTATGTCATCTTGGAGATAATAATATTTCAATGTTCGTGTTTCTCTCAATAATTTATATTTTATCCGCGCTTATAATTTAAAACAGACGCGTATATTAACGAAATTCTAAGAAACATCAAAGAAAGCTAAAAAGCGAGCTGCAGTAGCGTGTCGTCCATCAAAACATTATCACTTCGAGCCGATGAAATCCCTATATGTGTTGCTTTATAATGTTATACGAAGAATCAGGTGAAGACATGCCATACAGACAGAAAGCTGTGTGTCTACAGATAGCTATGCTAATTCTTGGAAAACTTACTTTTTTATATCTTTTGTATTGAATTAGATCCTAGAATACGATTTCTTGTTTTTAAGAATTTTATTTTTAGGACTACATATTCCCTTTGTTTCAATTTATCTTATCTCATTAACAATTATATCATGTTGTCATTGAAAAAATCAAATGAGACGAATTTGCGACTACTTTTGAAGGCATACAATTTGGCGTAAAACTATGCACCATAGATTACTGTGTATTTTTTTTTCATAATTGAAGTGCAAACTTCTTTAGCGGCGCTGAGCACTTTTTCTGCAATGGGTATAAAATCTTAAACTCGCGTCAAGACACGTGACCTGATCGAAAAAGCGTAAGACGGATACCATTCCAAAATATCAAACATGCTCAACGTTAATAATCAAGTTTTCACTTCTGCGGTCTGCCGGCACTCCCGGAGTGCAACCCGTCTTACATAATATAGTTACAACCTACACATATACGTACACAATAAGTAAAAATGTACCAGCATGTCTTAAATTTTAGCTAGATCAGCCTTCAAAGTAAAGTTCATACCTAGTTGGAAACATATCCTGAGGCATCAGGCAATCGGGTAAAACCACGAAGATACTTAGCAGTTAAAAATATATCCATGTTCTATAACTGGACGACGGTCATTAGTATCGTTTAATCTGATCGCTATATTATCACAAATTCCTGTAAAGTCATTTTTCAGTCGTGTCGCCACCGTCACGTCGTCGTCGGGATAAATGTGATGTTCCGCGAAACACAAAGTTTATGTCACTATGTTGTATGGATATTTGAAATAGGTCGTCAGGTTTAAAGAACTTTTGGGATGGATTTAATTTTGTCGTGTCGTTGATTGCCTTTTACAAGTAGGTTATAAAGGTTGGATTTGGCGGAAAGATTTAATCTTGATAATATGGTGTAAGGTGAACAAATATGTTATGTGTAAGATTTGATGTTCTTTTTATTGGTTAGCAATCCTTTTAGAAGATAGTCGGAAATGTAATATTGTTTCTGATGGTTTGAAAAATAGACACAGTACGCACGTAGGTTACATAAAAATATTAAAGAGATTAATTTTTATAAAACCATATGTAATTACTTCGTTAAATATCACAATTTTGTATTTAATGCCCTTAATATCATCACTACATAGTATAAAACAAAGTCGCTTTCCCTGTCCCTATGTCCCTATGTCCCTATGTCCCTTTGTACGCTTAAATCTTTGAAACTACGCAACGGATTTTGATGCGGTTTTTTTTAATAGATAGAGTGATTCAAGAGGAAGGTTTATATGTATAATAAGATCCATTAAGTAGTGGAGAAGTACTGTTATTTTTGAGGTTTCTAATGTGATGTCGTAAAAAATTACATTTATTCCGCTTACATTGCAAACGCAGGCTGAACCCTACGAGTTTTATCAAAATAATGTACTAAGTATTATACACATTGAAAAGGTCTACAGAAAAGTCCGCGATGGTATATGTCTATCTCTTATGGATAACCCACAATAACTTTTTTTTGTCATTTACTTTTTACGACAAATAATGGCTAATTTTCGAAGCGATTTTAACCAATACAGCATTAATCCTTAACCAATTAAATACCATGGATACATTGTTCATTTAATATAGATCTATATGGCCCTTTACACCGTATGATTTAAGTGAATATTTTCGAAGATATTACAGATTTAAAAATTGCAGGACGTAGCGTTTGCGCCCGCTCGGCTATGTATTTTATACCCGTGCGATGCCGGAGGCCGGAGCGGGCCGCTATATTTTTATACCTATACAACGTTCACAATTTTTCTGTATAGTAGGTATTTAGTATCAGCATTGCACCCGTGCGAAGCCGGGGCGGGTCGCTAGTTTGATTATAGATCGTATAATTATAGGGTTGCCAACAATTGCACAAAATAGAAAAAAATACATTTGTGCAAATGAAACAAATTCATAACGATCATACACGTTAGAAGCATCGTTTAAGCGCGAGGTAGCGAGGCTCGTTGTTATTGTAGAGGGAACAGAGGGCTCCAGAGGGTGATTAACCCCTAGGGTTGGCACTCGCTTATATTTTACACCCTTATTATGTATTTATTTTATAGATGATCTTATTAAAGAAAGAATCGACTTTTGTTTTTATACACCTACTTATATACTTCAGTTGAAGACTTGTTGACTTGACTTTGTTGAATATGTTTATTTTTATATGTATGTATATTACAATAGTAGATATAAATTTAGATAATTACCCACTAGGCTGTCCTTTTATGCAAATAGAAATTGGAAATGTTTACGTGAGTTTATGCGAAAATACATGCATGTTTGCAAAACAATTGAATCTATCGCCTATACTCTATAGAGTCTTAATTATAAGTTTTTAACAGGAATTTAAATACTAAAAAGTTACACTAAATTCATCAGTTGCGTTTTTTACCACCTTGTTATTACCAGCTTATGTTCAAGAATATTATTTTATTAAAACTCCGTTTTGGCAGCCCTACAATTAAATAATACATCACGATCCGCAAGACGCGGAGGGGAATCTCGGCTAATCCGTAGCGGCGGGAATTATAGCGATGTATCTTCTGAGATCATATTACTTGTGATAATTAATATATTGTATACTAGTTTGTGCGCCGGTTTTACGTGCTTTTGGAGATTTTAATTGACTGAAAAAGGAGGTTTTATGTTGCACTACATACCTATGTATTTTTTTTAATTGTGTAGGTACATTTAGAACGATGGCAGTATGGTGTAGACATCAATTATTATTATTAACAGTATACATAGCGAAAATTGATTTGGTTCTCATAATTGGCAACAAGTATTTTTGTACCCGGTGAAAAATAATCCTGTGATCCAGACTATAAAGTGAGTCGTTAAATATATAATTACTAGCTGCGCTTCGCGGTTTTATCAGCGTGTCTCCCTTCCTGTTGGTCAGAGTAACGATATAATGCCTTCCTCGATAAATGGGCTATCTAACACCGAAAAAATATTTCAAATCGGACCAGTAGTTCCTGAGATTAGCGCGTTCAAACAAACAAACAAACACTTCAGCTTTATAATATTAAGTAGGTATAGATAACTGGATACACGCTGTATAATTTTATTCCTATCAAGTATCAACACTCTTCTTTCCTGCAGATACCTTTTTCTTTCATACATATTCAATCAGCTGTGTATCCATCCTCGGAAACTAATTTTTTTAAGAAGTAGGAAAAGATGATTTTTTTATAAATAAAACTATGTAATCACGAGATACGGAAAAAGACACAAATAGTAATTAACGGTTGAATGCCAGCAATGCTGTGAAGTTAACATCTCTGTTACGAGCAGTTAACTTAAATGATGCCGTGACGAACGATGCCGGGGTAAATAGTTGTGCTGTTAAGGGTAAGTGTTTAGCTATTGTTTAAATAACGTTTGTTTGGTGATGGTGCTGTGGTATTTGTGATTTCGTAGAAAATTAAACAGAACAATGATTTATATGCAATATTTAGGTACACAAGGGATTGAAAATCAAATTCAAATTCAAATATATTTATTTGCTTTCAATTAATTTGATTAAACGAATAGGTAGTACCTATTCGTACCTACCTATTAGGTACTATAAGAAATAACACGGGGCGCAGGGTTAAATATTAATTTGAATGTACTGCGATTCTACTCAACTGCCTCATTGATATGGTAAGCAGTTGATAACAAAACAAATCACAGCAAGTCAACGACAATTAAAAAGAGAGGGTTGTTGGGTCGAACGTCGTATTTAACGTCAACGTCAGATCCCCTAGGCACGATTCATGCGAATGCGCCAGGATTCAAGGAAAGCGGCTATTTCTTTAGTTTCTTATATTTTATAGTATTCGACAGCTAAGCATGTTCGTACAGGAAATAGTGACAACTATTGTTCCACAAAAATATTAAATCAAAAGTTAGGTACATCTAACAGTACATAAACAAAGTAGAAACGGGCGAAGTAGCATTACTTAGAAATTCATAATTTTAACTGTTTAAAATTGCAGTTTCAATTCGATTAATTTCTAAAAGGAACCTTAATTGCAAATCGAATGATAGGTGTAAATTATCTCAAATGTTTATCAAAATCCACACAAATTAGCGTGTTAAATATATTTCATGAATAAAATATGATATCAATAACACCTGTATGAACACTACGGAAGAACTTCCCCTTAACAGCCATTTTCTATCGCATTATTATTGTAAAGTACATTTTACTCTTTGATCTTTCCGTCAATCAAAACACAATCTTAATGCCTTACTTATTAGTCTATTTTCCTTTAAACAATAACTGTATGGTTTGTATCATTTCTATTTCCAATCAATTGGATTAGTTTGAAATTGTGCTCAAGTGCTTGGTCTTAAGGTTTACTTTCTGTTGCGTTTGGTGTCGAGTGTTTGTGACAGGAGGCATAATTGGCGCGAAATGGACTGAATGTGTAGTGATGTAGACGTCGATTTAGAGCTGGCTAGATGTGGCTTAATTATCGATAATAGCTTTTTGTGTGAGGATGCAAAATTGCTGAACATATTGTGATGGAGTTAAGATATTTTATTGTATTCGATTGATATAATTTACAGGTAACACATTGTATGGCAGCAAGGATATCGATGGAAGGCAATTAAATATTATTAAAGTGAAACTTTTATTACATCGTCTCAAACTTTTTGGTCTGTGTAGCGCATGTCGCGTGTATCGCGGCTGCCGAGTAGGTATACCTACTCGGCAGCCGACCGTCACGCGACATGCGCTACACAAAGCAGTGTTCGGAACCGTTCGAACAGTTTCACTTTTACCGTGGTTTCATAAAACCACACAACATTTTTAAAAAAAGAACGAGATCATAAATACCTACGAGATCATCGTGTTTTGTTATTTTTATGGGAAAATGTTACATTCTTTGATATTTGCGTGTTGGTATGTAAGTAAATAAATGTCAAACTTGTTTGCCTGTAGCTTTTCTAACAATATTGCGTAGAATTATTTGTTGTATGTTCTGACTTCTGACACGCCAATATTAATCACGAGATTATTAATTATCGATGCAGCTACTACATTACTCTCGAGAAGTATGTACTTAATTACTTTAAAAACATCAATTTGTAGGTACATTATTTTAACTATAAGAATGAATAAATAACTTAGTTAATGTCACCACTTTACAGCCACGCGACGCTAACAGTCACATCCAGTAACTTCACTCGTGTAGAGGTTACTAATCGCTAGACTTAGAACCACTGAATGCTTTGATTTAGTGAGAGAGCTCTGTGAAACAGAACGGAATGGTTTTCAACAGTGCCGTGTAAATACTCGGAATTGTAATATTAGTATGGATTAATAAAGTGGTCGCTAATACTTCGAATTCGAACAAAAAGTTAAGATTTTAAAGCTAGTATAAAATAGATTTTCTAGTTATTCTCGCTGCTTTAATTGCTAAAGGAAAGACTTCAATAGGAAACCAAACAATATTCTAGATTGAAAATTTTGACATGTGACATTTGTACGGTTTTATGATGATGATGGATTAATAAAGGCGCATCTACTAAACTGATTTGCGTGTTTACATAGGTGTTGAATGGTGATGGGTGTTTTTGTTTGGATTTTAAAAAAGCACATTACATATTGATACCTACTAGCTGTGTAGCGGCTACATCTCGGGTAGGCTACACTGTAGCCTACCCGAGATGTACACTTTCATGAGAATCGATCAAACCGTTTCGGAATAGTTCAATTTCAAACACCGCGACACCGAGAATTTTATTTATAGACATAGTTAACAACCTGTATTAATCGAATCTAATCACTTTTACGTCTACCCCTAGCAGCGCCCACAAAAATAGTGTTTGAAATAAAAGTTGTCTAAACTTTTTCATGCCTATATGGATATGAAAACAAAATTCCAAATTCATTCATTCTGACAAACCTTCGCATTAATAATGTTCTAGGAAAGATAACTTAAACAGTCCAAAATAAGTATACCGTTTATAAAGGGCCAATTAAACCCATTCTGTCGTTCATAAAAGCGGACATTATCGTGTTTGCATGCTGTCTCTGTCACTCGTTGAGATAATGGTATTTCTGTTTCATTGTGAGAAGTGTATATTTACAAAATTAGGGATCGGACGCGTTGTGTGCTGGATTGCGTTATCGATGTTGCGAATTTAATAGATTTTTTTTATTTCATGATTTTGATTATGGTTAAAATAATTTATTCAATCACATTGTTATTCTAAAAACTATAATATCCTTAATATGTATATGCACAATAGTATTTACATGACATATGAAATTATATACTATGGAGCACATTGATTATTTCTGAAGTACTGTTATATTTTCTAAAAAAGTACATTTTAAATCTAGCGAGAAGCTTAGTTTTCTAAGTAAGTCTGTCATATTAGTAACTGTGTACATTGTGCATATCCCACATGCACGAATCAATAAAAATAATCAGAAACACTTTATAATTAATAAACTTTAACAAATAAATAATATCAACATTCCGTTAATTATTCCATCCATTCATTAATATCATAACCTTTTAAAGCAACTATAATAACATTAGCATAACTAATTTATCTCTGCCCAAGGAACACTCGAAGTAAATCACGTCTCATAAACACACCGAACTAATATCATTTATGAACCATTATGTCTGTTTACAGTTCGCTGCGGATATATCAATCTCAAATCGAGTTCAAACTCGACTCGAAAGATCGTAAAATAAACATCGACACTCTCACAACACTAGCGTTTAAAGTGCTGACAAATTTAAAAGTGCGATTATTAAAATATATGCCGAGCAAAATTGAACTGTAGCACTTTGATTTAGAGTTTAATGCTCGGTTGAAGTGTTCGCAATTATGTTGGTCGTCTTTTAAGTGGTCGATGAGTGCTTTAGTGATTTTATTTGATTGTTTATTTGTGTGATTTGTCCCCCTGCGCTGAGGGATTGGGAATTAAGAACCCGTATACGCACTGAGCGAATATCAACTTGATGTTTCGTGTTGGAAAGAAAATTATTTTAAATACATATCAATATTTGCACATAAAAGTTAGACAATGTAATCATTCACCACGCGAATTAGTAATTATACTTTAGATCTATTAGGTAAGTACTTCAAATTTTCTGGGTACTAAATTTGAGAAATAATTGTTTATTAAAAATCATGTCATTGCCTTTTTCACTTACATTCATGAAAATATTTTAATATGTTTTTAATATGCAATGGCGAGTTAATTCCTTTTTTTCCGTAAGCCTCTATCATTGCAAATCTCTTGTCTGTTATAACTAAGATATAAATTTAACAGGATATCACGGGGATATCTCTCGCACAGTGAGTACCACAATAATTGTGTACCACGATAATTATTATCGAACCATCAACAAACGCGAAGGTTAATTCGAAATGAAATGTTTGAGTTACGACATCGGACGCTTTTAATTTTATGTCTCACAGCTCACTCGATCGATATGCGCCTTAATTAATTGATAATTTTGTTAGCTGGAGGGAAATGTATTGTTTTATTTCACAAAATTTATATTAAAATACATGATGTTCGTCTTTGTATTGCTCGAAATTTCTGCGTTGTGCGATGTATAATGAATGAATTTTGTTTCTTTATATTTAGTTGTAAAAATCTAGACTTAAAAAAATCAAATAAAATACGTGCAAATAAGTAATTTTTGAATTTTCAATATTCAATAAAAATCGGAATTATTCTCCATCATATTATAAATCACTGTTTAAGTAGGTACAAGCACCAACAGACTAACATCAAAAGGCAATGTTCACAAACTTTCAAACAATAAATTTAAGTAGAAATTTCACCTATAAATACCTCTCAACTAACCAAACTAAACGCATAACTAACAAAATCAAAAACATTCAAATTCCCTCTGATCATTGTGTAAATAAAGCGATTATCCCGACATCATAAAAAAGGTAGTCACCCACGGAATTATTACAGTTAAATAAATAGCCGACTTCAAAGGAAGTTGTCTTTACAAATGCCATTCATCCGTTTTATAATCCATCGCAGTCGTTAATAAGAGCTATTAAAATTGTCATCATTATTTCTGAGGATTAAATATAAAGATATACGCGGCGGCCATAAAAAGGTATATATTTCTTAATCCGTCAAACAACATTGGGAGGTAAGAACTTAATTTTGTCCACGCACCGCGTGGGGATGCGGTGACCAAGCTTTTAGATTATGATGGACGGATGGGACTGTCATAATGTTTTATTGGTCTTATTGGTATTGGGTGGTACACAATATTATCTTTAGAACATAGGCTACTTTATAAGATTAATAAACTTAAATTAGTATAATACATAGGTAACCTGTTATTACGATTAAAGGCACATTGTGGTTTTCACAAGAAAAACTTATAAATATATTTCTAAATTAGAAGTTATTTTTATAATATTAATTGATGGTAGATAAATACATAATAAAAACATGTCATTCCAAAACAAATCCTATGTCCTTACAAAAATCAAAACAACCATTCACCATCCAAATCCATCTACAAAAAAAGAAAAACAGTTAAGCCATCTTTTAAACGGTCTCTATCCCACATTTTACAAAGTAAATCAAAACGAAATACCAAAGCCGGCTTCCTAAAATTAAAACGTTGTTTTTTGTCTCCCCTCCTCCCTCGGGCCACACCGCACCCCCGCACCCTGATTTAAATTAATTATCTATGTTTAGCTAATGGGCGAATATTGCAGCTTATTT
Source organism: Colias eurytheme (assembly GCF_061535395.1). Taxonomy (NCBI): domain Eukaryota; kingdom Metazoa; phylum Arthropoda; class Insecta; order Lepidoptera; family Pieridae; genus Colias; species Colias eurytheme. The sequence continues at coordinate 9,561,710 of NC_142999.1, read as the reverse complement.
TCGGTTAATTTTTCCGGTTTATTGTTTGTTTTTGATTGTAGAGTGAGAATAATTGAATCGTTTTAGATGCGTTTTATTTTATCGATGAAGTGGAAATGACGGTGCATGATGCATGTTAAAAATAATTGATTTTTAACATGTTAATAAAAATCATGTGATTGTGAATGAATTATAAAAAGTTATTACAATTTAATGATACACCTAGGTAAGGTTCCAGCGAAGTATGTATTTAAGTTACAGTAATTTCATTAAACTTATTCACAGCTTATTATTATCATCGCATAAAAATATTCTTAACATACTTACGCTCCATAAAACCTAACATTTAAATTCAATTTAACATTCCACATCAATTTTAACGTTAAATATCAGCGCTCAAACATGCTAGACACAATAAAATGGCTGCATTTAAATAAATACGATAAAAAACACTGTTTTCTTTGCTAATGAGTCGGAGTGTTTGATGCGCCGCTGTCGCCGCCCGAGCCGCCGTCCATCCATCAAAATTTAATAGTAAAACAGTGAGGTATTTGTAGCTCTGGGGGCTTTGGGGCCCCGGTATGATAAGTCTTTGTTACAGTTACCAAACCTAGCAATTGTTTTGGAGTATGAAAATATTATTAAATTTTAATTGTTTAAGTAGTTGTTTTGTAATGTTTGTATTTATTACTATATACGGGCACAAATGTAGTAAAATGTTATACCTATACCTGAATAATATTATCTTTGATTATACGTTAAACATAGTCGTACTGGCTAATTTTAACACGATTAAAAATATTACGTTATGAATCAAATGAATCGGAGATAAAAATATTTCTCAAAATAATATCACTCAATTAACAGGTTATAACATTATAATTTTTAAGATATAATTAAACCTGTTCAATTCAATAGTAACTTGTTTAATATGTTATTACAGAAATACTGTCGCACGGTACGTGCTAAAAAGATAATTACATAATTTCATTATAATATGTCCACAAATGTCACATTATAGAGGCCCCAATCAATTACAAAACCAGGGCCCCATCTAATGTTACATCGCGGGGCCCCAATTAAAGTTTCCAAAGCGTCTAATATTAATTTAAATACCTCATTGATTGTAATCGGAGTCAGATTTGATGAGCCACCCGACTGATTGATTTATTCGAGGTGGATTTATGTTTAAGAGCCCATTAAGTGTGCCACCGCACATTAGCTCAGGTATTTATGATTCGGATGTTATAGACTAGTGATGCAACCCGGTTTTTTTGCGTTTTAACGTGGTTGAAACATTTTAATCATTGATGATTCGAATGTTTTGGAGCTTTTTAACAAGCTTTTAAGCTTAACATTAGCTGGATGTTTGTAAGTTTGTGTAAGCGAGTTCTTACACAAAATAAAAAAATAAAATCCACCAAAATATTTTTTCCAATTAAGTAAAAAAAACGTTTGGTGGATTCTATCTTTTCTATTTATTAACTTAATTTATGATTATTTTTTTATGTTTGCATTTATCCGAAATAACTGTCTGTCTACTTCAACGAAGCTTCGAAACAGCTTAAACGACTTGACACTGATAGTTAACTAATGTCTTATTGAGTCACGATTCATTTTGAAGTTGTGCGTGCACGAGAATTAAAATAATTAAATAAATGCCTTTTTAATTAATTTTTAAATAAATTATTTTCTAAATATCAAAGCTTAAATAGTAACGCAAATAAAAAATTATATTTAAGTCGATTCAAAAATAGACATGATATTATAATTTTTCTTAGAAATGTTTCAATTTCCATAGTCCATACTGCTTATGAAAATTGATATTAAAATAATTACACATCTCTATCAAAATATAGACGTAATTTTTAAAAATAAACTGTACACAGTGAACGTAAAGACCAAAATTGTTTGATTTAAAATTTAAATCCTTCAAGGCGTTGAAGCCAAATATCCGTTGCCTGGCAACCCTGAAAGCTCAGTCATATTAATATAACGCTTTTCGAAATTGAAACTTATTACCTAGATTCAAAGTCGAATTTCGCATGACATGTAATAAGTGAAAATAAGCAGTATCTATTTTTATTTGATAGAACACATATCGAATTATTTTAAGCTGTTTTATGATTTATATTATTGTAATATGATATAAAATTGCTTGTCACAAATTTTGTTCGTGTTTTGTTCGTATGATATTTAAATGTCACAAATGAATAATAACACCTACAGGTAAATTAGCTTGGAGAAATTTTTGCATATGTAGTGGTGTGTATATTACTCAGATCTTAGAGCGCGTTTCCACTATATCGTTCTGGCCTATACAAAAATGTTTCGATATCCTAACATTACTATTTAACTTTATACTTATTCCTAGCAACACTTTTGTTTTCAATAAAAACAAGTTTTTATTTGAAAGAAAATGGTTTTGACTTTATAAAAAAAAATATATCATTCAATTTTACGTCCTTGAGCAAACGACAAGGCGACTACCGTGAAACAATAAAATATCGTGTCCATAATAATTTGTTTCATAATTAATATTTGACCATAATAATTACGAAACAAAACAAATAAATAAATCGTCACTTGATAGTGGAAAGTGGAAACACGCACAAAACCAGAATAAACCAGTTTACGCTGTCCGCAGGTGCCACGTGCAGTCGTTTGGTAGCGTTAGAACATAAAGCACATTTCATTCAAAAATTATAATTATTATGTACGTAGTTTAATTGATAAATTTTGTATTTGTTGATTGTTGTTATTATTTGTTATTATTGTTATAATATTTGTTGAAGTGAATTACATGTCCCGCAGCCGGAGGCCCCAAATGAAAACTCAGATGTACTTAAAAACTACATTTAATAGCTAAAATGAGACTTTTACACCCATGTCTGCACGATGCAGACCGGAGTTAAAGAATGAATTTATACAGTTTAATAATTATAAAGACGTAAGCTTGGATGCTATAAGGGAAATCGCATCCACATTCTATTCCCGTGCGAACGGCGTATTCAGCAGTTTTGTATGAAGGCAGGGCCATAACTAGTGTTTAATTTGTGTGTAAGTGTTGTAACTTTATATTGTTAATTCAATATGGCTCCAGTGTTAAAACATGGTCGAGGCAAGCCTTTGACTTCTCAAACTAAAGAATTAAACTTTAAATGTCGTTTCTTTTTCAGGTTAGTAAATTTTTCATTTTAGTAACATTGTTAATGTAAAAGTTATATGTATGTTAAATGTGCAAATATTAAAATAAAGTCTCATCTTTTTCAGAGGAGAAACACATATAGTTTAATTTAAAATCCCTTATATATACAGGGTTACTTGTAAAACACCGGCAACCTCGCAGGACAAGATAGCTAACATCATAAGTAACAACATTTCGACTTTTGATAATTTGTTAGATTTTATTTTCATACAAAAATAAATATTCATTTAATTTTCCGTCTGAATATTATAAACTCTACGCCTCCCAAAAATTACGTAAACAAAAAGCGAACGAGAGGGGGAAGGGGGCGTCGCGTCGTCCATCCGATAATTAATAGAACATAGACTTACAAATGTAAGGAGAGTACAATAAAAGTTTAAAAAATCATTTAAAAATAATTTATTGCGTTATGCCAAAAGTCGTAGAACAAATGTTGTTATTTATGATGTTAGCTATCTTGTCCTGCGAGGTTGCTGGTGTTTTACAAGTAACCAGTGGCGTGCATTCCATAAAGACATAAAGACACTGCCTACCCTACCATTTACCAAACTCTGATCAATATTTAATATGCATAAATGAAATTCACAGCGTCGTTAAATTTTATTAATTACGCAATGTAGTTATGAAATAAAAATATATTTCAAATATATTTTAGATCCATCTATCGGTATTTTGGTAGCATTATTATCTAATTTCTATAACACCGGCTCGGCTCAAGTCACTATTCATGCGCTGCACTAGCGCCGCCACAGGACCCAGTACGTCACGGGACGGCAAAGACACAAACTATCCGTGTCTAAGTTTTTATATGTGTGCTCTGCGTGTCTACGCATATTTTATATGTGTGCGTGCCTATAAACACGGCACACTGATGTAATAAAACCACGCACACAAACACACAAGGTAGGCAGTGTCTTTTTACGAAGATATACGAATTAGGTACGAACCGAATTCGGAACTACATCGAAAGTCGAAACCTCAGAGGTCGAAACTGTAGTTGAATATGCGACCAATTTAAGAAGTGTGATAATGTATACAATTTTGTAGCGGTAAAGACCATCTGCAAATAGTATCATTATTCGTTTGTTTTGTTTTGGAAATAATTTATACTTTGAGGTTAAATTTGTTTTTTGAGAAAATTAATAATGTTTACTACGACAATTTGCAAGTGAAGTGTTTTGAGAGTAACTAAATAGATTATGTATATCATCAGTGTATTTTGTAAGATAATAAGGCATACCTAATTTAACGAAAAATTCTTATTTTTGTTTTATGAATAAACTTTTATCAAACAGAGAGTGATAGGAAAAAGGCCGATCTATAAATGGATCTATACCCGAATTTGTAATACACAAAGGTAAAGTTAATCATTAATTACATAATATAGAATACTATCATACCTACTTTGACAATTATTTTATAGATAATATGACCTATGTTCGTGATATGTTTTCCATTATTTTGTGGAAATACTACGTATCTCCAATCAAATATCAGTACTGCAATATGAAATATTAGTTTTTATGACTTATTATCATTGCAATATTTCTGCCTACCCTGTCCAAAAACTCTGTGCACGCCCCTGCAAGTAACCCTGTATAAAATAAAAACTAAAAATAAAATGTTGTTTTATTTTATTTGCTGACCATACACTACTACAAACGCAAAAATTTCTCCAAGCTAATTTACCTGTAGGTACTTGTAAAATTTGAGAATAATTTGGACTAAGTATAATTAATGTTAAAAGCTGATCTTATTTTTTAAGTAATTAAAGAATTGATTTCGCTTTTTGTCTGTATAATATCATAGTTACACCTAAACAAGTTAACGTATTTAGTTTCGTTAAACATAAAAATAGATTCATAAATGAATTCTAAAACACTGGTGAACCGAATAAACCATCAACAAAATAAATAACTTTGTCATATGGTTAGAGAAACAATTTTTTAATCAACGAGAAGCTGGGACTCACAGTGGGGGGTCAACAAAAACTTAACAGGCCATAAATTAATGGGCCCTTAGTCATTAAGCAATAATGATGGATTCGCCTTAAGTTATAATAATTAAAGTAGACTTAACCCAATTAAATAATATCTATTAATAAACGGAATGTTAAATATTTCAATGAATTATCTACCTTATATCTATAAATAAAAAGGATTAATGGCAATAATCTATACTAATATTATAAAGAGGAAAGGTTTGTATGTTTGTATGTATGTACTAGCTGTTGCCCGCGACTTCGTCCGCGATTCGGTCGTTTTTCGTCATTCGTCGTTTAAAAAAAATACGTGTCACTTTATTTCTGAATGTTCTTAATTGTCTCTTATAAAATTTAACTACATTAAAATTGAATACTCTGATAAGAAAATCTTAAAATCATCGAAAATCATAGACATCGAATATCTGAGGAAAACATGAATGAATGTGATTTAAATTCTACATTTCTTAGTAATTAAAATAATAATCTAAATTAAATGTAGATTAACAGTTTGAGCGCACCATTATAGAATATGTACCTAAGTAATAAATTACGTTAGTTTACATAGTAACTTTACTAAAAACACGATGACTTTCTTTCGCGCTCGGTACCACAAACTAAACATGTTTGTGGTACATGGCCCGCGTCACTTTACCCCCCACGAGTTCCCCTTCGTTGCTATGCGAAAATACATTCGTCGCCCTACTGTAGGAAAAATTGTAATACTGTGGCCTGGGCGTTATAACACGCTCAGGGAATTCCTGAGTGCTGATAGACTTCCGTCTATCGGCATTTATACCAATTTTATATTAATATCACCATCTTGAGGAAAAGCTTCTAATGTCGATTTAAAACGCATATATACGGATTAACCTGATGAATTAACATGTTCTAAAATTGTGAAATGAGTTCAGTTTTAAATTCGAGAAATATTGATTTCTTGTATTCGATTATTCGTCGTAGTCGAATACAAAATATATTTAAAGAAACTTAGGTTGGCCTTCAGGCAAAAGGGATCCTATCAAATGATAAACTTGACCTTGTATCTTAAAAGTAAGAATGATAGGAGCATCTGATAATTGTTGAGCACCAAAGGATCATTTAAAACGCAATACTATAAGAGCTAATATTGTCTAAGAACTGTTTAGATTGCACATGTTCCTCTAAAACTTAAAAGTAGTGACTTCAAAGGTTCCGGCGTATCTTCAAACGAAAGCCGACTCCTTACTCCACTTTAAAGCATTACAAAAAGAACATACTACGTTAATATCGCCTATACAGAAGATGATCTGTAATCAATTGTGAGGTTATAAGCAAACCCACTTTTATATTATTTTGTCGGACCACACCACCGAATTTGTAGATTGATCTTCTATGTTTACCTCTAAGTCATTAAGACTATGTCGAAATCTGTCTGCAGTAAGGCTTCTTGCTATTCGTCCGTTTAAAGAGACCAATAGATTCAATTCTTAATCTTTCATTAAACAAACTTATTAATCGTTCTTGTCTCAAATAATGGTAATATTCGCGTCCCTACTCTAGTTTATGCTCATGTTCATCTTCGAGAGATCGAATAATATTATGGTGCACCCTATTATTTGTCAAACGGTCTTCATATTGAGTAAAAGTTTCAGAATTCTCGAGATAAAATATGACGATCGTGATCAGCTGTGAGACGTAATTCCCTCTCAGTGAGGGTTTCGGTCTCACGGGATAGTACAATATGCCATTTGCGATCAGCTGTGAGACGTTATATATACCCTCTCAGTGATGGTTTCGGTCTCACAGGATAGTACATGCCGTTCGCGGTCAGCTGTGAGCCGCAATTCTCGTTGTGAAGCGGTTTCAGGTTCGGCATAACACATGTTGTTTTCGGTCAATAGTAAGCCTCTTATCTCTAACGATCCTTGAGAACTCTTATTTCTCATTTTCTTAACTTTGCTCGAATTTCGATATATAAAGATTTTTTAGGTGGCACTGATGCGGGTGAATAAAAATTAAGTTAAAACGGACTAAGAGTGTTATAATCTCAATCATCATCATCAATACATATAATAAAATTGTGGAAAAGTGATGTCTGTACAATTAAAATATGTAGAAAAAAATTAGCAGGTGTTATTATTATCGAGAAATCGAGAGAAACCATTTTTTTCTCTTAAAAGCTCCCCCCCTCCCACTTCCCGAACTCCGATTGACCGTAATTTATTTTTCCTTACATTTTTATCATATCCTTTTCTAATGGGTTTCATCCTACTGCGATTTTTTTTTGTTTCAAAAATTATCTACCCTGGTGTATAGGTAAATTTTCCACATAAAATGTCCTTTAAATTATGTCGTATTATATTTTTAACCCCCGGCGCAAAAAGACTGGTGTTACCTATGTGTTTGACCGCTATGTATTTCTGTGTGTGTGTGTGTGTCTGTCTATGGCACCGTAGCTGGCTAACAGGTAAACCGAATTAGATGCGGTTTTTTTTGTTAGGCAGAATATTTTCCGACGCTGGTTCTTAGATAAAGTGTATCAAAATTGGTTCATCCACTTATTATACCTACATAGGGGTAAAAGTGGGAATGAAAAAAATGAAATTATAATTTATTTTTAAAGATCGTCGGGAAGTTTATGAAATTATTTATTCCTTTTTCTATACACTTTTCTTCATCTAAACGGTTTAGTTACGTGCTCTCTCTCTCTTCAGCCTTTAGTTACGTGCGTGAGACAGGAAAGATCTAATTTGGATTTGTTTCTGGATTTGATAAAAACTGAGTATCGATTAAGCTGATCAGTGGCTACTGGCTACACCATAGATTATTAAAAACATCCGTTTAAGAAAGGAAGGAAATAGAATTTGCTCCTCTCCCCCCCCCCCCTGGTTCCTAAAAAATAATATGACATAATTTAAAAGAAATTTTACGTAGAATTAGTTAAGCATTTCTTTTTTGATTTTCGATATTATATACTAATCATAATTTTTAATTACAATATGTAGTAACTACATATTTGGTATAGGTTAGGCATTTCATTTCTTGATTTTCTTTAATAATTTGGTACGTAAGTTTTTTAGCTCAGTTTAGTAAGAAATTTTAATAACAATTCTTTTAATTATTTATGGTAGTACAACAGTACAGTATGGTTGTACGTATTTACTCAATAATTGTATGTTAAGTAGTAATTCAGCATGGGCGTAGCCACGGTGGGGCTGGGTGGGGCGCTTACCCTGGCTTTGATCTGGTAGGTACTAATTGTGAAGGGGAGTGGGCGTGGGCGTGGGATTGGGACTGAACGTGGCATATGGCGTGGGAGTGCGAGTGGGCGCGGGAGTGGGAGCATGAAAATAAAAATGATTTTTTATTGTTGCCCCACCCTGAGCCCATGGTCATAGGTCCCATAGTCACTATTCCACGCGAACGAAGTCGCGGGGACAGCTAGTAGACAAATATAATCAGAAAGCTTTGAACTCCTAAGCTCAACCATAAAAGATAGACATTTATGATGTCGGGAGATATTTTTTATATAATATGGAGAACATTTCTTTCATACTTGATTTCTGTGTAGCTTTAACCATTAAGATACACGCATTAAGAACGCACACGCGACGAAAGCTTAAAAATGGAGTTGCTGCTCTGCTCACGAATATGAAAAATAATTGTACCAAGTTTCGTTTGAATCCGTCGAGTAGTTTTTGTTTCTATAACGGTTATACAGACAGACAGACGGACAAACATTTTTGACGTCGATGTCGATCTCTAATCACCTCGTGATAGTTATTTAGGAAATATATTTCATGTGCAGAATTGACCTCTACAGATTTAATATAAGTAGGTATACATATATTTAGATTCCAATTTCCATGTAACGTTAAATTCGACTATACAATAACTAACAGACAACGCAGGTTACTCTCGTTTCCGTAAGTTGAGGCGGCTACATATTCGGTCCTAATAACATGACTTTTTGTGAACGAAACGACAGCGCGGTTTAATTCGATGGCAACACCATCAGAAAAAAGGAAATATTTTTAACTTTGAAAAAATATTATGATTTACACTATTAATACTATTTTAACATTAACACAAAATATAAGACTGTGAGTGTGTAAAAATAAATCCAGCTAGTTTCACATCACACTTATGTTTATAATTAGGTATACGACATGAAAATATATTAATTACCAAGCAATAATCATACAGATAAATACTGAACAAAAGTATTAACAGTCAAAGTATATTTTTACTAACAACATGTAAATGATGAAGGAATAATAATTATCAACGAACTAACCTTTTTGTATTAGAGTCCCGCCTCGTGATCGAATTATTAAAACACGAAGATTTTTAAAAATGTAACCAATGAACACAATCAATATTAGATTAACTGTAATGGTGTCTAGTTTGACTTAAAATAATATACATCTACCCTCACTTTTAAAAATGTAGTATATTCACACGAATTATATAAGCGCACCTTATAGGGAAGGGAAGATTTATTATGGGTTAAAGAGTTAAATAAATAAATAACATAATTATATTTAAATTATTAATTTTTAACATTGTGTTCAGTAATGTTAACATGTAAATTGATTTGATTTTTACGAAATCTCATAGATGGCGCTGAATCAAATTTGTATTTATAGTACTAAGATTCATTAAACAGTTTCTCTGCCCAAATTACGTAAATGACGTAGTTTTTATAGTGTAAAGCTAGATAATAGCATGGCTTACTCAAAAACAACATTTAAACATGAGTCTTTAGATTGTACGCTGTCGTAGTACACGGAATACGTAAGAAAAGTAAAGGTTCACAGCTCCTCCCCCGGAGGTGATAGCATGATAATATGTTTAAAAAAACCTCACTCGACCTGTTAGTAATATTCATGCAAAATTTGAAGTCAATCTATGCAGTACTTTTCGAGATTAGCTCGGACAAACATACAGACAAACAGACAAACAGACAAACAGACAAACAGACAAAAATTCTAAAAACTATATTTTTGGCTTCTATATCGATTATAGATCATGGATTATGTATTCTTTTAAAAAAATATTCAATGTACAGTTTTGACTTTCCTACGATTTTATTATATGTATAGATGTATGTATGTATGTATGGTTTTCACGCATAAACTACTGGACCGATTTTGATGAAATTTGGCACAGATAATCTTTAGACCCTGAGAAAGAACATAGGCTACCTTTTTTTGCGAAATATGTACCACGGGCGAAGCCGGGGCGGACCGCTAGTATATTATATATCTTTACGCGTAAAATTTTGAAACACTGCCCTGTGATAAGTGATCATTAAAAATCGCGGTATGACAAAGAAATAGTAACATATTAATATGCAGAATGCATGTTCATAGTCATTATTTTGAATTGTATTCCATAAGATTTCATTGAAAGTTTAATCGCAATCAGGACAGCTATTCGCAATCATTACACATCCCAACCTCCACATAGTTAACAATACAAAAAGCATAAAACAATATATAATTTTTTGCACACAATCATTTCCTGGAGACACCCCATCCCTTCCAAATTTGTGACATCGTTAAGTCGTAATTGACTCCCAAATTGAGAGCAAACACGCATCCCTTGTTGCGAAGGGGACTTATTTTAGTATTATTTCACACTTGCAACGTTTTATAACGTAAATTGTGTGCATTGTCTGGATAAAATAATATTTGACACTGTTTCTATACCTACCACTTGGAGGTTCTTTAATCGAGAAATTAACAAAGACTGTAGAAAAAATATAGGTGTCTGAATTTACAATGGATTCATTTTCAAATTAAAACATTAATTTATTCGGTAAGACTTCATCTAGAAGCACTTTTGAATCGTCATAACATAAATTTACCATTTGCCACTAAATAATATCTTATTTGAGGTAATTTAAATTGAAGACAAGAATAGGTAGTTAAACATTGCTACAAATACAAAAGTATCTATCAATATTCCATGAAAAACGTCCAAATAATCCAAATTTATAATCATTTGTTCAAAAAATTGCACGTACTCATTGTATATCTTCCAACACATTCTAGCACCGATCAACCGTAACACAATCCGCTAAGAATGTCCAAAGCGTTTAAACCATATTGTCCCGTGACTGTTCTCTAATTAGTGCCAGATGGGCCCCGTCGCGGGGGACGCCACCTTGGTGATAGTATAATTATCTCTGGAGACCAACTTAAGGTATGGGAGACAGCGGGCAATGAAATAGTATAGAGATTGTAAGGATAGATGTAGCGTTGGATATGGAGCAGGATTGTAAGGGAAAAATTCTTCTGAAAATAGCAAAGTTCGTTCTTTAAGCGTAGTAGTATGTGTAGTTGGTAAATAGACTATCTTTCGTATTTTGCCTTTGAGTTTTGTGTTTTGCGACACAATGTTTGTCAATTAAAAAACATCTACGCACATAAATTAGGTCATTCAGGAAGCTATATTGCTTGCTTTTAGCTGTCTATTTGTGTTAGTATGTTCAAGATCGATTATAAATCATTAGCTCTGTATAATTTGACTGAATAAATCGCGTCCGCTTATATCTTATGACTAAAGAAGCTTTTAATTTGGTTAGATTTCTAAGAACGGCAGCGAGGTGACGAACCATTAAGTAATTAGTGGGCGTTTGTTCGCTCTCCTGCTGATGGATACGCGGCTCGTTATCACTTATTTATAATTCATCTATTAATTGTGTACGAGCTTGAGTGAGAGATTTGTAGATGTTTAAGCGCGGAAAGAAATTTCAGGACAATCTTTTTTTGTCATCAATGTGATATTTTGTTTGCGTTGTAGGTTTTGTTTGACATTTTTGTTGAGTTAATTTTGCAGTCAGTTTAGCTAGGTAATTAAAATTTTTGTGTAAGAAAAGGATGCATTCAATAATATTGTCGAAATATTTTAAGTAACATCATAGTTTCCGTGATCACTTCGCCTTGCATTTTTGTTACCGTTCGAAGTCATAGTGTACTTATTATCTTATTATCTTCTGCCATTAATTAAAAAAAATCCTCACCTGTGTTTCCGTAACATTAAGCAGCTTCGCCATATCAGCCCTTTCCCCTGACGACAGATACTTCTTCACTTCAAACAGCTTCTCCAGTTCGAAGATCTGCCTCCCGGTGAAGGTGGTCCTGGCCTTCTTCCGCCTGCCAGCACTGGTGTCCTCCCCCTCCTCGCTGGTCATGGACCCTTCACCTCCGAGAGGCGATCTGACGTCGTCTGTTGACTTCTTCCGTTTTATCAGCTTTGCCTCTGTAAAAAGGGTTGGTTTTAAGTTGTTTTAATTTTAGTGGTTGTGAATGAGAAAAGTCATTTTTTGCGAAAAATAGGACGTCTATTTGCAGATTATATAAAAGCGGAAATTGCAGTAATTTATCATAATTCATAAGGTATCTAACAACAATTCACCTCCATTAGTCATATAAGTTCATAACTCAGCGTGGGAAACACTTATTGATGAGCTATAAAATAATGTGGATATAAAATAAATGAACGAACGCTCAGGAATGGCAATGACCAGCTACCATCAGTTCTATTATTTTCTCTAGTTTAAAGAAAATGAATGTGTGTAAACTGTGAATAAGAAAAATAAATATTTTCAAATTTTGTCGCCCTAGGCCTACCTACTCCTAATTTATCTAAACGCTACACAACTACACAAAAGACTACTCCAAGAATTTGTACTTAACATTTACAGTAGGTAATAACTTCGAACAAATAATTCCTAATTATTCCTCGTACTAAATCTTAATGTATTCTAAATATTATAAGAAACTAATTTAATCTCAGTACAGACGATTATTGGCTACACCGCTCATTAAGTGCGTGATATATTCGACAAAATAGCTGTTATGACTGTCCTAATGGTTCTGGCTATAATAAATCAGCTGAAAGCTTCCTGCTAAATGTGTCTGCAAGTTTGATACTTGGTTACTCGGAAACAAAAAATAACCAAAGTTAATTGAAAAGTGTTAAGTTATCTTTGTGACAAGCCCATGAAGGTCATTTTTGTACAAACCAAGGATTGGGAATCGAAACCTCAAATAATTGGCAAAAAGTTAAGGGAATAAATCGCGTCTAAAATCCGTTTAAATCTTTAATTGCTAAAATGAGTCTAAAACGATTTTTATATACTCGCGTAAAATCAAACTTAAGAAAATACTAAAAAGGCTATCTATTTATTTTTGACGATGACAAATAAAACATTTAATATCTGTTACTACAGTTTGGAGATTAGATATCAGTATTAGGTACCCGATTCTGCGAATAATAAAAACAATCCAATTTACAATGAAGATTCCAAGAATAAGCAATCCATAATTTATGTAATAATACTAATGATATAAAGTTTATACGAATTGACAATTAATTATCTAATATTGCTGTGGATATAATCATTATAGTATAAAACAAAGTCGCTTTCTCTGTACCTATGTATGCTTAAATCTTTAAAACTCAACAGATTTTGATGCGGTTTTTTTTTAATAGATACACGAGGAAGGTTTTAGTATATAATTTATAAGGTTTTAGACAAAGCGGGCGAAGCCGTGGGCGGACAGCTAGTAATAGGTATTATAATCCGATCTTTACTGGATATGGAGAATTTTTTCTCTTAATTTAATTAATTATAATAATAATTAGCTGAATCACATTAAAGCTTAAACACAACAATAGAACCACTCAAAGAAATATACAAATATAAAAAACAATCTTCAAATCGACTAACTACGATCTCCATTATTAAACAATTCAACAGATCAAAGCGCAAGTGTATACGCAAACGTTTAAAATAGCTGTAATTAACATCTATAAACAGGCGATAAATCGCGCCACAAGTTGCTGTGTGTTGCCGATCGCCCTTTCTGCCGGCAATTAAAATATTTGGCCGGTGGACAAGTATGCATCCCCTTTAAATGTGATATATCGTGGACTGATATAGTCCTAATGTTCATTCATACTTCGATGTTTATTTTTAACTAGCTATCGCCTGTGGCAGTGTCTGTAATTCTGTACATTTCGATATTATCTAAAGTCATTCGAATTAATAATATTATGAACTAAAAGCTTAGATTTATCAATAAATTAGGGATGTACGATACCGATACCGATACCGATATATCGGCCGACATAATCGGCAAGCCGATATATCGGTATCGCCGATTATAAAACAACCGATACCGATATCAAACAATTCAAACTACCGCGTTACATCAACCGCGCCCAATGCGGGACGATGCGGGAGGCCGCCCGCGCGTGCGCACTTTGTTTTTTGAAAAAAAAACTCTACCAATAGTAAACTTTTATTAGGAACTGATTGTATGTGTATAACTTAAAGTTTAACTGACTGTAAAATAATAATACTAAAATAAATGGCTTTCTTGTTTCTTGATTTGGCATTGTTATTTAAAAGAATACGATTTACAGTTGAGTCTCTGTTAAAATATGTTGGTAACTTTTATGCATAATTCACTATTTATTTTTCTAACAAGCCTTCGATATCGGTATCCCCGATATTTGATTACAAATATCGGTATCGGTATCGTATCGGCAAAATCATGTATCGTTATTCGTTACATCCCTACTTTTTTCCATATTCCACAGCATATACATATAAAGTACTAACAAAAGAAACGCAATCAGCACATAAAAGATAATTAAAGCGGATCGTATTGCCAACAATGGTAATACAATGATCGCGACTGCAGGCGCTACGTGAGAAAGTGCCGTGTGATGATACCTGTGTGGTGATGGTGATGAGTGACGCGATTTAATAATATGCTTTATGTATACCTAACGTGTAAGAAATTATACCTTTTTTAATCCGTTCAGTGGTCACCACCGCCCATAAACACTTGTCACGCTAATGTTTTACAAGTGCTAATTTGGAAAAGGCATGATTTATTCAAATTCAAATTCAAATTATATTTATTTGCAAGAATGTTATTTAGAGGACGTTTCGTTGTATAAACTTTTCTCCTGTCCGTGAAAACAAACACCTCGTTCTTTAAACATTTATAAAGATGGATCTTTATAACGGTTTAAAGAACGTAATAACGCAATATTCACACATATTAAACCCGAAAAACGCTCATCTATACCCAAAAATTCGCTCACAAAATCGCTAATCGCTCCACCTATGTCCGCACCACTACAAACGCTTACGCTGCTTATTCGAGAATCACGCGGGACTAGATATTAATTACATTTCTCGGAATATGACGCGCTACACTCTACACATTGTTCTGTACGAGTACTGAGTGTTTAGGTACGTACCGTACGTACTGTACGGTTTTTGTGTGCGGTTTAATTGTTTTCGTAATGCGTTATGATATCTGTATGATAGTATGTTTTTTTCTTTTAGTACAGTCGCATAAACGTAGTTTTTACTTTTTAGTCTGCGAGGTGTTTTTCGCGCTATTTAGTAAAATTATGTAAAAATTGAAAGGACTTCTTTACGCCAAGTTATTATTCTTTCAAAAACTTTACAATACAATTTGTATGATTATTAAATGATTAGTTCATCCTTATCTTTCAAAATAGATAGAATACAGTACCTTTAATATGACAGTATTTTTTTTAAATAACACCTTCTCTCCATATTATTTTTTTTGAACTCGAACAATAACTATAATAACATCCACTTAGTTTAAACTAAACACATTGTTTTTACTGAAAAAACTACACAAGTCACAACACAAAATTCCAGAAAGTTCGATCCCTAAAGTCACCAAAAAAAAAAGATAACATATTTAATATTTATCTGAAAAAAAGCTTGAAAAAAGTGACCTTTCTTCACGGAAGCTACATATCCTTCCATCTGGGATCCATCCAAACGTAATTTATTTTGTTTGTCTTCCACCACATCTTTATTGGCGTTTCGAGTGACCGTTAAAACACTGTTTTGTTAATTCGCTAGGCTTCCAATAAAGTTTTATGTGCTTTTTTAAGTGACGCGCCGTTTCGGTTTGCGTGTTTCCTGTTTTCACGTTTGTCTGTTTGAGTGTTATCACTTGATTATTTTGAATTACTAAAAAAATTGTTAAAAAATGTTTTTTTCGATATTCGAAATTTGACACTTACTTTTTTTTTTCGATGATGGCAATGACCGAAAAATTATGCCAGTATCAAGTTAAAACTTTACTTATTTTTGTACAACAGTTTAAAATTAAACTATTTAAATTATATTATGGTATAAAAAATCTGAACCTGAGGAACAAACTAATCGCGACCCACAAAGAAATTCGATCAATGAAACGAATCCATCCCCATTACATACCACCATCATACCACAGATAATATAACACTATAGATACGGCACACGTCTACAATCCAAATCAACACAAGAATAAACGCTAAAAAAAACGAATAAAAGTCCCAAATTACACTAAACAATAACTCAAGTTTTACAGCAAATGGTACACTACGAATAAAAGAATTGCATCAACAAAGCAGTTTAATTGACATCAAAGAGAAACACACTTAATTTATAACACTATTAAGTGTAAAGAAAATAATTGATCGATGCTATTATAGAATTGAAGATATTTGCTGAAACAAAGCAAGTTAACGGGTTTAAAACGGGGTTAATTCCATTTATTATTATTTTATTTAGTACCATCCTAATATATTTTTATCCAAGTAATAATGGCCAGTATTATATTAATAATTTCCCATAAATAGATACAACCTTATTAATTACTAGCATCCGCGGCATCGCCCGCGCAGTCAAAGAAAAACCCGCATAGTTCCCGTTCCCGTGGGATTTCCGGAATAAAACCTATCCTATGTCCCGGGGTAAAAAGTAGCCTGTGTCCTTTCTCGGGTATCAAAATATCTCTATACCCATGCAAATTGGTTCAGTAGTTAAGGCGTGATTGAGTAACAGACAGACAGACAGAGTCACTTTCGCATTTATAATATTAGTAGGGATTATATAATCTTCTTATCTTCTTATATATAAAAATGAATCGCAAAATGTGTTGGTAAGCGCATAACTCGAGAACGGCTGAACCGATTTAGATAATTCTTTTTTTATTATATTCCTTGAAGTACGAGGATGGTTTTTATGTAGAGAAAACGTAAATATGTACCACGGGCGAAGCCGGGGCGGACCGCTAGTTTATTATATAAAAATGAATCCCAAAATGTGTTGGTAAGCGCATAACTTGAGAACGGCTGAACCGATTTCGTTAATTCTTTTTTTATTATATTCCTTGAAGTACGAGGATGGTTCTTACGTAGAGAAAACATAAATATGTACCACGGGCGAAGCCGGGGCGGACCGCTAGTTTATTATATAATGCAATAATAAATAAGTTATTGCACAGAATATATCGCTCCGTTTTATAGAAGGACAAACCAACAAACTTGGCTATCATTAGTATAGATTACGCAAGTTAATCTCTTCATAATTTACCCTTAAACAAGGGTAAAATAATTTTAACCCTTCCTAACAACGGACAAAGCCAAGACAATCATTAATTAACCGTATAAGCCGATTTCCTTAAGTAACTATCCGGAATGTTAAGTGCTATCATTTATGGCGCAGCCGTACTGTATAAAGGCTAATTGTTTATTAATTGCATCGTTTATAGAGTACATTCTCAATTGATATCTATGCTTCGTTTATAGTATAATAGTATAATTGCAAAAATGTACTTACAATTGAGTTTTTTATGCAATATTATTTAATACAGATGATAATTAAATTATCTTTCTCCTATATTGTATTTTAAATTACTCATTAATTAGCTTAACGCAAAATTTTAAACACACATTATTCGAATTTTTTTTTTTGGTTTCTCAATTAGGTACTTATTAATTTCTTCACGCCTCACTTAAAAAAAATCAACTTAGGTATTATCACGTTAGAAACAACAAAACATACAATCAAACCATGCCCTCTTTTTCGCAATCGGTTTAAAATAGTCTAGATATTTATAGCTAAAACAGTGCACTTATTCGCTGCTAATCTAGGCTAGTGATTTATCTAAGTACTGTCGAGTGGAGAAGATTAAAGCGATCGGAGGAAGCGAGCTTAAGTGTCCGCAAATATACACTTTTGGTTGTGGTTGTACGCTGAGAGGCTAGAAATCTATAAGCTAGTATTTAGGTAGAAAGTACTAGCTTTCCGCCCGGAGCTTCGCCCGCGTTTTCAAAAAAAATAGCATAGTTCCCGTTCCCGTGGGTTTTCCGGGATAAAACCTGTCCTTTGTGTTAATCCAAGTTACCCTCTATATGTGTGCTAAATTTCATTGTAATCGGTTCAATAGTATTTACATGAAAGAGTAACAAACATACGTACACACACATCCATCCTCACAAACTTTCGCATTTATAATATTAGTCGGATAGTAGGATAATAGGATACTGGATATTAGTAGCCTTAGTAGGATAGGATAGGATAGTAGGATTTAGTAATCTGTTCTAGTTTAGGATTTTTCATTTTACTATCTGTGACTAATAGAAACTACTAGTATAATTATTATATGTTATCTGTGGTAGAAACTAATCATAGGTGAGATGAACCATAGTATTGGATATACTACTAAGATATACTTACTATAATTTGTATACGTAGTAAATTATTATTAGTCTGTGCTATAGTAGATTGAACGCGATTTAGGTTGTGTTTTTGTTGTGAAATTTTGCAGTGTTATGTTTTTATTTCGGATAAAACAGTTACCTATAATTTATTGTAAAAAACCCAAAATAGTTTGTAAGTTTATAACTCTTCGTTTTACATGTGGATTTTTATAAAATGTGTGATTTCAGTTGTATTTTCTACATGAATTATTAGTCGTTTATTACCATAATGATTTTATATTAATTATTGATTCATTAGATTATTATTGTAATATTTAACTAAATAAAAATAATATATCACCGCTCGCTCATGCAACGTGAAGCAGTCTTTAGCATTATTCACATTAGCACTAACATCTCGATCGAAAATCAAAACAACAAAGAGAATGCAGGATTTGAGTGGCTCAATTCAGCGCCATTTTATTATTTTACTTTTTCGACACATGTTGATATGTTTTATATCTTTAATATGGGTACTCTGTAACCTATAATATAAGATTAAATAAATAAAAGATATTTTAAATCTGAAAGTAGGTGTGTTGTTTCTTAATTGTACTACAGCTGCAAGTAAAATTAATGTATTACCCGTCCATGGTATTTACCTAAGTATATAATTACTTATAGTAAAAAATGAAAGTTTTTATTATTATTTTTCCATCCTTTCAGATTTTGACACATTGTTATAAAGAAAAAAGCTTGCGCCAGCCCTTGGCTTTATTATATTGGAATATTACCTACCTATCAAAAATATAACCTATATTACCAAGCCCAAGGTAAGGTAAAAGTTTAGTAACTAGGTATATAAAGAATTACATACATTACATGTACATAAATTTCATCTACAATGACATTAAACGAAAATTAAGTACGTATAAGTGAGTGTTACCAGCCATAAAAGAGTAATTCCCTAGTGTGGACGTATTAATTGACTGTAGCATTTACAAATCGAACGGCCGTTATAGGGATGGCAACACTAGGAAATGGACAATTTTATAAAACATTTATTTACCAAATACATTCTCTTAATTATATTATCCTACTTTTCAATATAATTCACAATTTTAAACCAAATTAATATATTGAATCATCAATTATAATTTTTATTCCCAAATCTAAACCCAAGAAAATTTCAATTTAAAAATATATTAACTAGATAAATGTACCAATAACGAACCTAATTATTCACATCTCATCGAAGACAGCCTGAATACATCAACGTTACAAATATCCCCTACAATTGACGCGCTAACACCACAGACTTACAATAATCCACCTATATCTTTCTCTGTCTACGATATTATCTGTATGTATTAGCAACATTAATATTTAAAAATAAATTGGCAACCCCGACGACGGACGCAGCTGCATCGCTTGATAGCTTATTGCTCGGACATTCGAATTCCAAATTCCAAATTCATAATCTACTATGTAAACTCGACGACCAGAACCGTATGTCAAAGCTATAAAGTCGAAAATTGATTAGCAGACATTTCGCGCGCTTCCATAAAGCTTGCAATACACGGATCTCGATTAAAACGCCACAATAAATGCAAGCCAAAGACTTGAGATTAGAATGGAGCTATTTTCGCCACGTAATAATTTGCTGGTCGTGTGCACTTTATCTCCTTGGAATAGAGGTTATTTTTGTTTGTTCTGTGTTTGTTTTAGAATCATGGTTCGAATATTGATTGTAAAAGTACTAATGGAACGATTTAAGCTGAAGACATACGACATTTGCTTGGCACTTTATATAGAGTCTGTAAATAGCTAAGTACTTATTGTGTCGTATATTATGATAGTTTAATTTAACAACAGTGTTTTATTTGAGTGATGACGTACGGAAAGCAGTCTGGATGCATTTAGAAGATTAATTTTCGCGCCAAAGAATTATAACCTAAATAGTTAAGTCCATATTATTACTAATATGTAATAAAATTGTTGTTTAATTGTTTAAAAATTTTGGAATTTGTACTTATTTCTTTCTTTTATTTCCAGTTTTAGAGTGTTTTAGATGTTAACGTTTCAGTAATTAATTCGTAAAAATTAGTAACATTTTTAGTAGTAACAAAATTAGTTAGCTAGCTACCTACTAACTAATTTTGTTACTACTAAAAATGTTACTATATTTTACGAATTAATTACTGAAACGTAGTTACGAAACGATTAATTTTTTATGTTCAACTTATAAAGGTAAAACACCAACAAAATAATCAAACCATTCACAGTAATTTTTACTAAGTATAAACATTTAATTTGTCCATCTAAAGTTAGCCGACGCTAATAAATAGCTGGGTCCACACCGGCCGATCCAGTGATCCCGCGATCCGCGATCCAGGATCGCGGAGCATGGATCGTGGATCATGTTAGGCCGATCCACTTTAAAAACTTGCGATCCAAAATATGCGCTCCAAGTGATCCTAAGGCGATCCGTGATTCAGCCAGTCTAACTCTTGTACGATATGGAGTCACACGAACAACGGCGGCGTCTTGCCGTTGCAGCAGTAACTTTTATTATACTGAAATGTTTGCGCAAAAAATCAAAAAAAAGAAATCGACGGTTTTGGGTGAAACAACTTTACAAAAATCGAGGAATCTGGGACTCAGCTGTACGCAGAGTTAGTTTCAGATGAAGTGGAACACAATTTTGCAAGAATGAATGCTATTCAATTTGAAATATTCGACTTTCTGAGATGTCCATGGTGAGGTGGATCGCGCGATCCAACACAACCGTCCACACCGCGCGCATCACGCAACTGAGGCACCTTTGAAGCGGGTACAAAAACCGCCCGCTAACGGATCGCACGAGGTAGGGATCGCGCGCGGCAAAACGCGTGCATGGATCGCGCGCGGCACGTCCACACCGCCCGCATCTTTGGATCGCGCGCCTGCCGCGCGCGATCGGATCGCGGTGGATCGGCCGGTGTGGACCCAGCTAATGGTCAAAAAATAATTCGGTTACAACCAAAACCAAAATATATTTCAATATGAAAAATAATTTAAAGCATAATTGCATTCAATAAAGCTAATTGCGGCGCATAAACGAACAAAAGCGTTGCATTTAACGACTTTAATACACGACTAAAAATATAAACACCAAGCACTGACCACTTTCCACTAATTGACTTTGATTTACAACTTGGCCGGTTTATAGTGCACTCAGCGCAAAACGACGTAACTCGCATGTTATGATATTGGACATTAAACTTTATATATAAGATTAAAGGTACAAATTAGTATGTCGGTATAGTTGTGAGTGAATGATGGTCGCGTAATCATAAATCATAACACGTGGTTTTCAAAACTGGACCATAATCGATTTTAATAGAGTGCAATTTGAAGTGTATGTGCAGACTGCAGATATTAAAGGTTATATTTTATGTAACCTCCCCGCCAAAGTTCGTGGAAGCACTTGTTTATTTGTCAATGTGTGTGGGATTCAGCTACCGTCGATAAAATACCTCGTGATATTGGATCTGCTCAAATTGAATGCAATTTTAACTCCAATTCTAATGGGGCATGGGTCCATGAAAATCTCAAATATTTTTCTATTCGCTAAGATTCGCGTCTTATTTTAGAGCTTTTGAATATAATCACAGATAATAATTATTAATATACTAACAGAAGACCCTGTTTGAATTTTTATAGTGTGGATAGCGAATTATCGAGGCATACAAATTTCGCCTCGATCAACAGGAGTTATTATCATACATTCAACAAACTCCGAATTTCTTATTGAGAAGAGCCAACAAAAAACTAATAATATGTTAATTGGTTCTTCCATCATTCAAACTTTAGACAGCTATCTATCGTAGCGAAAAACCAATGTAAAAAATGCGATAGAATCGAAGATGATCTGATAATTTGTTTCTCTCTAAATCGCTAATCTAAAGCTAATTCAATCAAGCGTTAACTATTGAATTAAAGAGAAAGTGTTATGTACCTTTTGATTAGGCTTGCTATAGAATTTTGATATGCCTAGAACGTAGAATATTTTAACACTAGAGAAACGTGTTCTCAATTAAGATTATAAAAAACAAACTGATTTTAAACACCACATAGCATTTAAAAGTTATCACATTAAATATTATGTACTACCAATTATTACAATAAACAATTCAATATCAAATAAATATCTTAAGTCTAAATCAAAATATAAAAGCTTAAACGTAAACACTTCACAGTGAAGTATTTTGTTTTATAAGTTCATTATTTTGTATAAACACAATCCTCATATAAGTAGGGTAATACAACATTTAGCGGCATCGTCTACGATTAATCGACGACCCATTAGGCTCGATTAATAATCGACTTCAAACGGCTGCCTACTCGAATGGTCTAGTACAACGATACATTAATGTTATTGTTCATCTTTGATCAATTCATTGGAAATAGATTGGATGATTTATTTAAATCAGTAAGAGGAATACATCCAAGCATTCAATTTCCTATCTACCTATTAGTGTGCGGATTCCGTATAATCTGTTTATTTTGCGTGTAATTTTATGATGATGCACTAAATTTGTATTAAAATGAGGTGAACCGTGAAGAGAGAAATAGGTATACTCTATAAACTAATAAGTACGTCTTTTAAAAAATAATTTAAAGCTGTTAAAGAGGTACATACTTATGTTAAACCATAATTATTATGTACCAAGATAGTTTATAATTTAACTTAAGGTGATGAATTAATTTTTCTAACATTTACGGCCCTTTTCAAACCTTCGTAATTTTTATATTATTAAAGTTGTCGTGCTGAAAATTCTTGACAAGAAAGTTCAATAGTAACACAATACGTCTACCGTTTTAGAAACATGATTCCATGATATTTTCTCGTTAGAAAAAAAATACAAAGTTCTCATTGTTATTTTTTTATAATCTCTGGCATCTTCAAAATAACAAACGTAAAGTTACGACTTTTTGGATATTAACTATAAAATATTCAACCTATACGTCTACCGATTTAGAATTTTGAAATATGCGATGGTTTTGAAATAAACAAGAAATACTTGAAATTAGCGCGCGACCAGCCAATATAGCGAGAGCCGCCCTGTACCTTCCTACCCCGATCGCTGCACGAGTCATTCCCGCTACGGCCGTCACACGGGGAACTTGTGTCGCTCGCGCAATCGTAAAAAAGGGTGACAACACGATAAGACAAAATGAGACAAATGGGGACAATAAAGAAAATAAGAAGAAGAAACATAAAGGTTGGAGGAAAAAGAATGCTTACAATTGGAACAAATTAATGAAGTAAGTTGGTTTTATTTTAAATTTGATGATAATTGTATTATAGACGATGTTTGATATGTACCCCTGTTTTAAGTACATAACGAATGTGTAAGGTTTTTTCATTTATAGCATAGATAATCTTTTCAGAAATCCGGAATCCAGAAGGAAAATAAACCCACTGATTGTTCACAATGTGAACCCACTCCTTCGTAAGTACCTTTATTCAGTCAAAAATGTATGTTATCAACGTTCTACTGGTTTTATCGCATGATTCCATTTTTAGCAAAAAGCAACAAAGTGCAAAGAAATAAAAAATCATGGTGAACTTAGTGGAAGTATGGCGGACGTGATATGGAACAGGAGCTCATTGGAGTAGTATTATATTTAAAAAAAATACGAAAAAATTTCAAGAATTACATTTCTTAGTAGGTGGTAGATAAGTATGTTGTATAAAGAATTTGATGTTGATATTTATTTCATTTATACTTACTACACCTGTGCGGGAAATTGCTTAGTACTAAAACAGGTTTATATTCATATTTACATAGTAATGTGAGTTTTAATTTCGAAAAATTTTGTGTAAGTATATTAAATTGAGTTCCTGGGTGATCTGGAAACACAATTGGGCCCGGAAGATGGCGCTGCAGTCACTCCTCCTAATCACATGAACCGATTTGGATGAATATTTGTGTGCACATTTCATTGTTGTGGGATGATTGGTTGATTCGTTTTCACATTAGCTAATATTATGTATTTTTGTTGTAAACTTAATTTAATGTTTATAATACATTATTATTGGTATAAATAAGCCAGTGTTCGTCTCACATTGCTGTACCTGCCTACCTACCCTACCAGGGCCTAACTTTGTTCTGGCTATTTTATTTTGATTATTTGTAATGAATAATTACAATTATAATAGAGTGCAAAAAATAAATACATGCGTCAATATATTTTGTGTTTTTTTTTTAAACAATTTTTCTTTTTAAAAAAATATCATTCCGACCGCGGCTTTGCCCGCTTGGAATTAGGTTATATCGTGAATCCTGTTTTATCCCACAGAAGTGTTCAGTTCGGATAAAGTATCCTATGTGTAAATCCAGGCAATTAGCTATATTTTATCAAAATTGGTAATGTAGTCTTGACGTGATTAAGTAACAACTAACAAAAAAATATACAAATTAACATCCAAAGTTTCGCATCAGTTTTACTGTATTAGTGATATCTTCCACTCTTGACTTTGACTGAGAAGAATTAGGGTTTATAACTTCTTTCAGAAATAGTACCTTTCATTTCTGGGCATGATGTAATATCTACGTCAGCATCAAATTCTATCTAAATCAATTCAGTAGTCCGCGTTATTGATTACCATTTCATTTTTTCAGAGTAACAATATTTTTTGTTATTTTAAAGATTATTTATAACCTGTATTATTTTGTAATAAAGTAAACATTACGAAATAATAATAATTATTAATAATGTCTAAGTGTAGTTGTTGGAAAGAAGATTATTTGTTTATAAGCAAGAAAATAAAACCAATAAATCAACAATTGAATAAATGTATAACAATATTATAACTGTATGACGACTCCATACATGTTTGTCCCGAGTCGGCCAGCGGCAGTGCGGCGAGTTTGCAAGAATGACTTCGCGCACACCCGCGTTCGCGATAGCGAGCTATTAGACTCCGCCCGCCAAGCAGTGGATTTTTTTTTGTGTATCGTCTTAAGTACACTAATAAGACTGAAATAAATGAACACTCACCCTTACTAAATTTATCATCTTCACCCCACGCCTTCGGCACAGACAAGTTCAAAGGTTCGTCCTTCACAAACACACTATCACTGTTCCTACTACGCTGCAGCAACTGTTCCTGTAACCTATTCTGCACCAGCTTGTTCTCAGCCCTATCCTGACTCCGGTCAAACCGTTTCACACTCATCAACGAACTCACTGCCTTCCTGCTATCCTCCCTGTCGTTCAAACCCAGGATATACTCTATCGTATGTGGTGTTGGCTTTTTAGGCGGCTTCCCGTACACATGTGGATGCCACGAAAACTCGAACACGTCTTTACTGTCGTTATCGTCACTTTTACCACTCGACTGTACCGCACTATGCCACTGTTCAGCGTCATTATCTTCTTGCTTTTCACTGACTGTGTCGTCTACAATAACGTCTCTATCGTCTTCGACGTTGATCTTCTCGTCGGGGCTACATATGCCCTCGTAGTCTGCGTACGCGTCCGTGCCTATGTCCTGTATGTCCTGGCCGATCGGAATGTAGCTGGAGACCACCGTTTGCATGTCTGTGCTGTGCGTGTCCACCGAATCTTGTGTGTCGCTCATCTGTGTCTCAATATTACGTTCGTGAATAGTCTTGCATGTTTGTTTTTATGATTGTATCGTTTAATAACTCCGGATTGACGGCTCTTTTGATCTCCTTTGAAGTGCTGAGCTTCCTGTAACAAACGATATGTGTTTGATTCAATTAGACTTGGTTTCAGTTATTTTGGGAGCTCACTTAACATTCGAGAATTGCAACTCTATTACGAATACGGCTGATTTATTACTGCCTAATTATAGTTGGGACATTATTTAAATAGATTGCTAATATCTAAGGAGATTGATCTAAGAAAATTAATTCCTATGCATGATATAATTTGCGTGTTAATAATTTTTTAATTATATTTGAATAATTTACTACATAAATTCTGAACTTTCATATTAAAGTGGGTTCAACAGGGTCTTATATTGGTTGGACCTAAAGTATGATCATGCTACAGATTCCCTACTTTTAGTTTTGATTGCAAAGACTCTTTAAAATGTAACAATGTATAACTATTATATCCATTACTATGTTACGGATTACCCTATGACCGAATCATTCCAACAACCTGCCCACACCAAATCTCGTATAAATAATCAATT
The DNA here is from genome assembly GCF_061535395.1 of Colias eurytheme. NCBI lineage: Eukaryota > Metazoa > Arthropoda > Insecta > Lepidoptera > Pieridae > Colias > Colias eurytheme. The sequence goes on along the minus strand of NC_142999.1, from coordinate 9,534,803 downwards.
ACAATTTAACAAAAAATAAAAATGTTGCTTCAAGCTATCAATAAGATAATAATGTACAGATAAATGCGCATTCGTAGTGTATCAACTATCAACATGAAACGCGAACACAAAACATTCGGTCAAGCGACCATTACTGAGCGTTGATTGATTTTTATTGGAGACTATTTAGGGTTGTCAATACGAACTTTTAGGAATTGGGAATTGGAAATAAATTGACTGAATAATACGGAGAATTAGTAATGAATTTAAGTAGACGAAATGAAAGTTTTGAAGATACATTATATATTAGAAATATAATTATAGATAGATTTTACTGTAAATTAAACGTAATGTTTTATGTATACAGTACAATAACTAACTGTAACCCACGGCGTTACTCGCGTACATTAACCGTCTAAAAGGTAGGTTCTAGACTATAATTTATCTCTGAAACACTCAGCTATTCATAGAGAAACAAACATTCATACATTCTTGCAAACTTTGGCGGTTATAAAATTGGTAGAAATCTAAATACGAATTCGTTGCTAAATACATAATTACTTAAAACTAGACATTTAGATATGTATGATAGCAAAATTGCCGGAAAATTTAAACGTTTCAAACTGAATACCATAAAGTGCGCGGTGGCAACCCTATGGATATTAAATTGCAACGAATCTGTATGTCGGCGGGTCTGAAATATCTTCATACGTATTCGGTTACAGAATTGTTTCTATTTTAGTATTTCATCAAGTGCGCTTTAAACGTTTTAGAGGTTTACATCTAAATAACAGGTACAGACTAAATAATTGTAACTTGTAAGGTAGGTAATTTGATTTCAAATTATGAAGGTAGTTGGTAAATGGTAGTTTAGTTTAAATCGTAGTTTAATATTAATGTGTGTGCATTTGTTATGGAAATTGAAGTTTTATAAAACAATTGTTTTTCACGTAAGTTATGTTTAATTTACATTTGACATATTATAATACCTAATTCGATAAAGTTTTCCAATAAGCCTCGATAGTTTAAAAAATTCTGTACATAGGTAACAACTAACAACAATAAATTACAAGAGGAAATTCCCTCATATTAAAGATATTAAAAAATGATTAACACGGCGTATTTACCATTATGTAAGTAGGTATTTGCAGTGTGTAGAAATAATAGACTTTATGAATATAGACTTCTTAATAATAATTCTAATAGGAAATCGCCACTTCCATCCACAATAATTAAACACACTATCCACCATTATAATTTCTTATCTTCCAACATAAAAGATGGTAAAGAAAATCAATAATCCAATATCGTAGGAGCAAGGAAATCCGCGCCGTGTGTGGCCCCTTTGATACACCCGACAACACATATATACATCACCACGTCATTTTACACCACAAAATTACACCTTAACAGCTTGTAATAAGAACGAACGTCTGAACAAAATTATGATTGTAATTTTTAATAGTCGGAAGTGGCGAATGTTTGACATTTGACAGAAAATCAAAGTGGACAGCATATTGCTACATTTCCTCGTATATTTTTGATTCCTTTGATTCAGCAGGATGTCTGCTGATGGCCGGACAGTTATTATAACGTATTCATAATATTATTATATGATACATGTTATATTTATGCAAGATGTCGCAATAAATTATTTTATAAGTTTGTTGGCAACCCTTATATTTCCAATAAAAGTTTCATCAGGCTACTATTGAAAGTTCCGTCAAAATTAGTGCATTCGTTAGTTATAGCCCGCAAAAACACACATACAGGCAAAATTTCAATAAATGAATTGTGTTTTATGTTTAATTTTCATTTATCTACCTGCTATTTAAACTTTAAAATTAAATATTATATTCTGTATAGAATTCCAGTGTCGTGGAGTACCTACAATACAACTTATGTTTTTTACACACATGTATTATGTACCTACATATTACCTATCTGATATATTTTAATATAAGTAGACAATTATTTCTTACAGAATTTCATAAAAGATAAAATTTTACTTTGCCCCGCGACAACAAAACTTGTAGGCTGTGCAATAGGGGATGAAATGAATGGCGGGATAAGATAAATGCACGTCAAATGGTAAGCTATTTTCTCGTAGATTATGTCTAAACTAAAATATCTATAAAACTAGCAATTTTTTGTACTAGAACCGGTATAAAAATTAACAAAGTACCTATAACCTATCCTACATAATATGTAGGTACGTGTCGTTATGTAAATTTCGACTACTGAAAGAAAAATACAAATTACTTCATTAAATTACTAAATCGGCTAGTTACTTACAAATTTCAAAGCTTATTTTTATACAAAAGTGTTCTTCTTCATACAATATACATGTTGAAAATTAAAAGGCAAGCGAACACACGGGTAATAGCCAGTTATCTAACCAGTACCTACAGAGAAACAATGAATGCATTCCGCGCAGTTTGCATCGGCGTTACAATTTCATTAATTGCGCTTACTTTATACATTTCATTGACGTCATTAATCATATAATATCTAATCAAACAAAAGATACACACACGCCATTTTTAATTCTATAACAAAAAGAATAAAGCACAAATTGCAATTGAATCTTATTGTATTCGTAATCTAATTAATAAATAAAATTAGGCACTTTTTAAATTAATAATTGTTAGGTTTAGTTATATTAATTTTGATTTGCTGAATTTGCATACAGGAAGAGTATGAACATTTTTATTTTAGTTAATGTACATACTTAATAGAAATAATTTAAGCGCTTAGTGTAGGGAAATAGTTATAACATAATATCAGTATTGAGAATTTAGATATTACTAGCGGCCCGCCCCGGCTTCGCCCGTGGTATATATGAAAAATAGATGTTGGCCGATTCTCAGACTTACCCGATATGCACAGAAAATTTCATGAGAATCGGTCCACCCGTTTCGGAGGAGTATGCAGACTAACATTGTGACACGAGAATTTTATATATAAGATAAGATGTACATGTTTCATAATTCATATAGGTTGCGAATATCGATAAAAGGGTTGAATTGTTTTTAAAGTTTATGTAACTATGTGAAATTCTTAATTAAACCACAACTTCAAAATTCTTGAGCAGATGTTCATAGAGTTATACGATCTTTTCAGAAAGTTTACTTATGCCTACTTTGCATTATAAATTATCACGCTTATTGACTCGTTTTAAATTCTAAGAAGTGTTTGTAAATCATATACTTAACTAACCTATACTATACGTAATTATTAATTGAAGTACCTATCTATACTAATATTATAAAGCTGAAGAGTTTGTTTGTTTGTTTGTTTGAACGCGCTAATCTCGGGAACTACTGGACCGATTTAAAAAATTCTTTCGGTGTTAGAAAGCTCATTTATAGAGGAAGGTTATAGGCTATATATCATCACGCTACGACCAACAGGAGCGGAGTCACGGGGGTGAAACCGCGGGGAGCAGCTAGTGTATATTTGTTTGTGCTATATATAATATATAGAAGCTCAGCTTTTGAAATACATAAGTTATCCATCTAAGGATAATAGTTAATAATTAGACAAAATCATTTAAAATTAACTTTAACTATCACTTGTAAAATATTAAAAAAAAAACAATACTCGATAATGATTTAATTTTTCTCTTATCTTAATTTGATTTCAATAGAGTCTATTTATTTATAATTTGCAATTATCTCTGAATCTTTCAATCCTATAAAGCTACAATTTGTAATATAAATAAGTAAATAAAAGAAATGGTTAAAATTCAAATTTACTTCAGTATATATCCAATCTTATATATAAAAATGAATCGCAAAAGGTAAGCGCATAACTCGAGATTGGCTGAACCGATTTCGATAATTCTTTTTTTATTATATTCCTTGAAGTACGAGGATGGTTCTTATGTAGAGAAAACGTAAACATGTACCACGGGCGAAGCCGGGGCGGACCGCTAGTAATATGTATAAACTATAAAGCGAATATGAATAATTATGAGGAAGTTATAGAATTCTGAATTAAGGTACGTACTCTTATACCAAATGTATGGAAATATACGCCAAGTAGGCTATCAGGGACATTATCAGCAAGCGTGGAAACCGGCCGGAAATGTCCATAAAGAGAAAAGATTTAAGGAAACTTGATAGAAATCTATATAAAACTAGCGGTCCGCCCCGGCTTCGCCCGTGGTACATAATTACGTTTTCTCTACATAAGAACCATCCTCGTACTTCAAGGAATATAATAAAAAAAGAATTATCGAAATCGGTTCAGCCGTTCTCAAGTTATGCGCTTACCAAATACCAACACATTTTGGGATTCATTTTTATATTATAGAAGATAAAAGGTAAATTTTCAGCGTATATATTTCATTGAAAGAACTAAATCAATACACGCACACAACGATTCTTGTTACATTTTTAAACTTTTAGATAAGGTTACATCTTTTAAACTATGCAACGGATTTAGGTGCGACTTTTTTTAATAGATAGGTAACCTAGGTTCTCAAGGAATGTTTTAGAACATCACGGGCGAAGCCGCGGGTGACAAATTGGTTAATGTATTTTAATCTTAGACAATAATCAATTCAATCAATAATCAAACAGACAAATTTATGACATACGTAATTATTAATATGTATAACAAATCCGCTTTAAATAAATCGCATAATCTATTTTTTATCAAAATTTATTTAAAAGACATGATTGTACTTCTTGCTGTAATTTTATTTACTTACTCGGAAATATTTTCACAAGTAAAGCATTGATTTTTGAGGGTTTCCTATAGTTACATACATACATATTATATTATACAATAAATAGTACCTATGTAACTATTATTTTTAATATCACACCATCAACCATCCCAATAAAAATATCGACGTTTTAAATGGATAATGTTTCATCAAAGCCATTATCAATAAAGATACAATAATATAAATTACTCCTTTGTGTTACTATTATTGTAAAAGTTAGGTACCTAGGTGTATCGCTAAAATATTTTTTTTACATTTTGAGATTTGTTCAGTAAACAATGACATAAGAACAACAGACTGAACTTATCTCGATGAAATTTGGCATAGATATAGATTATTATAGTCCGGAATAGCTCATAGACTAAACCGCGGGAGATATCTAAAAAATAAATAAAGTAAATATTTTGATAAAAATGTCAATAATTACATAATGAATAGGCTACAATCAAAATATTTAATTACTCATGGTAATCATGCATATCATTGACATACCTAATTAATCAAACGGATTAACGTTCAGGAATTCCCAAAAAAAATAAAAACAAACGATTATTTTCCGTCACAGATAACCGCTTATAATATAGATGTTATTGAACCATTATAATCACTTAGCACGGTATTAATATCTCGATTAATTATCTCACCTGACCGGTTCGGAATCCGTGACAATCACAACACGTAAAAAGGTCACAGAGTAAAAAGCTTGAGCAATCCGTCAATTAGCGCGTTTCCGAACGTCAACGCATTATGGCGGGAACAATGGACCGGGGCGAGCGGTGCTAACGCGACGATCCTCACAGTTAGACTAACTCACATCCAAATCGCTTAATTTTATGAGTTGTTGCCTTCTCCACCCCCTCGCTGTTAGCGGCGACGTGACTTTTGTAAGACGCACACTTTTGTAAGAAGCACATTGAACGAACAGTAGTTCGTAGTGTCAATGTGCTTATTCTTTTTATATTTTATAGTTTCTAATGAATGTTTTGTATATTTTACTAAATTAACAGCAACATATGGAATTTATTTAAATCAAGGTCTTGTATATTTAACGAAGTAAAAATAAATCTACAATGGATTAAATAAACGTCACATTGAGTTCGGCAAAAATTAGGTAAGATTTATTTATAATTTTTATCTAACATTTACCGCTTAGGGGCCGTTCAAGTATTACGTGAGCAGATTTCTTACCATTTTTTACCCCCCCGCCCCCCTTGTCATCAAAAGTAAGCAAAGCACTTACCCCCTCCCCCTATGCTTACGTAAACATTTTTAGTAATAAATATTTTTTTATATTGTTATTTTTAAAATAGGAAAATTCATGAAAATATTAGGTTTAACTGATACACATAGAGTAAATTACAAAAAAATATAATCAGAAATAAAGAACATAACTAAGAATATTTTCGGAACACATTACGGAACAATACGGAACAGTCTTCAGTCCATGTTATCGATGACATTGGATTGCTGCTCAGTGTTGTGAGTCTGCTCACTTTCATCCGATTTTGGAATGTCTACGTCACTCTCATCGAGCTATTCAAATCTTGGTGCTCTAAATTTTGAATAATGCACATCAGATCATCAAATAATTAAAACGTTAAACTTTGGCTAATTGCATCAACATAAACACAAATGATAACTTTCAATGCTTACAATACGTTTAGAATCCAAACAAAACAATACTGATAGATGCGCACTTGCAGCCGGCCAGCACGAGAGTGAATTATTAGACAAATTCACAAGTGAATAGTAATTCCCCTAATCAGTTCTCAAAGCGAGTGCCTACGCATATGTATTATTTGCGGGAATCCCTGAAAAAACTTAAATAACTAACGATGACGTAATCATCATCTAGACCCCCTCACCCCCCATGTCATCCAAAATAAGCAAAACAGAGACCCCCCCCACCCCGCCTTGGTGCTTACGTAATACTTGAACGGCCCCTTAGCCCTAGTAGACGTATCTTAAAAATGAGTGCCTGTTTTATTTTTTTTGGTTCATTTTCATATGATATGATTTTTTTATTACATGCAAGAGGAATATTACGACGCTGATGTTTCAGTGCAACTTAACTTGTATTAAATGAGCGTAAGGATAGGTACGGTACAAGGTACGGATCTTTCAACGAAAATGACTGTTCATAATTACTATCAAATCAAAACACTCTAAGGTGCACCAAACTGTACTGAAATACAAATAAATTTAACAGATATCAGAAGACCTATATTTAATAGTCAATTAATAATTTGTCATCTAACGATTATCATTTCCCGATAACTTTTAACGCTTGTATCCATTACACACACCTTGTTCCAAATATAATTATCAGTGAACATCTATATGTTATTGTTAAAAGTGTCTAATAAAATAACGGCTATATGTTGTTATCTAGCAAATGAATCAACGATACTTAATATATTATTTAGTGATAAAGATATCAAATGGCGTTAACGTATTAGCAGATAAGGCTAGCTTCGTTTTTATTGATTCTATATCGATTTAGTTATGTGCTTGATAATTATAAGCTTCCTTGATATGTTGTTTTCAGATTTTAATGCATACGTTTAGGAATTATATAATTTTATTGTTATGTTTACTGACAGACTTGATAAAAAGGATAGTCAGCTGATTAAAATACGCATGCGCATTATGAATGAAACTTACGTTTATCAAAATATCAACAAATTTTTACAATTAAAAAGGGTTCTTTTTAAGTATTTGAATGCAAATTATAACTTTTCACTTTTCACTTAACGTGATATTTAATCATCACGTAAAAAATATACATGGTCAGATGGAATAATATTGGAACTAAAACATGAACAAACATGCAGACACATAGTACATATTTTTAATAACAAAATAAATTTTACATTGGAATTTTTGCTACTTTTATAAGAAGTCTCAAATATCTTTTAATTATATTGATATGAAAAAGAACAAAGCTTGGATTAAGCTAATACTATTCACGTATTAAAAATAGACGATTAGAATTTAATTCGATCATAAATACCATATTATCAAACGAATTATTTTTATCAGTGTTGCCTATTTAATAACTATTAATATGTTTATTAAACATTATCTGAAGAACAAAACAAGTAATAAACTACTTTTTATCAAACGAGATAGACAAAGTTAATATTAATCTATTTTCTTTTACTTTTCCAATTTAATTTTTACATATTATCATCAAATATATAGTTACTTACTTATATTATTTGTTAAAACTATTAATCATTCCAAAATAAACTACATTTTAGAACATAACACAGTGCATTATTCGTAAATGATAAAAAAACTTAACAATCTTAATGTGACGGCATTACAAAGTCACTTCTCACAAAGCGTTTAGCGCGAGCACAGTAGCAATAACTCAGCGCAGGAAATCACGTCATCGCTCTATTACAGCACGCATACAGCTACACGCTCACGCACACTCCGACAATTCTATAATGATACGTGTGATCCGAGCGCTAGTTTAAATTGCGGGGTTTTGAAACAATTTGTAATTTTGAAAGTGAAATTAATTTCGATTTGGTTTAATACAATTCTGATATCAGACATGCAAATGTGGCCACTTTTTATGTGAAGTTTGTATTCTCGTATACATGACTTATCATTTACTGTTTTCAAATAGCTATTTCACAAGCTCCGTAGCGTAGGTATAATTTGTTTTATACTTACAACAAATATCTGCCCCAAATTCTTTTCTTTTCCAATATTAAAAGAAAGACTTGAAATGGGTGAATCCTTCATCAAGTTCATAACGTAAATTTAAGAAATGGAACAGTTTATAGCACTGCAAATTATATACAAAAAATCTTGCCATAGAATTCTCTTGCATTTTCACTACAAACATATTATTCAAAAATCCCGTTCCAATATTTACAAAAAACAAACTCCAACAACTTCATTAAAAAGTCGCACCCTCATTCAGCGCATGTTCTATACCGCTAATTGTGTGCGTATCCATCAAGTTAATACACAGTAACCGTTTGACATGTTAACGATATTTTGTGTGTGTGTATATGTTTGCGTGCTTCACCAAATACCTGTATTTGTTTAGCGCCCTAATGGCCAATAAGCTCACTCAAATTCAAAGTGTACTCAAATTTGATAAAGCTCCAAAAATAATTAAATAATATTTTACAAATATTTCAGGACATTTTTCACACACGGCACGATCTGATCCCATACTAAGCTTTTTCTTGTGTGGAAACAACTGACACGTACTGTATAATATATAATATTATATACATTTATATAGATAATTAACAGCCAGACGCAGAGGTAACATCGATGTTCATCACATAAATATTTGCCCTGGATGGGAATCGAACCCACGAGCTCTGGCTTCGAAAAGCTACCGAAGAAGAACAACAGAAAAATTAAAGTACCTAAATCTCGACTCAAACTCATGCTCAACTTAAACTTAAGCTCTATTCAATTCAAGTAATACTTAGAATATAACATAGGGCCAACATAACTTAATCTCATCTCAACTCAAGTAACAATTCAATTTGTTCAAACTTAAGCTAGGCTTTCAAGTATGACAAACTTGGAAGTTATTTTTTTTATTTTATTGAAATTATTCTTACAAATTATTACAATAACTTAAGTCTAAGTCCCACAAAACTGCACATGCAGTTTGTCTGTGGGATCAAGCCTATAACTAAATATATTATATAAAATATCTATATATCTATCTATAACTAAATATATTATATCATATTATTATCTGTTATAAAATATAATATTAAGTGAATAGGTATATCTATTCATGAGCTTGTGTTTTAGCATTCTATTGACTGAAGAAGGTGTTTCCTTAATAATCTTTTAAATTTGTGAATGTTTGCTTCTGTTCGTATGTACTCTGGTAAGCTATTGAGAAAATATGGTAAACGTTTATCTAGAGTTCGATCTCCAAAATAATTGTTGACTCTAGGTACTTCATATTTTCCTGAGGTCACTGACCTCGTTGTATGATTGGTATTTAACAGATTAAGAGAAGGAATAGAGCTATGGTTGTTTACAGCAAGAAGATATTTGTGCTTAAGGCTGACTGGAAGAATATTACAAAATTTGAATAGCATTCTATAGTTATGTTTATATTTATGTTTTATTTTTTTACTCACCAAGAGTTTTAAGAATCTAATTTGCATATTTTCTAATTTGTTTAAGTTAGTTTTAGTAGTAAGTCCATAACAATCAAGAGAATAACTAAGTATTGAATCCACAAGAGCCATGTACAGACATTTTAAAGTCTTTATAGGAACTTTGTAACTTATATGATAGAATTTACCTAACAATACTTTTAATTTATCATATATATAGTCTATATGTGTAGTCCAAGAAAAATGTTCATCTACCCTCATGCCCAGATATGTGACAGTTTTCACGCGTTCAATCGGTTTACAAATACAATTTTTAAATTGATTATGGATGCATTCAAAAGTGTGGGTGAACATGGAATGTGTTTGACTGAGAGGTAGGTATGGTGAATGTACGATTAGAAGCTTAGTTTTATCAGTATTTAATACTATTCCATTGTCATGTGACCATTTGACTACTGCATCTATATCAGTCTGTACGAGCCGGCAGGTCTCCGTGAGGTCCGTACCCGCGCGCATAGCACATAAGTCGTCTGCGAACATGTGTGCTGAACAATGTTTCAATACACCACACAGACTGTTTACGTGCATAAGATAGCACACAGGCCCGCAGCCTGAACCTTGAGGGACTCCGCACTGAACCGCTTTCCCGTCACTGAAAGTGTCCTCTATTCGAACTTTAAAAGATCGTGATGTAAGATAGTCACGGAACCAATTGTTAAGGGGCTCTACGACCCCGCACTCCTCCATTGCGTTTAAAAGGGTATTCGTTTCTAAAGTGTCAAACGCCTTTTTAAAATCGAATAACACTGTTACAACAAAGTTTTTATTATGAAGGTGTGAATTTATTTCGTTTGTAAAGTTAGATAATAAGGTGTTTGTACTTTTTCCTTTTTGAAATCCGTGTTGACATGAATTTAATATACTGTTTTTTTGAAGATAATTACTGAGTTGATTAATAATACATTTTTCTATAATTTTGTCTACACTAGATAATATAGCAATGGGTCTGTAATTAGAGTAATTATTACGGGTTCCTTTTTTGAAAACTGGTCTAACTATTGCTTCTTTTAACTTGTTTGGGAATATATGTTGTTTTATTGACATATTAATTAATCTCGCAATGACTGGGCTTATTTGGTTCACTACAATCTTAAGATCAGACATGCGCACTAAATCACTACCTGGTGCCTTATTGATGTTCATATTACTTATAACTTTTTTAACTTGTGTTTCGCTAACAGGTTGCAATCTCATGCAAACGTCTGCCTTTTTTACATAGTCCTTCCTATCGAGCCAGACATCATTACATGAATGTTTTATTTGGGAAATTTCGTCTGTAAAAGTATTTGAAAAGTTATTACATATTTCTTTGGTACTACCCTGTTTACTCATATTATTAAGTATAAAACTATCTAGACTAGATCTTTCTTTCCCCATTAACATATTTATTCTTTCCCACAGTTTTTTTATATTTCTATTACAGTCTAATATACTCTGTCTGTCGTATTCATTTCTACATCTATTTATAGTTTTTGTACATTTATTCCTGTATTTAGTGTATTCAAGTCTTTTTAACATATTTTTTGGTTCGTTACTCCATATTTTAAATAGTCTATCTCTTTCTAGTAGCATTTTCTTTAAATTACAATTTATCCATGTTTTATTATTTCTATTGCTAGGCCTTATTATTTTAGTCTTATAAGAGTCGTTATATATATTATTAAATAACTTAGAAAACTCGTTATACAATTTTAAAGGACACGAAATAGTCATTAAGTGACTAAAATCAGTAGACAATAGTTTATCCCTTACTAGACGGTTGTCAAGAACGCGCCGGCGCACAGGTGCGAGGGGCCTCGACAGGGTGGAGGCCTCGTATCGCGCGGCGGAGGCACGGTTCCATTGTATCGATGCAGCTACATAATAATGATCCGATATTTTATGTTCAATAACAGCAGAGTTGATAGTACTCGTAATAGGTACTCGTGTGTAAATGTGATCTAAGCAAGATTCGACAATTTTTTCTGATACAATTTCTTTACGCGTTACTTTATCGATGCACTTAGTGAAACCAAACTCTGACATTATGGTCTCGTATTCAATGACATGATTATTTTCTTTGTTTAACAAATTAATATTTATATCCCCGCAGATTATTACGTTCTCTTTGCTCGGAAAAGATTCAAGTAATGTATGTAAGTCTTCAAGAAAATGTACAATTTTATCCTGTCTTTTAATTTTTGGCGGCCTATAAATACCTATTACGTGCAATATCTCGTCGTTATGGTGCAGTACAATGGGAACGCACTCCGCCGCTCGCATGGTGATAGCGCGCGCTCGGTTGTCAACCTGTGCGCGGAGCCCTTCCCGCGAATACACCAACACGCCCCCCCCGCTACGTCCCTCACGAGTATAACTATTTATATTAAAACCTTTTATATTATAAAAACTTAACATAGAAAAGTTTATATTTGGTTCGGTTACAATCAGTATATCGATATGGTTTAAGTAACTTTCCAGCGTTAGTAGAAGTTCACTAAAGTTTTTCTTCATTGAGCGAATATTGACATGCATCAAACATATTTTATCTTTGCTATTGTAGGTATTTTGTATGGTAGATATCCATGTATCAAATCTATTTTCTTTAACGGCGTTTATTGAATCCTCAGATATGGATTCGATATTATTTAGAAGGGTCATTATAATGGTGAATTTATACAATTTAAATCAGAATAATTAGTAATTTGTGATTAGGTAACTAAATACCTATATACTAACGCATTAACCTACTTATTTTTGAGTAAATCACGTATGTCAGATTCGGATCTCAACCATGAGGACTTGTCGCCTTCAGCCTTTTTTACGAGTACTTTCCCGTTGACCACCCATATGTATTTGTAGGACCCGGTGAGCTGCTTCTTCGTATTCCATAGTAGAGATCGTGTGGCTTTAGTTAGATCTTCGTTTATGTAAACTTTATTCAGTTTTGTTCCTCCTGTTACCATGCTGCTGTTAACCTCGGAGAGTTTGCGGCGCTGAGCCAGCCAGTTGTCACGGGTGCCAGTTCCAGAGGTCCTGAAGCCCACGGTGATGGGGGCTGGTTTATCATCCTGCTGCTTTCGCTGCGGGCCTCGCCTCACCCATTCGATATCGTCACAGCTAACATCTAATAGTTTTCCTATTTTATTTACTACTTCCTTTACGTTCTCACCTGGCACCTGCTCAATTCCTACAATCTCTAAATTGTGTTTTCGCGTATTTTGTTCAATTTCGTGCACTTTTTGTTCTAAGGCAATGTTACACTTTTCTAGATATACGCATTTATTGGAAATTGATGTTACTGTTTTTTCAAGTTTATTAATTTTTGCATTTGATATTTCCTGCTCCGCTAATAAGGTATCGTATTTCTCCGACAACATACTCATGCTTTGTTTTATGTCATCCAAATGCTTTTTCAATCCGGGTATAACGCTAACTTTTTTCTGTATGTCCTTTAGGATTTGCTGAAGGCCCTGTTTTACTTCTTCTCCCTCCTCATCTTCGGACTCGTCTTCTTCGCAATTGTTGCAATATATGCGGTTTTTGCCGGCTTTTAGATCGGCTGCTAAACCCTTTACGCATCCTTTGTGAAAAGTACCTTGACAGAGGCCTTGACACACGAAATGAGCTCCTTTTTTAGATAGAGTTTTTTTACACTTTTGACACTCCATAGTATATAATTTTAAACACGATAAACGATAAACACGATAAACACTAACTCGAGACGACTATTTATATACACTAGACTGCACGATCGTCGCAATAGTCCTGCACGAATTTTTATTTGAAAACTTTACATACTTTCGTAAAACAATTTCGTAAAAGTTAAATGCGGTAAAGAAATGAGGAACACTCCATCATTTTTATATGAAATAATTTCACATTTTCACCCCATACATTTCATCAACATGTCATAATTTAGATGAAAGTGTTATTTAAATCGATTTAGTACTTTGAGTCTTTGAGGACCATTTACTTATTTAGTTCTTTTTTTTTTCTGCAAATTTGTCAGCATCAAAAGTAAATACCTATTACCTATTAAAAAAAGAGCGTGTGTGTCGAGCACACGTGTGAGAAGTGAAACTTCTTTGGGGAGATTCGGAGATACCAAAATCGTCGCCTTACTCCATGACGTGATGGTATTGCCATGACGCGACGCGACCTTGAAATTTTACTCTCGATGCGCCTAATGAAGTTTCACTTCAAAAGTATAATAACATTTCTTTTATTTTTTAATCAATGTATAAAAATAATTATTAATAACCATTTCTTGCACTAATATTAATAGTTAATTATACCTTTTTCCCATCAAGAAATGCATTATGTATGTATGTTTGTTCAAGTGACACAGCCTTAATTACTCTTTTGTTCTGTGCTTTATAATATGAGCTACATACAGAGATGGATTGAGAACGAAAATTAAAAAAAATAAATACATTTAGTACAGAAAAAAAGCATAATTCATATTATTTCCAATCATTAAGTTTTGAAAAATTAACTGAAATAGAGATAGAGTTAAATATTTAGCATACGAGGTACGACATTGATTTTCATTAGATTTGAAAGCCAGGCAAATAAATTATACACTATATAGGGGCACTGAAATGCAATGCTACTGCCTCACCACAGATTTTGCTCTTTTTTAATATGCCTGCATGTTTTTTAACAGAATTCATGTGTATCGAAAGTAAAAAATAAAGTTAAATAAGTTATTTATACTTTAAGCATAATGATGACATTCTCAATTCATCTCATTCTCTTTTTTTATCTTTTTGATCAGCTAATTTCATTTTAGGATGTTGTCTACTTGAAAGAGATCATTATTAGGAGTCAAGAGATAACTGATAATCCCAAATAAGTGTTCTGTTTCTTTAAAAAATGTAAGTTTATTCTGCATAAATAAATACTTAAATATAATGCACGCCCATAGAGAAAGTAATCCGGCCCTGGCTGTATGATATGTATGTACATTAACGGTATATTATAATTTATAACGTTGCATTCTTTTAACCGATTTAATACGCGTTTTATCAAACGACTGGGGACACTACGTTATTATTACATTATAATATGTAACTAGTTTAAGTTGATGCAAATCTGAGAAATTAAAGATTTTAAACGTATTTTAAAATTATTGACCACGCTCGAAGAAGTCAGGAGGATATCGCGTTTAAAGTCCGTTAATAAGGCTCTATATTCACAAAATGTTATAAAACTCATAAAAACTTATAACTTATACTTACATAAGTATCTTCTTTGCCATCTTCATTAAAATAAGTTTAATCATACGTAGCTTGGAGCAGCTAAAAATAAAATATAGTCTCGGAATATACATTAATAGGAACTTAAATAAATATTATTCGTAATAGTATGTACGCTGTACATGTGTAGTACCGCTTATTTGTAGTTTTCATTGCCTACGCCGTAGCAAAGTGCTACGCTGTTTTTCGTGTTTATTTGTGAAAATAGCAACACGCTTATTGGAGCATCATAATGTTGTATACTATATCGTGGTAAGTAATCTATTTATCAACAAATTATGTTATTATATTTTTGAACTATTGTTTCATATAATTAATAGACAGCAACTGTGTACAAGCGTATAAACGAAAGCTCCCCGTGTTTGTCTGTTTGTTTATCCTATAACGGCATCCATTCCCCACAATATATCGACATCATTATTAATTTTCATCCCTTGCAAGTATCGTTTCGCCGACAACATAAGACAATTAATGAAACGAAATCCTATCTTCCTTCATATACAATCCCAGGAACTACTGGTCCGATTTGAAAAATTATTTCGGTGTTAGATAGCCCTTTTATCGACGAAGGCTAATAGGCTATAATATATCATCACGCTAAGTCCGACAAGCGGAGCGCTGCGGATAAAACCCCGGGGCACAGCTAGCACTATATTACAGTGAAACCTGGTTAAGTGAGACATCAAGGGACCTGCAATTTCGTTTCACTTATAGAGGTATTCCACTTACCCAGTGTCTCAGATATACAGGTATAAATAAATATCTGTCTCATTTACAGAGGGTTCCAATAATAATTTGACATTTTTCAAATAAAAATCTGTATGATAGTAAAGTGAAACTAAAACTGAAGGTAATTGAAGCTCAAAATTTGTACTTACGTACTTGGAATTACGTGTGGAATTTGTGGGTAGAATAAGAATGAGTAAACAAACAATGTTATCTCAGTTACAGAGGTTTATGCATATAAAATTCACTCGCTGTCTCAGTTATAGAGGTAACTATGATGATAAATCGAAAGAACAAATCCCAGATATAGAGGTTTACCTCGTCCCACTAACAGAGGTAATTCAGTGCCAAAGTGTTGGGACCTCAGCATGAGTTCCAGTTATGGAGGTTTCTCACTTATCCAGGTCCCACTTAACCAAGTTTCACTGTATATTAATATGATCACATTCACACGTTGGAAACATTATAGATTTTATATCAACCTATTATAATGCATTACAGGAACATTAAAAGTATTATTTAACGTCTCTTTTACTACCGTCATTATAAGTGGTTCTAAGAAATCATTAAATAGGTACTACAAAAGCTTTGGTTTGTTTGAAAGTAATCCTTTGAAGTACTGTTTGATTGTTTATAATTTTAATAGTTTAATATTCTGCTAATATTGTGATAAATAAAAACAATTATTTTCTCAAGTAAGTACTTAAACTTGAAATTGATATGACTTTTGAAGTGAAACTTCTTAAGCGTTGAGAGGAAAATTTCCAGGTTGCGTCATGGCAATACCGTAACGTCATGGAGTAAGGCGACGATTTTAGTTATCAAGACATATTTCATCCACCTACCTAATAAGTATATTACCTAATTAAAAAAATAAAACAAACATTTATGCAATAATAAGTAATGAATCATTTAAATAAAGAAAAATACCATTTAATTAATGACCAAGAGCAATGTTTATTACAACTCACATATAATTTTGTCAACTAGATAAACGAAAACTGTAAAACAAATGAAACTTAATGGACAATAATCTCAAGTCTGAACATACGCTAAGCTCAATATTAAGAGACGACTATTAAGACATCAATTAAAATCCATCCAATAGAGAGGTTAACAAAAAATAATATAAAAAGACATCTTCATCACGTGGGTCGGTTTTTTGTTGGATTTAAACGTTTACGGCTATGAAATTTTTGAGTTGCCAGAGTTAAGAAAATATTTAGAATTATTTAAAATTTTATACATCCCTAATATTATTATAAATGCCAAAGTAACTCTGCTGTCTGTCTGTTACGCTTTCCCGCTTAAACCTCTCAACCGATTTTGATGAAATTTGGCACAGACAATCTTTAGACCCTGAGAAAGAACATAGCTGCTACCTACCTTTTATTGCGAAATATGTACCACAGGCGAAGCCGGGGCGGACCGCTAGTACTAAATATAAAATTGAATACAATAGTCTTGTATTTTTAAATACAACCTTATCAATTAGGTAAAACATATGATTATAGTTATTTAATGCACTTTGCTTGTGAATCTTTTTGTAGTGTAATTTATAAATAAACAATTTAGTAAATATGTATGTTACATAGCTACAATTAATAGTCTTTTTTAAGCAATACATAATTTTTAATTAATTATACATTCTTAATTGCAATAATTTAAAAAGGAAAGATTTTACCACTAGCAACTCCTATATAAAGAGTTATAATTAATTAACTTTGAATTATAAGATTATAGCAATAGAGTGCATAATGCTATAACAGAGTTAACACATAAGTCATTTTTTATTTAAATATCCCTATTTATGAGGAACGCAGGTAGCGGCCTATAAAAATTAGTAGGACCCTTATTACAGCATTAGGGTTCCGTAGTAAACTTATAAACAACGTATTGTATAATTGAAAGAACGATAAGACATTTTAGAAAGAAAATGATAATTTTTTAAACATACAAAACAAATACAACAACAACCGTTAAAAAACTATATTATTTGATGATCATAGTCTTTATACTGAACGAAATTTGATGCAGTTCTTCTTGTTCCCTTATTTAAATTAAATTGTAATTGTTGTTGTGGTATGAGCAATTAAAAAGACACGGTTCTATTAAAAATTATTTGTCTGGATAAGATAAAATAGTATATCTATACGAAAAAAATTATTTGATCGTAAGCCGTAATAAGTAATAACATATTATTATACTACTCCATTCTACAATATATTTAACACGAAAATGTAGAATCCAGCATTTGCAAGACGCAAGTTGCATGATCAAACTTTTCCCCTTCTTAAATCAATAAAATGTACGGGACCCATATAATTAAATGGCGATCAACTTTTATTGGTCAAAATAAACGAGGCATTAGAAGCGAAGCACTCGCGTCACTTTAGTATAATTACGTCATTAAACGGTTTATTATTATTAGCCGATAGATGTTATTGTTGATATCGTTTTATATTTATTATATTATATATGCCCTTATGTATAATATATGGAAGCTTAGTGACGGAGGCGGTCAGATTTGTTGACTAAACGATGTTGAACTAGCTTCTCTCCCCGCTTCGCTTGGGTAGTCCAATTTATCGTAGGTTCTTTAATTGCTCATACCAAGTTGTCCTTTTTAAAGTAATTGGTAACTGCATTATTAAAATCGATTCAGCAGTTTAGGATTCCACTACGGACAACATAATATGCAGGGTTTTAATTGTGAATCGATTCCCATTGAAATATATTATAGATGTATTAAATGATAGGTAGCAAATTAATCTAATTATTGCACCTATAGAAATGAAACAATAGGTAAGTGAAATCGTTTCTAGCTTTATTTTTAAAAGAAATATGTATATAAAATCAATGAAATGCATCATACATTTGGAAAGTATGATGCAACAAGGATGCACAGATAGACAGTCGCTAAACTTACACCCCTCGAGAGGTTAAAAATAAAAATAAAAACAATTCGTCAATCACACATACAGAGAGAGACACCGCAATCAACATAAAAGTTTATGACCACGTTGCGTATTTATGTCTTATTTAGACACTTTAATTTCAACTATTTAATGTCAAACATTTTATGGTTACTTTGAACAAAGGCATTATCACACATGACGCATACCAATTGAGTTTGAAAAGCTATGGGTAGTTTAATTTTTTTGACGTGACAACGTCTTATAATTCGATAGCGCCGGCTGCACGCACGAAAAAACATGACTCATGCGGCGTTACCTCGCTCTGAGGCGTTCCATGTAAGGCTTGAAGTGCAAGCGAGAGCGCGGAACGAGCGACAAAGAAGCACAATCGGACGCGATGTTGTCACGTTCAACTATCGTCAGTAAGCCGACTTTACAGACAACCAATTTTTTTTTAATAGAAGCTGGGCTCTAGGCACATGATGTTCTACCATATATAGATACTAAGCTTAGAAACTAATAACTGGATAAATGTTGTGCCAGGATACAATAATCACCAATGACCAAGCCAATATGAAACATACGTAACGAGCTATCAAAAATATATTCATGTAGGTACACATTATAAACACACACACAAAAAATCTAAAATAGAAGTTTGGTTACAAGCCCTGTGACATAAGAATTTAATATAATCTGTAGAAGAAATAAATAATGCCAAAAGAAAAACTTGTTATTCTTTGTACGACTCGTATTTTTTAAAACCTTCCTTCGAACTTAATGCACATGGGAAAAATCCCCTGCACATAACACAAGAACTCATTCTATGCCATCATACTATTGTATAATTGTCAATACCTTTGCTCATTCCCGTCTAAAAATAGTCCCTTCCAACTCCCATTGAAAGCATAATTTTCTCCTTTTAAAAAGAATTGTTAATATTGTCCTTAAAGACTGCCATTTCAGCTTTTTATGATTTTATTATCCTCAATTATTCATTAGACAATTAAGTAATGTTTTTGTTAAGCGGGCGTAACCAAAAACAAATAAACGCGTGAAACAATAAAGGTCCAATTATACTCCCTAAATCATGAATCGACCCTAAGTTCAAACATCTTACCGAAACATTAGCACGGGACTTTCAGCTGAATTACATAATGGATAAGTAGTAAATTTGATTGCGGGTATTTGTTTAAATAAATGTCCTATATAGATGCAGTGCAAAGAGATGTGCTAATGTTTCGTCTATCATTTATGATAATAATTTTGATGACGAAACTTTCGTTATCGTCAGTGCGATAATGGGAAAAATATTGGTTGAAAATGTCAGGTAATTTTTATAGTTCTAACTATTAAACATAGAACAGTTAAACTTCGGTTAGTAGCTTTGCTGGCGTGAACAAAATCAGTTAATAAAATAGCTTTAGATTATGTAGGCTTGCTTGAGAAGACTAATTTTACTACGGTACCTAATTGTTTCTGCGTGATAGAATCAATTAATATTTTCATATCCTTTGGAGCCTTTGGATTTCTATAAGTAGGATCTACAGGAGTCCACAGTCCACACAATCACACAAATATAGAAACACAAAGAAATGATTGCTTTACCTTCAAATTACAACTAATGAGCTTTACCATTCAATCTCAAAATCAAAACCAAAGCATTAAAATCGAAATAAAAAGCAATATTTGCGAAAATAAATCGACTCGACCCGCCAACCCTAAGCGAATGGCTTTAAAAATCCTGACTCCTCAATTAATTAGAGACAATTAGCAGGGGCTCCGTGACAAAAGGTAGAAAAACTCCGGCCATTAATTACGACAGGGTTGGTCTAACCGCCCCTTTTATTTTTGGAGTATCCGTTTGAATAGCTCAGCTTTGTAAAGGATTAGACAAGGGATATTATTTTTGCATTTATGTATTTCTGGATAGACGTTTTGGGTATGGTTACTGGTTTATCTGTATTTCGTTAAAGATCAGCCTAGGTTGTTACTACCTATAGTAGATATCATAGACGAACAAATACATATTCCAATTTCCAAACTAAGACATTTTAACCAGAGGCCAATTTTTTTTCTAAAACTAACGTAATTCTGAAGAAGTAGTAGTAAGTAAACCCATAAGTATCCAAATCATTTCACATATTTTCAAAATGTAACCTGTAAAAAAAATCGTGTAGAAAGAGCTTAAAATAAAAGTTCGTTTATAGATTGTCAAGAGTAGTCGCACCCGCATCACTTTATTTGCCATTTCAAAGAGAATATTGTTCAACGAGAGAAAAGTCAGAGTCGAGTCTAATTTACAGTTATTTAGGTCTAACCTGCTGATAGTTAATAAAATGTTTATTATTAGTTTTCCTCGAAGTAACATTACCATAGTACAGAAGATAGCACATTACAACCATACGAATGAAACCGTTATCCAATTTCAATCCCAACCTAGATAAGATTAAGCGCAAATATGACAAAATTAATCAGCAGCTTTCAATAATCCACTCGTTTCACATTACAAGCTCTCGAGACCTAATGAACTAATCTCTGCCATCAAACCTTAACGTGGTACACTCGACTCAGCAAGCGTGCTCCAGCAAAAACCATCAAGCGATTCCACTCCTTATGATTATCGAGCAATCTCCGTTAATCGCGTATCACAATTAATGTGAATGACACACTATAAATTATTATCGCATACAGGTAGATTAAGTCCATTAAACAAGCTATCAATTATGACTATCTATAACTGATAATGATTTGGGCAGTACAACGCAAACCAAGTCAAAATGTGCGCGTGTCGACAGAAAAAATCGTCGTTTCTCATAGAGGACATTCTCGATGACGCCGGTCGGAGTGCAAAGACTGTAGATTATAATGTCAACACGAGGTTGGAAGACTTGCAGACGAAATTCAGCGTTATTACAGAAGTGCAGAGGGAGCTGGGGAGGTCACAAGCGATGGTGAATTTGGAGCACAGACGGAACACATACCCCTTATATCCTACGCCGGTAAAGGCGAATTTCACGTGGCCGTACAAGTTGAAGAGCTTCGAGCAGAGACCGGGGTTGTACAGTGAGCCGGTGTTGAATTCTGATCAAATTCTGCGCAGCCAGCTGTCGATGAGCAGATATGTACCAGCTCCCTACTCTGTCCCACAATACAACTTTGATAGAGGTAGGACTTTGGAAAGTTTCGATAGTTAGGTATAATTGTGTATATGTTTGGGTATGGACACACAAATAAGTCTTTTTTGGTACCTATATTAAATGAATGGTATGGTATATATGTCTTATAAACAAGTCAATAACTGCGTTAAAAACAACCGACTTCAAACTTGCACTTGCAACATTTACAAATACAGACAAAAATGCTCATAAAATAAAAACTACTGGGCCTATCCGAATAAAATTTTTATGGGACCAATTCGACACCATCCCGCATCGAACAAAAAAAGAATCACGTAAATCGGTTCAGAAACCACGGAGTAATCGGTGTACATACATAAAAAAAAAAAAAACATACCGGCCGAATTGATAACCTCCTCCTTTTTTTTGAAGTCGGTTAAAAAATCAGATCATCCATACTAATATTATAAATGCGAATGTAACTCTGTATGTCTGTCTGTTACTCAATCACGCCTAAACTACTGAACCAATTTGCATGAAATTTGGTATGGAGATATTTTGATACCCGAGAAAGGACATAGGCTATCTTTTATTGCGAAATATGTACCACGGGCGAAGCCGGGGCGGACCACTAGTTTTAAATATATCTTGAAAGCTCTTTAATTGAAATAGAGAAAATGATGAAAACTACAACATATTATTAAACAAGAGTGAAAATTCTCTATTTTCGTTTTAAAGCTTTATGTACCTTATCGTTTAAAATGTCACTTTTGTATAATTTGTTATATGAATTGTTTTTAATGTATTTTCCAAAACCTAATATTGAGCTTTAAGTGATAATATCTATAATCAATATTTCTTTGATTATCGTAACTATAAAATATATAAAATCTCAAAGTAATTAATAATTACCTCTATATATTGTGTGTAACAAGATAATATGCAGTTATTTATTACTTTCGATAAGATATAAAATTTAGCAGTTTCATTTAGAAATTTTCTTATTGATAATTATTAATCAACTCACATGACTAGATAATGATCGATGTTTCTCGTGAAAAATATTTATAGAATTGTGAAAACGAATATCTTTTGATAATATACAAAGAGATATTGTAATAGAGATATTATTTTTAACTTTATTACCTAAGCTGACAGAATAAAAAAAATAGATTCAGGAAGCCTAGTATAATAAAAAACATTTAATCTGTACAAAGTACAAAGTTTCGGATTTATAGCATTAGATATTATTTATTAGAAGTAGGATTTTCAACAATAAAAACGCAAATTTATTTAAGCTGATATGCGATTAGACATTAAGCTACTCCTATCATATCTCCTGTTGGTCTTAGCGAGATGATATATAGCCTATTAGACTACAGGCCCATGTTGAAAAAATTATGGGTCATTTGACCCACCACCTGACCTATCTAGAATGATATAAGAGCATAAAATAATAAGATTCAGCACTATGACGTCACTCGTAAGCTGTCCACCTGAGTGCAGATGAGAATTCGAAAGTTCAGGTAGAGATTTTCTCCCCTTGTCTCCATGATTTTTGTACGGCGTTGCGGAATAATGGCTTAAAAGCAGTATAGAAATAGTATGACACAGATTGTTAGGAAAGGCTGAAGAGAGAGAGAGAGAGAGAGAGAGAGAGAAGAATTGTTAAAATTCCCAAAAAATATAAAAACTTTCCCTTTCCTGTATCCGCGAGTGGAGTCAAAAATCAATATATGTAGGTAGTTATCTAAATAAATAAACTCAAACTCAAACATTTATTTATTCAATTAAATTTAAACGTCTTTATATTTTTAACATTTACCACCGATTCGGAGAAGAACCGGCAAGTACTGTACTGGTCACAGTAGTGTACTGTACTGGCAAGTACAGTACGGTACTGTACTGGTCACAAGTTGCACTTTTGAGCTTTTTGGAAGAAAAAAAATAAAAAGTTCATGTATCGTAACTACCCTGATAAAATTCAATTCCCCGTAAACGCCTCCGTGGTGGAATCTGGTATTTTTAGCAATGATAGACCTAATTATGAGCAATCTATCTGTACCGGTCACAAGTTGCACTTTTGAGTTTTTTGGAAGAAAAAAATAAAAAGATCAAGTTCAGTAACTCAAACTGCCCTAATATAATATTTTGACAATCGATTCCTCCTAAAGGCTTTCATGGAGGAATGTGTTTATTTTACCAATTATAGACCTAATTAAGAGCAATCTATCAGTACCGGTCACAAGTTGCACATTTGAGTTTTTTCGAAGAAAGAAATATTTTTTGATCGATTGATGTGGAAATTGTTTGAGCCAAAATCATGTTTTACTGCGTATAACTCAGAAACGGTAGGATATAGGAAAAAATGATGTAGGTACAACTTGTAGATAATTTTATGGCCTTTTAACTTTTCCTTAAAAGTTTTCTCTAACATGTACCGTTTTTTGAGATTTAAGCGAAAAATGAAAAAATGGACCCATTTCCCCCCTCCCACCACTCCGGGGCTCCTCCTAGTGGCCCGGGGTTTTAGTATGTTTATTACCTAGGGACTCTTGACATGTTTCCGAAGAAACATCTTACGTTACTAACTCACGCACTCTAGACCCCCCTTGGAGGGACTCATTCAATGGACTAATAGTACTTTATATATTCTGTGCTTAAGTTTAGGACGTTTTTATTTTACTTCTAAGGGTCATTTAAAGCAAAATGAATCCTTATTTATATGCAAAAACATTATAGAAAAATTTTTGACAAATAAGATTACGAAAGTCATTGATTTTCGTAATCTTATTTGTATCACATAATACCTACCTACGTATAGGTATTATCTATCTTGTCTGTCTACGTGTATGGTTTGTCCGTCCAAGGCTACTACAAGTTCCAAGAGCGATTTTTTGACATAGATAACTAGGTATTATAATTAATTATCACAGAACCATACGAACGAAGCCGCATGCTGTAACTAGTAACATAATAAAGATTAAAGTACCGCATGTATAAAAATAAAAATAGATACGTTTAAATCATAACTTAAAAAGTAATCGAATATAATCGATAATAACCACATAATCTATGTCTTTATCAAAGCAGTGCAAATAAAAAATAGCATTTAGCGTTATCTTATACAAATATAAGAATTGGAGCATTTTGTTATATTTGTATAAATAGACAATTTTTAACTACACAAACCGACTTCAATTCGAAGTCGTTGCCCAAATAAAAACTAATTTCTTATTTTAGTGCAATTTTTATGTAACTTCTTTGCACAGTAGGTATAGATTACCTTTTTTCTAACAACTCCAATTCGTAAGACAAAGTAAAAAAACACATAACTATTGAAACGTTTGAAATAAGTTCAAAAAAGGTAGCCACTGTAAATGCACGAGGAGTAGCCACTGTCTGCTGATGAAGACGACCTGTCCGTCGTCTTTAGACAGTTGTAAAATTCATTTATCAACAAAATTATAACAAAAATCGTCAAAATCAGCTCAAAAATTACGAACATACAAAAACTTCAAAATATTTTTAGGCTCACGTTATACGAGTCATAATACACTTTTTGTTAGTCTTTCCACTACCAACCAATTGCACGCCTCATAAGCGAAGCGTTGAGGTGGGTACCTACTACTGTCACTTCGCGCAAAACATCTGATTTTTCAAACTTAAAATGTCTTTATGTATCATACATTGCACTTGTAAGATAATACATACACACACATATTAAGAAAAAACACTATTTTTAACATTCATGATATTTTTGATGTCATTTTTGTTATTTAAACTAGTTAAAAAACAGTTTAAAAAAGTTCTGTCTTGGACGTCCGTGTGTCTGTATGTGCGGATCCTTTTTCTTGTTAACACGATAGCGACCGAAATACTTTACTAATCGAGTCTTTTTTTTTCCCTTACGCTTGAGTATGCTCAGGAATAGAACCCTTTCATTTTTCAGGGTCTGATTCGATGTGGTTTAATTGTTATTAAATAAACAAAAATAATAATTAATAAATATTTATTAAAAAAAAATTATGAGGCGTGCACTTTTGGATTTTCCAAATTATTTTATAATATTATTATAGTTACGAATTACAATACCTAGCTATTTCTAATAATTGTTGATGTTTTATGTGTGCGTTTTCAATTATACGCACACATAAAACACGATGCACGAATATCTAGATATTCGTATTCGTAGATATAATTTCATAAAGACTAGTCTTTATAAAATTATATCTACGGTATATTTTTATCGGTTATCGAATAAGTAGACATCAGGAAAACAGCGTATTACTTAATTGATTAGTAATAAAAAATAAAAAACGAATAAAATAGATAAGAAGGCAATATGAACACAATTATTGATATCAAGTTTTAGTATCATCAATCAAAAACCGATATCACTACAATTGGAACAACACAAAGATATATAATTTTATTAATAAATATCAGAAGATTTGGATTAACGCGCAAAACTTATCGTTCAAATTACTTATTGGTTATCGAAGTAATGAGTAATTTAAGTGACTGTTTTAGATTTTATAATACTAAGTAAAACACGCAACCTTGTCAGTTGTCTGCTCACAAGGAATATTTGTTCTTCAATTTTTTTGCTACGATTTTCACTAATGCTCCTCTCCTATTGGGTGTAAGAAGTTTTCAACTGGAGCCAGTATTTCCTGAGATTAGCTGGTTTATACCAATTCTTCAGCTTGTATATCTACCGTATACCTACCGTGGTACCTATAGATGATGTTATCATGACATGTCATGATGTGGTATAGATTTGAAGTCATTTAATTGAGTCTTTTTACAAATTTTTGATACCCGAGACCCGAATATTTCGTTTTTTTGCCGCTTGGTTGCCTGGCAGAGAGCACTGCTAAGTGATAAGGCCGCTAATTGTAATAGGTACCTACGTCTTTCTAGTACATACCATATATCTTCTTTTTATTGTTTTTTATTTAATGGTTGTATTACAATAAAGTGTAATAAATAAATAAAATTAACTAAACTAACTAGGTAATTAAATCTGAAATACTCCTATATTTATTCAATGTTTACCTACATAACGTACCTACTTTTTAAGCTGTTATCTAGATGACGTTAAATGCAACACAATGTAATTAACATGTTACAGGTACATACCTAATGCACATCTATAAACTAAAATCCCATAGGATTATCTAATTTCCGAAACTAATGCAGTCCTATTCGTAACTAGGGAATTCAAACTTGATTAGTAATCAGGCCTTTTTTGCGTTAAAATTGAATTTAATTATAGCTTTAGTGTTAAATTAAAGTAAAATAAAATATGAATAAATATTTCAGGACAATTTTCACACACGGCACGATCTGATCCCATACTAAGCTTTCGTTTGTGTTATGGAAACCAGATGGCTGATAAAAATACATAGATATATAATTCTTATATATAAAAATGATACGCAAAATGTGTTGGTAAGCGCATAACTCGAGAACGGCTGAACCGATTTCGATAATTATTTTTTTATTATATTCCTTGAAGTACGAGGATGGTTTTTATGTAGAGAAAACGTAAATATGTACCACGGGCGAAGCCGGGGCGGACCGCTAGTTTTAAATAAATACTTATTTAGATAATTAACACCCAGACACAGACCAAACATCTATGTTCATCACAGAAAATATTAATTGCCCTGGGTGGGAATCGAACCCACGACTTCTGGTTTGGAAGGCAAGGCCACTGCCAACTGCCAAGTGCCAACCAACCGGTCAGTAAAGTAGGTAGGTAGGTTTGACGGGGATGTCCCGAGATAAATAATAAATAATAATTCAAACAATCGCAAAAAACATCAACAATTATTAGCTAAATAGCATTTTGCGCATCATTTATCGAATGAAACAATATCAATTATGTTTTAGATGTTTGATTCGTATATATAAGGTGTGTTTATAAATAACAGCAGCACACAAGAACTTTACTTTTTTCCTTAAGCTTCCTTTCTGGAAAGATTTTATCATCTTCTGTCTTTTCAATTTTAGAATATTCCATCAATTTTGTAAACTCTATGGTCTAAATTTAAACGAAGAACACGAAAATGCGATAATCTAAGCTTAGATTATGATTAGGTATATAGAAAATAAATTCCAATGAACTAAACAATAGAAATGAAATCTAACATCCTCGTGTACACATTAACAGATTAACAATGTCGTCCACAACAGATAGTTATTAATTACCCATGATAATTATAAATATGATGATAAAATACAGAAAAATATGAAGATTCATTCAGATAATGTAATTATTAATGAGCAAGGCAGATAAGATTTAAGAAATATATAAATTTCTTGATAGGTATCGTAATTTTACAAAAAAATATCTAGGCGACGTTGTTTGTATTTGTCTTCATTGATCTTATTTTATGCCTTTATAGTAGTATCTAATAAAAAAGTAACTTTTCATTTACAATATCTGCTAGGTAGGTACATTATAATCGTATTGTCACATTTTTATTTTTTTATTCTCTACAAAGCGATATTTTTTTTTATACCTAAACATTGTTTCTAATAGCTAACCATCGTCACAGGTAGAGCTTAGAAATTATTGTAACTAAGGAAAAATATAGCTTTCGACTTGTGAAAGAAATTTTTAATCCGTCCAGTGTTGAGTAAAAATATTACGAACATAGGTAAACAAAACTGCAGTGTTTTCTTCTTTATACCTAAGTAGGTATATAGGTATGTTTATATAGTTCAATATTTTTATAATAAGTCCTGTCCTGTCCTTTTGTTCACAGTACCCTGTTGTAGTCCCTGGTGGGGAGTGGGGGGGCGACGGAAAGGGGGACAAGTGAGATTCAGCGCGGCACAGACAGGCGCGTTGGAGAGAAGATTCGGTGCTAGCAAATATCTTAGTCCTGATGAGAGACGAGCCCTCGCATCTTCCTTGAGATTAAGTGATAGACAGGTAAGGATTTTTGGGATAACTATCGAATTTAATTTTGTAAATGCATGTATGTTATGACATGTGATATAATATATGTATTATGTAGACTGCCTTTTTAGTTAACAAATTTACATACACTTAAGTAGTAACTACAAATTTAGTTTGTAAAATAACTTCATGAAGCAAAGCTATTTTTATTGCAAAAAATTCATATTAGGTAACAAGAAATGCTTGATACGAAAATAAATCATAGACATGCAAGGCTACATTGTCAAGAAGTAATGTTTAACAGCTTGTTTATCTCCAAAAATAAATATTTTGACGTTTCAGGTAAAAACATGGTTTCAAAATAGGCGCGCAAAATGGCGCCGTACAACTTCAGAGTCAGCTGACCCCGGCAGCCCCGCCAGCGCAGACGCCTCCGACGACGATGTACATATCTCCGAATCCTAATTTATACTTATTTTTATTTACGTTAATATATTTCTAGTCTTATCCACTTTTTGTTTTATTGCAACACTTTCCCTGAATTCAGTAACGTTATTATATTTTGTTGAACCACAGAGTAGTTACGAAAATATTTTTTTCTTAAATTTTTCATAAATTTTAAGTAAATAAAATAAGTAAACTGCCAGAACAGATAAAAATTCCATAGTTACCTATCTGGTTATGTATGGTATGTAATTAATTTACTTAAAAAAATCCTAACATAGAAGTTAGTGTGATGTTGTACCTATTAGTACAGGCAGGAAGTAGGTACATTCTAAAGGGCCTGTAACGGTCGTGTGAGATGTATTAAGAAGTTTATTGTTATTTAACACACAAAAAATAATAAATATGTAATGCATTCACTGATTTATTAATCCGCTTACTGCTCAAATATTTTTACAATTAATTAATCTACAGATATCTTAAAGATATCAATAAAATTATCTGAAAGACGTCATGCAGTATCCGAATTCAATTATTGAGGATCAGCTTGTAATAAACTGATACAATGTACTGATAAATAATAAAAAATAATTAATTACATGATACCGGCACTTTCTTTAGGGCTTTTTATACACGCGTCTTGCATTAAAAATAAAATGGTTGATAAGAAAAATCATCTTTTTTCATGTACGGTACCTAAATAGGAATATCTCATACCTACCTCACATAAGATCGGCAAAAATATATGCCACCGTGAAATTACCAACACGAACGTTTGGATTACCTACGCTCCATTTTTTTTCGATATATAAATAGGTAGATAATAGGTATATACTATATATTGCATAGGAAATAATACTTAATTGATATTTAATATACACATAATAATTGCCTCTAAAATGAAATATTCAAATTGCGCTAGCAAAGTCATAAACAAATCGATTTTTCTAACACTAACACAACGTTAATGCTTTCACATTTTTTAATTATAATGTAAAGAAGACGAAATATATGATTTTCTGATTCAATCATTTTTCAAATGTGTGAAATAAAACATTGCTTGTAGATTATGACCTAAACCTGTGTTCTATATTGGGAAAGTCGAAAATTTCTGTCTAGTTTCGATATTATGTTCTTATATTTGGAAAGAAAAGTCTTTTTATTATATAAAACAATTTATTCATACAAATAACGAGTCGAGTTAAAATGTCATTTATGCTCTTATTACAAACATTTCCTCTATGAGACACCAAACTATTTTCTATATTATTTACAAATTTAAGTATAAGAATAAGGCAAAAATATCTATTGTAATATTCTATACTAATACATATTATAGGCCCAGTAATTCTTTTTTATACTGGTAACATTTCAAACATTATTTTAAACTGTCCCTGTTAATCGTAGACGGAGAATCCAATAGACACCGGCAATGCGTGTCGCAGAAAGGGATAGAAAAGATTACGTCACAATATTTAGGGTTACCGTATGAGGGAAAATTTACCCCACAATTTGTAAGATACAAATCTCTCAATATCATTATTCACATAAGTGGATAATAATGAGATATCCACATAATGATATTATGTAGATACATACTTACATTTCTATACTTAATATTATAAAGAGGAAAGGTTTGTAATTATGTATGTATGGTTTTCACGCATAAACTACTGGACCGATTTCAAAAATTCTTTCACCATTAGAAAGCTGCATCTTCACTGAGCAACATAGGCTATATTGCATTTTCAAAAAAATTAGAGATCCTTACCAAAAATGCAATAATGTATCCTTAATAAAAATTCTGTCATCGCGTGCGCTGCGGAATCTATTGAAGATAGAACAAAAAAATGTTCTACGGTATTATAGAATGGATCAATATCTACAAGAAAGTCCGCGATATTCCATTCAAAAGATATAACGAATTTTTAAAAGTGTCAATTTACAGAAAATAGTAGGTATACTGTATAATTCAATGAGGAGGCGTAGTACGGGACGGGGTGAAGGTGAGTAGGGAAGGGATATTCGCAGGAACTACTTTGATTCCGATTTGAAAAATTCTTTCAGTGTTAGATAGCCCATTGATCGAGGAAGGCTATATTGTACCGTAACACTAAGACCAACAGGAGTGGAGACACGCGGGTGAAACCGCGGAGCGCAGCTAGTATATAATAAACATATTACTTTTAGATGGGTAATACATATTATGTATTTACACATACCTATGTATTATATAATATGTACATATATATCATTATCATAATCCCATATGAAAATGTGTATGTAATGATAATGCAGATGAAAACTCGATTGTTTATTATTTTTTATAAAATAAAATAAATAAAATAATGTTTATTTTCGTAAATTAACAGATACACACTTTAATTATATTGACCAACCCGCGAAGGCGCAAAAAAAACGAAATTTACTTAATAATAATTTATTGTAATAAAAAAATTACATTTAAATTATCTCTAACTTAATTAACTACGTCCCTCCGGTTCAATGTTGGAACCAAGAGCGTCCATTGACTTCGGCGGGGCAGCGTTGCGGTGGTGGTGATTGCCGTAATACTTTCTGGAACCGCAGGTGTGCGCGATGTCGCAGTCGTTACTGGGTACAAGTCCTTACTGGGTGGCCTTATGCATCTTCCTATAATCAATGCGTGTTATATGTACTTAACAAAAAGTTAACAAAAAACTAGAAATTTCTAAGAAAAAATTTTTTCAAGTTAACAAAACACTAGAAATTTCTAGTTTTTTGTTCAAGTTACTTAACTTGAAAAGAATATTATAAACAAAGTATTAACATTTTTTAAACTTTTATGGCGCGATCTTGTTAAGTATATTTATATGAAGGGCTCCAAAAAGTAAAATATTTTACCGACAATTATTTAAACATTTTTTTTAATGTGCAATAAGGACGGAAGTTCAAAAAAATTTCGTTAGTTAACATTTGTCTATAAATGTAAAATAATATATATATAATAAAATAATATAATAATAAAATGTCTATAAAAGTAATAAAATGCACAAAATAATGTTTTTCTACAGGTGATTAAATTTTAAAAACATAAAACATAATATAAAAGTTGAGACTTTAATTGATAAGATTAATATGCCACTAAATATTTACCAGAATAGGTACAGCATAAGGATATAGCATTGTAAGTTTTTTCTTTTGGATCAACATTTTTTTCTCAAAATGGTTGCTGCAAATTTTTGATGACGGTTTTGGTTTCCAAGCTGTTCGTCCTGTAGCTACAATCCAAATTTTTCGTAAATTATCCGGTCCAGGAAAACTGGAAAAAGCCATTGAATATTTCAGATATTTAATTAAATACACACTGCAGAATATATATTATTACTAGCGGTCCGCCCCGGCTTCGCCCGTGGTACCTACATGTTTTTAACTATCCTATCTCTCAAGTTGGATCGAACTGCACATGGTGTGCGAATTTTATTATAATCGGTTAAGTGGTTTAGGAGTCCATTGAGGACAAACATTGTGACACGAGATTTATATATATTAAGATTTCCCATAATAGTGGGTAACAATTTGTAGAAAAGTTGGCAACACAAAATTTTTTAGGTTAAAATTTATAATTGTTATTTTTGTGGTTTTTAAACAATGTGTTCAAGTCAACAGCACGTGATACACAATATATTAACACGCTAAAGTATCATGAAGGCCTATTAACTGATAAAGAGTTGTATACTTACGAGTGAAAAGACAATCCAGGCATTTTCGTTCCACTATCACTTTTACACCCTTTAACACTACACCGCACCATGGTATTATTTTATAAGGTATTAACGGTAAGTTTAAATTATGCAAAACCAAACACAATGAATTACTTCTAACTTATAACATGTAAAAACTATATTTTTAGGGAAGACGATAGTTAGCTGTCAAACTTTGTTTAGCAAAGTAGGTTTCTTTTCTTGAAAAAAGTGGCACGCTGGGTGAAACAAAAAATTTTATCGTTCTCTCTCATTTCTTTACACAACACCGGCATAAGTTGCTCTTTTTCTTGTGTGAATGCGACATAAGATATCAATTTGTCTATTGGTTTCTCTGTCTACGCTGTTAATATATGGAAGAAATTGAAGAAGTATAATTATTTTTCTATGTATCAACCCAAAGAAAAACATATTTACGACTTAGTAATTTCTATTAGTGCCTGTACAAAGAAGCAAAATTACATCTTAATATATATTTTGTATTTGTATTTACACAGCAAAAATTTATATTTTAACTGAAATATTTAGGTATTTTCGTGTAATTAAATTAATGTGTGAATATTATATAAAAATTCGATGGCAGTGCAAAATATGCACAAAGAAAAACAAACAAATAATTTAAGTTTTTATTAACAATCGTGTAAAATTAACAAATAGCACTCGCCGGGAAATCACACATCAAACCATCACCGTTGGTGTGAAAGAGACGACGATATATAAAATTGTCGATCTCTTTTCCTCTATTAATTTTGTCATCCTAAGAATTAATGATTGGTCTCTATATACAATCTATCATCTCGTAAAAAAGAGCGTGTGTGCCGAGCACACGTGTCAGAAGTGAAACTTCTTTGGCAAGATTAAAAAAATAACAAAATCGTCGCATTACTCCACGACACATTACATCTCTCATAAAATACTGAAATTTAGAAAGGGAGAGAGGATCGCTTTACCTTAATCTATCTCTTTCTGGAAGGTTTTATTCAAATGCTTTTTTTTTCGTTGGCGAGAATCATTCTCTCATACTCGTTTAATAATTTAATTTTTGCGCTATCTGCACATGCGCATACATAGATTAAAATTGATGTATTTAATGTGTTTTAATAATGCATTTTAGCCATGTTTTAAATGAATTTTATATGAATGACAGATTTTAATTAAGTTCAAATTTTATGTTATTTTTATGAAAATTATTATAAATGTTAACCGAGTATTACCCATAAACAACCCTCCTCTTGCTAGTAGATAGAACAAAAAAATGAATATATTTTAATATAATTAAACAATGATTAAAAAGAGATTGAATATAGAGATATTACAGCATTTAATATTTTCTCAATTTTTAGGCGTTTAGAGATTCTTTTTATACCAAAAAATCTATATTTAAATTGGTTCCTTTATGGTCTTTCAACAAACAAATAAAATCTCATTATAACAATAACAGATATTAAACATTTCTTTTAAACATTTAATATTACAAAAAAGAAATCCAAAAAATTGTTTTGCGTACACAAAATTCTTAGGATAACGTTGAATATATTAATTTCCTTTCTTATAAGTGCCTCTGGAGCGCCAGGCCTTCAGCAGGTTGTAGGAGAAGTATAGTTGGAAGAAATGAACTTGACACGCTAGGAATACGAAGGCGTACCAGAGAAGGCCGTAGGGATAACCCTGGAATTGAAAAAATATAAATATAAATAAGTAAATAAATGTCATTCGTCTTTTTTCACGCTAAGGTTAGTGTTTTAATCTGAATGGAATTGGGCAAATAGTTAGGTTTCTATGCATCTATAGTGTGGATAAGCTGAAAGACTATAAATTTATAAAGAATAGAAAAAAATCGATCAAGAGGCGGGACTCGAACCCGCATCCTTTCGCGCCATTCCGGGGCGGATGCCTAACCAACTCAGCCACTCGTGACCCGCCAGAGCGATCGAATTTATTCTATTCTTTCAGTTTTATGTGTCTAAGGGACACACCGCGCGCCATCTATTGAACCAGTTTTGTTAAAAAATGAGAGTGAAAGATTTTAATCCGTCAAAAGTACTGAGAAAATCTTACACAAAAGAAAAAGCATTGTAAATAGGTGGTACTATTGACCGCCTCCTTGGTTCAGTGGTTGACGCGTGAGCGTAGGGTCCTGGGTTTGATTCCCAGAGGAGATAAAGAAAAAAAAATGTCTCGGTCTGGCAGAACACAGAAGGCTGATCACCTACTCGTCCCTAAAGAAAATCGATCAGTGAAACAGATGTATACATAATGCATCTGCCTCTTACCCCACTAAGGGACATGGGACTTCGCTATTGAAGCTTTAGTTTACTTTGGGGCCATAAAATACGTATGAGGGGGTCAAAAAAGGTTAATTTTAGTGTGACGTATTTTATGAACGGCCCCTTTAAGATTTGATGAACTTAATAGTCGTTCCATCAAATAGTGACAACCATCCATATTCCAAATGTATGTTCCATCAAATATTATATGGAGACGCCACTGGGCGTTTGCTATGCATGCCAACATTAAAACTTTTAACCACCAGCTTAATGCTTAATAAGGCAGATTGCAGGTTTAGAGATTAAAAAAAAAAAGAAATAGTGACAACATTTACCTGCCACAATTGAATCTCATCATCATCATCAGCGAGATACACCCACACATCCCCGCAGTAATGGACCACACAGTATAACAGCGGCAGTAGGCCGAGCCCCGATATACCATACATGTATCTATTAAGGTGCAGTATATTGTTGCGTTTGATAGCTGAAAGGCCGAGAAACGATAGTGGCAGGGATAGACACCAGATGTACTCCCACCAGAGCGGCTGGAATTCATTCATATATAGTTAAATAAAGAGTAAAGTATAAATAAATAAATATTTCAGGACAATTTTCACAGACGGCACGATCTGATCCCATACTAAGCTTTCGCTTGTGTTATGGAAACCAGATGGCTGATAACCATACATATATAATTTTAAATAAATACTTTGTATAGATAATTAACACCCAGACACAGAGCAAACATCTATGTTCATCACACAAATATTTGCCCAGGTGGGAATCGAACCCACAACCCCTGGCTTGGAAGGCAGGGCCACTACCAACCAAGCAACCGGTCAATCAAGTCAAGTCAGTATGTAGGTATATTAATAAATCAAGATATTAGTGTGTTTTATTATGTGGTATGTGTAAATATAAATTTGACATCATCTGCCTAGTCTTTTGACTGGTTGCAGGTTGCAGGTTTATGAATGTATATGATAAATTTTGAACCATAGAATACATTCATTGTTACAAACAATGTGAGACCTTACAAAATGGGATATAAGAAAATTAATACAAAAAATATTATAAAAATGCAATAAGGAGTAAGAAATTTTTATAAAAGGGCAACTATTACATGTAAATGAGAATTGCTACCTAACTTAATAGTCATAAAAAGAAAGATAGGATTCTTCTGTATTTAATATTTTATTTGTAAATTGATCATTTATTTGTAGAAATCAGTAGCACCACACACAAGTTAATGGTTTATTCAGCTAAATACATATAAAATCACCTGTGGTATTTGCAACTCCTCTATTTCCAGTATAAAAATGTCCAGTTTGTCCAATATGTCAGCAGAGAGCTTGGCCAGCATCACCAGGAACAATACATGGTGGAAGAATACACAGTACTTCAGCCTAGACTTGTTTAATGCACTGAAATTATACATATAATTGTTAAATACATATTTATTACATTATTAAGTTAACTACCTAGTTTGTAATTAAAAATTAAGCACAAGGAAAATTTATGACTGTTTCAAGTCATTTTAGATTTTTTACATAGCTATAAGTAGTTAAATTTAAAATATTTCAAAGTATTCAAAGTAATGTTTTGAAGTAAAATTATGTTGTTTAGCACTGAATAATTTAAAGTGTATTAAATTTCTGTTCAATTTATATAAGCTTTGCTCATCAATAGAATAAATAAACGTAACATTCAAATAAAAGGCGCGAAATAGTACAACCTACTGCTTTCGTCTAAAAATAATTTGACGGAACTCGACGATATCATGTCGTGTGTCACAGGCTAACTAACCACAGACGGTAGCTGATCACATACATAAAAATAATCACAATACTAACCTTATTTGATACTGAGCCGCTATTTTTTCCCTGTGCTGAAAATCTGCACCATTTGTACCAGTTACCATAACACCACCCCTTGAAGCCATTTTTATAAATAAACTCGTGCCTTTGT
This sequence comes from Colias eurytheme, assembly GCF_061535395.1. Lineage (NCBI taxonomy): Eukaryota > Metazoa > Arthropoda > Insecta > Lepidoptera > Pieridae > Colias > Colias eurytheme. Next base: position 9,497,568 of record NC_142999.1, on the reverse strand, counting down.
TTACTATACAACCACTATACGAGTATCGACAATATCACTCAGTGCATTCATTCAGATAACTTCGTTTTTTATTTAAAATTACAATCAATCCATTTTCACATCTGCCAAACTAAATCGAAGCGAGCTGGCAAATTGACTATTGACATGCCAAAAATGCCAACGTCTCAAGGTTGGCGCGTTCGGATACTTGTACACAGTTATTCATATATAACACATAGATTGAAATAATTTACTATATTATGATAAAAAAATAAACCAAGTCGATAATTATATTCTATTGAAATACTGTTAGCCTTCGTTTTTGTTTATTTAAGCTATACCAGTTAGAAAAGATTTACTTTCTAATATTATTAAAGTTTAAAAGTGTGATCTGCCTTTATGGAAATAGTTACCTGCTTAGCTTCCGGTCAATATCCATCGAGAGCAATTTTATTTTAATTTTATGTAATTTTTACACATTTACGAAACTTGTATGATAGTTTTTAAAATAAAGTGATACTAAATATTAATTTTATTTTGAGCATTCATCATTATTCCACAACAGTTATTATGAATTTAAGTGAAATAGGTACTACGTCAATAAATTCATATACAGGGTGTCCCAAAAAGTAGTGATGAACGGAAGCTGGGAGGTAGAGGACCTAGAGGGCTATCCGAATCACCCCCATGAATGTTATGCGATTTTTCGTATTTTCGGAGTTAAGACGTTTTTTTTTTTTCAATTTTTCACCTATCGCCGAGTACGATGATATTTTCACTCATGGTGACGTCAATTATTGCGCTAGATGCTTGATTTTTTTTGTTTGCTAAGCTGAAAGATAGGCCAATTCAGTATGGTAACATTTACTATCGTTAGACCTTTGAATGGAATAAAAAAAAAGAATTAAATGCCAAGAAAGATAAAATTACCCAGTATGTTCACCACTTCAAGGGCCCGTAAAAAAATAAAATCACATAAAAAAAGTTTTCCGTTTCGCTTTTAAAAACTTGCTCTATCTATCAGCTACCCTGAAAATTTCATTTTATTATTCAGAAGGCTTCAATCGAAAAATTTAAATCTAAATGTGGTAAGTGCAAAAATTGAATTAACATGATGATCAATAAAAACAAATTAAAAACAATAACAAGGTGTTTAGTTATTACCAGAAATTTTTAAAATGACCCCGCTGTGCAAGTGCGACATCACCGTAAAAAGTTGCCCTTTAAATGTCTGAATGCCCTTTTATCATTTTTAATGGTTTCTTCTGCTACTATGAATTTTCGGGTTATTTCGTTCAAATTGTGGTATTCTCTCAAGTAGCCGAGGTCTTTTAGTATCCCCATTGAAACAAATCAATGGGGTTTAGGTCGAGGGACCGTGGAAGCCAGGCTTTAAGGCAGGCGTCACCAGCGCATGCGCAGGCTGCAACGACCAATCCATCTTTCAGGGTATCTTTGCCTTTTAGCCTGGCCTCCACAGTCCCCGGACATAAACACTATTGATTTTTTTCCGTGGGGATACTACAAAGACGAGAGACTGCCACAGTTTGGACGAAATAACCCGGAAATTCATATTAGCAAAAGAAACCATTAAAAATGATAAAAGGGCATTCAGACATTTAAAAGACAACTTTTTACGATGATGTCGCACTTGCACTGAGCAACAGCGGGGTAGCTACCTTATAGATAGAGCAAGTTTTTAAAAGCCAAACGGAAAACTTTTTTTATGTGATTTTATTTTTTTAGGGGCCCTTGAAGTGGTGATGTTCACCACTGGGTAAGTTTATCTTTCTTGGCATTTAATTCTTTTTTTTATTCCATTTGAAGATCTAACGATAGTAAAATATATTACCATACTGAATTGGCCTATCTTTCAGCTTAGCAAACCTGCCTGAAAATCTCCGTGTGAAAATCTCCGTGTGAAAAGCTCTGTGTGAAAATCTCTGTGTCAAAATCTCTGTGTGAAAATCTCTGTGAAAATATCTGTGTGAAAATCTGTGTGAAAATCTCTGTGTGAAAATCTCTGTGTGAAAATCTCTGTGTGAAATTCTCTGTGTGAAAATCTCTGTGTGAAAATCTCTGTGTGAAAATCTCTGTGTGAAAATCTCTGTGTGAAAATCTCTGTGTGAAAATCTCTGTGTGAAAATCTCTGTGTGAAAATCTCTGTGTGAAAATCTCTGTGTGAAAATCTGTGCCTGTCACTCGCGACTGCGCTCGCGACAGGCACAGATTTTCAATAAGTGACATTTGGCTTACAGTTGTGCGTAGCAGAGAGTTATATTACGTGATGGTCATATTTTACTAAACTATATGCTTGAATTTATATTTTTGGTTTTATGGCATTCAAATGCTTTATAAGTTTATAAATATAAATTTATAAAGAATAGAAAAAATTCGAGATTCGCGGTGTGTCCCTTCAGACACATAAAACTGAAAGAATAGAATAAATTCGTTGTTGTTGGTTCAGTTGGTCAGGCATCCGCCCCGGAATGGCGCGAAGGATGCGGGTTCGTGTCCCGCTGAGTGATCGAATTTTTTCTATTCTTTATAAATTTATAACTACATATATGCTTATTTATAATGTCCAAACTCAAGTAGGTATATGAATTCATTCAGAAGTATCGTGAAAGGCTGCTTATGGCCTTTCACGATGGCCAGATGTAACGCTATGAAATATCATGTAGCTGTAGGAACGCTTGCAATGTTTTTTTTAAAGTATAGATACGTCACCCGGGCACGCTTTTTTATGTGATTTTATTTTTTTACGGGCCCTTGAAGTGGTGAACATACTGGGTAATTTTATCTTTCTTGGCATTTAATTCTTTTTTTATTCCATTCGAAGATCTAACGATAGTAAATGTTACCATACTGAATTGGCCTATCTTTCAGCTTAGCAAACAAAAAAAAATCAAGCATCTAGCGCAATAATTGACGTCACCATGAGTGAAAATATCATCGTACTCGGCGATAGGTGAAAAATTGAAAAAAACGTCATAACTCCGAAAATACGAAAAATCGCATTTACATACATGGGGGTGATTCGGATAGCCCTCTAGGTCCTCTACCTCCCAGCTTCCGTTCATCACTACTTTTTGGGACACCCTGTATAAGTTAGAAGTAGGTACATAACTAATGTACTTATCGTATAGGAGCTACCAACGTTGACAAGTGAGCATTTTAGTATAGTTGGTTCTTTGATATACTGTTCCTCTTGCTATTTCGGTTAGAGTCCGGGCTGTCTGGCTGGTCGCAGTGGTTGCGTTTTTTAGTGCGCATCTCTTCTGCACAGGATAATTTCCTTAATTTAAAGTCATTTTTTAACGCGTAATTTTTAATATTTTACCTTTAGATAGATCCATTAGACATAATTTTTTTATTGCAAGACGTTTTTTTCGTTGTTAAATAGGTGCCAGACGCAATTTTTTATTTCGTTTTTATAAAAAAATCAAATTATTTTAGAATGTCTGTAAATTTCATATTATGTTCTTCAAACATAATATAATCTAAAATTAATTAGCCAGACGCTAATTCGATTGTTAAGTATTAAATAATGTGTATAAATAAAAAAAAGTAATGAAGCATGCAGCTCATCAGCTAGTGTATTTTAACTATGCGACAGGAAATAATTGCAAGAATACAATATTATTTACACTTGTTCTTATAAATAAAAGCTTAAATTAAAAAAAATAAACATAAAAGAGAAAAATAAATTAAAGTTACCATACATTGAAAAGAATGGAATAAAAACTATATCAATGAAGGTTAAACAATTACATTGTTAAATTTAAAAAGCCATCTTCATAATCATCATCATCATCATCTTTCCTCACACTGTCAGAATTATTTATGTTATCGTCTAAGGAATTGTTATTGTTTTCCAATATTCCATCATCTGTAAACAACTAGAAAGTTTGTTTCAATATTGATGTACACACATACACACACACAACACACACACACCACACCACACACGACACACACACGTGAACACACACACACACGCATGTTTAAGTTTGTATTGAATTTAACTAAAGTAGTTAGCATGAATTTATATAGGTAGGTATACTAGCGGTCCGCCCCGGCTTCGCCCGTGGTACCTACATGTATAAACTATCCTATCTCTCAAGTTGAATCGAACTGCACATGGTGTGCGAATTTTATTATAATCGGTTAAGTGGTTTAGGAGTCCATTGAGGACAAACATTATGACACGAGATTTATGTATATACATATATTAAGAATTAAGATTAATGAATTAATATTGTTATCATCATCACTACATAGTAGGTATAAAAAAAGTCGCTTTCTCTGTCCCTATGTCTCTTTAAATCTTTGAAACTACGCAACGGATTTTGATGTGGTTTTTTAAATAGATAGAGTGATTCAATTGGGAGGTTTATATGTATAATAACATCCATTAAATAGTGGAGAAGTACCTACTGTTATTTTTGAGGTTTCTAATGTGATTACGTAAGTAATTACAATTTTTCCACTTACAGTGCAAACGGAGGCACCCTACGAGTTTTATCAAAATAATGTACTAACTACATTGAAAAGGTCTACAGAAAAGTCCGTGATGGTATATGTCTATCTCTTATGGATAACCCACAATAACTTTTTTTATCATTTACTTTTTACGACAAATAATGGCTAATTTTCGAAACGATTTTAACCAATACAGCATTAATCCTTAACCAATTAAAGACCTTGAATACATTGTTCATTTAATATAGATCTATATGGCCTTTTACACATGGATTTCAGTGAATATTTTCGAAGATATTACAGATTTAAAAATTGCGGGACGTAGCGTTTGCGGCGGTACCAGCCGGCCGCCCGGCTATATCTACACTAATATTATAAAGAGGAAAGCTTTGTTTGTTTGTTTGTTTGATTGTAATGAATAGGCTCATAAACTACTGGACCGATTTTAAAAATTCTTTCACCATTCGAAAGCTACATTATCCACGAGTAACATAGGCTAGGTTTTATCCCGGAAATCCCACGGGAACGGGAACTATGCGGGTTTTTCTTTGAAAACGCGGGCGAAGCCGCAGGCGGAAAGCTAGTATTTTATACCCGTGCGAAGCCGGAGCGGGCCGCTATGTTTTTATATTCAACGTTCACAGTTTTTCTGTAGTGTATTTAGCGATTATTGCACCCGTGCGAAGCCAGGGCCGGGCGGGTCGCTAGTTAATATTAGATATATATTAGAAAATTTAACTTGTATTGGCAACACTGTATTTTGTTTGTGGTTCTTTTTCTTCTTGTACGCGGTGTGTAATGTGTGGTATTAGGCAATGTGCTATTGGAAACAATATACATAAGTTTATGTAATCGCTGTTTTCATTTAAACCCATAACTTAATAGATAAGTAATAAAAAAATTGTTTTGTATAGAAGATTGTTGATGTACCCTAATAGTTTATTTTTTAGCCTAAGGAATAAAATGTACCAATGGAAGGTACTTGTTCCCACAACACAGGGAATCCTAGAGTAGGAACAATTCAATTTCTATGCATCTTAGGTATATTTTCGAAAAAAAGAAGTTATTTTTTATTGTTATTTAATTTTCGCGGCCGACCCTTTCTATCTCTCTTGCACTTTAAACTATCTCTCCATATACACAATCATCAAATTGTTATACTTACCTACTTTCACTACGTTTTTATTTGTACATATTTAATACTTAACAATCGAATTAGCGTCTGGCTAATTAATTTTAGATTATATTATGTTTGAAGAACATAATATGAAATTTACAGACATTCTAAAATAATTTGAATTTTTTATAAAAACGAAATTAAAAATTGCGTCTGGCACCTATTTTACAACGAAAAAAACGTCTTGCAATAAAAAAATTATGATTGATGGATCTATCTAAAGGCAAAAGTTTAAAAATTACGCGTTAAAAAATGACTTTAAATTAAGGATAATTTCCTGTGCAGATAAGATGCGCACTACTGAACGCAACCACTCCGGCCAGCCAGACTGCGCGGACTCTAACCGAAATAGCTAGAGGAACAATATATCAAAAAACCAGCTATACTAAAATGACTTCTTTTTCAACGTTAATAGCTCCCGTACCATTAGATCATCTGGAAAAAAATATAATGGTGTGAAATTGGTAAAACGTACGCTAAATAATGGCCCGGGTTCATAATAATCAACCCCTACTGCCCCTACTACCTACTCAGATCCCGATAATACTTTCCCGAATTAGAAATTTTTTGCTGCTTGAGACCATCTTACAACATAAATAAATTTATATGGAACACACGCATTATTCACAACATAACAGATACTGTAATAGTGACCACTTAGTGACTCAGTAGTAAGGAAATAAATAATAATAAACTAGTTATCGGAAAATTTGATCTTTTACAAGTATTCCCATATTTTAAACTTTAAAAATCAGCTAATAATTATTTTTATTGTTAGACCTAGTACTACTTAGTTTGGTTGTAATAAAAACAAATTAAAGCAGAAAATTAACGGCAAGATTAGGTAATAAAAAAGATGGCAAAAACCGTGTTTATTTTTCGATTAATATCCAATTACATCCTCATTATTAATTAGTGATGCGAATAGACAGTAACGAATCACTGAAAATTTAACAGACAAATTAATTGACTTCTGAAACTTCTTCACTGTATTTGAAGGGCAAGATAAAATACTTGAGGCAGTAGGTGGGCAGTAGGGTATTATTTCTTAATGATGATATTGTATGGAATTGTTCTATAATTAGACTTATAAATTAATGCGTAATAATTATTATAATTAATCATAAAATGTGGCATTGGAATAGTTTATGATAATTTTCGCGAAAAAATTCCTAAACCTCGCCAATGGCATTGTTAATTAGTACTGTAGCAAAGCAAAATATCGATAACGTCTTTTATCGATACATTGTTTAAGCCTGATTATGTTTGGAAAATTGTTTTTATTTTCTTTTTACGGCTATTTCCGCAATGGGGTTATAAATAAGCACCCATTTGGATTGGCGCCCAATCATTCTTTTGTTTTTACACAAGTTGGTCACCATGAAAACCTTTGTGCTCCTTACTATTTTCACGGTATTAGCTATTCAGGTAAATATTTATTTAATAATAAATATGATAAATAAGAAAAAAAATACAATAGTATTTTTATATTTTTTGGTTCTTTGCAAAAAAGGATATTGTCGCTAACTAGTAGCTTGTCGTGGTGACGAACAGCATCAAAATTACCCATGTTAAGTACCTACTAGTGTTAATTCAATAAATTGGAAATATCTTAAATTCAAATTACTATCCATACGGGATTGAATCACGTCTTTTTAATTAAATTATCACATATTTATTTTATAAAACTGAGCATTTTAACGGTTTTCTCAAAATTTCCAGCGAAAAAAAAATTTCGTATAGTTACTAGTTAGTTAGTAGCCTATAATATTATTTGCTTTTTTATCGTTACCTAGCTATGCTCTTCCTCCCATCACCACTCGCCATCGCACGAGCACCACACGAAGCCGCCGACCACGCCGCACGTCCCCACGACCACCACGGCTGACCCTCCTACTACCACTACAACCACGGTAATGTTTTAATTATCTGTGCTTATTTTATAAAATGGAAAATTTGTGTTGACTTTGGTGGGATTTTGATGAAAATTGGTTGTGTTGTTATAACGAATATAATTTAACACATAAGCTAGATGCTGGAAATTCTAGCTTCTGCTCAATGCTCGGGTTTTTCCCCGGGTGAAGTTGCAAGGCAGAGCTTATTCTATTTATATGACAGAAAGTCATTATAGTTATACCACTAATATCTCAAGAACTGCTGAATCGACTACACTTACGTTTGAATTGCTAAATATGTCTTCGCTCCAATTAGGGTAACTGTAAAAAAAATAAAAACTGCTAAAAATTGAGGACGTAGGGAAGATTGGACACTACCATACATCCTCAATTTCAATGCATGATTTTTTCTATAGTTCTTTATTCATAATATTTGATTTTTAATCGTTATTTTATTCAATACAGCCGAAACCAGAAGAACCAGCACATCATCCGTCTTCTCAACACAATTGACGACCGTCTCCGAAAAACCACGGACAATAAATGGAAAACCAAACTACCTACTAAATCCAAGCATGTTAACTATTATTTAAATAAATAATTGCATTTAAGAGCCTTAGTTGTTTTATTTACGCAAAAATAGAGCCTTTAAAGAATTGAGTTACTCTGTACTACGTACCTACTAGATAAGTCGCTCAGGATAAGTTGCAAATCAAAATAAAAAACAAATCGAAATAGGTATATCACAGTTTATTTCAAACAGTCTTTAAAACTACAATTTTAGTCTCAAATAATATCAGGGCGCCGTAAAAAACATGATATCCTGTACACTGCCTCTCGCGGGCACGTCAAGCGCACCAAGAGTGACAGCGGCCGCGCTGCCCGCGCGCATTCGCGACGCTTGCGAGTTGACACCCACGCCGCGGATGTATAGCGTCACCTGGCGGGGGAAATGGGTAGTTTAGTTAAAAAATCAATGAAAATATATAAAGTGACATCTATATTAAAATAGATATTGAGTGTAAAAAAGCAAATCGCAAACGGAATATTCGTAATTTCTATTCTGTTTCTCAACAACAGGAGTATTTATGTCTGTAGCCCAACAAGCCACATAAAAAAATATTATTGCATAGGATAGTCCGGTCTATTTAAGCCTAAAATCAGGAGGAAGGTTACATAAATTCCCATAAAGCTGAATATTGGCATAGTTGTTCAAAACATCATTATAAAGAAAATCTCAAAAGTCCTCATCGTTCCGAGGTGTGCTAAAAATTTGGCACGGGGTCAAAGGTCAAAAAAATGAGTTTTTTGCGATTTTTAGCGAAACGGTGAGTTTTTTCGCAAAATTACCCCAGTACAAAATTGTAGATCACAAAATTCTCTACAAAAAATATATCAATAATTTTTTTCCTAAAAGCCACCATTTTGGAGATATAACGTTCCGAAAAGTTGGATCAGTCGTAATCCCTCTATTTTGCACACGTACGCCACATATGAAAGTCACTAAAGGTGTAATAGAACTAAAATAAGTTCGCTATTATTTATTGTAACTTGCTTATGTAAAATATAAGTTAAACTACGAGAATCTCAGGTATAATGAAACCCCGTTCCTAAATTTGTACGTCAGTATAACCTTGGGATAACATCTGTCTTTTATTCTATTGTCCGCGTGGCTAGGGTCGTATACCTGCTTTATGTTGGCATGCCCAATATATGAAATACTACGTGACCAAGCCAACTAGACCCTTTTCAACTGTGAAGTCACCCGCCCATGTCTCGGGTACAGATAGCAAAAAAAAAATATTTTTTAGATAATGTAATAATTTTTAATTCACGATGTAAATAAATTATATATACCGACAATTAACCTCAAATCTGTTTAACAGTTATCTCAGTCTATCAGTCTCAAAACAGTTTATCCAATTTTCCTAAATGTCAAAATCATGTATTGTTTCTACACGCAATAACTGGCTGCGATACGACATCTGCTTTTTACAGGAGAGGAAAAACAACAGTTTTCAAAATGTTTGAAAAAAAAGATTTACTACAATGTGCTGAAGTTTTTAAAAATAGTAATTCAACTCAACAACATGTTATCACCAACGGAGTTCAATTTCTTCTTGCTATGTACGGAGCCCCCAAAAAAACCACTTGCTTAGATAAGTTGCGATACACATCTTTCGTGAAAAATACGCGTAATAAAAAACAAGTCAACTTAGCTTCTCTTCCTCCAACCTCAGTAGCTGCTCATCAACATCTGTTTCGGGTATATTACCAAGTTCAAGTGTGGCTTGGTAATCAGCTGGACCCTAAAGACTGGGGTTGGAAGTTGATCGACAATACACTAGAGCCAGTTCAAACTTTACTTCCACCAGCACCTGAGAAACTTCTCACCACAATATTTTGCAACTGCAAGAAAGGGTGTAGTGCAAAATGTGGTTGCAGAAAAGTTGGACTGTTTTGTTCCCTGGCATGCACACACTGTCAAGGCCGATCATGCTCGAATGTTGAGTCACCAACTCTTGAAGATTCGTTTGATACCGATCAGGAATCGCTATTGGGGCAGTTTACGTGTGAAATAGAACAAGAAGAAGAAGAAAAACAAGAGGATGAACAGGAAGAAGAAGGAGAAGAAGATCAAGAAGAAGAAGAAACAGAAATCTTGGACAGTTATGAATCAGACGACTAACTTTTTATTTTAAGTATTTTATTTAATTACACCGCCGTTGTTTTTGCCCACTATAATATATAATATTATTTTGCAATAGTTTTAAAACATATAAAATCTCAGCAGACCCGTGGAATAGGCCTTTGTACACTACCTCATAGGTGGCGTGGAAACGTGTGCAAAATAGAGGGATTACGACTGATCCAACTTTTCGGAACGTTATATCTCCAAAATGGTGGCTTTTAGGAAAAAAATTATTGATATATTTTTTGTAGAGAATTTTGTGATCTACAATTTTGTACTGGGGTAATTTTGCGAAAAAACTCACCGTTTCGCTAAAAATCGCAAAAAACTCATTTTTTTGACCTTTGACCCCGTGCCAAATTTTTAGCACACCTCGGAACGATGAGGACTTTTGAGATTTTCTTTATAATGATGTTTTGAACAACTATGCCAATATTCAGCTTTATGGGAATTTATGTAAACTTGAATGTGTAAATAGACCGGACTAAGGAAAGATATTGCTGAAATTTACTGCTTTTAAAAATTTTAGTTGGCAAAAAATTTAGACGAGAAAGATTTCGTTTAAAAATTAAGCATTAGTAGCATTTTATTACCTGATGTGGTTCATGCGAGCTCGGTTCCCCCGAGAGCGGGACGGAGCGTGGTTCTCGTATTATGTCTTTCCTTCTTCTCTTGTTCGAACGTCGACTCTCGTGACGCTTACGTGTTGAAGTTATAGGACCTTTTGGAAATTATAGGCATAATATAAATAGTGTGATATAAAAAAAATTGGTTGACGGAATTATTTTTCTGAATATTTACTGAATAAGCATTATATGCAAGATCATTCTCTAAGGGCCGATTTTTCAATGCTTGGATAAAACTTATCCGTCCAATACATATTACACGATAATATAAAAACGTCACGTAAACTGTCAAATACGGGCAATTAGAATACGTTTTTAAAATGGTAGTTTTATACATTATTCGACGAATAAGTTTTATCCAAGCATTGAAAAATCTGAATAAACCGTTTGGTTATAAAAAAATTGTATCGGGGTTTAGAGAATTTGGATACTAATTTATTATGACTAGACATAGCACTTAGGTATAAGTAGAGGAATACAAAATTATTATAAAACACTACCATCATGACTATTTGCTGGCAGTGGTAAAGCGTGTGACGGTTTCTTCGACAGCGAGTTACGTCGATTTTCTATCAGCCGCTGTAGACCTTCAAGTGCATTTTGCTTGTTCTATATAAAGAAAACACCCCTCACTATTTTTTCTATTGTTTATTGAAACATAAAAAAATGTATTTATTTTATCTATATAACAATAAAATTGTAATCTCTCATCCTACTATTATTATAAATGCGAAAGTTTGTGAAGATAATTATGTACATATATAAATGTGTATGTATGTTTGCTACTCTTTCACGCAAATACTACTGAACCGATTACAATGAAATTTAGCACACATATAGAGGGTAATTTGGACTAACACATAGGATAGTTTTTATTCCGGAAATATCACGAGAACAGGAACTATGCTGGTTTTATAAAAACGCGGGCGAAGCTGCGGGCGGTTAATAAAAGCTAGTTAATAAATATTTTAGACTTTAAAAACATAATATTACTTGTATACGTAGTATATTATTATTAGTCTGTGATATTACTATCTTTTTCGTATGTCCCTTATTCCTGGTACACAGCTTATTGGTTCGAGAAGCTATAGATTTTTACATAATATATCTCTAAAATATTGATACATAGTTTTACCCTAATTTCTTCTAAAATAGGTTCAAAAGCGCTCGGGTCGGTCGCGTCTTTCACAGCTTCGTAACTCTTGTACAGCTTTCTGTCCGACACACGCACCGTGCTCTCCAGCTCACGAACCTCTGTTTTGTTAATAAATAAGAATAAGACATTTATTATAGTTAGATACTAACAGAGAAGTATTTATGCTGTACCTTCTCCAAATCAACTATCTAAATTCACAATAGATAATTGATGTAAGATCAGAAGTAGGTATTATTTTTTTCTGAATTTTAAGCATAATTATTTTTTTTATAATCATCTGATTTGCAAGCGTTTAACTTTTTAAAATTGATTAAAATTGCATTACAATTAAAATTGTCTATTGATTTCATTTATCAATTATTCTTCCATTTCAACATCACAAGCTAGGACAGAAAACACACTAAAAATCTTTTACTAGTAAATATCACATTCGACAACCATTAAAAAGTACACCAACAAACTAATAAATCATAAAAAACATATTTAAAAAGTGCTAAATCTCACCAACATCCCTCATCTTAGCGAGTTGCGTCACAAGCTGTCCGCGTTCGCACCTCAACGCTTCCCGCTGTACCGTAGCGCGCTCGGCGGCATCCCGCGCGTTCCTCGCTTCGCTCGCGAGCGCCGCTACTTCGCGCGCTTCGCGTTCGAGACGACGTTCTAATTCGCTGTAATGAAAAACGAATGAAATACAATCGAAATGGAGAAATATATAAAAGTTCTATAAATTTTTAGACATCTTTGAAACAGGAATGGAAATTAAGAAACACTATTACGTGGTAACTATTTAGTAATCTGGCTATAATTGCTGAATTTAATAAAAAATATCTAAACTTTTATAACAATAGGCATAGGATCTTAAAAAAACTCACTAACAACATTATACATTAAGGTATAATAGGTATCTAATATGAAATGGGCAAAATCAAATGATGTTCTTGGAAAATATGTATATCTATGAATTTTCTTAAATAACAAGTTTTCCCTTACCTTGGATATTCGCCCGTGACCTTAGCATATGACTGTATGTTCCTGATGACTTCAACGAGGTGATGCAGCTGGTTGCAGAACTCAGGCAGTTGTTCTGGTGTCAAGTATTGTCCTCCATATCTAAAGAAATTAATAAATTATAGAGCCGAATTTTCTAATAAATATAACTATTTAAATCCAATTTGATCACGTCAATTGTTTTAACAATTTTTCAAAAAATCCCACGTAAATCGGACCAGTAGTTACGTACACAAGCATTCTGATTTCTGTAAACGTATTATGTAAAAATAAAGATCAAACGTTTTATACAAAATGCTAATGGTATAAGTTTATTGCATATTTTTGTGAGTTAGTAAAACGTCTTTTCAAAATATATTATATGCAATGATACCGTAAATCAACATTAGCGGCAAACTGCGTGTAGTCGATCGTCGAATTGGATACAGTGGCTTTAGTGCAGGTCGGTTCTACATCGTCTTCCGTGCCGCTGCCGCAGCCCACACTCTCGCTCATGCTGCATTTGAAACCATTTTATGGAAAAAATCAAAATTAATGAATTATGAATTATTTCTTAGTAGGTTACCTATTTAAATAAAAATATACCACATTGCAGTAATAAATTTAGTCATGTAACTACTTACTTAAACTCATTAAAAAATAAAAATGTTAATCAACTTTAATATTTTTTGCTCAGATTATTATTTTAAAAGGGCACCATACTTTATATTGGTTCGTAGTCAACTAAGTAAATAAAAAAATAACCTAACGTTTATAAATTCATTAATGAATTATAATACGTAAAAATATGCAAATAGTCAATCAAAATATCATACCACGAAGAACTAAAAGAAAAGTTTTTATCCAATGTTGTCCGATGTTCGCCGCGAAGCTTGCCGAGCAGTCGACCGAGCAGGCGCGACTGCCGCCCGCCCTCCATTGCCTTGCTCTGATGGTTACCCGTTGGATTGCTCTGTTTTGTTTTAGATATTAAAGATGAAAAAGCACAGAGTATTGCGAAGGCTCTGGGCACAGTACAGAGCTTTCAGAGGCTTGCGAAAGTGACTACGCTACGCAACAAGCGACGAATTATATCAATTTGAAAGTATCATCAGGGAGTTTAATAGGTATCACATTATATTCAGCAAGCATCAATTATTGTTAAATGAAAACGTAAAAGTAATGGCAAATCCCGCAAACAAGCATGATAAAGCACTTTCTTAAATTTATTATATTATTTTCTATGCAACTTCAAAATACAAGGCTTTGATTCCTATTTTCCTGTCTTTCTCATATAAACTTAATAAGTTATTACGTACTTACGAAAGTTGTAGTAGATTTTAAGTTCAGTAGGATTTTGTTTTTGTTATGGATAAGTCCATTTTATTTGCGAATTTTACAAAATAATAATGACTACATTTTTTGTTGCTTGGATGCTGTTGATAACTGCATAATCATCAACATGACAACTAACAAAAAGTATTTTAAAAAGTCAAGCAAAAAGTATTTTTGATGGTGTGTCAAATTAATTGCAACAAAATTTATTCTACATTGTTTTAAATATTTCGTATGAATACGGGATAATCACACTGTTCTGTGAGGATAATATTTGTTAAACTTATGAATTATTTGAGTTTGTACATATTTGCAATACAACAAACAAAAAACAGAATACATATTTAGTTTAAGTTCAAATTCGTTGATGTGAAATAGCAACATCATAAATCAATTCATCCATTTATCAATTCAATTATAGCTCTGCTCCGGTTTAACATCATAAATAAAACAACTCATAAAATTTATAGCATTTAATTCATATAAAAATACATTGTTAACATACATAATCGCACTGCCTTGCGGCGTAACTTATCAAATTGCTAACGGAAAATTTCTTAAGTACAATCCTGTGATACACACTTCAGTCGTGAACTAGCAACATTGCAAATATTCATACAAATAGCTCGATCTTTTGATATGATTTCATTAGCGACGATTGTTAATCATTAGATCGTCCATTCATAATAAAAGTAAATAATTACCGAATTAAAATAAAATTAAACTCATGCACATCGTAACAAAACCATATCGAAACGACCCATAAGAACCTTACAATAAAAAGGCCTACGCGAAATTCGTTAGTACCTATAAATTTTTGTGACTACAGTACATTAGTCTAATAGAGCCGGCAATATTTGCCATAGTTTGACACAAGCGAAAAATATAGATTAAAATAAAAATTAAATTCTTCGTGTACGTAAAGTATTATATAGTTTGAGTAAATAAACGCGAGGATTTACACAAGCGGAAAGGCAGGGGACCACCGTCCTAGCACGTGGCTGGCCGACTATATGTAAACCTATCTTCGTGACCACAACAATCATACTAACTTCACTACAAAATGCGTAAATTTGGCACATTTTGTCAACACACAGCTGTGAACACCCCAACAAATACTTGGGCGAATTATTAAACTCCGTCGACACAGCGTTTCATTCAATCAGTAACAAAGATATCGTCTACATATAACATAATGTAAGGCACAGTAGAGGTCCCGGGCGTTCCCGTTTTACCAGAGGCCGGAGGAGAAGCCTCCGGGGGGCACTCGCACTCTCTTGGGGGCTTCAGTCTTGGGTTGTTCTGGTGTTTTGGGGCTCTCCTTGGGTGCGGCTTGCACTGGCGCGGGTTTCGCTTGCTCGGGCTCGACTTGCGCGGGTGCGACTTGCGCGGGTGCGACTTGCGCGGGTTCAACTTGCGCAGGTGCGACTTGCGCGGGTGCGACTTGTGCGGGTTCGGGCTGCGGCGCCGGCTCGGGAGCTCCGTTTGAACCGTTCTGAGTTGGAGTCTCAGCTGCAGTTGGTGTCTTTACAGGTTCGTCGCCGTGTCCTGGAATTGTTGAAATAATATATTACTTAAAAGTTGATGAAGTAAAGTGGAGATATGATAGAATGAGTGTATAAAAGCTTGGTTTTACACGCTATAATATAAATGTCGTATCAGCGTGGGCTGTTTTCCTGCGTGCATAATAAAGTATTTCTATAGCTTATGTTATTTTGATGTATACATATATTCCTGTAAAGTTTTATCCAAATCTGCCCAGTAGTGAAAGAGTAACAAATATCTATCCATCCATCCATACTTACAAACTTTATCGTTTACTAGCTATTGCCCGCAGCTTCGCCTGCGTGGAAAAGATTAATTTTCACGGTACAAACTTTCATCCCCTATTTGATCCCCTTGGGGATGAATTTTCTAAAATCCTTTCTTAGGGGACGCCTACGTTATGACATCTACTTGCTTGCCCAGCCCGATACGTCCAGTGGTTTGGGCTGTGCGTTGATAGATCACTATATCAGTCACCTTTGAGTTTTATATACATAGATTTAATCTACAATGACTCACCAAACATAGCCCCGCTAGCGGCAGGCACCTGACGTCTGCCGCGGGGCGGCTCGGGCTCCCCGCCGAAGATGTCGGTGTGCCCGCCGCCCGGGGGCCGCAGCACGCGGCTCGACAGCCGCGACCCGTCACCTAGCCCTACGTTGAACGATGTCGACGTCATTGTGTAGCTGCAAGTGTTCGCTTTGTTAGATCGCGACATTAAGGCTGTGTGAGAAAAGGAAGAGTAGAGTAATGAATATGATTAGACAATATGAGCTGCATAAAAAGGAAAGAAAGAATACACATGCTAGATAAGAGAGAGCGGCTGTCGATCATGTGTCAGAAGTGAAACTTCTTGGGCAAGATTCAAAAATACCAAAATTGTCGCCTTCATGACGTGATAATATTTCCATTATGCGACCTTTAAATTTTACTCTCAACGCGCTTAAAGAAGTTTCACTTCAATAAACGTGACAGAAAAGATGTACTGTATAGGTAGGAAAGAAAAGATAGTATAAAGCATGAATAGAGTGAAAATGAAAATCCAATTAATTTTAGAAGAATAAACACTGTTAGATAGACAATGAAAGATAATTTAATGATTTTCATGAATAGTGACAGATTTTTGTTTATGCGTTACGAAAGATAGAAGAGAAGTGAAGAATTACAATGTTTCTTATATGTATTATAAGAATTAAAAAAATAATCTAGGGGGCTGTCCATTAATCACGTGAGGCTCAAAAGGGGGGGAGGGGGTGCATCAAAAAATCACGAAATATCACCAGGGGGAGGGGTAAAGTAATATATCACGTGTATTTATTTTTTCGGCAAGCGCGCGATACTCAACCGAAAAGCGGCGTTACATATTATGTATTTATTTTAAGTCAAACGCGTACAACTTTTTCGCATTTCTTTCATTATTTTTATGTCATTCAAAAACAAACTGCAATCTTTCTGTCTACCTCTGAACGTTTATTATAGTAGCCTTTAATTTTCTATAATAAAATTAGATGATACTTATACCAGTATTTTTTTATAAATAAAAAATAGATTCTTTGCAGGTACGAAAAAATACACGTGATATAGGGGGGAGGGGGGAGGGGTAGTCTTAAACCTCACCACGTATCACCAAGGGGGAGGGGGGGTCAAAAAATGCCAAAAAAAACATCACGTGATTAATGGACGGCCCCTAGACAGAACATGGATATTGAAATATTGAAGATTTCAACTATTTTCTAATATTATTAGATTAACGTATTAAAAATGAAATTCCAAATATGTTTTTTTTATATTTTATGTAGGTATTCTATTAAAATTGCAAGGTGTAACCAACACGATCCTTGAAGCCAAATTATTTTCCCGTAAGTATAACCGCAGACTATTGCAGAAGAAGTCAATGACATTTTCAATGACACAAAATAATTACCTACAGCTATTTTTCCTGCATTACCCGCATGCAATGTGCAATATTTAAGTATTCCGTACAAATTATAATTAAATTTATAAACTAAAACGTTTATAATTCTAAAAAGGTTCTTTAAGAAACACTAATGACGGTTTACTTTTCTAAATTATGCAATTCAAAGAGCCGTTTCTAAAGAGAGGAACTGAAAAAAATTAAAGATCTTTTATATATAATAAACCTAGTCATAGGAATATTTTTCCAAAGCCTTCCTCGATAAATGGGCTATGTAACACCGAAAGAATTTTTCTAATCGGACCAGTAGTTCCCGAGATTAGCGCGTTGAAACAAACAAACAAACTCTTAAGCTTTATAATATTAGTATAGATTATTCACCTTAATATTTCTTTCCGATTTTAGACATTAACAGAAACCCTATAACAATCCCCTTATTTTGCGAATAGGGACATTCAATATCCGTTCAGTAATCCAATTTGTACATTGGAGGGTAGTTTTGCTTTCAATCGTGTGGCAGATTTCCAAGAAAAACTTCCAAAGACACAAACATAATGCAGATGAATAAATTTTGCTAATAGAGACAAAGATTTATCGTTGTAGTTCACTTAACTATCATTACTTTTATCTTCATTTAAAGTTTAAATTTAAATTTTAAAGCAATTCCAGAGCTAAATGTAGGTAGATGAAATATCAACGATGTTATCTAATAAAAATTGAAAAATGTAGAGCTAATGGAAGAAATTTTCATTAAATCAGAAGGCACTCAAGCTAAAAAACTCTTTGTTTACTTTACTAACCATTTTCTTGTTCTACGAATATGAATCTAATCAATACCTCATTATATAGAAAGTCATACACCCACGAGGCATTTTCCCCAATTCCCTAGATTCATGACCATCGACAACAAACAACATAGACATACATAACTACTAAATAAAGCAGACAATGACACGAATAGAGCAATTAAAACTATAGAAAGTCCATTACCGGCGCGTGCGCACATCCTCCGAACAACAATATTACAATAGCGAATTCTAAGTATGCTTGCGTAGTTTGTGCCTTGTGATTCACGATTCATTATTATAGATGAATGGAAACATTGATTGCGATATCGTATGACAAGTCCTGTATAGGATTTTGCAATGAAATATGTTTGCATTTGTTTAGTTCAGAGCATGATTGGGATAGTTGGAAACTGGGACCGTATTACTCACTGGAAAAATTCATACAATACCATAATTAACCACGCTATTGCGATCATCATATGAATTTGCCAGTCAGTTCAATTCACGGCTTAATCTGTCTGGAAATAAAAGATCAAAACACGGCCTCTGCTATGTCTATTGAATAAATTGTTCTAGCAATTGAAAGCCTTATAGATATTTATTTTTATTTAATGAAGATTGTTAAACACGGCCTAAGTAAGAGTAAGGGTAGTGGAGTAAAGAAAATATTTACTAATGTACGATCTGTCGCTTTTTTTTTCTAATAAAACACGGTATAAATGGTACCACACGTGAAAACTCCATAAAAAATTTAATCATATCAACGACACCGTTACCCACATAATGGTGAATGCAAACGCAAATTAGACATTTCCGACACAATAAAATGCTAAAAAAATGCTAAATGTTATTCATCGAGTAATGAGAAATGTGGACTTCATTATTATGAGTCAATGTCTTATAGTTATAAATAAACGGTTAGAAGAAAGATAAGAGTCATGAGATTAACACGTTCAGTACGGCATCGGGTCGAAAACACCTGAAGTGAACTATTCGCGCGGGCCGGAGAGAGATTTATATTGCTATCGCATGGGCCGGGGTAGTTTACTTTAGGATTTTTTGTAGTGAGAGTGTGACAGATATATTGACTGGTATTCTGCCACTAAATAGTACCCATAAAAGGAAAAATATTGTATCGGATCTTAAAGACCTGATACGGCCTGCAAAGAAATTTTGTCCTTGCAGGACGGATATTGGATCTAAAAGACCCGATGCCTGATAACCCGATAGCCGGCCCTTGGTGACAGGTCAGTTAATTAGTGATGTGCATAATAATTAGACGTTGCGATATTGTATTGATATCTATTATTGTATATCTAACAAAATTTTACGATAATGATGCGGCAATGGTAGCCGTGGTTGAGATTTTTGATAGTTAGAAAAAACATTTTTTACAAAGAGAAAAACAAATTTTGGAAAATAGATTTTACATTTTTATAGTGATTCCAAGAACTTTTTGATTCACCCTCGTATTGTCATAACTGTTATAATGAAGCGCATACTGTTTTTGAGGTAAAAATGAATTGATTTTTTTTAATAATATAGTCGATTCATTTGACATCACTAGCAATCATATTCACTGGTGCCGGGATCAGGTGTATAAGATCCTATAATTTTACTACTAATTTAACCTCCTTTAATGATATTTTTTTCAAAAACGGGTCTAATGTTGTTATGCAGTGATTCAATAACAATACATTTCAAGAAAGAATTTTCAAAAAAGTCTTCAACTGGATGACACATTTGATTTTAATGTCAAAAGGTGTAACAGGTCCTTTCCACCTGATGCCGGCCGTAAATGAAGTTCACCAACAGGTCTTCTAAGCCCTATGCCGGCCCAACGATAAGTAGCCAAAATCGGGCCCCGTCTTGAACGTGTTAAATACTCAATAAATCATTGTATGATGGACAATAACATAGCTTGCTCAGTAGATCACTTTTCATGTTATCACGCGAAGTGGTCCAATTAACAAATTTACTTTCTCTGTTTTTACTCCTTTAAGTTTTCTTGACGAAATAAACGGAATCACTTTTCCATTTAATTGTCGGCTGATAGTCATAATAATTGTTTCTGAGACACCTTGTGTTGTAAGAAACAATTACAGTAAACTTATTTTAAGACCTTATTTATAATCCATACTAATATTATAAATGCGAAAGTAACTCTGTCTGTCTGTCTGTTACTCAATCCCGCCTAAACTACTGAACCAATTTTCATGAAATTTGGTATGGAGGTATTTTCATACCCGAGAAAGGACATAGGCTACTTTTTATCCCGGGAAAATGACGCAATCCCGGAAATCCCACGGGAACGGGAACTATGCGGGTTTTTCTTTGACTGCGCGGGCGAAGCCGCGGGCGGAAACCTAGTTATTTATAAGTTTTACCTTGTTGCAGAAATTTATTAGAAGACTTTAGAAATCTTACAAAACGTTGGCATATAATGACGAATACAATTCTTAATCCTGCTTTATTTGTACTCAAAGTGTACTCACGTAAAATAAATACAAGAAATAGCTAAAAGGCAAGTCTCAAGGAATTACAGAATTCAACGTTACTAAGGGTTACTATGGCGAACCGGTCTCAAAGGTGTCTTGTAACAAAATACTAACTTGTTTTGAGTAGATTACCAGTGTTATTCAGGCCTATACATAATATGGGCAATTCTATATTATTGGGAATATGTATACGTGTATTGTAAAGATATATCAGTATTCAGTATTCTCCAGAATTCTAGTTGGTTAATTTTTTAGGAATCCTTTCAGAAATACCGCATTGTACAGTATCTTTATGAATTTACTAGCGGTCAGCCCCGGCTTCGCCCGTGGTACATAATTCGCAATAAAAGGTAGCCTATGTTCTTTCTCAGGGTCTAAAGATTGTCTGTGCCAAATTTCATCAAAATCGGTTGAGAGGTTTAAGCGGGAAAGCGTAACAGACAGACAGAGTTACTTTCGCATTTATAATATTAGCAGGGATGTTGAACCAGGGTGGTCCATAGTATTTCGATCTCCTATATTTTAACAAACACGTATTCCCTGAGTATAATATTTAAGTTACGTTTTTCATACCATAATGATGATATAATTATTTAGGTATTATTGGGATACGTCATACGTGCAAGGAATACTCTAATGAGATGATGACCTACTGCATATCACCTACAGTATACATATCATACATTCTGAAGTGAAACTTCTTTAGAGAGTAAAATTTCAATGTCGCGTCATGGCAATACCGTCACGTCTTGACGTAAGGCGACGATTTTGGTATCTTTGAATTCATCCATCATCATCCATCTTACCAAAGAAGTTTCACTTCTGATACGTG
The DNA here is from genome assembly GCF_061535395.1 of Colias eurytheme. Classification (NCBI taxonomy): domain Eukaryota; kingdom Metazoa; phylum Arthropoda; class Insecta; order Lepidoptera; family Pieridae; genus Colias; species Colias eurytheme. The sequence continues at coordinate 9,475,658 of NC_142999.1, read as the reverse complement.
TACTCGGCACGCACGTTCTTTTTTATATAACATCAACAAACATAAGAACAAAATCGTGATGCACAAACTTTCGCATACCATATTATTGGTAAGGACGAATGGGCGTTAGTTTCACTCAACTAAAATATTTATTATACAACACTTGTAAACTGACACCGTTTTGTCAATCTACCCGTAACTATAAATATCGTTACCAGTTTTGTATTTCCGAGTAAAATCAACGTACAGATAAAAAATCAGTACTGATGTTTAACCGTGTTATAAGGAAGGTTTCGTATTACGAAATGCATAAGCAGGAATAATTCCAAAAAAGGGGTGTTCAGTAAAATATATTCTATTCTTTAGATATATTCTTATAACAATGTTTTACATTGAAAATCACAACTGCATTCAGATAACGATCACGATGCAATTTTTTAAGAATCATGAGCTAATAAGGTAACCGTAACGGATAACTAGACTGACAGACTTTCGAATTTAATCATTAGAAAGGATAATGTTAAACAAACAGTTATCTTAGTTCGACAAATTGGACCGGAACGGTTTACAAATCAATTTATGCAATTTTATCAGTACTATTACTGCAATTTTAACTGTATAATTGTCACATACGATCTCACGGTATTGCAAGCATTGTTGAGATACGAAATCAAATCGTGTGAAATTTATAGACATAATATTGAGAATTGTTATTGCTACCTATTATTATATGTATTTACGAAGGCTAAGTATATCTTTAGATTGTAAATCGCCTAAACAACATGAAACTTAATTTTAAATTATCGTCTAGTAAATCCTACAAAACTTCGATTTGATTAGAATATTGGCTGCAATTATTATTTCTTTATCCTATGGTGGACTTAGTTTTATATGTAACTAACTGTTCCCCGCGGTTTCACCCCCGTGGCTCGACGTGGTTTTTTTTTATTTTTTACAAACAAATGGATCTGCGATATCCGAATTATATGCTTAATAAAATAAATTTAACCAGACTTCGTTTACGTAACATAATATTGATTTCAGTGTACTTACTCTAATATTAGTAAATATTTTCCTACAAACATTCTAACGATCAAAGCTAAACTGGATTAATCCGCTTTTATGACATAACAATATTACATACTTATTTGCCTTACGAATGATGTCATCGCACAAGCTAGTTAAGGTCACGAATTAGGGAATACATTCCCAAATCGATCCCGACAACATGACTCATAATTCATTTAAATATTTTTAAGATATCTCTATAAATTAAAAATAATTGTTCGTTGAAATCCCTGGAAAAGATGTTTTTGATGGAATATCGATAGAACAGATGGTAAGGCCAGTGAGTAAAAAATAATAACATGTGCTTTGCATTCAAAATGCTTAACGTTTTAAAAGTTTTGTGCACAATGAATCAATGCTCTTGTTTGGATTTGATCGATATTTTCCTTTATTTCAGTCCTACTAATATAATATAATATTATAAACGCGAAAGTTTGTAAAGTAGGTATGTTTGTTTGTAACTCTTTCCCGACATACTATACTGCAACTGGTCGAATTTGCAACTACACTTGTATATGTTAGGTACGTCAGAATAACTTCATTTTGCGGGTTCGTCCACGCCTGAAACCGAGCGGCAGTCGGCACAGCTAGTGCAATATAGTTTTAATTTTATTATATTAAATAATGATTTAGCCGGCTGAACCTAATTAAAGATTTATTTATTACTTATAAATAATGCGTACACGGAAGAATTATCGCGGATGACAAGTCTAGACCGAGCCTAAACAGCAAACGAGTGACGCAAGGGTATCACGTTACCATATGGGGAAATGAGGATTTGTAACGAATATTTATAAGAAAGTGAAAACACCGACATGTATAGAAAATTAAACTAGTAATATTATAAACCTGAAGAGATTGGTAGAACGCAACATCAAGAAGTTCTGGGCTTAGCACCAGAGCACCATAAATGTTGAGACAAATTGTGTTTTATGACTAAGTACAATTGTTGAAAAATGAATCATTTTAACAGAACAATTTTTAAGCAATACGAAAGTTACTCTGTCTACATCTTTGTTATCAGGGATGGATAATTCATTCAAGTTGGATAAACGACAAGAAAAGTTTAGTTGAAATATGAAGAGCCAAAACGGCGGAGAAAATGTAGAAGCATAAAAAAGCTGATTCTTCGATTACCCATATTTAAATGGTAGACTTCAAATGAAGACCTACAATATAAACTACATACAATTAGTACTCCTTAATATTAAGCCGAGTAAGTAAACCACGCGTGGGATTGAATACAAAATATAGCGGCTTAATACTACGGTTGAAACATCAAGGTTAATTATATGTCTAGCTTAGCTTACTTGTCTGGAAAAATTATAGAGTAAGTTACTCTTTCAGGCACTCTTTAAATGATAGTTAGGTAAATCTATAAAACTACGCAGCGGATTTTGATGAGGTTCTAATAGATAGAGTGGTTTTAACTTGTGTATAAGTTTTCCACAAAGCTAGTACCTACATACTATAAATTTGTTTAAATGGCATTTTCAATTCAACATATTTTTTTAACATGCTAAGTTTTAAGTATGTATTGTACATTAATATGGGCATGTATTTCTACAAAGGGAAGTGTTATCTGGCATCGTTGTAATGGTAATTGACCTAGTCAGATCTAGTATGGATGCAAGTGGTGCTTACGAGTAGAAAATAATTACGAACCTTGAGAGTACATTGCACTTCCTATATAATATCTTTATTTTATCTACTTATGTTTCAAGTAGCCATTTGTAGTCGGATAATGATTGTACAGGCCATAAATAGAACATTTATAAACAATGACTCTATCTTATAATTTTTATAGATAGTTTCTTACAGAACTAATTAAAATGAAAAATCTGATAAAATATGTAGTCAATTGACTGGGAAGATTAATGGAATTGGTACTTATTCCATTGAAAAGTTACATTTGGGGTTGCATTTTTTAGAGGACGCAATTTTATTTTTTTGATGTGTAGGGGGGTTCAGTGTGAAGCTATCACCAAGTTTGTGGGGTCGCCACCCTTGTCCCACGGCCGCCATCTTGAAAATAGCGGTTGATATGGTTTTTACGATATATCTCTTTAACTATTTATTTGATAAAAAAAAATTGTTAACATTGTTTGTTGCAAATTAAATTCTCTACAACTTTGGTCCAGTAACTTTTTGTCGTAGAACTATAAATAAAAAAGTTATAAGCGAAAATGTTCAGAAATTAGAGATATTTATATTTTTCAATAAAACTTTTTTTATCATTTTACAAAGAAATGATATTAGACCATTTTTGTAGATTGTTTTTTGAGGAACAACTTTTATATACAACATTTTTTCATTAAGTAAATAGCTAAGATTTTACAGCGCTCCGAAGTGAGTACTATTTTTCAGTACTCTTAACTATACAGTATACATATATTATGTGTATACTAATAATAATTTGTCATCAGTAATTGTTTTTAATATTTTTAATAATTAATAATTAATTTTGCAATATTATTAATAATTAATTATTTACTGAACTGACTTGAAGTCTGGAAGCGCGTTTTTTTTACGTCGAAATGCAGGGCTGAAATGTTCTGCAGTGTGCTTCCATTGTTCTGGAGTCTGGGAAAAGAGCCAATAGCCATTATATGTATAGTTAGGAGTACTGAAAAATAGTACTCACTTCAGAGCGCTGTAAAACCTTAGCTATTGACATAATGAAAAAATGTTGTATATAAAAGTTGTTCCTCGAAAAACAATCTACAAAAATGGTCTGATATCATTTCTTCGTAAATTGATAAAAAAAAGTTTTATTGAAAAATATAAAAAGTTCTAATTTCTGAAAGTTTTCGCTTATAACTTTTTTATTTATAGTTCTACGACAAAAAGTTACTGAACAAAAGTTGTAGAAAATTTAATTTGCAACAAATAATGCTAACAATTTTTTTTATCAGATAAATAGTTTAAGAGATATATCGTAAAAACCATTTCAACCGCTATTTTCAAGATGGCGGCCGTGGGACAAGGGTGGCAACCCCACAAACTTGGTTTTAGCTACTCACTGACCCCCCCTACACATCAAAAACATAAAATTGCGTCCTCTAAAAACTGCAAGGTTAGGCCTAAAAAATGTAATATTTCAATGGAGTAACTGGTTAATGAATAATTAAATTAGGGTCATTTGATTCTATAGATAACTTCCCACAAATTCATCTCTTCACAATATTACGTATAGGTACGGACAAATCTCTCAAAACAACATAGAAAAAGATAGATCATGTGAAACGAAGCCTTATTGCATCAAAGGGATCTCTCCCAGACTCTCTCGCATAAGCGATTACTGCCGACTAATATAGGGATAAAAACAAAACGGATTTACAAGAGAACATAAATTAATAACGGGACATGCGAAAGTGTTTTGTTTTCCTTCAAGTCGAGACCGAGACGGTATCTCGCTATATTTTGGCACTTTATGGCTATTGACCTCGATGTTAGGTGGAGATAAGCCTACTCGAATACGCATATACATAGTACATACTTGGTACTGAATATAATGAGCTACAGTGCTTATGTTAGCAAGATTTTAGATAAAAGAAATAAGTTGTTTTACTTCAAGGACTAAAATAATAGTTTGTCTCTATTGCTCCAGAAAAAAATCTACAGTAGCATCCTCATCATATGAAATACATGTTATACTATATTCGTCACACGACGCGACTCAAATAGCTAAAAAGTCATTGGGTATTTTTAGGCATGGTTATTTGAATATCTATGTGAGGTGAAGCTTCCTTCGGGACATTATTTTACAATCTCGCTTAATAAGGAAGCCACAAATTTTTATGACAATGTCTTTATCTTCTATGATACGACTCTAACAACTTTCCCGTGATGTATAATAGTTATGAATCACAGTGAGACATGGCTGTGTAGACCAAAATCAATACATAATTTACGTCTATTGATTTATCATTAACAACCCTTCGGCTATCCAGAAAAAAACCCCGATGACACGACCGCTAATTACAGGAAAAACCCCTGGAGCATACATGCTAATCATCCCCTATTACTCATTAGTCATGTGAAACCATACATGGACCCTATTTCGACAGGGCCGGATTAGGGCAAAGCTATAAAGTGCTACATTTGGTCATCTTACCTAGTTTGGAAAACAAAACGTTATGCAATGTTTTCGGTAGTAAATTTTAACGAAATATATGAATATAGAAATATGTATGTTACATAAAATGCATAGAAATATGTAGAACAGGCTCATTAGGCCCACCAGAATAGGTTTGTTCTCAACAATTTAATTAACCCATTTACGTATCATATGGCATATACCTATGTAATATGTATGTAAATAACAGTCACAGTAATCATATTAGTCTTATCTAGATAGAAACATTAAAATAACTACGTACGAGAAGACAACCATAATCCATTTAGTTTGAAAAGAGATAGGTGTCTTAGGGGCCCCAAAGCCTTCAGGATAATGGGGTGCCTACAGGACCGTATTTCGTTTACGAATAATCCGGGACTGTAAGTAAATACCGAATAATGCAATACATATCAGCTTACTGGTTTTGCAAACCGCAGCCTAGGCATAACATTGAATCGATCTGCAATCACACCATAAATGGTGAAGGATTACCGTTTATGGCTTAACATATATATTGTCTATTGTCTCAATGGTAATTTGTGTGATTATTGCTTCTATGGACATTGCAAATGTCGATACGCCTCCGAGTATTGCAATAGACTTGTTTGATTGCAAACTGTTGCATTTTGATGAAAACTATAGGAATTTATAGATAGCGGTGTTAGGTCACTGCCTGTCGTTAGATAAGGTAAATATACAAATAGTTTCAAATATTAAAGGTGACCTCTTCTAACACTTTATCCTTTTGATTATTATGTCTGTTAGTCTGTTTTCTTGAGTACCGGGGAATCATAGTAATTTAATTCATATTTAATACTGGATACTGTTATGTATAAAGTATAAACAAAATATAATATTGCATTAATAAATTTAAAAAAGCCCTACGCCCTAGCCTACTAATTTTGGCCATAACAATACAAAAATGTAAACAAACAAAAGTTTGCATTACGTCAAGATGTTTAAAAAAGCCAAAAATGAACTGTATACAAAAAGCTTCTTATAAGCATAAGCCATAGCCATAAATCTTTTAACATTGTTAGAACTAAAAATAACCTAAACATCAAGGCAAAGGGTTTGAGAAGTGTGTTTTAATTATAGTTAAGTGAAGGAGAAATAGATCAAGTGTAACATTAACTTAAGGGCTTGGTCTAGTAGTGCAAACAAATGCATCCTGTCATCCTATATGTAAATAATACAAATGTACTAAGGGAAAGTTGCTCCACTTAATTTTTAAAAATTAAATCATTCGTATGCATAATTTAATATTCGTAATAAGTACCAAAAATGACAATTTGAAACAATTTTCGTGAAAATTACACCGGGTGATTTTTTTTTTATCAGTACACAAAATTTGCGAATACTTTCTATTGATATCTATTGCGAATACTTTCTATTGATATCTAGATTTCTATTGATATCTTCAACTTCATGTTTATATAACTGATCAACTTTTACAAAGAAATTTGAAAGAAAGAAAGAAAGAAATATTTATTTATCAGAGACAGCACAACACACACACATACATAGACATAAAACATAAAACCGTACAAGTTAAATAAGAAAACACCGCAATAAGAAATAGTTACAATAAAAGAAGCAAATACTTAAATTAATAACATGAAAAACACGTACAAAAAAAAAATAGAATGATAACTACATTTATTAGGGTGTGTCATAGGGCCCTGACAAAAAGGAGGCAGCTCAGCATATGCTGCAACGTCCAGGAACATTGGCAGCGCTGTTTTTCAGTGCCCCCTTTATAATAAAGGCTTCGAGTTGGGACGAAAGGAGTTACTTATGACTACATATTATATACATAAATATATAAAAATAAATAAATAAAGGAGTTATAATAAACTTATAGATCATACGACGATATAACGCGACTAACGGCCAAGGTAAATATTAAATACATATAAATAATAATTAATAAATACATAAATAATAAGTATTTTTAGCACAATTTTCAGGTTATGTTTAATTTACCACTAAACCTGGATTTGGTGAGCTAATAATATACTTTTAAATTTAGATTTAAAAGTATATAGTGTTCGTAAGTTCCGTAACGGTGGTGGCAACTTGTTCCAGCATTTAGTGGCGTTATATTTAAAGCTACCCTTAAAACAAGCGGAATGGTGTTTGGGTACGAGGAGTTTGTGTGCGTCCCTGGTGTTGTTTATGGACGAAATATAAAAAAAAATAAGCTTTCCATACAAAATGCAGAACTCTATACATTTTTTTCGACCTAAGTTTCTTAGTGAAAGTTGTTCAGTTTAACTAATAAAACGGATAAACAAATTTTGTATATATAATAAAAAAAATGTAATGTTTGTGTTAAATGAAAACAAAAGATATTTATTTCTGACTAGCTTCCGCCCACGACTCCGTCCGCGCGGATGTCAGTCTTCGCGTCTTCTACAGATTTATTATATTATGTGTAATATATAGATTTATATTGATAAACCTAATAAATCTTTTGCTAGCATTCTGATGCTTTATCGGTTGCACTGGATTTATCTCTTTTTTTTCAATCGCTTGAATGATATAGGATGGGTCCTTGATGGGCATCGAATGCTGAAGTCTCGAATCAATCAATTCTGACAGTAGGCAATTTATGTAAAATCTTGATAATGGTCATTTTGCTCATTAGGTAAAGTAATTTCGATATCAGTTTTAAGTTTTTTGATACCTGCAATAATAACGTCATAATCGCCTACACATACTTATCGATTACAACCTGTATACAATCCACCATCCACATTCATAATGTTTTCCTGTCCTCCTCTCCTTTACGCTGTTCACCGATACATTTGAAATGAGTAAATCTGCTACCACTGAAGGATGTTTCATTGTGATCAGCAAATTTTCACCACTGTTGTCGATTATTTGTTTTTCATTTTTAATCAGCAATTGGGAATCATCAGTTTTGTTTTTTGCAGATTGGTGATGTACCCTAACAATACGTCGAAAAGGGAAAGCATCAACGAATTATCGTTTTCGTCCTCTTTTTTTATTCTTCGCGTCTCTGTTACTTCTGTTTGTTTAGTTCTCAACACCCACTGAATTTTCTATGTTATTGTGATCTTCCATTACATCTGAGTTTTGATGATGTGATGATAATCCATTCGTTTTAATATTGGTACTTAGAGTTGGTAGACTAAACTAGAAATGGCGGACTAAATTTGTCAGCGCGTCTGTAAGATCAGAATATAAAACCAACATCTTGTATTTAAGTTACAAAATTAATAATCAAACAACATGCCGCTACGTTGAAAATGACTAGAAGAAAAAATTAAAACACCTCGGATCAATTTTGGAGTAAACAAATCATTTTCCCCGTATGGGGATTTCCCCGGATGAACTTGGGAAGTTCAAGTTCTCAATACAAGTTTATATTATATTTCGTATTTCTCAAACGAAAAATAAACATTTTTGGAACTTCAAAAAAATTATATAATAAGAAAATTTATGAGCTTACTTTAGTTTTAAAGAAATATACATCCCTTTACTGACACCCCGTAAAATAAAGAAATTGTTGCCAATCACCTTTGCAATCTATTTGGTTTCATTAACTTTATGTTCGAAGATAATTTTTTTTCTAGTAGTTACACGCGTATTTTTTTCGTTTATTTTCCATATCGAAATCAAATGTAAAAAATACGAATATTTGCACAAAACTAAGATAAAAATAATCAATTAACAAAAATATTAAATTTAATGAAGTAGAGCAACTTTCACTTCGGTATGAAGGAAAATCGAGCGTAGAGCACACGTCAGAACGCTCCGGCCCAAGGAGCGCGACTAAAGAAATTCGCTAGGATTTTTCCTAATTATTTTAAATATTTTTTTAATATTTAAGGAATTATCAAAATTCAAAAAAAATTTTTTTTAAAGGATTAATACTCTTTGGTCTTCAACCAACTCGAAGAAATTAATGGAAAAAATAACTTTTAGCAGTATTTATCAATAGATTTTGTAAGGCAAAAAATGGGAAATTTAATGAATTTATAACGTTCTAATTAAGAAAATCATAAGTTTTTCGGCAATTGTGTTCAGCAGTTTTTAATAACGACTATATAAGGAAAATAATGCGCTGATCAGATTGTGTAAATTGTAATCGGTTGCAACGTAGTGAGTGCACAAACTTAGCTCGAAATGTCTTTGGGGGAAATAGACTTATCTTGAAGGCCTGATTAAGGTAACATAAAGTAACTTTATAAATGTGAAAAAATTCACGCGCATTGCGTATATAACACTAATTGATAAACAAGAAAAAAAAATTCAGTTTATCATTTCATTAGCCGGGAAAAAATTGTCAAATAACTTGTTGAAAACGCAATTTTGCTAGACTGCAGCCTTAAGAGCCAACAAAACGAGTGAGAGAATTCAAAATTAGGTTTTCCTATTATCTATTGCTGTTGCGCTATGTCTCAAGCCTCCCCGTAGAGAGCGACAAGGATATCTGCAGCTCGGGCCGAAAATACAGGAAGGAAACTTACGCAAATTCATAGTCCCATGTTTCCTCCTCCAATACTGGACTGATTTAATTACTTTTTTCATAATTTAGTAGAGAAAAGTATAGGCTAAGTTCCTATGTTTTGCTCTTTTTATATAATGTTCTAAAGTTAGTTTTATGGAAGACGGAACATATCAGAAAATCTGTCCTATTTCTTATGTATTGAAAGATTTTCTCAATGTTCTTTTCTCGCACTGATCTACAAACCACAGCTTTGGAATCTGTTCCCGTTAATTAAATAAGGTTAAAATTACATTACTTATTAACGTTTTCACAAATAGTTATAAATTATAATAATAGATAAACTAATAAAATTAATGTAAACGACATAATCTATATCTAATGACTAAATTATGAATCATATTGCAATTTACTATAAAGCTAAGATTAAAATTTCTATAGAATTAAAGAAATTAATTTTCCATGTAGGGCAATAAAATTAAACAAATAGTGATAAGATATGCTCAATCGATGAAATCACCGAAATTTTCACACAAATCCTGTCATAACATTATCATGACAACAATATGAAATTAATGTGCAAGGAAATCACAAGAAACGGATAAGATAATTAGTAACGTAAATAATTTTGGCAACCTTATCAAAAGTGCATTGAAAATAGTAAATAAATAGAGTTTTTAGTAATATCGTTTAAATTATTCATGCGTTAATAACTAACGGAAGGACAAAGAGTTTTAACAAAGAACGGGGAAAGCCAAAGTTAGCGTATCTATTTGACAGCGACCAGTCATCGCAGCGGTAATTCATATCTAACGGTGAACATGAGCAAGAAAACTTTGATATAATGCAATATATCTTTGCAAATATGCTAAAACGCCCATACTAACGCTAGAGTAGCGGAGCTCATTGACCTCAAGTCTTGAAAAATAACGGCCCTATCAGATGCTTTCCGGCCGGCAAATTCGCGATATACCACATTATCAAGTATCGTATCCGTTAAATCTTATTTAGTAAACACTTATATATGTTTTAACAGTTGGTAGACACACTTTTTAAAGTAACAACGTATTTTAACACAAGAAAAACATTACTCACCTGCAAACGATCACCTTCTTTTCAATAGAATGAAATTAAATTGATGCTGAAAAGGGACGGCTGACGGACATTGACATTTGACGTGAGAGTGTTGCAAGTACTATGAATTTAAACTGCAAGCAATGGGCCATAATATTCTAGTGCATAATAATAATACTTTACTAACATAGAATATCAAAAATATAAGTTACATAAAAATAGTTTAAATAGCGACTTGAAATGCCCTTAATCAAAGAATTATAAAACCAAATAATTCTAATACAGCCCGATTAATGATTTTATGTTGAACGAAATCCATCATCATAATATTTCATTTAACTATTTTATGAGACATTTTTCAGATAATAATCCACATTTTTGAATGACCGCAACTCAAACGTGAAATCTTGCTCACATTAAGAATATTATAATTTATAATATTAAGCAGGAAGCAGTTGTGCACAAGCACTTTTTTAATTTTATTATTTAATTTAATATTTTAAATTCAGATTGATTTATATTATCTGTATTAAAGTATTTTTATTAGACGAATTGATAAACTAAGAGTATGTTATTTTCTAGATTACCTAAATAATGGTAAATTATTTTACTGGCAACGCATGAGAAATATCTGCAAAAAACCAGTTAAATGCAGATTTAATCGATTTATATAAATAAATTACGCAGTATTTTTCATATTATGTCTACATTAAACTAAAACAATTAAATAATAGTTTGCCGATAACTAAGCCTACATTTTTATATTTTGTGTTTTTATAAGTTGTATAAAGACGATGATACCGATACCGATTTTTTTAATTTCTGAACGAAAACTAGTGAAGTACTTTATATCGATTAAACTCTCTTTTATTCCACAGAGCAAGTAGGTATGTTCTATTTATGAGAACATTGATTAAAAATTGCTTAGGCTACGTATATGCAAACATGCAAACAACAGTCAATAAATTATCAATAGATTAAATATTTATATTTTTTAATTTAATTGAAAATCTATGAACGAAGATGAAAAGTAATGTTTCTTTGAAATTATTTATCTAATGTAAAATGTATTAGAAAAAGTAGCGCTAGGGTTTTTAATATATAAAAGATTTGAATAGGTACATCTAACGTAACTAAACAACTTAAAAATATAATCGATTTCTGTATCTTTTTTAAATCGATACTATTTCGAATTGACACTATTTTTAGCACATTCCTACAGGTATATTTTTCGTTGTTTGGTGATAACGAAACTTCAAGTTAGAATTAAACGAGAATTAAAGTAAAACTATATAAAAATGGAAGTTGCAGAGGAAGTAAGTAAGGAGAATACAGAAAAACCGATACAAGAGAATGATACAAAAGTAAGTTTATGGGAAATAATACTTCGTATTATAAATAGAATAAAAGCCTATCAAATGTCGGTTTCCAATTTCATATAAATTTTGGCTATTTTTTATGAAGGAATTGAAATAATATATGTTTTTAAGAAAAAACATGTTGGCATAGGAGGATAACGGCTTAATTTAACGATACATTCTTTTTTTTCTATAAAACTAACCTCTATCAAAAAAATACTGGAATTGGCACAATGCCAAAACAGTGTTTACGTTATTTTTATTCCATGGCACATTTACTCATGGTAGTCTTATACGGGAAAAAAATATGAAAATACCACATAACAGTCTTTTTTAACAGCAAGATTTTCAATTCAAATAATATGGAAAGGATATAATTGTTGAAGCTTTCTGTTTTCTTTTTATGACTTATCTTGTAATCATTAAAGGTTAATCTTTTACACTACGTTTTAAATATTTTTCAATTCAAATGATAATTGGCCAATTTTCAAATCCATTACAGGAAAAGCCTCCACCACCACAAGAAGTACCGAAAAAGAACAAAAAAGAGGACCGCCTCAGTCGTGACGATAAGAATGTTGAACTGTTTATGAAATCGCTCAATTCTATATCATCCCCTGATGAAAAACTAGCACAAGTGTGTAAAAAATATGTTCAAACTGCAGATGAGAATAAAAAACTACAGTTTTATATCAAACAGTCAGATAAACGGTATTCTTTGTTGTTAAAAGAGAAAGAACAGTTGCAACATGAATATAATAAGACAATTCTGGTTAAATCAAAGCTGGAGAATCTGTGCCGAGAGTTACAGAAACATAATAAAGCTATTAAGGTATGTTCTGTGTCATTTTTAAAGTAAAATACATTTTTATTTTGTCACACACATTTATGATTTTAATAGTAATAGAAATATTAATACAATTTAAACAGTGTTAAAATTATGCTAGCTCTTCTCTGTAGAAGCTTCTTTTCTAAATGTTGGGAAATTTCTTTGTAATTTGATGATAAAAAGAGCTTCTAAATGAAGTCTTTTTTAATAAAATATATGTTATAACAGCTTTCTTTTTTTTGTAACAAACCATGCACATCTAACCGCAAGTGTCTTTTGGCAAACAGGCACATTTATACTATTTAAATCATGTCTTGCAGTGTCTATTTGTATATAGCAAGTAATTGTAATAACTTGTTTATGTGTGTGGCCCTGCATATGATGTTTAAAAGATAGAAAAATACCAATGGTTTTAGATTTCCTTCGAATCATCCGTTTTGTGGTATACACATTTACTTAAAAAAGTAAAACAACATCCATGCAGTTGAAGTTATATGAGTGAGCATTGCAATGTGCTATTCCTATAACAAATTACGACTAAAATCTTTATCTTGTATTCACTAATACATAAAACTCAATACTACATTCTAGGAAGAATCACTGCTAAAAATACGCGAGGAGGAGGAACGTCGCAAAGAAACGCAGGCAAAGTTTCAAAATACATTAACTGAGATCACAGCGCTATTGCAACAGAATAATGAGAAAAATGCTAAATTGAGAGATGATAATATCAGCATGACTGAAAAGTTTAAGAGTGTCGTGCAGCAGTATCAGTTGAGGGAGCAACAGGTTGGTTTCTGAATTATGTATACTTATAACCTTGAAGTGAAACATCCTTAGATGCGTTGAGAGTATAATTTCAAGATCGCGTCATGGCAATACCGTCACGTCATGGAGTAAGGCGTGAAGTTTCACTTCTGACACGTATGCTCGGGACACACTTTTTTATGTTGTTAGTAGTTGTTACAATAATTGTCTTGTCAAATGGTAAATTTTTATAAGTTTTGATAGGATTCAATTCAAATTTTGCTATTCGTGATGAACATGATACAATGATACTATGTTTCTCACACAATATCATGTTTGCAATGGTATAATAATACAAGCTAAATTATGACAATCGAATATAATTCCGCGACGACGCGGTTGGCGCAGTGGTAAAGTAACTGCCTACTGAGCCGACGGTCCCGGGTTCAATCCCCGGTCAGGGCAAATATTTGTGTGATGAACTCAATTATTTGTTCTTGGGTCTGGGTGTTATCTATATATGTATCTATTAAATATTATATTTATCGTCGCCTAGTACCCACAATACAAGCCTTAATTGAGCTTACTGTGGGACTAGGTCGATTTGTGTAATAATGTCCTGTAATATTTATTTATTTATTATTATTTATTCTTAAATGTTATATTTTTTTTAAACAGTTTATTATCAAACGGACAATTAAAATGTTTTATTCTACCAATTATTTCTAACAAAATATTATTAAACCTTACATCTAACCAATTACAGGTAGACAAAATGGCGAAACAAATGGCGCTAGAATCTCAACTATCAGATGCGAAGCTGCAAAAGGCAGCTCTCGAGCATCAAGCGGAGAAGGAACGGCTTCTCGCTGAAGCGGAACAGATGAAGATGACCCTAGCGCAGTACAGGTCGAAGGTCATGGAGTTACAGGGCACGGAGACAGCGCTGAAGGGCCAGCTGGCTGTATACACGGATAAATATGACGAGTTCCAGAATGCACTGGTTAAGAGTAACCAGGTGTTTGGCGGTTTCAAGGAACAGATGGAGAAGGTAATCTATACTAATACTAAAAAGCTGAAGAGTTTGTTTGTTTGTTTGAACGCGCTAATCTCGGGAACTTCTGCTATACTAATATTATAAAGCTGAAGAGTTTGTTTGTTTGTTTGAACGCGCTAATCTCGGAAACTTCTGGTCCAATTTGAAAAATTCTTTCGGTGATAGATAGCCCATTTATCAAGGAAGGCTATAGGCTATATATCATCACGCTAAGACCAACAGGAGCGGAGCAATGCGGGTGAAACCGCGGGGAACAGCTAGTTAAATAATAATATCTCATTTATTTCCCAGAAAAAAATTTAACAAAACATGATATTGTCTTAATTACAATTTAAGTTTGTACTCTAAAGAAAAAAGATCTTTTTGTATGTGCGTAATGGATTATTTTAGTTTTTTCTTCAATCCAATTGAAAAAGTGACATAACTACAAGAACATGCCATAAATCGCACTATCTATAAATCACGCTAAATCGATGAGTGGGTTTTGATTATTTTTCATTTTCATAGAGTTAAGTGGTTATTATATAGACTAGTTACTAACCACTCAAATGGCAAAATGAGATGCAGTACGAGAATATTTAAGGGGTGGCTCCCTAAATTTTATGTGAATTTGCATTATTATTCTGAAACAGGCACACATACAATCAAAATATAACTTTAGTATATTATTTATTGGGTCTTTTTCTTTCGATGTACAAGACAGTTACGTAATTGTAACATTTTCACTCGATTTATTTTTTATTCAAAAATTATGCCTTTTTTAAGGATTACATATTACCTTTTTTATAAAGATTTACTTGGACTTTATGTCTAAAATAAATGTTAACAGTAAGAAAATAGAGTTTACTATCGAATCCCAAGATATTTTTTCTCTAGATCAATTATTACTTTAGCTATAAGTAAACGAAATAAGAATTGAGACTTACTTTTCGAGCTCGAACGCGATCAAAGAGCGCACGCGATATTCAAATTTATTACGGCTGTGTTAGCGTCTAGTACCGTAACCGGTCTCTCAGTGCCAGAAATTATGTTAGGGAGCCTCCTTTTAACGTGTTGCGTGTAGGGCAGATTTATGAAACTATATTAGTAAAATACTAAGCTAATGAAATGAATAAATAATTTAAGCTTAGAAAAACAATATTTCATATTTAAATAAAAATAACTCATACAGATGTCGAAAAAGATCCAAAAGCTGGAAAAGGAATCTCTATCATGGAAGAACAAGTGGGAAACATCCCAAACTGCCCTCCTCGACATGTGCGGTGAGAGACAAGCCGGTGAGGAACGAGCAGCCGCTACCAATAGACAGCTGCAGCAGATGCAGAGCTTGTGTCGCACTTTACAGGTGGGTTTTTCGGTTTTTTGAAGTGAAAACTTCTTTAGCGACGTTGAGCACTTTCTGTAATGGGTATAAAATCTTGAACTCGCGTCAGGACACGTGACCTGATCGAAAAAGCGTAAGACGGATGGATATCAAACATGCTCAACGTTAATAATCAAGTTTTCACTTCTGCCGGCACTCCCGGAGTGCAACCCGTCTTTTTATATGAAAAGGCTTTCAAATTCTATATCGTCTGAGTTTTTTAACTACAAAAGTACCTACTTAATGTCGTCATTCGTAAAACAAAATATGTGTGTTTGAGTGGATTGATTTTGAATGAAAATTAAATATGTATATTGGACTATTTTTTTCAGCCAAGTACTAGTAAATTAATGGGTTAAATGAAATATAACGTCAAATCAGGCGGGAGTCTAATAATTTTACTCTAATATCTGGCATCTGCTAGCTTAGTAAAGCTTCGACCATGAATTCCATAAACGGACTGTGAAAAAACTTATAATGGAAAAACTATACACAAAATGTAGAATGTTTTTCAGCCAAGAAACAAATTATGAAGTGGCAAATAATAATGTATAAATATAATTACTAAAATTATAAATATAATTATAAATAACATGAAATTTATAATACATACTTTTTGTAGGGCGAGCGTACTCTGCTATTGAATACGCTAAAGGAGCACAACATAGAGCGACCGCCATTACCGGCGTTACCCCCACCACCTGTTATAGCACCGTCGCAGCCTGCTAATGATGCTAAGGTAATATAATAAAATGTGTAATATTTTGGTTTGATAAAAATTTCTTTGTAACATCCTTACTGATAAAAATGTCTGTTGATTTGTTTTTATAGGTTAATTATTGAGCAAATTTTCAATATGATGTAATAATTGTTGTCAACAATTAAATATAATAGATTCTTTTAATATATTCAAAAAATTATAATGAGAAATTCCGTCTGTTTATAGGTGCATGTTTATATTGATAAATCAAATCAATGAAATTTAGTGTATACCATGCGAAATTTTAGTCTCAGTTAAAGATATTTACATTGGCTACTTATCAAAAATTAAAAAGCTAAAATCATTATATAATTATTAATTAGAATATGTACCTACCTGCTTTTATTGTCTGTAGGAATGTCAAAAAGTTAACTTATTGACTCAATACTTAATAACTGTTACAGGTTGATGCTATGGCAGCTAACTGCGCTCAACTGCGGCAAAGTCTCGCGCATTTACAAACACAACTAAATACGCTAACAACAAAGAAAGAAAAAGAGGAATCTCCCAAACCTGAGCCAAAGAAAAAGTCCAAATCCAAGAAGAATAAAGCACAAAAAGCGGCACAAGAAAAGGCAGAAGAAACAGTTAAAGAAGAATTAATTGAAAAACCCAGTGAAGTTAAAGAATCAAGTGAAAGTCCAGAAGAAAATGTAGACACTAAAACTATGGAGAATCTCTTAGACGCTATAAATGTTACGAATGTCAACCTTTGTGACTTAGATGTTGTGAACAATACAAGTGAAAAAGAAGTTAAAAATGATGACGAAATCAAACCGGTAGATGTTAAAAATGACGAAGAAATCAAACCAAATTCTGATAATGTTAACGGAGAAATCGTTAGTGAAAATAAAGAAACCAATGTAAGCAATGGTGTTGAATTAAAACCTGAAGAAGATATTAAAGTGGAAGAAAAAGTTAGTGATAAAAAAGAAGTTGTGACAGAAGAAAACGATAATACAAAAGTTATGACAGAAAAATAAGGACTGAATTTAATTTCTTCAGTGTTATTTGATACTGTGTCTCAAATGGGTTGATTTTATACTTCATGGTTGTGTCGATCGACCTAACGTTACAGTTAATAGCATGTTTTGTTTTTGTGTGGGTACTTTTAGAATCTAGTCAATAACTAGTATTTGTATGGAATGATATAATGTGGATCCAGTTTGATTACTTTAGTATTAAACTAATAAATACGATGTTCGATGTTAAGAAGTCTCTAAAAAATTTTTTTTTTAAATATTGATGTGAACCTACGATTTTTTGATAAATCATAGCGATTCGATCAGTTATAGTTAGTATTAAATTGTGTAGATTTTCTTGTAATTGATTCGTATTATAGGAGTAATTAAAGACGTAATCGTTTTCAAACTTAATTCAATATTTTTTAAATCGAAGTTTTTAACTTACCGTGGAAAACTACGCAGTTTTTGAGTTTCATTTAAAAGTCGTTTTTTAAATGAAAAAATATGATCATGTTATATTTTTCTATACATAATGTCAATCATCCCTCCTATTTAGGACTGTTTGAGCAGTATTAAAGAATCCAGTAATTATTTACGCTAAATACTGCCTAAGTTAATATTTGTTAAGTTAATTTTTCTGTTTAAATTCAAGTCAATTTCTAGGTAAAGTGGTAATACCTAAAATATATAATTTTGACGTACAGTTGAATGTACATAGTAGGTTGTTTTCAACATTTGTTAAATTTTATACGATAGTGTGGTGACCGCAGGCGAATTATGACTTGGGTTTTTTGTAATAAAGTTTTGTATGTGTCAATTGGGTTTTTATTTTTACCTCAGTTTAAGTTCACGCTCGATGTGCAATTTATTTCATTAGACCTAAAAAATTGAAAATATATTTTTTTTTCGACTATTTTGCCCTTATATTTTCAAAAATACAGAAATCACAGGACACTACGTTTCAATTTAAATTGAAAGAAATAATCACAATAATAAATAATAATAAAATAGTTTTGTTACCAATGACCAAATAGTTGACCAGAAAAGGGTGACCATAAATAAAGAATATGAAATTATTTTCAAATCTAAATAATTACTTGATTACGATTGCGTCAGAAATAATTTTATTGTGTAGAATCTAATAAAATCGTGAAGGTTAGAAGAAAATATATCCTTTTTAATTTTTTAGGGTTGTATTTTACTTGCTAGTTACCCAGCACGTAAGATACAACCGCTAGGCAAAAAATTAAGTTTTTTCAACTTTAAATTTCAATCCAAGAAAAAAAATAAAATGCAACCTTCACCTCTCTATGTTGTCATTGCTCGATTACTGAGAAAAGTGAAATCGGTCAAACGTGCAAAGCGCGAAGTTTGTCTGTTCTTTGAAAATATAGGACTTTTTGCAATGAATACAATAGGTATGGTACATAAGAAAAAATAATTATAGAAACAACTTACAAAAGATTTATTTAATAACTCTTAAAATTAGGTAACAATAAGTATAATAATATAACGTTAAACAATTTGCGAGACCAGACACAGTACATTATTTTTAATGGCAAATGCATACTTTTTAACGCGCAGGATACAACAATATTAATTTAATGGGGAGCTAAATTATTAGAGATGCATAAAAAATTGTCTATGCATGTCATAACATAATATAACATTATTACTATAAATTTAAGGAAGAAATAGTATATCTATTATTGTATTTTACTTTTGTGTTTTAAAAAAATGGAATGAAGTAAGAAGACGAGGTTGATCAACAAGCTTCTAAATCTAATTGCGCTGTGTTGCTATGTTATGATAGTTACATTTGTATTTATGTATATACGACGTAAGAGCGAGCGCGCACGAGCAACTTTGTCTCCGCAACTATTTTGTCTCTCCCACCTATGGGCTAGTATGAAAGTGCGCGCACGTAGCGACGCAACTCCCCATACAAATTGATGGGAGAGACAAAATAGTTGCGGAGACAAAGTTGCTCGTGCGCGCTCGCTCTTATTGACCTTAGTTATTGACGTTTAAAATTATACATAAACATCTATTTTTTTTAATTTAACCCCATATATAAAAAAAAACCATTTTCCCACAAGAGCGACATCTTATTTTAATATTTTGAGGCGGTAACTTACTACACCAAGGTTATTCCCCATTTCTCTGCATTCTAATTTATATCATAGATTTAAAATTTACCTATTCAAAGCTAAGAGAGATATTTTCCATGTAACTTCAGTAAATAATTACCATTTAATGTCCGTATGCTAAATCACAGTACCTACACAGCGAAATACTTTAAGAATTCAATACTTGTACATCACACATTTCGATTATGTTTAGCTAATAATTTGTACTCCTTCATTCTTCACAGTCTTCTTCATCATCAGCTTCTTCTTGTTCTTCTTTAACTGGTTCTGGAACGATTTTAACGTTATGCTTGTTTAATTTATATTTTTAGCGACATAACCTTTGACTACATTACCAAAAGCAGTCTTCTTTTTTGTCATTTTCGCTGTCTATCAATACATACTTAAGCAATATCAGCAATGCTGAGTTCTTACGATATTTTTGTATCTTGAGCTAACTATGCATATATTTAATATCTAACAAAGGTACATAAAAGCGAATTACATTATATATGCTTATTTACAAGACTGTACATTGTACAAATTTATTACAATTAGGTATTTACACTTTATAAATGCATGATGTAGTTTATAAACTCTACATCTTAATCTAATAAGTATTGAATTCTGTCAAATTTCACGAAGATGGATAGAATCTACCACTCGAACCCAAAATTATTATTTGTTTGTACATTAGCTAAATGTTCGCTGTTAAAAGTTGGGAATTTAGCGAATCCTTCAGTATCTAAAAGGTGAACTATTTCACTATTTTGTTCTTGTGTTTCACTATTTTCTGGTGAAATTTGATAGAATTCGACAGGTGTATCCGAAACGACCCTAGGTTTTAAATAATGGGGTGAAAAATCTAATGTTTTTAAGCCATTGTTATATTCTTCTTGAAGCTGGTGCGGTTTTGCTGGCTTGAGACGGCGTTCTGAAAGGAAAATGAGTCTTGTGCTATATGAGATAACGTTGTAAATTGTATATAATGTAAGTTTCGAAATTCGTACGTGTACAACAATGTAAGTATGTTATGTATAAAATCGGTAGAGTATATTATGTATAATTTTGTGAATTCAATGTGAATTTTTAACTTAATATAACTTTTTTCTTTTCTAATTGGTTGAAAAAGTCCCCATATTTTAGATACAAGTTTTCATACGATATTTAATTAAGTATTTGATGTTATGCTTCATCCTGATACGAATAGAGTTATTAAATGAATACTGAATAGATAGCTATTTTGTGGACACCCTATTTAAGCCATACGACCTATCGTGGGTGCTGGGTGTCCAAAACGTGGTATCGTCGATATTTAATGGTATGGTAAAAATGATAGATGATAGATACTTATAAAGCCTACAATAGGTATAATTATTATGCCATTGTGAGCAGATTATTAATACTGCCTTAACAGAATAAAAAACAAATAATTAGGTAGGTACATCGTAAATTTCCAAATACCTGTTCAAATTTGTAAGTTTTTTTTTTTTTTTTTTTTTTTTTAAGGCACCCGCCATCACAGGGTGTTCGCGCCACCTCTGGAATATTGTCCAGAGACGTTATTTTCATTTTTTTATTTATTTACAATCACAATTTATATCCACATAATAAATTAAAAATAGAATTATTACAAAATAAAAATATTACAAATACAAAATTAAATATTAAAATACTGGTAAATAAAATAAATTCTACAACAATTGAAACTATCCCTAATATCACAGAATCACATCACACCCCATTATTTCGCTTATTGACTACTTCTACAATATATTTACAATATTTAAAGAAAGTATCCCTAAACTTATCCCCCAGGGCGGAAGGTAGATTCTCACCCGTCATCGCCATGCCTAATTTTTGTTCAATAGCATATCTATTGCTTGCAAAAATAGGGCACTCGAGTAACAGGTGAGGAACCGTCTCCTCTACTCCGGGCTGACATAGACACGACGGATTCTCCTTCAGCTTGAATCTGTTCAAGTAGAAGGCGAATCCGCCGTGACCAGTCAGTACTTGTGTGATGTGGTGTGTGATGTCTATTTTTCCGACTACTTTGTATGCAGCAGCAGCGCTTGGGAAAAAGAGCTTCGTGACTCCAGCCGTTCCTCCTACTTCGTATCTCCTATCCCATTCGCCAATCGTATCCTGTCTCAAGATACGCTTGACGAATGAAACAGGACACAGATCGTAATCCGGTTTCCTCCTCAACCCCAGAGCGGCCCCCTTGGCTAACTCGTCTGCCCGTTCGTTCCCCTTCAGCCCTGCGTGCGCCTTGATCCAAAACAGGGAGACCTCCCGCCTCTGCGATGCAGCTTTTCGGAGGGCCGCCCGTGTTTGCACAGCCAGGGGATGAGGGGAACTCAGGGTGACCGCCTGGAGCGCCGATCTGGAGTCGCTGAGGACACCGACCTTTGCCGCTCCACTCTTGCAGGCTATATCTACTGCTCTTTTGAGCGCAAGGAGCTCAGCCTGATAGACGGTACAATACGGCGACAACGCAAGCTTGATGGCCTTTGTCTCGATCGCACCTTCCCATACAGAAAGGGCGGCTCCGACTCGACCCTCAATCTTGCTGCCGTCCGTATAGATCCTATGGGCGTGGCTGTCAACCACGTCGGCATAGGTGCCCTCATCTACCAAGACGAACCCCAGCTCTACCTGCTCTGCCGGATGTGGGTCCTCAATCGCGGGTGCCATTCGTTCCACCTCCCTGTCCCTCATCACCGCCGGGTGCGACACGCCCCTCTTGATCTCATAAAGCCTCGAAGCTTCGGGTATTCTGAGATCAAGAGGGAGTATCCCAGCCAACAGCAACGCAGAGTTCAGAGAGACAGTCCGATATGCTTTGCAGATCTTCTGGGCAAAACCTCGTTGAACGGTGTTGAGCCTCTTTCGGACCCCCATCCTTTCCGCTGTGGGCGCCCACGCTGCTGATGCATACAAGATAGTCGGTTCTATAACGGCGATATATATGGTCTTAACTACTTGGGGGTTAAGCCCCCAACTTACTCTGGCTGCTCTCGCTAACAGCTTGTAGCGGGCGATTGCCTTCTTACAAACGCTCCCGACATGGTCGTTGAATGTCAGGCCGCCATCAATAATTAGGCCCAGTATCTTAATATTATCGTAATATTTGATGTCCACACTCCCCATTGTAAGTCGTGGCTTGTCATATTTTAGTTTTCGTGTCGAGAGCAGGGCACATGTCTTGTGTGGCGCGAATTTCAGCTTGTTTCTGACACCCCATTCGTCAATTTTTGCTAATATGCGGTTTGCCTTGACCTCTACTTCTAAACCCGTATCTCCATCGAACACTAACACTATGTCGTCGGCAAACGCCTGACAGAACACTTCCATCTCCTCTAACATCCACAGCAGGGGATCCAGCAAGAGGTCCCACAGGAGTGGTCCACCTATGGACCCCTGTACGCACCCCTTGTTGGTCTCCCTACTTACTTCCACACCTGCATACCTTACGTTCACTCCCCTTTCACTCAGGTAGCTGCTAATCACCCGCCTCATGTTCACCGGACACCCAACTTCGGCCAACCGCACCTTTATGGCTGGCCACCAGGCGCTGTCGAAAGCTCCCTCTATGTCCAGCGAAACCACAACAGAAACCTTCTTCTCCTCCCTCTTATCTCTGATATGGTTCACTAGTCTATAGAGGGCGTCTTCGGTGCTCCTCTGTGGCATGAAACCATACTGGTGGGGGCTTATTTTGGGCAGCAAGTAGAACCTGAGTCGGGCGACCAACATCTTTTCGAAGATTTTGCCGAGAACAGGTAAGAGACCAATCGGTCGATAGGCTTTCGGTACCCGGTATGATTCCCTGCCCGGCTTTCTCAGGACCACCACAGTCGCCCACTTCCACTGTTTGGGGCTCTTTGCGTTCGCGTCGCCTCCCAGGACCATCTTATTGGAACCCAACTCTCTTCCTATCCGCATAAGATGGTCCAGGTAGGGCCCTATTGGCTTGTCGGGTTCGAAGTAGAAGGACACTACAATCATCTCCCAGGCTTTGGTTCTGAGGGTGGCCACAACAATATTGTTGTTGCTAAGGCGTGCATGTAGTTCGACGTCCAGTGAGTCATCGAGTACCACTACAGACGCCTTAACTACTCCACCTCCTTCCCCATCGCACTGAAAGATCCTCACTCCATTGTATGTCCTCATACTCCGAGCCCCACCCACGTAAGGCTCTTGTAGTAACGCTGCGCAAGCCTTACGCTTGGTGGCCTCGAGCAATAGCTCTTTAGTGGCGATTTGACTCCGCTGGAGGTTGGCCTGTAATATTTGGTACTGGAAGTACTCACCTTGAACAACCTTAGCAATACGCTACCGCTGACCTGGCCAGAGCATCCCACCTCTTTCGTTCAAAACATTCACGATCAAAGGCGCTGTGCTCAGCGCTACTTTTCTTGGCTTTAGTGCAGTTAATGCACTGTGGCGCTTCTCCCCGCAGCCACTTATCGCATTCAGTCCTCATATGAGGACCGGCGCAGTGGCTGCATCGTTCCTTTTCTTCCCTACACATCCTCTTGGTATGCCCATACCCAAGGCAGCGGGAGCACTGCACCAGTGGACTTTGGTCCATTACTCTCACTCTGCCCAACCCTATGTGGGCGTATCCTTCATTCATCCATCTCCTCCATACCTGTGGGTTCGCTCTTATCACCACGTGGTTTTGGAGGGGGTTCCTAGCACATACGCTACTTCAACTTTTCGCTCTTCCCCCCTCAAGCCCTCAAGTATGCCTGCGTTTTGGTTCTTTAGCGCAGTGATGAAGTCATCAGTGTCACATTTCATCACATCCCTGAAGACCAGAAGGGGGCTCTTGTTTTTCACTTCTTCCACAACTAGTCCCTCATTCTTTCCCAATCTCTCTTTCACCTTATCTCTTTCTTCTTCGCTCACACAGCCGACGACTACTTTTCTATTCTTCACCTTTCTTACTCTTTCCACTTTTACCCATCCATCTTTTGCATCCACAGTCTTTCTAATCTTCTCTAATACATCTTCTCCCGTTTCCTGTTCGTCCTTGGAGGACACCATAACTGAATGCAAAGCCCTTGTTTCGGGGAATCTCTCAGCGACTCCTCTCGAAGCAACGGCTGCGTAACTTGTCGTTTTGGCGACAGTCATGTTGCCCTCCAACAACGAGCTTAGCCTTTCCATTCTCACCTCACTCTCTTTCATACTTCCACTCATCTCTTCCATCCTTTTTGTCATTTCTTTCATACTCTCTTTCATGCTTTCATGCAATTTGTTATTTTCTTTCATGTGTCTCATCAGTGCTTGGTCAGTAATCGTCGGAGCGTAAATTTGTAAGTTTAATAATAGATTGTTGTCTTTACCTGTCCTTTTGTTAAGTTATATTAAGTGTAATTTTAATACCTTTTATAAGTTAGTAATCTAATTAATATTTTGTCTCTTTCCATTTACTAACAACGAATGAGACGAACCAGTAATAATTAGTTGCATTGGAAAATAAATTCTATTCTAAAAAGAATACGTGCATTAATACCTTGTTAGCGAGTTAAGGGTTAGTCAAGTCAGAAGATCAAGTGAGATGTCAAAGTTGCGTCAAAAGTCGAGAAACAGTCAAGTCTAAAATAACAAAATGGTTGTAACAAAACATTTTATTAAATAACAAATTTGCTACATCACTATATCTTCCTGGACATCGCACTTTGTCTAGTTAGTGTTGCTCTTAAGATGGTTTCACTTTACATTTTTGTAGTTTGTACAAAAACGAAAGTTTTGTTAACAGATTAATAAATATTTTGAGGGTAACCATAACTATTTGGAAGTACATATATGAATAATTTATTTTTGAATGAATATTTGAATGAGAATAATATGATTAAATTAAAAATTTTGCAGGTCAGTGTAGTTAAAAATATGTTAGTAGGTATCCCAAAAATTCCTGTTTACATGGTCACCCTTAAAATCTAGGTTATAAAAACGAAGTATAAAAATATATCACAATAAGTATTAAATAGAACTCAACTATCTAGCTAGCTCTTTATTTACAACTAGGTGTAATTGCTGATATTGTAAAAGGCAGTATCTTAATAAATATAGCGTTATTTCTACCTTTTTCAATATCTAACAATTTATTTTACTACTAAATCTGATGTCTAGGCTTACACAAAAACAGTAGTTCAAAGTATTTAAAATTGATTTTAAATTATTATTATAAATACTATTGTTTTACATGGGTTAGTGACTGGTTCAACTGCAAAACCAGCTATTGCAAAAATAAATTACTCTTTGTGTTATAAAACTTTTCGGGGTGCATTTGCATTGGATTATTGCTTAAAATGTCTTCGAGATATTAATTTGTCACTTGGTTAATTAAGGTGCCATCTATTGCCTTTTAATGCTACTATTTATTCATCAAGTTATTAACACGAGTTAACCCCTAAACAGTTAACCTAGACACCAGTAATACGTATTCCGGCATTCTGGAGTTACCAGCTACCTCTACGAGATTTCTGTAAACCCCTTCCTACAAACCCCTTGTAACCCCTAATCTACTGGTGCTGGTATTCCGCCTGGTAGTAGTCCTGGCTTTCAGGCTGTCGCTTGTACTCCTCGCTGCTCGTACCTTCGTGGGATGAGTCGCTGTGCTGCGCGAGGCCCGCGGCAGCTGCTTTGGCGGCTGCTTCGGCTGCGTTCGCTTGCGCTTGTTGAGCAGCCGCCTGTGAATGGAAATTTTTTGTTTGTTACAATTTTATGCACGCGGGAAGATAATTGTATATGTGTGATAAGAATATAATTTGTAATAAGACACACGTGACACGTAGTTATAAGCGGGAGGTTAACTTTACAAGTTTAAGATGTTGTTTTTAGAAACAAAACCCACATAAAAGGAAGATGAAGAAAAGAAATGAGATTAAGATGGTAGAGAATGCGATGTTACTATACATCGAATTTTTTGATTAATTGAAAATATAGAGTTGTCCTAATAATTTTAGTTTTTTAGAAATTATGGAAGGAAGAAAATATAAAAGGTTTGTCGGTCAACAAGTACTTTATTTGATATCAGATAATTTACATAGTGAACTTAAAATTTCACCGATATTTTGATATCTTCTATAATAAACATCGGAGCCATTGTCATCCAACCCTGTTTAAACAATTTAAACATTGTTTAATCGAACCATACGTGAATTTTATATAAAAAAAGTCGTCTAGAACCATGAGCCCTGAACGGCCCGATTGGTCCACGACACAATAGATTTTCTATTGTGTCTGTGATTCCGGGGCTTGAGTTATTAATCTTAAAAACTACCTTCTATACCTACGCTCTAAAACAAATTTTTGCAAATGTTTTCATTCACAAATAACACTGATCTACATTACATTAAATGACCGATTTTAAACACGGAAACACACATAGAATCATCATTTATCAGGTCGGTAAATAAAACAAAACATCAACCCTTACCTGCGCCTTCCTAGCCGCAGCCTGTGTTGCCTCGAAATCAATCCTGACTCCCTTGAGCTGCTCCTGCAGCGTGCTCAACCGATGCCGCGCCGCTCCGACCATAGCTGTCTGCGCGCCCAACTCGCCCGCCGCTTGCGAGGCCGCTTCGTTCGCATTCTCTGATGTTGCTTGTGCTGCGTTTAGCGCGGCTTGGATCACGTTTACCTGTTGGTTTGTTTATACATATATAAATGTGTAAAAAAATAATATTATTATATCGAAGATGTGTAGTTACCTAAGGTTAAGAATTTTGTTATTTTCATCGAGGAAAATTGGCAATCTAAAAAGAAAAAGTGCTGTGCTCTATTCTTATTTTCTTGAGGAAGATATATTCATTATTTGTTAGAAATTTTAATTTAATAAGATTTGTTTTGAATCTTCAAATTGTAGTTATAACTTGAAAAAAATCTTTTGCTTTTTGTAAGCAGATGTGAAATTACTCTTATTGTTAATATATAAGTATAAAAATGTTCTACCTAAATATAATTCTTTCATCTGGTCATACTGAAATGAAAGAAAATATATGAATATAAAAAATATGATGAACGGAAGAAAATTCGGAAAATTCAATATCCGAAAATCTCAAATTTTAAATACAACTTTATCAAATAAGCACAGAGAAAGGTCAGTTACTTTTTCAATTCACTTTCGATGTGAAATAAACTGACCTATTGACAAGTATAGAATAAAAGAAGTCCAGTGTCATGGGCAGTAAGTGGAGCGTGGCCTATGAGCGTGGCAGTGCAAAGAAGTTACGTCACCATGTAATTTTATAGAAAATTATTCTCTTTATTAATTTTTCCTGGAGAATATTTGATGTTTTTAACATAAAAATTAAGAATGTGTGCTAACTGGCTAATATTATGAGTTCCATGACACAGGACACTACATAATCATAACTCATAATTAATTTAATTGTTATCAAATCGCTCGACTAATTTTGATGGTTGTCGTTCAAGTAGGCAAAACTGTTAAACAAATTTTGATAAGTATACGTACGATGTACATATTAATTAGGTACTTTTTTATTTATTGCAACCTGGTTGAACGCAAAAGGTGGCAAAAGCTCGATAGTCAAACTTTTAACTTGTACATCTTATTTAAACAATATATAATTTTTTGATAACATTTGGAGAGCAGGTTCCAAAAAGTTATAGGTAATTTATGAAAAGCAATAAGTCTGCTAAATACATAGTTCATTTCAAGCGATAGATCTTACGGAATATTACTACAATAAGATGAAAAGCGTTGAGTAAATTCACCTGAGTATCGCAACATTGTGTCGAAATGTTTGCCTTATCCAGTACTTATTCATGGATGAAATTGATTGATTTTGTTTAGACTATCTGTGTTTTATTATTCTTTGAAGAATAGATAGGTACTTAATAGATTGGAAATGTGCATAAATGTACAAACCAAAGCTACACGAACATCTTTTAGGGTAAAGTACATAAAGAATTGATTTAACATTTTTCGATTTGTCTACTTATTGTAAGTATATAAAATTATGTAAAAAGCAGTTATTTAATAATATTTTTAATTTAATGAATTAATTATATTGTGTCTTGATGGTTTTGGCATCCTTCTAAAAGAATACGCCACGAATCTTAAAAGAAAGTGTCAATTTATTTTAAGCGGAAAGGCACTCAGGCACATGCAAAATTTTACGAAAGTTTGAACAAAAATATCTGTGGTCGTGTGCTTTTATATCAATCGCCATATATTATTTGTTATAACTTTTGCAATTAGCTAATTACAACAAGCTCGACTTCAATGCAAATGTCTTGTACGTTTTTTTAATTTAGTTGTGATAAATTACGCAAACGGTTCTACGTAACTGTATTTCTGAATAATTGCGTTGGATGCCGGTAAAAAATCGCTTTTTGCTCCCAAGTGACAACTAAATTAGTCCATTGTCAATTTATATTTGGATTGCCTAATTTAGGTTTATTTGTGAAAGAAATCGAAATTAAAATGTTGTGTGATACAAACTGTTAACTATTTTGATAACATTTACAACGGGCAACTCTTTTTGGTAAAGTTTTTGAAGCGAAACTTCTTTATCGGGGTTGGAAAAAAATTTAGTGCAACATTTTTCCGTTACGCGCCATCTTGTTTTTATCCCTTACACGCGTGATTGACGTATTTCTGTAAAGTTGCAGATAGTAAATTATTTTTTGAAAAATAAGGTCATAAAGAAGTTTCACTTCTTACGTGTGTACACTAGTACACGCACACATTTTTTTTAATATATTTCTTCCTCGACTATAATTGAATACTTTTTTATCTGATTGGTATCATTATTGGCATATCTAAATCAAAAATTAATTTTGGCGTTCGATTGCAACTTTCAACATTAAGATAATTGCGTTTCACGGCGAATTTATTAATTTTTTGGTTCACTGAAAGAGTTTGCTAGTTTTTTCCAATATTTTTTCGCAATACTAAGATTTTTAATTAAGTAACTAGGTACTTAATCATAAGTAGGTATACTTTTTTTTTCAAATTGTTAAAAAATTTAAAGACAGTAAAAATATATAAAACCCAGAGTCCCGGAAGAACCTTATCGAAAAGGTAAATCCGTAGAAGGCAATAGGTAAGAAGGCTCTACCGTACCTATATGACTATTTTTTAATCATTTTCGTCATATTTTTAGATAAATTGGAAAACGTCTATGATCTACGGTAATTTGTGTCAATCATAAAAAAGGTAAAAAATAAGAAAGTAGTCATACCTGATGCATAGCCTGTTGGGCGGCTTGCGCTGCGGATTGTGCAGCTCTCTTAGCTTGTTGCAACTGCATTTCTTCCCCTTGCAGCGCTACCTTGGCATCTCTGACTTGCTGCTCCAATCCCGACAGGATCACCTGCTTCCCAGCAAGCGCTGCTTGCGCTGTCGCACTAGACTGAGCCGCTGATTGCGCTAACGTGTTTTTAGCCACATACGCCGCTTGATAGGCAGCGGCCTGCTGATTGCCGAGCGCTGTTTTCGCTTGATTAGCTGATCCTACAGCTATCGTTCGCAGGCCGCTGCCTCTGCTGAAGCCCTTTTTGCTGCCGTCGCCAGAAGTAGCGGCTTTTACGTCTTGGATATAAGCGTCATAATGATTTGATTCGGCTGGCTGCTGGGATTGGGCGGAGTTCTCGTACTCGTAATCATATTCAGCTCTTTGGGAGTCACGTTTGGCGGGAGCGGCTGTTGCTAGTGATGCGGCACCTGGAATATAATGGCATTCCATGGATTACTTATTAGAATAGAACGTAACCGCAAATTTATATGAATGTATTTTCTGTGGGTAAGTATATAACATAAAATTACCGTATTATTACAAGCTTTCTTTAGCAGTTTGTAGTAACTAACGTTACTATAGGTATAATGTCTTAAAATTGTTTTAAATTTCGTAATATTTCCATTTTTGCGACCAAAAAAGCATTGCATGGAAAATAAACCCATCAGTTTCTAGCAACCCCTAACTTAAAAGTTCTCAAAATGTGATGAGTTTAAAAAAAAAACCTTTTTCAATTAAGTACTAGGTTTATTATTAAATCCTATTCATGTTAGATATAATATGAGAATTGGGTAGGTTAATTCCTACCACGCGTACGATTCATAGAACTGGTTGTAACCTATACTAAAGTTGATTGAACTATAATTTTCACTGTAAATTTTCACCAATGCCAGGGAAATTGTTGTCAATGACCTACGTCCTACAATATAATATGATATATTATACTGCCATTGATATACGATTACAACCATGTCTTTGAACATGAGATTTTCCTTCCTCTAAAAATATACTAACTAAATTAATCATCTCAACGCATTTGATATTTTTGGTTTTATGGCATTCAAATGCTTTATAGATATAATTAATTATATGATATAAGTAATAATTTTGTAATTAACATTTGATAATTTAATTGGACCCATTGTTTTATATAAAATTATAAAATTTGCATGCTGTTTTTTAATGACGGCTAAACATGTTGTACCTACTATAAGTAAAAATGTAACATCTAAAAATACCATGTTTAACGTAAATAAAGAATTATGAATTATAAATTTATAACGAATAGAAAAAAATTCGATCACGAGGCGGGACTCGAACCCGCATCCTTTCACGCCAATCCGGGGCAGATGCCTGACCAACTCCGTGAACCGCCAGAGCGAAATAATAATCAATATAAATAAGAATAAATTTAAATTTATATCTCAACGCATTCAACCACAGCATTCAACCATTTAAATTTGAATACATTATACATTCCTCATATATTATTACAAGTAATTATATTAAAATGATTGTATTATGCTATTATTGGTGTTAAATAATTTATTAGTTATCAATAATATAAAATATAATTGCGTAAAAGCGATAGTGCTGAAAATTACGTTTTATGAACGGAAGTAAGGAAATACTGGGGATTCCAATACATAACTGAAACTTATATAAATGTTACGCACAAATATTTGTATTTATCATGCTATCTGTTTACGTGTTTACGCGTAATTAGTAAGCAATTGTAATCATTTTGTAATATACTTTTTGTTTGATTTATTATTTTGTTGTACGTAACTTTGATGTGAGATTTTGTTGTAGTAACAATTAGGTATTAGATAATCTTAAATGAATGAATTGGCAGAATGAAAATTGGGATCATGGGTGACTTAGTGGTGAGGCGTCATCACGATACCCCGAATAACGCGGGTGAAAAACTCACCTCTGACCTCATGATCGATTTTTTTCTATTATTTACATAAAAAAAAAGGTTTAGTTAATATAAAATTATTATTTTATTTTTTTACGCAGAGATCTTTCTCTATTTCTATGTACTTACTGATTCGTAAAAGCGAATCAAAAAATTATTCATTTAGGTTTTTGTTACTGTCTATTGATCATTAATTAAATAGTTATTATCTTATTTTATCGTCTTATCAATTTTCCCTCAATTTATGATATGAATGGAAATTGAGCATTTTAAATTATTACGAAAATAAATAATAAATATGAAATTTTAATAAGAAAATCAATTATATTAAAACCTTTAAGGATTGCTAATAATAATAATAATATTCATTAGCAAATTAGTGATATTTTTAATTCCAATTTAAAATCTAAAGAATTTTAAATATTAAATGAACTAAATAATTAAATCTGTCTGACTATTAATTCACAATTATGAAAAAAAAATTCAAATTTTCAAATAATAAATCGAAATAATTTACAACAATATTTAAATATAGTTACCTAATTAACATAAAAATAAATAAAAAACTTACATAAACAAAACAGAACAGCCCTAAAAGCCATGATGCCAGGCGGTCTGAAATCACAAAACACCGATATGATTTTTTATCTATGCAAAAAAAAATCCTCAAAAAAAAACACTGCACTGTTACTACCTTCCAGTAATGTCTGTTTGTTTAAAATTGTGGGGGTCGCTAATGCCCCTAGCGCTGTTATAACAATGTACGGACAGATAGTTGGTATTTGTATTTATAGTGATTGTAAGATTGATAGCGGAAAGCTAGACGAGCGCGGATCTATTGAGGGGGGAATCGGTATCACGAATTAATTCGTTGTCTGTGGTAGCACGATTTGATGTATTGTTTGTCTTTGCTCGTGATTGAAGATTTTTGAATGTAACGTGAGTTTTCCTTTTTATTTTTACAAATCGATATCTTAGATATGACAACTTAAATTTTCATTTTCCGGATACAAAAATAAAAAAGAATCTATTTTCCTGAGCTTTGCGGGAAAAACCTTTATAAAATATAATTTAGTGAAAAACTGTGTAACTAACATACACAGTTTCTCTTTTAAATTATATAGTATATATACATATTAGCTCCATATTGTGCGACATAAATTATTAAGAAAACAATTTTTGGAGTGGTATTATCAGCTCTATATGCATATCCGTTAACTCTTGATTTATTGATTTTATGTTAAAATTAATTGTGATCGTATGATGCAAATATTATTATATCATTATTAGTTTCGTTATCGTTTGATTGAAAGATTTATATTAAATAAAAAACTGAAATAAGCTATTATACAGACAGATAGCTAATTCAAATTATGTTAGAAAGTTAATTTCTATAAAATTTCAAATTAAGGAACTTTCTTTGAAATCCTTATTGTTATATTAGGTATATAGGGGTTCGGTGCTTTTATCAAGAAAAAATGATTACGTAATTTAGGTACAACCAAGATAATTAGCAATATTGACTAGAAATATGTAGTTTTGATTATATAGAAATAGTTTATCGTAATATTTTTATTTTACATAAAAATTAAAACCTAACAGTGTGCGAGACACGAAAAATAAAAAGATGTAAAATTAGGTACTCCATCCATGACCCGTTGAAAACAAATTTTATTTTTCGACGATAGTTCGTAAAATATGGGACTCGTTTTTTCTGTTCTTTATAATGATAAGTTTTCATCAGTCTGCATTTGTGACTGCACTTAATTTATGCAACCAAACTGCATAACATCTCCAATTCCTTATTCAATCATTGCAAGAGAAAGAAGCCTTTTTTCTTTAAAAACTAACTTGTTAATTTTCAGCCTAAAACCTATGAAGCGGATCTGAAAGTTAGAAAATTAAACAATACATTCTAGACTTTATTCAATTTGGTCGTAAAATCGTGATTTTTGCACAAAAACCATTCTTGGGCATTGTCAATATCTTTTATATAATATTTTTGTTTGAAATTGCGTTAAATAACGTTTTATAATTATTAAGAAATACTTTAATTCTTTTGTTAATCTGGTCCATTCGATAAGGAAAGTCCATTGACCGAACGCGTATAAAAATGTGAAGAGTACCTACCAACCTACCTAACTAATTAAAAAAGTGAATAATACAGAAATAAATGCTTTCTTTGAAAGATAGACACCGATTTCAGGTATACAGACAGATATATCATACTTAAAGAAGAAACCTGCAGTCTCTGTTCAATCGGCATTAAAAAAATATATCATACTAGCTTTCCACCCGCAGCTTCGCCCGCGCAGTCAAAGAAAAACCCGCATAGTTCCCGTTCCCGCGGGATTTCCGGGATAAAACCTATCCTATTTCCCGGGGTATAAAGTAGCCTATGTCCTTTCTCGGATATCAAAATATCTCTATACAAAATTTCATGCAAATTGGTTCATTGTAGTTAAGGCGTGATTGAGTAACAGACAGACAGACAGAGTTACTTTCGCATTTATAATACATACCTATTAAGTATGGATGCTGGTTTTGACTTTTGATGTATTTCAACTCAAACTCAACCATCTTATCAACCACTTATTTATTCAATTAGACTTTTTTATAAAATCACGTTTGAATGGTCATAGCATTTTTTAACATTAACTTTTTACATTTACATTTATTGGCACAGGATACTTAATAGAAGCTAACGCTAGAAGCTAACGGAAGTTAAACGTTTAAAAAAATGGTTTTCCTTTACTTCTATCTAAATAATTCAATAAAATATATTCTGGACATTTAGATAACTATCAATATTTAATATTTTCTAATAAAAATATTTTTTAATAACTATCTACCTAATACCTAATAGGATATCTGTAGATGATGATAAAATTTACTTAATATTATTGTATCAATTATAGACAGCAATGTTTGAAATTGTAGTAATAGTGGTAATAATAGTGTCCATGTGTCAAAAAAACGCGGGAATCTCACAACTCGATTCTATTTTTTTTCCACAGAGCTTTAAAAAATTTAAAGTTATGTAATTAGTAAAATTGTTTGAAGTGTACCTTCATACGAAACAATTATTGATGCATGAAAAAAACACTCTCATTATCATACATAATTCAATAAATACAATTATTGCGTGCTCACGCGAAACCACGCTTTATTACAAATTATTATTTCCCGATCAATTGCTTATATACATATTTATATAAAGTGTAAGTAATTGATAGTCTACATTAATAAAATAAAATAAAAAAGCCTTTTATTTCCTTCAGAAAATACACACTTACAGAATTAGTTGTTTTTTATAGTAATGTATCAAGAGTTTTAATAACACAAATAAAATTTAAATAGGTTGATAGTTCCAGGTTTTATATGCACGTTTTACGTAGTATTATGTTTTATTATTCTGTAGGAACCCCTCTGCGGGTAAAGGCCTCCTCCAAAAGTAGCCAGTTTTCTCTGGATTGCGCTATTTGTATCCAGTTTGGACCCGCTATGCGTTTTGCTATACTATAGTCTACATTAAATTATATTATATCAAGAAGATTATAATCTGAACTCATCTATACTTATCTATAGATACCTACTAAAACCTGACGAGCTTCATTTAGGAATCGATGAAAAATGACGTAAAAGGAGAAAAAAATATGCGCTTGAGAGCATACCTGTGGAGCAGACGAAGTTGCGTGGGCGTGATGATATTTATATTTATCTAAGTAAAATAATGATTCGCTTCTCTTAGTAGACTTCAATTCCATAACTGGATTTCCTGGAGACGTTTTCTTTCCATCAAATATAGAAACACAGCAACAAACAAGATTTTAATTTTGTTTGAACTACGAATTAATCTGATCCTTCTTCTTTCAGAAACAACAATGCAAACAGACACACAGATACGCGACTTATACAGATTACCATATTATAATTTTTATCTATTGTATTTGTCTCGAGTCTTAAAAGTAACATGACCGCGAGTGGAGTCGCAGGCAGAAGCTATATTACAAAAAGTAAAAATCCATCAAGGCAAGTTTGAAATATGGTTTTGTTTGAGCATATAAAAACTAAAGAATGTGTTTGAAATCGTGAATATTACCTTGGCCTGCTCTTTGAGTAAAATTTTATTTCTATTTTTATACTTTTATTTGATTGTATTTCGCACAGTGGGTGCAGTGGTTAGTATGCTTGTTTGAGAGGACCGTGGCCGTGGGTTTAAAACTGGGTCAAAACATACCTTTGTATACTCGTGCATTTATAACCCAAAATTAATCAAAAGTTACGTTCCTGTACATAATGTACCTATATCCTAAGTGGGGAAATCTTGCATAAAATGCCAACAGGCCCCGGGGAAGGAGCCGCGGGTATTGTGTCGAATTCTTCTGCGGAAATAATGTAGGTATATCCTATTAATTCTACTAACTCTACTACTAATATTATAATCGCGGATAGATATGTATGGTACTCTTTCATGAAAAAACTACTAGACGGATTTGCATGAAATTTTGCTGTGATATAGATAAGAATAATATATATACCTATATAAAAATTATTTTTCCACCGCAGTGCACGGCTAGTTCCTTTTAAATTGAATACTGTGTGCTACAAATCGGTCACCAATTACTTTCAAACTAAAAAAACTACTTTTTTCAATATTAATTCAATCTTACACTTTATTCTATAACGGATAAGTTACGGACCAAATTTGTAGTCTAAGAGCTGTCGAATATGATAAATTGTTTATAAATTAACGGTTATAATATTATATATATTTTGCTTCTATACACACTGGAAATAATACTACCATGTAAAGTGGTAACTTCCGGGTCACGGGAAAGGTTTTATAATAAAATGTATTTATAGTATGCAGGTACAGTATGTACAGTTTCCAAATCCAAATAAAAACAATACTTACACGTTTATTGTTTAGTTTCTAGTGAAATATATTCTTCATATTTCATGTTCAATTTAAATCTTAACGGTTAACTCATTCTATTTAACAGAAGTTTTTAGGTGAGTTCAGCGATATAATCCTTATATTATTTCTTTTGCATATCACTTACGTACGTACTACGTTACGTTTACTTTAAAACATTCTTTAATTACAGTATTAATAAAAATCCCCATCTCTTAGTCTACACGTTACGGTTCTAAGTAATTGTAAGTAAGTAGTGCAATAACGTCACGTGCTGTGTTGATCAACTTGTGACCAACTTTATGAAACTGATGTTCCGTAAGCACGGTTACAGGTTCGATTCCTGTAGACATTTTCTTTGTCATTTTATTGAGGAAACTGTTATTTTATTTTATTTATAAGCTTTTTGTTCACCTGTATGTTTGTAATTAGCCGTCTTCTTTAGACTAATTGATGTTGTACGACGGATTTCATTCATTTCACAAAAAAAAAAATTGCGTGTTCGATGTTTTCTATAACCATCTATAACTAAGTATAATACTTACCCTAAGTATTTACCTATGTCACAAGCTAGTGTACATGGGCTATGGTAATCTATACTAATATTATAAAGAGGAAAGGTTTGTAATTATGTATGTAAGTATGTATGTATGTATGGTTTTCACGCATAAACTACTGGACCGATTTCGAAAATTCTTTCACCATTAGAAAGCTGCATCTTTACTGAGCAACATAGGCTATATAGCATTTTCAAAAAAATTAGAGATCCTTACCAAAAATGCAATAATGTAACCCAAGGTGTCAAAAATTCCTCAATAAAACTTCTGCCATGGCGTGCGCTGCGGAATCTATTGAAGATAGAACAAAAAAATGTTGTACGGTATTATAGAATGGATCAATATCTACAAGAAAGTCCGCGATACCATATGTCCATCGTCAGTAGTTATTTTTTACGTTTTCAAAGTAAATAGAAGTGCCGACAGTAATCAAACCATGTTATCCATACACATATATTAATCCTTATCCCATTAAATGATGTTTTATTATAGACTGTTTCAATACCAGCAAAATACTTTTTAAATTAAAAAAATTGGATATTCCATTCAAAAGATATAACGAATTTTTACACGCTTTATATTAGCTTCACCTGTATGTTTGTATGTTTGTAACCGACTTCTTTGGGCGCGATTTTGACCCACTTTAAACGGCCAGATTTCGTTCAAACTTTGTAGATTTATTGAGGACCGATGACAATACACTAATTTGATAAAATTTTCTATTTTTTAGTTCGGTTTTCTATAAAAAGCGTGTTTTTTTAGTTTTATTAAACTATTATTATTATAAGTGTCAATCTACAGAAAATAGTAGGTAAGTATACTGTTTAATACAATGAGCAGGCGTAGTGCGGGACGGGGTGAAGGTGATTTTCATGTGATTAAAAATTAAACCTATAGATCCGACCTATAGTAGACTTTTCACTGTCACGATATCGCTATCTATGCGGGTGAAACCGCAGGGCATTGCTAGTTAGTAATAAAAGAAGAAGAATTCAGTTAGTACAGGATATGAACTCATCTTTAACAACACTTTAACTGCATACTGTATAATATGATTACTGAATAACGAGACCATGAACAGCAATGCAAAAAAGTTTTAGACTACAAGCCCGCATAGGACAAAAATATGGGTCAAATGAACCACCATGGGACATATCTAGAACGATAGCAGAGCAAAAAATAATAAGATTCATCACTATGCCGTCACTTGTAAGCTGTCCAACTGAGTGCAGATGAGAATTGAAAAGTACAGGTAGACTCGGTAAATTTTGGTCATATATTTTTGTACGGCATTCTTAACCATCGATAGATCCATTAAAAATAATAAGAAACCGCTCAGTGCCGTACAAAAATGTGGGTCCACCAAGTCGGAATTTTTATTTAATTTCCGAGAGTTACCGGGGGTAAATTTGGTCATTTGACCATGTACGGCATCTGTGTCATACTATTGCTATACTGCTTTTAATCCATTATTCCGCAACGCCGTACAAAAATCATGGGGACAAGGGGAAAAAATCGAGAGTTGTAATCCCCTCTCTTTCCCCACTCCAGGGGGTCATTTGACACAACACGAAATAAATTTATTTTTAAAGTATTTTATGCATAGATAATATTTTTTCATGTGCCGTACATTTTCGTTGGTTCAAAGGGGAAAAATCTGAAAAAGAAAAAAATCCATATAACGAAATATTTGCTTTATATTTTTATAATAAAATATATATATACATTAATATTAAGAAGCTCGAGGTGGTTAATTATCACCTTGGAAAGTCGGAGTCAGGTGGAATGGACTCCGTTAAATTGATGAACTAATAAAAAAGCTATGAACGAAAAGATGTGAATTATATGCAATCAGTCCATGAATACAGGTAAAGTCACAAGCAAATGCTAGTAATATATACATATTCAAAATGTACAAGTAAAGCGCTTTCAAATGATACCAAACACTGCATATTTATCTTAACTTTATTTTTTTACTCTGTATGTTTTGTCCGCTAGAGGGCGCCACATTAGATTTTGTGAAACCCCATATAGCCTTTAGCTAGCTGGTCGTTGGTTATCCAGTGAACAATTCAGACGCCTCTAATGATATGTCATTTGTCGAATTCTGATAAGTAGTTTAGAAGTTACGAGGGAATAGATGAACATACATACATGACCTGTAAACAACCATAACCCTCCTTTTGCTTTGCCGTAGTTGGGTAAAAATATGTTAATGCCGTACTGTATCAAATGGCCATAAAGCACTCTTAAAATTGTAGCTTTCGTCGCTTTCATCAGCCTAAAAGATGTGGTCTGCACAAAAATGTACGGCATCGTTTTTTCCTAATTTATCTATGTAAATACTATTTAAAACAACGGATAAAGTGTAGAAAACTATTATATTTCATTAATCTACGATGTTTAAACTTTAACAAAATTTCTGGTTTTGCATTTCTCTATAACTTTTTTTAGAACGGTTTCTTTTGAACGGCAATACTATACAATAATTGAATTTTACAATATCATGTTAAAAAAAAAGTTCTCGTACAGGGTCAAATGACCTTACAGCTCTTTATATCAAGAATTCGATGAAATTAAGATGATCATTGGTATACATTTAAAAGAACAATTATTTTTTGACGGCATTGCTTTTAATAGTACTTTTGAGTGCTAGATAATGTTTTGGAACCGAAGCCGTACTTAGTCAAATGACCCCCTGGAGTGGGGAAAGAGAGGGGATTGCATCTCTCGATTTTTTCCCCTTGTCCCCATGATTTTTGTACGGCGTTGCGGAATAATGGATTAAAAGCAGTATAGCAATAGTATGACACAGATGCCGTACATGGTCAAATGACCAAATTTACCCCCGGTAACTCTCGGAAATTAAATAAAAATTCCGACTTGGTGGACCCACATTTTTGTACGGCACTGAGCGGTTTCTTATTATTTTTAATGGATCTATCGATGGTTAAGAATGCCGTACAAAAATATATGACCAAAATTTACCGAGTCTACCTGTACTTTTCAATTCTCATCTGCACTCAGTTGGACAGCTTACAAGTGACGGCATAGTGATGAATCTTATTATTTTTTGCTCTGCTATCGTTCTAGATATGTCCCCTGGTGGTTCATTTGACCCATATTTTTGTCCTATGCGGGCTTGTAGTCTATTTGTCTCATTTAGAACTTTTTCTGTTAAATTTAAATTCTTTTTCGCTTTCGATAGTATGCCGTTTTAACACAAAAGATCGAGCGTTGTGTTAGTTGCCTATTTAAACACTCATTAATTATAATACAATATTGATATGTGTAAAATATCATAAAATATTTATTTTTTGATTCAATGTGATTGAATCAGATTCAATCCATGAACTTAATGAGGATGGCAAGATAAAACTAATCTCAGTCCTCAGATGGCGCTGCGTACGGTTGTTCTTAATGGCGTCATTTTGACAATTTTGAAGCGTGTAAACAAAGCAAAAAAAAAACACATTCTGATGAGACTACTGTCGATTATTCGACAACATGGATGCGAAACTGTATGCTACTTGGAGCGTGCTTGAACTCAAAGCTGAGTTAAAGAGAAGAGGGGCCTCTGTAAAAGGAAGAAAAGCTGATTTAGTGGAAAGGTAGGACTCCTACAGAAAATTCTGTATGTTTGTTTTTGCATATGTCTAGGCCAACTTGGACCTTTGAAATCAATTCTCTTACAATGTTTGAACAATTAATATCATAACTGAGTAACTTATTATTCAATAGTTTGTAAATTTATTATGTTTTTCCTCATTTTTCTATGGTAGCAAAGAATACAGTTGTGTAACTAATCTTAAGTATTTAAGTTAGAATTATTGAGGCTAAAGTAATTCAGGATTATATTTATACATACTAAGGCTATGGCTTATGGCTTTTTTAACTTTCAGGGCTATAGAGTGATGTTTAATAGTTTTTTTTCCAGGTTGGAGATGTATGACAAAAACTTTAACTTTAATACACCACAACTCTCTCCAAATGCAATGGAACCCTCTAATGTACTTCCACCACTGGAGATGTACCATGACACAGAGGTGGCTCGTGACAAAATTTTATGGGTGTTCACTTGAAACTAAATCACTGAAAATACATGGTGTAAAGCAGTACAATTTATCAAAAAAATTACTTATAAAGGAAATACATACGTCTTTCTTTTTGGTGTGCAAAAATATCTATAACTTAAAGCGACAAGACATTCGTAAAGCACTAGCTTTACGAATGTCTGTTGTTGCTTTCATCACAACCACACAGTTTTCACATAATATTGTTCGGATTTAAACACACGCGTAGGTATATGTTTTCGTTTTTGTCGTACATTTTTGCGTAAGGTCAAGTTCAGGCCGTGGCGGTCCCTTAGCTTTCAATTCAAGCCGAATTTGTAATGTTTTAACACACTTTTTAATGGACGCCACATTATAATGGTTCATTTTAACACTCACAAGTAATACTGATAACTACAGACTATTTCAACACGTATCTTATGATTTTAATTAGAAAATTCCCGAATTTGCATTCGCGCGCGTGCATTGAAGTTGACTCGAGTGTTTGTTTATATAGGAGTAGCAACGTCGCGCGCAATCGCTGTCCTGTGTACGGGCGCCCGGGCGGTAAAACGAACCGGCAACGTTTGCGGGAGCGGCGCTCCGAATTTTGCTACTTTTCCATAGAAAATATTTGTTTCACGTGCAGGGCTCTGGCAAACTTTCTCTTTCACTCCTATTGGATATCGTATTAGGAAATGTACTAAATCTTTTTTCATTGGAGCGCAATCGTGAGCGCTCCGCTTCGCGCGTTACATAATACAGTATTATACAGGTGTATGGGATGATGGAATGATGGATATATTAATTAGTATTGACAGTAGTTTTTTACGATTACGATTGATTTTAAATAGTAATAATTAATATCAATAATGAAATTAAGGAGTATGATTGTAGCGCTCCTTAGGGCGAGCCGCCTCTGCCATGACATAAATAGTAACTCTTTGTTACCACCAATTGAAAGACAATTTATTAGATACTAGCGGTCCGCCCCGGCTTCGCCCGTGGTACATATTTACGTTTTCTCTACATAAGAACCATCCTCGTACTTCAAGGAATATAATAAAAAAAGAATTATCGAAATCGGTTCAGCCGTTCTCAAGTTATGCGCTTACCAACACATTTTGGGATTCATTTTTATATTATAGATTATTTTGAAAGGTAAATCTATAATTAATGGTTTTAATTTATTGTGATGATTGTTGCTATTTTACAATAATACTAAAATTTTCTGTAATTTTGCAGATTCAACAAAAAAAACGATGCGTCAGAGAAATTATATGAAGCCAGATTCCTCTTATTGATAAGATCTGCATTTGTCGGTGGATACTTCTATATAAAAGGATTTGTCCAGAAGACAATGAAAAAACTTTCTTATCAAGTTGACATCAAGATAGATGACCAGGGTGGTATTGAGGAATGTCATTGTGAATGTCCTGCCGGAGCAGGTACTGAAGCACACTGCAAACATGTTGGTGTGGTATTATTTGCTATACTGCATATGCGCAAAGATAAAATAATATTAATAACAGAGTCACAAACGCAGCAACTCCAAACGTTCCACAGACCAAAAAGAATATTTACAGGAACTCCAGTTAAGGCTCAAAATCACTCACTTGAAGTAGATGGATGTTCACTTGATTGCTGTTGAAAAAGATCCTTTTGAAGGTTTCTTTTTGCATGTCTTTCGTCTCTTGCACAAGCACTGGCTGATATTTTTTTTTTGTTCCATGAAAAGAGACTCGGTACTGCGTCTTTCTTTAAAAACTTGTGTGCACAAGGCAAACCTAAAAACAAGATGAACAATTATGTTTTTTTTGACATTATGTAGGTAATAATAATTAATAACAATTTAGGTTTACAGAGGCTATCTTAAATGAAAGAACTAACGTTTATAACACTCACCTGTAGTCACACTTAATGATTGATAGTCATTTTCATGAAAATGATCTCGACATAACCTCGTCGTTTTTTTAGGCTCAAAGTTTTTAATCCTTACGGCAGCTATCCACTTTCTTCTTATAGTAGGATTTATTGGGAATTTGTGAATGCCAACGTTTTTACACCCAATTACACAACATTTAGTCATTTTGATGATATTTGTGAAGAAATTCTATATGATGCTATACAATTTGACAGATACTTTGGAA
The DNA here is from genome assembly GCF_061535395.1 of Colias eurytheme. Taxonomy (NCBI): domain Eukaryota; kingdom Metazoa; phylum Arthropoda; class Insecta; order Lepidoptera; family Pieridae; genus Colias; species Colias eurytheme. Next base: position 9,431,848 of record NC_142999.1, on the reverse strand, counting down.
CAATCGTATACAGCGCCACTTTGACAGTTGTCTTCCCCAGATTAATCTTAGGTATATATAATAGTCCGGGATACATCGCCCATTTTTGCAAGTGATTACTATCAAGCTAATTTTTCGTGAGTAGCTTTATTTTGATGAGATGCCCAATAATTTCATGTACGAAACTCTCGATTGTGGTAGCTACCAGAGGAAACAAGGATAAAATATTTTGATTTGATGGTTCTCAAATATTAATTACTAACTGAATGTTTTTTTTTTGTTCAATCTCAAGATAATTGTCTAAATTATTCGAAAAAATATTTGTCCTACAAAATCTATGGTTTGATCAAAGAGTCCCCCTTTCCAATGTGTATCGATAACGAAGTCATCATAAATGATTACTAACCAGCTGATTTTTTTATTTTCACTTATTTAATACTTATATAATAGGCATGACGACAGTATCCATAAATGTTCGAATTAGTGTTTTTAAGGGAAAATGTATAATATATAAATTAAAAATAGTGACTTAGAAATATTAAAAACATTAAGATTAATGAGATTATCAATAAAATAAAACATTGAAATTCTGCAGTCGGCCATTTTGACTGAAACACGCGTGACGTCACGTCTACGTAAACAACTCACAACAACTTCGCGACAGGTGTATTTTGTTGTTATGAATATGCTGAGAATACGCATTTTTATTTATTTTCTATTTTTTCACGTATGCTTTATCGACTCAGAACAGAAATATAATTGCGAATTCACGAATATGTGGTTCGGGTTTCTCCGCGTCAAATTTATACAATCATTTCATATTATTTTCTCACTTTGTATTTTTTTTTATGTAGATTCACATTGCAATACTGCACACCACTTATAAACTTTGAAATTAGATTCTATAACACTTTATAATTAAATATTTGTTTAATTTTACTTCGCTATGCATACAGATAATTACGTATTTACGTAAGAGTGACGTCACGCCTACGCCATGACACCTGTGAGCTGTTTTAGCACAGTTAATAAATATTTTTTGAAAAATGGCTTTTATCTTCGTTAAATTTAAGTATTTTAGCGAAATATAGGGTTTTTCTTGTTTAATAAACGTATACACACATTATGGAAGAGGTTTTGAAAATCTTTCGTCATGCCTATTCAACAGACATATTGTCCTACAAATTGCGTAATAAATATTTGAGAACCGTCAAATCAAAATTTTTTATCCTTGTTACCTCTGTAAGCTACCACAATCGAGAGTTTCGTACATGAAATTATTGGGCATCTCATCAAAATAAAGCTACTCACGAAAAATTAGCTTGATAGTAATCACTTGCAAAAATGGGCGATGTATCCCGGACTATAAAATTATCGTGTCACAATGTTAGTCTGCATACTCCTCCGAAACGGGTGGACCGATTCTCATGAAATTTTCTGTGCATATCGGGTAAGTCTGAGAATCGGCCAACATCTATTTTTCATATGTACCACGGGCGAAGCCGGGGCGGACCGCTAGTTATCTATATATTTCTTGACCGACAATCGACATTGACACTGACAGATGACAATTTCCTTCATTGAGTCAACCGTGCAGTGTGTTGTCCATGTGATTTTTAATAAAATTTATTAAAAATGATTGTTGAGAAGAAAAAGAAGCGTGTATCAAAAAAGAATAAAGCAGCGTGGCGTAAACATAGTGATATCCGCGATGTAGAAGATTTCTTAGAGGATCAGAGATTGGAAGAAAGATTGGGGTAAGGTTATGTTGTGATTTTGTTACGTTTATTTTTTTAAAGATAATTATTACCTATATTATAGTATTAAATTCCTCCACCCATCACATGATTCTATCAAATTTACTGATATTCAACGCTTGAAATGAAATGAAATGAAATAAATTGATTATTTAACGAATTACTGATTATTCTACGTTTACAATTTTAGGCGTTTTGATACAAAAAAAGATGAAGAGATATTTATGCTGGATACCGTCGGCGAAGGAAAGGAGGAGGAGAAACCAGATGTTAAACCATTATCTGCCAAGGAGCAAAAGAGAGCTAAATTGAATGAAACTCCAAAATGTTTTCAAATACTACTCCCATCTTCTAAGGTAATAATTAAAATTAACATTATTTGTCAGATTTTATTGTATGATATTATACATTTTTTTATGAATATAAGAAGCAGCAATATTGTTATTTTATTAGGCGGCTTATTTATGGATATACAGGTACAGTTTGTATGGATTATATAATTGAAACTATTTTCTTTATAATTGAACTAGCTGACCCAACAGACTTTGTCCTGTCTTCGAGCAAATTGTCAAACCCGTGAAGTTTACATGGCCGTTATGTTATTTCATTTTTCTTTTATATTATGGCGCAATTTCTTTAAGATTTTCTTTCATTAGATCTTTCTTCTCACAATAACAAACACATCTAAATAAGAATGATCAAAATTGGTCCAGTCGTTCACGCGTGATGCTGTGACCAAGGGAAACAGGGATTCATTTTTATATTTAGAGATGATAAACGAATGCCATTTTAATCATTGTTTTAGGTAGAGGATCCTAACAAGAAAAGGAATACTGTTAAAGCGACAGGATCTAAGCCGTCAGATTTATCTAAACTAACAACAAACAGGAAAATTCAAAAGGGAGTGTTGCAGAAACAAATTGAACTGACAAAGAAAAACATTAGGACTGCGAGGGAAAAGAAGAGGAAGGCTAAAACTATCAGACAAACGTTTGATAAGAACTTGTGGAGTACTTCGGATTGTAAGTAAATGATTATTATACTAGCTGTTTGCCCTGCTTCGCCTGTGGTACATATTTACGTTTTATCTTAAGAACCATCCTCGTACTTCTAGGAATATTATAAAAAAATAATTAACAAAATCAGTTCAGCCATTTTCAAGTTACGCGCTTACACTAATAAACACATTTTGCAATTCATTTTTATATTAAAGACTAGCTTCCGCCCGCGACTCCCTCCGCGTGGATGTCGGTCTTCGCGTGGATTGTTTATTTCTCCATTTTGAGTAACTCTGACAATGACATCTTATAAAAAAAAATTTAATCACATATTTGGGTTTGGTATCGATCCAGTAACACCCCCTGCTATTTATTTTTTTCAATAGTTTCAATGTACAGAATTGACCCTTCTATAGATTTATTATATGTTTAGATTTAACTAGCTTTCCGCCCGCGGCTTCGCCCGCTTTGTCTAAAACATAATAAATAAATTATATACTAAAACCTTCCTCTTGAATCATTCTATCTATTAAAAAAAAACCGCATCAAAATCCGTTTATACTATGTAGTGATAAGACATTATTGTCACCATGAAGAGTTGCTTATCAGTAGCTTTTCCGTGTAAACTTCCGATTTATATCTTCTAGGATTACATCTATTTTTAACACCATTTTATCAGCTTCATTTGTATGTTTATTATGTCGCTTACATATAATGTAATGTGTGTATGTAATCGATTTTAACACACTTTAAACATTCAGATTTAATTCCAATTTTGTACTATGATCAAGGATCAGTGACAATACAATAATTTCATGATTTAAGCATGTTTTTTTTAAGTTGGCGCAGTGGTAAAGTAACTGCCTATTGAGCCGATGGTCCCGGGTTTGATCCCCGGTCAGGGCAAATATTTGAGTGATGGACTTGATCATTTGTTCTTGGGTCTGGGTATTATCTATATATTTATTTATAAAATGTTATATTTATCGTCGTCTAGTACCCACAACACAAGCCAATTAAGGCTTGTGTTGTGGGTACTAGACGACGATACGACCTTACTGTGGGACTAGGTTGATTTGTGTAATATTGTCCTTTAATATTTATTTATTTATTTATATTTATTTTACAGTAGAAGCAAAAGGCATACCAGCTTCTCTTTGTGAAGAGTTCATATCACCAGAGGCCCAATTGCACAATGTTCACACAACGCAGCGCTTTAGGGCGAAGCCCCCGCTGCCGAAGACGGTAGTGACGAGAGTTGCTGTGGAGCCCCCGCACCCGGGCGTCAGTTATAACCCGTCATTCCAGGTTTGTTTTTCAATATTATTATAAAAACAGATACAGATACATGTACAGAATGTCTATGTGATTATGCGTTTGTATATTCTCTACTAGCTTATCGCCCGCGGCTTCGCCCGCTTTGTCTAAAACCAATTAAATTATATATTAAAACCTTCCTCTTGAATCATTCTATCTATTTAAAAAAACCGCATCAAAATCCGATGCGTAGTTTTAAAGATTTAAGCATACAAAGGGACATAGAGACAGAGAAAACGACTTTGTTTTATACTATGTAGTGATGTAGTCATTGTAAAAGTCGCTGCTATTTATGTTTTAATTTTTGAAAGAAATTGTGTATTTTGAAATAAAAAAATATTGATGTTTTTTACAATGATTTGACAACTTTTCTTTACAAACAAAGTTAATAAATTATTCTTAAATCTCAGGAACACCAAGATTTACTGCAGCAAGTTGTGCAGCATGAGGAGAAAATGATGAAAAAGGAAGCTCATCTTTTACGTGTTACCAATAAGATGTTCAGAAAGATTACACCACAGTCTAAACATGTATGTACATTATTTACTTAATAGTTATTTGCAGAACTGCTATTTTTATTTAAACACGCTCGTGTAGTCTAAGAAAAATCCGCATGGTTCCTGTTCCTGTAGGATTTACTGGATAAAACCTATCCTATGTTTTTTCTAAAGTCTCTAGCTGTCAGCAACATCTGTGTACCAAATTTCATCCAAATCGGTTCAGTGGTTGAGGCGCGAAAAATAGACAGACAGACAGACCAACAAACAGTTATTTTCGCATTTGATAACGATAGTGGAATTTTTGTAAAAATAATGTATCTAGTTTATTCTTATCTATCTACTTGTATGGTAATGGTAATTTCTTACATTGTTCTTTATTTTCCAACATTGCATAACATTTATAAATTTATTAAAATAAGTAAATGTAATTCAAAAAAGTTTATGTTTATATTATAATCATATAAGTAGGTAAAAGTCTATATACAATAATCTACCCTCCCAATTTTATATTTTCGTTTTAATTATTTCCAGAATCAATGGATAGAAGAAATGAGCGTAGGTCTACCACAACCTCACAAGCCACAGACAGACGAACATTCAGACAGCGATGGTGAATATAGAGCTATCAACCCGCCCGTACAGAACAAGAAGAAAGATCATAAAGCCAGGAGGAGGCAGAGAGAGATGATCGAGGAAAAAGAGAGGAGGAAACGGGAGAAGATCGATAAGAAGAAGATCACGGATCTTTACAAGTGAGTAAAGAACTCGAAACAAATTTAATTTTTTTTCATTTTTAGTCAGTTTGATTCCCGATCAAAGGAATTTTTGGAAATCTTTGAATGCAATTCTATTTCTTTTTAAAAATAAAGGAATGTTTCCTTTCATCAAAATTCTTTAGTATTTAAAGTACTTTCCCTCCAGGGCCCATCGAAAATTTCCACACTGTATACAGGCTGGAATTTTCAAAAAACACCTTATTTTCTCAGTATCTCTAGATTATCTTCAGTTTCTCTAGATTAAGGCATAGATTTACTTTCATTTACCAAGCTAAAGAGATTTCATCCATGTAATTGACTCTTACACAGGGCCGCGCCGACCCCCGGCAGCGCCTGTGTGCGAAACCTATGAAGCGCCTCTTTTTTACGAATCATCATAAAAAACGAATTTAATTTTTGAAGGAATATTTTTAATTGTTAATTTTGACTGAAATAAATGTTCTCCAGTTTTACAGTACTTAGATAATATTATCATTAATATCTAAGTGTACAAAACTGTGGAACATTTAGGAATTAGGATACTAAATAGGTAAATCCCGTTCGCTTCTGCTTGCCAATTACTGTTATTTTATTTTATTTATATATGAATAACAAAGAAGCTGACTTTTTTCTAAGAATAATAATACTAATATGACTATTACCTATACCTATGTTATGTTTTAAAAAAACAACAAGAGTCTTACATTTGCAAGAATACCTACAAATTATACAAACATTGGATTGGATTGGGATCCGAAGAAACGGTTCTCCGCTGGCCGACCGCAGGTTGTAGGGGGCCCAATTAGCGGGTTAGCCACCCGTGAAAGGCTGCCCCGCCGCCTGCGCATAATCCTGGGTTGGCCTCAACGTGCCGGTTGGCGACCGGATGAGAGGACCCGTTGACAATATCCAGGGGGTTTCGGGCGTCCCCGCGGTCTCCAGGCTAAGCTACCATCAGTGTCGTACCTGGTGTACGAGCGTAGTTCTTGACACTAGGCCTCGTCCAACTTCTAATTATTCCTGCCTATTCTCAACTCACTCTATTAAAATATGAAAAAAGGTCAAAAAGGAAAAAAGTGTACACAGCGGCAGCACTTCCTCTCGCTTAATGTGCACCTCTCTAACATTCGAGGATTACACTCAAATCTCTTACCGGTCCATCACCACCTTGAGACAGAAAAGCCTCACTTGCTTTTCCTCACGGAGACGCAAATCAGATGTCCTATGGATGTGTCATACCTTGGGTATCCTGGTTATCTACTGGAACATAAGTTTGAACCTAAAGCAGGAACCTGTGTATATATACGCGATGACATCTGTGCGCAACGACTCCGTTATCTTGAAGACCCAAAATTTTCAGTTCTCTGGATCTTGGTGCAGACAAAATGTGACAAAATTGTCTATGCAAGTATTTACCGTTCACATAATGGAGATATTGACACAACTAGGCTGTTCGACTACTTGAGCGAAACAACTGATATGGCCCAACTGCGCTTTCCGGATGCTGAAATCGTACTTCTGGGGGACTTTAATGCATGTCACCGCGAGTGGCTCTTCCCGTTCCAGAAAACTGACCATGCTGGGAGAGAGGCCTTCAACTTCGCGACATCATATAACCTCTCTCAGTTGGTCAACGAGGCAACCCGTGTGCCCGATATTGTTGGTCATACAGCTAATTGCTTAGATCTACTACTTACATCTGATCCGGACCGCTATGTGGTAGAAGTTTCCGCTCCACTTGGTACATCTGACCACTGTTTGATAAAATCTGTTTCGACATGCTCTCCTCCTGACCCTACAATCGGGGCCAAAAGGAGAGTATGGAGATACAGTTTGGCTGATTGGGACGAGATGAGAAATTTCTTCGCTGCTTATCCTTGGCGGCAGGTTTGTTTTTCTACTAATGATCCATCGAGCTGTGCGGATAATGTCATCGATATTATTCGTCAGGGAATGGAGTATTTTATACCCTTCTCTGACGTGTACATCGATGACAAAGCTCGACCCTGGTTTAATGCTGAATGCGCAACGGCAGAAAGAAATAAGCAGCGTGCATACCAAGCCTGGGCCGATGCTCGAATTCGCAAAGCTCCTGACCTCCACGAAAAAAAGAAAACATTCAACAAAGCTGCCAAACTCAGCAAAAAAGCATTGAAGAAGACAAGGTTTGACCACATTCGCCATATTGGACATAAATTAACCTCTTATCCTGCTGGAAGCAAGGCATTCTGGTCTCTTGCGAAAGTGGTTGAATCCAATTTGTCTCGACCATCAATTCCACCACTCCAAAAACCCGATGGAACACTTGCCCATTCTGCAAAAGAAAAAGCGGAGACCTTTGCTAAACTCTTTGCTGAAAACTCTCGCCTTGATTCCATGAATAAAACACCTCCATCCATACCAAATTGCGGTTCAGTTATGCCTGATATATCCATTAGGCAAAAGGATGTTCTACACATAACGCGTAATCTCGACGTGAACAAGGCAAGTGGACCAGATGGGATACCAGCTATAGTCTTAAAGACGTGCGCACCTGAATTGTCGCCGGTCTTGACTCGCCTATTTCGACTGTCTTTAAAGTCGGGAAAAGTTCCTAAGTCTTGGAAGCTGGCAAATGTGCAACCCGTACCTAAAAAAGGAAGTCGTGCGGACCCAGCTAACTACCGACCAATTTCGATAACCTCCATAATCTGTAAGATTATGGAGCGGTTGTTGAACAACCGGCTCCTCGCGTACTTAGAGACCCATGACATTCTCAGTGATCGACAGTACGGTTTTCGTAAGAACAGATCGACTGGTGATCTTTTAGTTCACGCCACACATCTTTGGGGTCAAGCCATTGAGAATTATGGTGAAGCGCTTGCTGTGTCGCTTGACATCTCAAAAGCCTTTGACAGGGTCTGGCACGCTAGCCTATTGAACAGACTTCCCTCTTATGGAGTACCTCCCGAACTTTGCGCTTGGATAGCTGACTTCCTTAGTGAACGTTCTATCCGAGTTGTTATCGATGGATGCACATCTGACCCATTTGATATAAATGCCGGCGTTCCACAGGGGTCTGTTCTCTCCACAACCTTGTTCTTGCTCCACATAAATGATATGCTACGGCCCAATGTATTTGGATATGCAGATGACAGCACAGTTGTGGAGAGTTACTTTTCCAATGCGCTTGCGTCTAGGGACTCGATTGAAGCTGAAAGAGAAGCCATGATTGTGCGCCTAAATAACACTCTAATGGAAATCTCCAATTGGGGTGATGCCAATCTAGTGAAATTTAATGCGTGTAAGACACAAGCGTGTTTATTCACAGCAAAAAAAAGCACACTCCAACTAACACCATCTTTTCGTGACGTGCCTATCGAAGTATCTGACCATCTTGAGTTGCTTGGCCTCTCCGTCTCATCGAACCTTAATTACGGTCATTTCATTGAATCTAAAGCTCAACTTGCAGCCAAAAAGCTTGGAATTCTGGCCAAAGTAAAGCAATATTTCACACCTGACCAACTCCTCAGACTGTACCATGCTCAAGTGCGGTCCTGTGTGGAATATTGCAGCCACATATGGGCTGGCGCTGCAAAAACCCATCTTCAAGCTCTAGATTCAATGGAAAAACGCGCGAAAAGACTTATAGCCGAACCTAAACTAATTACCAAAAGTTTTGGATCTCTAGAACACCGTAGAAGAATAGCCTGCCTTTCTATCTTTTACCGGTTGCACTTTGGTGAGTGTGCATCCGAGCTGCATAATCTTATTCCGCCATCTCCATTCCACTATAGAACCTCGCGAAGAGCGGCCGGCTTTCACCCGTTCGTAGTAGATATACCTCGATTACGCACTAAACGCTTTGAAAGATCTTTTTTAATTCAAACTGCGAAGGAGTGGAACTCCCTCCCGCCTTCTGTGTTCCCTGAGAACTATAATTTGGAATTGTTTAAAACCAGAGTGAATAGGCTTTTTCAGGACAGGCATCATTTGCGATCGACCGCATCCACGCTTACCACCAGGCGGGATCGCGGTCAAATGCCTGCTCTGTTATGAATAAAAAAAAATGTGTGCGTGTACTAGAGTACACACGTAAGAAGTGAAACTTCTTTATGACCTTATTTTTCAAAAAATAATTTACTATCTACAGTAATATTATAAAGAGGAAATCTTTGTTTGTTTGTTTGTTTGATTGATTGTAATGAATAGGCTCATAAACTACTGGACCGATTTTAAAAATTCTTTCACCATTCGAAAGCTACATTATCCACGAGTAATATAGGCTATATATTATCACGCTAAGACCAACAGGAGCATAGCCACGCGGGTGAAACCGCGCGGCACAGCTTGTATACAATATTACAGAAATACGTTAGTCTAACACGCTCGTCGTTTCGCTCCTTGCTACCTATTTAAATATTTACACCAGCCGCTGCTGCAACTCGCTCGCTTCGCTCGCTCGGCTCGTGCGGTAGTTCAAAAATCAAAAGTTAACCTAAGATGCTCGTCGCTTTGCTCCTCGCTACCTATTTAAATATTTACACCGGCCGCTACTGCAACTCGCTCGCTTCGCTCGCTCGGCTCGTGCGGTAGTTCAAAAGTTAACCTAAGATGCTCGTCGCTTCGCTCCTCGCTACCTATTTGAATATTTACGCCGGCCACTGCCGCGACTCGCTCGCTTCGCTCGCTCAGCTCGTGCGGTAGTTCAAAAGACCAAGGGAGACGCCAAAAAATTCGAGTTATATAGAGTTTTCAACTTATAAAGGATTTCGACTTAGGCGGATTTTGATTGGACATAAAGAGTTTGAGGTTTATTCTTATAAATATTGAATTCACAAAATCATAATTGAACACCAATCAAGCAAACACGTGTTAACGTGAGTCATAGATTTATTATCGTATACTCCTAAAATGTTTTCTAAGAAACAATACTGTACTTACATTGTCGGCAAGTTCTTAAAGGCGGTAACTTATTTTTGTTCGAACAATAGAGGTAATAAATATAAATTCCTAATGTCGAAATCTCGAAACAGTCAGAAATTAATGACGCACATAGTATATACATATTATGACAGAGGTTAAGCTTAATTAACTTGAAAAATAAATAACATGATCTCGCCCACGTGTTGGTGTTTTAAAAAATTCAATCAAAAACTGAGGTTAACTTTAAATACAATTTTAGAAAAATAAATACCACAATCAACATTCAAGTATTAGAAAAAATTGATACCATAATTCCACCCACGTGTTAGTGTATTGAAAAATACAATCAAAAAGTGAGGTTAATCATAAATAACTTAGAAAAATAAATACCATTATTACACCTAAGTATTAGAAAAATAGATGTAATTACTTATTTACTTTTTTTAGAAATTCACTGGAATTAGAATTAAAACAAACCCTTTGATTTTGCTGATCACTTTAATATAACATGTATAATGTATATAGTCACGAGTACGGCGTAACGCAAAAATGTCACGAGTACGGCGTAACGCAAAAATGTCACGCGCGCGGCGTAACGCAAAAATGTTACACAAAATTTTTGTCCACCCCCGATAAAGAAGTTTCACTTCAAAAAAAAAAAAAAACATTACTTAAATTATAATATTTCCACTTTTCTCGCTTTTTTGTTTGCGAAATCCTTAATAGTTTCATGTATGTCTATATGGTCTAGTATGGCCTCCTCTATGGATATTGTTGCTAAATTAGTTAATCTTTCCTGACTCATTGTAGAGCGCAGGTACCTAATTTTTTATAAGTTTTAATTTAGAAAAGGACCTTTCCGCGCTTGCTACTGTAACTGGCATAGTTAGCATAATTCGTAATGCTATGGTAATGTTAGGGCATACAGCTGTCAAATTGTTTAAATACATATATATAAATTCAAGAATTTTCACCACATCATTAGTTTAATTTTTTGAAAAAATGGCTGACAAGACATTAGGCGTTAATATCCAATGAATCATTTGCTGAAAGTTTCTCCTGTAAACGATGACAGCTAAGTACTTCTTAATCGACTTTGATCTTGGTCATCACTTAAATTAAATAAAAAATTAAACACGTCGTTGTGATTATTCAATAGGTAAATCAAATCTTTCATCTACGGAGGATAACGCTTGGTCTATAAAAAAAATACATTAATTTTAAAAGAGGTTTTCGGATCATTTATAGTGTGGTCTTCGTGTTCATAATCAAAACTCTTTGGAGTTTTACGACGTCTTAGGGGTCTGGATCTGGAAGTTTCAAATTCAGGTTCGTCGTCTTTCGGCAATTTTTTTGCAATTATTTCATACTCATACAAACTCGGCGCCTCTACGGTTTTAAAATAACTAGTACTTTTTCTCTGGTTCAAAGAACTGCCGCCGTTTTAACGTTGAGCTCGTAAGGAATGTATGTAAACTAAAACCCTAAACGTAAAATGAAACCATAAGCGTGAATAATAATAACCATTAAAATATATTGAGAGACTTGTTCAATAAGCGTTATAGTCTTATAGATGTTTTGTTGTTTACAAGGCCTATGTTGCGCCTATTGTACCTACTTACTTGTCGATACTCCACTACAAAAAACAATCATATAGGTAACAAAAATAATTTAGGTGGCAGTGGCGGCGCGGCGCCCCTATTGTCTTGGCGCCTGTGTGCGCCGCACACTTCGCACACAGGGGCGGCGCGGCCCTGCGGCCTTACACTCCATGCAATAAAATACACAATTTAAGAGCCCTTTGTACTGAAAGTTTAGGCATTTTAGGCACTGAGATGGCTCGCGCCCGCGTTGCGCAGGAGCCGGCGCGGCATGAACTCCGGTGACCTATGAAGGCGGGTGATTATGCCACAGTATAAATAAATCAGTAGTTCGATTTTATTTGCTATCGTAGGAATGTTGTTGATATATAAATTTACTACTTATCCTATACCATTAAACGAGCAATATTTGCATATTTATACAGGGTGTCCCAAAAAGTAGTGATATACTGAAGCTGGGAGGTAGAGGACTTAGAGGGCTATCCGAATCACCCCCATGTGTGTTATGCGATTTTTCGTATTTTCGGAGTTATTACATTTTTTTTCAATTTTTCATCTATCGCCGAGTACGATGAGATTTTTATTTATGGTGACGTGAATTATTGCGCTAGATGCTTGTTTTTTTTTGTGTGCTAAGCTGAAAGATAGGCCAATTCAGTATGGTAACATTTACTATCGTTAGATCTTCGAATGGAATAAAAAAAAGAATTAAATGCTATGAAAGATAAAATTACCCAGTATGTTCATAACTTCAAGGGCCCATAAAAAAATAAAATCACATAAAAAAGGTTTTCCATTTGGCTTTTAAAAACTTGCTCTATCGATCAGGTAGCTACCCTAAAAATTTCATTTTATTATTCTGAAGGCTTCAATCGAAAAATTGAAATCTAAATGTGGTAAGTGCAAAATTTTTATTAACATGATGATTATTAAAACCAATAAATAGGTGTTTAAAAATGAATTTTTTTTAAATAGCCCCGCTGTTGCTCAATGCAAGTGCGACATCACCGTAAAAAGTTGTCTTTTTAATGTCTGAATGCTCTTTTATCATTTTTAATGGTTTCTTCTGCTACTATGAATTTCCGGGTTATTTCGTCCAAATTGTGGCAGTCTCTCGTCTTTGTAGTATCCCCACGGAAAAAATTCAATAGGGTTTATGTCCGGAGACCGTGGAGGCCAGGCTAAAGGGCAAAAATACCCTGAAAGATGGATTGGTCGTTGCAGCCTGCGCATGCGCCGGTGACGCCTGCTTTAAAGCCTGGCCTCCACGGTCCCTCGAATAAACCCCATTGATTTTTTTTCAATGGGGATACTAAAAAGACCTCGGCTACTTGAGAGAATGCCCCAATTTGGACAAAATAACCCGGAAATTCATAGTAGCAGAAGAAACCATTAAAAATGATAAAAAAGCATTCAGACAATTAAAAGACAACTTTTTACGGTGATGTCGCACTTGCACTGAGCAACAGCGGGGCTATTTAAAAAAATTCTGGTAATTAAACACCTATTTATTGGTTTTAATGATCATCATGTTAATAAAAATTTTGCACTTACCACATTTAGATTTCAATTTTTCGATTGAAGCCTTCAGAATAATAAAATGAAATTTTTATGGTGGCTACCTGATCGATAGAGCAAGTTTTTAAAAGCCAAATGGAAAACCTTTTTTATGTGATTTTATTTTTTTATGGGCCCTTGAAGTTATGAACATACTGGGTAATTTTATCTTTCTTGGCATTTAATTCTTTTTTTTATTCCATTCGAAGATCTAACGATAGTAAATGTTACCATACTGAATTGGCCTATCTTTCAGCTTAGCACACAAAAAAAAACAAGCATCTAGCGCAATAATTCACGTCACCATAAATAAAAATCTCATCGTACTCGGCGATAGATGAAAAATTGAAAAAAATGTAATAACTCCGAAAATACGAAAAATCGCATAACACACATGGGGGTGATTCGGATAGCCCTCTTGGTCCTCTACCTCCCAGCTTCCGTTCATCACTACTTTTTGGGACACCCTGTATATTTGTTTGTATATATACAGTGTGGAAATTTTCGATGTGCCCTGAATGGAAAGTACTTGAAATACTAGGGATAGCAAATTTTTCTGAAAAGAAACATTCCTTTTTCAAATTTTATTTTATTATTCAAATCGATAGAAACAATATAAAAGATAATTTATTGTTAATTTCTCGTAAAAATTTTTTGGTCTATTTTATACATACATTTAAAGTTTAAAATGAAACTCTCGTTCTGGATACATTAATTTATTTTCTTCTGAAAATATTGGTAATAATAATTTAAAGTAAAACAAATAAAAAAGGCAAAATAATAATTGAATATAAGTATGTAATAAGTAAGTTAGTGTATTCTAAATTTTTGAAAATCTTTGAATGCAGTTCTATTTCTTTTTAAAAATAAAGGAAATTTGCTATCTCCAGTATTTCTAGTACTTTCACCCAGGGCCCATCGAAAATTTCCACACTGTATTTACAAACAAATATATTAATATGCAAATATTGTTCGTTTAATAGTATAGAATAAGAAGTTAATTTATATTTACAACAATAATCCTAGGATAACTAACAAAATCAAACTACTGATTTATTTATACCGTGACATGCTCGCCGTTTTACTCGCCGCTCGGTTCTAATACGCGAACGGCGACTGCAACGTGGTCGGGAGCAAAACTAGCACAGGTCCTCCCTCGATAACGTCCGGCTGGACTCTGGCTGCACTGACGTGGTGCGCGCGAGTCGCATTTTACGTATTATATTTTATATAGAAAAAAATAAGGGCTAAATTAAAAATCTATCCAAAAACTTCCCTGTAAAACCTGATTAGTAAATGAAATGTCAAATTTTCATAAACATAGCGTTCCCCTAATTCTCATAAAACTGATTATGCTTTTAAAATCGATGTTACTTCTGATTTTTTTTTGATCGAGTCAAATGTTTAATATTGTGTTTTTATCCAAAAAAGTCACTAGATCAAACGTTTATCTGTGCTATATATTTTTTTAGGATTTTAAATATGATGATTTCTATCCAAAAACCATGATTTAGAAACATACATTTCGGAGCAGGGCCCCTTAACAGATTGTATTACGTTCGATTCGCGGTTGTGACCATAATGAATATTCGTAAATGTTTGAATCCAGTTTTCTTCTTTAAAAAGTAATGCAATATGTTCCTTGAGTGAATTTTTTTATATACAGTATTTTGCCACGGATCGCCGAATGTCGCTGGTTCGAATCCTGCCGCGTGATTAATTATTATTAGCTATTCTTAAAAAAATTAAAAAAAAATCCATACTAATATTATAAATGCGAAAGTAACTCTGTCTGTCTGTCTGTTACTCAATCACGCCTTAACTACTGAACCAATTTGCATGAAATTTGGTATAGAGATATTTTGATACCAGAGAAAGGACATAGGATAGGTTTTATCCCGGAAATCCTACGGGAACGGATTTTTCTTTGAAAACGCGGGCGAAGCCGCGGGCGGAAAGCTAGTTCTTAATATTTTTGTCTACAAAAAATCCTTCTACCAGAACTATTTCAAAATAAAGCAATTTTAAACTCTGTTATTATTTATTATTCCAGGTTACGCAAGCTCCAAGCGTCCATTACTAAAAAAGAGAAGCGTCTCGCAGAAGAGAAGAAAAAGAAAGAGTGCAAAAAGAAAGAGTTAGAAGAAACAGCACTACCCGCACTTAACGCGCACAAGACGCCCAAGAGGGAACCAGACTTTGTCCCGCCGGAGGAATTGTCGGGCGATTTGAGAACGCTGTCTGCTAGTAGTGAGTTTTTTATCACTAAAGATAATTTTTTATGTTTTTTTTCTTTGCAATTATGTGTTTTTTTTAGGTATTGCGATTAATTTTTGGTAATGATGGTTATGGTAAATAGTGGTTTCCTTTCGTATATTCGAACAAATGTATGTATAAAATTTATTAATAAAAATCCTGAGTTTTTTTGTAATTGTACAAACAAAATTTAGGGATACTATACGTAAGAGTGTTCAGCAGTATAAACATATTAATATAATTTAATGAAAAGTTTTAGTTATTTAACATTATAGCATATGTAGTAGATACAATTCTTAGGTAATCAGCCTTCTATGTGACGCATTATATGTCTCTAGTAAGAATAAAAAGCAAAATATCCTAATTAAAAAGCTTACCAACTGACCAATCCACTGAATTAAAATAATTTCTCTATATAGTTTACTAGCGGTCCGCCCCGGCATCGCCCGTGGTACCTACATGTTTAAACTATCCTATCTCTCAAGTTGGATCGAACTGCACATGGTGTGCCAATTTTATTATAATTGGTTAAGTTGTTAGGAGTTCATTGAGGACAAACATTGTGACACGGGATTTATATATATTATATAGATTTATTAAACAGCAATCTTCAGTAAAATTACCCCTTTTCTAAAAATAACCCTTTTTCCAGAAAACCTTCTCCGTGAACGTTTCGAGTCGCTCCAAAGGCGCGGAGTTCTTGCGGCTTCCAGGGTCATGATGAAGAAGAAACGTAGAGTCAAGAGCTACTTCAAAGCAGGTCATAAGGTCACCGACCAGGATGTCGAGAAATATATGAACAATATCGATAAAAAGAACAAAATCACTGTGTCTAAGTAGTGAATAAATTTTTGAATGAAGTTCGTTTTTTATTTTGTATTTATTGACCTTTGTGAAATGAGTGATATCTATCTCTAAAATCGTACGCTCATGTGATAATTAACTTAGTACGAAAGCATAGGCATAGGCGTTTAAATTGTTGTTTCGTAAGGTTTCGTAAATAATAAGTATGGTTATTTTTTTCATACACTCACACAGTAGACTAATAAGAACTCCTTTTCTCTATAAAGAAAAAGTATACTATACTACTCCTACAAAACTTGAGGACTGAGATAGTGTGTAATAAAAAACCGAAGTAATATAAAAAATATTTATTACAAAATAGTCTTACATTACTATACATTTAAATTTATATTACAGTTGGCAGTGTTATAGAGTCAAATAAAATGTAGGTAACTTCAGAATTCGTCTAAGGCTTAACTTAATTAAATACTAGTCGGCAAGTCAAACGTTAAAATTAACAAAACACAATAAATTAAGTTTAATTTATACTAAGGCGTAAGTTTAACCTTAAAGTAAAATTGTATTTAATCTTACAAAATAAATGGTTATCTACAATGAATCACATTTACAGGAAAAAATAGGATCTTAATGCGAGCATAGATTTCATCGTCTTTCATAATCTAGACCATGTAGACCATTACAGCTTAAAACTTAGGTAACGTTTGGAGGCGTCTAGCCAAATTTGGCCGCTATAGAATACAGAGATCTTAATAATTCGATTGCTCGCGTGTCAGATTGAGTCTTTTCTTGAATAGCAACCCTCGCTTCTGCGACTGGTCTATCTACTATGGTCGTGGTCGTCGTAGTTTCTTCCGGGGCTTTAGTCTGGAACTTTCTAGCACTTCGTCTACTGGGGAATGTAGTCGTGATTGTACTTGGTGTTGTGATCTCGGTCTCCTCAGTTTCTGATGTTTGCGTTGTTGGGTTTGAAAGAGAATTCACTGCTGTCGCATCAGTGTTTAAGCTTTTGCCTCGTCGACTTTCTACAGGTATTCTGTCACTTCTTCTATATTGTGTCGATTGTACGTAGTCGATATCAGGAATCGTTGTTTCAGTTGCTAGTTCCTCTTTCGCGATATCTTCCATATCTTTCTGTGAAACTGCCATAAGAGCCTCTAATAATGCTTTCTTTGATGCCTCCGCTGTAGAATTGTGATCGTCATCACAGGTTTGTACTAATAAAAGGATTAAACGTTTAACAGTTTTCGATTTTGTTTTCTTCATTACGTTCATTAGTTTTTGGGTCGTCGTTGAGTTCATACCGCCCATGATTTCTTTCGCTTTTTCGACGACCGTATCAGCGATTGTTGTTAAGTCTTGTGATACTTCCGTTGACGTTGGTTCTCTTAAAGCTTTTCCTACTCGATTGTTTTGAATACCATTTGATGTTGTTACTTCATAATATATGGTGGATGGTTGTGCTTGTTCTGTCGTTGTATAATAAGTAGTAGATGGAACATTTGTTGTCGTTGCTAGATTGTTAGTTTGTTGAACTAATTTCGATAGGCTCTCATCGCGGCTAGTTGCACTGAGTCCATCGTTTAATGTTATCGGGTCAATAACTGTGCTTTGCCAATTTTCGAATGTTGTTGGCCACTGGAATTCGTAAGTTGTTTTTTCAGTATCAGGCGATGTAAATATACTACTGGATATTGGTGTTGTGGTTGTATATTCTTCAGTTTGATCTTTGACCGTTGTAGTATAAGATTGTGTCGTAACTCTCAATGTCGTCGCATCAATGTCAGGGTATGTCGGAGCTTCTAAATCATAAGAGGGTTGCTTCGGAAGATTCTTGTCATGAATATTTATTTGTTTGCCTTGTCTAAGAGTGTTACTCTGAGGCGCTACAAACGATTGACTATGAGCTCTCTGTAGTTCTTCTTCATTTTCTAATTCTACACTTTCGTTTTCTGGGAAATAGGTAGGAGAAGGTTCTGGCAGTGATGTGGTTGTTCTAATCTTCTTGCTTTCAAATGATTGATGCGAGTTGGTGATCGGTTGGAGCGTGGAGTCAACTACATCATCATCCCAGGCTGTAGGTAAATTTGTAACTTCTGAGTAATCATTTATAATTTTAGCGCTTGAAGGGAACCATTCGCTTCCATATGGTCTATATGTATTATTTTGCAAACCACCATAATGTGGTAAAGTATAACTGTCCCTCGTCGTTTCATCTACGTTTGGACTAATGGATAATTTATTTAATCTTGATGCCGGGGTGGTGGTGAAATAGTACGGGATTGTAGGTGTAGGTGCTGTAGTGTATGAAGCGGATATTCTTCCGCAACATTTAAATGGATTTCTGGGAGTTGTTGGAACATACACAGTTGATGGTATGTCCGTGGTTGTCGGCCTTACAGTTGTAGTTGTATCGTACGCATACTCTGTCGCCAGTTTCAAAGCTTTGGCGTCTCTGAACGAATTATTAGGCTCCCTTAGTTTATGGTCATCAGAAAATCCTAAAATTTCATCGTCATCTTCATTAATTGTTGTTGTTGGTTCAGTATTTAAAGAATCGTCAGTTGCGGTTAACATGTCGCCAAACGACGGTGGAGTTGGTCGGATATCAGAAAGGACTTTCCTAAATTGTACGGGATCTTGTAGGTACGCAGAGAGAGCGTGAGTAAACACTTGTGCAAGTTCCCTTATTTGAGGTGAAGTCGCTAACGAGGCCTGACTCATTTGAATCGATAAATCTTCTGCTAATTCGTTGTATGTTCCATTAGGGTCTAGTTTTATTTCTTCCAATAGCTCCGCATTATTAGCCCCTTGTCCAAATAAGCTGCTGTATTTATTTATTGTTTGACGACTAAACAAATTTGGTAGTTCATCTACAGTTTGTCCTAAGTCTGTTGTCGTTGTTGCTTCTTTGTTATCGCGCGGTGGTGAAGTTTGAAGATTATCCATGGCAGTGGCATAATAAATAGCGAGTGAATGAAGTGTCTTAGGTGTTAGGGAGGGAGGGACGACTAAACCAGGTCGATTAGGTTGATCTCCGTAATACTTTTCAGTAATCGTAGTTTGTAGTGAAGGTTCGGTTTGTCTAAATGAATCAAAATTAAATTTTTTTAGCACTCTTTGTTTACGTTCTTGATACGTTGGTTCCGTTGATGTATGAACATCTAAACCTGTTGAAAATGTTTCGAATGTATTTGTAGATGCAGTTTCAGTTATTCTATTATCTCTTGTTGTATAAGGAATTTTTGTTGAAGATTCGAAAATACTATCTGTCACTTTAATATATTTACTCGATTGGGTTGATGAATCTTGTTCGACTGCCTTTGTAGTAGCCTCTACCAGCTTCTGTGTTGTTTCTGAATATGTTCTATTCCTTTCTTTGTCGAGGAAATTTTTAAGTAATGAGACTCCAGGCCTTGTGTAGGGTTCACGTTTTTCATTAATTATACTTGCATAACTTCTCGTATAAGGTACCAATGTTTGTCTTTTCGTGGTCGTTTCTGGTGTGTATGGCGAAATGGGCTGAGGTTTTATGTCGTAGAGCGTCGTTAGGGAAGGATTGTTTTTTGTTTTTGAAGATTTAGGTGGTAAGTTCGGACTGTACACAGGGTAGGGGCGGAAATTCTTGTTGTTATAGTTCTGAAGGTATTGTCGGTTTTGATTTTGAGCGAAAGATGCAGTCTCCGCCGCTTCTTGCATTTCTTTTATGCTGTTATAATCTCCTGCTGGAGCGGTCGTTCTGCGCGTAGGAATTTCATAATATGTAGGCAGAGTAGTTCTAGCTGGAACATTTCCAAAATTGTTAGATATGAGTTGTACTAGATTCCGCCTTTTTTCGAAACCAGCTGGTGCTTGAACACGTGGTGTTGGGTTAATATTGAATGGTGTTTGATAACTTCTTGGTGTGGGTTTCTGAGTTGTTACAGGTGCGTCGTTTTGGAATCGCTGCCTCTGTCGAAGCAATCTTTCAGTGGTACTTGGTGTATTGACGGTTGGTCGTCTAGATTCCGTTCGGGTATTCGTATCAACGTTAATATGCTGCAGATCAGAGTTTTTACTAAGACTCTTGGTGATTTTCTGTGACTTCTTCTGTTCGTTGGAGTAATATTCGACGCTGGATTCGTAGAGAGCTGGGGAGGAAGCGCAGTCCACCTTGAACCACCAGTCACAGATCAGGTGCGACTGGCTGAAGATGGTGCCGTTTGGACAGAGGAATGAAATTTTGCGTGATGTGTCACAGATGTGAAAAACCTGAAATGGAAATGGAATTATCAATTAAATCGAATACTGGTGTTTCATTTCATTGATTTCAACCGTAAAACATACAGAAGTAGGTAACTAATGTAAAATGTATTTGTACAAAATATTTTTTTTTAGAATTAACTAGTTGTTTATTTTTATAATTGCAATTTCAAAATATAATTAGTAAAACCATCGAAATATACCTGGCAGTCAGTCTCCAAGTCAGCGTAGTATCCTGTAGGCACGTTCTTGCAGTTAAATCCTGTATTCGGAATGTTGGGGAGAGCAGGGAAGTCAACACCCGCTCTGCCGATGACTCCTGTAAATGTGTTTTTATTTAATATGCTTATAATATGGTCAGCTGTTTCTCAATTATTGGTAACTATGTAGAACTTTTAGGTTACAGAAATTAAATTTAAAGAATTTCGAAGTTTTTAAGTACATTTTACTGACAGGGACCAGTTGAAAACCCAATAAAAAGAACCTTTCGTTCTTTTGTTATTATGAAGTACAGAAAAGAGCCACTTTGTATGTTGTGGAGTCGTATTATATTTTTATAACACATAGGCATGCCGAATAAGACTAACTAGTGTTACTCGACACCTTACAAGACAAACAGTTGTTTGTAATGCACCAAATATTAAACGGTGAGAACTTTCTATACTTCCATGAAATACAAAAAGATTTATGTAATGTATTAAAAAGCTCTATTGACACATATTACTTAACATAAAATATTATTATGATACTTATAACCGCAATAATATTATGATACATAACAAAACTTTTCATTCATGTAAACTTTTATAAGTAGTTATGTACTTATGAATAGCCAATTTATGTTTTGATTATATTCTCATTTTCCTATATGTCACAATGCGCAATCTGTGAGAATCTTCACGTAACTTAACTATTAATAAAAACTCATACATATACCGAATTCCCAGTATGTATGGAGACACACATAAAAATCAAATGTATCATTAGTGTGTATTTTAGTATGTTTCTTACATGTTTTGCGTAATCTTTTCATCTGTTCCATTGAAGTTGGGCTATGAAAATGATGGAAAATCACTTATCGAGATTTGCGCGCTTACATAAACTCTTATGAATTACACCTTCTATCTTTTGCGCAGTTGGTCAGTCTAAATTGAAATTAGAACCTTTCTCAAATAAATAAAATGGATACACAAATAATACAGGAAAGTAAATGGAAAGTAAAGTCCCATTGGAAAATGGGAATAAGATGTTTTAAAACGTTAGAAAGTACCCCATGTCACTTTCTAGCTCCCTAACTATCTCTAGACACAAAATTATACTATACAATCGCCTCGTTATGACTTGAAAGAAACATTCAAACACACTATCACATTTAAAATTTAAAGTTAGCATTAGTAAGGATTACCTTGATGTTCAACAACATCCAAATCAGGCTGGCTGTCCGCTGGTATGAGCCGCTTCACAAGAGCCTTGCCTTCCGTGTAGCTCTCGAAGCCAGCGGCGCCCATGGCTTCAGCAAGCGCCTGGATTGACTCCGCGCTTGGCGCTGGTATGTACAGGTTTGAGTCCTGGTAAGGGTACGTTAATAACTTACAAATAGTGCTAGCACAGACTAATTATTATATACTCCGTGCTAGTCATGATATCTAAACACAAATATCGCGTCAAATCTTGCTATAAAATAATAAGTATTTTGTATCATCATTAAATTAGACTTCTACAAAAATCATTATGGTAAGCTCCCATAAAATTATTGATTGGTTACAAACACTTTAATTTGGTGATCATTTTAATATCGTATTAATAACATACCTTTCGCCGTTGTGCTCTTCGCGACCCATCGCAAACGCCTAATGAAACTGAAATAGAAGATTAAAATTTTACTATTCTCGGTTTAATAAAGACGTGTATCGGTATAGAGAATTGAAACTATTTAAAATTCCCATGTACGATGTTTATTAGGTACCTATCTATCTACTTACTACTATTTAAACAAAGTTAAATACTAATGGTTAACTTTTGTTAATGAAATCATTCGTCTAAAATAATTTCCAATAGTTTTGTATATTAATAAAACTAGTTTTTAAAAGTCGAATAAATTTCTAGATTTAATTCTTTTTCCAACATAGATTACAAAAAATAATAGACCCTAACACGGTTAATAAGAAATCGTGTACAATTTATATAAACCTGACACCTCGTGCTCTAAAGTAAAACGGTTGCCCCTAGCGACCTCTGTCAACACCCAGCCAACCCAACTATGGGCGTATTCAGAAAGAAAGCTTGAAACTTATAAGCGCTTATCGGCGCTTGTCATGTTCATATATTTTCCTGCGCGGGCTACCAGCGCTGACAAGCGCCGATAAGCGCTTATAAGCGCTTATAAGTTTCAAGCTTTCTTTCTGAATACGCCCTATGATTTGTATCGACTTTTGACCCTTGTTCTTGCAAACAACCTTCTACAGTATACTTTAATTGTAATTGTTAGTTATTTTAACATGCAGGATGCCAAATATTTCGCTGTTAAAATGTGTGGCAGTGTAGATAAATATTGTATTTATGTAAATTTGTACTTTTTGTCCAGATAATTCCAAGTCCCGTAGGCCATAGTTGTAATTTATTATGTAGGTAGGTAGGTACTTATTTTTCTAATATAGAAGAAGAAAGAGAAACATATACAAATGTATTATATATTTTTTGATTCCTAATTCAATAACTTAGCGCAGTAAAAACGCGGTTATTATTATGGAAATTAGACTATTAACTTAATATTAGGTACTTATATGTTAAAAATAATTTATAAATCAGAAACATTTCATGTACAATTTTAAAAAATTGTTATAATAGATAACAATTTGCCTGTAGTATCTATTTATCATCATCATCATCATCATCACCACTTTATATATCCCTCTGTAGAGACACAGATCGCCTATGATAAAATATACAAAGCATAAATCACTAGATGGCTTCACGATTGTCGATTCAGGATGATAGCAAAAATACTACACGTAACCGAAATATCGTTTACTGTTTACATAATAAATTATACAATTGTTGACATTACAAATAACTTTCATACAACCGGATCTCCCAATTGATACTATTATACCGTAACAATCAATGGACAGACAAAGCGATGTAAATCGCATGTAAATAGTGATATAATCTAAATGCATGGGCGTAAAAAATTCAAATTTATTGAGACAGGTAACTACTATTCAGTTAGGTTATATAATATGGTTGAAAAGATGTTTGTTATTCTTTTATGTTATTATTTTGCATAATGTGCTGAAAGGTCTGATGAAATATAGGGCACAAGTGGATAATATACATGTTAATTTATTAATGTAGGTAGGTACTAAGAAAAACCCGCATAGTTCCCATTACCGCGGGATTTCCGGAATAAAATTTATCCTTTGTGCTAATCCAAGTTACCCTCTAAATGCGTGTTAAATTTCATTATAATCGGTTCAGTAGTATTTGCGTGAAAGAGTAACAAACATACACATACATCCATCGTACACATACTATACATCCATCGTACACATACATCCATCATCACTTTTCGCATTTATAATATTAGTAGGATTGGAGAGGATAAGCACCTTTATTATTTTACATTTTTAGTTATTGAAAACATTCAAACTATTTCAAAAACGAGAATATCGCTTATTTTTTTACATAAAATCTTGTAAAATCATTTCAATGCAAAAAAAATTGTTACTTTCATTATAATGTCAAACACTCTTATTTCAATTTATTACTTTCGTTATTTTCCATTACACATTTTTGTTGCTTTTTAATACATATAATTTTATACCAAAGCTATAATTTAGTAGGTACCTCGTTAGACTGTGAAGATCTAATAACGAAAGATAATGTGATCTATCTTTTGCAAGCTTATCTTACTTTCACTGTAACTTTTGATCTGGTGACTTGACCTGTGTATTGTAAATGTATTGGATGTTGTTCATTGTTTTCGATGTATTGTCGTGATTTGTTTTATGTCGAGTGAGGTCATGTGTTATGAAAGGGGTCACTCCGCTGATGAAAGTATTCAATACGCGTCATATGAAAGAAAATAATGAATAATCTGGTTTAATAATTATGTATATCATAAATAAGTTATAACTACAGTTAAAGACAAAAACAAATTGGTGAAAATTCGAGAAAAGTGTACCATTGTAAATAAATAAATTTGAATCTATTCTAAAACTAAAAAGTTTTTTAGTTATAGGTAAGTATATCTTTTATAAAAATTTAAAATAAAACATCGTATAACCGTATTCCATATTCAGTCAAAAGCAAGCTTTTATATGTTTTACTTTTTTTATATAGTTGGCACCATTTATTTTCATGTCCTATCCATTCAATCGTTATATCGTTATTTGTCTTACAAGAGAATAATTGTATAACAAAACCTAGGCCATTCGACAGCCTATATTGTTCCTAGAACTTAGAACATCCCGTAATAGTCCATAGAAAGTACCTATTGTTGCATTTTATGTAATGCTTGTGTAACCTTTTGTGTCGTCTTTATATTGACTTGTTATATCGGTTATTATCACCCGTGATGTACTGTCAAAATATCTATTGTTTGCCAGTGTTTGGTTTTACGCGTGTTTCATGGGATTGTGTAATTTACAATGTGAGAAATACTAAATCATATTAAAATTTAAACATAGAGTTATTCGTACTTAACGTTATCAAGTGGCACTGTTCAAATTGATGTCCGCTATTTCTGCCTTTATTTATCTAGTTTTAATTTTTTTATAATATCATAAACGTAAGTAGCAACTTACAACTCTCTTTCTTTACCTACACTAATCAAAATATTAATTACTCGTATGTGTCGTACGTAATTTTATGCGAAAAATACTACTTTATGTGAAATATTTTTCATAATAATTTATCATCTTCTAAAATTACACGATCACACTACTAATATCAATCTTTAATAATGGTTTAATAATAATATTTAACCATGATTAAAGAGCCAAACACGCTATTTTATAGAATATCATAATTTTTGTATTTAAGTTACTTATATACCAAAATACCCTCATAGGAGGCCCGTGTCCCAGCAGTGGGAACGTATATGGGCTGATGCGATGATGATGATGATAACAAAATAATTATAATCATAAGATGTTTCATATGACAAAGGCTATGTTATACTTAGACCGTTCCAGTTTTATATAAGAAGAAATAATAGAAGAAATACATTACCTATCGTAAATAGCAAGACGAGGAAGATATGAGATTGGTGTATAGTTCTCATTCTGGTGTCGCTCCCCCTCCACCGCATTTTGATCTGAAAATAAAAATAATATTATGAGAAAAATGTCACAGAAAAGATGTGCATCAGTTTGAAAAGTTCGTTAAGAACAGCGAACAAAAATCCTTATTATTAATAATCAAAATTTTTACACTTTTCAAGAATTGGTGACAATATATAATAATTTTTTGTGTCTATCTTATTAAAGCGTACTTTTTAGTTGTCTTAAACTGTATTTTCAATTAAATGTAATAAAATAAAATTAAACTTATTACTATTTATTTCACTCTAATTATACACAACCCCTCTGATTCCTCTCACAGATAAACAAAGAAAGTTCTAAGTCATGTCGCTCGTGTGATGATAAATCAGTCTTCACACGAGATCATTGTAGATCCTGTTTGTTTATCACGTTTGGCAAAAGTACTGCGGAAGGGATGTGTCACGATAGTTGAAACGCGTAAAAGTGAAATTTTGAAAAGCATGTTTTTTAACACGCCCTATGTTTGTATGTAACCATCGTGATTGTAAATAACCGACTCCTTCAGACTGGATTTTGACCCACTTTAAAAGGACAGATTTAATTCAAACTTTGTACACTAAGAGCGTATACGCATTATGCGGGTAGCCGCATTGCGGGTAGCCGTCCGGCTGACCGCAAGCACAATTATGTACGGAATATTCATTTCTATGCGCACTGTGCGGTCTGCGGTTGCATACATAATTGTGCTTGCGGTCAGCCGGACGGCTACCCGCAATGCGGCTACCCGCATAGTGCGTATACGCTCTAATTGTATAATAATTTCATGAGTTAAAGCGTGTTTTATAGTTTTTTAATTATCTTATATATAAAAATGAATCGCAAAATGTGTTGGTAAGCGCATAACTCGAGAAAGGCTGAACCGATTTCGATAATTCTTTTTTTATTATATTCCTTGAAGTACGAGGATGGTTCTTATGTAGAGAAAACGTAAATATTATGTTTCACGGGCGAAGCCGGGGCGAACCGCTAGTAATCTATATTATTATAATGGCGTTTATTCCTACTTATCATTCTATCCTAGTGATGCTTATTGCGCACGTTTTAACAGAAATTTCTATGTAATATAGTAACGAAAATCTTGCCTTATCTCTCTCTATCTATATTAACATATAATATGTATAAAATTATACCATAATTAACACAGTGAATACTGTACATAATATTATATTAATGCCTTCCTTGCAATTATTATATGCCCATGTCTACATTGTTATTCTAATCAGCTCTCTCTATTACTGCCTCAATCAAATAATTTTTTATTTCTTTTAAAAGTTCTACTTTTAATCGCAGTGAATGTACAATATTCCAATTAAGCATGTTTACAGAATCAACTGAGAGCAAATAGAACCAGTTTTACATAACAGCGAAAGCACTGCAGATTACAGAGGCATCTTCATCTAATGTCAGAGAGCAGTACAAACATGTAATTAGCTATGATTTCAAAGAACTGCTCTAAAATATGCTTCTGGATTACGTCTTGCTTGTTGCAGCATACGAGATTTTATGGTAATGGTTGTTACAATTGTTTATGAAGAAATGTTTTTGAAGTGAAACTTCTTTAGGCGCGTTGAGAGTAAAATTTCAAGGTCGCGTCATGTCAATACCATCACGGCATGGATTAAGTCAACGATTTTGGTATCTTTGAATCTTGCCAAAGAAGTTTTACTTCTGACACATGTCACACACACGCTCATTTTTATATAAAACAGCTAAATTCATACTAAAATATGAAATTAAAAGCATTCGGTCAGTCTCTTATAGTCAAATCACAAATGTAACAACTGTACAAATAGTAGTCTTAAATTTTTTTTAAATACTAGTTTTTGGTTTATCAATTCAAAATTCATCCAACCACAGTTTTCTTTTCTGTAGGCTCTAGCAAAGCTCCGACATAACCCACTGCTCCCTATGCAAGATTTCCCCACTTAAAAAAAAGGCTCTATCAAAGCTCTATTTAAACGTCAAATAATATAACAACTTGGTGCATCACTGTTTAGAAAGGTATTCTTACCTATAAACTTATACATAAACAGCACTTTTGTAACAAGTTATGTTGTACAAGTTTTACAATAAAACTGCAATACAAAAACAAACAATCAATCATAGATTATCTCAAAACCTAACCGGCATTTACCGCAAAAATAGTATTTGCATAACACGAAAGCCACATAACAATTTCATTAAATGGCAAAGATCAATCGTTTGTGCAGATGCGCAAGCGCATAACTAGTGGTTAGAAAGCTACTGAATAATTTGATAATTGAAACTTGCAAGTGTAGAGTACTTAACTTTCTTACCTTAAGTTATGGTTAGGCTAGAAAATACGAGGAAGTGATTTTGTGAAATAAGTATGAATATTTAAGTGATAGTATGAGATAAAGAAATGTACCAAGTTAAATATAAATGTTAAATATAGAAAAATATAATTTAGTTTTTTTGAGGATAAAATTTTAAATGAACAAATGAAATGTAATGTGTGTACAAATTTATAATTTCCTGTTCATATTTAAGTGATTAATTAAAACTCAATTGTTGAAGTAATTATATACCCAAGGGGTAATATATAAAATTATTTTTTTGCGGAAATTGCATTTTTTTTATTTACTGTTCTTACAATACATTGTCTTAAAATAAATTTGGCCAGATGTTTTGCCATAGATATTAAGAACGCTACATGAAATTTTTGTAAAATATGTTTCTAAGAATATAGAGTCATTTATTGGCTCTATTTTCATAATTATTAATATTTATTATATAAAGTTAACATTATAAATTAATGGTAGGGTGACTATAAGTCAGGGTCTACGATTTTCCAATTACCCAGAGCTTCTAGGTTATAGACGACCTCAATAAGTTGACAATAATTTTACGGTAAAGTCTAGTATCTAATCTGTGGTAAAGTGGCATTATTATAACAATTTTCACACATGTCTTAAATGACTGGCTAATTGCTTAATGCGTGTGCACTGTGCAATCTAGGTGCAATAGGTTCTATACTGTGATAAACTAATCAATAATGTCTCTATTTGAATACAGAAAGCTGAAGAAGAAATCAATTAGTGACACAGATGCAAAATACCTTTTAGCATACCAAATATGCCCCTTTTCATCTATACTATTATATTATAAAGCTGAAGAGTTTGTTTGTTTGAACGCGCTAATCTCGGGAACTACTGGTCCGATTTCAAAATTTCTTTCAGTGTTAGATAGCTTATTCATCGAGGAATAAGTTATATATTATCACACTAAGACCAACAGGAGCGCAGCCACGCGGGTGAAATCGCGGAGCTCACCTAGTGTTATATTATGTGTCGCAACCAAGTAGCTTTAAACAGAGGTGTTTAATAAATGGCCTAAAATATATTCAGGCGGACCTTAATACAATTGCACCATTTAATAAAGAAGCTAGGCGTTCAATTAAACTTGTGAAGTCGATAACTGCCCATCGCCATTTTTCACAACACTTCAACAGATACAGATATAAGACTTCCTAGTTACAAGACAGTCGTTGCTCAATGATTTAGTTTCCCAGCGTCGTGACGGGCAACAGGTCGGCTGATAACATCCAATTGTGTTATCAGCTATCATCAATTGTATGGTTTGTATCTTCTTTGGTTTTGGGTCACTTGTTTTTCGATTGTTTTTACCACTTTTAATATATTTAAGAGAAGATTAAAGTAAAATGGGATTGTGTTAGTGCACCTTTTGTGGGCGTAAACTAGACTTTTTTTTAAATGGATTTCCTTGCAAATCGTTATATAACTTTGAAATTTTTTACCGAAGGTTCAGAAAGCTAACTCTACTCTAAAAGGTAACTCAGTAATTGCTCTTTTAAAGTTTGAACATAAGTATATATAAATTGACTTCAATATAATATCAATACCTTAAGAATTGTGAAGCTCTATTTCATACAATTTTCATTCTGGATATTTGCAATGGTGTTGCCCTTCGTAATTTAAACAAGTACATTTTTATAATGCGGATAAAAATAAATAAATATCACGATAAGTAATTGTGCCATGATGCATTAAATAAATGAAGGCTACCTAATAGTCAATTTGAAGAATCTAATTTTAATAAATAATCGATTTTACAAAGGTCAAAGACGACACGCTATTAGAAAGGGCTTGTACGTATTTGTATCAGATATTAAATTTGTAACATTTAATAAAGAACAAGTGATTATTAAAAACAAAGCAAGGTACCCCATTGCGTAGATAATAAGTTTTTAAATCTTCTGTTACTTCATTTTGACATCCCAGTATTTGTAATAAACTAAACTAGCTGCGCTTCGCGTTTTCACCCGCATGGCTCCGTTCATGTTGGTCTTAGCATAAAATATAGCCTATACTATTGGCTATAGGCTATAGGGCATAGGCTATAGGCCCTATAGCCTTCCTCAATCCTCGATAAATGGGCTATCTAACACCGAAAGAATTTATCAAATCGGACCCGTAGTTCATGAGATTAGCGCGTTCAAACAAACAAACTCTTCAGCTTTATAATATTAGTATAGATTGAGGAATCTCAATTATATCTTATCCTAATGATAGGCCTTATCGTCTATCAAAAAGCAAGTAAAACTGCGCAAATCATCGCCAGATAATCTCGCATGATAATAAAAAGGTTTACCAGCAATTTAAAAGCAATAGTGTTTATTAAAGAGTAATTTTCTTGCCAGTAATATATCAAGTAGCAAGTGTATGGGCCATGAAATTATATCTACACAATGGATACTAACAATGATGGTTTGCAATCTTAAACGTTTGGTTAACTGTTTCAAATTGTATTAACGTTTCATTTAGACTTCTCTTTCGTTATTTCAGTGCGACTTTCAAGAATCATATTAAAAAAAAATATATCGATCATAGAATCATTGAGTTGAAAACATATTGTGTTTATTTCTTATTAGATAGAGAAACCAAATTTATTTTATAGTATTTATTCTATACGTAGTATTTCCACATGTGTAGAATATTATTAAGGAATTCTTAGTGTCTATATTCATCCTATATTGGTACAATGAAAACCTTTTTAATTTTATAAAACTCCCATGAAAGGATTTTAGATTAATAAGATAAGGTCAAAAAACACAATAAACATTGGTGATGCAAAGAACAATGATGCAATATATATCTCAACTTCCTAAACGTGTTAACTATTGAAAAATAGATTAATATAGCTGTTAACCCTTCACTAACTAAGGTCGTACTGTTTCAATGTTATTGTACCCATAAATGATATAATAACAATCGTTTGCCCATCATTGTTTCAAGATTAGGTGGTAGTGGTTTTATTAATTATTTCAAGTTCTCTCTATATTAATTTTATAGGAAAACAGAAATATATCAGTAAAAATACAGTAACAATTGCAAATAAGAAAATATGATATTTTCACGAAGGTAATAGTTATTATAAGGGTTGTGTGCAGATTATTTTTTACTTTAATTTACATTATTATAAGGTAATGAACCAGATAACGCAAATGTAGCTACCGCGCATCGATTAAAATTTAAAGACTCGTAAATATCGGCTAATTCAGTTCAATTCATAACTGATTGTAGTATTAGGATTCCATGTACAATGTTTTAATTATGTTATAAATAATAAGACACGATGTAGATAAGTGATCACCAACAAAGCAAATTTGTATTCGCAAAACTTCTTTCCAAAGCTCCTTTCAAGTCAAACTTAAAATTAATCATTTACGCAGAATTTTTATTTAATTAAAGTTAATAGTCCGGGATCCTTCGCCCATTTTTGCAAGTGATTACTATCAAGCTAATTTTTCGTGAGTAGCTTTATTTTGATGAGATGCCCAATAATTTCATGTACAAAACTCTCGATTGTGGTAGCTACCAGAGGAAACAAGGATAAAATATTTTGATTTGATGGTTCTCAAATATTAATTACTAACTGAATGTTTTTTTTGTTCAATCTCAAGAAAATTATCTAAATTATTCGAAAAAATATTTGTCCTACAAAATCTATGGTTTGATCAAAGAGTCCCCCTTTCCAATGTGTATCGATAACGAAGTCATCATAAATGATTACTAACCAGCTGATTTTTTTATTTTCACTTATTTAATACTTATATAATTCAACAGACATATTGTCCTACAAATTGCGTAATAAATATTTGAGAACCGTCAAATCAAAAATTTTTATCCTTGTTACCTCTGTAAGCTACCACAATCGAGAGTTTCGTACATGAAATTATTGGGCATCTCATCAAAATAAAGCTACTCACGAAAAATTAGCTTGATAGTAATCACTTGCAAAAATAGGCGATGTATCCCGGACTATAAGTAGTCAACACAAAATATATGCAATAAACAAATGCACCTTCTATAAATAATTGCACACATTTACCAATAATGAACAAGACCCAGGCATAGATAAATCCCAACACCAAAGACAGAAAGTGGAGGTCACGCGCAGCTTTCGCTCGATGCGCTGGCGATAGTCCTTTCCTGTGCCTTTGTTACTTGAGAAAGTTTTCTCAGTTTGGATATTGGAATAGTGAAAATCTGTGGGATATAGGCAAATTCATGTTTTAGTGGTAGATAAAATACTGTTCCCAAAAGCCTTCATCGCTCTGAAGTATGTGATACGTGGAAATGTACTTGAATACGATAATATAGAGCATGGAATGAGAGCAAAAAAAAATAGTTAATGGCAGAAACTACATTAAAAGGAGCTAAGTTTTTATACGTGTTTGATATTTCAGTATTTTGCCGAAGGCTTAACGCTAGTTTCAAATAGGAGGTATTGTTACTTACGTATTTGTGAATTCATATGGCAAGAAACATATCAAATAAATATTTACTAGAGTCTTCTAATAGTAAGTAATCTTTTTGCATCTAAAATTACAGCAGAAAAAAAAGACCTACATCTTGTTATACCTAAGCTTCCAATTATCGATACACAGTGACCTTTACAACAAAAAGTCAGATCGGTAGCTAAAGATGTAAAAATACATTGATGGGTCCAGGCTCCGAGCTCACGGACACCACGTAATTGCCCTAACAATGGAACGCTAATCTCATTTCACGCCAGCTCCTATCGAGACCATCGCATCCTGATGTTTTGTTTTATAAATAGTGCATGAAACTGTACTATTTGGCACGTTGGAATTAAAAACAAAGGTTTTTGTAGCGCGGTGTTTCATCATTTGTCTATGCTTTAACACTGTAGGGATACAGGCTTGCTAAGAAAGTTCAGTATAAGCATAGATATAGGTTATAAACTACGCTGGCTAAGCGCAGGTATGCAGATGCCACTTAGTTTTAAGGAGGGGAAAAATTTGGTATATCATTTCAAAAACGAAACAATTGAGTTTAAGTTATCTACAAATATTATAAATTCTAAAGTAAGTATTTAGTACAGGCAGTACAGGCTATATTGAGTGCGTCTATATACTTTACTAGCTGTTCCGCGCGGTTTCTCTCGCATTGCTCCGCTCCTGTTGGTCTTAGGTTGATGATATATATAATATATATAGCCTTCCTCGATAAATGGGCTATCTAACACCGAAAAACTTTTTCAAATCGGACCAGTAGTTCCTGAGATTAGCGCGTTCAAACAAACAAACAAATAAACAAACTCTTCAGCTTTATAATATTAGTATAGATATGCTGCTTTAAAGTTTTAAATATTTGTGCACATTAAAAAATATTTTATCTAAATAACCATAACTAGTAGATATAATTAAATAAAGTGCAGTAAAACTCTATTTACCATTTATATGCGTGTAAATAGTACATAATTGTTATATTGGGTGAAGCCATTATCTTAAAGCGGTAACTTCTGACCTTGCTTTCAAGTTGGTTAAAGTGCAATAAGCTGCATATAAAATGTATTTTTGATCGTTTAATTGATTTTTAGATTTTTGTTTAACTGTTATTTGTGCAGTTTGATCGTAGCACCTTAGTATATAGATTTTACGATTTAAGTTAGTTATATAAAATATGGAATCGTTTATTTACAGCATGAATATATTTCATTCAAAAATTCACTAAGACATAATTATTGAGCGTATTGTAATTGTAATTATGTATTTCAGTTATTTCCAACCCTAGAGTATTTTTTTATGTGTACGTACTACGTAGTCTTTTGTGTCATTACATCTCAAGAAATCAATGTATATTTCCTTCTCTCAAGCTTCAATAATTGGATCTTAGTACCTTCGTAAAAATGTAGTAAATACATAGTTACATTATAAATGATGCCAGCTGACCCGAGGTATGGCGATCACGATGTTAGTGGAGTGATACAATTGGTACGAGATTCGGAGTTAATGAGCTAGCAGCGATGATATTAAACTAAATTCAGAAAAAAAAAGAATTTGAATATTCTGTTTAGTCCCAAAATATTAAAGTAAGAGCTTGGTTTACTTGATGTTTTATTATTTCTATCTTTTTTTTTAATTAAAATAAAGACGATATGGGCATATTTTATTGACTTTTTAGATGTTGTTTTACCTACATTTCATCTTTCATTATTTTAATAATTTTTTAAACATAATAAAGGTTTATATAAAAAAAAATTGTTAGTGTTTGTAGATGTTATTTTTAGAGCTCTACCAAGGTAGGGTACCAACATGTAATTTTTTTCTATTCTTCTGAAATAATTTTAAAAACAAAATATAAATGAAGATCGTCTAATACTTTACTGCCCACACAGTGATTTATCGATGGGTATATCCTTTCTATTTGAAAGTGACTATTACGTAACTACGGACGGACAGATAAAATGATTTCTGACAAATCACCGCAGACGTGATGAGGTCTGTACTTCGATTCTATTATTTTCAACTGATTGTTCGACAATTGATGAAACAAATGAATGGGATAGCTCCCACGCCTTGGTTTTAAATAAAAGAAATGAATATTGTAATAAGTAGCATATTTATTATTTAGTGTAGAAAGTTTTTCATTTGTGGATGTTTGTATGAAGTTTTTGAAAGTAGATTAAGCCTATTTAAAAGAGTAAAAAGTAATAGAAGTTACAAAATGATGTTTGTAACTTCTATTACCTGCTACCTGCCTACCTTTTTTATCAAGGAAATCAATGCACGGAGCAATGCATGTAAAAGATTACCGAAAATGAAATTTTTAAATGTCACAATTTCTAATTATTCCTTCAAAGTGTGCTTTTCCAACAATAATGTGCGAGGAAAGGGTTTATAAGGAACCAATCATATCGCTTCATTTAGTTTGAAGCGTTTAGCTTTTGAAACCAAACTATTGGTTATTTACAATCACATTCCTCGCTGCACATCTTCGCACATTTTAGGTGAAAAAGCACCCTAATTATGGTTATTACATTTTTTGCTGCAGAGAATTTATTAATGTATACTTTATTGCTCTACTAGATTTCCGCCCGCGGCTTCGCCCGCGTTTTCAAAGGAAAACCCGCATAGTTCCCGTTCCCGTGGAATTTCCGGGATAAAATCTATCCTATGTGTTAATCCAAGTTACCCTCTATATGTGTGCTAAATTTCATTGTAATCGGTTCAGTAGTTTTTACGTGAAAGAGTAACAAACATCCATACATCCATACATCCATACATCCATACAAACTTTCGCCTTTATAATAGTATTAAGAATTAAGATAAGATTAAGATTACTTTACTATAATAATTATTAATCTAATTATAAATGAAAACAAATAGCGGTCTTATCGCTACATAGCTACATATTTCTTCCAGACAAACAGACGTACAGAGAGAAATTAGAGGAGAGTATAAGCGTGGTATAAGGTTATTAATGGAGGGGACAATTAATCAATATACTCTTCTATCATTATAGATTATAATCGATAATCTAAATTGAGTTAACATTATACGTCACAGAACCATAAACAATATGGCGCCCTTGACAGAGAGTATTGCGATGTTCATACACGATTTTGGCATTTATCAGACGTCGTGATTCACTGTATATGTGAATATTTATGTGCTCTGATTGTCTTATCTGATGCATTTTTATATTACCTTTGATTGATCAATCCTTTTGTTATAAGGCAAGGGGACATGATAGGTTTTACTAAGGGAGCACAAATATTATAAGACAGCATAAAAATTGTTTAAAAACATAAAGTTAATGTAAAAGTAAGCAAACGTGCGAAGTCCTTATGAAATTGAATAAGATGTTATTGTAAATGAATACATTTGAAAAGAATCTAAATTTATAGATAGAAGCTTAATTTACTGTTTACGGGCAGCGCAGCATAAAATTTACGAAAATACTTCGTTAATTTTATGATTTAATTAAACGACAATATGTTGTTAAAATCATTTCAGTCTGGACATTAGATATAAGCTTCTTGGTCTGGACATAGACACAGATAGAATTAAAATTGTTTTGTTACATAGAAGAAATTGTTATATTAAACATCTCATCACGATAAAATATGTCAACTTCCTTTACATTTCTCAATATAAAAATATTTGATACACTTAACTAGATTATGAAATTTAGCAATAAATTACAATAATGTCGTGCGCAATCTATACATCGGCATTTAAAATGATTTCTTTAGCATTTGTAGATTACTTTCAGTTATATCATGAATCTAACTCATCTTGATAATATGATGCAATATAATATGCAGTTATAAATATATCGCATTTATATTTTATACAATATCATAACTCGAATTATTTAGTGAATTTATTGCATTATCGAAATTTGCTTGTCTTGTTTTAATCGTTTATGTTGTACATAGCCACTTTTAAACTGCGAAATTTAAATATATTTTTATAATGCTAAAAGGCAAACTTGTCGCTACTAATAATTGATCTCTGTCGTGCAATGTATTGTATTTGCAGTTGATGCATATACTAATGACAAAATATGAGTTTTGCCTGGACTAAAATTATATAATTACCTACGAAATAAACAAAGATGTTTTTATGAACACTGTGATGCACAAAAAACAACTTTCTGATCGAAAATATCGTTTTGTAATTTGTACAAAAGCAATAACAATTCCGTAATTAATATTAAAAATAAAAATCAGATAACAACAAGTAAATGTTCCAGAGTTTGTTGAAATCTATACTAATATTATAAAGAGGAAAGGTTTGTATGTATGTAGGTATGTATGTATGGTTTTCACGCATAAACTACTGGACCGATTTTGATGAAATTTGGCACAGATAATCTTTAAACCCTGAGAAAGAACATAGGCTACCTTTTATTGCGAAATATGTACCACGGGCGAAGCCGGGCGGACCGCTAGTCTCATATAAAATGATTTTTTAAACAATAATATTATAAACAGCAACCAACATAACCTTGACCAACAACTTTCCATTACGTAAAATTGTATTTTAATTTTGAGAACGTTGTTTGTTTGAACTTTGTGTACAAAATTATGATATTTCGAGACAATAGTTTGCGTTAATTATAAGTTACTTCATTATGCGGTCAAGTACGTCTGTTTGTTATTATTTTAAACTCTTATTCAACGTTTCAGAACATGAGGCAATATAATATCATCAATACCTACTAATATTATAAAAAAGAATGTCCGTCTGTAGGCTTTGCTTTCACGTAAGCCACAGCCGCGATTTTAGAATTTATAGTGAAATGGATAATTAAATAATTATTAATTTGTAAAATATTTCATATTGGACTCAGGATTACTTTCTGAGTTTGATAACAGTCCCTTCGCCTGCGTGGATGTCTAGATATGCGTGGATCTAAAGGTAATTGATTATTTTAAGTATGTAGTTACCATAAAAATTTGGAATATAAAAGTGAGAATTATACAAAAATTATCATAATTATGTATTCTTGCAGTTTATTATGCAAATCTATACATAATATATTTCGTATTTATAACAAAATTTTATAATTTAAAATACCACAGATATTAATACTACAGAGTACATAAAATTGTAGAGCTTTTAGCAAACATGCTCAAACTTTAGTCAATAATACAGACTATAACGAGTCGTTACATCGTGACTGTCAGAATTAGATACCAATAGATGATGTCTTAAACCCCCATAATTAACCGTGGGAATCATTGTTTAGTATTGAGACATCGTGATGGTCAGAAATAGGGATGTAACGATACATGATTTTGCCGATACGATACCGATACCGATATTTGTAGTAATGTATCGGCGATACCGATACCGATACCGATATCGATGGCTTGGTAGAAAAATAAATAGTGAATTATGCATGAAAAGTTACCAACATTTAACAGAGACAACTGTTAATCGTATTCTTTTAAATAAAAATGCCAAATCAAAAAACAACAAAACCATTTATTTTAGTATTATTATTTTACGAAGTCAGTTAAACTTTAATACACGTCATACAATCAGTACTAATAAAAGTTTACTATAATAGGCATGACGACAGTATCCATAAATGATCGAATTAGTGTTTTTAAGGGAAAATTTATAATAAATAAATTAAAAATAGTCACTTAGAAATAGTAAAAACATTAAGATTAATGAGATTATCAATAAAATAAAACATAGAAATTCTGCAGTCGGCCATCTTGACTGAAACACGCGTGACATCACGTCTATGTAAACAGCTTCGCGTCAGGTATATTTTGTTGTTATGAATATGTTGAGAATACGCATTTTTATATATTTTCTATTTTTTAACGTATGCTTTATCGACTCAGAACAGAAAATATATAATTGTGAATTCACGAATATTAGACTACAGGCCCGTGTTGAAAAAATTATGGGTCATTTGACCCACCAGGTGACCTATCAGAACGATATAAGAGCATAAAATAATAAGATTCAGCACTATGACGTCACTTGTAAGCTGTCCACCTGAGTGCAGATGAGAATTCGAAGGTTCAGGTAGAGATTTTCTCCCCTTGTCTCCATGATTTTTGTACGGCGTTGCGGAATAATTGATTAAAAGTAGTATAGAAATAGTATGACACAGATGCCGTACAAAATCAAATGACCAAATTTACCCTGGCAACTGTCGAAAAATAAAAATAAATTCCGACTTTGTGGACCACCATTTTTGTACGGCATCTGTGTCATACTATTTCTATACTGCTTTTAAGCCATTATTCCGCAACGCCGTACAAAAATCATGGAGACAAGGGGAGAAAATCTCTACCTGAACTTTCGAATTCTCATCTGCACTCAGGTGGACAGCTTACGAGTGACATCATAGTGCTGAATCTTATTATTTTATGCTCTTATATCATTCTAGATAGGTCAGGTGCTGGGTCAAATGACCCATAATTTTTTCAACATGGGCCTGTAGTCTATATGTGGTTCGGGTTTCTCTCCGTCCAATTTATACAATCATTTCATATTATTTTCTCTTTAATACTTTTTTTGGGTATTATTTTTATGTAGATTCACATTGCAATAATGCAACCACTTATAAACTTTGAAATTAGATTCTATAATACTTAATAATTAAATATTTGTTTAATTTTGCTTCGCTATGCATACAGATAATTACGTATTTACGTAATAGTGACGTCACGCCTACGCCATGACACCTGTGAGCTGTTTTGGCACAGTTAATAAATATTTTTTGAAAAATAGCTTTTATCTTCGTTAAATTTAAGTGTCCGTATTTAAGCAAAAAGGAACCACCCAGCAAAAACGCACTTCTGAGATATCAAAGGATTTACAAAAACATTTGCAGCTCTGTTAGATGAAGTAAAATTAAAATTTATTTTATTTAAATTCATTGATAAATTACTTATTTAAGTATGTGTATATAAATTTGCTCTGAATATTCTTAAAATTACTAGATAATTAAGAAAATGTGCATGTGGTTCCTTTTAACATTTATCAATTGATAGGTTTTCTCTTATACAAAAAGGAACCACATCCCAGGGATTTAATGATATAAATGAAACTATGTATTTATAATATCGTAATTAAAGCTTTAATTAATAAAATATATAAAATAATACTTATATAGGACGTTTATTCGACGATATCATCAAATTGGATTTCGAAATCCACCGTGTCTAGTCCATCTATGTGGTCTTCTATTGCATCATCACTAATGAGACCGTTATAAAAACTGTGCATCTTGTGGAATGAGATGTAATATGGACTGAATACCTATCGCTAGAAGGTGAAGAAAGCTTCTCCAGAGGCAGCGACGTATAAGGTTCTTCGTTATCTTCTGTAATAAAAAGAAAAAAGCTTTAAATCAAAATAATAAAGCCGCGTGACTTTTATACGTAGGTAGGTATATGGCGACAGCAAAATATTATTAGTTCTTATAAAGCCGTGTCCCTGCTAGACGACTAAGTATGTTGTATGTACATGCGCCATGTACAAAAAACTGGCTAAGTGCGAGTCGGACTCGGGCAACGAAGAGTTCCGTACCATTATCTATAAAAACGCCAAAAAAAAATCACGGCTTATCTATTGTATGGGAGCTTCTTAAATATTTATTAAGCTATTGCATAGCTTCTATCGCGGGCCTTGAGCGCGGGGACCGAATCGAGAAATTCCGTTACGAAAAAACCTCACGCTCTCCACTCTGACGGGCTCGGAGGTGTGGCTTGAGCCTTGAAGGCATGCTATGCAATAGCTTTACCGTGGCAGTCCCCGAGTGCCACACGTCTTTTTTTATTCTGTTTTTTAGTATTTGTTGTTACAGCGGCATCAGAAATACATCATATGAAATTTCAACTATCTAACTGTCACGGTTCATGAGACAGAGGGATAGACAGACGGACAGCGGAGTCTTAGTAATAGGGTCTCGTTTTACCCTTTGCAGGGTACGGAACCCTAAAAATCATACGCAACAGTGGCAACCCTAGCAAAAAATTAAATAAACTTGTTAAAATTTTGAATTTCGCAGGCTAGGGCCTTGTTCCGGTCAAAACAGTAGCCGCGCGAGTTTTAAAATCAAACAAATAATTATATGCGCTGAATGATGTGGCTGAATGTACTGTACTGAATCTGAATCTAAACGTATTTTACCAAAATAGTAGGTAGGTATCTAGATCATCGACAGTTATTTTTAAAACAGGGCTTAGACTTTAGTAGTTTCATCTCACAATGACAGATGAATCGTAACAAAATGATCTCTTAATTCGACTCACCGCGCTTTCGTGAACAACGACATTGTCGTTAAAATACGTAAATCCACAGAGGATTCCTCTTGTACTTACTTAATGAACTATCTTCTTAAAATCACACCACAATCGGGAATGAATCAAAAGTGGATAAAGCGTACCTGCATCTCAGATTCAATAAGTACTTAAATGCATTAAGTAAAACTACTTACCCGTTGTATCTTCATTATTATCTTCGGTGTTCGTCTCCAATGCTTTTCTTACCAATTGCTTGCTTATTTGTTTATTACTAAACATTTTCACATTTAATTTTAAAGGTAATTAACAAAAACAATAGAACTTACTTTGCGGGGG
Source organism: Colias eurytheme (assembly GCF_061535395.1). Lineage (NCBI taxonomy): Eukaryota > Metazoa > Arthropoda > Insecta > Lepidoptera > Pieridae > Colias > Colias eurytheme. Next base: position 9,390,448 of record NC_142999.1, on the reverse strand, counting down.
AAAAAAACACCGTCACGTATTCGAACTACTTCGCTGAATGTCACCTATATTGACAGATGTTCGACGTTTTACTTAAAAAATTGGAGTTTTGCACTTAAGTAATGAAATACGTTGTTTAAAGATGAGAAGCATTGTAACAAGTCAAGGCATTTGGTTCCATATATAGCGATGATGGGTTTCAGAATGTTTTACAATATTTATTTATGCATAATAGAACCGAATGCTTGTGGTTTTATTTTGCAATAAAAAATTACAATTAAATTATGTATTTATTTTACGCATAACCATACCACAGATACCTGGTTCCATTTTGTGTATTAAAAATAATTTTTATTAAAAGAAATATGTGTAATGTATAATGGTACCAAGTAGGTGTGGATCTGTTTTGTATAAAATGACATGATAGTAATATCGTTTATTTGTTTGAACAAAGCAGTCCCGTGGTGCTGTGGTTCGGTTTTGCTTAATATGGTATTATTCGTTGTTGCTGGTGGTTCCTTTCTGCTTTTAGTATACCTTGTTTCCAACGTAAAAATCATGTGGTTCTTGTTTGTATAAGAATTTAGACCACTTTTGAATGAGTATTCTTCAATAAAAGTAAAAAACGAAATTTGTCGAGTGGTTCCATTTTGCATAAATACGGACAAGTATATTAGCGAAATATAGAGTTTTTCTTGTTTAATAAACGTATACACACATTATGGAAGAGGTTTTGAAAATCTTTCGTCATGCCTATTGGTAGAGTTTTTTCAGAAAACAAAGTGCGCACGCGCGGGCGGCCTCCCGCATCGTTCATTGGGCGCGGATTTTTGAATTATTTGATATCAAAAAAATTGGTTGTTGGTAAAGTAGGTTTACGATCGAGATGTTTACGTGATAACATAATGCAGTGGCAGCGCTCGAGATGAAACGGGAGATCGGTCCGTCTCTCTCTCGTTATACCTGCGATCGCGCTCGTGAGGTTTTGGTGTGACACAAGTTTATGAACATGTCACCCGACTAAAACGATTTTAAAAACGTTATCACGTTAAAAATTAAAAAAATTCAAAATTATTTATTTCTTTCCTTTACATAAACAAATTTGTAATTGGAACACTCCTAGTAAGCAAATAAAATGCTTGTGTCAGGAGGTTCCGCTCTTCCTTAACACTATTACAGAAACAGAAATAAAACAATATGAATGAATACAATGCAAAAACATAAAAGAAAAGAAAGAATTTAATAAAAAAATATCGGTATCGGTTGATTTATTATCGGCGATACCGATATATCGGCTTGCCGATATATCGGCCGATATATCGGTATCTGTATCGGTATCGTTACATCCCTAGTCAGAAATGTTTCATATTGGTTTATTGTAGGAGCACATTTACGGTCTTTATATCGATAAACAAAACACATTGATATGATAATCGAAATGTATGATTTTATTGCAATATATTTATGGACTATATTCTTCCAAAAAAAAACGTATTAAAATCTATAGATTTATTTATTTATTTATTTATTTATTCAGTTTATTGATTTCTTACTATACTTTTATTACAGCTTTATGTTTGCACTTTATAATTCAATGATTAAGTATTATGTATATCTATAATACCTCTAATATTATAAAGCTGAAGAATTTGTTTGTTTGTTTGTTTGTTTGAACGTGACAATCTCAGGAACTACTGGTCCTATTTGAAAAATTATTTCGGTGTTAGATAGCCTACTCATCGGGGAAGGCTGTAGTCTATAGCCCATAGGCCTCGCTAAGACCGCGTGAAACCGCGGAGCGCAGCTAGAAGATAATATACATAATAAGAATTAAAACTTTATGTTGAGAGTAAAATATTTAAAAAAATATTCTTATATTAAATACGAACTTTTTTTGGACATTAAGATGAATACCTTTTGAGGAATCCTTAAACGATTTTAAAAAATATAAATTTTACTTATACGAGTAAAAAAAGCTACACCCCTACCGAGTAACATAGGCTATTTTATTACCAACCCGGGCGAAGTCTTGGTAAGCGGTTAGCAAATAAGAACATAATCTATATACTTATAATATACTTATAATAAATCTGTAGAGAGGCCAATTCTGTACATGAAATATATTTAAAAAAAAACTATGAAGGGGTGATAAGGGATCGCTACTGATGCCAAAAATGCAATCAATAAAATTTTTGTCTGTCTGTCTGTCTGTCTGTCTGTCTGTCTGTCTGTCTGTATATTCGTTATAGAAACAAAAACTACACGACGGATTTTAACGAAATTTGGCACAATTATTCTTCATACTCCTGGGCAGGTTATAGTAAAAGAATCATGTAAATCGGTGTAGAAACACCAAAGTTATACATGAAATACGCTATAAGTCATCGCGCGTGAATTACATGCCATAAGGATTATTTTTGTGTATCAGTTGCCGCGTTCGACGCGCTTCGCGGCGGGAGCTATAAAAAGGCGGCGGGTCCGCACCCGTTTCGCGTTGTCACGGCATCACGTGTGAACGGCTGAACCGATTTCGATAATTCTTTTCTATTATATTCCTTGAAGTACGAGGATGGTTCTTATGTAGAGAAAACGTAAATATTATGTACCACGGGCGAAGCCGGGGCGGACCGCTAGTGCATACTAAGAACAGAAGCCTTGTCGTGTCCTCTTAAAGTCATCTAGTAACCTATGCAAAGTTGCACTTAAGCAAAAGTTAAGTGCATTACCATTTAAAATTTTGACTGTTTGTCATATTGATTTTAATGATATTACTGACATTTAGATATTTAAAATACACCGTGAATATTTTTAATTAACCATAATTTTACAGTTATTTTCCTGGTAGTATTTTTAATTAGTCCCTTTTCTTTTAAAAAGCCTTCAAAACCCTTTCTTTTACTTTTAACAGTATCAATGTTAATAAAAATAATCTTATATACCTATACCATATTATAATCGATGAATTGACAAACCTTTCCTTAATGTTAATGATGGTAAAAACGAAAACAACATTGAATTTCTCAATAATTACAGCTTCTGTTTTATTTAATGAGATGTTATAAATGTCAGCACCATGGAATATATTACTTTACTTTGAACAAATATTGCAATAGTATTCATAACTAACAATTTATTCGTTTCTAAACTAAAAGCACATGTCGTATTGCGCAGATGATTAAAAATAATATAGTGTAGGTACAAGCATGGACCAATATATATCAAGGTACAAGTTAACTTGAGACTCGGCTGCTCGACATATTATGCGATATATTAGTTTTTCCTTAAAAATATTACTAGGTACCCAAAGTAAGTAAAACTGGTACTAACTTAGTTTTAATTACACTCCATTATTTTATTTATATTGGAAAGGTTATATATTATTTTGAAAATATCGTCATCGGCTCAGGCTAGTACAAAAATATACGTGTTTTGTTAATTATTAAAGTAATTAGTATTAGTAGTAATTATTTACGCATAGGTAATACATATAATATAGAAGGTCTTTAAATCTAGAAGCTTGTATTTTAAGATCGATAAGATGGGATGGAACTCTGCTCTACATATGCATAAATAAACGACAATTTCATCAATAATAGAATAACAAATAAAGAAACAGGCGCGGGCGTCAGTCCTAAATTATTATATTATACTAGCTGCTCCGCGCGGTTTCACCCCCGTGGCTCCACTCCTGTTGGTCGTAGCGTGATGATATATAGCCTATAACCTTCCTCGATAAATGGGCTATCTAAAACCGAAAGAATTTTTAAAATTGGACCAGTAGTTCCCGAGATTAGCGCGTTCAAACAAACAAACAAACTCTTCAGCTTTATAATATTAGTATAGATTTATTCCCTACTAAGTGTTTAAGATTATTAATTTATACTACTTTTATACGTATTGTTCTAGATCTTATGAAATGTTTTCTACGGGTCAAAAGACAATAAGTTTTGCACAAGCCGCCTAAAAAGGCATCTCTATTTAAACAATAGATAAAGGATGGGAAAATAATACAAAAAATAACGTAAATTACATTATATTTAGTCACCTGGTGTAATGTGTTAATCAGGCTGATGTTAAGACACGCTAAATGTGAAAAACTCGAGTGTTTTTGGCAATTATTACATCATAAACATTATCTTGTTTGTATTGTTATGGCTTTGTTTTTGTGTGTACGTAATGTTGTATAATTGTGTAGAATTGTAGTTTTGGCTTTAGATATTCACGGAAAACAAAAAAACATGTGAGATTGATGCTATTCGGTACTAAAAAGAATAATCCTAATTATTAATATTATAAATGCGAAAGTAACTCTATCTGTCTGTCTCTTCTTCACGCCTAAACCACTGAACTTGGGTACAGGGTTAGTTTTAGTTTTTGTACAGAGAAAGGACAAATGATTGGAAGGTTTTATCCCGGAAATCCAACGGGAAAGGGAACTATGAGGGTTTTCTTATGAGGAAAGCTAGTATGATAATAAGTTTGCCGTTTAGTGAAATAAAAAAGGGCCGTAGATGATAGGAAAAATATTAAATATTCTTAATTTAAGGTCTTAATTAACGTTAAGTAGGTAACCATTATTTTTTTATTTGTTATCTCGTTAATATTAATTTCATTTCCCACCATAAAGGTAAGGTTACGTACTTGATATAATTGCCCTATTTTTTCAAACTTGACAATGTTCCATTCCATATAGGTACTTATATTTGACAATTTAAAGATGTGCAATATCTAATCTAGTGCAATGACCTCGAAATTCGTTACGTAAGTATAAAAATTGGCAAAGCATTATATATTTTTAAAGTTAACACTATGTTGACAATATTATCGATTACCACATAAATGTGTTGGTTACGTGTATCTAACAAAATACTGTTACTTGTGTCTTCGAATCGATTGTCATAACGATTGTGTAACGGTAATCTCAAAGTATGTGATTGTCTCATTATATTATACTCGCTTCATTGAGCATGATAATGCGGAAAAATACGCTTCTTATATTGTCCATAGCATGTGAAAGAATTATGTGGTAATTATTTGCGAATGCGGTCGTTTAGAGACGTTTTCCTTAAATGTAAGAATTTCCTCTTTGTATTTTTATTATTTGGATAAAAATTGGGGGCAAAAAATTATTAACGACTCATAAAACTTGTTAATTTAAGCAGTTTTAATTTAAAGTAGGTCGATAATCTATACATGTATAATGTATATGATATGTCTTAGATATTTAAAAAATTCTACTACTTAAAAAATTCGCTTATTTATTTATGTATTTATTTGAGCCTTTTAAATAGCCAGAAATTTTATGACATCCAAATGGAGAGATATTTTTGTTTATGGCTTATTTGAATTTCATTAAAAATATTACAATTTTCAATTAAGTACTAGCTTTTCGCCCGCGGCTTCGCCCGCTTTGTCTTGTATACTAAAACATGACTCTATCTATTGAAAAAATCGCATTAAAATCCGTTGCGTAGTTTTGAAGATAGGGACATAGGGACAGAGAAAGCGACTTTGTTTTATACTATATTGTAATGATTGTTAAGTTTTGTACTAGCACCTTGTATACTAATTAGAGAATGCAAACTAATCACGATATCTCTAGCACAGAATCATTCGTGTTACTAGAATTTAAGTGAAATCTTAATGTATGAAGATTCAGATTAAACACCACCACGCTTATTTAACTAATGTTATAAAGAATAAAGTTTGTTTATAATGGATAAATTCTAAAATAAGTGGACTATTTGTTTTAATAATTTATAAGTGCAAAATTTATTTCCTATTGGCTATTATTGAGAAGCAAAGGCTTTTTCTAAATCTTGGTACAACGCAGGCGAATTTGGCGAACGGCTATGTAAAAAAATGGAATTATAGCAAAAGAATAAACATGCAGTATCTATATACATATATAAAACTCAAAGGTGACTGATATAGTGATCTATCAACGCACAGCCCAAACCACTGGACGTATCGGGCTGAAATTTGGCATGCAGGTAGATGTTAGGACGTAGGCATCCGCTAAGAAAAGATTTCCCGAAAGTCTGGCGGGAACGGGGAAAAACGGGGATGCACGTACAAAGTCGTGGGCGGAAGCTAGTAATAAATATAAATTTGACAATAAATTATATAGAAAAAATAATCATGTAGTTTGTGTGTGTTTTATGTTGCATGTTGCATTATAACTTGAGCAATACAATTATGATTGAAAGACTCAAAAACATCGAACACACACAAGAAGAAGATTTCGCAACCACCAATTTCTACTAGAAAGCTCCACCATAAATCGTGTAACTGCCATAAAATGCATGTGGTTCCCACGTGTTCCATAAAACGTTATCTGTCCGTCACTCTGTATCTCCGTAACGATCGTATCGTATGGGAACAGCTTGAAACTGTAATGTAATACGGATGATATAATTTACATTAATATTAATGAATGCCGCAATTCTGTTTTAATGAAACTGCAAAGGTTTGTAATTAAAATGGAGGAAATTTTGAAATTTTTTATGTAAAGTTTTTGATGAAGTATGAATTGTTGCGTTTTATTTAATGTTAGTTGGTAATCTTATCTTATATATAAAAATGAATCGCAAAATGTGTTGGTAAGCGCATAACTCGAGAACGGCTGAACCGATTTCGATAATTCTTTTTTTATTATATTCCTTGAAGTACGAGGATGGTTCTTATGTAGAGAAAACGTAAACATGTACCACGGGCGAAGCCGGGGCGGACCGCTAGTTTTTTATAAAATGCTGGGTGAATTATGGCCTATGGGTACCATATGTCTACTGCCATGATTCTACTAGGTGTGTACTAGTATAGTAGAGAGTCATTGTTTTGACTGACGATATAATAGACTTTAATAATATGTATATCTAATACTGCCCTATCATACATTTTACATTGCCAATATAATATGAGAATGTACATAGTATTTTTTTTAATAAGTACCCGAGAACACAGGTTGTGTTGGAATATTATCAAGAGACGTTATTTAACACAGATTTGCATCGTGAATTCGTTAATATATTCATCAATATTAATTGTATTTATTATTTTGTTCTTAATTGTAGTTATACTAGTATATACGGAAATAGAGAAAATACACATGTCTATATCTAAATTAATTTATAAACACATCACGCGTTTGCACAGTTCTGTATGTATTTTTTTACCCATTCTACAAACCACAATCAAAAATGGTTATATTACATAAATAAAGTTAATTAAAATAAATAGTAAATAAACCATATCCAATGATTTTGAGGGGGAAAGTGGTCGCGTGCAGGTACGCGGTCGCACGCATCTTATGAAAGTTAGATAATGATGTAGGTACTATCATTTGTGCTGTCGGTTATTGGTCTAGTTTGAATTTCATGTCATTCTTCTGAAGAATTTGGTGGTTTAAACTTTTAATGTTGTTGACCGTTAGTAGGTACTTCTTTGCTCCTATCCACTTCCAATTTCAATTAATCCATGTAATTCGGTATTTATAAGAGAAATAAGTATATTTCCGAGGTCAGTGAACCTTTATTGCACTTTTCACAGTGGGCATTTTATTTAATGAATAGAAATAAATCTATAACGAGACGGGATCGATTTTTTCTTTTAAAAATATTATTTGTAATAAAATGCACTTTTCACAATTCTTTCACGCATAACGATTATTCAGATTTCGATGAAATTTTACGCATTGATAAATATTATTGACTGGATATCTATAGATTATAGGTTGTAGGACCGTGCGAAGCTGAGGACATGTAATAACTTTATAGAGTAATTAATGTAATAATAAATATTATAAACCTATCGAATGTCACTAAGCTATGAATCATTAGATTATTTCATGGATCCGGTTCTTTCAATATAAATTAAATGAAGCAGCAAACCTAAAAGGTTAGTTTTTGCATCATGCATTTTATTTAAAAACAAGCTTGAGATCACGACTCTGCGTTAATTGATTAATTGCATAGATCCGATTAAGATCCGCTACATGTTGGTTAAAGTCCTATCAAATTGATGTAGCATTTTCGGATATTATTCGGAACATACAGGCAGTAAACTTACACACATAAAAGGCAGTTAAGTACATATTATATTTAATTTTAATACAATAGTTTATAGTACGTACGTATTATTAAGTTTGCGACTACATACAATATTTTATCTGTAGTTAAGTAAAGTTTGCTGGTAAACGGTAAGGGTATTTCGACAAAAAATCCCCAATAATTAAATTATATAAAGCCCTTTTAGTTGCGTGATAATTAAAAAAAAAACAAAAGAAACACCATATGGTCTATATAAAACACAATAAACAAGTAAATATCAGCTTTCCTTGATAATTATGCACTCACTTTCGATACAGATAACGGCCATGACCTTTAAGATACATCTTAGTACTTATATTTGAAACCTGAGATCCCGTTGACGACATATTTAAAGTTCCGGTGGCCCAGTTAGGGCTGTCAACAGTTTGTTTAAATAATTGTATTTTATTAGCTACTAGCTTTCCGCCCGCGGCTTCGCCCGCTTGGTCTAAAACCTAATAAATTATATACTAAAACCTTCCTCTTGAATCACTCTATCCATTAAAAAAAACGCATCAAAATCCGTTGCGTAGTTTTAAAGATTTAAGCATACATAGGGACATAGGGACAGAGAAAGCGACTTTGTTTTATACTATGTAGTGATGATAGGTATACATGTTTGCTAGGCAATTTTAACTATTATTTTATTTTATAATGGCTTTCCACCCGTAGCTTTCGCCCGCTTCGTTTAAAACCTAATAAATTAACCTTCCTCTTAAAAAAACCGCATCAAAAGCCGTTGCGTAGTTTTAAAGATTTAAGCATACATAGGGACATAGGGACAAAGAAAGCTTTTTCATACTATGTAGTGGTAACTTGGACCAAGTTGCCAGCATAGTGTTTGAATGAATTTATTAATAAAAATTAATAAAAATGCCAAATATAAAAATCCTATTGATTCAGGTTGTTTTACATAGATATTTCTAAGGAGTGGTCTAGATTCTTTTGTAACCTAGTTTATGTAATAAAAGAGCCAACTAGTATTAAACTTGAAGCTATAAGGTTACCTGTAAACTTGTGCAGGATATATACGTTGAGTAACTGGTTGAATAAAAATCAATTAAGAAATTTTTCAATACTAACTTATGTACTTCCTTATGTACTATACGGATGTATTTCAAATATCGGTTTTGCTTTAAATGAACATGTAGATATTACCGTTATTCTATTATATACCGTTAAAAATAATGCCATAATCATCTTGGTTATTTGAATAACAAAAAAATTTAATCGTCTGTCTGTTTTTCCGAAAGTTAGAAATGATTTTGACGGGGCTGTCATTTTTATTTTATTTTCGGCGTTTTTAATTTTTCCTTCTCTATCTATTGGAATTTTAGCCATAATCATAAAGTATTATTTTCATAATCACTAATGCATAAACAGTTATTATACAATATGTATTTCGCAACTTATTTCGTTATAAATATATTATATAGCGTCTATAAAAGGAAGCAGTAACTTGTGTGGTATATGATGAAACATGCATTTATCTTACATAGTATGTGCTTTACCAAAATAAAATTGTTATTGTATTTAAGATATAAATTTTAACTTTAAGGATTTCTTGACGATAACGTGAAAAAAAAAGTTATATTGCTTTTTCTGAGGTGTTGGTAAACTTGACATAGTTTATACAATGGAGGTCTTTTTGAATAATAAGGATGTATTTTGTTTTAATTGTGTGGTAAATACAATTTATTGGTTGAAAAACACATTTAAAAAATTGTATTTTTTGGTTGGATATATGAATTTTGATTTATTTATTTTGAAGAAATACTGAAATTTAAATAATGAAAACCTCGTTTTGAAAAGAAATCGAGTTTTTGTGAATATGCAGTCAAATTTTATGCAAATTTCTAACGAGGTCAACTATTATCATACATATTTTAAAATACTATTGTTACGAGAGTGGTCATAGACTTTATCACTTATTAATATAAAACAGAAAATCTTCCCGCTATCTGTCCCTACACTGCTTTATTTTGACCTACGCAACGGATTTTGATGCAACTTTTTTTAATATACAAAGTGGTTTTCGAGGAAGGCTTATTAATCTGTTAAGTTTAAGGTAAAGTGAACTGAAAGCGATTTATCAAATAAATGCATTCAAATAACATTTGGCAATAGCAGTGATAAGAAACTTCCTGAGGCTGTCGCAAGACGAGACGGCGTGTGGCGAACGACGTCCGTATGGTTTAATTCGTACTCTGAATACGGAAACATAAACGATTGAAACATTATTGTTGTAATGAGTTATGCGAGTGTATTACGATGTATGGAAACTGTGAAACTGCGGCTAATTGCGATATGAAATATTATGTAGTTTTTCGGAGATTTTGAAAGATTTTTAAACAGATGATTCGAGTTATATCATGGATGTAAGTGAAACTAGAGCAACAAAAAAATATTGAATAATATCGTAAAAAGGAACAAAAAATATGTTTTTAATGAAGGTGTTCATCTTTACATGTGTTGTAAACAGAGAAACAAAAATAGAAATCAAATCCATATTTCACAAATTAACTATTTTTGGATGCATTTTAATTTTTAGGTCTTACGAATTACATAATTATCGATTTTTATGATATTAGTGCTCATCTATTTCACTTCTCACGGTCTAAATCTATTAAACATTTCGTAAACATAAATATTTAATTTGAACTTTTTTGCACACCGTACACCTCAATTAAGTTGCAATCAGTAGTTGTCGTATAATTCGCTACAGAAACATCGCATTAATATACAAACTTCATAATTTTATTTCGCCATTAGTTCGAAATAAGCTTAATGATGTTTTGACACAAACATTTTGTTTGCAAACCGTACTGTTTTTGCTATAATCTGTGCAGTTTCGTATGTTTAATTTTAAATTAGGGTTTATAAAAATTTACCTAAATCGAAATATTTATTCAATTTTAGTGTTCAAACTCTAAAGAACATAATATGCCATCACACTCTACACTACATAAATACATAGTTGTGTTTGAATGTATTGCAAAAGACACAAAATGAGATTACTACGCAGGTAATAAATGCTAATGATAGGATTCAGGATTCTTGAATAATTAAAACTAATAATTATATAGCATGCATACTAGCTAGTAGTGCTACTATCAAGAACTAATTTAAACCCATTGCGAAAGTTTGTGAAGATGGATGTATGTGTAGGTGTGTATGTTTGTTACTCTTTCACGCAAATACAACTGAACCGATTATAATGAAATTTAGCACAGATATAGAGGGTAACTTGGTTTAACACGAAGGATAGGTTTTATCCCGGAACAAAAGGAACTATGCGTATGCGGGTTTTTCTTTGAAAGCGAGGACGAATTAAATATATCAAATGAATAAAAATGCTATTTCTACAAACTTTACAATAAATAATTTTAAACCCAAAACATTGACTATAAACTACTAAACATGAATTCATTACATATCCACATTACCACAATATGTAAATAACTTAGTAGCAACTAATGCAACTTGACTAACATCTAATCTAAGCCAAATAAGTGAGATGACGTACAAAGACTAATGATTATGGCCAGATGGCCAATTTCCCTAAAGGTCGATGAATAATGCCCACTGTAACTGTGTTGCAAAATATATAATAATGTAGTTATGTTATAAGAGGTTGCGATTTATTGATGAATAGTATTAAAGTTAGAAGAAATATTTTTTTGTAGGAATAAAATATCTTAAAATAAAATATTATAATAAAATCAATTAAGCAGTTTATTATGGATATTTGAGTGACGTTACTGATATATTCGACGACGTTCGACGACGCGGTTGGCGCAGTGGTAAAGTAACTGCCTACTGAGCCGACGGTCCCGGGTTCGATCCCCGGTCAGGGCAAATATTTGTGTGATGAACTCAATTATTTGTTCTTGGGTCTGGGTGTTATTATCTATATATGTATTTATTAAATATTATATTTATCGTCGCCTAGTACCCACAACACAAGCCTTAATTGAGCTTACTGTGGGACTAGGTCGATTTGTGTAATAATGTCCTATAATATTTATTTATTTTATTTATATCTTTATTAGCACGGTACGACCGCAATAATATGAAAATAAATAAATGACGAAGAAGCCTTTTAAGTCTACATAATAAAAATAACATTCAACTTTATATTTTATTTTCAACTAAATAAATAATACAAAAGTAACATTACAATCCCCCAAGCAACATCTTGGGGCCAATAAATATGCCTATTCACTACTCTTATTCAAAGCTCATTCCCTCATAACTTGTACCACATCCGAATAACATATGAAGCAACGGACGGACAGAAGCTAATCCCATTCAATATATTGTTACGGTTCGGTGCCAATCACATGTATTAGCCGATATTTATTTATAATGACTAGAATTAACACCTCGCTTCGATGAATATTCAATGGTCACATCTTTGTATTTTGCAAGACAATTTTCTTAATGTATTGAAATTTATAATTGCGAATGTTTTAGAGCGATTACAGTAGGCTCTTCTTTTTCAAATAATGATATCGAGAATGTTAGCAGTAGGTACTTATCTAAATTATTTTTAATGTGTGGTTAGAAATTACATCTATTACATTTTCCTCATTTTTGTGTTTATGTAATTATAGAAAAAATATTAAAGGTATCTTCAATTATGTTTCGTACATTGAATAAAGATTTATTAATGATGTGCTGTAAGATCGAATTCCTTTCCTTATTTCCTTGTAGTTTTTTTTAGTGTTATTGTTATTATGTTGTTGACTATCTTTCATGTTAAATTATTTAAAAAGTATAATAAATAAAGTATATAATATGTTTTCAATTTCATTAACTTGGTATCAAGGACGTTACTCAACCGGTTTGTACAAAAAACTTGAAAGTGAATAATTTAAATTTTAAAACAAAAACAGATTTTAGTTAACGAAAAATTTCTTCCTGTATCACGCGTAATGTTCGATATTTTTGTTTTTCGTCAACATTGAGATATCGAGATTAACTTTAGATTGACTTGCCTTTATATATTACGATTTTTGAAGCTATTTAAGGGGCCTAGATTTTTTTTTATCGCCTGATTGGGAAGCGCTTGACCACGATCTCGCCTGATGGTAAGCTGTGGCCTAGTACTCGTCGGGGAACAATTAGAGCTTAATGGGACATACTTTTTTTAAGAAAATTATAACAATATATTTTGCTATTAGCTTTCATACAAAACTATATACTCGTCTAGTTTATTATGATAGTCAAAGAAATATTAGTCTAATATGACATTCTAGGGAGAGTGTTGTTTGATGTTTGCGAATATTATTAAGATTCTAGTTACTTGCAAATCAAGTTTGGTTAAAGTTGCGTTTACACTTGGGTTGAATAGTTTTATCATTGGACAACTATATTATTTAATTTCTCTTATAATGTATTGGTATTAATGTAGAGTTTAGTATTTCGGTTAGGTAGGTATATATATACAAATCTTCTTTGTTATCTTTGAATTAAAATATTATATCTATTAATAATATGGACTTCACAAGTTTTCGTGTCATATTTAGAGTAAAAATCGATCGATTATGCTATAGAACTCTAATATGTAACAGAAAATAAAGCATAGTCTCCATAAACATGTTGAATATGTTGGTGAGAACTCACCTTTAGGGTCTGGGTCAGTTTCGACCGTGCATTCCCGGTTTACAGCAGGAAGGAAAATAATTACATACATTACGTAATTATTACATGTGTGGATTGCCTTTTAGAGAACTACAAGTACCTTATGTATAATATTTATCGGATGTCATTAAAATAATTTAAAATACGCGTGCTTATTAATATGTTGTTTTAATATTAAACATAATATTGCATAATGCACAAATAATATTTTACATACTTTACTTATATGATATTTTCCCAAAATTTATTTCGTTGAATTCTTTATTTTCTATTGATTATAAAACTTTTAAATTGGTTCATTAGCTATTAAAATAATCATAAATAACTAAATTATATTTTTATCGCCGATATAAGAGAATATACTTTTTGCTCCCACCCTTATACTTTTAAAGGCAAAAACTCTAGTTCTAACTATAAATAGAACTCGAAGTAATAAAAACTTAGTCTTCTTTATATACTAGGTCATAGAATGATATTTATAAAATAAGGATATTGGTTTCCTCATACTTTACCGATCTGCGACTGCATCAAACCTTATTAGAAAACATCTTTACATAATTTATTTATTAATTTACGTCTTAGTGTGAAATAAATACATCGAAATTCGAAGAAGGTTATACAATCTTAGTATACATATATTATACTGTTAGTTATATACAAGTCTGTCTAGATGCTAAGCTAACATAACACTATAATGTTATATTTTTTATATTTATTAGATAATATATTATTTCAAAACGATGATCGAAGTGTGCCTATTTCAATAATTAGTGACATTTTATTACATTTTTATAACGCTGCCAAAAATTAGGTATAAAATTATGCATGTACATAACTTCATTTTTTGTAATTTTGGTATGATTTATATTCGCGTTTTAGCACAGTTCTAGTTATCTTGTACATGAATATTATTCTTATAAGATAATTGTTAATAACTTTTTTTATCTTTAAAAATAGTTATTGTTTTTTTTTGCATTAATTCAGAATTTTTTATTTTATCTTTGAAGCAACAAATCTTCATATTAATGTTAAATTTTAACACCTTTTACATTTTATACACAACATAATATAAAATAAATATGTTTTTCTTTTCAATTAAAAGAACGATTCCATAGAAAAAAAAATTTGCTCTACAACTCTAAAGATAAATCAACACAAATCAGTACAAGTACATCGCATCGATAATAGCTAGTAATTAGTGCAACATTAACTCAGTTATGCGACACACACAATCTTCATTATCTCATGAGATTATGAGATATGAGTAAAAACATCCAACGTCAGAAAAAAGCTTGAGCGTTGCAATAACGTTAGATTTAATGTAGATAAATGCGACCTAATGATCTAGTTTTTTAAACGTTTTCTTTTAAGAAAAAATGAAAAGACTAAGGTGATCAATTGAGCTCTAACTTCCTGATTTTTATATTGAGTGTCTTATAAATGTTCGAGAATGATAAGTATGCAATTTTAATTGATAGTTTCCTGAAATACGTCACACTATTTTTTATTAATAGCAGTGTGAATTTTCCGGGGTTATTTTTAGTAAAGTACTTTAACTCTATATAGAGTAACTACCTAAAGTTTTGAAGTTGACGTTCGCTCTATCTTTTGATTAATTACCAGAAATAGTAGAGACGGTAAATTATATTGCTTCTTTCATTTTTTTAAGATTTACTTTCGATATAGATTATACGATTATTTTTATTACTTAAATAATATGTACTAAATTTATATATCGATTAAACCAGCTTTAAGAGCGTATCAACAAGATAACCTAGAGCACTTAAAATAACACTTGTCCATACGAATGTTGACCTAATTCATATATGTTTGTCTTCACCCAAATTACAATTAGCAATATTGTGTGAATAAAAACAATATCACATGGGAATCTCTTGTGAAACGGCATGAGAATGGACGCCGGCCTTGAGAGGTGCCGCGGCTTGCGATGTCCCTAATTCACTCTTAAATATCAAAGAGATGTACTGTAACTGTGTTAAGGTAATTTTGGTAGATGTTTGCATGTTTTGATAATTGAGTTTGTCTTGAGTCTTCTGTGTGTCTCTATAGTATGGAGAGATAAGAGTTTTTTTTTAAATTAAAATACTAAATATATTTATTACAGTTAGTATCCTTAATTACAAAATTTAGCACAGTTGAGCGACGTCTATTTGAACGCTTAAGCTATGATTAACCTCTTGAATAATTTTAAACTGTTTTCAAAATATTAGAAATTTGCATACGATAGATTTGTAATAAATTCTGAGAATAGAATCTAAAAGTCAAAGGTTGCTCTTATATAATAATGCTAATACATTCACAAAGTGTAAAAGTTCGATGTAAAAGGAATAGTAAGCAGTGATATCAAGGAAATCATGTAATATAGGCAATAAAACATGCAGAATTCTTCGCTCGTAGAAAAGAGTTCAACGAGCCTTCGCGTGCTCGATACATTACGTGTGATTTACACGATCTTAATTTGAGAGTGATAATGAAATATAGATACATTAATTATTATATGTCATAATTGTACATAATAATAAAATTTATTGCGTATAAATTATTTAGCGCAAATACACTTGATTCAGTAATTTGTTTAAATACTTTCATTTAATTTAAATTTTGTATGTTAACAAAGTTACCGTAAAATACTTAACAGAATTATAATTGATAATAAATGTAAATGATAATATTTACAAACATTAATTAATATTAATGCATCACATGAAATTAATTATCAGTTCAAATAGTAATTTTAACTAAACAACCATTTACGCTTAAATAAAGTTAACAAATGCAACACTTACCCAATATAATCTTCCAAACACACACAAATCACTGCACAAACACTAACGCGTACTTTCAAACTGTTTAAAACCTGGAAAAATATAAGACAGATGACATAACCTATCTTAATGCCTATCAGTTCCTAGTCCGTAACGTTGTTTCAAAAAAATTATATTGTCGCAGTGTGGGAAACGCTCTTACGCAAACAATACGTAATTAAAAATTGTTTCGCCCACATATAAAATCTTTGTCACACTTTATTTGCTGTATTTTATTAATTTTAATGCTAATTAAAGTGATTTGTGCGTCCAATTAACATTTTACGACTCCCAAAAATTTGGATATAAAATTGCGAAAAACGCTCTATAATTTGGGAAAACGCAACCAGTTTTATGTTCAAGAGATCTTCAACTATAGGTAGGTGATAGTGAAATAATATATTAAAAAAACAGGTTGAAAGCACACCTTTCGCGGACGTTAGGCACCGCGAGTGAAGACGACCGAGTGAGTTGTGGATGAGCACGGGCTGCGCCGGCGCACATCGAGTGGGGAATGAAAGTAAGGGTGCTGTGTCAAGGCTCGATATTTTCCATTATTCTGTTGCGCAACAGTTCATAATTTGAACTATTTTAATGAACGTAACTAGGTGATAATACGATTTGCAATGATCTTTGTGGTGTCCAATCATTGACGTGGATGGTCTGGATGTATGGTCAATGGTGATATGCAATAAGTGTGTGGTCATTGTACTAATGTTATAAATACGAAAGGAACTCTGTGTGTTGCATTTTTATGAAAGAACTGGAACGGATTTGTATATATAGAATAGATGCATTTTGAGAGCAGGGGATTACCATGATGTCTTTAGCTTTACCATGATGTTTTTAAATGTGGAGGAAATATGATGGTTTACATGAATTTATTTTTAATATAATAATAATATATGGTTTACATGATTTTATTTATTTACTGAAATAAGTACTTTTTCACCATTATCACAGCTTTTATAGGTACCATCCTAATTTAAGTTTATGGAGATACACTTTTTGTGTTCCAAATTTACAACATCGAATTTTGATATTCGTTCTTATGAATTTTAATCGACTGAGTTCGATATTATGTATGGAGTCTAATCCACCCTTTTTCTTTCTTTTTACTATATCAACCTTATGTGCGTATGTGCACGCTTTGCGTATCTTCGAGTGCTGCGCTTTTATGAATTAAACTCTAGGTGAGTGAGTGAGAGAGTCTAGATGTTCGTCTTACCGTTATCAATACAGTAATATAGGTCCAACAAAACAATTACAATTAAAACACGACTAAATACAAATTCTATTGAATGGATCTGAAAAAAATGTCTAATCTTAGTACAACAATAACCACTTTAACCTTTGTTCCAGCCTTGCAGACATACAAACATACAATGGTTCACAGCGATAAGTCATAATAACGACAATTTATATAATGTAATCTGATAATGATAAAACTTCCAAAGTTACATGTTTTTTGGTGCGTTTAAAAATTTAATTGCTGTCAATTTTTTATGGCGTTTATATTGTTTGATATTGTGATTATAAGTTAATTAAATAAAATATGGTTTAAGTTGTTTATTGTTTTTATTGTTAACGTTTTATCGATAACGTTTATCTTATCTTAATCTTAATACTATTATAAAGGCGAAAGTTTGTATGGATGTATGGATGTATGGATGTTTGTTACTCTTTCACGTAAAAACTACTGAACCGATTACACCGATTATGAAATTTAGCACACATATAGAGGGTAACTTGGATTAACACATAGGATAGGTTTTATCCCGGAAATCCCACGGGAACGGGAACTATGCGGGTTTTCCTTTGAAAATGCGGGCGAAGCCGCGGGCGGAAATCTAGTTTGTAATAAAGTACCTACCTAGTGCTTGTTTTACGACGATGTCTGCTGCGCGGTTAGCGTCTATGGTCGGTGAATAATATTGCGTGAATCAAACAGTGTCGGTTCGATCTCCACTTTACAATAACAACAAAAACTTGAAGATATTTTCATATTTGTTAAGACAAATTGTGTTTTCATAGTAATACAATATCTATATTAGGTAAATTTTCTGCATTGTATATTGTGTATTTTCTGCATTGTATATTGTTATTGAAGACCTAAATAACAACTCTATATAAGGAGTTTTTGTCAATTTAATATCTAATGGAAATTTATTGATATTTTTGAATAATTAGTGTAGCTTTCACGTGTACAAAAGATTAAGAAACTATGTTATAAGGAAAAGCCCACAGATATCGGCTAAACTAAATCATTATGAGGGTATTACAAAACGCTACAAGATGATTCGCACATTTAGAATAGCCCTAATGTACCGCCATTTTGTATAAAAGCCGTACTATGATTGATTCCTTTGTAAATTATGTATTACAATATTTCCTACATTTATTTATTTATATGTTGCAGCTAAAGGGAATAATTCGCCTCTACATTTTTCGCTATACCCAAATGTACTATTGACTTCATATAATACATATATTAAATTTTAAACTACTACTAGCTTTCCCGTCATACGTTGACTTAGGGGTATGAAAAATAGATGTTGGCAGATTCTCTGACCTACCCGATATGCACATTAAATTTCATGAGAATCGGTGCAGCCGTTTCGGAGGAGTATTGTAACTAACATTGTGACAAGAGAATTTTGATCATCTATTGACACTATTGTTCTAGATCACAGTAAATATTTCTAAAAGAAAATTTTAAATATTCTTACTGGTTTGTATCTACAATTTTTGATATAAAGATAAAATGGTCAACAACCATAACCCTTGTTTTTTAAAATAATACTTAATCATAATCAAATTCACCTTTTGATTCTCACAGATGGTTTTGAAATATCCTATTATATTAGTTATGGAAATAAAACTACTCGTGACACTCAAAATAATGCGTGATGATGCTTGCTATAATTTGAATTATTATTAGTGCAATATTTTTAACCTTGGGTAGAATATTATCCAATTGAATATATTATGTTTTGATATATTACCAACGTTTGTTTATTTAAAGGCAAAACGAGTTAGTCGAGAGATTTATAATAATTTTCACACATACATTTTATGATACATTTCTTCTTACATCAAACGCACATAGAGCTAGATCAAGAGCAAGTAATATTATATTACTATTCTTTTAAAACTCGTATTCATTGACCATTGTTGTTCAGTATTATTACATTGCATAGAATCTTTACGGACGAACTAAGAACAACAAAAGAATGTTTTACGCCCGTTTACACTAAAATAATTTGACATAGTGGGGCTAGAATGAGCATTCGCTCGTTAGATGTAAATGCACCGTAAGATTTCAGTGATGTGTATTGATTTGGTTTGCTGATAAGAATTGAAGCCGATGCCTGTTAATATAAAACTTTATTTTATTGTTAATAACTGTGAATAACCATTTATTTAATGTAAGAAATCTTATATATAAAATTCTCGTGTCACAATGTTAGTCTGCATACTCCTCCGAAACGGGTGGACCGATTCTCATGAAATTTTCTGTGCATATCGGGTAAGTCTGAGAATCAGCCAACATCTATTTTTCATATGTACCACGGGCGAAGCCGGGGCGGACCGCTAGTAACAACTAAAAGGCAAAGCTTTTCAGTCATACTCAGTTCAGAAAACTGAACGTACTGAACTCATATTAGTTTTCGTACTTTCAATTAGACATGTTCTAGAAGCACTTTTGAATCATCATAACATAATTTTACCATTTACCACCGATTAGAAAAAAAGTTTCTACGAAGAAGAAACGACAAGAAACTCTATTGTTGGAACTACTACTAATTCTAACAAAGTAATTCATGCTAGATAGTTTACTTATTGACAGATTTTGAGATTCACCTGTAACACGATAAGTGAGTGCA
This sequence comes from Colias eurytheme, assembly GCF_061535395.1. Classification (NCBI taxonomy): domain Eukaryota; kingdom Metazoa; phylum Arthropoda; class Insecta; order Lepidoptera; family Pieridae; genus Colias; species Colias eurytheme. The sequence continues at coordinate 9,370,024 of NC_142999.1, read as the reverse complement.
AATTCAAGCATTCATATTATTGAAAGCCGTCGGAGTGACCTCTATTGTTAATAGCTGAATAAACTTTATTTCTATTTTGAAATCGTATTTAATAGATTTATAAATTTAATAACGTCTTTTAAACTCTGGTCATGAAAAGATTATTATTGTCTATTAATTTAATAAGCTTAATTGTAGAGTAACTATTTAGAACGATTGTTCGTATTGTTGATTATGTCTGCTGGGCTGATCTCATATTTTTTCTTTGTTTGTTTAATAGAATACTAAAAATAATGGCTTAATTCTACACAAGTATTTTGCATTTTGTCCGTACTCCTACTTTTTGATTGCACTTTTTGATAGGCAATTTATCATAGACGTATTTGTTCAAAAATTATATAAGATAAAAATACATCTCATTTGGTTATCAGGGTGATGGTTTTCCCTAATTCGGATCATAGACTACAGCTTTATCTAATATAAAGCTTTAGTCAATAAAAAAAAAAGAATTCTCAAAATCTGTTTAGTAGTTTTGGAGATTATTCCTATTCTATTCTATTCTATTTTACCAAATTAATTACGTATAGTTAAGAATCGTTATAAAAACAGTTGATATATAAACTAACTATAGGTGTATACCTAAGTATATACTTAATTTAGAAATTTCGCATAAATTTGGAAAAAAAACTGATTTATGTATATTGAATATTCTCACATCGTCGACCCAGTTTGTTCAGGATAAAGGCCGGATGTTACCGTGTTTCAGTGTTACATGCTAATGTGTAGTCTAAGAGCTGCTTAACTGATTGATTAACATAATTGTATCATTACGCAATGTATGATACAGTACAAGTTATTTCAATATTCTTCCAGATGGTGCGTAGGTAATAGTTATTTGATTTTAAGTTTTGAATATACTTAAATATTATATAGATAACAACTTTTGTCGTATGAGATGGGATGATATAGACGAATAAGTCTGCCTCGATAAAAATGTACTAACAGTATCACAAAAACAACAGAACTATAATCATACTGACATTAATTATTGTTATTTTCTAGCTTCTATTACATATGCGAACAAAATTTGCATTTTTTTCCCAGATAAATGTAATGTAAATTATTCAGCTGCTCTTGGTCTATTTGTATGTCGAGATAGGAGGTTTATAGGTTTCAGTTAACAATGGGACCGAAGAAAGTAAATAATCAAAGTATGTGTAACGTGTTTGGGCAACGCATGTTTATATTATACAGATTATGAAATTGTGAATAAATTGGGAATTAGTAGGAACTAGTTTGGAAATGATATCTTTGCATCGAATTAAGCTTGGGTTGAATTTAATATAGACTAGCGGTCCGCCCCGGCTTCGCCCGTGGTACATATTTAGGTTTTCTCTACATAAAAACCATTCTCGTACTTCAAGGAATATAATAAAAAAAGAAATATCGAAATCGGTTCAGCCGTTCTCGAGTTATGCGCTTACCAACACATTTTGCGATTCATTTTTATATATAAGATAGGAATAATTAATTTATTAAGATAAAATAGACATAACGAGCTGAAGGCTACCAAGTAAGGTTTCTTAATAATATTTGTTTTATTTGTTACAATGCGTCCATCATATGACTGAAGGACGACATCGACATAATAATAATATAACGCTGAAATTTTTTTGTTGATTTCTTATGAGCTAATATTTTATTTTAGGAGTTAGTGCAGCCTATTAACACAGTATAAATATATTTAGGATTTTATAGACTGTGCTATTAATAAAGGAAGTCTGTATATATATCTATACGTATGAATGTAAAAATATTATGTTTGAAACTAAATAACGTTGAATGGGTCGTCAGTAAATATAAGTTTTTGTCTCAATATCGATATTCCTTTGAACTATCAAAAATAAATTCTAAAAACAATTGCGTACATAAATCACAGTGTAAATTAATAACAATTTCGTAAATAGATAATGGAATGACAGTATAGTGATTATCAATTAAGCGAATTGCATACATTGTGTTTCGATACAATTGTCGAATAATGAGCACCTTACAGAGGTCACATGGCTCCAATGAGCTGTCTGCATTCGACACGCACATCTTGAAGTTTCTTAATCCAATTTGCTATACCTACGAATTTTTAAATAACTAACACTAATATTGCACATGGATGTCATTCGTTTTATTGTGTTTTTCAAGGACTTTATGGCGATAAAATTGAAATGTGTTTTAGTTTGTTTACAAAAGCTGCAGAGGTCAGAGACATTCAATCTCAAATAAATTCAAACCTTTTTTAATTTGATTGGAACGTTCTTCGTCACAATGCATAGCTGCTACATACTGAGCTTAATCTCTTGGAGGTGTTTAATAATGTCCCTACATTAGCTGTTCGATAATCTACGATCATACGAACTAGAAAAAAATAATATACGGCTTTGTGTCCGCTAGAGTATTATTTTTGGTATTCAATTGAATAGTTATTATGGAAGAATAACATTTTTTTTCAGTAATATTCATAATTATCTGTTTGTTCAAGGAAGAGAAAGCCATCACTTAAGAAATAACTGTATTCGATTCGAAATTATTACCTATTCCTCGATAACTTTACAAAACAAACCTTTGATGTGCCTTTGTTTATCTGACGAAGGTTTTCTTACAAAATGTATAATCCTATAATCAAAAACCACAGTTGTGTCATAACCTAAGGTCATAACTGGGTAAAATCGCGAAAAATTGTACATGAATTATTTTTTCAATGTTCCCATTTTATTTCTCATATGGCATCAACGTTTTTTGACAACAAGTGTTTTGTTAGATATGTAATAAAAGGTATGCTTGTGTTCTTTTAGATTATTTCATAAAACTCAATCTATCTCTTGCAGAAATATTTTATTTTATATTTTTTTTACTGGCTCCACTTTTCTGTCCATATAAAAAATATTTGTCCACCTAACACCCTTGTGACAAAAACTGATAACCCCTACGAAATGGTATGACTGACTCGAATTTTTATGAAAAATTTAAGTTATTCGGTTCTTATTCAACATGTACATAAAAATCTTTTAATGCACAAGGCCTTAATCGATTTTTTATTATTATTTTAAAAACTGTCCACTTTTTTTATACGTGTGTAACGTCACGTATGTAACGTCTCTAACAGCCATACTATAAGAATTATCAGAATCCTTCTCTTATTTTATTGAGTGGTAACACTATTTGGCATGCTGGCAACATTTAAAAAACAAAAGCAGCCATTTTTTCTTTGAGAGAAATGGTGTTTTGTGTTGATGTGAGATTTGTCGCTCGAAAAAAGGGTATTTAAAGTGTTCGATTGCGAGGTAAGTATATATATTCTGTCTTATTATTATAAATCTTTACGTAGGTTTACTATAAAACTAAAGAATCAGACTACTTCGTGGTTCTTAGCATTCACAATCGAGTAGTAATTTTAATTTAAGGTTATGTCGCCCGCATTTTTTGTCATGATTGTGTGTAACGAAATGTGTTACGTTACAGTCATGACATATTGTTAGGCTTAGAACACATAGGTCTATTAAAAAATTGCGCGAAAAAAGGACGATAATATTTTCAAATCTAAACGGCTGAACGGATTTTGATGTGCAAGATATCATTGGATTGGTCTTTATCTATAGTTTTCCATTACCTTAATATGTTTTACCTGATTGTACAAAAAAAAGAACAAAATAAAATAATTAATAAAAAAAAAAAAAACTGACACTGCAAATTCATAATACGCAGTCGGAGGCTATATAAGATGTATAGAATGGGTAGAGGCCAGTATATTTTGTAGCCGTGTAGCCTCCGACTGCGTGTTATGAATTTGCAGTGTCAGTCGGGTTTTTTTAATTTTTTTTATTAATTATTTTTTCAAATGAGAAAATCAAATTACAGATGGCGTTGACGAATGCCGAAAGGCAAAAAAAATATCGAGAGAAGTTACAAGTTCAAAATCCCGAGAAGTATAAAGAACTACAAACGAAAAATGCAGAAAGGAATAAAAAGCGGAAAAAATATCAATTTTTTTCAATACAATTTTGATTTATGCATCTTTTTGTTTTAATTCATTATTTTATGATATGAATTGGTTTTACCTACCTATATCTCCATTTTTTCCTGTCGTGTGAGTGTAAGACACCGTGTCGACGTTAACTTTTTAATGCTAGGAAGAAAAGATAACTGATATATGTACTAAGCTTTATAATGGTCATGTAAGTAACATTCAGTCATGTATGTGTTACGGCTAAAGGTAGGTGAGAACATAAACTTAAGATTAGCCGGCTAAACTTAGGTTTATTTTCGACGAGGTGTTAATGTTAGTTTGTTCTATCTTTAGCCGGCTAAACTTAAGTGTAACCGCAGGCCCGTGGCTAAAAATGTCGGGGTGGGTAGATTTGGTTACTATAATACATGTAAGGAACAGGGCGAGTGTTTTCTGGCACTTCGCCGGCTGCTGCCGCAGCACGCTCGCTGCGCTCGCTCGGCTCGTGCGGGTCTTAAGAGTTCTAACCTAACCTAACCTAGCCACCAGCTTTCTGCCCTGAGTCGGGGTGGGTAGATTTGGTTACTATAATACATGTAAGGAACAGGGCGAGTGTTTTCTGGCACTGTGCGGGCCCCTCAAGCCCTCCACCGGCCCGGCGCTAACCAAATCTACCCACCCCGACATTTTTAGCCACGGGCCTGCGGTTACACTTAAGTTTAGCCGGCTAAAGATAGAACAAACTAACATTAACACCTCGTCGAAAATAAACCTAAGTTTAGCCGGGCGCCGGCTAATCTTAAGTTTATGTTCTCACCTACCTTTAGCCGTGACATATGTAACGTTTGTTATGATGTCATGAATGTAACGGTACAATTTTTCGCGGTTATACCCATCTATGTATAATAAATTCTCTGTCTACGATAATAAAGCTTCGAGAATTTACAGCGAACAATATTATTATACGATATTTCAGCAAGACAGTAGTTCGTAGTGCTTTTAAATATTAGAAAAATCGTCTGCTACAATACGTCGAACAGTTTTCTTAAAACATCAAATTAAAACATGGTCTACAGGATATATGTATAGATCTTATGTGTTTCGACAATGAAATGAAGAAAAATATAATATTATGTACTTTAATTATGTGAGGACTAAAATCGCGTTTAAATTAATATTTCAGGCGCTCTAAAATAGGTATAACTTTTTATTATAGAACGGCATGGTAACTTTTTAATTTAAGTTTAAATAAATATAACATTTTCATTAGAATGGCAAACCGCTATGACCAGTATTTTAAAAACGCAGATTGGTACCTAATATTCAAAATCGTGATTACATTATCTGAATAAATACAAAATTTAAAACAAAGACTGAATTTCAACGTACTTTCATGAACATAGTAACAAGTCAACTTCGCTACTACGATGTTTAGTTGAATTTGTAGAGATAATTTCTAATGCCTTATTTCTAAAAACTTAAACCTTAGCTTAAACTTGGACGTTATTCATTGTTCAAAAAGCTTTTATTCAATTAAAAAATTTAAAGCTGATAGACAAAAAAATACCTACCTCTAAGGTTCTTAAGTTCTGCAATTCATACTTTTACAGCAAGTGCGCTAAAACTGCCATCGCTGTTACAATTCAGTTTTCGCAAATAAACTAAATTATACATCACTCAGTTAGGTCATAACAAGGCTTCCTCAAAGATAGAACGTGTGATTGGTGCACAGAATATATCCGGTAACGAATTTGGAAACGAAAGTTCTAATTTGTGAGATTTAGTTAGGTACCTATACGGGATCACGTAAGCCCTATCGTTCGATCGCGGATCCTAAGCTTTGCGTAGGTGTGATGCAATCAAGAAAGTGCCTTACGAAATACTTGTGAAAATGGGGCGGATTCCAAATATTGTGAAAACGTCATTCATAAATAGTTTTGAGGTATTTTCTCAGGTGAACAATCTGGGCCAATTAGTTGAATTGAATTTGTGTTTGGTCATTCTTGTCGGTACATTTGAATAGACTTTATTATTTTATAATTACTTAAGTACATACATATATTTTATATTAATATCTAAATATAAAATCTATGTATTCATTCATAGAAATGACGTAGGTATTCTTTATGTGTAACAAAGAATAGTTCATACCGAATGAACCTCATAATCATATTTGAGTTTATTTTACTAAAATAATTATAATAGTTAGTTTAAAAAAACTAAAAAACACGCTTTTAGTTCTTTTTTTATAAAACGCGTGTTTTTTATTTTTTTTAACTATTATTTATTTTATCAAATTAGTGTATTGTCATCGGTCCTAAATAAATCTACAAAGTTTGAACGAAATCTGGCCGTTTAAAGTGGGTCAAAATCGCGCCCAAAGAAGTCGGTTACAAACATACAAACATACAGGTGAAGCTAATATAAAGCGTGTAATATAATATTTGTTTACCTATAAGTGTGTATTAGATAAATTACCTCTATATTTTCATATTGTTTCTATTGGAAACCCTTCAACACCCAACACAAAAACAAAGAAAATTGAGTGATTTAATTCTGATTCAGAATGTCTGTCTGATAAGTAGATACCTACCGACTATTTTAAAAAACTTACTGATTATTAATTTTAGTAACTTTTTAAAGCCAAAGTAAACATAATACATCAGAGAACGCGCTTTTTCCAAGCTTTCTTGCTACTTATATCAACTGAACTAGGTATATGTTTTTCTCCATATAAATTTGCTTTTCCTCCTCTTTAAGTTTAGGGATAATAATTCGTTCCATGTTATTATTAATAATGTCAGTGTTGTGTCAATGTATATTAACAAAATTATAAAGACATCCTCTGGAGGATTCTAATAAGATTATAATTTAGCTTCGAATTCTAGGAACCAAGTCATTAGGAACAGCTCTCGCCCACTGCGATCTAAATGATCATGTTGAGATGAAACTGAATTAATGATATATTCTTATCTTCAAATACTCAGAAGTTTAGCCAATCCTGAAATATATTATAGACGTTGTTTTATGGTTTATTCAATCAGTGAATTGGGTAGGTAATAATTTGTAAGCTAATATGTCTGTCTTCAAGCGAAGAGCACTACTAGGGAAGCTCGTACCATCTGTGGTCAATTGCTTCCCTACTTAGAATTAAAAAAAATGTCCACTGTTAATCTAATCTAATAATGCCATCTTAAAATATCATGTACCTACATAAAAGTGTATGCTATGTTGATAAAAATTATATCAAAAATAATCCCACGAAAAGAATAGGTACTATAATAATACTCTTTAAAATAAGCTCCTTATCAAGCGTAATTATATTGAATAAAAAATAACATTTAAAACTTAATTTATTTAATTACATTATAACCGTCACACGGTTAGGTCAGAAGCCAAAATTGTGAATAAGGAAACGATATTACATTCGGCAGAGCATCGAAATATTTCCAACAAAAATCTAGGACAAAATGCCATGACACACGAAGCTTCCCATACAGACAATGCGAGCAAACCCGGCGGATAAGCATCGTATGCTTATCTCGGCACAAATCTATTACACGCGTGGTGTGTAAATAAGTAAAAGATAGAAATGTTCTTGTTTGGTTCATATAGAATACGTTATAATTATTTTGCGAATACTCCACTGGGAATTTTGTAGTGCTGTACCTGAATGTTGTTGTGAATCGATATTTAAATATTACTTTTTTAAATGTAGTTAAAATGTAAAGACGAGAGGGAACAATAAACAATACAAATACCTAAATATAAGCGAAAGCTTAGTACGGGATCAGATCGTGCCGTGTGTGAAAATTGTCCTGAAATATTTATTTATTTTTTAAATATGACGTTCATGATAAAAACACGTGAGGCTCGTGGCCCAGCAGTGGGAACGTATATGGGCTGATGATGATGATGATAAAAATAGTTAAAAATAACTTATATTTGGATTCTTACAATTATGGGGTCGGCAGGTAATTCAATCTATTTAGAAAATCATTGCATAATAATTCATGTCTTAAGGTTTTGACGATTACTATTAGGTACTTGAACGCTGCTAATAGAGTTATTACAAAATAGTTGGTGACATTTTTATAATTATAATATTATATGTCAACACCTCATACTACTTAAGAGTATAGTTACTTAAAATATTTTGCAAGCAGGTGTAATGAGAAGATTTTTATTAGTGTCTTGGGTGAAATGGTCACTGAGGTTGAAGGACAATGGTGTTATTGTACACAGTTCGCATAAGGGCTATGACGTAAGCCTTGGAATATCGCAATTATTTTTATGTTGTTTAATTTAAATAATTACAAACACTTTTAAACTCTTTCATAATTAAATGACAACATTATGTGTTTATTGCTATTATGTATTTGTATGATATTTTCTTTATTTAAAACTTAAAAATTTACTTTTTCTGCGTTCTCTCATGCACGTTACTGATCGATAGCTGTTACCTATATTAATTTTCATAGTAGGTTAAAGTCTATTCCAGGTGAAGGTGAAATAATTGAGTTTTGTTCATTTTATTTATCGTTGTGTTAAAATTCATTACAATCGGTTCAATCGCTTTGTCACTCACATATACATTTGACATATTATGGCTATATGACTCTAGGTATGCAAAATGCAAGATAGTTGAAGTGATGATAGATGTATGATGTAATCAGTGTATGTCGGGTAGGTATATAATATTATTTGGTTAATATATTGGGCTAATAAAATATTGCAATTAAACAGTAATATCGATAAATGAGCCCATCACTAGACGCCGAATTCTCAACTGACACGGATCGCGTACGAGTAATCATTGTCATTATGACATTATGATGCAACCGCCATCTTGCGGGAAGCCCGCCATTTTTTGCTTCAATTACGATACATATTAGGGTAAATGCTTATTGTTATACCAATTTTATAATGCTATCTATTTTTTAATTGCTACTGTTGGTGCGTTTATTTAATGATTATTCACCACGTGCTGTGTTTTCGCACATTTAAATATATCTATGTATGTATCTCAATCTTAGCTTATGCTTTAGTATCTAAGGTTTAGACTTTAGTTTAGTAAATCGGAGTTAATCAACTATGTCTGTAACTTTTTTAACCAGAACTGATTTTCAAACCATTCAAGTTGGTTATTATTTGCAGTTTTGAACTGTTTGATAAACGCTATAAATATGTAGCAGACTACAATTGCAAAACAGTTAAAATGCCCCGAGTTTACTCCAGCGATTACATTGGCGATATTTTCTCTCGCAACATTGTGAATAGCCCCTTGCCTCAACAATGCTCGTAATTGGAAAATTCGTTATACAATCTCGGATTATGCTGATCTATAATGAGATGAATGCATCGACAATTTACCGAGCTACGTGCTGTATTGAGACTGCTTCAAGACATCTTAATGGGTTCTTGTTTTTATAGTTTTTTAAGTTACTGTTACGTTGTTTTAATGGTTAAGTCTGTATTGATAAGATCTCCTATTAGGTAAAGAGTTATAATTTAAAGTTTGCAATTTTATTTGCTCTATTTTTTAGGTCGTACGTTTTTACATATTTTACCTTTTCTTTTTTGTTTATTTTACTAGAACGTTATATAACAATTTATATATTTTATATCACAAAATTTTGTTATAAAAGGCAAAATAGATAATCGTATTCAATGGTCATTACACGGTTCCTATACCATTACTATAACTTTAAAATATAGGATGGTAATTATAGATTAATTCATGACATCATTCAATCATATTTTTCATTACATTGAACACAACATCCGTACTATATCCATACTAATATTATAAATGCGAAAGTAACTCTGTCTGTCTGTCTGTTACTCAATCACGCCTAAACTATTGAACCAATTTGCATGAAATTTGGTATGGAGATATTTTGATACCCGAGAAAGGACATAGGCTACCTTTTATTGCGAAATATGTACCACGGGCGAAACCGGGGCGGACATCTAGTTCTAAATAAAACAAACGATAAGAAAATAAAAATTACGTTTGATCAGGGAAGACGTTACAAAGTCGATGCAATATTTCATATATTTGTCACATCACGAGACTATAGGCTTACATAAGGCACAATAGATGTCTAGGAGAAAGTTTTCAATAGCAAAAAATTAACAAATCATTAGCGATATGAAATAATCGGTATTACAAATCACACGTCACGACTCTCGATGGAACAGCATTTACAGTAATTAATTTTATTGTGACGGACCTATAGTTCTCTAATGAAAAGATACAATAATATATCGGCCAGTCATAGGTCACGGAATAATTAACTAAGGTGGCTTATTACAGGCGAGTATGGCTAAACACGCGTTAAAGTGTACCTACCTACAAGGGAATCACTGTTGTTATGCGTGTGAAATAAATTTGAAATTTAGATATTGTAACTTATTGTGTTTAATGATTTTATGCGTCTAATAGTAGTAAGTCTATACAATACTCTATGTAAATATATTTTTGGGATAACGCTCGCTGTAAAGCGCCTGGATAAAAATGGATATTTCCGTTTATTGGTATACCATCGGACTTTGAAAGCAGACTACGTATTAAGTATATAAATTGGTGTACTTCCTACAGTTGTTAGAAGTTGAGTCAGAACAATAATGGATATTAATTATAGCATGATGGCCTTAAACCAAGCCTTAATGATTTATTGCTGTCTTAAATTCTTTAATTTATTTAAACGGTTATCTAATTGGGTTAATTTGTCATAACTCGAACTCGAAAATTTCGAATTCGACTATTTAAACAAGGTCTTACAGTCTATTTTATACATTATAGATTAAGGATAGGAACAATAAAAAACAAATTTTCATCAATCATTTATTAAAAAACAACACCGATTCACAAAATAACAATAGTTCTATATCATAATAATATTTATAAACTTTTACTGTCTTACCAAAAAAAACTTTAGACAGCGTTTAACTTTAAGCGCGGGTTCTCATTAATTTGGTTTTGTCGTATTTCACGTAGACAACTATTAAAGTGACAGAGTTTAAAGTTAGACTGTGTTTAAATTGTTTTGTGGTAAGACCAATACTGTATAACATAATATAATATCTATGAACAATAATTTAGTAATTACCTTACTTATTATTGGTTACATGTATACCACGTGTACATAAAATATTCAGTTCAAAAGTAACACTGACATACTAAAAACGTCTAACATAAACTAACCTCAATTCCCAAAACTATAAGAGATTTTGACACTATATTTGGCATTAAATTTAATAAAAATATGACGTAGCCAGAGGTATATATTAAAGTTTAATATTTTGTTTCATACATTGACGTACAATAAACAACTAGACTCATAATCACATTCAAAAATCGTCCTAAGCAAAACTATGCCTCCGCGTGTATTAAGCAGAGTTTCTTAATGAACTATACTATAGACTTTGAGCATTATTGCAACCAAATAGGGTGTTAATTTCAATGTATGTTTTATACAACGCCACTCGGACATTTTTACGAGCTTCTAATAGGCGATTGTAAGACTAGTTGTCTAGAAACGTCACTGATTTTTAACAAAATAATTCCAAACGTTTCTAAATAATTTAATCTTTAATTTTAGTCAATCTTCTGTATACATAAAATTTATATAATAACTACAACAAATACACATCAACTTCAACACACAAAAAAATCGACATTAATTCAAACGTTATTTGTGCCTATATCATCCCAACATCACTATTCATACCTATTTAGTAGTATGTAGTATTAGTTATCTAATTCTTATTTCTAATTGAGACACCATCTTGACCTTATACATATTCGTGGATGCTTATATCATTTAATTTTAGGCGACCCATTTGCTCGCTTATTTTTTCTACATTTCAATGTCTTTGTCACTCCCAATGCTTATTTAAAATTTAATATTTTTAACCATCTATTGGCTATCTATACCCCACTAAAACATTCGTTTTCCTACAAGTATACAAACAAAACCAACTAAAAATCACTTAAATAAAATAAAAAGAATGCGGCTGTTGCTCCAACTGTGCCATCTTCGATAACAACCTATACAATCTCCTATGCTCCTTACTAGCCGCTGTTTCCCCGCCAGGAGAGTGTGGGGCCTGCGGGGCCCCCGGGACGTGTGGGGCCCCCGGGGCTCCTGGGGCCTGGGTGGGTCCCGAAGTGGGGACCGGTACAACGTCCGGTTGGAGCTCACGGCAAGCGTCAAGGCGCTGGGCTACGTGACGCGGCATCTGGGGTAATTAAAAAACTTTTTAGTAATAAACTAATGCAAGATTTAGAAATTAAGTAATATAATGAATAAATAATTTTTCAATTTGGTTAAAAAGTGTTTTATTTCTAAAAGTGTTATGCTCGCCTAAAAACAAACACAAGAAACATTACATATTAAAATGACATTTATATTTATCAAGAACAAAAAAAATGTTGTGTGGTTTTATGAAACCACGGTAAAAGTGAAACTGTTCGAACGGTTCCGAACACTGCTTTGTGTAGCGCATGTCGCGTGACGGTCGGCTGCCGAGTAGGTATACCTACTCGGCAGCCGCGATACACGCGACATGCGCTACACAGACCAAAAAGTTTGAGACGATGTAATAAAAGTTTCACTTTAAAAAGTACCTAAAATAGGTCCCTGTGGAACACCAATCTTAATCGAGGCGCCGTAATAACTACCTCCATTAAATAACAATGGATTGTATTCCATTTTGTAGGTAGCTATATATTTCTCAAGAAATTTTTAATTCTATAATAATTGAGACTTCACGATGAATTGGAATGTTCTACGCAGTTAAATGCTTTGGGGAGGTCTAATTTTTAATTAATGGTATAAGAAAGAACTGGTAGAACTGGTAGACGTAAAAAAAAATGGTATCAAAATTAAGTTAATGGGCCTTTTAGACGCGATCAGATATTTTTAACAGAAAATATCCATCCTCACAAATAAAAACATTTCTTATACTACTGCATGAGTGCAGAGTCAGAGTGCAGATATACATATCTTACATTAAAAAGTGGCGACTGTAGCAATGGAGTCCACAGCGGTAGCAGTTTGTTGAGCAGCGTCGAGTTACATTCGAGTAACGATTCCAGAAGACTTAGGAAGTGCAGGTTGACCGTTTCAGCCAACTGAAAGAGTGGGAAGGAAAAAGTATGAATGTCTCCTATAACACATGTTTTTTCCTAGCATAGGAGACATTGTTTAAAATGTCACATATAATTATTATATTATGTAAGTTGTTTGTTGTGTCGTAACCATGTTTGATTGCAAATAAATGATTTGATTTGATTTATTTCAGTATTTATTTGCATATATTTATGGTGGTTTACGAATAATTAAAGCGGTTTTGTCACTGTTGTTACGTTGTTTATTTCCAAGTGGAAATGAATTCTTTGGAAACTGAAATAAAAATAATCCCTGATAAAGAAAGCTGCATATTTTGCTTCCCTAAAAACAATAAAAGACATGTTTTAGTTTTTCACATGTGAAGTTTTCATAATTTCAATCATTACACGCTTTTTATTAGCTTCACCTGTATGTTAGTATGCTTGTTTGTAACCGACTTCTTTGGGCGCGATTTTGACCCATTTTAAACGGCCAGATACACTAATTTGATAAAATTTTCTATTTTTTTAGTTCGGTTTTCTATAAAAAGCGTGTTTTTTAGTTTTTTTTAACTATTATTATTATTACACAGAAATGTACTGTAGCACTCACCAGCTTGGAGGCGTGCGTGAGCTGCAGCAGCGTGGGCACCAGCTTGCACCAGAAGTGAAGCAGCAGAGCAGCCGCCGTGTTGTGCGCCTCGCTGCTCGGAGCAGATGTGCTCGCCACCTGCGCATGCGCGTGTTAGTGCATACTAGTTGATCCACACGACTTCATACACTAGCCAACCTACCCGACTACATGCTAGCTGACCCATAATTAATAAAATACTAGCTTTTTAACTGTGTATGTGTTCGTGTGTGCATGGCTGTTTTTTTTTTATTATAGAGGGAAAAAATACTGTTAAGTATCTCAGGTCAAGATCTGCGACCTGGTATGTCGGTCTCGATCATGGTCTCATGGTCCATACCGACTAAAACAACCCTCTTTCTCCCGTCCATATCCCCGCGGGATGGCCGTTAGGCTTTACTTCGCGGGGGGACGTATAGCATTGCTGCTTTTCTCACGTATGGTCTATGCCGTCAAACTTTTCGCATCCGTTCTTTCTTTCTTAAGTCTTTCAGAACCTCCGTTGCATGTGTGTGCATGTCTGCGTGTGTGTGTGTATGTACATGTATATTGTGTATGTATGTATGTATGTGTGTGTGTCACCTTCTCGAGGTAGAGCGTCCACAGCTGACACAGCAGGAAGGCCTGCCACAGCGCACTCATGCGCCCGCCGCCCGACTTGCACTGCTCCACGTATGTGCACATTATTATCTGGAATACGACCATTTCTTAGTGGACTGATTAATTTCGGGCCAATTTAATAGGCTTATTAAATTGGCCCGAATTAATAAAGTTTAATACATAATTCAAAAAAACACAACATTTATTAATTTATGATGATTTTTATTCACAAGTAATCAATGCATTCGATTCTCGATGTCAGATTTCGATTTTTAGAGTAACGTATCTGGTATTTAAAAATAAAAAAGGTTTATTGACACAAAATTGTAGCGACGTCAGTTCTTTAAATCAGAAATTGCCACCCGCACGTGAGCTATTATTTAAGATTATGTTTTCATAGACAAATGTCATCCTGTATAGTTTACCAAAATATTGTTAAAGTGAAAGTATCAATTTTATGTAATTATTATATTTGTGATTTAACGTATTTTTCAAACTAATCTGGTATAAATAGTGGCAAAAATAACATCATTAGCACACCTGCACATGATCAGTAAGGTTGCAAGTGGCGTCCAATGGCAGGGGTTGGTGCAGTGGCGCAGATCCGCGGGCGTTGGTGAGTGCGCCCAACACCAGCCACGATACTACGCGGATACGGCCGTAGCATTCTACTACTTCGCGAGAACTATGGGGAAAAGAAGTTATATGAACCCATAAATCCTCAATAATTTATTGCTATAATTCCTCTAATAACTAACCCTATATGAGCTACTGATGAATTGCTTTATATCAACTTGACAAAAACATTTTAGTCTAATGTAAAATCCCCCTAATAATCTAATAGTAATTCAAATAATACCTAAACTTATATTTATTTTATTGAAACATAATTAAAATACGCAATAATCCATAACCCCCTAATTTTAATATAAAATATATTTATTTATTGTACCACGCCATTTAATATTACAATGTACAGTGTAATATATATTTGTATGGATGCGAGGTAAAGTACAAAAGGTGACCTTATCGCTTAAAAGCGATTTCTTCCAGGCAGTTATATTATGAATCGAGGTTTGTTTTTTTGAAGTTATCGCAATTTTCATGTGAACACGTCATAGTAACACATTTGTATGCATTGTACTGTTGTGTTAGTCACCTTCCGGTGACTCAGCCTAAAAATAAGCACTGTTTATAGTCTCGTTTAAGTGTACGTGTTGAATGAATGGTTTTGGCAATAAATACATTTCCTTTCTTTCAAATTCCTCACTTTAATTTATTGGCGCCTATCCCTCCCAGTAAAGTTAACTAGTCGAATTATCAATGGACCTAATTGGAATTAATTAATCATCCTCACAAATAAACTCTCCGACCAATGTGTTATATCTAAAGTAAATGCTAACACTTACTCACAATCAAGAGTGCTTCCAGAAGTCCAATTCTTCAATTCAGATTTATAAATAAATAAATATTTTTTAGTTTGCTCTACCTTATTCAAAATTCAATTATTAAAATATCCTTTAGTAATTACCAGCTTACCACCGCGGCTTCGCCCGCTTTGTCTAAAACCTAATAAATTAAATACTAAAACCTTCCTCTTGAATCACTCTATCTATTAAAAAAAACGCATCAAAATTTGTTGCGTAGTTTTAAAGATTTAAGCATACAAAGGGACATAGGGACAGAGACTTTGTTTTATACTATATAATGACTCACCCAGTAGGTGCAGCACTCAAGGGCGGCATCAAATGCCGACTGGGCTGAGCCCTTTCCTGCTTCGACCCCCGCTGTTCCAACGCCAGTTCCATGGCCACATACTGCGCGATCCCGCCCTTTACAATCGCGCCCAGTGTGTCCTCGTTCAGGCAGATTAGGTTGCGGTTCACTATTGATTTCGATACGGAACCCTGGAAGACATGGGAATATTTGAAAAGGAATTTGGAAATGAAATAGTTTTGGTCCTTCGAGTCATGTTAACTATAAAATATTGATAATTATTTTTGAATAAATTTGAAAAGTATATAATCTTTTTTTTTGTATTTTACATATTTTTATTCACTAATTCTGCTTACATTTTGTTCGATAGACTTAATTTTATGCAAAATCTAATTGATTATCTTCATTTATAGTGTAATCTTTGAGAAGGTGTAGATAATCTTTAAACTAGTGATAAATGGAAGATTGTTATAGGTTATTAATTTATAAATTTTCTAGTAACTTCAATGTTGAACGTCTTGTAATTACTTAAACAAGTTCCTCGCAACAAAAAGGTGCGCGCCTTGTCACTTGGTTGCTCATGTCTAACTGCTGCACAGTATGCATGTACGGAAGTTGCTAATTAAAAAAAAATTTAAAGCGAAAAAAGTCTATTACGAGGCCGGCTTCGGACCGCGACTTTTTGCACAGCGGAGCATTTTTCTTTCATTTTCAATTTTATCATTTATAAAGCATTAAAATGCTCTAAAATATTAAAATATTACAGAGGATAAAGCACGCAAACCGCTGCCCTCATCTACTCATAAAACTGTCTTACCAAAAAAACTTTAGACAGATTTTAAGCGCGGGTTCTCTTCTATCTTGTTTTGTCGTATTTCACATAGACAACTAAGGGCCGATTTTTCAATGTTTGGATAAAACTTATTCGTCGAATAATGTATAAAACTACTATTTTAAAAACGTATTCTAATTGCCCGTATTTGACAGTTTACGTGACATTTTAATATTATCGTGTAATACTTTATTGGACGGATAAGTTTTATCCAAGCATTGAAAAATCGGCCCTAAGTAACAGATCCCTGATTTAAAGTTAGCGTGTGTTTAAATTGTTTTTTGGTAAGAGCATGAATATTCTGCTACCCTACCTTAATCTTGTTCATGAGGTGCGGGTCGTGCAGCAGCTCCACCATGTCGGGCAGGTGCGGCCGCATGCAGTCCACCGGGCCGGCCCCCAGCTCGCGGGCCTCCGCCCCCCCGTGCAGTAGGGCTCCGCAGGACAGCGCGGGGGGCAGTACTAGGGTGCAGCCGTGACCTGTCATGTGGGACATGTACTGAACATGGTGAACATGGGAATTGTGCTCTACATGGTACAGCGTACAGCCGTGAACTGCACGGGATAGTGGCGTATGACACAAAGTGACCAAATAATGAGCGGGCAGCTCTAGCGTGCACCTGTGGCCTACAATATGAGACACTAGCTGTGCTCCGCGGTTTTACCCGCAGTGCTCCGCTCCTGTTGGTCTTAGCGTGATAATATACAGCCTATAGCCTTCCTCGATAAATGGGCTATCTAACACCGAAATAATTTTTCAAATCGAACTTCCTGAGATAAGCGCGTTCAAACAAACAAACAGCTTTATAATATTATAGATATTTTATTCCTTATTATAAAAAGTTCACTCACCTTGCAACACAAACTGTATCAATATAAACAGATTATCATCAGGCACAGTGGTCTTGGTCCGTAAAGCTTGTACCAGCTCATAAACAAGCACACGGCACAGCAGCAGCTTGTCCCGATCTCTAGCGAATGCTCGCATGCAAGCTGCACACAGCTCGCACAGCAGGGATAGCTTGAGAACGAAGTTTTGGACGCCGTAACCGAGGATCTTGGACATTGGTTCTAGGAGACTCTGCGGGGTTGATAAATAATTAGTATTATTATTTTTTATATATTAAGGGCCGATTTTTCAATGCTTGGATAAAACTTATTCGTCTTTTTTTTAATACTTTTGTGGGGGAATTCCGTTAATATTAATCAAGTGTTTTTAGCCCAGAAAAAGTGTTTAAGAGCTATAGCGGGTGTCGGTCCTCTTGTAAGCTGTAGGCCAATTTTTCAGCGGCTGAAAATTCTTACACTTCCCGGTATGTACATTTTAGAAACCATAATTTTCGTCAAAAAGCATCATAACTTATTCACAACCTTTGAGGATAGCTCGCTTTTCATTACAAGAGACCCGACGCGTTTGCGCATGCCTTTGTGTAGAACGGCGCTCCTTAACAGGAACAGCTATGCAATGGCTATCAAAATTTTTAACCATCTTCCTAAAGAGTTTAGATCATTGCCACTTAATAAATTAAAATGGCAACTAGTGAAATTCCTCGCAGAGCGTTCCTTTTACACAATGGCAGAATACTTCAAATATAAATTTTGACTTTGATTGATTGACTTTGATAATAATGATTGTAGAATGTGAAATGTAATGATAATGAAAATAATAAATGAAATTTTGATTTATAATTAAGTGACATAATTTGCATGCTGTTAATAACGGCTGAACATGCTGGAACTCAATTGTTAACATCTATGTATACCATGTTTTTTGGCAAATAAATTAATTTGAATTTGTCGAATAATGTATAAAACTACCATTTTAAAAACGTATTTTATTGCCCGTATTTGACAGTTTACGCGACGTTTTAATATTATCGTGTAATATTTTATTGGACGGATAAGTTTTATCCAAGCATTGAAAAATCGGCCCTAAATGAATAATTAGCAAGTTTATAGTGAAAATTTTAGTATGTAGCTACATTTAACAATGGAAAATGTATCATATTCAGTAGTCAACTATCTCGGAATAAAATAATATTTCTGTACAAGACAATTTTTATGACGTCAAATTGTCTTGTACAGTGTTGGTCACGTTGCATGCTATTATTTTGATCCGGCTCGAAGAACCACTATTTCAGATTGTAAGTTTTTGAAATGCTCTCTGTTGATACACAAATAAGCCTTTTATTTGTGTATACAGGGTGTAATCGTTAATGTACACAGGCGATTATTCCGTTGGGAGTGTTTAAAGTAATTTTTTTAGATATTATTCGTTTTATTTTTAAAAATTCATTATTTCCTTTTTATTTATTAGGTTAAGTACTTTCGATATCAATATCTTTT
Organism: Colias eurytheme; assembly: GCF_061535395.1. Classification (NCBI taxonomy): domain Eukaryota; kingdom Metazoa; phylum Arthropoda; class Insecta; order Lepidoptera; family Pieridae; genus Colias; species Colias eurytheme. The sequence goes on along the minus strand of NC_142999.1, from coordinate 9,350,802 downwards.
TGTTTATTAGGTTAAGTACTTTCGATATCAATATAAAGTTTTTTGATACCTTCAATAGTTGCGGAATATTCGCCTGTGCACACTTAACGATTACACCCGGTATAGACCTACCCACGCACTGTTTGATAAAATATTAACTTCACTACTACTTAACTTTACTAATAAAAGTAGAACAAGTGAACTATATTGTCTCTTTTAAAAATCTAAAAAAATAAAAGGATCAACCTTATGCTGATGCGCGTTGGGTATGCGTAGTGCAGCAGCGCACAGCCGCAGCGGCGGCAGCACGTCGTCAAGCTGCGGCAGCTGCAGCAAAGCAGCTCGAAGCAGCGTGTCTAAAGCAGTGAGCAGCGCGCCGCATGCTGCTGCTCCGCCCAGTGCTTCGGCGGCCACGCTCTCGAGATAGAGGGCCATGTTGCCCATTATTGTTGGCAATTGCTACACAACACGTAATTACAGGTTACATTACAGGTTACACTAAATAATAGCTAAATGTGAATCCGGTTCGAAGGACTAAAATGATAAACCTGCGATTAAAGTATAAGTAGTAGCTTAATAACGATATAGTGCTCAGTAAAAATGTGTACATTTGAAAATAATTAAGTACGCCACGCTCTCGAATAAAGGGCCATGTTGGCCCTTTATTGTTGGCAGTTGCTTAACAACACATTATTACATTTTTAAAATAGGAGATTCGAATCGAAGGACTTAAATTATAGGAGGTGACAACGGAGACGAGCTGAAATTATCTTTATTCAATATCTTTCATTAAATTTCACCAAAAGTGTATCTGATTGTTCCGTGTAAGATATCTTTTATATTTCGAAAAATATGATGCAATGAAAAATATAGTGGTGGATACTTCTGTTGCGCCAGCACCAAAAAACAGCAATTCATATTGTGATATCTTTTGAATTGAATTACAAAAAAATTGTTCATTCAAAAAAGGAAGAAGAAAGAAAAGATTAACTAATATAACTTAAATTAAGATTACTTACATCAATAGGCAAAGTTTTCTTGGAGTTCAAATGTTCTATGACCAACTGCAGAGGTCCACACGGATACAGCTCGTTGAAGTCCACGAATGAGTGCGCTACGCTCTTGAAGAATGTTTTTCGTTGCTTTTCTAGGAAATGAAAAATAAATTTCCATAAACATTACATAGAATACCCATTCAAGAAGTGTGTGCGCGTATAATTGATTCAATGAGTTAGTTAGTTAGTTTTGAATAAGTAAGTTAGCATGTAAGTGAGTAAGTAAGTTTGGGAGTGAATAAACAATTAAATCATTGTATAATGAGTTTGTGGGTGAGTGAAAAAGTTATTGTGTGAGTGAGTGAGCGGTTCAGTAAGTTTTACATACCAGGTGTCCGCTGCAAGAACACCTGCAGGAAGACATTATTAGGTGCCAGCTGATGCAGCACGCAGCGCAAAAACTGGTGCGCGACAAATACAGCACTACCCGGTAAGCGGGTGTTGGTTTCCGTTTGCCACGTGTAGTTGCCGAGTTGGACCACTCTAGAACATTTGATAAAAAATTGGTTGCCTGTAAAGTCGGTTTACTGACGATAGTTGAAAGTGACAACGTCCGTTTGTGCTTCTTTGTCGCTCGTTCCGCGCTCTCGCTGGCACTTCAAGCCTTACATGGAACGCCTCAGAGCGAGGTAACGCCGCATGTTATTTCGAGCGTGCAGCCGGCTCTATCGAATTATAAGACGTTGTCACGTCAAAAACATAATAATTTTGGAAGACATGTACGTTAGAATAGACGTTGATTACTTGGACCATCATGCAACATTTGAAACAGTACTTTATTGTGAGTTGAGATTCAGATATAGACGTTAGAATTAGAACACTGTCACAGCAAGATAGTAAGTTAATAAGACCGAAACGGAATTTGATATAAATAACTTCAAAACTTTTCATAGCAGATATCAATTTAGTGTAATTATTTAGCGTATATTATGGTCATTAGTTCGGTCACTTATATTAAATTTAGCACGAAAAAATCTTTATTTTAAAACTTTAACACGAATAGCGACTTGCTTACGTTAAAACGAATATTCGTGTGAACTGACCCTAATATTTTTATTTCATACAAATAACTGGACAATAAATACCTCGTAACAGTATGCAGTAGGGCTGGCAACATCGGCGCAGCAGCAGCAGGTTCCCGGCGTACGAAAGTGCCAAGAACTATCACGCACAGCCCTAGTTCTTCGTCGCTGTACTGTTCGACAGAACCGCCGCATTCTGCGCCTGCGCATGTATGTAGATGTATGATAGTTTATAAAGAGGAAAAGAGAAGGATTTACGGTAGCGGTAGCTTTAGGCAAGGCTTGGTAAAAAGTATATAAATTAAGTTCATATTGACAAAATTTTGGCTCTGTTTTACATTGATAAAGTTGTTTTTGGAATTTTGATAACAAACAAAAATTGGATTATATTAATTGTTTCACTTATACTAATTTCCTGAATATGCTTGTTTTTCATGTGATAATTAATTAACACGGTTACAGTTTTTGTTTCAAAAATGTATGATTTATTGTAGTATAATAGTAGTAGTTGCGTGAATATGTCTGTGTCAGTTAAACAAATCTATTGAAGTGAAACTTCTTTAAGCGCGTTGAAGTAAATTCAAGGTCACTTCATGGCAATACCGTCACGTCATAGATTAAAACGATTTAATACTAAGATAAGATGTTTTGTTTCAGAAGTTTTCTTGTAATATATTTCATTATGTATTTATTTTAAGTATAATTCGATAACTTCTATTTAATTTAATGCTTAAGACGAACCGTAGTCACCGGATTATCCTTAAAAATTAGGGGCTGTATTATGACATCTTATTTCCAGACAGATTACGCCGTGAATTGAACTGATTGGCAAATTCATATTACGATTGAAATAACCATGGCTGATTATTGCGATCATTATATGAATTTGCCAGTCAGCGCTGTCTTGAGCAGCATTTTACAGAGTCCGTTTGCCTCATTTAAATTTAAGTTTGGTATTATGTATGTTGTAATAGGCAAATATTATAATCTGTATTTTGGTTATTGTATAGTCTGTATTAGGGATGTAACGATACATGATTTTGCCGATACGATACCGATACCGATATTTGTAGTAATGTATCGGCGATACCGATACCGATACCGATATCGATGGCTTGGTAGAAAAATAAATAGTGAATTATGCATAAAATGTTACCAACATTTAACAGAGACAACTGTTAATCGTATTCTTTTAAATAAAAATGCCAAATCAAAAAACAACAAAACCATTTATTTTAGTATTATTATTTTACGAAGTCAGTTAAACTTTGAGTAATACACATACAATCAGTACCTATAAAAGTATACTATACTATATCACCTAATAAAAGTTTACTATTGGTAGAGTTTTTTCAGAAAACAAAGTGCGCACGCGCGGGCGGCCTCCCGCATCGTTCATTGGGCGCGGGTTTTTGAATTATTTGATATCAAAAAAATTGGTTGTTTGTAAAGTAGGTTTACGATCGAGATGTTTATGTGATAACATAATGCAGTGGCAGCGCTCGAGATGAAACGGGAGATCGGTCCGTCTCTCTCTCGTTATACCTGCGATCGCGCTCGTGAGGTTTTGGTGTGACACAAGTTTATGAACATGTCACCCGACTAAAACTATTTTAAAAACGTTATCACGTTAAAAATTAAAAAAATTCAAAATTATTTATTTCTTTCCTTTACATAAACAAATTTGTGATTGGAACACTCCTAGTAAGCAAATAAAATGCTTGTGTCAGGAGGTACCGCTCTTCCTTAATACTATTACAGAAACAGAAATAAAACAATATGAATGAATATAATGCAAAAACATAAAAGAAAAAGAAAGAATTTAATAAAAAAATATCGGTATCGTTACATCCCTAGTCTGTATGGTATCACTGTAAACTGCAATTGCCTTTGCCTTCCTCCTGTCTCTGTGGTTTAATGTCGTGTGCGCACAATGTAGATTGTAATAAAGTATTATAAAAATAAAGATAATTTATCAGCATCCAAGTTGTGTTTCAATATACAATTATTTCCACAATGTATTTTTGATAGTGGGAGGAAATAAATGAAATCATTGTCAACTCACACCGGTAGCGCAGCGTGGCGTCCGGTCGGTATGGCGCGGGGTGCGCCGCGTGCGCGTGCGCCGCGCGCCGCCCCGCGCGCCCCGCCCCGCCCCACCAGCTGCTCGATGTGCTGTCTGAAATTACACCTTATTGTTGTAGTGTTAAGGGTTATACAGTAAAAGCTCCTTATTCGCGCTTCTTTCATTCACGGTTTCACTATTCGCGGATGAAAAAATGCGACCTATTCATTTCACAGATCGACTCGGTACATAGGTACAAACATATTATATGTATTTAGCCAAACAAAATCAGTCGTTATCTTTAGTAAACGCCTGAACTACAACTACGAATTTATAATGTCGACTAAAAAAAATGAATAACGAGTAAAAAGTGCCATTAAGCCATTGCCTAAACCTGAAGATAATACCTAATTAAATGATAATTAATAAATATGAATGATCAAAATTTCAATTAAACTGATTTCTTTATGCATTTGCTTTTTTTATTTCGTCACCTAGGAACGTATCCCCTATAACCCCATACAAATTACTATTCCATATTACGAAACCTATTACCTGCGAATAAAGAGCTTTTATTGTAATAGCTCGCGTGATGGACAGTTATGCACAACGTGAAGTTTTAGGATAGTCGACTTTATTGCTATATCAATAGAGTTGAACATCATTTTTTACAAAAATATTTAATCTCTAATCGGGGAATTGACTTTAATAAAAAAATAAAACAAGAACATACATACACAATATTGACAGATAATCATACAATTCTGACTACCGAAATAGCTAAACCCTGTGTTTCGAATGTCACAACAAATTAAACATTAATGAAACAGTCACAAATTCAACTTTTCATTCATTTTGTTTAGTCAATTGTTAGTTGTCTTTTTTCGTTGTAAATAAATAAAAAATCAATACCTATAAAATGCAACATGTTTATACAACAACATAAACACTAAATAAATGACTAAAAGCAATCATACCAGATTGTTTAGTGCGCGAGTGCAGCGGGCTGGGTGGTGGCGTGTGCAGTACCGGTGACTCCAACTGAGCCACTTGTCGCGCTAGGCGTCTGGGTGACCTGGATATGATTTATTAATCCATTATTATTTCATCATTTCATATATCAACGTCATTGTCATTATCATAACAACCAGCATTATTAATACCACGGTCATTATTCGTCAACTGTTTATATAAATCCATTTAAATCTTACTAAAAAACGGATAAATTATTCCAGATCAATATTTTCGAAAAATTAATGATGGTGCGAACTTAAAGTAGCAGCATCATAACAAGAAAATTGTGAACACGTTTCAAATTGCTCTTCAAATTCATTACACACAATTTTACTTGTGACTAACTATAAAAAAATGTGTGCGTGTACTAGTGTACACACGTAAGAAGTGAAACTTCTTTATGAGCTTATTTTTAAAAAAATAATTTACTTTATGCAACTTTACAGAAATACGTCGAATCACGCGTGGTAGGGATAAGAAAAAGATGGCGCGTAACGTAAAAATGTTACGCGTAACGAAAAAATGTTACACTAAATTTTTTCCGACCCCGATAAAGAAGTTTCACTTCAATAATTCATAACACCTAATTTCATTTATTACAGTAAAAATTACCAAAACATCAACTTACCTAGTACTTTCAGAAGACAATCCTTTAGTCAGATCGTGCGGTCTTGACGTAGGCGTGGGCGTGGCTTCTTGATCCGAGCGCGAACTTGAGTCCGTTTGGAACGAGTCTTCTAGGTACAAGTACTGAGTTAGTGCGTGTTTGTGACTCACTTAGTGGGTTGTAAAATGGTTAACTGAGTTAGTACGTATCACTTTGTAACTAAGTGGGGAAAATTTAATAAAAAGATTCCAAACTTTATTGAATAGCAATAACTATTCGAATTCTAAAAAAAATCATTTCAATTTTGTAAATTTTAGTCGGTCAAGTTTCAAAATAAGAATTTCGTAAATTATATCAGTTAAATCGTCATGGACATGGTCTTTCACAAATAATTTATTAATAATTGATTAACCGTGTAATTAATTCTGATGACATGAGTTATAAAAAGTCCAATAAAAATTTATAGGTACAGACATTATAGAGAATAACCGGAAAACTTTCCAATAACAACATTACCATGAATGTTCAGTGCTTCGCGAACTCTGTCGACCAAGGCGTTAAATACTGGGTATTGCTCCTTGTTCGGTTTCGGGCCGATTGGCAGTAATCTGCACAAATAATAACATTGATTAAATAAAGAGAACAAATATTTTGCACGATATACTGATATTTAATAGAACTAGAAACTTATTTCTGAATAAAGTTTACGCATCAGACGACGCTATGTGTCAATACAATAGTAATATATATGTACTAATATTATAAAGAGGAAATGTTTGTATGTATGTATGGTTTTCACGCATAAACTACTGAACCGATTACAATGAAATTTAGCACACATATAGTGGGTAACTTGGATTAACACATAGGATAGGTTTTTTCCCGGAAATCCCACGGGAATGGGAACTATGCGGGTTTTCCTTTGAAAACGCGGGCGAAGCCGCAGGCGAAAATCTAGTAAGTAATAAATCATTAGCCGTAGTATTAGTGTTAGCGGAACAACATCGTACGTAACATAAGTAAGTATAAGGTGAAAGTGACACTATAAGTGTATGTAAAGGTGTCAATACTATGTTTTGACGATTCAAAAGAAGTCTAAAAGAAGTCTAATTGAATAAATGTTTGAGTTCGAGTTTTAGTTGTGTTTAAGTTTGAGTTAGAGTAAATGTTAAAAATCGGTGGTAAATGTTAAAAATACTTATGTATGTAATGACGATTCGAAAGTGCTTCTAAATAGTAGTCTAATTGAATAAATGAATGTTTGAGTTTAAGTTTGAGTTAGAGTAAGCATCTCTTGTATGTATGTGTGTATGTGTGACCTCTCGGGCGCGGGCGTGGGCAGCGGCAGCGGGGGGGCGCGCCACGTGGGGGGGGCTTGCGGGGCCCACGATACCTCCATCTTGGATAGTGGTGACTCGGGGGATGCGTATGCTATACCCGCTGGAAGTGGGAAATCACATAAACATAACGTATAAAGAACATCAATGAGTAAACAAACAATAATAATAAATATTATTAATAGAACCGTCTATACTTAATTTTCACAACATTAGCAGGTTACAAAACGTTGTAATAAAGAAAATACGGTAGAGGATAACATTATGAAAAACTGGTGCCTGAAATAGACTACACAGAAGTTCGAAATGGATTATTTGAACATAACCTATATAGATTTAGACTCAGACCGAAAACGTTCATTGAACGAAAAAAAATAGCTCAAAACGCGTCGTTGCTACAGTAAAAGATATACATTGTAAAATTCATTTATGAATCTGATGTTGTGAAAATCATACAATTACTACATGATGAAATTCATGACACAAGAATAAAAAGGGACCTAATATAGATCCTTGCGGAACACCAATGTTAATCGACAATCCGCATGAACATTGTGGATAAGGATCCACAACAGTTCGTATCCCATTGAAGATATAGATATGAGGTTCGTAGCAAAGATATTGATTCTATAATTATTAAATTAACACAATGAAGTGGAACGTTCTACCTAGTCGAATGCTTTAGAAAAATCAAATCATTTATTTATTGTAAATTTTCAATAGCAAGCGCAACATCAGCCATTTGGCAATCCAAAACCAATAATAAGAAGTTAAGCCTCAGAACTGGAAGCTAGTAAGTAAATTAACAATTTTATATTTAAAAACAATATTAATAAACTAATTACCAGGACTCTTTAGAAGCTGCGGTTGAGGCACCGCATCACCGTTAGATGATGGTAATGTGTCTGGTGATGTACTGCTGCCTGCCGCTGGAAAATTTGTACATTTATATAATTGCTTGTTATATAATAGCCGCCTCCTTGGTACAGTGGTTGACGCGTGAGCATAGAACCGAGGGGTCCTGGGTTCGATTCCCGGTAGAGACGTAGAAAAAAAATGTCTCGGTCTGGAAGTACACAGAAGTCTGATCACCTACTTGTCCCTAAAGAAAATCGATCAGTGAAACAGATGTATAATACATCTGCCCCTTACTCCACAAGGGGACATGGGACTTCACTTTTTTTTTGTTATACATATATAATGACACATTATAATGCTCACTAATATTAGCTTTATCTATTTGATCTTGAGTATGAATTTCTTCCATTACAAATAATATCCTGGGAAAAATTAACAAGAAAATAGCTTTCAAACAATATATCACATAAAGTCATCAGTCAGTTAAAAGGTATATAAAGTCGCCCAATTTGTAAATAAAACCGTAAATAATGTAAATGCAAATATCCTATTCAAAATCATTCATTCGAATTCAAATCATTTATTTATTTCTCCTCACAATTCCCAATCACATAAATTAATCTACATGCATACAAAATTATCAAACAATGATATAAAACTAGCTTTCTAAACTTACCCACGACTCTCTTCTGTTTCCCAAGTATCTTGGCTCTTGGAGACGTCTGATGCAACTGATCTGGCCATATTTCTACTGACTGTCCGCTCATGGGCGTTGATTTACTGCGAAAATTTCAATCAGAATTAAAATATGTCTTCGATCTGAGTTTCACCTCAGAAGTAGGCAAGGGATAAATTTCAATTATATTTTGGCTGTTAAAGATTTTACCTAAACCGTGGATCGCTATCTAGGCTCAAACAATACAGAGCTTGAATCATAGAAACAACAGAACAGATAAATATACTTATTCTTTACAAACAGACAATTTCATCTTTTTATTTCTTATGATTATAACATAATATTTGTCTTTGTTACAATTTAAATACTCACAGATTAGAGGAATCGCTGCCGATGGACACAGACGAACTTGTAGATAGTTGATGGGCTGATCGAGATCCCATGGGTGGCTGTAAAACATAGTATCAAATGTTAATTATATCAAATCTCTCAAAAAATATGCAATCAAAATAAATGACATAAATTTATCATTCAAAAATACAAGGCAAATTTTCCAAAATGTTTGGTTTTTATGCAGTCCTTTATTGCTTTACTTTTTTAAGTACTAAATCTGATATGAAATTATATTTTTATCTACTAATTTAAAACACAAATTAGAATTTTTAATAGAAATCAATTATAAAAAAAACTTGGCAATAAAAAACTTACGATTTTATTAAATGTGGGATACGCAACAACAGTTTGAGCGTCGACTTTCGGCGAGTCCTCATAGTGAGATGGTTCGTCGAATGAACCCTGGAAATACAATTTATTCATAAGTTAATTCTAAATTTTGAAGATCAAATATTTTGTAAGTATTTTGAAAGTAACTTTTTTTGGATGGTACAGAATACTGTTGTTGTATTATTGTTTTGGACATGATAACGATCTATAAAAAAAAAGACGAGTGTCACTCGGGGACTGCCGCGACAAAGCTATTGCATGCTATGCCTTCAAGCCACACCTCCGCGCCCGCCGGAGTGGGGAGCGTGAGATTTTTTCGTTACGGAATTTCTCGATTCGGTCCCCGCGCTAAAGGCCCGCGATTGAAGCTATACAAGAGCTTAAAAATGCAAAATATATATTAAGGGGTATTTTTTTAATGTAATCCAAGAATTAATGTAACTTTATTATTAATGTAACTTTTTTTAATTATCACTTCAATATTTTTAGTGCATTAAAAAAAGAAATGGCAAATTAAAGGAAAATTTCTCACAGGAGCCGTACTGCCATGAACAGTGGTGTCAGATTTGTCACTTGTCTCCGGGATGGCGATGAGTTCGCTCTCTGATGATTCTTGCTCCACGCTCCATTGTTTATATCTGTAAGAATTTAGTTTTTGGATTTTTATAACATTCGTTAAATGTATAGAAAATTCAGAACTCCCAATTCCTGCTTTTTTGAAAATAAAAGTAAATTTAAATGAGATAATTTAACCACAATGGTGGGATCAACCCATACAAATTAAATTAATATCTCTATTTAAGACGATACACAAAAAAAAATCCACTGCTTGGCGGGCGGAGTCTAATAGCTCGCTATCGCGAACGCGGGTGTGCGCGAAGTCATTCTTGCAAACTCACCGCGCTGCCGCTGGCCGACTCGGGACAAACATGTATGGAGTCGTCATACAGTTATAATATTGTTATACATATATTTAATTGTTGATTTATTGGTTTTATTTTCTTGCTTATAAACACAAAATTATCTTCTTTTTAACAACTACTTAGACATTATTAATAATTATTAATTATTATTATTTCGTAATGTTTACTTTATTACAAAATAATACAGGTTATAAATAATCTTTAAAATAACAAAAAATGTTGTTACTCTGAAAAAATGAAATGGTACCTAATTACGCGGACTACTAAATTGATTTAGATAGAATTTGATGCTGACGTAGATATTACATCATGCCCAGAAATGAAAGGTACTATTTCTGAAAGAAGTTATAAACCCTAATTCTTCTCAGTCAAAGTCAAGAGTGGAAGATATCGCTAATACAGTAAAACTAATGCGAAACTTTGGATGTTAATTTGTATATTTTTTTGTTAGTTGTTACTTAATCACGTCAAGACTACATTACCAATTTTGATAAAATATAGCTAATTGCCTGGATTTACACATAGGATACTTTTTATCCGAACTGAACACTTCTGTGGGATAAAACAGGATTCACGATATAACCTAATTCCACGCGGGCAAAGTCGCGGTCGGAATGATATTTTTTTAAATAAAAAAATTGTTTAAAAAAAAACACAAAATATATTGACGCATGTATTTATTTTTTGCACTCTATTATAATTGTAATTATTCATTACAAATAATCAAAATAAAATAGGCAGAACAAAGTTAGGCCCTGGTAGGATAGGTAGGCAGGTACAGCAATGTGAGACGAACACTGGCTTATTTATACCAATAATAATGTATTATAAACATTAAATTAAGTTTACTTTCTAACAACAAAAATACATAATATTAGCTTATGTGAAAACGAATCAACCAATCATCCCACAACAATGAAATGTGCACACAAATATTCATCCAAATCGGTTCATGTGATTAGGAGGAGTGACTGCAGCGCCATCCTCCGGGCCCAATTGTGTTTCCAGATCACCCAGGAACTCAATTTAATATACTTACACAAAATTTTTCGAAATGAAAACTCACATTACTATGTAAATATGAATATAAACCGGTTTTAGTACTAAGCAATTTCCCGCACAGGTGTAGTAAGTATAAATGAAATAAATATCAACATCAAATTCTTTATACAACATACTTATCTACCACCTACTAAGAAATTCTTGAAATTTTATCGTATTTTTTTAAAATATCCTACTCCAACGAGCTCCTGTTCCATAATTCCATATTACGTCCACCATTCTTCCACTAAGTTCACCATGATTTTTTATATCTTTGCACTTTGTTGCTTTTTGCTAAAAATGGAATCATGCGATAAAACCAGTAGAGCGTTGATAACATACATTTTTGACTGAATAAAAGTACTTACGAAGGAGTGGGTTCACATTGTGAACAATCAGTGGGTTTATTTTCCTTCTGGATTCCGGATTTCTGAAAAGATTATTTATGCTATAAATGAAAAAATCTTACACATTCGTTATGTACTTAAAACAGGGGTACATATCAAACATCGTCTATAATACAATTATCATCAAATTTAAAATAAAACCAACTTACTTCATTAATTTGTTCCAATTGTAAGCATTCTTTTTCCTCCAACCTTTATGTTTCTTCTTCTTATTTTCTTTATTGTCCCCATTTGTCTCATTTTGTCTTATCGTGTTGTCACCCTTTTTTACGATTGCGCGAGCGACACAAGTTCCCCGTGTGACGGCCGTAGCGGGAATGACTCGTGCAGCGATCGGGGTAGGAAGGTACAGGGCGGCTCTCGCTATATTGGCTGGTCAGGCGCTAATTTCAAGTATTTCTTGTTTATTTCAAAACCATCGCATATTTCAAAATTCTAACACGGTAGACGTATAGGTTGTATATTTTATAGTTAATATCCAAAAAGTCGTAACTTTACGTTTGTTATTTTGAAGATGCCAGAGATTAAAAAAAAATAACAATGAGAACTTTGTATTTTTTTTCTATCGAGAAAATATCATGGAATCATGTTTCTAAAACGGTAGACGTATTGTGTTACTATTGAACTTTCTTGTCAAGAATTTTCATCACGATAACTTTAATAATATAAAAATTACGAAGGTTTAAAAAGGGCCGTAATGGTTAGAAAAATTAATTCATCACCTTAATAAAGGATCACTATAAGTTTAACATTGTTTGTTGGAAATAAAGGCTGAGTCTCATTTTCTACAGTCTATACGACTATTTTTATGGATATGAAAGAAATCCTATATAGCTATGAAATATATATAAGTTATTGTGCAAAAAATAATCTGAAATAATTCCAATTAACTAATTACTTGAATACGAGTTTGAGTTAGAGTTAAAGTTGAAGTGCAAGTAATACTTAGCAGGTTCAGCGGCGTCGGGCCAGTGCGCGGGCGACTTGTGCGGAGCGCCCTCCTCCGCGTGCGGCTCGCGGGGCTCTGCGGGGGATTGGTATTCACTTTTACATCGTGTAATTTGAGTATTTGTCAAAGTGCCAAATTTTTCAAAGTACCAAGTTTGCAAAAGTGCCAAAATGGCTAAAGTGCCAAGTTTGCAAAAGTGCCAAAATTGCTAGTGCCAAATTTGTCAAAGTGCCAAGTTTGCAAAAGTGCCGAGTTTGTCAAAGTGCCAAAGTTGTCAAAGTGTTGTCAAAGTGCCTACCTCTGGCGTGCGGCAGCAGCAGCAGCGGCGGGATGCGGCGGCAGCGGTGGTGCTGGTGCTGCACGCAGTTCAGCACCACGCGCACCAGCCAGCCCGCCAGCGCGCACACTGCACCGCTGCCGTAGTGGTACTGCACAGATAACAACTAATTATATTACAGTTAACGACGAAGCGGTTGGGGCAGTGGTAAAGTAACTGCCTACTGAGCCGACGGTCCCGGGTTCGATCCCCGGTCAGGGCAAATATTTGTGTGATGAACTCAATTATTTGTTCTTGGGTCTGGGTGTTATTATCTATATAATATGTATTTATTAAATATTATATTTATCGTCGCCTAGTACCCACAACACAAGCCTTAATTGAGCTTACTGTGTGACTAGGTCGATTTGTGTAATAATGTCCTATAATATTTATTTATTTATAGTATACACTCGCGGCGTTTCGCGGTTTCACCCACGTGGCTCCGCTCCTGTTGGTCTTAGCGTAGTGATATATAGCCTATAGGCTTCCTCGATGAATGGGCTATCTAACACCAAAATAATTTTTCAAATCGGACCAGTAGTTCCTGAGATTAGCGCCTTCAAACAAACTCTTCAGCTTTATAATATTAGTATAGATAAACAATTTAATGGAGAAAAATTGCATAATTATTATAACAAAAAGATCACACTTGGCAATCTTCCGCCTGTCCGGCGAGTAGTTGCCAGTTTCCAAGCCTACCCCCACCACTCACCTTATACAATATAACGAGCAGCGCCATCAGCCAATGGCGGCGCACATGTGGCTGCAGCGCCTCCAGCGAGTGTGTGACCGGAGCCCCCGCCGCGGTCTCGCCGGGGACTGCGCCCCCCAGCGATGAGGACGCGGACGACGGGGCGGAGGGCCGGCAGCAGTACTGTACCCAATTGTATAGGGCATAAGGTTCAAATTGAAATGTACTGATATTGGACAACGGCCGCTTATTGACGAAGACGAAGACAGCAATACTGCACCGAATGGTATATGGTCAAATTAGAATGCAGTGATATTGGATAGTTCCAAATTATTCCTTATAATATAGACAACAAGGTTCCGTTTAATGACATAAATTTGATGACATATTGAACTTCGAAGTAATTGCAATTTTGTTCCAGGCACTTGTTCTTGAGAAGTTAAGTTAGGACATAATTTTATAGATTTTGACACTCACGGCTAGAATAGGGTCTGGGCCCATTACGTGTTGAAATAAAACAGTTATTGACTGAAAACTTTGTTTTATTTTCTGTTTTGAGAAATAGAGTACATTACAGCAACGAACAAACCAGGTGAGAAAGATGCAGCGAAGGAAAATAAAGTGTCAAAAGAGACATCTATGTGGAACGAGGAAATTACAAATAAACTTCAACACATTGAAATAGACTTTACATTGTTGCCACCTATTCCTTATAGTTAAGCAAATAAGGTTCAATGTAACCGCTCACGCCTTATTCTCGTTCAATTTGCTTATTACATTATTAGGTGTTTATAAATCTTACATAAATAAATTCAATATCATTATAAAAATACTAGATTTCCGCCCGCGGCTTCGCCCGCGTTTTCAAAGGAAAACCCGCATAGTTCCCGTTCCCGTGGGATTTCCGGGATAAAACCTATCCTATGTGTTAATCCAAGTTACCCTCTATATGTGTGCTAAATTTCATTGTAATCGGTTCAGTAGTTTTTACGTGAAAGAGTAACAAACATCCATACATCCATACATCCATAAATCCTTACAAACTTTCGCCTTTATAATAGTATTAAGATTATCTGCATTGAGTTTCATAAATTTATATTTAAAAAATGGCTTAAGAATCAAGACAATCAAGAATCAACACTACTGCAACAAATTTTACTGAGCAAGATTTTATATTTTTGTATCAAAAGCTACCAATTTACTTTTTTAAGTGTTTAAAAACAGATCCACATTAAATTGCAAAAGTACAATACCTGTAATAACAGTAAAGTAGGTTCAGCAATACTTGCTCCCATCATGTAGTTCTGGTCTAAAACTTGAGGTAGATTGGCCATGAACGCGTTGAATATTGATGACATCCTGAAGTAAGATATTCAAATTCAAATATTTTATTCCATGAATATGGGTACAATTCTGGTGTCATACATAAATTGTTATAGATAAAATATATTTTTTTACATAATAACATAGTTATTTGTCTATAATTGGGTCAGAATTGAACAGTTTTGGCACTAAAAAATTAATAAAAGATGTGTAAAGGGTTATAGGCATTATTTACAACTTTGAAGTTGGAAATAACAAGAAAATTAAAGAAAAGGAATAAGAATTTCTAGTTTAAAAAAATATGTGTGCGTGTACTGGTGTACACACGTAAGAATTGAAACTTCTTTATGACCTTATTTTTCAAAAAATAATTTACTATATGAAACTTTACAGAAATACGTCGAATCACGCGTGGTAGGGATAAGAAAAAGATGGCGCGTAACGGAAAAATGTCACGCGTTACGAAAAAATGTTACACTAAATTTTTTTCTAACCCCGATAAAGAAGTTTCACTTCAATAACATAAGTAACATACCTCAAAGTCTGCGGAGTGATAGTGAAGTACTTGTCAACTGAATTATATCCGAGTAAAAGAAACAAGTGTTTTAGAACCAAGTCTTGAGTTTTATTGTTGTTTGTCTTCTCGTCAGTTGGGTGGGCTTGGTCCGATCTAAATGTGGAATAATTGGGATAAATTAACGAGTTGGTCTTTAGGAAATTCATATATGTATTATAATTTTCTAAGTAAGAGTACAAACATGCAGATTCTGCCTATCATTTCCCATAAATATTGGCTATTCATTTTTTGTAATATTGACTATTGGTAGAAATTTTTTTTTATCAATTAATACTAATTCAACCTTAAAATTTATTTACATATCATAAGATAATTAAAAAAAGCATTAAAAAATCATTATTTCTTAAATAACCTGGACAAGAACTGCATCAACAAGAACACCAACAAATTCGTTGTTTCTTTGTCAGCTTCTTCGAGATCAACAGCTTTCGGCAACACTGTTGTTGCCGTGTCTTCTGTTGATCGACCCGACACTGAGTGGACTGTGTCTGTTGAAAAATAGCCTTTATTGTGTGGGCGATAAGGTTGAAAATAGCTTAGCAAATAGTAATAAATTATTGTGTACTATGTATGATGTATGTATAATACTGTGACTGTGTTTGTTAAGAAATGACCTTTATTTTATGCAGCATAAGGTTGAAAAGAGATTGACATTTTTTTTGTATTATTTTCACTTAAAATTTTAAGTCTTTCCATATCAGTAAAAGTTATTAATTTTGATTTCCGTATGGTATGGTTTGCCCATAATTTTAAGCATAACCTTATTATATTATAAATTATTAAATTGGAGCTCTTGAAACGCTTTTAAGTAATTAAAAAGTTTAATTTTAATTAATTTCTTTTATATCCATATTTAATGGTAAAATGGAAGATTCGTAGTTATCATTCACAAAAATAAAAGTTTAAAAGTAAAAACATTCACAAACCGTGTGCATTATTGGTTTTCTGTGAACTCCCCGACTGTTGTGGCGTTGGCAACAACTGTCCTAAACCGAATCTCGATGTTTTTCTCTTCAGAAGTGGCGCGGAGTACTGGCGCGAGTAAATTTTCTCACGCTCTGCGAAAATATCATAAAAAATGATTTCAACCAACAAATTAAATAAAAAAAGACGTGTGGCACTCGGGGACTGCCGCGGTAAAGCTATTGCATGCTATACCTTCAAGCCACACCTCCGTGCCCGTCGGAGTGGGGAGCGTGAGGTTTTTTCGTTACGGAATTTCTGGATTCGGTCCCCGCGCTCAAGGCCCGCGATAGAAGCTATGCAATAGCTTAAAAAATCATTTATTGAATATTATATGACACACAATTTAGATTATACACCCCAGACTCTTAATTTAGAAGATATTTCGCTGTAATTTAGAAGAGTATTGAGGTAGAAATCTAGGTACAACAGTTATGGTTGTAGCATAATTTAAAATAATATTTCAAAGCTTTTGATGCGTTAAATGTTAATAATTTATGTATAACTACGGGTACACAGATAAAAAATCTCACCTGTTGGTTGTGGAACAGCAGCAGGTGCAGATATGGTCCTTTTATACGGCCCCTTAGCGGTAACCTATTAAAAACTCGAATTTCTATTACCCGAATCTTAAAATCCCGAAAACGGTTGTTAGAACTTTTAAAAGACAGATGTTATGAATGACAACTTTTTAAAATTCCTTTTTTAATTTCCCAGATGAATCAATTTCCAGATACACCAAAACCAGATTTTTAAAAAGTATTTTTTTGTTTCCCGTATTCTCATAATCCAGATATAGTTATACCAGATTCTCAGAATACTTTTTTTTGTTTCCCATCGTACCATTTTCCAAATAAACTATTACCAACTTATCATAATCTTTTTATTTGGTTCCCATATAATCGTATAACAGATAAACTATTGCCAGATTTTCATAATCTCTTTATTTGGTTCCCATACAATCGTGATTATACCTTTTACTATTGCCTGAAAATAAACATTTCCAGTAAGTAAATTGTTTCACTTGCCCATTACAGAAAGGTTTAAGTGTCAAATTCGACTCAGTAGGTTAGGTTAGGTTTGAACTGTGACCTCCCATGCACGAGCCGAGCGAGCGAAGCGAGCGTGCCGCGGCAGCGGCCGGCGAGTGCCAGAACCGACTCGCTATTGTTTCACTTGCCCATTACAGAAAGGTTTAAGTGTCAAATTCGACTCAGTAGGTTAGGTTAGGTTTGAACTGTGACCTCCCAAGCACGAGCCGAGCGAGCGAAGCGAGCGTGCCGCGGCAGCGGCCGGCGAGTGCCAGAAGTCAGAACCGACTCGCTATTGTTTCACTTGCCCATTACAGAAAGGTTAAAGTGTTAAAATCTATTCAGAAGGTTAGGTTAGGTTCGTGCTGCGACCCCCTGGAAGGATTTCGTTTTTCTGGATATCGTTTATTTGAATTTCAAAAATCTGGACATTGTTTGTCTGGATATCAATCAACTGTATTTCAAAAATTTGTGTTTTAAAAATCTGGCTTTCGTGCATATGGATTACGGTCATCTGGATTTTGTGCATTTAGATTTCGTATGTCTGGAACTCATTCGTCTGGATTGTAAAACGTCGTACAAATGAAGAAATGGGCAAATGAAATTCGGAGTTGCGATTATATGGCAAACAAAACTTCGAAATTTTAAAATTCGGGGTTATGAAAAAATGTCCAAACGTTTTCTGGATTATGATATTCGGAATATTAAAATTCGAGATTAAGATAGGTAACCAAAACGCACGTGCCACAGATAAAAAATATTTTTGCTTACCAGCTGGATGAGGTGGAACAGCAGCTGGTGCAGATATGGTCCTCTTATACGGCCACTTAGCACCAAAAGATGCAGATAAAGACTGTTCGTGCGCGTGCGCATCCGTATGCGTGTTTATGAACTATTTGCCACAGATAATAAATGATTTTTACCAGCTGGATGAGGTGGAACAGCAGCTGGTGCAGATATGGTCCTTTTATACGGCCACTTGGCCCCAAAAGACGCAGATAACGACCGTGCGTGTGCGTGTGCGTGTGTGTGCGTGTGCGTGTGTGCGTGCGGCTCCCGCGCGACCGCACTCAAAGCGTCGTGCGCACGACGCACTTTGTACATGAACCACTCGGAGCTTGTGGAACTGCTTACTAGCTCTGGGAATAAAAAAAGACGGGTTGCACTGGGGGAGTGCCGGCAGAAGTGAAATCTTGATTTTAACGTTGAGCATGTTTGATATTTTGGAATGGTATCCGTCTTACGCTTTTTCGATCAGGTCACGTGTCCTGACGTTAGTTTAATATATAGAATTTTATACCCATTACAGAAAAAGTGCTCAACGCCGCTAAAGAAGTTTTCACTTCAAAAATTGCAAGAATTGTATGTAGTTATAAAATGTTTGAAATGTTGAAGAGGTGATTTATGTCGTAATAGACAAACTAAAATGTAATTATTTATTTGCAAGTACCCTAGTTGCAGAGTATGAAATGTACGCAGTAATAATTAAATAAATGTTGTTAGATACGAACAAAAATATAATTGCATATGAATTAATTAAATTTAGTTTTCTTCTATCATACATTTAAAGGTCAATAAAATATGATCTGAAACCAGTTCTGCCACTCATTAGCTAATGTTTATAATTTTGAATAATATTCGTTGTTTCAAAAATTAAAATTTTAACTGTATTAAATATAGTTCTTTCTATCATCCTACAAGAAAAAGCTTACTTTTATCGTTCACATTAAATTTACAAGTGTTAAAAACCTACCTCTCAAATTGGAAAAGTCAACATTCTTATTAGTATTGATTTGGGCCTCCAAGAACAGCGCTTCGAATCGATTCAGGAAGAAGTCCCAGGTTAGAATTCGTCTGTCACTGAGAGTGTTATGTAGCTGGTATACAGATTGCAGAATCATTGGTCGGTCCACTATCACCAGGTCGAACTGGGTCTCCAGGCAATAGAGGAGCAGCTGAAAATAAAGTATTAGTAATTTATCTTAATATATATAAATCTCGTGTCACAATGTTTGACTCCTAAACCACTTAACCGGTTATAATAAAATTCGCACACCATGTGCAGTTCAATCCAACTTGAGAGATAGGATAGTTTAAACATGTAGGTACCACGAGCGAAGCCGGGGCGAACCGCTAGTAGTGGTATAAAAAAATGCTGTTCTGGGAATTGCCACATTTTTTAATGGCATGGTTATAATAATTACAAAAAAATATTAACGTATTTTTTTTTTTTTATTACGCCAATTGTACATTGCTTGTTATACAGACATCTAAAAAAGAAGCATTGAAATAATTTCAAAAATGTCTTTTTTTAAATTGAAGATCACATACAATAAATTATTGTTTTCTTATTTTATTAGTTTGGGCATTGGATTCATTGAACTGCTTCTAATATTGTGCAAAAATGGTCCTTCTAGTATTTCAGGACCTTCGAGTCAATTTTAATATAGCATAATCTATCGATAAATCGAACCACATCATTAAAATATTTCTCACTAATTACCTCAATAGCATTATCATGTATAGTCCCAATATATAGTGTTGCCCGCTGCGCCACGTACACGTTGATATCGTCCATACTTGATATTAAGTAGCAGAATGCAGTTGCCAATGCTGTTTGTAGCGGGAGACTCGTTTTTATTGGAGACCCGTCCATGAAACTGTGGGAGATAATTTATTAGTGATTATTTAAGTGCTTGTGTAGGGAATATAAGGAAATTTTCTTAAAGTTTAAAGATGATTGTTCATCTTTTTTTTGTTCATGTTATAATTAACTAATGTTGATATCACGTTGCATGTGAAATACATGCATACGTGCTGACCGTACGTGAACTGACCGTAGAGGCGTGTAGCCGCGTGTGAACTGCCCGTAGAGGCGTGTAGCCGCGTGTGAACTGCCCGTAGAGCCGTGTAGCCGCGTATGAACTGATCGTAGAGGCGTGTAGCCGCGTGTGAACTGCCCGTAGAGGCGTGTAGCCGCGTGTGAACTGCCCGTAGAGCCGTGTAGCCGCGTATGAACTGATCGTAGAGGCGTGTAGCCGCGTGTGAACTGCCCGTAGAGGCGTGTAGCCGCGTGTGAACTGACCGTAGAGGCGTGTAGCCGCGTGTGAACTGCCCGTAGAGACGTGTAGCCGCGTGTGAACTGCCCGTAGAGCCGTGTAGCCGCGTATGAACTGACCGTAGAGGCGTGTAGCCGCGTGTGAACTGCCCGTAGAGGCGTGTAGCCGCGTGTGAACTGCCCGTAGAGCCGTGTAGCCGCGTATGAACTGACCGTACAGGCGTGTAGCCGCGTGTGAACTGCCCGTAGAGGCGTGTAGCTGCGTGTGAACTGCCAGTAGAGGCGTGTAGCCGCGTATGAACTGACCGTAGAGGCGTGTAGCCGCGTGTGAACTGCCCGTAGAGGCGTGTAGCCGCGTGTGAACTGCCCGTAGAGCCGTGTAGCCGCGTATGAACTGACCGTAGAGGCGTGTAGCCGCGTGTGAACTGCCCGTAGAGGCGTGTAGCCGCGTGTGAACTGCCCGTAGAGCCGTGTAGCCGCGTATGAACTGACCGTAGAGGCGTGTAGCTGCGTGTGAACTGCCCGTAGAGGCTTGTAGCCGCGTGTGAACTGCCCGTAGAGGCGTGTAGCCGCGTGTGCACTGACCGCACGAGCATGGTGACGCGCTCGACGGCGGTGAAGCGGCGCGTGGGGTCGGCGTGGTGGAAGGCGTCCCGCAGCAGCGCGCACAGCACGTCGGCGCCGCCCGCCAGCGTAACGCAGTGCAGCAGCACGGGCACCGCCACCGACGCGATGTGCGACTGCGCCGCGTCGCACACGTTCCACAGGCTAGGTAAAAAAAATTACATAATAAATAAGTACAGCTTGAGATGGCGCGCGGTGTGTCCCTTAGACACATAAAACTGAAAGAATATAATAAATTCGATCGCTCTGGCGGGTCACGGGTGGCTGAGTTCGTCAAGCGTCCGCCCCAGATTGGCGTGAAAGGTTGCGGGTTCGAGTCCCACCTCGTGATCGAATTTTTTATATTCTTTATAAATTATAAAGCATTTGAATGCGATAAAACCAAAAATATAAAATTCAACGAGTACAGCTTGAATAGGAGTCCATGGGCTCCCTCTGCTCTCTCGGAATTAGTAAAACACTATATCTCAGGAGCCAAATGACAAAAACCGACTTATTACCGAGAAATAGGGAAGACAAGGTATCACATTTTCTAATAGCATAAAAAAAATCGCGTTAAAAAATTCCACAAACCTATTCATTGTCTGATCAAAGTTGATCAGCTAAACTTGGAAATTTTTATAGAAACACGGATTATGCTGAAGGTACGCTATGTGCGCACTTGATAGGGTTTCTAACTGAGATTCACCAAAAACAAATCCAGCACATCGTCTAATAATATATTTTTGTTAAAAACTTGAAAATAAACAATTAGCTCGCTGAATATGTTGTACGAACATCATACTTCAATCAGTCCATTAGCTAAATACTCAATATCAGTGCTTTTAGTAAAGTTAATAATAAATTAAAACGTGAAAATACATTTCACGCTTCATATCTGAACCTGATAATAACCAATCGAAAGATCAATATACAGGAAATCCCAGTAATGGTAGATAATCTGGTACGTGCGTGTGCGAAGCGGGGATATGCGGGTTTTACTTTGACTACGCAGGCGAAGTCGCAGGTGGAGAGCTAATTTATTATAAAAACGAGAATATATCAAATAAAAAAACATACAAGGTATTGGAGCAAGTACAATATGATAAATACTCCTACTATAATCCTGTAAGACTATGTTTAAAAAGGCCGAACAACTTAAGTAATTGTAGAAATAAAGCCTATTTGCACTTACTTGTCTATAAGCAGGTTTTCTTGGCACCAAATCAAGAAACCTTTATGTTCTGCCAACGCATCTGTGTTCAGCACGAGTACTTGCAAGCATTGTAATAAGTAATATAGTACATCCGGTCTTGTCGTGTTTTTCAACTCCTGCAATAGCCAAATTTCAGAAAATTTTAATTAAAAAAATTATGTGGGTACTATAATATATAACAATTTAAAAAAGGTCAAACATCATCATCAAATTTTTCACTTATTACGAACAATATCTTCATTAAGCCTATCTACCTGTAACAACTGATGTATATACTGAAGTTCTTGCGGTAACTCCTCAATGCAGAAGTGAAAGCGACCAGCTGAAGTTGGCCAAAAGTTCGTGATATCATCCTCTACAGATTCTGCCTCATGTTCTCCCAGTAAGTTAGGTGTGGATACCTAAAAATAGTTAAACCAACCAGCTTGAAGGATCAATAATTTTAAATATTCTTTATAAATAACGAACTGGTAAATGAAAGTCTTATCGTTTGTACTTATGAATGTAATTATTAAAAAAATGTTTGGAATCTCAAATCAACATTATTATTAAACTAACAGATAGCATATTTAAACAGAAAAAAGAAAGAAAGATACAACTAATATCTATTGAGTTAGTGCCTCATTGAAATCTTGATCTTTCTACTTTCTAAAATCAGAAACCCTGTTTTCTACCACACTAAACAACAGTTAATTCACTTTAATTACTTACATTAGCGGTAGCAGTAGCCACATCAGTGTCCGTCAAAGTCACAGAGTGTGCAACAGCAGTGGGCGGCTGTTCTGCCGGCGGTAGTGATACCGCCATGTCCAGCTGTTCTGTGATCGTCTCCACTGTTGCTGTCATTATCTAACAATGTGGGGACTTTGTACTGATAATGGTCAGTAGGACTATTTTATGGGCAGGATTTAAAACAGGGATGATTTTGATCCATACGTTTAGAAAATTAAAATTTGGTATGCCATAAATATGACCTTACAGGATCAAATGCAAGTATGCCTTTGCACTCAGCAAAAATATTTTTAGATCTTTATATTGATATTAGGTTAAAGGATGATCTTTGATGCTATATTCTATTTCAGGTCGAAACCTTGGCAGTTTTGATTATGTGACATTAGAAATATTCAGTACATTAAAAAAGTATAGCATAATGTTAGCAGAAATAACATGAAAGAACTTGTCTTTGTGAAATTAGGTGAAGATAGCACTTTTTTCTTGTTCTTGTTAAGCCTTCTTCCATGAATGAGTATAGGGTATTCATAGTATACAAATTTTGTTGGTTCAATGGATTTATTTACACGTGAAAGTAATTCAATATGAATCATTAAACAAATTTTATTAATGTTTAAATATTTTAGCCATATTACTTCGCTCACTTAGCCAAATATATATAAAAATATACAAGCAGAAAAAATACATAAATTACATGTATATTTTTTATTCCATTGTTGCAAATACAAAAATGCAATAAGGACAGACCACGTTTTTATCCGAACAAAAATTGAGATATTTTTTGACTTAGAGGTATAAGATTTACAGGAGTAGGTACTCGGAACTATTAAATAATAACCGGTTCAAAGATTTAAGAAAGAATGAAGAATAGAAAATTGACAGCCAATGTTGTCTGCTTTAAATCCAATTTCATATATTAAAAAGCATCTTACTGCATATGTGTATTTGCAAATAAATGTATTTAATGACTATAATGAGATGAATATTGCTTTTATAAAAATAAAATTTATGTATAAATATATTGCTGCTAAAATACAACTATCTACATTAAGGTCTAAATATCTAGCCAAACTACAATAAAAGCGTTTTATTTTAGGAATTTTTCAGGAATGTTGTCATTATAACCACGAACATAATATTTTTATGGATAACTTTGAATGTGGCAACACAGTGAAAGGATTGACTGCACCACTTAAATAATATCTTTAGCTTTGAATGGACCCACAGGAGACATAAAATTGTTTACCCACATAAAATTTAAGGAAAGTTACACTATTTTTTTTCCATCCGAGACAAAACACAACTATTTTTGAGACCATTGAATATTTTTACCTCCCCAGAACAAGAGAAAGAACGTCACAGTCTCTTATTCATGAAATTAAATTATTTTCAATCCTAGCAATGAAATATCAAAACCAAGGGTCAGCAAGCACACAACAGAAGCACAGGAAGGAATACAAAGGTAACGTACTTGCGTGTCGCCTGACGACTTAGTGAGAGAGCCGTCCGAGCCGACGTCGCTCATTAAGGACAGTTGCATGAAATGAACAAACTATACATCTATTACATACAGCCCTACTTTTATGTCCGATGTGAAATAATTTAATGCCTGTATATTTTATTTGTCTAAGATTTTTTGTAATTTTTTTGTTCTGTCTGAGTTTTTTTTCTGGTGGACGCCTGATGTACTTGAGAATGTATAGTGCAGGAAACTAACATTCTGTTGTAGATTGTTTCCTGATTAATTAAGGTTGTTTCAAACTTTAAAGTTTGGGTTGGTAACTTTCGCATTAATTTCCACAAAAATGAACTTGAAAAGATGAGAATTGGCAATACTGTCTTAAATATAGTCATATTATAAGCAGGTTGTAATACTCCTTTAATTTGCGGCTATTAAATCGTTTCATATCGGACTTTCCAACATTAACTTCAAAAACATTTGTAGAATTAGTGCACGAAGGGCTACATGACAAATTTATACAAAATCCAAAGGTACACTAATAAAAACATTCAAATTTAACGTGCGTATACGATATAACGTAAACCACACTTTTATTTAATTTTATATTTATCGCGTTTAAAGCAATATAATCTACAACATACATCAATTATTTACATTTGTTCAATTTTAATGTTTTATAACATGCTAAAACGTTTGTATAATCCCACACATACTATTATGATATGATTGTACATGCAAATAAAACATGGGGGAAATCTTCATGGGGGAATTTTATGGCAAGAAATAAATAAATTTAGAAGAGGGTAAATTATTGTTTGTCACACCTTCTACATAATTAAAACTCCACTGTATTGTATAAAATGTTAATTTGATCAGTGTATGTTAGTATGTTAGAAGTGTGAAAATGCATATTTTCAGTAATAAATCTCATGAATTTGTAAAGTACACAATAATATTATAGAAGATAGTATTAACAATGAAGATGATCATTTTAAAAAAACACAATATTGTACAATGGCTAGGATGGAAATAGACAGGATAGGACAATAATTATTTTTTGAGTGAACTTAAGTAGAAGCCCCCCCTTTCATACTAAACAAAAAGACGGGTTGCACTCCGGAAGTGCCGGCAGAAGTGAAAACTTTATTATTAACGTTGAGCATGTTCGATATTTTGGAATGGTATCCGTCTTACGCTTTTTCGATCAGGTCACGTGTCCTGACGCGAGTTTAAGATTTTATACCCACTACAGAAAAAGTGCTCAACGCCGCTAAAGAAGTTTTCACTTCAAATATTGTCAATTTCACAGCTTTTTTAGATATCTTCCACTTTCCCGACCACGACCCATCAGTTCGGTATCTCGGGACATACATACATGCGGCATGTGCGACAGCACGCCCCCGAGCGAAGAGCGCTCTGCGGCGGGCTGCGCGGGGGGGGCCGCGGGGGCGAAGCGCCGGGACTCCTCCTCGGTGGAGCGCTTGTCCGACCATGACTCTTCGGGGACTGGTTGCACCTGGTTATGTTCGTTATAAACGTTTGAAAAAATAAATAGAAATTTAAAAAAAATGAGATTTAAGAGTAAAAATAGATGTAGTTTATGTAGTTTTGAGCATTTGATGTTTGTTTATAGATGTTTAAAACTAAGAATGTATTGTTAGTTAAATATTATATAAGTTGTATTACAATTAAATTCGTGGAAAAACATTTCATCGTAGGTGAATATACAAGCAACTAAATTACAATTACAAAAAATGAAATTTATATTACTTTCGATTTTTTATGAGGGTAGTTCAACAAAATCATTTATTTCTACAAAAATTACCTCCAAATTCTTAGTATCAGGTAGCAGAGCTCTCACAAGCCGAACGGCTAATTGATGGCACAGTGCAGCAGCCGAACAGTATGAACAGGACACACCCCACATGCACACCGCTGGGGGATAAACTCAAACTCAATGATTCATCATTAATCTTTTTTTAATCATTAATCATTTTATTCACCAGAAAAAACAAAAAAAATAAAACAATTAAAATGAATGTAAGCTGCGACAAATTAAAAATTAACATACTTTAAAAAGTACCTTGCAGTTAGGGTAGGTTTGTAAAAGGTGTATGTAAAACCTCATAGTGAAAAATATTAACACTGAAAGATTATAGCCTGATGATAACAATATCAATAAAAATCGCAATTTTTAATCTTATATTTATAAAAATGGATTTTTGAAATATTTTTTTAATAATACAAATAAAAATTAATATATCAATCTACATTAAAAAAATACATTATGAATCTCCAATAATAAAAAATAAGTATACTTACAATGTTCAATGGTATTGACTTGATTCGCTTTGAGCATCAGTCGAAGCAATTTTGTCGCTTCACTGCTAACGTTCTGAATGTTGATACGATGTTGTTGAAGTTCCATCTGTAATATTATATTATTATTTTAGCATAATATTCTGCTATTTTGAGATACCATTAAAATATTTTAATTACAATACTATGTAAAAATGTAGTAATAAGAAAATTAATTCTCCTGCTTCTTTCATAAGTTTCACTGATCAAACATAATATTAGAATCAAGCGGGACTCGAAGGACCTTTCTTAACTCATTCGTTAACTGTATCAAGGAGCAATAAAATTACAATTTAACCTAAATTAATTTCAAGTTCAAATGACAATTTTGTTAATGTCATTTTATGACCTGAATTGTATTACATATGAGCAGATTCCGCTTAAATAAGTTAAAAAAATTAAACTTTACATGATGAAAGAGATATAACAGGCATTTTTTTTTCTGAAAAAAATACTAACTTGTTTCAACAAAATATCCAGCATGAGGATACAACACGTCAAATTCTGCGGCTTCATCTGATCATCGCTTTCCTTGTCATTGCCGTTCGGTGAATCGGACGATTCTGCTTCTTTTGGTTTTGTGCATTCTGGAAATATTTTGGTGTGAGATAAATATGTATATGACGGCGCCACCGTCGAAGCTTTAAAAAATAACGAACGGCGAACAGATATAAAGCAGCGCGCGCGCACGACTCGGGTGATTCGTTCGCCGACCGTTGCCGAGTGCACATCTATTACGAGCTTACTATAGCTTATTTGTGATATTTATTTTATTAGTGGTCATAATTGTAATACCAAGTGATTGTATTAAGAAACGACTGTATTGTAAAACTGACATGATTTAAAAGAGCAACTATGGAGTTTCTTGCCGGTTCTTCTCTGTAGATACTGCTTTCCGAATCGGTGGTAAATAAAGAAATGTTTGAGTTAGAGGTGTTTCTTTGCTCGATTACCCAACGCAACGCCCACATTCTACACCTTTCGCCGACATCAGAATTGGGATCAAATCGAGCAAATGAGAAAGCATGTGGCGATAACCTGGATATAATTAATACGTGCGCTGATTAAAAGACAAAATGCCGCAACCACGTGGCACTTCGATCCAGTTTCAACGGGAAGAGGCATCCTACAGATCTACGAGCATACGTGTCACTGAGCAGCCGGTGACAAAGGGAGAGCTCGTTATGTGCGGGCAGGGTGGCAACTTCGCCTCGCGCTGCGCGGATGCCACTGCCGCTCGCACCACCGCGTCGGACCCCGTATGATCGAGAGCAGCGCTTCATCATGACTTCACAAGTCTGGCATCGCAGCGTTATCGCAGTAGCAGTGGCGCGGGCGGTGCGCCTACAAGCCGTGTGGTTCATGGCAGAGGAGGGTTATTGTGTAACGAAACGACGCGTTGGCAGCTGCCACTCGACACATGTATGAGGCTAAGTGCTGGTGAATCTGGTCAGTCGTACTATTTTTATTACTATGTTTCTGATGTTCTCTTGTAAGAAATCGGTCAGTAGATAACATTTCACTTTGAGTGTGCAATTAGATAAAGAAAGTAAGGTTTTTAAAATGTAGTAACTTATTTGAAAGAAAAAGAAATTTATTGCCAAAAACAAAATTTATCTTAAAATTAATTGAGGAAAATCGTCACAGCCTCAGCTAAATGCTGCATAAAAACAGCGCTGATTTACAGGCCGTACAGATTTTGTTAAAAGTTGTAACCTACAAGACCAGTGTATAGTTAAATCTTATTGCATTTAACTCGACTTATTCACGCAGTAATGTTATTATTAGGTCGTGCGATATTGCTTTACGGTTTTGTAGTTGGGCTAAATGTAATGGATTATTATCAGTACCTAGGTCGTGTGACTTGTATTTCACTTATTCAGGGACACGTTTACTTGAGTAGGTAATTCACGTTATTTAAAAAAAAAAACACTTCGCGGCGTAAGCACTGACTTCAAGATGAATTAAGTAACGACTTGCTTTAATGTTGGTTAGTTTGTGAGCTAACACTAAAGAAAGAAAGCGCAATAATTTGTACACTGCATCCAGATACTTCAATCGAACGTAAACAATAAACATTCACTTGTCCGTGTATCGGAACAAAAAACAGTATGCGAATTACTTTTAAATTAGTTTCTTAACTACCCGCGTTAGTTTCTTGACTACCCGCATTCATTTCTTGAACTACCTGCGTTAGTTTTTATTTAGACTATACCCTTGACAAATAGCAATTAATTGCTACACAAAGACAGCCTTATTGCCATTCGATTAAAAACGAAAAGCAATGCGTTAACTAGTGCTTAGAGGTTTAATAAACTTTTCGTAGGTTTTATTTAGGGTGATATTATTGAGGTCATTTCTTTATAAAAAAAAAAATATTAAGTCGTGAACAATTCACAGTATACAGTTTTTACAATATGCAGTTTTATGAAATGTGGCAGATTTAGTTTGAACGGTAAATCGAGGCATTTAGTTTTGAATTTTTACTTAGATAATTTATTAAGTCCCTATTTAGGCAGTTCATAATACAATGTCACAGATAATTAGCGTGTGTTCAAATAAACATCTGGCGTAAGATTTTATGATTGGAGTACGGGTCTAGATTTGGTTTTAGTATGTAATTTGATTGCTTTAAAATAAAAAAAGAGAAAAAAAAAAACTCTTAACTATCCCATCAACGTAAGGGTCCGTTAAATATTACGATAGTTTAAAAAAAAGATAATAACCGAAAATAATCTCAAGGTTAATAGCGCATTTACAGTTTACATACTGTCGTCAGAATATAATGTCTGTTTAATTGAATAGAGAAAAGAAAAAAATCCATCCAGGTTTTCTGAAGGTTATTTTGTAGCTTCAAAATATAAGAACGCAAATCCTAAACGTGGAGTATTCGATAGTATAATCGATTTACATTGTGTGCATTTAATGTAATTCCTTGATAATAGTTTTTGTGACTAGCTGCAGTTTGACATCAACTGAATACATCAATTAGGTAGTTGTACAGTAGTTGTTGAGCAGTACATTCTTATTTACGTTGAAACTAAAATTTAGCTCAGCCCTTTTACTGTTCGATATGAGATTCACAGATGAGTTTAAGCCTACACTTATCAATTGTTATCATACCGTTAAGGAATTTTAACCACATTTGAGAACAAGCTTTTGCCACTTTTTGAGTTAGTCGAAATTTTGTGTTTTTTTGCGGTTAAGTTACGAATTATTCGTTTTAAACTTTTTTAGATATTGTAATTTTTGCGCTATAGTCAATGATCATAATTAACGACAGGTAATGTCAGATTGATTTTAATTAGCTAAATTACAGAGAGTGTTTTACGACACAGCGTTTAGAAGCGAGGCAGTTAACAGTACGGCGCAGCGGTTGCGTAGCATATGGAGCAACGTAGCATCATCAATGGTACGGCTCGATGACGCGATGCCAGGATGACGCAGCACAAACGTTGAGGATACGGTCGCGTACCGTTTTACTGATTTGCTGCGGCAACACTCTGTTTTCAGTTTTCATAGTTGACCAGTAGCATACTGACATCTGTTTACTCGTACGCTGTACGAAGTAAATGTGTGTTGTGTCCACACAACACACATTTACGTAATATTCCAATATTACTACGGTAATGTCGTTTATTAGAAGAAAGTGATAAGAAAGTGATCTGGCATGAGGTCCAGGATAGTACATGTGTGTTCTGACCGGTCAGTAGGATCGGGGCAGTGTGGAAACCCTGTAAGGTCAGTGTAGGCTGAGGCAGGATGGATGTTATTTTGAAAAAAAAAATGAAAATGAATTATCGTAGTAATGTAGTGTGAGATATTATGGCGTACGAGGACGCAAGTATGACTGTATCAGAGATAACTTGTGTAAAGTAAAAGTTTGTAACGTGGATTATTGTAACGGTAATGATTTCATTGCAGGAATTGTGCGTGCTATCTGGTTTGCAGTCCACGGTAGTTGAGCCTTCATTTGTGGTGAGCGAGCGTCGTGTCTATGTTATGTGGATGTTGTTGGTGTTCTGTAAGGTCAGTATGGCCGAGCGGTATAGTTGTCTAATCCCGGGATGAAATACCGTAGTGCTGTAAAACAAGAAGGGACGTACGAGGACGTACGATTGTCAGTATGGCCGAGGAGTGGAGAGAGTGGAGAGAGTCGTGAGTTTGGATTTAATATTGTTGTGTAAAAAAAAAGAAAAGGAAAAAAAATAATCCTTAAAAAAAAAATTATGCAAAAAAAAATTATGCAAAAAAAAAATTTATGCAAACAAAATTATTATGCAAAAAAAATGATGCAAAAATATGATGCAAAAAAAAAATGATGCAAAAAGAATGATGCAAAAAGAATGATGCAAAAAGAATGATGCAAAAAAAATGATG
The DNA here is from genome assembly GCF_061535395.1 of Colias eurytheme. Taxonomy (NCBI): domain Eukaryota; kingdom Metazoa; phylum Arthropoda; class Insecta; order Lepidoptera; family Pieridae; genus Colias; species Colias eurytheme. The sequence continues at coordinate 9,319,433 of NC_142999.1, read as the reverse complement.
CAAAAAGAATGATGCAAAAAAAGGAGAGCAAAAAGAATGGTGCAAAAAAAAAGAGAGAGCGAGTTATTGAAGGGAGTCCGGTCCAATAACTCGGCTATAGGGATTGCAGATCCGGTCTAGCACGCTAGAGGGAAATCTGGAGAGATTTCCGGACTGGCACGCTAGAGGGAAATCTGGAGAGATTTCCGGACTAGCACGGTTGCTGAAGGGCTTGCCGGACCAGCACATTGTTTTAATTGTCTTGTTCCCAGGTGTTCAGAAGTCGCTCGAGGACGAGCGTATGTCAGAATGGCCGTGACGGCGCCACCGTCGAAGCTTTAAAAAATAACGAACGGCGAACAGATATAAAGCAGCGCGCGCGCACGACTCGGGTGATTCGTTCGCCGACCGTTGCCGAGTGCACATCTATTACGAGCTTACTATAGCTTATTTGTGATATTTATTTTATTAGTGGTCATAATTGTAATACCAAGTGATTGTATTAAGAAACGACTGTATTGTAAAACTGACATGATTTAAAAGAGCAACTATGGAGTTTCTTGCCGGTTCTTCTCTGTAGATACTGCTTTCCGAATCGGTGGTAAATAAAGAAATGTTTGAGTTAGAGGTGTTTCTTTGCTCGATTACCCAACGCAACGCCCACATTCTACACCTTTCGCCGACATATATTTGTGAGGTTGGAAATAAACAAATGAGTCTACACAATTTATAATTGGTATAAGCAGCCTTTTCATGGATGATGACATCGTTGTCACATTTCACAGAATAGAAATTTGCTTCACAAAGAAGTGAACCCGGCTTTTTTAAGAATAATCCTTGAAAAATAAACAAGTTTTTAAAACCAAATAGAAACTGGTTTTGTAGTTAGGATTGACAAAATATATAGTGCATCCTGTAATAAGAAAATAAATTAACATACTGTACATTATGTATACTATTCCATTATGTTATAGAAATTAAATTTCACAGGCGACTTGCAAGAATATCTAAACCTTGTTTAACTTACCAGGTTGCGGTTTAAATATCTTCTCTGGCAAATTGATGACGCAATGGCTGAATAATTCAAACAGGGTGGACAGTGGTATCCTAACTTCCAAGAAAGATATTGTCTGCAAATGTATAATTTAATAAAATTAAAACATGGCTATTCTAGTAGTTGACAAACAATTGATTTCTTTCGAATTGTGAATAATAAAAATTTTAGTAAACTATTAAGACGCAAAAAGACAATATGATAAATAAATTACTATATTTGGTCTGGCAATAAAAAAGGTTTTAAGTACCTGAAACCACTCTAATACTGGCAGCACAGTATCTGGTCGTGGTTTATCAGTGACCTTCAGTGTTGCAAAGTTATACAGATTGATTTCATCGCCGACCACACTGCCGTCGGGTTCCAGAATCTTCGCTACGGGCACTTTTAGCTCCATTAATTCCTGTAAATATTGGCAATTATATGGCAATTCTTTTAATTATGTACGCAAAAAACGAAGTAGATTTAATGCGTAACAATTTAAATAGTAATTAAGGCGAAGAAGAGTCATACAATTTTACAGAATAAAACAAGCATTAAACTGAATCTTATACGGGAAAAGCACAGGGAAAAACAACCATAATGTAAATTTTGGGATTTTTTAAATATTCATTGCAGCAGTGCATAAAATAAAATCTTGTTAAATTTACAAAAATGTGACATACCTTTTCGGGTACATCAGTGCAAATAGCTTCCATCCAAGCGGGCATTATGTAGTCCCATATAGACTGCGTTATGATGCCGTATGGTATCAAGCAATATAACCTGGAAGAACAATATTAACTGATGAGTTTTACACTACTAGAAAAGCTCGATTGACTCACAATTAACTTTTATTATCGTTTCCTATTATTTAATGGTTGTATTGCAATAAAGTGTAATAAATAAATAAATAACTCGCTAAAAATTGTCTGAAGCAAAACTTTGCCTATGCGTGTAGAGATAAACTACGATAACATGGCGCGCCCCTCCAAAATTCAAAACGTTTGAAAGTATTTGTGAAACTATTTACAATGTACCACCAAGATTCACAACGCATGTGTGCGTAATGAGACGGCCGTCAAACAAAAACAAATCCACGGATTTGTTGCTCGACTAGTCACGCTCTAATCGCTCATTATTATTAGTAATGGCGCTGCACTGACGTATTCTATGAAAACGACACGCGCGTTGTCTTGGGCGCTCGGCAACTTATGATTAGTTGACCAACAAATCTGGACGTAAAGTACTAAAGACGAATACGTACAACTACATACAAACTCCTTCGTAAGGATGTCACTACACACATTGAAACAGTAATTTGGAGGGGCGCGCCATGTTATCGTAGTTTATCTCTATACATATAGTATTATGCAGTTCTCTATACATATTTTGATGACCTTTTAATACACGATTGTGCGTTAAGATGTCGATAAGAGATCGCCTATCTCGTATGTAGCTGCCCCATACCCCACGCCCCACCTATTCAACCCGTCCCGCAGGTGATGCGCACGCGACGCCAGCGTGTCCCAGTGCCCCGCGTGGCGCGTGTGGTGCGGCGGGTGCGGCAACAGGCACGCCACGAGCGCTCGTCTGCGTGTCTCCGCGAGACCGCGGATCCAACCGCACACGTGCTCCCATTTTAGCTTCTCGACTGTGTTCGCTGTTTCGCCTGGATGCAAAATTTTTGTAACATAATATAGATAATTATTGATAAAAAAGACGGGTTGCACTCCGGGAGTGCCGGCAGAAGTGAAAACTTGATTATTAACGTTGAGCATGTTTGATATCCATCCGTCTTACGCTTTTTCGATCAGGTCACGTGTCCTGACGCGAGTTTAAGATTTTATACCCAACGCCGCTAAAGAACTTTTCACTTCAAAAATATTGTGTATACGACAACATAAAACAAATAACACAACAAAGGAAACAAGTAGAGAAGGCGTCAGCGGATAGAGTGCTACATAGTAGAAAAGAAATAATAGTCATATACCAGTGCGTAAGTAAAAAGTAGCACTGCAATTTTCAATTTTCACTCGTGAAAAAGTAATATTAATGAACCAAAATTGACTTAAAACAATTGTATTCCACGCTCACATCGCATTATTTTGATCGTTTAATGAAATCTTCAAAGACCCTGTATTTTGAAAATTAAACCTTAAATTGGGAAATATTTTCATTCGTTTATACGTCGAGGATAACATATTCAATATCACAATAAAACAACTAACAATAAACTCACCAGTATAAGAGAATGAAGTGACATGGAACCAATGGAACAATACTGACAATAATCTTCCCAAAACCTCGTCAGGAGTGTCGGGATTTGGAGTACACAATCCTACCATAAGCCATACGCCGTATCTAAAATGTTTATTAGGAGCTAAAATACATAGTTCAAGCCTTTTCTCAAAGCATTAAAACTATTGAAAACAATTTTTAACAATGTGAAACCGTATAATTTAGTGTGTAATATTTATATAGACGATTTCATAATAATATATGTTTTAACAGAAGATTTGAAATCCACATCAAAATTATATTTCAAAATTCATCTACATTATCGAGTTCAATTTAATTTCAAAATTGTATAAGTAGAAGAAAAAATAAAACATTCATACCTTCCAAGCAGTTGGCGATCTTCCACAGAAATAGGGTCAGGTAATTTAACGCTGAGCGGTGATTTGATCTGCTCCGCTGAACTGTCAGGATCTTCTAGATTAATCGGCTTCGCTTCTTTTAGAAGACTGTACATAATAAAAATAATGTATTATTTATTAGAGTGCATTAATTATTCTTACATATATATTTTTTATGAAATATTTCTCACGAAAAGACAGCTATATCAACTATTATTATTTTAACATAAAATAATAATCGTTATAACATCATCGAACAGTGAAAAAATCGACAAAATATGAATTGAATATCGAAATACTGTTGATAAATCATCAACTAGTGAATATTTTTATATTATAGTGAAACAGGTATTGAAGAAACGGTCTAGTTAAAACTAGAGATGATTAATTAATTTATGTAGTTATTGTGTAGATATGAACCTGGTGATAACCCGCACTCAGTTCCAATATTTATTCAAATAAATGCGAACTTGATGGTATCCACCACTTAGTTCCAATGTTTACTCAAATAAATGCGAACTGATGATACCCACCACTTAGTTCCAATGTTTATTTTCACAGATGAGAACCTAGTGATAACCCTCACTTACTTCTAATCTATACTAATATTATAAAGCTCAAGAGTTTGTTTATTTGTATGTTTGAACGCGCTAATCTCAGGAACGGTGTTAGATAGCCCATTTATCGAGGGAGGCTGTATATCATCACCCTAAGACCAAGAGGAGCAGAGCAATGCGGGTGAAACCGCGCGGCACAGCCAGTGTTAGCTACATAGCGCACCTGATGATAGCCTCAACGAGGTTGGTCTGCATGTCGCTGTCCATCTGCCAGGCGGGCGGCAGTCGCGTGTGCAGCACGTGGTCGCCTCCACGTCGGCTGTTGTGCCGGTTGCCGTGGCACTGACCGCAATACCTTGAGTATAAGATGACGTTGAAACAAATACCAACAAAAAAGTTATGGATACTACATTTTAATCCTCAAAACTTTAGGATTGGCGCAAAACGGGCCACCGACCACAACCACTAGTGGCTATCGCGCGCTTCTGCCACTTGTAATAGTGTCATAAGCGACCGTCACCGGAATCGAATTCAAAAAGTGCCACATTTTATAAACCGCTCTCTAGCAACTGTATTGACCACAAGTGTGACCTCGAGTCGCCGAGTTTTATTTTAATTAAACTAAATAAGTTGTGAAAACTACAATTTGCTTTTAAATCCTCAAAAATACGCATGTATTTGAAATCAATTCAATTTCAATCGTTCTGCAAGTACTGTTTCTACACAATTTCTACATATACCTGCAAAAAATGAGTGCTCAAGAAATTTATTCGACTATCAGGAAGAGAAATAATTTTTATTCCTAACGAGAAGCGACCTTTAAAATTATTGCAACAAAATTGTAACACAAAAATATAAAAAAAACACATACAAAATTTAAATTACCTGATAGGATGATTGCCGTTATAACTGGCACATTCGTTTGAAAAACAGATGGAATAAGCTGCTTTATCAGTAGACCGACAATTCTGAAAAACAACATAAAAATTGAGAACAATACTTCTTGTTACCTTGTCGTAATATAAGTAGTAAAGACAAAATATGTACCTTATTTTCACAAACCATGGACACTTGCTGTTGCGGATGTAGAATATCGAAGAAACGTTGGTTAGGATGTTCCCTGATAAAAAATAATAGTTAAAATTATGTACTCAGCAAATATAATGTAAAACATTATTAACATCTAATGTTATTTCAATTTTAGCCAAAAAATTCCAAGAAAGCACTTTTCCACACTAATAAAGTAATATTTACTTCACTGTTGGCAAAACATAATTTGAAAAAACTACTAAAAAAAGTATACATGTAAAGCAAAACACCATAAAACTCACCTATGAATCTCATTAGCGCACTCAATACACAGATACAATGGCGGCGGAGTATCCGACGCGAAAGTGACACTAATACAATGATCGTAGCACACTTTCGCAGCTTCAGCCGAACCCGCGTTGGGACACATGTCTCGCTGACAGAAGAACGGTACCAGGTCATCTGGTGAAATGATGGTACACTTAAATGTCAGGTTTGAAGGATAAATGTTTTTCAAGTGAAACTTCTTTAGGCGCGTTGAGAGTAAAATTTCAAGGTCGCGTCATGGCAATACCGTCACGTAATGGAGTAAGGCGACTATATTGGTATTTTAGAATCTTGCCAAAGAAGTTTCACTTCTAACACCTGTGCTCGACACATAGATAGCATCCGTGTGTGGAAACTTAAATTTGATGAGATTTGGATAAGTTATTTGTGCCTAAATTGAAAGCGCGACACAGAGTAGAGAGTAGAGAGACAACTAAAAATACATTGTACTGCCTGTACAACATTTAAAACGTAAAGCAGGAGTGGACTTTTTTTAGTATGTGCTCATAAAAGAAAGCTAGGAAAAAGTTAGTACACTGTGTATAAAACAAAAATCAAATTAAAATAAAATAAAAACAAAGAAAACTTACTACACTTAAGGCATTCACGACGACACCAACTACGACCATACATCTAAAGCAAAATGAAACAGAAAACATTAACAATTCAATTTGTACCAATTAACGCTACAAAAAAACAAATTTCCGAAACTTTGGAAATATTTCTGAAAGGAGTAATTTTAAACTTTATAATTTGAAATAATGCAACATTGTTTATCAATTAAAACAATCTAAGAATTGGTCATCAACCATCCGATTATAACATTTATTCATATTAAGACGACTTCATATTTATTTCTAAAAAATATCTAATATAAAAATATTTAAAGCTATAAAACCCGAAATAAACAAACAAATAGCCTCTAAATTGTCCCAAAAAGGCACCCAACAACCACTTACTTGAAAATTTGCACAGCAGTCCTTTTCTATCAAACAGCTTCGCATCAAACGGTGGCCAATAGTAGAAGAGTAGCTTGGCAGCTGATAATCTCGCACCACAAGTACCATATGCAATTACACATAGCACATCTTTTACTACCGATTGCTTCATGGACATGAGACATTCGAGCAATTGACAGTGGTGGGCTGAAATCGAATAAATAATTAATTCTCTATTTTTCAAGAGATATGTCAATTTGTGTTTCAACCAATTTATTTAAAAAAAATTACTCTATAAATAAAAAATATAAAAAATTCAGGCCGCATTTCGGATCGCGCCGTTTGCGATGTTCCATTTTTAAGTGACAAACCAAAAAAAAATCTCTTGCCATCTTTTGAGAGTTAATATTTGGCATAATTTATATTTTAATGTGGCGCTATATCAATGAAATGCAACTCCAAAGTTTATTATTATTTGTATTGCCTTAGAAGAGAACTATTTATTCCTTCGCAATATAAGCTAAGAATATAAGAAGAAATACCTGGATTGTTCGAATGTTGAAACACCATCATAATCACAGCACCTACTGACTGTGATGCTTCGCTTTCTTCTTCCATTCCTGCATATCGGCGAGCTAAAAAAAAGAATATAATGTACATTTTGCGGTGCAATTATTTAATTGTACTGCAAATACGGGACTTTTTTTTGAGTTTGATTTTATTTCCAAATTCAACTGGCTTTGAAATTTGGTATAGGGAGTGTTCTTGAAAAGCAGTTTTACAACAAATTCAATAAACTAAAGCTATAAATAATGAATATTTTTTTTTAAATAACAGTAATACTACAGAAAGTTAAAACTTCATCAGATTTCGTATCAAAAATATTATTTAAACTGGCTTTGTTAAAAAATACTTACTAATCGTAAACGGCAGGATATAATAGCACAACAAATGCAAAATATCCTGATGTAGATTTGCTGGGAACACAGCTACACAGTACGCGACTAGATATGGCAAGTTATCTATCATGTCATATTCTAGGAACGGCATCAGGCAACCCAGGCATTGTAGTACCGCTTGGCCAAATGCTGGAAACAAAATAATTAAGTGATTAAATATATGGTAATGTCTTTTCAGAAACAAAAAAAAATTTTTTTTTTTTCAGAAAAAAATGCATTGAATTTTTCCTTCAATTCCAAGTAATAAGCAATCTGAAATGTTTAGTAGAACACAAGTACTTGCCTGTTAAGAAAATTATTCAAGACAATGTCTGTTATTTAACTTTGTAATTTAAAATGTGTAAGGTATTATTTTTTTAACTAGTAATAACTTGAAAAAAAATATGCAGAATATTGTTGTAAATACAATATTTTTGTTTATCTGCATTAGGTCAATACGAAAGCAACTCAACCGAATTAGATATTATTATTTAATTAGTATTATATTATTCAGTATTAATAGTATAAGGCGATCCTCACACTGCCCCGCATCATGCTGCATGTTGTGTGACTGCGTGTTTAACGTTACTTGTAAGTATCTCCGTTTGTATAGAAAACACGCACAGTCCAACACACTGAAAATGCAACCACGCGCGTTCATGCGGATCACGCGCATACACGCGGAGAAACATGCATCCCCGCGCGTAGGTGCGGGGCGAGACGCAAGGTATGGCACACCGAATCCCGCAGTGCCGCGCGTGATTTTGAATGGGCGTGACGTATGTGTTAGAATAATTTTTAACAAATGACCCATTTAAAGATCTTGTTTGTAAATAAGGATGTACCCAGTATCTTCTATAGGCACGATTTCTTTTAATTTGACCGTAAAAAAACCAAACAGTTAGTATAATGGCAGCGTCCCGAATGAGTTCCCCACTATTAGGCGATCCTCACACTGCCCCGCATCATGCTGCATGTTGCGTGACTGCGTGTTTAACGTTACTTGTAAGTATCTCCGTTTGTATAGAAAACACGCACAGTCCAACACACTGAAAATGCAACCACGCGCGTTCATGCGGATCACGCGCATACACGCGGAGAAACATGCATCCCCGCGCGTAGATGCGGGGCGAGACGCAAGGTATGGCACACCGAATCCCGCAGTGCCGCGCGTGATTTTGAATGGGCGTGACGTATGTGTTAGAAAATGGATCTCGATATCGATCGATTTATTAACAAATGACCCATTTAAAGATCTTGTTTGTAAATAAGGATGTACCCAGTATCTTCTATAGGCACGATTTCTTTTAATTTGACCGTACAAAAACCAAACAGTTAGTATAATGGCAGCGTCCTGAATGAGTTCCACACTATTAACCATTTTTATCAAAACTATCGTGATGCTCACACCACAGAGAACGGCGAATAAATGATTAATGAGAGCCGCCGCGCCGTGCGTGAATCTACAAATGCACCTACGCGCGTGAGTGCGCAAAAAACCCGCACGATGATGCAGATCTGCACTCACGCAGGAACGCGCGTAGGTGCTTCGACATGCAACATGCAGCGTGATGCGGGGCAGTGTGAGGATCGCCTTAACCATTTTTATTAAAACTATCGTGATGCTCACACCACAGAGAACGGCGAATAAATGATTAATGAGAGCCGCCGCGCCGTGCGTGAATCTGCAAATGCACCTACGCGCGTGAGTGCGCAAAAAACCCGCACGATGATGCAGATCTGCACTCCCGCAGGAACGCGCGTAGGTGCTTCGACATGCAACATGCAGCGTGATGCGGGGCAGTGTGAGGATCGCCTAATACAATAAATTGATACCTTGAATCCCATACTGCAGATGTGGTGCAGAATCCACAAGTTGTGATATTGCATTAAATAATCCTTTATAATCGAGATTAGGATACAGGCTCATTCTTTCTGCATCATTATCTGCGTCTCTCATCATTTCGAGAGGAGATTTCGGCACATCTTTTAATACGCCTGAAATATATTAAAATTAGAATTAATATTTTATGCTGACTGTGAAAAAAAAAATCGTAAGTACTTACTTATTGAAAAAATAATAAATTATTTTTGTATAATAAAATACAGTAAAATTTGCTTTGTTTGGAATTTAATTTGGAATTTAAAATAAGAATATTAATTGTAATTAAGTTAGTGTGGGTAAAGTGTAATTTAATGTGGGTAGTTGACATTTTAAATATGAGGGTAGTAGTAAAAGTTACTTCCACTTCATTATACAATGTGATAACGAATGAAGACATTCTACGGATCACAATTTTAAAATTGTTTCAATATTCAGAAGCAATAATTTTCAAAAATATTACAAGAATCTCATTACTATGAAAACAAATAAACTAAGAGTGAGTATCTCCAATATAATCTTGATACAATCATAAAATTCTTAAATACAAAAAGAACATACTGAGCAGCGTCTGAGAGAAGTATTTGACCGTGTTGGCGATGTCGATACCCGACGGCAGAGGCTGTATATTGTGCATCAGCCGCAGCTGGGCGTCATAAAGACTTCGGATTTTTGCCGTAACTGTAACACAACTTCATTTAAAAATAACATTCTTATTTACAGTTGGAGAAAGCTGTGAACATAGTAATAAGTACAATGGTATATAGAACATAGTGAAAAATATATTATACTTAATGGAAAACAACATCAAAAAGATTTCTTGTTAGAACAATTTTCATTAATTGTTCCGCTTACAGTTTATTTAATTTCAAGTCATGTTATAGAAGGTGGTGTTTAAATTAAGGTAAGGTATAAAGAAAAATGTATTGTATAGAAATTGAATTTGATCAAATAAAGAGAGAAGTAGTTTTATTTGAATGTATGCATGCTATTTTTTTAAATCGTTATTTAGATTTAGTGTTCAGAATTGAAAATAATGAAAAACAATAAATTAATTTTAAAAAGACAGGTGAGATGTTTTGTGAAAAATAAATTGCTCGGAAGTTTAGAATTGAAAGAAAATTATTATTTTAATCCATGAGGATTGATGAGGATTGATTTTCTTTCAGTAAATTGTAAATTTAAAATGTAAAACTATCAGTAAAATTGTAAATTTAAAATGATGCACTATCTCTGTCTAAAATATTAATTTATATTTTATTTTGTAGCGTCCATCATTATACTTATTTATAGATTTCAGATCTAAAGAACAGATACAGGCGAAAGAAAACAATTTTTTAACCATATATAACTAAACATACTAGTAATTTGCAGGTAACACTAATTTTTTTGGTCACTTACCATGGGAAAAGCTTACTTACCACCGTCAATGTATAGAACTAATAATAAGTAAATTTTAAGCTGTACGCTATTTAAAAAATTTGGTAAGTACTTATTTTGTGTTATTTCTAAGTTCAGATTTGTTTTAACATTACATAAATTCAGGTAAATCTCTAAGTTATACATTACCTTAACATCCGGAGAGATTCATGCATCTGTTTTTATACTAGCGTTTAGCAATGAATGTTTCTTATTTTGTTAATGATGATTACGAACAGTACAATTGTAATATGGTATGGAATATGCAATATACATGCAGACTTTCAGAATTATTTACCAGAATCATGTTATGAAAATAATAATATGTACAATCAGCCTTTCAAAGAGCCTGTCCTGAAAGAAAGGTGAGCAAACACTTAACAGTATACATTTTTATAATTGAAATATTAATTAAGATATAAAAGATATTTTTCATTATATTACAGGTTAATTTAGTTTTACATAATATGTTGCTGCTTTTTTAATCCCAGTAGGTAGTTATTATTTGTGATTCATGAAGATAAGAATATAAATATTATTATCTTGAGACACATTGGCAGTAATATCTCCATTAAATTACAACACCAATATAAGCACAAAACAACAATAAACAGACAACATAGAAGTTGGATTTCACACTAGAATAACAAACATTGGGATAAAGACGTGCGGCACTAGAAAAAGGGGACCAAGACATCAACATACAAATCTCAATAGAATTGCCATCACTTATAAAATGTCTACAATTAATCAAAAGCACTGGGGTGCGGGACAAATGGGGGACAATTTTGAAAGGTAGCCAATATTGAAGTAGACAAAGTAATATTTTTAAACATTGTATTCTACAAACAGTAGATCTATGTTGCAAGAAATGTAAACTAATAGATAACTAGACTAGATAGTTGGATGGCAATGCTAGAAGACGAGGCAGGGGCGTAAGGGCCGCCTGCCGAAGCGTAGCGTGCCACGCTGTACAGTGCAACACCCAACAGTAACTATGGCTCGACTTAACGAGCTCACCTTTCTGATTCAGCGGCTCCAAGGCAAACTGCATGATATCGGATTGCTGCGTGGACTGCATTAGGAACACATAAAAAGCTTTTACTACGCAAAATGCCGCAGTTTCGAACTCTGAAAAACGAAACGCGTTATTGGTCATGCATGCAATTGAAATCGGCGTTAAAGCAGCGTTTTGAATGCAAAATTCTTACAGGCGGCCGCCCGTGTTCCCATGTTAATGAGTTGTATCTTGAAACTGCCCTGCATTTGCTCTGAGTGACACTCGCGGACCGGATGGAAACAAGTAATCAATAATGCCGATACAGGTACAGATTGTAGTTAGTACGCTTCCCGCCTGGGCGAAAGAGATGAGACCTAGATCTAGATTCGCTTTTCTCTTCAATCTATCGATCGAAGGCTTCGTAATTGGCGCGCGCATATTATAGTCAAATCACAAATGTTATGTTATGTCATGTCAACAAAGACCAAAATAAACATAAAACCTCCATAAAACAGTACAAAAGGACAAATGTCAAAGTCAGAATAGCAAAAACATGTTACTGTCAAAATACCGAGGCATTTCGTTACACGTATTTATTTGGAACTGGCGTTTTTTAATAATAAATCAATACAATATCACAAAAGATTAATCAAAAGATCACAGAATCCAATGCCATTCAACCTTGCATTCAACTCAAGCCAAGTCAATCAATGAATGATCAATGATTGGTAGAGTCTGGGTAACGAAAGATGAGACTGGAAAAATAACTAGGTACGTTAAAAACTTAGATTACAAAATAAAAGACAGATGGAGCGTTGCCGAACTAAACCGAATAATTTATCGTCATTTCCATAAAGCTATGTGTGCTGTCATTTCGCCGTTGCACTGTACGTACACGGTGCTTCTGTGTGGGTGTTATGTTACCAGATATTGAAAATTTTCCCAAAATTTTCCCCGACTACGGAAGAAAGAGGGTTATGTTTTTCGAGTGTAGGTATGTATGTATAATATTTCTTTGACACGCCCTGCAGTATAAACTGTTGGATCGATTTTGAGTTGTGACTTATGAGGTGTCATTGCAATCATCTGAATTATGAAGGTAGCTGTGGTGGTAGTGACGTAGGCTACATAAATTATTAGCAGTCATGTTTTAATTTTTATTTTAATATAAATTCGGGTTTTTGATATTACAGTGAAACCTGGTTAAGTGAGACATCAAGGGACCTGCAATGTCGTTTCACTTATAGAGGTATTCCACTTACCCAGTGTCTCAGATATACAGGTATAAATAAATATCTGTCTCATTTACAGAGGGGTGATAACGATTGTAGCTTTCGTTTTGACATTTTTCAAATAAACATCTGTATGATAGTAAAGCGAAACTAAAACTGAAGGTAATTGAAGCTCAAAATTTGTACAATACGTACTTGGAATTACGTGTGGAATTTGTGGGTTGAATAAGAATGAGTAAACAAACAATGTTATCTCAGTTACAGAGGTTTATGCATATAAAATTTACTTGCTGTCTCAGTTATAGAGGTAACTATGATGATAAATCGAAAGAACAAATCCCAGATATAGAGGTTTACCTCGTCCCACTAACAGAGGTAATTCAGTGCCAAAGTGTTGGGACCTCAGCATGAGTTCCAGTTATGGAGGTTTCTCACTTATCCAGGTCCCACTTAACCAAGTTTCACTGTATTTTATAATATTGTAAAAATTATTTTATCACCTATCTACTAAAGTTATACATGGACAAAATAATTTTATTCAATTTTTATTAAATAAATTACATTAAATTTATTAAATAAATTACATTAAATTTATTAAATAAATTACATTAAAAAAAGTTTTTATTTTTAAAAACATAATATGAATGCGAATAGCGGTAGTTTTTAGTCGAGAATGCGGGACATTTTATTTTCATCATATCCATCATGTGTTCACATGAATTAAATCGCAAGCGAAAACGACGCTTTTTATAAAAGTAACAAAAAAATGTATAATGCTTTTTAAAATAATCTAATAATGACCATGAACTTTTATTGCACTATACAAATAATCACATTCACGATCGAAAAATCCAACAGCACTACCCCGAATATCTTTTAACCATTTTACCCCTAAAAATGGCAAATTCATTTTCAAAATACTGGCAGCATACGTTGAAGTTTTGAATTCCTTCGTATTTGTAAAATTATTATTTGTATACAAAATTAAATAAGCCAAATAATCTACAGAAAATCTGTAAAACGATGTTTTATCTTTTTGTTTGTTTTCGGGAACAAGTTTTACAGCGTTTTAATATCACAAGACAGCATTTTTTTACTAAAATATCAAACCCCTTTTGACGTATTGCATGACACTAGAATCGCTATAGCACTAGCGGAGGAACGTATTCGTTTTTGATTTCGTATTTTCTTTGACAAGGGCGATGAATGATTGACATGCTCCATCTGTATTTTATTTTGTAATCTAAGGTTAAAAACAACCGACTTCAAAAACGGAAAAGTAATATATAAAAAATATTTGATATTATTAATTACTACATATTATTTATATGTGCTATTTATTTAATAGGTTTGAAGTCGGTGCCAAGAACTAAGCACTTAGTATTATAAGCCCGTGCACCGACAGGCGACATCAAACCTATTTAGTAAATAGCACATCTAATTATTATGTAGTAATAATTAATAATATCAAATATTTTTTTTTATTTATTACTTTTCCGTTTTTGAAGTCGGTTGTTTTTAACGTAGTTATTTTTATTTAATACTTTTTAGTGTATTTAATTTTCAACACGAATCAAACAAGCCCAAACTCGATAGAGTTGAGTCAATATATTACTGAGTTCCTATGGCCACCATCTGATTCCATCATCATCCAATCAGCTCTATGACATGATAATGTTTCATCGCTATTCAATTTACATACGCATACAAAATTTCAGCTCAATCGGTTACCGGGAAGTGAAACAAAGTTACTTGCTACATTTTAATTAAGTCATCGAGATCAGACAAAAATGCTCATAAAATAAAAAATGTTGTGTGGTTTTATGAAACCACGGTAAAAGTGAAACTGTTCGAACGGTTCCGAACACTGCTTCTAAAGTACTTACCTACTCGGCAGCCGACCGTCACGCGACATGCGCTCACAGACCAAAAAGTTTGAGACGATGTAATAAAAGTTTCACTTTAAAAACTATTGGGCCTATCCGAATAAAATTTTTATGGGACTAATTCGACACCATTCCGCATCAAACAAAAAAAGAATCACGTAAATCGGTTCAGAAACCTTGGAGTAATACATACATAAAAAAACATACCGGCCGAATTGATAACCTCTCCTTTTTTTTGAAGTCGGTTAAAAAAGTCGGCAAATTCAAAAAATCATCAACCGTGATCCGTGAATGTAGAGTAAGAATCACTATCTCTTACTCTTATTATGAACTCTGCCATTTCTGGAGTTATTCCATCTCGTTTTTTTTTGTACTGCTCTTCAACATGAATAACATAATATGGTCCGGTCATTGAAGAAATCTCGTCAAGATTTTGTATCTTTAAACATTTTGAACGGAACAGATTATTCAATTTTTTTATTGTTGCTGAATAGTTTATAACTGGATTACTGGTAGGTATATAAACTACGGATTATGAACTTTACGAACACTTCCAAAAAACACAGGTCTTCATACCGCAGTCAGACATTGGCATTAAATTTTAACTAAGAACAACCGATAATCTTGGTAAATTAGTGTAAATGCTGACAATTAGTCATATAATTATATTTTTGAAAAAAAAAAAATGTAAATTTTAGTCAAAATTTAAAGTTTTTTATCAAGAAATGAAGATCCATAGCACCAAGTTTCCACCATAGAGAGAAAAATTAACATAGTCAATGAAAATAAAAGAAAACTATGAAATGTTTTTTATTTTATATTAAAGCCCCTAAAATTATCTATAATATGTCAAAATTATTCATAGATTTTTAGATATTTGTACAATACAGTCAATACAAAATATCCCTAGACTTTGTCGATGTGTGTACTTGTAGATGTTGTACAAAACTATTTTTGCAAGATTTTTGCTTTGCAAACTAAGTTTATGTCGTGTGGATCCATCATAATATTATATTACTTCATCCACTTGAATTACGACTTAAATACACTCTGTGGAATAAATGAAAAAAAAAAGTAAAAGGTATGTGATTTTGGCGCTAAGTGCTAACGTAACTAGTAATTACTCGGAGCCTCGGTAATTACTAATTATTAAAAAAGTTATAACTAATACATAATCTGTGTATAGGAAAAAAAGAAACAAAAAGAAAAAGGTACCGTAAAACCTTACAAGATTGCCCAACTAATCTGAGTTTGCCCAGCAAGGTACATTTCACAAATATTGAAAAAAAGCAGCAACATTTTTTAGTTGCGTTTGTTATTTAATTTATGGAAGAAATTTGACTATGTCTCTGGCAACACTACGTAACTGATTTTTCCTAATGTCACTTGAGTCGCTGTCACAACAGACTGTAACAAAGTTGGTGGTGAATTTTGCGGGCCAAAAGTCGTGTGAAAAACTTTCTTTAAAACTCGATTTCTAATTATAGCAGGTAAGTAATTTTTTCTATCATTGTGAATTTGTAATAAATACACAAGAAAGACCGAATATCCAGTGCGAAATCTCTTTTACATTCTACGTAATGTTGGTGGGCAATGTCAAATTTGTTTTTCTAAAGCAGTCGTTACGACATTGCCCACAAAAATATTACCGTTAGGGCTGTCACCTCAATGTTAAATTAAATCTGAGTTCCTTGAGCTCAATATTTTTTTTCTTTTTTATTTCAGGATGTATAGTGCTAAGACAAAAAATACAAGAAAAAAGAGAACGAAATTAGCTTCGAGACAATACAGAAATTATTCAGATGAAATGCTAGAAATAGCGGTTGACATGGTACAAAATAATAGAAAGTCAAGTCGGGAGGCAGAAAAGAGGTTTGGAATCCCTCGACGGACAATATTAAACAAAATAAGAAAAATTCACCTGAAACCAGCTGGAGGATAAAAAAAATTAACTGACGAAGAGGAAGAAAAACTGGCAAACGTGTTGTTAGCTTCAGCAGATTACGGCAGCCCCATGACGAAAATGGATGTAAAAATGTTAGTCTATAAATATGTTGAAAAAAATTCACGAACTGATTTATTTGATGACAAATTACCAGTGATAAAGCTCTATTTTGAATAGGTATAGATTTATTTCATTCACTTTTTGAGATTTTTACAAGTGATATAAATCTATCATATTATGACAACTCACACTAAACAAAATAGATGTACGTATTATGTTTAGTAAGAGTTGTTTTAATTTTATATCGTTTTTAAAATAGAAAGTACATATTGCAAATTTTATGATTGTTTAATTTTTATACTATTATTTAAGTCGATTGGCGGAGCTTTCCCCTTTTAATGTTAAAGAGCGAGCCACGTGTTCGTAACGTACCTGTGTACCTACACTGAACTGATTAAATAAAAGACTGACAACCCTAGCGCATCGTTTTTTTTTTTATTAAAAACTACAAAAACTGAAATTCGACTTTGCCCACTCAAATTTGGCAGATAATATAAAAGATAAAACATATAGCAATAAGGTCCTGTGATAGATTGGTATTTTTTCTAAAATGATCTCTAAATCTGATGTTCTTAAGATAGAAAATACCGAAATTACAGAGGTATTTGAAAAGCGGGCAAACTTGTAAAAAATACTTTTTTTTTGGCCCGCTGCTTTATTTGAGGTTTTTAGCACATAAACATTCATTGTCTTGTTATGATCGGATATTCTATGCAAAGAATATTACATTTATCAATGATTTAGCACAATCACTAACTGAACATAATATTTTTTTCAAAAAATATATAAGTTAGAAAAAAAAAAGCAAGAAATCTGGGCAAAGTTGTACGGTTTAACGGTATGTGATTTTTTGGCGCTAACTATAAAAATATGGTAATGCGGCTATCCTGTCATCTGTGCAGTTTAATATGAATTTAGTAAGAAATCCGTAAGTAATTTCTATTCTATTACCTAGTTATAATTACCAACTCAATAATGCTTAATTAATCAGGTTCCTCTCAATGGTTCCTATCTAAATTCTATATCGGGGGGCACAGCCACAGGCACAGCAGTGCCTCCGCCAAGTCGATAAGTTATAAACTATTGTACCTACCTACCTACTTATAGACTAAACTATGTAATTCATTCTCCTACTTTATTATTAGGATAAAATAATGATTGAGTATTGAAATTTTTATATTTCACATAATTTATTGGCCTAATTATTTAAAAAAAAAAACTAGATAAGAAGGTGCCATTCAAATTAATTGTTACTTATAGTTATTTTTTCCAGCATAAAGGTATTTAAATAATTCACGGCAATGAATTAAAAAAAGAAATAAGTAAGTAGTTAACTAAAGGGTAAGTATTTGAATCCTCATTTTCATAATGTCAACTTCTGTATTTAATAATTTTCTTGAGTAGGTAGGTACTTAACATAATATCTCAAGCATTTTCACTCATATTTAAAAATCTCATATTTAAGTATGTGATACTTGAACTCTCAACATAATAAATAGGTAATTTTGAATTGAATTTCTATATAAGAGAAATTATTTTTGCCACGCCATTTCAATTAATACGACTATATTTTCTGACCTTTATCAAGAATCAATCTTGTTGACTATAAAGAGGATATTAAATGAAACGAACACTAAATTTTTAAAATAATTTTATTAAACCATACACTATATCACAATAATAATCTACCAAAACATTACTTAGGATTACAGAACGCGAATCCTCCATCACTATTTTTCCTATGTACAATACAAAATATCACCTCCCAGATTAAGTTCACAACGGTTCACAATAGACTTTTATACGATCGACAATGCTCGCTATAGTTTATTGACTTATACCGTTGGCATTGAAAATAAATGGCCTATTATATCATCAACGGGTATCCATCGCGCCGGCCAACGCTTGCTGTATCACGAGCTGCTGAGCGCTTATAAGTTTTTTCAACTCTCTCACTTCCTGTGTTAGTTGGCGGACATTCTCCGAAGTTTCGTCGAGCCTCGCTTGCAGACTTCCTAAACCAGATGAGTAACCATACTCTCGATAGCTCGAGTCATTATTGTTTTCGTACTTCTTGAAACACGAGTACGCGCCGGTTGTAGACCCATTAGAAGATATTGTGTGTCCGTATTGCTTTCTCATTTTGGCGATGTCGTAAGCTGCCATCATTATGTCTCTAGGGAGGCGTTTTTCGCTCGGATTTAATGGCTTCACGCTCAATACAACTCGATAGGCTTGTGGTGAAACGAGTGCTGAAGAATGGAGTATTTTTAAGAGACATTTAGGTAAATAGCCATTGAATAAAGCCAACTCCATGTATGATATTAGTTTTGTTTGTCGAACCAATTTGGATAGGCCAGCCGTTTTTCGTAATCCCTGAATGTCATGTACCGCGATACCAACTAGAAGATTCATTAGTACGACAGTGACAAACATCAAGAACAACACGTAGGTTATTTGTGCAGAAAATTCTAGTAGAACCGGTGGGTCATTTCCATCTGGTTCATTCAGCAATAAATCTAAATTAAGCTCCCCGATCATCATTGTCAGTACTGTTATAAAGCCCATGAATGGATTGGCGAACGATGACGAATCTGGAAATATTACGCAGAAACTTATTGTGAATCCAATGAGAATGCATGAATAGGCCATTAACAGTTTTGCGAACTCTTTCTGTACTTTTTGATACATAGCCACGTATGTCCCAAAGACAGGTAGCTGTCCGATCATCATCATTAGATTAGTCCATCCGGCGAGTACAGCAAAAGCTCCGACATGATTTTGCCACGTATAAGTGATGTTCGTATAAATGTATGATATCAAAAAAACGCTTACAATGACAAACCACTCTATCATATTTTCAGATTGCATTAGATACTGTTTAACTGTGGAATATCCCGCTATACCGTAAACTTTTCTGAAAATTTCGAATATTGTTATCCCAGCTAACACCCACCATTGCATTTCTATCACAAACGGGTTTTTCCTTAACAAATCTCCGAGTATTGATTGTTTTTGACACAGCTCTTGTTCTTGAATCGTTTCTTCCATATCCTTACTACCGTTATAGCAGTTGTGTGCAAGTGCAGTCAAAACATAAAGCGTGAGACAAAGAACAAATATAAAACTCAAAAATAGACGTGCAACGTAATACTTCCTTATTTTCTCCCATTTAATATACAGGAAAGCGGAGCAAAGAGGATGTAAAAGTACTTCCTTTTGGCCCTCGTCGACAAAAGTGTTCAAATAGCTTATTTCTCTCGGGTAACAATGTTGCAGAATGCTGCGGAAATCGAGTTCAAGTTCGACTTCACGATTACTCGTCTGTGAGTGGTGTAATGTGATAGCGCAGTCCAACTTCCTTGTTATCATCGCAAGTGACGCGGGCGTCTTTCGAGCGATCACATTAAGTGCGGAGTTGCCCTTTTTAGATCGCGTCGTTACGTCAGCGCCGTGATAGATTAATGTCTCCACACACGCAGATAACCCGTCAAGTGCAGCTAAGTGCAAGGGCGTAAAGCCGTATTCATCTTTCTGGTTTACATTGGCTCCCCAACTGATCAAAGTTTCAATTATGTCGCACGCGCTGTCTGATTTGCCGATAGCTGCATGTAAAGGAGTCCTCTTGTCAAAATCCATCGCGTTGGGATCTGCGTTACCTTTCCTTAGCAGTGATTCGACGCATTCTAAACTAGCAGACCTCGCCGCGAGATGTAAGGCTGTGAATCCTCTGTGATTTTTTAGGCTAGCGTCTGCTCCTTTCGTGAGAAGTAAATCCAAACATTCTGCGAAGCCACCGTCAGCTGCTAGGTGTAACGCTGTTGATTCCCTATCTCCAACCCGAGTTCTAACATTTGCATCGGCTTCAGGTGTATCTAGCAATATCATGAGACATTGAATCATGCCCAAATCAGCCGCTAAGTGTATTGCATTAGTTCCACCCGGTTCTATCTGGTTTACGTCAACGCCATGAGATATAAACAATTTCAAGCAATCCACCGAATTCGCTCTTACGGCACAATGCAGCAGGCCGCCTTCACAGTTGACATACTTCACGGCCGCGTGGACTGACGCACCTGTACTGATTAGTAAATTAGCCACATGCACTGAATTTCCGAATGCTGCACAATGTAGCGGCACAAAGCATCTCGGCATATAATTAGGATCCACTCCACATGATAGGAGATAATTTGCGCAATCGGTCGACCCGCTAAACGCCGCGGCGTGCAGGGGAGACAGGCCCAGTGCATCGTAATGCAACGGGTCCGCTCCCGCTTCGACCAATAACGGTAATAATTGGTCCAATTTGAGGAACGACGCCCAAAATAGACAGACATTTCTCTCCGCTTCTGACGCTGATGTGAACAAATTGAGAGCGGGTTCGGTTGTAATCGCTCCTGATTCTAGTTCATCGAGCAATCTGAGCCGTCCGCCGACGGCGCGCATCTGTTCATAGGCGCTCTGACGTATCGAGTCCCCGCAGATGTGCGCAGTTAGATCCAAGGGCGGCTCTTCGAAGCTGTCGTACATATTTGGGGCACTCTCTGCGGGCGGGGACGATCCAGCGAGGACATACTCCAGGTGTCCCATGGAAGGGTAGGCTCTTTCGAGGGATTCTTCATCGAGGGGTGAGTTTTGGGCGCGAGGGGGTGAGGCGAGAACTCTGGCGGCTCGCGGACGCCGGTCCATGTCGCGGGGGAGCGATCGGTGAGCGACATCGGGCTCTTCTGGGTTTGGGGAGCGGCGAGAGCGAAACCACCGCTTCGGGAGGAGGTTGCGCGTTGTGGGCATGCGGGCGGTCTGCGCGGGACTGGCTGCTGCACGCTCATTGTCTGGCAATTGGCGATCGGATGAATCGCGCGCACCTTCATTGTTAAGCTGCGTTTACATGTACATTTTTATCTATTTTTAAATACACTTTTTTATATATTATATGGTTAAACTTGTATTTGTATAACTTACGTATTATTCTGATACACAGATTACATAAATGTCATTTTTCATTAAAATCCGTTCTGTAATTATTGGATATCAAATATTGATACATCCATCGAAACATTCAAACTTGTGCTACGTAAGATTTAGCGTAATAAATAGAATTAATGACTACTTAGATAACAAACACCAAGAAACTAGGTAGGTACAAAAGGATTCGCTAAAGAGTTTGATGGGGAATACTTGTGTGTGTGTTATGTGGCCAAGAACATAGCATAAAAGCGCTTTACTTATATGTATATAATTGCATTGGCATATTCATTATTTATGTCTCACAACACTCTGCACATCGCATCACCAAAAAAAAAAAAACTAAAACGTGTGTATAAGCACCCTTACAAGGAATCAAATGGATCAACAATGGTCTCGACGTATGCTCATACTTTTTGCTTATGTTTAGTGTTTACAGAGAGATCGTCTTATTCACCCTTCCTGTCTTATTGTAATTGTTTACGTCTATTCAAAGGCATATTGAATATGAAATCGGTTTGGAAAACCCTTTAGGCATAATAATTATTAATTATTAATAGGACAACAAGTTTTTTATAAATATACTTTCCTTGTGCACTTGATTTTTTTCCTAATTCTGAACTACTACTAAGTACTGTTTGTTAAATCAACTAACTTTGCACAGTATTTTATGTAATGTTAAAAATTTAGGCCCACATGTTTAACTTCCAATTCAACTCGATTAGATTCAAATTAAATTATAGCCGATTATTTAAAATACAAAAACAGCAAAAAGTTTTTTTCAAAATTCATCCAGTAATTTTTGCGTTAAAGTTGGACAACGGACAAAAAGACAAAAAATTCTAAATATTTTTTTTATCTATCTAGTATCATAATACTTGTATGCAAACTCCTAGGGATTTTTTTGTATTTATTAAATAAATCGATACTATGAAGTGAGGGAAGTGCTACAGGAGCCGAACAACGAGGATCTTCATCGCAGGCTGCACCATTATCTTCCACACAACACGCTGATCAACGAGCAACGGTGACAACATAATTTTCTTGCATTACCAGGACAGGCCGCAGAAGGTCCAATCATATTACCAATTTATCATATAAAAAACTCAACATTCAGTTTGATATAAATAAAAACATGGTACCTATAATAAAACTACAAAACACGTTTTAAGTTTTAACACGATACATTTTACATCTTTCATGTGTATAAAGTTAATTGAATGAAATGAGTCCGTTTAAAGTGGTTCAAAATTACTGGAATAGTTTACATACAAAGATTTATAATATAAACTTACAAACATACAGTTGAAGCTAATATAAGCGTGTTAAAAATCCCCTTATGGAGTACCTACCTATGGTTTAAATGCGCTACATATGTATTACTTTCATTGATCTATTTTCTTTCCGAACTTGAGTAAATGATCGGTCTTCTGCAGAGTCTAGCCAAATAATTCCTACTTTTTTTTCACCATCGGGAATCGAACCCAACTCTCTCATCCACGGTCGAACCCCTGGCAAAAGCAAAGTACCTACCTATCTCTATGTAGCTTATTTGTTATTCTGGTACATTATAACAACATGACATAATTTTTTAAATTAATTTATTTGACTAACATAAAATGTATTTTATATGGATCTCTGTGTCTGAAATGAATAAATTATTATTATTATAAATTTTATCAAAATAATTATCTTCAGTGATTTTCCCGTGGAAAAGGAACATGTAGAATGACAGGCTCCTTTTTACCACAGTTAAAAATTCCCATAGGAATTTCCTTTGACCCACGGACGAAGACGCGAGCAAAAGTGTGTATGTTCGTCTTTCCTTTAGGTCGCAATGGAACAATTTTTGGTATGATTTTTATGTCTAACGATAATTAAGAAGGTAGAAAGTGATACAGGCTAATTAGCCTGATATATAGATATTTTACGTCGGTAAAAATTTTTACCGACGTAAAATATCTCATTCCCCTCTGAAGATTCATCGTGTATTTATAAACTCCGATAGATGGCGCAATGTTTTTAATATCCTAAGAATACACGGGCGAGGCTGTAGAAAATATCTAGTTTTATATTAAATTCATAAAAATTCATAATAAGCCATTTTTTAATGATTGCATAATACAGGGTGTCCCGTAAGTAGTGGACCAACGGGTTATGGGGAGTAGAGGGACTTATTATCAAACAAAAATACTAAAATTTATTGTCCTAAACCATAAAGTTTTTGATTTATGCTTTATTTTCAAAATTTGATAAAAATATCATCCACGTAAGCTTAATATGAACTTTTACCATTTCTGTTTTTATTTTATTCTTATTTTTTTGTTCAAGGTTGTTAAGAATACATAACTGCCCACCATACACTAAAGTGCAGTAACAGCAAAATCACGATTTCGAGTAAAACGCATTTAAAGTTAAGAATTGATTTTAAAAAATCAACAGAATGATAAGCATATTCACGTGGAGTGTATGTATTAGGCAATTTCCTTCAAAAAGCTAAAGTCGAACAATATCCAAATCACAAGAAAAATCAGTGTCCAATTCAAGCGTACTTCAACAAAGAATAATATTGTAATGACGGGATCAAGCTAAACACGCGTGTAGTTCCGAGCTATAAGCAAGTCACTAAAATAGTTGAAAGTCAAAGAAAATAATAGTGGGTTCAAGTATCGTCTATGATTGGCCAGAAACAATACAAAAGAATTCCAGCGCGCGCCCATGAAGGCAATAATTCTCGGAATAACTTAATGAGTTGACTACCTGATAATTTCTAATTTGAATGTTGTAAGGTAACGGCACCAGTCGTGGACAAGCATCCAGTAATGGACAAAATAAATATTAAATTTAAATATTAAGACCAAAATTAACGTTATATAATTTGGCAATACTTAAAATAAAAGTTTGGTTCATAAGCTATCAAAATACGACATTTCATCTTATTCGGCCAAAATGTTTGAAGATGGCAGAACGTTATGTTTAGTTGCTGCGACTCGTTTCGAAGAAATCCGTTTTTACTAAGAAAATCCTTAAGGAAGTGAGGACACAATTTTGGTTATAAGAACTTTTGTATAAATGTCAGCAAAATTTGATATTACTTTTATTTATAGTAGTTAAGTGTACGAAATATTACACGATTTAGTATGATGATAGGTTATGTTGTTTAAATAAAATTCATCAGTGTCCATAACTGGATTAAATTCTATGGATATATCCATTTATGGACATATGTCGAAAATAAACTTTTTTTAAAGGTATTAATTACATGCGCTTTTCTGTATTGTCTTTTCTGTCTGATTAATAATATACCTATCACGACCATTTCAAACAAAGGGTTCCAATATTGTACAACAATTGTCCATGACTGGATTTGCTTTGGTTCCTATAATGGACATTGATATTTTTTGTTAAAATTACACTAATGGGTCCAACAACATAATATCTATCTAAACATGAAGAATATATTTGAGAACAATGGGTCATTATGTGCTGTGCGACTCGTTCTCGGCTTCATTCTCTATCACTGCGTAGAAAAGTCGCATACTTATGCGTAATGTAACGCATCTATCATAGAGAGTTCTCTGATGAACTGTTTGGATCGTTGTCTGCTGCTAAATTTCACCACCATATAGCACACACGCTTAAATTTCATCCACACCATCTTGACTACAGTTTAAAAAAAGCTTTTTGCCTCGTGCTACAATTTGGAATCCATAACGATGGACCGATCAGACCGATCAGGCTGCTGGCGGATTCAGATTGGCGATTCACTTCACGAGTGTAGCGGAATGCCAGGAAACAGAGAGATATGGCGGAACATCGTGAAGCGGATAACATCTACCCCCTAGAGTGATATGACGAAGAAGAAGAAGTCCCAAAATGGATGGAATGGCAGTACTTTTTTTAGTTATATTTTTCATCCCTGACTTATTGAGAAAAAAAACCATATTGGTGTTTCTTAACGGACATAACTCGTATTTAACGATGTATTTGTCCAATTTTTGCCTAGAAAATGGAAATTAATACTGTTTTAAATATTATAAGTATGCAAAATAATAAATAAGTACTATTTTTTATAAATAAATCCCCGATTTATTGTATTCCAATCAACATTTTCAAGATTCTATTGATAACTATAAGTCTTCTCCAAGTGTAAATAACTGGAGAAACGACATTAGGTACAGTCCATAAATGGGTGTTCATAACTGGATGTTGTCTAAAACTGGGTGTCCATCATTAGATTTTTCACTGTCCAACACTGGTGCAAAAAAGTGGTTTTTTAATTTATAAATAACTTCATTTTTTATGCACTGTAATCTTTTTTCTAACATTGGTTACGTTAAACTAACATAGAACTAAAGGTATAACTAAACAATATCCAATAAAGTTAAAAAACCTACGAGAAATTTGCAAAAAACTTCAATTTTTTCCTTAATCTGTACAAGACTGGTGCCGTTACGTTACGCCAATTTAACATTTTTTTAAATACTTTATACCACACAATTATACCTTTTTGTAATTTGTATGAGATGTAGAAGTTTTTAAAATAAAGTTCCATAGGGTTACCATACATTTTTTTTACACCAGCTTTGTTCAAACTTCAGTCCGTAAATTTTTAAAACGTAAAATTTTACCTATTTTTTGGTCTAATTTTGTTGTTGTTAATTATGCTTGAGTATCATTTTAATTAGGAAGACTTATGTATTCTTAACAACCTTGAACAAAAAAATAAGAATAAAATAAAAACAGAAATGGTAAAAGTTCATATTAAGCTTACGTGGATGATATTTTTGTCAAATTTTGAAAATAAAGCATAAATCAAAAACTTTATGGTTTAGGACAATAAATTTTAGTATTTTTGTTTGATAATAAGTCCCTCTACTCCCCATAACCCGTTGGTCCACTACTTACGGGACACCCTGTATAATGACATGAACATTTCAGTTCCCATTGCCTTGCCCATCGGTCGTTAGGGCGCTTGTGCACTACAAGGAATTTTACTGTCCGGCATTCCGATTTTTTACGGTCCGGTTTGGCATGAAAAATCCGATGAATTGGCTTGTGCACCTGTCCGTCTTTTCTCGGATCAGTGCGGTACAGTTCAAGGAAGTTTGGCGGTAGAATGCTATCATATTTTTTTGCATTTTACAAGAAACGAGTAAAAAATATAGAAGATGAAATATTATATTACTTCGTAAGATATATTATTCTATAAAAAGTAAAGTTCCGTAAGATATTTAAAATGCGTGTTTAACTTATTTATTTTAATCGGTGACGAGGAGCTAAAGCTATTCCCACTTGAACTTTAACTTACCAACACTTACTTAGATAATAATTATAGGTCAATGCTTGGTCAATGTATATAAAATAACAATACCGACTTCTCAAATCTCATTGCCAGCTAAAAGAAAGTAAAACAAGAGCTTGCTTTCAATTGGCATATGCAATAAAATGAGTAAAAAGCAAGTGGGCACTCGAAAACAATTATACCTACAGCGACTCGTAAACTCAAAAAACCATCCGGAATAGGGAAAAGTAAAATGTCGGACAGTAAAATTACGTATAGTGCACAAGCTAGTATTTAGATTAATTGCGTGCCATACCGGACCGTAAAAAATCGGAATGCCGGACCGTAAAATTCCTTGTAGTGGACAAACGCCCTTACGCTTGACAATATAACATTGAATTCATGTGAATTGAACAAGTTCCAATATCATTGTTAGTGTGACCAATGCGCCGGTTTCCTGTTATTTGTGAGATATTGCATCGAAAATACGTCATTTTATTGTATTTTTTACTGGATTTTGCTTGCTCTAATAAGTTGATGTAAGCCAATGATCATGCTGATTTTATTATATATAACTCTAAATGACCTAGCCATAATAAACATAACCATGATATTGTCCTGCCAGGAAATCCTTGAAGCAAAGAGGTGTAAAAACTAAAAATTGATTTGCTACCTAAGTACCAAAAGTGCCTAGTTACACAAAAAAAAAACATTAAAATAAATATTTCAAAGAATTTGGGATCAAACGACAATCTAAATAATGTTATATACATATCTGAGGAGTTTGTTTGTTTGAATGGGCTAATCTCAGGAACTAATGGACACATTTTAAAAAATCATCCCTGATTGCTCTATACAAAGCCTTGTCATAAATAAAATGATGGCATCACATTACCGAATATATTTTCTGTTTTTATTACTAGATAAGAAAATTAAAAAAAATGGTGATATATATAACAACATCAGCTCCGATCGAAAAAATACAACGCTTTTTCTCATGCCAATGTCTGTTATATAATATTATTTACTTAAAATTTGTATATCTACTGAAACCTTAGCTTCCTTCATTCTTTTTCTATGTCTGTTTTTTTTTATTTAAAAAAAATTATATCAACTATTTTTTTTATTTTTCCAGAATACACACGTATCTTAGATTTACGGGGGAAAAGAAAAAAACCTAGGTACGCGAAAAAGGACGCAGACACATCACAATAAATGAAGCATGAAAGAGATTTTAGAATTTGTCAAATCCATTAAATTTAATACTAGTTAACTACGTTAAAGTTTTACTAATTCAGATTTTAGAACAATTACTGTAAAAAAATCATAAATATTTGTAAAAATTTACACGAATAAAGAAGTGTTCACTGAATTTATTTCGTTCATTTTTTATCCCATATAAAAATATTACCTATTGTACCTACATATATTACAATGTTCACAATGGTAGTTTTATTAAGTTGCACCTGTTGCTTATCTTTTTTACCGTATAAACCTTCCCTGGACTAAAATAACAAACATTTCAAAACTCAAAATCAGCTAAATCGATCAGCCGATAAGTAGGTAAAAAAAACTAATATTTATTTCTTGCATTCTCACTAGCAATTCTTAAATTATTTTGTAATAGAAAAACACATAAATCTGTATGTTGGCGTTTTGCGTCTAATCATTAAAATGTGGAAAAAACGTACTCACACTTAACGCATCTTCGTTTCAAAAATATTATTTTTGCAACATTTATGCTCATAGCCCGATGTTATACAAGTGAATAAAGTATTGTTAACCAATCTTTTTTGTCGAAACAGTACCTAGTGCCTAACATTAGAATGTTGAACCATCAACCAAAAACACATTTCTCTTCAGGATTATAATACTGATGATAGATGATGGCAAACATTAAAGAATTCAGTAGTGAGTGGAGTATTTATATGAAAATTGTGGCAAAATTTAGAAGGACCAATACTGCCAATTATATTTTAATTTATGGCGATGAGCAATGATGCTAAAACTATTCATCAGTTAAAACATGGGTTAAAATAACCTTAACCATGGCATTTTTAAAAATGGTGTGAATCTATTCTAGAAGAATCCGTAATTATTCGCCTTAGAGATATCCTTACAGCGATTAAGGAGTCTGATCATTACAATTGCTTGCTTCCCTTTCCTTGTTTATCTCGGAATATGCACTATTAATGGATTTACATTGGCCACGTGTTTGTAAATGACTAAGTTATTTTTTCTGCTATGATAATTTATTTGCATCTTTTGAAGTGAAACTTCTTTAGGAGCTGAGAGACAATTTCAAGGTAGCGTCATGGCAATACCGTCACGTCGTAGGGTAAGGCGACCATTTTGGTATCTTTGAATCATACCAAAGAATTTTCACTTTTGATACGAGTGCTTTGTATCATGTATGTATGATATTCGTTATTACAAATGGTTTTAAAGATTGTGTGCATTTTTAACTGTCATATACTTACCATGAAGTAAGAAATACTTTTACGTTAAATACGTTACGTTTACATATTTAGTTCCTTTGTAATAGTTTTAAGTTATGAAGGCAAATAAATGAACTTTTTATTTATTTATTTACTTTTCCAATAAACTACTACTTATTAAATCTGTTCTGTGTTTTTGTTCCTTTCGGTCCCAAAGTATATGCCATTATTTCAATAAAGATTTATTAATTAGAATTAAGATGAGAAAAATATCAGCATTGTTACGTTTTCGTACGTATGTCATACTTACATTTATCACAAAATGGTCATTTACCGACTCATGAAAATAATTAAAAATTATCTGAAAATTTCAATGAATGTCCTTGCTTTTCCTCGTGCTAAATCAAAGTGTAACTTAATGTGTGTGGTAAATGATAGAAGTCTAATTGAACAAATAAATGTTTGAGTTTAACTTGTAGGTGCAGATTATGAACTAGACGTACGTGTATCCATAACTGTCCTATTAAAATTTTCATTAAAATTTGATCAGTTAACTTATTTTAGCGTGATCAAAACATAATGAAGATTGTCATAGGTTCTACTATCTAATACGATTTCTTTACTTATTAATGAACATATTTAAATAAGCATGTTCAGAGCTACGATAAAATTGTAATGTACCTAATGCTGATATCTGCATCTGCATTATAGTCTAATAGATTTATTTAAATGTGATGTAATAAAAACAATGATAAAACTGAAATTGATACAGAATGGTTCAGATAATATTTAAGTTCCTACGTGGTAGGGTATAGTCTGGTTTTTGTTGCAAGTTATATTATGCGGGTTCGATTCCTTATGAGATATCCTAATGTATTTGGGTTTTTTTGGGTATTAAATAAAAGAGCGTGTATTAATTTGAAACATTTATTGATATACAGGTTTCTTACTCTTAGACAATGTACATCATAATAATTACAAGAAAAGTGCAATACCACAGAAATAAGTCACATTTAGTTGAAAACCGTATCATGATGTTAGAGTGATGCAAAAATACAAAATAATCTAATATTAATTAATATATTACATAAAAACAAACAATACACATTTTTGGATAAATGTTCCTTTATTTTAAACTAAAATACTAACTATTAAAGCTAATCATTAACACAATGTGACATAAATAACTCTATTTACAACATTATACAAACTCCCCCGAGTTAAAAATATATTATCTAAAACGAATTAAAAAAATATATGTTCTTATTGTTATCAGGGTTTAATGAAGACATATTATGGCATGGCACAAAATATATATAGATAGATGTGAATATATTATTTTATTAATTATTAATGGGCATATGGATGGCATAAAATCAACAAAATTCAGCCATCTTAACTAAAGAAACGAAAAGAATTTAAGTATTTCGATATAACAAATCTGTTAGTATTTACCACTCAAATATACGTGATTACAAAAAAAAAGTTAGCTTATAAAGATTGTTTTCAAAGGGTAAAATAAAAATTGTTGTATCGATGAAACTTATGTACTAGTTATATAAGTTTCACCGATAGATGGCGCTGAAAGCAAAAAAACGAAGGGTAAACAAAAGCGTGCAAATATGAACTCAGTCTGGCTGAGCTCAGAGACGTTTTGTGATTGATATAGCTCTGTTTCGCGGCGTTACTTGCGCACAGAGCACGTGCAGTGGAATACAATACAATCTAAATATAATTAGAAGTTATTTACATAAAAACATGGATGAAAATATGGATTCTGTCTATGGTTTTCAAGAGAAGTTTTAATGGCGACAATCATGGTTGAATGTAAAGTACTAACTGTAAAGAATTAAGTGGTTTCTATTGAGCCTATATTAGAAAATATAATATATTAGTATGATAACAATTCTATATTAATACAATTTTTTTAATCATGGTTATAATTTCGAAATCAGTTTACTATCAGCAAAATTCAAATAACAAAACAGATATTTTGCCTAAAACATAATGACCGTCACAAAGCAGGGCAAATTAATTGAATACAACAGTAAATCAACATATAAACATTTACGTAAACTGTCTTAATATATGTTAAGATCATTTTTATTTAAATTTTAGGCCTTTTTAAGATTCGCAGCACATACTGGTGCAAAAATAATACACTTATGCACTTTTAAGTCCGTCACTAGATAAGTCCAATTTATAATGAGACACTTATAACCTCTCTAGTTCAATCCAAAGTGCACTTTATTCCGTCGCGTTAGAGCTCTAATTACAGGATCACATATCACCGTTTTGCCATATTTGCTAGTCCAAATTGCACTTTCTTCCTTGGCATTAGAGCTCTAAATCCTGGGATACTAGTTTCAATCCTTGACGCAGCAGTGTCTTTTCAATTCTATGCTACACTAAACTGCACTCTATCTCTTCGTATTAGAGCTTCAAATTTCGAATCATGTATTTTGCCAGGCCAATGTGCACCTTATCTCCATTTCCTAGCTGTCAAAACTTTAAAACATTTAAGTATCAACATTCTAAAGTTAGGTGCACGTCGCATCATTATTCAAGGCCACAACAAAGTGCACCCTATCTCTTTACGTTAGAGCTCTAAATCCCGGATCACTATAACTGCCTCCATTTACTATCCATGTTTTGCCAAGGCAACATGAACCTTATCATGTTTTCCTAGAGCTCTAAATCCCTGATCACTATCACTGCCTCCTACTATCCAAGTTTTGCCAAGGCAACTTAAACCTTATCATGATTTCCTAGAGCTCTAAACCCTGGAGCACTGATCTCCATCAGCAGTACAGTAGCAATGCTGGCAATGTAACCGTCTATCCCTCACTCTTACATCAGCCCCCGCCCTTCCATCCCCCAATGCCCCCCCACAAACAGCACAAGTGAAACACCACACGTGATAGCAGAGGGACAGGGATTCGATTATCATGGCTGCGCCGCGACCTGGAATAATATAAATATTTATTATAAAACTAGCGGTCCGCCCCGGCTTCGCCCGTGGTACATATTTACGTTTTCTCTACATAAAAACCATCCTCGTACTTCAAGGAATATAATAAAAAAAGAATTATCGAAATCGGTTCAGCCGTTCTCGAGTTATGCGCTTACCAACACATTTTGCGATTCATTTTTATATATAAGATAATACTAAAATAATTAAAACTAGTTTTAGTACGGGATTTACTGTAGTTCACTTGACTAACTGGTTTGTACCTTTATGACTGTTCTTGTGATCTAACAACTATGTATAATAATTGTAAATGTGATAATTCATTAATTGCACATGTCTATATTATGTGATCTATATTATTAATAGCTTTTCACCCGCAGCTTCGCCCGCGTATTCAAAGGAAAACTTTCCTTTTATACATAGTTCTCGTTCCCGTGGGATTTTCGAGATTAATAACTAATGTTAATTCAAGTTACCTTCTTATTCCAAGAAAATCTGTTCAGCAAGTTTTGCATGAAGGAGTAACAAACAAAGATACAAACTTCACATGTATTATATATTAACTAACTAGCGGTCCGCCCCGGCTTCGCCCGTGGTACCTACATGTTTAAACTATCCTATCTCTCAAGTTGGATCGAACTGCACATGGTGTGCGAATTTTATTATAATCGGTTAAGTGGTATAGGAGTCCATTGAGGACAAACATGAGACATGAGACACGAGATTTATATATATTAAGAAACAGGTTTATGTTAAACTCTGTGGTTAAACTACATTAACTTACCTAATTCCTCCCCACAGTGTGAGCACTTCCTCCGTCCACTCACGCTAAGTAATTTTTCCTCCCGCGAGTCACTCCTGTCTCGAGGTTCCGGACGAACGCGTCGTTCTTGTACGGGGTGCGGGCTAGAATGTTAAATGTAGTTAAGTTAAGTGATAATCATTATTCATTAAAGTTAATCATTATTCATTAAAGTTAATCATTATTCATTAAAGTTAATCATTATTCATTAAAGTTAATCATTATTCATTAAAGTTAATCATTATTCATTAAAGTTAATCATTATTCATTAAAGTTAATCATTATTCATTAAAGTTAATCATTATTCGATTATTTTGTAGGTGTTAGGTATTTATTACGACTGAAATTTTAATTATTTATCATTAATTTGGTAGGTTTACGACTGGAACTTTCACATTTTCAATTGTTATCAATATAATGCTTGACGACTGTGACTTCGTTAATAAAATTTTACCTTTAACGAAGGATCGAACTTTACAAAAATTCGCGAGTTTAAATTAGATAATTCAGTATTCTTTTAATGTAAAATATTCTTAATTGGGCACTTAGCCAAATATATCATGAATTTTAAAAATACTTAGCGTATATTTTATAAAAAAAAAATTGATTAAATGGCTAACTTCAAAACGAATAATATTAAGATAAAATAATAATAAAAGTTTACCTGTTACTAAAAGGAGCATGTACGGGCGAGGCGGGCAAAGCCGGCTCGTGGTACGAGTGTCGTGCGCGCATCTTGTTCTTTTGTTCTTCAATCCTGCGATGTTCTGCTTCCTGGAAAATTATGGTACAAACAATTAGTTATAAATAGGTATGCATATGTTATTCAGTGCCCTATCCCTGCAAAAAAGCCCGATTATAGAGGTATTGGAAAAAATTAAAGACTTCTAAAGACTTGAGGTTAGTTTTAATGAATTCTTTCCTTCATAAGCAACATGATATACAAAAAATTCATGACATTTGAAAACTATAGTGAAAATATATATTATGCTTAAAAATTACCACCGATTTAGAATATAGCTTCTACCGAGACTAATCGGCAAAAAACTCACCAAAAATATGTATCTTTATGTACCATAATGTTACATTTACGACATATATGTATACTTTTGTTTTTAGGGCCGATTTTCCAATGCTTGGATAAAAATTATCCGTCCAATAAAGTATTACACGATAATATTAAAATGTCACGTAAACTGTCAAATACGGACACTTAGAATACGTTTTTAAAATGGTAGTGTTATACATTATTCGAAGAATAAGTTTTAACCAAGGATTGAAAAATCAGCCCTTAATCATCTTTCAAGAGACAAACCTGAACAAGCCAATGTTGGTTATAGTTATAATTAGCTGGTTTCTGCCGCGGCGGGTTGCGTGTTTGCAGCCACTCGCTGTTTGACATCAGCTTTGGTGTTGGAGCTGCGCTTAGTGCCTGGAAATATTTATAAATTAATTAATATTTATTGGGGACTAGGGGTGTTATGATCTTGTGGGAATTCAGGTATAAATGGTGGTATAAATTCCGTAAAAATGTCTCCTATCTTGTCGTTGTCGTTGCTATTTGAATCGATTCAGTCAGAGAAATAAGAAAACAGAGGGATAGAAATTACGTAGTTTGAGACGATTTCGACAACCATACATTTAAAGATTTCTACCCAATTGTTCTAATTTCCTAACAGATATAAAAAATGACAATTCAAATAATAAAAATATCTCTGGAAGTAATTCTCCGATAACAAACTTTTCTAGAAGTCATTATAAAATCTAATTTCTTCTTTATATACAGCATGTATTGGTAGATATTTTACCTGTAAAGTATGCCTGGTCATCGGATGATATTGTCCATTAGCATTGTTCATTGTCTTCTGTCTCAACTGGACTCCGTTTCTATCGATATTGGCATACTCCACTGCGGACGGTGTTCTGCTGCTCCTGGAATTTACGGAAAATTCATTAAAATTTGTATTTAAATGCAGTTTTTTTTTTAGGTTTATAATAGCTAGCTAACCTAGAAAATTCGCATCTTCATATATTTTAATCAAGATCCAATATGATACAACTATTGTACATATTATAACGGAATGTTCAAATAAAAATGACAGTCCAAAATTGTATTAAAATCGATTGAGAAGTTTCGAAGATAAGCGCAAACAAACATAGTAAAAGATGTCATGAACATAATTGGCTAATTCATGAAAAATTCATTGTCAAAGTAATAATATTGTTAAGTGCCCAAGAATTCTGAGAACTGTAATCTCACACTTATATTTGCAACGAAGGTTGATTATACTGAAGAACATCTTATCTATCCTTTTAATTGACAACGTAAAAAGACGTCCATCATAGAACAAAAATTTACATGTAAAATGATTAATTTCATTCTATTTTTTTACCCAGTAACTATTATGATATTATCTCAATCATAAACTGAGTCTAAATAATTTTCACAGTTTAAATTTCTTGCAATGCTATAAAGTATAAAGCATTGCCTATTAACAGCATGCATAACATTCATACATTTATTTAAAAGTTATTACCTCATAGTAATTTCCCGCTCTATCGACTCCCGGCTTTTCGGTTTCGGCGGCAACACAGGCTGAGTTGGTCTCACGTTTGGAACATGTCGTCTCTCATACTTCTTATCATCATACAGCACTTTCCTACTTTCCTCAACACCAAAGTGACTCTCAATGTGTTCTTCAGACACAAACGGCTTACGCTTTAAGCTTTCGTCTATAATCGGCTTTTCCAACAACGGTGGAGGCTTGTGTAAAGGACTATGTTCTGCTAAGAGCAAATTAGGCATTGAATGCCTGTAATTCTGAATTCCTTTCGATCTTTGAATTTTTTCTGGAGTACTCGCTACTGAAATGTCTTGGATCGATTTCTGGATTATTCTGTGTTGGTCACGCAATAAATTCTCCTTTTGTCTCCTTAATTCTTCCTGTTCGAGCTGCAGGAGCTCTCTTTCAAAACGCAGTACTTCCTATTTTTAAGTGTTGTATTAGTTGAGTGCGTTTGTCGTGTGTTAGTTAGTAGAACGAATATGTTAGTGCAAAGCTCGTTTATTTGATTTAGAAACGAATGGCATAGTTTTCAGTTTACACTCATGGAACGAGGAAATAGCACGAGTATCTAATCAACCACGATACTTCTAAAAACTAATAAGTAATAATGTAAGTATGTACATTGTACAAATGGAATATGTTGTGTGTAAACCGAAAATTATGTATTTAAGAATAGATTTTTAGTGAAAAACATCAATCACCTTTGTGTGAGCATCGTCAAAGTGCCCGTCTGGCCAATCTTCGTTAATGCGAGCGTTCTGTAAATGTACACCATAGCGGCCATCTTGTTTAATGTTATTTACACACATAAAATGGCGGGCGAAAACCACATCAGTATTATATGATTTTAAAAATGAATATGATAGAGAAAAATATTAAAATAACAGAAATTAACACAAAAATTTAATAAAATTATTAAATCAAACTGTTTAAAAATTAAATATTTGTTACAGATTTGATGATAATTAACTTAATATAAAGTGCAATTGTGCATTCTGAACAAATGGGTGCAACTACTTAGTGCAAATAAAAGGCAGAATATACATTAAATAAATATAATTTATTAGGAAAGATACGGTGCGATACAATAAACTTAAACAGAACTAAATACTTATTACGATATTTTTTTCTTTTATATATTTTTTTCGGAAAATATCCTATATTAAATTATTATACAAGCATTATAAGCAGTGCTAGAGTTATAGCAGCGTTATTTTACATTTGTACTATACAATAAATTAGAATATTTATATAAACCATAACCAATTTAGGATCATTCATAAATTACTAACATAATTAGTCAATTTTAAATGACAACACTACAGAAGAGAGAAAAAAAAATCTTTGTGACGAAATTTACGGATGATCCGTTATATAAAAAGTGACTGATTATTCAAGTATTTAAGTATTTCAGAAAAAAAACTTCGACAGGCGTAAATAATCGGTCGCTTTTACAAAAAATGACGGTTCGTTTGCAAAAAAGCGGTCCCGTAACCATCGAATTAGATACTCAAATTACAAAACCTGATATAACCGTTATCAAAATAATTTTATACAGTTCTAACTAAACGTTACAATCTTTTTTTCTTTAAATAATATTCAAACAATAACATAATTATTATAACCAATCTTTAACATTCCATTAAGGGCCGATTTCTCAATCCTTGGTTAAAATTTATCCGTCCAATAAAGTATTACACGAACATTTTAAAATGTCACCTGTAAACTGTCATATACGGACCATTAGAATACATTTTTGAAATGGTAGTTTAATACGTTATTTGATGAATAAGTTTTAACCAAGGATTGAAAAATCAGCCCTAAATGTATCAATTATCAACAAATGCAAGATTCATTAGAATTACCTTCAGAATACTTCACGAAATGAAATATCGAAGATAGGAAAAGATAGCATTATCGAACTAGCTAAGACCAGTGGCATTACTTATCTATCGAACTACAAAATCTACATATTTGGTATTATTTATTTTGATGCTATAATCTTTTATTTCCTACTCCTCGCTTACCTGTTGTTGTTGTAATTTTTTGTCCAAATGATCTATTTTTGGATCTACATTTGGCAAATCACTGAGCTTGTTCAATAGATCTTTTGCGAATGTTTGTTCCTTATTTCTTGTCGATTCTTCTTCATCTGAAGTAACAGTTATTTGGGTGTATGGCTGAAAATATTTATGTAAGCTATTAGATGCAGATATAATTAAAAATT
This sequence comes from Colias eurytheme, assembly GCF_061535395.1. Classification (NCBI taxonomy): domain Eukaryota; kingdom Metazoa; phylum Arthropoda; class Insecta; order Lepidoptera; family Pieridae; genus Colias; species Colias eurytheme. The sequence goes on along the minus strand of NC_142999.1, from coordinate 9,281,315 downwards.
TAATGACCTATATAGTATAGCGCCCGGCAAACTTCTTGGCCAAAAAGTAGCGTGGTGGTGGAAGTTTGCACATCAAGTTTTAGTACATTTTTATATGCGCAAGCTTCCCCCACTGCGTTAAAAAGTGGTCAAGTTACGTGCCGACTACTATAACTCCTGTTGGTCTTAGCGTGACGATATATAGCTTTCCTCGATAAATGGGCTATCTAACATCGAAAGAATTTTTCAAATCGGACCAGTAATTCCTGAGATTAACTCGTTCAAACAAACGTAAGTATGGATAAAATATGATATCATATAAATTAATTACAAATAAATATAGAAAGGTATATTCAAATAATAACTACAAATATATATCTAAATGACTCAGCTCAATATTACTACACAGATAATTTCAGATATTATTAAATGCATGATTTATCGAAACAAATTAGTTTTTCATTACCACATTTGGTAATATATTCAAGGTCGTCTAAATTCCTAGCAAAATCCTCTTATCAATTAGTCAAACTTATAGGCCCGTCACTTACTATAGCCATGCAAAAATCAACTCTATATCCTTATGCATAAGGTACTCACCTCACTATTTTGTCTGCTATGTGGAGCAGAAGTTTCTGGAGAAGATCCCTTATACCAGGCTTCAGCAGACGGCCCTCTATCTATATCAACACCAGAATCTCTGCTATCTCTCAACTTAGCGTCCATATCATGGGACAATGTTTTCTTATACAGTAGTTTTTCGATCTTTGTTTCCTCTTGTAAAAAGGAGGTAATGTCGGGTCGTGGAGCTAGTGTTAAGTCGACATCTAGATAGCTGTCGTCCTGACCTTCGATGCCGAGGAAACTTGTCCGCTTGTTGCGTATTTCTTTTTTGATACGGCGCGCAGAGTTCGTGTGCTTGAAGTTACCCTGAAAGCGGTGAATTAAATATCTGAATGTTTATCTATTATCTATTAAATGTTTGGTTTATCTGGATGTGCTATAAAAAGCTCTTAAAGTTATATAGGGATGTCTCTCAATAATTCATAATTAATAGTAAAGTAGATACACACAACATTCAGGATCCTTGATGATTACTAGATATGTTCACAAATAAGTAGATTAATTTATTGATATTATTTAATCACTTGTAAAATCAAACGTGTCTGATATGATAAGTATCAAAATTGTCTAACCAATTATAGATATAATTCTACTTACATTTCCCAGCAATTCATCTTCAGGGCTGTCTTCAGCGGGTGGCGGCGGTGGCTTTTCTTTAGGAGGTTCCAGAACATTAGCCGGCAAATCTAACGGAAATGCTCCTGCATCTACTACGTTGTTCTGCCCAAATATATCAATGTTCTCATACAAAGGCGTCACAGGCACTTTGTTATTAAAATCGAAGTCATCTTTAGCTGCCTCCGTTTTACTTTCATCCAATTTGCCATCGTCGTTCATCGTAATTTCTACACTTTCTTCCGAATCGAGCTCTTTGAACGCCAGTTCTAAAGCGTCAATGACCTGAAGTTGGAAAGGGTGGTAAAGAAAATGATTCAGAAACAGACAGCGAAAAAACACTACAAAATAAAACAAAGCACATTTCATTTAAAGGAGAAAACATAATATAAGAAGTAAAACATGCAAACGCAACGGAATGAACACAAAATTTAGCACAAAATGCGGCGAAGATGCGTGTTAGTTATGAAGCGAACACTACGTATTCTTACCTCGCTGAGCCCATCACCAAAGCCGATGAATAATCCTAACAAATTGAAACAAGCCTATTCCGAGAGCGGCTACACGTGACTAACATAATCACTAGATAGGGGCCTGTTTACACGAGATATGAATGGTTTAGATAACGTTGTTTTATCATACAGCCAACTAATGCACTGATTTCTGAAGTATCGTGAAGACTGGCCTATTATATACGGTACACCTCGATACAATAATTATATATGCATATTACATTGACGAGGATATAAAATACATAAATAAAACTCATACATAACATATAACATATATTTTCGATAATGAATTTACAGATATTATCACGAACAGAATTATCTAAAATACTAATCGTAAAGGGGCTACATGAAAAAATAAATCATACAATTGACTTTCTAATGGGCACTAATTTAACCCTGTTTTATTACTACTTGCTAATGAATTGTGATTTTAATGTATTTTTGTATGTATTGTCGAGTGCTAGGATTGTTATTCGTTTTAGCACATGATGTTTAGTACGAAAATATGATGATTTAGTAAATATGACTTAAGGAAAAACAGTTGTATAAAAAAATCGTTCACCAAAAGGATTGGAAGACGGATTTTTTTGGAATAGATTGATTGCATTAAAATCTAGAACTTTAACCTAATACAAAATTATCACCTAGCTTGCTTTCGCAATATATGAGAAAGTGTATCAGGCACTAGAATAAATGACAAGTTAGTTTATTCCTTTACTACTATTATTCGTTACTTGACTCTGTTTGACAGTTGTTATTTTGTTATTAATTAATAAAATGGTTTTTCTTCTATTAGGCTCGATGCATCTTTTAGTTCGTTTCTGCCAGAACGGATTATAATCCTGCGAAGTACTTACCGCGTCGTCACTAGCTGCGTTACTGAGAATACGATTATCATTAGACAGAGGTACATTATTACAAGGGAAATGACTTTGAGCGTTACCTACGTTGCTCTCACATGAAGCTACATTAATGGCCTTGTTAGTATGTGAATTTTGTTCGATAAGTGACCTTAATGTTTTAATGGAATTCTTTGGCGAAATGTTAGTAGTTGTAATATTAGAGACAGTTACCATTGGCATGCTTTTGTTAGTAGAATTGTTGCTGTTAGTGTCGTTTGCGTTAGACTCGCTAGAGTTGGTCCCAGCACCAGAGTTTAAGTTGTTGCATAGTTCATTCAAGTTTAGCTGAATAGTCATTTTGCCCTCAAACACCACCGCGTCGCCGTCCGACGCGTTTGAGACCGGCTCATTGAGACTTACACTGGAATCTTGATTATCTAAGCTTTTTAACGTGTCTTCATCTTCCTTGTCTACTTGTATTTCAGTCACGTCCTCAGTTACGCTCAGCTCCTCGGGATGCGACAGCGCTTGTGTGTAGTTGCTCGCGCTGTCTGTATCCTCAGTCTTGTTGTCTTGATCGCAAATTTCGTCGATAAACAAATCTTTGTTACACTCAAATTCTGTAGTATTTTCCGCGGGCTCCTCGACTTTCGGTTCTAATGTTAGACCGTCTTCATTTGAGGATTCGTATTCGGAAACTTCAACCATAGGTTCACCGATGGGAGAAGCTACTTGAGTGAGATCGGCGATGTCGTCTGCGGGCGCACAAGAGTCGCGGGCTGTGTGTATGCCGCTGTCTTCTGTTTCAATGTCACTTGGAATAGTATTGTTCTGCATCTCAGCACAATCAAAATCTTCCAAACTCTGCACCCTTTCGAATGAACTCGGGGATGCTTGATCGTTTCTATCTAAGCTGTCTAGCGAACGACAAAAGCTTTGCATTTGACTTTCTAATCCAGACAGATTGGTTTTAAGTGAACTATCCGAGACTTTATTTTTAATATTGTCTTCGGGAACATTGGCTGCGTTCAAAGTGTTGTTTATTTCTTCTTCGACAGATATTCTGGGTATTTCTTTGTTCTTTGCTGCATCAAGACATGAGAGGCGTTCTTTTAGACTCATGGAAACCTCTTTGACTTCAGTTTTTGTTACCTTCACTTCTTCTTCTGCGTTTTGTGATTTGAGACTGGAAAGACGCTCTTTTAAAGATTTCGTGTTACTCAGATCTCCGTTGGAAAGTCTTTTAACCTTCTCAGGCTCAGTTGTTTTAACTTTTTCCAAACAAGATAAGCGTTCTTTTAATGGCTTTACTTCTGTCGGCAATTTTGTAAGATCGCTTGCAGACTTTTGCATGTGACTTTCTTCAGTGAATTTTTCTAAGCTATACAGTCTTTCTTTGATCGATTTTTTATTGGCAATATCAGGTAATTTTGTTTTATTTATTTGTAATTCTTGCGAATTCTCGCGTTCGAATTGTTCTCTTCGTTTATGTATGTCTACTTTAGGCAAGTCTTTCTTTGGATTATTATTCTTTAAATCATTCGCTCTCTCCTGTTGGAAGGAGGACAGTTTCTCTTCTATTTTGTTACTGACAGATGTTCTTATTTTATGTATGTCACCGTTTGATTTGTCAGGCGACTTTTCCATGCTGTTATTAACAACGGTTTTGACAATGTTGCTGTTAGTGGTCGAAATGATTCTGGACTTGTATCCTTCTATTGCACCTTCGTAAGTGTACTCTTCTGGCTCGGGGGAGCTTATGGTCGTGGTCGTGCAAGTATCGTATTCGTTGGCACTTGAACCCATTTTTCGGTTGCTGTCATAGTTAGACATATTGTCCATATCCGAATGGTTCTTATCAAGGTCCATTCCGTCACTCTGAAAACAGAAAAGTTTAATTAAATTCCAGATTTTTGAAACCTACTTTCTCATAGAATATAATATTTAAAATTAATTTTATTAAAAGGTATGGTTGTTTATCTTTAGGCATAATTTCTACCATTGATTTGTGTGTAGCGAATTTCTTTCCTAGTAAGTATACTGTTCTATAAATAACAATTTTGTAACATTATTATACTTACAGCTAAGCTGTGCGTATCACAGTCCTCACTGAGGCTGCTCTTAGTGCTGGAGGTGCCGATCCCAAGGTCACTCAGATCGTGGGCATCGTCCTCAGGGTATAACGCGAGCGGATTTCGCCGTCGACGGCCAGCTCTGGAACAAAAAGACGAACTTTAAATACTGGTCTAATAGCGTTTATTTTTGAATGCAAAACGTTTTTCGAATATGTTCAAATTCACTAGTTACTTGAAAATATAAATAACTTTCTTGTTGATTATTTTCCGCAGCAGCTGAATTTTGAAACAATAGTTCTTAACATAGACATATTTATTAAATGACTGTATATTTTTTCAATACTAAAGTTATTTATAGATATATAATAGTAATCAATAAATAAAATATTTTTAATCAAGGCTTGAAATTCATACTGTATTTACGTATCATTTGTATGTAAAAGTTACGTAAATAAACGTGCATAGTAATCTATTGTAAACTCACACAAACATGAAACTTCTCCAAACATTGAAATTAGTTTATTATAAATTTATTTACAACAATGACCAATCGTTTTACTATTTCAAGTTCATGTGTGTGTTTAAAATTAGCCGATGACTATTATCACGTAATCATGAGTTTGTCTGCTAATATTTACTTATTAGTCATCTCTTGATTTTTATTGATAATAATCGTATGAGTTATATGTGTTCTTAGGTAGGTAACATATTTTGTATGTTGATTTTTTTTAAAGAACAGATAAATAGATACCTATAATCATAGATACAATCAATAATTTCTACAAATACAATTATCGATCTTTTCTAATATTTTCTTTATTTTTTTTGAAATTGTACAAAGCCAAAATAATATTTTTTATTTAGTTACACAATATACATAACGATAGTTAATATAATACCTGTGTGGTTTTTGGTCATTTTACGACGAGCAATACATGAAACTATTATAGAAACAAGCATTTATCTACAAATTAAATAGGTACCTACCACAAACACTGACAGTAATAAATCGATAATTAAATCAGTACTCAACTTACAAGGTAAACAAAACACAAGACAGGTGTACAATGACATTGGACTATATGCATAATGTTTGAAAATTCAGTTACGCAACCAAAACTGGATGTACCAGTAATGTGCGCAATTTGGGATGAGCTTTCTATTCAAATGTCCAAAAGTGGTACAGCGAAAGTATAAGAGCCTATACGCACTATGCGGGTAGCCGCATTGCGGGTAGCCGTCCGGCTGACCGCAAGCACAATTATGTACGTAATATTCATTTCTATGCGCACTGTGCGGTCTGCGGTTACGTACATAATTGTGCTTGCGGTCAGCCGGACGGCTACCCGCAATGCGGCTACCCGCATAGTGCGTATAGGCTCTAAGGTGTTTTCACTTTTCTTTACTACACGAATTATGAATTTGATGTATGTGACTGTTTGCTTGGATCACGATTTTAGTTGTTGTAATTATTCAGTGTGCTTTCTATTGTTTTTTATATTTGTTTATTTTGGTGATGTAATGTGAAATAATTCTAATATTGTTTATAAGTTTGTTTATTCTCTCTGGTTAGAATATCTTCTGTAATAAACAGATACGGTCATAACATTTAATTATCTATGTTATTTGCACGCAATATGTATAATCCCATAACTTTGTTCGTGAAGTTTAGACCTGGTAAATATAATATTTAAAATGATTTATTTTCAATCTGCTGTTTTAACTATTTACTTATACCAAAAGGTACGTAAAGTACACAGAATACCGCGTTGTAAAATAAAGTTAGGTAGCGTAGAAACGCATGTTCTAATTCCTCCTCTCCTTTCATAAAAGATGTTAACATACGAACATTTAAAGAAATCGTTTTAAACAATTGCTTACATAATAACACGTGGCATGTTAAAAAGTCCAATGCTTTGTCCATTACAGAGTTATATCGTGACTCGCTTGACCTATGCATACATGAACTTAGCCTATACTTAGACTATAATTTAGTATCATTTAAGTTACATCATTTAACGCGATAATTCCGAATAACCCTTTCTAATGGTTTGGACATTTATTATTTTGTAATTATTTTTAACGGATTTTATTGTCACGCATATAGTACGATAAGTGATGCTGTTAAGATTTCATAGATGTGTGTGGTTGGTACTTCATCTTAATACTTTGACCTTATCTGGGTGTAAAGATGAATCCCTTAGGCCAAACTTTTTGATCTACCTACACTTATAGGTACTAAGTAATTAGTTTTTTTATATTATTTACAATGATTAATTTAAGTACTACATGTAATATAAAAATTTATAACTATATATTAACTTGATGAATTTTGAAGTTTATTTAATACACTGGTCATCAAAAAAATCGACCCACCTGCATTTTTACGGAAAGTTGCGGTTTTCTCACAAACTAAAGAAAAAATTTGTTTGGAAACTGAACCGATTAATTAAACATGCATATTTACACGAATATAAACACATAAAATCATTAACATGTCAAAAAAAATGTCAATTTCGAATAAAGTTCAAAATCCTCAATTTTCAGCTTTTTCTTTATTTAATTTCAAATGCAGTTTATTTTGTAATCATGAAACTTATGATCACGTTTCCTTCGAATTTATACTCAGTATTTTCCCTTCTTTCTGGAATGATAGCCTGCGTTCACCATTTTAAAGAAATAATCAAGATTTTGATGGTCTCTTGAGGAATTCGTTATCATTCTTCCCTCATGGCGGTTTTCAGGTCTTCTATTGTTGTAGGGGCTGAATTACGAGCTCTAAGCTTTATTTTTTAATTGTCCCACATGTGTTCTGTAGTTTTCAAATCGAGACTTTTTGCTAACCAGAGTGTAACTCTAATGCGGACCTCTTCTAAATACTGGATCACGATTCGCTCTACGTGTTTCCGAGCATTATCATGCATAGACTCAAAGTTTTTGCAGATACAGCCGGCATATTACACCATATGATAGTCCAAAACCTCGGTAATGTATTGAACAGCATTTAATGAGCATCTTTTTATCGTCAAGCTCCGTGCGTCTTGTCAAAGAAATGCCACTCTAGAACTTTTCAGAGCCTCCATCATAATCGACCGTTTCTCCTACCTAGCACTGAACAAATCGTTCATCTGGTCATCGCATGACATAAAGACGTCTATCAGCACCATATAAATTCATTTGCATCTTGTCACTCAAAAGTACTGACTCCCATTGGCCTATAGTCCAGTTTACGTGATTTCGAGTCAATTGAAGTCTGGTTTGTCGATGTGCTGTGGCTGATTGTGGCCATGTTTCTGGCTTGTGTGGTCTTAGGTTCTACTCCTTAAGTCTTCTTCTAACAGTTCTGTCATTTATACCCACCTCCTTATCTTCACGCAGGCGTCACTAGAGATCTACACCAGACAGATGTCGATTTTGTAGAGTTGATTTCATTATCTAGGGGTCGTGCCTTTGAGGTGCCGCCCTATTTCTTGCAGATCAATATTTTCATCGATACTGCCCAGTCTCTAGAAACTTTTGGTAATCTCATCGAACTGCAAAACAGCTCAGATTTTAGTTTTTAGCCACAGCAAGTTGACATAACCCCTGTTTTAGTAGAGCCACAGTTTGGGCCCCCTCAGCTACAGTAGTATCCATTATTTTGAGACAAAATTTATCAAAACTACAGCATCAATTATTAAACTTAACGTTATGAATAAGAGATCCCGAAAAAAGTCATTTTTGAACTGGGAACACGGGCATAATTTGTCCCGCCGTAAACCGTCAAATCAACACTGTACAGTATTTCTGTATAAAAATTTGTTAAGAATCATTAAGTGCAGTAAAATTTACGACAAACATAATGATTAGCATGTTATCAGACCCTTACAACAAAATACAACAATATAAGACGACTTATTTGTGAAATAATCGATAAATAGCAAACATAGTGTAGGTGGGTCGATTTTTTTGATGACCAGTGTATATCCCTGGTGAAAGACACATAACAATTTAGAAAAACAATCTCAAAAATTTTCATTTTATTTTCCGACACAGGAACAGATCCACGGGTACAACTTAGTGTAAGGATCTGATGGGAACACAAGAAACGTGTACGCAATTTGTACAGGAATCAAACCTTGATCACGAGAGCGTGAGCCACATCACGGATCAATTTGGTGCTTCGTAGGAAGCGTCGTGCGAAAAACTTTGTAGATAGGAAGGATATTGTTTAGAGAATTTTATTTGTATGTGAATGTTTCGCTTTTATAGATAGTGTTGAATGGATGTAGATCAGATTTGAATTTAGTTGAATATTGATTATCAACACGGACAATACTTTAAAAAATGCTACAAATGAACGTAGCGAACATGAAAGTGAAATAAGGCAACCATATTTATACGGGTTATGTTAGTGCTTCAAAATAATTTTCATGACATACGCGTGCCACGCGTGTGTAACTAAGTTAATTAATTATATTACAAGTTTAGGCATATTGGATCTAAATACGTATATTTGTGTTGTTTTTTAAATAAAATAGAGCTTTCATTTAAACAACTGAATGCAATGTTAACATCTTGTAGGTATTTAATATAGGCTACTTGACCGTCATACGCAGGCGAAACCGCGGTAAGCAAGTAAGTAATAAAGTTATAAATATAACATGTCACAGAAAGTGTAATTTCTTCACACTGTTTGCGGTGAGCTCAAATGGCAGAAACACCGCAAAATAGTTGTTTCGTAAGCTTTTATACCGCTATTTCATAAAACTTATTATGTTATTAAATACGTGCAAGTAGCACTTAAAAATGACATTATTCCAGTGGCAATGACTTGTACAAAGATACTTACAGATCTTATAAATACGAAAGTATGTTTGTCTGTCTGTTACGCTTTTACAGTAAAGCCATAAAACCGCTTATTATAGATTAAGTTGAATTACAATGAAAGACGATGAAGGTCGAAGACCTGGGCTCAAATAAGCTCCCTTTAAAAAAACATCCCTTTAAGAATAAAAAAATCGTTTAGTGGGGCACAGAGGGACATGCAGACTATTCGTATTAACTAGAACTTCATGTTACTTATCAGTTATCAAAATGTTATCCAAACCCATTGAGCCGTTCGTGACTTGACAATAAAACAAACTTTCACGTTATAGTAAGCTATAGTAAAATGACAATAGCATCCCAGTAGAATTATACCATGTGGTAATCGTAATACTTTTGAGAACGTTATATAAAGTAGATAAGGTACTGTTATATAATATACCATGTTTCCCGTATGCAATGAAGTATTAAAACAACCAAAGAAATCAAAACCAACAAAACATTAATCAAATGGTCCCATTATGTGACTCATAACTTTTAACCTTGGTTTTGATAAACCCAAGCTCAAACATTTATATATTCAGTAAGACTTATAGAAGCACCTTTGATTCGTCTTAACATAATATCTTTACCACCGGTTCGGAAAGCTTCTACAAAGATATGTACTGCACACAGTCTTAACTTTAAGGCCATGAGTTGATACCTAGTTCAAACATTACTTGAACTGTTTCTTGTGTAGTCAAAACCTAATTTTTTCACGTAACGATATCATTAAGTCACGTCGCACTTGTACGAAAACCGTAGATTTCTCTAGTATTACATCCACACGACCAAGTATGTGTTTATTCGTGGATTTTTGCACGACATGACAATGGCTAACAAGTAACAACATTAGACAATCGTTTGTCCTTTTGTGTCGCAATGTTGGTACTGTGAGAATTTTGAGCGGGAAAACTGTATTGTCTCATGTCTGTCACTTGATGGGAAAATATTGCTTTACCTAGATGGTGTATAAATTATAGTCTATTAGACCGGGAGATACTGACACAAAATTTCGAGTCATTTGTAACAGGATGGCGGTTCTACAGGGGTCTTAGTACGCAATGACAAAAAGAAAAACGATGGTGTGAACGCTGGTACCGGCGGCTTAGTTGCGTGGGCGTTAGTCGAACTCGTCGGAAAAATAGCGAAGTCAAACGATTTGTAACACAAAAATTTTAGAATTTACCGATAGCCCATAAAAAAGAAGTAGGCGGTAGTGTCATGCCATACTTTTCCGGTGTGACTTACAGCCCGCCATACCGACGTGAATGTGTTGATTTAAAAAAAACAATTCAACCATTTGTACCAGGCTAACTTTTGCACAGGTAACCATCGTCGTGCAGCCATTTACGAAAATCGCCATGCCATACTTTTCGGACGATTCCAAATGGTCGCCATACCGCCGGAAATCTGCAAATTTTTTTTTTCGCCGAACCATTTGTAACACCCTAAATTTTTTTTTCAACAACTCCTGAATGATTATAAATAGAAGTGTGATAATGCCATACCTGTGGGAGGTGGCGAATGTGTATAAGATTTTTTTTTATTGTATGATTTTATTCGTATTTTGAACGATTTGTAACAGTATGGCATTAATCTTTCCTATAAGTTTGAGGTTCAACAAATATAAATACAAAATTTCAAAGATCTAGGTGGTAGAAATCTTCACTTCTATAAATTAATAATAAATTTATTTATGAAGTATGGCAGCACTTTTTCCCCCTACTAGAAGTATGGCAAATATAATTATGGTCACATTTTATCAAATACTCTCCAAAAATCCAAATGCAATACTGGTACAAAAAGTTCGGCGAAAAAAAAAATTTTTGCAGTTTTTCGGCGGTATGGCGACCATTTGGAATCGTCCGAAAAGTATGGTATGGTGATTTTCGTAAATGGCTACATGACGATGGTTACCTGTGCAAAAGTTAGCTTGGTACAAATGGTTGAATTGTTTTTTTTTAAATCAACACATTTGCGTCGGTATGGCGGGCTGTAAGTCACACCGGAAAAGTATGACATGACACTACCGCCTACTTCTTTTTTATGGGCTAGCGGTAAATTCTAAATTTTTTGTGTTACAAATCGTTTGACTTTCGCTATTTTTACGACGAGTTCGACTAACGCCCACGCGACTAAGCCGCCGGTACCAGCGTTCACACCATCGTTTTCCGTTTTTCTTTTTGTCATTGCGTACTAAGACCCCTGTAGAACCGCCATCCTGTTACAAATGACTCGAAATTTTGTGTCAGTATCTCCCGGTCTATATTGAGCGTGATGACCGTTCATTAATTAATGTTGATAGTAATACTTCATGTTTATGTAATAAAAGAATCTTTTTATTTAGCAAGCAATTATTTTATTCAGCAAAAACTAAAATATTAGGTCGTGATCAATTTATAAAGACACTAGCGGTCCGCCCCGGCTTCGCCCGTGGTACCTACATGTTTAAACTATCCTATCTCTCAAGTTGGATCGAACTGCACATGTTGTGCGAATTTTATTATAATCGGCTAAGTGGTTTAGGAGTCCATTGAGGACAAACATTGTGACACGAGATTTATACATATTAAGATTGATATGTTACAGATTTGAAACGCAATTAATTAATTATACTATTAACCCCAATGATAGTATGCTACGTGATAACAAGCATAAGCTAAAAGATATCCATGATGATACATAATATTGGTTGCAGTCTTTAAATCCATATACCTACGTATATTATCCAAAAAATAATATTTATAGAATTCTGTGTATAACAATGAGAATATAATTCGTTTATCAATCACTTGGAAATGTGTAAGGCTCTAACAGCTAGGATAGGCCAAAGGCATCGCTCATCTAGCTTGACGAGTCCCTTAGGGCTTTCACACACGAGTTTTTAGTGATAATAAATTAATGATTTTAATATAGAAAGTATTTCTCAAAACACATAGCATATATGGATATTTATACACATTTAAAACCATGTTTTTTCTGCACTTTTTTCGAGAATGTGTTGAAAATGTATATATCTTGGACGGCAAAAAGATTGAAGGAAATATGTACATCTCAGCCGATGCTATTAAAAATCTGCTAAAGCATTTTTTTACACAAGGCTTTTTTAATACCATTAGGCTTATTACACATTAATTTATTACCATTAAAACCGTATCCAACTGCTAACAACGAGATCTGCACAAAGCCTAGCTTTCCAACAGCACTACATATTTGGTAACCAGCGAGGCAGGAAGTGATGTACCGCTTTTTTGGCGCGAGCCTTACTCTGCTAACTGCATGGGATCGCTAGAAATTCCGTGCGAATCGTGAAAACCTATTGCCTTTTTTTGCTGGCGCTACTTGTTTGTACTGTTAGACTTGTTTTGCTGACGGTTGACTTGAGGTTTAGACTTAGAGTATGGTTGTATGGAAAATTTTGTTGTTGAGTTTTAGAGTAGACGATATTATAAGTTATCTGACGAAGTGAGGGTATCAAAGCGAATTGCATATAATATACCATTTTATGTAAATTTAAGCTCCCTGGTGGTGTATTCCTTGTTCTCAAAATTTTAATTAAGTTATTTAAGGCTAGGTAAGGTATATTCAAAACTTTTTTACTGTTTACATTTAAAGTTAGTAAAACTAAAAATAAATCACAGTAGGTACAATCATTGTATAGCCTGATAATAATCTCCTCCAACTAAATTTATAATTTACAAATTTGGACATGTTAACTGTATGCAACAATAAAACAACGACTTAGCAATTAAAATAAACACTAAAGTATGGACTTTACGAGCTACATTATCTTTATACCTAAAATATCTTTACGTATTGACGTCAACAAAATTTATAAGGCTGTATGTCCTCGCGGCTTTGAGTGGGTTTCATGTTGTGGGCGAGTACTAAGTAGGCTTTTTAACTATATATACCTTATTTATATGTAAATAATGATCATCTTGATGTTTATCAAGTTAACTGATGTGTTTTTTCACTAATTTGTTTTTATCGATTTTAATTACTACCTATATACAGTATTCAATATTTTTCCTGTTTTGAAGTTGGTACCTAATATTTAAAAAGCAGTTTAGAAACGTAGACTTGTTTCAGAATTAAGGCTAGAAACTAAGGTTAGATTCAATTTCTTCTAAAAATGTAATAGAATAGAGTAAAATACATAGCTTTACATGCCATCTAACCTGTTCAATATAAATGGTCCTTTTTATAGCATTTAAGTGAAGTTAAAAGTCAACACAAAAGAGCGTTTTACATACAAAACAAACATGATTTAGTATATAACTTGGATGAGTCACATTTTCTCTGTCTTTTTTACTTTTTATGAACTTTTCGAACTAATTTATCATACTAATGCATTAAAAAGAATGTCGAATTACATCACATCTGGCAAGATCCTGCTATACCTGTATTTTATTTATTTATTGTAAGTAAAAGATAATTAAGTGTATAATAAAATCGACTGAGTCACTCGACCTTCGGAGCTGTGTGACTTGTTGATGACATTTGAAGGTGACAGGTTTAAAATCACTTATTGCCGTATTAATCTACTAAAGTAAATATGGTATGTGGTTTAAGAGTTAAGACAGTCTGTTATAATTAAATAAACAATAATACATATTTCAGGACAATTTCACACACAGCACGATCTGATCCCATACTAAGCTTTCGCTTGTGTTATGGAAACAAGATGGCTGATAAACATAGATATACAGTGCAACCTTAATATAACGTACCTCAATATAACGATTTCCTCGATTTAACAAATTTTTCGTAATCCCCTTGAATTGTCCATAAGATTCAATACAAAATATCCCTTTACATTACGAACATTTTTTGCGAACAACCTCATTATAACGAATTTTTAACTATCAAGAAAAGTATAAATACCTCTAATTAACGAATTTTGTCAACCCAAAACCTTTATATAAAGTTCCAACCAATGTAATGATTCTTAAATCTCATAGTACTTATGTGATTCATGTCGCGACAGGTTTCGACATGCTTTTGTTCGTAAAACGATTATTTTTGTTTAATTTAAATTGGAAAGTAATGTGAACACTGCTGCTCGTCACTATTGTTAAAGATTCAAGTTGAAATGGATCAGAAACGGAAAAGACCTCTTTATAACGAATTTTAGACCAACCTAACCTCAACTTAACGAACCTCAGTTCAACGAATTACTTGATATAACGAATATTTATTTGTTCCCTTCAGATTTGTTATATCGAGATTGCACTGTACCGCCAAATGTGGCTACTTGACCTTTACTTGGCAACTTGACCACACCTTCCGTTTAATAACAAAATATCAAATTTTATAGAATTGAAAGCAAATTGACCTAACGTATCGATGTTGGTAGGTTTTTAAAATATTAATTGGCAACATATTTTAATTTTAAAGTAGTAACGCTGTTGGTTCTCGCAATATAACGTATCGAAGTGTGACTGTGACTAAGGATCTTTTGCCGGTGTCAGTATTATTATGTTTGTAGAGCTTAAACTGCACATCTCAGGTGAGTACAGTTTTGATATGTTGTGTAATAAACCCTAGAGATTGATTTTACAGTGGGAACTATCCAATTTTAGGCTCATCTGTCGAAATATTTGCTTGGGCATTGATGCCTCAGGTTAGGTCAAGTTGCCATTGACCGCTGCGTGGCAACTTGACCGACGCCTAGGGTTGACACAAAAAAATAACGTGACTGCATTTTTGCCTTCTTTTATCTGTTTCGAGTTTTACATAGTAAAATCAATAAATTTGCTGCAAATTTCGGACAATCCAGTTACTTATACTCTCTTTGATGACAACGATTTAGCATATTTCTAATGAAAAATAAATGTTTCCTTACCTATTAATAAATACCTATAAGTATTAAGTAATATACATATACATATGTATTAAATTTGGTTTAATAAATAAATAGTTCATTAAAATTTGTGTTTTGTTTGTGACAACCCTATCCGACATGTAATGATTTGTATGAAATCATTACAAATCCCGTGGCAACTTGACCAGGTAGCCAGAGCCTAACAGTTTATTGTAAAGCTTCGGGCTGCAATATTTAAAAAGTCGAAGACTTAAAAAATAATAGCAACTTAGGCTAAAACAAGAATGTTAAGCATCTACCTATGAAAACTGATGTGCAAGGTCAAGATACCACATCAGTGTCAACTTGACCTGTATTACGTTTATTTGTAAATAATGTTAGATTCAATATATTTTAACGAAATACCTAGTAAAAGTGAATGATGAAATCATTCATGACATGAACAAATCATAAAATGTTAATAAAAGTTTAACATAAATAAGTTAGCTAAGAAAAAGTAAAAAAATGTGGTCAAGTAGCCACATTTGACCGGTATATATAATTTTAAATAAATACTTATATAGATAATTAACACCCAGACACAGAGCAAACATCTATGTTCATCACACAAATATTTGCCCTGGTGGGAATCGAACCCACGACCTCTGGCTTGGAAGGCAGGGCCACTACCAACCAAGCCGACCGGTCAGTCAAATGGTTATGTTTTAATCATCTGAATTAGCAACACATACTTTATAATTACCTTATTTGAAGGGACCATATTTATTATTGCTACAAAACATCTAAATCCATTTTTGTTTGCTGAAATATTGTTATCAAATGGTTATAACGGATTTTGGCGCGAAACTATGATGTCATTTTATTTTTGCAGGCTTTATATTCACGCAAGGTACTGCATGTCTCCTCATTTATTCAAATATAACCTTTAAAATTTCACGCATATAAACGAAATATAAACATTATTCTGTCTTCGTATTGTGCCAGGTAATAATGTCGTCAGAGGTCATTTTCTTCTGACCATTATGTTAATAGTAATATGATCTATATATATGTATCATTCGCAGTAGACATGCGCAAAACAGTACGTCAAATAGTAATGCAACATCACGCATCACTTCCACGGAAGTGATATTACTCCGTAACATCACACATTACCCGATCGATTTTTATTTTTTTAATGAAATGATGACCGAGTAATGTTTAAGGTGATATGTGAAGTATTACAGATCATATTGAAAAATAGCAATAATAACTGCAATACTTATTACATATCGTAAAATTACAATTTAAGTAAATATTTAAAAAATGTAGTTGATTTTCCCTCATACTTGGCCACGTACTTTATGTTGTTTGTTAATAATTGCCGAAGTGATGAGTGATGCGAGTGATGTTGAATCGTAATCGTAGCTACACGTAATCGTAGTGGAAGGATAAGTTTAAATTATTTTAAAAATAAGTCAACCTTATATTGGCATGAGTGTTATATACTGTTAAAAAGGATTCAGTGAAAGTAATGTGAAGGTGCAACAGTCATATGTATTCGTAATAATACCTGTGAGTAATTATCAAATTATTATAAAAAGAAACTGATCGTTGTTACACGGGTACAATTCAAGAACCAGTTTATCTTTTGTCCTGCTTGCAACCGTTAGCAGTTGCTGCGAACGTTTATCATCGTTCCTGCAAACACTAATGATTACGTGAGAAGTCGTTGACTTTGAACAGCTGATCAAGCGCCGTACTGTCTACCAACATTTTGAATCACTTCACTTCGCAATTGCAAATAAAATAATAATCATCATTTCATTTCACATCGTGTTTGTATGAAGAATATAAGTATATAGGGGACTTTTAAGGATATTTTCATATTCTAACATACTTATAGTAAGGTGTCGAGTGCTCTTTTAAACCTCTTTTTGTTATAATTTGTATTAATCAAAAAATCTTTGTGTAAGAATATTAAATTATAATGGTAATTGGGATAATATAACGTTTAAATAATTCATTATTAACGAATGTAGTATATACAGGGTTACTTGTAAAACACCAGCAACCTCGCAGGACAAGATAGCTAACATCATAAGTAACAACATTTGTTCTACGACTTTTGGCATAACGCAATAAATTATTTTTAAATGATTTTTTAAACTTTTATTGTACTCTCCTTACATTTGTAAGTCTATGTTCTATTAATTATCGGATGGACGACGCGACGCCCCCTTCCCCCTCTCGTTCGCTTTTTGTTTACGTAATTTTTGGGAGGCGTAGAGTTTATAATATTCAGACGGAAAATTAAATGAATATTTATTTTTGTATGAAAATAAAATCTAACAAATTATCAAAAGTCGTAGAACAAATGTTGTTACTTATGATGTTAGCTATCTTGTCCTGCGAGGTTGCCGGTGTTTTACAAGTAACCCTGTATACTGTACAACAATTTATATTTACAATTTACTTTACTAGTTTTTTCTGTAAAGATTACTTATTTTTGTAATAAAAAATCCATAACTATATATACAATTATACATATTGTATCTTGAAAATTAATTGTCATTCTGTAAAAGTGATTTTGCATTTTTGAATAGAAGTAAACATAGGTAATTATAATAAGGTGTTGAGTGTGTAATTAGTTGCCAAGATTATTTTATTTTAGGCTATCTGCTTATTTATTTTAAATGTTAGTTATTTTTAACTTCTTTTATTGCTAATTTGTATAAATGAAAAATCATAGTGTAATAATATTAAATTGGAATTGTTATTAAGATAAGATAACGTTTAAATAATACATTATTAGTTTACGTATATAACTATACTGTACACTAATTTATATTATATTTAAAATTTTACTTTAGAAGTTTCTTCTGTAAAGATTTACTTATTTCTGGTAATAGATAAGTAGAGGTATAACTAGGTAAATATATTAATTTTTTATTGTATCGTGAAATTAATTGTCATTGCGTAAAAATGATGTTGCATAATTTGAATAAAAGTAAATCTAATTCTCATTCTAATACCAATCATGTTACTAATAAGTCTGTGTTAATTAATAATGAATGTCTTCAATGTTGTAACTGTAAATCTGTCTTTGAACTATCAAGTACTAATGTTACCCGTAAACGTTTTTTAGTCATGTCTCAATTGAGCAAAAAGTCTTGGGTATGCAAGTCATGTATGGATAATAAGAATACAAATAATAATATGAATTCTATTATATTAGAGGAATTAAAGCAGTTACGATCAGAATTGATATCCCGCTTGGATAGTCAAGCATTAGCAATTTCCCAATTGCAGAATGAATTCGTCCAGACTAGGTATGATCTGGAGAGAGTTTTCAATATAACGAACTTGCTTGAACAAAAGATTGGCGGGCATCAAGTCTACCTAAGGTGTAAGTGTGTATCGGCGAAAATAACACCTGAGCCGGAAACACCGGTAGAAACCTTAGGTTCGATGGAAAATCTCCAAATAAACGCTCCTTCAAAGAGTGTTGAACAACCGGTAAGGGTGACAGATACGGTATCGCACACGAACGATATGAAAAGTGCGCAAAGAAATGAAGATACGGATACCGATGGGATAAATGCACAAAAGAGAAAGACGTTTAGTAAACAGTCTCAGGAGGTAAAAAAAGGTAAAAATACTGAAATAACATCAATAAAAGCTGCGGAAAAGAAAAAGCACTTGCATGTATGGCGCCTTTTGCCGGAGACAACAGTGGAAGACTTGACGATTCATGTAAAAAAGGTATGTGGGGATAATGCGCCCATTTATGTAGAGAAAATTAAACATAAATCAAGAAGGGATTATGCTTCGTTCATAATTGGTTTGCCAGAGCGAATGTTCGTTGTATTGAATCAAGCGGATGCATGGCCAGAATATGTCGAATTCAGCGAATGGATTTGGTTTCGCAACAAAGCCAAACGCGCCCAGGTATAAAAATGTAACTGAAATTTTTTACCAAAACGTCAGAGGTCTACGTACGAAACTGGAAACGTTCCGGAATAATTTGGAATTGTTTAATTCAGACTTATATGCCATAACCGAAACTGGTTGTAACGAATCCATACATGACGGTGAAATAGTTCCAGTTGGATATCATATAATACGTTGTGATAGGTTGGATGGTCGCAAACAGGGTGGTGTGCTGTTAGCGGCTGCTCAGCGAATTGAATTAAGGCGTGTGGAAATATCCAATGTTTCGGTAGATTCCTGTGTTTTTGAATTGGTCTGTGCTACGGTTCACTTGAATCATCGATTTTTGTATTTGTGTTGTGTTGTCTATATTCCACCTGGTAGTTCGGAGAATGATTACATGACCCTTTTTAAAATTATTGAAGATCTAAGCTGTAGATACACGAGTATAATAGTATTAGGAGATTTTAATTTACATTCATGTCCTTTGAATATTACGCAATATTACGAATGTTTTTTAGCCTATTGTAAACTCACTCAAAGTAACAAGGTACCTAATTGTATGAATCGTCAGTTAGATTTAGTGTTGAGTTCGAGTTCTCGAGGAGAGGTTTTAGTGGTTGCATCAGATGAGGCGCTTGTGCCGGTTGATGTATACCACCCGCCACTAGTAGTAAGTGTAAGCGCTTCTTCATTGGAGCGTGTTGATCACTGCAGTGAACACTATGAACGCAATATAAAACCTCAATGGAATTTCTATAAGGCAAATTATCACGCACTTTATTCTAAACTCACAGCAGTTAATTGGAGTGCCCTGTACGAGACAAAGGACGTGGATAAAATTATTTCGTATTTCTATACTGTTCTTAATAATATCTTTGAAGAATGTGTTCCGAGGAGAAAACATAGATCTTCGTCACGTTCATATCCCTCGTGGTACACGAATAGCATAATAAAAGATTTAAAACTGAAAGCTAGTCTTCATAAGAGATATAAAGAATCAAAAAGAGATAGCGATTATTATGAATTCTCGTGTTGTAGATCGCGAATCAAAAAGTCGATAGATACGGCGTATAAAAATTATCAAATTAAAATACAGAATCAATTTGCACATGATCCAAAGTCTTTTTGGAGTTATTGTAAGTCGATGTCGAGTTGTGCTAGGGAGGAGGTTATTTTAAAAAATGGTAATTTTTTGACCAATGCGGAATGTGCGAGAGAGTTTGCAGAGTTCTTTAAATCTGTTTACTCAATTGAACCACCCCAATTAAGTGTAGATGCGGCAGTATCAAGCTCCTCAAGAGAAATAACATCTAGCTCTAGGGTGCATATTGATGAGTTTAGTTTAAAGGATGTAAAAGAAGCACTAGCATCTCTTAAGCCAAAACGATCGGCTGGTCCGGATGGCATACCGGCGTTTCTTTTTAGGGATTGTAGTGGGATACTAGCGAAGCCTTTACAGTATATATTTAACACGTGCATGCGCGTCGAGACCTTTCCGGCTCAATGGAAGGTCACAAGAGTCATTCCAGTTCCTAAAGGAAAGGTTAAATCAGATATCAGTGGCTACAGACCAGTGGCTGTATTGTCCACGCCGGCAAAGGTATTTGAAGCTGCAATATATCGGGCCATGCAGAAGCAAATTAGTAGTCTGATATCTGATGCCCAACATGGATTTTGGCCTGGTCGTAGTACTACTACTAACCTTCTAAATTTTATATCAAATGTAGTGCCTGCAGTAGATTCTGGTCATCAGGTGGATGTTGCCTACTTTGATTTTAGAAAAGCATTTGACACTGTAGATAATGACATTTTATTGAAGAAGCTTGCTTTATTGGGATGTACCCCACATCTTTTAAATTTTTTTTGCAGTTACTTAAAGGATAGACGGCAGTATGTTGACTACAAGGGTTGCTTATCTGACTCATATAATACCCAATCGGGAGTAAGCCAGGGCAGTAATTTGGGACCTCTCGAATTCATAATAATGATAAACGATCTTCCGCAGGTAGTTAAGCACGGAGTATGTTTATTATTTGCAGATGATCTTAAATTGCTGCTCGAGGTAAAGAATAAAACAGATAGCGAAAGACTCCAGCAAGATATAGATAGTATAGTGGAGTGGAGTCATCGTAACAAGCTGTATTTTAATGTAACTAAATGTTCCATGATTAGTTTTACTCGAGCACGCGTGCCCTTAAATTATGAGTACATAGTAGATGCGGTGCCGATGAAAAGAGTTACAGAAGTACGTGATTTGGGGATAAGTATCACGGCGGACCTTTCGTTTCGAGGACATATTACGCAAATTTGTAAAAAAGCGTATAGAAAATTGGGCTTTGTACTCAGGCAGTCGCGGGGATTCACCAACATAACGGTAGTCAAAACTTTATACAATGCTCTTGTCAGGAGTTATTTGGAACACAGTGCGGTCATATGGGCACCGCACGAAGCAAAGTACACGGTTATGTTGGAAAGAGTACAAAATAAATTCATGCGCCACCTGTACATGAAGCTTTATGGCGTATATCCCTTCTATCCCCTAATGTATCCCACACTGTTTGTACTGGGCATGGTGGGGTACAATGAGTTAAGGGTAAGGCGCGAATTTAAGCTGGTGGCATACTTGGTGGGGGTTTTAAGGGGCAAAGAATACAATCCCGGAATATTAAAGGAAATGTATTTAAAGGTTCCAGACCACTATTTAGAAAAAAGAATCTTACCCAATATACTGTATGTACCAGTAGCGAGAACTAATCTTTTAGCCAAATCGCCTCTTATTTGTGCATTTCGTACAATTAACGAATTGCACAATATAATAGATGTGTTTTCTTGTAGTTTGAGCGAATTTTCAAAGGTACTACTAAATATATTATGCTATCAGCAGAAATGTTAAGTTTATGAATTATTGAGGCTTAATAGGCTATTCTTGTGTTACAACGTGTTTATTTTTATATTTTTATGAGATATGTTTGTTTTTCTTAATTTATAAAAGAACTCTGTCGAATTAGGTTAACCTGTAATGATAGTTAGTTCTATGGGTGTGTGTAAATAAATAAAAAATAAATAAATAAATGTTTGTAACTGATGCGTAATGCGTGATGTTGCATTACGTGTCAAAGTGATATTACTTTTGTACTATTACACGCATTACCTACCCATGTCTAATTCGCAGTATAGGTATCATTATTCATAACGTTAGGTGTTAAGAAAACAGGCCATGACGTGATTAGTGCAATCACACTGACGGTCATTATATAAGGCAGTACTTAAAATGCAATGTGAGAAATAAAATAAGCGCGTTTAGATTGCTACGGTTGCAACATTTAGCATAATTACCCTAGATTTTCTATGTCTTTTGTTCTAATAGTTTTTTTCCTAATGTTCAATTTAAAGTTACAAGTTCCCAACTATCTGAAATCGATAAATAATTGTACCTTAGACTAGTGATTTGCGGCATTTACTACTTTTTAAAAACAATAAACCCATCTAGTCACTAGTGCATCTGTTTATACCTAAGTCTTAATAGTTAATACATACCATAAAAGTCAATTATTAGATATTTTGATATATTTATTACAATTACAATAATTAACGAATAGTAATTTTCCTACACTATAAGATAATATCATAAAATAGTCTATTACTGGGTTTGTTTATCTGAACAACCAAATCTACAGTACCTCTAGATTAAGGATAGATTGTTTAATTGAGAATGTTTCACGGTTTTACGAAACTTTTCTGGAAAATTATGATAACTGGTAAATACAAAATCAAGTTACATAAAAACAATGTATTAAATATGCCCGATTATGCCCCGCGATATATGCCCGATTAAGAGGGGGATTACATAGAATCAACAATGTTTTTCTTCCTTCTTAGATAATCTTTGTAAATTTTCCTCGCTAATTAATAATTGAGTAAATATTTATCAATAGAACTAATAGTTTATTTAACTTCTGTAACCTTTAATAGTTGTAAACAAAAACAAACAGACAACACTAAATTATTTATTTATTAAATGCCTATGATACTTTGAGAAATAACGAGAAATAATGGAAAATATAAACAACTAGATTTCCGCCCGCGGCTTCGCCCGCTTTTTCACTTTTCAAAGGAAAACCCGCATAGTTCCCGTTCCCGTGGGATTTACCCTCTATATGTGTGTTAAATTTCATTGCAATCGGTTCAGTGTATTTGCGTGAAAGAGTAATAAACACACACACACACACATCCTCACAAACTTTCGCATTTATAATATTAAGTAAGATATGTCCTGTAAAAAGCGCGAATGTATAATTTGTGAGATTTAAGTTATATAAAAAATATATAATATTTAACTATGATTGTCGGTAAATGATAATAATTGGCTATCGGTAAGGAAAATTGGTTCGCGTGACTGTCTCCATTAAATATTTATGATATTGAGTTTAACGTGTAGGTATCTACAATATAGACATGTTTATCGATATTACTAAAATATGTTTAGTTTCAATTTCTATTTGGAATTGTATTCGATTTAATAATAAGTTATTGAAGCAGAAACTTTATAATTTGGATAGTGGTAACTTTTATTAACCAAGCATTGAGATCATTTCATATACATATATAAAAGATAATGTAAGTTTGTCTTATAAAAAAAAATGTTGTGTGGTTTTATGAAACCACGGTAAAAGTGAAACTGTTCGAACGGTTCCGAACACTGCTTTGTGTAGCGCATGTCGCGTGACGGTCGGCTGCCGAGTAGACCAAAAAGTGAAGAGACGATGTAATAAAAGTTTCACTTTAAAAATAAAAATATTAAGACAATAGGATTATTATTCTCGGGACTTTAAATTAACTTTGCTACTTTTGCTTTGTGAAAACAACTTTAATGTTTACTATAAAATCATTTAACCTAAACAAAGTCACAATATACAACTAGTATATCAATTAATAGGCTATATTGTAAGTTGATTAAATTATCTTGTTTACACTATCGATGTAAGTCTCGATTGAACAGTAAGATTGCGCTAGTTAAGACTTCCTCCCGGCGTTTCCTGGATGCTCTTATCACGTGAGAAATGCTGTTTTATTTAATTAATTACGTAATGTTTGTTTAGAAAATATCTTTCATATTATGTCTAGTAGATAAAAGCTAAATAGGTATAGATTAATTTTATTATAGCTGTGCCCCACGGTTTTACCCGCATTTAAACAAAACAATTTAATAATTAATATTACATACGAGATCCACACTAATCCCACGCTATACTAATATGAATACACCAACGCGAAATTAAATAATTTATTTTTGCATGTGTGTCTGTTTGCACGCTCTCTCTTCACAAACTAAGTGATCATTATAAGTGCAGTTAAAATAAGAAATTGTATAATTACCAGATAAATCTCTGGCTCTTATCTAATGGGGCGTAATTTGAGCGACTACCGACCGAGTGTGGGGGCTTAATTATTGTAAGGCGGTAAGTCAAAAGCGGTAGCGATCATTAATAGGTACATATGCCTATATAAGAAATTGTCATTTTTAAGGCCTTTTATTTATTTATATTTGAACATATTGAATGAATAATTTGGTACATAAGGCGACGTGAAAAAACTTCCGTCGATATTTTATAAATATTATTCATATATTTTGGCAGATATTATACATTCATGAACTGTTACTGCATATTTAAATGAAAATTAGAAACATAACATTTTAACTTAACATTAAAAAATATAATTTTAGTAAGATAAAGGAATATCGTAAACGTGATTTTGGACTAAAGCGACGTGCTCCTCAAGTTAATACAGAAAAGCAACAAAAATTACAATAAAAATATTTTATCGTTAAAGTTTATAGCATAAACCGTGGTCAAATGTGTTTAAATAAGGATTGTAGCACACAGCTATTACATAAGAAATGCGATGCAACGCTATTAAATCGCCTAGATATCGCTTCCTGATTGATAAATTATTTATAAAGCATTGTTTGACTATATATAGCGAATGGTTTTGCTCGTGTTTGTCGGTACTAATAAGGTAAAAATTGTAAAATGGATTAGGGGCAAATGCATTTTACATTTCTTAGTGTTTTCGTTTTAACTGGTTAGATTTTTGCCTTGTTATTTCTACGGAATGATTTTTTGTCACTTTATAAAGTATTTTAGGTTATTTAGATTTAACGTTTCGGACTAAAAATACGTAGTATGCAATAAAAAATACAATTATATAGGTAGGTGCATTTCTACCACGTCTACATTTTTATTAACATCAATAATTATTATAACAATTTGCATAGAAATGCACATTGCACAGGCTAGAAATCTGATGAAAAAGCAGATTTGCGTGCAATTTTTTTCAATCGAAAACTTTAAAGGTAAAAGTTGATAGAAATAGACGCAGTCGTGATCATATTATTAAACAGAGTGGCTGGTTAATTAATTATTATCATTCAGATTTCAGACCATTAATTTAACGGGGTTGTTTAATAAAAATGCTAGGATCTTAATTAAACGACTGAAACAGTTGTTTGTGTGTGTGTATGGTATCTAAATAGTAGTATCAACTATGGGACTGTGATTGCGTGTAACACCCCCGACTTCCTAATCACAGTTCGTATGACGGACACTTCCCGCCCCCCGGCGAGCTTTCTACCGATTATATTCGCTAATTACACAAACAGACATGACACTTTCACTGTATGTATATATTGGAATAATTAACTAGTCCCTTGCAACCACTTCACATGGGTTTTCCCGAAAATATAGTATGGTAGGTAAATATGGTATAAACTATAAATGGTAAAACAATTTTTTAAATCAATTTTTCGTTCCACCTTTATATATTTATAAATTAGAATAATTAATTATGTATAGCAATCTATTATTATAATTAATTTATGTATAGCTTATATTATGTATTACGTAAACAAATTCAGATGAAGCAGAGCAGTTTTTGTTTTTTTGATTCATAATTCATTAATTCAGGAAGTCGTTATTCCAAATTCATATGGTTTTTGTATTGTAATGCGACATTTTGGATTATGTAGCATAATAATTTTATTAAAATTTGAGAGTTATAGACCTATTTTTATGCTTTTTGGGATCAAATATTAGTCCGTTAATAGGATTTACATATCCTTTTATTTTTTTTTGCATGAAAAAGTTTCAGACACATTCATTTTTACACATATAGAACAAACTACACGAAACTTAACCTCTTTTTAATGGATAAAAAGTGACACAAACACGATGGGAATAAAACTAAATCAGCCAATTAATTAAGTGCCTAGCTTCTTAACCAAACACCGTTTAATTAATAGTCTGAAAGATTAAGCCGAGATATATCTACTACGACTTCCAATTTGATTTGAACAAAATAGCTAGAGGTACATTTTATTTATTTAGTTTAAAGGTAAAAGGTTTGGCAGGAAGTTACTAGAAATAAAGTAAATACCTTCACCTCTTGTAAAACAGCAGATGGTTTTCGTAAAGCAGTCCATTTCACACAGACGGACAGATTGACGGTTGACCGGTAATCGTGGTCATTACAACTTTCTACTCGATTACGACTCTTTATCGATACCTTTGTCTAGGAAACGGATCTAGATAGTTTATCATTTAGATAATAATGCACCTGTTAATGTATAGTGTAATTAAATTTTAATTCTTGTTTTGTTGGTGTAGAGTTGAATTTAAGTTGTTGATGAAAATTATTTATATTTTATTTAACTCAGTGTTTGACAAATTATAACAATAAAGGATTCAGTCTATATTAAGAAATGAGTTGGTATTATTTGTTTTCATTTATTTAATAAAAAATTTATATCGATTATCTAGACTTCTGACTTAGTATTCACACTATATTCTTAAGCTATCGTTTCTGAATATACTATATATTTCGTAATTGAAATCACACAATCTTGAATACACCATTAATAAGATAATAACAAAATAATCAAAAATAATTATTTTAATTCCACGACAATTACGAAACACCTAAAGCTCAGACGTCTAATCACATAGTTATGTATGACATACGGACAGCTAAATTAGATTACACGAATTAATATAATTACAAAATTGTATATTTGCAAACAGAAATCGTCACAGGTGGTTATTACAGTCAAATGTCAGTTTGGTATTAAGTTGCGACAGATAGCTACTGCAGTTATCTTAGATGGTGAGTTAGCATTTACTTAAATGCTATTTAGTTCACATATAATGAAGAATTAATCTATATGTACATCTATGTTTTTCAAATTAATATTATCAAGAAATTTTGATTGATTTCCCAAGGAATCGCAAGGTATGAAGAAGGATTTTTTGGGATATTTTGGAGATCGAGTGAACAAAGAGTATCTATTTTAATAAATAAATAATAAAAACTTTATTGACATTAAGAAATAGGTACAGCTTATATATGAATCCATAGGCTCCTGAATTAGTAATACTGTGTCTCAGGAGCCAGTGGCTTCTCCCATTAATTTCTTAACAGTATACCATTTGCACAAAATATCTTAATAAAGAAACAATGATTAATATGATTTTCATTGTATTATTAAATATACATTTACATATCATAAGAAAGATAATTCATAACCCAAATTTTCGAAACAATAGACAAGATTTTATAAATTTAAAAGAATAGGGTGGGATCTATGAGATAGTGTACAAAACATTACGTAGTGCAATCAGGATGTTATAATCCGTAGCGAATCCCAGGTTATCCCATAATAATATAGGTAATCCCATACAGAGACATAACAGCAAGTAATTGTTATAGATGACGGTCATTTGTTACGTTGTTTAGTTGTGAAACTATGGGTAGTGAAGGTTTTAAAGATATTAAAAGAACACAGTGATGCCCGATGCCAATACTAAACCTTCACGACTCGACACGACAATACTAAACCATCCAAACTACACTATGAGAAGCCTAACTAGGAAAAAGCAAAGAAGATGTAAAGAAAAAAGTAAAAATTCGTAATTTTTACTTCCTAATTCGTAATTTTTAAATAAATAAAATTCATAATTCATAATTCGCATTATATTCGTAACTCGTAATTTAAAAATTCTTAATTCATAATATTTGACTTCGAAAACAAAACGAAAAAGATACATATTATTATACATCTCCAAAATAATCGCTAAAATCTAAGATCCTTTGATCGCTTTTGGGCACTTTCGTTAAAAACGATCATATAATATAATTGTACTAACTGATTATTATTCAATACGAATACATTCACAAAACGAAACATAAGATACATTACATCAACATCATATATTGTAATTTGTAATCGTAATTTACACTTGCAATACATAATACTTATATAATTGAAACATGACCGCTATGAAATGATACCCAAAGAATCAGAGCGAAGTTGGCTTCATGTCATGTGATACTCACTTCACTTTAGATATCAGACTGTTATATAATAGGGATATTCGTTACTAAAACTGCTGGACCGAAATATGTTCCATATTTTAGCACATACATAGTTTTAACTATATGCCTTCGTATTTATAAATTTTAATGTGCGTTTACCATGAATCTTTAGAGATTCGTCTATAGAGTCGATGACACATAGCAGTACCTACAACATACTATGACATACTATTTCATGTAGGCAGCTATGAAACACTATGTTTTGTGTTTTTATTACTTTTAAATTATTATTATTATGTGTTATACTCTGTCCATTATATTATTTGCTTTTTGACAGCTTCACGCCTATGAAGGATTGTATTGTCTATGTTAAAATGTCATACAAATAATTATTGTACTTCATGGACAGTTCCCGCCCACTTAGTGATGTCTACGCAGAATTATTCAATGATGGGTCGATAGATTATAATAATCGATAGAAATACTCTGTAAAATGTATCCGATACAGAAAAACTCTTCTATTATGTTAAATAATTTAAACATAAAGACAGCCAAATTGTAAGATAGAAACCAATAAATAATAAAATATTAGTTTAGTTTAGTTTTAACACAAAATGCATAGATATGTGGACTTATTATTACATATCTTACTAGTATGTTTACGTTGTAATTATTATTTAAGTACATTATTCGATCTATGATAATATTTTGAATTTATAATTGAAATGGTATCACAATCGATAATCTTTTGTACATCACTTCTGGTATCACTCGTCGAGCTGTCAAAAAGCAATTCTTATAGTGGACAAACTATAGTAGTTGTTACCATATGAAAATTGTCTATGTTAATTCATATATGATTTCCGTGGGTATAACTTGTATCTATATGTTAATAATATAAAAATGAATCGCAAAAAGAGTTGGTAAGCGCATAACTCGAGAACGGCTGAACCGATTTCGATAATTCTTTTTTTATTATATTCCTGGAAGTACGAGGATGGTTCTTATGTAGAGAAAACGTAAACATGTACCACGGGCGAAGCCGGGGCGGACCGCTAGTATGTTAATAAAATTGGCTTTAAAATTGTAGTAAATGTTCATAACCTTTAGTTACTAAAGAATTACTACAATCATAGAAATATAATCAGTTACATACATTTGATAGTTGATACTAATACCAACAAAATTAATTAACAACTAGCTTTAAGATATACCGAAGCGTGACCAAAAACACCACAAACAGCGAAGCATCACAAACAGACAGACAATACATATATTTAGTTACCTTCTCAATGGATTACCCAACCCATTGTCGGATAGTGTATCTATGTGAGAAGCAGATGCAGGAAACGTTACGTATGTGGTTTTACTATTGTTTTAGATTCTTTTCACGTATTGGTCACTAGATAGTACATTTAAATGTTTAATAATATAAACCATTTATTGGTATATAAACTTTTTGCAATACAAAAATAACTGGATGTTTTCTGCAACTACAAAAGGTGTAAATGAAATTTCAATAAGATTGATTTCACGATTATGCTATTATTTTTTAATTACCCATTATATTTATCATGATGTAGGTACCTACTTTATTCATGTCCTTTTTACGTAAAAGTTTGTACTAACATCCTTGTTAGTTGATTATTCATTCACACAATATCACCTGTTGGCATATGTATGATATTTAGCACAGGAATAGATTAGTTTTCCAACTATGACTCCAGCTTGTGTTCGATATATGAATACCAACTATATTTTCTCAATCTGAACCTTCAAAATATTCTCTAATATAGCCAATACAACAAAGTGAATTCCATAAACAAAGTACTCAAGAATTCGCCTAACCAAATACGCACAAACGGCAAGCATTCAAAACATTGTAATTAATAGAAAACTGTGATATTCTCGTAAACAGTTCTTCGAATCTCTGTATAAACATCCTCTGAACAATCTTTGTACTAACTTTGTACGTAACTAGTTTATGCTTCATAAAAAATGGATATTTTCGGTTATTACGCGTTCTGTTTATTGCACGCCTCATAAGCGAAGCGTTGAGGTGGGTACTCGTTACTGTCACTTCGCGCAAAACATCTGATTTTTCAAACTTAAAATGTCTTTATGTATCATACATTGCACTTGTAAGATAATACATACACACACATATTAAGAATAAACACTATTTTTAACGTTCATGATATTTTTGATGTCATTTTTGTTATTTAAACTAGTTAAAAAACAGTTTAAAAAAGTTCTGTCTTGGACGTCCGTGTGTCTGTATGTGCGGATCCTTTTTCTTGTTAACACGATAGCGACCGAAATACTTTACTAATCGAGTCTTTTTTTTTTCTTACGCTTGAGTATGCTCAGGAATAGAACCCTTTCATTTTTCAGGGTAGCTGATTCGATGTGGTTTAATTGCTATTAAATAAACAAAAATAATAATTAATAAATATTTATAAAAAAAAATTATGAGGCGTGCACTTTTGGATTTTTTTTTAATGTAACACATGTAAACGCCTGACTATGATGGGAAAATGAATAGATATAGATAATAGAATAGATAGTATGTATAATCTTACGTCAAAAACTTCTATCTTTGTATCACAAGATTTGTCGTATTCTTAACTAAAATATTTC
Source organism: Colias eurytheme (assembly GCF_061535395.1). Lineage (NCBI taxonomy): Eukaryota > Metazoa > Arthropoda > Insecta > Lepidoptera > Pieridae > Colias > Colias eurytheme. Next base: position 9,250,069 of record NC_142999.1, on the reverse strand, counting down.
GTACATAAAAAATAAAAATGGACATCGTCTAAGCTCAATTAAATATTAGATCAGCCTTTAGTCTCATACAATCCAGATACATCAAAGTTAGAATAACAACTTTAATTAAATCACGAACTAATTACTTGCCATGAACCTGAATGACACCAAGAAAGTTCTAGTAAACGAAACACACATCGACACTTGAGCACAAAACTTGTGGGTACGACAAAATGTAACAGCTGGATGCGCATGCGCCGGTAATCTGATCAGTCAGCGCGCGGCCACCGAGCGCGACGGACGTAATCCACACCGCCAGCTGACTTGTACGAAAGTTGATTTCCTCTAGAAATTCGTGTGTATCGATTAAACATGTTTGTTCGGATGAAAACATGTTGGAAATTTGTTTAAGCTACGTGTAATTATGTGGAACAATATAACGGAAATGTTAAATCTACCTGAATAGAACATCGTGTATGTTTGTATCCAAACTACTCTGAAACGTCTTCACTGATTTTAATGAATTTCTGTATTTGGTAGGTATATCTAAGAATAGTTCGTAAACTATTTTTTATAAAATAAGTGATAACGGAGTCCTGAGGCAGAACGTTTACCAGATCATAAAGTATATGCATAAACATGTCATAACTCAATTAAGATGACATCAACGCAAGTACGTTACGCATTCTGACGCGGTACAATCGATTGAAAAGTAAACAAAAACAACAAAACCAAGGTTTGCATTCTAAATCGCTAATACCAGTCCCACGTATTACGTGGCTGGCATAAATGATTGATTTTACATCTAATATAGCTTAGAATATTGCAATGGTAATTAGGGGCATTCGATTTTATTAGGTAATGCTAGGACACGTACATCTAACTATATGTAATTTATGTTTAATGTTAATTCGTGGATCTGATTCCTGGTTGATTTATGGAAGTTTTAATGAGGTTTTGTAAGAACCTAGTATTCGGTTTTATAGTAGAGGAGGTTACAAAGGCATAAATAATACATAGATTTCAAATATTTCAATCGTCTCAGTTAATGTTACATTGTTACCTAAGTAAAATAATATCGCCAAATATATTATGTATGCTAAAATAATGACAAGCATTCCATAAATTATCGTTATAAATTTTTATTTCCCTCTTAGAATAGTTATCCTTTTTGTCGGAGAGTCATAATGACGCTCAAAAAATACTCAAAGCAAAACTCTGCCTACGCAATTATCGGGCAGAGTTATCTAATCATCGATACAAATTTGAACATTACTCCCAAGAAATAAGGTGTTAATTTCTATGATTTTATTTACATTGCCGCTTGGATATATCTTGACGACCTTAAATAGGCGATTATGTCTAGATCTTTATTGTACTTCGTGCACACTGACCAAGCTGCATTGCGCAACAATTGCTCCTTGTTTTATGAGGACCCGCTTAAAGCCTAATGGTGATGATGAACCTACCTCTCCTCCAGCATCTCGTTGAAGGTCTTGGACTTCCCGCGAGGCTGGTTGGTCTCGTCTCCAAGCCGCTTTACCTCCACGCAGCGCTCTATTATGTGTTCCACGCGCTTTCGACGGGATGACTTCCAATTGTCTAGGTTCTGGAAACAAATGACGAACTTTATTGTACAGAAGGCAATCAGAACAGTTATTATAAGATGAAGCTTTTTTTTGTTTGGTTGGTTGAACGCGCTATTCAAAGGCAATAGAGATATCAAATTGATTTTTTTTGTTATTTTTGCTAGTCCATATAACCAGGAAGGATATTTGATTAAAAATTAAGGGATAAATAGATGTTACATCCTTTAAAGTTCATTCAACATTGCGATTTGTATCTATAAAACTATTTAACCGATTTTGATTCAACTTGCACTATTAGAGAACTATAAAAAGGCACATTCTATATAATTACGTAACTACCAATCACCGCTAATAAACAAAATCCAGCCAGCTAACAAAAAAGTAACTGAACAGAGCTTTTAATTCATAAATACCATAAACGGACACTGTATTTATTACATACAGGAATGTTATTGCGTAATGGTGAAGGCTGAAGCAAACACAAGCGTTACTGTAATAGCTTTCGATAGCAAAAACTGAGCATGGTTCTATACGTTTTTGCTGGTGTATAAATTGCATTCGAGTTACTTTAGTATTAGATTTATATAAAAATACGAGTGGTTATTGTGATTGGTGAAGCAGTTATGATTTTTAGGCAGGAAATAGGAATAGATACTAATTACTAACCTTTCATAAGTAGGTAAATACGAATTATATTTTCTTTGTGTTGCTCTTTAAAAATACTAGAATATACATACTATTACATTTATTTAGTATTATTCACAGTGAGATCTTGTTTATTTAATTTAGTTGTAGCGGTAATTGATTGTAAAGTATTTTAAAATAATTAAACTTGTATGAAATCAGGGCATCATGTTAGTAAATGAAACAGGATGTGATAAAAAGCAATTTCCTAGTATATTTACCAAACTTCCTAACATTAGTTAGGCTTTCACAGCTTTCCTAGATCATCGCTATTCACTTAGAACCTACAAGATCAAGGGATATGGTAATTAGATCATTAGCCTTAATTTAATAATTATGTTTACAACATTAGCGAGTGATTTCTTGAGATATCTGTACTACCTCACCGGCACGGAATCTTGGCCACTGCAAATTTTTGCGTAAAATAACACTATTTCTTTTCTACTACAAAATTCAATTAAAATTTAATCAAAACTAGTTACTTTAATGTTTTTACTAACTTTTAGTGATAATTGGAAGTTTATAAGAAGTACTACCGCGTAGATATGAATTAAACAAAAATTTACGCTTTTCCTGTGAAATTTAAATGATTTCTTAAAAAATGCACAAAAATTAGAAAGAACGTTTCCATAAAAAAAAATTGAACTTTTTAATATAGGGTGTTTCCTTCTCTTGCCTTAAACACTGTTTGCATCCAGTCTGGCATACTCCAGAAGACATTTTTGATGTCCACTTGAGCTATAGTGTACCAAACGGCTCCAGCTGTATTTCTAAGCTCATCTAACATTGGTGCTGGGTTGGAATCGAACTTTATGTTTCTTTTAAGCATGTCCCAGATGTGTTCTATTGGATTAAGATCCGGGCTATGAGCTGGCCACTCCAATTTTTCAATAATAACCTCTTGAAGGTACTCTTATACGCATCGTACGACACACGGACGTGCGTTATAGTGTATTAGTAGCAAATTTTCTTCACTGATAAACCTGTAATAGGGCTGAACATGTTCCTGGAGAATTTCCTCGATGTACCTGATCAAATTTAAGCCATTATCTACGATAACTAATTCCATGCGAGCATCGGAACTTATACCTCCCCATACCATTATTGACCCTCCATGAAAAATCGCAGTTTGAGCGTGGTGATGGGTGAAAACCTCTCTTCTCGTCTCCTCTTTACTGACTCTTAGCTATCAGAAGCTCGTAAAGTGCCTTAGCAGTCATCTGTGAACACCTCACGAGCGCACTGGCTGTGGGTCCAGTTTTCATGTTCTCGTGCAAAACGAAGACGTGCTTCTCTGTGATGTCTGAGGAGTTCTGGACGGCGTGCTGGTCTGCAAACCTTCAAATTAACTTTCTTCATTAGTCTTCTCACCGATTGCTCACTCACCTTTATTATCCTGGTGTTTTAGAGCTGGTGGCGTATCTCAAAAACTGTCAGAAAGCCATTTCTGAGTATCTCTTGAACAATAAACGGGTCTTATTGAGCTGATGAGCACCTCACGCCTTCATTTCCTGGTCTGCGCGTGTAGCTGCCAGTCTCCTGGTATCTTCTCTATGCATAGTGCATCGCTGAACGTGGTACGTACTGTACATTAGGTACTTTATGTTGCGGCAGTCATTGGTCTAACATTGTGATGGCCTGAGCAGGTTGTTCAGATGTTATCGGCATTTTTTATTGTTTGTTATGATCATTGACTACAGTAAAACAATAACAATATCTTAAAACGGCATAAACGATATCGAAAAAAGTTTAAAACGAACAATTCGTAACTTCGGCTTAAGCGCAGAAATCACAAATTTCGAGTAACTCTTAAAAAGTGGTAAAAGATTATTCTCAAACTTAATGATTTCTTACAATAAAATTAAACAAATAATATGTTAACATATCTGCATACAAAAAAAATCGTGAAAAACACTTCAAACTTTTTTATCGGCAAATTTGTAAGTGGCCAAGATTCCGTGCCGGTGAGTGTAGTTTTTCCCCTGAAGACGTTTGTGAAAATAGTCATGAGTAAAAGGTAGAAAATTTTCTTTAAATAGTGTAATTTATAGTAGGTAGGTATATATTTTTGGTAGACTGAAAAAAAACCATCAGTTTGAGTCTAAAGGTTTACGATATATAATTTGGACAATAGATTCCTTTCATTATTTTGTTAATTACTTAATAATACAATAAAACAATCAAAACACTAACAATCCAAACACGTGGACTCATAACTCACTAAAAGGCATTACATAAGCTATAATCTTGTTTATTTTTATCCCCTTTAATTAGCGAAATTAAAAACATTTTAAATACTAAATTCCCCTGACTCTAACCGCTCGAGGGAGGTATGTAAGCGCTTCCGTTCACTCATACTTTAGTTTTTATCCTATTAGTCCGGGATACATCGCCCATTTTTGCAAGTGATTACTATCAAGCTAATTTTTCGTGAGTAGCTTTATTTTGATGAGATGCCCAATAATTTCATGTACGAAACTCTCGATTGTGGTAGCTTACAGAGGTAACAAGGATAAAAAATTTTGATTTGACGGTTCTCAAATATTTATTACGCAATTTGTAGGACAATATGTCTGTTGAATTATATAAGTATTAAATAAGTGAAAATAAAAAAATCAGCTGGTTAGTAATCATTTATGATGACTTCGTTATCGATACACATTGGAAAGGGGGACTCTTTGATCAAACCATAGATTTTGTAGGACAAATATTTTTTCGAATAATTTAGATAATTATCTTGAGATTGAACAAAAAAAAACATTCAGTTAGTAATTAATATTTGAGAACCATCAAATCAAAATATTTTATCCTTGTTTCCTCTGGTAGCTACCACAATCGAGAGTTTTGTACATGAAATTATTGGGCATCTCATCAAAATAAAGCTACTCACGAAAAATTAGCTTGATAGTAATCACTTGCAAAAATGGGCGATGTATCCCGGACTATATCCTTTAAATAGATGACATAGCTTTGTGTGTTATTTATATTTCCTAGGTGAAATTGGACCTTTGAATTCTTGTATTGCGATGGTTCATTGTACAAATATGTATTACTAGCAGTGACCCGCGGTTTCACCCGCATTTCTCCTCCGCTCTTGTTGGTCTTAGCGTGATGATATATGTATAGCCTATAACCTTCCTCGATAAATGGGCTATCTAACACCAAAAGAATTTTTCAAATCGGATCAGTAGTTCCTGAAATTAGCACGTTCAAACAAACAAACTCTTCAGCTTTATAAATTATAATTAATAATTATAATTATAATCTATACTTTAATATTATAAATTATAATATTAAAGTATAGATAGTATAGATGTATTAAAAATAACATAGGTACCATCGTGATACGTAAAAGGGCATTCTAAATTACTAACTGGAAGACGAATTAACAGAAACTGTTTTTCGTTGTTTCGAATCTTTAGTTTACGTAAAATATTGATTTGAATTAAGTGACATTCACATAATATTTTATGCACACTTAATTATTTGTATCCCAGTTCTACCCACGCCTGTGGTTTTTTTTTTTAATAAGTATAATTATAAATTAACATGATTTAGAAGCGACACAATTAGATTTTTATCACTGTTATAATTTTGGGAGTAGGTACTCCTTAAAAGAACATGTGTTAAAAGTTCATCGGTTTTATTGTAACTTAAGTTTACTTAAGAAACAAATTAGTACATACGGACATTACTTCAGGACTCGCATTGAGGTTTTAAACAGAACATTTAAAATTAAGACAATTTTGAGAAACAGGAAACGATTCCTTTGATATGCCGCATCACATCGCCAATTCAGTAAAGGGCTTTAATTACAAGGGTCTGAATGTCAAGGAAAGCATTACATGTAATGTGGAATTTCCCGGAAGTCATGTTTTTGTATTATCGTGTTTTATTTCTGGAAAGATTTGTTAAATCACTGACGAATAAGTAATGCATGGTAGTGGTAAAATTAGAGTGCAATATACAGCATTTTCAATACCACCCACTTTTTTAAATTCTATTGTAAATTTATTCCTCTACTTCTTATTATATTATACATACTTAGTTCTTCTTTTCTATAGGAACTGCTTTCTAAACCAGTGTATAATTTGAAACGTATTTTGACGATTCAAATGCGCCTTTGAAGTTATAAAATATTTGAGTACATACCGACTGCCAGTCCTCCTGTCGTTCGATCCGTGCTGGCTCGGTCCGTTTGGCTAGCTCCGCTCGTCGCAGCTGTTCCCTTGCCTTCGAGCCGAGGTCCGCGGGGCCCACGCGCACGAACTGTAGCGGGTTGGCTGCTGGCTTGCCGGGCAGCACGGCGGCCGTGTGCGGCCTGGTTGTGAGGAAGTCTGCGCTGTCTGACGTCTGGAAAAGGGGAGCTTATTAGATCAATTATTCAAAAAATCTATTCTTTAAAAATTTAACATTTATTAAATTCAAAAAAAGAAAGATATATTTAAAGCAACCCTACACAACAGATAAATTTTTCTTGATATGGATAAGTATTTGTTTGTTTAATTTTACGCTATTATACAATAAGAGATTACAGATTTTTTAACAGATTTTAAACGTTCTAGCGTTGTTGTCGTTAAAAAGAATTGATTGCAATGGATTGCTGAATTTTAGCTTAGTTTAAAGTTGAATGATACCAATCTTGTAAACACTGGGAAATGACGTAGGTGTGTAAGTTTGTAAACTAAAGTTAAATGTGAACGAAGTTGCGGGCTGGAAACTAGTCTACGCATATGTATAGGTCATCTTCTTATTACTTCCTAAGACATGATAGTCAATAAATATGCGTCACTCGCGAAAAGATCGCCATTAAAAAATAAGCATCGAATAAATTAATACTACAAAATTAGTAATATTGGATATCGGGCCATATAAACATTAATTACCACCTGTTGAAGAATATATGAATATAAATCTGTCAAATAGTACAAAATGACCATAAAATCGTACACATTAGACCATAAAGCTACATCCTTTGGAAATAAACATTATATACAAGTATCGATAACGGAAGTGAAACAGTTATATTATTGTAATTAAAATAAATTTAAAAACTCGGTAGGTGCGTTATTATGCCTACAGTTATTATGCTGCTAATTTGAATGTCTTTGAGGGTTAATTAATCAGGGACATTCATAAATTGGTAGTATAACGTCTTGACCGAGCATCGATGGTAGATTTTTGAAAAAGTAATTTGACAAGTATGCAAACGAGGATTTTATGCGCATTTACAGGCTTGGAATTTGAAATTAATAGTCTTAATTGAATTTTAATTAATTAATGTTTCCTTCATACAAGAAAGTTACAAACCAGTCAGAGCCAAAAAAGCTAGTTAGTAATAAAAACAACACCTTTATTTACAATATTTTTTTTTGGCGATATGTGAAATGAAGCTCTATAAGTATCTGTTATGTTATGTTATTCGAAATCCAATATTTTTAATCATCATCTACCAAGAATGCTAATATATAGTTATCATATATAGTTATCAGTTGACATGTAATATAAAAATTCATTGATCGTTCCCACAACAAATCAGTTCTTTTCACTAAGTATATCTCTACAATTTTCAACAACTACCTACACTAACATTCGTACAATACTGCCTAGTTGCACAACAATGCTCTTTTTATAAAAATATTTATTTATTCTAGTTTTAATAGCACTTTCATATATCACGGAACACTTTCAAACATTACGCTATATAATGTGCAGGAATCAATATCGGCGCGTGCGCAGCTTTCACTGTCAATGTGAATTATACAACAAACACGCCCCACGTTATAGAATATTGAAAGTTAATGGGCAGATAGCTGGAACTGCGGTGTCGCTTTTAATGCGGTTTAGTGTGATGAATGTCAATGTAGAAGTGGATAATTTTTGATTTCCAAAAGTACGTTTTTGTTTTTGGTCGAGTGGAAAAAGCAGTTTAAAAGCTATTAAAATTTCCAAGTAATTTAATAAAAATCTCTTCAAAGGATTAAGAAAACTAAGTACTCTTACACTACAATGTTAATGCATTTTAAACAAGATGTAACCAGCTTAATTAAGTACTTTAACCGCGAACTGTCACGCCATTACAAGCGATACAACGAGAAATAATGTAAACCATTCATCTCTTAAAACGGCTCACTTAACTTCGAATTTGTCAGACATTGTCTTGTCAAGTACACTATACAACAAACATAATGGGCCCTCTGCACAATGGGCAGCGTTGGCCCAACAATTGATCGTCGACGTTTGCCGCCATTACGACGATCTACAATAACCGCCGATCATAGACATTTAGGTCTCTACGCCATCGTGATGGCCTCTACTGGCCCAACGGTGGCCATAGTGAAGAGGGCACATGTAAACATTCTTCCATTGAACACACCTTTGAATAGAAAAACGAGAGTGTGCCCTACGCACTAAGTTCAAAATGGCAGCTGCACGTTAAATATAGCTCATGCAATCTATTCGTTCTAAATGTACGGTATGCGTTTATATTTAGAGTCACTAGACTTAGTTCACTGTTCACTCCTGTCACTCACGCGCGCCTATTTTAGATCTCGATCAAATTATATCACTATAGTAACCCAATTAGTTGAAAAGTATAGATTAAAAATAAAACAAAAGTGTTTAAACAAAAGAGGTGTAACTCAATTAGTAGTTTGAAAAGCACAGATTAAAAATAAAAAAGAACAACGAGGTTTTGTAAATCGAAATGATATCGATACACTCGATTAAGTATAATCGTTGAAGATCTTAACGCGCGGGTTCTCAGCATGAACAACGACAAGCCACTGCCTTTCGCGCTTTTCCAGTAGGGAAAGTAACATAATTACGTTAAAATCGTCTTGACGCGGTAAAGGGTAATTAAATAATTTCAAGTGTATATTAAGTAACGGTGATTTATGTAATCGTAAGTGCGTTAAACTGTATTGTATTTATCAATGATAGAATACGGTATTGTAACATATTTTGAATACCTACAGGAAATTTAATGTGTTTAACAGTTTCAGTGACAGTTTCTTGAAAAAATCTCATTTGTTGCTAGTATTATAGCATACTATTTATTCTCTTGGTACTATACTGAACCCAAAAGAGACAGATTAACGTGCAATAAAATTACAGTGCCAAAAAATCCACATTATGATATACTAGCGGTCCGCCCCGGCTTCGCCCGTGGTACATATTTCGCAATAAAAGGTAGCCTATGTTCTTTCTCAGGGTCTAAAGATTGTCTGTGCCAAATTTCATCAAAATCGGTCCAGTAGTTTATGCGTGAAAACCATACATACATACATACAAACCTTTCCTCTTTATAATATTAGTAGATTAGTAGATATAGATGACAGTCGCCTAAGATTAGCATTCCAATAGAATGTAATTCCTAGCTTTCCACCCACTCGAACTCGAACTTGTCAATAAATAATAACTGTGAATCTGTAATTTTTTTCCAGGACGAGTAGTTTGCTGACCGTACATCATAGAAACAAAAAGATTTTTCCATTAGTTTCCCTCGCGTGCCACACATTCTCGTGGTTGTCGTGTTTACATTTTCCGCCTGTCAAACCACTGATACATATTATTGATTAAGATAATTGATATCGCATGTGAATGTTTTTGCTAACGCTACATGTGAGACTAGTGATGTGTACGTGCTTTGTTTGGGTTTAAAAAAAGATAGAAAGATATAATCTTATGCTCGTTGACAATACATAAATGAAATATGGAGAAGCCGGATTTTTCTATTTCGAAATTTGTAAATTAATTTAGCTTAGCCGGTGTCTACGTATGCGCTAGTGTTGAAAACGACGGATAAATAAATTTAATAAATCTAAATGAAACCCGTTTCGCGTTGTCACGGCATCACGTGTGAACGGCTGAACCGATTTCGATAATTCTTTTTTTACTAAGTATATTTCTTGAAGTAGGTAAGAGGATGGTTCTTATTAGAGAATCCAATCCCGCATCAAAATCGCGATCCCGCAAGCCTGCGGGATTAAGATCATCAATCCCGCGGATCCCGCGGGATTTGCGGGATTGATTTTAATTATTATTATTTTTGTTTCATGTAATTTAAAGAAAGAAAATACACACAAATATTTTTAATTATTCTTATCAACATTAAATTAAACAAAGTTATCACTTATATTATAAATCTATATATATATAAAACTCAAAGGTGACTGATATAGTGATATATCAACGCACAGCCCAAACCACTGGACGTATCGGGCTGAAATTTGGCATGCAGGTAGATGTCATAACGTAGGCGTCCCCTAAGAAAGGATTTTAAGTTATCCAGGAAATCCCACAGGAACGGGAACATTGCGAGTTTTTCTTTGAAAACGCGGGCGAAGCCGCGGGCGGAAAGCTAGTTAAATATAATGATTAAGACAATACAATATTTCACGTTTCATATATTTTAGATTTTTATTTGAAATAGAACATATTCATTGGTTTTAGAGGCATTTAAAATCAGCTTATTTTTTTTTGAAAATACTTTCGAAGAAATGATAAAGTATCTAACGTTTCATCTTTTAGATTTGATCTTATCTTGTTGCATAAATAGCCAGCGGCGGAAAAAGCAAGCTCGGCTTCCACACTTGTAGGCGGAATTGACTTTACATATGTATAAACAGCTTCCAAATACTTCCCCCTATTCCCTCCACATTCAAAAAGTGTCAATATCAAATCAGTTGAATTATCTCGAGTGGGTACACGAACAGCAGCTCTAGACTCTGCCACCCATTCAGTACGCGCAAAGTTAAATCCCCGTGCGCCGTAGGGGAATCCCCAGTCATAGAGTACTGGAACTGACATTGATTCCGTTCCGTCCGATAATAGTTCCGATCATCGTCTGAACCTATTTTTCTTACTTTTTTTTCAATCCCGCGAACGTGCGGGATCCCGCATGAGTAATCCCGCATTTTTGATCCCGCAAAAAAGGTGCGGGATCCCGCATTAGCGGGATCCCGCGTTTGCGGGATTGGATTCCCTAGTTCTTATGTAGAGAAAACGTAAATATGTACCACGGACGAAGCCGGGGCGGACCGCTAGTTGTAATAAAATTAGTCTGTATCAAAATAAATCGACATTATTTACAAAAGCAAATGATACAAAAACTACAGCAATGAATTACAACCAACCGTGTTATAACGTCAACTCTTAATTTCTAATTAATCGCACCGATTAGAAGCATCGTGATTTTGAATAATTAGTTATACTATTTCACAATCTGTTGCAATTATATAATTAACAATAAAAAGTAGTGCAAGAAGATTCTCTTTATTTATTTCCGTGTTTTCCAACAATTAGCGGTTACGTAAGCCTTTGTTGTCTGGAATACGAATTAAGGGTGACTGAATTTGACATTTTAAGCTTTTGTCCCTTTTTGTTAAAGGTAGCTTAGTTATGGAAGAAAGAGACAGCGTTATTAGATAATTAAATGTTTATTTTTTAATGTTGTAGTTCTGTTTATAAATAAATTGTATGATGTTACGTTGTGTAACTTTATGAGTATTTTACGCCTGTTTTATTAGGTTGTAAACTTTTCCATTTTCTTTAAATATATTTTTAAACGACCTACAATTTGTCTGTTACTTTTGAAGTGAAACTTCTTTATCGGGGTTGGAAAAAAATTTAGTGTAACATTTTTCCGTTACGCGCCATCTTGTTTTTATACCCACGCGTGATTGACGTATTTCTGTAAAGTTGCATATAGTAAATTATTTTTTGAAAAATAAGGTCATAAAGAAGTTTCACTTCTTACGTGTGTACACTAGTACACGCACACATTTTTTTTAAATTAAGAAACTTCTCTAAGATAAGCTTAAAATTATAATTTTTAAGTGCATCTTTTCTATAAATTTATTATTTACCTGTATTGCGAAATTGTATGAAATATTTAATTTTAATTTGTGCTCAAATGAAACTGAAAGTGTTCATAATTGTTAGGTTGTATAATCGAAGATTAATTAAAAATTTAGTTCTGCCAATTACCGTGGCATCGTGAACAAACTAACATTATTACCTAGGTATGTAAAAACTACACAAAGTATGGCTTAAAACTTATACATATTACCTTAACTTATATTTAAACTTTTAAGTAATATACCTAATCCCGAAATAAGAAAAAGAATTTGCTCAATTTCGAGTCAAATTTTGATTTTTATGTTTTATGTACATAGGTTCCGAACCTGCTGCATATTAGGTAAAATTTAGATAACTTTGGTTATTTTATTGAACAAGTCAATTGTAATTTAACTTTTCCCTTATCTGAAAAGCGTAGATGCCTTCGTCCTCTACGCATATCTTTTGGGTACCTACCCCAGAATAATAAAAAAATATAAAAAACATTACCTGCAAACCACCGTAATCGTCTAGTAACTCTAGTACTCTCAAACACACACAAGCAACTGCCGTTAACTCGTTACGGCACCCGGCTTTCACTGCAGACGTGACTATGTTTGACAATTCTTGTACGCTTCCAGAATTAACACACACGTTTGTATTACTTTGATTGCGAAATGTGCTTGTATAACTTTTATATATAGAATGGATTTTAACCTATCACGCGTCTGGCGCACAGCCGGCACCGATCCCGATAGTGTCAAGGGAGTTCACGAAATCTAGCTTTTTTATGACTACCGAGTTTGAAAATTTTATTTACCCTATTGTTCTATAATTATATGCCATGTATTATATATTTTTGGAAAGAGGAAGAAACTAGTTATAGCATAAAAATGTAATCATGACGATATATTTTTTCTATAAAATTATAAAAAAATGATTTTCTTTTGTTTTAATTTTAATTGCTTACATACTAACACTTACATGATAATGCTGAGTCATCAAATGATCATATTCACGTTTTCATATCACTACACGATTGCCAAATACATTCACTTATATTTTCACACATTTAACACAACGTATTTCACTATGAATAATAACAAATCTCCATTATTCACAAACAAGAAAAAAAGCGCCATTTTGCGTCTTCCGCACTGAAAAGTTGAGACACTTTTTCACTGAGTATTCTTCAAATATCCCTAAAACCAATATCATAAACGTATTCTACGTAAAATTTCCAGTAATATACGTCTCAATTATCACTCATCTAATTATTCCTCTCGGCATAATTCACAATCCAAATATTCGTTGAACAAGACAAATGTCACAAACTATGGCCGATGACGCAACTCAATCAATGATTCACTTTTTTATTTTATTTTGTGGTTTTGGTCTCTATTGCCTGTCTCGGAGTCGTGTCGATTCGAATTATAAATGTTTAAGGCATAGAGAAATATTTTTTATACTGGAAACATTCACTTGTAATTCACTACAGATGGCCTTCAATGTCACGGGCCGCGTTAGGCACAGAGTTTGTGCGCAGTACACTACAGTACAATTTGCGTTACGACACAAATATTGTGCGTAGAACATGTCACGGGTTAATCACATGATTTAACGACGAGGTTAGAATAAAAAATTGGGCTAAAAATAGCTTTAACTAGATGTTCATCCGGCTCCACCTACGTTCACTTGAGACGATAGCAATAATATAATCACGCTAAAATAGGCTTTGTTAGTTGTTACAGGATATCCACTAATATTATAAAGCTAAAGAGTTTGTTTGCTTGAACGTGCTTATATCAGGAACCAAGAGTCGGATTTGAAAAATTATATCACTAGATAGTCCATTTATCGAGGAAGACTATAGGCTTATAATATATCATCACGCTAAGACCAATAGGAGCGGAGCAATGCGAGTAAAACCGCGGGACGCAGCTAGTGTTACCATAAAATAAGGACCATTTATACAGGAGAAAATGATTGGAAATCGGATCAGAAGTAACGAATCAATCAATAACACAAACAAAGTACCTACCTATATAATAAAAAATTAAATGCATTGTCTTTTCCTTATACCTCTATAATATTAATGCAAACATTAACAATATCAAGAATATACAATGATAATACATTCCAGCTTTAGGTATTAATTGTAATCTTATCAAATTCAAAGATGTAGGATACGATTATTTGAGATACAAACACACATATCTAAAGATGGCCTACAAAGTTATTATAGAGCAATTAACAGCTGTTTATTTTGTAATTAAGGTGTGTTCCGATTTTAATATAACGTATAAAACACGGTTAAAAAGACATATCGTTTAATTGTATGATAATATATACTTTGTGATTCAGATAATTAACCTCATTTTTTTCCTAGAAAAAGGTAACTATTTGTTACATAACCATATTTTAACGAAGGTTTTATCAAATCTGTTCAAGAGTTTGATTAAACTTTCATCAGTAAACACTATTTACTTGTTGCCTCCGATCTTGATTAACGGTCGAAGGTTTGTGACTGGACTAGCTTTCAAAATAAAATTGATGTTTAAATGATAAAAAATATGATGATATGGGCATATTTTTTTAATCGTTTGAAATACTACAGCCTTTTTTAAAACATACATCATAACTATAACAAAATTCTTTAAAAAAACGTTGAACTATCAGCATAACAAATTAAAATTATTTTATAATCTACAACTATCACCATATCAAAATTCACCAAAAAACGTTTAGGAGTGAAACGGGTGAACGGTCACCCGTTTCACTCCTAAACGTTTTCACAAACAAACATACAAACTATTTCCATGAAGTAGCATCCCTATTGCTATGTTATCAGAGCGAATGACCGATACCGGGTCATTGACCGGCGACCTACACCAATGTAACTTAAGTCAACACTTGAGTTCCCACGCGGGTATGCTCAGTGGTTAGAACCTTGCCTTGTGATATGGGTCGTGGGTTCATAGAACATATCTATTGGTTGATATAATAAAGCTGAAGTGTTTGTTTAGTTGAACGCCTTAATCTCAGGAATTACGGGGCTGATTTGAACAATTATTTTGTTCGATAGCTCAATTATCAAGCAAGTTTATACGCAGGTACCCATATTGCCTATAAGAACGTTGATAAAAGGGTTCCTAATATTAGCGCGTCATCAACAACATTACAAACAATTTTTTTATGAACCTGCAACTTCACAAACAGCAACCACTGAACTATCATATAAAGCTATATTAAAGTATCATGTGTCGAGAAAGCCATATAAATCCTCTAATCCAAGCGTAATCCATTTAGCTTCACAAAGACTAACTTTCATCTTTATATTATTGAGATAAGTTATATTAATAGTGACATTAATGTATGTATAATAATATAATATAACTAGATTTCCGCCCGCGGCTTCGCCCGCGTTTTCAAAGGAAAACCCGCATAGTTCCCGTTCCCGTGGGATTTCCGGGATAAAACCTATCCTATGTGTTAATCCAAGTTACCCTCTATATGTGTGCTAAATTTCATTGTAATCGGTTCAGTAGTTTTTACGTGAAAGAGTAACAAACATCCATACATCCATACATCCATACATCCATACATCCATACATCCTTACAAACTTTCGCCTTTATAATAGTATTAAGATAGTGATACAGACAGATACATAGAGCAGTATTTGTTTAGTTGGATCGCAGATAATATACTATGTTGAATGTACAAGACATTATAAATGTGTGAGAAAATTATAAATGTGATTTTTTTATATATCAGTACATATATGTATATATTTTCATTTATTGAAATTGCAATCAATATATGTATATACGTAAATACATGAACAGAACTTATATAATGAAATTAAAACGCAATTTACTAATTAATTATTATATCTATATATAATTGACTGTTCGTAATCACGCTCACTGTAAATGTCTGGTTTAATATTTAATAATAATAAATAAAAAATCTAAATTAATATTATACTAGCCACTCGTTACGGTTTCGCATGGTTTAAAGAAAGAACCTATAAATTATTTATTCGAAAGATTCTTCATTTTCAATTCAAATAAGTCCAATAGTTAGTGATTTTAATTACCAACTATGACTATCTTAAAGCATTAAACCAACATGACTATAGTGATCCAATAAAAAGTGCTTTGTGAAGTTCTAAATTTACCTTTCCTTGAGAAATATTCAGCTCATGAAATTGTCCAGATTATTCATAGTTCTATAACACAGTTATAGTAAACATACAGTATAGGAAGTAAATATTGTAAAGTCTAAACACTATCGATTGGATGCCTTATAAGTGTAATGCTTATAATTGGATGGCATTATGACATTGAGTTTTGCTGAGGATGGTGTTTTTTGCACGAGTATAACGTGACTCTAGTGAATACTTATACATACGTATAACGGTTAGGTGAACAGTTTATTTTATTATTTTGTAAATAGATGAATTGTTTATATGTTTTGACTAATTTCCCTATCTATTTAAAGAAAATATTCTAATGTACTTTCGAGGTGAAAATCATAAAAATCGGCTTAATATTTCCAATATCGTATGACGTATATGTTCGTTTATGTTTAACGCACTTTTTCGTGTATTAATAGAAAGCATGGTCAATTTGGTCACACAATAAAGTAAGAAGACGGTTGTTTGGGCCCGGCGACGGGCTGCCGATGATGGGGTCACGGACGAATTCTACCTATACCCGTGGCCCTGTCGTTCATGCGGCTTGTCGGAACACAGTGGGGTTTTGGTCGGTTGAAATCCGACATAACCCACGGCCCCTTCCCCGGAGGCCATGCGTATCTATGCAAGATTATCAGCTTTGTATAGTAACACATGTTTACAGGCAAACATGTCACATACCGTAAGTTTACATATGTTTAATACTCAAGTCTACTATAGGTAATACTAAGTCTACTCGATAGATAAAAACAAATTCCCATATTCATTCACACTTTCACCACAAGGTCGTGTATTGTTCATGACTGGGAAATCATCATCACATGATCACATCAGATCCTAATGCAATGTCATTGTTCTGTCTTTGATAGCATTGTGTGAATCGAATTTGATTAGACGACTGTATAGATAAGGGAAGGGAAAATTTAATTCATTTCATTGTTAGAGATTCGCCCGCGGCTTCGCCTGTATTGTCAAAAACTGAACAAATTAGATCTTTCTCTTGAATCACTCTATTAAAAACCGTATCAAAATCCGTTGCGTAGTTTTAAAGATTTAAGCATAGGTACTTAGGGATGTAGGGACAGATATAGCGACTTTGTTTTTTACTATGTAGTGATAAAGTAGCTATCTATATTATATTGGTATGATTTTATTGGTTGTTAAATTACTCATGACTTTATCAGTTCTTCTGTTAATTAATAGTTACAATGTATGTATGTTTTCAATACGTAACTACATATATGTAATAAGATATTTATCATATTTTATTATCTGTGTAGATTATAAGAAAAACGTAAAATATACAGGATGTAATCGTTAAATGTGCACAGGCGATTATTCCGTAACTATTACAGATTGGGAGCGTTCCATGTAACATTTTTGGATATTTCTTATTATTGTCATTTTACTCATTAGGTATAGTACTTTCAATATCAGTTTAAAGTTTTTTGATATCTGTTATAGCTACGGAATAATCGCCTGTGCGCACGCTTAATGATTACACCCTGTATAGGTAGTAGGTATCTACTATCAAATATTGTAATTAAATCCTCTCAACTGCAACATTTAGCAATCCCACTAATACTAAAGATAATATTTTAAAACACTGATTAAAAAGTTTACTTCAAGCACATGAAATAGCGTGTCTCATCTAGTACATTGTCATTCACTATAGTCACAACTAAATGCATCACATAGTTTACACAATTAATATTGTGATTAATATTCAAAACATTATTCCAAGACTGTCATGTGATACGTAAATGAAAGGCGGGCTTCAACGACAGACTGATTTATTACGAAGAAACAGATTTACCCTCAACCATACTAATTAATTTGTTACTTATTCTATACTACCGTTATTACACTCCTCCGCAACAAGATCACAATAACATAATACAGGACAAGTAATTAACACACAAACTTAAAAGATACAACAGTAATTAACATACAAACTTAAAAGACAGCTTGGAACATAATAAACATAAGGAAACGCCTTGATTGCACAATTATACATATAAATACCATAACCCAAATTACATATACTTAATAATTAATATTATATAAATACTACTAGAACCTAAATTACATAAACTTCCTTACAATAATTTTTTTGCTCGATTAATTGCACGCAGTGCACGAGCGGACATTTGTGATGTCTCAGGGCTAACCTGCGACGCTTTTGGTGCCGCCTCTACGCGGGCCGGTGGGGACAGCCCTGCAGTCTCTGACTGGTGATTTGTTTCGTCACCACTGGCTGCGTCTTCCCACGTCTCCCCCTCGAGTTTTTTACCGGCCTCAAGGTCACCCGCGTCGTCTGTACCGGTGGCATTTGTGCGTGTTAACGAGAACCTATTTTTCGCGGATATTATTTGATCGACGTGCCTTCGCCACTCGATGCCGTTACCTAACTCGACCTTATATGAAACCGGTCCTGTCTTTTTAGAAACAGTGCCCTCTACCCACTTATCTTCCTTAGACCTATAATCCCTCGCGAGCACAGCATCCCCCACGCTAAACTCCCGTAGCGTCGCCGAACTGCGCGCGATTTGCTTTTCCTGTTTATCGCGAACCGCAGCCGCCACGTCGGGTCGCAATGCGTCCAGGCGACTGCGTAGGCGTCGTCCTTGTAGTGCTAATGCTGGTGATATACCCGTCGTGGCGTGCTCACAATTTCGATATTTAAAAAGAAATTTATTTAGTGCTGTGCTCACGTCCTCGCCTTCAAATAACGCTCTTTTAATTGTTTTTTTAATAATTTTGACGGCGTTTTCCGCCGCCCCGTTCCCTTGTGGCCGATAAGGGGCCGAAGTCGTGTGCCTAATACAATTATTTTTACAATAAGTCTTAAACTCATACGAAGAAAAGGGTGGACCGTTATCAGTTACAAGTTGCGATGGTAGACCGAACCTTGCGAATATGCCTCTCAAAACTCTTATAGTGAAATCTGCATTCGTATACCGCATTGAATAAGCTTCAATCCACTTAGAATGTGCGTCCACTAAAATTAAATAGCGTACACCCCCGCAATCTGCAAAATCTGCGTGAACGCGCTGCCACGGGTGCAGCGGGAACTCCCACGGGTGCAGCTGTGTGCGCGCCGGCGCGTCCAGCACCGAGCGGCACGCTGGACACGACCTACATGTTTCTTCAATATCCTTATCTAAACTCGCCCAGTATACATAATTTCGTGATAAGGTTTTCATTTTATTCATACCAAGGTGCCCCTCATGAATCTCCTCTAAAATTTTGTTTTGTAAAACGTACGGAATGACTATTCTATATTTATATATAACGCACCCCTGTTCAACTACAAAATCCTGTTTTCTAGCAAAATAGGGTTTCTCCTCATCGCAACTCGGACTAAGCGGCCAGCCAAAAAGAATATACCGCTTAATTTTACACAATAAGTTGTCACGTTCCGTTTCCGCGGCGACATCGCTGTAACAAACAGGTAATGCGTCCGCAACTAAATTTAAATAATCTACTGAATCTGTAATGCGACCCTCTCGTGTTAACGGTAACCTCGATAACGCATCAGCCGGCCCGTTGTCCGCTGACCTAACAAATTCAATCTTAAAATCGTATGCAGCCAGACGCGCTGCCCATCGCTGCAAACGGCTCGCTGCCGTCTGCGGAATACCGCCCTTACTGCCAAAAATATATGTTAGTGGTTGGTGATCTGTGCGTAATGTGAATCGTCTACCGAATAAATACTGGTGGTGTTTCGTTACACCGAACAAAATAGCGAGCGCTTCTTTGTCAAGTTGACTGTAATTACGTTCAGCCGAGTTAAGCGTGCGCGACACACAGCTTACCGGCCGCTCGCTGCCGTCCGCGTAGCGATGCGCCAGCACAGCGCCCAGCCCGTACGCGCTACTATCCACCGCTAATACTAACTCGCGTCCTTCCTCGTAATGTGCCAAACACCGTTCATTTAAGAGTGCTCGCTTTGCCTCATTAAACGCTTCCCTACAGTTTGAATCCCATTTCCAGTTCACGTTCTTTTTTAATAAATTATGTAAAGGTTGTAATATAGTACTTAAGTTAGGAATAAATCGACCGTAATAGTTAAGCATGCCTAGGAAACTCTTAAGTTGCGAAACATTATTAGGTGTGGGTGCACTGGAAATAGCTTCCAACTTTTCTGGATCCGGCCGTAATCCCTCCTTATTTATAATAAACCCTAAATATTTCACATAATCTTGCAAAAATTTACATTTACTTAATTTAACAGTGAGTCCCATTTCCCGTAACCGCTCGAGCACTAATTTCAAATTTTTCATATGTTCCGAATTATTAGAACCCGTTATACAAATATCATCTAAAAATACGACACATCCCGTCACTCCCCGGAGGGTTTCTTCCATTAATTTTTGAAATTTTTCGGGTATACAAGATAAACCGTACGGGGTGCGCCGGTATGCAAACGTGCCCATATGCGTAGTGATAGCGGTGTACGGTTGTGAATCATCCGAAAGAATACACTGTTCATAAGCGTGCGTTAAATCAATCTTTGTAAATTTCTCACCTCCCCTTAAGTTAGCAAACAATTCTTCAATACGCGGTAACGGATAAAAATCCCTCTTTAATTTTGGATTAATTGTAATTTTGTAATCACCACAGATTCGAATTTCCCCATTTTTTTTTACAACGGGTACGATTGGGGTCCCATAGTCTGAATATTCAACGCGATAGATCGAGCCGTCAGCCTCGAGACGAGCTAGCTCCTTCTCAACCCTCTCGCGCAGCGCTAGCGGCACCGGTCTCGCTCGCACGTAAACCGGTTCGCTATCCGCGAGTCGTAATCGAATTGTTTGTTTACAAGTGCCAAACTTATCACAAAATACTTCAGGGAATTCTTTACATAACTGGTTCACGAATTCATCTTCACTGATTTCATTGAGGCGGATTTCTGTAATGTTTAACGCGCGCATCCACTCTCTTCCTAATAAAGGCCGTGCGCCCTGTTTAATTACATATAATCGTAATTTATTTTTATACACTCTGCCCAGACGTACGTCCACCTCGATGAAACCCAGAGATTGAATTCGTGAACCCGAATAACAACGTAAAATTAAATTATCAGCTTTTATTAATTTATGCGAGAACAAACGATTATACATATCCTCGCTTATTGCCGAAATACGACTTCCCGTGTCCACTTCACATTGAATAAGTTTATTGTCAATTAACAAGTCAACAAAGAATGGTCGGTTACCTCGTGTCGTGACGTCGATGTTGTACAAACCGTCGTCCGACTCGTCGCTTACAAAATTTTGCCGACCTGACACTCGTTTGCACATCACTTTTATATGGCCCCGCTGGCCGCACTCATCACAGTTGTAATGCTTAAACCGACACTTTTCTGCCGCATGCGCCTTGCCGCAGCGCCAACAGTTGCGCCCGCGGTGACCGAGCGCCTCCGCGCCGGCGGCCGGCCGCGCCTCGAGCGTGCGGCCCGCGCCCCGCGCGCCGGCAGCCCGTAGCGGCCGCGCGCGCTGGCCGGCCGAGCCGCCGCCGCCGCGCGCGTAGTGCAGGCCCTCGCCCGCCTCGCTGCTCGCCGCTGCCGTTGAATCCGTCGTCCCCGCCCCGGTGGAGCCGCTCACTTCTGCGTGCTTCTCCGCAGCCTCTAAAGCTAGCGCGAGTTCCACGGCCTCCCTGTACTGAATTTTTTTCTCGGCGAATATTCTGGAACGCATCGCATCGTTCGATAGTCCCGACACGAATTGATCGCGCAGGTTCTCCTCCAGAGTTGAACACGAACTGCATTTACCAAAATTGCAAGTAGCCGCGAGATGCTTCAACGCTTGTAGGTACTCAGTGAGCGATTCGCCGGCACGCTGACGCCGCAATCGAAACACGTGTCTCTCGGCGATTTCGGAGCGCTGAGGTTCCAAATGTTCCGTCACGATTTGTATTAATTGTTCATAAGTTTTATTTTCAGGGAAACTCGGAGCACATAGATCGCACATCAACGCGTATGTTTCTTCGCCCACGACCGTTATCAACATGGACACCTTTAAATCGTCACCAATTTCGTTCAATTTAATGTACTGATTTACTCGTCGTATATACGCAGGCCACTGCTTCGAACTCAAATTGAAAGGTTCTATTTTACCGATAGGCATCTTGGATTTCGCGAAGAACAAACAGTTTAAACACAAAGAAAAAAAAATCCTGCCTCGTCGCCAATGATACGTAAATGAAAGGCGGGCTTCAACGACAGACTGATTTATTACGAAGAAACAGATTTACCCTCAACCATACTAATTAATTTGTTACTTATTCTATACTACCGTTATTACATCATGTAAACACGCATGTAGAACAAGTTTCCATCGCTCTTTATCAATGACTAGCTGTTGCCCGCGACTTCGTCCACGATTCGGTCGTTTTTCGTCATTCGTCGTTTAAAAAAAATACGTGACACTTTATTTTTGAATGTTCTTAATTGTCTCTTATAAAATTTAACTACATTAAAATTGAATACTCTGATAAGAAAATCTTAAAATCATCGAAAATCATAGACATAGAATATCTGAGGAAAACATGAATGAATGTGATTTAAATTCTACATTTCTTAGTAATTAAAATAATAATCTAAATTAAATGTAGATTAACAGTTTGAGCGCACCATTATAGAATATGTACCTAAGTAATAAATTACGTTAGTTTACATTGTAACTTTACTAAAAACACGATGACTTTCTTTCGCGCTCGGTACCACAAACTAAACATGTTTGTGGTACGTGGCCCGCGTCACTTTACCCCCCTCCGTTGCTATGCGAAAATACATTCGTCGCCCTACTGTAGGAAAAATTGTAATACTGCGGCCTGGGCGTTATAACACGCTCAGGGAATTCCTGAGTGCTGATAGACTTCCGTCTATCGGCATTTATACCAATTTTATATTAATATCACCATCTTGAGGAAAAGCTTCTAATCTCGATTTAAAACGCATATATACGGATTAACCTGATGAATTAACATGTTCTAAAATTGTGAAATGAGTTCAGTTTTAAATTCGAGAAATATTGATTTCTTGTATTCGATTATTCGTCGTAGTCGAATACAAAATATATTTAAAGAAACTTAGGTTGGCCTTCAGGCAAAAGGGATCCTATCAAATGATAAACTTGACCTTGTATCTTAAAAGTAAGAATGAAAGGAGCATCTAATAATTGTTGAGCACCAAAGGATCATTTAAAACGCAATACTATAAGAGCTAATATTGTCTAAGAACTGTTTAGATTGCACATGTTCCTCTAAAACTTAAAAGTAGTGATTTCAAAGGTTCCGGCGTATCTTCAAACGAAAGCCGACTCCTTACTCCACTTTAAAGCATTACAAAAAGAACATACTACGTTAATATCGCCTATACAGAAGATGATCTGTAATCAATTGTGAGGTTATAAGCAAACCCACTTTTATATTATTTTGTCGGACCACACCACCGAATTTGTAGATTGATCTTCTATGTTTACCTCTTAGTCATTAAGACTATGTCGAAATCTGTTTGCAATAAGACGGGCCTCTCGCTATTCGTCCGTTTAAAGAGACCAATAGTTTCAATTCTTAATCTTTCATTAAACAAACTTATTAATCGTTCTTGTCTCAAATAATGGTAATATTCGCGTCCCTACTCTAGTCATTGCTTATGCTCATGTTCATCTTCGAGAGATCGAATAATATTATGGTGCACCCTATTATTTGTCAAACGGTCTTCATATTGAGTAAAAGTTTCAGAATTCTCGAGATAAAATATGACGATCGTGATCAGCTGTGAGACGTAATTCCCTCTCAGTGAGGGTTTCGGTCTCACGGGATAGTACAATATGCCATTTGCGATCAGCTGTGAGACGTTATATATACCCTCAGTGAAGGTTTCGGTCTCACAGGATAGTACATGCCGTTCGCGGTCAGCTGTGAGCCGCAATTCTCGTTGTGAAGCGGTTTCAGGTTCGGCATAACACATGTTGTTTTCGGTCAATAGTAAGCCTCTTATCTCTAACGATCCTTGAGAACTCTTATTTCTCATTTTCTTAACTTTGCTCGAATTTCGATATATAAAGATTTTTTAGGTGGCACTGATGCGGGTGAATAAAAATTAAAACGGACTAAGAGTGTTATAATCTCAATCATCATCATCAATACATATAATAAAATTGTGGAAAAGTGATGTCTGTACAATTAAAATATGTAGAAAAAAATTAGCAGGTGTTATTATTATCGAGAAATGAGAGAAACCATTTTTTTCTCTTAAAAGCTCCCCCCCTCCCACTTCCCGAACTCCGATTGACCGTAATTTATTTTTCCTTACATTTTTATCATATCCTTTTCTAATGGGTTTCATCCTACTGCGATTTTTTTTTGTTTCAAAAATTATCTACCCTGGTGTATAGGTAAATTTTCCACATAAAATGTCCTTTAAATTATGTCGTATTATATTTTTAACCCCCGATGCAAAAAGACTGGTGTTATGTGTTTGACCGCTATGTATTTCTGTGTGTGTGTGTGTGTCTGTCTATGGCACCGTAGCTGGCTAACAGGTAAACCGAATTAGATGCGGTTTTTTTTGTTAGGCAGAATATTTTCCGACGCTGGTTCTTAGATAAAGTGTATCAAAATTGGTTCATCCACTTATTATACCTACATAGGGGTAAAAGTGGGAATGAAAAAAATGAAAGTTATAATTTATTTTTAAAGATCGTCGGGAAGTTTATGAAATTATTTATTCCTTTTTCTATACACTTTTCTTCGTCTAAACGGTTTAGTTACGTGCTCTCTCTCTCTTCAGCCTTTAGTTACGTGCGTGAGACAGGAAAGATCTAATTTGGATTTGTTTCTGGATTTGATAAAAACTGAGTATCGATTAAGCTGATCAGTGGCTACTGGCTACACCATAGATTATTAAAAACATCCGTTTAAGATAGGAAGGAAATAGAATTTGCTCCTCTCCCCCCCCCTGGTTCCTAAAAAATAATATGACATAATTTAAAAGAAATTTTACGTAGAATTAGTTAGGCATTTCTTTTTTGATTTTCGATATTATATACTAATCATAATTTTTAATTACAATATGTAGTAACTATTTGGTATAGGTTAGGCATTTCATTTCTTGATTTTCTTTAATAATTTGGTACGTAAGTTTTTTAGCTCAGTTTAGTAAGAAATTTTAATAACAATTCTTTTAATTATTTATGGTAGCACAACAGTACAGTATGGTTGTACGTATTTACTCAATAATTGTATGGGCATTTCTCTGTAAACTCGTATTTGGCTGTCCCGACCGACTCTTTCAATAAGTACTTTAATTATTTACTAATAAATCATTCCTAAAGAAACTCTAATCCCGAAACTTTAAGGGCTGATTGTTTTAAGCACCATAACTATTTTAATTTTTTTTCTACACATGTTAGAAGCTCTAAAAACACAGTCCCCTGGCTGTCCCCACCATTGATTTGTTGACTAGATATGGGATTTACGAGAAAGGTATTATAGCTACATACATTTGTCAGTAATTATCATAAAGCAAACATATTAAAATATATTATTTTCATAAAACTAGATCTCATTACGCATTTTATTATTTAGTAAACACCTGCAAACTTTGTCCCCAAAATTTTTATACAGTCCCCTGCCAAAGATTTAAATCCATAGAAAAAAAAAACTGTAAGATTAAAAAACATTGTTCTAAGTGAAACGAAACGCAATTGATGTGAAGTTAGCTACGATGCCGAAAGCGGTGACGAGACGCCATCTTGTTTAGTTTCAGAGTGACATTTGTGTGGTGAACACGTGTTTGTTCCGGTACCCCGCACAGTCCTCCGGTAAGTGATAATATCATGTTAATTACTTTAATTATTTAAATCATATAGTTTATTTTTTTATATTTATGTCTAAATTGATCGGTAGGTTCTTAAACAAACTAATCTGCATCAGTTTTTAAGATATTGTGATATTTATTCGAAATACACAGTCCCCTGGCAACAGTCCTCTGTCAGAAAATGTGGCAGGGGACTGTTTTGTATAACAGGGGACTGTGTTTTTGACGTATTGGTATTGTGTTTATGTATTGTTTGTGTAAATTTATACGATAATCTGGTTTATCAATAGGTATCATCAATGTATCATTATATTTCTTTATAAAGTTGTATTATTTTACACAGGCCGAGCGAAAACACAATAATATGGCTCCGAGAAAGAAAAAGTTATCCCGAGAGGAATTACTACAGAAGAAGAGAGAAGCAGAACGACTACGTTATGAAAAAAGAAAAAATGACCCACAAAAGAGAGAAGAAATGAGAGAAAAGGAAAAATTAAAGTACCAAAAGAAGAAAGAAAAAGGTTCACGAAAGTTGGTAAAGGATATGACACCTCGTGAGCACAGAGCTGCCCTAAAGAAGTGGAAAGAACATTGTACCGTGTACCGAACCAAAAGATTAAGACTGAAAAGTGTCACTAATACTTTTATACGAGACAATACGCCAATATCAGATCTAGAAGCATCTCCTCCGCCTACAAGACCCACCACTCCAATTCCAGAGCAGTTTTCTTCAGCTCCAAGCCCAGCAGCTTCCAGTGCTAGTCAACAACAAAGAAAGAAAGAAGCCACGACTCGACGAAAGAAGTTTAACAGGAAAAGAAATGAAAAAATTGCACGTTTAGAGAAAAGGCTTGAGAAGTACAAGAAAAGGTTAGCTAGATTTAAAAGTAAAATGCAGAAGAACGTTGAAGATACACCTAAAACAAAGATATTAAAAATGTTAGAAGAGCCTGATCAAAGAAAAGAAGTAGTAAAGAAAGCGTTGTTTGGCGACGTCATTAGTAATCAGTTGAAAGAAAATTATTCTACATTGAAACATACGAAGGAGAGACAAATTTTCAAAAAAGTTGTTACTGGTAGTCTTGTTCGAAAGTATAGGCAATGGATACCTAAAGAAATTAAATCGTTGTCTAGACCCGGAAAAAAATCCAACCTCAATGGCTTAGATGTACCTGTATTGAAACGATGTAAAATACCTGAAAGTTATAAAAGAGCTGTTCACAATTTCTTTGAAGATGATAGTAATAGCCGTATGGGAGCCGGTAAAAAAGAATTTATTACTAGGAAGACTGTAAAGAAACAGAAGAGGTATCTTCTTGACACAGTTATGAATCTTTACAAAAAGTTTATTACAGGCAACTTTAAAATTAGTTACCAAACTTTTTGTCGACTCCGTCCATTTTGGGTTGTTAAACCAAATGCTCAAAACCGCGATACATGTCTTTGCATAGTTCACAGCAACATAGACATGAAGCTCAGCACACTTCATACTGCAAATATATTGGGTTACAACAACCACCAGAAGTTACTGGAAGAGCTATGTTGCGACCGGTATAATGTGAATTGTTTGGCGAGATCCTGTCATACTTGCCTTAATAAGAACCCGAAATATAAAGAATTTGATAACAGAAATGTCATAAAATATAAAATGTGGATTTCGGAAAGGCAACAAATACAAGATTTTAAGACTAAAAAGCCCCGACTCGTGACTAAATGTTTGAAAAAAACATTTGAAGTACATCCAAGACAGCTCATAACGCAATTACAGAAAGATTTAGACAAGTTTTTTGAACACCAGCGAAATATTGTTCACCAATATAAAGCCATAAAGGATTTGAAATCAAACCTACACTGCGACGAAGTCCTGATACACGTCGATTTCAGTGAAAATTATTGCACTAAGTACTCTGAAGAAATTCAGGCCTTTCATTTCGGTGGATCTCGTGCACAGCTGAGCCTGCATACCGTTGTAGTTTATCTACAAAATTCAATCCTTTCTTTTTGCACAGTCTCCGAGAACATAACCCATTCACCTGCTGCCATTTGGACACATCTACGACCAGTTTTCAGGGCTCTTCCATGTAACATTAAACGAGTGCACTTTTTGAGCGATGGCCCTGTAACGCAGTATCGCAATAAAACTATGTTTTTTATAATGGCAACTAAACTCTCTGAAGAAATTCCTGATATTGAAAACTTTACATGGAACTACACTGAAAGTGGCCATGGAAAAGGTGCACCGGATGGAATCGGAGCAACATGTAAAAGGACAGCAGATTTTGTAGTTAGTTCTGGAGGTGACATCAACAATATTGATCAGTTTGTTACAGTTATCCAGGAGCGATGTCTTGGCATCACATGTATCGCGATTGACGGTAAAGACATTCAGGCAATGGTCGATACAGTTGAAGAGGAAGCAGCCGATCAGAAAGGGTTTAAAGGTACTCTAAATGTACATCAGGTCGCAGGTGTTTATTCCAGCTCCATCCCTGGCCTTCCCACTAAATGTAAAACACTTACAATGAAAACTCTCAGCTGCTTTTGCAACCGCGGATCTTGTGAACATTATAAGATAGGCAGTATCAACTTTGCTTTAAAGCCTAAATTGACAGTAGAAGAAGTATTTACAAAGTCCGAAGCCGAAGATCTTGAGCCTGCTAAGTCTGAATTGACACCTACACAAACGAAATCCCTTCAAAGATTGGATGATGCTATACCAGGAACGAGTGGCATTCAGAATTCATTTTACAATACAGGAGATTATGTTCTTGTGAAATATACAGCTAAAAATGTGGAATATCGTTATGCTGCTGTAATTAATGGGATTGACGATGAAGAAAATGACTTACGTGTTACTTTCCTCAAGATTTGTGACCAAAAAGCGCAGCTCTTTAGAATAGATGATAATGACATTTCAGACGTGTCATTTGAACAAGTTGTCCTAAAGTTGGATAATCCTGACTTGATTTTAAAAGGAAAAAGAATATTTTATAAATTTCCTACTGAAGTAAAAGTTTTTGAGCGCTAACTTTTTAACGTGTTAAATTAACTGTGATTTATTTGTGCCTTATTTGAATTAATATTTTTAAGGTTTTTGGAGATTTCAGTTTAATTTAATTTGAGAGAAAAGACTTTCTTTATAACCTATGTTAATGATGTAAAGATAGTAGGTGTTTCAATTTAACTGCATAAATTTAATTAATGACTGATATTATAATACTAACTTACTGTTGATCTCAAAAAGTTCAAAATATTTCTAGCACATAAGTTTAATTTTTGATACGAATACTTACATTTTTATATTACAAATTAATATAATAAGTATTTAAATGCATAGCATTGAGCAATCCATATTATAATAAATAATATTATATTGATCTCTTAGCAAGTACAAAATGTTTCTAGCACTTAAGGTTGATTTGTGATATGAATGTTTAAAAAACGTTATGTTTTCTGTTATTTTTCATAAAGAAACTTAGTTGATTATCGTTGCGAAAACATGTCATTTAAATAATAAATGATTGATTAATGTAAAATGACTTTTCTTTCAAACACATCAGTCCCCTGTCTCACTTAACAGTACCCTGTTACGTTCAAAACAGTCCCCTGACGCCCGAAACAGTCCCCTGTCATGGTTTTTTAGAAAATCGCTAATAACTCGAAAAATACGTATAAGTTCAGTGGGCCACCTTATTTTATTAAAACAACAGTTAAGTTTCTTCGAAATAGGAGACTTTTTATTGGCAAATATTTAAAAAAATCGCCAGGACAACATTTATATGGAGCCTGTACGAGCTTACAGAGAAATGCCCGTATGTTAAGTAGTAATTCAGCATGGGCGTAGCCACGGTGGGGCTGGGTGGGGCGCTTACCCTGGCTTTGATCTGGTAGGTACTAATTGTGACGCGGGAGTGGGAGCATGAAAATAAAAATGATTTTTTATTGTTGCCCCACCCTGAGCCCATGGTCATAGGTCCCATAGTCACTATTCCACGCGAACGAAGTCGCGGGGACAGCTAGTAGACAAATATAATCAGAAAGCTTTGAACTCCTAAGCTCAACCATAAAAGATAGACATTTATGATGTCGGGAGATATTTTTTATATAATATGGAGAACATTTCTTTCATACTTGATTTCTGTGTAGCTTTAACCATTAAGATACACGCATTAAGAACGCACACGCGACGAAAGCTTAAAAATGGAGTTGCTGCTCTGCTCACGAATATGAAAAATAATTGTACCAAGTTTCGTTTAAATCCGTCGAGTAGTTTTTGTTTCTATAACGGTTATACAGACAGACAGACGGACAAACATTTTTGACGTCGATGTCGATCTCTAATCACCTCGTGATAGTTATTTAGGAAATATATTTCATGTGCAGAATTGACCTCTACAGATTTAATATAAGTAGGTATACATATATTTAGATTCCAATTTCCATGTAACGTTAAATTCGACTATATAATAACTAACAGACAACGCAGGTTACTCTCGTTTCCGTAAGTTGAGGCGGCTACATATTCGGTCCTAATAACATGACTTTTTGTGAACGAAACGACAGCGCGGTTTAATTCGATGGCAACACCATCAGAAAAAAGGAAATATTTTTAACTTTGAAAAAATATTATGATTTACACTATTAATACTATTTTAACATTAACACAAAATATAAGACTGTGAGTGTGTAAAAATAAATCCAGCTAGTTTCACATCACACTTATGTTTATAATTAGGTATACGACATGAAAATATATTAATTACCAAGCAATAATCATACAGATAAATACTGAACAAAAGTATTAACAGTCAAAGTATATTTTTACTAACAACATGTAAATGATGAAGGAATAATAATTATCAACGAACTAACCTTTTTGTATTAGAGTCCCGCCTCGTGATCGAATTATTAAAACACGAAGATTTTTAAAAATGTAACCAATGAACACAATCAATATTAGATTAACTGTAATGGTGTCTAGTTTGACTTAAAATAATATACATCTACCCTCACTTTTAAAAATGTAGTATATTCACACGAATTATATAAGCGCACCTTATAGGGAAGGGAAGATTTATTATGGGTTAAAGAGTTAAATAAATAAATAACATAATTATATTTAAATTATTAATTTTTAACATTGTGTTCAGTAGTGTTAACATGTAAATTGATTTGATTTTTACGAAATCTCATAGATGGCGCTGAATCAAATTTGTCTTTATAGTACTAAGATTCATTAAACAGTTTCTCTGCCCAAATAACGTAAATGACGTAGTTTTTATAGTGTAAAGCTAGATAATAGCATGGCTTACTCAAAAACAACATTTAAACATGAGTCTTTAGATTGTACGCTGTCGTAGTTCACGGAATACGTAAGAAAAGTAAAGGTTCACAGCTCCTCCCCCGGAGGTGATAGCATGATAATATGTTTAAAAAAACCTCACACGACCTGTTAGTAATATTCATGCAAAATTTGAAGTCAATCTATGCAGTACTTTTCGAGATTAGCTCGGACAAACATACAGACAAACAGACAAACAGACAAACAGACAAACAGACAAAAATTCTAAAAACTATATTTTTGGCTTCTATATCGATTATAGATCATGGATTATGTATTCTTTTAAAAAAATATTCAATGTACAGTTTTGACTTTCCTACGATTTTATTATATGTATAGATAACATTGTGTTCAGTAGTGTTAACATGTAAATTGATTTGATTTTTACGAAATCTCATAGATGGCGCTGAATCAAATTTGTCTTTATAGTACTAAGATTCATTAAACAGTTTCTCTGCCCAAATAACGTAAATGACGTAGTTTTTATAGTGTAAAGCTAGATAATAGCATGGCTTACTCAAAAACAACATTTAAACATGAGTCTTTAGATTGTACGCTGTCGTAGTTCACGGAATACGTAAGAAAAGTAAAGGTTCACAGCTCCTCCCCCGGAGGTGATAGCATGATAATATGTTTAAAAAAACCTCACACGACCTGTTAGTAATATTCATGCAAAATTTGAAGTCAATCTATGCAGTACTTTTCGAGATTAGCTCGGACAAACATACAGACAAACAGACAAACAGACAAACAGACAAACAGACAAAAATTCTAAAAACTATATTTTTGGCTTCTATATCGATTATAGATCATGGATTATGTATTCTTTTAAAAAAATATTCAATGTACAGTTTTGACTTTCCTACGATTTTATTATATGTATAGATAACACGGAAAAGATAAAGCTATATTTGAGCCATGCTAACAACCTACAGTCTAGTAAATGGCTTTTAACCTACTTGTAAAAAAGAGCATCATATTTAATGCTTAATGTAATATATTTTTGTTGAATATCTTATTACATTTTATGAGAGGTCAATTTTTACTTCGAGCATCTTGTACAAAGTTTTATTGATTTAAAATTGAATGTTAGTATGTTTTTCATTATAAAATGTATCTATACCTAGATAAAGCAACAATAACAAAATGTCGTAACCTATTTCATAAAACATTGCCATCTACGACCTCTTCCAAGTAACTAACGGAATAAAAAATAAATACTTATTAAAAAAAATATTTTTATAAAATAATTCGCAATTTGCGACAAATTTGGTTACAAACCTACTTGTTAATTTATAGATAAGCATATCTCTACTCTAACGCCACTTTATATTCAAAATTAGCATATTTTCGATATAATAGTTTACCTTATTTGGTGTTATTTTTACTTATTAAGGTATTACTGCATTCCCTCCTACGAATATGTAAATATATGTAAAAACATATGCAAATAATATTAGTCATCGCAGTCAAATGTCAATTGATAAGCGAATTCTTAAGGCTGCAGTCTAGCAAAATTGCGTTTTCAACAAGTTATTTGACAATTTTTTCCCGGCTAATGA
Organism: Colias eurytheme; assembly: GCF_061535395.1. NCBI lineage: Eukaryota > Metazoa > Arthropoda > Insecta > Lepidoptera > Pieridae > Colias > Colias eurytheme. Next base: position 9,217,046 of record NC_142999.1, on the reverse strand, counting down.
AATGATAAACTGAATTTTTTTTTCTTGTTTATCAATTAGTGTTATATACGCAATGCGCGTGAATTTTTTCACATTTGTAAAGTTACTTTATGTTACCTTAATCAGGCCTTCAAGATAAGTCTCTTTCCCCCAAAGACATTTCGAGCTAAGTTTGTGCACTCACTACGTTGCAACCGATTACAATTTACACAATCTGATCAGCGCATTATTATCCTTATATAGTCGTTATTAAAAACTGCTGAATACAATTGCCGAAAAACTTATGATTTTCTTAATTAGAACGTTATAAATTCATTAAATTTCTCATTTTTTGCCTTACAAAATCTATTGATAAATACTGCTAAAAGTTATTTTTTCCATTAATTTATTCGAGTTGGTTGAAGACCAATGAGTATTAATCCTTTAAAATTTTTTTTTTTTAATTTTGATAATTCTTTAAATGTTAAAAAAATATTTAAAATAATTAGTAAAAATCCTAGCGAATTTCTTTAGTCGCGCTCCTTGGGCCGGAGCGTTCTGACGTGTGCTCTACGCTCGATTTTCCTTCATACCGAAGTGAAAGTTGCTCTACTTCATTAAATTTAATATTTTTGTTAATTTATTATTTTTATCTTAGTTTTGTGCAAATATTCGTATTTTTAAACATTTGATTTCGATATGAAAAATAAACGAAAAAAATACGCGTGTAAGTAACTACTAGAAAAAAAAAATTATCTTCGAACATAAAGTTAATGAAACCAAATAGATTGCAAAGGTGATTGGCAACAATTTCTTTATTTTACGGGGTGTCAGTAAAGGGATGTATATTTCTTTAAAACTAAAGTAAGCTCATAAATTTTCTTTTAATATAATTTTTTTGAAGTTCCAAAAATGTTTATTTTTCGTTTGAGAAATACGAAATATAATATAAACTTGTATTGAGAACTTGAACTTCCCAAGTTCATCCGGGGAAATCCCCATACGGGGAAAATGATTTGTTTACTCCAAAATTTTTTAATTTTATCTTCTAGTCATTTTCAACGTTAATAAAGTTACAAAATTAATAATCAAACAACATGCCGCTAATGTTGTTTGATTATTAATTTTGTAACTTAAATACAGGTTTTATATTCTGATCTTACAGACGCGCTGACAAATTTAGTCCGCCATTTCTAGTTTAGTCTACCAACTCTAAGTACCAATATTAAAACGAATGGATTATCATCACATCATCAAAACTCAGATGTAATGGAAGATCACAATAACATAGAAAATTCAGTAGGTGTTGAGAACTAAACAAACAGAAGTAACAGAGACGCGAAGAATAAAAAAAGAGTACGAAAACGATAATTCGTTGATGCTTTCCCTTTTCGACGTATTGTTAGGGTACATCACCAATCTGCAAAAAACAAAACTGATGATTCCCAATTGCTGATTAAAAATGAAAAACAAATAATCGACAACAGTGGTGAAAATTTGCTGATCACAATGAAACATCCTTCAGTGGTAGCAGATTTACTCATTTCAAATGTATCGGTGAACAGCGTAAAGGAGAGGAGGACAGGAAAACATTATGAATGTGGATGGTGGATTGTACACAGGGTGTAATCGATAAGTATGTGCAGGCGATTATGACGTTATTATTGCAGGTATCAAAAAACTTAAAACTGATATCGAAATTACTTTACCTAATGAGCAAAATGACAATAATAACTTTTTAAAAGTATAACGAGAAATATCTAAAAAATTTACTTTATACACTCCCATATCAAAAAGGGAAAATGGGACTAGTAGAAGTTAAATGTCTAATTCCAGCAAAAGACATGAATGCGGAAGATGCGGTTAAAAAAAATTTAATATTTGAAATACAATGCAAAAAATAACACTTTTGTCATAGATAAGAATCATGACTATTTTTTCTAAATTCAGGGACAACTAAACGTTGCAGAAGCAGAAGTCTGCTTATTTGCTGTTTGGACTGGAGTGAATAATTCGTTAAAAATAGAATATATAAAAAAGTATGTAACGTTTAGGCAAAATAATATGATGGACCATTATCAAGATTTTACATAAATTGCCTACTGTCAGAATTGATTGATTCGAGACTTCAGCATTCGATGCCCATCAAGGACCCATCCTATATCATTCAAGCGATTGAAAAAAAAGAGATAAATCCAGTGCAACCGATAAAGCATCAGAATGCTAGCAAAAGATTTATTAGGTTTATCAATATAAATCTATATATTACACATAATATAATAAATCTGTAGAAGACGCGAAGACTGACATCCGCGCGGACGGAGTCGCGGGCGGAAGCTAGTCAGAAATAAATATCTTTTGTTTTCATTTAACACAAACATTACATTTTTTTTATTATATACAAAATTTGTTTATCCGTTTTATTAGTTAAACTGAACAACTTTCACTAAGAAACTTAGGTCGAAAAAAATGTATTGAGTTCTGCATTTTGTATGGAAAGCTTATTTTTTTTTATATTTCGTCCAAATTTCTTTGTAAAAGTTGATCAGTTATATAAACATGAAGTTGAAGATATCAATAGAAAGTATTCGCAAATATTGTGTACTGATAAAAAAAAATCACCCGGTGTAATTTTCACGAAAATTGTTTCAAATTGTCATTTTTGGTACTTATTACGAATATTAAATTATGCATACGAATGATTTAATTTTTAAAAATTAAGTGGAGCAACTTTCCCTTAGTACATTTGTATTATTTACATATAGGATGACAGGATGCATTTGTTTGCACTACTAGACCAAGCCCTTAACGCAACAAAATTCAATTTAATAAATTATGTTTATTTCACGGGACAATTTGTTAATCTTGTTAATTATGTTTTATTGCAAGATAACCAACTGATTTGTAAACAAAATATTGCGTTGAAGAATTTAAGGTGTAACTCAGTGAAAAAAACATAATCCTAAACTCATCTTATAAATTCGAAAGTAACTCTGTCTATCTGTCTCTTCTTCAAATAAACTACTGAACCGAATTAGATGAGATGAATGAAAAACCAAAGATAGTTGAACCTGAGAAATGACATTGGATGGGTTTTATCCGGTATAGCGGAAATCCAACGGCAATGGCAACTATGCGGGGTTTCCTTTGACTATGCGAGCGAAGCCGCGAGTAGCAACTAGTATTAACTATTAACTAAAATCTTACGGATTCTATCCCGATCTCTGATAAATTTCGTAATTCGATCGATCATCAATAAATCAATCAAATGTTGGATCGCATAGCCTTAGCCTTTTGGTTGCGCAAGCGCATGGTGTATGGATGTCGAATTATCGAAATGTTTCAATGAGTGCTGACAGCTGACGTTTAATTATAGATATTACTATTAGTATAAATTGATATTATTATCATAAGATATAGTATTATTTTGATAACGATAAATATTTGTTTGATAATAAATGCTAAGAACGAAGGATTTTAAGGAACCGCTTATTTATTTTTGTAATTGAATTTGCGTGATACATTATTCATGATCATATTTTTCACTAGCTCACCGCCCGCGGCTTCGCCCGCTTTGTCTAAAACCTAATAAATTATATACTAAAACCTTCCTCTTGAATCACTCTATCTATTAAAAAAACCGCATCAAAATCCGTTGCGTAGTTTTAAAGATTTAAGCATACAAAGGGACATAGGTACAGAGAAAGCGACTTTGTTTTATACTATTAGTACGAGATCCGGCTGCAGGATCAGTGCGTTCATCGGTTTTTTGCTGAAAACCGAATTTTTATGTATATTTATAATTAGGAGAATATATATCGACTAGGTTGCCAGTCAAAATTTGGCCGCAAGCATGTTTAATTAAAATTTTTCTAATCGATTTTTGGGAAAAAAATTCGTTCACTTGTTTTTTGAATAAAATGTAGTCTACATCACGTCAAATGATATAAAAATTCTAAAAAATCACGGTTGCCGCTTTTCACCTGGCCGCAACATCTTGGCAGCCTGGTGCAAACAGGTATGATTTCGATTTATTTTTACGTTCATAACGCACATTTATGAATCATATATCAAATTAAAGCTATTTTTTTTCTATTTATTATCATATATGGTTGCCTAATTAAATCCGGCCGCAAATAAGGGTTGCTGGCTTATAAAAATTATAAATATAGGATTAGTGCGTTCATCGGTTTTTTGCTGAAAACCGAATTTTTATGTAACTATATGTATTTATAATTAGGAGAATATATATCGACTAGGTTGCAGTCAAAATTTGGCCGCAAGCATGTTTACACTCAACCTTAAATATTCAACATCTTTAACAGCCGGCAACCCTTATTTGCGGCCGGATTTAATTAGGCAACCATATATGATAATAAATAGAAAAAATTAGCTTTAATTTGATATATGATTCATAAATGTGCGTTATGAACGTAAAAATGAATCGAAATCATACCTGTTTGCACCAGGCTGCCAAGATGTTGCGGCCAGGTGAAAAGCGGCAACCGTGATTTTTTAGAATTTTTATATCATTTGACGTGATGTAGACTACATTTTATTCAAAAAACAAGTGAACGAATTTTTTTCCCAAAAATCGATTAGAAAAATTTTAATTAAACATGCTTGCGGCCAAATTTTGACTGGCAACCTAGTCGATATATATTCTCCTAATTATAAATATACATAAAAATTCGGTTTTCAGCAAAAAACCGATGAACGCACTGATCCTGCGGTGGGATCTTAGACTATATGTAGTGATGATGGTGTCAGAAGGATATCATTCTACACTATCTTTTGAAGGGTGTTATCAAAATATAAGATTTTAAAGATTACTATTGAAATGTACAAAAAAAAATATTTCGTTTTTTTACAATCTATATTCAACACAAGGTTACAATCCATACTAATATTATAAATGCGAAAGTAACTCTGTCTGTCTGTTACTCAATCACGCCTAAACTACTGAACCAATTTGCATGAAATTTGGTATGGATATATTTTGATACCCGAGAAAGGACATAGGCTACCTTTTATTGCGAAATATGTACCACGGGCGAAGCCGGGGCGGACCACTAGTATATAATAATTCAACAATAAACATTTATTTTCTTATCAGATACACTATTCGACACGACTGGTTTTGAATTAAAACCGTTAAATTCGTACCGATTATTCAAAGGAGATATTTTTAACCAATTTCAATGGAGTACGTGCATGTAGATTGGCCTGGTTGAAGATTCATTTTATTCAATAGTTTATATGGTTGTTAACGAAATTGTAAATCTTATTCAGGAAATAAATCTGGTGTAAATTTGGTGAAAATAGATGTTTTTTTTTTGCCCTTTGTCGTTAAACTTCTGTGCATATTTAGTTTTATTTGACCAGTAGTGGAGCCATCTTAGGAAGCTTGTAGGATCAAAATTGTTAGATGATTATGATTCTTTACTAAAGGAAACTTCCGAGTTTATTATCAAACGTTATTTCATGTAGTACCTAACATTTATTCTTTCATTGGATAGAAAACTTATAAAATTTTCAAATCTGAAAGTCAATGTCTTCAACCACTGTCTCAACCGTGAGCTAATTGTAAAAAATATGAAATAGAGACAGTTTTTGATTCTTCTTCAACTCCTATTTTAACCTTTAAAGAAATAGATACGCAAATGTATACATTTCGATATACAATAAAATGACATGTTTGAGAAGCTATTAATCATATAAATCATCGATATTCTGTCGCAACCTAATCAATAATTTCACAATGTGAATTAGTATGAGTTTTTTTCATAAACCAACATGTTAAGTTGACAGCTAATTTTAAGTTTAGTTCGACCTTGACGCGTGCTCAAAGGTGAAGATCTTTTGATTTTAACATTTGGATGTTTTTGCAACTATTTATTGTAAAATAGTTAATTTTCCTGGCATTTCGCAAACTTAAGATGTAAAAGCAGCTGATTAAAATCAAATTTCAATGTACGTTGTTATGAAAAAGAATTGTTTCTATTTGTAAAGCTTAAACTGCTGAACTGATTTGCATAATTGTCAGAAGTAATGTATACTCCTGTCTTTTTAACACATTTTACCATAGACAACACCGGAGAATGCAGCTAGTATATTCTATAACACAGATAGAAGAATAAATAATTTTAATAATTACAACACAGAAAAAACATTTTCTCAACTTTTTGCTTCTAAATCAAACAAATGACAACGACGTAAAAATGACGTAACTTTTAAACTACAATCAAATTTAATTGGCACTTAAACAGTTCGTGTGAATGAGACAGATAGCGATAATTAAAGAACAAAGCAGTAAAGATTGAGTTCATTTCAAAATGGCCGACGAAAGCATTAATTTGCTGATTTGTTATGTTATATCAAAGATTAATTAGATTGTGTAATTGACTATGTAATGGGTAAACTGATTCAGAATTGATTTAAAAATTATGAATATGATTGTTAATGGTAGGTATGTTAGTTTGAAAATTATGAATGTAATAGATACAAATGATCGGGTAAGTATATGAATTTTGGTATTGGTATATATAGATTAAAGTAAAATAAAAATTCGTAAGAGAGGAAATGAGGATGAACATTTGTAGCTACGGCGTAGTTTTATATCGTGAAACACATCTATTATTACTACTTTTGGTTTCCTTGAAGGCGCTAATCTCAGGAACTATTGGTCCGATTTTAAAAATTATTTCAGTGTTAGATAGCCCATTTATTGATGAAGGCTATCATCACGTTTACACATATACTTAGTGATTTAATAATTAATATTATATAGCCCACGAAATAGAAAGTTAATAAGCTTTTATATAACAAATAACCCGAAAAAGTACCTGTTTATTATGCACCAGACTGTAATATCTTTATTGATACAAAACTTTACATAATTTCATGCTCAAAAGAAAACTAGTTTATGACATTTTTATTATTTATGACTGAAACTTAACTTGTTCAATGTTTTTATTTTTAACGCGTTTTCACAAAAAGCAAGTCATAGACTTTCTCGTTTTAATATCTATTGTTATTTAAATTATATTTCATACAACATAATCGAACTTTATATAAACGCAAAAGTTTGTAAGTCTGTATGTTGGTTACTATTTTACGCAAAAACAGCTGATCGGATCTGTATGAAATTTGCTACAGTGATAACTGATAGGTTATTGTCTGAATTAGCACATACTTCTTACCCGAATACCACACGAGTGACGCCGCAAGTTCTAACACAGTACATAGTTAACAAATGTTAAATATTATTTCCTGTGAACTTCACACGGAAGTAATGGTTCCTTGTCAATGCCAATACAAACATACAAACCGATAATTGGAGTTCACTCAACTGTTATGTAATTGTGTGTTTTGTTCATTCCAGCTATGTTTTGTGGTTTTATGGGCGCGATCTGTGTAGGAGTTTATGTGTAAAAATAACATTTGACTTGCGACAGAAAATTTGTCTTCTCGATAAGGACATAAGTAGAAACAGTGATAAATTGATAGATTAATGGATTGAACTTTTTACGAGTATTGTATGAAAAAATTAAAAAAAATAAGGGATTTTATACACATATATATCTTATATATAAAATTCTCGTGTCACAATGTTAGTCTGCATACTCCTCCGAAACGGGTGGACCGATTCTCATGAAATTTTCTGTGCCTATCGGGTAAGTCTGAGAATCGGCCAACATCTATTTTTCATATGTACCACGGGCGAAGCCGGGGCGGACCGCTAGTATAAGTATATAATCATATACTTAATATTGAGAATGAAAATAAAATAAGGAATGTTTTTACCTTATAACATCAAAATACCCTCATATTATTGTAATACGCCGCGGATTAAGATTTATTTTCATAACACACGTATCTATTATTATCTATTCGTATAAACAAAGATATAATAATGATATATAGATAATCGCGACATAGTGTCGCATGAGAATCATCGATTGCAAGAATTATTATAACATATTTGATTAGATTGTAAATATTCCACACGTCTTTTAAATACCAATACCTATAGTTAACATAGTCAATCGTGTAAAGACATTATAACATGAATTGAAACGTATTTAATATTAGACTTATTTTTCTATTATAAATTTATAAAGAATAGAAAAAATTCGATCACGAGGCGGGATTCGAACCCGCATCCTTTCACGCCAATTTATTATAGTGTCGATTATTTTTGTAATATTATAATGTCGATAGTATAATATGTGAAAATTGAAAAACCAGACAACCCAGGATAGGCCATCCTGGCGCATGAGATCGAGGAGAGCCGACCCCAAATAAAGGGATAAGGCAAAGGAAAAGAAGAAGTATAATATGTGAAAAGCGCCTTGAAATCGATCAAAAAACCCTTTCAAGACATTAGTACCTACTTATATACCTACCTACAATATAATAATTCTCAAAGGACTCTAGTTACTAGATTTTCCACACTAAAGGCTCTTCTATACAGTTAATGCTTATTCATATCCCATTTCAATGGCAATCATCGGTGACATGACATCACTTAGCTGATGATAAATGAAGATCCTTTGTGAATGGTCAAGAAATATGAAAGAGTTGTTATTAAATGTCACAGTCAAATATGAGAATATTTTATATTTGTTTAGACACTTTTAAATAATAATTAGGTACTGTGTTAAATTGCCAATTCTTCTTGATAGACGCGACCTTCCGAATCAGTCGTAAACAAAACCACCCTTGCCCCGCGGTTTTACCCGCATTTCTCCGCTCCTGTTGGTCTAAGCGTGATGTTATAGCCTTATAGTCTTTCTCGAAAAATGGCCTATCTAACACCGAAATAATTTTTCAAATCGGACCAGTAGTTCCTTAGATAAACGCGTTTAAACATACAAAAAAACTTATAAAGTATAGATGTCAATTAATGAACACGTCATGTAAAAATTTACATGATAAAATTCTGAGTTTGATTTGATGACCTACTTCCTATCTCCGACCTCAATAACATCAAAATACCCTCATATTATTGTTACAAAAACAGCGCACTTAACACATTAAAATGCAATAAGAGCAACATTACAACGAGGTTTCATTTTCGGTAACTGCCTCGGAAGGAAAGTGACGTTACGTCATGTAGGTGGTGGTGTCACCACGGGCGGTTGGAACGCCGCGTTTTTGCTGCGCGTGTGAAACAGTTTTTTTGCATTTTTGATGGACGCATAGGATCGGATCAATTAGTATTGCTATCTAGGAACGTGATTGTTGAATGTAGTTTGACGTAATGAAATAAAAATGGAAACTGCGTTTTTTTAATCAGTAGCTATCTCACAATGACCACGTGTTAGAATTTACAAAAACTAAAGAGAACAATCGGCAAGATACTTGATAGATAGGTACTGTTCTTGAAAAAATAATATTTTTCCTTATAAAAGTGTATAAAAATTAAAAACATTTAAAATGGTTTGGCCTCTTAACAATCCTGTTGCATAATGCATTCTACATAGAGTATTTTGAGTAATCAAGTACTTCCTCTTCTAAATAGAATACAAAAACTTACAAAACGCGGCGTGTATAACATAACAATGTAACAAGTACGGATGTAACTGTCGAAAATTGATGTCCGAAATCGTTACCAAATTTCTTGTTAACTAGTTTTGTAATGCCTTTGTTCGCTATTTATTATACCTGACCGCACTTTGTGAAAGATGATTTAAATAATTTGGAAAATCCAAAAGTGCACGCCTCATAATTTTTTTTTAATAAATATTTATTAATTATTATTTTTGTTTATTTAATAACAATTAAACCACATCGAATCAGACCCTGAAAAATGAAAGGGTTCTATTCCTGAGCATACTCAAGCGTAAGAGAAAAAAAAAGACTCGATTAGTAAAGTATTTCGGTCGCTATCGTGTTAACAAGAAAAAGGATCCGCACATACAGACACACGGACGTCCAAGACAGAACTTTTTTAAACTGTTTTTTAATTAGTTTAAATAACAAAAATGACATCAAAAATATCATGAACGTTAAAAATAGTGTTTTTTCTTAATATGTGTGTGTATGTATTATCTTACAAGTGCAATGTATGATACATAAAGACATTTTAAGTTTGAAAAATCAGATGTTTTGCGCGAAGTGACAGTAGTACCCACCTCAACGCTTCGCTTATGAGGCGTGCAATATATCTAGTTTACGCCCCGGTTCTGTTCGGATTGGATTTTATAGTTGTGGTGTAATTATATGTACATGTGAAGATAGTTATAAAATAATTAACAAGTAATTATTTATACGTGTTCCCTGTACATCACATGGTGGCAGCGGTGGGTTCCCTGTACATTACAATAGAATATTAATTTTATCTGCTTTACCTGTATGTTTGTATGTAACCGACACCTTTAGACTCGACTTTGACCCACTTTAATCGGACAGATTTAATTAAAACTTTGTATGCTTATCAAGGATCGGTGACAATACAATAATTTCATGAGTTTAAAAATGTTTTTTTTAACTACATTAATTATAATTAATTCAAATTTCAGTCAAAATTAGTCGTTGTTAAGTTAGTAGTGTAACTACACGACTTTCAACATATTCCTAGATATTTGATAGACTCGATTATGTCATTAATATTACATGACATTCAAAGCGTCCTTCACACCAAAAACTTAATAAAAACGGTTGGATTAAAGTTAAATGAGCTTTGTTTGTGTTTGTTAATCTACTGTGTTTTACCGAAAATTAAAATTATTTTTCGTCAATATTTTTTAATTTGGTTGATTAAGGCGTGTACACGCGGTTTAATATCAAAACAATAAAAAAAAACACGAGGTACATATCCAAAAAAATCTATAAGAGATCAGTCTTAGCTTAATACATTTGACCGACAAATATAATTTAAATTATTCAAACTAAACCGTAAAATTGATCAGGAAACGTGATTGTCGCACTTGACCTCAATGGAACTGGTTGTCGCGCTCCAATTATCCTAATATCACCCTTATTAGAATAACAATAGGCGATAATCTCGTGTGTCATATTATTACAAATTGAACTTTACTTGTGTTACCGTAAGATCCATTTCAAAACAGTGCTGTGTTGAAAGTGAGATGCAAATGAAATGCTTAGTTGAACAGTTGGTCAAAGAGGTTAATTTATTAATTAGAACTTTACTAGCGTTAAGATAAAAAAGCAAGTATAGGTAGAATATAGCATACGTCACTCTGAATATTTTAGCTTTGTGGTATTATGTGGATATTTCTCGAAAAAATCCTTCTACCTTCATTCTGAGCATCTAACTTAATGCGGTTCTTAGGAAGTACGGGATCGATTTGTAAAAAAATTTCAGAGCTAGATATCCTATTTATTGAAGAAGGCTATAAGGATCATATATCAGCACGCTAATAGAAGTGGAGAAATTCAGGTAAAACCGCGGGATGCAGCTAGTATAGTATAATGTGGTTCCGCATAGATCGGGGACCTTGATTAGGGTCATGTGTGATTGATCGGAGTGTTTGAGCCAATTGCTTATCAGATGTCTTTACTGGGTTGTCTCGTGACGTATTGTAGACTAGTTTATGGACGCGACTTTCCTTATGTAAAATCTTGTGCCATGTTTACATAGTAAGCAGAGGGAGATAATAATACCTATGCATAAAAAATAGTATAGATATTTACAAGCAGATGAAGATAATTTAACATTAGCATACAAAATTAAAAGAATCTATGGAATAAGAGCTATTTATATGCTATGTATATTATAGCTATAGATTTTCTGTATGTTGATGGTGCACTTGGAAATGGATAAATACAAAAAACTATCGGGATAAATCATTATACTTCATTTTATGAATTATATTTATAAAATATTTATTTGTATGGTTTATGCAAAATTAGTGAGAACAGCAAGTTATAAAAGAAAAGAAGTAGAAGTATAAGTATAGGTATTATTATACAAGGATACATTACATGAATTATTGCAGTTCCTTCATGTTTTTATTATAATTGCAGTGAAAGGTGAATACTTGTCAGCCTTGATGAGGCTGTATGTACTCTATAGGGACACCAACCGAAGTGACATTCGTTATCCTTGGTTACCTTTATTTATATGAAAGTAGGTAATTATTTATTACTAGCTTTCCGCCCGCGGCTTCGCCCGCGTTTTCAAAGAAAAACCCGTTCCCGTAGGATTTCCGGGATAAAACCTTTCCTATGTCCTTTCTCGGGTATCAAAATATCTCTATACCAAATTTCATGCAAATTGGTTCAGTAGTTAAGGCGTGATTGAGTAACAGACAGACAGACAGAGTTACTTTCGCATTTATAATATTAATACTAATATTATAAATGCGAAAGTAACTCTGTCTGTCTGTCTGTTGAAATACGATATCATCCGTTTAATCATCCGTTTTTTACTATTTTTGTTATTGTTTGCGAAACAAAAAACTTTTAAACAGAAAAACAAAGCGAAAAGGAAGGTATATTACTTTCCCTTCCTTCTTATCAACTACAAGATTGGTAAATCTACATTTAAACAACCAGACATTATGAATTTAAGTTTTAAATGTAGGTAAGTAATTAATTTATTATTTAAGCATTTAAAAAGATATCTAAACTAATAATATAAGTATTACGCTCTATTCTTACCAATGGGAAGTAGGTACCTATGGTATATTTAAATAAATAAATAATTAAAAATAAAAATACGTGTTTTAAAACTTTTAAAATTAATTAAGAATTACTTCAACACACTCTTACGCTACTGCTATTAGAAGTAAATCTTTAAAACCAAGGTGTAACGAATTTGATCGGTTAATTGCAACAATTTGTAAGTATGTCCGTCTGTCACCAGTGATCAACTGGAACACAACGAATTGCGCAGTGGTGTGCGCTTCCGCAAATTTCTCTCCCACGACACTTAGACGTATTTTCTATTTATTTATTATGGATTATTATATTTGTACGAATATTTGTTTGGATATATCTGCAAAATTCGATGTAAATTTTTATATTTTTGTATATTGTATCAATAGATGTCAAGTAGTGTACCATAGCTAATTGATGCAAATAGTTATTCGAAAAAGTATACAAAACTACTGGAATACTATGTATTGAAAGTTGAAACACACTCAATGCGTAAATATTCGGCGTCCAAAACGTGTTCTTATTAATAATTTTGAATGAGTCACATTTAAGGTGAATCTAATGTCACGTAAAAATTCTAATCAAACATACAGTTTTACCATCGTTTGTATATAAATATTTTTTTAAAGTTACTATGAGCTCCAGAGAATAACATCTTATTTTATTAAAAACTCAAGCTCGCAATCATAAATTTCAACTTCAATTTCATAAATTTCATTTCATTTTATTTTTACTACCTATTGGTGTACCTTTTAATTGGCGTAGCTTAGTATTTAAAGAAAGAAAGAAAGAAAAAACATTTATTTCAAGGACATCAATAAAGAACATCAATACAATACAGAAAAAAATAAACAAAACTTAACTAAACAACAAAAAAAAAAAAAATACACAAAATTTACACACAAGAGAAAAAGTAAAAGAATTAAAAATAAAGAAAAACAATTGTAAAACAGTGTCCTTGAAAAAGGGAAGCCAACTCAGCGTAATCTATGCTGCAATATTATGCATACACAGAGCTGGTTTCATCTCAAAAATTGTATCACTAGCTGTAAGGTACCTTATCATAAATAAATAAATAATAAATAAATAAATATAATTAATGTCATTTTAATTCGATACTCTACTGCTTAATATTACAATATCTTAACATTTACAATTTACATACTTACATTTCCTAAATTGAACAAAAAGTTGATATTTTAAAGTATTTTAATGGACTTCCTCGTTCAGATCAATAAAATATTTAACACATGACAATTCGACGCTTTTAATTCTTCCGACGTATAGTCTTAATATTTTTTTAATAAATGTACATACATCGGCAAGTTAAAAGGAAAAGTAGTTAAATATATGGTAATGACGATAAAAACTTATTATCTATACATATAATAAATCTGTAGAAGGGTCAATTCTGTACATTGAAAATATTGAAAAAATAAATAGCAGGGGGTGTTACTGGATCGATACCAAACCCAAATATGTGATTAAAAAAATTTTTGTCTGTCTGTCTGTCTGTATGTATGTGAAGACATCACGTGAAAACTAACGGTTCGATTTCGATGAAACTTGGTATAATTATACCTTATTATCCTGGGCGTAAAATAGGATACTTTTTATCCTGGAAAAATACGTAGAAAAAAAATATCTTAATTTTTCAGTTTTATCCATAGACGTTGTTCTGTAGAACCGCGAACACACGATGGGTATTATTATAGGCCTAGCCGTATTTGGGTCCAATAGATATTTATAAGATGTTATTGTCAGAGTTACTCAAAATGGAGAAATAAACCATCCACGCGAAGAGCGACATCCGCGTGGACGTAGTCGCGGGCGGAAGCTAGTAAGAAAATATGGCCTTGTAATGGAGTAAGTTAATACGAACGAATATATTTATAAACTCGCATTTATGTAGGTATAACACAATCCATAATTTACTTTTGAACGTTGTGAGGTACCGACTGGAAATCGAAACCTATCGATATTTTTTTAATAATCTAATATCTAATATATATTCTAATATATATTATAAAGGCGAAAGTTTGTAAGGATGTATGGATGTATGGATGTATGGATGTATGGATGTTTGATACTCTTTCACGTAAAAACTACTGAACCGATTACAATTAAATTTAGCACACATATAGAGGGTAACTTGGATTAACACATAGGATAGTTTTTATCCCGGAAATCCCACGGGAACGGGAAATATGCGGGTTTTCCTTTGCAAACGCGGGCGAAGCCGCGGGCGGAAATCTAGTTATTCATAAAACTGTTTTGAACAGGATCAAATAGAGTTAAATGTAACCGAATAAAGTCATATAGACTATTTATTATTTGACTCGCATAATAAATAAGAAACAGGATCTAGATACCTCATTATAAAAAATAGCATATTTAAAAAACATTCTTTAAGTTTACAAAATATATTTAAACCAAGCAACTCAAACTTTAAAGAAAACGTAAAAAACATGCGACCCTTAACATTTTGTAAATCAATGTTCACAAGGTCGTCTGCAAATGTCATTACAGACAGGTGAACGCCTGTATTATTATATACCTTTGTGCAAGTTATCTGTTGCAAGTTGTAATGTCTTGTGTTTTGAATAATATGAGCTGTCTTGTATATTATTTCTTATTTGTGTGGTTTTTGGTCAAAAAATGACTATGACAAACAGGTTATTTAAATACCTCTCTGGAAAATAAGTTTTAAAATGATATTGATTTTCGTTACTAATGCTATAGGAATTTATTTCATACGAGTAGATATTCGATTATTATAAATTGACGGTTTTATTTAGATCTTTTGTCAGAATTTCATACGCTTTGCATGTCAACAATCTAAAAAGTCGGATGCTAGTAAATTTAAGCTTATGTTAACATAACTACCAAGAATCTCCATAGAAACTAACTTGTTCATTATAAAGTGAATGAACCATCTTGCTCTTATAAAAAAACCGGCATGATATATATTTGGGGTTGAAATCGGATGTCCGTCTTGTGGTCACAGCCGATAGGGTTGGAAGACATATAAGTGATAAAAATTGTTTGCCGGTAGATACACGTTATAAAATAATATTGTTTTAACCAATATGTATTGGGAATGACGTAGTTTTAAGTGAATAGAAATAGTTGAAATAGTAACGAGTACTGATAAGGTTTTTATCATTAATTAATTGATATTTGGCTGTTAATTCATCAATGTTTAGAAAATAATCAATCTTTTTAACAACAGATTAGCTAAGTTTTCAAACGTGGGCAAAATCTGGGTGTTTTGCTAGTATAACAAAGGAAAAGTTAATTATCTACGCCTCGTTGCTACGTAAATACTTTCAAAAGGCGAGGACATGTACAAAGCAGAGGCGTCCACTATAATTATTGTACCCACAGGCCACAAGATGTACACACACACAAAACAACATCTTAAAATTACAAGTCTATCTATTTATATACTAAATAATGATATTATTTCTAGTAACTTATTGAATTGAGTGTGAAGATATTTTCACAGTTCAGTTTTAGGTCAGAAGGGTGCTCATTTAGTTAAATACTCAAAAATATATAATAATAAATTAATTCTATGAACAGGCTGATCAAAACAAGTCTAATCGTACCTCATTCAACAAGGTTTGAAAATAAGCTATGTAAAGTACACACACATACATATCTAATATACACATTACACACATATACACGTATGAATAATAAGTAATAACACACACACATGCATATTTAAATATACATATTAATAATAACCCACGTTATCTATAGTATTGCAAAAATAAAGCAAATATATCGCAAACGGATACATGCCCTTGGCATGCGACAATTTTGTAGAGAAAGGCATAAAAACCGGGCGTACACAGCCTTCGAAATGTCGCCTTATCTCCTACACCTATTGCAATGTTCTTTTTTAAATAATATCGATGCAAATAAAATAAATTGCTTTAAATATGCATGCTAAATAAACGAGAATACATTCTTAATACAATATGAATCAGGTTGGTTAATGTTAACACATATTTTTTTTTTAATATATGTGTTCGCATGCAAGGAAAGCAATGAAAGTAATAGAAAATGTTCTAAATTTCGCTATAGAAGTCATAGAAGGGTCTTATTTCAAGAATAGAAAAGGCGAAAAAACCTAGATCATGTTCCCTAGAGATACTACGAAAGAACTTCTAAAGAACACATAAAATTTCTATCAATTCACTAGCTGTGTCCCACGGTTTACCCGCATTGCTCCGCTCCTAATTCCTATTGGTATACTAAGCATGATCAGAGCTATAGCCTTCCTAATTAATGGTTATCTTATACTGAAATAATTTTTCTTATGATCAAAGAAATTTAAACCGAAAACATACGTAGGTAGGTATAGCAGATTTTATTTATTTATCGAGTGAAACTCAGTAAATATAAATGTTAACTAAATAACAGACAGATGTAACTAAATCGTAAAATCAGTGAGTTCACAAGTAAAACGCTCGTAAAATCGTGAGAAACCGCAGGATATGCTAATATTTATGGATGCGAGACATCCTCTGTTTGAGCTGTGTATAAATTAGAAACAATGTATGGTCATGTGAGATTTCACTTCTTATAATAAGTATATTAATATTAAAACGGAAAATAATATAAAAGCTTTCAAAAATATGAGTAATTTTGATGGCAACAAATAATGTATGTATGTAGATCTAAATTATTGTCAGAAAGATTTATAACAACACTAGCTTACCGCCCGCGGCTTCGCCCGCTTTGTTTAAAACCCAATAAATTATATACTAAAACTATCTATTAAAAAAAACCGCATCCAAATCCGTTGCGTAGTTTTAAAGATTTAAGCATACAAAGGGACAGAGAAAGCGACTTTGTTTTATACTTATGTAGTGATGATAAAGTATTTTATCTCCGAGCTTCACGGTAGCCAAATTTAAGACAAAATTATTATTGTATAAAATAAAATACAATTGACATAATACCGTTTATAATAGCATTGAAACTTATTGAAATATGAAATAATATTACAAAATAAAAACTTACAGTCAATAATCGCATTGAAAAGAAATATTTTGTACAATAACATCAAACACAGCTCATTACGAACGGACAGAGAAACCTGCTTTTTACTTTATATTTTTAACAAAACGTCAACCGTTACTAATCACTTGCAAATTAAAATTCAATCCCAATGTAGGTATTTGCGAAATAGTTGAGTTTTTACACCGTCTTTCTAAATTCGTTACACATTGAGTAGTAATTGCAAGCTGCAAAAAGGGGATTGTGAAAAACTTTTACGAGAAATATTTAGTATGTGGGCCAGGTGGAATTTGGTTATGATAAAATTGTGTTTTTTCATAATTGGAGTTAGTTTTAATAAATTTCTTTCCTTATCGGGCTATTTTGTGGATATGCGTGGTGAGAGACCTAAGATTGATTTAATTATTTAGCTATACCTATCGAACGTTTTTAACAATCATACCTATACTATAATGTATAGATATAAGTACCTCTTAATATCAACAATGCTATAAATTAAATAATAAATCATTAAATCATCTGATAATAATCCTCCTCTGTCAATCTTAATTTTGACCTTGTCAACCTTGATCTTTTTCCGATCACGTCGGTCTTTCAATTCATCAGACTATTGAGTTATAGAATAGGAAATGCCCTTGCATTAATTACAAAGTACGAAGCGTACAGCATAGATAGTTTTTTTTAACTTTGTTTTTAGTCCAGTCAATTTAGTCATAAAAATAACGAAATTCCGACAATCGGAAATTCGTAAAGATTAAAATAAAGTGGTAAGTAAACCTATTAAAATAAAGAGCTAAAAGTCGTCATCGATCCCATGTCTGCTTCGACATTTGACATTGACGTTGTTCGGGGTCACGGTGTTCATGATTTTTTTCTCGAAGTCCTACCATTTCCCAGATATTGCTTACAGCTTTTTAATAAGTCTAAATAGCGCTTCAAGTACTACTTACAGCTTTAGAATATCCACTGCCAGCGCTGCCATCGCTGGAGTTGCTCAGCCGCCGCTCGGTGGACGCCGGCGGCGACCACGCGCTGCCGCTGTCTGACGGCATAGCACTACACTACACTACACTACACACGCGTGATGTGTCCATTGTACGGTAACTGCAACAAAAGGGACGGGTTAGTGGAATTGTTCATACAAAAAAGAGCACGTGTCAGAAGTGAAACTTCTTTGGCAAGTTTCAAAGATACCAAAATCGTCGCCTTACTGCATGACGTGACGGTAATGATTAAATAGTTAATAAATCAATTTATTAAACTTCATATAGTAAAAGTCGAAAATAAGATAACTATGTTATTATTCATGAGCCTATTTTGAATAGCAAAACTACTTTAATGTGAATTAACCCTAAAACAACAGCCTTGTAATCATCATCAAAAAAATGTTCTTGTAGTTTTTTTTTAAACGTCAATGAAAGAAGAAAAAACACTTTACAAGTTTACAAATAAAATCAATTTATAACCAATACTAAATGAAATAATAAAAAATAGCACACGATGATCATAAATTGCTTCTGGTTGCAGAATTTATGTGCATATCATTGTTAGATTAAATAGATAGAGCTATCACTTCTCGATCGATCGCATGAAAAGATAAACATGATGTGTAGATACATGACGTCAATGTTTTGCTCAATTATCTACCTATATTATTATTATAAATTTATATTGGAGACTAAAACCATAGTATAAAGAGAACAAGTATGCCGTCTCCCGGCATTTAGGAGAGCAAGGTACCCCTAAACTCGCGAGGCGCAGGGTTGTCACTTGGCACATTGATAATTTAAATAATTGTATAATATAAACAAACACCGACCGCACACAGCAATGGCACGGCCCTCACGAGAAAGAACCGAGCGGCGTTGTGTGCGTGCGTCAAGTTTGCGTACAATGCGTACGTACACGAACGGGTGGGCAAGTGCTCCGCGTATATACGGTGCGATGTACCTTTGTTAGAAGATACCTTACTTGTTCTCTTTATACTATGTTAAAACATAAAGAGCAGATTAACATGAATCATCATTAGAACGTGTTTGTTTGTTATTTACTACGTAACGGAGTATCCGAAATACGTGACTTTTACACTAAGTACACAAATGCCTATGCGAACGATGCCGCAGGTAAAAGGTAGTTTCCTGTTATTAAAACAATACCTTTATTTGGCTATTAGAAATGATCTCATAGGTAGGTACCTGCTGCTGTAATGTAAGTACAATTAGCAAAGAAATTAACAACTGCTAATTATTTGCAATTATTATTAGTAAATGTCGGAAACTTTAGGAATCATTTCTTTTATAACTCGTTTAAAACAGTATTGATTTCCTTTGATCATAACAATTTTAAACGAAGCATAAACCAGGTCCTTCATCAGGTAACCGCGAACCACCATACGATTGCTCCGAAAATATTTATTTTTTACCTTCATCAAAATGTGGATTAAAATCACATCGAAAACCTAGGTAAACATCAAGCAGACTAATAATAAATTTTGGCTAATTGACCTAACCATAACATTGAATTGGTAGAGCCTTCCCAAGAATCCAGCTAAATTCGGCTAAGCTATTTACCTACTTTCATTATACATTATGTATAATAATGAGGTAATATTCTCCGTAAGTAGTAATTAAGCAAAACTTCCTATTGTTCACTGAAATTACTTTTTACACAACGTCTTACACAATTTTCGCATATATTATACCTACATAAATATTTCATAATCTAATTGTATTTTTGATTTTCAGATACTTAAAATTTTAAGGATTTTCCCGGAACTACCATGTGATATTCTATAAATATGTGAATAAAATAAAATTCCAAATACCACACCATAATAAGAAGCAATAAAATAGCACAAAACAATAGATCCTTCGAGATCACAACTTCACAACTCTTTATCAGATAACAAAAACACTTCAAAATCCGTACGTCACTCAAGTTGGAATTGCAACACACACTTCTCATTAACTACCAAATACAACAAACAATACGAATGCTAATTACCAGAATTTCACAGTTCAACAATGCTTGAGACTTGCTAAACGCCGAATATCATATAATAATCGCGCTAGCTACATACAAGCTACACGTCCGTACCGCGCGGCAGTCTGATCTCAACTGACGAGACGCGGCCAAAATATGTAATCGAGTTCATAACATTTCTCGAGTCTTGACTCGATACGATTTTATCGACATCGCTTATCGATACAATTATATTCGCGTTCTTGCATTAAACTTAATGAGGCAATTAATGATTTTCTATATTTACCTGCCTATGAAAGTAATTAATCCTTATACAACCGCAAATGTAATTCGGTATTTAGTAAATTTTAACTCATAAGGAAAGTGTTTATATCGATTATTATATAATAACGCAATTACATTGCTTTCTAATTTCCTGCCTTAAAACATATTTACGTAAATTAAAATAATACTTATATATTAAACGTGTAAAACCAAGTTTTACAAGTCGCTCTGTTCTCGTTTTGTGCGTCTGCTGATGATTTCGTACTTATTCCCTTACCTAACTAGTTTTAACAGCAGTTGAATTTTAGCATCACAGGATCCTTCAGATTTAACTTATCGAATTATTGGTCAATATCGCTAATTACATGAGACCTACCAACATTCAAGATTCAGAGGAAGATTCAGACGTCACTGACAATCTTATAAATTGACAACCCAGCACATATTGAACAGCCCTTTTATACAATACACAAGGAACAATATTACTTCCTGTTGTTAAAATGCAACTTCAATATTGACTTCATTTCCAATTCGCAATTCTTTCAATCGCAAACATTGGAACCGATTCGTGGCCAATGTAAACCTTACGTCATTTCCTTAGATATTTATATCCTCAGTCAATGCTGGAACTACAGAAGTCTAGTAATGTAGTTTACGCCTTGTTACAATCTATTAATGGTATCTGCTTGGACAATACTAGGGCGTTGGTACTTTGTGTATTTGAGACCTTTTCTCTGGGGACACTGAATGAAATCGTAATTTGAAGATAAGGTTGCGTTGTCTGAATTTTGTCATTTCTGAACAGTAGAAAAGAAAAATAACGAAACTTTTATGGTTCTTCTGATTGTTGTGGATATAAGAAGAATATATTTTACTAGAAGATGACCTGGCTTTAAATACTTCGCCACTATTTACTATTACAGAAATTTGTCAAACGTGGTGAATATCCGTAGGTATAAACATCATTTTCCATCCACTGCTCAATGTAGAAATTTGTGCAAGGTAGATAGGTATAAGTACTTGAAATAGTTTCTAGCCATTAGAAGAATCCACCGATCTTCCAGACATTTCATGCTAACACAGGCCAAATAACAATTCGGAAGTAATCTATGCAAATAACAATATTCCAACCCTAAAAGGAGAACTTTCTCTTGACAGCATACCAGGAATAGATAAGTTCAAAATGTAACCTAGTGTCATTGAATGTAGAGTTGGAATAGGCATTGTTAAAGGAGAAATTCGACTTCCTGATATGAGACCTAGTAATTGTATCGCCCCATATAGTCGACAAGAATAATGGCTTCTTGAAATTGCCTGATTGACATTTCGCGGGAACTATCTGCGATTTATAAATCATCTGTTTGATAGCTTACAGATAAATAATTTGATGAGGATATTGTTAGTGTGTTTATATAGTGTGTATTTTTGTATTGATATCATTCTTATCATTTCATGTCTTGTTGTCTATGTTGAGATTAACTTTGAAATGTGAAACATGTATGTAGAATGTCAAATAGGCATCATTTTGAGGTGCAATATTATTGTACATGATAGGATTTCACAAATTATTGCTCCAAAAAGATGCAACCAGAAAATTTATTCGTTTATCATTTGTTTTACATGAAGACTTCCTATAACTGAGACGATGATTTACTTTTTCATAATTGAACTGAAAACAGTATGAAACAGTATGTATAAGTAAGTCGTAATTATTTTATATAAATTGATATTACTACTGTCCGAACATTGCATTTTTAGACAGGTCTCAAATATCATTTGAGTGGTAAAAAATTGGTTGAAATATTATTTTATGCAACAGATCACCATTAAAAAATCCTCTTGAAGTATATACTCCTTGACATACGTATGGTTACATAAAAAATCCGAGGATGGCTTATTTTCCAACAATGTGGCCTCAAGTACCTATTAGGGTTGACAACATGCCATAACTTTGTAAAATATTGTTTTATACTTCCTTTTTAGTACTCGAATGATAGCTTAATAAATATAGTTTATATGTACCAGGATATGGATGTATTTAGGAAACCAGAAAGGTTAGTTGCAAGAAACTCAAGACATTTTTGTGCAAAGTACATTAGAACTATTAAATACATATACATATATAATACTAAAAAGCCTAAATCATAGAATTGCGTGACAATTAAAAGCCAAGTTGTTACCCGACTTATATAAGAAGATTAAACACACGTCAAAATAGTTCAAAATCAAGTGGTTTAAAAAACTATTAAAGCTCATTTTTACCCGTAACTCATAAATGCCAGCTGACAACCCTAATACAGCTGTAACTGTCAGGGCATAACGGTACCGCATCGGACGCGCCTACTACAGAGCAGATATATTTTTCTCCGTTTGTTATGCTTTGGATTAATTTATTCTTAATTTTAGGAAGGATTGTGTGTCCTGTGTTCTGGTGATATGGTTTAAAGTGTAAATATAATAAATATGTACGGGTAGAAAATGTGTTGATAAATATTTGTAAACAACTACATACTCATGTATGGGAAATTAACTTTGAAATAAAAAACACTTTCAGCGTCTGTTCGTGAAGATGTAAAATTTTACGAAAAAGTCATTTTGATGTACCTACAGTGAAACACAATTAAGATGAAACTTAGAAACTTAACATTTTATCAATTCGTCAATTCTACTGTACACAGAATGACAAACAAATAAATAATGTAAATATTGATTTATCATGCTAATTTATAGAAATCAAATTTTAATTGAAATTCTACGAAATACCTTCTAAGCTTTACATAGTTAGGCCGTGACTTAATACAAAGTGGGTAGGTAATATAAGCAATAAAATTTTAAGAATTAATTACTAATTACCTACATTAATTAACCTGTCAAATGTGGGTCGGTTTGGAGCCTTGAGAGCCGTTTTAAATTTCCACTAGATAAATTAAAAGTAATATGATAGTTGTACGCAAATTGGTGTGTTATTACATAGACTAGTACCTACTTGTATACAAAATTTAAATATATTATCTTGGAGATTATTATTATTTTATGTTTCCGTATGACAGGCTTAAAACTATAGTGGGAGGTGCAGGTATAGTTGTTTCTTACCAGTTAATTACCGTCGATTATTATTTATAAATACATAATATGAATTACAAAATTGATAAGATATATTTTTTTAATATGGTACCTAATTAAAACAACCAGTAAGTAATAACCAGTATATTTTGATAAACCAGCACCTTTAAGATGAATTTCTATAGCAATACGTTATTCCAATGTCAACGAAAGTTAAGGTCAAAAAAATACATAAATTAGAAAAGAGTCACGTAACCAACCAGTTGTGTGCAGTTGCGAGTGTATCTAATCAATATTATAATATTACTCGTTTATGATTAAACTGATTGATTTAGGGGCTTTTGATTTTTAATGTAAACTCGTAGAAAAGGCTTCGTATGAGGAAAACGTTTAAAATTGTTTCTTATGTTAGTGTAGCACTTATATGTTCAAATTAATCTTCCTTTCTTCATTAAAGCAAAAAATAAATCGACCTTGGATACGAAATGAAATAGAAACTACACCAAACCAAACTTAACTATTACTATTAAGAAAGATGAAAAATTTAACAACAAAGTGCTAAAAAGCTAAATTGAAAATATCTTTGTATTAAATAAGCTATTTTGGCCACATCTTACCTAAGACTTAATTATAATGTCTGGTAATAATCAACCTGCATGCAAAATATCAACGACAAATGCTTGTTTTATCGTAACATCTTCACATCCAAAAACTTTCATATTGACACGAAACACGTAAAAATAGTTAAAGATAGCATACGAAATAGTTAAAGATACGAAACGTTCATGAGAATGGGTGCAGCTACCAAAAGCGGTGTTTTGTCAAATTCTTCAGCTATTTACGGATAGCTCTATATAAGGTTAAAGTGCAACGTGTGATGAAATCGTGAGGTGTTTGAAGTCTGCTCTTACTTCATAGCTTTGATATGCCATCGATAGTACTTTTGGAAGTTTTTGGCCATAGCGGCCAATTTTCATGCCGACTAACCAGTTGTGCAGGAGATAAAATATAGAGTACAAGTAGATATGTATTTTTATTGATGACTTTTAAAATAAAAGAATTGCAACGTAGACGATATACTAAAGAAAACATAAAGCTTATATTTAACGTAGTACTGCATAAATTTATCGAAAATAATATCTACTCGTAAAATTAACCAAAGTGATCTCTGACCTTCATCTTATTAAAAGATTGTGTAAAAATTAATGTTATAATGAGATTCACTAAAGCAGATGATAACATAAAAAACATAAAAGAAAGTTTATCTCATTAAATCTCAGTTATTAACCTTTTATCCTTAAATTACCAATTACGTGTGCCGTTACTACGGAATATTAAAAAGCCGAAATCAGAAAATCGGGCATAAAATCCGATCCTGTAATTATAAAGAAAACTCGCAAAAAGCCGATTGATTCTGGGTTGGATAATAAGCTTTAATGTTTCGGGGGTAGGGTTCAAATTGTGTTGTGTGAAACAGATAAGGTAAAAAGTGTATAAACGACCTTGGGGTCCACTAGGCCACGCTCCCCGAGCGGTGGTATGCGGCCGGTTTCTGATGGATCTGTTTTGGGGCCTTTACCTTTGTGATTTCAATTATTCGTTATGTTTTATTTTCGTCTAACTGTGTTTTGAACTGTGGTTGAACTTGTCTGTTTGTGGAATGGTTGGTATGTAGATTTTTCGTTGTAAATGGTAGCAATGAAATGTTATTGATTTTATTTTATTACTTAATAATTAAGTCACTTTTAATTGATTGTTATTATCCGTATTTATATACAAGCATTTTTAAATATATTTGTTTGTTCAACTTTTCATTGAAATTAAAACGAATAAAAACACATTGAAATTATTAATTTATGTTGTTCGTTTGGAGCTTTCGACACACCTGTGCTCAGTCCTGAATCGAGTTCTTTTCTCTAATATAATAAGGTAGGTAAGTTATTTTATCTAAACGTTATTTGTCATTGCATAAAATAAAAATTATTGTAATTGTTGTTGTTGTTGTCTTTACTTGTGTTTCAGTAATCCCGGGTCAACCCAGGCACGACAAACAGTTACTTATTACCACTATTACCTTACTATTGCATTATTTATATTACCATGCTCGAACAATACCAGTATAAAACACAAATCCGAAGGGAACACGATATGGCAGTATATCGTAACTTTCATCGCGACAGGTTTTCATAAATTTTTGGCTACACCTCGACCAGTTTGTCTATACTTACTCTATGTTACTTTTACTTTTCACTGCCATGCACTGTCGCAACTTTCATGGTCGCAAAATTATTATATTTTAACGGACTTTTAAAGAAAAAACTTTTATTTATTTGCACAGGTATCACACAGAAAATGCGCCACATAATTAATTATAACACCACTTACATTACTTATGACACAAGAGCGTGGTATAATTACGAGATAGTAATACAAAAAAAATGTATGCGTGTACTAGAGTACACACGTAAGAAGTGAAACTTCTTTATGACCTTAAAATGTCACGAGTATGGCGTAACGCAAAAATGTCACGCGTACGGCGTAACGCAAAAATGTCACGCGTACGGCGTAACGCAAAAATGTTACACTACATTTTTGTCCAACCCCGATAAAGAAGTTTCACTTCAAAAAGCGTTTACAATAAAACCGTTTTTTACGCGATAATATCTATTAGTTTATCACGACATTCAAGATCACGTCTTTACTTGCATATGTAGGTATTATTTTTCGTTTGAAACTGCAATAGTTTTCATTTCATTGATCCAGATGTTTTAAATATTAGCATAATAAACAAACGTTACTCAAATACTGCGAGCATCGAGATTATAATTATCGCAAATACATATAAATTAAAGCCGACCAGTCGTTCTTGACAAATAAAAGCCTTTTAAATCTGACTTCGTTTTACAATACTACGAAGAATAGATACTAGATAGATTGTCGCACAATTCACAAATATAAATTCCATTTACACCCTAAATTTAAAAAATGGCGTCCAAAAATAAGTCGAAGCATTGTTAACTTGCCGAGCCAAAACAACGGTACAGTAACAGTTAGGAATTCATAAAATTGTAATTGCTCCAAGTTTCATACCGCTACAGACTCACAAATTTTTCAATAATATATTTATTATTTTTAACAAACATTAAATTTGTTAATTATGTAGATATTGGAAGTTAATGTGGACGTTTATGAAGGCGAATTTTTGTACTTGTGCCACAGCTTTCTTCTATATTAATATATTAATGATAAAAAAGTTGTTCCCAATAAATATTGTAAATTCGTTTATATAAATAACTAGCCGTGCCTTGCGGTTTTACCCGCAACGCTCCGCTCCTGTTGGTTTTAGCGTGATATTAGGCTATGGGCTATAACCTTCCTCGATAAATGGACTCATAATATTATCTACCTATATGTATAATTAATAATATGTTGTAAGTAATTACAGTTCATTTTTATTGGTAATAATATTAAGTGATCTTAATTTGATTACATTTAAATGCGCTATCAATGTATAATTTAGTAATTAGATTTCACAATTTTTAATATCGTTTGGTCTATATCCGTTTTATGAATGAGTTTATTTTAACATATTAACATTAACTACGATAAGATCTTGCAGTAAGATATTATTAAATGAAACTTAAGAAATGAGTACTTACCTAGACACTTAGTATGAAAAATCGCTTGAAGTATAACAAGAACAAGCGGGGAAAGCTATATAGAGGTTACAAATTAATTTCATATGAGATCAATTTAATATATTAAAATGGTTTTTTATACAAAATTCAAACACACCTCCAGTTTTTTAGAAACTAAAACAACTACATTTAATATCTGAAAATACCCGTACTAAATCAATTTTTTTATCCGACACAGATACAAATTATTCACATCATAAATAGAACAGTGTTTACTAAAGTTTGCTCAACCAAAAGTCCACATAGCATTCCGCCATGTAAACTTTCAATCACCCTTGAAATAACCCGGCCAAAACATAAAGCACCCAACTCTTTAAGCCGCAGAATGAACCATAACCACCATAAATGCACTGGTTAATGTTGGTCTAGTAATGGCTTCGTGATCTATAACAATAAGTCTCAAATGTGTATAATTGCTGCAATTATACAATTATGAACGATATTTGCTCTTTATAGTGTGGTTGTTAACTAATACTTTTTGTTTCGAAATTGTGTATGGTGAAAATGTTATCTTATATGTAGTATCTATAGATTTGTTTATAGTAACAAATAAGAGTAGATATAATCTACAAACTCCAACTAAAGTGATTGATTTTTTCCTTAATAATTAAAAGTGAGGTGACAATACTTACTATTGTTAAGAAAATTAACCCCATCAAAATCGATCGAAATATTTCTGAGCAAGTACAGTAAATAGATAGAGCAAATTATTCTTCAAATTCCATTTCATTTCGGTGTATCTATATTATAATATGAATAGGTATGTATTATGTACCTATATCTATGAGTATAATATATCAAAGTTTCTACAGATGTGTTGATGCAAAATATTTGCTAAAAATCGTCGTATCGCTGCAATGACCTTAAAAAATGTCCTTTATCTAAAAAGGTTGCACGTTTAGACCTTGCGAGATCAATCGTTTTTACTTGAAGTGTGGCCATATGTTTGGGACCTTTTGTATTATTACGTTTTCTTGGAAATATCTCGAAAGCATTGATGGGTGCACTTGTGACTGTTTATTTACTTAGAATGTA
The DNA here is from genome assembly GCF_061535395.1 of Colias eurytheme. NCBI lineage: Eukaryota > Metazoa > Arthropoda > Insecta > Lepidoptera > Pieridae > Colias > Colias eurytheme. The sequence goes on along the minus strand of NC_142999.1, from coordinate 9,188,385 downwards.
ATAACTTGAATTTACAAAGTCGAAAGGTCACAAGTTGCAGTTCGAACTTTCAATAAATATACTAAAATATAGTACTTATAAAATTATCAATAAATAACTAAATAAATGTAGCGAGACATGAACTAGATTATAAATTTGAAATTTACAGGACACAGGTCAGTTCATGACGATAACTAACTAGTCTAGATACAGGGTGGGCCAAGAATTCGTTAACATTTAAATGTAACTTACCGCGCAAACTATTGCCGTGCGGGGCGCGGGCGCGGGCGGGGGCACTAGCTCGCTTTTTGGAAATTTAGTCGCAATGGATCATTTCACGGGGTCGCAACGCGCTTACTGCGTGAAACAGTTTTATTTAAACAACTTTTCGCTCATTACTGTGAGACGCTTATTTCGCGTTGAACATGGTTTACACGACTTAAGTCAGTGTCCAAGTGCACCTTTAATAAAGAAATGGGTGAAGAAGTTCGAAGAGACGGGATCTACACTAAATGTGAAACAAACCACCGGCCCGCGGACTTCTCGGAGCGAAGAGAACGTGCAGTATGCAGTTTCCGCTTCTGTTCGACGTGATCCAGATTTATCGACACGCAAACGTTCGGCTGAATTAGGATTATCCCGCACATCATTACGCCGTATTTTGAAATTAGATTTGAAATTACATCCATATAAGATCCAGCTAGTGCAAGAACTAAACCCTAATGATTTAAATTTGCGTAAGTGATATGCCGAAACAATGTTAACTCGATTCAGTAATTTTGACAACATCTTATTCTCTGACGAAGCCCATTTCCACCTAAATGGACATGTAAACAAACAGAATTTCAGGGATTGGAGCAGCAAAAATCCTAAAGCTAAACATGAGAGGCCACTTTACTCTCCTAAGGTAACTGTATGGGCCGGAAAAAATCATCGAAGAGATGTCGGCGATCTCGCGGTCTCTTTGCAGAAGAGTATTCGAATACTTCAGGACTTGCTGAGATGAGTGCAAAACCCGTAACGGTGGCCATTTAGACGAAATAATTTTTAAAAAATAAATTACAACTAATAAGCATTCTCGTAAATGAACGATTTCTTAAATATGTTAAATGGTTTTTTTATACGATTTTTTCAAATGTTAACTAATTCATGGCCCACCCTGTACAATAGTACATTAAAATCTGGGTCTTCTATAAAATTAATGGATTTTAACTGACATTTAAAACAATGTGTTTTAACGAAGAGAGATCTCGCTTTGATGGGTGTGGTCGAAATTATTCTGTTAGAAGAAATTATGTAAAATAAATATGTTCAAAGATTAGAAAATGGTTCTATAATTGTTGTTTTGACAAATGAATTGAATTGTAGTTACGTGAAAGTTTGTGATGGCCCTTTATTTATTTCTTGTTTTATTGGTAATCCAACGTGATTAAATGTTAATTTTAAAGTGTTTTTTCTTCTTACAATATGATGTTAAATAATTAAAATAACTTGAACGTTTGACCTTACATATATTTAGATATAGTTTAACATACTTACATAAAGTAATAAATAAATATTGATGTAATTTATTTAATCATAATTTCATGTTGCTTGACCCAGACACTATTTCAGTAGGTACCCTTATTTATATGTATTATCAAACACTCGAAGACTGGTGAAGCCACTAGTTTCACATAACACGTAAGTTACAAAACGTTATCAAATGGGCATTTTGCCATAAATGTTACAACACGAAAAATAAACTCAGCCCGAATAAGAATTAGCTTTGAATATTTCATTTCGCGTAAGAATTTTGCAAGGTGTAGGTGACGGAAGCTTTATGTGGAGCACTTTGACGTGAAGGTCGGTGTTTGTATGTGAAATGTGTTTGTTATCTTAAATTAAAATTATTTTTGTATGCTCATCACTAACGAACGGCTTGTGTCGCATGCATATTAGGGAAATTTGAATTTTTTTAAACTTCTCAAAAAATATGTGAACTTGCCTGACTAGGTGGTAATAGGAAAAGACTAAATATGTAAAAATAATTTTGAAGAAAATTAAAAAACACAAAATTCGATCACATAGAAAATAATAAATTAATTGGTACAGAAACATAACCAGTAATAAACAATTTATATCATTCACAAGGCTTTGTATTTATTACCATGCTCTGATAACCAACAACACTATGCCATGGACTATAGAGTATAATATAGTCTATGGTCAAATATGGCCGCCGGGGGCAACGGCCTCGCGTTCGCGGCAAAAATTAACATTCACCATGGCTACACCATCATTATTGTAACAGATCAAATCTCTGGGCCATTTTTCTAACTATATAAATAATTGGTATGGTATTGAGTAAACTATCTGATTTACAATTGATTTCATTAGAGGTTTTTTTTTGTTATTTCGTCTCGTCTTGACAGATAGATGTTGGTAATTGCAGCTCTTGGAGCAGTATGTGGGTTCGATTGGTAAATAATATGACTTTAGATTATTTTTCTCTGGATATTTAATAAGCAGTTGTAGTGGGAATATTTGGTTAGTTTCTATACTCTATAGCTTCGTTTTTCATGACGAGCATGTAAAATATGTTATGACGATTCAAAAGTGAAGTGACGATACTTCTAGAAAAATTCTAATTGAATAAATAAATGTTTGCGTTGAGCATTTTCTTATAAGTATGAATATTATTTCCAAACATTAATTACATTATTATAATTATGAGATATCTAAGAGAATAACCTTGAACTTTAAATCTTGCTAGTTCTCACACCTTCAGATTCGCCTATTTAGATGATTAATCCGAGTTACTTTATCGAGATTGGTAACAAGCGTTTGAAACGCTTCGTTTTTTGTCTTGAAGCTGGTATTTACGATCATGCTGGTTATTTGCTATTTTTTATGACTTCCCAATCATAATATTATAACCTACATTGTCTGAACCAAACGATCGTTTCCACTAGAGTTTAAATCCAGCGTTCGAACCGTCATTTCGGCTTTTTAAACAATAACATAAAATCCAATTCAAGGCCCTATTACATTTAAAGAATCATCAAAAACCTTAACACGGAAATTTCTACAGATGAAGACAGGAGATTTTTCGTCAATACTTCATGAGCTCACTAAACATCTATTTTATATCCTTACGATATAACCGTTCATACGCAGACACCCTTAAAATTTAACGTAATGATATAAGGTTCATATTTGAACGAAATCTCAGTAGCAATCATGTCCAATGTATTGTACACTTGCAACTTCCAATTTTAATCCCACAAAATGCCGTTACGACACAGCTACCGCGTTTGCTGTGCCAGTTTCGATATATTTAGCTATCTATATAGACCGCTTTAATGGCATAATATGTTCTTGAGTTTATGTATCAAATGTTGGCTTCGTTTGTTTAATCAAAGCCAAGGTTTGTTGTTAAGACAAGTCCAAAATTCAGATGATCATTCATTTAGATGGGTTTATTTCAAGGGACTCAATTAGTCTAAATGCTTCCTTCATCTGATGAAAACAAATGCGAAATAATAAGGAAGGGTAGGGTCAGTTTTGTTGCCAAAGAATTACCTGTCACTGGTTACAAATTCAATAATTAGAATAATCGTGGAGCAACTGCTATAGTTGTAAGAACAGATTATATAAAATATTAAATAATGCATAACAATTGCTGTTGAAGCAATCCTAAAAACTATTTCAGGATCTATCGATAGCCTGAAATCATATATCGATTTCGAATGTATTTTATAACATACTAGGCTAGAGGCAGGTATTCAAAATTCCTGGCAGCACTTTAGCAGACCCTCTCCAAGATAAAACTGATGTAGCAATCACAACATCAAATAGCTCCACTTTACCGGACCTAGGAACCAGTATACTTCAACTTAATGTAAATAAAACAGATACTATCGAATGGCGTATCAGTAATTTCATTTACTTAACCTCATTACGCATAAAACAGATCCTTATTTGTGGAATGTAACTGATTTTATGCGGAATTTATCGTGTGCTTTGCCCATATCATAATTTCCACAATTGGCAATGCTATTACAAGATCCTCCATATCGACTGAGCGCCAGTGGGTGAAATTTATTTACACGTTACACTGAATTTGCCGCACCTCCAAGCTAATCTGACCTTTAAACAAAGGTAACACTGGCTAGAAACGCGTACCAGATGCCGGTAGATAAACCGTTTCCTTCATTTAATAAACATTTTACTAAGTTATTGAGGATGCGCATGAAAGTAATGGAGTTTTTGAAATATGACGGTTGCCAATTACAATTTGTCGTGTTCGGAAAGCCACAAAGCAATCGCTCGGAATGATTAAGGTTATGTGCAAATTAAAAACTGCTTATATTCAATTTGTTGATGACCAATATTTACTTTTAAATACTAAACGCGATTTATTTTATAACAATATTCAGCCAAGAAATGCAAAATTAGCATCGTTATTGTATTCTATGGAAGTGATCTAAGTATTCTAATTGGAGGCTGATAATAATTATAGTCATGATAATGTACTATTGCAAATCAGTCTGTACTCAGTTTATGCAAAGTTTTAACAATTTCATTGGTTTAGAGAAGATCCAGTCATAAATAAACTCCTGAGCCATGTCTATTGGTATGTAGGTAGTTAACTTCATCAAATTCCATGTCACTTTTAAATTTTACTGAGAAGTATCGATTGAATCGAGTTATTTGAGAATGTAGGTTGATAGGTACAGACCATTGGCCAGTATGGTCAGATAGCATTCCTACACGTTAAGTGACTAAAATGTGGTATGATGTGGGTTTCTAACGTGAACATGCTTTTGCGTCTTCATTACAAAATACAGTTGGGTTTCTGCTAAACATTTATTGGTAGTTATGAATTTAATGGGGAATAAATATGGTAAATAAACAAGGAAGTAAATAAGCTATAGTAATGGATGAAGCAATGAAACATAGATAACTATGGAACTACTGAACAATATTTATTAATTCGTTTACGAGAAAGTTGTTCAGTACCTCAAATACAAAGGAAGCACGAGATACTAAAACTGGTGGTACCTAAAACTATAAATAAGAAAGAAAAACATATAGAGGTTTCCATAGAAGATTAACAAAAATTATATCATCTAGAAATATGAAAAATAGCACCCACATTAAAATATGTGATTTCATTCGTATTAAAGGAATTTTTGTCCCTTGTCTACATAGCCCTGAAGAGTATGCAAATTTTCAAGATGATCTTTTACGGCGAGAAAGGCGTAAAAACAAACAAAACTTTCGCATTACAAATAACTTGCGTGTGTATTTGTGGAAATACTATATTTATCAGTTGCAAGATTGTGGTTCCATCAAATTGTTCTTCTTATTTCTGAGCAAACTTTAACACACATTCTGTAGGTATTCTAAAGCAAAATCTAATCAACAATGCTTGGATCACGTCTGAACATTACAAATTTGTGAATGTATTCCCAATATTGCAAGGTTTCAAAGTAAAGTCTTGCATAAGACATGAAAATTGAATATTGTAACGAAATGACCTCTAAAATTGGTTTTTGTGTCATCGATTCGTATCCTTTTAAGTAATCATGTAGGTGGATATTCCTCGGATATACTTCGAATTGTTTTTGCAATCGTGTTTGTGATCTGCTTGATTTTTCGGAATATCCAATGATGTGCCCAAAAGCTTTACATATGCTCTATCTTTACATATGCTTTACATATGCTCTATCTTTGCATATTATGCTCATCTAAAACCTTATAATAACCAGGATAACCAGCTTCCCATTCTTCTCGATACAAATGGCACCTAGAATCCGTGGTAGATAATAAAAATACTATTTATAAGAATTATTCACAAGTTGAAGTTGCGAAATTGAGTTTCCTTATAATCATCTCTCTAGATTAAAGAAACAGAAACAGAAAACTCAAATAAATGCTTGAGTTAGAGTTTGAGTTATGAGAAACAGATAGATAATTCATAGAGCAAAACTATCTATAAAGCCAGACATATCAAATGGTATTCCGCAACCAAATCTACATTCATCTTATTACATTTGCCTGCTGTAGTTAACAAAAACACAAAAACCATTACTTCAGCACCGTCAAAACATGCCATTTAATCTACTTTCAATTCTTATCACGCTGTATCGGACAATTCTGTTTGTTCATGACAAATGGAGATCTATTATGGCCATTTCGTCACATTACGTAAGGAATTGCGTGTGACATAATGTTGCAATTATGGCTTCAAATACTGTACTGTATCTTTGAGGGAATCTTTACTAATATTATAAAGCTGAAGAGTTTGTTAGTTTGAACGCGTTTATCTCAGGAACTACTTGTCCGATTTGAAAAATTATTTCGGTGTTAGATAGCCCATTTATCGAGGAAGGCTATATAGGCTGTATATCATCACGCTGAGACCAACAGGAGTAGAGCACTGCGGGTAAAACCGCAGGGCACAGCTGATGCTTCAGCAGCTGATGGTTTTTTAATTCTTCGCCATTTATAATCCGTTGATGGGTGTAAATTCAAAACAATTAGCAAGCCAGAACACGGGTTACGAGACGCTATGATTATTTGTTGTTATCCATAGATGTATAATGAATAATGATGAATTATTAAATTTCTATAACTAAGAATATATTTGGAAATATTATGTCTATCACCTGACTCAGGCACTAGTCAAATACTTATAATTAATTTAAAATGATGAATTGTAATAACACGAAAAGAACGAAAGTAGAAATTTATGCTCTTTACTTGTTTCAACGCTTTATAATTTCGTTAATTCATTATAATTATTATAAAAAAACAAACATTCAAAACCAAACCTCAAACGATATCCATTAGCTTACTTTATAGTTCACATTATTTTCACTTTCCTCTATAAATGACGCAATAAAATGGAAAATGAAGGACTTATCTCAAGTGTTTGAGATTAAAGTTCGTTGGTTACACACATTCAATTGTAAACCTTATGCCATTGTAATAAGTGGTATTATTGAATAAAGAAGTGAAATGGCTATTGTTATCAACGCTAACCACTTGTGTATTGCAAATACTCGGTGACAGTTTTTAGAAAAGTATTATCTCTGTTACAGCTGATAGAAAGTTGGAGAGATAAGTACTGTCGTAGTATTTATTTTTCTTTTAGTTTGCGTTTGATTGGTGTGGTGAAATCAGACGGTAATGCGCTTGATGGTTTTAAAATATATTTTTTTAGGTTTAGAATTAAGATACAGAAATATATAAGTGTATTTACATAATTTAATTTACTTAATCCGATAAACCACACGTTAAAAATACTTTTCTTTAACATGACAGGCGCACTTGCAACTTTAACATTCAAATATTACGTTTGCTTGAATTATTTGCTTATAATTTGCCTGACGACGGTGAAAATATGCATAGAGAACGGTAATCGAGCAAAATAAAGGGAGTAAAGGCTTGTATCGATTAAAATACAAAGCAATTTTCAAAGCTACTATGACGAAATACCACTTACCTCTAATTCACCATGGCTTTCGTAACACCATTGTCAAACTGTGCCCTACATTCACCCTTAAACTATTATATTACTTATTTGTGGTATTCAAAACCTTGTGGTGACTGTTTAATGGTATATTGTTAGGAAGTTACGAAATCTTAATTTTTAATATAATAATAGAGAAAGTTTGTACACAAAATGTTGAAGAGGAGTCAGTATTCTAATACTGCATTCGAATGAAACAATTTATTTATATCCTTACAAATGAACGAGAGAACAAGACAAGACAATTAACTTTTAATCATGGTTGGGTGTTGGGTTTTTTTTCACGCAAAATTAATACAAATTTGAGTACATATCGAGTTTGTTATAAAGAGATTAAAACCTAGATTAGCACGAAGACGCTAATAAATATTGCCTGTACCCAAGAATTACGCGACAAACCATGAACCATATAATATAACACCTTAAAATTACCATATACGAGCAAATAAACATATTTGATTTGATTTGACTCCAGCTAGTAGATCACTTCCAGTCTTTACCCAGATATACAATGCATTCAATCGTTCACGGGAGCAAAGCTGCATAGCATAAAGCAAATTCAAACATTGCCCACATTAAATTAAAACATAGCGATCAAAGGCGTAAACTACGCTATGTTTTAGTTCATCAAAGGCGTGCCACCATTTATTTACAATTAAAACCACTATAATTATGTCATAAGCCGTCCAAATCTAATTGTTATTTATGGTACATGTAATTTGGCTACCAGTTAGATAATTTATTGCTACGTACTTGGATATTATTATACAATTATTTTAACAACCGTAATCAAATTTTCGGTATTGATTGTAGCACTTTGGGTATGCTCTCTTTGTGATCGAATAATTCATATTATGTATATTTCATTGAGTAATAGAGTGGAATTATTTGCGACGTGCAGATAAAAAACGAATTATATGAACTTTAATAAGGTGTTTTATTCAAGTTATTATATTAGTTATTTAAAATCTTGTTAGATTAACACAGAAGGAAAAAGGCATCAAAATTTCCAACTTACCGTGGTAAAACGAGTACATGCAGTATGAGTACGAGCAAATGGCAATTACTTATGTCCTGCAGAACTGCATTTACTTATGTCACATAACTTTTAGCATCTCTCTTGACAATTTTGTTCTGATTAAATATAAGTAAAATAAATGTGCATTGCAATATGTAGGTAAACAGCGAAACGAAAAAAAACGTTAAAGGCGACTCACTGCGTATCACATAAATACAGCCTAACCACAAAAAACACAACAAAAAGTTAGCATTCAAAACAAGATAATGAACCAAATGTTGACAATACCAGCGAGCAACAAAGGTATCTGCATTATGATTGGTCGATGTCCGTCGGTCAGTTGTTGAGAACAATTGCGAGTGACCGGCGTGCGCGAAGCGTGACACATTGTGCAAGGACAAACGATTTTAATGATATTTGCATTTATTTTGAATAATAAAGAGTGAGTGTCTATGTTAGTATCTGTAAAAGTACATACGTATTACAAGATGCATCTTAAGTAAAATTTCATTGTTATTTAGCTATAGCAATAATATTCAAACACAGTCATGTAAATTGTAATTAAATATGTATTTCAGAGATGATTTTATATTCGAATAAGACAACGACAGTTAAGGGACATTTACAGTTAACTAAGCCATCTAGTCTTTACAGCCATCGATAAAAGCTACCACATTAAACGACTAACCCAAATATGTACAATCTTCAAACATAAAACAATTTAAAAGATAATTTGCAACGTACCCAGTTATTATTGCAATCAACACACCTTTATTGCCATCTGAAATCTTAACTGTCCATTTGATGTGCTTTATGTCTAAAAATACGCTTCTTTAAGAATGATCATCTCTAAGACAAACTTGGAAAGCTCTAATCAAGTTTGAACTTTACTACAAGGACATAAGTTATAAAATGCATAAAATGTTCATAGATATAATCTGGAGTTGTTAATACCGACGTGAATTAAACACGGTTATGGCCATAGTATTTAGTTGATATGACTGTTGTATTTAATGTTTACTATCGCCATATACATTTGAGGCTTCGTTAAACCAATTACTTGAAGCGATTACAGCGTTATTAGGCCGTTTATCACGTAGCAACTGAGTAAAAGATTTAACAAGCACTAAATAAAGCGGTTGTGATACAAAAGGAATAAAATACATTGCTTCACTAATTATTATAACGAAGTGCAGTCGTAAAATAATAGATATAAACACAGAACTATATCGATATAGTTCTGTGGATATAAGAAGGAATGATATCATGCCATCTCGCTTGCACAGTGTGTATTTAAGTTCATGTTGTAGTTTTGCTACCAATTACTCTTTCTTATTTTAAACAAGTCCTAACCTCACAATTTACAATCATTTGAAATGTTTGGCCTTAAAAGTTCCCTGTTACACAGTTTATCCTGATTCGTCTGCAAAACAAACAATACAGTTTATATAAATCAATCACGTTCAAAGAAATTGGCATGCCTACAGAGCGTTCTGTTTACTTCAAATTAAACGGTTTTAAATCGCGAATCACTCACGAAATGAGCACAGACGGTTCAGTTCGTAGCACGTCATTAACGAGCTATAAATTCATACGCTTCATTCAAAAGCATAAACAAGCAAATTCAGTATTCATTCATCACATTTACGGAAAAATAGCAAAAACTTCCACAAAAACCTCGGAATCCGGACACAGCACATGGCCGGTGGTTTGTGTTCTTCAACGCTTCGGGACGTCAAAATAAACGTTCAAGGGCATTGCACTGTGAGCAGCCGAAAGTTACGGCGGGCTATTTCTGGTTGCCGGCAACCTGCGCCGTGTGTTTGGTAGTTACTCGTTAATCAGACTGATTTGGTGTGGAGCTATTGGCAGTAGGAGGTTTTGGACTCGATTTGGGTGGGTCAATACATTAAGACTTGGCAAAGACAGAAGATCGTATATTTAAACCTGCATCTATAGAACTGAAATTCTATAGAGACTTACTACGGTACTGTTTCTGAATAAGTTTGACCAACAGATCTCCTACGATTCTGTTAAGTAGTAGTTCTGGCATCATCTTATTTCTGATATTTTAGCAGTTCGAACGATATTTTCAACGTTAGTTTAGTTCAATGTGCATAACGATACGGACTATAAATACACAACTTTCTCAACATAAATATAATCTTTTCCAACAATTGCATTTTAATTTCCTTCTTATTTATCATAGATACAATATTTAAGGTTAAAAACCTGAATATACGGCTGCAATATCATAAATATTTGTACATAAAACGCTTCAATAAGTCTAGAGAGCAAACAAAGCATTTCATTCATCCTCTACGATTCCAAACTAGGACATGTAAACTTATAATTTGCGTAAACAGACGCATTAGCGCCTACGCTCACATTCGTGTTTTGTGCTCGAATAACTGTTCATATGTTTACCTATTTAAAGTGGGTAATGCTGAAAACGTATTTCAAAATAAATAGGATAGTGGTATGTGGTATCACACCTGAAAATTACATTTTTCTCCCCAATATTTAATGATTTAATTTACATACAATAATTGTATTCTAAATCCTTGCCAAGAATTTCTAAACCGGGATTGCAATCACCATAGTAACAAAGCTTGATTATATCGGTACAAAACCTATATAAACTTAAAAGAGAATCGTTTTTAAAAATAAAGGTAACAGCACTGAATCTGGTACCACAGTAACAAAGAGAAGAACAAGATGTAAACTCAAAAGACATTATGAACGCAATCAAACTAGAAATCGTTTAAGAGCAATAACATTAAACCAAATCAAGTGAAAACATGCATAATGAAAGACAAAGTAAACACAAAGACATCTATCTCGACGCTATTAAGGTCGTAGTGGTCTGTGATAAATCTGCTCAGTCTTATATATTGTTATTCCGATCTCGCGTGCATTATGAATGCCGATTTTGAGATAATTGCCTTACCTTGAAAGTTCTATGAATAAGATACCATTAGACGGTAATGTATACTGTGAAAATTTCCAAGGAATAAATTAGAACTATGCATGGTGATGGAGCTATTTGCTTTGAGGACACAACAAAACTAAACATACTAGAAATAACAAGGAAGATGAATAGACTATAATACATTTTAAATATGCTTTAGTGTCAATAAAGTCAAGGCCATTTATTAAAGCTATTTAATATTTATGTATGTTAATACATATTTTATGACATCGTATTGCAATACAAAAATAGATATTTCACACAAATTTGGACTGGGAGTCAAAAGAGATAGATAAGACAGCCTTTATTGTTACGTGAAGAAGATATTTCCAAACAAAACATTATCAATGACTTTCAGGACCTTGTTACGTGAAGAAGATATTTTCAAACAAAACATTATCAATGACTTTCAGGACCTTGAAAATGCATTTCCATAACAATCGTATTCAGTGATATACAGGCATATGCCGTGACCTTGCGGGCTTGTGAAGTTGGAGTACGTTAAGTCGGTCGTTACATACCGTTACGCACGTGAATGTACTATGTGATCTATGTGATCTATGTGATATATGTGATCCTTAACGTGATGGGAATAAGGTTTATTATATAATATCTTTAGCAGCAGACTTAAATTTTCAAAATCATCTAATCTAAATACATTGTGTACATGTAAAGATCGGCTACCATGTTTCTGATGACTTAATAAGGGGAGTTACAATTTCATGTGTTTGATATTAAAATAGTGACATAGAATAAGGCTCGACACAATTTTTTATATTCCCAGGATATCTTCGTACTATTTATTACGAAATAACTAGCATTTCTTGATTAGGTTTTGACTTTTGAGAGCCAAGAATCGGACTTCTAATGTTTTCAAAGCTTGCGTTGTCATCAAATTGCCCATACAGTTATGACTTGGATGTTTCTCACGCAGATTTCTGCTCAGCAAATGATTTGTAACTCTCTTAAACAGGGAAGTCTAATAGCTCTTTTAAAATTCCAAACATGTACAAAAATGTTTTAACGTGATGATATCTAATAGTCCTTGCGTAAGTTTGAATCAGATAGTACGATGACAAGTGGATAAAACGTTGCTTAAGATAGCATACTAACACAAATATGCTCGTAGTTCTGTTTATGTAATAACTTGAGTGGGATGCTGGTAGTTCTGTTTCGGTAATAAACGTTTTGGAAGTTTTCAAGTGGGTAAATTTTCTTTACCATGTGTATTTCATTTTGACTGCAGATATAATCCATCATCTGGAATAGTTAGATTTTCATTTATTTTCGATTGTATATATTTTTGGTTATATCTGTTGTATGATTGTCTTATTTATTATTATAGCATGTACTTTAATTTCAAATGCTTACTAGTATTGTGCCGGAAGAATATTTATAAAAAAACATTTACATATTTAATTGTATTACCAAAATAACTATTTGTTTCGAATATTTTCAAACAGAAAGAATAGGAATATCAATATGTCACTTATTAAGACGGTAGCTTTCATGTTCTGTTTCGTATTTGACCTCTCATTGCGATATTTCATACAAAGAGACTATTGTATGGTTCCGTCTAATTAGGCACATAGCCTCTAAAATTATCGAGTAGCGAAGTTAATTTGGCTCCAAAGGTACCGTTATGACAAATATTATGTACAACGGTTCTGTGATATTTGTCACTTTGTGTTTGTTACAAATTATGGTGTACTTGTACAATTCTTTATGGCAATACGTGAGGCTTTGAAATTTAGCAGCTAAAAAAAAGCGTGAACAATGTGTGATATTTAACTTTTTACTAAATCTATTTTACGTAACAATTTTTCTTCCAAGCTTTTGTTATAATGCTTTCATGAAAATATAATAAGGTATCGGCATTTTCTACTGTACTCAATGACGTCTATCCAAAGGCAATATTAATCCTTGATCATAGATTACAATGCGAGGGTATAGACCATAGATAAGCTTGTAAATAAAGGATTTATTTAAGAACTATGTACACGTACCGTTAGTATGGGTATTTGGGTCGTGCCCGCAACACTATGTCCATTCCAAACTGTTATTTATATCAAGCCTAAAGCTGCGTGTACACCATGACACTCAACATCTTAATTCGATATAGTGAAAGCGCATAAAGGGGTTTATTTATAAAAGTGATTGAAATGTTTGTTTTAATTAATCTATCATTTATAATTTATATTTAATTTATTAGTTGTACGTTAATGCTTTGGCCCTTTAAAAAGTGTATTGCGTAGGTTCATCATTAATAGCATCTAATAAAGATTGAATACACTAGGACAAGCTATATGATATTGTTAATCCATAAACACTGACCTAATTTATATTTTATATGTTTCGTAGAACCTCTTATATGATGGAGTGCTATTTAGCTAATGATATCTTCGTGCGATTGAAAGCAACGAGTTTACGATAGCACACATTGCACATTGACTCTTATTCTGAACTATTTAACGATCTTGACAGTTTTGTTAACAAGATTAGTTTTAAAAGCTTACCAAAGTATTGTCACAATATACAGATACATACAGTAAGGAAACTTCATACAAAATGTTCGAAATGGCTCCCCCCCCCATCAAGCGTGTTTACAAGGGTATTCAGGGGGATCGATAGTAGCGGGTGACACATCCACAGATTTTGAATATAGTATGGAAAAAAGTTTAAAGTGATGTCAATTCACATTAAATAAATATCGATTGTTTCAGTTTGTAGCCCTTTCAATAAATATATTTGTAAATACCGTATCTGACTACAAGTTAAAAAGAGACTATTTTTTAATTTCTATAGATATGGCAGCATGAGTTTTAAATTAAGTTGACATATTTTCTACCAAAATGATAGCTACAAATAGTCACTATTAGGAGTCCAGTCTGTTTAAAGATCGCATCTATTTTTTACGCAATCTAAAATGGAAACCTTAAAAAATCTTGTTTAAATTTATGTGCAAATTATACTTTTTTATTGAGACTCGTGACGTCATTACTTTGTCAAGCACTTGCCTGACAAGCGATTTTATATTATTTTTTAACCGACTTCTAAAAACAAAAAGGTGGTGGTTAATCTATGTTCGACTGTATCTTTTTTTTAATTAGACATGTGAACCGATTTTAAAAGAATCGGAATCTCAAGGAAATGGAAATAAAACTGACTTCCTGAAAATGTTAATATATTTATTTATTTTATTTATACCTACTATATTGTTGCTATGTTTCCGCTAGCGGGTACGTCTGCGTAGTCAAAGAAAAACCCGCATAGTTCTCGTTCCCGTGAGATTTCCGGGATAAAACCTATCCTATCTCTCAAGTTGGATTGAACTGCACATGGTGTGCGAATTTTATTATAATCGGTTAAGTGGTTTAGGAGTCCATTGAGGACAAACATTGTGACACGAGATTTATATATGTATATTAAGATAAGATATATACTTACATATATTATATTTTATGCATAATACTTTTCCATTCTTACCTTTCATTGTTAACTGGAAGTTTAAAAAATGACAACTCTGGATTTGATGAACTTGAATTCAAGCAGCCGAATACTGCGCAATTAGTACGTGGCATTTTTAAAATGATCGCCGAAATCAACTTATCTACAAGCACGTGTTCAAATTAAACTGAAATAATATATTTCAACAAAATGTTAAAACATAAATACATAAAAGATAGATTATTATAATTATTGTATTTTTATCGATACGTGGCGTCTCCACTTTGTCAAGCACTAAGCCTGTCAAACTATTTTCTTTTTCTTCCTAAAACAAAAAGGTAGAGGTTCTATGCTCGTATAATAATAATTTTAATTTATTTTTGCATGCTTTGTGTTTTTTAATTTATATAATTTAATTTATCGCTTTAAAAATAATTTAAGTAGTAGGTATACCTACATACAAGTATTGTAAATTCTGGTTTAAAATAATTATTGAATATATGTATAATACAAATATCAAGCATTATAAATAATTTAGGTACATTAAATAGCCTTCGGCGTCCATAACAAAACAAGATTTCGAAATATAGCACTGATAAAAACGTATTTACTTTTACAAGCTGTTAGGTAATTCGGATTGTTTCTTCTTGTAAATTCATATTTAGGCTACACCATTTTTGTATTTTAACGGGTTTTAATCTCAAAATTACCACAAAATCAACTGTGAAAAAAAAGCAAACAGAAATATACAGACCGAATTGATAACCTCCTCCTTTATTTTTGAAGTCGGTTAAATATCAAAAAGTAACAGCCCTATAGCTATACGTCATAATTTCATGGGGGGGGCTTAGTTTCCTAACTGTATGTACGTAGTATATATCTGTCAACTGTGGTATTGTCACGCGTAAACAACCGCTATTCCCGCTAGTACCAATCAAATACTAGCGATCGCAGAATAAAAAATGTGACAAATGTTTGACAATGCCGAAAGTGGAGCGAGCTACGTGACATATTGGTGTTTGTATCGGAATGTTGTCGCGTGACTGCTTTACAAAGGGTGACGTCAGATTTTGACGTGTTGGAGGTTTTAAGTTTAGAGAAGAGTTTGTGGAGTGTCCAGCTACAAGCAAGATTATGGTGTTTATTAGAACGTAGTAGAAGATTTTGTACGGTGTGTCCAGCTGCAAACAGTAGATGTTAGTTAAAATGTAAAAAAAGTCGCGCGTGTCATGCAGTGATAATTTGCCCTAAAAATTCTGATTAAAGAAATAGAAAGAAAGAAAGAAAGAAAGAAAATACATTTAATCACAAATACAACATTTTAGCTTACAACTAATACATTTTAAGAACAATAAAAATAAAAATAAATATTAAGTACATCGGATATATTATTCTAGTATTTGGTCAGTATTTGTGATAAGGTGGACTACTCAGCATTTGCCTCTCCGTATTAGTGGAGAGGCGCCGGTTTTCAGTAGTCCCCTCGACTTGCTACGCTTGGAGCACCAGAACGGTTTTTTGGGTGGTAAAATAAATAGCATAAACGTTTATTATAATTTTGAGATAGGTGAATAAAAGATAAGTAAGATAGTTATAATTAAAAGAAAAAAGAAACAATATATTATATGTCCATATATAAAAAATGAAATGTACATACACAATTACACATATAAATATACATAAAGATATGAGCGTATACATTTAGCGCTATTAGGGCTGGTTGAGAAATTCAGCAAGTACAACTTTTCTATACTGATATTTAAAACTGTGCAGTGTTTTGCAATTTCTTGTAGGTGGAGGCAAATTATTCCAGCACCTAGTAGCGCTGTATGTGAAGCTTCCCCTGAAGGCCGCTGTGTAATTTCTGGGAACTGAGAGTTTATACATAGACGCCCGTGTTTCATATAACCGGTTGCCGTCATCCATCCACTTGAGTTTGTTGTAGAGGTAGGCGGGAGCTTTAGTCAGGATCACGTTAAAAAGTAGAGAAGCTAGGTGCAGTCGCCGCCTACTCTCCATGTTTAAGATTTTGTGGGACTTAAGGACAGGTGTTATATGGGTCCGAGCTGGTATGTCCCAACAAAAACGAGCGCAGGCATTTTGTATTCGCTGTATTGAATTTTTTGTGCGTACCAATAATCTAGGGCCATACATCACATCGGCATAGTTAAATTTTGCTAGTATGAGTGATTCGCATAGCTTTATACGCAGATCTGTGTTCAAATGTGACCTTATGTTGTACAAAACTTTGAGACGGTAAAAGCAGTTTGCTATTATTGAATTAATGTATTTTTCGAATCTAAGTTGTTCGTCGAATATGACTCCTAGATTACGAGCTTCACGTACACGCTCTATGACAGTACCTTGGATGTTTATTACAGGGTTTTGCTGCTCTATACTTTTTACTTGTTTTGGTGTACCTAAAATCATAAATTTTGTTTTGTCAGCGTTGAGCACTAAGGTATTATTAGCTGACCAGGTAGAAATTCGATTTAGATCACCATTAAGTTTAACTAAGCAGTCGTGTGTATCATTGGGCTTGCAAGAGAGATATAATTGTATATCATCAGCGTAGGAATGAAATTTACAAAATTGAATATTATTAATAATATCTGCAGTGTATAAGATAAATAATAAAGGACCTAAAGTTGAACCCTGGGGAACACCTCGTTCGACAGACCTACACTGTGAAAATATCCCCGCGCCGTTTTCTCCCTTGATCATAACAGTTTGAGTTCGATTGTTAAGATAACTGTCGAACCATGAGACTGCATTTTGTGCGAATCCATAATAAGATAGTTTAGCAAGTAATAGAGGTATGTTCAGGGTATCGAAGGCGCGTGAATAATCGAGATATACAAGAATTGTGCTCATACCTCCATCCTGTGCTCTAATTATGTTATCTACTACATCTGTTAGTGCTGTAGCAGTACCACGTTGTCGTCTAAAACCCGACTGTAGATCTGGTAAGATTCGATTAGTCTCCAGGTATTCTACGACTTGTCTGTGAACAATTTTTTCCAGTATTTTTGACATACACGGTAGAATGCTGATTGGCCTTAAATCTTTATATGTATCAGGATGATCTTTTTTTGGAATCGGCTGTACTAGTGCGTTCCGCCATAACGTAGGGAAAGTGTTCGAGGAAATTGAGATGTTAATGATGTGTGTTATTATTTTTAAGGTTGATGGTGTAGTTAATTTTAGCATGTCAAGCGAGATATCATCACTGCCTACAGCTTGCGATGATAATTCTCGAATGGCTTTCCATACGTCTTCATCTGTAACTGGCTTCAATGTAAAGACTGCATCATTACTATATCGATGCGATTCGAAGTATGATATGTATGTTGGTGGTGAGTGTCTAGGACCCGGAGTGTTAAGGAAGTGCATATTAATGCTATCAGGATCACGCAAATGGGGCGGTAAGAGCGATTCTCTTTGCGGATTTAGCCGTATATGTTTTTTTAAATGTTTCCAGAGGACCTTAGGGTTGTTTGTGTTAGCATTAATATAACTATTAAAGTAAGCTTTTTTTTCTCGGTTGAGAGCTCCTTTGACGTAATTTCTAAGTTCGTTGTAATAACGTATATGTGATACGTGTTTAGTTAATCTCGCCCGAGTTTGTGCATCGTCCCTATCCTTCATAATTAATTTAATATTGTGCGTTATCCATGGATATTGTTCTGTCTTAATCTTAAATGTTTTTTTTGGGGCATGGATATCGAACAAAGCTAGAACACTGGCGGTGAGGGTATTTAAAGCTTCGTCCACATTTTCCATTAAGAGTATCGCGTCCCAGTCAAAAGAAATTAAAGATTGATTGAAGTCATTTAAATTAATATTTTTGAGGGAGCGCCTCGATATCCATTAGGGTTTAGGTTTTTCCTTTATGATATTTAAAATACAACTTACAAATGCATGATTGCTCAAGTCCTTTATATAATCTACCTCTACCCGAGACACTGAACAGTCTGAACAGATTAAATCTAGTAGGGTCTCGTTTTCGCTTGTAAAATGTGTAGGCTTAGTCACATGTTGTTTCAAATTGGTACTTATTAAGAAATTGTTTAATTTTATAAAACTAGTATTTTTTTCATTTAGTACATTAATATTAAAATCCCCTACTAATAACATACAATCACTCCATGCAAAAGAGCTGATCGATTCTGTAAGAGCAGTGAAGAAGGTATCCATATCTAACCATGGCGGTCTGTATGCGGTTCCAATAACGATTTTTTTACCCCGAGAAGTTAATTTGAGCCACATCTGTTCAACCATGTTTACCTCAGGATGTTTTAAAACATGAATCGTCAAACCGTCTCGGACATAAAACCCTACTCCGCCTCCTCGTGAGCGGACATTAGGCGGGCGTGGGCGGTGGCGCAGGCGATAGCCCGGCACCGCTGGCGCACGGCCCTCTTCGCCAGCGCGGAGCCAGGTCTCATTTATGGCCATTATATCTACAGCATGGCGCATGATTGCAACTAGAAACTCGTCATGTTTATTTCCCAGCGATCCAGGGTTTAGAAAACCAATTTTTAGCTTGTTAACGTTACCAAAGATAAAAATAATGATAAATATTTACAATATGAACCGTTGATACTTTATAACTGTATGCGATATTGTATGTAGGAAAGATTTTTAAAATACATGTTTGAAGCATATTATTAGTTGGTACATTGAATAAAAGATAATAATAATAAAAAGTACTGTATATAATATTTTTGGTTTTTGTTACGTGTATAATATATAATGTGGATAGATAATATTGTGTTTTTTGAATTTGTGATAAAGTACTATATTTATTAGATTTAGTATAATAATAAAGTAAAAATATCAGTAGATAGCATATTAATATATCATAAACACCACCATTCACGCACATAAATTCCGTTATTTTACATATTAGACATAAATCAAACAATATATTCCCTATCAAGGTCCAACAAACAATATCAACACTAAATTGTTTAGATACATTATTTAAAAATGGCTCATAGATTACTCGATACAAACAATATATGTTTCCTTTAATTTTATACGTATAAATGATAAATATGAAATAAGACAATAATATTTTTAACAGATTAATAATTGCCCGTTCCAGAAAGCATGCGATTATCAAATTTACAAACGTCTTTTTAGCAAATACATTTAACAAACAGATCCGGAACCAAAAACCGTTTTCAGATCATCGTCTGAATGAATACGGTAAGCCTTAGATTGAGGTTCTTTCCTAGCGTATATTGACCCTCCGCGGGTCCATACATATCTCCATTTTTTCGTACTACCCTCTTGACGCGCTAAGTAAAATAGCCTACGATTTATACTCGTTAGGCGTTCATTGATATAGAATCGGTGGGGCGCGCCGGCGATGCCAGTACCTGCAGTGTCAGTCGCCCGCCGTACGCGCGCAGCACGTAACATCTCGTCGCGCAGGTGTCTCCGCGTAAAACGTACTACCATCGCGCGCGCACGCACACGGTCTTGGGATTCATTCTGTGATACACGCGTAGATCCGCTTCTCTCCGCGCTCACTATATCCTTTTCTTCTAAGCATATGCCTATTTTTTTAGCTAACGAAATGACTATGTGTGTGGGATTTTCGCCATTGCTTTCGGGCAAACCCGTAATCTCCACATCGTTAATAAGATTTCGTTGCTCAGATTCATTCAAGCGTTTTTGGAGAAGGTTGATACTACTATTTAATTCCACTATTTGCTTATTTTGTGACTCCAATTTTAACACTTTATCCTCGATAATATCAAGTCTACTAGTAAATTCTGAGACAATATTTGCTAGCTTGGACATCTCATTTCGAAAACCCGAAAGTTCTGTGCGTAATAGTTTTATCTCGTAAATAGAAATACTATTAATTATTCCATTACTTTCCTTTATTGTATAACTTTTGGATATATTTATATTGACCAATTTTTGAATAAATTACAAGAAATTTGAATTTCTATAAGTGAATCTTTTACTATTTCCTCTACGTTAAAAAAATCCAACCCCCGTAAACAAAGCGTACCTCGTACCTCGTACCTATCCCACCACGTTTAAGTTTACTATTTGACTGTGGACAAAATATTTTTGCATGTACAATATAAATTATATCAAGTTATGTACTGAATTAATAACAGAAGAAAGAAAATACAAAAATTTCTCCTGTAGAAGAAAATTACCTTTAAACATGATAGTAGTAAGACTATTATCATAAAATGTGTATGATTGTATCCAAGTAAAAGTAAAATTTACCTTTTTAAATCCTGTACCGCCCGAATCTGTAACAATAGTTGAACATTAGAACATATAAACATCACAGCATACACCACCTTCTACCCTTAAGAATAACGCCCAGAATCCGATGCACAGATTTATAAATTAAGTGATATAATTGAATAAGAGGAAGCCCCAGTGGGTCAGCGGTATAATTAGCGACGAAACGGTACATGGTCGCATGTGAGAACTGTATCGATCGACAACCGGTCACATCTTTTTATAATGATAGTGAAAGAGCTTGTGAGTAAGCAAAAAGTATTCAGTATTCAGTATATGATTCTCTAATAATGAATCCTGGCTAGATATTTTTACCACCTATAGCAGTTGCATACTAAATTTCATGAAAATCGTTAGAGCCGTTTCTAAGGAAATAATGTTCGTTTAACTTTTCGACTTTCCCTATATCACACTAAACTAAGTAACTCTAGGACTAGTTTTTTTATATTATTATACATAGATGCATAAGGTTATATTTTAGGGTTATTCCAATAAGAAATATCAAGTTTAGAAGTTTATCTGCAAATACCTCATAACGTGATGGTCATTATCATTCACTACATATGTTCAATTGATCGTAATTAATCTATTAATGTAACGGACATCTGTGTTTATACGAGTATCGCCCCATACAGACTTCTCTATTTTCTTAGTTATTACCTCATAAGATTGTAGAAATCCTAAATGTAACCTTAATAGTTTTAACCGTAGGTAAATAGTTAAAAAATCTGATTGTCTTTACATATGCCGGATAGTTAAATAAATTTGCGTTATATCTACTGTCTTTATCAACCGCGTAGATTAGTCCTTCGAGCCGGATTATTTTTAAATTGTACAAAATTCGCTTTATTCCTTTACATGCTATCATATTATTTCATTAAAGAAGAAACTTGATATACCTATTGATTATCCACTAAACAAAATTGATTTATCGATCGTCAAAATATCAAGTCAGCGCCGCGTGAAATGAAATAGACGAACAATCGGGGCCACTTCCACACGCAATGACCTTGTCACAACTTGTATCACAAACAGTTATCCACGACTCCGGGCCTCTACCCATAGAACCTCCTTACTTTTCCAACTGGAACGGATAACAACGATCCAAAAATGCAAGTCTACTTCGATAATTTCGCCAGAAAACTCATTAATTCAAATCGACGTTGATCGAACTGCCTCAGAACTGTACCGTGAAACACTATTCCACTTTTTCACATGTCATACCGATGGAAAGAGATGAATATATTTCGCAATTACCGTTCTAAATGACTTAGTTAAGGTGATGGATGGACCGTATTTTCATACATTCCGATCGTGTCGGTTCGAATGCAAATTTCACAGTTCAGATGAAAGTAATAAATTCTTATCAATGGTAATGTTGGAATGGAATAAATCGCTTTGTAAATGAGCTACTTATTTCAGTTGTGCAATCTTGTTATAGATCTTAAAAGGAATGTCGTATAAATATGGAGTTGGTAGATAAGGTTAACTGAAAACTGATTAACTATCGAAATGACTTATTGCTGATATGGGCTGTGTTTAAGTGCTTTACTTCTACCAATTAGAAACGTAGACATTCCATTTTAGAAATCACTAACAAAATTTTTAGAACATACCCTCAAATATTTTCACATAAAGTGACAATCCCTATATAAACCCTGATGATGCATTTAACCAAAAGCCACTCGTAATTGCGTGCCATACAGAATTCCAGTATATCATTACTCCAGTAGGGCAGTAGGCGAGTCCGGGAGCAGATGCGTGTTAAGCCAATTACGAGCGAACAAAAAGCACATGTAGGTAGGCTAGGGCGGTAGGCAAAAAGCGCACGCGCATTATGTGTTGTCAATGGGTAACCGACTTTGAAAATGGTAGTAATTGTAAATATGATTTTTTTTTATTTTTTTTAAGGGAATGAAAATTGCGTCGTATCACTCGTATGTCATGCAAAACTTTGAACAAAGAAAAAATCGTCCATAATAATAACCCAAGTTTATTTTTGGGCACTCATTTGGCAAATTCGATATCGTCTCCTAAAAAGAAATGCCTTAACATCAAAAATGCTTTAATTCACGTCCAACTATTTGATCATTTTCGCATGTTTAGTTAATACAGACATGTGAGTAATAAAATAAACATAATTAAATGAACATTACACATACATTGGTACCATGTGACGAATGACAACTGACCTCAGTTGACCCGCTGACCGCTACAACAATTTCTTTGAACATGGGAACTTAGATATTTAGGGCGAGTCGGGTTTCAATCAATCTGATGTACAGAAAATTACATATATTTGTAATTAAGGCCCTAGATTGCATAGACATAGTAGTCATTTTATATTCCATCATTAAGAAAATATAAGACTTGTGTAAGATTCTTTAGCATTAGTGTATGAGTTAGAATTTTATAATTAGTAAACTTCGAACGTAAGAACAGGTTTAGTAGTCTTACATTGTTCCTCAAATTTTAAATAATGGTTTTAATTCTGATGTTAAAAACCATTGGATGAAAACTATTCTTTAGATTAGTAAAAAAATCTTCAACCTTTTACAATAATTTATAAGTTCGGTACTTGATGATAAATGGTATCCATACATACAGTAAATATATCATACATCATGTTTAATTTTTTACTGTAGGATACATCGATATCCTACCGTAAACAAAATTAACGAGATACATAAAGCACACAAAATATACATTACTATGCTACACACATCTATCTCACGAAACACACAACCTAAAACTAGAAATCCAGATTGCCATTTTGATTAAGTCGTATTAAAATCGCTGATTAACTGTAACAACGAGAGCAATAAAAAGTTAAATGGAGACACGCGCCGCAGTGGGTCAATCCACGAAACGAATTGTAAAGCACGATAGCTGGTAAGTGTGGTGACGAGCGGAGCGGGAGCGGAAAGCGTATTGAAAAAAGATTAGGAAACTGAACACGTCAGATTCGTAACTGCGTCCTTCGCTTTACTGTGGCGACGGTTTTGGACCGCTACGCAATATTGTAACTAGTTTTTTTTTATTTTCATACATCCAATGGGCGTGGGTTCGCATGACGGATTGCATGTTTTATTGTAAGTGAACTTGTAGGAAAACTAAATTGTATCAAACGATTACTTCTACTAGGTGGTCGATAAAATCTTTTCCTGTAGGTCTTTGAAGTGATGTCATAAGGGATGATAAGCAAACACAGAGGATTTTGATGATTCAAGATTTACTACGTCCAATTGAAAATGAAAATCGACTTATATTTCTACTAGTAATCCTTACATACCTAATTAAGCGTGTTTAAAACACTTGCCTTCTCCCAATAAACCCGACATAGTATTTCAACTCGGAAAAGTTTAACACATTCATAATAAAATCTGTGCTACTAAGATATTATTTCAATATTTCGGTCAAGTCAGAAGCAATTAAAAAAATCTTTATTTTTTTTTTTCCTTCACAGCTTTTACTTGGACTAATAAAAATTAATAGATACGCACAAGTGTAGTTGTACCTACTATTAAAGTAAATATTTTTATGATCTTGCCAAAGGCTTTTTAAATAACTTTATTCTAGTTCTGCTGTTTAATTGCACTTTGAATAAGTAAAACAGTGAAAGAATGTGGCATATAGAAAACGCCATTGAAATTATACATATTACTTTTAATAATATAACATCAAACATTCGTTCTTATAAAAATGGCAAAAATCATAAAAAAACTAGTTCTAATATTCGAGAAACACCCATTTTGTTTTTTTATTTTTTCCAATCACAGATAATTATTATTTTCTTTATGGGATCAATCATTGAAGTCTAAATTTTTCACTAATATTTTAATTCACTAATAAACTCTTTCTTTCTACATTCAAAAGCCCTACCAAATTAAAAGGACTCTTTGATCCTACATTACCCGCATAAACCACATAAAATATAATAAATTCAATAAACGCTCTCACTACCACTACACCGTAGGCTTGAAAAACATGGCACGACCATCTGTCGTACAAATAATTAGCGGACATTTTTTCGCCTGTCGCCTCCTGTTATGGCATATACAGGGTGAAGCGAAGTGTCAGTAATGGACGCTTTTTGTCCCGATGCTCATATACAGGGTGATTATACAATGTCAGATGCGGGATTGTTTTTGAAGGATATACAGAATGTTCTGACTGTTGGGAAATTTCTAGGAATAGTGCAACAATGTTTGTGTATAGATAGGTTGGAACTAAAGATAAATAGGGTGCGTTGAATAAATAACTGTTATATAAGTATTTGTGTATACCTAATAAACTGTATCTATAACTAGTTTAATCTGTGACAATTATGCAATCTAAAGCCTTGATTATACTATTTACTTAACAGGATTTATCTCAAATAATCACTATTTATAAATAGTTATTATCCACGAGTCTAAACAGAATAAACGGTAATACTCTTACCAATATTATTGTCACAATTTACCTATAAATAAGTTCTTTTAACCCTTACCTACTGTATGTGTCCAACGTTTTAACATGCCACCCCAGGGCCTGTTTATCGACGGATGTTTCGTTGTTTTGAAGGCTTTTGTCCTCTTCTTTATGGATGATATAGAGCAGTGTAGATCGATAATGTATCTTCATTCCGTTTCTACCATCCACAAATGTATTTAATCTCACGAAACTACAATCAAAACGTTCCTCCAATACACTTAAAACATTTCTCAACACAAAGACACAACTGAAAGCTATATTTAAAATCGTCCCATTTCCCACTTGATGGACAGTCCCAATACCAATGGCTTATCGTACTAATAACTTTGACATTTCATCGGCCGGCCAATCAGGGATTAATCCAATTTTATACGGATAGCTTGTGATACTGACATACATTGGTATTATCTATAGGTATAATAGTATAAGCTGAAGAGTTTGTTTGTTGGAATTAAGCTATGGAAGAAGTGGTTCGACAATATTTTTCTGGAAGTCTCAATACCACGGTATAATTAGTAGGAAAAATATGGCTCAGTTAAAAAATATAATCGACTGAACGTTGTACAGTAGTAGCGTTAGCTATATAAAATATAGCTCAATTAATAAATGATTTTTTGTGTAAACATACGCGATTTCAATTCCTATGTAAGTATATATTATTATTTAAAAAAATCAGTTTTGCTTCATTTGGGTAACAAATATCCAACTTCATTAATCGAAATAAAAATTGATATAAAAAATTGACAGTAGGTATAATTTATAATGTAGAATTAGTAGAAACTTAAAACTTAAGTATAATTGTAAATCAAGTAGAAATACTACAAAAAGTTCCATATTATAAAGGCCAAATATATTAGTAATCAAAAAATCTGTATGCATGCGTATTATGTATGCTCCATATAGCACAGATAAATAACAAACTATTGATGACAATTGAATAGAAATGTCAATCTGTTTGCAATTATCGAACAATGTATCGATATCAAGTTCAAGGTTACTTTCTCATCGATAAAAAGCGAGTGAAAGTGAACATGGGAACATCACTAATTGTTGTGACATTTATATGTGCTTTTTGTAGGTATCGTATTCGATACTTTATTGAATCCAATTTGCATATATTAGTGAATGTATTTTTATCTCGACTTTTACACACAACGTATAGTTTGTTTGGAACTTGCGATTTAAATACAAAATTTTGAATGCATGCTACACAGATACGGATAGATTTATAAAGAGAAACTAATTTATTGGTAAGTAAATTAAGGCCTATTTATGATAAGGGATCTCTTAGCTCCTTTTTTTTTCATAGCTTAATTAAAATAACTACAATATCAAACACATAATTATAAATAAATCACACTTAATCCTAGATAGTGTTAAATTTACAAGTTTATAGTATCCCGGTGGTCTAGCTGTCTAATGTTAGTGTTAATAAGATGCATGAGTAACTCAATCAGTCGTGAAACCAGAGAAATCGGGGTGAAACTGTACTGAAAGCGAGCCCATTGGCCGTGAAGATACCTAAACCATTGTTAGATCTAGATAGACATTCTATACGTCTAGA
The DNA here is from genome assembly GCF_061535395.1 of Colias eurytheme. Classification (NCBI taxonomy): domain Eukaryota; kingdom Metazoa; phylum Arthropoda; class Insecta; order Lepidoptera; family Pieridae; genus Colias; species Colias eurytheme. The sequence continues at coordinate 9,161,129 of NC_142999.1, read as the reverse complement.
TATCTGTGTCTTATAAGGATACCTACATAATAAAAAGTAGTAAAAATGATATCTATGTGTGTATGTGTGTGAATAAATGAAATTGTAGGTTAGTATTGACAAAATATCGTGTAGGTATTGCATATGAATATAATTTATTTTGTCTCTTCGGGTAAATCCATGTTTTTTTTTTATAAATAATTAATATTGATGATTAAAACGTTTTTTTTATTTGGCTTGCAGGTACATCATAAGCTAAGAATATCCGAAGTTTGTAAAATTAAAAATACTATAAATATTTCCTACCATCTTCCATAAACAAACATGTAAACTTTACGTACACATTTTGAATAATTAAAAAACACAAGGTCACCGGCATTACATTTCACAACATTAGCGCCATTTTCATTTGACAGCTGTCACCGTGACGTCCGGGAACGGCGGGCAAAAACAGACTATACTCGTTCCGCACAGATTAAATTTCGAAAGTTTTTTATACTTACGGTATGGTCTTAAAATTGTAATGCGCGTATCGATATCAATGTTCTTATTTCAATGCGGCCAAGATCTTGTTAATTACTTGGATTTAGTGCTGCGAAAGTGATTTTCGCGGAATTCATGAAATGGTAACTTATGGGTGCGTTAAATCGCCATTTTTATATAGATTTTAATGGTATTAATGAGTGATTATTCATTTTGGTAGTTAATGATAGTAATTAATATTACTGTAATGCGTAAGATATTTAACTTTTTCTTTTCAACAAGACGTAACTTTTTTTTAAAAACAACAATATTTGCTTAGAAACCTTGCGATAAACAAAAACGCATTACGCATAGGTACATAGTTTTGGGACATTGATCGTAATTATCTCCATAGCCAAATAAAATGTAAATTACACATCCCCAATTCACAAAATTATTTACTACAATATTACGTAGATTTTTTCAGAATTTCATTCAGTTCGCAGTTAGAATGGTTGCCAAATCAGTGGCATTGAACTTGATCTCATTACAAAAACAAAGATTACATCATGTTTTCAATGTAAAACGTATTTTTTTTAGTTTTAATTTTAATTTAGTAGGTATTTTATATATTTTAGTATCCTCTTGTGTTTTAAACGATTATTAAATGTACATTGCAGAATTATTGGCTTTCTTAAAGGATATGAAACGCGATTTATGTGTTTTATTATTATTCCTAAGTTTAAAGCAAGCGTGGTCCGCGCAGTCTGTCTGCTATTAGTTGAAAGGTCTTAAAAGTTAAATTACCATTTATTTAGTTAATTTTCTAATTTTCACAATGATTAAATAGTTATGAGCGTAGATTGCTCCATTAAAATATAATTTTAGAACGTTATTGCTTATTCATAACGCTTTAAGCAATTTCCTTTTAAACTTGTAGGTTGGTATTAATAAAAGTATTTGAGATTAGTAACTTTTAATGAATTTAATACTAGGTACTTATTGCCAATGTATAGGTACGTAGATGTCTTTCGTTGTTTTAAGACAGTATGTTCAATGCAGAAAGAAAAACCTTGAATATATACAAAAACAATAACAGCTAAGTATTCAATATATTCTTCTGGTCGGTATATTCTTGCTTTTCCAAAGTAGGTTTGCAAAGCAATGTGATTCAACGCAGAGAAAACGGATAATTATTACCATTTTTTTTTATTATAGACTAGATTTCCGCCCGCGGCTTCGCCCGCGTTTTCAAAGGAAACCCCACATAGTTCCCGTTCCCGTGGGATTTCCGGGATAAAACCTATCCTATGTGTTAATCCAAGTTACCCTCTATATGTGTGCTAAATTTCATTGTAATCGGTTCAGTAGTTTTTAAGTGAAAGAGTAACAATATACATCCATACAAACTTTCGCCTTTATAATAGTATTAAGATTAAACTAACATAGCATAGCATGGGGCTTTGTCCGCCATTTTAACGCAGAGGAAATGGTTAGTTATTAACAATTTTTTAGTATAGACTAGCTGTTGCAACTGTTGCAAGGGGCTTTATCCGCCATTTTTTATAAACTTATAGGGATAAATATTAAATTTTTAACTCTGTTCTGAGATTCAAAAACTTTAGACAACGAAATGAAGATACACAAACTCTACAAATCGAGATCTATTAAAATCTCAATTATATTCCATGAACATTAACATAAAATACATTTTATTATAAACATATTAAGCCTAAACACATACTCTCACAAGCGCATTTGCGATGTCATTGTCCTAGATTGGGACTTTATTAAATTCACGCACGAACTGTACATTTTTAGTCCACGTTATATTTTGAATGTATGTATTATCATAATGTTTCCGTTATATGTTTGATATGAAATTAGATTTCTAAGTGCATTATTAGAAAGTGAAATAAATCGACATAGGTCACGTATGTAAGAATTTTCCAATAGTACCTAAAGTCTTACCTGCAATGAAGGCTACAAATTATTTGTTTTTTTAATATAAAAAAGTCTATGCCGAGCACACGATTCAGAAATGAAACTTCTTTGGCAAGTTTCAGATCGTCGCCTTACTTCATGACGTGGCGGTATTTCCTTGACAGGACCTTGAAATTGTACTCTCAACGCACCTAAAAAAGTATCCCTTCAAAAATAGCAAAAATAATAATTTTTGGTTACGAATTGTTCGAGCTCATGTCTTTTATCTAGTTAATTTACGCATCCATATCTATTATCAATTCTTTAATTTTTTATATTTACATATCTCTACCTACCACCGACCAACCCACATAAGAAAACCCATTTAATCACGTTTCTTTGAAAATATATCGCGAAAATCCATACTTAAAATATAGCGTGTTATAATCTGTGGCCAGTAATTACAGATAAACAATACCATGTGACAAGACGATTGTTCACAGCACCGCGCCCTTTAATATTCATAGCGTTCTTCATAAATACAAAAGGCAAATATGGAGTATGTTAGGGGTATTCTACATTGCATTAATTTTTTTAAAGGACTGGAAAAAAATTCGAAAATTAGGCGGGATTCGTCAACTTTCAAAGCTTGGTCTGACCACTCGGCCATCATATTCCATATAAACAATCGAATTTCGTTATTCAAATAACGAAATATGATAATTTATTGATATTAGAATCGCCCGTGTTTCACTGCACAGTGCACATTTTGCGATGAAATATATTTTCGACACATCTCTATTGTAAAAAATAAAACAACGATAATCGTTGATGTACCTACACTTAAAAAAATACGTGAGATACAGCAGCACTTATATCTATTTTCCTTATATTTTAGACTCTTCGCTTAATAAATAAACTTCCATTCGAAAACTTAGACATTAGCTAGAGAGCTAGCGCAAAGCTACCTGTATGTATTTGACCAGACCTAGATTTTTGTGTGTTGATTCCCCTATACCTACTATACATGAGATGGGGAGTCACTAAGCCCAGAGTGGTGGACGAGCCGCGCGCTTAGGTAAGACAGGTGGAAATTTTTGGCGAACTTTGAAACCATTTGACCACGTCTGCCATTTTGATATTTGAAAATAGATTATTATTACTATCGGAAAATAACAATGGCAGACCATTATCACGCGGATAACATTCTGGCAGACACTTATGAAAGTGCTGAAAAAAATACAATTTTGAAAGTATTTGACCAGATCTGCCATTCATATATTTTATTTATTAGGGTCTTAAAAACTTATTTTCGAAACGGCAGACATTTTCATTGCGTACAGACTTCAGCAGACAACAAAAACTAGCTACTACATGGTCAGATCTATGCATACAGTACTATCTCTGTAGCTATTTTTTTCCATATATATCAATATTATTCTCACTCTAGCCTAGTATTTTTATTTTATATAGTTACTAGCATTCAAATAGTCTAGGTTTTATACCTGAGAGGGCTCTTTTCGGTTCCCACTCTAACGGTTATTGCCAGATGTTTTCAGTACAGATTAGATACTAGCAGATACATCACTTCCATGCAAAAGTGAAAATTACTACGCTATAAATAGCCTAAAAAATCTTAATAATAATAATTACGCTTCACAGCAAGAAGAAATGTACCATATGTACCCGCACAAAGTCGATATTGTGTTGCCTACCGTTCGACTCAATGGCTAGGGTTGTAACTACCTTTAATAATTATTACCAAACTAATAAACCGAGTGATGCGAAATAACCATAATTCTTTAAGAGTTTGATAAAATGATCAGGCAGGTATTTTCTTTAATCTGAATTATCGGTTACTAAATTGTATCGTTGAAATTATTCTTAATCGCGTAAATTTAATAAATAGTCATATGGAAAACACTTTTCATTTGTTTTTTTACTTTCACGCCCAACTACTATACAATAATTACGTTGTTTCGGTATTTTGACGAGAAACGCAGGAAACATCCGTTGTATCATTTTAGATAGATTGTATATTTTGTATCTGTAGAATTGAAATCAAAGCTATGTATATGTTGTCTCCATTCTTTTCTTATCGGATTGTTGATCCCAATGCGAATGCGTCACTTAAATTTTATAAAAGACAATTAAGAACATCAAAAATAAAGTGATACGTAAATATTTCACAGTGCAATATATTATGTAATTAATAATAATTATATATTTATGAAAAAATAATTACATCAGATTTAATAATCGCAATTGTTTTGAATGTACATATGAATAAATGATTACATCATAATAGTAATAATCACAATTGTTTTATTTCCCATTTGTTGCAACCCTAGCATATTTTCATGTAGCAGCAGAAGTACCTACACTGGCGGCGCGGCGGCCGCGGCATCGTGCGACATCAAAGGCAGTGCCTTACTAGGTAAGTCTGTTAATAATGATTAACTCTTTAATAATTATTTTTGACTTTACTCATTTCTTTTATTATATAATTTACGTTTTACTTTTACAGAATCAATGGATTATGAAGACGAGTCACACAACGCCATACGATAGTGATGATGAATGAACATTTCAATAAATGCATGCGTGTTTTTTTTTGTTGTTTTGTAATTGTTAATTGTTTCTTAAATAAAGAAATAAACTAAATATTTAAATGATGATTTGTTATTTGCAACACAACTTTATATTTGAGATTCTTTACAAATGTATTTAGTTTTGTATCATCAAATTTATAAATTTTATTCCATAGTTTTCAAAATTAAATGTAAATGACCATAAAAACATTAATAAAGTAAATCATTAATGTAAGGTCAGGGAACGTAATACATATATACATCTGACCATGTAGAAGCTAAGTCTTGTTGACTGCTGAAGTCTGTAAAGTTTTGTTGTCTGCTGAAGTCTGTACGCAATGAAAATGTCTGCCGTTTCGAAAATAAGTTTTTAAGACCCTAATAAATAAAATATATGAATGGCAGATCTGGTCAAATACTTTCAAAATTGTATTTTTTTCAGCACTTTCATAAGTGTCTGCCAGAATGTTATCCGCGTGATAATGGTCTGCCATTGTTATTTTCCGATAGTAATAATAACCTATTTTCAAATATCAAAATGGCAGACGTGGTCAAATGGTTTCAAAGTTCGCCAAAAATTTCCACCTGTCTTACCTAAGCGCGCGGCTCGTCCACCACTCTGGGCTTAGTGACTCCTCATCTCATGTATAGTAGGTATAGGGGAATCAACACACAAAAATCTAGGTCTGGTCAAATACATACAGGTAGCTTTGCGCTAGCTCTCTAGCTACATGGTTAACGTCCTTCGAAAGTTGCTAATTTAATCTTATTTCATGAGAATATTCACAAAAGCTTGAATCTTGATGTATAAATTGTCAACCTTCGCATGAAAAAAAAATCCAAAATTTCGAACAGTGTAAACTAACCCTTATAGAGTGCATTCACGGACCGCGTTAGCGATGCAAAGCGCAAATGCATCATTATGCGCGGCGCATCTTTAAAATGTCCTTGTGTAGACGATCTTTACTGTTCTAAATTCAAACAATAATAAGTACACAATGTAAAGGTTACATACATAGGTTATGATCCATATTAAATATTAAATATAATATGTATGTACTTATGATCGAGTGATGTTTTGTTTCCAAAAAATATACGTAGTACAATGGCTCTATTAAGTATATATAATCATTTGTTACAGGCATCCTTTCAAAATATTTAAATTGTACAATTAGGTAGGTACATGGTACGAGGTAGGTACAATATACTTATGATTATCCGGTAATTTTCAATTATTTTTTCCGAATATTAGAATGTTTTAATAGCTTCATATTTATCCAAACACAAGAAAAATCAATTAAAATTTCAATTCCCGACTTTATCATACCTTTTACTATGAAAAGCTACTACACATAGACCGGGAGATATTGACACAAAATTTCGAGTCATTTGTAACAGGATGGCGGTTCTACAGGGGTCTTAAGTACGCAATGACAAAAAGAAAAATGATGGTGTGAACGCTGGTACCGGCGGCTTAGTCGAACTCGTCGGAAAAATAGCGAAAGTCAAACGATTTGTAACACAAAAATTTTAGAATTTACCGATAGCCCATAAAAAAGAAGTAGGCGGTAGTGTCATGCCATACTTTTCCGGTGTGACTTACAGCCGCCATACCGACGCGAATGTGTTGATTTAAATAAAACAATTATTCAACCATTTGTACCAGGCTAACTTTTGCACAGGTAACCATCGTCGTGCAGCCATTTACGAAAATCGCCATGCCATACTTTTCGGACGATTCCAAACGACCGTCGAACCGCCGAAAATCTGTAAAAAATTTTTATTTCGCCAATCTTTTTGTACTAGTATTGCATTTGGATATTTGGAGAGTATTTGATAAAATGTGACCATTATTATATTTGCCATACTACATTACTACATACTACATTCTAGTAGGGGGAATAAGTGCTGTCATACTTGAAAAATTAATTTATTGTTAATTTATACAGGGTGTAATCGTTAAGTGTGCACAGGCGATTTTTCCGTAAGTATTACAGATAACAAAAAACTTTAAACTGATATCGAAAGTACTTAACCTAAATGAGTAAAATGGCCGTAATAAGTTTTTAAAAAGAAATCGAGAAATATCAAAAAAATTATCTTTAAACCCTCCCATACATTAAGTATGAAATATGAATAAAGCTACTCACGAAAAATTAGCTTGATAGTAATCACTTGCAAAAATGGGCGATGTATCCCGGACTATATCCCATATACATTTAATATGAAAGATTTTAGCTTTCTTTTTCTTTTTTGGTTTCCTGCTTTAATTACTTCGCAAATTTGAAATGGCATTTTCCACGCTTTTTCCGGACATTTTCACGCATTATCCGGATATTTTCCGGGGATTTTCAGAGCATTTCCCTGGCATTTTCCGGGGATTTTCCACGCATTTCCCAGACATTTCTCAGGCATTTTCCGGATATTATCCGGATATTTTCCGGACATTTTCACGCATTTTCCGGACATGTTCCACGCATTTTCCGGATATTTTCCAGGGATTTTCCAGGCATTTTCCACGATTTTTCCGGAATTTTCCACGGTTTTCCGGAATTTTCCACGGTTTTCCGGAATTTTCCACGGTTTTTCCGGAATTTTCTACGCATTTTCCGGATATTTTCCACGCATTTTCCGGATATTTTCCGGTTATTTTCCGGGAATTTCCCAGGCATTTTCCGGGGATTTTCCGAGCATTTTCCACGCTTCTCCCGTACATTTTCACGCATTTTCCGGACATTTTTACGCATTTTCCGGATATTTTCCAGACATTTTCCACGGGTTTTCCGGAATTTTCCACGCATTTTCCGGATATTTTCCAGGCATTTTCCACGGTTTTTCCGGAATTTTCCACGGTTTTTCCGGAATTTTCCACGGTTTTTCCGGGAATTTCCCAGGCATTTTCCGGGGATTTTCCGAGCATTTTCCACGCTTCTCCCTACATTTTCACGCATTTTCCGGACATTTTTACGCATTTTCCGGATATTTTCCAGGGATTTTCCAGACATTTTCCACGGGTTTTCCGGAAATTTCCTCGCATTTTCCGGATATTTTCCAGGCATTTTCCACGGTTTTTCCGGAATTTTCCACGGTTTTTCCGGAATTTTCCATACATTTTCCGGTTATTTTTCGGGAATTTCCCAGGCATTTTCCGGGGATTTTCCACGCATTTTCCGGACATTTTCCACGCATTTTCCGGATATTTTCCAGACATTTTCCAGGTATTTTCCACGGTTTTCCGGAATTTTCCACGCACTTTCCGGATATTTTCCGGACATTTTCACGGTTTTCCGGAATTTTCCACGGTTTTTCCGGAATTTTCTACGCATTTTCCGGATATTTTCCACGCATTTTCCGGATATTTTCCGGGAATTTCCCAGGCATTTTCCGGCGATTTTCCGAGCATTTTCCACGCTTCTCCCGTACATTTTCACGCATTTTCCGGACATTTTTACGCATTTTCCGGATATTTTCCAGGGATTTTCCAGACATTTTCCATGGGTTTTCCAGAATTTTCCACGGGTTTTCCAGAATTTTCCACGGTTTTTCCGGAATTTTCCACGCATTTTCCGGATATTTTCCAGGCATTTTCCACGGTTTTTCCGGAATTTTCCACGGTTTTTCCGGAATTTTCCACGGTTTTTCCGGAATTTTCCACGGTTTTTCCGGAATTTTCTACGCATTTTCCGGATATTTTCCACGCATTTTCCGGATATTTTCCGGGAATTTCCCAGGCATTTTCCGGGGATTTTCCGAGCATTTTCCACGCTTCTCCCGTACATTTTCACGCATTTTCCGGACATTTTTACGCATTTTCCGGATATTTTCCAGGGATTTTCCAGACATTTTCCACGGGTTTTCCGGAATTTTCCACGCATTTTCCGGATATTTTCCAGGCATTTTCCACGGTTTTTCCGGAATTTTCCACGGTTTTTCCGGAATTTTCCACGGTTTTTCCGGAATTTTCCACGGTTTTTCCGGAATTTTCCACGGTTTTTCCGGAATTTTCCACGCATTTTCCGGATATTTTCCAGACATTTTCCGGTTATTTTTCGGGAATTTCCCAGGCATTTTCCGGGGATTTTCCGAGCATTTTCCACGCTTCTCCCGTACATTTTACCATACCCAGAAAATGCGTGAAAATGTACGAAAAATGCGTGGAAATGCCTGAGAAATGTCCGGGAAATGTCCGGAAAATTCCCGGAAAATATCCGGAAAATGCGTGAAAATGTCCGGAAAAACGTGGAAAATGTCACTTCAAATTTGCGAAGTAATTAAAGCAGAAAACCAAAAAAAGAAAAAGAAAGCTAAAATGTTTTGAAATAGAAATAGAAAGCGTTTTATTTGCCACCATGTAACTCTTAGTAATTAATACACAAAACAGAAAAAAAAAAGATAGTAATGGAGGCAAAAAGGACTCCCCGTCAGCAAAGCAGCAACCATTACTTAAAATGTATTGCTGCACTGATTTTCAGAGGAGACCACTCACCACTCATCAGATGTTTCATATTAAATGTATATGGGATATTCATATGCATATACTTAATGTATGGGAGGGTTTAAAGATAATTTTTTTGATATTTCTCGATTTATTTTTAAAAATTTATTACCGCCATTTTACTCATTAGGTTAAGTACTTTCGATATCAGTTTAAAGTTTTTTGTTATCTGTAATACTTACGGAAAAATCGCCTGTGCACACTTAACGATTACACCCTGTATAAGTGAAGATTTCCAACACCTAGCCTAGATCTTTGAAATTTTGTATTAATTATATTCGTTGATCCTCAAACTTACAGGAAAAATAAGTGCCATACTATTACGAATCGTTTGACTTTCGCTATTTTCCGACGAGTTCAACTAACGCCCACGCGAATAAGCCGCTGGTACCAGCGTTCACACCATCATTTTTCTTTTTGTTATTGCGTACTAAGAACCCTGTAGAACCGCCATCCTGTTACAAATGACTCGAAATTTTGTGTCAATATCTCCCGGTCTAACATAATCCCGTCAACTTGCACTCAGACTGTCTCAAAGGCTTACAACAATACTCGCATGACCAAACAAAAACAAACTCTATCACCACACAATAAGACGCAAATCCGGTTACTTTACACTAGACCGTCTCAAAGGCATTTCAACAATACTCGATTTGGTCAAACAAAAATGGTTCCTACTACCTTACAATAAGATACATTTTCGCTTACAAGCTCGTACGTGCTTAATAGTTGTTTGCGACCTCCTTGCTTGAAAATGCTTCGTCAAATGAAAAGCTTTTGTTCTAACCCTAGTTCTGGAGTACTGAAAATTGTATGTTTTCATTTTTATTTCGAGGGTAGTTTCAAATGGGGCAATAAGCAATTTTCTGAGTACTGTTGGTATATGTGCGTTCATAAATTTTGAATAGGTGTTTGTTAACGTGTATACTGTATAGTATACATATAGACACATATAGACTTTTATTATGTATACTAGATACTGCACGTGACTTTATACATGTTACAGAAAATCTCGAATAAAGTTTTAGTTTGGCCACTTTTAACAACAGTAAGAATTGCATTGCTTGCATAATATACAGTATACTCCATAATATTTACCTCCAAAAATATGTGTACTAATTAAGGTATCAAGAAAGTGATTTCCAAATTAAATGTTTGAAACTACGAAAGAATGAATGGCAACTAAGTTGTAATACGATAAAGTGAAATGTAAATAAGCCAAGCCGCAGACGCAATGCTAGTATGTAATTTAAACCATAAGACAATTCAATAATTATCGATTACACAAATGTGAATGTAATTATTACCTTAACCAACTGTGTCCTGCTTTTACTCGCTCACAAAACCGCAGGCAAATTGAAAGAAAAAAATTGTCTACGTGATATTATAGACAACCAGTTTCGACGATATCGAAACTATGTATGGTTTTGTCGTATGAAACAGACATAAATACTCCCTTATTTACCATGACGTACCTATAGATATTAGTATGAATCTTGTATGAATATTATCATTTACGGATATTAGCACAAACGACTTCCGCTCTCAAATAAAAACAATATAAGTGAAACAACTGATTCCTACAAACAATCAAGTTGCTGCTAATGTGAGAATGTACCTACTACGGAACGTCTGATCGATCTACCGACCAATCTACTAGACCCCTCATATGCTATTAAAAAGCCTCGTGTATAGAATACTAGCCCTGCGGTTTTACCCACATCGCTCCGCTCCTATTGGTCTTAGCGTGATGATATATAGCCTATATGTAAACTTTTTGGCTTCGATATCGATTGTAGATCCCAAAATACGGGATTTAAAAAAAAATATTCAATGTACAGTTTTGACTTTCTTACGATTTTATGAGGTATATACCTATAGAGGGTACTCGAAGGGGGGAGGAGCAGGTCATGTTTACTTGGCCGGTCATTTCCTAGCATGTGATTATGTCAGCCCATGGGAACGTGATGAAACTTCAAATAAATGGATTAATGTTTAGTTAGATGCAATGTTTTTGTTAATAAATGTTATGAAACTATGGTGTTGTTCAATTTTAGATGATATACCTAATGTTGTTTTTCTTTAAACCCCGATTAATTGATTAAAAAAGAGGCGCTTTTATCCGAGAGAATAATAATAAATGGAGTAAATATTCAAGAATCCGAGTACGAAGAAAGATATTTGTGGAAAATTAAAAATGGCTGACTGTTATATTTTCTAATAGAAGTAAATCAGTTGTTTTCTTACAATCAAAGGTATTAACTATAGTCGTTGTTATGTCGTAATACAACATTATTTGAAAAGCATAATACAAAAATTATATCAAGTTAAGGTGATGAATTAATTTTTCTAACATTTACGGCCCTTTTCAAACCTTCGTAATTTTTATATTATTAAAGTTGTCGTGATGAAAATTCTTGACAAGAAAGTTCAATAGTAACACAATACGTCTACCGTTTTAGAAACATGATTCCATGATATTTTCTCGATAGAAAAAAAATACAAAGTTCTCATTGTTATTTTTTTTTAATCTCTGGCATCTTCAAAATAACAAACGTAAAGTTACGACTTTTTGGATATTAACTATAAAATATACAACCTATTCGTCTACCGTGTTAGAATTTTGAAATATGCGATGGTTTTGAAATAAACAAGAAATACTTGAAATTAGCGCGCGACCAGCCAATATAGCGAGAGCCGCCCTGTACCTTCCTACCCCGATCGCTGCACGAGTCATTCCCGCTACGGCCGTCACACGGGGAACTTGTGTCGCTCGCGCAATCGTAAAAAAGGGTGACAACACGATAAGACAAATTGAGACAAATGGGGACAATAAAGAAAATAAGAAGAAGAAACATAAAGGTTGGAGGAAAAAGAATGCTTACAATTGGAGCAAATTAATGAAGTAAGTTGGTTTTATTTTAAATTTGATGATAATTGTATTATAGACGATGTTTGATATGTACCCCTGTTTTAAGTACATAACGAATGTGTAAGATTTTTTCATTTATAGCATAAATAATCTGTTCAGAAATCCGGAATCCAGAAGGAAAATAAACCCACTGATTGTTCACAATGTGAATCCACTCCTTCGTAAGTAACTTTATTCAGTCAAAAATGTATGTTATCAAAGCTCTACTGGTTTTATCGCATGATTCCATTTTTAGCAAAAAGCAACAAAGTGCAAAGAAATAAAAAATCATGGTGAACTTAGTGGAAGTATGGCGGACATAATATGGAACAGGAGCTCATTGGAGTAGTATTATATTTAAAAAAAATACGAAATAATTTCAAGAATTACATTTCTTAGAAGGTGGTAGATAAGTATGTTGTATAAAGAATTTGATGTTGATATTTATTTCATTTATACTTACTACACCTGTGCGGGAAATTGCTTAGTAATAAAACAGGTTAATATTCATATTTACATAGTAATGTGAGTCATTTCGAAAAATTTTGTGTAAGTATATTAAATTGAGTTCCTGGGTGATCTGGAAACACAATTGGGCCCGGAAGATGGCGCTGCAGTCACTCCTCCTAATGACATGAACCGATTTGGATGAATATTTGTGTGCACATTTCATTTTTGTGGGATGATTGGTTGATTCGCTTTCACATTAGCTAATATTATGTATTTTTGTTGTTAGAAAGTAAACTTAATTTAATGTTTATAATACATTATTATTGGTATAAATAAGCCAGTGTTCGTCTCACATTGCTGTACCTGCCTACCTACCCTACCAGGGCCTAACTTTGTTCTGGCTATTTTATTTTGATTATTTGTAATGAATAATTACAATTATAATAGAGTGCAAGAAATAAATACATGCGTCAATATATTTTGTGTTTTTTTTTAAACAATTTTTTTATTTAAAAAAATATCATTCCGACCGCGGCTTTGCCCGCGTGGAATTAGATTATATATCGTGAATCCTGTCTTATCCCACAGAAGTGTTCAGTTCGGATAAAAAGTATCCTATGTGTAAATCCAGGCAATTAGCTATATTTTATCAAAATTGGTAATGTAGTCTTGACGTGATTAAGTAACAACTAACAAAAAAATATACAAATTAACATCCAAAGTTTCGCATCAGTTTTACTGTATTAGTGATATCTTCCACTCTTGACTTTGACTGAGAAGAATTAGGGTTTATAACTTCTTTCAGAAATATTACCTTTCATTTCTGGGCATGACGTAATATCTACGTCAGCATCAAATTCTATCTAAATCCATTCAGTAGTCCGCGTTATTGAGTACCATTTCATTTTTTCAGAGTAACAATATTTTTTGTTATTTTAAAGATTATTTATAACCTGTATTATTTTGTAATAAAGTAAACATTACGAAATAATAATAATTATTAATAATGTCTAAGTAGTTGTTAAAAAGAAGATTATTTGTTTATAAGCAAGAAAATAAAACCAATAAATCAACAATTAAATATATGTATAAGAATATTATAACTGTATGACGACTCCATACATGTTTATCCCGAGTCGGCCAGCGGCAGCGCGGCGAGTTTGCAAGAATGACTTCGCGCACACCCGCGTTCGCGATAGCGAGCTATTAAGGCGCTGACTCCACGAGCGAGAGAATCGCGGCGATATTATCGTCGTGCCACGTATTTCTATACACTCTCTATGGAACCGTCTCCACACGGCGATATTATCGCCGCGATGCGACGAGTGGCAATGAGCGTGCGAAACGTCATTACATCGTCACTAGCCCGCCGCGACTAGCAACGGGCCCGCCGCGCGCTCGCGACGATCGCGCAGCGGGCGCGCTGTCAAACGCAGCGGCATTTCAGCGTTGCCTCTGGTCTTCTCGTAGTTCTCTTCAAGGAAACGTGGCGATACCATTACGAGTCGCCGCGGAAACGCTGCGATTCCGTTACGGCTCGCGACGATACGCGGCGGAATTATCGCTCGTTCGTGGAGATTATCCGACGATATAAGGGCGGACTCGTCGCGATTCTCTCGCTCGTGGAGTCAGCGCCTATGACTCCGCCCGCCAAGCAGTAGATTTTTTTTTGTGTATCGTCTTAACTTGTAAGTTGTAATAGTCAGCCTGTCAAGGACATTAAAAGTATGCGAATAAAAACTTGTGGAATAACAGATATTATCTTATTAAATTCTCAGCATACAATAGATAATACTTGGTTTTTATCGAAAGGTTTCTTTGCTTCGTCATTATTGTTGGTTACTGAAGTATGTTTATAATTTGTTTGATTTGCATGATATTATCCTAAAATTAGATGTTATTATTATAACTAGCTGTATATCCCGGCTTTTACTACCTCAGAAACCTTCGTGGGCTCATAGTTCATACACAACACTTTGCTTAAGATCATCACGTAATCCATTGCATAGTTTACGATTCTTTTAAAGACATACAGACAAACATTTATTATTTCACACCATATATTCAAAAAAAATTGGTTGTTTGTAAAGTAGGTTTACGATCGAGATGTTTACGTGATAACATAATGCAGTGGCAGCGCTCGAGATGAGACGGGAGATCGGTCCGTCTCTCTCTCGTTATACCTGCGATCGCGCTCGTGAGGTTTTGGTGTGACACAAGTTTCTGAACATATCAAAGGTTGTTTGTTATTAGTGTACAAGTGGGAACTATATTTCATTTTAATGTACATGCACTCAACCGTACCTACATACTGATAAACAAACAGCTTAATGTTTTCCCTACTTATAATGATTGAATTATACTTCTCCCATGAACTAGACTGACAGAGACTCTTTATTGTACAGTCATAAATGGAGATATGAAAAGATTAATTATACGATTCAACTTTAAATATGAAACTCTTGGAAACAGCACTTGTAAGAATATTACACATGTAAGTAATACATTAAGGTATAAACAATTAGACATACAATCGCCTATTAAAAGGTCAAAACATGTCCGAGCGGCATTGCATAGAACTATTTCCTATGTAAGTACCTACCATACTGTCTTGAAACTATGTACCAACTTTAAATTATACAAAAAACAAAGAAAATTTATTTATGTATACGTGGCAGTAATGTTTTTATACACGCTTATTAGAAAAGTCTGCTTAGGCAGAGTTTTTAGAAAATTGGTGACCATGTGTCATAGAATACAAATTTTCAGAAAATTCACCTGATATATAATAAGCAATGGAACACTTGATTACAAAAACGTTAAACAAATACCATTAATATTCCGTATTTATCAATGAACGTGTGAAAGTATCGCATTACTAGTATCACACGATACACACGACACACATACAAACACATCTCTACTAATATTATAAAGCTTAATGGTGGGTACACACGTACATACTTGCTAGTCGAGCAAGTCTCTTCGAACAAAGCTATAGCACAGACATGCTTGAACTCGCGTCTACACGTAAAAGCTTGCGCGAAGATCATGTTCAGTGTGCGTTGAAACTCTTCGAGCAATGGACGATACGTTGTTGTGTTTGGTGGGAAATTTTTTTCTTCTCTCTCCTCCAAGATGCCCTTAGAGAGTTAATTTTTTTATCACTCCATTTCTGTCAATGTTTGGTTCCACCGTATTGCATAATAAAATTAAACGATCATACGCAGCGTTTCTATTACCCTTGTCGCTGTACTCTTTTAACGTTGTTTTCCATAAACACTCTTCTTCTCGATACATGTTTATAAATTGTTCCACAAAATCACGAGTAAACGCTCGAAAGTCCGACATTTCAGCTGCGCACGCACAACCTTTTCGATTAATCACTCGCTCACGACTGGCATGCTCGATGCAAGTCGCAGCTACACGTACAAACAAGATTGCTTCGAACATCGAGCAAAAATTATGGAGGTTTGAATCTTGCTCGAATCGAAGTTGTTGGATTGAAATGGTTGGCTTCGAGCATTTGTCTTGAGACTTGC
This sequence comes from Colias eurytheme, assembly GCF_061535395.1. Taxonomy (NCBI): domain Eukaryota; kingdom Metazoa; phylum Arthropoda; class Insecta; order Lepidoptera; family Pieridae; genus Colias; species Colias eurytheme. The sequence continues at coordinate 9,144,776 of NC_142999.1, read as the reverse complement.
ATGGTACACACGTTCGTACTTGCTCGAGATCGAGCAAGTTTATCGAGCATGTGCGTACGTGTGTACCCACTATAAGAGTTTGTTTGTTTGTTTGAACGCACTAATCTCAGGAACTACTGGTCCGATTTGAGAAGTTCTTTCGGTTTTAGATAGCCCATTCATCGAGGAAGGCTATAAGCTATATATCATCACGCTAAGACCAACAGGAGCGGAACAATGCGGATGAAACCGCAGAGCGCAGCTAGTTACAAATATAATTATTGGAACGTTGATTCATCGGACGCGGACTATTTTTGCGTGGTCCACTCATTGCAGTTACGTGCGTTTTGTTTATTTCGGGGTTCGCTTCGGCATGAATTGGGCCAGCTCGCACCGGGGAAGGTACCACACCCCCACAGAAGATCGGCGTGAAATAGTGGCATGAAAATGCCATTGTGTTTCGTACGATGAGTGGGGGCACCGGAGGCCCGTATCCCTCTCCTACCCATCCCAATCCCTTCCCAATATTTCCCGTGTTAATCCTTTACAATACCCATCCTCCCCTCCTCTCCTCATATCCTCCTCTTAAAATAAAAACATGGCAGCGGATTTAAATTTTAGACTACCCCAGGAGGGTACTAACCTCACTAGTGTTAGAGAATCCCTCCCTGAGTATCAAAACTCAGGCTGCCCTACGTACTCTGGGGAGGGCAAAAATCCGCTTAATAAACCACCTAAGCGTAAAAGGCGCAAAAAGTCATCAAGACCACCACCTGTGCTATCAGTAGACTTCTGCAATGTGAGAGGCTTACACTCCAACCTCAATGCCGTCCACCACCACCTGGAGACGGCAAAGCCAGACTTATTATTTCTGACAGAGACCCAAATTCGTCCTCCTCTTGACACATCATACCTTCACTACCCAGGTTACAAACTGGAGCACACTTTTATTCCTAAAGCTGGTGTATGTGTTTTTGTAAAGGAGGATATTAGTTGTCGTCGCATCAACAATCCCGTCAACTCTAACCTGTCGACTCTCTGGCTTCGTATAGACTGCAATGACCATCCTCGGGTCTATGCGTGCGTGTACAGGTCGCATAGTGGTGATGCTGAAACCGATCGGCTTATGGAGCACCTTCAAATCACAGCTGACGCAGTACTCGAACAGATCCCCTCTGCTGAAATCATCGTATTAGGCGATTTTAATGCCCATCATATTCAATGGTTAGGGTCACGGCTTACTGACCATGCGGGGAGATCAGTTTACGACTTTGCATTGGCTAATGGTCTAAAACAACTGGTTGCTTCGATCACGCGGCTGCCTGATGTCGTGGACCATACTCCTTCCATGCTAGACCTCCTGCTCACCTCCCATCCGGATAACTATCGGGTCGATATAGTCGCCCCTCTAGGCACATCAGACCATTGCCTGATTCGCAGTGTGGTGCCAATCTTGCGCTCAAGGCGGCCCCGATCAGGTGGCTGCCGTCGCGTTTGGCACTACAGAGCGGCTGATTGGGATGGGATGCGGGAGTTCTTTTCATCCTACCCCTGGAAGCAAGTTTGTTTTGCACACGATCCTAGTGCTTATGCTGACTCTGTCGCGGATGTGATACTGCAGGGAATGGAACTTTTCATACCGAGTTCTGTAGTTCCCATCGGTGGCAAGTCTCAGCCTTGGTACGGTCATCTCTGCAAAGTGGCTTTTCGCCAGAAGCAGGAATGTTTCCGTAATTGGGCAGACGCATTATTAAAACAGGATCCGAATACCAGTGCTCTTAAAAAACAATATAACTTTGCCTCCAGACACTACAAAAGGAAAATAAGCATTGCAAAGTCCGAGTTTATAAGCGGCATTGGCAAGAAACTGACACGCTACCCTTCTGGTAGCCGAGCTTTCTGGTCACTTGCTAAAGCCGCCCAAGGAAACTTCTGTCAGCCGACGTTCCCACCTCTGCGCCGGGAAGATGACACCTTGGCACACTCGCCCAAAGAGAAAGCCGACCTATTGGGCGCTCTCTTCGCGTCCAATTCCACCTTGGACGATGGGGGAAAGGTACCGCCTACCATCTCGCGGTGCCAGTACTTTATGTCCGATGTGCGCTTTACACAAAGTAAAGTGCGAAAAGTACTTTTCTCTCTCGACACCCATAAAGCGAGTGGCCCGGATGGTATCCCTGCAATTGTCTTGAGAACGTGTGCTCCAGAATTGGCTCCCGTTTTTGCACACTTGTTTCAACACTCCTATGATGTCGGCATTGCCCCTGCTTCGTGGAAAACCGCCGCAGTGCACCCGATCCCTAAGAAAGGCGATCAATCGGACCCCTCTAACTACAGGCCCATTGCTATTACCTCTTTGCTCTCAAAAGTCATGGAAAGCATAATCAACCGTCAGCTCTTAGGTTACCTAGAGGAGAACCAGCTGATCAGTGACCATCAGTATGGCTTTCGCCATGGACGATCAGCTGGTGATCTCTTGGCCTTTCTAACCCACCGATGGGCTGCGGCTATTGAGAGTAAAGGGGAGGCACTAGCCGTTAGTCTTGACGTCGCAAAAGCCTTTGATCGGGTGTGGCACCGGGCTCTTCTTTCGAAGCTTACATCATATGGACTCCCCGAGAAGTTACGCACATGGATAGCCAGCTTTCTTGCAGCACGAAATATTCGGGTCTTGGTCGACGGATCGAGCTCGGATCTTATGCCTGTGAACGCTGGCGTCCCCCAAGGCTGTGTTCTTTCACCCACACTATTCCTTCTGCATATCAATGACATGTTACAAATTAGTAACATTCATTGCTATGCAGATGATAGTACTGGAGACGCCTCTTACACTGGCCATGCTAACTTCTCGCAAGAAACTGTTGATGAGTGCAGAAACACTCTGGCGTTGAGAATTGAAACTCTTTTGGGAGAGGTTTCAGAGTGGGGTCGTCAAAACCTCGTCGAGTTTAACCCCGCTAAGACGCAACTGTGTGCTTTTACGGCCAAAAAAAAGCCATTTGAATCAGCTCCCCTCTTTTTGAACACTCCCCTCAGCGTCAAGCCTAGCATCGCAATTCTTGGCGTCAATGTTTCTAATGATGTTCAGTTTCGCGATCATTTGGAAGGTAAAGCTTCTCTAGCTTCTAAAAAACTGGGCGTCCTTAATAGAGCGAAGCGGTACTTCAAGCCTGATCATCTTCTTTTACTTTATAAAGCTCAGATACGGCCACACATGGAGTACTGCTCACATCTCTGGGCTGGTGCCCCGTTTTACCAACTCCTTCCACTTGATCGCGTACAACGTAGAGCAATTAGAATGATTGGCGATCCAAGACTTAGCGATCGGCTTGACCCTCTTGCTTTGCGTAGGGACATTGCCTCGCTGTGTGTCTTCTATCGCATATACCATGGGGAGTGTTCAAATGAGCTATACGAGCTCATACCTGCTGCGGAATTCCATCACCGCACCGCCCGCCACAAAGCCAAGTTCCATGCACATCATTTGGACCGCTGGCGAACGAGTACCGTACGCTTCTCGCGTCACTTTTTTCCACGTACCACCACCCTGTGGAACAGTCTACCAAGTTCGGTATTCCCGCACATATATGACATGGACTTATTTAAAAAGAGAGCCTACACCCACCTTCGAAAGTCGGTAACAGTCTCACAAAGGTAACTTTGTGAGTGCTCATGGGCGGTGGTGATCACCTCACTAGGTGACCCACCTGCTCCGTTACCCGCTCTATTATAAAAAAAAAAAAAAAAAAAAAAAAACATTTGTTTCACTGATATGGTATGACATATTTATCTAGGTTATGTATATGTACAAACATAAAGAAGAGAATTTGTTGAAGAATAACTTTTAAGCTTTGTTTTATGTTAAAAGCGCGAAACGTGTAACGTCTTCAGTCTCTGTGTTAAGACTTTTGAGGTTATATTTATTTTTGTGTATAATTTACACTTAGTTCCACATAAAGCGTTATCAAAATAAGCAGAAAACATTATTCTTTTAATATTTGGTAGGATTGGACAAAAAAATCCAACCAATATTCATTTACCAATATTTGTTTCTATCTATAACTCTAACCACCAACATGCACCATGCAATTTAAACAAAACAACTAACCTATTGTTTCAAAGGTATTTTAATATAAATAAGACAACAATAAGCGAACAATTAGTATTGGAATTCACAAGTCATAATATCTCAAACTCACAAATAAGTATATCATTAGGGTTGCCAATCACAATTGTTTATAATAATCTAACTTTATTTTAAATGTAAAAAAGCATGATTTCATAAACAGTAAGTAGGTATAATAATAATGCAGATTTGCAAAAAGAAAACATAAATTTAAGACAAACATAATAACTTCACGCTTTCCTGCCGTTAAAATAAATTAAATATAATACAACAAAATCAAAAGAATCACTGGTTTTCACAACGTATCCGCCAGTAATTTTTGCCATATTTACTTAAAAATAATATTTATTCGTAAGATAGTGACCCTATTCGTATTTACTTCGATCATATAACATGACCTTGACGAATGCCTCTCACTCGATCCTCGAGCCGCGCCCAAGCATTAGACAATACAATTAAAATAATATTATGTCATAAATATGGAATAACTATTAGATATTCATGGAATTCTAACCTGCTTTGTATATGGTTAGTGATAATATTTAATTAATCTCGTTATTATTCAATGTCGGCAGTCTAGACGTGTAGCCTGGGTGAAACCACATTTTCTACGTAAAAGAAAATTGAACCAGATATTTTATGAGTGAAATAATAATTTGTATATTCCATCCAAAAACGCCTCTTATTATTCTTGTGTGAACTTACATGCAAAAACACACTTAATTATTCTGATGAATGATCTTATAATTTCAGATAGTTTTTTTTCACAGCCCTAAGATATGAACAAGTGAAATTCTAAATTAAATATCACCTACATAAAAGCACAAAAAGGTACGTGATAATATTGATAACATTAAACGGTAAAGGTAAAACGAAATATCCATCAAATAACTACTTAACAATAAACTACGTAATACAGGTAAAAAACGTAATAAATACATTATTACATATTCAAACAATTAGTGAAGATCTTCCGACTTACTCACCCTGATCTGTCATCTCTGACCATGAACTTTGAATTAGCAATACGATAGATATTTCCCCTTTTTATTACAATAAATTACAAGTATTGTATAAAGAGGTAAATAATGTATGTTGCGTAGAGTGAATTATGTATAGAATCGTATGCGTAATGAATAAAATATTACTGTTTAACTTTTATAAATATATGCGAAAGTTGTCGGTAAGTATGTGTTTACTTGTCTCAGAACTGCTTGATCGAGTTGGATAATTTTTGACGACGCATACAGAATTATGTCTCCCATGATCTTAAACAGGAGTAGGATTGCGTCTCTCAAGTCTCAACTAAAGTAGCTACGTACCTACTTCCTACTCAAAACTAAAAAGTTTGTGCAGGTTACAATTAAACTTATTTATAAAGCATTTAATTATCATAGTATACAGCAATTATACACAAATCCCGCGCATCAGAAGACGAATTCTAACAAACGAATACGTTCCCTTCACAGCCACCCGGTCACCCATCCACAATCTGACCGCGCGCAAAGTTCCTTAACCTCTACATATTATTTATTTTTCAATACAGAAGCCAGTACCACGTGCTGAAGTGAAACAACAGGATGCATAACTCGTTCAGGAATGTATCGTCTAATAATAGATGCCCACCTGAGTGACGCCAGAGCAACAGATGTATGTTTGTATGTGCATACACATGTATGGAATCTTCCGAAACGATAAATCATGTGGAAATCAGAACTTTTGTGTAAATAAATAATTATTCCACACTGATTATAAAATTTAGTGTTCTTTTACGTAGCCGTACAGTTTAGTTTGTATTATAAATAAATAATGTACCACGACTTTCACAAGTAGATATCAGCTATTGATAGGTATGATAAAAAGTATGAACAGATTCTAATACTATTGTACCTATCATATTTTGCGAAAATATTGCATAAGCTCATCTGTGATAAGCAAAGCCTCGTGCTAAATCTTGTTATATCATAAGTCATAACTAGAAACCCTAAATCGTGTTTTAAATCCCTTTTATTCGTTTTCTTTTATTCGTTATTTAATTAACTTCCAGACTTAATTGTTTATGTTTTAAATATAACTTGCCGACATTGTCTTTCAACTGTAACACGATACGAAATAATATAAAGAAACAAAGTGGCAATAACAAGAATAACGTAAATCACTTCAAGGAAGAATGCTATTACAATATGCCCTTTAGCAAAAACATCAAAGTTGACGATAAAGTATAATTAAACGCATTTAAATGGCATTCTTAAACAAAAAGTTATAAAAACATAAATTCTAGACGTACTTTTTAAGTTTAATGTAATAAAATATAATTAACTTGGACATTTATTCACTCTATTAATTATAAGAACACATATAAAAACAAGAACTTGTAGGTGTTTTTGTTTGTTTGTCTCTTTCACGGTTTACCGGCTGAACAGATTTGAACTAAATTGCGTACCAAGTATAAGCGTTGAAAACCTTTTTTGGACTGTACCTACAGCTTCTTGTATTACACATTAACTAATGATGTTACTAATAGATATTCACTTAGGTAGGTACTAACATTTTTCTAAAATAATCTATCAATTGGCCAAATATTATGGAAAAGTATGTTATAGGTAGATTTTAGCCATATTTCATAACATCTACTTATTTCATTTCGACTATATTTTACTCATGATTAGATTAGACACTATTGACTATACCATTTTAATTCCCTTACGTGATTACTTCAAGTAAATCGCATTTCCTATCGGTTTATCTGAACCCAACGGAAGGGGTGGGTGTGATCTTATATTTGCTCCGTGGGTGCATAATGGATTTAATAGTACAATTTGCTTGCTGCATGCTTGTTTATCGAAATGTGTGATATAGAATTGTATCGATACTAATAAATAAATAATAATAAATAAATAAATAAATATTACAGGACATTATTACACAAATCGACCTAGTCCCACAGTAAGCTCAATTAAGGCTTGTGTTCTGGGTACTAGGCGACGATAAATATAATATAATATTTAATAAATACATATATAGATAATAACACCCAGACCCAAGAACAAATAATTGAGTTCATCACACAAATATTTGCCCTGACCGGGGATCGAACCGGGGACCGTCGGCTCAGTAGGCAGTTTCTTTACCACTGCGCCAACCGCGTCGTCATTGTGCGTACCATTAAATGTTATAAAGGAGCGAAAAGAAAGCTGGATGCTTAGGAAGAGACAATCTTAGATAAGATTTAAGAGGGTTTGAGAATTATTTTATACGCAAGCTTCAATTATCCTGCTGGTTCCTATTTATTAAATTAACCAGGGCGAAAATCGTATTCACACGAACTACTGGAGCTAATTCGATAAGTTTTGAAGCACGCGCAAAATAAAAGATATTATTATAGGCTGTTGTGGTTGCGATCACGATATGGGAGGAAATAAATGGTGATGAATAAGATAACTGATGACGAATTTTCAAGAAACATGCATCACTCTATAAAATCGTTCTACTATTCCATAACTGGATTCCAACATTCTAAGGATAATCCGGATAAACACGTATGATATAACAAAGAAGCTATGGTAATAACTGCTCGTAATTACCGTGTGCCAGTCATGGTGACAATTATATGACGTCAGCAACTCGCATTCATCATCTGTGTTCTAGATTCTTCTTTAGATGTCTGTTCTTACGGATAGAGAAGCGATACATTGAACCATCAAATATTAATTCAAATAGAATTTTGGAATTTCGTTAGATGAATCAAGTCATTTTCCATAATTACTCAATACAACTTAGGCTACATTTATATAATCGGTCGATTTTAATAACTTTAAAACAGCTCTTGCTTATTACACATAAATAAATATTATACTTACTTTACCTAAAAGAAAGATAATAATCATATCGTATATTATAAGGATTATAATATTATAAGGCTAGGTAAGACTGCAGTTTACTTTTTAATCTGTATATTTACCATAATACAGATTAAAAAGTAAACTGCAGTCTGCGTTTCCATCATCACTTATTATAATCAAATATTATTGAACAGTTTAACAGCTCCTGCTATTACGTTAAAAATACCATTCATATAAAAAAGGATAATTAAGACAGAATATTCTAATGTCCCGTGGAATTTCCTGAGTAAGAACGACGGAACGCATACAAAATTACTGACAAATTACATCCTTTATAAACCCCATAAAATTAAAGAGCGATAACCCGTTAAATGAACGCCGACATACATCGAGATAAACACTTTGGAGATTTATCTTTCATTTTTTGAATTGCATTGGAATCATTTTTTATTTTTGCAATATTTTATAAGTAAAGAACGACTGAGTGTTGAATTTTCTAACAGATATCTTAGTATCAAATTTTGATCAGCTAACTAATTAGGTGACTTACCAAAGATATCTTATTTTATAAACATTTTTATAATAGACTAGCGGTCCGCCCCGGCTTCACCCGTGGTACATATTTACGTTTTCTCTACATAAGAACCATCCTCGTACTTCAAGGAATATAATAAAAAAAGAATTATCGAAATCGGTTCAGCCGTTCTCAAGTTATGCGCTTACCAACACATTTTGCGATTCATTTTTATATATAAGAAGAAGATAAGAAGATACACAGCATGACAGCACACATACAACAGACAAGTTCAAGTAAATTCTAAATCTATTAATAGCTTTATGTTAAGGTAACTAATAAAGTATATAATTATATATCTACTATTACGCATAAGCATTACACAAAATTTACTATAAAAAAAATATTTGTGTCTTCTATTTTGTGCATTACAAACACAAAAGCACGCTTATCCGAAAACTTTTATTCCGGAGAAATCGTTGCTTACCGTCAATTATTGCAATACAGAACCATCCAATACTAATGATGACCAAGTATCCATTTTCACACGAAGAAAGCCAGATAAAGCTCTTGATAAGCATCTGCTGATATTTATACCTTGCTTACTATCTCTGCTTTTGCGATCTTTCTGATAACGGAAAAGTTGTATGTTTCAAAATACATTGTAGTATAAAAAGAGTAACTATCGAGATTCTAGTCGATTCTTCTCAGTAGATGCGAACCCAATTGCAACATTTTAATTTAAAATTAATTAAAGTAAATTTGACCTTATTTTATTTAAGATATAACTGACTAATACAAACAAGCACCTTATTTACAAATGTAATCAGCTTTATCTTTAGACGTTACATGCAATAACAAAAAATTAAGGAAATAAATTGCTCAATCTAGCCACATTTCTAATTTCTATGAATATATTTATTTCAATGCATCTTAAATTATTATTTTAAAACGCAGATTTTCAAATTGCAGTCATCACTCAAATCACACACAAGCAAGATACACGTATAACCAACCCCCACTATCCAATTTAATTTTTTCTCACATTCCAAAACAGAAAAACGAAGCAATATTCACACAATACTTGTGAACCGCTAACAATGACTTACGTAACTCGACATTGCATTGTTGCATCCCCATCACATAATACACCGTATTCCAATCATCATAAAGGCTATAATAGTGCAACGGATTGCAACTTTCGTCTTCAGCTAGAATCTATGTCAGGTAATCATGAAATTGCCGATGGTATGAACTTATTCAATGCAGTTTTTATATCGATCACTGACATGGATGAGACAACCTTATGTAAGCTATAGATGTTATTTAACTCAAAGAGAGCTGGATCTTTGTAATCTCTAAGGTAGATGAAATCCATATTATTGTTTTAGGCAAATAATAACAAGCAATGGTGTCTGAAGCAGATGATTGACTGAAACCAAACATGTGTCTTTATTTTCTTTACTGTATTAATTATTTTTGAGGTGATTCTTCGCTGAATCCTACTGAGCAATCTCTGCACTCCAATACAATTCTATAATAATTACAAACTTCACTTTCCGAAGAACTCATTATTTACAGTACTCATCCCAAAGCGAAACAAGGAAATAAGACCTTACCTGACCTAACTCTCGTATCTTTGAACTTCAAACAATATTCAATTACAAATAAGCATGATACATAAATCCTGTTAAAAATAACCGTTATATTCGTCAGCATAAATCATATTTATTAAATTCAATATAAGGAGATTGTGTTCCGATCAAGGTTTAAATTAATTTTCAAGATAAGATCCAGTAACTTGTGTCAAGGTAACGCCTACAACTTATTTCATTTGGTTTGAAATCTTGTGATTTGTATGTGTTAGGCTGGTTGTGGACATTGCGATGGCACGGTCCATATTTCCTGGTAATTCGATGACATATGACATCTTCAATAATCATCGTCATTACCTACTTGGCTTAGTGTTGTGAACTAGAAGCTCTGTGCGACTGAAGTTTAAACGAACATGATCAAATTGTATTGGACGTTGTGATTTGTTGTTCTAAAAATTAAGATGTAGAAGAGCCTTTTTATCAAATCTTGAACTCTAAGTTTTCCAATCTATCAAGCACTTTATTTCTTTTAACAGAAGATATTTTTAAGATATTATGCAGAAAAAAAAGCGCGAAGGGCGATCTTTCTCTCCTTACAAAGCATAAGAATCCTTAAACATAAAAAATAAAGGTTTTTTATGTGTAAAAGTCTATAGCCAACCTTATACTGTTACAGAGGATATTATCAGTGAATGATTACAATGCATATTTCAAGTCTTACTGATATAATAAATCAAGGCTTTTCGTTTGTTTTTTAAGTCTTCAAGCCAAAATCGCATTAAATAACTAAACATAAAAATTCTCGTATAATTTATGAATTGTGTTATTTTTTATATTGATAAGACGGTGCATGATAACAAACGATATTCCATACATTGAGAAAGATTTTTGACAACAAAACTTAAGTTTCATCAAAAATTTTTATGATTTCATTGTCCTAATAAATGAATTCGTTCTATTAGGGCTAGATTAATCTCTGAGAATGGTGAGTGAATAAAATTCGAAAAACACATCTTGAAGACAAAGTGTGAAGGGATATTTAAGTTAGTAATTTTATAGTTTCTCAGATATTCTAAGAGGAAACAAACATAGCTATCGATATGCCGGATAGAAATTAACAGACCGTAATAGGTGACTTGCGAAATAAGTTTAAATGAAAAGGAAATGGTTTATATTAGATATAAGATATTTAATACTGGGAAACAAGTATTTATAACATTAACAACTGATAATTTCAAATATGTACTATAAAATGTTCAGTACCATAGACAGTGGTTTTAGACTCTGATCTCAATTAGAAAAGTCTGAAGAGTAAATTAGCTTTTTCGAACAAACACGACCAATTCATTACCCATCGAGCATTTATCGAAAACTCCTTTCTATTAAAACTCATTAAATCGAAATCAGTCATTTCTAAGCTTGTCCATTCTATCATAAATATCCCGGTGTAGGCCTACTATCGATAGACATAACCTAATTTGTTATACCGTATTGTTATCAGCAGATAAGCTAGACTGGAGCAAATACTAAATTTATGCCTCCATTTAGCTTTCTCGTCTATTGATCCATAAATTCTGTTTGGGTTATTAGTTCTAATTGTAGGTCAGTGGCTAAGCGTTATAAATATGTAGGTATAGAGCGGCCTATTTCCTGTTATTGAGGGTATTTGGATATTAATACAATAAACTATCTCAAAGTTTACAACTACGCATAATTTGCGTTTTCACATTTTCTACTATAATTACAATTTAAGAGATCATTTTAGTTTTTGCTTTATATTTGAATTCAGATAAACTAGCTTCCTGCTTACGGTTTCGCTCGAATGAAAACGTTAAATCGCAATACCTTCATGGTCACTTACAAACTTAAAAAATATTTCAGTTGAAAAAAAAGGCAATGAACGACATTAGCATTGCCTACAATCTACTCTCTATTTCATTTGATTTGAATCTAATTTTCAATTTACCATTACTTATGTACCAATTGCAATGTGATCACATAATATTCCAACAGTGCTAAACCAAAATTTACATACATTTCATAACTTTAGATCGTACATAACCAAAGGTAAAGGAGAATTTCACAAAACACATAGTCGTGATTTATCGAACAAGCCAGCTTTCTCCGAAATGCCATAATTTACATATATTTACATGGTTTTTTGTAACACCAGGTAACAGAAGGAAATGTCAGGAGACAAAGGGTAGTGATAATATTCATTGTATAATGTTTTTAAGAATTCAGCACGAGGTAAAACGATTTTATTAATAATTCGCATACTTTAACATCAATTTAACAAATACTTGTTAGGGATTGCATAAGCGGATGCATCAGCGTGTTAAAAATTAAGTAACATGCGGTTAGCATTCAAAATCAGAATATCTTTGAGACAACTGCTTTTTCCACTAAACTTAAGAACTAGGTACAACAAAATATAAGAATTTACATTTAAAACATTCACCACAATCGACCCATCCGATTAGTATCTACTTACAATACTGTCATCATTCATACAAGCCAAAAGATCATCCAGGATATACAATATACATACATACGCAAATCATATAAACAACTACCCTCAAAGTAAACAAATGACAGTAATTGTACAGTATATGCCAATAAATACATATATGACTCGGGGCGGGTCATAAATTATATTTACGACCTTTATTTATACTTTGCCATCGACCCAGTGCAGTGGTTAGAGGCCTGATTATACGAGGTGTAGGTTAGATGCTGTTCAAATATTATGTGACAAATAGTATTTAAAAAAGTGCATAAATAGCATGCACACTTGCATGGATATTAATTACAGTGGCGTGCCTAGGGTGTAAGGACTGGGCAAGCCCAAATTTTTCAAAATGTTTGATGGGTACCCAACAAACAATTATGCGTTGGTTGCAGGCTATTTTAATGTTTAAGGTACTACTATTGATTTATAATGGATTCAGTTATCACTAAAGGTGGTTCAGTACACTTATTAAATAAGTTCAGCTCTTCAAGTTGCATTACAACTGTAAATAACGAATCACAATTTCCTTAGTAGTTAGTGTAGTATCAGTGGCTGCGTATATACTTAAGACGTTAAAGCTTGTTTCTGCTTACAACGTTAAAACCTGTTGAAAGATCTTCATTAACTCTCTTTAACTCTTATTGCTACAAATCTGCTATAACGGAGTTGCTTTTAGATCATAAGACTTTATTTCAACTTCAGTAACGTTAGCGGTTCTGCAAGGGAGTTAATTAAGAGTGTAGTAACCACAGTATTACCATTATTTCCTACAGTAAGGAATCGCCTTTGATGTCCCGCGATGCCGCCGCCAGCGTAGGTAATGACGCTGCCACACGAAAATACGCTAGGGTTGCAACAAATGGGAAATAAAACAATTGTGATTATTAATATTATGATGAAATCTTTATTCATATGTACATTCAAAATAATTGCGATTATTAAATCTGATGTAATTATTTGTTCATAAATATATAATTACATATATTGCACTGCTAAATATTATTTACGTGGACACTTTATTTTTGGATGTTCTTAATTGTATATTATAACATTTAACTAAGTAATGCATTCGCATTGGGATGTACAATCTGATTAGAAAATAATGAGGACAACATATATACATAGCTTTGATTTTAATTCAACAGATACAATTAATACAATCTTTCTGAAATATTGTTTCCTTCTGGGATTTCAATGTAGATTTACATCCGTAAACCGAACAGTTTGTGCGCGCCATAATAGAATATGTAAGTACCTATGTATAATAAAATTATTACACAAAAAATACGACTGCGTCATCCTTTCGCGCTAGGTAAAGCAAACTAAGCGTGTTTGCTTTACGCGGCCCGCGTCGCCCGACCCCCGCCAGTTCCCCTCCGTTTCTCTGCACAAGTACATTCGTCGCACTACTGTAGGAAATAATGGTAATACTGTGGTAGTAACACCAAACTCTACATACGTTGTATAACCCTTATATACAGTTTACGCCTGTTATACTAAAGGCAATCATAGGTTAAATAGTTACAGTGGTTTTGTACGATCCTTATATAAAAGGTTTTGGTGTAAGATGAATTACTTGTAACTCTGTAAAAACACCATTAAATGTTTCGAACGCTTAAAGAGTTTATGCATAACCTAACCTCAAATTCTGAAAACATTTATCGAACTGAGCTCGTGACAATATTTTTGTGTATCTTTTGTGTTTGTGAATGTATGAACTGTAAGCTGTGCATTTTCTTTAAAATGAAACCTGCGCCTGGGGTGACTTGAAGATTAGGGGTTTCATTACTTTGTAAGGAACCCTAATCCAAACATGTATAAATAAAGCTAAAATCAGTATTTTAGTCTCCACAGCAAGTAAATGTCTTCGATAAGTGTATAATTCCTCTCTTATATCAACCCAAGACCGAATAATACTCTTTACCACCGGCGTTGTAGTTCATCAAGTGTCATAATTGATTTAAGGGAAGACTGTAACTTTAAGAAAAAATCGCCATTTTAATTACTTTCTGTAAACATAACCTAAAAATTTATTGGTACAAAATCACTTTCTAATAACGATATATTTACATTTTTCTAATTATTTTACTTAGTTTTATGTATATAATCCCTAATAAAACCTAGCAACACTTGAAAATGACGTTTAAAACTATTTTAGGTTATTTGCATTTTCAAATGTTATCCTTTTATTCCTCTAATTCATAATTTTTTGAGGGCGCGTTAAAATTGAGATGAGAAACACGATACACTATCACAGTAAACTGGCAAGCGCACTAATAATTAACTCAAAAATACTTTAAATCCACAATACATTTTGTGATGAGAATATTGCAATGTCGGCATACTGTCGGCAGATAAACGAAGCACTCATTTGGACAAATAATAACTTAATAAATTAATAGAATTCTTTTTACTTTAAAGCTTTTACAATCTGATTTTGACACAGAAAACTTTTCAAATGACTTATAAGGTATCAACGTACCGGTCTTAGTTCTAACTAACACCACTATAGATATGTTATATAACTCTAGGTTTCAACTTAACTCCATTCTAAAGGCGCTATAAAGTTTCAAACTAAAATTGACGTTCTTGTAACACCTCTTACACACTTCAACTAAAGGCTTTGTAGAACCACTATATAGGGCTTCATACAGGCTTAGCCTGCAAAATTTTGTGCCAAAATCGAGGGTATAAAGGTGTTATTACACTCTATAACTCTCTTATAAGAAATACGCTACCTCTTAAATATCTAAGTAGAACCGAAATACATGTCTATTAAAGCTTGTCTTAACGCATAATTGTTTGTTGGGTACCCTTTTCATTAATAAGATACCTACCTAGGTATACTTTGTAATTATGTTCGTTATAAAACTTTTAAAAAAACTTTAACATATTACATACCGAATCAAATCTTTTAAATTTTCACGCGCGCCCGCAAACAGTTGAGTCAAACGTTTATCATTAAAATCGATAAATTAGGTATATAAAACTACATTATATTAGACATTATATTATTAATAAAATTGTACAGATCATTTATATTCTAATTCAAAACGCCAATCTTTCTGAAGGAAAGATTTTATAACATCGGAATTATAGAAAGTAGGTGTTTGTTTTAGAATTCAATTACCTAACAGCTACTTTTCTATGGCAATTATTGATACCTAATACAGAAAGGCGTTCTTGGCCAAATAAATACTTATACGTATTTCTTAATAATTAATACGTACATACTTATGAATACGATTTAAGGCTCAAGTATGGTCAAGGTTATTAGCGCATGTATAAACATGCGCTAATAACCTTGACCATACTTGACGGATCTCAAACCTCTCCCGCTGCACCTTCTTTTTTCCTCGCATTTTGTATTTAAAAAGATACCAATCAGTGAAACAAAAAATCCTCGTCAGGGACTGTTGTGTAACTGATAATTTATTAAACATAAAATTTTCAGAGCTCTAAGTCAGCAGGTTACGAAGTTTATAGAGTATTTGCGGAAAAATCGATGACCACGGCACATTTTTTTTCTAGAAATCTATTAACTTTGGAAAAAAGTCCTCGCGAGCAATTAAAGATCAAAGACCATCCTATTTTATATATTTTTTTCGGTATTGTGCTTTATGTTGTACCAGACTTTAAAGAGGTTGAACATAGTCGAAATTGCCGGGTAACGCCTTAACGATGAGAAAGCACGCTCCGTGGAAGAACTACTACCTATTTACTAGCAGGAATCGTAACTACCAAAATATGTGCAAGTTTCAACAGCTGGGGAAAGGCTTCTTCTAAGCAATTCTCATTCATGAAATCGTTCGTAAACATTAAAATTATACCGGCCGAATTGATAACCTCCTCGTTTTTTTGGAAGTCGGTTAAAAATTAAAATTTCGTTTATGTGACTTACTAGTTTCGGTAATGCACAAATCGGGAGTTGGTTTTGATGAAGAAATTGTTTTTCAGTAAAGTTTAATGATTTTACCTTTCCCCCACTGAGCACAAAGCAAACCACCACAATTTACAACACAATCTGCTGTCGCGATACTTATTTTACAAAAATTCGAAAGACTTAACCTAAATTACACCGGTATATTCACCCGCTCAAACAAACTATAATTTAACAATAATATTCACGACGTTCGTTCGCGCAATCGTAACTATCTTCACATTGTTAAAGCCGGGCATTTTTTCCCTTAGAAATTGCTATAGAGTTCTATAGCTAGGTATGTATCTACTCCGACGAAATTTCATACGTTAGAAGAGATGAGCGCAAAGCCTGGTAAAAGCCCACGCGTGCAAGCGAGACACCGCACTGTTTATAATCCATCCAATTTAGGTTGTAACGTCCAAATAAAAGGTACGACCTTATAGGAAGAAGGATGAAATTAAAAAGTTTACTCGAATTCGTCATTATTTTATGCTAGGCGTATTATACATATATATATTGTAGGTGAGTTTTCATTGAATTCGGAGCAGATTATGAATTGCTCATTGCGCGCGAATATTCAAACGTGAATATAGTTATTTTTCTATCTCGTAGCGAATTTCTAAGGCAAGCCGGGCTTTTCGGCTTGTATGAACGTACCGCCACTGATTAATTACTCCAACACAATAAAATTAGCTGAACTGTTCCTGGTAAAATTGGCAATTGAGATATCTAAGGCGCGGGACATATACAAGCGGCGCGGCGCGCATCGGGCGCACCGCGGGCGCGCTGTTGGCGTCCGAAAATGATATTTATATAGAGTGGTTAAATGCATTTTCTTCATGCATAATTTAGTAAAATTATGTTTTTTGTGCTAAAAGAGATTTGAAAGTAACGTTAATTTGAAAGTAACGATTTTGTTTTGATAATTCCTTGTAAGTAAATAGCGAGGATAACCCCACGATTGCAAATATATCTTTGTTGGAAATGTTGGAATTTACTTGGCAAATTTTATAGTACTTTTAAAGTAATTTTAAAGTAGTACTGGTGTAATGATGGAAGAAAAGAAGGTTAAAATAACACAAAATTTATATTGTACTAGCGGTCCGCCCCGGCTTCGCCCGTGGTACATATTTCGCAATAAAAGGTAGCCTATGTTCTTTCTCAGGGTCTAAAGATTATCTGTGCCAAATTTCATCAAAATCGGTCCAGTACCTAGTTTATGCGTGAAAACCATACATACATACATACATACATACATACATACATACATACATACAAACCTTTCCTCTTTATAATATTAGTATAGATAAAATATGGTTTTCAAACACAGGTTTACATTTAAACCATATAAATCTTATCATTAAAATCTCAGTTCAAAAGTATTTACAGTACTGATCATTCCACAATATTATTACAATTACAAATAAATAAAAAACACAATCAAAATCAGGATTATCTTTATTTCTGACATTGTAAATACATGGGAACTTTCATTATGCTCTTCTTCATTTTCACTTTCCCTACTGCCATCACCTGTGTAAATCATTTCATCGATTAATTCAATTCACCTTTAAAAACAAAACGAAGAAGGGTATGTAATAGCAGCTCTATATAATTCCACACAGAGAGAACACATTTTTGACTGACAGGCTACCGTCTCCTATAGACCGGGAGATACTGACACAAAATTTCGAGTCATTTGTAACAGGATGGCGGTTCTACAGGGGTCTTAGTACGCAATGACAAAAAGAAAAACGATGGTGTGAACGCTGGTACCGTCGGCTTAGTCGCGTGGGCGTTAGTCGAACTCGTCGGAAAAATAGCGAAGTCAAACGATTTGTAACACAAAAAATTTAGAATTTACCGATAGCCCATAAAAAAGAAGTAGGCGGTAGTGTCATGCCATACTTTTCCGGTGTGACTTACAGCCCGCCATACCGACGCGAATGTGTTGATTTAAAAAAAACAATTCAACCATTTGTACCAGGCTAACTTTTGCACAGGTAACCATCGTCGTGCAGCCATTTACGAAAATCGCCATGCCATACTTTTCGGACGATTCCAAATGGTCGCCATACCGCCGAAAATCTGCAAATTTTTTTTTGTAAAAATTGTAACAGACAAATGACTCGAAATTTTGTGTCAGTATCTCCCGGTCTACTACCACCCGATTTGTTTATGATCGTGTATGACCGTGAATTGACCTCTATTTGGATGCGATGGGGGAAGCGCGCCTGCGGTACGCCTGCGGTACGCCCGCGGCGCAACCGTGGCACATGAGTAGAAAGACGGAACAGAGACTAAGCTTCAAACAAACGCGAGAATCGATTGCACTACTACAAGTACGCGGGGCCATGTGTGTGTGACTCTGGCCGCTTGTCGCGTACGCAGCGATTCTGGAAAAAACCGGTTTAGGCAGAGGACAGTCTCAGGGTTGATACGACGCACGTTGTTTGTTTTATTAGTTGCAACTTGCAAGTTTGAATATTTTAATATAAAACGTAATATTTCATTGTCAAAAATGGTTGTTTATTGTACTGTGTGTATGAATAATAGTAGAAAAACCAAAAATATATCATACTTCAACTATCTCAAGGAGTACAATAGGTGAGTAAATATTTTGATTATTACTTTTTCAAGTAAGTACCTACTTGCGTTTATTTTATTAGGTCCTTTTTTAATAAGATGAGAATTGTACATGGTGTGTTTTTACCTTTCATTATTATTACAAGTTTAGCATTTGTAAGTATGTATGTATGTATTGTAAGTGTGTACATACCTAGGTTGGGTTGTAGTAGATAGTTTTGTTTAATTTGTCTTAACCTATTGTGACAACCCTACCAAAATAGGTAACAATTTTGCACGTTCTTAAGAAGCTTAGTCTCTGTTCCGTCTTTCTACTCATGTGACCGTGGCGTGCCGCCTCGTCGCCTTTCCAAAATTCTTTCATACAAAATGTATAAGAAGGACGTGGTGCAAAACAGATTCAAGAGGTGCGCTTATGGCACGCCCGCGCCCGCGCCGCTTGTGTTTGACCCGCGCCTAATGGGCTGTACAATATCCAAGAATAGATTTTAAATATGTAATAATTACCACTTCCTTATTTTTATTTAAGTAGAAATGTTCATTAATATTCAACTTAACGGATGTAAAACATGATTTATGCATTAATAATGAATATCTACGATGCAATCAATTAACAACAAATTTATTAATGGTTTATTATAATTGTATTAAAATAAAACATTTATATATAAATATAGACTAAGCAAATAACAACATTAAATGCATTGCAAACAGTCTTGATATTATACAATCAATCGATAATACCTTTCAAGTATCAAGATCGGTCCAAGGTCTTTGCAGTGGTCACAAAAAATTGACATTATTTGTTTGTTTAAAAACTAAATAACTACCTGCTACTGACATTCAATACAATAGATTGGCGTATCTTTTCTTTATTGTTAGGCAGTATATTTTCATATATTGGATTCAAAATCGATTCAATCGTTTTAGTGTAAAGTAGGAGTATAAAATTTTCAAAAATGTAAAAAAAACAACACCTCGCTACCGATGTTATATAGGAATTTAAGAAATGGCTAAAATTAAAATAATTATAAGAACTGTACCTAGTACAGAACGCCCAGTTAACTAAACGTTTAATCGCAAATGAAACATCACAATACTCTAATAATAAATACATAAATTCAGTCTAGAGCAGCAAAACGCATAAACCGTAGGCTTTACTTCGTAATTTACAAGGCTGTATGTCAAAATACAGTCTAGTCACATAGCAGATACGTAAATGTCACAGAGCACTAATTATTGCCAAGTAATTATAATGTCAAAAGGTTAGAGTCGTACATCGTGCAGAGTAAATAAATCAGTGTTTAAAATCAACTTTTGGTATACATACTTTGCAAGTATATTATGAAAATATGT
Organism: Colias eurytheme; assembly: GCF_061535395.1. Classification (NCBI taxonomy): domain Eukaryota; kingdom Metazoa; phylum Arthropoda; class Insecta; order Lepidoptera; family Pieridae; genus Colias; species Colias eurytheme. The sequence goes on along the minus strand of NC_142999.1, from coordinate 9,124,344 downwards.
TTATGTACGTACAAAAGCATAAGAACATAAGTACGTAAGAGTATTGATAGAGAAATTTCTATCTCAAAAGCTGACGAAAAGTAATATACCTATTAGGTACTTGTATTTTATAATCCGGGATAAACTATAAGTTTCTGGGTTCAATATTAAACCACAAACTAAATGTCAATTAAAATTGGTAAGCCAATCCTGCACAGTTCACTTGTATGGTAGACGGGTAAAAACTACGATACTTTAGTCAATGTCAAGCGAAATTTCATCCATATCCCAGCAGATTTTGCATAAAAGTTAAATCCTTACAAACTTTAACGTACAACCCACAGTACAACATAGTACAGTATAGTAAATATCGTACACATAAGTACCACAGAGATTTAAAGATTAACACATTCAAATAGCTTATAAACTTTTACTTATCCTAGTCCTGTTTTGCTGACGGTACACTCACAAATTGATCCCAGTACTGTTTTGCTGTCGGTACACCAACCTGACTACTGTTGATTACCTGGCCGTAAATAGCTCCATTCACCTTGCCCGCTAATTATTGTTTATTGTTCAATAATTATTTACTCTGTGACTGTAATGATTTAGGCTGTGGCCGTGGTAATGTAAATTGAATTATATTTTAGCATTGTTAATCAGCAATTCTTATAAAAACTAGGTTTAGTCCGCGTGGTAACTGAATCAAATAGTTTGATTGTAATTTAATTTCTTCTTGGAACAGTAGTTCAAGTGAGCATAAAACTAAGAAGTCCTGGTGAATTATAGTGAAAAATTATAAAATCTTGCACCTTACCATTAAAACAAAAGATGTTTACTTAATTGATATTCAAAGCTCTACTAAAGGCAATAATAATAAATTAATGATTTAATTGATACTTCAAAATAAATCGAAATACGATTCATTATTAAAGGTTTAATCACTTTAAGTATTAGTGGTTTAACGATTAGAGCGTTCATACAAAATTAACGTTACACACAGCTATCCATAAAACCAATCAATTGAAATATTACGCAAACAATCAAACCGCGTGTTTTGCGAACACATGATATTTCGTCACAATACGGGCCAATGTTAAATGGTCGATAACCCTTAATATCGAGTGTTTTACTTGCATTTGTTGCGAAAATATAACTCTAACTGCATGTCAAGGCGAGATAGTGGGATTACAAAAGCGGTATCAATAGAAACTGCTGCTTGACACGAATAGTTTGGTTTTTATTAAATAATCTTTATTGTGCAACTGGTCGCCACTGCGTAGGTACTATTACCCTATCATATTCGGTAGTCATCTGCTTGTCCCAGGTTAACCGGTGATAAACAATTAAATAAGTCTATGTTTCTTGGTACAGATGATATTTTCAAACACTAAAGTTTATTTTTTTAATTTATCCAGGATTAGGGTTCCGTACCGAAACGGTAAAACGGGACCCTTGTTCGGTTTTTTTTAACTCACTTCGTACTTACAAAGAATATAATCGAACTTTTTCTCTTTTTATTCTATAACATTAGCATAGGCCATAGAATATAGTTGAGAATAAAGATAGCCGCTCAGTTCAGATTTGGCCTAGCAATTAGCATGCAAAAGAGGAATAAGGTAGGCAGGTATATCTCATTCATAAAATCTGTTAAAATATTTAATGTGATTTCATTCGGAAGTATTTAATTGTTATCGTAAGTGCAAATACGTAAAAGTGAGAGAGACAGTACACGATTTAAATCAAACACTTAATAAAAAAGAGATATTAGTTAACCATAAACAGCTCCCTACAGACTAGGTATTGTTAAAAAACCACCCATACTAGTGATTTCCCATGGCATCACACGTAACAAACATCAGAACACGTACTTTGTGCATTTGCAAACAATGCCTTTTCGTTGTTAGTATATTAATTATACAATTTATCTTGCACGCATGCGCATAGCTCATCTGTGGAATGTTAAAATGTTGTGCAACGCTATGGAAGTGCTGGATGTTTTTGGATGGGATTTTGCGTGATGTGATGACGAGAGTTGTTAGATTGTAAGTTTGAATGATTTTATGTTAGGTATATATTATAAGCTAACTATATAGCGCCATGTAACGACTTTCCCTCCATCGAAGAAAAATGTTCAATGAAAAAAAAAGAAACTTAGAAGAGAGAGAGATTGATAATGATTTTCACAATCCATACTAATATCATAAATGCGAAAGTAACTCTGTCTGTCTGTCTGTTACTCAATCACGCCTGAACTACTGAACCAATTTGCATGAAATTTGGTATGGAGATATTTTGATACCCGAGAAAGGACATAGGCTACTTTTTATTGCGAAATATGTACCACGGGCGAAGCTGGGGCGGACCGCTAGTATTATATAAAATGTATTTCTGATAAGCAGCAGGTTGAAATTGACAAATAGAGATTCAGCGATATTATGCACGACGGTAATTAAAACTAATTAAAGATAATTACATTCTTACACGTATCGTTGGAAAGTTATTGATGATTCAGCTGTAGCTATTGCGTACTCAGTTCACTATTTAAAATAAAACATATTATAATAATATATTTTATTTTAAAAAGAAAATGATTCTTCAAATGTTATTTTCTGAAATGTTATGAAAAATGAGAAGGTTGAAAAGTTGTTTATTTTTTAGTTTTCGTTGGTAGACTTTGATTAGAAGGTGATTTTGATAACTCGGGATTGTAAATTCTTATCATTATGCATACCTACCTATTCTAAACTTTTTGTTTCTTTTTCGGAACTCATTTATACAACTAAGTACTTTTACCGAATCAAATTATAAAATAGAATTTAGTAACAATAAAATAATATTTACCCAAAACTAGCGTTAGCTACTTTTAAGTAAGTACATATATAAATGTGCCAAAGCCAAAGTAGTGACTGACGTACCTACTCGTTCGTTGCTCAACATTTAAACAAGTCGGCTAACACTACCAAAATAACGTGTTACTAAATAACTTTTACCGTAAACTTAAAATTGAATTTATTATCTATTCAAATCTCCAACTGCGATCTTATCTATAACCTACATATTTTTATTAATGAAGAATGCATAATTTGAACAGAATCCTTGGCAAAATTGCAACATCAAGCCACGCTTTATGAATACGTTCATATTTTACTGTTAAATATAAAATTACGTGAGAACTGGTTGTTTAAGAAATACTGATGAAACTGTGTGGGTCATAGACCAGAATATGCCTGACTAGAGCATGGGATATGGTACATAATTCTACTTCTTAGGTATTATAAATAGGCACCTATTATAACTGCGAAATTTTTGGGTGGATGGATGTATAGGTATGTACCTATGTCCATGTTTCTTTCTATTTCCCGAAATAGGACCTACGCACGCATTTGGATGAAACTTTACGGTAACATAATATGAGCTATAGAAAATTAGAAATAGGTACACAGCGCGGCGGGTGAAACCGCGCGGCACAGCCAGTACCTAGGTATCTACCTATACCTATTATAAAAGAATGTTTCAAAAAAGCTGATCGGATCTGTATGAAATTTGGTACAGAGATAGATAAGCAAAAGGGCTACTTTTTATTCTGGAACCACGTGAGGTAAGCCGCGGGATCCAGTTATTGTAACTCGAAGAATACTCGTAGGTATTTCCCATGTAGGTAAATAGTAGGTAGGTAACATACCCCCCCCAACGGTCCAGGCCTTGTCGCGGCGGAGGGGCTCAGTAGCTCAGAGTTATGGCCCTCTGAGTGAAGCGAAATTGGACCAGCGAGGGGCTGAACGGCTGGTTTAGAGTCGGGGAGATTCAACCGGCCCGACGGCCAGGGCTAGGTGTGGCCCAGCGGCCGCTGTGTGCGGCGTGGGATGGCGGCCAGAGGTCGTGGCTTGGCGGACCCCGTGTCCACTGGGCAAAGGTGGCGCTGAACGGCGGTTGGGGTTGGGAAGCCTCGACTGACCTGACGGCAGAGGTCCTGTTTGTGGGCCAGAGAAGAGCCGGCTTTTATGCGGCGGTGGATGGCGGCCAGAGGTCGCGGCGCGGCGGGCTCGCTGGTTTAGCAAGCCACGCCGTGCAGCGGAGGGCGGGATCCCGACGCGTCATTGTGGTGACGCGCGGAGACTCCTGCAGAGAGGTGTGGGGCGGCGGCCGCTGTAAAACGGCCGTCTGCCAACTCGTAATCCGGTCCGTGGGGCCGGACCGAGGGCCGCCATCTCTGGTGAGGTGGGGGCTGCGAGGTAATCTCTATAAAAGTGCGCCGGAGGGTCCCCCGACGTGTATTTCACACATCGGAGGACCTTCCGGCGTGCACCCTCCGGCCGGACGGTGATGGGGTCGGGGGTTCGGGGGAACGCGGATGATGGAGCGGGGAAAGATCCATTGTCTGCGCGTTGGTGGCGTAAGCCTTCGTTCCAGCAGCCACCAGCGAGGGGGGTTCTAGTGGTGGGCCTGGAAACGGGCATCTGCTGGGCGGGACACGCGGTAGAGTCGTAACCGTTCCCGCAGTTCCGTCCAAAGCAGCGCGATGGAACAGAGTGGGGTTTTAGTCGGTAGAAATCCGACATAACCACGGCTCCATCCCCGGGAGCCGGGGGTATCTAAGAAGATTTCCCCACTATAAAAAAAAAAAAAAAAAAAAAGGTAGGTAACATAACTTTGGTGATCGATCATCAAAAAATCTTTTACAAATGTTATTACCCTACGCCTTAGATCTTGTGAAAGCACAGAGCTGAGGCGTTTTTACAAATTGGTATTGACACGGAATTGTAAGTACATAAACAGAATAGATAATTTAACGTTTTAATCTTATCTTTAATGCTTTCCACTACAATCTAAGAATAATATCCGTCTTTGCAACATATTCATACACCAGATAACTAGGTATTAACAAATCGCAAATCGGTGCCATTAGCTGTAGACCAAAGCTAGATAATATTTTGTAGGTAGGTAGTTAGGTAGGTAGGGACAAATATTGCACGTTCTAAACTCTAGTCTATTGGTTCAAATAAATCGTCAATATAGAATTGACATTTATTTTCAACGAACTAACCGTTCGCTGAAGACAAAGTCGTTACTATTTATAGATAATTTAACTAATACAAGATGGGCGAATGTACAACGTGTTTAATATCTACCTGGCCTAATGGCTGGTTCACACTTTGATTAGTGTGAGTGCAGGTGATTAGTGCGAGTGCAGGTGTGTAGTGCGAGTAGTGTCCAATTGACTGCGAGTGCAGGTGATTAGTGCGAGTGCAGGTGTGTAGTGCGAGTAGTGTCCAATTGACTGCGAGTGCAGGTGATTAGTGCGAGTGCAGGCACGCTGCGAGTGAGGGGGAAGGGAGGGCGCGCGGGACGTGGCTACTCGCAGTCCACTCGCAAAAAAATAGAACACGCTTCTATTCACTTTACTACACAGCCTACTAAACACTCGCACTAAACAGTCGCTGTCCACACGTAGTACTACTCATCACCTGCACTCGCACTAATCAAAGTGTGAACCAGCCATTACTTTTTACGATGTAATATACAAGCCATTTCTAACGGTGTTATTTCGACATTATATCCAAACTTCACGCAGCGGCGATGAGCATTTAGTCAATTTAGTACCTACTGTTAAGTTTAGAATTAATGTATTTATAATTGATGAAATAGAAAATACACAGGTAATCGACCTAGTTCTTACGTTTCACACAAAACAGCCAGCCATAGCCAATGATACGAGACAAGTTTTTTTTCCGCGAATACTCTTCTAAGCATAGTTTAGCGCCGCAGATGGAAAGTACAGTTAGATAGCTTCGGTACTCACGTAATGTTTGGTGTTTACGCGTCGTACACAATAACACAGCTTGGGTTCACTGAGCACAGGGGTTTTTTGTGATCACAATTGGTGCACTGTTCTGTAGTAATTGCGGGCGCAGGAAGAATAACGACACGTGTGTACTACGCGACGGTGCGCAACGGACTGAAGGGGTCTGCGGCCGGCGGGCCGCGGGGGGCGGCAAACGTCACGGCAATCGAGAGATCTCGGGATCCGCTCGATGCGTTCAAAATCCAAATCGAATACCTTTGGCCATGGACGTATAAAAAAAGACGGACGGTATATCGCCTAAACATTGAGTGAAGCCTAGTAATGGCGGTGAAACATCCATGTGTGTGTGCCATGTTGCCATGGCAACAGCTGTCCTGTTGACAATGGCGGCTGTATTTTTTTCTATAAATTTTGCCGTAATAATTTTGTCATTAAAACATAAAAGAAATAACTTGCTTCCCTGTGGAATGTAATCCCTTGTGTTTTGTTATTTAAAATTGTACTGTTGCGACACCATTTAACCACGCAAGACGGCATTTTAAATATTTTTTGTGAAACAGTGACGCAGTTAATCAGTCGGTAGTTCACGACGTAATGGCGGCCGACTAGCTTACTATGTTGAGAGTGTGTGCGTGTTTATTGTCTTCACACGATCGCTAGCTTACTATGGTGGCTTCACGTTGTTTGTTCGTAATACGGCGTCCGTCTTTTTTTATACGTCCATGCCTTTGGCTTGGAAATAAAAAACTTGAGGCCGATAGGTAAGTACGGAAAAAGTTTTTGTTTTTAAATAAAATTATGATAATATTTATCTATTTTTTCATTTTATATATTTTGTTTAAGCTTGTGCTAGATTTTATTTTTAATATTGTGTTTATGTACTTATAACTTTAAACTTCGAATGTCATTAGGAAACAATCAACTTTGGTTTGTACATACCTACCTACCTACCTATATCTATTTCATACACATAAAAATCAGTAATACAGATACCTACGCTACGTAGGTAGGTCTAGGTATACACCTACAGTAATAATTACAATCTGAGTTCTGACTAACATTTCGTTTAACAATCAAAGTGTTTTCTTTTTAAGCATGGACTGATGAGATCACTAATATACCTACCTAGATATTAATAAGTCTTGTTTTAAAAAGAAAAACAACCTAGGTAATTAATAATCTCCTGCATGGCAAGAATAATTCTAAACTAACCAGAAACCAGGTAGGTACCTACCTATAACATAAAATATTTTATGGTAGATACGGGCATCAAATCTTTCTTCAATCCTTATAAATTACCTACCTACCAGCATTATTTTTATTCTCCTTTACAAATCGTATTGCAAATTAAGTACCTACCTAGTTCTATCTTTTCAATGAATGAAACCCAAATGTGATATGAAAATTCGTTTAACAATAGGTAGGTATGTATTGCAGTTTTTAATCTATTTATTCTTTAATTTAACAATATTCTTGGATTATCCCCAGTTTATTAATCTGTAGAATACCTAAGTAAATTTTATTTAACTACAAATACATTTTCAAAAACAACAATTATATAATAATGATCATCTCTATAGTTTATTCTTATACATAGACCTTTTGTCTTATGACACTACTAATAGACCGTTATTTAACAAATCATTTATCATGTTTGATTCCATTAGATTAATATTATCAATTTGGCCTACTTTCCAAACATTTGCTTCAATCAAAGAATCAGAGTATTGCATAACTGTATATAATTCTGTATTATTATAATATGAATAGACGGCATTTTTATGACTTACCATCACAGACATAATATTATATTAAGTACATGTCTGTGCTTACCATCTTACTTACCATAGACTATAGAGATCTCTTTAGCGGTTTTTCTCGAATGTGTCAGATGGTGGTTATTTAAAAGTTAGTTAAAAAAAACTAGAAAACTTGTAGTAGGTAGTATGCAAAGTTTGAATTAAATCTCTCCGTTTAAAGTGGGACAATATAATATATGAAAGTGATACAAAAATATGCTTTTACAATTAAAGACAGTAAAAATAATCGAAATAAAATATGTTAGACACTTGATGTTCAAGGAGCTAAAGTTCTAGAATCATCCATTTCCATAATCCTGATTTTCTCAAACTCATTTTTTTTGTTACATTAATTGGTTTTAATTGATAAGTTTATTCATATTTTTTTTAATAAGATAAACAATATTTATTTGTTACATTGATGGGTTTTAATTTATAAGTAACTAGATTTCCACCCGCGGCTTCGCCCGCGTTTGCAAAGGAAAACCCGCATAGTTCCCGTTCCCGTGGGATTTCCGGGATAAAAACTATCCTATGTGTTAATCCAAGTTACCCTCTATATGTGTGCTAAATTTCATTGTAATCGGTTCAGTAGTTTTTACGTGAAAGAGTAACAAACATCCATACATCCATACATCCATACATCCTTACAAACTTTCGCCTTTATACATAACTAGCGACCCGCCCCGGCTTCGCACGGGTGCAATGCTGATACTAAATACACTACAGAAAAATTGTGAACGTTGTATAGGTATAAAAATATAGCGGCCCGCTCCGGCCTCCGGCATCGCACGGGTATAAAATACATAGCCGGGCGGCCGCAAACGTGTAATATCTTCGAAAATATTCACTTAAATCATACGGTGTATAGGGCCATATAGATCTATATTAAATGAAAAATGTATTCAAGGTATTTAATTGGTTAAGGATTAATGCTGTATTGGTTAAAATCGCTTCGAAAATTAGCCATTATTTGTCGTAAAAAGTAAATGACAAAAAAAAGTTATTGTGGGTTATCCATAAGAGATAGACATATACCATCGCGGACTTTTCTGTAGATTTTCAATGTGTATAATACTTAGTACATTATTTTGATAAAACTCGTAGGGTTCAGCCTGCGTTTGCAATGTAAGCGGAAAAAATGTAATTTTTTACGACATCACATTAGAAACCTCAAAAATAACAGTACTTCTCCACTATTTAATGGATGTTATTATACATATAAACCTTCCTCTTGAATCACTCTATCTATTAAAAAAAACCGCATCAAAATCCGTTGCGTAGTTTCAAAGATTTAAGCGTACAAAGGGACATAGGGACATAGGGACATAGGGACAGGGAAAGCGACTTTGTTTTATACTATGTAGTATAAAACAAAGTCGCTTTCCCTGTCCCTATGTCCCTATGTCCCTATGTCCCTTTGTACGCTTAAATCTTTGAAACTACGCAACGGATTTTGATGCGGTTTTTTTTAATAGATAGAGTGATTCAGGAGGAAGGTTTATATGTATAATAAGATCCATTAAGTAGTGGAGAAGTACTGTTATTTTTGAGGTTTCTAATGTGATGTCGTAAAAAATTACATTTATTCCGCTTACATTGCAAACGCAGGCTGAACCCTACGAGTTTTATCAAAATAATGTACTAAGTATTATACACATTGAAAAGGTTTACAGAAAAGTCCGCGATGGTATATGTCTATCTCTTATGGATAACCCACAATAACTTTTTTTTGTCATTTACTTTTTACGACAAATAATGGCTAATTTTCGAAGCGATTTTAACCAATACAGCATTAATCCTTAACCAATTAAATACCATGGATACATTGTTCATTTAATATAGATCTATATGGCCCTATACACCGTATGATTTAAGTGAATATTTTCGAAGATATTACAGATTTAAAAATTGCGGGACGTAGCGCTTGCGGCGGTACCGGCCGGCCGCCCTGTTATCTATTTTATACCCGTGCGAAGCTGGAGCGGGCCGCTATGTTTTTATATACAACGTTCACAGTTTTTCTGTAGTGTATTTAGTATCAGCATTGCACCCGTGCGAAGCCGGGGCGGGTCGCTAGTATTAGATAAGAGGCAGAATATCTACAAAGTGTCTGATTCAATAGCCGCCCCGCGCCGCCGCGCTTATTGCACAGATTTTGTTCGTGGTGCCCTCCCTCAGTGGCGGCCTTAGGGGGTGGCGAACAGGGCAATCGCCCGGGGCCTCGCTCTTGCAGGGGCCTCGCGCAACAACCCACCCAAGCAAATTTAAAAAAATGAAAATGTGTGCGTGTACTAGAGTACACACGTAAGAAGTGAAACTTCTTTATGACCTTATTTTTCAAAAAATAATTTACTATGTACAATATTACAGAAATATGTTAGTCTAACACGCTCGTCGATTCGCTCCTCGCTATATTTACACCGGCCGCTAATAGACCGGGAGATACTGACACAAAATTTCGAGTCATTTGTAACAGGATGGCGGTTCTACAGGGGTCTTAGTACGCAATGACAAAAAGAAAAACGATGGTGTGAACACTGGTACCGGCGGCTTAGTCGCGTGGGCGTTAGTCGAACTCGTCGGAAAAATAGCGAAGTCAAACGATTTGTAACACAAAAATTTTAGAATTTACCGATAGCCATTAAAAAGGAGTAGGCGGTAGTGTCATGCCATACTTTTCCGGTGTGACTTACAGCCCGCCATACCGACGCGAATGTGTTGATTTAAAAAAAAACAATTCAACCATTTGTACCAGGCTAACTTTTGCACATAGGTAACCATCGTCGTGCAGCCATTTACGAAAATCGCCATGCCATACTTTTCGGACGATTCCAAATGGTCGCCATACCGCCGAAAATCTGCAAATTTTTTTTTTCGCCGAACCATTGTGCCTTGTGCATTTCGCCGAACCTGTAGAACCACCATCCTGTTACAAATGACTCGAAATTTTGTGTCAGTATCTCCCGGTCTATAATGCAACTCGCTCGCTTCGCTCGCTCGGCTCGTGCGGTAGTTCAAAAATTCGAGTTATAGAGTTTTCAACTTATAAAGGATTTCGACTCGACAAACACGTATTTACGTGAGTCATAGATTTCGAGGCTATCGTATTCCGAGGCTTAAAATTATTAAAACATATTTGAGGAATTCGATGACACAAGATCGGCTTTCAGCTATTCTTTCAATCGAAAATGACGTAGCTCATTCGTTGGATTATTGTGCTTTAATTAAAGATTTTAGTCTTAGGAAAAGCCGCAAACATCAATTTTAAAATTTATCATCTCTGTATTTGTTAATTTGGTAAATCTTTCTATGTATAAATATTGTATAAATATTTTAAAACTCAAATTTTATTCATTTGTATAACTTTATCATTTCTCCTCAAACATGACAAATACCTAAACCAAACAACCAGACCTACTTTCGCATCACATACATTTCACGAAGAGCAAAGGGCCTCGCAAAGGGCCTGCCGCCCGGAGCCTCGCAATGGGTAAGGCCGCCGCTGCCCTCCCTAGTAATAATACCTCAATGTCCTAAACCCATATAAATCCATTAATTTCCAGACAAAGTACAGGTGATTGTGCTGTCTATTTTACTATCAGTATGTGGTATTAAATGATTTATGCCCCTGTTTACGGCCCCGCATAACATTTCTATTGAGTTTGCAATTAAATTGTCAAAGGATATAGAGGGAATATAGTTCTTTGTGCTTTTCTACGGGTTGCCTTTTGAACGTTGATTGATCGTTGATAGGTAAAAGAGGTATTTAATTGTATTAATTTTGGTTGTCTGATGTTTTATAGGTAGATCAATTAAGTAGAAAATTATTAGCATTGTGCATACATATAATGATATGTATAACCTTTTTTTTAAATTGTTTCACATACTGATACAATTTCAATTCCTACTATTACTATAAATGCGAAAGTTTGTAAGTATGATTGTTGTTGAAGGTAATTCATATAAGTACGTATATACAGGGTGTCCCACTGTTGGTATACTAAGCTCAAAGGAGGTTATAGTTTTGGCTACGCTGAGTACGTAAAAAATACTTAAAAAATTCCAGACTCATTTTTTTTTCAAATAGATGAATTCTTAAATCTCTATGTGTACACCCATAACAAGCAACCCGCCCATTTTTGCCACTAGCACGTGAGCTATCATTTAAGATTATGTTTTCATAGACAAAATGCTCACATTAGAGAAGCGGTATATGACGGCTGCGCGAAGCTAGAGAAGAAAACATGGATTTTCAGGAAAAAATTATCAAAAAAATTTTGACGTAATTTTGTTGTTTATATATTTTTTACGTGATCAGTGTATGCAAAACTACAAGTCCCTTCGCGCTTAGTATACCAATAGTGGGACACCCTGTATATATGTTATGGAGTTCAGTTTTGATCAGTCAATTATGTTTTTTTTTAAACACTATGTCACTACGGTTTCTTTTTAAACTTTGAAGCCTTAATAAACTTATACTGTATACTGCTCAGTTAAGAATTTTTATGAGTAACCACGTATTACATATATTAAGAAAATTCTAAAACATACGTCTGTCCTTTAAAGAAAATTTCATTCACATTATACATTACATTTTCCTTCCTATAACATTACCCTTAACATTACCCCATATGCATTTAATTACGTGCCTAACAAGTAAACTTATAAAATATGTAAATGCAATTAAAATTCCCATCTAGTCACGTAAATGAGTCTGACATTCAATTGTAAATAGGCCAAGTAATCAATAATTTTCTCACGACTCCGATGACTCAAACAAACCTATAAGTGACTTTAACATATTTAGATGTAGTTTTGTTTACACGCGCGATAGTATACTATGTAGGTTATCTTTGTAAAGGAGTTTTCTTGATTTTCACCGGTCATCCATTTCAAGAGCGATTTTTTTTGTTTTATTATAACCTTAATTATAACGCTTTAACTTTTAGTTTACTTATACCTAACTAGCTGCTCCGCGCGGTTTCACCCCCGTGGCTCCACCCCTGTTGGTCGTAGCGTAATGATATATTATACCTATAACCTTCCTCGATAAATGGGCCATCTAACACCGAAAGAATTTTTCAAATCGGACCAGTAGTTCCCGAGATTAGCGCGTTCAAACAAACAAACAAACTCTTCAGCTTTATAATATTAGTATAGATAAGTGTAGTACATAATAATTTGTTCTAAAAAACTTTTTACAGTAGGCTACATGAATTAAAAAGTTTTTGTTTGAGCGCTATTCGATGGTGGTTTTGAGTTTGTGTTGATTATCTTAGAAAGTTTTACTTGAAATAACTGAGTAGGATGAATTGATGCATTTATTTTGAATTACCTAGCTTCTTTTATTTCACATTACGCAAATATTTTAATATATAATTAAACACTTGACCGTAATTTGAAGCTTACTTCATTGAGAAGGAACCTAGCTTTTTCCGCCTATTTTTCCCCTCTCTTTCCGTTGTATATATGCTATCTCTCTCGCACACCTCTCCACCAGGTGGCGGGGCGCACGATAATGTCGGGCGCTGGATGTTTTTCATTGGCGTCTAGCTTCCGCCGCGAGAAGGTTGTCTACAAGACTACAACCTTGGTGCTATTAAGTATTAAGTATTGCTTAAAGCAAGTGCTAAAAGTGTTAAAAAGTGTATCCCGTCGGATCGGTACAGTGAGTTATTTTTACATCTATTCTAATAATATTTTACTTAAAAATGAGTAAAAATCTTTAAAGTCAACGGTATAATCGTTGGACTTTATTTAAAATGCTGAGGTTTTTAATGAATCCTTCAGCAATAGTTTATTTTTTCAATATGCTTAAATACTTAATAGCATGAATAAAGATATTTAAAATTAACGATACAACCGTTACATTTTACTTGAAATAGTAACTTTTCTTTTGAAATATTTTATTATGCAATATGTACTAATTAATATTTGAATTTTTAATACTGTGAGTAAAGCTATTTTAACGGTGTTACCGTTCGGCTTTACTCGAATCGTTAATATTACTTTTGTGATTATTTGATATTACTAGATATATCAAATACCCTCTCTTGTATATAGATATTTTTAATATTTTATTTCATTTTTAATAATGTGTTTTTATTACAAGGGTACAAGTGAATTTTTCGTGGAAAAATTACAATTAATACTTAGTATGGATATGAGCCAACTCAAAGCTTTACAGGCATACAATCCATTGCTACGACTTTATTACATTGTCGTTATCGCTAGGAACGGTTCGGAATTCCTATCATAGTTTATTACTAAAAATTATCGAACGAGATGAGTCAGCTCCAAGAAGTCACGACATGTCAGAACATGTTGTGATATTATTTTATAAATCGTACGGGAGTTACCGCTCAACTGAATAATGATGGAATTCGCTCATGTATAGTAGATACGTACCATGAATGTTCCACACATTCAAAACTATCCGTAGTCTATACGTGTCCTTTTATGAGTATTATTCTGATCCGTTTTTATGTGAAAATAGACATATTACACACGGCTAATTTGATTGAAAATTACGTTTCCTATGTTCAAATGATGCAACTTTTTTGTTAAAACGAGTAAGTACCAAAATTTTACAATTAAATTCTTTGGTTTACTGAACTTGTGCTGAAAGGGTTATCGTATAATAATTATCGAGATATCTTAATATAAATTAGATTTAGATACACTTATTTCAAAGGATTTACAATTCACTTCTAACGTTTTAGAATAATATTATAAACTTGTACACCTTGACAAAAAGTAAAAAATTGCGGGTGAGTGGAGATTATTTTGTGCAATTAAATATAACGTCCTACGACGGTATGGTTGCGTTCGTAAGGAATGTTAACGGATATAAAGCAACTAAATGTTACATCGATTGCATGAACAAAAATAAATATGAATCGAAGTTCATTTTAAAATTTAGTGAATTGATTTGAATTATGAATTTATTAAATGTCGCTAACATTGGAAAATAAGTTAAAGGACCTTGTTAATTACTATATTATTTAAATGATTATTTACTGCTATTTTTATATTAGCACTAAGGTGTATTCTTGCTCGAAGCAGAATACATAAATGTGGCCACTACTCCTCGCAGGGGTTAGCCAGGTCAAATTCACCCTCGCAGGGTGTCTCTTAAGCATTTTTTGGCAGGCCCTACTTATTTCTAGTTACAAACATCCCTCGCGCAGCTGTCGCTCGCAGGGAAATGGTGCAAATATATATCGGCCCTCGCGGGGCTTTGATTACAATCGTCCCTCACGGAAAAGATGGTGCGAATATATATCAGCCCTCGCGGGGCTTTGATTACAACCGTCCCTCATGGAGAAATGGTGCAAATACATATCAGCCCTCGCGGGGCTTTGATTACAACAGTACCTCACGGAGACATGGTGCAAATATATATCAGCCTTCGCGGGGCTTTGATAACAACCGTCCCCACGGGGAAATGGTGCAAATATATATCAGCCCTCGCGGGGGCTTTAATGGCGATTGGTGCAAATATACAAAGGATTGATCATTAAAATGATCATAGATATTTGCTTTTGTCAACGAGGACCCACGAAAGAAGTTTTTGGATATGACCGTATCGGATCTTCACTCTTCTAAGGTAGGTAGAAAAAGGTTTTGAAATCTACTTCACAGTGGGCAGTATAGTAAATGACCTAATAAATACAATAAAGGTTAGATACGTCAAATAATGGGCGCATGAAATTGATACTTCGTATCCTAAAAGTTTACGCTTCAGGAATCAGGAAACCACCATTGGTTTACCAATTATGGAAATTGGAATTGAACAAATTGTATTTACCAATGCAAAGCCTAATCACAACAAAGGAAGGCGAGTCGGATCAAATATCATCTCGCAGATGATTTGTGGCGGTGGTTTCGAGGATTGTCACCAAGCCTTGTGTCAACGGTATGTTTGGTATCGTAATTAAATGGCACTAGCCGACCAATTTTCATATACAAACATCGGAAGAGATTTTTTAATCGCAAAGCGATTGAATGTAACAAATGACGATTGATTACGTATAGTTGACCTCTCATAGGCCTATTTTAGTTGCCCGGTCTTGTAGGCAATTTATTTGACTCGTTTTTCAACCCATTGGACCTCATTATTGCACCCATGAGATTTTTCTTCGGGGCTCAAACAATAAATCGCTGAGGGATTAGGATAATCGTTTGTTAGACAAGTTTTTTGTCATCCCACCAGGATTATTATATTGTATAATAAAGTTATATACAACTATTAACGTAAAACGTTTAAGTACTCAACGAATGCTGAGAATACTGACTGTTGAGTTACATAGGATAGAGGATAAATAACGGAAAGTCAATCTTTCCAAACAAAAGCCTCTTATTATTGGATATTACTTGGAACCCCTACCCTTAACGAGAAAGCTCTGCCAAATGACTTCTCATTTCTTTGCTTTGAGGGGGGGGGGGGGCAATAAATGAAATGTACAGGCTATACGGCTTTTAAAATATAAGTCTGGTAAGCGAACTAAACTTTGCTGGTTTAGTTCTTGCTATATCGCTATCCGTGCCTGCTTCTCGTGTTTACGGGTGAATTAAGTTTATTAATAGTCATAAATGCAATGCTATTCAGAGGATATACTGCATTTAAAACATGACAAAGTCTGGTAAGCGAACTAAACTTTGCTAGTTTAGTTCTTGCTATATCGCTGTCCGTGGCTGCCTCGCGTGTTTACGGATGAATAAAGTAATGTCCTGTCTTCGCATCCACAGCTAACTGTCCTATACTGTCATAATCTTAACACAGATTCATTCGACATAGCTCCCCACGAGCTCAGTTCTTCATTTTTGCACTCGCACAACTGTGGACAACACAAGAGCAATGCCTCCATTGGTAGCAGTTACAATCAAGGGATAACTAACCTTAGGCTAGCCATATTACGGATGTTGGAACAACCGACTATATTCAGGGCAATTTTCTTTGTTCAGTGTAACGTTTAGACTGTCGTAGCATTCCTACGGAACAAAGATGGGATCAGATCTGCATCCTTAATGCAGTTAATCGAAAGGAGATACTTTCAGACGACGATAGTATTCAAAACCCACCATATTCCTTAACATAATGATGCATAGTTAAGCTTATAATCTCTCTTGCCATTATCCTGCAGCAGAATTCCTTGGCGATAATTTATCCTCGTTAGAACGAGCGAGGGTTGTTACGATAATATGAGAAATCCTAGTCAGTTAGAGACCTGAACGACGCGATAGAGTACCGCTATTTCAGTAGTAGTAACACCTAGAAGGGTGAAGGTATTCTGGAAAGCGGAACTGAAGGCCCGGTCAGCAGCATCAGCCACCTAATAGACAGTGTTCAGTGCTGCACCACTATAATCTGCAAAATGACTCTGACGGTATGAAAATGTGGAGTACATTTTCAAAATATCAAATGATATAGTTGGAATAAAAATCCTATTTGCCTCCGTCTATCCAAAAGACATACGGAGTAGCTAGTAGTAGTTGGTTGAATTAGAATAAAGTAACTATAGTTAAAATCCTTTGTTACTGACTGGATAAATTTGGCTCTTTTCCTATCTGACGTTCATATAGCTGTTGACTGCCTAGTGTTGTGCACAAACACTATTATTATAAACTAGCGGTCCGCCCCGGCTTCGCTCGTGGTACTTACGTTTTTCTCTACATAAAAACCATCCTCGTACTTCAAGGAATATGAATTATCGAAATCAGTTCAGCCGTTCTCGAGTTATGCGCTTACCAACACATTTTGCGATTCATTTTTATATATAAGAAGATAAGTCACGTTATGTAGTCCCGAGGCTTTCGGTATATAAGTTCTGATGTAAATCATAATTATATCTTAAAACCGAATTGATTAAAAGTAACGTACTTGGCTGTAGTAATTGCAGTTTTGGGACACAGATAAGCTCCTTATCATTTTAGTCTCTTAAGTTCAGTATATTTGTTTCCAGTACAGAGTTTATGACCAGTTTTAAATAAATAATTCATGCATTGTACTGAAAGTACTAGCCATGTTTAGATTATGATTGGTGGCGTTGGCTCTAAACATTAATAGATACCGCACGGTTTGGTTGGATGTTAAAAATCTGTATTATAATTAAAACCGTTTACCTGTTTTGATATTTTATTGCCTTATTCAAGGGGTGACCTTTTAAATTTATTTCTGACCCCAAAAGTAAGGACCAAGTTCTCTTCTTGTCCGCTTGTAGCAGGTTGGGTTAAAACTGTGTGAGTTGAGACAGGTGGTAATTCTATGTTAAGATGATTCAATTGTGCTTCTACAGAGTTCTAATTGAATAAATAAAGGTTTGAGTTTGAGGTATTTTTGCCTCGTCGGGATCAGCTGTTGCTTCATTTTGTAAGTAACATCTAAATGCGTAATTGAAAGTCGTTACTGGCGCTTTCGCAGATTTACGCTAAAGATAGTGAAAATTGTGGTAACTTTAACTTTTCAAGCCCAAAAGGTTAACTAAGGTACGCTTGAACCAATCTCATAAGTTCTAATACTTTTAATCATTATGATTAACTTTTTGGTTCTTATTTGATTAACTTTTCATCTGGGATTGTTAATATATATTATATAATATAAAAATTTGTGTGATTTATTGGTAGGTATACTATCTGCACACCTTACTCTTTCAAATAAAGAAATAAGTAATTACTTATGTATTCAAATTCACATTGGCGTCCATATATTGTACACCAGGTGGGTAACAAACAGGTCTCAATGAAGTAAGCTTCAAATTACGGTCAAGTGTTTAATAGCTGTGTTTTACCTGAAAATAAAACACATATTAAATACTTACCTATATTTGAAGCTTACACTTAACGTCCACCTGTTGTGGATTTCGACTCAATGAAAAACATCCAGCGCCCGACATTATCGTGCGCCCCGCCACCTGGTGGAGAGGTGTGCGAGAGAGATAGCATATATACAACGGAAAGAGAGGGGAAAAATAGGCGGAAAAAGCTAGGTTCCTTCTCAATGAAGTAAGCTTCAAATATAGGTAAGTATTTAATATGTGTTTTATTTTCAGGTAAAACACAGCTATTAATGAAACTGGTGCTTACATAAGTAATTTAATAAAAAAGTTTTAAAATGGTATTTGAAAATATCAAATTCTTTCTTCCTATGATATAAGAAAAGATATCATAAAGATTAGAATATATTTAGACACAGGCTCCTGAAAAACAGTTCTTACTATCTTAGGAGCCTGGGTCGCTCTAATTTGTTAAATGTTTTAAGTGAAATAAATGATTTATTTATTTATTTATTTATAGTATAAACTATAACGAATAATTAATACAAGCTATTCTGGATTCATCACAAACATCGTATGTATAATGAATATAAGAAATCGCATTTTTCATTGCCACTAAGACAATCAAATCGATTGTCCATAGAATTTACCCCTTTGTACGTGATGTTGATTACACAAACAATAAGATTTATAAAGAAAGGAGATATTATTAAACTACAGGCCCGTGTTGAAAAAATTATGGGTCATTTGACCCACCACCTGACCTATCTAGAATGATATAAGAGCATAAAATAATAAGATTCAGCACTATGACGTCACTTGTAAGCTGTCCACCTGAGTGCAGATGAGAATTCGAAGATTCAGGTAGAGATTTTCTTCCCTTGTCTCCATGATTTTTGTACGGCGTTGCGGAATAATTGATTAAAAGTAGTATAGAAATAGTATGACACAGATGCCGTACAAAATCAAATGACCAAATTTACCCCGGCAACTGTGGAAAAATAAAAATAAATTCCGACTTTGTGGACCACTATTTTTGTACGGCATCTGTGTCATACTATTTCTATACTGCTTTTAAGCCATTATTCCGCAACGCCGTACAAAAATCATGGAGACAAGGGGAGAAAATCTCTACCTGAACTTTCGAATTCTCACCTGCACTCAGGTGGACAGCTTACGAGTGACGTCATAGTGCTGAATCTTATTATTTTATGCTCTTATATCATTCTAGATAGGTCAGGTGGTGGGTCAAATGACCCATAATTTTTTCAACATGGGCCTGTAGTCTATATAAAGAAGAGTTTAATTATTCTAACCACAGAGTAAGTAATATACCAAATTACTAAATAGTGACGTAATATACAGATGATAAATTATTATTATTGTTTTATTTTTTTCCAAAATGGCGGACCGCACGAATTTTATGTAATGTGCCAATATAAAGTAATAAAAAACGATATAAAATAGAAAATATGATGTACTTATTGTAAGTATTCTCTAAAATTACTGTTTAAGTTTCTTGATTATGCAACCCTATTGCCTACTTAGTACTTACACTACTTATTACCCTAAGTAGCTAGCTACTATGTTATTATTCTGTGCCCTGAGTGCCTTTTTACAAGATAAAAATAATGTAGTGATGCAACGAATACGAATACAAAATATATTCGTATTCGCCGAATAGAAGACATTTACCGAATATTCGTATTCGGCGAATATACGAATATTAAAAAACGAATATTTTTGTACGCAACTCTATTTACTACAGATTTAAAAATCACGCATAAAAATATGACGTGTGTAGAGCTAGAGGGCCTTAACCGCAACGACCGAAGACGTGACGCACGGGGGACTCCCCGGCCATAGTTTATACTCCGGGAGTTTCCCTATCATTTATCATTTATCCAAATTTATCGCCGACTGCTGATCCACTGGCCTTTTGGCGAGATGATGTCCATTTTCCAAGTCTGAAAAAACTCGCCCAAAAATATTTTTCACTGAAGCCATGTACAGTCGCTTCGGAAAGACTTTTTTCAACGGTTGGAAACATCCAGACTGTAAAAAAAGTCGCCTAAAACCAGAAAATCTACGAATTTTATGTTTTTTAAATTAAAAATTGCCTATTATAAATTTTAATTATTAGAAGAGTAAACATTCGTTAAATAAATACTTAAGTCTTTTATTACCAAGGCTGAGATATTCGTATTCGTATTCGTATTCGCCGAATAGTAGGTTTAATAATCGTATTCGTATTCGTAATTCGTATTCGTAAAAGTAGTATTCGTTGCATCACTAAAATAATGCTTTCCCATATACCTAATTTAACACAAAATAAAGTGACGGACTATTTATTAACTAGATAACATTTTGTGAAGATTGAATTTTATTTTATTTTTATTCAACAATATTCGTCGAATATTCGTTGCAATTAATTACTTAAAATAGGTATGTAGAGAAAAACACATTCTTTAATTTTTTAAAATTTTGTTTATGATTTCGATCTGCCTTTAATAAGAAAAAAAATGAGACAGAATTTGGCATCAAATGACCGTATTTTATTTTTTTTGACCACGATACCTAGCACACTAAAAAGCCGCGCGAAATAATTATAAACGACGCATAAATATTATGTAACTATCCAAAGACACAACTTAATGAAATAAATAAGAGATATCAAATTATTATACTAATGGAGCTTTAAAAAGTCAAATGTTATTATTACCAATTAAATTAATTTTGTTTGTTATGTAAAGCTATTTTTAAAATTGAATAGATAATGAGATCTCAATATATTATGTTCTGAAATACTTGGTAACCTCGGTTCTGATTTTGGACAAATTTAATATGAGTAGAATGTGATTTAATCATTTAACTATATTTTGAGGATCTGCACTCTGCAGTTAACTATAAATCTATACTTATACTTATTACTTATCCATACTAATATTATAAAGCTGAAGAGTTTGTTTGTTTGAACGCACTAATCTCAGGAACTACAGGTCCGATTTGAAAAATTATTTCAGTGTTGGATAGTCAATTTATTGAGGAAGGCTATAGGCTATATATGTACCACGAGCGAAGCCGGGACGGACCGCTTGTGCGCTATAATAAGCCCAACTTTCAATCATTTACTTACCACGGCCGTAGTCTCTGGTGACAGTAGTTAATTTAAATAATGGTTTTGAATAGTCTAATCTACAACTAAATCTCAATCTAACAAAAAGGACCATAAAATAAAAGTATTTTCTTACAATAAACTTGCATTCTTAACATGAGTTAAGTAGTTACAAGTACCTGTATAATTACAATCCTTGACTTATAAAAACACAGTCAAGTATTCAATTATTGGCTAGGCCAGAATGTCGAATGTCTAGATTTTTGTATTAATTATTATCTAGTACTTGCATAATATGAAATATCTAGTTTTTATTGATCTCGTGCTGAAGTTTTTCGAAATATACCTACCTAATGACGTAATGAAATTCTATGTAACTAGTTTTACGTGACTGCAGCCATATGTGGTAGGTAACCACCTATAATGTTTTTTGTGTGTATGTTAGGCTTATCTATGGAACTAGTTATATACAATTGATTTTAAAAACAGCTGGGTTTTAGAGACCATTTTTAACCTTCTAAGAAAATGTATGTATGTCTGTTTTTATGGCTCTGATGCGGATTCAAAATTTTCTCTACTACATATTTTAATTAAAAAATAATATTTAAGATTTTCAGTTCTATAATGCTTCTATAATATACACGTAAAATAACAATATCTTAGATATTCCGTTATTTAAAGCAACCTACTTTTACAACTTATTTGAAACTTTATTATGAGTACTTCTAAATTTCCCTAAACAACAATAAAAGAGTTAACATATAAAAATGTATGTTTGTATCTAAAATATCAAAAGTTCGAAAAGTGTTACACCGAGTCGAAACGGTAGCTGGTTGGTGTATGCAGATTAGATGCACCCAAAAAAGTAAAAGTCAATTTTGAATATGAAATCAGATGTTTGGATGTATTCTGAGGTACGTTTTATGTTCAATGTTAAAACGTTTACAAATTTAATGCTTTTTTTATTTGAATAAAAGTATAAATGTTTAAACAAAGACTTGACTCAGCTCTGTTGAGACTTGGAACGTAGCCAAAAGGAATAATGTAATATGGACAGAATGTAATAAATATTACATTTTATTCCTGATATAAGTATTTAATTATTAGTTCCTACCAAGTAATAGATATAAACTAAATATTTTAACATCGAGAAATAAAATACGGGAACTCTTTTAATTGTAACGATTGCATTTATTTGTATGCGATTTTAACCATCTTTGTTTTTGAGTTGGGTAGAGAGTAGAGAGGTAAAGTAATTTAATTACTTTTCAAATAATATATTTATCAACAGTTTGCTTAACGTTTGGTCTATCCAAAATAATCCCGTTACACATCCAGTTAAAAATAGAAATATTATATGTCATCCAAGTAGCCAAGCTTGACTTGTCCTCTGTCCCTACTGGACCGATTCTTTGTTTGTCACACAAGCAATCGAACCCTCTACATTCGCACGTTAACCACTTTACCTTAGAGACCAAACAATATTCAATATCGTTTTCATGTCGTTGTTCAGAATAACTCCCCAGTTATCTTGGCCTGTGGGTGGATGGATGGCTATTCATTAACTGATACCGGCTGCGTTTTGTTTTATTTTTAGCAGACGGGATGATTTCGGTGTTTATATTATGCAGGTATGTGTAGAAATAGCTTGACCCGGCTTTGTCCGTATTTGTAATTTTAATTCGAAATCGTTGTGAATTACACAGTTACAACGTTATGTCAATTTAACTTTTACATAAATTTTAGCTTTTATCAAACTAATATATATGTAGTATGTATTATGTATACAGATAAAAATAATCTTGCATAGGGTACATACTACATACCATATAAATTACAGGCAAATCGATCCAACAATTTTTGTAAAAAGCAATTTAACTGAAGGCAAGGCATTTTGATAAAGTAAGGACAACAACAGTAAGGGCCGATTTTTCAATCTCTGGTTAAAACTTATCCGCCCAATAAAGTATTACACGATAATATTAAAATGTCACCTGTAAACTGTCAATTGCGGGCAATAAGAATACATTCTGAAATGGTAGTTTTATACGTTATTTGACGAATAAGTTTTAACCAAGGATTGAAAAATTAGCCCTAAGTATGCATTTAACTTAGGTATAAAATGGACGGAGTTTTTGAAGCTGTATTCGAATATAGACGATCTCTACATTATCCATCTGCATTTGTCTATGTTGAAGTATGTTATTCTGCTTCATAAACTACATGACTGTTAATTATCATCAAAATACGTTCAGTAGATTTTTCGTGAAAGAGAAACAAACATCCATACATTTTTATTTCTTACAAACCTTTGCGTTTATAATACTAGTATCATCCGTAGATGAATCCGCGGGAATAGGATTAGGATATGCAGATTATTAGAATAACAATAATATGAAGATGTCGACTATCCCTTATTCGTTTTATTGTCACGTAGATTGCGCAGAATGTAGCAGAGATGACCATAATTCTATCTGAGGGACGTATAAAGCACGCAGTGGATATAATATTGTCCTGTTGATTTATAGCGTTTGTCAACGGTTTAAAGTATAAGAGTAAGCGGTGTTCATATATTTGAAAAATTGAAAACTTTTGGTTTTAAAATTTTCAATAAGGCGAATATTTTGTTTCGTTTGACGCATTTCATTGGTTACTTTAATTAGCGTAGAATAGAAATACAAATAGGTACAACTTTCAACAGTACTGATGGGTATTTAGCCCATTATTATTATGTATTTGAAGAACAATATCAGTAACGTTAAACCTACCAATTACCATATTATGTTAACTTATCCAACTTATGTATATGATAGTCGGAAATATTATACATGTATAGTATCTATCTATAATAAATTCTACTTCAAACTTATTTTCAACTCCATATCCACTGAACAAGCGATTTAATTCATGTCTCCTTTGCCAAATTGTTCCGTGCCTAAATTATAAATGAATAATCGAATAAAAGCACAAAAATGCATTGAATTTCGATGGTATAAAAACTAATAAAAAAGCTTACCATAAACAACGGTATCGCAGCGCTTTATAGTTCCTTATTGTCTATTGACCAATTAAATTGAATCGCTTCCGCTTATCATTTACACCACAAGAACAATGTCAACATCCCATCATTCGTCCTTACGCTAGTTAGAGTCGCGACGAAATGCTAACGGGTTCTGTATATTGCGTAATGTCGCGGAATCCCAGGAATGCTATATGCTGATTGCTGGGTTTTGTTTAGGTCATTCGGTCCGGTTATATTGAGATTTTCTTTAAATATTCATGTGTATAAGTCTAGTTTGTTTTTCACGGTATCGCAAAAGCTTTTCCTCGTATCATAATCTTTCAGTTATGGTTTGATTTTTTTTTGTGATAAAGTATCATTTTATTTTTCAAGTTCTAGACTATCTGTGAATAAAGTTAAAATGGTAGACTTTCGATAACAACATTATTTTCGGAATTTAATAATAGAAAGACCATAGAAAGACCATGACACGTCCTTGGAGGTTGCATCGAGTCAGCGTCTAACTGTCAGCGGAACAACATAAGCTCCGTGTTAAAAATTTTTTAAAAATAGTTTCTGTGTAAAAACTAAAGTAAAAAGTGCTGCATCTACATCAATTATCTCCAAATATCGTGTGTTTATATTAATTTACGTCATCGAATTGGTGTTAAAATAAAAAATTCTAAAACGTAAAATTTTAATTAAAAATAACTAAATACAACATAAATAACAGTATCCAGTGTTAAAAATTAAAACAGAAGTGACAGTGTAAATCGTGGAAAGAATTATAATATAAAAAAAGTGTAAAATAGTTTTAAAACAGACAAATTAGTGTTTCTTTGTTCTCGTAATGACTCATTTTTTAACGGTTTTATCTCGCCGCAAATAATATAGACTTTTCACGTATAACCGGCGTGCACATTTGGTTCAGTGGTGTAACTCCAACGATAAACTCAGTGAGCCCGAGATCGAATACTGCTCGTGACCCAGACTTGTTACGATTATTATTATTATTATATTTTTTTTTTTTTTTAATGGTCTAAAAATATCACACCGAATTTATAAATTTATTTAATTGCAATATAAAGCAAAATTGTATAATAAAATATTTTTAAACATGGATTCTGAAAATGTAACATTAAGAAAAAAATCTCAGAGATCACAATCGATGGAATCATTATCACTCTCATTCATATCAAGCGATGAAGTGAACGTAACGTCCTCCAGCATACCGGACTTGACGACATCTAGTAACACATTTATGTTTGGACAAATTAATAAGCAACAGCAAGAACAAATACAACATCTAAAGTCAGAATTAAGCATTGCTCATAATGAAATAGAAAACTTATTGTTAGAAAATAGCTCACTTAAAAAACAAATATTGGAACATCAAAGCGCTATTACCCATCTTAAAATTTTATGCAAAACTCCGGAAAGAAGCACGTTAAAGAAAAAACAACCCACTAAAGAAAATTTGATACCAACATTGCTGACATTTACTCCCAAGAAAAAAATTAACCTGTGTCCAAACGATATATCGTCTAACTTATCAACACCTACGCCTAAAAACTCAGAAAAAATTGACGAATTACCTCAACATTCCCCAATATCACCCCAGAAAACCCAAATAATTTCTACTAATTCTAATGTCAATAAGGAGTTATTGAAGAATAATAATGGAGCACTAAAATTAAAACAGAAAATTTTTATTTTTGCCGACCAACAAGGTAGAGGAGTACAAAAGGCTCTTCAAAAGCTCTTGGGTGACGAATACATCGTAACTTGTTTTTGGAAACCTGGCGCCGAGCTTCACGAAGTTATTAAATCATCAAATTGCTTCGATGAGTTGAGTATAAACGATATCATCATTATCTTAGGAGGCACAAATAATAAAAATCCCCATGAACTGCAATATTGCTTAGAGAATTGGTTAAGAAAAATGAAAAATACGAAAAATATTATTATACCAGAAGTACCATACAACAGCTATTTAAATGAAAAAACGTTAAATTATAATATAAAGTTTATATGCAACAAATTTAATAATACTACCTACTTAGACATGAATTATTCATCTTTTTTACCCTTGAAGAAATTATTTACAATTAATTTATGTCGTTCGTTACTCCGAGAAGTGTTGCGTCTAGACTATCAAAGAAAACTATTTACATTGCGTAAAAAACAAAAAAATAATAAAGTAAAAATTGAACCGCAGATGGTACATAAGACGACACAGACAGATCCAGATAATATTGTTAATGAAATCTTACACAAAACTACTTCACTACCAAACAAACAAAATAATAATAGTCTTTTTCGTGAAAAATAATCTCAACATTCTACATCAAAATATTAATGGACTTATTAATAAATCAGATTTATTGACAGTTAGCTTAGATAATCTGAAAGACGACAATGTATATATTGACATTCTTTGTATAACTGAGCATAATATGATTGAAGCAGACACAGATTTAATTAATATAGACGGTTTTAAATTGGCAGCAATTTCTACGAGGAAAAATAGACATGGTGGTACCTGCATACTGGTGCGCAGTACTTTTACCTATAGATCTTTACCGGAAATTACGTCACGATACAGTATATCTAATATAATTGAATGTTGTGCCATAGAAATAGAACACCTACTAATTATTTGTGTATATCGCCCGCCGAGAAATAAATTGGAAGATATAAATCTGTTCTTTCGAAACTTTACAGATATTTTAGAAAATTACTGTCTTACTAAGAAAAAAATAGTAATCTGCGGTGACTTTAATATAGACACTCTTAAAGCCACCAGGGAACGTTCAGAGCTATTACATCTACTAGAGTGCTATAATATAAAGCTAGAACTAAACAAACCAACTCGAATCAATAGTGGTACGTGCATTGACAATTTCATGCACAACGTACGAGGATGTAAATCAATTATTATTGAGTTAGCGCTATCAGATCATACATCTCAAATATTATGCTGTCCTATAAAACCTTTAAGCGTTTTCCGAAGCTGGTACATAAAAAAACGTGACTATAGTAATGAAAACGTAATAAAATTTACAGAATATATGAAATCTCTGACATTTAATGAAGTATATAGATTGCAGGATGTAAATGACGCATTTAATGAATTTTTTGACATGTTTAAATTATTGTATGTACTATGCTTTCCAGTAATAAAAATAAGGGTTCTTGCGCATAAACGACAAAGATGGATTTCTAAAGGTATAAAAAAATGCTCTATACGAAAACGGCAGCTACTATGGACATACAGGAGAAATCAGACTACAATAAATAAATTAAATTATAAGCAATACTCTGGACGACTTAAAAGGATAATTAAATTGACCCAAAAATCACAAAACGACTACTTTATTAAAACCGCACATAATAAAGTAAAGGCCATGTGGAACGTTATAAACAAAAGCAGACAAAATACAGACAAATTCAATGAAATATCTACAATTACTGTTGATGACGAGAAAATTGAAAATCCATTAAAAATTGTACAAATATTCAATGATTATTTTACAAATCCATTAAAAATTCAGAATATTACGGACATCCCATCTAAAGACTGCTTAAATTTTCCAAGCTCATCTCATTCCATGTTCCTCAATCCAACAACACCTACAGACATAAATAGGATAATAATTTCTCTTAACGACACCAATAGTACGGGATATGATGAAATAACAACTGGTATCATTAAAAAAGTTTCAAATATTATATCGCCAATACTATGTCATATTATAAATGTATGCATGACTAGTGGTAAATTTCCCGATAAGCTAAAAATAACTGTGATTAAACCCATATTTAAGAATAAAGGAAGTCAGGAAGACATTAATTTTTATCGACCTATAGCACTCATACCAGTTATATCGAAAGTCTTTGAAAAGGTAATTTATAACCATCTCAATAATTATTTTGAAAAGAAAAATCTATTTGCTGAGGAACAATGGGGATTTCGTAAAGATAAATCTATTAACATGGCCATTCATCAATTTCTAAAGCGAATTATGATAAGCCTAGAAAACAAAAATAATATTTGTGCTATATTCATGGACTTGACGAAAGCATTTGACTGTGTGATTCATAAAATATTACTAGATAAACTAGAAAGATATGGAATAAGAGGTAACATTTTGAATCTGATTGAATCATATTTAACTGGTCGTAAGCAATATACACAAATAAAGCGAATTTGTCCTGATACTAGGGTCATGAGAATATATAAATCAAAACTTGACACAGTTAGATATGGTATACCCCAAGGCAGTGTACTGGGACCGCTATTATTTAATATTTACATAAATGACTTCCCTAAATCCATTAGAAATAGCATAGTTATGTTTGCTGATGATAGTACTGCAATTTTCACTTCGGAAGATATAATAAACCTCAAAGAAGATGTGACAGACTCCCTAGACAAAATGATTACATGGCTTAAAATGAATAATCTGACATTAAATTTAGAAAAAACAAAACTAATGACATTTACTAGACATAAATTAAGTAACCCCCTGAACATAATGTACAAAAACAAATTATTAACACAAATAGATGAAACAAAATTTTTAGGTATATATATAGATGAAAATTTGAATTGGAAGGCTCATATTGACCATATTTGCTCGAAGCTAAGCAAACTGTCTTATGCCCTTTATATGCTGAGAAAAGTAGCAAACGAGGCAACTCTATTATCTGCGTATCATGCCTATGTGAATTCCATATTACGCTATGGTATAATATTCTGGGGTAATAGTACAGATATAGAAACCGCATTTAAGTCACAAAAACGGTGTATAAGAGCTATATCTGGTATAAAGCAAACAGACAGCTGTGTCCCATATTTCAAAAAGTTTTTTCTATTAACTCTACCGTGTTTATATATATATGAAGTTATAATGTTTGTAAAATGTAATCTCAGTATGTATGAACATTTAAAAAGTAAGCGTAATGATCATAAAATATGTATGTTACCCAGTAGAACTAGACATTTTTCTAAAAGCATTTTTGGTATGGGTCCAACACTGTATAATAGACTACCTAAGGCAATAACAGAAATAGGAAGTATAATTAAATTCAAATGTAAATTAAAAGACCTTTTAATACAAAAATGTTATTACTGTATTAAGGACTATATTAATGATAAATCACTCGCTGATGTGTAATAACGACTTATTAATGTATAACTATTTTATTAAATTTGACTTAAATTTTGGACCTTAAAGATAAAATTATTATTTGTTTAGCTGTAAGATTATGTATTTGTAATTTCATATGCCTAACAGGCAGATTATGGCGGGACTTATGTTTGTATAAGATCTGAATTGTACCCATATTCATGAATAAAAATATTTGAATTTGAATTTGAATTTGAATTTGAATCGACGTCTTAAAACAATATTAACACAGACTACTAAATAATTACTTCTTAGTTACTTACCTAATTTTTATTAATCCAGTCTTTAAAAATGACAGAACTATAAAGGTCGTCTAGTGTAAACTGTAAACCACTTTCCCACACTAGAAATACTATATAATAATATATTGTTTCACCATAACACTCGGACCGGCTTTAATTACTAAAAACATTTAAAAGTCATACAAAAAGTTGATTCTTGCGCTCCCGGTACGACCTCCTTCGCATCAGCTCCTCATTATCCCTGAAGCACATAGCTTTTCAAATGATATACACAATGCATGCATTTTACGTAAATTATAATGGCAGTTCCGCATTCATTGGGGCTTGGGCGCGCCCTTTGCGCAAATGGCTTGTGACGTGAAACGTACTATTGCGATGGGGATAGGGTTGGCACTAGGGTATAAAATAATTCAGATACCTAGTATTGAACACTTCGTGAAACTACGATAGAGTTTGCTTCTATTGCAGCGCTACAAGTCCTAATTTAATAATTTAATTATTAAATTGATTTATAAACTAAGTATCCTTTTGTTATACGTTTAACTAGTTTATGTATTCCAAACTTTTAAACAAGTTCAATAGTTCATTGAATAGTTTCCATTAGCCGTGTTGGCTTAAAATAAATAGACATGTACACATCCCCCTGGACTGAATCTCTAAATCTTGATATCGGGGATGTAAAATTATACATTTATATGGTTTTATCCTATGTTAACTGCGTGGTTTAACTATTCAATGGTTCCTAAACTAAACTCAAGTTTAAAAGATTATGTTCTGTGATAACCCTATCTATTCCTAAGGCGTATTACTAACTACATGCAGGCATGGACTAGAGTGATTTATACTGTGATCGGGCCCTTAGGTGTGGATTTCATTAGGTACTAGTTAGTTAAAGATCTCTGATATTTGTCAAAATTATTAGATCGGAATGTTAGGCCATTGTCGTGACATTGTTATGCTTTGAACAACACTTCTATAGATCTGTCAAATGAAAATTGTCGATACAAATTATGCTAGCGTTAGAATTTAGAAGTTGTAACATCCTGAAATACATCATTTTCACTCATGTAGATGAATACCGATCAACTTTAATATATTTTATCCTTTTAAAGTACCCAACGTATTTCTAATCTACTCAGCAATTTTTATTCGTTGGTTAATTGAAAGTTCAAACGAATAAGTGTCAACAGTAGATATACAATACACATACAAATGAATTAAACTGAGCGTCAATGACCTATTAAAAAAACCAGACAGATGATGATAAATGTGTAGGTAAAAGCAGCCAAAACCCATATTCCCTAAACATAGAAAATCTAAATCAAAATTAAAAACACTAGAAACCTAAACAATCGCAGATCTCTCCTGAGGCTAAAGCAGCATCGATTTTGATAAAGCGCGTGCCAATTTAAAATAATTTATTTGTTTGTACTTGTAGTTGAAAAATGATTGCACTCAACATCAAAACGGCTGCTTTATAATTAAAATTGCGAGCATAAATCAAGTATATCGTGTATAATTGAATGTTTGTGCGGACTTGTATAAATCATAAAATATTTATTTGAAACTACATACTTGTTTATTGCGGTTTTGTTTGCGGAAAAATGTAGCATCTTCGTTCGGTATATCTACTTAAATATATAAATATAATATATCTAAACAATAATATGTAAAAAATCGTTCAAATGTATTAGGTATTTTGTGCAATGCTTCGGACATATAAATTATAGTAAATTTGGCATAATTTTAAAGTTTAAACTTTAAACCATCAACTACAGAGTTTCTTCCCGGTTCTTCTCTGTAGAAATTTCTTTTCGAACCGGTGGTAATTGGGAAACCTATGTTTCGACGATTAAAAAATACTTCTAGAAGAAATCTAATTGAAGAAATCAATATTTGAGTAAGTGTTTGAATAGAAGGACATTATTACTATACGGGATCCAATTTTCAGACAGAGTCATATTATGTAAAAACTAGTATACCACAAGATCAAGGATAGTCGGTTAGAATAAAGCGTGTTCTGAACGAGGAAATAAATCACTAAATTCGGATTTACTATTTGGGCTTCCTAATAGGATATCACGTATAGCGTTCATGTTGTTGTACGGTGTGCAAAAAAGTCTTTATTTTTTGCTAATAGCGCTTAGTAGATGTGTATTAATATATTATATTATTATGAGGTTAATGTTTCAGAAGGAGTAAGACATTTATACATTTAAATTGTATGTATTGCTGCTTTGGTTTAACCAGAGCACAGATAATATAAAATAATTTTTGTACCCAGTATTGCGCCTAGTATTATATAATATTCTGTTAACCGCTGTTAACAATTTTAGCTTCGGAATTCACAAGTAGTATTTAAAAGCCGTTATAAAACCTTCGAAAGTTCACTCCTTCACGTTGCATTTAGGTAAGCGATATAATATATTGCTTGTACATATATTATTAAAGAATCATACCATTTTCGGAAGGAATCAAATCTCGATAAACACGACTAGCTACATGTGTGCAAAAAAATTAAATATAAATAAAAATAATTAAATTAAATACCTTTTTATGCTGACTGTACTTCATAATGGGATGAAATTTCAGCATTCCTCATCGAAGCCGTATAAACATTTCTCTCCACTAGTATTAGTTTGTAGAAATCAGATATGTATAAAATGTAATTTAGGTACTTGTAAATAAATCCATGCCAATGTTACACGTGTAAAAGTTATACACTTTCCCGGCTAAACTGCTGAACCGATTCTGATGAAATTTAGCCCTGAGATAGTTGAAATTTTTGGATCAAACAGAAATGACCGTGTTTTTTAATGTTTATTAAAATTTTCCGCACATTATTCGTATAAGTAATATATTTGTATGCACAGATTATTTGTATAATTTCCTACTTTTACGAAATAAAAATGAAGAAAATTTAAGAAACAGATCTAGATATTCTCTGTTGTTATTTTTAACTTTATCCATAAATCGATAAATAAATACAATACGTACAATACCTACATAAAATCTTCCAAAATAGTATAATTAATGTGAGTAGTACACAAATATTTTATTTTTATCATATTATTCAATTAATTCTCTTTTATTTTATATCAGATTATAATATGACGCAAAAGCTGTGGCAAAAGCGTATGCCATTTTTCTTTATTTGTTTCATTTTCAAACGCCTTACAGTTTATTTATAGCAAATGTGCGTATATAAAACCTTATTAAGGCTATGTATATTATACAATGTGTGATATTGACACATTATTATCTTTTATAAGTTATTTAGTTGTTTATTAATAGAATAACTATTTATAGGTTTAGAATTTATATATAGAGATTAAAAACAATCACCTAATTAGATTTTCCTACCACATACTACCTACATAATATTTAAATACAGGTGACTTGATATAGGTGTAATCGTTTAAAGAGATAAAAATATTATATTTATACTCATTTGGAGTAAAAAAGTAAAAATTACCGAGCCGAAACGTATATAAGTTTCAGAAATTTTTGACATTTTAACTTTTTTTCGTAATTTACCACATTCTTAGGGAAAATGCGAGGAAAAACGATAAAAAATATTAAAAACGTTCTAATTCTTCTCGTTGTTAGATTACTATTTCAATATTCAAACTTATAATTTAACGTTAACAATTTATGATTTTATAGGAAGTATCTTAAATTTATCCATCTTACCGAAAGAATTAAAAAACAGAATATCGTGAGCTTAAACTTAAATAAACAGATAATCCAATCATAATAAACAAAAGAATTAAAGTTTCATTTCAATAAAATTTACGTATTTATTCGCTAATTGAAATGCCTACAACCTACTTATTTAAAGTTATTATTATGTGGCCAACAGTGGGTAAGACTAAAGTAACTGAGAGGTGGCACGTGCCACTTATTATTACGTTTTATTGGCCACCGATCTGCGCATATAGCCTTAATGTTGCTAAGGTGCTGACACATTGTATGGACTGTATTTATTATATGTTATAATCTTCTGGAGATATGTCACTCAATCTTATTCTAGTTTCACGATAATTTTCTTGCCTCGTATGTGTTTCTGCTTCTTTTCAATTAAGTATTTTATGGTATGTTCATTGGTTTAATAAAATGGATAGCGCTTGAAAATAAGCTCTAAGGATTGCTTGATTATTCTCTGGTCACATTTTTTGCACATTTTTTGCCATTGGAATTAGTTACATTGAAAATAATTAGGTAAGGATTTTATAATAGTTGTTAACCGCCTTGTTTTCTCGCTGTATTTGTTGTCATTCAGGTACCTCTACTTTTTTCTACTCTAGTAAACTTGATGCCTATAACTGTTGAAATAATTTTAATGATTTGCATGATTCATATTGTAGATTCTGCATAATTTTTAAAAGTAGGTAATTAAAAACAGTAACGTCATAAAAATTGTAAAACAGTAAATAAAATAATTTCTATCCCTCTATACTTCGGTCTGTAGCTGTACTTCAAACATTGGGGGCCACTGAAAATCAGTGCTGTGCTGTTGAAGGCACAGCTTAATACTGAGTTGGTCCCCTTTTTGCTAAAGGTCTGCCACACTTTTGTCTTTTTCTGTGTTTTTTGTATTCCTTATTCTTTTCATTATATCTGTTGTTGGCTTTTGGCGAAATAAATTATTCTTATTCTTATTCTTATTCTTATTCTTAAATTGTAATAATGGATATTTTATTTATTTCTATGGCGTATGAACCCATATAAATAAAATATATATTGAGATTTTTCTTATTTAAATTCATGTCCCTTGTTCTAGATATGTCCCCTGGTGGTTCATTTGACCCATATTTTTTTCCTATGCCGGCCTGTAGTCTACTAGGTATTGCATATGAGGTATGAATCATGAATGCATTATTTCCGCAAGTGTGGCCGCACCCTAACAGCGCAGTACTAAAATTTATTTCTGAACAATGTGAGTCGGAATGTTGGTCCTTGATTGAAAATCGATTTACAATCGATTGTTCTTTTTCCAACAACGAATCGGGTAATAAACGTTTAAAATACTGTCGGTTACAAAATACATCGATAAAGGATCAGCAGATTTATAGTAAAGAAAGTTATACCTACTTCCTTATAAAGTGGTCATGAGAGTACCGTTACTAGAATATCAGTTTTGGGAACAACTATAGGTGTTAAATGATATTTGTTTATAGTTTAATTCTTTGTAGGGTGAAGGGATAGTCTTAACTTTTTCTTAAGACAAGATTTTGCGATAAAAATATTGAAGGTATTTTGTAAACACGAGTATATTTGGGTTTTTAATACTTAGGTATACTTATTTTTATTTATTTTCGGCGTAGGCTATTCTTCCACCGCCTCTGCCAGCCACTGTTAGGTAAAAAAGTGATGATTATTAAAATGTTCAATACAATAAAATTTTAATAATCATTTGAAAATGTACATATTATTATGATTGTACTTGCATATGGGTCAAGAGATATTGGGCAAATTTCGTGCTTCTTATTCCGAATCTTAGGTTATCCACCATATGCCAACAACGCATCTTGTCATACCTACTTCGGCCACACGATACCTACGCAGAGGCGATGAAAATCTGGAGAGATTGATAGTGTTTGGGAACACGGAGGGAAAAAGATCGCGTGGTCGTTCACCAACACGA
This sequence comes from Colias eurytheme, assembly GCF_061535395.1. NCBI lineage: Eukaryota > Metazoa > Arthropoda > Insecta > Lepidoptera > Pieridae > Colias > Colias eurytheme. The sequence continues at coordinate 9,088,785 of NC_142999.1, read as the reverse complement.
TGGACAGACCAAATCAAGAACTCATCTGCCACTAATTTTTACACGGTCGTAAGAGACGCCATGGACAGAGACCGGTGGAGGCAAATCATCCGCTCCAGATGCAACCCTGATGCTGACCACGATCCTCAGACATGAGGGACCGACAAGAGAGAGAGATTCCGAATCTATAAAACAGGACATTATCTGTGTAATTGAATTCTTCCTGTTATATTATAAACAAAAAAACAAAGATATCCCAAAAGGAAAGGATAATGATCCCATAGTTCCTCACACACCTCACTATAACATAAACATACTATTCCTGGTTAAGTAAATAGTAAACCAATGGTCGTTCACCTTGTTCTTTTGAACTGAAAAACATTTTTAGTTCATATAAACTTTTATAAGTGAAGAATAGAATAATATTTCTCATGTACTTAAAATCACAAATTAAATATAATACTATACCTACACAGCTAAACCTTTCGTTTATATGTATCTACCTTAAAATTATGTTATCTGAAACTCAAAACTTAATTTATCGGTAATAGGTACTTATCTTAACTTTTCCAAGTAGGTAGGTAACTAGGTATTTATAAATTGTTAGTTATTTGCAATAAATCGTTTAAAATTAAATTTCAGAAGTCCTTTCACCAGACTAGGTACATTGTTCAGTGTTCTTATACATGAAATAGGCTATTTTTAATCTACTTATATCTAGGATCAACAGACAGTTCCAGGGCGAGCACCTAGTTAATAAAGACGAAAGAAAGTATGAAGTATTAACGATTACATCTCAGGAACGTACAAAGGCAAAATTAAACAAGATTGGAAATAACTTTATAGCCGTTAACATGGCGCCTTTTGATGCATTACGGCTGCAGAACATTCCAGACATGTTAAATAAATAAATAAATAATCCTGATGGAAACCATGTAGTGTCAAAGGATCTGGGAAATTGACTGAAACTTATAAATTATGTCAAGGGTAAAGTCAGCTTATGTACTCATTTTAGAATGGAAGAAATATTTCGTACATTGATATATTACAAATAATAATTAAAAAATTCTAAATCAATATTAGTTTTAGATGTAGGTATCAATAGTTAATATTTGAAAGATTTTTTTCCATATAAAAGACTAATCTCTACTCTCTACGACTCTACCTAAATAAGTATCATTTTTGCATGTTTCTAAAAAGAGTCCTGCTACATCTTATTAACACACAATATTCTAACCACATTCTAACATTATCTTATTGTGTATAAGCCGAACAAAAAAAAACCTTTAGCAATGTTTAAAACCAGTCAGCACCCACCATAACCATTTAAATTAGCCGCGTAATACCGTTCCGTGGCATTAGCAACGAAAATCGGAATCGTTTGATGACAAAATTTAATACACTGGCAACGAACCAACTGTCGCATTCGTTTATTAATCATGTACAGCTAGGGAAAGTTCATTTATACGTAACGACTGCGATACGATTGTCGTGCCCGCGAGTAGATAGCAAGAGGCTTATTGTCTAGGCGGCTATTTCAAGTCGCTAGTTTTTAAGCGAAACATTTCATCCATCAACCTCCATGCACGGAAACAAAGCTTTTGAATATTAAAGCCATTTTCAATTAAATGTCTCATTCATCCATTCACGTTTAGACGCATAATATGTATTTGAATTCGATTCCATAGTTCATTTAAAAAAGTTAATTCTTGCATTTATCTTTTTCCATTCATAATTTTCTTATTAACCGGTAACTTTCGTAGCTCTATTGTATCGATAAAAGGGGTGATTTACACTTTACGACGTAAGATTAAATTATTTTATCGTAGAAACAAGGCTTGTAGTCTAATTTTAAGGTTATGATTATAAACTATCACGATATAAAATGTCGTGTGCAATAAATGTCATTGAACCTGTCAAATAATTATTATAAGTGCATAATATTGGAAGTGCTTGAGATAGCGATAATAACATTGTATTTAAGAGAAAATCTTTGACATTTTACGTTAGTTTAAAAGCAGCTAAAACAAAGTAAACTGAAGTAGGATAAAGTAATATTAATTAACTGTAAACTGATTTTGTTCGATGTCTGGCTATTAAACATGATTTATAACTTACGATAGCACAGATTATATTTTTAATTTTAGATTTCAGACTTTACATATTTATAAATCATATACTCGATCAAAATTGTATTAGGTATAGCTCAAGTTACGTGGTAGATATTACATATTATATACTAAATAGTCTTAACTCTAATTCCAACTGTTATTAAAAAAAATACTTACCTTTATTATTATTTATGTAGTTTTTCTATTTAGGTTACCGTACACAATAAAACATATTCCTTTATAGGATTAGTTTGTTATCTGTCTGTCATTATTTAATCCATATTTATGATACATTTTTATATCAAAAATAGTCACTCAAGGAGAAACAATAAAACTATTTACTACAATTAACCCTGGTCATGTTGAGTTTACAAATAACAGGCGACATTGCAAACAAAACGACAGACAAAGGGTGTAAATATTTGTGTTGTAACTGGGTTGATGTACTGTCGTGATATTGTACTGGCATAACTGAAAATATGCAGTTTTGTATCTCAGTATTGGAAATAAGACTTGTTTTGTATTGCGTCGTTCCTTTATTTTATTGTACGAAAGTGATATGATGTAAAATAAAATGTGGTTTACTTTTTCAGGATTGATATAAGAAATTTATTGCTAACCATTTAACATATTGCCAAAATGTGTAGTGTACCCAATAAAGATTGTAATGAATGTTTAATGTCGTTTAAGATAATCATATTTAGGTACTTAAGTTGTACGATAGCTCTGTATAAATAGACTGAAAATACAAATGCCGATCTGTATTAATTTCATAATTTGCACATCGTAATAACATTACGTTAATGAGTGGCCAAACTGTTTATTTTCCTAATTGTGCGCAGTAAAAATAGCGTAATAAATCACCGTGTCAACGAAGACATACGAAGATCTCGCATGTCTGGGCGGAGGAGATAAGATAAGCGAGAGGCTGCAGTCAGTCGCGGTACAGCTATGGACAACTTCGGTTATCGCGAGATGGGGTGGCCGTCACCCTTGCAGACGCCTCCGACGCAAACGCCGCGGTCCCGCCTCACGAGCAGCACGCGCACCCGAGACCCAGAGGAATTCCCACTCAGGGGCTCCTTCCGCCATGTACGAAGCATCGACTTACTCGAGTCCGCCAGTGAACCTGGAAAAGCTAAAGAATATCTGTTCGTCGGACCCTCCCCACCAGCTGAAGATGCGCCCAATATGTATCACAGTTTCGACGTTATGGCCCCCGATCCAGAAGCCCGGTTAACAGAAGACATGGTCCGGAGAGCGTTGTGTGAAAAAGCCTTAAGTTTAGGTGCGGGAAGATTTTTTGATGATCTTGAATGTGGATTGATTACAGCAGATAATATAGAAGAACATATTTCATCTGCTCCTGAAGTGGTTGTGAGTTTAACGTTGTTATGGGCAGCGTTTTTGGCCCGTGATGAATTATTGCCAGGACTCCTTGAAGCAGGAGCTGATGTACACTACTCTGATCCTATCGGTTTGACTGCTCTGCATATAGCTTCGTTCAGTGGTGCGAGCAGATCTGTTGCATATTTGATATCTGTTGGTACTGATGTTGACTATGCTCCCAAGTACTTTGCCCCACTTCATTGCGCCGCGTTTGGAAATTCATTAGAAGTAGCTGAATATCTTATAGCTAATGGAGCTTCTTTACATGCAGTTGTACAAAGGGCCGGCTGTGAAGATAATCTCGTCCATTGTGCAGTTCGTAACGATTCGTTGGAATGTATGGAACTGTTTATAGAGAAAGGTGTTGATCCCGCATATATAACATCAGGAGGACTTAACGCTTTACATTTAGCTGCAGAACTCGGCGCAAGGAGATGTCTTGCTTTCTTATTAAAAGAAACAAAACTTAGTGTAAACGGTGTAACAAAACAAAGGGATAAAGAATGCACTGCTTTGCATTTGGCAGCGTCAAGAGGCTATACAGAATGTATAGAACTATTACTTTCTGAAGGAGCTAAAGCGAATACAAAAAACTATAGAGGATTCACAGCTCTTCATCTGGCAGCAAGGTGTTCATCGACAGAATGTGTTGAAGTTCTTTTACGCGATGGTAACGCTGATCCAAATGCTGAAGATTATGATAAAAGAACACCGTTACATGCCGCTATATCGAAATCAGAGCGTGCTTGTGATATTATTGAAATGCTTGTAAGTTGGGGTGCGCAAGTAAATAAAAAAGATGAATACGGATATTCCCCAATACATATTGCTGCTATAGATGGACTGACGAATTGTGTGGAAACATTAATATTCCTGGGGGCCGATGTTACTTCGAAGTCAAAGAAAGGGCATACAGCATTGAGTGTAATAGTAAGAAAAACACCTAAATCTCTAGCTATCCTCAGACACAATCTTGATAATGGTATATCCCTCAGTCGTTCTACAGAAGGGAATGAAGAAGTACAAATCGAGTTTGATTTTGGAAAACTGTTAAAATATTCCTATCCACGCGAGATCACTTATTTGAATAGTTTGATTGATGAAGGCCAGAAGGACATATTACAACATCCTTTATGTTTAGCGTTTTTATTCATGAAGTGGCGAAAGATACGAAAGTTTTATTTGGCGCGATTAGTTTTCTGCTTTTTGTTTGTCGTGTTTTTATCTATATACGTGTTAACGGCTGTTGTTAAAACATGTGATGGTAAATATGCGCAAAAGTATGACGTACCTAATGAGCTGTGTCAGTCACAGTCGATTCTTGGCGATATTTTAGAAGATAATCCTATCGAATTGGAGAAATGGGTGTTGCTAGCGATCACAGTATTCGAAATAGTAAGAAAGCTGACTGGTATTACGGGGTATTCGAGCATTTATCAATACTTTACGACATTCGAAAACTTATTGGAGTGGTTTGTTTTGCTATCTGTATTTTTACTTTACGATATCGAACGAGACTACGGTTGGCAGAATCATATCGAAGGCTATGCAGTGTTAGGAGCTTGGACGAACTTAATGTTGATGATGGGTCAGCTACCGATGTTCGGTGATTACGTGGCCATGTATCAGAAAGTTTTAACGGAGTTTTTAAAATTACTTTTAGCTTACATTTGCCTGCTACTCGGATTCGCTATATGTTTTCTAGTTGTTTTTCCAAATGAAGAAATGTTTTCAAATCCTTTGATGGGATTAATCAGTACACTATCAATGATGGTTGGAGAATTGAATTTAAACATTTTAATCAACGACCCGCTACGTGACGATCCACCTTTGATTTTCGAACTTTCATCACAAATTATTTTCATCCTATTTTTGATGTTTGTAACGATCATACTTATGAATTTACTCGTAGGTATAGCGGTTCACGATATCCAAGGATTAAGAAAAACTGCAGGCTTATCAAAGCTTGTTCGGCAAACGAAATTAATTCTATTTGTAGAGATGGGTATGTTTAGCGCATTATTACCTAAATGTCTGCACAAATACATATACAGAACTGCGTTAGTTTCACCTGAAGCTGGTAAAGTCATATTAAGCGTGAAACCTTTGAATCCTCATGAGAAAAGATTACCAACAGACATTATGATGGCTGCGTATGAATTGGCGCAGTTAAACAAGCTGAAATCGGGTACATCAGTTAAGGAGATTCTATACAAGAACAAGTACCATTCATCGAAATTCAAGAACGAAGGACAGACGGATCATCAATTCAATATAGAGATACGAGGAATGCAGGAGAAAATAGACCAAACGACGTTCAACTTAAAGAAGATAGATCAGGAGATGAGACACTTAAACACGTTGTTGATGGAGCAGCAGCATCTATTGCAGAATCTGTTTAAAATGACCGACAGATCGTATTTACATTCCGCACAATTTTATCCTGAATCACCAGTTTTCTTTAGCAATAATTCTGATGTAACAAATTCGATAACTAAATGATAAGTGGAAGGAACAAAGTTTGAGTTCGTTTAAAGAATTCGTATAAGAGGCAGAGATATTTGTTGATCACACCTGTTCAAAGTGGCTTTATCTTATATCATTATTGTATATTTGATAATTAGATATTTCTTAAACCGCGTTATCTAAATGAGATAATGTTCGCCATTTGATAAGAGTGAGATGTAAGGAAAAATGTTATCAGGGTACACAAGTAAGCTAATTAAATAAATTTTATTTTTTTATTGTCACGGTTTTTTCTTTTATCGCTTGTTTTGTTACGAGTACATTTGCCATTTATGTACCTCATGATAGAGTTCATTGTTTCAGAAAATAATGGTTTTGGCTCACTGAAAATAATGTTTATATTTACTCCGAATCTTTACTTTGTTGTTTACTATAAGTATAATACTCAATTGAGAATGTTTCATGTTTTTAAATTAATTAATAAACGAATTTAAAAACTTTTTAAACTAATGAAAAGTACTTTTTAGTTTTTCATTTACACATGACTAACAACACATAAGTGAGCAACACATGGAGCTTTGTTGAAAATTATTTATGGAAAAATTGGAACAATGACGAAAAAACTACAATAAAAGAATAAATTGTTTGAATTTATTTACTATCTTTGATTTTATGATTATCATAACATTAAATACTAATCCTCAAGATTTATTACTTAAAATTATATTTAATTTAAACAAGTGAAATCTGAAACTGAAAATCAGTGATGAGTGATGACACACTGAGTCTGGCCTAATTATGGCATACGTATATTTTTTAAGTTCCATTTTTTCAACTAAATTGCATCTTTTTTATAACATGTCCATAATAAACTTATTTTCATTTCATTTCAAGTCTAAAATAGGTAAGTGAAATAGCTGGCAAATATCTCAACAAATATAACAAACTAAACAAAAGATAGGTAGGTACACACGATATTTGTATTAAAAATCCGCGGCTTTCTTCAGTGTGTGATAACTGATAAGCTAATTACATTTTGGTGAACACATTGTCATGATCAAGGACTAAATACATCATCGCGTTTTTAAAACAAAGCCTTAGGCCATTCTCCCATTACGATACGCACAGGCGATTCAAGTATCCTGCAAGTATCGGAGACTAGTCGCCGCGGAGTATCTCACATACATTTGTATGTAGGCTCGCACACTACGCTATCCGTACAATGTATGTGAGCGACTAGTCTCCGAGACTTGCAGGATACTTGAATCGCCTGAGCGTGTCGCAATGGGAGAATGGCCTTATTTAATATCTAGTCATTGAAAAGTTTGCAAGTGATTTTGAAATGCCATTTATTTTATGAAAACGGCTTTCCCTGGGTTGGCAGGGGAACACAATAAAAAAAGTAAAGCAGATTAATTTACTCAGAAAATATTAAGCTTTCTAATGGTATTCAATTTAAAGGTATTTTTTAATTTGTATAATTTTTGAGTAACTGTCATAATATAATCATATCGAATCTTTAATTATTATCGTCTAGAAAAAATTCTTCACGAACTATTCAGCCATTTATAAATAGGAAATATGATACTGACATTAAAATGAAAGTGACGCACACGCAGGTATATCATTTAAACCTCTAAAAGCTACTAGTATTGAGACAATAAATATTATCAATTAGGTACTAGATAAGTGATGCTAAGCCTTCCACGCATTCTCTGCAGTTGATGACGTGCTTGCTATGCGACGCTCATTAATTTTAATGACAATAAATAATATGTGTTTTATATTGTGTAACTCAATTAAATGTTGCAGTAAGAGTGTAAAAATCGATATATTATCTAAGTCGCGAGGTGGTAATCTGAAGACCTAATCTGAAATGATTAAAAACCTGAAAAAAAAACGACTACCGTAGCCGGTTTCTCTCTTCAGGGATAAAGCCAACGTTTATGGTATAAATTCAAAATAACCCACATAGGTACATGATGATTGGTGAATGATGATGCATACAAATATACATACATATTAGTTAGATTTACTTCAAAATGGATTGTCTAATCACATTGGTTATCATATTTTTTAAGGTATGAAGGTTTATATGTTTTACTATTTAAATAACTAGGTATCTACTTACAAACACACATTCTATTATTATGCACGGATATGTTCAATATAGGTAGCTATGGAAAATAATGAACAAGCCGCGTGTGGTCATTAGTTTTGTACAGGTAAGTGTGAAATCCAATCAGGCAGTAACATTTGACCGGAGCAATGAGGGGACATTTCATTGGTCAACAAGGCTAAATAACGGTGTGCTTGTGTTCCGGACCCTTATGTTCACAAGGTTATGTCTATTTTTAACCGACTTGTAGAAAGCAGGCTATCTAGTAAAGTAGTTGATTGGAAAATATATTATGTATCGTTTTTGGAAACTTTAAAACGTGAGTAGTTTGGTTCAACGAAATAATGTTTTAGCAATACAATATGCGTGTGCTTAGCGTTTTTCAATGGCGACTTCACTTATCACTTCATACAAAAATACCACGGGAGTAAGATGTTTCACCGAGGTAAAAAGCCTATGTCTCCTCCTCCCACTTCCCAGACTTTAATTCATGATTTAACCACTGTACCTGTGACTGTACCGTTTAAGCCAGCCGTAATTAACAGGAGACCATATTGCAGACTCAGATATGAATTTCCGTCATTGCATATGCAGAAGTTGATAACAATTAAACAGAAATACAGCTAACTTCGCATTGCTATCAGACTAGAGTGTGTATATTCAGATAGAGAAGTGGAATTTCTAAATTCAACATAAAAACTTTAATATAAATATGGATGTTTTTATTTCTTAGAAAGTACTAAGTAACTTAACTTCCTTTTCTTAAGTAATAGGAATACCTCCTCCAAGTTTGTATTTGTCTTTCCTTCTTTATGTACCGATAGCAGGTAATTTGTGTTATATTATCAGCTAATGAGTATCGAGTACTTTATTGTTATTATCCCATGGCATGGCATGGCAATATTTTCAGGTCCGTATAAATATTTACGGATTGTTCGTCCAATTTATGCCAACAATTTGAAATATCTTTACCCATACACAAAGTGATCCCTTTCACATTCAAAATGTGATCAAATTATAACTATACCTCATTTATAGAACAAAAAAAACACCACATTTTACTTCATAAAATACAAAAATACGTTTTAATTTGCCATTAACGTCCCTTTGTTCAAATTTGATTTGCAGTACAGTAAAATTATAAATAGCTTTTCCACTCAAGTGTACATTTGCAATTAAAGTGGAGTGCGCAGGCGCCACATGCTTTATAAAACGCCGCCGCTCTACTCTACACAACTGTACATGGCGATTGTCCTAAGACCTACATATTTATACATTTTTTATTTCGCATTTTATTCATAACTGTACTCGATTCGATATGGAGGCTAAGTGAGACATTGTTAAATAATCGATTTAGCCTTGTTTGTACGAATATAGATTTATTGATACAGGCTAATAATAATTACTACCTATACCTAGATTATAGATTAGTCTAGATTTTAAGACATCTTTTCAGTTGTATGTTATCGGATTATTAAGAATAAAAAAATGAATGTCAGAGAAATTACACTAATATAATTAATACATACTACTTACTTACATGTAGAGCCATGGCCGTTTTTTTAATGAGAGCAATGTAGTACTAAACCTCACTAACTCAAATCGATTGATATCACTTGGAAATTTTGGTATTCTTCATTACAATTTTAACTGATTATTGAGATCCTGACATTCAGTACCTAGTTTCAATGATGATGAATTTTTTAGCTAACAATAATTAGCCATGTTTTGATGTAGACTCGTGCTTGATGCAAACAATAGTATAGATCACAATTATCCAACCGATATTAAATAAGAAAAACAATTTAACTCAAAGTCAGGGCATGGCACTAGTTACCCATAAAACTATATTCTCAAGCATGTCGCCGTTTGATGCGGCTCCAGGCGCCGTCGCCTACATTCCTCTGTGATTTGCAATTAGTCTTTATTACATGTCTATTTATTATAAGTCTAATATAAATACTAATTTCTTGATAAACACAAATTTAACATGAGAGTTTAAATATGCTATATTTTCAAATATAACTAGTATTCTCGATGTTGACTATATTTTGAATAAAATTGTTTATTTGGAACATTATAACAAATTGGGCAAAAGCTTTAGCAATAATGCACCCTTAAAAGTTTAATTAAGCTGTGGCAAAAGTGCCAAAGTCGTGTCTGCCAATCGGTAGACAGCTAACTTTAATCCAGTCTGTAGGTATTTATGCTCTACAAAAGGTGGCGTAGAAAATGTTTTGAAACGATATTGTTTAGGTATGAAAGGTTAATCAAAATCCAAGTTTTCGACCTTGACGGACCCAGGCGCTAGCCGCCATCTTGAATTAAAGGTGCTAAAATTAGGTATATTTTAAATAACTTCTCAATTGTTTACTAAATCACAAAAGTGTATATGAGGGGTTCAAAGAAGACAAAATTACCTACATTTTTTTCATACATGATTATTCTGTAAGTCTTAAAGGTAAAAAGTTACAAGCAACGGAAATAATAATATTTACAGAAATCATATAATTTTAATTTTGTTTAAAAATTGTACAGCTATCATTTTTTAATTCTCTTTGATGGCCCGGGCTGGTTAATGGTGGCTTCTTCATTATCGTCGCTGAAATTTTCTGTTTCATTGTCTTTATTTTTAGTTTCCAACCATGAAATTTCGTCATCATGACCAGAAGAAATCGAAGACGCTGGAGCACGCTTTCTAGTAACTTTTTACGGAGGGGACATGGATAAGGAATCCTTAGAAGATATCCGATATGAACGATTCGTAAAGTTATCAATAAAAAGTAAATTTAATCGACGAAATTTCATGGTTGGAAACTAAAAATACAGACAATGAAATAGAAAATTTCAGTGACGATAATGAAGAAGCCACCATTAACCAGCCCGGGCCATCAAAAAGAATAAAAAAAGATTGCTGCACAATTTTTAAACAAAATTAAAATTATATGATTTCTGTAAATATTATTATTTCCGTCGCTTGTAACTTTTTACCTTTAAGACTTACAGAATAATCATGTATGAAAAAAATGTAGGTAATTTTGTCTTCTTTGAACCCCTCATAGACACTTTTGTGATTTAGTAAACAATTGAGAAGTTATTTAAAATATACCTAATTTTAGCACCTTTAATTCAAGATGGCGGCTAGCGCCTGGGTCCGTCAAGGTCGAAAACTTGGATTTTTATTAACCTTTCATACCTAAACAATATTGTTTCAAAACATTTTCTACGCCACCTTTTGTAGAGCAGAGGCTTTTACATTTCCCCACAGACTGGACTACTTGTCTATTTTCTAAAAAAATTAGGTAAAACTTAAGCTTATTCTTAAAAGGAAAGGTTTCACAATTACAAATTATCTATAGCTACAACCACAGGCTACAACTAAATAGATTTTGTTTTTGTAGAGTCATAAACGAAATCATGTAAGAGAAATCTTGAAATGAAGAAAACCAGTCTAAACTTTTTTTAAAGATAGTAGTCCATGGTAGTCCATAAAAAATATCTTTATTGCACCAACACTCACTAATAAAATAATCTACCACCCACCCATAGCATAATTCATATAAAATTATCCGGCATATTACAGAAAGCACTTTACTCTAATTATAATTACGACAGGTCGGCATGAAAGTGATTACACAAATATAATTAATCAGACAGTCATCAGAGAGCTATTTGCGGCTGAATCACAGTACAGAAATACACAAGCCTGAACCACCATTTTAGCCTCTGCACTTGTTTTGACGTGAGACCTATTTTAATAACCTATCGTTTACTATAGGAAACATAGAGGTAGGTCAGGGGTCAACACTTCCTGATAATATGTTCTGGTTATCTGTCAGTTAAAATGACAAATATTGTATGAAAATTAAAATCAAGAAGGGGGAAACAAGCTATCAGAGAGACATCACAATGGAACATTTCCAAAATTGTGAAACGCCGCTCACTAGCATAGTATCTACTTAAAAAATTGAATTTAATTTATTACAAAATATTTTTTTTATGTTCTGGCACTTCACCGAGTATTTACTTCAAAGTAACAATAATTAAAATAAGAAGAATAGCAAGATTTTCCATGACCATTCGATTACTTCGATTCGATCAATAAAACCTTATGATTAGATCAATATTCTATTAGTGGAATTAATAAATAATCAGTTTTTCAATTCTTTATCTACCGTGTAATCAAATGTCATAATTCAATAATGATCCTACTTGATTGTGAAGATAAAAAAATTGCTTATTAGCGTATCGCCTATTTCGAGGGTTCCGTATGTTACCTCTCATTTAGGTATAGGAATTTTTTTTTAATAATTATCTTATTTATTTATCTCTTGGTTGTGCCGCGCGTTTTCACACAAAAAAGCAATTGTTTTCTATAGCGTATATGTTATTCTGTTTACTGGTTCCTACATATTAAGCTGTATTATTTCACATTTATAATTTTCACAGATTGATATTCTTAGGGGGTAAATACTGACTGGGTATCTGTGCTTGGTTAAAAAGGCCTTTTGTCATATCTACATCTCCAAAATTGAAATAAAAATAATATCATAGCGCGCATCTTTTCTAGAGATTAAATATTAAATTTTAAATTAATATTCAGCTTGGTATATATGAAAAAATTGTCAATTAATATATAGAATAAATTAATGTAATAATATTAAGTAGAGATCAGTATTTTATTTTAGAAAGTAAAAATCGTGATTTGAACAACTCTGAATCGATGGCATGGAAAACGCCAGTTGCCCCATCCCACTTGACAAGATTTTTCTCTATTTCTATACCTTCAAAAAATATTAAAAAAATACAGTGCCTGTTGTTACTAACCTAAAATTTCAAAATAATCCATGATTCAGAAATAATCAAAATGGAAGCTCTTACGTTAATCAATTTGTACGCTTCAATAAAAATGATTATATATCTTTCGTACGTAACCTTATAACGAATAATAAAAGATAAAAAGATGGCTATAGAAAGATCAAAGGACTTATAATAACACGATTAAAAAAGTATTTAAATACAACATGTGAAAATTTGTTATCATTGATTGGTGCTTGATCTTAAAAAAATGAAGTCCTACTTGGTGTTGGCCCTAGTGCTCTTCGCAGGTTAGTTTTTTTTTGTATTTGTGGTTTTAATCGAAACAATTCTTTAAACAATTCCGTGGAGGTGCTTTTTCAAATTCCGTTGCAGTATTTTAAGTCGAATCGATTGAAATATAGTTTAAAAAAATGAAATTGCGCACTAGCTTCTCAAAAAGGTTTAAATAAAAATAATGATAAAAAGGTTAAAATGAATAAATATGAAACCAATTTAAAATAACTAAATTATTAATTAATAATATTATAAAACAAAGTCCTCGTTCATCGCGTGTTTGTCTATTCGCGATGAACTCAAAATGACTGCACAAATTTTCATTCGTTTTCGGTGGTTACCGAGGAAGGTTTTGGTACATCATTAGTTGGGCGGAAGGCTATTAACTAAATACCTCTTATTCAAAAATATACCCAACTAAGTGTAGGTACATAAAACCCATTTTTCACCAGGCTGTGCGTCCGCGACACGTATCGTCGGCGGCCAGGACACCACCATCGAGAAGTACCCCTACATCGTGCAGGTGGACTCCTTCAGCCAGTTCTCAGGCAACTGGGGACAGTCCTGTGGCGCTAACATCCTAACCAGCTACTACCTGCTGTCTGCTGCACATTGCTTTGAGGGAGCGTGAGTATATGACTATCCTTTCTATGAATGATGGAAATGTGAAGTTACCCAGTGATAAAGTAACCTTGATCCCTTCAGACAGAAAAATCGGTCCAATATGCCGTGAAAAAAGACAAACACACTTATGCATAATTATAGTTAACGAATGGCTAATGGTGCATTCACTAGAATGAATTTCATTTTGGACAGCCTTTACCATAGGTACAAATATCTATTATTTATTTATTGTAGTAATCAGTTCAGTAAAGCGGTAGAAGTCGATTTACAAGTTACATGATTATTTTTTATTAACCTATTTATATCTATTACAAGTATTACAAAAACTATCACTACTATCTATCGTTAGACTGTTTTTACCCTTTTACCTTCTTTTAGGTCCTAATTATTCCTTGATTTCCAGTTTATACGCGCCTCAATACCGTCGTATCCGAGCTGGTACCACCTTCCGTAACTCCGGAGGTGTTATCAACTACATTGAGAATGCAGTGAACCACCCTGAATACCGTGTAGCTGCCAGATACGATGCTGATATCACTGTCTTCAAGCTAATCACTCCTCTCGTGTTCAACCCTGCGATTCAACGGGGTACCATCATTGCTCAGGGCGCGGTTATTCCTGACAATCTTCCCGTGGTTCATGCTGGTTGGGGTACTACTACGGTTAGTATATATATATTTATCTTTGTATTGCTGTAACCTTAGTTCTCTATCCATTTTTTGTCTGGTTCATTTCCTGCAAGAAATGATTTGATGGGTGTTTTTAAATGAGCAGCATTCGTTATACCGGTTCAATGATGAAACTGTTATAGGACTGTAGTATCCATAGAAGTAGCCTTTTAACAGTAAAAATGAATATTATATGCACTTCGCATATTCTGTGAGTTGTTTGTTGTCCAAAATTAAGATCCGATGAAATCACAAACGATGATATTCGAGAAAAATTCTCGACTTATTCAGAAGAAGCTAGACGAGTATAATAAAATTGTTTTATGGAAATGATCTCGTGAATAAATCGACATCTCATAACAAACTTCAATTGCTTCCACCTATATACTTCATCTAATCTTTCTTTATTCCAGTGGGGCGGTTCTGCAGCACCAATCCTTCAAGAGGTTCAGATTTACACGATAAACAACAAGCTCTGCGCCGAGCGTTACCACGAGTTCAATCCTAACAACGTTGTAACTGAAAACATGATCTGCGCTGGTCTCCTCGACATTGGTGGCCGCGACGCTTGCCAAGGGGACTCTGGTGGACCCTTGTACTATCAGGACATCATTATTGGCATCGTCTCCTGGGGCCACAGGTGCGCTAATGACACGCTTCCAGGCATCAGTGCTTCGGTAGCTTCTTATTCCGACTGGGTTCAGGCTACGGCTAAATAAAATTGACGACTAATAAATATTATTTATTAAGAGTAATGGTGTTATTATTTGTCACATTGGAAACAGATCCTTGAACGTGAAAATCGCCTAAAATATATAAAATTATTGTGTCAAAATGTTAGTTACAATACCTCCGAAATGGCTGGACCTATTCTCATGGAATTTTGTTTTCATATCGGGAAGGTCTAAGATTCGGACAACATCTATTTTCATACCCATAACTGATAAGAGTAAAGGCATGGTAAGGCAGAACAACGTTTGCTAGGACAGCTAGTATTTAAATTTAAAATAATGTGTCAGTTATTTCCTAAAAAATCCCGTTGTTTCGTGTAGTTTAAACAATTTTATCAAAGAAATTATAAAAAGAATTGGAAGATAGTTCCACATGATGATTTTACAAGGATAATAGATTAATAATTAGTTTCTAGAAATATTAAGCAACGGAAGCGGCTACTTATTAAGTGTAATGAATTAATAAAACAATAAAGATAATACTAAATTCCCAGCCATCAAATAATTTATTCAATACAATAAAATTATTATATTGCGCTTTAAGTACGATAAAAATATATTATTTCGACAATCTACACTAATCCCGCTAATCTTTGGCAATACTGGCATAGAATATAATATATATACTCTAACGCCACCTACTGGTCCGATTTGAAAAATTATTTCTCGAGAAAGGCTAGGCTATCATCACGCTGCGCTAAGGGCGGTAAGACCAACAGGAGCAGAGCCAACGAATTCAATCAAATTTCCGAACTTTCAAAACATTTTTATTATCACGCCATCTATTGACGAAAAGCGGAAACAGTACAATTATTAGCTAATTCACATTCGTCTTAGTTTTGGTTCTGGTCACTAGAAGGCGTTTTTCTAAATATCACAATTTTTATTATCACGTCATCTATTGACGAAAAGCGAAAACAGTACAATAATTCGCAAAATTCATATTCGTCTTAGTTTTGGTTCTGGTCACTAGAGGGCGTGTTTCTAAATATCACAATTTTATTATCACGCCATCTATTGACGACAAGAGAAAACAGTACAACTATTCGCAAAATACACATTCGTCTTAGTTTTGGTTCTGGTCACTAGATGGCGTGTTTCTAAATATCACAATTTTTATTATCACGCCATCTATTGACGAAAAGCGAAAACAGTACAATAATTCGCAAAATTCACATTCGTCTTAGTTTTGGTTCTGGTCACTAGAGGGCGTGTTTCTAAATATCACAATTTTTATTATCACGCCATCTATTGACGACAAGAGAAAACAGTACAATTATTCGCAAAATACACATTTGTCTTAGTTTTGGTTCTGGTCACTAGAGGGCGTTTTTCTAAATATCGTAATTTCGAACAATAAACGTTGTAAATGGCCGTTCGTTTATTGAGTATTCGTTTTACAAGTCTATGTTAAGTTATATTAATATATTTGTATCAAATAAAAATATTTTTTTTTGTACTTAAGGGGTTTTGATACAACCTATTTAAGGTATTTCTACTATCAATAGGCTTATGTGACATAGACCAAACGAAAGAGGACGTTTTTATCAGTATAGATGGCCAAAAAACAAAAAATGGCCATTTTTGCACTTACGAGGTATATGGGCATTTCTCTGCTAAATGGAAAATCACTGTCCCAAGCAAATTTTATTAGAATAAGTTCTATCATTTCTATTTTTTTAGGATTAATATGAACATAAATGTGGTATTCTTGGTTCACAATTGCTCATTATGTAATTTAATATAATAATTTTCGAGAAAAAAAAATGTTATACATGTCAAAAACCACTCCCCTGGTATGTCCCTTTTCCAGAATTAGAAGTATTGATACCTATATATATTTAATACTTGTCAATTCGTTACTAAATAATAATAATATGTAATTGCAGAAGACTGTGGCATATTTTAAATTATAAATTACATGTCTATAATAAAAAAAATATTGAAAAAAATGAATACGAAGTTTGTCCTCAAATTTTTAAAACACTACCCTGGTAACATTTGAAAACGGCGCAAAAATCACTTAGGTTATTAGTCCAAAACATTTCAACCATGAAATGGAACGCTAACGGTGTAAAGTTCGTTCGTTTGTCAATGTAAATAGACAGCCGCCATTTTTTCAGTAGCACCACTGTGTTTGGATGTGAACAACGCGTCGCGGCCGTTAGTACGAACACTCCACTGGTAAGCATTTGTCTTCATATTTTAAGACTTTTAATTAAGATAATTTGTTTAAATTACTTTACTAGCAATCATGTCTGCACATCTGTGTTATAAATGTGATATGTTTTAATGATTTTGAGATAATTGGTTTTCAAGTTAAAAAAACATTCCCCTGGTCAACATCCCCCTGTCATTTATATGCACAGGGGAGTGTTCCTTACCTCAGGGGAATGTTTTTTTAAGTTTTGTAAAGACTTAATTGCTGGATATCGCATCAATTTTCCTCAGCGTTAATAATATGTACCAAATAAATAAATAAATAATATAATTATCGTTCTTTTTCGTAGGTTATAGCTCAAAATGCCACCTAAAATGAAGCCACCCAAAACAAGAGAAGAAATATTACAACAAAAACGAATAGCTGAACGATTGAGATATCAACGACTTAAAAATGACCCTCAAAAACAAGAAGAAAGGCGTCTTTCAGAATATCCATAGTCATTTTTTTAATTGCATCATCGTCAACTGTAAATAGAGTGATTGAAGGACACCTTTGATACACAGAGTCTATAAAAGATTCCATACTATCGATATCTCCTCCTGCAGCAACGACAGCATCAGCAGATCTTTTGCACGTGGCGCCAATACCATCTGTGGCACTCTTGCCATGGCCACTCTCTGAAAAATTCCAGGAGAACTTTTCTACATTTGGAACCTCCACATGTAGCCTCGAAGTCACAATATGGAACATCATTTTATTTCGATACTGTGTAACGGGTCCGTCGCTCACAAAATGAATGCCGGTAATATGCGATGGTAAAGTACTAAAATAGGATTTTAAGGCATTTTTAGTGTGTAAACTACCACAGTATGAAGGCTCAGCTGAAGTCTAGAACCTCCAAAATGATAGGCCTGTATCTCACAGACTCCGATTCCGAAGTCGAAATCCCGCTATCTCAAATCTCACGGACATGACTGCATTACAGAGACTATCCTTTTAAGACCGATTGAAAATACTAAGACTGATCTTGAGAATACTGCGGAGCCTAGTACAAGCGTCCTTCAGCAAACTTATTATAACAGTGGTGATCACGTTTTAGTTAAGTTTATTGTCGGGAACAGGGAATATCGCTATGCTGCGGTTGTTAATAAAGTGATGAGGACGGCGAACTAACAGTGACTTTTCTGAAAATTTGTGATAACAAGGGCTACAAGTTTAGAATAGATGAGAATGATATGTCTGATGTCGGTTTTGACCAAATATTGGAAACGTTCCTGATCTGAACGTGACTGTTAAAGGAAGTAGATTATTTTATAGTTTTCCAAAATTGATACATGTCTTTGAGAAATAAGAGATGTTTCCCTGAAAGATAAAATTGATTTTTAGTGGTATACTGTGCCAGCAATGATAATTATTTCAAGTTACCTGAAAAGTATAAATGTTTCTTAATTGTAAGCCAAAAAAAGTTTATTGTGAATATTCGATAACAGAGGTAATATTTTTGTTTTTATTTTATTTAACATTCTAAGAGCTGACTTATGTCAAACAATCAGTATTTTAGAAAGACTGTAAAAGTAAGAAGTTGATTTTGTTCAGTTTAAAACAAATGTTATAAAAATGTCTCTATTTTGTAAGTGAATTTAGTTTTGATCTCGTTGATTATTTCAGTAATAATTACACATTGTAAGAGCTAATAAAAATAAAGATTTGATTATTTAAACATACAAAAATATTAGTTTTAGTTCATAAAAACATTCCCCTGGTTAGTCACAACATTACCCTGTCACGATTTTGCACAAAACCGCTCATAACTCAAAAACAAAGAAAAAAATGTGTGTGTTTCTTTAATATATATTTTTGATATACTATTACCTTGCTTTGTATCGACAAACATTCTCAACATTTGATAAATTTTGGTTAGGACAGTCTTGTTTGAACGAGTTTCCAAATAGCAGAGAAACACCCATATACCAAACACCACAGAATTCAATGTAATAATAATGTTGAGTATTTTTGACAACAAAAATGTTGAAACTACTTTTTTATAATAAAATAGACGGTAAGGATAAAAAATAATTACTATTTACCATTATTTGTCTATGTTATGTTACCACATAATATAAGTATTTAGAGATTTGAATTATTTAAAAAATATTACAACAGTCCTGGAAATAATTTCCACTGAATAAGATTCAGTCCTTTTATCTGTTTTTATTTTTTTTATGAAAAACTTTAAGTAGTTTGCAGGAATAACATTCCGATTTGCCCTGGAACCTATCCCACGGTAGCTACGGTCAG
Organism: Colias eurytheme; assembly: GCF_061535395.1. Taxonomy (NCBI): domain Eukaryota; kingdom Metazoa; phylum Arthropoda; class Insecta; order Lepidoptera; family Pieridae; genus Colias; species Colias eurytheme. Next base: position 9,069,142 of record NC_142999.1, on the reverse strand, counting down.
GGTTTTATTGAATTTAGTAGCATTAAAGAATTAACTTATGCAAGATTATTTTATTAAAAATAAAATATTATGTACTTAGTTATCAACGACTTTAATAAATTTTGCACAAAAAATCAGGTCACGTAAATAAAATAAAATCATCAATGTACAGCAGACATTTCTTTAGAATAAAATTATTTATATCAAAACAACTTAGCGAGCGGTAGCCACAATCCAATCTGAATACGATGCAACAGACGCGCTCACACCGGGGTAAGTCTCATTAGCACAGCCATGTCCCCAGGAAACCACACCTACAATAACGTCCCCAGAATATAAAGGTCCACCAGAATCACCCTGGCAAGCATCTTTGCCGCCAACATCGAGGATACCAGCGCAGATCATGTTTTTAGTAACATATTCAGACCCGTAGTATTCGAGGTAACGGGTGGCGCATAATTCGTTGTTGATTACGTAAATGGTGACGTCTTGTAATATGGAGGCGCTGGGGCCGTTGAACTGAAAGTAAAAAGAAGAGTTATTCTGATCTTTGATTTAGAATTATTATACACTGTACACTGAAAAAAAAAATTTGTGTGGTTTTATGAAACCACGGTAAAAGTGAAACTGTTCGAACGGATCCGAACACTGCTTTGAGTGACGGTCGGCTGCCGAGTAGGTATATTACTTAGCTTCTGAGATAAAATTATCCTTTTGTTTCTGCTAAAAATTTATGTAGATTTTTTTTTAATATTTGCTAAGATTCTAATGGCAAAAGAATTTTTAAATCGATCAAATAGTTCTGAGTTATATTATTACGTTACAAATAAAAATCTTATCACTACAATATCAGTCGCTACAAAGTTACGAATGAAAAATCTTTCCTATTGGTATACTATTATATACTTACTCTAGTAGTACCCCATCCAGCGTGTACCACAGGATAATTGTCTGGTATCACATCATTCTGTCTTACAATAGTTCCTTGTTGAATAACTGGAGTGTAAACTAAAGGAGTTAATAGTCTAATAACGCTGATGTCAGCATCATATTGAGTCGCTTTTCCGTAGTCTGGATGGTTGACTTCATAGTCTACATAGTGGATAACACCACCAGTGTTTCTGTAAGTTGAACCAGCTCGTATGCGCCTGTATTCTGGGGAGTAGAGCCTGGAATAAAAAGCACAACATTATGATACTAAAAGTATAAGATAATTGTTATAGTTTTCGTATATTGGCGTTTTTTTGAATTATGTTGTATGACCAATGGTAATTTTTTACTGAAATGAAAATTAGATGATCCTTTTATCAGATAAATACTTGAAATAGAGATAAAACTTAGATGATATTTTTTATTTTCATATAGGTAGTTAGGCAGCTTTATTAAAGAGACAGCCTTAGTTTTTCAAGTCGATGGATAAAAAGCGGTATACCTACACAATGTGGTCAACTAAATGAGTAATGACTTTATAACCTTTGCAAAAACAATTTCATTTACCACAAAAATAAACGCACTATGAATTAAATACTGCTTTCACCAGAATACTAAATGTATAAAAAATCCGACTACAATTTACTCACCATCCTTCAAAACAATGAGCAGCAGACAGGATCCAATGGCTCGTCAGGATGTTGGCTCCACAGCTCTGGCCCCATGAAGATGTCCAGATACTCCAAGTATCCATTTGCACCAGGTCTGGGTATTTCTCGATGGTAGTATCCTGACCGCCGACGATGCGGCTTGCGTAGGAGCATCCTGTAAGGTGAGAAGTTAGGGGAAATGTGATTAACTAGGCTTTAGTTATTTAGAATTTAAGAATGAATAATAAATATGAATGATTTGCGTGGTGCGTGGTGCGTGGTGTGGTATAGTACACAATGAAAAAGAAGTAACTACACAAGAAAATTATTTTCTTTCCGACTCTTCTCGGTAAAGCGATTTTCAGAAATTCAGAATCGTTGGTTGTTAAACCTGTACCTTATAGTTTAAACCTTAGATTACTTAATGATCTAAGGTTTAAACGAATAAAAAAATATTGATAGGTATTCTGTTTGATTATTCTTTTTAAATTGTTTGTTAACCACGGGCGTCGTTAAAAATATTTACGACTTATAATAAGAAAACAAGTAATCATTTTTAACACTTTTTTAATTTATAAACATTATAAAAATATATTATTGTAATCATTGTAAAGATATACCTGCTAAAAGCAGAACAGCGAACGGTAAATAGGACACCATTTTCAATGATTTTTGACACAAAGACTAGTTACAACTATTTTTTCATGTATTTATACAAAACTATATAGGTAATATTATTATTTAAATCAATCGTGATAAGAGCATTAGTATATAATAAACTAGCCATATTGTTTTAATCTAATTGAGCTATTTTATCAATCCGGTACTATAATGAAATCTTTAGATTACCTAAGCTACGTCAAGATAATTATGTGACCTCAGAGTATCGTAGTAGCACAAGTAGCTTTATGTATGTATATTAATTGAATAAATCATATTTTATAGGATTAAAAACTCTAAATAGCGTAATGAGCGTATTTTGGTAGATCTTTATAAAACGTCAACGGTCACCATTTCATCATCTTTTCACTAGGAGAGAAAAAAAACTTTTTGAAGTGAAACTTCTATATGCGCGTTGAGAGTAAAATTTCAAGGTCGCGTCATGGCAACACCGTCACGTCATGGAGTAAGAGTAAGTCCACACGGCGCGTCGCGTCAGCGTTGCGTCGTCGCAACGCAAATATTTGACGCATAGCCGGCCACACGGGCGCTGCGCCATCGCAGCGTTACTACTACTACAACTGAGCGCTGACACCCCCTCCCGCTTCGTCTCGGGGGCTGCTGTCCGCCACGAGTGCGTTGCGCGCCGCAGCGCGCCGTGTGAACACCTTGGTTATTTGTATGTAAAACGACGCAGCGACAGCGCTACGACGACGCAACGCTGACGCGACGCGCCGTGTGGACTAACTCTAAGGCGACGATGTTGATATCTTTTTATTATGTATTTATAATTTATCCTTTCCTGAGTTAATTCAGTTGATAATGTTATTCGATTTGTCTTATCCCATACTAGTTTATACTGATAAAATATATCAATAAAATAGGTAGTAGATAATGTGACAAGTTTGGGTTTTGACCGATATATCATTAGTAATAAATAATAATTGTACTTTATTTGTATTCTTTAACACAATGAATGACAAATGTGTCCTCACATTTCTTTACTACTTTAACCTTAGAGTATAGACGGCTACTCACGTAGGTACATGCCATAGGGGCAATATTGGAACAACCTCGGACACGGCCGCGGCGGTCGGAGCCATTTCAGCTGTTCTCTAAATTGCCCCTGCTTACCTATAATTATTAAGGCTTATACATGCGCTAATAACCTTGACCATACTTGACGGACCTCAAACCTCTCCCGCTGCACCTTCTTTTTTCCTCGCATTTTGTATTTAAAAAGATACCAATCAGTGAAACAAAAAATCCTCGTCAGGGACTGTTGTGTAACTGATAATTTATTAAACATAAAATTTTCAGAGCTCTAAGTCAGCAGGTTACGAAGTTTATAGAGTATTTGCGGAAAAATCTATGACCACGGCACATTTTTTTTCTAGAAATCTATTAACTTTGGAAAAAATTCCTCGCGAGCAATTAAAGATCAAAGACCATCCTATTTTATATATTTTTTTCGGTATTGTGCTTTATGTTGTACCAGACTTTATAGAGATTGAACATAGTCGAAATTCCAATATTGCCCGTGCTGCAGGTACGTGAGTAGCCGGTTTATATGTATTAAATAATAACTAAATAACAAATAACACTATGATTTTCACATAATATTAAAATTAATAATCACTTCAATTTAGTTCATTATTATCAATTGTCGTTTGTAATATTTTTAATTAATGATGCTTGAGTTTATCTATTATAATTATAGACGAAGTATTTTTTTTGTGGTGTGGTAGTCTGTTGACTTGAAATGTATGACTCTAACATAACAACCTATAAAAATAACAATGAAACAGCGTAGCTTAATCCATACTTTATTCATCGAGCATTCGCAACAATCCAATCAGTATAAGACGCAACAGCAGTACTGACTCCAGGGAACACGGGATGAGCGCAGTCATGTCCAAAGGACACGAGGCCAACTATGACGTCACCAATATACATCGGCCCGCCGGAATCTCCTTCGCACGCGTCACGACCGCCAACGTCCAGAACACCAGCACAGATCATGTTGTCTGTGATTGATCTCTCTCCATAACGCGCTCGACATTCGTCTCTGTTCACCACGTAGACGGTTACGTCTTGAAGGACGTCAGGTGCACGGCCATTAAACTGAAAGAAAAAAATAAATATTTCAGGACAATTTTCATACACAGCACGATCTGATTCCATACTAAGCTTTCGCTTGTGTTATGGAAACCAGATGGCTGATAAACATACATAATAATTCTTATATGTATTTATAAATAATTAACACCCAGACACAGAGCAAACATCTATGTGTATCACACAAATATTTGCCCCGGGTGGGAATCGAACTCACGAGTCACGACCTCTGGCTTGCATGCTTATTGAAACACTATACATTCTTGAATGTTGCGAATGAAACACGACGCAGTTTATATACATTGCCAATTTCTTCGCGATGTTTTTTTAAATTAATTACAGCAGTTTTTATATGGATGATTGACTTTATTAATGAAGAATTTGGATAATCTATAAGTCGAAGGCTTCTTAACACTGAGCCATAAATGCATTACAGACTTGGGAAAGAAAATGTTTATGTGAATAAATGATACTTACATAAAGGCTGCCCCATCCGGCGTGGACTACTGGCAAATTGTCAGGTACAACGAAACCCTGGCTGACAATAGTTCCCCTTTGGATAGAAGGTGAGTACACGAGTGGTGTGAGCAGTTTGAAGACACTAATATCAGCGTCGAACGTTGCTGCTTCTCCGTAGTCAGGGTGATTACGTTCAAAGTCCACATAGTGCACGCTTCCACCGATTTCACGGAATGTAGAACCTGCTCTTATACGTGTGTTTCTAGGGTCATACCAACTGTAATAGAGAAATTTTGTTCATTGTAATCTTAGGAAATTAAATAGAAGTGTTACAATAATGTTAATAACTAGCTGTGCCCCGCAGTTTTACCCGCATTACTCCGCTGCTATTGGTCTTAGCGTGGTGATAACAATGATATAGCCTATATTATACCGGACCTGTTACTAATATTTATGCCAAATTTTAAGTAAATCCATGCAGTAATTATTGAGTTTAGCGACTCTGTCTACTTTGTCTGTAGACACTAGACAAACAGACAAAGATTACACCCAAAGCATTCTTTTAAAAATATATATATTCAATGTACATTTTGACTTTCCTACTATTTAATGATATGTATAGTGTACAATATTACTTTTGAGTTAGGCAATGTGCAGCTGTAAGAAGCCAGTATGTAGTTAAGATATTGGCCGCGCATTTTTGTTCCCAATATCCAATCCAGGGAAGATTATATTCTATCTGTACTAAAGATGGATATTTCTCGATGGTTGTGTCCTGTCCACCGACGATAAGTGGCGATTTAGCTTGAGTTGTTGCTGCAAACAAACGTAATTTAAAATTGAAATGTTGATATGTAGAGATAGTAAATGGAAACTTTTCATTCGTTTTTGCTTTATAACTTTTCGTTAATGAAATTCGGGAAATTGCTTATTTTTGAAAAAAAGAGCAATAAATTATTAATAATTATTAATATTATAATAATAAAATAAATAAATATGTAATAGCAAAGCATACCTTTAATAATTAACTAGCGGTCCGCCCCGGCTTCGCCCGTGGTACATATTTCGCAATAAAAGGTAGCCTATGTTCTTTCTCAGGGTCTAAAGATTATCTGTGCCAAATTTCATCAAAATTGGTCCAGTAGTTTATGCGTGAAAACCATACATACATACAAACCTTTCCTCTTTATAATATTAGTATAGAAGTATAGATATGGATAAAGTTCCATAACAAAAAAGGCAATGAGACAAGAAATAGAGAGCACAATGTTTTTATAATATGAAAACTATTTATTTACCTGCTATGAGCAGCACACCCAGAAACGGCGAGTACGGCACTTTCATTCTTAGTAAACTTTAGCACACACTAATTATTCTTTATAAGGATTTTATATTAGAACAATTTCTCTATTTAAGTAGGATTCTTGTGATAAACAATCGTGCAATATCAATAATTACGTCGAATTTTGATAAATTGCAGCCTCTATGAAGGCATATCAAGTATGGGTTTTTTATGAACTTTGCCCGCTGCTTTACTCGCGTTCGTAGGTACTTATAACAGTTGTTGCGTTGAATGGTGAAATAAAAATAAAACGCTGAAATAAATTTTTATTTACTTTGACATAAAAAATTCCACACAGAAAAATGTGTAGGATTCGTTGACAGGTTCTTTATTTCATTCAGTAAGGTATTTTCTAATCATCATCATCACTACATAGTATAAAACAAAGTCGCTTTCTCTGTCCCTATTTCTCTATGTCCCTTTGTATGCTTAAATCTTTATAACTACGCAACGAATTTTGATGCGGTTTTTTGTAATAGATAGAGTGATTCAAGAGGAAGGTTTTAATATATAATTTACTAGCTGCTCCGCGCGGTTTCACCCCCGTGGCTCCACCCCTGTTGGTCGTAGCGTGATGATATATAGCCTAACCTTCCTCGATATGGGCTATCTAACACCGAAAGAATTTTTAAAATCGGACCAGTAGTTCCCGAGATTAGCGCGTTCAAACAAACAAACAAACAAACTCTTCAGCTTTATAATATTAGTATAGATAAGGTTTTAGACAAAGCGAGCGAAGCCGCAGGTGGTAAGCTAGTAATATACATATAAAGAAAAATTTGACATGATAATAATGAAGATTTTGTTTTATTGATTATGAATCTCTGTGTTTATAATATTATTTTGATAATTCATTAATTATCAATCTAATAAATCATGAATTGGTTTTTCCGATCAGTTGTTTGTTTTATGGGAAATTATCTTTAGTAGTAGACTATAAAATAGATTGTAGACTGTGAACTAAGTGTATCGCTTCTTACGTGGGCTTTATTTCTGTAAGTTTCAAAAGAACTGTCTATACATATATGTCTATGTTTGTTATCTGCTTTTTATCTTTACTATATAAAAATAAGTCGGGTTTTCCTTCCTGACGCTATAATTCGTTGGAAAGGTCTCGGGCTCCGTGAGGTTTATAGCAAAGAAAAGGTGTCTCTGGTGCAAGCGAAACGGAGTTCGCCCGGTTTGCTAGCACATATTTTGTAAATGTGCTCTCTTTGACCTTTATCCTCATTTTAATTTTTTGGGTACTTTTGTGACTTTATTCTGTATTTTGTAATTTGTGATACGAGTCATAATATGTATGCGTTCTAGGTTATATGGATCGGATTCGATTGGAAGTAGCTTATTCAGTATCTAATAGTTTTTTCTTCTTAAGTATAGAAAGAAATAAGATAAGTGTAGGTATTATTAACTTTTTTATGTTATGTAACAATGGAATCCAAATGAAAAATTCATTTAATTTAAACATGATTTATTTCTCTTAAATCTATTAATACACGTCCCAACTAAATATACCTTCTGTCTTATACAACTGATAAACATAATTTAACATAAAAAAATGTGTGCGTGTAAGAAGTGAAACTTCCTTATGACCTTTTTTTTTAAATGATTTACTATATGCAACTTTATAGAAATACGTCGAATTACGTGTGGTAGGAATAAGAAAAAGATGGCGCGTAACGGAAAAATGTCACGCGTAACGAAAAAATGTTACTTACACTTACAATTTTTTTCCAACCCCGATAAAGAAGTTTGACTTAAAAAATTAATAGTTGTTCATATTAGAAAAACGTCAAATTGACGTCACAAGCGGTTGGTGAAGATTTCTCTTAATGCGACCTATTTATTTCTTGCTAGTAACTAAAATTGTTGCATTGTATTTATTGAGCATTTGCGACAATCCAATCAGTGAAAGACGCTACAGAAGCACTAATACCAGGGAATACAGGATCAGCGCAGCCAAGGCCAAAGGACACGATGCCAACTATGACGTCACCAATGTACATCGGCCCGCCAGAGTCCGATTGGCAAGCGTCACGACCGCCAACGTCCAGAACACCGGCACAGATCATGTTCTCAGTAATGACAAGACCATGCTTACCATAACGCGACGCACACTCTTCTCTGTTCACCGTGTAAATGGTTACATCTTGAAGAACGGGAGAAAGAGGCCCCTGAGACTGTAAGAATAGGAACTCAATAAATACAGTTTCAACGGCTTCGCTCGCGTTACCAAATATAAACCCGCATAGATCCCGTTCCTGTGGGATTTCCGGGATAAAAAGTAGCCTATGTCTTTTTCTGTATCTTTAGTTACTTTCATTGTAATCGGTTAAGTACTATTTCCGTGAAAGAATAACAAACATACATCCTCACAAACTTTCGCATTTATAATATAAGTATAGGATACTCACGTAAAGGGCGCCCCATCCCGCGTGTACTACGGGGTAATTGTCAGGTATAACAAAACCCTTGCTGACAATAGTTCCTCTTTGGATAGAAGATGAGTAGACAAGAGGTGTGAGGAGTTTAAAGACGCTAATGTCAGCGTCGTTCGCAAAAGCTTTGTTGTAGTCGGGATGATTGCGCTCAAAGTCTACGTAGTGCACGCTTCCACCAGTATTACGGTAAGTGGAACCTGCTCGTATACGTGTGTACTTAGGGTCGTACAACCTGTAGAGAATTTAATTGTTTTTCAGGGAATTTTATGGTACAGCAGATCATACCAAGTTCTAAATAGATGTATTACAGTTGTCTTGAACCCAATTCGGTTGCTCGAAAGAATATTTTGCAATGATGACATAAAAAAAGACTAATATTAAAAAGAAAAGCAATTGATACTGTACATTTGGTTTAAAAGGTGAGTATTTAATTGATATTTGGGTTATATAAGGTAAAGATGCAACATAGAATGATAATTACAATCCTTCTAAACAATGTGCAGCTGTAAGAAGCCAGTAAGTCGTCAATATATTGGCACCGCAACCGTGATCCCAAAATCCAGCCGAAGTCTCATAAAACTCTATTTGTACTAAAGATGGATATTGCTCGATGGTGGCGTTCTGACCTCCGACAATAAATGGAGTTTTAGCTTGAGAAATTGCTGCAAGCAAAAATAATTTTAGTACCTTTACCGTCAAATAATTTTTAATATTTTGTTAGAAGTATGAACCAAAAAAGACATTAAAATCAATGAACATTAAATTCAATAATCTGATTACATTCTTTTCACAACTAAAAGGAAATGGTATCATTTAATCCATACTAATATTATAAATGCGAAAGTAACTCTGTCTGTCTGTCTGTCTGTTACTCAATCACGCGTAAACTACTGAACCAATTTGCATGAAATTTGGTATGGAGATATTTTGATACCCGAGAAAGGACATAGGCTACCTTTTATTGCGAAATATGTACCACGGGCGAAGCCGGGGCGGACCACTAGTCTTATATATAAAAATGAATCGCAAAATGTGTTGGTAAGCGCATAACTCGAGAACGGCTGAACCGATTTCGATAATTCTTTTTTTATTATATTCCTTGAAGTACGAGGATGGTTCTTATGTAGAGAAAACGTAAATATGTACCATGGGCGAAGCCGGGGCGGACCGCTAGTTATGAATGAAAATAAAAACAGATTACATAAAAAAAGACGGGTTGCACTCCGGGAGTGCTGGCAGAAGTGAAAACTTGATTATTAACGTTCAGCATGTTTGATATTTTGGAATGGTATCAGCATGTTTGGTACATGGAATATAAGGGCAAAAAAAAAATCCGTCTTACGCTTTTTCGATCAGGCCACGTGTCCTGACGCGAGTTTAAGATTATATACCCAACGCCGCTAAAGAAGTTTTCACTTCAAAATATTATGAAATAATATCGAATATACGAATAATGTTAAGTTTTACCTGCTATAAGGAGTACTCCCAAGATCGAACAGTACGATACCTTCATTTTTTTATTTTAATTATTGATTCGGGGTAAGAAGTGTGTCTTTACAAAAGGATCCACCAAATATATAAACGAACACAATAATTTTACGAGCACTAACATTGACTATCAGTAATTAAATCTAATTCCGATTAATCTCTATCTTTGTGATGTTTAGTCTTATTATCAAATATGGGAAATCCCATTGCACTGATAAAAAAATTGATGTGATAGCTTGTCTAGTTTCTGCGCAATAAGGTCTAGTGAACGGCAATAAAGAAAACATTAGGAAATTTTACGATGATGTTATTGATATGAAAGTTGCAATAGTAAGATAGCGGTATCGCCTAATTAATATTATTGCTAAGCTCTTAGGTCAAGGTATCAAAAGCTTTTACTTTCTTGCAGTGGCAAGACGAAGAAGAAGAGCGAAGAATTGCTATAGAATTCTATATCCTCATCATCAATCAAAACATATAATAAAATTGTAGTAAAGTTATGTCTGTACATCATCAATCATCATCATCAATTATAATAAAATTGTAGAAAAGTGTTGTCTGTACCATGAAAATATGTAAAAAAATAGCAGGTGTTATTATTAAATCGTTTCCCAACCCAAAACTGTAGTTAAATTTTTTTTGTCTGATTATCTGTATGTTTGTGCACGCTTATCTCAGAAACGGCTTATTCAATTTAGATGCGGTTCACTAATATATTGTGGTAAGCTTAATTTAACATTTAGCGTTTATTTCATCAATCGGTTAATAAATAAAAAGGTAACCTTTAAATTATGTCGTATATATTATTAATTGTGGACGGTCTAGACCAGAGTTCCCCAAACTTTTTTGTGTCGTAGACCCCTTGCCATGTGTAGAGTAGTGCTGCTGCCCACAAGGTTGCCCAAATAATAACGCCTTTACTTTAATCACTTTTAATCCTTTTTTACAATAGGTGTTGTTTAAGCTAGCCGTTATGCACTACTGAATAATAATTCTAATAAAATGTAGAAAGCGTCGGGGAAACAATGTGGACGCACACTTAAACAAAAAGTTCGATCAGCGAATTGCATATGTGTGTCCCTACACCATGTTTTTCCGTATTGGGTAGACGACACAGCAGGAAACTACTTACCTGATATTGATTTGCTTTCCTGGGGCAAGCGCTCCACCCTGCCCTGAGTTTGGATCTGACCTAGAAGGTACCTAAGCAAATAAAAAAAAAAAAGAATTACATGTACCTGTCTACCGTAGCACTTTGACAACGTGTGACTACGCCTTTCCAAACATGAAAATTTATCTCTACATAGTGGAATATTGCATACTTCAGAATAGTATTGTATGACATTATTGTCAATTTACAACGAAGGCATCTCGGTAGAGTCTATTGTGTCCATTTACTTGCAACTACATAAGCAACTTTGTTCAGTTCAGTATTCTGAAAATCTTGTTTTATAGGTCTAAATTTTCAGTGCCGTTTTATGTCGTAAAAATCCAACGGTTTTTTGTATTGTTACTTTTTATTATTACACTAGCGGTCCGCTATAATATTTACGTTTTCTCTACATAAGAACCATCCTCGTACTCTCCTCCTACTTCAAGGAATATAGTAAAAAAAAGAATTATCGAAATCGGTTCAGCCGTTCTCGAGTTATGCGCTTACCAACACATTTTGCGATTCATTTTTATATATAAGATTTACAACCGATTCGGAAAGCAGTATCTACGGAAGTACGGAGAAGAACCGGCAAGAAACTCCATAGTTGCTCTTTTAATCATGTCAGTATTACAATTAAATTTTACAAAATATGTAACTGCCATGTAACTGTATATCTATCTTCTATCTATATCTATATAAATAAAAATGAATTGTTGTTCGTTAGTCTGATAAAAACTCGAGAACGGCTGGGCCGATTGAGCTGATTTTGGTTTTAAAATGTGTCGTAGTTTTCAATATTATTTGCTTTCAAATCAAATTTTATTATAAAAAACTTGTATTACTTGTACATCCTCGTCAGGTAATTTTTTACTAGGAAGATATAACATCGCTACATTCGCACAACGGTCGCGTAGCTGCCGCTCAGGGGCCTCTAGACAAATGGTAGAAACGTTAAGGCATAGAATCCGCTATCACTCTTAATTGACATAAGCTTGTAACGTTTTGGTAATGATTCCGTCACACCTTCAACGAAATCCGTGGTTGTATGCCACGTTCAGTAGCTGATTCATTCAATACAATAATAAAATCAAAGTTTAAAAGCCGTGGTCCTATACCACCTACAGTAAATGGTTTACGATCACGTCTATCCTTTGAACAATCTGCGTCAGGCTAGTCGTGTAATGTCACACATTGACGAATTACAAATTAATTTCTTACCGTATTTTAACGTTGACGGTAACTTTAAGCAACTTTAAAATTATAATGAAACAATTTAGTTTGATATTTATACGTCTTTATTTATCAAGAGTTCGTCTAGAAACTGGATGAAATTATCGAGCATTCGCGACAATCCAATCAGAGAAAGCAGCGACAGAAGCACTGACACCAGGGTGATAAGGATCACCGCAGTTAGTTCCAAAGGACGAGATACCAATTATGACGTCATCGGCGTACAGAGGACCACCGGAGTCTCCTTGACAAGCGTCACGACCACCCACGTCGAGGATTCCAGCACAGATCATGTTGTCAGTGATTGATTCTTCTTCTTCGTATTCATAACGCCTTGCACACAGTTCTCTGTTTATCGTGTAAATTTTTACATGTTGAAGAATGTATGATGACGGACCATTAGTCTGAAATAGGATTTTATCTTTTGAACGCAAAAAAACCATTCATTCACGTAAACTTTTTTTACTACCAGCGATTCTGAATGACGATTCTACCGGGAAGAATCGGGAAGGATTTCAATAGTTACTCTATACAAAGTAACTTTGCCCATACGACACAATTAAAAATAATTCAAAATTATCTATCAAAACTATTAATGTATCATGTACTTATGCATGTGAAAGCCAATATATACTCACGTAGATACCACCCCAACCAGCACGCACAACAGGATAATTGTCTGGCACAACAAAGCCCTGACTGGCAATTGTACCCTTTTGGATATACGGCGAGTACACCACAGGAGTGAGCAGTTTCATGACACTTAATATCAGCGTCTTCTACAGTCGCTACTCCGTAGTCGGGATGATTGCGCACTAAGTTTATGTAGTGCACGCTTCCACCAGTCATACGGTAAGTGGAACCTGCTCGTATACGCATGAACTCCACTCTATCACTGCAATAGACCAATCCATTAAGATTTTTTAAAACACTAATTAGATGTAATTTTCTTTAAGGAGACCACAAGACCTATAAGACGCATGCAGACGTTTATACAACGAACATGATGATCACCTATCTACAACATTTCGACGGTCGCAGCTAGCTCTGTCGGTACACAGGGTCACACGCACACATGCGTCGGTGTATGTTCAGAAATAATAATATGTGATGTACTAAACAAATTTTGATTGTATTGAAAAAAAAATGAACCACAAACTTTGTTGAAGAATAATTTGACTATAAATCAGATTAATTGCCTTTATATCCTATCTATAAGCATATCTTTTTTACTGCAGTAGATCGAGGAAGGGCCACTAGACATGCTTTTTGTCCAGTAGCCCTAAAATAAGGTATTATAGGTATATACTGTGAATGTTTGAATTTAAAAAATAATAATTACTGATGGTTGAAGCAATGTGCAGCTGTAAGAACCCAGTAAGTAGTTAAGATGTTAGCCGCACAATCCTGAGACCAAGTTCCATAATAAGGGTCAAAATATTCCAATTGTACCAAAGATGGATATTTCTCAATGATTGTGTCTTCACCTCCGACAATACGGGTGTCTGGAGTTCCAGACTGAGAAGTTGCTGCAAACAAAAATATATTATATAGGTTTATTCGGTTTATTACTCTTCCACGGAAATTTTACTAGCCATATTATAATGATTTACAGTGATATTTACGGTTTTACACCAGACTAATTATACATGAGCTATAGAAATTCTTGATCTTTTGGGTTCGTCCACGGGGTAAGCGAAAATTAAAATAACTGTTTACCTGCGAGGAGCAGCACGCCCAGAAGCGGCAAGTACGACATCGTCATTGTTTTATTTATCAAATTTGAGTTTCTTTACTTAAATATGATTCAAAAGAAAAACAATCGTCCACTATATTTAATTACGACGAATTTTGATTAAATTAAAATGTTGTCTATATGCATATCAAATGTTGTAAATCATTTATTTCATTAGGCTGGTTTTTTTTTCAATGATTTAGCTAAGTCAGGCATCGCCGCTTATGTGAGCCAATTAGAAAGATAATTTTCCGTGTCTTCATAGTTTATTGTTTCTAGCCAGTTCATTGTTTTTTTAGTCACAATAAGTTAATCTATTAATCCCTACTAATACTATAAATGTGAAAGTAACTCTGTCTGTCTGTCTGTTACGCTTTCCCGCTTAAACCTCCAACCGATTTTGATGAAATTTGGCACAGACAATCTTTAGACCCTGAGAAAGAACATAGGCTAACTTTTATTGCGAAAAAACACCACGCGGGCGGAAGCTAGTATTCAATAATTTATTGGATGATTCTACATATCAGCTGAATAATGAGTCAGATGGATATTGGCGTCTTGCAAAAACATTTTTAGTACAACGAGTTTTAATTACCTCCTTCTTTCTTCTTTTCTTTACTGTTGATACAATTGTGTTTTTTACGTGCTTGAGGGTATATTAAATAAAATTATAGTTGTCTGACTCATAGTACTGTCACCTATGCATACGCTTTTTAGACTTGACTCTTTAGCTCCCCCAAGATAGGGTCGTTAGTACCGATCGACTTTTATATTTGATTCGTAAGCTTATGTGAAATTATATGTCTAAAGAAGTAAAAATCCAGATGAGTTTACGTATATTGTTCATGATATTGTAGTTCATGTGTGTGTTTTTTTTATATAGTAGTAGTTTTATATAGGGTTTGCTTCGTATAAAAAAAATCGCTTCATCTAATAAATAAATGTTCAGGAGAAATATCTCAGAAAATGGTTTACCTAGTCATTTTTAAGGCAGTTTTATACTTTTAAGGTAAAACTTTAATTCATATCCAATTAAAAATAATAATAACAATTGTTACTAGAATTTTTATATTCCAATCATTATATTGTTACATACGTAATATAAGATTTTTCTTCAGTACTAAAGCTTTACACCTTTTTATGACAAACGATTCTGGGGAAACATCAAAGGAAACCAAACGAATAAGACCTTATTTTAAATACATTTATTACATTAACACTTACACGACAATAATAAATAAAATTTGTATTCTGGACATCTCTCGTAATGTTAATACACAAAAATATATTCGGTCATTAAGGTACTCCAAAAACGTCAAATAATCATAATAATATGACTTGTTGCTACTGGGATTTTGTGTTGCTTACAGGTAACCCTTTTCTAGTAAATATTCTAGGACTTAGAATCTAGATAAATAAACAACAGACAGATACTAAGTAAGATCATGATAAAATAATGGAGTTTCAAATTTATGTAGGTACGTCTTTATCGAGCCAGGATTTTCGACCATCAGGGTGTATAAATTATCGGGCATTAGCAACAATCCAATCAGTGAAAGATCCAACAGCAGCACTGACACCAGGATATACAGGATCAGCGCAGCCCATTCCAAAGGACACAATACCAACTATGACGTCACCAATGTACATCGGTCCACCGGAGTCCCCTTGGCAAGCGTCACGACCTCCCACGTCGAGAAGACCAGCGCAGATCATGTTCTCGTTGATTACAACATTTACATTGCTGTAACGCGAATTACACACTGCTCGGTTCACAGTGTTTATGGTTACATCTTGGAGGACGTGAGATGAGGGCCCGGAAGACTGAAAAAGTTGAGTCAATTTAATGTCACAATTAATGAATAAAGCAGTGGTGGCCCAGTTGGGACCAATGAATAGTTTAATTCTGAAAACTTAAATCAATTTAAATGCATGTTTTTGTAAAGCTGGTTTATCTAACCTCTCATGTCAAATATACATCAAATTCACACTTCTGGCTAGTATAAAAAGAATAAATACTCACGGTAAGGGTACCCCATCCAGCGTGCACTACGGGATAATTGTCAGGTATAACGAAACCCTGGTTGACAATAGTTCCTGGTTGGATGGATGGTGAGTATACGAGGGGAGTGAGCAATTTGAACACGCTAACGTCAGAATCGAACCTAGAAGCCTTATTATATTCGGGGTGATTGCGCTCAAAGTCAACGTAGTGCACGCTTCCATCTGTGTGACGGTATGTGGCACCTGCTCTGATACGGGTGTTCTGAGGGTCGTACCACCTGAAAAGAATTAAAATGTAGTTAGGAAATCCAATGGAAATAAAGAATTATGTACATCTTTAGTATATTTTACAATTGTAGATAAAAAACTTACGAATTTGCGTAATCTATACAAATTTAATAAGATAGTTTTTATTTGTGTCTGGAAAGTATATATTTTATGCCTTGCCTTGTTTGTTTATCAAAGCATGTAATATTTTTAAGTCATGCTATAAGTTACTAGCTACAAATAAAAGAAGTAGAGGATCGATCGATTTTATCAGACCAGATAAAGTAAATTATAAAAGATTAGCTGAGCTTCGCGGTTTCACCCGCGTGGCTCCGCTCCTGTTGGCCTTAGCGTAATGACATATTATAGCCATTTCCTTCCTCGATAAATGGGCTATCTAACACCGAAATAATTTTTCAAATGAGACCAGTAGTTCCTGAGATTAGCGCGTTCAAACAAACAAACTCTTCAGCTTTATAATATCAGTATAGATATAGATAAGTAATTACCATTCATTAAAACAATGTGCAGCTGTAAGAAGCCAATAAGAAGTTAGAATGTTTCCACCGCATTGCTGATCCCAAACTCCGAGCCAAGGGAAATAAAATTCGATTTGTACTAAAGATGGATATTGCTCGATGGTGGCATCTTGACCACCAACAATAAATGGAGATTTGGCTTGAGAAAATGCTGCAAATAAAAATAAGAATTCATAAAAATGATCATCAAAAGACCAGGATATTAACTGGTTAGGTGGTTTATAAAATGAATTCACTGAACGTCAACTAAATTTTTAAGATACTTTTCTGGCTATGCCTCCAAATTGCAAACCACTGTTAAAAGTGGATGGATTAACAAAAAAAGGGAGCAAACTTGAATTAAGTACATAAGATACACCTTGAACCTTGTAGGCAAGTTAAGAAGCTAAATTATAATATAGTTTTACCTGCTATGAGCAGCACACCCAGCAATGACAAGTACGATACCTTCATTTTTATATTTATTGTCTTTCTCCTAATAAGAATTTTATTGGAGAAATAAATGATACACACTCGAGTACTGAGAATAATTAAAACAAAATTCGATTAAATAGCTCGGATAAGTGATATCGATAATTCTGGGTTTACCATAATATTGATTAAAAAATCTCTGATATGATAACAATAACATGTAGGAATTAAATAGATTTAATGACAAATAAAGAACACAATTTGGTACAAATGGATTTATTTGTATACGGGTATAAATGAAATGCTAAAGAAAAGAAGAAATTCGATTGCTCAGGCGCGGTGGGATGAGAGGGTTGACGAGAGGCTAGTCACCCCGGCAAGGCGAAAGATGTGGGTTTGAATCCCGCGATTGTTTTCTATTCTTAAAAAAATATCATTTAAAAATTTATATTCTAGTGAATAGTGAATAGTTAATATTCTAGAGTCAAGTTTGATTGTTTGTTTCAATGATACAGGCTTAGCTTTTTAGGCAAGTTCTAAGTTTTTGTAGCCATACATCCATTCTAATTAACAAATAAATTGAAGGCTACTGTCCTGTTGATGGCTACTGCTACATTCCATGAATTTCATAATATAAAAAGAGTTTCGATTATATAGGTTAGATCTTAAATAAACATATGTCTGAGTATAATAGTGAAGTATAGGAATCGTGATTATTATCCGCCCATTATGTTCCCACTGCTGAGAACAAGCAGTAATCACAGTAATCCATCACGCTGGCTAAGTGCATCTACCACTACTACTACAGTAGATGACACAATTATGTCGTCGAACTTTTTGATGCTTTGACATGTCGGTTTTCTCACGATGTTTTCCTTCACCGTTTTAAGCAGTAGTGATGTTATTGTGGATAACATCAGATGAATTGAAAAATCAATTTATTTTCTGCACGCGCGATCGATCAATCAATTTAAAGCCCGAAGGCCTCACCACGGATTGTGGATTACCACCACTGCTCCGAAAATAAATAATATTATCCAATTAATACTAATGATTCTTGATAATGAGGAATAATCTAGTGAACATTTTAATCTTATCTTTCATAATATTAGGTATTTAGAATGACATTACAAACTTCGTAAATGTATCATTGTAGTTGTCGTTTTTCACTCCTATCGAAAAGCACAAGCAAAAGCGACAAAATGTTTATTTGCTCATTTTTATAGACGACTAGCTTTCCACCCGCAGCTTCGCACCCGCATAGTTCCCGTTCTCGTGGGATTTTCGGGATAACACCTATCCTATGTACCGGGGTAAAAAGTAGCCTATGTCCTTTCTCGGGTATCAAAATATCTCTATAACAAATTTCATGCAAATTGGTTCAGTAGTTAAGGCGTGATTGAGTAACAGACAGATAGAGTTACTTTCGCATTTATAATACCTATTAGTATGGATTTTAAAGTTTAGATTTTATGAAATTTGAGCTTTTTGTGTAAGTGGTAAAGAATTTGTACCTTACAATCAGGTAATAAAAATCAATAAAATCAAATAATTAAATCAATCTATTTGAATTTATCAAATTTGGTATGATTTAAATTTTAAATATTCATCATTACTGATCTTCCCATAGGAATGATATGTTTTACTGTAAAATAACTTATATCACCCTCTAACCCGCGGCATCGCCCACTTTGTAAAATACTTAAACCTTCCTCTACTTGTATAACTCTATCTATTAAAAAAAATATTGGTTGTCTGTAAAGTCGGTTTACTGACGATAGTTGAACGTGACAACGTTCGATTGTGCTTCTTTGTCGCTCGTTCCGCGCTCTCGCTTGCATTTCAAGCCTACATGGAACGCCTCACAGCGAGGTAACGCCGCATGAGTCATGTTTTTTCGTGCGTGCAGCTGGCGATATCGAATTATAAGACGTTGTCACGTCAAAAAAACCGCAATAAAATCCGTTGCGTAGTTTTAAAGATTAAGCATAATAGGGATATAGGGACAGGGAAAGCGACTTGATTTTATACGTACTACTACATATTAGTGATGATGATGATTGTGATTTATTTATTGTACATTGACAAGACACCGTTACGTGATAATAAATATATTCTATATGTACTAATATTATAAAGCTGAAGAGTTTGTTTGTTTGAACGCGCTAATCTCAGGAACTACTGGCCCGATTTGAAAAATTCTTTCGGTGTTAGATAGCCTATTTATAGAAAGAAAGAAAGAAAGAAAATACATTTATTTGTACCGATGCACATTAATACATAAAAAATAAATAAAATTAACTTATAACTAGTTACAACGGCACAAAATGGATAATATCCACTCAGTGCTTTGAGAATCTAAGGACATATACGACACTTAGATTCTCCACTGATTTTCAGTGGACACCACATTGACATCCTGATAGTGGCAGTGTACATATTATGAAAAAATAAAAATAAAAGTAATAATATAATATATAAGAATATAATATAGTAGATAGGAAACATATATATTATATATTATAAAGAATTATTACTTACATAACGGACAATAATATACATTCTACAAGAAGATACAATAGAGATATTATAGAGGAAGGCTATAGGATATAATTATTAGCGTGATGATATAATAATATATCGACACGCTAAGACCAACAGGAGCGGAGCACTGCGTGTAAAACCGCAAGGCACAGCTAGTAAAAGATACAAATAGATTAGCTGAGTTCTTCTTTAACTACAGGTTGTCCATTGTGATATAATTAAATATCTACCTTATATTTAAATATGTATTTACATATCTGGTTTAATCGAGTCATAAATCGAAATGGAATAAACCATAATCTTTAAATTTAATAAAAAAACTACGTTATACTAAAACCAAAAAATATGCATTATAAATATTAAAATTGTAATTTTAATTAAATAGTATAAATCATAAAAATATAAATTCTGTAAGTCATACAAGTACCTCAACATTAGGGAATGCAATCCCGATCCCGCGGGATCCCAATCTCGCGAGATCTCGTGTAATTTTTCGGGATCAATCCCGACGCATTATATGACGAGATCCCGTTCGAGATTGACGGGATTGGGCGGCAGTGGTCAGCGACGCAACACACAACCACTCGGGGCGCAAGCCGCTTCTAAAAGTCCTTTTGCACGTATATCCACGTCCACGAGCTTAGACAAATTAGAATCTACCATTAAAAAAGAAATGGATTTGTTTGAGTGTGGAGGAACAAGGGGGCGATTTTTGCAGTTTGCATACAGGGTGTAATCGTTAAGTGTGCACAGGCGATTATTCCATAAATATTATAGATATCAAAAAACTTTAAACTGATATTGAAAGTACTATACCTAATGAGTAAAATGACAATAAGAACTTTTTTAAAGTAAAACGAGAAATATCCAAAAATGTTACATGAAACGCTCCAATACATTTGATTTCCCATACATGTTGTATTCAAAGCAAATGTTCGAAATGGCATCCTCTATATGGAATACCATTGTATTCCACATCGAGCTCAATTTACAGTTTCTGAATGATCTTTCATTAAAATTAGCGAAGTAATTAAAGCACAAAATCAAATAAAAAAAGCAAAACCTTTCATATTAAATGTATGAAATAGTCATATTTCATACTAAATATATGGGAGCGTTTCAAGTGACATTTTTGGATATTTCTCGTTTTATTTATAAAAAGTTAATAATGTCATTTTACTCGTTAGGTAAAGGGCTTTCGATATCAGTTTAAAGTTTTTTGAAATCTGCAATAGTTACGGAATAATCGCCTGTGCACACTTAACGATTACAGCCTGTATAATTGCTTCGCCAGTGGCGAATCGCCACGCTGTTGCCAACCAGCGTTGAGTCGGAGAGGGCATTCTCAGCAGCGGGGTACATTGCAACGGACATTAGATGCCGTTTAGCAGATGAAACTATTAATACCCTTTGTTTTTTAAGGAGTCATTTAACATTTTCAAAACCACTTTTTTTCCTAATTTCCTTGAAATAAGCTTATTGTTTTGATTACCTAATTTATCTTCGTTAATTTCTTTACAACCTGATTATTATTTAGTTGGTAAGATTAAAGAATAAAGGTTTTTATTTTCTTTCGAGTAATATGTTATTTGAGTTAACCTTACAAATCACAAACAAGCAGTTATTAGCTTTTTCAGTCATCTGAACTCAACATTTTTTTTTAATTAGACGGGATCCCGAAAATTCCGGGATCCCGCGGGATTGATATTTCTAATCCCGCGGGATCCCGAATTTGCAATCTCGAGTCGGGATTGCATTCCCTACTCAACATATTATGTACATCTCATCTTTTTCCTAATCCCTCTCTAGAGCAGAAGCAGGTGGAACATCAACTCTCTTCTCTTGTGGCCGAATAAAAGAATCACGCCACCTCCCCACGACGGATCAATGACTGACAATGCTTATCAGCTAGCTGTTATGTTCATTCACAACTCGCTAAACAAGTTTTCAATTCAAAATAAAAACGTATTTAAATGTTTATAAAGTTGCGAATCAGAATTTTCTTTGAAAAAGCATTATGCATAATCAATGTTTTCTTTACAAATCCGTACCAAGACTTCGCATGTTATCAATCGATATCTGATAGTCAGTGAGTTAGTAATCTACATTGATTAATAATTCGTAGTATCACACTACTAGTTATGCCCCTCGGATTTTACGCGCATTTTTTTTTTATTTTTTTTATTTATAACATTTATTTCAGGTAACAGACAATAAATTGTACAGACCCATAGAATAAATACCTTACAGACTAACATACATATAATAATTTAAAACTAAACTAAATTAATACACGCTATGTCTTCGGCGTGTGACGCGATTCCGGGGGGCCGGGTATCCGTCCGCGGAAGCGGCGAAACACAACTCCCTGCGGCCAAAACCCTTCGTCCATGTAGACGCTCAGCTTGGCGGTCGGTACTCTCACCACGAAGGACTTGAAGCTCACTTTATGGCGAGACTCCAGCCGTTCCACTCGCAGACTCAAACCTGTCTTCGCATGCAAGTACTCGACAACATCTTCAGTCTTGGTACAGTAGTGCACACGAGACACGTAGAGCGGCGTCGTCGGCACCTCTGCGCGCATCCGCAAGTTTGGATCCCTCGTTGCGGTGCCACACTTGTTCTGACGAGTCAGCTTCCTCTTCTTCTGGACTTTTGTGAAGCCATCCTCGTCGACGCCCTTCGTTTTTGAAGGTAAACTTTTCCGCACGGGTGCGTTTACTCCTTTTGTTGGTTTGGGGGTCGCAGTCATTTTTGCGGCTGCGGCGGCGTAGTCACGTTGAGGAGCAGCTGGCAACGTGACATGCGATGTCTTCTCCGGGGGAGAGGTAACGGGAGCGGGGCGCGAGGCATCACTCGGGTCATCGGCGGTCGGCGACACGTCAACATCAGCAGTTAAAATGCCGACGCATGCATTTTGCGCTCCGCGACGTGCATTCACATATGACGGCACGGGTGACCTACATATTGCATGCGCATCGCGATATGTTGCTAACTCGACTCGTAAATCGGAGATGGTCTTCTCTGAGGCCTCCAACTTGGTGTGTACCTCGGCCAGACTCGCCTTAAGGAATGTGATGTCCTTAAGGAGCCTCGTAACATCGACGTGGTCGAATCCCACCGGTGGAAGTTTATGCAACTCCTTTGCGACGAAATCGGGCACGTCATCGGGATCAGTCACCTTCAATAGGCTGATGATGTCCTGTATGCATTTTTCACCCCCGTTCCTGCGGCGGGACGGCATCGTGGCAATCTTGTCTAGCGTTTGGAAGAGTAGCACCTAGCCACTGCTGATTTCCTTCTCGTTAAAGTTAGTTTTGCAGATTTGCATGATGCTAACCTCGTCCATTGTATCGATGGCATTTTGGATGAACGCCAACAGCTCATTTACAATGAGTGTTTTACAACTCATTATAAAAGTTCATGCAGCGGCAAAGCCGCGCGTGGCGCGAATTGTTATTCCTTACTGCAGTGCTAGCACTAATCACGTCCAATTCCGAACGCGTCTAGCGCACGCATTGCCCTGCTCCTATTGGTCTAAGTGTGATGTTATATATTGTTGCGGATCTTTATTATTTTAAAGATCCGCATTAGAAATTAAACACAAGTCGTTATTTTTCGGCATAATAATAAATTATTATTAGCTGTAAATAGATCAGATGTGCTAAAGAGCACCTTTCACTTCGTCATCATTTGGGTCATGCCTACCCACTTTAAATATTAGTAATTATAATCTGCAAACAGAACAATTTCACACCTATCCTGCAAATAATAAGGTAGATCATTGGGTATATACCAAGAACTAGAAGGAACCTAAAATAGAACCTTGTGGAAAACCATTGTAATTGACGCACCTTTAGAACTCTCCCATCGCTAGCGAGTATCGTGTGCGTAAACTCATGGTAGATCTACTGTACGGTATCTGCATTGTTGTGGTTGTCAATCTTATTTATTTATTTATTTACAAAGGATAGCCTAAAATCTTAATCAGTAATAAATTAGATTTTATCTATTCTTAATAGGATTCAGGTGTACAATCGTGCACTATCAAACATTACGACGAAATTTGATTAATGGAAGCACCTGTTTTAATTCCTATCAATTAAATTAAATGATTAACATCTGTGCCTTCTTTTTTAATTTTTAAAAGCCTTATTAATACAAGTAATAATATCTTAAATCGTATAACTCAAGCAGCGATGCTTCACGTGGATAGATAAATCCTTGAAATCCATTCAAAAACAACTTAATTTATCATCACGTATCGTAGAGACAATATTTTAATTTAATCAAAATTCTTCGTAATTATAGATAGTGAACGATTGTGATCTTGTGAATCCTATTTAAATAAAGAAAATCTTCTTTATTGGTTATTAAAGTTTAATAACTATAACAACGAAGATGCCTTACTTGCCACTTCTGGGCGTGCTGCTCCTTGCAGGTAAATAATTATTTTAATACACATAATTTGAATGTGCTACACGGTTATTACCCGTGGACAAACCCGCGGGCAAGACTATGTCACTGTGAAATCATCAAAGTATGTCCCGTAGTTTTTTGTGAAGAACCTACATACTAACAAACTTTCGCATCCTACTAATATTACGAATGCGAAGTTTGTGAGGATGGACGGATTGATGTTTCTTATTCTTTCACGTAAAAACTACAGAACTAATTACAATTAAATTTTGTATGTAGGTAGCTGAAGACTCAGAATAAGACACAGGCTACTTTTATCCCGGAAATCCCACAGGAACGGGAACTATGCGGGTTTTTCTTTAAAATCGCGGGCGAAGCCGCGGGCTGAAATCTAGTTTATAATATAAGTATTAAGTAAGCTTGTTTCTGATGACAATCCTTGTGATTTTTTTGTATTATGTTGTATTTTTTGTAATGGACCAAGAATAGGCCTGTTTATATAATATGTAGTTATGTTATTTTGATGATTTTACTCATTTCATTTCATACTGAAAATAATATGATAATTACACATTTTTTAAAATATATCTTATTATTTTATGTCTCTTTACCCGACATTGCTTGGTTTAGAAAAAAAAAATTCTCCACAAAGATGTAGCTTTCTTCTGGTAAAATTTCTTTGAAAATCAGTTCACTAGATCCAGAGGTTACTCCCACAATCTTACAAACGTTACTTCTTTATAACAGTTCAATTATATTACTATGTTTTCTTGTTTACAGCAATTTCTCAGTCTGCTCCAAGCTCTCGTATTTTCGGAGGTCAAAATACCACTATCGAGAGATATCCATCTTTGGTGCAAATTGAATATTACGACCCTATGTCTAGAATTTGGGAGCAGAAATGCATGGGCAACATCTTAAGTACTAACTGGGTACTTACAGCTGCAAATTGTTTCGGCAGACGGTAATTATTATTTTTTTAATTTCATACAGTTACTCAACACTAGATACCGGTATACGTAAAACATACAATTGAGGGACCCGCCCGTTTTATAAGCCCGTTTTATAATGCCCTCTTCGATCTTCTTCAGTTAAAAAAATATACATGCAACATATTTTAGGATATTATATAATCTGCTACTTTGATAATTGACCATGTGAATTTTATACTATAGAAAAGAAAATTACGAGATTCATTTCATAAGGGCAATCGATCTTAATTACAAAATCAATCTTAATTACAGTGAAATTGTTCTTCAAGCAAAGTAGTAATTTGTAGTTTATTTTTTAATACAATGATAAATGTTAAGTAAACTTGGATTATTACAGGGATAGAGTGGAGTATATGCGTATACGAGCAGGTTCCAATGACCATGGTTTCGGTGGCAGCTTGCATTACGTAGACGTAGTACGCAATCACCCCGACTACTACAAAGCTGCCCCTAGGGACGCCGACGTCGCCGTCATCAAACTGCTCGATCCCCTGGTGTTCTCGCCGTCCATCCAAAAGGCAAATATTGCCAGCCGGCGCATTGTTGTGCCAGACAATTACCCCGTTGTACACGCTGGATGGGGTCGCAACTCCGTGAGTACACATGTTATTGACTTCCATTAATGAAGCATGTCATACATTTATAGTGAAATAATTAATTAAAAAAAAGAAGGGTTGCACTCCGGGAGTGCCGTGCCGGCAGAAGTGAAAACTTGATTATTAACGTTGAGCATGTTTGATATCCATCCGTCTTACGCTTTTTCGATCAGGTCACGTGTCCTGACGCGAGTTTAAGATTTTATACCCAACGCCGCTAAAGAAGTTTTCACTTCAAAAAAGAACCAGCCGGCACTCCGGGAGTGCCGGCAGAAGTGAAAACGCGCGTAGTAGAGAGGGGATAGCTGTCTACTCTCCATCCGTCTTACGCTTTTTCGATCAGGTCATGTGTCCTGACGCGAGTTTAAGATTTTATACCCATTACAGAAAAAGTGCTCAACGCTGCTAAAGAAGTTTTCACTTCAAAAATTAATTGTGCCGTAGGCACAAGGTCAGTTTGCAAAGAGTAACCATCTAATTCCTTGCCAGTAGAATTGTTATTCCGAATCGCTGGTATTTAAAAATGTCTACTGCAATGAATTATTTTGAATTTGAGTTCAAAAGAATAATTCGTATTTCAGACTGCCGGGCCGTCATCATTCATTCTTCAAGATGTAACCGTTTACACGGTAAGCAGACAAGAGTGTGCTCGGCGCTACGCACACATTACACCAATATCGATCACCAGGAACATGATCTGTGCTGGAGTCCTCGACGTGGGTGGTCGTGACGTTTGCAATTGGAACACTGGTGGCCCGATGTACATTGGTGACATATTAGTTGGCATCATGTCCTTTGGAAATAACTGTAATGATTCTTATTATCCGCGTATCAGCACTTCTGTCCCGGCTTACTCAGATTGGATCGTCGCGAATGCTCGATAATTACATTAAGTTACTTGAGGAATTCTTGCTAAATAAAGACGTATAATTTATATCAAACTCAATTGTTTCATTATGATGTTCCTAAACAGTGGTGTGTGTTGTGTTTCTTATTGGTATTTGAACCAAGAGTAATAATATCTACCGTATAGTAAGCAAAGCAAAGGTTATTAAATGTTTGTAATAATTTATTATGAACTAGCGGTCCGCCCCGGCTTCGCCCGTGGTACATATTTCGCAATAAAAGGTAGCCTATGTTCTTTCTCAGGGTCTAAAGATTATCAGTGCCAAATTTCATCAAAATCGGTCCAGTAGTTTATGCGTGAAAACCATACATACAAACTTTTCCTCTTTATAATATTAGTATAGATAGGTATTATTTGTTCAATAGATAAACAGATAAATAATTAATTAAATTCATTACTTTAAGATGCACATTAATAGGTTAAAATACAATGAAAAAAATATTTGGTCCCCGCATTAGACCATGACTAGTTCAATGTGTATTTCTAAATACGCCATTTTGTAGCGTTACAAGACTAGACTGATGCCGTTCGTATAAAGGATAGACGTGATCGTATTCCATTTAGATTTAATTTTCTCATTATAATGAATCGGCTTTTAGCTACAGTAGGTAATATACCATCACCTTTTAAACCCATATTTTATTTTATTAGTCATGCAATCCATAAAAAGCTGCAGCGGGCAATGAATGGGCTTCAAACGACATTTTATTTGTCATACACATGATCATCATACATCCTTTCACGCCAATCCAGGGCGGATGCCAGACCAACTCGGCCACCCGTGAGAGCCAGAGCGATCGAATTATTTATATTCTTTATAAATTTATATTTATACAGCATTTGAATGCCATAAAAACCAAAAATTATAATAGCAGAGCCACAGACATATATTAAGTAATATATTATATTATCTTGATACATGTCTGTGAGCAGAGCGATACCTGCGCGACTATTGCGCGAGATTAGCAGTGTCAAGCATTTATTGAGCCAGCAAAACGAGTGTTAGAATTAATATATTCAATTTCATAATTTCATTTCATTTAAATTTCAATTCAAAATTAGGTTTTTCTATTATCTATTGTTGTCGCGCTATGCCTCAAGCTTCCAACGTAGAGCGTGACAGGGACAACTGCAGCTCGGGCCGAAAATACCTAGGAAAATTAAGCAAATTCGACGTTCCGTAGTCCCCTGTTTCCTCCTCCAAAACTAGACCGATTTAATTATTTTTTTTCATAATTTAGTAGAGAAAAGGCTATCTATGTTCCTACGTTTGCTTTTTGCACGCCTCATAAGCGAAGCGTTGAGGTGTCACTTCGCGCAAAACATATGATTTTTCAAACTTAAAATGTCTTTATGTATCATACATTGCACTTGTAAGATAATACATACACACACATATTAAGAAAAAACACTATTTTTAACGTTCATGATATTTTTGATGTCATTTTTGTTATTATATTATTTAAACTAGTTAAAAAACAGTTTAAAAAAGTTCTGTCTTGGACGTCCGTGTGTCTGTATGTGCGGATCCTTTTTCTTGTTAACACGATAGCGACCGAAATACTTTACTAATCGAGTCTTTTTTTTTCTCTTACGCTTGAGTATGCTCAGGAATAGAACCCTTTCATTTTTCAGGGTCTGATTCGATGTGGTTTAATTGTTATTAAATAAACAAAAATAATAATTAATAAATATTTATTAAAAAAAAATTATGAGGCGTGCACTTTTGGATTTTCCAAATTATTTTTTTATATTATTTTCAAAAATTAGTTCTATGGAAGACGGAACATAACGGAAAATCTGTCCTATTTCTTACGTTTTGAAAGATTCATATCTTTTTTAATAATTAAGATATGACAAAAAGGAAACATGGCTAAAGTTACCATAGATTAAATAGTACAAAATATATTGCTCTACTGGCACAACCCAGGAAGGAAACAGGGGACTACGTTTGTATGGAAAAATTGCTCTTTTGTTTGCTCTTAATGCTCTAAGGATGTCAAATTTTCATAGTACAATCAGAGGGCCGAGACAAACGTCAAAACGAAAAGGAATAGAATCCGCTATCGCTCCTAATTGACATAAGCTTATGACGTTTTGGTAATGGTTCGATCACAATGACGAAGACGACCTCGACCAAAATTCCCATCCAGCCAAAATTTGTTCAAAATAAAAAAAAAATAGTTGTCTGTAAAGTTGGTTTACTGACGATAGTTGAACGTGGCAACGTCCGATTTTGCTTCTTTATCGCTCGTTCCGCGCTCTCGCTTGCACTTCAAGCCGTACATGGAACGCCTCAGAGCGAGGTAACGCCGCATGAGTCATGTTTTTTTCGTGCGTGCAGCCGGCTCTATCGAATTATGAGATGTTGTCACGTCAAAAAATGAACTGGCTAGAAACAATAAACTATGAAGACACGGAAAATAACCTTTCTAATTGGCTCACATAAGCGGCGATGCCTGACTTAGCTATCCTTGAAATCTTTGAAAAAAAACCAGCCTAATATGTACATTATTTATTACCAATTTACAACATTTGATATGCATAATATAGACAATATTTTTTATTTAATCAAAATTCGTCGTAATTAAAGATAGTGGACGATTGTTTATCTTGTGAAACATATTTAAGTAAAGAAACTCATATTTGATAACTAAACAATGACGATGTCGTACTTGCCGCTTCTGGGCGTGCTGCTCCTCGCAGGTAAACAGTTATTTTAATTTTCGCTTACCCCGTGGACGAACCCAGAAGATCAAGAATTTCTATAGCTCATGTATAATAATTAGTCTGGTGTAAAACCGAAAATATCACTGTAAATCATTAAAATATGGCCAGTAAAATTTTCGTGAAAGAGTAATAAACCTATATAATATATTTTTGTTTGCAGCAACTTCTCAGTCTGAAACTCCAGACACTCGTATTGTCGGAGGTGAAGACACAATCATTGAGAAATATCCATCTTTGGTACAATTGGAATATTTTGACCCTTATTATGGAACTTGGTCTCAGGATTGTGCGGCTAACATCCTATCTACTTACTGGATTCTTACAGCTGCACATTGCTACGACCATCAGTAATTATTATTATCTACTACTACTCTACTTTGACAATGATTTCATATCATAATGCTTCTATCTTCTATAGTAATATCAACCCATCATCAGAGTAGATAGAAAAAATGACAAAGATACATCTAAACATTTCTGTTAACGATTAATAACCATTAACCATGATATTATAAAGGCAATCAATCCGATTTATTGTCAAATTATTTTTCGTGTAGATTTAAACTTTTATTGTATAAAGTAGGTATAAAAAGCTTAAATTGTTATAGTAATGAAATTGTCTATTACAGTTATATATTGGAGTCCATGCGTATACGAGCAGGTTCCACTTACCGTATGACTGGTGGAAGCGTGCACTACATAGACTTAGTGCGCAATCATCCCGACTACGGCGTAGCGATTGGCCACGACGCTGATATTAGTGTCATGAAACTGCTCACTCCTGTGGTGTACTCGCCGTATATCCAAAAGGGTACAATTGCCCGCCAGGGCTTTGTTGTGCCAGACAATTATCCTGTTGTGCACGCTGGTTGGGGTGATATCTACGTGAGTACACATTTCATTGGATTTCACAAGCATTAACACGTTCGCTGCGGCACAGATATATCTGTACTTTCCATTACTGCGTTACGGGTCGTTTTAAACCTTGTCCTATACCAGAGATTGTGGCGGCACGAGGCATATTAAACCCCACCGCCCGTAGGAGACCAAAATCCTTTTTTTGGCGCCAAATAAGACAAAGTGTGCGGCTTTTGTCGTGATTATTATTAACAATGAGTTCATTAACTTAAATCTACCGCCGCCCGTGGTTAGATTAGTTAGTTTAGATTCTATGGGTAAAATAAAATGTGGGGTCTGATGTACCCCATACCGCACTGAACAATAGCAGTTTTTCATATAATTTAGTGATGGGAAAAGAAATATCGATTTTATTCAATTGTATTTATTTATCAAACTTATGGATGTTTTTTATTAAAACAGGCCAAACCAGAATATTGTTTGCAACCAGTGCATTCTGTGAGAATTTCCTTTACTTTTTTTGTCGGCCTCACGACTTGTTAAGAAGATGCGGAGTTTTTCTTAACATCCTACACATCTCCTCTTCTTTGATCCCTTTAAGAGATGATGTGCCTTGTTTGTTGTCTTGTTGACTTGGGCAAGAGTTAAATTTTGATGCCGATTGCCGGGTGTTTTGGATTTGCCGCTAGTTGATTCAATGAACAAACACACTAATAGTAATCATTTTTATCAACCTATTTGAAGAAAGTTACTCAACATGTCACATTCACGTTTCTATTAACGATATTTATTATAACGAGTAGTTTGAAAATTAGGTACCTGTATCCACATTCAAGTCCTTCTTTGTAAAAGCTTCAATAAGTTGTTCCACAAATAGTCTCGAATGCGTTGCACAACACTAACTGCGTGAAGCTAGCTTAGGGTGCGGTACGAGGTGCGCGGTGGTACGAGGTGTTCGCAACCTCGTTCCGCACTGTGTTAGAATTTTTATTTGTTCAGTGCGGCACGAGGTCTAAGAAACCCGGTATTAAGGTCGGTATACCATTGAACTAGGAATCAATAGCACATCTCAGATATATAGATATCACTTTCCTACACTGAACCAGATGGAAGTTATGCCTCCCGCACGACAGAGAAGTTTAAGTTTTTTCCTACCGCTATAACGACGAGACACGGACAGGGTGTTTCAAGCCCTGTTTCGCAGCGAACGTGTTAAGTAACTATATAATATTATGATACATTAATTGTACTGATCACAGCTGATAGGTAATTTTTAATTGTGTCGTATGCGCAATTTGCTACTATTTAATTCCTTTCTGATTATTCCCGGTAGAATTGTCAATCCGAATCGCTGATAATAAAAAAAGTTTACGCGAATAAATTGTTTTGAATTTGAGTTCAAAAGATAAATTCCTATTTTAGACTAATGGGCCGGCACCATTCGTTCTCCAACATGTAAGCCTTTACACGATAAACAGAGAAGTGTGTGCAAGGCGCTATGGAGACGGTGTATCATCATCAATCACTGAGAACATGATCTGTGCTGGAATCCTCGACGTGGGTGGTCGTGATGCTTGTCAAGGGGACTCCGGTGGTCCGCTGTACGCTGATGGTGTCATAATTGGTATAGTGTCCTTTGGAAGAAACTGTGGTGATCCTTATCACCCTGGTGTAAGCGCTTCTGTCGCATCTTTCTCTGATTGGATTATCGCTAATGCTCGGTAATTAAACATCCTGATCCTGTTGATTAAAAATTCTTGCTAATTAAAGAGGTATCAATATAGAACTGATTTGTTTCATTTTAACACATCTCGCTAAGTGTCAGTTTACCTGAAAGCAATAAACATATAAATACATACATATAGGTTAAAATAATAACTGTCCTTCTTAAATATAAATTTATAAGGATTAGAAAAAATTCAGTCATGAGGCGGGACTCGAATTTCCGCATCCTTTCACGCCAATTAGGGGCGCATGCCTGACCACTCAGCCACTCGTGACCCGCCAGAGCGATCGAATTTATTCTATTCTTTCAGTTTTATGCATGGACGTATAAAAAAAGACGGACGCCGTATTACGAACAAACAACGTGAAGCCACCATAGTAAGCTAGCGATCGCGTAAAGACAATAAACACTCACACACTCTCACCATAGTAAGCTAGTCGGCCGCCATTACGTCGTGAACTACCGACTGATTAACTGCGTCACTGTTTCACAAAAAATATTTAAAATGCCGTCTTGCGTGGTTAAATGGTGTCGCAACAGTACAATTTTAAATAACAAAACACAAGGGATTACATTCCACAGGGAAGCAAGTTATTTCTTTTATGTTTTAATGACAAAATTATTACGGCAAAATTTATAGAAAAAAATACAGCCGCCATTGTCATCAACACAGCTGTTGCCATGGCAACATGGCACACACGCATGGATGTTTCGCCGCCATTACTAGGCTTCACTCAATATTTAGGCGATATACCGTCCGTCTTTTTTTATACGTCCATGGTTTTATGTATCTAAGGGACACACCGCGCGCCATCTGTTGAGATGGTTAACGACCATCTCGACCAATACGAAACATTTTTCAATGAATACAATATTACGTAACGATGGAACACGACCTTTTGGTTGAATTTGATATTTTTGATTTTATGGCATTCAAATGCTTTATGAATATAAATTTATAAAGAATAGAAAAAATGATGAATGCTCTAAGTTAGGTAGGTAGGTAGTGTAGGTTACACGCTCAGTCTGGCGTCAGTTCAGTCCATCAGTCTGCTCAGAATGACGGGAGAATTATCGTCTAACCGGTTGACTGACGGACTGATGGTTCAGAATGGATGTCAAATTCTCATAGTATAATCAGGGCCTCTAGACAAATCGCAGAAACGCTAAAGAATAGAATCCGCGAATCCGTTCTAAATGCAAAATATGAAGAAATTGCAAATAACTATTTTTTTATTAATTGAACTCGAAAAAGACACACATGAACTACAATAATATGAACGATATACGTAAACTCATCTGGATTTTTACTTCTTTAGACATAATATAATTTCACATAAGCTTACGAATCAAATATACAAGTCGTTAGTACAATATATCCTAGCGTATTGTATCCCTATCTTGGGGGAGCTAAAGAGTCAAGTCTACAAAGCGTATGCCAAGGTGACTTCTGAACATTTTATTTATTACCCTCAAACACGTAAAAAAACACAATTGTATCAACAGCAAAGAAAAGAATAAAGAAAGAGGTAATTAAAAACTCGTTTTACTAAAAATATTTTTGCAAGACGCTAATATCCAACTCATAAGTCAGCTTATATATGTTGAACATTAACAGATTAACTTATTGTGAATAATAAACAAAACAATGAACTGGCTTGAAACAATAATCTATGAAGAACGGAAAATTATATTGCTACCGATTGGCTCACATAAGTGGCGATGCCTGAGTTTAAATCCTTGAAATCCTTGAAAAAACAAAACCAGCCTAATATACCATTTACAACATTTGATATGCATGAAGACAACATTTTTATTTAATCAAAATTCGCCGTAATTAAAGATAGTGGACGATTGTTTATCTTGTGAATCATATTTAAGTAAAGAAACTCAAATTTGATAACTAAAACAATGACGATGTCGTACTTGCCGCTTCTGGGCTTGCTGCTCCTCGCAGGTAAACAGTTATTTTAATTTTCGCTTACCCCGTGGACGAACCCAGAAGATCCAGAATTTCTATAGCTATTGTCTAATTAGTCTGATGTAAAACCGTAAATATCACTGTAAATCATTAAAATATGGCTAGTAATATTTTCGTGAAAGAGTAATAAACCTAAATAATTTGGAAAATCCAAAAGTGCACGCCTCATAATTTTTTTTAATAAATATTTATTAATTATTATTTTTGTTTATTTAATAACAATTAAACCACATCGAATCAGACCCTGAAAAATGAAAGGGTTCTATTCCTGAGCATACTCAAGCGTAAGAGAAAAAAAAGACTCGATTAGTAAAGTATTTCGGTCGCTATCGTGTTAACAAGAAAAAGGATCCGCACATACAGACACACGGACGTCCAAGACAGAACTTTTTTAAACTGTTTTTTAACTAGTTTAAATAACAAAAATGACATCAAAAATATCATGAACGTTAAAAATAGTGTTTTTTCTTAATATGTGTGTGTATGTATTATCTTACAAGTGCAATGTATGATACATAAAGACATTTTAAGTTTGAAAAATCAGATGTTTTGCGCGAAGTGACAGTAGTACCCACCTCAACGCTTCGCTTATGAGGCGTGCAATAATATAATATTTTTGTTTGCAGCAACTTCTCAGTCTGAAACTCCAGACACTCGTATTGTCGGAGGTGAAGACACAATCATTGAGAAATATCCATCTTTGGTACAATTGGAATATTTAAACCCTTATTATGGAACATGGTCTCAGGATTGTGCGGCTAACATCTTAACTACTTACTGGGTTCTTACAGCCGCACATTGTTTCGTCGAAAAGTAATTATTATTTTTTTAATTCAAACATTCACAGCATATACCTATAATACCTTATTTAAGGGCCACTGGACAAAAAGCATGTCCAGTGGCTCTTCCTCGATCGACTGCAGTAAAAAAGATATGCTTGTAGATATGTTTTAGGAAATTTAAAATTCAACTTTGATAATGTGTTGATAACATGATAATGTTAATATAATATTATCAACCCATTATCAAAGTAGATAGAAAATAATGACAGAGATACCTCTTAACATTTCTGTCCGATTAAAAACCGTGCTAATGATAATAATAAGGGCAATCAATCTGATTTATAGTCCAATTATTCTTCAACAAAATTTGTGGTTCATTTTTTTTCAATACAATCAAAATTTGTTTAGTACATCGCATATTATTATTTCTGAGCATACACCGACGCATGTGTGCGTGTGACCCTGTGTACCGACAGAGCTAGCTGCGACCGTCGAAATGTTGTAGATAGGTGATAATCATGTTCGTTGTATAAACGTCTGCATGCGTCTTATAGGTCTTGTGGTCTCCTTAAAGAAAATTACATCTAATTAGTGTTTTAAAAAACTTAATGGATTGGTCTATTGCAGTGATAGAGTGGAGTTCATGCGTATACGAGCAGGTTCCACTTACCGTATGACTGGTGGCAGCGTGCACTACATAGACTTAGTGCGCAATCATCCCGACTACGGCGTAGCGATTGTCCACGACGCTGATATTAGTGTCATGAAACTGCTCACTCCTGTGGTGTACTCGCCGTATATCCAAAAGGGTACAATTGTCAGCCAGGGCTTTGTTGTGCCAGACAATTATCCTGTTGTGCATGCTGGTTGGGGTGGTATCTACGTGAGTATACATTGGCTTTCATACATTAATAGTTTTGATAGCTAATTTTGAATTATTTTCAATTGTGTCGTATGCGCGAAGTTTTTTTGTATAGAGTAACTATTGAATTCCTTCACGATTCTTCCCGGTAGAATTGTCATTCAGAATCACTGGTA
Organism: Colias eurytheme; assembly: GCF_061535395.1. Classification (NCBI taxonomy): domain Eukaryota; kingdom Metazoa; phylum Arthropoda; class Insecta; order Lepidoptera; family Pieridae; genus Colias; species Colias eurytheme. Next base: position 9,033,160 of record NC_142999.1, on the reverse strand, counting down.
GTAAAAAAAGTTTACGCGAATGAATTGTTTTGAATTTGATTTCAAAAGATAAAATTCTATTTCAGACTAATGGGCCGTCATCATACATTCTTCAACATGTTAAAATTTACACGATAAACAGAGAAGTATGTGCAAGGCGTTATGGAGACGGTGTATCATCATCAATCACTGACAACATGATCTGTGCTGGAATTCTCGACGTGGGTGGTCGTGATGCTTGTCAAGGAGACTCCGGCGGTCCGCTGTACGCCGATGACGTCATAATTGGTATCTCGTCCTTTGGAAATAACTGCGGTGATCCTTATCACCCTGGTGTCAGTGCTTCTGTCGCTGCTTTCTCTGATTGGATTGTCGCGAATGCTCGATAATTAGATCCAGTTGCTTGACGAATTCTTGATGAATAAAGACGTATAAATATCAAACTAAATTGTTTCATTATGATTTTTAAAGTTGCTTAAAGTTACCGTTACCGTAAACATCGTTATTTAAAAAATAAAATATTGTACTATCATAAGGTGCAGCAAACAGGCTTCCGTGGTACATCTTTTAATTGAGTGGAAAGTTATTTAACAGAGCGCAGCGCTCACAATGAGTAAAAATAGAAAATTATATAAGCAACGATAGAGGCGTTACCTGTGGTGTACCACAGGGAAACAGTTTTCAGACCAACTCTCTTTTTAGTGTATATAAATTAACTGACCAAATAGGCGCGGTCCCAGGGGGGTGGTCACGGGGGACATGACCCCCCCCAAAATCGTACTCGATAAAATAGAAAAAAAATCTTATACTGTTGTACAATATGTGTACAATATAAAAAAAACTAGCTAAGTGCGAATCGGAGTCACTCGCACATCTAAAGTTCTGTTTAAACCTGTTTTTAATCCCTTGCAAATGTCGAAATTAGCGAAAATTTGCAGCTAACGGCTTCCGACTCGCACTTGCCCGGTTTTTCTTTGTAAAATTTAAAAATAAGTAAAAAATGTATAGAAATTTACTCAAGTTTTTGCTTATCACTTCTATTGAATACTATATTTGGCGAGTACGATTGGGGGGGGGATGCATACCTTTCCAGCTGTGTGACCCCCCCAAAATGTCACGCTGGGACCGCGCCTGTCAGACCAATTTAAGTATTGTAAATGGAATACACACATACACAAAGTCTACACATACGCAGATTATACGGCGATAGTATTTAGTTAGAATTTATGGATTTCAGTATTTTTTTGTAGGGTATTTCCAACTTTCCGATTGGATTATATGAATCCTTTTGCATATTAAAAAAACAAATGCTTCTCAATTACAAAAAAAAAAAAATAAAACCTTATAATCTTAAATATCCTGTAATAATAATCCCACCAAAAACATTTTCATGTAAAATGTTGCCAAGACGAGCCCATATGACTCGCACTGTAAAAAAGTTATCAGATCTCATGTAGAGCCAAGCTTCTAACACTACACGCCCTAACTCTACAAGGCCTAACTTCACAAACTCTACACGTTAGTCAAAATATATGGCTTGGCCATTTCGCTACATTCACATCGGCGTAAGGTGAAAAATTAATTCACTGTTCATTACTTTTGTGTTATACAATAGTTCTTGTAGTAACGAACGGCCAAGCCACATATTTTGACTAAGGTGTAGAGTTTGTGAAGTTAGGCCTTGTAGAGTTAGGGCGTGTAGTGTTAGAAGCTTGGCTCTACATGAGATCTGATAACTTTTTTACAGTGCGAGTCATATGGGCTCGTCTTGGCAACATTTTACATGAAAATGTTTTTGGTGGGATTTCATTTCTTTTTGTAGGTTGTTTGTAACAATTTTTTTTTTAACAAGGAGTACCTATACATATATATATCTAGGGGAACCAAGTTATAGATTATTAGATTAGACCTCTAGCGTCATCAAAATTTAATTTAAAATTACAGGTCTCATACAAACTCCCATCCCCTAGTTTAAGGGGTTGGGGGATGAAAGTTACAAGTTTTATAATTTTTTTGTTGTTTGTGTGCTAATACTAGCTTACATACAAAATTTCAGCTTTCTAGGACATTAGGAAATACCTTAAGAATTTTGATGATCATCAGTGAGTCAGTGACGAAATTAGCGTTTTTTAGATATAAATAAAATCTGAAGTATAAAAGCTAATGTAATTAAAACTTAATATGTTCAATAAGTCCGCTATTGACAATATATCCCGAAAATTTTGTTGATCTAGCATAATCCAAACCCAAGTTATGAGGGTTCAAAAAAACGTCGAAGCGCTTCGAGAAAAGGTAGGTAGTGCCCGTGCGCCTCGCTTGGCTTGTCTTGGCGGGGGCACTACCGTGCCCCCAGATATGCATTTTAATCTATTTTTTTGTTCATATAGTCATGTTAATGCCATCCTAAGCGGTGATCAATCAGGATGACTTCATTTAGACCGCCTTAATATTTGGGCAACTACGGTTTCCAACGACAGATCTCCATAAACTTTGCGATATACAACCAGTCAGACAACTAAGAATACATTTTATTAACACCATAATATAATGATTCAAAAGTAGAAATAAGAAGGTAATTAAAACTCATTGTACTAAAAATGTTTTTGCAAAAAGTCAATATCCAGCTAACTTAGCTTATATACATTATACAATCCAGAAATTACGAACACAATTACAAACTTTCATCCACTACTTTATACCTTAGGGGGTAAAATTTATCAAAATCTTTTCATAGCAGATGTCTAGGCCTGAAAGTACAATGAACGTTTTGATTCCCATGTGAATGTTGCAATTTGCGATAATTTGCAACATAAACGGCTGTATCTTTTGATTGCGTGGGCTTATAAGTTTTGCTTTTTCATAGCTTGAAGAGACCGTAGGTTTGAGTATTCCATATAAATTTCAGCTTGATACCTCAATGCGTTGACAGACAAACGGACAACAAAGTGTGAGGTTCACCCTAATAACCAGTCTAATGAATCATTTATAATATTTGATATGCATATAGATAATATTTTTATATAATACAAATTCGTCGTAATTATAGATAGTGGACGGTTGCATATCTCATCTGAATCATATTTAAATAAAAAAAAAATCAAATTTAATAACTAAAACCATGAAGATGTCGTACTTACCGCTTCTGGGTGTGCTGCTCCTAGCAGGTAAATAGTTATTTTTATTTTCCTAATTATAATATACTGTAGCAGTGTCTGTGCCACGTGGTTTAATTCTCATGAGTCTAATATATAACCGTAAATATTAATGTAAAATCATCAACATTCGTCGAGTATTTTTTTTTAGAAAGAATAATAAACCTAAAGAAAATATTTTTGTTTGCAGCAATTTCTCAATCTGAAACTCCAGACACTCGTATTGTCGGAGGTGAAGACACAATCATTGAGAAATATCCATCTTTGGTACAATTGGAATATTTTGACCCCTCTTATGGAAATTGGAATCAGGACTGTGCAGCTAACATCTTAACTACTTACTGGATTCTTACAGCTGCACATTGCTTCGCCCATCAGTAATTATTATTATTTAATTTCAAACTGTCACAGCATGTACGTAAAATATCTTATTTCGTTCAGGGCCACTGGACAAAAAGTATGTCATAATGCCTTCCTCGATCTACCGCAGTTAATAAGTTATGCTTGTAGATATTATGTTTTAGGATATTTTATACTCTACTTTGACAATGAGTTGATATCATAATGCTTCTATCTTCTATGGTAATATCAACCCATCATCAGAGTAGATAGAAAAAATGACGAAGATACATCTACATTTCTGTTAACGCTTAATAACCATTAACCATGCTATTATAAAGGAAATCAATCTGATTTATTGTTAAATTATTCTTCGTGTAGATTTAAACTTTTATAGTATAAAGTAGGTATTTAGTATTAAATTAAATTGTGAAATTGTTTTAAAAGTAAGGACATAAAAAGCTTAAATTGTTATATTAATGAAATTGTCTATTACAGTCATAGAGTGGAGTCCATGCGTATACGAGCAGGTTCCACTTACCGTATGACTGGTGGAAGCGTGCACTACATAGACTTAGTGCGCAATCATCCCGACTACGGCGTAGCGATTGGCCACGACGCTGATATTAGCGTCATGAAACTGCTCACTCCTGTGGTCTACTCGCCGTATATCCAAAAGGGTACAATTGCCCGCCAGGGCTTTGTTGTGCCAGACAATTATCCTGTTGTGCACGCTGGTTGGGGTGATATCTACGTGAGTACACATTTCATTGGCTTTCACAAGCATTAAGTAACTATATATTATGATACATTAATAGTGCTGATCACAGCTGATAGTTAATTTTAAATTATTTTTTATTTGTGTCGTATGCGCAAAGTTACTTCATGCCTTGCATGAGTAACTTTGCTACTATTTAATTCCTTTCCGATTCTTCCCGGTAGAATTGTCAATCCGAATCGCTGGTAATAAAAAAAGTTTACGCGAATGAATTGTTTTGAATTTGAGTTCAAAAGATAAATTCCTATTTCAGACTAATGGGCCGGCACCATTCACTCTTCAACATGTAAGCCTTTACACGATAAACAGAGAAGTGTGTGCAAGGCGTTATCAAAGAGACGGTGAATCATCATCAATCACTGACAATATGATCTGTGCTGGAATCCTCGACGTGGGTGGTCGTGACGCTTGCCAAGGAGACTCCGGCGGTCCGCTGTACGCTGATGGCGTCATAATTGGTATAGTGTCCTTTGGAAGAAACTGTGGTGATCCTTATTACCCTGGTGTAAGCGCTTCTGTCGCGTCTTTCTCTGATTGGATTATCGCTAATGCTCGGTAATTAAACATCCTGATCCTGTTGATTGAAAATTCTTGCTAAATAAAGAGGTATCAATATAGAACTGATTTGTTTCATTTTAATCTCGCTAAGTGTTAGTTTACCTGAAAGTAAAAAAAACATATAAATACGTACATAAATACATACATATAGGTTAAAATAATAACTGTCCTTCTTAAATATAAATTTATAAAGATTAGAAAAAATTCAGTCATGAGGCGGGACTCGAATTTCCGCATCCTTTCACGCCAATCAGGGGCGCATGCCTGACCTCAGGTCGAGACTAATGGCAGAGAATAGAATAAATGCTAAGGAATAGAAACTGCTATCGCTAATTATTGACATAAGCTCATGACATTTTAGTTATGGTTCGGTCACACTTATACGACTACAACGACTACACTACAACGACTACGATGACAACGACCAAAATTCCCATCCAGACAAAATTCGTTCAAAATAAAATATTAAAATTTCCCGTCATAATGGTACTTACTCGGAAAGAAAAAAATTTCTAGGTCAATTAATAAAAAAATAGGTTTTTTGCGATTTTTGCCGAGACGATAAGTTAATCATAGAATCACCTGGGACCAAAATTGTAGATCATAAAATTATCTATAAAAAACTTCCAATACATTTTTTTCTAGGAGCCACCGTTTCTACGAAAAATCTATGTTTTCATTCATTATTCGCAAAAAAGAATTCCAATAACCAGAACGACAGAAAATTTTAATATTTTTTTTTAAGTGTGTTTTTCAGAATTTTGTTAAATTGCGACTGGATGAAAATTATGTTTGTGGTCGTCTTCGTCGTTGGTAGGGTGAACAATTAATCCTTAGCGAAATTTCATACGCTTATGACAATTGGTATCGCTAGCGAATTCTATTCCTTTTCGTTTTGACGTTTGTCTCAGCGCTCAACTCAGCCACTCGTGATCCGCCAGAGCGATCGAATTTATTCTATTCTTTCAGTTTTATGTATCTAAGGGACACACCGCGCGCCATCTGTTGAGATGGTTAACGACCATCTCGACCAATACGAAACATTTTTCAATGAATACAATATTGTAACGATGGAACACGACCTTTTTGTTGAATTTGATATTTTTGATTTTATGACATTCAAATGCTTTATGAATATAAATTTATAAAGAATAGAAAAAATGATGAATGCTCTAAGTTATAGGTTACACGCTCAGTCTGGCGTCAGTTCAGTCCATCAGTCTGCTCAGAATGACGGGAGAATTATCGTCTAACCGGTTGACTGACGGACTGATGGTTCAGAATGGATGTCAAATTCTCATAGTATAATCTGCTGGCCGAGACGAACGTCAAAACGCCAAGGAATAGAATACGCTATCGATAGAAATTGACATAAGCGTATGATGTTTTGCCTAAGGATTCGGTCACCTACCAACGATAACGACGACACGAACAAAATTTTCATCCAGTCGCTATAAAATAAAATTGTTGCAAAACACAATTAAAAATGAAATTTAAGAATTTCCTGTCGTATTGGTGATTGGAAAACATTTTTTTGAGATCAATGGATAAACAAACAGGTTTTTCATAGTAACGGTGGCTCCTAGAAAAAAAATGTATTTAACCTTTTTTATAGATAATTAGATGATCTACAATTTTGGTTCAGGTGATTGTATGATATACTTACCGTCTCGGCGAAAATCACAAAAACCCTATTTTTTTTATTAATTGAGCTCGAATTTTTTTATTTCCGAGTACCTGAATGACGGGAGATTTAAAATATTGATTTTGAACAAATTTCGGCAAGATGGGAATTTTGGTCGTGGTCGTCTTCGTCGTTGGTAGTGTGACCGAACCATTACCAAAATGTCATGAGCTTATGTCAATAATTAGCGTTAGCAGTTTCTATTCCATGGCGTTACATACGTTTGTATCCGCGAATCCGTTCTAAATACAAAATATGAAGAAATTGCAAATAACTATTTTTTTTATAAATTGAACTCGAAAAAAACACACATGAATTACAATAATATGAACGATATACTGGATTTTTACTTCTTTAGACATATAATTTCATATAAGCTTACGAATCAAATATACAAGTCGTTAGTACAATATATCCTAGCGTATTGTATCCCTATCTTGGGGGAGCTAAAGAGTCAAGTCTACAAAGCGTATGCCAAGGTGACTTCTGAAAATCATGTACCAAAAACCACGCCGGTTTGCAACGACATATTTCTATAAAATTTGTGATATACTATCAGTCAGACAACTATACATTTTATTTATTACCCTCAAACAAGTAAAAAAACACAATTGTATCAACAGCAAAGAAAAGAATAAAGAAAGAGGTAATTAAAAACTCGTTTTACTAAATGTTTACTAAAAATATTTTTGCAAGACGCTAATATCCAACTCATAAGTCAGCTTATATATGTTGTGGCCATATCGTAGATTTGCTCATTGTAAATTATTGAACATTAACAGATTAACTTATTGTGAATAATAAACAAAACAATGAACTGGCTTGAAACAATAATCTATGAAGAACGGAAAATTATATTGCTACTGATAGGCTCACATAAGTGGCGATGCCTGACTTAAAATCCTTGAAATCCTTGAAAAAACAAAACCAGCCTAATATACCATTTACAACATTTGATATGCACGAAGACAACATTTTTATTTAATCAAAATTCGCCGTAATTAAAGATAGTGGACGATTGTTTATCTTGTGAATCATATTTAAGTAAAGAAACTCAAATTTGATAACTAAAACAATGACGATGTCGTACTTGCCGCTTCTGGGCGTGCTGCTCCTCGCAGGTAAACAGTTATTTTAATTTTCGCTTACCCCGTGGACGAACCCAGAAGATCCAGAATTTCTATAGCTAATGTCTAATTAGTCTGATGTAAAACCGTAAATATCACTGTAAATCATTAAAATATGGCCAGTAATATTTTCGTGAAAGAGTAATAAACCTAAATAATATAATATTTTTGTTTGCAGCAACTTCTCAGTCTGAAACTCCAGACACACGTATTGTCGGAGGTGAAGACACAATCATTGAGAATTATCCATCTTTGGTACAATTGGAATATTTAAACCCTTATTATGGAACATGGTCTCAGGATTGTGCGGCTAACATCTTAACTACTTACTGGGTTCTTACAGCTGCACATTGTTTCGTCGAAAAGTAATTATTATTTTTTTAATTCAAACATTCACAGCATATACCTATAATACCTTATTTAAGGGCCACTGGACAAAAAGCATGTCTAGTGGCTCTTCCTCGATCGACTGCAGTAAAAAAGATATGCTTGTAGATACGTTTTAGGAAATTTAAAATTCAACTTTGATAATGGGTTGATAACATGATAATGTTAATATAATATTATCAATCCATTATCAAAGTAGATAGAAAATAATGACAAAGATACCTCTTAAGTCTTAATATTTCTGTCCAATTAAAAACCGTGCTAATAATAATAATAAAGGCAATCAATCTGATTTATAGTCAAATTATTATTCTTCAACAAAATTTGTAGTTCATTTTTTTCAATACAATCAAAATTTGTTTAGTACATCGCATATTATTATTTCTGAACATACACCGACGCATGTGTGCGTGTGACCCTGTGTTACACACACACAGAGCTAGCTGCGACCGTTGAAATGTTGTAGATAGGTGATCTATCATGTTCGTTGTATAAACGTCTGCATGCGTCTTATAGGTCTTGTGGTCTCCTTAAAGAAAATTACATCTAATTAGTGTTTTAAAAAAAAACTTAATGGATTGGTCTATTGCAGTGATAGAGTGGAGTTCATGCGTATACGAGCAGGTTCCACTTACCGTATGACTGGTGGAAGCGTGCACTACATAGACTTAGTGCGCAATCATCCCGACTACGGCGTAGCGATTGTCCACGACGCTGATATTAGTGTCATGAAACTGCTCACTCCTGTGGTGTACTCGCCGTATATCCAAAAGGGTACAATTGTCAGCCAGGGCTTTGTTGTGCCAGACAATTATCCTGTTGTGCATGCTGGTTGGGGTGGTATCTACGTGCGTATACATTGGCTTTCACAAGCATTAAGTACATGATACATTAATAGTTTTGATAGTTAATTTTAAATTATTTTTAATTGTGTCGTATGCGCAAAGTTTCTTTGTATAAAGTAACTATTGAATTCCTTCCCGATTCTTCCCGGTAGAATTGTCATTCCGAATCGCTGGTAGTAAGAAAAGTTTACGCGAATGTATTGTTTTGAATTTGAGTTCAAAAGATAACATCCTATTTCAGACTAATGGGCCGTCATCATACATTCTTCAGCATGTAAAAATTTACACGATAAACAGAGAAGTATGTGCAAGGCGTTATGGAGACGGTGTATCATCATCAATCACTGACAACATGATCTGTGCTGGAATTCTCGACGTGGGTGGTCGTGATGCTTGTCAAGGAGACTCCGGCGGTCCGCTGTACGCCGATGACGTCATAATTGGTATCTCGTCCTTTGGAAATAACTGCGGTGATCCTTATCACCCTGGTGTCAGCGCTTCTGTCGCTGCTTTCTCTGATTGGATTATCGCTAATGCTCGGTAATTAAAAATCCTGACCCTGTTGATTGAAAATTTTTGCTAAATAAAGCGGTATCACTACTTTGAAATGAACTACTTTGTTTCATTTTAATCTCGCTAAGTGTCAGTTTACCTGGAATTTTAAGTAGCCAAAGGAAAATGACCTGTAAGCAAAAAAAGTTTATTGAATGTTGGAAAATAATGTATTATTTACAGCGATACAGACAGGTAAAAGGTATATTTCCAAATTTCAAATGAAGAATTTCATTGTCATTCATCAGAAAATATAATAATATTTTGTATGATTGTGATCTTGTTAAAACTCCGACTGATGTAAATGTAATAATTAAAAAAAATGTCTATGATAAAGTCGCTTTTTTATAGAAAATTAATAGGTTATCTTTTATTTTTATGTTCAATTTCACGGCGAGACATAAGTTTTATAGTAAACTTTCATAAAAGACAACATGTGAATTCTGCTATACGTGTAGTAAGATATTTGATTGCTGCTAAAGATTTATGTATTGTTTATATAGTGAGAGCTCCTGCTTTCATAGAATATTCTGACTTAGATTGAGCAAGAGATAATACACTAAAAATTCTACCTCGAGATACATATTTTTTTCAATGGGGGCCCAATAACATGCTCCAGTCAGAAGCAAATGACTATTGAAGTCTTTACCACTGAAGCATAATTTGTAGCTGCTTCTGATTCTGCTGAATAAATTATATGCTTGTGACAATTATCGTTACACCAAGGTGAAAAATATGAGTTTTTTACTTTACATATAGATAATACCACCTTATAAATCTTTCCTTTGAACAGGACACTTCTCCAAACTGCCTAAAGATATCAATAGTCAAGCCGATGTTTAAAAAAGGTGATAAACAGATGCTTAACAATAACAGACCCATAACTCTGACCTGGATTTAAGCGAAGGTCTTTGAAAAAATGTATAGGAAATTAAATTCATTTTTAGAAAAATTTAACATAATTAAAGAAGAACAGTGTGGGTTTCAAAAGAACAAATCAACGTCATTGGCTACATTCTCCTTATATAGTAAAAATGACATCCTTTGATATTGTTAAGCATAAAACTTTCCTCCATAAATGTAATCTGTATGGAATAAGAGGACCCAGCACTTGATTGGCTCGAGAGCTACCTATCTAAGACATCGTCAACAATACGAAGAAATAGCTCACGCACACTCAGATATAAACGTTAGAATGCACAGATCCACTCCTAAAGATAATAGAAGTGGAGTGCCACAAGGAAGTGTCTTTGGACCTTTATTATTTCTTGTATGTAAAAATGATTTGCCCAATATAACACTGCATAAATGTGTACTGTTTGCTGACGACGTATCAATTATTATTGCCGATAACAATCTTACCGACTACTAATCCGTTATTAATTCAATTAGAGGTAAAAATATAATAAAATGGTTAGAAATTCATGATTTAAATGTTAACACAGGTAAAAGAAACTTTATTCAATAGCATAATAATATAATTATCAAAGCGCAATAAAGTTTTAAAATCGTCCCATTTACCACAATAAAAACTAAACACATTGATATTTAAAAATATTTAACTTTATTAGATAAAAATGTTTAATAAACATTTACTTTATTTCCAGTTCTTATCATTTGACAGATATCTTAACAAATCATTCAACGCAGACATTCAAATTTTTAAGAGATCAAATTAAAGAGAGAGTGTGTTAAGTTTATAATTGAAATTGTTAAGCGTAGATTTTTTTCTTTTTAAAATAATTTCAAGTCTTTGTGCAGAAAAATAATAAATAATAAAACTCTTGATAACTATGTGAGCAACATTAATTAAAAAAAATGGGAAAAATCTAAATTTCTTAGTATCCCTTTAATCACCCTATATTTTCTAGTTTCTGTAGATAATTATCGAACATTCGCGACTATCCAATCAGAATATGACGCGACAGAAGTGCTGATACCAGGTGTGAAGGCATCAGCGCAGTTCTCATATCTGAAGGAGATGATGCCGACGATGACGTTACCAATATACATCGGCCCACCATTGTCGCCATGGCAAGCGTCGCGACCACCCTCTTCGAGGACACCGGCGCAGATCATGTTTTTGGTGATTGGTGATGACAAACCGTGTCCCCAACGCCATTCGCACACTTGTGTGTTCACCGTGTAGACTGTTACATTTTGAAGTACTACTGATTGCGGTCCATTGGTCTGCAATTAGAATTATTCCATTGAGCTCCTAAATTTAAGCTTCAACTTAAATTTAAAAAATACAACCAATTCGGAATGTCACTTCGGAAAAAAATAATTTTGTCCTTGAAAAGCTACAACATTTCGAATAGCATAGGCATTTCTGTCTAGGATCAAACCCAGGCAAACAACTAGTTTCTAATCTGTGCACTTACTGTCTAAAAATATTGAACTACCTCTGAACTACTTAGCATAGGTTTTTATAGAATAGATAAATATAAAACCGTGGTTTTGAAAGTTTACTTAAATGTACACTTACGTAAATGTCTCCCCATCCAGCGTGCACAACGGGGTAATTGTCTGGCACAACGAAGCCCTGGTTGACAATAGTTGCCTTTTGAATATACGGCGAGTACACCAGGGGAGTTAGCAGTTTCATGAGGCCAATGTCGGCGTCGTAGGAGTAGAGGTGTATGTAGTCGGGGTGATTGCGGCTAAAGTCTACGTAGTGCACGCTTCCGTTAGTCTCACGGTAAGTGGCACCTGCTCGAATACGAGTGTACTCATCTCTAGTGCTGCAAAAGAGAAGATTGAAAGGAATAAGATATTCTAATAGTATCAGTTTCTGCTCTGAAATTAAATAAAATGGAGAAAAATAATTACTATTCGTTACATTGCGCCGCTGTCAGAACCCAGTAAGTAGTTAGGATATTGGCCGCACAATCCTGATGCCAAAATCCAGAGCCAGGGTCGAAATATTCCACTTGCACTAAAGATGGATAGTTCTCGATAGTGGTGTCTCGACCTCCGACAATACGAGTGTTTGGAGTTTCAGACTGAGAAAGTCCTGCAATCATAAAAATATAGTAAGTACCAAAATATAAGTTATCCATAAATAATAATTGATCGAGAAGGTAAGAAATAATTACTATAAAAATATGATAAGAAAATATCTACAAATAAAATATACAAGTTACAATATTTAAATAAGAAACGACAATATTAAAAGGAACACCATAACAGGGAAAAACAGTTGAATCAAATAAATCATATTATAGACTTCGCTGACGTTAATTTCAGACCAACAATGTTTTTAAATAAAATTTGTTTGTTTACCTGCTAGGAGCAACACTCCCAACAGCGGCAAGTACGACATCTTCATTGTTACGGTTGTCAATGTTAATCCATAAAAAATCGGTTTTCCCTATTTAAATAGGATTCAAAAGATAAACAGTCACTATCAAGTGCACTATCAAGCATTACGACGAAATCGATTAAGGGAAGCTACTGTCCTATCAATTAAAGATAAATGATAAATAATCGCGACTTCATTTTCATTTTTTCAAAGCCATGACAAACAATGCTTGGATTAGCTAAAACTTGAAATCCTAGAAAAGAATCAACTTAATTTATTATTTATAACGTTTGATATGCATTCTGACGATATAATTTAATCAAAATTCGTCGTAATTAGAGATAGAGAACAAGTGATATCTTGTTAATCCGATATAATATATAAAGAGAATCTCCTTTATTGGAAACTAAGCTTTGACTGCTATTACAATGAAGATGCCGTATTTTCCGTTTCTGGGTGTGCTGCTCCTTGCAAGTAAATAGTTATTATAATTAATTTCATGATTATAATATATATGCGCGCGTAAGATTACTTTTATGTCTCATGTTAAACTTATATTACTGTAAAATCATCAAAATACGTCCAGCAGTTTTTTCGTGAAAGAATAAAACCTACATAATATTTATTATTCTTGTTTCCAGCATGTTCTAAGTCTGAAACTACAAACACTCGTATTGTCGGAGGTCAAGACACAATCAATTGAGAAATATCCATCTTTGGTCCAAATAGAATATTTTGGGCCTTGGAATGGAATTTGGGATCAGCAATGCGCGGCCAATATTTTAACTACTTACTGGGTTCTTACAGCTGCACACTGTTTCAACGAAGAGTAATTCTTTTTTTTAAATTTCAAGCAAGTACTATCGCAATAGATACTGGTTTACGTAAAATGTCTCATTTCTTTAAGGGGACCACATATATATAGTCTGTTTTATAATGACTTGAATGAATGAATGAAAAATTCTTTATTGCACACAAAAATACAGGATTACAAAATAAGAGCGAATGAATTCCACGATCTACTACAGCAAAAAAGATATGCTTAAGGGCGTATTCAGAAAGCGAAATGCTTATCGGCGCTTGTCAACGCCGCGCTGGCTGGTTTGTTCTACACAAAGGAAGCAGGTTGAAGCAGACCAAAACAAATTTTATATATGGCAGCGCCCAGCGCTGACCAGTGCTTGTTGAAGCTTGTCAGAACTTGTCGGCGCCGATCAGCGCTTATCGGCGCGTGTTCATATATTTTCCTGCGCGGGTTACCAGCGCTGACAAGCGTCGGTAAGCGCTTATAAGTTTCGAGCTTTCTTTCTGAATACGCCCTTAGAATATACAGGCATTGCACTGTGTACTGACAGAGCTAGCTGCGATTGTTGATATATGGCTGATAGGGGACCATTACGTTCGTGGTATTATTAACGAATGCTTGCAAGGTCTTGAAGTCTCTTAAAAGAAAATTATTAATAGCTTTTAAGTGTTTATTTAGTCTAAGTGAAACGCTCTATTACAGTGATAGAGTGGAGTTCATGCGTATACGAGCAGGTTCCACTTACCGTATGACTGGTGGAAGCGTGCACTACGTAGACTTTGTACGCAATCACCCCGACTACGAGGACCAAGACGGATACTACTACGACGCAGACATAGGTGTTATCAAACTGCTCACTCCTGTGGTGTACTCGCCGTATATCCAAAAGGGAACTATTGTCAGTCAGGGCTTTGTTGTGCCAGACAATTATCCTGTTGTGCATGCTGGTTGGGGAAGTATTTATGTGAGTATACAATTCATTGACTGCTTATACAAGCACATTAAGCACACGATACAGCGTCCTCGTAAATAATAACTTTTTTTTTTTTTTTTTTTTTTTATATGAAAGAAGGCAAACGAGCATGTGGATCGCCTGATGGTAAGCAATTCCACAGCCCATAGGCATCTACAGACGTGTCCGAGGATGTGTTGCCGACTTTTTAAGGTGGAGGTATATTCTCTTTTTAAATGCCTCGATGTCATAGGTGTTCGGGAATATCGCCGAAGGCAGGCTGTTCCACAATTTGGTTGTGCGCGGAATGAAGTGGCGGGTAAATCGCACCGTACTAGAGCGCCAGAGGTCCAAATGGTGAGCGTGAAACTTGGTCTTATGCCGTGCGGTACGGTTGTGGAATTCCGCGGCAGGTATCAGCTCAAACAACTCCTCAGAGCACTCCCCATTATACAGACGGTAGAAGACGCATAAACATGCAACGTCTCGTCGCAAATCTAGAGAATCAAGTCGATCGGTAAGTGTTTGTTTGCCAATAATTCTGACGGCTCTTCGTTGCACGCTATCAAGTGGCAGGAGCTGATATTGTGGTGCCCCGGCCCAGAGATGGGAGCAGTATTCCATATGAGGCCGTATTTGTGCTTTGTACAGTAGTAATAGATGTTCAGGCCTGAAATACTGCTTCGCTCTATTTAGGACACCCAATTTTTTGGAAGCTAGTGTAGCTTTGCCTTCCAAGTGATAGCGGAACTGAACGTCATCAGAAATATTGACACCAAGAATTCCGATACTAGACTTGATACTAAGGGGAGTGTTCTCAAATAGGGGCGCCGTGATAAATGGTGCTTTTTTAGCTGAAAAAAGACATACATAACTATCGTATTCCTTGATTCTTCCCGTGTTTTGAATTGAGATCAAATGAAAAATTCGCTTTTCAGACTGCCGGCCCGCCATCATACATTCTTCAAGATGTAACCGTTTACACGATAAACAGGACAGAGTGTGCGAGGCGTTATCGGGACGGTTTATCAAAGTCAATCACTGACAACATGGTTTGTGCTGGAATCCTCGACGTGGGTGGTCGTGACGCATGCTATGGGGACTCCGGCGGTCCGCTGTACGCTGGTGACGTCATAGTTGGCATCGTGTCCTTTGGAGAAAATTGTGGTGATCCCTTTTACCCTGGTGTCAGCGCTTCAGTCGCGACTTTCTCTGATTGGATTGTTGCTAATGCTCGGTAATTATATACTCACGCCCTGTTAATTGAAAAATCTTGCTAAATAAAGAGGTATAAATATCAAACTACGTTGTTTCATTGTTATCTGCCTAATTCTGTCAGGGTATCTGGAATTTTAAATAACAAGAGGAAGAACTTCTACCTGTATGCAAAACATGGTATATTAATTCCTTTGAAATGTAATTTGAGTAATAAAATTATAAACACCATTTTTATACGCAACTAGCCGACTAGTCTAAATGAATGCCAATCAATTGCATGTCAGAAAAACCAGACAAAATTGGACTAATCCATAAGTAGAAACATTATATTGCCATGAAATATCACCTGCTCTTGATATTTCATGGCGATTGTTGTTGTGTATTGTTTTTTGAAGTGAAACTTCTTTAGGCGCGTTGAGAGTGAAATTTCAAGGTCGCGTCAAGGCAATACCATTACGTCATGGAGTAATGCGACGATATTGGTATCTTTGAATCATGCAAACAAAGTTTCATTTCTGACACATGTGCTCGGCACACACGCTCTTTTTTATTTATATAGATTTCTTAACCATGGAAGAAGCTGGTTTTGCCCAGAAAAATACAAGGACCATAATATTATTAGTTGTGCTTTTTCTTCCCATTTAATCTAGGGCATAATAAAACAACATACGTAGTTTAAATGTATATGTGTTTATTCAACGGTAAAAATCTTCAATCCAAGCTTTTAACTTTTTCAGCAAAATTAAATATTTTTGTATTTACTCTACACTAGCAATAGGATCACTAGATGAGCATGTTGGTTGCTTGGTTTTAGAGATGTTGAAATCGCGTCTTTGAATTGACTAGCGAGTTCATTCACAACTCGTCAAGTAGTTAAATATCCCAACAAAAACATAAATGTAAAAATTGGAGCCAAGTTCAACCGTCGACTTGCCGAAAAAAGAATTGAGATCTAAATGTGTGCCAAGTTCTGTAGACAGTCCAGAAATTTATTTACTAAGATGTATAAAATTCTTAGGTGAACTGAAAACTCAATTGTTTTATTTTCCCTTATAGAACAATGTTTATTCAAAATATGATTTTTTTTAATTTTAATAAAAGAATTATTTACACATAGCAAACAACTAATGACCTACTGAACCTCATAATTTAACCAGGCTAGTTTTTAGGTACTGTTTATCTATATAATATCTTCTCAAATTGTTGATATTGAACGTTATTATTTTAGAAACTTGTAAAAACTAGCCAAGTCAAATTATGAGGTTCAGTAGGTCATTAGTTGTTTGCTATGTGTAAATAATTCTTTTATTAAAATTAAAAAAAAACATATTTTGAATAAACATTGTTCTATAAGGGAAAATAAAACAATTGAGTTTTCAGTTCACCTAAGAATTTTATACATCTTAGTAAATAAATTTCTGGACTGTCTACAGAACTTGGCACACATTTAGATCTCAATTCTTTTTTCGGCAAGTCGACGGTTGAACTTGGCTCCAATTTTTACATTTATGTTTTTGTTGGGATATCATTACTTTCGTTTATCATTTGGATTCGTAATTGACGTTTGAAGTGTCAGTGTAGCTCTCAGTTATTTCCAATTTTAAAAATAGTTTACTTACATAAATATACTTTAAATGTGAACAGTTTTTAAAAGCACTTCAAGACGCGTACACCACAGTGATATTGTGTCAAAACACTAAGTTTTAAGTGCCAAGTTAAACATTACAGCTGACGATCAGCTGTTAGTCATACTGGACACAGGTACCCACAAACTAAAAGTGAAATTATAACAACCACAAATACTATTCATACGAGAATTAATTATATTTGTTATATTGCAAAGTAAAACTACATTAAAACAAATATATTGTCCGATATTATTTACTTTGTGAAGCTTTGTAACCAATAGAGGAGATTAGAAATTTGAATATATGTATAATAATTCCTTAATATAAAGTACTGCTATTAACATCCACGCCATCTTGGGGTTACATCAAGATTTACCAAGAAACTATCAATTTATAATAACATGGCCAATAAGTGTTCCACTTGTGGTAAATTTTACGCGGCAGCAGATGGCGCTAAATGTATGAAATGTAATACAGTATATCATAGGCAATGTCATAATATAAGTCCACAAGCAAAACACAACTCTAATTGGCAATGCAAATCATGCTTAAACAAGATATCTAAATTAACACAAGATACGGATGCCGACGTATTTGTGGATGTGTGTAACGCTGGCTTGGGAAACGAAACACCCACACTTGCGCGCGAGATTCAACTTTTGCGCGCGGAATTGTCCGCATTTCGGGAGGAAATGAGCCGCCTTACTAAAGTAGTTGGAGATTTTAGCTTACGGTTGGACGGAGTGGAGGAGAGGGTGAAAATGTTGGAGGATTGCAACACGGCGAAAAAAGATGCGACTGAGGAATTAGAAAAATTAAAAATACAACTTAATGAAAATGAGCAAGCGCATCTTTTAAATGACCTGGAAATTTCGGGAGTTCCCGATTTTACTGGTGAAAACACTATGCACACCGTTGTTACACTTGCGCAAAAGCTGGGTGTAAAACTCGAAGAACGGGATGTGATGTGTGCTTACCGTGTAGGCGTGAAACGTGACCGTGCATCGAGTATGGACAGCCCGCCAGGCACTAGCGCTTTGCGCGCGCGCCCGCGCCCTATTGTGGTGCGTCTCGTGCGCCGCACTGTGCGCGATCAGCTGCTGCAGTCGGCGCGCGTGCGGCGCGGGGCCGATACGTCAGGCATGGATATACCGGAGCAGCCGCGCAGATTTTATGTTAACGAACGCCTTACGTCATTAAATCGTCACCTATTTTATCTAGCAAGAGAGGAAGCGAATGCAAAAAAATGGCGTTTTGTGTGGACCCGCGGTGGACGTATCTTTGCCAGACGTGACGCTAAGTCATCTTCTCATTTGATACGCTCAGAAGCAGATCTGCGTCAGGTTTTTGGTTGTTGAACCATTTAGCAATTATTGTTGAATGCTACATCCTATCGGAAATTATTATGAAACATCCATACTATTTGAACATAAAATTATATATAATATTTTCAAACCTAAAATCATTACACAATTTTCTTGGGTTTTTTGAAACAATGTACATAATAATATATCGTACCGTAGAACTTTGAATCGTTCATATAAATACATAGGGGCTAATGTTACAGATGTTAAATTTATTACTTTGAAACCTTTATTTAATATATATAAAATTGGTGTAAGACTTTGTGTTGTTCACCTAATATTATATAATTTTATTTCAATTGCAATTGTATCCGTTCTGCTTTATGCAAATCATACTTGTTACGTTCTGAATGTATTGTGTTATAATTATTATACCTCTATTAAAAAATATTACTTTGTGGAATTTATATGTGTGGTTGGGTGGCTCGATTTTTTAATACAATATATACTTATAATAATTATTTATATTTCAATTAAAGTCATATGTCTCATTAATTGTTATAATATACCCATAATATATTATTTAAAATTACTAGATTTATTATATATGTTTATTTTTTATTATATGATTGTTTCAAATATTAGGGTAATGTATATACGAAGAATTTTTTATTTTAAAGCCAAATGATCAGAAACAAATTTTTAAAAATTGGTTTGCTAAATCCGGGTTCGTTGGGAACGAAACACGATGAGTTGATTGCAGCGGTGGAACGTCACGCCGTGGACATTTTGGCTCTCAACGAAACCTGGCTACGAGAGGGAGAAGAGGGACGTGCTCCTCGCATACCCGGCTATCGCCTCAAACATGTTCCGCACCCGCCCAGTATTCGTAATCGAGGTGGTGGGGTAGGCTTTTATGTAGTGCGGGGACTGTCCTTTAGCATACTATCATGTCCTCCACACCCACAAGTAGAGCAAATGTGGATTAAGTTAACAATACGAGGTAAGTCTATCGCCATTGGTACTGCTTATCGCCCGCCATGGTTGGACTGCGACATATTTTTAGACGCAGTTTCAGACTCACTGAGCACATTTGTGTGGTGCGATTACATAGTCCTCTTAGGAGACTTTAACATTAATTTAAAACAAAATTCAATAAATTCTAATAAATTCAAACAATTTATTCAGACCGCGAATCTTACCCAGCACGTTACTGAGGCAACTCATTTTGTTAATGATAGTGAAACATTGATAGATTTAGTTTGCACTAACGCTCCAATTTCGCACATACAAGTAGATCACGTAGAACCTCTTAGTAACCACGCCTTTATTGTTTGCGACGTGAATATTCGAAAGCAAAAATTTGCTTCGAGATGGGTTACCTACAGACCGATTAAAGACATTGACTTGGATGAATTTAATGATTGCCTGACTAGGATAAATTTAGATTTTATATTTAATTTGGACGATGTTAATGAAATGGTAAAATATATGACAAACTTTTTAATAGTACTTTTTGACAATTATGCCCCACTTAAGACAACAAAAATTAAGGAAAAGAATTATCTGTGGATCACCTATAATATAAAACTTATGATGGCGCGCCGAAATGAAGCTCAGATTAAGGCGAAGAGACATGCTCAGTACAAACCTTACTATAATGATCTGAAAAAATATGTTAAGTCCGCAATACTGCGAGAAAAGGATGCCTATTTTAATAAATATGTTAACTGCAACATCGATAAACCTAAAATATTATGGAAACACATAAAGAACCAAGTACATATTAAGCCGGAAAAAGAGATGTCGTTACCTGCGCACATAAATAATCCTGATCTAATTAATGCACATTTCATGAACATACCAGGAAACAACAATATATCACAATACCTGATTAATTACTATGAAACGGAACGTTTTAGCCGTAATGTGTTTAATTTCGCTCCTATTCGTGAATCTGACATTGTTAAAGCCCTTAAAGCTCTTGAGTCCAATGCCATTGGAGTCGATGGATTATCCCTAGAGATGATTAAACTTGCTCAGTCGCTCATAGTGCCAGCCCTGACTCATTTGGTAAACAAGTCTTTTGATACTAGTATTTTTCCGGACCTTTGGCAGGAGGCTATAGTCAGACCGCTAAAAAAAGTGCCTAATCCACAGGGAATCAAAGATCTCCGCCCCATTAGTATCTTACCTTGTTTTTCCAAGGTAATCGAAAAAATTGTTCACTCCCAACTTTCTGGTTTCCTCGAATCTAAAAACATTCTTCCACATCGACAATCAGGCTTTAGAAAGGGTAGGAGCACTACAACCGCTCTACTCGATGTAGTGGACAATATATTGGAAGCTCAAGATGATGGTAAGTGCAGCATTTTGGTCTTGCTAGACTATTCCAGAGCATTTGACACCATAAATATTGAACTCCTTTTAGCCAAATTAATTTACTACGGTTTAAATGACCCAGTTATTCGTTGGTTCAGGAGTTATCTTAGTAAGCGATGTCAAAGTGTGGCTGTGGAAGACAATGATGGCAAGACTTGCTATTCGCAACCTGTAGGTCTTAAGAGAGGAATTCCTCAAGGTACGATATTGGGCCCTTTACTTTTTATCCTATACACCGCTGATATAATTAACAATATTCATCATTGTAAATACCATCTTTATGCAGATGATATTCAGCTGTATATTTCATTTACGCCTCAGGAAAAGCTTACAGCAATCGAAAAGCTAAATTCCGATCTCACCCGCATAGCTACATGGTCTCAAGAAAATACCTTGGTTTTAAACCCTTCTAAAACTAAATTCATGGTTCTGGGGACTCAACATCACATCAAAACTATTGAGCAATCGATTCCCCCAATATACGTTAATGGAGAGGCAATAGAGCGGGTGAAAGAGGTTCGCAATCTCGGCATCGTCTTCGACGAGTCACTGCGGTTTGAAAAGCATATTAATCAAACAATTTCTAACTGTTACTACCGGCTCAAAGTTCTCTACCATATCAGAAGCCATCTGTCGACCAAGCTCAGAATTCGACTATGTGATGCCTTAGTGTTGTCCAAATTTAACTATGGGGACGCGTTGTATGGAGATCGAATACTCGCGCGCTCAAAGAAAGCTATACAACGAGTACAAAATGCGTGCGCCCGCTTTTGCTGGGATGTGCCCCCCCGATCCCATATAACGCCATACCTGAACAAGGCCAGGATTTTAAACATGCAAAATCGTCGAAGGCTGCATTTTGCCGTTCTGCTGTTTGCAGTCATACGGTCTAATGTACCTTCGTACCTCTACGAAAAATTATCCTGGTTGGGAAATTCGGACACGGTATACAGAACGAGGGCGTCTTTATTTGGATTAGCTATGCCTCGACACAACACCATGGCATTCAGAGGTGCCTTTAAATATCGAGCAACTAAATGTTGGAACAATTTGCCTCCACCATTGCGAAATAAAAGCAGTTTGCCGAGCTTTCGTAATGGATTCAAAAAATTTATAATACAGCAACAAATCAGCCAACCTTAGTTGCTCTTTAATAATATATAATTATATATATATAAATAAGGCAATATTATTTTATTTATTTTATTTCATCTGTTATTTTATTATTTTTATCAGTTTATTTACTTTTATCGTATTATATAATTATAGGATATATATGAGTAAATAGTATATGAGTGGCTTATGTATAATATAGTAGGTACGCACATTTTATATATGTATATAGCACATTTGCATAGATATAGTATTTGTTATTCAGTATTTGTGTAATGGATATAAATATTGAAATGTATGTAAGTATAATATTGTTTATAAATCAAGCGACTTATAATTTTGTAGCCTCTATCGCTGCAAACGTCAGTTGCGATATGGGAGCCACTGAAAATCAGTGCTGCGGCTTTAAGGCCGCAGATTTCCTGAGTGGTCTATCCCTATCCAACACACGTGATCCATTCAACCACACTCATTATGTTTTTTTACTTTAAATGCACGACAAACATCCTTTTTTTATTTTTTTTGTAATTTTCATTGTCTGTTTTTTTTTTTTTGTTTGTTACACATTGCATTGTTGTTTTTTTTTCTGTATTTCTGTATTGTTTATATTTGTATTGTTTTTTATCTATGTGTGTTGGATTAAATGTATTTTCTTTCTTTTCTTTCTTTCTTTCTTACTTTTTGTACAGAAAATTACTTTGCAAAGATTTAATTTATGTATTTAATGCTTTTTATAAACGATTTTATTTTATTTTTTCTTGCGTTTTCGTTCGCTCTATATATAATTTACGTGCTCGGGACTCACTAAGAGATCATTTTAAGAATACTGGTATCCTTACTGTACTATCACAGTATATATTTAATAATATTTTGCATGTACACAAAAGCTCTGACTTACACACAAGAGTAGGAGATAGACACGATTATGGCACAAGGAACAGGAATAGAATTGAAATGCCATTTTTCCGATTAGCCAAAGTTAAAAATTCATTTATGGGTCAAGATATACGCTTATACAATAGAATTCCTCACAATATATAAAGAGTTTAGTAGTTCTAAATTTAAAACTTACATAAAAAATGTACTAGTTCAGAGAGCGTACTACAGTATTCAGGAATAAGTATATGGACGATAAAGACCCATGGAGGGTTGTCGCGTAAAAACCACAGGACAGTTCTTTGGCATATTATGTACTTAGTTAGATATAAGTTACATATTATGTAAATTTATTGACATTATTTTAAAAGAGCAACTATGGAGTTTCTTGCCGATTCTTCTCCATAGATACTGCTTTCCAAATCGGTGGTAAATGTTAAAATACTATGTAATGACGATTCGAAAGTGCTACTAAATAGTAGGTAGTCTAATTGAATAAATGAATGTTTGAATTTGAATTTGAATAATACACTTGTTAATAATTATATTGCATTAATCAATCTTACACATTTCAAGATGAAGAATAGGTATTAATTAACAATAAAAATATATTATTTAAAAACTTTTGTATAACTGTTCAGGCTATTGCCTAAGTTTAGTATCTAGATTCTTACTTGGTTACATCTACTATCTTTCAGTGCAAGTCCTATCAAAATCGGTCCAGCCGTTCCGGAAAAAGGGCAAAGTTTGAAAAAAGCGTGTGTGCCGAGCACACGTGTCAGAAGTAAAACTTCTTTGGCAAGATGCAAAGATCGTCGTAGAAGAATCGTCGCCTTACTCCATGACGCGACGGTATTGTCATGACGCGATCTTGACATTTTACTCTCAACGCGCCTAAGAAGTTTCACTTATTATAATTTTAATATTACGCAAATTAAATCATTTCGACCTTCGACGAAGCCTTCTTCCATTGTACTGAAATTAAAACTAAACTAAACACTCATAATTAATAAAGAATAAATAAATGTGAATATGTAAAATTATATATTATTTTTAACTGTATGAGCAATATTTTTATTACAATTTTCTTTTATTTTATGTAGTGATGCAACGAATACGAATACGAATATTCGTATTCGGCGAATATACGAATATTTAAAAACGAATATTTTTGTACGCAACTCTATTTACTACAGATTTAAAAATCGCGCGTTAAAATATGACGTGTGCAGAGACTGCTGATCCACTGGCCTTTTGGCGAGAAGAAAGCCTTTTTTCAACGGCTGGAAACATCCAGACTTAAAAAAAAAATCGCCTAAAACCAGAAAATCTAAGAATTTTATGTTTTTTAAATAAAAATTTGCCTATTGTAAATTTTAATTATTAGAAGAGTAAACATTCATTAAATAAATAAGTCTTTTATTACCAAGGCGAGATATTCGTATTCGTATTCGTATTCGCCGAATAGTAGGTTTGATATTCGTATTCGTATTCGTAAAAGTAGTATTCGTTGCATCACTAATTTTATGTTTAATAACAGTTTTGAATAAAGAAATCATGCAATCGAAGTAATCTGCCCTAGCGATACTAGCACGAGTGAGTGTGATGTCAGAGGCGCATCGAATCCACAGATGTTTCGCGCTAAAATATGTAAACTTCAATAATCTATATCTCAGTCATTTATTGATGGATTTCAATTTTTTTTTCTGCCACTGATTAGTTTTGATCTATATTTTAACACTATTATGGTGAATATAATATTTTCTATTTTTTTTAACTTTTCCATTTTTCCATACAAACAAAATTAATGTCATTGAAAAAAAAATTAAATACAGATAAATTCAGTATTTTCTGATTTTTTCCTTTGTACACTCACTATTACCTAGTTGATTACAAAATTTGAACTTTCTAGGTCATCTGGAAGTGGGTTAGGTTTTGTATATGTCTATAAGTCAGTCAGTCTTAAAAATTGCGATTTTTGGACATTAATATCTACGCAACTGTTTAATCTATATTTATGAAATTTAAGGTTCTTGTTTATCTCGAGGTCCTCTTGATATGTACCAAATTTGGTTTATTTAACATAAATAGTTTTCGAGTTATAAGGGGGTGAAAAGTGGCTCGAAATGGTTCGTGTAAATATACACACGGCCGCTGCTCGCCAGTTCTCTTCGCTTGAACTTGGCTTGACACGCTGCCGCGTGTCTAGATTCAGTCAATCAAAAATCTGATTCAACCAGATAACTACGACAGAGACAATATAGGGCCTGGGTGTACTATGGTGATACAACTTTTAACTTGAAAAACAAAGCTAAGCGGGCTAAGTGGTTCGACTCCACTTTCTATATCCCAACCGCAAGTGGCTGGATGCTTAGCAGCTGGCTTCATGAATGTGTGTGTGCAAGCTGGGGTTCTTCAAGAGAAGTGTAAACAGGTACCTTCAAGGGAATCGCGTTGCATATTAGACCATATCTTCACTTACCACCAGGCAAGATCTTGGCCAAGCATTACGACATACATTAAAAAAGGATGCTTTTCAGCTCATAAGCAGGCAACGCATTCACAGAGGCCATTGCCAATGTTCATTACTGATCGTTTAACACCGGGCGAGCCACCAACTGCGTTGCCACTCTATAAAGAACATCTAATATTTTTGATTCTTCAAAATAAATTATTTAATATTTTAACGCTTTTGAATTATATGTATCATCATTAGCAGTCTTGCCGTAGTCAATGTGATTGCGGACTTTTAAAACAATATTACACTAATGAAATACAACAAAAAACATTATGATGAAAATACTGTACCTAGTATTTATAACCTGCAAGTCTCCTCGTTTCTTTGTGATAAATTCGTGGCATCTTCATTGTTGATAATTTTCATATAAGTCCGCAGTATATGTGACTCTCTATTTAAATACAATTCATGAGATACAAAATGATGCAATATCGTTATTTCAACGAATTTTGATTAAATTGCGTTACGGTCTAATTAATATCGACAAGATAATATTCAATGAAAGTAGCTTCATTTAATCCCAACTCTATGATAAAGTTCCTAAAAATGATCTGAGATAGGATCAATTTCCTTCTACGTTATTTATTTATTAATTTATTTATTTATTAAACTTTACAGAAGGAATTGCCCACGTGGCTAAAACTACTAGTAAACTATAATAGATTGTATTTCGTTTTAACTTGCAAGTTAATGATTTATTTATTCCCAGACATTTTCCGGACATTTCCCTGGCATTTTCCGGGGATTTGCACGCATGTTCCGGTCATTTTCACGCATATACCGGATATTTTCCGGACATTTTCACGCATTTTCCGGATATTTTCCAGGGATTTTCCAGGGATTTTCCACGGTTTTTCCGGAAATTTCCACGCATTTTCCGAGCATTTCCCAGGCATTTTCCGGTTATTTTCCGGGAATTTCCCAGGCTTTTTCCGGGGATTTTCCGGATGTTTTCCAGACATTTTCCGGACATTTCCCTGGCATTTTCCGGGGATTTTCCAGACATTTTCCGGGGATTTTCCGAGCATTTCCCGGGGATTTTCCAGACATTTACAGGCTATGTCAGGGAAATGTCCGGAAAATGCCTGGAAAATTCCCGGAAAATATCCGGAAAATGCGTGAAAATGTCCGGAAAAACGTGGAAAATGTCACTTCAAATTTGCGAAGTAATTAAAGCAGAAAACCAAAAAAAGAAAAAGAAAGCTAAAATCTTTCATAGTAAATGTAGGTATATGGGATATTCATATTTCATACTTAATGTATGGGAGGGTTTAAAGATATTTTTTTTGATATTTCTCGATTTATTTTTAAAAATTTATTACCGCCATTTTACTCATTAGGTTAAGTACTTTCGATATCAGTTTAAAGTTTTTTGTTATCTGTAATACTTACGGAAAAATCGCCTGTGCACACTTAACGATTACACCCTGTATATCCATACTAATATTATAAATGCGAAAGTAACTCTGTCTGTCTGTCTGTTACTCAATCACGCCTAAAGTACTGAACCAATTTGCATGAAATTTGGTATGGAGATATTTTGATACCCGAGAAAGGACATAGGCTACTTTTTATTGCCAAATATGTACCACGGGTGAAGCCGGGGCGGACCTCTAGTATTATTATAATATTATATTCCACTATCCACTATGTAGAGATTAATTTTCATGTTTGGAAAATCGCAGTAAAACGTTGTCAAAGTACTTATATGTAACGTGTGACTACTACCTCATATAATATGAAAAGAAGCAGTATTGTTTGAAATAAAACCTCAAGTTACCCTCTATCTATAATATTAGGTACCTATGTGTGCTAAATTTCATTGTAATGGATTCAGTAGTATTTGCGTGAATGAGTAACAACATACACATCCATCCTTACAACATACATTTCATCCTCACAAACGCATTTGGGGTACCAAATGCGTTTGTGAGGATGAAATACCTTTCACGCAAAGCGGACACAGATTTCAGGGTCAGGTTTTAGATTTCGGTTACATTTTAGTATGTTATACCTGTACATATCCTCGGTATGCATACCGAATATTTTTGCATTTAGAAGATTAGTTTTTAAAATATGTATTTTTCTTTGAAGATGTCAGTAAGCGCGAAGCATGTGCGACTTCAAATGTAATTATCAGTTCATTAAAAGGAATTTTTAAATAAATTGATGACTGAAAAATAAACCGCATTAAATAACTTGTTTAACCGCATATTTTTAATTTTGAATTTATTTTTAAATTTATAAGTAAAATAAAAAAAAAATTCTTTTTATAGTATACGATATTATGTATTTTGTAAAATTAAATTGTAAAACTGACATGATGTAAAAGAAAAAGAGCAACTATGGAGTTTCTTGCCGGTTCTTCTTGCCGTTCTTTCAAAAGTGCTTCTAGAAGAAGTCTAAGTAATTAAATAAATAAATGTTTGAGTTTGAGTGTGCCTATGCGTACGAGAGACCTCATTCACAGTTCTTTGGTATTAAAAAAAGCACATAATTTCCAGTACCTACTTAAGGTTAATCTTATTATTTGATAATAAATGACAATAAATTAACTTAATCAAAATTCTTCGTAATTGTGATATGCACGATTTTATATCTGGAGAATCCTATTTATATAGAGAAATCTTGTTGTCAAATACAATTAAACAACAACAACAACAATGAAGGTGCTGTACTTGCCTCTGATGGGTGTGCTGCTCCTAGCAGGTAAAAAAAAAGATCATGTGTGCTGAGCACACGCATTAGAAGTGAAACTTCTTTAGCAAGATTCAAAGATATTTTACTCTAAACGCGCCTAAAGAAGTTTCACTTTCTTTTTGTATTGTACCTCTTATTATTGTATGTTGTTTTCATGACATTAACCTTCTTTCTATTTTGCTTTCTTCTCGAAAGATCGAATGAAATGATCGAAGAAAGATCATATCATTATTTTTTTAAACTCATAAGTTTATTCTTTCAACTCAAGCACTTTTGAAACGTTAAAATACATAATTTAATATTAACCGCCGGTTCGGAAAGCAGTTTCTAACAAAAAAACTCCGTATTTAGGTACTCTTTTAAAATCTTGTAATATTACATTTTTGTTTTACATAATAATTATAACAGAGAACTGTCCAGCGACGAATTTTATTTTGGAAAGCCTTGTGGCGGAGTTGTCTGTCAACTGTTTTATAATAGTCTAAGATCCCACAGCAGGATTAGTGCGTTCACAGTTTTTTTGCTAAAACCAAACTTTTATGTATATTTATAATTAGGAGAATATATATCGACTAGGTTGGCAGTCAAAATTTGGCCGCAATTTTGTTGACGATCACTGTCTTTTTAATGAATATTTTGCTAATTTTCCGTTTTTTGGCTAATATTTTGCCTTCATTGCAGCAATTTCTCAATGTACTCCAAATACTCGTATCGTCGGTGGTGAGGACACTGCCATCGAGAGGTATCCCTCTTTAGTACAAGTTGAACATTTCATCCCGTTCTATGGAGCTTGGACTCAAACTTGCGCGGGAAACATCTTATCTTCTCGCTGGATTCTTTCTGCTGCACATTGCTTCCCTATACAGTAAGTACTTTTTTATTTTAAATGCTTTCACAGCAGCTACAATTAATTTACCTTATGGACCCTCTTCACAATGGGGAGCGTTGGCCCAACAAATGATCATCGACGTTTGCCGCCATTACGGCATTACGGCCTATAGATGCCCCTACTCGCCAAGCGCCGCTTATTGTGAAGCGGGCCCATAAGCGTTGTATCAGTTTATTTATCTTTGTCGCTGTGAACGATGCGTTCTTCCAAACAAATGCTCTATTACAGGAACAGTACGGACTACGCTCGTATTCGCGCTGGCTCCAGTTTCCGTGAGTACGGTGGCAGCGTGCACTACATAGACATTATCCGCAACCACCCCAACTACACGAATCCCGCACCCCACGACGCTGACATTAGCGTCATTAGAGTAAGCACTCCCTTCGAGTACTCCCCGTCTATAAGACCTGGAGTTATCGCCAAGCAGGGATATATCTTGCCAGACAATTCTCCCGTTACCATCGCCGGATGGGGAGCCCCTTATGTAAGTACTTAATTATGACGTATTGCTATTATGAAATAATGAATAAAAACTTTGTTAAATACAAAACTTTTCCGATGGAAGTCAATATTCAAAAATTGTCTGTAATAGGTTTATTTAGCCTTTGAAAATAACATGATTATGCTCGTTTAAAAAGCTTGATTTAAAGAGCTTTCATTTTAATCGAATTAATAAGTAGCTGAATGTACGTATTGTTTAAACACTGATCATTTTATTATTGGCATTGTGCTGAATATTTGAGTTTCCCGTTAGGTAAACTATTTTAAATTACTAATCGACAGGAAAGCTGTAGTTAGGTAGTTGATAATTAATTTAAATTAGCTTTTATTGTACTGAATTTTTCAAGAAATTAGAGAGTAACAAACGAGCACCTCGTGAAATTATAAAAAACTTTTACATCACACACGTATAACTAAGACTTGAGTTTATACATTCCAATTTCAGTTCCACGCGAGGCCATCATTCAGGCTCAAAAATGCAATTCTTCAATCGATGCCTAGAGAAGTCTGCGCGTACCTTTATCAACCGTATAACATGACAATCACTGGGAACATGTTCTGTGTCAATGATTGGAACTGGGGCGTGCGCAGCGCTTGCCATGAGGACGCTGGCGGCGCATTCTACAACCGCAATGTTATAGTGGGCGTGGCCTCCTACACCCAGAGCTGCGAGGACACCAACTTCCCTACCATCAGCACGTCTGTCGGTGCTTTCTCTGATTGGATTATCACGAACGCTCAATAGTTAAATGACCATTACCCTGCTCGATGGATGCAGCACCCGATTGTTTGAACATTTTCCTCAAATAAAAACATGTCAATGACGTATGTTGTTTTATTATTATCTCCATGAATATCTGTTGACTGGTCTCTAACAATCCTAATTGGCAAGAGGAAAAATAATTGAAAATGTACTGGGATCGACCTATCTTCATAAACAGGCCTGTGACCATATAAATCTATTATTATGACTCAGCTGAAGGTATCAAAGTTTTATCCAAATTGAATGTGTATATCAGTTCAATCTGTTTAAGATATCTGCTTCAAAATTGTGTAGCAAGATTTCACCCGAACATATGAATATGTTTATATGTATGTATCTTACATTGCAAGTTATTAAATTGTAATAGCTTATAATAATATCGTTCAATCGTTTTAGGATTGTCTGGCCTCTCATTTTCACTTGCTACATATTATTATAACGTTGCAAACAGAGCTAGTTAATTTCCACAATAAAGATTTACATAAACAGTCCTTATTTTAATTGAAAAATACAACTGATTTTATTTATTAAATAGATAACGAATATCTTGATACTTGATAACAACCGAGAATCCAGAATGTATAGGACAACGACAGAATAATTTAATTATTTATGAATGAAAAATCATATCAAAGATCTTTTATCAATTCTATGCTAATTGCAACATTAATAAGACCTTGGTCTTTGACAATAAACCATTCCATCGAAAAATGTATACCAATATACCAATATACCAGTATACCAATCTGAAATGCTGCATAAATAAAAAAAAATGCATTAATAAAGGTCTACTTGCTAGGAAAAAAATATTACCTATTATTATTTAGAAACAACGTTTATTTTTGATTATTAATACATACAATTTTAAACATTTAGTTTTCATGCTTTTTTGTCCTCTTTTTAGTCTCGGTATAATTTTCTAGTTCTTTCTATTTTAATCTTAAAATTAAGATTTTTGTATTTGAAACTTCTAACACCACAAAAAGGAACCAAATCTCTATACTCTATACTAATATTTTATTTGTTTGTTTGAACGCGCTAATCTCGGGAACTACAGGTCCGAATTGAAAAATTCATTCGGTGTTTGATAGCCCATTCATCGAGGAAGGCTATAGGCTATATATCATCTCGCTAAGACCAACAGGAGCGGAGCACTGCGGGCAAAACCGGACCACAGCTAGTTGTCAATAAAGGTTTTGTAATACCTCACAATTTTCCCACATTGCTCACTAGATCTACCGCGCTTTTCAGTGAGGATAAAGCATGATTCACGATACCTTTGTTTTTTAAATTGCGATTAGTCAATTTAAATTGGATTATCTTTTCATCGAATTGATATGACTCACTTCCTCCTTCCTACTACTGTCCATGTTTAGATAAAATATGTTTTATTGTTTACTATTATAATTTATAATTGCTTATTATACTTTTTTTGGAACATCTTCCGCGAAAGGCATGTCATCAAGAAAACACAGTCGTAAGGGTGCTTTACCACTCTTACTTTTTGATCTTATATAGATACTAGTGGTCCGCCCCGGCTTCGCCCGTGGTACCTACATGTTTAAACTATCCTATCTCTCAAGTTGGATCGAACTGCACATGGTGTGCGAATTTTATTATAATTAAATGTGACACGAGATTTATATATATTAAGATAATAAAAGGATGCAACATTAGGGTACGTTTAATATTACACCATTTCTAAAGAAAGACAAACAAAGACACTTTCGACCTTATAACCTAGGTTTTTTCCTTAGCTTCTTATATTTCCTTACTAATTTGCTTGTGTGTAAGTTATATAATAAACCAGTGATATATTTAATAATTATTTGAATAAATATTAAATCTGGTTCGGTGGACTGGTTTCAACAAAAAAATAAACAATAAAAGACTCATAAACAGTGTTCTTGTGTTCAGTGTTAGTTAAAACATATTTTATCACACGGTAATAAAATATGTTTTAACTATCATGTATGTAGACAATAATAAAACAACGTATTTTTATATTCATATGCCTTTATTTATCGTGCATTTTCAATAATCCAATCAGTGTAAGATGCGACAGAAGCACTGACACCAGGGTGTCTAGGATCAGCGCAGCCCATTCCAAAGGAGATGATGCCAACTATGACGTCATCAGCATACATCGGTCCACCGGAGTCTCCTTGGCAAGCGTCACGACCACCCACGTCGAGGACACCAGCACAGATCATGTTCTCAGTGATTGTATTTGGTCCATAACGCGAAGCACACACTTCTCTGTTCACCGTGGTGATTGTAACATCTTGAAGTACGTGAGATGATGGCCCGTTGTACTGTATGTGAAATGTGAATAAGTTAGTTTTGAATTCATTCAATGAATCAGAAATTGATAATGGTATA
Source organism: Colias eurytheme (assembly GCF_061535395.1). Classification (NCBI taxonomy): domain Eukaryota; kingdom Metazoa; phylum Arthropoda; class Insecta; order Lepidoptera; family Pieridae; genus Colias; species Colias eurytheme. Next base: position 9,000,424 of record NC_142999.1, on the reverse strand, counting down.
TATTCGTATGATAACATAGGTTGTAAATAATGAAGATTATGCTTCGAGATAATGGTTGTGAGTAATTAAAAACGGACGCCATTCGAGATACTTCGCTATCAAACTTCACTTCGTAGAAAATATAAGGTTCAAAAACAAGGTTTCTGTAACTATGAAGATACTTACACGAATGGTGCCCCATCCAGCGTGAACTACAGGAAAATTGTCAGGTAAAACAAAACCCCTGCTGACAATAACTCCTCTCTGTATAGATGGTGAGTAGACGAGAGGGGTGAGCAGTTTAAAGACAGCAATATCGGCGTCATAGCTTGAAAGTTTTCCGTAGTCTGGATGATTGCGTTCAAAGTCTACGTAGTGCACGCTTCCTCCAGTATGACGGTAAGAGGAACCAGCTCGTATACGGGTCTTCTTAGGATCATACCACCTGTAATAGATTAAGTTGAATCTATAGTAATACAAGCGGTCCGCCCCGGCTTCGCCCGTGGTACATGTTTACGTTTTCTCTACATAAGAACCATCCTCGTACTTCAAGGAATATAATAAAAAAAAATTATCGAAATCGGTTCAGCCGTTCTCGAGTTATGCGCTTACCAACACATTTTGCGATTCATTTTTATATATAAGAAGAAGATTATAAAGCTGAAGTGTTTGTTTTTTTGTTTGAACGCGCTAATCTCAAGAACTACTGGTCCGATTTCAAAAATTCTTTCGGTGTTAGATAGCCCATTTATCGAGGAAGGCTATATACAATCACCGTAAGACCAACAGGAGCGAAACAATACGGGTGAAACCGCGGGGCATAGCTAGTCAGCTGATAAAATCAGATCTTTAATAAAAATACGATAGATTAAATAACGATACTTAGTATATAAGATTTATGATACGTGAATTTATGAGACGTACTGCAGGTTATCAGAAATAAAATTATAATTACCATTCATTAAAGCAGTGCGCAGCAGTAAGAAGCCAATAAGAAGTAAGAATATTTCCACCGCATTGCTGATCCCAAAGTCCGAGCCAAGGGAAATAAAACTCTATCTGTACTAGAGACGGATATTTTTCAATTGTGGTATCTTGTCCACCGACAATAAATGGACTTTCAGCTTGAGAAGATGCTGCAAATAAGATTGTACATTAATATAATTCACCAATAAAATACCAATTGAAGGTAAATATGAAATAGATAAAAATGGTGATGAATTGAAATACAAATTTTATAAAAATGTCACTATCTCACTCGAGACTTTTATAAAGATAATAAAATGAAATAACGAGCAATAAAACAGAATATTAATCCATCAGGCCCCGGAATCACAGACACAATAGAAAACCTATTGTGTCGCGGTCGGATCTGTGCTCAATGGGTTAAAGGGGTAAGTCAGAAGGTGAAAAATGTAAATAGGTACAAATATTTTAATCAAAATTATATTATTATCAATTTACCTGCTGTAAACAGCACCCCCAATAGTAGCAAGTATGATACCTGCATACTTATAATTTCGATAAGATTGCATTTTCATTATTTATAAAGATTCTCCAAATATGTAGATTGCATGTATCGATAATTATATCGAATTGCGATTAAATTCAGTTGTTGTTTAAGGCTAGTAAATAATATTATTATCTACGGATTTTCCAAAACATGGATAAAGGTTTCTACGATATGATTTGTGGCTCAGAACAGTTTATAATAATTAAAACGATTAAAATTGTTCAATATTATTTATAATCCAATCAGTAATGCTATTTCTGCTGACCCACACAAAGGTACTTGCGCATCTTCACTGCCAAAAATGCCCAAATACAATACTAGATTACCAAATTTTTCAGTCAAATTATGATTAAATAACAATTATCTTATCTTAGAAAATATTATCTGACGTTAACTAGTGCAGGCTTTGTACATATTGACGCTTCAAAAACTCTTGCAAAGAAGTTGGAATGAAGTGAATAATAAAACAACGCGCCTATTAAATCTATTTATTAACGAGCGTTAGCCACAATCCAGTTAGTATACGATGACACTTGTGTGCTGACACCGGGGTAGAAAGCGTCTGCACATCCATTTCCAAAGGAAACAACACCAACGACAACATTGCCAGCGTACAAGGGACCACCAGAGTCCCCTTGGCAAGCGTCACGACCGCCAACATTCAGGATACCAGCGCAGATCATGTTGGCAGTAATGGTGTTACCACCATAGCGTTGAGCGCAAAGGTTTCTGTTAATCACATAGATGGTAACGTCTTGGAGGACCACGGATGGCTCGCCGTTCAACTAAAATATTATTTAATTTATTAGTGTTTTCATTCGACAAGGTTTACGGACTGACTTAACTTTGACTATGTTCATGTAGATATGAACGTAGTCAATTAAACTGCTGTGTAATATTGTAACATTGAAATTACTATTGGAATTTTACTTCAAATAAAATATGTAGTCGTCACCACATTTACTATCAAATTCTTGCTACTTTTTAATAATCTACTCTATTAGGCAAATGTTAAATGTTAAAAAAATATAAAATGTCTGCCGTCTGGTCCGAGTAGATGAAAATCGGAATTAAATTGACAAAAATATTCCAAACTCTCTTACACTAGTAGCTCCCCATCCAGCGTGGACCACAGGCTGGTTATCTGGTAAAACAAAGCCTTGTGATACAATAGTAGATCTTTGAACAGTAGCAGAATATACTAGAGGAGTGCGCAGCTTGATGACGCTAATGTCAGCGTCATATGTGGACGCTCTTCCGTAATCAGGGTGGTTACGTTCGAAGTCGATATTATGAACACTCCCACCAGTGTGACGGTTGGTAGCACCTGCCCGAATACGTGTGTTTTGACGGCTGTAAGTCCTGAAACAATAAAATATTATAAACTAGCAGTCCGCCCCGGCTTCGCCCGTGGTACATAATATTTACGTTTTCTCTACATAAAAACCATCCTCGTACTCCAAGGAACATAATAAAAAAAGAATTATCGAAATCGGTTCAGCCGTTCTCGAGTTATGCGCTTACCAACACATTTTGCGATTCATTTTTATATATATAACTAGCGGTCCGCCCCGGCTTCGCCCGTGGTACATATTTACGTTTTCTCTACATAAAAACCATCCTCGTACTTCAAGGAATATAATAAAAAAAGAATTATCGAAATCGGTTCAGCCGTTCTCGAGTTATGCGCTTACCAACACATTTTGCGATTCATTTTTATATATAAGATAATATTATCGATAAGATAAGACTATTATCCGAGGTAAACTGGACAGGCTTACTGGAACTGTCTGATCCAGAAATAGTCACCATCATGTTGATAAGGAATGTCACGGAAGTTTTAGAAAAATGTACACGAATATCATCAAATAGACAACAAATTAAGCAACCGTGGATCACGTCAGGTCTATTACGTTGTATGAGGTTCCGTGATACTCTTCATCGACGACACAAAAAATATCCTCAGGACTTAAATTTAGCAATAACGTATAAACGCTACAGAAATTGCTGTAATAATTTGTTACATAAGTTAAAGAATGATTATGACCGAAGTGAATTACAATTAAATAAATCCAACATCAAAAAGCAATGGAATATTATTAAAAGAGTCTGTGGTATAAAGAATAACAACAATAAGGATGTCCATAATGATCTATGTCAAATTGAAAGTACACCACAGCAATCTGCCAATACAGTAAACGACTTCTTTATCAATGTAGGCAGCAAACTTGCAGAGAATATTTTGAATGAAATTAAAATTAGTCAAGATACTTTAGCGCAAAAATACAAGTCCTCCTTAACTTTATCTAACTCATTTTCATTATTGCATACTGATGTCGGAGAAATTAAAAAAATTGTGGCATCGTTAAAAAATTCATCATCGTCATCATGGGATGGTATATCTGCAATATTCTTAAAAAAGACTATAAATATCTTATGTACACCAATCTGTCACATGTGTAATCTTTGCTTTTCTCAGGGGATATTTCCAAAATTATTAAAGGAATCAGTCGTAATACCTATATACAAAACAGGTGATAAAGGCAGTATTACAAATTATCGCCCGATCTCTCTACTGCCAACTTTTGCTAAAATATTAGAGAAACTCATAAATGTTCGGCTTAAAGGGTTTTTAGAGAAATATAACATTCTTTCGAATAACCAGTATGGTTTTAGAGCAAAAAAATCGACAACAGATGCCATTGAGGACGTTGTTACACATGTAGCTCGAGCTCTAGATAACAAATCTAAATGCTTAGGCATTTTTTGGACTTAAGTAAAGCTTTTGATACCGTTTCAATTCCGCTCCTTTTGGTAAAGTTGGAGTGTATTGGAATTCGTGGTATTCCATTAGCACTCTTCAAAGATTATCTTTCTGAAAGGTATCAAAGCGTTACACTTGGAAATTATAATAGCAGTAAAGAACTGGTTAAATTCGGCGTTCCCCAGGGTTCTGTTCTTGGTCCCACTCTATTTTTAATTTATATTGATTATCTTTGTAGGATTAAACTTTACAATACTAAAATAATAACCTTTGCTGATGATACGGTTTTGTTAGTGACAGGTAATAGTTGGGAAAATGTATATAATACAGCGGAAAAAAGCATGAATGAAATAACTAAACAACTTCAGATGAATTTACTTACACTTAATATCAATAAAACAAAATATTTACAGTTTTCAATAAGTAATAGTAGTGTACCTAATAGTAATTTTAATTTAAAAGTACATACGTGCAGCAATTACAATAAAAATTGCGAATGTTCTATTCTCTCTTCAACCGATCAAATAAAATACCTTGGCTTATTGATAGACAAAAATCTTAATTGGAAGCCACATATTGACCAACTAAAAAATCGTATCCGTAAATTAATTCCGCTCTTTAAAAAAGTAAGGCTCCTTAAGGACAAAAAAACTAGTAGGCTTGTATATATATCTCTATGCCAGTCTTTATTGTGCTACGGTATTACTGCTTGGGGTGGCGCAAAAAAAACTTCGCTAATTAAATTAGAAAGAACACAACGATGTATTCTTAAGGTACTCAATTTTAAGCCTATGCGCTATCCAACAAGTCAACTTTACTCGGAATGCTCATTACTTACCGTCCGCCAACTATACATTAAAAATATTATACTTAGACAACACAGCCAACCAAACAATAATCTAGATAAAAGAAAACTTACGTACCATGTACCGTTTTGCAAAACCATCTTTGCACAGGGATTTGCATATTATCTGGCACCCTTATTATACAATAAATTCAATAAGAAATTAAACATGAGGGACAAGACTAAGTTTGTGTGTGGAAGAATGTTGGAGGAATACCTACGCAATTTTGACTATGTTGGGACTGAAAACCTTATATTGGGTAATATTATTTAAATATTTTATGTTATTTATAAATACCTATCCTTATCTAATTGAATAATAATAAGACATATATACTATATATTTAAATTTATATTATACCTATATACACATATTACTTCATCTTATTAACAATATATAATATATAACTTGTTCACGTGTTATTGCTAGACCTTTATTTAAATAGGAAATTCGGATATTTTTGTTACATGGAAAATATCATACTCATAAAATAAGTTACTTTTATTTTTGTAAAGCGTTTAATCTTATTTTATTGCATATACTGTGCATTACAACGATTTGCTTTGAAAAAACTATCAGCCTAACAAGTGCAATTATGTGCTTTATTTGTGAGGCGAGAGCGTATATTCTGCCGTAACACAGTCTTAGACTAGCACGGAGTGTATAACTGCTATCGGCTACAGTAACGTACAAATAATAATTATTCTACCCACATTTACGTACACATTTGTTTCGATCTGGTTAGTGCATGATTTGTAATAAGTTATTGTATGAAATGTTATAAGTCTTATTAAACTAGTATTGGTAAAGAATTTAACTTGGAACACAAAACGATTTAATCATAAACAAATCAATTTTATTTTTTTTAAGCATACTGAGATGAATTTGTTTTCAAATTGTATAGTTGTGTAGTAGTCGTCGCGAATATTTTTTTTTTCTTTCTTTTTTTTTGCTAGTTGTGGTTTCAAGACTCATAATAAATATTATGTAGATTACAAAAGCAATATCCACGAATGAACATCATTAGTGTATGTTTTATTAATGTTATTAATAAAATAATTGGCTGTAACTAGTAAAAAATGTAACAATGTTGTAATATCATGTAATATAATTCAAGGTCATCAAATGTTATCTCAGTGATGTATTTGCTAGTAATCATCATCATTAAAATGGATATGTCTAATATTTTCTAATTACATCTTTTGTTAATAATGTCATAGGTAGATAATTGATAAAAAAAAAACTGTTTTAATGTAATCTCCAAAAAAGAAATTTTTCTGTATAAATCATTAAAAAAGACGTTTTACAATATATATAACTATGTATAAGGCATTAAGTAAGACAAATTGCATTGTTATTTTGTAAGTTTTTTACTGTATGTGTACAAAAGTTTTAATAAATAAAGTTTAATAAAGTTTATTATCTTCAAAGTAACATAATGCAAAAATGTGAAATTATAACATCAATTAATTCAACGTAAAAGTGAATTTTCATTACCTATTGGAAAGCTTCTTCGAAAAAAAAATATTTAAAATATATTAAATTAACTAGGTAATGAAGGGAGGAGTGGCTAGAAAAATCTGATTGAATGTTTTATATATATCTACTATATTATTATTTATAAACTTTTACATTTCATAATATTTGCGACGTGTTTTTGGAGCGTTCCTCTGCAGTAAAACAAAATAGGCTCATGATGATCATACTTACCAACCCTCGAAGCAGTGAGCGGCTGACAGCACCCAGTAAGTAGTCAGGATACTCGCTCCACATTCCTGGTTCCAGAAGCCCCAGCCCAAATAATATTCCACTTGAACCAGAGAAGGATAATTTTCAATTCTGGTGTTCTGACCGCCAACAATAAATGGGGTTTTGGCATGGACGGTTGCTGAAATGTAAGAAAAGTTTATGCAATTTTTACAGTAAATGAATGTCTCAGTTTAAAGAGTTATTTATGTGTTTGTTAAGATGTATCTCATAAAATACTTAATTGATTTTAAAAATTGTTATCTTAAAAGCTATAGATATCATAAGTCAATCTGGGCAATCCCGAAATCGGATCAGGGGCCTTATGCCGGGTCCAGACTGGTGAAACGTAACATGCAATGTAACATTCTGCCTTTCATTGCATGTTCGCTGCTGGTGTGGACGCATAGCGCGCTCATAACGCGCATTCACTACGAACATCCCGCGTTCGTCTGTTTCCGCCATTCTGCCGCGAACACGGCCCTTCCATACACGTTTTTTTCGTGCGCGTCAAACCGGCAGATCACACGAAGCATGGAGTCCGAAGACCACGTTCTTGCTATGACGATTATCAGTACTTCATTATTAATAATACATCAACTCATGAAAACACGCCCAAGACCCTTTCTTTTGCTCATTCCACGCAGTCTCGTCCTCCATGTTCGTTGCGTTCTCAAACGACCGTCCACATTGGCTGCTCCGCGCACACTACGCGCCCCTTTGTGTTCGTCGAAAAACCGACAAATTTCGGATCGCTCCGCGCGCGGCTTGTAATGCTCGTAGCATGCGCGTGTAATGCACAATTCGCGCGCGCAAGACGTCCAAACTATGAGAAATTGTTACAAAGTGTGTTACCTTTCATGATACATTGCAGCAATGTGGACGGTGAATTCTTTCATTGCATGTTACATTGCATGTTACGTTTCACCAGTCTGGACCCGGCATTAGATAAAGTAACAATAATTAAAAAACGATAACGAAGTTAGAAAAGGAAAAATGTATGGGATTGACATTAGATAGACCACGTGATCTAACGCGGCGTATGTCAATCCCATACATTTTTGCCTTTTCTAACTTCGTTATCGTTTTTTAATTGTTACTTTGTCTAAGGCCCAGAAGTATCTAAGATAATTGTGCATAGTTGCTCATTAAAAATTTAACTATACACAAGGAATAAAACCACATTAAAATAAGAAATCAAATTATTTATAAAACATTCATAAAATAAATCTTTACCTACTGATAGTAGCAAACCGAAAGTTAAATAGGACACCATATTATTATTTAAAGTTCGCTTCTATTTAAAATGTTTTTGCTAAACTTGATATTTAAATACCCATTGCGTGGATAATTAATAAGATAAAGTATTATTACAATCAACTTTACTAATCCTAGGACTTACAAAGGAGATTAAACAAAACTGTGTTATAAATTATAATTGCTATTTCCTGATAAAACACTGAAATAATTGACCAAATTTTTCCGATAACTATATGGATCCTTAACTTCACGTTTGATATCTAATTATCTTCGCGAATTTATATTTTAATGAATGTCTATACCATTGTTGAACGAATAGTTTCAGAATTATATTATAACGTAAATAAATCGATCCATTTTCAAGTAATTTATCAAATAAAAATGACCGATACGATATTAATGACTTTTTCTGAAAATTTTAATCTATTTCTCCTGTTTATAGCAGACAGAACTTTTTTCGCAGTTATGCCATTTGCAGGCACTACACAAAAATTAACAATTAAAAAATATGATGTTGAAATATTAAAAAATATCCCTGGATTAATTTAATCAGCAACTACTTACCTTACAATCGTTGATATCTATGCGGTAAATGTTAAAATTTGTATGGGAAATCCAAATCCATCATTAATCATTGTTAATTAATCTTAATCTGGTACTTAAAGGCGTGTTTGTGTATTAATGATATGGTGTTTCCTTAAAAAATAATAAGATATCTAAACGATATCGATCTTGATGCAAACAAATAAAACAGACGTAAAGTATTTCACAAGATTTTATTATAACATAATATATTACATGGTAGATACAGCAGAAAACCATTTTTATTATTCCTTAATGACTGACGATGATTTCTAAGCTGTCCTCTGAAATAGTTCAACTATTTTGGAAGACAAACTCACAAGTTGTTTAGCTCATATTATACAAAGTAAACTTAACTACTAGTATAAAAGAGGAATAAACTAAAACGTAGATGAAACTAGATTACTAAGATCAAAGTAGGAATTAACGGGCAGTGGATAGGATCCAGTTGGTGTAGGAAGATACTTGAGTGCTGACACCGGGGTAGAAAGCGTCACCGCATCCATTTCCAAAGGAGACAACACCAACGACAACATTGCCAGCGTACAAGGGACCACCGGAGTCTCCTTGGCAAGCGTCACGACCGCCAACGTTCAGGATACCAGCGCAGATCATGTTGTTAGTGATGGTGTTACCACCATAGCGTTGGGCGCAAAGGGCTCTGTTGATCACGTTGATGGTAACGTGCTGGAGGACGTGGGACGCCTGACCCTGGAACTGGAAGGCAAAAGTTTTTTTTTATCTGGGAGAAAATTGTGATCATAATGACTATACTGAAATTCTGAATAAGAAGACATTGAACGTAACGTTATATTTTTGCAGCTAGATGAAGTCAAACAATTATATCCACTTAACATGTACTATAAGAATGATACAAACTATTTAACGCTATCTATTTCATTCTTCTAACAAAGACAAATTTACAATTAACTACAGGAATGATTTAATTCAACTTTCTAAAAGTCTTTGACATTTCTCTTACCCGTGTGGTACCCCAACCAGCGTGGATGACAGCAGTGTTGTCAGGAACGACGAAGCCTTGGTTTACAATAGTACATCTCTGGATAGATGATGTGAAGGTGATGGGAGTGCGCAGCTTGATCACACTGATGTCGGCGTCGTATCTAGAAGCCCTGCCGTAGTCGGGGTGGTTTCGCTCGAAGTCCACATTGTGAACGCTCCCGCTTGTGTGACGGAAAGTGGCTCCGGCACGGATACGTGTGTTGGCAGCTCTGTATGTCCTGGAATGGAGTATGTTACAGTATTAATGGATATGCAATATTAAATGGTTAATAGATCTATGTGAAAATCTCTATATAATTTAACTTGTTTGTGTTAAAATGCTTTCTGGTGTAAAGGATTATCAAACCTTTTTTAAATTTCAGACCCAAATATTGTGTTAAATACGTATTACTTCGTCCAAAAATAGAGTTATATAAATGTTTAATTAATTTTTCCGATTAATCAAAATTTTCATTAATGAAATATATAAAACGTCATAGGAATCCTTCATAGTAAAATTATCTCTATATAACTAGTTTATAATATTATTATTATCTATGTATAAAGCATTCATCTGTTAATATCAAGAAATACTCACCATCCCTCGAAGCAGTGAGCAGCAGATAGGATCCAGTAGCTAGTCAGAATGCTGGCTCCACATTCCTGATTCCAGGAGCCCCAGCTCTTCAGGTATTCCACTTGAACTAGGGAAGGGTATCTTTCAATAGTGGTGTCCTGACCACCAACAATGAACGGGGATTTGGCGTAGGCGGTTGCTGAAAGAAATGAAAATTCATTATTCCTATTTATAAATAATAATAATAGTTAATAAAACTAAAAAACATGCTTTTTATAGAAAACCGAACTAAAAAATAGAAAATTTTTATCAAATTAGTGTATTGTCATCGGTCCTCAATAAATCTACAAAGTTTGAACGAAATCTGGCCGTTTAAAGTGGGTCAAAATCGCGCCGCGCCCAAAGAAGTCGGTTACAAACAAACATACAGGTGAAGCTAATATAAAGCGTGTAAAAAAGCAGAGCAAGAATCACATGCACATAAGTACTGCAGATGGCAAATAGAGATTATTATGAGAAAGAAAGAAATTGAAATAGCAATGCTACAGCTATGAAAATTGTACAAAAAAAATTAACATAAGTTCTATGGATACAGTTTTATTAGAGACTTTGAAATAATGTATACCTAAAATTTAAAAAAAAAATCATACTAGATTGCCACGGTGTATGCTTAAAATATTTGAAAAAATAAGGCGTAGAATATATTTATTAATTTAGGCAATTTGAAAATAATTTAGCTCGAAGTCAAAATGAAATTTAAAGTATAAATTTTATGTTGCTTTAAACCAGTAATTTAATTACGTTACGCATTAGCATTATTATTTACGAATTATTAAATGACTTCAAAAAAGGCTCTTTGAAACGCAAAATCTCTGAAATTAAAACAAACGACTGCGCATAATTAGTAGGTAACATATTTGTATATGGAAATAGTAAGCGAAATATAATTTATATTACTTACCCACTAAAAGCAGCAGACCAAGAGGTAGGTAGGACACCATATTGATATATTGAATACTTCTGTGAAATCATTTGTGCATTCTTCGTATTTAAATACTTGGATAATTCATAGGATTAAATATTTTAAGATAAATAATGATTATCTGAGTTAGTAATCCTATTATCCTATGGATTAAATATAAATATAATATAATAAAGTTTTATTCATATTGATTGATGTTAATACGATATGATGAATCAATTTTTATTAATTCTGCGATAAAATTGTTTCTAATTGTTTTAGCTGTGTTTATATTATATTAAAGGGCTTTTTTCCTCCAAATCCAATCTATAATATGTGTAAATAACATCGTGTTTATAAATTAATTTGAACAATATTATTTGTACTGTTAGGTACCTAATAAAAGCTCAAAGCCATTTTAATTTTTTTGTTATATCTTTCTCGTTGTATTACATTTTTATTTCGTAGACGTAAATGATACAAATTATGTGTATAAAATTCATTTTTCCTACTAATTTATTAATGTGAAAGTAACTCTGTCTGTCCGTGTCTTCTTCGCATCTAAACCGCTGAACCGATTTTGGATGAAATTTGCTACAAAGATAATTTGAGACCTGGGGTTTTCTGATATTCATAAACGTTTATTTCCCCTTGCTGACTCTTTTCTTTTTATTTATCCTTGCTGGCACATGTTGAAGATTATTATTTTATTAGGAGTTTTCTGATTAAAGTCGCCAATTAGGCAGGAAGCAGCTTGGTAAGGAAAAGTATTTTTTATTTGCATTATTGTCAAAAAATGGTAAATACCATCCAACATTTAAATTAATAGGTAGGGTTTTAACTTTATTACAGGTCGCGCGATGTTAATCCATATATTATCAATATTTAATTATCAATTGATAACAATATAATATTTGCCACAATTTTTTTATTAAATGTAATTATTAATTATTAATCTAATGTTAACGATATCCGTGTTCGTAATTTTAACGAATTTTGTTAATAATTCAGCTTAAATATTGTATTTTTAGTGTATGTAATTAAAAATGTAACATGGAAAATTGATCAATCATATTTTTCTAACTATATAATATTATGGGCCCTCTTCACAATCGACAGCGTTGGCCCATCAAATGATGGACCATCATTGCTGCTAATCAGTGTGACAATATGTGGTAGTTCGCACATTGGCTCATGTTCCTTTGATGACCGACAAACGGCAATTACGAACAAACATCTGCAATGATGAACAACCACAGACATTAATTATGCCCTCGACACTTAAACTTAAACATTCATTTATTCAATTAGACTTCTTCTAAAAGCAATTGATAAATGCGAATGTTTCGATGTTTGAAATTTGAATGGATCTGCATGAAATTTGGAACAAAGATAAGTCAACATAAGCACATTGGCTACCATCGTTGTATTCGGGTACTAAGCAGTTCTCTTACTCATTAGAAATTTTACAGATTTCTAATGAGGAAGCAATTAGGTAACTTTAAGTTTCGCCTATATAAGTTATCCAAGTTAACGTACAGCATTAAGTTACAACATCACAACGGTGGCACATAACAAACTTTAAATTGGTTAAGTTCAGTGCAGGGTTAAATCAAGATTTAGTACCTGCGTGGTTTTAGAATATTTTTTTTTAAATATATAAATTCGAAAATCCGAAAGAAGAGAATGGGTACCCATTTTGTAAGGGACTTTGTTGTTTCAGCATTTCCATTACGTCCACTATTAGATATAGGCCTTGTTCAACACGGGCTCCTGTATATTTGTTTAGAAAAGTGTTGTTTGTTGTTGTTTTGAAATCTCTACAATATGTAATTAATAAGGCCCGACAACCAACGTCAGATATTTTGTTGAAAAGAAATTACGAATCATTGAAGTACAATCATAACATGCATACAAGCAAACTGAACATAAAAAAAACAATTAAAAGAAATCATACATTGTCTAATTAAAAATGAACTCAATAAAATAAGAATAAAATAATAAAATAAACATCAACAGTATTGTAACTCCTCTCCACAGCATAAATCTATACATTCATCTCGACCTACATAATCTAGGTAAAAGAGCTAAAAAGACAATCAGTCAATCGTGATTTCTGGAGCTCCATTATATTCCTAGGTCCAGTTTCCCGGGACAGGATCAATACGGCACTAACAAGGGAGTTCCAGCGCGCATGCGTCGACGCCATTGCTAAAACGAAGCGGCTTCAAAAAACAAAACATTAATACCAATATTATTATAAGCGAAATGTCGCCGGAAAAAGAAAAAGGTATAAAGTGCTGTGATTTGTGTGTGCCATTTATTTATTATGTAAGAATGCGTGTTTAATTTGTCATTTTTCACTTGTTTATAATGTTTTTGTTGCGTGAGTATTTAAAAGTTTATCTGTGAAAGGATCTAGAGATCCTTCCCGAATAAAATATATAAGTACAGTTAAAAAATTACAACTTTCTCAAATGTTTCATTGTAAGTGAAGCTATAGACAAAGAATCATAACCTCTAAATATGCGTATCTACTTTTTATTATGATATCATGTGTGTTTTTATGTCTTCATTTTTGAATGAAAAGTTTAATAAATTTTAAGCAGTGCTATAAAATATGATTCTATTGGTTCCTATCTCGTATTGTTTACTATATTATTATTTACTAAAACCTGGTCTTAAAAATACATTCAGTTAAAAGTGAACCTAGAAGTTCATCTAAAACCATGTCACTGTGATCCATTTCGCGTATTTTCCATGTACTTTTTATATTATTTAACTGTTAAATTCCTAATAAAAATATATACAATTTAAAAACGACAGAACCTATTTTAGATTTTGATTTTATAGACCGCACAAAAATTTAACTAAGAAAATCATGTATTACGCTTAATGTCAAGTTCATAAAGGTACAAATAAATAATTAAAGCACCTAGTGTTTTAAAAATATATTTTTTATTGCTACAAACAGTCTTTTCGTGTAAATTCTGTTATAAATTACATGATACGATAAAATTATAACCTTAAATAATAAATATAATATGTCAGTAGCATCGCCTTTTCTGTTATTACTACCAGCATATCAGATAATACCCACACAATGCACATAAAACATCCTCCTAAAATTTATTTCTAGAGCCCGAAGATGTCATGGAATCGATAGACGAGTTAAAAGAGCGTCTATCATCCATGAAACGTATGATGGAAGAAAGAAAAGCAGCTGGATCTGGTACCAAAGACCTGTTCCAAGGTCACGCCCCCAGCCTGGAAGGTACCAACATGATAGACGGCAGTTTCCTAAGCTTCGTCTTCGGAGGGTCCCTGGTGGTGATCCTGAGCGTCTCCTTCTATGCCTTTTATAACCTTTACCATGCTGTACTGAAGAAATTCCCGTCGCCTCACACAGAACTGTAAATAGTAGGTAGTTAAATAAATTTATGGTTAATGTTTTTGTGTTTTATTTGGGTAACCACAAGGATAATAATGAAATACGAAATTAAAAACTAGAAGTAGGCATGTATAATTGATAATTTTATTAATTTTAAAAATAGTTCACATACATACATAGTTTTTACATATACCTACATAAATATATTATTGGGAGTAATTAGTTCATGTTGAAATATAATTTCCACACACATTACATTAGTTAAATAATTGAGTTTTAAATCCGTATACAAATATTTCAGATGAAATTAATACATTTTTTTATAATTTAAATAAATAAATACTCCAGGACAAACAATTTAATAACAGTAAATAAAACTTCCTGAATTGTTTTGTTTGTTTTGGATTTGGATTTTATTCATTGATTGATATTGATTATATTCGTATCATAGACTTAAAATGTTTATTGTATTTGCATGACGATTAGATAGAGCACCTCTAGCGGTTACGTAAGAAACTAAAATGCGTAACAATCCATAAAAAAATAAAGAAAATTAGAAGTTCTTAAAATCTTATTAAATGACAATAATTTTTGTTAAACCAAATTGCTTAAATAAATGTTATATCAGTGGACTATCTCTACATAGTATAAAACAAAGTCGCTGTCGCTGTCTGGTCAACCCTATATATGCTTAAGTCTTTAAAACTACACAACGAATTTTGATGAAGTTTTTTTAATAGATAGAATGATTCTCTAGGAAGGTTATATAATTTAATAGTACACTAATAAATATCATACACACGCTCAAAACAGTTTATTCTGAGCTTATTTCATATAAAATTATGTTTAGATGTTACGTTTTAGCCCAGGTGTCCTAGAAATATATATTTGAACCATTGAGATAATATTAATATGGAGACGACACCGCCTACATCACTTATGTTCCACTCAACATACGTCATGTGACGTATGTTGAGCGGTATTTTTTAATGGTTTTAAAGTGAAACGCATCAAACATGCCTTCGTGTGTGTTACGATATTGCACAAATAATACAAATAATACGGAAAAGTGCAAAGGAATAACTTTCATCGTTAAGTACCTAACTAGATAATATTTTTTAAAACTTAGTTAGAGCAAAAAAATGGCGCACAGATTTTGTTCGTGGTGTCTCCTCCATACGTAGTAATATTATCTCAATGATTTGAACAACTATTTTAATTTATTAAAATTAATATCTCACTCGAAACTAATTTGTTCAAGGGCTTGTATTAAAAGCTTTCATAAATTCAATTACATAATTAAGATGCTTTATTACTCTATAGGTAGGTATAATTTAACAATTTTCGATCGTTTTACTTCGACGAATATTAATGTAGAAAGCCTTTTTCCATACAGTTTCATTGTATTTCCTTAGAGAGTATTTAATACTACATGCTATTAAATAATTATATAGTTGCAATGTTATTACATACCATATTTAGTCCCTACTAATATATTTATCTGTCTGCCTAACTCTTCTTCCAGCCTTAGCCACAAAATTTGGTACTATAGGTTTCAGAGTTTGAGACCAGAGAAAGGACATAGAATAGCTTTAAAAATCCCACGGGAACGGGTACTATACGAGTTTTCTTTGGACTTCGTGGGCGAAGCCGCAGGCGAAAAGGTTGACGGTTGTCACATATCCCGTAACTTTTTTCTACGATTTTGCATTATAATTATGGTTTTAGTGAAGTTTATGTATAGATAATTTAAAATTTCAACTGTGTGGAAGGCGTCGGTCGTCTCTAGCACAGGTTTATACCTAGTTGAGGCGATCGTCGAGTCGTCGTTCAAATATTTAGGTCAATGTATTGGTACTCAATAAACGATTTTAATAATTTATTTATTTATTTTTGTATGCTTTTCTATTCTCAGACAACCGATTTCTTGGCTTAAGTTAAAATATGTACCTACCGTCGCCTTTTCCCCTTTATTTTCAACATTTCCTTTATGGAACGAGAATCAATCAAAGATCGTTATAAAGAGCGCACAAAAAATAACCTATGACTGATAAAATTTTCACCTTTTGCAATAATATCAGCTCCTAATATTTCCTATCTACCAAGGAAATATTAAGAGCTGATAAATCAGTTATATATTGTGTGACGCCCACACAGCCAACACTTTACAAATCACAACCAAAGGTTATAAACATTATTCATAGAACAAGGCACAAACAGCTATTACTGCTAGCAATGTTAATAAAACTGTCGGTGCCTTAGAGAGGAAGTACATTGTTAATTATTACACGGAACGTTTGGTCTTTATGAGTAGAACATAAGGATATAAATTTATATGTACTATTCACAATTCAAGAGAAGTTAAGCAATTGCATTTAATTTCTGATGGGGAAACAGTTTCGTAAATTATTAATACAATGTATAAATAAAATTTCTGTCTGTATGCCTGTTCGCAATAAACACTAAAAACGATTGCACCGATTTTCATTTTATCATCAATGGATTACGTCATTCTAAAAGAAGATCAGTAGGTACATAATTTGATTTGCATTTTAATTTTTGCACGCCTCATAAGCGAAGCGTTGAGGTGGGTACTACTGTCACTTCGCGCAAAACATCTGATTTTTCAAACTTAAAATGTCTTTATGTATCATACATTGCACTTGTAAGATAATACATACACACACATACTAAGAAAAAACACTATTTTTAACATTCATGATATTTTTGATGTCATTTTTGTTATTTAAACTAGTTAAAAAACAGTTTAAAAAAGTTCTGTCTTGGACGTCCGTGTGTCTGTATGTGCGGAGGATTTTCTTGTTAACACGATAGCGACCGAAATACTTTACTAATCGAGTCTTTTTTTTTCTCTTACGCTTGATTATGCTCAGGAATAGAACCCTTTCATTTTTCAGGGTCTGATTCGATGTGGTTTAATTGTTATTAAATAAACAAAAATAATAATTAATAAATAATTATTAAAAAAAAATTATGAGGCGTGCACTTTTGGATTTTCCTAACTATTTAAATCTTCAAATTTAGATAAACCGCAAACGGAAAGTTAGTGAATATTAAACAGAAAGGATAATAATTGGTATAATGATTGGCGAAATGTATTTACTAATATGTAAAACATAGGAAATATTATACAAACCAAAGTTATTTTTATATTTATTTTCAAGACCATATTTCATCAACATTACATTTCATTTAAACCGAGTTATTAGCTTTTAATTTAGACCCAACAAGCCATTCAAAAATTGACGCACAGGAAGTCAGAGTTACGCAAAGCTCCATATTTACTGTACGAGGAGGCTTAATTACCTCTCCTCTGGGTATGAGGTTTCCGGTTCTACGCTTTTGTGTATACTCTCAATTATAATGTGGTTACCTTTTTGAGTACTACTTGATTCTAAATATAACATGTAACTTATAAAATATTGTCCAAAAAGATGTACGTATGGAAATTCACACAGCTTTGTTCAAACTTATAATGATTATAGCAATACCTACTCAAGTTGGTATGAAGTATGAACTCAAATGGAATATTCCAACATTTATCATTGATGCTCTGTTTCCTAACAAAATCTTTACTTAATATTATAAAGCTATAGAGTTTGCTTGTAGGTTTGTTTTAACGCGCTAATCTCGGGAACTAATGGTCCGATTTGAAACATTTTTTCGGTGTTAGATAGCCCGTTTATCGAGGAAGGCTATGGAAGGAAGCTATATATCATCTCGCTGAGACTAAGTGTATTTGTTTGTATCTCTTTCATGTTTTCGATTTGTCTATCTCAATAAAATAAATTAAAAGGCTAGTGTACCTATAGGTTTCCTTTACCGCGGCAAAACATCTAACTCCCATGAGAATTTCTACTTTGACTACGTAGGCGAAACCGCGGGTAACAGATAGGTATAGATTTAACTTTGTCGACGTCAGGCCAGACTCAGGTCACCGGTATACTTAGGCCTTCCCAGGGAACCAAAATAACCAAATTTCTCGAGTGGAATACAGAAACATACACAAATATATATTCACGAACGCTTACAAAACTCACATACTTACAAAAAAATATAACGTATTATATCCTCTTTTACTTTTCTTATAGTAATAGAATATAGAGAAGGCACAAGAGCTGACTTTCAACGTATAAAAAGCAATAGTAGTTTGTTGCATTTGGTTAATTATATTTCAAATGTCTAAGGTGCGGCACGAAATCGAACCTGCAACCTTAATTAAGTACTAAAATCGTGCGGCAACAGCCATACAAATGATATCAAAGGAGTTTATTAATAGACTTTTAAAAGCTTTTTAATTGTTGAAAAATACCCTAGCCTTTCCAGGGAATTGGTGTTATTATAAAATTTCACATTCAAACTAAAGTAATTAATAATTTCATAAATTATTCAACGTACAACCTGCGTTATTCAGACAAAATATACCTAATACACACAATTATAATCAATTATCCAATAGTAATATGGTCTAATTTCGCGTGTTCCATATTTAAAACTAAAGCAAAAGCTGTTTTCCTCTCTATATGCTACCCGTTTCAGAAAATCAACATATCTTGGAAACAAAACATGTCATACGCTCCATTCATTAGTCATCACTGAAACTATATCTGTCTCTTTCATATGTACGTTTCTGAAATTAGTGTGACAAAGACAGCGCTATATGTGAGATGGGCGGGAAAATGTTAATGGAGAAATATCGTTAGAGGCAAAGATGAAATATTAAAGCGAAATGACATGTTATTTATTTTTACGAATAGCTATGTATTGTGTAAATAAATTGTCACGTTTTACGGAATGGGATAGATTTATTTATCAGCTATCTTAAATATATATAACGACCGCCTCCTTGGTACAGTGGTTGACGCTTGAGCGTAGAACCGAGGGGTCCTGGGTTCGATTCCCGGTGGAGACGAAGAAAAAAAAATGTCTCGGTCTGGCAGGACACAGAAGGCTGATTACCTACTTGTCCCTAAAGAAAATCGATCAGTGAAACAGATGTATGAATAATGCATCTGCCCCTTAGGCCTTACCCCACTACGGGGACACGGGACTTCTCACTTTACTTAAATATATAACAATTGTAACTTCATTTGTCTTGTATGTCACTGACAATCTGGGTATAAAATGTTTCGTATGGGAAACAAACACGGAATTTTTATCATTAGAATTAAGAACTGACTTCAAATAAAATTTCAGTGAATATATAGGCTATTCAAACTTGAATAGTCGCGTATAAAATCTACAAAACCTAGCCAATTTTTCAATCGGTACAGTCACGCTGAAAATTATTTTATTTAATCATACATTACACTATTTTTTTTACAAAACTGCCTCTAGTAATTTAAAATTCATATATTATGTAGAGTAGAAAAAAATAAGAGCAAACCAACTAACAGAATATGCACTAATCAATTGCATTATGTTTTAAGTAACTGGGAAAATTAACGTGAATGTTTATTTAATATTTCAGGCTAAAAGGACACAAAAATAATAAACGTATGTGTATTTTAGTCCAATGACAAATTGCCACATCTATATTATTTATTCTCATAATCGTTGGCCGTTACATCTGTCGCTTCAGCTAATATTGTGGTAATATTATGAAACAATACACTTGCTCTATGTTACACAGTAGCTTTATGGTGTACTCAGCTTTTATGCAAATTTGTGTTTTTGTTTTACGCATAGGTAACACTGCTGGACCTGGATGCGTTAAATTTTATAAGTTCTTGTAGGATGTAGATTATAATTATCATATTGAAGATCAGACTTGGTTCTGTATTCAGTTTATTCAGTTATATGAAATTATCATTACAATTCAAACAGCGCTTTAAAAAGCCTATTTTTATACCTAAACAAAAAGCTCTTTTCATTTGCATAATATATCATTGGTTTGCACATAAAGCCGGACTTTGATTTAGTTCTTCTTCAGTAAAGTTTATTTTTTCTTAGATGGAGCAAAAATATACTATTTCATGATATGAGTTTAAATATGTAGTCTTAATTGTAGGTAAGCCAAATCTTTTATTTCCGTTTTAGAATAGTCTCAACATTATCTAAAAGCTTCTTATCTAGTTTCTATGTATAAAATAAAATACATCATCAAATAATATGCAAAACTTTATGCAAAAACCCAAACTTTCCCATTACATCAACGATAGCGGTTATTCACAAAATTTCCCCAATGCAAAGCATTCAAAGAAAGTCATTATCAACTGAATTTTCCATCAAATGTTTTTCGCATGTAAATTGTATTATGAAAATGGCGTCGCGTCACCATGACGTACATACTCGCCCAGCCAGAACAGCGTAACAGGTAAAGGTGAAATCAACCCGACTTCAGTAAGCTCCCGGTGCCCACGGTGAACGCACGTACGACGACGCGGCGACTTGAATGTTTTTAAAAAATTACCTGTGAACCAGCCGGCGAGTATAACGGTAAGTCGCATCGATTTGAAAATCGAATTTCGATTTTTTTTTAATTTTCGCGCCTAGCGTAGGCAAAGGAAACTGTTGCGCGTCGTAATCAACAAGTATGAAGCTTTTTGTAAGCTAGCGTAATGTAACAAAGGAATGACATTGGCTATTAAATATTTATTGAATTTTTCTTTCGAATTTCCCGGTTGTATCAATTTTTCTTCCTGAATGCTAATTGTAAATTATCTTCGTGTGATAAAATAGATGTATTTTTTTAAATTACAATAATTCAATTTGAATTCGATTAAAATGTAGAGTAGGTATATTAATATATTCTAATATTAAGGCTCTATATATCATTAAATAGATATTTCAATTAAATATATATCATCTTTAATACATATATACAGTTCGATTAATTTAACCAACTTCAAATAAAGGAGAGAGCATACATCTCTATCTTTTTGTGTATTACCTCAGAACTTTTTGCTAGCTGAACTTATTTTGATAATTTCATTTGAAAGCCTTTTCTCCTTTTATCGCCTATTTAATAAAATAAAAGCCAATAAACATATTATAATTAAATGTAATAATAATTCGTAATAATTCGTATTAAATTGAATTTAACGATGATTGTCTCATTTTAAAACTAAACAATGGAAAATAAGAAAAACGTAGTTACAGTTGTTTGATCCGTTATAATTATTATTTAATAAATTGTCTCTAAACGGAACATCATTTAATAATAATTATCAGATGTACAGTTTAATTAACAATGACATAATATGATTAATTATTGTGAAATGATTGATGGCGGACATTTTCTTCGCCATTTCAAACTAGTTATTAACAAGGCTTTTGCGGTTCCAGGATAGATTCGATAGCTTGTTCTATCGGAATAATTTAGCTATCGACTTGTGAAATAATTTTCAAAATTGGTTAAATAGTTTTTGTGTTAATCGAAAAGAAACAATGACTTTTGAACTTGAATTATTACTATAAGTATGACACCAAATAGAAACCTTCCTTTTTTTCCTGTTACTCTCCTGTGTCTTATAAAAATAAATCTATAGATTTTACTTTCCATTATTTATAGAAAATTTATTCATTTATTTATTTTACAGAATGCCCACATTAAATTGATTACATTAGAAACAGTTATACATATTATAGTTATAAAGTTCTTAAGTACCTATTCAAATCAGAATACCCATTCAATATGAATTCTAATGTTTCACTTTTTGCAATTTTATGTATGAGGTTTTTACTTCTGGCGACTTTTTTTCTATTTAGTTTATTAGATCTTCTTTATGATCTATTTGTATTTGTACCTCGATATTTTACCCAATTTAAAGTTAAAATAGTTTATTTACTTACAAGTTTGACTTTAAAATGAAATATAGCGGTGTTCAGAGTAATAAATTTTCATGAAGCCCGTTCGAAATTTTTAAGGTTCCCTCGAGATTGATGAAACTTAGCATCTTCTTGATCATGGCAGCGATCCAGAGAACTTTATTAATTTATACACAAGACTTGAGTACAGAGTAATACAACTTTATTGCTATGAAGAATAAAGAATGAAACACAATTTTTTTATTTTTTCCGTGGCTAATTTACAGATAAAACGTGATCTTAATGGATACACGCGAAATTTGCAAATATTTAGATACATACTTAATTAAAATTTTTAGCTAAATTAATTAAAATAATGAGTAGGTACTTTTTTATTTTCAGAAACTGTTGAATATTGTAAATATTTTTATTTACGCTAAAATTCCGGAATTTCAGTAAATGCTGTGCTTATACTATGTTGTTGGATGCCATTTTTTATTCATCCTTAGTTTAATGGATATTTTAAAAGTGATACTTATAACTTGGGTTTATTCTCTTTGAAGACAAACCAGAGCTTATTAGGTTCGTTTACAGAGAGTTGATTACATACTTAGTCATTCAGAAAATCGATCAAAGACATTGATTCTCGTTCCAATGATACGTGGTCTAGTTGAGTTCATACTTCATATATCTATATTATAATATTATATAGCTTAAGAGTTTGTTTGTTTGTTTGAACGCGCTAATCTTGGGAACTACTGGTCCGATTTGAAAAATTCTTTCGGTGTTAGATAGCCCATTCATCGATAAAGGCTATATATCATCACGCTAAGACCAACAGAAGCGGAGCCACGCGGATGAAAACGCGGCGCGCAGTTAGTCTTAAATAACAGCAACAATATAAACACTCTTCATAAATATACGTCAATCATTCATCACTTAAAAACGACTCATAATAGAAACACATAAATACTATTCAACAGTCTATTACTAGAACACCATAGAAAAGTCTAGAAGTTTACAGGTCAAGGGTAGTGAATGGAGCTCAAATTCTGTTTAAAAACGTCTTTTAACGTTTTGAGAACAACTCAATTCACTATTTGTAGTACTTAACTCAACATGGAAAATAGAAGTCAATTTGAATTTTTCAGAAGGTTTATTTTGTAGATTTGACAAGGCCTGTTACTATGTTTTTTATTAGATAACTAGCTTTCCACCCGCAGCTTCGCCCGCGCAGTCAAAGAAAAACCCGCATAGTTCCCGTTCCCGTGGGATTTCCGGTATAAAACCTATCCTATATCCCGGGGTAAAAAGTAGCCTATGTCCTTTCTCGGGTATCAAAATATCTATATACCAAATTTCATGCAAATTGGACAGAGAGACAGACAGAGTTACTTTCGCATTTATAATATTAAGTATGGATTACGATATTAATTATACCTAAGGCCATTGAAGATGACAACCAGTTTGAAATAACATATAATTTACGTATTATTTTTGCGATAATTGATAAAACTCTATGGATAGAAACTAATTATACCATTGTGATAACTAAAACTCTTCTTTCAAATGTTTGTTTTTTATCTAGCTGTTATTATTATGTAGCTGTTATTATATCAGTAATTGTTATTCCAGTAATAGGAACCTTTAGTTTACTTGTAAAGTACGTTTCTTACTAAGTAAAACAAAATATAGAGTACAATTTATATCGATACCATTACTTGTAATTAATTTGAAACCTAGCTGTCTTACCTTGCTGAAATTTATACGAGTTGAAGGTTCTTAATTAAGAAGGACTTTTTTAATTAGACCTTTGTCTTTTTCTTCTATTTTGTTTTGGATTAACGACGACTTTGGTGATAAAAATTCGTCGTTAAAAGTAGCTAGTATAAGTTGATCTTCCTTCTATGGTGTTTTCTATGTGGACACGGGTCTAAAAGTAAAATCGGTAATTTAATTTGGAAAAATAATGAGTGCTTTTTGAAAAATATGTAGAATAATAGAACTGGGCGGTATCTGTTAATAATAAATATTGAACATGGAATAATACCAATTAGTGATCTTTAAAGAGGTAATGGAAACCGAGTAAAAAATAAAAGGTTTTAAACATTAATATAATTGTGCAAAACAAACAATTTTATCTAAAAATTTTGGCACAAAGGAGTAATATTTTTATAAACACCATACTCGTAAAAATAAAAGAAAAAACATCGCTCTCAATACAATTGCAAACATTTTGATACCGGGACGGTGTTAGCAAAACTCACAGCGCATGAATTCCTCTTACGTATTTTACATATGCACATGAATAGCGGAACCCGCCATTCACGACAAAGCATTTAAAATTGCCTATATTCATCTCTACACAAACTTCATATCTGAATAAACATTCACTTGTCACATGGAGACCTTTAACCTATAAAAATAAACCAACCGTGTTCTAACCAAATATAGGTCCAGTTACTCTTTGGTGACCTGAAC
The DNA here is from genome assembly GCF_061535395.1 of Colias eurytheme. Classification (NCBI taxonomy): domain Eukaryota; kingdom Metazoa; phylum Arthropoda; class Insecta; order Lepidoptera; family Pieridae; genus Colias; species Colias eurytheme. The sequence continues at coordinate 8,975,553 of NC_142999.1, read as the reverse complement.
ACATTATGACAGGTCTGGTGAGCAGCAAAAGGTTTTCGTAAATTATTTTTAAAGAATTTCCCGAAAGGTCGGGCTAATTGAATGTAATTAATCAGTCTCATGAAGGGGTCGTGACTTGAATTTATTGGGGATCATTTGCTTTGAATTAAGCTGTTTTCTTGTACTAATTTTTACACCTTTCTAAAGGAAATGGCTGCCCAGGTATAAACTAATCAAAGTTGAATTAATATTCCATTTAATTAACAAATTATGTAATTTTATACATTAATTTCAAAGAAATTATAAAGTAAATGAAGACGAATGAATGACGAACAAATATAAATCGTATTATTTATGAAAGCGCTTATTTATTGAAGTAGGTATATTTAAATGTAGCTTTGAAAATATAGTTTCAAATAAACATTTAACTATTCAAGTAATTCACTACTTCTATAGAATAATATAAAAAAAACCAACATGGCGGACAGACTAGAAATAAAAAGAAAATGAATACTGATACGTTCCGAGAGAATTGACTAATCAGTTATTTATCTATTTTATGTTTAAATATATTTAATATTGTTTCTGTTTCGGAAAGATATTGAATTTATGATTTTCGGGCCCTATTTTAAAAACTTTTTAGCTTCAGTAATGGTTGCCTAACTTTTTTGACAACCGTCATTCGTATACGTGGGGCTCTACTTTTATTTGATTTGTAATGTTTACCTATGTAACTTCCCGGTGGGAACATAACTTACTGTGCTAAATTTAAACATTATTAAACTGGTCAACTCACGGGAGGTCACACCTTTACATTCATAATATATCTATCGCGCGTCGCTCACTTGCAAAACTATTGATTTTAATGGCCTTTGTTTCACGCTGGTCGACGCTTGTTCGAGTTGATAGTGTTGGTTTTATGGTCTTTAAAAATTCAGATCATTTAATTAAGTTTATAGTGTGTATGAAGGCTGGATGAATGGGTAATGCTTTTATTGAATAAATGGGTACATAATGTGTGTGTATGTTATTTTATTGGAACTATATGGACGTACAAAGCTTCATTGCATCCATTACCGTTACGTTACCTATTTTTACTACCTTTTTGATACAGCAAGATTACATTAATTAAGTTACCTATATATATTCACTACTTAGAGCTTTATTTATTCACTACTATTCTTGATAGAGCAAGATTTATCAAATCGGTTGAATTTTTTTAAAACATATTATAAACCAAAGTAATACAATATCATAGATGTGATTACTTTTCTATTAATTAAAATGGGCCATTCAAACCCTATAAAAGCAATCGATAATGAACGTTATTCCAAAGCCCATTAGAACTTAACACATAAACGATTCAAACAATCTTGATACTTGCAATAACAATCCGAACAGATCCTAAAAACTGTAAATGGCTGCAAAACGGTTTAAGAAACTCACGAAGAAAATCCATTATCAAAGCTAAAACTTCCCTATTGAGTAACTTTTTCCATACATTAATATTTATTGCGTTTAACACATAAAACTTTGACAATCGATACCTTATCCTGTGGCTTAACATATTTTGTATTTAAATGGAATAACTTCAGACATTTAGATGTAATAGGAAACTAATTTGAATTATTCTTACTGTTATATTTTTTCTTCATATGGGGAACTGTAGGGCCCTCTCTTAAAAAAAATAAAATACGTATGCACGATTTTAAAGAATCATGCATATAATTATGTACTTAGTTACCTACTTAAATTCAAATTTAAAACAATTTTATTCAAAAATATACACAATAGAAAAAACTAATTTCTTAATTTCATAATATGAAACTGTTTTAAAACACCAAAGTATAAGATTTCATGGTCTAAAATTCGAATTGTATACTAAATGCGACCTCAACGTTGAAAAAGCTGAAAACAAGCTTGTTGGCATAGCTAAAAGCAAATTTTCAAACCCAAACATGATTTATTAAATTATTAAAAATGACTTGTCATGTTCATGTCGGCACAGGTATGAGGAAATATGTTACAAAAATGTATACAAATTGCCTATATTATGGAGAGAAAAGTACAGGAAAAATCGCGTTACACGTAACGGTAGAAGTGAAAATTCCTTTTGTATTTACCAACCTTTTCCTGGGGTTTATGGGACGCTTTCTTATCTGTGTTTTCAAGGATGTTTATAATCTTCTTTTGTAATGAGGTTAGGCTTGTAAATTTTATGAAAATAAGCGGACGCTCAGAAAGAGTAGATACAAAACATTTTTGACGTGACAGCGTTACACTTTTTCATAAGTGACTCCCAGCCGCAACCTAATTTAAGAAAATTAGGTAGCGGCTGGGAGTCACTTATGAAAAAGTGTAACGCTCGGTAACGTTACGATGAGTCACCGAACGAGAGAGAGGCCCGCCGAATGCCTTGCGTCTCTCTCCCTATGATCTCAACTATGATCGTTGTCACGTAAAATCTTCGCCCGTAAAACCGACTTTACAGGCAACCATTTTTTTTTTGAAGTGAAACTTCTTTAGGCGTGTTGAGAATAAAATTTCAAGGTCGCGTCATGACGCGATGGCAATACCGTCACATCATCTTTGAATATTGCCAAAGAAGTTTCACTTCTGACACGTGTGCTCGGCACACACGCTTTTATAATACATATATATGAATAAGAAAGACATTTCGACGATAATTTACTGATAATATGCGTGTAATTATAATTATTTAGAATTAAAATGTACCTATACATAATATTATAATGATACGTACTGGCTTTGCAATAAATAATTCGGCCTAAAATAAATTCTTCGTAAATCTATTAAGGTAAATTCTCTACGAATGAATTAAAAAATATCCTTAGAGTCACAACCTTAAAACAATGGGCTAAAAATTAAAATTCTTTGTTGCTAACAGTATTATCATAATGATATTATCAATTATCATTCTTGCCTTTAAAAACATAACAATTAGACAAACAATCCACTACCATATTCGAAGGTAGGTATATTTTACCTACAACAAACTATAACTGATTAGCTTTCCGCCCACGGCTTCGCCCGCGTTTTCAAAGAAAAACCGGGATAAAACCTATCCTATGTGTTAATCCAAGTTACCCTCTATATATGTGCTAAATTTCTGTAATCGGCTCAGTAGTATTTGCGTGAATGAGTAACAAACCTACACACCTACACATACACATACAGCCATCCTCACAAACTTTCGCATTTATAATATTACTAGTAGGATTTCCCACACAAAGAAACTAAAGTGGAATAAAATAAAGTTTCAAAAGAATAAAGTAAAATGGACGTTTCTAGAATACTTCAAACGTTCGGAGCTATTATTTTAAGTTTTAACACAGTCGATAAACGAGCGACCATTTCATGATGACGTCACGATCACGAACAGTTTTTCAATTTTTATTCCAGTCTACGCTATTTTAAAGTCGGACATTTTGTATTCGCAGCTAGTTTTATATACAAGGAACTGTGCTTAGATTTATATTTTATGTAGGTATGTTATTTTAGATCATGTATAACGAAATTCATAAACTAAAATAGTTGTAGTTTGTTTATACAGGGTGTCCCACTGTTGGTATACTAAGCTCAAAGGAGGTTATAGTTTTGCATCCGCTGAGTACGTAAAAAATACTTATAAAATTCCAGACGCATTTTTTTTTCAAAAAGATGAATTCTTAAAACTCTATGTGTACACACATAACAAGCAACCCGCCCAACTTTGCCACCAGCACGTGAGCTATCGTTTAAGATTATATTTTCATAGACAAAATGCTCACATTAGAGAAGCGGTTTATGCCGGCTGCGCGAAACTAGAGAAGAAAACATGGATTTTCAGGAAAAATTTAGCAAAAAATTTTTGACGTAATTTTGTTGTTAAAGTATTTTTTACGTGATCAGGGTATGCAAAACTACAAGTCCCTTCGCGCTTAGTATACCAATAGTGGGACACCCTGTATAATCCTAGCGGTTCGCCCCGGCTTCGCCCCGGCTTCGCACATATTTCGCAATAAAAGGTAGCCTATGTTCTTTCTAAAGATTATCTGTGCCCATCAGAATCGGTCCAGTAGTTTATGCGTGAAAACCATACATACATACAAACCTTCCCTCTTTATAATATTAGTATAGATGTATAATGAATAGGCAGACGTTTGACATATTATTTTTAGTATTTTTCTTTTGCTTTAATCCATACTAATATTATAAATGCGAAAGTAACTCTGTCTGTCTGTCTGTCTGTTACTCAATCACGCCTGAACTACTGAACCAATTTGCATGAAATTTGGTATAGATATATTTTGATACCCGAGAAAGGATATAGGATAGGTTTTATCCCGGAAATCCTACGGGAACGGGTTTTTCTCTGAAAACGCGGGCGAAGCCGCGGGCGGAAAGCTAGTTAAATATAAGTGCAAGAGACAAAAGCTTTAGAGGCAGTAACGTACTATAATGTTCATGATTGCCAACGTAAAACAATTTCACATTAATTTCATTAACTGACAGATATCTAAACAAGACATATCCAGAATTTTTCACATCGACCATCAAACTATGAATGCAACCATATTAGAAAAAACCACTTTCAACAAATCTTCTTTCAAAATTTCATCCTTTCCTCTTATAAATACGATCACTCAGTTCATTAGGGTTGTAAAGATAGTAATTATCCCAAAGAAATCACTCGTAAAGTGATCGTTATCCCAACTATCTCTATTAGACAAGACTGTTTCTGATTGCTCGGTTGTTCGTCCCTTACACGGATCTTTTAGCTATTTTACTAGATAGAGCAAACAAGTAGTATATATTGAATATTGTCTAAAAAAATTATGTCAATTTTTTTATTTCGCAAAGTCGTAGTACGCATATAGACGTAATGTATTAACACATATTTATTTACGTTACTTAACTCAGCATCTTTTGAAACCTATTTCTGGTACTTTCATAAATCATACTACTAGTAATTTTACTAGTCTTCTAGAAAATAGAAAAATACATATTGACCTTCATATTCATATTATGTTAATTATTAAAAATAAGTACTTTAAATTTAATAAACGCTAATATTATAAATGCGAAAGTAACTCTGTCTGTCTGTCTGTTACTTAATCACGCCTTAACTACTGAACCAATCTGCATGAAATTTGGTATAGAGATATTTTGATACCCGAGAAAGGACATAGGATAGGTTTTATCCCGGAAATTCCACGGGAACGGGAACTATGCGGGTTTTTCTTTGAATGCGCGCGCGATGCCGCGGGTGGAAAGCTAGTACATATATAATTATGAATACAAGCTAGACTACATACGTTTTCTAGGTCGCGCTCCGATCATTAATATTAAAGTAAAGAGGTCATGACAAAAAATTATTGAATAAATGATCTAGAATAACTATGATCCATGGTCAATTCAGCAGTTACCAAGTAATTTGTCGAAAGTAAACTCAAACACTCGGTATTAACTTCCCTGGAGCTTTGAATTCGTTCGTCAAATTGTAAAGGTATTGAAATAAGATTTTTTGTCAATTTGCTCACGTCGAGAGCCATTTTAAAAGCTTTTTCTTGTATGGACTGAAAATGAAGATAATTTAAACCTGTATTGCTTTAGATTGTATGGAATATAAATTCAAATGGATTTTAAAGAAAATTATCTCGTTGTTTATTTTAGTTTGTATTTTGGGATTAATTAGCTACATTTTGATTATTTCAATGTCATTAATTGAAAAGAAAAATACGTTATTGAACAATAAATATTATTTAAAGCAATAAAATTTTCTCGAAACAGACGGAGGTGATATTTCATTTCGTTGTATAGGTATAAGAATCTTGCACGAAATACATTTTAATTCAACAATATTCACGCTATAGAGCTTTATAAATTCTGTAGAACTGTCAGATTGAAAGACTGACTTTATAGCGCGGTTTCGCTTTCATTTAAAAAATCTATGTGAAGATGAAAGTATTATGACAAAATTTCTCCGAAACGGCTTTACCGATTTATTTTTTATTTTTTGATAAAAACATTCGTAAACGTCGTACCTATACTATTTTTGACCCCTTAGTTATAGAGGTGTGCTGGAAGCACGTTTGCCAGGTCAGCTTCTATAACTAAAGAATCTAGATAGGTATTGAGCACAGCATATAACCGTGATTTAGACTAGCCAACTCTATATATATATATATATAGGAGGTACATAAGTTGTACAGTAACGTCCACGATAATGTAGTTTTCCGCCCACGGCTTCGCCCACGTAGACAAAGAAAACTTGCATAGTTCCCGTTCCCATAGGATTTCCGGGATAAAACTTACTCTATGTCCTTTCTCGGGTCACAAACTATATTACTATCTTTCATCCAAATCGATTCAGTGGTTTCGTTGTGAAGAAGTGACAGACGGACGGACAGATAGAGTTACTTTCGCATTTATAATTTTAGTAGGAATATGGTCAACAATACAATAAAATTTGGGACATCTAAACTGCATCACTATGAAAAAGCGACTGATTTATATTCGCCTCACGTTTCTATCGATTTTACGTCCCCACTTCAAAGGTTAACAAGTTTGAATATAACCATAGATTCCTTTGTGATTTTAGCGTGAGATTAAATAACAATGTGGTATAATATTCATTAAAATTACTAGCACCCGCACGCTACGAAAATAATATATTCTAACTATACAAGTTAAATTTATCTTTCTTCAGAATTAAAATCTCGAAGAACTGCTAAGGGTTTGTCGTGTTTTTTTTTTTGCGTGTCTTATATTATGGTTGTGGTACCTCCTTTTTGTTTGAAAAATCACGTGATAAAGGTTGTTCTTAGGTACGTGTTACTGAAAATGTATACAGTTTAGGATTTTTACTCATATATCGAAAACATAGTACATATTTTGTTCACAGTGGTCTCAGACTAAACTAGCGAGCAAATAAAGGGTCTTTATTTCGTTTCAGAATCATCTTTAATATCTCATGAATCTTCTGTTCATAATTTATAATTTTCCGTTTTAGTCATATTTCTACACAGAAACTCGATTAGGTATATATGTTGCTCTATACTAGAAAGTTGAAATATTATATTTCAAACTCAAACATATAATTTATTCAACTAGACTTCTTTTAGAAGTGCTTTGAATAATATTTCAGAGCAATTAGGAATCACTCGTTTAGAAAGCAGCTTCCACAGAGAGAGTAAGAAACTCTAAAATTTATTTTATACCTACTATTAATTTTCATATTGAGTATTTTAAAACTTCCTTTTTATTATGAAGTCTTATAATATTATGTAGTTTTAAAAATTCTATAGTGTCATATACCTTTTTTACCCACATATAAGGTTACTTATTTGATGTGTGAAAATGAATGAATTTTTACAATTATTGTATGGTTCAAATACTTTTTGCTTATCCTTTGACAATTACTAATACAAATGTTCGCACTAGAAGTACATTAAAGGACGAAAATAATAATTTAACTTGACTCCATTTTAGTTTAGACAGTAAGTTCGATCGGTAATTTATTCAGAAGTATTCAGTACATTTGTGGAAACTACGTCAGAACTAGAAATAGTTCGTATTGATCGACCAAATAGAACTGTTTTATGTTATTTTTGTACATTTTTGAATTAAGTTTGATTAATTTAGGATTAGATTGATAAGAAATTGACGAGGTTATCTCGAAGCTTAAAAATGTAATTGGAATTTGGGTGATTGCGAGGTTTTCAGAGAAAATTGGGATCAGAAGAAAATATTCAAGTAGGTATACCATCTTTTATTTTTTTGGTAAAACTCTGAAAACATACAACATTATATCTTGACTGTAATTGTGTTTTTCTCTTCCTAAATTAAGGATTAAATCTCATTGGATTTCTATTATTTTCCTTATAACTACCTTTTATAAATGTGTAAATCGTGTTTAACATTGATAACAGATTAGTTGCTGTTATGTATACAGATACTTAGCAGCAACTCACCAAGTATATTCAATTGTTTTTCGTATAGATTCTTATAAATTCGGGTGAGAGGTATTTCCATGTCATGAGTACTTTTGCATATTACTTAAAACTTTATGACTACTAAAAAGGATATGGAACGAGCAGAGCGCATAAAAACGTAATTCTCACACCAGTAGCGTAAAAGATTAAAATGAATAAACATGTTTTGATACTGTTTTTAGTACGTTAAAGTTTTAAACTGAAAATATAAAATGAAAACAGTCAGGAATACAGCTTTTAAATTATTTTCCTAATCGTGTAGAGTGTAGGTACTAACTTTGTTCTAAGAAAATTGTAATTAGCATCTTATTTACTAGCTAGACCAAAGCAAGACTTATTCATTCATTCATTGCTTCTCAAATACAGTTTTCTCTATCCTTGAAGCCCGAGTTATTTTATATATTGTATTTGAAGTGTATTTGTATAATAAGTTCCAATAAACGACTTATTATTATTTATTCATAATAATACCACAGTATAATACTGTTTATGTAGACATAATTTTTTATACTATAAATATAGATTTATTATCTGTGTACGTTATACTGTGACCCCACAGTACAGTATCGATCGAGGAATATTCGACCCTCCCGTGGCCTTGGCCTATTGCCCAAAAGGTCGCTATCTGTTTAACTTTTAACAATTAGCGGTTTCCATTAGAAACTCGCTTTCCTAATTTACTGGCCTATCCTACCCATCAGACAACTACGACTACTAATTCTAAAGTTTATTTCGTATCCTAATTTACTCCTCTTGCCTACCCATCACTTCGTATCTGAAACTTTATATGGATGTTAAGGATAATAAGAGAACTTTATTTTAGTGAAAGAAAGATTTTTTCTCTATTAGAAACAGAAAAACATCAAGAATTTTGTCCAGAAAGTTCAATAAACTTGTGATTTGTATTATAATTTTCTGTCTCACCAATTTTCCTTAGATATCATATTAAACTTAAAACCGAAAGCTTCTTTAGTTGAGAAATACTTTCAATGCTATAAAATTAAATATTAGCTTATTTTCTTATGAAGAATGATGTATCTCATCAAACGACCGAACATTCCACATTTATAATATTATTATATGTAGGTACCTACATGTGAATTAAATCTACTTGTACCCCGAAAGTTTATAATAATAATCGATTATGGATACAATAGTTTTCTTCGATTCAATACATTCTAAAAGATTTTCCACTGCACAGCTGTTGTTGTTCCTAATGATAAAAAATAAAGAGACCCTCTAGGACCCTACACCTGCGACCCAGTGAATATATTCTGCACATAACATGACAGGACAAGAAAAATGTTAGATCAGCGATGTAAATATTGTGTTTAAACAAAGCCTTTTGAATATGGATAAATAAAATTGAGAGAGAATAATAATGGACTGCAGTAAAGCTTGTTTTTTCTCGGCTTTATATTATACTAGCTTTCCGCCCGCGGCTTCGCCCGCTTTATCTAGAACCTAATAAATTATATACTAAAACCTTCCTCTTGAATCACTCTATCTATTAAAAAAAACCACATCAAAATCCGTTGCGTAGTTTCAAAGATTTAAGCATATAAAGGGACATAGGGACAGAGAAAGCGACTTTGTTTTATACTATGTAGTGATAAGTAATTAAACATCCGGGCATTTTGCTCTACATTGCCTATAACATATTTTATTCATTAAATTAGGGTGTTACTAACGTTATGTAAAAAGGTAAAGTGACTTTTGGCATGTAGCAGTACTAAGTACTACATTAGGATTAGAAACTTTAAATTTTGCACCATGCTTCATTAAATAGTGTACATAAAAACAAAATATATGAAAATTTTGAACTTAGGCTATAAGTTTATATAATTCAATAAGTTTTGAAGCTGAACGCAAGCAAATACGCAAACAAATACCAATGTACTTGTACTGTATAATACATATGGATATATACACATAACCTTTGAAATCTTATTACAATCCGAGTCCTTTACAAACACTGCGAATCACGCATAAATAGATTTTGTTAAGAGGAAACCATTCGAGTTTGCTCCAAAATTATTCAATCTAAACAAAATCATTATTCCATTTTGGTATTCCATAAAAGCCTGTTTTAATACGAATAAAACGAAAATACGAATGGTTTTGGTAATAACTTCCAGCTTTATTGTAAATTTCAGTTTTAACACACGGTTTCACTCGCACTGCGTCTGTTTCTCTGGCACTCATTTAAACTTTAAATGAGGCTTTATTGACGACTTTAAATGAGGCAAAGACATTAAACACGCTTCTTGCTAAACCAACAACGTAAATATATAGATCCCTGTCACAAAATATTCATATTTATTTACTGCTCTCAACTAAATCCTACAAAGGAGACATCATATGTCAAAGGCATATAAAACCAAATTTTCGTACAAAACGTACCACAATGGGCCTTGCTATTTGCGTCGTACTAGCACAAAGCAATTACGTGACTTGAGCGCTAAAGCCTTCGCAGCCCCTTGAGATCCGACCCAGGGGTTTTACATAATCAACCCTTTTTGTTTTAAAGAACTGTCAAAGCAAATAGTAGTTGACTTTGATGTGAGAATGGATAGACATGCGATACGTTTAAAAATATGTTCTTTCCATCTGGAAAATGACACTTTGAAATATTATTAATTCTTATTAAATCCAAGCCATTATTGCAACTACACATATTGGGTGTTATTTTTTTATTTTATTTGTAATTAGCAACATTTTGCATCGGTGCTCCGCTTCCGTTGATCACAACATGATGTCATACACTATACAGCCTCCTCGTTGTTTCATCCCATACAAAAATAATCAATACATATCAGTAATGAGAATATCAGTAAAACTCAGCACAGCAAAATAGGCACACAACACGTTTTAAACCAAATTAGACACTGTTCATGCCCATAAAAAGAAGTCGAGTATGGAACACACCGTGTATGGGTCGGAAAACGGTCTGTGTATATTATATTAAATGACCCTTCCAAAGATTGTCACACACAATAATTCTACTGTAAGTATGCTAAATCCCCTGAGGACACCGTCACGTAATGTTTGGCTAAGTTAAATGTTAAAAGTTTTGCGCAGCTCTCCGCTTTTGTTTTTATTTTTCCGTTTTTATAAAGCTTGTCTTTTAAAGTAATTAAATACAATTATTAATAACTACTACTATTAATAATCTTATTTTCAAAACAAAATATGAATTCCCCTTTTATTCTAAAGAGGAAATATATTGTTTAATTGAAGTAGATAAATAATTATTGGCAACTAAAAAGAGACAATTTAAAACTCTCCTGTACAACCTACTTTCAGAACTTATTGTAAATAATTTATTTCTATATTTTCACGATTCACTTATTTTTAAGCGAATTTTAGTGTAATTGTTTGAGTTTTTTTAATACACTATTTGTTTATACATTACGAACCAAAATATAAATTTACTATTAATACAACCGATGTCATAACTCATATTTTTCAATTTTCAAAATGTCTGTCTACAAGATTGATAGAAGATCCTTAATTACATCTAAATTATTATTTTTATGAAATAAATTCCAAACTTTGTTACTTAGAATTCAGACTTTGAATACTACTGATGCTAAAACTTGAATTATTCATCTATGATCAAAGGAATGTTAAATATTTTAATTATTAAAATTAGTGGAAATGGATTATTAATATTTATTTTAATTAGCAAAATACATCATCAAATAATATTTTAATTTTATCCATACTACATAAATTAATCTAAATATAAGGTGACTGACTGACTGACATAGTGATCTATAAACACACAGCCTAAACCACTGGGTGTATCGGGCTGAAATTTGGCAAGCAGGTAGGTGTTAGGACGTAGGCATCCGCTATGAAAGGGTTTTGATCAATTCTCCCCCTAAGCGCATAAAATAGGGGATGAAAAGTTGTACCATGAAAATTTATCTTTTCCACGTATGAGAAGCTGCGGGCAACAGCTAGTTATTCTATATAGAGCTAGCAAAGAAAATCAAATTGTTTTGTATTCAACAACCACTTATATTCCTTCCACGTGCGTCTTACCTTATTAACGTTCCTAATTACTGTAATTATTTAATCAATAAAGTTGCTTCAGTCGTTGAGAAGAATAATCAAGTAATGCTCTGACTTCGTTTATATTTAATTCCAATCAGGATGGTTGTGTAATTCAATTAAAAAGTTATTTAACACCAATGTATTATTGATTTCTTATTTTATAAAAAGGAAATTATATTTCGACTTTAACTATATTTATAATGAATAACATGAAGAATTTTAACGGATTGAAACGCGATTTATACTCGACGTATTATTAAATTCTACTATTAAAAGTTGGGTGCTTTTTGGAAAAAAAATATAGAAAAACATGATATAAAAAATAAAGTAATGCGATTTTTTAAATTTCTCAAAAAGTCTCAAGTCAATCGAAGACCTAAAAGAGACAAACCGAAATTTTTTTTAGTAATTATTATCATCAATTGCTACTTTGTTATAGTTATTGTGTTTACCTTTATATTAGCTTAAATATCAATAATTTTGAAATCAAAAACACTCGTTATTTATCTGTAAAGCTGTTGAAATCCTATATTATTGCTATACCACAGAACATTCACAAAGGATGTCGTGTATAATGAATTCATACACATATATTATGCTGTTTCGTCGAGAATGGATCAAATGGCTTAGTGATGGAACAATGATTAATTTTCTTGTTACAGGTTTTAGAACATTTATTTTCATGTAGTACATGACTGTAGGCACCTATATCATAGTATGTATCAATTGCGTAATATTTCTAACTATATACTACACCAATTTTATTATATCTACTAATTATTCCATGCATCATCATCTGATGACATAAGGAATATTATTTCCCATGTTTGCATCATTTATCAATTGATTTTCCTCTCCTTTAGTGCTATTTTTCGTAGCGTGACGTAATAATAATATTAATATAGCCTTCCTTGATGAATAGACTTAATAATGTTTCAATTGGAATTAGATTTTCCGCATAAGATTTTTATATTTAACTAGCGGTCCGCCCCGGCTTCGCCCGTGGTACATATGAAAAATAGATGTTGGCCGATTCTCAGACTTACCCGATATGCACAGAAAATTTCATGAGAATCGGTCCACCCGTTTCGGAGGAGTATGCAGACTAACATTGTGACACGAGAATTTTATATATAAGATATTCTTAATGATGAAGAATGATATCTTGATACTGTTTGCCTTATATGTTTATTAAAAAAAAAACTTAATAGGTACATAATTAAATATCAAGATTGCTCGGGTGTGAACCTTACATTGCGGTTATAAAAACAAGTACTAATATTGTAACCGAACTACACTGTTTACACGGAAGGCAAATGTATTTTCAGTTTTATTATTTTTATAACAAATATATGAAATCTGTAATATACTTACTTTCTATCTTTTCCTTTATAAAATTACCTAGATCTGCTGTTATATTTACTAATTAACAGGTTTAATTCTCATAAAAGTATCGTATTGTTACCGGTCCTTGATAAGTATGCAAGTTTTAATTAAATCTGTCCGTTTAAAGTAGGTCAAATTTCAAAATTGAGTATAAAGGAGTCGGTTACGTCCAAATATGTCGGATACATGCAAACATACTTCGCTTGTTCATAACTATAAAATGTCATAATTACAAAACAGTCATATTTAAGCGTTTTGATTATCTTGCAGAAGTTTTTCATTAAATTCAACAAAAGCGTTTTACATACTTACACTTGGGATTGGAGTAGTTTTTAATATTAAAAATTACTTTGATAATTGAAAAATAATGTTCATTATACAACAATTGAAATACAATTCACACATACATTCACATTGCTCGAAGCAATCCAATGGTTTAACTTGTTATTTTTGAATGTTGATTTCTTACGATATTATAATATGCAAATACTTACTGCTATAAACTGAGGTTTTAAGACTCGCTTCAAGATCGTTATTTTCATTAGCTATTTTTTATGCTTTCACTGTAATAAAAAGACGTCACAATTATATTGAAATGCTTTTCAATTTTACACCCACAAATAGAAAATGATTAACACGAGAAATATTAAACCTAAGTAATAAAAAATATTTTTAACGCATAAGTATTATGTTTCTACATAGATAAATAACTAGCTATGCTCCGCGGTTTTACTCGCAGTGCTCCGCTCCTGTTGTTCTTAGCGAGATGATATATAGCCCATAGCCATCCTCGATAAATGGGCTATCTAACACCGAAAGAATTTTTCAAATCGAACCAGTAGTTCTTGAGATTAGCGCGTTAAAACAAACAAACAAACAAACTTTTCAGCTTTATTTTATTACTATAGACAATGTACAAAGTTTACTATTTTTAGATGGATTCCAAATATCCAAGAAGTTAGTTCAAGCGTAAAAATATAGCATAATTATTATCCAGCATATTCATAAATCTCAAAAGTTTCAGCAAAATCTCACTTTTTACGATTAAAGTATTCTTTCAACTTATAATTAATATGTCTGGAGCACGGCTGGTTAAATCTTTGACGTCACTTTTGTAGAAATTAGTTGTAATTATTCTTGGAAATTTTGTTCTTTCAAAGTGTATTTTATTTAATGATATTAGTGTAATTATTTCTTCTTTGTGCTTAAGGAGCCTTGAAAAGTTTTGATGAGATTTTATCTTTATTAAAAAGGAAGGCTGTATATATGTTTAATATGTATTTAAACATATAAACAGGCTTCCTTTGTATTGTATGTACCTATTGTTAGTTTGAAATTAATACAGTTTCTTATACAAAAATACACACAAACTAAGTGTTTATTTGAGAATCGTAAGTAACGAATTAAAACTTAGAATTAACCTTCAAATAGATATCAATAACATCTTATTTCGAGAAAGTATTTCTCTAATAAAATAATAAATTACAATCAACGTCAGAAAAACAGTTAGTCCTAAATATTCGGTCCGTAAAATAAGAAAAGTTTGCGTGAAATAAGGCTCTAGAGAGAAACAAAAGCCTGCAACGGAAAGATATTTTACAACGAGAATTATTCGTTTGTATGCATTTGTTATGCCACGTATGCTACAATTTTATTACGAAATAATGTACGTCGAGTTTCTATGTATATTGTATGTTTTTGTAAAAGTAGATATAATGTTGTTAGTTGTATTGTGTTTGTAAGCTTATTAACATTTGCAAATATATAATTAAATATCTATACAAAAAGTAGAGGAGATTTGATTTTGTTATTGTAACGTTTTAATTCATAAACCACTATTAAAACAATTAAAAAGAATAAGCATAAAGTAATTATACATTGTTACCGAATGATTTTTTATGGTGTGTCAACCCACGTGAAGCCGGACTTAGCGCCTAGTATATAAAACAATAGTAATTAGT
This sequence comes from Colias eurytheme, assembly GCF_061535395.1. Taxonomy (NCBI): domain Eukaryota; kingdom Metazoa; phylum Arthropoda; class Insecta; order Lepidoptera; family Pieridae; genus Colias; species Colias eurytheme. The sequence continues at coordinate 8,960,168 of NC_142999.1, read as the reverse complement.
TAATATTCAGTAAAAAATGAGAAATAATAGTATTTCAAAATAATGTGAAAAGCACTGTTTTATTAGTCTATTTTTCAAAATTCCCTCATTCAACTGCCATAACTATGCTAGTTAGACTCCTATTTTATGAATAACAAACGAGCATCTTTTCAAACGACCTTTTCTCTTTAAAAGCTTAGGTTTTCTGCGTACCTCAGAAAATGTAGGTCTGGATTTTCTAAGCTCTAATTACAAAGAAGAAACAAGCAGCCGTTCATCAAATCAATTACCAAAGAAACATTATTTCCAACACGTAATATCAGGTTAAGCAATGAGGTTTATACTTTGTTCATTTAATTAAAACTTTGTAATGGATACCCTCTCGTTTACACTTTATCTAGATCTTTGTAAATAAATAATACTAAGTAGCTGTAGTTTATTATATTTACGAAATAATTCCTGCATTGAAATACATAGTAATATATATAATAATATATATAATAATAAATAAATAGGTAGATTTCTACGAATTGTAATAAAAAGTATAAATTAGCTATAGAATAAAAATTGTTTCATTTCTTAAATTAATAAATTTTTGGATTTGACTCAAACTACTAAATCGATTTTATATATTACCAATAGAAAGCAATATCTTTATAGAGTAATTAGAACTAATTTTGAAAATCGTAAGAAGTTTAAACTTTAAACAATACATGTTCTTATAATATTTGTTTTATAAGAAACTAGCGGTCCGCCCCGGCTTCGCCCGTGGTACATATTTACGTTTTCTCTACATAAGAACCATCCTCATACTTCAAGGAATATAATAAAAAAATAATTATCGAAATCGGTTCAGCCGTTCTCAAGTTATGCGCTTACCAACACATTTTGGGATTCATTTTTATATTATAGAAGAAGATAGATAGAAGAAGATGAGGCTAAACACATACTTTTTATTCCATTCTTGTTAAAGTCAAATAATTTACAGAAATATGAGACAGAAAGAACGAGTATTCAATTATTTAAATGTAATCTTTATAGACACGCATATCAGTCCCAAGTAAGGCCTAAATTTAGTTTATTTTTTATGTACGGCCAGGGAAAAGCTGTCAAAGTAAACTTTGATTCCATTCCCTAGGCACTTAGTGTAATACGTAATGCCTAGGAATGCTGAATTGCGTCCGTGACCCCAATTTATATTCATAACCAATCAGTCCCCTGGACATCAAATGGCAGAGGAATGTAAATTCACCTGGCCGTCTTTGTGTGATAGTGATTTTCGTAGTTTCGTTGGATATAATATGCTAGTATGGTTATAGACTACAAGCCCGCATATGAAAAAAATATGGGTCAAATGAACCACCAGGGGTCATATCTAGAACGAAAGAAGAGCAAAAAATAATAAGATTCATCACTATGCCGTCACTTGTAAGCTGTCCAACTGAGTGCAGATGAGAATTGAAAAGTACAGGTAGACTCGGTAAATTTTGGTCATATATTTTTGTACGGCATTCTTAACCTTCGATAGATCCATTAAAAATAATAAGAAACCGCTCAGTGCCGTACAAAAATGTTGGTCCACCAAGTCGGAATTTTAATTTAATTTCCGAGAGTTACCGGGGGTAAATTTGGTCATTTGACCATGTACGGCATCTGTGTCATACTATTGCTATACTGCTTTTAATCCATTATTCCGCAACGCCGTACAAAAATCATGGGGACAAGGGGAAAAAATCGAGAGTTGCAATCCCCTCTCTTTCCCCACTCCAGGGGGTCATTTGACTAAGTACGGCTTCGGTTCCAAAACATTATCTAGCACTCAAAAGTACTATTAAAAGCAATGCCGTCAAAAAATAATTGTTCTTTTAAATGTATACCAATAATCATCTTAATTTCATCGAATTCTTGATATAAAGAGCTGTAAGGTCATTTGACCCTGTACGGGAACTTTTTTTTTAACATGATATTGTAAAATTCAATTGTTGTATAGTATTGCCGTTCAAAAGAAACCGTTCTAAAAAAAGTTATAGAGAAATGCAAAACCAGAAATTTTGTTAAAGTTTAAACATCGTAGATTAATGAAATATAATAGTTTTCTACACTTTATTCATTGTTTTAAATAGTATTAACATAGATAAATTAGGAAAAAACGATGCCGTACATTTTTGTGCAGACCACATCTTTTAGGCTGATGAAAGCGACGAAAGCTACAATTTTAAGGGTGCTTTATGGCCATTTGATACAGTACGGCATTAACATATTTTTACCCAACTACGGCAAAGCAAAAGGAGGGTTATGGTTTTGACAGGTCATGTATGTATGTTCATCTATTCCCTCGTAACTTCTAAACTACTTATCAGAATTCGACAAATAACATATCATTAGAAGCATCTGAATTGTTCACTGGATAACCAGCGACCAGCTAGCTAAAGGCTATATGGGGTTTCACAAAATCTAATGTGGCGCCCTCTAGCGGACAAAACATACAGAGTAAAAAAATAAAGTTAAGATAAATATGCCGTGTTTGGTATCATTTGAAAGCGCTTTACTTGTACATTTTGAATATGTATATAATACTAGCATTTGCTTGTGACTTTACCTGTATTCATGGGCTGATTGCATATAATTCACATCTTTTCGTTCATAGCTTTTTTATTAGTTCATCAATTTAATGGAGTCCATTCCACTTGACTCCGACTTTCCAAGGTGATAAATAACCACCTCGAGCTTCTTAATATTAATGTATATTTATATTTTATTATCAAAATATAAAGCAAACATTTCGTTATAATATGGATTTTTTCTTTTTCAGATTTTTCCCCTTTGAACCAACGAAAATGTACGGCACATGAAAAAATATTATCTATGCATAAAATACTTTAAAAATAAATTTATTTCGTGTTGTGTCAAATGACCCCCTGAAGTGGGGAAAGAGAGGGGATTACAACTCTCGATTTTTTCCCCTTGTCCCCATGATTTTTGTACGGCGTTGCGGAATAATGGATTAAAAGCAGTATAGCAATAGTATGACACAGATGCCGTACATGGTCAAATGACCAAATTTACCCCCGGTAACTCTCGGAAATTAAATTAAAATTCCGACTCGGTGGACCAACATTTTTGTACGGCACTGAGCGGTTTCTTATTATTTTTAATGGATCTATCGATGGTTAAGAATGCCGTACAAAAATATATGACCAAAATTTACCGAGTCTACCTGTACTTTTCAATTCTCATCTGCACTCAGTTGGACAGCTTACAAGTGACGGCATAGTGATGAATCTTATTATTTTTTGCTCTTCTTTCGTACTAGATATGTCCCGTGGTGGTTCATTTGACCCATATTTTTTTCATATGTGGGCTTGTAGTCTATTATGGATTAGATGAAATTATGTTTAAATTGTGTTGTAACTTGTAACCATTATATGATTTTAGAAATATTTTACTATTTATATTCGACAAGAGACATTGGATTTGAATATGTTCAATTGTTTTTAAATTATAGGTCTCGTGTCAATTTTTTTGTCTTAAAAATAAATTAAAAGAAACAGATGTAGAAATGCGCAATTGTTTTTTCTGTTACTTTCATATACTTATATAACTTGAAAATTTCTTCATTAGTTTAAGCATGAGGATATAACACACAAACAAACTCAATCAGAAACGATATATATATATATATATATATATATATTTCTCGTATTATCGATAAAGCTACATTTACGTATGTTAGCATGAGTTTAAATACTTGGTAATAACATAACAAAAATATATAACGTCTCTAATAAATTAATAGTTTTCAATACAATACAACGCAATTCTATATAAATATGACCAAGTAAACGACGTGGAACAATTAACGGCGACCTTTAAGTCTAGCAAAATTCAATTACGAAGCTTTTAAAGTAATAGGACGTTGTTTTTATTTATTTTTCATTAGAGGGAGTGCGGACATTTGGGTCGGAACTCGGTGTACACGAGGCGTCAGGCGTCATCCTCGTTTTTATTAAGGCGTCTATGTATTTTCAATTACACTTTAAAATCACATTGATAGACAACAACGTTGTTATATTTTAATACGAGTTTCAGTTCCTAGATATTTGTCTAATGAATAAGATATTGGAAGGGAAATAAGAAATCATTTTAGTCTTATTTTAAAAATTAAAAATAAATACTTCTATTTTTGTATATGTAAGATTGGTGACTCTATACTAGTATAGAGCTGAAGAGCTTTTTGTTTGTATGCGCGCAAAACCGGTGTTTACCAACCAGTTATCGAATAAAAATTTTATTTTTTGAAAATATGACTGGTATTTCTAACATAGTATGCTTTATTTGGAAGGTATTAAACCCTCTCAAATCCCAAAATAAGTATTACTTGATCAGGAGAGAAGATAAAACAAAAATATATGAAAATACTTCTACATTTTCACATTTAATTTCCACGTCGTGTGTAAATGGACAAAGAATACAAAATACTTGCAAATCTTTTTGCAGGTAATGACTCGGAAAAATATGTTCTCACCTAGTAATAAAGTTTTATGAGTGTAATAAAATTAAGCATTTCACCCACTCGGGGTGAGTCGTAAATGTTATCTCAGAAGTGTTAGGTTTATGTACATATTCTACATTCTTTAAAATATAAATTAATAAAACTTTTTACATTAAATAACAGGTTTCCGTGTATATATATTGATCAGGAAAATACAATGTAGAGATAAACTACGATAACATGGCGCGCCCCTCCAAATTACTGTTTCAATGTGTGTAGTGACATCCTTACGAAGGAGTTTGTATGTAGTTGTACGTATTCGTCTTTAGTACTTTACTTCCAGATTTGTTGGTCAACTAATCATAAGTTGCCGAGCGCCCAAGACAACGCACGTGTCGTTTTCATAGAATACGTCAGTGCAGCGCCATTACTAATAATAATGAGCGATTAGAGCGTGACTAGTCGAGCAACAAATCCGTGGATTTGTTTTTGTTTGACGGCCGTCTCATTACGCACACATGCGTTGTGAATCTTGGTGGTGCATTGTAAATACTTTCACAAATACTTTCAAACGTTTTGAATTTTGGAGGGGCGCGCCATGTTATCGTAGTTTATCTCTACCTACAACAGTTTCAAGGTCAGTTATTATTAAAAAACCATTTTCAACATTTTTCTCGAATTTCTAATAACAAGTAGAAACAAGTGTTTCTAATTATAATAATCACTACTAACAATATGCATTCAAAACAAGTGTTTATACAGGAATTTCCATTTTTACAAAAATATACACCACATCTTATAAAGAACGAAAATAAATAATAAAAATACTACAACATAAAATTAAAAGCATCTAGCGTAATAAGCACATAAAAATTCTCTTACTAAACTTGGATTCATTTTAGTACTTACACCAGCTAATATTTGAAGAGAGAAGTTATATAATTATTATCATTAATTAACACTGCTATCTGTTCATATTTAACGGAGTAAGGTTTTAAAGCAGATTTTAGAACTGGAGTTAAGAGATTTAGGAACTGTATTTATTTAAGAAAGGATAATAAAATATTATGAAGAATCATTTATTCCTAGTTTGTTTTATGTTTACAATACTAAGGGCTGATTTTTCAATCCTTGGTTAAAACTTATTCGTCGAATAATGTATAAAACTACCATTTTAAAAACGTATTCTAATTGTCCGTATTTGACAGTTTACGTGACATTTTAATATTATCGTGTAATACTTTATTGGACGGATAAGTTTTAACCAAGCATTGAAAAATCGGCCCTAAGAAACGAAACGAACATAAAATATGAATAATGTTTTTATGAATGATTGACTATTTGTTACTCAGTTTTTTATGGCATGGATTTAATTTTGATAAAATGTGGCATAATTTTGATAATGTACTAGGTTTTACCTGTTTTTTTATGTGATACCGAAAAGTAAAATAGGTAACAAATGGAGACATTGCGATTAACAATTTTCCATAAAATAACAAATGCACTACTTACAATATTAAAATATCTTGATATCATTGTAGAATATCGATTAAAACCCCAGTTAACTAGTTCCCTTTTTTTGTTCGATCAAATACTACATACATTATCATACACTATATACATATAATAAATCTGTAGAAGGGTCAATTCTGTACATTGAAAATATTGAAAAAATAAATAGCAGGGGGTGTTACTGGATCGATACCAAACCCAAATATGTGATTAAAAAAATTTTTGTCTGTCTGTCTGTCTGTCTGTCTGTATGTGACGACATCACGTAAAAACTAACGGTTCGATTTCGATGAAACTTGGTATAATTATACCTTATTATCCTGGGCATAAAATAGGATACTTTTTATCCCGGAAAAATACGTAGAAATAAATAAATTTTAATTTTTCCGCGCGGACGGAGTCGCGGGCGGAAGCTAGTCATACATAAATAAATAAATAATACATACATAAATTACTGGTCATTATCAAAGACAATAAAATATAAAAACATTGCATATAGCTGAGTATATAAAGGAAATATTTACCCAATTCTCTCCAAATGAAGCACGCAACACGGTAATTGGAAAAAAGGACGTGGTCCCAGATTTTTCTTTATTCGAGAGAAGATTTTCGGGATTTTTAAAACTTTTTGCTTGAAATAAGTCTGTCACAAAACAATTAGAAAGAGTTCCTTCGTCACTGTTTTCAATAAAAGCGACATTTTGGAAAATAAAAGTCAGTATTCATTTTAGAATGAGTATTTTTTTGTCATTATTATAAATAATAAGCTTTAAATAATTAAAATGGGCCTATGTTCTATCGTGACTTACTTTCATTAGTAATATAACAATGTATTTTCAAAATAATATGTATGAATATTTACAAAACAAAATTTATATTTACGTTCAATTAAGATTTCAATTACACCAAACGATTAGTACCAATTACAACGCAACGCACTAGAAAAATAAACGAATAAAAACACTAGTTTTATAAACCAAGCTAGTAGCTACCATTATTATATTATTACTAGCGGTCCGCCCCGGCTTCGCCCGTGCATATTTACGTTTTCTCTACATAAAAACCATCCTCGTACTTCAAGGAATATAATAAAAAAAGAATTATCGAAATCGGTTCAGCCGTTCTCGAGTTATGCGCTTACCAACACATTTTGCGATTCATTTTTATATATAAGAAGAAGAAGATTACAACAACTAAGAACCCGACTGAAAACTTAACTATTAATTACTTTTTAACTATTTTCTTTTAATTTTTTATGTCCTCAGTTCCACTCTCACGACTAGACGAATCTATTGACACCACACACATAAAATTACGACATCCTCTTACGCTCTAGGCCCAAGAAATATAAACACTTGAAAAACAATTCTCCTTCTATCGCAGTCGGGTAGAAACGGTCTTGTTTCCACAGTAAATACAAGGATCCAAGTTACGAAGCCTGTAAGCCTTGTCCGATCGAATTCACACGGCTACGTGACGAAGTTACCCAACACGCCTGTATACATAATCCTATGAAAAAGTTTCAGCTAACAGAGATAACTTGAATAATATATAATGTATTATTCTTTAAATTATAGTTATAAAAAGAGAATACAATAAAATAAAGATAAGAAAAAAAATATGAATAGAACTGACTTGTTTAATTAGTTTGTAAGAAATAAACCCTTTTTTCTGAACATTAACGCGCTGTACTTTACATTATTCTATTTATTTACCAGAGTTTTATATACCCCATTCACCAGAGTATCTTTTCGTAATTTAATATAAATCAAACAAAAATAGCCCTTATGCATTGGCAATAAAGCATACATTCGCTGAACTTATTTACAACAACACTAAGTGATTCCTCTAGAGTGCTAAGTGGGTAAATAAATTTGTATGCTAGAGTTGAGCACAAGTTTGATCCACTTATGTATTAAGGGTCCTTTAGTAGGATCTCTTAATTTGAATTAAGGGCTTCACTATGACCACGTATTTATTGAAGTAAATAACTATATTTCGAACCGGAATACGCTACGAATATTCGTAGCAGATAAATTCGTAGCCGATGGGATATTGCTACGGTGTGCATAAAACGTAGAGCGATCATAAATATGCGTGTAGGCTACGGTTCACTGGTGACACTTAACAAAATTGTGAAAATTTTGTTTTTACAAGATACTAGGAAGGTACACGATCGAATATGAAGAGTAAAGATGGTTTCCCTATAAATTATTATGAATCATAATCACCATCTGATCATTTTTTTAACAAAAAAGTATTCAATTTTACACAAATGCGTTTATATTACGTTGATAAAGTTATTAAAGTTAAACTTGTATTTATACGCTTAAGATGAGTAAATAAAAGTTATAAGTAAGAAAAGTATTATAAAGTAAGAAATATAAAGGATTCATTGTGAAATTATTGGCTACGAGTGCTTTCAAATAAAAAATAGTTTGGAAAATCCAAAAGTGCACGCCTCATAATTTTTTTTAAATAATTATTTATTAATTATTATTTTTGTTTATTTAATCATTGGTCTGACCCTGAAAAATGAAAGGGTTCTATTCCTGAGCATACTCAAGCGTAAGAGAAAAAAAAAGACTCGATTAGTAAAGTATTTCGGTCGCTATCGTGTTAACAATAAAATCCTCCGCACATACAGACACACGGATGTCCAAGACAGAACTTTTTTAAACTGTTTTTTAACTAGTTTAAATAACAAAAATGACATCAAAAATATCATGAATGTTAAAAATAGTGTTTTTTCTTTACATGTGTGTGTATGTATTATCTTACAAGTGCAATGTATGATACATAAAGACATTTTAAGTTTGAAAAATCAGATGTTTTGCGCGAAGTGACAGTAGTACCCACCTCAACGCTTCGCTTATGAGGCGTGCAAAATGTAATCAGGGCATTAGTATCCCCTTAATATAGTTACCGTTACATCTGTATAAAAAGCATACAAAACGTGAAAACTTTCAGTAATAACACTGTTAATTGAGAAGTTAACACAACTCGGATGTAACGTTCGCTTGTTTTTCCCCTCAATTTGCTACGTGTTAAACATTTTATGCCAGCCTTGGCCCGAAAGGCCGTAAAATGAGTCTGTTGTTTTTTTAGGCTATTACTTAGAATTAACCTTTCTGGAGCCCTTATCTTTTTATATCGTTAGCTGTGACGTGCTGAATGATTAATTAACTTTCATGTGTTTGTCCTATGTACCTAGGTACCTATAAAGGTCTGGTCTCTATCATTAGTGTAAATATATGTACACTGAAATAATTACTAGGTACTACAATTACTAGGTATGTCTCGGTTTGTAACATGAAGGTAAACTACATTGCTGTTTATGGTATCCAATTCTGTATGAAGATTCCTTACATTACGAATTCGCATGCTTAGTATTTGCGAATGTTACCTACTAAGGCTATGTACTTACAATAATTTCATTAAAAATATTTGTAAATTTAAATAAATAGACATTAATTGAATATTCTTTTAATATTATCAACAACATAATATAATCATAATTTTACATTCAACAAACTCACCGCATACAAAAATAAATTTTTACGTTGATATTTACAAGTACTTTGCTTCTCGGCCTTTTGGCTATAATCAAATTGTGATATTTACAAGTAAATAGTTGTAAATTTATAATATTTCAGCATACATTTCATTCGTAAAATTATATAACGGTATAGTGAACATTACTCTTAATAAACCGAAATAAATAAAAGCGGAGTTTATAAAAGTTTTCATTGTGTTGATGAAAAACCTTTTAGCGTCGAGATTCTTTTACTTCTCAACAACCAACCAACGATATCAGCTGTCTCATTATTTTTAACGAGCGAAACGTATCGTTTTGCTCAAAAATATATTGTTTTATTTATGGTGTGAGGTGTGGGTTAGCGGTTAAAGCTTCCTGCTTCAATTAAAGGGTTGAGGGACAAAACGAGCAAGCAAATAGATAAATTTTAATTGAATTTTATAGTAAACATGGCACCATTGTTCTAATAATTTAAGAAATGTTGTGATGAAGCATGTCGTAAAATCAAATAATTTAACATCTGTTGGATTAATCATTTGCTCTTTTTTTTAATTAATTATTAAGGCTCATTAGCAGCTGTACATCAATTTAATTGCATTAAAACAAAACACAAAAAAATATAGAACATGATGAACAACCAAAAAAAGCTTGGTTGAATATGGCCAAATCCTCAAATGAAGAGATGTATTAGGTATGAACTACAAATTGTGATATATGAATACAATAATTTGTTTAATAAGTTGTGATATAATCATGTGTTTGATTTTTTCTTAAGTACGTAGTTTCTTTTTCACTGCTTTTTTTGGCCCATTTTGGCCCAACGCTTATTTTTTGTTGATAATCTTTCCTTATTTTTACCCGACTACGGCAAAGCAAAAGGAGGGTTATGATTTTGACAGGCTATGTATTTATATGTACAGTGTACACACTACATCGACCTACAATACTTGAACCATGCGATGTTGTGACCGTGTTTTATTTGATAAATACTTGCTCTCAGCCGTGTCAATATTGCCCTGGGGTCGTATTTAATTCCGTTCGCAACACAGTTTACACATATGACGTCTCAAGGGCTATATTGTCTTCAGAAATATTAAGATTTCCTCACAAAATGTCAGTCTTACGCTTGAGGCTGCTGTTAAGAAAGTTTATGCTTAAATCTAGAAGATTACTATGTTTTTGTGAAATGTATTATGGAATTTATTTAATTTAAAAAAAAATATTTCTATTAAAGTATGGGATCTTTTGAGTATGATATTTTAAAACATCAAAAATCAAAGATTTTATATAATATTAGTGGTCCGCCCCAGCTTCGCCCGTGGTACTAATTACATGTTTAAACTATCCTATATCTCAAGTTGGATCGAACTGCACATGGTGTGCGAATTTTATTATAATCGATAGAGGACAAACATTGTGACACGAGATTTATATATATTAAGAGTTATAGCCGTTTCACAACTTACGGATATTTTCTGTTTAAGTTATCTGTCAGTTACAATGACATATTATACAGTTTGAATTTTACGTCAAAAAGTATCAGATAGGCTATCATACACGCATACACGTTATCATCTACGTGTGTGATCGGCCCTCAACCTTTTATCATGATGAATTCGTAACACGCATGATTAATTACCCAATTTTGTGATTACGATTTTCGCTCAGCATATTCAACGAATTTAAAAAATAATTGGACTCGCAAAAGTATAACAAAAAATATGCACAATAAAATATAACATAACTAGATTTCCACCCGTGGCTTCGCCCGCGTTTTCAAATAAAAGTTCCCGTTCCTGTGAGATTTCCGGGATAAAAAGTAGTCTATGTCTTATTCTGGGTCTTCAGCTATCTACATGCCAAATTTCATTGTAATCGGTTCAGTAATATTTGCGTGAAAGAGTAACAAACATCCATACAACCATCCTCACAAACTTTTGCATTTATAATACATATTTGCAGAATTAGAATATACACACTCAGGAACCAAATTAATGGCAGACGTAGATTGAAACGTTCGTTTAAATAAATAATTAAGCTTGCATTAAGCTTTTAATATTGAAAATGCTTTAAAAGCTCAATCCGTTTTAAAGATAGTAGTTTCCATTTTCTCTACGCGATAAATAAAAGGTTTTAGTACTTTGAAAACATGAACACGTATCGAGTTGTTTGAGCAAGGCTGGTATAAAAATGCAAAGCTGGCTAAGCTCTGTTCGTGGAATACTGATTGTGGCTACTACGTGATGCGCTTGGATTATCGGATTACGATTTGTTAACGCGAATTGTAATCAATGTTTTAATAGCAACGCAATGTTTTGTACATTTTATTTAATTTATTATGGAAAAGATGTGCCCGCGGTTTTACACGTATTGCTCCGCTCCTGTAGGTCTTAGCGTGATGATATATAGTTTATAACCTTCCTCGATAACGGGCTATGTTATACAGATTTTTTTTAATACGTCACACGTAGTTCCTTATATTATCGCATTCAATCAAACAAAGAAACAAACTCTTCAGCTGTATCAAAATCGATGTTTATATGACAAAAAAAAAATATTGTAACCCATATTGGACATAATTTATATAAATTATAATTCTAACTTTAAATGAACAATTTTCAGAAGGCGGCCTTATTCCTTGTACAATGTACATACTTACGTAATGCTATAATAATTTTTACTATGAACCTAGTAATTCATTTCAAACAAGCTGCTTACAAATATCGTAGAACTTGCGTAGACTTCGTAGAATTTCGTAGCACCAATTATGTTAAGTCTACGAGTAGATCTACGGTAATGCGTACATTACGTAGTTCTCGAAATTTGGGATTTCATTAAAGTACTTCGCTAGTAAATAGTTAGAGTTCTATTTATTTGATATTTTTATAACTTGTTTTTAAAGAAAAACGTTACATTTTGAAACTGGTAAGAAAAAATGTTCAAAACTGTTTCTCTCTCTGTGCTAAATACGGTTTTAAAAGATTTTCTGTATTAATTTACGAGTAAAATAGATCTTTATAAATAAAGATATGAACGAATTACACACTTATTTCAAAAGAAGCTTATTCTTTCAAATTCAAATTCAAATTATTTATTGTGAGTCTTTTTTCACATAATGATAAAATTCTTATATTGGTACTAGTCTTGCATAATTTATCTCATGCAATATGTTTTTGATCCTCAGCCACAATAAAATATTCACTACAAAGAATACAGTGACTCATGAATATATTATGATTGGAGAAGAAATAAATAATATTCGAGCTATCACTATGTGAGTGTTTGATTTCGGATAGAAAACGGATAAGGCAAAATATTAAATAATATCAAATCCGCAAAGCAATGTTATGTAGGTTTTATAGTGGAATTCAAAAATGGTTGAAGGTAAATGCAAGTTATTTTTTTATTCGTGTTATTTATATGTATATGCCCACGCCCCACAGTTTTGTCCGCGGTTAAAACCGCGGGGCGCAGTTTTTCATATACGATTGGGAAACATTTATTATTGAATTCGGGGTTTTTGTCCCTGTGGCCTGCCGAGATATTGTAGCTGCAATATTTTTATATATTAAGTATGTCATTTTTTTAGTCTTTGTTAGTCTTTTTAGTGATCAAATTCAGAACATATCAGTTCTATGCTCACACATAACCAATTATCAATCAGATGTACCTCTATTTAATAGTAAATGTATAAATCCTTATATATTACATCCTTATATATAAAACAAATCACAAATCACAAACGCAAATCCCTCCAGATTTACGAAATACATCCATATAATATTCGTATAATAAAAACAAACGATTGGATTACCCGCCTCGTTATTTTACAAATGGGATGAACTAAATTGTAATTTACTTCGTGTAAAGCCTCTCAAAGTCAACGGACTTAAGCTACGGGGTTTGAATGGAATAAATTAACAAAAGTCCTGATTAAAATACATTATAATTCTTCGTTCTTGTAATCAATACAATTCTTACTTGAATTATTTACTTTCTACGAACGTCAAAGAGTGGTTTATTTTACTTAAATTGGCGGTGAAATTAAATAAATACGCAAAATAAAAGGTACCACAATTGAATGTGAAAGAGGGTTTAAATTACTTGTGGCATGGTATATTAAAGTGTATCTTTATGACAAATATAAACTTAATTTAAAGGTTTAATAATATTACTTTGAACAATCTCTCTTTAAAATTTGTTGCACTATTCATAAATCACCAGTTAAAGTTCATTTGTTACAATTAATTTTTACGATTCCATATTAGTAAGAGTTTAAAAAATAATAATATTTAATGCGAAAAAAGATTGGTGAACAAATGTTGATTTTGACAAAATGAAACTAAACGTATTTTTCATACGAAAAATGTACATATTATAGCCATATTTTATACGAGATAAAAAAATATTTGCCTTCAAAATTAAATCTCGGGCTGAAAATATGTTACGTAAATATAAATTTAGGGTACATTTGTTTATTCATATTTCAGATTCACTCCAATCTCCCGTGTCCAAGTTCAAAGGGGTTAAAGTAGTGAAATTTTAGTAATGTAGATTGTAGACGACTAAATCCTTTGAAACTGTGAAACAGAATATCACTTTGTACAATCAGAGTAGGACAATCTGGTATACGTGTAAAAAGGTGTCGTAAAAAGTGTAGAACACATGAAAATGAAAAAGAAAATATAATTTAACTAGCGGTCCGCCCCGGCTTCGCCCGTGGTACCTACATGTTTAAACTATCCTATCTCTCAAGTTGGATCGAACTACACATGGTGTGCGAATTTGATTATAATCGGTTAAGTGGTTTAGGAGTCCATTGAGGACAAACATTGTGACACGAGATTTATATATATTAAGATTAAGTAGAAAGGAAAATTTGTTTTAAAGTATCTACATGTATATGTAGTTGTACTTGCGCGGCGGTATGATGACCTTGCGGTATGAGGATTTGTTTTATTACGTATGTAAAGTAATCAGTCCCATATACTGATTAATATTATTAATTATTGTTTTAACTTTATGTCACTCTCCTTTTGCATATAATTTCTTATATTGTTTAAGGAATGTATGCTACGCACTTTGTGAAGAATTTCTAACAATTATAATATGGCTTATATTGATATTTCACATAATAAAACAAATCATTTCCAATCAAATACAGTAACTTCTTGATTGATAAAACTTTCGTAGACACCAACCGTCCTTGGAAGAATACGTGATTCGTTATTGCGATTGAATATTGATGTTTCTTTTCAGAAAACAATGGATGTTCCGTATTTTTTATTTTATTTAACATCAATCACAGATATTTAATACTTCAATTTGTGTGTACTACGATTCTTGTAAAGTGCTCTCTACAGCGTAATAAATAATATAATGAATACATCGTTGAAAAGCGGTAAAATATTAGATACCGTTTAAAAATATTGAATAATAAAAACATCGTTCACGTGGTGGCATTTAACTCTGTGTCTTTTTCACTAGCATTCATCGCAAACGTTAAATCTCTTTATTCTTAAAAAAGTAAACACAAAATATTATACACTAGCTTTCCGCCCGCGGCTTCGCCCGCGTTTTCAGAGAAAAACCCGTTCCCGTAGGATTTCCGGGATAAAACCTATCCTATGTCCTTTCTCGGGTATCAAAATATCTCCATACCAAATTTCATGAAAATTGGTTCAGTAGTTTAGGCGTGATTAAGTAACAGACAGACAGACAGAGTTACTTTCGCATTTATAATATTAGTATGGACTAGCTGCTCCGCGCGGTTTCACCCCCGTGGCTCCAGTCCTGTTGGTCATATCGTGAAGATATATAGCCTATAACCTTCCTCGATAAATGGGCTTTCTAACACCGAAAGAATTTTTCAAATCGGACCAGTAGTTCCCGAGATTAGCGCGTTCAAACAAACAAACTCTTCAGCTTTATAATATTAGTATAGATATAGATACATTCATCGTTCATTGTAATCAAAATACAAGGCGTAGTCATAAAAACCGCTTAATAAGCTGAACAGGGAGAAACTAAGTGATTTACGGAATACGTAGGCGTCGACGCATTCTGTGAATATAAATGAGGGTGATTTTTACGTAGAATATTAGTATGTTTGCACAGCACGGAATATTTTGAAGCATTTGATGTTTGAATTGTGGGAAATGGTAATTTGAGTAGCTTATTTTTGTTGTTTTTGAAGTGAAACTTCTTTATCGGGGTTGGAAATAAATTTAGTGTAACATTTTTTCGTTACGCACGACAGTTTTCCGTTACGCGCCATCTTTTTCTTATCCCTACCACGCGTGATTCAACGTATTTCTGTAAAGTTGCATATAGTAAATTATTTTTTGAAAAATAAGGTCATAAAGAAGTTTCGTTTATTACGTGTGTACACTAGTACACGCACACATTTTTTTTATATAGATTTCGATAATGCTCAGAGGCCAGAATAACGTGGGAGAATCGATTTGTAATATTAGCAATATGTATGAGAGACACTACACTGCATTCTCTTTATTGTATTTGACCTAGTACAAAATTGTTTTAGACGTCATGGTTGGTGTAAATTGTTAGTATATTATATTATGATGATGATGATGACAGGATACATTGTTTTTAGTAAGTAAGTTAGGTTTTAATGTATCGTTTATCCCGACGACTCGAACATATTTTAGTGCGATCCCTAACTTATAAATTATTAAATATGTTATATCAAAAACGATAAATTCAAATTTAAATCTGAACTAGCTAAGCGTAATGTACCTATATAATCATTTATCCCGTTAACCCGAGATTAAAGGTAAAATTTAAATGCATTGCGTGTTCCTAACGCGTATTTACGCGTAAGTTATAGGCCCTTTCATGTTGTTTTCGCACCTTCGATACCATTCTAAGGGTACAGGATTTATGAGGTTTTGGGTTCCTTTAGGGTTATATCTTATTTACAGGAGATTTTATGTATAGGTTTATATTTGGCAAATTCCTGGATTAAGGTATTTCTTTTAGTACTTATCTGTAAGTATGGTTGTAAAGTTTTGGGTAAACAATGTGGGTCGAACAATAGTGATCTACAAGTAGTGCTAAATACATATATAAATTTAGAAAATATTGATATAATAAATATAGTTGGAATATGAATCCATACTTCTAAATTGTAAAACATTGTGTCTCATGTAGTCTACTGTGCCGCTAAAAGAGCTATTTCGGCTGATTTCTTAAATATAAAAGAAAATTTAATAAAAACATTAATTGCACTCTGTAATAGGCAATGGCATCTATCTACAATTTTTTAAAGGCAGGCTGTATCTAACTGGTACAAAAGTTTATTTTTAATCGTAGGAGAAATCGCTGCGTAGCTATTATAAAACCACCATTTTTTTAATAGTCTTCTTAGGTTAAGTTGTAACATCTCGGAACAATAAGGAATAAATAAATAAAGATCTCAACATTCATAAACCTTCCAAATTCTGATGATATTGCTAACCTATTTTATTTCCGAAAGCTATCAATTTATATTCCATTATATGAGTACCCTTTTGCATTACTCCGATACGAGGTTTGGAAAATTTTCAATATTATAAACATATTCTGTTTGCTTCACCTTTGCATTTTATGTAACAATATTTGTTCAAATGTAAGAGCATTGGTTCCATCAAAATATGAAATATTATTTATCTCAAAAGCGCTGCTTGTGAATTACCTATTTATTTTATTGAAATATTTTATATCTGAATTGAGATTATTTTGGAATAAAAATCTTATTACTTAATTCAGGATATAACCTTAACCATAGCGTATTTTTTATGTCATGAAAATGATAGTGAGTGAATACACTTTCATGCCGAAATCACCGTAATTTATAAATTTTTCCAATTATAATCTGTCTCTGCAGCCTAGTGTATTCAACGAATGCCCTCTGAAATATATTCACAGTTATTCATTACTTTCATTAATAAAAACAGAAATTTCAGTAGAATAAATAAAAGATTGTTTATAGATTAAACATTACAGAGGTCACCACCCACGCTCTGTTAGAATACTTTTATCTTTCTCTAGCGAAAGCCAACAATCCTGAAATCAAAGTAACCGAGTTTTGTGATCAGAATTTTAATTACAAGTGTAGCATGTGTGTTCTCTTTAGTCTTTGCTCTAACTTTCCGTTTGAACTGGAAAAAGTTGCTATGACATGCTCAGAATAGTGATTTAGTATTTTTTCTCTACCTTCTGGAGCTGAAATGGCATTAGAAAAACTAAAATAAATAGTCTTTAAAGAAGTTTGTAGGTACTAAACGGTGTAATTATTTTAAAAAATCGTTTAAGAATTTTAGTATCGCACAATTTTTAAGTACCAACATCAGCCTACCACCAGGCTAACCACCAGATCACTTCCCCGCTCTAACATAAAAATAAATCCAGTATAAATTTCCAACCTCCTATATAGATTTGTTTATAACTTCGATTTGAGTAGGTATCGTAATTGTAGACATGACAAAGCCTATAGGATTAACAATAATCGTGCTAATCGGTATTTCAGGATTATTATAATCCAAACTATGTTGAATTAGGTTACAGTTAAGTTTACTTGTTGTACCAGTCCTTTATCATAAAAAAACAACATGATGAGAAAATAATCTGTTATCTGATAACAGATTATTTTCATTCGAATACGGGCTAGTCTCAACGATATCTTTTTGGTCCTTCGAGACGGATTTAGCCTATAATTCGTTGTCTCGTCTCAATTTATAATTGTAATAACATCGATTTATCCAATATTCATAAGCTGGGTAATATAATCTTACCTTGTTGCCATGACGTCTTAAAGCAGCTAACATGCTAATTCCCGTGTAGAAAAGTGATGGCGCTAGAGGACCTATATAGTTCTGTCTTTTGCCCACACTGGAATTAACACTGCTTTATGACGTCATTTCAATACAAAACATCTAATGTACCTACGTGTTCAAGCAATTAATAAATGAATTTGATACAGGGGGTAGCTCGGGAGCCTTTAGTTAATGTCTTTTGGAAATGGAGATACTTCATGAATCTCGTTGTCCCTCCTAGCACTCTACAGTCAATATCTAATAGAGTAACTAAGTATAGCCCCTGGGAGTCAGCCAATTTATGTCACTTACCTTGCTGCTGGCTAACAACGTAATTTCCCAGAGGTTAGCCGATAAATTGGAGTCTTTGATAGCAGAAATACATTATTAAAGGATCATTTACTTCAGCTACATCACGCGTAACGTCGGGTTTTTGACGTACCAATATCTCTTAGGTATTCTTATAATGGTGTAAATTTGTCATACCCATCATATAAATCCATAGAAATTCTTATATTTACATTCAGATTTTATGTTTTATGGGACATAGATTGTTAAATTAAATTCCAAACCTAAGTAAATTCGCTTTGTTTGCTAAATCGAGTGTTATAAAAGTTATCAAAATGTGTCGAACAATACTGAAGATTTTTATTTATTCGTTGTATTTGTCAACTATATAAAGTTTAAGGGCCGGCGCCCACTGCCGGCACGGCACGGCATGGCACGGCAGAGCATCCCGCGGCGTGCAATGGCATCCCGCGGCGTGCAGTGGCATCCCGCGGCATTCAGTGGCATGCCGTGGCATCCTGCTAAGCGCCCAGCCACTCTGGCATCCATCAGTTTTGCTCCGCGCTAATGCTGCATAAGTTTCAACCTTATTTCAACTAGCTAGTAATCATAATTCCTCAACCCCTAAGTGACGCATACGCCTCGCGGGATGCAATGGCGCGCCGCGGCATTCCTTGGAATGAAACAGCAAGACACGTCATGCCGCCGCATCCTGCGGCGTGCCGCGTCATGCTGCAGCATCCTGCGATACGTCGCGGCATCGTGGCATCGAAATAAAGTAACTTGAATTCTAAACTGATTGAAATAAGATTCAAAATAACTTCATTAGTAATAAAATCCTCTGCCCTGCCATGCCACGCCGTGCCGGCAGTGGGCGCCGGCCCTTAAGAGGAAACAGAGTAATAAATAGTGTCATTGTCAAGTACCTACAGATATCTTTTGAAATCGCTGAACCAAGCTTGTAGTCGATTTAAACCTACTGCTATAAAAAAAAATTCTTTCACTGACATTTTATTATTCCTTCAATAAAACCGAAGAGAAGCAAGAGTGTATATAATAAAATTAGGTAAACTTCCCAAAATCTCGAGACTGATAAACAGATTTTCGTCGTAAAACACGAATACCTGTGAATATTTTATCATCTCTCGAAAGAATAATCAATGCTTTAGAGGTGTTTCGCTTTTTATTGCTTTTGTTGGAGTTTCCAAGACGTATAAAGCACGGTTTTTAGTACAATCTTCTTAATTTAGTACAATAGAATGATCTGCTGAGATACTCTTCTCTTATTCGTTGCAAGTTCATTTTAAGATAAAAAAGTCTAATAGAGATATCAAAATATAATACAAACATTTCGTCGTATCAATGGGACGTCCAATGCAAAGGGCTCTCTCAAAGATTTCCACAGTGACTAAGAATAAAGAATATATAATACTAACTAGCGGTCCGCCCCGGCTTCGCCCGTGGTACATATGAAAAATAGATGTTGGCCGATTCTCAGACTTACCCGATATGCACAGAAAATTTCATGAGAATTGGTCCACCCGTTTCGGAGGAGTATGTAGACTAACATTGTGACACGAGAATTTTATATATAAGAAGAAAGATATGTATT
This sequence comes from Colias eurytheme, assembly GCF_061535395.1. Taxonomy (NCBI): domain Eukaryota; kingdom Metazoa; phylum Arthropoda; class Insecta; order Lepidoptera; family Pieridae; genus Colias; species Colias eurytheme. The sequence goes on along the minus strand of NC_142999.1, from coordinate 8,939,931 downwards.
TAGGTATGTTATTAATTAATGTGTTAATTTCACTTCTCTCTGTCTCTCCTTTTAAATGTAAGTGCCTTAATTATCTATTCCCTAATGATATTATGTTAAACACTCCCTCTCATTTTCTTAAAAAGCAACCTCATTATGAAAATCTTTAAACAGCCTAGCATAGATACATATAATATTACACGACTAATTCGTATTGTCATATCGTATTCCCAAAAGACATACGAAATATAACCTTATCATATTACCAGGTAACCTTTATGTTATAGTTCACACAACACCTACGACTAAAACTAGTTTTATTCCAGGAAAGTTCAGCAGAGCTTTGACGTAGTAATACTGTTTGAAACTTATAATTCTCTGTAAGTAGCTCCTGCTTATTCTGTTCACATACGTAATATGCTTCTTACATAAGTCAATACTTGTTATAATTAACTATATTCGCGAAATTCTGTTTCGTTCTTCAATTAACTGACTGAAACTAAGCTTTCTAAGATAAATTTGACTTATATCTCGCTAGCTTTTCGCCCGCAGCTACGCTCGCGTCGTCGAAGGAAAACCCGAATAGTTTCCATTCCTGTGAGATTTTAGGCATAAAAACTACCCTATATTTAATTCAAGTTACCCTCTGTGTGTGCCAAATGTCATGAAAATCGGTAAAGCGGCTCTTGCGTGAAGGAGTATCAAACAAACATACATATAAACTTTCGCATTTACAATATGAGTAGGATTGGTGATTTTATGAATAGTATATTTGTATTAATTCCCATTGGATTTATTTATTTCTATGTGCTTTTAAACTTTAAAGTTATCTCGTCACCTTTTTCGGTATTAAAACTGGATAAGAAACAACGAAAACAAATAGCACGTCTTCATCCATAATTATTAGTAGAAAATATATCCTCTCTCCTCTTCTCTTCTCTATATTTATCAACTCTATCTCTCTTTCGCTTACTTCCTTCTCTCACGTCATGTATGCAGATGATCTCCAGATCTACACAATGTCCACGTTCGAAAATTTACCGTCTGCCATAGCAACAACAAATAACCCTTATTCAAACGCGAGCCTGTGGAGGAGTTAACAAAAAAGTAATATACGTTCCTGGGTAATTTTGGGTCGTAGATTTCAAAAATACACACAAAAAAGGGGTTAGTGGGGGGGAAGTACCCTTTTTTCGGTGGGAAGTATATATCCCGTCATCTGTTCCCTATTGTAAAAAGTTTGGAAAGGTGGGAACTATAGCTCCCAGTGTCCACTCCAGACATCAATATTTTAAAACACTAGTTAGTTGCCCTGACTCTACTTGTGAATTTAATGTTATCGTAAAAAATTATAAAGTTCAAGTTTTTTAATAAAGGAGGTGCAAGTACTCATCAATGCAAGTTTCTTTTACTGAGGGAAGAATTCGGGAATTGAAAAATGAATGACTTCAACATAAAAATGGCATTTTTCTAAAACAAAATAAAAACAATAGGTAAATACTAATGTATTGAGTTAAGATTTCTAATTATCTGATCAGGAAATAACGAATAACAATAAATAAGTAGCTTATACCAACTAAAAAAGATTTTTTAGACACACAGATTTTATATATAGAATTTCCGAATGTCGTGTGCAGTGACGAACACTGGGATGATATCTTCCCACTTAAAGACTTAATTTCAATCGACTCTACCAAGGTATATACGAAAGATTCTGGGCATATTTTTACGTTTCACGCAACCGTAATATAGTCTAGTTTACATAGCTAGAACTCAAATCTACTTATCTAATTTTTTTTGAGCACTACACCAAAAACTAAAAAATAACGGTCGTTTTCGGCTGCAAAATCACGTCACCTAACTTTGACGTGTGTTTACCATGACATGTAATAATTCTCTGAAAAGTGTTTCGATGAAAAAAGTTCTCTGAAATGTTAAGATTGCGTAGATAAATATTACACTGCATTAGGTTTAAGCATATAAAAATAAAACACGATTTACTTCAATCTGAGACGTGGGAAGTATAGCTCCCAGCGTTTTAATAAGGGATAACGACCTGTCCTTGATCATAAATTGGAGTAGATCTCATGGCTTGGTAGTAAACCCTACTAAGACCAAAACTATTCTTATCGGCAGCTCTTCATTCATATCAAGGGTAGGCTGGTCTAGTTTACCCCCTATCACTGTGGACGGTACCATAATCCCATTCAGTGATAGCATTAAAAGCTTAGGCGTCACCATTGACCGAACACTATCTTGGCAACCGCAAATAAATGAGCTCAACAAGAAAATCTTTGCCTCATCGCATTCACTCATGAGAATTCGCAACTTCTTGCCCATCTCAACCAGAACTTCTCTTGCACAATCCCTCCTCCTTCCCATCCTCGATTATGCCGATGTCTGTTATCCCGACCTGACCGAAATCCAGTTGGACAAACTTGAGCGTCTCCAAAATGTTTGCATACGCTTCATTTTTGGCTTGCGCAAGTATGACCACGTCTCGCAATACAGGACAAAGCTCAAGTGGCTACCAATACGTCAGCGTCGAAATACCCACCTTCTCCAACTCCTATACCGTGTCCTGTTTAATCCTAAAACTCCTGGCTACCTAAAGGAAAAATTCCAATTTCGAGAGAGCACCGACTTTAATCTGCGCTGCTCTGAAAATTTACTTTTAAAAATTCCACCTCACAAGACCAAATTTTACCATAACTCGTTTCATGTGCAAGCTATAAGCTTGTGGAATGCTCTTCCAATAAGCATAAGACGCGCTCAATCACTCAACATATTTACAAAACTCATATTTGACCATTTCTTTAAGCAGCTATAATATTTGACATATATTTAGATATATATATATATATATATATATATAGATATATATATATATATATTTATTTATTTATTTACTTATGTATATATATTTATATATTTGCATGTATGTAAGTATGTGTATTATAGTCTATATTTTCGTATTAATATATGTATATAATATAATGTATTAATATCTGTATTTATACCTGTATAAATATATTTTTTTATTTTTATTTTTAGTCTGTTTTCTTTTTAATTGTATTTAATTAAAACCCCACCTATCTCATTCGATTTCTTAAAACTAATCCTATCCAAAGGTTGCCTGGCAGAGATCGCTTGAAAGCGATAAGGCCGCCTATTTAACATGTTGTATCTGTCTTATATGTTTTTTTTTCTTTTCTTTTCTTTTCTTCTGTATGTGTGTGTTAAATAAAGAATTTTGTATTGTATTGTATTGTATATATCGAAGAAATCTCTGCATATAAATTGTTATAAAAACCCTTTGATGTGGTAAAATATAGAATGTTCAAGCGAATCCCCTGGCCGTTATTGAATAAACCAAAATAGGTCAACCGAAGATATGTAAATTTCGTGCATTTGGACAAATAAACATACAGTTGAAACGAGGAAGCAAATTGCCAATTATATCGGTTCGTTCAGCCATGCTCATATTGACGTCGATTTTAACGAACTGCGCTCAAATTATAAAGTTTTGGACATGACCTCACTCATTGTAGCTATTTTATTTAAACAAAAGTTTGCCCCGGTTCCACCGGGTTGTAATTTTTTTTGTTATTTCAAAATTTTATCACTTACCTACTATCCTAATCATAGTAGAGACGAATCCATTTACCATAAATGATTAAATAAAATCCATTCCGTAGTGGTATGATTAGATATAGAATAGGATATTATTTTCTTACTAATCCACGATCGTTTTTTTATGTGCACTAAATTATAGAGCCATTTTAAGCTTATATATACAGCAAAAACACATATAAGTAAACATATTTAATAGGCATATGGTAGAAACAATTATCGTATCGTATTTTGTGTATATATAGCTAGGTATATTTATTTATCTTCCACCAACAATTATACATCAGAATAACAGATAAGATTTAAAACTACTTGATTTAGCTTTTTCGACAACGTCACACTTATAAATTAAGTAACATGTATCACCTTATAATTCAAACGTCGTTTTAATATAATGTATAGCATGGATTAGGTATTTAGTTAACTAGGTACATACTACGGGAATACCTGATACGAGCTAACGCGAATATAATATCCTTTAGATTAACTAAGTGTTCTATAGGGATCTAGACTTCAGCCTTCGTAAGCTGATTGAGGATTAATAGCTAGCGTTGAAATTCTAATCATAAAGTAGTATTTTAATTATATGAGGCAGTGTGATTAACTTATTAGAAATAATAATTAATGTAGTTAATTATAAGTATTCTAATAAAAAGTATAAAATTTTTTTTTTTTTTTTTTATGTTATGGGGAGGCAAACGAGCGGACGCACTGCCTGGTGGTAAGCAGGTTGCGTCGCCCATAGACCACAACAGAGGTTATGGTTGTTGCCTACCAGGATTAAGGGATTTGGAAGGAATTAGGGAGAAAGGGGCGAGGATGGGAGGGATTAAGGATAGGGGAGGAGAGGATGGGTAGGGGATAGGAAGGGATGTGGGCCCTCGGACCCCTCACTCACCGTACGGAACGCGACAGTAAACTGTCACTATGGCGCCGATATTCTGTGAGGGTGTGGTACCTTCCCCGGTGCGAGCGTGGCCCAGTTCGTGCCGAAGCATGCTCGACTCCCACTCTAAAAAAGAAGAGTCTAAGAGTATAAAATTATTGTATTGTGTATTATTGTATAAGTATACAAAGTTTGAATTAAAATCTTTCCGTTTAAAGTAGGTAGCTAGCTACTATTTATTATTCTGTGAAGTTGGTAAAAATCGAGGTTAAAGGAGTCGGTTGCATACAAACATGTCATTCACATACAAACATACAGGTGAAGCTAAGAAAAGCGTGTTAAAAAGGTACATAAGACGTTTCTATATACATTTACAGTTGGTGATGAAGATTAAAATTTTCAAATATGACACTGAAAAATCTATGCTATTATAAATGTTCTCTCAGGAATTGGTAATGAGTACCTACATTTAGAAATATTAATGAACTACTAAAAGTATATGAAAGTTTAAATTAAAACACACAGTTTTGGTAAAGTATAACCTTAAAGTTTTTACCTCTAACCTGAATACTATCATAAACAGCAGATTAAACACAGTTAGGTTAATACCGGGTAAATGTTTAAATTTTTAGCTATTAACGTAATTATAGAGTGAAGTGTGTTGTTATTGTTTTAATTATTTTTGTTCTGTTTTCAAGTTAAACTCAAGTATTTCAAGCAACTGTTTTTCTTCGTTTATTTATTTGTTATATTTTATGTGCCATCTAAAAATATAATATTATCGCTTCATCATTTAAATTTATCATCAACTTTTCTGAAATTGTCTAATAAATAACAAAATTTGAACAGCATGTTTTAAGAAATAAAAAATTCAAAGTGATTTATATTTATGTGTATTTTATGCCCACGCAACAGAAATGTTAGACGTGGATTATGTTTGAACCTTACTGTTTCTATTTAATTGAAAAACGCCTACCTTAAGCTCCCACAGATTCCGCCCTACATCTACATATCGCAGTAGCTATTTTAAAAACTCATTTATGAAGGTTAGGTTTTACTGAAATAAGTAATAGGTACTAAAGTTTACTTATTAAGTATAGAGACACAACTAGAGTATGCTTTAAAGAATTTGCGTTTTACTATAGTAATGGAGTGTGTTATCGATCAATTCTATAACTATTAATAGATTTGATTTTAATAATTTCTTTATAATACACTAGGTTTCCGCCCGCGGCTTCGCCCGCGCAGTCAAAAAAAACCCCCGCATAGTTGCCGTTCCCGTGGGATTTCCGGGATTGCGTCAATTTCCCGGGATAAAAAGTAGCCTATGTCCTTTCTCGGGTATCAAAATATCTCTATACCAAATTTCATGAAAATTGGTTCAGTAGTTTAGGCGTGATTGAGTAACAGACAGACAGAGTTACTTTCGCATTTATAATATTAGTATGGATAGTATGGATTTAAGGTACTTTTCCTAAACGTGCCTTATGACGATCATAAAGCAAGCATAGAGCGGCTATTCCAAATCAAATTAAAATATTTTATAAACTTTTTCAATAATTAAATTGTACCATTATGAATTCTTTATTATACGCTTCAACCGCTGAATGAAGCGATATGATTGGTTCTTTACAAACTCATCCCTTGCTACGCATCCTCGCACATCTCTGGTGGACAGGCAAGCAGGCTTATGTACCTCCATTTAGCACTCATCCACACCTAAAAAAAGTTAAAATAAATAATATATTTATTTGCAGAAATGTCGCCGTGCACCATGGCAACTTGTGTGGTGGCGCTGCTGGCTCTGTGCAGCGCGCCGGGAGCCGTGTCTCTGGACCTCAACCGTCTTTATGGACATCATACGAAGCGATCTGGTGAGAAAGTCCCTGAGTAAAAATATTTAGAAACAATACATAAGTCCAAAACAAAAACACGACGATCGCCTCAACTAGGAATATATCTGTGCCAGAGACATAATAGAGTACTTGTTGCACTCGAAGACACACGCTCATTGGGTGAAAAATAGTTTACAATGCGTTGTGACTTGTGATTACAGTTAAAGATGCACGTCGTGAAATTTATGAAATAGTCCTATTGAAAACGCTCATGATGCGTTGAATCACAGGAAGACCAAAATGAAATTCATGTCATGGCTGATATATTACTATTAGACGACGACACGTTATAGCCATGAAGAAAATCCACGCGTGAGCAAAACATAGAGCCATAACACAAATTTCGAGAGTTTGATCTTTTACTGTAACCAGATTTTTTACTTTTTTTTTTTTGCTCAATCTGTGTTGCCGGTGTTTGAGCGTATCACACTCATAGACTTTATTCATACATTACATTTTATTCATAGACCAGCTGCAGATTCACGTGCTACGTGCTTATAATATTTATTCAGTGCTTCACACAACAACACCACGTAACGTTTTAATAAAATATTTTAATACAGTTTCTTATTCCTTGATTAATAACAAGAAATTTCACATCTAATAGCGGTGTCACAGATAAATAATTGCTATCACAAAACACGTACGTTATGTACGGTAAATGTCATTTATTCTACCTCCCTTTGTTTTGTTGACAAGGCTGGGTGGGCTAGAAGCCTGGAGCAGACATCAAAGGTCACAGAAAATTAGCAATTTATACTAGTTTCAGTACTTATGTGTAGGTGAAATTCACTAAATCCACATGCGAGGGAGAGATTAGAATTAAATTAGGTTACACTAACATTGCTACGATTTGTCATTTTGTCAAGTTGTATTTTAGCTTCGGTCTTGTATTTCGTGGAATTTAACGATGAATATATTATTTCGAATTTGTAATTCTCAAATACATTACTGCAAATTCAAATTCTGAGAAGCTTTTATAGGAATGAAAACATTTTTATAATAAATGAAAATAATATTTGTATTTCGTTTCTCGTTAAGTATTGGTTTTATTCTATTCCTATTAACATGAATATGTATGTTATGGAAAATATTTGGACATAGATTTCAAAGTTGGAATAGCCTACTAAAAATATAATACTTATATTATCAAAAAAGATATTCCTAATTGTCTATTGTGGTATAAATACATAATGCATCTAAAGTATAAGTAGATAATTTCATTATCAATAATAACATTTTCAACATTTGAATGACGTATTAAGTATTTTATCATAATTAACTGTTTGTTATGCATACACGAGTCGTAGAGACGAAATTGGTTTTGAAATGCTCTCTCATACACTGTCTGAATTATGTTTTAGTGATGTGTGAATAGCGTAAAGCGATGAATTTTGATTAAATTTTAAGGTCGTTGTACACTTTCATGTGAAATCTAGTCATCAATTTCGACAATGTTACTATAAGACTAGGTTTATTAATTAAAATAATAGTGTTTCAACTGCATTGTATAATAGGTAATCAAAACGTTTCTACGATACCTATTTTATAAATTGTTTTAATTATGTACACTGTACATATCAAAGGCATTCAAGTTGTATTGTAGGTATGTTCGTATTGATCCCAACAAGAACAAAATATGTTACTTAGTCACGAATATTGTTCAGCTCTATTGCACTCTTCATTACTCATGTTAAATCTAATGATTATTTTATACAATACTAGCTTACCGCCCGCGGCTTCGCCCGCTTTGTCTAAATCCTAATAAATTATATACTAAAACCTCGAGAACCACTCTATCTATTAAAAAAAACACATCAAAATCCGTTGCGTAGTTTTAAAGATTTAAGCATACATAGGGACATAGGGACAGAGAAAGCGACTTTGTTTTATACTATGTAGTGATAATATGTAAGAGAACTACATTTTTTATTTACTTTTAATGATCTCCGAAACAACACTCTATCCAAAAAGATTTGCCGTATTTTTCCTCGGCCTTTCTTCGGGACTCGCCTATTCATCAAGTCTTGATTTCTACACGGCAAATATGATCAAAATACGTGAAGAAATATGAACATACGTATTTACAGATATCGATTAAAATATTACTGAAATATTAATATTAAAAGCATAAAATGGGACTGTGAAAAGCGAGCTTTATTCTCATAATGGCGGCCTTGCTTACGTCATACTCAATTACGAGCTATGAATCAAATTAACAGAAAATGTATCTCGCTGTAAACAATGTGCTGATTTGAAATTTAATTAATATTTCAAAGAACTGTTAATTAATAAACGTTTTCATTTGCAAATTGTTTGAAATTTGACTATTATTGAAACGGTTTTATTTTTTCGATATAGGGATGGAATGAGAGAAACTTAATTGTTGCTTAAGTTCAAAGAAAAACAAAGGAAATACTGCGCATATATTTTTTATGATTTGAAGCCGAGAAAATTACATGTACAACAAGTAAAACAAGATAAAGTAGTGACTTGTATAAAGCCAAATCTTTTCCTGTAAAGCTTTGCTGTCTCTATGACTCATATATAGAGACATAGAGACTTGATTTGCGACACAATACACAAGTATGTAAGTACATAATTATTTACCCTTTCATACAAACCAAAATATATGAAATGAAAACACAAAGAAAATTCATATATAATGTGGACATTTTACTGCACCGCTGTAACAATACTCTGCTGAAATATACTTGCGATAAAATTAAAAAAACAAAGTTTAAATAATTGTTGAGTCAACGTCGCAACTGAAATTAATTGCTCCTGGGAACTTTAAACTTTGAAAGTTCATGCGCTAGCGAATAGTTATAAATCAGGCGACGAGAGTTAAGACGTTGTTCTATTATTTTTTTCTTGTAAAGAAAAGGTGGTTTAATGAAAGTTATGTAGAAGTAATAAATTCCGAAGGTTCACTTTTAGTTTCTATTTTATTCTACTTTAAATACTACAGACTTCTTATGTTTTTGTTTATTCAAATACGAAAATTATTTAATTATTTAAAGTGTTTCTTTATGTAATGTACCTAAGTACATTTTGTTAATAATTATTTGATAATTTGTACTAAACTTAATTTTGCTTACGACGTTTAGTCCGAATTCTAATGCAATATTAAAATACCATCAGCGGCCCTTCGTATTTGGACGTATAAATAAAGAAATATTTATGTAAATAATCAAACCATTTCTAAATTTTAGATTTATCCCGATCTTCAAAGGGAAAATAACTCAAGGTTTTGTCAATTGAAATACATTTTTGATTTATTAGGACTGCTTATTTTAGCAGTAATTTTTTTTATCAAATAAAAATACTACTACTTTTACTAATACTTTTTTATTTAAAAAATTAACCGTCCACGGACGGGATAAAATGATATCCTATAGCAGTTATATTTCCAATGTGGGAAAGTGATGCCGCTAGACGACCTATATAACGCTGTCACTCTTCCACGCTGGAAATAATACTGCTTCAAGACATCATGGTCCAGGGCAGCCCCGGGTGACTTACATTATTAATAGAAACAAAAACGATATGTATCCCTGTGTTAATTGAACGGAGATTGGACAGACCAATCTTGTTATAATTTTTAGGTTGGTTATATGGTTATTTTTATAAAAATTTACTATTAAAAAGATTGTAGGTTTTCGTTGAAATATCTAAGGTAATTGTAGAGAACAACGCAAATCTTTGGAATAATAAATCTTACAAAATGCCGAATTATGTAAATACGTCCCAATACAACTTCTATATTAAATTTTAAAGTAGTAGTTAACTTGGTAAATATGTTACAGTTTCTAACTTATTTACCCCTCTCAACAATGTCTTCAAGTTTATACAATTTGTGAACAAGTTTCTAATATTACATATTTAGTAAAATCTGTATTAACTAAATAATACATTTTTTATGAACGAAAATTCATAGCGCGCTCGCTTGGAGTTTTTCAAAGGAATAAATTATTACGGTATAAAACTTGTTCAACTTTTTCAATTCGGCATTTCGATTTTATTCTATTCATCTTCCATTTAAATGACCTTGTGAAATGAATATTTTAATTCCTTTACATTTATTTGAATAAATGGTGAACAGGTGGTACCTACTTTTTATTCCATGTTTAGGTATTCATTTTGTACTTATCTATAGGTATATACTATATTGATTTACAAAAAATAACAATCATTCAATAAAATATCATGCCTGTACAAAATTAAAAGCATTTTTAATCTTGGTAAAAACTATGTAAAAGCTTGAACTATGTGAAATAAATTGGTTTAGAAAGATACCGAACAATTAAAAAAATAACGCATGAAGTTATTATAAGTAACAACCTTTGAAAATGTTGAAAACTAGTATTATAGTCGCACAACGGTTCCATAAATTTTTAAAACAAACAAAATAAACTTGATACCTGCTTAATACCGATATAAAATATTGATGTCGACCCTTAGACCTGGATTAAGAATAGTTTCGATGAGCTGCCAATAGTTTTTCTTAGAAAATCCTTTTCTGGCATCGCCCGCGGGATTACGATAAGTTTGATTTCTTTTATACCAGAGGAATGTTCCTTTTATCAATATTGCGACCAACCTCATTTCAATAAAATATTCTTTTCTAAAGCAAAAATGTTGCTTGCCTCACAATATTTTCATTGAAACAAGAACTGTCGGCTCACTTCATTTGCAAGTTCCATTAGCCTTCTTCGTAGCGAATTCTTATTTTATTTGGTTTGTACTTATATATTTTCTCTTCTCCTACTGCGGTTCGTTTAACCAATTTCCCTTCCTCGTAATGACAATTCATTAGGGTTTTTGTTGCGTCCAGTTTTTCTAAGAAATACGTTTGTAATATCGTGATCTTTACGGTACTCTAGGCGCGGTCGTTTTGACTGAAATTGTCATAATTGCCTCAAAGCTTTTACAGTATAGTGCCACAAACTTATCTGACTAACAGAAAGCCACTTGCATAGGGGGGCGGCCCCCCTATGCAAGTGGCTTTCTGTTAGCGTAGCGTTCAATAGAATAGACTACGAATGTATGAGATTGACGTAAGCTGTAGACATGTTTATCTACAGCTTACGTCAATCTCATACATTCGTAGTCTATTCTATTGAACGCTACGCTAACAGAAAGCCACTTGCATAGGGGGGCTGGTGACAGTGTCACTGATGTCGCTTTCTTTTATATAAACAAAATATTCCGTATGAAAAGTCTCTGAAAATGTGACATTTCAAAATGGCGGCACGTAGTTCCAGTTTTTGCCACCGGGTCAGATAAGTTTGTGGCACTGTACGGGACTCTAGTACGTTTAATATCAATGAACGTTAATTAATTCGTGTCTTGGAACTTCTTTTCTTTCGAATATTATCTTTGAGGATGTATTTCTCTGAATTAAGTAAAGGTCTACGTCCTATGATGCACGTGTTAAGAGAATTTTTGCATTTGCAATTGCAATAGCAGGTAAAACAAAAATTAGACGTAGGCAGGTAAACTTAGATTTAACATCCTTAATAATAGCATGTTTATTATATTTTTATCATCATACCAAACATTAAATCCTTGACAATATAGATGTCTCATTTTATAAATATGAGGGCTAGGTTAAATATCTGGATTTAATATCTATGATATCTATTATATTTAATAACATATGTGTTGAAGTTCAGATCAATAAATTGCCTTATTTTTATTTATTGATATTGCTCAGGAAGCAATAAAATATAGTATAACATTATTCATTGTTTCATTTCAGAATACTGCCATCCATACGAGCCGTTCAAGTGTCCCGTGGATGGCAACTGCATTTCCATCCAATATTTGTGCGATGGCGCGCCAGACTGCATCGACGGGTATGATGAGGACTCCAAGCTTTGCACTGCAGGTAGGTACCTATATAATATATTTTATACTTAGGAATATACTATAATAGTAGTGGCTCGACCTTTTTTTTGGTCTTATTCAAAGCAGTTATTGTTCTAAACCCAGTGGACACAAATCAAACAAAAAATCATTAAAATCCGTTCAGCTGCTTTTGACTAAGGTACCTAAGTGGTAACTATCACGACTTTCTTTCATGCATTAAGCATATTTACCCCATTATGTATTAATTGTTATACACGTAGGTGTGCGTCCACACTGAATGCGCGGTGGCGGCGGCCTAGGCGGGCGCGACGAGCGGGCGCTCGCGGTGGCCACACCGACGCGCGAGATCAAGTAGCGGTTCGATGTTTTTCGGGTGTTGCAAACTTTGGACGATTTGCTATTTTTACTGGACAGTCCGATTTTGAGATGAGATCATTATAGAAGTTGTACACGAAATAAATAAAACAGAGGAATAACGGGTGAATCTTATATGAAGAATTGAGATTATACCCTACAAAATTACTGTGGTGTATATAAGTGTTTTAGATTGAATCGCACTTATAAATAAAGAAGTTTCACTTCAACAATTAAGTATTTACCGCTATTTTACGAAAAACAATAAAAGGATATAATATAAGAAGTCGAGCGACAAGACCGAACTGGTTTGATACCCCCGCCGTCCGCGCATTGGGTCGCTTGCTAACTAGGCCCGTAGTGTGGCCAGAACGCGCGGATAGGAGAGTTTGAAAACTACGCGCGCTGGCTCGCTCATTACCGTCGCACTAGGCTTCCGCCTTAGTCATTTCAATGTGGACGCAAAGGCGCGTTTTATACGTTTGATATTTCGCGCCCGCCGTCGCAACCGCGCTAGGCTCGCAGTGTGGACCTGCACCTGACTAACAATATCTGTTATTTCGACATACATCAAGTACCTAACTACCTCAATATAAATAGCTACACGAAGGCCTTATTCGTATATAACTTTCCATTTGCCTTTGAATAATAAATGTACTGAATGTTTATAGTACTGAGCTTATCCATACTATAATACATATAAATGCGAAAGTAACTCTGTCTGTCTGTCTGTTACTCAATAACGCCTTAACTACTGAACCAATTTGCATGAAATTTGGTATAGAGATATTTTGATACCCGAGAAAGGACATAGGATAGGTTTTATCCCGGAAATCCCACGGGAACGGGAACTATGCCGGATTTTCTTTGACTGCGCGGGCGATGCGGCGGGTGGAAAACTAGTACCTAAGTTATAATAAGAGAAATATGTCTATTTATTTATGAAATCTTTGAAACAGCTTTTACGTGTGGTATACCTACATTATGTAATTAATGTTATTTAGTACGATCAAGTAGAATCGCAATCTAAATCTATACAAATATTATAAAGAGGAAAGGTTTGATTTTTTGTTTGTTTGTATGAATTGAATAGGCTCCGAAACTACTTGGCAGATTTGAAAAATTCTTTCACTGTTGGAAAGCTACATCATTTCTGAGTGACATAGGCTAGGTTTTATCCCGGAAATCCCACGGGAACGGGAACTATGCGGGTTTTTTTTGAAAACGCGGGCGAAGCCGCAGGCGGAATGCTAGTATCTTATAAGTAACTGTTATTTATCAGATATTTGTTATTAGTTAGTTAGTTACTCAAATATTAAATAAATTGGAATTTGGGAAAAATAGCTCAAGGTCTATTCATTAATCAGAATGATATTAGTGATTTTTGCCTGATCATTAATTACCTTTTCTGCGAATCATTTTTGCTTATAAATTATATTAGATATGATTAGACTTTTTTCCTCACAAAAGCTTGATATCTATGATTTATGATTAATTGGTATTACATTACGATATAAAATCAAGAAATTTATTACCTAACTGTGACTACGAAGTATAGATGGAGTATAGTATAGTTCGTAAATTATTTTTTACTACCTTTCCGCCCGCGTTTTGAAAGAAAAACCCGCATAGTTCCCGTTCCCGTGGGATTTCCGGGATGAAACCTATTCTATGTGTTAATCCAAGTTACCCTCTATATGTGTGCTAAATTTCATTGTAATCGGTTCAGTAGTACATATTTGCGTGAAAGAATAACAAACACACACACACACACATCCTCACAAACTTTCGCATTTATAATACTAGATTTCCGCCCGCGTTTTCAAAGGAAAACCCACATAGTTCCCGTTCCCGTGGGATTTCCGGGATAAAACCTATCCTATGTGTTAATCCAAGTTACCCTCTATATGTGTGCTAAATTTCATTGTAATCGGTTCAGTAGTTTTTACGTGAAAGAGTAACAAACATCCATACAAACTTTCGCCTTTATAATAGTATTAAGATTATAAGCCATAAGGATAGTAGGATGTGAAAAGGGTGTCCCTGCAGAACAACGTTACGTCAGCTAGATAATTTAAAAAATATAGTTAGGTCGTAGTTGAATTCCCAAACATGCCACCATAATAAATTTAAACAGAAAATATTCACCAGAGACTGATATTATTGATCAATTTAATTTATTACCTTTGGCCTGTTTACCCGAGGGAACAGATTTATCAGCACTCAAATGACCTACATTCCCAAAATTTACAATTTGCCAAAACGTTCCATTCTATGCAACATTTAGTTGTTGAAATTATCCTTCATTTGCGTAACGAGACCAAAGTGGACTATGTAATTTGGGGAACACATTTTGCATTAATTACTAAATGAATATGGGTCGTAAACATGCTGCTATTACAAAGTTTTGGGTAGATTTATATGGAGTATGATTTATTTAATGTTGCGAATATCATCTTTAAGTAAAAGGGTTAGGACTTAACTAACTTAGGAGTTATAAATCTTACTAGTTACGTCTTTATTCATTAAAATAATAGTTACCGTTAAAGTTTACCGACACTTTAGTTCAAATAAGCATTTTATAATGGTTTTTTATAGCATCATAAAAAATTGCATAACAATTATTTATTTCGTTGTTATTCGAAGATACCTAAACATATATTGTGTTTTGTTATTTCGATTTCTATGCATATATTAGGTACATAAATTAGAAAGTTTGCATAAGTATGAACAGATATAATTACTGATATATAATTTAAAAACGTATATTTAATATTATTCATAATAACGTATTTTTTTTTCAGCTAAGCGGCCACCAGTAGAGGAAACTGCGTCTTTCCTCCAGTCACTGCTTGCGTCGCATGGCCCGAATTATTTGGAGAAGCTCTTCGGCAACAAAGCGAGAGATGCCTTGGAACCGTTGGGAGGCGTTGAGAAGGTTGCTATTGCTTTGTCTGGTAAGTTATTACTCAGTATGGTTAGGTTTATAGATTTTCTGTGATGATTTAGATTAAATATATAAAAATAATATGTTCAGTGACATGAAGTAGATAGATTAATATAGGGTTATACGCAGATAATTGAATTTTGAGATTCTTGTTTTCTAAAGATATCCATTAAGAAAATAACCAAGTATCCATTACCAAAAAATATTATACCTATTTGTGTTATTTGATGATTTTCATTTTAGCAAAGTATTTGTTACCTATTATTAAAACAAATTTTTATGATATTATTTTTATAATTACAGAGTCTCAAACGATTGAAGATTTCGGTGCTGCCTTACACTTGATGAGATCTGACCTCGAGCATCTACGCTCCGTATTCATGGCTGTAGAAAATGGCGACCTTGGCATGTTGAAATCCCTCGGTATCAAGGACAGCGAGCTCGGGGACGTCAAATTCTTCCTCGAGAAACTTGTGAACACCGGCTTCCTAGACTGAGTGGCACCGGAGTCAGCCTCTGACTACTATCACGTCGTCCAATACGGTCCCATCAGCTCATCTTTCTACAGCTACCTTCCCTATGAATCTATGAAGTATAAGAGAAATTAAATTTCTTCGCGCACTCATTCCATCCGGTTACGATTTCTCACCGGCCACAGACTCGAGCCGAATGGAATGATTCCATGATACTTTTTTTAATTTTTGCGCCAATTTCTTCTTTTTTTGTCTATGACTATGTAACAGCGCAAGTAACAGCGCTTTTTATTACCTATATTTTTTTATTTAAACGTACAGGCAACTTCTCGCGTCGTAATCATGAAAATGTGCCAATCGTGTATGTTGGGGAAAATGTAAAAAGAGATAAATAGCAAGCTTTCGAAAAACATTGAAATGTAATTTATAGGGAAGGAATTTCGGACACATTTTCGCACATATTCATGATCCTGTACATACTTATAAATTAAATTTTAATATGTTATCGTCGCCCTAAACATCTTTCTAAACCTTCGTGCAAAGCCAATGTCAGAGGCGACTCCATAATATGTAAGATGTCCATTCTAAGCGAGATATAAAGCTAATAATCGTTTCGTTTAAAAATTATGTTTCAGTTGAAAAAAAAAATCTTTAAAAAAGTATAGAATGCATGCGCTTTATATCTGGCTTTTGAAAATCCAGAGTAGGACCATTTACAACATATCATTGTAATTTAGATGTAGTTTATATAATAGATAATCTGTAGCGAATACTAATGAAATATATAGAATATTTGTAGGTATTGTAGGTCATTATTTGTGCCCTTATCGAAACGATACATATCATTGAGCGGTGCTCAAAATCGGTTACATATCAAAATGTGATTTGGTAAATATAATATATCAAATGTTATAGCATAGTGTCTACATTTCTTATTCTATAATCTATGGTATTTTTGAAATGCGGGCTAGTAGACAACGAATAAATAAGTGGAGAAGATCTAGGTAAGGTTGGTTAACAATTAACATCAATTGTATCTTGGTAAAGGCTGGGTTTATGTACCAATGGATGCAATTCATAAATCCATTAAAAATCATTGCATAATGAAAAATATTTTTTTTTGTGTTCATACCAATGTCTCAATTATTATTCACACTACGAGTAATACTTTACTGAATATACAATATAATTGGTACCCACACAGTAATTATTCTTCTTTTGGGTGAGGTTGATTAATCTGATTATCTGACACGTCATTGAGAAAGTACCACTATAGCGAATCTATGACTTATAAAAACTAATACCTTAACCTATCATTATATCTAGACCTAAGCTATTCTTCAATTAATATAGTAGAATACTTAAGAATATTTTAACTTACGTCAGATGATTATAATTGATAGAAACCTATCTACGATATTCTTATAATATGTGTTTTGATTCTATGTATATGGCTTATGTATTCTTAAATACAATAAATAAATTATCTTGCAGTCGTCTTTTATTTACCTATTTTTTCCTACAACCCCATTCCATTCAATCCAATTTTCATAATAAGTAACATGTACTTGATTTTACGTAACGTCGCGTACGTAATTTTGTAACCTAGTCTTTGCTTCGATTCCGGAGGAGAACTACTAAGAGAAAACTGTTCTAGGCACTTGTCCGTAATGATAATAATTTTATTAGAAACAGTAATAGGTAATTATATTCAGATAGGGATTACACCACAGATCACTAAATAGTTATCTACTACGGTACTTTTGGCGCGTGGCGAAATTCGGACGAGATGTCGGATATTTCCTTAGCTCGGGGGTAGATTTACGTAATGGCAATATTATTATTGGCGCTGACAGCGCCGCGTCTACGAGACTTCTTTTATGGCGAGCATTCTAATTCCGTCGTCTTGTGTTATCTAGAACGACCACAGAGAATGGCCGTTTTTGACGGATCGTTGAGTCTTGTTTTGATGTGCTATTAATTATTATTATTTTAAAATATAGAATGAATTTACTTTTATAATATGACCAAGAAGCTTATATCGTGGATCTAATACACTAGAAATTTCAGTATGAACATTAACTTTTGTTTTTTTATCCCTTTCACACCTAACTTGGCAAGTTAGGTGTGAAAGGGATAAAAAAACATACAGGCGTCATTCAAGGTCATATTTTCTTGTTACAAGTTAATGTTTATACTGAAATCTCCAGTGTATTAGATATAGGCTGTTTTCCAATTACAGAGCATAATGCGACTCAGTGCCGCACAATGCCGAATTATGCTGATGCTTAATTGGAACGTGAAACGCACCAGCAGGTTGCGCTAAGTTCAGTGTTGAAAAAAAAAATATTCATAGAGTTAGCAATAACCTCATTAATGTGTAAATAAAGTGGTATACAAAGTGGTAGTGGTGGTATAGTGGTATAATTGGTTGAAAAATATTTACGGTTATTTTAAGTAATTTGGATTTTGATTATTTCATTAACATTTTTTTCAATGTTTGTATGTACCACGTATGTACTTTGTACCTTCATCCATACTTATATTTATTTTTTTTAACACAATTTGAATTAAGTAACTTTGATTATTTCGAAAAAACTACAATGAAACGAAAGCTTTAAATTTTTTTCCAACAATTAATAATTACTAACAATAAATCGATTGCACGCATCAATTCACGCGCATTACTTTTTCTAGTGCTCGATTGTGCGAAGCGTTGCTGTAGTTGGAACATTCAACGCCATTATGCCACATAATGCGCTCTAGTGCTCTAGTGATTAGCTTCTTGAATATGACTGATAATTAATGCTGTTTCCCTATTAACAGGAATTTCACTACCAATAATAAATACAAAATCATAGCTTCAATGCCCAGGCGTATTAGTTTCCATATCTCCGCAAACTTTATATTTTCTCAAACACGCTCCCGCTAGCCAAGTGCCAAAAGATGCTTGTCGTTAATCCACTATTTATAACAATATGTTGTTGGACTTCGGTCGAGCAAGAAGCTTGGGTCGAGTGTATTGAAGATGTTTCCATATATAAAAAATTAACTGACATTTTTTTATTTATTTAAATTTAATTTATTTAAATTTCAGGACAAATTTCACACACGGCACGATCTGATCCCATACTAAGCTTTCGCTTGTGTTATGGAAAACAGATGGCTGATAAACATATATTATATATAATCTATACATATAATATATCTGTAGAAGGGTCAATTCTGTAGGTACATTGAAAATATTGAAAAAATAAATAGCAGGGGGTGTTACTGGATCGATACCAAACCCAAATATGTGATTAAAAAAATTTTTGTCTGTCTGTCTGTCTGTCTGTATGTGAAGACATCACGTGAAAACTAACGGTTCGATTTCGATGAAACTTGGTATAATTATACCTTATTATCCTTGGCGAAAAATAGGATACTTTTCACCCTGGAAAAAATCGTAGAAAAAAATAATCTTAATTTTTCAGTTTTATCCATAGACGTTGTTCTGTAGAACCGCGAACACACGTTGGGTATAATTGTTATAGGCCTAGCCGTATTTGGGCCCAATAGATATTTATAAGATGTTATTGTCAGAGTTACTCAAAATGGAGAAATAAAACATCCACGCGAAGACCGACATCCGCGCGGACGGAGTCGCGGGCGGAAGCTAGTTTTAAATAAATAAATACTTGTATACAGGGTGTCCCACTGTTGGTATGCTAAGCTCAAAGGAGGTTATAGTTTCGCATACGCTGAATACGTAAAAAATACTTATAAAATTCCAGACGCATTTTTTTTCAAAAAGATGAATTCTTAAAACTCTATGTTGTACACCCATAACAAGCAACCCGCCCAACTTTGCCACTAGCACGTGAGCTATCATTTAAGATTATATTTTCATAGACAAAATGCTCACAATAGAGAAGCGGTATATGCCGGCTGCGCGAAGCTAGAGAAGAATACATGGATTTTCAGGAAAAATTTTGCAAAAAATTTTTGACGTAATTTTGCTGTTTAAGTATTTTTTACGTGATCAGTGTATGCAAAACTACGAGTTCCTTCGCGCTTAGTATACCAATAGTAGGACACCCTGTAGATAACACCCACACACAGAGCAAACATCTATGTTCATCACACAAATATTTGCCCCGGGTGGGAATCGAACCCACGACCTCTGGCTTGGAAGGCAGGCCACTACCAACCAAGCCAACCGGTCAGTCGACTTTGTGCAGTGTTGCCATTTTTTAATTATTTTTATATGTGTTTTTATATCATATATCTATACTGGGTCGGCCATACCTGTTCTCGAATCACGTATTATCACGTAGATTATATAATATTATACGTAGATTTATAGCAAACCGTTGTTGCAAGACTTGGCCCTTTTCTACAATATATATTTCGATGGGATCACATCGTGGATTACATTAATATGTATCTTCTTGACTTATGAAATAAATTTAATATTTTTTGACGTTTATTCATAAATAAAAAGCGTCGAGACAATTGTATAAACAATTTAATGAATAAATCATACAGACTAAAGAAATGCATAAAATTAAAACAAAAAATATAACATACATGTTTAATGTACTTTTATGTATTGTTAGATTTTCGTTTTTTAGGATTTTTCTGTGCCCTTAGTTGGTCTTCTTCATCCATTTTGTTATAATGACTTTGTATGTGTGTGAGTAATTTCTTTTCTCTTGTAAATTTCTCTCCGCACATATTACATGTATATTGATCTTTCGCTTTGTCATTCGGTTTGGCTGTCGTCGATGTCGATATTTGCGATTCCTGTATTATATTATTAGTGGGTAATACATATGAAGGTTGTAAAGACGGATCGACATTAACAAATGTGAAAAACCCCGAATTCTTTGCTTGATTATCTGACTCCACTACTTGGGTGTGGGGTTTGGTTTGCTTAATCTCCCCGGGAGTTGATTTCCTTGTCTTCTTCTTAGGAATTTCTTCTGCAGGTGGTTTTGTAGATATTAATAGTTTGCTGGGGTTCCCAGTTTGAACTACTGTGTAGGACTGCTTTTTCATAGCTGGCGTTGTGAAAGATCCCGGCAATGTAGGGTATGGAGAGTCATGAGAAACTTTTTTAATTAATCGAACAGGGTATGGTTGATCACTGGGAAGTGTTGGAGGTACAGCTGGACTAGGTTTGGGAACGTTTTTTTTCACTGCAGTGTTTTCAGACTGTTGTTCATTTGATGGACCTGCTGATTCTGTTTTATCTTCAACTAACATAAATGAATTATTTGGACCGGGAACTAACTTATATCTATTATTCAATAAGTTTCCCATTGGAAGTGGAAGAGAAGGGGATTGAATACTCAACGGAGCGGTAGGCTGCTGGTGAGACATTGAAAATGCATTCACAATAGTTTTGGCAGTTTCTTCTGTAGACATAGCTGACATTTGTGGCACGGGTGATTTGTTCTCATTGCGCCTAACTTTACTAGCTGGACCAATTCTGGGTTTAGGTTTTTTAAGAACTAAAGGTTTATCATCCTCTTCGTCATCATCATCAATACTAATTGGTGAATCACTCGGCTTATTCATTAATTCACTTTTGGGTTTTGTATTTATATATTTTATTAATGGTATTTTTGGTGGCTCCGGCGCTATCGTTTTAACTTCTTCCGCAATCTTTTTTCCACCATTTTTAGAACAACCATGTGTCATAACAACTTCTTTTTTAAGGAAATTTCGATTACATAACTTACACTGAAATAAAATACCAACGCCATTCACTTTTATGGTACTGACGTGATCCATAATATTAAATGGTTTTGGCGCCTCTTTGATCTCCTCACTGGGGAAATAGTCAAAACTCAAAGCACTTGTTGTATTAATTGGTTTATCGGCAGATTTTTCATCTTTTGGTTTTACTACTTTTTCAGTTTCATCATCTAAGGTTTTAGACAATTTGGATGCTTCTTTTTCCCTTTCATTATCCTTTTGACCATGTCTAGTGTTTGGTCTTTTTATATCAGGTTCTTTGCTTTTATTTTCCTTTTCTTTGGACTTTACATCTTTTTCTTTCTTCAGATCTTTTTTCAGTTCTTCCTTATCATTCTCTATTAGGGGCATAATTGGGATGTCTTTTATACCTTCCATAGCTTTTCTTATGAGAGCATTACAAATATCATCATTAGACATATTAGATTCATTTAGCTTCTCCTCCCAAAGAGTTCTCTGCTTTACTTTCTGCGTAATTGGCTCACTTTTTCCTAACGCCTTTCTCAAATTCTCCTGCGTTTTAATACATTTTTGTATAAACTCATATAGTTCCTCTACTTTTGCTGAACATCGAAAACATATTTTATGAGGTAGATCATCATTTTCAGCAACCTGAAAATGAACAATCTTTTTAATTATCTGTAATATGAATATTATGAGTGATAGGATATATGCCTATTTGTTATTTGTTTTACTAAAACTCAAAAAATATCCTACTTGACTGACTGACTAACATCAGAAAAAAGTCATTTTACTCAGTGAAGCTGTTACATATTTAAGTTAATATTTATTTTTTAATACCGAGTGAACCTGGGCGATGCGAGCACAATCAAGCTAATGTTATATTATATCCTTTATAGCAATAATAGATCATTTTAGAATCATAGCATCAAAGATGATATTTGTTTTTAGTCTTGGTACACGCTATTACAACTATGCTACCTTAAATGAGATGTAAGTTCCATACAAATCCAAATTCAAAAGTACCTATTGATATTGATATTTTATTAGTTGTATGATTTTATATGGCATTTCGTTACATTGATATTTCCATTAAAAATAAGATAAATGTAGTGCTGCACAATATTTTATTTGCGACAATTCTCCCAGTAAAGTAGATGTTTTTTTTTAATGTTAGGTTAGGTTATCGCTTCGCCTGATGGAAAGCGACAAGCGTGGTCTAGGATGGAGCATGTTTGCCTAATAAGTGTCTATTCACATTTCTCTTGAATAAATCCAGATTGTAGTTTCTGGGAAAAACGGAAGCCGGAAGATTGTTCCACTCCTTACTAGTACGCATAAGAAAAGAAGAAGCGAATCGCTTAGTGCGTATGGGTGGGATGTCGATGACATAAGGGTGGAGACCGGCCCGGCGTCGAGTCCCTCGATGATAAAAAGGAGAAGCTGGCAACAGGTTATGCAGTTCTTCAGCACATTCGCCGTGAAAGATTCTGTAAAAAACCGCCAAACTGGCTACGTTCCGACGATGTTCCAGACTATGCAGTTTGCATGTGGTTAGGGATTCATTTGCAATGAGTCTAATCGCTCGTTTTTCGATGGAGTCCAAAGCGTTGAGTTGATATTTAGCTGCACCTGCCCAAAGATGAGAGCAGTACTCCACACCGGAGTAGAAAAAAAAAACGAAGATGTCCAAAAAACGACCCAGAATCGACAAGAAATATGTACCAATGGATTAATAATTAAATATAACATAATGTAGCTTAAGCGGTTACCCTGAAATCGTTATAGTAAAGGAGCTAGGAGCAAAATAAAATAAGTTGGAAATTAGTTTAAAAATTAAAAAATAAGTTTACGTCATGTTGTAGCTTAATATAATGTTGTAATAATGTATATTGTATTATATATTAACACTTGTGCTATACATGATAATTTTTATCATAAACTCATTTTAAAAGCAACAGCAACATAATGTTCAATCGCGACATAAAGCTTTGGTCTGGTGATCATGACGCACAACGCTAAGGTATGCGCCCCAACGCAGCGTCACGACGCAGCATTTACCTTCCCTGCGGAGAGGTGGTCAGTTGATTTTGCCGCAGCTACCAAGGTAGACGTGAACGTGAACAATTTTGCTGTAATTATAAAACTTTTATGTTTTTTGTCTTTATTTTTATATAAAGAAGGATAGCTGCGAACTAATTCTATTAAATTGTCTTCGAAAAAATTCATATTGTCGCATTCATATATGCCGTGACGCATACCCGCACACCGCAGCGTTCAATCGAGAATGACGCCGCGCTGTGCGGGAGTACACCTCCCCACTCACCGCGCTTGCCCTTCGCCGCTGACGCATACTGCGACGGAACAAGAGAACATTGTCGACGTTTTTCATATGATTGAGTGTCCGGCATCGCAAACCGTATACCTGAGCGTTGTGCGTCATGATCACCAGACCAAAGCTTTACAAAGACTCCGTTTTTTGTAGATTTTTCTTTTGGCTCAAGATACTACTTCGGCGGTAGGCGTAAAAAAAAGTAACACGTGTTTTTAATTGCTCTTACGAATTTATTTTCAAAATAACAATATTATAATATTAATGGTGCTTTAAACTCCCTAAAGTACTCACCAATACTTTCAAAATTACTTTTTCTAATACAACTAGCACTTCACTATCACATTTTGGCAGTATGGAATCAATTAAGCAATCCTTAGCACAAATGTCCGAGATGTTCAATAAAAAAATGATGGAATTCCAACAAGATCTACAAAAGACCACTACAACTTCTACTTTGGCTAGTCCCCCATCAAGATTGGCTTCTGATTTCTTGGCATTCCGAGCATTTGTTTTCACATCGCTTCAGTGTTTGCAGTCTCAAGTAGACGCCCTGAGTCATCTCTATGACAACCTGGAGATGAGAAACCGGCGCAAAATCCTCTTAGTGCATGGTATACCGGAAGCTAAAGAAGAAGACATTCTCACTTCCACAGTTGATACATTAATTAAACATGCAAGTGTAAAAAACCTTTCTTCTGAGGATATTAGCCGCTGCCATCGTATGGGTTCTATTAAGGACGGCAAGCCCAGACCTGTACTTATAAAATTCCGTGACCTCAACACAAAGCAGCAGTTATGGTCTTCTAAGACCAAGTTCAAAGGCTCTGGCATCACCCTGTCCGAATTCCTCACCAAAAGCCGTCATGAAATTTTCATGGCTGCTCGGAATCAGTTTGGTGTTTCCAAGTGTTGGACCAGGGATGGGAGAATATTTGTCTTAGACTCAGATGGAGCACGTCATCGCGTTGAGAGTGTTGGTGATCTCAAGTGCATCCCTTCAACTGTTGCAGACAATAACAAGCCTCCTCCTAGTTCATCAGCCTCTAATAGTGACCTAGCTAAAGATATCAAAGGTGTTCCTCGTTCTAAAAGGCCAACTAGAGCTAAGTAGTCTTATTTTATTAAATATCAGGTTTCGAAAGATTATGTTTTGCTTTTTTTTCTTAAAATTTAAATTATCTCTGTACTTTATTGGTTAAAACTTATTAATTTCACTTGACTGTTAGCTGACTCTCAAAATTACTGTAATAACTACTTTTCATGTATGTGATTTGATTCTTTTAATTTACTAGATACGGTTATATGCAAAATATATTTATTAACGTACCTTCACAAATGTAAATATCAAATATTAACTTTGTTTTGTATTTGTTGACTGTCAGATGTCATGGGCTTGTCAAATGTCATAATCAACATTTCGGGTATTGCCAGTTACAATTTTCAGTTAAGTTTTTGTTTAGAATTTATTGATATACCTTTTGTCGATATGTATAAACTTTTATATTGTTTTATGTAATTTATTACCTTTTGACTTGTTTTTTAAGCTGTTTAATGTCACCTATTAAATATTGTGCTTAATTGTGATACTTTTACTGTTGCGGTGGGTACAGGGTAATCAAGCGTACCTTTAATTTACAAATTTAAGTTTTATTTTATTCATATAATATATATATATATTTTTTTATATAAATAAATTTTTATATAAATATTTATTATACTATATTTATTTATATTATATTTTTAGATGTCAGATGTTAGTGTGAATTTTGATATCAATGCCGATTTATTAACCGATTCGTCGCTCTGCAGCGAGGATAGTTTTCATAGTGCCATTCCTCCTCCTCTCGATTTTTCCCTTTCCTCCTTTTTTAATGATGTCCCTAAAAATTTTAATGCCATCCATATTAATGCACAAAGTATTCCGGCACATTTTCCTGACATGCTCTCATCGTTTACGTCAAGAAATATCCATGCCATCCTTGTTTCAGAATCCTAGCTCAAACCATGTCATCCATCAGCTGCTTATTCTATTCCTGGCTTTCACCTCATACGCAACGATCGTGTTGGGAAGGGTGGTGGAGGCGTGGCGATCTACCTCCGATCTCATATCCCGTTTAAATTAATTTGCTCCTCCCCTCAACCTCCTCCTTCCAATTCAACCGAACATCTCCTCATTGAAGTACACTTGCCACATTCCAAAATCCTCCTTGGCGTTTTTTACAGTCCTTCTCTCTCCATTGATTTCTTTTCCTCTTTTGAAACCCTCCTTGATAACCTGTCTCCACAATATGAGCATTTAATTTTGATGGGAGATTTTAACACATGCTTGCTTAGAGGTGACAGCCGTGCTAATAAGCTGCTTTCCATCCTCAACTCCCACAACCTCCACACCCTTACCTTAAATCCTACTCACTACTTTCCTGGCTGTAATCCCTCACTTTTAGATCTGATGATTGTCTCCTTACCCAACCTTATATCCAAGCATGGGCAGTGTTCTGCCGATGCTTTTTCCTTCCATGACCTTATTTACCTTTCATACAAGCTCCGATCACCTAAATTCAAACCCTCCACTGTTCTGCTTCGTAATTTTTTGGGGATGGACAGAGATCTACTCCGGTCTGATGCGAAAAATATCTGTTGGCGTGAGGTCTACGAGGCAGAGCTCATTGATGCGAAAGTGTCCTTATTTAACAAGCTGCTTGTAGATTTATACGACAGACACGCGCCATTACGACCAGTTAAAAAGAAGCACATACCGGCACCTTGGCTTTCACCTGAGCTAAAAAGCCTATCATTGAAAAGGAATCGTGCTAAATCCAAACTTAAAACGGCTCAAACGGACGAAGCGCGGGCAAAGTACAAACGAATACGTAATCGCTGCAATGTATTGTGCAGAGACGCTCAACGTCGTCATATCCACAAGTCTCTTGAGAACGGTGATTCAGTTTCTAACTGGAAATTCTTGAAAAGTTTAGGCGCTGGTAAAGTGACTCATAACTCTCCTCACAATATCGACATTGAACAGCTAAATGGGCACTTTACATCGTCTCCTTCTCTTGAAACCAGTAAGAAAAACCGTACTCTTGCCAACCTCTCCTCGCTCCCTACTCCTGACTATCCTGCTTTCCTTTTCAGCCTTGTTACTGAACGGAATGTTGGTAAAGCGATATTGTCAATATCATCAAACGCAGTTGGCTGTGACCTTGTTAGCCGTAATATGATCATTCCTATCCTTGACCTCATTGTACCCATTATCACTCACATATTCAATACCTCCATTTCCACTAGCGTCTTTCCAAGTGTTTGGAGAGATGCACAAGTTATTCCATTGCCTAAAAAATCTAATCCTAATTCCTTTTCTGATTACCGTCCCATCTCTATATTACCTTTCCTCTCCAAAGTCCTTGAACGTCTTCTTCATAACCAACTCACCTCTTTCCTTAATACACACAATATCCTTAGTGATTTCCAATCTGGTTTCCGTCCTGGTCATAGTACGACTACAGCTCTTATCAAGGTTACTGACGACATTCGTGCTGGTATTGACAATAAGCAGCTCACAGTACTGACTCTGCTGGATTTCAGCAATGCCTTTACCACCGTTGACTTCGACATACTGTTGGGTTTGCTGCGTTTAATTAACATATCTCCTTCGGTAACTGACTGGTTTCGTTCCTACCTTACCGGTCGGAGGCAGCGTATCATGATAGGTTCTAAACACTCGTCTTGGCGCGCAGTCTCTGCTGGTGTTCCGCAAGGCGGTGTCCTGTCTCCTCTCCTCTTCTCCATTTTTATCAATTCCTTATGTTCCCGATTGACGGCTCTGTACCATATGTATGCAGACGATTTACAGATTTACACCCAGTCTACTATCAATGACTTACCTAAGGCAATAGATTTTTGTAATATTGAATTAGCTTCTATACTTAGTTGGTGTGATGATTTTGGACTTAAACTAAATCCTTCTAAAAGCAATGTCATCATAATCGGTAGTCCTTATCTTATTTCTGAAATCGACTGGGGTATTTTGCCTAGCGTCAAAATCGGTGGCGTAGTCTTGCCTTACCAAAAGGTAGTCAAAAACTTAGGTGTTCTGTTTGATCAAACGTTGTCCTGGTCTAATCATATCCAGGAATTGAGCCGTAGGATTTATGCCGCTTCCGCTACGCTCCGAAGACTCCGTAACTTTTTGCCCATTCCCACTAAAATTATGCTAGCACAATCCCTTCTACTCCCTATTCTTGACTACGCTGATGCATGCTTTCCTGATTTATCAGTAGTGCTAACTGATAAACTTGAGCGACTCCAAAATTTTTGTATTAGATTTATTTTCGGCCTTCGAAAATACGATCACGTTTCTATTTACAGAAAAAAGCTCAAGTGGCTCCCCATCCGTTTTCGCCGGAATCTTCATTTGTTGCAATTACTGTTCCGTATCCTTTTTGATCCTTCTACTCCTATTTATCTCAAAAACAATTTTTCCTTCCTGCACAATGAAAACTATACTCTTCGCTCGGCTGATAGACTCACCTTGAGTGTTCCAGTTCGACGTACTCACTTCTTCGCTAAATCATTTGTTGCCATTGCTGTCAATCTTTGGAATTCTTTGCCACTACCTATTAGAAAAGCTAAAAATGTATCTTCCTTTAAAAACCTTTTGCGACGACACTTTCTCACCACTGCTTTCAACTCGGCACATTAACTATGTTTTTGGATATATGTATTTATACACAGATATGTATGTATGTATTTATAGTATTTTATATTTTGTTATATGTAGTATGTATGTATTTAATAATTTTATATAGTATCATGTGTATATATATATATATATATATAAATCATAGTCATATAAGTATATGTGTAATTTGTATGATGTATATATATTATTAATGTATAATATAATTGTGTATATTCGAGTGCAGTATATTTATCCTTAAGTATCTTTATTTATATATCTATCCGTAAATCTATTTTAATTATTAATTTTATTTTATTTAATTCTTTTTTTTTTTTTTTTTTTTGCTTTTTTATCCTTGCTTTTTTTTTTTCTACCACCTACCATTGTCATTTCAGTAAGCTTGTTACCTTTTGCCCAGGTTGCCTGGAAGAGATCACTTCTAAGTGATAAGGCCGCCTAATAAACTATACTGTTTTTTTTGCTTTGTATACTTATATTAGCAATAAGTTTTATATGTATAGTTTTATTGAAGAGTAATAAATAAATAAATAAATACTACAATAGGCATGACGAAAGATTTTGAAATCCTCTTCCATAATGTGTGTATACGTTTACTATACAAGAAAAACCCTATATTTCGGTAATATACTTAAATTTAACGAAGATAAAAGCCATTTTCCAAAAAATATTTATTAACTGTGCCAAAACAGCTCGCAGGTGTCATGGCGTAGGCGTGACGTCACACTTTGGTAAATACGTAATTATTTGTACGCATTGCGAAGAAAATTAAAAAAATATTTATTTTATATGTGTTATAGAAACGAATTTCAAAGTTTATAAGTGGTGTGCAGTATTGCAGTGTGAATCCACATAAAAATAATGCTCAAAAATGTGTTAGTAATTATTTCAAGCGAGAAAATAATAAGAAATGATTGTATAAAGTTGGCGCGGAGAACCCCGAACCATGTAACTTCGTGAATTCGCAATTATATTTCTGTTCGGAGTCGATAAAGCATACGTGAAACAATAGAAAATAAATAAAAATGCGTATTCTCAACATATTCATAACAACAAAAAACATCTGACGTGAGTTGTTTACTAATTAAGCGTGACGTCACGCGTGTTTTAGTCAAAATGGCCAACTGCAGTATTTCAATGTTTTATTTTATTGATAATCTCATTAATCTTAATGTTTTTAAGATTTCTAAGTCACTATATGTAATTTATCTATTAAACATTTTCCCTTAAAAACACTAATACGATCATTTATGGATACTGTCGTCATGCCCATTGCAATAGTACAGTATGTATTATTGGTACCTAATTCTGTGGCTAAGGATTGGAAATAAAAAGCAATTATAGGTATAGTATAGGAGTTAAGAGCTAATAAAACTGAATAAAAAATCGTTTGAAAATATTTAATTATGTTGTGGATGAGATTATCGTTATTATTATAATTTTAATTTTTAACTAGCGGTCCGCCCCGCCTTCGCCCGTGGCACATATTTATGTTTTCTCTACATAAGAACCATCCTCTTACTTCGAGGAATATAATAAAAAAGAATAATCGAAATCGGTCCACCCGTTCATGCGTGATGCCCAAGGAAAATGGGTTTCATTTTAATATATTATATAGATTAATTAATTGCTTTTGCTTGTACATTCATGTGTAAAACAAGTTGTTACAGATTTGAATTTAGTTGTTATTATAGGGTATTATAGTATCATTGAAACTTATTAAAATAAAACTGAACTTAAAAATGAACTCACGAAAGCGAAAAACTAACGAAAAATGAATATTCTAATCCACAACATAACATGTTTTTATTATTTTCAAACAATTTTTTACTTTGTTTTTTTGGCTCTTAGCTCCTATACTATACTTACAGATTTTTTTATTATAATATTTTCAATCCTTGGCCATAGAATTACAAATAAGACATAATATAGTCCTATAACAATCGTAGTATCTATGCCAAAAGAAATAAACTACAAAATTAAGAGGTTTTGTTGTGCTTTAACGTTTTTGTTACATTGCTTGTAAAATAAAAAAACTATCATGTGTAACACAAGTGATACAATATTATAAAAACGTCATAATATTAAGCCACTACATAACTTAAACTTATTTATATTAGTTGTTTTTTAACAAAATTCTTAGTTATTTAATTTTGCTCCTAGCTCCTATACAATAACGATTTCAGAGTGGTTTCTTATTATTTTTCATGGCACTTAGGGATGGGTCGTCGACGTATTATTCATCAACGAGACTAGACCGTTAAATGTCGTTCATCAACTAGTTGTTCAATTAGTTAAATTCTTCAACTAGTCGATGTGTAAACTGAAACCAATTGACAACGATTGACACGGTCGACCGACTAGAGTTGAAATTTGTAAGACCGTCGCGTCGCAAGTTGATACAAACGTGTCGAATCTCTTGTTTAGCCGTCTACAGTGGACTATTATATGGCCATGTTGAAGAGTTAACCGTCGCGTTGCAAGTTGTAGGAGCGTTTCGACTCTTTTGTTTAGCTGTTAAATTCAACTAGTGCATTGGTGAGCGATGGACTAGTCAAATCTTTGAGTGTACATAGATGGTTAATTTAACTAGTCCGTTGATTCAACGTCCATCCCTAATGGCACTATTGATGGCATAGTATGTCATACAAAATCATATTATGACCAAAATATGCTCCCACTACTCGTACATTTGAAATCTCGCCTGCACTCAGTTGGACAGATTACAAGACACAATTTTTTTTTGTGTTCTATGAATAAACATGT
Organism: Colias eurytheme; assembly: GCF_061535395.1. NCBI lineage: Eukaryota > Metazoa > Arthropoda > Insecta > Lepidoptera > Pieridae > Colias > Colias eurytheme. The sequence goes on along the minus strand of NC_142999.1, from coordinate 8,908,384 downwards.
TATCTATCTAAGTGATACCCTAGTGCTGAATTTATTATTATGCCCGATTATTATTTAATATAATTCTTGAATACTCATAGTTAGAATAGGATATAAACATTTGTATTTAATGCTAGCTGTGCCACGCGGTTTCACCCGCATTGCTCCGCTCCTGTTGGTCTCAGCGTGATGATATATGGTCTATAGCCTTTCTCGATAAATGGGCTATCTAACACTGAAAGATTTTTTTAAATCGGACCAGTAGTTCCTGAGATTAGTGCGTTCAAACAAACAAACTCTTCATCTTTATAATATTAATATAGATATAAAAAAAATGATACAAGGAAATTCAATACATGCTATCAGTGTTAGTTTGACAAAAAGGTACCTAAATAAAGTAAAAAGAAAGTGATCTAAGTTTATAAACCTATATAAGTAATACTATTGCGAAAATACAAGGTAATCTTATGGGACATTTTCAATGAAATAAGTTTATCTTCAATAATGATAAATTATAATATCCTTACCACAAAAGGCATAATGTCATCAATTTTCTTGGCAGTCATACTTTCAGCACCAAATATGTTATGAAACGGACCGTCTTTCGTTTCACATAATCTACACATTTTCATCATAACAAGGCTAGCAGAGCCCAGAGGCATAGCTTCAGTATTTATTGTATTCGTATCTTCAACATGTTTAGTGGGTTCTACATTTGATTTAGTCCCCGTGGCAGTTGCTCCTGCTACTTTTACTTCCTTGACATTCTTCTTTACTGATCTTCGTTTAGCCATCGTAAAGAAAATATCAAACACGTTCGTTCTCAGAAATAATTACACATCTTTACGGCCATGTTGGTTTTTATAGCACAGTAGTTTCTTAGGCAACTTTATAATAAACTTTTTAGTTGTTTTATTTTCTATACATTACACTTAGTAATAGTTAACATTTACTAATGATCTAAGCCAGTGACCCACTTATTAAACATATCCGAAAAATGTTCTCTGTTTTTAAAACGGTACTCACTTGAGCTTTACATAAACGTCTATAGTATATATTACTTGCTCTGTGTATAGTATGCTACATGACCATGTATGCTACTTCCAAGTGTCTAAACTCTAATGTCTATGCCCCCAATCCCCATTCCCCATCCGCCATCGAATGTTTTTCAAAAGAAAAATGTTTAACCCTTGGATTAAAAAAAATTAGTCCTAGAAATAGCGATTCTTCTTTTTGACCTTGAGCTACTAAATGAGGTTGGCAGGTTGCCACCATGTTGCCACTAATAATTGACGACCGCGTTTTTCATTCTAAAGAAGAATCAGTGATAAGCATGGTGATAAGATTGCGATGACAGTTTAACAATATTACTTTTACGTTACTTTTGTTGCTTTGATTTTAATAAAATAATTGAAAATGAACAGAAATTAAATGTATTTTATATTTCCAAACACGTAATATCATGAAATTTTCTTTGAAATTTAAACAACACACACTGAATTGCCATACTAAATAAATATTTAACTTTTGTTGTTAACAGCTGTTAGCACACAGTGTTAACAGCAGGTTAACAGCATTTAGGAAAGCCATAGACAAAAAGCAGAAAAGCTGCGTAGGTATTTGCGTATTTTATATTTTATGTCTATGGATTCCATAAAATATATTATTTCGGAAAGTTAAAATATATAGTTGTTAATTATGTTTTTACTGTTCTGTGTTGTTAATCTTCGGTAGCCGGCTAATTTTTTTTTTGTAACGTTACACATAAGCAATACACTTTGATTACATTTTGGTTTCAATGTAGTCATTTGCAATTAATTAGCACACATAAACAGTAGTTTGCAATTAATTAGTAGGTACATCTATACTAAATACTAATATTATAAAGCTGAAGAGTTTGTTTGTTTGTTTGTTTGAACGCGCTAATATCGGGAACTACTGGTCCGATTTGAAAAATTCTTTCGGTGTTAGATAGCCCATTTATCGAGGAAGGTTATAGGCTATATATCATCACGCTACAACCCACAGGAGTGAAGCCACGGGGGTGAAACCGCGCGGAGCAGCTAGTATAATATAATAGAGAATGCATCAGCTACGCTGGTTGCAAAATTGTTTTATTTTAATAGATTTATATGCAGCATCAATTATTTTAGGAACGCAATATAAAAATAGAGAAATATCGATAAAATATAAGATTTGGGTGATTCAAATGCATCGACTATCTAAAATTTGGTCGTCCTTCCCGTAGAATCTGTGTTATAGACATTGTTAATGTAATTATTTCTAATTTACACGATAAGACGCAACAAGTAGTGGGCTATATTAATAACAAACGAATTTCCAAGTAGGAAACTAATACATATAAATATTAAGAGTAAAGTATTATTAACTCTAGTCTCTGAACTTTGAAGTGTAAGAACTTTCCTTTATCAAAAATTCTTCGGGCATTATTAGTGAAATTATAATTATTGTTTTCTGGTGGTATAGAATTGGACTTCTTAAAGTTTTTGAAAATATTATTTGTTATAGTACGACATAAAAGAGATGAAATTAATTATTTTGGAACTAATTCGTTTTTCATTACCTGGCAACCCTGAATTGGCAATGTAGCTGTCAAGTTGAATAAAATTTTGTTGTTTTTTTCGTGAAGTGGAGAATTATTGAGATAAAATTGTTATTTAGAACAAGAAATTTAAATAAAAAAGGAGACATCATGAAAAAGGTTAAACGTAGCGGTGTCCGTGATGTGGTGTATAAAGTTTTTATTCGGTGTTTGTCCGAATTTCAAGCTGGAAATTTATTGACTGATTTGGAAAACGTTTACAAACGTACAGCAGAATATACCGGTGAGATTCCATTTATTTTTGCTCAGTACTACGTAAAATAGAATATTCCATTAGTGACGTGTGTTTAATGTATGTATGTATGGCGATTATTACGTTTTCGCAATTTAATTTGAGGTTATTTGTATGTAAACAAAAACTAGTTTTTATAGTGCGACCAGCACAATTTGAGTCAAGAAGTTATATCCAATCCAACCAGCCTCAAATAAAGTACCTAGTTTAGATTTTACTACATAGTACCTATAGTGATAACTGTTTTCATACAGCTATCTATCAATTAATCAATCAAACCATAAGAAAAAAAATCATATTTACTGTATCATATTTACAGATACTGAAGATGCCCCGTACCCTCTTGCCAGTACTTCGAAACAGAGCGATGATCAGTCCTTTGAAGGAGTAGAATATTTAGATTTTGATGAATTATATTAATGTACAAAATTTATCTATAAAAAAAATAAAAATATGTGGTTTTCAAATCGCCTTGTTTTTTTCTACCCGACGGACCCAGAAAGAGGGTAATGTGTTTGAGCTGCATGTATGCTTGTTTGTTTGTATGTTTGATTCTATGTGCGCCTCTGCAGTCTAAACACTTGACCGATTTTTATAAAATAACTAATTCCAAATACATTTAAGTAAAATTTGACCTAGGTAGGTCAATTAAAATACTAATGTATTTTTGTCTTAAATTTACACTATTGCTACAATGAAACAATTATAACGGTTTAAATCGCGGTATTTATTTTAGATTATATTATATTGTAGTGTGTAACGTATCATGTATGTTTTGTATGTGTGCGTCATACTATATAGTCCTAAGGTTCTACAGTTTAAGAGGAGTTGTGCACTTGTAATAGCAGTTGTGAATACATTATTATAAAGCCTACAGTCTACTAAAGTGTTTCATTAATACAAGCCATTGCATGGCGACCCTGCCAGTGCTGCCTCGCGGCAGTACTGAGCTATGGATCATTTTTGAAAAATAATATTTTAAAAGTTAAAATTTAAACAAATAATTTTTGTGCGTATTCGCAAATCGCAATGTACCGGATAGAAAATTTATCAATATAATAAAAAAATCGACGAACGTGAATATGGAAATTAAGAACAGAATTTATTTGACGAAGAAAGTTTTTTAAAACAAAAAAAAACTATGGAGATTTGGAATATCATCTATTTATGAAAAATTGTGAAATAAAATTGGAGATTTGGAAGGATGCAGCTGGAGCCGGGAGATCAGCCAGTGTGAATAGCAGACGTTGACCAAATTGACCAGAATCCCGAATGTCCCGAAATTCAAGAGTGACGACGGAATAAAAGTTTAATTTTGTGAAAAAAAAAGCTAAAAGTGAAATTTAAAGTTCAAGCAGTGTATTTTACATTAATGTAAGGTAACGAATTATTTTAGTTAAAAGATTTTTTTTTTTTTTTGTGTCAAAATCATTATTATGTTATAATTATTTATTATACATAAATATATATAGCTATGTAATAATCAAAGTAATTAGTAACAGATAATTCTATTAGTTCATTGTTTGTTTTATAAAGCGCTACCAAATAGGGAAATGGTATGCAGCGTCTGTAATTTCGTCTCATATTTCCTGCTACCGTGTAGGTAACTAGGTAGTCATAATGCATCGTTCTGTGCATTTTATAAAATGTTCGTAATGAAATACGATCTTGTCAATTCAATTGAGTGTGAAACTTTAATTTTTTTTAATAAACATTTTGGATTCGGAGGGTCACACTAATTTCATAAATAATGATTGTAATGAAACTTATGATTTAAAGAGACTAAAGTAAAAGTATATTCTTATTTGATTAAATGAATTACCATGATAAATATCTTATGATATTTGTGAAGAATAGGCGAAGAGAAAAAGTAAATATTTGTCGTTGTATGAATACAAAAAAAAAATACTCAGATTGTTTTTTTTTTTTTTTTTTTTTATTAGGATATAGATGGAATCTTAGCTTGATCACCTAAGTTTTTCTTTTATATTCCTATCAAAAATTAAATAATGTGACATTTAATTACTCGAAGAAATAAGAATTAATATTGTATGAAAAATAAAAATAAATTAATATGTAAGCCTGAGAGCTACAATTGAAAAGTGAAATGATATGATTTATTGTTAGAAACAAGGTACACCAGGATACAAGACAGGCACGAATCCTTGTAATTCTGATCATGATTAGGTCGAGCTACCACTCGTGAAGATAACTTGGACACATGGTATGAATAAAGGTATAAAATATATGATAATATAATGATGTGTTAAAAGAACTGCCTGAATTAATGTTAATGTTATAAATAAATAAATATATTTCTTGTATCTTGAATTATTGAATATAATAAGATGAATAATATAAAACACGACGGTGTTATTAATTATAATTATGATAAATATTAAGAGGGAAGATTACCCTAAATGAAATTGTGTATCTTGATATTGTTGTACGTATGAGGAAGTACATAAAGAATAAAATATATGAAGAAAATTGAATACAGATAATGAATATTATGTCGTTACTAACTATGATGTGTAAACTGTAAGCACATAAATAAACGTATTCTATGAGGATATATTGTAAGATTTATTTAAAGATAATTATTATTTTACTCGGATATGACTATTAATTAATTACGGACTGTGACATTATTAAATACGGATATGACGATGAAATATTTTCTAATATTGTATAATTTTTACATTATTTTCGTACATGAGAAGTTTATTAAAATTATTTGTTTTAATCTATTAGTATTAGTTACTATGTAGTGTGTAAGCCAATGTGTAATCGTATAGAATGTTCTTTTTTGGAGTTTTAAAAATAAGTAATTATTAATAAGTGGAAATCTATGCTATTGTTTTAATTTTTAATTTTGATTTTATTTACTCGTTTATATGATAATTATTAAGATATGTAACCAAAAACGTAGAAAAAATTTGCATTATATTCAGCTAAAAAAAAATGTTAATTACTATTTTTTTTATTATTTTCTATGAGGGGAGATGTAGTGTGTAACGTATCATGTATGTTTTGTATGTGTGCGTCATACTATATAGTCCTAAGGTTCTACAGTTTAAGAGGAGTTGTGCACTTGTAATAGCAGTTGTGAATACATTATTATAAAGCCTACAGTCTACTAAAGTGTTTCATTAATACAAGCCATTGCAATATAGATTTTTGGATTTTTATTCTATAGTATCAAGATCGCTTGCGTCGCAGTATCAGTGTTGCTATATGAGCGACGGTGGCGCCCTCATTTATTTTCATCTCTTTTGTGTCGCACTTGTATATGTATATTGTATAGATTAAAAATACCTTTTTTATTATGTTAGGCAACATTTATTTAAACTAGTCATCAGTCAAAATTGAAATGAAATGGTCAGCCATTTTGGATTTAGTGTAGTGCCAGTTGGGGGGGCGGTGACATATTTTCTTGTCGTCGTCCTGTAATTTCATAATTTTAATATAAAAAGATAACTAGTGATTCTCAGTGTAGAATAAGTAGTTTATGTCAGGACTGAGCGTCATGATGGCGGGACAGACAATAAACGATAGGCTCCTTGCCGCTCGCCATAGTATTGCGGGGCAGGGATTAGCCAAATCTGTATGTAAAGCCACAACCGAAGAAATGATTGCACCGAAAAAGAAACATTTAGATTGTAAGTATTGTGTACCTTAAAATCTTATCGGAAACGTATACAAAGGAATATCAGAATTTTGTTCATGACACTAGCGAGTGCCGACGTTTCGTTGTTGGTCGATAAGTTTTAGATTAGACCGTACTTTGCTACGACCGATCTGAGAACGTTATTGTTGAATTATATAAAAATGAAACAGTCTATCTACTAGGTATAGGAATTTATATAACACAACACAACGATCCATCGCTAGGAAAAAAAACATTTCCTATGTTATGTCATGTTAAGTATTTAGATTTAAAGCATATCGTAATAAATCTATTAAATACATGTTCACACATATTATTGTTAAGATCCTTAATTTGTGATAGATCTAATCACACTCTAAAAATTAATTACACAAGGGAAGGTAGGTGAAAATATTTTATACATTCTAAAAAGTACACAGTACCCATGTAAAATTATAAGTACAAAAAATATTGATGGCCATTTATTAAGACTGATATTTAAATTATCTTGATGTTTCTTATTTTTCCACTCTATCCACAATGAGAAATTTAAGTTAAGGATATTGAACATTATTTTTTTTATAAAAACCAGGGTAACCTAACTTTAAGACCTAGTGAAATTTATATTTAAAATAAATTAAGGCCTACAAGATACACACATAGTGCCTTTTCACTACTAAAAGTCTCCTAGGTTGGAGTTGGACTAAAGCAAAGGGGGCGCAGGACTTAGAAAATTTTTGATGGAGTTAGTGTCATTATAACACTTATTTATTATTGTTTTATCGTAAAGATTACGCTAATATAAGCATGTTTTATAGGAACAACTTTTCTCTAAAATCAAAAATGGCTGAGATATTTGCCCTCATTAGGTTAGGTTTCTTAAAAAAAAAACTACACAGAAATAGGAGCCCCGCTTCGCGGGGCTCCGTCGACGCGCAAAAAAAAAATTTTCACTTTGGTTCAAAAATTTTCTAAGTCCTTACTTTGCGCCCCCTTTGCTTTAGGCGGACCGTCTCCTAAAAAAAAATTGCATATGTCTTAAAGGTATACTTGATCTAAACATAAATGTTAAGAAGGAAATAAAGATTAAGTAAACTTTTAACCCATAGAGCCCTGAACGGCCCGATCGGTCCACGACACAAGAGATTTTCTATTGTGTAATAGGTATTCCTGTTTATAATAATTTAGTCATTTTGGACAACTATGTACCTATGTATAGTAATGTCTTTAAAACTCCCACTAGAAAAATATCCTTATTATAGCTAGTAGCATATCTAATAGGCATTTGAATATATTTATATCTAATAGAAATTAATCAGATTATTGGTTATTCTTGGCATGCTATAAAAATTTCATAAAATTATATTAAATATAATATACTGAGACAGCATATTATCAAATTTCAACGCTTTGGACATCTGTAAAATGTCCAAGCATGAATCCATTCAAAGTATTGAATCCTTTTACATTATAGTTATGGAAAATAATGAACATACAATATGCAGGTTTTAAAAAAAATATATATCAACTGTAGAACACCTGTTTCTAATAGAAATAATATAAAGATCATGTATATGGTCTTACAATAATTATTTATTTATTGAGTTCTATAAAATATTGCATATATATGTCCTATTAATTTGCTGTTGTGCAATAGAGCTTTATGATTATGTTGTATTTTACATTGAAGTGAGTCAAATATAAAAATAAATACTATTGATATTATAATGTTTACTAAAATTTAAAGGATTTCTTTAGTATTATTATGAATTTCTTAATTATTTTCTCTTCTATACTAATCTATACTAATATTATAAAGCTGAAGAGTTTGTTTGTTTGTTGGTTTGTTTGTTTGAACGCGCTAATCTCGGGAACTACTGGTCCGATTTGAAAAATTCTTTCGGTGTTAGATAGCTCATTTATCGAGGAAGGCTATATACCATCACGCTACGACCAACAGGAGAGGAGCCACGGGGGTGAAACCACGCGGAGCGGCTAGTTATTATATAGTGCTGAAGAGTATTTAGTTACAATATAACAATATATTATTATATAACTATTATGAGCTATGATTATATTATGTCTGTGTTAAGTGTGTTGTAAATGCCTTGACTGATTTGAATAAAGGCTAACATTAGCCTAGTAATTTAGACCCTAGTTGATTCCAGCCAAAACCAGGCTCAGTCTGATATTAAGAGTATTAAGTATACCAATAAACAAATTTAGTGTATCAGGGACAATTACAGTTAAAATTACATTTTAAAAGCCATGTGTTACATTGTATCTGTTTGTTAGTGATTGTAGTGAAATATGATAAACGGACAGACAGCCTCACTTCCTGTGTTATCTTTGTTGGTGATATTATAATCACTTTGAGTGGAATTAAAAAATTAACAACAGAACGGTCAAATGTCCAGATTGATATTATGAATTTAAATGTGTAATGCTATTTCAACTTTTTAATAATTATTACTGTAAATGCTGTTTCTTATTAGTTATTATTGATTTGCACTGCTTATAAAACCTTATATAGAAATATTTACTGTATTATGCCATATTTCTTCACTTTTATTACATGTAGGTATATTATGTAAACATCAAGATGTAAATCACTTGTTTTCAACTCCATTTGAGATTTTTTTACGAAATTCTATAGCTATCGTTCATTCATTAAAAAAATCGGTCAAGTGCGAGTCGGACTTGCAGCTTGCGCGTTATAAATAACTAGCTATACTCTGCAGAGGATAGTATAGATATTTTATTAGGTTAAATTAGAATTATGATAAAATAATTTTATCATCTGTGGGAGGAAATTGTACTCCCCCATTGCGTAGGTAGATGCACTTATTTAAGTACCGATTGAAGACTGACCTTTGCAAGGGGTTGCCCCCTGTTGAATGAGTGATTCATTTTTGTGATAAAATTATATCAAACAGATTATAATATTTTCTAACTAGTAATAAAACAAATTGTTCTACGAATGAACGCGTGTTTACGAACTCTAACAAAGATGAATTATTTTGAATGCTTATTCGTTCTAAGCCAATAATAGGCGACTCTGAAATTAGTTTTAAGTTATAAAGCATCCCTTAGAAATATATAACAATGAAATTATGAAATAGTGCCAAAGCTGAAAGGAAATTAAGTGCAATACAGAAATAGCATTAAAGGATAGAAAAAGCCATGGATTTTTTTAGAATCTGGTGATGGAGAGATGCAATAAACGTCGAGTGTGCGTGACTAGGAATGTTCAATTCCCTGTTAAAAATAAAGCATTATTCTGTAACCCCCGGTGGGTAAAACGTATCACGTAATAACGCAATCACGTAAAACTATCGGTCCTGCGCCTTATTTTTATCCGGCTTTGTCGAATTTTCTTCTGAAGTATTTTCCTGTTAACTCAGAATTAAGATATAGAAAGTAAAATGATTTCATATACTACACTGCTTGTTCACAACGTGTGTAATTGACAACAAGCAGTACTTGTCTTTGTTAAGGCCGAAAAGCAGACAAGAGGACATTATTATCTCGGAAAGAGGTTATTTACCGGCGAACAACGCCCACTAAAAGAATCGTATTCTAGTATCGAAATGGAGTCATATTCGGGGCAATATCGTTACATTGACCAATGATAATTGTGTACGTATTACGTACTGGGTCAAGAGCGTTCAGCTATTAATGATTTAGTTACCTCTCCGACCTCTTGTCCGACCTTCGCTGGGTTTCAATTAACTGTCGCTGTTTTTGAATTTGATTTGCGATATTGGTGAAATTTGCTTATTTGCGCAAATTGGACAAGGATACATGAGGTGCTAGATGGTGCAAATGTTACATTCCTGGATCTCGTATTGAAATAATATCTTGTGGTTTCTAATAAAACACACGATCAATGTTCCTAATGTAGATAGTTCCTAGCATTTCTAGTCGTACTACAACAACGTCTAATGAATATATTTAAATAAATAAATAAAATGTTTATTAAATAAGCACTCTTGAAACATAACACCGTGCTCATTTCGGACTTTTATTTTATTAATATGTATGTATGGGATTGATAAAATAGATAACGTAGATTAACTAATGTAGTATGTACATATAACCTTCGTCAAACATTGATGAAACAAAACTTGTTTTCAATATTCGCAAAACAAGTATTTACTTTTAATAGTCTGAATTATCAGCGCATCGGGAATGTCAATAATATGATTACAAAAAGCCGATGTGCAGGTATTAACTTTGCTGGTTCTGTTTTTGTAATTAATAATTATAAATATATTGTGTTTACGGTGTTGAGCTGAAGAAACTTTTGTTGGTCGTCCTTGATGATAATTACGGCTTTTACATTGGCTATATTATGTGCCCATATCATGTTATTTGGCTTTATGTGATTTATGTAAAAGTGTTACTAAACAAGCCCAATGGAATCATGAATAAATTTTCTTATACCCGTTTCAGTATATCTAGTTTATTAGGTAAATACATCCTGTCACCTAGTTCATGTTTCTTGTTGATAAGGTTTGTATCTATGTATATGAATTTTATAATTGTCTTAATAGTTTTGGAGATCATCTCTGACAAACAGACGTAAACAAATATCTTCTATTTACGGTATTAATTTAAAAGATTAAACATTGTAATCGTGCAATCAGACATCGCTTCAAGGTCCATGTAACTGACCTAATAAGATTTTTGCTTTACAATTTAGCACGAAGAAGCATATGAAATTATTTTATTTTATTTTATTTATTATGTTGTTTGTCATATTATATTATTTGATATGAAACAAAAACATGAACTAAGCGTTTTTATATAAAACTAGACTAACTAAAAATTCGCTTATTAACTGCGTGATGAGGTTAGAATTAATTAACATAATTATTAGTTATCAAACAGATGCTATTGTGTTGTATATTATTTTAAGTTTTTCTACTTTAGTTAGTTATTACACTCTGTTTATATAATAAGTAGTTCAATTTAACATATGACCCCGTTTATTTTCGATCTATTATACAATTTCAATGATTTACCAGGCCTCTTTTGATCTTAAGTTATTGCACACAATGTTGTAAGTGGATAGGTAATATTAAATTGTAATTATCTAATAGAGATATGATATCTTTTCGAATATACTTCTAGTTAATTCTAACTATTGTTATCCATAGCATACATACAACGGAAAGAGAGGGAAAAATAGGCGGAAAAAGCTAGGTGCCTTCTCAATAAGTAAGCTTCAAATTACGGTCAAGTGTTTAATAAGGTTAAATTTAGTCCCAATCAGGTGTTAGCAATCTATTTTATCACTATATTTATTTGTCCTGCAGCTACACAAACATATGAGGGTATCTCTATATTTACGTTATGGTACAATCGGTATTGACTAACACAAAACTTCTAATCCTACTACACAAATCTATGAGGATATAGAGATCCTCAAAAACTGTTTTGTTCTTAATATATTAAGGTTATCGTAAACTCCTCTGCCAGTACTAACGCAAAACCTCTTTCCAGACCTAGTCCACTGCACAAACGAGCCGAACGTCTCCATACCACAGCTGGCCAACCTCCTGGTGGAGAGGACACAGAACACAAACTGGGTGGTGGTGTATAAAGCGCTGATTACAGTACATCATCTGCTCGCGTATGGGAACGAGGTAAGAGATCCTTTAGAATTGAAAACCGTTATTTTAACTGGATGTTTGAGGGAACGTAGTCACAGAAAACATTGTATTGTGAACTACTGACTATTTTTCCGCAGTGATCATTTTCGCAAATAAGAATGTCTGTACCACCATCAAGACAACAAGTCTCTCAGACCACGCCCACCGTTGGTTCTGGTGAAAAGATCGTTAATGTGGATATAGGTATATTATTTGCCCGGGTAGATTTTAGATACACACAAGATACATATTCAAATTTTTAGAACTAAAATTTAAAACCAAAAATCACTTTTATTCGTTCAGCTATATATCCTTGACTTATTACTTGACTTTATTTTATCTACTAAATAGATACAGTTATAAGTGATGGTCTAAATAGACTTGATGAACAAGTAGTGTTTACGAATCGATAAATATATTCGCGTTCACGAAGATCAAGTGGAATTAAAGGGATTATGAATTAGATCGACATTGTAGTAGGGATTACTATCGCGAATAGAGTAAATGAAATGAATTTTTATTGGATATCAGGTACCTTACTTACTTTGTTTATCTATATAGTACTAGCTTTCCGCCCGCGGCTTCGCCCGCGTTTTCAAAGCAAAACCCGTTCCCGTAGGATTTCCGGGATAAAACCTATCCTTGTTCTTTCTCGGGTATCAAAATATCTCTATACCACATTTCATGCAAATTGGTTCAGTAGTTAAGGCGTGATTGAGTAACAGACAGACAGACAGAGTTACTTTCGCATTTATAATATTAGTAATTAGTATGGATTATTTGTTTACTGTATACTTTTGTTTATCTATAGTGCCAAACAAATAACATAAAGGTCAATAATTTGGGTACATCAACACCAGCAATTATTATGGGAGCGAATTCCAAAAAAACTATGTCCGTTTATTTCTTGATTACATTAGTCGCCTTCTTGTATACTCGTTAGTATTCCATAGAAATACCCATATATATACGTGTCACCTAACGACTTTTATGAAAGGATTGTCTCGTAGTATCATTTATTGGACATGTTATTTTAACTTAGTTGTATGACTCATTCCGCAACTATGGCGCTTATGGGAATTTTAAGTTTTATCAATTAATAGTCTAGACGCCTTTTTTCTTTGTGTTTAATGTTGGTAAAGGTTTCCCGTGATTATATTAATTGTATTTTTGATATATTTTATTTTCTATTAATATATTTTTGATATAGGAAGACTAGGATAAAAAAAAGTTCCTGATGTTTTTATGTCTATAAAACACTTTGTTGCAAAGCAATAAATTGACATAAAAAATGTAATAGGATGTTCTGCTTTTATTAATTGCTTAATTAAAAAATCAATTATGCAAATAAGTTGCATAAATGCTCCGATTGCAATTATCTTGTAGATTATCTAGAACTCGTATTGCATTACGCATCAAATCTATACTAATATGAAAGACTGATTAGTTTGTTTGTTTGAATGCGTTATCCCAGTAACAAATCGTTCTAATTGAGAAATTATTTTTGTTTTGCGTACCTAGTACATTTTATCGAAGGCTATCCTTTCTAGTCTCTGTCTCTTCTTCACGTCGAAACGACTGAACCGAATTCGATGAAATTGGTACAAAGACAGTTTGACACCTGAGAAAGAATGTAGGATAGGTTTTATATTGGAAATCCAACGGGAACGGGATCTATGCGGGTTTTCCTCTAACTACTCAGGCGAAGCCACGAGTGGGAAGCTAGTATAGGCTATATTATAAAATCACGCTACGACTGCTAGGCGCGAAGAATCAATGAGAAATGTTGCAGAAATATTCCCTTTGAAAGCAGACGAACTTGCGTGTCACAAATAGTCACTTAATATATCCGAGTATGGTTGCAATAGCTGTATTGGATATTGGACCCGGCAAAAATAGCGCTTCTTTATTGACACAAGTGGCTTTGATCGTATTATTTCTGTATCGTTCGCGTTTGTTGTTTGAGTGTGTGTATGTGTACGTGGATGGTAGATGAAAAGGATTGGAAGATGTGGTTTGTGTGGAAGGAAAGTTTTTAAATTATGATTGACTTGGTTTAGTGAATAGTTAGTGATTGCTTTAACTCTATCTTCTGTTTAGGATTTTTATGTGTGATGTTTTTTTGTTAACGATTGTCACATCACAAAGTTAATCTTATCGGCTGTTTATTTGCCTTTTTGAGAGTCATTTAATATTAAAAAGGCTGGCTTTAATTTTACTTACAATAAAAAAAAAGTAACTTAGATGATTGGACTGATATTATTTACCGAAAAATACACTTTGTATTAAGTAAGTCTAATCAATCGGCAATCTATAGAACCTTATTGGGATGCAAGTTTTAATTGTGACGTCGTATTTTATATTGTATTCCCATTTTTTTGTTTAATTGTTAGTATTTTACATTTTAAGGAGACTTATAAGAGTTAAATAAACGACATTGTTTCTCCATGAAAGAGTTGTTCTATTAGGCCTCCCCCACATTGGGCGTAGGCCGAGCGTACGCGTTTCCTGAGCGTGCTGCCGGCGTCGGCGCGGCGCGGACGTCGCGTCAGCGCGCCGTCTGTGGGGCGCGGGCTACGCGTTGTCCAGCGCCGCGCGGGCGCTGCGTGAACGCCGCGCAGACGCCGCGCTTACGTCGCGTTCCATGGGCGTTCGGCCGCCCGTGCCCCCCGCACACATTCCATGAGTGCGAGGGGCACGGCGCGGGCGGCCGAGTGCTTTAGACGCGACGTCGCGTCGGCGCGGCGCTTGCGCAGCGCTTGCATAGCGTTCGATGGCGCGACGCCCGCGCCCCACAGACGGCGCGCTGACGCGACGTCCGCGCCGCGCCGACGCCGGCAGCACGCTCAGGAAACGCGTACGCTCGGCCTACGCCCAATGTGGGGGAGGCCTTAGGTACGCGCGCCGCTGCGTGTCAAGCAATAATTAGTCACATAGAGAAATATAGGAAAGGGAACTATATTTTCTATCACCAAAATTTATATTTGTCATCAAGTTGTATCACCTAATAAATAGATCTATCACCACGAAATATTTTCGTTCTCAGATAAACAAAAATTGTTCTCAGGTATGAATTATCAAATTAATGTTAATATATGTGTAAAATAAGAGATCGATAACCAATAAAATTATATTGCATTACATGAATATAAACTTCGTTCTTATAATAATAGTTTTGTTACTTAAATAATAGCTCTGTGCTCAGAATGGTAGATCTGTCACCAAATAAATCGATTATCGATCCCTGACTGCGACTCCTTTTTATTTGATATTTTGTCACCAATACAGTAGTAACATTTTATTTCGTTCAGATATTAAATTAATAGTATTCGTTACCAATTTAATACATCAATTTATAATTTTAATGAAAAAATGATCAAAGGGGCGGAGACAAATTGGCACGCTTTAAAAATTGACCAATGATGACCAAATGATTATTCAGTGGTTATTATTTTTAAGAATAAATATTGATTATTTTAACTTTAATTAAGTGTTTTATCTACTATTCTTCTGGCCATAAGCCAGCTATTTTAAACCAGCGCTGATTGTTCAGTGGTAATTATTTTAAACAATAAATATTGATTATTTTGACTTTAATTGTTTTATTTACTACTCTGCTAAAATTTTTATTTAAATATAATTTATACCTACTACCAGTGGAAATTTAGAACCTTGGGAGTCTAGTTAAGTAGCAGAATCTTTTGGTTGAAACGATGATGACAACCCTAATTTTTTATTTGAACTTAATGCAATTTTCTAGTAACTTAATATGATTTATTGGTGATCTCTTTAAATTAGTTTGCTTAAATACTTATTAGGACACACCTATTATAATACATACAAAAACATTTATTTGGTACTAGACCTTATATCTCAGGATTTTAGGTGATTTATTGTGGAACTGATTTTGCATTGTTTGGTGACTACAATTTGGTGACAGATCTACTATTTTGAGTACAAACCCTATTATTTAAGAAACACAAAACTAATTAAATTGGTGATAGCTTAAATGATACCCTATAGGAAATATTATGGATAAATTAATTGCTTCATTAAAAAAATACACATAATATCGTCTGCTAAAAGGGACTCGGAAGTGTTAACGTAAACTTTCCTCTTAAATTGAGAAGTAAACAAATTTTGGAGATCAAAGTGTAAGAAACCTTTTGTAAAAGCGTTAATTATTACACAAAGACAAAGAAGATAAAAAGGATGGGAGTATAGTGAAGTGACCTGTTAGGTAGGTACTATGGTTAGTGGCCTTGTACATTACGGCATAAGGTATAGGTTCGGTCTCAACTGGTGGAAAATATTCGATACATTTTGTGTAAAAGCTCACGCTCCAATAGACGCTACATAACGTTTTAATAAAGTTAAGTGAAGTATATTATAAATAATATAATTAATACGGGAAGACATGATAACGTTAAAAATTTCCCAGGAAAAAATGTAATCGTAATTTCACTCAAATTAATACGATCTGCCGTCTGCGTAACTTTATCAAATTGCTCAACCAGAAAATTAGATTTCCATATAATATGCGTACATGTTATAAAATGTTTACTTACTATGTAGGAATTCTCTCGTCAGTTTATTCAGATGAATATTAAATTAATAAGCGTTTGTATCTATACTAATATTATAAAGAGGAAAAGTTTGTAAGTATGTATGTAAGTATGTATGTATGTATGTATGGTTTTCACGCAAAAACTACTGGACCGATTTCAAAAATTCTTTCACCATTAGAAAGCTGCATCTTTACTGAGCAACATAGGCTATATTGCATTTTCAAAAAAATTAGAGATCCTTACCAAAAATGCAATAATGTAACCCAAGGTGTAAAAAAATCCTCAATAAAACTTCTGTCATCGCGTGCGCTGCGGAATCTATTGAAGATAGAACAAAAAAATGTTCTACAGTATTATAGAATGGATCAATATCTACAAGAAAGTCCGCGATACCATATGTCCATCTTCAGTAGTTATGTTACTACAACAACTTTTTTACGTTTTCAAAGTAAATAGAAGTGCCGACAGTAATCAAACCATGTTATCCATACACATATATTAATCCTTATCCCATTAAATGATGTTTTATTATAGACTGTTTCAATACCAGCAAAATACTTTTTAAATGAAAAGAATTGGATATTCCATTCAAAAGATATAACGAATTTAAAAGTGTCAATCTACAGAAAATAGTAGGTATACTGTTCGAGCAGGCCGTAGTGCGGGGGTCACGGAGGAATTCTACCAATATGCGTCTTGACGGAACACAGTGGGGTTTTGGTCGGTAGGAATCCGACATAACCCACGGCCCCTCCCCTGGAGGCCGTGGGTATCTATGAAAGATTTCCCCACTAAAACAAAAAAAAAAAAAGGCCGTAGTGCGGGACGGGGTAAAGGTGATTTTCATGTCCGACCTATAGTAGACTTTTCACTGTAAAGATATCGCTATCTATGCGGGTGAAACCGCAGGGCATTGCTAGTTTCTTATATAATAGAAACATTGTTGAGAGTCGTTACTCAAGTGGAACTTCAAAAGTTCATGTTTTCTTCAATAAACTTTTTTGTTAAAATATTTTCCCGTTGTTTATACTCTTATTTAATTTTTAAGCTTGCGTGTATATATTTCAGGTTATTAAGGGTAAAATATGGTTTTAAAATATACAAACGTAACTGGAAAAAATATTCTTAGTTAGGTTTTTCTGTAAGCATTTTTAAGTTATGCTAAGTTACGCTTTTGTTACTAATGGATACTATAGTTACACAAATACACATCGTAATCGAATTAATAATTGGAACCAATTGAAAATTCAAAGCATTTTCTATAATTCTCAATGAAAATAAATTGCTTATCATAACGAACAATATTGGTATGAAATAACGTGTCCATAATAAAATGTCGTAATACATTTCTACCCTTGAGCTAAACAAATCTCAAAAGTACGGGGTCGAGAGCAATGAATTTCGCGTTTCGATTAAAACCCCAAATGGATCTATTGAATAAAATATGTCACGTAGAAATGATAAACCAGAAGTGACCTAGTTTCGTCTTGTGAGTGTACAGTCGCGTGGAAAATTGTTTTTGTACTATAACTGAATACTATAAAGTTTGGTTGAGTTTTCTGTAACATGTCTTAATTTTAAAGTTGAAATAACACATGGTGTATAATAAAAATTAATAAAAGGCAGTTTTATAACGATGATATGATACTTTTTTATTTACTTAGGTATCTTATGAATCGATGATTTTTTTCTTAACATAATATTATGTGTATATCTCCATGACGTAAATAATTTATGGTGCTTGGAAAATTCCGGGTGTAACGTAGGGATTCCCAATTTTTGTGTTGTCTGCTTCTTATAGATTAAATATATTATAATGACGTAAATAAATTATGAATTTACTTCATTTACTCCATTTATAACGATGCAAGCCCGGTTTCAGGATTTTTAAATTGTTGACCAGTCAAGAGTTTTAAGAAAATATTCTCCGTTTGTTTTTGGTCGATTTAACTATGCTGTATAATACTAAACAGTTAATTAACACATTTGAAGGCAGCGCGTTCTTGAAAAATAATGTAAAAAATGGCTTACATTATACGCATAGCGCACCTCGTCATCGTTTGTCTTTGTATGCAAAATTCTCACATAATCATAAAAACTCAATGAGAGGTTATTTCCTGTTACTAAGCTGCTATGAAATGATTGTAGCCAAGATTCCTTTGATCTACATATTATTAAGGTTCTTTTACTTATCTATACTAATATTATAAAGCTGAAGAGTTTGTTTGTTTGAACGCGCTAATCTCGGGAACTACTGGTCCGATTTGAAAAATTCTTTCGGTGTTAGATAGCCCATTTATCGAGGAAGGTTATAGGCTATATATCATCACGCTACGACCAACAGGGGTGGAGCCACGGGGGTGAAACCGCGCGGAGCAGCTAGTAAACTATACATCTATTCAGGAGTAAAAGAAATGTATATTCTTAAAATTTGTGATACCTATGGTTTATAATTATCTTTGCCTGCTTTTTTTTTAATAAACAGTATGGCCAATTTGGCTGGTGTTTCAGCAACAACTTGAGCAACCTAACACTATGTTCAGTGGTTAACCTTTAGTAACAACTGATGTAACCGACTATCGGTGGCCTCGATCAGTTTGTCATACGTACAGTTTCATAATACTTACCAGATCTTTAGCTCCGTTTGCTAAGGATCTGGTAATTTGCGAAGAGTGGAGGAAAAACTTTGTGGTTAATTTTTCTTTTTTTTTTGTTGTATAAACGGCCACGTTTTAGATGGGATGTTTGTGTATGTCTAGATATAAATTTGTATGCGTGATTAACATTATATTTTAATTTGCAAAATATGTATTTGCTCAACTTTTGGCTTCTATACAGGTATTTTTATAAACAAATTTTATGCTGAGTCATGTGGATAGTCTTAAAGATTTTTCGGCTTTGTTTATTATTATTTATTTATAGGTTTGCTGTTGTTGATAATTATATTTAGGATAATAGGAATATAAATGTTAACCATATTATATTGAGAATATAATATAGGATAATAAATACCGTACGACTGTTTAGAATTGTGAGGGATTGCGTTTATCGATACAGAGAATAATAAAAGGCTTTTGTATGAAGGGTGTGTGGGTTGGAATTGCTACTAGCAATTATATCTTGATTTATATTGGTTTATTCATATGTATTGCATAAAATAATTCATTGTTTCTTTGTTATTTAATCTTTTGTTTATATTTCAACATCTTATGAAGAATTATCGTGACCTTCCATATACTATTCAAAAAATTGATTTCAATATCCAATTTTTTAACGATTTTCTCATATATTATTTTTCTTTTTTTCAGAGGTTCACGCAATATTTAGCGTCGAGTAATTCGACGTTTCAACTAAGTAATTTCTTAGATAAGAGCGGGGTGCAAGGTATGTATTTTTAAATTAATTCTGTTATAATATTTAATACTAATATATATACATACTAGCTTTGTATTTAATAATGTTGCAAATAAAATGTCCTAAAAGCCAACGTTAAGTAGGTTATGAAATAAAAGAATTTATTATTAAATATTAAATTCTAATTTAGCGTTGATACTGTGAACGGAGATAAAGGTTTTTAGCTACATATAAAACTAATTTGATACAAATATATACAATAACGTTATAATTATATGCATTAAAATAACTACTAAATATGTATGATATTGAATATAGTTTCGATAGAGCAAAAATTAAAAAAAATATATATAGAACGTATCTCTTAGCTAACTCTGTTTGTTATTCTCAAGCTGACTTTGTTCATTTCTTTGATGTGAAAGAAGTTATGTGTAACAGAACATGTGCTTTTGATGTCAGTTTTAAAGTGTAGGACGAACATCGGTACAGTTCTGTTTATTAAAATTGTTAGGTTTGTCATAGTGCTTTGTAGGTATAGGTTATTTACATAAAACATTTTTAACATAATATTTAAAATATCATTCATTTAGGTACCTACTATTTATATATGTTGCGTTTTGCGGACTGTGTTTAATCGCAGAAAAGGAGACGTAAACTTATAACTCCCTTTGTTTTTCTTTAAATTATTAAGGAACATATCAATATTGTAAGACGATACAGGAGTGAGGACAATGTATTTGTCTAGTTGAGTTATATTGGTATTAGCAAACCACTTACGCACGTCAACTGGTCTTGATTGATTGTCTACACCTTTTATATTTATTGTGTGCGTAATAAATCACTTCATAGAGCTGTGATAGAGAAGATATTTCGATTGAGCCATCAAAAATACATATAACCTCTGAAATTCTCTAGAAATAACTTCGGAGAATAATATTAAATGGCCCTATGATCAAATCCTGAGTTCAGAGAGGAAAAAAATATATTTTTTTTTAAACCGGAATTTCGACATTTCATATTACTAGCAATATTACGACTCTTTCGCACTATTATTAGACTTTATATTACCGATATAAAACATACAATTTTGACCATAACTAACTAAAATTACATGTTAACAAGATACACTATGTACGACATCTGGTATACGCGAATATGTAGGTAGGTAATGAAGTGAGAAATTGAATTTGATAAGCCGACGCGTACGCAGGTACGTAGGTATATTTTGGTCGCGCACACGTTTTACAATTGTGACGTAATATATTACGTATTTTATTATAGCTATAGCGTCATTAAGTGCAGTTGCCAAGTTTGAGGTGCGTTACTCAACCTAGGATCGATGTCTTTGAGCGTATAGTGAGATAACTTGAGATTGCAGGACATGGTCTTTTGGTAGGTTCATGTTCGATAAGAAAGGGAGGAATAGATGGTCAAATGTGAATGTAAAGGTTAAAAACATTGACCGTCTTATTAATGTACTAGCGATCCGCCCCGGGCTTCGCCCGTGGTACATATTTCGCAATAAAAGGTAGCCTATGTTCTTTCTCAGGGTCTAAAGATTATCTGGGCCAAATTTCATCAAAATCGGTCCACTAGTTTATGCGTGAAACCCTTACATACATACATACATATAAACCTTTCTTCTTTATAATATTAGTATAGATTGAGTTGTATAATAGGACTGTTACGTCAATGTAACAAATTGCTATTTAAAATTAAAAGCTGATATTTAATTCCAATCATAACTTTATTCCGTCGTCCCGTGTATGCATAAACATATCTCAAAGTCTATAAATGTTGGGTAATCGCCGAACAGGCCCAAAATACAGACACATAAATCTCCTTACGAAACTAAGATAATTTGGCAATACATATTATCTTTCGTGGGGGTAATTCTAAAACAAATTAAACCGTCTTATTAGTACGATGTAGGCGGGGGGTGAACACTGAACACGCACCCCTAAATTGCGCTGAATGACCCAGATGTTACAGGCGTTTTGGCCGCGTCTCCAGCCGACTTATAACTTAGTTGGGAATATAGAACGGTTGGCCCATTTCAAGGAAATTAGCTTTTTGGAGCGTCATATTTTATCTTTTAATATTCGCTTGTCATGCCTCGCAGAATATCGTCCTATTCAGTAAAATATGTTACCGTGGTTATCAAAGCAAATGGTTGTGATAGGTCGAATGCGAGCTACAGATAACTAAACATAAACTAGTTCTTTCAGGTCAATTATTAGTATAAAGCCTCTATTTTCCCAAAAAAAGTAAGACAAATCACAAAGCTAGTTAAAAATGTATGAAGAGAAGTTGATATTCGTTGCAATAAGTTAACTAGAGATTCTAATAGGCGCCTTAGGTCTTGGATCAATAAGTCTAAGAGGATATTAGAGCTTTCTAGCATTCGAGAGGAGTAATTAATCTTTGTATTACCGTCTCTAGTGATAGTGATAGGTATGTTTGTACCCTTCTATAAATTTATATTGTAAAAATAAAATTACAAAAAAGATTTCGATTCGTTTCAGCATATGATTGAATTGGTTAAAATTAATACGTTTCTGGTAAAATAATATTAAGAAATAGATAAGAGATATATTTTGGGGTCGGGTAAAACTATTTATTATGGCCTACTAGCGGTCCGCCCCGGCTTCGCCCGTGGTACATAATATTTACGTTTTCTCTACATAAGAACCATCCTCGTACTTCAAGGAATGTAATAAAAAAAGAATTATCGAAATCGGTTCAGCCGTTCTCGAGTTATGCGCTTACCAACACATTTTGCGATTCATTTTTATATATAAGAGAAGAAGATTAAGATCACTGTATAAGCATTAAGCAAATTATAACTGTTTCGGTACTTTTTTAATTGTCTTTAATTATACTTCAGTCCATATAAGAAAAAGACCATCAGAATTTTAAAAGTTTCCATTTAAAAATTTATTAATTGACGACGAGTAGGTACAGGATTTATATAACAGAATTTAATAAAACATTCTCCCAAAACCGTATTGGTAATTGGCTAATATGAATCTAATATCTATGTATAGCATAAATTGTTAAAAGTTCAGACGCATAATATTCTGCCAATATCACATTGATAATTGGCTACATATATTACACACATCTATGTATACCATGCATTGTTAAAAGTTCCGTAAACGAAGTAAAGTTGGGTTATGTGTGGTTATGTCGACCGTAAAAGTTCAACGACACGCTGACCTTAGTGCTCGCGACAATATTCGAGTTACTGCATTGATCCTTATAGCATTGTTTGAACTGGAGCAACTGAGATGAACTGCGGTTTTATAATTGGTTGATTCCGTGTTTCTTGTTTAGTTTGATACTGATATTGAATGCTAGTTACCAACGCTTAGAGAAATACATGGTTACACTGACCTTAGCTTGGTCGCGACAATATTCGAGTTACTGCATTGATCCTTATTCATTGTTTGAACTGGAGCAGCTGAGATGAACTGCGGTTTTATATAATCGGATGATTCCGTGTTTCTTGTATAGGGATATACAATGCTGACATTAGTAATGCTCGGTGGACGGATGGTTAAACATTGTAGAGCCTTATTTTGGTATCGATTTATCGAATAAGGGAGAGTTATATGAAGTTCTTACGTTTAAAATTAATATAGAAAGGGGAAACATCATAATAGAATTAAAACTTGTGTTCACTATCGGGTGCTTTTTGTAGGAATATTTTTTAAACTTGATTTATTTTAACCAATTGGTTTTTGTACATTTTATAAGTAAATAAATCTATCACGAGACAGTATCGCAAATTTTGTTACGATATGTTTAATTAAATTGAATAATATGTGACTTAAGAAATATACAACATAGAATTAATATTTATAAGCAATAACCAGTTTTGTACGTGTAACGATAGAAAAATCTCAGTTATACACATTGAAATAGGGTCAGCTATGTGTCACTTCAATGCGGTACAAGCGTTGAAAAATCTTATTTATTGTATTCTATTTGATCCATTGAAATGTTACATTTTTTAGGCCTGACCATAGAAATCTAAATAACAAGACACTAGAAGTCGTAAGCGTGCGTGACCTTGTCGCCACTCAGGTGATTTGCACATCACCAGTGCATTCGTCACTGTTCAGTTGCTCTGGAGACGTATGAGTGTATACATGGTGTGTTTCAGCAATTCCCATTGCGGATATTCTTCCACAAGTTGTAATTATACTTATAAAGGAATAATATTTCATCGGAAAATATTTTTTTTTAGAAATAATGCCGTTTTTCCTTAAAATTATAGAATATTTACAAGTATTACGAGTGTCACCATAGTAATCGAAATAACAATGAATGACACAGTCGACCATTCTTATTATCACGTTTGTTCGTATTGGAGCAAAAAGTCTCATATACTTAGGGATGTTATTCTAAAATAAACCGTAAATTCGTGCGTTAGGATACATATTCAAAAGCTTAATTTAATAGATAAGTTAGTTTTCACTAAAATCAAGCTGTCCAATAAAAGGCATAGTTTACTTGTGTGTACTGTTTAGCTTTCGGTTTGAATGTGTTGATTTTGGCGACAGCGGTTTTCATACGAATTATGACATTACAGCACTTCTATGTGTCTTGTTATTTAGATTTCTATGGGCCTGACCTTGAGTTTTTTAGAGGACGCAATTTTATTTTTTTGATGTGTAGGGGGGGTCAGTGTGAAGCTAAAACCAAGTTTGTGGGGTCGCCACCCTTGTCCCATGGCCGCCATCTTGAAAATAGCGGTTGAAATGGTTTTAACGATATATCTCTTAAACTATTTATCTGATAATAAAACAATTTTAACATTATTTGTTGCAAATCAAATTCTCTACAACTTTGATTCAGTAACTTTTTGTCGTAGAACTATAAATAAAAAAGTTATAAGCGAAAATGTTCAGAAATTAGAGCTATTTATATTTTTCAATAAAACTTTTTTTTATCATTTTACGAAGAAATGATATAAGACTATTTTTGTAGATTGTTTTTCGAGGAACAACTTTTATATACAACATTTTTTCATTACGTCAATAGCTAAGGTTTTACAGCGCTCAGAAGTTTGTGGGGTCGCCCACAAACTTGGTGATAGCTTCACACTGACCCCCCCTACACATCAAAAAAATAAAATTGCGTCCTCTAAAAAATGCGACCCCAAATGTAACTTTTCAATGGACCAATTGTATTTATTATAATTAAAGTGAAACTTTTATTACATCGTCTCAAACTTTTTGGTCTGTGTAGCGCATGTCGCGTGTATCGCGGCTGCCGAGTAGGTATACCTACTCGGCAGCCGACCGTCACGCGACATGCGCTACACAAAGCAGTGTTCGGAACCGTTCGAACAGTTTCACTTTTACCGTGGTTTCATAAAACCACACAACATTTTTTTTCATAGTAAAATAAACGTTTTCCGTATACAGAGGAAGTGTATAAAGGTAACACACACTTCACATGAAAACTTACGGTCTTGTATGTTGTTGTTTATTTTAGTAACTATCGGAATAATTACAACAATGTTTCCTGGTAGAACTACTAGGAACTACAATATCATATTAGGTTAACTTTTTTTCCCTATAAGAACTTGTAGACACGGTATTACCATTAGAGCATTAAAGTTGGTTTAATGCTCTAAGTCTAAGGTATTACCACAAAACAATTTAAACACAGTCTAACTTTAAATCAGGGATATGTCACTTCAATAGTTGTCTGTGTGAAATACGACAAAACCAGATCAAAGAGAACCCATGCTTAAAAATAAACCCTGTCTAAAGTTTTTTGTGGTTACGGAATTAGTAGAAACTAAATAATACAAAAATTTGCCTAAAACTCAGATCTTATTAAAGCAATTAAACCAATTGTAATGCAATAACCTACAATGCAGTTAATGACCCCAATGTTCTCGAACTCTCGACCTACGGCAACAATCCCAGTCCATTACCGCTTACTCGCTAATATTACGTGGACGACCTTTGACACGAATTCAAGAGATGGTGCAGTGTTCGCAATGCATTGTATCCGTAACACGTGTCTCTCTAAATCCGTTGTTTTATATTCGATTTAGTTTTTAAAATTACGTAGGTAGTTAAAAAAAACGAAGTATAGAAGAAAGAGGGTAAAATAAGTTGGTGGTCGCATTTAATTGGCACTGTATCCGTTCCGCCCGGGCTGACCGAGGTTAAAAACGAAATAGAATATAGCTTATGTTACCTACTTCGTAATGAATGTAGCTTTCTATTAGTGAAAAAATCGTTAAAATCTGTCCCGTACTTTTGGAGACAACGAAACGAAAAACAAAAAAAAACTTTCCTCTCTATAAAATTAGTGAAGATTTTTTTTATAACGATGGTAGGTCATTTACGTCAAGTAAACAGGAAATGGAAGAAAATAAAGTAAGGAAACTTAAGAATCGCATATAGGAGTAGGATAATAATTTATAAAGCTTTGTCTCATTGTTGGTTAAAGCGCAGTCATTTGCCCTTTTTAAATAAATAAATAATAAATATTATAGGACATTATTACACAAATCGACCTAGTCCCACAGTAAGCTCAATTAAGGCTTGTGTTGTGGGTACTAGGCGACGATAAACATAATATTTGATAAATACACATATAGATAATAACACCCAGACCCAAGAACAAATAATTGAGTTCATCACACAAATATTTGCCCTGACCGGGAATCGAACCCGAAATCATGTATATCGTGGGAAACAGTGGACTAGATGTCCGACTATATCTATCGGAATCCTACTATCGCGATCTACAAATCGAGATTGCCCTTTCGTAATAGGTTCCTGTTAAAATTTCTAAAAAAATAATATTCGGATTTTCGGAAATAATGACTAAATAAAATCTATTTATTACAAGTAAATAATAACATAATCCTTAAACTTATTTATGAAAATTAAAAGACCATGTATATTTTTATAAACCGTTGGTTTATCTCATCTAATAACTTCTGAACTTTATATTCAGAATAAATATGTTAATCTATAAATTATTACTAACGTGACTAAGTTCCTGCGGTAAGATCGCATAAAGTCATTTAAAACCGATGTTTATTATTTTAATAACAACTATAAATAGAGCCATGCTCCCATAGATTGCCCACTTGGCTGATAATAGACATTTTATTTGCAACATTATTGAATTATTATCGTAGTAATAACAAAAACATAATTGTCCTTTTAACTGTGTTGATAATGATTCATTGATCCGTCAAATCGACGTACAATTATAAAATTAAGTTTATCGTAATTATGTTTTATCGGAGGTCTTATCGTGTGTGGAAACCAGTAATTAAAGCATTAAAAATATTGAAAATTGACAACGTGACGACCTTTGTCCGGTTTCAATATTATTTTTACAAAGCTGATTGTATTTTTTATTTATAGTTTCACTTTACCTTTCAAATGAAGGTAGACCTAGAAACTAATTGGGTTCTACATCGTACGAGTGTGTCAAAATATCTAGCCGA
The DNA here is from genome assembly GCF_061535395.1 of Colias eurytheme. Lineage (NCBI taxonomy): Eukaryota > Metazoa > Arthropoda > Insecta > Lepidoptera > Pieridae > Colias > Colias eurytheme. Next base: position 8,880,830 of record NC_142999.1, on the reverse strand, counting down.
TACTAAAATCTTGCATCATTTAGATCAATTCTTAATAATGTTTGAGCAAAATATTTATTTCCTTGATCATTTACTGTAACTCATTGTTTTTTATTACGAAGTGTCTAGTCGTCCGCTAAACGGATGAATAAAATAAATTAGTCGTCCGATTACCGGATGAATAAAATAATTTAATCGTCCGATTACCGGATGAATAAAATAATTTAATCGTCCGATTATTCGGATTAATAGATAACCTTTTAACACTAAAGCTAGTTGGTTGGTCTAAAGCAAAGGGGGCGCAGGACTTAGAAAATTTTTGATGGAGTTGGTGTCATTATAACACCTATTTATTATTGTTTTATCGTAAAGATTACGCTAATATAAGCATGTTTTATAGGAATAACTTTTCTCTAAAATCAAAAATGGCCGAGATATTCGCCCTTAATTCGTTAGGTTAGGTTTAGGTTAGGTTAGCCTTTAGGTTAGGTTAGGTTAGGTTTCTTAAAAAAAAAACTACACAGAAATAGGAGACCCGCGAAGCGGGGCTCCATCGACGCGCAAAAAAAAATTAAGTTTAGGTTAGGTTAGCCGTTAGGTTAGGTTAGGTTAGGTTTCTTAAAAAAAAAACTACACAGAAATAGGAGCCCCGCGAAGCGGGGCTCCGTCGACGCGCAAAAAAAAATCAAATACCAACGTGTGCCCTCCTCCCCCCACAAAAAACCTATAATACGTGCGGCAGTTCTCTAAAGAAACCCCGATAACCTAACTATATAGATAAACTAGCGGTCCGCCCCGGCTTCGCCCGTGGTACATATTTACGTTTTCTCTACATAAAAACCATCCTCGTACTTCAAGGAATATAATAAAAAAAGAATTATCGAAATCGGTTCAGCCGTTCTCGAGTTATGCGCTTACCAACACATTTTGCGATTCATTTTTATATATAAGAAGATAGATGTTATCGGACGATTAAATTATTTTATTCATCCGGTAATCGGACGACTAATTTATTTTATTCATCCGTTTAGCGGACGACTAGCTTTGTCCTTTTTATTATCTGAAAAAAGTATTACACCCACAGACTATATCTCTGGCATGTTGTCTATTTCTCGCCTAATCAAAACTTGTTTATAAATATCTTTATCTGAAAGCATAAGCGCACTCGTCTCAAAATAATATCTTGTATAAAATGCGCGCATGTTGAGGTGACCTTATTTATTATATCACAATAGATTATAATACATTCAACGACTAGAAATACAGGTAAGGCCACTTAACTGCATATAATAACACGTAAAATACGATAACTTGTTTCACCAAAATATTACGTCTATGCAACCGCTCTATAAGATAAGATTTATTGAATGACGAATGTATAATACTGGTTTCCGAGCACGAATGCATACAATTTTAGGTTATTGTAAAAGTGGCATTATTGTTGATTCATATTGGAGATATGTTATACATAAATTAATGGAGTTAATAAGCAATTTCTTCTTTAAATACCGTAATTGATTGCAATGATTCGGATGATTACTTGCAAATATATTGCTACGATATAGGAAATTATACAATTTTAACGTAGTTAACTCACTTGTTATTTAACAACATTTATTACCACCAAAGAAAGGTAGTTATGTGTTTAGCTCCCCAACCATGAAAAAATAATTTTTCTGATTTTTTTCCTCCTGTTACGTTCATGTGAAAGAAATAAGAACGCTTTTAATAAGGGATAATCTATACGAATTCTGTTAAATTAAATACACTCAAATACACTCAAAATACACACCATTTCGAGCTGTTAAAACTACCTTTACGTTAGGGTAAGGGTCGGAAAAACATTGCAATTTGTACGATTCAGAAAAAGGGTTGCAATAAATCACTTCCCTAAAATATGTTTTCCCCATAGCCAAACTGCAATATGAATCAACCGCTGTCCGCTACACACCACACACTTACTATAAAACTGTTCTAACTATGAATTCTAATTTCCCCTGGCTTTCGGGAAGGCGCCGCCGGTGCCAGAATCGGTGAGTCGAAACTGCGGCTTGTGTGTTGTTCACTCGCAAATAAACACGCTTCTCTGGTGCATTAGGCATACTCATTGCACGTGATGCACACGCACCTCGATGTTCTTGCTTTGGTTTTGTTTCTGTTTGCCATTTTGAAGTATCATGTTCCACTTTAACGACGATGTCTATAGCGTAGTGAAAGATAGAGAAGATTTTTTATGATGGAAATCAATTAACTTGAAAGAGAGTTTATGAGAGTATTAAGAGAGTTATGGAAAAGATGGAAATGCTTTGCTGGGAGGGAGAGAAATCAATTAATTCAAAGAAAAGCTCCCACTCATCTATTGTTTTGACTTATTATAGGGTAGTTGTATAAAATCACGTAATACCTCATTGTGATGAAGTTTCTCACGTCATAACAAATACAAATTGGACATTACAGTAGTATTTCTTCGTATTGTTCTAAGAGCTTCTATCGTGCGAATTTTGCCCGCGACCACCTTGACCCAAGTGGATAATCAACTGAGATTTCGTTTTCATGTTATATACGTTATGTAAGATAACGTTAATAAATATGAGTGGGATAAATATAGAGACTATAGGCCTATGCTTGCTTGTTCGTGTGATGTTTTGTGTTGTTTCGCAGTTGAAGAACATTTTGCTGAAATTTTGTGCTATTCAATGTTCAATGTCGGTTTGGAGATAGATATAAAAAGAATTTCATATTTCATAATGAAAAAAAAAAATCAACCGTGATTGAGATGACTGAACTTAAACAGAGTATTATGATATAGGATCTTTAGTTAAATTATTGATAGATGTTAAATATACTACACTTCTAGGTGTGTATGTGTTAGCAGTTTCAATTCTCGGATATTCGGTCGCGAGAAAAACTGATGTTGAAGAATTGGGTTAGACCTTTTAAGTCATCTAGAATAGCTTTTAATACATTTTTAACACGTTCAGTACATTTCATAGGTACCATTCAGTTTTGTTCCGATATAAAATAGACTTTATGTTGATTGAATAGAGTCCTTATTCGTAAATCGTGTAGAATATAATTCATAACATGGATTACATTGCCGCTTACCTTCGTACAGGTCAGCAAATTGCACCGTAGATTAGATTTGCACGTTATGCACTTTTCATGTAAATATTGGGTAGTTTTTGATGGCATTCTAAAATATTGAGCCAGTTCATGAGCACCTAATAATTATTTTGACTTTAAGAAGGAACAGTTTCTGTGTAAACTTTAATTAGATGCAGAGGTTTTCATTATGATCACAAAAGTAAAAACCCATGTGTGAAAAAATACATATTTTTCACTTTTTTCAAAAATAAAGGTCTGTTGCATGTTAGACTAAATAGGATCAGAAAAAGACCATCTATAGAAGCCATAGTTTAAAATATAAAGAACTTCATTATCACTTCCCAATGGGTACCACAATTTCAATGTTACATGTTTCTCCAAGTCCTTGGTCATCTCTCATACCATTTTGAATGTTCAGGCTATGATATGTCACCGTTCATACGGCGGTACGCCAAATACCTCAACGAGAAGGCACTATCCTACAGGACTGTCGCCTTCGACTTCTGCAAGGTTAAGAGGGGGTGAGTTTAGTCTTACATTTATTATTTGATGAGTTTCTGTTAGGAATACTGTTACCACGTTAAAAAGTGTAATATAAAGATAAATTGTTCTGCTTTCTGTTTCATGTTTACAAATGAGTAAGACTACAATAGGGCATTCACCTATTATGAGCAAAACAATCCTATTGACCTTTCTAGGGCCTTTTTCAATATTTTTCTCTTTTAAAAACGTATAGGATCTTAAAATGATTCAGGACAACTGATTTAGTCATATTTTTCAAAATTTATGCAAAATAGTCTAAATACCCCAAAACCTACCATTTCAGCAAAGAGGAAGGCTCCCTCCGCATGATGAATGCAGACGAGCTGCTCAAAACCTTACCAGTGCTGCAGGCTCAGCTGGACGCATTGCTTGAGTTCGATTGCACAGCCAACGACCTGACCAACGGCGTCATCAACATGTGCTTCATGTTGCTGTTCAGAGATCTCATTAGGTAAGTGTGGTGTGGGTGATTCTTGTTTCAGGATATTGTTGGCAGGAGAAATGGGTCAATTTTAGGTAAATTAATTGATTTGCAGGTCGTGTATTAATCGTGCTTCAAATAATTCTTAACTTTTTCGTGTTTATTGTTTTGTGTATTTAAGTTTAAATTTGTTTGTATTTTTTGTAAAACATAACATTTCAAGTTAATTTTCTTATGGACCAGATTTTTTTGCATATCAAAGTATTTTTTGTCCTTAGTAATTTAGATCATTCTTGTTATGATAATCGGATACCATTAAGTTATCCTTGTTACCATAAACTGTGATAAAAATTTAATTCGTTTGCAGATTATTCGCGTGCTACAACGACGGTATAATCAACTTGTTGGAGAAATACTTCGACATGAACAAGAAGAACTGCCGCGAGGCTCTCGACCTCTATAAGAAATTCCTGATTAGGATGGATAGAGTTGGAGAGTTCTTGAAAGTAAGTTATGCTAATTTTTCAGTGCTTTTTAAGCTATTGCATAGCTTCTATCGCGGGCCTTGAGCGCGGAGACCGAATCGAGAAATTCCGTAACGAAAAAACCTCACGCTCCCCACTCCGACGGGCGCGGAGGTGTGGCTTGAAGGCATGCTATGCAATAGCTTTACCGCGGCAGTTCCCGAGTGCCACACGTCTTTTTTTGTAGTTGACTTTATGAAGACCAGGGATTTATATTTCCATTTGTATGTGTCATTTTAAGTAAGCTCATATATTATAATGGATATGAGGGAATGAATTATTGATATTGAATAGCCACACATATTGATCGAGAAAAAAATAGCAATTCGTTTGTTTAATAATTGGTTTACACTGGTGGAATTTGTCTTTAAACTTTGACGTACTTCTGAAAAAAGAAGCACTTATGTTCAAACTAGCTTCCGCCCACGACTTTGTACGTGGATCCCCATTTTTCCCCGTTCCCGCAAGAATTTCGGGAAATCCTATCTTAGCGGATGCCTACGTCCTAACATCTACCTGCATGCCAAATTTCAGCCCGATACGTCCAGAGGTTTGGGCTGTGCGTTGATAGATCACTATATCAGTCACCTTTGAGTTTTATGTATATATAGATTGAGTATTATATTTTTAACAAAATATTTTCTTATTCGCTCTAGGTGGCAGAAAACGTGGGTATAGACAAGGGTGATATCCCCGACTTGACTCGCGCTCCGAGCAGCCTGCTCGACGCGCTCGAGGGACATCTCGCAACGCTTGAAGGCAAGCGGGGATCCGCTGCTAATACGCCCACTCAGACCGCCAGGTGAGAAACAACGTATATTTACAGCAGCTCTAACAACCACAACAAAAATGACGAAACTAGCAATAAAACTAACAACAATGATGCAACTAACAACTATACTAAAAGCAACGAAGAATCTCTTTACTCGTTACGGAACATCGCCCTTGTTAAGCCAGCCTTTTTTAACTATACTAAATTTTTTTGAAGTGAAATTTCTCTTGGCGCGTTGAGAGTAAAATTTCAAGGTCGCATCATGGCAATCCCGTCACTTGATGGAGTAAGGCGATGATTTTGGTATCTTTAAATCTTGCCAAAGTAGTTTCACTTCTGACGCGTGTGCTCGGCACAAATGCTCTTTGTTTTCTTGCTCCCTCTAAATAAGTGGGAGAAAGAGTTTAAGCTTTACACCAAATTGAGGTTATAAAAATATATTACCAATCGTTTTTTTTTCGAATTGCAGCGCGCAAAAGAACGTAGCGAACGTGATGGGCGCTCTATCGTCGACGTCATCATCGTTCGGAAACGCAGCTGCCGCGGGTCGGATCGACTCGCACGCGAACGGATCGCTGCTCATCGACGACTCGCTGCGGCAGCAGGCGTTGGCTGAGGAAGAGGCCGCTATGAACCAGTACAAGGTGGGTACGGGAGAAAAAAAAAGACGTGTGGCACTCGGGGACTGCCGCGGTAAAGCTATTACATGCTATGTCTTCAAGCCACACCTCCGCGCCCGTCCCCGTGGGGAGTGTGACGTTTTTTCGTTACGGAATTTCTCGATTCGGTCCCCGCGCTCAAGGCTCGCGATAGAAGCTATGCAATAGCTTAATAAGATAACATATTATTGTAAAATGTCTTAGAGACGTAAATTCCTGTGTTTTATTCGAGATCATCAGGTGATAAACAGAAATTATAAAAACATTGCTCGATGGTAAGTAACAATAATGTATATTATAGTAAAAGTTGGACTAGTAGCAGGCCGGTATTAAATTGTTCTAAAATATAATGAAATAGTGCTTTCGTCGTCAAAAACTTAATGAGATTAAATAATAGCATTGCAGGATTATATATAGAATCCGTGAAAAAATAAATAATAATTAAACTATTTATATAAAATAAAGTCGCATTACTTACACTATTTATAACTCAAGAAGAGCTGAAATAATTTGGCTTAAAACTTGTTGGGAGCTTAGAACCGGGAGAAGGACAGAATACTTTTATCCCTAAAATTTTGAAATAAAGTAACAAACCGAGGAGCCGAGAAAAGACAATTTAATTTATATTGAATAAATAGAAAAATTGCACGACACAATCCTATTATCACAATAACGTAGTACAAATTCTCATAGGGCACAAATTGGCACAAATCCACAGGTCCACTTATACCAAGGCGAGGGGCTCACTGGCGAGGAGGACGTCACACAAATATATGAGTTATTTGTAAGGAAATTTAAGTATTTCGCTCTTGTTGGGTCCGTTTGGGTCTCATGAGCTTTTTATGTTCGGGCATATTGTTATTGTTAAAAGTTTAAGTTTGTGAGGGTATTTGTCAGTCTGTTCATAAATTACTTGGAATACCTACGGGTGTGATGTTTTGAATGTGTTCACTTCATTAAGGTAATTTGATAGGATTTTGTTTATTGTGATGTCATTTCAAGCATATGCAGGGTTGTCATTGTCATTTTATGTCTTGTGCGAATTAAATCGGGTTAAAAATCATTATGGGAACCACGATATTTATTGCGCGAAAGTTTGTGTCATTCATTGGTGAATCATGTGTCATTTGTGTATTTATGTCGTTGATGTCCAGATCCGTCGTAAAATGTTTAGCTTAAAATTAGTTTTTTGTATGTAAACTTCGTTTTTTGCCTAAAAAATTATTCAAGATTGTGGGATTATAAATAGTAGGGGAGGCCAAGAGGGGATTTTGGGATTTACTCGAGCGCGTCAGATTACTATAAGGGACGGTACCTTAGCTATTCATTAGTACCTCTAGTCAATATGAGCAGTTATGGTTGGTGGGTGCGCTCAGGGGCCCAGCTGGAAAATTTGAATAATCCATAATTCCCTAAGGTTGAGCTCGAATCGTCAGATTAGCGAAATGGGGACTTCTTATATTGTAATTAACCCCCCCATATATTAATCTGACGCGCTCGAATAATATTACTTTAATTTTTTACCCTTTCTTCATAGCGATTAAATCGCCACTTAAATCGTCAGATTAACGTATACTTTTTTCAGTGACGTCCTGGAGCATGCAAAATATCAATATCTAACGCGCTTGAGTATTTCCAAGCCAATTTTTTTCTTTTTTAAATTTAAAAAAAATCAAAAAACCCTTCCCCACCGCTAAAAGTGAAAACATTATAGGACCTTTTTTTCTCGCTATGGTCTAATCTACCAATTCTAATAGGTTCCCGTGACGCTCGAGTAAATCCACATTTAGCATCCTGGGCTCCCCTACTAAAACATATGTATTGCTTGTAAGGCATATCATGGGACTTGTATATGCTTATCTGTTTGGATCTTATGTGCAATAACGTAACATTTGATTGCAACAAGGGATGTTATCATTACTTGATCATGAAGTATTTATTAATTATCACGAATCCTGCCCTTCAGAATTAAGTTCACTTTCCCTTAGTTCCTTTTAAAGTAAAGTATCTATTACCTTTCTTACCATCTATTTTATTTTGTTAATAACGCGACCTACCTCCCTACAGAATAAAGTTCAAAATCCCATCTCCCTAAAACGCACCATCTCGAACCACCAGGTCAATTACATTATCGACCTACACTCTTTCAAAATAAAGACGAAATTCCCATATCCATATCAACATTCCACAAGAAAAAGGCACAATAACATGCTATAAATACAATATCGACCATAACTCTTACAAAATCGACCTACACTCTTTAAAAATAAAGACGAAATTCCCATCTCCATATCAATATTCCACCAGAAAAACGCACAACATACTATAAATACAATATCGACCATAACTTACAGAATAAAGTCCAATCGCCAACGAACTCAGCGAACAACCCGTTCCTGTCCACCCAGCCGCAGACGCAGACGCAGAACATCGTCGACCTGTTCGGTCCGACGCCGTCTGACACTACGAGCACGGCGAGCAAGGCGTCTGACGATCTGTTGTCGCTCGGCAACCCGTTCGCTGACATGTTTGGAGGTAAGTGTAGGATAAATAAGAATAAAATAAAAATCGGGTATTTGATACGAGAATAATTATCGGTCGTTTTGATGTAGGACAAATTATTAGGGTGAAAATAGGAAGGTAATTGTTCGAAGACGATTTATTTCGTCTGGTCAGATCAGACGTTCTGTTCTTCTATGATTTAGAAAATTAAGAATAGTTTGACCTGATAATGGGAATCGAAGTAATTATATTAAATAATACTATGTCGTATAAATAAATTCAATGTTCGTGTAAATACCGTAGTTCTAACAAAATAATGTTATAGATTAATAATGTGTGTAGTTAAAATTAATAACATTTAGTACACGCAATATTAAACGCTTTTTAAGGTGAAGAGGCATAATTTGTAATTGTGTATATAATGATTTTGTCACTGTAAAATAATTTTGCACCTAGTATAAAAGCACAGACAAGGCAGTAGGTAAGTATTCAAAGGAAAAAGCTAAAAATATCGATGCAGTACTTAGGATCCCCTAGTTTAAATTTTCTATATCGTTTTAAATATGCATGCATTGCAATTTTTTTATTTGTAGAAAATTATTTTCATTGGTTCTCCCAAGAATGTGATGGTTTCCAATTTGCTCTTTGTAGAATTTATTATTCATGAATACCCGACTGCTAAAATATATTTACTATCGATGCTTCATTTCGATATACCATTCCATAGAACATAATTAACATAAAACATTCCAATATGTCATTTGGCAACAATTCGCCATTTCAGTCTCCATTTTCATTGTTGTTTCCAGTGTTACTCTCACGATTAAGACTTTATCAAGACTATCCATCGAACCACTTTCATTCCAGAACATTCTAAATGTTTCTCTCAAAACAAATACATTCATTTGACACATTTGAATAGCATCCACTTTCAACCGCAGTCGGGTAAATAACACCCATCATCCACACCAACGTAACAAAAAACGTCGACATGTACTGCATTGTTACCACTGGCAACTTCTAGGCGGGCAACCGCAACAGAACGCCACCGCGTGGCAACAACAGAGCAACGGTTTCGCGGCGACGTTCCCGGCGACGAGTGGCGCAACAAGTGGCGCAACGTCGGCCAACAGTTTCGTCTCTGAGGCTAGCTTCACTAACGTTTTCAGTGGCAACGACGCGACAGGTGAGCGGCGATCTGTTCACAAGGGTTGGCATGTGTCAACTTCACGGTGGTTAGGCGCGGTGTGAACGACCTCGGTTAAGTAATATGAGCGGTTCGTGTGAACTTCATAGTGGTTGGTTAATGTAGATTTGGTATATTGCACAAGAAATGATAATTTTTCTGGTATCTTTGTCGGTAATGTTCTGTATTGTTTGTGACACATGGTAACCCCAATAACTTTTATTAATTTTCTATGGTGATGGTGTATAAATAATTATATTATAATATGTATGTTATTTGCGTACGGTCAGCGTATTGGGTAATGAAAGAGCTAAGGTTCCAATGTCAATAGGTGTCATAGTCAAAGTTTAAATTCAAACATGTAAAGAAATAGGCTTGAATAACATTTTTTTTAAGTTCATGAAAGTTATGTTTTATAATTAAAAACCTTGTACAATTTTTGTGACATAATATTTATAATTATTTCAATGACATTGACACATAAACACTATAATAAAAAAAATATGCCCACCTTATTTGCTGACCGTACGCCATACTCACGCACAATGTGTCACGCAAGCGAACCCGTTCATGGGTATGGGAGACCCGCAGCCGGTGTCCGCGTCGCCCGCGCGCCCCCCACCACCCAACCCGCAGCCAAAGTCCGCGTTCGACGACCTTGAGGACGTCATGCGAATGTCCCTCGGCGGATCGCCCGCCAAACAGCCAATCACCCAACAACCGATGGCCCAACCCATGGCCCAACCGATGGCCCAGCCGTTCGCCGATATGATGGGCGTGATGCAGCCGATGGGCCAACCGATGGCCCAACCGATGGCCCAGCCGATGATGTTCGGCTCGCCGGCCAGACAGCCGATGGTGCCGATGGCAGCTATGGGTTCGATATAGATCGGTGTTTAGCACGAGCTTTTTTTTGCACTGTATATAATTGTACATTTTTTTTGTTATTAACTTGTGTTTAATTTTTCAGCGTTTAGGTTTTGTGTTTCTAGAAGTCGTGTTGTATGCATGGCTATATTGTTGATTTTTTTTGTTTTACAGCTAGATTTTATTTCGCAATGTATCATCTGTGTTACACATAAGATTGTTACAATTTATAATTCGCCACAATAATACAAACATCAGGTCTTAATATAATAATTGTCATTGAATAATTAGAAACTCATTTTTTGAATCAATTAACTGCGAACTACATACATTTTATGTTTAACGCATTAAGCTTGCATACGATGAATCACGTTTTTTTTCTTATAAACAAAGTTTTATCTAAATAACATACTATCACAAAATGTATGTGAATAAACATTACATTCACGTTTTTAGTTTGATTTTTTTTATTATAGCTAAGATCAATCCTCCCACGTTGGATTGATTGAAATAAATAGATTTTTTCGTATACCTATTAGCTCTCAACAAGCTTATAGATTTTTTACCGATTCAATACAATAATTTGATCTATCCATATTATATTCAACAAGGATATTCTTATTTCTCATATAATAACCTCCATAGATAAATTCCCTTGTAATGTGACTTAGAACAACAATTTTAACGATCCCTGCATCAATGTTCAACTTCACGAACTACTTTTTAAGGTTTTTGATACAGCTTATTTTTTTTAGCTAGTCTATCCATTACCATCTGAACTTAAACACCATTTTATTTATTTCTCGTGCGGTAGATTATAAAGAGCCTTTTATTTCTAATGTAAAAGCCTCTTTAGCTAGCCATACAACTTAGGGCTAATTTTTCAATCCTTGGTTAAAACTTATTCGTCGAATAATGAATAAAACTACCATTTTAAAAACGTATTCTAATTGCCCGTATTTGACAGTTTACGTGACATTTTAATATTATCGTATAATACTATATTGGATGGATAAGTTTTATCCGAGCATTGAAAAATCGGCCCTTAAAACAACATTTACAACAACAAAACTCAACAGGTCAACAACAGCAACAACAACAACCGAGCAAAGTGCTCACCGGTGATCTGGACTCGTCGCTCGCTCAGCTAGCCAACAATCTGACGATCAACAAGAGTGCGTCCGCGCAGAAGTGAGTTGTTTGTGTGTTTGTTTGTGTACAGCTACGTGTGGGGTGGATTGATTGAAACTGTTTGGTGCTAAGTATAATGAGTAAAATAAAAAAAAAATGTTTAAAATGCAATATAAATATTTTTAAATTATAGCAAAAGTACCTACTAGATATATGTATATCGACATAAAGATATATTTAATCCGTGATAGTTTAAAAAAAATATAAAAGCTCACCAGATTAATTTTATTAGTTCGATTTTGAAACGTATGGCTTCTTTAGAAGGTATTCAAAATTATTTTTTAATCGTTTTGCTGAATTAATTATGCAGAAAAATAAATCCAACAAAGTTCACTCATAGTATTGAAAACACTATGTTGATGAACATTTTTTGTTTCTATTCCAATTCTACTCAGCATTACAAATGTTTCAATCATTTCAAACCACACGGAAATATTTTGCCATGTAATTTAGAAAGTTAAACAAAATTTATTCATTTACAATTTTTTACCACATGTTGTGACAGTACAGTGTCAGTGATCATTTAATTTAGAAGTTTTTTTCATAAGTTTTTATACGCTTGTAAGATGCCTTTGCTATTACACACACAAGCTTACACTGGTACATAAAACGCACAAAATAACACACACTTGTGAATTTTCGTGATCAAATAATAAGAAAATGCATCTTGTATTAACACTTAGCTTGCACTAAAGAAACTTAGCTGTTATTTATCACAAAGGTTCACAAGTTCACAAAGACAAAAGGAATCTGGGTCACTTAGTGTCGTAACAAGCTTTGTGCACATGTAAAGTGCATAATACACAAGCTATAATATAAAAAGTAAGAAATTACAACTATTACGCCTATGCCTTTTACAGATCGTTCTATTGATAAAATTATTGAGTTATTTTGGGGCTGATTCCGTGCAAATAAAAATAAAATTGAAAATAATTAAAAACACATAATTTTTACACTTTCGTACTGTACTGTGTTATAGGTCTACCAGAATCTGATGGCATATTTATATTTAAAAATTACGAGATTTTCATGTGGCAACTTTATTTGACAACTATCAAATTGGTTGTCAAATTATTTGTGTTGATGATTAATTTTTAGGATTTTGTCTTCAAAATCTTCGAAATGTCGATAAAACCGCTGCGATCACAAGCAAGAGGTGTTGTTTACAATGTGTATAGAAAAATATTCGATGAAGAAGGGTCAAACACATCACAGTTTTCAATTTTAAAGCGCGTGAAAGATTTTATTGCTAAGTTGGACTTACCCGTTTTGATACTTTAATTTAAAAATGTTCTAAAAATATAACTATAATATTGTTTGTACTTACTTTGTTGATTAAAATATAATTTTATGAAAACTTATTACAGGAGTTTCCAATTCGGCTATTTGTCAAGTCCAAGGTGTACAAGTCAATTTTATAATGTGTTAATACGAAAATAAACATGATTTTATTTTATTATTGTTTTATTTTATAAAAAAATATAAACAATCGTTAAATATGGTAAATAAGTTTTGATCTGCATTATCATTATATCCATATTTTCACATGCCGTAATTATATATATTCAAATATAGGTATTAAGAAAAGTAATATGTATATTATACATGTAATAAGTACCTATATAATAATACGTGGATATCTCATTATTAAATACAGTATTATCCACTTGTGTAATGTGACTAATGATATTGAGGATAAAATAAAAAATACGCAGTATCAAGATCGTTCAGTCCATTTTCCCTGGGGCTGCACACTCTAAATTTTGATTTCCCTAATTGCCATCAGATTCTGGTTTACCTATACTTCCAAATACTTAAGTTTGAAAAAATAATGTTAAGGCATCTTGCAGCATGCTAGTGAAAGCATCGACATTTTGTTAAAATTATTTTAAGTAGAGCTAGAATATTACGCCTCATTTACACCGTGTGACTCTCACCATCTCTTTTTTTCACTACAAAAAAGAGCAGGATAGCAAACATTATTTTGAAAGTCACTTAGTGTACATCAAGCGTTATTTAATGGGATGTTTTATGAAATTTTGTAATTTCACGTTATAGGTATGCTAGATTTTTTTCTTAGATACTGAATCGATTGTCCAATTATAGCGAGGTTATGAAACACAGTAGACGAATTATGTAGATGCTTTCACGTGTGTTTTATACACGTGTCTTTGTCAATGTTGAGGTTATCCATCTAAGTACATACACGGATAAAAAAATGCTTTTGAAGTGAAACTTCTTTAGGCGTGTTGAGAGTAAAATTTTAAGGGCGGGTCATGGCAATACTGCACGTCATGGAGTAAGGCGACGATTATGGTATCTTTGAATCTTGCCACAGAAGTTTCACTTCTGACACGTGTGCTCGGCACACACGCTCTTTTTTATCTGAAAATCTTCCACCAAACACTACAAACTGGGTTATTGTTAAAAAAAAAATGTGTAACAAAAACCACAATGATCAAACTTGTTCGAAAAATATAAAAAAATACACAAAATCCTCAACAAAAGCAAAGGCACGTATAATTTGAACGGCATGCGTACCGCTAGACCAATGCAGTGGAGTTCGCCGAAGAACGCAGGCGGTTGGAGCCCGCAGCCGATGCAGGCGACCACCGGCGCTAACTATCGCCCAATGGTAAGATATAATGACACGTATGTCGTAGGGAATACGGTTCATATTGGCAATACAATTTGATGGTGATAGGATTCAGTTTGGTGTTAATTTTAAATTCGTTTTTAAAAGCTATAGGGATCAATTTACATTAAATTTGATGTTTGTAAGGTTGAATTTGCCTTATCGCAATGATGATAGAGTTTAATTTGCTTAGACAAGATGATGCAGTAAGGTTTAAATTACCTTGTCACTTTGATATTGATAAAGTTCAATTTGTCTTGTCATTATGATTTTACAAAGTACTAAATAATGAAATGATATTTGGATGCCATCAATAATTCTGATATTGTACTTGACAAATATTACAAAAGTTTGGAATAAAATCATTATACATAATATAACTACTGAAACTGATAGTATAAAGTTTAGTGTTAGGAATTAGGATAGATTACTTCAATCGATATTGAATAGTAGCCAGCAAAATACTTCTGCAGAAAAACTTTCAAGGAATGTTATTAATGAATAAATTTGTAAGCAAATGACGTTAAAATCGGTTCTTTATATTTCGTAACACCAATAGAAAAGTTTAATTTATGTACATTTTTGATTTAAGTAGATGTTGTTTGCCAGCTAAAGATCTATTTTGAGCTTGAAATTACTTTACTATCCTTGCTTTTATTTTGCTAATTCTGTCCTCTTTTTATTTCATCCCATAGCATGGCATCCCCATTTATTTTGCGTTTCAGGGACAAGGCATGAGCCTAACACCACTGCCACATACGTTACCCCATATGTACCACACCCCACATTTTGTTATGGTAAGTTCTTTTTACCTCCCCCTACCCTCCTGTTTTTATTTTTTTATTTTTTAGTACTTACCCCCCATTTTTTTGCTTTTGTCCCGTGTAATTTGTATAGAACAAATATTTGTAAATTTGAAATGGTGTTGGCGTTTTATGTAAATTGGTATATTAATAGGATGTATAATTTTATAAAGTAACCAAATTAAAATATGGTTGACTGGAGGCTCATATAGATATAAATAAGAGTCACCAGGCTTCCTAGGGATATTCTATACAAGCAAATATGAACCTTAAGTTCATTTAGGTTTTAATTTAAAAACGGCTTGAAAGAACATTAATACTGATATCTTTATTGGGCCTTACACAGGAGCAGACAACAATGCAGGTAAAGAAATAAAATATGGCTTCTGAAATTGAAAAACTATTAAGAAATGACATAATTCTCCTTGGAACTGGTATATAACCCGGCACAAAGATGGATTAAAAAAATCATATAATCAGATCAGATACTATTTTTTGATTCCATCATTTTATGGCTCGGGTTATTGCAAGTATTTATTGACACTTATAATACAGCTTTTTAAGTTACTTCTAAATAGTTCTATCAGAAGTCAAATGTGTGTTTTGCACGTGTGTGAGTGCATGGCCAAAACTTAAGTCATCATTCATTTTAAGTCATTCTCTTTTCGATTTCAGTGTGATGTTAATTTCGAATTATAATGATGCTGTTTTTGATTGATTTTCCTTGGCCGTCTGTTTTTCAAGCTTGTTAAATATAGACGGACTGATTATTATTTTTTTGCTATAACATACAATTGTGATTTTTTTTATCATGTTACTAAAATATGGATTCTTTTTTTGAGATAAAACATGTATTAACTATTGTTAATTTAAATGCAATATCTGTGTTCAATTAAAATGAAACTAAAAATTATTTTAAAAACTACTTCTATAACATAATTTTTTGTGAATATTGTCCTTGTGTATAGTTAATTTACTTATGTGCAAGCGCTGTTGTCCATTTTCCACTATTTATGAAAGTAAAAACAGTTAGTACTTTAAGCCGTTTGAAATATCGACTCTTTAAAAGATAAATAGTGGAAAATATCCCAAAAGAGCTATGAAAAAAAATTTTTCTCATATGTGCTAATAAACAATTTCTCAACAGCAACAACCGGGCATGGTAATGGGCATGAACGCGTCCCCAATGATGGGCATGGGAGGTATGTCCATGCGTCCGCCCGTACCTCCGCAACCAACCAACCACTTCACTTAAATTGTCTATAACCACACACTGTTCACATCTACAAACCATCGAGCTATTCCAGAAAACCCCCCCACCATAAATTTTTACAAAAAATCCAAATTTTTCGCAATTTTTTCTCGAAAAATCTCGATGGTCTTTGAGTTCTGAATCAACCGATTCGATCGACTCAAAGGTTACTTAACATAGTTACAGATTATATACGTCACAGATTATAAACGTAGCGTTGTTTAATCTGCATTGTATATACGATTGTATTAGAGACGATGTGCGCTTAGGTTCAAAGAGTTTATCGGGTAGGTGGATTTTGTTTAGTATAGAAATGTTTTGAGTCATATGATTTGTAAATATTGAATTATATACAGCGGGCGCTTCCGTTCGGACATTGTTACGTATTTTGGTCGGTTACAACTCGTTTGCGGTTAGGCTTTAAGCTTCGTTAGATTCTAGTGCGTAACGGTTTTCCTTAGCACTTTAAATTTATATTGTAGGCATGTGGATTATTATTTTTCATCCGTTTGATCGCGTATGAACGTTCTTATGATTTGGAGATCTAGATGTGGTATTTTTTCTTGGTAAAAATATCAACTGTATTAGCTAAACTATAGTCATTTTTAATAAACTAAATATATAGGCACTTCAAATTATGTATTTTGTATCGGTGCATAGTTTTAATTTTGGTTTTCGTCGAAGTCACATTCCATACTAGAAAAATATTAAATCGGATACTGCATTCTGCTTACCCGTCTATAGTTTTACTAAAATTATTATATTTTATGCAGTTAACACAACATTGTATTTGGTTATATGAAATTGTGTTGAGTTTGAAGTTTATTTTTATTCGAAACAGGTGCTGTACTATGTTTTGAAGTTTAAACATTATCCTTGCCTGATAAAAAAAAATTGAAAATTATTGTGACCATATTGATAGTTCATGTAAAGAAAGTTACCATCGACCGAGTTTTGCATCAATTTATACAAATTGAATGATTTTTACTGTAAATTACTTTCTTTCTTATGATTATTTAGTTTTACAAGAAGGGTTTAAGTTTTAAAAGCAAATTATTATATTATAACCTACGTTTTCATTGCTCAGTGAAATTCTCAATACTTTGAACAATCGATGTGGACCAAATGCCGTCATGTTTTGTGATATTTCTTTAAAGACTGTAGTAAACGAAAGTATTAACATTTAATTTTGTATCTGTCGCTTGAGCAAAGTATTGGGACGGTGTTGTCGTGTCACGCTTGACGTTTAAAATTGTTATTTATCTGGCAACACTACGGTGCAGTATCTTACAATAAAATCGCGTAATTTATGGTAATATAGAAATACGATAGCAAATTATTAATCTACATGTATTCAGTTTAGTCGAGATGTACGTATGTGTAAATAGGGCGTAGTTGTTTATCTCATATTCCATAGGAATTTATTGTTACATACCTTACTAAAAATTGAGTGCATCCTCTACTTTAACGCTACATATTTCATTAGTTGTGCTATAGGTACGTTATACGTAGGTGCGTTCAGCAATTAGATAATCGATTGCCAAATCATTATGTGCATGCTCAGTGTAAACGATTAAATTATATTTTTGCTATATTATTAATGCACACGTTAATGAAATCATTATTTTGGTGAAAATTTTATCTTAATAGCTATTAAATTTATTTTTTAATGTTAGCTATCATTTTGCTCGTACTTTGTGCAATTTTTTTAATTATAATGGCAACTAAACGATAGTCTTGCCAGTAATAAAATGATGAATGGTTCTTTTTCAGTTCTTTTACAATGGTTTTCAAATATTTTTCTGTGATGAATGAACTCTTTTTATAGTTATCGCTAGTAACATTTAATTTTTTTAAAGATTGTCTTGATCTTATTTTGAATTTATTTACTCATTGAAATCGTTAAGTTGTATATTTTATTTGATTGTGCTAATCTATTTTGTCTTATGATTTATTTTATGTAAATATTCACATGCTATTTTATTTAGTAGCTCTGTCGTGCCTTGAGATATTCAGTTTATTTATGTGAATAAAAAATTATAAAGATTTTTGGTTTTTATTTTATTTTTCATCACGCTTGATTCATCCTTCATTTTTATTTAATAAAGTGTTTAAGAATTCAAATGACAATACTAAATTCCTATTATTAACAACCTGTATAAAATATTTTCCATTTAAATTTGAATAAATTATATTCCCGTAAGCAATGGACGATGGGTCTGTTGGTAGATTAGTTATATCAACAAAAATTAACTATAAAAAATACCATATGTACAATTTGTGCTTACCTTTGCATTAGTCAAGACCTATCGTCTATTATTTTTATCATGATTCATAAGTGGGGATAAAACCATACAAAATATAGCATATATGGCAACATCCACCTCCTTCAATGTTACCATGTCCATGCTTAAAATTTCCCATACAAGAACACATTATAGATGTCTAGTTTATTAATATGAACGTTTATATCGTGTAGAATGTAGAACAGTTTTGTATATCGCAAATAATATATTCTTACTGTAATTTAATGTTTACAGCAATAGTAGACATACATTGGTGTAGATTCTCAAATTTATGTACCTACGTATATCTAGATAACCTATTACCATATAGAGGAGATTAATATATTTTTGTTAGTAATGTTCTTCTCCCACTTAGTTACTACTATGTTCTGAATAGTAAATATAACGCTTACGATATTATACGTGTGTTGTTGAAACGTAATTAGCAACGGTTTATTGTGTATAAAATATAATAAATACCTACTCAAAGTTGATTGGTGTTTTATTTTATGATCACCCCTTTGATGTTATATGGTTTTGTATTGCTCCGGTTGACCCGGAAAATAAATAAAAAAATAACTCACTCAGTTAATTCTCGGTGAGAAATGAATTTTCATTTTTTAGATGTGGTGTAACTAACCCGACTTTATACTTTTTCATCTTACTACCTAAATACTAGCTTCTGGTAGTGTCTGGATATAAACTATGTACTTATCTAGTTGCGAGTTGCGACATAAATAATTATTAAATCTAGTAAGTCAGGGGCGTGGCTAGCGCCGCATCAAAGCTCGTATCCTCGTATCAAAACCAGCTTAAAATGGCATCTAAAGCCAGAATTATTACTACCACTATCCTAATGATTACAATTTACAACGATGCGGTTCAGGCTGTAGGGAGTAAAACAAATTTGTTTCACAGTCAGATAAAAATGTCAAGAATAATTTTTTTGGATAATATCATATTACTAGAGGTCCGCCCCGGCTTCGCCCGTAGTACATATTTCGCAATAAAAGGTAGCCTATGTCCTTTCTCGGGTATCAAAATATTTCCATACCAAATTTCATGCAAATTGGTTCAGTAGTTTAGGCATGATTGAGTAACAGACAGACAGACAGAGTTACTTTCGCATTTATAATATTATAGTATGGATGTTGGTAAACAAATTTGTGGGCCACCACAAAAGTCGATACAGACTTTTGTGGTTGCTGCTCTTGTTATTTCCTGCTGATGTTGGACGAATCATGAATGGCAAGTAGGTAATATGATTATTTCCTGACTAAAGCTTATAGGGGTTAAATTTTAATAAAAGGCTGATAAAAATAATACATTATGATATTAATAATAGGTATACAGCAAATATTGTTACAGAGATATAGGCATATCAAAGTAATCTCTCTAAAGTTTAGATATTTATTATAGTGGTCACGTGATAAGCGTGAAAAATTAGGAGGGTAGATCAAACAAAAAGCGTTTAACTTAAACCAAAGATAAACTGTAAGTATAAAACCTTTAATTGAATACTAATTACTAAATCCCTTATAGCAGAAAATATCCACAACAGTAAACTGCAATCCGTCGGCTCCTGATACTATTTAATCGTCAATAATTATTGAATGAGATTCGAGTTCGTCGTTGTATTTTTTAGACCGGTGTGGCGGTAGCAGTAAAATTTGATCACCCTTTTTAAATTTAGAAAATGAAGATATTTTTTGAAGTGAATACTTCTTTAGCGGCGTTGGGTATAAAATCTTAAACTCGCGTCAGGACAGGTGGCCTGATCGAAAAAGCGAAAGACGGACTTTTTTTTTTTTTGCTTTTATATTCCATGCGTAAGACGGATACCATTCCAAAATATCAAACATGATGCTCAACGTTAATAATCAAGTTTTCACTTCTGCCGGCACTCCCGGAGTGCAACCCGTCTTTTTTTAATCCAATGCTATTTACACATGAAGGCCAGTTTGAAACTCTATGATGAGTTAAATAATATCTTATGTTATTAGGTGGAAATATTAAACTATGTGGCTTAAATAATGATCAGACTAATGTAACGATTATTTTATAATAAATTATAATATTTTTATTGAAGATGTATCAAAAATTATTTATCAGTTTTCATTTTAGGTTTTCATGAACGCATCTTTCCTGAATTTTTGTTGATGGCAACAAAAAACTAATCGATGACAGCGACAAAGTATTCGAGTCGGGAGGAGTGACGACATTTTGTCAATAAATTATAAATTTTGCTCTTTTGGTTAAAATATTTTAATATTAATCGGCATATTTTGCCATAAAAATGGCAGATAATGAACAAAAAGCTATGCAGCTGATGGCGGAGGCGGAGAAGAAGCTAAGTTCTTCTAAAACATTTCTCGGGTCCCTGTTCGGGTAAGGACAATGACTTGTTCAATAATATGTTTAACTGTTCTATGATTCATGTTATTTTGTCTAGATTCTATTAACTTTCAAATACATAATATAATAAAAAAACCATATACTGTATGACCAAGTCTAATCTTGATTAAAATTGAATTATACAAAAAGTCCCAATAGTCATCATTATTATTCATCGTGAAGTAAACATAAATGTCCTTGTAGGCTTTTTATTTCTCGCTAATCCTATTATGCGTCTGGTTAACGTAATTTGACATGCATATTCGAAGTTTTTTTCACAACAAGATAGTCTATGAATCTCATTGGAGTTTCTATACTATATCAAATCCTATCATAAAATTTTCACGAATTTAAACACACGTAGTCATTTATTAATTTAATCCTTGATAAGGAATAAGAAGGCTTTATATTTATATCGTTCATATTTTAATGATAATGAAATAGGGTTGCATTGATCAATAATATAATAAGTCCTAATACTTTGTTACTTCGTCTACACATTCCTATGTGATTAAATGCACATGCTAAAACATTTACCTTATGCACAAACTTAGCACATCATATAAATTGGTTGTATTCACAATAATTGAATCTTAAAATGGTCTTTATTCAGATAATTATTTATTATAATAAATATGGAAAGCCTTAATTGGTCATTCATTTTTACTGCCAATGCAGAGCAATTTAGATCTATATGTATTAACATATAGATCTATAATAATAGCATTAGCTAGAACAGACTGATAAACTCAATACCTTTACATAATAATTTTCTAAACTATTACAATCTGCTTTGCCTTATAACTTTGTATCCAAAAATCAAACATAAAGGAGAATGGGCATTTTACTATGGAAGTTGGGCCTGAACCCTTGAGTTGGACCAATACACATGAGATATTGTTTTTATAATAGATCATAACACATATATAAAGGGAAAAATATATATAAAAAAATAATCAACCGGGTTTTTGTACAGTCACATCAAGTTTTATTTCTTTGTGTATAATATTTTTTGCAATAAATAACTGTTATAAGACAATGACAATATCTTTATGTTACTCCAATTCACTTTCACTTACAAATACGTACTAATCTTAAGCCTTCTAATAACCGAAATACACTAATATTATGTTTTGTAACAGGTACCTATACCGTGTTTATTATAATTCAACGAAGTTAGACGTTTTTTTTGTGGTTAAACTCAGTCACTCCAGTGACATTTAGATTTATATTTACTTTACTCGAATTAAAAACACCGTTATTGTGCGCAAAATAAGAGCCAAATAAATAAAACTTTTTGCCTTGACTGTACAAGAACCCGGTTGATTTATTTTTTTATTTTATTTTTTTCGTAAGGTATGTGTAATGATCTATCACAAAAACAATATTTCGTGTGTATTGGTCTTAGCCCAAGTTTCAGGCCCAATTTGCCCATTCTCCTTTATGCATACATATTTTATAGATACAGAATTAGAGTGTGTTAAATTGTAAGTTTGTATAATATGATATTCTCTCTAAAAAAAAAGTTTGTTTTGAGTGAAAGTTCACCAAGTATCATCTGCTGCACTTAGCAACACTTGCAAATGATTACCATGTAGAAAATTTAAACAGTGAAAGTCAATGTGACCCACAAGGCTCATTTACTCATAATCTTCATACATAATAAGAAATATTTTCATATGATATTTTATTTTTAATAGGACAAGATTTCTGCCAATAGGTTGAATTTAAATCATGTTCATTTATCCTATGATACAAAATACCATTCCACATACAAAATAAAATGTTCTAGTGCTCCTAAGTCTTAATTTCATGAGTAGCAATAACCTCTCTGTGATTTCTGTTTTAAAATATTAAGAGATGATTGACTTTGTGTCTCAGGTTTATTACTCCCTTGTTGAATTTTAATAACAGTATGACTTATCTCAATTATAATAATGTAACTAAAAAGCCGAAAATACCTAAATTAATAGCTAAATTAAAGGCATTACTAATTCAATCTAGTGGCTCATCGAAAGTTGAAGAAGCGGTGGACTGCTACCTGCGAGCAGCCAATCTATTCAAGATGGCGAAGAAATGGGCACAAGCTGGCCAAGCGTTCTGCAGTGCGGCTCAACTGCACCTGAAGGCTGGCGTTCGACACGACGCGGCTACCAACTTTGTAGACGCATCTAATTGTTATAAGAAGTGCGATCCTAATGGTAAGTTCTGCAGGGAAAAAACTCAAGCGTCAGCCCAAGCCGAGGTTCGAGATCCCCGTCAAGGGGGAACTTGTGCATGTCGGAACACGCGTCCGCGTTAAGATGTAGAAGCCCTTCTGGCTAACATCGAGAGACACCACACAAAAAAAAAGACGTTGCACTCCGGGAGTGCCGGCAGAAGTGAAAACTTGATTATTAACGTTGAGCATGTTTGATATCTAGGAATGGTATCCGTCTTACGCTTTTTCGATCAGGTCACGTGTCATGACGCGAGTTTAAGATTTTATACCCATTACAGAAAAAAACGTGCTCAACGCCGCTAAAGAAGTTTTCACTTCAAAAAACAGGGAAAAAATTTGTGTGCTGTATTAAATTTAAT
Source organism: Colias eurytheme (assembly GCF_061535395.1). Classification (NCBI taxonomy): domain Eukaryota; kingdom Metazoa; phylum Arthropoda; class Insecta; order Lepidoptera; family Pieridae; genus Colias; species Colias eurytheme. Next base: position 8,857,132 of record NC_142999.1, on the reverse strand, counting down.
CTACTATCTATTTTTTATCAACATACTATCTACTATGATACTGACCATTGATACAGTTGATGTCTTGGGTTTGTTATATTTTTAGGAGTTAATAATAAAGTTATTTTGACTCTTGGGTTGCTAAGCAGTTAGGGACTTAGTACTTTGTGATTTAATTAAGGGATTTTAAATAATATAAAGGTACTTGATTCACTGATACAAATAGGGGAACATTTTGCTGCATGGTTCAAAGTTTATAACAATGTTTATTGTAGTCTGGACTTTCGATGGGCAGGGAAATTTGATCATGGATACATAGTAGCAAAATAATTTAAATAACTTAATACTTATAAAATACTTCTCCTATTTTCATAAACTACTTACTTTAACCTTGAGTATGAGTCCTAACCCCAGTATAAATTTTTATGTTTTAATTTTATGAAATGAAATAGAAGCTAGTGAAATTAGTGCAGTGTAATTTTATAATCTTAATACTATTATAAAGGCGAAAGTTTGTAAGGATGTATGGATGTATGGATGTTTGTTACTCTTTCACGTAAAAACTACTGAACCGATTATAATGAAATTTAGCACACATATAGAGGGTAACTTGGATTAACACATAGGATAGGTTTTATCCCGGAAATCCCACGGGAGCGGGAACTATGCGGGTTTTCCTTTGAAAACGCGGGCGAAGCCGCGGGCGGAAATCTAGTCTAATATAACTGAATGGTATAAAGTTTGATATTACTTTGGCTTGAGTGTTGGTGCACAACAACTGTTACAACAAACTTATACAGTTAAAGTCTCCCTAATGTATTATGGCCCTATGTACCTAATGTGATAATTAACTATGTTGTATAATAAGTGTATTATAAAATATAATTTATTTATCAACAGGCAAGTTTGCTTGACTTATCCCTACTATGAAAAAAATTACTACAGTACCGTCAATGATAGAATTTACTTTAAAGAGAAAATTAAGACTAATTCCTCTATAATTTTTTTTTTGTCTTTTCTCAAAAAAGTGCTTAAATCTATTTACGCGAGATACTTAGCCAAAATATTGTTCTAAGTATGTACTTATATTAAAGTTGAGCTCAAAAATTTATAAATTGTCATGTATTAAACATTATTCAACAGTTGCAAAGTAATCTACTTAGTTATAACGAGGTAAAGTAGTCTATTAATACTCTATAATGTGAGTTCATGTCGCGTTAGTTTTGCATCGTGGCAAGGAATCAAATGCCTCCATTCGAGTGTATTATTGCCCCAATTTATCACGTACTTGTGACGAAATATTACTTGGACACGTTCTCGTCGTATGGCATTGTATGTACATTTCTTTGGCAAAATTTGTATTTGGGTTTAGGTACTGCATATTGAAGTTAACATTGTGCTGTGTCGCTTTGTCGTAACTTTGTGGGTTATTCATAACTTGTAGTCTCGCTCGAAAAATAAACTTTTGCAAAGATCGACATAAAGTTTTTGCCATCTTGATGGCAAACCATTTATTTATACTTAATTAAAAATTATTCCTCTTAAAATAATTTGGATTCTCTATTGAAAATCTCATATACACAGGGCATTGAAGTTGTTTACCTATATTCTCGGAAAATCCATCAATATAGTACCTATATGTGGTTTGCATCTTCTTCATGTGGGAGGTGAATTTTTTACTTGATATGAATCTACTTAGTAAAAACGATTTATTCAATTTTTATGCATAGTACAAAATAAAAACGTTATTTTGTCTGTCTATCCCTGTGTATTCTTTGATTTTTAAAACTACGCAACGGATTTTAAATGGGTTTAGTGGTTTTTGAGGAAGTCTATAGTCTATAGTATATAAGTATTAGACTAGCGAATAGCTAGTATAATGACCTAAATAGAACTATGAATTTGTTCCGCTTTTAATAATGATCAAAATACTCCAGTCCAGCATTGGTTTCGCCCCAATTATAACCCCTGATAATAATAATTGTTCAAATTGATCGCAAACTTTCCGATAACGTCATATGCGTTTATGACTAAACGATAGCCACGAGTGCTTTTTATCAATTTTATCTCGAACATTATGTAATATTTACAAACAGATGCCGTTTTTAGCAGAATTCCCCGTTATTGATTAAAAGTTGTCTCTCTATCTCATGTTATCTTATGTAATCGTGATTGAGTAAGGTTTTTGCAAGCCTACACGAGATAAAATCATAGGCTTGATAAAATCTCAAGCCTATGTTTGTCCTCAATGGACTCCTAAACCACTTAACCGATTATAATAAAATTAGCACACCATGTGCAGTTCGATCCAACTTGAGAGATAGGATAGTTTAAACATGTAGGTACCACGGGCGAAGCCGGGGCGGACTACTAGTAAAAAATAAATATGGTTATTAATATTAGTACTATATTTTAACGTGTTTGAGATTATGATGTTAGGATCGAACATTATAGAATAAAAATAGATTAAAAAATATGGTACTTAGTGAAAATTTTTGATTTTCTGTTATTAGCAACTCAAATAAATATTTTTCACTCTCTAAGTTTAAACACGTTTATAGGTATACCTCTAACGAATTTAATAAGGAAAAAGTGCAGAATCCTATATTTGTACTAATAAGTAATACTATAAGATGTTTTCTTAATCTAATGTCCAATTTTCGTTTCATTAATAGAAGCCGTATCGTGCCTCCTGAAAGCAATCGAGATTTACACCGACATGGGTCGCTTCACCGTGGCCGCTAAACAACATCAAGTATGTAACTTTTGTTTTGGTTGTTTTATTATCAATTAATACTTAAGAAATGTCTGCTCTGAAACACCATCACAGAAAATCGAGATAATTTAACACCTAGTATGTCTATTTACCCCCAATTCAGTCAAGTTTGTAAATGTTTATTACGCTCTGGAAGATTACAATACTTTATCTAGAACGATAAGGAGAACCTTCCAAAGCGATGTAATTTTTCTTGTTCCCATCACTTACATTCTAGTACAAAGTACATATGACAGAACATTCTAGAACGTTTTCGAACATTCCAGAGCATTACGCACACTTTATACCTCATCACAAATCAACACGCTTTAAATAGAACATTCTAGAACATTCTCGAATGTTCCAGAACATAGCGGAGCTCTACGAGACAGAGTGCGTTGACCTCGCCCGAGCGATGCAACACTACGAACAAGCGGCGGATTACTTCCGTGGAGAAGAGTCCACGTCCTCAGCCAATAAGTGCATGCTCAAGCTGGCCCAGTATGCGGCACAGCTAGAGCACTATGATAAGGCGATACAGATTTATGAACAGGTATGCGGGTAGTTTGGGAATTTGCTTTTTGGGTGGGGTGTAATTTTTTAGGGGTAGAATGTAATAATGTCACAATAATAATCATTTGTGAATATCGCGCTTGAGAAATATAAAGGAGCTACGTTTAAAAAATATGAAGTAAAATAAAACAACAAAAAAATCCATATTCAATAATTTATTTAAAATATTTTCATACATTCATGACGTCTGTGATAAAAAATCACATAGTTTGTTGAAATTTAAGAATGAAATACATCTTTATGCAAACGAAATTTAACAACTATAATGCCCGCTGTACACTGCACAGATAGCGAAGTCGTCGCTGGACAACAGCCTGCTGAAGTACAGCGCGAAGGAGTACATGTTCCGCGCGGCGCTGTGCCACCTGTGCGTGGACATACTGAACGCGCAACACGCGCTCGAGAAGTACTGCGCGCTCTACCCCGCCTTCGCCGACACCAGGGAGTGCAAGCTGATCAAGGTACCGGCTCTACACCGCACTACACTCTACAGATACCGCTATACACTCTACAGATACCACTATACACTCTACAGTACCACTATACACTCTACAGTACCACTATACACTCTACAGATACCACTATACACTCTACAGATACCACTGTACTTCTTTTTCACTCCGCTCGCACTCGCGCGCTCTACCACTGTACACAGCGCTCTACCACTGTACACAGCGCTCTACCACTGTACACAGCGCTCTACCACTGTACACAGCGCTCTACCACTGTACACATAACGCTCTACCACTGTACACAGGCGCTCTACCACTGTACACAGCGCTCTACCACTGTATACATAACGCTCTACCACTGTACACAGCGCTCAGCATTACATGACATGCTTCTGCCAAATTGGTTACGTTTTTACTGTATTTTAAACTTTAAAAATTCTCTCGTGTCAAAATTTATAACGAGCGCAATTCAATAGATCAATAAAAATATTTTCATTGTCTTAACTAGTTATTTAAATTTTTTTTAATGATGATAATCGAGCTAAACATGTTAAATTATTGGTGATTATTTTTTTCGATTCAAAAGCGAACGAAGTCAAGTTGAATAATAACGTTAATCTATTCCAGGAGTTGATCGAGCACCTCGAAGAGCAGAACATAGACGCGTTCACTGAAGCGGTGAAAACATACGACAGTATATCCCGGCTCGATCAGTGGTATACCAGCATGTTGGTCCGCATTAAGAAACAGATCAACGACAACCCGGACCTGCGCTGAACGCCACGGTACGGCTTGCGCAAACATCGCCGTCATTTATTTATTTATTAGAAATACCAACGTTTGTTTACATTGTTTCATTAATTATTAATTACAGTCTTATTATATTCTTCTAAGGGCCGATTTTTCAATGCTTGGATAAAACTTATCCGTCCAATAAAATATTACACGATAATATTAAAATGTCACGTAAACTGTCAAATACGGGCAATTAGAATACGTTTTTAAAATGGTATTTTTATACATTATTCGACGAATAAGTTTTATTAACCAAGGATTGAAAAATGAGCCCTAAATATAACAAACAATTATAGGTATTCACAACATGCAAATATAAATTACACAAACTGACAATTTTAATTGTGTACTCTACAACGATAAGAGAAAAAATCAAAAAGTCATGCAGGGCGTCATGCTTGAAGTGCGGTGTAGCTGGGGCTTTAGGGGGGGGGGGGTTTATGTTTGTAGAAAAGTTCTGTTTGCGCAAAACTTTGGCTTTCGTTTTTGTGGGATTTCTTATTTTAGGCAGTAAAGTGGGTTTATATAGAATTCTATCTATCTAAACTATGTATAGATTTAATGGCTTTGAGTTTTGCTAGTTTTTTATGCTTCGTTTGTATAAATTTCTTCCAATCAATCGCAATTTTTTATTAAGTTGCTGTGTAAAATAATCTAACTGGACTAGTTACTTGAGTAAGATCTATTTGTCTTTTTAAAGATTCACTTTGATCAAACACTAATTGCAAGCCTTTGCTTACGGAGACAGAAGTTAGTGTTAGAATAGATTCGGGCTTAAATTTCGTAATTTTATATTAGCTAGAACCGGTGTTAGATTTTAATTAAGGCTCGGCTACACGCAACGAAAGTTTGCGCAAACTTAGCTGGACTCTAAACTTTTTTTAATTCGTTTGTTTTTTTTAAACAATTTATTCGACTTTCTCAATCCAGTAATGTTGCAGCTACACAATCCGTCAGGTTTGTGCAAGCAAAGGAAAAATGACGAATCGACGAGATAACATGTAAAATATAAAACTGATGCAATGTTTGTTTTTACTTCGTCGTAAATAACTTTCAAGTAGAATATAATGCGCCTATTCATTGCATTAGATATATTAGGTCAATTACACTGCTGGCCGTGAAAATGGAAAGGGATAGTGCGAATTGTTACTTTTACCGCTTTTTTTTAATGACGTGAACAGTGAAAAGTTGGTACAATTTTTTAATTTAAAATGATATTGCTATACTTATTAATAGATTTTTTGCTACTGACAGAATATAAAATTTAACACTCGTATACTTCTGGAAAATAGATAATTAACAGAAATATAAATTGAGCATTATTATTTGCATTTCATACATTTTTAATGGCTAACAGTGTACTGATTAGTAAACAAGTTCTAATTATTATAATATAATTAGTTGATAAGTGAGTTTTTTCTTAAGATATCGGATAAGGTGCACTGCTTACTTTGATAAGTACACGAAATAAATAAAAATAATATTAAAGGTGTACGAATTTTTTTGGCCTGATGTGTAAAATGTTGGATTTTATTGTATTTGTATTTTATTTTAATTGTAGAATAAAAATATTTAAGATTTCCTTTTTTCTATTTCAGATTGGGGCCCGTTCTCATTTTTCTAGTTTAATTCTCGTATGTAATTATGTAACTATTACGTTGTTGTAAATATTATTATATTTTATAAAATTTCGTTATTAATAAACATATTTTTTTGTTCAATTTTGTTTTTTTTTTTTATTGTTTTGTATTTGATTGTATTTTTTTACCTTTTACTTTTGTGTTTTGGTAACAAATATAAGTTTTAGGATATAAAATGAACACTGGTATTCTAGCAAGAATGATTTTTGTAACTACCCTTGAAAAGTAAAATTATTTGACCAGTGACCACAAGAAAAAGGAATTTTTGTTTGTTTCTTTGATTCATAGTAGTCTCTTATATCTACATAATATATACAATATTGTAAACTATCTAGAGATGTGAGTTCTATGCAGATTTCGATTAACCAATTATAATTTTATTATATTGTCTAGTAGTTCAAGATTAAAATTACCAGAATAATGTAATCAAGTTGGTTTTGCATACTTCACAATCTCATATTGTATCATTTTAAATTTTGACATGATTCCAAAGCTGTTTTTACTCATTTTTCATCTATTATACTATTGTGTGCCACAAAGTATGTTATATTTGTATTATTCGTATGAAAATACGACCTAACTATTAGTGGATATGAAATCTCACATCTCTGGTAACATTTTAGACTTGCGACGATTTTTTAAACGAATTCTTATTACTCTGTATATTTTAGCATGCATTTGTTAAAAGTACTAGGCCTGTGCACAGAATTGATGAAACGTATTTACATTAATATTCTTGCATTTTGCGGAATGATTCGTTCATTTTTAGTGCCGCTAGAAGTAAAAATGTATCTAGGTCTTTATGTGTCATGGCCGCATCGTAAAATGACCACGTGAAATAACTAATCAGAAAAAGCTAGAGAGTTTATGTTGTTGGATGGACGCGCTCATCTTTAGAACTACTGGTCCGATTTGAAAAATTATTTCAAACTATTTATCGAGTAAGGCTTTTATATCATGACGCTATGTTAAGACCAATAGGAGCGGAGCAATGCGTGTAAAACCGCAGGGTGCAGCTAGTTTTTTTAATTGATATCCATTGTTCATACACGTACCTATTTAACGTTAAAAAGTCAGCTATAAATAAAGAAAGTTCATGTTCTTGAAAACTTTCCATTCGGAATAAAGAATACTTTCGATAAATAATTAATTAATGCTTACATTGTCAATGCTAAATGGCGGGAGTGTAAATTAAACGCAATTAAATAGTTATTAACTCGCACAATTTAACTTCTTTTTAATTGTAAATGTTTATTAAATCAGGAAATAAAGTTTATCGTGTGTATTTCGTAAAATCGTAGATTTTAATGTTAGCATTAGATATACATGGCAATTATTTGTTTAAAATATATATATTTCTTTTTTGTTGTTCTGTTATGTAATATGATGAAAGAGATTGAGCCTCACAACACAGGGGATCCTAGTGTGGGGTTCAATGCAACATATGTAACAATATTATGTAAAAAATTTTTGAAACAAATAAAGAAATTTTTTTTTTTTTTTTTATACATGTCGGCCATGACACATCAACCCAGCAACAATCAAAATCATACAGTCTATTAAATATTGTTATAATATTAGATTAGGTAATCTAGCTCACTTTAATATTAATAATTGTGATTACTTCTATAAATAAGGCTTAACGTTTAGATCAATACTAAACATTGCTAACGATTAGGTATATAAAAAATAAAATGGCAATTGTTATTCAGATGTTAATTTTATTATTCATTTTGTTGTGAAAGTAAATGAATAAGTTTTGTAGAATTTAAAATGACTCTTGTATTTTTATTTTAAATATTATCCAGTGTATCGCATATAATAATTAATTAAGCGAAAATTAATGAAGTTTGTCTTCTATTCCGTTTTAGATAAGTTACAGAAGCTTCCTAGAACTGCAGAATTTCTAAAATGTTTATACTAAAGTATCTTTTAATTGCTAGTTATCTGTTAAATTAGATATTCAGTAATGTTACCCTATCTAAGGCATTCACTAAAGTTACCATACCTATACATTATATCCGCACACTGATGTGTTTATCAAATAAAAATGTTACAAAAAGTATGGATTTGTTTTATTTTTTCTTTTCTTAACCCCCTACATAAAGACGAAGTTTTGTTGTTGTACCTACCTTCATACCCTCATACCTTCTACCTTCATACTCGAACCACACACGAACCGACTTAGAAATTATCTTTTTGTATCAAAGTTCCAAAGCTTCCATAGAATAACTATTAAATAAATTAAGTCATCACAAGATGGAATCAAATTAAATTATTGTACTTATTACATAGTATTATAATTTCTCAACATTCTATAATATTCAGTAAAAGTTAAAGCTTCAGTATATCACTTCTTCTTGGTACATCCAGCATCCTGTACCTATAATATCATGGACCAATATCTTGAGTATATTGGCCCATGATAATAATGTACTTACCTAGATATTATATTTTTTTTGTGGAGACAATTTTCCGAACGGGTTACCTTTTCAATAGCGCTAAAATTTAAATAAATGTTTTTAGGTTGAGTTTTTCACGACTATATTTTATATAAGTAGGTAGTTAGCTTCAAAAAACTGAAAATAACACCTCACGTAATTTATGGACGCCCCATTAGCGGATCTCAGAATGCGCCCCATTAAAATTGTGTATACATAGTATAAAACAAAGTCGCTTTCTCTGCCCCTATATTCCTATGTATGCTTAAGTCTTTAAAACTACACAACGGATTTTGATGCGGTTTTTTTAATAGATAGAGTGATTCAAGAGGAAAGTTTAAGTATATGATTAATTTCTTAGGTTTTAGACAAAGCGGGCGAAGCCGCGGTTGGAAAGCTAGTAATGTATAAAATTTAAATATTTCAGGAATATTAAAAACACAACATAATTTATGAACTTCAAAATAAATAGGTATTATTTTAACATAATTATGAATTATATCTACAGTTTTTCTTTCTGTAACGTCTGTGTAGACGACAAAAAACTACCGAATGGATTTTGATGTAGCTTATGTGTGAAAATAATAAATAATCTATACTGCATTGCCATTCATCAATATGGTACAATACTGACCGTTGCAGTACCAAAAATAAGTCATAGGTTATTGTTGTAAGTAAATATCATTAGTATGTCCACTGTCCTGCTTTCTTTAAGTAGGTAATTTAAATAATATATTCCTGTGTAGGTTAATCGTGATTGTGTTTTTTCTTTATATATGTTTAAGTTTAGTAACCAGTACTTCACGTGTCAAATTTAAATTCAATTATGGTTATGTATCAGTCATTAATTCAGTAATTACTAGCTGTGCTCCTTGGTTTTAACTAGTGTCTTGTTATTTAGATTTCTATGGTTTCAACCGTATTGCTCCGCCGGAGTCTGCTCCTGTTGGTCTTAGCGTGATGATATAATAAAAGCCTTCCTCAATAAATTTATTTACGACCAGAATGTTAAAAATACCTAACTTGTAGGTACTTAACTATACATAGGTAATACATATATAGATCTATGTATTAGGTATGTATAGTTAATTAATAAATAATATATAGTTAATTAATAATCTATGTCATTTTATACAGTTACATTATATTCAAAGTCATATGTAGTTAGGTATTTGAAACTAGCGTGTTCAAAATTGATTTTGCACGCCTCATAAGCGAAGCGTTGAGGTGGGTACTACTGTCACTTCGCGCAAAACATCTGATTTTTCAAACTTAAAATGTCTTTATGTATCATACATTGCACTTGTAAGATAATACATACACACACATATTAAGAAAAAACACTATTTTTAACGTTCATGATATTTTTGATGTCATTTTTGTTATTTAAACTAGTTAAAAAACAGTTTAAAAAAGTTCTGTCTTGGACGTCCGTGTGTCTGTATGTGCGGATCCTTTTTCTTGTTAACACGATAGCGACCGAAATACTTTACTAATCGAGTCTTTTTTTTTCTCTTACGCTTGAGTATGCTCAGGAATAGAACCCTTTCATTTTTCAGGGTCTGATTCGATGTGGTTTAATTGTTATTAAATAAACAAAAATAATACGCCTCATAATTTTATTAAAAAAAAATTATGAGGCGTGCACTTTTGGATTTTCCAAATTATTTTCAAATACTATCGAATCTTCACTCCTACATCTCCCCTATACCAATCGACGAGAGCAAACTTCGTGAGAAACCGGCGTGTCATAGGGTCCAAAAACCTGAGATTTTCCTGTTTCTGGTTCCTGAACAATTTATGAAAATGCAATAAAACTTTGTTTTCAATGTTACACAATGAAGTAAAGTATCGATTATTAGTAAAAATAAATCACACTGTGTTAATGTTGACCATGCAACAATATAACTTTAAAGTACCTAGGTAGAGAACCTACAGGGCAATGATATATTGTAAGTAAAAAGGTAAATATTATTAGCAATCCGGAAATGGCACGTCGAAATGCAGCAAATTTTTCAGCTCGTCGAAATGCAGCTAATTTTCTTTCTCAATGACGATAGTGGAATCATACCATATTACTTTGAAGTCTTATCGTGCTGTCGTAAGTTTGCAGTTTTTAAAGATCGTTCTCAATAGAAAGCGGACTAATTTTAAAAATTCGTCTTAGGTATTTGAATAGTAAACTTGTTAAATATCTTTTAAGCTAACCGAAAAATAAAATAGTTTCACCTAGGTTACCTACAACTTATAGCTATCTAAAAACCGTAAAAACAATTGAACAATAGAACTGAATATTCCGAATCTGCCTAAATATGTAGGTACACATTTTTGTTATTCCGGAAATATTGTGTATTAATTAACCTTAGTTTCAACTGCTACTTCCTGATTTTGATAGCAAATTCAATTATTTTAACTTTTTTGTTTATACAGATATACAGGGTGTAATCGTTAAGTGTGCACAGGCGATTATTCTGTAACTATTGCAGATATCAAAAAACTTTAAACTGACATCGAAAGCCCTTTACCTAATTAGTAAAATGACAATAGTATTTTTTTTTTAATAATAAGGGAAATATCCAAAAATTTTACACCAAACACGCCCATACATTTAGTATGAGATATGACTATCCCCAACATGTAATATGAAAGGTTTTGGTTCTTTTTTTTTGGTTTTGTGCTTAAATTACTTCGCAAATTTTAGTGAAATTTCATTTAGAAACTGTAATACAATGATATTCCAAAAAAGAGGATGTCACTTCGAACATTTGCTTTGAGCACAAAATGTATGGGAAATTAAATGTATGGGAGTGTTTAATGTAATTTTTGGATGTTTCCCGTTTCATTTTTAAAAAGTTATTAATCTCATTTTACTCATTAGGTAATTTACTTTACATATCAGTTTCAAGTTTTTTGGTATCTGTTATAGTACGAAATAATCGCCTGTGCACACTTAACGATTACACCCTGTATACGATAACGAAAATTAAATTCATTTGTATTTTTGCTTATTTAAGCATACCTACGTTTACTTTCGCATAAATTGAGTGAGAAGTGAGGAAATAAGGAACCAAATAAAAAACCGCCAAATGCTTCACATATATTTTTAGATCATACATTTATATTATTGTGCAAGAACCGAGCTTCATGCCGTTTGTCATGATTTCCAAAAAGATGCATAATTTTCTGATTTCCATTCATCAAATCTTCTTTAATAGTTTTTTCGGCGATTTCCTTTCCTATTTTTTTATCTGTCTGTCCAGCATCTGCATTTCTTACTACATCGATATTTAAGCCGTTATCAGACATTTTTTCTTTCGCGTTCAAGCCAAATACATTGACTATGTTTTTTAAAAATGAAGACATATCATCACCTAGTTCCAATTTGCCGCGAACCACGATCGAATATTGACATGTCATTGTTGGCAGCACTGAAAAAATAAATAAAACAATTGATTTTCGCTTTCCGATGTTTTCTATGCTGCGTCATGGCAATAGCGTCACGTCATGGAATAAGGTGACGATTTTGGTATCTTTGAATTTTGCCAAAGAAGGCACGGCACACACGCTCTTTTTTGTATAATTAATTGCCTTATTTTTTAATATAATAAAAAATAAATTTGTTCAAGCAGTTATGCAACTTCAAACTCAAACTCGAACTTATTTTTTTATCTATTGGCCATAAATTTCCCCGCCGCGTGCGTATAAAGAAAATCATGACTATAATTCGTCGTCGAGTTTAAATTTAGGTCAATGTATATGTACTAAATAAACGATTTTTATTTAATTATTTATTATTAAGTACCTAGGTACCTACTTATCTAAAAATTGGCGCACCCAACCACACATCAATTTATAATTCTATTGATTTTTAATTTACCTCGTACCTATCGGTACTATTTAATAATGTTATTGTTGTGTGTTGAAATAAATCCTAAACCTATCTATTGCACGCCTCATAAGCGAAGCGTTGAGGTGGGTACTACTGTCACTTCGCGCATAACATCTGATTTTTCAAACTTAAAATGTCTTTATGTATCATACATTGCACTTGTAAGATAATACATACACACACATATTAAGAAAAAACACTATCTTTAACGTTCATGATATTTTTGATGTCATTTTTGTTATTTAAACTAGTTAAAAAACAGTTTAAAAAAGTTCTGTCTTGGACGTCCGTGTGTCTGTATGTCCGGATCCTTTTTCTTGTTAACACGATAGCGACCGAAATACTTTACTAATCTAGTCTTTTTTTTTTTCTTACGCTTGAGTATGCTCAGGAATAGAACCCTTTCATTTTTCAGGGTCTGATTCGATGTGGTTTAATTGTTATTAAATAAACAAAAATAATAATTAATAAATATTTATTAAAAATAATTATGAGGCGTGCACTTTTGGATTTTCCAAATTATCTTATAAATGACTTTTCTTTATTTTTATTTTTTTGAGATTAACGTCCTCATCAAAATTTAAAAGCTAAGTAATGTTAATTAGATTTTTACACGAGCTTGGTATTCATGTACCTACATATTTTATATTTGTTATTGTTATTTAGATCCAATAACGTGTTATTATTTTCCGTCGCTAAATCTAATATTTTTGTCTTTGCCTTCTAAGTTTTGAGGCAATTAGCGTAAACCGAGTTGTAATATTTTATATTTCTTTATAATAATAACTTAAAACTTGTTTTTCAACAACAAACAATATATGTACCTACAACTGAACAATAAAATAAAATATCGCAACGTAACTAACATATTTTTACTAACTGCCGCGGGATTTTACACATATTATACAATACCTATACTGCCGAATGCAAACATCAAACATAATATTATGTATACTAAAATATGTTTAATATGTATTGAAATAAACCTAAGTATAACTAATTTGAGTTATTCATGTTTTATGGCTATTGTACCTACGTATTTTTAATTAATGAATTCTATCCTGAAAATAATACACACTTAAAAGTTAAATAGAAACATATTTTTCCAACTCACTGTACCTATATTTTTTAAATATTTTTCTGACCTGGGCGAGCACCTATTATAAAAAATTTACAAAAAATATACATTATGAAAACTCACGGACAATATAGAAAAACAGCATTATTCCGACAGTAATAATTTATCGTACTTAGGTATATACTGAAATAATCATTAATTAAAAGCAATAAAATATGTTTCTTATGTTTACTATATTTCCGTAATTTAATAGCTTTTTAAACACTTAACCTATTGTATTTTATTATGAATTTCATACATTTTCTTCTAGCAATAAAAAATATATATTTTAAAGTGTTTGTTTCTCCTTCTTTCACGACGCAATGTATTAAATAAAGCCCGTCCGATTAGGGCCCTTCTGGCCTCCTCCACTCAAGCGACAGCTCAAGCCGAGGTTCGTGGTCCCCGTCAAGGGGGGACGCCCTTGTGCATGTCGCTACCAGGGTGAACCTTCAGTTCACCCCCGCGTCCGCGTTAAAATGTAGAAGCCCTTCTGGCTAACATTGAGAGACACCACACAAAAAAAAAAAAAAAAAAAAAGTATTAAATAAAATCGCTCTTACTGTTGTTATGATATGTTTGTGTCTGGAGATGGCTATCACTCCGAAATTTATACATTCTGACAGACGCGGACGGCTTTACTAAATCACTAGATTATATTTTATAAGTATAGGTAGATACTATAGTAGATGGTACGGAGTAAAAACTAAATATAGAGTCTATAAAAGCGACTCTATGTTAAAAACTTACATAAACGGTAAACCCATTTCACAATATGACACTTTAACTGGTTACTGGTATATTTTTTTAATTAATAAACAGCTTAACAATTAACAGCTTTTCATGTATTACGGTTCATTTAGGTACATCAAACGAACATAGAGCTAGAGCTAGAGCAAGAGCATTCTTTCGTGATCTTTAAAAACGAAAACTCGTATTCTGTTGCTCAGTTAGAACATTGCATAGAATCTTTTCGAGTGCACTAAGGATAACAAAATAATGCTCTTCGCCTGTTTACACTAAAAGAATTTGACACATGTGGGGATAGAATGACACTCATTTGATGTAGGTAAATGCACCGTTGTCCGTTACAGTACCTACATTTAACATACTCAAATGTAAAAAATACCAAAGTTCGTTTAATAGGGTACTACATATTCCTATTCCACAATAAAATTATTAAAATAGACAGATTTTTATCACATGTATAGAAATGCAAATGATTCAATATTTATAACTCAAAGGCTTCTTCGCTTGAAGGTTTTGCTAAAAATAGGACACGCTTCTCAATAGATGATCTATTTTTGTGGTGAGAAACAACAAAAGGATTTTATCTATTCATGCAGTTGGATTTATGAATGAACATATTATAATTATTTGTGTAAGAAGAACAAAACTAAGATTATCCTGTGACTGTGAATATGATATACTAGCTTTCCGAAGAAAAACAGTTCCCGTGGGATTTCCAGGATAAAACCTAACTTATATTTCATTGTTATAGGTTCATAGTATTTACACACATCCATGATCCATCCTCACAAACTTTCGCATTTATAATATTAGTGGGATAGGATAGGATTTTGAAAAAGCAAAATAGAAAAACATACTCCCATGTTTAATTTTTCTAACTAAGTACTTATGTTTTCTGCCTGGGAAGGAAATTAAATTAACGAAGGATATAAAGAATTTTATATAATTTAATTACTTACCTATCTGTTAAGATAAGCAAAATGTCTCCAAGCAATATTAAAAGAATATTTTTAAATGATTTTAATTTTATATCATAAAATAAGGAAGTACTTACCTAGTTAACTACTAAAATCAAAAGAATTTTGTGACTGTATGATAACTACCTACGATGTATACAGGGTGTCATAATATCGGTATACTAAGCACGAAGGTATTTGTAGTTTTGCATACACTGATCACTAGACATCGGATTATATGCACTAACAAAATGCCAAAATATGCATGCAAATATGCACTTAAAAAGGCCAAAATATGCACTAAAAACGACTGATATGCCTAAAATATGCACAATACAAAATCAAAAAACCTTTATTATTTTTATATATTTAAATCAAAGATTGTACAAAAACAGTGAAATTTTCTTGAAATTAAGTACTTATAGTTTTTGTGCCAATATAAAATTAAGCATTTTTACCAAATTTTCGAGCGCAAATTTGTGACGTTAGTCACCCGCCAGCCCAGTCTTGCCACCAGACCTTTCCGGGCTAAATCTAGCCCTTTTTTGGAATTCAACCTGTGTTTTAAGTTTTTAGCCGGGTAATCTAGCCCTATTTTGAATGGCTCAAAATTTACTTAAAATGGAGCCCATTTTGTAATTTTTTGCCATTTTACCATGCCAAAATAGGGTTTGTTACTCGCTGAGCGTTCTGATTGGCTAATAAAGGTAAGTCGACCAATCAAAACTCCCGCTACTTAACGAAATATGCACCATTGGGGAAAAAGGCTAAAATATGCACTAACGCCGTAATTAGAGTTTTCATATTTGCATATGCAAATGCATATAATCCGATGTCTACTGATCACGTAAAAAATACTTAAACAACAAATTTACGTCAAAAATTTTTACAAAATTGTTCGATAAATCCATATTTTCTTCTAGTTCTCTACCTTCGCGCAGCCGGCATATTATACCGCTTCCCCAATGTGAGAATTTTGTCATATCTCACGCGCGGGTGGAAAAGTTAGGCGAGTTGCTTGTTAGGGATGTACGCAAAGAGTTCTAAGAATTCATTTATTTGAAGAAAAAAAATGCGTCTGGAAATTTTTAAGTATTTTTTACATACTCAGCGTATGCAAAACTATAACCTCCTTTGAGTTTAGTAGGTATACCTACCAACGGTGGGACACTCTGTATATGTATTATGTACCTTAAATAGTAAGTACCTAATTAATGAGTACAAAAACATAGATCTAGGATCAACTATAGGTATTTACTCACACTAAAAGCTGTCTAAAACCTTAAAAAAGACCCGGGAGGCAAAGGTTTGAAATAGGTGATAGCAGTGTTGAAATGTAGAGTACATTTCAACACTGATGAGGTGATAGATATACATATTCTTTTTCGTTCGTTAACTT
Organism: Colias eurytheme; assembly: GCF_061535395.1. Lineage (NCBI taxonomy): Eukaryota > Metazoa > Arthropoda > Insecta > Lepidoptera > Pieridae > Colias > Colias eurytheme. Next base: position 8,840,386 of record NC_142999.1, on the reverse strand, counting down.
TTACAATATTGTATTGTCATTTACTCATTTAACAATTTCGATGAAGCGTCACGTGAATTGTGCTTTTTAATAAATAATTCAATGGTCGTTTGAACATTGTATTATAATTGTTGCATCTATTTTATTTATTTAACCTAATTATATTTAACGTTACTTTCTATTAAATGTAAAACTTAAAAAAAATTTATGTCAGCGTTCAATGTTCATTTTTTTCTTACTTTTATTAAATAATACCCTTAGGTATTATACCGAATAAAAAATATTAGTTTGGTAATAGTTAGTACCTAGTTATATTGTAACTAGTTATCTTAAGAGTTATGGACCGATTTTGATGAAATTTGGCACAGACAATCTTTAGACCCTGAGAAAGAACATATGCTACCTTTTATTGCGAAATATGTACCACGAGCGAAGCCGGGGCGGATCGCTAGTATTGTATAAACATGATTAATGATTATAGGTAAGTAGATATGTCTAATTATTTGTTTATAAAACTAAGTATTTACTACGCGTCTCCTTCTAAATAATAAAAAAAATTGTATAATGTACTTATCACCAGATATATAAACGGACGGATCAAAGGGACGTTTTTAGTATTTGTTAACATTTTAAATAGAACGCTTTATCGGGGATCTATCTATGATACAATTCTTTTTAAAAATCGTTGTACGTCAAACTCTTTTCAGTAAGTTGTTCAATAATTCAGTGGGTTCATAGGTTCCTCATTCATATACAGAATATAAATGATGTAGTATGAATACGATTCGATCGGATTCGGATACTAATACAGTTAACATTGGTGACTTGAACCGTGGTGTCCATAAAAAAAATAGTTTTAAATCGCGACTGACGCGCGTTAAGATGTATCAAGAAAGAGAAGGGTCCGTCGCTTCTAAAATTGAAAAGAACAAATTCGAGGCTTCGATTAGTGAACTTAAGAAGAAATCTTTTGTAACAGCCGCGGATCTGGAGAGCTTTGGTGAGTGATGGTCCATTAATCTATACTAATAGTATAAAGCCGAAGAGCTTGTTTGTTTGTTTGAACGCGCTAATCTCGGGAACTAAGTACTTGTCCGATTTGAAAAATTCTTTCGGTGTTAGATACCTAGCCCATTTATCGAGGAAGGTTATAGGCTATATAATATCATCACGCTACGACCAACAGGGGTGGAGCCACGGGGGTGAAACCGCTCGGAGCAGCTAGTCCTTTACAAAAGCGTGCGTGAGCGTAGCGTGAGATCCATACTTTACAGAATTGTGATTTGTAAATAGAGATTATGATGATGGTAGTGATGAAAAACTGTTGTAAATAAAAATAACCCTTTACCTAATAATGAATGCTGAAGGAAAGGTTTTTATAGAATGTGTTGATTTTAATATATTTAGAAATAAGGTTGTTAAATTTATCTCACGTACTATTATTAACGGAACTATCAGTGTGTACCTACATACAAATACGAGGTACTTTTAAATAAAACAAGCGCATTTACCCATCTTCCGAGGTCAAAGTACTCCATATTTTTTGTATCTTTGCCTGAAAGCTTCAGTTTTAATTAGACAAAGGTAGTTATATTATTAATAATCCTAAAGAACCATACTATGACCGTAATAGGAACGTGTCAGGATCGGAAAGCAACACGCTCTACGGCTCTACCTATGCCACTCCACGTGATAGTGCTTATCGGTGTCGGAACGACCTAGTAAGCATGATCAGATGGTCTCATACTTTTCAATACAAAGACTTTGTTACCTTACACATTTCTACTACTTTTAAATTAACCATTAAATTTTATTCCATCGAATTATTTCAACTTCCGTGATAAACTTTTATTGTTCTAAATTTAACATATTCAGTAAAATGAAATCAATTCTCTGTTACACGGACAAAGAAATGTGTTTGTACTTTTATTTAAAAGTGCCAATGGACTGGGGCAATTCTAATATACTACATAACATTTTCTAGTTTTAATTTTAGTGACGCGTGGTCTGTTTTCTAATAGGTTAGGTATATGAAATATCTTAGATATAGTTTCATACTTAACTAAACTATAGATAGCTATCATTGAATGATGCTGACATTATTTAAAAACGCAAAATACATATGTATATAGTTGCTTGCTTGCTGGCTCTTATCCTTAGCCACAGTAAAACTATAGGTAGTCTTAAGTCCTTCTAGAAAAAGTCTAATTGAATAAATAAATATTTGATCTTATCTTACAATCTCATGAATGATGAATCTTTGTAGAAATAACTTGTATTTTATAGAAGAAATGTTAACCAATTATATAAAATGCAATGTCACGACTCACGTGTACCTAGATATAGGTACGTACACGTGTTATGTAAATCTCGTGTCTTTTTTATTGTTTTAGGTACTGTGTTTAGGTAACTGGCATTCAAAATGGTCTTACCTCTGTCACTCAGGAATAGGTAAACTACCAACCCACCTTTAAAAACGGTTTTATAGTTTTTTTTTTGAGTTTTTGCACAAACATGCAACTAGATAAACACAAAATAATCAAAGGGCTGTAGCACAATTAAGTATTACTATATTTTACACGATGTATTAAGTACATACCTACCTATGAGTATTATTATATGCTTACGTAGTAAATAAAATTGCTTTTTCCTTCCAAAACAATGTAGCGATTAACTACATTATGATTACATATTATATGTTGTAATTAACTTTTATGGTTTTCAATTGAGGCAACACAGCGTATTTCCAAACTATACATAGCCAGAACGCAACCATAGGAAACTGCTCGTGTATACTTTGTAATGCTGTTTTTAAGTTTGTTATTACAATATATACACGAATTTTGCGTACTGATCGTGTATACTTTGTAAAGCGGATGCTTGCTTCTTCTTTCCAAACTATACACGATCAGTACGCAAAATATGTATAACTAAATATAGCTAACACCACTTACGCTTGAGCGAAATAACAAATATATAGGCAATCAAAGACTTGTACAGCTATATCTATCTACTTTTATTCTTCTTGATTGATTCAGTAAAATATGGAATAAAAATATTATTAGGTAAGCTTAGAAAAATAAATAGGTAACAGATATAAGGGTTACCTATGGGTTAGGTTAGGTTCGTGTTTTTTTTAACTACACAAAAATAGGAGCCCCGCGAAGCGGGGCTCCGTCGCCTCGCAACCGTCTTCTTCTGGACTTATTAGATTCTTACATTTTAGCACTATTGTCAATTGTAAGTCGTGCAGTATAGTCGGGAACGAAGACACAAGCATCCTCGATACAAAAAATATACGATCAGTACGCAACATTATATACACATTACACATGCATTTTAATAATAGATTTCAAAACAGCAATACAATAATATAAACGCGAGCAATGGAGAGACGCCGCGCTTACTCCGAAACATACACGATTAGTCCGCATGCGTACTGGCGCTGTATGTTTTGGAGCGCTATTCTTACTTACTTCACTACAAAGTATACGCGAGTATTTGCAAGTATTTGCGTACTGCTGTTGTATAGATTGGAAGAACTTTGTAAAAAAGTTATTTCCAAACTATACGTGATTAGTTTCACACCGTTGCGTACTGGCCTTGTATAGTTTGGAAAGACGCGGCAACACAAAAAACGAAATAATATTTTTAATCAAAATTACGGTATATTAGGTACCTTCATAACCTTTTTTTTATTAAGATTCTTCGATATTTCCCATAAATTTGGTCAGAAGTAAAAAAATATACCATTGTTAAATTACATAATTAGGTTTTATTACAATGTAAACCAATTGTATATATAATATCATAAATCATTGATGTAAATAAGGATGTAAAGGTAAACACATAAATTATTCATATAAAATCAGGATATCTTTATATCTAATGTCTGGTAACTAGATCAACTAAGTGAAACATTTGACATCGAATTAGGTATGCTTATTATTTTTAATTTAACATTAGATGCCGTAGCCTTCCTCGATAAATAGACTACCTATCTGAAATAATATTCAAATCGGGCGTGTGGTTCCTGAGATACCTAAACTGTGCGTTCAAGAAAGCAAAAAAACATAAACTCTTCAGCTTTATAATATTAGTAGGTATATTTGACATTAAGCATTCAAATGTTTTATACAAGAGAAAAATTTAAAGAATTGAAAAAATTCTCAATAAGTACTAACTTAGGTACCTAGTTAGTTAGTATAGAAAACATTGGTTATAGATATTGGATATTTGGAAAGACGACAAAGTCCGATTTGCAAATTGCCTGAAAATATAGAAATAATATGACGAAACTATAGCCATATTATACCTAACCAGTCTCGCGAATCGCGATATTATTATACAGTTCAAGAGATGATCTTTTAAAACTTAAAAGTAACATAGGTACTTAGTTGATAGTCTATGATAGATCCTGGACAAGATCCTGGGTTTTCTTCTATTTTTAATATTTTCATAAAAATCCTCAGAACGAATTAAGAACCTCCACCATTTTTTTTAAAAGTATGTTAATAACGAAAACTTAAAAAAAAAATTTATTTGTTACCCCATAAGTCTTTCACTTACCTTAATACTTACTGAGTCATCATAAAATTTAACAAACACTTTGTCAAGGACAAGGAAATAATCATAAATGACGAAACCTATAGGTATAATGGGATCGAAGCCACGGGCAAAAGTTAGTAAACAATACAACATTTTAGCATAAAAGGTCAATGACGTCCAAGGGCGGATCCAGCTTTAGTGCCAGGGGGGGGTCACATAGACGTGGTCCATTTTCAAAAGCTATATTTTGGTAATTTAATTGATACGTAGATTTAAAAAAATGGTCAAGTGCGAGTCGGATTGGCGAACCAAGAGTCCCGTACAAACATTTTTATAGGTTTTAATATTAAATTTATGCTTTTTGCGATTTTTCCTTTATCTGTGCTATAAGACGTAAGTTTCTTTTAAATAAAGATTAAATGTCAAGATTCTGTGTTCACGGGAAGTACTCTGTAGGTTTTGATTCCTGGCAACACTTGCGAATGTTGATATTAAGCATGAAATGTATGTTTTAGCAATTTTTCCTCCATCTGTGCTGACATTGCTTTTAACCAAATTTCAGAACTCTGTGTTCACAGGAAGTAGTACAATACCTATAGATTTTGATTCCCTTGCGATAATGTCGAAATTTGCGATAATTTACGGCATAAATGGCTGTATCTTTTGATTGCGTTGGCTTATAAATTTGATTTTTTCACAGCTATAAGGAACCGTAGATTTGAGTATTCGGTATGAATTTCAGATTGATACCTCCACGCGTTCCTGAGAAAAAGGGTCTTCAGTCTTCACAGGCAGACAAACTTGAAAAATATATTTTTTTTGCAATTATTCCTGTATCTGTACTATACGATATTGCTTTGTACCGAATTTCAAGATTCTGAGTTTACGGAAAGTACCCTGTAGGTTTTGAGTTTTGATTCCCTTGCGAATGTCGAAATTTGCGAAATTTTTCGGCATGTACGGCTGTATCTTCTGATCCGTTGACATAGAAGTTTGATTTTATTATAGCGTAAAGGTATTTTAGACTTGAGTTTTTGGTATGAATATCAAGTTAATACATGTCAGCGTTCATGAGTAACAGGGTTGTAAGTTAAATTTTTTTTTAAATATTTTTTTATATTATAATCTAAGGAAAAATTCATGCTTTTCGCAATTAGTACACAATGTCGTTGTCTCTGTGCCTATGTCCCTATGTATGATTAAATCTTTAAAACTACGCAACGAATTTCGATGCAGTTTTTTTAAAGATGGAGTGATTCAAGAGGAATAGTATATAATTTATAAGGTTTTAGAGAAAGCGGGCGAAGCCGCGGGCGGTAAGCTAGTCTGCGTTATAAGACGTTTGATTGTACTAAATTTTATGACTCTGTGTACTCGGGAACTACCCTGTAGGTTTTGATTTCTTAGGGAGTGTCGAAAAATTTCAGCAATTACAGCTGCATCTTTTGATTGCGTTGGCTAAAACGTTTGAATTTTTCACAGCATCAAGGGACCGTAGACCGTAAGATTTCGACATTAGCAAGGGAATCAATACCTGCAGGGAGCACCCTGTCCCGTAAACACAGTCTTGAAATTGAGTAAAAAGTATCGTGTTATAGCACAGATGTAGTAATAACTGCGAAAACCCTAATTATTTAATTAAATTAAATAAAAATATATTTTTAAATAATTTTAAACTTACAATCCCTTTACTCATGAACGTCTATATGTATTTAATTGATATTCACATCAGAACTCAGGTCTATAATAACTTAAATCTGTTATTTAATTCAAATTCTATGTCAACGCAATCTGAAGAAAAAGCAATTAGAGCCGCATATTCTGTAATTCGCAACTACTTGCAAGGGAATCATCAATCAAATCCTACAAGGTACTTCCCGTGAACACAGTCTTGAAATTTGGTTAAAAGCAACGACTTAAGCACTTACAAGCACAGATAAAGAAAAAAATCCTTTAAACAAAATTGTAAGATACAACATAATGAAAAAATATGTTTGCTCGGAGTCCTCGGTGCGCGAGTCCGACGCGCACTTGGCCGATTTTTTGTTGTAATTTGACTGTATTTTATAGTGTTCATTTGAAAAAAAAATTTCCTATTTTATGTCTTATCCACGAACTGGGATATTTCGATATTTGAGGTTTTGTGTGAAAAGTGTAACAGCAAAAGTTGTAAAAAAAAAATTAATTACATACAACTTTACCATTAAGTACACTTTATTCCGCAGTTATGGTTCTTTTTTAATCGAAAAACCTGTTATTTGTCCTTAAATTACGACCACAGGTCGACCCTAATAAACTTTTTCTATAATTTTTGTTATATTCTCTTCCGTTACCGTTTGTAATTGATTTCATTGTTCTATATTACTTTTATGTCTCAAAATTCAATAAAAACATCATGTTGAACAGTTTTAATTTGTTAATTTAAAAAAGTTAATATTAAATTAGTGGTCCACTTAGGTCGTGGACCTAGCCCAGGGGGGGGTCATGACCCCGTGACCCCCCCCCTGGATCCGCGCTTGATGACGTCCTTAAGTATGTCGTAACAAACTTGACGTCAATTAATCACATAGGTATTATTAGTTATTTACAAGGTTATTTAGGTACCAGTTTTCATCAATTGATGATCGAGTTAAAAAGAGTTCATCTATATATATAAACTCAAAGGTGACTGCAGATATAGTGCAGCCCAAACCACTGGACGTATCGGGCTGAAATTTGGCATGCAGGTAGATGTTAGGACGTAGGCATCCGCTAAGAAAGGATTTCCCGAAATTCTTGCGGGAACGGGGAAAAACAGGGATGCACGTACAAAGTCGTGGGCGGAAGCTAGTTTCAATATAACAATCAGTCGTATTAGCCCAAAAAATACGCTATGATTTGAGTTAAAATTTTGAATAAGATTTAAATTAATTTTAATTTTTTTTTTAATTTTTATCTATAGTTGAGAAATAAATAAATTGGGATGCGTTTATTTGGTTTTGGTGTTGTAAATTCTATTCGTCCATCGAAAAGCTGGTTATCAGCCTTCACCATAGTGTACTGTTATGCACTGCAGTGAATCGCTGGGCATATTAACATTCGACATATTATCACACTAGCTTTCCGCCTGCGGCTTCGCCCGCGTTTTCAAAGAAAAACCCGCATAGTTCCCGTTCCCGTGGGATTTCCGGGATAAAACCTAGCCTATGTTACTCGTGGATAATGTAGCTTTCGAATGGTGAAAGAATTTTTAAAATCGGTCCATTAGTTTATGAGTCTATTCATTACAATCAAACAAACAAACAAACAAACAAAGTTTTCCTCTTTATAATATTAGTGTAGATGTAGATATCTAACTTTTCTGCCTTTCGTAATTATGTCCAGTACCTATGTGGTAGTTGTGCCGTAAGCTTTCACTTGGTGTTCCTAATGGATCATTTTATAAATGTTTTAATGTGCTCATCTCTCACAGCTTTTAATGGCGTCATAAATCAGTTCTTTGACGATATCTCTGTTCCGAATCTAAAATAGCATGAGAATTTTTTTTTTAACAATTTACTTAGTTATATTAGGAAAGAATATTGTAATACTGTGGTTATAATTATTATTATCAGATATTTTTTCGTAAATTAGGGCTTGTAATACCTGCAGCGCAGTGCAGCAGTATGAAGTAGGGACGTGATGAACTCTCCATATATTTTATTGAGAAATGATAACCTTTTCAGTTTTCAGTGTTATTCTTGTTCAATGTTAAATAATGCGTTGCCTAGGCACTTTTTTAGCGGGATAACTTTTTTTCACACCTGTTACCTCTTATTTTTATGTCGTTTCCCTTATTTATAATATTAATTATTATAGAATATAGATTATCCACGTTCGAAAATTTTGTATTGCCCGCGGATGTTGTACGCAAACTAAGATGTGTTTTTTGAATGGATATGTTCGATGACATCAGTGGATCAAAATAAAAAATAAATAAATAAATGACATCAGTGGAAACGGTCAGAAAGTTTCACAGCCTTATTAGTAGGTATTACAAGTTCGCAGCACAGTTGCATAGCACATCTTTGATGGAAAAGCCCCTTCCACTATTTCTGACTAGAACCGCACAATTATTCATTTGTTTCAATTATAATAAAATTATGGAATTTTCTCATTGTATTCACTTTCCCTAATTATTCTTATAAATCACAAATTTATGCAAAAATAACATACGATTTTTCGTCATATTAATACGCCACATTTTCAGCGGACAATGACCTGACGCCGGAGTACCACGCCGCCTACCAGAGGTCCCTGGAGGACCCCGAGGCGTTTTGGTCAGATGTTGGCAAGGAGCTGGACTGGACCAGGCCCTGGGATCAGGTGTTGGATGATAGCAACCCACCCTTTACGAAATGGTATGTTATTTGCGGATTTATTGATTTGCCGCCTTTTAGTCTAATTTAATCTTATATATAAAATTCTCGTGTCACAATGTTAGTCTGCATACTCCTCCGAAACGGGTGGACCGATTCTCATGAAATTTTCTGTGCATATCGGGTAGGGGAGAGCGGGGATGAAAGTCACATTTTTATCTTTTTTTATGTAACTTCCAAAATACGTTGTTTAGGAATGATATTTGTATACCAAAAGATAGTGTAATTATTCTGTTACAAAATAAATAAACGTATTTTTGTGTAATATTATCAGTTGTAGAAATATTTTGTATTTTCACTCTAAAGAAAAATGTGACTTATAACCCCGGGTCAGGCATGGTTGTCACAATGCCTAGGGTAGGTAGTCACGTACTAAATAACAGGCAATTTATAAATAGAAAGTCACACTTTGGTCTTATAATTTTACGGAATAATTTTTAATTAAGAACTCTTAACCAAATGAAACCGTGTCTACGGTCTTTATTTCAGTCTGAATATTAATCAATCACAATTTTAGCAAACAATAATAATCGTGAGTCAATATAGAGTCATCAAGGACAGATGGACTTCCAGCAGGTTTGTTAGGGTGATTTTCCGGTGTTGATTGAAAATTTACGGCTAAAACAAACAACCTCAAAACGCAATTAAAGTCATCTCGCATACAGGGGGCTGGTTGATAGGTGACAACCAGCCCCCGAAAATTTGTGACAACGAGCCCCATAACACGTTTCATGAAAATAAAATTGAAAATAAATTCCGATCAATGAATATCTAAAAAACTATACTACGATATTATAAAACACATTTCATCATCATCAAATGAACTGAAAGATTATTACTGTAAAACAAGAACGTATAATTACGAGGTTCGACACAGCAGCACAAAAATTTACTTTTGCTGTGCGAAAACAATAAACACGTGTGAGGCCCTCACGGCAGATCGGAGCGGTCTGACGCGAAGTTAGGACAGCGTTTTCACTGTATCGCTCTTGCCACGCTGTTCAACAGACTTATTCGATAGTTCAGTTTTGTGTTAAGACCGCTGTGACAAACAACCCGTGAGACAACCAAACCCGGTCTCCCCTAAGTCTGAGAATCGGCCAACATCTATTTTTCATATGTACCACGGGCGAAGCCGGGGCGGACCGCTAGTAATAAATAAATATTGGGTTACGATTGTGAATTTTAAGGCTGCATTTAAATATGTATCTAGATTTCAGAATAAACCCTACCCTACCTGATAGTTAATCGACCACTGATGTTAATTTATCTACAGTAATTAATTCATAGTTGGCTGTTGGATTTATGTTGGTGGTTCTTCTTGTTTGTATTTTTCATATTTTGTAACACAAAATGCTGAGATTTTTTTAGAAACTTACGTCGCTGTTTGTACTTATATGAAATTTGCCCACGACATAATATAGACGAGGCGATAGCTATCATTTAAAACTTAATTTTAACATTTGGATTATTCGATTTATGTAAATTGCAATAAAATGATTTTAGGTTCGTCGGCGGTGAAATGTCAGTATGTTATAACGCAGTAGACAGACACGTAGCAAACGGAAGGGGAGACCAGGTCGCGTTGGTGCACGATTCCCCCCTCACAGACACAGTCAAGAGAATCACATATTCCGATTTGCAGAATCAGGTAAGAGTTTAATTACCATTAAACAATGAGGAGACTTCACCCAGTTATACATACTTAACGCATATTAAAGATATATTCTAATTTCTAAAAGTTCCTTTCCTTAAGAAAAGAACGAGAAAAAGAAGTCAACAAATCACTTATTTTACACTCAATAAAAGTATTTTTACCCATTGGGGAATTATTATTTTATCAATTTAGACATCTAACATTACCTGCCTTGTAATTTTTCTACATTTAATAGCTTCCATAAGTGGAAATATTATGTAAAAGCTTCTAAAAGATTTATAAAACAATAATTCATTGTATTGGTTGTTTATTTGCTACTATTTTCAAAACGTATTTTCTATACTACTACAATAAAAATGTATATCACCGAAGCCCAAAAATAAAGGTCATAACTATTATTCTTTTATTATTTACCTAGGTATCCCGTTTGGCCGGCAAGTTGGCTTCCCTCGGTGTGACGCGTGGCTCCCGCGTGGTGATCTACATGCCACTCATTCCCGAAGCAGTCATCGCCATGTTAGCCACTAACAGAGTTGGTGGCATACACTCCGTCGTGTTTGGGGGTTTGTTGAACCTTTGTGTTATATATTTTTGAAGTGAAACTTCTGTGAGTATAATTTCAAGTATTTTAATTATAATGGAATATAATTATAACTAATATGGATTATCTTCAAAAGAAAATTTCCAGTCAGAGTTTCAAGGCTTTATAATAAATCTAAGTAAAATAATTGCAAAATGTCTAGAAAATTATTGTTTTCCTATATAAAATACTAGTTAAATGCACATTTTCTTCATATATATTAACAAATATTTTAACGATTTCAATTAATGCAATTTTTATACGTCATACGACTTATTTATTATTTTTTTAATATGATTATTTAGGTTTTGCTGCAAGAGAATTAAGAACAAGGATAGAACACGCAGAACCAACAGTCATTATTGCAGCAAGTTGTGGCGTAGAGCCCAACAAGATTGTGAGGTTAGTTATCATTTATCAATTATTTTATACTAGATTTCCGCCCGCGGCTTCGCCCGCGTTTTCAAAGGAAAACCCGCATAGTTCCCGTTCCCGTGGGATTTCCGGGATAAAACCTATCCTATGTGTTAATCCAAGTTACCCTCTATATGTGTGCTAAATTTCATTGTAATCGGTTCAGTAGTTTTTACGTGAAAGAGTAACAAACATCCATACATCCATACATCCATACATCCTTACAAACTTTCGCCTTTATAATATATATTAGATATTAGATGAAACAAAAACTTTTCTTTGGTATCGTCAATCGGGCTTAACTTTAAAATTTTAAAAGTTAAAATATAACCAACTATGTCGTGTCGAAAATCGAATGATAATAATTTTGCATACAGATTGACGAACTCGCCAAAAACTGCGCAAAAAATGCTGACGTTCCTCACAATGCATTTAGAAGTTAATTGTCTTATTTCCTCAGATATAAGGACATATTAGACGAAGCGCTCTGCCAAAGCTCGCACCAGCCCCGTAGCTGCATCATATACCAAAGACGACGAGTTCTAGAATGTCCCCTGGAGAAAGACAGGGATATCTGTTGGGAGGAAGCTATGGAAAGTGATCCAGTACCTTGCGTGCCCTTGGAAGCTAATGAGCCTTTGTATATTTTGTACACATCAGGTAATTATTACATAAGATAAAATAAATAAATAAACCTTTATTTGTTCCATAAGATACAGTTTCAATGACAGTTTGAGTACACTATAAGAACAATTTAGATACTATACCTAATACCGTACAGGTAAATATTAGGGGAATATTTTTTTGAAGTGAAACTTCTGGCGCGTTGACAGTAAAATTTCATGATCGCGTCATAGCAATACCGCACGTCATGGAGTAAGGCGATTTTGGTATCTTTGAATCTTGCCAAACAAGTTTCACTTCTGACACGTATGCTCGGCACAAACGCTTTTTTAAGGTGAAATAAACATGAAAGAGCCTAGTAGGTATATTATCATGTAGTGTTATTTGAATTTATTGGAAGTAAATTGTAGGGTAATTTTAGCGCTCATCAAACTTCGCGATAAAAAATAAATCGGTTGATAAAATTTTTATGCGTATAGAAGTGCATGCGGTTAATTCAGTTCAAATCTGTAAAAAATTGAGTAGAAATATAATTATTTCGCGTTTTATGTGGATGTAAAAAATTGTTTTTGTATACAAAGTACCTACTAATCAAGAATAATAAGGTTCAGAAAATACTTAAAGGACACAATTTATCGAATTTAATTGGTTATATTGAATTTTATACTGAGACTTATTTTATTATTACGATTATCAAGATTTTATGTTACCTATATTAATAAATTTTAATTTCTTAGGCACAACAGACGACCCAAAAGGTCTGCAACGGCCATGCGGTCACGCCGCTACCGTCTGCTGGTCGATGCATTCAATCTATGGCCTCAAGCGTGGCGTCTGGTGGGCGGCGTCAGACCTCGGCTGGGTGGTCGGACACTCGTACATCTGCTACGGACCCCTTCTGGCTGGTCTGACGTCTGTGCTGTATGAAGGCAAACCAGATAGGACGCCGGATCCTGGGCAATATTTTAGGTTAGAGTTAAAACATCTATATAGATTGGTGAATGATAGGAATAAATGTGTAGATACATAGATGGGATATTGGCAATATTAATTGAAAACGATGAAGAAATAATTTATTTAAATGCAATATTATTTTACTACTTTACAGTATTTGCGTCACTAAAGATTCAAATTACTTATTTAAAAATAAATAAATTCTCGAGTACATAGTTCCTTAGGTTTTTCTATCGTCATAAGTTTCATGTTTAACCAATAAAAACCTTTACAAATTAACACTTGTTACCAGGATAATCGAACAACACCGTGTCAACGCGCTCTTCACGATTCCCACCGTGTGCAGAGTGTTGAAGCGAGCTGATCCTAATGGGAAATACGCGAGGAGATATTGTGTTAAATCCTTGAAGACTATCTTTGTTGCTGGTGAACATTGCGACCAGGAGACTAGAGTGAGTATTAATTTGGTTTGTATTCACTACCATAACCGTCTTCAAAATCAAATCAAAAATCAAAATAAAAAATTAAAAATATTTATTCAGTAACAAATATGTTTACAATTAGGTATATCATCTTATTACAAAACCTTAAATAGTAGAGTTTAACTTTAAACCCAGACTATAGTGCTAAACTATAAGCTCCATTGAGCATAGTACACCAACGGCGGCGGGACACCCTGTGTAAAATGTGTTTACAAAAAATAAAAGTGGGTGAATAAAGAGTTTCAAGTTTATTTAATTTAACTTAATTAAAAAAGAAATGACGTAATTTTTCATTATGACAAAGGAAGAGCAAAGTTCGTGTTTGGATAATTAATCATTGTTTTGACGGTCTTTAGTCATTGCTTCCATGTAATTTATTGCTTTCGTTTTTTAAGCTATTGCATAGCTTCTATCGCGGGCCTTGAGCGCGGGGACCGAATCGAGAAATTCCGTAACGAAAAAACCTCATTCCGACGACCACGGAGGTGTAGCTTGAAGGCATGCAATAGCTTTACCGCGGCAGTCCCTGAGTGCCACACGTATTTTTTTTTTTTAATTTTGAAAAAAAAAAACGGAAAGTTATAACTACTACATACAATATATTAAAATGAATTTATAATCAAGTTTATCGTCACCAACAAATGAAGCCTTATGAATTTTGATAAGTATAATTAAAAACGATTGGTTTTTAGTAGTTAAGTAAGTATCAAGGGTAGATTATGTGCAGAAAAAAATATATGAAAAAAATATAAAAACGTGCAATAATATATAGCACGTTTTTACATACATGTAAATCATCATAAATAGTTAAATAAATGCTGTAAAAAAAATGTAACAGAATTAGCTCCGTCACACTAAATTCTGTTACAATATGTACCTACGTAGTTAATGTAAGTCCACGTTTGTAAAAGTATACAAAAAATCATTACAAATAAACGATGACGATGATTTATATACTACATATTATGTTAATTGTTGACACTTTCCGAACTTTGGCCTCTGACATGTTTTGTTAAAAAAAAGTGATATCATTGTGACATTAGACTACATCATGTTAAATAATTTACATACTTATATTAGTGTAGGTAATTTCTTTTTAAATATACTTGGCCAGGAACATTATGTAGTGCCTTAATAAACACATTAGATAATTATAATTAGCTGTGCCAACGACTTCTTTCACGTGGCAGTCGATTAAATGATTTTCCCGCGTAAACCAGGATGCATACTTCTGTACTTAAAAATCAAAAGATAGATAAATATGTACATGCATTCCACCCGAGCGTCTAGTTGGCTTGGTCGAATATCTCTGGTTTTTCTATTAGATCTCTTTTATTCGAGCATTTTTTGAAAGTATAACCTAATTTTTCAGTAATAATTTTCCTTAGAGACTCTTTTTGTCCTGGAAAATTTAAGTCCCTCTTTGCAACGGCTAAAATTTTTTTTAATGTCGGCACCTCCTTTTTTACTGTATAGAAACTGTTTATTATATTTCTTATAGAAGAAATTGTGAAGTCATCGATATCAAGTTTATTATGAGGTGGCCGGCGGCGTTTCTTTCCTGGAGTTGGTATTTTCACTTCAGAACTTGTTGTTGCAGTAGGCGAAGACGATGTTGTCTGTAAACAAAAATAACATGATTGGCAAGACTGAAGACTAAATGATGACTTAAAGCCTCAGATGTTCTAATATGTTCAAATAAAATTCGGCAATATTACAGTTACTTATAGAAATGTTTCCACAACTTCTATAACATAAAATTGTTTGTCAATGAGTCATTTTGAAAGAGTGTCAAAACAAAAGGTTTCGGTATTTATTGCTTGCGCGTGTTTACTATGTATTGTTAACGTAAACAATATATTTCTATATTTTTCTGCACATAATCTACCCTTGATACTTACTTACCTATTGTTTGCTTTATCGAAATTCTTCAAAGCTTTGCGGCGGTTAGCTTTATGACAACGACTAAGTAAGTCGTTGTCATAATAGACTGGGGTAGAAGCCTTTGAAAATAATGAAAAGATAAAAAAAATCGCAGTCGGATGAAACCCATTAGAAAAGGAGGGGAATATGATAAAAATGTAAGGAAAAATAAATTACGGTCAATCCGAATTCGGGAAGCGGGAGGGGGGAGCTTTTAAGAGAAAAAAATGGTTTCTCTCGATTTCCGACAAAACTACAAGTCCTATAGAAAAAAGTTCAATGGCAAAGTTGTAGGTAATTAAAAGTTCTACAACTTTTGTATTCACAATTTTTTCACATAACCTAAAAATTTAGGTGAAAAATTCAAAAAACCAAGTTTTTGGTCTTTTATTTCTATCTAATTCAAAATTGATTTTTTTTCTACGAAATTTGGTGGAAACTTACTTTATTATGTCCCAAATACACTGTAATTTATTTGATTGAAAATATTTATTTTTTCGCCTTATTTTGAATTAATACCAAAAAAACAACCTAATTTTCAATCGAAAAGTCACCCGTCAAAATATCAGCTTTTTTCAAAAACTTGGGGTGCCTTTTATTCATTGAAATCTCTACTTTCATATGGTGTAAAAAAAAATAAACACCACCATAGTAAATGTTCTCAGGAAATGCATACAAACAGTGTGATAATGAGCTTTTACTAAATCAGGCACACTTCTTGAACTCTATATCTTCTCTTGTATCGGCTTTTCGGTAATATTTCAAAAGAAAAATAATTATCTGTTCTAAGTTTAATATTTTACAGCATATTCAAAAGCAAAATGATGTCGATAAAAACATTTCAGGTAGTTCGAGAAGTGTGCCTGATTTAGTAAAAGCTAATTTTCAGACTGTTTGTATGCATTTCCTGAGAACATTTACTATGGTGGTGATTATTTTTTTTTACACCATATGAAAGTAGAGATTTCAATGAATAAAAGGCACCCCAAGTTTTTGAAAAAAGCTGATATTTTGACGGGTGACTTTTCGATTGAAAATTAGGTTGTTTTTTTGGTATTAATTCAAAATAAGGCGAAAAAATAAATATTTTCAATCAAATAAATTACAGTGTATTTGGGACATAATAAAGTAAGTTTCCACCAAATTTCGTAGAAAAAAAATCAATTTTGAATTAGATAGAAATAAAAGACCAAAAACTTGGTTTTTTGAATTTTTCACCTAAATTTTTAGGTTATGTGAAAAAATTGTGAATACAAAAGTTGTAGAACTTTTAATTACCTACAACTTTGCCATTGAACTTTTTTCTATAGGACTTGTAGTTTTGTCGGAAATCGAGAGAAACCATTTTTTTCTCTTAAAAGCTCCCCCCTCCCGCTTCCCGAACTCGGATTGACCGTAATTTATTTTTCCTTACATTTTTATCATATTCCCCTCCTTTTCTAATGGGTTTCATCCGACTGCGATTTTTTTTTGTTTCAAAAATTAACTACTCTAGTCTATAAAGCTAACCGCTGCATAGCTTTGAAGAATTTTTATTATCATAAGTTTTTATCGTTGTCCTGGAAACATCGCTTTACTTACTGTGTAATAAAACTGGCTTAAAATGAGTCCAAAAATAAAACTAACAACCCTCACCTACGCTGATAAATTAAAAGCTATAGAACTAACTAAGTGAGCGACTAAATTACGCTCATCTAGAGCGACTAAAACACAAGAATAAATTGTTCAAATAGTTATTTGATAAAACTTTCAAAAACAAATTGAACTGATAGTACCTACTCTGACCATTATAGTCTGTGATTATAGTATTTTTCAAAGTGATTTTTCTATTCGAAATACCTCGATTAAGATGAAATGCCACTCAGTATAAATAAATCATATGCCAAATAATGAATATAATACAAGGCGTAATTTTGTCACTCAAACAATTAATATTAGGTCGCTCAAATATTATGAAGCTGCTCATTTTGTATTTTATGTAACGCAAATTAATGTTTGTTAGTTGCTGATCTATTAATTTTTCATCGCTCGCAGTCAGTCGCTCACTTATTTATTTATTAATTAATTATTTATTTATTAATTAATTATTTTTGATAATTAAAACTTTAAATTACAGTCACTCGTTTAAATACTACCCTTTATAATTTACCTGCTTAATCTTTTTTTCTTCCCTTTTTATGCGTGTGATTGTACTTTTACTGACACCAGTAGCAGCGCACGCCCTTTTTATTGCTTGATCTACAGGAATTACGAAAACACCCTTCCGCTTTTCTTCTTCAAAAAAATGTAAAACTCGTAATATCAACGTTCGCTCTCCGCTATGTATAGTCTTATTTTTCCCCATTTCGAGGGCTGTCTATGAATATAAACACAGTAAAAACTTAAACAAATAACAACAAAAAACTTAACAGTCAACAACAAGATTTAACGATTTAACAATAAAAGTACAGAAATAATTAGCGATGCGAAACGTAGTAATGCGTCGATGCTGCGAACCGTACTAAGGCGAACGGCCGAACGCGGTACCTGAGGCGGTAAGCGGGCGGGGAGAGCGCATTCCACCCGAGCGTCTAGTTGGCTTGGTCGAATAATAATATTATAAACAGACGTTCGAACTGGTGCGACCGGACCACCGTACTCGTGCGGTGCGATCGACTCGCCACACGACCGCACCGCACCTAGGGTTGCCAGTATTTAAGATGCCAGGATTTAAGGGTTAACAGCATCAAAAATACGAGTTTTAGTTATCTTTTACGGGAGATAATTAAAACAGCAATGTTAAATAGAGAAAATTTATTTTTGGCATTTATATTTGCTGTTGGAAGAAACAGCTTTTAATAGCTCTTCATTTTCTAAAGCGAATGTATAAAAATCTTTGCACGATAATTTAAAATTACATTTAATTAATTTGCAGCTTCGCCTTTACAGTTTCAATATTCAATCGGTTTCGGCTATCCGTCCAGGCATTGCCGCACAAAGAAAATATTTCTTAGTTTAAAAATTACGATTAAATTTACGATTTTTAAAAAAACATTTAAAATATTGGAATTTTCGCGGCCGACTGAGCTAAATAAATTCGTATAAAAAAATAGATACACTAGTGACTAGATAATTTATTATGTTGCTAATATATGAAGTGATTAAAGGCGCAAATTATCCCTTTTTGAAATTTTCGATATTGTCGATAGAGGCGAAAGTATTGTAATTTTTACTGATTTTCGTTTTTATTTTTTTATATTATATGCAGGCGTTAGTAGAAGCTCTGTTTAGTACCAAAAGAAACCTTGAACTGAGTTCTACATGTGACAAAAATACCACATTCTAGCCACGAAGTTATTACGAGATATAGATTTTCAAAGAATGTCAGGGTTGTCCCTAGTAAACAAAATTATATATATCATCTATCTATTACCAAGTTTTTGTTTGTTTTAGTCGTTAGTTATAGTCGATATTTCAATATATTATTATATGTAGGTAAAAGGTTAATTTATTACAATCTTTATATGTAATAAATTAACTGAACAAAAAAAATATCTTAGATTTATAAGACAATTCAATAATATCAAATTAATACAAATTAATCTCCCTTTTTTGTGAATATTTCGAGCATTGATCATAGTAATCTCATTAAAAGTCAAACCGAATTCTTTGAAAATCTATTTCTCGTAATAAATACGTGGTTAGAATGTTGTATTTTTTTCACATGTAGACCTCAGTTCAAGGCTTCTTTTGGTACAAGTACAAGTACAAGTTACAACCATTGAAAAGAAGAAAACGAAGAGAAAAGAATGGGCAAAATTATATTTAAAAGACAGGGATTCATTAAGACATATGCAGTCATATCATAAATCTTTGTAGAGTTCTAAAATTTATATTATTAATCTTTTTTCAGTATTAGCCACGTCATCCGACGCCATCGCCATTGATAACGATCGACCGACGTCCGTTTTGTTTGGCGGTTGAACTGTGACTAAAGCTGTAATAAGTATATAGTCTATGACTAATGCGCTGTCCGGTGCGATCGCCCGTCCACACGCGCGAATTTGGTACGGTCCGCACCAAGTTCGGATGAAAAAACCATCGAACCAACCGTACCGTCAATAATAATAATTATGTCCGGCGGACCACTGTACACACGATCGAATATGGTCCGGAGCGCACCAAGGTCACGGTGCGGTCCGTACCAAATTCGAACGTCTGTTTATAACTTTACGTAGGTATATAAATTATGTTCCGAGCACAGACATGTTACATGTCTGTGGTTCCGAGGCTTTATAGTCTGTCCACTATAAATGCATCTACAGACGCTCCGATTTGGTTGGTGCCAACCATCCGACCACGACCAAATCGGAAAGTGTAGAGAGCGGTCGGTCCGACATAATTATTATTAATATTGGTTTGACGTGGTCGGATGCGCCAGCAATACCGACCAAACCAACTTCCTATCCGATCCAACCAAATTGGAACGTTTGGAAGCTTTGTTCCGACCAAATCGGCTCATTCCATAGAGTAATATAGGTAATTGGCTCATTCACATTTGCAACGCCGCCGGTGTAGGACGTCAACATGAACGCCGAGGGAGTTACGGTCACCGAACGTGACATATTAATAAAATTACTGGAACTATATAAAGACTTTCCCTGTTTGTGGGACTTAAGTAACAAAGATTACGCAAATAGAGATGCCAGAAATCAAGTGTATTTTATTATGTTAGAAGTATTAAAAAAATTGACAGTGCGGCTACATTAAAAACCTTAAAAAATAAGTTATAAGAGCCGCATATGACTGTAATTTTCTCTATTTCTATAGTAGAATTTAGCCCATTCTCTTCGTACTATGGTCAACTGACATATTACCTCAGAGGAATAAACCTATAGAGTACTTGTATCGAGCGTATACAATTTACATATATTTGTTTCTTTCTATCTAAAGAAAACGTCGTAAGAAAGAATGAGATAGCTATAGACTACAAGCTACGTTTCAACATAGTCATGGCACCATTTTTACTATAGGTACGTATTTAGATAGATAGAAGGTGATAGTGATGGGATGTGCTTCAATCGATAAAATCGTGAATGCATTTTGCATTTACGGTTTCGTGAAATAATAAATAATAAAAAAAAACAAAATTAATCATAAATTTCAGTTGAATACATTATTTGTTTAATCCTACGAATATAATAAATGCGAAATTATGCGAGAATAGATAACTTTCTCTTTCACTGCTGAACCGATTACAATGAAATTTTGTACATACACACATAGAATAGGTTTTATACCGGAAATCCCACGTGAACGGGAACTGTGCGGGATTTTCTTTAAAAACGCGGGCGGAAAGCTAGTATATTTTAAAATAAATTTTAAAACTTGAAATATAACTACATAATTTAAAATAAAGATCAATAAAGTTAAAGGAGTGAGGAGAAAGGCACAGTCAGCATGAATTTTAACAAGTTCATAAAAGGATAGTTTTAAAGAAAACATTTTCCTTACATCCTACTAATAAAGCGAAAGTTTGTGAGGATGGATGTTTGTTACTCTTTCACGCGAATACTACTAAACCGATTACAATGAAATTTGGAAAAATTACTTTTGATCCCGTAAATCCCACAGGAATGGGAACTATGCGGGTTTTTCTTTGAAAACGCAATTAAGTATGTATTTCAATAGTAGTTTCTCATCTATGAGAACTGTCATTTAATCAACCGTTTAATTTTCACATAGTTACACATTTATAGTAAATGTGTAAAAAAATTTCCAAATAAAAATTCACTCACACACAAATGTATTTATTATCTAAAGGAACAAAAAAAAACGTAAGCGTAAGATTGCACAATTCTTCTAGAGTATCCATCTTGATAACACGCAGGCTCGAAATGCAGTGAACACAATCTAGCAAATTTCGACGGCGTCCAATCTACACGTCTCATGTTTTATACCCATTTCTTATTTAGCTCTGGAAATCTAAAACAAAATGAATTTATTAATAATCTAAAAGAGAAACAACAAACTAAACAGATAAGTAAAATAAAACAACCACGTGGTATTTTTTATTTTCCTGCTGTAGAAAATATACATCAATTATTTGCTACAACAACTACATATAAATCTGATATAAGAAACAAAATAAATAAATCAACGTTAATATGAAATAGATTTTTTGTCATAAATCGATAATATACGCTAGATGTGTTACAACACTACGGTGGTAAACAAAATGCCAAACTTGATAATATTGTGACATTTTTTAAAAATTATTTAATTCTTTTGTATTCCACAACCCCATAAAGTGGGTAAATGTTACAGTTACAACATAAACTTATAAAAAAGCGCTTGATATAACCTTCAAATAGGGTTAGAACATAAATATTTATCAATTTGCTGAAAATCACTTACCGATGGAAAGATATTTTTTCATTGTTTTCATCCAAAACTCCCATTCGACTAGTAATAGCCGGTAGCTAAACATACAATAGTCATTTTAGCACACTGACAAATAAAAAGAAACACTATACACTTTATATTTTCTAAATATTTCGTTAAAAACACTTGACGCACTGAGCCCACCAGCTGGTTGGAAAACAAACTGACTGCCGGCGCGCTACGTTTGAAGACAGTGCAGATACTCTATCGCTATCTCAATCTGACATATGCTGTTATTGACTAAGAGTAAGTAGATTAGAAAATATGTATTTTGTTCTGTCTCAATATAAGAACTCTATAGGTTTATTCCTCTGAGCATATTACTCTATGGTCAACTGACAGTTGGAAGGCCAACCGTCGGACAATCTGTAGCAATGTTGGAATGGTTGCCATGTCGGTTCCAATATGGTTGGCACCAACCAAATCGGAGCGTCTGTAGATGCTATAAGAATTGCTTTTTGACAGCTCGACGGGTGATACCAGAAGTGATGTTCAAAAAATTATCGATTGTGATAGCATTTCAATTATAAATTCAAAATATTATCATAAATCGAATCAGGTACGTAAATAATAATTACAACGTAAACGTACTAATAAGATATGTAATAATAAGACCACATATCTATGCATTGTATGTTAAAACTAAACTAAACTAATATTTTATTATTTATTGGTTTCTATCTTACAATTTAGTTGTCTTTACGTTTAAATTATATAACATAATAGAAGAGTTTTTATCACAGACATGTATCAAGATAGACTAAGCGAGTGTATGTACTTCCCGTGTCCAAACTAAGATTATGAAACTTACTTGACGCTGGCCTACACTCAGTCCGCGCTTGTAGTTCGCCAAGGAAAGACGTGAAGCTGAATAAAGTAAAATGCCGAATTACGCCGTTATAAACTGTAGAAACTCCACAGCTGTGAGTGGCCGAGTTAGCAGAGATGTTTCCTTCCACCGGTAAGTAATTTTCTAATCAGAATATGCACTATTTATTTTAAAATCAAATAAAGAATATCTGTGGAAAACGATCGTGACAAACACGGATACCAAATCATACGAAATGATTCGGAATACATTGCGGCTTTTACTTGGCACGGTAAAGATCGAGTCGTATGATAACAAGCAATGAATAGCGTCTTCTCATTTTTCTGTTCTCATTTTTCTGTCCAATTTTGTGGTTAGTGATGTTCATTTGATGCAACAGTTCTCGATTCTAATCGATTTTATAATCGAACAGAAAAATGATAATTTGAAGGAGCAATTTTTCAGAAAAAAAGGCATAGATTTTTTTGTCATTTAATACGACTTGACCTAGAACTTTTAAGTATTTCAATACAAAGGTACTAAAAATAAATATTATGACATGGACGCCATTAGTTAAAGTGTCACCTTGGGAGTTTTTTAAGAAAACTCCTTATTGCTTAGACTATGTTTGTTTTTTCAGTTTTCTAAGTAACCCGAACATAAAAGAAAAATGGATTGATGCAACGGGACATAAAGATTGATTGATTGACAGTTTCATTACTTTCTTTCGATGGCCTCTCTAGTACGTAGTACACGGTAACTCAATGGGCATATGTAAGAAAAAGCTAAAACACATTAGTTTACTTGTTAGAATATTAAAAGGTTTATAAATTTATTTTATCATTCCTCTGTCTATGGTAATTATCATTTTTCTGTCTTGAATCGATTTAGTAATCGATTACGATTCATTTATTTAATTACCTCTTAGACATAGATCTAGTTTGATCTGATTTCTTTCGATTTACTTCGATGGGATAGGACGATACTAGAATCGCCGCGGGAGTGGCGTCCTAATCGATTTAGCGTAAAATGAAATTACCATCACTAAAAAGCGCTCGTGACGTCATAACGCGTCAAGGTCAGTACAAAAAATATGACACGCTTGGTTTTCATACAGATCGCGGTACTTGCGTAGTCTATCTATGTCTGTGGTTTTTATGTATCGGATATATTTTACAGACTATTTCTATCGATTATTTTAATCTATCGACGAATCATTGAATAATTCTATGTAGGCATCACTAAGTGGGCGGGACCTGTCCATGAAGTACGATAATTATTTGTATGACATTTTAACATAGACAATACAATCCTACATAGGCGTGAAGCTGTCAAAAAGCAAATAATATAATGGACAGAGTATAATGACTGTATGTAAATAACAAAAACTTATTAATCCATCAGTCCTCGGAATCACAGACACAATAGAAAATCTATTGTGTCGCGCCCCGATCGGGCCTTACGGTGGTCAATGGGTTATTATGCGGTATATAAACATGCTGTATAAAATCTCCTGTCTACGCCGTATAACACAAAACATCCGTCGTAATTATTAAAAATCAAACGAAATAGGTAAAGATTGTCTAATCTAAAAATGAACGCCCCTCCACTAAACTTAATTGTTTCAATGTGTGAGGACAAATAATTATTGAACCACTTTATATGTGTGCGCGCGTCGATTCTACTGCAAACTTTGACACTCGCGCACTGATTTGTCAACTAATCGGGCGATCAGTTCAGGTGCCTAGCATTGTATGGCGGGGAGAGCGCGCTATGTACGGAATGACACGTCCGTTCTGTCGTGCATCGCGTCATTTATGCACTAGTTGGCCAACTGGTCCTGTCGTTCGGGCATGGACGGGACTGGAGGACTGAACGACCAATGAGGCAGACCAATTTGTGTGTATTGCGTCTATACACGTACTTTGAATGTGAGCGTAAACACAGTGGAGGGGCGTTCATTTTTAGATTAGACAATCTATATAAGTAATATTTTCATGCAAATTTCAATAATTTTTAAAAATCGCTATACATAATTTAGTTTTAGTTGTTAGCCTAGTTTTACTACATACTAACTATACCTATAATAAACATTCAGCATTGATCAGACCGTAAGAAACGTTCTGTCAAAACCTCTATTATTATCTTTCCACTACAAAGATTATATGAATGAGATATTCGATAGATATTGAAAAGTTTAGACCTTGAATAAATGACAAACAAATAAACAAAAATACTTTATTGTGCACTAAAATAACAGCAATAGAAGTACAATAAAAAAGAGACAGTTGAGCACAACTGCAACATTACGATAGAAGAAATTCGATATGTACTTACAATTATTCTTAGAAAACGTTAACATTTTCAGCATTGGGCAGAACGTATCTTCGGCGTGCCAGTTCTGAACCATTGGTGGCAGTCAGAATCGGGCTCGCCTATCACAGCAGCCTGTCTTGGTTATGGGGTCAATGCGATTAGGCCCCATTCTTCAGGATACCCTGTGCCTGGATATGATTGTGAGTATCTTATCTTCTCACGCCAAATATTAAAGAATTGCTGGTTTCCTGCAGAATTTTTTAATTATAAGCTGTAAATGATTGTCCTGCAGGAGAAAATTGTTAAAACAATTACTGGCCTTTCAGACGAGGTTTTTAATGGTTTAGTATAAAAATGATTCTTAATATCTACATTCAATGATTAACTTCTTAATTGTATAATTATAGCATTATATAGGATGTATTTAAAAAGTAAAACCAGACGCGGCTAACCATTCACTGTAACGCCCGCGTCATTTCATTAAATATTTCACTGAATTAATTTCTGAATACGGAAAAGTCCTTTTAAAATTTAAACAACATGTACAATACGCAAAGAAACATAACGACATACTTGACTATTATTTAACAGTACGAGTACTCAGAGAAGATGGTTCAGAATGTCAGTCAGGGGAAGTCGGCCGGTTAGTATCGAAACTACCTTTGCCTCCTGGCTTCTCCTCAACATTGTGGAAGTCTGATGAGAGATTCAAGAAAGTATACTTCGAAACTTATCCAGTAAGTTATTTTGATTTATTGGTGTAAGTATTTTTATTATTAATTTTTTTTAACAATAATTTTATCGGTTAAAAAGTAAATCAAATAAGTAAATATTTTCACGTTCTATAGTAAAAATACAATAAGTCCCTTTTTTCATGATTACAATATAATAACGACTATACGGACTACAAGTTACAACAAAACGCAGAACTCTACTAAGCATGTTTCACTTACCAACAATAATTAGACTTCTAATTCATATCGATACCTGTTAGATACTATTACGTATAAATAATTGTAGACTGTATTCTGTAATCGAATTAAATTTTGTAAGATTTCTAAGCATCGTTTCTAAATTACAGGGTTACTACGACACACAAGACGTAGGCTGGATAAGCGCTGAAGGCGCTGTATGGGTGGTCGCTCGAGCTGATGACGTCATCAACGTAGCAGGTCATCGACTCTCTACCGCGGCCATAGAAGACGTGGTGTTGAAGCACGCGCGGGTCGCTGACGCGGTGGTGGTCGGCGCGCCGGACCCCACTAAGGGAGATGTGCCCTTGTGCTTGTATGTGATGCGCCCGCCACAGGATGGTTAGTTATATTATAAATTAAATAATAAAAAATTTCATTATATTCTATTAGTCCATGATATTAGTAGTTAGTTGTCTAGCTGTCAGGATTAGGCAATCTGTAGATTTGGTGCGTAGATAGGTAATAAGAAAGTTATACAAATACAAACATACATGATACTTAGCTGTTGATATTAATATGAAAAAACGAAACGGAATATCATAAGTCCTATTAGGTACTTATCTATAAACATTCTGTTTTGTTACCTATGTATTATGTAGGTATGAGTAGTTAGTAACAGTTATGAGTTAGGTAACATTCTACAAATTTTCTACAGGAAACATGCGACCTTATTGATAGAAAAACGTATGTTTTATACAAAATGCCTCACCTTCAGTGTCTAATTTACAATTGCATTTCTTCTTCTTTTCGACTTCGAGACATTTTCTTAATTTTCATATTTTGTTTACAGATGAAGAAATAGTAGCAGAAGACACAGTAACACAAGAGCTGATTGCCCTCGTCCGTCATCTTATCGGCCCCATCGCGGCATTCAGGAAAGCGATCGCAGTTCCCGCGCTTCCTCGCACCCGCTCCGGCAAAGCGCTACGCGGCGCCATTGCAAAAATGGCGCGTTCACAACGCATCAAACTTCCCGCCACAATAGAAGATGCTTCAGTGTTCCCTGAAATAAAAATCGCTCTACAAAAATGCGGATACGCTATCGATGCACCCGATCCCGAATTCTGAATTTAGTCCCAATTTAGTGTAATAACGGTACAATGACTAAAAATTATCAAAAAAATATATAAAATGCTACATAGATTTTATAAACATACGTTGATTACGTATTAGGTACGTATTTATTTTTGGGGTTTATTTAAGTCGTAAATTAACAAGATGTCGTCTGCAAAATGTAACGTGGTAATAATTGTAGTTAAACTATTTAATGTAAATAATTGTTAGGTGAAATATTTTAAGGAATTACTACGGACTGTAAAGAATAATTAATTTAGTATCACTCTGCACAAGTTAATGTTATCATCTAAGTCTTAGTTCATAATAAATTTATTTAGTTATAGAACGGAGTTTTATTTGTTTTGTAATAAATGTAATTGTATTGCCCAATAATTATAATTCAATTCCTGGCAGCCCAGTTCATTCAATTCACTTGTTTATACCTACTACGTAAAAAAAAAAAAACAAGAAAAAAAGAGTAAAAAATCCATGCATTCTTACCTGTGATTTTTACAAACTAGATATGTACTTACCTAGGTACAATACAAAAATTATCAAGTAGAAAGTCGAGAAAATTTTAAATTTTTGACACCCAACGACGCGGACGGCAAGCACGACCAGTGACAGACAGGAATGACGTCATCGGAACTATCCGATACGGTCCGTTTTGTGGTTTTGGCGCGGAAACCACATTTTTTGAAGTGAAACTTCTTTATCGGCGACTTTCTTTATGGCGCGTGTTCATATATTTTCCTGCGCGGGTTACCAGCGCTGACAAGCGCCGATAAGCCCTTATAAGCACTTATAAGTTTCAATCGTTCTTTCTGAATACGCCATAAGTGTCTACAGCATGTCTATAACAGCTCTGAACAACGAATTCTTTGTTCTGAGGTAAGTTCTGAGCATTGGTTCTGAGGCACTCTGAGGTATACAGGCTGTGTCTACAGATGGTCTACAGGCAATTTCAGTATGTTGCCAAATTACAAAATAGACCGAAAAATGGATGACACTACGATGACACTTGTGACTTGACAGCTAAGTGTTGACTTTGATTTAGTGACGCATTGCGAATTGCGATAAGTTGATGATTGAATCATTATAATAGTTTTTAATAAATTTAAATTTAAATAATCCTATAAACCTAGCTCTATATGAAAAATAAGGATTAAAAAGTGTATAAAAAAGTGTTATAGTTGTGTTTCACTGATACTCCCGTGGAAATAAGCAAATAAACCGGCTAGCAAGGTAAGTTCCATACATTTGTATAAGCAATGCTAAAAAATACGTGTATTCATGAATAATATGAAATGATAATCATTATCATTTCTTTTTGGTAAAAAGAAACCTCTTTTTTTTTGTAACACCGATGAAAGTGAGTTTACCAAGAACTTGATATGTGAAGGGAAATGTCGAAGTTACTCAAGATAACGTAATGATATTTTTATTGTTATCGTGATGTAGTGTATGATTAATCAATTCTATGTATGAAACAATCAAATGTTTTTATTATGTTTATCGTGTCCATATTTTGCTGGACAGTAAGATAGCTAAGTGACATATCACACTAGCGGATTGCGAGCGGTTTCAAAGCGGAGCGGGTGCGCAACGAATACGTTGCGGTTGCGCAGCGAATTCGTTGCGGACGCGTGGCAGATGCGCAACGTTTACGTCGCAGTCATGTACACTCATTAACAAAATGGAATCCGTGCTGGTTGTTACTTATAACTTGTGATAGTATAATAATTATGAGATCATTATTTTTTACGAGTTTCATAACATGTTAATGTTTAGGGTATTGTTTTATCTATTAAATCTTGGTCGAAATGCAATCAGATAACTTAATTGCTCATTAAGAAAGTTCATTAGTGAAATAAATGTTAAAGCTCCTTAACTAAAACAGGGCTATCTTATTATTAGATAAATAGCAGTGAATAGAAAATTTTATCAAGCAACCAGCAACTCACTATCACTTTGCTCATAATTAGGTTCACAAAATCTCTTTATAACATACGTTGCTATGGGAGAGATTATACTGGTCAGTCGTTACATACTTTTGGAATGTATGGTACATTCTAAAAGTCCTAGTAATTCAATTTTATAGCACCTTTTTTTAACAACTCCAGTTGTTATTACATCTTTAGTTAACTGTTAAGTAAGTGCATTTCCACAGTACGGTTAAAAAATTGAGTGCTACAGAAACGATGGAAATATTGAATGGAAGTTAGGCAAGGCGGAAGGGCTGGCTTTTGTGCGAGAGTATACAAAATGACGCGTCCGCAACGAATTCGCTGCGCAACCGCGGCGTGTTCGTTGCGCGCCCGCAACGTATTCGTTGCGCACCCGCTCCGCTTTGAAACCGCTCGCAATCCGCTAGTGTGATATGTCACTAAGACCCACTATTTTTTACTACTGTTTTAAAATGGTTAGTAATAATTTCAGGCTTCGTGTTATTTATGTATGCATGAGTGTCTATTTTATTGTAACAACAGTGTATGAATATGTTTGACTTTATATGGTATTGTTAGATTTTCATTGGAAAAATGATATAGTATTTTTTTCCACCAATTGCAATTGTTTTTTCAGTGAAAACACAACTTTTTTTTTAATTTCAAAGATAGGTAGATAAACATATCAAGTTACAACTTACAAGTTACTCAAGAACTATTAGACTGAAATCAGGGGCGTGCACAGAGTTTTTGGACAGGGTAGGCAGAAATATTGCAATGATAATAAGTCATAAAAACTAATAGGTATTTCATATTGCAGTACTGATATTTGAATGGAGATACATAGTATTTCCGCAAAATAATGGAAAACATATCACGAACATAGGTCATATTATCTATAAAATAATTGTCAAAGTAGGTATGATATCCCATCTAGTATTCTATATTATGTAATTAATGATTAACTTTACCTTTGTGTATTACAAATTCCGGTATAGATCCATTTATAGATCGGCCTTTTTCCTATCACTCTCTGTTTGATAAAAGTTTATTCATAAAACAAAAATAAGAATTTTTCGTTAAATTAGGTATGCCTTATTATCTTACAAAATACACTGATGATATACCTACATAATCTATTTAATTACTCTCAAAACACTTCACTTGCAAATTGTCGTAGTAAACATTATTAATTTTCTCAAAAAACAAATTTAACCTCAAAGTAAACGTTTGTTATTTCCAAAACAAAACAAACGAATAATGATACTATTTGCAGATGGTCTTTACCGCTACAAAATTGTATACATTATCACACTTCTTAAATTGGTCGCATATTCAACTTCAGTTTCGACTTTCGATGTAGTTCCGAATTCGGTTCGTACCTAATTCGTATATCTTCGTAAAAAGACACTGCCTACCTTGTGTGTTTGTGTGCGTGCTTTTATTACATCAGTGTGCCGTGTTTATAGGCACGCACACATATAAAATATGCGTAGACACGCAGAGCACACATATAAAAACTTAGACACGGATAGTTTGTGTCTTTGCCGTCCCGTGACGTACTGGGTCCTGTGGCGGCGCTAGTGCAGCGCATGAATAGTGACTTGAGCCGAGCCGGTGTTATAGAAATTAGATAATAATGCTACCAAAATACCGATAGATGGATCTAAAATATATGTATTTGAAATATATTTTTATTTCATAACTACATTGCGCAATTAATAAAATTTAATGACGCTGTGAATTTCATTTATGCATATTAAAATATATTGATCAGAGTTTGGTAAATGGTAGGGTAGGCAGTGTCTTTATGTCTTTATGGAATGCACGCCACTGACTGAAATGTCTTTAAAATATGCACACTATTTAATTTAGTGGAACTTGATTCATTGGATACTCGATACTTTAAAAAATTAAGAGCATTAAATTCAAACAATCAACAAAGTGTATATAAAGCAATTATCAATTGACAAATTATTAATTGACTTATGTAACTATGTTACAGTTCACTTTTCAAAACCTAAAATAACCTAATTGTTTTTATTAATTGTTTAATAACAACATTAAATATTATCTATCTATTATTATGTATCATCATATCAAATAACAATCAACATTATTAAAAGTAATATTAATAGTTATTGTAGAATAGACAGTTCTTGTAAACTGGAATGTAAAGCAAATTTGTATCTATCTGCAAGGAAGAGAGAAAGAAGACAAAACATTTAGAATGAATTTTGTTAAAATTCACATTCTAGTGTTTGAAAAAACTGTGCGAGCATTAAGAATAGAACATTAGTTACCCTTTCACAATATACCAAGTCAATCATGTTATAATATTATTATAAATGCGAAACATTGTGAGGATGGATGTATGTGTATGCATGTATGTATGTTTGTTACTCTTTCATGGAAATACTAATGAACCAATTAACTACAATGACATTTAGCAGGTTTTTCAAGTTCAGGAAAGTTAGTCATGTTATAATTTTAATTGAAAAGTACATTCACATTTTTATTTTAAAGATGTATTAAATGCAAGAAAATCTTTTAGAATAAGTAGAATTTGTGCTAGCCATGATATCTTTGTTCCCCTAATGTTTGTACTGGCAATAATTTTTTTTCCATGTTCTCAAAGAAATTTATCTTAATCTTTATCTATATAAGTATTTATTTAAAATTATATATGTATGTTTATCAGTCATCTGGTTTCCATAACACAAGCGATAGCTTAGTATGGGATCAGATCGTGCCGTGTGTGAAAATTGTCCTGAAATATTTATTTATTTATAATCTTACCATAGATGTGGAAAGCATCAACGGATATAGCGCCACCTCCCCCAGCGGAGGCTGACGACTGGGAAACCGACCCTGACTTTGTCAACGATGTGACTGAGCAGGAGCAGCGGTGGGGCCCTGGTGGCAGACATGTGGAGGCCATTGAGTGAGTACAATGTTTTAAGGTACACTAGTTGCCCCGACAGATGTTGTTCTGTCTTCTTGTAAATTGTTAGATCGGAAAAGGCCGTTCAGTATTCACATTTTATGAATTTTTATGTTAAACTAGCAGTCCGCCCCGGCTTCGCCCGTGGTACATATTTACGTTTTCTCTACGTAAGGACCATCCTCGTACTTCAAGGAATATAATAAAAAAAGAATTATCGGAATCGGTTCAGCCGTTCTCGAGTTATGCGCTTACCAACACATTTTGCGATTCATTTTTATATATAAGATGTTATTAGCTACTCACCTGACGAGTTCGATATAGTAGTATTACTTCTGCTATTCCTTATTTATATACAACTTTACCTTACCTAAATGTAATGCACCATCACCATAAAATATGTAACTATTCCTTATGTTTTTTTTGGGTTGTCTGGCAGAAATCGCTTACAGCGATAAGACCACCCTCTGCAGTACATATTATAAATTGTATCACTCTTATTTTGTAATCTTGTATATGTGTGCAATAAAGAATTTTTCATTCATTCATTCATTCATTCAACTTTACACTTTAATCGTAATTTATTTTAACTATATGAGGATTTACAAATCAGATGTTAACATAAAAAAAAATCTAGCTGTGTATAAAAATAATTTAAAAAATCTTTCAAGTTGAATTTTGTTTAAGGCCAGGAAGTATTTTATATATCTTCAAGGGTTCCTTTTTGCTATATTTATTATTGTTATTTTATTTGATCCCATGTGAACTTGATATTATTGGTTCATTGCAAGGAAATTGTTATCGTTTGAGGTGACTCATGTTACATGCCATATGTTTATCCTTTTATGCATACCAGCTGTTGTATGGAATTGTCCCTTTATTGTTAACTTAGCCATGTGGTTTGATCTGCAGAGGAACCTATGGGCAAAATTAAGTATTTCTCATGTGATATTCTGATACCTGCAGTTCTTGTTCTTGTTCCATGTTCATAAATTTTCGCACTTATAATATTAAGTAGTAGTCTAATTATTTTACAACATACTAACTGCAAATAAAACTTCACTTACCGATTTTTTAAAACCACACATTGATTAAAGACAAATATGTGTATGGATTCAATGAGGAAACTCATTCTCTTTATTGCTGTTTCCTGAATAATCAAACAAGTAACATGTTACAATAATCATGAAAACAAAACAGATTGTAACAAAAGCAATGTAATAAATTTTTGGTGCCATTGATAGAATACAAAATGTTTCCTCATGTCTCATCAGTTATTTTTTATTTTTGTTTTTAGTATGGCAAAGCTCCGGGAAGAGGTTTTTGAGGCAGACAAACAAGCAAAGCAGAAGGAATATGAACATGGCCCCAAACCATCTTATGGGTATGTACTATGCGAATTTTTATGTCGTACTTAATTTTTTTGGCGTGATTATATTTTTCGTTACTATTTATTTAAAGTGAATAAAGCTATTCAAGTGACTTGATCTTGATCTATTATATATATTAATTATCATAATTATCATTTTTGACTACTTTTTATAATAAAAATACTTGCTTACAAAACTACCCACTATATGTAAAACCGTGTCATCTTTGTGCATATCTTTCCCATAATGATGATAATATTTTAGTTACGGAGGTAAATTCGGAGTGCAGACAGACAGAATGGACAAATCAGCCATGGGTCACGATTATGTAGGCAAAACAGAAAAACATGTGTCACAAAAGGATTATGCTCAAGGTAAGTTTAATTTGCTTGGCACTTGGAAATTAACTTTCCAAACAAAATCATAAATACCTTATTAAATATGGCAGTTAAAGAAAACATTTATTTAATTTTTGGGTTATGTCTATAGACAATATGCTGTAATGATTATTTTTTATATACCATTTATTACAGTACCTTTATTGTATGTTTTTTTTAATAAAAATCGTTATTTGCTTCAAAACACAGAGTACAATAACCTTTGAATACAAAAAAGAAAGATATAATATAAAGAATTACATTATCTGCCTTCTATATTGACAGAAATATTTTTATAAACCTCTACCCTTGATTGTATTTTTATAATTTTTTGCAGGTTTCGGTGGCAAATGCCCCATATAATATATTATTTTTATCCATTGAGATAATATTACTATACGTATGGAGGAGACACCACGAACAAAATCTGGGCGCCATTTTTTTGCTCTAACTAAGTTTTAAAAATTATTATCTAGTTAGGTACTTACCGATGAAAGTTATTCCTTTGCACTTTTCCGTATTATTTGTATTATTTGTATTATTTGTGCAATATCGTAACACACACGAAGGCATATTTGATGCGTTTCACTTTAAAACAAATAAAAAATGAGCGTGCAGTTACGCCATATGGCGTATGTTGAGCGGAACATAAGTGTAGTAGGCGGTGTCGTCTCCATATGTATATCTCAATGTTTTTATCATATTTTTTCCAGGTTTTGGCGGCAAATTCGGCGTGCAAAGCGACCGCATGGACGCGAGCGCGGTCGGCCATGACTATGTGGGCGTGGTCGAGAAACACGCCTCGCAGGCTGATTATGCCAAGGGTTTTGGTGGCAAGTTTGGTGTTCAGACCGATCGGGTTGATAAGGTAGGTTTTTTTTAATTTTTTTTTGCGAATATTTGCGATTTTTCGATAAAAAATGAATAAATTTGAGTACTTATTAATAAAAAAGTGAACATATTAGGCATTAGTGAAATACTTATAATGTTGAAGTTTTTTGAATGACAATGTTAAATTATTTGTACTGAAAATATATATACCTGTCCATTATATTAGGGTAAACCAATCACTGTTCAGTACGCACCATTGCTTTTTTTATTCGGCCACAACGCGTTGTGGTCGAATACGATGTCAGGTCACGATACGAATTTGAATTAATTAAACCCAGAACACGAATTTCTATTATATAGGGATCTTGAACTGCGACCACGACGCATTTTGAGATATTACGCTCAACGTACGTTATTGGTTTTTGACCGTAACAAATACATCCATACTAATATTATAAATACGAAAGTAACTCTGTCTGTCTGTCTGTTACTCAATCACGACTAAACTACTGAACCAATTTGCATGAAATTTGGTTTGCTACTTTTTATCCCGGGAATAGGTTTTATCCCGGAAATCCCACGGGATCGGGAACTATGCGGGTTTTTCTATGACTGCGCGGGCGAAGCTGCTTGTGGAAAGCTAGTATTTTATATAAGTAACTGTTTGACTAACTAAATCTGTTATTACAGAGCGCAGTAGGCTGGGAACACCGCGAAAGTGTACCAAAACATTCGTCCCAAAAGGACTACGCGGTGGGTTTTGGCGGCAAATTCGGTGTGCAAGCTGACCGGCAAGATGCTGCTGCCGTGGGGTGGGAACATCGCGAGCAAGCCACTAAACATCACTCGCAGACTGGTATGATATATCATTATTTATATTATAAACTAGCTTTCCGCCCGCGGCTTCGCCCGCACAGTCAAAGAAAAACCCGCATAATTCCCATTCCCGTGGGATTTCCGGGATTGCGTCATTTTCCGGGGATAAAAAGTGGCCTATGTCCTTTCTCGGGTATCAAAATATTCTCATACCAAATTTCATCAAAATTGGTTCAGTAGTTTAGGCGTGATTGAGTAACAGACAGACAGACAGAGTTACTTTCGCATTTATAATATTATAGTATGGATTATAAAAATAAACATATTATACTAGCGGCCCGCCCCAGCTTCGCTCGTGGTACATGTTTAAGTTTTCTCACCATAAGAACCATCCTCGTACATCAAAGAATATTATAAGAAAGAATTATCGAAATCGGTCCAGCCGTTCACGCGTGATGATGTGACCAAGGGAAATAGGGATTCATTTATATATACATATATTGATTGTTATTTCTAGCTGTGCTCCGCGGTTTTACCCGCAGTGCTCCGCTGCTGTTGGTCTTAGCGAGATGATATATTTTTCATTTTTAGTTAGTTTGATTGCCGGTCGAAGCAAGTGAATTTTCGAAAATCATAGAATGCAGTTCTTTTTAAAAATAAAGGAATGTTACTTTCAGCAAAATTTGCTATCTCCATTATTTCAAGTACTTTCCCTTCAGGGCCCATCGAAAATTTCCACACTGTACTCAATAATATCCCCTCCCTCTATTTGTATAGCCTAAAATGTTATATGTTTTGAGCTCTATATAAACTGCTTTTTGAATCGTCATCAGTTCATTTAGATATTGTTTATTCTTTGTACAGCTCGTACCATTCCCAATAAAATTTATAAGCATTGTAATTAGTTTTATGCTCGTTTAAATATAAAAACATACATTTATTAAGTTTTTCTGTCAACAGACTATAGCGTCGGTTTTGGCGGCAAATTCGGCGTACAAACAGACAGACAAGACGCTGCGGCGGTCGGCTGGGAACATCGGGAGGAGAGTCAGCGGCATGCCAGCCAGCTGGATCATAAGCGGGTTAGTTACTGACTGACTGACTGACTGACTGACTGATAAATAAATATATAAATAAAAATACGTGTGGCACTCGGGGACTGCCGCGGTAAAGCTATTGCATGCTGTGCCTTCAAGCCACACCTCCGTGCCCGTCGGAGTGGGGAGCGTGAGGTTTTTTCGTTACGGAATTTCTGGATTCCGTCCCCGCGCTCAAGGCCCGCGATAGAAGCTATGCAATAGCTTAAAAAAGAGCGTGCGTGCCGAACACACGTGTCAGAAGTGAAACTTCTTTTGCAAGATTTAAAGATAACAAAATCGTCGCCTTACTCCATGACGTGACGCTGAATTGCCATTACGCGATCTTGAAATTTTGCTCTCAACGCGCATTAAGAAGTTTCACTTCGAAAATGTTTATTTATTTAACTCTTCAATGTACATAAAGAAACTTTTGTCTTCTCTGTTTTTAGTTTGATTATGTTATACAATAAGTTTATTAGGTATTTTAATTCTTTTTCTGCTTCCCGAATCGGTATTCGGTAGTAAATGTTAAAAATATTTAATGACGATTCTAAAATGCTTCTCGAAGAAGTCTAATTGAATGTATATATTTTTTTTATTGGGAACAGGGAAGAGCTTGACCACAATCTCACCTGGTGTTAAGCTGAGATGTGGTTTATGAGGGAACGCGCTTCCCTATAAAAATAAATGTTGGAGTTTGAGTTTGTAAATTAATTAAAATAATTTTTTAACTAAATTCCCAGGGTTTCGGCGGTAAATTCGGCGTGGAAACAGATAGAGTTGACAAGTGTGCGCACGCGTTCGACGAGGTGCAGAAAGTTGGAACGAACTACACTAAGCAGAAACCTGACATTGGTGCCGCTAAACCTTCGTCTATAAGAGATAAATTTGAGAATATGGCTAAGGAAAAGGAACAGGTAAAATTATAATTAATTAAAACTTGTTTATCGGGGTTGGAAAAAAATTTGGTGTAACATTTTTTCGTTACGCGTGACATTTTTGAAGTGAAACTTCTTTATCGGGGTTGGAAAAAAATTTAGTGTAACATTTTTTCGTTACGCGTGACATTTTTCCGTTACGCGCCATCTTTTTCTTATCCCTACCACGCGTGATTAGACGTATTTCTGTAAAGTTGCATATAGTAAATTATTTTTTGAAAAATAAGCACATAAAGAAGTTTCAATTCTTACGTGTGTACACTAGTACACGCACACATTTTTTTATTTTAATAGATAGTTAAAGAAAAATAATAATGACACGGATTCGCTTGATGATTTTTAAAATTCACATTTGTATCAAGTTCTAAAGATAAAACTTACAGACGTCAAGTGTTATTTAGTAAAATTACGGAACTTTAATTATTTATTAGATGATTTTGTATCACTTGTATTGGTGATAAGTATTTTCCGTTTCTACTTATATGTATCTTAAAGTAGAAATATTAAAAGTAGCCAATTCGGCCCAGCCTTTCTAGAGTTATAGCCAACATATACACGTAATTTATAATATGTAATTTTCTATTTATTTATCTTATATATGTCGGCGCAACGACGATTAACGACTACCCTCAAACTACTAAATAATTATAACTAGCTAAAGTTTACTTTGATCTTTTTAAATAAGTGGTTGATTCATTAATCAACCACTAATGAAATAATTAAATTAACGAAATAATTAATGTTTGTTAAAACTGATGAAAATTCATTGTAAAAATTCGAGTGGCAACACTCAAACTAATTCTTGTGAGTCATTGTTTGCTTTAAATACGAGCGACCGACGGCACAGAGCACATTCACTCGCCGGCCGTCGGAGCGTTCGGAGCTCTCTCTATAATTTCCACGTAGATTAAAAAGGCAGTAAAAATACCCACGGGCGTTCTACTTCGAGTATGAGCGCCTGCTCTGATGATGGTGACGTCAGAATTGCTGACGTCACTCTTTTTAAAAAATAGCCTTTGGGCCCTTCTTCCGTCATATATAAAAATGAATCGCAAAATGTGTTGGTAAGCGCATAACTCGAGAACGGCTGAACCGATTTCGATAATTCTTTTTAGGGTTCCGTAGCCAAAATGGCAAAAACGGAACCCTTATAGTTTCGTCATGTCCGTCTGTCCGTCTGTCCGTCTGTCCGTCTGTCACAGCCGATTTACTCGGAAACTATAAGTACTACAGTGATGAAATTTGATGGGAATATGTGTTGTATGAACCGCTACAAAAATATGACACTAAATAGTAAAAAAAAGAATTGGGGGTGGGGCCCCCCATACATGTAACTGAGGGATGAAATTTTTTTTTTCGATGTACATACCCGTGTGGGGTATCAATGGAAAGGTCTTTTAAAATGATATAAAGTTTTCTAAAAAACATTTTTCTTAAAGTGAACGGTTTTTGAGATATCAGCTCTCAAAGTCGTAAAAAGTATGTCCCCCCCCCTCTATTTTTATAACTACGGGGTATAAAATTCTAAAAAAAATAGAGGTGATGCATGCTAATTAACTCTTTCAACGATTTTTGGTTTGATCAAAGTATCTCTTATAGTTTTTGAGATAGGTTGATTTAACTGTAATTTATTATATTTGCTGCTACGGAACCCTTTGTGCGCGAGCCCGACTCGCACTTGGCCGGTTTTATTTTATTATATTCCTGGAAGAACAAGGATGGTTCTTATGTAGAGAAAACGTAAACATGTACCACGGGCGAAGCCGGGGCGGACCGCTAGTTTCGAATAAAACAAATTATCAATACAATTTACAAATCTAAAACATTTAATTTTTATTGAGCTGGAAGTTGATGTCAATTTTAAAATATGTACCTAATTATTATAATGATTTTCAGGAAGCATTACAATCGGTGCAAAGGATACGACAGGAAAGGCAAAAAACTGATAAGAATCTAAGTGAAAAGGTAATTTAAATAAAACTATAATCCATAATAAGTTACCATTTTTTAAGCTGTTAAAATTTCATTTAACTACAGATTGATTACTTTTATAATTAGTGGCAACCAAGTCAATTTTGTTATTTATAGATACTTTTATAATTAGTGGCAACCAAGTCAATTTTGTTATTTATAGATACTTTTATAATTAGTGGCAACCAAGTCAATTTTGTTATTTATAGATACTTTTATAATTAGTGGCAACCAAGTCAATTTTGTTATTTATAGATACTTTTATAATTAGTGGCAACCAAGTCAATTTTGTTATTTATAGATACTTTTATAATTAATGGCAACCAAGTCAATTTTGTTATTTATAGATACTTTTATAATTAGTGGCAACCAAGTCAATTTTGTTATTTATAGATACTTTTATAATTAGTGGCAACCAAGTCAATTTTGTTATTTATAGATGTGACGTCATTTTTTTATTATTAGTTGTGACCTAGCCACAATATGTCATTTTCTTAATACATTATTTATACGTCATAACTAATTTCAATAATACCTTCAATTTATTTAATTCCTCATAATTCTAACAGGAAAAGGAACGTCTAGAGAAGGAGAAAGAGTTGCATCCTGATATAGAAGAACCTGACCAACCTCGACTAATACCTCGTACGCCACAGAAGATAGCACAGCCAACGCAGAAGATAGTCCAAGAGCCGCAGAAGATTGTCCAACAGACACAGAAGATAGTCCAAGAGCCACAGAAGATAGTACAAGAGCCAGAGGTGGTTCAAGAACAGCAAATGCAAGCAAAGACGTGTGAACAAGTAGATGTGGTAGCGTCTAGTGAGGAAGTTAAGGCCAGCCTGCCGGATGTGACGTTGACAGGCGATAACAGGGAACCGGAAAAGGAAGAGGTAATGTAAAAAATAATAATTAGCTACAATATTACTGCATATCTTAATTTACTAGAAAAAAAAAATACAAAGTAAACTATAAGTGTCCATGTTGAGCGTCAACGCACTTACGCACGTAGTTGCGTCATTCAAAGACGTTCGCGATTCGTATAAAATTACATATTATGTGCGTCGATTATAGGCGCGTAATTTTTGAAGTGAAAACTTCTTTAGCGGCGTTGGGTATAAAATCTTAAACTCGCGTCAGGACACGTGACCTGATCGAAAAAGCGTAAGACGGACTTTTTTTTTTAGCTTTTATATTCCATGCGTAAGACGGATACCATTCCAAAATATCAAACATGCTGAACGTTAATAATCAAGTTTTCACTTCTGCCGGCACTCCCCCAGTGCAACCCGTCTTTTTTTTTTAGATGAGTGCTATACAAACAGAAATAAAGGCCCGCATTCACCCTCTACTCTGCGTGCGTGCGATATAGTGTGTTAATCGCCTTACTGAATATAAAAAGAAATATTACAAAACGAAGTAATACATACTACGCGTTATAAAATATTATGTGCTTTTATTTCTCTAACTATTATGTCATTGACCGGTTGCATGTTA
This sequence comes from Colias eurytheme, assembly GCF_061535395.1. NCBI lineage: Eukaryota > Metazoa > Arthropoda > Insecta > Lepidoptera > Pieridae > Colias > Colias eurytheme. The sequence continues at coordinate 8,799,482 of NC_142999.1, read as the reverse complement.
GTTAACGCGGTAGGAACAGAGGCACATTCGATCTTTCAAAACGGCACACGATTAGATGTCAAAGGAGGATTCAACCTATCGTAAGTCAAAAAGAGACAACTGCAGTAAAATGTGGCTAATTATGACGTTCCACTCCCGGAGAGCCTTTAACTTCACCTTTCTACTTATGGTGAACAGAACGTGATGAGATTAATGGCTCGTTATTTGGGAACTGCGTGTTTACACTATTGCTTGCCAATACTTTGAAAGATATTTTAAGCTATTGCATAGCTTCTATCGCGGGCCTTGAGCGCGGGGACCGAATCCAGAAATTCCGTAACGAAAAAACCTCACGCTCCCTACTCCGACGGGCGCGGAGGTGTGGCTTGAAGGCATAGCATGCAATAGCTTTACCGCGGCACTCCCCGAGTGCCACACGTCTTTTTGAAGTGAAACTTCTTTATCGGGGTTGGAAAAAAAAATTAGTGTAACATTTTTTCGTTACACGTGACATTTTTCCGTTACGCGCCATCTTTTTCTTATCCCTACCACGCGTGATTCGACTTATTTCTGTAAAGTTGCATATAGTAAATTATTTTTGAAAAATAAGGTCATAAAAAGTTTCATTTCTTACGTGTGTACACTAGTATACGCACACATTTTTTTTACTACCAAAATATAAATAATTCCAGATACACCGTCAGCCAACCATAGTAGTATCGCCGGTGGGGTGGGAGGGAGACAACGAAGCGGAGGAAGAGGACGGGTATATCGCCCGAGCGCTGTACGACTACCAGGCGGCCGCGCCCGATGAGATCTCATTCGATCCCGACGATCTCATCACCAATATTGTTATGGTGAGTGTACATGAGTAAATAAATATCTATAGGTACTTGAAAGAATATATTTATTGCCACAATCATTTTGGATACAAAAAACTTAAAATCTACTTAACCTAATATCAAAAAAAATAAAAAAAAGTGTTTTGTGGCAAAAGGCCCAGACTTTAATAATATAAAGCTGATGAATTTGTTTCTTTGTTTGTTGAACGTGCTAATCTCGGGAACTACTGGTCTGATTTGAAAAATGTTTTCGGTATCAGATAGCCCATTCATCGAGGAAGACTAGGCTATATAATATGATCTCGCTAAGACCAACAGGAACGGAACACTGCGGGTAAAACACTTCTTCACCTGAGAAAGGACATGGGATAGGTATATATAGATACCTATCCCGTATCCTTTCTCAGGCCCGGAAATCCCACGGAAACAGGAACTATGAGGGTTTTCTTTTGACTACGCGGGCGGAAAAATTAATTATTATTTATAAAAAACTATCTTACTGCCCGCGGCTTCGCCCGCTTTGTCTATAACCTAATAAATTATATACTAAAACCTTCCTCTTGAATCACTCGTTCTATTAAAAAAAACCGCATCAAAATCCGTTGCGTAGTTTTTAAGATTTAAGCGTACATACGACACATACAGGACATAGGGACAGAGAAAACGACTTTGTTTTATACTATGTAGTGATATGTAATTCGTATTTCAGATCGACGAAGGTTGGTGGCAAGGTCTATGTAAAGGCCAGTACGGGCTGTTTCCCGCGAACTATGTGCAGTTGCAGGACAAATAGGAACATTCCAATATTTTTATATATAAGTAAGTGAAACTTTAACAAATACTATAGGAATTGTTGATAACTTTCATTGAATAGTTGTTTTTAAATACGAATGTATTTAAATATGATAAAATTATGTAAAACGCGTAGAGTATATTTGATGTAAGATGGGGATGGAATTTTCTAGAAAAATTTTAAAAGCATTTCTCTCTTGTTGAAGTATAACTTCATGTTAAAATTAGGGCCGATTTTTCAATCCATAATTAAAATTTATCCGCCCAATAAAGTATTACACGATAATATTAAAATGTCACCCGTAAACTGTCAAAGACGGGCAAAGAATACATTTTTGAAATGGTAGTTTAATACGTTATTCGACGAATAAGTATTATCCAAGGATTGAAAAATCAGCCCTTAGTAAATCTTTTTTTGTTCTTAATCGATGTAAAACGTAACGTCAAAACGTCTAAAAATAATTTTGTTTAATTAAAATATTGTAAAATTCTTCCTACATTTGAAATAAAAATATTCAAGAAACGCATCCCATGTCTTATTCAAATATAATAAACTTCGAATTTAAGGCAAATGTAGAAAACATATCCACCAATTAAAATAACGTAAAAGAAATAACTAAATTCACGTGACATTCAAGTATTAAAGAATTATTATTAGTTTTAAAGTTAGTTTTTATTTTGCAAAAAAAAAAATACTTTTTGTATAGAACTGCTATGTTACAAAAAGCGTATTTTAAATCTGTATTATAGATAACGCATTTTTTATATTTTATATTTATAGTATTGCAAAATGCTTTTATACATTTTTATTTAATACAGACTGACGCAATATAAATATAAATAAATATATGTATAATGATATAAAAATATAGATTGTACTTTGTACGTAATCGGTAATATGACCTATTGAAAAAAATCATAAAAATAGCTTTTAATTTTGATGTACTTGTATTAATTGAGATTGACAATTAAGTATTCATTTTGTATTATTTATTAATAATTATAATATGTATTTCTTTACTCATTAATTAAACTTTTATATTCTTGTGTGTGTGACACCTTCGTCATACACTAGCGTTGTCTTTGTAACTATGTATGTGTGCGTGAGATATGTATCGAAGATTTATCAGCCAACTATTGGTTTATATTTCTTGTATTGATACAAAATAATTTGCCAAACACAATAATTCATATAGATTAGCGAATTTGAAATTCTGTATGTGTGAGTGAGAATAGAGTGGAGCATTTATTAGCCAACTGTTGACTTATCCTATAACGATACTAAAAAGTTGCCAAATGCAATAATTCAAATACATACATATAATTTCGGATTTTTAATTCTGTATGTATGAGTGAGAATGGTATGGAGGATTTATCAGCCATTAGTTGGCTTATATTTCTTGTATTGATGCAAAAAAAATTGCCAAATGCAATAATAATTCATATATAATTTCGGATTTGTAATTCTGTATGTATGAGTGAGAACTGTATAGATGTTTTATCAGCCAACTGTTGGCTTATATATCCTTTACCGAGACTAAAATATATTTATTGCCAAATGCAATAATCATATAGAATTTCGAATTTGAAATTCTGTATGTGTGAGTGAGAACAGTATGGAGCAATTATTAGCTAACAATTGGCTTATATTTCTTGTATCAATACAAAAAATCGCGATTCTGTTATGTGATTCATATAGTTTCGATCATTGAAGCATTTTTATAATAGCGCAGTAAACTAGATATTTAGATGCACTAAAGTCTTAAACAACGTGTAACCTCAAACGGAATTAACGAACAATAATATAATAATGCCTAAATATAATCTATTATTATATGTGAAATGATTTTCATACGATTTGTATACCTGTATATTGTATATGGGTCTTGTTCGTCTTTTATATATGTTTATTAAAGATTATCAATATTTTTATTGGTTTTTATTTATTTGTACCTATGTTATATGTAATAAAAAATATATTTATCGTAGAAAAAAGTAACTGTAAATAAATAAATGAAAAATCCTTATTTCAAACTAAGTAGCTGTGCTCCGCGGTTTTACCCGCAGTGCTTCGCTCCTCTTGGTCTGATGATATAATTATAGCCTTCCTCGATAAATGGGCTATCTAACACCGAAATAATTTTTCAAATCGGACCAGTAGTTCCCGAGATTAGCGCGTTCAAACAAACAAACGAACATATTCTTCAGCTTTATAATATTAGTATGGACACATATCTATATTTCATACTAATATTATAAATGCGAAAGTCAAAGAAATGTTACACTGTCATGCATCAACCACAGCACTGATTGGGATGAAATTTGAAATTAATACAGAAAGGTCTAGGATCTAAAACAGACTATGACTATTAAAAAAAAATATTAAACTGACTGAAATATTTTGAAGAGTCATATTATACCTGTAGAAGTGTTAGATGTGACGTTAGCTTAAATAAAAAGCTGTCCATGACTGGTAAAAATATCTAATTCGACATTTAATAGATAGCACCATATAGTAATAGAAATTAGGCTTTAGGAACTCGCACTTCAGTTAACAATTAAAGATAAGACAGGTATGTCTACCATGTGCAACTCGAAAGTAAACATAAGACGCGTAATAAAATAAATTCCTATAATAACGCTAAAAATATTCTAAATACCAATATTGTAAAATATTTAAATGATACTAAATATGTCACTTATTTGTGAAAGTTTCCACTTTTTAAAGTATTATACATAATGGATTCCATATAAATAGGGCGGCTTGGTGCATGATAATTATAGTGTCTCAACATGTACTCGTATATTGTTGTACTAAGCTTGGTCGCTTGGGCCCACGGCCTCGATCCAGAGGTACAAGAAAAGTTCGAAAAGTTACCACGCGATGACTTCGTCGTCTATTTTAATAACAAGAACTTCACGTGGAAAATAAAAAATAATAATTTCATCGATGAGAAGATCATGAACAGCGTCGAACTGCGCTCAGTCGATATTCCGATGAAAATCAAAAGCGTGGAAAATCGGGAGTCAGTCTCGGGTATACCAAAGGAATACAATGTTGCAGAACACCTGGCACACATTGGTGTTTGTTTGTTTATAGACGACTATGAGGAAGCAAGAAATTGTAGCTCAAGTTGGGCCATCAGTGCGGTAGGGGTCGCCGCTGACAGACAGTGTATACGTTTGGCCAATGACATGTATAGGGGTAGCGTGCATTTTCTTATACTAAAATTTTCTCAATTCGACCTAACTTGTTGTAAAAAATGCTCGTCCAAAAGCTTCTGTGCCGGAGGATCGCCCGAAGAAGCATTATTATATTACTTGAGAAGCGGATTGGTGGGTTCCGGTTGTAAACCTAAGCTTCCCGATCACGAGGCGTGCGTAGAAGCTTGTGATGATCCAGATCAATATTATCTGGCAAGTAAATGGTTCGGGGAATCCATATACATAATGCCTGAAGACGACACTGAAATACGTCGGGACATATCAACTAACGGGCCCCTGCTCGCCATTTTCAAGGTTTATGAGGATTTCAAGGATTACAGCAGTGGAATTTATGAGCATACGCATGGGAAGCTGCTCGGTTACCACAGCGTCAAGGTCATCGGTTTTGGTGAAGAGGATGGGACACCTTACTGGCTGGCAGTGAACAGCTGGGGAGGTTATTGGGGTGAAAGCGGTAGAGTAAAGATAAAACGCGGCCAAGCCCACGTTGATTTCGAGAAACGCATGGTAGGCGCAATCCCGAGGGCTCACTTTCATTAAATATGTGTCTTACGATTAAGATTGCTGTCAAATGTTTAAATAAAACGATTATTCATTAATTCTGTGGATTTTATTTATAGATTTATTTATTTGCTATGTTTTAGATACTTGTTTTAAAAAATATTATAAGAAAATATGTATGGAAAGTAAAAAAAAAACATAAAAATACATTACAATTACAATACAAAAAAGCGATAAAAATTGCGTTCCTTAGGCACGGAATAAAAAAAAGTAGACATTTTTTTTCAGGAACTCAGTCAAGCTTCATTAGAATTCCGACTGTTGGTTAGATTTTTCAATTAAAACATCAGAATTAGTCTGAGTTCGAATTCAACTAATTACTACTAATTCAATAGGTAAACATTTTTTGTGTAGGTAAATATAATTTATGCTAGCCATCAATGCATTTAGTATCGAAGATCATAAAGGCATGTCGTGGGACTTTGTAAACAAATAATGTCTAAATTTGCCACTTAATTTTGAATGTTCATCTTAATACTTATTATAAAGGCGAAAGTTTGTAAGGATGTATGGATGTATGGATGTTTGTTACTCTTTCACGTAAAAACTACTGAACCGATTACAATGAAATTTAGCACACATAATATAGAGGGTAACTTGGATTAACACATAGGATAGTTTTTATCCCGGAAATCCCACGGGAACGGGAACTATACGGGTTTTCCTTTGCAAACGCGGGCGAAGCCGCGGGCGGAAATCTAGTTTGGAATAATTATATCTCATGAGTCAAGAGTCTATTAATGAGAGGCACAAGTCGACATATTTGCTTGCCTTTTTGCTTTACCTGATGGCTCCTTTCACAATGGGCAGCGTTGGCCCAACAAATGATCCAAGATGTATGCCGCCATTACGGCTATCCATACTAATATTATAATTTGGAAAATCCAAAAGTGCACGCCTCATAATTTTTTTTAATAAATATTTATTAATTATTATTTTTGTTTATTTAATAACAATTAAACCACATCGAATCAGACCCTGAAAAATGAAAGGGTTCTATTCCTGAGCATACTCAAGCGTAAGAGAAAAAAAAAGACTCGATTAGTAAAGTATTTCGGTCGCTATCGTGTTAACAAGAAAAAGGATCCGCACATACAGACACACGGACGTCCAAGACAGAACTTTTTTAAACTGTTTTTTAACTAGTTTAAATAACAAAAATGACATCAAAAATATCATGAACGTTAAAAATAGTGTTTTTTCTTAATATGTGTGTGTATGTATTATCTTACAAGTGCAATGTATGATACATAAAGACATTTTAAGTTTGAAAAATCAGATGTTTTGCGCGAAGTGACAGTAGTACCCACCTCAACGCTTCGCTTATGAGGCGTGCAATAAATGCGAAAGTAACTCTGTCTGTCTGTCTGTTACTCAATCACGCCTAAACTACTGAACCAATTTGCATGAAATTTGGTATAGAGATATTTTGATACCCGGGAAAGGACATAGGCTACCTTTTATTGCGAAATATGTACCATGGGCGAAGCCGGGGCGGACCTCTAGTTATGAATAAATATTTACAATGTCAGCTGATCACATACATTGAATATTTAACTCGCCCAACGCTGCCCATTATGAAGAGGGTCCATAATACCGTTTTATCTCTGCCGGAATTTTCGTTATTTCAGTTACCTAATTTTACCGAACAATATTGACTATTACTTTATACCTAATAGTCCGTTAGCATGTATTACCATCGTATGCGTACCTGCTAGCTCAAAAAGACAATTTCCAGGTGATCAAGGAACGTAAAAACATTACTTATTTCATTTCTCTAGGCTGAGTTTTTGTACGTTGTTGACAATAATCTGATAGTATAATAATGTCATATAGGTTTGTGAAAATATCTATTAAACGGGTTAATTTCCTCCAAGTAAGGTTTTCCAGGGAGTGGTATTTTTACATCATAAGAAACGAATATCTCGTAAACTATTTATTAAATCATTTAATTATATCTTCGCCATTTGTTTATCCCTCGATTACATGTATGGAGAGCTACCCTTAAAATATATTTTTCAAAAAATAAAATGTTGCCTATAAGCTAAATCTCATATTAGTCTATCATTATATTATAAAGTTTGGTCGTGATCAATCCAATGGTTTTTACGTGATTGATGCACATACAAGTAGACAAGCTCCAGCAGATAAGGTTTTAGTAACCCTTGTTTTGGGATCTATAAAACAACCAAATTGCTTAGCCATTTAAATAAATCTTGAATAATGTCTAATGTACAGAAATTGCCTGGTTACTGTTTTATTATAATTATGTAGGTATCTATAGTTCTGCCTGTATTTCAGTATTGGAATATTTTAAATAATTTTCTAGTATTTAAAACATCATAGAAATGTAATTATTAATCGTCTTATCTGTTTACTTTTTCCCTCCGCATTTTTTGAATTCAGATGGCAACACACAGATAAAAAAATAATATAATTGTTACAAAATTTTTCACGTTCCATGTAACTTTTTTATTACCAAACTATTTAAAGCTATAAAAATACCATGTAACCTTATCATGTTTTAACAATTCTTTTTATTTAAATAATACCTAATTTATAAATAATATGGTCGTACTTTCTACAGTACGCATCAGGATGTATACTAGTAGCATCGTGATTCTTTCAGCACTGGTCTCTAGGGCCCTTTGCTTCAACGCAGAAGTCGACGATAAGTTCCACAAACTCCCCCGCGATGAATTCATTAAATACTTCAACAGTCAAAATTTTACTTGGAAAATTCAAAAGCACAACTTCGAAGGTAAGGTGCTAGATTGTGCCGAAGTAAGCACCGATCATCCAATTCCTATAAAACCTGGTGGATACAAAGTACATGTTCCAAAAACATTTGATGCCACTGAAAAATGGCCAGAATGTAGTATAAGATACGAGAATTTAGATCAAGGAAGCTGCGGGTCGTGTTGGGCGATTGCTGCCTCTTCGGTAGCCAGTGCTCGATCATGTATCTTGGGTCCAAATATAAAGAAAGATGGGCCTGTTTCTTTACGCAAAGAACCAGTGCTGTCTACTCTCGATTTGGCGTGTTGTACGGATTGTTTCAATAAAAGTTTCTGCAGCGGAGGTTCCCCTGAACGAGCGGCTCTATATTGGGTAAAGCATGGTTTGGTTACGTCAAGTTGCAAACCCTATAGTGATACAATAAATGGCACATGCAAAGAAGAATGTGTTAACGAGACACTATCATACAAGGATAATAAGCATTTCGGAGAAAATATTTACATAGTGGTGGCTGATGATTTGGAGATTCGAGGTGAATTGGTTTATAATGGTCCCTTGATAGCAACCTTTGCTTTATACGAAGATTTGAAAGACTATAAGAGTGGTATATACGAACATACATACGGAAAATTGGTTGGATATCATAGTGTCCAAGTGATTGGATATGGAGTAGAGAATGAGGTTCCGTACTGGCTTGTTACTAACACTTGGGGAATGAAGTGGGGTGAATCAGGCGTTTTTAAAGTAAAACGCTTCCAAAAGGATCTGGGTTTCGAGAAACAAATGATTTCTTTGTTTCCAAAGAGAAAGCACTGTCCTTAATACGTATCATTTGGAAATTGAATATTAATAAATGATGTGCCTAACAGATTTGTTTTGTTTTGTTTGTTTTTATTAGTTTCCTAATATAGACTTTTATTTTTAAATATTCCATAAACAAAAGTAGAATAAATTATAGCATAGATACTTACAGTAGTAATGTTTCTTTACTTAGCATGTAGGTTGTACCTATGTTCTTATTATTTTTACGTCTTAAAAACCAGTTTTTTTGTGTCATATAGTTAGGTAATTAATTCATCGCTAAAGACTGTTACATACATATGAATTGCTTATTTCAGGCTTCAAGAAGCCTATGTAGTTACGAGACATACAGTAAATTATTTTTAAAAACAAACCAAAAAAGCTATCTGTAGATGAAAAGCTTTTGAATTGTTAAAAATTTATAGGGAGCGTACATATGGCTATATGAGGTTATAAGCTTTGTAGAGAGAGCTTTACGCCAAAAGCTTTTGATAATTGCATATAAACGACAGCATATTGCATCTCGATTCATGTTGTCGTTCACCTATTTATTATTATATAATATTATAGATTATAATATTAAGAAGTAAAATAACATTAATCTTTATTGAACACGAGCTGTGCCCCGCGGTTTCACCCGCGTGCCTCCACTCCTGTTGGTCTTAGCGTAATGTCATATAACCTATTATAGCCTTTCTCGATAAATGGGCTATTTAACACCGAAAATGTTAAAAATATGTACCGGTGGTAAATGTTAAAAATATGTACTTAATGACGTTTCAAAAGTGCTTCTAGAAGAAGTCTAATTGAATAAATAAATGTTTGAGTTTGAGTTTGAAAGAATATTTGAAATCGGACCAAAAGTTCCTGAGATTAAACAAGTAAACAAACTCTTCAGCTTTATAATATTATATTGAACATATACAAAAACAACAAAGAGGCTGCAGGCATCAGTCAGGACTCAGGATAGGAGAAAGTCACAGCCCGACAAGAACTGTTTGATCTCTTCTGTCATTAGAAATCCGTTAAACTTATGAATTCATTTGACTGCACTTTCACTAGAGGCATACGATACGACAACCTGCATACTATTTACAGCTTGTTTTAGCTTCGAGAAAAAAGCTTATTATTATCCACCTTAGAACATTCATGATCCTTCGTCTATCTATTGTTTACACTGTTTTAGAGCAGGCTCCAAGGAGATGTTCGTTTGCAAAAATAGCGGACCTAAATCTGACTTCTGATATATATTGTATAGATCCCAGACATCCTATAGACAGATGTTGCCAACCAGTTTTGTGGTCCCCCTCCCCCCACCCCGGTAATTAAATATGGCATACAAAGAAAAAAATAAAAATTTCCAAAACATGCCGTGTGGGGTATCAAATGAAAGAGCTTATTGAGTAGATCACGAATATATAGCATACTATAACATTTCTTACACTTTCTCTAAGATTTTTTAGAAAATTTACGAAAATGCTCCATTTTTGAGTTAACTTTAAACCACTATAGATTGAAAACTCATGAACATATTTTTTAAATTATTATTTTAAATAATTAACAGTAGTCCATTGTTTACGATTCAATAGTTCGTAATATATGTGGTGGATTTGATGACCCCACAAAATGTTTTAAATTGCAAGGCGCAACTTTCACTGAAGTTACCGATTTGAAATCACACAGAGGCTGATTCAAGAATGTTCTGCCATATTTTTCATTCTGTCAAACACAACGACAGTGCAGAGATAATTATTCTAAGCCCTGACACCGATATTTTTGTATTAGGCCTTTTTTACCGATATTTTCTGGCATAAACTTGAAAATATACTCGCCATCTTTGAATGCTCCCCCCACTCCCCCATGCAACTATTTCACTGTACGAACTATTGAATCGTAAACAATGGACTATTGTTAATTATTTAAAATAATAATTTAAAAAATATATTCATGAGTTTTCAATCTATAGTGGTTTAAAGTTAACTCAAAAATGGAGCATTTTCGTAAATTTTCTATTAATCTTAGAGAAAGTGTAAGAAATGTTATAGTTTGCTATATATTCGTGATCTACTCAATAAGCTCTTTCATTTGATACCCCACACGGCATGTTTTGGAAATTTTTATTTTTTTCTTTGTATGCCATATTTAATTACCGTTGTGGGGAGAGGGGGACCACAAAACTGGTTGGCAACATCTGTCTATAGGATGTCTGGGATCTATACAATATATATCAGAAGTCAGATTTAGGTCCGCTATTTTTGCAAACGAAACTCCACTGAGAGTCCGGTCTATTTCGAACTGCTACTGATAAAGTTTACGTTATCATAAGAAATGATAGAATGACTTTTCTTTCACACAAATACCCAAGTGTTAGAAAAAATTACTTAGAAATTGCTTATTTAGCTTTCGAAAAGAATTGTTTTGAACTATGATTAAATGATAAACAGTTAAAAGACGAAGAAAGAGCGTTTTTGTGTGAGAGAATCGATAGGTACTTACGTCGGTACATACTAACAACCTTTTGCGTTTATAATTTAAATATAGGTACATAGTACGATGTTAAAGGGAAATTATACATACAGATACATACTTAACTATTGATCTTTTCAACCGCTTTTAAAATAAAGGAGGAACTTCTTAATTCGACTGTATTTATTTTTTGGGTTTGTCACCTCAGAACTTTCGACAAAGTGAACCGATTTTGATGATTCTTTTTTTATTTAAAAGTTGGTGCCTCCCACGTGATCTGAATTAACTTTGCTCTATTGCTGATAATGTGAGGGTTAAAAATAATAGGTATTATGTTAATTAATTATCAGTTTTTTATAACAAATCGCTACCTACCTACATAAAATTATAATATAGCCCGTACAAATGTCTGCATACTGCAAGGACTTTCTTTATGCACATTTTGTACATTCTAAATAAATTGTTATGTCATAAAATATTTCAAGTTATCAATCACCATGTTACCTTGAAGGGTGAACATTCTTAGCATTTAATTGCATTTTAATGTTCAAAATACAGTATAAATTGGTAGCCAGCGGCGTTTTCATCAGAAATCAGCAAGATGTACAGCATCGTAGTACTTCTGGCGTTCGCTTCTAGCGCTATTTGCTTCAACCCTGAGGTTGACGAGAAGTTCCGGACACTTCCTCATGACGAATTTATTAAATACTTCAACAGTCAAAATTTTACTTGGAAAATCCAGAAGAACAATGCTCTCGATGATAAAATGATTGATTGTGTTGAGGTAAGAAATGATTCCCTCCCAGTGAAACCAAATGTAATCGGGACGTTTAAGTATTTCCCGAAAAATTATGATGCCCAAGAAATGTGGTCTCACTGCTTTGTGGAACGCATTAATCCAATTCATAATGGGTGTGCCTCATGCTGGGCTAAAACCGTTGCTAACGTAGCCTCTAGTAGGTCATGTATTAGAAATTATTATCAAGTTCCACGACTATCAGCTATGGACTTCACTTGCTGTAAGGATTGCTTCAGTAAAAACTACTGCAGTGGAGGTTCCCCTGAACGTGCAGCATTGTTCTGGTTAAAAAATGGACTGGTTACCACAATTTGCAAACCGTATGATGAAAAGGTAAATGACACAACATGTAAACAAGAATGTATAGACGAGGACGTATTTTACAATGCAGATAAATACTTTGCCCAGCAAGTGTATATAATGCCGGCTGATGATCATCAGATTAGATTTGAATTGTACTTTCATGGTCCCTTGGTGGCATCCTTCGCTGTATACGAAGATTTGAAAGATTACAAGAGTGGTATTTACGAACATACTCACGGAAAGTTAATTGGACATCATAGCGTCCAGGTGACCGGTTATGGAGTGGAGAACGACGTTCCATACTGGATAGCTTCCACTGGCGCACAATGGGGTGATGTAAGAGTAATGAAAATTAAACGTTTCCAAGATAAATTAGGTTTCGAGAATCAAATGATTTCTATGATACCCAGGTTTCATTAATACGTTGATTTTATTGATGTATCATAACATGATTGTGGTTTATTAAAGAATTGTAACCGGCATGATTTTGTGTTATTTTTTATTTATACTTTTCTTACGTGTAGAACTTAGATAGAATCTGGAATAGGTATATAATATTGAGTCATATTCTTTTTTTATTTTGCTCGATGTCTTAATAGGTATATAAGCAATTCACCTATGTAAAGAAGAATACATGTTTATGAAGTGTTTATGCTTTCCTGAATTGACAGACCTTTGTGACAGACGTTTATCTCCACCGTTATCTACTTCTGTCAAAAATGTCAAGAGTGCCCTTTATAAATTCATCAGTAAACAAATTTTACGCATTAAATTCATTGGAATGCTACTCAAACTCCTAGCAATTTTTATTTATATGACACAAACAAAATGCGAAATAGACAGACGCGTAATCACAACGCTAAAGTATTCCAAGTTTTATATTAAACCCTTCGTTGTTAACGGTAAACCAGCGTTGGTCGGTGAGGTGCCTTACCTGGTATCGATAAAAGAGCCGACGCGAAGGCTGGGTCACGGCAGAATAGTCTGGAAGAATCTTTGTGGCGGGAGTATTATCGATGAAATGAGAGTATTAACAGCCGCTCACTGTTTTGAAGGCAAGAACTTCTTTTATGCTCGTCACCCCAAGCTGCTGCGCTTAGTTGCTGGAAGTTTCCGAACCGACCTGACGCACTCGGGACGCACAGAAACAAACGTTATAAACCAGTGGCGAACTATTGACAGGGTGATTCTGCACAAGCACTTTAATTTCCCGGACAACGATATAGCTATCGTGTTCGTGAACGCTAAATGGCGCTTCATACGCAATGTCAACTTTATCACACCGGCGAGGAGAGAAGCGGACTATCCGCAAACGTGCACATCGGCCGGTTTTGGCAGAACGGGCTATAGTTTAAAAGACCCTATATCGCCTACACTTTTGGTAGCTCCGATTTACGTGCTGACGAGGTGGCACTGCTCAAAGTTGTGGGAGATGAACATGAATTCCTTTGTTTGCACCGATTCGTCGGTGACCGACATGTCTAGGGGTGACTCTGGGGGTCCTTTAGCGTGTAAGAATACTTTGGACCCGGAAGAGCAGCCGGGAAGGGAGTTATTGGTGGGTGTTGTAAGCGGGAAAAACTTCGATAAAACAACATTGTACACCCGTGTCTCCGCGTATCGAGATTGGATTGATAATAATGGAAGTTTTGTATTATTGAGTAATATTGTTGTTGTTTTGATTACACTTTTGTTGTCAATATATCATTTCTTTTAATTGTAGTCATGGAAAGGTAATCATACGTCTTAAAATAGACTAGTAACATTTAACATTAACACTTATGATGCAGTGGTAAGGATGCGCTGGGTATTTATCTACCTACTGTGTCGATATCCTGATACACAAATAATCAGTCTATTAAGGTAAGTCAATTTCTCGGCCTGTTAGGATCAGTGGAAAATACGTGAATGAATTTATATTTTTGCTTGACTCATAAACTGAATTACATAGTTTTTTTGTAGTTTAGCTACTTTTAACCGTTTTATTGTATTACTAATAATATATAGGTAATTCCTTCGCAACTTAAAAAAATCATAGAATATTCTATATGTCATACAAGATATTCCTATGTCCTTTCCGTATTCATAGACCTTGTCTGGACGTTAATGCTCTATGCATGAGAAACACCTTTGAATATATTTGTATAAAAATGAACGTTTAATCTTTGAAATAATTCTATATACATGATATTCATTGAAGAAGTAAATATGTGTGATGGAAATCATGAAATATAGATATTATATTATGATAATTTCGTCGATTTAAGAATAAACAAGGGATTTGTTGAAGAATCTATGTGGTCATTAAGGATAAGTTTGTTTTTCGTTACAAACTACAAAATAAATAATATACTATTATTATTTTCCATTTAAATCACAACAAACTATTCAGTATAGGTATAGATACGTTGCCTTAATTTAAAATCAATTTCAAAAATGTTTTCCTGCCAGGCAAATTTTGAAACGGCTTATCCGATTTTGACGAGAATTCCACCTAGAAATATCAAATATATGTAACCTAGAGACTGACATAGGCTCTTTCTCTTATAATTAATATCTTGCAAAAAGTGATTCAATACGGACAAAGTCACGTGTACCAACTAGTCTTTCTTTATATATAAAAATGAATCGCAAAATGTGTTGGTAAGCGCATAACTCGAGAATGGCTGAACCGATTTCGATAATTCTTTTTTTATTATATTCCTTGAAGTACGAGGATGGTTTTTATATAGAGAAAACGTAAATATGTACCACGGGCGAAGCCGGGGCGGACCGCTAGTAACTATATAAAATGACATAATAATTCACATCGCGAACACATGTGGAATTCGCAATAAATCTAAGAATTCAATGATATTACAAAATATTCTCATAATAACACGTTACTTGCATATCCAGAAAGCATAGCATGCATATTAATGCATTTTATCACTGAGAAATGAAACTATATTGAATAATCAGTATTTTGTATCATATCTATTTATTATGCCTTAGCAACTAGATACTTAAGTTGTACCTAGTTGACTTAGAATATGTTCTTTTACTAAAGGTACGAAATCATATTAAATATTTGTCTAATCAAAATTTTCTCAACTTTATCTCTTTTGAGAATTCGTTATGCATTGATATTATTTAATTTGATATAACTATTTGGAAAAATCTAGTAGTAGGTAGTAGTATTATATAGACCATGTGTTATTCTAGTTCATAAGCTACATCACTGGCGAGTTTTATTAAAATTCGTTCAGTGGTTTTTCGATGAAAGATTGACAAACGTAGGTATAGGTTAAAACCTTAGTCAAAACCTATATCGAAACTTTCGAAACGTCCAAAAAAACTTTCGAATTTATAAAAATTACTAGTAGGATAGAATATTATCATGTTAAAACTTACATATATTAACATAAACATCAATCTCACTATGAAATAACTTACTTACATAATTTATTTTCATACTAAGTACTTACTTTCCACGCAATGAAAAACGCGTCAAAACAATTAGGCTCTTCAACAACTATATAAACAAAGTTAATGAAATAATGACGCGCCATGATTAGCTGTGATGCTCGATAATGATTTCCGTTTCATGATAAACGTTATCATTAAAAGCTTACAAAGGTTTCATTAAGATTAACTTTGAATTACGCTCGCAGCTATTTTATGTTATGATGTTTATATAAAAATAAATTGTTTTTCGAAGAATACATTCTTAAAAATTATACTAAACTTTACAGAAGAAATTTAAGACTTTGTAACGGATTTTAAACACGATTTACTCATTATATTACTAACTCGACGTTTCATTTCGAACACTTTACAGCGAGCGTGGTGGTGGGGAGACTGTTCCAGTTCTAAACTCTTTAATTTTTTAAATGTATTTATTATACATATTTACTCGCGTTATATAAAACACAACAAATATATAATAATCTATAGGTACATAAAGCAGTGAAATAAATGCAATGATTGATGAGGTAATAGTGTTCTAATACCTGAAACAAAGTATAGTTATATCTCGCTTTAGCCTTTTTGAAAGCACGTTATTGTATTGTGCATTTCCTTCATTTGTTTTTTTTTATAATGTTATAATGAAAGTAAGTAGTAACTCTGTCTGTGACTGTTTGTTAAGCTTTCACACAACCTTTGAACCGATTTTTATGAAATTTGGAACACAGATGATTAATTTAAACCTCGGTATAGAACATTAGAGACCTTTTATCAAAAAATAAACTTCGATGCGAATAATTTAACGGGGTCTGGAAACATGACGTCACACGACAACGTGACGCGCATGCAAGCCTTCGCGTTTCGTTTCACAGAAAGCTCACAAAATAAATAAAATACACAAACAAAACTTAAGCAAAACCACATGACAAAGATTCTCAAGCTATTTAGTATGCATAAGCAAGCTGCGTGAACTTGGCCATTCATCAACGCCCCTTCTCGAATAAACATCGACTAATTACTTTGAAAAAGTCAAACGAATTCTAAAAGCTATTAAGATAGTGCAAGTGAAACTTTGCGGTTTCATTTTGGCTTGGTGCATCGCTTGCTTTTCACTTTTCGAAGTGTAGTGTTAAAGTTTACGTTATTTTCTATGTTTGTGTAGGATTTTGTGTGACAAATACTAGAAAGAAATCTATACTAATATTATAATCTATACTAATATTATAAAGCTGAAGAGTTTGTTTGTTTGAACGCGCTAATCTCAGGAACTACTAGGCCGATTTGAAAAATTATTTCGGTGTTGGATAGCCCATTTATCGAGGAATGCTATAGGCTATATATCATCACGCTAAGACCAACAGAAGCAGAGCCACGCGGGTGAAACCGTGGAGCGCAACTAGTAAGCTATAAAAGTGTTTGTGTTACAATTGATTCTTATCACATTTATTATCAACGTTCAATGATTGATTTTTACGTTTTATATCGAATTTATTCATCTTACTTAACACAATTCTTAGTTAATTTTGATATTTTGTTTTTATAGCATTCCAACACTTTATACCTAAATATAAATAGGTGTTTTGTTTGTGTGTGAACCAACCATAATATTTGTGTTCAGTATCTGTAGCTCACAAATTTGAGTGAAAATTTCTCTGAAAAATCTTGATCTGATTTCATATAAAATTTCGTCATCATCTTCTTCATCCTCAATCAATATAAATAACAATAACCGTTACATAATACAGATTCATAATATTATTAGAGACAATTGAAATTCCATTTAAAACACAAGCCAAAATAGCTTGCGGCAAAAAGACGATACGCCTCCATTGTTTTTAAAAATAGATATAAAATAACGAGCTTGAGGCTTAATTTTTCTTTATATAGGATCAAATTTAAAATTGTAATATCTATTTAATCTCGACATAATAATTTTAAATGAGAATTTAAAAAAATTGAAAAAAATCCGTCTGTTTAAAGTGGGTCCAAATCGAGTCGAAAGGAGAATACATCCTCTTTCTAGCACAGGCCCCTTGAAAAACAGTAACTATATTATAGGCCTGAGTCATTTTACGTTTATTTATCCATACTAATATTAAAAGTAACTCTGTCTGTCTGTCTGTTGCTCAATCACGCCTTAACTACTGAACCAATTTTCATGAAATTTGGTATAGAGATATTTTGATACCCGAGAAAGGACATAGGCTACTTTTTACCCCGGGACATAGGATAGGTTTTATCCCGGAAATCCCACGGGAACGGGAACTATGCGGGTTTTTCTTTGACTGCGCGGGCGAAGCCGCGGGTGGAAAGCTAGTAATTTATAATAGTGTAGAAATAAATAATATTATTCTGTAGGGCTTAATTCATCCATGACGGACACAATTTTGAAATCTAAAAAATTATCATTACTGTTTGGCAGCACTGTTTCGTAAAACGTGCCCTATATTATTGTCTTAATTAAAATCCCCTTCTATATTTATAACCCACGTTACCACAGTTGTAGCGGTTGTAAAATTAACTTTTGCTCAGAATAAGTTTATCTGGGAGCACAAACTCGTTTTGTTTTATAAGATTTTCGCGGAGTTAACGTGCGTCACACGACACGGGGAGGTATGGCGCATACTGAGATACTGTACTTATTTGTTTTATAAATATTTGCTTTAATTAAGGTATTTTCGTTGGAAGGGAATTAAATTTGCTTTAATTCAGGTATTAAATTGTTATAGAAAATTACATTCCTTAAAAGTTCAGTCAGGTAAGTTTAAGATTCAAGTGAAAAAGATGGGCGGGATGGGCCATCCTTGGGCAGATGATTTTGTTTTAAGAAATAATCTTTTAAAATACATATTCCACACACAAAAACATCTTGTACATATCTAAGGATGTTATTGGTTGTAATGCATCAGGACGAGCTGCCTTCATTATTTTCGAAAAATAAACTTGTAAGTATACCTACCTTTTATAACTATCTAGAATAATGGAACGAATTAAAAAGAAAAGTCTATTATAAATAACGAATTCATAGACATAACATTTTATTTTTTAACTGTAGGTACATTTTTATAAATAATTGTTTCTATAGAATTCTCACTAAAAATGTCACAAAACAGTCAAGTGAGCGTCGCGCCTTACGCAAGGGATGTCGGTCATTAATTCTTATCAAGGGTTCATTGGAAACAAAGCCGTTTCGTTTAGAGTGCTAGTATTGGACTGTGAAGATTATTTACCTGTGACTACTGATGTTATGTAAATATAGTGTTTTGTAACATATTACGGCCCGGCCTTCACAGCAAGCTGCTCACTCAAGCTACGCCCGCTACGCCGTTCGCATGGGAACGGAATGCGTCTTGCTGTGTTAATTTTTAAGATCTCTTTAGAATAATTATTAAAATTGCATATTAAATCTAGAACTCCTGCGTGAAGCGGTCATAGGTGTATTAAGTTTTATTTTATTTGAATGTAATCATAAAAAAATCATTCGACTTTCTTTTGGGGCCGGCAGTGGCGTTCTTAATTAACACCCTTAGTATGAATAACCGTTTTTGTTTTGAAATATTTAATTTTTCGTGTACATAAAGGGTTTGAACGTAGCACAGCCCTGGCACTATAAAAAAATATAAATTTGTTCAATCAGTTTTTCAATTGAAAGGTTAAATTGTTAGTTTCTTTCTTTCTCCGTCAAATTCATAATTTTTTATAATTAATTACTTTTTACGCAATTAATGTGAATAATATTTCCCGACGAATTTATCCGCCATTGAAAATTTTCTGCCCTAATCCTGACTGAAAATTTTCACATGAGATAAATTTAGAGCTTATTTTCTGATTAAACAAAAAAAACGCATTAAGCAGTAGAAAGCTAAATTATTGTTCAGTGAAAGACATTTTTTTTTACTTTAAAAAGCAGGTAGAGTCAGGGCGAAGGATTAGTTCTAGTATAAAAACTACGTACTGAAACAACTTAATTATTCAAAAACAAAAAAGACATGACATGAATGTTGAGACAATTCTCGCGCATACAAAATATATTCAGACATTTGGAGGTTAACCCTTATTCAAACGCGAGCCTGTGGAGGAGCTAACAAAAAAGTAAGATACGTTCCTGGGTAATTTTGGGTCGTAGATTTCAAAAATACACACAAAAAAGGGGTTAGTGGGGGGGAAGTGCCCTTTTTTCGGTGGGAAGTATATATCCCATCATCTGTTCTCTCTTGTAAAAAGTTTGGAAAGGTGGGAACTATAGCTCCCAGTGTCCACTCCAGACATCAATATTTTAAAACACTAGTTAGTTGCCCTGACTCCACTTGTGAATTTAATGTTATCGTAAAAAATTATAAAGATCAAGTTTTTTAATAAAGGAGGTGAAAGTACTCATCAATGCAAGTTTCTTTTACTGAGGGAAGAATTCGGGAATTGAAAAATGAATGACTTCAACATAAAAATGGCATTTTTCTACAACAAAATAAAAACAATAGGTAAATACTAATGTATTGAGTTAAGATTTCTAATTATCTGATCAGGAAATAACGAATAACAATAAATAAGTTGCTTATACCAACTAAAAAAGATTTTTTAGACACACAGATTTTATATATAGAATTTCCGAATGTCGTGTGCAGTGACGAACACTGGGATGATATCTTCCCACTTAAAGACTTAATTTCAATCGACTCTACCAAGGTATAAAAGAAAGATTCTGGGCATATTTTTACGTTTCACGCAACCGTAATATAGTCTAGTTTACATAGCTAGAACTCAAATCTACTTATCTAATTTTTTTTGAGCACTACACCAAAAACTAAAAAATAACGGTCGTTTTCGGCTGCAAAATCACGTCACCTGACTTTGACGTGTGTTTACCATGACATGTAATAATTTTCTGAAAAGTGTTTCCATGAAAAAAAGTTCTCTAAAATGTTAAGATTGCGTAGATAAATATTACACTGCATTAGGTTTAACCATATTAAAATAAAACACGATTTACTTCAATCTGAGACGTGGGAAGTATAGCTCCCAGCGTTTTAATAAGGGTTAAAGGTAGTTAGTTTTTATTTCTAAACTTTGTATGTATGTTTTAAGCTGTAATATATGTAATAGAATATACTAAATGTATTTATTCTGTTCCGATAATTATAGTGTAAAATATTTATCTAAATACTGCGACAGAAATGTTCAATTTAAGAAGTACTTAAGTTAAAGATTCATCTTAAACATCTACAGCTTTTTACATCTACATCTTAAAGATTCACTTCATTTCGTATTCGTATATTAAAGAAAAATCTAATACTTCCTACTTATAATATTAGTATAAATACAGTTTACGTAAACTTTACAAATATGGCGTTATTCCACACCATTACAAGAGGCATTGCATTGAATATCATGTGACAATTAGGTACACAAACAGCTAGAAAAGCGATTTGCAAAGAAATATCAGTACTTTGTATCTAGTTGAATTTTAAACCGACTTCAATATAAGGAGAAGTTTAAAATCGACTGTATTACAATTCTTTAGGTTTGTTTCCTCATTCCTTTCGACTGCATGAACGGATTTTGATAATTCTTTATTTAAAAGGTGGTCCATTTAAATTTGGTTTTGTTCTGACACTTAAAAGGCGGTTTATAAAAAAAATAATCTTACAGTGATAACCTAAATATGGGTCATTAGTTTTTGGCCATTAACCACTCCTTTTAACGTTAAACCGACAGCTTCATTGGCACATGCTGAGTAACGATAGTTTTGATAAAACTAACAAAACAATTATTATTGTTATTGATTACGAATATTGATTGAGAAAAACAAAATAATCGTAGTTGGAAGGTAAATGAATATTAAAACGTTGACAAAGGTACAAATAATAGGTAGGTATATACATTAATTTCAAATTAATTATTTAATTTATGTTATATGTTATGTATAATGAAGAATCATTTACCTAAAGCACAGAATACATAATAGTAGCTAAACGCTACAGAACGGACACTCTCCGCCTCCCGCCAAAATTAAACTTACCTCACCCCCGCGCGATCAGACATAAAATGGGCCATATTTTTCTGCAAGGACGATACGCAACGAAGATTGACAACATTAATCAAATTGACTTAAAGTAATTTTATTATTTTGGATTTGTGATTATCGTTTTTCGTAGAAAATGGTTAGATATTGTGCTGTTTACGGATGTATTTCATCAGAAAAACGCGAATTTTTTTTTACGCTAGTCACAAATGTGCCAACCATTAAGCGTTAACACACACATTTGCAGTCTCTACAGTGTGACTGTCAAAACGATCATTTTGTATGGAGTGTCCGGGGTGTGCCTAAAGTTTAAACACAAATACGGCCTAGCTTCACGAACTGCTGAAAAGCCTTCACATGCATCTTATCTTAATCTTATATATAAAAATGAATCGCAAAATGTGTTGGTAAGCGCATAACTCGAGAACGGCTGAACCGATTTCGATAATTCTTTTTTTATTATATTCCTTGAAGTACGAGGATGGTTCTTATGTAGAGAAAACGTAAACATGTACCACGGGCGAAGCCGGGCCGGACCGCTAGTACTATTATAAAGGCGAAAGTTTGTAAGGATGTATGGATGTATGGATGTTCGTTACTCTTTCACGTAAAAACTACTGAATCGATTACAATGAAATTTAGCACACATGTAGAGGGTAACTTTGATTAACACATAGGATAGTTTTTATCCCGGAAATCCCACGGGAACGGGAACTATGCGGGTTTTCCTTGCAAACGCGGGCGAAGCCGCGGGCGGAAATCTAGTACTATTATAAAGGCGAAAGTTTGTAAGTATGGATGTATGGATGTATGGATGTTTGTTACTCTTTCACGTAAAAACTACTGAACCGATTACAATGAAATTTAGCACACATGTAGAGGGTAACTTGGATTAACACATGGGATAGTTTTTATCCCGGAAATCCCACGGGAACGGGAACTATGCGGGTTTTCCTTGCAAACGCGGGCGAAGCTGCGGGCGGAAATCTAGTACTATTATAAAGGCGAAAGTTTGTAAGTATGGATGTATGGATGTTTGTTACTCTTTCACGTAAAAACTACTGAACCGATTACAATGAAATTTAGCACACATATAGAGGGTAACTTGGATTAACACATATGTGTTAATCCAAGTTACCCTCTATGATAGGTTCATATGATAGGTTTTATCCCGGAAATTCCACGGGAACGGGAACTATGCGGGTTTTCCTTTGAAAACGCGGGCGAAGCCGCGGGCGGAAATCTAGTTATTTATAATTTTAACTGACAGATACGCTAAACAGAACATATCCGGAAGTTGTGAAACTGGCTATAAATGTCAACCAATTCCGGTGTGAAAGTTAGTTTTGTGATTGAGTATCGCCTAACTTCCCTATTTTTAATATTAGTTGGCACTGCAGAGGGTTATTTTTATATCGGAATGTGTCATCCTACTCCTTACCCTTTTTAGACGAAACCTTTTCTATATGTACCTACGATATGAATTCTCGTAGATTTACTACTTATTTGTCTATTTTTTGCGCATTTAGTGAATTTAATTCGAATGGATGATAAGAAAATATATACGTATCCAACAACGAATACAATTATTAACATTTATTACATACATGATCATGGTCATGAATAGCAAAATTCATAACATTTTTCCAGTCATTAGTTTGTTCTAACCTAAATCTGAAGATTTGTAGGACGCTCAGAATAATTATATTTTGGTAAAAAATAGTAAATAAATAGGTACTCACAATAAAGAAATTTAGATACTTTTTGCCATCAACACCCTGAAGAGATAAAATAGGGAATTTAAATTTGTATGGACAATTTAAGTTATAACGTAAACTGTACACTAAACAAAAAAAAAACACTAAATTTCATAAGTTGATTTGCTTTATCAAGTAAAAATTTGTTACAGTTGTATCATAATACATCTGTGACATATTTTTATTATGATTACGACATTTATGTTAAACAAAAATTATTATCGAAACGCTTTATCGTTACAAGATTATAGTTTAAATATTAATTTAATGTGTTATTACTTTACAGTTTAGAAATATATTTAAACTAGTCGTTCAGATTGGTTTTGTCTTTGTTTCTTATTTTTGTTTCTAATTAATAAGTTAAAATTAAAATAGATTGGTTGTTATTCAGGGGCGTAGCTACCGCCGTATCTGCCGTATCAATTATACGGGGCCCCCGCGCCAAGGGGGCCCCCAACGTGCGCTTTTGTGAGAAATCTTTACCCTTCCTAAGGGCCCCCAAACAAATTTTTATACGGGGCCCCGCCAAGGCACGCTACGCTTCTCTTGTTATTAGAGTTATTTATATAGGTAACTATCTTTAAAGCAGCCTTAAAATATATGATGTCTGCGAAATCACAGTAGGACTCTTCCTATAATTGAGGTAAATATAAATTTATTCATGTTATTTTATTGAAATATTGTTTCGATACGAAATAGGTAGGTATGCACTTTATCCGATTCCAATATATCTATTATTACTAGCTATGCCACGCAGTTTCAGCGAAAAAAGAAGGGGTCGATTGAAAGAAATGCAGCTTACGTTCGACTTTGATGTTCAGCTATTTTAATTCCAAATATGTATAACTATCAATTAATGATTGTGTACTTTAGCCGTAATTCTCAATTTTAATATTACTAGCTGCGCCCTACACTTTTACCCGCATTGCTCCGCTCGAATTGGTCTTAGCGTGATGATATAATAGGTATAGCCTGCCTTCCTCAATAAATGGACTATCTAACAGTGAGGAAATTTTTCGAATCAGACTCGTAGTTGCTGAGATTAGCGCGTTCAAGCAAACGAACAAACTTTTCAGCATTATAAATATTTCAGGACAATTTTCACACACCATCTGATGCCATAACTACTAAGCTTTCGCTTGTGTTATGGAAACCAGATGGCTGATAAACATACCTACATATATTATTTTAAATAAATACTTATATAGATAATCAACACCCAGACACAGAGCAAACATATATTATGTTCATCACACAAATATTTGCCCCGGGTGGGAATCGAACCCACGACCTCTGGCTTGGAAGGCAGGGTCACTACCAACTAAGCCAACCGGTGAGTCATTTACAGTCACAGTTATAATATAAAGAAAAGATTATCTATGGTTTATGGAGGAATGAATACTATGTGCAGCTGACACCTAAAATAGTTCTAAATAAACAGTAGAAGAATAAAAAGGGAATTCTCGTAACAAAATAGGAAGTAACATAGCGATGTGCGATGAAGGGCTGTAACTAAATTATAAGGGTCGCGGCACCTGTGGAATGTGAAATGCCCTAACTTGCTAACTGTTTAAGGGCTGATGTGTGTGACGTTTTATTTTTTAATTATAGATGTTGTTATACGTTTGGTAGCTATATAACTCTTAAGGTTTGTAGAACTAAGTAAGGTATACCTATTACCTAAGCTTTTACTTATCCGACTGAAATCATGAAAAAGCTAGAACTTCGACTTTAATATTAGATTTTTATATCTATTAAATACTAGCGGTCCGCCCCGGCTTCGCCCGTGGTACATATTTACGTTTTTTCAACATAAGAACCATCCTCGTACTTCAAGGAATATAATAAAAAAAGAATTATCGAAATCGGTTCAGCCGTTCTCGAGTTATGCGCTTACCAACACATTTTGCGATTCATTTTTATATATAAGAAGATAATAATGTGGGAATAATGAATATGGCGTTTTAATTGTAATGAATAAAATAACCAATTATAATAAAATGTCAGGTACATAATAGCATAATTAATAGTTAACTATTGAAATTTATTTTTGAATTGGAAACAGTGTTTTAATACAATTACCTAATTACAATGCGCTTGTTGGCATCACATGCTGGTGTCACGTATGACCGACGCGACGTGATATTTTGTAAATAGACAGAATTGTATCAAATACTTTTTAATCCTTGAAATATGTGTAGCTCATTTTAAATAGATTAAAATTGAGGATGTAGAACAAGTTTAAATCTCTCATAATCAAATAAAAGTAATCAAACTCCTATCATCTCCAAATGTCTTCTAAGGAAAATACGAAAAAAGAGGAATTCAGCCTTGCAGAAATTACTTAGTGTTTACATACAATTTCAGCGCTTTTAATTTTTGTGTCAATAAATATTAGGTAAGGGCCGATTTTTCAATCCCTGGTTAAAACTTATCCGCCCAATAAAGTATTACACGATAATATTAAAATGTCACCTGTAAACTGTCAATTCCGGGCAATAGGAATACATTTTCAAAAATGGTAGTTTTATACGTTATTCGACGAATAAGTTTTAACCAAGTTAGCCCTAAGTCATAAAAACTTGGCCAAATTGTTAAACTGTGGTATTTCGTCACATGTTATCTTTACGTTTAAGTTAGCCAATGTTGACGTGAAGAACTTATTTTTGTTAGGACAAGTAGGTTAATTTAATAATTTGCCCTAAAATTATTCAAAGTGTTTTCCTTTGTAATTGCTTTTTTGTGTTTATTCTGTAAAAGCTCGGTATAAAAGGAAAGTTGACTATAGATATCTGTATGACTTTAAATCCTGTAACTAATCTAACAGGATCTAAAGTAATACAGATTGACCTAATAGTAGATATTGTTGTAGATAGTAACATAAGTTATGTTTATTAGTACCTATTATTTAATATTCCGGTGAATTTTGTAGGAAGAAGATGATTATTTTTAAATATTTAAAAAAGGTCAGTATTTTTTTAAATTAAAGATTTCGTTACTGCAATTTAATGACGACATATAAAATTTTGAAATGAAATAAAGACGTTGAATTGAAAAAGTAAAACGATTTTAGTTTTAAAGTATGTATTATGATTCTATTAGTCCATGGTATTATACATAATTTAAGAATTATAATTAGAATTTGTTCCCGAAACTGCCAACTTAAATAAGTTTAAACTTACGTAGCTCTCAAGCGCCAATTTCGCCATAAACTTAGGAAGAATTTCTTCATTTAGCGATAAATTTAAACTAAACTCGAATCAACATAAAAATTTTATAGTTTTCATAGTTCTTAGCTTTGACTTATAATTCTTTGAGTAGTAAATCCAGAAGTTTTTTAATTATTATAAGAATGGAAATTTACTCCCACTTTTATGGTACTTCATAAAATATATATAATATTACTAAATAATAAAGTAACCTAAAAGCTAATTAATTATAAGCTGAAATATACTAATTATTTTAATATCTATCTTATTGTTTAATTAATGCTACAAATATATGAATACCCTGAATCCGGAAAAAGACTGTGATGAATACTATATAAAACTAGACAAAACTAGAACATTCAACCGAGTTCTACAAAGCCTATTTGCCAATCACTTTCAAAGAACAAAACTATTGAAAATTGAATTGATCTCCTGAAATTACCATCTCTATCTCTACTGTAAGCAACTGACATTTAAAACGTGTTGACTCTTTTGATTACGAGGAAAAAGCCTTGTAACAATATGTAAGTATGTACGGTTGTATGCCAAGTACAACGTACTGGGCGGCGCGTGGGGCGGACCCTCCCAGATATAAATGCTCGTAGACCGCTCTACGCAGCATTCGTAGCATCACACGCCGCCGTAGAACTATCGTAGCAATGGCTTTCGGGTATGTACTTTTACGATTTTTTTGTGAACAAAATTTATTGAATAACATTTTGTAAGTTTAGGG
This sequence comes from Colias eurytheme, assembly GCF_061535395.1. Taxonomy (NCBI): domain Eukaryota; kingdom Metazoa; phylum Arthropoda; class Insecta; order Lepidoptera; family Pieridae; genus Colias; species Colias eurytheme. Next base: position 8,771,810 of record NC_142999.1, on the reverse strand, counting down.
TTTAGTTTGTTTCGTAATTTTTTGTCAATTTAAAAGTCAATTTATTTGATTATAAACTATAATACATAAATATTGTTTTTCGACGAAATGATCAAGTTTCAAGTCAAAGCATAATCTGAATAATTCACTTGGAATTAAACTCAAGTTATTATACTTAAATTTAAATCAGCAAATATTTACGCAACATAATCAGGCTCAACTTTCTTTGAGAGAAAGCGGAAAGATTACTATCTTGTTTAGGCAGAAAAATATTTATAATACTTCCATTTTATACAAAACCCTTTATTTTGTTTCAAAAGATATAGACAACTTTAAAATTACTAACATTGATGATATAAGTACACTTCACTTAAAACTATACGTACGTTACAACTAGAGAGTTCAATTTTAGTACATATAATACTTTTCTTAACAATTCAAATATTGAAAATTATACAACAATTTGTAAACGTATTTTTTAAAATCTCTACTAATTTATACAATTGGAGGGTAGGTGTCTAAAGTTCCCATCATGTCGGATGTCCACTCTTGCGAAAAAGTAATTGACAAAAATGGGCCCTTCTATAAACAAGAAAAGACTGTTTTTGTTTAATTTCCTCCATTCAAAGAACCTGGCATCTTGACACTTATATAAGGTAATAAAAATTATAATTTATTTTATAAGATTTGAAAAGAAAATATAATTTCAATATTTTTCCTCGAACTCTTTTCATTTCTTCTTTAAACCCCAATTATTACTGTTAATGAATTCGATTGAAGAATTAATTACATGTTTCAATGAAGTTCTTTTGGTTTATATTCAGATAAATAATTACAAATTATAATATTATTCAGTAAGCCATAAAAGTTTATGAATGTAACATAAAATATTGATATAGGTACATCTCAGTTTACTGCAAATATAATAAAAAACTAAACTACATCTTAATCCTTTAGAATTAAAAATTATACTCATGACAAATTTACTACATATGTAATTATATTTCAAACTAGCTGTGCCACGCGTTTTTACCCGCATTGCTCCGCTCCTATTGGTCTTAGCGTGACGATATATAGCATCTAAGCTCTATCCTTCCTCGATAAATAGGCTATCTACACCGAAAGAATTTTCAAATCGGACCAATTAGTTCCTGAGATTAACGCACAAACAAACAAACTCTTCAGCTTTATAATATTAAGTATAGATGCCAGATAATAATAGAAGACGATCATTCAGAAATTTGTGTAGGTTTACGGGAGGGCTTTTTCTATAATCTAATTGTTTCCTTACAAAAGCTATATTCTTGGAAATAAAGCACATTGCAATATAAGATTGTCAAATATCTCTGTCCATTCACGGATCAGGTATTCTTCCTCACACATGTTCGCTTATTTCGAAAATATCTGACATCATACCATAACATATTGCGTTCCAACTACAATACTTTGAGGTTCTTTTATACGATCAATCTATTGTATACATTAACTTTTGTATATTATAAGTTATAACTGAGCCGAAATGCGACCGCCTCTTAGAAATATATATATTTTTAAAGGTTCTTTCGTTTTTGTTTGGAAATTATTGTGTTTTCGATGATATTTTTTAAATGAAAGCAATTCATAGCTAAAATAAGGAAATTCAGCACGTCCTTTAACATTTTTTTGTAAGACGTCCGTTGTTACTGAATAGAATGTCTTTTAAAAATAACGATTTATTTTTAATTATTTTTTTTAAGTTGAAATATAATATGAGAACAGAGACAATTTTCAAGAAACCTACCTATACCTACACAAACATTAAATTCATAATCACCTCTTTTCTAATTCCTGTTTTAAGAAGAAACAATTTTAAAGCCAAGTTTCGGAACGCGAGGAATGCAAGCATTGTCCATTTATCCAAAGACCAGAAATATAAATTAAATCTCAGTTCTCAACAGGTGAATTTCTAAATGTCTCGAGAAAATGCGGATTTTAATCTAAGGGGACATTTGATAAGGCGCCATTTTACTTAAAATGTTTAAATGTGTTTTTGTTTGGAAGGAAACAATGTTGAGAGACAAATAATTGTATATGACTATATTATGGTATTATGGAAACTATACAACTTACAAGATATTGGATGGATTAGATAATTAAAAAGATATACATATATATCAAAAAAACTCCAATTAATTCTGACACAGAAAATCGATCATTTATAATAATATGTGTTATTTTTCATTATAATATTTTTCTAGTAGGTATCCACATTTCTTTAGGATTGCGGTAGCAGTGATAACGCATTTTTCGCGAAAATGAATTTGAGTTAATAATATTATAGATCTAGAGCCTTCATATTATAATCATCTAAGTATTACATTTAAATAGCAAGAACTGTTCCCTATTTTCTATAGAGATTAAGAAATGTATGTAAAATGTGAAACATTCTATCCCTTTAATATCGTACAGTTGTGAAATTCGTCTGTCAAACTTGCGGAATTTCTTGCCAAATTCTCTTAAAGTTTTTCAAATAACGACCTTTCAACAGTGTAGATTTTAATTTATATCCTCATACATTGAATACTTCCTTTTCTATTGAAGTTCTTATCCAGGGTGTCCCACTGTTGGTATACTAAGCTCAAAGGAGGTTATAGTTTTGCATACGCTGAGTTCGTAAAAAATACTTATAAAATTCCAGACTCATTTTTTTTCAAATAGATGAATTCTTAAAACTCTATGTGTACACCCATAACAAGCAACCCGCCCAATTTTACCACCAGCACGTGAGCTATCGTTTAACGTTGTTTTCATAGACAAAATGCTCACATTAGCGAAGCGGTATATGCCGGCTGAGCGAAGCTAGAGAAGAAAAAATGGATCTTCAGGAAAAATTTTGCAAAAATTTTTTGACGTAATTTTATTGTTTAAGTATTTTTTACGTTATCAGTGTATGCAAAACTACAAGTCCCTTCGCGCTTAGTATACCAAATAGTGGGTCACCCTTTATATATTTATGAAAAATTAAACTAGTATAATAAATAGGGAATCTATCTCTTCGTTCTTCCTTTATAGTTACAACCCTAATATTTTATTATAACAAAATTATAAACAAAATTTGTTTTAAGAGCTTTAATTTTAGAAGCAACTTCAATAAAACAACTTGTTAACTGTTATTATATTTCATAAATTCAAATGTAAAATGCTGGAGTAACTCTTGAAGATAAATAATTATGGTTTTTTAAAAGTTATAAAATAGCAGATCTGAATTGTGCTATATATTTGGTATTTTTTATATATTTACTAGCTGTCCCGGCAAACGTTGTTCTGCCTTAACACTTATCACTTAGGGTATGAAAAATAGATGTTGGCCGATTCTCAGATCTACCCAATAGGCACGTAAAATTTCATGAGAATCGCTCCAGCCGTTTCGGAGGAGTACGGTAACTAACATTGTGACACGAGAATTTTATATATACATATAGAGATATATGTATAGAGATAGAGATTATATCACTATTCCAATGTAAAACGTTACTATCATTAAAAAATCCTTTTGTATTTACTTCTAGTCCTTAGATATTTGAAATGAGGGACATTAAAACTAATCTTAGTTACTTGTAATTTAAAAAGAAAAGAATGAAATTGACCCCATGTAAAGAAACGAAGCAAACAGCCATTTATTGCTTTTTAATATTTACGTTGTTCGAGAATTCCCAAAGGACACAATTCATATGTTTTCTTTTACCAATGAGATTTCATTGCAAACTTACTATTTTGATATTATTTTCAATCGAACAAAATACCTATAGGTTTCACAATAAAATAAATTTTGGATATGAAGAGAATTATCTAGTGCTATTGAAAAAAATAGGTATCTAATGACTTAAAAAAATACATTAACCTTCTGAAAATATCCAGTAGATATATAATGTGCAGAAAACTCAATGAAATCCCCGACTTTTTAATTGAAGTCCGAAGTCCTAACCACTGAGCTATTCCCTATTATGACCAAAGTCAATAAAATATCTTAAAACTATGTAATTAGAATAGGTGTACAATAACAAATAATAATACAATAACATTTCAAAAAGATAGAGAAAATATAAGAATATCTGTCATAAAAATAATCTTATTACGTTTACGGTTTCCCAGTTTCAAATAACGACGAAAATGGCAATACTCATGTTACAGTAACCTTTTGTAGATCAAGAAAATAATGCTTTGATCATACGAATTGTTATGATAATAGTCTTTTGTTATAAGCGACGTGTTTTAGAGCACGTAGCTATGTTATATGTAACGTATTGTTTAACCCTAATGGTTAATTTAGGATGAATAACATATTGTTAAACATATAGGAGATATACAAACGTATGTAGATCACGTACACATTGATATATAACACAAATAAAATACAACACTTTCATACATTAGATAATACAAATAAACAACGTGAACATTCTTAATCTAGAGTACCATTACAAATTTTCCTTAATATCGTTGCGTTGGACAAATTTTCATTGTAATTTATAAGACAATTAGCATATTTATTTGGCAACACAGTCACAGAATCGTAATTAGTAAAACTGAACGAATTCGTGTTGTCGCATAATTGCCATCACTATCCATCATGGCGGCGCTAACTGTCAACTGTCACTTTTGGCGCGCTTCTCTAATCAGATTTCTGGACGCTTTGACGCAAATGAGACTGGACTAGTTAATTATGCCCGACCAGAATAATGAGATATTAAGCGTTCTTAGTTATTGCTTTTAGCTACATTTGAAATGTTGATTATTATAATATGACCACTTATACCGCTAATTGTCGATTTACTTGAGCACACATTAAGTCAGAAAAAAAACATCTTTCGGTTGCTCTTGTTCATACTTTAATGTAGAGATCGTTGTCATCTTACTGTGTAAACCCCAGATAAAAGTTTTTTTTTGTTTGTTAACATTTATTAAATCGAATAGGTAACAAAATGTAATAAGATCTTATCACACGTTTTTAAATAAACTCAAAAGATGTAAATTACAAATAATATATGGCGCAAGTCATTAACGTGTAAAGCAAAACTTTTTTGACATGCAAATTTTAGCCCTGGATATAAAAATAAGTACAGATAACACAAAACTCGACAGAAGCAAAACATGTGTACTCTAAGACTATTTGCATTTTAAACGCCGCGTTAGAGAAAGTAATTTAAAAATAATGAAATTGAACAAATTATGACTTAAGAAGGAAAAACGGTGAGGAAAGCAAAGGTTTTTAAGTACTTAATAATGGCTTAATACTAAGAAATGGTCTCGCTACAGTGTCAATATTGAAATGGGACGGCAAAAAAACCATTTGTATATCTATTGTTCTAAATGTTTATAAGCAGTTACAGAAATAGACTATTTAATTAGATATTAATCGTATTAAGTCAATAAGGTTTAAACTACACGTATACCTTCTCAAAAATAAGACGAACATATATTTTTATTATTGTTGTAATTTTCCTAAATTTCCTTTGGGTTCGATAACAATAGATGCTAACTATTTTTTTATATTTTTGAACCTAGACAGGAAGACAGTGAAAATAACAAAGTTCAAAGACAAAGTATTCAGCTAGTTCCTTATAAAATGATATAGAAATATTGAGCACCTTTCTTTTACTTATTTTTAGACTATAATAAAAATGATAAATGAGGCTGTCAGAGTTAGAAAAGGGTTTGATATCCTTTTGTGATACGAATGCGAATATTAAATAAATTGAAAAGAAACAATTAATTAATTATGAAAATTGATTAACGCTGTAGAATTAACAAAAACAATATAAGTAATAGTCGTTATAAAACTTACTTGAATGTAACTTTAATAAAAAGCGTCCATCTAAATGAATGATTGATGTTAAGAAACTATCTTATTAAAACGTATATTATGGTCAATAAATAGAAGAAAACAAAATAGTAATTTCAATTTAATCTGTAGAAAAAATGAGTTTAATAAAAATTGCAAAATAAAATTAATTTTCGCTTGAAAATAAAAACCTAAGTAACTACATAAATAATTTTTAACATAAAAGTTTTGGCTAAGATCTTCTGTGTCCTCTTGTAGAATAGGGGACAGATGCATTACACATCTGTTTCACTGATCGATTTTACGAGCAAGTGAGTGATCAGTCAGGCAGAATCTGCGAAGTTTTGTTAGGGCACTGGAGACTCACTTTTGTCTTGCATACGAGTTACGACTGACATGAGTAATATATAGGACAATAGCATGTATCCACAACGCTGAATTAAACGTGCTCAATTCTTCAATTTCTGTAACCCATTTTGAAATCGATATAAATTTATTTTAAGCCATCATTTTTACGTGACCAATTCATCTAGGGCCTCATAATACTTTAACCCGTCACTGAGTCTGCAGAAAGCAGCTGTACTTTATATCTTTAAAAGCATCTCTTAAATAAATATATTAGATGCGAATAAAATAACCAACATTAAAAGCGAAGCCCTATTAATAGTTAGTGATTAATTGTTTTATTTTGTCTGTCCACTGCATCATCCAGCTAATTGGCGGGTGAAATCATCGTTTTCTAATTTAAAAATACATTGCTATTTCTAAGCTATTGGTTTCTTTTTTATGGTCACCCTCGTGTGTGATTCATTCTTAATCTATTTGATTGTAATGGTTTGTTATTTTAACAATTGTAGAGTTCACTAACATACAAATAGTTACAGGAAAATTATTTCTTAAGATTTTTTTTATAAAAATATAAAATTAGTAAGTCATAGGGTTGCGTAACTCAAATTGTGTTTCATATTTGAAATCCATCGGTTTTTTTTATATTTTGCATTATTGTAAATAATAAATTTATTAAAATAAACTATGTAATACTTACAAAGTTAACCAAAACTCTATTTCTTGATTTTTTCGGTAACTAAAACTACAATAGTCGCAAAATCCAACGCCCACAAAATATATTGCTATGAATGCATTAACTTAATGTACAGGTTACCAAGTTAACTCCAGCCATAAAAATAATGGAGTGACGTCAAAAATGCTTGCTTATTCAATAAATTGTTTGCTAATTACGCTTGTTAGTAAGGCTACGTTATAATTTGATCTTGTCGTAAAAGCTAATAATCATAACCACCCCTTTGTAAGAGAAAATTATTGTGAAACAGGAATATGAGCTTTCAGACTCTTTGTTTAAAGGATATTTTTAAATGAATGGTGTGATGAAAAGAAGTTTAATTGGAATGTTATAATATATAGGTATTTTATATTTGTATTAGACAAATATCAAGTTTTTCAGGATTTTTCGAAATGGTTTCTGTTTAAGCCTTCTATTTTTAATTCTGGTAATGCAGTTTAATTATCGTCTATTTCAAGTATTTTCTGAATACATATTTCCATTGATAGACAGGGCACACTACTATATTTTACGTTGAAGTCTTGATCAATTCGACACAGATCATTGATGGCATAAATTACGTATCGGGTTACCATATTTCATTCATGGAAATCTATTATGATGCAGTTATAATGATGTGATGTTTGAGGCCATTTCTTAGATTATATATTATTTGTCTAAAAAATATAGCGTAATCGGTATGTCTTAAGATTTTAGTAGAGTTTTACTAGAAGTTTTTTTTAAGGCACGTTTTTGTTAGAAATTGGTGGGGAATATGTAATTTTTAACTTTTGATCTTTGGCGCAGAGCTTTTTTTTATTTACCAAATAGGAAATTTTCATAGCCTGAAATTCTTTCTTTTACATAATTGTATCTTTTGTCCACTTCTTTCCCTGTTTTTTTTAACTCTGTACCACGCGTCTCAAGACTGCATCTTTACCTATTGCAACGGATAAAATTATTAAGGTCGGCAGTTGACACATCACGCGTGTAGTGTCACACTACACGCATTGATGCAAACTAGCCCTTTGTACCTACGAGTCTGATACACAATTAATTTAATTTGCTAGATTTCTTGATGTGTCATGTGATTCGGTTTATTATTTCGACAGGATTTGAGTGTTTATGTTTATTTATTTTTAAATAGTAGAAAAAAAAGATATCGTATCATTTCACATGAGCAAATTTTTGTGATAGGTATCTCATTTTTTTTTAGGATCAGACAGGTTTTTTAAGCAGAGTATTTTAAAATAGAAGGAAAACTTTGTTGAGATTGCAAATACTGGAACCTTTTAGTCTACTACCTACATATTATAAATAACGTATTTTTATGATATAAAAAGAACAGAATGAAATGAACAGAATAATATGATATAAAAAGCTGTCAAATCTGCTCTATCTTTATTTAACTCTTATTTTTTCGTTACCACAAACGTTGAATTAATTTCTTATTTCAATATATCTAGTAGATAAAGATTTAAGAAGATATTAAAGAAAACCACGTAAACGCAATAAATTTGGTACTGTTTGCGAGATGGTCTCTAAGGAGATACCGACGGTTTATCTTCATTGTCTCTATATTCACTTTATTCACTACACATTTGTATGTTACGCTTTATTGTAATTAAATGTTTTATTCTATTGATATATTAATTTATGAGTTTGATGACTTTGGTTATATTTTTAGTCGTTTATTGGTATTTTATGATACGTGATAATGATTTGTGTGTTCGGTTGTTTATTGTGAATTGTAATAGAAATTAAAAATATGCAGGAATTGTATGCGTTATTATTGTATACGTAGTATATTATTATTAGTCTGTGGTTATTAGGTATGTAATTAAAGTTTTTAAATCATAATGCTTGAGACTCTACCGTTGAAGTTGGCGTGAATACTATTTCAAAATCTAATCAAAACTAAATGATAGTAGAATCCTAATCCTATATGTTTTTAAAGCCGGTAAAAAATCATAATAATAAGCCTAGTTTGGATCTCGCTGTACTTTGTAAGCTAATCCTGTTGTTATGATCTCATTATTATCAATGTAATGTAAATGTTAAATGTTTTTTGCTAATAAAGATTTTTAATTTAATTTAATTTAATTTTAATTTAATAATATATGTATGATACTAGTACAAGACAATACTTTTATAGAATTATATGTAATTCTTAAAATATCACTTGTTAAAATCTCAAGGGGTATTTGATTAACAAAGAATGCATCTTGAATAGAATCACTGACCCAGTATTGCGTACGAAAGATATCTATAATAAAATCTACCGTCTGTTTGCTCTTTGCTAGACCTTTGTTAAAATGTTGGAGCTAGGACATCTAAAATATGACATATCTTTTATGAAAAACTAGGAAGTTCGTGGGAAATAAATTATAATATAACTGCTTCCATGTTATTTAACGAATTTGAAGCATGATTTAATTCCGACACAAGAAGAATGGAAACAGGTTTTCAATTTATTTCAATTTGTAATATCAAAATGATAAATTTTTTTATCTTAATGTTTTTTAATATTATGTTCTATTAAAATCATATTAGAAAATAAAAACTCTACATTTGTTTGCATCTTCATCTGAAACAAGATTTAGGATCATACAAATTAAATATGTTCATAAATGTATTCATAAATCCATAAAACCTTATCTTTTACCCAAGCCTCTTTTGTTAATGAATATAAATAGGAATAGAACAATTTTCCATACACAATTAAAAGGAACTATACCTACAAATTAAAATGTTATTCAATAATTAAAAATCTTTTATTGGTTTTGAACTTTTGAATAATGAAAAAATAACCTTTGTATTACCCACTTTATTTAAGACGCAGGTACTGTTACTCTGTAAAAAAAACTATTAGGTATCATCACAGACTAATAATAATATATGTACTACGTATACAAGTATCATTATAAAATTTTATATCCACTTCATAAGATATCATTTCTTTCCTAAACATAATCGTCAAACGATATAAATTCTTATTACTTTCATCTTAAAGTAAAATTTGCAATGCAAAATTTCCAATTGCATCTCATTCAACAGGCGAGCTTTTGACTTAGAACCTGAAAGCGTTGATTAAAATAAAGCTTAACGATATTATAATAGAGTTGAAATTTAATCTATTTCATACTTAGTTCTAAAGCAATTGTCTAGACTTCTATAGTTTATTTAAAGAACATAAGGTTGAGAATAAGTTGGAATATATTCGATTAATGGAAGAGTGCAAGAATAGTGATGTATTCTTCTTTTTGTACAGTTACAGATCATTTACGTGCGTATTTGCACGTACGCAACAATTAGGGATGTGCTAAAGTACATCCTTATATATATTAGGGTTGAATCATTATGTAACTTTAGAAATTTAATTAAAACATGAAAATATATTTAGCGGTTAAGCTAACATATAGATAATACAAAATAACTATGTACTTACAAAAAGTTACGTTAGGTACTTTGTTTTATGTAAAATACAGTGAAACAACACATTCTCATTTATAATATGAGTTGAATTGATTAATGCATTTGAAAATGTATCATGGAGAGCAAAACGATGTTTTCCTAATATCATTCTAAACATTTCCACACACAAAAAACTTCATTAAAATTCTAAAAACAACACGACCTTTGCATTCATTATCCTTTAATGGTGTACTTTATATTGTTTTTCCACGATTAATTATATGCAGTGATGTGCTATCTATCGATTTTCGATTCGTTTGGATAACAAAGTGCATCCCTAAAATGCGGGCAAGTTTAAGATAAATGAATGCGGGTCCCTGTTCATCTTCCAGTGTCCTTTGGATGCGCGTGAGCGTCACTCGACTCTTAACACAATATTATTTTTGTCGATAAATATTAAATAATTCGTACAACACTATAATCGGACAAAAACTGGCTTGCATTGGTGAATGATGATAGTGACATGTGAACTTTTATATTTATATTTTTACACTGTTTTTTATGAAGAAGGAATTCTATATTAATGTCTGTTAATAGGTAAGGTTGTAGTGTAATTTATAATTAAAAATTTATCTTTATCCAATTAATTTTAATTGAGGTTAATGTTTCCTTTTTTGTTTTTTTTTAAAAGTAAGTGTTCTTATGCGTAGGTAGGTATCCTCAAAATAAATTATAAGCAAGGAAGCTTTTTAAGTCCAGAAAGTTCGCTATTTTTTATAACAATATGTACTATAAATTATTACTAACACAATTGCATGTTTACTCGTTCAAAGGGCAGTAATAAAGAACTGCGGGGCAGTAAATGATAAATTTTACGACAAATGACAATTATTCAATAACTTATTGCTATTATTATTTGTGTCATTATCGATATGAATTTAGTTTATTGCATTATAAATATTCTATTTACGAACATTTATGTTATAATTAATCTATTTACAATGTTAGTACATACACGAATAATATTGTTATTTTACATGTTTCAAATAACAACCGGAAAAGCTTTTAAAGAATGTGTCATGTTTTTTAAAAATTACGAAAAACATGAAGCCAAAAAAAATGTAAAGCGTTAATATAATATTGTGTCAATATTTAATTTCTAAATAAGGAAAGATGTGCCGGATACAATGTGTCAAACTTACAAGGGGCTTTCCATAGTTCGATGACGGAAGGGCACAAAAAATATTAAAATCTCATCGATATGTGCTCGCTTAATCGCTTTGTGCTGAGTCAGCTATAAAGTACCTCCCTATTGACGTGTATACATTGGTATTTAAGTTTCTATTTGATATTTCATTAGAACGTAATTTTCATACTTTTCTTAAAAGAAAGAGTGAATTGCGTTTCATTTACTTTACTTAGAAAAACTACAGAAATTAAGATCGTAAGTAACTTACACTTTAGTATCTCCAACATTTGTGTTCTAACTTCTTATATTTCGATTATAATGGAACTTTATAATGATACTAGCGGTCCGCCCCGGCTTCGCCCGTGGTACATATGAAAAATAGATGTTGGCCGATTCTCAGACTTACCCGATATGCACAGAAAATTTCATGAGAATCGGTCCACCCGTTACGGAGGAGTATGCAGACTAACATTGTGACACGAGAATTTTATATATAAGAGATTATCTAACATAACATCGCAGGAGAGCATAAAACAAAAAGCACTGGAATCATATTATGCAAATGACTGGGAACGTTTAACGATACATTATCCTGCTATATTAATTTCTGTTTTAATCGTAATGCTATTAAGCGTCACATAAAATTGAGCATTTGGAGATTTAATATGAGTAAATTTTCAGTTTTACAAATTTTGTATGGGATTAACGAGTTACTGTAACATATATAACTAATAGGTAGATTACATAGAATTAAATCATAATATTACACACGAAATTCATATTAAAATAAACCCATCATTTTTACGACTGAGTTTGAAGAGTTTTGAAGCTCTACTTACATTATATTTCTTCCACTTAAAATATAATTGCAGATTGTCAAATAGAGACCAGTATTTTCTTTCTTACTCCATCATTTATTAATACCTTTATTTCCTTCTCGGAACTAAAATTATAAACGTCAATTGAAGATAAAAAATAATTCAAATATATAACGTTTCTGCAACAAGTCGGAATACCCGAAATTATGCAATTAGGGACCGCAGGCTGGTTGTCGGAGAATGTTCACAAAAAATACCAGTTTGGAGGCTTTCGTTCCTAACCGAGGTGGTTTATATCAGAGGCTTGACAAATTGTTGCTGTTAACAGCTCATCGTTCAATCTGAGTTTAATGTTCGATCCAGTTTAAATTGGTATCAAAATGTATTTTTGATATAATATGAAAAATGTATTTTTGATACAATATCAAAAAGTGGATCGGTTTTTAAGTAATTTTATTGATGACTAGCTTTAATGTAATCGACGCAATAATAATTATTGTGTACAAATTACGTGAACTCTATTGGGAACGGTTTAAAAAATTGTGTTATTGTTATATTCATAGAATTAATATGTAATATAATAAAATGCCAATCGCGTAAACCTAATTTAACAACAGCGCTTCTCTCCAAAGTTCTTTTATTATCTACGTTGATTAAAATTATATTACTTATTAGTTAATCGCTTTTTAATCCAGAATATTTACTATAATATATTTTCTGAACATTGGCTGTATGCAAAAGGGGCTAGGATTAAAGAAGTCCATAAACGGATTATCAATAACTGACAAAAACCTCTTTTACGCCCAAAATTGGAGTTGAACAAGTTTTTAACAATATTAAAAAGTTTTTTATTGTTTAAGTCGCCGCAAAATATTATAGCTATTATGTTATGTTTACGAGCAGATTTCGCATAATCTGTGGGATTTCGGACGCTTAAGCTGAACGTAAACTTAATAAGTGGACGAAAATTATGGAAGGCTTTGTCCGGCGAGCCTTCAACGGGCTTAAGTTTGCGAATTTTTGCAGCGTTTACGGCATTTGTGAAGACTTATAGGGAACTAGCGGTCTACCGTGTCTTAGCTCAGCCTGAATGGGATAAAATATGCTTTGATTTAATCGAAGTCTATTTCTGTTTATTAAACATCTTTTTCTATCTTTGACTTACTTACAAACTATCTCTGACTTACGTACAAACGTTTATCGTCTTAGCTTATAGTTTCTAATGTAGGTAACTATTTTAAAGACCTATTTAGTATTCACCTATAGTGATACCAGTTAACTTGAAGCTAATGCCTAAGTTTCTTAAGTTCTTTTACATTTGAAGTTTGAACCAAGTATATCTATTGCATTAGGCCTTTTTATTTCGTGCGTGTTCAGAATAGAGTCAGTCTAAGTAGTGGCTATTCTATTGACTTACTTACGTAAGTTTTAGAATAACATTTTATGAGACCCTCTAACTTATTTCTAATAGTTAACTAAAGATACAAATGAGTTGTTAAACATACTTATACGATTCATTCAAAATATTTGTATAACATGAGTGACAAATTATGACAAAATTTGTATTATATATTCCCGTAAATTTCATGTATATACCTATCTATTATACCACAGAATATAAAATATTATACCTAGATGTTATCTGTGTGCGTTACTTTTAAAAAACTCTTCCGCGAAGCCTTCCCATCGTTCCACATAATTCTGAAAATTCTTTGCCTTTCATTTGCCTAAATATTTATTTGATACCGCAGTAGTACGACAGTGGGAGGCAATAAGTTTCGTGTAACACTTATTCTTTGGCATCCCAATATTGGTCACGCTTTTGTCGGACCAAATTCCTTCGGTTTTTGGTATTGGCACAAATGCGATATTATTTCGCGGGTAAACAACAGATATTCAATGATTTTCTGCTTTATAAAGCAATATTGTTTTTGTGGTGGCTGGTTAGAAATTTTTTGAGAAGGATTTTTAATAATAGTAGGTATTTTATCTCCTTATTATTTAAGTACATATAGATTAATATCATATTGTTACATTTATGTAGGTTTTTGTTTTCATGCATTTACAAAGGTGTTAAATAAACAAATTCGCTTTTTACTTTATACTGCAAAAATAAATCTGTCTTTCTTTCATTTATTATCTTTATTCTTTAATGAGTTTCTCATTTCGTACCAACTTCATTGATAACGTGACTAGGATGAAATTTTTCATTTTATCATCATGAAGGATCAAAGCCAAATTTTATTAATTTCAACATTTAAATTGTTTACGCTTAAGAGTCCGTTAAACACTTAAGAAAACGAAAAAAGGTTTCAATGTTTGAGCAACTGACATGAATTTTATACGAGCAACGCCTCCGGTTACAAACTAGTATAAAAACAAAACATTGTGTAAAGATATAAAATATTATTTACAAGAGTCCCTCGTATAAAAGTTGAAACTTGAAAGTGATATTCTTCATGAAGTCTTCCGCTTGTTAGAAGTCGTAACGTGAGATATAAAGGCAAATTGCGAAAGGTCACTGGGCTTGGTTTCTGTTTGAAACTCTGTATTCGTATGCAACGGATAGAAAATTCTATTGTTACGATAATATTTTATTATCTAACTAATGATTTACAACTTATGATTTTAAAACGATTCAGTCTTTCATATTTTTTTAAATATAAGGTGCGATGCTTTAATAAAACATTACAATTATATTGCAGGACTTATTGTTTATAAATAAATATATTATCCATTTTAATTAAGAAACTATAATAATTATTTATTTTTTATTTATTTAAATTCTTTATTTAACACACACAAAAAAGAATATACACAAAAATAAAAGAACAAAAAAGAAAATCATAACATGTTAAATAGGCGGCCTTATCGCTATAAGCGATCTCTTCCAGGCAACCTTTGGATAGGATTATACCTACCTATAATAATAAAGCCCAGGAAAGAGCGCTATACGTACTTGCTATGGCTACTTTATATTATCCTATTAATTATCTCAGTATATTACGGGACATTCCATAAGAATATTAGGCCTAAGTATACGTTAAACTTTAACTTTTACCGGCATACTTCGCTACATTCCACCTTTGTAACAAACTTTATGCGTATCTCTTTAGTCTTTGAAGAGTTATCGAATTGCAGACTTACTGAATATTATACATACATTATTCATTCATAATTTAAGTCATATGTAGAATAAAATTAGAACATGACTATGTGGAATGGCTGTACTTGAGTTTATTGCTGCTAATTTAGATACTAATATGCTGTGAAGTGGAACTTATTTCATTTCACAGCACACACATACCTATTGCTATTAATGATGTATATGTCTGTTAGATTATATCAATATGTGTGTACAATCATACCCAGTTAAATGCAATGGATATCTCCAGATGTGTCTACAATCGTACGCACTACTCCATCAACGTATATATTAATAATTCGAAAGTTTGTTTGTTTGTCTTTCTTCCACGAAGCAACGCAGGGATATTATGATAGGATTTTTGTGTCTGGGGCTAGTTAAAAGGCGTTTTACTGCGGTGAAACACCTCATTCCAATGAGAAGATCCATTAAGATGTGCATTTGATTCTCTTCGTAATTTATGAATTCAGATAGATACTAAGTAGATAATATACCTAAACAATATGTGACATGAATTTTCTTTGACGTTGGCGAACTCGCAGACGGGATGCAATAGATATCTATATAACCTAAATGTATTTGTCTGCAAAATCTGCAAACTATCCCGGGTAGCGTTGTAAAGCATATATGGGTAGCGGTTTAAAGTATACCTATCTATATAACTTTATTTATCTATAGAATTAGCGGTGCAAAGCAATCATCTATATAACTTTATTTATCTATAGAATTAGCGGTGCAAAGCAATCATCTATATAACTTTATTTCCCTACAGAATCAGTGAACTATCCCGGGTAACCATTTAAGGTATATCTTTGTAGCAATGTGAAGTATCTATATAATTTTATTTATCCACAGAATCAGTGAAGTATCCCGGGCAGCGGTGTGGGCGTGCGTGTTGCTGTGGTGCGCGCACGCGAGCGGCGCCCCCGCACAGCTCTGCGCGGCGGCCGCTGAGGACGACCCGCGGGCCGCACGCTTCTGTCAAGCGCTGAATACCTTCCTTGAGTTGTATGCGGAGGCCGCTGGTGAACAGGTGCCGGAGTATCAAGGTAGGTTTTAAGTTCTTGTTTTGAATGTGTTGATGGTAGAATAACAACTATAAAGTGTCTTACAGTACCTATACACTCTGTACTGTATGTAACGTATCATCGGAGAATCTTTGTTCTGTAATATTGTCTCTTTTTGCGTATTAGTGATTTTAAAGCCGGAGTATTGAGGAAAAATTTCTACTTCGTATTTTATAATGCGTGTTTATGATGACGTGATAAATCCTGTAGATTGAAGATGTTATGTGTAAATTTTTCACTATTGAATGGACGATTTTTAATTGGATGATGTACGTTTTACTTAGAAATGAGTGATCTACAATGAATCCATAAAATAATGTTGATAAGTAATAAAGCATAGTAGGCCTTCCACGCAGTCTACTCACGCAGAAAAACTGCAGAGGGGGATGCGTAAATGCATTTCCCAACGTTAAGAAAAAAATAGTAGGCCTTCCACCAAATTTCAAATGCTTATGCCAAAACCACGCCAGAACTATAGTCAAAGTGTCGAACTAATCAACATTCATTTTCCTTAAAGTTAGTTCTACATTACACTATTTTATTCCAGCGTTAGTCCGCGACTACCCGCAACTTCTAGACTCCGGCATGAAGCGGCAGGACGTCGTCCACTCCTTCCTCCGTTTCGGTCGCAGACGCTGACGAGTCTCCCCCCCGCTGCGACCAAACGCCTAACCTAACCACAACCAACGCAGCGATACGGCATGATCATATAAAGTAAAAACCGATTTATTTGTCCAAAACATTATGTAAGGTAGTTGTCGATTAAACCCCTCCCCACGTCATTCGCAATGTAACCGCCGAACAGGACGGACGTCTCTCTCCTTGTAGAATAAATGAATGTACTTATCGTTTCAAGTATTATAGATGTAAGGTTGTTGTCGCGTTTCGTTTGATATGCAATATATTCAATATAGTGATGTTTTAAATAAATACATATTTGTGAAGCTCTGAGATTTTTATTTATTCTATGCCTTCAATTAATTATATCTTGAAATATTTTTTTCTTTATCCACTTATAGTTAAGCACAGTCATGTATTTGTGCATAACGTGTAAGTATATTAAAAAATAAAATATATTTAGTTTGTTTCGACTATATTCGATACAGATAATATAAATAGAGTCTGTGCAAAATGAATTGAATTGGTCTATTTTACTTATATTTCAATAGGTTAAGAGCATAAATGGGTAAAAAAGTCCATATTTTGTGTGTGAAATATTATTGTTAATCAAAATTTATGATCTTGATTCTACACGAGATGCTCAAAGTATACCTTTATCAAAATATGACTTTACTTTCATATATATTAATAAAGAAAAGCGTGTTAAATAGAGTTTATTATCTCACATCTGAAATTCTAATTTTAAAGTTTAATTTCAGTACAAAGAATAGTATTTAGAAATAGGAAACATACCAATAACACTAATTTCTATATATGTGTCGAATGTTCTTGTAAGAAGCTAAAATATAGGGTACTTACTTACAAGGGTAAAATAAAAATACAAAAATAATCACATCCAATTTATTTCCAATAGAAAAGTACATCTGAAAAATTACATAACATACATCTATCTACATTTAAAACAATCGGCAGTTGTCATTTCATGCGCTTAAATAAGTGAAAAAAATCGTAATATTTTATTAAAATATATAATACAAAAAATACATATAAATATTGCTTTTATTTTGAAGACATTAACGTGCAAAATGAAATATTAATTTGGAAAATTTTAATAATAGGTACTTTTAGGTTGAAATGGTAATTTTCATTTTATTAAAGTTTTTAATGATTTGACTTCTGTTAATTTCAAATAATTCTGTTTGTTAACAAATTACACATAAATATGTACTTATTTTTAAAAGAAATTCTTGTATGTCAAAACGGCTCGTATAAGTACATACATAATTTTAACGATTTTTTTTTATTTTATATATCTTAGAGCTTTGGTTATAACTTATAAGGGTGGGATTTTAATAAGTACGCATATATTTCATAAAATTAGAACAATAATAACATTATATCAAAAGTGGCAAGCTTTAACTTGAAAACCATTATATTAAAAATGACTAAACCAGTTGTGATAAAATTAACAATTCCAAACACTTTAAAATTATTATAAAAAGCTATTAGTATTATTGCTTAGGATTTTTCTGATTATAATATTGCGAGGTACATTATTTCAAATAAATATTTAATTTAGAGGGAAATTAAAAATTAATACCAATATGAAATTTTAATTTTAAAAGATAAATTTTATCTACTTGTATATTTGTGTGTTTTAAAGGTTCTCTTAATATTTAATTTACTTATTAATAAATAAATAAAAACGATTTTGAATACATTTATACTTATTTCGTAAGATATGTCATGTCAGTAAGTTATATGAACTACGTCACCGCCCACGGAGAGAAGACATTGACCCTGAAAAAAAAAACGAAATTATTAATTTTAAAAAATAAAAATATAAATGATAACTGTATTAATTGTGTTATCAACATTAGACGTCCTATAAAACAACTACTCTTCAAGTTATTGAAATAAGCACCTAATTTCGAGGCAATAATGTTCAAAGTCTATTGTATAGCTTATTTTAAACTCTGCCTATTACACTCGTAGGCAGAGTTTAACATTGGACAGCTTTTGAGGTTGTTTATTGTACGTCAATTTCAAATGCACAAAAAGCTAATAATACTTTCTATAGTCTACTGTATTTTTTTACCATTTTGAAATATAGTAAAAGCTAAAAAATACCTGATTTTTGTGCGCATTGTCCTGCAACATGAGGTGTGTGACGTAGAAGGAAGTGAGCGCGTTCCCGCCTAACGCAGCTGTATACGCGCGAACTATGGCTAACACCTGGAGACGAAATATTTATTAATATTATTAATTTATAAAAAAAAAAATATTCTCTAGCCAGTTGTTACAGAACGGACATAAAGCTTCGTAATAGAATTTTTATTATACATATATTATTATCACTGCTTTATGCCTCATAATATCATTCGGCAGAGCCCTAATTTTAGCTTCGCTTCTCGCTGGTATATGTAAGTGAATAGGGTTCTTGTTACAACTCTATTTGTGCACACAGTGCCCATCTCACACATGAAATAGTGCGATACTTTACAGCTGCCTGTACCCGGATTGACGTATGTATATCGAGTTTTTGCTAGTGTTGAGCGCGACTTTATCTCACTTAAAGGTGATCGGAGCTCTACTTCTAGCTGTGAACAAATATTGCTGTACCTCATTGCGTTACATGTACTACGTACTAGAGAGGACATCGCTACTACACTTTTTTTAACACGAGTTAGAGTCAATCGTCTCAAACTCAATTTTTATTTGTTATATTGATTGGTTTTAATTGATAAGTTTATTCATATTTTTTAATAAGATAAACAATATTTATTTGTTACATTGATTGGTTTTAATTTATAAGTAATAATAGGCAGAATATCTACAAAGTGTATGACTCACTAGCCGCCCCGCGCCGCCGCGCTTGTCGCACAGATTTTGTTCGTGTTCGTTAGTAATAATACCTCAATGCTGTACATAGAGCGCTCACCTCGCAAGTGAAGGTGTGCAGGAAGCCGCTGAGCCCGCCGAGCTCGCGCACGCCGGTGGTCTCGCGCACGAACAGCAGCCGCAGTGTGCTGAGGGACAGTCGCCGCTCTATGTAGGGGGGAGGTAGAGCGCTCACCTCGCAAGTGAAGGTGTGCAGGAAGCCGCTGAGCCCGCCGAGCTCGCGCACGCCGGTGGTCTCGCGCACGAACAGCAGCCGCAGTGTGCTGAGGGACAGTCGCCGCTCTATGTAGGGGGGAGGTAGAGCGCTCACCTCGCAAGTGAAGGTGTGCAGGAAGCCGCTGAGCCCGCCGAGCTCGCGCACGCCGGTGGTCTCGCGCACGAACAGCAGCCGCAGTGTGCTGAGGGACAGTCGCCGCTCTATGTAGGGGGGAGGTAGAGCGCTCACCTCGCAAGTGAAGGTGTGCAGGAAGCCGCTGAGCCCGCCGAGCTCGCGCACGCCGGTGGTCTCGCGCACGAACAGCAGCCGCAGTGTGCTGAGGGACAGTCGCCGCTCTATGTAGGGGGGAGGTAGAGCGCTCACCTCGCAAGTGAAGGTGTGCAGGAAGCCGCTGAGCCCGCCGAGCTCGCGCACGCCGGTGGTCTCGCGCACGAACAGCAGCCGCAGTGTGCTGAGGGACAGTCGCCGCTCTATGTAGGGGGGAGGTAGAGCGCTCACCTCGCAAGTGAAGGTGTGCAGGAAGCCGCTGAGCCCGCCGAGCTCGCGCACGCCGGTGGTCTCGCGCACGAACAGCAGCCGCAGTGTGCTGAGGGACAGTCGCCGCTCTATGTAGGGGGGAGGTAGAGCGCTCACCTCGCAAGTGAAGGTGTGCAGGAAGCCGCTGAGCCCGCCGAGCTCGCGCACGCCGGTGGTCTCGCGCACGAACAGCAGCCGCAGTGTGCTGAGGGACAGTCGCCGCTCTATGTAGGGGGGAGGTAGAGCGCTCACCTCGCAAGTGAAGGTGTGCAGGAAGCCGCTGAGCCCGCCGAGCTCGCGCACGCCGGTGGTCTCGCGCACGAACAGCAGCCGCAGTGTGCTGAGGGACAGTCGCCGCTCTATGTAGGGGGGAGGTAGAGCGCTCACCTCGCAAGTGAAGGTGTGCAGGAAGCCGCTGAGCCCGCCGAGCTCGCGCACGCCGGTGGTCTCGCGCACGAACAGCAGCCGCAGCGCGCACACGCGCCGCGCGCTCACGCTGTTGCTCAGCGCAGGCAGTGTGCTCAGGGATACGCGGCCGCTCTACAACATAATATGGTCGAGATGTAGAGACACTATACAACATGGGAGAGATGTAGAGTCACTATACAACATGGGAGAGATGTAGAGACATGTATAGAGCTCAGTGTGATGAGGGATACGCGAACGCTCTACAATATATGATAGAGATATAGAGACGTAAACAAATATGTAGAGCTCAGGGTAGTGAGGAACACTCGACCGCTATACAACATGGGGGAGATATAGAGACATGTAAAGACACACGTAGAACTCAACATGCTGAGCGATACGCGACAGCTCTATAAAATAGGGGAGAGGCGTATGGTAGAGATAAATAGATACGTATGTATGTGTATGTAGAGCACTGCGTGTTGAGTGACATACGAGTGTTCTATGGAGAGCAAAGGAATATTATAGATAACATAATAATAATATTGAAACATGCTCAATATTATTATTACACATGTGTACATGGATAGCTCAACATGCCAAGAGATAGGCATATATGTTCAAAATATGATGGATATATAGAGACGTGTATGTATGTAGAATTTTGCGTATGCTCTATAAAGAGCAGAGAACATGACTGTTATAAGTAGATGTAGTGTAAGATTGTCAATAAGACTTTTTATTTGTATTACATATTTTATAATAATATTGTGTCTTTAAACTGTATCGCAATAATCATTTGCCACTGCCCGAATTATATAACGAACTAGCGAACCCGGCGAACTCCGTTTCGCCATCTTATGTTTAAATACCAAACGAAATGTTACATAAGACGCTGTATGTGCAAAATGATTTTCTCGGTTTTCCCGCTTTTCTTTTGAAATGTTTTCTGAATTTTCTTTGCTATAAACCTCACGGAGCCAGAGACCTTTCCAACGAATGAAAATCCGTGGAAATCGTGCGTTCTGGAGTTATAGCGTCAGGAAGGAAAACCCGACTTATTTGTATAGTAGATGACCTAAAAAAAGAAAGAAAACATATTTACTCTACTTTTTTCTACAAACAGCATCACATACCGGTCCAGCAGTTCTCTCATCACCCGCCTCCTGGCTCTTCACGAGCTGTTCCTCATCCAATGCGAAAATATCCTCATGCTGTACTTCCTTGTTGCCGTTCGTGTGTTCAGATTTAGTCGGATCGTGCAGGGGTAGAGCTGTGCCTGATACTACTAGCTGTATTTCATCCTGGAAACGAATTAATTAGTTGAAAATAAATAATAAATTGGTCATTAGTCAGTTAAATACAGGGTGTCCCACTGTTGGTATACTAAGCTCAAAGGAGGTTATAGTTTTGCATACGCTGAGTACGTAAAAAATACTTATAAAATTCCAGACGCAGTTTTTTTTAAATAGATGAATTCTTAAAACTCTATGTGTACACGCATAACAAGCAACCCGCCCAACTTTGCCACCAGCACGTGAGCTATCGTTTAAGATTATGTTTTCATAGACAAAATGCTCACATTACCACGTATCTAAATTCAGGGTACAGTTCTACAAAGCCATATTACGTAAACCACCTATACACATACCCAACCACACATTTTTCACAAATCATAAAACTAAATCACCTCAGGCAAATCCAATTGAAAAGCAGGCGGTGCCAAAGCAGCTGGTTGCAATCTTCTCAACTTGTATGCCGCTCCACTTAACGCGGACGACACTAGACGTTCTGCACTCGAACCCACTGACCCTAGACGTGTGCGCCATACCTGGGAAATAAAATAATCATAGGAATAATATAATAAAGGTTGCCTGGAAGAGATAGATGGCTGCTTTATCGATAAGGCCGTCTTTTTGTACGTGTTTTTTCGTACTGTTTCCTTGTTTTGGTGCAAATAAAGTATTTTCATTCATTCATAATGTGGGTATAGATTTAACTGTTTTCTAAAGACAGACAAATGAACAAACAGTAAAATGTTCGCATTTTTAGGGTGCTTTTCCACCAATAATGTGCGAGGTGTATAGCGAGGAATGTGTTTGTAAATAGCCAATAGTATCGCTTCAAACGCTAAACGCTTCATACTTCAAACTAAAGAATTAATATTAATGATTAAAATAGTAATGAAATTCATGCTTATTACAAAATTAACGACATGAACGTGTTACCATCAATGTTGTTAAAGCTTTATTGATGTTTTACACTGATAAAAAATAATCTTATCGTAAAAAATGTTACCTACCTTATATAACCGCTTGTATTTCATGAAATATTTTATGATTTTAATAATGATCATCGCATTTTCATTCAGTATATTAATACGATGTTGCTTATTACTCACACATACTTAGTTAAACTTCACTTAAATTTTCGGTTTTTAAAGCAATTAATCAATCAGACTATTACATAATACATACATTAATATGCCAATAACAAATCATGCTTTAAATCCATTTTAAAATTAAATTTCTTAACAAACAATATAAAACAAACCTGCATAAACGCATATGGCTGCGCGTGCGGTGATGTAGACGGTTTGAGCGAGTTCGTGTACACTTGCATGTTGTTCCGCCGACTCGCTAACAGTTTCGCTGTTTCTACCTGACATACATACAAACACAATCAGTTATAACGTGGAGTAAATTAAAATGTATTATAAATTGATTTATTTATTTGTATTCAGAACTTTTACTGTCCTTAAATAAATAAATAATATTGAAGATGATGTAAAATAATAGATTAATCTAAACGTTATAAGAACTAGAGATATATAAGTTATCTTCATATGGTCACATGTTTGGGTACAGTTTCATAGTTTTGGTTACAGTTACACATGTTTGGATACAGTTACACATGTTTTGGTACAGTTAAACATGTTTGGGTACAGTTACACATGTGTGGGGTACAGTTACACATGTGTGGATACAGTTTCATATGTTTGGGTACAGTTACACATGTGTGGGTACAGTTACACATGTGTGGGGTACAGTTACACATGTGTGGATACAGTTTCACATGTTTGGGTACAGTTACACATGTGTGGGTACAGTTACACATGTGTGGGTACAGTTCCACATGTGTGGGATACAGTTACACATGTGTGGATACAGTTTCATATGTTTGGGTACAGTTACACATGTGTGGGTACAGTTACACATGTGTGGATACAGTTACACATGTTTGGGTACAGTTACACATGTGTGGATACAGTTACACATTTGTGGATACAGTTACACATGTGTGGGTACAGTAACACATGTGTGGGTACAGTTACACATGTGTGGGGTACCGTTACACATGTGTGGGGTACAGTTACACATGTGTGGGGTTCAGTTACACATGTGTGGGGTACAGTTACACATATGTGGGTACAGTTACTCATATGTGGGTACAGTTACATATATTGGGTACATTTACACATGTTTTGGTACATGTAAATACAGTGCTACATTATTGAAGTGCGTAAAAGTGACACATGTGTAAGAAATGATTATTATTAAAACGGGTATATATATGTATATTAGATTTCCGCCTGCGGCATCGCCCGCGTATTATTTAAAAATTAAAAGTTAAAGGATAACCCGCATAGTTCCCATTCCCGTGGGATTTCCGGGATAAAACCTATCCTATGTGTTAATCCAGGTTACCCTCTATATGTGTGCTAAATTTCATTGTAATCGGTTCAGTAGTTTATGCGTGAAAACCATACATACATACATAATTACAAACCTTTCCTCTTTATAATATTACTAGCTTCCGCCCACGACTTTGTACGTGCATCCCCGTTTTTCCCCGTACCCGCAAGAATTTCGGGAAATCCTTTCTTAGCGGATGCCTACGTCCTAACATCTACCTGCATGCCAAATTTCAGCCCGATACGTCCAGTGGTTTGAGCTGTGCGTTGATAGATCACTATATCAGTCACCTTTGAGTTTTATACATATATATAGATATAGATATTTGTACATCCATACTTACATCTTCAGCTTCATCCAATTCTAGTAAGCAAGCGTCCTTATCAGCGCACAGATCGAGTGCGGGCGGTTCGTCGCTCTCTACGTCGTTTGTGCGTGTCGGCTCGCATATTGTACCTGGGAATTTTTATTCAAATTATATTTATTTGCAATAATGAAGTTAAATTATAGATTTTACAATTACAATATTATTTCTAGACATTCATTGGGTGTGTAAATATTTATAATTTCTATATTATGTACTACAAGATATACTATAGGGTTGACATTCGCTTATATGTTTACTCGATGAAAATTATTTATCAAAACAAAATATGTTTCTGAACATATTAAAATAAAGTTGTTTTATAGAAGGTCAAGGCTAATTAATATTTCTGACATACATTTGTAACAGGTAAAGAATACCGAAAAAATCGATCGTTTCCGAGATTTTAGACCATATGACACCAAAATTAAATGAAATCATAAATAACCTTCAATTTATATTCACAGATACACATCTTAATTTGTTTCTTATATTTAATGTATGTAATATCGTCAGTTAATATAAATAACTCACCGATATCATAACCATTGGCTGCTTTATTTGCTGTGAACGCGACCCATAAGGCCTTTTGTATTTCCAAAGCATCCTTATCATTTTCTGTTGCCTGGAAATAATCACGAAGGTCCTGAATTTACATATGCTTTGAAAAATAAAATAAGTATAACGATTATTGAGCTGACTGATGATTGGAAAATGATATCTTCTAAATAAATAAATAATGATCTTGATCCAAGTGTCCTCTATCTAGGTTCCTCGCTTCATTTTCCCCTAACAATAATTCTAAATGATCTATGATAAATGATCTATACATACCTTGATCCTAGGCGGCGCTGGTGGCGGTAAAGCGGCCAATCGCACAGCTGTGCCCGTAGCTAACGCCATTACACAACGTTCGCCGATCGCTATTTGCGTTTGCAACGAGAATATAGCGTTTGCACCCTGGAAAAATACATAAATTTGATTAAATTAACGCATTTACGGAAAATAAACAAGTAAATTTACAATCGCCTATTGAAGAATCGTCCAAAATTATATAACGTTAAAACATACATTCAAATGAACAGCTTATTTCGTGACTGAAATGTTTAAAGTCTATTTCGCCGTTTATAAGAAAACTCTGCCTAAAACACGCGTAGGTAGAGTTCAACTTCGGACACATTTTGAGCGAGATTGTAAGTCTTGTTGTGTATTGTACATCAATGTTTTGCACATTTATATTTCCTTTTCCAAATTAATACTATACTTACTTCATGAGAGTGTGTGTGTTTTTAACTACACACATTAATTATTTATCATCTAATACACATTTTACAGCCTCACAAAGGTAACTTTGCGAGTACTCATGGGCAGTAGTCGTCTCATTAGGTGACCCACATGTTGGTTTACCTACTCTTTTATAAAAAAAAGACGGGTTGCACTCCGGGAGTGCCGGCAGAAGTGAAAACTTGATTATTAACGTTCAGCATGTTTGATATTTTGGAATGGTATCCGTCTTACGCATGGAATATAAGGGCTAAAAAAAAAAAACATCCGTCTTACGCTTTTTCGATCAGGTCACGTGTCCTGACGCGAGTTTAAGATTTTATACCCAACGCCGCTAAAGAAGTTTTCACTTCAAAAAATAAACAAACACTACATATTTACCTGCATCCTCAACTTAGCAAGTAATAACTTATGCAGTTCATACTCCAAGAAGGGAAGTTGGTCGGAGATATCTCTCGCGCCTGGTTCAGCTGCAGGAGGGGCTCTGCGTATTCTACCCGCTAAAATATAGGAAAAATTGTTTAATTTACTAATTTTTCAACGATCTTTTACCTAGGAAAATGATGAAATTTACCACTTTTAGTTTTTGATTAGTACACTTTTCATAGATGTGGTTTTTTCATGAAATGGTCAAAATTATATTATATTATTTTTATGCATATGTATATTTTTTATCGTAAATGGTTTTACCTGTAGGATTTTAGATGTGTAAGTTTTTCAAAAAATTTTGAATTCATCGGAATATATGTATATTAATGTTAATAGTTTATCAAAATTACAAAAATTTAATCATAAAAAGTGTATCTTTAGTGACAAAGTGTTTTATTGGTTTTATGGTGGTGGTATCATAAGAAGTAAAAGGAACGTAAAAATTAGTTTCGTAAGTTCAAATAAACATACATACCAACAGCAGTGAGCGTTACAGCCTTTCCATGGGAAGTCAGTCGGTTTGGTTTCGAGCAAGTCGCCAATAGTACTGTGGGAACTCGAGCGCGCCTGAAATAGGAATTTATTTCAAGAAATAGGTACACGAGAGAAATCATTATAAAAGAAAAGTACAAAATGGTAGTAACTTAAATGTTACTCATTTTAGTTTAACGAGAAGAGCTAACGATTTTTAAATGATGATTTTCAATATAGAGTAAGTATAAATTATAAAACGATGATATAAAAAATTTTAAAATGGTTGTTTAATACATGACAAATTGTTTTAACCTAGCATTGAAATACCATAAAAAGAAGTAAAGAGAATTCCATTGAGAGAAGTTCTCTTTCTCTTTTTTACTGTCGAAAAGAGAAGATAAGAGTACACACCGACACTCCCCACACGTGGCCAGTTCCGCCCTGTACGGGCCCGAGCCCGGCGAGTACGGCACGTGCGCGATACTGCAACCCTCGTTCTCACTCTCTTCTATCGGGTTTTTTGATCCGTTCACTACTGGAGTAATAATAATTTACTTTATAGGAAATGGTAAAAAACTATAAGTATATCTAAGAAAATTTAATTTTTTTATGCGGGTAGTTGCTAATATTAATGGATTATTATTAAAACAAATTGTTCAATATAAAAAATGGGAAAAAAAAATGTCAAAAGAGCATGTGGTGGGATGTGAATTAAAGTCATTCTCTTCAACGGCACTAAGCTAATTTCTTCGTTTTTATCTGTAAACTAAAAAACAGAACTGTAGTAATAGTTTGCTGCAAATTTTGTAGGTATTTAAGGGCTTGGTCTAGTAGTGCAAACAAATGCATCCTGTCATCCTATATGTAAATAATACAAATGTACTAAGGGAAAGTTGCTCCACTTAATTTTTAAAAATTAAATCATTCGTATAATTTAATATTCGTAATAAGTATCAAAAATGACAATTTGAAACAATTTTCGTGAAAATTACACCGGGTGATTTTTTTTATCAGTACACAAGATTTGCGAATACTTTCTATTGATATCTTCAACTTCATGTTTATATAACTGATCAACTTTTACAAAGAAATTTGGACGAAATATAAAAAAATAAGCTTTCCATACAAAATGCATAACTCTATACATTTTTTTCGACCTAAGTTTCTTAGGGAAAGTTGTTCAGTTTAACTAATAAAACGGATAAACAAATTTTGTATATAATAAAAAAAATGTAATGTTTGTGTTAAAAAATTATAAAATAGAAAAATACGCAAATGAAAACAAAAGATATTTATTTCCGACTAGCTTCCGCCCGCGACTCCGTCCGCGCGGATGTCAGTCTTCGCGTCTTCTACAGATTTATTATATTATGTATAATATATAGATTTATATTTATAAACCTAATAAATCTTTTGCTAGCATTCTGATGCTTTATCGGTTGCACTGGATTTATCTCTTTTTTTTCAATCGCTTGAATGATATAGGATGGGTCCTTGATGGCATCAATTCTGACAGTAGGCAATTTATGTAAAATCTTGATAATGGTCCATCATTTTATTTTGCCTAAACGTTACATACTTTTTTATATATTCTATTTTTAACGAATGATTAGCTCCAGTCCAAACAGCAAATAAGCAGACTTCTGCTTCTGCAACGTTTAGTTGTCCCTGAATTTGGAAAAAATAGTCATGATTCTTATCTATGACAAAAGTGTTATTTTTTGCATTGTATTTCAAATATTAAATTTTTTTTTAACCGCATCTTCCGCATTCATGTCTTTTGCCGGAATTAGACATTTAACTTCTACTAGTCCCATTTTCCCTTTTTGATATGGGAGTGTATAAAGTAAATTTTTTAGATATTTCTCGTTATACTTTTAAAAACTTTAAAAACTTTTAAAATTGTCATTTTGCTCATTAGGTACAGTAATTTCGATATCAGTTTTAAGTTTTTTGATACCTGCAATAATAACGTCATAATCGCCTGCACATACATAACGATTACACCCTGTATACAATCCACCATCCACATTCATAATGTTTTCCTGTCCTCCTCTCCTTTACGCTGTTCACCGATACATTTTAAATGAGTAAATCTGCTACCACTGAAGGATGTTTCATTGTGATCAGCAAATTTTCACCACTGTTGTCGATTATTTGTTTTTCATTTTTAATCAGCAATTGGGAATCATCAGTTTTGTTTTTTGCAGATTGGTGATGTACCCTAACAATACGTCGAAAAGGGAAAGCATCAACGAATTATCGTTTTCGTCCTCTTTTTTTATTCTTCGCGTCTCTGTTACTTCTGTTTGTTTAGTTCTCAACACCCACTGAATTTTCTATGTTATTGTGATCTTCCATTACATCTGAGTTTTGATGATGTGATGATAATCCATTCGTTTTAATATTGGTACTTAGAGTTGGTAGACTAAACTAGAAATGGCGGACTAAATTTGTCAGCGCATCTGTAAGATCAGAATATAAAACCAACATCCTGTATTTAAGTTACAAAATTAATAATCAAACAACATGCCGCTACGTTGAAAATGACTGGAAGAAAAAATTAAAACACCTCGGATCAATTTTGGAGTAAACAAATCATTTTCCCCGTATGGGGATTTCCCCGGATGAACTTGGGAAGTTCAAGTTCTCAATACAAGTTTATATTATATTTCGTATTTCTCAAACGAAAAATAAACATTTTTGGAACTTCAAAAAAATTATATTATAAGAAAATTTATGAGCTTACTTTAGTTTTAAAGAAATATACATCCCTTTACTGACACCCCGTAAAATAAAGAAATTGTTGCCAATCACCTTTGCAATCTATTTGGTTTCATTAACTTTATGTTCGAAGATAATTTTTTTTCTAGTAGTTACACGCGTATTTTTTTCGTTTATTTTCCATATCGAAATCAAATGTTTAAAAATACGAATATTTGCACAAAACTAAGATAAAAATAATCAATTAACAAAAATATTAAATTTAATGAAGTAGAGCAACTTTCACTTCGGTATGAAGGAAAATCGAGCGTAGAGCACACGTCAGAACGCTCCGGCCCAAGGAGCGCGACTAAAGAAATTCGCTAGGATTTTTCCTAATTATTTTAAATATATTTTAATTTTTAAAGAATTATCAAAATTCAAAAAAAAAATTTTTTAAAGGAATAATACTCATTGGTCTTCAACCAACTCGAATAAATTAATGGAAAAAATAACTTTTAGCAGTATTTATCAATAGATTTTGTAAGGCAAAAAATGGGAAATTTAATGAATTTATAACGTTCTAATTAAGAAAATCATAAGTTTTTCGGCAATTGTATTCAGCAGTTTTTAATAACGACTATATAAGGATAATAATGTGCTGATCAGATTGTGTAAATTGTAATCGGTTGCAACGTAGTGAGTGCACAAACTTAGCTCGAAATGTCTTTGGGAGAAAGAGACTTATCTTGAAGGCCTGATTAAGGTAACATAAAGTAACTTTATAAATGTGAAAAAATTCACGCGCATTGCGTATATAACACTAATTGATAAACAAGAAAAAAAAATTCAGTTTATCATTTCATTAGCCGGGAAAAAATTGTCAAATAACTTGTTGAAAACGCAATTTTGCTAGACTGCAGCCTTAAACAAAAAGATAATACTTCGCGCAATACAAAAACAGGTTATCACAAAATATAATACATTACATGACACATAAGGCTCGTCCGTATTGAAATCGCAGTCTAAATTGATCACAGCAGCAGTACCGGAAGCTGATAGTACGCACACATCCTCCCTGTGAATATAAATTTATCGGTAAGTTTACAACCTAAGTTTTGACAAGGTTGTATGTGACTTTAGCATCTTTTGAAGAATGCTTAAAATTATATATTTTCTAATAAGAGTAGATATGCGTGTTATGAATGTTTATATTATGTGAACCTCGTAAAGCTCTATATAGCGTCTCGCTCGCAAACATTATCACGGAGGAGCAGCGCAGCGTGCGGTCGTCTTAATGACACGTATCGTGCATCGTAATTGATTCGTGTGATCAAGTGTATTCACATGCATTCGTGTGGTATTTATATGGAATGTTTGTAGGTATTTTTATATTTTTGCATATGTGTGTACTGCGTGTTTCCATGTATGTATATATTACCGTATAGCAGCCCGCTCGCAGTACTCGAGCATAGCAGAGCCGCTGCTCTGCTGTGCTGTGCTCGCTGCGCTCAGCGCACGTTGACTGGTATGATTACGTGTGAGTTATATTGTGTTACACGTGTACATATTTGGCTGTTTTAGTAACGTGTGCATGTGTGTATGTTTATATGTGCGTGTATATTGTGCGTTAGCACGTGTGTGTACACGGTACCGTATAGCGGCCCGCTCGCAGTAGGCGAGCACGGCGGAGCAGCGCAGCGCGCGCGCGTGCGCCCGCAGCTCGGTGCGCAGCTCCGCCCACCACGCCGCGCGCGACCCGCTCTCGTGCCGTCCACCAGCTTGTGTGTATACAGTACCGTATGGCCGCCCGCTCGCAGTAGGCGAGCACGGCGGAGCAGCGCAGCGCGCGCGCGTGCGCCCGCAGCTCGGTGCGCAGCTCCGCCCACCACGCCGCGCGCGACCCGCTCTCGTGCCGTCCACCAGCTTGTGTGTATACAGTACCGTATGGCCGCCCGCTCGCAGTAGGCGAGCACGGCGGAGCAGCGCAGCGCGCGCGCGTGCGCCCGCAGCTCGGTGCGCAGCTCCGCCCACCACGCCGCGCGCGACCCGCTCTCGTGCCGTCCACCAGCTTGTGTGTATACAGTACCGTATGGCCGCCCGCTCGCAGTAGGCGAGCACGGCGGAGCAGCGCAGCGCGCGCGCGTGCGCCCGCAGCTCGGTGCGCAGCTCCGCCCACCACGCCGCGCGCGACCCGCTCTCGTGCCGTCCACCAGCTTGTGTGTATACAGTACCGTATGGCCGCCCGCTCGCAGTAGGCGAGCACGGCGGAGCAGCGCAGCGCGCGCGCGTGCGCCCGCAGCTCGGTGCGCAGCTCCGCCCACCACGCCGCGCGCGACCCGCTCTCGTGCCGTCCACCAGCTTGTGTGTATACAGTACCGTATGGCCGCCCGCTCGCAGTAGGCGAGCACGGCGGAGCAGCGCAGCGCGCGCGCGTGCGCCCGCAGCTCGGTGCGCAGCTCCGCCCACCACGCCGCGCGCGACCCGCTCTCGTGCCGTCCACCAGCTTGTGTGTATACAGTACCGTATGGCCGCCCGCTCGCAGTAGGCGAGCACGGCGGAGCAGCGCAGCGCGCGCGCGTGCGCCCGCAGCTCGGTGCGCAGCTCCGCCCACCACGCCGCGCGCGACCCGCTCTCGCCGCCGTCCACTAGCTTCACGGAACGCGCGCACACTGTGCCACCTGCCATACATTTTTTACTAATACATACAGTGTCTAGAAGGTAGAATTCCTCCAAAAGAAGGTAGAAAAAAACAAAGATTTGCAACATTCAGTTCACTGAACGTGCGCACACTATGCCACCTGTCATACGTTTTTTAGTAATACATATATTAAATACATACAGTGTCTGGAAGGTAGAATTCCTCCAAAGAAGGTAGAAAAAAAACATGAAACGATCGATCATTTCATGAAATGGTCAAATTTCATGATATTGGCCACATTACGATGTGATTTGAGCATATCAATGAAAAAAAAAAAAGTTTCTCGATATGGACAACTAAACGCGCGGTTTTTTCATGAAATGGTCAAAATTATTTGATCGTATCGTAAAGTAGATACAGTAATTATTGGTAGAGTCGCTGCAAGGGCTGTGTTTATGTGTGAAGATGGCGACCGAAGGCTAAATTTTTATTTCTCGCAGTAAAAAACGTCATGATTCGTTCAATTACAATATAAAGTAAGTCGTAGCAAAGAATTAACGACAAAGAGGTTCGAGAACTATGGTAACTGCGGATATCTTATATTCAAGAAAAACAAAATCGTGATTTGTTGACGATTTAACGATCTGGTCAAAGTTAGTTGACCACATCATAAAATACGACGATTTCATGAAATGATCAATCATTTCATGAAGTGAGCAAATCTACGATATGGCCACGACATCTACATAAACTGTATACTCACCAATATGTACAATAAAACCAGGCGGATATTCAGTCATGGTAAGGAACGGATATTCCAGCATATCCAAATTATTGCTATTCATAGACGGACGCAATATCGCTCCCCCACCGCTCCCAGTGTTACCGAGAG
This sequence comes from Colias eurytheme, assembly GCF_061535395.1. Classification (NCBI taxonomy): domain Eukaryota; kingdom Metazoa; phylum Arthropoda; class Insecta; order Lepidoptera; family Pieridae; genus Colias; species Colias eurytheme. The sequence goes on along the minus strand of NC_142999.1, from coordinate 8,738,172 downwards.
ACGCGTTCAGTGAACTACCTATAATATGAAAGGAAGGAGGAAAGAGAATTGCCAAAAACGATTAATGAATTGATAAGTATATATTTGAATACATAAATAATGAAAACTGAATTGAGAAAATGACCGTTCAGCTACATTTTTTATGAAACATGATTGAAAAATGTCTGCAAACTATGATAAAACGTAACAAACACACTGGATGTGAAATAATTTACACGACAAAAAGTGATGTTTTTTTTTCTTCATTTTTACAGTCAAAACAATATATCTATTCAATGGTTTGAATTTTACCTTCGGTATTAACGAAGAAGCTCAACATAGTATTGCGTTTCTGTTTTACCAATACAAAAAAATAGGTTTTAATTTTGAATGTTTCAAATAGTCACTACAACAGAATCAACTCACCTTTAGGCGTGATACTAAGATCGGAGTCGGACGAGCGGCGGTGTATGCCCATCGGCGTGGAGGTAGAGTGCAGCGAGGCGCTGTGGGGGTGTGCGGGGTGCGCGGGGTGCGCGGGCGGGGCGGGGGGGGCGGGCTCGCGGCCGCCGTACGACTCGTGGCGCGCGTGGCGGGGAGACCCTCTGTCCTTGTCCCGCTCCTTCTCCCTGTCGCCCTTCTCCCTCTCACACTTATCCCTGCCAACATCGCACGCCGCATGCGAGTTACCACACACGCTAGCACTGTTAGTGTCCGACTCTACGCCCTCTACGTCTAGACTCTCGGATCTATCTACGCCGCTCTCGGGCAGGGACGGGATCGTCTCTAAGTGCGCGCCGCTAAGGATCGGGTGGAAGTTCTGCAAGACCGGCGCGCGGGTTAACTTGCGTGCGGTGACGTTAGAGGCGCTTTCCTTGGACATTTTGAGCGAGCCGACCGATTCGGAGGTCGAGTGGACGCTGTCTTGTCTGATTAACTTCTTTTCCTTTTTGTCTTTTGCATGTGCCGCATCCTTCGCTTTGTTTTCCGCTTCGACCGTTTCCAACCTTTCGTTCACGTCGTCGAAGAACTTTTTCTCGGCCGTCTGGAAGTCTGGACTAGTCGGTATGAGCAGAGATTGAACTTTGTCGATTAGTATTGTCTCCATCGCCGTATGAACTAGACCCGCGGGTTTGATAGCAGGCTTTTCTTTCTTAAACGATTTCTGTTCGCGAAAATGATGTTCATCTTTGCTGTAAATGCTCGAAGGACCACTCAATGACGCCCTGGAAACGGGTTCGGAACCTATGTACATGGATACCTTGGATGTCCCGAATTCGTCACTTTTACAAAGCCGATTACAATTTAACGCATCTTTATCGAGATTAAGCAGGTCGGTGTAGGAAAGGAAATGAGTTCCCAACACGGTATCGCTAGGTGCTCGGGAAGTAACATCGGAACCAGATCCAGGTTGACTCATTGGCGGTTTAGGATCTGGGTGTTTCTTCCTCGGTAACAAGGAATAATGTGATAAGCTTTTTATCATGCTGCTTTTCGAAATTTTCGAAAGCTGTCGCTTTATCCGCCTTGAGGAGCGATACACGAAGCCTTTCTTTTCGACTGGCGATGAAGGCGCACTAAAGCTACTAGAAAGCTTCCTATGAGCAAAGGGATTTGGGATTTTAAAAAAGTGATGATGATTTTGAGACTTTGTTGATACACACTTGTCATCTACGGCGCTATGTTCATCAACTTCATGGCTCTCTTTCTGTCTATTTTCCTGTTCTTCTACTTTAGATGGTACGTTGCTATCCTCTTTTTCAAAAGAAGATGTGTTTAAACCTGTTAGCTTCCGTTCCATTTGTGCTATGAACTCGGAATCCACGTCATGTCCCAAGACAGACTTTACAACAGAACTTATCGTGTCAGATTTCATGCCATAGCTGTCATCTTCTTCATCTGAAGTAGAATACATATCTGAACTCTCAGCTGATAATGCAGACGAAACTGAACCATAATAGCTCACGTCTCCTGGTAATTTTAGGAGATTGTCAGTACGCACAACGACAGGAGAAGTGGGGCATGAATCAGATATCTTCCTCTCGGTTTGAGTATTGCCTACATTAGCCAAATTTTCCAATGAGGCGCAATGAATTTCTGGTATTTTGTTTTCACTCTGGTCACCAGTTTCTTTATTTTTATTTTCATCTGGACTTGTATTAACAACGGGCTCAGATTCACTTATACGCCGTATAGTGGATCCTGGAGAATGTTCAGAATCTTGCGATTCAGAAATTCTCGCGAGACTAGTCTGCGCGTGCATCACTGATCGAGCGAGTATCGACGCCATGTTGATACCTTCATCGTCTTCATCATATTTCTTGACATTCAATCGCTTTAGCTTTTTCAGCTCATTCTTTATCTCAGATATACGTGACGTATCAGATGTATTCGATTTTATCGATATTTGATCATCTTGTTTCGATGATTTGCGACGTCGAAAGCGTTTAGAAAACAAGTTAGTTTTCATCTTTTTTATTTTTCCTATTGGACCTGATGAATCCGAGTCTGAATCTTGTCGATTCAATAGTTTGTTTAGTTCTGATTGATCTTCGGATATGTGTTTCAGACCCCTTTGGGTTGCCAAGTCTTGATAGATAGATTGGCTTCCATAATAACTTTGTGGGTTAGGTCGAATCATTTCGAATGTCCTATCATCATCGTCATTATTTTCTGGTTCATCTAACATGGAAGGTGTTCTAGGGTTCAATATGTTAACAATCATTTGTAATTCGTCCTGATGATGTTGGTAATATTCCTTGAGATCATCGACACTATCGTCTTCGGTCGCTAAAATGTCCAAGTACTTTTTCAACTGTCTAATAATGGAATGCAAATGCAAGCACGGTACACGACACACCATGCAAAAAATATATTCATGAGTAATTTTCTTGATAAACGTATTAACTATTACTAAGTTTACTAGTTTCAAAATGGCACACAATTTAAAAAAGGCTTTAGTAAGGCAAATGACAAAATAACTATAAAAATGATTTCTAGCAGTATCTACAGTATTTTAGAAAAGAAAATATATATTCATATAAAAATTGATTCTATTCAACTTTAAGGGTGTTTACTCACTGTTGTGTTAGTTGCACTGACATTGGTTGACTTGGTAAGGGTAGAGGTGTGATGCTCACAGCCGTTCCTGTAAAGTTAAGTATAAAACGTATAAACTAACGGCTATAGTCAGTAACTAATAAATATAATTAATATTTACAAATAATGCAATTAAGATTTCAAGGAAAACTCGGGGTTTTCTAACATTTCTTTGCTGTATTGGTCATATATAAGATATCTGTATCAATAGGGATAAATAGGCGAAATGATTTTAGCATTTAAAAAAATACATTCCTGAACGACCAACTGAGTGGTTTTCACAATTTTCTAAACTACCCTCCTTCACATTTTTTTTAATTACCTCATTTTGATATTTCAAATGATCAATATATTAGTCTATTATCTATATGTATATAAAACTCAAAGGTGACTGATATAGTGATCTATCAACGCACAGACCAAACCACTGGACGTATCGGGCTGAAATTTGGCATGCAGGTAGATGTTAGGTCGTAGGCATCCGCTAAGGATTTCCCGAAATTCTTGCGGGAACGGGGAAAAACGGGGATGCACGTACAAAGTCGTGGGCGGAAGCTAGTTCAAGTATAAAACCTTACCAATGGCTCTAGCCACCACCCCCGCTTCCCCCTCCAAGTCAAAATCTTGCTGATAGCCCACCACTGCGTTAGCACCTAACTCTGCCGCTTTTAGACCCACTAGACGTTGTACCTGCAAATATATTCGTAAATGTACAAAATATATTGTAAATGTTGTTATGGTATATGTTGTTATGTTAAACTTACTATCTAATATAGTAAAAAATAGTAACCAATAATGTATCTAATATAGTAAGAAACAAAAAATGTTGTGTGGTTTGATGAAACCACGGTAAAAGTGAAACTTAGGCACAAAATTATCGTATTTGTACGATAATTATCGTACGGTGCGACCGTCACGCGACATGTGCTACACAGACCAAAAAGTTTGAGACGATGTAATAAAAGTTTCACTTTAATAGAATTCAATTTAAGTCATCGTCTGTAATTTCATAAGGAACAAAAAAAGCTTTTTGTTGTCTTTCGCTTGTCCAAGAAAAGTTTGAAAACAGCTGACACATTTGTTTATCCTTTTCTATCCCTAATCAAATAAACTTTTTCTGGCGTACTTTTAACTGACTTCCAAAAACGAAGCTCTATGATCAAACATGTTTTTTTGCATACCCAAATTTATCGATATTTTTGACTATTTTTTTTAACAATTACCTGATTGCTCAATTTAATGAAAGCCACCTGTCTCGCTTCATTAGATGCCCTGGGTGTTCTGATCTTATCTATCCACTGATACTCAGGGTCGTCGTTAACTATTAACTCCTCTACAAACCCGTGGATAGCAGACACTCGGTATCCTGGTGGTATCATTGGACCTGGAATTATTTAGTTCTTGTGTTGAAGGTCTTATTTTTGAAGTGATTGATATTAATGATACTAAAATTGGTTATTTTGTATTCCAGGATATTACAATCATAAATTTGCAGGCATATTGGGTCAGAAAGTTATTCGTTTTTATCGCACTTTTCACATATTTACTTTTCATGTTAATTTACAGCCTTGTAAAAAGTTATAAGCTGAACAAGAGAGGTCAAAAGAAACTATTCGATTTAAATATATTCTTTGAACATATCTTCTTGTATCTTGATTTAAATGAATGATAGAAAAATTTATTATGCGAACGCCTTTTTATGCATAAATAAAACAACTATTTTGGTGTTAAATCCATACATAGAACCAAAATCAGATGCAAAAAAATAACGTACAATGAAAGAACTGCACGCCACAACTAGAAGTCTTGTACTTATTGAAGTCAGAGAACAGCTCCACTTTAACGATCACGTTCAGTTCGCCGCGGATGCCGTGCATCGTGTCGAAGACCGGTATCCATCCTGACATTACTGCACCTGGATAAGCAAGATTTATAATAATAAGAATTACTAACAGACATTAAAAATTAAAAGTAATAATAGTGCTTCTTATCATTTGACATGGTTTATTGGCTACATGGATAGATTAGTATAATAGAATAATATAATAAAGTAATTTTCTGAACTTATGTGCAAGTTATTAATTTATTTGCTCGACCAGATAATAACTGGATGACAATGATCACAAAATAAAAAAAAGATCGTATCGTAAACTTGCGGCTTCGATCTCCACTCAGGCACTCAACATCTCTTAATTAAAATAAACCCAAAACTCTACATCCATAAAAAATTGCAAGCCAACATTACCTCCCGGAGGTCCCGTGATTCCATTGGTATTATTCGCCTCCCTCGCCAACAGAGGCGCTAAACTGATAACCACTTTACCAATCGCGTCATTCGCTGAATACGTGTCGTGGTCCATGAGTCGTAACTGTAGCGGTTCATCTTGAAGTTCTGATTCGTCTACCTGTAATTGCCATCAAATCTATACTAATATCATAAAGCTGAAGAGTTTGTTTGAACGCGCTAGTCTCAGGAACTTCTGGTCCGATTTGAAAAATTCTTTCGAAGTTAGATAGCCCATAAGACTAACAGGATCGGAGCAACGCGCGTGAAACCGCGAAGCGCATAAGATTATACTAATAGAAATAAAATAGTGTAGAGCTGCTTGTTATATTAGGAATTGTGAAGATGAAAAAAAGCGCGAAAGTTTATAAGAATGTATGTTTCTTAGTTGTTACACTTGCGTAAAAAAAGCTGAACAGATTTGTATGAAATTTCGTACAGACTTCAGAGATATAACATTTTGCATAGAAATAGGATTCCATTTGAAGTCTCCCTAAATTAGAAATGTGACGGTCGCGAGACAACAGTGTGAATTAAAGTGGAATACAGGGTACCTAGGATGAAGATGGGGTAGAAATACATCGGTATATATTTGTTCAAATATTATACTGAAGTATACACATACTTATAGTAAAACATGTCATAACTACATAGTACGTATACGTCATATACAGAAATATAGAAGAATCTTCATAACTATATACATAATCATAAGCCAATACTAGACTATCGCCAGACGGTGCCGAAAATAGCTTCCGAGATGTCTTCGCCAAAATTATATCGAATAAAAAAATGACCTTGCTTCTTTACGTTTTTTTCAGATAAAAGGTTACTACGTCATGTTACTGATACGTTAGTAGAAAATTGCGTAGCTATTTTTTAAAGAAGTGCGTCAATGATTACGTTTTACGGTTTTTCTTTTAGTTTTAATTCATAAAACGTTAGACGACAATGTTCGATGTCGTCATTCTATAAAATTTTATGTTCAAGGAATCTTTATTTTTTCCGAATTTCGTCTTGTAAATAACAAAACAATAGAAGCCCTTGCCCTATATAAGATAGAACGTCACCTATATTATACATCCCTACAAACTCAACAATAAGGCATTGAAATTCCCTTAAAAATTCAGCTACAGCTATTTATTGCTCTAAAATTTCGTTTACCATTGATTGGGAGTTTCAAATTTCAATAAGTAATATTATTTTAGCCGTTAACAAGATTGTCCGGGATATATAGTTAGTCATACAGAGCCAAAGACAATATAAAATAACATCAATTTAATAAAATAATTTTTGATGTACTTAATTTCTATTAAATTCAGCCACATAATCAATATACTGTTTACAAAAAGGTTGTAAAGGCATTACAATGGCTTCAGTCTTAGACAGATTCAATTAAGTTTAAACATGTTACACAATTATTGCTACTCTACAATTAACAACAAGTTAATAATATCAACTTACGTCTCAGATTAAAATAATTAGTTGAATAATATACAAAACCAAGAAAAAATCATGTTAGATATAGTGGCAAAATTAAGTGAAGACAGATTTGTAGATCTGAATTCATATTGGCACAGAGATGAAACCTGGTTTTGCACATACTGCTATTTTACCTGCAAAAAACCTGTGGACAAAAGCAAGTATTTCGGGGAGCTAGTGATATCCTGGCACATAAGATATACCAATGCTAAGTATCATCAACAACTGTTCAGTGGTTACCATGCAACATAAAAAGAAACATACATCCATAAACTTACTCAAAGGAAATTACTCAAAAACATTAACAGATTTTAAATACGATTTATTAATTAATAGAGCGCTGTGCTCTGTGGTTTAACCCGCATCGCTTCACTCCTGTTGGTATTGGTGTGATTATACATAGCCTATAGCTATATAGGCTATATATAATTGAGCCTTCCCCGATAAATTGGCTACCTAACACCGAAATAATTTATCAAATCAGACCTGAGATAAGCGCGTTCAAACAAATAAAAAAACAAACAAACTTCAGCTTTATAATATTAGTATAGCTCATGCTCACTGTAGTGTGTGAAACGTTTGTATTATTAATCAATGTTTCACACACTACAAGAGAGGCTCTTAAATGTATAATACTTGCGTTAAATCAAACAAGAATTTACTAAATGGATTGCTTTTAATATAGGCAAAATATCCTATCTTATAAATATAGCTAAGTATTTGAATATCTAAGGCGCAACAGTTATTTCTAACCCTACCTCCTCAACTTTTACATCACAACAAAAACAAAAACAAACCTTCTTAGAGTTCTATGAATGTTTATTATTCGTAAACAATATAAAATCGTACCTCAAACCTGTACCACTCCGTGCTGTTCCATTGAGGGTTCAATGATTTTCTGCAAACATCGGTTTTGTGGGTCACTCCTCCGAATTTTACCTCAACAAAAGCATCCGTGGTGTCACTCGCTCTGTCCATCACAGGCAGGTTCCGACCCGCTAAAACCTTCACCTTTATTTTTCCCGGCATTTTAATGCAAATATTTCATTCACATTCACAGCATAACCGAAATCTATTAGCACATTTAACACTGTATTCAATGAATTTGCTTGTCACACGTTTCTGATTAGAAATAATAATATTGAGTTACTATCTTATCTGGACTGAGTTGTACGACAAGTATATAGTGTGCAGAGATTTATTTCTATATACCGATAAACCGGTGTCACTATTGCACCTCTTGATAAATTAAAATCACAAAAAAGTCCTTGCGGACACAAACATCTCTGGATCGCAATGCATTTTGTATTATACTTTATATTTTATAAACAAAAACACTCTGATGCTACTTCACTTGAAACTGTGGAGAAAATGTGTGTTACGAAAGTTTATTTATAGTTTGTACATTTTATAAATAATCCTGAAATGCGAACAACACAAACAGCTGTTGAAACGAAATGTCAAATGGCATATTGGTTTTTAATTTCATTAATTACTTGGATACAAGTCAATTGGTTTAATTATATCTCAGAATTTAATTCATTGCATTCAATGTTTAAAAAAAACTATTTAACTGGCTCTAATACAAAACCAGAACCGTAATCAAACTGTTACGAATTACAACTATAATTTTCTTCAGTAATTTGTATTATAGAAGAAAATGGACCTTTACTTTTATACATTAATTTTTCAAATCCAATGAACCAAAATTCATTCAAATCCATTCAGAAGTTTTCAAGTTATAAGAAATGTAACTAACACAGTTTTTTTTTCTAATGATTTATGTTTGATGTTGATTGTTAAAACTTTATTCACATTTTTAAAATAAGTACACTACTCTTTATTTTATTCATGCCCAAAAATAACAGCGGTTCCATACAAGTTTCAGCCTTGTTTCAGCTCATTAAAAATAATTAAATGAAGAAAACTATTAACTTGTTTCACTCTTCAAATAAATGGGAGCTTTTCGTAAATATATAAAAGGTAGGATTAAAACTAAAATAAAATAATATTATAATATAATAAAAAACAATTTTATTAATCATTTCCTTATAAGTACATTTTTTTCAACACTAAAAACATTCTTCTCTGGTATTGTCCATACAAACATTGAACTAATTCTTAAAATAAATATTTAACCTCTGCTTGTGATATTTTGTATTTAAATAACATTAATAATCGAACCCGCGACCAAAATGTGCAAATTCCATGGCTTTATAGCTGATTTTTCATTACAAAAATAGAATAAACCAGTATAGTATCACGAGTTTATAATCTTTATCTTATTTACAAAAAGTGTGATGTTATCTGTATAAAAAGACTATTTGATTTTAGGCGGGAAATATTTGTTCCTTTTTTTTAATACCTTTGCTACAGCCAATTATTCCTTTTTCTTCTTGAAGAATTTTTCTAAATCGGGGCTGGAGGGATTTGGTCTTTTCAACTTATGTTTTGCGGTTAATTTAGGGATACAGTTTTTTAATGGCGGTCTAGTGTTAGGTACAGGAAAAACATCTAGTTTCGAATGACCTCCGAGTCCATCATATGAAATATTAAGGTCATCCAAATTAGCATTGTTCGTTTTAAAATCAATTTTAGTTGCCTCCTTCTTGTGGAATATACTGTTTTTGAATGTATCGGACTTTCCGGCTACTGCGTTTTTTGCGGACTTCAATATTGCGAATTCTGAGGGCTGTAAAAATAAAAAAATAAATGTTAAAGTTTATGTCTGAATACAAAATTTTCTAGGTTATTATCTTTTAGTAGAAATTGACAATCATCTTTATAATATCAATCTTATATTATCAATAACTTTACTATCAAAATGGCATTATTCTCTACAAGCAACATTTAGTAAGTTTTAAAAGAGTATAAAAAATTACAAAAAATTAAAAAAATTATAGGTTCATAATTTTGTATAATTTGTCCATATTTATATAGATATAGATTCAAAGTAATATATTCACAATACCTTCAGATTTTTTTCAGGTAGAGGATTGTTAGGATGTCTCTGTAAAGCAGTCAACACTAGACTGCTTTGTTTTAAATTTAAATATGGCGAATCCGCGTTTTCTATTTTATTCACTAGTGAACTCTGAAAAAAAGATGCAACAATTTTTTTATCAGTTATTATTCATAAGGCCAGTGGTGATGAATTAAAAAAACTTCTTAAAAACCGTTCAGCCGATCCTGAGTTAGTACATTCATAATCTTAAAATTTAAATGCGATCCGCGATGGACTCCTTAACTACTAAACCGATTTTCAATTTGATTTGTACCAAGTGTGCAGTTTGAACTAACTTGAAAGATAGGATAGGTAACGTCTCAGTTTCAAACAATCTTTACTTATGTCGACATCTGGATTGAGTAAATATATTCAATGGATTGCGCTATGTTGAAAATACTTTACAACCATTAATATTTATAACTAAAACAGCGCAACATCTGTCTCGTCAGCTAGTATTAAAATAAATAATCACACAATAAAGACATTTCCTCTAAAATAACAATAGTTTAAAAAAACACGCTTTTTATAGAAAACCGAACTAAAAAATAGAAAATTTTTATCAAATTAGTGTATTGTCATCGGTCCTCAATAAATCTACAAAGTTTGAACGAAATCTGGCCGTTTAAAGTGGGTCAAAATCGCGCCCAAAGAAGTCGGTTACAAACAAACATACAGGTGAAGCTAATATAACGCGTGTAAAAAGCACAAACTTACAATACTAGTGTCCGCTGTGTTCAAAACCGTAGGCGAGTCACTAAACATCAACTCAATTTTCTTTTTTTCTTCAGGTTTATTTTCTACTACATTTATGTTTGCATTCTGATCTTCAGTACTGGGATTCCTTCTTTTTTTTAGCTCTTTTTTATACTTCCTTTTCATATTTACTATGGATTCCTCAGCGTGTCTGTAGACAGTATGTGTTTTTAATATTTAGGGATAATATGTGTGAAGTCCCATGTCCCCTAGTGGGGTAAGGGGCAGATGCATTATACATCTGTTTCACTGATCGATTTTCTTTAAGGACAAGTAGGTGATCAGCCTTCTGTGTCCTGCCAGACCGAGACATTTTTTTTTCTTCATCTCTACCGGGAATCGAACCCAGGACCCCTCGGTGCTACGCTCACGCGTCAACCACTGTACCAAGGAGGCGGACATATGAGGCAGGGATAATAATATGTACTGTACCAAATTTCATAGATATTTTATCATCTGTTCTGTGTGAAAGAGTAAATAACACACATTTATACAAATTGTATTATTACTTGTGTTAATTCCAACAATTAACGCAAATACATAGAAACTTATCTGCTGTTTAATATTTTATATCAGCATAAAAATATCAAGTTAGGTATATACTATACTAGCTTACCGCCCGCGGCTTCACCCGCCTTGTCTAATACCTAATAAATTATATATACTAAAACCTTCCTCTTGAATCGCTCTATCTTTAAAAAAAAACCGCATCAAAATCCGTTCCGTAGTTTTACAGATTTAAGCATACATAGGAACATAAGGACAGAGAAAGCGACTTTGTTTTATACTATGTAGTGATAGAAATATCAAGTTAGGTATATACTTACAGCAACTTAGCTTGAAGATCAACAACCACCCTTTTCTCTGCGGATAATTGTTGCTTCAATGTTTGAATGCGGTCACGTGATTCGTTCTTTTTCTTTTCCGAATCGCATAGAGCGCTGTAAGAAACGAAAAAAAATATTAAAACTTCACAATAAATAAAATACTAGCTGTGCTCTGCAGTTTCACCTGCATTGCTTTGTTCCTGTTGGTCTTAGCGAGATGAAATATAGCCTATAAGCCTTCCTCGATAAATGGGCTATCTAACACCGGAAGAATTTTTCAATTCGGACCAGTAGTTCCTAAGATTAGCATGTTCAAACAAACAAACTTTTCAGCTTTATAATATTAGTAAGTATCTAGATGTATTGTGTGTTTTGTCAGCAAATTGCTTTGGTAATAGCATTTACTATGCTTACTAAAGAATTTGATCACACTTCACAGCATAGCTGTCAAATGGAATAAGTTCTGTGCACACCTTACCTACTGTACTGTACCTACCCCACTCATAATTATTATATATATTGTTTACTTGCGTCTTAATATTAACTTTGTAATAATGTAATGAATATGAATGAATTGTGAAATATTAATTATAATAATGTGAATGAATAACAAATGAATTGATTTTAATAAAATAAAATTAAGAAGACATAATATAAAATGTATATCTAATGAAAAATGTATTTGCATGCCGTTGAATAATGGCTAAACATGCTGAAATAATGTATCTTATTCTTAACACCTATGTATACCATGTTTACTTGCAAATAAATGATTTATTTATTTATGTATTTAATTACCGTTTCAATGCCGTAGCAAATGTGGCTACCGTCCTTATATCCGCATAACCCTGTAGCATTTGTTCCACCTCTTCACTTGTAGCGTTCAGTACTTTTTGTAATCTATAAAAAACATCATCAATTAATCTATATTACAAAGAACATGTTACATGAGTTTCAGTAAGATATATATTATACTAGCGGTCCGCCTCGGCTTCGCCCGTGGTACCTACATGTTTAAACTATCCTATCTCTCAAGTTGGATCGAACTGCACATGGTGTGCGAATTTTATTATAATCGGTTAAGTGGTATAGGAGTCCATTGAGGACAAACATTGTGACACGAGATTTATATATATATATGTATATATTATATAGGTACATAACAATTATTACATAAAACATAAGGTACTTCCCTCCGTGCTAGTTGCTGACGCCACTGTGTTACAGCAGGGAAGTTTATTTTTACATATTTATTTATTTTTTGCAAAGTTTACACTACGGTTTATATAATATTATAAATGTTCTCGTTATACAAATTCAGGTGCACATACAAAATATATAAAACTAATGAGCATAAACAATAATTAGGTAACTTTAAGTGACAGGTTCCAGATGGTACTAGTCACAAACATATTATATTAATAGTATAAAGATTGTATAGATTTCCGAGAGCATTACAGAGTATATTTTAGTACTTTTGTTTTAATGTAATAATAAAAAAAAGAATTATTTATTAGCCATTGAACACACCAATGACTTTATCATCAAAATAATACTACATACATTATATTGTTAAAAAAAATATGCAAAGCCCACAGAGGTCACTAGTTGACCCCACACAGGTTTTCCTAGTAGGTTAACCAGGGATTTACATTTTATTTGAAAATTTGTAAAAATTTGTGAAAAAATAAATAATCTTTGAATTTGAATTGAAATGAGAATAATGTAATTCTATATGATTTTTAACAATTAAACTTACCCATTTAAAGTCTGCAGATTCTTATTCAATACTTCATTCTCTTCTTTCAGTCTTTGGGTTTCTTTATTTTGTATTTGTACATATTTTAATTGTTCCTTTAACGCTGCTAAAGCCGATTCCTTAGTCACTAATTTCTTTTCATAATCTTTTAAAAGCTCTCTGCAATAAGTTAATAAGTGTTGATTTTTGAGCATTTGTTCATTTGCAGCTAATTCTAAGCATTTAGATTTGGTGGTAGTTAATGTAAGAGTTAGTAAAAAATTATATTTATTATTATTTCAAATCAAAATTATATTCATAAGTATATCTGTGTCTAGAAAAAGGCAAAAGCTTTATTGAGTATAGATGTATTGTGTGTAATATGCAGAAACATCCGTCCATACTTACAAAATTTCGCATTTATAATACAGTCACAAATATACTAAACAATAAGTACTACTAAGACTTGTAGAATATCAAATACTAGCTTCCGCCCACGACTTTGTACGTGCATCCCCGTTTTTCCCCGTTCCCGCAAGAATTTCGGGAAATCCTTTGCATGTCAAATTTCAGCCCGATACGTCCAGTGGTTTGGGCTGTGCGTCGATAGATTACTATATCAGTCACCTTTGAGTTTTATATATATAGATTAATTTAGACGTTTACAAGAACATACTCATTCTTTTTCAGCTCAGCGGTAATATTTTTAATCTTTTCTTCGCTTTCATTGCACATAGTCCTCTGTTGTCGCAGTTGTAGCTGAGCATCATCAAGCCTAGACTGTAGCGTTGTTACATCATCAACGGAAGTATCGTTTGATATTGTTGGATATACCCTGAACATACACCTGTCTGTTACCTTGTTACGACACTGCGGACAGGTTTTTGATCTGGAAATGTAACAACAAAATGATTGAACTAGAAATTATATTCTTATGCAATTATAAATTTTAACTGTTTTTTTCTGTTAAATATTTGTAGTATTTTTAACTGGCGGTAATCTTACGGTGTTTTTGCACTACTTTTATAGAGTGTATGAATATTGGATTGGTTTTTAATCTGGTCAAACTTACCTGGCTATCCATTGCGATAAACAATTGTTATGAAATATGTGTCCACATTTAGTTACGTAGATATTCTCTGCTTGGTTCAATAAATCACTACAAATCGTACACAAAATGTGCATTTTGTATAATAAACTTAGTGTTTGTTTACTAAAACTTTCAGGTTATTAACTTCATAAAAAGTTTATTTCTTATGAACCATATAATATTTCCACTTCTCGCAAAACGGTTTAAGCTTAGGTTTAAGGAAAAGCATACTAGTGTTTTACAAATACCTTCAATTAACGAGTAAAATAATTATTTAAAAATGCGAATTTGTATTCAAAAACAACGCTCAAGTCAACTGTCAGAACTTAGAAGTTAGAAGTCAAAACTTATGGCGGCAACACAGATAAATTAAAAAATATTGGGTCTGTGTCTGTAACGTATGCATTAGGCATGCTTAGTATGCATGATACGTTACATGTTTAAGATTTTTAATTTTATTCCGACGTTTTGTTCATCAATAGTTTTGGTAATTAAAAATCGTCAACTTTTCTATGAATTCCACATCTTTGAAAATAAATATCTTGTAATTATTCCACATAGTTTTACAGTTTTATTAAATCTTATCCTGCATTCTTGGTTTAATACAATGGAATAAAAATAAAACAAAGTTTTATTATCAGTTATATTTATAAGATAGTGATAAGATATAAATAATAAACAGGTTCAATCTTAACTTCTAGCAGACTATTTTTATAGAAACTGAAAAGTATAACTATTTAAATTACTTATAATTATTAAAATGGAGTCATTATATTTTAGATCTTAAATGTAAATTTCAAGAATAATAATTATTATCTTACATTATATTTTAGTGATACAAAATAAGGATAGAGATATTAAGAACTAGCAGTCTACGCTTACAAAAAATATTGCATTATTATTCCATATCAATCTCCTCCATTTTCTTATACGCATATTTAAGTTCTTCCAATAAATCTTTAATTTGGGTTTTGTCTATGATTAATTCAGTTGTATTTTGTTCGCCAGCGAATACTTCATCAGATTTTATGGTCAGCTTAATTGAATCCACGGTGCCTTGTGGGGCAGGAGACGAGAACACATCCGTGACTTTATTCACTGAAAAAAAAAACAAAGTTACGTATTATGATCTATTCATTTAGATTACAAAAAAAAAAGAACGTGTGTGCCGAGCACATGCGTTAGAAGTGAAAATTCTTTGGCAAGATTCAAAGATACCAAAATCGTCGACCGACCTTCAAAAAATTGAGAATTTCATGAGATTGAATAGATGAGAACATTAATTAATAAGTTAGTTCCAATCAATGAATATTTAAAAAGTCTATAATCTAGTATCTGCAATCAACCACAGAAAACAAAATATACACGCACCCATAAACCCGCTCGTCTTGACATGCGTTTCATACGCGTCCCTCGTGTTATCAGCGGCTTCAGCAAGCGCGGCAGCATGCGCCCGAGGCACGCCCAGCACGAGCAGGTCGCGGGCCAGCTGCACGCCGCTGCACGAACAGCGGTGCGCTTGCCGCAGCGTCCAGCGGAGTACAGCCGCTGCACGGGCACATTCTTCACGAGAAGCTATGAGATATGACAGGATTACATAATATACCCAATACTATACGGCCCGCTTTCAAGGATTACTATACTTGCTCGTGCTGAGCATGCCGCGTGCATACGTGGGACGCCCAGCACGAGCAGGTCGCGGGCCAGCTGCACGCCGCTGCACGTGGAGACGAAGAAAAAAAATGTCTCGGTCTGGCAGGACACAGAAGGCTGATCACGGTGCGCTTGCCGCAGCGTCCAGCGGAGTACAGCCGCTGCACGGGCACATTCTTCGCGAGATGCTGTTAGAATATACCCCGAAAAACATGATTTGAAAGAATAATATAATACTATGTTATACCCTGCCACGCTTACATTTACAAATTATTTACTAGCTCGAATATAAGCTTGATCGTTATTATTCGTAAATCAAAATAAATCCTCATAATTTATAATAACTTACATAAATTTGTGTCTTTCAAAATCTCCATGATTCCATCATCCTGCAAATATTTAAGAATGTTATTGAAAATAATATTTAGGCATTTCATAATACATTTATGTACCTATAGAAGTTATATTCAATTTGATGTCCAGTCATTTAATTTCATTGTAGATTGTCTTATAGATATTATAGATGATCATTACATGTTTTCATTATGGGAGTATGTAAAGTGATACTTAAAGCTTTATGTAATACGAAACATTTTCCCAATTGCATTACTTTTCGTTCGATTAATTATTATTATTATAAAAAACGCTATGTTAAACTTTTTTACTCCTGCATTACATTACACGTCATATTAAGTACTCTTGTGGACTCATTTATTATTCCTTTATCAGTTTATCAGTACAAAGAAATGTGAAAATGTGTGAAAGCTGACCAAATTTGATTTACGTATTCAAAGGAACTGTAAGGACATAGGTGCCAGAAGGAAATGTACATAAGTTCCTATAGCCTTAATAGGTTATACTTATACTATTTATTACAAACCCGAATAATATAATTTATAGTTTTAATTGCATGTTAATTGTATTTTATTTAAATTGTCACTGATTTCTTCGTGTCGTGAACTGTAAATGGAAGACACAGGCTCCTGAAAAACTGTTCTTACTATCTTAGGAGCCTGGGTCACTTTAATTTGTATTTTTTTTATGTGAAAATAAATGATTTATTTATTTTAAATAATAGTGCTATCATGGTCTTATCATATTATAATTAATGTAAGTACATTTTAAAACGAGTAGCATATCATAATATCATTGGCGGTATTGTAGATATTTGTTTTTGACAGTGAATGATCTTAAACGTAATTAATTTCGCAAATCATGAGTCTTCTGTGAAATTTTCAATACAACTTCTCCGCTTGAGAATTTAGAACTTTGCCAAACTTAAAATAACCGTGTGAATCATTAATCGTTAAGTTAGAAATTATTAACAACTAATGTTTATTTTTTGGTATATGTTCTAGTCGCTTTTAAATGGATTAATATAACACTAGCTACTATAAGTACTAGGACGAAGCCGCGAACGGAAAGCTAGTAATTTATATGTGGATATTTTGATAAATATTAAAATATATGATATCTACCAAACCCGTTTTTGAAGTGATTTTGCTTTTATAAAAACTCGAAATATTAAACCAGTAAACCTACGCCAAGATATAACCATTCCTATTATCTCCTTCTTTAAAATATTTATACTTACAGGCTGTTCATCTACAACATGATGCAATAAATTCCTGAAGAGTGGAGCGGGTAGACTGCTCAGCGCGTGCAGAGCGGCGAGAGCCCATAGCGGGCAGTCACCATCGGAGCAGAACTTGAATTTCTACGGAAAATACATTTGAATTGATAAATAATATTTGAATTTCTTATAAGCTAGATGCTATATGATATATAATACAATTAGGCTAAGAGAATGTTTCTATTTTTTGGATTGTATGAGCTGTGCTTGTGATATCTAATTATTTTTCTCCGTTGTGTATGGGTGTGTTGTTGTTGTTCGAATTTCTTTGAGAAATAGAGATTATACTGATTTTTTAAGACGAAAATGGGGAAACAATAAATTAAACGATAGAATAATGATGTGTTTTTCTGCTCTCGAATGGTGTTGTTTATATTTTCCAATTACGAATTAATGAATAAATAATATCATTTGTTGTATTATAAAATCATTAAAAAAGTATACTTAGGTAAATCGGTAAAATAATATATTGGCTATCATTACCCACCACAATATATCCTGTACACGAAATCAATTGTTGAATTATCATTACTGCATGATTGCTGTTTACTATTAGGCGATCTAATCACAAATAGGTACATTGATTGACAGTTCACTAAACCACAGATTTAGATGGGTAATTATGAACCATCATGTTATCATTTATCAACAATGGGCTATGTTATTTTGTATTAAATTATTAATGTGAACGTTTCCATTCTAAATTGTAAAGGACGACAAGAAATTCAATATGATGTCTGTTTTAAAAATTTATCAAAATCGAGTTTAGGTATAGGATTCGTTCCATACATTTTACAAAATAAGCATACAAATATACAAGCGAAACTGATAAAATTGTGTTAATATTTTATCAAAATACACACCTAGTATTTTTTTAGATTAAAAAAAATGTAAATCTTACTACATATTTACAATATTAAGTAGTATACATTGCCTCTAGGCTCTACCTACTTACCTCACTTAGCATACGGTACTTATTGTCTCTTAAAAATATTCCAATGTAGTAAATATACATCCTAAAGACCTTTGCAATTATCTAAATAACCTTAATATTATAAAGAGGAATCATTATGTAAGTTAGTTTATAATGATTACACACAAAAACTGCTGGACTGATTTCAAAAATTATTTCACCAGCAGAAAGCTATTATTTAGTGACCTAGACTATATTTTATGTTGGTTTTATCCCGGGTCAAGCCGGGACGAGCGGCTAGTTCATAGAAAAGTCGAAAGGCGTAGTACCCTTTGCGTGGGCGTATAAATGTGGTATAAATGTACAAAATAACGAACTCACCATATTATCTACGATGTAGCTTGGTATCTGAAACAATATGATATAAAATTAACATCTGAATCACCCGTTAGCGCATGGCACATAGAGTTTTATCACGTAAGGGGTTAAGACATAGAGACGTTATTTATAGATGAAATGGGGTATTTATTGCGTAATACAACTTGTAGAATTGATGTGCATATATATATCACTTATAAGTGTCTTATATGTATCACTTATAAGTTATAACTTTACTCATTTTACTAGCTATTAGAGACACATAAGACACAAAGAGATGTTTTAAAATGATTATACTGTACCTAAGCTGATGTATATGTTTAATATCTAAACATATAATATCACTTATAGCTAGATATTTACATGATGTTAATATTTAAAATTTTATGGCAAACTCTGAAGTAAGTATACATATAATATAACTATATCTTAGATATTTATAAAAATTAAACCCGTTTCGCATTTCGATTATTATTTTTTTATTATATTCCAGTACGAGGATGGTTCCTACGTGGTATGTAGAGAAAACGTAAATAAGTAGGTACCACGGGCGAAGCCGGTGCGGACCGCTAGTGATATATAAAATAGTAGGTAGATACAATATTGCATCTACATAGATGATATATGACCTATTTATTAAATAACAAAACAAATAGAAAATTTCTATTTTGATACGTAATTTTATTGTTATAATACGTAATTTTTCCTGCTTCATTTTCTGCATCATTACTTTTAAAGAATCGGAAGCTTGTTTATATATATTTCATTGAATTGCCTTTTTAACTGCGTAAAATTTTAACGAGTGTTCAAATAACACACACGACAATTATTGAACAACGTCAAAATATTCCGCTAATATTCCGCTATTCTTACTTTTGTTATAATACTACCAGATTAAAAAGCTATTAAAAGCGCTAAAAACTTACATAAAATGTGATGAATCTATTTTAAAACTTATAAAAGAAGCTAATACGTCGCTTGACCGTCACAAAGAGGTTTCTCTAGCAAATATCATATTATAGTTAAGAGCGTCATGTTGGACTACCGCTTAATACTCTCGGGTTTTATATTAATATCCCTGTTAGTTCAAATATAACAAATATTTGTGAGTAATTATTTGATGTTTAAACAGTGTGGTTAAATTTGATTAATGCGTTAAAATAATCTCGCTTACTTTTGCATGATATCTGAAAAACTATGATCGTCAGTACATAATATAAAACAAAGTCACTTTCTCTGTCCCTTAGTACCTACGGGGCGGATTTTGATGCGGTTTTTTTTAATAGATAGAGTGATTGGAGAGGAAGGTTTCAGTATATAATTAATTAACTTTTAGACAATGCGCGAACGGAAAGCTAGTTTGATATAAAATGTTTTGAAGTAAGTAACAAGTGGTTAAGTTTTTATTTTTTTTTAAGAAAAATACGCAAATACATAAGTATGTATCCAAAGATATTTCCCGATAAACGAAATGACGATGTATTGATGAGCTTGATGTACCTACATATTTTTATTAATATCTTTTATACATCTGAATGATTACCTAATTATCACATAGCATTGTAAATATATCCTACGCAAATTTTTTTATAGTTTGATTACGATGATTGCGTAATAACCGTAACAGCTTTTACTTAATTATTCCCGTGAAACAATAAAGGTTTTCACGTAAGAAATGAGATTACTATGACGCGACCGTAACATAGGACCCTCCCTCGTTTATATTGAAAAACATATTGAAATCCTAATGCATGATATTGGACTGAAACTAGTCAAGTACAAAATAAGATGAAAGTAACGGGTTATAAAAAAAGAAGCTTCATTATTAACTGTTTGTATTATTAATTATTAATGTGTTGTTTAAATAACTGAACATTTTGAATACATTTTAAATGATATTGCGTTGCCTTTTTCATTTTCCGATGTTCCCTACATCGGAATATGAAAAAGGCAACCTTTATTCTACGAAAAAAAGAAAAATAAAATAGAACATGGATAATGTTTATGTCAAAGCCATGACGCAATAACGTTTCACACTTATGTGCGAAGCCACAGGTGGAAAGCTAGTTAACGTTTTTGACTTCAAGACATTTTATATTATGTCATGTATTTCCCGTGAGATGAAGAAAATTAGTCAATTAAAAATAGAAATATCTTAAACGAAAACGGAAGGAGATCCAGATCAATGTTATTTTCTAATCAATCTCTTATAATAACAATTGTTTTATCATTATTTTAGGCGCTTGATTTGAAAATCTTGTCTTATTAATAAAAATAGGTAAAACATTTGACTTTCTAATAAAGTTTTCTTTGGAAAGATATCATTGACTAGGATTTTTTTTGCGATGCGCTTAAATAACAAACCTATACAATACAAAGTTTCACAGAAAATTATAATATTCATTATATTATAGCCTCATTAGTGTTTCAACTAGCTTTTCTTAGTTTGGTAAGGAATAGGTATCTAATAAGTAATAATATAGTTTTTCTTTCGATCGAATATTAATAACAGCAGAATACGAATAATCGTAAAATAAACAAGAATCTATTTTTAGATGCCAATTTAAGTCAAATTAACGGGAAAAGTAAAAGAGATATTATTTAACCTGATAAAAGATTAAGATGTCCACAGACTAACTTATACTAGAGCCAAGAAGCATTGTTTAGGCGAATGAGAATAAAAATGTGAAAAAATTACGAATCCTGCTTAACTATCTAGTAAAAAAGAATTAACAACACTATATTTTTCATTTTTCAAATCGGTTCGTTATAAACAAAACAAACACATAATCAAATCTTTTGCTATACATATTATTAGGTTGTATTAGTGTACCATTTTAAAATTACATATAAAGTACTAAAACAAACTACTGTTTTTTTCATCTTTAAACATTTTAGCATACCTGATCAGGTACCTAAACTACTATTAGATAAAATTAAATAGTCGGTACAAACTTGCCTTAGTCCTTAATACATAGATAATAATTAATAACAGTTAAGATAAAATCAGGTTCAATCTAGTACAAATAATGAAAAAAAAATGAAAATGAAAAATTTCTTTATTAGTTTCAAAAAATGTTACATAATATAGTTACATATGCTGCATTGAACCCCACACTAGGATCCCCTGTGTTGTGAGGCTCAATCTCTTTCATCGTATTACATAAAAAATATTTCAAACTTTACTTGCCATTTTAAGTATTAAGTGTGTGTATATATGCGTGTGTGTATGCGTGCGTGTATATGTGTGTGTGTATGTGTTGATGTTGTATGAGTGTTTATTTTAATAGTAAGTTTATATTTTAATCAACTATTAACTACAATTAAAACTAAACACTCTACACGAAATTACTCTACGTGGGTCAGATGTCAGCTTTCGGCAGCACGCATGTTTTCATTTAATCTCCCGCCCAGTCTCAGGTGTTTTCGTTCAAAACTGTTCACTTATCACGAGCTCCGGAACTTTATCACCATCGATATTGCAGGGTTATTTTTATTAATGACGCCTTAAAAACAAGTGCTAAGAGGTTGGCGAATTATGATTGAAATTGGTGAAGATGGTTTATTTTATCTATGGGAAATGGCTTATTAAATTTTTGTATTAAGGATTTTTTGCAATTGATGTGCAAGTCATAAATTATTATAATTTTTTGTGGTGAATGGCATTGTTTTATAATTAGGGTCCGTTTTGGCAATTGTGTGCGAGTTTTAAAAAAATGTTGTATATTTTATAGTTTTGATTTCGAATTTATATTTATTATATATATGCTACTTTTGGAAAGTTGGTTAAACACCAGACCTCATAAATAACTTTAAATTTAATGCCAAGAAATCTTTTAATAGAAGAAGTGTTTATGTTTCTCAAAGTTTCACTTATTTTCATTTCAAACAAGTATTTCATTGTAAATATGCGCAAAATTAGACAAAACTTAGAAAAGTTTTCTGACTATGTTTCTGTAATTATTCTAAGATTTCAGAACTCATTTAATATGCAAATTATAGTAACAAATGGGTTAAATTTAAAAATTTATTTTAAATGTACCTATTGCTAGATGTTTATCTGAATTAAGTTTTTTTATGAAACAATATCTTTTAATATTTCGTTCATTTTCAAAAAAAAAGTGAAGTCCCGTGTCCCCATGTGGGGTAAGGGGCAGATGCATTATTCATTCATCTGTTTCACTGATCGATTTTCTTTAGGGACAAATAGGTAGGTGATCAGCCTTCTGTGTCCTGCCAGACCGAGATATTTTTTTTCTTCGTCTCCACCGGGAATCGAACTCACGACCCCTTGGTTCTACGCTCTCGCGTTAACCACTGTACCAAGGAGACGGTACGTCAACTATCATTTTCAATAATTGAATGTTTATATTTTGGAGACCCCGTGAAATATCTGTTTTGAGTCAACTAACGAACTAAAATAACCTTGTTAGGTACTACATGTACATACTGAATTTATCAACTATTGGTAACAATGCACAGATCACAGGAAATACTGCGAATTTTTCCACGTATAGATATGTTTTCATCTCGCGTATTCTGCAGTTTTACGTTATAATGTTATACGCTATTTTTTTATAACGTGTTCTATGTTCATGTATGTATTGTGGATTTTGAAACAACAAACACTGAATTAACTTCTAGAATGAAATACTAAAGAGAAGTTCGTTTCCCAGTGAGATTTAGAGAAAATAAGGTTTACATTAAAATCTTATTAGTGCATCCATTATCTTATTACTATTTGCCTTGCAAGTTTAGAAGTTACTCTTTCATATACTTCAAAATAATATATTCCACTTATGTAAAACAAACAAATATAACAAACAAATATAACCATAAAATTGTATGGATCGGAATTCAAGTCATAACGAACTGAACTTTTTGAATTCACATTTTTACATATTTTGTAAAAGTATCACGTAATGTAAGCTTTACGTAATTTCTGTAATTCTACAGGGGTATTTTTTAATTTAGTATTTGACTATATTATAGTTCCAGGCCTTATCCTAGCTATGTGGATACAAAATTTGAGCCCATTTCGTACCTATAGGTTACAGTAAGTAGTTTATTGATACATACAAAATTATATCCTCTTCGATAAATATATCAAACTAGCTGTGCCCCGCGGCTTTACCCGCAGTGCTCTGCTCCTGTTGGTTTTAGCGTGATGATATTCCTTCCTCGATAATTGGGCTATCTAACACTGAAAGAATTTTTCAAATCAGAGTAATAGTTCCTGAGATTAGCGAGTTCAAACAAAAAAACTCTTCAGCTTTATAATATTAGTATAGATTTTATTCGTTATTAGTCACGAAGTAAATTAATTTATATATATCACTAACTAGCGGTCCGCCCCGGCTTCGTCCGTGGTACATGTTTACGTTTTCTCTACATAAGAACCATCCTCGTACTTCAAGGAATATAATAAAAAAAGAATTATCGAAATCGGTTCAGCCGTTCTCGAGTTATGCGCTTACCAACACATTTTGCGATTCATTTTTATATATAAGAAGATTAATAGATGCTTCTAAAAATTGTAACACATATAATATTATGATGACCTATAACTACATTAGTCTGTTGGGAATGCAGGATTGAAAGCCTAGGACATATGTTCTGTTCTATTAATTACTGGAGAAAATTAATGTTGTTGTTAATGTCATATAATAAGTACATTTTAATATTAAAAAAAATATATTAATTCAAGCCTATTTTTATTTTCAAAGAACTTTACATTTTATGATTACTGCAATGTTTCAGCCTTCATTGATATTGTTCGTACTACCTACATGTTGCCGTTAACCAAAAAAGAAAGAAAAATAGTCTTCAAATGCAGATATAAAAAAAGAACTAAGCAATAAATCGGTCACATTCCAGCATTCAACAGCCGTTAAAATGCGTTCTTTACTATCAATTTATACAGCATACAAACAAGCCGTGTTATATTTCCTCACAACATCGGGCTTATGATATTGAAAGAAAACAATTTCCTTGCATCTAATGAATTTGAAGTGCGAAACAGAGATGTTGCTAGTACAAATGGCCCTTGCGTTCAACAGTTGGTTACTAGTAGCGATAGCAACGTAGTCGTTCGGAAATTTACATTTTTTGTTGCTACAGCATGTGTGGGTTTGTGAACGAGTTGTTTTTACTATTGTCTTATTAAATTTAATTTTAATGAAATATTTCAATATGTAAACATCAAATTAATAAACTAATGACTTATCTCAACTTGAATAAATTAATAATTTTATTGACTTTTTATAATTATACGCGTGTTTAACGTTATTTTAAATAAAGTCTCAAATATACTATGAATTTAAACCAATAAAACATTACAATTTGTGTATTGGAAAGAAAATGTCAATATACCGAATTTCTAGTTTAACATATAATAGGCCAAAACCAAATAAATAAAATGCACATATCCATAAAATAAACTTAAACCTCTCGGAGATATGATTGCAATTATTAATGCATATGAAATAAATGGATTTGGAGCGTACATTCCTGATGTTGATATTTTTAAAGCAAACACTTAGTCTCTTATATGAACAAGTTTAAAGATGAAGGAAGAACTGTAATATAAACATTGGAATTAAATGTACATAGATAGACTACTCCCCTTTGAAAGAACATAATGTTCGTAGTATCAAGGGAACTAGTGCCTATAAGAACTTTAACCCATTGACCACCGAGCGGCCCGATCGGGCCGAGACACAATAGATTTTCTATTGTGTCTGTGATCCGAGGACTGACGGATTAAGAATATTTTTTTTTATATAAGAAAGCTAGATATTAAATGATCAACGGTTTATTATAAGGTAAACAAAATGTGGACCATATAAAACGAACTATTGGTGAACCACATTGGTTGACGTGGTAATCACGACATTCACGAGTTTCATTTATGAACAAGTTGTATTTAATAGATGTTGTGATATTTTAATAGACGATGTGATGTAGTAGTAAACAGTACGATAGTATAAAGACGTTTTAGAAGAATTTGGTATGTATATTTTTCATTACAATTTTTTTTTACGAATTTGAAACGCAATATATCCATTCAAATCATCAATTTTATCTTTTCAATACTCTACAGCAAACCATTACATTCATGATCGTTGTAAGACACTCAAACCCGTTAAAAATCTTTAATTGATAAGCGTATAACATTCACTTACACTTGTGTTAACATACATCGTAAATGTCACCCTTAAAGACTACACAACTTAACACAAATGCAAATAAAGCATGCAATTTCCATACAAACGCGACCACGAAAATTAATCGCGTGTTTATGCTGACGCTACCTAACCATGGCTGTATATATAAGAGTTGGGAGGCCGAACATCACCACACTTCAAGCGAGCGGCGGACAGTGAACAGCATTGATGTTAATTATATAATAATAACACGATTTTGAGGATTCCTTCTTATAAGGTAAGATTAGTTTTAAGATTCAGAAATATAAAGATTTTTTTTTTTTGTTTTAACAAATTTTAAAAATCTCTTATTAATATCTAAGTTGTCAAATAAGTTTAAAATTTTCAAGGAATTAATTTAAATATTTCTTTTATCTATAAATAGTATGGTTTAATTTTTTACATATCTGAATTACATCAAACGGTTTTCAATGTAATATTAATAAATTTCGTCAGATTTAAACAATTTTGAATTCAATAAAACGATAAGGAATGTACGAATATTCATATTTTCAATTGTTGGAAATTTAATTTTACACGAAATAGGCTGAATTCAAAATATTGAATTGTATTTAAAAACTAATTTATATTTTTTCGAACCAATAAGCTCATAAATAAATCTACTTCAAAGTTTTATTTTTAACGAAACAATATTGAAGTGCTACGCGCTACGTGGCTACGTGGCTACGCGCTACGTGGCTACGATATTTCGTAGCACTAGCGTTAATTTTGAGTGGTTAAAATTATCACGGTTGAATGCAAGATTCAAAATGGAAATTGAATAGGAAATTATGGTATAAATTATTAATAATATTCATGATTTAGAAACGGATATAATTAAATCTTTGATATTTATTTCATAAGAAGTTTAATGTACTTTAGGTACTGAATAATACATTATGCATAAAAATATTAAACAATCATGATTGTTTAGTTATAGACATTTATTTTCAATATATGAAAATTGATCAGAAAGTCTTTTTCCATTCCCTTAGCTATACCTACAAAAATAACAATTTTCGATTGTTACTTAGCACACAAAAATAACTATTTACAGGAAATAGTTATTTTTAAGTTATAAAAAATTAAATCTCTCTAACTTATATGTCTTATGTAAGTTGTAGTTTTGCTTACAGTATTTAAGATCACTTCATTATAACTACAAAATAATAATAAAAAAAACAAAGAAGAATATACCTAACATATAATATTTTCAATAATAATTCAGGAATTTGATATATTAATTAAACAATCGGGAAAAAATGAATCGTAGGAAGGAAATAATATTTAAGTAAAAATATATTATTGGAGAGATTTGCCTCTGTATATTTCTGGTTGTAATGGAATTTCTAACAAATGTCATTAATCAAATATCTTTTAAGCATTAAGCTTTATGATATAACGGAAAA
This sequence comes from Colias eurytheme, assembly GCF_061535395.1. Classification (NCBI taxonomy): domain Eukaryota; kingdom Metazoa; phylum Arthropoda; class Insecta; order Lepidoptera; family Pieridae; genus Colias; species Colias eurytheme. The sequence goes on along the minus strand of NC_142999.1, from coordinate 8,710,722 downwards.
GTATTAACAACGCAGTAAGTTTCGGAATAGTTTGATTCACGAAATTTACTCTACATATCTGCAAAAACTTAAGACAAACAGTTGGTAATTTGAATCCTATCCTATTTGTTATAATTTTTCTGCTTATGAGTAAACCAACTAAATAAATAAACGAACTATCCACATTAATTAATAATTAAGCAGAGCGAAATTGTATTGTGGTAACGTTTTTCATACAATATGCATAATTTTAAAAATAAACCGGCCAAATTGAGAACCTCCTCCTTTTTTTGAAGTCGGTTAAAAACAAAACAAACAACGAACGAATTTAATTTTTTTTTAATTTAACGATACATAGTCTTGTAGAGATCCTCTTCTTTTTGAAGTCAGTTGAAAAAGGGAAATGTCAAACTGGTTTAACGAATTTAGTACATTTGCGAAGTCTAGGCTAGCCTGCTAGGAACGAAAATTTAAGCAAATGCAAAAACCAAATGCATGTTTGCTGTAAGACCCGATTCATAGAAGTAGGATAAAAACTCTTTTACATTTCAATACGAAACTTTAGGCGAACGTTTGTAAGAATGGAATATTTATTAATGAGGAGTAAGAGCTTGATTATAATCTTGTGTTTTTTTTATTAATAATACGTCTATTAACTATAGAGTATAGACGCGAAAGTTTGCCAGGATTGAAATTTTTTTCTTTCTCTTAAAACGACTGATCGGTTCTGGAAGACATTATTTCTAGCGAAAGATTATTCTCAGGATTAGCATATAAAAGCTATTTATCCAGGTCCAAATTTAACCATTGGCTGCAGCTACTAAATAATTGTACTAGAAACGAAGAAATAGATAGGAACCTACACTAATTTTTATTTTAAGAAAAACAACAAATTCGCAACGAGAAAAGCTTCCGAGTTCCGAGGTCCGACTTTTGAAAGCTGTCGAGTTAGTTTGCCATTTATCCCATTATCTTATCTTTCTCTGTAAGCATTTGGCTTTAGAGAATATAAGATACCAGCTGTGCCGTGCGGACGAACCTCTCGAAAAAGTGACGAAAAAGTCCGTAATAAACATGCCCATACGTCCAAGTGAATAGGGTGCATGAAATCAAGACTTCAACGAAATTATCCGACCTATCCGATTCGATAAAAATTCAACACAAAAAGCATAAGAGAGCCTTATTTACTAGACATTTATTTGGACAAGAAACTGAATCTTTCCTCCATTCTATGAATATAATTCGGGGATTTAAAACACAAATATAATTAACTAGCGCGGTTTCGCCCGTGGTACATATTTCTCAGGTTCTAAAGATTGTCTGTGCCAAATTTCATCAAAATCAGTTGAGAGGTTTAAGCGGGAAAGCGGGAAAGCGTAACAAACAGAGTTACTTTCGCATTTATAATATTAGTAGGGATTTTTACAATGTACAATGTAACTCTTAATCGAGTTATTATCACGTTCTTAAAATATCGGTTTCCAATACATATTAAATTAAATTACATAATTATAAATCATCCTAAAATTAAGATCAATAGAAAAGAAAACCACCAAAGCTTTTTAATTAACGTTTGCACGAGGCATCGTTGAACAACAAAATTCAATGTTTAGCAAAAGTCGACCAAGAAAGTTTCACGTATCTAACATATAAGAGAAATGAACTTTAGCGGGGTTTTCCAATTAGATTATCTGTGTTTTGTTTGATTTAAACATGTATAAATAATAATATGTATATTGTAAACTAGCTGTGCTCCGCGATTTTACCCGCATTGCTCCGGGTTTTAGCGTAATAAATATCCTATGTATCCTTTAGCCTTCTTCGATAAAGGGGCTGTCTAACACTGAAATAATTTTTCTTATCGGACCAGTAGTTCCTGAGATAAGCGCGTTCAAACAAACAAACTAACAAACTCGTCAGCTTTATAATATTATAAAATATGTAATATAGACAGTTATGCGTTAGGAGTTATCTAAATTAATTAATTGATTGATCATAAACACGCAGAAGTTTGCGTAGTACAAAAAGTTTCGAGTTAAACGAACTTATAGAGCGACAAAGCTATTACCAATTCGTAATTGTTCATTCGGATTGAAATATCGTTAAAATTATTTAATGATTTAATAGAAATGTAAGGTTTATGAATGGTTTTTGTAAATTTAATTTCTACTGTTCAGGAAAAGAAAGTTTAATTCATAATTGTTATGATTATCTAATGCGTATTTAAATTTTAGATCCCATAAAAAAATCACCCCAGATTATTTTTTTATTACGCATAAAGTTGAATTTTTCTAAAGACCCGTCGCAAAAGATTAAAAACACAATTTATTAACTGGGTTCGTAACATAATTGAGGCGTGAAATCAAACACAGGATTTAATTATTTTTAAATATAATCGTGCGCAACACCTTATTTAATAATTTGACTAGTATTTGAAAGCAAGCAACTATAGGCGTTAACAATAGTTTAGCAAAAGCTTAGTGAAGAGCACATATTTTATTTCGTTAATATGTTAAAACCGAATGAAGCATCTTAAATTAAGAGTTAAGACTATACCGCTAAGCAGTACCTATGTAGCCGATAATCCATTTCAAATTATTCATTTCATCTTAATTCGCATCTAATATTATAATTCTCACATAATAATAATAGTAGGTATGAGAATTTCTCCAAAAATATAAAATAATCTGTTCTGTATACTCAACATAAGTACGACAGTATCTACCAAATAGTTATAACACCTTTTAATACACTAACAAAATCAGTACGCTCTATCCGGCTCTATTAAAATCGAAACTCGACGAAAACAAACCCCATATTCGCAATCAAATTTTCGGATCACAGTGCATTCAAAAGCTTTGTCTATGCCTCTACAACAATGGCTGATCCATCAGACATTTTGTGGTTTGACCGACCGCACCACAAGAAATACTCTCGCAGATTAACATCCTGTGTTATAAATATACTCTTTGACAGACATATTTGAAAACAAGAGCTAGATGGAATCATAAACTATACATATTATGTATATGTAATAGGTAGAGATAGAACTAAGAAATTGTAAACGACTTCCGTAGCTATAGCTTTTATAACTACACGATGATCACGTATATTTTCAAAATAATACCCAATTGATTATAATGTACGTCTATATAATTAAGAGTTGTGTAGGTGTATAATGTTTATTTTTCGGTGATTAGCGAAGGCGAAATTAAAAAGAAAATTAAAAACAAACTCTTTAATAGATACTTATACATATTATACTCAAATTAACAAGAAGTTCTTGAAATCCATTTTCATATCCCGCTCATAAAAAAGAGAAGTTTAAAGTAAATAAAATTCAACTTTCGACTAACAGTGAAGTCATCCAATACATTAGTTTGCAATGCATCTTTGCTGAAAATGCTTTTAAGAGGGCGTATAAAGCCAGATAATTCTACGATTAAGCCTCGCCCATTACGCGCCATGCCGCGCGCCCTCACAATACCCTCATACACCCGGCTCATCCAACGTACGTAAAGTTCATCGCACGCTAAATTATACACAATATTCTTCGCTCGTTCAACGCGTATTTTCGGTAGTTAGTAGGTATGTTGTCTAAAATAATTGTATAGAACAGTGAAGTTGAAATCATCACAAATTATGTAATATGTCTTTTTATTATTATTTGTTTATAATTATTAATGATAATCTATACATATTATAAAACAGTAAAAAAACTGTCTGTATGTAATATATAAAAAAAAACAATATTAGGGAAACAGTATAGAGCACGAATCCGTAAAAAAAGTCTGTCGAAATAGCGAGTATAGATACTATTTTTAAATAAACATACGCAGTCGACAACACACATTCCTCCAGAACTTTATTTTGATTAATTTGGTTATAGTCCATTGAATGAGTCCCTCCAAGGGGGGTCTAGAGTGCGTGAGTTAGTAACATGTCAAGAGTCCCTAGGTAATAAACATACTAAAACCCCGGGCCACTAGGAGGAGCCCCGGAGTGGGGGGAGGGGGGAAATGGGTCCATTTTTTCATTTTTCGCTTAAATCTCAAAAACGGTACATGTTAGAGAAAAACTTTCAAGGAAAAGTTGAAAGGCCATAAAATTATCTACAAGTTGTACCTGAATCATTTTTTCCTATATCCTACCGTTTCTGAGTTATACGCAGTAAAACATGATTTTGGCTCAAACAATTTCAACATCAATCGATCAAAAAATATTTCTTTCTTCCAAAAAACTCAAATGTGCAACTTGTGACCAGTACTGATAGATTGCTCTTAATTAGTTCTATAATTGGTAAAATAAACACATTCCTCCATGGAAGCCTTTAGGAGGAATCGATTGTCAAAATATTATATTAGGGCAGTTTGAGTTACTGAACTTGATCTTTTTATTTTTTTCTTCCAAAAAACTCAAAAGTGCAACTTGTGACCGGTACAGATAGATTGCTCATTATTAGGTCTATCATTGCTAAAAATACCAGATTCCACCACGGAGGCGTTTACGGGGAATTGAATTTTATTAGGGTAGTTAGTTAAAAAGTTCATGTATCGTAACTACCCTAATAAAATTCAATACCTCCTAAAGGCCTCCAAAGAAAAAAATAAAAAGATCAAGTTCAGTAACTCAAACTACCATAATATAATATTTTGACAATCGATTCCTCCTAAAGGCTTCCATGGAGGAATGTGTTTATTTTACCAATTATAGACCTAATTAAGAGCAATCTATCAGTACCGGTCACAAGTTGCACTTTTGAGTTTTTTGGAAGAAAGAAATATTTTTTGATCGATTGATGTGGAAATTGTTTGAGCCAAAATCATGTTTTACTGCGTATAACTCAGAAACGGTAGGATATAGGAAAAAATGATTCAGGTACAACTTGTAGATAATTTTATGGCCTTTCAACTTTTCCTTGAAAGTTTTTCTCTAACATGTACCGTTTTTGAGATTTAAGCGAAAAATGAAAAAATGGACCCATTTTCCCCCTCCCCCCACTCCGGGGCTCCTCCTAGTGGCCCGGGGTTTTAGTATGTTTATTACCTAGGGACTCTTGACATGTTTCCGAAGAAACATCTTACGTTACTAACTCACGCACTCTAGAACTTTTTATTCAATGGACTATTAGATTGTACGACATTTTTCGACTCAGCAATTATTCTAAAAATAAAATCATTCTTATAAATGTGTAGCTGGGCTCTTATGGGTCTATATCAGATGTTCCAGATCTTTGATTTTTTTTAATCAACAGAAAATTTCCATCAGACGCAACAATTTTTGTTGACGTCACTCCTATAAATGTTAGAGTGTGATCTCAGGGTCCCTCATCATACATTCTAGATCTTCGAATTTGTATATTTATATTGCCCAGATAATACCTACACAACAAAATAACTTTCATTCAAAGCCGTCCAATAGTTCCGGAGATTGGCGTGTACAAACAAACAGACACATAGAGTTTTTTTAGGATTTACGGGAACAAACCTATCCAATGTCCTTTCTCAGGTCTCAAGCTATCTCTGTATCAAAGTTAGAGCTTAGAGAGCCAGACATACATACAGACAAACAGACAAAAATTCTATAAACTATGTACCTATATTTTTGTCTCCTATATCGATTGAAAATCACGCCCCAAGTAGGTATCCGTAAAAATATTCAATGTACAGTTTTGACTTTCGTACAATTTTTTTTTATACCTATGTGATTGTAATATTATTATCTAATACAGATTGTAAATATATATAATGTGTAGTTACTATTCACAACTTGTATTGGTTATTTACTGGAGCAAACATAGGAATCTACCTATAGTAATACTATAATATATATATATATATACATATTATAAAACATTCCCGATTTGATTGATTGCATTTGCAAGGCGACCGTAGGAATTAGGTACCTACATAACTAAGTATAAAAAGTGTCTTTGTAAATTGTAGGTACCCACTATGAATGTAGGTATCTATAATTATCGTCGCATGAATACTCAACTCGCGGAAACGAATTTACAGAATTTACACAAATAATAATATCCAAACTCGCCTGGATAAACTTTCTCAAATGAATCTATAGTTTAGGTGGTCTGTTGCGGTTCTGCATCAGGTGTTTCAGTTTTCAAAATAAATTATTATTTTATATTTCCCGGATAATATAATAGTACCTACACAACAAAATAACTTTCATTCAAATCCGTCCAGTAGTTCCGGAGATTAGCGTGTACAAACAAACAGACAAACACAGACAGTTTTTTTTATTTACGGGATAAAATTCTATGACCTTTCTCAGGTCTCAAGCTATATCTGCACCAAAATTAGAGCCCAGACATACATACAGACAGACATACAAAAATTCTAAAAACTATATTTATGTATAGATATGTACTACATATTACTATGTAATACAGATTATGAATATATTATATATATACATATACATATGTGTATTATAAAAAAATACCTATTCAATGTAAGTACAGTTTTGACTTTCGTACGAATTTGTTATACCTATGTATAGATTTTATGTATGATTATCTAATACAGATTGTAAATATAATATATATATGTACTATTCACAACCGGTTTACATATTATTGATATTATTATTTACTGGAGCGAACATAGGATCTGCCTATAGTAATAATAATAATATAAATCTTTCTTGACTTGATTGATTGCACCGCGACTGTAAGAATTAGGTACCACTATGAATTTTATTTACCTATCTATAGTTGCTGCTGCTATCGCGTCAATACTCAGCCCGCGGAAATTATTTTACAGAAACTAAACTTTCTCAAATAGGTAAATCAAGACTTATCTTTTTATATTATAATTATTAGTTATTAATTTATTAATATTATAACAATACTATTATAACTTATTTTCGACATTTAGTTATCTTTTCAATTTGAATCTTCTTTAGTTCTCGTTTCTTAAGTCTTTTCATTTTGTTGTTTACCATTTTCAACAAATAAATATTCGGCGTAATTATAAAACACGGCGCAGCAATTTTAGCGTGGTCTACTCGTCTCAACGGAGCGATAGCGTCTGATGTATGAAATAGAATTATGTTTTTAGCTCCCGGAACGTGCGATGGAAGATGATTTCTTGCGTAATTAAAAATATAGTAAGCGCCAAAAGTGTTTTATCGTGATTAAACCAAAACTAAAAGTAATTACACAAAATGCTCTGACAAATATCTTGCAAATGTTTTAATATAATTGTTTATGAAAAAAAAATCATAATAAGTATTACCATGTCCAGTAAAAAACGTAAAAGTGTGAAATTTAGAGGTAACTTCGTGAATTTTTTCTATCGAGTCAATTTCAATATTTTATGTTTTTGATCTGACAATATAATCGAAAATATCATCAAGTTTTACATATATTTTATTTTTTATATTTGGTCTTGAATATTACACGTATCAACTAAAAGTTGATTGGTGATTTGACTTTATACGCGCCCTTAACTAAGCTTTACTTGCGGCTTGAGTAACGTTCAAAGAAAATCTTCTTGAAAAATATATTCTAGACTATTATTATGTTTACGATAAGACCAAATAAAACATAATGAATTTCAAAAACATTGGGTTTCGAATATTAGATTTTAAATCCAAAAACATATAGATATTGTCTTTTTTATAGGAGTACCTAACTATATATAACCCAAAAAATGATTATTTATTAAAATTTTGGTACCTAACCTAACAGGTAGATAAATTGGTTCATTATATACTGTTTGTTTGCATTATTTTATAAAAATCATATTGTTCAATATTTTCTTGTGTTTAAAAGAACGTGTCAAACACATTGCATCTTGTTCATTTAACCTATTATACTCTACTAAATAAAACTCCATTCAATGAGCATTAGTGAGCTTGCACAACTTTAAAGCTTTTGAAGAAGCAACAATTATTCTTTGAGGTTTTTTCTTTAATAGTTTCAACATCGTGTTCAAGTTTTCTTTTGTAAGTTACAACTCCTGCATCCAACAGTCCATGACTTGACTGAAAATTATCTAGAAATATAATTAAAAAAAAAAAAATTATTGTATAAAATTTCCAATCCAAGATCTTTACTATTATAAAGGCGAAAGTTTGTATGGATGTTTGTTACTCTTTCACGTAAAAACTACTGAACCGATTACAATGAAATTTAGCACACATATAGAGGGCAGTGTGGATTAACACATAGGATAGGTTTTATCCCGGAAATCTCACGGGAACGGGAACTATGCGGATTTTCCTTTGAAAACGCGGGCGAAGCCGCGGGCGGAAATCTAGTATAATATACATGTACAAGTTAGTAAAACCGTAGAACTCAATCATGTTCGTTCTAATCAGGAGTCTTTGATAAGCCTTATTTTTAAGCTCAAATTTACTATACCACAAGTAAATTGTTTCGTTTGTTTAGTTGAAGGGTTGCACCTAAATCTGACGCTGTCAACGCGGGAGCAAATTTTTTAAATTAACCCATCAAAAATCAGAAAATTTGTCGTTATGGCGATAATTTTATAAAACAGTGTTTTCAAAACAATTTAAACGCTCCTCTAAAAATAAACTACACGCTGCATATACTTCCAATTTATCATAAATGAAATTGAAACTGCATACAGTCTATATTAATAAGATTAAATAAACTTTGTGTCGCAGTATCTATTCTATGTACGAAACCTGTTATTCAGAAATGGACTAGTTTCTTTCAGTATACCATGGGGGATTTCATACAAAAACTTTATTACTCTACCAGCCATATATTGTCTCGAAAATGTGTTGTTTTATTACTTAGTATTGAAAATTGTTTTCAAAATGGTTTATGGATTTGATTTAAGCCGTTTTCTTATATTGACTTGATTGATTTGTAGCGAAAGTGAAACTCAATTTAATTCGTTAAATTTTAATTATTTCATAATTTTATTGAACCTTGAGGCTTGAACCCATGTTGTATAAAATTCTTTGAGTTCCAATAAAATATGTAGTTAGGTACCTATATTTTGTTATCAAGAAGCTGCAAGATAAAAATATTTTCGGTTTTTATAATTCTCACATCATAAACTGAACCTACATATTATAAACAATTCACTAGATTGAATCGTAATTTTTCCTGAACCGTAGAACTAACAAACAATCTCATTGATACAAGTGTAAAGTGGAAAATTCCAAGCAACGTCACGGCACCTCACTCGTATAAAGGGTAAAGGTAAATTCAGCGCCCGAGCTATTAAAATTGTCAATATTTACGAAGAAGAGACAAAGAAAAACTTCAAAGGAATGCAGTAACAATACCGTCGTAATGGACAAGTTCAGATGAGTGCCTGAATGAATTTAAATTATTGAGTAAAGGGTCGAATAATCGGATTCAACGAGAACCATTATATTTAGTCGCAATTTGTTTACCAGATAAACAGCTAACATAGGATCTTTGTGTTTTATTAATCTCTGTATAAAATGTTTTTAAAAGTACGACGACACAAACTTGGCCTACTAAAAGCTACTGAAGCAACTAAAGGTTTTAAATGCGTGTTAATGAACCAATAAGATTTATGGGAAGAAAATGAAATAATATTTCTATTCATATTATAGCTAGAATATAGGTAGATTATAGGTATACCCTTAATTTAAACTTATTCGTCAAAGAACACGTGAAAATCTTAAATGGTAGCCGGTCTGGCCAGGATGTAGGTATGCCAATATCTGATAAATTAGGGTATTTAACATTATGAATAAGGAGTTCCTAAGTGCAAAATAACCATAACAATAGATCGTTCATCACCGAGATTAATTATGTTTTAAAATAGAAGTTAAACTCACCGCTAAGTATTTGCCCTTTCTTTACGACGTTCACGACAACTTTCAACAATAGTTTTTAAATACTTTGAAAATTAACGCCAACATAATAATTATAATTCGAGAGATACTCCGAAGCGTCCACGCATATTTACCTACGGGTTGTCATTAGGGCATGCACCCGGGTTTACCCGGTTCCGAAAAACCCGGGTAAACCCGGGTTTTTTGATGATCTTGAGAACCGGGTCTGAATAGTATGAAACCCGGTTCTCCCGGTTCCGACCAAAATATTAAAATATAAAGTATTATTTATATTTTGCTGCATTATTTTACCAAATTTATTGTATCTGGCAACGTCAGACTCACGTGCATCGCGAATTTTCGTGCCACGCCTCAAGCGTGGCTCCGATTGGTTGTCTAACCTTAGATGCTGTAAGTTTCCTACGGTTGTATTACCAAAAAAAATTAGGCTTCGAAAATGACAAAAATAAGGCTACAGAAATATTTTTATTAGATTTCTCGTGAATTTGAAAAGCTGTTAATTTTAATGATTCATATAATGATCCAGTCATGTTTTTGTTTTTGGTATCAAGCTGAAATTTATATCGAATACTCAAGTCTTCGGTCCCTTTTATGTGAAAAAGTCGAACTCACAAGCCAACGCATCAAAAGATACAGCCGTAAATGCTGAAAATTTTCGCAAATTTCGACATTCGCATGGGACTCAAAACCTACAGCTGGGTACTTTTCGTGTTTTTATGTGATATTATGATAACAAGAGTGCCGAGACAACCGTCAAAACGCTAAGGAATAGAATACGCTATCGATACAAATTGACATAAGCGTATGATGTTTTGCCTAAGGTTTCGGTCACACCACCAACGACGACGACGACCACGAACAAAATTTTCATCGAGTCGAAATTAAATAAATTGTGCAAAACACAATTAAAAAATTTTTTTCGAGATCAATGGATAAAAAAATTGGTTGGGTCACCTGGAAGAGATGGCTCTGTAGCCATAAGGTCACCCTTTGTGCAATTTGTTTGTATCGTATTTTATGTTATTTCTTTCAACTGGTGTGTCCAATAAAGAATTCATTCATTCATTCATTCATTCATTCAAAAAAATAGGTTTTTCGTAGAAACGGTAGCTCCTAGGAAAAAATGTATTTAACCTTTTTTATAGATAATTTTATGATGTACAATTTTGGTCTCAGGTGATTGTATGATAAACTTACCGTCTCGGCGAAAATCGCAAAAAAAAAACTATTTTTTTTATTAATTGACCTCGAATTAATTTTTTTCCGAGTATCAGTAATTAGTTAGATGACGGGAGATTTAAATATTTTATTTTGAATAAATTTTGGCAAGATTTGAATTTTGGTCGTGGTCGTCATCGTCGTTGGTAGTGTGACCGAACCATTTAACCAAAATATCATGAGCTTATGTCAATAATTAGCGTTAGCAATTTCTATTCCTTGGCGATACTGACGTTTGACTAAGGGCCAAGGTACTTTTATAAGACTGATAAATAAAGAGAAGTATTGAAATTTTTGTTTCTTTATTAATTTAATGAAATAAGACACAAGCCGCGTAAAATAAAAGGCCTATCAGGTACTTTTACAGTTACTTTTGTTTAATTTCGTATTTTTTCCGAAGTATTATAAAAGAACCGGGTAACCCGGTTCTACCCGGTTCTGAGCTCGATTTGGAACCGGGTTTCAGAAACTTGGAACCGGATCCGGTTCTGCATGCCCTAGTTGTCATTGTTATGTTGCTGTTTAATAATCTATTTATTTCAAACGAAGGTAACTTTGTCTGCATGTCTTTTCAATATTAAACAGACATAAACGAACAGAGAAAACGCGAAGGTGAAATGATAATATTGTAGGGGCTTGTTATGTGCGGGTGTAATAAAAGATGAAATAACTACGCAAAGGTTATATTTCGTTAACTACATATATATATTCGTATGTAATTAATATTCGACCTAATGCGACCAACCCGCGTCCCGACAAGCCCTTCACTGTTCATGCATAGCGCACGAACTGTTTATATACGAGTTACCGTGTGAACCTATGGTGGGAACTTTCTTAGTAGGTACTACACTTGAAATATTTCGGTAACTCGTAAATTGGCTTGTCGTCGCTACATCATTCCCCCCTTAAAATAAAAAGGGTATACAAGTAAAAAATCTTACAATAAAATTAAACAATAAACAAAGGGGTATATATAAAGTGTCGCTATATAAGGTTACAAAATGTTTACAATATAAAGTATAAAAAATGTTCACAATATAAATCAATCATAACGTATACAAGTGGTTAAAAGTTAACACCTAATTTCGTTAAACTATTTATGTTTTTACAAAAACTCGGTTGGGTCTTCTAAGTGGCGTGCGATAATTTTTACACGTCAATTAACACTTAGTAACATTAACATTTCAAATCTCAATACGTTCTTTACACTTGTATCGTTTAATATTACAAAGGCTATTACTATACACTCATAAGCCATAAATCAAAAGTACTTAAATTTCTAAGTAGTAAAAATTACAATAAAAAATCAACACAAACATAAATTTGAAATACCATTCTTAAAACGTTAAACAATGAACTCGTTTCAAAATTACATAAGTTCTATTATTTATTAAATACGATGTGTTGATTACTAAGTATTTATTATACATTTCTATGAAGTCTTATGAATACTTATAATCATCGTAATTCTAATAAATATAAAATAGTGGAAAAAATTATAAATACAATACTATTACCTAAATCGTACTGGTAATCGTATAGCTCTTCCACTACGCGTGGTATGTGTATTAGGCAATTCGCTACTTGGAATTAGTAACGGAACCTTAGTATCTGCCCCAGATGTCGTATCACAATCATCATTCAAATAATATGCAGGTTTTAGACGGTCTACTGATATTCTAACTTTCCTGCCAGTCATTTGAATGTAAAATACCTTTTCCTCTCGACTCAACACACGATAAGGACCGTCGTATGTTGGTTGTAAAGGCTTACGTACTGCGTCGTTTCTTACAAAAACATAATCGCACTTTTCTAAATCGGGGTGTATAAATATGTTCCGTCTTTCATTCTGCCTAATAGCTACTGACTGATATTTCCTAATAGAGTCTCGTAATTTACTTGCATACTCAAGACTGCTATTTATTTCTAAACTCGATTTTTTATCGTAATAATCACCTGGCAATCGTAAAGTTGTTCCGTACGTAATTTATTAATACCTAATAACTTCACTAGTGTAGCAAATAATTGACTTTCGAATTGGCGTCCTTGATCGCTTGTTAGCTTTTTCGGACAACCGAAACGAGAGATCCATCCTTCATATACTACACGCGAAACCGTTTCAGCAGTTATATATCTCGTAGGAAAACATTCTGGCCATCGCGTCCCCCTGTCACTATGGTTAGGCAATACGTCCTAAAACCTTCGGGTGAAGTGGGTAAAGGTCCAATTAAATCAACATGAATATGTTCAAACCTATCGCACTGCAGAAACGATCCTAAACCTGACATTGTATGTCGATTAAACTTCGATCGTTGACATTCAATGCATGTTTTAACTTTTAACCCATTGGCCAACGTGACGAATCATATTTGGCCAATAAAAACGATTTTGAATCAATTTGCGTGTAGTCCTTATTCCGGGATGACATAAATTATGTACACTATCAAATGCAAAACGTCGAAATTTATCAGTCAAATAGGGTCTAATTTTAACATTATCTAAATTACAATAAATAAATGTACCGCTTTCAAGTAACATTATTTTCTTTGACATATTATTAGCGTCTTTCGAATTAGATAATTGTAACATATAAGAATCTTGTTGTTGATTCTAAGCAAGTTCTACGTAATCTATTACAGTGGGACAACTTATTGTTGCGACTCGTGATAACGAATCCGCAACGACATTATCTTTCCCACTTACGTGCCTCAAATCCGTTGTGAACTCACTAATGAATATCAAGTGTCGTGTACGTCTGGGTAACTCTTTCTCGCTATTTACTTTAGAAAATGCATAAATTAACGGTTTGTGATCCGTATACACCGCTAACTGTCGTCCTTCGACCATATTCCGAAAATGATGAATAGCCAAGTAAATTGCTAATAACTCCCTATATACGTACTATACTTGCGTTCAATCTTAGATAGATTCTTAGAAAAATAACCTACATGAGTATCCGATGCGTCCGTCATAAGTGCGAGCGATGCATCGGCCTTAGGGTGCTAAAAAAAATCTGCACTTTATAAACAAAAACATAAGTTGAGTTACCTTGGCGATAATAAATAACCATTTATACGGTCGCCGTAAACTAAGATCTAAAGTCATTAACTTAGTACCAAATGTCTTAATTACACTAAACTACACTTTATAATCACTACACAGTACACTCACTCGCGGATTGGTTATTTTTCGACACTGGTAAAATTGAAATATTGCGCCGGTGTCCACTAAAAACTTAATATTACTCTTCCTGTCTTTTATACACAGGCGTTTATTTACGGTGGTACAAATATCCGCCTCTGTCTGTACCGTATCTAGTTTTTTAATTGGCTCTCCTGCTGCTTCTGCCACGCACAAGGTTGAATGCGCTTGCTGGCGTTATGCCTATAGCGGTAATGGAAAAAACATAACCAATTTGGTCTTCTTTGTTTTGATATTCCTGCACGATCGCGATTTTGAGATGCGGAACGATGCGTGCTATTTCCATACCTTCGACCGCTAAACGATTTGCCTCTCGAGCCTGCACATTCCAGCTGGTTTACCCGCTGCTTTAGTTGTGCTAAATGCTCGAGAAGGTTTAACTGTACCGACGAAACTGATGTAACTGGAACTGCCGGATTCATTTTTAATTGTTAACAAACGATATCTATGCAATTCTATAATAATGTTCACTCTTCGTCGGGGTCACCAATGTAGGGGCTTGTTATGTGCGGGTGTAATAAAAGATGAAATAACTACGCAAAGGTTATATTTCGTTAACTACATATATATATTCGTATGTAATTAATATTCGACCTAATGCGACCAACCCGCGTCCCGACAAGCCCTTCACTGTTCATGCATAGCGCACGAACTGTTTATATACGAGTTACCGTGTGAACCTATGGTGGGAACTTTCTTAGTAGGTACTACACTTGAAATATTTCGGTAACTCGTAAATTGGCTTGTCGTCGCTACAATATGATATAAGGCTGTCTCATCAGTGTATCGGAGCAGAGCCACGGATGGAAGCTAGTGTGATTATCAATTAACATGTAGAGATGGGGATTGTTGGTTAAACTTTTTCAATGCAATATATATAATTTTCTCACACATCTACCTAACATACATTCCACTGCAGATATTATTACTTACATTAAAACGTAATAATCGTCAAAAATGCACTGCAATGAAAACTACTGAATATACTATTCATACATAAGTACGAGAAATCTTATAGGATACGGTCTACATGTTGTATAATTTTAATTCAATACTGGCGTTTACGTCTCAAACATTTATTACAAACGCATTATAGTAGGGGAGCCCAAGAGGGGATTTTGGGATTTACTCGAGCGCGTCAGATTACTATAAGGGACGGAACCTTAGCTATTCATTAGTACCTCTAGTCAATATGAGCAGTTATGGTTGGTGGGTGCGCTCAGGGGCCCCGCTCGAAAATTTGAATAATCCATAATTCCCTAAGGTTGAGCTCGAATCGTCAGATTAGCGAAATGGGGACTTCTTATATTGTAATTAACCCCCCCATATATTAATCTGACGCGCTCGAATAATATTACTTTAATTTTTTACCCTTTCTTCATAGCGATTAAATCGCCACTTAAATCGTCAGATTAACGTATACTTTTTTTCAGTGACGTCCTGGAGCATGCAAAATATCAATATCTAACGCGCTTGAGTATTTCCAAGCCAATTTTTTTCTTTTTTAAATTAAAAAAAATCAAAAAACCCTTCCCCACCGCTAAAAGTGAAAACATTATAGGACCTTTTTTTCTCGCTATGGTCTAATCTACCAATTCTAATAGGTTCCCGTGACGCTCGAGTAAATCCACATTTAGCATCCTGGGCTCCCCTACTATTACGCCTTCCAAAAGTCATTTTACAAGTTCTTATTGTATTTCTCTTTTTATAAAAAGTTAAAGACGCCACAGAGCGCAGATAATAATTTTAATTTTTTGATTAAAAGTTAGATTACTTATCTACAAGAACGGGTATTTTGCGTCTTATTATTTTCAAACGGTTATCTTTTAATACAAAAAATCGCTTACGACTTGTTTTAGATTGGTTTGATGTCAAAACTTCCGAGCTACGATTTGCAACTCTTTTCATATCACATTCATAAAAAAAAAACTTTCTTTATTTCTCTTTTATTACAATAGTTTCATATAGTCGAAGAAAGTGCGCCAAAACTGGAATAGATTTATAGTGGAAAGTCTATTATATACTGAAAGTTAAGATTTCTTAATATTATCTACAAGTTTATGAAAAATATAAATACCCTAGTTCAGAGAAAAGTAATTAACGTCTAATTAGATCTCGTTAGCAAACAAAAATATAATGTAAATGAAGATCTGTTATTCTTATAATAGGTACACAGCTGTAAAACTTTTGTTTTTCTTATGAAAGAGTTTTCATTTGTGTTGGTGTTTAAACTTGATATATGTGTGGGTTATAAATAATGTAAGTGTTTAATTACGTCCATGTTTATTATGCTCGAGTTCTTGTTGTATGTTAATTAAGTTGAGAGAACTTTATTTTTAACAATCGTATTTATTAATAGCGACGTCTTGGCCATTAGAATCAGAGGTACGTTACATTTGAATTCAACTGGTCTTGAATTTCGGTCAAAAATTGAGGTTCGGTGAATAATTTATGTAACATTTTAATTTTAAATTTTTTTACATTTTGATATCATAGCGAGACAAAGACAATAACAACAACCTACACAATTAGGTATACAATTAAGCAACCTATCCGATTAACAACGTAACTAGATACCTACAAGTTACAACTAACAAATAAGAAATACTGACGAGATACATTTTTTAAAACGATATATCTTAGGTATTTTTTATTAATTTTCAGGATCATGGCGCACTACTGGATCTTCATAACGTTCACATGGTTCGGCACAGCAAGCCTGCAGTACATCAATACCGCCGGCGCTGATGGCGAGGCCCTCATGGACCCGCTAGACTCCACCATTCACTTCCCTCCCCTCCCTTACGTCAATTACTTCAACTACCCAAGAAATGACTTCGAAGTCCCACAGAGCGACGACAATATGGACCACAACGAATTCTACCCGCAAAACCACGATCCAACCGAAATACAAAGGAAACGACGCACCACTGGCAGCGAGCAAACAGAAGAGCCAAAAGACCAGCAGTGGAAACCAAACCTGGTCGATGTAGACAAGACCCTGTACTTGAATAACGAAGATAGAGCAAGCCCGTTTATATTTCACAGCTATTCAGGTAAACTTGGCAGGAATTCTACCGATTTAATGAGCTCCATAGAGAAAAGGAGCTTCAGTCCTTGGGGTGGAAAGAGAGATGCCATGGAGCACATGTGGACATGGAAGAGGTCAGCCGGTATCCGAGAGCCCAGCATGCCGAAGCGAGTACGTTTCAGTCCGTGGGGTGGAAAACGCAGCGGACAAATGATATACAAGCCAGGATCAAAAGCCTCAAAGGTTATTTTCTCTGCAAACGTACCAGAGCTAACTCGTATTGTATCGAATTATTCTCCTAAAGCAGGACGCTTGGATATGGCCGGATTTCAATACATGCCAACTCTAGACAAGCGACATCCAATTAAAATCCTCGCGTTATCCACTCAATTCGACGAGAAAACAGCTAAAGAAGCTTTACCGTTCAACACCTTCATGGAAAGTTTACCGAAATCCTTTAAACTCGGTCATCCGTATTTAGACGTGAATCTGAAGAAGGATGGAAAGAGGAAGGTGAAATTCAGCGCTTGGGGCGGAAAGAGATCTCCACCTATCATCGGCCCTATATGGACTCCAGCACCTCAAAACATCAAAGACTCAACTTTAGATACCATTGTCCTGATCCGAAACCACGAAAATGACGATTTATCAAAGGTTCTTTAAAAACTAAACGTTTAAAAATCAAACGACTGGAACTCCCGAACATGAACACCGAAACGTTTTTACTCTTTTATTATAAGAAATATACGGCTTTGCATAATAATATTTTTGCGGTAATATATTGATATGAATATTTAAATTTGAAAGTATGTTCGGGAGAAAATTTTGTCTTCAGTAAAAGGCTGGGTTTGCTGAAGACAAGAGGGTACTAAGTCATAGAATAAGCAATCAAAGATAATTAAATTAATGATTGTAAAATGTACTTTAGTCAATTTGTGATGCCGTTATTGTAATTGAGTCCAAACGCACGTATATCTACATGTTATTAAATATAAATTATGCGCAAATTGTTAGTAATAAAACAGTATTAAATTATGACTAAATTATTTGCATTCCCTATGTCTTTTACTTCTATTATTATGTAATATAAGTGTTAAAATAAATATCCTCTACAGGTAGCCCAAAAAGTAAGCTGAAGTGTATTAAAAGTATGTTTGCCAAAATTTTATATTTCTGATGATAATATTATCTTATATACCTATCGTACATAGGAATTACTATTATTATATTGCTGTATTTTATCATTATGTTGGATCTCAAGTTAAAGGGTTTTAGGCACCTACCTACTATAAAAAGAAAGAATATTGAGATGGGAAACATCATGGGATACCATTCCACACAAGCGTGTCAATAAGCAATGGACATAGCATAGCATATAAACATAGTCTATACTAATATTATAAAGAGGAAAAGTTTGTATGTATGTATGTATGGTTTTCACGCATAAACTACTGGACCGATTTTCATGAAATTTGGCACTGATAATCTTTAGACCCTTAGAAAGAACATAGGCTACCTTTTATTGCGAAATATGTACCACGGGCGAAACCGGGGCGGACCGCTAGTTATAAATAAAACAAGCCACATCCTCTATATAGCTTTTATTTTAATAAACACTATAACATAGTAATTCCTAGTTTAAAAATAGCTTATTTCATAATACATATTGTGAACGCAAAAACTTTTGAGAATATCAATATTATTTGATTTCTTTTACAATAGATTCTTGATAGCAAAATAACATTAATTTCCAAATGTCAAAATTAATCATATGTATAGTCCGTTCGCGTTAAGAAAATAGTGAGTCATCAGTGCAACTACAGGATGAGGGTGTATTCACAGTGGAGAAAAAGTACAAACATTTTTTTAAACATTAAATTATTATTAATGGAAAAAAAATGTCTTAAAATTACTTAAATCACTATTCAGTATCGCTAGATTCTTCAGTTACATTTATTATGAAAGAATTTTGTTCTGCGTGTTCCATGACGTCATCCAAATGCCACATGGTATTTTCTTCTCGTATCACGTGGTCGCAGCACTTCTTCCAACGATTAGCGTCTATTAATGTTATTGCGTCATATAATAATTTTTTTACGTCACTCATTTTAAACGTGGAGTTATTGGCACCAACATAATACACAACCGTTTTGTTCGAAGGTCAGATTTCAACTGGTCACTGTGAACTCGACTTTCTAATTTGGGGCGTGGCCAGGCCGGCGGACAACGATGACTCACTATTTTTTTGACGCGAACGGACTATAGATATTTGTTCCAACAAACATAATTTTGAATAATATTCTGAATATTCACTATATTAGTATCCAATATTTTTTTGGTTTTAACTAAAGTAATTTTAAAATAATAAAATTAAATGCTTAGGACACAAAATAATTTTCCTTGCTACAAAATTATCTTTTTAAAAGTATCAGTAAGTCTTAATTTATGTTTATAATCTATACTTATATTCTTATTTCTAACATTATCCAGTAATAATAATAAAAATAAGTGTGCAGTATTTTAAGCATTTTCCTATGTAAATACAATGATTAATAACAATATTTCTAAACGAAAATTCAGCGCCATCTAGTAGCAGTTTTTAAAAATAAGTTGGAATCATGAGAAGAACAAAATATTATGAATGATGTTTAATACAAATGGAATATGAAAAATAATCAGAAAGCATATTACATTTTCGTTGTCTTCAGGTTGTAAAAAATACCATCATTCAAGTTAATTTAAAAACCTCCAACATTAAAAATGTTCGTAGAAACATGATATTTTAAGAAAAATTAAAATATTTATAATACTTAATTATTACTATAATATTATTACTACCTAGAACCCATCCATGTACATAATATACAGATTGGTATGTTGGCAGTTTCTGCTAGTTGAATTGGCCTTATAATTAAGCAATTTAAAAGTTAAAAACTATAGTGGAGTCTTAAAAAGCTATATTTTTTTATTTTAAATCTGTTTTCTCTTATAGATTACAGATTTATCTAAAATGCCTCACAAAGATACAGAATCATGGTCATTTACTCATTTGTCAAGATAATAATTATTGAAGTGAAACTTCTTTATCGGGGTTGGAGAAAAATTTAGTGTAACATTTTTCGTTACGCAGGACATTTTTCCGTTACACGTAAAATAAGGTCATTAAAAAAGTTTCACTTCTTACGTGTGCAAACTAGTACACGCACACTTTTTTTTGTTTATATAAAAAATGTAAAACGAATTTACGCTATGTGCGACAATATTATAAATAAGCTGTGAAACTATGTTATTGTTTCCACTAGTATGAAATTGCAATGTGCAATGAATTTAAAAGTATTTCAAAAGAACCTGAGGTCTCTGATAGACTTTAGAGACACTTTTTGACATACATTTTTAAACATATCCGTTATTGAAAATCAAGCTATGAGGACACATCAACTTAGAAATGAGTGATATGCGGCGATTACACCTAACGAGTACAGTGGCGAGTCAGTGTCCTCGGCCGAGTGCTCGGTTGGTATAAACACTTCAACGAGTGCTCGGCCGAGAAGAGCGGCGAGACAGTCACTAGAATCCCAATTTGTTTACTCGGCCGAGTACCCACTCGCTATCCCGCTCGGCAGGTATAAACACGCACTCGTCGCGTCACTCGGCCACTCGCCACTCGTTCGTTTCGTCACTGTATTTTTTCAAATAATTATTATTTTTATTTATTATTTCTAATAAATCCCACAATTTGTTAATAATATCTGGTAACAGCCGATTTAAAACCCGTTTAAATTCTTTTTTTTTTCGATCCATTGCAGACGTCCGCGTCGTGATCAAAACTGAACTGACTCGCCACTAGTGAAATACGTGTAAACACCCACTCGGTTCGGCAACTGTCTCGGCCGAGAGCGTATTTACTGACTCGCCACTGTACTCGTTAGGTGTAATCAGCGCATTAAGTCGTATATAATGTATACTGACAATTAACGCACAGTAAGTATGACTTATATGTGAACATTTACATAAAGGACACATTTCAGTTCTAAATAATAAGTCAGAATAGCGCAAAAATAGTTATACATGAGAAATATAACACTTAAGCAGTTCTCAAGATGATGTGAACACCAGAATCAGTCTCAACAGGCTTGCTGAGTTGTCCAATCTTCAGTTTATAAGCTTCTTCCTCGAATGGCTTCTGCATTTGCCCGCGTCCAAATGAGCCAAGATCACCTCCACGCTTAGCTGATGAGCAGTCAGAGAACTTTGTAGCGATATCCACAAATGTTGCTTCTTCTGCTACAATTTGCTTCCGATAGTTCTTAAGGATCTCTAAAGCTTCCTCCTTGCTACGCGTGATGTTGTCTTCGCGCCATGACGATGGCCGCCGGCTTTGCGCGTGCTTAACAAGAATATGGCTGCATCGGATCTCACCTGGGTCGGCGGGCGCGTCGGGACGCTCCCACTGCGATTTCTTCGTGTATGTGTTTAGAAAGTATGCCATACCCGTTGACCTGCTCTTCCTCATCTCCCATCCTTCGGGCAATGGTCCCTCCTTGTCAGATGGCATTCTGGAATGTTTGGTGAACAATTTCATCGTTTGTTTATCACACATCACTTAAAACCGCAAAAGTAGGGTTATAATCGCGGTAAAACGGAAATATTTCACGTAAATTCCGTTCTCAATAACATTTCGCGGCTCAATAAGCGGTTTTATGTTTAGTTTTGATTATAGCTTTCAGATATCTATTTACTAATTAGAAAGCAGAAATGCCTCCCCAGTCGGCTTCCGTTTAAACAAGAAAACATGGTTTTTTAATAAATACTTACCTAATTCTTTGTTGTTTATTGACTTCTGGTAAACCGCAACTAATCCCACTTGATTTATTTTATAATCTATCGTAGACGTAGTTTAAATTACTGATAAACTACTTTTAAATAATTAACAAAATGCAAGCGAAGCAAAAGCCCCAAAAGCCAAAAAGGTCTTTGACATTAATTGATCTATTCTGAATTCTGATTTCTGTCAAGTGTCAAGCCGTCAGGGCAAAGGAAATTTTGTTTTACAGCCTAATCAGCTGTCATTATCAATGCTGCACAAATTCAAAATATTAATCATTACATAATTGCAAATAATTCGTAATTTTCCTTTTCATATTATAAATTTATCTTTGGAATAAAATAAACTTCAAACCGCATTTTTTTAACTGGCAATTATATACCAATATCTTATAATATAAAAATGAATCCCAAAATGTGTTGGTAAGCGCATAACTTGAGAACGGCTGAACCGATTTCGATAATTCTTTTTTTATTATATTCCTTGAAGTACGAGGATGGTTTTTATGTAGAGAAAACGTAAATATCTATGTACCACGGGCGAAGCCGGGGCGGACCGCTAGTCTTATATATAAAAATGAATCGCAAAATGTGTTGGTAAGCGCATAACTCGAGAACGGCTGAACCGATTTCGATAATTCTTTTTTTATTATATTCCTTGAAGTACGAGGATGGTTTTAACGTAGAGAAAACGTAAACATGTACCACGGGCGAAGCCGGGGCGGACCGCTAGTATTGAATAAATAAAAACAAAACAAAAATAGAACTTTTAATTCACAATGACGATACCATGGAAGGTACATTAAATAATAGATCTGAATATCAAGTTACTTAGTACATGATTTGTGACTACTGACATCTTTATTGGTAACTACAGACTTTACTTGTACGAGTTTTATTTTATTAGTAGTAGATGTCGCTACTGTCTTAAAAATTAATCGCATTCTTAAAAACTGAAATTTCTTTTTCTTTTACAAGTTTATGGAACCTTAAATAAATTTAAAACGAGGTGGCAACAAGGTGGAAACTGGCGGTAAACCATAAACTAAAATCGAATAAAAAAAAATTCAAATTTCGAATGCCTGGCACCAGTTTTTTCAGAATCTCGTTTAAAATTTAATTACTTATGTATTCGTTAATGAAAGTTGCTTATTTTTTTAGTTTAAAAATACCATTAACATACAACATAAAAGCAAGTAAATTAAGTAAATTATCATTTTGACGTTTTTGCTACGTGCTGAAAATATTTTATGTTTGATTAGAAATGGATTAGAACTTCGGTGTTTTTAATGTTAGACGTACCTACCTATATTAATATATAGGTAGGTACGTTTATTGTACGTTATTGATTTAACTAGGTAATGTTAATCTTTGTGTTATTAAAACAACAGAATACCACCATGGTTTTAATCGCTACTAAGTAACAATAAAAGTAGGTAGAAATTAAAATTTTCCCCTCGTTTTTAGGTTGTTGCTCGTTACGTCGAATCGTCGTTGAATAAAATTGCCATGAGTCGAGAAGTCACAGAAAAGGCGGAACAATCTACTGTAAAAAATATAAGACATTTAAAAATGTATCTGGTAAGTTGTTCTGGCCAAATAGGTATTTAGAGATAGAAGAGATATACTTACATCCAGGTAAGTTCATATTATTATTTTTTACAGCATATTAATTAATGAAAAAAATACCTAATCTCCGCCATTTTTTTGTTCAATTAAAATCCGCCTAAATATAGTTCGATGTACCTACCTGGTACTTTTGTTCATACTTCATAGCATACGATTCAGGAAAATGTGCTAATAAAAAGTTAAATAATACGTTGTAATGTCTAGGGATTTTTATAATTATTCGTCAAAGATCACGGCGTACCTACTTATTATTAATTATGTATTATACTCAGGGAATAAAGGCATGACCTATAATTAATAACTGTATTGTTTGTTGTCTTAATTTGCGATGTAAGGACAAACACGATTGTTTTAGTAAATAATCATTTTATTCATAATTACTTCAATTCAACCGACTTCAAAAAAGGAGGAGGTTGGTTCTCAATTCGATTATTTTTTCAGGGGTTTGTTATCGTAGTTTTTTGTTAATATTAAATAAATGTATGTAAATAGTTATAAAAAAGACTAAAAACACGCTTTAGTGAGATAAACTTATGAAATTTTTGTATTGTCAACGATCCTTGATAAGTGTACAAAGTTTGAATTAAATCTGTCCGTTAAAGATGGGTCAGTGAGTCTAATGGAGTCGATTACATAAACACATACAAACTGTCCAACGTACAGGTGAATCTTATAACAAGTAAATAAATACTTATTATAAAATAACTACCCAAGCTGAAATTAATTAAAATTCAAACGGCTCAACGTACGAAATACAGTAGACCGCCGATTATCCGAACGCCGATTAACCGAATCGCCAAATATCAGAATCGGTCCTAAGCTTAATATAAAAAATTTAAGACACTTTTGTTTTTGTTTTGTTTGGTTGTAACGAGTTGGATCTCTCTGGAGTCCAGATATATTTTAACTGGTGGTTCAAATTTATGGTATAAAGACGCTATATAATAACGTAGGTAGGTATATCTTATGTTTATTTTTATCCGCATTTTTTATTATCCGAATCCGGTCCCAATTAATTCGGATAATCGGCGTTGCATATGAAAATGTACAATATTCATAATATCTCCTAAGCTACCATTTGACGCTGATCTTCTGTGTTGTACCTTCCCCGGTATGACCTGGTCCAATAGTGCCGAAGCGTGCTAACTCCCACATTGTCATGTAGTATATCACAAAACCTGATTAATCGTTCAATATAACTCTGGCGGTACGTTTAATAGTGATATTAAAATTGCTTATCATGTAACGCTAAATCTAATATACACACAATTAGTCACAGATAAAAGAAAGATTTGAATGATGGAGTACTAAAGGCCTAGAGCACACGTTAGTTGTGCAATAAATTATTCTTATTTATCTGTATTTATCTTAGGTATTTATGCTCTAGGTAAGGTAAAAGACTTGACGTTCATAATAAAAAGTTATGTTTTATTAAAATATTGGTTATTACTATTATGTAAAATATTTAAAGTTGGGTGTTAAAATTTTTTTAATAATTTTGGAGAAAATATTATATCAATGACGTCATTTCACAGTAAAGGAAGGTAGGTATGTATTTATTTCGCTTATATTACTAACTGTAAACTAACACATGATTTATAGCGATGCATTCTGGAAATGAAATCACATCAAGTGCGTGTGAGCAATGTGTTCCCAGCTTTATTGAAAGGGTGACATGAAAAACCTATTAAAGTTTTTAAGTGTTTCGCATTTAACGTGATTGGTGGATAGCAGCGCGCGGAGGCGTACGGCGCACCTGATTGGTCGGATTTTGACGTAAGTAGAAGAGTTTTCGCGCGCTTTGCAGCAGTTGTAGGTTTTCCCGCGCGCCAGTGTGGCTGAAATCTGTTGCGTTCAAAGTTATGAAGACATTGTGAGTCGACGTGCATTTTCAATAATAACATCTATATTACGGTGAGTCTTTTTTTTTAAAGTTTATAAAATGATATTGTGATGAGGGAAATTATTATGGCCTTTTTTAATTTGATTTTGCGTTTAAATTAATACGATGATATTGTAAAAAGGAAAAACGCAATAAAAACACGAGTTAGATTTATTATGCAGCCATAAACAGTAGGTAAAGCAGATTATTTTAATTTTAGACTGAAGTGTTATGTAAAATTTTACAGAGATTTATTAATACATATTTAAAAAAGTGAAGTACTTTATTTTGTCTTCGCTATTGAGTAACATTTTAATGTCATAAGTAATATAGGTATTACGTCAAATTTTCCTTCAATTACTTTTTATTAGCAATCTAATTTAAAACGTTGTCTCAAGCAATTTTTTTAAGTTTTATGAATAGGTGCTAGATATTCCATATTTTGGCATTTAACTTCCGAGTAGTAAAAACAAATGACAGATCATTCATGGATATTTTGTCTATGTAAAAAAATGTTTATAAAGCATTTGGCGAAAAATGATAAAGCAATTGATTCATAATTTTGAACAATAAGCAAATAACTGTGCAAAAAATACTTTAATGACGCATGCAATCAGCTTGAAGCAATCATTCATTAAAAAATTTAGGTTTTATAAGAACTCATGGCGACCACTTTGAAAAACTTTTATAAAATTGTATTTATGTATTTACTATACTTTACTAAGTTAATTTCAAGAAATGCAAAAAATTATGGGTTAAGAATAAGAAGTTTTTACTTGTATTAGGAATTTAATGTGTATTAAATGCCGATAAAGATTGAACGATACCTTTTGAGAATCTAAATGGCATGTTTTTTTTTTAACTGGCACACCAGTGACAATATATTCTTTTACACCACGTTAGACTAAACTTAGGAACAAAAATAAGCAAAACATGAAATATGAGTTACATCTTTGTTAAAAAACAACTATGATTTTTTTATGGTTTAATATTTGATAGTGCATTTATCCAGCAAAACCAGTAATAAATTAGAGATGCGATATGGTTTAGAGCCTTGAAGACATGTTGCGCCAAATTCTTGAATAAAAAAGTAAGTTGCAACAGAAGAAATAAAACAGTATTTTTTTTATCAAACTGTCCACTACAATAATTGATTATTGAAATGCCCTCTTTGAAATGAGGGTTCCTTTATGTCCATGGTGCCTTGATGGGCGTATAAAAAGTAAAAAAAAATATATAATGCCCCGAGATTTGAAAGTCAACCTGTTGCTCGATTAGGTATTTTATTCGGATAATAGAGAGCCTATCTCCACCTTAAAAAGCCGGTAACAGCTTCACAAAACTTTAAACTCATAGCTTTGTGAATGCTCATGAGTAGTGGTCATCTCTTCATCTGGTGTGCTAGGTTGCCCGCTCTTTTATAAAAATAATTTACAAGTTTCTTATCGGTTACAATTTGCAACTAGGTCACTGGTTGAATATCGCTGTTTGATAAAGAGGCTAGGATATTAATTGAAAGCCTAGTCAAATAATGTTTTAACAGAATACTAAACTGATTTCAAATTGTCAGAACTAAATCAAATTTAAATGGGACCACGTAATTTCACAAAAGCTGAAAATTCACAAAACCCAAAAAAGCAGTCGAATTGAGAATCTCCTCCTTGTTTGTAGTTGATTGAGAAAGAAAAGCTAGTTTATGACTAATATCATTTACTAGCTTTCCGCACGAGCCTTCGCCCGCTGCAGCTGTGTCTAAAACCTAATAAATTATACAAACCTTACCTAATAAATTATATAGTTTTCGATTTAAACATACAGTTTAGGAATATAGAGACAGAAAAAGCGACTTTTTTATACTATGTTGGGATATTTCTGTTCCATCCCTGTCCACTTTGGACCTGGATGAATCATCATGAAATAAATAAATTCCCGAGTCGTGTAGTATTTCTACACCACTCGGTAACAGTGGAGGGTTCTACGAATTCTTGTGAGTTTGTAAATTAGAGCATTTCGAAGAAATTTTCGTTGATTTAAACATGAAGGTACTCATTGTTTCTGTGATCACTTTTTAAGAATTTGAGTAAGATTAGTACTTAGCTAAATATATCCTGCTTTGTATTTCCTGTACTTCGATGCTATACTTTCAGGAAACGTTCAGTGTAATATAAATCATTATATATTAGATACAAGCTGTCCATTACTAAAACTTAACAAGTTATATAGGTACTATTTCTCAACTTTTCTCGAGAACCACTCTGCTCTGCTAAAAAATCACACCAAAATCCGTTACGTAGTTCTAAAGATCTAAGCATACCTACATAATATTAGGTATAATAGGCACGGACAGACAGCGAGAAGTGACTTTGATTAATAAACTAGAGAGATAATATTTAGGACTATGTATAAAATAATTATTTGTAACAAAAACAAAACTAAGCTGCCTGCAGAGTGTCTGAAGTAAAAAACAATTGCAAGCACTAGCTTTCAAAACAAAAAATGAATCATCAAAATAGTTTTACCCCGTCAAAAGTAGTTACCATGTAGTTGCCGATGAACCAAAAAAAAAATACAGTCCAATTCGAACCTCCTAATGAAGTATATTGACAGCAATATAATCCAAAACACGTGCAACATAATTGTATGTAACAAATGATCAAAACAGGCAATTACGCACTTCCAAACAAATGCGTATTAAAACCAACATTACCTACGTGAACGATTGACATTCGTTCTACCGTGTTACATGCTTCATTTGAGGTGTATTAATTGAACTCTAACCTACGCTGTTTACAATTAACCAATTATTGTTTTGGTCAAATCTTCTCGTTAATATTTGCATGTGTGGAACCGCAATGTTTTTGAATTAAGAGCTGATATAAATTTATAAACAATAGAAAAAATTCGATCACGAGGTGGGACTCGAACCCGCTGATAGCTGCATTAAGAGCTGATGATTACATCTCTTGTGTATTCATACATAATGCATTAAAAGAAGAAGAAACATAGATGTTAATAGCTAGGTAATCTGGTTACAAGATGAGGATATTTATAAAAAAAGAATGGTTTTATAATAGTTGTTGTTGTAGATGCTTTGCTTCTTTACCGAAAACGCTAATTTTAAATGAGATAATAATTAAACGTTGTTATTTAGTGTTTGTTTATGTGAAGTATACTAAACTAAAAAGTTCAAAAAAAGCAATCCATTGCATTGCGACCTAAAAATACAATAGTGCTAAGCGTCTGCTTTGTATTCTAATTTTAATATTGCTTATCGGTGGCTTGAAAAAGTGAACTTAAAAAAAAGGACAGTATCATTCGTACCATTTCCATTCTAATAAATTCTACGGAATAAATAATATGTAATTATGGTAAAAATAAAAAATATTGCAAAATGCGTATATAGGGATCTAAATCTGCAACTTAATAAAGCTTGTCGTATTCAACTGCCTTCCGTAATAACCTCGCGTCGTTAAGTAGATTTGAAATAACTAATACGTATTCGTATAGTATTATTACTAGTAGATAAAGTACATTATCTGTGGTATTGTCATATTATATTGTCTGTGCTAATAAGTACATATATTTTTTCAATAGATCTAAATATGCTCCTCATGCGCTGATGTATACAAAGGGTTCGTGTAAGAATAAGTTGTGGGCGGAGTTAAACTTAGAAAATTTTCGATTCACCTGCCATATTTTTTATATTTTTTGTCCAAATAAATTGCTGTTATTTCATACTAGGTGTTACACGCGTTTTCGCCCACATGCATGTTTTTTCCACACGTGTTCTTTTTTTATTATTTCCTTATACATGTATTAATAGCATCTTTTGTGTCCTGTCCTCATTATATAGAGTCCAATTTGAATATCGTATTGATAAGTTAAAAAGTGTACTGTTCTGTTCCTGAGAACAATCTATAGCTGTACTAAATGTTATCAAAATCTTTTAAGCCGTTCTGACAATATGACACGACTGTGTTTTAATTTTATCTGTGCTCATTATTTAAGGGGTCATTATTTGTCTATTATATTCCATTACTAGCTGCGCCCCGCGGATTCACCCGCGTGGCTCCACTCCTGTTGGTCTTAGCGTGACGATATTCAGGGTGTCTCAAAAGAAAGTTTATATTTTGTGGATGAATAAAAAAAAAGTAAGCGGTGTATTGAAAAAATGTTTATTAATTATTAAAGTGCATAATATGGGAATTTATTTATTAAAAATAATATCGTCCAAATGCAGTCCATTGCGTTCACGGCACTCATTTAATCGAACAATAAAAATTATTTATGACAGCTCGGCAGGTAGACGCAGTGATGGCTGCCATTTCGTGTCGGATATTTTCTTTTAAATGCACTAGAGAAGTTGTTTTTTTGGCATACACTTTAGATTTAAGATACCCCAACAAGAAAAAGTCCATGGGAGTTAAATCAGGGCTGCGTGGAGGCCAATTTATATCACCTCTCCTAGAGATCAATTTTCCCGGAAAAATTTCATGAATTCGAGGTAAAGACATATTGGATGTGTGTGATGTAGCTCCGTCTTGCTGCAACCATGTTCTCTGGTTATAGCCAGGAAAGTTTTGCAGTGCAGGCACTAAAAACTCGTCTACCATCGCTCTGAATTTACTGTAACTGCACGCCCCCTTTCGTCTTCGAAAAAGTAAGTGCCAATAATTCCTCGCTAATTTCTATTCTCGATAATTTCTTGTGGGGGGTATCTTAAACCTAAAGTGTATGCCAACAAACCAACTTCTCTAGAGCATTTAAAAGAAAATATCCGGCACGAAATGGCAGCCATCACTGTGTCTACCTGCCGAGCTGTCATAAATACTGTAATTTTACTGCTCGATTAAATGAGTGCCGTGAACGCAAAGGACTGCATTTGGACGATATTATTTTTAAGAAATAAATTCCCATATTATGCACTTTAATAATTAATAAACATTTTTTCAATACACCGCTTACTTTTTTTTATTCATCGACAAAATATAAACTTTCTTTTGAGACACCCTGTATTATAGCCTTATAGCCTTTCTCGATAAATGGGCTATCTAACACCGAAATAATTTTTCCAATCAGACCGGTGGTTTCTGAGATTAGCGCGTTCAAACAAACAAACTCTTCAACTTTATAATATTAGTATAGATTAAATTCGGTGGATGAAATTCATGCGAAATTATTTCTTCTTTTTCTCTTTGTTTATGGCCTCACCCAATAAACACAATATTTCGAGATTTCAGACCTTATTTCAGGCATTTACATAAGTATCAGGAATTTTTCCTATTTTCAAATTATTCTGATACACCTATCATGAAACAAGGCACGTATGTTCTTACAGTTTCTCTAATAATTGTTCATAAATAAGTTTTTCCTCTATTCGTAGCAAATGCTACGAAGATAACATTTAAGCGAAAGCAGATTATATTAAATTTAGCGATGTATGCACGTATTAGTTAGAATCATTGTACAATGCGTATTCATAGTATTTTAAATGTTAAATTATGTAGAATTATTTAAAGCATTAGTTTATGATTAAAGGTTATTTGAAATGCACAAATATCTGGCATTGTTATGTTAAACACCGCAATAGTGTCATTCAAAAAAGATAGGAAAATATTGCAGATTAGATATATTATAGCCTACCACTATTCTATAATATATTACATACTTTAATAATAATAAATTATTTATAGAAAAACTATCTGCCCCCCTAGACAAGTGGCATTCTATTAGCGTAAAGTTCAATAGAATAGATTATGAATGTATGAGATTGACGTTTGATTACGACGACGACGACGATTGATTACGTCAATATTCATAATCTATTCTATTGAACTTTACGCTAATAGAAAGCCACTTGTCTAGGGGGGCTGGCGTCATCACTCGCGTGATGGCGCGGCGGGGTAAAGCCCATCAGTTGTATTATAGCGAAAGAATAAAATAAATATCAATCTGTGCAAACTTCGGCGTTTACAATATTACTTATTAGTATTTAGAATTAGTATTTTGAAATATCGGATATATCAAAGTCGACATTCTTTAAATGTACCCACATGCACATTATAATAATTTTGAATCTGCCACTTCCAATCAGCCTCATTGTACATTTTTTTTAACTCGAATAAATAATTTAAAGAAATCTCTGTCATATAATAATGTATTCATAATAACTTTACAATTCTGTGGCATCTGGGAGACACCTGTTAACTCCATTTTTGGCAAAATTTTGTTAGATACATGTTTGATAAGTACAGAAAGCGCAGATTTTTTTGATCCAGGCGTGATATCTCTACGTCCACGGGAAGTAAATGAAAAAAAAATGTACACTCCTGTTAAATCCAAAATTTTTTGCTACAATCAAGATATATTATAATTATCATTAATATATCATAGTAACTTTTGATGCCAAACCTGATAACTAATATAACAAGTACATAAATGTTAATTCCAAGCTTTATGCCTATGGACTAAAAACTTGTTAAGTCCCAGTTACCGGGTATGTACCAAAAACATGAGATATCTACATGTTAATTAATGCAACTTATCAGATTTGGATTTATATTTCCAATTTGGTATATATAACGGTGACTACTAAATAATTAAAATACAGTGTTATTTTAATGTAAATAATATCTATTTATTTTCAAAATAACCACCATTTTGCCGATGGGGGATAATTGATGTGGCTCCAGGGTGACTAGGAGAGTGGCGGTTATGAGACTGTTCAATCGGAAAAATTTCTTCATCTGTGAAAAAAATATTTTTCCAGGCTTCACCAGCGGAGCGCGCTTTCAGTAAGCGACATATTTCAAGGAGTATTTTTTTATCTTTATCACCCAACCGCTGCGCTTTTCGCAGCTTGTATGCTGTTAACTTGGGTTAACAACGTTGAATGACTTACACCTAAATCTCGAGCCATTTTTCTTACCTTGGCTTGTGGATTGCGGGTCAATCTTTGTTTGACGATATGTCGAAGCCTAGGCGTCCTCAGAGTTTTTTTTTCTGCCTCTTCCCGGACGATCACCAAGATGGCCAAGCACATCGTATTAAAGTCGCAGTATCTCGCACTGCCGCTTACCATATACTTAAGGATGTTATTGCAAAAAATTACTAATTTTTAATTTATTCTCTTCACAAATAACTTTAAGTTGGCGCCAAATCATGTGAAAATAATAATTAAAAAATAAAAGCAACGCAGCATGTCCCATTTTTTAAATTTATTATTTTCAAATTTGTCAACTTAATTTAGAACCATCCTGTACCTATATTACCTGTTATGTATTGTATTGCATTGGCTCAAAAATCTACCCTTAAAGAAATCCACCACAAGTTTCTCGTGCCAGGTCACACTCATTTTATTAGAGTGTGACGGTGATCATGCGTTGATAGAAAGATTTGTTAAAGAGTACAACCCGAATATTGCAGTTGAATGTTATAAAAATGACAAGCAAAAATTTCTCGGTGAAATTTATGACACAAACCGAATTTTACGGTTTTTCGAAACTACTAAGAATTTTGTCAAAAAAATATTGACACTTCAAAACAATCTTTTGCTTGGAAAAGTATTTTCTGGATAAAATTTGAAAAAAAATCAGCGGAAGTAAGTTTTAAGTATTCATTGGAGAAATCAGAGCCTTTTAGGACATTTTCAATGAAAAGAAGAGGAAGGCAAAGTATATTTTATTTAGAAACATTAGGTACTCCCTGATCAGGCATATGTCGGAGGATTGGCGATTAAATCTTTAACCAAAAAGTTTAAGGGTTTAATGGATCTTATGCAATTCATTGATCCAGTATATCGCGATTTCTATTCTAATTTAAACCAATCAGCTTCTGTTTTGGAAAACTACTCAGATAGCGAAGAAGATTATGATTAGTATCCAAATGAGTGATTCTTTTGTTTTGGTATTTATTTGATATGTGCCTTTATTTAAATTTTTCGTTGCATGTGCACTCCTGTTAAGTCCATACTTTTATTAAAATTAGCCATAAGAGTGCTTCCGTTGTGAAATTAAATTATAAATAAAGAAATACAACAAAAATAACGTAAAATTGTTTTAATTAAATGAATAGCAATGAAATAATCATTATTTTTATTTTGCTCATTTTGAGATAAGTCCATTCCACTGCAATATTTTTTTTTTGGTTAAAATCTGATAAGTCACATTATTCGCTAAACTACTGCGTCAATTTTGTAAACTGTACAAGCAAAAAGAGGGTTAATATATGATATTTCATTATAATTTGACATAATTCATTTATATCTTATATCCGATTTTTAGCAGCCAATAATGTGTTAAATTGCTTCTCCTGAAAATTTAACTTTTTGGAGTTAACAGGTGTCTCCCAGATACCACAGAATTATAATATAGGTATTCTTATTACTTAACACTACGTAGCAGCTATATTTTGCTATGTAGGAAACAGCAGACGTTGTCTAAAATATATTCAACTTTAATTAGAACAATTAGTAACGGGTTGGCTAAGATTTCCAAATTTGCATTTTTTAATACAATTTCCTACAACTTCTTGAATGTATATTCTAAATTTTGGTAAAAACATTAATAAATAAAACTGTGTAAATGCCAATCACAAGACAATTGTACAAAGCTTATCGGTAAGAGGTTTTGAAGACCGCAATAACCGATGCCATATTTCAATGTATTCATGAGATCTGTATGGATTCCTAACGGTTTGGCTGTCGTAATGCTATCTGAACAATTTATCGTTATTGTGTGAATATTTGACCCGGCCAAGTTATTTGATGCGTTTGTTATGACGTCACAATGTCACATTGTTAACTACCCACTAGTTAGTGATCTTGATATCTTGATTTAAACGTCGAAGAGCGTGGGAATGATGTTCACTATGAAAATATCGGTGCTAATCTTCTTCTCTTATATATAAAAATGAATCGCAAAATGTGTTGGTAAGCGCATAACTCGAGAACGGCTGAACCGATTTCGTTAATTCTTTTTTTATTATATTCCTTGTAGTACGAGGATGGTTCTTATGTAGAGAAAACGTAAATATGTACCACGGGCGAAGCCGGGGCGGACCGCTAGTTTATAATAATAACAGTAAATATTTTTGTAGTAGTGTTTGATATAGGTATTTAGGATAGGATATAGCCGCAGATAAATCTTACTATTCTTAAAATGCTCAGTACCTAGTTTTTTTTTTTTTTGGTTGGCCTATATTTCTTCTAACCTATATTAACCGTTTTGGTGTTGGATAAGCGATTTATCGACAGTCTTAGGTATAAAAGGCTATAGGTATAAAATTATTGTAAGTTTTATTTATAAAGGATTTTATCGTGCATTCCATTTTAATACGTACGTAATATATTTGTTATTTAGGTCAAAATTATATTCTACCTAGACATATTACTATCGCAGCGAAATTTAACGTTAGAATTTGAATTATTCAAAACAGTTCTAAATTTAATATCAGCAACAAATGCTTGAATGATCGTTTTGCCTGCATTATATTATTGCAGGTTTTGCGTTGCAAGTGCTAACTCACTACAATGTATTAGAGAAATTCCAATGCGCACCGTTTACCAATACGGCATATTGGAAGAATATTTGGAATAAAATTCATATTGTTTCGTTCAAAAGTTATTATTGCTTCTATGTTTGTAGCAAGATAAGTACAATTCCGTTTACGACTGCTATTTTACTTTTATGACGAATAAAAAAAAGTCCATAAGCCATAGACAGACCATAAGGTTTAGATAACATGTATTTTTAAAACGGTTAGGATTTTCCAGAATCAAGCTTAAGTCTTAATTTATTTAGTCTTAATTTTAAAACAATATACATAACTAATTAAAATAAAAACTTAAAAATCACAGACACTTCAGGGTAAATCAGTAAATCCATAGTTACTCTTCAAACCAAAACATCGAGTACCAGGCGAGCAGACATAAAGAGGAGGTAGAACCTCCCCGTCCTTGCTTGTGTGCAATCTATGCAATGTGCAAATGTAGTTGGTAACTCGTGCATACTGCTTTGCCTGTTCAATTTAAGATACTAGTTTTTCTTTATTAGTTACTGTGCTAAATACCTATATAACTACTTTTTGAGATAAATAAATTTGTAAGTTTGGTTTGATGGGAAAACTATTGATCCTGTTTTTGAGTAGGAATTGATCACTTATAGTATCGTAGATACATCAGTAAAAAATTTATTCAAACATTTTTTTTATTATTTAAAGTTACTGGATAAAATTATGAATAGGCTTAACCGGTATATCTGGTCCTAAATATTATCGTAGTACTTAGCTACGAAGATATTTGAAGTGAAACTTCTTTATCGGGGTTGGAAAAAAATTTAGTGTAACATTTTTTCGTTACGCGTGACATTTTTCCGTTACGCGCCATCTTTTTCTTATCCCTGCCACGCGTGATTTGACGTATTTCTGTAAAGTTGCATATTATAGTAAATTATTTTTTGAAAAAAAAAGGTCATAAAGAAGTTTCACTTCTTACGTACACGCACACATTTTTTTTAAAGTAGGTACCTTCCTCATTGTTGTAACTTGTAATGCAGTTTAGCATTAATTTTTAAATGTTAACTTGGACAGTGCAAATAATTTATCTATAGATAAATAAGAATGAGATAGCTGCTTATGCCCCGCCCGTTGTTTACACAACAGTCCCGTAACCCAAAACATTGTACCAGGTTGTCAGAAATAGGAAGAGATCATATTGTGGGTAGTAAGGTCCGATTTTGTTTACAAACTCGCTAATAACTCAAAACATTGTACCAGGTCGTCAAAACTAGGAAGAGATCATGAGATAGTAAGGGCCGATATTGTTTACAAACTAGCTCGTAACCCAAAACAATACATCAGGCTGTTAGAAATTTAAAGAGTACTTTTTTATTAAAGAAATCATAATTTAATTCGAATTATACAATTAGTTACATCACTTCGCTTTTTTGAACAAATAAATTTATTTATTACGTGAACCAAAGACAAAACCTTAGGACAAAACCCACCAACCCGCTTTCGAATAAAAAAATTAAGATCGTAATACATAATATTATAGCATTGGAGCTTTTGGCTTCACTCGCGTTGCACCTGGGTAAAAAGTAACCCGAGAGACCCGTAGATTATAGGATTTTTATCAGCAAATTGTATACTCATTCAGGGTTATGCAATTTTCGTATGAATGAGTAACAACCATAATATTATGTCCTTACAAACTTTCATGTTTATAATATTTAAGAAGTAGGAATGTAGGATATTGTATAGGAATATGATAATTAATTAATGTTATAAAAACCTCTAAATTGCAATAAGCTAGCCTTTTATAAATTGCGTCTATCGCCATAAATATTCATAAAGGACACAATTAAACTTTCCCAACAACCTTCGTAACTTTTAATGCCACTATTGTGTTGAAATTTATTATTTCTTCTGTAGTTGAAGTCGTGATACATTAGTATGGGAAAAGTGAATAGTAGAAAATTTAGTACCTACTTAGCATAAAACATTATACATACATGACTATGTATTTTTACCTTTAGCTCCGCATGTAATATAAACTATTGTTTAAATTTTGTGATTATCGGTAAGTATTCAATGCAATTTTTACCAGATTTTATTTAAATTTGATTAAACCGAACATTAAACCTAAAATTTAACCCAACTCGTAATCCGATATTTACAGAAAAAATAACAATTTTGTACACTTATAGCTCTTAAAACATTTAGATACACCACAAATCTAATATTTTAGGTATCATTTTATTCGATCCCTTCTAAATATTGTTGAGAGCCATTACAATAATATTTTTTTACCCGGCCGTAGGTATACGATAGGCCAGATACCAACGTACCCGATGTTACATCCAATCTTTTTATTTCTAAGTGTATTAAAAGGTTATCGTAGTGTCACTATTTGTATCAGGGGATACCAAAGGGCTTTGTCGATATGTCCTTTAGGGACGGTATTCGAGAAATATCCATCGAATTAGGGTCGCGAAAATATCTACACAGCAATTAAGATAAATGTTTGTTTTGGTATATTATATCATTACGGATTAACTCGTTTTCCTAAAAATAAAATACTGTATTCTCTATTTGTTGATAGCTACAAATCCCAGGTGTACATTTAATTGAAATTAATATCAATAGTCACTATAATCCTTTGGAGCCTTTATAATTAATCTCTGTAAATGAAAACCATAGCAGCTGTTACCGTTTCAGGCTCAGCTACCTTAATTTTGACAGGTCAGGCCGGCTTTGATGATCAATAAGAGGTCCACCTTTAAGTGTACCTTCACCTTACCTTTGAATGTACCTTTTTTTTATGCTATAGGATAGCAAACGCGTCGCCTGGTGTTAAGCGATACACGCCGCCCATAAGCATCCACTCCACTGGGAAGTGGATGTGTTGCTATCCTCAAAGGGATTTGGAAGGAGTTAGGCAGAAGGGGCGTGGATGGGAGGGAATGAGGATAGGGAAGGAGAGGATGGGTTGGGGATGGGAAGGGATGTGCTTTAGATCAACTACGCAACTTAGCTTAGTTGCAATCGTGCTTCTGGTTAATAATGAACAACCACTTAGTGTGTCGATAAAAAAACAAAAATTTTAACTTTAGTACACGATGTGGATATACGTGTACATTATTAATTAAACACACAGAAAAAGCAAATTTTTTTCTTCTTTTTTCAAGTGGCAATTCCCGATCCCAATGAGGACGGATTCTGTCAATCCATTTTTTTTCTCTATATACTTAGGCTACATCATTAATTGAAAACCTTTAAAAATAATCTATAGTTTTCAATCACCCCATCGAAAATATTTCCATTTCCGTAAAATATTTCCGTAAGTATTGTAGCATATAAGTATTGTATAAATTGTTTTTCATTATGTCCGTGTGAGGCTATGTGTCATTAAATAAACGTTTTTTCTTTCTTTCTTTCTTTCATTTAACTCGACTTTCAAAGCCAATAACATACATTATGATCACAATAGTGACAACAGAGGTTAACACTCGGCATAACATTTAAAGAAGCCCCTTGGTTGTAAACTCAATCCGTTCCTAAATAAACATCACGTTAGGTAAATAATGGTTGATTTGTTCAACAATTCGCTTGGTGTCCCGTTTTTTACAAATAAAATGAACGCAGTTTGAATATCACTTACACAGAAGTTTCCTTACTCGCTTTTCGTAGACGTCTAGTACCTATAAATGTATAAAAAAATCGGCATTGATAACGTTTGTAAAAAGGTATAAACTATAAATGATAGATAACGACTGCAAAGAATTTTTTTTTCAAAATTCAGTATTTAATACATTCAAAAACTATTTTAATACGCAGTAGAAGGTCTTCTCTTACTTATTTTATATTGTAGCATCAATGTATCGTGATAAAAAATTGTTTTCTCTATATACAGTCAGAATACTTTACCAAATATGAAATCACCAATAAAATTGATATCTTGATTTACTTTCATCGTATTGTATTTGACCCATGACCTGGGCACTGCATTGTCAAATGAATTAAGAATGAAGTTACGAGTGTTGGCTTAGATCTCGCACCGAAGTGTTCACCGTCCGAACCCTTGAGCGAAACCTTTTATCCGAAGTAAGTTTATTTATTATTGGACAAATAAATATCCTCGTTTTCTATAGGATTTCTTATTAGCAGGATGAGTTTTAAAGTAACTTTTAAAGTAAAAAATTATGTTAAAAATTAAAATAATCATTAATAGCACATTTTACATTAAATATGAATATTCTGTTTATACTAATGTAATAAATAACAATTTATGTACATAATTATATTCTACTGTTTGATTTTACGCGAGTATTATACATTTAATTATTTTGAAATCATAAGAGTCATTGAAAGAAGAAGAACGCATAAAATAAAGTTTATTCAACACTTCAATTCAATAAAAAAATGGAATTACCTAATTTACTTGTCAATCATAACGATTAAGTTTTATCATTTTATATTTTGTTTATTTATTTATTTATTTTTATTTATTTGATCACATGCTCAGTGGTTAAGTTCGATATGTAGCTTTTAATTAACTATATACTCATATGGCTTTTATTATACCTACCTATAGACTAACATAAACATTACCAATAGCTTTAGTCGGAAGCTCGTTTTGTTATGTACATGTTATAATATGTAACTTTATGGTCTATCTTGAGAATTAGTGCAATTGGGCATTCCTATTCTAATGGGTAGTTCGGTCTAGAACATCTCTATTGAAATAGTTCTCTAAGGACGAAATAACGATTCCTTCATTTAACTTGAAACATTGTGATATTGTTAACCGAAACAATTCATTCTCCTTATGTCTGTATTTATTATTTTTAAATCAAAGAAATTTGATATTTTTTTTTGTTATGTTCGAAATTATTTTAAAAACAATCGAAAAAACACTACTTTTTGTTATACAATCTTATTAATTCAAATGCCCATATACAAAAAAACCCTACCGATATCTTCAGACCGCACGTTGTAGCATTCACTTGTCCCGGGGGTCGTCCCGGCGATTTGTGTCCATATCGCTTTATTTGGAACCTGTTTATTATCGTTATTCGCAGAACTATTAGGTTTTTCATCACGTTTTATAATATACCAGTTATTACGAACTTTGTTAATTCATGTTAAATATAATGTTAGCTAGAGAAATAACCGTGTACATGTATATCAAGAATAAAAAAAAATCCAGAAGGTTTTTTCAACCAAAAGTTCCTAATATGCAATTGCGATACATGCGCACCTTATGCGCACATTTCCAGATGTTTATAGTTAGAAAATAAAAGTAATTATGTATCTTTTAAAATCATCTCTATTCTATATTGGTACCAAAACAATTTTAAAAGTCGTTTTAGCATAAGCAATGAGCATACAATATCGCAATCGCCGGTACAGCCTGAAAATCAGCGCTACGTGCAGTATTTTTCTGAGACTGTATCCGTTTGCCGAATTTTAAGATAAATTCTGTAAAGTTTTTGGCTGTGGTTTTTGGCAATAAATTATTTATTTCATAGTGTTTTTTTAGAAAATGCACGTTTATTTATAGTTAGCATAAACATTGAGACACTAAAAAATGAAATTGCTTCTAAATTATTTCGAATGTGTCTTTCTCACAAACACTTTCACCTTCCACTTTCGTCTCAAGATCATTCACGCCATTCATAAAGGAAGCTCTTTAAATGCGATACTTTTAATTTTCCGGTCAATACAATGTTTTTTCATTCAAAACTTGAACAATTTACCGTGCGTATACATTTTGAATTGAATATAAATCGCCCCGAATTTTTCTGGAATTCTGTATAATGTAGCAACTGGAATGTGCTATTATATCCTGACTGCCATACACACACTGAACAGTGGCAGTGTTTCTCTATTAAGCTTTTAGGCCTTATTTATTGTTTTAAACAGAAATTTTCAACTGTTTGAAATAGCTTAAGCTTATCTAAAAGCCGTCCTTTAACCAATAGATCTACCATTTGCGTATTTGAATAAGTGTGTTCATTTCGCCTTCCTGTAATTTTTGGACGATATTTCAATCGAACGTTTCCATCATCAACCACAGGACAGTTCTTTGGCATGTTATTATAATATATGATGTTACATATGTATTTTGTAAAATTGTAAAACTGACATGATTTAAAAGAGCAACTATGGAGTTTCTTGCCGGTTCTTCTCCGTAGATACTGCTTTCCGAATCGGTGGTAAATTTTAAAATATGTAATGACGTTTCAAAAGTGCTTCTATAAAAAGTCTAATTGAATAAATAAATGTTTGAGTTTGAGTTTGAAGAAACTAATTCTATCAAAGTTTACATCTTACCCTTATTCCAGTACCCAGATGCACGGCATAGGCAAAGATATTAAGTTTCCCCACAATTATCATTCAGACCTCGTGGTTGATTGAAGTGATGACGTCATTTCCTTTCCAATTAGTGACTTGAGATGTGAATTATAAGCATACATGCTTTGCCTCAAGCAATATGTCTCATAAATTCTTTGTACCTTGTGTTTCGTCTATTTTTAATATTGGACAATACTATAGGTGATTATCGAATTGTTTTTAAAATGTGCGTATACTTATTGCATGTAAAACCAATAATTTTTATGGAAAACAGTAACAAACGTATCAAAGGAACTTGAAATAATTAGATGAAATCAGAACTTTTAAATTTAACTCAACTGAAAGACGGTCTACTAAAGGATCTCTAGTCCCTGTCCTGTAACTTAGTTTACTAAGCCTAATTTAATATTTGTAGATTTAGTCAAGAAAGACCGATGCAAAGATAGATAATTAATTTTCTTTTGAAATTTCCATTCATTTGAACCAAATAAAATCAGGCCTGTGTAACGTGAAGTCCTAATATCTCTAATCGCTAGATAGTTAATTATGTTAAATTTATCTACCTGTAATTATGCAAAGTCTTTACTTTGCATAATTACAGGTACCTCTTTAGGCAATTGACTAAAAGCGTTAGCTGAAAGCTGCTATGCATTATTCACATTCACACCACAATACTATGACAATGCTAGAATTGTGGTAGACTAATTGTATTTTAATGAGTACAATAAATATATTAATTTTTAATTGCAGCTCGGATACCTTTAATGAAATATGGGTGTTACTTGTATACGTAGTATATTATTATTAGTCTGTGGTGTTACACTGTTACCCTTAGTGTTACCTGATCACTTTTTATGTTAAATTGATAAAATTCATTTGGTGCATGATTGTTCGTATATCACGGTGTGCATACCTACACTTTTTGAAAGATTTTGTCTAGTCCTACGCTGTAATGAACTGAATTGAATTTAGTCATTATATTTTCTCCTTACGTTCATGCTAACTTTTGACTACAATCCAGTTTTTATCATTGGCGAATTCTTTACCTTTTTTATTATTAGAG
Source organism: Colias eurytheme (assembly GCF_061535395.1). Classification (NCBI taxonomy): domain Eukaryota; kingdom Metazoa; phylum Arthropoda; class Insecta; order Lepidoptera; family Pieridae; genus Colias; species Colias eurytheme. The sequence continues at coordinate 8,668,212 of NC_142999.1, read as the reverse complement.
GATTGATAATAAAAAATATTTATATCAAATAAAAGTAAACATAATTCAACACTAACATAATAATTAGAGTACATAAAAATCAACGCAGCGATATTACCACGTTTAGTGCTTTCTTACGTTCTCGTAAACCAATAAATAATTTGTCGAGATCGCCTGCGGAGGCAAAGCTAGCCGTAAACTTTACATTATTTTGTTTTATCGTCCCTAAGGTGTGGTTCAATTCTTATTTGATTACGTTACGATACTAAAATTATCGCGGGATTCATTGTATTTCGCAGACGTCTCAATAAATTTTATGATTACCGTTATTCTGTTTAAGTTTGTTGTTTGGAATAGGACGGTTTTTATGTCCGTTTCTATAACAAGCTTTGATGGAGAGATGATTGTTTCAAATAGCTAATGAATAAAATTGAACCATTTATTTTATGTTAAAATATAACTCTATGTTTTCGCGTGAACATAAAAACTGTTAAATAATCTCATTCGTCCCTACCGCTCTTAACAGAATGTGGGCTAGATACATTTTAACAGACAAAACATTCCTAGCACATAATATTCCTAGTAATAATTGTATCCTTCAACAATCACCGTCAAATACAACATATATTTTTTGGTTTTATTTTATTACCCACTTTTTAGTCCATGATCCTTCGCCCATTTTTGCAAGTAATGCAAAAAGTTTTGCAACATATTGTCCTACAAATTGCGTAATAAATATTTGAGAACCATCAAATCAAAAAATTTTATCCTTGTTACCTCTGTTACCTACCACAATCGAGAGTTTCGTACATGAAATTATTGGGCGTCTCATCAAAATAAAGCTACTCGCGGAAAATTAGCTTGATAGTAATCACTTGCAAAAATCGGTTATGGATCCTGAACTATTTAGTAGGAGTAGATAGCTTACTTGGCATATTTTAAATGTATCAATAAGTAAGTAGGTAGATACCCTACTTACATACATTATTGTTGTATGCTACAGATGTAAAAGTGTCATACAAATACAATTCGAATTTCCACCAACTCGTACAAACTATGGCTTGTTTTATACCTCACCAACAGAGAAAAGTGAACAAAAAATCTCGCTACGTGCACGCAGGTAAAGTGGATTTAATTCAACATTAAAATGCTACTTAGCATGCAAAGTACGTACTATTGCCCGTATAAATCTGAGCCAACTTGTCTGTCCCTACTCCAGCCAACTTTTAACTTACAATCAGACAGTTAACGCAAACTTTCGCTCATATTTACGATTCAAGGAATCTTGTGTCTCAGGAAATAAAAATAAGTTTACAAGAGTTTCAAGTTCTATTAACTTTTTGAATGAAAGTATTGCTTAGGTATTGATGCGTTTTCTTTCAATCCAAGGTTCCCTTTTACAGGCGTTTTATAATCCTAGTTTTGCTTTCCTTTGTAAAACAATTAGATATTTATGAATTTCGCTGTTAAATCTGCTTAAAAGGCTTTTATCTTATAAATTATAAATATTAGAACTGCGGAATGTAGGTCATATTTCGATCAAAGTAGGAGTACTACTACTCAACTGGTAATGGTTACCTTAGACCTAAGTTGATGAAAATTTTATGTAGGCGGTAATGTAAAAGCTATGAAAATATTTGTATCAGTTTTATAGACTTAACGTGTTTCAAAATAAAATATCTACGACGTAAAATATAAAAAAAAAAACTGTTTTTTCAATCATTAGATACTTTTAAACAGCAAAACGTGGCAAAACTATGGTCCTTAATAAGACAAAAGAGCCTATAGTTTATACAAATATTATTATTATTTAATGATAACATTCAATTGAAATATATTCATAATACTAATTTACATAATGATATTATCCCTTGAAATCCGTTTATTAAAAGTTTAGAGGAAAAAGGACAATTGGGGGTCGGCTAATTACTGTCGCGTTAAAGCGTGCTAATCCTTTATTACGCGTTTTACTTTAAAAATTAATGTTATATTTGTTTTTTTATTTGATCAAAATATTGCTTATTACATGTTTACCACGTACACATATTTATTTGTGATTTAAAAATGTTATGTAATACTTATTCCCTTGTTATTGGTTAAAATTTCATAATACATAGTACATACATAAGTATTTTGGTAAACTTGGTACCTTCATTTATTATTTACAGAATTGGGGATTTACTAATTGAACATTTTAAATGAACTATTCATTGTTATTTTATAATCACTTTGTCCTTTCTCATTTGTTTTTGTTTATTCAAGAGTTTAATAATAATATTGAATATAATATTGAATCTTACTTGAAACTTCCTAATTATTATGTAACTAGCTGTTCCCCGTGGTTTCACCCGCATTACTCCGCTCCTGTTGGTCTTAGCGTGATGATAAATAGCCTATAGCCTTCCGCGATAAATGGGCTATCTAACACCGAAATAATTTTTCAAATCGGACCAGTAGTTCCCGTGATAGGCGCGTTCAAACAAACAAACAAACTCTTCAGCTTTATAATATTAGTATAGATTAGCAGCGAATGAAATGAAGTAGAGACATTTGACGGAGGTAGAGACACTTTTCTTGCTAAGGTTTTCAATTTCTTTACAGCGAAATGCCTAATAAATTATAAGCTTGTCAATTTTTGATAAAGCCCGGGAGAATGTCCCTTACAAATAATTTGTATTCAAATTTTTTATTTATGAATATGTTTATAAACCTACCAGAATTAGGAAGGTAGGTTTGATTAGGAAGGAATCTTGCAAAAGGATTCAACAAGAAGCTTGAAAGTAATTCACCTACTCATTTTATTCAAACCACGACTATCACTCCTACGACAACGGACTAAAAATAGACTAAGTCTAAATATTTTTCTATTGTAGATTTTTAAGAATAAAATATTGGTATTTACAAAAGTTAACAAGGTTGGTATGAGTCGAATATCGCCGCGGGGTCTCCTTATAGTATATTTTAATATGGGGTTTGAGTTTTGACATGACGGAGGTTTCGTATTCATATTCGACCATATATTATGAATTTATGTCGCTGATGTATGCGTTTTTTTTGTTAATTTATACTGAGATTGAATAGGTTCTTATAGCAAAATTGTATCACAACGCCTTAAACCACACTAAAAAAAGAAAACTCCGTCTTGCCTGTATTTTTTCGACAAGAGTATTTTTAAATTGACCTATCTTATCAAGGGGATCCATGGAAGTAATTAGTTATTTATCCCATCTGTTTGAATGTTCTAACGAATTTGTAACAAACATACAAACAAACGCTATATATAATTACTTCTATCCATATGTGAAAATTACATGACATCACATCCTCAATATATTTGCTAAATTACGCATTCAGCCTGTGTTAATGTAATAAAAATAATTCAGAGTCCACTAAATATTTTAATAAATTCTCGCTCAGAGCAATCTGTGGGCAAACGAAGTTAGGCTCCTGACCGACAAACGTTCGGTTACTCGGATGTTTAAACGTTGGATTGGTTTAATCTTATATACATATAAAAATGAATCGCAAAATGTGTTGGTAAGCGCATAACTCGAGAACGGCTGAACCGATTTCGATAATTCTTTTTTTATTATATTCCTTGAAGTACGAGGATGGTTCTTATGTAGAGAAAACGTAAACATGTACCACGGGCGAAGCCGGGGCGGACCGCTAGTTTCTAATACACACTGTTATATGCAATTTGGGTATTGGAAGATCTTGGATTGTGTAGAACTGCGATTGGTCAGTTTTCAAGAGGATAGTTTGAATTAATTATGAAGACACTGATTCGAACTGTGACCGTACAGCAAAAGCAGTCATTGTATTGCAAAATATGAATTCTTCACTTTCAATACTAAGTGACAAGACTGTCTAATAAACTATACAGTATTTTGCTTTATATATAACTAGCTTTCCACCCGCGGCTTCGCCCGCGCAGTCAAAGAAAAACCCGCATAGTTCCCGTTCCCGTGAGATTTCCGGGATAAAACCTATCCTATGTCCCGGGGTAAAAAGTAGCCTATGTCTTTTCTCGGGTATCAAAATATCTCTATACCAAATTTCATGCAAATTGGTTCAGTAGTTAAGGCGTGATTGAGTAACAGACAGACAGACAGAGTTACTTTCGCATTTATAATATTAGTATGGATAGTAATAAGGTTCCCATGTATATGTGTTTTACTAGTGCTATCCATACTAATATTATAAATGCGAAAGTAACTCTGTCTGTCTGTTACTCAATCACGCCTAAACTACTGAACCAATTTTCATGAAATTTGGTATGGAGATATTTTGATACCCTAGAAAGGACGTAGGCTACTTTTTATCCCGGGAAAATGATGTAATCCCGGAAATCCCACGGGAACGGGAACTATGCGGGTTTTTCTTTGACTGCGCGGGCGAAGCCGCGGGCGGAAACCTAGTAAATAATAAATACTTATATTAAAAATGAAAGAGTAACATTATAAGCGTCCAATTTCGTTATTTTTATAGAATAAGCAAGCAAATGGTTAAGCTAAGCACCAAAGTTTGTATTAAATGCAAACACCAATACAAAACTTAGCACATTATGATCTTCGTTGAAGGCTCATATGAATTTTTGACAAGTTTGACTCGTAAGAGGCATAAGTTTATACTGCAACGATATTTGTGTTATAAATACTGAATTTTACTAGTTTAGACCAATTTTAATTAATGGTATATTTTAATATAATATTTTCTCGTGACATTGTTTGTAGAATCGCACCAACCCGAAATAGCGGGTGGCTTCTACTACATTAGGGAAAATTACGTTAACACAAAATCGATGTTCAGAAATAGTGAGCAGCAAAAACAATGCACCACGTACCTTTGAGATGCTGCAGCACTCGATGAATTTGCGCCAATTATCCGATTGCGATACACGTGTTTTCAATGGCCGCCGCGCGCGCACAGCAGATGAGCGGCTCGATCGAAGGTGGAAGTACAAGGTGTCGACTGTCGACTGTGTCGTGGTGCATGACAGTTGCAAAATAATTTGACAACCTTTGTTTGCATACTCTGTGCCAAACATCGATAATAGACACCACGATCAATTACACGGTAACGAAACATTGTTTAATTTAGAAAGCTCTATATAAAGATCTTACAGTAATATCATCATCACAATGATATAAATAAATTTAATAATAATAGGTATTTTATTAATTAGCCTGTTATTGTTCCCACTATAAGGACAGAGGCCTGGTGAGGATTGGAATGTCTTGAACTTTTAAAGACAATTAACATTAATACGTAATATTTCCTGAATTAATTACATCGCCTCTTTATAATTTCACAATATCACATGAGATTTCTAATAACAATGGTGTATTTGATTTAATATGCATCATGGAAGCGAAAAATCCCTGCTTGTTTTCTTTCCTTTGATGAAAAATTCTTTAATATCTTATGATAACATGGGAAGCAACATTTTTTTGAGATTCTACTTATGGTTAAAAAAATGATTTGATAACAGTTCTTAATTTAATACAACCTGATTATAGAAAATAATTATCGTAATGTATTTCAATTTAATATTGCTTATTTGTGGAATGTATAAAATAATTCATTTATTTAAATAGCCCATTCATTTACTTTTCCACTTCAAAAATATCTAGAGCTAACATTTAGTAGCCGTACGTTTATTAAATAATTCAGTAGTTTTAGTTTAATTTATAAAATAAACTTCAAGACGACGTTAATTTAAATTTAAAGTTATAAACTAATTCAAAGGCAAACATGAAAAAATAAAAAAAGTATCGTATGAGTTAATAACAGGGTAAACGTAAGAAATTGAGTTGTTCCGAGCTTTGAAGAGCAAAGTTTGTGAGCGGAGATTTGAGACAATTCCAAAGTTCAGTTTACTTTGTAAGTGTAACGTTATTTTAGCTAAATATTTGAGTTTTATAGAGGTGAGTAAATTTCGTTGAATTAGGTTATTTTGTATAAACTAAAACCGTTCGAATAGTATGACTATAAGGTATGGATACTTTATCGGTCTATATAAAATATCAATACAATTATCTATCTATACATATAATAAATCTGTAGAAGGGTCAATTCTGTACATTGAAAATATTGAAAAAATAAATAGCAGGGGGTGTTACTGGATCGATACCAAGCCCAAATATGTGATTAAAAAAATTTTTGTCTGTCTGTCTGTATGTGAAGACATCACGTGAAAACTAACGGTTCGATTTCGATGAAACTTGGTATAATTATACCTGGGCGTAAAATAGGATACTTTTTATCCTGAAAAAATATGAAGAAAAAAAATAATCTTAATTTTTCAGTTTTATCCATAGACGTTGTTCTGTAGAACAGCGAACACACGTTGGGTATTATTATAGGCCTAGCCGTATTTGAGTCCAATAGATATTTATAAGATGTTATTGTCAGAGTTACTCAAAATGGAGAAATAAACCATCCACGCGAAGACCGACATCCGCGCGGACGGAGTCGCGGGCGGAAGCTAGTAGTAAATAATACTACTTAGGTTTTATGAAACAGTTTTAATTATAAAAGAGGCATGCAATAAGAAAGATGTGTATCCAATTTATGAATTATGTTGAATTTTATTTGACTATAATTAATGATCTTTCATTTCGAATTAAATTATCATATTAATCATCGCCATCATATTAATTTTCCCGTTTTTACCCCGTTCCAGGATTTCGTGGTAAACAGTAAATCCCGATATAAATTGTAGGTTAAAGGATGTTACATATCTCGGTCAGCTTTCCTTGCATAACTCTTTCATGGTTCGTTGTTTTATAGTTATATAGCAATTAAGGTTAATGACAGACTCGTGGAATATTTTAATTCAAATGCAAGCATCTTGTAGAAATACGTGCATAAGATCTCATTTATTTAAGATATAAATTAAGATTTTAATAATATTTATAAGAAATATGTGTAACGACGTAGTGCACTTATAATAATTAAAACGTATCTTACTAAAAACTTCATTAATACCTATACATATTCCATCCATCATTACAAACACGTGGATGAATCGCAGCTTTCGCCATACAAATCGTATAGAATGCATTCAATTCGTACTTTTCCAACGCTGATTTCAATAAAAGGTTTCGTCTTTATCCATTCAGCCGGAAAGATTAGAATATTCATTAATATCGCTTGACATTCGTTATTTTTAGCTGAAAATAATGGTCGTGTATGATTGACGATATTATTTAACGATATAATTAAACGGTTAAAAATATTTAGGATGAAGTGTTATTATCACTACATAGTATAAAACAAAGTCGCTTTCTCTGTCCCTATGTCCCTATGTATGCTTAAATCTTTAAAACTACGCAACGGATTTTGATGCGGTTTATTTTAATACATAGAGTGATTCAAGAGGAAAGTTTTAGTACCTATAAAATTTTATTATGTTCTAGACAAAGCGGGCGAAGCCGCGGGCGGAAAGCTAGTATAATATGTAAAACACAATGTACTAGGGGTTCAAGTTCGTCTTTCCTCTGTCAGTATCTGAATACAGAGCCAATCGAAACATTAAAATTTAATCTAAAATATCTGGGTAACATTTATTTTTATATACCTTCACAAAAAACTTTATTTCTACAAATTAAATTGTGAAAAATGAACCGGCGAACTTAGAAACGAGTTCCGAAGATCAATCTTTGAACTTTCTACGTTAACCAGCTTTAGTTCCAAATGATCGAACAACGTTAGCAACTGTATCTGACAAGAGTTGATTCCACTTTATTACTTTTTTAGGTAATATAACAAATAAAATATAATAGATATAATAATATATGATGGGGAAAACTGGGAATGATTAAGCCAGGTGTTCTTATTACTCGTATATTGTCATAGGAAATATGTATGAAAAATAAGACTAGGGAGTTAATATAAATAGTGATATTGAAGGAATTTTGCTTGAAAGAATTCCTTAATGAAATATGTTACACTCCTATTTATAAAAGTCTGTGTTTATGTACTTCCTTGCCTACACTGATTGGTTTGAATGAAATTTTTGTTATGATATACGAGATTAATATTATATTCCCAATTTGTATTTTCACAAGATTTTCGTGCAGTTGCATAAAGTAGAACATAATATCATCCCCTTCGACTATACTCATTTTGGTACTTATTGAACACCATAATTCAAAAATCTGCACTTACTAAGCTGGAAAGATAGGTATCACATATTGTTAATTTATTTTTACTCCATGGGTATTTCGGGATACTGTATCCCGCAAGTGGTGCAAAGCAGAAAAAATACAATTTCTGAAACTTCGCCTAGCCTATAAGTCGTATCGTAATTGATTTTTTATGGTTTCACCTGCGTGGCTCCGCTCCTGTTGGCTTTAGCGTAATGATATACCTTCCTCGATAAATGGACTATCTAACACCGAAAGAATTTTATAAATCGGACCAGTAGTTCCTGAGATTAGTTCAAACAAACAAACGAACCAACTCTTCAGCTTTAAAATATTAGTAGAGATTATACGAATGTTTCGTCAAAAAATCTCCAAGTTACGAGTGCTCACTGTGTGGGTCAACAGGTCTTAATTGCCGTATTTCACGCTCCCCCTTTATGTCCCCGTGACATCTGTTTACTGCCGGTTTTACTAGCTGATTCTATTTTTATTTTATCAAAGATAAATATTGTACTGAATGAGCTCTATGTGGGATTTTAAATTCGTCTTCGTAATTGGTTGAAAAGGCGTTTTTAATTGAAGTTTATGGTAACATTTTTTTTAATTTAAACTTATAATACACTAATATCAAATTTTCTATAATATAATATGAAACCAGACTTCGTGCTACCAAATTCTATACTGATAAAACATTAATCCATCTGACTATAGTGCTACGAATTGCTACGCCGCGGCCGCTACGCTGCTACAAATGACGTCTACGCTGAGTGGGAGTTCTCAAGTACAAATCCTACTCATTTTCTCACTATCGTTATCAAATCATTTGAGCTGTTTTAATAATATTTTTACCCAGGCGGTTCTGTTGTATTAAAAAAAGCTTAAAATACCAATTTATTACATAATATCTTGCTTATATTTTAATTGGTAGGAATTTCAGTGAAGAAGTGGTTGTTTACGAAAAAGATAGTAATTATGATATATTTTATTCTATGTCCTGATCAACATATTATTTGAGATGGGTATTACTTGATTTAACTGAAGTTTATTAAACTTTGTAATAATTTTTTAGGACGCTTGAATATTAACGAGTTGTAACTAAGTAATTTTAAAAACCATCAAACTACATGCAAAATGTAGACCAGGGAGGCAATTAGAAGTTTTTAAATAAAAGCTAAAAATATAAAATAATAAAGACCAGCTCATCTAGAATTCTATGTCCTAACATCGCCTGTAGTTTTCAACTATAGTGGCCATAAACCATATATTTTAAACTACATCCAATGAGATTTTATTAAGTTAATAGTTATTTAAAAGCTGAGTTTAAAGACGTTTCCTGCAAGTAAGTGTGCTTTTTAACCAAGTGGTAGGATAAAAATGCGGTTTTTATTCATATTATCTTTATTATCAAAGCATAAATTTGTCAAGAAATATAGATTGTTTATATATATGAATACTATCTGTGTATATTATAGAAAATTATACTCGATCATTATTCGATGACAATTATTGACAACATTCACGCAAAATTAAGTTACTGATTGTTGCTTAGGCTCACCGCTATTAACATTTGCCTTCTAATTATAATAAGCTATAAGTAATATGTTACGGGAATCAATGTTTCAACGTATTGTATTATTAATTTTGTATTATTAATTTGTACTATGCAGGGTGTCCCACTGTTAGTATACTAAGCTCAAAGGAGGTTATAGTTTTACATACGCTGAGTACGTAAAAAATACTTATAAAATTCCAGACGCATTTTTTTTCAAATAGATGAATTCTTAAAACTCTATGCGTATATCCATAACAAGCAACCCGCCCAACTTTGCTACGGGTTATCGTTTAAGATTATGTTTTCATAGACAAAATTAAAAAAAAATTGACGTAATTTTGTTGTTTTAGTATTTTTTACGTGATCAGTGTATGCAAAACTACAAGTCCCTTTGCGCTTAGTATACCAATAGTGGGGACACCCTGTATAAGAAAACAGTAACTAACACTAATTAAAAAGTCAGTAGTTCCACCTCGTAGACAAACATAAAATACTTATTATACCTTCGCAATTCATCAAATACTAAAACTAAACGAAGAAAAGCTATTCCATTAAGAAACTGTACTCATGTCCTCAGGAACCATGATGTTATGAGCAGTTTCATAAACTTGAGTGCGGCAAGGATACCTTCTACACGTATAAAAATATTCCCTTTCAAAGGTCATGTCTTTATGCAGTGAAAATATTTTTCATTTATTTTTCAGTATTAAATTCAATGTAAACTAATAGTAAAAGTATTTTTACTTGGAAACTCATGTTCACAATTATTAAGTAAACATTTTATTTAATAACTAGCGGTCCGCCCCGGCTTCGCCCGTGGTACATATTTACGTTTTCTCTACATAAAAACCATCCTCGTACTTCAAGGAATATAATAAAAAAAGAATTATCGAAATCGGTTCAGCCGTTCTCGAGTTATGCGCTTACCAACACATTTTGCGAATCATTTTTATATATAAGATTTATTTAATTAATTGAATTCATTATTATAAAAATAAATAAATATAAACCATTTAAAATAAAAGTTGTTGAAACACAATTTGTATTTGTATTATGTGTGGCTTTAAGTCATCATATTTATTTATGAAATCTCTCTTTAATTTTTTTAAAATATTTGTTATAGACGAACACATCTGTAGATTGAGGTTGTTTTAAATTTAAACCCGAGCTATTTAAGTCAATATTAAGATATCTCGCATTCCTGAAATAATTCTCGTGGATACATCATTTTAGTCATCAACCTATATACTAACAGTCCTATTTAGAAAAACAAATTAAATCGAAGCACAGATTATGCAAATCATCTAAATCGTAATATTCACAAGCTTTGGACTCATAACTTTTGCCCAGAACAGTATAATATTATCTGTGCCTAAGTCATTTGACAATCCACGTGTGTGACCTAATTGTAGGGATAAGTCATAATTTCATATATTGGAACTCTTATGACGAATTTCTAGTTTTCGTTCGCTTGGTATTATTTTAACCACTCGACCGTTAGCGGCTAGAAATACTACGAAAATGGTTTAATAGGATTAATCATAAAAGGTATTATTTGATTTTTGAATCAATTTTTTCATGTACTTATCTTTGTTATTTGTTAATTTATAATTTAGCAATGATAACACGGTAATAATCCATTATTCCATACTAATATTATCTATAAATGCTAAACTTTACATCTGGTACATCTGGTAAGTATACAGAGTTAATATACTTAAAGGGTTATTATTGAAAAAGCTAGTGATAATAAGTAAAAATACTAAGGGCTGCGTTCACACTTCACAACATCTTGTATATAAAATTCTCGTGTCACAATGTTAGTCTGCATACTCCTCCGAAACGGGTGGACCGATTCTCATGAAATTTTCTGTGCATATCGGGTAAGTCTGAGAATCGGCCAACATCTATTTTTCATATGTACCACGGGCGAAGCCAGGGCGGGCCGCTAGTATTTTTATATAACTAAATCCGTCAATTAAAAACAATGTATGAAGATTTCCATATTACAATGATTCATTTAATAATAACTCCAACAAATTATAGATATACATTAAACGTTCTAAAAACATAAACGATATTCAATATTTTCAACAAAAGGGTATTTAGTATGATTATTAGGTACATGATGACATTGAAGTTATCTATCATACAATGGTCCATAAACCCCATTAAGATAGTGTATCTGATAATATGTCCATTAATGGGATCATCACACGGTTCCAATTGAGTATTCGCTTGTAAAGGACTAATGTATGGGTTTTTTTATTCATTGGACAGTCGGGTAGGGAAGTGGGAAGAGTAATTATAATAAGAAACATATTTTAATGACATACGTTTAAAATGATTCAAATTTTAGTCGATCATTAGTACATTACTCATTGGTTATTTTGTTCTCAAATCGTATTCTGTTACTCACAGCCAAACAGTCTAGAAGGAGAAAATGATCCATTTCCGCCCACATGAGACGCAAGTTGCAGAAGAAAAGCTGAATTCAGATTTGGATTCAATACGAATATGGTCGGAAAATAACTCCCTTGTTCTCAACCCCAATAAGACCCAATATATGATACTCGGAACCCCCTCTACTGTCAAAATAATAAAAAATAAGCTGCCATCAGTATTTTTATGCATAGACGGGGTACCTATACAGCGTGTTGAGGAGGTTAGAAACCTGGGCATCATTTTTGATGAGAATCTGAGATTTGAGAAGTACATTAGCATTACAGCAGCTAATTGTTTCTATAGACTTAATGGTTTTATATCGCATTAGACAATATATTGAACCCAGTCTCAGACTCAAATTATGTGATAGTCTAGTTCTATCAAAGTTTAATTATATGGATGTTGTGTATGGACACCGGTTATTAGGTCGCACAAAACGTGTAATCCAGCGAGTGCAGAACGCATGTGCACGGTTCTGCTGGAATGTCCCACCGAGGGATCACATCACGCCCTATCTTAATAATGCGCGATGTCTAAACATGGAGCACCGCAGGCAATTGCACTTTGCATCCCTTCTCTTTGGTGTTGTCAAAACAGAATCGCCTCACTATCTGTTCGAAAAACTTATCTGGAGGAGTGAACAAAACACCAAATACAACACCAGGGATGCACACAAACTCCTCGTACCCAAACACCATTCCGCTTGTTTTAAGGGTAGCTTTAAATATAACGCCACTAAATGCTGGAACAACTTGCCACCACCGTTACGGAATCTACGAACACTATATACTTTCAAATCTAAATTTAAAAGTATATTATTAGCTCACCAAATCCAGTTTTAGTGGTATTTATATATATTAAATTTACGTGAAAATTGTCCTGAAATATTTATTATTTGTGTATTTATTATGTATTTATATTCGTCGTTAGTCGCGTTGTATCGTCGTACCTATCTATAAGTTATTATATTTCATTTATTATTTTTTTTTTGTGTATTTATGTATATATGTAAACCTAAGTTACTCCTTTCGTCCCAACTCGAAGCCTTCATAATTATAAAGGGGGGCACTGAAAAACAGCGCTGGCAATGTTCCAGAACGTTGCAGCATATGCTGAGCTGTCTCCTTTTTGTCAGGATCGTATGACACACCTTAATAATAATACTGATTGTCAATTTTATTTTCTCTACGTGCTTTTTTTTATGTTATTAATTTTAGTGTTATTGTTGCTATTTTCTTGTCGTGGTGCTTTCTTATTTATCTCTTACGGTTCTTTATGTTTTATATGTGTGTGTGTTGTGCTGTCCTTGATAAATAAATGTTTCTTTCTTTCTTTCTTTCTTCTTTCATTTATTTTGCAGTACATTACTTACTGTTTTAGAACTTTTACTGTTTGGTAGCTGCGTTACGCTTAGCCAATATTATGTTATACATGTATTTTTATTAACAATCTAACTGATTGGACAGAGGTCTTAAAATAAAATGTATCCTATTAGAATTATCATAGAATTAAATATTAACATCAATTGTATTTATAAGATAATAACATAACAATGAAGAGCAATAAGTCAACAATACAAGAATATAACATGGTACATGTTATAAGTAGATCTCGTCTATTGTAAGACTTTAGCTTTTCCTACTATTATCTTCACATAAAGCAACTTTAAGTAACAAATTACTTTCCCATTGTATTTTTACAATCAATAAATAATTGAAAATATTTCATGGTACATATGCAATTCACAAATGAAAATCTATATTTGGTTTACAATTTTTGTTGACGAGCGTTGTTGGCAATATTTATATAAGATAACAGTTGAATCTGCAATCAGTTTCTATCTACTTCAGTACGCGACTGTACTTGTGTTGGTGAAAAGTGAAAACGACGAATTTTAGGTAAAGCTTTTTAATTTTTTTTACGACAAGTTAAATGATACATTTTAAGTGTAATTTAATGGTGTGCTTTTAAAATGATTTGTACATTTTTATAAAAGTGCCTTTAATATAAATTTTAAAGATGCCCAATTAATTAAAGGTACCAATTCTTAAAAATAAACAAAAAAGTAAAATGTTTAAGAATTAAATAGATATTAATTAACAATAATTCACGTTTAAAAAGCAATGCAATGATTCAACGATAAAAATATATTAATCAAAACGACACTAATCGAGCCTAAAAAATTATACCCGAAATACGTTCGGTAATTATAGATATACATATATATATACTACTAGAGGTCCGCCCCGGCTTCGCCCGTGGTACATAGTTATTTCGCAATAAAAGGTAGCCTATGTCCTTTCTCGGGTATCAAAATATCTCCATACCAAATTTCATGCAAATTGGTTCAGTAGTTAAGGCGTGATTGAGTAACAGACAGACAGACAGAGTTACTTTCGCATTTATAATATTGGTATGGATATACTATTTAATAAGGTATTTGTTAACAATAACGTCCCATTGTAACGTTTACGCTTAGAACCAATTAGCCCTCGTTTTATAACAACCTCTTAACTGTTTGAAAAATAATTATAATATCAATTAAACTTCAGGATTACTCCCACCGTATTTAAAGCTTTTGTTTGAAGTAAATATTGGAATATTGAATGGGAATTGATAAAGTTTGATGATATTGTAGAGAGCGGTGTGAAAAGATCTGTTGGGCTACTTTTTATCTTTTGTCTTATATGAATGGACTTCCTCGAATAAATTTAAAAAATGCGGGTACCTTTGTTGCTATGTTTAAAATTGGTAATCAATTTATATTTAAATTATACACAATTAGAATAAACTAAAAATGAAATGTACCTTCATTATATCTAAAAATGTAAAGCTCTTTCGTCATATTACGGAAGAGATTTATAAAAAAGAAAAACTACTTTTAAATTTATGTGTACTTTTCGTCACTTATATAATTTTTGATGCGCATGAAATAGGTATTATATGGGTGACATGATGCTATGATCAAAGCCGTGACAAAAAGCTATAGTACATATCCATATTCTATGACATTGTTGATATAACTCTTATGTGTGAACGACCTTGGTATATTAAGCACTTACTTGTGCCCCAGCTCTCTTCGTAAATCATTGGAGTCATTAAAAGCACACACATTAGGTTCGTAGAATTTACAACCGGCGATAAGGGTACATAAATCTATGTTCTTATTATCTGTATAGATAAACTGTATATGTTTTCAAAGGTTCTGTACCTATATTACTTGCTCTGTGGCCCTGTGGGTTCTGTATACACGCTTATTTTGGCGAGCATGACCGTCGTTGATTTTTCATAAATTGACAATTATGTACTTGTGATTTCTTTATTATAAAATACATCTGAGATTTACAAAATTGCTTTATAAGACCTTGTTTTTTACCTCCTTTTTTATTGTACCACAAAATTAAACGTATATTTTTCAATAGAGAGCTTATAGTAGAGCTTTGAAATTTTCCTACATAGCAATTAAGAAATAATTAGCACCGGTGGTTGGTGGAATCTTTATAGTTGTGATTCTACAAATAAAATAAACTGTGACGTATCTCCATTGTCCACATTGTTATCTATATAACCTTTTGATAAAAGAAATGTACATTTTCGATGTTTTATGTTCGATAAATATCGAACACCCACTAAACGGATGTCACTAAAAGCATGTATAACATATAGTTGAAAATAATATATGTACTAAGTTTTCGATAAAGATGTATGGAGTACTTACAAGCCCTAATTAAGATTCTTAAAGAGGGTAAAAACATGACTGAATCATTACAAAAATGAAGTAAACAAATCATACAAAATATACCTTTAGTTATTTTGTATAGAACTTGATACTTAAGATCTAACATCAATGGTTAGAGTAAACTGCAATATATCTCAAGGATAACCTCTCTAGGCGGCTTATTAAATGCGTTTCCCAGGTATAAAGTATTGTGTATACTGTTTAGAAACTACGTATCACATAATGTATTGTTTTTCAAATTAATTATAATCTTAATAGTCGACTTGTTTTTCGTTCTTGTTAAGCTACTTATGACATCTTTATCAGACTTCTAATTCAATGAAGTTCAATAAAAAACGTTTACTTCGTGTTTAATAGAGAAAGAACTATAAAAGACTAGCTTTCCGCCCGCGGCATTCGCCCGCATTTTCAACGAAAAACCCGCAAAGTTCCCGTTTCCGTGGGAAATCCGGGATAAAACCTATCCTATGTGTTAATCCAAGTTACCCTCTATATGTGTGCTTAATTTCATTGTAATCGGTTCAGTAGTTTTTACGTGAAAGAGTAACAAACATCCATACATACAAACTTTCGCCTTTAATAGTAGTAGGATTTGTTAAGACATAGGTATTCAGATTATTAGCTACGTCTCATTCATAAATAATAATATATCATTGATGTAATGAGTATTTGACAATATTACCTACTATAACTTACAGTGTAGAAAACCGTAATTTTCCTCTTCATCATATAAAAAAGGAAAGTAATTAAAACATATTAATTATAATATACTTAATAGTTTCAGTAGTTTAAAACGAAAGAAAATACGTCTCTGAAATAACATAGTAGGTAGTCTGTAAGCAATGATAAAAGGTGAGCGGATGCAAGCCTATATTCTTTGTTTGCTTTTAATTTGGAATTTGTAACATTTTAATTACTTCGCCTTTTATATGAATATAGGAATGGATTTCAGTGAAATTTACCTTTCGTACATTAAAATAGTGATTGAATCATCAGTAAGATATTTAAGACGAAAATGAGTTATTAAAGTAATTAAATTATTATTTGAAGACTTACTATTGGATAACGATATCACGACAATGACAAATAAATACGATTGGATAAATCAGATACCATTTTATACTACAGGTGACTGACTGATCTATCAACGCACAGCCAAAACTACTGCATCGATCGGGATGAAGTTTGGCTGAGACTGTAAATGTAAGATCTGCTAAGAAAGGATTTTGATAAATTCGACTTCTATTATTAGGGTTCAATTCGTAGATACCCATATAACTTATTTTGATGACGCGTGCGAAGCTGCGGGAAACAGTTAGCAAGAAATAAAACTCATTTAAAAAAATTGGTTGTCTGTAAAGTCGGTTTACTGACGATTGTGCTTCTTTGTCGCTCGTTCCGCGCTCTCGCTTGCACTTCAAGACTTATATGGAACGCCTCAGAGCGAGGTAACGCCGCATGAGTC
The DNA here is from genome assembly GCF_061535395.1 of Colias eurytheme. Classification (NCBI taxonomy): domain Eukaryota; kingdom Metazoa; phylum Arthropoda; class Insecta; order Lepidoptera; family Pieridae; genus Colias; species Colias eurytheme. The sequence goes on along the minus strand of NC_142999.1, from coordinate 8,650,879 downwards.
ATGTTTTTTCGTGCGTGCAGCCGGCTATCAAATTATAAGACGTTGTCTTGTCAATAAATATCTCGAAACAGTCTCGTGTAAGAACAAACGTTCACAAATGTTATAAAAGGTAACGATTTTCCGTAGTGTCAATTAAGTTGCGATCTTGAGTCTTTTGAGAATTTTTCCCGCCTTTGTATCGGGGTGAAGCCACGGGCGACCAATTAGACAGTTGTACCGTAACAATGTACGTATCAAAGATAATATTATATGTACTATGTACGTATGTAGCAGCGTAATTGTAATGTCGTCAGTTTTAGAAAATATCTCGTTTGATAGTGTAGCTATTGATTATTCAGCTATTTTATTATCGTTTTGGCAATTATGTACACATTTACAAAGCTTTAAAACTGTTTATTTCACAATTACATAATATAAGTAGGTACTTACCTAAAGGATTTTTTGGTGTTAATCTATAAAACAACGTAGGTACCTTCTACCTAAGTACGTGTTAAAAAAATATGAATATAATAATTTAAAATAGAAAAATGTCCAACATCATACAGCTGTATAAATCTAAGGTATAAAAATTTGTTGTTTAAAAATGAAAATAGGAATATATTTAAAACAATACATATTTTTTAAAAGAAAATCACCATACAGTTATTTATTTATAGCTAGTTAATGATAATTTTACCAATATAGACACAATAACGCTTTTCCAAATATTTATATTTGTGAAATAATTTATACGGAAATAAACACTTATTACCAGAAAATCTCAAATTAAATAAATATTTATTTGTAATAATATAGCATCTATACAATTTCGTAATTGGCAAAAATATGTTTACCTCCCACATAAGCAGATTGTATGATTCCTCAGCGAATAATAAGGGTTTTTATTGTATTCATAAACATTATTCTAATGTCCACAAGGGCAAGTACTTATATTTTATGACATTTTCGTCAGAGGAGCTTTTCCTCATTACCCTTTTTACGCCGAAGATTTTGAGATACTTACAGTAATGTGAATTGACACGGGAAGGGTATTGAAGGTGTAAAAAATCATAAACATTCATGTTTCTTTTATTTACGATATTTATGTGGTATTAAGAAAAAGATATCGATTCCAATGCTGTAAATTATAATACTAGCAGAGTAGTTAGAATAAATAAAGTGGCTCTACGTATCCACATATGTTATAATAATTAGGTTATAGGTAATTCATTATTCGGAATTCAAATTAGAAAAAGTATACTTATTCTATATCTACAGGGGTAGGTCATATGTTGGTGTATTTCAATAATAATGTATACAACTATTATACCTTATAAAAAGGTAAATGATAAATATAAAAACTTTTTGTATCGATCAACGCAACTGAAACTAAAATTATCGATCTAAATATTAATAATACGCGCTCTTCCATGCATGCTATGAATACTAAAGACCAACGACAATATTCAATTGTGCTGAACATTACTCTCAAAATAGGGGAATAATATTTGCTAAAGCTCAGTGGACAAGCAATGGATACCGTAAGGTTAAACGTTAAATATAATATGTATAGTTTTCATGGTATTGTATTACACACGGTTGGTACGTTTTTCATTAGGTATGTACGTGTTCCGTTTACGAACTAGGAATCCAAGATTTGTATATTATTAGACTAATAATTTTATTTCCAGAGACGTGGGTTATATGTAACGGCTATTTATAAGTCAACAATAGCAACTTTCGCTTAACTTTTCATATATTTTTATAGTATTTGCGTAATTGTAAGTACCTTCCTACGTATGTTCATTGTAATTGATCATTATTGGCAAAGGATTTGAATGAATACCATACCTACTCATTACTCAAGGATCTATGAAGAATTTGTAATATGTTCTTTACTCGCCTCGATTTTTGTGGGCGAAAAACTTATGGGTTGATGTTAGCAACGTGTTTTTATGTTGTGTCAGACTGATGACTTTGTATGAAACGTAGGTACAATGGTAACAAACATATTTTACTACGCATCTTTTTTTTTTCACTTATTAATTTTATCCAGCAGTAATAAGGATTATTGTGTGGCCAAAATTTTTAATTTTTCTCACTTTTGTCTGAGGAAAACGGTGAAATTTTACCTGAGTTTTTAAACTCTTTTTCTTTTAAGAAAGTTTAGAAGAATTTTGAACAAAATAAAACACGAAGTAATGATTAGTTGAATAAAGGATAAATTAATTAGCGTTGAAAAAAGGTAAACAGTGTAAAGTGAACAAAGCGAAATCTTGGAACGAGTAATATTTCCTCATTATAATAAAACACGTTTAAATTAACCGCTACCTCTCACATTTGAGGGTTCGTTATATTATTAAAACTAGCTTTCCGCCCGCGGCTTCGCCCGCTTTGTATAAAACCTAATAAATTATATACTAAAACCTTCCTCTTCAATCACTCTATCTATTACAAAAAACCGCATCAAAATCCGTTGCGTAGTTTTAAAGATATATACATAGGGATAGAAAAAGCGACTTTGTTTTATACTATGTAGTGAATAGTGATAACTGAATATTTTTAACACTTAAAGATTGATAATTTACGAGAGGAAATGTAATGAAATAAAACAGTTTCAGTACCTATTTTAAATAATTTTAATAATCTCATATACATATAGTATGTTCAGTTTGTATTTTGTAAAAAATTCAGTCGATAGATACAGCTTGATTGCACATTATGAAGCGTTGTTACAATTTAAAAATCAAACCTTCGTTCATTGGAACTATAACGGGTGCGTGTTTAGAATACTAAAAAATCACGATGAATAAAACCTACAATAAGCAGGGTTGTATGACTGTAACGTCAGATAGTAGAAGGGTGGTTATACTGTTAACCAATAACTAAAAATGCTCTACCAATCTAAAGAATTAAGAATGGATATAATATTATCTTTTGCAGAGAACATTCCGAAAGTGAATGGTAGAATTTGTCCTGAGTGGAATCGGGAGTTCCCATTTAAGAACTGTATTGAACCTTTGCAGTACACAATCAAAATTCATTACCAGTACGATAGCATTCTAATTCAGAAGGCCTCAATTTGAGTCATTTAATCGTTTGAAATATTTCTGGTCACAACCCACGACTTTAAGTGTTCGTTGCTAATCAATTATTGTGGAACAATGTTCATTTATAAGTACGTAAGTATTTGCATATTTTTTTTGGCAGTATTATATATTTGTGGAAGTTTGATTTTATTAGCATTTAGCACATTGATAAAGTTAGCGTTATGTTTTAACTTTTAACTTTTAGCTTAGGCATGAGCAAATATATTTTATCATAGTTCTTAATTATGTATGAAAAAAGTCCTGTAGTTCATACGCATGCTCTATCTCACGCATAAAATATTTAAATAGCAGGTATTTATATCCTATCCTAGCTATCCTAGCTAAGCCCGCGGTTTCACCCGCGTGACTCCGCTCCTGTTGGTCTTAGCGTGATGATATAATTATAGCCTATAAGCCTTCCTCGATAAATGGGCTATCTAACACCGAAAGAATTTTTCAAATCGGACCAGTAGATCCTGAGATTAACGCGTTCAAACAAACAAACAACCTCTTCAGCTTTATAATCTATACTAATATACTAATAATATTATAAATGCGAAAGTAACTCTGTCTGTCTGTCTGTTACTCAATCACGCCTTAACTACTGAATCAATTTGCATGAAATTTGGTATGGAGATATTTTGATACCCGAGAAAGGACATAGGCTACCTTTTATTGCAAAATATGTACCACGGGCGAAGCCGGGGCGGACCTCTAGTATTATATAAGTATACATAGTAGGTATAGATGATATCAAATTTTGCTCAGTGCGCTATACATTTTTATTCCGATAATTCCACTGTAATTGAGACTAAAACAAACCGTTATAGATACCAATTGTATTATTTTGTGTGCGCTAAAAACACATTGCAAAAGTGGTTAAAACGTTTAACGTTGGACCAACTTTTATCTCGCGGAGAGACTATTTTACGTCACAATACGTTTAGACAAGATGAAAACGTTAGAATTTCTGCATTTACAAATGTTTACGTGTTGTCTGTTTTAGTTTTAGTTAGTTAAACTACTGTTTTACTGTAGGTATCGTATTTTTGGTCACAGGTTTTTCATTTATTTAGTAATTGCAAGTAAACACAAAGTTTGCGTTATTCTATAAAGAATAAATATATAAATAATGCATATACTTATCAATATTAAAAATCGACATCTTAATCTTTATATCTTCTTCTTATATATAAAATTCTCGTGTCACAATGTTAGTCTGCATACTCCTCCGAAACGGGTGGACCGATTCTCATGAAATTTTCTGTGCATATCGGGTAAGTCTGAGAATCGGCCAACATCTATTTTTCATATGTACCACGGGCGAAGACGGGGCGGACCGCTAGTAATAATATATAGGTCTGTCTTTTGTTTCCGTTTAGTCGATATTTCTACATTAAACTGCACTATTCAAACAGAAATAAACCAGTTTCTTTAATTTTAGCCAAATAGCATCGCGTTTATGAATAGAATTCTTGTTATAACGATATCACTTAATTTAACTCAAAATGATTTACATCTTTAAGGCATTGTAAAGGATCTATCTATTCAATAGCTCTTGAGTTGGATGTTTATCGAGCAGTAGGTTGCTTTGACCGCATCTTTACGCCTACATTTCTGGCAATAGATATTATTTTATTTTAAACTAGTTGCTCAACCTGGCTCGTGGCATTTACTTCACTAATTATAATTCAAAAACGGCTGAAGGGATTTTAATTATATTGATGTAGAAAAACAGCTCTTAGAAAATCGATCGTAAAAAATCAGCGCGTTAATTAACCACAACTAAAATCACACCACAAAAAACCTAGACACAAAAATTTAGAATAAAAATATCTAAACTCTTATCTCAGTTATAGATAATACAGTTATTCTTGTATAGATATAGAGATTTTATTATGGTTCATCTTAAATAAATCAACGAAAAAGTCAAATCAAAATAGATTTAAAAATATAATAAAAATCTAAAAGACACGTGTAAAATCACACATAGAGCAATCATTTATTGTTCATTAATTTTCAGAATTATTTTTATTCAGCTCGTTGGTAAAGTGTTTAATAAACCGTAAAACCTTTTGTCGCCTGTCACTTATAAAAATAGCCTCGATAATTATTGTGAAAATGAAATAATTGGAATATTCAGTGAAGGCAATTTTGTTACTTAAGTACGAATATATTATTTTGTTTGACATTTAAGAAAATGTGATCTTGTATTTGTCCTTTTTTTACAGTTAAGTACATGTAATACATAAATATTAATGCTTTTTGGAACCTTATAAGCATATAATTATTATTATTAGAACATGCTGACGCGATTGGCATACTTTTTGAGGAAAAACTCATGGGAGTCTAGGTACTTACAATTTTATATACGATACAGTATAGGTACATTTGGAGAATCTTTTATTTCGATACTGCATGACCTTCAGATGTTTTATAATAATAAAGTATCTTCATACTCAAACTCTTCTAGGTTTGAGAAGTGCCTGCACAATACCTGTATGTTACACAAATACACAATATTGTTTTATGTTCCCAATTCGCAAAGAACTATCAGGGTGGAAACTTCATTAAGAAACATTTTTAATTCAAACCATAATACTTAAAACCTAACTTTATATTTTAAGACTGTTTAGGAAAAAATTATTACTTTAGTGGCTAGAAATAGACTAGACCGTATATTATTCTAAATTCTAATTTAGGTACCTTTTGTAGAGCCTCATTTTACCGCGTAACTTTTGTATTTAAACTTTAATGTACAATCTATTATGTAGATCCGTGCTTTGTATGCTTAGAACTATGAAGTGGAAATTATTTTTAGTTATGCATAAAGTTGAATAGTTTTAGGTAGTTAATAATTTTACTTTTTGTCAGAATTATAGGTATTATGACGCGTATTTAGTGATTAAAATAATGTTGGTAGCATATTATATCTACCATTATTAATCTGAAATTAACTTTAAACTAAATAAATCAGAATAAATAAACTTTCGTTTTTAATAATTGTTATAGTAATATCAAAAATTATCGATTGCACAAAGCACAAGTGCTTTATAAAATGGTTCAAAATTTCATCAACACTACTTCATCTTCTAACAAATTAATTATCCAAGCAACATGGAAATCCCAAAAACTCATATACTTAAGTATTTCTTTTATAAACGAGGATAGAAAACATGATACTCCCTAATCCTAATTATGTTCTCCGAATATTTAAATATCTTTTGCTTACGGCATCGATAAATAAAGCGGATTCTACGAAGAATTATGTAAGAAAGCTTACACCTGAAGGTCTGACACGTTCTGATTGAAATTGGAAGTTAGCAAATGTTTTGTCGTTACAAAGGTCGTGATTTATCTAAAAGTACACATTAGTTATAAATTTAGGTAGGTATCGTCTTTTGTTATCCCTTTTTCACTTTGTAAAACAACAAGGAAATGTTCGTCTGTAAAGGGTTCCTACAATGTTAAATAAACGAATTTGTCAAAACATCTGGTGATTCTTTCCTATAGAGATTTTAGATTAGACTAGCTGTACACCGCGGTTTCACCAGCATTGCTCTGCTCCTGTTGGTCTTAATGTGATGTGATGATATAACCTTCCTCGATAAATGGGCTATCTAACAGTAAAATAATTTTTCAAATCGGACCAGTAGTTTCTGAGATTAGCGCGTTCAAACAAACTAACTCTTTGGCTTTATAATATTAGTAGATATTACAAACCAAATATTGAGGTAGATATAGATTGGATAGATTGTCGGGCTCCTGAAAAACGAAAGATACAGCAACATAAATGATAGATGTTATCATTTAGGTAACTTGTATAAAACAGCGTGAAGTAAATTATAATTATTATCAAGCAAACAAACCAAAACCACAAGCTAAAGATCAATAATTCACCAACAGTTTTAAAAGAGAAACACACACGACGTTGAATCAAATGCAATATATCGCAGAGCACTCAGGCAGTAATGGAGTTGCAGATTTCAAGGGAACAACGCGCAAATGGCTCCCGTCTTCCTTTTAACCTGTGTTGACATCTTTATTGGGACTCCGGTCAGCGGAGTTTCGAAGAAATTACAGCATTTTTGTGTATAAATAATGCTTGAGAAGTCTTTGAGTTCGTGCAAGTGATTTTGCATGTGCTTTTATGAATGGTCGTGTGGTAAAGAAATGCGGGAATGCAAAGGTTTCTTGCAATCCTTGCAATAAAATATTTACTATTTATGGAAATGCTTTAAAGTCCTGGATGGATTTAAATAAACATATCTTGCAAATTAGTAAACATTTCTCAAATAGTAATCTTATAAGCTAGGTATAACATTTCAAGTGATACGAGTTAAACTTCTAGTACCGCTTTGGGAATAGTGGTTAATTAGGTATCATCCCAACTAAAAAAGTTTATCTTTTTAATGTTTATATCGCGAACAGCAGAAGTCAAATAAATAACGGGGTTACTCGAGTATGAAATTAACAAAAAGAAAATTAGCGAAGTGAAAAATGTGCGTAAACTTGGTAGACTGTTTGTTTCTTTTAGTAGAAAATCGACAAAATATTATGTATATGGAAAAAAATATTTTATGGAATTAAAAATTTAATCTTTATACTTAAGTAAATTTATAGCTGTTATTCCTAAAATTTAAAATTTTCTGAAGAAATTATTATCTACCTACAATAATTTCTTAATAAAGAGATCGTAGATACACAAGATGCCTACCGACTTCGTAAATTTTAGTACCTACTTATGAATATGTAATTGAAAATAATTTTAACAATATTTTTATTTTATGAGCATTATGTACTTATCCAACCATAATTAACTAAGTATATGTTTACAGAATACAATATAATAAAAAATTATAATGAAATGAGCCAAATTGTCCATTTAACATTGATAAATGTTTATAAATAATTTGCTGAATGTAGTTACACTTATAAATATTATAGTAGAGCGTACTCTACAAAATTTATGTAATAAGGGGATATTCGAGTAACTGCTGCAGGAGTAATTGCAATTACCAACCTACCGGGAATCGTATAAAACTGTGAAATTTATATAATAATTAACATAATTCTGCCTGTAATAGTTTCAGGAGATAATATTATTTTAAAGCGCAGCATGCAAATGTAACCTTAATATGTACCTACTTCAGATTTTATACGTTTTTGAAGTGAAACTTCTTTATCGGGGTTGGAAAAAAATTTAGTGTAACATTTTTCCGTTACGCGCCATCTTTTTATTATCCCTACCACGCGTGATTAGCGTATTTCTGTAAAGTTGTATATAGTAAATTATTTTTTGAAAAATAAGGACATAAAGAAGTTTCACTTCTTACGTGTGCACACATTCTTTTTTAAATTTATTTTTTAATCCTATATGGGCCTTTTTAAGTGTAAAAATAAATAAGTAAGGATCGCACTTAAATATAATAATTTATCATCAACATCTCTTATATTTTTTTCCTCCAATGATTTTCTTTACAGATTTAATACGTGCCGATATAGTATAAAATCAATAAAAAATTGTCCCAACTACCCTTTATTTATTGAATCCTTTAAGGTGTCCTTAAAGCATTAAGACTCCATTGCTCTCACCAGACCAATAAGTCAATATATCTACGATGATATTACATAATGCTGCACAAAATACAACCACAATATTGACGGAAGGCTATTATTAATGTTTACTCGTGGTCTACGCTTGTCATCACTGGCCCAGGGGATCCTTTGTAGTTTTAGTAGCGATATATGCGGCTAATGAACTTGGATAAACATACATGAAGGTTAAGGCTAACCGTAAGGTTTTAATGGCATTTTTCTGCAGCGTTCTTGCGGGATTTATTTTACGTTCCTTAAAATAAATAAATAAATAGATATTAAAAATAAATTTTGACGCAAACTAATCATGGGTTGAGATTTATTAATAGTTTATCAGATAGATATGGATTGAACATTTCAAACTGAAAAATCGAATCAATCTAATTAAATATTTTCCTTTTGTTACAGATACAGCAATGGGGTCGTGTCGTGCATACATTTTAATAGCCACTCTCCAGTTGGCGCAAGTACTCGCCGTGGAGGAATTCGCCAAACGCACTCCGCACGGCTTCTTCGGAATGCGCGGGAAGAAGTACATTGAGGCCAGAGACACGGAAATGTTCAAACGTAGACCAAACTTCTTCGTCGGAGTCAAGGGAAAGAGAGCGTTTGAGTACCCTGAAGATCTGTGGCCATACAAACGCACTCCCATGGGTTTTGTTGGCATGCGCGGCAAGAAAGAGTTTACCGATTTCTCTCTACCATACAGCTTTGAATACGACCCAAAGAGGAACCCGATGAACCAAATGGATTACATTAACGACGTCAACCGGGAGTCATTCATGAATGCAGCTATCAATGAATACCTTCAAAAGTTGCAAAGTGCTGATGACGACGATTCCCGAACCACGAACGAGGTGGACAAGCGCGCATTTTACGGTGTTCGAGGGAAAAAATCGATCCCAGAAAAACGGCAAAACAGGCGTCGAGGTTTCATAGGCGTTCGTGGTAAAAAAGATGTGAGGTATGGCGGGCCTAAAGAGATTAAGTTTTTGCTGACCGGACCCTGGCCGAAGAGAAAGACTGGCTTCATGGGAATGCGGGGCAAGAAATGGACTGATGCTGGTGAGATTTTGATTGATTAGTGTAAAGAGGCGTTAATTCTTCTAATATCAAGATAGTAAAATGAATAATTAAAATTTCCTATTTACTAAATGATTTCATTTCATATTAAATTTCACAAATTATGTCATGATGTTGAACATTTTAAAATTATAATAGTTGATTAAATTTTATTAAATACCTATCTACCGTTCTATCAGTTATACAAATATAAGATAAAAGATATTTATTGGACTTATTATACGGGTGTTACGAAAGTTACTTAGTATTTAAGTTAGTTACACTGATTGTAGTAAATAATTCATATTATGGTTCAAACATATATTAATTAATATTTTTGTTGACAGATTCCAGCAGCGAGATCGACGCGTCCAACTGAATCCCCACAAAGGACTACAGAAACACTAACATATCCTATATTTAAGCTACGCTCTTGCCAATTAATATAATAGGCTTATTTAGCGTCGATAGATTGAATTTCTAGTAAATATTTACTCTTACAGTATAAAAATAACTTCGCTATTTCTTACGTATTTTAAATAAGTATTAAATAAAATATAATTGTTGTCAAACATTATGAAATAATGTAGTTGTTGTTTTAAGAGTTTATAAATGCTTTGAAAATATTAAGATGTTTATTATTAAATGGTCTACTTCGATCTCAATGTATTGCCGATTATTTATATATAGATACCTAATAATATTTTAACTATCCAATGTTTGTGAGATTTTCTTCTAGACAATTATATTTTTGTTACAATTATTTTGATCTCTTAGACTAGGTATATTGTTTTATTATAAGTCAACGGCATTTTGCAAAGGCTGGCAAAATGTATGACATTCTTTGTAATATAATAATATGGATAACAATAAACGCAGTTGTCAATTTTACCGTTGTTTAATTTTTAACCCTATTACCGAGGTAACTACTTCAATTCAAGTTCAATTCATACAAAAATTATTAGACACATACAGGGTATTGTCAAAATTGGTTCTGCAGTTTCAATCAAAGCAGCACCTAGTGTGCTATAATCGGCCCTTTAACTAACCTACCTAAGAATCCACCTTTGAAGAGTAACGTGGCCATTTCATTTAGAGTCTGAAATAATAATTCAATAGCCATTAATTTCAATACAATTTAAAACACACCACACGAAACAGTTAGTTCAGTGAATACAAACATTTTGTTAAACTATTTGTTTTGGCTAAAAAACAAACTCTGAAGAATATAGTGAAGCCATAATAAGTCCATCCTAAAAATAATATTTATAAGTCGCGAGCTTCCGGCTTCGCGAGTAGGTACCTATATTTTACTTACATTAAAATTTTAATCTCAACTCATCAAGTTGTGCTGATATCTAGACAATGTATTGTGTAGTGGTTCTGGGGTAAAGCGATTGAAGTGGTTGCTCTAGTTCATAAGGCAAAAGATGTGCTGATAATAACTCGTACTAAGCAGCTTCATTCTTCATAGATGATGATAATCTCGTTGGTACTTGGTAAATCACAGAAAAGTTATGAAATTGAAATCAAGGGAGTCACTAAATACTAGATTTAAAGATTGAATAATATTGAAATATTATAAATGATATGAACGTGAATCGATCAAAGAGCGCAATTACGATTTTGCACGCCTCATAAGCGAAGTGTTGAGGTGGGTACTACTGTCACTTCGCGCAAAACATCTGATTTTTCAAACTTAAAATGTCTTTATGTATCATACATTGCACTTGTAAGATAATCCATACACACACATATTAAGAAAAAACACTATTTTTAACGTTCATGATATTTTTGATGTCATTTTTGTTATTTAAACTAAACAACAGTTTAAAAAAGTTCTGTCTTGGACGTCCGTGTGTCTGTATGTGCGGATCCTTTTTCTTGTTAACACGATAGCGACCGAAATACTATACTAATCGAGTCTTTTTTTTTCTCTTACGCTTGAGTATGCTCAGGAATAGAACCCTTTCATTTTTCAGGGTCTGATTCGATGTGGTTTAATTGTTATTAAATAAACAAAAATAATAATTAATAAATATTTATTAAAAAAAATTATGAGGCGTGCACTTTTGGATTTTCCAAATTTTTTGACTTTACACTCAATGCGAACGTTCTACATTACTGCGGCCGGCGGCCGGCGCAGGGTGTCGAGAGAGGATGTCTACTGTCTAGCTGTGCTGTGAAAATGTGTGGAGGTTTCCATCAGTTGTGCGAGGAAAATGTGCGGTGCGAGAATGCTTTGAAATTTATTCTATTACTCAAAAATAAACCAACTAGTAAACATGGCTCCACGGCTCGCACACATTTCTCGCTTGTTTAGTATGAACAAAAACCTAGCACCACTGAGCCGTTTCCACCAGAGCTGTGCTGAGCGAGGCGAAGTAAATGAAGCTTTGTTAGGTATTCGTTTTATCATTAGAATTTCATTAGTTTTATATGGTTTTATCTATAGATCATATACATATACAGCAGTACATTTTCTAGTAATTCACCAACGCCATCTAGTCAAAACCACGTGGACCCAACCATTTAGCTGTAGCACATCTTTATTGTTACGAAAATGGTTAGGACCTATTTCGTTATTGGGTAAGGAATAGTTCACTTCACCGGAGTTTTAGGCTCAATCGATCAATAAAAGAGAAATAAAATGCGGGATTACTATTTTCTATTAAAAGAAACTTATTGATAACTTTCATGATAGATAAGAAAATTTGTGAATGGTTTTAAGTTATTTAGTACGATTCGTCGATTTGGGTGATACTAGATGGCGTGAAATTTCCAAGGGGACTAGCAATTTTCTAAGAAAAGCGATCGTAAAATGTAAAGTAAAGTGTGTTTCAACTATCTTACATGGCCACATGGTCTAACCATCGGGTACAAACTTATCACTGAAAATATACAATGTACTGTTTCTGTGTTTTGTGTGTGTTTTTTAAGCATCAGTCATTTATGAAACCGATTATAATAGATAAACAATTTAGTATCGATAGCGAAGATAAGGGTAAAAAAATAAACAACACATAAATTTATAATATTTTTTATTAAAACTTTCTCCTTATAAATCCATCGATTGCTAACATAATGTAGAATAGAACATACATAGAAGCCATGTCTCGAATTTGATAAATACAATGCTCTCGACAACCTTTTCTTGTGTAACATAATACACACATCCACGCCGTGCGACCGTCCGCCATTTTGTTCATCCATCTATTTATTATGGATATGTAATTTTAAAATTGGAATTTCACAAATATCTACCTATTTTAGAACAGTTTAGGAAAAGCGTAATCAAAATGGCGGACCGTCGTTGTACGCACTCAAACAAAACATCATAAGAAAAATAGCTAATAAAATAATAAGGCCATTGTTGTATACAGATTACATGATTTCGCATCGGGGAACCGTAAAAATGGACGATTAGCAAAATTGTAAATCTACAAGCAATATGACGGCATTGTTGTCTATGGTCCGTTTTTCCCGCGCATTTGCTATCACAATTTGAACATATCTAAATTCGTCACTCATTGGTACTACACAACCTCCTTCGTGGACCATAGACAACTCTAAAGCGCAAAAACGGAATATACACGTCACTGCGTAGACTTTTCACGGTTAATAATTAATTAATTATTATTACAATTTGTTACAACTACTAATACATAAATATTTCAAAATTATCCAAGTTTTTGGGCGTTCATTTTGATGTCTGTCAATATTGTCTATACATTTAGTAGAGTCAATGTTGACAGACACAAACTCGATATAAATTAAAAGCAAATTAGTCTTAGGAAGGGAATTATTGTATTAATTAGAAAAAAAGAATTGATTAAATTTCATACAACGCTAACTACTTATTATACAAAAATTGTTTATGCATGTAAATTACTTAATAGTTAACAAATTATCATTATTGTATATATCTGTTCGCGGCCAACGACGTGTTCCTTTCAAATTTCTTAACTTCATTTTAGGATGACTTTGTCAAACAATTTAAGGCTAAATTTATTTTATGTATATATGATATTGGGACATTTTTTTATGTAAAAGCTGCCCTTTTTCAGTACCTCTGTTGGCGAGAGGTTTTTTTATAATAAACGTCATACAATTAAGATATTTGAAAGGCGACAAAAAGCATTTTAACGGGAATATTAGATATTCTACTATAGGGAACTTCTAGTTTAAATCCCAAGTAAGGTGCATTTCACTCAAAAGTACAGGATTTACATATACGTCTATCCCGCTCGCACTCAAGCGTCGCGCTATATGCGTCTCGCTCGCACAGTAGCGTCGGCAACTTAGGGAAAATCGCCAATAAAACATGAAATCGTTTTACATTTATAAAAAAAAAAACGAAACGAAACGTTTGCAAAATTGAAACAAAACCAAACAATGTATTTGATCATAATTTTCATTAATAAAAAAATCACAATAAATAAAAACTTATAATAATAATTATTGTATACACTGTAAGCACAGCTCTCCTATACACAACCTATCCGACCAACGAACAAATCAAAAATTAATGACAATTAATTGATGATTTAATGACAGTTAATCCCGTTACATCCCTAGTGATCTAATGTTACTCACATATGAAAATATTATTATTACTTTTTTTTTAATTTTCTAAAACACGAGGAACGTCAAGCGGTGAATAATATCGCTTATACAGCAAAATAAGCTAATATATTATTGTTCTTAATAGAATCTTGGATTTGCTTTATAAATGCAATAATTACATTGAATATTACATGTGCCAACATTTTCGATATATTTTTACAGATAATTTAATTACGTATCGTAATTTTTTATATCTGTATATATGTATATATCGAATCATTACCCCGTCAATGCATACATATTGGCTAGTATTTTGGGAAACAGCACCGAATTTCCAAAATCAAAGGCACCATCGTTTTATTTAAAAATAAACATCATTACGATAAACTTTGGCAAAGTGAACGGAATTCATTTCTCGTTGAACTTTGGTTTTTTCGAATTTTTTGTTGTATTTCATAAGTCTTGTAATATTTTCAATGGATTAAATGCTCTTAGCCAGAATATTTAAAGAAATATTTTGTTATTTAAGGGTGTATATGGGAAAAATTAAAATAAATTAAATTTCATATCTATTACGTTGGTATTAAATTTTATTTTGCAATAACAAAGAAAAAATCGATATTTAGAACGTAGAATTCATTCTCTTTTCCAACGTATCCCTTGCCCGATTACTTTTCTTACGAATTTGAACTCTATTTTGAAGTAATATAATCTTTTTGCATGGCAAGGCTGGCCAATACGACAGTACAATCGAATTTGAGCCTTAACGCAAACAATTTGGTCATCATTTGCCATCACCGATCAATCTCTTAGTGAATAAGAGCGCATACAAGACTAGCCAATACGCACGCTCGACCAAGCGATTCTCGACCTTACTCCATACAAATTAGATCGCATTTTGCAACGTCAGCGGGTGATTGAGTTGGTGGCCGTTGTGCGTCGTGAAGTCGTCGTCTAGAAGCTTCTCGATCTTCTGGTTGTGTTCCGCCATGCGTTCCGTTTGGATGAAGTTGGCGGATATATGGCCAACGTGGGCCACGCTCGACACGTTGCCGTTGTTGGCCTCGGGTTGGCTCGCGTTGGCGATTTGTTTGATGGTCGACTGCTCGCCGGTGGTGTCCTTACTCTAAACAAGATATTGATTCGTTTATAAAGCAACATAAATCAACTTGCTTCGAGAGATACAGGTATACCTTATGACGTAAAAAATATTTTCGTATTGGAGAAAGCTACGACATTCTTAATTTTTAAAGTCTGCGACTACTATTAAGGTTTTAAGAGCCGTTATTCAGCTTTTCGATATGTTTTGTTTTTGTCATTTAAATTTAAAATAATAAGTGTACAGTCAAACACTCTTTCAGAGAAAATTATCAGCAAGCAGTTAAATTGGTATTGAATGTAAAAGTTCATCCTTATGTTATCTTCTTTACTTTAATATATTATGTATACGTATATAAACAAAAGCCAAATATGTGTTCTTCAGCATTTTTTCCTCCCATTCACTATAGTAATTAGTAACTAATTAAATATA
This sequence comes from Colias eurytheme, assembly GCF_061535395.1. Classification (NCBI taxonomy): domain Eukaryota; kingdom Metazoa; phylum Arthropoda; class Insecta; order Lepidoptera; family Pieridae; genus Colias; species Colias eurytheme. The sequence continues at coordinate 8,635,054 of NC_142999.1, read as the reverse complement.
GTATAATCTATACTTATAATAAATCTGTAGAGAGGCCAATTCTGTACATGAAATATATTTAAAAAAAAACTATGAAGGGGTGATAAGGGATCGCTACTGATGCCAAAAATGCAATCAGTAAAATTTTTGTCTGTCTGTCTGTCTGTCTGTCTGTCTGTCTGTATATTCGTTATAGAAACAAAAACTACACGACGGATTTTAACCAAATTTGGCACAATTATTCTTCATACTCCTGGGCAGGTTATAGTAAAAGAATCATGTAAATCGGTGTAGAAACACCAAAGTTATAGATGAAATACGCTATATGTCATCGCGCGAGAATACAGATAACAGAATCATGCCATAAGGATTATTTTTGTGTATCAGTTGCCGCGTTCGACGCGCTTCGCGGCGGGAGCTATAAAAAGGCGGCGGGTCCGCACCCGTTTCGCGTTGTCAGTTGTCACGGCATCACGTGTGAACGGCTGAACCGATTTCGATAATTCTTTTCTATTATATTCATTGAAGTACGAGGATGGTTCTTATGTAGATAAAACGTAAATATGTACCACGGGCGAAGCCGGGGCGGACCGCTAGTAATGAATAATATTATACCTCATTGTCGTCGGACAGTCCCAGCAGGTCGGCAGTAACGTTGCCATTGTTGGCGTGCGGCTGCGACTCGCGACCATCGGGACATGAATTCTCTTCAGGCTGCAAATTCAAACAAAATTACTATTTATTGCTTTAAATAAACATTATTTTATGATACATTAGTTGTTCATATTTAAAACTAGATTTCCGCCCGCGGCTTCGCCCGCGTTTTCAAAGGAAAACCCGCATAGTTCCCGTTCCCGTGGGATTTCCGGGATAAAACCTATCCTATGAGTTAATCCAAGTTACCCTCTATATGTGTGCTAAATTTCATTGTAATCGGTTCAGTAGTTTTTACGTGAAAGAGTAACAAACATCCATACATCCATACTTACAAACTTTCGCATTTATAATATTAGTAGGATTAGTTGTTCATATTTAAAATAACATAATTGAAAAAATACTATATTATGTAAAACCTTAATTAAGATAGCTGCGCTTAGTAAAAATATAAGAAATCGATTCTTAAATCATAGTCGAACCAATGTTATTAGTTAAAAGCATTAGATTCGTCATTGAAAAACAGGCATAATGTGCTTCACAATTAGCCCCAAACTGTTTTAATTAGTTATTGTTCGTTTTTATTAATTACATCTAGGACTAAGTGACTAATTGTACGCATCAATCAATAATAAAACAGATTCTATAGAGTTAGATGTTTCATTTCAACACCGGAAAAATTTCATGCAAAAAGAGCCTCAATGCCCCAACGCTTTATTGTTTATTTTTAACAAAAAACATGACTGACAATTGAATTTCAACATCAACAACGATAATCCATACTATCCATACTAATATTATAAATGCGAAAGTAACTCTTGTCTGTCTGTTACTCAATCACGCCTAAACTACTGAACCAATTTGCATGAAATTTGGTATGGCGATATTTTGATACTCGAGAAAGGACAAAGGCTACCTTTTATTGCGAAATATGTACCACGGGCGAAGCCGGGACGGACCTCTAGTTTTATATAATTTATCTTATAATAATGAGTTTTTATTATGTTACTTTTTAATTTCACACACACCTGACTAGTTGCAAGCGACAGCAGATCCGCCGTTTGTACATTCCCGTTGCTGTTATCCGTCACATTAGGTACATTAGGTACACTATTTTTATCATTAGGTACATTAGGTACACTTTGCACTGTATCAACACTTTCCGTCTTCACTTCTGCAAGCGAATTTTGACTCTCTGCCTCTGTACTTAAGGTTGTTTTTTCATTTTTTTCAGCAATTTCGTACGCTGATTTAGGTAGTTCAGCAACTTGTACAGTCTCAGCGGGTTTCTCAGCGTCACTGTTATCAGTGCTGTCTTTCAGCGCGTCGTTCGCTTGTGCTTGCTTTTGTGTCTCAGCTGACGGCTGACTCTCAGCGGGTTTCTGTTCTTGCTCTTGCTTCTTCTTGTCCTCTTCGGCTTGCTGCAAAAATAGGGTAACGTTTTAGATTGGAACTTTTAAAGTAATTTTTGGTATATATTAATTGTGCTTTTGATAGCTAAAGAGCTTAAGCTGTTGTTTGCCGAGTGCTCGGCGCTTTGTTATGACTGTCGTCACGTCTAGACCAAGCTGTCATTACGTGTGTGTCTAGGTAACTCCCCCACTGCTCCCCGAGCTGCGTCTCCCCCGCTGCACCCCACACTGCAGTTCCCCCGCTGCTCCACACACTGCCGCCCCCGCTGCTCCCCACACTGCCTCTACCCGCTGCTCCCCACTCTGCCTCAACCCGCTGCTCCCCACACTGCCGCAACCAGCTGCTCCCCACACTGCCTCTACCCGCTGCTCCCCACTCTGCTTCATCCCGCTGCTCCCCACACTGCCTCTACCCGCTGCTCCCCACACTGCCGCCCCGCTGCTCCCCACACTGCCTCTACCTGCTGCTCCCCACACTGCCGCTATCCGCTGCTCCCCACTCTGCCTCAACCCACTGCTCGCCACTCTGCCTCACCAGCTGCTACCCACACTGGCTCTACCCGCTGCTCCCCACACTGCCGCAACCAGCTGCTCCCCACACGGCCTCTACCCGCTGCTCCCCACTCTGCCTCAACCAGCTGCTCCCCACACTGCCGCCCCCACTGCTCCCCACACTGCCTCTACTCGCTGCTCCCCATTCTGCCTCAACCTGCTGCTCCCCACACTGCCCCTACCCGCTGCTCCCCACACTGCTTCTACCCGCTGCTCCCCACACTGCCTCAACCCGCTGCTCCCCACACTGCCTCAACCAGCTGCTCCCCACACTGCCTCTACCCGCTGCTACCCACACTGCTTCTACCCGCTGCTCCCCACACTGCCTCAACCCGCTGCTCCCCACACTGCCTCTACCCGCTGCTCCCCTTACTGCCTCTACCCGCTGCTCCCCCGCTGCTCCCCACACTCCCCCGCTCACCCGCTTGAGCCGCGTCCTGGCCATGATGGCCTCCACCCGCTGCTTGCGCGCGAGCCGCTCCCTCTCCTCTCTCTCTAGCTCCGCCGCCCGGCGCCGCTCGGCCAGCTCCCCGGCGCGCCGCTTCTCCTCCTCCTCCTTCGCACGTGCGATCTTCTCCGCCTCTTCGCGCGCCTTCCGCTCGGCTTCCTCGCGCTCGAGCTGCTGCTGCGCCTGAGGAGAATAACATTTATGAATATTAATAAAAAATTACAACATACCACGCCAATATAATATAAAAAAGCATGTGTGGCCGAGCACGTGTTAGAAGTAAAACTTCTTTGGCAAGATTCCAAGATACCAAAATCGTCGCCTTATTCTATGACGTGACAGTATTGCTACGTCACAACCTTGATATTTAACTCTCAACGCGCCCAAAAACTTTCTCCTCCTCCTCCCCGCGCCACTGCCACTCCCCCCCACTCCCCCGCACCTGTATAGCCCGCTGCAGCTTCTCCTCCTCGTGTCGGCGCTGCAGCGCGGCCAGCTCGCGCGCCTCCTCCTCCTCGCGCCGCTGCCGCTCCTCCTCCTGCCGCTGCCGCTCCGCTTCCTCCTCGGCTTCACGCTGCAGTCTGGGGAAGAAAAGGTATTCGAAATCAAATTAAAGTATTGTTTTATCGCGCTCTAGTGTCTAAACCATTTTTCCCCACACCCTTTTATTAACTTCACCTGTATGTTTCACTTTTAAACTCCACATTAACACACTTTTAACAGACAGATTAAATTCAAAGTTTGTACACTTATAAGAATAAACATCAAAACAATAATTTCATTGGTTTGAGCGTGTTATAAGATAGGTAAGCTATTCATATAAGTATGAGTCTAAGTCCCAAATCTTCCAACATTCCCTACCCAAGTCCCAGGTCCCAACCCATTCACTATTTCCCAGGTCCCAACCCATTCATTATTTCCTAGGTCCCAAGTCCCAGGTCCCAACCCATTCACTATTTCCCAAGTCCCAGGTCCCAAGTCCGTATCTCCCAGGTCCCAAGTCCCCTCTCACCTGAGCCTCTCGAGCTCGGCCTGTCTCTCGAGCTCCTCTCTGGCGCGCCGTCTCCGCTCCGCGAGCGCGGCCTTCGCTTCCTCTTCCGTTGTGATGCGGCGCGATATCATTGACGCTGTGAATTTATTGTTTCAAATATTAATATAAATATGTTTTTACACAAACCATACTAAAAATAATACAATAGGACTTACATATCGTTGTTTAGGTATAACATAGGTTTTAATAAAATACTAAAACTGTGTAACTGAAGACTAATTTATATTTACTACACTATACCACAGAATACATTATAGTAGCTAAACGCTACAGAACGGACACTCTCCGCCTCCCGCCAAAATTAAACTTACCTCACCCCCGCGCGATCAGACATAAAATGGGCCATATTTTTCTGCAAGGACGATACGCAACGAAGATTGACAACATTAATCAAATTGACTTAAAGTAATTTTATTATTTTGGATTTGTGATTATCGTTTTTCGTAGAAAATGGTTAGATATTGTGCTGTTTATGGATGTATTTCATCAGAAAAACGCGAATTTTTTTTTACGCTAGTCACAAATGTGCCAACCATAAAGCGTTAACACACACATTTGCAGTCTCTACAGTGTGACTGTCAAAACGATCATTATGTATGGAGTGTCCGGGGTGTGACTATACTATACTTTATTAACATAAAAATAATATAATTTACACTCATGAACCCTGAGTTGAATAAGAAATAAATATTGCCATTGTAATGCTAAATATAATAAACAACATAACTAGAGAAAAGCCACGTTTCGACCACAATAAAAATGCCACACTACTTCACAAACATAATAATCTGAACAATTTACAATAGTATATGAAAATTGTATGTCACTCTGGTGTATGTTCAATTTTAGTAATTAGGTTAGACAAGTGCACATACCAGTCATTTCATTCTCCTCAGTCTTTTCAACAGAAGATTCCTTCTTTGGCTCCACCTTCTGTGGCTCCTTCTGTATTTCCTTCTGTGTCTCTTTCTGTGGCTCCTTCTGTGTCTCCTTCTGCACTTCCATCTTCTCTTCTGTTCTATTCTCTTGTACTTTATGTGTGTTCGTTTCTATTTTGGCTTCTATGTTCTCTATGTTTTCGATTGTCTGAAAAGGATGATTAATTTGATATTAAAATTAAGCCGTAATAATGTTAGAACATTTTTTGCAAATCCTTTGACAATCAATCAATCAATCAATCAATTGATTTAATTCTAATAATCATCATTATCAATAAAACAATCAAATACATTATTGTGGTGATTGAAATCGAGAATTTAAATATTTTTAATTGTTTCGGTGTAAGATAGCCCAGTTATCGACTATATATCATCACGCTAAGACCAACATGAGCTGAGCACTGCGGGTAAAACCGCGGAGTACAGCTAGTAATAAATAAAACGTATTTAAATGTAATTTCACATAATCAATATAAAGTCTAACTTTTAAGCTCATAATTTTTTATGCAAGACTATACTTAATACATGACTAGAGGCTAAAAATCATAAAAAGCAACTAACGTGATTATGCGCAGGCGCATCGTCAGTGACCTGCAGCGCTTCGAGCTTCTGCGTCACCTCTTGAGCGTCCACTTGCCGTATCTCCGACGTCACCGACTGGAAACATACATTATATTTTATAAATTTCGTAGTTACGTTTATAAAATTATATAAAATATCATGAAATTGCAAATTAATTTGATATTCTATCAAAAAATTAACTATAAAGTATAGACAATTAACCAGTAGATCTCCTTGAATCTACATACTATAATCTATACTAATATATGTATAAAGCTGAAGAGTTTGTTTGTTTGAACGCGCTAATCTCAGGAACTACTGGTTCGATTTGAAAAATTCTTTCGGTGTTAGATAGCCCATTTATCGAGAAAGGCTATATATCATCACGCTACATCACGCACTATATATCATCACCAACAGGAGCGGAGCAATGCGGGTGAAACCGCGGAGCACAGCCAATGAGTTAAAGTGCGATCTGTGTTTTATTTGCCTTTATCAAGAAATATGACGTTAAATTAGTTTTAGTTTTATCTATTTTGTTCTCGTTACAAAATAGTATAATTATAATGTGTATTACCTTGGACATATCGTCGACAACGAGGTCACGCGGGCCCGGCGATACTGACAGCGATTTGCCTCCCTTCTGCAAAAATATTATATTTTAATTTAATATTTTTATATTATGTTAAAATGCATATAGGGAAGATATATTTTTTTTTATAAATTACGGATTATAATAATTAATCGGTAATTAGCGTGATATAAAATTAGTTAATAAATAAAATATAGAAAAATACCGTAAAAATAAAGGAATAATTCACCTTTTCGTGTTCTTTGGCTGGTTTTGGCTTTCTGTGAACGGGCGGCTTGCCTTCGCCGGGACCCAAAGGTGCTGCTGTAATTCAGAAAATACAATTATTAAAAAAATGTTTCCATAACTTTTTCTTCTTGAAATCACTTTACGGAATGATATTTATAAGAAATCTTTCGAAAAAAAAAAACTAAGCATAATCTTTGGGTTTTGTTTTATTTTTAGTTATTGCTATAATATTATATTGTGTTGAGTTGAGAAATAAGATACAAACGATATTTTCTTATTTCAATACGTGTCCAAACGCTTTTGGAATAAGCATTCAATAATTTCAACCAATTCCAAAAAAGGAGGATGTTCTAAATTCGTTTTTGTGAAGTTGTTGTGAGTTGTTACCTCATCAATTTGAATTGGGTGAACCTAATTTTAAGATTCACTATTTGAAAAGCTTCCAGCGGTTCCATTTCAATTTCATCTATTTCTGACACTGTCTAGTTTTCCCCTAAAAACCAATTATTACTCAATAATAAACTACAATATCAATCGTACCCGGTTTCCCCGCACTAGTGGGAGTGTTAGCAACGTGCAGGGACAATGGGCGTGGCCGTCTCGGCGCGGACGCGGGCCGGGCCACGGTCGACCCGTCGCGGGACACCGCCGGGGTACTGGCCGCACTCGCACTGCCTAGCTCACCTGGAAGATAAACATTTATATAAGTAAGAGTTTTTACTATAAGTTTTATTTGTTTTGAAAACATAGTTTGGCCTAGCTCATTTCAGGTAAATTATTTTTTTTATAATAAGGGACAAACATGGATTAATAATATAATTGTTGAAATTAAATTCATCTAAATTATGAAGGCCAATATTCGCCAAAAAAATTCACGTGTGAATGAATTTCGTAGTTTATTGTGCTGCACACGGCTCGGTGAAGGGCTGCCTCACTTTTGTGTTTTTTTTCTCTGTTTTTGTATTTCTTTTTTTTAATTTGTTGTTGGCTTTTGGCAAAAAAGGAGGAGGTTATAAATTCGTTTTTTTCGTGAGGTGTTACCTCGTAAATTTGAATTGGGTGAACCTAATTTTAAGATTGAATTTTTATTAAAAAACTAAAGCCTTCCAGTGGTTCTATTTGAACTTCGTCTACTTCTGACACAGGGCCGTCCAATTTTTTTTTTATTGTCGACCCGTCGCGGGACACCGCTGGTGTACTGGCCGCACTCGCACTGCCTAATTCACCTGGAAAAAAAGACGGGTTGCACTCCGGGAGTGCCGGCAGAAGTGAAAACTTGATTATTAACGTTGAGCATGTTTGATATTTTGGAATGGTATCCGTCTTACGCTTTTTCGATCAGGTCACGTGTCCTGATGCGAGTTTAAGATTTTATACCCATTACAGAAAAAGTGCTCAACGCCGCTAAAGAAGTTTTCACTTCAATAAACATTACACACTCACCCCGTGGCGTGTTGCAGCCGGTGCCGGCGATGGAGGCGGGGCGCGGCCTGCGCGGCGCCGAGCTGGCGCGCCGCACCACGCCGGCGCCGGACAGCGCGCTGCCGGGCCGCGAGCCGGGCGTCGTGTCGCCGGACCGCGGCTCTGTGCGCACATACATACCAAAATAATATTATAATACATAGATATGAGCAAAAATATCACACGTACATGCTATAGTAAAGTGTATATGAGAAATTACCATGTAAATTTTTTGGAGAAATCCTGCGTGTAAAGCGCGTCGAAACGCATTGCAATAATAACGCATTTATACGTTATTGTAAGTGTATAAGAGAAATGACCATGTTAAATTTGTGGAGAAATCCTGCATGCACGTCAAATACTAAAGCAATTTTTATAACTTTCGAAAACTTTTTGACTGGAAATTTGTTCAAAAGTTTCGAAAATGTGTGATTGTAAAGATTTTTACGTGATGTTGATGAATTGCGCTCGCGCCGCCAAAATGAAAAATGTTGGATATTTTATCTAGTTTATATTGTCAGTAGATATTTTATTTTCCATATGATTCGGAACAGAGATATCGTGAAGGAACTGCGAGACGAAATTTTTACAGAACGGCGGCACGAACGGGAAAAGTCACGATGTGGCAAGGTAGCAATTACAGAGATAGCTTACACAGAATTTCTCCCTTGTTTTTTGATAATAACCATTTTTTTGAATACATACATAATGATAATGTACAACTAATTTTTAATGTTTTGATCAATTTTGTTAATTGTCATGTTTAACTTATGAATTAATGGCAGAAATTTATAATTATAATTAATATGTTAATTTTTGAAATATTTCTACTATTTACTCAATATTTTCGATTATACAATTAAATTCTTTGCTTTTATAAAAAAGGTTTTGATAGTTTAAATAAAGTATGTGCCAACTTAAACATGAAACATTATTTTAACTTACACTAAAACAAGTGCAAATTATTCAAGATTTAGCGTCAGCGTTTAAGCAAGTGTTAGTAGCTGTAGGTCATTTACAGTGCAAAGATATTATAAAAGAGATTTCCCACTTACCGTAATAGAAAGAAAGAGATAGAGTATATTGTTACATACAGACATACTTTAGTTATTTGTTATTTTGCAAGAAAGTGCTGTCAATATTAAGTGCTTAAAAGGAGTACAAAATGTTAGGGATAGGACCGTAATTACATTAAAAACAGGTTACATAATATTTTAACGGTTTAATAAAAGCATATTAGCGATTATAATAGAAAATAAATACACTTAAGAGAACTATAATCTGTATGTAACAATATTGAGAGATAACATAAATATTTTACCTGTACACCAGAAGTAAAGATCCTGGGCACCTTTTCGGTGCGCACAAACTTATTACAAACAAAGATAGATTTTTAACAAATAATACGAGATATAGAACTATCTCAATACACGTATATGTTAGACATTATTTTCCATGATTAGCACAAAGATTTGCAGGTAACAGAACTTAGGAATACACAAAATAACCATGATAAATGGGAATTAACACAAACACAAAACAAAGTGCTTGGATTATTTTTAATTTTATCGACAGCATTAGAATACAACAAAAAATGCTAAACTTTCGATATAGAAGATGAATAACATATTAGAGTTTGGGAGGTTTTGTGGAAACATTCACATTTATGAAGCATTATATTTCAAATTAAGCTACCAATTTAACTTGACAAAATAACACATTTAAGATGTATACTGGAATTAGCAAAAACACAGTATGCACTTCACATACATATTTCAAATATTACCTAATAAAGATTTCGAATAGTTTTCCCAGGTGAATTATAACGCGACAAATTCATAAAGGTCCCAAGGAGGAAGTATCAGATCATCAAATTTGCCTTTTCGAAATTCACGAAGTAATTCAACATCACAGAAGGAAGCAAACTTAACTGAAGGAAGAAATAAATAAAGCATTATTGATAATGAACAAGATCAATCCGCGATCAATAACAAGCACACAATACTAAATAGAAGGTAATGAAGTGAAACATTTCAGAAACATTATTAAGAAAATGGTTGTAAATCTAGAGGAAATATGAGGGTAGTATATAATGTTACTAAATTGATTGTTAACTGGTATATTTAGTTATCAACAAAACCCTAGCTGAGGCAGAAAGGAAACCAAGTATTACTTTGACCAATGTTATCAACGATTCCCTAGCATTATCAACAAAACCGTAGGAGCAGATACCCAAGCGTTACCAACAGATCTTTAGCAGAGATGTGAATCAGGCGTTAACGCGAGTACCCTCAACAAGCGTTATCAATAGTACATTAGCAACAAAACCAAACTTATCAACAAATCCACAGCCTTAATTGCGAAACTGTTGCGTTATCAATTGAACCCTAGCAGAGGCAGAGCCCAATGAAGCGTTAACAACAGAACCCTAGCAGCAGAGAAGAAAACCAAGCGTTACACAAAACCCTAGCACAGGTGAAAACCAGTGTTACCAAGCGTCACCCAGCAACCAGCACACAATACATACGGCTCCGGTTCAGGTGGTGCAATGAATCGTTATCGATAAAACCCAAGTAGAGGCGAAACCCAAGCATTATCAACAGAACCCTAGCGAGGCAGAGCCTAATGAAGCGTTATCAATAGAACCCTAGCAGGGAAAATACCAAGCGTTATCAATAGAACCCTAGCAGGGAAAATACCAAGCGTTACACAAAACCCTAGGAGCAGAGAAGAAAACCAAGCGTTACCACAAAACCCTAGCACAGATGAAAACCAGTGTTACTAAAACAACCGTAGGAGCAGCTGTGAAAACCAAGCGTTTTAAACAGAACCCTAGCAGAGGCAGAGCCCAATGAAGCGTTATCAACAGAACCCTAGCACAGGTGAAAACCAGCGGAAAGCGTCACCCAGCAACCAGCACACGATACATACGGCTCCGGGTCAGCTGCACGGCGGGCGGCAGCCTGTCGAGGCGCGTCATGGAGTACGCCCTACCTGGCGCGCGCGGGGCCGGCACCGTCGGCACCAGGTCCGTGCGCCGCCGGGCCACCGACGTCCACGTGGACGCGGGGGAACGCTCCGATTCGTCTGGAACGTTCCGGAATGTTCCGTTGTACACTACACGCGCTTACAATTATTATAGTCAGCAATCTTAAGGCTTACGCAGACCGAGGCGACACGGTATTTCGGTACGGTAAGGAATTCTACCGAGAATCAACGCACACTAGACACTTTATTATTATTTTAGACGTCACGAGCCCGTGACGCGTCTTTCCAGTGCAATTAAAGCATAGCAAAATAAGTCATATTGCTATATGGATACGTTTGAAATTTTGAATGTCTGTAGCGACTACTATATGTACATATCGACTGTATATTTCATTAGTAAAAATTAATCCCCTGCCACGTCGTCCGGGTCTGCGTAAACCTTTATTGTCCGGGCTGAAGTTAGGCCGGAGTCGATGCATAAAACATAAAATATTCAGTATCCCCATCGATATTATAAGTAAAAGATATAAGATAAGTTATTCTTGTTAATTTCAAATGCGATTTTAATATTACACATGGAGTAATCAATGGTCAATTTTACATCAATTTTTCATAAATTCAAATAAAGTTAGTTGACTTAATATAATACCTACATCTAAAACAGAATTATTTAATATTTCTGCATAATATATTTTTTATGTTCGTATAGTGTAAATTGTGAAATCTTATTAGTTTTTCTTTATATAACGTACTCATAAATCATTCAACTTAAATTTAAACGATATAATTAATATATTATGTCTTACGTAATTACAAAATTAAATATTCCAATTCAATGGATAAATAATGATTAGCATAATATTTCAAACCAACACAGTGAGGCCGGCATACTTTTATTTAAATATTTAAAACAAAGAAAGACTGAAATTTAAATAAGATGTATTCTCTAGTACCTAGTTATTGTCTACTTTCCTTATTGTATCAACGAATACAGAGAAAAATATTTTTTATTTCTACATTAGTTTCAATAAAAACCTTTTTAATATATTAATATCTCTTTGAAACTGTAATAAAAACATTTTAATACTCACGGAAACTCGAAAACATTAATCCTTAGCAGCGTAAAAAATAATATTTTCAATAAACATTTTTTGATAAAAAATACAAATTCAATTTTTATAAAAAAAAATTTAAAATCAGTAAGTATTTAAAACAAAACCAAAAATCTAACTACTAAACCAAATATAGCCACGCTATATTTATTACTATACACCAATTTTCAATACCTAAGCAAAATAAAGCTCCGTATAGCATAGCTGCTAGACTAGACATTACCTAAAACTAAACTACATGCAGTGCTAAAGCGAAAGAGTGTTCAAAATATTTTCTATTCAATAGCAAAAGCTGTGTGATGCGTAAAAAAATTTCAAGAAAATTATATGAAAATAAGAATATTTATAACAATGTAATGACGGCGAAAAATACTCGACGTAAAGTCAATATATATATATACAAAAAAATAATAATCGTCATAAAAAAATCATTTTTTAAGTAACTCCTACAATTTACTTTCTTATCTAATTTCTACTTCTACAAAACTATCCAATGATAACGTAAATTTTCTAAACCAAAAAGTCAATGGTATCTTAGCAAAGTGAATACCTACCACAATTAAACCAAAAATTCGAAAACAATTAAACATTTTCTGAATATTAAGTTTTTATGAAAAAGTTGCTTTACACCCTACGATACGACCTTACGACATACCTTTGTTATCAGTGTCGGATGTGTCCAACTGAAGCGCTGAGGCGCGTCTTGTCAGCGGCGCAGACGCGAACATCACATTAGTCGTTGATGCCGCCCTGGAACGTGATATTTGGAACATTATATTATAGTGTATGGGATTGGAATGTCGTGCGATATCGTGTCGGATGCGTGTCGTGAAGTATAATTAATTAAGGTTTAAAGGGTAAACGTATGTGATTGTTCAAACATGTATTTATTATGTAGGACAAAAACAAACTTCATATACCTAATCAAACATGAAAAATGTAACATTCCAAACAAAATTGAATGTTTGGGACGTTTTTTTTTAAAGAAAAGGTGTATTTTCTAACTAAGATAACTAAAATTAAACTTACAAAATGTCTCTAAAACAACTAAATAATTCAAAAAACAAAACAACATAAAATTTTACAAAATGCATCCAAGTGTATTTCATGCTAAATGTGCTGTGCATAAGCATAATTATTGTGTATTTTCTAAATTGTACATGCATCGTGATTCTTTAAGAATTCATCATTGTTATAAATAAATGGATTCATATACTAATTATATACAATATCTATAGGTACACGAATGGATATTATTTATAAGAGTTATAAGACATGTATACTTGATCAGATTTCTTCATTATAAATTAATTAAAGCAAAACTAATCCATATTTATTATACTTAGTAGTTTAAACTATTTATCTAAGATCTATGCCTACTGATATAAAGGAATAGATTGTATAATTTCGTAGATCTAAATTTATTTTATTTATTTTCAGTTCTACCCTCAGTTATTTTTGTAGTTAGTTGTAAATGGTCTTATGTACAATTTTTGGGGCATTTTTCGAAATGAGCGCTACATATTAATAGCTACATATAAATAATTTGTAGGAATTATTTAGACTAATACGATATTTGAACAACATGTTATAAAGTCTATTAAAACGTTTCCAAAATTTAAAAATCCTATTTTTACTCTGTCCATAACCCAACCAAACTATCATCTACATCCTATACCACACTTTCGTCAAAGCGACAATTAATTGGGCCATTTACATAATCCGTTTGTACTTTCGAAATGGGGCATTCAATAATTTGCAACGTCAATTTGGGCTATTGTTTCACGACAATGGCGAGTCGTTTGAAGGATGCTGACGTCACACTGTGTGGCAACACTCGCTTTTCGTGTATTGAGTATTGCACTTTCATGAGTGTCACTTCCTTAAAATTGTGACACGTTTTTGTGTGCAATTTTTGTTTAGAGAATTTTATAGCAGATATATTTTCGAATCTTAAAAAGAAGTGATCGAAAAAATTGCCAAAGCAGAATTTAAATTATAAGTGAAGGGATAGCAAGTCCGTCTAACTTTGCAATAAAGTTGCATAATTATTAATTACGAACAGAACTACTCTTTAAAATCTTTCAAAAAGCTTAAATATCTAGCCGGAATATTTTAGCAATTCTTTTGCATGCAGATATTGAAAAACTGCAGACAATAACATTAAATATAATCATATATTGCCAACCAATTGAAACCGTTTCATAAAACCAATGATCTTTCAGAATAATATTGAATAACGGCTATATAAAAAGGTAATTACGTTGGAAAGCAGACCTATTGTTTGAGTGTGAATTTTATTGTGAAAAATTGATAACGTTGCATATAATCAATATAATCTAAATACGCTCTTATAGCGGCATTATACACGTCATATCACTAGGTTTTACTTGCCACTTCAATGTTGCATTCAGAATAAAACAATTGTTTAGTATTTTGATAGAATAAGATAAACAATGCTACATATGATACAGTATAGCAAAACAAACATACTTATTCCGAAAATTTTACCTAATGTATTTTAAATAAATGTAGGTACCTATATTATCAAAGTAGTTTGGAATAACTTTATTATGAAGAGGTAACCCATTTAATCCTTTTTTAATCAGTTAATAATACTATAAATAATTATTATTTTAAGAATTCATCATATGAAACATAAACCCCCATGAACTCTAAAAAATGCCGGTATTTTTAAACAAGGTTTAAATTCTAAATTAAGTAAATTTATAATATAGGTAACCCTATAAACAAGATACGAAACGGCGAATGCAAACCGTTTTAAAATTAATTAAGCCGCCATTCTCGAAGCAGATAAGATTGTTGATAATTACTTTTATTGTGCGGAAAATTTTCAATAGTTCTAGATAGATACCTGTTTTATACATTTCAATTTTCAACGTAACTTTGTCTAATCCGTTGGTTTAATAGAATAAGTTTTAGTATTGTTTAGTTCCATCATTCGATAATAGATGACGCTAGTTGTAGAAGCTGTGTTTTTAAATCGCGCTTATGTTATTTTTTTGTAACTAGATATAAGCAAAATGATGTTGTAGTTCCGTGATCCTCCGCAAATATACGGTCAGAGCGTTTTTGTGTGTTTTATTTCCGACTCTGGCTAGTGTGTACTACATTGCTGGTGGTACATAACATTTGGTCCTTCGAGCCGGATATTGGAGACCAGGTGGTGACGTCAGCGGCCATTGGAGGGAGCGAGAGGGAGAGCAGCCGGGACGCCAGCAGCCAGCGGAGCGAGCGAGAGGGAGACAACCGGGACGTCAGCGGCCAGCGGAGCGAGCGAGAGGGAGAAGATCCGTGACGTCAGCGGCCTGCGGAGTGAGCGAGAGGGCGACAACCGTGACGTCAGCGGCCAGCGGAGCGAGCGAGAGGGAGAAGATCCGTGACGTCAGCGGCCTGCGGAGTGAGCGAGAGGGCGACAACCGTGACGTCAGCGGCCAGCGGAGCGAGCGAGAGGGAGAAGAACCGTGACGTCAGCGGCCTGCGGAGTGAGCGAGAGGGCGACATCCGTGACGTCAGCGGCCTGCGGAGTGAGCGAGAGGGCGACAACCGTGACGTCAGCGGCCTGCGGAGTGAGCGAGAAGGCGACAACCGTGACGTCAGCGGCCAGCGGAGCGAGCGAGAGGGAGAAGATCCGTGACGTCAGCGGCCTGCGGAGTGAGCGAGAGGGCGACAACCGTGACGTCAGCGGCCAGCGGAGCGAGCGAGAGGGAGAAGATCCGTGACGTCAGCGGCCTGCGGAGTGAGCGAGAAGGCGACAACCGTGACGTCAGCGGCCAGCGGAGCGAGCGAGAGGGAGAAGATCCGTGACGTCAGCGGCCTGCGGAGTGAGCGAGAGGGCGACAACCGTGACGTCAGCGGCCAGCGGAGCGAGCGAGAGGGAGAAGAACCGTGACGTCAGCGGCCTGCGGAGTGAGCGAGAGGGCGACATCCGTGACGTCAGCGGCCTGCGGAGTGAGCGAGAGGGCGACAACCGTGACGTCAGCGGCCAGTGGAGCGAGCGAGAGGGAGAACATCCGTGACGTCAACCGACTCCGGAGTACAGGTGCGAGGGAGAAGGACTACCAGTGAAGTGAAACGTGAGTACTTTGAAGTTCAATTATACAAAATTGGACCTTAAGTCCAAGAAGATAAAGTGAAGTGACGGGGAATCCATGCCCAAATTAAATTAAAGTAACTTTAAAACACTTAGAAAATTTTCATTGTTTACATAGACTTAGTTTTTTGTTCGTTGTATTGAATAGACACTTGTAAAATTTTGTAAAAGAATTTACCACTTATAATATTTTAGAGTTGAGGAGACAGTTTGTACATGTGAGTTAGTTTTTGTTTTATGCAATTTAAATATTAAGTTAAATTTATTTATTTCAAATAAGTTTGAGAATATAAAGTCTATTTATCTTATTGTTGTTCGGAAGTCTCTAAAATATTATAATGGAAGCATTTAATAGAATTCAAGAAAATAGTAAAGAGCTTATCTCTAAAGGTAGAGTCAATTTTAAAAAATCCCCTAAGGAAAGAATTACTGTTTCGTATGTTGAAACTCGTTTGGAATCTTTAGAAAATCAGTGGCAATCATTTTGCGATATTCATCGCCAAATTATTAGCGAGATATCTAAGAGGGAGTTAGACTCTTCTAGCTATATTAAAAATTGTGTATATGATGAGACCGAAGTACTATATGTAGATTACAAAACTGAATTGAAAGATGCTTTGATTGAATTAAAGGGTAATAGTCGGTCCGGGGTAAAGTCAAGTGATTCCAGCGAGTATCAAGAAAAATGTGTCATAAAATTACCAGAAATTTCTTTGCCTAAATTTTCAGGAAAATACACAGAATGGCCTACCTTTAGAGATCTTTTTGTATCATTAATACACAATAACCATAAATTAGATGATGTACAAAAATTACATTATTTAAAGGGTCATTTATTAGGAGAACCGGAACAGCTCCTAAGACATACAGCAATAACCGATAAAAACTACACGGCTTCCTGGGCTCAGCTAGTCAACCGTTATGACAACAAAAAGTATTTGTCAAACAATATCCTAAAACGTTTGATGAGTCTAAAAGTATTGCATCATGAATCGTCATCGGCGATAAGAGAATTATTAGATAGTATGAACGAATGCTTAAGTGCTCTAAAAAACCTAGGAATTGATATTACTAGCTGGGACACAATCGTTATTTATATAATGAGTCACAAATTGGACCCTGAGTCCAGGAAGCAGTGGGAGTCCAAGGCAAATGATTGCGAAGACCTACCAACCTTGACTCTATTTAGAGAATTTTTGGAGCATAAGTTTAGGTCATTAGAGTTTTTAGACACTAAGTCAGTAAACGTAAAAAACCCTCGTTCTAGTCCCAAAGTACTTTATGTGAACAATACTTTGACGGATAGTGTTGAATCTGGTCAGTCTTATGTGGCGAAGTGTCCGTATTGCAAAGGGGCAACTCATAAATTATATAATTGTAAGGAGTTTGCGAAGTCGGACTATGATGTGAGACATAAATTTGTACAAAATAGTCGCTTATGTTTTAATTGTTTTGGTAGCAACCACTCCGTATTTTCATGTCGCCAATCCACCAGATGTAAGGTTTGTAAGCGTAAACATAATTCATTGCTTCACCCCGAAGAATCTAAAAATGTTGAGTCCCATCAAAAGAATGTGGTTGTTTCTTCAGCAACCACATCTGAACGCGATGTTGTTACGTGTTTTTCGAATGTCCGTAGTCAAGTTCTTTTGGCTACTGCAGTTGTGGAAGCGGAGACGAATACAGGTAAGGCTAACTTTAATTTGCGATGCTTATTGGATCAAGGCTCAATGGTTTCTCTCATCACCGAATCCACGGTTCAAGCTCTTGGGCTAAAGAAAATTCCAAATAAGGTTCGTATTTCTGGAGTAGGAGGTCAGGAAGATTCCTTAGCGTCAAGATCTATGGTTGAAGTAAAAATAAGATCAACTTATAATCCCAAGTTTACCATGGTCGTTCAAGCGCACGTTCTCGGTAAGCTTACATCGTTTCTTCCATCAAGGAGAGTCAATCTGCGGTTGTGGCCAGAGCTTTCACACTTGCAATTGGCTGATCCAAAATATGAAGTCCCAAACAAAATTGATTTGTTGCTTGGTGCGGAGGTGTATGCCCAGGTACTGGAGGACGGCATGATAAAGGGTCCCCCTGGATGTCCGTTAGCACAGAAAACGCAATTAGGGTGGATATTATCTGGGCACATTCAATCAGAAATGTTAGATTCTGGAACGCACCAACAACCGAGAGTGATCGTCAGCATGCACGCTGGATGCAATGAAGATGAACTACTAAAAAGGTTCTGGGAAATAGAAGCAGAGCCATGTTTGGTAAGCAATAAAATAATGACAATCGAAGAAAAGGCGTGTGAAGAGATTTTTGAGAGGACAACTAAGAGAGACAAGGAGGGAAGATATATTGTTAACTTACCTTTCCGCCCCGAAGTAAAGCATGAATTTGGAGATACACGAAGTGTAGCGGTGCAAAGGCTAAAGAGTTTAGAGAAAAGATTTAAGAACACCGAACTCAAGAATAATTATTCGCAAGTGTTGAAGGAATATTTATTGCTGGGTCATATGGAAAAAGTACAGGAAGACTCGGAAGAGACGCGGAGACGTTCGGTATGGTTACCGCATCATGCAGTAGTCAGACCAGACAAAAGCACTACTAAGACGCGAGTAGTATTCAATGCGTCAGATAGAAGTGCTAATGGTATGTCGTTAAATGATGCCCTGATGGTTGGCCCAAGACTACAACCAGAATTACGTCATATAATCATGAGATGGCGTCTCCACCCGATATGCCTAATAGCCGACATCATAAAGATGTATAGGCAAGTAAAGCTGAAAAGGGAGCATACAGATTATCACCGAATCGTGTGGAGAGATGACAACAACGAAATCCAAGATTATCGTCTACTTACCGTTACCTTTGGCACTTCCAGTGCACCTTATTTAGCGGTCAAAGCTCTCCAACAGCTTGCAGTCGATGAGGGTGGGAGCTATCCACTAGCTGC
This sequence comes from Colias eurytheme, assembly GCF_061535395.1. Taxonomy (NCBI): domain Eukaryota; kingdom Metazoa; phylum Arthropoda; class Insecta; order Lepidoptera; family Pieridae; genus Colias; species Colias eurytheme. The sequence goes on along the minus strand of NC_142999.1, from coordinate 8,616,014 downwards.
TGCAAGACTAAAAACGGACTTTTACATGGATGATCTGTTAACCGGGTGTGATTCTGAAAAAGAAGCATTACGATTATATGAAGAAATGACTGAATTGTTAAGTAAAGGAGGTTTTAGGCTACAGAAATGGAGTAGTAATAGCATGGAGGTGATGGAAGGTTTTGAAGGAAATATAGAACAGGACAGGGAACTTAAGGAGGATGACGTGACTAAAGTAGTAGGTCTCTTTTGGAACCGCCGCACCGATGACTTTAGTTATAGAGTTCAGTTTTTATCAGCGTCGCTTCCTGCAACCAAAAGAGAAATTATAGCCGAAATTTGTCGACTGTACGATCCGCTTGGTTGGATCGCTCCATGCATCATCACTGCAAAAATATTCATACAAAAATTATGGATGACTGGATTTGGATGGGATGATAGATTACCGTCTGAACTTATTAGTGAATGGATAACTTACCGGGAGGAATTATTTCAGCTAACAAATTTCCAAATACCGCGATGGGTGCAAACACGAAGCAAAGATACAGTTGTGGAGTTACATGGGTTTAGTGACGCTTCACATGCCGCCTATGCTGCTGTGGTTTATATTCGTTGCGTTTCTGAAGATAAACAAATTAAAACTCACCTGGTAGCTGCAAAAACTAAAGTTGCCCCGATCAAGCAAATCTCCATACCTCGACTGGAACTCTGCGGTGCGGTGTTGGTAACTAAATTGTTAGTTGAAGTAGCTGAAGTTTTGAACATACCAATTTCACAGTTGCATGCTTGGACGGATTCCACCATCGTCCTAGCGTGGCTTAGTGACCATCCCAGTCGGTGGAAAACATTCATAGCCAACCGGACTTCTGAAATTCTAAATCATTTAGAACCTTGTAAGTGGTCGTATATACAGTCCAAAGAAAATCCCGCTGACTGCGCGTCTCGTGGAATACTACCTTCTGAGCTAGTTGAGAATAATTTGTGGAAGTATGGTCCGGATTGGTTAAGTAAGATTGATATTCAGTATGGTAAACCGCTTTCCATATGCACTAAAACTGACCTGGAAGAAAGAAAGATTAAAGTACATGCTGCAACTAAGGAGAACTGTGAAGATATAGATATATTTTTAAAATTTTCATCTTTTACGAAGCTGGTGAGAGTAGTCGCATACTGCAGAAGATTCCTGAAATTGAAGGATCCCGTTGAAACTCGTCCGAAATTTCTACCTTACCTTTCAGCTGAAGAGCTCCGAGATGCCACCATGTGTTGTATCCGTCAGCATCAGCTTACTTGGTACCCTGAAGAAATGAAGAATCTGAAACATAAAAACATCATTAAAAAGAGTAAAATTGACAATTTAAATCCATTAATAGATGAATTAGGAATTATGAGGGTCGGAGGAAGAATGGAAAATTCTTGCCTGAAGGATGGCAGCAAGCATCCGATAATTGTAAACGGTGACTCCTGCTTGGCGAAGTTGATTATAGCCGATGCCCACGCCAAAACCATGCACGGAGGTCCCCAGTTGACCATTAACTACATACGTTCGACGTATTGGATCACCAAATTGAAAAATCTAGTACGATTTAATATACACAAATGCGTTTCATGCGTAAGAAACGCGGCGAAGTTTCGAACTCAATTGATGGGCCAGCTGCCTGCCTGCCGAGTCACCCCTCGAAAACCTTTTTTATACTCCGGTGTTGATTACGCTGGTCCCATTAATATTCGCGTTTCGAAGGGTCGTGGCCATAAATCCTATAAAGGATATATTTGTCTCTTTGTTTGCATGGCCACAAGAGCCGTTCATATAGAAGCAGTTTCCGATCTTACTTCAGAAGGTTTTTTGGCAGCTTTCAAACGTTTTGTTGCTAGACGAGGCCGTTGTATTCAGTTGTGGAGTGACAACGGCACCAATTTTGTAGGTGCGTCTAAGGAGTTGCGGAATTTGTTTGCAAATGAGAAATCCCAACTGCCTGTTGACATTGCATCATCATTGGCTAACAATGGTACAGAGTGGCGCTTTATTCCTCCTCATGCTCCAAATTTCGGTGGAGTGTGGGAAGCAGGCATAAAGAGCACTAAACATCATCTGCGTCGCGTAATCGGCGATTCTACTCTTACTTTTGAAGAGCTGGCGACGGTCTTGGTGCAAATTGAGGCGTGTCTCAATTCGCGACCTTTGTCCGTAGCTAGCTCCGACTCAGGTGATCCCAACCCGTTAACACCGGGTCATTTTTTAATAGGGGAGCCATTGATCGTGGCTCCGGATAATAATTTTGAATACGAGAAAATTTCCAATTTGCGTCGTTGGCAGTTAACCCAAAGGATGGTGCAGCATTTTTGGAAGCGTTGGTCCCAAGAGTGTCTAACCCAATTTTTTCAAAGGTACAAATGGAAAGGCAAGGTTCCCGACATCAAGGTAGGAGACGTGGTCTTAGTGAAGGAGGACAATTTGCCTCCTGCGAAATGGATGTACGGATTGGTGGTTGAATTACATCCGGGTAAGGATAAGGTGACACGTGTTGTCACGTTGAGATATAGGGGTTCTCACATACAAAGACCGACTTCGAAACTATGTGTGTTGCCCGTTAGAGAAACATAAATGTAAAAAAGAAAATATATATGTATTATGTTAGACGTAAGTAAAGAATAAGTATTAGTTTAAAGAGATGTATTTGCTTCTATGTATTGCTGTATCTTTTTGCATAGATGTATTTTTTTGTATTGTGAAGGACTATTCGTCCTTGGCGGGCGGTATGTCTAATCCGTTGGTTTAATAGAATAAGTTTTAGTATTGTTTAGTTCCATCATTCGATAATAGATGACGCTAGTTGTAGAAGCTGTGTTTTTAAATCGCGCTTATGTTATTTTTTTGTAACTAGATATAAGCAAAATGATGTTGTAGTTCCGTGATCCTCCGCAAATATACGGTCAGAGCGTTTTTGTGTGTTTTATTTCCGACTCTGGCTAGTGTGTACTACATTGCTGGTGGTACATAACAACTTCCTTGAATTCGTTATACATAGTTGCAATGTGATTAAAACAAAACTCTAATCATTTATACTAAATTTGCATTGTAACTTTATTTTCAGTAATAATCTGTGGCATTTAAAGTTGTCTATGGATCAAAAATGGAGGCTACAAGCCGTCCAGTCGTGGCTTCGTTCACACAACGATATTCCAATACAAATTACCTAATAAATTTCAAACCGATAAGAATCTTAATGTTCCTTTTAGAACAGTCCTGAAGATCTTCCTAATCTATTCATCAAAACCTATTTAAAATTTGGTTTTTAAATCAAAACACACACACACATACACATTCGTATTTATAATATTTTCAGTTGTGGGGATTCCTCCCCACACACTATACACACAGTCAAAACAAATCTTTTCGTCGAATCTTCTAAGCAAGCCGCTCTCAATAATTGCACACAAATAAGGAATGTATGTCAGTATGTGCGTATTTGCAATGTGTATTTATAGCCGGCTAATTAGCCATTCCGTGTGTGCGTATAACAGTATTTATCCTGCCTCCCGTATACGTAGAAATATATCGAGTTATGTTCCACTTACTATGAAGACAAATTAGCAGACGCGTTATTTGATATTGTGGTAAATACAAAGATTATTATTGTTCTATAAATAGGGCTAATTATTAACGAAATATACGTTTTTGACTACTGAACATTAGGTGGCCCACCTGTCCTTCAGCAGGCACTACCAATATAAAAAAACAAACACATGAATAAGTTATCCCGTACCTAATAGACCCAGATCATTATAAAGAATGAAAAAAAATTATTGCCTATTTATAAATTATTATCTTAAAATTAAATGAAGCAAATGGACTGGATCCTCCTGTAGGTAGCTACTAACATGATACCGAGATACTAGCCTATGCGTATAGTCTATATCTATTTCTGTAGGCACCAAACTTGATTCCTACTATATCCGATCAGCTGTCTTTACGTCAGCAGTTTTTACGTCACAAAGATCCATCACTTACAAACTTTCTCGTCTATTTATTATAAAGTTTGTCGTGTGCTAAAAATAAATATGCTGCCAATTCGCAGCTGATTATTATCTTAGAGGGCGCGGTGACACAGTGCGTGTGACCCATTTAGTATGCTGTATGGATAAGGGTAGAAAGTTATAATATCCTTACCAAATATAGGGCAAAAGCTACTAAATATATACCTACTATACAGCATTAACGAATAAAATATATGCTGTCGCTCTTCCGTATAAAGATGACAAAAATTAAGGTTTCTTTCTAATATAACACTCTTAATTTTAAAATCTAAGAGTATTTCTACACTAAAGTCCACGACCAACACATTAATATAAACGTTGTATGTAGAAACGAAATAAATATTTAGATCTCATCTTACATGCAAATCAATAAACAAATAACGCACACATAAAAAGAACACTCAGATATACAATACCTATATACACATGCAACAAAACAACATGCAAGGAATGCAATCTACTAAATATTAATCTATCTACGTATTTTAGTCGGTTTAAGACACTCTTTGTCTATATTACAATTTTGATGTTAATAAAGTTTCAATGTTATTTGTTAAACATAAATCAAAATAAAAAATAAACAACATAACAAAAAAAATAAAAAATTTTGCTTACAGTGACTCAAAAAAGTTCATCTGATCTATGGGGTTGGTACTGGCGGGAGAAACAAATGAACAATTAGTGCAAAACAAATAAATAAAAATGTGATTTTTTCGTAGTTTATTAATCACTGTGTTGTTGAGACCCACAACCGAATGTCCTGATTGTAAAAAGCAAAAGCAAAATGTATGTCTGATACTCAATAAAAAAAAAAAACAAATGATTGAGCACAAAATAAAAAGAAAACATAATAGAAACCTACTGAATTCTATAAAAATACATGTTTCACAGTCTAAAATATAAGTCTAATTATATTTGAGCGATCGTTACGATTAATTAATAACATAATTAAACATGAATGATGCCTAGCTCTATTAACATAACCTGGGCAATTAGAGCTGTATATAAATGTAATAGCTTCGCTTATCGCATGCTATCTTGCTAGTTGCTTGTAACCTAACGCAGTACTAACATTATATGTAATACAATTTAAGACTGTGAAACATTAAAATCCTAGCTGAAAACATCTACAGCTATATTGAAATAGGAAACTAAGGGTGCAGATACACTAGAGCATTTACTTGTAACATAACATCGAACATTCGCCGTTTTGTCGAACCACTTTTCCACCACGATACTTAATTCTTTTATACTGTTTGATTGATTGCAGTAACATTTAACTGTGAAAAAGTTACATATACAACGAAATGTTACAGATAAATAAATTCACAATCACTTTGCATTAAGTACATCGAACATCGAGCATTCGCACAAACGTTCTATGACATAACTCTAGACCGCCCAACCTATGAAAAACGCTCAAGAAAATGCTCTAGTGTGCACTCCCACCCTGCCTACAAAAAACACGCTTACTCCTATCTCCACATACCTGCGCGCAGCCCAAAAGAATCCCGCCGAGTCGACCGGCTCGAGCAGCCGTGGCGTCGACGAGCCGAACGCGAACGCCGGCCGCGGCGCCGAGCGGGCGGCGCGCGCGCGCTCCAACCGCTCCGTGCGGTCCTTCTCGCGCTGCAGCAGCGCCTCCCGTCGCGATATGGACGCCTCCCATATCGCGCGTTTACGCTCTTCTACCTGTGGACAACGAGCATACGTGTAATCCAGGAGGTTAGGAATAACACACATATCTGTCACATTTATTAGCATATTTATGGGCCCTCTTCACAATGCGCAAGAGGCAATCACGATAGAGTAGAAGGCCTTATTTTTTATGATCAGCCGTCATTGTACATGTTTATTCATAATCGCCGTAATAGCGGCAAACATCGACGATCATTTGTTAGGCCATCACTGCCCATTGTGAAGAGGTGCAATCATTCGTTGTAACTTATCCGTCCTAAAAAATATGAAGTCACTGAAATGTCTATGTAATACAACGACAAAAGATTGTCAAAAGATTGAAAAATCAGCCCTCCAATCAAATAAAAATCCTTTAGGATCGTGCCAAAATTCGCCTAGCTTAGATTTACATGTAACTCTAAATGGAACATGGAATCTTTACAGTTTGATAACGGACGGTGTTTATCATTCAGATACAAGTAACAACACAATATCTTTTTGCCATTTAGTATGTACAAATTTAAATTACCTTTCCATTGGTGATCGGTCCAGAATTTTCGGAGATCACCTCCTATAAAATTAATAATTGTGTCTTAAAATTTTGGAATAGGTTCGATTTTGTAATATAAAAATTGAAAGGTCAGTCCTTAGACTGCATAAAATGGAATACAGTCCGATTAAAAGTATTTTTAAACAAGGGTTCGTCATAAATATTACATAAACTACAAGAATTCTGGAAGAAATTGCTGTTCAAGATGCATCTCACGTCTCATTCAATTAGAATTTACGGTCAATTACGGTAGAATAAATCGTCATAACATCATAAACATGGACGGAATTACGAGCTGATTTATCGCCAGTTAATTGATAAACAATTAAAAGTTAATACACACAAAATAAGCAAACTTTCACTGTCAACGTGTAGTGATCGATTAGTTCTATGCTGTTTCTACGGCTGCTGCCGAAGCGTGAAGTCATTAGCATTTTGATGAATGGAATGGGCAAATGTTGTGCATTTAGCAATATTCCGAGGAAGGTGAAAACACTTTATTGGCTGGATGTCAAAACGTTTCGTGATGTGCTCGTTATAACTTGGAAATATTCGCAAGTCACAACTCGCATTCAGCTTCATTTAAATCAATCAAGAAGTACATTAACACCTAGAAACACCAAGTATTATGCAAATATCAATTACATTGAGCCATGAATTCTTAAAGAGGCCAAACGAGATAATACAAATGAAAATGATCGACTATATATTTTTACACCTTGGATTCTAACAAAGATTACAATCTGTAAACCATTCAATAAACTCCTTATAAAAACAGTGGAAAGTGCCGCAGTTGTAATTGACAATCGTCTAGCGGAAACTAACCAGGAGGTCTAATTCGAAACGGCACAGAGCCCATAGATCAATCTAGATTTATAGAAAACGCACCTGCAAACTAGTAGGCACTAGACATGCAAATGCGATGGCATCTAGCATTCCTTTTGAATATTTAACGATAGTAAATGACAAATGTTATTTGCGACGTACAGACGTGGATTCCGTATTCTCGGTATCGGACGAGAAATCACTTAACTTCGCATATAGCTTGTACAACGTATGGTCTATTTTTATTTCATTAGAATAATGCATCATCGACGTGCATTAGTTTGTAAACTCATTGTTGATGATCCAATTATTGGACCAATTCCAAATTAATATGTAATGCTTATCAATCAAAATGTTTAGCTCTAAAACTTGGTGAATTGTGTCCACCAATTTAATTTAAATTTCTACATTGCTATAAACATCGTTCTAATGGCCTATCTGCACGAAGGACTACTATCTTTATGAAACCTAGCAATGCGACAAAATTAAACAAATAATACTAGAATCTTCAATATCCAACGCTCATTCTGATCCAGAACAAAACAATGTTCACACCAATCATAGTTAAGAGCTTACAATGAAAGCCAAACGCGATCCTGTAGGAAGTGAGCGTTATTTCGGTCGCATGTTCACGGCAGGAGTTAATTATAAATATTTTTGATGCACTTCTACCACTCGCCATACTTCCTTGACGCTTTAGTAGTATGGAATGTAACACGACACATGTTACATTCTTGGACATAAAGATCATCTTGTTTAAGATTTCAAGACTAACGAAGCTTAAAATATGGACTGTTAAAATGTTGTACTGCGTGTATGTAATAAAAAATAAATTTTGTTCCCTTGGGGCTTTATAATGCTGTCCCTTTACGGGTCAAAAGCGGAAACGTCTCCTCTAAAATATACTTTCAAAATATAAAATAGGACAAAATCCTACGCTAATAGATTCTATTTAAAATCGGTTCAACTGAATTGATTATACATCGAATGATTACAATCACCTATTTATTTTCTGTCCATAAATTGAATTTATTCTTCGGAAAAATCCTCATTTCTGACATCCGCAAAAAAATCGCCAAAGAACGAGATTCTCTGTCTACAAAATGCAAAAAAATAACTCTAGTTACATCTTCAGTCGTTCAATTCCAACTATTGCAATTCCTTTAATCTAAAATTAACTGCACATCATCGTACATACGCAATATGGAACAAGCGCACGCCGTCATGCGTCTGCGCAGCCGGTCACTGCGCATGACCTCATGTATGTTATATAAGATGACCCGGTCACCTGGCGGCTGGTACCTTATCGTTGTATAATTGCACCAATTACCTAGTATCAAAAACTAAATGGGGATCATTTACTTTATTATGAATCGTGTGTTTTGTTTAATTGTCAGAATATGGGGCAATCAACTGTACTAAACTTAATGAATCATACACGAATAATAATTTGCTTCAGAAATCGTTGCAAACAATCTTGATACCTACATATATTTAAGACTGGTTGGTATATAACCCAATTTCAGATGATTCCTTATACCTTATACTTTCGGGAAGGATGTAGGCTACATTTTTTTGGCAAGACAAAACCCGAAGAGAAAATATAATTGAAAGAGTTGAGTATGTTTAGTTCAGGATACGAATGCACAGCCACAGGTAGGATACAAAGTCACAATCTTGATCATAAATCTATTTCTGCAAATCAAGCATAACAAGCAGAAATTATTTATAACCAGATAGAGCAGTAATTAAAATTCCTCCACTATTACACTAGGCTATCTAGCGTGTCGTCCCAAATCTGCCTTATTGGTTTTGGCTCGCTTCCAGTCTTTAAGGTCAAGTGCCAGCTTTCCTTTAGCATTGTTTGCTGTGCTGTACATGACTGGCTAAATTGAAATTGCGCTTTCTTTGCACACAATGTTTAGACGTATATGTAATATTTACGACACAACGAGATCACTCTTTTGTCCTCTAGACATTACCTACTGGACTTAGACAAAACATTGTCCAGGTAACTACGTGTAAAGTTGTAAACTTCTTAGAGGAGAGCGTATTTTGAAATTTATTTAATAGTTAATATAATAGTCTGTCTGTTTCTGGATTAACATTAATGGATAACACAGAAACATTTTTTAAAGCACGTGCACAACAAAAGATAATACTGTATTTCTTAAGAACATTGGAGAAATGACATTTATTTCATTAAAAATATTTTATAGGAAAAGTATTTGAAATTTTCTATATTTCTGTATGATATGTCTCCAGCGTTAATATCATATTAGTTCTTGTAGTAAAAATTACGTGAAAGTTGTGATTAGTCAGCATATTTAACTTTTCAATTTCTACACATAACACTGATACTTTCTTAAGATTTTTAAGTAGCAGTTTATAATCGTATCCATCCCGTAAGTTTGAAAGTGTCCTACATTCATTGACATTGCGTTGAGATTAAAATTTCAAGGTCGTGTCATGGAAATACCGTCACGTCATGGAGTAAGGCGACGATTTTGGTATCTTTGAATCTTGCCAAAGTAATGTCACACGTTCTTTTTTTCTATATATGCCCAAAACATCCCGTAAAATCTCCATATCTGTCCCGAGTAGGCTCAACTCCGCCATCTCGAATACCATCACGATCCAGTCACACACAATAAACAGTCGGAACAACAAAAAACACGGTATGACGTATTAATTACCATAATAATGTTGCTCCTAAACGCGTGAGAGCTGATGACATCACCGCACAAGGACGTCGTTATGCAACGTACGTAGGTTGAATAGAATTATAAAGATTCTTGTGGAGCATTAACGCAGTGCCGATCGTTTCCTATTGCCATTTTCGTGTTTATTCCATGTGGATTGATACATTTATTCGTCCGATGCACCTACGGATGGGAAATATTCTCGCCACTGTTTGTTATTGTGAGCATGTTAATATAGGAAGCCATTGTCACATCTCAATGAACATATTTGATGGTCTTCTAAAGTTTTGTACTTGCCATAATCTTTACAAACAAAAAGGTCATCGAGTAAATTTCCTATACATTTTGGGTCATTCTCAAATATAAGACTTTCTGGTTCATTCTGATCAACATATATTTCAATCATTGCATTTCCATTTGTTGCAAGTGGAACTGATGTTATAATCTCTTTAATAACTGACCGGTTTAAAACTACTTTAGATCGTGATTCTGACGCACGCAAGTCGCTAAGACGCAATACATCATTGTCTTTCCTATAAAAAGGACATAATATTATAATGCCGAGTGAGTAAGACGGTAAACAAGAATCAAAAGGAATTTACTAATAATGATGCCAATCTAATATGTCAATGTGTACTTACTCATAAAGATCAGTATTTGGGCAATAAAATATTCACGAAGTTGAATGAAATTAATACAGAATATTCTAGATAATAAAACGTACGTTGTGTAAATCCTACTCCTTTATATATAATGAGGTAACAATGAAGAATTAGTTGGATTTAAATACATTTATCTAATTTCAATAACAATAGTACCGATGTTTCCATACGAAGCAGCCACTTAAATCGGGCACAAGTAGTAATTACACCTTGCTGCCATTTAAAACAGGACACTTATTGATCAGTTGTTTCTATCATATCACCCAATCAAGCGTCATTTGCACGATTATACATATCCACGATTAGATAACGTATTATCTATATTCGCTACCAAATGTCGACTTACCAGCTAATACAAAGTAATGGAATTAAACCATGTTTTGTAGCCACGAGTCGAGAGATTCAATTGGAATCATGCGGGCGGTGCATCAATGTAATTTTTTCTTTAACGTTTTATCACAATACGTACTGCATCAAGGACTTCGAACTTCGTTTAAAAACATTATTTATTATTGTCTTCCATAGAGGAATGCAGTTACGTTAGTTATATTGAGTACTATTAAAGGTGAACATATGCCATATGCTAAAATCATTTAACACAACCTTTCAATCGTCGTCCGCATTGCATTTATATGTGTTGGATTTCGCATGAGATACGAAAGCACGGAATCGTGCTAACATTATTTGCATGGTCAGTAAAATGTGATAATTGGTGCGCGTAATCAAGGCGCTAATTGGAGCCGCAGACGGCAACAAAATGCAGTTACGAAACTCATCAATCGCCCGGTTTTCTAGAAAGAAAGCTGATCGAATTCAACCGTTTGTACTGGCTGCGGAATAATGAGATTTTGCCTGATGCACTTTGGTATTAATCAAATTGAAAATTCACTTTAAAACATGCTAGTTTAAAGACTTGATGACCCAGTCTATATTTTCCAATTAAGTTTTTCTAAACGTGATCAAATTACGTGACTCCATAGCGACAAAGTAAGTACATCGACTTGAGTGAATGCACAATATTTTCTTCCCCATATTTATCGTCGATAGCGAACCGTGCTTTATCACCGATAGCATATCTTGAATATCAATAAATAAAAGATAAACTTTATAACTTCTTGCATGTGCGTCGTGTTATTCTCGGGTTATAAATATAGCTATAAATTGGGGCATAAGTGCTAACTACTAAGTGTAAATAAGTCTTGAATAATATACATACTCGATGACGTGACCGGGTCAACAAACTGGGATTTAAGGAATTGTATATCAACCGGTCTATATTGTTTATAATAAATTATTCTTTTATATTAGATCTTTCGAACGACCTATATCATACATTTCATTACTGTTAGCTTTTAAGCGCCAGACAGTTTATTTCATTTAACCAAAAGTCGGTAGGTAGGTACCTTCGAAGAAGAAACCTTACACGTTTCATAAACATCTCAGTAGTGCTCACAAATTCGATAATATTACTAGCCTGTTTTCTTCTCAATCATTTTCTTCATCTATACATCTATTTCTAGATGTATTTCTCAAAACATATCGCAAATATCTATTCCATACCACGTCAAATGACCAGAAAGACTGCGGCTACCCTTGGCGCATTACTGACCCTTTACGTAACGCGTATCTGCCGGTCTCCACAATCGTGACAACATTCCGCTGCACTGAGGTTATTGCATATTTAATAGGCTAAATAGCGCATGTTTCCTTTACGACTTGATTATTATTGTGCTGTAATTAAAATGTGTTATATTGGATTGTTAAGGTAGAGTAGTAGACTGCATCGTCCAAAATTTCCAAAAAGTGACATGGCCTGCAAAACTTATAGAATCATGGTATAGTGGTAAAATATAGGTGTTGTCTTTACTGATATTATTAGGATAAATTGTTTTTCTGCATTTTCATTACGTATTATCCCTGCTACAATACAATGATTTTAATAAACGACCAGTCTGGTTTGTTCTCTAATCTTCATTAAAATGAGCCATTAAAATATAATTTTAACTAAACAAGCATATAATATGTCTTAGATCATTAAGTAATATGTTAAGAAAATGGCACGCCTACATTTCAGCTCTAAAGAGCTGGCCTTGGAGTCTCAAAGACAAAATTATTAACGCAACAGTTGACATAAAATAAGAGCATTTCTCCATTCAGAGACAAGTAAGTCAAGGGTTCTTTTGCGGAGGAACGAGGAACGTCGTTTAATTGCCGCTTATGCAAGATAAATACGAGTGTTTTTAATATACAGCTACGTAATATAATATACAGCTACGTAATATAAACTGTTAAGCGAATGGGACTTAGGTCTTCTGCAGTTATTGAACTAATTCATCTTTCGCCATATGAAGCAGACAAGTAACAAGAATATAAGTGTTGACATAATCACGACATTGGTAGAAAGACCTTCGCAACTAAAATGAAACTAACATCCATATATTCTATCTCATCTTATAGTGTCACGTTGAGGCATTTATTATGGAGCATTAAGACTGTTGATTAGATTTTCAGGTGAACCCTGAGAGCTTCATAAATTATCCCGTTTCAATTGGGAATTAACCTGTTTGGCCAAGGTCGGTGATTTTCCTTTAGAAGGTCATTCTTCTTCATTACTTCACTTGAATCGAATGCTTTTCAGTTCAAGTATCGTTCAGTCTCTAAATTATATGCTACTGTCGCTATCTTCATCTATATTTACGAAGCTGAAAAGTTTGTTTGTTTAAACGCTGAAAAGTTTGTTTGTTTGTCACCGTTGGATATGTAGGTAATTCATGAGTGCTAGGTTATATATGTACCAGGGGCGAAGCCAGGGCACTAGTTCTTGTATCATCTCCTACACGATTAAGGAGATGTGTCAAACTAAGCACATGTGATGCGACACTGGACGTGTCAGATTTTACTATAATCGTATTTAATTAATGGACTTAGGCTTACTGATTACATAACACTTCAGTCTAGGCATTAAATCTGCGTTATAATGTCATTTTCATAGTCAATGTATCTTTCTGCTTTTCACACTGCATTAGATATACCTATATCTAGTAAAAAAAACTGATATAATTTATTAACCTCGTTAGAAACAACGATCATATGTTTATCGGTGAGCATAGAAACGAAGCGTTTGGGTGAAAAGTCATTTGAGGCTTTTTTCCATTTGTTTCACAAATTAATGTTCATCATAATCAATGATCATGTTCATCAGCAACTTTTTAAGTCCCCTCTATCTTGCACAACGAACACTAAATCTCCCAGACTTATGCATCCAAAAAAAATCAAAACATTTCAAAGTTAGAAAGCGTTTGGCGCCTAACAAATCGGGGCAAGCAAAATAACGGTGAAGATTTCATTGCAGCCAGTGTTTTTGTCAATGCGGACATATTATATCTCTATATTCTATAGAATACTAGCTGTCCCGCAGCAAACGTTGTTCTACTCTTATCACTAAGGTGTATGAAAAATAGATGTTGGCCGATTCTCTGAGTTTGTTTGTTTGTTTGAACGCACTAATCTTAGGAACTACTGGTCAGATTTGAAAAATTATTTCGGTGTTAGATAGCCCATTTATTGAGGAAGGCTATAAGCTATATAGGTATCATCACCCTAAGGCCAACAGGAGCGGAGCAATGCGGGTAAAACCACAGGGCACAACTAGTAGAGAATATATAGGTCTATAGTTTTCCTCCGCAATACTGCTACGCTACTAATAAATTATTATCAGCCTTATCGACGATCTGCAGAATTCCATTCCATTCACCTCTGATCTCACTGCAGTCATATTTGAACGTAATGGCCATTAAAACTGAAATGCTTCGTATATATAATAAATGTAGAATTCCTTTGATAATTTTAATTATTTTTCGGTTTCGGTTTCGCTGTGACCTTGGTGTAGGTCTGTATTAATGTTATAAATGTTTTTGTAGTCTTGAACTATAAGAGGACACTTTCTTGCAGAATTTTTCATATCATCAGTTCAAAAGATACATGTGTCCCGCTTCAGGGACCAATACTTGTACCAATTTTATATTTTTCAAATTTAAATCAATACTGAAATAGTTTATTTCGAACAATTAATTTTATATGAGCCATTTTCGAGCGTTCCAAACAAATAAAAACCTCTCAACGATCCCGTTAAACTTCAAGACCGTTCGACGCTACTATCGTAAATTGAAAAATGTAATTTACATAAACGCTTCCGTTTACTAAGCATCGTCATCATAAAACCAACGAAGCGTGTAATTTTTGGAATATTCTAGAAGTCACTTATACTAACAGAAAACTAATTTATTAATAAACATACATTCTATAGGTACTTTTCACCTGCTCGTTAGCTTATCAAATACTGGCATGACAAAATCCTGACGAATGGAAAGGGAATAACTTCAAATTATGGTTAGCGCACTTTGTTATAATACAAATCAATGTAGACTACGCATTATTTCAATTAGTTATTTGGTGACGATATAAGAAATACCAAGAACATGATAAACACTAGATCAACCCCACATAATCGTGTATAATCACAACAGTGTGTATTTTTATAATTTTATAACAAGCAACTCATGATTCTATCACATTTAATAGCTTCACTTTCCAATTTTCTAATTTTCACTATCGTACGTAAACGCTATATTATAACTAGAGTAGAGAAAGTTGCACTTTACTGTATACGCAAAGGCCGGTGATATTGTAATACTTGGCACAATGCACATTAATAGATAGGTACCTACTACATAATATAGGATCTTGGATCTCGAACGAGTTACTTCGTATATTAAAAAAAATTAATAACGTCGACAAATAAAGTCATTGTTGATGATCCAATAAATTTAAAAGCCAAATCTAAAAATTTAATAAGAATGTAAAAAAAATTGTTTGCTGTAAAATTAAAAACAATCTGCAGTTGAAATTGTATACTGCTTTCAATATACTCGAATTTGTAAATTGTCAGGTAAAAACTTGAAAGTGTCTAACAAATTTAGCAAGGCCAAATTGAAAATATATTCACGATCATATTAAGATTTATAGCAGAACGCTTTATTTACCATAATGCCTATTATACTTTTCCCTTCTCACCATAAAAGAGTTGAAAGCCGCAGTTTCCCATAGTACAATTCAATGATAAGAGCCAATTTAGGTGCTAATCTTTCCCTATAGGCCAAAATTATAGCCCATACGCATAATGCAGTGAAAAAATCTGCCCTCTTCCATCAGTTTTATGTCAGATCTATATCACTATTATTATAATCTTGAAATCATATCAGAAAGTAAAAACTTATCGTTACGTAGGTAAATGAATAATTAGTAATTACAGCGAACTTATAATAACACCATGACATGGAAGAGTCTATCAATAAATTTTGGTAAGCCTGCTCAAGTGTACATATTATATGCTGTGATATGCGTCTCTGCAAAATTGTAATCTTTTACGGACGGACCACCTCAAAAACATAGAAACTTATAAACAGCCATATTTCCCTATTCACCATGTAACTGACAACTCAATGCCCATTGCATTTGAAGGAAATAAACGGCACACATGATTAGTTACATATTGTATGCCGGGTTAAAGGACACAAGCGTATACCAGGGTCACTATCCTTTAACATTTGCCTCTTAATTTTACTTCATTCACAAAATGGCCTCCTCTATAACACAAGACATTTTGCCTGACATCTCAATACATTCGCACAAACATGTTGAATGTGCTACCTAGCAGAAATCCGCGGCGTTACTCGCATGGTTCCCGGGTAGGTAGCCTATGCGTTTATTCAAACTATATCATCAGCTATTTTAATATGAAAGAGAAAATCTATTCCTTCTTTATAATATTAGTAGGCATTTGTGTAAAAGATTGCATACCTACTTAATTTTGAGGACATTGCAATTGGCGGCCCAATTCTGACAACCAAAACAATATACAAAGCACACACCATAAGGCCGGTTTCTGAATGGGAGAACAAGAAAATAGATAAGCAGCATTTAAGCTTGGTTTGAGACGTTCTTAAATACTCAATTCAGAAACCAGCCCATAACCACGTAAAGGTGCTTTTCTACCAATAATGTACGATGATGTGTTGCGAGGAATGTGTTTGTTACTAACCAATCATATCGCTTCATTTAATTTGAAGCGTTTAGCGTTTGAAGCGATACTATTGGTTATTTACAAACACATTCCTCGCTACACATCATCACACATTATTGGTAGAAAAGCACCTTTACGTGCTTATGGGCCGGTTCCTGAATTGAGTATTTAAAAACGTCTCAAACCATGCTTAAAAGCTGCTTATCTATTTTCTTGTTCTCCCATTCAGAAATCGGCTTTATGGTGTGTGCTTTGTATATGTTTTGGTTGTCAGAAGTTGTAGCTATATTGCAATCTTTTACACAAATGCCTACTACATATAATTAATATTATAAAAAATGATTGGATGATTTTTTCTTTCATATAAAAACAGCTGATGAGATCCGTCCCTTGCTCACCTGTTGCCGCCTGTCGTCATCCCTCGCGCGCTGTTCCGCCTGCCGCTTCCGCCTGTCCTCGTCGCGCTTCTCGCGCTGCGCCTGCGCGGCGGCCGCGTGCGCGCGCAGCTCGTCCAGCCGCTTGCGCTGCTCGGCTTCGCGCCGCTCGCGCGCCAAACGCGCTCGGTCTAGGGCCTCTGGTGGGAAATTAGCTTTATTGAAATAACATGGTCAAGTACATGTATGCTTATAAGCAGTAGAACAAGAAGTTTGTTTGACAGAGCTAATCTCAGAAAACTAGGAAGTAGTCTTCTAGTACTACAGGTCATCTCGATAGATGTAGGAGAATATTCTAAAAACTTGAATTCGCAGAAAGATAAGATGTAATATAATATGTAAAAATATGACATAATGCCTGATAATATTGAAATGGAGACTAATAAAACTGCTTTCACTTTTCATTGCACGCTCAGCGTAGTATTCTGAAGGATGAGCCAAAAAAAAATAGATTGATTTTGGCAATACATAAAATGCTAATGCAAAATAAATAATACTACGTACTTATTTTTACACAAATAAGTATAGTTTCAAATACAAGGATATTATAAATCAAAACACATGTTGATTCAATCGAAGCCGGTAAAAAGTAAAATATTATGTAATAGAAATCGACTGATGCAGGCCAACACCCAGAAATAAACACACAACACGATGAGTCGAAACTTATAAGTAATAATTTTATGTAATCCGCTGATGTAGCAATTTGAGCATATACGATTCTCACCATGATGTTACATTTCCAATTGAATATTAAACACATACAGATAATATTCAAATTAAGCTATATATTACTTTTTATCTAAATAATGAACTAATTTATGCATTCATGTATATTTGATGATAACCGGTCAAGATGAGTCACCACCAAACTCTAAAATTCCATAGACCACATACTACTCTATCCCTTTTTTTGCAGACACAATATCAGCTCCATGGTTTTTCAATTGACAAACACAGTGAAACAAACATTGGAAAGAAGTAAGAATGCGAGTCGAACATGTTATAAGAAATCATACAAGGCGTTGTTACATAAGCACTGATATATATTATGCATTACGAATGCAACGTCTCGAGGGTGGTACAAAACGTTGGAAACCACAAAAGTACTCCATGCAAATGGAAAGAAATGTCAATGGTTCGGATACGGGTGCGTTTAGATTGTCGATCGATCATTTTAGACTGCATTTTGCGATACACATATCGTTTAGACTGCGTGTGACTACTGGTTACTGTTTGTGAAAAGTAAAAAAAAAATAGCATGTTTGAAATCTACTCTAAAATTGATATCTCATATCACTGATATCAATGAAAAAAGAAATGTTTATGAATGTGTGTATGCTACAATATTAAAGTGACATGCAGAAGAATATACGGAACGATATACATCTGTATTTACTATTCTATGAAATATGATAAAACGAAAATGAATTAAAATTGGAGCAATGAATCAAGAGAAACAACCAATAAATCGGATCGCGTTCACTCAACAGCAAAATTGCTATAAGCACCCGAATTTCATGATACACGAAATATCCATCACAAATAGTTAATTATTATATACGTATAAAAATAAACGATACGAGTCCACAATAGTTAATAGTTGCCCAAATCGGACCATTTTACTTTCCTCCGTTCTAACGTCGTAACGGTCCATTTTAAAAATAATTTTTATTACTCGTTACGAATCCAGCTGCATTCGGCGCACGAGTGAAAGTGGTAATAAACTTGAATTATAAATTGAATTTTATTAAATGATACGAAATGGAAATGTATACAAATTGCCACTTTTCGAAATTATCTTTACTCGTGCGAAGTAACTTCTGCGGTGGGTATTTTTTACCGTTTCATTCATTGACGATAAATAAGAAACAAAACGGCATGAAATTAAAAGTTGAAAGGTATGTAAGGAAAGAAACTTATTAAATTGAGATTATTATCAATAATTTTCCGTTCCTTATTTTTTGTAAACGAATTTCAGACTTGCTTCAGAAATGGCAATAAAGTAAAATTAAAAACGTAAAATTCAGTTCCGTTGTTCAATTTGTTTTAAACTTATTATTTAACACGTTCACATTTCTAAATAGCTATTTTCTTTCTCTACCTACATTTTCTTTTATTATGAATAATAACGATCCAATCTAGACCTAGACAGGAGCTCGTGCCCTCATTGAAACGATTAAAGCTAATTCAAAGTGAATTCACAATAACATCCTTCAAGATTCTAGTCGTTCCATACCCACATACTTAGACATACTTTGATCAACAAGGGTCAAGAACTTATACAACAACACATAAAGGAATAGTTTTTAAACAAACTAACTGAAATCGTTCCATTAAAAACCATACTTCACTGTACCCTCCAGTTATCTTCAATGGCCAGATAGTCATGTAGAAACAAACTATCCATATTTACTCGTAACTTCAACTTTCCAATACAAAATATGCCTTAGCGTGTTTAAGACGCATTCAATTAAACTATCTCAGACGTCTGGTCTGACCCATCATAGTAATTTGGCCCTTAACGACTGTATGACCTAGATCCTTCCTACGCTTGAGGTGAGCGCTCAGTGGCAATGAATGGGGAAACTATTACCCATTGTAAATGATTCAAAAGAGGTATACTACGTTGGGGACATTAATAAACCATAATGTAACTGGTGTGACAAATACAGTGGAAAATCTTGGCGTATTTTCAGGGAAGCTTTTTGGAACGTATACGTCAGAAAAAGATTTTTGGGAATATTTGTATTCCAAAAAGAATGTTGAAGAACTGAACTGAAGATGTTGAGAAACAAAATAATGTAGACAAATAATTCAGACAGATATGTACATTTTCTTTAAATGAATGTTTCTTACTTAAAATAAATTTAGGTTTATCCATCTTTAAAGTAACACTTATAACTTATTTCAAATTGTCATCACTTTCGATGGTAATAGCTTGCTGCTAGAACCGCACGCAGGATACAGGAACCAGAGTTCAATTTATGGACTCGACGATTCCAATGTTTTTAATATTTTCTTCCAAGCATTTCCGTGTTTAAGCAAAGGCGGTATGAATAATGTTAACGTGTATTGATCACCTACGCACGCAGGGGGAAAGAGAAATGTGGATTGTAGAGGTCGTATTGACATGCCAGAGTTATGTTGGAATATTTTTGAGTGCTATGGTAATGCGGTGCTCGGATTGCTGTATACGATTGATATATTGGCCATTTCTTGTATCGTTTGTAAAACTTATGGTGCAATGGAGGCTATCAGTTATTGGCGGATTTTTCATGAATAAAAAAGTTTAATGCTTATCTATTCAGAAGGAGTACCTTTTGAAAATTCTCGGATCAGCTGATTACGTCAAATATTTGATTATTATCACGAGGATAATAAAAGTAACAAACGATGTAGCTTACATATTAATATTGATATTCTTCTAGCTTTCAAGATTCTCCACTCATCCCAGAAGCGTTTGTCAAATTGTTTCCATTCCAAACACCCATTACATGAATCTTTCGAACCGATACAATGAATGAAGGAATGTCTCGCTATTCATTGAACGTATAAATACATCTATTGACTACAATCTACAAGGTAAACAAACAATGGGTCACAAAAGTGGTATTTCTTAGCGTATTAATCTGTGGAATCTAACCTTGCATCTTATAAAACATTTCATCGAAGTATTACTAGTTATATGGATAATTTACAGGTGTTTTGTAATCATTTAGATCTTGTTGCATTTTCGTGATTTGTGTGGACATTTCTAGAAAAAACACTAAAAGTAGGGAATTCTGTAAATAGTTCTATCAACATGGAACGATTATTAACATTCTAGTTTCTACAATGTTATATCGTTCGAATGCGTTACCAGCATTAAGTTAACAGCATTTAACGTTAATCACCTTTCTCTACGAAAAACTAGGGTAGATAGCATCACGAAAGTTTAATTACCTACTACCAACGAAGCCAAATACACAGGTGGAGTTAGTACTAGCGTATTTCGCTTAAGATCCAGGCTGAGGTCTCATCAGACATTTATTGAAACGCCACAGGAATTCAGGTCAAAGCAAGCGAGCGTGCAAAACGCCTGAGGATCGAGGCTTCAAGAGAACATCTGATATTGACGTCAGGTGACACGCGTTTACTTGCTCTGCTTAAAATTGAAAGCAGTTTATTTGTTGCTACGTACGTAATACGAGTATGTATATAACTACCTACTACACGGTATTCTGTATCAGATTCAAAGTAACAAGGTTTTTTTAAATTATAAAGATGCTATTAACTAATTGAGAAAAAGTTGATTTAAGACGACACTCCCAATGCTTTACAGCACTTACGTCTGACGCTCTTAAAAAATATTAATTTCTCTATACGCAGAAAATCACAATTTTAAAATAGATTCTTATTGTATTTAGGCGTCGCGTGTATAGCATGCAGAATATAAATCAAACAACCATTCCCCACAGCGTATCGCAAACTGGATGACTGGCGATCTTGTGGGATGCTGCATGCTGTCGTTGAACCGGACAAAAAGTGCACCTGGTCGAAATGGCTAGACTCGCCGTCGTCTGGTGAAGTTTATAATTTTGCACTGCGTTTTTAAAGTTTAACAAATTGTAATAATACTTTCGATGGCAGCTTCGTGCCTTCCGTTTTTAACTGAACTCCAAAAATGAGGATACTTATCTGCATTATTTGTTAAAGTTTGATGTGTTGTATTACAATATGTACTCAAAGAAATATAATTTAAAAAAATTATATTTATCTAATTTTCAAGTAGGCACGTAAAATATTCTATCTACTTATTTTATTTTTCAATAGAAATCGATAGCTATTCCAGTTATCTATCAGCTGTTATAATATTGCTGTTAAGATATGAGATTGTAAATACATATTTTAAAGCTCGCTAGTATGAAGTAGGTACCTAACCTAGTAGAAAACGTTACAGAAATAAGCTTCGTAAAATAATCTACTATTAAACAGAAAAAAAAAACTCTGACATGAAGAATAAAAGGCAGATAAACATAATAAAACTCCACCTAAACACGGACGGTTGTTTTCAAAAACAATTCCAATGTATAAAACAGTTTATCGCTATCAAAATAAGACGCAAAACTCGAGATAACACAGCAAGTCCATAGATATACCAATAACATGTGATATGCTTTCACAGATATATTAATTTAAAGGCTATTTAAATGATAGACTCATTTATCGATTACTTTATTGAATAAAGAAGATCAACTGACAACTATGGAGTTTCTTGCCGGTTCTTCTCCATAGTTACTGAATCGGTGATAAATGTTAAAAATATGTTATGACGATTCAAAACTGTTTCTAGAAGAAGTCTAATTGAGTTTGAGTTTGAATGACTATGAGATACATATGCACCAACTAAATATACAGTTAAGGTGTGAAATAATTATTTTTTGCTTAAAATAATTTATAATTACTCAGAGCGTGAATTGGCTGTATTAAATTTCATCGTAATCGGTCCACCATATGGCCGTGAAAGCTTTACAGATACAGGGTTACTATCGGAATATCGATGTGATTTTATATCTATTGTTCAATAACGTTTTGTAAAAATACAAAAAGAGCGTGTGTGCCGAGCACACGTGTCAGAAATGAAACTTCTTTGACAAGGTTCAAAGATACCATAATCTTCGCCTGACTCCATGACGTGACGGTATTGCCATGATGTGACCTTGAAATTTTACCCCCAATGCGCCTAAAGAAGTTCCACTTCAAAAAATTTTTGAAGTATGTATGTATGTATTGTATCATGTATGTATTGTTAAGGCGTTACCCGGCAATTTCGACTATGTTCAACCTCTATAAAGTCTGGTACAACATAAAGCACAATACCGAAAAAAATATATAAAATAGGATGGTCTTTGATCTTTAATTGCTCGCGAGGAATTTTTTCCAAAGTTAATAGATTTCTAGAAAAAAAATGTGCCGTGGTCATCGATTTTTCCGCAAATACTCTATAAACTTCGTAACCTGCTGACTTAGAGCTCTGAAAATTTTATGTTTAATAAATTATCAGTTACACAACAGTCCCTGACGAGGATATTTTGTTTCACTGATTAGTATCTTTTTAAATACAAAATGCGAGGAAAAAAGAAGGTGCAGCGGGAGAGGTTTGAGATCCGTCAAGTATGGTCAAGGTTATTAGCGCATGTATAAGCCTTAAGTATGTATTGTAAGTATGCAATGTAGGTATTGATCATACAGTACCTATCTAATAATAAGATGATATTTAATATCATCTTATTATTAGATAGGTACTGTATGATCAATACGAGTCGTATCGAATATTTGATTAAATCTAGTTAAAACTGACCCAGGTTCTGGTGCCCAAGAATGATTGAGGACAACAAGATAATACTTATTACAAGTAGAGCATTTATAGAGCTCGTAAAAGTCTACGTGCTGGCTTCAAATGAGATAAATTAATATTTTACTTGAAAGTAGAGGACAGTAGGAATTAATTTAGATTTTCGAAATTACATAAGTACTAGTTATTTCATACATCCTGATTCAGTTATTTGAAATTGCGTTAATCTGCCATATTTTAATGGTTTAGCTGCATTCATACAACATTGAAATAATCATCAGTTTAATGAAAAACCTTCACCTACATAACTTGGAGATCGAAATGAACATGCATAGACCGACGAACGACTGCATCACAGCTGCAGCTAAGCCCTACTTTACGATACAAAATATCGTTCATTTCTCTCGTCCCAATAAGGACAATCAGACTGCCCTACAAACAATTTTAAATTCTTGCAAGGCTCGACGATAACTGTAAAACAATTCAAGGCAAGCCGGTCGTCGATGTGGATTCAAGTAATTTATTTTAGAGTCTGACGCAATTTCATATAAGATAATCCGTGGGTTCACATCAATATGCAGAGCCTAGCGTTTCCCCATCCGACCAAGTTTCCGAGACACCTAATTGACACCCACACAGACCGTCACCTCTATCTCCACGTAATAAGGATCAAATTATACAAAAACCAACAGAGATGCTAATTAAATTCCGACTCTGAACACCTGCGATAAAGTTCGCTTTAGCGAATCGCACGCCCAGTTGATTGAACCCACGGCAAGGTCACATTACCTGACAAGAAATTGTCATTTTCATAAAGTTAATGTTTTATTATTGGCCATCGTACTGAGACGAGATTTGCATTGTACAGACAATGTATAGCTAATACAAATTTACAAAAAAATTCAATGTAACTAAGTTTTAAAACATAATGCTAATCTCAGACAAGACTATAGAAGTACTAGGTAAGTACATATTTGATAAATATTATATACCTAACTTTCTGTTCTGCTCCAAGAGACTTAAACTGTCCTTAATAATTCCCTTTTAATTAAACATGTTAACTTTGTGCAAATTTCTAAAGCTACCAAACCTATCTGTAAGTTTTAAATAATAGCCTAATATATATACTTATAGCCTAATATAATAAAAAATTAATATATAATATAAGTACTACCTAGTTATCCTTACATTAAAATTCTTATCCATACTAATATTATAAATGCGAAAGTAACTCTGTCTGTCTGTCTGTTACTCAATCACGCCTAAACTACTGAACCAATTTGCATGAAATTTGGTATAGAGATATTTTGATACCCGAGAAAGGACATAGGCTACCTTTTATTGCGAAATATGTACCACGGGCGAAGCCGGGGCGGACCACTAGTAATAAAAATAATTAAAACCATGATGTAATCTAAAACAAAAACAGGTTCATACATCATCCATAGAATATCAATACGACTATAAATACCAAATAACTAAATCATAGGAATGTTAAACTCAGTGCTCGAAAGTGAATCAATAAAGCCGATCTTGATAACGGTTCAAGGTCACATCTTAAGATGGAAATAGAATACGTACAAAAGGCCACGCTGAGGCTTTTTCTAGTCTCCACGGTTATGCGCTTACGGGATAAAATTGTTATTTGAAATAAAGGGAAAAATATTACTCCATAGAAAGTGTGATACAAAAATAAACAACGAACTAGAATAAGAAAACAACACTAAAACGAAAAAAAAATCTATTTAATAAAAGACCGTGTGTTCCAAACTACCGACAAAAACATATTCCTATTCTCAAAATATTATGTTCAGTCGATTGCTTATTGAGAATTATGACTGTCATCATGAATATTCTAGCAGTAGGACGTCTCAAGTATCGTTTCAATATTAAAAATTTAAAAAGGAAGGAAAGCCCCAACGACCAGAGAGGTATCGATATTAAATCCCATTCATATTTTTAAATGAATATTACCCAGGTAATACATCCATAATTTGGCTAAAAGAATATAAGTCTATAAAAGTTGGGTTTTATTCGTGAATAAAACCTCTGAGAGAAGTCAAATATAACAACTAACATTCAGCAATATCACTCCAATTTACATCAAAACAGAGAGGGCAAAAGAAGGCTTCCACAAAATTCCCTAATTTCAAATATTTCACGCGTAATTTCAGAATCTCGATAACACGCAAGGCAATAATATAATCAACATCAATCGATGCAGTATACAAAGGTCAACGCGCCGCTATATAAGGACCAGCCAAGAAATCTCAAGTACGTAGGCTTCATCTACGATGCATAGATAAATAATGACTCTATTGCCAATGCATGCCCTTGTCTTTTATTTTGTATCACACTAGCCCGCGGCTTCACTCGTGGTATTTGGACGAAAAGATGAAGTTTACTAAGTAGGATATTTTTATGCAAAATTTCATCAAGATACCAAACCCTCTTTGCGCGAATGACCTGTTCCTATCTCTCATAATCTAAAGTTTATGCAGGACAAAATAACGATTTCGTTTTAAAGCGACATAATATGATATCCCCCAAGCTGTGCTTAACCAGCGTTACTAAAAAAGGGGTACGTACTACGTACCCTGAATTGGGAACAATAATATTACGACAAAAATTCACATTAATGCCTACCAAAATTACGAAAAATTGTATTCTCGAATCGCCTAAATAAATATGTTTAGTCATAGTTATAAATTATGCATAAAGAGTCAATACGACTTTCTGAGTAAGAAGTAAGAACTAAGAAATTGTGCAGCGTTTAGTTAAGATTTCTAGTCTATTGAGAAATGATTGTTTGAGACTGTGACACTTTTTGCGGGTGTTATAAATAAAAACAATATGGTGATATCAACGGTAACTTTGAGTGAACTTTATTCAGTTATTATTGAGTAATATTTATTAACAAAAATACTGGCCTAAATTCATAGTATTCATTAGTAATTGTTAATTATATGACAGAATAATTAATAAATAAGTGATTGTACAGGGAATAAGTTTTATTTATTTTCAATTCTTCAAAATACAATTCATGTTGAAGAATGACTAGGTAGGTATATAGAGTACACCTGAGATTTTAAAATAACAGCACATAACTGACAGAGGAAGTGATATTAGAGCAGCTACCATTTAAAAAAAATGAAATGGCCTAACTACTAGATGTAATAAAAACCATGAAAATGGTTAATCAATATGGAAGTAGAATAAATAACCTACCAACTATTTATTTATTTATTTATTTATTTATTCTTCACTGTATAGGAAATACAAGATTAAGACGACACAAAATAAAAGATACAATCGGCATACAGTGGGCGGCCTTATGGCTATAAGCCATTTCTTCCAGGCAACCGTCGGGTAGAGGATAAAAATATAATAACTTCGGTAGTGTGAGCCAATAATTAACATGAGTTATAAATATTTGAATAATAAAATATATAGTAACACATATACATAAATATTATATACGTATAGAATATAATAATCACATACATACATACATATACTAATATCATACACATACTTACAGATACAAACAGCAATACGATAATTACATAAATACTACAATTAGAGGGAAAGGAAATAATCTTTCAGCATTTTTCTTGAAAGAGTTTATTGATTGAGCACAACAAATTCTCTCAGGTAGGTTGTTCCATAAACGGATTGCAGTGACAGTGAAGCAGGAGGTGTAATATTTAGTCGAGTGTATAGGGAAACTAAGCAAAAGATTGTTGGAAGATCTAAGAGAGTAGGTACTATTATGTGTACACAAAAATTTTGGGAAGATTCTAGTTACAAACACCTTGTCAAGAAAATTTATTTATGGGTGGTTCTATAATAAGAGGTTTTACATCTTTTGAGGAGACGGCTAAGGAGAAAAGTTGGAGTTTTTCCATCAAACATATATATCATGACTTTTGGCCCGTTTATGTATCTATTCACGTAAGGGCAAGTTACTTTATAGATATTTTGTCACTTTTTTGATGGCCAGGGTAAATACATCAGGCAGGGTAGAGACATGAAGATCAGGGTAGATACGTATTTGACCAGGGGAGAGAATTAGAAGCAATAAAACAAAGAATACAATATAAATAATCGACTTTTATTAAAGATTGTACTTGAAACTTATAATCAGGCAACATTTTTTATCACATGTATTTATTTATTAATCAGGCTAGGTATCGTATTAATCCTAAATCAGACTTTTAATAATTATTTATCACTAATTTTATACTATCTAATTACAGCCTTTTTTCAAATCTAAAACGAAAATAAATGAATATGTTTTAATTATAAAATACACTTTTTGAAGGAGTAGAACATCCTCTGCCCTTTCAAAACAATATTTGGCGTAGGTGTCTCAACAACCTGACTTTCTGAGATGAATGATACATCTTTTTCATCAACTTTGAATAATTTTCCAGTGTTATCTGCAATTTTACAAAAAACGACCTGTATCTCGTCATCTTCTTCCAAACCCGTACACATGGCCACATAACGGTACTCTGTTTCTTTGGTTAATAATTTGACTAGAATAAAGTCACCGTTCTTTAGTATTTTTTTGGATATCGACGGTTGTTGAGTATCTATTATTTGGTGTTTGCCATTTTTTGGAGTAATTGTATTTTGAATGTCAAATGGAGTCTCATTTTCGGACTCTGTATCCGGTCCGTAAATATCCTCGACTTGGAGACGATATTCTTTATTAACAGAGTATGTCATAACACCAAGCTTAAAATGATTGCAATGTTCATCTTCATTTCTGGATCATTTTTAATCTTTTGATATCGTATTTTCTCTGCTTCACGTTTCTTCTGTAATTTTTCTTCACGTGTTAACTTTTTCGGTGGTGCCATAATCTAAAACAATAATAATAATAATGAAAAGCTAGCACTCAAATATAAACTCATTCAAAACACAGACACACCATACTACAAGTATTAGAAAATAACACACACAAAATGTACTACGATCGAGCAATTTTAACAGATAAAACGATACACTACAACAGACCCAATTTTTTTGTTTTTATTCATGATAAAAACAAAAAACCAGCATACATTATTGATATTGCAGTCCCTAATTCACATTACCTACTTAAAACCATCACTGAAAAAATAAATAAATACACAGAGTTACAGGAAGAAATAAACAGAATATGGAATGTTAGTAAAGTATACATAGTACCGATAGTTATTTCCACTACAGGAATAGTCCCTAAATACTAACACCACAGTTTGAATTTAATAGAATTACCACATAACACATATATTAATCTACAAAAAGCAGCCATTTTAAACACTTGCAGGATTGTGCTAAAGTTTATGCAGAGTGACGAAACACCTCACAACACACCTACTTAAATAAGTCTCAAATGGCAGTTACTTGGCTAAAAAGCCCGTATCTGTCATTTCACACTAACGGTTTTAAACCGAGAATAAACAAAGATTCCCAAATAATGATAACAGTATAAATACGATGCATATTATCTCCCCTGGTCAGTAAGTCTCTTCCCTGGCAATAATCTCACCAGGGGAAATACGCCAGGGGAAAGACGTTTTCATGACATAATGAATTATTTTGATTCACACAACAAATGTTTTAGTTAATAATAAAGCAAGCTTTGACTATTACAGTATTACTAAGTTCGGACAGGAAATGCAAATAAATTAAGTGATTATTATAACTTTTATTACTTACCAGTGGAGAGACACAATGACCTTGCGAAACCGTTACACCGCACGAACGCGTCGGAACAACTGTCAAATAGCGTCGATCTAACAGTTTCTGTGCTTAGTATTGCTAAGTTCACGTCGTTACATGTCGCTCAGCGCGTTAGGGAATATGGCCGTCTGATATTTTATATTACAGCGGCGGTGCGAATATTGCCAGGGTAGATACACAAAAAGAGCGGGACAAAAATAAAGTTTAAAAATTATTGAAAATAAACAAATATTGTTGAATTTTTCTTTAATAACATTTAAGTGTATTTACTTAAATTTGAGGTAAACATAGTTTGCTTTATCAAATAATATAAAGAGTGAATGTATTGTATGTTAGTTAAGCTGAAACCGATAAGGGGACAGGCCAGGGTAGGGACTTTTTTACATTTTATAACGAATTTTACAAAAATATGCTTTAATTGGATATTTAATTGTAATGTTATTTAATAAAGGGCTTTGAAGTGGTGTGATTCATTGCACAAAAAAGCAATGCATAGATCAAAAAAACACTTTTACATAGATTTCCGTAGTAGTCACCTCTTATCATAGAATTACCCTTATAATGACATGACTTTTTGACTGCGACAAACATCAAACATCAACTGAAATAAACAGCAATTAACAACATATTAATTAAATTAATCATTACACGTACATAAACCCAAATACACGACTAATTAAGCATTTGCACAGTATGACATGTACACTGTAATTACTGTAACATTCTACAAGTGACAGTCACTACTCACTTGTATTTCAAAGATTATTATGTAGGTATGTAAAAGGTTTTTGCTTTTTAAGAGCCTATATTGATTAAAAAAAAATATTTTCATCCTAACTCGGCAGTGCATAATGACAGATAAGTTTAATTTAGTTTTATTCCATAAGTAAAAGAATAAAAAACATTTGTACAGCTTTATATACTGAGAATCAAAGCATGATCAATATGAACCATACAAGACACTCACATTTGAAATTCACAGCACATGAACAAAATTAAGGAATAAGTAAATTTCTGAAAAATAAAATTACAAGTTTAAATTGGAATTATTTGAAAAATCCAACATTGTAATTTTGCATAAAATTACCATAAATTAGAGAGCATCTTTGGCTAAATTTATTTGTACAGCCCACACATTGACTCATAGTTCTAATAAGGTGTTTGTGCATGGGTGTGTCAAACCTTCAAACATTTGAAATATAATAATTTATTTTAATTTTAAACATAACTCACTAGAATGTGGCTTGCCTTGTACATAAGAAAATCATTGAATATAACCAGAAAAATCTGTTATTGATAGAAGCATGACAATTTTTCTAAAATTATAATAACACCAATGAATATTAACTAATTTGTAAAGAAGATTTACAATCGAAATCATATTAAGTGAAAATATTAATCTATACTATTATACTAGCCAACGAGTTTGTTTTGTTGAACATGCTAATCTCCAGAACAACAGGTCTAATTTGAAGAATTTAGTGTTCAGTGTTAGACAGCCCATATCGAGATGATAGGGCTCATCTATGGCGCATCATCATGCAATGACCAACAGGAGCAGAGCAATGCAAGTAAAACCGTGGGACCCAGATGGTTACACAACAGATGGAATGAATGTAGTTTTAATTTATGTTAACTATCTACAAAAAACGTTAATCTAAAAAATACTTTTAATATATTATCATCTGTTAATTATCTGTAAAATGTTATTTAAACATTATCTACAAATAGCCATGTGCTTATTTTTATTACATTACATTAATATAGGCTATCTCTATTTAGATTCTAGATCTAGAACATTAATTTTATTTAAAGTATTTCATAGTTACTAAAAAGCCAATAACAATATTTCTTGTCTGTCTGCGGCTTTAGTTTCTTAACAAATCTTCTTCTTATATATAAAAATGAATCCCAAAATGTGTTGGTGAGCGCATAACTTGAGAACGGCTGAACCGATTTCGATAATTCTTTTTTTATTATATTCCTTGAAGTACGACGATGGTTCTTATGTAGAGAAAACGTAAATATGTACCACGGGCGAAGCCGGGGCGGACGGCTAGTCTAATATAAGAGTGTTTTTTTCTCAATTATTTTTCAACAAGATACATTCTAATTACATATATTCATATCTTACAATATTTGGTCAAAGTAAAAACAATCATCTCCAACTTATTCAAAATTCATTGAAACACATGCCAGAATGTTACAATTAGATACAAGATACAAGCTCCAAATTACCTAAACATTTCATATGATTAGAGTGAATAACATTTCAATTAAAATTGTGAAAGATTTAATTTTTTTTTGTTTAATGTTGTTGTAGACCAAAGCTGCAATTTTGCACAAAAATTATGTTTATCAAGTATATTAGGATTTTTTTGTACATCTGTATGTTAATTGATTATTAACAACCAATATTATTTTGTTCAATTGGTAAATATTCGCACAGAACAAAAATAAGACAGGGTCGAGTCAAGTCGGTGATGTCATACCTTTAAGTATTTATGTAGTTGTAAATAGGAATATGTATGTATTTTCATTCAGTAATTGGTTGGATGACTTTAACTTTTTACTTAATTGTATTCTTAATAAAGAGAGTATGTCGTCCAAGAATAAATTATTCTGTGCTAAATCTTGCAAATTATCAGTTGCACCAAATTGCATATCCTTCATCTTTTATCTTGTTTCTTTGTTTAGCCCACAATATAGATAAAAAGTTTATGGTCTTAATAAGTAATGATTATATTTAGATTGTCTCATAGAATATTTGGAAGCTTAATCCATACTAATATTATAAATGCGAAAGTAACTCTGTCTGTCTGTCTGTTACTCAATCACACCTTAACTACTGAACCAATTTGCATGAAATTTGGTATGGAGATATTTTGATACCCGAGAAAGGACATAGGCTACCTTTTATTGCGAAATATGTACCACGGGCGAACCTCTAGTAATCTATAAATCTGCATTGGACATGTGTTTATTTCCATTATAACGATGGAGTATTGCTTTTTGTGCCTCCACATTACTATCAATATTTAATAAAATATTAAAAGTATTGAAGTATCAAGAATGTTTTACAAACACTAGATAAAGATATGTAACATATTTTCACAAAAAAATTGTGAATATAATGATAAATATTGACGAATTCTTTGCATAAAATGAATATCATCTTCACCTGTGTACATGCATGTACTTGCATGTACATATAAGTATATATTTGATAAAGAATTTGATAAGATAATCTAGAAAGCAAATAAATTTATGTACCTTCGCGAAAATACAGCACACGAATATTCAATTACGTCAGACTATCGTTTGATAATGAAACTTATGACTCAAGACACACCATTCGACAGGAAAATTTACATTTTAATGGCTCGTAAAGGAAATATCTACGTGAAAACGACATACGAACCGAATTAAACGGTAACTATGCAAGGAATCCGGTAAAATTGCACTATCGGTAACCAAATATTTGGAGGTCCGGTACCCCCTACGTTCATGGCGCATTCCTGCGCACTTCTCGTCGTCTGGTAGCCGTTTCGCTAATTATAGAACATACCACGACGTCAAAAGACGTCCAAATGCAGATGAAAAACAAAACATCGGCTTGCGTCGGCCACAACCCACTGCGGACGTTCTCGAAAGCTGTGCACGAATTCACTACGTGGGGCCACGACGCGGTTTAGGGTTAGACGGTTTTGATCACATTTCACACTAAAACGGCACATATCGATTTTAAAAACACACAATACCTTTACTTTCAGCTTTTTCCGTAATATCTTTCACGTCATCAACCATCTTGCTCGATGACAGTCACTCACTGTTCACTTTTTTATTCGAACATATTTCGAAAACTCATACTTCGTTCACTATTTTCAGCCAGACGGCCAGCTAGCGATCTATACAACAGCGCTTCGTTCCGTTCACTGCCAACGACGTTTGGACGGCGAGTGGCAAACAAATGTCATTAAAAAGAAAATGGCGTCAATAAAAACTTTTAATTATCTTCGGTCATGTTATATGTACAATCATTTAGCTTGAATTAAGTATTTTTAGTATTATTTCCATCCATTTTAACGAATCGCAAATGTGAGGTAGTTTAATAATAAAAAATTGAGCTTTTATTAAAATAAAATAAATTAAAAAGTTAAGAATATGGTAATGACAGCATACATAAGTCAATGTCACACGTGGTATGTATTATCTGTTGTTAATAAATTCAATCAAGCAACTAAACCATAAAGTATTTTAGAGGATTAATTTAAACTGAAATCAAAAATAATTAGTGTTCGAATTTAATTTAAAAACAAAAAATATTTCTTATAAATATACCTATACCCTCGCCTATACCAGAGACATCTGTATTTTAAAAAATAAAAATTGTTTTAAAACAGCGCCACCTATATTTATGTAGTAAAACTTTAACATTGGGTAGTACTGAGAATAAAATAAAAGATGGCGCTATATTTAATGCCGTCACGTAGTAACCACAGTAGTAACGAACCACTATAAATTTTTATTCATTCAATGATTCCAAATTTTCTAATAAATTCTATATTAATAACTTTTTGGTAGTTTGCAATGTCTCAATTTATTAATCCGTCATTTTTTTTATTCTTAAAATGCTTTTATCCCTGCTAACTAACTGTAACTGACTTTCGCACTTAAAATAGGGAGCCTTTAAAATATTATCTATGGGCGTATTCAGAAAGAAAGCTTGAAACTTATAAGCGCTTATAAGCGCTTATCGGCGCTTGTCAGCGCTGGTAACCCGCGCAGGAAAATATATGACCAAGACAAGCGCCGATAAGCGCTTATAAGTTTCAAGCTTTCTTTCTGAATACGCCCTATGTGCTCTACATAGACAAATATACCCAAGGTGCTCTACTTATAGCTTTATAAGAATAAGATCATAATAATTATACCTATCTATTATTATTTTTCTGTTTACCCTAATATTTCCGTTGGCGCTTTTTGTATAAAAATTTTCTATTTAATGATGTAAGTGTAGATTTAGGTCATTTTTCATTGCTACAAAAAAAAAATCGGAAAATGTAGGTAAGCAAACATAACTTCGGCGTAATAACACGAACGATACAAGAATTAAGTTGTATTCGGTACGTATATGTCCATGGACCAATATATTAGTCCATGGTCATAATATTATATGTATAAGTCAATATACTATATAGGTACGTATCTATAAACACAATCACTGACATAGAACATCACTGTGACTTTATTTCAGGCGAAAGTTTACTTTCTTACATGAATTTTAGTAATGACTCGTTTCATTCTACAAGGAGAATGTCGAATCTAAATAAGGTTTTGATGTGTTTTGTTGATTAAATTTTATGATCGTCAAGTGCAATCTTAAAGGTCTCAGATAAGTTTTCACATCCACAGTAACTTTGGATATATGATTTTTATTATTTATGAAAATGAAACATCACTAGATACCATCTAGATACATAGTAGGTATAAAACAAAGTCGCTGTCGCTGTTTGTTCGTCCCTATATGAACTAGGCCACGGATTTTGATAAAGTTTTTTTAATAGATAGAGTGATTCAAGATTTTTCAAGATTCAGTTTTAGTGTAAAATGTGTTTTCTACAGAGCGAGGGAAGGCGCGCAGGGAAAGCTAATGTAGGTGAGTCAAGACTCAAGAGTCATATCTATTGAAAACTGAAAAATGAAAATATCAACGTGGTCAATAATAATTAGTGACCATATAACTATTACCACACGTAAATACGTCATAGTTCAATGTTAATTTGCAATTGCTAGTTTTCCAATCTATTTTAACAGCGACGAAATTTTATCACGCACTGTGAATTTCTGTACTAACCTGTTCAATTCTATTGCTCATTCAGTTATTCGCTTTTCATTATAATTAGATTACTTTTAAATCGGTCGAGTAACGTCCGTTTACGATACGCGCACCACAACGCGCACCTGAGTTGCGCTGCCAACCAAAGCAAGCATGCAGTTGACGTTTGACTTTCGAACGAAACTGTAGATAGAAAAAAAGTAAGCGCGTCCGTCACACATTTCGGCGGGAATTTTGACAGTTCGATTTCTTTCTGAATTTTCTTTGTGAATATTTTTCGTGTGTGTTAAAAAATGTTGACTAGTTATCGTTTTTGATAAGTCAAAATACTTTCAGCGTCGTAATGAAATAGTTGTGTTAATAAGTGAATGTGCAATTGGATTTTAAAAATGAAACTCACTCGGTGCTTAATTGGAGCAATTATTTGCCTGTTTGCCATGATAGGTAAGTACAATTAATAAAAAAACCTTATATATTTTCACTTAATTTTCAGTGTATTTTATCGGTATAAATAACAAACATTATGTAACTTGATTTTGTGTCTTTACTCTTGATAAAATATCCTTAATTGAAATGTACTATCAATTATTAGTACTTAATTAATTTTTAGCTTTCAACCAAGACAGGTTTTCCTTGTTGAATTACGTTTCTTAATTCGGTAACTATACACTATCGTATTTAATCGAATTCAAGTGTAATCACTGTTTTGAGAGTAAGGTCGCGCGTATCCGTATTCGTACACTGTTTACGGGTTTACGGTTTATTTAAATAAAAACATTATAATTTATACATAATATTACTTTTTATTATACGTTACGGTATGGTTGGTATCTCTTCAGTTTGCAACACAGAAGGACGTTAGTTATCACACGAAAAATCTATGAATAAAAATAATAATAAACCTCGTAACTATGAAAATGTTTAAAATATATTTAACGTCTGACTTACTTAATTCGATTATTTAGGTACCTACTAGATTGTGTATTTTCAATTTTAAACGAAGGTATGTAAGTGCATACCTATCTATACATATAAGTAAAATTGAAATTATGAAAGAAAATATTTTGTAATGAAAATGTGTATTTATAAACTCTAGATAATTTAAAATATGTTACGACATCGAAACTATATACTTATATATAGTTTCGATGTCGCTATATACCGGGTGTCCCACTATTAGTATACTAAGCGCGAAGGGACTTGTAGTTTTGCATACACTGATCACGTAAAAAATACTTAAGGCTTATACATGCGCTAATAACCTTGACCATACTTGACGGATCTCAAACCTCTCCCGCTGAACCTTCTTTTTTCCTCGCATTTTGTATTTAA
Organism: Colias eurytheme; assembly: GCF_061535395.1. Taxonomy (NCBI): domain Eukaryota; kingdom Metazoa; phylum Arthropoda; class Insecta; order Lepidoptera; family Pieridae; genus Colias; species Colias eurytheme. The sequence goes on along the minus strand of NC_142999.1, from coordinate 8,579,821 downwards.
AAAGATACCAATCAGTGAAACAAAAAATCCTCGTCAGGGACTGTTGTGTAACTGATAATTTATTAAACATAAAATTTTCAGAGCTCTAAGTCAGCAGCCAGCAGGTTACGAAGTTTATAGAGTATTTGCGGAAAAATCGATGACCACGGCACATTTTTTTTCTAGAAATCTATTAACCTTGGAAAAATTCATCGCGAGCAATTAAAGATCAAAGACCATCCTATTATATATATTTTTTTCCGTATTGTGCTTTATGTTGTACCAGACTTTAAAGAGGTTGAACATAGTCGAAATTGCCGGGTAACGCCTTAAACAACAAAATTACGTCGAAATTTTTTTGCTAAATTTTTCCTGAAAATCCATGTTTTCTTCTCTAGCTTCGCGCAGCCGGCATATACCGCTTCTCTAATGTGAGCATTTTGTCTATGAAAACATAATCTTAAAAGATAGCTCACGTGCTGGTGGCAAAGTTTGGCGGGTTGCTTGTTATGGGTGTTCACATAGAGTTTTAAGAATTCATCTATTTGAAAAAAAAAATGCGTCTGGAATTTTATAAGTATTTTTTACGTACTCAGCGTATGCAAAACTATAACCTCCTTTGAGCTTAGTATACCAACAGTGGGACACCCTGTATACAACTATAACCCAGGTATATTATTGTTTGATAATTTTTAATAAATGACAATAATAACCAACCGAAATTGAGAGCTAAAACCTGTAGAAATAAATCATTATGCACCCGAGAGAAGCAATAAAGCAAAATATTGAAGTGACACATTAGAACACTAACTTAACGCTAACTTGACAGGTGCAAAATACATAATATCAGTCAGTCATTACTCATTATCATAGCAGCTGTTGCTTAGTTGGTTCCTATTTAAATATCGGTTTCGTATTTGTGAAGAAAGTCGTCCGGAAAATTACTATACCTATAGGTACCTACTGAGTACTGACGTTTGTCATATACCTACTAACTTTCCGCCCGCGGCTTCGTCCGCTTTATCTAAAACCTATTAAATTATATACTAAAACCGTCCTCTTGAATCACTCTATCTATAAAAAACCGCATCAAAATCCGTTGCGTAGTTTTAAAGATTGAAGCATAGGTACATAGGGTCAGAAAAAGCGACTTTGTTTTGTACCTAACTACCTAGTGAAGTATAGAAAATATTGAAAAAATAATTCTTTTTGCACAAACAGACGTTTATTTTTCTCCCAAAAATCTATCAATGAACCATATGTAAATTAAATTCATACCTAGAGTAAAACCGGATATTTATCATAATATTATGTATTTACATATTAAATACTATCTTATATAAGCTCATAAAGCATACTTTCCAAATTCCATCATAAATAAGTCATTTTAAAATTATTTGTTTTCGTATTTGGACTTATTACTTTCGCGTAGTAGAAAGCTGTCCTATAGGTATAGTAATGAATGGATTCCGGTTGAGTTATCTTTAAAACGTCATCGGAAATAGCTTAGGAGGAAAATTAACGGCTTAATGAGTAAAAGCTATACTTGGTAATACCACAAAATAGAGAGTTGTGGTTGTGGTATATGGGCTTTCTGGGCTATTTTTATAAGGTTGTATATTTTTTTTTTAAGAAGGGATAAACTTTTCAATGGAAATTAGGAAGTTAGTTAAGATAAGCCACAAGCTTCAACACGCGGTATCGATTACCGGCAAAATTGTTCAAAAAGTTTTCAAAATTTTTGCTTCATTATTTAAACTGTCGCATAAAACACTTTACTGCACGCACGATCACGTTATTTTAAAAATATAGCTGAATATCATAAGAATTCATTAAAACAAAATAAAAAGCAACGAACATACAAAGACTTAATGGCAAAAGTACTCTACAAGACCAACATCAAATAGAAGAAAGCATTTGAACACTTTCCAACAGTTAAATACGCAATAAATTACCTTCAAAGCCAAACTTGTTAGTTATTCATAACTTTCATCTAAAACGCGTAAAACGCTAATAAACCAAACATCGGTTTTCACTTTCCGTTGACGCAATCGTCTTTAGTATCTAATTTGAATAATACACGATTGTACCTGTTAGTCATTTGCACCTACCACACTGATTATAACAGACAACTCTGTCCCTTGTATACTAGCATTGCATGCGACTTTACGTGCGTGACAATGCAGAAGGACATTCCAGGATCTATACCTATTACCTACGCCACAGTATTACAATATTTCCTATAATATTGACTGTGCCTACGCCTTCGCTCACTTGGATGTCAAGTTATTAAATGGCAGCTGTTTAAATAATCCACACTAATATTATAAATGCGAAAGTAACTCTGTCTGTCTGTCTGTTACTCAATCACGCCTAAACTACTGAACCAATTTGCATGAAATTTGGTATGGAGATATTTTGATACCCAAGAAAGGACATAGGCTACCTTTTATTGCGAAATATGTACCACGGGCGAAGCCGGGGCAGACCACTAGTATTTAATATAGGAATATTTTCCTTTATCTACTTCAGTCCATTCTCAATGTCATCATCCTATAAAATATTCACAAAAATTGTCTCAGCGGTTTACTCACGAAAGCGTAACAGTCAGGCACTTTCATATTTATTATTTCATATCTAAATCCTAATTTTATTCTCATCACCTTCATTGCTCTATTAACGATGTAAGTAGGTTAACATAATACTGAAATAAAGCCTACTTAAAAATATATGTGTACTCTCAAAGTCACTAGAAGGCCGTACTCGGGTAATTTTATATGCGTAAAAAGGTTTTTAGTAAGGTCTTGGAATGAATCATTTGTTTATTGATATTTATGTAATGGATATACATAGTAATAGATATTTGCGATAGACCTACCGTACCTATTGTGTCAGTAGTCTTTAAGAATTGAATGTGATTACTTAAAAAAGAAACCAAATACATAAGTAATTCTTTTGAACAAAAAACTGAACTGCCTTCATAATGTCAGCTCGATCTAATTTAAATGAAACCACGCGGAAGGCACTTTTAAATAAAAATCGTCAAAATCGGTTCACCTAGTCGAATTTTGAGTAAAAAAGCCAAAAAATCTGTTCCTTCCTCCTTGTTTTGAATTCTACTGAAAATTCAAATCTCAAAAGGCATTAAAAAGGCGAAGCAAAAAGTTTCTGTAATATGATTACCTATAATTAATAACGATATATTTTTTTATACTATCCTTCTGTACCTATATAAACCGAGGCATGTCTAATGCCTCGGTTTACAATTACAATCGGAACTTTCTCATTATATTATATTGATAGTAGATAATATAATATATCAGGAAATATGGAATTCCACGAGCCAATAAACTTCGCAACCCATTCCATTCATTCCAATCTATTTCAATGAAATTTATAAATACATTATTAATAATATGCAATAAAAAATAAAAATGCTATGTTCATCAGAATTATGTAATAGGAACGTGGTGAGTAATACGTTCTTAAACGTCATGTGTAGGTAGGTACTTGTTTAAAAATCTGGTTACGTGTGGTTTTGAGTCCATACTGAGTTCTGAGTTTCTGACCACATGCCTGTATTTAATTCGGTCAAATATTGAAAGAATGCATTTATCTCGTGAGTTAAACAGTATAATATAATTATTTTATTTGAGAAATAATTCCAACGAAATTGAAATGAATGAAAATGAAAAAAATTGAATTGAAAATGATATCTATACAGGCCTTTCAAATTTCAGTAACAGGTCTTTTTATATTCATTATGCGTGTAATTTTCAAAAATTACCATCCAAAAACAGGTTGAAGTTACATAGGTAGATATATGTAGTAGAATCATTTTTATTAACTTTATGTCATACCTTACATAACGTATTAACAAGATTCCACAAGCCAATTTCTTGCCAGGGCTTCAGATTTTTAATCACTAGCAGTTACAGAATTTTCAAGGCGGACAAGTAAAATACCTTCTGCAAATCGCCTTATTATATTTGATTAGTATATAATTCAGAAAACGACACTAGATACGAATTAAGAATATCTCGGTCAGGTCGCCACGCTATATGAAAACACGACCTTTTATTATTTTCATTCATTTTCAACATTAATCAACATTAATTTTCGCAGTACAGCCAAGTGCCTATACTGGACGTGCCCCGACCGGTTCGTATATGACCTCTATTGACATTGTACTAGAATATATAGCTGGTAATTTGATCTGTGTTAAATACATTGATTTGTACATAAACTTTGGTTGGTACTTGTGGTGACTCGCATGTGTAGGGCTTCGCTTAAAATATAGATGTTCCAGTTGTAACAGACGTTCGAAGAAGCAGTAGTTGAGTACCTAGTGAATAGAACGTATACCTTAACGTATACGGTATATGTAACCATAGAAATCTAAATAACAAGACACATAGAAGTGCTATAATGTCATAATTCGTATGAAAACCGCTGTCGCCAAAATCAACACATTCAAACCGAAAGCTAAACAGTACACACAAGTAAACTATGCCTTTTATTGGACAGCTTGATTTTAGTGAAAACTAACTTATCTATTAAATTAAGCTTTTGAATATGTATCCTAACGCACGAATTTACGGTTTATTTTAGAATAACATCCCTAAGTATATGAGACTTTTTGCTCCAATACGAACAAACGTGATAATAAGAATGGTCGACTGTGTCATTCATTGTTATTTCGATTACTATGGTGACACTCGTAATACTTGTAAATATTCTATAATTTTAAGGAAAAACGGCATTATTTCTAAAAAAATATATTTTCCGATGAAATATTATTCCAACTTGTGGAAGAATTTCCGCAATGGGAATTGCTGAAACACACCATGTATACACTCATACGTCTCCAGAGCAACTGAACAGTGACGAATGAGCTCCGTCACGCTGGAACCCGCTTTAGAAAAAACCTTACTTTTTTTCAGCCTATTTTACCTACAAACGATGCTAATGAATGTAGTATAGGTCAATTTTTTGTAGTCTTATTAGTTACTTAGAAAACATCATTGATATCGTTCGAAGTAAAAAATATAAATAATAGCGTGTTGATTAGTTTTGGAATGGGTTCCAAATTGATTGTAGTTTATTGTAGTGGCAAGAAAATTCTTTATTTGCGTTGTTTTATCTCAAATTATTGAAAGAAGGTCACAATAACAAGATTTTAAAAAATAAATAACACTTGTTCAAAAACTACAAACGATGCCAATAAATGTAGTATAGGTCAATTTTTTGTAGTCTTATTAGTTACTTAGAAAACATCATTGATATCGTTCGAAGTAAAAAATATAAATAATAGCGTGTTGATTAGTTTTGGAATGGGTTCCAAATTGATTGTAGTTTATTGTAGTGGCAAGAAAATTCTTTATTTGCATTGTTTTATCTCAAATTATTGCAAGAAGGTCACAATAACAAGATTTAAAAAAATAAATAACACTTGTTCAAAAACTACAAACGATGCCAATAAATGTAGTATAGGTCAATTTTTTGTAGTCTTATTAGTTACTTAGAAAACATCATATTTGATATCGTTCGAAGTAAAAAATATAAATAATAGCGTGTTGATTAGTTTTGGAATGGGTTCCAAATTGATTGTAGTTTATTGTAGTGGCAAGAAAATTTTTTATTTGCGTTGTTTCATCTCAAATTATTGCAAGAAGGTCACAATAACGAGATTTTAAAAAATAAATAACACTTGTTCAAAAACTACAAACAATGTAGTTGATTGTAGCTAAACTCATATGTTTGTAGTGGCTGCTGAACCCCTGTAAGCAATAAAAAACAAAAAATTTAGTGTTCAATAAGTTTATATATTCAAAACAATTATGAGCCTTGGATTTCGTGTCGTTTGTAGTTTTAGAAAAAAAAAAAATTCATGCTCATACATACATCTTCGCACACGTGCGTGTTTGTGTATGCGTGTGGGAGTTTCGTAATTTAGTGTACATTAAATTGCACATGATATATGTTAAAAAAAAAAAAAAAGAGTTGGATATCTTTAATGTTCAGTAGTTTGCTGTTCAATGTTACAAAGTCACTTAATAATCCGAAACTGCTGAGACGACAAAAGTAATTAAAATGAAATAATGGATAAATTCCAACGTCCAACGTCCTAAGTCCAACGATTTTGAATTTATATTTTGAGGTATAATCGATGCTACATTTACTGTAGGCACTATAGTAACTGTAAACTTGTGTACGCACGCTTATATTTAATCGGTAATGTCCATATACATATAAAGGTATGCTGTCGGAAGACAAACTGTGAAACTACGAACGATTTCCTTTTCTATTTTCTAACGTCTTAAAATGTATCACTCTATCAAACACTAAGTAGATTTATTCATTCGCACTTATAATCAGTAATAAGCAAAACATACAAATATAAAGGTACTGTGACAATTGTTCATATCGTTTGTAGTTTTTATGCCAGTGTCATTTTATTATACCACTACAATTTGGCTAGTTTTATCTGATTTTTCTTGAAGTTATTTTAGAGGATAAATTATTTTACCAGTACTACAATAAACGATAAATGACAATATTAATTCAAATTTCTTATATTGCACTATTTTGAGTTTTTTTTTCGTTTCGGATGGAATTTATCCATTATTTCATTTTAATTACTTTTGTCGTCTCAGCAGTTTCGGATTATTAAGTGACTTTGTAACATTGAACAGCAAACTACTGAACATTAAAGATATCCAACTCTTTTTTTTTTAACATATATCATGTGCAATTTAATGTACACTAAATTACGAAACTCCCACACGCATACACAAACACGCACGTGTGCGAAGATGTATGTATGAGCATGAATATTTTTTTTTCTAAAACTACAAACGACACGAAATCCAAGGCTCATAATTGTTTTGAATATATTAACTTATTGAACACTAAATTTTTTGTTTTTTATTGCTTACAGGGGTTCAGCAGCCACTACAAACATATGAGTTTAGCTACAATCAACTACATTGTTTGTAGTTTTTGAACAAGTGTTATTTATTTTTTAAAATCTCGTTATTGTGACCTTCTTGCAATAATTTGAGATGAAACAACGCAAATAAAAAATTTTCTTGCCACTACAATAAACTACAATCAATTTGGAACCCATTCCAAAACTAATCAACACGCTATTATTTATATTTTTTACTTCGAACGATATTAATGATGTTTTCTAAGTAACTAATAAGACTACAAAAAATTGACCTATACTACATTTATTGGCATCGTTTGTAGTTTTTGAACAAGTGTTATTTATTTTTTATAATCTTGTTATTGTGACCTTCTTGCAATAATTTGAGATAAAACAACGCAAATAAAGAATTTTCTTGCCACTACAATAAACTACAATCAATTTGGAACCCATTCCAAAACTAATCAACACGCTATTATTTATATTTTTTACTTCGAACGATATCAATGATGTTTTCTAAGTAATTAATAAGACTAAAAAAAATTGACCTATACTACATTTATTGGCATCGTTTGTAGTTTTTGAACAAGTGTTATTTATTTTTTAAAATCTTGTTATTGTGACCTTCTTGCAATAATTTGAGATAAAACAACGCAAATAAAGAATTTTCTTGCCACTACAATAAACTACAATCAATTTGGAACCCATTCCAAAACTAATCAACACGCTATTATTTATATTTTTTACTTCGAACGATATCAATGATGTTTTCTAAGTAACTAATAAGACTACAAAAAATTGACCTATACTACATTTATTGGCATCGTTTGTAGTTTTTGAACAAGTGTTATTTATTTTTTAAAATCTTGTTATTGTGACCTTCTTGCAATAATTTGAGATAAAACAACGCAAATAAAGAATTTTCTTGCCACTACAATAAACTACAATCAATTTGGAACCCATTCCAAAACTAATCAACACGCTATTATTTATATTTTTTACTTCGAACGATATCAATGATGTTTTCTAAGTAACTAATAAGACTACAAAAAATTGACCTATACTACATTTATTGGCATCGTTTGTAGTTCTTGAACAAGTGTTATTTATTTTTTAAAATCTTGTTATTGTGACCTTCTTGCAATAATTTGAGATAAAACAACGCAAATAAAGAATTTTCTTGCCACTACAATAAACTACAATCAATTTGGAACCCATTCCAAAACTAATCAACACGCTATTATTTATATTTTTTACTTCGAACGATATCAATGATGTTTTCTAAGTAACAAATAAGACTACAAAAAATTGACCTATACTACATTTATTGGCATACATATGAGTTTAGCTACAATCAACTACATTGTTTGTAGTTTTTGAACAAGTGTTATTTATTTTTTTAAATCTCGTTATTGTGACCTTCTTGCAATAATTTGAGATGAAACAACGCAAATAAAAATTTTTCTTGCCACTACAATAAACTACAATCAATTTGGAACCCATTCCAAAACTAATCAACACGCTATTATTTATATTTTTTACTTCGAACGATATCAATGATGTTTTCTAAGTAACTAATAAGACTACAAAAAATTGACCTATACTACATTTATTGGCATCGTTTGTAGTTTTTGAACAAGTGTTATTTATTTTTTAAAATCTTGTTATTGTGACCTTCTTGCAATAATTTGAGATAAAACAACGCAAATAAAGAATTTTCTTGCCACTACAATAAACTACAATCAATTTGGAACCCATTCCAAAACTAATCAACACGCTATTATTTATATTTTTTACTTCGAACGATATCAATGATGTTTTCTAAGTAACTAATAAGACTACAAAAAATTGACCTATACTACATTTATTGGCATCGTTTGTAGTTTTTGAACAAGTGTTATTTATATTTTAAAATCTTGTTATTGTGACCTTCTTGCAATAATTTGAGATAAAACAACGCAAATAAAGAATTTTCTTGCCACTACAATAAACTACAATCAATTTGGAACCCATTCCAAAACTAATCAACACGCTATTATTTATATTTTTTACTTCGAACGATATCAATGATGTTTTCTAAGTAACTAATAAGACTACAAAAAATTTACCTATACTACATTTATTAGCATCGTTTGTAGGTAAAATAGGCTGAAAAAAAGTAAGGTTTTTTTTAAAGCGGGTTCCAGCGTGACGGAGCTTGACGAATGCACTGGTGATGTGAAAATCACCTGAGTGGCGACAAGGTCACGCACGCTTACGACTTCTAGTGTCTTGTTATTTAGATTTCTATGTATGTAACTCATCTAATAAACTGTAACATTATAAAAAGGAAACATTTATATTTTGTATGTCTATTTGACCGCCCCCTTGGTACAGTGGTTGACGCGTGAGCGTAGAACCGAGGGGTCCTGGGTTCGATTCCCGGTGGAGACGAAGAAAAAAAAAATGTCTCGGTCTGGCAGGACACAGAAGGCTGATCATCTACTTGTCCCTAAAGAAAATCGATCAGTGAAACAGATGTATGCATAATGCATCTGCCCCTTACCCCAATTGGGGACATGGGACTTCACTTAATATGTCTATTTGTAATGTTTCCACGTAAACTACTGGGCCGATTTAAAAAATTCAATTACTAGCAGAAAGCTACATTTTCCTTAGTTACATAGAATATAATTATCTATATCTATTTAGTTTTTATCCTGAATCAGCCCGGGCAGATGATACATGAAGAACAGCTGTATCAGAAATGCAAGAGTCATTACATCCATCAATAAATGATCGCGCCTCAGGTTATTAAACCAGTGTTTACAAACTTTTGCCTGCAACTTGTCACGAGCTCTATATAAATTTAATATAGGTTGATGTTAATATTCTAAAATGTAAGGTAATGTTCTATCTAGATTATAAAATTTGTCGTCTAACAAGAAACGTAGTAAATAAATTTTGTATGCACTTATTTACTTACTAAATTAATTATCTGTGAGTAAGGCCTGCTTCGGGGTGTGGTCACAAGCAAGGTGAAAACCGGAATCTGTAGGGAAAATATTTTTTTAGTAAGGAAATTATACCCATTTTTTTTATTACATTGTCATTCAAGAACCTTTACACTCATGGTAATGAACTTAAAGACATTAAAGTGGACAAAAATAAAAGAAAACATTCTAGTAATTTAAATGTCACCGTTATTCATAATTTGCTTACGTTTTTGCTTATCTAGACAGCTAATCTATAATAACATGATTTGTAAAAGATTGTGATGGTGACCCGTATCAACAATTATCATAGTTATTATTGTTCACAGAAAAGTGCGTGTACTTTTTGTAATGTCGATGAGTATTTTTATCGCAATTACATAAATCAGTATTTCTATAGATATTATATAATGTTTTAATGTGAATTTGCACGGTTTTAATCAACGCTTTGTTGGGAATCTTCCCACACTAAATTAGAGAAAGTTTGATAGATTTCACAACCATGGATCGAACTATATAGACCATTTAAATGAGTTGAAGTTATTATTTTTATGAGCTTCGGGAAAATAACCAATAATTTATGTTACATAAGAGTGTGAGTATATGAAACTTTAAAACGAGTAGAGAGGATTTATTTATTGTATTAAACATTGTAATAAATAATGTTGCAATTAATTAGGTTTATTCTAGGTATAGTTAATTATCAATTAGTAGTAGAGCAAAGTCAAAACAAAATTGTAATGGCATAATGACCTTATAAAAGGTTATTCATATTGTAATAAATATAAAAGGGATTGTATACAATTATGTAAATAATGTTATTCTTAGGTTTACAATGCTCTTGATTGATGATCGTTGAAGATAGTATAATATGTATTACCTACTTATGTTTTGTGTTAGACTACATAGTGTACATATTTATGTTTGTATATGTGTGTGTTTATGTGTTAGGTATATTTATAACAGTCTAGAATAGAATTCAATTATAAGATTTAATTATATTTTTCGTTAATGTAGTTTATTCTAGCTAATCTAGGCTATGGTAGGCAACAAAATCTAGTGAGTGTTCAACCGCGACCTTCTAGTGATTTTGTGGTTTTTATGCCTTGAAATTTTGAGTAATGTCTGCTTTACCAGGATATCTTAATAATGTTAAAGTAACGATGCTTTAGAGGTATTCGAAAATTGTATGAAAATTATTATCTTATCTAGCTTCAAAGTGAAATTACTTTCTTTTGAAATGATGCTAAAATTATGGGTTAGATTGTAAAATTGAAGGTTAATTAACTTTCTTTTGTTTAAGTGGTTGAGTAGTAATTTATTTTTACATCAATTATAGGAGTCGGAAGATTAAAATTTCACAAAATAATGAATAAACATATGCATGCGTGTCACAAAAATAAAAACAACTTTTATTTTCTAATGAATCTGTGAATATGACATAGGCAGTTGTAATATCCATTTTAGTTAAAGTAATGAACTGTTTTTTTATATAAAAATAAAAGTTATATCGATTACATAAAATCTCTTTTAACTACATTTCTTAGAACAAGAACAGAAAAACCTGAAAACTGGGTGCCCTTCGAAAAGCTGGGTGCGCGCGCGTTTAATTCTCTTGTTATGTCATACCGTATGCATAAATTATAATACCATTTTTACTTCCTTGACATTATTGTAATGATAATTTATTACATTTAATTGATAATAATAATTTTCCTTGTTCTTAAGTTAGGTTGAATGAAATTTGTGACATAAAATCCGAATGTTTTCGATCTAGTTGTCTCTATATACAACAGCAATTTATTTCAGATCTCATAAAATGTATAATAATATAATTTAAGTCTACTTATGTAAGCTCTTGTGTCTATAGTACACCTAAATATAAGCTATTAACATAGGTCGAGTGATTGAACATTAACCTACGGGCCATGGAGCAGATTTAGCAAGCGAGTTCGAGCTTGCTTCACTTTCTGTAAAGTATAAATTATCATAAATACATGTAGAGTACGTACAGATTATTATACATATTGTATTAAACAAATAAGGAATCATAAAAACTATCTTACGTAGATACAAACTAATATAAATAGATAAAGAAAGATATAAGGAGGGTGGACATATTTACATGCAAGTTGGGTGAATTATCAAAGGTTCTTCTTTATATTATTTGTTATTAATTTATTATTTTTAGATTGTATTTATTATTGGATTATATTTTATTATTGGATTGTGTATATTGTCATTGTTTTGTCCATTTAGTAGATTGTAAGTTTATAAGTTTAAGTTTTTAGTATTAGTATTCGTTTTAATATATGTATAAGAATTTTAGTTTTAGTCAGTACCGCATTGGGTTAATCCTGTAAAGGTAATTGATATGTGTGTGAATAAATAAAAATAAAGATAACTTAAACTTAACTTAAAGTTTAAAGTGGTGGTTAAAATTTACGAAGAAGCTTAACCTATAATTATTAATTATATTTTCTAAGCAGGCTAGCCTTCAAAGTCTTTGCACTCGATAATTGGAATTCGATCGATCAATTATAACTCGTAAGTATATTAATCGTAAGACCAATCATCACTTCGAATTTATGCACAACTTTAGTTTATCTAAGAAATGTAAAATGAAGATATTTTGTAAACGGTAACGATAAATATCTTACAGGTTAAACTTTAAAGTATAATATGTCTAATTGAACTGACGAGGGGTTATTGTCCGCGGAATTTTTTAAATAGATCACTTACAACTGTATTAAGTAACGTAAACGAGGGATTAAAGTGGATTAAAAGTAGCCGCTCAAAAAAAGGCCCCCGAATGACAAAACCGAGGACAATTACAGATAAACGTTTTATTAACCAACAAACATAATAACGTCACTTGCAATACACAAACAATTCATTATATTTATACCGATTATCACAACTACGTAACGGGTGTTCACATAAACATACTAACGCGTTTCACTGCAAATTATTCGGTTGAAGACAAGCAGCGACTAATTCGACCACTTTCACTGATTTCTCTTTATGACGTATTGATTAGCATGTAAGGATCGTTTTGGAGAGAAATTATTATGTATTCATTTGTTTGGTGCATTAAAATTGTATTTAAAGATGCTAATGCATCATAATAATATGATGCTAATAATATACAACATTATTCTATATGTACCTAATTGTAGTATTATATTGTATTGAAAATGTGTATTGATGTTTTGTTTCTTGCTGTACTGAAAATGTATCTGTATTGTAAAGAGCGGTTTATTTTGTATATGTGTGTTTAATTTATCTTATGTATAAGTATGTATTATCTTATGAAATATAAAATAATGCTTTACAAAACTTGAGAACATGTTTTAAAAATTGTAACGAAAAGTGCCATTTCTTAATATTTCAAATAGCTACAGTTGCATTCACAACCATCTTATTAAAAATTACATTATAAAAACAGTGATTGTGAGAAGTATAAAATATACTTAATTGAAACTTGCATGCAAATGTCCATTTACAAGTTATTGTGTATAAAGCATTAGTTGTGGTTACAATTGTGTTTGAACATGAATATTTAAAATACTGGCAAATTAGTATTATTTTGTTTCATACATATAATACTTGTTCTTTTCGTGACACCATAAACGTTAAATTAAACCAAGAAGACCAGAACCAGGAAGACAAATATTTGTAGATTTTTAATTTAATTTTTAGTTAAGAATTTTCTTTCCAAAAATTTTAAATAAAATGCTGTTGTTGGACATAACTAACAGTTGTATTATATTATTTATTTATTTCCGTATCAAAAGTAAATAAAAGGCGCTAATTCATTTAAAATTATAGGCCAGAAGGTCGAAAGGTAAATTATTCTGTGCTAAAGAGGTTATTTCCGAATATTTCTACGTCAATTAAATCAAACTAAATATACAACTAAATTTCATAATATTTTACGCTACCAAATATACCTATAAAAAAATAAACCACTTGTATGTTACCTTGGCAGAACGGATGCAAAAATCGGATATTATTAGGTGCAAGTAACAAGCTAATTTAATAATGAATAAACTATCGTGAACTAGTGAAGGTCATCATAATCGTTTGAGCATTTCCCGCGGTATCGCATCACGCGTGACATACATTCAAATTATCTATGGGTTTTACCAATGAGTCTATTTATGTTGTTTTAACAATTTCTTAATATGGAATTGATTATTGCGAAAATTAAAAGGATCAAACTTTATGTAAATGAGCGCTCCATTTTTGTAAAACCTTGGCTATCATTTTGTGGCGTATCTATTATTGATTTTTATGTATAGACGTAAGATTTAAGTGGTCTTCTAATTCCAAAAACAGTATTTTTACAATCCTGTTTTACTATACCTACCTCGTAGGAAATTTCCCAGTCAGAAATAACTAATAAAGTGCTAATTCATTCAGACTTAGATCTTCATGAAAATATTCAACAAGAACCAATCGGCAATTATTGCATTATTAATTAAGAAATATCAAAATTATTACTCATCCTCACACAGGAGATTTAGCCGATTAAATGTGTCATTAATATTTTTATGTTATTAGTTATTACCAAATAAATAAACTATTCACCACGATCTTAGAGATCTTAGATATGTGGCAATGCACTAGCTCCTATTAATATTTATGGCTATCCAAACCATAAACATATAAGTTACATATTATGTAAAGGAGAATGGCGAACTCCCATAGGACTTTGGGCCTGATCGTTACACTGATGATTTATGTGGGGTTAAATAGATAAAAATATACAGATTCTATAAATATAACAATTAAAGATCTGTTCTATGGGATAGCAGAGATATTGAGCATGTAACGTCACTAAAATTGAGGTTAGGTTTGCTCGAGTTCAATGAATAGCTTTGTTTCTTTCTAAGTAGAGGTAAGTTTATATCCTATAATATACATTATTTAGATAAAGAGTGTAACAGAAGAACAGTTAGGTAATAGAGATATTGGATCGAACTTTTATTCTTTTAGAGTACCTAGGTACCAAAAAATCGTAGGTAAAATATATTAAATAAAACACGTTTTTTCATAAATCGTTTATTCATCATTATCATTATAAACAATTAACACATCATCCAGAAACTGTGCTGGCGGCATTAAATCTGGTTGATACCTTGCCCAGCGGTACCATATTATGCACATAACGTGACAGCAGCAACCTACAGTTCTTCTTCCTACTAAACAATTACAATAATAAACTGTTATTGCTTCCCTTCCTATGAGAGCCCTCACCCAGCAAGAATGACATAGATATGTTACTCTATTTCCAATCTGTAAAGAAATACTTCGTTAAAACACCTTTCATTTTTACTTTGAGATTTAAAAAGAAGATTATTGGCAACTTTTTACTTAAAATATTATCAAAACACTCAATAAGTTAAATGACGAGGTAATATCCACTCTAATATCACTGCTCTAATTCTTTGATCGCGTTGAGAATCAGTTCTTAGTAAATGAAACCGTGTGCGCAATACAGAACGTCCACAATAAATGCATACACGTTGATGACCCAAAGTTACAGTGTCATCTTCATGATTTTCAATCTTCAAAGAATCATTTACAAGTTTCCAGCATGCATCACATATGTGATCAGAGTGAGTGATCTACAAATAAAGAATTAATATTACAATTGGACACAAGAAAGTGAATATACATATATATTATATTAATATAATATATAAATCTCGTGTCACAATGTTTGTCCTCAATGGACTTCTAAACCACTTAACCGATTATAATAAAATTCGCACACCATGTGGAGTTCGATCCAACTTGAGAGATAGGATAGTTTAAACATGTGGTACCTACCACGGGCGAAGCCGGGGTGGACCGCTAGTATATATATAAAACAATGTGTGTTTACGTTTTTGTTTGATTTCAATAGCTAGTACTAAATACATTAGATAATACTAATCCACTAACCGTTAGAGGAGCAGCCCACCCTTGTATAATTGATATTATTGCGTTATCTTGTAACAAATGCATACGTATAGCATTGTTACGATTAGCATTAATACCACAGTTGATGCAGTTCATATTAGTAAATGAAAAATCGGATGCAAAGTCGGTGTTCAGGTAGGGTAGCAGTTGTGAGTCGTAAAGGCGGGTAATCAAAGTCCGGTGTGCAAGCGTTGGTTGGTAGTAATAACAGAGATCGTCAGTGTCCGTAATACGTAGCGAAAGTCGATAAAGATGAAGAAAATAAGTTAACCACGAAACGAAAAACCTCAATCAAATGTCAAAAGTCAAACGACAAACATGACATTGTAATTAAAATTGAAGCGGCCAGCTACATTTCAGAAATATTCTTACAAAGTGCGGCCGCCATGAGTAAAAATGTATAGAATTA
The DNA here is from genome assembly GCF_061535395.1 of Colias eurytheme. Lineage (NCBI taxonomy): Eukaryota > Metazoa > Arthropoda > Insecta > Lepidoptera > Pieridae > Colias > Colias eurytheme. The sequence continues at coordinate 8,563,560 of NC_142999.1, read as the reverse complement.
CCTAAATAAATAGCGTGTTAAAAAGTTAAAAATGAAATATGTAACGCAGTTAACTTATATTTCTGATTTATAAAGCATTTGAATTTTATATAAAACTAAAAATGAAAATAAATATTCATTCGTTTTAATCGATATATCGACTATTTTACTCCTGACAGCACTGACAATCTCTGCTTGATAAGACCGGTAGTCATAGAAATCTAAATAACAATGCCGTTAGTGAACACATTATCTTTTTTTTCAAACATTTGTTTTCCCATAGAATCAGAAGTCAATATTTTACCAAAAATTATTAAAAATAACAAAATGAATTTTAAATATATTATGATTTCTGTAAGGTCCTAATTTTGTTAGGCCCAGTTTCGCCATTCTCCTTTATTGACATTATTTTAAAAGAGCAACTATGGAGTTTCTTGCCGATTCTTCTCCATAGATACTGCTTTCCGAATCGGTGGTAAATATTAAAAATACTATGTAATGACGATTCGAAAGTGCTACTAAATAGTAGTCTAATTGAATAAATGAATGTTTGAGTTTGAGTTTTGAGTTTGATTTTGAATAGCCTAGCTATAAACTACCGTTGCATGTATATAAAAATACCAGTCAAGGACAGTATAATGTGATGAAAATAAGCGATGGCATTCTTGCATATAGAAAATCCCACGGTTTTAACGTTTTGCATACAAATCGGTGAAATTAAACACATTAGCATTGCTCGACACAAACATGACATAATGTTAAAATTTTTATGACAGGATATATAAATGTAATTAAAATTAATGTAGGTACATGTCAATTTAGAATTAAAAAAAATCCTTTTAATGTTAGCCGGCAAATTAACTAATTTGCTGAAGGCTCTACTTATGACAGATCAAAACAAATAAATGAGTCTCTATATTACTACATATATTTACAGATTAGGAACAGTGAGATCTAATTAATTATCTGTAAAATTTCCTTATTATTTATAAAACCTAGTGAAAAGTATAAATATTAAATACCAAATTATTTTTCGAAATTTACTTTTACGTATTTAATGAATGTAAGTATTTACGCTCTATCGATATCATACATGACGTATACCGGTTTTTTTGTGGAAAAGTGACCTCCCTGTTGTAAGCATGTTCCAATTCCTGCGTACTTTACGTTATTTTAAATACTTTTAATACAATTGCTAAATAATATATGTCCGTCTGTTCGCAATAAGCTCAAAACCTACTGTACCGATTTTCATTCTGCTTTCCTCAATGGAAAACGTGGTTCTCGAGGTAGGTTTCAGCATAAAATGATTTGTTTGGTTTAAGGCTACGCAGGCAAAGCAACGGGCGGAAACCTAGTTAGATATATAAAACAATAGAACATTGTCCAAGAACATTTTCGAATAACCTATTAGAATTACAAAGAGACATTTTCCGATAACCTAAGAACAAATGAGTATCATATGTTACCATTGAAAGTAATAATAATGTTATAAGCTCACTCAATAAGACATTCTCACAAATTGTTGAAAGGTGCCAATTATGTCAAAGGTCACGATTTCACCATGGATTTTTATTATCACCTACAGGTGCTTTTTGCAACATACCTCCGTTTGACAAATTAACTTTGGTTCTGTCATTTGATAGTATTTCAATACGTTGGTCAATATCTGACGACACGTGTGTGGAAAGTCTTTGGACAATATTAACATATACTTAGCGGAGTTTGATTTATTATACGCCTTTAGTGAGAAAACTTTGTTTCGCCGCTTTACTTTGTAGCAGTTTTGTATATCTAATAGGTGTAACGACATTGTTTTGGAAATACAAGGATAGGTGAAATTGCCGTATCCTTACGAATAGGACGAGCCGTACATTTAGTTTGTTAACATTAAAATTTTACAATTAGACTGTTATATTATGTTAGCAAGCATCTACCATACGATAAGATACATTATTGTAAATATGCAATAACAATATTGTTGTATGCTTTCTTAAATATTAGAGCGTATGAATAATTCTTTCCGAATATTTATTTAATTAATAAAAAATAAAAATATTAAATCCATCATTATATAGATTACTTATATGCAGTTCGCGCATTCTGAATTGATCTGTCCTAATAAGCCTTATAAGGTGAACACATGTTTAATCGGTCTTCCTGTGCATTCTATAGTATAGTACCTTTTAAATTATTTATTTTAACTCTTTCGTAAAACCTTCGACTTGTATTGTATGCAATATTTATATGTTTAACGGATTAGGAAATATCCTAAATGTTTTAAAGTATTTTTGTGTAATGACGGAGGAAGGCGTGTCTGTTTATACATAACTGGATTATGATAAATTACTCGTGATAAGTTTAACGATAGTTTTATTAAATTATTCTGAATATTATAAGAATTAAACATATTAGATTAGTACTGCAAACATATTACCCTTTTATCATTTTATTTTGAAATACGCGTTATTTTTTTCGTATGTTAATCCTTGGATAACTTTTCTTTATGCGACCCAGCAGAATAAATAATGTAAGTAAATCTTTAATTTCAAAATGTTTATCATAGTAGTTAATTATATTATTAACATAATTTCGATTTCAATACCACATCGTTCATTTTCTTGGGAAAGTGTTTATCTCTTTAATTTACATACGAATGTCAAACATTTGTGCCTAGGTGTGAACTTGCCACATTTTAACGAGATGTTGCTTATAAAATACATATGTCATCAGTTGTATAAACTAATGCCTTTGTCACATAGAATGTGTGCTTAGCGCGCGTCAGAGCCCCAATCTGACGCCGCTCTGTGACACGGAACAGTGTTAAGGCTTTGTCAGACAGGACGCGTACTTAGCGCGCGTCAGAGCGTTAAGTTGACGCCGCGATATGACGCTAAGATGTGTTCTACTACCATCGTAGAATACCGTCAAACAGAGCGCCGGCGCTAGGAGTACGCAACGCTCTGTCGCGGCGTTAGGACGCTTTAACGTCGGGTGTTGTATTTTTTTACAAATTTTATTTTAGCGTCGGAGTTAATAGGCGTAAAATCATAATAAAATACTGCATAATGACCGAAAATTTGATAGAATTGGTTAGAAAATATCCATGCTTATATAATACGAAGGATAGTTCATATAAACTATAAAGATATATCAATGAAGGCAAAATTGTGGGCACAAATCGGAGAAGAAATTAATGAAACTGGTAAGTAAAAAATTCTTCCGACTCCGGAGTTAATATCGCTGTACCTTGTTTTGTTCGTAAGTAATAATTATGTAAACAACATGCAGCTTTAATGATATCAATTGCTGTGTCCTAACGCGCGCTAAAGCGTTCTGTTTGACGAAGCCTCGCGCGACGTTAAAACAGGACGCTGTAGCGCTACTACGCAGCGCTAAAATACGCGTCCTATCTGACAAAGCCTTTACGTATACTGTAGCTACGCAATGACGCGCTCTATGTACTCGTTCTATCTGACAGAGCTCAAGAAAGAAAGAAGAAGAAAGAAAGTAAAAACGTTTATTAAGCGAGACAGTCTGACACAATAAATTGACAACCAAAAACATAAAATACATACAAAAAACAATAAATGAACAATAATAGTACAACACAATTCGGCGTCATAGCGCGTCAGGTTAGCGCTCTAACGCGCGCTAAATACGCGATAGATCTGGAAAACCTTTTGGTAAGGTTTATTGATTTGATATTGGTGGTAATTTTGATTGATGTCTAATCTCGCTAATAATGCCAAAGTGTATATTTTTATTGTGTAATTCGTGTGATGAATAATTTACTATACGAGGCTACCGGCTAGTTAAGATTAGGATCTCGGTGTAGATATAAAACTTATTTAAATCGTAACCTATTTTTGCAAATTTGAATTCTAATTAATAGGGTACATAATAAGTGTCTTTGTTTCATAATTCCATATATTATATCATCCAGTCGTTACTGTTTTGGGTGTACCAACAAATAATGCTCTGACAATTTATGATATAACATTTTTAATAATTAATCAACTACCTAAAAAACCTACAGTTTTAATCACTTAATAATAAAATATATTGCTAGTATAGTGGTACCTACACTTCAAAAGCGTATAAACTATAAAATTTTATGTTTACAAGTACATAGATATAAAATTTAAACACTTAAATTGTTATCTTGCGATCATAATTGGACTAAAACAAATTGTATTGGATTTCTCTACAATATTGCATTAACTTACTCTACAACATTATTATAGATACACTTAAACCTTGCATTATAATTTAATTTAACCCAGATTTAAGTTAAACTTAACCCGTGATATTATAGTGTTCTAACTCCATACTTAACCAATGTTCAAAGTGTGATCAAGATTTAATCGTGTCATTCACATTTAATGGTATAATAGACCTCTGTAGCTTCTAAATTGCATATAATTAAACTTTTGTCATCTAGTAGAATATGGTGTATTTCTTGTACCTATATAAAATATAGATATAATGTAAACAACGCAAAAAGGGGAATGTACTTATTTCGAACAAAACTTTATTTTATTTAAATTGCATAAGATGCAATTATTGCAAAAAACTCGTCCCTATGCGAGATTATATGGACGAAATTCGGAATTTACACATTTTTGATTGTGACTAGATACAATTAAGTCAAATTTGACGACTCTAACTATAATTCATCAAGCATGTACCTATATTTTATTATTAACTAGAAAAATACAACTTTTGCAGTCAAGTAAAACGACATCAAATATTACAATTATTTTCAACAAATGACTAGTTTCCGTACAATTTCATCATTTGCTCTGATAAACCTGACCGACGGACAGTCACATTTCTCCATAATAATATACCTACGTACATGATATTAACCCACTTTGCAAAATGCACGTATGCTACGTGCAAATTGCATTCATTTATTATTTATTCTGATCTCTGTAATGTCCCATAATGAATTTGGAAAACACTTCTCTTCTGATAGTACCTACCAATCAGGCAGATGTTTATAGAGAAGATATTTCTAATTCATCATCATCATCATCAGCCCATATACGTTCCCACTGCTGGGACACGGGCCTCCTATGAGAGAACAGGCCATAATCCACCACGCTGGCCAAGTGCGTGTTGGCGGATGACACATGTCGTCGAACTTTTTAATTCTTCGACATGTCGGTTTCCTTACGATGTTTAACTTCACCGTTCAAGCAGTGGTGATATTACAACATGCGCAGATAAATTGAAAAATCAATTTATTTCCTGCGCGCTCGCCTGGTCTCGAACCCCGGACTTATCGATTCGAAGTCCGAGGTCTCACCACTGAGCCACCACCGCTCTAATTCATATATATAGTTAAATATCTACCATTGTAGATTATAATGGCAATTGTAAATCATGATACCAATTAGCTTCTTTCAAAGTACATTCATATGTATTTGGGTTCGTTTTTTATTATTGTGATATTAAACTATATCAGTGTTAATAAAATGAACAAGTACCTAGGTACAACTACTAATCTATGTGTTTAAAATCTGCGAAAAATTTAAATGTCGATCTGTATTTATTAAAGCGTCAAATATTTATCATCCATCCATCATACTTTTAAAGCACTTTCAAATTCTTTTATACAACGTCAAGGAACTAAAGTAACATTTAACAATTACAATATTTACCGACAAAGATCTCTACGTAATACAATATGCCACTAATTTACACACAACACGTTTCATAATTTGTTTTTCAAAAGTGAAATTATGTAATGAATAGTTCCTCATTCATTATGGAAACTGGACAATTTAAATCTAAATAATCTCAAAAACAAGGATTACGTGAAGCTTGCATGAAAATAAATGAATACTTAACATGTCCCTAGAGTCTTTTCTTACACAAATTATGGTTTTCATTTTCTGTTGCGCTTTCTCATTGGAGTAGGTGAAAAGGGGTCGTCACTTTCAGTCTTTTCCGTCTTAAGGGGGCGCATAAAGCAAAATAACCAATCTTCTATTAGATGATACGTGTAATATGCAAGACCAAATCTAAAAAATAAAATATATATCAAACTAGATGATATGTTCAACGATTCTGTTTAATCAAAAACATAAAATATTAAAATTTACTCGATAAAAAAAAATCACCAAGTTAGCTCTAATTTTCACACTTTTACGTTTTCTACTTGACATGGTAATACTTATTATGATTTTTTTTCATAAACAATTATATTAAAACATTTGCAAGATATTTGTCAGAGCATTTTGTGTAATTACTTTTAGTTTTGGTTTTATCTGCGATAAACCACTTTTGGCGCTCTTTTTTTCTCGAGATAAACGTTTGATTTTGTCACGATAAAAGTGGTTTATCGCAGATAAAACCAAAACTAAAAGTAATTACACAAAATGCTCTGACAAATATCTTGCAAATGTTTTAATATAATTGTTTATGAAAAAAAAATCATAATAAGTATTACCATGTCAAGTAGAAAACGTAAAAGTGTGAAAATTAGAGCTAACTTGGTGATTTTTTTTTATCGAGTAAATTTTAATATTTTATGTTTTTGATTAAACAGAATCGTTGAACATATCATCTAGTTTGATATATATTTTATTTTTTAGATTTGGTCTTGCATATTACACGTATCATCTAATAGAAGATTGGTTATTTTGCTTTATGCGCCCCCTTAAGGTATTGTCTAGTTGACTTATTGTTTTTTAATGTTATTTCAATTTGAACTTTGGTAGTGGTAGGGAGCAGTTTATTTCATTCGAAAGTGTTGTTAGTGGCTACTTTAATTTTAAGCTCTTTTTTTTTCAAATATTAAATATACCTATAAAAGAAACACGTTAATCAATTTTTTTTAAAGAGGCACCCTCCATCTCAGGTTGTTGTCTCAACCTCCTCTGGAATATGGTCTCTGGAATACTTTAATCCCCCATAATGCTGTCAACCGAAAAATGTTTTTATTTTCATATCAGTCGGAAGTATACGGATTGTGCATTTACCAGCTCCTCGTTTAATCTCTATAATCCAAGAATTTGTTCACGTACACGATTAATATCTTAAAGTTTGTAATGAAAGTATAAAAAATCGTAAGTTTTTAATCTAGCTACTTTTTAATTTTAATTTACTTAACGGTTGTCTGTATTTTTCTTCTTATAATTAATGAAGTTATCAGCATTGAAATCATGCGTTGTGATTCTCTGAGAATTTGCATTTCATTTAACATTTAATTATTAAAATTTTATAGTAATATACAATTACTATTATCATAAAGTGTTATTATTTAAATCTTTTTATCATAGTAATTATAATTAATGTTCCTTGAATAAAAAAAAAGATTTTTATACATATAAAAATCTTTTTTTTTATTTATATATATATATATATATATATATATATATATATATTATTACCTACTCAGTTAGACCTAAGGTAGAGGTACATTTTTTTTAAATTAAACGTAATTATTTGAGCAATGGATATCAAGTAAAATTTGATTAGCTTTATCTAAATCTAAACCAGTAAAAGGATATTATGTACCTAGAGATTGCAACGCCTGCTGGAGAAACCCGCATGGGTAAGTCCACGAATAGAAAGTACTTGTTTGTCAATAGCTATATGGGTGTTTCTCTGCTATTTGGAAACTCGTTCAAACAAGACTGTCCTAACCAAAATTTATCAAATGTTGAGAATGTTTGTCAATACAAAGCAAGGTAATAGTGTATCAAAAATATATATTAAAGAAACACACACATTTTTTTCTTTGTTTTTGAGTTATTAGCGGTTTTGTGAAAAATCGTGACAGGGTAATGTTGTGACTAACCAGGGGAATGTTTTTATGAACTAAAACTAACATTTTTGTATGTTTAAATAATCAAATCTTTATTTTTATTAGCTCTTACAATGTGTAATTATTACTTAAATAATCAACGAGATCAAAACTAAATTCACTTACAAAATAGAGACATTTTTATAACATTTGTTAACTGAACAAAATCAACTTCTTACTTTTACAGTCTTTCTAAAATACTGATTGTTTGACATAAGTCAGCTCTTAGAATGTTAAATAAAATAAAAAAAAAATGTTACCTCTGTTATCGAATTATCACAATAAACTTTTTTTGGCTTACAATTAAGAAACATTTATACTTTTCAGGTAACTTGAAATAATTATCATTGCTGGAACAGTATACCACTAAAAATCAATTTTATCTTTCAGGGAAACATCTCTTATTTCTCAAAGACATGTACCAATTTTGGAAAACTATAAAATAATCTAATTCCTTTAACAGTCACGTTCGGATCAGGAACTTTTCCAATATTTGGTCAAAACCGCCATCAGACAAATCATTCTCATCTATTCTAAACTTGTAGCCCTTGTTATCACAAATTTTCAGAAAAGTCACTGTTAGTTCGCCGTCCTCATCATCTACTTTATTAACAACCGCAGCATAGCGATATTCCCTGTTCCCGAAAATAAACTTAACTAAAACGTAATCACCACTGTTATAATAAGTTTGCTGACTTACTAGGCTCCGCAGTATTCTCAAGATCAGTCTTAGTATTTTCAATCGGTCTTAAAAGGATAGTCTCTGTAATGCAGTCATGTCCGTGAGATTTGAGATAGCGGGATTTCGACTTCGGAATCGGAGTCTGTGGAGATACTGGCCTATCATTTTGGAGGTTCTAGACTTCAGCTGAGCCTTCATAATGTGGTAGTTTCCACACTAAAAATGCCTTAAAATCCTATTTTAGAACTTTACCATCGCATATTACCGGCATTCATTTTGTGAGCGACGGACCCGTTACACAGTATCGAAATAAAATAATGTTCCATATTGTGACTTCGAGGCTAAATGTGGAGGTTCCAAATGTAGAAAAGTTCTCCTGGAATTTTTCAGAGAGTGGCCATGGCAAGAGTGCCACAGATGGTATTGGCGCCACGTGCAAAAGATCTGCTGATGCTGTCGTTGCTGCAGGAGGAGATATCGATAGTATGGAATCTTTTATAGACTCTGTGCGTCAAAGGTGTCCTTCAATCATTCTATTTACAGTTGACGATGATGCAATTAATGGATATTCTGAAAGACGCCTTTCTTCTTGTTTTTGAGGGTCATTTTTAAGTCGTTGATATCTCAATCGTTCAGCTATTCGTTTTTGTTCTAATATTTCTTCTCTTGTTTTGAGTGGCTTCATTTTAGGTGGCATTTTGAGCTATAACCTACGAAAAAGAACGATAATTATATTATTTATTTATTTATTTGGTACATATTATTAACGCTGAGGAAAATTGATGCGCTATCCAGCAATGAAGTCTTTACAAAACTTAAAAAACATTCCCCTGAGGTAAGGAACACTCCCCTGTGCATATAAATGACAGGGGGATGTTGACCAGGGGAATGTTTTTTTAACTTGAAAACCAAATAACTGAAAATCATTAAAACATATCACGTTTATAACACAGATGTGCAGACATGCTTGCTAGTAAAGTAATTTAAACAAATTATCTTAATTAAATCTCTTAAAATATGAAGACAAATGCTCACCAGTGGAGTGTTCGTACTAACGGCCACGACGCTTTTTTCACATCCAAACACAGTGGTGCTACTGACAAAATGGCGGCTGTCTATTTACATTGATAACCGAACGAACTTTACACCGTTAGCGTTCCATTTCACAGTTGAAATGTTTTGGACTAATAACCTAAGTGATTTTCGCGCCGTTTTCAAATGTTACCAGGGTAGTGTTTTAAAAATTTGAGGACAAACTTCGTAAACAATTTTTTCAATATTTTTTTTATTATAGACATGTAATTTGTAATTAAAAATATGCCACAGTCTTCTGCAATTACATATTATTATTATTCAGTAACGAATTGACAAGTATTAAATATTTATAGGTATCAATACTTCTAATTCTGGAAAAGGGACATACCAGGGGAGTGGTTTTTGAGATGTATAACATTTTTTTTCTCGAAAATTATTATATTAAATTACATAATGAGCAATTGTGAACCAAGAATACCACATTTATGTTCATATTAATCCTAAAAAAATAGAAATGATAGAACTTATTCTAATAAAATTTGCTTGGGACAGTGATTTTCCATTTAGCAGAGAAATGCCCATATATAAATGCAATATAAAGTAGTGTTTTCGTATGACAAGTTTCTTTATAAACGAAAAAAAATTGAAAATTTTACAATAATATTATTACGATTTCGGTTTTCACCAGAAACTTTTTGAAGTGAAACTTCTTTATCGGGGTTAGAAAAAAATTGAGTGTAACATTTTTCCGTTATGCGCCATCTTTGATTCGACCGACGTATTTCTGTAAAGTTGCATATAGTAAATTATTTTTTGAAAAATAAGGTCATAAAGAAGTTTCACTTCTTACGTGTGTACACTAGTACACGCACACATTTTTTTTTAACAGCGAAGCTTACAAAAAGCTTTTTATATTATTTATTTCAATAAATTGATTTGCAATTTTTCTTTATAATGTTAGCACTGACCAAAACCATAAAAGAATTATATCAATCATACATAGCATTTCACAAAAACTAAGTATTCGCCATTACAACGCCTTGACACGCTTAGCGCATTAAATATATGTTACACGTATAAAATTATATAGAACCTGTAGTAATAATGTAATTATATCAAAAATCATAAAGCGTACAATGATTACAATGTAACTGTATACCGATATTACGCATCTTGTCTCCATACATTACGAGATTGGCATGTAAAAGTGAAACTAGCTTTCCGCTCCGGCTTTTTCCGTGTATGAATAATTTTATTATCTGTTTAGCGTTTTACTTTATGATTTAAAATTTAATAGAAGGATCTACTGTATTTTTTTTTCAAAAAGGAGAGCTTTTTATTGGTCTCTATCGGGAATCCAAGCTACGAATAATACGCTGAAGCAAAACTATTTCATTAGGATGGTTGAAAACTGAAATCTATAAAAAGAATGAATATCCAATCTCTTGACGATTCCTCGAACATTTAGAATCGGTGATAATATCAAAAAAATTAAAATGTTTTGAGTTTTAGATTTATAATCAAAAAACAGTTTTATCTTAATACTGTAATGAAAAAATTTACATGTAGGTACCGGTAGATTTTCCGTTATAAATTATAATAAATAATCTAACACATATTCTTAACACTGCCAGATTATGCAAAACAGACAACAATTATATACGTACAATGTACATATACATTTTCGTAACGTATGTGTTTTATGTAAACAGACAAATTTAAACGAGTTCCGTTATGGTAGACAATTATAGTGCTTTCTAGCTTTTATTGCCTATCCAGTTATATCCAGTTATTGTGTAACAGTACTTGAATGAACGCAAGTTATGTATGAAATACATAGTTAATGTTTTTGTTAATCGAGTTATATGGGACTGACCCAACTTTTGCTCGTAAGTGGAATGTTTTTCGATGCTTGGTCGAAGTGTGATGTTACGTGGTCTATTACCCGATAAATTGGCTATTCAATATAAAAATGATATTTCAATTCTAAACGGTTGTTACTGAGATGAGCGCGATAAACAACCATACTAGGGTTTATACTTTATAATATCCACTGTACTTGGCAAATATGTAATGACTACTCAATAAATTGTTCGCAAATATGGGTGCTGGTTAAGGCATGAAAAATCTTATACAGAAATGCTTTCATTTAAAATAAATATGAGTGTGTTTTTCAATAAATAAATTTGAAATATAACGTGAGTTCTCTAGCAATATTTTGGAAACTAGTGTTTTTAGATAAATACTACACAAAATTACAGATTGATAAAGACATAGTTTGCTTACTTCTGTAGGGTATGTTTGAATGATTTGCTAATGTCTTCGTTGTGAGCGTTGTTATGTACATATAAAGATTTACAATTTACAAAGTATAATATTTTCTATTTAAGGCAAAGTTGTTCGGGAAAAAACGTTCTAATATGTTTTTTGAGCTTTTAATTTTTACTACTTAGACATACAATACATGGTATAGGTACATACGAATAAATTTAAAGATTATCTTGGTTTAATTGTTTGTAATATGATATCAATAACAGGAAGCAACGTGAATAAAAATATTAAATAATAGAAAACATATTATTATATGTGAAGAATTATAAAAATGGAAAGTATTTGCTACAAACCAATCTGATAATAGGATTGACCTATTTCCCTTTCTATAACATTAAAACGGAACCATTATTAACTTATGTATTAGTAAAATGTAAGGTCACTATGACGTAAGAGAATTATAATTAAATCTTAATTTAAACCATAATTACTATGTTGAAACGTCAAAAATTTTCGTAGTAAGTATTACAATTTGCATTTTTGTAATATCATGTAGTAATATTGTAATTAATGTTTCCAATTTATCAGAATATTATAGAATTATGATATAAAATTAAATGGATAATTAACTCATTAGTTTTCATATTGAGGCTACAAACATATAACATAGGCTGGGTTATGTAAGTGTAAAAATGTGAGCAAACCAAAGTTGACAGCTTTTCTTGGCAAAGGTATAAATATTCATAATATTGTAGTAATGCTTAATGTCTTTTCCTAATGTTTTCGTAAAGGTCAAATTTGAATAACCTATTTGCCTTGAATTTTAGTACCTACCATATAAGAGAAACCACATGGAGAGACTCATTAATTTTAAATTGCAAAAATAACGTCATTAACGACGGACCTTTTTCGTCATATTTGTAATTTTGAAGCCCACTGTATATTGAATAGTATTGTATGCAATACACTTAGAAGTATTATCTATTGAGCAATAGTTTATAAATAAATTTCACCAAAATCATTTCTATTATTTATTACATTGCATGAAAGAGCAAAACATCTTCAAGGCTTTAATGCATATAAACCTTCATATTTATAATTTTATAAGATAGTAAACTCAATCTTTAATAAAAACGTTGACATTCCACATTTTAACAGATAAAAAATAACATGATACTGTCATCAGATGGTCATTATTCATGATTAGCGAGAGCCGTGAATCGTGATTAGGGTTTGGGAATTCTCGACAATTTCAACGTCCCGGGACACGAGACAGGCTACGATCAAAGTCCCGGGACTTCCCGGGACTTCGAGACTTTTTTTAATTATAAAATTTGAACTTTGATTTCTGGTGAAACGTATTAATAAAAAGGGATTTTTTTTAAATCAACATTAATTATCGGTTAAATCAACATTTATTAAACATAAAATATAATCACAATAGTTATAACTTTAATATGTCAAATAATTGGTATGTTTATTCCTATAATCACAGATTAACTTTTAATTTAAAACAATTATTAAATATTATTATAATAAAAGAAACTTAGTAACAATCATACTAACTTTAATATCATGTCATAATCATATTAATCATAATTTGGTAATTTTTATAATCACAGATTTGTTTCCTTATCTGTAAAACAGACTTTTGAATCAGTCTTTCAAATTATTAATCAGTTAAAAAAATAAAATTACTTTGATTTTATAAAATAGGCTTTTAAAAAATCAGAGCATTAACAGCTTTGTCCGACAATCTGCTTCTGATTTTTGTAATAACGCCACCGGACAAGGAAAACACTCTCTCATTTTCAACAGAAGTCGGTTTAATTGAGTTTAAGGCTTTATAAAGTAGTTCTAAATTTTATGTATGAAGTATGTAGACCAAGTAATTATTCATTACAGTAACAGATGGCGCTAGCTAGGCTCATGCAATGCTTTGAAAATAAAAATTAATACAATACATACGACTATCGTGTCTCGTCTCGAGTCTCGACCCAAAAGTCCCGGGACACGAGACAACGAAATTTACAAAAAGTCCCGGGACTTCGAGACACGAGACGTCCCGGGACCCAAACCCTAAATTCGTGATGGATTAGATGGCTATCAACATAATAATATGTTATTGTTTCTTGTGTTAAGGTTGAAATTATCTATTTGTCGAAATAATTATCCCTTTTTAACCGACTTCAAAAAAGGAGGAGGTTCTCAATTCGACAGTATTTTTTTTTTTGTATATTTGTTACGCGATTACTCCGGCAATTATAAACCGATTTGAATAATTCTTTTTTTATTTGGTAGATCATACGTCAGAGGTGGTCCCATTGGCACCAGGTCAGGATCTGATGATGGGATCCCGGGAAAATCGAGGGAAACCCTCAAATTTTGTAGGCATATACACTGTTTATCAGAAATTATTTAAATTTGTACAATGTACATATAGGTATAGTCTTGAAGTCGGTTTTTGTTTTTTTTCTAAAAATTTACTTTATTATTGTTAAGTGTCATAGCAAGCTTTAGAAGTTAGTAAGGTTTTGGGTTCAATCTCAAAGGAATCTTAAAATAAATTAGTTGATAATATAGAGTATCAATTTATAAAATCTTTCTCTGTATATTGAAATGTCATGGTTAATGAAGTACGACTAATGATAAATATATCTAACTAGCAAACCGGGCGAACTCCGTTTCCCCACCAGAGACACCTTTTCTTTGCTATAAACATCACGGAGCCCGAACCTTTCCAACGAATGCAAAACCGTGGAAATCGGTTGGTGCGTTCTGGAGTTATAACGTCTGCAGGAAGGAAAACCCGACTTATTTTTATATAGTAGATATCTGCCCTCACCATTCACACGCGAATACGCGATTCTTTTTCCTTATTTTAATTAAGATAATTGACACAAACCTATTAAGCTACCTATGCATCCCTTCCCTCGCGGTCTCCGTGCGGTACAGACGTGTGTAGCTTATTCTTATAAAGTGAATTATTTATACTTACAATATTAGGCGCTCATAACCTTGAGGATCACACGGTTTTGAAGAGTTATAAGAACGCCCATCGTAACTCAATCATCAACCACTGTGAAAGACTGCGATAACTACAAATTACGCTCGACACAATCACAATATTACATCGTTCGAGTACCACGTGAATTAAATGGACAAAAGTGATTTGCATTTGCATTAATGAGCAGGATATTCATCTGTGCGACGAAGACAAAAACTCGCGTGAGTAATCTACACAGCTATCGCTGCTTTCAGTAGCTACGCTAATTACTACCTTACGCGGGAGACATAGCTCATACGTTCCACAGTCCACTTACTTAACCGTATTCTATTATTGTTTACGATGTCTATCCAGCGTTCTCCGCCAGTTTCTTGTACTCAACTTAATACACCGAACGTCATAACGCAATATAATTCAGATTCGGCCCTAAACCGTCCATGCAGTCGGGATACAGATGACAATTACTTCAATATCACCAAACGCCAAAAACGAAGTCTTGCTGAATGTCCTATGCCGTCCCCTTCGTCGATTTTGGACATAAAAAATATGTTTACTGATTTAAAAGAACAACAGGATCGCAAGTTCGAATCTTTAACTAAAGCTCTCACTACGATTATCACCCAAAACCAAGACATACAAAAATCGGTTGAATGCATTACAAGCCAACATGAAGAATTGTTATCAAGAGTATATGAATTAGAGAATGAAAATAGGGAACACAAAAAGAAAATAGCCTACTTGGAATTTAAATTAGATCAACTCGAAAAATCAGCCCATTCCAGCACAATTGAAATAAGGAATTTGCCTATACAAACAAATGAAAACAAAGAATCTCTCTTCAATATTGTGACCGGTTTGAGTTCAATATTATGTACTGATTCAACTATTAAACCAACGGACATTCGGGAGATATTCCGCACAAAGTCTAACGCCGTAATAGTGGACTTTACAACAACGCATCATAAGGAGGAACTTTTATCAAGTTATTCTAAATTCAATAAATCGAAACGCCTTACTAAAGATAAACAGTTAAATACAGAACATATTAACCTATCGGGCGCGCCTCGTAATATATTTATCTCGGAATATCTATCCTCTAAATCACGAAAGGTTTTTTACATGGCTCGGCAAAATGTTAAAAACAATAAGATTTTTAGCACTTGGACAGCCCACGGAAAGATTTACATCAAGAAGAATCAGAATTCGACCCCAGTCCGTATAAACGAAGAGGCGGATTTATTGTCAATACTTGCATGACTAGTCTTCTTACACATTAGTTATAAATATTTTCTTTTAGTTTTATTTCATCTGTATAAGATTCTTAAAATATATATTCAAGGATATATTATCTACTTGGAATATTGTACTGTTTTAGTTTTTATATTATACAATTTTTACCTACCAAATCACTTAAAATCAATTACACCACTCCTTACACATACACAATATTATACACACAACACTTATACTATCCTATATACAACGTTTACATTTACATCATTACAATCTCAGTTAATAAAACTCAAACATTGCCATATAATAATTATTACTAACACTATTGTGATAGCCGCTGCTAGTATGTCTGATCGGATTATTTTATTTTATTTTTTCTATATATGTGTAGCGGCCTATGCCGCTGACACCTAATGTTCATTTAAATTATAATGACCGCTATTGAGAAACTTAATTCCGATCTAGACAGCATCCGAGTGGCTAATGTTATTACCTGCAATGTTGAGAATATTAAAAATCATATTGGCACAAATAAATTTAACCTTAATCTACTATCACAAAATATCCGCAGTATTAATTGTAATTTTTCTAATCTACTGACGCTTATACATAGAACCGAAATAACCTGGGACGTTATAGTACTAACTGAATGTTGGCTCCCTTCTGCGCGACACATTCCAAACCTTAACAACTACAGCCATGCATCATCTACTTCTCATAAAACTCAAAATGAAGGAGTCGTTATATACTTTAATAAAAACCTTCCCATAACTCACGAAGAACCTTATATATGCGATGCTAATTGTTTAATGTTATCTGTCAACTCTGAAACTTGTATAATTGCTATTTACCGCCCTCCAGGCCAAACCAATACTTCAAACTTTGTCAATTCACTAGAATCACTTCTAACCAGACTTAACTCTTTCAAAAATATAATCATATGCGGTGATATCAACATTGATATCACACCGAACACAAGCGATAAACGTTCATTTGAATATCTTAACATCCTAGCTAGCCATCGAATTCTGCCAGGCCATAGTGTTCCCACTCACGGACGAACATGCCTAGACCATGCCATGATACGCTCTAGCTTAAATGTAACATGCCTAATAATTGAGTCATCTATTACAGACCACGAATGCGTTGTTATAAGTCTAAATTTCAACATGTCTAATTATAAATCTAATCATGTATGTCATTCAATTGATTTTGATGGGCTTGAAAATGACTTATTAACTACTAATTTTCAACAAATTTCTACCTTCTCCGACGTTAATCTAGCTACAGATAAATTTGTATCGCTTTTATACCAACATATAAAAAATAACACGCGTATAGTCAAAATCCCATCAAGGCAACGGATCTTTAAGCCATGGATCACAAAAGGGCTTTTGCGTATTATGAGAAATCGGGACAATCTATACATTAAATCAAAAAAACATCCGACTAATGAAACTTTAAAACTCATTTACAAACGTTACAGGAATTTCTGTAACTCTTCATTAAAAAAAGCAAAGCGCAACTATGATAAGCAAGCTATACAAAAAACTAAGGGTAATACTAAAAAATTATGGACAACTATCAAGGAAATAAGTAACTGTGATAAATCTGTTAATCATAATTCTGCTCTTTTAAATTCATGTGATCCCCAAAAAAGCGCCAATGACGTTAACCAATACTTTTCTCGCGTAGGCGAAAATTTAGCAAAACAAATTATCGACTTAAATCATAATGCGTTTCCACAGCAGCCACCTAACCACCTTCCTGTTTTGTCCCCACCTGTAAATTCCTTCGTTTTACTTCCTACAGACAATGACGAAATCTCTCATGTTATAAATGGTTTAAAGAGCGACTCTGTAGCTGGTAGTGACCTAATTTCAGGAAGAATTTTAAAGAAGTACAGTAAACTTTTGACACAACCTATCCTACATATCTGTAATCTTGCCATGGATTCGGGCACATTTCCGAGAGCATTTAAATCAGCCCTTATTACTCCCATTCACAAAGGAGGCGATAGAGACTGTGTCAGCAACTACCGACCTATATCCATTTTGCCAACTCTTTCCAAAATTTTAGAGCGACTAATCAATAAAAGACTAATTAATTTTCTAGAAGTAAATCACCTACTATCATCCAACCAGTTCGGTTTCAGGCGCTGCAAAGCTACTGGCGATGCTGTGCATGAATTAGTTGACTCAATTATCACAAATTTAGACTCTAAAAAGAAATGTTTAACAGTATTCCTAGATCTAGCTAAAGCATTTGACACGGTCTCTATCTCTCACTTGTTGTATAAATTGGAACGATTGGGTATAAGAGATAACTCCCTAAAACTATTGTCTGACTACCTATCTGATAGACGACAACGCGTGAAGCTCAATCATGACGTGGTTAGTGGGGAATTGTCGGTAAATTATGGCGTTCCTCAGGGCAGTGTCATCGGCCCCACCCTTTTCTTGGCTTACATAAATGATTTGTGTAACCTACCTCTTTTTAATGGGAAGATCGTATCATTTGCCGACGATACCGCGCTATTTTTTGTTGGTGACACTTGGGACAATGTATTTAAATATGCTCAGGACGGATTTAATAAAGTCGGGCATTGGCTACGCCAAAATATCCTAACGCTAAACATTTCCAAAACTAAATATATGGTCTTCGCTCATAAGGTCAATCTACTACCACCTCCTACACTCGTCATCTCAGCTCATACTTGTCCCCCAAATCACGTGAACTGTAACTGTCCTGTACTAGAGAGGACTGAAACTATAAAATACCTCGGTACCACTATCGACCAACTTTTATCTTTTAAACCCCATGTAGACACTCTAGTCTCCAGACTGCGAAAATTGATTTATGTTTTCAAAAGTCTTACACATGTTGCTGACAGAGAGGTGATAAAAATAGTATATTTTGCACTTTGTAATTCACTGATAGATTATTGTGTTACATCTTGGGGCGGTTGTGCAAAGTCACACCTTATTGAAGTTGAAAGAGCTCAACGTGCTATCCTTAAAGTGAGTGCTGGACTTCCATATCGTTACCCCACGTTAGAGCTCTATAGAATGTGGGGTGTGCTTTCGGTCAGACAAACATTCATACTTCACACCATTATGAAGCAACATTCAAAGCTGGTGTTTGACCCCACTTTACTCAAAAATAAGCGCCGTAATAACACAATTTGTTCATCTGCCACCTTTTCATCAACTCATTCACATCATTTCTTTTGCTTTTTGGGACCCTTTCTTTATAATAAAATAAATAAGAAATTAAACATTTATCCCTTGAACAATTACAACTGCAAAAAGACAGTTTCTACTTTTTTAAAATCACTGGATTACCAACAAACCGAAGACCTTCTTAAACAACTCATTTAAAATTTCTGTGGGCTTATCTTTCTACTGCAAATTAATAACGCTTTATGTAAACTGATATAAACATATAATCACACCTACACATACGATTAATCACACAAACACATACACTTGCGCACACACTTACACACACACACACACAAACATGCGCTTACACACACTAGCATACTAGCACTAACACACTCACATTCATACCTTTTAGATTTGGTAGAATTAAAATTAAATATATATATATATACATATATTTTTTTTTTTTTCTTTTCTCTTTACTTTTTTGTATTAGTGTTTTTAAGGTAAAGTTGTCTTCTGATAAAATTTGTAAAACTTTATGCATTTTGTAGGTACGTAAACTTGTGTATTCTCGTATGATATCCGCGAGAGGGGCTGGTGACCTGTACCTCAGACTTCTATGTAGTCTATTTCAGGCACCAGTTTCTCACAACGTTATCTTCTACTGTACATTGTGTAGTATTAATAAGTTTTTGTAACCTTTCTAATGTTGTGAGAAACAAATAAAGACGATTTTATTATTATTATTATAATACTTAACGAGAGGAAATTAATCGAAAGCGTGTATTTCATTCCTTTATCAATATCTCTCGGAAAAGCATCCGTCAATTCAACAAAAAATAATTTCACACAACAACAAAGCTTCTTTTAATTATAACGCAAATACTTTCCTTATTAATTTTCCACATTTCTCCGCTATATTAGTGTAAAAACAAATAATCGATAGCGTTATTGTTTAGCTAGAAACGCGGTAATTTCACCGTTTTCCGTTCATACATTCACAATGGCTAATATTTATTGTGAGAGTCAGAAATTGTTAGAACACGCGGTATAATTGGATAGTGCAATTAACAAGCAAGTCATTCATGTCTACTTAAACGTTATTTACTATTGTTAACTTTTATTTTTAATAACTTCTTTCTTGTATGTGTGAGTGGAATGTCCAACATGCTTAGTGCATGTGTGGTTGTGTGTGTGTCATATAGCTGATGAATATGTTGCTATGTTCTATTAGGATAGGGTATGTAGAGATTCTTTTCTGGACAAAAAATAACGTCCCTACTCTACAAAATATGATAATATGCATTAATAAATACGTATTGGGTCATCTTCTCAGACTTATTTAGGAGATCGTCAATTATTATTGTGGTAATACATACGAATGTTTAATCGTGAATTGTGAAACATACATGTTCTGTGTAACTAGAGTTTGTGCACTATTGATTATAGGAAACAATTTCTCAAGTAAAAAGTGTATTTGTTATAGGTATATGATATTATCATCTACTTATTGGTAAAACGTTAGTAAAAAGAGATAAATGCAATTTTTAAACGGTGATTTTTCCAATACTTGCGAGTATCTATGATTTACCCTGCCTTCCAAGCCATAGATCGTAGGTTCGAATCCCACCCAGGGCAAATATTTGTGTGATGAAAATAGATGTTTGCTCTGTGTCTGGGTGTTAATTATCTAACTATTATAAATATTTATTTAAAACTTACATATGAATGTTTATTAGCCACCTGGTTTTCATAACACAAGCGAAAGCTTAATAAGGGATCAGATCGTGCCGTGTGTGAAAATTATCCTGAAATATTTATTTATTTATTGAATACTAGCATACCGGGTGAACTCCGTTTCGCCACCAGAGACACCTTTTCTTTGCTATAAACCTCACGGAGCCCGAGACCTTTCCAACGAATGCAAAACCGTGGAAATCGGTTCGTGCGTTCTGGAATTATTGCGTCAGGAAGAAAAACCCGACCTATTTTTATATAGTAGATATACCAAGTTTCTCACAAACTATCTCTGTTACAGGTACGTTATCATCATGAACGCATCAATGAGTAGCAAATAATATAGTGATTGGTGAGTATCGTGCGTAACAGTTATGCGTAGCCGTTTGATTGACAGCTGTCGTTAGTTCAAGGTTATTTGTTGAATGGATTTTTTTAAATACTTTATAGATAAAGGCGTAAAGTAACATAGTGTGATGACTGATGAGTGATGAAATTTACTATGTTTCGGGCGTTAATTAAAGTATATATATATATGTTAAACGGAATGGAGCTGAAAAAATATCTACGAGTGATTAAACTTTGATATAATCACATGAACTTACTAGAAAAAGTCATAAATTACTAGAAGAGCTTTAATCGAGTAATGTACTTAAACTAGGCTGTATTAAGCTCTTTATATGTATTCAAAAAGGGCAGATAGTAGAAATCAAATAATTTGGAAAATCCAAAAGTGCACGCCTCATAATTTTTTTTTTAATAAATATTTATTAATTATTATTTTTGTTTATTTAATAACAATTAAACCACATCGAATCAGACCCTGAAAAATGAAAGGGTTCTATTCCTGAGCATACTCAAGCGTAAGAGAAAAAAAAAGACTCGATTAGTAACTTTTTCAAAAATAAACTGACGAACTGGTTGATGGTGAAACAATTTTATGACATTGAAGAATTTATGACTTTTAAGTAGTGTAAACTGAATTGTGTGTGGTGTGTGATATAATCGTGTTAATCGTAGTGCGTTCGCGTAATTGTGAAAATTGAATTGTGTGTACATTTAAATAATTAGACTAATCAACTTTCTTTTTCAATATTTGCACACCCAATCAATGGGTAGAATGTATTAGCCACATAATATTGTAATTAAAAACATCTATAATTTGTAACTACATTCTTGCAAATAAATATAATTTGAATTTGAATTTAAAGTATTTCAGTCGCTATCGTTTTAACAAGAAAAAGGATCCGCACATACAGACACACGGACGTCCAAGACAGAACTTTTTTAAACTGTTTTTTAACTAGTTTAATTAACAAAAATGACATCAAAAATATCATGAACGTTAAAAATAGTGTTTTTTCTTAATATGTGTGTGTATGTATTATCTTACAAGTGCAATGTATGATACATAAAGACATTTTAAGTTTGAAAAATCAGATGTTTTGCGCGAAGTGACAGTAGTACCCACCTCACAACGCTTCGCTTATGAGGCGTGCAATAGGTATACAAATACCTAATATTTATTTCAAATTATTTTGTTCATTCTATATTTGAATGTAAGCGTACCTACTGATTATTACTATTATATTCCAAACTAGGGTAGTCATTAACTTAGCGAAATACATGAAATTACTTCACCTGCTTACACAAGTCGAAAATTATAAGTGCTTTATAAAAATGTCTCGTAACATAAAATTCTCTAATCACTGTGTTTACATACAGAATCTTCAGTGTTACACAAGTAATAATGTGTGAAAAATTTAAAAGTAATTGCTACAATATAGCACCACTCAAGGTTTATCACGCAATCTTGGCTTGTTCAAAGTAGATGTCGGATTTGACTACTGAAACTTGTGAAAGAAGTGCAAATAAGATATCTATTTTATTACACGATATATATAGTAGTAGAAAATGCGATAGAATACGCTTAGCTTCAATCATGTTATTATTAACTAGCTGTTCCCCGCGGTTTCACCCGCATTGCTCCACTCCTGTTGGTCTTAGCGTGATGATATGTAGCCTATAGCCTTCCTCAATAAATGGGCTATCTAACACCGAAAGAATTTTTCAAATCGTACCCGTAGTTCCTGAGATTAGCGCGTCAAACAGACAAACAAACTCTGCTTCAGCTTTATAATATTAGTATAGATAGGCTTTTTAACCACTACACATATCTTTTGCAGATAAAATTGATTTGTTGATAAAATTGAGTTATAGTTACAAAGGCATAATATCATGAAGTTTGAATTTCTTCAATGTGTAAATATCATTAATTGTATATTCTTATATATAAAAATGAATCGCAAAATGTGTTGGTAAGCGCATAACTCGAGAACGGCTGAACCGATTTCGATAATTCTTTTTTTATTATATTCCTTGAAGTACGAGGATGGTTTTTACGTAGAGAAAACGTAAATATGTACCACGGGCGAAGCCGGGGCGGACCGCTAGTTTTAAATAGAAGATAATTTCATAAAATTAGTACCTAATTTAAAATGTATTGCACACATGCTGTGAGCATTTTTATGCAATGTTTGGGTTTATACATTTGTAATTCCCAAAGGTCAGATGATGATATCAAAATCTATTGATCGTACAGTTATAAAAATCGATAGTTCATTCAAGCTATTTATTTTATTGAACACGAAATATTTTGTAATATTTGACATATAAATATGCTTAGTTAATTTGTCGTATTAAACAAAATATGACACTTAAATAATGTTTTGCTTGTAACTTTTTATTGCGAAAGTTTTTATTTTTCTGCATATAAATAATGATTAACAATCTCTTAATACTTGAACTCTTGATAGAGCATTTATAAGCAAGCACTATTTACTTACAATTCATTGTAATGCAATAGTTGTAAAACTTGCAAAGTTCCAATACCTACTACACGATTTTAAAGTGAAAAATAAGCTTCAGAGTACAATGATGTACCTAATAGAGAAGCTTTACTTAGAAAATGGGTAAAAAAATACTCTGTTAATTTATCATTTTACTACAGATGCGTTTTTAATGTTAGCTAGACATTTCACGAGCCTGCTAATTGACTTGCGACATTTATATTGTGAAGAAATTATGGTTTTTAGCTAAAGTATCGTCACCATGTCACACAAATTGCTCTTTGAAATCTTATGAAAACTTGAACGTACGTTGTGTAAGGGTTTCTAAAATGCTACTAAATATATACTACTAATATACATATAATGATAGTGCAAACGAAGAAAGCAGTTTAAGTCGATGGTTTAAGTCTATTTTTTCCTGACAAATACTGGAAGATTTTTTTTAAGCTATTGCATAGCTTCTATCGCGGGCCTTGAGCGCGGGGACCGAATCGAGAAATTCCGTAACGAAAAAACCTCAAGCTCCACTCCGCACTCAGACGGGCACGGAGGTGTGGCTTGAAAGCATAGCATGCAATAGCTTTACCGCGGCAGTCCCCGAGTGCCACACGTCTTTTTTTCATACTGTGCGTATCGCGTTTCGAGATCAAACATTGATTCGTCAAATCTAAATTGTAATATAGACATGACTATATTATAATTATATTTAACTTACCTAACAGAAGGCGATGAATTCAGACGTACATATTTAGTTTTTGTTATTATTTTTACATATTAATGTGGATACTTGAAAATAAAATAAGTAGATATATAAATATTTTACCGTTTGGAATTACAAATGGTTCAGTTATTTGCAGTTTAGTTTAAAAACAGTAATTGATTAGTATCTTATCTAGTATTATTATGTATTTTTGGAATTTTATATATAATTTACGGAAGTCAAGATCCTTAATACATAAAAGAAATATGGCCTTAATAAAGGAAGTAATTATCATGCCGAAAAAATGTAGGTCAGCGAGTAAAAACCTGAGTAAAAACTTCGAAGAAAGTTGTACTATTGGAAAGGTTGCCAATACAAATGGGTGTCGTGAGTGAAACCGGGCGCATTTGTAAGGCAAAGTGTAGCCTTGACCAGACACATGGAGTGTGATAACTTTGATGCGGTAGATAAAACTTTATTTGATATTTTTCAAATGAGAAATTTATAAAGACTAGAAAAAAAATCCATTACGAGGCGGAATTCGAACACGCGTGGACCTTATTATTGCATTTAATAATAATAAAACTGTGGAACGAAATACTTTGTTATAAAATGGTATCGTTTAGTGTATTGGCAACATAATACTACATAATATTTTACTCATGGTATAATTAAAACTGAATGAAGACCATGAGATTTATAACTCAATTAACGTATAATAATTGAGAATCTCGCAAACGGAAATCGCACACTTTCAAAGCAATTACGAATCTTCAAATTATACAACAATTAGATAGCAACTTATGCTTCCATAGGCAATATGTTTTAATCGGAGATAGTTTAAAACAATCCACTGAAGATAAAGAAAGCTTATAAGAATAGAATCCAAGCAATTAATTAAAATCGTGAGTAAGGAAATTGGAATTTAATTAATGCCTTCTCCAAATTTACTACACACGGTTTCACTTTCACCATTCGTCTCTAAATGAATTCTGAATGCACATTTATTTCATTTTTGTATGAATAAATGAATTGCATTTTGCATTTTATCTTTAATTTTTGGTGATTTTAAATTATATTTAATTAAAGAAAGGGTAAACTGAAATTATTATAAGTTTACATAGACAGACAAACTTTATGATGAAAGAGACGATATGGGAAAACCTATATAAAATGACTTAATATTTTTGATTTTTGATAATTACTTAAAATTACTCAGACTCATATGTTCGGTATATTTCTTTTAATTACCTAGTAAATAATGACTAGACATTATGTACGAATATATTGCGCAGATATCCTTCATTGCGTTGTAATTTCTGTGTAATTTTTCGTACAAAATGTTTATTCATGCACTTTGAAGCATGATTGCACCATTGGATTATCATAGAACAATTATCATTCTTGCTTTAATATGAAAAATAAATCTTATTAGATCTTAATAAATGATTGAATAGAGTCAGGTACAAAATTCGTGACTTTTAACACTATGAATTAATAATCAATGCTCATTTAAATCTCCGTTGATACGTACACAATAATTTACAATACATTTATTTATATATTAATTGGCAAAGTCTGCATACATGCCTACACTTCTTAATATTTTTAACCCGGGTGAAGCTTGCATAAGCTCCTTTATAGCTATGTATTACTTTACTAAAATTAATACAACATTGGTTAGCAAAACTAAAGCAAAGTAGACCGTGACGTCTAGTTCAGAAACCGTTCAAATAAAATAAGAAGATAAAAACAAAGAGCATCATATCATCATCACTACCTACATAATATTATAAAACAAAGCTTCCTGTCTGTTTTTCCCTATACGTATTCTTAGCTCGAAAATTCTTCACAACGGATATTGATACGGTTGTTTAAAAAATAAAGTGGTTCAAGACTCAAGAGAACTGATTATAATTAGTATGTTATTATTTATTAATTTTCTAATAACATAGGTGGACAGGTATTTTTTTACTAAAATAAGCTCTCAAAGCTCAGCTCACAGTCAAGATACTTTCAATAATAAACAGCCTTACTGAGAAAATATAATTTCTATACACATTAAAGCCACTGGATCAGTATGTCACACAATATGCGCAAAAAGTTCGATTGCTCTCGTGATCGGACGCTGGCCGAGTTACGTGGTGTAACCGTAAGTCGTGACTTTTAACGCATTTTATTGAGTATAATATGCTATTAAATTGTTTTGAGAGTGGTGTTAGTAATTGTTGTTTATGGTGTAATATACTGGTGAAGCTTTGGGATCGATTTTGAAAGCTTTTGGTTAAAAAGACGACAAATAAATGGTTGTATTGGATATAAGCTATAACATATGGTTATTAAATTGTAGTGTTTGTAGAGTAATGTGGAGTATTATTATCTTTGTAGAGATAATACTGTTTTGGCTTTGGGACTCGATTTTGAGTTGCAAAGGTCAACTAAAAAATCGCAAAGAAGACGGCAAGTAACGTGTATTGAAAAATGTTGTAATCCATACTAATATTAAAAATGCGAAAGTAACTCTGTCTGTCTGTCTGTTACTCAATCACGCCTTAACTACTAACTATGCGGATGTTTCTTTGAATGCGCGGACGAAGCCGCGGGTGGACAGCTAGTGTTGAATAAAAATTACACTAATTGGTTCAACTGTACCAATTTAAACAATATTGTTTGTTATAGTATAAATTTTTATTTGCAAGAATTTCGCAACCGTTGTATGATGGTTCAGTATTTATTTCGTTTTATGTTTTAACGGTACCATGAAATACGGAATCGATTTTATTATGCTCATTCTGGCGCAAATAAAGGTTAGCCTACTTTCTTTTTTCAATCTGTAAGTTTGAAATAAAGTAATTGTATATTTGATCTCAGGTAATCCAAAACCAAAGACAACTAAATTATTTTTAAATTGAATATATCTACCAATACACATTTTTATCACAGGTTATTCCGATCTTTTTGAAAGTTTGCCGACCTTGTCTCTTGCCCATATTAAAAACCATACCGACCATATATTTACTTAATAGACAAATAATTAAGCAACGTGGTAATTACTTTTAAGTCTTCATTGTTGCAAAATTTTTGTGTTCAGTGAGGCACAGAGATGTACGTATTCCGGGGAAACTAAATAGCTCATAATTCTGTGCCTCCAGTGAATAAGGGAATAACTCAAAAACAGCACTTTTCAGGAGAGACAAAAAACTGTATATCAATACTAAATCTTTAGTAATTCAAAATTTTAAGCTTGTATGTGTAAGATATGATGTTAGACTATATTTTTACATAGGAACACATATTGTAACAACCCCATAAATATACTTTTTTCGTGTTTTTTTGTAGTTGTGGCCTTATGAACGAGTACTTCATGGAATAACTCAATGTATTCACATAATTTTTTTTTTACTCTTTGCAATATAACGACTTATGCCCTTATGAACTATGTTCATAATCGCACAACACGACTTATATTATTGCCAGTTTTGGTTTTATAGAAATGATGTGACTTATTATGCTTGAAATTTGTGTACTTTATGACTCAATTGAGGCATTTTAGTGGAAAAACTATGCACGTAGCTTGAAAAACGAATGAAATCAACGGGTTTTTTTCGTTATTAGATAATAAAAACAAAGCAACATTTAGGTATTTATGCATTTAACCCTAGAAGTCCAATCTACGTAAATTTGACGTATGAACTCTTCTTTATTTACCATCGAATCGCTGCAAAATCCAGAACCAACTTATTAGCCGTCGAGACCTAGCAGTACATAGTTGGCTCATCCAGGTAAATTCCGCCATTTGGTTGTAAAGAGGATGTTGTGCGTCATTTTGACGTATAATTGGGCTTTTCGTAACTTTTAAGATTGTTTCAAATTTTTATTTTGTGATTTATTTGAATAATTTTTTTCCAAGTCACGTTTCACATGATATCTATAGTATTATACTATAGATTGTGTATAAAATGGGATCCAGACAACTTTTATACTAGGACGAAAAACCTTCAATTTTAGTAAATGACGATTATTGTCCTCCGCTGGATTTGGACTTCAAGCAAGGGGATTGGGTGGCTGAAGATGTTGTCCGGAGTAAAACCGAATATGTTATGGGGTTTTGTTACCCATGTATAATGAAAGTCGTAGATTGTAAAATAAACGTTTAATCGATCTTTCAATAATACAGTACTATGTTGTTAATGCTATACAATGTTTCACCAGTCACCACAATGAGCCTAGTCTGTACAGGTTAGCAGGAGACAATCATTGAGTATTGGTATTAAATACGTGTCAACTGCGTATTGCGTTTTGCGTATTAACTATTGTCCTAGTGAAAATTAATCGTCGAATCAATTTAAAATTCGATCAAGTGCGTTCCGTTTCGTAAAATATAAATAATAAAAGTGGCAACGCCATAATGTCATGGTGGTATACATTGAGGATACAAGCACTATAAAGAGATAAGAGAAGACCGAAAACCATATTCCTGTATGTTCAGTTTATACAGGAAAAGTTATAGGTGGTCAGTGGCGATTTTTTACGGCATGATATAGAATTTTAACAATGTCTTTATCATATAATATCAATATAATGTAGATAAATAAAGAAAATACAATGAGCCGCAAAGATTTTATGCAAAATTAAGCACAGATTTGAAGGTGCCTTGGATGCAAATACGACTTGTGGCACGCACTTTGAAGAGACTCTACGTGACAATAGCCCAATTTTTTCAAAATATGTGTTACCAGAGTATCCATAAAATGTTTACGAAAATGCAGGACCAAAGAAGTATCGATATTGCGGATTTTTTTCCTATAAAAAAGGCAAATTACCAAAGCACAGTGGCTAAAACGCTATATGCGGAGAAAACAATATTCATAATTACTGTCAAGCCTGGTTATAAATACTTTTTTTATGCGACTATTATAGACTATAATATTATTGTCTTGATTATTGTAGTTAGATAATTTAAAAAAAAAAATTAAAAACGAGTTTTTTTTTAAAAAACTTACCCAATTATTTAAGAAGAAAATATAAGTTTAACATTTTTGTTGGCTTTTTTTAGATGATTCAATTATCGTTCTGTATTTATATAAACATATATCATTAAATTCACTTAATGTGTTAACTGTATTTTTAATATCTATTGCAAAAAATAGTTAATTTCCATAGAAATATATTAGTATCCCAAGTTAACTGATAAATACCTTTTTTAAAAAATATAAAGATTTGTTGTTGGAGATTTATTGAAAAAAACGATTTAAAAATAATAAGGAATAGGTATGGTGTGTTGTTTCCATGCAGTATACAATTAATAGACCAATAGCAACACGGCATTAATGCCAAACTGTCTCATGTCGTCACTTGAACCAATGACACTAAAAGAGTTGTTCCTTTATGCTCATGTTAGAAAAATGACACAAATGCGTTTATACTAAAATAGTGTTAGGACTGATGGAACAAAATGAATTAAGTCTTTATTCAAAAAGTATAACTACACATACGTCTTTGTGTTCGTGGGTACTTTTGACTCGAGACGAATAGTTCCTTTGCGATTGCCTAAAATGATGGATAAGGTAACTTATACCGTTAATCACACCCTACTTATACCGTTTGGGTCATTCGAAAAAATGGGTTAGGACGCAGCTAGAGATATGACCTTTTGATATGTTGTGTATTTTGACGAGCTGAATCCAATGGTGCAATAAAAACCAAAGGGAATAACTCGTCTTACTCCCTTATTCACTGGAGGCACAGAATTATTAATTAGGTGACACATTTTTACCTAAACTATACTAATTCCTAGGTTAATCTAGGTAGTTAAAGTAGTAGTTACTTTGGGGTTTGGTTTGAAATCTTCAAATAGCATCGAGTTTCTTAAAGGAGATGAATTTGTGAATGTATGTCTATCAATTATCATGAAAGCAAAGTTACGAGTGAAATTCGACTAGTTCATAAATATATGTATGTGTAGGAGATTTCAAAATAACGTTCAGGATCAGAGGTTCAACATGGATACACTATAATGAGCTAAACAGTTTCCGTATTCGTCTGCCCTTTCGTTTACTTTGGTTTAAATGTTATTGTTACGTAAGAGATTCACTGTTTTCTTTTTTAAATGATACAATATTGACTATTGATTTCGATTTTATGGCATAGAGATAACTATTTATTAATCGAAGCGAAGGAAAATACAATTTTATTGAAAATGGTGTTCTTTTTTCAGTATTAACGTTAAATATATAGGTATTAATAATAATTTCACAAAATTCATTTAAATTCAATGCTCAGCCTATATTTCTATATCGTGTATACAAATGAAACCCGTTTCGCGTTATCACGGCATCACGTGTGAACGGCTGAACCTATTTCGATAATTCTTTTTTTATTATATTCCTTGAAGTACGAGGATGGTTCTTATGTAGAGAAAACGTAAATAAGAACCACGGGCGAAGCCGGGGCGGACCGCTAGTACTTAATAAAAAACGATTTAAATTATGAATTATTGAACTTTCGCTTTCTAATACTCTATGAGAGTATTAAACAATTGATACTTTATCTATACAAAAAGTACATCATAGTATTATTAAAGCTTGACCTGAAGCGACCCTTGAGATCTCTCTTTATTGAGAGATACTGGAGATACTGAGAAAGGTCAAAAGCGTACGAGTCTAAAATAAAATATAAGTATAGTATGTAAATAATAAAGGTTTTTCAGGATAGTTATAGTTATGTAAAGGTCATTTACATAAGAAAATAAACGTTATTGTTATCCTAAATATATATCCCTATAGCTAATATAAAGGTAATATTGGTTTTTGTTACTTTTGAATCTATCTATACATGTATATAACTCAAAGGTGACTGACACAGACATGTATCAAGACTGTGGTGACTGATATAACGATCTATCAACGCACAGCCCAAACCACTGGACGTATCGGGCTGAAATTTGGCATGCAGGTTAACGTAGCCGTCCCCTAAGAAAGGATTTTAAGGATAGGTTTTACCCCGGAAATCTCACGGGAACGGGAACTTTGCGGGTTTTTCTTTGAAAACTCGGGCGAAGCCGCGGGCGGAAAGCTAGTTATGAATAAAGCGATTGACCTTAATAATTCATTGCTTTCAGACAAATAGATTCATAAGTTCCAAAATACCAAAGCGACACATGCTCAAGGTAATCTTGATTTTCATACAAATTAACATAACTAATTAGTTATGCGAACATTTTCGTAATAAGTATTGCCAAAACATTGGTAGGATTAGAATAGCAGCAGAATAACGCTGAAAAACATAGATTTTTAGACACCCATTTTGTTTCTTTTGGAGTAGTAAAAACTCATAAATAAAGATAGATGTGAGGTGAACACCAAGCATTGATTTTTATTATTTCTGCTACTAACTAATGTCGGTGTTCGAAACGTTATAATTCGTTTTAAATTTTTATATTACACTAGCGGTCCGCCCCGGCTTCGCCCGTGGTACATATTTACGTTTTCTCTACATAAGAACCATCCTCGTACTTCAAGGAATATAATAAAAAAAGAATTATCGAAATCGGTTCAGCCGTTCTCGAGTTATGCGCTTACCAACACATTTTGCGATTCATTTTTATATATAAGAAGATTAGCTTTCCGCCCTCGCCACCGCCGCGTTTTCAAAGAAAAACCCGAATAGTTCCCGTTCCCATGGGTTTACCTATCCTATGGCTTAATCCAAGTTTCTCTCTATATGTGTGAAACTTGTAATTTTGTGTAAATTTCATTGTAATCGGTTCAGTACCTAGTATTTGCGTGAAATAGTAACAAAAATACATACGTACGTACACATTCACATACAGCCATCCTCACAAGCTTTCGGATTTATAATATTAGTAGGAAGGTAATGAATAAAATAATGTTTTTAATTCGTTGTAATATGAGTAAGTATACATAGTCAAACATATTATGTAACATTCAGTTGACGCAAATTTTGATCTTCTACTTCTTTTAAAACTTATAAAATGCAATTCACATTTCTTTAATCTGTTTATAATATCACCTTTCACCTATTTATATGTTACATTTAAATATCATACTTAATTTAAGATATGTTTTCAGTCGCCACATATACAATACTATGACGATATCCTACTCCACAATCATATTTAACTGTATTTGGTATATGATAATTTTTTAAGAACAGTAAAAAACTGATTGGTTTATTTGTTACACAGTCTCCTTTATTATTTCGATTAGAGAGTTATCGTATCTGTTAAGACTTATCTTATCTTAATCAACGCCTGTAAGGAAAATCTATTCAACCCGGGTAGCACAAGCTGACAGGATATTATATACTAGGATTTACTGAACACAATTCATAACACAATAGTGTTGTTGCAACCAAAACGCAAGCGCTCAAGCGCATATAAACTCATAATTACGTGCAATCATTAGCAGCAATAAATATAGACATTAAGGTATTATTTGAGTATTTTTTATCAAATAAAAGCAACATTTCCTACAGTACGCCTCTCGTCCGTGGCCTCTATAGTTGAGGCCACACGCGAAGTTTTTAAACACTAATATGCAAGTAGATCTAATGTCTGGTAAGTTTTTGAGGAATCTTTTTTATGTAAGTATATTGTTATAATATTTCTTGATAATACACTGCTCACGAGAAATATTTCTTAGTAAAACTTTATTGTAGAATTTGTATGGCGATTTCGCAATAAGGTCAAGGATTGAGTATTTTTATGATATACGATGGAGTGATGTAGATAGATGGAGTGATGAAAAAAAGGGCGTGTCTGCCGAGCACTCGTGTCAGAAGTGAAACTTCATTGACAAGATTCAAAGCTACCACATCGTCGCCTTACTCCATGACGTGACGGTATTGCTACGACGCGACGTTGAAATTTTACTCTCAACGCGCCTAAATAAGTTTCACTCCAAAAAAAGATTAAAGTTCCATTCCATATAATTTGCATTTTATGAGTTATCGATCGCAGTACACTATGATCAAGTATAAAAGGGTAAGAGAAAATAATATACTATTAAATACTAATGGTTCATTGCTCTTGATTGCTCTCGATTCTAGCCATTATTCTTAATAGAATAGATAGAGAAAGTCCAGTCTTCCGATTCCTTTTAAAACTTTTATATTGGCTTTTTATTAATGTTAGGAAATAAAACGATTGAATTTCAAAGCCACAAATATACTTTTACTCTTGAATCTTGAAACTTACATTTACTCATAAGAAATACGATAGGGAGTTTCTATATTTTATCTATAGATATAATAATATAAAGCTGAAGAGTTTTATGGTTTGTTTGTTTGAACGCGCTTATCTCAGGAGCTACTGGTCCGATTTGAAAAATTCTTTCGGTGTTAGCCTATTTATCGAGAGGCTATAGGCTATATGTCATCACGCTAAGACCAACAGGAACGGAGCAATGGGGGCTCATATAGTATTAAATATACTACTAAATAGTTCGAGCCATTATAATTTATAATATGAGCGAAGACTCTTACACTATACTTTTTATACATTTAAGAATGTATCAATGAATAAGAAAGCTACATAGGAATTTATTACATTTTGAAATCACAAGTTACCTACAGTTTTTACTGTTTTTGCAGAGCCATATCAAATCTAATGATAGACATCCGAAACACGGTTGTCATTTAACTCATATATAAATAGAATGTGGTTAGGGTAAATAAACTTGAATTACCTACGTAAAGATCATTATAAAGAGATTACCATCTCATTCGCTTGTCTGTGCCTCCGGCTTGATATACAAACAGATATTCTACTAGGTTTGGTATAATTATCTCCTTTAGAATATAGTTTAACGCGTGCTTACCTTGTAATTAATTATTATGAAATGTAGATTTTATAACGTTTTCTTAAATGTCATGCCATTAGGCCGATTAGGATATTTGTAGAGTATTTGCTAAAATGTATTGATCAATATTTGCAAAGAGACTTACCACCTTCTATCAGCATAGCCTTGAAAGATATATTCCAAAGTAAAAACCGAAGTTTGTGAGTTAAAATAATATAAAAACTGCGAAAACATATGAAACATTATCTATGTATAATTAACTGTGTTACGCAAACGCAGTAACAGAATCACATACCTAAATAAACATAAAACATTTCGAAAAAAAAACAAAACAATAAAACTAATAAAATATAAGATAGGAGCGGCTGTGGTCACTCAACCGGACCTTGTGAAATGGAAAGTGACCCGCGATCCGCTATGTAAATGGATTCATGACTAAATATTACATAAATTTAAATATGTTTGTATAAGAAAATCATTTTTAATATAATTTTAAATATAAACGTGAAGAAATTTATTTAGCTTCTGATGAGGTAAAAAAGAAAATTCTCTTATTCAAAATGTAAAAGGCCCACTATGTAATATATTGTGTCGTATATAATATAGATATCTGAAAAGTTTCCTTCTTTACATTTTTGTCGTCTCTTTAACTTACAAGATCAATACTCTAGAACAAATTTAGGTTTTATCCATTGCTTACATATTATCTACCATAGAGTTTCTGTGATCTGTGTTATCTACTGACGTATTTTTAAATTACCATTTAAAATATGAAATATATCATGTCTCCTCATTAAACAGGTACTCAATTATTATTACAAATAAAGGAAACTTATTTTCCCCTTTGACAAATCACTCAACGCACAAACAGACAACAACAATACCGTATTTATTGGTAATTCACCATACAATAGTGGGATTTCACGGCAATTTGCGACGCACATTTTGTGGTATCTATACACCGTTACAAATTAAATCTAAATCGTTATTGCTAATAATTTATTATATTTAATTTGCAGGTTTTACTTGACTCTATGTTCATTATACATAGTATAAAAAAGCGTGTGTGCTAAGCACAAGTCTCAGAAGTGAAACTTCTTTGCCAAGATTCAAAGATACTAACATCGTCGCCTTACTCCATGACGTGACCTTGAAATTTTACTCTCAAAGAAGTTTCATTTAAAAAAAATATTTTGTGCCAAAACTATCAGTTATATATGAAATTATAATTTATAATTAATTCTGCTCCCTATAAATAAGCCTCAAGTCCATCAATAACTTTTGTTCCATGACATGAATAAAAATTATTTAAATACAATTCATTCCTTTGTTTTCGAGTTATGGACTACCCTCCACCTACTTGGCTAGGTAAAAAGTATTATCTATTGAATGTATGCAAAAATATGTACACCTGATGGTACACAATAGTGCTGGTTAACATTAAAAAATTAAATCTAAAGTCCAGCGCTTCTTTTGTAGTCTATAAAAAGTCTTGACATAATATACCTCTAATATTATACCAATGTGCCAGGATTCGTAGCGAGGAATGTGATTGAAAATAACCAATAGCATAGTTATTATTCTGTGCCAATAGTATCGCTTCAAATGCCAAAATCTACAAACTTCAAACCAAATGAAGCGATATGATTGGTAATTTTCAAACAAATTCCTCGCTATATATCCTCGCACATTATTGATGGAAAAGCAAAATTAAACTGAGGATATACGTAGGCAATAAAAATTAAAAACACACAATACTTAGTGGTACACGTTTAACAAATCTTTTATGGGTTTGTATGTCCAAGGATCCATCTATTACTCGACGGAAATTTTAACCATTTTCTGTTTTTTATGAGCTCCTAGTACATAGACTGACGTGGCTTTATGTATACTTTTCCTCGTGAAAATAAACTAACAAATGCGCATGAATTTTAACGTTAATTTCTATTATAAGTTATATTTTAATACAATGGTTAAACTATTACATAAATTATAATATAATTATGATAATATTATCAACATGAGTAAATTTAGTTACTTCATTACTAAAAGAATAAAATAAAGTCGTTAATGCAACAATTATTTAGTAATATGTACGTAGTATATATCTGTCAACTGTGGTAATATTTTCTTACTACAATAACGTGTTTATTGTTTAAAACATTAGACAGGCGTATAACAATAAGCATAACGTCAGGTACCGTTAGCAAAACGTTATATAAATAAAAATTTAGTATTTTGCTTTACATTATTTCTTCTTCTTTTTCTTAAGGGTGCGTATAAAGCAAAATTACCAATCTTCTATTAGATGATACGTGTAATATTCAAGACCAAATCTAAAAAATAAAATATATATCAAACTAGATGATATGTTCAACGATTCTGTTCAATCAAAAACATAAAATATTAAAATTGACTCGATAAAAAAAAATCACCAAGTTAGCTCTAATTTTCACACTTTTACGTTTTCTACTTGACATGGTAATACTTATTATGATTTTTTTTTCATAAACAATTATATTAAAACATTTGCAAGATATTTGTCAGAGCATTTTGTGTAATTACTTTTAGTTTTGGTTTTATCTGCGATAAACCACTTTTGGCGCTCTTTTTTTCTCGAGATAAACGTTTGGTTTTGTCACGATAAAAGTGGTTTATCGCAGATAAAACCAAAACTAAAAGTAATTACACAAAATGCTCTGACAAATATCTTGCAAATGTTTTAATATTATAATTGTTAATGAAAAAAAAAAATCATAATAAGTACTACCATGTCAAGTAGAAAACGTAAAAGTGTGAAAATTAGAGCTAACTTGGTGATTTTTTTTATCGAGTCAATTTTAATATTTTATGTTTTTGATTGAACAGAATCGTTGAACATATCATCTAGTTTGATATACTTATATTTTATTTTTTAGATTTGGTCTTGAATATTACACGTATCATCTAATAGAAGATTGGTAATTTTGCTTTATACGCACCCTTAAGTGGCACATACTAGGGCATGCACCCGGGTTTACCCGGTTCTGAAAAACCCGGGTAAACCCGGGTTTTTTTGTAATCTTGAGAACCGGGTCTGAATAGTATGAAACCCGGTTCTCCCGGTTCCGACCAAAATCTTAAAATACAAAGTATTATTTATATTTTGCTGCATTTTTTTAACAAATTTATTCTATCTGGCAACGTCAGACTCACGTGCATCGCGAATTTTCGTGCCACGCCTCAAGCGTGGCTCTGATTGGTTGTCTAACCTTAGATGCTATAAGTTTCCGACGGGTGTATTACCGAAAAAAATAACTAGGCTTCGAAAATGACAAATTAGGCTACTGAAACATTTTTATTAGATTTGTCGTGAATTTGAAAAGCTGTTGATTTTACTGTTTCATATCCAGTCATGTTTTTGTTTTTGGTATCAAGCTGAAATTTATATCGAATACTCAAGTCTTCGGTCCCTTGATGCTGTGAAAAAGTCAAACTCACAAGCCAACGTATCAAAAAATACAGCCGTAAATGCTGAAAATTTTCGCAAATTTCGACATTCGCATGGGACTCAAAACTTACAGGGTACTTCTCATGAACATAGAGCCTTTAAATTTGGTAAAAGTAACGTCTTATAACACAGATAAAGCAAAAATTGCTAGAAACATAAATTTTAAAGTTACAACATTATAAAAAATAGGTTTGTTCGGAGCCCTCGGAGCAAGAGTCCGACTCGCACTTGGCCGGTTTTTTGCTTTACAGTTTGCAGTTAATGAATGAGGTTTAAGTTTATACGTGATATTATGATAACAAGGTACTTTTATAAGACTGATAAATAAAGAGAAGTATTGAAATTTTGTTTCTTTATTAATTTAATAAAATAAGACACAAGCCGCGTAAAATAAATGGCCCATCAGGTACTTTTACAGTTACTTTTGTTTAATTTCGTTTTTTTTTTCCGAGGTATTATAAAAGAACCGGGTAACCCGGTTCTACCCGGTTCTGAGCTCGATTTGGAACCGGGTTTCAGAAACTTGGAACCGGACTCGGTTCTGCATGCCCTAGCACATACCAGTGAGAACGGATTCTGACTACATTATTTCAATTCTACTTTATACATTACAAACTTGATGACCAATGTCAAGCCAACATCATATTATTTGCAAACAAAAATGCAAATATGAAATATGTAGACATGAAAATAATTCAAACTAATGTCCCAAAAACTTGAGAACCTCCTCCTTTTTTTGAAGTCGGTTAAAATGTATGTCCAAAATTACTTACATACAATAAATGTAATATATAATACATCACAATCCACAGATCCAATCATCAAAAGAAACCGCAGAAATAAACATAAAAATTCCTCCCAAATTTGCTATCCGTACAAGCCTTTCTCTGAGCATCCGGTTATAACCGGTCAGTGTGATTCAGAATCGGCAGGTCACTTGTGACCAGTGAAAGTGATGTGACTTATAAATGGTTATGGACCTTAAATTATTGTTACTGTAGAACATGTTAAAAGGCTGTAGACAGGCAGATTGATAGTGTTTTAGTTTATATTATGCCTGATTACAAACGATTTATGTACAGAAAATGTTCGTGATTCTTAGACCTAAAAATCCTAGTCCCAAGATTCCTAGAAATAATATAGAAGATGTGCAGTTAACAGAATGCAAATTAAGAAAATTAGCAGACACACACACTTCACATTTTTATCTCATACCTATTTAAGATTCAGCTGCTTAAAAAAAATAACGTTACATAATATGAACCAAAATTCAACAGGATATCAAATTAATATAATCCACTTTAGATTATAGAATATTCGGGAATGTCTGCACATACTTTCCCCCCATATTCGAAACTGCATGTGCAATTTTATCGGACGCAGGCCGAGTGTATCGCCTGCGTGCGATCATGCTGTCATGAAGGTATGCAACGTGTGTGATGTAGTAATTGCTTTGAGAATTTCTTTATTTTCTATGAACGCAAGGAAATATATAAGAAACTAGTGGTCCACCCTGGCTTCGCCCGTGGTACATATTTCGCAATAAAAGGTAGCCTATGTCCTTTCTCGGGTATCAAAATACCTCCATACCAAATTTCATGCAAATTGGTTCAGTAGTTTAGGCGTGATTGAGTAACAGACAGACAGACAGAGTTACTTTCGCATTTATAATATTAGTATGGTAAATACTAAATTCTTCATCGAAAGTATCGAATTCATGCCATTACGAATTATTACAACTATAACGATAGTATTATTAATTATTATCTTATGGATGCAGGTGTCCATATAGTGTCGCGGAAGAATTAGAACCTATACCAATATATTTTTTGGGATAAGTTTGTTCAGACAAACTCTTTAGCTCTATAATACAAGAGGATACATCCGAAACATTATAGAAACATCCATACTAATACTAATATATACTAATATAATATTATAAATGCGAAAGTAACTCTGTCTGTCTGTCTGTTACTCAATCACGCCGACCAATTTGCATGAAATTTGGTATAGAGATATTTTGATACCCGAGAAAGGACATAGGCTACTTTTTACCCCGGGATATAGGATAGGTTTTATCCCGGAAATCCCACGGGAACGGGAACTATGCGGGTTTTTCTTTGATTGCGCGGGCGATGCCGCGGGTAGAAAGCTAGTATTTTTATAAACAAGCGTTGCTTTCCATTATTGCTTAGTAATGTTAGTAATGAGTTAATGACATAAGTATCAGTGACTAACTTGTACTAGAAAATATTTTGCTTTAATTAGCACTAGGTAATAATAATTTCTGATCACACGCGAATATAAGTGGCTAGTTATTACAATAAATAATCTGTTTCGACTTTCTATTACGCATTTCAAAATATGTTCATATTTAATTCTTGTTAGTTTACAATCTCTATGTCTATTTCTATGATCTCTCTAATAACATTAACAAAATTTTGGTATGTCGACATTACTACAAAGGCATTTGAAAAATTGTTACAATTTTACAATAACTGGCGCAAGGTATGTTTCAACAAAATGCATTCATTTGAAGACCACTCAATATACAATAAAGGCACTTTCTGTTGGTAATTGTTTATCGATAGTTACTGAAAGATCCCAAATAAAATTATTTTTTACAAATTTTCAACAACAAAGCTATGCATTCAAGCATATCGATTGAACAAACCTAAAAGTTTGATTGTTATTCTTACCTTGTTTTTAAATTATAAGTGATCGGATTACAGGACAAGTTTATATTAAATAAGTAGGTGCTAGAGAGATATTCGTTAAATCTTAAATTTAAGATTAATGAAAAGTTCCCACCATAATCAAATATGTTCAGTTTTTTTATATCTTCACCCAGTCATTTTTAAGTATAAATTATTTCAAAATATGATCATTGCAATACAATTTGTACGTACTTATTTTTGTATTTTGTAATCCGATTAGACAATTTTTAGGAAATCAAAATTTGTAATGCGTTTGAAAGCAGATTTATTTATTATTTTACTAGCTGACCCGTTTACAAAAAAACAGACACATCAGTTAAGTTCCATTTACTCCAAATCAGTCACAGTTACAAAATATTTAAGTATAGAATATACATGTATGTCTAAGCTTTAATATTTATGGGTTCTGAGTCAATCTCCATAAACGTGTCATCACGAATCTTAAAACAAAACAACATCGTAGGTGTGGTAGCGGCCATATTGAACAGGACGAGAAATCTAGGCCAATGTGGTATCCTCTGACGAAATTATGGCGGATGATAATACTAATTGGCCTATTAGAAAACGGTTTATTGCTTACTAAGTATAGTTAGTGATTTTATGAATAGGTAATAAGTTAACTGTTAAAGGGAATACTGTTTTGGAAAGTAATCATACTTTATTGTTAATTTTATTTCTTGTTATAACTGATAAGAATTATAAATAGCAGTTCATAATTTAATTTTATATCCAAACATTACTGTAAGTTTTATATTTTAATTAAATATATAGATAACGTCTCACATAGTTAATGGAAATTAAAACATTATAAATATCATTTATTGAAATGCGCATGATAGTTTAAGCACGATTATAGTGAAACTTGATAAAATGTATATTATTCAATGTTTCTTTACTGCAATACATAAAGGTGCGTTTACGATGTATGCCCAAATGGGTGTTTTTAAAAATCTTAAATCTTTCCCATCTATTATAAAATCAATGCCATAAATGTTTCACCTCTAAATGCCCAATTTTGTAATAAAATCATTGACATAAAGTGTGTACGTAACTTTTCATACCCAGAGTGTCAAATGACCTTTAAAAACCGTTTTATTAAATCATTATTTTTGTCACGCGATTCTAAAGTTGCGAAATTTGTTGGTGCTCTATTGTTTGAAATCACTTAAACGACATAAGAGTCTGTAACGAGGATGCAACGAAAATTGTTTATACAATGTGATAATCGTAATGAAATTATAATTTTTGTGTTTACTTGCCCTAATACGTTTGGGAAGTAAGACTTTACAAGTTGCTTTTGCTAGAATAAATTATGCCAAAATATTATGTATCCTTGTGCTAATTTCTTTCGATAAATTGGAATTATATTTGTTGGACTTAAATAGTAGATACAAGACGATTTGAAATTTTATAAAAGATACATATTTATTTTTTAACAAAATATTCTTTTGTTTCAGATATAGTAAAGCCGCTCTGCGTTTTAGAGTCAGATTTTGGCTTCAAAATAAACTGCGCTTTCAAAAAGTCCGGACTGTTTAGGGTACGAAACCTTGGAGGCATCAAAGCTCATGCTAGTTTAGGTAAGTCGTATTTATGTAATACGCTGTTAATATCTCTCTCTGCTAATAAATTTTTACAATTTTTGTAATAATAATTTTTATATAATAAAATAATGTCCTTTGAGAAAGGTCACACTGAACAAAAAAATCGTAGGATCTGCTTTAATATATTTTTTAACTTATTAACTTTATGTATAGTCTGGAACAATATACACATCACTAAATATGTAGTAAATACATATTATAAAAGGAAGCCTATCGGAATGACCACGAAAAACTAAAAAAACCTACTATACCGATTTTTATTCTGTTTTCACTTGAAGAAGATATTTTAAGAAGATAATTTGTTAAGTTTCAGATTCAACTTGTGCATTTTTTTAAGCATTATTGATATGCAATAATAACAAAATAAGCTTAACTTGATAATTTGCCATAATTTCCAGGGTTCAGTCTCGGCGACGAGCTCGGCTTCGACCAATCACTAACCAACCAGGACCCGAGTAGACGGAGGTCAGTCAGTATCAAGAATGGAGCACCTAATATCCTTGTTGATACTACCAATCGACCGGCTGCTAAACAAGAGGTATATTATTTTATATTTTTTTGTAATCTGGCAGTTAATGTGACTATTTTTGTTTACTTCGATAGCAATAGTTTTTTTTTTTGTAAATATTTTCCATTATAAAAATATCAATTTCTGTCAATCGTAGCACCAATTTCGATAAATAAATAACTATGTAGTTGAATAACAATTGTTTTCACCCTGGTTTTGTCCTCGGGTGAAACCACAGTGAAACTGCGTGTAATAATAATACCAGCATTAATCTTTAGCATAAAAATTGAGATGATACTTCACGTACATGACACTAATTATGAAACTTTTCAATTCCAGAAACGTGGCAAACAGAACCGAATCATGATGCGCCCTGTCCCACCTTCAACGCGCCCAAATCAAGCCGCTATGAACAAACTGTCCACTCTTCACAAACGCGTCTCCACTACAATGCAACCTATTATTGTGTCTGGATCGACCGCTCAAAATTTACCTAGACCTCAATCAACTATCACTATGGCGAAACCGATGCCTATGGGCGTCCCTCCCTTCAGGCCTCTTCCTCCCAAAGAAGAGACCCTCAAAGTACTGCCCATAGCCACGAGAAAGACCTACTCGCCTCTCCAAATACCTCAATCCTCCGGAACTTACGAAAGTGAGAAACAACCCATTTTACACGATAACGTATCCAAAATGGTCTCGCAAATGAACCCTTACAAATCCACACAAACTAACATTAATCCATTCGTTCCGATGCCACAAGGCCTATCTATCATACCCGCACCAAACTTCACACCTAACACCTATAATTCTGTTCCAAATCCTGTTTCTAATTTTGTAGACCCGGCCGTGCCTCAACAAGTGCAGGATATAGCGTACTATAACACGAAAAAAGTAGATGACTATAACAGTATCAGTGGTTATGCAGATGATACGACTTTGAAGCTTAATAAGGAAGACATAAATGCCAAAATTGCTGAAATAGCGAAGGCTGGGAACATTTCTATGGAAGCGGTGGAAGCGGCTATTGCGTTACGACAACAGCAATTATTGAATAAGTACGCAAATATTCCGGTACCGACAACCACAAGTACTACGACAACAGAGGCTCCTATTGTGTTTGAAATGCAAACTGAACCGGAAATTATTG
Organism: Colias eurytheme; assembly: GCF_061535395.1. NCBI lineage: Eukaryota > Metazoa > Arthropoda > Insecta > Lepidoptera > Pieridae > Colias > Colias eurytheme. Next base: position 8,519,791 of record NC_142999.1, on the reverse strand, counting down.
TAGCCCCTGCTCCGTCTAAACCTAAGAGGTATTTTTGGGACCTTGTAATTATTATTTCTCTTATTATTTACAACATAGGGTTAAATGATGCAATTACTTCGACATTATTTTGATCAGATGGGTCATAAATACATTTCATTATTATTTTTAATCGAATGTTTGAAATTTAAATGTTAATCGACAATATTCTTGAATGGCTTGGTCTTCTTCCTATTCTTCCTATTTTTTCCTTGTTGAAAAATAGTTTTTAAGTATTTTGAGAAAATTTTTATTCTATAGATAATTTTATAAAGCATTTGCCTGCCTTGCCTTGCCTTTTTTTATAGTGGGGAAATCTTCCAAAGATACCCACGGCCCCCGGGGAAGGAGCCGTGGGTAATGTCGGATTCTTACCGACTAAAACCCCACTGTTGGTTGTAATTCTTCCGTGACCCTGCCTGCCGTGCCTTAAAATTAAATATTAAAAATATTTCTCATGATATTCCAGAAACCCCACAACAGGCAAAGTAATGAACGCTCCAAGAGAATACTACCCCGTGGGTTACGAAAAGAATTTCGATGATCACTTCCAATCTAAAGTCGATCTACCGGACACGAACTTCCACTGTGGTGATCAGAAATACTTCCCTGGGTTATATGGTGATGAAAACCTTGGTTGTATGGTGAGGATTTTTAATTGAAATTGTAAATTAATACAGAATTGATATGGAGCATGTTAGCTTAAAATATGTTGTGTTGCCCAGATAAAAATGCCTATAATTAATAATTCTTTATTATCTCCTAAAACATGTTATGGATCATGTTTAGTCGTTATTGAAAAACAGTCAGCATACAAACTAATCTATATAAAATTTTATACGAAAATCAAATATTGTAACAAATTGTATTCAGCTCTATTCAACCATTTTGGCATCATATAACATCATATTACAACATTCATCCTATAATATACCAAGTTTGCTTTAAATAATTTCCATCTGAGCCAATCCCCAATTTTTACGTGTTTTACTTTGTTCATGATTTATTATTTTTTATAGTTTATTATACAAAAAATATTATTCTAGGTATTCCACGTATGCGCATTAACCGACGACGGTCTAGTAATGAAGTCCTTCCTTTGCCCGGAATCCACTCTGTTCGACCAAACAATTCTCAAATGCAACTGGTGGTTCTATGTAGACTGCAAGAATACACAAGCGTTATACGATACGAATATACCCGTATCTAAAAGTTATCAATTGATGAAGGCTTTGACGTTCTTCAGTTCGTATAAAAAGGAGATGGAGGATGGTGAGATTTTTTTTTAATAATTATGTTGAATTTATATTTTTGGTTTTATGACATTCAAATGCTTTATAAATATAAATTTATAAAGAATAGAAAAAAAAAACTGAAAGAATAGAATAAATTCGATTGCTCTGGCGGGTCACGAGTGGCTGAGTTGGTCAGGCATCCGCCCCGGAATGGCGCGAAAGGATGCGGGTTCAAGTCCCGCTGAGGGATCAAATTTTTTCTATTTTATAATAATTATGTTGTTGATTGTTCAGGAATACCTTTGTACCGATCTTCAAACTTGAAGATCAAGATCTTATTCGTTATGGTCTCAGGTCATATCCTATATCACTTACAGTTTGTGTGAGAAATTGGCTTATCATACAATTAAATTATCTTAAACTAGATTTCCGCCCGCGGCTTCGCCCGCGTTTGCAAAGGAAAACCCGCATAGTTCCCGTTCCCGTGGGATTTCCGGGATAAAAACTATCCTATGTGTTAATCCAAGTTACCCTCTATATGTGTGCTAAATTTCATTGTAATCGGTTCAGTAGTTTTTACGTGAAAGAGTAACAAACATCCATACATCCATACATCCATACATCCTTACAAACTTTCGCCTTTATAATATACTAGACTAGATTTCCGCCCGCGGCTTCGCCCGCGTTTTCAAAGGAAAACCCGCATAGTTCCCGTTCCCGTGGGATTTCCGGGATAAAACCTAACCTATGTGTTAATCCAAGTTACCCTCTATATGTGTGCTAAATTTCATTGTAATCGGTTCAGTAGTTTTTACGTGAAAGAGTAACAAACATCCATACATCCATATATCCATACATCCATACATCCATACATCAATACAAACTTTCGCCTTTATAATAGTATTAAGATACAGCAAAATATAAATACAGCAAAATAGTGAGAATCAAGTAGATATAATAATAATTTTTCTAATCCCTAAATCCAGAAATTAAAAAAGCTAGCCATCTCTAGCGTCTTGCAATCCATATTTTGGTCAAAAGTCTGCAATTTACATATTATGTTGTTGACTTAATTCAAATCGATAAATATTTATTTCAGGTCGACCCATGAACCCAGAAGACGTCGGCGGTATCAGGGACGCAATATCAATCCTTGAAAATCATGACTCCAAACCGGCTGAATCAGAAAAAGTAGAAATAGTAACCCCATCACCTTTGATAGACGAAAGAAATAATAAAAAAGCAGAAATAGCCCCAGTATACCGCGGCAATAGAGAATTAAATACCACTGAAAGAAGAAAAAGACCACAGAAATCAGAAGAATATAAACTTATAACTGTTAATGCGGGTATTAACTTTAATAACACCAAAAATTCTGAACGAAGAAGAATCGCTGCAAGAAATTCTAGAAGTTCCACAACTTCAACAACAACCTCAAAAACAACAACTTCAACCACAACTTCAACAACAACCTCAACAACCTCAACAGAAAATCCAATAGAAATAGAAAAACAAGAAATCAAAATGATCGATGAAATCAAAGACGCAAAAGAGACTCTAACAGACCAAATAGACCCAGAAACAATATTAAAAGAAGCCGAAAAATCTCCTCCCGTACGAAGATTTTATAGATCCAGTGCTGAAAAAGAAATAGCTATAATAAATAATGAAAAAGTGCAAATTGTTAGACCTACACTTTTTCAAAGTAAATTAAATGATGCAGTTTTAGGAAGTTACAGATTTAGGAGGGATATATCGAGAGTGTATCGATAGTGCGTGTAGTCAATAATCTATTTAGTGTCATATGAACTTATTTATTTCTTCGAGAGCCTGTTGTGTTGTGTCATCGACTATTTCTATTAATTACTAGCTTTCCGCCCGCGGCTTCGCCCGCGTTTTCAAAGAAAAACCCGTTCCCGTAGGATTTCCGGGATAAAACCTATCCTATGTCCTTTCTCGGGTATCAAAATATTTCTATACCAAATTTCATGCCAATTGGTTCAGTAGTTAAGCCGTGATTGAGTAACAGACAGACAGACAGAGAGAGTTACTTTCACATTTATAATATTAGTATGGATAACTAGAATGAGAAAGTAATGCATTTTATAATCCTTATGAAATATTTCTTTGTATTTTTAGGTATCTTGATCTAGTTATTCACAATGAATATCATATTTATCAGAAATGAACTTTTGTTTTATAATTATACTACGTTCTTTCTATATAACTTAGGGATCCTGTAAATGATCAATATATTGTAAAAATATGGGTTCGAATAGCCCAAATCTGCCTTTTATATATTTTGTTGTTGAGTAAAAAATTGTCTTTGTTATCAATTAGTTTAACAATAAACCCATCAAAGGCTGAATTTTCTACATCAACAAGGCATTTAATGGATTTATTAAAAACTATTTTATTTCATTTATGTATATTTATGTATGCATAAAGAATCTTCTAGAAATTCTTCGATGACACAAAATATAAACAACTCGCTCCTCGACTATTGAGACTCGAATCAAATGTACTGATTTACGTAGTTGCTCAATTTTTTTATACTTTAGTTGAGGTTCAGTCAAGTGATATTACGGTGTATGTTTTAGTTGTTAGAATAAAAACTTGTTTCCTAATTAACGACTTTCATTTGTCTCCCATCTTAAAATTAGAAAAAATTATGTTTTTTTTTTCCTAAAAACCTAATTTAGCATTCAACTGATTCGATGACTTTTAGCTAGAAAATCTAGGAATGAAATGGTAGGTATATTATAACCATCTAAACACATTGCAATTTTATTTAGTCGTCTGTATTCCTACTGATACAAATATTATATTTCAATATGCAATTAAAATAATTCTTGAAACACACAAAGCTATTTTGTGTCAAAATAAGCAGAGCTATTGGAAACTAGACAACTGTTTATATGCTTTCTTACGTTGTCAAATGGTTGTCAACTATTTAAATACTTTGCTATATAGATATCCTCAGGATCGTACAAATAAATAAAACTACTATACTGAATGTTCAAATAAAAGGCCAACAAATAATATAAAGTATTTATTATAAACAGAATAGACGAGACTTAATAAATAACTGCGGTTATTTTCTACTAGATTTTAAACAGCGTAATAATTTCTCGCAAAATAACGGGCCGCATGCAATAAAGCCCATAGCCGCTAATGCAGTTGCGCACGTCATACAAATCATTATTTTTGAAAAATGCAATGTGTTTTATAACATAAATTATAAATTAACAGTTCAAATCATTGATAAATACATAAATAAAAGAATAACAGTAAATGTAGATGATACCAAAGCTTCTATAGATGATACACTTACTACAGAAGTTATGAATGACAATTTTAGAACAGAAACTGTAGTAGCAAATTTAGGTGGTGGCAAAACCTCTATCGTTTATAACGTTGCAAAATTAGAACTGTGAAGTGATATAAAAAAAAACTGTAGTAGAAAATCTAAGTGATGCAAAATCTCCTATCAACGATACAGTTACAAAACCAGAATTTGCAAATGTTATTTTTCAAATAGTAGTTCAGTCAATAGTTCATTCCGCAATCGGGGCAGATAGGCACGGTGGGGCAGGCACACTTGCGCTGAAACAGGCCGCGGGCACACAGGGGCAGGCAGATCACCAACGAGGCGGCACTCACGAGGCTCAGGAGCGATACGCAAATCATATGCCGTTATAGTACCCGGGCCTGCGAGGCGGTTCCTGGAATGATAATTTATGGTCTTAGCACAAAACAATTTAAACACAGTCTAACTTACCAGGGATCTGTCACTTTAGTAGCTGTCTATGTGTAATACGACAAAACCATATTAAAGAGAACCCGCGCTTAAAGTTAAACCCTGTCTAAAGCTTTTTGTGGTAAGACAGTTTGAATTAAAACGACCTAATTTTATGTAGGCATTATTTTGGTAGCAGGAGGCTGTAATTACGGTATCCTACACGTATATATATTATCTCTCTCTATGAAGTTCTTAATGGCACGAGATATTTATCATGAATGAATTTTACTTACGTTACAATATCTACGCTTTGTGCCTTAAGTTTTTAGATTTTTGGACACCTTTTCATAGACCAAACGATAATCCTGAAAGAAGGATTATTCGCGCACAATTCCACAATAATTTCACACTCATGTTGTTTTAAAATTTTACAATAATTTTTGCTTCTGACACTGATGACGTTTACAAAATCAATTTGATATTTTTTTCTCTTTTCTAATGTTGAATGAGTTTCTATAAAATTAAATACGACCTATAGTGAGCTATAGAGCAAATCTTGTAAATATTTCTGTTGCTTATTATTGCATTGCAATGGCTGTATTTATGCCAACAGAACGTCTATTTAATGCATATAAATTCAATAGAATTCATTTATTATTTTACTAGCAGTCCGCCACGGCTTCGCCCGTGGTACATGTTTATGTTTTCTTTCCATAAGAACCATCCTCGTACTTCAAGGAATATTATAAAAAAAGAATGATCGAAATCGGTCCACCCGTTCACGCGTGATACCGTGACCAAGGGAAACGGGTTTCATTTTTATATAATATATAGATCAATGAATTCGAGCAATCCGTCCATTATAATATTATACATGTGATTATACATATCCATAAGAAAAGGTTGAATTAAAATATCAACAAGAATTATCAGCAGAGAATATTGGCTAATGTTTATTCAAAGGCACTGAAAATCTGTCTCTACAATTGTCTCTACAAACTACACGAAAGATGTAAATTGTAAAGGATAGGACCTTGTTATTTAGATTTCTATGGATAGGACATAGGTATAAGGTAAAGGTAAATATATTTAATGAACCAATTAATTGATTAATAAATAAAGAATAAAGACCGTTCAATGCGAGAATACGTATTATTGATCAGAATAGAAATGTACATTACGGGAATTATAAATGAAACAAAGAAAACGTTGAAGAGAATAATTTATTATATTCATAATAACCGACGATCACTCATCATGATTTAGATTTTTTCGGGCAGCACGGACTTTTGCAGGACACTCTTGAAGGCGTAGTACCCTTGTGACTCTGTTCACGTTTTAAATATTTCTCTAACATTATCGGACAACACGATATAATACTGGCTGCAAGGAAAGCTGTGAGGAACGTGATACATATGGCCATATTAAATTACTTTTTCTTGAGACACTTAAACAATTTTTTTAACTCAATCTGTTTGTAGCAAACGGGGAAACACGCCAGAACTGTGGCCGAAGCGATCAAGGCGTACATCGAGAGACAAATCATTTTTTCATTGGGTTTTTTCTTCTGGCAACTGATTGATCTAAATACGGGAAACCAGCTGGTACACTGCCTTCTGAAATGAGAAAAAATATATGTAAATTCCTCCATCTCTTTAATGTAACCACGAATCGTCAATTATTATTGATCCTTGGCCTTGAATTCGGTTATCACTTGAAAAAGTGAATATTATCACACAAATTCAAATGCACTTCTTAAATAAATCCTTTTTGAATAAGTGAATTAAGTTGTTAAAGTAAATGAAATCGGTGCATGGAAAACATAGCTTAATCGAGGAAAGATCCAAACTCTGTGGAAAAATACTTACCCTTGAATTTAGAACTTTGTCTCTCTGAATGATGTTCAGATCTATTTGAACACGCAAAACAGTGGTATTAATAACGCATACATATACATAATTTCATTGATTTTTGTACTTTGTAAGTTTTTTGCAAGAACCTTGACACTGACACTTTGGACACTATGACACGCTACAGCTTTCTTACCAGCCAGTTGTTAGTTAATTACCTTTAATTACTTATATTTAAATAAGAAAAAGATCTTGAAAATTAATATTAAGATGCTGTTAAGATAACTCTTGCTCTTATTGTGCTTATTCAGTGCTGATTTTAGTATGCGCTGTTTCATATAAACTGCAATTTCAACATTCACTAAATTCCATACAACATACAGAAACTGTCACCGAATAATTTTAGTAGGAACTAGGATATTATATAAGTAGTACTATTTGCAATATCTACTAGGTAACATTTGATTTAAAGACGACCAGCGTAATTTCCCGCTTTGTTAAAGTGGGTCACAAAATATGAATTTGAACTTTTCAGGTTTTTAATTTAAAACTAAACCTACAAGTCACTCTGTCAGCGTCACATTTGATAGTAACTTGTTTCCATTGATTGCAAAGTTCCTATTATCATTTTTATCCACCAATATTTTAAAAGCATCTATGTAGCTATCACATTCCAGGCATGCGAATATCGATAACCAATTTTCAAATGTAATATCACAAGGTTACCAATGAAATATTGTCTGCTGTTGATTTTGACACTGCTGGTGTCTACGTGGGGGCATCCGCGGCAAAAGAGGCAATCGGGTCATGAATCAAATATATTTCGAGATTTACAATTAAAGGACCATAAAGTGAGAGAAACGCAGCGGGATTGTAAAGGGAAGTGTGCTTCGAGTATAGCGCAAAAGGCTGCAGCTGAGGCTAAAGCTGCACAGGCTGCACAAAACGCTGCAGGGGCCCAGGCGGCTCATATGGTATGAATATTAATTCAGTTACTGATTACAATAGTTGAACCTTCTACATACCTTAAAATTAATCTAGTTTTATCCGTATTATAACAACTTTTACCATCTTTGACTGTAGTCATGAAGATTATTTAACGAGAGCTTTGTGTATTTCAGGTCAAAACACAGTTAGCAGAAAGGGCGTTACAAGCAGCCAAAGCTGCAGAAGCTGCTCTTGCTGGTAAGCAAGCTGTTGTGGAACAGCTGCAACAAGAAGTGAAGGAAGCTGAGGCGGTGGTCGCTGAGAACTCTGCAGCTGTTCACCAACAACAGTCAGCTGTTAATGCTGGTGTGCAAGCAGCTCAACAAGCTACTGCGCAGGTGAGAATTGCATATGATTTAAAATAATTTTCCACGTTTAGATCCAAAATAGTACACATATTATAAATTACATCAACTTTGCTGTGTTGTATCTTCAACAATTCCTACCCAATCAGTTCTTGAGATTGATTTCAAAGTAGAATGTTATACGAAGTTAATGCAACAGGGTGCATAATGGTGCGTAGTAATCAATGACGATAATAAATTGACATTAAACAAATTGTTTTAAGGATTCGTAGTAATTGTTGAAGAACAAACACCCTGGTGATATAATCACTTCGTATAACGCTACTTTAATTCTTTTCAAGGACCTGATTGGGTAACGAAATTTGAAGAATCAAGACAATCTAAACTCAAAAAGAAACCAGAATTAAATAAAAAAAATGGTGATTTGTATGTCAATCTACACCTTCATAGCGGCTGCATCTTTATTATCTTGTACTCCAGTTATTTATGCCAATGTCTGTAATAGCAAATATCTCTCCTGCTTATGCAGCATTAAGAAATAGAGCGTGTCAAATTGGTGGATAACATTAAATTCTTGTATTTATTTCGTGATTAAAGTTGATACACAAATTTGATTTTGTTTTTATTATTCTTGTTTACTATTCTGAGCTTATCTTCTCATCGTGTTTTTCATCATTATTTCTTTAATATCAACAGCACAAGCTATTAATGCAAGCGGTTCAACTGTCTGCACAACTTGAAAAAGCGGCACATGGTCTTCTCGATAAAATCAAATGTGGTCTACAGGAAAAATGCCACAATTTGTCTGAATCCCGGGCCAGATTAGCCCATCTCCAGCACAAGCTACAGTGCGCATGCTCCGAGTGTGCGGCCACGAAACAAGCCGCACATGCAGCATGTGAAGCCGCAAGAGCAGCATGTGGTAATGCTAGACGAAAGAAACATATAATTAAGCGAAACGCTATCATACACAAAGTGCCTAAACCAGGACGATGATGCAAACATGGAAGGGGTAAAGGAAAACAGGATTTTAATCGTTTTAGCTCTTATGTAAGCGTAAAGAAATTAATAAATTAGAAGCTATGTACATATAACAAAATTTCACTTTCAATACAATGTCCAGAATCCGAAGACAGTACAGATAATTGGTAACTAGCAATCAATGCTTGGTTCATGAACAAGTGTGAGAACTAATGATTACTTTTAGAATAAATGTGTATACTTCAGTTTTGTAGGTGTGTGTGTTACGTATGTTAAGTTTTTTTGATAGAATTACATTCGTTTAAGCTTCTGATAAATATAGTATTAGATATTGGTACAGCAACGTCGTTTTATTAAATACCTCGCTAGGTAATTCATATTAGAACACGATTAAAACAACTTTCATTCATTAAAAATAAATAAATAACAACAAGCAATTCTTTATTTAAATAAATTACAAATAATTTAGAGCAGTCTTAACTTTTATCTTACATGTACTAAAGTTATAATTAACTATTTTAATAATAAGTAAATACATAATTTATAATATTGCAGAGTTGTAATAAATTATGAGAAAGTTGGTCACTCTTCCATGACGGCACGTCTGAATACTAAATAGAATTAAATCATTGAAATTAGACATAATTTTGTTAGAACTTGACATATATTTACAATTTTTGTACATATTTCAAGAGAAGAATCAAAAGATTTTACTATTTTTTATCTACTATGCTGAACGCATCGTTTAGATTTTGTGGACTGAATGCTATGTTACCGTTTTTATAATTAACATATGGGGAAATGTTAGCTGATACAGCAACATCGGGGTCTACATAGCCTGGTGCTGAGGAATCTTCATCGTCAGAATAGGGCGATTCGTTCATAGACGAATAACTTTTATGTACAACTCGAGCCGGCGGTTCTGCGTATTTACCTCCTACTAATACTTCTTCTTCATCTTCAGTCCTTGTTTTCTGCGGTTTTCTTGGTCTCATTGCTATAACACTGTCTATGTAGTATGGCTTTCTCTTTCTTTCATATAGGCTCGAGTCTTCTTCAGGACGGAATTTATATCGATCTAAATATGGATTCAAAGTATCATCTTCATCAGGTGATGATGGATCGAATAGGTTCTCCTGCTCCCTGAATGCAGGATGTTTATGTGAGTTTGCATAATTAGTGTCTATCTGTTCATGTGGAACTGCATTCCAATTTCTAAACTCTTGGCCAAATCTGTTTGCTTCTTCGTCCAAGATTGTTGGATTAATAACATCTTGAGCTGTCTCATACGGATCATACAGTGGCTTCACTGGACCGTTGTACACGTCTACTGGCGGTTCTCCGAATGACATTTTGGGGTTGTGGAAATCTTGATAGAAATCGCGTGGGGGTTCGCCGAAACCTGTTGGTTCGGATGTGAAATAGGCGCTGTGGTACTTCTTCTTTGGAGGTCCATAAATTGGCTTGTAGCTCGGCTTTGGAGGACCATATCTCGGTTTTGTTGGGCGTTTTTTGTAACTCGGTGGCCCGTATTTGGGAGGAACTGATTTCTTAAATTTCTTCACTGGTTTTCTCGGTGGCTTTGACGATCTGTACTTAGTTCTAGGAGGACCGTATTTCGGGTGCGGGCTTCGTCTTTGGCTTGATATTCTGCGGTAAATAACCTTTGGTTTATGTTTGTAAATAGGTTCTAATGGATATTTGTCAAATAGCAATACAGCTTCACGTTTACTAAGAGTATGTTTCTTTGATTCTTCTTGTAGTTCCTGTTGTTCATCATCACTTCTTACATTCGTTGCCATTAGCACTACCTGAAAATTTAAATAATTACATTTTTAATAAATAAAATTAAGGGTTCATGGTTTTGAGTATGATTTTAAAATAAATTTACTTGCAAAAATGTAGGTTATATTATTGACCATTAACAAACATTAAAAAAAATTAAAACGGTAGAATCTGGTTAGATAAATATATGTAATAGAAGTAATAATTTCTTCGTTACTACGGCGGGGACGATGTACACATTTAAATAGTTAATCCTTTCTGAATGAATGAAAATGCTTTACTCATATCATATTTTATAATGTTATCAGCGTTTTCTCTGCTATCTAATTAGAATGATTCAATTGTTTCTTAGTCCCTAAGGAGCTAGTGGATCTCACATTTGTTTCACTTATTGCTTTTCTCTACGATCGTATACATAATTAGCTTTCTATGAAAATAACTTTATAAGTATTTTTATGGATAGAACTCTGTTTTTATAACAGTGTCATTTACACTCACAGTCTCTATCTTAAGCTCTGTGTTAAGATAGAGATGATTTAACCATCACCAATTTCGTAAATCAAGTTTATTTATTTGTTAAAATGACAGTTTATTGAATTATCTGTAGGGTAAGTATAATTTGTCGCGGAAGAATTCTAACAAATACCCGCGGCCCCATCATTAAAGCGGCTCGACGGAACACAGTGGGGTTTTAGTCGGTAAGAATCCGACATAACCCACGGCTCCTTCCCCGGGGGCCGTGGGTATCTTTGGAAGATTTCCCCACTATAAAAAAAAGGGTAAGTATAATTTATCTGTTATCATAGAAGACATGATGATTATTTTAATAAAGAGCAATTAATATTGTGATATGATTTAATAGCAACGAAGCATATGAAATACCACCAAGGAAACATTTAAAGTTTAAACTTCCATTTTAAAGTACAACTAGTCCCACACGTTAAAGTAACGCGTTTTTTTTTCAAGATACGCCTTTATAATACGACATGGACAAATGAGCGTCCATATTTATGATACAAATACTCGATACGATACGACTGATCGTGATACGTCAAGATGCTACAAATGTGGACCCGGCCTAACATGTTTTAGAAAATAGATACTTTAACCGTGTTAAAAAAAATGCACTATCATTCTATATATTGTCAGGTACAAGAATAATTACCATACAAAACTTATTTTTTACATAATATTAAAAACAAAGTACAGATATTTCACTTTCTCTAATAAAATGGAGATAGTTTACGAGCCGTCTAATTTGAATTTTTAGAAATTTCATAACAAAATTCTGGTTTGAATTATTATGTGGGCTTAAAATTGGTTGAATCTGTGGTTTATGATCGGGCGTAATTATTTTATATTCAAATAATATTTTAACTAGCGATTACTTTTCACTTTAACCAGTGTTAATTGCACAGCAAATATGTAGAACTGTCTGTTATGATGTTACGTTATACGTAGTATATTATTATTAGTCTGTGGTTATATTGATGTTTCTTGAAACATGAATTTATGAAGATAAAAATTTGAATGAGATCTAAAAATTAACAGAAATTTAATTTTCTAAGAAATTTCAATTCAGAATAATCCTTTTTATCTCTTAAAATTAGGATTTAAACAGGATAGGTCCTGTCCTACTGATGCGAAAGTTTGTGAGGATGGATGTATGTGTATACGTATGTTTGTTACTCAAATACTACTGAAACGATTACAATGAAATTTAGCACACATATAGATGATAACTTGGATTAACACATAAGGTTTTATCCCGGAAATCCCACGGGAACGTGAACTATGCGGGTTTTTCTTTGAAAACGTGGGCGAAGCCGCGGGCGGAAAGCTAGTCTTTTATAAAGAAGATTCAGGAATTACAAAGTTTATTATATTATTAGCTAGGTATGTTAGCTTCTATGAAGTTAGCTTGTAAATTATCTTTTTGCATCCATAATGCTATAAGTGACCGTTCTTCCGTTATGATTGAAGGAAGAAAATTATAGTTTGAGTTCAACGACAGCAATACGGTGACTGTCATAGAATAGACGCAGTAGTTTTATGCCACTAGTCACTAGCTTCTCCTGGCTTTTCCCGGTTTGACTTACAATTAAGAAAACAATAAAATATAGCTTCTATTGCTCGGTAAGAATGTGACTGTGTAATAGTTAATTTTTTTTTCCAATCGGTTGAGAAAAATTACAAATTAAATCTAGGCTTTATACAGTGTCGATATTATTTTATAAAATTCATTATAATTGTTGAAATAATTGTATATTAAACACAATTTGTGGATCTTTATAAATTATCTTTATTATTTTAGTTATACTTTATTACAAACTACATTGTGCCGTGTGCGCACCACGAACCACAGAGACAGAGAGGAAGGCAAAGACAATTGCAGTTTACAGTGATACCATACAGACTATACAATAACCAAAATACAGATTATAATATTTGCCTTTTCCAACACGCCTCCTCAAATTTATAATCTTTATTTTCTTTAACAATATTACCTTTACTTACAATGCTTAAAAACACAATATAATACCTCCACCCAATTTATAATCTAATTAACTTTTACTTATACACTATTATAACTTGAACTTGAACTTTTACTTATACAATATTATAACTTGAACTTAGATGTAAACTGTACTAAATTAATCTTAATTCTAATCTGTTTTTCAAAAATTTTGTCTTATCTAGACTTTTAGTTAACATGTCTGCTAAGTTACATTTTGAATCAATTTTAACAATATCAATAATTCCTCTTTCATAATTCTCATTTATATAATGATACTGCACTTCAATGTGTTTTGAATTTTTTGTAAAATTACCATATTTAGCTATTGCAATCGCACCTGAATTATCTTCATACAATTTTACCGGTTTACAAAATTCTAAATCAAATGAATCACTTAACAAGTTTCTAATAAAAAGTACTTCTGACACTGCCTCTGACATAGCAATATACTCTGCAAAAGTTGAACATTTAGTAACCACATTTTGTTTATGTGTTTTCCAAAAAATTAAGTTTCCAAACAATCTAATAACAAAACCTGACGTTGATTTCCGATCTACATTATCTCCAGCATAGTCAGAATCTACCATACAATCTAATATTTCAGTGTCTACATTTCCATAGTATGTTAACTTTAAATCCTTAGTCTTAAACAAATATTTTAATACTCTTATTGCATATTTATAGTGTGTTTGACTGTAACAATTCTGAAACCTACTCAAATAATTAATACTATACGCTACATCTGGTCTAGTGCCGTTACTAATGTACAATAATTCACCTATTAAATTTCTGTAGTGAATACCTTCATCAATTTCCTTAGCTTGTTCTAATCTTAAATTAGTTTCCATTGGAGTATCATATAACTTAGAATTTTCTAAATTATATTTTGCAGCCAAAGATTCAATATATTTTGTTTGATTTAAAGACAATATATTTCTATCATTACTATAATCTATATCTATACCAATATAACTTTTAATTTTACCCAAATCTTTCATTGCAAACCTTTTCATCAAGCTAATTTTTACTTCTTCAATTTTATTTTTACTTTTACAACAAATTAAAAGATCATCAACAAACAGTAATATATATATTGGATCTTTGCTCGCTCTGTTTACATATAAACAATAATCATAGTTACTTCTTACAAAATCTAATCCTTTTATAAACCTATCAAAACAATCATACCATACTCTAGGACTTTCTTTGAGACCGTAGAGAGCTTTTTGCAATTTACAAACTTTATTGTCTCCTATTACAAAACCTTTCGGTTGATTTATATATACTTCTGACTTAACACAACCATTTAAAAATGCAGTCTCAACATCCATCTGTTCAATAAATAAACTATTTTTACAACTGTATGACAATAAAATTTTTAATGTTTGCATTCTTCCTACTGGTGAATAAACATTTTCAATATAATCATTTTGCTGAAATCCTCTTACAACTAATCTTGCTTTGTAAACATTATTACTTTTCTTTTTAAAAATCCACTTAACATCAATAACTTTTTTGTCTTTGGGCCTATCAACAATTTGCCAAGTATTGTTTTTATTTAAGCTATTTATTTCAGAGTCCATTGCTCTTTGCCATAGTTCATGATCAATTGAGCTCATTGCTTCCTCATAAGTATTTGGTACATTTGCATCAGTATAATTTACATATATAAAGTGTGAAACTGGATTACCATATCTAGAAACTGGAATTCGCTTTCTTTTAAGTTTTCCTACTCCTACACATTCGTTATTCTCATCGTCATCAAGATTATCATTGTTTACAAGGTGTTCCATAGTATTTTTATAATTCTCATCTATGTTTGTATCATTTTCATATTCAGTATTACATAATTTATTTGAAACATTCAATGTTGTATCAGATTCTAAATCATTATCTTTAACTATTTGATCATGTTGTTTTTCTAAGCAAATTAATTTAGTATTTTCTTCGACTACCTGAACATGCCTAGCATTAACTATCCTATTATTCAAAAGAACTCTGTAGCTATTTTCATTATACCCCACTAATATTCCTAATTTAGCTTTATCATCCCATTTACTTTTTCTTAAAACTTCAGGAACTCTTACAAAAACTCTACTTCCATAAATTTTTAAATGTTCTACATCTGGTTTTATTCCAAAAAATATCTCATAAGGAGTTTTATTTTCTAAAGTATTAGCGATAGTTCGATTTTTTAAATAAGCTGCCGTTTTAATAACTTCCGGCCAATATCTTCTGTGAATATTAGCTTCCCTCAATAAACACCTACCTATATCCATAGCGGATCTATTATATCTTTCAGCTACTCCGTTCAATTCGTGAACATATGGTGGACATGGTAATAACTCTATACCTTTCTGTTTAATAAAATTAATAATATCCTTATTTAAATATTCTTTCCCATTATCACACTGTAATTTCTTAATTCTTTTGTTAAATTTATTTTCTACTAAGTTTACAAATTCTATAAAACAATTAGCAGTTTCAGCTTTACTTTTAATACAAAATATTCTAGTACACTTGCTATAATCATCAATAAATGTCAAGAAATATTTTTCTCCACCATAACCAGTTGTATTATGTGGACCGTTTAAATCAGTATGAATCAATTCTAAAATCTCTTTAGTTTTAGTTCTATTATTTTCAAAAGGAACATTAGCCATTTTACTTTGTATACAATTTGAACATTTCATGTCTACACTTTCAATCCTATCCGGCAAACCATCAACTAATTTATCATTAACTAGTTTATTTAAATATTGAAAATTTACATGTCCAAGTGCCCTATGCCATTTCTCTTTATAAGTCAATTTTACAGAATGAGTATACACATCATTTTTCAAGTTGTTAAATGCAAAACCTTTCATATAGTATAAATTGTTAATTTTATGAGCAACAGTTATTAATTCACGAGACTGATTATATATTTTTGCATTGTCACCTTTAGCTACTATTGTGGAAGACTTAGTTATTTTAGCAAAACTCAACAAATTTTGATTAATACCTTCTACAAAATAAACATTCTTTAAATCTACATATTGTTTACTATAAAAGTTTTCAAAACAAATTTGAATATCACCTACCTTGGTCGCACTTAATGTTTTGCCGTCTGGTAATTTTACATTTACTGGAATTTTTAAATCTTTACATTTATAAAAATATGTATCGTTATTTACTATGTGATCCGTACATCCACTATCTAAAAGAAAATTTATTTCATTATTATACATACATTCTTTATTCTTATTGTTATCAAAATATACCTGTTTTACTTCCGGGTTAAATACTTGAGTTGTCCATGACTGCGGTGAAAAATTGTTTGAAGTGTCATCTCTGGCATGACCTCGACCTCTGCCTCGGCTTTGACCTCTGTAGGTTGCTCTAAAATGTCTTCGATGATTGTAATGCGTTTGATATCTGCCTGGTTCCTTATGTTGTTGATTTATATTATTTCTCTGCCAACAGTCCTTCTTGAAATGGCCAGTCTTTCCACAAATAAAACATTGAAGTTTTGTTTTAATATTAAATGTACTCACATTTTTTCTACCTTCTGAATTGCATGAAGTAATATTTTTCTCTTTAATTTTAGTCCTCACATAATCAACAGTCCTTTGTTCTTCTGGTATTACATCAAGGAAATCTCCAATATAACTATAACTTGGTGGGAGCGCTTTGAGAAGATATCTCAACTTTTCTGTTTCATCAATCTTTCCTCCAGCATCTTTAAAAGTGTTGATTGTTTTTTCAAAAGCGACAAAAAAATCTTCTACTGTATTATAATTATTCAACTTTACTTCTTCTATGTTTGCTCTGGATAATATTTGCATTGCAGTAGACTGGGTTAGGTACATCCTGTCAAATTTTCTAATAATTTCGTAAGCTGTTTTACATTCACTGATATATTCTAGTTGACGATCTGAAATTGTGCTCATTATAATAGTCCTTGCTTTTAAATCTTTTTTCTTCATAACATTTTCATCTTTTACCGGAACACGTGTCGTGGCGGGCTCGTGACATTCCTTATACTCCAACAAGGTCATTAACCTCAATTTCCAACTTGAATAATTTGCACCATCAAAAATAGGTATCGTAATATCTTCAATCCGGGCTTGCTTAGCCATTGTGTTTCAATATTTCTAATAATCTTGATCAATTTTCAACCTTTCCTTTTATATTCAATTTACTTGTGTAACTTGTACTTTTACGTATCTTCATAATCTTCTCGTGATGTTGATATTTTTTCATAATTTATTAACCACGGACTGCTACCATGTTGAAATAATTGTATATTAAACACAATTTGTGGATCTTTATAAATTATCTTTATTATTTTAGTTATACTTTATTACAAACTACATTGTGCCGTGTGCGCACCACGAACCACAGAGACAGAGAGGAAGGCAAAGACAATTGCAGTTTACAGTGATACCATACAGACTATACAATAACCAAAATACAGATTATAATATTTGCCTTTTCCAACAATAATATTATAGTAAACCAAAAGTATTGTATCGTGAATGAAAACAGAAAGATAATATATATATCTAAAGAAGCTGGTAAATTATGAAACTAAATTACCGATATACATTTCACTATAATTTTCTTTTTGTTCAGATGAAAGTTTACCATATTATAATATCGATTGCTACCTTCATAGGAAAGTTAGTTGAAACCTTAACCTTAGAATACGTATAGTGTATCATTGATAACTAGATCAAAGATTTCTCATGACCTAGTATGTAGGTATTTATTATATTAGAAACAAAATATTACACTAGCTGTGCCCCGCGGTTTTACCCGCAGTGTTCCGCTCCTGTTGGTCTTAGCGTAATGATATTAAAGCCTTCCTCGATAAATGGGCTATCTAACACCGGAATAATTTTTCAAATCAGACCAGTAGTTCCTGAGATTAGTGCGTCCAAACAAACAATCTCTTCAACTTTATAATATTAGGTAGTATAAGATATTAAGTCGGTTTCAGTTGGAATGTTGAATGAATGAATGATCTCAACAAAAAACTTTCCTAGTGTAAGCGATCAAGTTTGGAAGCTTTTACTACACGATTGGGTTGTAAAACTTCGCAAATTTTAACTTTTACAGCAATTTAACTATTTACATAATAAAAAACTCATAAAACAAAAACGTAACAAATAAGAAAGTTCTATAATTGGCACGTACAATTAAATGTTTAAATTATTTTAAAAGTTATCTTTAGCTCACTTTAATTCATGTAATGACTAAAGAAGTAATTATAATGGTGGTAAACACACCTACAATAAAAAGTAACTTTGTTCCACAGTATTGCATGACTTCAAAAACCCACTTTGAAATGATTATATTATTTGTCAAGAGGGAGAGTTTATTTAGAGGAGTTTTAGAATATCCAGGGTTATAAGGAATTATATTTTATGTAAGTTTTTAAGTTAGAAGTTTCCGATATTTATGTTGAAATAAATTTCACTATTTATTTTGAACTCGATTCAAAAAAATATGGGTAACAGTACAAAAATACATAGATATTATATTTCTGAATTTATTTGTTTATAATGCCCATCTTAAAACATTTTTATTTTATACTAGCGGTCCACCCCGGCTTCGCCCGTGGTACATGTTTACGTTTTCTCTACATAAAAACCATCCTCGTACTTCAAGGAATATAATAAAAAAAGAATTATCGAAATCGGTTCAGCCGTTCTCGAGTTATGCGCTTACCAACACATTTTGCGATTCATTTTTATATATAAGACTAGCTGTCCGCCCCGGCTTCGCCCGTGGTACATAATATTTACGTTTTCTCTACATAAGAACCATCCTCGTACTTCAAGGAATATAATAAAAAAAGAATTATCGAAATCGGTTCAGCCGTTCTCGAGTTATGCGCTTACCAACACATTTTGCGATTCATTTTTATATATAAGAATAACGATGTAATAAGTAATCCTCTTAGAAGGTCATAAGTGATAGGGCAAATTATTGATCAATTTATTATTCCTACTTTCTTTATAAGTAGATAGCTTTCTTCGCAAATCGGTCAACTGCCTATACGATCGTCAATATAATCTCTACCACGATTAATTTTATAAATTCCACATCCTTTCTTTACTTGTAAGAATCAATAAAGTTTCAATTGAATTTTAATTTTCTTAGAGTGGTAGATAATATTATGCTTAGATATTTTATTCCAGATTATCTTCTTCTCTATAAAATAAATATCCTGTCTCTATAAAATAAAAATGAATCACCAAATGTGTTGGTAAGCGCAAAACTCGAGAAAGGTTGAACCGATTTCGATAATTATTTTTTTCATAGCTCTTCTTACGGGGAGAAAATGTAAATATGTACCACGGGCGAAGCTGGGGTGGACCGCTAGTAATTACTAACTTCATCAACTTTTAATTCACCTTTATTTTTGGGTATTTATTTATCTTACAGTATCTACGATTGCGATGCTTGTTCTAATTTAGAAAATATTAAAACATTTTATATTAGTAGGTAAGTAATCTATTCTATACATTTTTTATAGATAATAAATCTGTAAATTGTATCTGTAATCTGTCAATTCTGTACATTGAAAATATTGAAAAAATAAATAGTAGGGAGTGTTACTGGATCGATACCAAACCCAAATATGTATGTGATAAAAAAAATTTTTGTCTGTCTGTCTGTCTGTATGTGAAGGCATCACGTGAAAACTAACGGTTCGATTTCGATGAAACTTGGTATAATTATACCTTATTATCCTGGGCATAAAATAGGATACTTTTTATCCCGGAAAAATACGTAGAAAAAAAATAAATCTTAATTTTTCCGCGCGGACGGAGTCGCGGGCGGAAGCTAGTCATAAATAATACAGTTGCAGTGTTAGAAACATAGCTTGCATTCAATGACATGATACATATTACCATGCGAATCAGTATTGATTTTTACAATTTAGATAATGTAAAACGTAATAATCCTGCCGTGTCAACATAGTTTTTATGAAAAACTGCAACATTATCAACACAACACACAAGATGTGAAGTATTTTATTTGTTTAGATTCGAAAACGTGTCGCACGCAACATTCCTTGCATCTGACAGGTAATGTACATCTACAGAACGAAAGTAAAGAGATATGAATGATTTATTATTGATTTTAATTCATCTAGAATGGTCTGAGATTAGCTACGTAAACATTTAATTGGGTTACATTTTCTTAATGCATCTACAGAGCTGCATACATATCTATACTAATATTATAAAGCTGAAGAGTTTGTTTGTTTGTTTGAACGCGCTAATCTCGGGAACTACTGGTCCGATTTGAAAAATTCTTTCGGTGTTAGATAGCTCATTTATCGAGGAAGGCTATAGGCTATATACCATCACGCTACGACCAACAGGAGAGGAGCCACAGGGGTGAAACCGCGCGGAGCGGCATACATATAGATGACTATTTTATGGCCCTCTATCATGCTGAACAGGTCTTCAGGTGATTGATTTTTACCTTCAGATATTCTACACGGACCAGTATATTTTTGGTCCAAATTTAACATCTTAGCAAATTTTAAGAGTCAAACACAAATCGCTTGGGAATAAATTATTTTTTACAATTACAAGTTACTAGATAATATGTACAAATGTTTACATGGATGTTGGACATGTCTCCATGTCTTGATTTCGAAGTTTCTTCTATAAATGACCTACATGAAGATAATACATTTAAAATTATATTATTTACTCTACCATACATAATTACTTTCCCATACGATCTACATTCGATGAATAATCGATTAACGTATTAATTGCGATAGAAAGAGCTTCCGTGCTAATTTTTTGTGTTACACGTTAGGCTCTATTTAAATCTGTTTTATCTCCTATGCATATTTTGATACAGTGAGTGGCTATCCGTAAGAGAAATATTGTTTGTGCGATCAGAAATATTATTGAGATTTGACTGGATATTCTTTGATAATTAATATATGAGAAAAAGCAGGAAAAAGCTTAGGTAAGTACCTCTGCATACAACTGAAAAGTTAAATCTTTCAAACTATTTAGAAACCATTCAGTGGGTTTACCTTATTATCATTTTTATATATGGCTCTATAAAAACAAGGGAAGATCAACGACACTAGGTAGGTATATTATTTAAGCTTGCTGAACTCTATCTATATCACTATCACTACATAGTATAAAACAAAGTCGCTTTCTCTGTCCCTATGTCCCTTTGTATGCTTAAATCTTTAAAACTACGCAACGGATTTTGATGCGGTTTTTTTTAATAGATAGAGTTATTCAAGAGGAAGGTTTTAGTATATAATTTATTAGGTTTTAGACAAAGCGAGCGAAGCCGCGGGCGGTAAGCTAGTTTATTGATAAATATCCTTATCTTTGGTTATAAAGTTTTCAAGAAAATAAGGATTGGCTTCAATAATAAAATATAGCTTCCTTACTTTTCGCATTCACTATTATATTTTAATTTTGAGTTAAATTTTATACATTTAAAAGCCGAAACTGAAACGTATAACTACTAACTAAGGCTGACTAAAAAAAATTAACTTACCACAAACATTCCAAAACAGAATACATCAGTTAACTGCATTTTCACTTATAATTAACAAATAATAAACACAAAACAACTCAATACTTTTATGTAAATAATAAATATGAGACGTGGTCCCTGTTTAGACTCTCGACATCAAATGTGCGTGATTCCAAATAGCTAGCGTGTACTTGCCTAGGAAAAGCATAGATTTATAAAGAGCTGTTTATTTTAATTTAATATTAACATTTTACTTATATAAAAGGAAATACTTGGGTTTCCTTGATATTATGTTTAATAAAATTAACTATTCATATGTATATTTATTTGTTTATTAGTTTTAATACGGTTCAGTGGAAATTCTGGTGCATTTCCGTGTATTTGGAGCTTAAATAATATGAGGAATACCTACCTACGAAAAATATAATTTTGAATGTATTTAAATTGTTTATAAAGTAAAGTTTATTTTTTAACATTATTATCATCTTGTTTTTTTTTATGAAATAAAACAATTCAAACTATTTTTAAAATATTTAAATAATTTACATACTCAATAATCTTGTTGAAACATTCATCACCACATACACAACATAACATAATTGATAATAGTGTATTAAACTTCAATTTAAACATACAATTTATTTTTTGTATTGAGCTCCTAATACGTCTTAACCTGCAAGCAGACATGCGTTTTATCATCTCCATATAGGTAATATATTTATTTATCCAAACGTGCGTCGCTCTCACATAAACTAATGTATGTTTTATTCAAACAATGAAACTATGAATTATGTTTTAATATTAGGCCTATTACAGTGACACTAGAAGATCATTGTCTAAGAAGAATACATAACATTCAATGCATTATGTAATAGATACTTGAGAAAGTAGAATGATGCTTCAGTCTTTTAGAATACGGTTTGACTTGCAGTGCAATGCTGTGGAAGGATTATTACAAGGAACTTTTTATTTTATTTATATAATAGTACACTGTATTTAATAAATAGTCAACTCGATCTAATAAATAAATGTAGCCTGTGCTTTCTCTATAAAAACAAGGTGTGGAGATTTTCACTGATTAGGATTACAGTAGCCTATTTTTTAATTAAACCGATTTAATTTAAGTTATTTGTTCAAATAGAGTAACAAAAAAGGTTCGAATGAAAATGAAGCGAACTTACATTAGTTGTTACTGTACATACAAATTTGATTAGCTTGGCTATAGAGAGGCTATAGATTTGAGATCACGCACTAGACAGATAGACAAAAATAATATTCATCCCTTTGCAGGGTATCGCGACATCAAGACCCATTCATTCTGCTACACTTGAGTCGAGAGAATCAAAAAATTAAAGGAATTTCGATGATTGAATTATTAAATGTTAGAAAAAGAGTTTTATTATTTTAATTGTGTGCAAATTATAATTTCACGGTATTCGCGTATTAGGTACGACTCTTACTAGTAAAAGTGACTGAGCAAGTTTTGCACCTATATTCTTTTAGTGAGATGGTTCATGGTACTAACAAAATTACAAAAGGAAATTTTTGTTAATCTGTTCTTAAATTTTCAATTAATTATTGATAATTAACGAAACTAAATTTATTTTAAATAATATGAAAACGTTTTTCTCTCTACTTCTATTACTAATCTATACTATATATAATATATTATTATAAAGCTGAAGAGTTTGTTTGTTTGAACGCGCTTATCTCGGGAACTAGTCCGATTTGAATAATTCTTTCGGTGTTAGATAGAGGAAGGCTATAGGCTATATATCATCTTGCTAAGACCAACAGGAGCTGTGCCTGTTCAAATCATCAAACAAACTCTACAGCTTTATTAGTATAGATTTTAGATTAGCGCCATCTGTAGAAAAGACGTTACATTCTCTAGAAGCCTTCACTTTAACCTTCATGTACCTTTAACTTATATTAGTTATAGAGAAAAGCTCCAGATGGCGCTGTTAACAATTTTTAAAATAAGTCTTTAGCGTGATTATTTATCACAGGTGATGATTTATAGGTTTTAGCCTTCCTCGATAAATGGGCTATCTTCTAACACCGAAGGAATTTTTCAAATCGGACCAGTAAATTTATAAAGTAAAATAATAAGAATGGATATTAATCCATCAGGCCCCGGAATCACAGACACAATTATAGAAAATCTATTGTGTCGCCGGTCGCGGCGGGTTCTGGCCGTTCGGGGCTCAATGGATAATATTATGCACTATTGTGTATTGCGTAGCTATTAATGTTTTCGTGAATGGGAAATGGGAACAATCATAAAACACATTATCAGTGGCATGAAAAATTTATTTAATTTTCATTATATTACATCATTATGCTAAACTAAAATAAATACAGAATTTCATTGTTTACTTGAATAATTATAAATATTAATAATACATAGGTAATTAAAGCGTCTAACCTAGTTTATTTACAGTTTCAAGGAATAATTTAAATATTAATTTTAAGGTGACGTCATATTACAATATAAGTGGAGGAAATACGTTTCAACATTTTTGTTTATGCAAGTGATATTGGATTCATAGGGGTTTGAAAAAAACTATATTACACTATATTTCACAGTCAAACTACAAAACATTTAAAAAAATAATTAGGGGACTGGCCATATATTTGTTTTGTCTGGATGTTTTGTTATTCTTTTCCTTTTTATTCTTTTATATTTTATCGTAGTAAATTGGACATGTGATGTGGGGTTTTATCGACCATCGAATCTGCTCTGGATAAGATTTGATTTCGACAGCTAAACTATTACTGGCTACGAATAATTCGTCTGATTTTTCATAATAATACACTTGTAATATTGCATCTTTACAAAAATCTATCGAATTGTAATACTTATTGTATGTTGGTTCACACTTGCATATTAATCTGCATTTCACATGCAATAACGTGGTAAGTAAGAAAAGTGCTATACTTATTGGTTACTATAACTAAATTATCATAAATTTTTCGATTTAATAAATAACAAATTCAGTGGAACTTGCAATGGAAGATAAATTCGTTAAATGACTCGATTGATACAAAACTAACGTCGGTTCACCCGTTTTGATATACCGAATATACAATGAGAAGACCATTTGATTATTATATCACGAAAGACGAAGAATTTCATTTTTATCTTAAAGAACGTTGTTTATCAAGTAAGAATATTGGTATGTTCCTCAATTGCACTTGACAGTTTGAAGTGAATCTTCTTGCGCGTTGAGAGTAAAATTTCATGGTCGCGTCATGGAGTAAGGCGACGATTTTGGTATCTTTGAATCTTGCCAAAGAAGTTTCACTTCTGACACAGGCTCTTTTTGTGTTAATTGTTATTTCAAGAAATTACTAGACACAATTAAAATTGTCTCTACATCAGATATTATATTTTACAAACATACAAAATAAAGTAGCTCCATTGCTCTATAAAAGTTTGAAGTAATACTGACTTAATCGCACTGATCACAAAAAAATACACACAGGATTGATAAAGCACTATTAATTATATTATTATTTATATAATAGCAATGCTGTCTTACATAATATTATAATGTCCTTGGCTAAATTCATAGAATAATAAGTTAGATTGATTGTATGCGGAAATTAGCCAACGTTTTTCATCCAAT
Source organism: Colias eurytheme (assembly GCF_061535395.1). Taxonomy (NCBI): domain Eukaryota; kingdom Metazoa; phylum Arthropoda; class Insecta; order Lepidoptera; family Pieridae; genus Colias; species Colias eurytheme. Next base: position 8,494,218 of record NC_142999.1, on the reverse strand, counting down.
GAACACAGAAAGTTAACAATTGTACTAGAATAAATAAATTACAGTATTCATATTTCAATTCAAGTCCTCGTAATATAATATCAATAAATTAAACTAAACTTAATCTACGTTGTCGGAAGACCCGCCCAGCCAACGCCTCACTGTAGCAATGCAATTGTTCATTATTAATTAATATTAATTAATAATTATTAATAATTAAATTTAATTGTGAAGGCACGCGTGTATGTACATGTGTTTTAGCGTTGGCAAGGCGGTGCTGTGTCCCTATAAATGTTAACAATATCTTTGATGGAAAAATATATTTTCCAAGTAAAATATGTAGTTTATGTTTGGTGGAAAACTTAAAGAAAAAATCTAGTTTGCGTTTTTAATCATATTACATAATGATCGGTGTTTGGTTGGTTGTTGTAAGTAAATGTCTGGTTTTTTACATTCATTTTATTTCATTTCATTTTGTAATTGTTAAAGTATTTATAGGGACGGTACATGCATTATGATATGTTCGATTACGTTAAGCGCAAAAACTATATTTTATATTTGAGCTATTACTCTTATTTATTTATTACACACATCACTATTATCCTAGAAGCTAAAGCATACAAAATTATATAAATATTTACACAATATGAACTAAATCGTGTCAATGCGTGGCGACAAACGGACGACTACGTTTATTTATATATTGTTTCGTAGATATAATTAATTACATTTAGTATTTACAATGGATGGACCCTGTTTGAGATGCAACTCTGTTGCTGAAATTGTCTCAAGAATTTTATGAATGAGTGCACTTTGAAGGTGAATTGCATGCAGAAGAAATTGATAGTTTTGTGAAAAACTTATTTGTAAGTTAAGATTGTTGCTATATTTTGTAAATTAAGCTAGATTCAATGAAATTCATATTGATTTCATTAGAATTGAAGTTGTTGTACAAAATAAATTGGTTTAAAATGAAGATTTATCTTTATTGAATAGTTTAAAAGTAAAGTTGTATGAATGAGTCTTAATGTCTTTCTGGTGATACATTCTCGTGTACATATGACAAGATAGAAACAATGTGCTTTGCAATGCAATTCCAGCAACAAAACCGTAGGTCAGGCAAGCTACTGCGTGGCCTCAGCCGTGTGGTACGCCGGGTAGCGCCACACCTGCGGCGGGGAGAACTCCGCCGGCGCCTCCTGCGCGCCCGCGCCCCACATCAGCACCGTCTGCCGCGGCTCGAGCCGCTCCTCGCCCCCCGCGCCCCCACCCGGCGCCCCCGCGCCCCCGCCTGGCGCCCCCGCGCCCCCACCCGGCGCCCCCGGTGACCGCCGCTCGGGCGCCGCGTACCGAGCATCCATATAATACTCCCGCGACGGCGGCCGGTACGCAGGCGCCACTTCGTACCCCGGCGGGGCGGGCTCTAGAAACCCGTTCGGAGGATACGTGTAGTGGTAGGACAACGGCTTGTATTGATGGAAGAGGTTGTCCGCTGCAAGGAACCTGTCGTCTAACGGTGGAGGCGGGTAGTGCAGCGCTGGAGCCGGTGGATATTCCCCATACGGCGCGGTGTAGGCTCCGTTTAGATTGGTGTACGCGGCAGCTACAGCGTCAGCCGCTAGATAGTCAACTGGAGGTGGTGCTGGAGTACTGGGCATTCGTCGTTTGTTCCGACACGTGGAGAGAAAGTCCCGTAACTGCGTTTTGTATCGTCTCGCGGCTCTGGGTGGTGTGGTGACGGTGGACTCGCAGCCAGAGAGTTGTTCCGTTTCGGAAAAGTATAAGCTGGTAAGACCGGTGTCGAGGTAGCTCACTTTGAAGTCCATGGTCCGTTTGCCAAGGAGATCTCGGCCTTCCTCCTCCCTGAAAATAGAATAAGACTTTCTAAAAATTGTCAGGAAATATCTCAATCATTTCAATATTCATATGCAATGGGATATTACTTTAATAAGATATTGTACACAACGCAATAAACGATGTTGCAATACTATGTCATTGTTTTAATAACTACCTTATCCTATTCTACCTTATCCAACTACCGTTAAGTTGGGCGCTTTACATTTAATAATTCTAACATAACTAAAAACGAATAGATACCGGTAAAGTCACCTATACAAACTACTAAAATAACTGAAAGCTAAATAACAATAAATAATGAATTAAATAAAAATATACTCACATTAACGGTCTATGCGTGCTAATAACAAAGTCGGGTTTGGAGTTCTTATACACGAGTCTTGAGGATGTTTGCAGCCACTGCCACTGGCCGTCTTTTGTTTGGAACCGATATGCGATCATGCCTGATGCTCCAGTTTTTAGTACTGAAAATAATACAGAAGAATAACATTTGAAGGAAAAAAATAACGGTTTAATAATAATACGAAGGAAAGTATTTTTAGGGGGTCGTAGAAAGTTCTTTAGATTTGTGTTCATCAATGTCATCTGGTTGTTTTTAATTATTTCGAGAGAAAAAGGCACGAAAAGATATTTTAATCAAATTTTATTTCTATACCTACTGTTCTTCTTTTCACATATTTCCAAGCATTTAGAATCGTTAGAATATCTATGCTATTGCTCTTTAGAAGTTATCTTCCTACGTGTTCAGGTTTTAATTAGAGAATACTTACATTCTTGATGAGCACTAGCAACATAAGCCAGGTCATCGTAATGCACTAAATCATAGCCTCCCATATTCGCGAGCTCAGCATCTGTGTAGCCTAGAAGCATCTTCCCTCTGAAAATAAATGTTAGTTTTAGTTAATAATTTTAGACATTGCAGGCATAGTTATATCATATAGGAATACTATAATATTATATACTAGCTTTCCACCCGCAGCTTCACCCGCGCAGTCAAAGAAAAACCAGCATAGTTCCCGTTCCAGTGGGATTTCCGCGATAAAACATATCCTATTTCCCGGGGTAAAAAGTAGCCTATGTCCTTTCTCGGGTATCAAAATATCTCTATACCAAATTTTATGCAAATTGTTTCAGTAGTTAAGTCGTGATTGAGTAACAGACAGACAGACAGAGTTACATTCGCATTTATAATACATATTAGTATGGATAGTATGGATTGTAGGAATCATGAAACTACTAAACTACAAATTATTTATTATTGCAAAGCCTTATAAGTTGTATATTTTTATAAGTTCAAAAGTAAATATTTTTTGGTATTACAATATCTATTGGCAAGAATAGAATATTATGGTCATTCTGTACGGATTTGGCATGTGCATTGTGCATTCAATGTGAAATTTGAAGAAAATCATACTCAGTTGCAAGTTATACCTATAATACAAAGCTTACAAACACTTCCTATTGTTATTCAAAAAGCCGGAATATTTTTTAATCTAACGCCTTTAAACTATAAATAATTCCTTTGGACACGGCGTACGTGTATAACAATTATACATTTTGTATGGGACACGGTATTTTTAATACTTTGATAGTTAAGCATGAGCTTTTGTGGTCGGGCGGTGGTTTTTTGTGGTTAGGTAATATGTCCATGTCTACGTGGGATTTTAAGTTTATAAAATGTTCAACGTATTTGTAATTGCTTAAGGAAGTTGTGTAGTTTTCTTGAATATTATCCCATTGACCACCGAGCGCCCCGATCGGGGCGCGTCACAATAGATTATCTATTATTGTTGTACTCATTGTGTAAAAGACATTCCGAAACTTGCTTTATAATATGTATCAACCATTTTATAAGTATATAATGTTATAATGTTAAGTAGTTTTATAATGAATGATGTTTAATTTCAGAAATACAGACTACCTAAAAATCTTTATCCTTCTGATCATAGAGTCATCAAAAAGAAAATCTAGAAAAATTACAAACATACACATTATGATCAGAAACTTAAGCGTCTATAATAGAAGAGGGTGTCATAAACAATATTCTACTTACCTTTGGTCCATAGAGACTAGAGACAGATCGAGTTTGTGTTTGCTTTTGAACATGACTTCTTTCTGAGGGATCTCCAAGAGGCTCGGAGGGCCGAAGGGCGCGCAGATTGCAAATAACGCTAATGGAGGCTCTTCGGTTTTCTTGTTCTGCCCGTGTAATACTTTTATTCTACCTCGGATGTCTAACCTCTGAAAAAGGTGAATATTTTGATATAATGTTTTAGCTAACTCTTGATAGATGGCGTGGAAGGTCGTTGAGGTATAAAAGAGAAATAATAAATTCAATTACTGTATGTATGTATGTATGTATGGCACACAAGAAAAAAGGTTTTGAACCAAAAAAAAAAAACAAATGTTTAGAGTAAGAGTTACACACATTCTATAACTTGAATATTCAAGAAAATATTTTCTTCAATTGTAAGTTTTGTTACAAAAATTCAGTTGAAATCAAGCGATTATGTTATTATTTTTCCTTGAAAACAATTACGGCAAATGTTGAAATTAACTCTTATAATTCCTATCTAAATATCAAAATTCAAAAAATTGTATACTTACTAGGAAGCCAGAAGTATTGTCCAAAAGACATCTAAAGCGTACAGTAAAGCTCCTCTCAAGCAGATGTGCTCGTTCCGGCCTCAACACGTCCTGCAGTGTGAGGTTGCTGACCTCTGGCTGAAGGAAGGAGTTCCACAGGAGCTGCCGCTGCAGCTCCTCCCGGTCCTCAGAGTGTACAAGCTCGTACACCGACTGGTGGACTATGTCTGACTAGAAAATTAAATATAAGTTAAATTTGTTCAAATGTTGATATACCTACCGAGATAATAGAAGATATTACACGAAAAAAAGTTAAATGTAATGATGTAACTAAGCAAAATTAAATGTGTGGTTAATGAACACAAACTTTCTCATCAATAATGTTATGATAAGCAAATCAAAGCCTAATGTAATTCAATGATAATCAATATAGTCAAAATAACAAGATAATTATTTGATAAGCCGTTAAAAGACCTATTCATCAGTGTAAAAAGAGCAAGTCATAACTGAACCGTAAATCAATAAAGCATCGATGACCCTAAAATCGATTCGAGACCCGTCATTAAAGAATCATCTGTAACGAAGATGGATATGTTCATTTCTACATTCGTTATAGCCAATGACAACCTTAACACCACGTGCTACGGCATATTTTGCATTATGGCTCTATAAATTTGAATTTTAACACATCGTATAACAAATTCGTATAAACAGTGTGGATAATGCGCCGACAACAAATGATCCAAGCAGAAAACTAATTGATAATCAATGGGGTTGTGCAAGGCGCAACACTGGGCCCCCTAGTTTTGGACTGACATGTAAATGAATCATGCGCGTACAAAACGTAACCCAAAGGTTATATAGTTAGCAAGGGTACGGTAATGTTTGAATGTGGGTTCGAACATATTGCGATGGCATTAAATGTCAGAGGATGATTTGTTTGGTAATTGCTTTTTGTTCCTCTTTTAGGGGTTATCGTTGCTATGGTAAGAAATATTGTTTTGTTGATATGTTATTTGTTTCTGCAATATTATGTTTTTATGGTTCATTGGGTAATACATTGGTAAAATTTACTAGCGTGACGATATCATTAAATGAACATTAGTTACAATAATGTCTTGTTTGAATATGGTCAGAAGAATCAAGAAAGTTGGAAATCTTATATTTTTTAGCTTATTTTTAATAAAATGAAAAAAGTTTGAAAATAAATTATTGCGACGTTTGCGTCTTGCATGTATGTATTTCATTTGAAATAGCAATATTAATTTTGTGGAAAACATCCTTCACACAGTTAATAGATACTGAATAAAATCACAACCTAAACGCTATCTCCACAACCTTATTAATCGATAAACTGTATGAAAAGTTTTAAAGCAATAAGAGATTAGATATAATTATTAGAAACAAGAACAGCCAAAATGCTCCTAAATTTTAAAACAATGTAGTTATGGTCATTTAAACAGAGCGGTGAACTATGGCATTAGGGTGTAATGTGCCTCGGGTCGATGGCGGCCACCTGGTGAGACAGCTTGGCAATCTACCGACCCTCGGAGGGTGGAAATTATAGTAATTTTTAAATAAACTTATTATTTCACTGGTGTAGATCGGTGAAGGTAAAATGTTGGGTAATGTTGATGGTTGTACCTATTGTATGAGCGTTTATCTTATTGTGATGTTGTGATTGATGATAGAGTTTAATTGTGTATATAAGAAAAAAATATTTAAAGCAAAGGACAATGCATGTTTGCAAGGATATAAAATTAAATGTCTTCATAATTGTAACGTTTCAAATACATTGAGAGTCCACATAAACATAAGTCTGTTCTCAACGTCTTAAACAATCATAAATCGCGTTATCCTGCAATGTCCATTTCGAAGCAAAACTTGGCGGAACGAGACAATAATTATGTTACAACGACAGCGAGCGTGGCTCATTAATTACTCCCAGTCAATCTAACATTTGTCGCTCATTATTCAATGTCTGAAATGGAATCGATTCGGAATCGATACGGACATTCGAGTTTATTTAGTTTAATCAAAGTGTATATCGATTACTCGGTGGCACGTGCCCGCGTCAGGAAGTAGCAAGTACAGCCGATTTAATGATTTTGAAATCGATTAACTTTTATCGCAACCCACCCCCGTGGCGAACCTGAATAAAGGGGACGCAGATACGCCTAATGTTAGGAACATTTTATAGTTTTATCGGATCATTTTGGTTTTTGATCAACATTTAAATAACGTTTAATAGTGCGTATTAAATTTTATTTGTGGTTAATCTTATAGATGTTATTATGCAATAAAGGCTTGAATGATTGTCGTTTCTCCAAGTTTATTAACTTTCATGGAATGTGTGCAAACACTACATAAGTCTTTTAGCAAGGGCTAGTTACAATTTACAAAAACGTATATATTTTAATAAGATAAAAGTTCAAATATATTCCAGTAGGGAATAAAGTAAACGAATATATTGTTAGCCTTTACGTTACTTTCCCGATACGTCCCGTGTTTATCAGGACGAGTTAAGCTGCACGAAGCACGTCTACCAACATAATCTTTGGCACTTAATGTTGCAGGTAAAGTAACATTTTTGATTCGACACAAAACAAAAGAAAACCAGGGGTGGATTAAAATTTATACGATTGTGAAATGAAAGTTTTATAGGAGGGTTGGTAACGGGCCAAAATTGGGGTTTCTTGTGATATTTCACTGCAGGTTTATTAGCTGTAATACAGTGGGTTTAACGACGCTTGGTATGCGCTAAGTTTTTTGTCTGGCTCATTATGAATTCGTCTGCTGTGGTTTCTAGAACTATTCATAGAATTGTTATAAATTAATGATAATATACTTATGAGCTATAGCAATTTTATTCATACTGATTTCTTCGGAGATAAGCTGACGAGTATTCACTTATAATACCACAAGAGCTTCAAAATTATCGGGTATTTTCCGATAGGTTCGTTGCAAACAAATGAAGGAGTCAAGTTTTTAGTCAAGGTTAAAAAATCACGAGCGCGAAGCGCGAGTGATTTTTCCTGAAAAACTTGACGACTTTATTTGTTTGCAGGGAACCTTGAGGGAAATGCCAGATAATTTTGAAGCTCGTGTGGTATTCGGGAGATTATTTTTCCGTCCCAAATGTCGGCCAATAATTATTTCACAATTGAATTGAACCTGTCAGTTTGACGTCAACGACCAGAGAAAATTTTCAAAAAATTATCAGTATAATACCATGTAGGTTGTACCACGTGACGTCGAATGGTGCAATTCTATTGGTCGATATTTGGGTCGGAAAAATAATCATATCTATTTACCGTTTTAGCAAGAAACCAAAACACATAGTTATTCTGGTTAACAAAAATAGGTACTACTAAAAGTAAATAATTTCAATATAACCTCTTTGTAGCTTATAATTATTTGTTACCTACGTTTTTACATAATACCGCTAACAAAAAGTTCTTATATACCATTATACAAAATATATATATACGTTTATCAGATGTTGATATTTCTGTATAATTTCATTTACAACCGAATTTTTCGGGTCAACATTATAATTTAACAGTAAAACCGTATTAAAGTACTTATCGTAGTAATTAATATTTTTATAGAGTTCCAAGCTTGAGGATCGTTGTATTGTTTATTTCCTTGATTAATAATATGGCATTTTCGCGTTTTTCCACATAATTAAGGTGGTCAGGATAATTAATTTGACTTACTGAATACGGAAGTTGGTGTAAGTATGAAGTATGACTTTAATTTTAATTAATTAATGAATGTGTGAAAAATTGTGAAATAAAAGGGTACTGTATAGAATACGGTCGGGTTCTCTATAATATTTTACATCATAGCTTCTACTACGATATGAATAATATAATTCTTATATATCTACAAGTTTAAAGTAACTACGTCAACCTTTTATATACCTACATATATTTTTTTCAATAAAAATATAGTCACCCATTTAATTTTGAAGATTTAGGGCTATGAAATTAGGCTATTACCTAAGTTATTAGTTACTTATTAATCTTTATAACTTTATCTTTAAACATAATATAAAACTTAAATCTTTAAACATAATATAATAGTTTTAATAAATGTGTAGTTCAAAGGAACCAACCTGGTGAAATCCTAAATAACTTTCGATGCTATGTGTTGCGAAGAAAACCTCTCCTTCACAAGTCAGGATCATAAGGAAGCCATTGAGTGCCTGAAAAATAACAATTTATTGTTAAATAAAGGACAATATTGATGTTACATGTATGAGTATTTTTATTTTTAGTAATTTAGTTATTTTGTACGATGGGTAAGCTTTTGACCGAAACATGTGTTTTCGAATGCGTTGTAAAACTTTATTCATGTTGTTATTTATTTTAATTTTAAGATTTATAGAATGTTCCTTCAAGTGTCGATAATAATAAAAAACATACCAAGTATGACACATTCTTTTCATTTAAACGGATATATAATACAAATACATACATGTATTTAACAATAAAATGTTTTAATATTATTAATCATCATCTGTCAAAATCACTCACGGTATACATCTGTTGCTGTTAATGAAAACGATTTTAAAATCACAAAATCATTTCTATTATCTTAACTGCCGTAACATCACTTGAACTAATTTTGGAGAACACAGTGAACAATTGAAATCAGTGTTAAACCTCCGTTTTGTGGCTGAAACTCGAAGATTTCTTACACGCTTTCGCCGATACTAACGTTATTGAAGGTAGGCGAATAATAAATTATAATTTGAAAACTGAACGAGCTTCACTATCTGTCACTTCCATATGGCATATGTCATTCCTGAATGACATTTTTGTTCATAACGTTTCATAACGTTGTATGGTCGACTGCAGTCTGGAAAAGTCGTAGACATCACGACTATTTATTATAACTGTTTTATTTTGACTCAATAATTCTTATTTCTTTTGTTTTATGTTTACATACGGTTTCTCAGAAGTATCATAATGTCTGTAATAATGAATTGTTTTATGTTATCAAAAAAAATATTTCTGTCAACATTCCAAACACAAATAATAGTATAACAATGTCCAGCAAATTAATCATTATCTTACATGCCATTTCCTTTTATTATGTTACTTATGATTTACGATACACACTTAAAACAAATTAAGTCCAAAATTTCTCAATTTTAATTTATTCCACTTCCAGCACGATACACTAAGCCCTTTTTTTTCCTCCATTAAATTTCCATCGCCAATTCTTTCCTTATCTCTTAACCCTTAAAATTGGGCAATACACTTGCATAGGCTCTACGAATACAAATGTTTATGGACGGTAGTGATCGCTTACCACAGTCGACTCACCTTACCACTAACAAAAAAATTAAAAGTCGTACCGCACAAGACATTGGGAACGCGTCACAACCGATCGAAAACGTGAAATATCGCATACAGAGGAAGGTTTATTTATAGCTTACAGCGGCTATAGATTTATTGACGATGTATTTATGTAGCCGTTGCATTGGCATTGCTTGTAATTCGCTACCAGGCTTACCAAAAACTTTATGACGAATTATTGGTTGTGTTATTGTTGTGTTGAGTTAATTATTGTGGTTCGAGTTTGATATTTTCTTTGTTTCAAGTTTCAAATGTAATGCGTGTTGTTTTTAAAAACTTTTTGCCTGTGATTTCACATGCGTTCCTGTTACCTAATTATAAAGTATCATACATTACTTCGTTATCGATTGAGACGAATAATTCTTTTTCTTCATTTTATATAGCAACCTGCCATTTTTCTGCTCTGTCTGCCTTATATTTATGAATCAAAATTCAAAAAGTAATGGTTCCTTAACAAAAACCTCCCCCTATACATGGGGTTAGGGCCTCTGTTGAAATATTTGTTGAAGGATTTCAATAATATATTTAACTAACTATAAATACATAATCTGTTATACTATACCTGTAAGAACATTTCACCGTCAGGCATAACGTGGTCGTAGTGTGCGTGCTCGCGTCTGTGTGTGTGCAGCTCTTCCTTCTCCTTGTGCATGACCACTGGAAGAGAGATATTATTAGTTTGTTATTTGATAATAATTCATTGATTAATTTATTTTTGGTTAAAAAATAATAATTTTTGAAGAATATTAGAATTTTGAAGCTTTAACTAGCATGTTAAAAGCTTAAAATAGTTTTACAAAACTTATTCTATGACTTATTTGTTCATATAAATAACCAGAGGACAAAGATGGTGACTGGGAAAAATTTTATCAATGTTTTTCTGTTTTATCATTTTAAAGTAACTATGTAAAATTATTATTTTTCATATTTTATTAAGTAAACAAATATTTTATTCGTTTAGAGCTCGGTGCAAAAGAAATACAGTAATACAGTAAAGAAATACAGTAAGTAAGTAAACAAATATTTTATTCGTTTAGAGCTAGGTGCAAAAGAAATACACATAAATGATAAGGGTGCACTCACACACATCAGTCACCGTCAAGTCACCGATGACTGATCGGTGACGGTTTGTGTACGTATCCACAAACACCAGTCACCGTCATGTTGTCCGTCAGTCACGTCGCCGGTTTGACTGAATCATTGAACACATACATCAGGTTAGTCAGTGATTAGACGTGTGTCACGCTAGAGAACATGTAGCAATTGACGGTAGCACGACGCTGACTGAACTGAGACGTGACGGCACCGGGTGAGTGGGGATAAAAGTATGGTACATGTATGGAAAGATTATTTGACGTGCCTGACCGGGGACGTCACTGATAGATTTCGTGCCGGCGACTGTCGTGTGGGAACAGAGTCATACTAGAACTATTGATACATATTTTTTTTTAATCCTGTCCGGTGACATGCTGTGACGGTGACTGATGTGTGTGAGTGCACCCTAAGCCTTTATATATTAAACCCCTGAAAGGCGTGGTTAAAGGTGACAATTCCCATCTCAATTGAATTAGGGATTCACCCCTCACAGCATCCCTCTTTACATAATAAAACGACAAGCCAAATACATACTTATACTGCATACATGTAAGGACTAAAATTGTATAAATGAATTGTTAAAACAGAAGCCAATAGCATTTGCTTTGTAATAATCTTGTTTACAAATGTATGTACATTTTCTATTGACTCTCTGTGATAAGTAGGTATTAGATTAGCATTAGATATATTTTTTACATTATTTACTTAAAAATTACAATTTAGTGTCGTTCTATACTTAATATACAAACGACTATGTATATAAAGTAAAAATTCCGAGTCCCAATTTACTACCTACTCTAGATTTCACATATGTCAAACCTTTAACCCACTTATTATAATTTCAAGTAAAATATTAGGAAACATTAAAGTTCTTAAACAATGTAAACTAATTCTTAAAATAGCTCGCGAATTACGATTATTCCGTGACTTCCCGCCATTCATCATAAGCACAGATTAAATAAAATTTGTCCTGTCAATATTAATCTGAGTGAAAATCAAAATGTCCGCGTTGTTTGAAATGGCGATCGGTGTAATTTAAGTTTTCGCTTTCGGGTTCACAAATAAAGGATAGTGTTTGTTCCAACGGCCAATTACCGGCATACGTGGGACTCACCATGTGTCGCTAGTGATGCCTGCTGGAGTATCGATACTTTTGATTTCCATAGATAACTATCGATATCGATATCTTTGATTGAGTTTATGGTTGCTCTGTTTTTAATTTGGGTTTTGATTATCATCTTTTACGCTGATGTATGGGAAATTTATGATAATTTTATGGGCCATTAAATTGAATGAGTCTAACTAGTTGATGCATGCACACGAAATTCTAAATAATTAGGTTAAAGTTTTATCGGAAAGAAAACGCGCCGCAATAAAAAACAAAATATTGAAATTGACAGTAGGTAACTACCTGCATCATTTTGTTATAAGTACAACAATATCTAGAAAAACCCTTTCCTATACTCAAAAGGTAAACACTAGCTACGATTTGGTATCAAGTTTAATCTCAATTTTATAAACGTCGGTATTTTAATAGATTTATTACTTTCCTACGATCAAGATAACCCGTTCGATGTATCGATAACGTCGGCGCGTCACTATACGTTGGTCTTATCACCCATTATAATCGTCATTATAGCACTATCGACGTTTTTTTCAAATTGAATATTAAATCTACTGTTATCTTCTGAACATTTAAAAGGAGATTGCAATTTATGGAATCGCGTATCAATTATTTATTTGTGAAGGCGCGTGTTTAAGGTAAACACTGTTAAAATAAAACTAACAAAAAATTAATAAAATTCCATCGTCATAATTTCATTTTTTAGCAAAGCTTTTTTAATAAGGCTCTACCTTTAACATTAACCTCATTTCTATATTTTGTGTCGATTTCGCTTGAATTTAGTTAAAAAAAATAATCTACCATCGAAAACGTAAATAAAAAACAATTGCATGTCTTTTTCCAAACGAAACATAATTCTTACTAAAATCTAGACAAGTGGTATCGTACTAAATATCCGGCATTCTATCCAAATTAATCACTTTAAGCGTATCTAATTAATTAGAAATTAGTCTCATAGTGGCATTAAACATGTTTTTGTGGACAATGAAAATGTATATTGCAAATTGCACGCACAAGAATATATTATCATACCGTATATGATATCTTTGATTGACGTGAACATCGTTTTTATAAGCTTAAGAATGTCTAGATGAACATATTGTATAATGTATAGAGAAAAAGCCTAATTTTGTGTCAGCTGCGACGTGGTATTTTGGTTACCGAAGGAGGGAAATTGTACCCTTTTTGTAGGGTTATGTCAATTGGTTAGTATGTGGGGCATTTGCAATATGTTTATATTTGACGACTTGAAAGAGATCTTTTCCTCAAATTTCGATAAATTACAAGTTCATATCTGTCAAAGCAAAGAAGTAAGGGTGCACTCACACACATCAGTCACCGTCAAGTCACCGATGACTGATCGGTGACGGTTTGTGTACGTATCCACAAACACCAGTCACCGTCATGTTGTCCGTCAGTCACGTCGCCGGTTTGACTGAATCATTGAACACATACATCAGGTTAGTCAGTGATTAGACGTGTGTCACGCTAGAGAACATGTAGCAATTGACGGTAGCACGACGCTGACTGAACTGAGACGTGACGGCACCGGGTGAGTGGGGATAAAAGTATGATACATGTATGGAAAGATTATTTGACGTGCCTGACCGGTGACGTCACTGATAGATTTCGTGCCGGCGACTGTCGTGTGGGAACAGAGTCATACTAGAACTATTGATACATATTTTTTTTTAATCCTGTCCGGTGACGTGCCGTGACGGTGACTGATGTGTGTGAGTGCACCCTAAGTGTTTGAAACTGTTTGAAATATCAATTGACGTGATTCATGAGCAAATTATGGCATCTACATTTCGTTGGTTTTTAATTATGGCGTAGGCATATTTAAAAAAAGACTATTATGACAATGATGATGAATCTAGTTTCCCAATATTTATAGTTAAATTATAGAGCATAAAATACATTTATTTACTCAGTAGTGTTACCCAATACATACTAAGTCTGCAATCGTAAGCAATAGGTGTATTTCATTGCTGCTTTGCCGTATAAATATTTTATAAATTTATACGGCAAGCAGCAATGAAGCATTATTTCCTGTAAATTTTAATTTAACTTAAAAATAAAGAGTACAGTTGACATTACAATTAAAAACAAACTATTAATATTCGATTAATGTGTTCAAACAAAGCGGTTATATGTAATTTATAAACTCTTTATTTTAATATGCATTTAAAATGTTTTTGTTATATATGTTGGGTAATTAATTTATGCTTTCAGGTCATTACATGAGCGCACGTAGGTTTTTCTGTACTTTGAATGCAATTTGCTTCAAGTGTAAGTTTTCTACGTAATTATTTTCAAGGAACTGTAATCTTTGTTGCAAACATGTGAAGTTTTTAAGGTAAAGGCGCTAATTTTATAAATTGTTAGCTTAATTATATTAGGTTGCATTTTTAAAGAAAATGTAAGCGCTTGCCCGCGTTTCTGGCATAGTTTTATATTCACAAGGATGTTTTATTTGTTTGTAATGTACACCTAGCTTTATATATTAGATTTATTTTAGAAATATCGACTTCGGAATTAGGGTGCACTCACACACATCAGTCACCGTCAAGTCACCGATGACTGATCGGTGACGGTTTGTGTACGTATCCACAAACACCAGTCACCGTCATGTTGTCCGACAGTCACGTCGCCGGTTTGACTGAATCATTGAACACATACATCAGGTTAGTCAGTGATTAGACGTGTGTCACGCTAGAGAACATGTAGCAATTATTGACGGTAGCACGACGCTGACTGAACTGAGACGTGACGGCACCGGGTGAGTGGGGATAAAAGTATGATACATGTATGGAAAGATTATTTGACGTGCCTGACCGGTGACGTCACTGATAGATTTCGTGCCGGCGACTGTCGTGTGGGAACAGAGTCATACTAGAACTAATGATACATATTTTTTTTTAATCCTGTCCGGTGACGTGCCGTGACGGTGACTGATGTGTGTGAGTGCACCCTTAAAGTCTTTTTAACGGATTTTAAACGCGATTTAGATATTAATTACTAGCTTACCGCCCGCGGCTTCGCCCGCTTTGTCTAAAACCTAATAAATTATATTAAAACCTTCCTCTTGAATCACTCGTTCTATTTAAAAAAAACCGCATCAAAATCCGTTGCGTAGTTTTAAAGATTTTAAGCATACTTAAGGACATAGAGACATAGGGACAGAGAAAGCGACTTTGTTTTATACTATGTGGTGATACATATTATTTACCCCACGATTCGAATACTCTACAGCGACATCTTTGTTGATTAAATAAGCTTTGATAATTATATAAAAAAATATTAAACAAACAAACTCTTCACTACTCTACAAGGAGAACAATTTATCCTTAAATATTATTTATTATAGTTACGTACATATCGCAACAATGTTAAGTGCATCAAATCCATATTTGTAAGTAGGTACATGTGTATTCATAGTAAAGGGGTGTAGTGAATAAATATGTATGAAAACATTTGTTTTTGTAAAATTATTTCAACTTACACATAAACGTTTTATTTGAATGTTTGCTACATTTTTATTTTGTAAAAATGTTTGAAACTTTTCTTATTGTTATATTTTGTGTTGGTGAAGATCAATTTTCACAATAGCGCGTTTTTGTTTAATTAAAGAGTTAGATTAGAGTTAGATCTTAAAAAAACTAGATATTTTACCTTTTTTATTAACTTTCTTTACTCTATGTCTATCATAGAGCCAAATATGTCAATATTTACGTGTATGTAAGCATATATGTGTATTATAACTTAGCATCTTCTGTAATGTAAACAGCTTGATTCATTTTGATAAAAATACTCTTTAGATAGTGACTTTGAATATCAATTTCATACAAAATAATTTATTTAGTTTTCTTATATGAATCATCTATATCTATTGGCACAACAGGCACTATTAAGCAATAAATATAATTTATGACCATTTTTAATTTGACCAGGAAAAATCTATAAAGTATTTCCACATAAGTATTCGATTGTAACACAAAGCTCGCGCAAAAGCCCCATTATTTCTTTCTCCTCACACTTGCAATCTTAACTACTATAACTTTATAGCCCTGCGTCACGCAGATCCAGTTAAATAAGCCAATTTATATTAATTGAATGCTAATTCCATATAAATATAATAATTGAGAGTTATCTTACGCAATTGTCAGGATATTTTTAGGTTATGTATTTATGCTAAGCGGCCGCAATTAGACTAAATAGTTGTTGAAGTATATGTTACGTGGAAAGGTATTTCAAGCACGGTATTTTGTATATTCTGTGTGTATAATATTATGTTCAAAATATCATCTACTTTGAAAATAATGGGGACCTGGTTTTTGTGTATGTACATGATGGTAGACCTAAGTTATTTAGTTAGAAAAATGTTTTGCAGTTATTAATTTTTCGGATAATCAACAGCTATTAAGGCGTCATAAAAATATGTTCTATATAAAACTTAAAGCACGTTTACACCTCATTTCGGAACGTTTGACCACAGACTATAACCCTAACGAGCTAACAAAAACTAAAATGGATTTTTTTTATTTCGCCTCGCTGGTCAAGGGTGATATACCATGACGCGTGCCATACTGTAAAACGGTTGGCAACATCTGTTCGAATACGTTTTTAATTATTCTCGAATTTACTTTTTTCGTTTTCGGCCAGTTTTTAAGTTCGCGCCTTTTTTGTTTATGGGTTCTATTGCTTGTGGCTACAGATAATATTAAAAACATACTTCTTTGTTTTTATGAATAAATATACGATTAATATTTAATATAAAATCATTGTCTTTTACGTTGTTTAACTGGTATATTTACTTGACAGTTTATTTTACAAATTGATTATAATGATTTATTCGTGTCCAAGCTTAATTTGCATTTATGAATTAATGAATAATTAATTAAGTTTAAAAAGTTTCTGTATATTTTACTGATAAATATGGATGTTTCTTATACTTATTGTTAATCTTACTATGATGATATATCATAAATTATTTATAAGATTTTCTATACAAATAAATAATAAATATAATTCATAATAATAAATTCATGATTGTTGTTTATTGCATAATACGAGTAGGTGTTTTGTTTTTATAAGCTGAAAAACAAAGTTATATTATCTATGCTTTTATCAGGTAGATACAATGCAATGCTATAACAATTTGGACACACATTTTATGCAACATTTTTTTAATAGGTACCTAACGGGTTAATAATTATAATTTATAATACAACGTCAATTAAAGAAGTAAGTAAAATCTCTGCGGATTAAAATTTTTTGGAACATTAATTAAATATGTTTTCTAACGATTTAAATAACGGGTCACGTTTAAATTTTAATCTGTGGTCAAACCCAAACCTCCAAATTTATACTCTGTGGCACCGGTACGTCATCGTGACTATTTTTAATCTGTATCACGACACGCTAGCGTGCTCGTTCGCGCGCGATGTCAACACTGCTTAATGCCGGCAACACAAACGCTGCCAGTCTAATTAGACATTCAAGGGTCAAACCTTTGCGAAAGATGCTTGATAAGTACGTATTGATTAAGTGGCCAAGTCCTTTGGGGTTCTACGCTTTGGTTATAATTACGCAGTAAAGTTATATTTTTCTTTGAGTAGGCTGATAAATAACGTTTGTAGCTAATTTACCTACCCACATCGTTTAACTGCTTAACTAGAACTGAGTTTTACGATGAGGCATTGTTCTTTGACGAGGCTATGCATTCCAACTGTTTTCTATGAAGACAAGCAAATAATTTAATAAAAATTTGTACATAAGTTTCCAACACAACATTCGATCTTTAAAAACGGTACACTAAAGTCTAAAGCACACACGATTTATTCATCAAAGTAATGGCATGAATCCAGCATCGTGTGCGACGAACAGTCAACTGATGTGAATTCTGCCAGATTAGCCACATTTCAACGTGCCACTCTAGAAACTCTAATAATAAAATCTGTCTACACTTTTTTTAATTATACTTCTAGAACTTATAATATTCATTGAGAGATAAGTATGAATCCTGGATATTGCATCCAAAAATATCCATAAAGGCAGAAGGACTCAAATGACCCTTAATGTAACCCTTAGGGCGTAACGCGACATATGGGTCAATTTATAAGGTCCGATAGTTTTACGTATCGTAAAAGAAGCTTTAAGCACATTTAAACTGTATCTCCTTTACTTTAATTTAACTTAACATTTCCATGTTGTTGAAAGAAGGTTTTTTTCTTAAATATAAGGATGCAATTTAAAAAGGCTTTTTCTATTAGCTCTGGGTTTTCATAACATTAATGTAGGTAATAGATATTAATAGTTACCTATAAGTTGAAGGATATAAAATAGACAACCACAAGCAGCATTAATTAATAATTATCTGTGCAATTGAAAATGCTCTACATTATTCTTTGTGAAGAAAATGCAAAAAAGATGACATTATACAATAGCAGATTAATATTATATAATAACAGGGTCATCGCTTTGTTTACTCTTTGTACTCGGATCCTATTTTTTATTCTATATCTTAGAAAACTCATCATACACATCGGTATAGAAGTTTTTGAAGTGAAACTTCTTTATCGGGGTTGGAAAAATTTTTTGTGTAAGTAACATTTTTTCGTTACGCGTGACATTTTTCCGTTACGCTCTTTTTCTTTTCCCTACCACGCGTAATTCGACCGTATTTCTGTAAAGTTGCATATTATAGTAAAAGATTTTTTGAAAAATAAGGTCATAAAGAAGTTTCACTTCTTAAAATGTGTGCGTGTACCTACTAATGTACACACGTGTACACTAGCACACGCACACATTTTTTTATTCAGTAGTAGGAACAACCTCTTTACAGCTTTCCATACAATGTTATATTGTTGATGACTTATGGATTAAGACCTAACAACGCTAACATTCATTTATATTTATGAACTACAGTCCACATCTCATAATCTCATTTCAAAATTCAAATCCATGTAACTATTTAGTACATTTGATTTACAATCAAATATAATGACACCGGTGCCTGTGAGCCACTAATTTCAAAAGTAAACAAATCTGCAAAAAACCCAAGACTGTATAAATCAAGTGCAAATGATGTCTTTATACTCTGCATTTTACTCTTAACACGACAGAGACAGTTGCACCTAGATAGAGCAGATTCATACGTGTGAAAGAGACAGCGCTATTTTCTTATTTCGTATTAATTAAGGTGCGTACGCGCACTAAATCATTGGTTGTCGACGCTCCCTGTGGGAATCCACGAGAGTTATAGGATCCTTTATTCTAAATTTACAATTACAATTTTGTAAGTATTTTGAATATTTCTAACAACCGGCTAGTATTGCTCTCTAGAGTGTTGTTTGTTTGTTCTTGTTCACCTCTGTAATCATGATTGGTATTCGACTTATTCGTTTATCTATCCAATTAATAATGTAAAAGCATCCAGTTGTAATGTATGCTGTATTTTTGCTAGAAAAAATATTACTACTGTGTACCAGTCATGTACCTAGCATTTGTTTTCTTCTGAGTAATTCTAGCGTAGCATTACTAGAAAGTGTGGTGACTGGTACGCATAATATTTTTTACTACGCCTGTCTATTTATTTTATTGGCAAAGAAAACTAAAGAATAAAAAAAAACATTGTTTATTGAAGCTAAGTTATTTTTCAATTTGTGATCAGGGCCATAACAAAATATCTCTAACAATTTTCGTCAAAAACGGTAAGCGTACACCTTGCATACAAAGAAATTTTGTCATCAGTTTAATGTAATATTATTAAACGAATTAGGTAAGTTATTATGACAAAAAATACTATTTGGAAATGTATTTCTTCACAGTAACTATATATATATTTAGCAGTATCTCCATACACACGTTTAATATTATTCACCATTGCTATTCAATAAAAACTTACACGTAAATTCTATAACGCTTCGACTATCAGCTATACAGACAATAGTAATGCATTAAACAAACTAATTATACACGTCATACGTTCCGTTCATCAGAATAGATTATCTATGCGGTTACGCCAACTGTCATGAGGTGTCAGTTGTGTGAAACGGAACGTCACGGGCGCGGTAATCGCGAGATTGGCTCACTTGATATCGGACTGTCATAGCGAGCGGACATGTGGGGAGCTAATTTGATATTATGCTAATTCTGCAATATGTTTTATATTAGTTTTTATTAGACGTTTGTGGTATGGACAAGATAGTAAATTAAAATGGCAACTGTATGACAGGTTTTGTATGTTTTTGCGTTCTTAGTTTATTCAGTAGTAATAGAATATTGTTTTGTAGCATGATAAATTAACTCTCTATTTCGATTGTGATTTAGTAAAGTACCTTTCAAAGTCTAAAACGAAACAGCTAAACATAAACAAGCCTTCGAAAGGCAGGTTAAATATTAAATATCTGTTTAATATCGAACGTGATGAAACAAAAAGGATCGAGTAATTAATTAAAAAGAAGTGGCCGGGAGAAATATTTCTGCGCGAGATTGCGTCGGTCCATTTAATTGATACGGAGGAGAGGAATCCCACTGAAGAAACGGTCGTTAGCTTATCACAATACTGATTTCACACCGTATGTGCTGTATGCTGGGGTTACATGGCGCTGTAATTGCGCTTAATTTCCAATAAACACGAACAAGAAACTTGAATTATTTAAAAATTGTCAAAGTATTTTTTTAAGAAGTCTTATTCTAGAATCACATAGTGATACTACAGGAACAAACACTCAGGTACACAGGGGGTATTATTCCAGAGTTGTGTTTCGACGAATTGTGTAATATATTATACGTTTTGTTGATTTCGATAGGTACTATGCTAAATAGGTACCTAATTAAAACAATTTAAAACAAGTTTATTTTAGCACAAGTTAAATGAATTTATACATAGCAATAAATTGAAATATTTACAGATTTACAAGATGCATTATGCATACAAAAGCAACATTTATTAATCTATTTTTTCTGATGTAACGTATACAATAATAATTATTATTAATAATAGATCGAACGATCGATTCCGGTTCCGGTAATGGCGTCGTAAGCAAGTCAGATAACGAGCTCCGCGAAAATCATTAAAATAACTGTGTAAAAGTCGTTGTTCAGTGTATTGCGAGAATAAACCAGTTGATTCAAGTGTCGAACTTCATCAAGTGCAAATAAATTCAGTGCGGAAAACACGTTTTATAATAAAAAAGTGTATCAAAAATAGCACGAACACGAACTTAACCTAAAAAGTCGATTGTCATTTGAAATTTATCAAACTAACTTTTCATCGTAATTAAAGTACCAAACTACCAACCCAAGAAGTTAAAAACAAAAACGGCAAACAACGTAACAACTAACACATCATAAACGCTGTCTTCAAAACGTGGGCTCGCATTGTTCAGTTGAAATAAAATTTTATCCGCCGCCATTATGAGTTCACAAATGTCAGGCGAGATGATGTTACTTCTGGAAAAAATGAAGGAAGAGCTCACCAAACAAACAATTCAAATAACAGAAAACGTTCTTAAAATGGTAGATGAAAAAATACAGCCCATAATTGCGGAAAATGTAAGACTTTCGCGGGAAGTCGAAACACTGAACAAGAAGATACAAACATTAGATTTAACCGCTAGGAAAAATAACATCATTCTACATGGAATCGCCGAACCTAGCACAGAGAGATACGAAGATTTAAGCGCTCTGGTAACTAAAACAATCACGGACTTGGAGGTGCCTCTCGAAAACAGTGAAATTAACAAAGTGCATCGCCTGGGTAAAATAAAGGAAAATGGAAAAATAAGACCGATCTTGCTAACACTAACGACTATGCAGAAAAAAATCCAGATCCTAAGAAACAAGAAAAAAATGAAAGAAAACACTTATATTACAAATGACTATTCTAAGGAAACCATAGAGAAACGCAAAGCACAAGCCAATATTTTTCGTGACAATGAAAAAAGGAAAAGAACGCCGGAGACACCAAGCCCCAAGGAAAAAGCCAACAACACTAGCAAGAAAATCCAGCGGACAGATGCTTTTCAACGCATGCGCGAGCGAGCCTACTCTATGTCCGACAAAAATACCTATCTCAAATACTAACCGGAATCAAACATATATTCAACATCAACAGAAACAAAAAACACTTGCATTCCCCAATCCGGTTGGTCCCCGTGGGGAATTAGACCAAAACCCTCCAATACAAAATCAACAACACCAAAAAGAAGCAAACAACATCAAAAGCACTCTACCCAATCAAAAATACAAAATGGAGATTCCAACAACTAAGCGCACAAGAATATGCATTGCTACTCTCAATGTTTTGACACTAAGATTAGAAGAAAACCTATCAGAACTATCATTAGCACTAAAAAACACAAACTGGGATATTCTCGGGATGAGTGAAGTGAGAAGAATGGGAGAACACATTGTCGCACACCCAGATTACTTGCTATATCATATAGGAGAGACCCCAGGACAATATGGTGTGGGATTTTTAGTAAAGAAACATCTAACAAAGCACATACAAGGTTTTTATGGTGTATCAGAGCGCATAGCATTATTGAACTTAGAACTGCCAGACTACAGGGACCCATGGACAATTATTCAAGTATACTCACCCACAGAACAAGCAGATATTGAAAAGATTAACCAGTTTTATCACAATTTGAACAAAACTTTACAGACACACGCCCACAAAAACATAATTGTGATGGGCGATTTCAATGGACAAATTGGTGAACGCCAGCAAGAAGAGGACAAGATTTTAGGCCCCTACACATACAACTCAAAAAATAGAAGCAGAAACGGAAAAATGCTCTTAGACTTTGCAATGGAAAATAACCTTACCATATTAAATACTGTCTTCAAGAAAAAGAAAAATAGAATGTGGACCTGGCTGTCACCCGATGGCAAATCAAAAAACCAAATCGACTTTATAATGACTAATAAACAAAAATTTTTCCTTGACATAAATGTCATCAACAACCTTAACTTCAACACTAATCACCGTATGGTCAGGGCTGAACTGAATTCATCCCAACCAAAGAATTCCAGACCAAAAACAAGCCCAGGGATTCTAAAAATCAATAAAAACAATATAGGAGAAGTAGCCAACTCGCTCAACTCGAAACTTAAGGAATACAGTACAGAAACAAAAGGCGCTGAAATGCAAGAGAAATATACTTGGCTAGAAAGAGCAATAACCACAAGTACCATAGAATTTAGAAACAAGAAAGATACCCCTGAGTGGATGTCCAACAAAACTGTCAACCTCCTTGAACAAAGAGCAGACCTAATAAAAGCAAAAAGCACAGAAAAAAACAGGAAAGAAATTGCCCGAGTTAGTAAAGAAATAAAAGAGAATATAAGGAAAGACAGGAGACAACGCCAAATGGAAACAATAGAGAGACATATTAGACGCACAGGAGGAATAAAAAAGGCATACAAAGAATTAACTAATAAGAAGGAATGGATTGTAAAAATGGAGGAAACCAGTGGAGCGGGAAAGTTTGAAAGAAATGAAATCCTTAAGATTGCTACTGATTATTACACAGAACTATACAAATATAAAACAAATGAAAGAGAAATTGAACTCCCAGATAATGAATCGATACCTTGCATCATGTGGGAAGAGACTGAAAAAGCTATTGACACACAGAAACTTGATAAAGCTCCAGGGCCGGATGGCATAACAAATGAAATACTTAAGCTGACCAAAACAATCATGACACCAATTTTAACCGATATTTTCAACAATGTAATTAACACTGAAATGATCCCAAAACAATGGACTGAATCCACCATTATCCTTATATTCAAAAAAGGAAATCATTGCGACATAAGAAACTACCGTCCCATCAGCCTAATGTCTAACATTTATAAGATCTTTGCAAAGGTTATTTTGGGAAGAATAGGAAGGAAACTAGATGAGCAACAACCAATAGAACAGGCAGGTTTCCGCAAAGACTTCTCGGTACTAGACCACATCCATACTGTAAGACAAATCATAGGAAAATATACAGAATATCAGCTTACATACTACATAGCTTTCATAGACTACAGCAAAGCATTTGATTCTCTGATACACTCAAAAATCTGGGAAGCATTAAAGGAACTAGGAATAGAGCACAACTATATTAGAATTATCAGAAACATATACAAAGACAGTTCTGCTTGCATTCAACTAGAAAGGGAAGGAAATAGGTTTCAAATACAAAAAGGTGTGAGACAGGGCGACCCCCTATCACCAACGCTCTTCCTGGCAGTACTGGAAATGATTTTCAGGAATATGAAATGGAAAGACATGGGCATACTGATAAATGGCCGCACGCTGACGCACCTTAGATTCGCGGATGATATTGTATTATTTGCAAACACACCAGAGGACTTAAGCAAGATGATAAATGACCTAGCGTCTGAAAGTGCGAAGGCAGGATTAAAGCTAAATCCGGACAAAACAAAAATTATGACCAATGGCAAAAAATACCCGGTAACAGTGGAACAAAAACAAATGTCATATGTTGAAGATTACATCTACCTCGGCCAACTAATATGCCCAGAGGACAACGAAAGCAAGGAGGTCGATCGAAGAGTTATAAATGGCTGGAAAAAGTACTGGTCTCTTAAAGAAGTAATGAAAGACAATAACCTACACATTTCAACTAAAACTAAATTATTCAACACATGCATCCTACCTGTGCTGACGTATGGAAGTGAAACGTGGGCCCTACCAAAAAACATAACAAATAAACTCCGCATCTGTCAAAATTCCATGGAAAGAAGCATGACTGGCATCAAAAGAAAAGACAAAATAAAGCAAAGCAGGTCCAGGACATAACTCTGAAGATAAGAAGGCAAAAGTGGAAATGGGCGGGGCACATGATCAGGGGTAAAGAAAAATGGAGCAAAATTACTACACAGTGGTACCCAAGAGAAGGAAAGAGAAAGAGAGGGAGACCCCAAAAAAGATGGGATGACGACATTAGACAGGTAGCGGGTACAGCCTGGGGTAGAGTGGCCTTAGTTAGACCCGAATGGAAGAGATTGGAGGAGGCCTTTGCCAACTGGCAAACGGACACGCAAAAATGGGTCAAACCGAGCATATATAACTACATACATATGTAAAGTCCGAACAAAGGCTAATAATAATAATAGATCGAACGAGGTTAGAACAATTATTATTAGCAGACAGACCTTGCACTACTAAAGTTGTACTAATTAGGTATTATGTTGAACTAAACATTAAAAGTTCATTATAAAATATGTACAATAATGTTAGTAAGTATAATATAATCTATTACTGGTATACCTTTTTTTTATAGTGGGGAAATCTTCCAAAGATACCCACGGCCCCCGGGGAAGGAGCCGTGGGTTATGTCGGATTCTTACCGACTAAAACCCCACTGTGTTCCGTCGAGCCGCTTTAATGATGGGGCCGCGGGTATTTGTTAGAATTCTTCCGCGACCCCCTCGGCGGCAGCCCATCTCCAGGCCAGTCGCAAGCCAAGAACAGGAAAGGTGGTTTGCCTGCTCCTCCCTCCCATTACTGGTATACCTACTTTATACCTATTTCAGAGCTATCATTGCTTGTTGTTTTATTGTTTATTGTTTGTCGTATCATTTTTACAAATCATACATAATGAGATTTAATAAAATGCCTGTTATATTGATTGATGATGTGATAATGCCTTAAAAGAAGAAAAAATATCTAGATCTGATTGCAGTATTTCAATCAAGCAAAAAATAGTTCGAAAATAATTATAATGTTACAAGTATCATCGCCATGTAAACCCAGCAAGTACAACAGAAGTCCTGGCCGGGTCACGCGTCTTGTAAAAATAAAATAAAAAATATTGCATTAACACAAGTTAAAAGTTTTTTGTGTTCGCTTTATTCCTCACGGATATATACTGATTTGCTTTATGCCTGTTTTAAATGGCTTATTTTTCACTTCGTATTCAAATTGCGTTTATTTTATTCAAATTGACGTGTCAGGCGTTTTGAGAGGTTTTTCATATTGATATTGTTTATACAAAGGTGTTTTACATAATTGTAGAGTAGCGAAGCATTCTGCTTGCTCTATATAATTAAAAAAATATTTCAACTCGTACTAGACCCTAGTTTTGCAAAGTAGCTTTCTCTCTTCGTAATTTTTCAGAAGTCTTTTTTTTATTCAAATAAAAATATAGGAATGATGGATAGCTTACTAAAATGGGTGCGTAATAAGAACGTACTTTAAATTGCCTGTTAAATAACGAATTTATAATATTTTGCGCGAAGTAAAAGCTCACGCGTTGAATATTAATACAGAAATAATTATTGAAATATATTTTACTTGACAATTTCAACAACCGGTGCAAATAATTTAAAATTGACGCAAATATACTTGCAAGGTGCGACATTATTCCTTTTTGTTAATCGGCGAAATATTGGCCATTTATTCATATTTTGTACTTTAATAGTGCAATTACGCTGTTTTGAAAAGGGCGGTACAATTTATGTTTTCTAGAAAACACCTATAAGAGGATTTGGCTATTAATACCAACTATACCTATCTTAATCTTAATCTTAATAGGATAGGTTTTATCCCGGAAATCCCACGGGAACGGGAACTATGCGGGTTTTCCTTTAAAAACGCGGGCGAAGCCGCGGGCGGAAATCTAGTAACTTCATATTTTTGTTGTGCTACGTACAAAATGTTCATTTCATTGCACTGGGTTATGGAAACATTTTAAGATACAGGCTTTTTAATAGATGACGATTACTTCACATTATTCATACAATTAAATCCGTTACTATAATTTATTTTCTAACGCTCTTGTGGAAATTTGAACACCTAATTAATTAATATCTGTAAGAAAAAACTTTATGTTTTTAAAATACAGCGATTTAAATAGCGAATAATTAAATGAATAAATAAATTTCTTCAATTGTTCATACGAACTATTGATGAAATTCAACCGAAATAAAACAATATTTTTAGGTGGAGATTGAAACAAGGGCAAAAGATCTCGGATGCGAGGTGTATCTGCCGTGAAGATCGGATGATACACACGAGTATAAAGAATAAGGAATAAACTAATTATTATTTCAGGTTTTATTAATAATAGTTAGTTTTAGTTATTGATGAACCAAAAGGGCGTTTTTTTATGAATTACATAGTTTAGTATGAAGGATTGTTTGTAAAGATGGCTCATAAGTCATAATCTTAAATTAATTGCGTTTGATTATAACTTATAATTTTTATTTTATGTGTTATTATTATATTTTTTACCAGTAGCAGTCATCGTGTGGTGGCACTATATTTTATTTTAACAAGGCTATTTAAAGTAACATAATATTTATGCTCTCTATTCACCATGCTTCCATACAGTAAAGCCCCAAGGTGCGAAATGAAAATAACTTTTAGCGTGGTAGCTCATAAATCAGAAACATAAGAGAGCTCAATTAAACCCACCCTATCTGATGTACTCCCGTAACGGAAGGCTTTTGGTTATTTTTTTTTATCTGTGTCACTTTGGAACGCTCATTAAGGAACGGTATGTTGAGTTTTTGGTCTGTGGTATGTCAAATGATTGTTGTGTGTTGACGATTTATTTGTATGTAAAAACTTTTTATTCATGTAAGTTTTTACAAGCACCCTGCCCTGTGTAGTCTCCGTACTTTATATAAACTAAAGTAATCGTAATTAAGAAATAACTAAATACCTACTACGAAATTCAGAACTACTGGTTTTGTTATTCACGCAGTAAACCTTACCAACGAATCAACCACCAACCAACCAACCAACAAGTTTTATTTTAGAGAAATTAGGTCCAATTATATATTTTATTAAGGTATAAATAATTTTCTAAAAACAAGAAGAGAACAGACTCTACGTTTAACTGTTTATTATAAGCCTTGTAGGACGGAGGTATCTTAGAAATTCTCTTTAAAAATCACTGAACATCCCAGCCAATTTATTGTGTTGGATGCTGTTGGTGAATCAAGCTTACATTCTGGTACGCCAGCTTTAGAAAAATATCCTAGTGTGGTTATTAAAGAACAGTGATAGATCACATTAATCACCTACATCATTAAAATTCATATATCGGCAGAATTCGACAGTACAGACGTGGAAATTGAAAAAAAAAAACAAGTACATAAAAGGCAGAACAAAATTCAATACATTGGTTCATGGGTGGTAATAAAATATTATCGCCTCCGCCAGCGTGGAATGCGCGATAGAACATAAAATAATTGTTATAAGCCTTTAAAATCAACCTGAAAGTATAATACATATTAATGGCAATTAAAATAAAGTTTAACGAACAATCGATTGAACGATTTTAGTACGATACGGTTTCGATTACGTATAACTTTCGGCTATTAACATCGATTTACATGAATGTTTCGAAACGTCGTAACACAAGCGACATGGCATTGGAATTTCACTTTTGTTGCGTTGGTGAAAGGTGTAGTTTAGAGAAATGGGTGCGCCAGATCTGATACGGAGTGTAGTCGTCAAAATTCGGCTCGTGCGGCCAATCAATTATGATCAAAATCGATTCACTCGATGATTGAATCGATAATAGCGCGTGAGGCAGGTGCTTTGCAATCGAATTATCATCGAATATGACTGTATAATTAGTTCCAAATTGTACTCTTTAACACTGCGAACAGTTTTTGTTTGCGAAAATGTCCGCAGATGTTGGCGACAATTTCTTTTGTGATCAAGATTGGGTTTTTGATTGAAGCATTAATTAATGTATAATTAAGATAATGTAGGAAAAGGAACAGCGTATTATTAATAGCATATGATTAATCAGTATAAATATAAACTGTTTGTAACAAAGACATAAATTTAATATTAAGTTTGGATATATTTATATTTTTTATTTCTTTCCTTTTGAGTCTCCCATCTTATTTAATCACAACCATATTATTAAGATCTCACTGTATTTATTCTACTGATATTGAATTTACGGCTCATGGCTCATAATTAACAAATTCATATATCATGTTAACTATACTACAGTCATTTACATAGAGTAAGTACAAACAAGGGCAGAGAGCCTCGAGGTACAGACAGCAACATAAATAACTACAATATGAAGATGTCAAACGGGTAATGAAACGTCACTGATTGCGTTGCTGACCGTAAATATGAGGCGGGCGATTTTAAATCTTGCTGATTGTACTCTTATTTATGTTTGTTTGAGAACTAGGAGTTATGGCAAGGTTTGGATGTAAATTAATATGCGGTTTTGTGTTGAGTAGGATAGAGTTAAAAATTGTGTTTCTCTTATTAATATTAAAGGAGGTTCTGATTTTGTGTTGTTACTTTAGAATTTTGGACTGGGCGAACCGATTTTAATGATTGATTCTTTATTATGAAGTTAGTGCCCTCCGTTATTCCAGAGCAGTTCTGACTATTTAAAGGCGGTTTAGTTCCTTTTTAAATAATTATATTGCGTCATTTGATAGTTTAAGAGAATAATTGAACACAAGTTATTTGTTACTTATAGCTGCATATTATGTAAATTTAAAAATGTTATTAGGTAGACATTACACATGAAGTTGATACTTCAATTTTATTTATAGTTTTTAGATATAGATAAGAATGTGAATAAATAATGTGTTGTCGACTGTAATATTATTGTCAATATAATGTGCCATACTAAACTTTTAAATTATTATAATACTGAGCATGTTCTACTTACTTAAAAATAGAAAATATTTAACAAAATGTTTAATAATATAATTTACAACTTTAAATGTAGATATAAATTACCCTTTTAACCGTCAATAAAAATTTGGTCGAAACATATCTCGATCATATTTTACACGGCGCAAGAAAGCACCTTTCCACGATTATCACAATTATGCTGACCGTACACAAGTACATAATCACTCCGGTTATTTCCGGTATAAACCGGTTCCGCGTTATCAATTGCATAAAATGCGAGGCCCGGTGCCGGCGAAATCCAATAGCTAATATTCGCGTACAATTTAAAAAAAATTCTCCATTTAATTTCTACGGCAGATGTCCGACATCGTTGCAATGTAAAGTGAACGTAATTCAGTAATAAATAAGATTGATTTTTTGTCTGACGGTACCCACTGT
Source organism: Colias eurytheme (assembly GCF_061535395.1). Classification (NCBI taxonomy): domain Eukaryota; kingdom Metazoa; phylum Arthropoda; class Insecta; order Lepidoptera; family Pieridae; genus Colias; species Colias eurytheme. The sequence continues at coordinate 8,464,112 of NC_142999.1, read as the reverse complement.
TTGTAGTTAATAAGGGCAATTTTTAATTGAAGCACACGATTACCTGGTATTATGGATTTTAAGGAATATGTATGGGTAGTACTTAGTACTTACATGGGAAGAGTTATTGCAATGTATGCTGTCATATGACTCAGATGTTGCTATTTTTGAATTTTCAAAATGTGCTACGATAGTGTTTTTTTATTGGATATTGTTTTGTTAATAACGATGATGATATGGATTAAAGGTACCTTCATAGTGTAAAAGTAATATTTACCTTAACATATAAGGTAAATTTATACATTTATTACATTTGCATTGACATAAATTAAGTTTCATCAATTTAGACTAAGCTTCTTACAAAAACACTTTTCAATATTGTGTTTCTTTCACATTACACTCCTAGTTCAATACAAACGTAGTTTCCCTACTTTACATTTTCTCTGATGTCCAGATGATGCATACAGAATCTATTTATGGTTAACTTAATATTATTATCCAAGACATAAATATTACTCACTAAAAACTTCATTAAAACATTCACATAATTAATACTTTCAAGATTAATAAATTAATTAATAAAAAGATAATTCAACCGCTCAACTAATTGGTATTTAGTTTCACATCACAGATATTTCATGAATAAAATATATAGAAATGCATCGGCCATTAATAATGCAACTTTTACGGAAAACATAGTTGCATCAGCATTTGTTACTAGAGCTAATACGATACCTATAAATTATGGTTAATAACCAATGCTTACCACTAATTAAGCCCTTTTATGGCAGTTTATAATAAATTCCAGTCTTTGTCAGCTTAACTTAGGTACATCTTTTACTTAAAATGGTCGTATGGTTATTGTTATTTTTTGTATCATTTACAATCGAAAGTAACATAAAAGAATTGTAACTAAGACGGTAATGATTATTGCTTTGTATGCAATTATTTGAGGATATTTATGGGGATTTTATGCTTGTTACATTTTAAAATGATGAGATAAACTAAAATTGAAATGATATAGTAGAGGCTAAGTGATGAATATTTATTTGATTCGTAGCCAGTAATATTATGATTTGATCGACTATGTCCTTACCCTTAAACAAAAGAAAGAGGGAGATAGAATATAAATTGATTCCTTATGGCCCGATTTTTCAATGCTTGGATAAAACTTATTCGTCGAATAATGTATAAAACTGCCATTTTAAAAACGTATTCTAATTGCCCGTATTTGACAGTTTCATTGACATTTTAATGTTATCGTGTAATACTTTATTGGACGGATAAGTTTTATCCAAGCATTGTAAAATCAGCCCTGAATAAAATAAAGCGACGATAAATTTTAATTAATTTCTATTAAATAATTAAATAAAGAAGATGGAATAAAGTTGAATTGTTCATTCACTTAGAATATATTATTTAGATAGATTCATGGTAAGAGGGGGTAATGAATTATATTAGTTATTTAGTTTAGTTCTTGTATTATATATTTATTGTATCATGTAAAAATGACAATATTGAAGACAGAACTGAATAATACGCATTATTATCGCATTAAATAATTTTAAAAACTAGTAACATCTGCATATACGACAAGCTACAGGTGCCCTGTCTGATTACCTACATTTTATAAATAAATACACATTTTATTGCACAGCTGACCAAAAACAATTCAACATACGTTTTGAACTTTAAAATTTTGTGTAACTAACCAATTTTAAATGGAATTCCTTATAATAAATGATACTTTCACAATCGACATATAAAGAGCCAAAAAAGTTTCGTATCAATACTTTAAATGTATAAATAAGGACATATATAAATATATGTTAATGTCTCGAATTTGACCAGGTGATCGAAAAGCATCATTGTATACTTGTTTTACAACAATAGTATTTTTATGTTCCTCGTAAACGCTTTAATAGTCACTTATTCTGTAATAATACTTTGTTTATGGTTTATAATCAATATTAAATTAACAATTGGCTATATACGTCAATAATAATTAGGTAAAAACTGTATAAAGAAAGCAAGTTATACTATTCAGTTTTTTCATGGCAGGTTATTCACCACCTTTCATAATACGAAAGAAATTTAGTTTCGGTTTTCATGACCACGTAGATGACGTAGATCGTTTTTTCGAAGAGAATAGGCTTATTACCATGTAGGTATGTAATCTAGTTAAAATTTGTATATCAGATATTATTGTTTAAGACTTCCTATTGGTTCTCAACTTTACTACGTTATAATACTTTTAGGGCCGATTTTTCAATGCTTGGATAAAACTTATCCGTCCAATAAAGTATTACACGATAATATTAAAATGACACACACGATAATATTAAACTGTCAAATACGGGCAATTAGAATACGTTTTTAAAATGGTAGTTTTATGCATTATTCGACGAATAAGTTTTAACCAAGGATTGAAAAATTGGCCCTTAATCAATAATTGTCATAAGGGGGCGCATAAAGCAAAATAACCAATCTTCTATTAGATGATACGTGTAATATGCAAGACCAAATCTAAAAAATAAAATACATATGTATCAAACTAGATGATATTATGTTCAACGATTCTGTTTAATCAAAAACATAAAATATTAAAATTTACTCGATAAAAAAAATCACCAAGTTAGCTCTAATTTTCACACTTTTACGTTTTCTACTTGTCAAATACGGGCAATTAGAATACGTTTTTAAAATGGTAGTTTTATGCATTATTCGACGAATAAGTTTTAACCAAGGATTGAAAAATTGGCCCTTAATCAATAATTGTCATAAGGGGGCGCATAAAGCAAAATAACCAATCTTCTATTAGATGATACGTGTAATATGCAAGACCAAATCTAAAAAATAAAATACATATGTATCAAACTAGATGATATTATGTTCAACGATTCTGTTTAATCAAAAACATAAAATATTAAAATTTACTCGATAAAAAAAATCACCAAGTTAGCTCTAATTTTCACACTTTTACGTTTTCTACTTGACATGGTAATACTTATTATGATTTTTTTTTCATAAACAATTATATTAAAACATTTGCAAGATATTTGTCAGAGCATTTTGTGTAATTACTTTTAGTTTTGGTTTTATCTGCGATAAACCACTTTTGGCGCCCTTTTTTTCTCGAGATGAACGTTTGATTTTGTCACGATAAAAGTGGTTTATCGCAGATAAAACCAAAACTAAAAGTAATTACACAAAATGCTCTGACAAATATCTTGCAAATGTTTTAATATAATTGTTTATCAAAAAAAAATCATAATAAGTATTACCATGTCAAGTAGAAAACGTAAAAGTGTGAAAATTAGAGCTAACTTGGAGATTTTTTTTATCGAGTAAATTTTAATATTTTATGTTTTTGATTAAACAGAATCGTTGAACATATCATCTAGTTTGATATATATTTTATTTTTTAGATTTGGTCTTGCATATTACACGTATCATCTAATAGAAGATTGGTTATTTTGCTTTATGCGCCCCCTTAAACTATTCCCATAATCATCAGCTCATATAAGTTTTTTTTTAAAGGCACCCCGCCATCACAGGGTGTTCGCGCCACTCTCGATTATAGTCCAGAGACTTTTTTTTTCCAATTTTTAGAAATATTAACATACTGGTTACTTAAATAATATAAATATAAATAATGTACAATTAAAATTATAAGAACTTAAATTAAATTACAATATAAAATAGCTCATATACGTTCTCACTGCTGGGACACGGGCCTCCTACAAGGGATAAAGCATACCCAAAAACCATAATTATGATTAGCATTTTCACAACGATCTAATAAAGATATTTACGATCGTCTATGATACATTCCGAAACACATTGGAAAACATTGTTTAAATTGGAACAGCTTTTCACTTTTATGTCTATTAAACGCTCATTAGTTCCGTTCATTAAATCCATAACAATTATCGTAAAAATCTTATATTTTCTGCATGTTTCTTTGGCGATTAGATCGGATTTATCGTCATACCGTTGTTTCACAGTTATCGGTTATAAACAAGCGTAAAATAGTGCAGTTGAAATCTACATACCGTTATACTTATTGAAGTATCGATATCGATTGTTGAGTTTATGTAACAGCACTAGGGAGACTTTGGAAATTGAGCGATAAAATATACATTTAAATATTACTGTCAATTAATTCGAAGACAGGTTCAATAAATTAAAATCAAAATCAATCAATAAATTTTTGTTTACCTTTTATCATCCAAAATAAATTACTTACCAACCTATATTTGAAAATAAATAACGTTGTATCTACACACATTTCTATTTCTATTAAAATTTTATAACTTTTAAACGTTTTAGTCTTGCTATATATCAGCTTTTGGATTACCAAAAGTGATTTGAATCATCAGAAAAAATGAGGCTTATTCTGATGATTCAAATTTATTTAAAGTAATATTTTTATCCAATGCCATATAATTTCATTAAAAAAATGTAACAAAAAAGGCAAACATAGTCTAGGTATTGCAATTTTCAGATCTAAAAAACACCTGATTTCTTTTGAGGTTAATGTTCGCAGAACATAGATAAAATGTCTGAAACAGATTAAAAACTGACATATGACAACTATATATTATCTGTGACGTGCGACATCACAGCGTAATAACTTTCTTTGCTAATTAAATAGTTTATTGAACAAATTCGTTCGCAATAATTGCAGTAAAACTGACGTCCAGCTGGCAGGAAACTCGGGAACACCATAATTAACTGAAAACCAATTAAAACGATACCAATGGAATTTTAACCTTTTATCCCGTAACAATTAAAGATATATCGAACAAATAATTCACGTTCGACAAGCGATCTACCGAATATCCACTAAATTAAGAACGGGAGCCGTGAGATAAAATTAAAACTTAATTAAAACTCCATAAGGAAACGCAAATAAAGAAGTAAAGCCAGGCGTAAAGTATTTTGTCACCTACAGGCTACATCGCGGTCGCTTCGCTTGCTGTTTTTTTGTTCTGTTACTAAGTTTTTGTCGTCTTATTCAGCTCTAAATAACATAATTATTTATTTTTCAATTTTGGGACGCAGGCTCGGTAATATATCTCCCGACTGGCAAATAAATTTATTGTGACGCTCAAGGAATGCTCAGTTGCAAATAAAATAATCTTAAATAATATAAGTAATTAAAAAACTAAATAAAAAGCACGCGTGATAGAATCAACTGAAAGTAAAAATTGTATTTTAAACAATACCTATTTATTTTAATTTTTCAGAATAATAAAATACAATCATGAAATTCTTGTATTTGTCACCCATACCATTACGAAGTAACTATTCTCTAATCTGTGCCCATACTTGAAAATTTAACAAAGTTTAAATTCATTCTATTAATAAAAGTGGGTTAAATTCGAAGGAGTCGGTTACAAACAAACATACAGGTGAAGATAAGCGTGTTATGAGGCTGTACCTAGTTAATACGAAGTCAATAATTTATTCAAAAGCATAATGAACGGGAACATAGCTCATAAAAATTATGTAAACCAACAATATTATTATGAATTGATACCGATGCGCAAATGTATGTAGAAACTTCCAAGGAATGCGTTTAAATTAAAATAGCACAAATGTAAATGAATTATAGACAAACTGAAGTGTTATTTGCATAAATAAATGAATGATAAAATGTATTGTTTAGGATGAAATGCGATTATTCAATGTTAATTTTTCCGTCGACACTATTCGCAGAACCGGTTTTTGCAACTGTTGTGAATATGGTAAATATTGCGTTTTGGGACACCGATATTTTGAATATTTATAAGGAAATGTAATGTTTATTTGTTATCTTTGTATGTTAGAGTAAGCATGCTCTTTGCAGCAAAGACTTTGCTATCGTGTAAAGCATTGAACTGTCTATAAAATTTGACTACCCGAAAACAATAATATGATATGATAATAAAACCTATTGAGGGTGTAAATTTATTGTACAATCTTAAATGATATATCATTGAAGTAAAAAATGTTTTTAGTCTATGATATTCTTATATATAAAATTCTCGTGTCACAATGTTAGTCTGCATACTCCTCCGAAACGGGTGGACCGATTCTCATGAAATTTTCTGTGCATATCGGGTAAGTCTGAGAATCGGCCAACATCTATTTTTCATATGTACCACGGGCGAAGCCGGGGCGGACCGCTAGTTAAAATATAATATTCTCAGAATATATCTCTTTGTTATATTAAATAAAAAACAAAATAAATCTCATCGTAATATGTAACAGATTTATGTAATATATTTTCGTAAAACTATGTACTTAAATTATTTAAGAACTATTTATTTGCTTTTACACCCTTCAATTCATACCCTTAAGCAATTGTAAAACTATTATTCGTTTATTCCGCTTATCCTTAATAAATAATTGAATGACTCTTTATTGAAAATCATATAACGTAAATAATTTTAAACACAAGCTAAAGATTATAACATAAATATCAAGACTATGGTTATAAACTGTTTGACGAACAGTGAATATTGAATAACAATTAAGTTTACATTATTTATAATAAAAATACGTTTATTTGTTTGTATTTCTTTCATAAAATTAACTAGCTGTGCTCCGCGGTTTCACCCGCATTGCTCGGCTCCTGTTGGTATTTGCGTGATGATATATACCTAACCTATATAGCTTTCCTCGATAAATGGGCTATCTAACACTGAAATAATTTTTCAAATCGAACCATTAGTTCCTGAAATTAGCGCGTTCAAACAAACAAACGAACTCTTCAGCTTTATAATATAAATATAAATTCTTATTCATATATTTTAATGCAATAACTTTCAAATGTTACATTGTTGGTGAATATTTTTGCGTTTCAGTTAAAATGTTAAAAAGGCACATAAGGTTATATTACACACGTTCTAAATAAAAAATAAATTATTTTATCACCGCACGCGTCACTAAGCGATCGCATAATAGTTAATATAATTTAAGCAATATATTTTAATTGTAATTATAAAGTAGACAGATGCGTTTCAGTCGTAAATCTAAAAACCTGTGGTGTATAAAAACATGCTATTTTGTTATACGCTGCATGCTTACGTGACATGTAAACAGTTTGCACATTTATCCTTCGCATCTAGTCAAAACTTTGATATTATACCTAGAATAGAAACACATTATATAGATAAATGATTGCTATATTATATATCGTATCTTTAGGGGCTAGTTGTGGTTGAAATTTGGAGTCACCCATCAATAGACTGGCCGCGGATAAAGCTGCTTAACCTGTAGATTGTTTATTGACCAATACAAGATTTAAATAATATATTTATAAAGTATATAATAATACACATTTTTTTTTTGTATCATGCTCCATATTCTATTCATTTCTTCATTTATAACATAAGTTGAGAAGAAGACCTGATGAAGATACTTCTGAGAAATATACCAATAAAACATATAAGTAATTGAAAATCCTAAAAAACTTGAAAGTCCAAATCTGAGTACAGTTTTAGATCACTTCGAGAAACGTCTAACCGTCCGTACCCATAAATTGGCTGTGCTCATTTAAATGCGATTGTGATCGACGCACCCGCGCACTCCTCGGCTCTCGTGTTAATGAGGATATAGTGTTGCCCCGTGGCTTTGCTCGGTGACATTTATGCTATTACGTGACTGCAGCTTAATGGATATGACCTAGGGTAAGATGTATAAAATACATTGACTATTTTTTGTAAAACTCTTCATCAAACGCAACATCATTGTGAAGTATAAACATAGATAATAAATAGTTTTCATTTCATATATTATCTGTTGTCACTTTGATTCTTTGACACTTGTACGATTGCGCCATTATTCATTGTTCGTTGTTCAATAAAACCGCTCATCATATTTTCTCGGACCTTTTATTTAACAATCACTACGTTGCATGGTGTCAGAAGCGGTTGTAAAGTATGTAATAAGAAAATATATGAGAAAGCTGTGAAATGACGACATCCGACGCAGTGGCTGGAATAAAGCCGCCAGCTAACCTACAATTAATTGACGCCGACAAGTCAACGTGTTGGACAAGGTGGGTGCAACAATTTGACTGGTATGCCACAGCAATACAATTAGACAAAAAACCAGCCGCAATCCAGGCAGCAACTTTTATGGCGGTCATAGGCCCAGACGCCATCGAAATATTTAACAGTTTTAACCTTGTCGACGCGGAAAAAAATGATATTGAAATCATTAAAAATAAATTCAAAGAATATTTCGCGCCGAAAAAGAACATATCTTTTGAACGATATGTATTCTTTAAGATCGAACAAAACGAGGACGAAGTATTTAATGAATTTTTAATCAAAATAAAAACTCAAGCAAGTAAATGCGAATTTAACAACTTACTGGATGAAATGATAAAGGATAAAATCGTTTTTGGAATTAGATCAAATCAGGTTAGAGAAAAATTACTAACGGAAGAAAATTTGGACTTGACAAAAGCAATAACGATCTGCAAAACTAGTGAACAAGCATCTAAACAATTAGATGAATTTGATAGTAAAAATAAAGTTTTTGCTGTGAAAAATAAAAGATCTAACGAAAACAAGACTTTTGACTGCCGAAGATGTGGTACTAACCATAAAAGTAGAGAGTGCCCAGCTTTTAACAAATCTTGTACCAAATGTTCCAAACAGGGTCATTTTGCTAATATGTGTCGCACAAAAATGAAACATAATAATTACAAACAGAAAAATAGAGTAAACGCAGTAGAAGAAAGCTCTCAATCCGAAGATGAAGTGTACATATCCGCTATAAGGTCTGGAGAAAAGAAAAACTGGACAGAAAAATTACAAGTTGGCAATTTAAGGATTACAGTCAAACTAGACACAGGAGCAGAGTGCAATGTGTTACCAAGACACTTGATGAACAAAACAAAGGCAATTTTGAAACCAAGCCGAACAAAAAATTTAATAAGCTACACAGAAGACAAGATGGCAGTTCTAGGTGAAACAGAGCTACTATGTAAATTAAAGAATGAAGAAACAAAAATAATATTCAAAGTAGTTGAAGAAAAAGTTTCTCCAATCCTAGGACTTGAGACCTGTGAAAAATTAGGACTTGTCGCAAGAGTCAAAACATTGAAGGTGAGCCAATATACTGATAATATATTTGAAGGATTAGGCTGTTATAAAGATTATGTGTATGATATTGACCTAATTGAGAACCCAAAGCTTGAGATTAAACCGTCAAGAAGAGTACCCCATGCTATAAGAGCCGAAGTTAAGCAAGAACTTGACAGGATGGTAAAGTTAGATGTCATAAAACCAGAAACGGAGCCAACTCCTGCTGTGAGTCCTATGGTAGTTGTCAGACAAAAGGACAAAATAAGAATCTGTATAGATCCATCAGATGTCAATAAAAATATCCTCAGACGTCATTTTCCACTCACAACTATAGAAGAAATTTCAGCTGATATTCAAGGTTCTAAATTCTTTGCATTATTAGACTGCACAAAGGGGTTCTGGCAAATTAGACTATCAGAAAGAACACAAAAAATATTAACATTCGCTACCCCATGGGGAAGATATTCTTTCAAGAGACTTCCATTTGGAGTTTCATCAGCACCAGAAATATTCCAAGAAATATTAACAAACCTACTCAGTAATATAAAAAATGTGAGAGTATCGATCGATGATATTTTTATACATGCAAAAACTAAAGAAGAACTACGCAAAACTGTTGACAAAGTCATTGAAATATTAAAGAAATCTGGCTTCAAACTTAACAAAGACAAGTGCATCTTTGAAGCAACCAAGATAAAATTTCTGGGACACATTATTTCAGCTAAAGGTTTAGAAGCAGACCCAGGCAAAGTAGAAGCTATTCAGGCAATGAAAAAACCTACAAATAAAACCGAGTTACAGAGACTGTTAGGAATGATTACATATCTCAATAAATTTATCCCTAACATGTCGGATTTGACAAATCCACTTAGAGACCTGTTACACAAGAATACAAGCTTTACATGGGAAATTCATCATGAAAAAGCTCTTGATAAAATAAAACAAGTGCTTCAAAATCCCCCAGTATTGAGACTATATGATGTCAACAAACCTGTAACATTGTCTGTAGATGCAAGCTCAAAAAATCTCGGAGCTGCACTTCTCCAAGAAGGACAACCAGTAGCCTATGGAGCAAGAGCATTGACCAAATCTGAACAGAATTATCCACAGATAGAAAAAGAAGCGCTCGCCATACTGTTTGGATGTAAGAAATTTCATGAATATGTTTATGGTAAACAACTGACAGTAGAATCCGACCATAAACCACTAGAGACAATATTTAAGAAAAACATACAATCAGCCCCCGCAAGACTTCAACGAATAATGTTTAACTTAGCACCATACTCACCCAAGGTATTATTCAAAAAGGGAACTGAAATTCCATTAGCAGACTTCCTTAGTCGAGACTGTGATGCGTCTAACTTGAGATATGATCCAGAAGAAAACTTAAAAATCGCAGTTATACTACCTATGTCTCTAGATGCTAAAGAAGAATTAATTAAGGCTACTAAAGAAGATCAACATTTACAGTTACTAATGAAGACTATAAAGCAAGGATTTCCTGAAACCATGAAAGAACTACCTACAGAACTACAACACTATTTTAACTTTAAAGAAGAATTGAGCTATCTGAAAGGAATTATATTCAAAGGTGATAAGATTGTTGTTCCGGCAACACAAATCCCTAAAATGTTAAAAAATATTCATCAAGGACATCTTGGTATACACAGCTGTTTGAGAAGAGCTCGACAATTTCTTTATTGGAAAGGACAATATAATGATATCATAAAGCTAGTTAAAGGGTGCACCGTCTGCGAACAAACACAAAGAGATAACATTAAAGACACAGTCTTAGTTAAAAAGCTTCCTACACTTCCATGGCAAATAATTGCTTCAGATTTATTTGAATTAAAAGGAAAAACTTACCTTGTTATATGTGACAGCTACTCTGGATATATTGATTTTCAAGAGCTAAAAAGCCAGTCGTCATATGAAGTGATTGAACAACTTAAAAGATGGTTTTCTACCCATGGTATACCAGAAGAGTTACAAACTGACAATGGAACACAATATATGTCTAGAGAATTTAAGACCTTTCAAAAAGAATGGAGATTTAACCATGTCACATCTAGTCCACATCACCATCAAGGTAATGGACTTGCTGAAAGAGCAGTTCAAACAGCAAAAAACATACTAAAAAAATGCAGCATTGACAAGTCAGACGTGCAGCTTGCGTTACTGAACTGGAGAAATACACCTAGAAATGACCTATTAGGCTCACCTAACCAACGACTTTTCAGCAGAATTACAAGATCACCAATACCTGTAAGTGACAAATATTTAAAACCAAAAATCATACAAGGAGTCACAACTGAACTACAGACATTAAGAGAGAAACAGGCCAATTACAGTAATAAACATACTACAAGACCAGTAAATTTGGAAATTAATGATAAAATCAGACACAAGGTAGCTCACCAACACTGGGAAGGGGCGAGAGTAATAGAGAAGCCCAAAAATCTACCAAGATCTGTTATTATACAAACAGATAAAGGACAAATTTTACGAAGAAACTTAAGTCATTTGCACAAGACACAAGCTGATATTCCCAGCAACAGAATAGCTGTACCTGAAACTAAATACACAGAAGAACCAGTAGTACAACAGATGCCAGCTCAAACTCAATCACCGGGTGTTCCTGCAACAACCCCAACAACTACACATCCATCAGAGATGCGAGAGATGCTTAGCTCTAATAATACACAGAGTTCTAATATGGTGACACAACCAGCGACTGCACCACAAGTCTCAAGATATGGTAGACCTATAAAACCTATTAATAAACTCAATCTCTAATATTGTTAAAAAACAATAAGTACTGTAGTACTATTTCATGTATCTTAATCATTAACATTAAGTATCAGTTAATTATAACTTGTTTACTATAATTTTATAAGAACTTGTTCAGTAATCATTTACATTAACATTGTTAATTAGAACTGAATGCTTTGCCATGTATCTTGTTATATAATCATATGATAGATATAATTTTTTAATTACTGGATAAGTAAAAATAAAGAAATTTAATACTTTAAATAAAAATGTTCATTCATAGTGTATACATATATTTAAAAAAAAAAAAAAAAAAAGTTTGGTTTGTTATGGTTGTTTAGTTTGTTTACAAAGAAAGGGAGATGTGAAGTATAAACATAGATAATAAATAGTTTTCATTTCATATATTATCTGTTGTCACTTTGATTCTTTGACACTTGTACGATTGCGCCATTATTCATTGTTCGTTGTTCAATAAAACCGCTCATCATATTTTCTCGGACCTTTTATTTAACAATCACTACGTTGCAATCATCGTAATGAATTTTTCAGGGAAAAGCCATTAATGATATTTTTTTCTTTTTATGATAAATATAAAATATCCTAACTCTTATATGCAAGGCATAAGGAAGAGTTTTATGGATATTTTTTATTAATTTTATGTATTCATGATATACCTAAATTCATGTTAATTGTATGTAATATATTTTAGTAATTAGTCTACTTTACTACTTTTCAGTAATTTACATAATATGCAGTAAAATATAACTGACTAGTTCAATAGTAGAGGTATAAAAACAAATAGTCAAGCAGACCCAAGTAAATCAATCAGTCAACTAAATCTATCCATCCAAGAAAACAAATTAAAAGTAAAACGAAAAGATAAGCACTAAAGGAAAATTGTAACACCAGTTGTATGACGCGGCGAAACAAAAAGAAAAGCGTTCATAATCATAAATTAATTCTCATAATTAATTCCACGAAAATGAGAATATTTAGAGGCGTAATAATTACGGATTAATGATTCAGTAAGAATTTTATGTATTCCAATTATGGTATCGTATTGGTTAATAACTAGAACAATTACATTGGAAAGTAACGGAGAGAAAACATTATAATTATACAATTATGACATTCATTATTCTAGAGATATCTTTGGTTTGACCCAATTGTTGGGAAACTTTCGTTTGATACAATATACAGGTAAGATTTACATAATTTTCTTAATTTTTGTAACATAATAGAGATACGTAACACAAAGACAGGATGCATACGTATTTGTAACTAAATTCATGCTAAATCATCATCATTTAGTATGCTTTCATGGCATAACTACAGCATCGATTTGTAGGTATAGACATAGACAATATTTTTTCATAATTGAACCAGATTTAAGTGCGTATAGGGTGCGTGCGTATAGTTTTGTCTGTAGGCGCAATTTTCATTAGAAGTGAACAGAAGATTTCATTACAAGTAAAACAAAATATTTGCGTTCGATTAAGTTTAAGAAAATCTATTAAAAAAAATTGTGTGTATTTTGAAATATTATATCTTTGGAAGTGACGATAGAAGACTAGATTATTTAAAAAAAATACACTTTACGCTCGCTTGGATAGGATATTTCAAAAAGATAGGATGTTTACACGATGTTACATACATATTTTTGACACATGCCTAATTTCTTGAACTTATTGATAAAGCTACTATAAAGCTTGACCAACTCATGTAAAAACTTGTTATTACGTATAAATATTGATTTATCGACGTCAAAATTCCACCTGCCTCATTGGTGACACAGTCACGTCTTAATTGGATAATAGTAGTTAAAGGCAATAATTACTTGATCAATTGCTATACCCTACACTTACTTGGGAATTTATACTGTGGGTTTCAATATTATGCGACGTTAAAGACACAATTTTATTTAATGGGTGAGTTTTGATAAATTTGTTTTCGTCGTATTATTGGATATTTTAAATGGTATTTATAATTTAGTCTATTTTTTGAAATAGTGTTAACTGTATGTGCAGTTTCATGTGCAAAGTCCTGCAAGAAACAATTTTCTATAGAGAAATAACTACTAGATATTATTATGAACTAGCTGCGCTCCGCGGTTTCACCCGCGTAGCTCCGCTCCTGTTGGACTTAGCGTGATAATATACCTATAGCCTTTAGCCTTCCTCGATAAATGGGCTATCTAATGCTAGGCGTCCACTAGGCGGATCGGGCCGGGCCGCATCGCAACGCAAAAATACGCCGGCCTATGTTTTGTATGAAACATCGTCCATTAGCGACGGATCGGGTCGGGGCGGGCCGCAACGCATTGGCGGATATCGCTTCGCAGGCGGATTTCTGCCGGCGGTGCGCTGCGGCCCGGCCCGCCCCGGCCCGTCTAGTGGACGCAGGCAGGCGGATGTAAGCGGCGAGCGTCTGTTAGATAAAATCCGCCTAGGCGGTCCGCCGCGCCCCGTACAGGTGGACGCAGGAGCAAACAGCGCGTCCATTAGAGACGGCCCGTTGCGATGCGGCCCGGCCCGATCCGCCTCTAATGGACGCCTAGCATAACACCAACATAATTATTCAAATCGGACCAGTAGTTCCTGAGATTAGCGCGTTCAATGAAACGATCTCTTCAGCTTTATAATATTAGTATAGATTAGTAAAAAATATTATTAACAATAAAACCGTCTCTTATATATTCCTTTATTAGATGTATTACCTTCATTTTAAAATACATTTATTCATACACATTACATAAGTAGATACCGAATTATTATTTCTACGTAGTACGTATCTTCAGTGAGGGTGCGGTAATTCCCCATTTTGTTATTGACCCAATTTTAAAAGAAGCAAGTTTAACTAGGCACTAGTGTAAGAATTAATTACTTTATGGTTACTACTGTTAATACAGAAGAAGGGCAGTTAACTTCGGTAGTGTGTGGAAATGCAACTCCGAAATTGCTGAACCGTTTTTGATAGGATTCATTTTTACAAACATCGTGTTAAAAGATTTTTTAGTCAATAGTTGTTGCATTCTTTGCCATCCCTGTGCAATTTTTTTAATCAAATTCTATACTTTTGATCCCAGAAATGTTATAATTAAACCGCTAAGCGCAGATTGTTCCACTTTCTAGTCCAGACACTGTATTTTATTGTATACTGTAATTTTTCAATGTTTTCAAGAGAAAATGCGAGATTATATCTATCTGAGTTAGTATGGTGTTACGGTGCTTGCTTGCACTAATTCTGTTAGCTGATATTTGCAACCGCGCTCTTATATGACTTTTTACATGATTATAGGTAATCTTCTTATATATAAAAATGAATCGCAAAATGTGTTGGTAAGCGCATAACTCGAGAACGGCTGAATCGATTTCGATAATTCTTTTTTTATTATATTCCTTGAAGTACGAGGATGGTTCTTATGTAGAGAAAACGTAAATATTATGTACCACGGGCGAAGCCGGGGCGGACCGCTAGTCTTTTGATAAATATTGATATGCATGTATGACGTATGTACATATTTTAGTAGGTGCCTGAAAACATGTCTTATAAGTTACCTAAATATTGTAGTAGAGTCCTTGTTCTACAGATATTTTTGGTATAACTAGAGGCTTTTAAAATGTATGTAAAATGTATATGTTGTTTTACGAGTGTTGTATGATAGTTTATTTAATTAAATAAGCTATGTTCTACCGTTATATATTCAAAACGTCGTAAAAAGTTGGAATAAGTTGAATTTAAATTGGCTCGTAAAGTCCTTAATTTTTCTATGTACATTCCTTTCCTATTGCTATAATTTAAACGGTCAATTGTGAATTTCATTCTATTCATGTAATTTTTAAAAGTAGGTATTAATTACAATTTCTATATCATGTATGCACAGTTCTATTACTAGATTTAAAAGTAATTTAGAAAGTCCATAATTCAAATTTAAATGAAAAACTGACAGGAGGGTAATGTAGGTAATGTTTTAACTTATAACATGGCTCCGTAAAAAAAGTCGCACACAAGCACGAAATTAATTTTTCAAAGCGGTGTGGTTTTCATTGTGATTACCATAAACTCATTATATTCAATGTGTCACATAAATTATTTTAATATTTCGTAATAAAATATTATCTGTATTACCCCTCGTACCTATAACGAGGTCATATTTTCAGTGAAATTAAATATTTATATTAGGTTAATAGAATGTTTGACACGCCATTTTGGTGTTCTCTTTGAGTCATAAATAATTATGTATTTGTTCCTGGCTTTTCTCTTATTTGGAAGTATTAAGAAGATACTTATTAGTTAAGCTACAATTGATAATATTATCTTTTAATAGAAGGAAATGGAAAGAATGATGCTACGGAAAAAAATAATTTACAATTCACATGATTCATAGTTTCTACAATATAGGCACAATTATTATATATAGTTTGTCTGTTGGTTTGGTAAGTATAATTTGTAAAGTTGGGAATTTATTAATTATTATATATATATTTCATTTATTCTTTGGTATAATGAAACCCAGAACCCAGTTTATTTATGGTATATTTAGATAATTATTTATGTCAGCGAAACAAAACCCAAACAAGCTTCAACAAAATATTTACGAAAATATTGTTCACAATTTGGTTATCATAAAATTTTCCAAGGAGACTCCATAGTCAGGGAAATATATGGAGTTGTTAATACCTCCCAAATAACAACTCAGTACTTATAGGTAGGTAATTTATTAATGATTTTTTAAATGATCATTTAATAACTAAACACATGCTGTTTGATTCAAAATCATATTAAGTATTATACACAAAATACATCTCATCTACAGTGATCGTAATTATGCAATATGTACCTATCATCATTAAACAACATAAAAGTAAGTCTCATAATCCGTCGCCGTCATTGAGTTATGTTCAAATTGTACCTTATAAATTAAAAAATATAAACATGTGCAAATGCTTTAATTTAAAAGCAAACCTACACAAAGAGTACCATTGCAGCTCCATATAAATATTTTCACTTTCAACAAGCGAGTTGGGTCACTGCCGAAATTCTGTCACGCAATAGCGCCATTAAGGGTTGTTTCACCCCTCACCCCCGCAAGGAGTCGGCGAATTTCACAAACTACCCTCCGTAATTTAAGGGATACCTACACCCCAGTGGGGTTACTTTTTTACGCGCCTCATTGGCTGAGTCTTTCAAAGAATTTTACGATATGCAGTTTTATTGGTGATATTATTTATAATAGACTATACCCTTTATGATAATCAATCAACTTACAGTTTATGAGTCAGGAATGTCAATTAACGGATAGAATAAAACGATCGAAATGCAATGAATCATAAGGACAATCAATTTTCTTGTTATATTTACAAATCACAACGTGAAACGCTTTCTTTTATTTGCTTGAAATAATCCGGAAATAATTTATAAGTATATAAGCAGACACAAGCATTGAATGTAAACAAGAGCCTCTATGTACAAACTTTGTGAAATACAAGTAACAAAAAAATACATATAATATGCACATGAAACAAAAATTATGGACTAAAAATATAATACATCAATATCTCAAACAGTACTTAACTATACTGCTAAATACTAATACATATTTATATAAGTGAAGTGAGGATGTGTGCAGTGTAGGTTTGTTACTCTTTCACGCAAATACTACTGAACCGATTACAATGAAATTTAGCGCACATATAGAGGGTAACTTGGATTAACACATAGGATAGGTTTCATCCCGGAAATCCCACGGGAACGGGAATTATGCGGGTTTTTCTTTAAAAACGCGGGCGAAGCCGCGGGCGGATATCTAGTACTTGATAATACAAAATGTCTTCTAATAATTTTCTTCTCCATTTTCGTTAACAAAGGGTACATAATAAAATAATTATTTATAACAAATTTTAAAAGGCTCTACACAAGTTAAAGCAACAAAAGGCTTATATTTTATAAGCGAGCCCGTGGGCGGCCGCCCGCCCGCCCAGGCTTGTATATAGGGGGTGTTGCGAAAGCCTTATTATCTGATAGGTTTAAATTTGGACGACCGGCTGTATAAATACAATCCAGTTGTTTAGTTTTAAATTAATTATTGTGAGTCAGTGCTAGAATTGTTTTAAGTAACGATTGAAAAGGAATGATAAAAGTTATTGCCTATGGGGTTTTATAAGCTATGAAATAATGTAATATAATCTATCTAATAATCTAATAATATATTATAAAGGCGAAAGTTTGTAAGGATGTATGGATGTTTGTTACTCTTTCACGTAAAACTACTGAACCGATTACAATGAAATTTAGCACACATATAGAGGGTAACTTGGATTAACACATAGGATAGTTTTTATCCCGGAAATCCCACGGGAACGGGAACTATGCGGGTTTTCCTTTGCAAACGCGGGCGAAGCCGCGGGCGGAAATCTAGTATCATTATATTTACATTTAATATTATTAAGAATACAGAAATCAAAAAATTCATATACCTCCATGGATTATAAATTAAAAAGAATAATAACAGTCGTACTTCTAATTTCGCTTGAAAGTTTTATTCATAAAATGATATCTCAGAAATTTAAAATTCATTCGGTGTTATAGATAGCCCATTTATCGACGAAGGCTATATATCATCACGCTAAGACCAATAGCAGCGGAGCACTGCGGGTAAAACCACGGGACACAGCTAGTATATAATATAATTATAGTGTTTCGCCAAAAAACACCCTGTATAAATAGTCAATAAACGGTATATAGCATGCGCTAAGTTTACGAGCTGTTTTACTCGTTAAGCATTCAAGCTGTTAAGTTTAAGCTATTATAAACCTTTAATCACTTAAGCTTCGGTCGCATTAGTGCAACTTGACTTTGTGTCTCAAATTTAACTTTTTGTAAAATTTTATAGTTATATAAAAATCTATGTGAAGTAAAAAATAGAAGATATTTAAATATCAATTTTCTAACATATATTTATTTATTTTAGCAAGGTATATTTAGGTTAGCTAAACGGAATAGGATTCACTAAATAAGTATAATTTTTAATATTTTAATATTTAAAGTATATTATAATAACAAAAAGCGTTTGTATATTGCGTGATAATAATTATTGTAAAACTAGCGGTCCGCCCCGGCTTCGCCCGTGGTACATTATTACGTTTTCTCTACATAAGAACAATCCTCGTACTTCAAGGAATATAATAAAAAAAGAATTATCGAAATCGGTTCAGCCGTTCTCGAGTTATGCGCTTACCAACACATTTTGCGATTCATTTTTATATATAAGAAAGAAGAAGAAGATAAGATTGAAAATATAACTTTTACTTCATACCTTCTAAAACCTAACAGTAAAATAAAGGTTCGCATAAGTTTTATTTCTGTCTTAGACTAATTTACTAATTTGCTTTAAATTTCCATTTACAAAGAATTTAAACAGTCAACTTTCAAATTATACGAAATGCTTTTCATTTTCGTTAGCTTGAAAATAATATTTGCTTGTCATTCATCGTTGAAATAAAAACTAAAGCCCACACTTTAATTTAATAAACGACGTAACCTAAATAAAACATTAAACAATTTTCGCCATTATAAAAAGTATATTAAAGGCGAAGTTAGCGTGAGTCAGCGAATGGATGGTATAATTGATCTGATAAGGGGTGAAACACCTTTATAGTTGATTTTTTATATTTTTAATGATTATAATGTTTTGTTTATTTATTTTATTATTCGTTTTGTTGCCATGGTAGCAATTAAAATGAGTCCACCGTAAATCTTGATATACATCTACAAGCGAAAAGTCAATAATATTTGTTTAATTTATTTCATTCATATCTTCTATAGTCTATTAATAATTATCGATAAGTTGAATATTTGCACATTTTTATTCGGACTTTAATTAAAGGATACTCAAAGAAATAGCGCAGTTTTTATATTTAAAACCGACATTTGTTATAAATAATAGTTACATATTTATTGCTGATATCGCTGAAATAAATATTATGGATGTTTCCTTTATTATTCTTTTTAATAGAGTTATTTTATAAAATGGAAGAAAGCTTTGCTCGCTAAAAAGACTGGTATTGATATTTTTCCTTGAACCATATACGAGGAAATAAATATATTTGAATTTGAATGAAATAAAGTGTAATAAACTAAACGTTCAAATTAGAGCTTTTCCAGAACCAAAAATTAGAAATCTAAAACTGGTTAACGCAGCTTTCCAATTGAGATTTTCTTATTGTTAACCTTTTTTTCTTGTCACTAGCTCATATACAATAATATTAAAGAAGGTTTTCAGACAAAGAGCAAATCTTAATATCCACTCTGACGAAGCGATGCTAATAATTAAAATATACTTGTGTACCTACGAGTTGTCACATTACAATAATTTCAAATCTTTAAGTACATCTATCCAACATTACAACCTCTTAACAAAACCTGAATTGCATTTTCGTGAATAACCTCTAGTAACAAATTAGTCGATTTCCCTGGCCAGTGTTTTATGGAAAACAATAATCTTAGATAAGGGACGGTAATCCATCATAGTGGTGGCAATTGTTTTTGCTTGAGCGAACTTGATTAAATACTCCGATATGGCAACCCGGCTGGTTTAAAGTGGACCACGGGTTTCGGTTTTTCGATGGGGATTAGTGACAGTTTGTTAAGTCGGATTATAGCTACTGAGTTATGACGTATGCATGAAATAGAAGTTATTTTTTAGGTAAAATGTTGAATTTAAAACATTCTTAGTAGTAAACACGTAGTAACCACACAATATACACTTTCAATACTTTTATACCAGATGGTTTTCCACATAATATTTATCCTTTTAGGTTCTTGCCATGTTCTTAAGATCTGTATTTGAAGCTTTTATTCTGTATAAGTTACCAGTTACTATGTATATAAACCATTTCTACTTAATTGTTTTCCTCAAAATAAATGTGTGTAAGCTTTGTAAGCTTATTTTTTAAGCTCTTTCCCTAAAGACAACGTTTTATAAAGTTTAAATGGTTTCTATAGGTTGAATATAGTAAGTAGTAAGTATGTTTTACTCGTAGAATATACCAACAACCTTTCTATTCAGTTTGTTTTCCACACATGTAAGAGTTGAAATGTCATGGCATTCTTTTAGGCTTTTTCCTACAGTCAAAGTGTAATAAACTTCATTTGCAGTCAATAAAGAATAACTTATTTATGATAAATTATGTTCTAAATCAGTTATTTACTTTAACCTTCCTATGTACATTTCTCCCAATATACATAGCATATGACGCAACATAGTTCGAACAGGGTTGGCATCAATAAATCGTAGTAAGGGCGCGGGCACACGATGCGTTGCGGCGCCGCACCGCAAAGATTTCACCGTGTCAGTGGGCACACGAGTGATGCGGCGCCGTAACGTTGTTCTGTCGCAGCGGCGTCGTAGCAGCGTTGCATAGCGTGTCCTTCCTTGTGACGCAAAACAACTGAGCGGTGCCTCTCCGACGTCGCACCGCATTCACCCCTCCCCGCCTCGTCTTGGTGGTTACAAGTCCGGTGCGGCGCCGGAGCGCATCGTGTGACATGCCACAGATATTTCTATGTAAGACGACGCAGCGACACCGCTCCGGCGCCGCACCGCCGCCGCAACGCATCGTGTGCCCCCGCTCTAAGGCGAATTAGCATCAGATCGATAGTGTTCCTTCCGGCAGTGCTGAGCGGAGGCAGGCACGGGGTATTATATATGTATTTGGTTTGGATGTGGATTTATTGGTGGAATTTTTTATGGTTGGGTCGGTTATGAGTTTATTTAATGTACACGTACATAGATAATCTACTGTAGTTTACATAATTCAGTAAAAAATAATCTGATCGATTTATTTGAAAATACCTATAAGTAACGTTTGTTATTATCTCATTCTCTGAAGTGTAATTTATTTTTACTAGAATAACGTGGGTAGGTATCTAATTTACAGTATTCAATATTTTCAATAAATATCTTTTTGATTTCGCATGAAACGCGCATGCGTTTATCTACCCAGTACCTACTTACCTACTGTCTACTAGAGAAATAATTATTGATATTGATTTAACATTTTGTATTTACGGTTACAATTTTTGTGAGACTTAAAAATCATAATAAATTTAAATGTTTAAATACTTTTACAATATTATAAAATGATAACACTGAAAACAAATTATTCAATATTTTCTTATTATTATTCCAGATAAAGAAATCCTTTCAACAAGCTCAAATTAACACACATTTTTACACACATACGCCGTAAGACCGCAATCCAAAATACATAACCTAATTACCACAATTACACGTACTCGTCTCTCATAAACAATCACAATAATCGGAATAAACGGTAAACCTTCTGAGAATCGAGTTATTTACAATCAGGCTACCGAGATATCGAATTTAAATATTTCACAAAATCTCAACTATCGAGATCCCGTGGCGTCGCGGCGAAATCTTTACGGCTGCTCTCGGTCTTGTAATCGATGCCTCAACAATCGATTTAATTAGAATTATCGATATTTTTATGTACAGTCGTGTGGGGAATGCGTTATGAACAAAGGAGTGAAGGTAGTGATTGTTATAAAGGCATTCTGATGCAGATTTTAAAAGATTGAATGAAACTTCTTCATTTATTTTATGTTACGTAGTTTCTTTATTGTTGGCCAAATTATGTGATGTTGATCGTAATTTCCAATGATCTCTTAGTTATCAATGATTCAACGTTCACATTATTTATTAGTCGTTTGTACCAACATTTTTAAATAATCAAACCTTCCATTATTTAAATTCACTTCTTCAAAGCCTTATTAAGGCAATAAGTATAACATTTTTTCATATTTACCAACCACAGTATAAAACCACATCTCGACTCGCCAGTACCACGTTCATCAGTGACTTTTCGACGAGTAGCCCCCCACTGCTTTTTATATTCGAATTTCGATATAAAATTATAAAGAGGCTTAATAACTCACTCTGTGATATACGATGGTAGCGGACATATGCAAAGTAGGGGTAAGATTTACGCGACCAATTACCAGCTTCGATTGTACGTTCTGGATTAAATGCCTAATGCTTCAAGTTTGGTATAGTTATTAGGAAATACTATATGATTTTATACCAAAGCTGTTACTCGGCAAAAACGTAGGAAGAATAATAATCAAGAGCAAGAATCAATTAATTCGTTACAAAAAAATTAAAGATTTCGCTCTTAGAAGAACTTTAGTTCGAAATTTTTTATACTATGTCACAATAATATAATGTTTTATCGTAACATATTTTAAGTATAAACGTAGAGTCTCTTTTCAAATTCTTATTCACGTGTGTGAATTGTGATATCTTAATCACATAAATTATTAAAATTATTTTTGATGAAATGTTGTGTTTATAGTTTATACATAATTATGTCAACGAATAATACTTTTTTTGCTTGCAGATTATTATTATATAGTCTCATCATAGTTGAATCTTTAGGATTTATAGCCAACTAGTATTTATCAAATATTTTGTATGAGTAAAATAGCCATTATCCATAATATGTATATCAATTCACTAATTAATAAAATTATATTTTTTGTAATGCCCTTTTTAAGCCTTTTTCGCAAAATTCTTTCTTTAACTTTGTATATTTTAATTATTATTTCCTTTCGGTGTATGTCACTCGTGTAACAGCATCAGCAAATTAAATTAAATACCTACAACTAAACATAATTCACAAACACTTACAATTAGACAAAACAAACGTGACTCAGAATCAGATGCGAAGATAAGGAAATCTAATCACTCGCGAACTGCTGTATCGATTTCGAAACGAGTCGAGTTCTCGAATATTATTAATACATACAGCCTATAATAAAATTGCCTGACAGCGTTAAATATGTGCGGTAGTCCACATTTATAAGTAATCGAATATCGGTATGCGTTCTGCGTTCAGCGAATAAATTAGATCAGTTTATTTTAATTTGATTTTCTTTTAAGGGATTGGAAAGGTTTTTAATAATGTTCTGTTCTAGGATTAGTCATTTTGTTTTGTATGATGATTGGGTATTATTTGTCCAAAATATTTGTGAATTTCATGAGACACAAAATTTTACAAAATGAGTACCTAATTTACAGTGCCTATCTATAAATAAGCACTTTGCGATTTTTAATAAGCGTAAAATCCTTAAGATTCAAATAAATAAATCTATTATAATATGAATTATTACCAAGAAATCGTCTAAAATTGTATTTAAGAATTCATGTCTTATTTCTGAGATTCTTTTTTTTTTGCAGTTTAATTTAAATTTTACACAACACACTCTCTACGATCCTTTACCATTTTTATACTATAAATTAAGGATTTAACATTAACACTACCACGTACCTTGAAAATAGCTCTTCGTACGCAGGTAACTAACAGACAACCGCAGTATAGACAAGCGGTCCAGTTTGCTAAGTATGTTCTGCTCGAAGGGGAGGAGCGAAGCGAGCGTGTCAAGTTCCGCATTGAGACGCTCCCGGTGACGCTTGCTGGGGTTGCTCTTGGTGACGCCGTCTTTCGATGGTGGTTTGATGCTGAAACAGAAATAATTGTCAAAATCCAAGTGCAATAATAAATGGAATTCTAAATATAATAATGTTTGGCTATATTATAAAAAGCTGATGAAATAAAGAGCGTGTGTGAAGAGCACACGTGTTAGAAGTAAAACTTCTTTCACAAATTCAAAGTCCAAAATCGTCGCCTTACTCCATGACGTGACGGTATTGCCATGACATTGAAATTTTACTCTCAACGCGCCTAAAGAAGTTTTACTTCAAAAAGAACAATAAACACGTTTCAAAATAACTAATAAGGTTCAATTAAGAAAAATAATCAAAATAGGGACGATTTTTCCAACCGTCCGCGGCTTAACAATAATATTGTAAAAAGTCAACAATAAAAACAATTTTTTTCAAATAAGCTGAATTTTCAATCTTTGACGTTTAAATTATGTTAATTAGGAAAAACTTTCAGAAATAATGTTACTATTGCATGTATTACAAAAGGCTCTTGTTCAAATATTAACATATTCAAACAACTATATTAAAAGCAACAAGGCAACGCAGCGGTGATCTATTTTAATTAACATTAGTTAGCGTTAAATTACAGTTTAAATATACAAAAGGTATTTGTTTTTGTTAATTTGTGTTCACATCTCGCTCGCATAGGTAAGCACGAATTAGTATCGGACAGAGGTGCTGTGGAGTCGTCTTTAGTTTGATTTATATATCACTAGGCTTCCGCCCGCGGCTTCGTCCGCGCATTCAAAGAAAAACCCGCATAGTTCCCGTTCCCGTGGGTTTTCCGGGATTGAGTCATTTTCCCGGGATAAAAAGTAGCCTATGTCCTTTCTCGGGTATCAAAATATCTCCATACCAAATTTCATAAAAATTGGTTCAGTAGTTTAGGCGTGATTGAGTAACAGACAGACAGACAGAGTTACTTTTGCATTTATAATATTAGTATGGATTTAAAAAGATGAGTAAATTTTACGTATGAAAGTTTGTGGTTTCCAACAACAATATTCAACAATATTCAGCGAGCGCGCTCATCTTTTTGTTTGAAATACGTATTAAAAATACCTTGATTGTATTGTATTCTGTACAATATCGTATTAAAAATAATGTTCTTACATATTTTTATTAATCAATATATTCATTTTAATTTTTAAGTCAATACAATTATTAATATGTTAAACTAATTAAACAAACAGTTATTATAGGTTATTTTAACTCACTCTACCACCATTAGTACCCTGATTATATTATTCAAGCGCTAAACAGCTCCACACATTTCTATGTTCGAAATTGCTGCATACATTTGGGCATTACTCATTGCCGCCCGTCGTTTTTGTTGATTTATTCAAAGTATCAACGCGCCTCGGCCCTTTGATACTTTTCCGATACAAATTATATGCGTACAGTATTGTGTTCTATCAAAAATACATCATATTTCGTGGGTGATAACGTCTTAATTCGATTGTGAGTAGCGAGCGTAATAATCGATAAATCAACACCGATTATTTCTATAAATTGTAACTCGATTAAGTTATAATCGATATCGTGTAATGTATATACGTAATCTGTCATCAGTACGCCAATAATTCATTGAATGTGTATATTTCGACTCATAGGTATTAGTCACGGAAACTCCGGCTAAATACCTTGCTAGTACTTTATAGCTCTAGTAGTACAAGATTTCATTAAGTCAATATGTCATGTATTTAGAGTAACATAATTTCCTAAATATCATAAATGATTAGATTTTGAAATGATACCTATTCTAGCTCCTACAGTTTGTTTGATACAAATTCGATATTAAGGTCAAAAAGAATTAAGATACTTATCAAAATTGTAACAAACCTCTTCAGTACTTTTGCGTATAAGCAGTAAGCTTATTTAAAATGCATACAATTCTTCGGAATCATATTTTATTTGGAAAATGGAATCAAATAATTATAATGCATTGGAAAGTAAATTCTTTTGCAATTTAATTCATTGTCTCCGAAGTCTATGAATGATTCAGATTGAAACTGAGATACATGGTTTGAATATTTATGTTATAACTTACATACTTATTTGGATAATGTTGAAAAATAAGAAGATACACAAAAAAAAACAGTATTTTTTGCAATCTTTTAATTTCAAAGTGTTAACGTAATTATTTTCTATCATATACTTATGTTATAAACGCGAAAGTGTGTTAGTTTGTCCTTCCTTCACGCTGCAACGGAGCAAGAGATTGATGTGATTTTTTTGCACAGAGATAGTAAACTCCGTAATAAAAACATTATAACAACTTTAACATAGTTTCTAGTTCCGGGTTCTCTTTAGAATTTTTCCATGAAATATCTATTTGACGATAGGAAGAAATATAGTGTTTCAATATTATTTTAGGCCGTAATCAGTAAAACAATTTAGCAATACACATTCCTTTAGTATCATATACCTATTACTTATAAGAGATAGCTTCGGCTCGATCCTTAAAAGAAGAACAAAACAAAAACGTTCAGAGCACCGTTAAATCAACGATAAGAAATCGCGGCTATTAAATGTTCATCAGACGTAAAAATTACACTAAATTAGCTTTAAACATGAGAAATATTTGGAGCTTTTAAGGTGTCTTGCGCCTAATAGTTGATACGTTTAGACAGTTTTGGTTCGACGAACTTGATGAAATGTTTGTTTATTGCATTTTAAATTATCATTAGACGTAAACTAAACTAGAACTTAAAGCTAAAATGTACAATGAAAAACTTATCGTAATAAAAACTCTGCAAGTTAACTATGAAACAAAACGAAGCGAAAACAAACTAATACACCAAATTCAAATGTCCAATTGACAATTCAATTAACGTCCTACACAATTCACATTTTACATTGGAATAATCCGTCCTCAATGGGATCGTGAATATGCCATAATATAAGAAAGAGAAGAAGAAGAAGCAGAAATAATTTACATTTGACAACGATTTTCTATAGCATTCTTCTCTGAACGATTAGTAAAATATAGACTGCGATATTACTTATAATATCCTTGAAATAACAAAAGTTTTCGCACCTAGAAAAGTATCTGCGTGTAAGATAAAGGGTTACTACACTGATAATGTGATAGCCGCAGTAAGATTTAAGTATTATGAATCCCATAGCTAACTAAAATAGTCTTGAAAGTACAAAAATTAAGGAGCTAGTAAAGTCATGATGTATCAGAACACGACAGTATGCAAGAAGACGGATTAATGATCTGACGTGACAGTAGTATCTAAGATTCATTTTAATTAGTAAAATGTCCTTGAAAAGCCCTCAAATAACAAAAATGAAGTAGCTAGTAAAGTCATGGTACATCAGAACACGCATTAGCATGTAAGATAAAGGGTTCTACGGTGACGTGACAGCAGTAAGATTCGTTTTCATTCGGTCGCATGTCTGCACGGAACCCATTCAATGTCTCCCTTGGTCAATGACTTGTTTGCACCTATAATTGTTATGACGGCTGAACATGTTCCTTGCAAGATTTCGTGTTCGGTTTGTGGATAGGTTAGGTCATAATCTGACTGGTTTTTACTGTGCGGTAGTTTTCAAATGCGTTAGTATCGAATACAGATTGAAGTGAAGCCTCTTTAGCGTAAATTCAGATGCATTTTTGTCATCATGAGTAAGCAGGTGAACTTCAATTCAAGCTGTCTAGCTAGACATTTTGTTGAAAAGACACTGATGACAATAATCGACAATCGAAACTAATTACAAATATAGCTTGGTTCTTTATCTCTTGATTCAAGAGTTTTATTCATTTCATATTAAAATTTAGCCAGCAAAAAAATTAAAGTGTACCGTCGGCCACCCATCATTTGTTTCATCTCAAAGATGCTGTTAGTGAAAAAAAATTAACAAGTAGTTTTGTGTTACGTCATAGACCCTATGTTTACAAATGCGTCGGTCCTGTAAGGTATAATTATAAACGTATTAGTGAGGTCAACGGCCGAAAGGGTGAAGGCCAATTTGAAGGTTTTGTTTTAAGGCCACATTTGGTGTGGATGTAAACATCACGCATGTATTCATAATCTATGAATAGGGTCTCCGCGGGTGCGTTTTTGGTCCGCTACTATAAATAATGTTTGAAAGTAATGAATGTGTCTTAACACACTTTTTCTAGTCATTGAAATACAATATTGTAAACTATTTTTTTTAATGTAAATAAAAGATAATGACAAACAAATGCTACTTTGTAATTAGAATCAGTTTTATTGTTCTTAACACAGATACAACGTAAGTTTCTTGAATAAATAATTATAATCTGAAATTAATAACTTTGGTACTGCATTGAAAATTGAATACGGGCGATAATTACGAAAATTGCTCGATTATGTTGTCAGAAAATAGGAATATTGATGGTCTATTAAAGCGATAAAGGTGTTTTAAGTGATAATTAACGGCTTGATTTACATGTTCTATTAGTAACGACATGCAGTGTGCGGACACCAAAGAATATGTATCTATATTTAGCACAGATGGCAGGCAGGCTTTCGCCCTAACCGCTCATGTACGGACCAGATAAACACATTAAGAATCATACTGGAAGAAGCATCAGAATGGCAACGGGAGATCTATCTCACCTTTGTCGACTTTGAAAAGGCTTTTGACACAGTCACGTGGTGTAGTATCTGGTGCCGACTTGAGGAAATAGGCGTTCCAAGCAAGATCATCAACATGCTGAGAGCACTTTATAAAAAATACGCATGCAAGGTGGCACATGACGGGCTTATTTCCGATGATATAGATGTCAGCGCAGGGGTAAGGCAGGGCTGCTTGTTATCTCCTCTGTTGTTTTTAGTTGTTCTGGATAGCATAATGCACAAAGTCAACGACGGAAAGCGACGCGGTATAGAGTGGGGGTTGACCGAGCAACTAGATGACCTTGACTATGCTGACGACCTGTGTCTGCTCAGTCACAAACACGATGACATGCAATCCAAACTCGACGACCTTCAACGCGAGGCTGCATTATGTGGACTAAAAATTAACACCCTGAAGACGCAAGAAATGCGAACCGAAGGAAGAAATCCACAAGCGCTAACACTAGGATCCCAGCAGATAAAGCGTGTCCAGCAATTTACTTATTTAGGCAGTGTGGTGTCCAATACAGGAGGAACCGAAGAGGACATCGCTTCACGAATCGCCAAAGCAAGGGCAACCTTCGCGCAGCTACGATCCATATGGCAATCGAAGAAGCTAACACGTGGAGTGAAATTTAAAATATTTCGCTCCAACGTAAAAAGTGTCCTATTATATGGTAGTGAAACGTGGAGAGTTACTAAAGCTATCACGCAAAGAATCCAGGTCTTCGTCAACCGATGCCTCCGCCAAATATTAAGAATTTACTGGCCCGAGAAAATATCAAACGAACAACTGCTGGAACGCTGCCACGAGACGCTGATTTTGCGCCAAATTTCACGCCGCAAATGGAAATGGATCGGCCACACTCTCAGAAGAAACACATCGCATATACCCAGGCAAGCCCTGGAGTGGACTCCCCAAGGGAAAAGGAAGCGTGGCCGTCCTAGGCAATCCTGGCGTCGTTCGGTGGCGGCGGAAGCTAAGGCGATTGGGTTGACGTGGCCGGAGGTGAAGAGCGTAGCCCAAGACAGAACGCGATGGCGGCGCACTGTGGACGCCCTCTGCCCCACATAGGGGACATAGGACAATAAGTCAAGTAAGTCATATTTTATAGGTGAAAGAGAAAATTGTCTTATTTAAAGCGATAAAATATCTTTGGCATATGAATGAAGAAGTGCATCAAATGGACAAGGTGGCATTTACCATGACCGCTAGTTGAATACTGGGAAAAAATAAAACTCTAAAGTGATTATCTCCACAATTCATCGTAGATAAGTATGTTCGTAAAAAATGCCTAATTATGAACAATACATAACCTTCAATGCACTTGTAATAACTGAATGCTATAACTTATTTTAGGACAAGCATTAATATACAAAGATCAAAAAACAATCCTTATATCGATACGCATAGTGATTGAAATCCTTTAAAACTACTAGCTAACGTAAGATATGCTGAAAAATTGAAAACTTCCAATGTCATAAGTGCCGATTTTAGTTCAAGTTGAATTGATTCTTATGCTGATGATTTAAGATTGAATATTGATTGTAGGATAGACGTTGTACATGGATGCACATGTGTGCCAAGCAAAATTAAGTGTGCCAATATCATCGTTCTCGCTTGATCGCGTCCAGCCTTCGTTGGAATAGCTGTTTTCCGTCGATTTTTCTCGTATTTACGCATTTCTATTTCAGTCAAGGTCTTGTATATGGGAAACGTGTCTGAATATAATAGATTTTATGTCATTAATTAACATTTTCTTAAGATTTTCAAGAAGAAAGATAAGCAAATAAATACCTATAATTTTATCAAAGTTTTAGATCTGCTTAGACTTAAGTGACTGAGCTCGATTCAACTGTTTTGAAAGCAGTCTAAACAATAGACACTATAAAACACTTGTCATTTCCACAACAACGTTAATAAATGTTACTAAATATGCGATAATAGGGACCTTGTTATAACAATGCACTAGTTTTGTAGAAACTACTGAATGCCATGAATCGATCGCTGTGATATTTAATGTAAGTAGATGTCAATGCTAAGGGCATCTTCAAACATTATGAACAAATATCGAATAAATAAAAAAACATGATACATGCATGCATGTAATATGTAATATGTAATTTCATTGTTCAGTTAAAACATTTTACTAAGTTTTTACGAAAAGCATTCATCACAAATCACAATCGTTTAATTAAATAGAACTTTTACTTTTTACTACAACAGGGTTTACCACAGTATAGAAATTAATATCCAACATTAGAAAGAATCATACAAAGCCCATTACCATAATTTACGAAGTCTCTTCATAAAAATAGAGTCCACCATGACCCCAGGTCGTTAGGTGATTACTAGAAATCATTGCAATTGGCACAAATTGCATTCTACATATGATTGTACTTGTCTATTACGTTTGATGAGCCTGTTTACGTTAATATGATAAGTACAATAAGGTAATATTGCTGGATAAAAGTGTCAAGCGAATTTGTATTGAAATATTGGATTCTGTTTTTTTTTTTGCTAGTCAAATAGGTACTTCCGTTACTAAATTTTAACAGAGTTGGTAGACTTCTTGCAATTTTAAAATTATACTTCGTAATTAATAATAGCGATTTAGGTAACTTTCTTTAAAAAAGACCGACAAAACCGCATGCCAACAATTAGGAAACCTAAATACAATTAAACCAGCAAATTTAATTCCACACTTAATTATAATTGACACTTACAATACTATTCTCCAATACATATAATCCGATTTCACGCTTAACCCTGCACTGCTGTAGCAAATTTCCCCCTATCGGTGTCGGGTCTAAAATACCCGCTTTGTGTTTTGACAGGAGTTAATACAAGGGTCGTCTTTACCTGTATAGTGTATATTGGAACCCTGCGCGTGCTCTATTGTCCCTTTATTCACTTGTTGGGGTCGATTTGGTACATTTATTTCCAAGTTTATTTGCACATTAATTGAATAAGCACGGTCTGTATGGGGATATTAATGATCGGAGCAAATGCTTTTAAATATTGATTGAATTGTGGTTTATTGAGATGATGTTGAGGTTTATCAATTTTTTTTATGGAATTTAACAGGTGTCACCATAAAATTGTTTTACTGGAGTCATTCTTAATACGTACTTATTATAACGAAAAATAATTTGTAATTAAAAAAATACAATAACGATTTTTGCACCTTACAACTGTTAAGTTGTTACGTTCACATAAGATTTGATGGTTCGTATCATTGATAATACAGTAATATTTTAATATCAAAATAACAATACGCGGGTGGTTTAAAAAACAAAAGCCACAAAAGCTTTCACCGGCTAAGCGCTATTAAAACAATATTAAGATGGCTCCAGGCCAATGTTTAGTAATGACACGGTTCTAAACAAAAGAATCTCAATCACATCGTATGTTATATGGTCAAGTAGTCAAATAAACTTTTCGTTAGGATACCGTTCGTTCAGATCGTTGGGATTTACCTACATGGTTGGTGAACAAAGTTTTATAAATATGGTTTTAGTTGATACTAAAAGCATAGTATAAAATGAGCTAAGGGCGAGTATCACTCGTGTATTACATTTATAATATTACCTATATTAGAAATGTAATATTCGTATGTGTCATATTCAACATCTTCGAATTAGAAATCTAGTTGCAGCGTCATCAAAATAT
Organism: Colias eurytheme; assembly: GCF_061535395.1. Lineage (NCBI taxonomy): Eukaryota > Metazoa > Arthropoda > Insecta > Lepidoptera > Pieridae > Colias > Colias eurytheme. The sequence continues at coordinate 8,431,481 of NC_142999.1, read as the reverse complement.
ATTTTGTTAATATAATTAGCAAATACAAACGAACGTGTCGATCACAATACTTGTACTTACAGAATTATTTTCTAAAAATTTCGCTTATTGCCAATTCATAGGTTTGAATTATTCTCATAATATTTTAAGATACTTCTGTCACAGATTATACTTGTCAATGTTTAAACACGCCACATTTATGTAATTTCCTCTATTCAAACATAATACCCTCTACACCACCCATACAGCCATCTCAATTACCACAACATTTATTCCCCAAAGAAGTATAAGCTCGGAAAGTGACGCGCAATAATCCCTTCAATCCATTAGTTACCGAAACCCTAATGCGTATTAGTGTGCGTGGATGTGGTCATAGTGACCAGTCGAGCGGGGGAAGGAAAACAATATTACATCCGCGTTTGAGGGTTACTGATTTTTTTAAGAGAAACTTCTTTAGGCGCGTTGAGAGTAAAATTTCAAGGTCGCATCATGGTAACACCGTCACGTCATGGAGTGGCAACGATTTTGGTATCTTTGTATCTTAGCAAAGAAGTTTCACTCGTGACACGTGCTCGTTTTCATATTTCTATATTTTATTGAATTGATACAGGTTAAATGATGATATTGCATTGATGAGAGTCCTAAGAGTCTGGATGTAGATACTGAATTTTATAATATTTATTGTACCTAGACTTACGTTAAAAACAGAATGATGAAACTAAACATCAGGTATTAAATAGTTATATAGACAGTTACCTATAGACTCTCTTGAATACAATCCATACTAATATTATAAATGCGAAAGTAACTCTGTCTGTCTGTCTGTTACTCAATCACGCCTTAACTACTGAACCAATTTGCATGTTTGGTATAGAGATATTTTGATACCCGAGAAAGGACATAGGCTACTTTTTATCCCGGGAAATAGGATAGGTTTTATCCCGGAAATCCCACGGGAACGGGAACTATGCGGATATTTCGTTGACTACGCGGGCGAAGCTGCGGGTGGAAAGCTAGTATTGAAATTAAATTGTGTATATTGCCCACAATTTAATGGCTGATTTACCCTCAGTATAATAGCTATCTTTCAGTCTATTCTTGCAGTTTCACATATGTTTAAGTTGTAGTTCAATAATGGATCACATAAAGATAATTGCAGTTAATTGTTTCTTGATACTGACCCTTGTAATTAATAATTTGCTACTTCAAGTGATGAATTACTACGAATGGTGATATATAGAGTAATATATCATTTTGTTTAAATAGATGTTCTGTGGTAAGTTTTATTATTATGAGTTTACTAAAATTAATTACTATTTGTATATGTCGCAGGCAAATTGTACAATTTCCTCTGTTTACAAACGGCGTCTGTCACTTTACAAACGCTAGGCATTTTGTTATATGTCGAGAATTCGTAATCAGAAAGTTTTGGTTTGGATAAGGGGGTGGGTTAGGTTAGGTTCTTTTTTTTAAACTACACAGAAATAGGAACCCCGCGAAGCGAGGGCTCCATCGGTTCGCAACCGTCTTCTTGTGGATGTTTGAAAAAAGTAAATACACAGCATATTACAAAATGCCGCGCGTTTGTAGACGGCGAGATAATATACAATTTGCCTGCGACTGACTATACACGTATCATTTTGAAGAAAATATATTGTTTAGGATAATTGCATTGAATACAAAAAATACATTTAGAACAATATAAAACAATTGTATTCTGATAATAAAGCTTAAATTATTGAAATTTTCAGTAAAAATTAAACAGTACTAGGTATATTAGAAACAAGAGATGACACAGTTAAACATGATTAAGTCATTTACCTATACGCAAAAGTACCTAGGTTAGCTCTTATAAAAAAAAAAAAAAAACTTTTATAATAATTTCCACGTGCTAGTCTAAGAGTTGACATCAATTCCACAAGATATAATTAAAATTGCACAAACATAATTCTTTGTATATTTAGCTAAGTATGAAAATATCTTTAAATGGTAATAACTGCAAAAAATTGAAGAGTCATTCAATCACTTAAAGACCGTGTACATCCAATAATTATTTATACTGTGTACAATTTTTTATCGGCTTTAATTAAAACTATGTTTATTATCATTGTTCTTGGCGAATGATTCGTAAAAAATTGATTGTATTTAAAATATCGCCTTGCCCTAATATTTGTGGGAATTACATAGGTTTAATAATTATTTGTAATTGTTTAGAGCTATGTCATAGACACAGTTGTGTGTACAAGGTTCTGGGGACAAAAAGTATCATTTAATGCGAATAAATCAAACAGAAAAACATATCTTTGTTTTTTATTTAAGATTAGTTTAAGATTATACCTAAAGGATTAGCATTAAATATTATATTTAATTTTATTTCCATTTAATTTGTCTTTTCGCGTTGATCTCAAAAACTAGTTTGATATATTTTACTTGATCCTACGTAACAAAAAAGTGAAATCTCGTTTTTGCGATATGGGTCACACTTCACATCTGTTTCACTTTCGTTTTTCTTAACATGCACGTAAAAACTTACCTACTAACTTTTCATTGCAGGGCTCCCGTTTCGAATCTAGAGCCTCTTAATCGTCAAAGCAGTATAAAAACTCGACCATTATACCTATATAATTAATAATTAATAATTCATATATTACCTATTAAATATGACGTTAACACTATATTACCCGTTGCTTTTAACAAACAAAAATATTATTATTAGGGCCGATTTTTCAATCCTTGGTTAAAATTTATCCGTCCAATAAAGTCTTACACGAACATATAAAAATGTCACCTGTAAACTGTCAAATACGGGCAAGTAGAATACATTTTTGAAATGAAGTTTAATAAGTTATTCGACGAATAAGTTTTAACCAAGCATTGAAAAATCGGCCCTTAATGAAAAAAATGTTGTGTGGTTTTATGAAACCACGGTAAAAGTGAAACTTAGGCACAAAAATATCGTATTTGTACGATAATTATCGTACGGTTCGACCGTCACGCGACATGCGCTACACAGACCAAAAAGTTTGAGACGATGTAGGTAATAAAAGTTTCACTTTAATAAAAAAAACTTTCATAATGTAAATTTCAAAAAGTCTTTTTTCTTTCCCTTATCAGTAGCATCTGCTCTTTATAGATTTCAGAATAACTAATGAAGTCGATAAGCTGATTACGTATTATCGTTTTTTATCTCACAAAAACAACGTATTCACTTTTCTACCATATTTGTATGTCATGCTTGAACGTTGCTCTTGATTATTTAAATGCATTATTAGTTCTTATATCGATGAATGCGGTGAACTATTGGATAAAAGGTTAATGTTGTGGTTTTATTTTATTTTAATGAGCAGAAAGAGAGAGAGAATTAATTTTAGCATAATAAATAAATAAACAATAAATATTCCAGGACAATTTTCACACACGGCACGATCTGATACTATCCCATGCTAAGCTTTCGCTTGTGATATGGAAACCAGATGGCTGATAAACATACATAATATATATTTTTTTCTAAATACTTATGTATAGATAATTAAGACCCAGACACAGAGCAAACCTCTATGTTCATCACACAAATAATTGAATTAGATATGTTTTATGTTTGTGATTGAAAGCATTGAGTGAATTTGTATCAAATTACCTAGATATCACATAAAACTATTTTATTTAATAATTATCACTACATATTGTTATAAATAGCGTTTGCGTGTAGGTACTAGTGTACACACGTAAGAAGTGAAACTTGTTTATGACCTTATTTTTCAAAAATAATTTACTATATGCAACTTTACAGAAATATGTCGAATCACGCGTGGTACGGATGAGAAAAAGATGGCGCGTAACGGAAAAATGTCACGCGTAACGAAAAAATGTTACACTAAATTTTTTTCCAACCCCGATAAAGAAGTTTCACTTCAAACATAATGATGATAAAAATGTAAACGTTATCGAAGTGAAACACGAAATAAATATAACAACATATTTAAGTAAAAGCTAATCAATTCATTGGCACTTTAACGTACAATAAACTCGTATTAACATTGCATTTTCTAAATAAAGATTGAACGGATAACATCAGAGCATGTACAAGTAGCGGGTGAAACGTGAACAAAACAATAATAAAAGAAAACAAACAAAAAAAAAACAATTAAAAAAACAGAACAATTTAAAATTGTAGCGACTCGCGTGTCGCTCCACTTAAAAAAGCGTAAAATTTGACATATCAACAATCTGTACCAAGTAAAAATAAATCACGGCCGCTCGTTAATTAATTCCTCTAAATTTCGTGTCATTAAATAGAGAAATAAGAAGAAAACGTGGCGGGTGTTGTCTCGATCGATTAAAGATAAGCGCAGAGTGAAGTCTGGGCCAAACAGTAGTTAGGTAACCTGATACACTGTTGGGGAGACTGCACATTGTCTTGTTTTATTTAAATTTGGTGCTTTTGTGGATGTTTGTCAGTTAATTAAATTTATATTTAAATAATTGAATACGCAGTTAATTGAAAGTGTGTGTTTCTGTGAGTTTGATTGATAAAAAATATATGAAGCAATAAATGTAATGAGGAATAATTCAGTCTGAAAATATGATTAATATTATGTTATATTTTTTATTAACTTGTATTATAAATAAAATTTAACATTGACAATTTTGTTATGGCAGCTAAGCAACTGCTCTTTTTGTACAATGCGCATATAAACTTTAAATTAGTTCCGATAATCTTATTTTCCTTTGACTACAAGACTATTGTAGAAGGCCCTTTATTTGAAAATAACTGGAATTCCGCGAATGTATCACAGACGAGCGAATCCATCTTCGATATCGGGTAAGTCAGCTTCGATCGGCGGTAAACGGTGCAGTTTTATTTGTTTTGTTCCAGATCTTATTATAATAGCTATAATTTGATTGTGCCATAATGTCATCTTGCATCTGGTCTCAAATTATTTTACATTAGGACTTACAGATGATACATTTTTTGTACTTTAAAAATGAAATCTACAACTTACCTACCTCTTTATAATAACGTAATCACAGTTTATGGAAGCTTATACAGTGACACAATAGTGGAACAATTATTGTAATCTTTTTCTTATTTTAGTTTCGCACAATAAAAAAATGGTAAGTTCAGACTCTCCATGAAAACTTCTAAAACGATTTTAAAAATTATTTCATCCCTATGGAGCTCCATTGTTTCCTTATTGTTCATGAGTGACATAGGTCCTAATTTTTATTTTCGGGACAACTAGTACAAGTGATATAAGCCACATTTGTTATTTTCTCGGGAAACTAGAGCTTTGAAGCCAGTGAATAATATTTCTTATTGAGAGGATTTTGCGATAGTTCTCACACAATAACAATATTTACCCCACACTACCATTCCCCCTAATGAGGTCACTTACAGCATTCAAGTGTGGTCTGTAACGGTAAATATAAAAAAAAACATTATGTGATGTGCTGCGCACCACTGCGCTTGACCAGTGCGCGGTAGATATATGGAAATTGTTGGAAAAACTGGATTCCGAACGATGTTTGGTTTGAGATTATATTTAAAAAATTAAAGGTTTTGGATTTTAAACGATTTAATTATTATTTTAAACCCGACGCTTTTCCCAGTCACGCCCGATGCAATGTGTACGAAACTTCGGGTCGCGTCGGGTTAATAAAATAATGAATAAATCGCGTTTAAATCCATTAATCTTTTAAATTATTCTGAATGTAGGTACTCGTGTAAAATCACACATAAGAAAATACTATGAGATAAAATGATTATATAATCACTGTTCGATATTTTAGAATTTGATGTGTTGTTGTTTGTGAACTGTGTTGTCTTTATAGAAATACTAGCGGTCCTTCCCGGCTTCGCCCGTAGTACCTACATGTTTGAACTATCCTATCTCTCAAGTTGGATCGACTTGCACATAGATTATAATATTATATATATTATAATCGGTTAAGTGGTTTAGGAGTCCATTGAGGACAAACATTGTGACACGAGATTTATATACATATATTAAGCAAACCCGGTGAACTGCGTTTTGCCATCACATTTCTTTATTTCCCGCTTTTCTGTTGAAATTTTTCCCGAATTTAATTTAATTTTAGGTTGCTATAAACCTCACGGAGCCCGAGACCTTTCCAACGAATGCAAAACCGTGGAAATCGGTTCGTGCGTTCTGGAGTTATAGCGTCAGGAAGGAAAACCTCACTTATTTTTATATAGTAGATATCTCTACATATACATATTTTCGAATGATTCAATCAATCTGTGAAGTAGAACGTTGTTTAAAATCTTGCATTAGTAATGTTATTTTACAGTAACTTTTCATATCTTAAAACTTATTTTAAAACATACAATATAGGTATGTACATTTAGCATTTTTGAACTAAAATAATCGATATTTATTATATTGTTCGATAATGATATTGTATGTTTAATGTAACACCTTTAATTTTCATTAAATATTTGTTTTGTTTCAGTGTAAAAGAGCTTTTCATTACATTGTAACATGTACTTTGTTACCACAAAACGGTGGGTGAAGTTCAAAGATTAGTTAGTCAAAATTGACAGGTGCGGTTTTTGTTTTATAATATTCATATTGTTCTAATAGGTATGTAACAAGTACATACGTATGGCATGGATGTTTTACGTGTTTTTTTTTTTTCAATTATTGATGGTACAGAGAATATGGTTTCAAGATTTGATAACTTTTAACAGAATACTTACGAAAAAATACTATTAGGGTTTTCACATTTTTTACAAGAACGGCGTATAGTTTGGTTCTGAAATAGGCACACGAAAATTTCGCCACCCTTCCTTCCCATGAATTGACATGTACCTGTCACAGCTCGGTGCCCCAATTCGCTGCGGTTTTCGACCACACATCGCCCGCTCTCACTAGGGCCACACCACGTTATCATCTGCTTCTCATTGGACGCGCCTTTACCGTGTAATGCAGTTAGTTGAATTAGCAGCACATCACTCGCAAATACGCTATTCGCGGAGCTGATAACGAGATTTCTACTAATCCTTCACAATTATTCGCTATAGGTGGATTACTGGGATACCAACGGCTACTATACCTCCAATATTCTACTGGGACCACGCCTCACAACCAATGACAATGGATTTTTCAAACTAACTTAAAGGATTTGATCAGAGAATAACATGGGTTTAGCCCTTAAGTACATCATTGTACACAAAGAATAAACAATTCTAAAACCGCGCAATACGGTTTTAAATGTAAAAACGATTGGATAATAGCGTTAACACCGTTGATTCATGCAAATATGTATTGCACAAAACTCTTGCACCGTCCATCATAGAATATAAAACAACGCAGATACGCAATTCCGTTCATATTTTAATATATTTTGTGCGTTCTCTGTTTGTAATTTATTTATAAACGAAGCAAATCAGACCGTTAGTAGATTAAGTTAAATTAGATTTATATCGAGCTTTGTATTTAGTTATGTGTATGCACCGTATGTTGGCGCATAAAGAGCTTAGCTGGCATCGTATAAAGCTAGCTAAATCCCAGTTAAACCAATAAAAGGGTTTTATTAAATGAAAACCTATTGGATTCACCGTCGGCGGCTCGGTGATACTGCATTTAGTACTAATAAAGATTAACACACACTGGAAGCCTGAATACGACATAGCGACCATAGTGCTGGAACGAAAAACGCATATTTAGGTGGACGGAAACCTCTGACGCCGCCAATATGATTTCTATCATCACACAAACACTACATTTTTCACTTTACTTTCATATCTTGATAGTATTTGGGACAAAATATGCGAAACATTGCCATATTAGCACCAGACAATCGACAATATTTTCTATTAAAAATTCAATATTTATTCGATTTTATCGTCACGAAACGCTCATTTATATACGAGCAAATTGAATAAAGTACTCACATCGCACAATACAGTTGCAAAAAAATATAAAAACGCGCGTTTATATACCGGCGTTTATTCCGCCCAGTGTACGACGTGAACCCTTTCTATGAGTTAAACACGGCTTATTCGATTAGTAAGGCCACTGATTGAATTAAGGTGAACGCACTCGCGGTTCTGCGGATTTAGTTTATAGGGTTTGACTATCGCTAATAAGATATACGTTATTTAATACGTTGCTAATAGAAATTACCTTTATAAATTGCACCATAAAATCGTTTGAGAGATCAAGCTTGGATAACACAACAGAAAACTGTAGTAAATAAGGTATTTTCTACACTTCTTTCAATTATTATAGTGTGGAGTAATTGCTTCCATCCCCTGAGCTATAATTAGGCTAAGAGCCGGTGTTAGAATGCGCAAGCTAAGATAAGCAATTTCCTTATCTATATGAATGATTGTTGATTAGAATAATTCCTAATTCCATCCTATTAATATTATAATTAATGTGAAAGTTTGTATGGATGTATGGATGTTTGTTACTCTTTCACGCAAAAACTACTGAACCGATTACAATGAATTTTAGCACACATATAGAGGGTAACTTGGATTAACACATAGGATAGGTTTTATCCCGGAAATCCCACGGGAACGGGAACTATGCGGATTTATCTTTGAAAATGCGGGCGAAGCCGCGGGCGGAAAGCTAGTGGTTAATAAATTAAATTTCTACTGGGAAAGCTTCAAGAAACTCTGTTTTCAGAGCAGAAATGTTATCTTTTAGGAAAAGTATACTACTTAGGAATCTTATACATTTGTATTGTTATTTTTTTTTTAATAAAAATCTGGTCATAATATTCTCTATACCTAGTGATTGATATATTATAATAATACTAGTTTTAATTTTTCAACTGTACGTAACATTAACTAATATAATATTAATTTACATTTATATCCTACCATATACACATCAGCTGCATTCCCGAGACATGTACTTTATCTACCCTTTGGCAAATGCCATTAATTAATTAGGTATATGTACTAATGAAGGGTATATAAGTAGGTATTTAATCAGGATTCGAGAAGGATAGATAAGCTTCCTATCTAATTTTCTGAAATATTTTCGGAAAAAAATTGATAATTTCAAAAAATGACATTAATTTTGTAGAGATTTTAAGATGAATGATGCTATTAGATACCATTTTACGACAAACCAACTTAAAAGATCGAGGTAAAGTATCGTACGCAAATAGATTATGACCAAGGTAACATGAAGCTATCAAGAGCTATCCTTATATTATTCTATTGGTCTTTTTCGTTACCCTGGTAACGTTCTAAATCTAACAGATTCTGGTTTAAACATAGGAGTAACGTAATCTAACCCAGTAGCGCTTCAAAACATTGTATTCATCAGAAAACGTCAATAAATACTAGCGCAAGAAGTTATTATCTTAATGAGCGGTAGACGAAGCATGGAAGGTATTTTTTTCCGTAAGAACACCACAATCGAGACTCAGAATTTAAAATTTACATAATTCATAATCGCTTGCCTGATTGCTTGCAGTGTTAGCGTGGAAGCTTGTGAGGTGTTATTTGTGTTATAGACTAGAGTAGATAATTTTTGAAACAAAAAAAAATCGCAGTCGGATGAAACCCATTAGAAAAGGAGGGGAATATGATAAAAATGTAAGGAAAAATAAATTACGGTCAATCCGAGTTCGGGAAGTGGGAGGGGGGAGCTTTTAAGAGAAAAAAATGGTCTCTCTCGATTTCCGACAAAACTACAAGTCCTACGGAAAAAAGTTCAATGGCAAAGTTGTAGGTAATAAAAGGATCTACAACTTTTGTATTAACAATTTTTTCACATAACCTCAAAACTTAGGTGAAAAATTCAAATAACCAAGTTTTTGGTTTTTTATTTTTATCTACTTCAAAATTTATTGTTTTTCTACGAAATTTGGTGAAAACTTACTTTATTATGTCCCAAATACACTGTAATTTATTTGATTGAAAATATTTATTTTTTCGCCTTATTTTGAATTAATACCAAAAAAACAACCTAATTTTCAATCGAAAAGTCACCCGTCAAAATATCAGCTTTTTTCAAAAACTTGGGGTGCCTTTTATTCATTGAAATCTCTACTTTCATATGGTGTAAAAAAAAAACACCACCATAGTAAATGTTCTCAGGAAATGCATACAAATAGTGTGAAAATTAGCTTTTACTAAATCAGGCACACTTCTCGAACTACCTGAAATGTTTTTATCGACATCAATTTGCTTTTGAATATGCTGTAAAATATTAAATTTAGAACAGATAATTATTTTTCTTTTGAAATATTACCGAAAAGCCGATACAAGAGAAGATATAGAGTTCGAGAAGTGTGCCTGATTTAGTAAAAGCTCATTATCACACTGTTTGTATGCATTTCCTGAGAACATTTACTATGGTGGTGTTTATTTTTTTTTACACCATATGAAAGTAGAGATTTCAATGAATAAAAGGCACCCCCAGTTTTTGAAAAAAGCTGATATTTTGACGGGTGACTTTTCGATTGAAAATTAGGTTGTTTTTTGGTATTAATTCAAAATAAGGCGAAAAAATAAATATTTTCAATCAAATAAATTACAATGTACTTGGGACATAATAAAGTAAGTTTCCACCAAATTTCGTAGAAAAATAATAAATTTTGAAGTAGATAAAAATAAAAGCCCAAAAACTTGTTTTTTTGAATTTTTCACCTAAATTTTGAGGTTATGTGAAAAAATTGTTAATACAAAAGTTGTAGAACTTTTAATTACCTACAACTTTGCCATTGAACTTTTTCCTGTAGGACTTGTAGTTTTGTCGGAAATCGAGAGAAACCATTTTTTTCTCTTAAAAGCTCCCCCCTCCCACTTCCCGAACTCGGATTGACCGTAATTTATTTTTCCTTTTATTTTCATCATATTCCCCTCCTTTTCTAATGGGTTTCATCCGACTGCGATTTTTTTTATCTTTTCATTATTTTTAAAGGCTTCTGCCCCAGTCTATTAATATTGAATTTTTAATAAAATGCCTGACACATTTTTCATGACTTTTACGTAGTGATATATGAAGAGGGCGAACCAAACTCTTTCTTCTTTTTATATCTACTGAGGTATTGATTTTTAAATGGTTTAATCTTCGATTGGAAATATGTACCTGAATTTGGCAATGTGTAGATTATTTCATTGATGGAATTAGATACTATTTAAGTGCCAAGTTATTTCTATTTATATTATCAAGAAGGATTATATACGTGGTAACTCCTTATTTTACATTGCTTCAGCCTATGATTATATTTTTTTTTATTTCTACCCACATTTATATTTTTCAAAAATACCTTTGTAAAATGACTAAGTCTATGAAATCGCTGTAACTAGCGCCGCACAGCGTCGTCTAATCATTTTAATTGGCGACACAGTTGCTCGTAGCTAATGTACAAATAATACTTTTGTGTTTAAGTGTTTGCGGGAAATTTCTGGACTGCAACGTTCAGGAATCGATATTTGAAGGTCGAAAGAATTATTAGGTAGGTAGGTCATGCTACATTAAGTTAACAGGGAGTAGGTATATATACGAGATTGTATACTTTGTAAAAAAACTTATTGCTAATATTTACGTCAAAGTGAATGTAAGATATAGTAAAGGGTTTTATTTTGGACTAAATCTACTTTGTATTATGTCTCTGAGAGCTTTACAAAAGCTCGTAAGATTAGTTTAATGGCTATGAAAAACAACTGAGCTTACTGCAGTCATTTTGGCAATCTCGGTGTATCTGAAAAGTCTGTCTATAAAGGTCTGAGATGTCGAACATATTACGTACTTAGAAATTAATGATTTTTTTCAACGAAAGAGTTTTATCATGGACGATTTGATCTTTATTCAGGTCAGAGGCAGAATTCTCAAATAATCTACACGCAATGGCCAATGATAATATAACATGAAAAATAATTATATTTGTTAAAGGAAAAATTATTTATAAATAGAAGAAATCCTTTTAATTTGCCAATACTTGATAAGATATGGAAAAATTGTAGCAAATAGTGCCGTAGTACAAACGAGTAGGTACATAGTTTATGTCTGCTACACATATTGTGTTCTATAAGCGTAACAATCTTGTTGTCAATGTGTGTGTGGAGCTTGGTAATCCCGAGGGATTGTAGGTATCTGCTGGGACTTCTGTGTTCCTAGTACCTACATGGATTAGGATAGTATTATGTTTTGAAATAGACATTGCAATTATTAATGTAAATAAATAATTTGATGAAATTCTACACGATTTGAAAAGAAATACCTATGTACCTATATCAAATGAAACAATTGCATTTTTCTACGAAATAGTAATACCTACTGCCTACTGGAAAATTACTGGAAAATTACTCCGTATTTCACTAAAGATAAACATGAAATTTGTCAGGAGAACGATACAAATCGCTTGGAAGAAATTGCTATTTAGCAATAAAGCCGCCATTGCTTCTGATATCCTTGTAGGTATTGTAAAATTAAAAATTTGTGTGCAATAAAGAATATATAACTATAACTATAACAAATCCTACGAAATATGCATGCAGCATGTATCGAATATCGATACGAGACATAAAAAGTATTTTTACTAAATTTTATATCTTATATTATTATTCTGTGTGGATGAATATTCAAACAAGCTAGATAGCAAGTTTTGTAAGCAATCAGAAAACAACATTTGAAGTGAAATTTTCGCGGCACACTAAGTGAGTCATTCATGAGTCATTAACAAATTCAAGATGTAAACTAGGGTGACATGATGAATATTCATGTACCCAGTGCTTAGTAACAGCACTTGTACTAAAACCACCCCAGCGGCAAGTCATAATCGTCTAACATTATGTTTACTTTGTCTTTTCGTTATGAGCGGTAGCGAGTGAAAGTAAATACAATAATTATTATGGTCTTATAATAGTACATAGTATAGGGTCTATTTAAAATTGAACTTTTTTATGTGCCTGATATAGCCTTTTTAACAAGGAATATAATGTCATATGGAGCGGTAAAGTACACGAAGAAATGCTACAACCTCTAGTTTTAATAAAATTAAATTTCACAATGCTTTATTTCCTGGAAAATATTACAGACCCTTGTAACATTAGCTAACCAGCCTGTCTTAATATGTACCTACAAATAGCCTTGGTAATATGTTATGATGTTCAGTTGACTTGAATCTTCCTTCTGAGTATTTCATCACACAGTACGTCATTACAACTTTCTTTGTATTTTATTCTCTATAATCAAACATTGGAATTTTTGAACTTTTCTGTCTGATGTTTCCGAACGTCGACGTCTTTACCAAATCCAAGATGGCGGCGAGGCAAGCCATATTGATTATTCCGCTAGCCTCTTCAACTGCAAACCCTACATTATCGGGCGCGCAATCTCGATACGATTAAAAGCAATAAAGCATTGTGGATTCGCAAACAAATTTGCATAATTAATAAACTAATTAAAGAGAAAAAAGTTTGCCTCGTAATAATAGTGTGGGATTTACGTGAAAGTCGAGTTTCTTGTTATTTTTTCGTTGGATAACTTTTTGTTATGCTAATATTGTTTACAGGTCGTGTTCCTGTGTTTTTAATGTAATTGATTAAATGTGTGGTAATTATTGTTTAGGTATGTAAGAATGTGATTTTTAAATGTTTTAATTTTTCATCAAGCTACCAGAAAATGAAGAACTGTAAAATCTCATCAAAATGGCTAAGTAACTAACTTTTCAATAAATAAAAGTATAGTATTGAAATATATAACAGTATTTGGACACTATAATGCGTTCGTGTTTGTCCTGAAATGTTATGAAAACTGCCTTTGAAATGCCTCCATATAGACGAGCTGAAAAACCAATCCAAAGTTCATTTCCAATGTCTGGCCTATCACTTACACATGGATTATGTTTAAAATTTCTTCCAAAGAAACCCTCTTAATCCCACCACGATTACCAAACGAAAAACAATCGTAAGATGGGCAACATTGACACCATAACACAATAACCCTCATCAATTACTAATTAATGAAAAAGTTTTTGCTTCATACGAATCCATTGTTTCCAGAGGTCACAAGAAACAAACTGCCAATTACGAGAGCTTATGGGGAGAAAAACTGAGTATTCATTACGCTGGTAATGATTTTCACACTTCGTCTACTGTTCTTGGATTTAACTGTAATGTTTACTATGTTAAGAACGTTAAAATAGGTATACTCGAGCATAATGTGGTCTTTGAAACGCTTTTCCTATCTTTATTAATCATTACTTTGGTCAACATCGTATGCAATTATCTTATTTCGAAATCATTCGTCAAACCAATTTGTTGGATAATAAGTTAACACAGTTCGTTAGTTGTTATGCTACCAATAGGACGTTAAAGTGGGTAAACGAAACTCATAGAAGTGAAATGCTGGTCTATTCATAAGTCATGGATATTTTATACGCTGTTTCTTTACGTAACAAGCTTTAAATTCAATACTAATTATTGACATCGAGATCACTTTGTCATAGAGCTTACTAGATCCTGTAGTTTTATCTAGGCTTTCGATTCACACAACGTATATAAATAGCAATAAAATCAATTGTGAATGTCTATTTTTAGAGTAGACACCTATTCATTGCACTCGCAGTAATTTCCCAATTTAAAAAAAATAAATTAACAATCCACAAACCAACTCTACATTGCTTTTGTCCTACTGACTTGGTCAATACTACACTCTTTCATCTACAAAAAAATAGTTCATCGATTTACTGTATTTTCTCCAACTATCTTTCAAACTATACTGTACTACAACAGTCTATTTACAAACAGTATCCAAATAGGAAGCGTACCTCCGTCGCATAAAAGTTTCAGCGCGCATGTGATGGCCAGATAATTACTGGTCACGCAACGCCGGGAGCCAGATCGATGGAGTAGGTCTAAATATTTATAAGGAAATTGTATGGGCTTGTTGTTGGAACAAGGTTGGAATAGAGTATGAATTGAGCGGTATCGAGTTGTTGGAACGTTGGAAAGTATGAATTGACTTTGCAGTGTAGTGTGCTATGGATCTGACAATGTACCAGCCAGGTTTATAGGAAATTATTATTATTGGCAAAAGAAGTAGATTAGTTCAGTGCATATCTTATATATAAAATTCTCGTGTCACAATGTTAGTCTGCATACTCCTCCGAAACGGGTGAACCGATTGTATTGGTGAAATTTTCTGTGCATATCGGGTAAGTCTGAGAATCGGCCAACATCTATTTTTCATATGTACCACGGGCGAAGCCGGGGCGGACCGCTAGTATATTTTATAGAATTATAGGTATATGAACTGACTGCCTCGCTCGTTTATGCATGTATCTATGAACTTTAAACTGGTTGGTTTTCATGAACTTTTCCATTAGCTGAAAGAAAGGTTAGTCAATAGAATTTGTAACAGATTATTGATAGTTACTGTGAAATACGTTATCTAAGATAGCATAACTTCGAAGCACAAAGCTCTGTTGAGCTTTTCGTTAAAGTCGTTTTACTCTGAATATACAGAAAATCGATATAAAATTAGCAAATGTTTCTAAATATCATAACCATAATTGTATTATAAACAGTTTATTGAAAGTAGAATAGAAATGAATTAGCATTTCAAATACTTCTCAATTTTAATTAAACATTTGACCATAAAACACGAAGTAAAACCTCGAACTCAAAGTGATAAACCATATGTTTCGTGACCCTCCCAGATGGTGTGCCTTAAATACAATTCAACTATAATAAATTATTATTTTATCCTAAGGCTTTATCTACCCTAATTTGACAAGCTTACTAAGCTACTAGTTATTATTATTGTGTAACACAAACCTTAGCATTTGAATGTTCGGAATGGTCTATTTTCAATACTGATTTAAACAGAAATTAGCAAATAATAGTAGTAAGTTTAACTATTTAAGAAATATTCATTGTTCAGGAGTTTTTATTGTAAACTGGCGGTCCGCCCCGGCTTCGCCCGTGGTACATATTTCGCAATAAAAGGTAGCCTATGTTCTTTCTCAGGGTCTAAAGATTGTCTGTGCCAAATTTCATCAAAATCGGTCCTGTAGTTTATGCGTGAAAACCATACATACATACATACAAACCTTTCCTCTTTATAATATTAGTATAGATAAATGTACCTATGCATAGTACGTAGGTATATATCGTTTGTACTATCCTACATAGTGTAAAACAATCGCTTTCTCTGTCCCTATGTCCCTTTGTATCAGGTTTTTGATAGATAGAGTGATTCAATATGTAATATTATGTTTTTGACAAAGCGGGTGAAGCCGCGGGCAGAAAGCTAGTATCTAATATTTTAGATCTATAATTTATTATTCTATAACGTATAAAGGTTTTACTTACATAACAAGATATAAGACTCAATCAGCGATATAACTAGGCAAAACTATATCATTCTTCCCTCGCCACCCCGACTTACCCTCAAAGAATTGGGGCGTGGTTCCTTCAGAGAGATTTCTGTCTCCCTCCAACATCCACAATTCAATATAACCATCCCACTCTAACATTAGAGTATATCTATGTCTATAGCTATGTTGTTGAAAATGATCTGGAGTAATGCTTTAGGTAATTTGTTTCCTAAATTGTATTGTAATAAATTATGGCCACTTTGAAGACGTGGCGTTTCGATTTATATCACTAAAATGTATTGAATATTTACTGAATTAGATACTGAGCTTTCATAAATGGATTATCTAATAATAGTAACTGAATACAATGAAATATGTAGGTAGTTGTAATAAAACAATTTTCTTTTCTTACTATAAAGATTTTGTATGATTTGATTGACCGCTAATTTCATTTAATTCAGTAGTAATTTTTTGGCAAAATTATTGTAAAACAATAAAGTAGAATACAGAACTAATGCAATAATAGATAATCTAAAAGATTTATTATAATAGAAATGCACTTCTATTCATAAAAATATTTACACAAATACTCCCTAGAATTATCCACTATCTACATCTACTGAGAATCGAACCCGTCAGCTGTAACCACATACCGTGACGATCGTTATCACTGAGCATAATCTTGCAATTATTTAATATTAAGAATTTATTTATAACGCTAAATCTATCATTATTTGTAAAGCTTTGTTTAGTCCTAATGAATTTATTTTTGTTTTTAAAATAAATTTTGTAAGTCTCACAGTATAATATTACGTGATATTACTCAGTATGATAATCTATACTGTTTAGGTACTAATTTGTTTGTTTGAACGCGCTAATCTCAGGACTACTGGTCTACTACTACGGAACTACTGGTCCGATTTGAAAAATTCTTTCGATGTTAGATAGCACTTATCGAAGAAGGCTATATGCTATATATCATCACCCTAAGACCAACAGGAGCAGAGCACTGCGGGTGAAACCGCGGGGCGCAGCTAGTCAATAACAATTATTGCTTATTTTGTGTGACGATAGAGCTTCTAAAAGAAATACAGTTAGTAGGAATATTTTTTAGACCACCTACTCTATATCTTAACAACCTATTTTTTAATCACTCATTCAATACACTAATAAGGAAGTAATACGTCTTTCTAAAGCTTCTAAAGTTTTTATACTACAAAAAAGAAAAAAAAGTGCATTATACTAAGTATAAAATCTTTTATCTATCAGATCGTATTTCTAAGAAATTATTTTCCGTTATCAAGTTAAAAACAACATTAAAAGCATGGGCGAGTTCCACACCACTGCTATAGGGGAATGCACTGAATTACCGCATTGACGTTACAAGACTGAGTTTTGTTATCGTTTATTATAATAGAAACGTAATAAATGAACAATTGTTTATAATAACACGTAATATTATAGAGACTATTGTTCTTATAATATTAATAACTCAGCCCCGGAATCACAGACACAATAAAAAATCTATTGTGTCGTGGACCGATCGGGCCGTTCGGGGCTCAATGGGTTAAATAGCATTTCTATACCTAATCTATTAGGTATCTATAAAAGTAAACAATAAATATTAAGATCCTTTTGGTTGATCCCGGACATTAAAAGTCGTTAATTCATTTGATAGTCAATTAATACCTAAAGGAAAGTTATAGTTTGATATATCCAACAAGATTCTCAAACCTGCTAAATCGATCTTAAATTCTTTACAAACAATAGGGTTCAGATGAAATACCGGGGCACTGCTTTTCATAGCAATACTTTTTTTGCAGACTATTTTTATTTATTATGGACAAACTGCACCATGATCGATCAACGTACTGCCTTATACTATGTAACGGTCCATTTACATCAAACCAGAGAATGCTCGAACCCCACTATGCAATGTTCTAACACAGAATACGAGTATACGTTTACACTAAAAGATCACGAAAGAATGCTCTTGCTCTAACTCTATGTTCGTTTGATCTAAATGCACTTGCATTGAATCTCTCAAACGCACTAAGAACAACAAAGGGATGCTTTACGCCTGTTTACAAACAGTAAACACTAAAATAATTGGACATAGTCGGGTTAGAATGAGCAGACGCTCATTTGATTTAAATGCTGTTAGGCAAACGTTATGCTCAATTAACGTACTGCCTTATACTGTACTATGTAAGACACTATCAATTCGTATATCGTATAGCATAGAAACAACTACCATTGTTACGTAGTGACGTCTTCACCTTGATGACCATACCAAGCATACAAATTGCCTTCGTGCACTTCCAAAGCTTGTGCGTAAGCTTATGCGTTCGCGTGTTTGCGTGTACATAACATATAACGGCTAGGCCACGTGGTTGTGGCACGCGACCGTGTATCTGTCAATGGATAGCGTGATGGTTGCTGATTTTTAATCATGGCGTGCCGTGTAGAAGGTCGAGATGTGATTATGATTTCCCGTTGGATGTGCCAGGCTAGATGTAGTTGTGGATGTCGTCTTGATGCTAGAATGCTATACGTGTTGTTTTCGTTGGTAGTAAGAAATCAGAAAACCAAGGTTTGACTTATATTAAGAAATGTTATCTTTTAAGCATATTTTTGTCGTTATTCTATGATATTCTTACTTTCAATTATAATATATTTAGTTGCCACAGTAACAATCAAGAGTACGTATACACACGTACTTTTAATCAAACACACAATTCATCAAATACCAAATAGTATAGAAGAAACAGTACCTACCTAGCAATTTCAATAAGGCACTCGAGAAGAAAGCAAATGGAAACAAAAGGAGATACTACCTTTACGTAGGTATCAAAAATAACCACAGATGAGCCTAATGAAAACAAAGGAGAAATAAAAACAAAGAAGCAGATTATAAAATTTTATGAGCACAGTACCTATTGCGTAGATTCGGGAGAATCGACCGTTGCTGCCTAAACTCTATAATAAAGAAATGTATACAGATTCATAATAGTAGCCTCTTTCATCCCAAATTTGCATTCCTCATTGTTAGTTGTGCTCAGTAATTTTTGGCTAATGCGCCCTAAGTCGGGAATGTATGATCACAGGTTTAGTAGGACTAGCTTTTTCGATTTAAGTTTTATGGTGACCGTTTGACTTTTTGTTTCAAAATTATAAATGTTAACAAACATAGAAATGAAGATAATTAAAACTAGGTATCTATCAATAAGTTATTTTCCATAATGGTATTATTTGAAATTTTGTAACTTTGAGCTGTGTTTGTAGAGTCTAGTCTAGGAAAATAGATAAAGATTTTCTCTTATATGAAAATACAGTCAATTTTGAATGACAACCACGGTACAGCTGCTTTAGCATAACACAAAGTTCGTCTTGCAAGTACCTATGTAGGTAATTGATCAATGTGAGATGAGGGCATAAATTCGAATGAATTTAATTATGAGTGTTAGCTTGCTTATTAGATAGCGAGATCGATAATAATAGTTTAATTTTTGTAGAGTCAACATTTTTAGTGATAGTGAACAATACCAGATATTAGACATTGGTTAGGTATATTATATTTCCCATATACACTGTCCTTAATAGAAACATAACAAAATAACGTTATTTGAACATCGTTATCCCGTTCCTGTCAAAGATCGCTGATATATGTCTTAATTATCGGTATGCTTTGCGCGTGCGCAGTGGGGGACAATTCAATATGCTTGTACATGTATGCAACTGTTAGTGTAAATGATCTTATAAATTGTGATATTATTTGTGGGTATTTTACCCTTTGGGAAGCTTGTTAGCGAACCTTCAACGTGTTTTGGAGGTTTAAAGATGTGAGGTTTATGTTGTGGTTGGATTGTGAGATTCATTTCGGTTACATTATTTAGTGTAGCATAAGAATATAGTAATTTTAACACAGGACCGAGCTCAATAGAAACTAGCAGAACTGCAATGGATAAGATGTTGGTATAGTGTAGGTAAATATGGACCATAATAATAGCTTTCAGCAGTTGATAGCATTCAATAGTTGAAAAAATATTATATTGCAAAACAGCATTGTCGAACCTATCTTGTATTGTTTAAAGCTGTTGGTCGTTTGCTGAGGGCGGTGCCTTAAGCAGTATAGGTAAAGCTATCTCAGGCCTCAGTGAAGGGTAGCCCAGAGTGCGATTATTATACTTCACTACATAGTATAAAACACAGTCGCTTACTCTGTCCCTATGTCCCTATGTATGCTTAAATCTTTAAAACTACGCAACGGATTTTGATGCGGATTTTTGAATAGATAGAGTGATTCAAGAGGAAGGTATACCTATAATTTATTATGTTTTAGACAAAGCGGGCGAAGCCGCGGGCGGATGAAAGCTAGTCTTTAGCATAAAAGATATAAAAATAGTACCTGGGTATCATCATTTGGTAAGTCGTAAGTCGTTGAAATTAGTTTGAAAGTTGCTGGATACATTTTTAGCCAAAAATTTAAGAAGGTAAACTTACGTCCCCATCTTTGGCATGTGACAATTAAATTTCTCTTAAGAATTGGACTGAATTTTCGGAGATGCTGTATTAATTAATAATTTAAAACCGCGACCTATACTATTTTTATTTATTGAACCAACAAAACACTTTTCCCCGAACAAGCTTAAGTAAACGGGAATCGAATTTTGGACATCGAAACTCGTATGTGTAAGCCGACACTAAACAGTGGCTTACCACAACTCAAATGTCATGAACTTACCACCCAAAATTCAACCTTAAATCTTTTAAAATTAAGCTCAGACTTACATAAAAGCTCGTGCACGAAAAGTGTTGTCCTGAATTGAAATTAAACGCCTTAATAATAAGGTTGTGATTTCCTTGCAGGTAATAAGTAGCCAGTGTACAGTATTAAGTTACTAAACCAAATCATTTTCCGTATCATTAAACATTTAACTTCTTAACGTCAGCTTCAGTTTGACCTTTTTGCGAGACGAAAGGGTTTGAAAAGATTTTACAGGGAATTATCTGAGCACGGCTGTCGCAAGATATTGTGTTGTTTTCACGCCTGTTTTATTAATTTTGGAGCCAAAATCTTCTTATGTCAAAAATAAGAACATTTTCGTAGATCTATGCTGTATTGCAGATATCAAGCAGATACAGTGAAAGTAGTATGACCTTTGTGTTCGAAGAATGAATGAATGAATTTGGTATTTCTATTCTCTACAAGAAATCGGACCAACGCGAACGCAACGGCTTATTACCTGTATGTTTTAAAACTGAAGAAATGAAAAACTTTTGGACGCTTAATATATACGGACGCTATATCAGAAAACACTATTTAAACCATGATTAAAAAGGTTATAATTATAGAACTCTCTAGCATCAATTAAATATGAAATTCTACGTTAATAGTTAATATTTCGCCTTCAAACCACAACCAGCAAGTCATTGTCCTTTGAAATTCATGAAAAAATCTAATAACTCTGATTGATTTAATCACAGGATTCTTGGAAGCGGTTTCTTTGTCCAATATAGTTCTTTTGAACTGCTTACTGTCGCAATCGTAATGTGCGAATTAGGCTTGCAAGTATTGTATAGATTTTATTATATTATAATACTCTAAGTTTATGTATAACGATTTTAACAATATATGCCACTCAAAGAAGAATAAGGACTATCAGTATTTGGCTTTTCAAATGTTGTATTAAGTTTGGTGTTAAAAATGTGATGAATCTTTAAAATTATGGAAAACAACGGAAACTAAGGTTCGTATTACCTAATTCATACGTATTTGTTTTTAATTTAGCAATTATTTTTTCCACAAGGACAAAGCTATTTTGTAAATTCAGGTCCATCAATAAGATTAATATAATTATAGGTTATCTATCCGTGTTCAAAATTTCAACTAGGTAGGTTAATCCATTCAGTTTATACGTAGAAAGAAAGCTCTACCATCCTTGATTTCGGGAAGAAGATTCATTATATCTTCCTAACTATTCAAAATTAATATATTATGCACATAACATAATATATACAATAGTTCACTTTTTTCCGCATATCCGACCGAAGAAGTTAAAAAAACTTTGTACTAGGTACTTAATTTAGCTTAGGTATTTAATTATCTAGTTTCATTACATTCAACTGAATTCAAAATCGGATCATCCAATTCCGTCTCTACATAGATTATGAACAATACAATGTATGTGTACAATGATAGTAATTACATAATGATAAGTCACTTAAACGGTGCCCGGAGGATGGAGTAGCGTCAGCAACGATGGCAATTACTTTTTAGGTTTATTATTATTTTTTATGAAAATGTTGAAAGAAGCATCTACTGTTTCTAGTCTGTTCTTTATAGAAACCTTACGAGAGTTGGTGAATATCTAAATTCGTTATATCTGTGATGCTTTATACTTTTACAAAATTTATATTAGTTACATAGATACCTTATATATATTTTTTAAGATTCGCTTTAATTTGTTCTCACCTGTTTTTGATTATAATATTATGTGTTAAAGCGAGTAATCTCTGCAAATATCAGTAATTTTACGTTTATAATATGCATTGTCTATACCATCTATTTTTTTTACAAAAACATATCTAAAAACCTATAGTTAAACGTAATAATTTACCATGTATATTTCCTATAAGTCAACGCACTCAAAATAACACACTTCGCAAGAATCTATTCCCGCATCCTTCGAACGAAATTACAAACTTATAATTGGCGAGTAATACATATAATCTCGAATAATTGACGCTATTACAAAAGAGCAGGATTATTCTTCTGACGCTACTTATATAGATTTCGTGGAATGAATTCCGAAACATTTGTTTGATGCGGCATAATAAGCCCCAATTATGAAAGTCGTTCGTATTTTATTTTGTATCATAAGTGTGTGTAGTGTGAAGGGTTTGGCTAACTTGATTATGTATGAATACATAGTATGGTCATCAGTCTATTTATGGTAAGGTAGTACCTACTGGAAGTACCTTTCACAGGTATTGTTGGTACCTTAGTCTGCTACTGCAGGTTCTAAGCTGTCAAGTTTTGTTTGGTATGTATAATGGTGATGTGTGTGTGTGTGTGTAGTCGAACTATTTTGTAGTATGAGATATGAGCAGTGGTGTAGATGAGAAAATGTTTATCGCTTTCACACAAATACTTTTAGACCACTAATGATATGAAGCACATACATAACTATGGCAAATACCTCGTGAGCTGTAGCTCAATTAACTGCTTATCAACTTTCAGAAGATTACGACAGCCTTACCTATTTTCAAATTGCTTCTGAATATTTGGATTTTAACGTTTGTTTAAAATAATGGTTGTTGTGTTTTTAGAATTACGTACTCAAAGGGTAAGAGACTTTGACTGCATTAAATTATGTTTTACCTATAGATAGGTATTATATGTTATAATATGGTTATAATTCATAACAATAATATTTATTTTTCATTATTTTTATCGGTATAGCCACGTTTGACAACTTAAAAACAACTCGATATGCGTGAAAGGGCAAAATATATAAATAAATTAGTGTTTAAATTAATTGCATAAAATCATTTATTTCTTTCAGGAATTTTGTTCCATAATAACGCGACATTTAAAAATGTTTAATCGATATGAAAATTGGAAATAGGTTGTGTTGTTAATTTTAATGTATTTATTGATAATATAGGTATTTACAAATCTATAGTTATACTAATCTATACTAATATTATACCTAAAGCTGAAGAGTTTGTTTGTATGTTTGTTTGTTTGAACGCGCTAATCTCAGAAACTACTAGTCCGATTTGAAAAATTCTTTCGGTGTTAGATAGCCCATTTATCGAGGAAGGTTATAGGCTATGTATCATCACGCTAAGACCAACAGGAGCGGAGCAATGCGGATGAAACCGCGGGATAAAGAATAGAATATAAATTTAATAAATGCAGTTTAATTTTATTAATATAAAGTACCTACATTTAAGATTTCTATTCATCATAATAATACGAACTATTATGACAAGGCTAATAATACAAAATGGCCGGAGTCCATTATTACTACAAAATAATTAAATTTAATTCGCATTACTTCCATCTCGTATAAAATTTTATCATTAAAATTCTCGTTATAGTAATCACAAGAACTCAATTTAATTAGACTTATCAATTTCTGAGTTTCAAGTACCATCGCTTAAGGACCACCCGCTAAAATTTCAAATCGACAGATGTTTTTGCAAATGTCAAAGGTCTTAATTGCGTTACGGGAATATCATTTTTTAGCCATAGGAATATGGACTAATATCGCGTGCTATAATTTCAACCGTTAAATGTATGCCCTTTGAAATAGCCGACAATTTTTATTTCTCTAAATGACAATGTTACATAGGCTATTTATCATTGTTTTTATTTTTATTTTGTCCAACGTACAGGATTAAAATAATGTTTGTTTTCCTGCATTTTATTTCTGTAAAATATTTTAATTTTTTAGATAATATGGCAATACTTGTAACAATGTAAGTTTTGCTGATAAAATCACTCATATAAAATATTGTCATTTTCAAAGTAACATAATAAAATTGAAATAAAATAATCCAACGTGTTATATTTTTGTCAACGTGCTTTAAAAATTTTATGATTGGTTAAAAAACTGTTATGCTTACTTATTTTTTTATTCTACTCCATTGCTTTTATTGTCCAACGGTCATATGCTTCGATTATTCATATTAATATTATTTACAGAATGTTATTTCTTAATGGAAATTCATATTAACAGTATTGAAAACGTTTTTCCACACTTTTTACACTTTAGTTGTTCTAATTAATACACTTTTAAATAATTTATGACGGGTTCTGATTAATCATCATCAAAGAGTTTTAAATTTAAAAAATTGTTGCACATTTAATTAGAAATGAGCTTACTCCTTGAAATGAATTACAATGTGTTAGTATTTTTTTTACTTTATCAGTTTCAACTTATATCAATCAATTTAAACACATAATATTTTATCATTCCTCAAATTTCACAAAATAAAAAGTAAATTCGACTCCATTACTTTCTGTCCATTTAAGGCGTGTACCAAATAAATTATTCGATTTGCAGTTATTCTTGTAAAGATGTTTTCTTTCCGCATGGATCTCCACACCACTATTTTTATCTGTCCGCTCGCAATTACCAACTAATTGATGGAAATGAAACGCATCAACGATTCGTGGAAAATAACGCAAAAGCAGCGTTATTTTGTTCGTTTGTCTGTCGGGATGTCTTGAATTGGTGTGGTCGTGGAGTATGCATTGTTGCAAATGACAGTTTGTTACGTAGAATTTAGTATAAATATTGTTTCGGAATTACAAATACCTATTGGGAAAATAAGAAAAAATACCTGCAAATTCCATTCACATGTATTTTTTTAGAAAATATTACTTTTACATTTGTTAGTCACAGTATGTTAACCTTTTTAACTTTGACCTGAACTAGAAATCTAACCACAGGAAGTGAACAGTACAATTGCGACTAAACATTGGATTTAACAAAAAACGGAGCCATTACAACCTCGTGGGAGACGCAATTATTTTCAAATTTTAATCAAAACTATCACCTTTCACTTCCACTTAACTATTTAAATGTCAATCTTGTAGCACCTTCGCCTTAAATAACCTAAATTACACAAGTTGTACTTTACTCGTATGGAATAGAGGTGAAAATCCTTTAATCGGATTAGGATTTTAAACAATTTGATGGTTTATGATTAATGTATTTCATCCTATATAATATATATTAGGCATAATCAAACAATCCAATAGCGATGTTATAACATAGGGGTAAAGTTCAATTTTGCTTGATATTTTTCTGTTGGACCTAGAAAGTACTAGAAAGAAATTGATAAAAGATTGCAATGATTATTATCTAGATGAGTACCTACGTAATAATTTGTTTTTCTTGAAGATTGAAGATAATCAGTCAATGTCAAAGAACAATGGGGAGTTTAGTTCATATCTTGCTGAATATAATTTAATAATGTGTGTATAATATAATTTAATTTAATATAAACCATCTATCTCCCGCGGTTTCACTCGCTTCTTATGATATTATATTAAGTATCAAATAAGAAACAAATTCAAACTTATTTCTCATACTATTAGGTACCTACAGTACCTAAATCAATTTTTGAATGACATTACAAATTCCACTTTACAAAAAATTAAGAACAACAGTAGGTATTATTGTCAAGTACCTAGTAAGTACTTTATTATAAAAATGGGAAAAGGGAAAATTAATAAACGGTAATAAACATTCATTCCCGAACCATAAAATAACACGACGTATCAATTCTTTATTAAAAAAAAATATTTTTTGAAACACATCAGGATTCGAACCCACGTACTCCCCTAACCACTACCCCACAATGACAAAACATAAGTACAATAATATAATTTTACCGCGTTAATCATCAACGGTTTAAAATAGCAAAAACCCATTTCCTCATAATTCAAAGAAATCATGTTGTATGCAAATTAGATGGCAAATGTGTTGTACTGACAGTTATATTGCACTGTGCACGCGGCTTTACTTGTACCATAGTATGCATGTACTTTACTCCTTGGGGCATATTGAACAAAATATGATGTGAATAACATTATTGTATAGTATTTTGTTAGGAAAATACGCGCTCTATTGGTAAGTGTAGTGTTTGAATGTTGTTTATTGTTTATTTTTCATAGTGAGGTAGATTAAACGCCTGTAAGTTTTTATACAAGAGCATTTTTATTAACCTAGTAACTATAAAGATTGTAGGTACCTACTTTGTATTTGAACAGATTTGGCATATTGAATTTGCTTTATAATAGTAGGTAGGTAAAGTGTGTAAAACGCCTAACCCACCTATTCCGTGCATTCGATGAGCCCTTATTCAAAACATTAGCACATTATCAATGAGCAGCTTCTAAAAAGCAATGGTACCTACCATAATGTTGAACATTCTAAACTATAAGATATCTCGAGTAATTTTTTGTTTTGCTTGGAGAAATTAATGCACCTCTGACTTCATGAATAAGAAGTCTGCAAGTCTTTCATTTCTAAAGTGCCTCTGTCTCTCTAAAAACAATCCTCTTATCCTCATCTCTATCACATCCTCTCACTTAGTAAATGCTATCATACTAAAACCCACACTGACCAAGCCAACATAAACGACGTTAAAATCCAAATCCATCGCATTAGTTGAAGCGCGTCTCTAACGGACCCACGGAGCGTGAAGCCCATACTTGCGGTGAAAACTGCAGAAAATTAATTCATTTATACAACTCTTGCATCCCGTACGATCACTCTAAATATGGAGCATTTTATTGCGAATTTATTTCCTGTTTCAATGGTGTTCGAACGCGTGAAAATAAGAATTTTGAGCGAGGGGGTTTGATAATAAGATCAGTATTGTTTTCTTTTATAAATCAACTCAAACTCAAACATTTAGGTATTTATTCAATTAGACTTCTAGATGCACTTTTGAATCGTCATAACGAAGAAGATAAACAAGAAACTCTCTTATATATTTAACTAGCTGTGCCACGCGTTTTCACCCGCATTGCTCCGCTCCTGTTGATCTTAGGGTGCAGATGATAATATATAACCTTCCTCGATAAATGGGCTATCTAACACTGAAATAATTTTTTAAATCGGAACAGTAGTTCCTGAGATTAGCGCGTTCAAACAAACTCTTCAGCTTAATAATTAGTATATAGATACCTATTATTCTGATTACCAACCCTCAATAGGAAAGGATTGAAAGATGAATAGCTGGGAGCTACAGCACGCGGTGTTCTAGGAGATCGTAAGGTTCCAGTAAAAATGTCGATTGGTTATGTTATGTTCGGCATTTCATAAAAGTTATCGTAACGATTTTATCAAACTCTTTTAATTATGTAACGCTTGAATGAGAATGTAAAAAGAAATTGTAAAAATATTTTATAAATGCATATCTTCATCGTTCAGTTTACTGAATACTCTACCATTCATTATAAGAAATAACACTTCTAAGAAAGTCATAGCAATCACCATTTCATATTACGACCCTACACATTAAAAACTATAAACATACTATCGTTACCATTTCAGGAACTTCAAAATACTATTACCACAATATCTCATCCCACTTATACTAAGGGCCGATTTTTCAATCCTTGGATAAAACTTATTCGTCGAATAATGTATAAAACTACCATTTTAAAAACGTATTCTAATTGCCCGCATTTGACAGTTTAGGTACGTGTCATTTTAATATTATCGTGTAATACTTTATTGGGCCATATTTCTATCACCAGCCTAACCTCACATTGGCAGAAGTATATTAACATGGTAAATGCTTCAAAAACCAACCAATGAATGAAGAAAGAGCATGTATTGATGATATTACAAGATAGGTAACAATTATTGTACGGGTCACGAGGTACATGCCCAAAGCTGTTCCATATTACTGTGGTTAAGGACTGATAATTGTGTGTTTGGACGTGATTTAAATTCGATAAATCATTTCGCGCTGTAGGCTGGTGTGATTGATTTTATTATGTTGTTACGTGTTAAGGTATACTAGATTTTCGCTACAGACTACAGTGATTATCCGTTCTTCATAATAGCTGCTATGGATTTTAATTTGTATATATTTTTAAAGTGAAACTTTTATTACATCGTCTCAAACTTTTTGGTCTGTGTAGCGCATGTCGCGTGTATACCTACGACCGTCAATACCTACTCGGCAGCCGACCGTCACGCGACATGCGCTACACAAAACAGTGTTCGGAACCGTTCGAACAGTTTCACTTTTACCGTGTTTTCATAAAACCACACAACATTTTTTTGTATTGACAGTCTTTTTATTTCATTCAAAACTGTTGAGATCATGTTGAGATTGTTTCTATCTCTGTTGTTTTGTTTTTTACAGGTAGAGCAGGGTAAACTGACGTTTTGAATCAGGGAAATAGTTGAAAATATGAATTTTATTAATTTATTGTCATATTTAAATAAAAATAGTACCTAGAGAGAATGAGTTATAAATACTGTAATACGTGTAACAATAAATTTACATACAAATACGTAATGCTGACATTAACGCAGAACATGATGGGAATAAAATTAATAATTTTTATTCGAATAATCTTTAATAAAACTTGCACTATTAAACTATTCTGCACATGTGTTAACCCTTCATTTATAATAGTAACACTGTAATATATATTTTAAAGCAAGTGCTAAATAATAACACTAAGTATTCATAGAAATAGTATGGCATACGTTAAAACTTAAAATAAGTATAAATATTTAATAGGTAAGAAGTAATTTTGAATAACAGGTAAATTTATCGAAGATGCTAGGATTTCATAGAATAAAAATAATGTTTGACTACCGTATTCATATAACTAAAGCATTAACGAATACAGGACTGCAGATGACATTCGGTTTTTTTATATAAATCATAGAAAAAATAGACATATTAAATCATGTACCCAAAACGAACTGCAACTATTCAATATTCATATTTCTATTATACCCTCAAATTAATTAACAATTCAAACGTATCTCAAAGATAAAGAAAGTCTAGGTACATGTTTCGGTTAGTTGCGCACACGCATCGAAAAGCGGGTAAAGTGTCACTAGGCGCTGTCAGCCTATTGATGGGTGACCGCTACTATTCTGCCATGCTTGGAAGAGCGCGTAAAAACTCGGAACGTGATATAATTAAGGCGATAGTTCAACCATTTTAGCGGCTTCACTTTGAAACACACAAAAAAATAGCAATTAAAAATTACAATCATAACAATACAGATAACATATAAGCGGTGCAAGTGTGAATGCTTGGAACACCTGCAGCAGATGCCTACGATTGCCAAATAAATAGTCAATTTTGTGAACGTATTTATCATTCAAAAGATTTGGACATATCGATGATCGAAGAGCTGGTGTAATATTTTGAGTAAATGTTTATAGTTTTTGTATTATGTAGGTGCATAATGTGTACATGATTTTTTTTTGTTTTATTGTGTGTTGTTGGTAGTAAGAGATATTGTGTAGATAATAATATGTATTTTTGTTTTATAGTATTTGAAAATTGACTGATAAATAAAATATCTTTCTATGTAGATAATACAGGCAGCAAATGACCAAAATAATGAATAATAAAATCTTGTTACCTAGTGAATTTCAAATCTCATAGATTCAAAGAATTCCTTACATAATACCTAATAGTCCACACAAACACCAAGGTGTCGCATGGTCACTGGGCACTCAAACGATCACCTACCAAGTGGCAAGTTATCATTTACAAATTATACTCTTTACTGCGTCGATATAACTTGTTATACAAGTGTGGTATAATAGTATATGTTATGCGAATTTAAATCAATTGGAAATTGGCAATAAATATCTGAAGATTACTTCACGTAATATAGAGATTTTAAGAATATCTAAAAATATGAGAGAGGAAAATTTTAATAATATTGGCGGGATTTTTCCATGTAGGATTTTTCATGTGTAGTGAATTTATAAATTGCATTTTAAGCAAAAAAAAAAAAACAAGGTTAAGTTTTATTTAAGAATTTAGATTATGTAGATTGCAGGTAATTGTTATATGACATGTAGCTATCAATTCTAGCTGTTGATGTAAGAAATTACTTTAGGCACTAAGCAGTACAATACTGGCCCTTATTACCGGGGTGAAGCCTTCATTTAATGCTAAATTAATTACCCCTCAATCGAATTATAATTCCTTTCCAATAGTGTTGTTTATTTATTCTGTTATCGCTGACAATGTGTGAAAAGGTCACAGACTATCCAACCCTTCTGTTTCTTCATTCTTGTCTTCAATAATATCTCATTTTAGACTGGTTATGTTGATTATTATGGATTCTTGCTAGCCATAAATAGGTGGTACCTACATTTGCCTTTTGATATAAAATAATAAATTAATATTTTTGTTTATTGCAAAGTTACATTACATGTTTAAAACGGATGTAGATACATGTGTCATTTTTGGTCAATGACTCCTATGCTATTAGGTATCTGCTTCTGTTTTATAGGGGTCATATGTTTATTGTAATAATATGGTAATATCTCAAATTAATGAAATAAGTGTTTGAACATTTGATATAAGAATTGAAATCAATTATAATTTTAACTGCGAAATATTAAAAAAAAAATAGATCCTTCTAGGCTGTATTTAAAGTTCAATACTTAAAAAATTTACACCTTTTTTGACGGTCGTTAATTTATCTAAATTTATTTAGTACCATTAGAACCTACCTACGTATATAATTCACTAATAGATTCGGTGTTAAATGTAATGTTTAGGTTGAATGTTATTTGCACTACTGTTCTGTGGTTATTTCAAATGCAAAAAAATTTTTTGTATGTAAAAAATTACTATAATTATTTTTTTGATTAAAAATCGAAATAGTATCTAAATATATATTTTTTTTATGTATAGGTCAATGTATATTTTCAAATATCTACTATAAATGATGACCATGGTAGATTCTACCACTACCTATTTCAGATAGATACCTATTACTTTAGATGCAAACATTCTGCATCATTCGTAGCTTAATTAAACAACGTAGAATTTTATACTTTAAAAAATATATTTTATTTTAACTATAGCCTGAAACTCTTCTGAAACTTAACGAAAATCTGAACGGTTAACATTTTCACAGTTTACCAAATCCGTTATCTATTACCAATCGCGAATTGCATGGCGTCAATCGATTTAAATCGATATGTCGATTATTCACCTCATAACTATAATCGAATATATTTATTGACCGAGACTAATTTTTGAACGTGTCTTTCGTCACGCGGACGGTTTTGGCAGTTCGTTATAACGCCATTTTCTATTTTGTTGGAAGTTAGGAAATTTTACTTGAGAATGTTATATTTTTTTTCTGTGCATTGTATAAATGTAATTTTTTGTTAGGTAGAACTCTGACGATGACATGATAGTTTAATCTTTTAAGTTTAATGCTTTTGCTATGAATTTAGGTAAAAAGTAAAAACGTTAATTATTCATCTACACTGAAAAATTAGGAATCGATAATCATATTTCGGAACGCAATTTTTTTCCTCCTATGTTAGAGAAGCGCTTGGCCACGAAGCCCACGATCTCGCCTGATGGTGAGCTGAGATGTGGCCTATTTGCTATGATGGAGCGCGCTTCCCTAGAAGGTACCCGTTCACTCTTGGCTTGAAGACCCCCATATTGTACTCGTAATACTATCCAACTTATAATAAAGCCTACACAATGCCCAAACGTGGATTCAAATCTACAATACATATTTATAATTACCTATTTAACTACACACACTCTCTGTACCTAATTGTAAAATGCATAACAAATGAATTGAATATCTCCATGAAAACCACATAATCCTATCTAGTATGTTAAGCTTCTCAATTTTTGCCTTTCCGGTTTTGATGTTGGTTAGGTATAGAGAAAATGGTTGGCATTATCTCCATACAAACGCTCTCGCATGATTTCTTCCTAGATATTGATCATAGAACATTGGTTATTTTAATACTAGCTTTCCGCCCGTGGCTTCGCCTCCTTTGCGTATTAAAACCTAATAAATTATATACTTAAACCTTCCTCTTGAATCTCTATCTATTTAAAAAAACCGCATCAAAATCCGTTGCGTAGTTTGAAAGATTTAAGCATACAAAGGGACATAGGGACAGAGAAAGCGACTTTGTTTTATACTAGGTACGTGAAGAATTCTACCATACCCGTGGCCCCGTCGTTGATGCGGCTTGACGGAACAGGTGGGGTTTTGGTCGGTAGGAATCCGACATAACCCACGGCCCCTTCCCCGGAGGCCGTGGGTATCTATGCAAGATTTCCCCACTTTAAAAAAAAGGTACGTATATGTACCTATAGTGATAATATTTTTATCAATTGCTTTTGCATAGAAAGGATAGGGTATGTTTTCCTTTTTGATGATTCTTTATTATTCAATTTAGGAACAAGACAAGCAACCAATAATATTATAAATATTATATTAAATAAAATGTTTTAAATCCATACTTTGTTTCGGATAAGAAGTTTAATCAAACAATTTGAGCTAAAAAATTGCAACGGATTTTCCGACGGATATCCTAAACGAAATAATATTATGCGAGGTCATATTTTTGCATTTAAAATAGATATTATTGAATTATATTGCATCTTGTCGAATTATCGACCATTTGTGAATTGATATATTATTATTTTAATTAATTTTGTCTAAAGTAATATTTAATCTGTGGTAGTTATTATTAGATTTCATTTTTCTTTTACTTCACTACATAGTAGGTATAAAACATAGTCGCTTTCTCTGTCCCTATCTATGTACCTACCTTTGCATGCTTAAATCTTTCAAACTACGCAACGGATTTTGATGCGGTTTTTTTAATAGATAGAGTGATTCAAGAGGAAGGTTGTATATAATTTATTAGGTTTTAGACAAAGCGGGCGAAGCCGCGGGCGGAAAGCTAGTATAAAATATTATAACGGTTAATGAATATCGATTATTTTTCTCACATAGTTATCTAATATTTGCCATTATTTTAATTTATATTTCATCTCAATGGATTATATTCATAAAATAATGACAAATACCGATATTTTAAAAGAATTTATACGATTCAGAGACACGAGAATTCCAAACTTGTTTTATTTCTGCCTTGTTTATTATATGAATGAAAAATAACTTTATATTTCTGTTTCGATATAACATTTAATATATTTATATTTTTCTGTAGATTATTAAGTCATTTTTAAAGACAGTACTTATACGTAAAAACATTACTTATGATGAGTTCATAGTTGATTATTTTAATTTGTATAAAGTAGATACCAATGTAAATAAGGGTCACATATTTAACCTGAATAATTAATTATATGTAATATAATTTCAATACCTATATCTATAATATATGTATAATATAATACCTGCTTAGTAACTAGGTACCTACACGCAATATTTTCTCTATCTCTATTCGTACAGTTACAATAATGTTATAGGTAATACCTATGTAACCATTTTAATTTAATGAATGAATGAAAAATAATTTATTGTACACCTGGATATACCTAATATGATACATTTAATAAACTTAAAAATTTAGCTTTAATTATGGTCACAATACCTATAAGGTTAATTTTCATCATATATCTACCAAATACCATAGACAGTATTTTACAGGACTGGGAACTGAACCATCTCCTTCCAGAATTTTCAACTTATAGGTAGGTAGGTACAGCAAAAGGAGATGATGTAGGTACCTAGGTAGTCCTTTAGCCGTTTGAATTTTCAAATGACGACACTGATTTTATAAAGATTGTGAAAAATCACTATTTAGTGGAGTATTTTCCGTATTGATTTATTATTTAATAATTAAATAATATACCATCTATCCTAATATGAGAGAGGAAAGACATTATTTCTGTGTAATGAATTTATGTCCAAAAATTTTTTACAAATAAAAAGCTCTAGGTGTAGAGCTTTTTACGCTCATAAGCCATATTTAATTCTTGTCGATATTCACAGATTTATTTTAAATGCAAAGGCAAACCCATATTACAGGGAAATGTACCTAATTCAAATTGTAATACCCTTGTTATACCTATATAAATATAAAGTACCTAACCATCTATATTCTATACGATAGATAACTCCATTCATCTTATACCTAATTCAAATAAGATTTCAAATTCAAATCGCACATAGGTAGGTACCTAATTCAAGAAACAATTCAAATTCAAACACTAACCTCTTGCCGTTCCTTCGCCTTCGTTTGGTCGCGTACACCGTGCCAAGCTGGCTAGCGTGCGGCTGCGGCGGCCGGAGCAGGCCATTGTCCACGCCATCGATTGCGTAGCCCGGCCCGCTCCAGCCGCACACTTGCAGCTTCGACTCTGTGCCTATCTTGCTGAGCGCCCCCGGGCCGTCGAACGGGCTGGGATACACCGTGTCCACAACTGATACGAAGTTGGAAAACAATTTGACGTCTTGGTAGACGCGGTACGAATGGTTTTATTGTGGTACAGTCTTGGAACACTTTGATACACCGTGTCCAGGACTTACGAAGTTGGAAAACAATTTGACGTCTTGTTAGACGCGCTATGAACTGTTCTATTTGACGTGGAACAGTCTTGGAACACTTTGATACACCGTGTCCAGGACTTACGAAGTTGGAAAACAATTTTACGTCTTGTGACGCGCGGTACGAACTGTTCTATTTGACGTGGAACGTTTTGATACAACGTGTCCAGAACTGATAGGACTTAGAACACAATTGGATGCTTTGTTCCGCGGAATAGATTGTTTTGGTGAATGTGATGTTGTAACAAGTTGGTCTGGAACACGTTGAATTATATTTTCTGATGTAGGTCAGAAAAACTAAGTTTGGAATACGTTGTGTTTTGTCCCATTGAGGATTGTTAGAAGACTCTAGATTTGGAACCGTTTCAATTTGCACACTATCTGGAACAACTTATTGATTGATGTCGCACAATTTTGGAGTCTTTCAAGTTAATTGTAAACAAACACAATACACATGAGCACCTGTTTTAAAGATTGAATTAGAATTTTTTTTTTTCGTTTTGTTACAGGGAATTTGATATTAAAATCAATGAAACGTATTGCACGATGTAAAATTATATATCACTTCAATTGTTGATCGTTTGATAAATAAATTTGGTAAATATTGCAATTGTTATGAACATAAGTAGGTATCAATTAATTTGGCATTAAAATGAATGTAAATTCTTAGCTTGAAGCAAAGAGAAATTCTCCTATTCCTTGCAAATATAAGAAACTTAGGTATACTTATCAAGAACTTTGTAATGTCACTGTTTTACACTTTATTTTTATTTACAACAAAGTTCACTTCTTCTTTACTTTGATATTTATTTTTATCATAATCGCATGGTTGATGTTGTTTTAACTTTAGATAAGTCACTTTTCTTTCTTTCTTTGAGATGAACTCTCTTGTTCAAAATCGAGGAAATTTTCTTTATTCTTAAGATTCTTCTGTATTAAAAACACACCATAGAAATCAGCTTCCAAAGAAATGCTTAAATCTTTTACAATTCATATTTATTTACGAGCATATTTTTCGAGATCGTTTGTCTAATAGGTATCAAAACCTTCTTAAAAGAATCAAATATTGCTTTTGTTCTGCTTGTTATTTACAAATCCGACACGACACCACAATAAATAAACAATCTTAACGCGTTTTGGAAGAATTTTTGAGCCTGTCAAACGGAATACATTGGAAGAATTCGTCAATTGTTCACGATCACGTAAGTTCACGTCACATGTTCATAGATCCACATAAAATTCGATCACTACACACAACACATGGTAAGTCACGCTGTGGTATTTTTTTCGCGTTTTTTTACGGACGGACCGTGTACGCGTGGCGCGACCGCCAAGCGCCTGATGTCATTTGACCACTTGGCCACAAAGACCCCTAGCTGACAGGGCGGAGCTCCCGCAGGCCACGCCCACCGATCGCCGCCGGCCAATCGCAACGCCGCCTCTATCTCGACCCGCACTGGGATGTATTGAACATATTTTTATTTTTCGTACTCATCGCGCGATTTCTTTGAAACTTTTTCTGTTATTTTTTTTTAAATCGCTTTTATTCAGTGGCTTCTAAAATGCCAGTACTGACGTTTACAAGGGAATATCATAAGTATTGTTGGCTTCTTTTTGTGGCATTCGTGAATCAGTCCGCCGATTGTAGATATATTGTTTTGTTTATAATCAAGATTGTACTGCGAGAGTTGAGTAAATTTAATCCCTTTATTGTGGTTTTTTCATAAACGGTGCAGTTAAAAGTAAATTCTAATTCATAAAAAAGTAGTTAAACGTTACGGTGTATTCGAAAGTCACATTAGAATACGTCCCCCGTGAATGGTGGTGACGTCACAAGATGGCCGCCGATGGGGAGATTTTTCGCATTTTCCCCTCGACGGCCGGCCGGTGCGGACGTGTGGCCTTCGAATGTTTAATACAATGTTATTCTATTCCCCTTTCACTGCACAAATTGCTATCAAAATACTTTATGTTTGTATGAAAATTGGCTCGAGTTTTATATTTTGTAAATGATTCATGTACCTAGTCATGGTATAATGATGATTAATTAAACTTCATAAAAATAGTATCTATAGATAATAGTTTGTTTTACGAGATGTTAAATAAACTCCCTCATACTCTAATAATAAATGTAGAGTGTAGACGTAGAGACAATGTTTTTTGTTAATTTTGTAAATAAAAAAATTGAATATTAGGTATTAATTATTGCCCATTGTTACGTGTAATGATTTTCTCTAATACAATGTGGCCACTTGTTACAATAATTTTGAAAATTGCAAATTGACTCTACTTACCTTAATATTTTATTTCCTATCTGTAACCTAAAAATAACGACCGGTAGGTAATATTTAGATAATAATTAAGATGTGTTAGGACATAATATTAGGTATTAGGTATCAAATATCAATCATTGGCAAGATATAGGTAATTAAATTACCTACCTACCTACTTATTTTGTTAAGTTGTTACTTAGGTACCTATAGAAAATTTATGTACCTGAGTTTTAAAAATATTGTACTACCTATACCTACTGTATACATGAGAAAAGTTCATAAGCATATTAATTGTCGACTCTATAATAGGACTAAGGCACTCTATAAAAAATAAATAGATTTTTGAGCATATATTTTCTAAGTATAGATATTGAAAACAGAGACTGAACTACACAGTCTCATTAACGTAATTTCGATATCATTCGTGCCACAACCACATTCGTGTAAGCTCATTCATGGTACAGAAAGTGAAATTCTTTTAAGAAAACTACAAAGACGTAGTTTTATATAACCCTGTCTATCTACAGGTAGGTAACCTTTTCCAAATGAAAAATGTATTCTTTTTAAGTTTTAAAAGATTTTTTTTAATATTTCAGGACAATTTTCACACACGGCACGATCTGATCCCATATACTAAGCTTTCGCTTGTGTTACGGAAACCAGATGGCTGATAAACATACATATGTATATAATTTTAAATAAATACTTATATAGATAATTAACACCCAGACACAGAGCAAACATCTATGTTCATCACACAAAATATATTTGCCCCGGGTGGGAATCGTACCCACGACCTCTGGCTTGGCAGGCAGGGCCACTACCAACCAAGCCAACCGGTCAGTCGAATTATTTGTTTTAAAAATAAACTTCAAAGTTTTAATAGTAAATTAGATAGGTACCTACTAAGATAGATACTTTTATCCCGGAAAAAATAAATCTTAATTTTTCTTAATTTTTCCGCGCGGACGAAGTCGCGGCCGGAAGCTAGTATTCAATAACTAGAAGTTTGAATACACTTATTCTTATAGACGTAGTATATTATTATTAGTCTGTGCTTATAGGTATTTTTGTTGTAAGTTGTAGCTTCACTTGTATCATGTACCTTTGTTTGTATGTAACCAACCCATTTTAATTTTTAAGTCGATTTGATTTGACCCACTTTAATCGGACAGATTTATTTCAAACTTTGTAGGTACACTTATCCAGGAAAAGTGACAATACTTTAATATCATAAGTTTAAAGTGTGTTTTTTAGTTTTTCAAAACTCTATCTATTTTATAGACTCTATTTATTTTATAAACTCTATTTATTTTATAAACTCTATTTATTTTAGA
Source organism: Colias eurytheme (assembly GCF_061535395.1). Taxonomy (NCBI): domain Eukaryota; kingdom Metazoa; phylum Arthropoda; class Insecta; order Lepidoptera; family Pieridae; genus Colias; species Colias eurytheme. The sequence goes on along the minus strand of NC_142999.1, from coordinate 8,392,482 downwards.
AACTGCGCGCGATCGAGAAAAGTGGCGTGAACTCGTGTCGGAAGCCAAGACTCTGTTTGGGTCGCAGAGCTAGTTAAATTAAATTAAATTAATTTATTTTATATGTAGGCACATAGATAAACGGAGTGCCTTGGTTCGATTTCCGAGCAACAAAATTATAAAACGATGTCAGTATTTAAGAATTACTAAGTTATCAAATTGGATTCTCTTTAGTTAAATTGGATTCGCTTTTGTATTATTTTAAAATATCTAAGTTAAATCTAATCTAGGTTACACGTGTAAAGGTTTAAAGATAAACTTTGAGCAGTATAAACTAGAATTTTAACCAATAATACTTAATGCATGTTGGTAAGTCAATGCTCGACCTATAAAACCTCAATCGTTCATTGTATTTTAATTCGTCTCTACTCTCTACTGTTAACCGCAAAATTATACAGAAAGAAAGAAAGAAAAGAAATTCTTTCTTTCTTTCTTTAAAATTATACACGGTTTTTTTAATTCTATTTATTACAATTTGTACTAATATAGTAATAGACTACAGGCGCATGTGAAAAAGTTATGGGTCATTTGAACCACCAGATGACCTATCTAGAACTTATCTAGAACGATATAAGAGCATAAAATAATAAGATTCAGCACTATGCCGTCACTTGTAAGCTGTCCAACTGAGTGCAGATGAGAATTCGAAAGTACAGGTAGAGATTTTTTCCCCTTGTCTCCATTATTTTTGAACGGCGTTGCGGAATAATGGATTAAAAGTTTAAAGCAGTATTGAAATAGAATAATATGACACAGATGCCTATACCTATGTCATACTATTACAATACCTATACAGGGTGTAATCGTTAAGTGTGCACAGGCGATTTTTCCGTTAGTATTACAGATAACAAAAAACTGATATCGAAAGTAGGTACTTAACCTAATGAGTAAAATGACCGTAATAAATTTTTAAAAATAAATCGAGAAATATCAATAAAATTATCTTTAAACCCTCCCATACATTAAGTATGAAATATGAATAATATGAAAGATTTTAGCTTTCTTTTTCTTTTTTGGTTTTCTGCTTTAATTACTTCGCAAATTTGAAGTGGCATTTTCCACGCTCTTTCCGGACATTTTCACGCATTTTCCGGATATTTTCCAGATATTTTCCAGGCATTACCCAGGCATATTCCAGGGATTTTCCAGGCATTTTCCCGCCTTTTCCGGACATTTCCACGCATTTTCCGGATATTGTTAAGACATTTCCCGGGCATTTTTCGGGATTTTCCCAGGAATTTCCCAGGCATTTTCCGGGGATTTTCCGAGCATTTCCCTGGGATTTTCCGGATGTTTCCAGACATTTTCCGGACATTTCCCTGGCATTTTCCGGAGATTTTCCAGGCATTTTCCACGCATTTCCCAGACATTTTCCGGACATTTCTCAGGCATTTTCCGGGGATCTTCCAGGCATATTCCGGATATTTTCCGGACATTTTCACATTTTCCGGATATTTTCCAGGGATTTTCCACGGTTTTTCCGGAAGTTTCCACGCATTTTCCGGATATTTTCCAGACATTTTCCGAGCATTTCCCAGGCATTTTCCGGTTATTTTCCGGGATTTTCCAGGCATTTTCCACGCTCCTCCCGGACATTTTCACGCATTTTCCGGATATTTTCCGGACATTTTCACGCATTTTCCGGATATTTTCCGGACATTTTCACGCATTTTCCGGATATTTTCCAGGGATTTTCCAGGCATTTTCCACGGTTTTTACGGATATTTTCCGGACATTTTCACGCATTTTCCGGATATTTTCCAGGGATTTTCCAGGCATTTTCCACGGTTTTTCCGGAAATTTCCACGCATTTTCCAGATATTTTCCAGACTGTTCCGAGCATTTCCCATGCATTTTCCGGTTATTTTCCGGGAATTTCCCAGGCATTGTCCGGGGATTTTCCGATCATTTCCCGGGGATTTTCCGGATGTTTTCCGGACATTTCCCTGGCATTATTCGGGGATTTTCCAGGCATTTTCCGGTTATTTTCCGGGATTTTCCAGGAATTTTCCACGCTCCTCCCGGACATTTTCACGCATTTTCCGGATATTTTCCGGACATTTTCACGCATTTTCCGGATATTTTCCAGGGATTTTCCAGGCATTTTCCACGGTTTTTCCGGATATTTTCCGGACATTTTCACGCATTTTCCGGATATTTTCCAGGGATTTTCCAGGCATTTTCCACGGTTTTTCCGGAAATTTCCACGCATTTTCCAGATATTTTCCAGACTGTTCCGAGCATTTCCCATGCATTTTCCGGTTATTTTCCGGGAATTTCCCAGGCATTGTCAAGGGATTTTCCGAGCATTTCCCGGGGATTTTCCGGATGTTTTCCGGACATTTCCCTGGCATTTTTCGGGGATTTTCCAGGCATTTTCCGGTTATTTTCCGGGATTTTCCAGGCATTTTCCACGCTCCTCCCGGACATTTTCACGCATTTTCCGGATATTTTCCGGATATTTTCACGCATTTTCCGGATATTTTCCGGACATTTTCACGCATTTTCCGGATATTTTCCAGGGATTTTCCAGGCATTTTCCACGGTTTTTCCGGAAATTTCCACGCATTTTCCAGATATTTTCCAGACTGTTCCGAGCATTTCCCATGCATTTTCCGGTTCTTTTCCGGGAATTTCCCAGGCATTGTCCGGGGATTTTCCGAGCATTTCCCGGGGATTTTCCGGATGTTTTCCGGACATTTCCCTGGCATTTTTCGGGGATTTTCCAGGCATTTTCCACGCTCCTCCCGGACATTTTTGGCATTTTCACACTCCACACAATCAACAAATTATTTCCAAGCCCTTAAAGAGAAAAAAAATGGTTTATGCCGAGCACACGTGTCAGAAGTGAAACTTCTTTGGCAAGATTCAAAGATACCAAAATCATCGGCTTACTCAGTGACGGTATTGCCATGACACGACTTTGAAATTTTACTCACAAAGAAGTTTGACTGCAAAAAAATCTTCATATCTCCAAAGAGAAGTATAAGAAGTATAGGAAGTTTAAACGCTTCATAGCCAATAAAAATCAGTGCAATAAACGAGCGAAGCCGCGGTCGCAGCCAGTGCCATATTGTTATGATTTACAAGCCACCCCCAAAACATCGTTGACGTAAATCAAGCCGAAATTACCCCCGCGCACGCATTAACAATCTACTTTTGATAGGAGCTGGTGCAAGGTATGGGAAATCTATTTCATTAGAACCTAGTTTAGATTTTTTAATGATATAATTCATTTGCTTTATTTTTATGGCTTCGCCCGCGTGGTGTTTTGATAAAAGGTAGCCTATGTTCTTTCTCAGGGTCTAAAAAATGTCTGTGCCAAATTTCATAAAAATCGGTTGAGAGGTTTAAGCGGAAAAGCGTAACAGACAGACAGACAGAGTTACTTTCGCATTTATAATATTAGTAGGGATTAATTCTCAATAAACTATGTAGGTACCATATGCTTCACTTCCCAGTTTCCATCAGGTGTCTAGTTGGCCTTAATAAAAATAATAAAATAAAAACTCCTTGCAGGCATCATACATCGGGCCATTAAAATATGTTCTTAATAAGTAATGACCATAACAAAGTAAATAAAACACTCAAAAACCCTCACATTATCAACGGGCTTCATTAAAACCGACTTCCTTGCTTTATATCCATATTTTATCTTGAAAATATAAATATTTATGGGAAATTTCCACAAAAACGCGCATAATTTGGTAACTCGACTCGTTTTGTGTGTCAAAAATGCAACCGTAAATGTCTTGTTAGTGTCATATGAAATGACACTTGTAATTTTTAATTTTTTACGCGACATAATTTTTTAGATGTTGAGTAAAGAAATTAATAGTCAACATTGTAATGTATGAATTGTAAATATGATTCGAATTTAAATGTTAGAGGTGAGAAGAAAAAGTTTAACTTCATGATTGTTTGTAGGATGTCGAATGTTTTTATAGGAGGTTAGTAATAACAATAATATTTACAGATGTCGTTGAACTCGAAATGTAAGACTTTTAAGGTGTTATTTTAGAAAATTAAGTAATTAGATTTGAAATTAAGTTATGATGCTATTAATATGTACCCAATCATAGCGTCCAAAATTATTGAATATTGTACTTTTTGTGATAAGTCGATATAATCGAAGATTAAAAATTAAAAATACATCAGATGTCGCGATGCTGTCCTGAACCGGTTGATGTAAAAAATTGGTAAAATTTATTTAGGTATGTGCATTGTGCACTGCATTTGTAAGTAATAAAGATATTAATTACTTTATCAGTAGAACTTTTTGCCAATTATTCGAATAATAGTTTGACAATTCAATTAGGTATAATGTTTTTGTCTGGCAGGACACAGAAGGCTGATCACCTACTTGTTCCTAACGAAAATCGATGAGTGAAACAGATGTATATTATTTTAAAGTAAATTAGAGATTAAAAATAGTTAAATAAGATAAAAAAGAACTAATTAACAATACTCTTATAACTTGCACTCAACAAAGTAGTAAAAATTCGGAGGACAAGTGTCTATAAAAGCGGCATTATTTTCATTTTATTGTTTGAACGTCTCATAAACATTATTTGTAGTTAGAATATGAAATCATATTTATTTAAAATAATATACCGCGTAATTACGTAGAATTAATTAATTTAGGATGGTGTTTTTTAGTTTATTACTATTTTATAATGTAGGTCGAGGTTATTGTAACTTGTTGTATAATGTAACTTAATAATTTTATTATTTCTACTAGCTGTTGCCCGCGACTTCGTCCGCGATTCGGTCGTTTTTCGTCATTCGTCATTTAAAAAAAATACGTGACACTTTATTTTTGAATGTTCTTAATTGTCTCTTATAAAATTTAACTACATTAAAATTGAATACTCTGATAAGAAAATCTTAAAATCATCGAAAATCATAGACATCGAATATCTGAGGAAAACATGAATGAATGTGATTTAAATTCTACATTTCTTAGTAATTAAAATAATAATCTAAATTAAATGTAGATTAACAGTTTGAGCGCACCATTATAGAATATGTACCTAAGTAATAAATTACGTTAGTTTACATAGTAACTTTACTAAAAACACGATGACTTTCTTTCGCGCTCGGTACCACAAACTAAACATGTTTGTGGTACGTGGCCCGCGTCACTTTACCCCCCACGAGTTCCCCTCCGTTGCTATGCGAAAATACATTCGTCGCCCTACTGTAGGAAAAATTGTAATACTGCGGCCTGGGCGTTATAACACGCTCAGGGAATTCCTGAGTGCTGACAGACTTCCGTCTATCGGCATTTATACCAATTTTATATTAATATCACCATCTTGAGGAAAAGCTTCTAATGTCGATTTAAAACGCATATATACGGATTAACCTGATGAATTAACATGTTCTAAAATTGTGAAATGAGTTCAGTTTTAAATTCGAGAAATATTGATTTCTTGTATTCGATTATTCGTCGTAGTCGAATACAAAATATATTTAAAGAAACTTAGGTTGGCCTTCAGGCAAAAGGGATCCTATCAAATGATAAACTTGACCTTGTATCTTAAAAGTAAGAATGAAAGGAGCATCTGATAATTGTTGAGCACCAAAGGATCATTTAAAACGCAATACTATAAGAGCTAATATTGTCTAAGAACTGTTTAGATTGCACATGTTCCTCTAAAACTTAAAAGTAGTGATTTCAAAGGTTCCGGCGTATCTTCAAACGAAAGCCGACTCCTTACTCCACTTTAAAGCATTACAAAAAGAACATACTACGTTAATATCGCCTATACCTACAGAAGATGATCTGTAATCAATTGTGAGGTTATAAGCAAACCCACTTTTATATTATTTTGTCGGACCACACCACCGAATTTGTAGATTGATCTTCTATGTTTACCTCTAAGTCATTCAGACTATGTCGAAATCTGTCTGCAATAAGACGGGCCTCTCGCTATTCGTCCGTTTAAAGAGACCAATAGTTTCAATTCTTAATCTTTCATTAAACAAACTTATTAATCGTTCTTGTCTCAAATAATGGTAATATTCGCGTCCCTACTCTAGTCATTGCTTATGCTCATGTTCATCTTCGAGAGATCGAATAATATTATGGTGCACCCTATTATTTGTCAAACGGTCTTCATATTGAGTAAAAGTTTCAGAATTCTCGAGATAAAATATGACGATCGTGATCAGCTGTGAGACGTAATTCCCTCTCAGTGAGGGTTTCGGTCTCACGGGATAGTACAATATGCCATTTGCGATCAGCTGTGAGACGTTATATATACCCTCAGTGAAGGTTTCGGTCTCACAGGATAGTACATGCCGTTCGCGGTCAGCTGTGAGCCGCAATTCTCGTTGTGAAGCGGTTTCAGGTTCGGCATAACACATGTTGTTTTCGGTCAATAGTAAGCCTCTTATCTCTAACGATCCTTGAGAACTCTTATTTCTCATTTTCTTAACTTTGCTCGAATTTCGATATATAAAGATTTTTTAGGTGGCACTGATGCGGGTGAATAAAAATTAAAACGGACTAAGAGTGTTATAATCTCAATCATCATCATCAATACATATAATAAAATTGTGGAAAAGTGATGTCTGTACAATTAAAATATGTAGAAAAAAATTAGCAGGTGTTATTATTATCGAGAAATCGAGAGAAACCATTTATTTCTCTTAAAAGCTCCCCCCCTCCCACTTCCCGAACTCCGATTGACCGTAATTTATTTTTCCTTACATTTTTATCATATCCTTTTCTAATGGGTTTCATCCTACTGCGATTTTTTTTTGTTTCAAAAATTATCTACCCTGGTGTATAGGTAAATTTTCCACATAAAATGTCCTTTAAATTATGTCGTATTATATTTTTAACCCCCGACGCAAAAAGACTGGTGTTATGTGTTTGACCGCTATGTATTTCTGTGTGTGTGTGTGTGTCTGTCTATGGCACCGTAGCTGGCTAACAGGTAAACCGAATTAGATGCGGTTTTTTTTGTTAGGCAGAATATTTTCCGACGCTGGTTCTTAGATAAAGTGTATCAAAATTGGTTCATCCACTTATTATACCTACATAGGGGTAAAAGTGGGAATGAAAAAAATGAAAGTTATAATTTATTTTTAAAGATCGTCGGGAAGTTTATGAAATTATTTATTCCTTTTTCTATACACTTTTCTTCGTCTAAACGGTTTAGTTACGTGCTCTCTCTCTCTTCAGCCTTTAGTTACGTGCGTGAGACAGGAAAGATCTAATTTGGATTTGTTTCTGGATTTGATAAAAACTGAGTATCGATTAAGCTGATCAGTGGCTACTGGCTACACCATAGATTATTAAAAACATCCGTTTAAGAAAGGAAGGAAATAGAATTTGCTCCTCTCCCCCCCCCCTGGTACCTAAAAAATAATATGACTTAATTTAAAAGAAATTTTACGTAGAATTAGTTAGGCATTTCTTTTTTGATTTTCGATATTATATACTAATCATAATTTTTAATTACAATATGTAGTAACTATTTGGTATAGGTTAGGCATTTCATTTCTTGATTTTCTTTAATAATTTGGTACGTAAGTTTTTTAGCTCAGTTTAGTAAGAAATTTTAATAACAATTCTTTTAATTATTTATGGTAGTACAACAGTACAGTATGGTTGTACGTATTTACTCAATAATTGTATGTTAAGTAGTAATTCAGCATGGGCGTAGCCACGGTGGGGCTGGGTGGGGCGCTTACCCTGGCTTTGATCTGGTAGGTACTAATTGTGAAGGGGAGTGGGCGTGGGCGTGGGATTGGGACTGAACGTGGCATATGGCGTGGGAGTGCGAGTGGGCGCGGGAGTGGGAGCATGAAAATAAAAATGATTTTTTATTGTTGCCCCACCCTGAGCCCATGGTCATAGGTCCCATAGTCACTATTCCACGCGAACGAAGTCGCGGGGACAGCTAGTAGACAAATATAATCAGAAAGCTTTGAACTCCTAAGCTCAACCATAAAAGATAGACATTTATGATGTCGGGAGATATTTTTTATATAATATGGAGAACATTTCTTTCATACTTGATTTCTGTGTAGCTTTAACCATTAAGATACACGCATTAAGAACGCACACGCGACGAAAGCTTAAAAATGGAGTTGCTGCTCTGCTCACGAATATGAAAAATAATTGTACCAAGTTTCGTTTAAATCCGTCGAGTAGTTTTTGTTTCTATAACGGTTATACAGACAGACAGACGGACAAACATTTTTGACGTCGATGTCGATCTCTAATCACCTCGTGATAGTTATTTAGGAAATATATTTCATGTGCAGAATTGACCTCTACAGATTTAATATAAGTAGGTATACATATATTTAGATTCCAATTTCCATGTAACGTTAAATTCGACTATATAATAACTAACAGACAACGCAGGTTACTCTCGTTTCCGTAAGTTGAGGCGGCTACATATTCGGTCCTAATAACATGACTTTTTGTGAACGAAACGACAGCGCGGTTTAATTCGATGGCAACACCATCAGAAAAAAGGAAATATTTTTAACTTTGAAAAAATATTATGATTTACACTATTAATACTATTTTAACATTAACACAAAATATAAGACTGTGAGTGTGTAAAAATAAATCCAGCTAGTTTCACATCACACTTATGTTTATAATTAGGTATACGACATGAAAATATATTAATTACCAAGCAATAATCATACAGATAAATACTGAACAAAAGTATTAACAGTCAAAGTATATTTTTACTAACAACATGTAAATGATGAAGGAATAATAATTATCAACGAACTAACCTTTTTGTATTAGAGTCCCGCCTCGTGATCGAATTATTAAAACACGAAGATTTTTAAAAATGTAACCAATGAACACAATCAATATTAGATTAACTGTAATGGTGTCTAGTTTGACTTAAAATAATATACATCTACCCTCACTTTTAAAAATGTAGTATATTCACACGAATTATATAAGCGCACCTTATAGGGAAGGGAAGATATGGGTTAAAGAGTTAAATAAATAAATAACATAATTATATTTAAATTATTAATTTTTAACATTGTGTTCAGTAGTGAACATGTAAATTGATTTGATTTTTACGAAATCTCATAGATGGCGCTGAATCAAATTTGTCTTTATAGTACTAAGATTCATTAAACAGTTTCTCTGCCCAAATTACGTAAATGACGTAGTTTTTATAGTGTAAAGCTAGATAATAGCATGGCTTACTCAAAAACAACATTTAAACATGAGTCTTTAGATTGTACGCTGTCGTAGTACACGGAATACGTAAGAAAAGTAAAGGTTCACAGCTCCTCCCCCGGAGGTGATAGCATGATAATATGTTTAAAAAAACCTCACACGACCTGTTAGTAATATTCATGCAAAATTTGAAGTCAATCTATGCAGTACTTTTCGAGATTAGCTCGGACAAACATACAGACAAACAGACAAACAGACAAACAGACAAACAGACAAAAATTCTAAAAACTATATTTTTGGCTTCTATATCGATTATAGATCATGGATTATGTATTCTTTTAAAAAAATATTCAATGTACAGTTTTGACTTTCCTACGATTTTATTATATGTATAGATTAGTATACTAGCTTCCGCCCGCGGCTTCGCCGGCATGGTGTTTTGATAAAAGGTAGCCTATGTTCTTTCTCAGGGTCTAAAGATTGTCTGTGCCAAATTTCATCAAAATCGATAGAGATAACAGACCGAGAGACAGACAGAGTTACTTTCGCATTTATAATAGATATTAGTAGGGATTGTATACTGTATAGGGCGACCAATAGGTGTTATTAAGTTTTTATAATAATATTTTTTTTTTCATTATTCAATGTTAATTAGACAGATAATAATTATGCTTACCTACCTAGTTTTTGTCTTCAAATTATTTCCAAGAATTTTTTTTCAGCTTTCATAAGTCTTCTTCAAGTCTTTGCTGTTCCCTGGAAAGGATTGGAGAAGGGATAAGAATTGAAAAATTGTAAATTTAATATGCACATAATATACATAATTATAATTTATTAAATAATAAATAGGTACCTACAAAATGAATAAAGACGTATTGAACCATTTATATTCGTTCATATTATATTCGTTCACAAAATACTTTTGACATAGTATTTAAATATTGAAAGCATTATTTATATACCTAACAAATTAAATTTTCCTGTGGGAATCGAACCCACTGCAAACTCAGTTTTTCAATATGAATACGGAATAAATTGTAAAAAGGTTCCCTTACCGCCATCTATTAGTTCCCGCTCGAACTGCGTAGTTTTGTTAAGTTCTGTGAACTTTGATAAGCTTGCGTACTTCGTAGAGATTCTTAGCGCTAGCTTCTATAATAATTTTCAGGTTAAAATTAATATAAACTTTGCTTAAATACATACAAACATATAAAACTACACTCACACTACACCAAAAATAAAATCATACATGCGAACTAAGGTATGTTAAATGTTTAAATAAACAATTTCAAAATTTGAATCATTCATTAAAATAAGGCGGCAATATTCACAAAACAAAAACGAAATTAAAAAGCAGAACTAATTTAAATTTGAAATTCGAACATATGCCACGAAAATTTCACCGATAATAATCATTGGCCAATTCGATTCGATTTTTAAATCGGGTGCTTTTTTTTTTAAACGGCGCCGGCAATGGTCTGAACAGAACTGTCAATCAAAATGCTGCATATTATTATTAGGGTATTGTAATCACGTTAAATTTCGACATTGTATTTAGGGTTCCGTGGAAAAATATTATCTACTATACTTAATTATAATGATATGGTTACTTAATTCATCTAAATACCAATTTGTTACAAAATATTAAAAGAGATGATTTTAATAAGCAGAAATCTTCGAAATATTTTATTTTTAGTTATTGAAATAAATAAGTAACTGATTAAATGATGTAAGTATGTAGGATAAATTTATTATAGGTTTTTGTAAGTGTAGGTAATCAATCGTGTAAATAATTATAATTTACTGCAGAATAGACACAATATTTTAATACATACATTGTAATTACAAGAAACTTTCGATCACAGTTCAATTTAGAAAATACAAAATGTCATAACTACTCAATAAATCTTTTATAAATAGAATGAAATGCTTCACGATAACCGGCACACGCTTGGCACTTTCAATCTAATTGTATTATGTCTTGCGGCGGTAATTGTGTCCAAAGCTAGCTCGAAAAAAAGTGGCTTATTACGATTCTCAGGTTTTTTTTGTCCAAAACTTACCTTATCCCTAATCTTCTATTGACACCGTAATGAGACTAAAATGTTGTACCGAAATTCTGAATGAATGGAGTCGTGTAATAATAATATTAAATTGATGGCTCAAATATTATTAACCTTTTGAAGTGCATTGGAGTTGTATTGTACATATTTTATTTAAATAAAATTTAAACATGAGTTTGAAAGATTTAATTTAATTCTTTGAATGTATGTATTTCAATTGACATAGTTTTGAATATTATTGCTTAGGTTATCGTATTAGTAATAGTGCCTTCTCTAAATTATAAACACAGGGTGGTCAATGGATTTATTTATTTATTCTTTATTGCTCCAAGAAAGTTACAAAAAAACTTAACCTAAGAATACATTTAAACAATTGGCGGTCTTATCGCTATGCAGCGATTTCTTCCAGACAACCAGACGTACCTACTGACGTAGGTATACGGAGAGAAATAAAATTAAAGGATGTGTGATAAATAAACCCTATGCATGCTATTTTAATTGCAATTATATTAATTATATTATATTCTTTTTATTTTAAGTTTTATAATTAATAATTATATTATGATTTACGCAGTTACATTGATACAAATTAAAGCCAGAGTGGCTTTACTTTTTTGTTTGTAAGTATAAGACAATTTCGTAGTTTAGGTACTTAAATATTGTGAACAAAGCTTATTCTTACAACAACATTACAAAAAAATATAGCACCAACATCGTCTCCACAGTTTCCCCCGGAGTATCCGAGCCACCGGGCGGATTTGGTTCCTTGAAACTAATCAGTCTAAATAAGTAAATTGTTTGCTCGCACGCAACCGTCTTCGACAGCAAGGGTCTGATCTTAAAACAATTATATGACTCTATCATAACGTATCTTTGAGTTCTCTAGATCTGAATTACCAGAAGGAATGAGTTGGGATTACCTACGGCTACATGGCCTACATGACTATACCTACTTGAAAGAAAGAAAATAAATACATTGCCAAAACATTATATACAAAATTTATTATAAACTAGCGGTCCGCCCCGGCTTCACCCGTGGTACATATTTACGTTTTCTCTACATTAGAACCATCCTCGACGTAGGTACTTCAAGGAATATAATAAAAAAAGAATTATCGAAATCGGTTCAGCCGTTCACATGTGATGCCGTGACAACGCGAAACGGGTTTCATTATGAGACAAATATACACAGTCTCAGCAAAATGCTGCACAAAAACAGCGCTGATTATTTAGAAATACTTCTTTTAGAGTTTCCATTCATAAGAGTTATTTATGTTTAGAAGAATTGTTGCTTTTCCGTTTGACAATTGTGGATTGGAAATCTCGATTTTCTCTTATTTATGTACCTACACTACAATAATTCGAAGTATTATGTATTCTGCTTTGTAGTTTACATAAAGACAACGAATAGAAAGTCTGCAGACACAGAATATCGAAATAATAACATTTTTATCAAACATATAGAATATCGCATAAAATACATTTTTACCTAGTTACGTATTCGTAGTTTGGAAACTCAGGGTTAGGTATACCTAGAGTTAAATTAAAATAATGTATAGAATTCTTTTATTTTCACAGACAAAATCGTGGGCAAGTAAATGTAATTAAGTATTAACATTAGTAAAATACGAAATAGCACTGAAACTTTTTAAATCTTTAAAAAGTTACTTAAACAATCATTACTTACTCCTACACTCAAAGTATAGTCAATCATTACAATAATTGAATGGAACCCAAGACATTTTCCGCGATGTCATTAAAGTGAAATGTTGTCTAATGATCAGAATTCCTGGATAAATATCGATAAAAACAATAATGATGTACGACTAAGTAATGTGCACTAATGCGTTTAATTACAACCTCTGCGATTGCTTTCAAGAAATTATACGTTACGGCTATTTTATTGTTCTTCTGTTTGTGTTTTTATTTTTATTTTACGTCGAATTTGCGTCTTAAATTGATAAAATTAGGTTTTATCAGAATATGGTGTAAAAAGTTACGAGGACCAGTCTAAAAATAGCTTTCAAGGATGTTTTAAGGTTTTAATTTATAAACGAAAAAAATAATTAATCACAAAAAATATATTATTAGCGCGGAAAATCGATGGAGCTTCTCAGTTCGTAGCGTTTTGTTTTATATTTTGGACACGCATAGCTCCGTTGTTTTACAACCGCTGGATAAGATTTTTTTATTTTAATATCCGTTAGATCTAGGAGTTCTAGGACCTAGGTACATATTTTAGACTATTTATTAAATAAACCTTCTAGATTAACTGTGAACTTAACGGTGACGGATGCAATTCACGAAAAGCTGAGGGACTTCTTTCAGCAGCAGGGGACTGATACTACTATTAAACATTACGAACATTGCGCTTATAGGAAAATAAAGTTTGTAAACAGTCTAATTGTATAGTAATAAATAAATATTTGCCCAGACTACAACCAAAGAAAATGAGGGCAAGTTTTTAACCAGGCTACCTGCTTGCTCCGACCCCACCCGAGTACCTAAGTAACTTTAATTGAGTTTTTTTTTTCAATTTTTAAATGTTAATCAATTACAGTACAGGATATCGGTCAGACTTTGCCTTGATACGAAAAAAGAGGTGGGTTCAAATTCCGGCCTATCATATTAATTTTAATACTCGTCAAAATTTACAAATAACACAACTTAATGTAAATAAAATTAAAAACAAAGAATCAGGCACATCAAAATAAGTCGAAATCAATATACAACAGTAACGTGTAATTAATTTGATATTTGCTGATGGTACGACACTTAACATGAACTGTTCTTGATTTACGACCAACGAGCATTCCTGTGAGTTACAATGTACAAACTCACATTATTATTTGTTGTTATATTTATGTTCAAGTGTGTGAAAGTTGGATTTAAAGTAAAAATAAATAGTTTTTGGGCATTTAAAAAACCTATAATCGATATTTTGTACTTCAGCTGCGAAAAATTAAAGTAGGTACAACTCGAAACAAAATTGTTGAATTGAAAATTTGGTAAAGGGTAATTAAATCCATACTAATATTATAAATGCGAAAGTAACTCTGTCTGTCTGTCTGTTACTCAATCACGCCTAAACTACTGAACCAATTTTCATGAAATTTGGTATGGAGATATTTTGATAATCGAGAAAGGCTACTTTTTATCCCGGGAAAATGACGCAATCCCGGAAATCCCACGGGAACGGGAACTATGTGGGTTTTTCTTTGACTGCGCGGGCGAAGCCGCGGGCGGAAACCTAGTGTACCTATATTTTACTAACTGTATATTCCGGCTTCGCTTGTGGGCTGTGGCACACTGTCGAAGATGACTTTCAAAAACATATTCCCATACAATATACATACAGATAATTATTAATTTTCTTATAAGAGGTTTATCAAAGATTGCTTGTGAATTAAACACACACATAATTATCAACATCATACAATCAGCAAAATACTATTATAATATTAAATCATTCAAGTAGTTCAACCAAACACCGGTAGCCACCTGCATCTATCACTCTCGTTAAATCGAATGTGAAACGGAACAGCCCTTTCGTAGTATACACCGCCATAAACACAACATTATATGAGACCATAAAGTTTGACCTATCGAATAATTAATTAAACTTTGTAAATATTTTCAATAATTGATAATAAATAGTGTAACACGGACGTAAAATAACCTCACACCTGCTCGGTAAATAAATTATATTATGTTTCCTTTGTTAAATGGAGTGAAAACATAGAACATTTTATATAAATACTTGGCACCTTCATTGTTATAAGTTTTGATCTTGTCAACGTAGGTAGTTTATGTATATTATAGGGTGTGTGTAATGAATGGATAACATCATGACTGAAAATGATGGTCTACAATGATCACTAGATTCACTAGTAGTGGTTCAGCCGTACGGAAGCTGCTCGAAATATTACTTAAATGATACCTACAAACAGATTAAATCAAGCAGCTTAAAGTAGAGAAAAGTATATATATTACAGCGTTATAGTGTAGAGTATGTATTCGAGCTGATGGTGGCCTGACTTTTACATTCATTTTTCTGAACCGCCACACCGTCCTCAATTTCTAGCTACCAAGTTTCATGACTCCACACCCTGTATATACTGTTCCATTGGATAGTTTCGTATTTGAATAGTTTCCTATTTAATTTCACTTTACACTAAGCAATTAAAGTAACAACGAAATAAAGTATTATATTATAGAAAAAGGGTACTTAAACGTACATTATACTCCTACGGAATTATTCCTACGGAAAAGCATTTGCATTTCTTTTATCGATCCTGCCATTTGATAACTTTCATTGTACTTAGGTTATTAAATACAATTTATACGGCACTACATGGACAGAATATGCTTAATTGGTAAATTTGACACATTTTCGAGGCTTAGAAATTATTCATATGAAAAAATTATAAGCAATGATGAGTGTAAGATAAGGTGTAAACAATCAGATTCCTTCTCATATTAAATGAATCTCTAAGGGCCGATTTTTCAATGCTTGGATAAAACTTATTTGTCGAATAATGTATAAACTACCATTTTAAAAACGTATTCTAATTGCCCGTATTTGACAGTTTACGTGACATTTTAATAACATCGTGTAATACTTTATTGGACGGATAAGTTTTATCCAAGCATTGAAAAATCGGCCCTAAATGAATTAATTTTATTTAGAAATTAGATACTTTACTTTTACTACCTTTACCTACCTTTTCTTGCTCTGGAGCAATACCGCTGGTCGTCGTAAATTTTAATTCCCTGAAAGTTTTTTAATAAACCTTGCCTTAAGCCTTTTATAACTTTAAATTAGCAATAAATATTTACAAAAGAGTGTGCTCATCACACATTGCACAATATACACTAGTAAAGTTTTTATTAATTTATTTTTCTAGCGGATTAGTAACATGTGAACGAACCACAGTGAATTCATTCGAGAACATTAAGCTCTCGCACAATTACCATAAAAACAGATAACCATTACGTGAATTATAACAGCAATACTCTTCAGTCCAGTTTTTAGTTACAATTCATTAAATGAAGAATATCATTTAAAATGTAACAACCATTGAGACGTAATAAAAACTACAAAAACAGGGTATTCACATAAAGCTGTCGAACTATGATAGGGTGGTTGCACCTGTGTTTGTTCGTGTAATCTTCTGTTCGTTGGCTTGGTTGTGTGAGGATTAGCTGTGAAAGAAATGCTATAATAGACTGTTACTAATGTAAGGAATATACATTAAGTATACATATTTCATTTTTTAAGACTTAGCGCCGATTTTTCAATCCTTGGTTAAAATTTATCCGTCCAATAAAGTATTACACGAACATTTTAAAATGTCACCTGTAAACTGTCAAATACGGACAATTAGAATATATTTTTGAAATGGTAGTTTAATACGTTATTCGATGAATAAGTCTTAACCGAGGATTGAAAAATCAGCCCTTAGTCGATACATATTAAAAAGTAAGATATTTAAAAGGTAGGTAATAATACACAGAAACTAAAGGGTATTACAAAGAAAGAGACTGCTCTGAAAAACTTGATCTACTTATAGACGATTAAATTTTTACGAATTGATTCGCATAGAGCAAGATTATTTCTTACGAACTTTGACTATTGTTTTTTTAATTCATTTCCCAACTGGAAACGGAAAATTACCGTACCTAACAATCATTCAATTCGTTAAAAAGATTAATGCAATCAGGCTTAAGATGTTTCATTTTTCATACCTACTAATTTGGCACATCTCAATATATATACTCAATAAAAACAAATCAACAGACTAATACAAACACCATCAATCCAGGTGTAGACACACCATCCTTCATCTTCAATATTGTCTCAAGTTACGAATGATAAATGGCGTCTAATTTTTATTACACTGCAAGTAAAACATCAAGTTTTCATGCTGTTTGTCCATTACTACACACCTGCTCCATTATACGCAATCAATATCTTAATTATGGTCATTTTATCACATGAAAGTATTGGCTTTCGTTTGAGATATCTGCCTTTCTTGGGTATGTATTGAAATACTAATTGAGACGTCTTTGTTTGGTACATTGTTGTAAGTAGTATGATAAACAGTTCATGTTCATAATAAACGTCCTTCTTACAATGTAATTAAGGTCTATTTTTTAAATATAGGTTAATGTTTCAAACATATTCACTTACCTTCATAAAAATAATATAGCGGTATTAGCTTTTCATAAACGGCTTTAATTAATTTTCTTTTTAGACTATGTGAGCATAAAACAAACTGAAATTTGAGTATTTATCTATTCCACAAGACCTTCTGTAGAGGCTCTTTTGAATATTTTTATTAGATCGGTTTAGAAAAGCAGCCTTTTACAAATTTAAAGAGCTGGAAAGAAAAAACATTCAGTAGTCATGAAAACTTTATTATCATCACATTATTTTATTTTATTGATTTTTGTACGGCGTTGCGGAATAATTGATTAAAAGTAGTATAGAACTATTTCTATACTACTTTTAATCAAGTCAAGTACAAAATCAAATGACCAAATTTACCCCGGCAACTGTCGAAAAATAAAAATAAATTCCGACTTTGTGGACCACCGTTTTTGTACGGCATCTGTGGCATACTATTTCTATACTGCTTTTAAGCCATTATTCCGCAACGCCGTACAAAAATCATGGAGACAAGGGGAGAAAATCTCTACCTGAACTTTCGAATTCTCATCTGCACTCAGGTGGACAGCTTACGAGTGACGTCATAGTGCTGAATCTTATTATTTTATGCTCTTATATCATTCTAGATAGGTCAGGTGGTGGGTCAAATGACCCATAATTTTTTCAACATGGGCTTGTAGTCTATAATACATTATTAATATAATTATAATTATCTTGAATCGAAAAAATTAATGGCATTAATAAAAGAGAAATACATCCACCATACTTATGACGTTTATGTAATAATCGACAAACCGATATGAAATTAATGACGATAATTACGGCATATTAATTCTGCCCACCATACACTAAAGTGCAGTAACAGCAAAATCACGATTTCGAGTAAAACGCATTTAAAGTTAAGAATTGATTTTAAAAAATCAACAGAATGATAAGCAAAAAAATTTGAATGCAGAAAGGTTGTAAAGGCATAGGTTCACACGTTAAAGCAATAAAAAAAAATATATCTTAATAACTGAATTTATTATGGCCATTTATTCTTTTTGGTGCCTATTACTGCATAGCCTTTTTTGTAAAAAATACCATTTTAAACTTAGTAAAATGCAGCAAAAAGCCCTATTACTGCGTTTGGATCAGTTATTTTGTCAAGAAACCCAACTAACATGCAGTAAGGTCAAAAAAATACTGCATTTTAGTTAGTTTTTTAAGAAAAAAGTGTTCAATTTACTAGTGCAGTAAGAAAAATAGCTAGTTCACAGTTGCAGTATTTAAAACATTAACTGCACTTTAGCTAGGAATAATCATATCTGTGTCATTATGCTATCCAAACTAATCTGCAGTAATGCTGTATTTTCCTGCGTGTTAGTCAGTTTATAATGATAAAAGAATGTTAAGTATTCACAACTAAAATGCGACAAGCTTTGATTTTACTGCATTTTAGTTGGGAGTTCGTGACAATAAATTGTATTTTCTTAATTTGCAGTAAAAATAGCTTGTATGGCGGTAAATTTTACTGCGTATTAATTTTTTTTTTAATTTTTTTCCAGAAATATAAAACTATCTAAAGAACTGTAAAATTATATTGCTTACTGCATTTTAGTTATGAAACCTTAAAATTTAATCTGCAGTATAATTTATACTGTATTTTAGTTGGGAAATCACGCCAAATTGTTAATTTTTTTCGTTTGCAGTAAGTGAAAACTGTTAAATAAAAACCATTCTTATAGTCTTAGAAATAAGTAAGTTAATTCAATAGAAAGCTTAAGAAACCCGCTTTCAGAATCACTAATAAAACGAAAAATCACAAAAGGGCTGTTACTGCTCTTTAGTCTCTGGTGGGCAGAATTATAATATGCTTACCCTTCTTTTTGCTTATTGCAAGGAAAAACTTCTTCAATATATATATTTTTTTTTCTTTATAATTAACTAAGAATAAATAAACTTGACCGCAATCAATAATTGCTACACGTTATTGACATAACAAAATGTCGATTGTATCTCTTAAATATGTTTTTAATCGAATATGTTAAATGTATAACGGATAAGATAGTCGATATAAAAATGGCGGCATTAAACATACTTTTATAATTATACCATTCGAGAGTATTGATTGAGCTAACAAATAATAGAATTGTTTGCAATGATAATACAGAAAGGGTAAATGTTTGAAATGATAGCGAATTGAAATTTAAATATTTTATGCAAATATAATAAAATTATGTCATCAAATAAAAGAAGCGAATCTGCAATGGATTTTAGACATAATTTATTTACATTGGTTTATTAAAAAAATGTATTTACCTCTTTGAGTGATTTCTATCAAAATGAGCAAAGTTGTTTGAAAGTTTTTTATTGACATATAAACGAAAACATATAAGTATAAATATATTTAAAAGCTAGCAAAATTTTCTACAAATGTGTCCGAGTTAATCCATTAATTAATTGACTGAAATAAATATCATTCTATTCATCATATGAAAGAGCTTATCATATAAATGAAAACGACGAAATAAATAATTACGTATATTTATTTGAAAGAACGTTAGCGTATTAATTAGTACGTATTTAATACGTATGTTATTAATAGTTTGAACTTTGAATTAGGTATACCATAGTTTCTTTGATCTGTGAGGTATACCGTCGCCGCCCATTTTCGATTGAGTAGTGAACTGCACAAGAGAGGATTATTGGTACGAATAATATAATGCTAAAGAACTTGTTTGTTCTATGGAACTACTGAACAAATTACTTCACTATTGATATGTGACTTCTGAGTGTTGTACCTATAGGCCTCCTATCCTACTAATATTATAAATGCGAAAGTTTGTGAGGATGTGTATGTGTGTGTTTGTTAATCTTTCACGCAAATACTACTGAACCCATTACAATGAAATTTAGCACACATATAGAGGGTAACTTGGATTAACACATAGGATAGGGTTTATCCCGTAAATCCCACGGGAACGGGAAATATGCGGGTTTTTCTTTGAAAACGCAGACGAAGCCGCGGGCGGAAAGCTAGTTATAATATACATAGTAGGTACCACGGCAAAATTGGATAGATCATAGAAGCCTGGGCGGACTGCCATTATCACGGGCCATTATAATATAGAGCGGGAGTATACTCGAGAGTTCTGCTCCGGTTTTTTACTAAAAATAAAACTATTGTACATAAACAAACAATTACTACTGAATATGATAATTAATCGAAAAAGTAATACATTTGTGAATAATTATACATCTTATCTTTTAATAGAGATTTTCCCGTAACTCGCCTGTTGATAGATACTTGCTTTTAATAAAAGGTTATCTTTAACTCTTACTCTTTGCATCGTCGTAAAATATTTTAGAGCAGTGGTGGCTCAGTGGTGAGACCTCGGACTTCGAATCGATTAGTCCGGGGCTGGAGACCAGGCGAGCGCGCAGGAAATAAATTGATTTTTCAATTTATCTGCGCATGTTGTAACATCACCACTGCTCGAACGGTGAAGGAAAACATCGTGAGGAAACCGACATGTCGAAGAATCAAAAGTTCGACGACATGTGTCATCCGCCAACCCGCACTTGGCCAGCGTGGTGGATTATGGCCTGTACCCTCATAGGAGGCCCGTGTCCCAGCAGTGGGAACGTATATGGGCTGATGATGAAAATATTTTTACCATTTACCACCGATTCGGAACGCTACGGAGAAGAACCGGCAAGAAACTCCATAGTCGTAACTCGAATTCAATAGAAGCTAATCCGCGAGCACTAATAATACTTACATAACAGTAACGAATGTAAATGTAATTAAGAATATTAAATAAGAATTTTTAACGTAATCGGGTCGGAGGAATCATAAACATTCCGAGTTGGAAATTTTTAAGTGCGCTTACTGACTGTGCTAATCTTTTAAACGGTGATATATTTTGCTTGCAATTTCATTGGAAAGGTTGATTTTTGATCAGGTTGTAAGGTATACTTTCGTGTACAGGTAAATGTAACTATTAAATGGGCTTTGTCCTAAAATTCATAATGATCTGTAAAAGCATCTAAGTGATAGAGAAAGGACTTATATAATTGTCACCAATATGTTTTTTTTATTACTATTTTATGTATTCTTAAGCATAATTAAATAAATTATTTTATTTTTTCTTTCTTAACGTAAAAAAATCAACGACAAACTGCGATTGTAATACTGTTACAGCAATAAAATAAGAAATAATATCAATGAACTACTTACCTACTAACCTGATGTACCTAATAGGAATTCATGCTCCTGTTCGCTTGTAAAAGAATACTAACCAAAGCGATATCACAACACAGTGTGTAAGCCAGCCTTGAGTGAAAAACTCTCAGAATAATAAAATTACAAACACGCGATCAAATACATTCTACTCCAACTCATAACTTTGTTAGCCGTAATTATTGAAAATTGTAATCATTTTATCGCTATTTTGATACTGTAATGTACCGTAATGATATCGTAAGTTGTATTTTATATTTTATTGTATTCTATGCGATTACATACTGTAAATTTTCTGCAAAATAATCCGAGATTTTTTATAATATTATGCACGTTTTCACAAGCAACGATTTAGATTAAGGAATGTATAGGTAAGTGTAAAAAAATTAATTTCCGAGAATTTTATACATTAGAACTTTAAAGCATACTTATAGATAGGTATAGATTTTAAGAAGTGAAATGAGCGTGACCCTCTTATTTGACCTAGTATTTGTATTTAATTTTCAGTTTTCTAAGGATTGATGTTAAGTATATAAGTAGTTAATTATCAGGATAACTCTATGTCAAATAATGTCGCTACCTTTAAAAAATAAAGGTTCATCAAAGCTGGTTCATCCTTTGTTATAACGAAAAATAGAGCCGAATTGAAAACATCTCAACCTATTTAAAACTGTAAACAGCTTATCGTTACAATAATAATTTGTTAAGTACACCTTCATTTAATGTAAAACACGTATAAGTATCATTTTTATTAACAACGCATTTCATTGCACTTACAACATTAAAAGGTTACTTAAGGTCAAAGATTATTTTGCCATAGATAAGTAATTTCAATGCACTATTTATGCCTTTGAATGGTTGTAAATTTTTTGTTCTATGTTTTTAGAACAAGGAAGCTTTAAATCGCTTTATGATAAACTACTTTTTGTACTTTCTTTGCTTGCATTCGATACGATTAAAAAGGTTGTGGAATCCGGTCGTTTGTTAGGATAGGAATAGCTTATTGATTCATTTATTATTTATGGATGTTAGGTTTATGAATGACAAAAAAATATTTCATTCGGATGAGTATAAAATTTGTCTGAAAGATTATTATTGTAGGTACGTATTTTTCATACCTTCGTCTGTTAAACTAAATAAAAGCAAAACGTTTTTTTTTATTATTAGACAAATAATAGAGATTAGAGAAATTAATGTAGAGCCAATTTAGACATTATTTTAGTACAAAATTTAGATAAGTTGTCAGAAAAAATAAATATGTATCTAGGTGCATAAATATCTAGTGCAGTGCGTATGCAAATGCTTAAGAGCTTTAAATTTTTTCATTACAAGCAGACATTTAAATTTTATTTATAAGTAGGTAGGTAAAACACAAATAAGTTTGTTTCATTCTATTCCATGGACAATATTTTAAAAATTATCTCACAAAAAGTTTAAGTATTTATCCTTTTAATTTTTGTCCTTATTTACAATTATCATGAGACTATGGTGTTGTAGGTATTTATAGAATGCAATTAGTTATACGCTGACGAGTCGGTTTAAACTGCATCGTTATGGTCAAGCAATGTTGGATAATGAATAAATTAATTAAATTTGCTTTCATTATACTTACGTGTCGTAACTTAGAAACTATGTTAATACTTTTATTGAAGAAAAAACGTTTAAAAATTTCAATCTTTTAACTGTCAATTACTTAATAATTATGGATTAGCTGTTTAGAATAACATGCCTAGATACTGATTCAATTTAAATTTTTATCTAATCAACTGTTTTACAAGATTGAGAGAACATTCAGACATTCAATGATTGTTAACTAGTAACTACCAATTAACTACATTTAGATAAAGTTTCATTTTCTGTTCAATCGGGAAGGCCATTATAAACAGAAAATAGAAGAAGTAGGTTAGTGTTTATTACCTACTAGCGGTCCGCCCCGGCTTCGCCCGTGGTACATATTTCGCAATAAAAGGTAGCGGCCTATGTTCTTTCGCAGGGTCTAAAGATTATCTGTGCCAAATTTCTTTAAAATCGGTCCAGTAGTTCATGCGTGAAAACCATGCATACATACATACATACAAACCTTTCCTCTTTATAATATTAGTATAGATAGGTATTATGCAAAAAATGCATCAGGTAACTTTTATACATTGAGATATGCATATATGGAGACGACACCGCCTACATCACTTATGTTCCGCTCAACATACGCCACATGACGTATGTTGAGCGGTTTTTTTTAATGGTTTTAAAGTGAAACGCATCAAATATGCCTTCGTGTGTGTTACGATATTGCACAAATAATACAAATAATACGGAAATGTGCAAAGGAATAACTTTCATCGATAAGAACCTAACTAGATAATAATTTTTAAAACTTAGTTAGAGCAAAAAAATGGCGCACAGATTTTGTTCGTGGTGTCTCCTCCATACGTATAGTAATATTATCTCAATGCTTTTATATTGAATTTTTTGCTTTCAAAATGTACGGAACATTATAGAAGTATTATTCAATATCTTAGAAACCTTGTTTTATATCCATTTTTACCTAATTGAAAATTGTTACAATTTTAAGCAATAACAGACTTGCTTCAAAATATACCAACTAAGTAGGTACTTAGTTGGTATATTTAGTATTTAGGTATAGTAGAGCCATTTTAATAGGCAACATTTGACAGTTAAACAAAATTCAACAACGTAACCTAGTAAGGACGACATAGAATAACATGATATTTCGTTTTATTAGAACTGCTCATTTGCTTAACTTTTTTCAATTACGATTACATATTTATAATAATAATGACCGATACAAGTAATTTTAAGATTTCATTTTACTGATAAACCATACTAAACATAATAAACAATTTCTGAACTGAAGAACTGACGTCGCTGCAATTTTGTGTCAATAAACCTTTTTTCTTTTTAAATACCAGAGACGTTACTCTAAAAATCGAAATCTGACATCTAGAATCGAATGCATTGATTACTTGTGAATAAAAATCATCATAAATTAATAAATTCGATTGACAAATGTTTCAAATCCGTATCGATTAATTCACTTTAATCGATGTTTTTAAGCAGGTTACCTCTTTTCGAAGATAAAATTGATAGACGTCAAATGTTGCCTATTAAATTGGCTCGGCTATAACAATAATTATTCAATAACATGTCAATTCAACATCATCAAAGCCAGCTGAATGAATTTAAAAAATGGCGGACGCGCGCGGAATTTTCCCGCGCATTCTTATTGAAGTGTCAATTTGACATTCCAAAGCAGATGCACGCGCTCCAAGACGCGTATAGAATTTAAAACTACAATATACATATTTTATATTATACTACCTATCTAGGTACAATTTTCATAACTCAAAAAACATGATACCAGAGACAATTATTATAGTTTTAATAAAAATAACCGAATATTTATGATCAATGATTACACACCAGATAAGTGTGAATATTTTATTTAACATCGATTTAATTGAACGCATAAAACAGTGTTTTAATTTCTTAATTCTCAAAAAGACAAAGGTCTTTATTATGGTCAATAAATTGACATCCAGTCTAACGATAGTTGATTATTTTGTTTATAAGTAAGTACTTAAGTAGGTACCTAATAGGTATGAATTATGATGAAAAATAGACATTGCTAAAAAAGTTATATAAATCCTATTTTTTAACGTTTATAAATTAATAATCCATACTAATATTATAAATGCGAAAGTAACTCTGTCTGTCTGTCTGTTACCCTAAACTACTGAACCAATTTTCATGAAATTTGGTATGGAGATATTTTGATACCCGAGAAAGGACATAGGCTACTTTTTATCCCGGGAATCCCACGGGAACGGGAACTATGCGGGTTTTTCTTTGACTGCGCGGGCGAAGCCGCGGGCGGAAACCTAGTATGAAATTAATAATAATAAGCAACCTTTATTTACCTAACCAATCTATAGGTATTTTGACATATTAATAATAAATGGGTTTTCATTTATTAATATTCTTAAAATATTACCTATTAAATTTAATTTTATTTATGTGCAACATATGAAGACAATTTCTTAGATACTATTATCACAGATAATATAAAACTATACAGTAGATATAGATAGTAGTAGAAAAATGTGACTTAACACACTATTATTGTTTTTTTTTTAATTATTAGGTATCTACATTGTAAAACCTCCTCAAAGTTCATTAGCACAATCTCATTACCGTCTTCATTATAAAACATTTTAAGAAAATAATTTATTTCACCGCGTTGTTACATGGTTATCTTGTCGCATGTTCCACACGATATAAACCGAGCCAGGTGAATGAGGAAATATTTTTAGTATTAAATTATTCTTTATCGTCTGCCGAACGAACTGAATTAGCGCTCAAAACATTCGCGAAATGATACACGGTAAGAAGTACGGTTAGCAGAAAAAATATATTTGAATAAAAAAAAATACAATAACAATTACATAACTGAATTTAAGATTATGACACAGATAATATCGTAGCTTATAAAATGTATGTATGTTTCTAAGCGTTGAAATAGATATAAAAATAATTATATTTTTAGTCTTTAATTTAATTAAATTTTTTATCTTTTGGACCCGTATACTAAAAGAAAATTACCATGGGATTTCAGCGCGGTAAAAAGTCTAGAAATACATCTTAGGTTTGTTGTTGGCTTGTATACCTCCAGAATCCAGATACTTAATTCATATCGTAAATTTGCTCCGTTGCGACATCAAAGAAAGACAAAAAGCAAACAAACGAACTTTCGCATTGTAAATATTAATAAGTATTAACACGCATGATTTTGCTGACTGTACTTAATTCATCGAAATCGCAAAACAACGGCTAATTTTCTGTCCCTACCGACAGAATGTAAGTATTTCCAACTGTAACTTTTACAATTATACCGATACAATTAATTCTATCACATTAGAATATCAACGGACAGTTTGCAAAAATTAAATAGAACCGAAAATTAACAACAAAAAGTGGACTGTGGTATTTTGTATTTTCAATTTTGAAAACATTTTTTAAAATAGAACTTTTGACTTCTTATGTAAATGGATTTTTTTTTTGTCTGGTGTCTCTCAATGTTAGCCAGAAGGGCTTCTACATTTTAACGCGGACGCGGGGGTGAACTGAAGATTCACCCTGGTAGCGACATGCACATGGGCGTCCCCCCTTGACAGGGATCTCGAACCTCGGCTTGGGCTGTCGCTTGAGTGGAGGAGGCCAGAAGGGCCCTAATCGGACGGGATGTAAATGGAATTTTCTATACATTTTATGTGAGAAAAGGTAGTAGACATTTCATTTAAAGTAAACCAATATTTAGCAAGACATTAAAAATACTATTGACATCGGAAGTTTTCCGTTAAATTCCTTTGCGAATGTTGACAAATTGTTTAAAATAATTGCAATAGTTTCAAATTCAAACCATTATATTAAAAACAGCAGGACACTATAAATAGGAAAAGTATAAAATTGATTTTATAATGGTTCAACCCTCGTATGGTCTCACTTATATTTTATTAATTTCTCAATTGAAGATATATTACTGTTTGTTCAGACTCAGAACTGAAATAATTGTATTGAAGTGTCAAATTGTCATTTAGCAATGAAATAGTACACGATTCTTTGGATTGATAAATAACTTGACAAATTATTGCATTGAAATTGTATGA
The DNA here is from genome assembly GCF_061535395.1 of Colias eurytheme. Lineage (NCBI taxonomy): Eukaryota > Metazoa > Arthropoda > Insecta > Lepidoptera > Pieridae > Colias > Colias eurytheme. The sequence continues at coordinate 8,365,121 of NC_142999.1, read as the reverse complement.
GATAATGGTACAAAGGTTTTATTTCTATACAAGTAACTGTTAGCATAATACGGTCTATTAAAAAAAACATAGGTATTATGGTTTTTAACGGTCACGATATCAGCTCTTGAAGATATTTTTATTGTTAAAACTAGCTATCCGCCCGTGGCTTCGCGCTTCTTCGTCGCTTTATCTTAAATTTAATAAATTATATGCTTAAAGTCTAAAACCTTCCTCGAGAATCGCTCTATCTATTTAAAAAGCCGCATCAAAATCCGTTGCGTAGTTTTAAAGATAGAATAGGTACCTACCTACATAGGGACATACGGGCAGAGAACGCGACTTTGTTTTATAACGTAGTGATACGAACGATCTTATAATATTTAATATTAATTATGTAAGTAGTTACAAGTAAAATTAAATGAGATTTTTTTCACTAAATCTTAATATACTATTATAAAGGCGAAAGTTTGTAAGGATGGATGTATGGATGTATGGATGTATGGATGTTTGTTACTCTTTCACGTAAAAACTACTGAACCGATTACAATGAAATTTAGCACACATATAGAGGGTAACTTGGATTAACACAAAGGATAGGTTTTATCCCGGAAATCCCACGGGAACGGGAACTATGCGGGTTTTCCTTTGAAAACGCGGGCGAAGCCGCGGGCGGAAATCTAGTTATAATTTAAATTAAAGATTTACTTCCTTCCAAAGCTAACAATTTCCATCACAAATCGTTGAAATTAAATAAATAATACCGTATTAACATCTTAATAACGGTCGATGATACAATCAAGAGGTTAACACGCGAATCAGTAACACGTATAACTTTTAATTAACAACAAGATTGCCTTTTTGTGCAAAACGATACGTTCGAAACGGTTCTTTTGAGCTTCTTGAAATTTAAACATTTAAAAGCAAGATTAAATGCAGGTACATATGTAATATGAAATGATGTATAATATTAGGTTCATGATAAACTAGAAGTCCGCCCCGGCTTCGCCCGTGGTACATATTTCGCAATAAAAGGTAGCCTATGTCCTTTTTCGGGTATCAAAATATCTCCATACCAAATTTCATGCAAATTGGTTCAGTAGTTTAGGCGTGATTGAGTAACAGACAGACAGACAGAGTTACTTTCGCATTTATAATATTAGTATGGATTTCTAAACTTTAAAAAGTAATCTGGCTTTAGACAAAACTTCATTTGGATCTAAGCTTATATCCTTCTTACAAAAAATGTAGACCATTACGATAAAACATATGCCTACATTATTTAAAAGCGCTGTTTTCTACCTACACAGAATAATATAATTTAAACTAGCGGCCCGCCCCGGCTTCGCCCGTGGTACATATGAAAAATAGATGTTGGCCGATTCTCAGACTTACCCGATATGCACAGAAAATTTCATGAGAATCGGTCCACCCGTATGCAGACTAACATTGTGACACGAGAATTTTATATACCTATAAGATAAATAAAATGAAATATCTAATAATTACCCCAGACCAAAGCCCAGTCCGTACATTAAACATTACCTACTCTATCGATATAAACGAACATAAAAATTCCTAACATAAGCTTCAACAGATAGCCTGCAGGTGTATTATGGCTAGAAAATCCTCACTCAAAGGCTACTTATCGATTTTTTGCACCTCACAAATTGTTTAAATGTCACCTCCATTTAAAGACCAGCATACCTCTGCATTAGTTCTAAAGGCTCATAACACTTAATTAATAGCCGTGAATAAAGTTGCAAACACACTATCGGACGCGACTTGGGGACGCGGCTTAGTGCAAGTCCACACTGCGAGCCTAGCGCGGTTGCGACGGCGGGCGCGAAATATCAAACGTATGAAACGCGCCTTTGCGTCCACATTGAAATGACTATGGCGGAAGCCTAGTGCGACGGTAATGAGCGAGCCAGCGCGCGTAGTTTTCAAACTCTCCTATCCGCGCGTTCTGGCCACACTACGGGCCTAGTCAGTAAGCGACCCAATGCGCGGACGGCGGGGGTATCAAACCAGTTCGGTCTTGTCGCTCGACTTCTTATATTATATCCTTTATTGTTTTTCGTAAAATAGCGGTAAATACTTAATTGTTGAAGTGAAACTTCTTTATTTATAAGTGCGATTCAATCTAAAACACTTATATACACCTCAGTAATTTTGTAGGGTATAATCTCAATTCTTCATATAAGATTCACCCGTTATTCCTCTGTTTTATTTATTTCGTGTACAACTTCTATAATGATCTCATCTCAAAATCGGACTGTCCAGTAAAAATAGCAAATCGTCCAAAGTTTGCAACACCCGAAAAACGTCGAACCGCTACTTGAGCTCGCGCGTCGGTGTGGCCACCGCGAGCGCCCGCTCGTCGCGCCCGCCTAGGCCGCCGCCACCGCGCATTCAGTGTGGACGCACACTTACAGCCGGGACTTGATGTGCACAGTATGTGTGCGTCCACACTGAATGCGCGGTGGCGGCGGCCTAGGCGGGCGCGACGAGCGGGCGCTCGCGGTGGCCACACCGACGCGCGAGCTCAAGTAGCGGTTCGACGTTTTTCGGGTGTTGCAAACTTTGGACGATTTGCTATTTTTACTGGACAGTCCGATTTTGAGATGAGATCATTATAGAAGTTGTACACGAAATAAATAAAACAGAGGAATAACGGGTGAATCTTATATGAAGAATTGAGATTATACCCTACAAAATTACTGTGGTGTATATAAGTGTTTTAGATTGAATCGCACTTATAAATAAAGAAGTTTCACTTCAACAATTAAGTATTTACCGCTATTTTACGAAAAACAATAAAGGATATAATATAAGAAGTCGAGCGACAAGACCGAACTGGTTTGATACCCCCGCCGTCCGCGCATTGGGTCGCTTGCTGACTAGGCCCGTAGTGTGGCCAGAACGCGCGGATAGGAGAGTTTGAAAACTACGCGCGCTGGCTCGCTCATTACCGTCGCACTAGGCTTCCGCCATAGTCATTTCAATGTGGACGCAAAGGCGCGTTTCATACGTTTGATATTTCGCGCCCGCCGTCGCAACCGCGCTAGGCTCGCAGTGTGGACCTGCACTATCAAACATCCAGCGCGCTACATTCGCATCGGACGTCCCGCGTCCGAACGCTCAAGATCAGCCCAAGGACTCGTCCACGAATTATTTATACTAATATTATAAAGCTGAACAGTTTGTATGTTTGAACGCACTAATCTCAGGAACTACTGGGACGATTAGAAATTCTTTCGGTGTTAGATAGCCCATTTATCGAGGAAGGCTATAAGCTTTAAATCATTACGCTAAGACCAACAGGAGCGGAGTCACGCGGGTGAAACCGCAAAGCGCAGCTAGTGTCTTATAGTTTGCACACCTCATTGTACAATTATTGTCTAGATACCTATTATAAGTTGCGGCTGTAAGTCGCGTCCGATAGTCTGTTTGCAGCTTAATAGTGCAATATCGACATAATATGTAGAAAGTGAGAAGTGAAGGTAATAAATACAAATTTGGTGACGATTCACATAGTTCGCGCAATTGTATCAATTAACATTACTCGTTACTTTGTATACGGTAATTGTCTTTTGATTAGTGGGAGTGGGACATTTAAGGCGCAGTTCTCGGTATTAGTTAAGGTGGAAGATTAATTATTTGGAATGATTTTTGAAGTGAAACTTTTATATCGGGGTTGGAAATAAATTTAGTGTAACATTTTTTCGTTACGCGTGACATTTTTTTCGTTACGCGCCATCTTTTTCTTATCCCTACCACGCGTGATTCGACGTATTTCTGAAGTTGCATATAGTAAATTATTTTTAAAAAATAAGGTCTTAAAGAAGTTTCACTTCTTACGTACACATTTTACACATTTTTTTGTTTTATACGTATTGTCGTTTGAAGAATTAAAGTGAAGTGTCGTACAAAAATGTACCTATGTAGAATGTAGCTATGCATATTTTAATATGATAGGAGTAGACATATTTACTTATTCTCATTAATTATTATTTAGGTACGAAAGCTTTCGTAAAACTTGTTTGCGAATATGCCTTCTTCCAGAAAATTGGAAATAAAAGCTTAAAAACAGATTTCGTAGAGTTGCAGTCTGCTTTATTAATGTAATTGAAAGACATACCTACAGATTCTATGTAAAGATTTTCGAGCTATATCAAAGCGTTCACGTGACACGTTTTTATTGTAATACGAAAATACGTATTATCTATGGAATTCAATAAAACACGTGGACCCTACTAAGACGACCCACTATGCCTTAATATAGGTAAAATATGTTATAGGGCTAATTTGATATTTTATTTTATGCTCGTAACTGCTATCGTTAAGATCATAAACCTATTATTTCAAATAAACAAACACATTGTTCTCCAAAGTCTATAAAAGTATATCAATTCGTGCAATTACCTTACAGCTAACATTAAAATACTATTTTTTAATTGAACTATAAAGTTTATTTAAATTACCTCTAATCAATTATGTACATTGCTTTATAACTAGAATAAATAACATAAAAGTTCAGTTTTAATTAATCAATGGATATTCAGTTTGTCGATATCATCACTCCATTTTTTAAATGAGCATAAAGTTTTATTACAATCGTTAACAAGCCGTTTTCATGGGCGTTTTAAGTTAATTTTCTTTAAATATTATTATAGATTAAATGTAAACCGTGAAACCCGTTTGAAATGTCAGCAAAGTTATAAAAGGGCATATTAACGAAATTAATAGGAAATAAAGCATCAAAAAGGTGTTCGCGTTTTTGTTTATTTCGTTTTTTTAATTGAATTCCTTTGAATTTGGTAAAAGTATACAATGTTGGTTATAACTCAGGAAGCGACAACTAGCCGTGACCCGCGGTTTTACCCGCATTGCTCTGCTCTTATTGGTCCTAGCACTCCTAGCGTTCGGAGCGTGATAATTAATTTACTATCATGATTACGGCTATTTGCCCGACCTGTTAGTGTAATATTTTAAAAGCAAAATTTGAAATAAATCCATGCAGGACTTTTTGAGTTTAGCCCGGACATTTTGGCTTCGCTACCTACCTATCTATTGTGATCACTCCCCTAGTATTATTTTCTAAATATTAAGTGTAAAGTTTTGACTTTCCTACGATTTTATTAATAGATATGTGCTAATACAACTATGAATGTTCGCATTTACCTTCCCCTCTGAACTACATACACATAATATAATGAAACGGAGAGATCAAAAAATATTGTTCCAATTAATATCTATTCCCGTACTCAGATGTAGCCGACGCTAAGATCAAACACACCGCTGACAATTCGTCAAGCCTATTTAGTAATGTTGCATTATGGTGCGTTTACACTTTCATGCGAACAGCGAACCAAATAACGAACACGCATATTATGAATACACTATTTGCCTTGCGATTCGCGTATTCGTGTCAAGAGCAATTTTTCGGACGTAATGTAAGGGAAGACCATGTGTGAACAGTGTTTATATAGCGTCTACACTCATAATATGTATAAATGTTTCAAACTCAAACTCAAACATTCATTTATTAAATTAGCCTTTAGAAGCGCAAAATCGAATCGAAATCGTCCAAATACAGAAAAAGACACAATTTGGTCGTTGTCACACCTCTTCGAGTCGCGAAATCATCACGAATGTGTAGATGCACCATAATATCAACAGGTCCACTGTAAGTTGAACCCTGGTACAAGATAATGTGGACAAATTGCGTAATGTGTATGGGATGACCAGTGAAGTTGAGCTGTAGGACCTACTTAGTGATGGTTCATAGTTGTAAATACATATTGTATTATGTTGTGCTAGAGCCTAGAGCGTGTAAAATACTACACGTTAAAATTATTAAGAGTCATATTTTTTGTTGTACAAAAGTAACATTTGTTTAGATAAACAACACAAGAAAATAATAAAAGTTAATTATAAAGAAAAATAAACTGCCTTGCATGCTGCGTTTGCACGCGCTCAGTCCAATTTTGACAGTAGAGTCACAAAACGTTCAGTTTTTTATGTAATGATTGTGTAAATCCATACTAATATTATAAATGCGAAAGTAACTCTGTCTGTCTGTCTGTTACTCAATCACGCCTAAACTACTGAACCAATCTGCATGAAATTTGGTATGGAGATATTTTGATACCCAAGAAAGGACATAGGCTACCTTTTATTGCGAAATATGTACCACGGGCGAAACCGGGGCGGACCTCTAGTTATTAATACATTTTAGTTTGTCTATCTCGAATCAGGCTTCAATTAAAATGTCAAAAATGTATTCTATCCATTATAATAAACATTGCTCAAAAGCAGGGATGTTAAGGATATGAAGTTTCGGATACGGATTGGATACGGATATAGGAATGATTATTATACTGGATACGGTTACGGATACGGATATGAAATTATTTCGGATTATCCGTTAGTTTCGGATAATTTCGGTTACGGATATTAAAATTTTAAGGAATTTCAAAAGTAAAATACAAATAGCTAATATAGTGGTTTTATTTATATGTTACCATTTGGTAGAAATTACAATCAGTCTGTGAGTTTTGAATTACAATCAGTGTGTATTTAAAATGAAAATTATTATAAATAAACATTGAGTGTTATCTTATGTACCTGTCGTGGCCATATTTGCTCATTTCATGAAATGATCGATCATTTCGTGAAATGGTCGCATTTCATGAAATGGTTGAATGTCTATTGGCCACATCATGATGTGGTTTGAGCAGATCAATGATAAGAAATCGTTTCTCGATCTGGCCAACTAAACGCGCGATTTTTTCATGAAATGATCAAAATTATTTGATCATATCGTAAAATAGTTACATTAATTATTGGTAGAGGCGCTGCAATGTGCGCTGCAAGCGCTATGTTTATGTGATAAGGTGGCGGCCGCTGGCGAAAATTTAATTATTCGCAGTTAAAAACTTCATAATTCGTTTACTTACAATATGAAGAAAGTCATAGCAAAGAATTTACGACGAAGAGGTTCGAGTACTATGGAAAATGCGGATATCTTATATTGAAGAAAAAATGCGTATAAAATCCTATAGGTACATAACTATATTTATATATCCTACTATATTATTATAATTGTTTCTTTTTTAAAAAGCGATTCGCTTCTGGCATTCGCCGGCCGCTGCCGCGTTGTTTATTAAAGTCTAACTTAACCTAACCAAACTGTTTTCTATTGCAAAAACCATTTGCTTCTGGCATTCGCCGGCCGCTGCCGCGGCACTAACTTAAATAACAATAAACAAGTTCTTAAAATATTCAGAATTTTAATAATATTTTATGGACTCTATATTTTATACAATCTGGCCAAATGTGGATGACCAAATCGTGAAACATTGACGATTTAACGATCTGATCAAACTATGTTGGCCATTTCTGAAATGATCAATTATTTCATGAAATGAGCAAATTTACGATATAGCCACGACATACCTACCTAAAATAAAACTGTAATGCGCGCGGCTTGTGTGTCGGCTGCTCCCGGCCGACAATCAAAACAAGTCATAACGTGTCTCAAATCTCAATTAAGCTCCGCCCCTATCCGATATTATCCGAAACTTTTATTTCGGATTCGGTTACGGTTACGGATATTTTTTTATATCGGATATCCGATAGTTTCGGTTACGGTTACGGAGCTCCCTAACATCCCTGCTCAAAAGTGTGATGATGATTCATTGATTCTCTACAATATAAACTAGCGGTCCGCCCCGGCTTCGCCCGTGGTACATATTTTGCAATAAAAGGTAGCCTATGTTCTTTCTCAGGGTCTAAAGATTATCTGTGCCAAATTTCATCAAAATCGGTCCAGTAGTTTATGCGTGAAAACCATACATACATACATACATACACAAAAGCCAATTTATTATTATAAAACTGTACAAAATATATGGATTTTTATGCCTTAAAGTTTACACAATATTATATTAATATGTGTATATTTTTATTAATGTAACAATTATTCACAAAAACTATAACAAAGGTTTAGAATTTTAGCATTTTCTACCAAGCTAGAGTCAACGTTCCCAAAAACGTGAGTCTTTTGCGCATACTTTAAAATAAAACAGAAATACATTTATTAAAAGCAAATTACGTAATTACAACACAATTTATACTCCACAGTATCAAAATAGTAAATACCAACTGACGACACACGTAACGGTCTTCAGACATGCTTTATGTGTTGTTTTCTCGAACAAATGGTATGTATGTAATCAATAGGTCAATAATACGTAGTTTGGTTATTTACATAACTTAAACTTTGATGACATTTCTGTATGCGAATAATATGTATCATGAACCTATTTGTAAGGCGGATTAAATGTACTTACCTTCTTGTTTATTTATTAATGTAAAACAGCTTTTCTTTGTCTTGAAACACGGTTGATTTTTCTTTTAAATGATGTGTTTCTAATACATTTAAAATATTGTAACGTCAAACATCAACTAAATAATGTAAAAAATAATGCATACTTACCTACTTCCTAGAGTTGCATAATGACCCAAAGTCAAGGCCACCGAAAATAAGAGCCTCAATTTGACTCTATCCTGCGCCATCTCTTGTAAAATAACTAGCCGTGTCCCGCGGTTTTACCTGCATTGATCCGCTCCTATTGGTCTTAGCGTGATGATATTTTATATAGGTAGCCTATCCTCGATAAATGGGCTACTAACACCGAAAGAATTTTTTAAATCGGACCAGTAGTTCTTGAGATTAGCGCGTTCAAACAACAAACTCTTCAGCTTTATAATATGAGTATATTTAAGTTTTAAAAATATTATTGGAAATATAAAAATGAATCGCAAAATGTGTTGGTAAGCGCATAACTCGAGAACGGCTGAACCGATTTCGATAATTTTTTTTTTATTATATTCCTTGAAGTACGAGGATGGTCCCTACGTAGAGAAAACGTAAACATGTACCACGGGCGAAGCCGGGGCGGACCGCTAGTTGGAAATAAAAATGAACTTTTTCTAAAGGTTAGCATATGTAAAGCTTTACTATTTTTTACTTCATAGTACTACTAGTACATAATAAACTACTTAATAGATAATGATCATGTATCTCTAATCTATATTATATAAAACTCAAAGGTGACTGATATAGTGATCTATCAACGCACAGCCCAAACCGCTGGACGTATCGGGCTGAAATTTATTGGCATGCAGGTAGATGTCATAACGTAGGCGTCCCCTAAGAAAGGATTTTAGAAAATTCATCCGCTAAAGGGGTAATATAGGGGATAGAAGTTTGTATGAAACTTTTTATTCCTTGGATGTATTTGCATGAAATTTAGCACACGTCATATAGAGGGTAACTTGGATAAACACATAGCATAGGTTTTATCCCGGAAATCCCACTGGAACGGGAACTATGCGGGGACTCTTCTTTGAGAACGCGGGCGAAGCCGCAGGCGGAAAGCTAGTGATGTATAAAACAATATAATAACATCAATCAACATCAGTATTTGTACCTGAATTCGATACTCCATTGAACCATTTTATTTTTATAAAACCAAGGGAGCGAAGAAATAAGACCAAGCTTGTTTATAACAAGAAATTAACGTTATAATTGCACTATTTTTCTATAGTTTTTATATTTTTCCATGTAACTTATAAACAAACGATTAATCAAGGTGTAATTTTGATTGTGTACATACATTAGCTACTAAATAGTGTTCAGGGAGGTACTTGACCATGGAAAACTAAAATAGTAAAAAATACGAAAATAGTTAGGGGAAAGGGGCCTAAAGTGGGCACAGAGCCTAAAGAGGGCACTCAGTATAGTATCGGAATTTTAAATAATGGCGCGCGCGCGACTCGTGAGCACGATCCCCACACCCCTCCCACCTCGCGGCACTCGTTGGATTCGCTTGCGAGCACGCACTTACAAGCTGCAACAAATAAATGTTTTTCGACGATTTTTGAAAAATATTGCAAGGTATGTAATATGTGTTCTTTTTAACCGACTTCAAAAAAAAGGAGGAGGAGGACACCGATTACTCCGTGGTTTCTGAACCGATTTACGTGATTCTTTTTTTGTTCGATGCGGGATGGTGTCGAATTGGTCCCATAAAAATTTTATTCGGATAGGCCCAGTAGTTTTTATTTTATGAACATTTTTGTCTGTATTTGTAAATGTTGCAAGTGCAAGTTTGAAGTCGGTTGTTTTTAACGCAGTTATTGACTTGTTATTTTGGTGTTTACAATCCTTTAACCAAAATTTGTTAGTTATTAAGTGGCTATCTGGTCATATTTTGGTTCCATAAAAATCCACGTGTCTAAAAATTTTGAGGTAGAATTTCGTCTGAACCTTTCAAATGTCGAAAAAGGCAAAGCGGGCAGGGTAAAGCGGGCACGCGCCCGCTTTGCCCCGTCCGCTAAAATGTTACCTACATTCTTTTGTTAATTTGCATTTTCCTTTCAGATGACCGCTTATAAACGGCGTAAATATAAGCGTAAAACTTCACAAGCCTCATGGCAACGCTCAACTATGCAGCAAGCAAAACGAGAAGTGCAAGAGTTAGGAAAACCTGTCAAAAAAGTAACAACTAAATATGGGATTCCAAGAACGACATTGCAGACATCTTAAATTGGGTTCGTGTAATGTAAAGCTTGGTAGGTTTACTACTTACTGTCTTTTCTACGGAACAAGAAATGGAGCTTTTGGAATACGTATTCCACATGGACTCTTTATTTTACGGGCTGTCTAAACAAGAATTTTTGGAAATTGTATACCTACCTATTACATTATTTTAGGATTTATAAAAAAATATATATGTATATGAAATAATTGTATCGCTTATTAGAGACTAAATAATGATAGACTGTAAACAGGGCGTTATTTTTTTAAATATTATTTCAGATATATCTGGAAGTATTGTACCTAAAAGTTTAAAGCTCCTAAGAAGTTCCTTTGTTTCATATATTCATTTAAAAATAATTGTATGACTGTTTGAAATACATAACTTATAAAATATTTTTGTGTCTTTTACTCTATTTATTATTGTAAGTATATATTATTTGTGGCTGTATATTTTGAAATCTACTGTTTAAATCCAGGCCTGCCCGCTTTACCCAACTACTGCCCGTTTTGCCCTAAACGAAAGCCCGCTTTAGGCCTCCCCTTCGGGCAAAGCGGGCAATCGTAGGCTTTTAGTAATCTGTTAATAATTATTATATACTTTAACTTTTGACAAATTTAACCACTTAGCATTCAAAAGTATTTATTAATGGAACTTTTGGCAAAAAAATAAATGAATTAACTTCTTTTCAAACTTCATTTTTTTTAATTTTCCCGTAAGGTGCCCCCTTTGGTCCCATCTCCCCTACATTTTTAATATTTTTTATTTTAGGTAGATATATGTTTGTGTAGAAAGGATTAAAATTCTGAAATACCCCACTACAACATCACCTGCTCCACAGAATTGTATGAAACTATAACTCAGGCTCCGGAATCATAGACACAATAGAAAATCTATTGTGTCGTGGACCGATTGGGCCGTTCGGGGCTCAATGGGTAAACAGTAATATAGGTTTATACACAGAACATTGTGTTATTTTATATGTTCTGTGGGTTTATACATCAGGATAACACATGCTTTATAGAAATACTAATTTTGGCCCCGGGTTCGTCTGAGGGTGAAACCGCGCGGCACAGATATTATTAAGTCACTGATAGCCAACCTATTTCACACTTTTTGACATAGTACTACCACAGGTACTACTGTGACATTTTTACAGACAAACTATAAATAACACATCCAAAAGTTATGACCTGTGGTTATGACAGTAATACAGATAACACATCCAATTAAAAACGGAAGTTCAACCCGTCTTTGTAAGCGAATTATCATCCACCTGTACAAAATTAATCACAAACAATAACATGGAGTTTGTCGTATTTTGCTGATAATGTGGTCTAATTATAAGCATTACGAGGTGAAAATATTCATTGATCATTTGTTTGGGATCCTTGAGACGGTATTTTGTGCTGATAAACTTGGATTTGGACATGTAGGTACCTAATAATTGTATACATGATTTATTTTGCGTTCTTGTTGTAATAATATTAATAACTAGCGGTCCGCCCCGCCTTCGCCCGTGGTACATATTACGCAATAAAAGGTAGCCTATGTTCTTTCTTAGGGTCTAAAGATTGTCTCATGTCTGTGCCAAATTTCATCAAAATCGGTTGAGAGGTTTAAGTAGGAAAGCGTAACAGACAGACAGACAGAGTTACTTTCGCATTTATAATATTAGTAGGGATTGGTATGTTTTTATCTTGTTTTAATTTAGAACCATCTGAATTAAACAATTTTTATTTATTTATTTAGTTCTAAGTGTACCTAATACCTATATAATTATAAATTTATAACAGTAGATAATAATAATAGTACTTAATGCTATTATTTCTACGCGGTTTTCACTTTCTCGATTATAATGTTTCAATGTTTTTAGAGTCACGTATCCATCCGCTAACATTTAAAGATTTAATTAATTTTCATCTAAAATATTATTTTGTTTGAATAATTGACAATAGATTTAATAAATTTTCACGTAGGTATTACGTTAGCTTTTTACGTTTTTAATTTTAAGCCATTACTGTTTTCCTTTTCGGAATTCACAACAAATTTTGATAAATTTCACGATAATCTATACCTATTAGACGAAGTATGAAATTAGGTAAAGGAAAGCGATAAAAATTAGCATGTACCTATGTAGGTACTTCATAAGAAATTCATACAAACCAAAGTCCAAATCGCATCTAAAACGTCCGAGTAAATTACAATACACAAATCAAACGAATGATTATTTAAATGTACTGAACCTTTTTGCTTGTTTTCTTTATGCTCATGATTTCTCTCACCATTTAAGGTAAGGAATGGCTCGTGCGGTAATCACGCATGCTAATATTTCTCTGTATTGGATGACTCTCCATTTTAATTCTATTGAAAAACCATTGATATAGAATAATTATAACGGATAATTCATGGTCCGTGGTTTTATTGTTGAAATTTCTAGGAAAAGTTTCGTTTTTGTGTTGATTTCTCTTGTATGTTCAATTGGAAAGATGTATTTGAAAGAATAGGGTAATGAATGTTTTATAGACTACAGGCCCATGCTGAAAAATTTATGGGTCATTTGAACCACCAGGTTCCGGTATCTAGAGCGATATGAGAAAGTGTATGAGAGCATAAAATAATCAGATTCAGCACTATGCCGTCACTTGTAAGCTGTCCACCGGAGTGCAGATGAGAATTCGAAAGTACAGGTAGAGATTTTTCCCCTTGTCTCCATGATTTTTGTACAACGTTGCGGAATAATGGATTAAAAGCAGTATTGAAATAGTATCACAGATGCCGTACAAAAATGGTGGTCCACAAAGTCGGAATTTATTTTTATTTTCCGACAATTGCCGGGGTAAATTTGGTCATTTGATTTTGTACGGCATTGTAGTCTATTACATGTGTGCAAATGTAGTGGGTGTTTTTTGATTTATTAGGTAGGTACCTATGTCATATTTAAATTACTTCCACAATAAGTTTGTTATTTCAAACACCCGTGATCTGCTTTCCAAAATATATATCACATACCTTGTTATATTTAGGTGTACCTACATCAAGCTATGTGATATATTTGGAACTGTTACTATAGGAGCTACTAGTTATTATTTTGACGCGTTTGTTTTATTGATACATTGTAAAATATTATACTCTACAAAAATGAGAAAATACAAACATAAAACAAGTTAGGAACATTCTTAAAAAGATACTTTTTAAGTCCTCAGTGTCATTACTATCACTTGAGTTGAAAATGACTCCAAAAATGAGTGGTCGAAACAGCATCCATACTAATATTATAATTATGCGAAAGTAACTCTGTCTTTCTGTCTGTTGCTCAATCACGCCTAAACTACTGAACCAATTTTCATGAAATTTGGTATGGAGATATTTTGATACCCGAGAAAGGACATAAGGCTACTTTTTATCCCAGGAAAATTACGCAATCCCGGAAATCCCACGGGAACGGGAACTATGCGGGTTTCTTTTGACTGCGCGGGCGAAGCCGCGGGCGGAAACCTAGTTACAAATAAAGATAACAACAAACAACCATAACCTATACATTAATGAGACGAAAATAATACAGATACGTATCGAAGTGTCAGCCAAACGTTTAAAATAACAGTTGAATTAATTCTTTTATCAATTATCATATCACCTTGCATTTATAGACAATCCTTATAAGGTAAGGGCTCAATCAATAGAACAATTTGTGTGTATGTCTTGTTATTATTTATACATTATTAATTTTTATTGCGTACAGTTGAATAATGTAAGAATGTTATTCGATTTGAAGAAAATATGTTGATTTTGAATGTATTGATCGTTAAATTACTAAGGAATGTTATTGTGTGGCTACATACCTACTTACTTACCTATAGGTATGTATAATTGACACACAATTTTAACTTTACAAATTGCGTAATAAATGTATTTTTCAAAATAAATAATATTAAACCGGTCAACCGGGGCAAATGCAACTAAAAAATAACAAGTTTCAAGTTTGATCGGTTGCAGTTATCTCATTTTATATTTGGTCATTTATTTGACCCATTTAGTGATTTTTGTATTTATTCAAGATTATTTTCAACCAATCAAGCAATACAGTAGTCTTATAAATAACTGGTAGTGAGAATATTTCCTAAAATTGGTAGAAAAAGTTACATTAACCCCTAGTCGGGGGTAAATGCAACTAACTGCCATAGCTCTTCTTCTATTTCATATAAAACAACGAATATAGAATATATTTATGAGATTTCATGTTATTCATAGGATTTTGAACTGGATTACCGTGTAGCAAGGACGAGTTTTCAGGAAAAATCTTATTTTTCTGATTGTGGGGCAAATGCAACTATTTGTTAGAGAATTAGTGTGGGGAATGCAAAAAACTTATTCATCGATATATTTTTATTATTCTATATATATATATACAATAACGTTATCTATACAATAACGTTGCGATCGTAGATGGCGCCGCATTATTTAGAGGAAAAACTCATGTACCTACTTTGATTTACCACTTTAAATCGCAACAAAAAAAATAACAGTGTACTACCTACTAAGTCAATTTTAGTTTTTGGTCAGAACAAATAATATTATTTGTGTTAAATATTGTTAAAAACGTAAACCAAACAAAATACGTTTATTAGTTAATCAACCGTTTACTAAAAATTACTTGAACAATCACAGAACTATCCTACCTATCGTTTTTAGTTACTTATATTCTTTAACCACGCTTTATCTAATTTGAATTTTACTTATGAACCCGTCTCTGGGTATAATATCGAAGAAATAATCGATGGTTCTTCTTTAATTAATCATAAAGAAAGTATATTTTGTCTACCACGAAGGATACATAATAAAAATATCGACACTGTCACATCACTAGTGTTTTTAGTTTCATACAAAAATATAAGGGGCTATTGTAACTAACCTCACAGTTGCAATAACCCCACAGTGAAATTTTCATGAGGCAATTGTAACTGCATCAATAACACAAAATAGAGTCAACTAAAGCACTAAAAATATAAATGAAATAAGCTTAACGGCTTGTGATAATCGTGTCCAATCAAAAACACCTGCAAAAAATCACTCCTAAACAATTTTTTTGTCTGCAAAACTCGACACCTGTTTTTACGCACACCAACTTCAAAATAGCGGTTTGACACAATGGCCTATCAATCAAATAGTTTTCATCGTAGGGGCACCATCTATTACTTGTAAGATTTATTAGTCGTTGAGTTATTGAATCATAGGTGGCGATTTATTACAACAACTCTAATAAATTAGTTATGATAACTAGTTGCCATAGCCCCATAGTTGCATTTGCCCCGGTTGACCCTACTTAATGTAGGTACCTAGTAAAGGAGGTTTTCCCATTTCCGGATCTTTTTTTTAGGTAGGTAGATATTATTTCTTGGTATTTTTTCAAATTACCATTTGGTCGAAAATTGGCAATAGCATATACCTAGGTAGGTAGGTACTTATACCTAACTACTGTCCTTATTTGGCATGGAAAAACTTACTTAATCCGGGTAAAGTTGCGGAGCATTCCTACATTTTTATAGATCGTAAAATTTTACAGCAAATGTAACATTGTATCATCTAAAGTATAAACCAATTTAAATTCCACATTTCATACAAAATTTATTATCATTGCAAAAACGGTTAGCAAATGCAGCATCTCAATTTGTCCTCATAAAAAAGAATTATTGTTGGTGAAATTGTAAACAACACAACAAGGTAAAAGTATAAAAATTAATTTGACAATCTGTATTCAGACTGGTGTCCTCAGTTGACCGTCGTTTGCAATATTAATGCCTACAGGACAACAGGAAGGATATACATACATAAAGTATGTAAAAAGCACTATCTAAAATCTAGATAAGGACGTAATTACACACACCGGGCTACGGAACGTTTTCAGAATTTAAAGTGTAAAAAACCACCGCCATTAAAACAACTTATAACCATTATGGGCATTTGGAAAAAACTGTATTAAAAATTATATCTGCGCTCCCGTGGAATAAGGACGAAAGTCGCAAGCTTTGACGAGCTGAATTGAACTGTAATGGCTTGAATAAAGGGTTAAAGTTGAATAGCAGATAAATGGATAAAGCTAACAAATTTTACCAATAACGTAACGTAGAAAAACCGCGTTAGCAATAAACTTTCTGTAATCTCGTCTGTAATAATCTATGCGAACGAATGAGAGGGTTGACCCAGTGGGTGTTAAGCCAGGAGTGTAAAAGGGATAGATATATTTCGAAGATTACTCAGCAAGTTATGACCGGTAGCCAATCGGAAGGCCGTTAGGGCGGTGCCCACAAAGAAATAGGAATTCGATATTTGAAATGGTTGGAATTGGTTCGAATGTGCTATCATTTTGATCAGAAAAACGTTAGGATTTTTGATGTAATTTTTTAATTTGGATTTGGGATCGATAGATAGGACCTTTACAAGCCTGTGTGTGCAATTATGCTATTATACCGGGTTTCTACGAACGGTTTGAAACAATATTTGAAAACCCTTTTCTACCTACGCGACGTCTAAAATTTTTGCTCTAATATTTATATATCTATACCACAGTATAATATTGTAATACTGTGTCTATACCTAGTAGGTTTAATAGGTTGCCCCATTACGTTTTATAATAGGTAGATATCTACCTAACCTCGAATTCGCTATTATTTTCCAATTAGGTAAGTATAGCTAGGGTAAACTCACCTAATTATGTGACTCACTTAATTCGGAGATACAACGTTTGGACTCTTTTACAGCGTTATAGGAGTAAAATCCAATGCATTAAAATTAACCCTATGGTATGGTAATAAAGCTTCTTTTCGTGTACAAATTTTTGTTAAAATCGTGCGGGTGAGATAGTAACAATCACGGGATTTGTCAATGCGCCCGCCATGTTTGACGTTTCACCGGTAGCGTGCAACTGTGCTGTCATTATTTAATTAATTTTAAATAGAAAAGGTGAGTGTAAGTTCATGATACTTTGACAATTAATTGTTAAAAACATATTCTTGTTGATACCGATAAAGGTTTTAGTAATTTTTCATTTGTTTTTGCATAATACCTTATTTCCTGGGTTCAAAAAGTTAACGATTTTCAAGATTGCAACTCAAAACAGTGTCACCGAATTAACCAAGCAAATTTTTATTATTTTCAATTCGTGTATAAATAATTGTTTTTAGTACGTATACGTTAGTCGTTTAAGTCAGAAAATATTTATTTTTACTCAGGTTTAAAAGTAGGATCGCTTTCAAGCATTTTAAAAATGTCCGTTATTTTTTTTATCACATAATTAAGCGAGTTATTTTTTTTTATTTTAGACAGCATGGAGGAAGACAAAAATAAAAATAGAAAATATAATGAAACAACGCTGACATCCGCAACTCAAAATATTCTGCAGTCAAAAATGAGTCTGTACACTGTTCACACAAACAATTATAAAGTCCAATATTATTTTTTTATGGTTCCCCTCTTTTGATAATTTCTCATTGATAAATAAATACATAATTATTACTTTCAATATGTTTATATTTTTTATTAATTGTATTTTTTTTTACTTTTGTGTTAAAAAATAATAAATACTCACTTAATTCGGTTATAACAGAATTAGAGAAGTACTATCACCGAATTATGGTGATTGTCACAGAATTAGACAAGTCATCGTGGTTTGATTAAGCTCATTTTACGCTGAGTTAATTCATATGTGTTAAGATTACACTTGCTCCATTTGATAAATAGAAGATTGATTAATGTTCCTATTAAAAATAAAAATAAAATTTATAAAGTTTAACCTGTTTTTTTTTTCATATTCTGTTTTGTCACAGAATTAGATGAGTTGACCCTATACCTATAATATTATTTTCCCCGCTCTGCAAGAGCAGACAAAAGAGCTTTTTAAATATTATTCCACTGTTTGCAAGATTATAACCAATTAGATAGGTAGGTACCTGATTACATTAACATTTAGTTTTAATTTACTAATAAATCTGCAATAGGTAAATCAATACATACCTATTTGATATTTCAGGCTTCAGTAGGTATCTAGTTACTTACCTACTTGCTTATCAGTTTCTAGAGGCTATTAAGTCTATATTGTGAAAATCTAAATCGTTTCATTATATTATACTGATTTATTTTAATTTTACCAATTTTCATGTTTTCAAGAGGGGTTTTGACTTAAAATTTTTGTTCAAAATAAGGCTAATTTAGTACCTACCTAATTAATACAGAAAGTATGTACTTAAATGTTTGGCTGCAAAACAATAAAACGTTATTCCTAACTGGACAAGGTAGGTATACAATTTCATATTTGCTCAAAAATTTGTAGGTATAGGTACTCTACCTATGTCCTAAAATTCAAACGGCTTAGTAATTCCTAGGTAGCCTATACAACTGCTATACCTACAATGTACTATATCATAGTAGGTAGGTACAACAAGCAAGATACAATCAACAAAACAATCGTTCAATGAAAAGTAATTCCCCTAATTGCGGCAAAAATACGTAAAATGGCTGCTATTATCAACAACATGGTTAGTGCATTTCAAAAAGCATATTGTTACAGATTTTTGGCGCAGATTACCTGCATAATGGCTGACCTAGTTGTGATAACTATTTAATGAGTTATAATTTATTTAATAATCCACAATTGTACTAACATTTAAATGGTTTTCCATGTATGTCTAGGTTTTTAAATTTTGATACGTGCGGTAGGTAGTTGAAAGCGGTAAAAACTCTACTAATCATATAGAACTGAATACACACCGCAGCTAAGGCACTCATTTTAAATTGTAGATGTCCTACTGTCTATCTATTACCTACCTATATAAAAATCTCGCCTTGTATAGGACTAGCTTCCGCCCACGACTTTGTACGTGCATCCCCGTTTTTCCCCGTTCCCGCAAGAATTTCGGGAAATCCTTTCTTAGCGGATGCCTACGTCCTAACATCTACCTGCATGCCAAATTTCAGCCCGATACGTCCAGTGGTTTGGGCTGTGCGTTGATAGATCACTATATCAGTCACCTTTGAGTTTTATATAAATAGAATTTATTTAGCAACCTAATCCGATCGTTGCTATTGCCGCCAATAAAGAGTTTATCTCTGAAAAATTGCGAATAACAAGATACCTATATTTTAAGGTTACTTAAAGATAAATGTAATAATCATATTGATAGTTTGATACATCCTTTTTACACCGAATTCTGATAGGTATCTAAACTTTTCACAAAGCCGGCAAACACAAACGATAAAATAAAATAAAACAGCCATCAAAAACACCGTTAAAATTATACTCAAACTAAAATGTCACGGATCTTTATCAGTTGTTTATCGGCAAGAAAAATATATAGTTTCAGTTTATTTATCAAGAAATAACATTCAGTTAACTAATAACCAGTAATTAAAGGCTTTAATTGCAAGGGCTATAACGATAGAAGCAATAATTGACAAGTTTATGAAGTAATAATCGAAATGCCTATAATCCTGCTAAATAATTACAGGGCTGAACGCGTCATTTTTAATTAATTTTTTCGAACTCTATTAAACGGAGAATAAATACCATGTTTTTATTTATAACGCTTAACTATTATTTTAATGCACTTTTATTGTGGATAAAACACGTTTATAAGACGGCGGTAATAAATTTGGTTTTTAATGAGTTTCAAGAGAATTATTTCAGCTACTTTCATAGCATTATGTCCTATGGAATTCTACTGTGGGGCACCGGGCAGGGCTGCAGATATAGAAACTATATATTTTATCTTACAGAAAAGAGCCATTCGCTCTATATATAATTTACGTGCTCGGGACTCACTAAGAGATCATTTTAAGAATACTGGTATCCTTACTGTACCATCACAGTATATATTTAATAATATTTTGCATGTACACAAAAGCTCTGACTTACACACAAGAGTAGGAGATAGACACGATTATGGCACAAGGAACAGGAATAGAATTGAAATGCCATTTTTCCGATTAGCTAAAGTTAAAAATTCATTTATGGGTCAAGGTATACGCTTATACAATAGAATTCCTCACAATATTAAAGAGTTTAGTAGTTCTAAATTTAAAACTTACATAAAAAAATGTACTAGTTCAGAGAGCGTACTACAGTATTCAGGAATATATGGACGATAAAGACCCATGGAGGGTTGCCGCGTAAAAACCACAGGACAGTTCTTTGGCATATTATGTAGTTAGATATAAGTTACATATTATGTAAATTTATTGACATTATTTTAAAAGAGCAACTATGGAGTTTCTTGCCGATTCTTCTCCATAGATACTGCTTTCCGAATCGGTGGTAAATGTTAAAAATACTATGTAATGACGATTCGAAAGTGCTACTAAATAGTAGTCTAATTGAATAAATGAATGTTTGAGTTTGAGTTTGAGTTTGAGTTTATAAAAGAACAACTAGGTAGGTAACAAGAACTAGAGAATTGCAAGATTCGTCCTCGTTCTTAGTTCTATTATCTAGGTTCAAAGGTACCTACTTATGTACTATGTATTATTATAATTTATAATATCTAGTAGGTATCTTAACTAGTTACTAGATACAGGTATTCATATTATAAGCTGAATAAAATATAATTTCACGAAGAACCTTTTTGGCATCTGCTTAAATGCATAGTTAGGACATAGCTGTGTAGTACCTACTCTAGAACCCACATACTCATTAGAGTAGGTGGGTTCTAGAGTAGGTACGTATTGCGTATTTATAACGCACGTCCCGTAGTAGGTATGTAATAACGTACTATGAACTACAGTCTACAGTGCAGGTGTAATGGCCACTGACACCCCGGGCGAAAATATTGCGGCGCCCTCTTGAGGTGTTCTGATGGTTTGCACCAGGAGAGGCAAGAGACTCCAACTTCAGACCTTGGCGGCTGGCGCCCCCCAGAATTTTTCACCCTGGGCCATCGCCCCCTCTCGCCCCCCCCTAACGCCGGCACTGATGAACTATTTATTAAAGGTATGGTAGGTAATTGGTAACTATATTTATTAAAGTAACATGAACATTTTCAAAATAATCGGTGTTAGTTATAGGTTATAATAATATTATGTATTCAGAATACACGCTAGTAAATTTGAATTTTATCTGGTTCCTTCCGACTGCCATGTTTTTTAAGCTATTGCATAGCTTCTATCGCAGGCCTTGAGCGCGGGGACCGAATCTAGAAATTCCGTAACGAAAAAACCTCACGCTCCCCACTCCGACGGGCGGAGGTGTGGCTTGAAGGCATGCTATGCAATAGCTTTACCGCGGCAGTCCCCGAGTGCCACACTTTTTTTTTTATTGTCGATAGGGAAGCGCTTGATCACAATCTCGCCTCTAAGATCTCGCCTGATGTGGTCTAAGGACTAATGTGGATGTTTTCATAATAATGTTGTAATTGTACTTACTAAATACTAGCCTATGAAATTCATTATAAAAATAGGTCTGTAGAGATACGTATTAGGTAGGTACGTAGGTACTACCACAGACTAATAATAATATACTAGGTACTACGTATGTTTTACAAATCACGAATGATTTCAGTTTTGATTTCAGATTAAGGAAAAGTGATACCTAACATTACTTTCTAGCTGGTAAATTTGAAAAAATGAAAAATTGTTGAAATTGAATAATTGTTGTCCTAATTTATATTATTTATCAAAAAAGTATCGATCGATCTTTAAAACTATGCATGTAGTTCAAATAATTTACTTGGTTTCAGCGCCATCTATTTATTGTTTACTGTAACAGAACGAGTTGCGGATTTGTAACAAGCGTATGGTTAACTTTTACATTAGTTCAAACTATATGTGATAGATGGCGCTTAAATTAAAACAATGTTTCTATTCTCCAATTTTAATGAAATTTACATATTAACTGATCGGGTGCGTATATAAGGGTTTCAATAAAATAAATAATAGGGGAATACTTTTATTAATGTACGATAATATAGGAGATTTTGAAATTTGATTAAGCGCCATCTAGGGATTATGTATTAAAACAAAAATAAAAAATTGTTCAGTAATTAACCCCTAGATGGCGCTTAATCAAAATTAAAAAAATAGTTTCAATAATTTTAATAATTATTGTTTATGAAAATACTTTTATTATTGTTTTTAGATACCATGAATACGTCTGCTAAGCTTCTCATCTTTAACATGGAAGCAGTACAGGTAATGCCACGCAGTATCGATTGGGAGGTGAGCCATTTTGAATAGACATTTGTCTATTATCTTCAAAGCTATGTCTCTTTCTGAAATATACAATGAACAATTGTATATGCAATGACTCGGAATGAAAAGGACTGAATAAAGAAATTTATAAACATTACTAGTAGATGTATATAAGTATTTTCTTCTATCTCACAAAATTTACAATGAATGTAACATCACGTGTGTCACCAACGATGCGTAAGTTGGTCTTTGTGTGTAAACTGCTAAACCAATTATGATGAAACTTGAATTTCAGAATAGACTGTTATATAATTTGATAGTTTTATTTTAAATTTTACATAAAAAATGAAAATAAACATGTGAAAGCTCAAATCGCCATTTTCCGTTCCATGCAGAAAAAGCATGTGGAAAAATAGTTTTATAAAGAATATAATAACTTAGGTATGTGCCGCAGAGCCGGGCGGTGGAACGGGGAATGTAATCCATCGTCCGGTGCGGTGAGGCGACTAGAGACGTGTTCCGCTCATGCCGCCAACGGGAGGGAAGAGCAGGCAAACCACCTTTCCTGTTCTTGGCTTGCGCCTGGCCTGGAGATGGGCTGCCGCCGAGGGGGTCGCGGAAGAATTCTAACAAATACCCGCGGCCCCATCATTAAAGCGGCTCGACGGAACACAGTGGGGTTTTAGTCGGTAAGAATCCGACATAACCCACGGCTCCTTCCCCGGGTATCTTTGGAAGATTTCCCCACTATAAAAAAAAAAAAAAAAAAAAAAAAAAAAAAGGTATGTGCCGCAGAACGGACAACCGCTGGGGCACACATGTACTAGAGTGGAGACCGCGGCTCGGCAAACGTAGCGTAGGACGCCCTGCTACAAGGTGGAGTGACGACATCCGCAGGGTTGCTGGGCACAACTGGCGTCAACGAGCGAATGACCGGGCTCAATGGCGTGCCATGACTGAGGCCTATGTCCAGCAGTGGACAAACATAGGCTGTTAATGATGATGATGATGATAATAACTTACCTTTATCCTTCATATTACTGAGGACCACATCTTGCCGCAACACTCCAGCCTCACTCATCATCTGCAATTTCTTCAGATAACAGAATGCCCAGTACTTAAGAGAAGTTGTTATTTTCTGAAAAAATAAATATTTTGTTGACATTAAAAACATCGGAAATGTATTTATTACTTTCTTTTCATTCATTTATTTTATTTATTACAAGCAATAATATATATATCTAAGATTTTATTAATTTATCTACCTATTTCAGATGTTTTCCAGTTCCTAGATAGTTAAAGTTATTTTTCACCTCTTGGATAAGAATAATTGCAGCAGTTTCATAAACTACAAAAGAAAAAACGACTACCCGGCCGGAGCCAGGGCTAATCCTAGTGTCTACCTACGTAACTTATAAATGTATACCTACACAACTACTAGAACTCATTTCATTTTTTGTACAAAACCATTTTTCTAAAGATCGCTGATCTAAGCTCCTTTCAGATCTAAGAGCGAGTTAGAGCGAATTAAGCGCGTCACACACGGTGAAGATACTTTAATATTTTATATTAAGATACTGTTATATTTTATATTACAGTATCTTAACGCATCCGGTATCAGCGTTCGGACCATCATTTTTCTTTTTGTCATTGCGTACTAAGACTCCTGTAGAACCGCCATCCTGTTACAAATCACGCGAAATTTTGTGGGTCATTTGTAACAGGATGGCGGTTCTACAGGAGTCTTAGTACGCAATGACAAAAAGAAAAATGATGGTCCGAACGCTGATACCGGATGCGTTAAGATACTGTAATATAAAATATAACAGTATCTTAATATAAAATATTATAGTATCTTCACCGTGTGTGACGCGCTTTAAGCGGTCTTATCGCTTAGATATATTATTATAGTTATTTGTTTGAATATTACTATTATTATTATTCTTAAAAAGCAATAAAGAATTAATAAACTCAAAATCAAACATTTATTTATTCAATTAGACATCTTCTAGAAGCACTTGAATCGTCATTACATATTTTTTATATTTAAATAAAATATTTACCGGTAAATTCCACCAATGCCCGGTCTTCATCTTATTTATATACTTTTTATCCACCCTTGCTTCTCTAGCACACTCATCAATATAATCTGATTTTGTTTTGTGTTTTTTGATGCAAGAGTCGGGCGTCACAGGCGCGGATGTCGTTTCGTCGAATAATTTAATGTCGTCGAATGAAAACGCCTGAAAGAACAAAAGTAAGAATTTAAACTACCTTTGTGTTATTATTGAAGATAAAAAATATAGCCGTTTTATGGTGCGCAAATTGTTTTCAATTTTATTGAGTTAAAGTATCACTACATAGTATAAAACAAAGTCGCCTTTTTCTGTCCGTCCCTTTGTATGCTTAAATCTTTAAAAATACGCAACGGATTCTGAAGTTTTTCAATTCGGCCGGTATAATTTAATAGATAGAGTGATTTAAGAGGAAGGTTTTTGTATATAATTTATTAGGTTTCAGACAAAGGGGGCGAAGTCGCGGGCGGTAAGCTAGTTTACTCATAAAATGTAGTTTAATAATATTTTTTTTTTCTTCATAACTACATAGAATATAATATATTATTTAACTAAAAAGGCATCTACTGTTTCGTAAGCAATAATGAAAATTAGCAGTTTTGAATTCCTGTGCAATAAAGTAGTGCTTTTTTATCAATGTAGTAGAAATAACAGAAATCTGAAAAACCAAACCTGCACGTAAATAATAAAACTGAAAATTACGAATAAAATAAATCCTTTGCACTGCATTTTGCATGAATTCTCGTACAATAATGATCATTGATCACCTCTATTTAAAATATTATATTAAACATGCATAGAATTGTATAAGGGACTTATATAAACATTTAGGCTTAGACAGTCATAGATAACTGCGGTTCTCAAACATTGTTTTATTAATCTCTTTTAAATTTAATCATGGTAGAGTAAGTGATTATTTATTTATTCATAACACTTTATTGTACAAACTAAATTATGACAAAAACAACATTAATACAAAAGAAAGGCATAGTTTGTACAAGAGGCGGCCTTATTGCTAAGCTGCAATCTCCACCAGGCAACCTGAGTGTTCAACTGACGAGAAAATAATGGAAAATAAAGTGAACAATATATAATTTTCAGGTAGATTCAACAAAGTTCTTATGGAAAAACAATTTATAAATGAAAGAGGCTCTCATTTCGTACCGTTTAAAAGTAGTATTTTTTTTATATAAGCTGGCAAACGAGCTTTCGCGTCACCGGACAGAAAGTGATGATTGGCGCCGCCCATGAACAAACAGACTCTGGAGTATTGTGGTTCCGTTGCCGGCCTTTGAGGGAGGAGTACGCTCTCTTCTTAAATTTTGCCTACAAACCACACATTATTTTGTTATTTAGGTTTTGGTTTAAAAAAATCGTTACAAAATAAAAGATTAATTGCCTCTAGGAGAAAAGTTTGAATACAAGCATTTATTTATAGTTCAAACACTAAGGAATTTTTCAATATTAGAAGTAATAGAACTATTTAAAACAAATCTGATTCATTAGCTTGCATAACAATGGCATGTTTTTATTACCATTCTGACCTAGTTCAATTTATAATAGAGATTTCAAAGCAAAATATAATATGGATATTAATAATTATAATGGCGAAATTAATTGCGTGTTATGTTCGTAGAAATGAGGGTTTATAATACGTGATGGACTTCTTATGTCGGTCATATTTTGACCTCATTATGTTATTTTGATAGGACTGAGTATTGAGGTCGCGGAAGAATTCTATTAACCAATACCCGCGGCCCCATCATTAAAGCGGCTCGAAGGAACACAGTGGGATTTTAGTTATGTATACTAATATTATAAAGCTGAATAGTTTGTTTGTTTGTTTGAACGCGCTAATCTCGGGTACTACTGGTCCGATTTGAAAAAATCTTTCGGTGTTAGATAGGCGATAGCCCATTTATCGAGGAAGGCTTAGGCTATAATAGGTATATCATCTCGCTAAGACTAACAGGATCGGAGTACCTACTGTGGGTAAAACCGCGGAGCACAGCTAGTCTTTAATATGACTTTACTCTTTCTGTTTATTTCAGCATTCTTTCTGCACTTTAACTTATATAATACTAGCTTTCCGCCCGCGGCTTCGCCCGCGTTTTCAAAGAAAAACCCGTTCCCGTAGGATTTCCGGGATAAAACCTATCCTATGTCCTTTCTCGGGTATCAAAATATCTCTATAACAAATTTCATGCAAATTGGTTCAGTAGTTAAGGCGTGATTGAGTAACAGACAGACAGACAGAGTTACTTTCGCATTTATAATATTAGTATGGATACGCTAAAATACGACGAATAAGAATCAAGTTATGTAATACAAAATTGAATGCTACTCTCGCTTCTATTAATATCAAGTTGAGGATGACAGATTCTAAATGATTGCGACTTTAAGTTAAATAACGACACAGGTTTGGCCATCGGCCACCATTGGGGATTATCTTATTTATCTGAAAATTTATTATACATACCTACTATTATTCACGTAACCTTTGTGTATTTGTATAGCTAAGATACTCTTCGTTGTTATCAAGTAAGGTAAGACAGACTATAATTATTATCTGTATTCTAATTGTGGTATATATTTAAAAGAAATGATGTATGAGGAATAAGTCCATTAATGCAAGTTGTCTCGTTCGCGTTGGCAACTAAAATGTATTAGACCGGGAGATACTGACACAAAATTTCGAGTCATTTGTAACGGGATGGCGGTTCTACAGGGGTCTTAGTACGCAATGACAAAAAGAAAAATGATGGTGTGAACGCTGGTACCGGCGGCTTAGTCACGTGGGCGTTAGTCGTACTCATCGGAAAATAGCGAAAGTCAAACGATTTGTAACAGTATGGCACTTATTTTTCCTGTAAGTTTGAGGATCAACGAATATAAATACAAAATTTCAAAGATCTAGGTGTTGGAAATCTTCACTTATATAAATTAATAATAAATTTATTTTTCAAGTATGACAGCACTTTTTCCCCCTACTAGAAGTATGGCAAATATAATAATGGTCACATTTTATCAAATACTCTCCAAAAAGCCAAATGCAATACTGGTACAAAAAGATAGGCGAAATAAAAAATTTTTGCAGATTTTCGGCGGTATGGCGACCATTTGGAATCGTCCGAAAAGTATGGCATGGCGATTTTCGTAAATGGCTGCACGACGATGGTTACCTATGCAAAAGTTAGCTTGGTACAAATGGTTGAATAATTGTTTTTTTTAAATCAACACATTCGCGTCGGTATGGCGGGCTGTAAGTCATACCGGAAAAGTATGGCATGACACTACCGCCTACTTCTTTTTTATGGGCTATCGGTAAATTCTAAAATTTTTGTGTTACAAATCGTTTGACTTTCGCTATTTTTCCGACGAGTTCGACTAACGCCCACGCGACTAACCCACCGGTACCAGCGTTCACACCATCATTTTTCTTTTTGTCATTGCGTACTAAGACCCCTGTAGAACCGCCATCCTGTTACAAATGACTCGAAATTTTGTGTCAGTATCTCCCGGTCTATATTGTTTAATTAAAAATTGTTATTTTTCTTTCTTTTGATCAAAAGATTGAATATTTTTTGGCTTCATAGGCAATCGAACAAATAGATGGTATGTTTGTCTTTTTACCTACGAATTGAAAACCTCTCATAAAGTAGAATTGATTCGATCTTTGAGGATTCCTAAATAATCTTGATGGTTCAATCGCTACAGATGCAGTTGCGTATTTATATTGTGAACTTTAAAACTAAGTTCTTATTGTAAATATTTTAGAACCGTGAATACACACATGAAATAAAACGAAAAAAATGTAAATTAAAATTTATTATGACCGGACAGTAAATTCGTATCGGCACTTGATTTGATGAATAATGGTGTCACAAAGTTGGTGTTAAATTGTCCAATGTAACTAAAACCGTAGATGACCTGGCTTTTATCTTCTTAGTGGCCAAGTGAGGGTGGTTAATTGTCCGATGTAACTAGAACCATTGATGGTCTAGCTATTCATGTTCTTGGGGGTCAAGGTATAGTGGTTATTGGAAGATGGAGTGTTTGGCATCCTTCTCGTGGTAGCATTTCGCGTAGTTCCATGCGGTCTGTTGTGGTGTGGTTCCCTTGTTGGCCAGGCAGGCGTCGATCAGCTTCTCTACTGCGGCTTTGTCGGCTAAAATATGTAATTGTAATGTTATATGCATATGGAATAAAAAGTAATGAGTTTGACAACCTACAAGATAATATGTCAATTGAACATAACTGAGTAAAGGGCTCTAGATTCGGGGGCATTTCGGGATTTTATTTTTATTTCAACGTCTATGGTTGCTTTATTCAACTTAATCCAATATAACTTGAGTATAGATCTGCAGAGCTCTAGATAATTTTCTATAGGAAAAAATCAAATAAGTACCTATATCAAAACTTATATTTTGCGTTAATTATTGTTCTTCTAAAGACCATAATAAGAAAATAATCTAAGGTATATTTAATATCTTCTTATATATAAAAATGAATCGCAAAATGTGTTGGTAAGCGCATAACTCGAGAATGGCTGAACCGATTTCGATAATTCTTTTTTTATTATATTCCTTGAAGTACGAGGATGGTTCTTATGTAGAGAAAACGTAATTATGTACCACGGGCGAAGCCGGGGCGGACCGCTAGTTAGTTATATAAATCAAAATAAATTACCTGCGTTAGGGACCTTAGCAAGAGCGACATCCTTCTTGAATTTCCCGTCCTTGGTCATCAGCTCGGATTTCATCAACATGCACAGGACATACTTCTTCAGAGGCTCGCTTTCAGTCTGGTATAGATATTGAAACATTATTTTGTGCAAGGTACATAATATTTTAAAGCAAGAATAAAATGTAGAGTCTTGTATAAGTATTTAAATATTATTTTGTGCAAGTTATATAATATTATAAAACAATAGTAAAATGTAATATTTTATAGGCTAATTGCAAGTTTGGGAAGGATTTACAATTATTTCTTATTTCTTTATAGCGGTAACGTTGATATAATCAAATGCTTAAGCATTAACTAGAATCATTTATTAGTTCTTTATATTTATCTTGTTCATACGCTTCTCAGAAAATGTTTCAAATAATGTAGAAGAACTATTCTGCCCAAAAATTGGACCTTCGCTTATTTGCCCTAACTATCCAAACTCAAATTCAAAATAATGTTTATATAACATCTAGTTTTCTTGAATATTTGAACATCCTTTAAAATATGTAAGATGTACGAACCTTGAAGTCACCAGTTTTCAGCTTGTTGACCATCTGCTCGTCAGCCTTGGACTCGGCCAAGCACTCTGACTTGTGCTTCTTAAGCCTCTCCTTCTGCTCATCTGTTAGGGCCTGTTGAAATATAATTCGGTTTATAAATTATTTTGTTTTGGTTTTCTTATTAGTTTAGAAATAAAATCCATCCTGTCCTTTTATAAATGCTCTTTAAATAAGTTTCAATATTTGGACCCTTACCTGAACAGCGACCAAACACACAAAAAAGATAGCTAATACTTTCATTGTCACGACTGATTCGGGTCTGACACATTTGGCAAGTTAATCTTCCTTATATAGAATTTTTATGACTTTTTTTGGGTAATCGGTCAAGCGTGTTCGTTTATATACAAACAATATAACCTTAATTTAGTACTACTCTCCTTGTATTGGTGTAAAACATTATAATTAATTTTTTTTGACATTACATCGATTTAAAAGAAACTAGCTTTCCACCCGCAGCTTCGCCCGCGCAGTCAAAGAAAAACCCGCATAGTTCCCGTTCCCGTGGGAATTCCAGGATAAAACCTATCCTATTACCCGGGAAAAAGTAGCCCATGTCCTTTCTCGGGTATCTAAAAATCTCAATACCAAATTTCATGCAAATTGGTTCAACAGTTAAGGCGTGATTGAGTAACAGACAGACAGACAGAGTTACTTTCGCATTTATAATATTAGTATGGATATATGGGATTAGTTTAAAATTAAACAATGGTTCCATAATCATTGCGTCCACTTCTATGTGTTTTTTGTAGAGCACCATTGATATATTATAATAAAAAAAAACCTTGTTTAACCCACACACCAAGGTGTTTTTATGAAATCAATGTATGGCATTAAAATTCAATTTACACTAAAAAACGTCTGCTCTGCAAAAAAAAAAAACGCAAAAAATAACGTTGAATACTTTGACAAAATGTTTTTGTTCTTTTGAATATTTTTACTAAACCTACGGATCCCTAAAAGCCTTGACAATGACCTGATAATATAAACTTTGTATTTTAATTCAAAAAAGCGGTTGTTGCCATGAAGGACGGGTCGAGTGGCTTTGTGTCAATATCATATGCATTTATAAACAAACATGAACAAAAAATAACTAGTTTTATGGGTACGTAACGTAAATATCTTTTCTAAGTAAACAAATTATTCAGGTTATAAAGTTTTATTAAGCCAAAAAAAAATGTTGGGATACAAAAATTTCCATGCACTTTTATGTGATCTTCATAAATGTCAAAAATTCTAGAAAATTCCCAAAGTGCAGTATAAATTCCAAATTTAAATGTGTTATTTAATCTAAATATTTATGGAAATTTTTATTTTTATTAAAGTTAAATTGATAAAAAATTAAGTATCAAGTATATTTGCAATGTTTATGTAATAGCACCAACCAAAAAGCATTTATTTAAAGTTTTGAAGGCATTTTTAATTTATTATGTACGAAGTTCTATTTTAAAACGATAGAGTTAGCAAAAAAAATATTTAAACAAAAAAAAATACATACATATTTACCGGTTCGATAATTATTATAAATTACAAGGTCTGCATCAAAAAAAACATTGAGACATCACTATCAGAATCTATTAGACACATAATATTTCCTGCTCTACAAAATATTTACGTGTGTAACCAGAATTATCATTAACATAATAAATAAAAAAAAATTGAATTGAAAAAATAAATAAAGGCCTATACATTATATTATCCTGAGGTTAATTATCCTGAGTTATTATCCTGAGTTAATTTTGATGCAAAGTAAAAAATAAATAAATAAAAAAATTACCTGAACGGCCAAAACGCACACAGCCAATACAAACAGAGTCTTCATTATGTTCAACACAATACTACACCAGCAGCCTGGCCGGGTCTTATATACCCGCCCTGTGATGTTAATCTCGGTTTAATCAGTTAGCGATTTGTCCTACAGGGGTCGGTAACCTTTTCTATGCCTCATTTCATGTTGTTGTTATGTTTTTAACAATTTAGGTTAAAGATGCTTCACTAGCCGCAAAACAAGAGATACTGATTTCCGAATCGGTGATAAGTGTTATAAATATGTAGTGGCAATTCAAAAGTGCTTCTAGAAGAACTCTAATTGAATTAATAAATGTTTGAGTTTCACAAAAATGAAATAAAGTAACGATTATGTAACTCAGAATGTAGCTTTCGAATGATAAAACAATTTTTTATCCGTCACACTTTAGATATAGTATTGTTAATTAAAACATTTTATGGGTATAGTAAGTAATGATACAAAAAGTATATAATTTAATATGGAAGATTTATGTTATAAATAATTCTCAGTTCCTACTTAACTTCGATAGATCACAGTTTTAAATATCAATTCAATTTTTTTCATACTAATTAATATATTAAACGATCACTTCAGAAAATGTTATCTACTGAAGGGAATGCAGCATTAACTTTTTGTTCTATAAATATTTAAAAAGGTTAATATAACACAATATTTGGCAAAGGTTGTGCACTCCTAATGCGCCTGCGTCCTGCGTAGGTCACTCTGGAAAGATCTGCGCCTATCTTGTATTATTCTTTTTGGACACAAACACACTACGTGTTTCTGAGAACGGTTTATTTTGAGACAACGAATATTTGAATGTACCTTTGGTAGAACAAATAGCCCAGTGTATTTTAAAACTTAAAAAGAACACATGAATATAAATTAATTATTTTGTAAATGCAATTTGTTTCAATACAAACAAAATCCACTTAATGTCTGTATCTAATTTAGCTATCTTATTTATGTTTTACCTATGGCATTATTGGTACAGTGGTTGACGCGTGAGCGTAGCACCGAGGGGTCCTGGGTTCGATTCCCGGTGGAAAAAATGTCTTGATCTGGTAGGACACAGAAGGCTGATTACCTACTTGTCCCTAAAGAAAATCGATCAGTGAAACAGATGTAAAATGCATCTATCCCTTACCCCACTAGGGGACATGGGACTTCACTTTTTTTGATACTTTTGAATATTTTGATTTAACCTACGGAACCCCAAAAGCCCTGACAATGACCTGATAATATATGTTTACTTTGTATTTTCAAACATAAACATTATATTCATATATACGTACATTATATAAAATTATTTCATAATACATTTTTCGCTTTTTCGCATTCTTCCAAATATAGTCCAATACTTCATTTTCAGATATTGTATTTATTACGGTGTTTTCTGTATAATAAATGTGTCAATGAAAACGAATTACCGTAATTAACGTGACCAAATGTTGATTACAAATTACAATAATCACAGTAATTACTGTATTAACATTTGGTCACGTTAATTAATCTATTGATTTTCTTTGAGTTTTAATACATGAACATGTAATTGATGTTTTTATCTTCTACATAATTTCTTATTTACATTAAATAAAAATCTGTTATTTTGAGTATATTATCTTTTGAGAAAATATCGCCTTTAGTTTTTTGAAATTAGTACTTTGATTCATTGTACATTACTCAGGTTTTCTTGTTGTTTCCCACGGTTTTACTTGTATTAATTAATAACCTTTGTATTAAAATAATAATCTATGTACATTCAGAGTAGGTATAGTATATGTACCAAATTTTAATATGAAACCTGTACAGGCGCACGTTCTGGCGCGGCGACGCATCGCAAAACTAATCAAAATTGAAATAATCAAAATCCGTTCACCCAGTCAACATTTCTGAGGTAAACATCAAAGACAAATTGAGAACCTCCTTTTTTGAAGTCGGTTGCAAATAGTGCGTACATTAGATCACATAATGTAGTGCACAGCAACGACTCAAGTGATAAATTGGCGTAATCAATTTAACAATATAACATCTCATCGTACTTGATTTATTAATGTACGTTGACCCGCCTGACATTTGCCGAAATTGTTATTTTCATTGATTTAATTGAAAATGCTATAAATAATTGCAATAAATTCAATAGTTATTCTCATCCATAGAAAAGATTGAAGGATTGTTATGAATTGCATTCGTTGTGAAAGTACGAAAAAGTTATAGCTTCAAAAGCATAGCTAATCTTGGAGATCTTAAAGTCAATTTAAAGTAAATAAAACCTTATCATACAGATAGACCAAAATGAAAATAAGTCTATTATAAATTATAATATATCCTATTCCATGATCTCTTCTTCTATCAACAATTTTTCTTAATTCAATATCTTCATCACAACTGCTGCTGCAAAAATCTAAACTACAACATTCTGACTGCAACCTGCCTTCCCCAAATTTGTTCAGCGAGGTGGAATATACCCTAACCCATAGAGGCCTGTATCCCTGCATTGGGAACAAAGATACAAAGAAAAACAACCTAATAACAAATTAAACAATTCAAACATTTAGTGTAGGAGTTAATTCGATATTTGCTTGTTTTCTTATTGAGGCGAGGCCGATTGCTGATGGCCTAATCGTTGCAATTGTTAAAATTACTCCATTTATCATTTCCGCACTTAAAAACTGGGTTTATCTAGTTGTGTTTGTATCTAGATAAATACTAGTATAAAAAAGAAGCTAGTTTTTCTAGAACTCAGTCTAGAGCTGCTCATAGAGAGGAATGACGACGGATTTTCATTCAAAAGCATTTTTAAAAGCTAGCCAAAAATCATCTTCCTATTGATATTGTGCGTAAAGTTATCATAATGCACAATATCAAAATTAAATGCTTTACTGAGAAAATAGTTAGGTACGAAGTTTTGGACATTAAATAAAGGTGTTTTTTTGTAATACAGTTTTTTAATTGTTATAAAATTTCTTTAATTCTTTATACCCCATCAAACTTTTTTCTCAAGAATGATTTTACGAATTTACAGTTAATATTTTTTTCTGAAATAGTAAATTGTATAAATAAAATATAAACAAGATCATTATATATTTAATACCTATAGATATAGTTTATTAGGCTTTAGATTATCTATAATCTGTGAGCTATGAAACAAAGATCACATTTCAGTGAAAGTGTAATGAAAATGTAAGTTTTGGCAACAAACTTTACATTAAATTTTTGATCGGGTAAGGATATTTTCTAACGAATCGCACATATAGAATAATATTTAACCAAGATTGAAGATGTAGAATTATTATTTTAATAATCTTCTATTAAATACTTTTTTTAAATACTTTTTTTTAAGTTTAATCCATACTAATATTATAAATGCGAAAGTAACTCTGTCTGTCTGTCTATTACTCAATCACGCCTAAACTACTGAACCAATTTTCATGAAATTTGGTATGGATATATTTTGATACCCGAGAAAGGACATAGGCTACTTTTTATCCCGGGAAAATGACGCAATCCCGAAAATCCCACGGGAACGGGAACTATGCGGGTTTTTCTTTGACTGTGCGGGCGAAGCCGCGGGCGGAAACCTAGTTATAAGTATATTTTTTTAAAAATGCCCAAAATCTAGATTTCCACAGGTTAGGTTCACAAGTACAGCTGCATTACCCAAAGGTCGATGAAAACGTTGCAAGTGTAAGAAACATTCTGTATTTGGCAGAACACGACGCATGCGTACCACGGAGCGAGACGAGAAATAAACATATAGTCGTGTCAAAATATCCAGTTTGGTACATACTAACAATGTGAGTTTATAAGTTTCGATATGGAAGTTCTATTGTAAGTGTTTGTTATTATTATTGTATTTATTATAATTATTATTAATGAGGGAAGTAATTGATAGTTTTAAATATGTTAGCACAAAGTTTGATTGAATTTTGAAAATGTTTTCAATGTGTTCAAAAGTGTAAAGTGGCAATGACCTAAAGAATGTATTGAAATAATCTAAGTTCACTAATTTCAAATTTATTTCGTTGTTATTATTTAAATAACAAAAAAAAATGTGCTATAATTTATATAATTTAAAGCTATACAGAACAATGGTCTATTCTAAAGTGCTTCGCAACCAATTTTTCAAAATTAATGTCATTATTATTTTTCTTTCACTGCAGTTATATTAATGCAAATGACTCTACATTTCCCCGATCCAGCTTATTAAATAATTATTTCAATCATAGTTCCTTCCCCTATAGATATCTTCACAAAAGTTCTTACAGAACTTTGTGTCCCATTTCTAAAGTGAAGGTTCTATCACGTGATATAACCTTCTGCAGATGCTTTTCTTTTTTCTCACGGTTTAAATACAACAATAATAAATTTAAAATAAAATAATAAAGATGTCAAAATGTGGTAAGAGGTTTCGTATATATCAGAACAACGACACCTTATTAACACTAAGTACATTATAATCTATTAATTATTAACAATTAAAAATCATCAACATAAAATTTTTTCGTATGTCTGAATTAAGAGCGTTAGATGTATAAAAATCTACTTTATTTAGAGATTCATATGAGTTATATTTGCTTAAATCCCAACTCAAAGCAGATGAAGCCTGAATGATAAGCTATGTTATGGAAAATGCTTGCGAGAAAGCGAATACTTCATCTGTAAATTTCAATTTCAATTTCTAAATGAAGTAACAACAATAAATATCTGCTCTACTTAATGACTCTACTGTTAAAAAAACAGTTTTAGGAAAATGTAATAATAGTACATTACATAGGAAAATCTACAAAGGAAAATTCCCAATTTTATAATTTACTAAGTTTCGAACGGGTATATAAATTATTAACTTGATGCACTTAAATAGGTAGTTAACAGGAGATTATTTTAGATATCTTAAGAAGTATGGAAAAATTGTTGCTACTTTATGTCTCTATCTGGCCTACAGATGCTGTAAAAGAACTAATATTTAGTTTATAGTGTTTAATATTACTTTAAACAGTGATCCGTCGTAAATCCATACTAATATTATAAATGCGAAAGTAACTCTGTCTGTCTGTCTGTTACTCAATCACGCCTAAACTACTGAACCAATTTGCATGAAATTTGGTATGGAGATATTTTGATACCCGAGAAAGGACATAGGCTAACTTTTATTGCGAAATATATACCACGGGCGAAGTCGGGGCGGACCTCTAGTATCTTATAAAAATTTGATAGAGGCATCTTTAAGTACATGCGAATATTTTTTTCATAGAAGAGCAACACTTCATACTGGAAATCATACGAGTAGAATATTTAGTCCAAACATCATGTTTTCAATTTTCTACAAGTAAAAAGATAAGCCCAACATAAACAATGACTCAAGTGAAAGTTGATTAAACCAATAATTTATTCCTAATCAAATGAAGCTATTACTTTATTTAGCATCATGAAGTTAGCTGATCAAGTTTGACATTCAAAAAATTCCTGGCATATGCGCGTTCCGTTGCGCAGTAGCTCGCAGCCAACTTCACAACGCACGATAGCAAAACACGGTAATATTCCCACTAAATGAAATTATTAAATACTTGCATTGATGCACATATAAATCGGATGATCGAAGCAATTATTCGTCGTATAAAACTGTGTTTTCATGCCATATTCTGGGATTTTCATTGGTGAGTGTATCATGTTTTGCAGAGTCGTGTTTCATTTGATATTTCCGTAATCGTTTTAAATTGGTAAGAGAGACGTTTGTGTGTGTTAATCAGCACTTAGTGTTGTGTTTTAAGTAAAGAAATAAAGTGGGTCTAGTTGAAAATGTAATACAGGAACGCGCCGGTTAATGTGGAGTTCTTTAAAGAAGTATAAAGTGAATAGGAAGCTTTAATTAATTTATGTGTTTTTTATAGTGTTCATAATCTCTATAAATAATATATTTAGTGTGTACGTATAAGATTTAATCAGTCAGTGTTAATCTCCTTGTTATAAATGAATGTAGAGTATGTATTTTAATTGTTTTTGCTACGCCTGTTCTGTTTTATTTTCTGTTTAGAAACAAATTAATGTCTCAAATATTCAATTATAAGATGTGTAGAATGAATATTTATTGTTATATAACATTAAAATAAAATATTGTTTTTTTATTTACTTTGAATGATGATAATACAAAAGTAGGTAGGGCAGTTTCTTAAAATTGTTATAATAAAACATAACATTCAATTCATACGAATACTACCTTTAATGTACAGAATACATTAAAACATTATATTTTAGAACAATAGCTCTTTAAAAAACAACAGTAATCAACGTATCTACTTAAACATTTGTTCTAACATTAAAAACTCATATAAATGCAACAATTAAAACAAAAGAAAGTAATTAAGCGACATGGCGTTAATAGCACTATATCATAATTGAAGACAGAATTGCGAGCATTGACATCAATTAAAAAATAGCGCACTAGGGTTGGTCTGCACTGCGCTGAATCGATCGGGCCACCGCGCAAGCGCTGTCAGCCTCGCTCACGTCAGTGGCCGCCGGTCGCGAGAGCCAGCAAGTCTCCACCATGCCGAAGACGAAACCTACACCCGTCGAAGACCTCATCATACCCCCGCAGGATCAAAAGATATGCGGGACCATCTGCGTCTGCCAAATGACAGCGGTGCTAAGCTGCGTGGCCATTGTCTACCTTACTGTAGCTATATACATGCCCTATACTAGAGCCATATCTTCCGGAATCGACCCAACACCCATCATGTGTACCACAACAAGAGCTGTCAATAAAGAAAACTGTGACTGGGGATCTTGTGGCGAGTGGTGCTTGAGCAAAACATCAGGAGCGTGCATACAAATTTACGTAAACGTAAGGAAAAACGGATCGTCCTTGCTTTTGTCTGAATGTGGCAGCGCTGCAAACAAAACGTGCTACGGTATCGATCAAGAAAACGCAAAGAAGTATCACTGTATACGAGACGAATGTAAAAATTTAACTGGTACATTCAATTGTACTGAAGGAAAGTGTATAAACATAACTGACGCGTTTGAATGTGCGTTCCGGGATACAGATCCACCGTTAAAATGTTCAGGTAGAAGAGGAAAGATCACTTGTATCGACGTGCAAGGATTATATTATTGTAACAGAGGCACTTGTAGAAAAATAAGAACCCCATACAATTGTGATCGACGATGCGTTGACATCCCGACTCGAAACAAAAACGTTATAGTATTAAGTGGTGATCGAGTTTTCTTAGCACGCTGTACGAAGCTTGCTAAAGAAGACGGTGGTGAAATAGTCTGGACGGATTCAGGGGAAGAAGTCATAATGTTGTCATGTCATGCAGTGCACAATGGAAGTTCTGGCGTTGTAGCCGTTGATTGCATAAATGCTGCTTTACTTCCTCGCACAGAAATATCAGATTTGACCAACTTTACTCACTTACAATATTTGTATACTATTAAAGCAACGCCGAATCGTGTGATCGCACCACCTGAAGTCGATCTGACATTAGCCAACGATAGCAAACTAATGATTAATTTAGAAGGATGCGTGAATACTCTTGCTGATGAATGCAAGGATTTCCTCAAGACATATGGACGAGATGGCACTGACCACAATGCTAAGGCTAGATTCCCATGCTTCCACACAGAGAATAATCCAGAAACAGTTGTCGCGAGGTTCGATTTAGAGGCGACTTATCGGCAGTTCATTGTGGCATTGTTGTTGCCTACAGTTTTGGTTGTTGTTTCTTGTATAACCCTAATGTTGTGTCAAAGGACGGTGGAAGTTGGTGATGATGCTAAAATGCGTTTCAAAGTTTGCGGTGCTGGACAAGCCGAGATGCAAATGCATCCGAACGATCCTGTTTCTCCCCTCTGAGATCAGTCACGTGAGCTATTGTTTTATTTAAACATTACATTTATTCGTGTGCATATTCAAACATTAAAAATTAATTACAACTAAGACCCACAAATATAACACAATCGCTTTAATAATCTCGTGCAAACCATTATTTTATGTCGTTAGAGCTCCTATTAAATATTAACGATTTATGTGTCCTTGGCATCACTGTGTGACGGCATAAAAATAATTCAGTCAGCTTGTTTCAGTCTTGTAATAAGCACGATAGCTTTCGTTTAACTTCGACATCACATTTTTGCGTAATACAAAGGTCTGATATGTTATGTAATGCTAATAAGTTTGAATAATGTGATCAATACGGATTGATATGACGTCATTTTTATGGACATACTGGTCATGTTATAATTATAATTTTCCCATGTAACTATTTAACACAAAAAACCAAATCCATAGATAGATTGATTGGAAAAATGATTAACTTTTCCTATTTCTCTGTTTCAGGCGTTCCCCTCCTCTGCGAGGGCCCGGCTAGTTCACTAAGAGACGATTAATTGCTTACTGCGCTGCTAAACAAAAGCTCTCCTCATGTCGACTTTAAGTAGATCCCGGGCGACCCTGTCGCCTGCCACCTCCGAGAGATCAACACTTCCCATGGGAGCTACAGCCGAACAAGGGAGCCAAGATTTCACACCTCTAGAGCCGACAAGGGAGCAGCTACTTGCACATTTCTTCGAGCGATTCAAATTCTACACTTCCCTTTGTCTTGGCACGTCAGCTATACTCGCCGTATTTGCGTTTCTCTTCCTTATCCCCTTTGTGGTTGAGCCAGCGATTCAGACGATTCTTGCCGAGTTTGCACCAGAAGCCGGAATATGTAGTGTGTCAAGCCATATTTATGCAGAAACGTTAACAAATTGTACCTGGGCATCGTGCAGAGAGGGTTGCACCACAACGCACACAAAATGTCACAAAATTCGAGTGAACCTAGCTAGAAGACCATTCTTTGGAAATGAAACGTTACCAATCGAGTGGGATGAAACTAATTTAAAGTTCTTGATCAATCCTGAAGGCTGCGGCTATCCTCCGAAAGTGAATTGCTCAGTATTTGCCAGTGAATATGCGGGATCAAGGTCACCGAAGATTTTCCCTTGCTTTTATAGTATGACGCGACCTGAGTTAGTTGTGGCGAGGTATTCCTGGGAGACGACAATACGAGGGTTGATATTGGCTTTGGTTCTGCCGACGACAGTATTTGTGTTCAGTTTAAGTGTCCTCGCCTACTGGCATTGCCACTGTTGTGACAGGGCCTGTAATCGCCGAGTGCACGCTGAATCGTTTGCAAGCAAAGAAGAGTAAGTAGATTATATAGCATTCTTTCTTATTAGACGTTATAGATGAATTGAATGATTTTATGTTAACGATGTTTATAGCGTAGTTCTAGAAGTTTCTTATCAGATTGATGTGGTATTACAGGATAAACAAATACCAGTTCAAGGAAGAACCTTCATAGTTTCAGCTATAGATGTTTAGCAACTATTTATTATTTGCAAGTACGTTTATGTTTTGTATTGAGCGGATTTATTTGTGCTCATAGTAATTATGGCCATAAATCTTATTTTATTTTTTGTATTTATATCGTCCACATGATATAGAAGTTAGCTGTTTGTACATTAGTGTTCAAATCGAATGGGGGCTGCGGGGGAGGTAATTTATTCACTTCATAACGTAGCTTAGTGTATTATGATATGCATCATTAAATAGCTTTTTACGTAACATCAGCTTTGAAATGGCTAGAAATTGATTACTTTTATTGAATGCCATTGTAGAATACTATGCTTTTAATGTATTCAATTAGTTCAATCATTTCTATTTATAGGACTACAGAAAATATCACATTTCTCAATATTTTCTGGCAGTTTTTTCTTGAAATATTGATATGAGAACATAGTTAAAGTCTACCGATTGAATTGTTATTCTAATGAAAAATAAACAATAATTAAATCTTAGAACATAATCTATTTCTAAGTAAGGAAGAACTTAGATTTTAAGATACCTACCTTATAAAAAGCTCTAACTCGTCCATTGACCACAAATGTTACACTTCTCCAGTTTTCGACGCATAGATTAATCTTGTATCATTTTGAATTACAGCAGCAAGCTCCTCTGCGAACTAGACGATGACCCCAGTGACGACGTGTTCTGACGCCAAGCCACCACCTACCCCCGACGACGGACCTCACCAAGGAACAACGGATATACCCAACTGTAGACCAAATATATCATTAATACATTGTGCCTAAGGCGAAACGAATTTGTCGTACGATTTAAGATACATTGCTGGATTTCTATGTATTCCATTTATTGGACATTGACGGTTGCGAGCAATGAAAGTCGAGTAATAAATAATATATTATAATCTAGTTTCAAAGGGGCTCTTATTTCCTAATGATCTCATATTTTATTCAGTAAAATGTTCGCTTTGTTTATCAAAAGCTTTACGTGGTTCGTGATTCTTTTCTATACTGTAAATAAATGGATATAATCTAAAAGAGTGGTCTTCTGAAGTATATGTGGGTTTTGATGTTTTAATCTTTCTCTATGTATTTGGGAAGTTGTATTAATAGTATCAAATATTTGGCTCATGTTATTCATTGAATCTTTATCTGCATATTATTTGCTATGAATACGGCAGCCAAGCTTCAGCGAGGTTCAAGAATTTTGTGTAACAATTCGTCTCTTTCTAAATTTGAGCTAAGTCGGATAGTCTAAGTAATGATAATAGTCGCTAATGTTTTATTGTTTATAAATAAGTAGATAGTTAAATTCACTTTCAACGCAACAAATTTATAAACTGGGCCAATAAATTATGGCATTTTAAAATATGGCTATCATATTGTCTCACTTGCACATTGGTTATTTATTGCTGATATCGTGTGTATGAAAGAGATAGCTATCCAAAAATGATGTACAAATATAATTTATTGGCCCTGTTTATATTGTACATATTTATTTCGTTTGAATTTGTAAATATTATTTGAGTGTCTGTATTAGATTTTTTAATGTTTCGTATGTACAGAATTCTATATTCTACAAAGGTCGTAAATAGTTTTGTCAAATTACCTAAAGTTAAATATGCAAAAATAATAAATGTAATAGTTTCAGAATTTATTTAGCAACATTAACAGTAGTTACATATTTCTGTACCTATAGCTGTTTCAAATAGTTCATAGTTATAGCAATGAAAAACTTTTATCTTACGCTGTATTTTCTGATGACATTTTTATACTGCTGTCAAAATTCACTTCCAGCCAAAAACAAATGTTTATTTTAACTATTAGGTTAAAAAAAATAATATTTCATGAAACGCTCCTTAATGTTTTGTTTTAATTTTAAAGTTACAGTAGCACCTCGTTAAGTCGAACCTCGATAAGTCAAAAACCTCCAAATCTCGAAAAAATGTCTTGTTCCCTTCCCTTCAAACCCGAAAACCTCCGTAACTTGAAATCTCGGCCCTCTGTTAGTCGAAATAATCACCGAGTCCCTCCAAGCCATTTTGGTACATATTTTCACTCTATAACTCGAAAAATTAAATTTGACCTCTGTATCTCGAACATGGCAACATTTTATTTTACAATCTTTATAACTTGATCATTTGGACTTTAACAATTTGCCGACAGTGCAGTACACTATATTGTTTCTTAGAAAATATTTTAGGAGTATACGATAATAAATTTATGACTCACGTAAACACGTGTTTGCATTAAGTAGGTATCTGATGACGAAATTATCGATTCAGTAGCTCAGAAAACCGATACTAATGATTAAGATGACATAGAAGACGTGAATAGTACATGCGCTCCATGCGTTTCCATCAAAGAGGCAAGAACCGCATTGAATACCTTACGAAATTTTATAGAGCAAACCAGTATCTCTGAAGAAGAAGAATTTTCTGTTCTTTATAGATTAGATAATGCT
The DNA here is from genome assembly GCF_061535395.1 of Colias eurytheme. NCBI lineage: Eukaryota > Metazoa > Arthropoda > Insecta > Lepidoptera > Pieridae > Colias > Colias eurytheme. The sequence continues at coordinate 8,321,391 of NC_142999.1, read as the reverse complement.
AGAGAACAACCAAATTATCTAAAGCAAAAAAAATACTGACTTTTTTAATGCCATATTTTTTATTTTAAAATGATTTGAAATAATGTTGATTTATAATAAATAAAAACATGTTCGTCACCTCTGCAAGTTGAATTTTAATGTACTTTACCTCTCTAACTCAAAATTAATAAGAATAAACCTCAAACTCTGTATGTCGAATCAAAATCCGCCTAAGTCGAAATCCTCCATAAGTTGAAAACTCTATAACTCGAATTTTTTGGCGTCTCCCTTGATATTCGACTTATAGAGGTGCTACTGTACAACATATACTTTACATTATGTAATAAAATAAAAGCACTGTCTAATTTAATTAATCATTTTGTGCTTTTTTAAATATTTCTAAAACAGATAATAATTATTCGTACCTAAGAGATGTCGTTACTGTTAATATTTTTGGAAATTACGTGCTTAATTTGAGGAAAATTGTAAAAATCAAAGGTCACGTGTTTAAGAAAATATTTAAATAATTCTTCTGTAATTAATAGATATAATGGAAAATAAAGCCTTAGCCTTAAATTCTATCTGCCATTGTGTGATATTAATGCTTATATGCAAATTATCAATATAATAAAGTTTTATTTAAAGAATTAAAATCTCAATCTATTTATTAGGTTTCTAAGGTTATAAAATAATGTTACGTTTTGTCTATAAATATGTATAAAAGATTCCATATTAAATAATAAAAATGCGTGAAAATTGTAATAATAACGTAAATATTTAGCTTTCATTATAAATTGTAATCATTTTCTCGCGTGATTTTAAGTTTTTTAAACGGATTTAGAACCTGAAATATAAATAAATCGCAATAAGTAATCAAATTTTACTGCTCAAAAACAGATGAGAAGTGAACGTGTTTTAAAACCGTTTTAATCTTGAAATTATAAAATACATCAAGATTTGACTGTATGTATGATGGCGTTAAATAAAATTATTATTAATTATTATTAGTTATAGATAGGTACTTGCATGATATTCTATAAATTCGGGATCTTACTGAGGAAGTTACCACTTTTTAAGTCAAAGTTTCGTAAGTTTTTCTGATTTATATCTAATTGTATTGTTACTATTTATTTTCTGATTGCAATGGCGATACTCCTACTCTATATAGGTAGTTTATGAACTAGCTTCCCGCCTGCGGCTTCGATCGACTTTTCTTATTTATAATATTAAAGCATGAATAATTGTCATATTGTACAAAAAAAAAATCCTAGCGTTTCAGTGATTACCAACGCTTAGTTCAAAAATAATCAATGCAAATATGAAATTATTAATCAAATATATCTAATACTAGCGACCCGCCCCGGCTTCGCACGGGTGCAATGGCGGCCGGCTGGTACCGCCGCAAACGCTACGTCCCGCAATTTTTAAACTGTAATACCTTCGAAAATATTCACTTAAATCATACAGTGTAAAGGGCCATATAGATCTATATTAAATGAACAATGTATTCAAGGTATTTAATTGGTTAAGGATTAATGCTGTATTGGTTAAAATCGCTTCGAAAATTAGCCATTATTTTTCGTAAAAAGTAAATGACAAAAAAAAGTTATTGTGGGTTATCCAGAAGAGATAGACATATACCATCACGGACTTTTCTGTACACCTTTTCGATGTGTATAATACTTAGTACATTATTTTGATAAAATTCGTAGGGTTCAGCCTGCGTTTGCAATGAAAGCGGAAAAAATGTAATTTCTTACGACATCACATTAGAAACCTAAAAAATAACAGCACTTCTCCACTATTTAATGGATGTTATTATACATATAAACCTTCCTCTTAAATCACTCTATCTATTAAAAAAAACCGCATTAAAATCCGTTGCGTAGTTTCAAAGATTTAAGCGTACAAAGGGACATAGGAATTAGGAACAGAGAAAGCGACTTTGTTTTATACTATGTAGTGATTAAACAAATTAGAGCAGGCTCCAAGGAGATGTTCGTTTGCATAAATAGCGGACCTAAATCTGACTTCTGATATATATTGTATAGATCCCAGACATCCTATAAACAGATGTTGCCAACCAGTTTTGTGGTCCCCTTCCCCGCACCCCGGTAATTAAATATGGCATACAAAGAAAAAAATAAACATTTCCAAAACATGCCGCGTGGGGTATCAAATGAAAGAGCTTATTGAGTAGATCACGAATATATAGCATACTATAACATTTCTTACACTTTCTCTAAGATTTTTTAGAAAATTTACGAAAATGGTCCATTTTTGAGTTAACTTTAAACCACTATAGATTGAAAACTCATGAATGTATTTTTAAATTATTATTTTAAATAATTAACAATAGTCCATTGTTTACGATTCAATAGTTCGTACAGTGAAATAGTTGCATGGGGGAGTGGGGGAAGCATTCAAAGATGGCGAGTATATTTTCAAGTTTATGCCAGAAATAAAGGCCTAATACAAAAATATCGGTGTCAGGGCTTAGAATAATTATCTCTGCACTGTCGTTGTGTTTGACAGAATGAAAAATATGGCAGAACATTCTTGAATCAGCCTCTTAACTTCATCAGCCTCTTCTAAACTTGAAAATATACTCGCCATCTTTGAATGCTCCCCCCACTCCCCCATGCAACTATTTCACTGTACGAACTATTGAATCGTAAACAATGGACTATTGTTAATTATTTAAAATAATAATTTAAAAAATATATTCATGAGTTTTCAATCTATAGTGGTTTAAAGTTAACTCAAAAATGGACCATTTTCGTAAATTTTCTAAAAAATCTTAGAGAAAGTGTAAGAAATGTTATAGTATGCTATATATTCGTGATCTACTCAATAAGCTCTTTCATTTGATACCCCACGCGGCATGTTTTGGAAATTTTTATTTTTTTCTTTGTATGCCATATTTAATTACCGTTGTGGGGAGAGGGGGACCACAAAACTGGTTGGCAACATCTGTCTATAGGATGTCTGGGATCTATACAATATATATCAGAAGTCAGATTTAGGTCCGGTATTTTTGCAAACGAAACTCCACTGAGAGTCCGGTCTAAATATGATATTGTAAAATGTATCTAAGGAAATTGTACCTATCTATCAGTATTAAAATACTATTTTAGATTATAAAAATATAAATGTTATCGTTTCAATTATCACGCAATTGTTAAAATTATGTAAATATCATTTAAATGTCGCTATGTAATGTAAATATATTTAATATTCTCCGATATTAACTATTACTAATTATTTATGTAGTTTTAATGCATGTAAGCATGACACAAAGTGTTACGACAAATAAATGCAAAGCTTTCTTATTTTTGTTTGACTAAAGTTTATTTTATGACTTACTAGCTTTCCGCCCGCGGCTTCGCCCGCTCAGGCAAAGAAAAGCCCGCATAGTTCCCGTTCCCGTGGGATTTCCGGGATTGCTTCATTTTCCCGGGATAAAAAGTAGCCTATGTCCTTTCTCGGGTATCAAAATATCTCCATACCAAATTTCATGAAAATTGGTTCAGTAGTTTAGGCGTGATTGAGTAACAGACAGCCAGACAGAGTTACTTTCGCATTTATAATATTAAGTATGGATACTGGATAGGCCATTGAAAATTTACATTGAAGGTTTTTAGAGGACGCATTTTGCAGGTCTTGTTCCGCCATCTTTAAAAAAGGGTTTTCTGAGCTATGAAATGTTACATTTTATTGGACTTTATAGACATTACCCAATAAAAATATAGTCCAAGGTCATTTAAAAAGGCAGAATTTTGGAGTTTTTTTATTGGTGCGTTGAGATTTATGACACACCTACTGAGCCCATTGCGATAATTTTAAAAGCCTGTTTTTTTTAATAATATGACATAATTTTGGAACGAAGTTACTTATTTTATTACGATACATGCTGCAAGGTTGGCATTGATCGAATGTGTACTGAATTGGATTAAGGTCAAAATAATATTAAATAATGAGATTTAAACACCACTGCCCTGGTTTAATAATAATTAATAATTTAATAATCAATCAGTGCTGATTTTACACCACTACACAACTTATTTTAATATGGAAAATAATAATGTAAGTACTTAAATTTAATTTGACATATTTGTTTTTCCTTCTATTCTTTTCTTTTCTTTTTTAATTTAATTTAAATGAATTTAATGAATTAAAATAATATTTTTTTTTTTATGTAATACTTGAATACGAATTTAAATATTAACCGCATAATCTATGCCGCTCTGATATAAATTATAATATTATATTGTTAATCATTTTTTGGTCCCGCAGGACAGGCTTCGCCTAGTGCGGGAACCAATGAATCTCATAATTATATTAATATCAAATTATTAAATTAATTAATATTGTGAAATACACCATATTGTGAAAGAGTTTTTTTGTATCAAATAAAATAATTTGTATTTGTATTTGTTTTGTACTTATAAAATAAAAGAAGTACATACTAGCAAATAAAAAAAAATGGCCAATCGTATTTTCAGACTAATAAACTGTGGACGATTGAGTTATTAGGAACTGTGATCGCATGCCAAACTGCTAGCTTGCTTAAGCCAATTTCGAGATATCAGGTAACTACCTGTGCTCCAAGGTTTCACCCGTATTGCTCCGCTCCTGTTGGTCTTAGCGTGATGATATATAGCATATAACCTTCCTCGATAAATGGGCTATCTAACACTGAAAGAATTTTTCAAATCGGACCAGTAGTTCACGAGATTAGCGCGTTCAAACAAACTCTTCAGCTTTATAATATTATTATAGATGAAGGTACCTACATTTTCTTTATTCCAACCGCAAAAATCTGGAACATGCTTCCAGAATCTGTGTTTCTGATGACTACAATATATGGGTCTTCAAGTGTAGATTGAACGGGTACGGTGAGCTTTTAGGGAAGCTGGTTCCATGATACATCTTAGCTTATCATCAGATTGTGGTCAAGCGCTTTACTATCGACAGTAAAAATAATATTTACCTCAGATCCTCAGATCCAGTCCCAGTTGGTTCAGACCTATTATGAGACAATAATCGCTAAGAATAAGTTGGCCAGATAATTACTTATATCTACCGTATTGCTTTGAAGACGCTTTAAAGCTCGTTATTCTGATACTTCTCTTTTTATGGATATCGGTAGATAATAGGAAGAATACTTAGGATCAAAGTATGATAAAAAGCAGATCCTGCTGCAATCGATAATCTACATGGCATATATTATTATTAGAGTAAAAAGGATTGATTCTAATTGCGTATTGGACAAGAGATAAAATCTAAAACTAGGGAACTGATATTGAAAATTCTTGCACACATCTATTTACATATTATACAATACATCTACTTTTATGATTAAATGTCCTACGCTTAATTTTATTTTATGTTTAACCGTAATAAACAGCTTAAGCCTACTTGAAATATTGGACACTAGATGTTATATATTTCGATCAGATTTATCCGCTTATCTTCCAATTATTGCTAATAAAGAGCCTCTTCTTTTTTTTTTATGTTATGGGGAGGCAAACGAGCGGACGCACTGCCTGGTGGTAAGCAGGTTGCGTCGCCCATAGACCACAACAGAGGTTATGGTTGTTGCCTACCAGGATTAAGGGATTTGGAAGGAATTAGGGAGAAAGGGGCGAGGATGGGAGGGATTAAGGATAGGGGAGGAGAGGATGGGTAGGGGATAGGAAGGGATGTGGGCCTCCGGACCCCTCACCATACGGAACGCGACAGTAAACTGTCACTATGGCGCCGATATTCTGTGAGGGTGTGGTACCTTCCCCGGTGCGAGCGTGGCCCAGTTCGTGCCGAAACATGCTCGACTCCCACTTCTTCATTTTCCTAACAAACACTTGCAACACGAAAGACGACGTTGTAACGTAGCTATAGTCAGTAACAAATGCCTAAAGATTAGCACGGCACTCACGTATTATACTCATTATAAAATATGCTACAAAAGTTAATTATATTTCTTCTATTTCCTAATAATAATGCTGTAAATAATACGGCAATGCAGTAAACCGTGTCACGTGAGGTTGTTCAACCCTTTTAAATATTGAAAAGTTAATGACATTTTGAAAGCGTAGCGGAGCGAAAAGCGGCTATAAAAACCTTTTTCATTGTATATGTTCGCTGTAATTCGAGCAAAAAGAAAACTGATGTAAATGTAAATATGCGAGAGCATTGGAAGTTTACGAAACAATTTTATTATAAAAAAACACAATATATCTGTATCTCGTTTTACTCGCAGTGTTCCGCTCCTTTGGTCTATGATGATATGTAGCTTACCTCAATAAATGGGCTAACTAACACTGAAATAATTTTTCAAATCGCACAAGTAGTTCCTGAGATTAGCGCGGTCAAGCAAACAAATAAACTCTTCAGATTTATAATATTAGGATTTAGCTAAATATTTAACAAAAAGCCGTATTTCATTGGGTCTATGATTTCTTAGCTCTTAACATAATAACCATTAATCATACATATTTTTCTTTTTAATAGATTTTTCAAAATAACCATTAATTAGACAATTTTGTTTCAGAAATCGTTTCGCTTATGAACATGATAGCGCCCTAAAATAACTTAGGTAGTATTTAATTTTTTATCGATCTAGTTTAATGACGTTAGTTCAGGAAATAAAATCAATTCTAATGTGAAGTTACATTTACAGGGTTTAAGCTTTAAATAAATGTTAAGTATATCTTTATGTGTATACATAATATTATGTACGCCATTCGTACATTTTCTTTTTCTTATTTTATGTTTTTCTGTTTCTTTTAATAAATAAATATTGTTTAAACATTTAATGTTAGGTATTTACTTAACGTTTATTTGATTATAGGTTTACACTTTACTAGTATTCCGCCCTCGGCTTCGCCTACGTAGCTCCTACTCGCGTGGGATTTTCAAAATAAAAGTTATTCTATTCTCTTTGCTGGTCTCAAGCTATTTCTGTACTAAATTTCATGCAAAATCGATTCATTGGTTAAGAAGTAGGTAAAGTAGAGACAGTCTGTCTTTCTCTACAGATAGAGTTATTTTCTACTAGCAGAAAAATTTAAATCTATAATTTTATGTGTCCGACAATAAAATTGACGGAATTTCATACAACCTTATACCCATATATGTATAATTTGTTGTTTATTGTTTTAAAAATATTATAAACTAGCGGTCCGCCCCGGCTTCGCCCGTAGTACTTACGTTTTCTCTACATAAAACTCCTCGTACTTCAAGGAATATAATAAAAAAAGAATTATCGAAATCGGTTCAGCCGTTCTCGAGTTATGCGCTTACCAACACATTTTGCGATTCATTTTTATATATAAGAAGATAATGAAATAAGATATAATGAGCTTTACGTTGTTGTTTAATTACATTATACATTATATGTATTAGGTATATGTACAAGGACCATTATCCATTACTACCTAGGACAAAACAAACTCACATGAAATAAAAAAAACATACTACACCTAACAAAAACATTTTAAAGAACACTGGCTTTCATATTTAAGAATAAAAACAAATAACTGAGAATAAAGAACGCTCCAATTACGATTTTCAGTGTCTCGTCTCAAAGAGAAAGCTCTAATGTCTAAGATCTAGACAGATATAGGTCATAGCTGTGCCGTGATTAGCGTTTGTTCTCAATCCTAGAATAAGTTACTATGTTATAGGAACTATTGTTGTAAAACAAGCTAAGCATGCTAGAAAAATTTTGTTCTGCCTTCACTCACTTAGGAGTATGAAAAATAGATGTTAAATCTTTATAGGCACACAAAATTTTATAAAAATCGGTCCAGCCGTTTCGGAGGAGTTAACTAACATTGTGACATGAGAATTTTATATAAATAATTAATTAATTTTATATAAATAAATTAATTTTAATTTTATATAATTAATTAATTTTATATAAAAAAAAATAATTTTATATAAATAAATAAATTATTTATATAAAATTCTCTAAATTTCAAATAATAAATTATTTAAAATTTATACAGGGTGCAATCGTTAAGTGTGCACAGGCGAATTCCGTAAAAACTTTAAACTGATATTGAAACTGATACTTAAAGAGTAAAATGACAACAATAACTTTTTCTAAATAAAACGAGAAATATCCAAAAAAATTGAACAAATAAATATTTGAGTTTTGAGTTTGATAATAATATAAGGAGAAAACCAAACAATACCTTAATAAATAATAACATTATTTGTATAGTTTGTTATGTGACTACTACATTCAGACAGCAATAATTAGCTGTTTAAGCTGTGTTAGAGCTTTTAAGCTGATTATTACTGAACGTAGAGTTTAACTGTTCATTTAGAAAGGTCAATAATATTATTATAAGAAATAAAGATGCGAAGTTAGTTAAATATTAGTTTGAACGTAATAAGAATGTACTGCGATTCTACACAGCTACCTAATTGATGTAGGTAGTTGATAACAAAACGCAGCTAGTCAACGACTATTAGTAAAGTGAGGGTAGTTGGGTCGAACGTCGTATAAACAGCGTCCGAGCCCCTAGGCACGATTCGTACGAATGCGCCACGAGTCAAAGGAAAGCGGCAATTTATAGTATGCGACAGCTAAGCATGTTCGGACAGGAAACAGTGACAACTATATTGACAACTACTCATCCACAAAAATATTAAATCAAAAGTTACGTCTAACACGGCCATACTGACAATCGTACGTCCTCGTACGCCTTTTCTCGTATTAAAACACTACGGTAGTTCATCTCGGGATTACACAACCATCCTGCCTCGGCCAGACTGACCTGACAGAACAATAACCACGTCCACATGACATAATCACTCCGTTCGCGTATCTTGGTGTATCCACGCTCGTTCGACTAGTGAAATACATCACTACGATACGCCAGCGACTAGATAATACCTCAACGCCAGGGATCGACTAGCGATTTGGATCACTACACACAATTCCTTCGATGAACTACATTCCCGTTACAATAATCCACGTAACAAATTTTTACTTCACACAATGCACGAAAAAACACAAACGCCAGTATGCCGTTACAAGACTTAAAACAATTAACAAGTGTAGGCTTGAATTCTATCCCGCTTCTGATATAAGAAATAAAGATGCGAAGTTAGTTAAATATTAGTTTGAACGTAATAAGAATGTACTGCGATTCTACACAGCTACCTAATTGATGTAGGTAGTTGATAACAAAACGCAGCTAGTCAACGACTATTAGTAAAGTGAGGGTAGTTGGGTCGAACGTCGTATAAACAGCGTCCGAGCCCCTAGGCACGATTCGTACGAATGCGCCACGAGTCAAAGGAAAGCGGCAATTTATAGTATGCGACAGCTAAGCATGTTCGGACAGGAAACAGTGACAACTATATTGACAACTACTCATCCACAAAAATATTAAATCAAAAGTTACGTCTAACATTATGTATTTAATTTCCGCATCTAAATTGTTTGAAACTTATGTAAACGCGATAATGTAAAAAATATAATGTAGATCTGAAAAATATTTTTTTTGTATGTATAAACGCAATCTGTTCTAGGAGAGCATTCAGCACTTGGTTATGAATGTATTGAGACTTGTAGGGCGGGCGATTTAGTAGTTTCTAACTAATAATAATAACTCTATTGTTCACAAGTGGGCTTTTTATATTAGTTTACAGTGTTAATGATTTAATTTTTTCTGTAGTTCTGCATATGTTATTATAGGTAGAATCACAACTCTTGTAGTACACAGGTACAATAGATTTAAAAACGATGGTTCAAATATCCAATGCAGCTTAGAACATAACGACTTGAAACTTTTTAATTTACACTTGCTAGGTATGTGTTTAAATAAAGGATAAAAAAATATTTATCTATTTTTACCTATTAAAAATTTATGATAGGTAAAAATGTTTGTTAGACTTTTAAATACGAATTAAATTGAGTGTTGGAAATTATGAAACATTCAGGCCAGCAGTTTAGGGTTAGTACTGTTAGCGCCCTCTATTGCCTAACATTTGATTTACAATCATTTTTTATTTATTTTATTTTATTTTATTTATAAAAAGATACCTTACAGCTTATAATACAATAAATAGTAAATTAATAATTAAGTACGCCAATAACAAGGTACACCAATTATCAGTTCAACTTAAGTGACAAAAATAGAAAACAGTGCTTAAAGTACTTAAAACTATACAAATTGGAATTGGTTATTATAATTAAATAGCAAATTTCAACCCAAAACAGGTATGTGTATGTGTGTGTGTGTGTGTGTGTGTGTGTGTGTGAATGTGTGTGTTGTGTGTGGGTGAAAGAGAGTGTGTATGAGTGGGTACATTGAATGTAGATATAGTTCAACTAAGTATGCAAATTATTTTTTATATTCTAAATTAATCAAGTCAAGGATCGCAGTTTTAAATTTAGCGCGAGATAAGTGGAAAATGTCGACAGATGAGAATTTTTTATTGTAAACGTTGGGAACTCTAAGAAACGGTGTGTTTTTAAGATAATTTGTTGATACAGCCGGTACATGGAATAGGGGTGTGTGGCGAGTTCTCTGAGTAGGTGTGCAAAAGTTGATGTTTGAGAGCGCTGATAAGAAATCAAACTTATTACTTACGATATCATGCAATAGCATCATATCAATAAGATTTCTTCTATCTTCTAAGGTATTAATATTAAAGTGTAAACAAGCCTCTGGGTAATTTGTTGAGAAATATTTAGTTTTAAAACTTAATTTTTTAATAAAAATCTTTTGAAGCCTTTCTATTTTCTCGATTTGGCATTTATATATTGGACGCCAAATGACACTAGCAAATTCGAGGATGCTGCGAACATATGCAAAATAAATTACTTTAAGACAAAGGATATCATCAAACGGATCTGCCTGGCGAAGAATAAAACCTAGATTTTTATATGCCTTTTGGGTTATTGTATCAACGTGTATGTTATAAGAAAGTTTTTCATCAAGGATCACACCAAGGTCCCTCACAGTTGTAGCAGCCGGAATAATTTCATCGCAGATTTTGTAGTTGAAAGATATAATAGATTTATTACGAGAGAATGATATTTTTTGACATTTTTGGATATTTACGGATATTTTATTAATTTTATAATAATTCGAGAGTCTAATTAGGTCTTCCTGAAGTAAAAAGCAGTCTTCTAATGTGTTTATTTTCCTAAAAATTTTTTTATCGTCGGCATACAACAAGAATTTTGAATTCAAAAAGCAGTTAACAATATCGAATAAATATAAATTGTATAATAAGGGACCGAGATGTGAACCCTGAGGAACTCCTGAGGTTACATCGACTAAGTTTGATTTAAAGCCTCCCAGTACGACTGATTGACACCTGTTTCGGATATATGATTCTGTCCACCTGAGAAGATCATATTACATATTATATAGGCAATTATTTTGTTATATTGCTCTTTAATAAAAGGTCGTAAAAATTAAATTGCTTCGTTAACTTTCATAATGTTTGATACATATTTGGCAAATTTTCTAGAAAAATCTGGCAAAAACATTTGGAACGTTAAACTCCATGGAAGGTTTTTCAATTCACCTGGCGTTAGGCCAAATGTGATATCCGGCAGTTTCGATTTCAAGCCCCAATAGCGGCTTTACAACTTAGTGCTAAAAATCGAATTATTCTAAATTGCGCAAAGCATGAAAACGCTTCCAGTTCAAGTTGCTAAAGTTCATAATCGTTCAATCAAAGAAGACGAACGTCATGACATTCGTCGTACATTTCCCTTTAAATATGCGGGGGAAACTAATCCAAAACACACTAAGTGTTAGATATGTAAAGCAAGAAAGACTGTCTGCCGCCACACAGTCGAGCACACGACACGGCTTTATCGATTCGCCGTACCGACGCGCGCACTCAAATAAAACGATGTTTTTAAATGGAATAATACATTTTTAAATTTAAATCACCAATAAAATGGAATTCGATTTGAATGCACAATTCTTTTTTCGAATAATTTTTGCGTTCCATTTTTTTAATTTCGAAAATTGATTCCTTCAAATTCGATCTGTTCAAATTTCAAATTCTGTGTTTAAATTTTGGAAAAATTTAAAATTCGAAATTTGAATGTTATTAGCTAAAGTTAATTCTTTGTTTTTTAACAGCTTAAAATTGTACGTAGCTTTCTAGTGCCAATACGGTTACGATAAAGCCTGCGCCCAGTTGTAACCGACCCGCGGACTCGTGCCGACGTCTGCGTGTCGTAGACGTCAAAAATAGAACAATATAGATTTTTATTTTCCACAAAGGACAATGGTTTAGTGTTCACGATTAGTGTATAGTTTATAAAGAAGTTTTCAATCCGAGTGTTTTTGTCAAAGTGCGTATATCGTGTATGTTTTGTAAAGGCTATCAAATTTGACCCTACACGTATTTGTATTGACCATATATTTGTATAAGAATACATTCTAATGTATGAAAGTCGACGTTTGTATAATCACGTCTGCAATATGTCAAATTACGTGAAAGGTCCGCTACAGCTACGGTCTGGCATGTCTGTTCGTTTATTTATCCTTGGTATATCTTTACGAGGTTAAACGTAATGACTCCTTGGGATTTACTACAATAGTTATTAACGTAAATAGTTTATTAACCTAATTTATTAATTATATTAATGTATTGGAACTAACAATTATTTGACAATGTATGTCAAGGATACACGGATATTTTCAGCCAAAAATGTTCAGTGCATAATAATATGGAGCTGTCATTTATATAAGAAAATCCTGTTCCTTACGGACAATTTGATTCAAGCTCAGTTAGTACATGCCTAATTTACGACAAAATTCAATTGTCTATAAGGAAGACGAGTATTTGTGAGTTACGTTAATAACGGTCACAAGGTTCCTTAAATTATGTGTTTAGCTATTTAACGTCTTTATAAGGAAATATTACATTTCAGGACGATAATAATGGGTTACTTATGTTGAAGACGGTTATAATACTACGTTTTATTATCAGGATAATGTCTACGTAAATCTGAAAAATTGGAACTATTATGTTTACAATGTTACATAATATTGATCACATAACCAGCTTAAAACATAATAATAATGAAACTACCAACTAGAATAGAGATAGATATAATAAGAATAAGATTTTCATTACTTACTTATAATACAAAAACTCTACATTTTACAAAAATATCCATTTCGCTATCCAAAGTTAAATATAATTTAATATACCTATGTTATATTTATATATTGATATGATATTAAATATTTATACTAGCTTGACATACAAAATAGTAGACAAGTATTTTGTTCATTTTATTCTGTACAACGTATAGCTGTATCCTGAATTTTATTAGGTTTGGTACAGTACTTTTTACGTAATCAATCAATTTACAAACACAGAAACAATACTTTTTATTACTTGTATTTGTAGTCAATAAACATGTTATGTAAATCTAAATTTTATATAATATCAATAAATCTTTTACGACACAACAATTGAACTCTTGCCAATTCAATCAAAAAACAAAAGCAAATCTATACATCTATCAGAAATCCTTCAATAAATAATGTACGTAACAAACAAATACTAGTATAAATAGTTTAGTTTCAATATTGCTTACCAGTTTTGCTTTTATACGACTAGATGGCGTTCTATGAAACCTAGGCATTTTCATTCAATATTTTGTAGGCTCTGAACTTAATTTATTCGAGGAATCACTTCATAGTTTAAAACAAAGTCGCTTTCTTTGTCCGTATGTATGCTTAAATTTGTAAAACTACGCAACGGATTTTGATGAGAACTTTTTGAAATTTTACTCTCAAAGCGCCTCAAGAAGTTTCACTTCAAAAACATTGTCTCCTTTGCTCGCTTGTCCTATGTCCTCCTCCTGTATGCTTGATTAGACAATAGGTTTAACTACAGTCTAGAGTGGTGACCAATTCCTACAATTGTTGTTCTCAAACTTGGCTTCTATATGAATTACCCATAGGCAATGACCCATCAATAAACTGACCGCACCTAACATTGCTTAACCTTCGGATTATTAAATCGTGCGACAGTATTAGTTAATTAAGCATATTTGAAATACGTAGTATAAGCTCAATAAATTTTGTAGAAATCAGTATTGAAAATAGTATTTTATTTCTATAATCAATAACCATTTTACCGCTGTAGTGACAGATAAATATACAAAGGTCAGGGGTTCGACCCAAGCCCCTTATCATTTATGTAGTTGTAACTTTAATGTTAGAAGAGTATATTTTTACGTTGACTGTTTTTATAACTATTGAATACTAGCGGCCCGCCCCGGCTTCGCCCGTGGTACATATTTCGCAATAAAAAGTAGCCTATGTGGCTATGTCCTTTCTCGGGTATGGCAAATTGGTTCAGAAGTTTAGGCGTGATTGAGTAACAGACAGACAGACAGAGTTACTTTCGCATTTATAATATTAGTATGGATTTAAATTCTAACATTTCACATGAACACAGATACACACACAAACACAAGTAGGTACCTCTTAGATTTTGTTTCACTTTTAATTGTATTTTATCTCTTGTTTATAAAAAATGTTGCATGTTTACATATTATATCAAAAACTAATGAAATATTATATCAAACTTTTATATAATAATTATATAATAGCTCTACAATATTTTTTTAAAAACTTATAATAAATATTATATAATTTTCATAAATTTAACTTAAAAGTAAAAATTTATAAGTAATAAGTTATAATTTGTAAGTTCAATAGCCTTAGTCATAATCATGCAAAAAAATATTGTGTCCTTTTGACAGGAACTCAAGAGCGAGTCATTCAAGGGTATTTGGTAAATAATATACAGAAAGAAACATAAGCAAGCTTTTTGCCGCAAAATATATTTTGCAGAGGGTGAAATAGGAGATATTAATTTATATGGGGAACGGTTGTCGCTCGTTTTCTGTAGCTGGGAAAGGTTTATAATATTAAATACTAGTTTTCCGCCCGCGGCTTGGCCCGCGTTTTCAAAGAAAAACCCGCATAGTACCCGTTCCAGTGGGAATTCTGGGATAAAACCTATCCTATGTGTATTCAAGTTACCTTCTATCTGTGTGCTAAATATCATTGTAATCGGTTCAGTAGTATTTGCGTGAAAGAGTAACAAACATACATACATCACATACATCCATCCTCACAAACTTTCGCATTTATAATATTAGTAGGATAGGAACATAACAGATAAATAGCAAAATATAGGAAATATTACACTTCATTTCTGTCTTAAAAGTATATTAAAACAAAGTGTTTTATTACTTGCAAATTATAATTCAGTCAAATTTTATCACACATTATCATTTCAATTGCTTTGTAATTGTGCTATTCAATTTTATCTCTACATAAAGACGTCGTTAATTCTCACATCATTTTAGGAGCCTTTTAGTAATCAATCTATACTAATATTGTAAAGCTGAAGAGTTTGTTTGTTTGTTTGAACGCGCTAATCTCAGGAACTACTTGTCTGATTTGAAAAATTCTTTCGGTGTTAGAAAGCCCATTTTTCCAGGAAGGCTATAGGCTATATATCATCACGCTGAGACCAACAGGAGCGGAACAAAGCGGGTGAAACCGCGGGCAACAGCTAGTCTGTTATAAAAAGATATGCCACAATGTATAGACGCGAACGAGAGCTCGTCGCATTAATGCTAATATAAAAGAAAATAAAACAATAAAAAACTGAGGCAGGGTCGGGGCTTAGTATAATCTAAACATTATATAAACAGCTTCACACAAAGTCAATCACTTTTCATCCATATACATAGCTATAGTTTCATATAATCATAGTGTTGACAAAGTATTAATTTTCTTTGTCACTGAAGCTTAGGTATTTTGCGAACTCGACCAATGATTAATTAAATAAAGTCTTTTGTCACAATCAATGTTTGACGTCATATTATTGTTGCGTAAAAGGGAAGACGTATAAGGTTAGATTTACATGCAAAGGGAAGCCCTTTTAATGGACGAAACAGAAGGTGGTAAGATTGAAGTTGTAAGCCGATTTGTTGAGCTTTATGATGTAGCTTCGGATTGGATAAGGCTTGATCTAAATCAGTTTTGTGTTGTTGAAATATTTGTACTTAATATAAGTCAGTTTATACTTTGGTGTACATCTTTTAAACTGACATTATTGTCTGCCTTCTCAAGAACGTCAGTGATCGAAAAAAAAGTTTTCTGCTTTTTACGAAGTTTCTAGAACATACATACATATAATATGATGCATTACTTAAAATACGTACAAATTGCTAAGGCTGTCCTTTGATTTTTTAGTCTTTTAAAATGTCAACAAAACTCTCCAAAAAGTTGTGTTAGTTCGGTATTAGTTTTTAACGAAGGAAATAAATTCAAAGATATATTATGCGTATTATATGCAATTGTCTAATAGCACTAATAGGTAACTATTATATAATTTGAAAATTTAAACCTTAGTTATAGCACCATTCTGCCGCACAAGATTTATTTTTATTTTTTCCAATATTACCTGATAATAATAGATAAGCAAACACAATATTGGTCTAAGACTTACCTCATCATGTTAATCACCAACCATATTATATTCAACATAAGAACTGCGTTTATAAACGGCTCTATGTATGCTCTACCAAGCAGCTTAACCAGAGCTTCAAAGGAAAGCAGTAAAAATAACACAGATGTTACTTACTCATAATTATTTAAATAAGGATTTAGCATATTTAAGCACCCGTTTTAAGTCAAATTGCATAAACAGGCAGTAAATTTTCTTGACCTACTCAACAAGGAATTTATATCTTCTAATTAATAAGCAGTTCTTTTTATTCAAGCCGCTTGTTTCTACTACGTATGGATTTACTCGAGAAAAAAATAGCCTTTGTTATAAAGAATTTTACAATTCACTTATTCTAACGTTTTATAATAATATTATTGACAAAAAAATATGATTAATGTTTATAAGTGTGAAAACAAATATTTTCTTCATTCATCATTTTGATGCTTGTGAAGTTATGGTTACAATAATAAATAATTACTCCTTATTTTTAATCTCCATTCATTTACACCCATTGATTTACTCTCGTCTAAAGTTTTTAAAACGTTTAATGTTCAACTTTTCAAAAAAATTGTTATATGCATTTTAGACGCGTTAGGCAAACATACATTTTAGTATTGCCTCTTTAGATTCAACTTATCAAAGCGTCTCACCTAAACCTCAACCACATAAACAATTAACATAACAAAGTATAGTAAGTAGCCTACACAGTACATTACCTACAGCAGATCGTATTTTCATTTAAAAACCCTGCATAAAGCCCAATTAAAAAATTACACATGCAATTTTCTGTTTTTAAATTCGTGCATTTCGCATACAATTAAAGTTTCGCTTTAAGCACTAGGTACTCAATTTGTCAAACACGCACTTGTTCCCTCGACCTCCTTGCCCTACTGCGCACTAGGGTTATACTGTGGTTATTACATAGTAACCGTTTCCAACCAAGGCCGTGGCTAAATGCGGCTAACTCTATTAAACTTTCTTTGAGAGAATTGTTGATAATACAGTAAGAATCATAATAGTATCTATGATAGTATCGAATATTTTGTGTTGTATTCATTGGTATTATTGTTCGTAGAGCTTCATTGAGTTTTCCTTTGGTAGCTAGAAATTAGCGTAAAGCAGTCTTTTTTATACTAGGTATCTTAATATTGCATGATATTATTTAATCTTTCTTCATATCCAAGTGTATATTGCCATACTTAATAAGAACTTGTGAACTACGAAAACATAATATGTACATCACATGCATATTTTTGCTATGAGTGGAATACAATTTAACACTGCCAGTTACTTAAATGATATTTTTCTTTAAAAGACCATATTATAACCTTTACACCGTTCATGTTTAAACAAAAGCACTTCACAATGTACAAAAAAATAGACCTTAAATTTCAAGTCAATTTAACCCAAATAATCCCCTATCCAAAGGTCTCTCTCATCAACACTAAAACAGTATACTCCCAAACACAAGTTCTATTCAATAACGAAACTACAAGATATCTTATTTATAGACCACGTCACTCCACCTTGCTTCCGACCTGATTGCTTCAACGAGAATAGCCACGCTACGTAGCTGTATGTATCGAGTTTACGTAAATCATTTTATTAGATAACTACCTATGCCCTGCGGTTTTACCCGCAGTGCTCCACTCCTGTTGGTCTTAGCGTGATGATATATAGCCTTATAGCCTTCCTCGATAAATGGGCTATCTAACACCGAAAGAATTTTTCAAATCAGACCAGCAGTTCCTGAGATTAGCGCGTTCAAAAAAACAAACAAACTCTTCAGCTTATATTATAGTATAGATAGAATTTATTAGATAACTAGCTTTGGCGGCTTCGCAACTTTGTCTAAAACCTTATAAGTTATATACCTAATAAAACCTTCCTCGAAAATCAAGCAATCTATTCAATAAACACCATCAAAATCCGTTGCGTTTTTTTTTTCAAATTTAAGCTTAGATAGTGTCGGACATACAGCGACTTAGTTATATACAATATAGTGAATAACTGGAACCCGCGGTTTCGCTTGCGTGATATCCCAATAAAGAAGATTATGTGCTAATCCAGACAACAACCTATTTCTGTACCAAATTTTATACAGATCCGATCAGCTGATTTTGCGTTAAAGAGCAGCAAACATACTAGATAGACTAATCATTCGATTCTTACAAACTTTTGCGATAATATTGTAGGAGTCAAAATATTTGGGTATCATATAGTGGTTTCTAGCGACCTTCCTCTCGAACCACTCTATCTATTAAAAAATCGCATCAAAATTCGTTGCGTAGTTTTTGACCGATCGCATACATTAGGACAGACGGCGGAAATCCACTTTGTTTTATACGATGTAGGTTTTTTTGTTTGTTTTACTTGAAGATTTTGTAGAGACGTTTACGTGTATAAGATCGATGATATTATGAAGTGGCAAACAATTCAAAAGGGCCATTAGCACTGAAGTTGTTATTCATAAGAAGGGCGATTAAATCCCCTTGAAAAGAAAAGCTTTTCAAGCCTTCTTCAAGCAGATCAAAATGTTTGTATCGATTTCTCTCTATAAAACTTGTTCTATTCATTTTTTATATCCAAAGATGAACTTTTCTTTTTCGTTGTTTGACAGATTCTTTGTTATTCTTTTCTAACGTCGAAATTTAACTCCAGAAAAATAGTTTTATTGGTTGTTCCATTTCTAACTATTTTATACAAAGGCATTTAGGTTTTATATGAAGCAGGTTCTTATTAAATTAGACTTTAGCTTTTATATTCAGTCAGTTTTGAAAACTAAATATAAACCATTTATGTATTTATTCCTCTATTGTACCAAAGGTTGTCTGGAAGAAATCTCTCTAAGCGATAAGACCGCCAATTGTACTTAGTGTAAGTTATATTTAAGTGTTTGTATTTCTTGTTTTGTTACCTTTAAGTGCAATAAAGTATTTATAAATAAATAAAAAAAAATAAACACTTTGATCATTAATCACAAAGTCAATAAATGATCGAAGTGTAAATATGTTTATCCATTCTTACTTTGCTGAATTACCATAGAAGCCATTAATACAAAGATAGATGCATTATTTCCATTTTATCTTTTATTTTCTGTTTTGCATATTAAACCAATATTATGTTAACTTATCTGTTGCTGTTTAAATTATAGCCAATTTATTGTTACACATTACTGACAAAAAGTAAAAAGATTTGTTACTACAAAAACACCTTTACGTAAATATCTACATATTTCATTTTTAAAGTGAAACTTTTATTACATCGTCTCAAACTTTTTGGTCTGTGTAGCGCATGTCGCGTGTATTGCGGCTGCCGAGTAGGTATACCTACTCGGCAGCCGACCGTCACGCGCACAGGTCACGCGACATGCGCTACACAAAGCAGTGTTCGGAACCGTTCGAACAGTTTCACTTTTACCGTGGTTTCATAAAACCACACAACATTTTTTTTCTACAATACCTTTCATTATGTTAAGTACATATTCATTATTATTAGATACCAATTACATTTCACGTAGATAATTGACCAAAAAACGAAAAGATTAACCACTAAATGAAACAAAAACACCTTTACGAAAATCTCTAGTATTTTTCTTCTCTATTATCTTTCGTCATGATATGCATAAGTAGCTTATGGTAAACAGATTACAAGGGCTCAGAATTCCTGTATATGTACGGTATTTAGATTGTAAGCATGTAGCTGTGGTCAATACGACTTACATAAAACGACTTCTTACCCTTGAGTTGTTTAGGTGTTAATATGTTCATTAGATCTTACGCTATGTGTGTAATCCCTGAAATGCATTCTTTTCAAATTAAGTATGTTTTTCAGGTATAAAATTATTGATGGTAGAACGTTGTGTAATGAACGTACAGAATGTAGTTTATTCCAAGCAATACTTAATATAAGTAAACTTTTTTTATGATAGCAGTTAAAATGAAGAGGTATGTCTGAATTGTAATTCCTTATGTATCATCTACACTTATATTTACTCTATAAACAAATTTTGACGTATATATCCTTAATCTTCTTATATATAAAAATGAATCGCAAAATGTGTTGGTAAGCGCATAACTCGAGAACGGCTGAACCGATTTCGATATTTTTTTTTTATTATATTCCTTGAAGTACGAGGATGGTTCTTATGTAGAGAAAACGTACCACGGGCGAAGCCGGGGCGGACCGCTAGTTTATTATAGTAGTGTGGTTTTGTTTCCAGTTGGACATTAGCACAAAAAAGTGATTCTCAGCCTATTAATTAAATTTAATTCTGTATACTATAAATTAATTATATATCTCAGACCTCTCATTGAGATAGGATTTCACACGCGTTCCCCTGGAATACATTTTTGTATAAGATTAGTGTCTTTAAAAATCCTTGCCTAATATTTCATACAATTAGTTAAACCAAGGACACAATATGAAAAAACTAAGGAAACATTCATGTGTACAAAATATAGTGCCTTGTGTCAAACGTAACAAAAGTATTTTGATATTTTCACAATAAAAAGTGGAACATAAAGAACGCAACATATAATGAGTTATTTAAAAGAGACTGCAAAAAGCTTTGGTTAGTTTCAAATTAAAAACGTTTGGGCTTTGAAATAAAACTTTTTAATATTGACATGAAGATAATATAAAAAGGATGGACTATTAAAGAGTAAAAGTTGGAGTTAATGAGGCTATTTTTCTATGTATAGTGCATTAAAGTTATTTTTAGTAATGAAGTACCTAATCACGAAGAATATACTTTTGTTACTGTAAATATATTTTGGTATATTTAGGTATTGATCATGTTGGTAGAAATTATATTTATTTTTGTACGATTTATGATCCCCAAAACGCATGACAACTATTTTTCATTGCGTTTTTTTTCTAATACAGTGCAATTTATGTATATTATGAAATTAATATTAGCTCTAGGCTCTACATCATATTCAGGATCACATTAAATTCAATTGACATTGTATTGTATGCGCTGAACACGACATCATTCATTCATCTCAACGTTATTTCATAAATTAATTTACATTTGAATCTATTTATTATTGAATTTGTATCCATTTCAATTCAACAAGTACATGTTACCTATTTAAATTGAGTGAGTATATCGCTAATCGTTTTATAAAAAGTTTATATACAATATGCTCTTTCCAGATAGAGCTCTATACACTTTTCGTAACATCTCTTCTCACCATACATATTATATTTACTTACTTACAATAACTTACAGTCAATATTCGTCCTAAATAGTAAATACTTACAGTACAATATTACAATAATACAGTATTACAATATTATTTCCTATTGTAATACTGTGGTAAGACTGTAAGTATTTAGAAAAAAGCAAAAGCAGAACAGAATAGCAATTCCAACAAGAGCTTACATAACCCATCAAATGGAACACTTTTAACCAAATATTCTTGCCAGAAATATCTGACGGCTGGTGGTCGAATCGATACGCTCGGTAGACAGGCAGGCGTCGGCTTGTACCTAACATTCCATTGGACATATTTTTAGATACTTATAGTATAGTGATTAATGATACATTGTATTATGTTTGTCCTTCCTGATATTGACATTTTGACTATATCTAATCCTTTTATTGTGCGGATATGGGTATATAAGGGTATATAATGTGATTTCATAGAATGCGCGATTCTGTGATATTTAGATACAAAGATTAGGAAGAAACTGCCCTTTAAGATTTTGTTTATCAGTAGTTCGAAGATCAGGGTCTATACGTTAAATATTTGCTTACTTGGGATTTATTATTATACGATAAAGATCTATAAATTGAAATTACTGAATAAGAATTATTATATATGTAGTTTCATTGAACTTAAACTACGATTTTAAGAGTTAAACAAGAGTATCTAAATATTGTATAAATTTATTATCAATGATTTAAGGGACTCATCGAACAGTGTAATAATTGATGAATTCATGAACATTTAACGAAGCAATATTTATTTAAATTATCGTGATCCATTATTCAAATATGGAAATGAACATAAACATGAAGTTGTTTAAAAACGACGAACTTATTTAGCAAATCAACATCGCTCAATAATACGAGTATAAACAATCGAACAGATATGATATTATCAATAATTACAAGCTAGCCTTTATAAAACATGCACGCTAAAAATGTAAATACGACGTTTTCAATAAAAGTATACAACTCGTTTAAAGTGTTAACTCATTAAAGACTGATAAAGCTTGAAATGATACAGCCGAGCTGAAACAAGCGCTATGATCGCTTCTAGCGAGCTCACGCCAACATGGCCGACGAAGAAGAAAAACTGCCGATACCTCCCACATTCCTCGAGAAACTTCTATTCTACACGACAGCTACGTTCGTCCTCCTTGCGATATTCAGCCTGTTCGCCTTCCTCTTCTTAGTACCGTTCGTGATAGAGCCAGCCTTCACCACCATATTCATGCAGTTTGATCCCGTCGGCGCGTTATGTGTCACGGCTGAAGTGAAGCATTTGGTCGGCGCGAGCAACTGCTCGTGGGCGTCCTGCAGGGAAGGTTGCACCAAAGACCTCTTCGAATGCACTCAGATACGAGTTAACTACAAACTTGGCTACCCCCCGAATATATCAGCTACCGATTACGAAGCTCTCATCAGAGCTGAAAGATCTCTGAGGAAAGATTACGATTACGAAAACTACGAATCACCATTGGATAAAATAGACCCCGAAATGGAAGATTTAGAATTGCCTGAAGTTATTCCAACAGGATTGCAAGGCAACGACTCAGAATGGTATTTCACTGGTGCTAGGTTATTCCCGAACGTTAAGGGATGCGGTTATCCACCTATTTTAAATTGTACTATATTCTATGGAAAATATAGACCACTGGGCAACAATTATACTTGTTATTATAGTCGCGTTGACCCCGGATTAGTGATCACGGAATTGGACATGTGGCAGAATACGCTCAATTTAGTTTACGCCATGGCCATTCCGATTCCATCCTTTTTTATTTCGGTGATATACCTAACAATTGCGTACTTTAAAATTTACAACACTGAGGAGGAATCTGAACAAGCGCCTCTGCAAAGTGATGCTGAGGCCATGGCAACAGGAGACGATGGAAAACCAACAACTCCTGGGTCCGATACATTTAGGGAAGATTTAGCTTGCTTTGGCCACCAATTAAAGTTGCAGTTAGCAAACGATAAACCAAAAGAGGGCTTTGAATCAAATAGTCCTCCTATTTCCAACTCCGCGTCACTGTCTGGGTAAGTAGAAGAAAGATTTAATTTAATTATATTTGTGTGATGGTGGTAATAGTGTAGAAAGTAGAATATTTCATAAACATGTAGATTTGTGTTAAAAATTTTACCTAAATATTGATGTGAAATAAATATTTTAACAATGTAGTAACGCATGAATGTAGTTTAGTATCTGGAAGATCTATTCTTATTGGGAAGGAGTAAATTATGTAGGGAAAACTAATCAAATCAGATGAATCTCATACAAAAATTTTAGTAACTCATAACATAAATTGTGAATAAATTTCTTCGACAGGACCAAATCATCTTTCGTGAACGCCTAATGAAACTAGAGTTACAAAGGTATGGTGAATGAAATTTCGAATTCAAACTGAAAAGGTAGCTTTCCAATGATTTGCATTCATACTTTCTTCTTTTGCTTTATGATTTCGAGCACATTTGCAATTGCAAGATTCACGAAAAGATTAAAAAGTAAAACAAAATTGCGTTTACAATTTGTATGACTATTCACCTTTTTAATTCCAGCAAGTAGGTTCGTCGATAGATAAATTTCAGATAAGCTTTTGAATTGGTTAGTGATGCAAATTTATGCATAGAGCATGTTAATTGGAGTAATTGGATTAAATAACCAAGCAGCTTAGGAAACAGTATTTTACCTGGATTGTCTGTCTGTTTTTTTTGAACTAACTTGATGTTCTTTTTTTATGTTATGCTACTTGCTTTACCATTTACACGTTTTGATCTACAATTGTTACACAATTTGATTTAATACCATTTAATGTACCTATGCTTTTTTATGTTCTCGTGGCACGAAAAATTGCTTGCATTTTTATTATAAGATATTTATATTTGAATTTAATATGATTTTGTGCATGTGTACCTAATCCTTAAATATCAATTTTAAAGAGTACCATTAGATAAAAAAAAGATATTAAGTGGTTACACAGCAAGAATATAAATATCAAATTATAATTCACAACCTTACTCGTGAATTCGTGATGTCCAATCCCAACCAAAATAACTCAAGAGAAAAATGTGTTTCAAAACCAGTGGTACCTAACAAATTTTATTTTCCTTTCAATAAATTTACATTTCAATTTACTCTCTCAGTAAATAGTGTCATGGTTTCATCGAAAATTTAGTTAATACGTTTGAAGAGACAAAAGTAAAGAAATCTTGATAATACGATCGAAGAGTCAACTTCTCATAAACTACGATTGAAGAGACAAGTTCTAATAAGAGTTATAAAATCTTGATAAATACTATTGACAAGTCTCAACTTCTAAACTTTGCTTTCAGATGACACGGCTCCTGAAAATGCTTTGGATACAAAGTGCATCATGAATTGAACATTTCAATGGACTTGTAATCTCTCGCCTGCGTGCTTTCGCTTCGAGTGAAGTGCTTGTGTTGTGACATTCCGTGACAGCTGACGAACGAATCAAATTCGTTTTTAATAATGTAACGGAAACGGTACCGAAAGATTTAGCAATGTAACGGGAACGGTACCAAGAGATTTTAGTAATGTAATGGGAACGGTACCAAGAGATTTTAGCATCGTAACAAAAAAGGTACCGAGAGATTTTAGCAATGCAACGGGAACGGTACCAGGAGATTTTAGCAATGGGAACGCGCGGTACCAAGAGATTTTAAGTTGTTAGTGAGTTAACGATGACGTCGCTTATTAGCTAGTTCATTTAGTAACGAAATTTAGATTAATGTTATGTTTTAGTTATCGAAAATTGTGATCAATCGTTGTCACGGAAGATTTAGGAATTTTTCAAGTGTGGTCGTATGATGTATGTGTCAAATGCACGCGTGCTAAACAATGAAATATTATAGCAAAACGCTGGTAAATCCATTTAAACTGAGGTTAGTGTAAATAATTACATGAACAAGGTTATAGTAAGAGTATGTAATAATCGAACGATTAAACACAGCTTAAACGGTCGTTATTTTGAATGTAACTTTCATTAATTTCTCGTAGATAGGATAAGATAATTTAACATCAAATGAATATTGTAATTAATTCAATTTTATTTTAAAGTGTTGCGCTATTTAATTATTTTTAAATTTATATTTTATACCATTTACCATTCGTAATTCTAAAACAAATGATTCACGAGTCGTCCCTGCCAGTAGCAAGTATTGATTCTTCCGTCCCGAGCCTAATATTTTAAAAATTCAACGATATTTATTGTCCATAGTGATCCGTACCGACTATCCAACCAAAAACAAAAGATGTTATTTGGTATGTGGCGTCTATCGATCGAACGTGCTTTTCCAATCATAACTGCTATACTAAAAGTAATACTCCGTCTAATAATGCTCAAAAATAAACCGTTTTGGAAACTTTAATTGGTTTATTTATGTGGCTTAAGGCTTTTCGCTGATAAATTTACACTTTCAACTCGAATTTCTTCAATCTTAGATGAGCTAAGATATTTAACGATAACATCATTTTCATGTGAAAACTTCGTTGCTAAAATGCATCTTTTCATAAAATTAATTATTATAACGAAAGATTTTTCTTTGCTTTTTGAATACTACTAAAATTTCATTTATTCTCTAAATAGACAATTTTAACTGTGTCACCCAAAGTTTTTTTTTATCTCAATAAAATTATAACTACCCTGCTTACTTATGTGTGTAATAAAATAGAAATAAAAGCTTCTAGAAGCCGCTAGAAAAGAAAGCCTTTTCCATGTTGTGTGTCATTGTTATTTTCTGTAAAATAAATACTTATAATATAAAAAATACGACTGTGTTATTCCGAATACGCTCGGATTAATATAAAATGTATCTTATTATAAACGTTTTGGAATTCGCTTGATATTGTTACACGAAATAAAATTGATAATACTTATTGTTTTTATACATGTTTTCCTTTTATATTTCTATAATTTAATAATATTATTGTAATAATGCTTTTAATGTTACTCTGACGGTTGATATGAATATCATAATTGTTTGTCATATGAATTAAAAGTTAGAAGGCTTGTGTATAAACGTAAGCATACACTATTTATATTTATACAATAATATTATGTAACAACTGTACTGTATTGACGAGAAATCTATGGTTTACCTTATATACTTGAAAATTAAATCATTGATAAATATTTATTTTTCACCACGAAATATAGCTATATAATTTGGATATACATGTTTATTAGGAAGAAATGTTGAAATTTATAGATTATTAATTAATAATTCAATAATTAAGATTGTAATAAGGACGCTTAGAATATTTTTAGAATATCGCAAAGTACCCACGCGCACATTTAGTATGTAAAAAAGAAAAAAAAATACTAAACATAATAATTTATTGTACGCTTGTTTAACTTTATTAATTGTAATTAATTATAATAATTACTTGGTGATGTTATTATAATGTTTACAGTTATACAGGGTGTCCCACTTTTAGTATACTAAGCTCAAAGGAGGTTATAGTTTTGCATACGCTGAGTACGTAAAAAAATACTAATAAAATTCCAGACGCATTTTTTTCGGATAGATGAATTCTTAAAACTCTATGTGTACACCCCTAACAAGCAACACGCCCAAATTTGCCACCCGCACATGAGATATCGTTTAAGATTATGTTTTCATAGACAAAATGATCACATTAGAGAAGCGGTATATGCCGGCTGCGCGGAGCTAGAGAAGAAAACATAGATTTTCAGGAAAAGTTTTGACGTAATTTTGTTGTTTAAATATTTTTTACGTATCAGTGTATGCAAAACTACAAGTTCCTTCGCGCTTAGTATACCAATAGAGGGACACCTTGTATTATAAATCGTCTCGAAAAGCAATCACAAAATATCAAGTTGTGAATTAATGTCAAATTATTTTAGGTAAAGCCCATGTAAAGCTTTTCACAGAGATCCGAACTACGCTAAAATAATCTAAGAGAAATGTTTAAACTTATATTATCGTATTTTATTAAGTTTATACATATATATAGAATTGATATCATTTATTTACATGTTCCTTTTGTAATCTGTAAGTTTGTGAATATTTGCTTCGATGTGATAACGCTTATTGTGATGGAATAACAATAGGTAATATTATATTATGTATAGCATTAACCAATCAAAACAGTATAATAATATGCGAAAATTAATATAAGGCTTCACATTTCCACAGTGCACTTAAGTTGTTTAGATGTAGATCAAATAATGCAGATATCTAAATGTGTATTTTGTTTTTTTGAATTTAAAAAATTTGAAGTGATTGCCTGTTTATTATGGTTGTTTGCGAATGATGCTGGTTTAATAGTGTATTATGTGGGTTCAACGATGAGTTAAAATTACATGGTTAAAACACAAAAAATAATGTCTAGTTTTTTTTGTGTGGTGTCTCTCAATGTTAGCCAGAAGGGCTTCTACATTTTAACGCGGACGTGTAGGTGAACTGAAGGTTCACCCTGGTAGCGACATGCGCTAGGGCGTCCCCCCTTGTCGGGGATCTTGAACCTGGGCTTGGGCTGTCGCTTGAGTGGAGGAGCCATAGCCATAATAGCCACAATACTTAGCCAAAATAAACAGGCAAATTACGTCTCTAACTGACCGAAATATTAATAGTTGGCACTCAAATTAATATTTAATACATTGTCATTAACCACAGTCACTGCCAAAATGTGGTCTCACCGAACGCTTTCTAACAGAAACCTGTCCAGAATTAAATATAAGAAAAAACCGCTTTTATATTCATTTATAAGCTTCCAAACTTTGTTGTAAATATTTCCCTTATTATATACAATTATTGAAATTCTGCACACATAGTGTGTACATTGTAATATTATTTGGAGAAAGTCGGGCACATTTATACTGCACTCGACAGTCAAAAATTAACCACAAAGCAACGTATGTATTAAGAATCAAATTGTATTGTTAATTTTTCGAACTAATGTATGGCTGAATACTGTTTAATTTCAAGCCAATCATTAAACTTTTTGAACAAAAATTTGTATGAAAATGAACCATAAAGCAATGTGTTAAGAATCAAAATGTATTGTTAATTTAACAAACTAATGTATGACTGAGTACAGTCTTTAATTTCAAGCCAATAATCAGATATTTCAAAAAAAATTTTTTATGATATTCCTTGTAATACGGTATTGAGAGATATTATAAAAAATGGCTTTAATTTTGAATTTAATAAATTAATATAATTTATGTTGCAAATGTGCCTAGCAATCGCTTAAGTAAATACGGGCACAATTAAAATAATATTGCTTTGAGTATGGTTTGATATTATATTTCAGGGCGTTTTGGAATGTTATCATATTCAATTACTTCGCTTCTAATAACGTTTTTAAGTTAAAAGCAAATAATTTTACCGAATTGGTTTTCTTTTAAATATGCAAATTTAAATCAACACAATGTTTAATTCTAAAATAATAACGCAATGCCCAATTTGCTAAAAATACTTTTAATTTTTTTGACAAGAAAAACTATATGCATAATAACAAAATATTATCAATATATGTATTTATAAAATTAATTTATTTAAATATATGAAATACGCTGGTTCCGTACTTTGGTTGTTATAAAACAATAATTTATTGTATTAATTTAATTTTAATTAATATTCCTATAATATAAGCACGTCATTTTTTACAAGTTTAAATGTAAGCTTATTAGCTAACACCACTGAATGTAAATTTGTTGAAACTTTAGATATAATTTAAGCAATTTAGTTTGTAAGTGCAAGTAGGATAGAAATATAAAGAGAATAAGTTTTCATGCGTGCTGAATAATTTCTTCCTTAATTTTAATAATTACCTATTTTCCTAAGCGTTTTATTTTCATAAAATATTTATTATTGTTACCTATGTGTTCAAAGAATGTTTTTTTTCTTTTGACATAAATGTAAACTCGAATATTGTTTAGTTAAATTATGTATTGTATTAAATACATAATTAAATACTATTGTTTCTTTATTAAAGTAAAAGTACAGCACGCATGAAAACTTATTAATTGGCGCATTTTTTCTCGCTAATAAATTTAAAAAATTCATCGTAAATGCATTTTTCATTAATTTTGAACTGTTGCCTTATGATCGTTTTGTACATAAATATATAAATGAT
This sequence comes from Colias eurytheme, assembly GCF_061535395.1. Classification (NCBI taxonomy): domain Eukaryota; kingdom Metazoa; phylum Arthropoda; class Insecta; order Lepidoptera; family Pieridae; genus Colias; species Colias eurytheme. The sequence continues at coordinate 8,291,530 of NC_142999.1, read as the reverse complement.
GGAATCTAGTAGTAAATATAATATTTATTGGCTTCAATGGTGTTTCATTTATTGTGACCTTTACGTGTCTAATTTTGTCTTTGATATTGTAAATGGTCGAAAAATAATTGGTTTGAAACATGTTTGAAAGGTCGTTATAAATAACTGAAGAAACTTTTGATACCTATATTGACAATAATTAAATACTGGTAATATCGAGTATTATTGTGAAGATTGTGTAGGCTAAAGTCTAAACGACCATAATAATAATAATATTTTTACTGTCAAGCGTATAGGGGCCATCCATTAATCACGTGATGTTTTTTTTGGCATTTTATGACCCCCCCTCCCCCTTGGTGATACGTGGTGAGGTTTAAGACTACCCCTCCCCCCTCCCCCCTATATCACGTGTATTTTTTCGTACCTGCAAAGAATCTATTTTTTATTTATAAAAAAATACTGGTATAAGTATCATCTAATTTTATTATAAAAAATTAAAGGCTACTATAATAAACGTTCAGAGGTAGACAGAAAGATTGCAGTTTGTTTTTGAATGACATAAAAATAATGAAAGAAATGCGAAAAAGTTGTACGCGTTTGACTAAAAATAAATACATAATATGTAACGCCGCTTTTCGGTTGAGTATCGCGCGCTTGCCGAAAAAATAAATACACGTGATATATTACTTTACCCCCCCCTCCCCCTGATGATATTTCGTGATTTTTTGATGCACCCCCTCCCCCCCTTTTCAGCCTCACGTGATTAATGGACAGCCCCATAACAAAATTATTTAGCTCAATACTTAGAATTTATTTAGAAATTTATAGGTAGGTACTTTAATATTATCTAGTTGTCTATATAATAATATTAACTATAGTCATTGATAGGTTTTAAAAAGGAAATAGGTTTAGGAAATATTTTCACTTCAAACTTTTTTAATATTGGCACTTCGAATATTTGGACAGTTTATGATGATAAGATTCGAATAAAATATAAAAGCATATTATGAAAGGGTTTATTATGACGAAAGTACCATTACAAGTAAAGGCTTTGTCAGACAGGACGCGTACTTAGCGCGCGTCAGAGCGTTAAGTTGACGCCGCGATATGACGCTAAGATGCGTTCTACTACCATCGTAGAATACCGTCAAACAGAGCGCCGGCGCTAGCAGTACGCAACGCTCTGTCGCGGCGTTAGGACGCTTTAACGTCGGGTGTTGTATTTTTTTACAAATTTTATTTTAGCGTCGGCGTTAATAGGCGTAAAATAATAATAAAATACTGCATAATGACCGAAAATTTGATAGAATTGGTTAGAAAATATCCATGCTTATATAATACGAAGGATACTTCATATAAACTATAAAGATATATCAATGAAGGCAAAATTGTGGGCACAAATTGGAGAAGAAATTAATGAAACTGGTAAGTAAAAAATTCTTCCGACTCCGGAGTTAATATCGCTGTACCTTGTTTTGTTCGTAAGTAATAATTATGTAAACAACATGCAACTTTAATAATATCAATTACTGTGTCCTAACGCGCGCTAAAGCGTTCTGTTTGACGAAGCCTCGCGCGACGTTAAAACAGGACGCTGCAGCGCTACTACGCAGCGCTAAAATACGCGTCCTATCTGACAAAGCCTTTAATTTTCATTTTGTATAGCGTTTTTAAATTTGTAACAGCGCCATCTTTTGACTAGTAGAGAATTTACCATATCATTGTGAAATGCAAAGCTTTGTAGGTTACAAACTTTCAACATAGATGGCGCTTATACAAAGAATTATTGTGCTTTTAAAAATAAACAATTATTATTTTTAATAAATGGTACACCTAGAATCAAAACAATGAGCTTTTATGAATATAACAGTTTATATTTGATCCTTTGTAACTAAACCAGCTGGACCTTGACCAATGATAGGAGAGAGACCTGCTACGGCAACCGCTTTCAAAGGTCTGAAAAATAAAAACAGATAATTTTTAAACATAATAATATTCTCTATAATAAAAGAAAAGGTTTAATCTATTACTTTTATTTATAACATTTGTTATAGTAACTTAGATATTTAATTTAGTTTTTACGATTAAAAACACTACAGTCAACCATCATTATTTTCTCAAACTATGTTAGTTCGCGACAAATGTACTAGATGGCGCTAAACTCACTTAAAGCCTAGTTCTTCAGCCGGTACTCCAAGTTTGGCCAATTTCGCCTCGTAAGTAGCCAGAAGGTCATCATGAGCTTTCCTGAGCCTTGCCGCTTCATAGCGTAGATCTTCAACTTGTGTGTCTTTTAGTTTCAATAGTTCCTACGGTCATTTTTGAATGAAGCATACATTTAATAAAATTATATTTTTATGTTAGTCAGGAAATAAATAAATTAGAACATCTAAAATTAGTATCTATTGGTTTTATCATTCACGTGAGTTATAAATAGATATAAAATTTATTAAAAACTTACATGCATTTCCCTTGGACCAAGATCTCTTCCCTCCATATTTTTCAATTTCGCTTCCAAAAGTGCAGTTTTCAAAGACGCTCGCTGTTGAACTTCAAGGACTGCTCTCGAAAATCTATAATCATAATATTACTAATGTTGTGTTAAACGTTTAATTTTGCGTTTTGTTTAAAGAAAATGTGAAAACATAGCGGCCATATATAAACTTAATGGCCATAAGGGGAGCGAAGATAGAGCAACGTCTGTCGGGTCAGCTAGCTTATAATAATAATTATTTAAATACATTTATTTTGCTGTGTCATTTTTCTGAAACAGAAACAAAGTTATGATATTTCTACAGCTTATCGATTATGGTTTTGTGCTGATACCAAAACCTGTAATATAGTAGGTTTGTTGTATGAAAGTGTTTTATTAAAAAAAAAAATATGTACCTTGCTTTTAATTCATCCCTTTCAGCTACAATTCTATCGAAACGAACTTGTAACACCTCATATTCCCATTTCAATACTTCAAACTGTTTTTCCAATGATGTCAGTTGTTTTGTTTTAGCCTGAAATTAACAATTATAATTTAAACTGACAGGGAAATTAATTGCTATACTGTAATTATTATTAATAGCGTAATTATTATTAATAATAACACTTCATTCTAAATATTTTTAACCGACTTCAAAAAAAAGGAGGAGGTTATCATTTATTTATTCTAATAACTCACCGCCAGCGCCGCTTTATCTCGATCATAGTTAGACATCTGCCGTTTCAACTCCTTGTTATCAATTATCGCAGCCTCCAACGGTTCTCTTAGACTCTTAGTTTCAGCCACAGCATCTCTTGCAATTTTCTCAGCCCTTTCTTTTACTTTTTGCATATCTTCCATCTGTTGTTTAAGACTGCTGATTAATCCTGAAAGATTATTACATTTTATAGAAATAATTTAATACACGTAATTTATATGTCGCCGATCTTTAGTCATTCAATTAAAAATCGTCATTTAATGAAGGCGAATTTGATTACGAAATATTATATGTAAGTATCTTAGATGTATTAGAAATGTTGGATGGTACAAATTTTTAACGAATCTAGTTTCTGATAATTTGATTGTCTCAATTACTTACCCAAGTTATTCAACGTTATATCATTGTAATAGTTCTTCAAATCCGAAAACGCTCTTTCGTGATGCGCAATCAGTTCAGATAATTGTTTATTCTTCCTTTCCTCAACTTCAGCTATCTCCGTTCTATGTTTAACTGTTAATTCCACTTTTGTCTCCTGTAGTTTCTTCTCTGCTTTATCTTCAATCTGTCTTGCTCTTTCTTCAAACGTAGACCTTGTATTTGATAGTTCTTCAGCATGAATTAATTTCGCACGGCGCAATTCGTCTTGCGCTGCTAGCATTTTCTCTCTCATTTCTTGGCGTAATGCACGTTTGTCATTTAGCAATTCTAATTCTTGTTCTGTATGTTCTTCTTTGGCTGCTTTTAGTGCTACTAAATTTTCAGCACGTAAAGCGGCTGAAGCAGCTTGCTGTTCGTACTTTAAATGTTTTATTTTTTGTTTTTCTGTTTCCAATAGCGCTTCATTTTCTTCCTGCGCCTCTTCGGTAGCTCTTTCTTTGTTCCTTAGTTCTGCTTTCGCTTCTTCTAGTTGCTGTCGTGTAATTTCCCAGAATGTTCTTATTTTGTCTCTTTCCAACTGGAAGTAATTTCTTTCTTCTCTCTCTTTATCTAGTTCTTCTTTTACTCTGAGCGTGAATTGCTCGAGCTTTTCCCGTGTCATCTCGGAAGTATCCACTCCATCGATTACGATTGCTGATAACAAAAATCAATAGAAAAGTTAATATTAAAATTTTATGTAATATTAATAATTGATTCAATTTACTATGGCATTATTTACATACCTGGGGCTTTCTTCGCTCCACCTTTTCCTCCTTTTGGTGGCTGAAAAATAAGTTAATCAATAAATTTATAATTGACTGAAATCTTTAGTAGATACAGTGTTACTAAAATATTGCATTGCAATTAAATATGGATGATATTGGTTTATTATTAAATATTTAAATGTTTTAATTATAAAAACTATAATTACCATTTTTGAAAATATACAAAGCTCAACACAAATACAAAAACCTGGTTAGAGCCGACTTGCTACAAATGGTTGACTCTGTCAACAGCATAATCAAATTCGTTTCTATAGCAACTGTTTTCAGTATTTGGTTGCCATTATAAGGGCGCTTGTGCACTACAATGAATTTTACTGTCCGGCATTCCGATTTTTTACGGTCCGGTTTGGCATGAAAAAACCGATGAATTGGCTTGTGCACCTGTCCGTCTTTACTCGGATCAGTGCGGTACAGTTCAAGGAAGTTTGGCGGTATGATGCTATCATAAATGATTGTTTTTGCATTTTACAAGAAACGAGTAAAAAATATAGAAGATGAAATATTATATTACTTCGTTATAATAAAAAGTAAAGTTCCGTAAGAGATTTAAAATGCGTGTTTCACTTATTTATTTTAATCGGTGACGAGGAGCTAAAGCTATTCCCACTTGAACTTTAACTTACCAACACTTACTTAGATAATAATTATAGGTCAATGTATATAAAAATAACAATATCGACTTTTCAAATCACATTGCCAGCTAAAAGGAAGTAAAACAAGAGCTTGCTTTCAATTGGCATATGCTGTAAAAAGAGTAAAATCCAAGCAAGTGGGCATTCGAAAACAATTATATCTACAGCGACTCGTAGACACAAAAAACCATCCGGAATAGGGAAAAGTGAAATGTCGGACAGTAAAATTACGTATAGTGCACAAGCTAGCATATAGATTAATGGCGTGCCATACCGGACCGTAAAAAATCGGAATGCCGGACAGTAAAATTCCTTGTAGTGCACAAGCGCCCTAACAAGATTATAACAACAGTATAATTATAATTGAATATTTTATACGTGATTTATACCTATTTAACATAGTTTTATACTATGCGCTAGGTGAGATAATTATTTTCAAACACTATAAATCGATTTATATATTATTTCAACTTAATAAATTTCTGCTTCCAAATACATAATATCTATGTTTTATTATAGCTGTTAACAGTTACTCATCAATTACTGAACTGTATTTTAGGTACGTCATTTCAAATATTGACAATGAAATCTTTCGTGAATTTCTAAGAAATAATTTTATCATGTAAATTAGTAGTATCATTATCCCCGTTATCCAAATCCTTTTAGAATGCTTCCTGAACTTGTAAGCGTTGCTTTGTATTGTTTTAGTTTTGTCAGTCTGTTCCTCATTGACTACTTACTGGGTAACGGATTTGTGGATATGTTCCAAAAGTTGTTGTGCAAAATTGTCTGTTTCGTTAGGAAGTCGATACGGGAGGAGAAATTGTCGGATATGACGGGATATGATAATGTTATAAGTGTGCCGTTTATTGTTACTGAAATCGTTTTCTTGGGCTTGACTATTGCTGTAAGTATACACTGGAAATGTAAAATTAATAGAAGTCATGTGATTTATTCTTATAGAACTATAGAAGGCTTTCTGTGAATAGAAATTGTATATGAAAAATTTTGTGCAAAACGACATCCGTTCGTGCACAGTAAATAACTATGAATAGTTACATAATTTATAATTTCTCAAGGGTCTCTCAAAACGTTGTTATTGTTTTCAGTTTTTAAACAAATACAAACAAATTCGTGCTAAAGATAGATTGGATGAACTCCTGCAAGATAGTCGGGCTGCTTTACAGCAAACCAATGAATTTTTAGAAAAATGGCGACTACGAAGGGTATGCTAAATCTAGAACATGATATTATATGTAGAAATAAAAATAAATTCTGTATGAAAGAGAAGAAATAATAAATAAAATATTACAATAAGATTATAATAATTTCGTGTAAACCTTAAAACAGATTAAGATGACGTTTATAAAAAAATCTAAATATTTATTAATTTTGTAGCTCACTTGGCAGGTAAAGACTGAGCATTCTTACCTAGATGAAGAGCCACAAGAGATCAAACCGTTTAAATTGGAAGTGCCAATATTGCACATGGCAATAATTGATGTAAGTAAATTCCATGCTAAATTTACCATTATTCTCCTGTAAGCATTACAATAAGTCTGTAAGTCCGGAGATCGAGACCTGGCGTATAATTTATCTGCGCATGTTGATAACATCATCAGCTAGAACAGTGAAGGAAAACATTGTGAAGAAACGGACATGCCGAAAAAATATTTTGGAATTCAATTTTTTTCAGACTCTTGGAACAACCAGAAGTCGACCAGAGCGAGGTGACGCTGGTGACACAATCAACATCACAGATTCAACCCTCCTATCAGTGACGTCACTGCTAGATGAAGACGATGCAATCCCTGAACCAATCAGCGATGAGAAATTTGACGATTCTATGGAAAAGTGCATCACGGAGTTCAAGAATCGGTATCTTTGGGACGTGGTGGAAGAAGATGACTGATGGATTTTTGAAATAAATGTTTTGAATATCTTAATTGGTTTTCTTTGTTTGTACTATGTAATGCGAACTTTTGATGACTCGTCAAGCTAGAATGATTTACTTTAGGTGAAAATTTGGCACATATTAACATCAAAAGTTGGCACATATTGCAGTGCCAAATTTATTATTCAGGAATATATCTATAATTTACCCTGGTAGCTGTCTTCATGTAAATGAAAGAAATGTACTAAACTCTTCACTATCATTATTATCAGTAACGTTGTATATGAAGAGAATAATAAAGATTAAGATGAAGAAATCTCCAGCTGATTCAAATCAAAACAAGATGTTAGATTGTTGTAGATGTTCTGGCACCGAATAAATGTACCATGTTCTCTTGAACTAAATTACGACCACGTGCCAGCAAAAAGTGCAGTGGTGTTATACAAAGCCGCAGAGCATATACGTCATAAATACACGTCATCTATTCATAAGTACCGGTAATCCTACAAAGCGTCCGCACACTTTTAGTGTCAATTCGCAAATACCCATAATCCCTCTGATATTAATTTAACGCCCTGCTTCATCTACTTTTTCAGCTTTATTTCCAACCTTATAGCTATCAACATAAAGGCTATTATCTGGTGCATGTTCAGCTTGCTTTGATGTGATTAAGACGGCAGGGTGTCTAATAAGATCGGATATAATTAAAACATAAGTAGGTGAAAATTGACGACTAATCTTTACGCTACTTCAACACTTACATAGTTATAATCTTTCGTATTTTATGTGTCATGTTTTCTGTTTTAGTTTTTACACAAGATCTTATGTATGAAGAATCAGGCATTAAGTTATAAATTTTTTCAATTAAGTTAAAGAACGGATGGTTTTCTGGAGAGAATCCATAGATAATTAACATGATCAATTATTGATGGAGTGACTAAAATCAAATACATTTAACTGAAAACAATTAACGTTTAAAAAAAATGTTATTGGCTCTCTTTCACAATTAGCTAATGCTATTTGGTGGTCGCCAAAATTAGATTACTCAGGGTGTTGTTTAGAATTATTATGGTCGTTTGTATCACCATCTAGCTAATATATAAGTATTTGGCATTCTGCTAACCTAATGTAGGTAATAAAAAGCTAAAAGGAAAAGAATAAATTTCACAAAGGAATATTAACACAATAAAAATCCGACATTGTAATAAGCATGAAAATAAATATACCTTGCGATAAGCTTACAAAGGATCGCACACAGTTCGAAATATAATCTTAAGGGTGAGGTGGGAAAAAGAAATAATAGAAGATCAATTTCAGATAATCCTACTCCTACTAATATTATAAATGCGAAAGTTTGTGAGGATGTGTATATGTGTGTTTGTTACTCTTTCACGCAAATACTACTGAACCGAATCGTTCGACATCACAAATTTCATATTAAGTAGGTATATTATTGTTAAGCAATAAGATTCAGAGCAATAATTCAATTATCATTTATGAAACGTTACAGTGTTCAACCATTCATAACAAGATTTTATATGGAACCTATATCAACATTTTTTTCAAATAGCTGACCAATTTCACCGCAATCAACGATGTACGTAATTTTTGTTGAATTCAAACAAAAGACACGTGTGTGACACAGCAAATGACCGTGATCATAACCCTCTTTCGATCATGTAATTATGGTGTAATGAACTGCTTGTACGTGGTCGTGTGAGAGCTGCTGATATTTTTGGTCCTTCGAGCGAGTTTTAGAATAATGTGATTTTATGAGTATTGCTGTCAGACGTTTCTTTGAGTTAGTTTTACATTGATAATTGATTAGATGATATAATACCTAATATAAGAGTAACTGCAAATCTATGTAAAAAAATTAATTCTTATTTCCCTAGATCACGGCATGAACGGAACGGTTCATCTATTTTTTATTTTTATCATTCTTCATTTGTGTTCGTCATTCTAAAGTTTTTTTTTCAGTTTATAAAAAACAATGAAATATTTCTTACTGCAACGGTATTATGAAATTACTAATAGTCTTTATATATAAAAATGAATCGCAAAATGTGTTGGTAAGCGCATAACTCGAGAACGGCTGAACCGATGTCGATAATTCTTTTTTTATTATATTCCTTGAAGTACGAGGATGGTTCTTATGTAGAGAAAACGTAAACATGTACCACGGGCGAAGCCGGGGCGGACCGCTAGTAATTTAATAATAGTAAAAAAATTATAAAATTTCTTAAATAAAACATTAACAGTATTTAGTTCCCCGGCACTTACACTAGATATTAGGATGATGCGTCGTGCATTGTGGCTGCATGATGGATGGGTGCACGCCTATCGGTTTGGTAAAGCAATCACCGTTTAGCGACCACCACCCTTTGGGAAAGAGTTGGTAATCACCAAAGTTATTGTTTGCTAGGAAATGAAATTTATTTTGCCATAGTAGCTTCCAAAGCTACTATGGTAAAAAATGACGATAGAGTTTTTAGAATAGGACGAATCAATGCAAATGTAAGGTATATTAGAGTAATTTTGGACTAGATTTGATGAATAATATTTTTTTATAAAAATTTCGGAATTAAAGAGATTACAGGAGGAGATGAACAGAGAAGTGAATAAATAAAATTTTGTTCGGTCAAGAAGTAAAAGCATTTTACAAAAAAAGTTCACAAAAGTAAAGTTAGAATCATTGCATAAATAATACCATTGCCACTTTTTGTTCTGTAATTGAACCTTTACCTTCTTGTAAAGTTGTTACAAACCACTACACACAGAGTCACTACAAAATCATCTAGATAACTTCACGTTCAAAGTTAACTAATGAATTAACTCCAGTCAATCGATATGAGCAGACACTATTGACAACTAAGTCATTAATCATCAGATTAGCTGAATCGAAAGCTAAAATGCATTTGAACAAGTTTTACTAACAAAGGTATGAACGACATTTACAGTATAATATGTACTACAATGGTTTAGCTTACCTCTTGATTTTTTCTGGATGATATTGTAGGTTAAACTGAATTATAGAAAATGGGTTCATAGCTTTTTTTGTTTTAGTTTCAAGTAAATGTTTACCATATAGATATGTAAAAGTAGGAAGGATACATCTATTAAAAAAAACTTCAATGTTTCTCGTACAACATGAAATTCACTACTGAAATTGCTTGATCTATCAAGTTTTAGACAATTGTAAATTTCCTCAGTGAATGAATAATATTAAAGAAAGAAAAAATCAGTCCCGTTTGCGTAAAGTAGACAAAATATCACGTTAAATTTATAAAACTTTTTAATCCTAACAATAGTTGGACCACTTTAAGATGAGAAGCACCTAACATATACGTAAAGAAAATCACTCAACGTATCGCTTAGACTTTAGAGCGCCCAAGATGACCTGCGACGCTCATTTATCACTCACTCTTTTTATCCGTTCCATTCAATACTTTTTGTGCAAGATTAAATTTCGCGGTAGCTCCCGTATCATTAATCCTAAACCACTCACAAAGACCCCTCACAGCTTGAACATGTTTTGGAATATCCTTTCGAAGATATAAATTGGATACGATTAGAGGGTTCAAGTTAGACTGGTCACGTCTGTCCCCATCGTGTCATAGATTTTTATTTTTCCTAGTCTGTACGCTGATTATGATTTGTGGATTGGAAACGCCTGATGAATTGGTTTTTGATGACAAGTATTTAATGTTTGCGTTTTTAGGATGGAAAAGGTTTATTAATTGTTGCTTAGTCTAATGAAAAGACGAGACACCTTTTGTTAGACTTCAATCTTCGATGCATTTCTTGTAAATGGCGCTTTGTAAATGACTCCTATAAAAATCGTTAGTGGTACCTTCTCTTCAAAAGTTCCTTTTTGATTATTATATTTTAAATAATAATCGAAAATACCTTACTTTTGAGCAATGTAGTGTTTAATATAGATAAATATAAAATAAATACAAAATTGTGAATAACAATCATAACAATTTTAGATTTGAAGGCTTCAACGATCACCCTTGTTTGTTCAAGTAAGGATTACACGTCATCAACACCCCAAACTAGATAAACAATACCGAAATTACGTATCATACGAACAATTCTATATTATTGTAAAACAGAAAATTGTATTGTTGTAAACCAGCCTTCATTTTCCTATTTATTCAATATTATCGTTAAAGTAACATCGCCTTTACTGTATTGAGAAGAAGCATCATTTTCGTGTAATAAGAGGATGTTCTTCCGAATTCAAAATTCAAACGTTTGGAATAATGACACATAATGCAACCAATTTAAATAGTACCGTTTGTTGGGTATTTAGTAAGGGTTGTAGTTCTATTAAAACTGGTTGGGTTTTGAAACATGGCGGCGGCAGTCACGTGCCAGTCACGTGGCGCGAGTGAAAATCAAAAGCGTTCTTTCGGAATAAATTCTTAAATACGGTCATTAGAGATATGATTATACATAGTTTTTGTGCATTGTTTACTGCGATTGGTTTTGAAATAGATAGGGGTATGATTTTGAGGTTTTTGTTATGGTGTACTCCGTTTTATAATATTATAAGGTATATACCAAATCAATACGTTATGAGGGCTAATTCATTTGAAAATAATTTGGGAATTCAATTTAAGTTTGAATGCAAACGAAATATTTGTAAGTATCTGTTATTGTTGCAAAACCTTAAATTCCAAACGTATTTCTATCATGCTGTATTGCACAGAACACTATACTCTCTACCGAGAGCTGTATTGCATTCACTGCAAGCTACCAAAAAATTGTCTTTTTTTTACCCAATTTTCATAACATTTTTTTATTCAATGTAAATTTAATAATAATTCTATCTATTAATAAATTAAAATATTTAATAGGTACAACTATTGATTGAAAAACACCTTGTGAACTCCCATCAAACGGTTCCCACACCAAATGACTAGTAAAAAACGAATTACCTCTAGTCACGTGGCGAAAAATTGGCCCTTTTGAACATATTTTATGTGGTTATGATTCTATATAAGCTATTTGTTAGGAAATTAATATAAATGAGATTAACGTGATCTTTTCGGTGATTAATTTTTTGGTTAGTTAATAATAGATTTTGGAGTGAATAGGGGTGAGGGATTAATTGATATTTGAAACGTACGGAAGCTCTCTAAATTTTTTGTTACAATGTTTTTTTATTGTTAGGTACTTATTATGCATCAATTTGTGGAAAATAAGATTTTATCAATTATCTTAAATGGTGGTTGGTCAGAAAAGCAGACATGAAAAATTCTAGAAAAAAAAAAGATTATCAAACATTCAAGGTATAACAAAAATATCATTATTTTTTTAAAGCTGGTATCTGATTATGCGTACCTTCATAATGTAATAAGATTATACTAAAATTTTGAAACTTTAACGACTTACTTATATTATGATAATGAAATTAATATAATATTGGCTTTTTCTCTATTACATGCCTGATTTAATAAACACAACAATATCGTTCAAACATACAAATCATCACAGAAGGTCACGTCGAAACACGTAGCCTCAATAATTGTGATCTGCCCAAAAACTTTGGAGACGAAAAAATTAAAACACTAGATACAGCTATACAAACAGCATAACTGGTATTCTATAGTCATTATCCATGTATACATAAATTAATCGTAATAATATCTGAACGCACGCACCCTCCAGACATTTGCATCGATATTGAATGTCCAGCGCTTATTCTGCCTCAATCAAGGGATGGGTTACATCTCGCGTATAAAATGCAGACGCGGCATATGAATATTTTGAATTTCAATTAGGAAGAAAGAAGCTAATTAAAAAAGAGCGTGTGTGCCGAGCACACGTGTCAGAAGTGAAACTTCTTTGGCAAGATGCAAAGATACCAAAATCGTCGGCTTACTCCATGATGGTACGGTATTGCCATGACCACACCTTGTAATTTTACTGAAATAAGTTTTTACTTACTTCTAACTTCAAAAAAGAAAAAGCTTAGAACTACAAAAGGTGCAGTCCATCGGTAAGTACCTACTACCGATACAATACATTTTTTATGGTAGAGAGCAAAGCTGTTTGTATCTAGAATTTAATATTTTCTATTTACCATTTAAAAATTTAGGACGGATTATTCACTTAATGTGGATTTTAATTTTAAAGGTAACAAACAATTCTTCCCAAATTTGATTATTCGAACAGAAGAAGCTGAAATAATTTGTAAATATATGCCTTGTGATATTCAGATGTAAGATTATCTTTTGTATGAGTATTAATAAATAATAGAAGACTACATTTAGTGTTTACGATAAAAGTTAAGAACCACTTCTAGGTTCAGCAAAGCCATTTCTAGGTTGTGTTTAATCTATGACCACGAATATTATTAAGGCTTCCAGCGGAGTGGCAGCCTGTTTAAGTGACATTAGGCTAACACGCATGTCATGATTGATTCCGGCAATTTCAATACAGACGCGGTGGTGTGACGAATTAGTACTAGGTTACCTAGGTTCTAAGTGTAAACTGTAGGAAATAGGAATACTATTTTTAGATGATGGTAATGCTTTCTCTTGTATTTCATAGTTGTCCTAAGTTAAAATAAACCTTTTTTTGTGATGAACAGAACGAATTGGGGATTTTGATGATATACTATAACTGGATATATCTGCAATTTTCAGTCCACCTTGGCCTTGGCAGTTGGCGCTAAATAAGTTACACCTATTATTATAAGCGAGTGGTGTATGAAGCTTCTAATTAGAAACATACATAAATAGATATCACTATGTACATTAGCATTTATAAACCCAATGACAATTTATTTAACGAGGATACTTTTAATATATTTTCAGATCTATTTTTTAATGACATGAAATTAGATAAACAAATAAATACTCATAAAATCGTTTTAATTCCGTATCGTTAATTCCACAGTATCAGTGGATTCCAACGCACAAACAGACGGAAACAAGAAAAAGTATTGCCTATTGTTATCCCCAGTAATACAGAGTAATACAGCTTTAATGAAGTAACACGACGCGTCGGTGTATGACATAACCGCAACCCTCTCTGGAGTGATATTATTCTGTACTTTCGGGAAATAATAGGGATTTTATAAATGTTAATATTGGTTAAGATAGTATACAGTCTTTCACGCAAAGCAATTTATTAGATGATGTATCTGTATGATTTGGTACAGAGATACATCAATTATTAATATGTAGTTTGAATAAACATAGGTTAGGATGAGTAGAAAATAGTCAACAATTTTATTTGTGTAACACAAAGGTGTATATAATATTTTAAACCAGCTAAAGAAGTTCTTTAATAATAATCATTCTGAAATTATAAATTGAAATGGAAACAATATGAATTGTGGTATTGGTGATGTAGAGCTTATTGTAAAGCAGACAATTGAAATGTTAATCATCACCAGTATAATACTTATACCATGCATTGACTAAGTCGAAATATATCGCACGATTACAGAATAGCATCCCTCAACCCTACCCGAATAACCGACCGAATCAAAAAAGCAATATGTAGCAAATTTATTTTTCAATTTCGTACCAATTTTGCATACAGGGACCCGTTCTGATATAATTCGAACAAATAAAAGCATTGTGGGTTATGATGTGTGTATGTTTTTTTTTATTTCGTCTTTATAGGTGCGAGGAAAGCGGATTTCTGTTTAAGGTTCGTTATGTTTAGATTTCTTTATTTGGGATTTTGTAGACGCGTTTGATACGGTTGCGTGTGTTTAGTACTGTTTGGTTAAATAATGATGCGTAATGAGAGAGAAATGTGTATATTTTTGGCGTGTTTTATGGATAAACATCAAATTTTCCTTGATTGTAAATTCAAAATGGAAATTTTGAAAAAATATGAAACAAAAGGAATTTGCAGCTTAAAATGCGGCAATTGAACTATCCTCTGAAATGTTATTTTTTGGTGTAATGTAAAAATTATAACAATATATTTAATCTCAGCGAATATTACAAAATAAACTGCTCACTCATTAATAATATGTTCCAAATTAAAATTTTTGATATTTTATTATTACGCAACCGAAATTAAAAAATCCGTGAGAAAACCAAACGATCAATCTTCAAAAATACAGCGTAAACAACGCGATAATATTGAAATTAGTTGATGATCGATTACAGTACCTCTTCTATATGCAAATAATAGTTGCGGCAAAAAATCTGAATACCAAATATATATTGTATTTTTCGTCACGCGTAACAATATTGTATGCAAAAATTTCCATTTGTAGATATTACGTTGAGTCGTCACAAGTATTGTATGCATGTCAATATTCCTGACGTGATGGGGATTTGATGGTCTATCGATTAATCATGTTTTAAATAAATTTATTTAAAATTAACGTCGCGTTAATGTTTATTAATATTGAAATGTGATTTTGTTAATAAGAGTAACCCGGAGCTGGGTATTTGTTAATTTTGTTGAACATTAAAAAGAGGTCAAGTTAATTTGGTTCTCCATATTTAAATTAATATTAATAATAAATAATAGTTTCCTGTTGTCATTAATAATTATGAATTGCAAAAAAAAAAAGAATAATAAGTCAGATACATAAAAGATCTGTTTCAATGTTCGATTTTCTGTAAGTTGTTTTTGTTAGTCACTTGACGGGAGTCGAACCGCTTACCACTGTATCAAGAAGGTAAAATAAAATAACATGGCGCCTAATAGCCCTATACGTTTCAAAAGTGCTCGTAAAACTTCCACAGTAGATATAAAACCATCCAAGTTAGATTTAAGTTAAATACATCAAATAAGTGACCACGTTAAGTTAGTGGGTATTCTTACAAACACGATCTAAGTTACATGGAGTGCAGTAAACTTATTCAATTTAATGGTTTTGAAAATGGTTTAAAGTTTTGATGAAAGGCTTCATGCTAATGGTGTTAGAACTTGGGCGTAAAAATAAGATATTTGTATGAAAATATAGAATAGGATATTTTACATAAGTACTAAATATATAGAAACTTCACTCACGCTTTAAATTATAGTGCACTAATTCTCGAAAAATAAAAAAAAATTGACAATCCTTATTGAATCCAATTTTATTTTAGCAACAAAACAAGGTAGAGCTTACAAATCCCTAAAAATATTATAAGTAAATGCGAAAGTTACTCTGTATGTCTGTCTGTAAGCTCAAAACCGTTTAACGACATCGGTCTAGTATATTTGAGTTTAATTTAATCATCAAAAAAATCCCGTAATTATCTATACTTCTATACTAATATTATAAAGAGGAAAGGTTCGTATGTATGTGTGTATGGTTTTCACGCATAAACTACTGGACCGATTTTGATGAAATTTGGCACAAATAATCATTAGACCCTGAGAAAGAACATAGGCTACCTTTTATTGCGAAATATGTACCACGGGCGAAGCCGGGGCGGACCGCTAGTTTTAAATATTAACGTATTTTTTTCAGTTAATCATAATTAACTATCTTATTTTTTTTATTAATATTACACGCACTAGCCTCTCTTCTGAACATAATTAACTTTTTAGAATCTCTAATAAAATATGTTATCACCATATGCTTTCGTTTATTGCCTCCTTAGCGAAGTGTTGTACTTTCAATGAGGTGCTTCTTCGGGGTTCTTAAACAGTTTAAAATTCATAGGGCATTCACCTTATACCCCCCTGAATTACATAAATATTATTTATAATAGGTATGATAAATTCGAATATTTGTAGGTATATATACTATGTGTGTTAAAATTTCATACCAGAAAATACTCGACAGATTTCGTTGAAATTTCATAAAATGATAGCTTCACTTGCCTATGCTTAAATACTTGAACTACTTGAACATAGAGCAAATTTTATCTAATGAAAATATTATCTAATACTAGCGGTCCGCCCCGGCTTCGCCCGTGGTACATGTTTACGTTTTCTCTCCATAACAACCATCCTCGTACTTCAAGGAATATAATAAAAAAAGAATTATCGAAATCGGTTCAGCCGTTCTCGAGTTATGCGCTTACCAACACATTTTGCGATTCATTTTTATATATAAGATAATTATAACCTAAGATTATAACCATTTCTTTAGCTATTCAACCGATTGACATTTAATATTCCGTATAGATAGCTATATATACTTATTATATAGCTGAAGAGTTTGTTTGTTTGTGAGAACGCGCTAATCTCAGGAACTACTGGTCCGATTTTAAAAATTCTTTCAGTGTTAGATAGCCCATTTATCGAGGAAGGCTATAGAGTACCTAGAGGCTATATATTATATCATCACGCTAAGAACTGTTACCAATGACTGTTAAATTACTTCGTTATTATAATACAAAGTCATAATCACACTCAGTTGAGTTTGAGTAGGTAGAGTCAACAAATAAAACAAAATTGTATTTATAAAATTATATTATTTAAAAAAAGAATATACAAAAACAGAAAATAAATCGGCAGTTGATAAACATTTAAAAAAATCTAGCGTTCATATATGTAGCTGGTAAGAAATAAAGCATTAAAACTAAATTATAATATATTTTCACTAAAATTAATTATTCTAAAATATACAGGCCGTCAATTAAACTAAGTTATGAATCACACGTTTGTATTAAAATAATTTCTTTAATAATTATAATCACTTAAAATAATTACAATGTAATACTAAAATTAACAGCAGTATATATAGGCCATTACATAGCCTAAGTCGTAAAAATATGTAGTAGTAGTTATATATATACACACATACATATCTTAATACTATTATAAAGGCGAAAGTTTGTAAGGATGTATGGATGTATGGATGTTTGTTACTCTTTCACGTAAAAACTACTGAACCGATTACAATGAAATTTAGCACACATATAGAGGGTAACTTGGATTAACACATAGGATAGGTTTTATCCCGGAAATCCCACGGGAACGGGAACTATGCGGGTTTTCCTTTGAAAACGCGGGCGAAGCCGCGGGCGGAAATCTAGTCGTTTATAATATCCAAGTCGAATATTGAGACGGAGTGTATCAGAATTATTTTGGCTTTCGTGATAATAGTATTTAGAAATTATGAATTACTATAAATATAGATAGTGTTCTGAAAAAATGGACAACAGTTATGTAGACAGCAGGACTTGGTTGAATCCAAAGGTTACAAATATGTTCATTGAAATTAGGACCTAGTCAGTTTTTGGATTTTTATTTTTGTAATATTTATAATATTCACATCATTATCATGATTTTGCCTGAGTAGCGACTCTTTTTACAAAGTATGTCTTAAATCATCGTTAAACTAAAATGACGAAAAATTTTTGAATAAAAAAAAGAAACGCTCCATTTCTTTAATGCTTTTTCAGTGGAATTATAAATATATTCGTATCGTTTAGACTGAAAATTTTACATATAATATTAAAATATGTAACTAAAAAGACAAACATGTTTTCCATACAAAAACAGTGAAGAAATAAAGAAAGACTTGGTAGTGAGATGCCTTATACCTAATTATTACAATTATATTGCTTATAGATCAATTTATACACTTAATTATTTAACTAAACGTACGGTAGCAAAAGCACATTTTATAATATTATGGTTGGAAGAAGGTCTGAGTATATTTCTGTTTATTTTAAATGTATATTATTATAAATAAAACATTAACTAACTGTTTATTCAACAATTGTATCTACGCTTGAGAAGGTATGTAATATTTTTTATCAAAAAATTGTTATTACTCAAAGTATCAAACTTCGAATGGATTTATTTTTTTATTTTATTTAATTTTTAAACAGATTGTTGTAGATAGGTGATATTATTGCTTTGAGATCGACAATATGTAATATCTGCCAACCCACACTTGACCAGCGTGGTGTATTATGGCCTGAACCCTCATAGCAGGCCCGTGTGACGTGTCCCTGCAGTGGGAACATAGTATATGAGCTGATGATGATATTATTTTACAAATCTTTTACAAATGAAATATTCTCACACCTCCTTCCATTTAGACGTGAAGCGTTAGTACGGAAATTTAGAAATTTTTCTCTATAAATATTAAAGAGCGAAAAGCATACCAATTATAATTTATTTACAAAACTCTTAAATGCATAGTTTTCTTTCGGCTTCTCTTTAGTGTACACAAAAGATGATCAAATTAATAATTATTATCTATAAAGTACTGTTGAAGTTCTAATATATAGATATTTAACGCTTTAATGACTTTATTTTAATGTTTATTAAATAAGGGGGCGTCCATAAATTACGTTAGTTGTTTTTTTTTTCAATTTTGAAATGTGATTTTTGCCGAGACCATCCCCTCTTTCCAACGTAAGGTTAGATGAGATTTAAACTAAAACACCTAATAATATTTTATGGACCTAGTAATTTATGGACGCCCCTAAGAAGAAAATATAATCTGTAGTAACGTTTGATACTTGTTATCTTTTACATACACTATAGAGAAGCAGTTCAGCAAATAAGAGTTTTCAAGAGATCATTATGAAAACTTTTTATTTAACTTTTCCCTTAAATAAATACATATCACAATTGAACACATCCTTCATTGTTTTGTCTTTAAAACAAACGGAATAAAAATTACTTTATACTTAACTAAGGTTTGCTCCCAAATTATGATCCCTGAATGGAATTCAAATAGTGACAAATTGAGGCATTTTAAATTTAAATGGCTATTTTGTTATCAATAAGTGCTAAAAATTAAATTATCAGAAATGCATAATACCATTTAAATAAATTGTTCGTTCATTACATTCTTTGTCATATTAACATTTGCAGAACAGACATTTTATATTCTATGTTTTTGCACGTAACTGTGTAATCGTTTAATCAACTTTAGGCCACCAAATGTTACTCTTTTTTTAATAATTATCATTAATAATTATTATCGTCACTCAATTTGTTATTGAAAACTTTTTAACGTTAAATTTAAACTAATAATGTCACTGTTTTACTGCCTTTGTTTTTGTCGTACCTTTAATATGTTTCAACTATTTTTTCATAACAATGTAATAGTGCAAACATTTGAGTAAAAAGGACCTTGTTAAAATGTCACTTGAATTCAAATTCAAATTAAAAATGAAGCCTCGAATTCCATACAGAATTAATTACAAGTTATACTAATAATAATAGTATTTACAAATAGCAAAAATAATATAAAAGCATCTATCCGGTAACGAATCATTTCGATTCAATCCACTTAAACTAATCTTAAATTAATTAATAATTATATAATTGAATATGCTCTTAAACTGTTTCATATTTCGATTAAGGGCTGATTTTTCAATCCTTGGTTAAAACTTATTCGTCGAATAACGTATTAAACTACCATTTCAAAATGTATTCTAATTGCCCGTATTTGACTGTTCACAGGTGACATTTTAATATTATCGTGTAATACTTTATTGGATGGGTAAGTTTTAACTAGCGATTGAAAAATCGGCCCTTAATACAATAAAATTAATTGAATAATAAAATATTATTTCTCTGCAAGTTCTTGGCACGAACCGTCTTACATTACCTAAATTATCTAAAATAAACCTTTTCATTACAAAAATAATATAATGAGATCAATCGATGATAATTTTAGGCTGTGTCTTTGGAACAATTTGTGGGAAATATATATCCAGATATTAAACGCTCAACTCTTATATCGAAATACAACGTATAAATTCGTCTAATTTTCGTATATTTTATTGCTATATTAGTCCAAGAAAATAAGTAAAATTAGCGGAAATAAATCGTGTAGTTTTGAAAATCGCTACAGTTATTCCTTGACATGTCCAGGTGATCATATCGAAAGTCCTCAAGAGTGAGGGGTGAGCTAAGTGTGTAGGACCAAAGGACCCTTTTTTGCTCATAAATCTAAAACCTTTACAAATAGCATCACGGTTACTTCTAGGAAAATATTCTACATAGAATTTCCTTTACCCTTGAGGACTTTCGATATGATCTGGATATTTCAAGAACAACTAAAGCGATTTTCAAAAGTACACGAATTATTTCCGATAATATCCAATTTTCGGCTTAATTTTCTCGGGCTATTTAAAATTATGACAACATCAAAAGCGGAATGTAAGCATCAAAGCAATAGTTAAATTTTCACTAAATATTTCAAGTATATAGGTATAAAACATGAAAATTGTGCGTTTTACAATCAGTAATACATTATTCAACCTAATTTTTCAAACAATATACAAATAGTCAATTTAGAATTACGTTAAATACCTTTAATACTAAGCTGAGAATATACGTTTTGATTTATTAACAATTTATACAGTATCTCTACATAATTACATGGGCATATCAGTATACAAATAACTGCCAATGTTATATTATAATCACAGATTTAAATATTCGTTTATTTTTGGGTTTAAAGTGAATTCATGAAATTTCTCTGCTTGAATTAGATTACAAAATGATCATATTTTCACTTTAACATGAAGTCTGACGAAGACGATTAATGACGAATGTATTGAATTTGATATTATCTTGGTTTTGATGTGAATATTAAGTATTAGAGAATCGTTCATTCATATTATAGTATCAGATTTATTTGCACACGTAAGCTACTATGTTGTAAAAACATAAACAACAATTGACCTGTCCTCGACTAAAATATCTAGAACATTCTAAATCTGTGATTATAATATTCAATACTTATTCATACAAGATACAATTTGGGGTTGTTCCGGGACCTATACAAGGTCCCGATTAATTGACTCTCTACAAATGTGATATATATATATATATATATATATAATAACAGACGAGAGTATACTTAAAAATTAGATACAAATTTATGGCATTTTGTTCACCGTTTATTTGACAATAGTTTCCATCCAAGCATGAAGAGGACAGCAGTACAAATGGACCCGGAGAGCTTGTCTGGTATTATTGATGAGAATATTGAGCTTTCTGAAGATCCTTTATCGTCTGTACATTGCGGTAGAGCGGCATCCGTCTGAAATGATAAAATAATATGTTAAAAAAAAACGAAATTGTAAAAGACTTAAATTTTTACACAAAAATAGATTTCTGTTCACGGCTTCGCTGGTAATAATGTTCCTGATACCTAATGTAGCAAGTTTACATGACTTTTGTCAATTGCTAATATTGTTCTATTTTTGAGGTATTATTCTATCGTAGATTTGAAGTAATTTTAATTCATAATAATTAATAATAGTTGTAGTTGTAGAAGTAATTTATGTTTAGTGGTTCAGACGCTATAACGTAGTAATAAGACAGACAATTGCCTTCCTATTAATCACTACATAGTATAAAACAAAGTCGCTTTCTCTGTCCCTATGTCCCTATGTATGCTTAAATCCTTAAAAATACGCAACGGATTTTGATGCGGTTTTTTTAATAGATAGAGTGATTCAAGAGGAAGGTTTTAGTATATAATTTATTATGTTTTAGACAAAGCGGGCGAAGCCGCGGGTGGAAAGCTAGTAATACAATATATTAACGTGGACTAGTAAAAATAAACTTCATTAGTATAACTGTAAATAATAGCTCTACATCATCATTAAAATATTCATTAACATAACTCAAAAGTTCCTTAATGATTGCAATAAAGAAATGCAGGCAAATGCACCAAAACAACACGAATATAATTAAATTTTACAAGTTAGTGAGACCAATAAACTTAGTGCATCTAGAGTCTGTAAACACTGAAACTCAAACGGTTTACTTGGAAGCACTTTTTATAGATATTAATAAAACAATGCCCTCATAAAGTTTAGTACGTGAGTCGTAGAGTACTTTTATAGTGACGGAACGAATGCGATACGATTTTATTACGACTCTAATAAGTTGCATGAATCACTCTGTTTCATTACCTTACAAATATTATGGAAGTTATGGTGCAGTTTGTAAGAATTTTGTATAATGTAATCAAAAGTTATTTCTACCCCAATAATTTGTGATAGACTTAGTACAATTAACACATCTATTTGTGCCCGTGTTTTGTGCTCTAGTTTTAATTTTTAAATTTATATGATTCATCGTATGGAATGTAAAGCTTTATTATAGTGAAGAGCATTCCTTAACAATTAAATTTTTAAAGGAATACGATATTTTATTTACATTGCATGTCTCATAGTTGCCGGAACTCCTTACGTAGCCTGGTACGTAATATAAATAAGTCGTACTAGCTTTCCGTCCGCGGCTTCGCCCGCGTTTTCAAAGAAAAACCAGCATAGTTCCCGTTCCCGTGTGATTTCTGGGATAAAACTATGTGTTAATCCAAGTTACCCTCTATATGTGTGCTAAATTTCATTGTAATCGGTTCAGTGGTATTTGCGTGAAAGAGTAACAAACACACACCCTCACAAACTTTCGCATTTTAATATTAGTAGGATAGGATGCACATATTTATTTTAGTTTTCATTATTTTAGGATGTTTAAGAAAATAAATATAATAATTTGTATAGAAGATTTTTAATGTAATAGTTTATTTTCTTAGCATTAGGATTAAAATGTACCACTGGAAGATACTTGTTCCCACGACACAGGGAATCCTAGTGTGGGAGCAAGGGTTTTCAATTTCTATGCATCTTATATTTTTTGGAAATAAAGATTTTTGTTTATTGTTTATTGTTTATTGTTTAATTTAAGAAAATAATAATATCGAAGAAAATAAAAAGAGTTTTACCATTTTCATAACCGACATTACGATACGATATGTCGTAACGTACCAAACGATATTAAAAGTAATTCAAGAGAGTGATACACTTGTCGGTTTTATTGTTAGGATAATTCGAATGGTGTTTTTATTATAAGGGGTTGCGAATTACGCGTGTGTTGTGATAGTAGAGATTAGATTTTTAGTGGAGACATGAACTATAGGAATGATATTAGCATTTGAATTCACAATTGAAATTCGTAATAGGAATATGAAATTTACCTAATAAAAAAATAAAATAAAAATGATATAATACTATAGCCTATAGCCTTCCTAGATAAATGGGCTATATAACACCGGAAGAATTTTGCAATTTGGACCAGTAGTTCCCGAGATTAGCGCGTTCAAATAAACAAACAAACAAACTCTTCAACTTTAAGATAATTGTATACATAGCTGAGATTTGATGAAAAATACAGTTTTTCAATTGGAAATCGACTTACAGAGATGTTTTTTTCTGTGTTTGAAAAAAAAGCGATTGTCATTTCATGGCGCACAATTCTTTCATTTATTCATGTAATCTTCTCATTAATATTCAGTGTTTTTTTGTTTTAATATTAACATTTCTTGTGTGTTTCATAATTTGCACGGAATTTATTTTCTGTATACTGACTTGAGCTTATTTTTATTCATTTACTAGCTTACCGCCCGCGGCTTCGCCCGCTTTGTCTAAAACCCAATAAATTATATACTAAAACCTTACTCTTGAATCACTCTATCTATTTAAAAAAACCGCATCCAAATCTGTTGCGTAGTTTTAAAGATTTAAGCATACAAAGGGACATAGGGTCAGAGAAAGCGACTTTGTTTTATACTATGTAGTGATGTTTAAGTCCGTCTATAACATCGTAAAGACTAATAGAATTTCGCAATAGTAAAACTATTCAAGTGTTACAACGCTTTTAACGAAGTAAAATCTAATGCATATAGTGTTTATTTTAGCTATCTAGATCAAGTACACTTCTAAGTCATAAAAGTAGGTGGTGATGGAGTTTATTGCGATTTAGGTTTATTTATTTAGTAGCAATTGTAGGTTTTATTATATTTATTATTCAACTTCTTGGCACAGATTAGATTTTTGCATCTCCATTTAAAGACTTCAAAAGGTCTTCTAATTGGTCGTAAAATAAATCAAGAACATCAGATAAAATATATTATGTGAAATGCATCTCTTAACTTTATTTTGTTTTGAAAATAAAATAATCTCTACCAAAGATTATTAATAACAGATGATAGACGTAGTGAAGAACTTGATAAATATTGAGTCTACGTCGGTAAAATTGATATCCTTAGGATATATTTAACCTTGTGTTTTAAAAAAAAAAACACAACATTTTAACTAGAAGATACGTAGTATATTATTATTAGTCTGTGCTAGAAGTATATTAAATGGAAGGCACGTAAACATAAAACAGATAACACGATAAACATACAGACGAAGCTTATGAATAGATTATCTATACAAATTTTAACAGATGGTAAAGATACAATGGCATGACACACATAAAACCAAATTTAATGACATCACAGGTAAAACGCTCCCCTCAACAAATAAAATTAGAAAGAAATCCTCTTAAAAGATATCATTCAGATCGAAACGTTAGCGGTGAACTGTATAATTTTATTATACCTAATTTCGTTTCTAAATTGAAAACGCACCCGACAAATTACTTTCTCTGATACCGAAAAAATGAAACAAACATATACAGGGACAAACGTAACAGACAGGGAGAGATATCACCTGATTATCTTAACAAGAAAGGCGGGAAATCATCTACATTTGCATATACTTTGAGAGTAAATAAAAAGCTAAATTAAGTTGGCAAGATTCCTTCCCTGGAGGTTGCATGCAATTTTGAATTCAAATAGGGAGCAGATAAAATGCAAATTTGAGAAACTGTGATTGGAGTTTTGTATTGAACTCTGTAATAAAATCGAATAGTTTCTGATGATACAATAAATAAATATGGCGAAGTAGATAAACATCGTTTCAAAGTGGAGGTAT
Organism: Colias eurytheme; assembly: GCF_061535395.1. Lineage (NCBI taxonomy): Eukaryota > Metazoa > Arthropoda > Insecta > Lepidoptera > Pieridae > Colias > Colias eurytheme. Next base: position 8,265,955 of record NC_142999.1, on the reverse strand, counting down.
CGTTTCCAAATATTTGTTTACTCAGCGAATGGTACGCTTTCGAGTTCAAAGGATTGTTGTTTTCTGAAGATTGTTATGCATATTTTATGATAACATCAGGTAACAGTAATAAAATATTTTCTTTTCCGTACCATGTACTACACAAATAAATGCTGAATTAAATCTTTCTCTGTTAACTACAAATTAATGGTAGCAGAGTTTGATAAACACTGCAGTAAAACAAAATTGAGTATTAATTATTGACATAATTACAAGATATAATAGTAAAAATTATGGATTTAATTATAACCTATGTTGGTATGGTATGGTAAGGTGTTGAAATGACAAATAACATACACATACATGAAGTAATTTCACATGTCCCATAAAAAACCAATGCAATAAGTACGTTGAAATCAAATACTCCTTCTCAACCGTATACACATTTGTATCCTACAGGTAAACAATGCTTGCAAGAACCGAACAAGCGTAATAATAAGCAAAAAAATACCTTTGAACCTACAATAGACACACGACAAATCGGTTCAAAGGGATTGGGGTGGATAATTTTCACTCAATACCGACCCAACGGCTGCTTATTTGAATCAAATAAATTTGAATCCTTCTCCCTCATACATAGAGTCTAATCTACCTAAAACAGAATTCGATCGAGCAGGCTATTTGCTCAAGAAAAGAGGTTTTATGAAAGGAGTCGTGAAATTAGTTATATTTAATTTCGCAATACTTTTTCCGTGAACACAATGATCGTCTGCTTATGCGCATTTGATATTGGAATATTAATATTTAGTCTGTGATCAAAGAGAATTGTGTTATTTAAGATTTATGAAATAAAATTGATTTAAGGCGAATTGATAAGATTCTTTTAAAATTTGTATTTTGCTTGAGAAAGGTAGAGAGAAAAGACAAATTGTATCATTTTTGGTAAGAGTGTTAGGCATTTTCTATGAAACAAAATCCTACCGATTTTAAGATAGGGAAACCACATGTAAAAACAATAGTGTAAACATTTTTAAACCAAAAATTATCACTAGCAGCGGAGATAAACTATTTTAAACGTTAATTCAAGTAAAATTTTAAATCTAAACTAAATATTATTAAGCTAACAATGTAGTTACGAAGACAATTCTGACGTTTCATTTGACGATAAAAAGATCTATCGACTTGAAGATTTTATCCTAGCATTCTGAGTTTTATTGCCGAAACTATGAATTCTATATCGATATCGTTAAAACGAGAACGCTTTATAGATAACTAGAGGTAATATTGGTATTGACAAAGTATGTCTTGGAATTGTAAAATTTTTCATTTGAGCGAATAGTGGTGGGACATTGTGGCGATATTTTTATCGATATTATTCGTATACCATATGTACATCACTATTTATGTAATGCATACTTGTATAGTAATACATTATCTGTGCTTATATCATATTATACAGCTGATTATTTGAGTTGGTTTATATTAAAAGTATGTACATAACATGGACTACATGATGGATGCAACATGACAATCGACATGTTTGTATTTATTTATTCCTTTCTTTATTCATTGGGAGTTATCATACACATGTTTGAAATAAACAAAACAACCTGCAAAAACAAAAAGAAACGAAGTGCCCGTTTTTTTAATAAATTCATATCATAACAAAGTCAAGTGAGACGGACAGTTATGGCACACAGAATCGTCACGACGCAATCTCGTAATAGCATCGTTAAAAACCGCGTGGGTAACAAATAATAATCTTCAAACGGAGAGCATCGATGCTCCACATGACGTTTACGATCGAACAAATAAATTAAATGCAATCGTAAAATGTATCGAGCGGTATCGACGCGTGTCACATCACTATAAAAAATGGCTGCGCTGAGCGCGTTGTCATAAAAACACATTGTTCTCTTTGCTTATGTAAACGTCTATTATTTATTTGAGATGTATCGTTGATTGTACTTATACATGTAATAGCTGTGCCGGCAAATGTTGTTTATTGATTCGAGAATATTAGATGTTGGCTAATTCTCAGATCCAGCCAATAGGCGCACGAAATTTCATGAGAATCGGTCCAGCCGTTTCGGAGGAGTACGGTAACTAAAGAGACTTTTATATATTGAGAGAAGATAGATATCGACGCAGAAATTACACAAAATATGTATATAAGTATGGTATGGACTGCACATTACCTATGTTGAAACATAAATATATTGTTACGTTGTTGATTTTATTTCTATTATATTATAATGCTCACTAAAATCGGCGATAAAGTAAAGAAATAATGCATCATGTATGGTCGTTTTTTTATATCGTAACATAATATTTCATACTATTATTTACGGTCAAGTCGTAGGGATTTCGGCTAATCTCTTATTTTATAGCTGGCAACATTCAGTTTTAACATCATTCGGATTCATAGATCAATAAAATAACTTCTTTTTTGTGCTATTATTGTTTGACGTTTTTCAGCTGATTTATATAAATCCACGTACATATTAACTGTTAACTTCATCTTTATTATGTTATCGTTTCCTTGGTATCAAGACGTGTGAAGTATGTATATTTACATTTTCTTCCATTTTTCTAATTTAGTTTAAGAATATGTCATTCGGTGTTAGATAGCTCATTTATCGAAGAAGGCTATAGGCTATAATATATCATCACGCTACGACCAACAGGAGTGGAGCCACGGGGGTGAAACCGCGGGGAGCAGCTAGTTAACTATAAACATTCTTCATTACATAAACCCTGTAAAAAAACCGCAAGGAAAAAATCTCAAATGAAAGCCAAACAAACAATGCGAAATAAATCAGATACACTAAACATCAAACCATTACCTTTAACAATCCCCATAATTTTTATTCTCAGTATTAAAATGTCCAATTACCACTAAACTCGATAATAACCAGCTTTTATCTGAACATCGTAAAATAACTCGATTTTTCATAAACGATCGAATTAACATGCGCACGCGTCTGTCTAATAAGTCATAAAAAAGAATTTTCTGGAAGTTTATGACGTCATTGTTAATGTACCGACATTTATTGACTGTTAAAGTGACTAATGAGGAACGGATAATAAAATAATGCAAGATTAGAGATGCATTGCGTTAATTTTATGGTGGTATTAAAATTATTTTTATTTTACAGGAACGTTAAATGCGCCATTTTGAATATATTTGCCTGTCACGTTAATAATAGTGCCATGTTTTGATATGAAAAAAAAAAAATACTTAGATAGGATTATTATTTTTTTTTACGTATCCAGGAAAGATCTTCTAGTATAAGACAGTAAGTCATGATTGATCCTAAATGACAATAAAAATTAACATACCTACATGAAAAAACTTATTCTGTGTAAGTATCTCAATATTCCTGGTCAAATTAAAACCAATATTAGATGGATCGAAAGTTTACTTCAATAAAAAACAATAAGTATCTATATTATATACTACCAAAGATAAAATATTATGTAATATGTACTATATTATATAAGTACAACAGATTTAATTGAACAATGCCCACTTTTTACAACGCCTTATAAAAGTTTATTATTATTCCATTTGATTGTATAACAAAGAATTGCAATAAAATAAAATGTTTCGCTTATCTTGAATTATAACAAAGTGTACAATCGCTCATCTTTTTAACAATAAAAAAGTTACTTGAAAAATTTTACGCGCCCTTTTACATCTTGCTTTTTAAAATTCGAACGCCGCCATTTTCTTTTAACGTTCGATTTTGTTAGGCATTTAAAGATAAGCCCAAATTACTGTGATATAAAAGAGAAATAAGGTAGAAAGGTGAGTGTAAATCTAATTTATTTTTTATTGTGTTTTTTGTTTTGAAAAATGTAAGTAAGCACGTATAATCTTTCAGGGCATAATAAAAGGTGTCAGTCAAAAAGAAAAGTGCAATTTGTTACAATATAACGATTAATTTAACGATCCTTCGGAAAATTATAATATTATGTACTTTGCATAGATATAGAAGAAATATTATTATTCTGAAAGATAGTTTTTCTTACCCTACAAATACAATAATCATTTTTATACTACACTAGCTGTCCCGCGGTTTCATCCGCATTGCTCCGCTCCTGTTGGTCTTAACTCTTAACGGGATGATATTATATACCTAGCCTATAGCCTTCGTCGATAAATGGGCTATCTGACTCCGAAAGAATTTTTCAAATCGGACGTCAGTAGTTCCTGAGACTAACGCGTTCAAACATACAAACAAACAAACAAACTCTTCAGCTTTATAAAATTAAGTATAGATTATAAAATTATAAAATAGATAAATCTCACAATTACTTAAATGTGGACCTAAATATGTAACAATAAAACAAATATTTCTATATAGACATATACGACGACATAACGAGTCTAAATTTAATGACTACATAACTAAATCCAACGCTTATTTTAACAACTGATATGAAACGCGTTTTCCATCTCCCGATATAAAAAAATCGTTGGTCTTAAATTTAATGTTTTTTTTTTATTGTTCAGATTACAATAATACTACAGGGGTGCGTTTATATTCGTGTGTAAATGCCATATATATGTAATGCCTATTTATTAAAATTTCATGATTTCTGCCAAATGTTGTTGTGTGTTAAAAATAATTGAATCTACATAATATTTAATATACCTACCTAATTATTAATATTTAACAAAAAGCTTCTTTTTTTACTGAGACAGGACTACCTAGTACCTATATTATACACCTGTGGCTACTGGCTTGTAAGGAAATAATCCTAAGAATGTATTAACTTTTAGAAAAATTATTAGCCCAAGGCGAATAATTTATGAGTAATATCCTAATAATTAAGCTAGCGGTCCGCCCCGGCTTCGCCCGTGGTACCGACATGTTTTATAGCCTATGTTGCTCAGTGAAGATGCAGCTTTCTAATTGTGAAAGAATTTTTGAAATCGGTCCAGTAGTTTATGCGTGAAAACCATACATACATACATACAAACCTTTCCTCTTATAATATTAGTGAAGATAAAGTTGGCAGTTGCCAATTAACAAACATATAACAATTTTACAACATGTGTTGATATGGTAACACGTTACGATTTATAGATAATAAACATAAGGTAACACATTTGTTATGAAAATATTTTACGCAGTCTGAGCTTTAAACGGTTTATATGCGAATAAAGAAGTGCGCTCGTAATCTGCCTACGTTTTATTGTAAAATGTATAAGATAATAAAATGTTTGCATAGAGTAAGTAACCACATGGAGTATTGAAAGTACAGACAAGTACATGTTTTTGAAGAAACATCCATTATGCGATTGATGTTCTGAATTAAATAAATAAATCATAAAAAAAATAACAAATTAGAGTGACCCAGGCTCCTAAGATAGTAAGCACTGTTTTTCAGGAGCCTGTGTCTTCCATTTACAGTTACACGACTTGAAAAAAATCAGTGACAATTTAAATAAAATTTGTACAGTTTTAACTCGATATTTCTAAAAAACTAGCTGTGCTCCGCGGTTTTACCGTAGTGCACCACTCTTTTTGGTCTTAGCGAGATGATATATAGCCTATCGCCTTCCTCGATTAATGGGCTATCTAACACCGAAAGAATTATTCAAATCGGATCAGTAGTAACCGATAGTAGTACGTTCAAACAAACCCTTCATCTTTATAATATAACTATAGATTTTACACTTTTATGAGAAACACAAGGGAAACGATGAAAACTATTTTCTATAATCTGTCTAATTAGGGTAAAAGCCGGATAGTTGCGCCAGTGGGATACTTGCCGCAGTTTCGAATACACTATGTTACGGACATTAGTGGCAATAACGCTTTACTATAGTTGTAAGTACTCCTCCCGCAGACCTCAGTGCCACGTCAATCGTTTGTGTAGACGCACGCGTTTCATCTGTGCGAGCGAAATTGTTCCGCGGTGAAACTTCGATAGGCGTTGAAACTATATTGGTAAGTCATTTGTATTGAATATTTTTGTTACTAATTGTGATTTCAATGTAGTTTATGTTTCTTTGCGTGCATTAGACTTTAAATTATACTGCTAATTACATTTTATTGCAAAATATTGTTGATTTATTTCGCAAATAAAAAGGGCAAGTATCCGTATCAAAAAGGATAGTCGCCTTAGAAACTTGTGCGGATAGTTGCTCTCGGGGCAACTATCCGCAACTACAAATTCTTTCACTAGCAAATATTAATATTATTGCGTTTTTATTGGTAATAAGGCATCTCCGTGCCGGTACAATATTCATTTCGCTAATTTTTTATTTAACTTCCAGGAAAATACCCTGTCCTTGATTTTGAAAATGAAAAAAGACTAGTGACTCATATACTAAAGCTCGGAGACGCAGGATTTCCTCCTGAAAGAAATACAATTCGTCAGCTAGCTTACCAGTTTGCCGAAAATTTGGGGTTAATATAACGGCTGGGCCACAGCCCACAATGGTTAAAAAGCTTTCTGGAAAGAAATCCCGAAATAGTTTTAAGGCAAGCTGAGGGTTTATCAATTGAAAGAGCGAGGGGTCTCAACAAGAAGACGTTGCAAAATTTTTTGATCTACTTATTAACTTCTGTCTTAACTGAGAATGAATTGCTGGTTAAACCAGATGGAATATTTAATATGGATGAAACTGTATTGCATGCGATGTGGAAAGATGAAATCCCTCGCTTCTGATGGTTAATGCCAAATTTGATTGCCATATTCTTCTTCTATCTTTAAGATAAATATCAATAATTTTACTAATATGTGATTATAACTAATTTAGAGGCTATTTTTGTTATATTGTTATAGTTTTATAGAAAAAAAATGTATAATGTTGATTAGTTCTTAATTAAAAAGCAAAACAAATAATAAAGACTGATTAAGTGAATTGATATAAATTTGTTTTTATTTAAAAAAATATTGTGAGGCATCTATCCCCTCACGAGGCAAGTATCCTCTGAAGTTTTATTTACGATAGGCAACTATCCGCTAGATTAGGCAACTATCCTTCATTTGAGAGGTCAAATAAAACAGGATTTACTCAAAACCTTTAATAATTACGTTTAATAAAATAGGCTAATATGATGGTTTAAAGACCTATCTTTTGATATACATGTTTCATTATTCTTATTAAGTACATAATTTTTCATAATATAGCTTTTTTGAAAAGTGGCGCAACTATCCGGCTTTTACCCTACTATTTATAACATGTTTGTAGTGTTCAACATTTAAATCAACAATGTCGAATTTAATAATATCCCCAAAACTGGCTGTAAGTATTTGATTTTAACAATCCCATCAAAGGAAACATAAATTCCAAATACAATTGCAAAGTAATATTAAATAAGAAATGAACGTATTTCATACAAACATACAGATACGAATCATAATGAAATCGGAGGAGATTCTTTTGTCAAAATGTTTTATTGGATTACTTCTTTCCTGTAATTCATGCATATTTGAAATTAAAACTCCCCCTGGTAATGTGTCGTGAATTTTCTTGAGAGAAGTCTTGGATTTGATTTCTTACAAGATATACAGATGTAGAGCAGGAATTTAATATTATATTGTATCTATACTAATAATTTAAGCTGAAATGATCGTTTGTTTGTTTAGTTGCGCTAATCTCAGCAACTAATAGACGGAGTTTAAAATAAAATTGATGCACACATTTGTATAACATCTTTTACAAGTTATATTAAGTATATTAAATTAAAACAAAAAAACATAAGACCACAACAAGAGCCTACTAAAACTTTGTTAACCCATGTATTACTATAATTCATTAATCCCGATAAAAAGTTCTTCTAATTACTAATATTCAGTCAAAATCCGAAATAAATTACCACCCATTCTTCATTGCTAATAGTGCACGAAAACGTTAAATTAATTGCAAGAAATCGTCTCAAAAACATTAAATTTCAATGCTCGGTTAGAAATTTCATATGCTCCGGTGTACCATAACGATCTAGTTTCTATTGTATGTGGTCATTCCCATGACAGAGAGAGTCTTATATAGTCACATTATATGTATAGTATTATACGTACTTACTATACCTACATTCATTTCTCCAAATGGACACAAACCATATTTTTAATTCATGTTAAAGAAAAAGTAAACATAGTCTTATTTAATCTGTAGAAATTAAAGGAATTTTAGCAATGTTTAAAATCAATCTGGATTTTGATAGTTTTCGGTTTTGTTTTCGACGACAGTTTTGAAAAAGATAACATACAAAAAAAATGTTATCGTAATGGAAACATAGCTAATTTTTACTTTCAAATGACAAGACCAATAATTAGTAACAACTAACAAGGACAAGAACAAATTACAATAGAAATAATTCATAACTGAATAACGAATTCTGTTCGCGAACAAAGGTCTTGAAAAACAGGAAAAAAATTGGCGTCAAAACATACTTGAGGTATTAAAAAATCTTTCTAATTAATACCATCAGCGATATTGAGCGTTCGCGCGACGCCTCTCAAAATCTCAAAGATGCAGTGACACCCGTTTTTCATAAATAAAAAAAGAATTAACGTTAAAAAGTCAAAAAACCTCATCCACTTCGAGTTAATGATACGATACGGCGGGCGACGTGAAACAAAGCTTCGGGACTCTGTTACACCAATGTGTAACTCGCTGTATTGTGTGTAACGTGTAACATGGTGTAACGATGGTCAGTTAAACTTTCTTAATTTTTAATTTTACGGAAATTTAAATGTAAAATAATGAAACTTATTCTAAATTATTGAAAACAATTGCTTCCTTTTATATATTTTAAATATTATTATTGAACTAAAGAAAATTATTTTAGTACAGTTTCGTTCTGCTATGTACAAAATCGAAGAAATTAAAATACCTAAAGAATAGAAAATATTCCTATTCTAACGTGGTTTAGAGGATCTGAAACATAATACTAAACAAATAAATAAAATACACAAAAAACCTCTGAATTTAATTCCATTTCAAGATCATTTCCACCGCTCCAGTGTAAAAGCATCCACACAAAACTTCAAGGTTCGAGACTTGAGACCGTCGCATCTAGAGATGTCTCGATTTTTTCTACTCCGTTTTCCTCGAGTTTTCCCACAAAAACCTCTCGCTTGGCTTCCTCTACAACCTTTAACATCGAATGCAGAGTGCTTTGTGCTGATATACTTTTTATCCTTATATTACGACGCCAAATCAGACATACCAACATTTGGGGTATACCGTATAAGCGCTGGTTATGTACAATTTTAATCGTAGTAAGTGATGTCGATCATTTGAGTCAAGACGATATTTTATTTGATGGAAAAAATATGAAGATTCTAAGTGTCGTTTCGTCATTTATTTTCTATTCAGTGTGACGTGAGGTCAAAACTTTTTGTCGTTTCAGCAAAATAGTATTGTAATGGGTATATAAAATAAAATGAAGAAGATTAAAGTTTGCATTTGGTAATAGTAGATAGGTTATTTTATAAACTTGATGATACGATGTTTATTGTTTACCTACTTTTAAGTTGCCAAAGGATGCCTTTGTTTATAAATCCTGTAAAAGTTAAAACAAGTCATAACACGCATTTTAGAAATTAACGAAGAATTAGAAGTATGTTAATATTATTTAGTTTGTAGGTATGTAATACAAATACATAATAGTTTTTTATATTCTGGAATAATTCGTATTTACGCTGCTGAGTTAATTATGAGTGTATATGGTTGATTGGTCAAATTGGAGCTAATTAGACAGTTTGCTACTGGGTCAGAATCGTAAATTGCTTTGAATATTATTATTAGAACAACAAACATTACCAGTAGAATTTGTAAGAACATAAACAAACCTATCATTACGATACGATCTTTACTAGATACGCTCTTTTTAATAAAGTCCTTAAGAATGGACTCGACTTTTGTGTTCTTCATCTCTGTCTACTTTCGATTGCTCTTCGGCAATATTACCAACATTGTAATGATAACAGTTCAACTATGATGCAAATAAATCAAATACAACTTATACTCATCACGCTCAAAATTTATCGTACCATGTCACCAACCCTATTCCTAACACTTCTGCTCTAGCAAGCAATACCGTTGTGCACTTCCAAATTTTTCTAGCTTTTGTTTGATACACGTTTAAATACCGGAGGTACGCCGTAACGAGGCCCACTTCATTATCCGTCGCATATCCAGCCCGCGATTTCCATTTACCAAGCTCCCTCCCATATTTTACTTTTTGCATTATAATTTTTGTCCTTTTTTCTGATTCTAGCTCCTTTTTCCCAACGTCTCGGGTGATTGCTCCGTCGCTACAAGTGGGCATCTACAATGGGATGACATTTTCTTTTTACAGTATCTAGGACCCCAGGTTGGGGTGAGAAGGAATATTTAAATGAGCGAGGTATGGCTTTGATATTATAGATGTGTTTGAGCACTTCGGATTTTACATTTACGTCTTGTCAATGATGTGTTTTGTGATAGGTACTTTTTGTGAATATCGTAATACCTTGATATAAACTCATCTTGACAAGATGTTAATGGATCCATTGAATTTACTTGGTACTTCCTTCTTAAATTGATACTTGATAGAGATTCTTCTTTTAGAGTAGTTTTAATGATGTCGAGGAAATATATATTTTTGAAAAATGTTCTTAAACTTCTGTTTAACAAACTGATCCCAATCCATCCAATCAATTTATATACAAGCACATTTTCTAGGTAGCAGGTATTTTAAAAACTAGTTAATATATTTTAGACAGAAGGTTCATACACAATCACTACATAGTATAAAACAAAGTCGCTTTCTCTGTCCCTATGTCCCTTTGTATGCTTAAATCTTTAAAACTACGCAACAGATTTGGATGCGGTTTTTTTTAATAGATAGAGTGATTCAAGAGGAAGGTTTTGGTATACAATTTATTGGGTTTTAGACAAAGCGGGCGAAGCCGCGGGCGGTAAGCTAGTATGTTATAAGAGGAGAAAAATAGGCAATAACCAATTACTTACGTATGTTTTACAACAGTATACTTTAGTAGTTGCATACTAATTTAGCAGTAATAACGAAACGTTTTATCAAAATACGACATCGAACTGCTTAACACTACATTTTTTATTCTCCTCTCTTATATAGTCAATCCATCTCTACATAAGCAACTTTATATCATAACTACCTATCAATTAACAGAACGAATTTTTTCACATGAATACACGCTACTTACCAAGTAATAGCAGAACATCACAAAAGAAGTACCGAACTCAAACCCTGTATAAAATTCAAATCCTCAAATTACTTTTACATTGTGCTCAAGTAATCCACGTAAAAGACATTATAATGCAGCATCCATAACAGATCATCCCAGCAATTTACTTATGAATATTAACAACCCGAAATAAGGAATAGGGCGGGAAAAAAGGACACGCTTAACAAAAAGAAACCAACCCTCTAGTGATGCTTGAAAATACGAAAATACATTTTGACGGTTGACAAAACTGAAAAGTAATCTAAACCGCACTCCAGATTTTCTGCGCGTTTAATATTTGAGAGTGTCCTCGAATACGGTAGATTTATTTCGGATTTAAATTTATTATGTGCTTTTACGGATGTTTAAAATATATGTGAATTACGTAATTTATAAATGTAATGTCTACGAGTGTGCTCTCTACCTTATTTTTTTAAGGAATATAGTGGATTACATTGTAATTTCTTTTTAGAACATTCTTAATAATTATGTTACTACGCACATACCTATGAAAATTATAGCAGAAAATACTCTAATTACAAAATTTTCATTCTTCAAATATTTAGCCTTTGTCCTAATCCCTTTCTAGTGGAATAGTGTTGACCTATAACCTAAATAAACTATAACCTTTCGCCTTGATGCCTGCGCAAGTTATAACCTACTAAGCTCCCAAGCCGAAATTTCATATCTAACTTATACTGTAACTATAGTCTATAACTTATAGATTTCGTTACTAGCTCCACAATAACATTTCGCAATAGAAACTGCGTTTGATTCAAATCATAAATATCCCAGCCTCTCCCACCGAGTGGCCTAAAAATAGATTCGTTGATGCAATAATTACACGCTGTTCCCTTGTCCTAAATGAAATTGTAGTAGTTCTTAACTGAAATAGATCTATTGTTTACTTTTGGTTTTTTAGTTTTGTTCTAGTTGCTAATTCTCGTTTGGGAATTTCTTTAATCAGCGCTGCTCAGGCGTTAAAGCCCGACAGCACGGCTGAGTCTGACCCGATTGCCATGTTACTACTTAGTGTATGTTTTTTTTAGTACTTAATATAAGTAGTTGTTAAGTGTGTAAATGTGGCAATAAATATTTTTTCTTTCTTTCTTTCTTTCTTTCAGATTTGCGATTGTTGTGATTTTTAACAACATAGTGTTGTAATGATTAAAATGTCGTAAATTGTGTAACGCAAAATAATTATTAGTACTTTCATAAATGTTTATATAGCTTGACACTTTTAATTGTCATTTATAATACCACAAGAGCTTCAAAATTATCGGGTATTTTCCGATAGGTTCGTTGCAAACAAATGAAGGAGTCAAGTTTTTAGTCAAGGTTAAAAAATCACGAGCGCGAAGCGCGAGTGATTTTTCCTGAAAAACTTGACGACTTTATTTGTTTGCAGGGAACCTTGAGGGAAATGCCAGATAATTTTGAAGCTCGTGTGGTATTCGGGAGATTATTTTTCCGTCCCAAATGTCGGTCAATAATTTCACAATTGAATTGAACCTGTCAGTTTGACGTCAACGACCAGAGAAAATTTTCAAAAAATTATCAGTATAATACCATGTAGGTTGTACCACGTGACGTCGAATGGTGCAATTCTATTGGTCGATATTTGGGTCGGAAAAATAATCATTAAAATAAATATCACTTTTTTAATTGTTGAACTTTTTTATTTGAGACATTGTGAATAAATTAAAGAAAATTTATAAAGCAGTTTACTGTCGCAATAATTTAAAGACAAAATTATAAGTGTGACTATCCAGAACATTAAACAGAAATTTCTGGAACAACCAAAAGAAAACAAATAATTCGCTAAAGAATTTACACCGGCCCTTATATTTTATTACCTTAACGGAAATGAGTCATTCAAATCCTAAGCACCTACAATGAAATCCATCCAATAAGGCGTAAATCCATCTTCATCCCCTGCTATGTTTTGTGGCGCAATTAATTTCCTACTAAATACTAAAATAAATTTATTTCCAGCGTAAACCGAAGATCATTCTTCAAAGTCAATGGATATGTAAGTATGGAAGCGCTTTTTTTGCTTTTCTAGCTTATACTTTATCGTTAATTTCGATTTTAAATGAAATTGTACTGACGCGGACGTATTTATCTTATCATAGTATTTAAAAAATATACCTAAATGTAGAGCGCATCCTTTAACTATGTGTAATAAATTGGATTGCATCACAACTAAAAATAGTATAAACCTTTTTGTAAAAGTGACACAGATTTCCAGTTGCAGCATTAAAAGTAAACAGAAGTTGGCGACGCGCCAAAATGCGTACATCTGCGTGTGAATAAATTTTCTTATTACGAGTGCAAAGCGAATGCTAAGTGACAGCGATAATTGAGTAGGTCTACTTACACTTCCTCGTGTTAATAGTTAGCAAACAGTTTAACACAATATTGTCTTTACTTTATTTTATTGTTAACATTCTAATACGTATTATATCGGTATATTAATTATACCGATATAAACGTGTATTTTAGGGAAGTGGTTAAAATAAAAAAAAGCCCATTCCATAGTCTAATCTCATCAATAAAGAAAACACTCGTAGTAAAGTTTATTTGAACGTAAAACTGTGCGTATTGGAAAAGATTTAATTTCTGCTTCAGTCAGCGCTTTTTATTTTATTGTATTGTTACATTAACAATATAATTGCACCCTTATATTTTGTGCTTACTGCTTAGACATATTTGTTTTCTTACGCCTGACTGTTAGGAAAAGCAATCTTTACGATAGGAATTCTGTTGCTCTGCATTTGCACTAGGCGCATAGTATTTGTTTTTTTTATTATTGTACAATAGGGGAGCGCTTGCGCGCTTCTCTAAAATGTACCTGTTCACTCTCCTCTTGAAGACCTCCAAATTGTACTCGTCGGGGAACACAGATTCAGATTCAGTATTACTAAAATTTACTTTAAATCGCTATTGGGATTCTGAATCGTGGAATCTTTTATCAAAAGTATTGAACAGAAAAACCGTATTTGTAGGTTCAAAATTGAAACTAGCACATGTTAATCACAGCAGATGCACTCGTTAATGGTACATTAAACATGCATATGAAAAGTAAAAGTGTTGTTTCACACTTTATTCGGAGATGTTAATTGCTTTTTAGGCCAAAACACTATATTTATGGGTCGTAACTCATAATATTTGCGTATATTTTTAACTGATACAGCCATAAGATACAATGTTAGCACATAATATACAGGTTCATCGACACATAGGTATGAATCATATGCGCGCTAACAAAGGCCCGCACGTGCGGTATAAAAAATAACATTGCATATACCTATTTAAAATGTTGACAATTTGCACGTATGTTAGTGCGTAAATAATTATTCGAGATTCGTGATAGATTGATCTCATTTTTATTTATATTCGTAATTCCGTACGCATTTCGTATAATAGCTGTGTTTTACCTGAAAATAAAACACATATTAAATACTTACCTATATTTGAAGCTTACTTCATTGAGAAGGCACCTAGCTTTTTCCGCCTATTTTTCCCTCTCTTTCCGTTGTATATATGCTATCTCTCTCGCACACCTCTCCACCAGGTGGCGAGGCGCACGATAATGTCGGGCGCTGGATGTTTTTCATTGAGTCGAAATCCACAACAGGTGGACGTTAAGTGTAAGCTTCAAATATAGGTAAGTATTTAATATGTGTTTTATTTTCAGGTAAAACACAGCTATTAAACACTTGACCGTAATTTGAAGCTTACTTCATTGAGACCTGTTTGTTACCCACCTGGTGTACAATATATGGACGCCAATGTGAATTTGAATACATAAGTAATTACTTATTTCTTTATTTGAAAGAGTAAGGTGTGCAGATAGTATACCTACCAATAAATCACACAAATTTTTATATTATATAATATATTAACAATCCCAGATGAAAAGTTAATCAAATAAGAACCAAAAAGTTAATCATAATGATTAAAAGTATTAGAACTTATGAGATTGGTTCAAGCGTACCTTAGTTAACCTTTTGGGCTTGAAAAGTTAAAGTTACTACAATTTTCACTATCTTTAGCGTAAATCTGCGAAAGCGCCAGTAACGACTTTCAATTACGCATTTAGATGTTACTTACAAAATAAAGCAACAGCTGATCCCGACGAGGCAAAAATACCTCAAACTCAAACCTTTATTTATTCAATTAGAACTCTGTAGAAGCACAATTGAATCATCTTAACATAGAATTACCACCTGTCTCAACTCACACAGTTTTAACCCAACCTGCTACAAGCGGACAAGAAGAGAACTTGGTCCTTACTTTTGGGGTCAGAAATAAATTTAAAAGGTCACCCCTTGAATAAGGCAATAAAATATCAAAACAGGTAAACGGTTTTAATTATAATACAGATTTTTAACATCAAACCAAACCATGCGGTATCTATTAATGTTTAGAGCCAACGCCACCAATCATATTCTAAACATGGCTAGTACTTTCAGTACAATGCATGAATTATTTATTTAAAACTGATAGGTCATAAACTCTGTACTGGAAACAAATATACTGAACTTAAGAGACTAAAATGATAAGGAGCTTATCTGTGTCCCAAAACTGCAATTACTACAGCCAAGTACGTTACTTTTAATCAATTCGGTTTTAAGATATAATTATGATTTACATCAGAACTTAGGTATATACCGAAAGCCTCGGGACTACATAACGTGACTTATCTTCTTATATATAAAAATGAATCGCAAAATGTGTTGGTAAGCGCATAACTCGAGAACGGCTGAACCGATTTCGATAATTCTTTTATTATATTCCTTGAAGTACGAGGATGGTTTTTATGTAGAGAAAACGTAAGTACCACGAGCGAAGCCGGGGCGGACCGCTAGTTTATAATAATAGTGTTTGTGCACAACACTAGGCAGTCAACAGCTATATGAACGTCAGATAGGAAAAGAGCCAAATTTATCCAGTCAGTAACAAAGGATTTTAACTATAGTTACTTTATTCTAATTCAACCAACTACTACTAGCTACTCCGTATGTCTTTTGGATAGACGGAGGCAAATAGGATTTTTATTCCAACTATATCATTTGATATTTTGAAAATGTACTCCACATTTTCATACCGTCAGAGTCATTTTGCAGATTATAGTGGTGCAGCACTGAACACTGTCTATTAGGTGGCTGATGCTGCTGACCGGGCCTTCAGTTCCGCTTTCCAGAATACCTTCACCCTTCTAGGTGTTACTACTACTGAAATAGCGGTACTCTATCGCGTCGTTCAGGTCTCTAACTGACTAGGATTTCTCATATTATCGTAACAACCCTCGCTCGTTCTAACGAGGATAAATTATCGCCAAGGAATTCTGCTGCAGGATAATGGCAAGAGAGATTATAAGCTTAACTATGCATTATTATGTTAAGGAATATGGTGGGTTTTGAATACTATCGTCGTCTGAAAGTATCTCCTTTCGATTAACTGCATTAAGGATGCAGATCTGATCCCATCTTTGTTCTGTAGGAATGCTACGACAGTCTAAACGTTACACTGAACAAAGAAAATTGCCCTGAATATAGTCGGTTGTTCCAACATCCGTAATATGGCTAGCCTAAGGTTAGTTATCCCTTGATTGTAACTGCTACCAATGGAGGCATTGCTCTTGTGTTGTCCACAGTTGTGCGAGTGCAAAAATGGAGAACTGAGCTCGTGGGGAGCTATGTCGAATGAATCTGTGTTAAGATTATGACAGTATAGGACAGTTAGCTGTGGATGCGAAGACAGGACATTACTTTATTCATCCGTAAACACGCGAGGCAGCCACGGACAGCGATATAGCAAGAACTAAACTAGCAAAGTTTAGTTCGCTTACCAGACTTTGTCATGTTTTAAATGCAGTAGGTATATCCTCTGAATAGCATTGCATTTATGACTATTGATAAACTTAATTCACCCGTAAACACGAGAAGCAGGCACGGATAGCGATATAGCAAGAACTAAACCAGCAAAGTTTAGTTCGCTTACCAGACTTATATTTTAAAAGCCGTATAGCCTGTACATTTCATTTATTGCCCCCCCCCCCCTCAAAGCAAAGAAATGAGAAGTCATTTGGCAGAGCTTTCTCGTTAAGGGTAGGGGTTCCAAGTAATATCTAATAATAAGAGGCTTTTGTTTGGAAAGATTGACTTTCCGTTATTTATCCTCTATCCTATGTAACTCAACAGTCAGTATTCTCAGCATTCGTTGAGTACTTAAACGTTTTACGTTAATAGTTGTAGGTATATAACTTTATTATACAATATAATAATCCTGGTGGGATGACAAAAAACTTGTCTAACAAACGATTATCCTAATCCCTCAGCGATTTATTGTTTGAGCCCCGAAGAAAAATCTCATGGGTGCAATAATGAGGTCAAATGGGTTGAAAAACGAGTCAAATAAATTGCCTACAAGACCGGGCAACTAAAATAGGCCTATGAGAGGTCAACTATACGTAATCAATCGTCATTTGTTACATTCAATCGCTTTGCGATTAAAAAATCTCTTCCGATGTTTGTATATGAAAATTGGTCGGCTAGTGCCATTTAATTACGATACCAAACATACCGTTGACACAAGGCTTGGTGACAATCCTCGAAACCACCACCACAAATCATCTGCGAGATGATATTTGATCCGACTCGCCTTCCTTTGTTGTGATTAGGCTTTGCATTGGTAAATACAATTTGTTCAATTCCAATTTCCATAATTGGTAAACCAATGGTGGTTTCCTGATTCCTGAAGCGTAAACTTTTAGGATACGAAGTATCAATTTCATGCGCCCATTATTTGACGTATCTAACCTTTATTGTATTTATTAGGTCATTTACTATACTGCCCACTGTGAAGTAGATTTCAAAACCTTTTTCTACCTACCTTAGAAGAGTGAAGATCCGATACGGTCATATCCAAAACTTCTTTCGTGGGTCCTCGTTGACAAAAGCAAATATCTATGATCATTTTAATGATCAATCCTTTGTATATTTGCACCAATCGCCATTAAAGCCCCGCGAGGGCTGATATATATTTGCACCATTTCCCCGTGGGGACGGTTGTTATCAAAGCCCCGCGAAGGCTGATATATATTTGCACCATGTCTCCGTGAGGTACTGTTGTAATCAAAGCCCCGCGAGGGCTGATATATATTTGCACCATTTCTCCATGAGGGACGGTTGTAATCAAAGCCCCGCGAGGGCTGATATATATTCGCACCATCTTTTCCGTGAGGGACGATTGTAATCAAAGCCCCGCGAGGGCCGATATATTATTTGCACAATTTCCCTGCGAGCGACAGCTGCGCGAGGGATGTTTGTAACTAGAAATAAGTAGGGCCTGCCAAAAAATGCTTAAGAGACACCCTGCGAGGGTGAATTTGACCTGGCTAACCCCTGCGAGGAGTAGTGGCCACATTTATGTATTCTGCTTCGAGCAAGAATACACCTTAGTGCTAATATAAAAATAGCAGTAAATAATCATTTAAATAATATAGCAATTAACAAGGTCCTTTAACTTATTTTCCAATGTTAGCGACATTTAATAAATTCATAATTCAAATCAATTCACTAAATTTTAAAATGAACTTCGATTCATATTTATTTTTGTTCATGCAATCGATGTAACATTTAGTTGCTTTATATCCGTTAACATTCCTTACGAACGCAACCATACCGTCGTAGGACGTTATATTTAATTGCACAAAATAATCTCCACTCACCCGCAATTTTTTACTTTTTGTCAAGGTGTACAAGTTTATAATATTATTCTAAAACGTTAGAAGTGAATTGTAAATCCTTTGAAATAAGTGTATCTAAATCTAATTTATGATATCTCGATAATTATTATACGATAACCCTTTCAGCACAAGTTCAGTAAACCAAATTTAATTGTAAAATTTTGGTACTTACTCGTTTTAACAAAAAAGTTGCATCATTTGAACATAGGAAACGTAATTTTCAATCAAATTAGCCGTGTGTAATATGTCTATTTTCACATAAAAACGGATCAGAATAATACTCATAAAAGGACACGTATAGACTACGGATAGTTTTGAATGTGTGGAACATTCATGGTACGTATCTACTATACATGAGCGAATTCCATCATTATTCAGTTGAGCGGTAACTCCCGTACGATTTATAAAATAATATCACAACATGTTCTGACATGTCGTGACTTCTTGGAGCTGACTCATCTCGTTCGATAATTTTTAGTAATAAACTATGATAGGAATTCCGAACCGTTCCTAGCGATAACGACAATGTAATAAAGTCGTAGCAATGGATTGTATGCCTGTAAAGCTTTGAGTTGGCTCATATCCATACTAAGTATTAATTGTAATTTTTCCACGAAAAATTCACTTGTACCCTTGTAATAAAAACACATTATTAAAAATGAAATAAAATATTAAAAATATCTCGTATATACAAGAGAGGGTATTTGATATATCTAGTAATATCAAATAATCACAAAAGTAATATTAACGATTCGAGTAAAGCCGAACGGTAACACCGTTAAAATAGCTTTACTCACAGTATTAAAAATTCAAATATTAATTAGTACATATTGCATAATGAAATATTTGAAAAGAAAAGTTACTATTTCAAGTAAAATGTAACGGTTGTATCGTTAATTTTAAATATCTTTATTCATGCTATTAAGTATTTAAGCATATTGAAAAATAAACTATTGCTGAAGGATTCATTAAAAACCTCAGCATTTTAAATAAAGTCCAACGATTATACCGTTGACTTTAAAGATTTTTACTCATTTTTAAGTAAAATATTATTAGAATAGATGTAAAAATAACTCACAGTACCGATCCGACGGGATACACTTTTTAACACTTTTAGCACTTGCTTTAAGCAATACTTAATACTTAATAGCACCAAGGTTGTAGTCTTGTAGACAACCTTCTCGCGGCGGAAGCTAGACGCCAATGAAAAACATCCAGCGCCCGACATTATCGTGCGCCTCGCCACCTGGTGGAGAGGTGTGCGAGAGAGATAGCATATATACAACGGAAAGAGAGGGAAAAATAGGCGGAAAAAGCTAGGTGCCTTCTCAATGAAGTAAGCTTCAAATTACGGTCAAGTGTTTAATATCTATTATGAGCTGAGAACTTTGGTTCTAGCAAATGTTACATCTATTGATTTAAACAGAGCCCTGAATGAGTGACAATTTAGTAACACATACATAATGAAAACTAATTATTATAGCCTACCTTCACGCATTATCATTTCTTTATCTCAAACAGCTGACATTACATATTTAATTGAACTTATATGATAAATAACGAATTGACCCAGTGAATTTGTAATAATACTACACATTAAATAGTATACGTCATGTTACTTCATCTGTATGTTTTTTACGTATATTTTTTTTCTATATATATTAGAGAGTAGGTACGTCTTGTTATGAGAAAATAATTTATTGAAGTGAAACTTCTTTATCGGGGTTGGACAAAAATTTAGTGTTACATTTTTGCGTTACGCCGTACGCGTGACATTTTTGCGTTACGACGTACGCGTGACAATTTTGCGTTACGCCATACTCGTGACATTTTAAGGTCATAAAGAAGTTTCACTTCTTACGTGTGTACTCTAGTACACGCATACATTTTTTATTATTTAACATAGGTGAAATAAGGAATCAAAATGTTTATAGGATACGGACATACGGTAGGTACCGCGTATTAGCGTGAATGACGCGCAATCGTTACCTAATTAATTATTTGCTAGTAAAAAAGCCATTTTTTTTCACAGGAAAAACTGAATTAAACCTAGTGAGTCTGTAAGTTCAAACAAAGCTATACTATCATTAAAGTGTAGTAAGTTAAATCAATTAATTAAACAGAGCCCAACTGATACCATTTACCGATAAAGTCCCTAATAGGTAATTTCACATAATATTTTGACCTTATTTTGGTTAATATTTTCAAGTACGATTTTAAAAAGTTGCACCGTAGACCGTAGCATCCTAATAAGTATTTCAAATCTAGACTTATTTATATCTATGTCAAATTAGCCGTTTTTGTAACATAGGCACACATAGGTTATACATAATATAATAAATTAAAATTTAAAAATATAATTTACTCTGCCTATACTTTCGCACATACAAAATTAGTACCAATCTACCAGGAGTACATAAACACACAAGACTCACCACATCAGTGTCCATAATTCCGTCAGCCACGTCTGTCCCGCCCTTATCCCGCCAATGCTTCTCGCTCGTCAGAAAACTGAAGGAGGAATCCCGTCTAGGACTCAATAGTACTCCCGCTGGTGTCCTAGGGCTGCCATATCTGAATATTTCTATGTTTGTAGTTGAGAAGGGATCGTTCCCGCTGTCTGTTCTAGGGCTGACAAACACGTCGTCGTCAAGGTCCATGTCCAGTGGAAAGGTTAAAGGTGGTGATGATGCAGATAAACGGCAGAATGGAGGCGCTTGTGATGGACGCTCGATGTCAGACTCGGAGAAAGGGCGATCTGGGGATAGAAAAAAATATAAATTAATTGATTGAAATGTGAAATTTACAAATTACAGGTGATGTTATAAAAATATCCCTGAGAAATGTTTAAAGAAAGCATTTGAATAATATAAAACAGGATTCGTATGGTGTTTGTTTTTTTTATAATCTTTAAATTAATTAAATTCTGACACCGCACTCAACAAACAGAACTAACGAAGTCACGAATTGACATACAAAATCACGAATTAATTTAACAACTACCCCACTTTTTTCTACAACTAAAATGC
Organism: Colias eurytheme; assembly: GCF_061535395.1. Lineage (NCBI taxonomy): Eukaryota > Metazoa > Arthropoda > Insecta > Lepidoptera > Pieridae > Colias > Colias eurytheme. Next base: position 8,243,977 of record NC_142999.1, on the reverse strand, counting down.
AACGGCAGACACTTGAACTGGGTAAGCAAAAATAAATAAATAAACAGAAATGGACAAAAAGTATAATCAGAACCACAGAGATAAATGGGACATTAGCAACGTACAAGTATCGAGATTCGAAGCGACAGAACAAAGGACGAGCAATTTGTTATCAATGAGATCGATGATATGAGTACCAGGCGACCAGGATATCCAAAGAGGTTATAAGGAACAAAAATTATTAAAATCTTCGTCCGCAGACGAAACCCGTTTTGTCAAGGCGCACGTGCAGCGACCGGCCGCTGTGCGAGCGGGACGGGTGTACGTCCATAGTATGTCTCTCTCTAAAGTGCAACGTTCGTAATATAGTGGATGAGGTTGGATGAATAACCGCAACATCTAACTTGCATTACGTAAGGTGTCCGGTTCGGATTAGCTATTGTTTTCTATTCAAACTGGTTGGTTGTCTCCACTTTGACTTATTAATTTGATCATCGTTTAACAACTACTAAGTAGGCATTCATGTAACGTCAGAAAAGATGTTCATTTGGTACGATATGTTTTCATTCATTGATATTGAAACTACATAATGATACAATAACTGTGTGATTAAACTTTTTAGATGTATCGAGTATATAAAATATAACAAATCATGCAAATAATTGTGTTCAATCTAAAACTTAATATTTTATCATAATTCTGAACAGTCATAAACCTTTTGAAATCCTTTATGCGTTTTGCATGTAAACGTACTTATTGTAAGTATTATGCATGCATTAACCTAACAAGTATGTACTCGACTTTCCATTTAATAAATTTAATTTCAAGAGCTATGTAAATAAATTTAGACTATCCTCAATATTCTTTCGCAGCTTTTTTAACTGGACGCGTAACACAGGTGTTTTGTAGCTCTATAGCGTATATAGGATTTAGTTTATTTAAAATGTATACAGTTCTTTATTTATAGCTCCGTTTCATTATTTATTCAAAGTTCTTTTGGTAAGCTTTAGGTAAATAATAATTTCGTTATCATCTTTATAATACGAAGGGAACTACATTTTATAATAAAATAAATGTATTGAAGATTTTAATGTTATAATACGTTGCAGAATGTAAAATCGCATATTGATATTTATTAAAATTGTAGCCGTAATCTATTCAAGTGTAAACTTGTTTAAAATTAGATAAATTAATTACTAAAGCTTGCATCACATTTATAACATTTCGGCAATCATAAACCAACCAACATTCCGATACTATTTTTAGTAATAGGCATATAAAAACCAAAAGCTTGCGGAAAAGTTTAACCGAAGTAGGAAAAATAAGCAAGTCTTTGATACTCGAACATAAACAGTGAGGTGACTATTAAACGTGTTGTATCGATAAAATGGTTTATGAGCTATAAATCAAGTATCGATAGATGTTGCATCATTGGTCAGACAATGAAATGGCTACTAAACCTCATTTATTTGATTAATATCGTAATAGTATACTTCAAATAATTATTTTATTAGTTTATGTACTTTTAATTATCGTAGTAATGAGAGTAAAAGATACGTGTTAAAATAATATTTGAGAGTAATATAACTTTATAGTTTTAATGTCGATAATCGATATATCAAAAACCTTATTTCAACGATAATAATAATTCTCAACTCAAAATTACTTTTGTATGAAATGGTAGCTTAACCTTTCCTAATATTGTCAAGTTTCAAATGTTTTATGTTTTTCGCAAAATATTATACATATATAATTCGTCTATTTTCTACATTATTTTAATACACAAACAACAAGACAAATCAATTTAATTTAAAATATAAATCTAATATATTAAAATATAATATGTACCTATACTTGAAACATCATTGTCGTTATCGACCTTTAGGGTCACAGATAATTCAAAATTCCCATACATCAAGTTTATTCAACATGGTCAGTAAGAATTGACCACATACAAGATGATTGTCAACTATTTAATCCTATAAGTACCATTCATTTGATTCAGTGATTAATTGAATTATCACGAAAACAGTTGAATGTTTTATTCAGATTTTGATGGGTAAGCGAAACTGGTTTATATTTATAAGTTTAATTGAAACGTTAATACATTTTTGTGGCTACTGAGTACGTTTAAAATATTAAAAAATATACTTACTAAAATTTTTAAAGAAATTCCATTCAAACACGTGAAATTTTGTACATTTTGCATGGTGTTGTTTATTTTATATTATAAGACTGTTGTACAATAAAGAGTAAATTAATAAACATTTAGAAATTAAAGACTTTTTAACGGATTTTAAACGCGATTTATTCATTATATATACTATTCAGTCTCCCGTGACCACGCTCGCTGTAAAGTGTTCGAAACGTCGGGAAAATTATATATAATGAATAAATCGCGTTTAAAATCCGTTAAAAAGTCTTTAATTTCTAAATGTATAATTTATACTCGCGTAAAATCAAACAATAGAAAATACTAAATTAATAAACAATAAATAAATGGTACTTGTTATCATTTCAATCTAGAAAACATTGCAAGTATAAGACCTATTTCAGGATACCTTACAATATTTGCACTTTTCTTATAATATATTCAAAACATAATCGCACATAACAGCCAATTAACAGAACCATAAAACAAGCCGAAACATTTGCAAACTTTGTTACGAAGCCTATCTTCAAGCATCTAACAAGGATTTTAACTACACACATTAAACATTCACATTACCTTCCATACCCGTACTATATGCAAACATATTTCAAATTCAAGTAAGATATTTAAATGGATTATAAGCGATAGGTACTAATTATAATACCTGAAAACAATTTGATCAGACGCCATCAGGCACAGTTAGGCGTTTAAAGGCGATTATGCACTTAACGACAATTATCTTGATGCCAGTGAAGATTGGCTTTATAAATAGATTCGATGGAACAAGCCATGAGAAAGTTAGAGGCTGAGCTCTAAAAGATGATAATCTAGGAACTGTTTGGAAAAACTATTTTAATCGGTTCTTAATATCCTGCGATCAGTAGAACGGATTTAAAAGTTGTAAATAGTAAACGGCGGTAAAATGTGGTAATGATGATTCAAAAGTGCTTCTAAAAGAAGTCTCATCGAATAAATCAATGTTTGAGTTTTAGTTTAAAGTTTAAACATTCACAATTATAATAGCAGTATGATAATTTCCATTGATAGCCTGAAAGGTTACAATTACAAGAATATGTACAATTAACTAGAGCTTTCATTTTCAAATTAATTATAGACGTTCTAACTTACATATTTTTAAGGATACTATTTCATAATAATTATGTACCAATTGGAAGCCTATTACCTCAACAATTCCATCAATCAAAATGTATCAAAAATAATAATTAAAACTTGAATGCTTAAATCTTAGTAAAATTAAGATAACTCACAAAAACAGCAATCCAGTATTCGAATTTACTATTAAGCAACAGACCGTTTAAATAAAACGATACATTATTACACTTAATTGTTAATCCAATTATTATGGTATAGTAAATCATAGGGCTATTAAATATAATCAAACTATCATCTTCAACGGAGATACTTATTTAATAATAATATTATATTAGAGATTTTTCTATCTCGGTAGCCGTGTTCTTTAAACGAGTTGAATTGCCTATATCATAAATAAGCTTTTTATATTTTTGTTATTTGATCTGAGCTTCTTTAGAACTTAAGATATCGAATTATTCAACAATAAAAACTAAGGTATCTAAATTATAAAACTTAAAATAAGGATCTCACAAAATGTGACAATTTTTTAAACAAAAAACAAGCAAAAAACACACAAAGAAATTGTTCGTCCTGTTTTAAAAATTATTGTCTATTTCTCAGGTTGACCATTTCCACAAACCATCATTATGATATGCAAAAAAAAATTAACTATATTTTTTAACACTTTATTCTAAATTGCATTTGCACATTAAATTTTCTCCCACACTGTCTAAACTTTGGTACTTTTACCATTCCTTACACAAGACTATAACACTCTAGCGATGCTAATTGCACTTGCACTGTCATTTATTTAACTTCACAATTTTGACAGATATAAACATTCATAACTTACGTTTACTCCGTGGTTTACTCGCTTTGTCTGTAACCCGTGTACATCATTATTCATACGCTAGCAACTACAATTAATAAGTTAAACTTCATAAGCATTTGCATACAATGTGCGATGACAGTGACGGCTTGACGCAGCTATGTTCTGTCAGCTTCTTATTGGATGTTTTTGTATTAGTTTAATAGGTTATTTAATGTTTATCAGGCATGCTGGATGTTATGAATATTTAGGGTGGTTCTTCAACCATTTTTTCTTTATAAGTACATACTTGTAAGAGCACATTTGTAACATCTTATAATGTAACTGTATTTATATTAGGTTATGAAAACATGTGATTAACATTATACATTTTTTGGACATTTACACATACATTTAGGAAAGCATATTATTTTGTAATAGATATCAAAAATAAGCGCAGTAGGAACTAACAAAAATATTGATTCTAATAGGGATGTAACGATACATGATTTTGCCGATACGATACCGATACCGATATTTGTAGTAATGTATCGGCGATACCGATACCGATACCGATATCGATGGCTTGGTAGAAAAATAAATAGTGAATTATGCATAAAAAGTTACCAACCTTTAACAGAGACAACTGTTAATCGTATTCTTTTAAATAAAAATGCCAAAGCAAAAAACAACAAAACCATTTATTTTAGTAGGTATTATTATTTTACGAAGTCAGTTAAACTTTAAGTAATACACATACAATCAGTACCTAATAAAAGTTTACTATTCTGCCGTCCTTTAACTAGAAAGCCGTTAAGCCCACGAAGTGAGTTTCGAGTAAATGGCAAAAAACACGGAAATCGTTATTTCTTAAAAATTATGACACTTACAATAATTATTGTGAGATACATCGATCGACATTTAATTATATTATATCTAAATATTAGTTTTTACCCAGAAACTGTTATAATTTATTTTTAAATTCACTTTTTCTCGTTTAGTTCAGCACTAGATTTCCACCCGCGGCTTCGCCCGCGTTTGCAAAGGAAAACCCGCATAGTTCCCGTTCCCGTGGGATTTCCGGGATAAAAACTATCCTATGTGTTAATCCAAGTTACCCTCTATATGTGTGCTAAATTTCATTGTAATCGGTTCAGTAGTTTTTACGTGAAAGAGTAACAAACATCCATACATCCATACATCCATACATCCTTACAAACTTTCGCCTTTATAATATATATTAGAATATTAGAATATTAGATTAGAAATATTAGAAATATTAGAATATTAGATATTAGATATTAGATATAATCTGAAAATTTTAACTATTTACTGGACAAGACGGCCGTTCACATACCATAGCGACTTTTTAGCTAAGTAATTTAGTATTTTTATTTTCATTTTGTGATTTTTTTTTATTTGTTAATAAAATGCTTACCTAAAACGTCGTTAAGCTACTATAACTACTTTTAAGCTATGACTTTCGTTTTAATTTAAATTTCAAAAACTTTATAAGGGCTTTTGGATGCTTTTGTACTATGATTCTATATAGTTGTACTAAATTTTAATCTTACTAATGTTAAAAATTTGCTGCTTTGCTCTCGGGAATTACATCCTCTAGGTCAACCAATGGAAAGGAAAAGGATCAAAAGCTTTTAGGTTTAAGTATTAAGGATTTAAACACTATCTAAATTAATGGTTTTAGCGTCTTATTGTGAGTAACAAGTATTTTAAACTCTTTTACTAAATGACTCTTTTAAGTTTTCGATAAAATTAACCTTTATTTCTCGTCATGTTCACGTTTATTTCATTACAGTGGCTCATTAATGGGTTAAGATTGAGATAAATCTTCTCGCTTTTCTTTTTTGGAACCATATATTCATTTAGAATTGCAATTTTAACGTTATTTTATAAATATTCTTCTGCGAAGCCATCATACGAGTCACGGATATTGAGTACATATAGAACCACAAACAATGTAAACATAAATCGTTTCCTGAAAAAAAAATTAAGACTTGTGCACATGGTTTTTGAAAAAATACACCCTGGTTTCAATAGGGCTTCAAGCTCTTACATGTGGGATGCTCTTAATAAATAATGTAGAACCGCTTATCAAATGATTAGAAGACTCTTTCATCCACATTCAGAAAATATAATATACCAGAATATGTGGAAAATAGCAGGAGGTAGAAAACTTTTTATTTGCTACAATGTAAAAAGTACAAATCTTAATAATCTAATACATATAAAGATAAGAAAAAATAGCAATAGTTGCAAAATGGACTCCCCGTCAGCGGGTCAAAGGTCTCCTAACAATTTTTGTATCACCATCTCTAGTACATTGCTTGACAGTCGATTACTAATTCCACCCAAGGGGTAAATTACATAATATAACATTATTTTGAACATTAGGTACAGCGCGTTACAATAATTAATAAATAGTTTTAAAAATTAAATAGTACAGACTGTCTTTCTTCTCTTTCTCGGTTACAGTGAAGTACGATTGAAAGTTCGCACTGTCGTAACCATTACCTACCAAATTTTCGTAACTTTGACTTGTTATATTTTCCGTAATTTAGCTGCTAGATTGTTTAAAACTTAGTAAACCTGATCAGAAACAATACGTCTTGTAAAAGAAAATCAAAAACAATCGGTACTCTGCTTGGGAGCGACATTATTTCATCATCACTCTCATCCCCAAAACTGATGCATCACCAGAATCGGATAACTGCCTTTTAGCTAAAAAATGAGGGTTAGCTGCTTTGTAGCTAAGCAAAAAAGTGTTATTAGAATTTTTCCTAAATAAAATTACTTAACTAAAAAAGCGTTAAGGGCGAGTAACTGCAAATAAGTTAAGGATTTCCATTGGAATCGTTATATGAAAGCATATCATAAAGCAGTTATAGTCCTTTTGCGTCCCTATAGTCAAGTATAATCTGATAACGTACTTTTAGTCAAGTAAAAAGCTAAAAAATAATTATTAAATCTGGCGGTTAAGGTACTTTAAAGGAAATTTAGCGAAGTAGTGTTGGTTAGACGCTTTCAAGTTATGGAATCGCTGAAAATTGTGTTACTTAACGGCTTACAATATTTTCATATAATTATAACTATTAATGATTCTTAGACAGAAAGATAGAGAATTCTGAAGTCTATCACCCTACATTTAAAACTGAAAATTGATTTGATTCATTTGAGGGTTAACGGCTTTTTAGTTAAAGGACGGCAGTATTGGTAGAGTTTTTTCAGAAAACAAAGTGCGCACGCGCGGGCGGCCTCCCGCATCGTTCATTGGGCGCGGATTTTTTGAATTATTTGATATCAAAAAAATTGGTTGTTTGTAAAGTAGGTTTACGATCGAGATGTTTACGTGATAACATAATGCAGTGGCAGCGCTCGAGATGAAACGGGAGATCGGTCCGTCTCTCTCTCGTTATACCTGCGATCGCGCTCGTGAGGTTTTGGTGTGACACAAGTTTATGAACATGTCACCCGACTAAAACGATTTTAAAAACGTTATCACGTTAAAAATTAAAAAAATTCAAAATTATTTATTTCTTTCCTTTACATAAACAAATTTGTGATTGGAACACTCCTAGTAAGCAAATAAAATGCTTGTGTCAGGAGGTTCCGCTCTTCCTTAACACTATTACAGAAACAGAAATAAAACAATATGAATGAATACAATGCAAAAACATAAAAGAAAAGAAAGAATTTAATAAAAAAATATCGGTATCGGCTGATTTATTATCGGCGATACCGATATATCGGCTTGCCGATATATCGGCCGATATATCGGTATCTGTATCGGTATCGTTACATCCCTAGATTCTAACATTAGATTAAATATTCTGCGACTGAAACAGTCTACATTGTAACACTTGATGACACAACAAAAGAAAAATCCAATGCCAACTGATAAGGCATTATCATTGCATTTTAAGTAAACAATGTTTTCTATACTGCGGTAACAAAAACTGTAAATCATCGTCGTTACAAATTGGTAAGCGACGTAAACAAATTTAAGTCCAACCAACAGAATGGCGAGTTTTGTTCCTTTTGTCAATACGTTCGACGTGAAGAAATACAATGATTCATTGAAAACAAAACCAGCCATCTTATCTGCAGCTACTGCGCTACGCGGGACCGGCTTTCTTATGGAAATATGGTAATCATTTGGAAAGCATTAGTTCGTTTGTGACACGTGACATAGCACGAAATATGACCGTGATAAACGTATGCATGGAGTTTTATACAAAAAGTGTTTAGGTAGTTGCTCTTCTGGTTTTTAACGTTCAAAAATTATGGTAGGGATTCTGTAAAAGACCACTCATTATTGTATTCCTTTGGACATTAGTGAATACCATTTCTTGATTTGATGACAATGCAAAATAGAAACTACCTTCACCTATTTCTGCGCTGCTGGTACGTTACGTTTTTATTGTAAGTCCAATAATAATTATTGTAAATTGACTGCGTGGAAAATGGGCATAGTAAATAAACACGTTCAATATCCAAATAACATTAAAATCGTAAATTATAATTGAATTACCATTTATGGTGTTAGTTTCAATAATATTCGATACGACTGTATTACGCCAATGTACCTCATATAATTTCGAAACGTTGGGTACTTACCTACGTTAAGATCTCGATCTTATCGTACTAGTTTCTGATTTTGAATTTAGTAGGATTGATATTTGACTTATATTATAAATGTGGAAGATTATGATTGTGTGCATGAATGTAAAATAATCCTAAACAATTTTAGTATAAAAACATTCTTTCATTTTCGATATAGAGTTAGTACCTCTGGTATCGTAGTGGTAGTTTAGTATCGCTAAGAACAATATTTTTCAACAAAATTTATTTTGCCCCGTGGAATAGTTTCGATGGAATTAAGTTCATATTAATGTGATAAAGATTTACAAGACTCTTTGATTCACTTCCTTATTCAGGATTGAGTAAGGAGTAAGTTTTCTATAGGATAGATGCTACTATGGCTTACCATCCTTAGTTTCGTGACATGTCTTGATCCAGCGGCCAGCCCGTATTCAAGAAATATTGCTTGCGGGAACCCGCTTTTGGGCTCTCAATTTTAGGTTATTTTATTGGCATTTAAATATTTTCGGCCCGTATCGAAACACCAATTCCAGAAGCCGTGGTTTCTGACCTCAGATTTATGGGCTTTTTTATACGAATTTAAGTGGCCGTTTTGGTATGTTTCATATTTTATGAGCGTTAATCATATGTGTTACAATTTGGGTGTGTGGCTTTTTATATGAATTCAGGATTAAGTTTTAAAATTTATTACAACGCCGTCTAGTAGTAAAAATTGTGGACGATAGACTAAGGTAAACGGTAAAAAATGTATAAAAAATAAACATATAGAAGAACTCAAAATATCATGATGCTATTAATTCTTGTACCAGATGCGCTTTGAAAGCTAAACAAACTTTTCTGTTGTATATTACATTTTCACAGCAAAACTACGTATATACTTAATATACCTAGGTAGTTATAATATAGGCTAACCGCTAAAACATTTTCTATCCATATTTCCCTAAACCCTAAACCCTATCCATATTTCGCCAAGTCAACAAAATAAACAATCGACTGCACGTCATATCACAGAACAAGTCGAGGCCAGTGACCCAAAATAAGAATAAGATGATATTTTATTTTCAAGATACGAGTACTATCGTGGCATAAATTAAAGGGTTTATATTTTCTCTCTTTCTCGTACCACGTGTTTTGGTGGGACTTAGCGAGGCTGTACGGTGCGCAAATAATATTTAAATATCTAATATTTAAAAATTTTATTTGTATGATTGTATGTACTCACATTAGTTCTTTTCGTTTGTAAATCTGATAGTAATTACAGCCAAGGGTCAGCGGGGCATGAAGGGTCTAGCCGTGTAGCTTATATTTTATGAAACTGTAGATATACATTTTTCATAACCGTTGTAAGTAGAATACCTACATAATGAATGCAAAAAATTTAACAGTGTCCAACGATTTCCAAAATTTTTATGTTTAAAAATCACAATTACTTAATTGCCATATTATTATAATACTACATTCAATGAAAATAGGAACATGCTTCATTTTACTCCACACCATGCTTGTAACATTATGTTTATAAACATGAGGAACATAATATTATATTAAAACAAATAACAGTATAAAGATCACTCACCACGTCTAAGATAAAGGATATCATTATAGCAAGCATTTTCACTCAATATCAGCACATAAAATGATTTTATGCATTAGATTATATCTAGCACATATTCATAAATGTCCTGATCACAATAACTATGTTATTTATGTGCTGTCCGTAGTAGAATAGCCCTACAAGAAATCATTAGTACCAGTAATATTTATAACTGCATAAATCTGTCGCAAAATATATGCGTAAAGTTTTTTATTGCGATGTCTGTGTTTTGGTTAAGAGTGATCTGTAGCATATTTTTTAACCGACTTCAAAAAAAGGAGGAGGTTATCAATTCGGCCGGTATGTTTTTACATTAAACAAAAGAATGTGAAACTATGATAACGTGAAATATGTCAAATTAAAGTTATTCACGAGCTCGTTTCGTTTATTATTTTAACGTGAAATAAAAAAAAAACATGTACATATTTGAATGATATTGCTCAATGAATAGCATACGATAAGATTAAATTTGTAGCAAGAGCCGATGCCTTCACTCGAATGTAACGGACTTTAAAATAGCCTATGCGCTATCATGCTATAGCCTATGTGACTATGTCTTCAAATTAAATCTTTATCAAATAAATTATCAAGACATACTCGTCTTGAATTGACTTGAGACATGATCTAACCGCATAAAATTATACATGATACTAGCGGTCCACCCCGGCTTCGCCCGTGGTACATATGAAAAATAGATGTTGGCCGATTCTCAGACTTACCCGATATGCACAGAAAATTTCATGAGAATCGTTCCACCCGTTTCGGAGGAGTATGCAGACTAACATTGTGACACGAGAATTTTATATATAAGACTAGCGGTCCGCCCCGGCTTCGCCCGTGGTACATGTGAAAAATAGATGTTGGCCGATTCTCAGACTTACCCGATATGCACAGAAAATTTCATGAGAATCGGTCCACCCGTTTCGGAGGAGTATGCAGACTAACATTGTGACACTCGATTTTATATATAAGATTATTACGATAGATCGAACATAGTAACCGTAATCCAACTTTAGTTATTAAGTAGATTATTTCGCAATAATTCCAAATATTAAATCACACGATATAAATAGGATTAGATCTATTTTGTAACCAGTACACAATATCACGATGATTACCGTTCGGTATAGTATAAACTCGCTTGCTACTGGTTTTACGTTATGCGTCTGTGTGGGTGTATCACTGTGTGTGTACTGATAATGTGTGTGTGTGTGTGACCAACAGATTACGCACAAGATTGTAATGATTATTCTTTGGCATTGCATGTGAATAATTGTGTACGATGCTTTTGTAAGCTCTTAGAATAAAATCAATGGATTGATTCTTTGATTTCGTATTCGGTTTAAAAATTAAAGTACCTTCCTACCTACTTATTTGTAAAATATTCTTATAGAATATAGGGTGATAGTTGATACCTACATTTTAGTAGGCCATCATTTCATCTAGGTAGTCAGAATGTAAAAGTTCATTATTTTTAACAGACATAAAAAAGGATTGTTTTTTAATTTGTATTTTTTGACCTTAGTGATATAAGTTTATTAGATCACAAAAAATTTTCACATAAATTAGTACATATAATATTATTTACATAAGTATTCTTTCCAAAAATTCCCCAAAAAGTCCACAAAAAACCTTATAGGTAGGTAGTAGGTACTTATGCAAATGTTCATCTCAATAAATACTTACACCATAATAAAAGAAAAGAACAAATAATCTGTTAATGCGATTTACTTCAGAAATACCATTAGGGCGACATAATTCCATACAATCCCAAAATAATAAGCGAACTCATTATAATGACACTGGTTTAAGTGAAACCAGGATATAATACCAATATATTATTTGAAGTTATAAAGATTAATAACCACGTGCTTAAAGGAGATTTTAACTATTATTTCAAGCTATAGTCTATTTGCATAATAAAATAATCGGTTCATAGTTATTTTGTGATTGGGCAACAAAATGCATCAATTTTCGCCTTTATGAAATTGACAGTTGGGTGATATTATTATTACCTATTACATGGCTAACTATTCCATATATATAATTTCCCAATATGTTCTACTAGCTTTCGCCCGCGGCTTCGCCCGCGTGGTGTTTTGATAAAAGGTAGCCTATGTTCTTTCTCAGGGTCTAAAGATTGTGCCAAATTTCATCAAAATCGGTTGAGAGGTTTAAACGGGAAAGCGTAACAGACAGACAGAGTTACTTTCGCATAATTATAATTTAAGTAGGGATTTTGAAAGTTATTTACTGTAACATATTATTTCTACGTTTAGTATTATAACTTACATCTTACAAGGTAGGTATTCCTGCACTTTAAAATATTGAATTTTTTTTCTATTATTTCTAATAGTCTATAATCGACCTAAACCCAAGTATTTTATTTGAGCTTTTATGTACATTGTACGTATGTGTATTATTTACTATGTATTTATGGTTATATACCACAAAATAAGAATTCATAATACATAAAGATATTGAAAAAAATTAAGTGGAAATATATTTAAAAGCAACAGAATAATCCAAAAAGGCGAAGCAACAAAACAAAATGAGAAAAAAAAGATCCGTCACGAACATAGGCTAGGGAGAGAAAAAAAAAGAAAAAGTGGTAAACAAGTTCGTTTATTTTCTTACCGTCCCTCTCTAACTTATAAGGGTGTTATATGAACATCTCTCTCGCACCGGCCGAACGTTGGACACCTGTGCTTTAGTATCCCCAGAGTAACAACGACCTCAAAGACGTCTAATTGCATAGGAGCATAACTACCTTCTTATATGCAAGCTACATTAAAATTTATCGTGTTGCAATAAGATGCATTTTTCAATGCACACTTGACCACTATGGCCATATTATTTTTTGACATAAAGCAATCATTGTCGTATACCGATTTGATTCCGAAAGCTCAAGTTTTTTTTTACCTTAATGCGTAAACTAATGTCTCGTAATAATAATGAAAGTGGAACACCTGTTCTCTGCATTAATCCTATTGTTAAAAATAAATGTTAGGTAAATTGGGGATTTTTTGTGCAATTTTTGTTCTTTCAACATATGAGGGTAATATAAAAGGTTTTGCTGTTTTTGGGCAGTTGTACTCACATTTTTTTATAAAGCTTTGCTCACAAATTTATTGTTTTTTATCATGTAGGTACTGTGTACTTTCGTTGCATGAAGTAGAGTCACAGATTAATAAATGGTTACTACGTAGAGCTAACAAACTACGAGATTTTATTACACAAAATTAGGAGTCATTAATGATATAGCTATTTGTGAATATTAATTATTATACTTCTTGGTGTTATATCTTGAAATGATTGGTATTTTTGTAACTTAAAGACTAACAAATTCAGCGTTTATTCTATTGTCTATTTAATAACAATCGAAATACGAATAAAACCGACAAAGTTGGTTTTAAAATGCTTATATTGAATATCATATAGAAATGCCGCGTAATGCATCACTGACAATGATCATTACATTTACGAGGTTTCGTGTTACAAGTAACTGTAACGTTCGAAGTTCGAACGTTGCACCTCTTTTATGTCCGCCTGGTACTCGATCGGTCGAAGGTGTCGGATTTTATTTAATTTATGCACTTTTTTTAAGTAGCTTTGGATTTTATGGTTCTTTTGAGATAGTGACCTTTTAGAAAAAGTGACTATCTATATATTTTTTTAATATAGGGACTACTTGTATTTTTTTTAATTATATTAGATGCAAGCGAGTAATTTACGATTTGAAGATGAAATATCAAATTCAAATATCTACCTATCCAACTACACGAGGATTCACTGAAATTTAATAAAATCGTTTTATCAATTTTATTTTAATACTTACCTACATATCGTTTTCCCCCTCTTTTTTGTTTCAATTACTTTTTTATCATTTGCGATCATTACCGTAGAGCAGAATATTTTAGTTGTATGATAAATGGTTCGTAATTAGTAATTACTCATTTTCTTACTCATATGTTTTTGCAAGTTGAAAATAGTACTAATATATCGAGTTACTGATTTATTAACGTCACTTGATGTCACTCATCAGTGAGATCCTTCAAACGATGCGGGTTTTGTTATTGTGAGCGATTACAGAAGTTAAGCGTAGCTGCCCCATTCCATAAGGAGGATGGGTCAAGATCGAAATGTATTTGAAATCACTGTTTTTCAGTAGGATATATGGATTTCTCTTGTGTTTGACTTTACACGAGTTTGTATGTATAACAAATAGGTACTACGGTTTACGAATCATAAAAATATTAAAAAAACGTGGTTATAGACATTTTTATTAACCACCAAGACCACGAAATATATCAGTGGCAACGGTTGATACAAATTTTCAAATTGACAAGTCATAATAATTTTTATTTTACAAGCATACCTAGTTACTTTTTTTGTTTATAAGAAAACCGGATTGAATCTGATCGAATTCGGATATCTCTACAGGGAATCTATTTTTTTAGAACTTTTTTTTTTCTTAAGATGGAAGGGAATGAAACAGTAGCAATTAATTAATATTATGTATGTACATTCAAATCTTTTGAAGGAGCGATCTCATGCTGAGTTTATTTTGTTTATTTCAAAATCTAGCTTATTTATCAACAAAATTATTTCAATTAAGCACTCTTAAATCGTCATATTATATTATACAATAATAATTAGATAACATTATTTAAAAGAGAAAATCGAGTCATTCTATTAATTGCTGTTTTAAACAAACAATGTTTTCCAAATAAAAATTATTTTAACCCCTTACCGCATACAAAGCCATATATGGACGACGAAGTTCATGAATTTTTTATAGGCTAACCATAAACAATATCTAAAAAAACTACCTTACATCTTAAACAGCATTTCATCGAGAATTGGAATGTAATTAATTTATACAGTGTAAATAATATCCATCAGATATATAAGAGATTTAGTCTAGCGCGTGCGACGGTTTGGGTGCGCGGAAAAAACCGTGATTTTCAAATTAAGATTTCAATATCAAAAAGGTGAGTAATTCATGGAAAAAAATATTACTTCATTCTTTAGTCTTTCTAAAATAAGGTAAAACATTTGGTTTGGTCGTTTTTTTGCTTTAATCATATTTTTTTTAACTTTTCCAAATCTGTCATATTTGGCTTCGTATGCATTCCGTCCAAAATATATTATGTCATATGTGGCTTGGTATGCATTCAAGGATACTTTCACTGATTGTTCCAGTATCGATCCTGGACACTTTTATCTCACTGCTAAGCATGTAAATATCATATCATCATCAATAAATACAGACTCATACTATATGCCACTGTATGATATTTAATTAGCCGTTTCAGAGCAAATGCGAAAGTCAGGGAAAGCTCTTATTACCAAAGACGTGGTCGTCTCTCAAAAACTTAGGAACATCGGCATCTCTCGAGTCTCCTCAGTATTCCTGACTCGCCAATTGCCGCAAAAAAGCTACGAAAAACTCCTGCAAGACATCTAGATTTTCACTTTGATTCTGTACGATCTGATGGCATTAGTCATTACCCAATTTGGAAGAAGAACACCCGTCAGCTATGCCTATATTGTTCCAATTTCGTTCCTTCACGTTATGTGAAAAATAAACGTGTTTTTATGTTTTAATGACAAACGTTATTGTTTTAAGCAATTTCACGAAGTATAAGTTGGCTGTGATTCTGGGTGATATTCAGGTATCCATATAAAGTACTAACATTTCGCCCGTGGCCTCGCCCGCTTTTTCAAAGAAAACCCCGCATAGTTCCCGTTCCCTTGGGATTTCCGGGATAAAACCTATCCTATGTGTTAGTCCAAGTTACCCTCTATATTATGTGTGCTAAATTTCATTAAAGTCGGTTCAGATGTATTTGCGTGCAAGAGTAACAAACAAACACATACACATACATCCACCCTCACAAACTTTCGCATTTATAATATTAGTAGGATAGGATTTATGTAAAATATATATAGTATATCAGTTGACTTAGCATTCAGGATACAAGCCTAAGTTTAGTTTGGGGCTTAGCAACCATGTGTGTGAAATTAGTCCGGAATATATTTTTATTTTATTATTTAGTTACTTTTTTCTAATTGCATACGAAGCCATATATGACAGAAAAAATACAACAAATACTGCATACGAGTCCATATATGGCGCCGTTTCATATTTTCTATAATATAAGTAAATAATTTTTTTTCTAAATTTGATCTCATAATGTAAGGTCTAATAAACACTTTTTTGCAAAAAAATAATTTTTATTTCATCTCCTTAATAATTCATGCAATAAGGGGTTAATTATCAGTATAATACTAGCTGCGCGCCGCGGTTTCACTCGCGTGGCTTCGCTCCTATTGGTCTTAGCGTGATAATATATAGCCGAAGCCTTCCTCGATAAATGGGCTATCTAACACTGAAATAATTTTTCAAATCGGACTAGTAGTTCCTGAGATTGGCGCGTTCAAACAAACAAACAAACAAATTCTTTAGCTTTATAATATTAGTATAGATTAGGTATATGTATAATGTGTGATCAATACCAACTCTAAAGTTTTTAGATAAATTTTCAACACAACTTATACTATAAAACGAATCAATGTAACTTGATATTCTGGAAGCTACAACAATCAATTAGATTTTACATCATCTGTCAACGATAGCTATTTATCAAGCATACAATTATATCTTGGCGTTAGAAATTTAAATTTCGGGAACATTAAGAAAAAACTAATTTAAATTCGGTAGCCGAGGGACGGAGGGATAAAGATCTTCCCACAAGGGGACAGGTTACATTTTTATGCATATTGATTATTATTCTTTTGATGGCATTTTTTGTAGCACTTGACGAATCGATTTTGAATATGTGAAGTTCGCTATAATATCTCAGTTCACCTTCTGTATTGTGTAAATCAACCAACATTATGATTTTTTCGTGTATGATAATATTTTTTTAAAATATGCTATTTAAGCTTTACGAAAGGTTCCCTTTTTATTTAAAAATATGTTTTACGAATTTCAAATATCAAATGAGTATATTTAGAACAAATAAGTACCTACCTAATAGTGTTGTTATAGTCACTTTTTTTAAAACTAAAGTTCGGGTCTCAAAAGTTGTTGCTCACAATAATTATTTACCATAACGTATGAATTCTATAATGTGTCTTCACAGTAAACATAAGTTTACACACAAAAGAACATTACTATCGATACAATAAGACATTACGATGTAATCAACCGTATCGTTTGACCATTAGGTATCAGGTATCTAAGTACATAAATAATTAGTAATTTACAATTCACTTAGCATTCAAT
Source organism: Colias eurytheme (assembly GCF_061535395.1). Taxonomy (NCBI): domain Eukaryota; kingdom Metazoa; phylum Arthropoda; class Insecta; order Lepidoptera; family Pieridae; genus Colias; species Colias eurytheme. Next base: position 8,226,438 of record NC_142999.1, on the reverse strand, counting down.
AAATTGAAAATACAAACGTATCGGAGTTATCTCACAAACAATTTATTTGCGGCAGCCTCAAAGGAGCCGAAACAATAATAACGTAGAAATAGTAAACATTACAACGGTTTACTATTTTTGTTATTCTCGGCGGATAGGGTTGTCAACTTCTTTCAATTATAAATATTTTAACTATCTGTGGCCCGTGGTTTTACCCGCAGTGCTCCGCTAGTGTTGGTCTTAGCGTGATGATAACCTTCCTCGATAAATGGACTATGTGAAACCGAAAGAATTTTTCAAATCGTTCCTGAGATTAGCCTGTTCAAACAAACAAACTCTTCAGTCTCTTAAAAATCTTTTGCTGTTAACAATCACACACTTGAATAGAAAATAGACTTAACGATCTATAATGTGAAATATTTATGTCTTAATAAAGAGAGCACATTTATATTGACTTAAATATATAGACCCTTACTAATCTAGTCAAATTCTGTTAAGTATCAACGAGACCTACTTTCATGTAATCTAACACCGTTATACCATAAATATTACATTTATTAGAGGTAGTGCGGTTTAATGGAAGAATGGCTTTAGAGAATAAAGGTCTACGCAAAATTACAAAAAAAAAGACGGGTTGCACTCCGGGAGTGCCGCGGCCGGCAGAAGTGAAAACTTGATTATTAACGTTCAGCATGTTTGATATTTTGGAATGGTATCCGTCTTACGCATGGAATATAAAAGCTAAAAAAAAAGTCCGTCTTACGCTTTTTCGATCAGGCCACGTGTCCTGACTCCTGACGCGAGTTTAAGATTTTATACCCAACGCCGCTAAAGAAGTTTTCACTTCAAAAACTTCAATAGCGCGAATAAGCAGTCGTATATTATACACTAGATATCCACCCGCGGCTTCGCTCGCGTTTTGAAAGAAAAACCCGCATAGTTCCTTTTGGCTTTTCCTGTGGGATTTCCGGGATATGAAGTAGCCCATTATAATCGGTTCAGTAGTATTTGTGTGAAAGAATAACAAACATCCATACATCCACAAAATTTCGCATTTATAATACATACCTATTATATATAAATTAAGTAGGGTTTTTTTGTACGGTTGCCGCTGATGGGGTCACGGATGAATTCTACACATACCCGTGGCCCTGTCGCTGATGCGGCTTGACGGAACACAGTGGGGTTTTGGTCGGTAGGAATCCGACATAACCCACGGCCTCTTCCCCGGAGGCCGTGGGTATCTATGCAAGATTTCCCCACTAAAAAAAAAGGGTTTTTTTTGTACGGTAGCAACCCTGAAACTAAATAGCAAAACCGGCGCTACGTTGTTTATATATGAAGCGTGCTACGAATTGACGTAGGTCACGGACATCTGGCTGTGTTATTAGTCAAAACTTTTTCAGCACCACGTGTTTAGTTTATAAGACAATATTGTATAGAAGCATTTTTATTGGAGGGAAGATCAAAAGGATGACGTGAAATAATCGTCTGGCTGGAACTAAGTTAGGTACCTATTTAGAAGTATATATAGATAGGGAGGTATAATATACTTACAGATTTCAGGTAGTCGTTCTATAAACACTTTATTTCTTAATTCTGTGAGTCTTTTTAATATAGGCACAGATAATTGAGTACCATACTAAATTGAAAGCGCCCTTAAACAATCCGATGTAGAGAAACTTGTATAGAAATATATAGATAAATCGATTAATGCATTAAATTATATAAAGTTAATTCATGAAATTCATAAAGTTAATACGCTAAAAATTTAAACAAAGTTATCACAAAGTCAAACCACATAAACACAGTAAACAAACCAGCAGTTAAAACTTGCAGAAATAAATTGTATTTATTAGACGCAGGTAAGCAATAATTTGAACGATTTTAATTGTCAGTCATTACGCGAAATGACTGGGAGTATCTTACGATGTGATTGCTACGATTTGCACCTGCAATAAGGTATAAAAAGGTATATAATTTGAGCTCGATGATTTGTTAATTGCTTATGCAATGATAATTTATGTTCGCGGTAAATATTTTTAAAATAAACAGTCTTTATTAAATGGTATCTGAGTTTTCTTTGCCTTGTTTTCTTTGCCAGTCTCACTTCTTGATAATAAAGTTAATAGTATTTGACGTAGTTTTCCTTAACTTTGTAATTTTGGTTGACGGATAAGCTTATACAGAACATATCCAGAGGTTTTGCAACTCTATATAATAATCTGTATGTTATAATAAAAATTGTATGATAAAAATATATCAATTGATTGGTATATCCTACCCCGCAGTTTGTCGTATAAGGTATATACTATATAATAAATAATTATATAGGGTATAGGTACGTATTGTTATTTCTGTGTGAAAATTAGGATTTGTCATGTACCTCACGTAAAAACTGCTAGCCGGAAGTACATGGAATTATTCACACATTTGAGTATAATAAAACGTGAATGTTTTATTTATCATTGATAAAGTTTTTATGAAAAGTTCTAAACCTTCATGAGAGACCGAACCAAACGCGCAAGAACCACGAATTAATCCAGTTATGACATCTTTAGATTTTTATCCATATTAATATACATTCTAGCATTCCGCCCGCGGCTTCGCCCGCGTTTTCATTTCATTGTAATCGGCTCTGTAGTACTTGCGAGAAATAGTAACAAACATCCTTAAATCCTCACAAACTTTCGCATTTATAATATTACATACTAGACTAGATTTCCGCTCGCGGCTTATCGCCCGCGTTTTCAAAGAAAAACCCGCTAGTTCCCGTTCCCGTGGGATTTCCGGGATAAAACCTATCCTATGTATTAATCAAAGTTACCCTGTATATGTGTGCTAAATTTCATTGTAATCGGTTCAGTAGTATTTGCGTGAAAGAGTAACAAACACACACACACATCCTCACAAACTTTCGCATTTATGAGAAACAGGCGAAATCCTCTAAATGTAGCTTATGTAAGAAGTAATTTCTAAAATAAGCTTAAATTACACAACATGGATCGGGAGTTTAAATCCTTTACAACACTAGAAACACTAACACAAAAGTAACGGTAAAGTTAATTACTAAAACTTGAAATAAGATGCTACTTACGTTAGTTATTGGGACAAACAGACCGTTTTACATGTAATAAGCACATCTAGGAAACCATTTAAGGCTCCGGCTTGAAGGTATTTCAACATTAATCTTCTAATTGAATGTTCTCGAGTTTACAATTTCTTTATTTCGGATATGAGTCAATTTTTGTGGACGCTTTTTGAGTTGCTCTACTTAGAGTTATGTGATTGTAATATTGGTTAAAAATTACTCAGAATTGATTGTAATTAAAGTTAATTGTATGTAATATTGTTAATACATATTATCTGTTTGCTGTACCATCTATCACTATGTACTAATCGTACCTGTATAGTAAACTATGTATTTTAACTTTCATAAACTAAATGAACAAACGCGTTGGTTGGGAACCAAAAGACTTGTGAATTTGCATTAATGTAGGCTCAATCTCAAAGTAATTCGTTAAATTAATTTTATCTCTATATAAACTAATATTATAAAGAGGAAAGGTCTGTATGTATGTATGTATGGTTTTCATGCAGAAACTACTGAACTGATTATAATGAAATTTAGCACACATATAGAGGGTAACTTGGATTAACACAGAGGATAGGTTTTATCCCGGAAATCCCACGGGAACTATGCAGGTTTTCCTTTGAAAACGCGGGCGAAGACGCGGGCGAAAAGCTAGTATTCTATACAGCCAATTAGAATTTTCAAGGCTATGTAGTATGTACGTAGGTAAAGATAGTGTAGACCATGTAATTTCAAACAAAATACGTAGTTACCAACTAAACATCCAACGTCATTCGTGAAACGTGCTGAAAATGTACAATTATTTTTATCCTATACGAACTAGGTCCCACAGTGCGATCGCTTCGTGAATTAATCACGTCCATATTTAGCGACACCCATTGATATTGTACAACAAAATATACTTTCTCATATAAGATGCATTTGTATGCAGGGGCACGTCCGCGCCATCTATGGTTGTAGGCGATTGACCGATTGCTTGTTACGTGTAGAAAATCTTAAGGCACTTATTGTTTTTCGAATTTATTTAATGTGTCCTTAATTTGCGTTTGTTTTGAATTTGGAATTAATGCAAAATATAATTGATTGTATCAAAATCTTACCCGTTAAATCTTACTGTAGTGTAGTCTGAATCCAGTAAATGAGATAATCTACTGTAAATACATTTTGTGGTTGTACAATTGTACATCGTCCATGTATCGAAATGGATTTTCAATATTTTTCTTAAAAATATAAAGTACGGAATTAAACACAAGGGTAGCTTATAAAAATTTAGACAATTATAACTAAAATTGAAAAAAATAATAGAGACAGAGTGACAGAGGCTTTATTTTTCGTTTATCAAGAGTTTAAGTAGTACTTATTTAATAGCAAATTAATCTCCCATCGCAGAGGTTCATCTTGCCTCAATTTAAAAACATCGTATAAAAGGTCAGTCAATTAATTACTTATCTCAAAATCAAGCAAGTAAGAGACGTAAAGTTGGAGATATGTAGCTCCGAAATATATGGCTAAAAATAAATCATAAACAAATGTTAAGGTTGTGCGCAGTAAAAGCCTGTTTGCTTGGTGAGGGCCAAGGGATGGGTTACCGCGTTAAAATAATATAAAAAGACCGTGTGTGCCGAGCACACGTGTCAGAAGTGAAACTTTTTTGACAAGATTCAAAGATACCAAAATCGTCGCCTTATCACGTGACGGTATTGCCTTGAATAATTCAGATAACAAATTTTTTTTTCATATAACACTAGCTAGAAATTGGAATAGATCGTTGACTTAACGAGCAGTGAATGAATAATTTACATTTATTTATTTTATACATTGAAAGATGATTATAATAGTTTTTAGGTAAACCAGCTAACAATATTGGTTTCCAAGCAAAATAGTGTCAAGTGACGGTTTTCTTCTTTATTAAGTACGAATACATAATAACGGACCTTTATTATTGACAGAAATCAATGGAAAACTAATAAAGCACTGTTGTTAAATATTTTATTATTCCATTATACATGCCATAATTACAACAAAGAAAACGCAGACGCTCCCAGACGGTATTCTGTTACTTACGCCGGAGCGGCGCCTGCGCAGGTCCCGTTAATTTTAGTCCACACAAACATCGTACGAACACGGGTCACTCGTTTCAATCAAACGCTAATGTTATTTACATTTTAATATCTTAGTTATCAGGGTACTTAATTATTTTGATGTAGCAAAAATGATAAAGTTTCTTTTAGTTTTTAGTGGCCGTCAGGATTCAAGTATTAACGGATCTTGTAAGATCTTGATCTTTAACACCATTAAAATTATAATTGTGATATGAAAACTAATAAAAGAGTATAAAAAGTATTGCATAATATACTCAAAAGTCCATAATATGACAATTGATTGCTTAGCTACACTATAGGTACCCGGCGCGGCCTAAGATGATCCCTATGACAGTTCGTCTTAGTGATTGCTCGTATGATGGATCGTGTCGATACTTCATGACTATTAGGTAGTCCTATAGAATATCGTCAAATTAACATTGTTGTATTGTATTGTATCAGCCTGTCGTGTCCCAATGCTGAGCAAAGGCCTCTCCAAGTCGCTTCCACGAATCGCGGTCTTGTCCTAATGAAAACCAGTCATTTTTAAATTGGTGAAGTTCATCTCGCCATCTCTTCTTCGGCCTGCCGCGACGTCTTCTATCTGTTCCTGGGCTCCACAAAGTAGTTATCTTGGCCCACAGTTCGTCCGGCATGCGACTTATGTGCCCTGTCCAACTCCATTTCAACGAAGTTAACATAGATAAACAAAATATCGCAATATATTTACATCAGCTGAAAATTAACATACCCCGTATGTATGTTTGTTAAACGAACGTTTAAAAATACAAATGTTACAAACTATAACATTAAAAGGTTTCTATTGTATCTAACATGGAAAATGATTAACTTACACAAAGGAAGTACCATTTAAGTACAACTTAGCACGTGGCAATTAACTTGCTTAGGTCACACTTAAGTTCTAATGTTGCAACAGAAAGCTGGTAGCAAGTAATCTATACTAATATTATAAAGCTGAAGAGTTTGTTTGTTTGAACGCGCTAACCTCAGGAACTACTGGTCCGATTTGAAAAATTCTTTCGGTGTTAGATAGCCCATTTATCGAGGAAGGCTGTCTATATATTATCATCACGCTAAGACCAACAGACCAACATGAGCGGAGCAATGCGGGTGAAACCGCGCGGCACAGTTAGTAAGTTATAAGTAGACATCGGATTATATGCAATTGCATATTTGCATATGCAAATGCATAAATCTCTCTAATTACGGCGTTAGTGCATATTTTAGCCTTTTTCCCCAATCGTGCATATTTCGTTAAGTAGCGGGAATTTTTTACTGGTCGACTAACCTTTATTAGCCAATCAGAACGCTCAGCGAGTAAACAAACCCTATTTTAGCATGGTAAAATGGCAAAAAATTACAAAATGGGCTCCATTTTAAGTAAATTTTGAACCAATCAAAATAGGGCTAGATTACCCTTTTGGGGCTAAAAACTTAAAACACGGGTTGAATACCAAAAAAGGGCTTAGTTTAGCTCGAAATGGTTAGGTTAAGGTAATTTGCGCTCGAAAATTTGGTAAAAATGCTTAATTGTATATTGGCAAAAAAACTATATTTAATTACAAGAAAATTTCACTGTTTTTGTTCAATCTATAATTTAAATATAATATAAAAATAATGAAGGTTTTTTGATTTTGTATTGTGCATATTTTAGGCATATCAGTCGTTTTTAGTGCATATTTCGGCCTTTTTTAGTGCATATTTGCATGCATATTTTGGCATTTTGTTAGTGCATATAATCCGATGTCTAGTTATAAGTATTAACATTCATAACAGAATTGTGTATGCAGATAATATTATGTAATATACGATTTGCTACTTATATACATTACAAGTAATGTTTTTATTGTTAAAACAGATTTGTGAATACGATTGAAATTTTAGTTTTGAAGTATATTCGTTCGTTCAACATTACACCCCGGGCCCTGATCCATAAGGATATCCTAGTAAGAAACGTTGACCGGGTAAAAATATAAAATACTTTTTATGATGAAATTTTATATTACTTTGAATATATCTAGAGATGTTAAAACCTAGAATCGATACAATGCCGTAATGCCAAGGACACGACGTTTTCCCAGTTTCCATTTTCAGTAAAACATGTTTCGATATGCAATACACATGTATGGTATAATTATCACTATAATTATTCAATCTAAAATGTACATTATTACTACAAAATAGAGCTTATTTTCGCATATATCGCTTCAGACGTATTGCTATCAAGGTCTGCGTACGAGTTGAATGTCAACTTTGTTTACGTTAAAAAAATGCACTCGATAGTGCGGCAATTGTTTCATTTTTAACAATATTTTGCATGCGTATTGCACGCCTCATATGCGAAGCGTTGAGGTGGGTACTACTGTCACTTCGCGCAAAACATCTGATTTTTCAAACTTAAAATGTCTTTATGTATCATACATTGCACTTGTAAGATAATACATACACACACACATATTAAGAAAAAACACTATTTTTAACGTTCATGATATTTTTGATGTCATTTTTGTTATTTAAACTAGTTAAAAAACAGTTTAAAAAAGTTCTGTCTTGGACGTCCGTGTGTCTGTATGTGCGGATCCTTTTTCTTGTTAACACGATAGCGACCGAAATACTTTACTAATCGAGTCTTTTTTTTTCTCTTACGCTTGAGTATGCTCAGGAATAGAACCCTTTCATTTTTCAGGGTCTAATTCGATGTGGTTTAATTGTTATTAAATAAACAAAAATAATAATTAATAAATATTTATTAAAAAAAAATTATGAGGCGTGCACTTTTGGATTTTCCAAATTATTTGTTTTTTATTTCAAATTATTAATATTATACAAATTATTTGGAGATTTAGACTTTATTTTTTGTGTGAAATAAATTTGGAAACTGCTCAACTTTTTAAAAATTGTTTCATCCGCAGATAGCTATATTAATCCGGCAGTGATAAACTACGTTTATTTTTTTATTTTTGTTTTTGTTCCAGATCAGATGGACAAGCGGCAAGGAATGCATTTTATACAGCAAAATTGTGATATGGAGATTCCCCACTATAGGTACTATTAAGAAGAGGCAATATTGAAGTCACAAAAATTGCTTACAGGGTAAAGCCTTATACAAGAGAAAAATAAACACGGATAAACTGTAAGCCAATAAAGAGTTGGACAATACAAGACGCATAAAAATCTCGTAGACTTCGAGGAGCCGACAATACTTTGTTTAACATAACATCACGTTCCCACCAAGGACCCGTCCTTTGCAAATATTAAACAGTGCACCATACACGACCAAACACGACCATACACGACCGGGAACCCTTTGTGAGCCGCTATTGTAAACGATTGAAGTTTTAAACTGAGCGTCTGCAAATCGTCAGATTTTGTTTATCTGGAAGATAAACTAATAGATATTCTGTATTTAATATGTCGGCTATTAAAGATTCATAGTGTTCGCCATTACATTTTGGAACATATGCAGCTGTAAAAAGTGTTCTTTGATTCCTTTGAAATGTATAAACAAATTCAATGTTCATGTTTCTTCTTTCTCTTATATTGATTACAGGTTGATCATCCTGGAAAGAAAAAATAAGCATATGCCACTTCAAACTAGTACTAGTTCAAATTAAAACTTACACACCAAACTTCTCAAAAATATCCCCTTCCTAGTCAGTATAAATGTTAATGTATCAAAATTGTTTCAACTTCATATTTTCCACACAAGCTCAGTATAAGGTGGTATAAGTACTTGGTACGAGCCAACAGATCCTTATGACGTTTCATAAATCACACCCAAAGAAATGTTCTACATTATAACAGCAATTTATAACCGAAAGCCGAGATAACACATCAGCCAGATGCAAGTATGCGTCATTGAATGACACAAACGCAGACTGCACGGCGGCCAAATATATACTTATGAATAAATAGTGTAATTAATAACTCTTATTATAGCTTTATTTATACTAAGAAATGATTGAATAACGCTCAGAACCGCTAACTGATTCGTTAATAAAAAAATAAAGCGCCTTTATATTATGGTCAGGGCTAGCCAAAGTTTAAATAGGACCAACTGAAATATACTAGCTTTCGAATAAAACAGAATCATCAAATTCTGAAAGAAAATTCTGAGGTACAACCCCAAAAAATACAGTCGAATTGAGAACCTTCTTTTTTTGAAGTCGGTTGAAAAGCAAGATTCCGCGACAAAGTAAATGATGTAAGGATTAAAAAATAATTACTTAAACTGATGTTGAACTGGTAATGCTATAAATAATGGACGTATAAAAATGGATACAGTTAGACCAGTTTGAGTCAATAGACTAGTCGTTAACATCTGCTGTTGTTCTCTCAAAAAAATGGATGCAATGTTGTTATTACTATAGACCATTTTGCAAAAGGTGGCTTCTCAAACAACATGACATTTGATGAAGACCTTCTTGGTATAGAGGTTAATGTATAAACGTCAAAAAATAATAAGACTTCAAGTCAAACTCCGGTTGAGACCAAGAAGCTTATATCTTATACACTGGAGATTTCGGTATGAACATTTGACGTGTAACAAGAAAATTGTTGTGTTCTATCACTTTCACACCTAACTTGGTATTGCCACTGTTAATACGAAGTTTTCCCAAGGCTACTATGTATGCTGTAATATTCTGTGCAAAAGGTTAGTTTTTGTACATGAGTTTGTTGATAAATTGCCAACAACGTCATTCAGAAGCATTGTTGGATAAGACAATTATTATTTATGCTAAATAAAATAAGTATCTGAACCAATTATTAAAAAGCGATATTCCCTGATTATGGGTAGTTACCATAATAAAATTGTAGCAACTCTCACTTTGACAATATGACATAAGTGTCAAAAAAATTGCGTCGCTTCGAATATTTAAGTTAATATTGTTGCGTATTTAATAAATATTTTCCGAATATTAATAATGTATTGCATTGGGAAAAATTGCAGAAGTTTTTGGACACCAAATTTTGGCCTATAATTTCACAGGCAAGTGTATATTTACGTTATTTACAATATTCCTCAATACTCATGCATTTACCTGTTTAGAATCATTTTAATGGCAAAAATCGTCAAATTTATCATCATTTTACTAAGCAATCATGTTAAATAAGTTCTTTTCCAAATACTTTCATCATTTTTCAACAAGTTTTCAACAAACAAATTTAACAAGTAAGGTTACCATGATGATGGGTTTTTACGGATAGCGACGATAATAATATATTGCTAAACAATATTATGATGAACATTTAGAACACCATTTTAAAAAATTTTATACTAGTAATGAAACAACACACGACATCGGTATTGCACTCACATATTGTGGTTTGTTCTTTTTTACATTGAAATTTATACTTTTTAACCTAATATTTTTTTGTTTTACGTATTTCAGCTTTCCAAAAATGAAATAAAAAGAAATAAATGGCTGTCCATAGTGCCTATCAAGGGTAAAATTTATCAACATGCCAGAATATGCAGTTTGCATTTTAAGCCTGAGGATTACGGTCCAGAAAAAAAATACCTTTTGAAAAGTGCTATACCTTTTTATTTACCACATTCTTGTTACTGCGTCTCAACTGATAAAGTAATTTTAATTATATTATAATTAACCACCATGAAACCATTAGTAACCGTAAGTACAGCTCCTGAAAGACATACGAATTTCTGAGAACTGTAATATCGTTACCACACATCAACACTAGCGATGCAACTCTCCCTTTGGAATATTGAAAAGTTTTAGACTGAAGCTTGAGTAACCAAAACGATGTTTTAATGTATGAAGCACTCATTTTAATTAAAAAAATCGTAGTATGAGATCAAAAGTTATCAAGCGTTATTTAAAACTATCATTCTCTACCAATTAAAATGGTATGTACCTATAAAGATGATAATTATTCATGTAAGTTGACCAGTAATATTATAATATAAATACTGTTAAAAATATATGTCGTTATTATTTATAGACCATGATTTTTAGTTTTTTTTATTTCGAAAAATCCTGAATACACAAACCAGTGTGGTCACCCACAGAAAGAGACAAAAAACAACACTGACGTCATTCAAGGTTATATTTTCTTGTGACAAGTTAATGGTCATAGTGCAATCTCCAGTGTATAAGATATAAGCTTCTTGGTTGAGACTGGAGACTGATTAAAATCCGATGTGTGAAAGGTTACTCAAAATTGATTACCTAGTTGTCTTGCATGGAATATTGACCAGAAAATACACATCGAATGCATCTGCCCCATTACCATAATTAGATTTGTCTAAATAATAAGTACTTCAAATAAATGTTATATTAGGATACCGCTAAGGGATACCGTTGTTGAACATATGAACAATTTAAACATAATAATATGATACATCCACACACTCTCCCAAGGTTCTGACAGCAAAAGGTCGAAAATTATTGAGGCATCTTTGATTAAATAACTGGATAGCAGCAAAATTGAAGCATTAGACCTAATAGAAAACAGTAAATGTTATCTTCCTTCATAGATTTGCTCACATATTGATATGGAAACGTGATTAAGCACGAACCAAATTACTGAGACTAAATTCCTTAAGAAGTATGCTTTGTAATTATGATTTGGCAAAGGAATTTCCCATTTGCATACAGACCATATCGAAAGGCGATATAATATCTAGTATATTGTAGAATTGACAGTTGGTGTCCTATTCAGTAGGTTGAGTCAATTCTAATGAACGCATTGTCATTACTTGCTGTAAATATAACTGTTCTTGCTACTGCAGGTGGGTGGTCACACAAAGGATTAAAGATAATGTTTTACCAAACGGACTCGAGATATTGTAGATAAGCGTGGTTAGACTAATTGGGATTTTTCTATGAATTAGCAGAACTGATTGTTAGACTAAGAACGACAAATTAGATTACTGAGTTTAGAATTTGGTAACTAGCTGGGTTTTATTTATCAATTGGTAAATTATTATTAATGCAATCTCGGGAACGTTAGAAAGATAAATCGTGATGGAATAGGTTAAGACTCAAAGTTAAATATAATATCCAGTTATGCAGCTACGTGAGGTAAAGTAACTTAATGGAATGAAATATTAATGGAATGAAATATTTAATATTTGTTCCAAAATAGCTTTTAAACAAAAAAAAAAAGAATTCATTAATCTCAAAATTGGAGTTTCCATCAGCTGTCAAGTTTATCTCTACACAAATTCTCCGCATTTCAATGTAACAAGAAAAGAGCAATTCCGTGTGTTTCCAAAATACTTGGGGTGTTTGCTATTTAACCTGTAATTAAAATGTCGGAAATCAATGTAGCTGTCAGTGTCAACTTGACAGTTCCATCTGTCAATTGCGCGGCGACATTTTTTCGAATTCTGGGGTGATTCTGGAGTATTCCGTAAATAGTTTATGTTAATTGCCTTCTAATTTTATGTATTTACGTTTTGGGTGTTTTGTTAAAAGGCTCAGTGTGACAGATGGGAGATTTATATTTTTATGTACAATAAAGTTATTTTTATGCAGAGGTAAATTTCGAATGAATAATTATTACCGTAATAATAATTTAAATGTTGTTATTAAATCGCGATTTGCTTTATTGTATAATGATTACTATATTTAAACAATAAAACTAACATTCGAGTGTGCTCAAATCATACAAACAATGAAAGATTTAGCTAACAAACTTAACATTCCCATGGTACTTTAATAAAAAAAGAAACTTACAATTCTCTTTCTAAAATGTTTCTAATAACTTAATCAAAAACATAAATGTAAACAAATGCCAAAAATCAAACAATAACAGAAATTAATAGCGAACTATTATTCAAACTCAATTTCTATGACACACTCCAAGTCTAAAATAGAACAATGTTAAAAACTCCTTAATCTCAACTTAAAATCTGCTCAAACGAATATTAATACAGTGGGGACAAAAGAACCCTAATTTGGGGTAGAATAAGTTACGAGAGTGAGCCAATACTTCAAAGTCGACGCCTAAAATTAATGATAGTTTTTTAAGATTTTTTCCGTACGCGAGACTACCGAGCCAATAAATTTGACTGTAATTATACTAAGCAGCATTTTGTTGAAAGGCAATTTGGTTTGACGGTATACGTCGTTAGATTTATTGGGAAAACAATCAGTCGTTTTTAATGAATTGTTTTCTGAAATAAATGTGTTGAGCTTAATCTTAATGTCTTGTTAACTTAGTGGGAAGCTGTTTTTATGACGCATCTTCTAATTATAATTGTGGTTTATGATCTGGCTTTAATCTGGATAGAACTTTCGGTGTTTTATCAGTATCGATTTTTTTTTATTCTGACGGTATGGAAACGGAAAAATGTGAGGTCGGAAAATCTAAATATTTAAAATAATTAATTTATACTACGTTACATAATATATTAGAAGGATGATGATTACAAGAAAATTACTTCTATAGGTAACTTCAAGTAGTATCGTAATCGAGGTATATTTTCTTTTATTAATCAGATTTTGAAAGCAAATTTTTCCATTCAAAGATCTCTCATATGTAAAACTTACATTGTCTTCATTAGACTATGACTTGACTATGATTAGAAAAAATATTTTCGAAAGCTGTTCAAACAACAACATCCACGGGATTCTAAACCGCTGATATCAAAATTAATATCATTAAAATTCTCTCCGTTCCCGATATGATTCGATCATAACCATTCAAACTTACAATTTTAACAGTTAATGACGTTTAAAAAGTAACTTCTGAGTCTATCAATGGTTAGGTGGCTTTGCTGAACCGTTTTAGAGCAAACTTCACTCATATTGATGTTCATTTAGTAGAATGGTTGTCGTAACGTAAAAAATAATGGATATAGGCTACGTGCAGATGTTCCAAGGCGATTCCGGTAAGCTGATAAAAAATATTAGTATTGTTTTAATCCTTTGGAGCTATCAACTGTTGTGGTTGTTTTTATGGACTCTTTGTGATTATTGTGACTGTGTTGCAATTTTATAAATTTAAAATGAAATTTCGTGGGACTTTCTTATATTACTATTAAGAAAATATTATTGAATAGATTAATTAAATTCGCTTTTCGCATTTAGAGGAGATGATCCTCACTTCTATAGTTTAAGAATTCAATGTTGCAAATATTTAAATTGTTTGAAAATTACGATTCCTTTTTTCATAACTTAAAAAATTAACTGACTAATACAGTTTTTTAAATACTGTTTCATGTCTATTCCAATGTAATGTGTGTAAGTAGGTACTCAAACTTAGAAGTGTATGGAAAAAAATATTTTATTATTGTATCTTACTCATGTGAACGTGGCTTTACTAAAATTGATCAATAATTCTTATATTATGACTTCGTCTGTTTACTTTGCTGGTTGTTAAAGCCAATGGACAGTGGTTAAGTGTTCGAGGATTTATTTATGTTTATTATCTTTATTCATGAAGATTCTCGTCTTCTTAGCTACTTCTTATATGACTCAGATATTTATAGAGATATCAAGAGCAAAATTAGTTCAGTGCAAAATTATTATTTAACATTTACTTGATAATTAATGTAAGTTATAGTTAAAGTTATATATTCTTTATTGCACACAATTTTTAATTTTACGATACCAGGACACAACAAGCTATTGGCGACTTCATTGCTAAATAGCAATTTCTTCCAAGCAACTAGAGCCAAGCAGAAAGTTTACGTTGAATGTTACGTTGTAGTAAATCTACATTCGTAAGATAAAGTTATTAATTTTCCATGAAGGTATTTTATGCCTATTTACTCAACACATATAGCAATACAAGAACATTTTTTACATATTTTTTTTTTTTAAAAAAGATAATGCCATAGTAATGTATAATGTATAATGTGTATAATGTATGTATGTAATAGCCAATAATTCAAAACTGCCGTCGTCCTTTGGTACTGTTG
Organism: Colias eurytheme; assembly: GCF_061535395.1. Classification (NCBI taxonomy): domain Eukaryota; kingdom Metazoa; phylum Arthropoda; class Insecta; order Lepidoptera; family Pieridae; genus Colias; species Colias eurytheme. The sequence continues at coordinate 8,211,371 of NC_142999.1, read as the reverse complement.
ATTAAAAATACAATTAAACGTCCTACAAACTCTTTCTATGACCTATCCCACGCTAAAGTAATTAATAATGATCAAAATAATTAAACTATAAATAACCAAATATAAATGTACCTACGATTGGTTTATCTATTTATATCTGCATGGGAAATTATACCGTTACACACTCAAGTATTATTGTATCAACCACTTCTAAATCTAATTAAGGAAAATAGCATCTTGATTCTTGACTACTCAATATTTAGCTCTCGACTTACTTACCTATGAATAGACTGTGCTATAATTTAATATTTATTTATGCAATTATCGGCCATACATCTTGGTAATACAGGGGTGTTTTCTTTGGAATATATTTAGATATGTGTAACGACTTACGGGTGTATTTTGAGTTGTATTTTATTTTTACACGTGAGAAAGTTCGGAAGTAGATATTAATATTATGATCGTCTGTAAATAAAATTAAGAAAAAATGTAACTATGTACATTTTACATTTTATTCTTACTGCACTTTGAAAAGTAGGTACCTAATAGTTCCTCTATTTTTTTTTACTATTTTGAGCTTTTAAAAGTTGAAACAAGGTTGAAACATATACAATTTATACATATACATTAATAATTGTATATTTATAGTATCGATTATTATTAATATAATAAATAAAAAAAGCTATACATAGTCTATTAATTATATTATTTTATTTAAAACTGTGAATCTTTAAAATAACTTGTGACATTTAAAAATATATATTTGCTTGTTTTACTAACGGTACCTTTGTACTCGGAAAACAGAAATGATCTGCAACATACAAAGAAAAACCGTGATTACGCTATCATATCTCCATCTCACTTGCGAGTAAATTACAGCCTAAGCTAGACAAAGACAGCAATTGGTAGATTAAGCTATAATTTTGTTCTCATCATTATAATTGGTGAGCATAAATAATGCATTTACAGAAAAATTGCCGATATCTTCAGTGATTATGTTGATAATATTATAAAATTATTCCTCGTGTTTTCTGTTATACGCAGTATTGTATCTAATAGTTTTTTAATGAAAACCTTTTTGCAAGAAATACTATATCCATTAAAATATTTATTATAGAATATACCACAGCTAGTTATATTCTGGAGACCGCGGCTTTACTTGCGTGGTACAAGAATAATAGTAATTGTTCTAGGATTTTTACATATATTGCAAAAGTAGTGAAATAAAGCTGATTAGATAGATATCTTTTACAATATTTGATATAGTATAGATAAAGACTTAAATAAAAAAAGAACTTTCTTGACTTAAAAAAAATAAGTACTTAGAATATTTAAAATTCAACTACAAAGAACCTTATGGTTTCCCTGCATTTATATTTGTTTTATAATATACTATATTAAATACTGACCTAGGCATAATTCATATTATACTGACTCACACAAATACACGCTCACACACACGCTCATTGTAATAATAGATGCGTTACTATAAGCACAGATAATATAATACTCTATAAGATTACTATGCATTTGTATTATGGAAAATAATTTAATTTGTTTGCCCTTGGCGCATTATATGTGTTGACATAAAGATTATAATATTAATTTTTATGATCCGTTTATTACATACGTAGTCTTAAGTTCATGACGTTTAATTTATCGTACAAGTTGCAAGTATGGCTTTACTTGGAGTGGAAATTAGCTTTTATTTAATACTAGCTGTGCCCCGCGGTTTCACCCGCATTGCTCCGCTCCTGTTGGTCTTAGCGTGATGATATATTATAGCCTTCCTCGATAAATGGGCTACCTAACACCAAAGAATTTTTCAAATCGGACCAGTAGATCCTGAGATTAGCGCGTTCAAACAAACAAACGCTTCAGCTTTATAATATTAGTATAGAGAATAGGTGGATAAAATTTTCAATACTAGTTTAAAGAACTTCACCACATTGCTATTAAATATTACAAAACAAACGACAATTATTGAGAAATAGCTCCCGAACTAAAATTAGAAACAAACGTTTTAAATAATGGAGTCTAAATATGCAAATTGGATTGAAGCCTGCAACCATGTTATTGTTATAATAACCTAACGAGCATAGTAATGCTGCATTTCCTAACATTTTCAAGGATTTTCTGCACTTCCGTTGCAATTATGTGCATTGTGTAATGTCTTCTGGGAAAAAATATAACTAGGGACTTCCAGAATCCAGATAGCTAAATTTTGTTAGCTAACAGCTAAAAGCTGAAGAGTTTGTTTGTTTGTTTGAACGCGCTAATCTCAGGAACTACTGGTCCGATTAGAAAAATTATTTCGGTGTTACATAGACCTTTTATAGGCTTTTTTTTGATCCGGCAAAGACCAAAAGAAGCGGAGTAATGCAGGTAAAACCGCAGGGTCACGGACGAATTCTACCTATACCCGTGGCCCTGTCGTTGATGCGGTTTGACGGAACACAGTGGGGTTTTGGTCGGTAGAAATCCAACATAACCCACGGCCTCTTCCCCGGAGGCCGTGGGTATCTATGCAAGATTTCCCCACTTACAAAAAAACAAAAGGTAAAACGGCAGGGCACAGCTAGTCTACTATATACAGGACTCGCCTCGAAGGACCTCTGCTTCTCCAAGATAAAATATCTCGCTCTGGTAAAACGAAGCAGAAAATTTTATTGTTTATTAGCAACATTAACAAACAATAATAATTTACTAATACGCGTAACATAATATATTCGTTGAAGTGTATGGAATTTTCTTCATACACTTCAAAAACATGAAAATAATAGCTTTTCAAAGTTTCATGACAACAAAACAATAAATAATAATATCATAAATAGTAAACGATTGTTTTTCTTTAATGAAAGTCTGGCATATCACGATATTAAAGGTTGTATGTGTCAAATAATGTGCTATAGGTCAATGGTTTGCGAAATAATAATGAAATTCTAGGCGCCTGGGAGACTGGCATTGAAAATATCTAATTGATTTTAAGATTAATAATTATAATTTGGTACAAAATAATGGTTGGCTTCTTTCAGTTAATGGTGTGTACTATCTCAAAGGAATTGAATGTCATTTCTTAAATCTTAAAAAATACTGAACGCTGTAAAATTCGATGTGTGTGTGTAGTTTAGTTGAAATGAAGGGATGGACGGATTTTTGCTGAACAACCGAAAAATATAGGAAAACCGGTAAGTGAAAAAAAAACAGTTTTCTTCTTGATATTTCAGATAATGGAACCAATACACTATGCTAAAAATATATTTTATTTATTACATTCATTTATTTCCTTCGGCACCTGGTGTGTCAAAAAAATTATGTAAACAAACGAACATCAAAGTGTGGCCACACACATAGATAAGGGGGAGGTCATGGGTTCAGTATAGTAAATATTACGATCATATAACCTATGCCTTACAATACATATTTAAAAAGACAATTACAAAACCTACAACAACCTTTTTTTTTTTGGCATAGACTCAACTAACAACGCATAGGAAATTTAGTTCAACCATAATACGACATAATATTATTCTTTAAAAGGTTATCTACAAAAATTCAGAAGCCTCTATCGCATTTATTTAATTGGCTGTCATTGCAAATTTTTCTGAAGTGACACAAAGAAAAACTCCTACTCTATAGCAATATCAGCCAAGTAACCCAAAACAAGGATACGTTTACTAGTTTTTAACGTCATATTTATTTACGTTAAGCATAATGCACACGATCTGGTGGCACGTGTTACAGGGACGAGTCGTAAAAATTTTGGAATTTTGTGCTCATCTGGTGCGGTTAGTGTGTACGGGACTTTAAATGCGCGTAAAAATGTATCATAAACTTTATAAACGTTTATAGTATGGGACTTACTATTTCTGGTGTGAAAGCTGTGTCATATGTGTTTTAATGTTTTTTTTCTGTTGAGCCCGGATTTAAATTATATTTTACATAAGTACCTACAGTGTACACTTAAAGTAAGATGTAAGTAGTTCAGTATTTAATTCAAATCTATGCCCTTGATTCAAAATCAAAAATAGTTAACTAAAAGAAAATTAGCTAAAATATTGAATACTTTTCAACGAATTTTAAACGTGATTTTTTCCGTGATATTTCGAACACTTTACAGCCAGCGTGGTCACGGAGAGACTCTAGAGTTGATTAATTATTAAAGTACTTACCGTATTGTTACCATATTTATTACTAGATTTCCGATCGCGGCTTCGCCCGCGTTTGCAAAGGAAAACCCGCATAGTTCCCGTTCCCGTGGGATTTCCGGGATAAAAACTATCCTATGTGTTAATCCAAGTTACCCTCTATATGTGTGCTAAATTTCATTGTAATCGGTTCAGTAGTTTTTACGTGAAAGAGTAACAAACATCCATACATCCATACATCCATACATCCATACATCCTTACAAACTTTCGCCTTTATAATATATATTAGATATTAGATTAGATATTAGATATTAGATATTAGAATATTAGATATTAGATTAACTTCTGATTACATCACTCAAACATAGAATTTGAACACCTTACAAAAGTACATATAAAAATCGATATGACGTTAATTAATATTGACTATTTACACATTTAATTCTAAACTGTACATAAATATAAAATCAAAACCAATGTTAAAGTAATTTCATATCGTTTTTGTTAGCCCTTGACACGGCTAGACATTTAGTCGACTATAATTGAACACCTGTGGCCAACTTATATAATGGGTTTACGATTAACTGTGCTTGTTTTTCCTGTGTTAACCGACTTTTAGATATTAGATACTAATTCTTATGAATTATATGACATTTCATTCCTATATAGTATGTATTACAGATAATGTAATAGTAGACTATTTAGTGCACGGTCAAGTACGATTTTGATATTGGGTTGAATGTACGAGAAAACTATAATACAACAAATTCTTAAATTTTTTCGTTACGTAATAATTTACACACTTTCATATTTATCATTAAAGACTTTTTAATCTTACAAAATAAGATTGCAAAGCTAGCTAGACCTTGATTATATTCACAAGAATGTCATTAAATTATATACCTACCTACCTATTAAATTTATCAAAAAATATATTTAAAACATAATTAATAATAATTAACTTTATGGTTTACCTACTAAATAGATACTCCGAAAACATTTGCAACAACCACCGCCCACAATGTAACTTAAGAAAAGATAAAAGGTACAGCAAAAGGTTCAAACATGAAATATAGATTGACTTTCAGGACCATAACAGTGTCTGGTTTCAGGGTTAGCCAACAAAGGGCGACTGTTTCAAACAAACACTAGAGATATAAGGCATAAGCTTTAGCGGAATTTTTAAATAAAATAGTTTTCAATTCGTATGTATATTTAAGTTATTTTTAAACCTTAAATATAGAGGACGACAAAACATAATTACTTAATAACTCAGGCCCCGGAATCACAGACACAATAGAAAATCTATTATGTCGTGGACCGATCGGGCCGTTCGGGGCTCAATGGGTTAAATCGGTTATTCTATAAAAAAGTGTATTTTTTAATATTGTTCAAAACTATAATTCACGATAATGCTTTGATGCTATTAAAAATATGAAAAGTAATGTAGGACTTAAACTTTAAGCTGCAAATACTAATTTGCATATAAATTATACTCTTGAGTTCATTACTTTTATTAGATTTTGATATAAGTACTGTGAATATTTTAGCTTGCTCGTTTTAAAATCAGAACTAAAATAACATGGTGTTGTTTAATATAAAATTTGTGTGAATTTTAAAAATTCTGCATGTCTATTATGAAATTTAAATAATAACTTTTTAAATTATTTATTAATCGAATCAAAAAGTTTTCACAATATTCAATTTAAACTTTAATCTAAGGTTTAAAAATCTAACAGCTAGTTAAATGGAACACACGTTAAATTTGTCTCTAATTAACTGAAGACTCCAGGTTTGTTGATGTTATCAGAAACTTGATATCACCACGTGTTCGCTTTGAACTCCGATAAATATAGTTTGTATTAAAATTCATATTATTAGCATATTACTATGTGTGTAATCATTATAACATGTATTGTTAATAGTATGTATGGAAATAAGAATACGGTTTAATTGATTCCATGCATAATTTTTTTAGTTTTCAACTTTGAATTGGTTAAAAATAAAAATAAAAATATTTTCAATATACTTAAAATATTCCACCTAGGTACTGTTTTCGCGAGAAAAAAAACGGATGAAATATTATTGGACTGAAACGTTTGACATCATATTATGGTAATTTGCACTCGACCAGCTTATCTGGTGAAGGTGCATGTACCTTCTAAGTTAAACATTGGTAGAAAGCCTGTGTCCCTGCAAAGAGAATGAAATTATTGAAGATGATGATTTTTTATTTTATTATCAAGTAAGAAAATTCAGTTCTACCACATTTTTCTATACCGCTAATCCATGAAAACTTTTCGTTATATGAAAATAACTGGCTGCGCTCTGCGGTTTCACCCACGTGGCTCCGCTCCTGTTGGTCTTAGTGTGATGATAATATATAGCCTTCCACGATGAATGGGCTATCTAACACCGAAAGAATTTTTCAAATCGGGCCAAATCGAGATTAGCACGGTCAAACAAACAAAAAAAGCTTCAGCTTTATAATATTAGTATAGATAATAACACAAATCTCACTACAACGTCACAGGTTCTATATCTGTTGATAATTGTTATTTCTAGCGCAGCTGCATCTCGAAACCAGTTTGTACAGTAGCGCCGTCATTAGAATCACGAATGGAGCCCACTGTTCCATCAAATAAGCTTCTGATAACTATAATTTGTTGGATTTCAATGTATGCGATGGTAATGGTATGAACTGAAGGTCTTGTTGCCTGCGGTGTGAAATAAGCAATTGCAAAGTAATGTTGTATTCCGGGATGGAAATAGATATGATTCTAAAGATGACAAACTTTGGAATAATATTTCTATAAAATCTGTTTCAAAATAAAATCTGTTTATGATGAGATTCGCGTTGTATGCGTGATGTTGAAAACATCGTTTGTATTTAATAGAAATAGAGAGCACATTAAGGAGTAAATTTCTTATCACTCTTTAATATTAAAGTAACAGATGGCTTGACCTGTGGTGATAAAAATAAATACTATCTTTGTCACTCAAGAATTATATGTAATTCTCGTTAATAATTTTACAATTTATTCATTCCAATCCATCAAATATTCTCCTTTATTACCTAGATTCAAAGCCTAATCCGCACGTGCATAATAAACCAAATAAATTCATACCAATAATGATTTATACCAACAGACATACTAGGGACATTAACCATCAAGTCTTGAACTTAAAATCGTGACATAAGTCGATGTTCACAATAATTATATATCAATCTTCGATGATTACCCCACATTATCGTCCTGACCTCAATTAGTCTAAGCTGTTTTTAAAACGATAATGTCAATGTATAACGTGTGTTATTTATTGTACAATGATCTTGATATGTTTGATTTTTGTATTGGAATTATTACCTTCTCAACATTTATTATCCTTGATATACCATTGATAGTTATTTGATCGGGTTAGGTCCCTGATGGTTTATAAAAATGCCTGTAGCAAGATATAGTTTTGTACGCACCACTGCTGGGACACGGGCCTTCTATGAGGGTACAGGCCACTCCATTTTGAGTTCTTAGGTTTAAATATTGATAGGTGAAAGTATTGTTCTAATGAGAGCAGTAGCACGCAGTAGTAAGCTTAATAAAACACTACATTGATAATAAACCCTATGATTCAAGGCTGATTTCGAACATATAATACGATATTCATCATGCTAAAGATGATAACATGAGCCAAACATTTGTAACCTCTTCTAATATCCTTTTATTTATAGCGAAAGATTTGACCTCTTTTCCATCATTTGAAATTCCCAAGTAATAATTAATAAAGCATTCGATACACCATCATCACGACATAACGGTGCACTTAATATTCTAACTTTGGTCTAGATAAGCACTAGAACATGGCCTAAGCTACGTGCTTAGGATGCATTGTTAAGTAATCATTGATTCAATCACGACAAATAACTGTATTGATTGGATTAAATTGAACGCAAACACGGTGGCTTAAGTGAAATGGTCGTCTAATTAAAAATTATTGTTACTTTGTATGTACTTCCTTGTTGTTAAAATAGATTGGTGAGCTGCTTTAGCCTCTATAGACACAAATATTGTCCCTGTTCTTACTATTTGCAAAAGCATGATATACTTTGTTTGGGGAAGAGCTGCTTCAGCGAAGCCAAACAGAGCTTTCGTCTTGTGCCCATTAATGTTAAAAACATTTCAATAAGTTTTCTCTAATGATCACATTTCCTCAAAATTGCGATAAAAGTACCTTCATAAAAGTCAAAATCACACAACAGCAAGTTTCGCTTGCCCGCCAAAGAAAGGACTACAGAAAAGCAAGATTCTCCATCCAAAAGTGGCTCAATATAATGTTGCTCCCAGTCAAATCGCATTAACGGTCCCTCCATACAAGGTACGACCATGGTAATTATTGTCACAGGTCAGTATCAGGTTTAAAAATGGTAGAGAAAGTTCAAACCTGTTTGCAAAATGAACCTGCAATTCGCTTCAAGGACATCTTGTAATTGCGTCGGATCTTGATATTGAATACAGTTTTAAAACGCCCCAGACGTATAAAAAATGGGCAGTTTGTATGGGTATATAATTAATAAAAAAGAAGACTGCAGATTTTAAAATGAGAATCACTGATCAAAATGTTAAATGTGCTGCCTTTTTTTCGCTTCCAATTTTACACATGGAAAATCATATAATGAAATCATACAGAAAAAAACCGGCCAAGTGCGAGTCGGGCTCGCGCACAAAGGGTTCCGTAGCAGCAAATATAATAAATTACAGTTAAATCAACCTATCTCAAAAACTATAAGAGATACTTTGATCAAACCAAAAATCGTTGAAAGAGTTAATTAGCATGCATCACCTCTATTTTTTTTAGAATTTTATACCCCGTAGTTATAAAAATAGAGGGGGGGGGACATACTTTTTACGACTTTGAGAGCTGATATCTCAAAAACCGTTCACTTTAAGAAAAATGTTTTTTAGAAAACTTTATATCATTTTAAAAGACCTTTCCATTGATACCCCACACGGGTATGTACATCGAAAAAAAAAATTTCATCCCTCAGTTACATGTATGGGGGGCCCCACCCCCAATTCTTTTTTTTACTATTTAGTGTCATATTTTTGTAGCGGTTCATACAACACATATTCCCATCAAATTTCATCACTGTAGTACTTATAGTTTCCGAGTAAATCGGCTGTGACAGACGGACAGACGGACAGACGGACAGACGGACATGACGAAACTATAAGGGTTCCGTTTTTGCCATTTTGGCTACGGAACCCTAAAAAACATTCTAAAGCTGAAGTAAAAATAGAATTCTAATGAACGATATCTCATTCACTTTTGATTTATCAACCATGGCTAAGGCCACAGTATTACCATCCTACAGTATGGCGACGAATGTACTTGTGCAGAGAAACGGAGGGGAACTGGCGGGGGGTCGGGCGACGCGGGCCGCTTAATGCAATCACGCTGAGTTTGCATTAACTATCGCGAAAGGACGACGCAGTCGTATTTTTTGTGTAATAATTTTATTATACATAGGTACTTACATATTCTATTATGGCGCGCACAAACTGTTCGGTTTACGGATGTAAATCTACATTGAAATCCCAGAAGGAAACAATATTTCAGAAAGATTGTATTAATTGTATCTGTTGAATTAAAATCAAAGCTATGTATATGTTGTCCTCATTATTTTCTAATCAGATTGAACATCCCAATGCGAATGCATTACTTAGTTAAATGGTATAATATACAATTAAGAACATCCAAAAATAAAGTGTCCACGTAAATAATATTTAGCAGTGCAATATCTGTAATTATATATTTATGAACAAATAATTACATCAGATTTAATAATCGCAATTATTTTGAATGTACATATGAATAAATGATTTCATCATAATATTAATAATCAAAATTGTTTTATTTCCCATTTGTTGCAACCCTAGCGTATTTTCGTGTGGCAGCGTAAGTACCTACGCTGGCGGCGGCATCGCGCGACATCAAAGGCGATTCCTTACTGTAGGAAATAATATTGTAATACTGTGCTAAGGCATTGTAGAGATAGAAAATGTTGGAAATTTTTCCTTCCTAACATTAAACTTAAACTAAAATCAAACTTCATTAACTACGATACTAATACAAATAGACAACTCAAAAAAAGCACTTATATAAGTTTATCATGCCACACACACAGACGCACACTTTTGTGCATAACATATTCTTTCACGTTTCCTGGATGAGGTTGCAGAATGCCTCCTCTTCCAGTGCAAATGATGCCTTATTTTTAACATTATTTTATAGAAGTAAAATGAATAAATAGAAGTGATTCCTTCACCATAACATCCAGCAAAATTTATTTCATCCAAAGCCCTTTCCTATTCCATTGCAGACACGATGCAGTACCTAAATGCAAATCGCCTATGAGCATTTCCTTCACGAACACATGTAGGTCAAGTGCGTGATGTGATTCATTTAACTTTATCAGATTTGCAAGTAATTAAGGAAGTATTGTAATAACAGATGTTATTCATAATGATATACAATTATCTATTTCTGTATGCATTTTTATGTATAGTCATATTTGTTTATTAGGATTTATTGTCTAACATCGTACAAACTGTTTGAAAAAATGTGATTGTATTTTTTTCTGAAACAAAACTTTCTATTATTTAATAAGATAATCTTATTTCTGCAGTAATTATCTGCTATTATTCTTTATGACCTATTATTTCCTCCCGATCCCATGGTGAGCGGTAGGATACAACGAATTTTAAGTTTTATTTGGAAATTGAAAAATCTTATAAATAACTATTATTACAAACAAAATATAGTTATGATTTGAATTAGTCTTTAATTATTATAATAATTATACTTGAATTGCACTTGGCATCCATTTTGCAACATCCACCTACGCGGCCCGTGGGTGGTTATAAAGTAAATCTATTTATTATGACCACTTAAATATCAGGTTGAATGCTCTTAAACATAGCTCAAGACACGAAGAAAATAAATTATAACTTATTTTGTATCCTATTATACTGAAAGTTTGTGAGGATGGATGGATGGATGTTTGTCTCTTTCACGCAAATACCACTGAACCGATTACAATGAAATTTGGTATGTAGCTGAAGACCCAGAATAAGACATCGGCTACTTTTTATCCCGGTAATCCCACAGGAACGGGAACTATGCGGGTTTTTCTTTGAAAACGCGGGCGAAGCCTCGGGCGTAAATTAGTATAACATAGTTTACTGTATTGTTTACAGCTAAGTAAATATAAAGTCAAGATTAAGTTAAATTATTCATAGTTAATTTGTTCAGTTGTATCGCTGTATAATAATTGGCAGATAAATTTATAAAGTTATAACGTTGAGTTAGTTGTTATTTATTAAGTTAGATATATCTTAGACAAAGCTAGATATATCTTACTTTGTCAGTCCTGAAAATAGCGATAGAACGGCGAATAGCAAGATAATTTTATTTTAGGTATGTGTTATTGTGTCCTTGAAATCTTTCATCACATTTATTCCATCTATTTTAAGTTGAAAATCTATCAAAATCAACAGTAACCTGCTAACTGTAAGGAACTTTTTCTTCATTATGGAACGTTTTCTGATCAGCAAATAATACCAATGTTGATAGCTTACAATTCTATATCACGTTACCCTGAAATACAAACAGCTAATCAAAAGTATTATTTATCTATTAACAACTTGATGATTGAACAATAGCACTAACACAAGAACAGACAATTTCTACTCCATGTCAAAGTAACAAATAAGGCTGCATTGATTTATGTCAGAATTATTCGGTGGCTCAAGTCGAATCGATCCTACGCATTGCATTGCGAAATAGATAACACCTGCGGCTGACATAATATTATTTACGATCAAGTTTATTGTGCATGCTGTGGTACTATTAATTTGGTATGAGTTCTAAATGAAGTGGTAGTTCTTGTAATTACAATCCTGAATATGCTTTGCAGTTAGGAATCTATACTAATATTATAAAGCTGAAGAGTTTGTTTGAACGCGCTAATCTCAGGAACTACTGGTTCGATTTGAAAAATTATTTCGGTGTTAGATAGCCCATTTATCAAGGAAGACTATATGCTATATATCATCACGCTAAGACCAGCTTGAGCGGAGCAATGCGCCTGAAACCGCGGAGCACAGCTAGTAAGGAATAAAGGTCATTTATGTTTCAAAATATGTCATTTGAAAAATAAGATGTACTTAAAAATCCTTTTTATATTTTAAGAACTATATCTTCTATAGGGTGTATTTCCCTAAAATGACCTCGCAGAAACCTTTCTGTTTTATTTATCTCAGTATATAATATATTCGTGAAGTCCCACGACCCTTTGAAGACATTGCAGTTTAATGTTACTTATTAATAGACTTGATTGAAATGTTTTCCTTTATAGAGAATTAGATGATCAGCCTTTTATTAGATATAAATTATTATCACTCTAAAGAACACTAGTGAAATCTTATTTTATCCTAAATACATGACAATCAATAATACGCAAACTCCTTAAAAGATGTAGGACCCAAAATAAATTATACTTGATACAAATTATGTACTAATTCAGTTTTGGTCCGGGAGCCAGCAGCAGATTTTATGACCAAGTTCCTCTCAAGCGGTAATTAGTAAAATGCATCAAAGTATAGTATTATGAAGCCTCGTGAACGTCAGCTGGAGCTCGGTTGGGGGGAAGAGCGGTTGTAGCCTCCCGTATCAGCTGACGGTTTTTCCACCAAGATACAGCCAGCTGACATATATCCACAGTTACATATAAGCTATCATCAGGTAAATTTTTGTTTGAGAGGAAATAACGGAAAATAAATTTTTCTTTAAATTTAACTTTCATGTTCGAGACACCAGCTGACGTATAATACACCATGTTGTAACCAGCTGACTATTTTTTTTCGTTGAGATATTGGGTTAGCTACAATTTGACAAATTTTTAGCTGAGAGGAAATGAATGAATGAATGTATTTTTTTTCCTATGTGCGTGGGAGGCTACAACCGCTCACCCCCCCAACCGAGCGCCAGCTGACGTTCACGAGGCTTTATAATACTATACTCTCATGCGTCTGACGAATTATCTCTTGAGAGGAAATAGTTAACCAAATTTGCACCTGGCTCCCTAACCATTTAGAATACAGAACAAATTCAAGCAAAATACGACAATAGAGAACATACAATTCAATAACTAAAAGTCAACATAACACAATGTAGCATAAACTGGCTCGTGCTGCTCTTGCGCAAGCTAAACATGTTGATGACAACGATATTATAACACTACAAACTAAAAACGATCCTAAACACAAACACAATAAGGTTCACATTGAAGGAACAACTGATCGAGATAAACTTGTAAAGCTCTGTCAATGCAAAGCTGATATTTAACGACTGCCACATAATTTATGCATGGAAGATTAAAACTATGTCGAAAGATAGTTTTTCAGATTACCGGTTTTATGTTTACTTTAGATATAGATAAGATTCGATCAATAATTTTATGGTAACGTTAATTTACTGTTAGATGCATTTTTTTTATTTTACTGTTCTGATGATAAGGTAGTTGTTATAAATTGAGCAATCGTAGACAATGCTTCTTCTAAGAATAGTGTTTAAGTTACAAATTGGTGTTAGCTCTCTGTTTGACATACAAACAATCAGTTTCGATTGATATTTGGTAAGAAAATAGCATTATTTGCTTCCTGTTTCAGCATTTTTTTTTTATTACATTTCCCTATCAGTTTGGACTCGAATAATTCTGAAAGGTTTCTTGTTACGTGGCGTAATGATTAAACTTAATGTATATATTAGATATCTATATCTTACCTTACGTTTTGGACGCTAGTTCATGACAACTTCATTAATAAATAAACAAATAAAGAAATAAATGGTAATGTTGAACAATTCATTCCGTAATCTGAATCTAATATTTTGCTTTATTTGCATGCTATTTATTGTGTGTCTTAAACAAAACAATTTAGTACATGTAAATTGTATTGTAACATAATTTAAACCGTTCCAGCCTAAAGCAGTAGCCACTTGGCTTACTATACATCAGTCATATAACAAATTACCTTACGCTAACAAATGGTTTAGAACAAATAGTAAAACAATACGATTGAATTACAAACCGTTGTTATAAGATCGTGGACAGTTCAATTATTTTGCTTTGTATTGTCTTTTGGTTTTATTACTTTTTAATGTAAGATTGTTGTTTTTAGTTTAAAATCAAGAATCCTTATCCTGTGAATTTCCTCATAAATACAGTTGTATTTAGTGATTTGTGAACACTATTGATTTAAAAAATGCAAAAGTTTAGATAGGTACAAAATTCAAGATTTTGAGCTAAATATAATTTCTTATATTATGTAATTAAGACACAGGAACACTTTTAAATAATATTGTTCATGAAAAATTTATTTTTTATGTAAAATTGAATGTATGTAAACGGCTGTCCTGAAAAAGATGCAACATAAGAGAAGCTCTGACACAGGAACATAAATTTCTAAGTCAATTGTTATTTTTAGGAAACACTATTAGTTGCACAAAAGAAGATTAATGTATATTACTGAAGCGATAGAATCGCCATAAGGGGCAATAAAGACGCCATAAAGTGCTGTTTTAGCCGAAACAATAAATCCATGGAGCGTATATATAGTATAGCATTTCAATTTTCTTTTGAATTCGATTCCCTATTCTTCTGGAGAGCTGGTAAAAGAGTCTAATAAACATTGCGATTGGTTTTTACGCCAAAAATAAATTAGTTGTAGGTTTGTTAGTTTCCTGAGAATGGATGTATGCTATGATGTATAAGAACGGATTTTGCTTCATATATCCTACTAATATTATAAATACGAAATTTTATGCGTATTTTTTGTTACTATTTCATGAAAACGACTGGACGGATTTGGACGAAACTTCGCAGTAATGTTTGGTATAGGTTATACATCAGAATAACACATGAGCTATAGAAATACTTGAACTTGACCGTCAGTAAGTTCACGGGTGAAACCAAGCGGCTCAGCTAGTTGGTAGAGTTTGTATTATGACATAGGTTTTTTCCGTGTATTAAAGTTAAGCCGCGCGCTAAAGTTCGTCATAAAGCTTTGGCTATTCCACCACCAAATACGACCATAATATGTTCCCGCGATATTTACGAACCTAAACTACGTCTTTACAATAGAAGTACGGTAATTTGTTTGAGAAGTGCAGACTAAATGAGCGATAACTCGCACTGCAAGTACTATGTTCGTGCACTATTCTATAAACCGGTTTCGAACCGCTTCTGCTTTTCCCTGCAAAAGTTCATATGTATGTATATTGTATAGTAGGATATAGTTCGTAGTATAGTGTTTTAAGGCATGAGATGTAGCGTGTTTTTATAGTGAGGTTATTACAAGTAATTTTGCATAAGCTTTTTATTCAATTTTTTGTAATTTAACCAGTTTGATACTATAGAGTACAATTCTCTATATGGTAAAAAAAGGTCAGCAGCTTCCAGTGCTTGTTTAGCCCTTGAGATTGAATACCTAAATTATATTTAACTTGGAGCAAACGAATCATATCCTAAGAAACTAATAAATCATATAGTAAACTATGGCCGGCTGAACTACATTACATATTAATGTATTCATCTAGGTAAAATTGCGTCCTCTAAAAAACGCAACCCCAAATGTAACTTTTCAATGGACTATTTGAAATAATAACGAACGACAATACGTTTTATTCTTATTAGTAAATTTATTTCATTAAGGGCTGATTTTTCAATCTTTGGTTAAAACTTATTCGTCGAATAATGTATAAAACTACCATTTTAAAAACGTATTCTAATTGCCGGTATTTGACAGTTTACGTGACATTTTAATTTCATCGTGTTATACTTTATTTGACGGATAAATTTTATCCAAGCATTGAAAAATCGGCCCTTAATTTACGCTGTATCCACAACTTGTTCCAAAGCCCAGATAGTTGATATCCCATAGCTAAAGATGTTTCTCAAGTTCCCTGTTATTTAAAATTGTATTTATTTTACTTACGTGAATATAACTTGGGACTTAGGGGGATTCTGCTCTGCTTGTAAAGTTAGATTTTATAAATCCTACTTGGAATGGTTATTTAAATTTTATCTATTTTATTTCAAACGATTATAGTTTACTATATTTTTCTTTTACCATCACTACATAGTATAAAACAAAGTCGCTTTCTCTGTCCCTATGTCCCTATGTATGCTTAAATCTTTAAAACTACGCAACGGATTTTGCTGCGGTTTTTTTGAATAGATAGAGTGAGTGATTCAAGAGGAAGGTTTTAGTATATAATTTATTATGTTTTAGACAAAACGGGCGAAGCCGCGGGCGGAAAGCTAGTAAGATATAAGTAGTTATTGTATTAAGTACGATCGTAAGTGGTTCTTATCACCATAGAGCAGGTAATATCGACAACTATTAGTCAATGAGAATAGACTGAAAAACCGATGAGCTTTTAGTAAGGTTTCTTACTAATTTGCTATTTTCTAAGCTGTTTCTATTACAAAAAAAATAACACGATTTTCGACTCTACTCCGAGTCTTAAATTCAACAATCTAACTTAGGATTTGTAAATCAGTCAATCACTACATAGTATAAAACAAAGTTGCTGCCCAGTATCTGACTGTCCCTGTGTAAGCTTCGACGTATAAAACTACGGATTTTTTAATACATAGAGTTGCATATTATTGGTCATGTTTGAGACAACGCGCGTGAATCCGCGGGCAAAAGTTAGTAAGAAATACGCGCTATAAAAGACGTTATCACGTGGATATAAAGGTTTCTCACAAGTCAAGTGTCCCAGTACAAATGTTTGCAATAATATCTAAAGTAAATGGCTTACAGAATCAACACAGGTGGGTGAGAAAGTGATAATGTATAATTTATTTTATTATTATTTTCCGTTATATAATATCGTTTGTAGAGCTTTATTCAAGGTTTAGAGAACACCGTTAAATAAATTTGTACTGGGCTGAATCCTAAGGATCTGTGGTGTAGGTATGTATAGCAGTTGTTTACTAGTAAAACATTATATTGAATTTTATGAAGAGATATGTATATTCCTCTACAACTCTATCTTATGGTAATGACGGGTATTTGTACACTTTAAAATTCCCCTAACATTTAACTCCAAAGTCTAAACACAAAATTAATTCCTTTATAACAACACTAGCTGTGCTCCGCGGTTTTACCCGCAGTGCTCCGCTTCTGTTGGTCTTAGCGAAATGATATATAGCCTATAGCCTTCCTCAATAAATGGGCTATCGAACACCGAAAGAATTTTTCAAATCGGACCAGTAGTTCCCGAGATTAGCGCGTTCAAACAAACAAACAAACTCTTCAGCTTTACAATATTAGTATATATGTATATGTATTACTAATACGAGTATATACCTACACAAACCAACATTATCTCTAACATTTTTAATAAATATAACATAGCGTTTATAGTTTATACATCAATTACAAATTACAATGACTCCTTTGTGATATATACAGCAAAACTGGAATCACGTTTTCTACACAATAAATACATACACATATTATACATATATACGTGTATGTATATACGTCACGATATAAACACGTGACTATAGTAAAACAGTATTAAGGAAAATAATAATTGAAAATCAATGCTACGCAATATGTAACTGCGATTCAATTAAATTTATCAGTATGCGGTTTGATTTTAAGAGAAGTCAATTAATAAAACAATGGTTTGCGGTTTTTTGTTTATTAGGATATTTTACTGGCCGTGTTTTGAAAAGCAATTAGGAGATTGTTGACCCGAGTTTTATTATCAACTAGCTGCTCCCCGCGGTTTCACCCCCGTGGCTCAGCTCCTGTTGGTCGTAGCGTGATGATATATAGCCTATAACCTTCCTCGATAAATGAGCTTTCTAACACCGAAATAGATTAGCGGTCCGCCCCATTTCGCCCGTGGTACATATTTCGCAATAAAAGGTAGCCTATGTTCTTTCTCAGGGTCTTAAGACTGTCTGTGCCAAAATTCATCAAAATCGGTTGAGAGGTTTAAGCGAGAAAGCGTAACAGACAGACAGAGTTACTTTCGCATTTATTATAGTAGGGATTAGATATGTGTAGAATAAAGTTTATATTGACATGGTGTATCAGGTCACAGAATATCACCTTAAATTCCTTTTTAAAGACATGATGATGAGTCAATTAATAATTATAGGTCCTAAAATTCTATGTAGATTCGAACCCGTGAACTCGGGCGGTAAAAATCTAACTGTATTTATATAAATTTAAATTTAATGAACTATTTGAAATTTTACTTAAATATTCTAAGCTTAGGAACGACCATACTGGATTTTAATAAATTTTTCTACATTTGATAGATGGTTTCGGATTCCTTAGGATTAATGGCTAAGCTGAACTCATTCTTTCTTAAAGAAATCTAACACATTGAAACTCTAAAGCATTTTTATTGGATCTGTGAGATATACCATTAGAAGTACAAGTCACTTGGATCCTTGCCAGAGTAAAACAAAGAACTAGGATCTTCAGTAAATACCTTTTTTACTTAATGACTTTGGCAGAGGAATTCCGTATTAGTTGCACGGTTAATTAATCACGTACCTACAATGTAATGTGATTTACTTCTTTGTGTCATATTTCACAAAATATTTTTGTTACGCGATTTTTGACCGACTTCAAAAAAGATGGAGGTTGTTTTATTCGCATGTAATTTTTTGGATTTGTTACCTTTGAAGTTTCAGATGGGTGTGCCGATTTCGATAATTCTTTTTTTTTATTTGAAAGCTGGTGCCTGTCATGTTGTCCCACTCAAATTTGGTTTAGTTCTACAATCTGAAGGTTTTTTTTAAGAATTATATTGCATCCGAAGTGTTTAACTTTGGTTTTAAATCGTGTTTTATTTCTTGTAAATAAAATATAAGAAAAAGAACGCGTAAAGCCAAAAATAGTATTATCAAAAATGTAATCTATTTTTCATAAATAAACCCAAATTAGGGTTGTCCACACGATTTTTCAAACGTCGATATATTTATTTTACTGCAAGTGCAGTTCTCACGCTTTATGATTAAATGCATACAATATTATGTATTTATATATACAATACGATAGATAATTTTACAATCGACTACTACGTCGAAGTGTAGATAAGCCATATTGCGTTATTGCACTTATTAAGGTCCATTTGGATTTATTGTATAATATTGTATTAGTATGAATAATAATATAGGAATAAATGATCATTTATTATCAGTTATATCATTATACTGATTTATTGTTATTTAATTAGTATGATGCTATTGGTTTGGTTATTAATATAACAATATTAATTTGGTCACTTGTTTTCAACATACACACACAACATACATACATACATAAGAAAGACCGCATAAACTAAAATATAATGAACAAAGCAAGTGCATTTCTTATATTATAATTTGACTTAAAGTAAATCCTACCTGGATGGGTGAATGAAAGGTTTACTACTGAATAGATTTTGATAAAATTTGGAAGTTTAGTAGATTATGTACTAGAATAACACAGTTGTAGAGCGGTAACGAGAAGTCATGAGCAAGAGTTACGCCAGTAACGTCGTCATAATAATAAAAGCTAAAAAACATTAAAAAAACGTGTTTTGAATGTACTACTTAAATTAATTTTTCTTTACATAATATAAATATGTCAATTTGCATCCCGTAAATATTCTCTATAAACGCTACGACTTGACCTTAAGTTAAAAATTAAATACAAACAAAATATAAATTGAAAATGCGCTATCAAAGGAAACCAAACACAGGCATGTATGATAAGACCATAACAACGTATCGGGGCACAGATAATAAAGTTTATTAGAATTTCAAGTGCTCTTTAAGTGAACAATTGCACTGATTTATTGAAGGGGAAAAATACACTATTTTCCCCCATTCTTGCTGTAATTAAGGAGTTACACGTATAATTAAACAAGAGAAATAGGTGTTTTGTTTTATATACATACCAAAAACATGAATGAACAATTTTTAAGATAATGACCATGCGTCGATTTTAAATAATGTCAAGTATTATAACAATTACATAAATATTTGAAATAACGTGAGTTCGTTTTATCCCTATAAGATAATTATTGTGGCTGTAAAATATGTCGTTGTATATGTCTCATTTATCCGTATCATTTCATGATCAACTAATTACTGATTCTAATCAGTAAGCAGCAAATTACTTGGTCATTACATGATTTTCTTAGAACATTCTAAAAACTATAAAAAACAAAACTTTGTAGCTAGTACGTACATAAACTTTATTACATGTGCAATCTCATTACATTGTTTAAATAGATGTATTTAATAATAATTAAATTATTATCTTAACGTAGGTACATTAAAATGTAATAATACTATTATAATACATTTATCTTATATATAAAATTCTCGTGTCACAATGTTAGTCTGCATACTCCTCCTAAACGGGTGGACCGATTCTCATGAAATTTTCTGTGCATATCGGGTAAGTCTGAGAATCGGCCAACATCTATTATTCATATGTACCACGGGCGAAGCCGGGGCGGACCGCTAGTTTTATATATAATTCAGGACATTCTTCACACACGGTACGATCTGGTCCCATACTAAGGTTTTCGCTTGTGTTATCAAAACCAGATGGCTGATAAACATACATATATAATTTTAAATATCTACTTATTTACATAATTAACACCCAAATACAGAGCAAACATCGATGTTCATCACACAAATATTTGCCCTGGTTGGGAAATGAGAATCGAACCCATAATCTCTGGCTTGGAAGACATGGTCACTACCAACCAAGCCATCGGTGAGTCAGGTTTCAAAATAACATCAATAATATTAATTTATATTCCAGATTTGAATGCGTAAACATAACGTATTAGCGGTATCAAATTATGATGCAATTTGAAACCGATACGAAATAGCTTAGATGCTACCGTTTTGAAAATTACCTTCAAAATTACAGGGCAATGGAAAATATATAGAATTGTTTCAATATTAGATTAGCTTTCATTCGGCTCAGGTTACTTCGTCTTTCCATTTACAGACCGCATAATATTATGTTTTACACACACCGCAATACCGTTTTCTCAATACGACATCTGAATGTTTAGTGATGTGCACCGTTATCGATATTATTTTCATATTATACGTAATTTTCATACAGACTAATAACTTTAGAAATATGGTTTTGGTAGAGTTCACTTTAATAATAATTACATATTGCGTAACCTACAGGATTATAAATTAAAGAGGTTGTATTTATTGTGGGATTTAAACATGAATTTATCATTTATATTAAATATATATACCATACTGATTCTCTGTGAGTTAAAAAAAGAAAAGTCTGCATAAATGCTTAGCCACTTTACTTGTGTGAGATCTAGGCTATGCTACGGTCATGCGTTTACTACCTCATAAACAAGATTGTTATTTAAATTGTCTTAAGTCTGATTAATTTATCGATAAACTGCATCCAACACTATACAAAGATACAGGGCACGCGCCAGTGCGGTAACTCCAGTAATTCAATATTATTGTTATTATTACTTTATGGTGTATTGACCACCTTGGTGTTATAATATATTTAGTAATATAAATGCCGTGTTTATTCGTTTGTTTTGTAATAAGAAAGTAACGGAGCAATATGTGGTATATTATGTTTTAGTTGGAGATGGTCAATACGAGAAACACCCATTTGCCTAGTATCTACATCTATTTTTAAATAAACTTTGGAGTATGTTTTTATTGTAATTTTACCGTGTGTGTGAGATTTTACCATAAATCCATTGTAGTACTATTGAAAATAACATACTTGTGCTTATATCTTCAAATTATAAAAGGTTTAACCTTTGTAAAGTCAATCCAGATTCAGATCGTTAATGATACTAGAAGAAGAATTATTATAATCACCATAAAACCACAGAGAACACTTCAACAATACATAAACTATGTCAAATTACGCATTGAGCAACATTTTCGTCCATTAACTTACATTTAAACCATTAAGATCTCATCATATGAAGAGCGTGCTGTACGTCTGTAGCAATAAGGAACCGCTACTTTAGGTAGTTGCATGTGTGTGTACCGGCTTTACACCTTCGTTTTGACATAATAAATTTTATGATATTTACACTTTGGAATCTAGTTTCAGGGGTTTTTATGGACGTTGATTTTCACACATGTATTACAAGTAGAGAGTAGTACAAATCGAGATAAATTGAAGCATCATGATTTTTTAAATGAAAGACAACTTTTGTATAGATAATCATAAACAGATGGATAATTTTGCTTTTTTTGTAGTGAGATTGAGTAAAGAATTTTTGCAATCGTAGAATAAGAGAATAACTATCGTACTAAGTATATTGATTTAACCTTTCCTTTATATTTTCCTTTCCTGATCCTTTATATTTTATATTTATGGGTTAAAAAAAAAAACGCCCAACAAACGCGTCATACAACCGCCGCTAGTGTGAAAGCGCACTAATGACCACATTTACCGTTGTCCGCGATACGCAATGGGCTAATAAATCAAAACTTAAACGCCGCTTTATTCGTTGCTAGATGAAGTGCAGTGTGCCCACTTAGGTGGCTGTGCCATACACCGATGGTACACTGTAATTAAAGTTATATTTATTAATTACTTAATCGAAGCAAAGAAACAATTAAAATATTCTGTCAAGACCTTCAATTTTTCAAATTAGGCTGATACTATTCATAACTTTGTTGCTTTTATATCTACATAAATGCAGTATTTCAACGATATTTGAGAATATTATCCTTTTCATTTCATCAAGCTAACGCATTTTGATACGATTGTTATCGCCAGTATGTTCTCTTATTTTGGAACTCTATTATTCACCTTCACGTAGGAAGTGACACGAACTTTATTTCGCGTAGTAGGTAGGTATGTACTGATTTTTCTATTCATGCTAATAGTCGAATAAAGGTCTATTTTTTAATTTTACTTGTGAAATTTATTGTTTAACTTTATTCGACCGATAAGTTTTAATAAAGATTGAAAAATCGCTTAATTATACATCTATGTATGTACAACAGATACACTTTTTTCAGATAATCATACACATGATAATTAATATACATTCATTTCATTACACAACGGTGTAACAGTAACCTTATGATCAGTGCAATCCGTTTTACGATGTTCCTGTATCCAGCTAACCTTACTTTGTATTCCTTAGCTTAGCCAAGTTTAGACTTGTGATTTAACTTGAACTTTAACGAGTTGTTAGACCCCTCACCTCATACTTAACATAAGCTATGCTAATTTTGCTATTACATTTATTTGCAAATCATAAAGAAAAAACTAATTTTAAAATTAGAGACTAAGTGGGATCAACAAAGAAAGTCTTAATTGAAGTTAATAGGTTTTAATTAGAAATAATCATACCACTTTGAGTGAGATCACAGAGGCATATATTATTTAGCAAAGATAATACTCTCCATAGGCAATTTTTGATTTTCACTTTTTTAACGTTGAATGGAAGAGAAGATACAATATAAACAAACATATTTATTTTCTATATTGATGAACTAACACTTGCATACAAAATAAATATAAAAAAAAAACAGAGATATCGATTCAACAACCGTTTTCACAAAAGATCGATCTCCAATCTAAAATATAACACTATTTTCCAATAACAGAAGGAACAGAGGCTTATTTGTAGGGTCCATTAATATCGAGTGCCATCAGCACATTATTACATGTCACGGTGACGATGCGCAGGCGCCGCGCGTGTACTAATCTTGTAACTTTTAGGGATCCGTTGACTTTTATAAAAAATAGAAAATTTCTAGTAGTTTACGATGTTTTGTTACGGTTATAGTAAGGTGTAGGACATTTTAGAAGTACGTTATTTGTTATTTAAAAAAAAAGAGGTTTCTTTTACTTTGGAAAATTATTTTTCCTTTATCACTTTATTATTAGCTTGTTACAAACTTTTCATTTGTATTATCTATAAGGAAAATATTATTTGCTTTTTTACCAAAAAGATGAATTAAACTCCACTGAAATATTTCTAGTTTCTTTTTTAACGAATTTTATACAGAACCCAGTTAATAAAATAGATACAACCAATTTTCCTATCATTAATTGATATTAGGTTATTCGGAACGATTGATCTCCTTGTACTATATTTGAAGTGCTCTTTTAATAATTATAAAAGCCATTTACTATGAGCTTATGAAAGAATTTAAAGGACAATCCGACATTTATAAAATTACCCTTAAAATCTACTTTTATTATCGCTCTGTTTGGTTTTGGAATTAATTTCGTCTTATTAGTCCGGAAAATATGGTTTTAGCTAATTAAAATCATATTGTAATACTCAATGTCTCACAACTCGCGGTTTATGGTAGAGAGGCAGAGTTCATCTTATATATAAAAATGAATCGCAAAATGTGTTGGTAAGCGCATAACTCGAGAACGGCTGAACCGATTTCGATAATTCTTTTTTTATTATATTCCTTGAAGTACGAGGATGGTTCTTATGTAGAGAAAACGTAAACATGTACCACGGGCGAAGCCGGGGCGGACCGCTAGTCTTATATATAAAAATGAATCGCAAAATGTGTTGGTAAGCGCATAACTCGAGAATGGCTGAACCGATTTCAATAATTCTTTTTTTATTATATTCCTTGAAGTACGAGGATGGTTTTTATGTAGAGAAAACGTAAATATGTACCACGGGCGAAGCCGGGGCGGACCGCTAGTATAATATAATAACATAATAACCGTCAAAAGTTGTCATATGAAAAAATATTTTTGAGCTTTAATTATTATAGACAATGATCATAGCTACAATCAAGGTACAATATTTCTCGAATAAAATGAATTTAGGAATTTATTTTCTTCCTCCATTCATAGAAATATTTACTAAAGAAATACCTAATTTGATAATTTATAATTTCAGGAAGTTTCTGCTCCATTCTAAGAAAGGACAGACAATGAATTTATGCGATTGCGACGTAATACAAGAACTACATACGCTTAGTTTTAACACCACTAAAGCTGGTAGAAAATAACTTCCAAAGCAATTTGTCCATCCAGTTAACATTAAAACCATTCGAAACAGTGCGTGATCACGTGCCATAATTGTAATATCATCGCGAGAGATTGATGGCATCTTTTTTAATGTAAAACCATTTAGAACGATCCAACACTGCATAATATATTTAATGGCTTATAATATGTGGTACTTAATGGGTTTTATGGCTGATCGTCTCATTTAATGTTCGTAGGTTAACTATTTGGATGTATGAGATTTTATGTTTTAGTATTAAAAATTGTCATAATCACCAATAATGTGCCGTTAGATTTTTATTTTATGGATTATTTTTAACGTGAAAGACAGCAACAGTAGTTTTAGTTGTCATACTTATATTTAGAAATGTATTTATTTAAATTGTAAATAGTATAAGTTGTATGAATTAACGCAATTGTACAATATTTTTGATAATAATTTGCTAAAGGTGATGTTAACTTCATATACTTACAGAAGTTTTTCAGTTCATTTCGGTGCTAATGGCAAAAATATCAGTTCAATACTTTAAGGGCTGATTTTTCAAACCTTGGTTAAAACTTATTCGTCAAATAACGTATTAAACAACCATTTCAAAAATGTGTTATAATTGTCCGTATTTGACAGTTTACAGGTGACATTTTAATATGTTCGTGTAATACTTTATTAGACGGATACATTTTAACCAAGGATTGAAAAATCGGCCCTTAATAAACAATCCTGACTTTAATATCATATGTATGTAATGTACGGCATCATTTGAGTAATTTTTGTAAAGTCTTGCTATCAACATACTTAAAATAAAAGGCTGTGTGCACATCAATGTCATGTGTGTGATAATGATGAATGCCACTGAAACCTTTTGTGTCGTGACTATTTGCAAATGCATTAACCAATGATAAATGTAAGTGATATTGTTTTTATTCTATAGACTTCAGTATTGAAGAAGAATATAAATAAGGCGAAAGTATAAAGACAATATTGATTATATTTTCAATCATATATTATTTACAAGATATACAAGTATAGTTGTAGGCAGGTGATTGCGGTCGCAGAACTCGCTAAAATTCGATAGCGATATATTTTTAGATCTTTTCCCCAATATGATAATCAAATATTGTTTCAGATATGTTCCGATTACAATGGAATTGAGAGTTAAAATAATAATCATAAATAACTTAACATTGTAAGATAATATAACATGCATCTTACTATCTACGATTTATTTTCAACCTTTCTACCGAAATGTAAAGCGTAAATAAATTCTAAAATAAGAACAATGTTTAATGATGGTAATATAAGAAAATGTAGCAAAGTGCCACTTTATCACAGCACAGAAAAAGCAATAGAGTACTTCCATTATGCTACACAATTTTTAGTAAAAACATATAAGGCAGACAGTATGGAGGATGAATTCGATATAGTTTTGCTAAATGAAGCGTGCCAACTCTATGGTTTTGTATATCGCTAGTGGCTATCTTCTCTATTTTTATTTAGCTCATCTATTACAATCCTTTGTTTGCTGTCGTATCTACACCGTTTTAAGAAATTCAAACCTATTCCCCTGACATAAGATACAAATCTAGTTGTTACGTTTTATTCTTATATTTGCAAAATAAGCCATCAGAAGTTATTGGAACTTGTGCTTGGTGTTACAAATGATTTATGATTTTGTTCCGCTTTTTTCAGTTTTGTTTCAAAGTTCAAACTGATATGTTTGTGGAAATTGCTCTGTGGATAAAGTTATGGAAATAAACATTAAAGATCATGCAATTTTTACATAAAACTAAACCGCATTTAGTCTCTATGATTAGTTAATGTTTACTTCTAAAACGAACATAATTATAATGTTCCAATTTATATCCTAGAGCATGCAAACCATGAGGTTTATTATTACTTGAAGTTTTGTTCAATAGTACTTAATTGAGCATCTCATATATAATTTTTATGAGGTGTTCATAATATTAACATTATTTATATTAAAATGTCACGTAAACTGTCAAATACGGGCAATTCGAATACGTTTTAAAAAAAGGTACTTTTATACATTATTTGACGAATAAGTTTTATCCAAGCATTGAAAAATTGGCCTTAAATCTCATTTACATAATCTCATCTAATATTTTTGTTTTTTTCCAGATAAGAAACGAAGTCAACCTTTAATGCGAATTTATTAGTCAACGAGACAATATCACAAGACATGGATGGCGCAAAAAATGCTGACGGCCTAACCAGGATTCCTCCTCCTATTTCTTATTTTTATTCTTTAATACTGATCTATTGATTTTCTACATCATATATCATGCTATCGTCACACAATTCATGTCATATTATGCCTCCAACTTCGAAATGAAAGTTAATCTGACGTCTAATATATACGCCTTGATCGATCGATGCATCTTACAAGTTTAAAACTGCTTATAGAACAAAAGAAATAGTTTTAATACCGTCTTTATTACCTGTTAAATAAGATTCAAGATTGTGCGAGTTGATTTTGTTAATGTAATTTGTATTGTTGTTGATTTATTCGGTGTCACTTTTTTGTGATGGGTTACAAAAGGTGAAGTATTAGAAAGGTGTAACTGAACCCTATGGTTGACTTAATTTAACGGTTCGATTTGAGTTTAAGATCTGTTTATTTGTATTTTAATGATACCTTATGTAAGCTTTATGTATTATCTGTAATTTCATTGATAACTATATTTTTGAAGTGAAACTTCTTTATCGGGGTTGGAAAAAAATTTAGTGTAACATTTTTTCGTTACGCGTGACATTTTTCCGTTACGCGCCATCTTTTTCTTATCCCTACCACGCGTGATTCGACGTATTTCTGTAAAGTTGCATATAGTAAATTATTTTTTGAAGAATAAGGTCATAAAGAAGTTTCACTTCTTACGTGTACGTACACTAGTACACGCACACATTTTTTTTATCATAACTATAAACACGTGTAACGATGAAATTGTATAGAAAATAAAGGCTATTGTAAACATGTTTCTTTTTTACTTACTTGTTTTAATCTTCTCATCAATAATTAAGGTTACATACCTGAAACAGAAAAGCAATTATTATATTTAGGTTAAGTAATTTACATGAAAAATGGTTACAATATACCATGTTGCAATTGATGAACATACTTTTTAAGTGCAAAAGCTTAGCTTATAATAAGAACCTCCCATTAGTATATTTTGTAGAATGATCATTGCTTTTAGGTCTTCTAATTACAATTACGCCATACTAGATAAAACATTTTTTCATCATCACCTGTAAACCATGCATTCTTTCTCGAAATCATTTCTAATCGGCACATCTAAAACACATTTTATAGTAAAAAAAATATACGAAGCAAGGCGAGATGCAATGATAGGATAGTTTAAATTAAATTGTTGTAATTTAACTAGAAGCTATCGGCTTACCGATCCGCTTGGGGGCCATTACTGATTGCTCATAAGTTTCTCGTGATTTGATGTAATTTTGTTTTTACGTATGGGCACAGATAATATAATAGGTACTATACGTATGATACAGATAATATAAGCATAGGCATGGTAAGTTGGCTTTCGTGTGTTTATGATAGTTTATTGTAAACTAGCTTTCCGCCCGCGGCTTCGCCCGCTTTGTCTAAAACCTTCCTCTTGAATCACTCTATCTATTACAAAAAAACCGCATCAAAATCCGTTGCGTAGTTTTAAATACATATTTAAGCATACATAGAGACATAGGGACAGAAAAAGCGACTTTGTTTTATACTATGTAGTGATATGTAATAGGATACTTTGTGGAGCCGAATTATAATTTTTGTGATATTTTTTATGTATAATTAAATTATTTTAATAAATCTTAATTGTTGTTGCAGTTATTCAATATTACTCTCGATACTGCTCCACCTACTTACAAATAGGAAATTTAGTATAATACGCAATTAAAATATAAATAAAATTTATTTTAATTTGTGTTAAATGTATGTTTAACTCGTATTTTCAAGAAATAATTATGTGTCATATGTAGACCATATATTTTCATATTCATGTAAAATATAGTATTATTAAAATTATCCACATTCAAACAATATAATATTAAATTCTATTCCACAAACAGACCGAATTAAGCCTGAGTTTCTAAGAAATCTGTATAACGTTCTTAGAAGGTCTGAAGGAAAATCGACCGCCATTTCTGAGAAGCTAAAAACACAGTTATTAAATGTTAGTCATTTTCTTTTGAGTTCATCTTAATAATTTTGCATTAAATAGATCGTGAGATATTACAAGAGATAACAGGAAAATAGGAATATTATTTTAATGTGGATGAAGCATTTTTGTGTATATTTAGAAATTAAAGATTTTAACGGATTTTAAAAGCGATTAATTTCGAAAGGTAAAATACTCGCGTAAAATTCAAGAAAATACTATTTTTTGTGTATTGAAAAACAATGCAATTCATTGTTGAGTTAACTTCACCTAATAATAATTATTTGATAGATACAATGATAAACAAAGATTTTCGAGAAGGTAATTTGGAAAAGGATTTCCTTTAACGAAGGGGATAAAAAGATCACACTAAATAAAAAAGACGTGTGGCACTCGGGGACTGCCGCGGTAAAGCTGTTGCATGCTATGCCTTCAAGCCTCACCTCCGCGCCCGTCGGAGTGGGAAGCGTGAGGTTTTTCGTTACGCAATTTCTGGATTCGGTCCCCGCGCTCAAGGCCTGCGATAGAAGCTATGCAATAGCTTAATAAAAATCTTAATTACTAATTATGTAGAGCTGTATCTTCTTCGATATGAATTAAGTTATATTTTCGTCACATCACTGGAAAAGAGCCGCTTTATCTTTCTAGAAAATATATCATCATACTTTTACAACAAACAACATTGCGTATCCAAAACATTTCTGAAAACTCATTGAAGAACCTTGTTTATTTCTCTTTCACGTCACAACGCATAATGATTTAAAAAAGCTATTAATCTGCCTCATATTGTCAGTTTTGAAGCTATTAACATTGTTTATTAGCTTTTCAATGAAAATATCTCGCATAATAGCATTCTTTAAGTCTCATAATCGTCAAAGTAAGTCGTGACCAAAATCGACATATAAGTTTGGATAAAATCTGGTTGAACCGCTAGATTCCCGACAAGTTGAGGTAATAAATGCGTTATGTTTTTTGTTAAATTTTATGTACCTTTGTCTGGGTTTGACTTTCTAAATGATTTGCGATATAAAGATGTTTAATGTTCGTATGTTCATAATATGGGAAGATATCAAATGAGAAATAAGTCGTTATTGTAGGACTGTTTACGTTTGAAAGAGTAGTGTTTATTTTGGACTGTTTCCTGAAAGATTTTTAGGTTTGATAAGTTCAGTCAATTGTGACAAAGCAAAGACATGATGCATGCATCCATGAATATTTGTAATATTTATGTTCAATAACAGTCCAATTTAATCAGCGATAGTTGAATACAATGCGATGCAATTCGTTTTGCCAAAAATTTTATTTTTATAATAGGCTTATATATTATCATCTCGCTACGACCAATAGGAGCGGAGCACTGCGTGTAAAACCGCGGAGCACAGCTAGTATGAAAAGAAAGTCTTTAATTTCTTCTCATCAAGTAACCATACACCAGCAATTTACATTATTTTCGACTACAATTAACCAGCTTAATTGTCAATAAAACAAAAGTATAGAACAATTTAATTCTCATGCAATGAAGCGAGAATGTTCTTCCCACGTTTTTAAATGCATAATTATGTTATTATCTTTTACTTACTGTTATGATACATTTAGTTTACAAAATGTTTTATAATTTCGAAGAAATAATAACGCGATTTTAAGATGTTAATTTGATTGTTGGTCACCAGAGCTTTTATTGTCGAGTAAGAAAAAAAAAGAACACAACAAGGAGGAAAGTTTTGATTTTTGCAACAACGGCAATTTGAGCACAAGCGGAGCATTTTAACTTTGTTTCTTTCACTCTACAAATGTAATATTATCTTATAATATATATATAAATCTCGTGTCACAATGTTTGTCCTCAATGTACTCCTAAACCACTTAACCGATTATAATAAAACTAGATTTCCGCCCTCGGCTTCGCCCGCGTTTTCAAAGGAAAACCCGCATAGTTCCCGTTCCCGTGGGATTTCCGGGATAAAACTTATCCTATGTGTTAATCCAAGTTACCCTCTATATGTGTGCTAAATTTCATTGTAATCGGTTCAGTAGTTTTTACGTGAAAGAGTAACAAACATCCATACAAACTTTCGCATTTATAATTTTATATTAGTAGGATTCGCACACCATTATAATAAAATTCGCACACCATGTGCAGTTCGATCCAACTTGAGAGATAGGATAGTTTAAACTTTAAACATGTAGGTACCACGGGCGAAGCCGGGGCGGACCGCTAGTATAATATATTTTACATTACATACAGTAATATAGAAATAATAGTGAATTAACATTCAATAAGATGTCATGTTAGCATTAACAAAATAATTAAATTCATGTTTACGAAACTTCAAGAAACTTTGTGGAGATTTGTACATATAATGAAGTGTTGAATAAGATTGTGTGATTAAAATATCAATTCATAGAGTATAAATAATTAAATTTTATCGGCATTGGACATTTGTTTAATTGGATAGTACATAATTGAATATCTTTATACAAACGTCAGTCATAGGACGAGTAAGGTAGAGCTAATTTTGAGTTTAATTATTTTACAGTTGAAAGAGGTTTTTCATTATTTTCGGAATTCAGGAGATTTATGGAAATAGTCTACAATGCGGTGTCTTTGCACCGCATTGTGTAAAGACACCGCATTAAAATAGAATTAATCTTTAGATAAACCTTTGTTTATCTAAAGATTAATTCATTTGCGGAAATGTTTTTGCTTCTAGACTATCATGAATCATTTTTATAATTAACTAGCGCTCCATTCTGGCTCCATCCGTGGAAAATGTTACCTTTTCTCTCCATAAGAACCATCCTCGTAGTTCATGGGAAAATTATAAAAAAATAATTAACGAAATCGGTTCAGCCGTTCTTGACCAACACATAGCGATTCATTTTTATACATATTATAGAGATATAAACTCGTGGATATAATACGATCCTTAAACTAATTAGATGGAAGGAATAGCAGAAAATCTAAACAACGTCAAAGAAACCTAAACAAAACCTGTTTATAACAACTAAACGTTTAAAATAGCGGTAGTTGCATTAAAACAAAGAATTATATAACTTAATAAAGCATGATTATGGCGTTATTAAAGTAACCAGACGGACCACGTGTGTCCAATTATGAGACAAAGGGCCTTAGGGCATTGTATTTGTTGACACTTGAGTGTACGTTTTCAATGTGTATGAAATTGAATCGTTGTACATTGGTGGTTGTGTGCCTGTATTCTGCTGTTGTCCTGGTACTTGTTCAGTAATGAATATTAACTGGATAAACTTCGACGCAATGTTATATTTTGCGAATTTAACTTTTTGCTCTATGTAGTTACTGAGTTCTGGTAGATTTAAATAGATTTTTTATTTGATATTGTACAAGTAAGGCTTCTATTAACATTAGAGTCTTATTTCAACTATTTGTACCTAAATAGTGAATTAAAGCTAATTATATAAAAAAAAGTCCTGAACAATGAGTTTTCAGAAGCTTTTAAAAATATAATAGCAGCTCTGTAGCCATATAGAGACTACTACTACATTGTATTCTTCATCTTGATAAATCAAACAAAAACCTTAAATAACAGTTGTTATACGAATTCACCGCCGGTATCTATACTGGTTGTTAAATATTGCATAAGAGGGACTATTCGCAAATTGCAGTATTAGTTCGTCAGCTAATGATCAAGGGGGGCAAAATGCTAAAATGTCAAGGAGCAACCTTTCGAATGTAGTGTGTTAGTGTGTCACAATTATAAGTTGGTTATACTGTGTTTTCGTATATTGTCTTTTCTCTTATTATAAACTTCTCCATTTATAATAAATTTATTCTTCATTGTACACAGAGTCAATTAATATAATATCTAAGTCATATAAAATTTCTCTATCGTCTAATAATCGCTCCTTGCCGATTTCGGCTACAGCGACTGCTATGTGTCGTTGTTACGGTGGGTCAACAATGCCCTGTCGTGCGCTCGGAGATGGCTAATGTAGCCAATTTTAGCGAGGAATGTGCGATCACATTTAGGGCAGGTCAAAACACCTCGACGTGATAAATAGGTAAAGAAATAAATACACTTTTTAATATTGGTAAGGATAGTTAGGAATAATGAGTAAGAATAAAATTGGATGACCTGGGTAAGTTTTCTTGTAGAGATAAATAAAATAAAGTCTCAGTCTGACTACACATTGTCCGGTAAATAATAAATACATAATACATTCAATATATAGAGCTAATTTTACTTTGTTGGGTTTTCATTGTTTAAGTTTTAAGCTTTCTTTCTTTGTTACACAGATTATTTGAGCTACTACAAGGCTATAATATAGTTATAGTAATTAGTAAATTTATCAATCGTTATATACATTGTTAAATCCTAAGTTATTTGTGAGTGAATCTGAACATAATACTATCTACTTATTATATATTCTGTGACAGTAGCCGATTATTCAAACACCCTCTACCTAAGCCTTGAGTTTAACTAATCCTTTTGAAGTGCCATAAAAATGTATTCTAATCCGCTTCATAGACAGTATTAATAAATTGTTATTCTGCGTAAAACAAAAACAATTGAACAGAATGGACATGTCTGGACATGATAGCTTGGAACAGTGTGTCATTTTGTTAAATCTTGTGTTATTTACACGTATTTGAAGTGTAAATGTGTATGAAATGTTAATCAGGTTTATTTGGCTTACAATATTGTGGTGCTAATGTGCTATACTCGAAGAAGTAATAATATATTATACAAAGTATATTGTAGCTATTGTTTTTAATTTATATTATGATTTGTAAGTGTTATTTGTTTAAAACTTCAAAAATAGGTTTAAGGATAAAATAAGGAAAACTATTTCTGTTACAGTGATCTTTTTCCGATGCATTTTTAACTAAATCAAAGGAACTAACAACTATTGGATCCATGAGCTTAAAGCTCTTTACCTTTTTAAATTCACGGTTATTATACATATTATAAGTTAAAACAGTGGTTATAACATGCATTTTATAATTACAAAACACTACAATTACATTTATCATCAAATGCTATTCTATAAATAAATCGACATTTAATTAAAAACGCTTGTCTCATTCTATTTTTATCCTTATTCCATCTCAAGAAAGATAAACATCGAATGATGAAATAAATAAATTAAAGAAACTGTAAACTTCGTAACCCTAAATGAAGGCTAGACACCTGTTTTAAACAACACCTGTGGAATATTTAAACTCCCCTTTTTCGATGAAAAAATGAGGCATGCACACTATTATTGCTCATGTCGACTTGTCATGCTTAAATTGTGTAGCATTGGCTTACAAGTTACAATATCATATTATGTATATTACAAAATGTGTTTATATAATATAATGAAGGAAACATAATACATAAAGATTCTATGATATTCCGAGTTCCGACGTCCTGTTAGGAATAGAAACTGGTCATTGACAAAATTATCTACGTACCTACATAATATACACTCAAATATAGGTATTGCATAAAATCGTATCCAAGACTTTGCGACCCAAGATTGTTTATAAGCTTTCATGCGTCTTGCTTGCATATAGGTATTGTATATCACATCATTGCAGGGGACTCATTAAATTATATATATATACATACATAGCTTTCAGGTAATTGAAAGAACACAATCATGATCTACGAAGATTCATCCTGCAATACTGTCAAGTTTTACCAACCCATCATGCTTGGACCGTGTAGAAATACCTTTATACAACACCTGTGTTATGTTCCACGTCCCCTTGCATGTGCAAGCCATTCGGGAGCAAAAAAATCTGGCACTAGGGTAATCGGTGTAAAAGCATTGTTAGTTTACGTTGAACACAATAAAATGTTTGTATGAAGGGAGTTTGGGAATCTTGTAAACTGTACCTGTAAGTTATAATGTAGAGAGGTAATAATGTAAGGTTACTTTGTATAGTTTGTGTATTTGGTAATGCACTTAGTTTTATTTTTAATGTATGGCAAAATGGTACAACTGTGCAACTAGATAATAAGAGTAAGATGTAGACATGTTTGTATTAGAAGCCAAAAAATAATATAATGGTCTTACAATTAATAAAAAAAATAATCGGTATCTAAGGGTAAAATATTGTTTTTAAATGAAGCTAAACTTAGCTTCTTTTAGACTATCGTAACCGCAGATGTAAAGCTTTAAATGTAAACAACACAAAATACTATTTAAAAGTAACACTATGAGAGAAAGTCCATTGTATTTAATATAACAACAAATATAAATATCGTTATAAATAATGCACATTCTAATAAGATTAACCACAATTTTATACCTTTCTTCAGAACTATCCATGAATGAAATTTATGTAACAAGTGAATTTATTAAGATGCTGCAAAATGTACCTTTGTAATACATTTGCATAGCGGTTATCCAACACTAAAAGTTTAGAAGTTTAATTGCTTGGAATGTAATTGTTTAAATTATATCTTCAAGGGTGGTTTCTGGTTTTATGAGAAGTTACTTTTAGGGCCGATTTTTCAATGCTTGGATAAAACTTATTCGTCGAATAATGTTTAAAACTACCATTTTAAAAACGTATTCTAATTGTCCGTATTTGACAGTTTACGTGACATTTTAATATTATCGTGTATCGTACTTTATTGGACGGATAAGTTTTATCCAAGCATTGAAAAATCGGCCCTTAAATAGTATTTTGTGCAAGTTATAAGTTTCGTGTTCGAATCATAATAAAAAAACTCTTATAGGCCTTCCTTCAATAATATTGACACATTTTATTCATATTTTGTTAGAATCAAATAAACCAATAAGAAAACACATTATTATTGGCTCTATCAAAAATATATGGTTTATTTCCGATACCCAGGGATTCAGAGCTACGTATGTTTATTTCTAGCAAATACACTATGTATTAAATTATAATTCTTACAAGTTTCACAATATAATAAAATCTGTGAAATAAATATAGAATTTACCCCATACCCCACATGGGGACATTTTCACTGCACCGAAAGGCACAAATTAATTCGTTATTCTAAGAATGATCGACCATTGTAAGAGCGTGAAAAAATAATCGATTGAGGTATCGATGCTTTTTCAAAAACAAATCGGAAAAAAGTCGATCTTTTTCCACTCGAATGATAATCGTAAGCGTGACTTACCTTTGGTTGTTATATTTTAATTGTAATAGACCACACCTAAGGAATACGGAGACCATTTGAAATAGGTTATATACAATAAGAAGATATAAATAATATATAGTTAGTTATAAGCCAGTTTGCTTCGAGACGATGAATTTTGCTTTGAGTGAAGTTCTTATTAGAAATATTTAAAGTGCATTTATACGCTAGTTATTCTGTTTAGTCGTAAAATTTAGTGTTTTGAATGAATTTGAGGCTTAAATTAATAAATTTCTGGCTAATTTTCATTAATTTATGGCTTATCTAAGTAAAGTAGCTTTTAAAAGTGACGATGCTCTACATGCGCTGTTTTAACTTCTTACTTAGCGATAAAGTATTTTTATATGAACAAGTTAAAACTACCATTATAAATTATTATAATACTAGATTTCCGCCCGCGGCTTCGCCCGCGTTTTCAAAGGAAAACCTGCATAGTTCCCGTTCCCGTAGAATTTCCAGGATAAAACCAATCGTTACCCTCTATATGTGTGCTAAATTTCATTGTAATCAGTTCAGTAGAATTTGCGTGAAAGAGTAACAAACACACACACACATCCTCACAAACTTTCGCATTTATAATATTAGTAGGATATTTTGGACTCTTATTATTATATACTTACTATGTTTTTGAAGTGTTAATTTTATCGATTACTACATTATAAAAGTTAATTCTTTATATTTATACTATTTTAGTCAATTTTTAGTGTAAAAGCGTTTCTAATAAGGCAATGTTTATAACTTAGTAATAAATCTCCACAAATAATGAATTACGTCAAATCGTTTGTTATTATATTTAATAAGATTTCGTTTTCTACAAGATAGTGATCGATTTTCCTCTCGAATGTCGAGTCCATTATCAATATTTAACGGTTCAAGTAATATACTTTATAAGTATAATTATAAAATATCTGTAGTAATTATTAATATAAGACGTGGCACTTTTTTCTTATGGAAAGACACTGTATTTTTACTTTAGGTTTTATTGTATGATTTTTTATAAAACATTATTTGCATCGCCTTCAATAACAAGTGCACAATTTCACAAGATAATAATTTCACTGGGAATCGAACCCAGTTATTAAATTAATTTAAATTTATACATGAAGCTTCAAATATATATTTACCCATCACTTTTATTTAATTTAGAGATTTATTTTTTATTTAGAGATCAAAATATCTTCAATTTTATAACATTGCTACGATAAACGTTTAAATTGAACTTGGACCACTTCGCTTCGTGACCGTTTCCACGATTCAGAGCAACTTCATGTCTTATTTCAAGTTTAAACTAGTTTATCGTTTGTCCCTTTCTAAGGTCTTACAATTTTCTTAATATATAACCTCGAAGGTACATGAAATGGTTCGTAATTGATATTTGTTGGATCTGTATTTTAATAAGTTTGGTAGAGAAGAAAAATGTTAATTATGACTCTATCACAATTTTAATTATGAATTTCAATTCTATTTTATCGTTTAAATATAAAAATTCGTATGACTCTACCAAGACTCTATGGATATACATGACGGGATTTTAATATTTTATGAATTTGCTCTATAAATTATGACTCTACCAAGACTCTATCACAATTATTTAAATTATAAAAAAACTCTATTTCATCATTTAAATATAAAAATTCATATGGTAGAGTTCCCAAGACTCTATCAGAAATCAGAATACATTTGACATTGTTTTAATATTTTATGAATTTAGGCTAGTACATATTATAATATTATACAATATACATATAAGTATACAGAATTATTGCTACTAAAATCAGAGATTGTTTTTACTATATATATTTTATTTAAATTAATCACTCACGGACTCTATATTTTTTATCAGTAAAAAAAACTCTACCAAATTTTAATAATTATTAAATAAAAAGTCATATTCACTAAACATAAAACAGTTTGTCATTAAACAATGCTTCAACATGTAACAACATGTTTCAGGCTGTTCGGCTATTTCCGTCCTGATTGACGAACGAACACTGTTTATAATTTGTGACTTGTGCGCGTATATTATAAACATTTTTAGTTAAAAATAGTATCTACTGTTTATTTTATTAATGTACATATTTATAGTACACGTTTTAATTTAAAAATAATTTCGAATTTTAAAAGATTTTTTTTCTAAGTTTAGTAAAGAGTAGAGCTACATTTTTATTCTGAAAATAATATTTTTATTTTTTGGAAAATAATTATATTTTGAAAAATAAACGAGCTAAGATATAAATTGATTGTAAAGATAATGTAGGGACGACTATAGGAGTGGAGTAAAATCAAAGATTCTTCTAGAAAATAATAAATTTATTCCACAATATTAACCCACAGCTGGGAACTAAACACAATCCAGTTATTATAAAGATTACATGCGGCTTACATTATAATTGATACTTGTGAAATAATAAATGTATAGAAATTAGAAATGCTTACATAGAAATCACAAATTTTAAATGCAATATTTACAATTCAAAAATTAAATTCTACACCAGTAAGTTATTTATGATTTTTACATTTTTTTTTCGTTTTACACTTTATTAAAACAGAACATAATCGATTAAAATATTATTTTAACAAAATTCAGTAAATATTTACAAGTGGTAATGTAACAATTTCTTATATTTAGATTTAGATAAATTACAGAACATTTGAATTTTATTTGCCGAGGCGTATTCCACTAATATTTGGCGTAAATCGAAATTATCTACGAATAATTCATGACTATCGATCATTTGGAACTAAAATTAAGAGATCCTCAAACAAATTTATATCATACGAATATTTAAATGCTACTCGCCTCATTACTATTAGATACAATAAATTAAACTAACTGTTTCTATACTATGCAAAATTATTAAAACAAAATAAGAGATCAAATGGAAATGTAACTAAATATAAAAACTTAACAGTACTAATGAAATTATATTTTCTACGGTCAGCAGAGAAATTTAATTTTTTGATGAGACAAAAATTAGAGAAAATTTTCGTAAAAAAAAAAAATATTATGAACACATTTTATCGATTATAACAATTATGTTATCTCGTTGTAATGCAACATTATAAATGCACGTATTATTTGAGTACAATAATTATTGTGGAGGTTTTGTCGAACTTCACTCAAAATTTGTAAAGCAAAATTCATCGGAAGCAAAAGTGTGTTAATTGCAAGACGAATTAAAACGAACAATTTCGAGATTGTAAATTTTAATTCGTGACCACCACTTACAAATTAAGTGCAGTTTGACACAACATCTCTTGGAATACAAATACTGGACTTAAAATTACGTAACAATAGTCCAAATCTGCTTTGCAGTATCACCGTTAACAATACTTATCTAGTTTCTTCTCTTATCTCACGGTATTGAAGAGAGATGACGCCAGGGACACTTTAAGGATGGCTACTACCATCACCAAATTCACGATGTAGGTCGAATTGCATCTTAAGTGGTAAGGTGGTATGTTAGGCTCGCGAGGGCACTCACCTCGGCGATTGTCCTGCACTTCTTGGCCAGGTTGTCGCGATACCAAGATGTGGCATAGGACCTCGTACAACTCGGCTAGAAGCCGGTTCAAACGTGAAAAGTTCTCCTCTGTCGCCTCTCTCTCGCTCGGCAAGTTGAATGCTATTGCCATCTTTGTCTCTCACAACGCCTTTTTCGACGGAAGAAGCGTGGACAGATTGCGGTTTGTTTTGTATACATAAATGCTGAGCGCGTTTTATGCACTTCGCTCTCGTGTGATGTTTTCAATTTTCATCCAATATAATGTTTAAATTTTTTTGCCAACTGTACTTTAATTTCGACGAAATATTTCCTAACTTGATGGCGATATAAAAGTTCGAAATTTTTTATTTTCAATCTTGAATAAAAATATATAAAAATGTTTATAAATCACAAAAAGTTCACTCAACACTTGGACACAGTCACAGTTCGATTTGGCGGCAAGGAGATCACAAGTTACGACCTCAAAAGTTCACAGATACACAAAAAGTTTTTGCGAAAACTCCACAGCTAGCATTGTCCGTGATTCACTCGCAATTTAGCGATAACCGACGCTCGGTCGATGACACAATCGCGCTAACTAACGCACTATGCATCGCTCGGCTTTTCGTAAACAAACTGAAACTTCGCACACCGCTCTACAAAAGAGGTCGACTGACAACTATTGTACGTGCAGCCAGCGCGGAAGCGGATCGTGTAATAAGGGATAATACTTTGTGCACATCATTGCCTCGCTCGACGCGCGCGTGCCTGTGTGCGTGGTGCATAACGTAAACATACGCTCACACTGCTGCACCCTATTTGATTATAAATAGTTGAACGCACGGTAGCACGTTCCCTTCGCACTCTACCACTACAATCAACTGTGACACGGCTATTGCCGTCCCTTTCGCACGCGCAGCGAAAAGGTCTCCCGTCTCATTTCGAGCTGGTTACATCACTGTCATAACAGCATTGATAGATATAGGTGTTCTCGGTCTGTTTTCAGGAATTAATCCCTTTGCGAGAGGGATAGCATGAACGTATTGGGGTTTTAATTTGGTGGCAGAAAGCGCGGCAAAGTGAATGGACCAATGAGAGGAGCGTATTCATATGGGGTGAGGTGACGTAAGAATGGAGATATCGAGTGCACGGGGTTGTTGGATCCGGCGCGTTCACTTTGCTCTGAGCTTTCGGCTGTGTACCTGTTACCGCGATATCTATGGCTTTAACGACTCTTTGTTCACGCTAACGTTAATCTTGTTTTAATGCGAGTTTAGGACCGGGCCATTTGATACCGTGATAGAATTTACGCGTGTGCTTTATTTGTAGTAATTCGGTAATGTTTAAGTTTAGTACGTCGGTTTTACGTTCGCGGTTTTGCCATAAGGTAGTTTGTGCAATCGAAGGTGCTTTTGGGTTTATTAGCGTTTAGGGCCGAGTGAAAACCTTTGTTTCGACTCAATACGAGCAATAAAAATGATTGCTTTAGATGTAAAATCGTTTCGTTAAACACTTAGAGTAAATATGTATTATGAAATTGTGTATCAAAGCGTTGCGGAATAAATTCTATTTAAAATTTGGCAGTGTTGTCTTTCAAATGGTTGTTAACCTTAGTTTAAGTGACTGTAAGTAGAGTAGTGCTAGAATGAACATTTTAAAATTTAAAAGAATATTTTTTTCAATAAAAAAAAATTAGAATTTATTATCTAATATTGAAGTTCGCTTAAAAACTATTTAGGTCAAACTAATAATCAAGTGAAATCAGTGAAAACTGCTCAGTTAAGAATTTTTTAGAAAATGTAGAGTCTGATAGAGCCAAATTTATTTAGTTTATATACGAGACTTAATAGGTCGAGTCGGTCGTCTATTTAAAAAAAACTTTGAATATGTTTGCCTTGCGAATTTTCCCATTAAAATAAGTTAAATTGAAGTAGTATTAAAAGTCTATGTTATAGTCAGACCTTGAGGAGGACTCTACATCAATGTATGAAAACGTATGATTTTTTTCAGCTTTAAAAAAGGTAAAGTATTAACACATTACACAATCACATTGACACATACCTGATACACTTTAAAGTATAAAAAATATCATAAAATGAAACATTATTATAAAAGTACAGAAACACCATAAACGCACAAATCGTCAGCCCATAGTAATTTAAAAATACTGAAAATAGGTACCTACTCTGAATTTATTTTTTTCACGAAAAATAACACTACCTGCTCATAAATTATAAATACGCTATCCGAATTTTCACAGCAAAGAAATATTGTATTCTTACATCAACAAGAAATCCTATAAATACGATTTCTTGTTGATGAATTTATAAATGACCTAATAAAATGTACCTAGCTCATAATATAACTGTACTTAACATTAAAATATTAAAAAAAATCTCACCTGCAGGCTGCATATCAAGATACCTATCTACCTATTTCTACATATTTAACAATATCTTAAGCATTTAACTAAAGCACGCATAATACACACTTAATATTTTTATAAAGAGCCACTCCAATATATAGGTATATCTTTGTTTATGGTGACTAAGAAAGAAATAATCTAAAAGATTGCATCATCTTTAAGTGTGTCAACCTCAGGTGAACTTAGTGAAGTTAATCAATACATATTAATGGAATACTAGGTCCTTTCGATCTGATAAATTATTATAGATTTTATAGGTTTTTCATACAGATAAGATTAGGGCACCAAAATAAGAGCAATTTTAATTAACGACTTTATAAAAAAAGCGATAAGCAAATATTTTATACAATATATTTTTGAAACTACTGTTATTGACACTACGATTACAGAATTGAATTACAAAAAGTTAATTTGAAAATAATCTACATAATTATGATTTATGACTCTACCATACGATACAAACATTACTTATACAAATTTATGTTACATATATACGTTTATTTAGGTCATTTCATCATTTAACTAGTAAATAATTAAAAAATCAAATCAAAAATCTATTCTGTGGTAGAGCGAAATTACGGCTATGTATCTCTATAATGGAAATGCTTCATAACTAGAGGTAAATTTGTCAGACGCAAAAAAGTTAAAGAATAAATAAATTCGAACAAGTAGGTATTATCGATGTGATATAATAATATAGAGCTTATTAAACTACAATTCTATAAAAAAAACCTGTTTATAAATACATTTTAAAAAATACTTTTCATAAGCACTTGTAAAAACACACGTAGGTACCTCAACTGACTCATCTGATGACATAATTTTAAACTGAACTAAAAATAAAATAATTAAAGAATGCAGTTGGTAACCTAGAAAGGCATAGGCCTGGCTTGTTAAGACATGTATTATATGAAAGTTGAAAATATTATGGTAATGAATCATCGCCTAGAAGGCTGACCATACAAAAAGTACTTAAAAGCAAGTATTATCTTCCATTTTGTATAAAATCAGAATAAAAATGATTATAATTATAATTTCGTTATATTTCTAGAAAAAAAATATACAGAATTATTGTAGTTTGTACTCATAAGTTGCACAATGTGTGACAACAGATGGCGCTAGTAGTAGATTCAAAGACTTATACGATAGAGTTGTAGAGTAAAAATCGTAACTCGTATAAAATTTGATTTAGTTCGAAGACAAGGTTATTAAATATTTTTTATTTAATATGGATTTTATTGAACGTAGTATAAATACACTGCAAGAAAATAAGCTAATAGATTTTATCTACGTAGTGTATTTAAAACGATTTAGATTTATTTAAATTGTTTCTTTTTGTCGCTCAAAAAAATGATGAATTACTATTTAATACATAATGATGAACACTATTGTAAAAATACAGGGGACTTACTTTTAGGAAACTTACATTTGTTTTTTTGAATATTTAATGAAAATACGATTCCGTTGATCTATCTATCGTTACTCTATTAAAAATTTATCAAAAAAACTATTAATCTTTAAAATATTTACTTATTTACCTATCAAACCGTCATTTTTACACTTATTTTTTGTCCATCCAAACGTCTGTATCTGCGTAAAGAAAAGCCCTTGAAGGGTCTCACTTAGCCATAATCCAGCATG
Source organism: Colias eurytheme (assembly GCF_061535395.1). Taxonomy (NCBI): domain Eukaryota; kingdom Metazoa; phylum Arthropoda; class Insecta; order Lepidoptera; family Pieridae; genus Colias; species Colias eurytheme. The sequence continues at coordinate 8,167,255 of NC_142999.1, read as the reverse complement.
TCGGCTACCGCTCGATTTTACGCCACAAAATGAACCTGATTGCCCTTTGTATGGAGCTAGCCTAATTTATAAGTTTCTGAAGACTTTCTAAGGAAATAGAGAAATCAATTTTAAAGGAAGGGACTTGAAGTATTGCGAAGATTAATGATTGAGGTTTTTTTGAAGGTTGGAAGGCATCCGTTTTTTTCTGAAATGTAAAACAATACTGTATAATATAAATAAATTTTCATATTATTGTTACAATTAATAGACGAGGAGCTTGTTATGTTTATAAGTATTATGATGTTATTTATCTCTATATCAATAATTTATTCAATAGAAAAATAAATATACCTACTATGTAAATATCACACTCCACTACATACGTTAATTGCATACTATAAGGTATTACATATTATAAGGTACAATTGAAGCTAAACTAAACAATATAAATGATTAATAGTTAAAAAAGTAACAAAATCGCGTTTTTCTATAAGAGCGGGGGCACACGATGCGTTGCGGCGGCGGTGCGGCGCCGGAGCGGTGTCGCTGCGTCGTCTTACATAGAAATATCTGTGGCATGTCACACGATGCGCTCCGGCGCCGCACCGGGCTTGTAACCACCAAGACGAGGCGGGGAGGGGTGAATACGGTGCGACGTCGGAGCGGCACCGCTCAGTTGTTTTGCATCACAAGGAAGGACACGCTGTGCAACGCTGCTACGACGCCGCTGCGACAGAACAACGTTACGGCGCCGCACCACTCGTGTGCCCACTGACACGGTGAAATCTTTGCGGTGCGGCGCCGCAACGCATCGTGTGCCCGCGCCCTTACTTGCACCACACAGCTTACTAGTCTCTAAGTTCGATTCCTGCCTCAGATAAGTTTCTCGCCAGTAAGTTTGTTATGATATTTCGATACAAAAGTGCAGAATTTTCTTTTCAATGCCCTTTGGTATAATAGTTACGATGTAACCGGAAGTAGCTTAGGTTCGATTCCCAGTATTAGAAAAGTTTCTATGTTGGACATGGTAAGATAGCCTGTTTTATGCCAGGAAAATCGATCAGTTTAACAAAAGTGAAAATGCGTTTTGCACCATAACTCTTAAACAAACTTATTTTGTTATATATAATACTAGAGGTTGCCCCGGCTTCGCCCGTGGTACATATTTCGCAATAAAAGGTAGCCTATGTCCTTTCTCGGGTATCAAAATATCTCCATACCAAATTTCATGCAAATTGGTTCAGTAGTTTAGGCGTGATTGAGTAACAGACAGACAGACAGAGTTACTTTCGCATTTATAATACATATTATAGTATGGATGATGATAATATAATCAACATTATCGTACATTAATGAATTAAAGACATGTATGTAATTATGTAGTCTTTAAAAATTTCGTATTTTTTAATTCTTATACCTATAACCAATTGAAAAGTTTAAATATTTGATATTATTACACGATAAATCAATACAAACTACAAACCTAACACAGGTATCTGATTAACTACATATCAGTAATATAATTAACAGCTAGTTAAAACCTTTCATTTGTCCGTGTCAATGCGTTTAATGAATTTATGGCTCTTCCATTATCACAATATAATATTCGCACTCAATAACAAAATGGGGAATTGCATGCAAATGATGTTTTCATGTATTAACATTACATGTAAACGGATTATGAGCTCTATGTTTATTTATGGACGACATTGTGTTGATTTATGCATTTTCAGTTATAAGAAATTTATTAAAAACCTGACGTAAATTCGTATATCATCATTTCATAGTTATCGGCAGTTTATTATTTTCATTAGCAGTGCTTATTCAAGTAGGCGAAAGAAAATAGAAATAAGTAAGAGATACAATTAAAAAACACTGTGCACTGATCAATCTGTATTAATAAAGTTTCAATTTGGCACTGACCAATCTGTATTAATTAATAAAGTTTAATTATTGTTTATAAAATATTTATAAACTTTCAATGACTGAATATTGTAAACAAGGTTTCGAATTTTTAAATCAACGAAAAATTCTCTTTCAGCCCATCATGCAGTTAATGTGTTATAGTGCAAAAATGCAAATTGATCGATAGATACAATTTTCCACGTGATGTAACTGGATAATAGATTGAAAGCCCGCGTTGTTTATTCAGCGATTTTACATATTAATTCGTGTTTGTTATCAGTTTTCATTACGTTGTTTATAAAGTTATTTCATTCAATTATAAACGGTATAGTGTGTGAGTATGGATGTTTTTAGTGTGGCAAAAACGGCTGATTAGGTTAAGATAATATGGTACTGATATGGATTATACTTTTAACTGCTTTTTCTAGCTTTTTCATAAAACATACAGAATCTATGATACTAAGTTCAGGCAGAAGAGGATCTTTAATTAGACGAAATAGAATTTTTAATTTTGTCAAGCATTTTTTTCAATTATATCGTGAAAACAAACAAATAATAAAATTATTCATTTCCTTAATGTATCTCTCTGCTTAAAACATACTAAATTTCAAATAATACACCAGGTGCGTTTGAATTCGCAGCCAAGTGCAGGCACAGTAAAATTAACAGCGATGGAATGCAAATGTGTCGCTGATTGATGTACTGTCTAATAAATTATACTGTGTTCAAACTGTGTTAGTGTCTATTGTCTAATTGTAACCTAGATAATAGATAAGATGTTGGTTCAGTGATGGGGAAACTGTTATGTTTTATTCACCTGAAACTTTAATACGTAAACTGTAAGAGAAACTTATGTAAATTAGAGGAACATAACTAGAAACTTATGCGATTTGTCTAGTATTCATTATCTGCGTATAGCAAAATCGAAGTAAAATATATCTTACACTACACTTTCCTAAGACCTAAATTGTAAACAACAAATTGAAAAATTTGAGCACTATATTACTGTAAAATTTAAAAATTTAATTAATACAATACCACCATAGCAACTTTCCTTTTATTACAACACATTTAAAACAAGCCCACTTCAGTTACATAGAAAAAAATTTTACTCAAAAAAATTGTAAAATGTAAAATTTTATTCGTCCAGCTTACAAACTATTAAAAACAGCTGAGCTATGTAAAAGGGACAGAGGGTCCAATAAATCTGAATATTGCTAGTGCAATAAACGTTTTCCATCACTTTATGTTTAAACTACGCATATTACTTTTAGTTTGAGTGGTCGGGGATTAATTTTATACGAACTATTGATTGAAAATGTTTACCTCCAACGGGTATTGAAAACGCATACCTATATCATAAATATAAGAGAGGAAGCACGAATTCAATATGTCTGAAACATGAATTTACAAGTCTTGATATTATGTAAGCGAAAATAAGATAGCATTGATAGCTACACAGGAAAATAATGAGAATTATGCTAGATAGAGACATTGTTTTTAAGCTATTGCATAGCTTCTATCGTGGGCCTTGAGCGCGGGGACCGAATCGAGAAATTCCGTAACGAAAAAACCTCACGCTCCCCACTATGACGGGCTCGGAGGTGTGGCTTGAAGGCATGCTATGCAATAACTTTACCGCGGCAGTCCCCGAGTGCCACATGTTTTTTTTTTTCTTTCTTTAACATGCCGAAAGTTGCTGTGCAGTTAAACTTAATCTCAAACACTTATTACAATTAGACTTCTTCTAGAAGCACTTTTGAATCGTCATTACATATTTTTATCATATACCACCGATTTGGAAAGCAGTATCTAGTTATCAAGTTAGCTACAAGAAATCACGTTCTTAATCAAAGAAAATAATAATAAGTACTATTCATTTAATTCTTTGTTGTAGGTAATTCACAACCTTATGAATGAAAATGGACAAAATACCGGCTTTAGTCTTTATTCTATAATTCATTTGAATATAATACATATAAGCAAAATGAAATTATTCTTTGCAATGAATCCTTAAAAATAAAAGCATTAATATGGAGAACAAATGAAAAACATTGGCCACACGAAGACACATGTCCCCGGTCTGTTTTAATAAATTGCAATCCGCTTCATACAGATTAGTGGGCGAAGTTATATTGTGAAATTTATATAGAGCTGATAATACTATTAACATTGAAATAATTAAGACGCTACCTTAACTATTTTTTCAGCATCATGATATTTAATTAATAACAATGATTCTTTAATACAGCTTGATATTACACACATATTTAAAATGTATCTCATTTCAAGTTAGCACAATTTATTAATAGTAATTAAGCACTTTACTTGAATGAATTAATACAATAAAATGAAATGAAGGTCACAAACTCAACACAATATGTTGTTACAAATCAAATATCATATTATTTGTACCCAAATATCATAATAAATCTCACCATTACGGTTTTAACAGCTCCACACATTCCTCATTAAGCCCAGCCCACGTACAGTAATAACGAGAGATCGTTCATACGAGTACGACACCTGTTATTTGGCGAATGCATATCATTTAGTGCGCTTTCGTAAATTAGTTCGTCACGGCAGGCGAGTGAAACTATGGGAATAAAGAAATTATAGGAGTATTTTAATGGTTTTGTGTTTTGGTTATATGTCATAATATTTTGATAATAATAAGATTGCAAATTCATGACTTTTTATATGCTGTACTAACTTTCTGCCCGCGTCTTCGCCTTAAGGAAATTCCCAGGGGAATGAGAAGTTTCACCGCAGTAAGAAGTACCTAGTCTCTCTCCTCCAATATCAAGATTCAAAAGTCATATTTGTACCAGAATATTTCTTCGTTAAGATGTGAAAGAAAGACAAACAAACACACATTCGAATTCTTAATAAAAGTAAGGATGCTCTGTGTTTCAATTAAAATTGATGTTTAGTTAAAGAGTAATTTTATTATGTGACTTGAATCGCACCGACAAAAACTAACCTATTTTATTTAATTTAGCAGTTCCTACAATTTCAAATTTTAACCCATTCCACATCATCGCGCTACTCAATAAAACTAAAAAAAAAGGAAAAAAAAGTAACTTGAATTATAGGAAACCAATAAACAAATCAAATTTATCTCTTATTGAATAAATAAGGCTACTTGGACATACAAAAAGTGGAAGTATTTTGGGATCTACCTACTGCGTTAAGGGCATTGTAACAAAAAATGTAAATAATTTTTTTTTGGGTCAAGTCTGGACGTGCTGTGGACAAGGGATTAGGGTAAAACCCATGAATTATACCCTCTTCGGAGCTAAAAAAATTATTTTTCCATTATATTATGATGATTATTGACTATGGAATACACTACATAAGAATTCTTGTTTTTGTATTATAATATTATATGCCTACTACTTATACATAAAAAATATATAGTCGTTGCATTGACTATTGTTTTACAATTGTACTGAGTTTATGAAAAAAAAAACTTTATTAATATCTTACTGTTTTTAATTTTCACAAATAATAAACAATACACTTTTTTGTGATATATATCGATTTTTATACAGTTATAAATTTTGTTAAAAATATACCCAAACAGTTGACATGTACCCTACAATAGCACCGGCTCTGAACCGCAATGTAGAAGCAAAAAAAGGGTCGTATACGGAAGATGTATAAAAAAATTGTTTCAAACCATTAACAGATAAGCTAAGGCCCATTAGAGTTAAGATAAGCTTATTATTATTGATTTTAGAGGTGTTGTTTTGTAAAACTCAATTTCGTTCCAAAATTGCACAATAAATCGTAGTTCAAGGTCTTCAAACATTTCAAAGGGACAGAATGTAGAGCATTGAGTAGCATGTTATGTAACATAAAAAATACTTGCAAATCTGCCAAATTGGGTTGATGAATTTTACAGATCTACTCAGAAGAAGAAATTTAACAAATCTGAATATTCATAACTACAAAGTATTCATAATATCTAAAAAAAAAAATCATCAGGCAAGACCAGTAGTTTTGGACGTAAAAACTCTCCAACCTTTTCTTAATAGCTTTTACACCATGCTGTGTTTATGAAAAATAAAATGCCACTTGTTTACTTCCAAAAAGTATAAAAAATCGTAAAGGAAATTCCACAACCAGGAGTCGCACTGTCTAGATAAACTAGTGTTTAGTTTAGCCATAACCTAAAACAAAACTAACGTAAATAAACAGATAACCAAAGGGCACAAATTAAATGCAGTTTGTTCTATAAATTGTACCAGTTAGAACCAGTACTACAGATTACTAAATACTAAATAGTTACGTCTACGGACAAAGGAATCAGTTCAGTCTATCTAGGTCGAATCGACGACAGTATCCGATCTAGGGTTTATGTTTTGTTTATAACAGTGTCCTTGACGACTGGTTTGTAAAGGTTTGCACACAATGCATGCGCAAATCAGCATGCAAATGAGAGTGTAGACCAGGCTTAATTTCTACTATTGTCTGTTTGATAAATGCGCTAATAATTTGCTGCGACGGTTACTTTGAATACTATGATTTAGATTGAAGTGTGAAACTATTTTATTTATAGAATGAATCTACTAATATTAACGCGAAAGTCAGTTCATTTCCATGAACATTGGGAAGTATTGCACGCTCATCGGAATCATTCAAAATGGGACGAAATATTTGAAGTATATTATACTTATAAATATGTGTAAGGAATAAAGGTAGTTATGCCACGTGTCTTACATAAATTTTGTATCATAGAGGTACTCGTTCTAAGTCTTGAATATTTGTACCAACTACTCTTCCTGAATCATAACATTTAAATTATTTGTGCTTACCAACTCAACCACAAAAAAATATTTAATCCACCATAATAAGTCTGAGTAATAAGTCTAGTTCACTCGTTAAGTATCAAACCACCTCTAAACAGCTCTGTAACAAGTGCAAATATATTTTAGGCCCAGCATAAACACCAAACAAAGGTTGAAATGTTTTTTCGGTGTCAAACTCGTCACTATGGTTAAAAAAAGAGTAATCCACAGCTGTACAAACAAATCAGGTCACGAATGGTCACAGTTTAAGAGTTTGGCTGAGATGTGAAATAAAAAGGCATGTATACCGCCCTCACTTTGGTTTGGTTGTGGACAAAAAGTTACGCTAATTATGGATCTATCTTTGGGTATTTACAGGTTTTAGCTGTTTGTGAGGACATGCAAAAGGAATAAATGCATAGAGAAAGAAATACGTAGTTACATTGTTCTATATATATCTTGTTTCAGTAATCACTACATAGTATAAAATAAAGACGCTTTCTCTGTCCATAATATGTCCCTATGTATACGAATTTGGATGCGGTTTTTTTAATAGATAGAGTGATAAAGGAACATTTTAGTGTATAACTTATCAGGTCTTAAACAAAGCGGGCGAAGCCGCGGACGGAAAGCTAGATTAATTTAACCAGCAAAATATTTGCGACATTAATGAACAAGGGGGAGGCCTTTGGGGGAGGCCTATGTCCTGCAGTGGACGTCTTGAAAGGCTGGAATGAATGGATGGAATGAACAAGAAGATTACTATGAATTAAGTTGTTGTAATTTTTCTTATCTAATGACAAATTCATTATAAAATTTATTATTACAATCTCTTCCATAATAATATTATCTTCACGTAAAAGATTCGCAGTTGATAGTATGTTTAAAAACCCAAAAAAATTGATCACTTTTTTGACATTTTAAAAATCATTAGTAACACTTACACCCCAAGTCCAAAAATATAAAACACCGCAATTAGAAATCATTTAACCGAAATTACCGCTTAAATAAACAGATAGCTCAAACATTTTCAAAGATAGGACATTAATTTGGCGCCAAAAAAATCACTTCGCCCGCTCATATTTGTTGCTTGTCTTTTGGAAAGTGTATGTACAACATACGATACTATTAATTATGACAAACTAGGTATAATTCTTATCTTTTATGAATAAAAGTTCCTTTCAGGCGAAAATAAATACTCTGCTTGATGTAAGCTGCTGAAAATTCTGGCTAAATTACAGGTCAGTTGTTAAATATATGTAATTTGTCTTCATATAGCCTAGATAAATTTTACGTAACAGAAAAACGTATACTAAAACTGCCATTCTTTTAAGTTGTGCATTGAGATTGGAAATTGAGAGTAGAGTCATTATTTTAACACCAATTAATAATTATCCTTAGTGTAAATTAACTATAATCCAGAAAATTTGTCCGAAATATTAACTTATTATTACCTACTTATAAATAGTTAAAATATATTTAAATATGTAGTTCCAAAAAGTATCACCACTGTACATTCACTAATACGTGAATCGCGTGCAAGATTCGATTCCGCTGAAATAACTGATGATAATTTAACCCAATTCATTGGTTCAGTCACAAATCTTTACTTTGTTTGATTTATTCGTAATTAAAAACGGGAAGTGATAAACATCGTGCAAATTGAAATGTTGTGCGTGTTATTATTATTACGAAATATTAGGAAATTTTTTACTTAATTGTTTTGCAAGGGCGAAAAATGAACGGTAATTTTTAGAATTAGCATAAAATTTTCGTTTAAAATCACTTTAATAATATGATTGTATACTATTATTTTTATGTAACTTTTATAAGGTTTATATATTTTTTTATTCTAACTTCGAAAAAATTAAGTTTAATCCTTAATCCTAATTATAAAATATTTACTGAAGCTAATTAAGGATATTGAAACATGAAATAATTATTGAAAGCAGGTTGGAACTTCACTCATAAAACACGGAAATGTTTATTTATGTATCCGTATAGGAATAGGAACTGTTATTTTTATTAATTATCATCAATTTGCGCAGATGATTCTTTGATTCATCATTTCAGGAAATAAAATCCATCCTCTTTTGTATATACATTGTAGTCTTTAGATGATAGTTGAACTTTGTACTACTGTATCACTGTATGTGTACCTATAATATACATGTATATAATTGCCCTTATTTTTCAGCTCACTTAGTTCATACTAATTACAATAAAAATTTATCTATGGACTGAATTACATACGAAATATATTCGAACATGTTTCTGGTTAAGCAGGAATTCACATTATAATACAAGATTTTAATACTACGTTATATTTTATTAATATGACATATTTTTCAGCTCTTCATCATACGTCTGACTAACTGCGTTCCGCGGTTTCACACGCGCGGCTCCGCTCCTGTTGGTCTTAGCGTTATGATATATAACCTATAGCCTTCCTCGATAAATGAGCTATCTAACACCGAAAGAATTTTTCAAGTAGTAATTCCTGAGATTAGCGCGTTCAAACAAACAAACTCTTAATGTTTATAATATTAAGTATAGATTTCTGCTAAATATGCTATTAGTAGCCTCAACGGAAATATTTTAAAAAAACATCTTTAAATAAATTACACATAATTAGTCTTTCCTTCGATTTTTATTACAGCAATAAAAATCATAGCTACATATTGTATTTTACGTACCAGAAGCAATTATAATTGACCAAATCATTTCCATTAGAATATCCATAATAATTGTATTGCATAGGACATTCAATTACAAGGACATCGTTAATCTAATGATCCGTGTTTTATACGTTATGGTTTTCCCATGCAGGTAGCATTAGTAAAAAAGTTAGGTATGTGAAATTCTTTGAGCATTTGATGTTCAATTATAGTATGAGTAGGTAATTAGTTTAAATATCTATATTTTTTATTTGGAGTCTGACTACAGATTTATTACCGATATATTATGAATGAGGTTACAAAAATGTCTCCTGAATTAAAAAAATATTGCGAATTCATTCAAAAAACACTGCATTGATTATTATTTTTGTTGTACCTAATCGTATGTTATCAAAATAATGAATTTTATCAATATTATTCTTAAAACCTAGAACCCATTTCTCAGTACTCTAAATTAATTTTATTGACTAGGTACCACATTAAAAAATCACCCAATACAACAAATTCAGTCAAAATGCGTACAATAATTTAAAGAGAAGCTATTACCATGTTACATCTGACAATTATCGTCAAGAAGTTTGTTTATTGGTTTCTCTTTGACGTAGTGGCAGTCATATTTTTAACTTTTATGTGTTTTAACAGCAGTTGGGAATTGAGATTCCTTGTGCGCTCGTCAGTTTGTTTTCTAAGGGCTGATGGTCATCTTATACATCGTGGATGTGATTATTTTGAGTTTTATATTTATGTGTGATTGCTTTTTGGTATCATGTTTTCAACGCTGACTATTTTTTCGGCAGTTATTGAGATCTATTTCAATAATATAATATAACAAGCTGAAAAAGAGTCTTGTCTAAAGTTCTGAAGTTTTACTATTCAGAAAACTTCTTCAGAAAACAATTAATATTTATGATTATTTTGCTTTCGTAATTCAGTTGTAATTTGATAAATGTGTAAATTTCAGGTCTTTTCTTTCGGTTTATTTTTTTTTTGCTTTGAGATGGCATAAAGATTTTTTAGCATTCTCATAAAGTCAAATTTAATTTGCTTTGCAAATGTTTTAATAATCATTCAAAGGTTTTACACAGCCGTTATCACCCGACATAATTAAACCATTGTCTTGACTCAGAAAATTACGATCATCATAAATTGAAGAGCGCTTAAAAGCCGTATTTAAAATGTGTACTATAAAACACAGTTTCGTCCAATATATTATGAACTCCCCTTTTATAATTTGTTTTTTTTTTTACTTATAGCTGCCGTAATATTTATTTTTTCTATGCTATCGTCAGCTTGTTTTATTTTAAAATATTTATGATTTAATTGGCTCTATATAATAATATCTTCTTACCTATAAAAACAATAAATGAAACATACATATGTAAATATTATGAGATTGGTTTTGTTATTTAAAGACTAAATATTTTTATATTCCATTAACAGAAATAGAATAAGCTAATGAGTTTCACTCTCAATATAATTGCAAGGAATAAATAATGCTATTTATTTTGCAGTCGTAAGTTGAATTTACTCAATTTATTTCTGAAAATATTGTCTGTATTGGTAATTGGTACTTATACAACTTTTAATAATAATAAAAAATTGAGTAGACATTTTCATAGCTGTTCTTGGCATGCTTGAAAATAATCCTCCTAGATGAGGGGTCAGCTTTAACTGGTTAGTGAAAATGAAAAAAAAAAAACTGAAGTGTCATTGATCAAGCTACTATGAACAACGGGCCGGTGTAAAATATTTTATTAGTAATTAAAGTGGCTTTATTATACAAGAGATTAGAATAATAGGAAAAATCATTAGGGTGTCAAGATCGCTTTTTATGGACCAAGTTTTCGTGAATTCATTATTTTTTACGGGATAAGACAATGTTTTGATTTTATATGTTTGATGGTGACTTTGATTAATCGTATACCTAATTTGAATCTGTTTTTTTTTATTTATTTAGAAGGAAAATGGAATTTCTCTGCGTATGTCCGTCATGAATTTTTCTATAGGTACTTACTTATATTTGTTTGTAAATGAGAGTCGGCTGGACCACTCTAATGTTAGATTTTTTTATTTGTGAAAAATTATACCTATGTTAATCGAAAATCATAAAGAATGCAAGTGAAAAACAATTTGAGATTCTCTCTATATTATGTATAAGTACAAAATGTATGTATCGCGATGATACATACCCACATTTATAACAATATATGTGGTGGTTTTAATTGAAAACTTATCAAATTTATATTTCACTGCGATACGTGCAGGGGAATGCAATTCTCTCGCTAGATTGTGAACGATTTTCGACCACCAACCCATCCCAGTACATTTTATTTAAATCTCTAGTAGCTTAACAATAGCATCACTGGTGATAAAATTTAATTACCCAATTATATATTTAAGATGTTGGTTGCATTTCGTGATGGATTTTATCTTTTCTGAATCACTGTTTACATTTCCTGATTGATTTTATGTTTCGTTTGAGTGACGAGTATTTCCTTTGGTTTAGGAAATTCTTTACGTTGAATTATTATCACATAAAAGTTTAACTGGCTTTAAGGTTAGAATAAATTATTATAGAGCTGGTTTAATTGTATTTGTTTGTTTTAAACGTAACGCTACTAAATTACTTAATGATAAGATGTGATAATTTAAGTATGATTGCTTTAATTATTATAATAATTTAACCTTGATAGATCAACTAAAATTAAGACTGAAATATATAAAATTTGTATATTCATTGTAATTTAGAACTTAGTATTAGTGACTAATGGGCCAAAATGAAATTCAGCCGATAGTAAACATTTTTAAACTTTATCCTATTTAATTTAAATTATAACATTAAATTAATATAAATGAAATCATCACAATTAATAAATTAACGAAATATCGACTACAACCATACATATAATAGTGTATAGGAGTAATTAATAAGTTTATAAAAAAGTGAAGTCCCATGTCCCCAAGTGGGGTAAGGGGCAGATGCATTATACATCTGATTCACTGATCGATTTTCTTCAGGGACAAGTAGGATATCAGCCTTCTCTGTCCTACAAGACCAAGACATTTTTTTTTTCTTCGTCTCCACCGGGAATCGAACCCAGGACCCCTCGGTGATACGCTCACGCGTCAACCACTGTACCAAGGAGGCGGTCAATTTATAAGTTTAGGAGTAATCAATTACTGTTCTGAAATTTCCTTTTCCACCATTTAAATGCTAAGTCCCCTATTTGTTTCTTTATCTTAAACGAGTACCCAATAGTTATCTGTACTTAAATTATTAATCAAATAGCCTGAGATAATAATTCGTTCAGAATTAGGACCTTGACAGTATAATTATTGGAGACTGTTTTGAAATAGGGCTGTCAAAAAAAGAAAAAAAATGTCTGAGGTGTCACATTTGGGACAACCGATTGGAACGAAGTTCCTTAAGTTTTGAATTAGTATTATAGGAGGTATAATTAAATAAATTAACAATATTAAGGAGTCAAATGATAGATGAAATAAGTGAAGGAATGCTTGTACACTTTAAGCGCTCTACATTTTTTTTTCAGTTGTTTTTCTCTATTTAAATGTTAACATTAATAGAGATCTACTGTTGAATATTGAAAATTACTCGTTTAATTTATTTCTATAAAAGTATTTCAGATATAAATCCGAAAAAATAGCTCATAATTTATTGTATTAAACCTAAAAGCTCCCAATATTATGCAGATTAATTGATAACGAACATATTTTTCACAAATATCAAAAAAAGGTGTACAATAATTAAGCACAACCCTATTACAATTTACAAGGATCACGAATCGAAAGGAGCTTTATATTCATGTTGTAATTAATTTGTGTTTGACTAAATTGAGTACCAAATGAGTGTTAGGAGGGTTAATAGATACATTTAGAACACTGTTAATATTTTCTATTTATTTTAGTTAAATTTGTAAAAGGACTTCGTAGTTTAAATTAACAAAAGCAATATTATTGCCAATTATTACGACTAATTTAATAATTATATCATTCAGCAGGAATCTAAACAAATAAAACAAATATTTATTTTTGAACGAACTTTATTTTAATTATTAAGTAAAAGCATAGAATATTATATTCTGGTTATAAAATCTTCATTGTTGTTATACACTCTTGACAGAGAGGTCGTAGTCATCAAGTAATGATACTGGGGGCAGATGTAACCCGCTTCACGATGTTTCGCCGTCTTTCCCTGTTCCCTGCCAATCTGCTACACCCGTGCAACGCCGTTGGTATGAAATATATCTTAAGCTGGCTACTCACACACCTACCGCAGGGGAAATACCGGTTGCAGGGCAGTTAGAGCAATTGAAAAGCCAAGAAGGCTTATTTAAAAATTGCCCCTGCACACTATACACATCACAATTAAGGAGCAATTCCAATATTGCCCCTGCGGCAGGTACCTACGTGAGCAGCCGGCTTTACAAATATTCCTGGAACTAGAGAGCAGTTTATTTCTAAATGATTCAACATAAAATAATACAGCTTCTTGACAAAATTAATAGCAAAAAAGTTTTATTCATAACCACTTGCATCTGTGCGAATAAAAAGTTGAACAGTTAGCACAATAATGATCATGCCAAACTTCACGCTCGAATTAAATGCAAGTTTGAACTTGACCCAACAGCTATTTATAAAAACTGCTATTGTTTTAATTACTACACTTTTTATTCCATTCTAAAATATACCCTAATTACATGTGAATAGAGTTGAAATTCCCATGTTATCCTATCAAGAAGTTTGCAATATGATTCCAGTGTATTGCGTCTGCGCACGCGACGGTAAATAGATCCGTTAGGAGCATGAGTCATGATTTTTTAATGTAGCGTTGAATATAGGTGTTTCGTTAATTGACTTACAGTAATTTGCTAACAGATTTTTTTGAAAGAAACATGATAATTGTTGGTAAATTTGAAGTAAAAAAAATGTTAAAAGTTTATTTATTTATTTAAAAGTTGAACGATTCGATCAATAAAACGTAGAGAAAATTTTGTTTCTTAAAATATAATAATATCATTTGATCTACATCTACATGTTTTTATAGCAAGTAGAAACGAAACTTATTAAACAATCAAACATTCAATAAATATTTCTAATTATTTAAACCGTGACTTTAGGCGCCACGAAACTACATATAGCCAAAATATTTTGTACTTTCACTATCTCCTTATTTAAATTCCCAAGAGCATTAGAAAATCAGTGCACCCACAAAAATAAATAATTGTAAGTCATCCTATTAAATAATAATATATTAATCTTACGGTTAACTTCTTATCGACAAACAATTTCCTCTCTGAAACGATATAACAGAATCTTCATCAGCGGAAGAACCTTGTGCTCGACGGAAACTATCATCTTTGATAAAAACCTCATTGAATATGATATAATATTAGGAATATGTAGAACAATAATTAATTGTCTATTTCTGGCGTCTTTGATTCAGTTTTCAGTCATACATACAGATTTTCTCAATACTGACTCAATGCGAGATATTATTTGAGGGTAGTTACTACTCATTAATCCATAAACATGAGAATTTCTCTTTTTAAAAATCACAATGATAATATAAAGGCTATTGAAAAAAATAGAGAAGAAGTAGGTTCATGTCTAATTATTCAATTAAAATATAATTTTAAAACTACTTTCTTAAATTAACATGACAATTGCAATGGACTTTATGATTCAGCATACATCTATTTCTTGCTTTCCCCAATACAGTTACTTCTGAATTTTCCCACGATCATTGTTTTCAGTAAAAATGACTGTTACATGCACGCCATTTCTTGTATCTACAATCTTACCTACTTCACTTTTAGAACCAAATATCATTCCAATATCATCTTTATTACTATTGTAATAGGATTCAGGTAGAAATAGTTTGCTATCATCGAATATTTGTAATTGTGCTTAATTATTGATGCATTATGAATAAATTCCATGACACGCGCTACATCCGTGAAGTTTTTGTGATTATTATCTTTCGCTAAGCACTCGCAACAATGCTAAAGAAATGATTATGTGCTAATCTTTAAAGAGATTTATGTTTGTAGTTCATAAGGGTGTCAAACAAAAAGAGCGATATAGCTAAAACTGTTGTAGTGTTGACAATCGAAAGTTTCTATGGCTAAAGGTAGAAAGCTTTTTTTCTGAAATATTTATTTATTGATAAGATTTTCCTTAAAAACTCTGCTTCCATTGAAAGATTAACAGTGTGGAACAAAAATCGCTTAGTTTAATATACCTACACAGATTACTGCCTATACATTTGAATCCTCCCTTGATACATTTCACAAAAGCGAATTCTTTCCGCCCGACTAAAAGCATATTGCGACAAATAATTCCTCAGGAACGATCTTCACGTCAAACTGTACGCAAAAATAACAATATCGTCAAGGAAATAACAATTACCATCCCCCTTTATTACTGGATGAGGAATTTTTACACATTTTTACGACGACCACATTCGAATGGGTCTTTTTAGTCCCCTTTTAAAAGTGACAACGAGGCTTTCGGCTTAATCGTTAAAATTAATGTAACGATTCGCGATGTAATTTTGATTGTATTGTGTCAAAAAAATTGTTGTACTTTATTAGTAAGATCCATATTTTTATTCCTATGCATACTCAATTCCTTGAATTAGGAGAGGTTTGCTCTGGAGATACATTATCCTCATCAAAAATAGACAAACTACCTATATCATGAATTCGGAAAATACGAACCTTTATTAATTGTGCTAATCTTAATTTCTACTATTTACACCTACATTTAAAATTTTTGCTACGTTTTCATTTTTACTGTGCTTAAAGTGTTGAGCAAAATCTTCTGTGTATGAAGTGGCGAATGGTTATCGCATCTGTTGAGATACCGCATACACAGCATAACAAAACTTAGATACAAATCATGTATCATTTATAGAAGCACATTTTGAGTATGATTTTTACTCAAAAATCTCATCCAAACAGGTTGCTCCCCTCAAATCCAAACTCAAGCAAATGACCGAATATAATGACAGAACTATTGTCTACGCCCCAACGTACGCGAAGCCTCATTTATTTTTATATCGCTTCAATTTTTAGGCTACAGCTAGAGACGAGCGGAAGCGAGAGCGGAAACATAAATCATAATTGTAATTATTTTTGAAGAATGGACAGTAATATTTTATGGTGTTTGAAGTATTGTAGTAAAGAAAATTCTCAATTCTAGCACTAAAATGTGTTTTTTTAGTGCTGTAGCAAATAAATATTTTTAATACTTCAACCAATTGAATAAATAGATAGCGATTGTTGTAATATATTACATATTATGTTTAGTTAATAAGAATATTTTAATAGGTAGGATAGTTTTACATAGAATATAGATTATAGGAAGCAAACGTTCTATCATGTGATCATGATCACATATTATTATATGTACGTGCACAGAAACATGAATTGGTGCACTAGAAATATCTAAAAAATATCCTTAAAGTCATACTTTATCGCTCTCGCTCTTGCGGTTCCATAGTCTTACCCTGACCACGGCCTATGGGTTTTTAACAAAAAGCAAAAAAATGACGGACATCGGCGACGATGGGCGGAATTGATGTGTTGTGACGTCATTTTAATGTTCAATTTTTTTTGTTCAATATATCCTCTTTTTGTTGTGGTCGCTTTGTATGATTGGTCAGGGACATTTTTATTACTGTTATGTTAAAATTATTTATTGGCAACAGGAATTTTTGTAATGGGTTCCGTATGAATTATGAAAATTACTTATAAATTATTGTCATCAAGAATCGAAATAGCTAAAAATTATATGCAGCTCACAGTTTAAAACAATACCGAATTTATGTAATAATTTCTTAACTTACACAAAATAATATTTATTACTTTTTTTAACGACAACTCATTCAACACCATTGACATAAAGTTAGATAATAGATTTCAGAGATTAGGTTTTTGCCTCTAATTAACATCTTACAATCAAAATACACATAAAGTACAATCGAGTAAATACACCTAAATATACCAAGAAATATTTTACCTAACAAAATATTTAAGAGCAAAGTACACTCGCGCACAAAACCCAATTATGCGAGGTTTGTTTTTGATCTCAAGCGATCTGCAGGCGACTTGGATGGCCACTCAAATTTTGCATACCCAATTAGTTTTAAGCAAATTGAAACAGACAGTGGATAGACAAAAATAAATCCTTTTTTTATTTTTTATGGACTTAAAGAGTAATTTTAGGAGTCCTATGTTTAAATATTTTACATTTTACTCCTGTCTTAGTATTCCATAATTTAAATTCAAGAGCATTAAAGCATACTGCATGGATAAACTTCCCATCTGAGGTTTTGGGATAGAAAGTATCGTGCGTTAATCCAAACTGCCCTCTATACATGTAGCTATATTTTGTGCCAAATTTCATGAAAATGTATTGAGCAGTTATTGCGTGAAGGAGTATCTTAGTATAAACTTTCGCATTTATAATATTAGTATAGGATAAAGTTGGAGATAAATATGAAAGGCTTATTGTTCCCGTCCGTGATTGAGTTATTTTTAATTTTATTCCATAATTAAGAAATTTCAAAACGATGAACACGTTTACCATAAGTACATACCGTATAAAATATTCACCTAGATCGAGTTATAGTACTATAATTTAAAACTAGCTTTTCTATCCGCTAATTGCTAGACACCGTGCATTTTCATCCAATTATCTACCTTATTCTGATAGAGATATGGTTGGAATTAATGTGTGATAAATTAGAAGATAATAGCATGCCAGTAACATAATGTTTGCATATGCAAAATGGATGTTGGAGTGTTTTTCCTATTGATTAATCTATGGAGTGACAGGGTTGTGGAGCGTCGCGCGGGAAAGTGCTTTTAATTATTTTGCCATCCTGTAGAGAGTAGAGATATTTTGATCTGTCTTGTGTTATATGGAAAATTTGATATAAAATGTGACCACAATTTTCTTTATTTTGTCTTCTAGATAAAGATAAGAGTAAATATACAAAGATTGCAAGTTTTTGTGTTCTTAATGTATGGCATAAAATGGTTTGTAATTTGTATAACCAATCCCAGGCTATACCTACTTGGTTTTGAAAAATGTTACGAGCGTCGTGGGTACTGACTTTAATTTTGATAATTTTATCACACTATTAACAACTATAAAATAATGGAAAGAATTTGTGATTTCCAGAAATAAATTCGCAACTGTCTATTTTACTGACTTCAAAAAGAGCGATCCAATTACCAATGCACAGTTTCTAATCTATAATATCTTCCAAATAACATTACGATGCAACATTTACAAAGCTTTTTTAACATAACACTAACAAATTTATATTTATTCTATGAACTATATAGGTTCGGGGATAAAACATATAAAAACCTCCAAAACAAATTCTCACATTACTATACATTTAATTCCCTACAGGAGTCCAAAACTATCGGACAATAGCTTTCGATTGTCAATTAGCCACAAAGGGTAAGTCACAGTATTTATTTAGTCCCGTTTAAGCGCGTTTTGTTTTCATAATAAATAGCCAATGTTATTTTGTAGAACTATTACGTTTTGGTGGATCTTAGCGGGATAATTAAACCGTTTGGTATTATTGTTAGGTAGTTCTATTTACGTGTGTGGCATGGATATTTCAAGTGCATTTTCAGTTTGGTTTATATATAAATAAATAAATAATAAAATAAATATTTCAGGACAATTTTCACACACGGCACAATCTGATCCCATACTAAGCTTTCGCTTGTGTTATGGAAACCAGATGGCTGATAAACATACATAACTATATAATTTTTAAATAAATACTTATATAGATAATTAACACCCAGACACCGAGCAAACATCAATGTTCATCACACAAATATTTGCCCCGGGTCAGTCATATGTTATAGATATAATACGTATCTCTCCTCTCTCTTCAGCCTTTTTCCGTCCACTGTTGGACATAGGCCTCTCCTAAGGCACGCCATATACAAAGATTGCAAGTTTTTGTGTTCTTAATTTATGGCATACAAGTGATAACTGCGTTAGCGTAAGCGTAAGCGTCTTCAGCTTTTCGCCGCCATTGGGTACCTACCATAATACGTATAAGTAAGAATATTAAATAAAAAAATAAAACATAATCATTTTAACTGCTTATTTATCAATCAAGAATCAACGCAAGTAGGTAAGTATCTGTTTATTAACTAAAAGCTCTAAAAGTTAACCGAGTCACATACCAAAATAATAAAATAAATCCAGTAAATATCAATATAAGGAATTAGATAAACTTTTCTCACAAATACAACAAACAACACACTTCAATCAAAGGACATTAGCTTAATTTAAGAAAACACATAAAATTGACTCACATACGATATTTTCCAACAATAAATTTTATGTTAAATCTGACGCGGTGGAAATATTTTACAGGATTACCGCGTTTTGTCAGTTCTTTGCCAAGAAAATGTGATAAATATCGTTTGTATTATAATATTTTTAACACCCCCGCAATAAGGATGTTATATGTTCATGGAACTAACTACAGCTTCAAAACATATGCAGTATGCACCGATTTAAAATTGCCCTTTTCATTTGATAGGTAAGAAATGAATCTGCTAGGAAGGTTTTAGCTTTTATTAAAGACAATAAGCCAGTTAAGAACAGTAAGGCCCGTGGTTTATGCATGTTGAAACTTGTAGTAAAGGGGATAGATATAATATGAAGATGTATGAGAACAGGTTGAAGGAAAATGAAATAAGTCTTAAAGACAAAAAACACTACAATTGATTTAAACAGTCGCTTGTACCGACAAGAATCAGAAAAATACTTTTGTTAAAGTTGACTCTACTTTATTATATAAATATAAGTTAAACTTTATATTGTTGCATTTTTATTATAAAAATATCAAATTTACCTATCTCTTGCATCACGCACGGTTGTAGTTTTTGTAATTAATTTTAAAATTGAATAAAAGTAGAGCTTTCGAAGTAGTAGCATTTTATTTTAATAATCTAAAACTCTACTGATTTTTTTTATATTAAACTCTATTATACTAATTTACTTTACAATACTAATGATCTATTTAACTTACAAGTTACGCTACAAAAGTCAAGGTCACCCCACCATCTAAAAATACATCCTATCCCTTGGACCAAAAGCTCAGCATAGCCATCTGCACATTGACCGTTCGTGTTTATTGTTACAAGTTTTAATTGAAGTGAACAGATTCTGTGTGCAAACATACACACCTGCGTAATGGAAGTCATAATAATTTATTTCATTTTAATTATTTACTTACTACTTCGATATTTTATACAGAATCTGGTAGGATTTGAGAGTCGATTGGTGTGTGGAGTTGAAAAATGAAATTTAGGCGATTTTTTTATTGGAATTATTTGTATAATAAATAATAAAACATTATGATCTTGTATTTAGATATCAATACATTTTGTAAGTGAACATTTTGTGTATTATTTTAAAGAGATATTAAGCTATCTATATTGAAAAAATATCGGATATTTCATTAAGATTCGAAAATGATACTGTAAAATGATATTAAAGGTATTTTTAAAATGATAATATTTATTATCAGTTTAATGTATTTCAAAGCAAGTAATTTAGTATTTTAAAACATTTTTTCAACGAATATGGAGGTAAAGAAACTTTCTTCGAATTTTTTAAATTAAATTACACGTTGATATTTCACTTAATAGAAAGTATACGAACTTATTTCAAGTTTCAAAGTTTTCTAACGATCGCTCATATTTAAGTAACTTATTACGCCCCGAGGTTAAGTCATCAATTTTAATTTCAACTTCGGTATAAGTATAGAATTTTTAAAACACTTAAGTTTATTTCTGTGATAAATTATAGAGAATTTTTTTTTATAATTTGTAACGTTCGTGTTTTACAAAGTGTAAAAACTTATTATTTCATTCAATTAAAGTCTCTTTATCATATACTTAAAACCATAATATTAAATTACAATTATTACAATAATATCGGCAGGATAATCACAATCACAATAACTAAGAATTCAACAGACGGTATCGTGTTCCGATGGACGGTAGGAATATTATAACGGTATCATCACTAATAGAAACCCTTCAGAACCTAAATTATTTTATAATTTCAATATTATAATAAGAATGAGTTAAAGCATAGTAATATTAATAACCTCATCTGATTACAATTAACGACGAAATTATTGGTAGGTAGAGCTGGAACAAAAGCTTTATTTAAAGGCTTATAAATTATAAATTTCCAATAAACAGTGTACCTATAAATATTACAAGGATAGCCTAGGAAATAGTTACAGTACAGGTACTTAATACAGTTTGTTTAAAACTATAACATAATTATTATAGATTACATAATAAAAGCTTCAATACTTAGCATTGTTTATTTTTATCTACTTTTACCTACAATACTATAGAAATTAGAAAATATTATTGTAACATTATATAAACAAAATAGAATAAACACAAGTGCAAGTTATTGTAAAATATAGCCGCTATACAAAGCCGTACTACGCTTCAAGTTGAAACTTGGAACATAAGAGGCTTAGATAGGCTAAGTTCAGATTGGTTGCAACTTATCTAAAAGTTAAATTTATTTTTAAAGCATTTGGGAGATGCATAATACATATATCTACAGATTGTGTGTGAAGATAAAGTTGTGAAAATAATATCAAAAGCAATACAAGCGATATATACAAGCGATTAATCTTATTAAAAAATATGCTATTTTTGCATATTTGAAGACACCCTGTGATGATAATAGGCATAAAATATGGAAATAGTCCTGTGTAAAGCGCGAGGAGAGAAAAGAATTCATGCCGTGTTGTTATTAGCTTTTTTTTAATGATAAAGCGGGCTTTTATGATAAAAGATGATGAGAATACAATAATAAAAATATTTTTATGATAAACAAGCTGGTAGATCACACATTACCACTGTTTACCAAACGAAATACAGCTTTCTTAAGCTACTACTTCACAGTGATCTTCTATAGTGGTGTGATACATTTTCGAGTGCGAGTTTCCGAAAATCGCGCCGAAGCATGCTCATTGCTCGTTTTGTCATTATATTTTTATTGTCATTATTACATTATTATTTATTGGTTTTTGTAACAATAATAACAAAAACTACTCAATTTCTGCTACTATAATTCTTAAATTCTTTGTATTTATGGTAGAAAATTCTAGTAAACAATAATTATACTATAAAACGAAAGAATTTACTATTTCTCGTGTCTCTAATGAGTCACAAATGCTTTTCCACGTAAATGGTGATATGGTGTGTCATGAATTGGCTCTTAGTGTGAATAATTAATATATATCGACTTTAAGGAAACAAAAGCAATAAGTTACACTGTTTGAATATAAACGTTAGATACGTATTGGTTTATCAAAGAAGTTCAAATACTTTTATTGTTAAGTAGACACCATAATTAAATCTAATGTAGAATGTATTATAATTTAACTTACTTTTTTTAACATAATTATTTTTATTGTAGTTTATACAGTGCGACACAAAAGAGATGAAAATAAATGAGGGCGCCACCGTCGCTCATATAGCAACACTGATACTGTGACGCAAGCGATCTTGATACTATAGAATAAAAATCCAAAAATGTATATAATATAATCTAAAATAAATACCGCGATTTAAACCGTTATAATTGTTTCAGTGTAGCAATAGTGTAATTTAAGACAAAAATACATTAGTATTTTAATTGACCTACCTAGGTCAAATTTTACTTAAATGTATTTGGAATTAGTTATTTTATAAAAATCGGTCAAGTGTTTAGACTGCAGAGGCGCACATAGAATCAAACATACAAACAAACAAGCATACATGCAGCTCAAACACATTACCCTCTTTCTGGGTCCGTCGGGTAGAAAAAAACAAGGCGATTTGAAAACCACATATTTTTATTATTTTGTAGATAAATTTTGTACATTAATATAACTCATCAAAATCTAAATATTCTACTCCTTCAAAGGACTGATCATCACTCTGTTTCGAAGTACTGGCAAGAGGGTACGGGGCATCTTCAGTATCTGTAAATATGATACAGTAAATATGATTTTTTTTCTTATGGTTTGATTGATTAATAGATAGATAGCTGTATGAAAACAGTTATCACTATACTATGTAGTAAAATCTAAACTAGGTACTTTATTTGAGGCTGGTTGGATTGGGTATAACTTCTTGACTCAAATTGTGCTGGTCGCACTATAAAAACTAGTTTTTGTTTACATACAAATAACCTCAAATTAATTTGCGAAAACGTAATAATCGCCATACATACATACATTAAACACTCGTTACTAATGGAATATTCTATTTTACGTAGTACTGAGCAAAAATAAATGGAATCTCACCGGTATATTCTGCTGTACGTTTGTAAACGTTTTCCAAATCAGTCAATAAATTTCCAGCTTGAAATTCGGACAAACACCGAATAAAAACTTTATACACCACATTACGGACACCGCTACGTTTAACCTTTTTCATGATATCTCCTTTTTTATTTAAATTTCTTGTTCTAAATAACAATTTTATCTCAATAATTCTCCACTTCACGAAAAAAACAACAAATTTTTATTCAACTTGACAGCTACATTGCCAATTCAGGGTTGCCAGGTAATGAAAAACGAATTAGTTCCAAAATAATTAATTTCATCTCTTTTATGTCGTACTATAACTATTATTAAGACATAAATAGGAATAACTACAGCAATTTTGAAAGCTCTCAAGTCTCAATAATGGTTATCTCTCAGTATGACTGAATCTCAAATTCAAGAAACAAAATCATACGGAAGGAACTTTAATTATAAATGATATTCGTATTACATTATAGTTTCAAAATATTTGATAACATTTTTATGTTTTGTAGTCCTGTCATTACCTTTTTTGCCCCTAAACTTTAAACTGTTACTTCTAGCATAGAATACATAATATTATATACTCTAACGCGACCTTCTAGTTGGCAGTTAAAAATATATATACATTGATATATTTTAATATAAAATACGGCCTCCATTACAACGCAGCCTTACAAAATGCACAGCTGCACGCTGCTACCGGTTTCTCGGTCGACTCCTGCGCATCGAGACGTACTCTTATTATCATTACACTGTTGACTCTTTAGATATTAGTTTCTTTATTGCTTTGTTTTGTTTTTGTGAAAGTTACTATCGTTTCTAATGTACCTATAATTATTGATGAGTGTAAAATATATCTAAATGTATTAGTATAAAGAATACAAGATATCATAATCTAAGTAGTTATATACATATAGTGTGTTATGTATTATGCTTTGTTTTAATTCATTTTTTTTTCATCTTTTTTTAACGTTATTATTGCTAATTGGCTACCTTAAGTTATAATTTGTCCTTTGCCTGAAGGTTGCCTGGCAGAGATGGCTTTGAGCCATAAGGCCGCCGTTTGTACATTTTAAATGGTTTTGTTTTATGTACTTTCATTGTAATATGTTGTACAATAAAGAGTAAATAAATAAAAATAAATAAGTAATAATTAAAATATTTATTATTTATAATTTTTTATTTATAGATTTAGAGTAGGAAATATCTATTTTTTAGAAGGTTAACTAGCATATTCAGATACCTAATATAAGATCTAGGATATGTTGTAACCCAAATCTCTGAAAATAACAGTACTTTTATGATATTATAGCCATGTGTTTGGAGGCTCGTTCGAGGCTGTATATATTTACTACTAGCTGTTCCACGCGGTTTCACTCGCATTGCACCGCTCCTGTTGGTCTTAGCGTGATGACATATAGCCTATAGCCTTCCTCGATAAACGGGCTATCTAATACTGAAAATATTTTTCAAATCAGACCAGTAGTTCCTGAGATTAGCGCGTTCAAACAAACAAACTCTTCAGCTTTATAATATTAGTAATTAGTATAGATAGTAGAGATAGAGCAATACGACATGCTACGGATATATAGACGATTTGAGTTTATAACACGCTTTCATTAGCTTCACCTGTATGTTAGTATGCTTGTATTTATGTTTATATCACCTACCTAGGTGTTAAGTATGTCAAGTAGTTCATTACCTAGTGATGTAATATTACAAAAGCTTTTGTGACTATGACAAACAAACAGGTTAGTTCAAAGAACCAAGTATTCTTCTAATACCTTTTTATTATCTGTATCACTACATAGTATAAAACAAAGTCGCTTTTTCTGTCCCTATGTGTGCTTAAATCTTTAAAACTACGCAACGGATTTTGATGCGGTTTTTTGTAATAGATAGAGTGATTCAAGAGGACGGTTTAAGTATATAATTTATTAGGTTTTAGACAAAGCGGGCGAAGCCGCGGACGGAAAGCTAGTTATAAAGTATAAGGCTTCTTTATTATTTAATAATATTGGTTCAGTAATGCTTGCATATGAAACAACTAAACTTACATTACTTTAGTTCTCACATTCGCATGGGCTAAAATGTATTGAATTGAATGAAGATTGGTTGTTTTAACACACTTTGTATGCTTGACAACCTTCGTATCTGATCAACATACGTTGAGCATACAAGTTACATTTAAATATAGACAAATTCGTAATAATAAAAGAAAAATTTACTAAATACTGCGAGATTCAAAACATTAAACAGGTTCAGATCCATCTGTATAGGTAGTTATGTGTTTGGGAAATTTATCTAGATTAAGAACTTATTCCCAGTTGTTCTGTGGAATATTATTATAAAACGTTTGACGAGTTTACAAAAATAAATTTAAAAAATACATAAATGTACATATTTTAGTCATTACATATTAATATTGTTTCTTTATAGCCGTGTTGCACAATTCCTAAGACGCAATATAAAATTAATTTTAGATAATAAACAACGCTGAAGAAACCTAGATTTAGTACTTGAATAATGCAAAACCCGCATTCAATTACCTAGGTATACAAGTACCTAGGTATATAACTACTAGGTACTGGGCAGAAGTTATAACGTACAACGCGATTCTAAATTTAAATATCACCGTGCGAGGGAGAGGGATAGAGCTTTGCGTACTGCTTGCAAGTCGTGCTTGTAACACGGAGTTAAATTTCTAGATGTGTTTTTAGAGCTTTGTGGAAATATATCATGTAGGTAGCTAGTAGTAGTAGTTTGCGCTACCGCACCGTGGCAGTAAAGTGAAGATTTAATTCACTTTTTATTTTTTAACTACCTATGAAATAGTTCCTATAGTATTTTGAATAAGATTTGTGATAGCTTCACTACGTGCTTACATTATTATTTAGAGCATGTAGAGTTTGAAACTTGGCTCTACGCGTGATATTATATTATGTTCACCATTTTACGTTTTATATGCGAGCCAATATGGTCTCGTTATTGTAAAATTTTACATGGAATCTTACCTGCACTGGGCTGCACACAATAAAAAACACATTTTAATTAATTTCATTCTTCGTGAAACTTACAGTTAAAAAATTAACAAACCAGATAACCGCATTTTATTTATTGGTTCATCCACTAACCAATATCCATGGTAAACAGACTTGTCTTGCGCGCGCGCACCCCGTCCCCCGCGCCGCGCCCCGCGTGCGTAAACGTGACCCCACGGTTGAACTCTACGACGCACACTTTTTTTCTTTTATACCCTGTCTTGTTTTGATTCTATAGGCGATTGTATTGGTCTGTCGTGGTATCATAAAAACCTGAGCGCATGCTATGTGTGAAACGAATCAAGCGGTTTGATTTCTATTTTTATAAATGATCTTTTGATATTTGAACTTTTTAAGATTGTATAGAGTTAGTTTTAATAGACTTGGATTAAAGCTGATGATATGATTTTGTGTGTGTTTTAATATTATAATATTATAAACTTTATAATGTATGTTAATGTGTGTGATGAGCAAGGGCTGAGTAATTAAAATGCTTTTTAAATAGGTCATATATAATTGTAAAGAGATGACAACGCCACTGTTTTGACGTATTAATTTAAATCAAAATCAACATGGTTTACTTGTGGTTTACAAAATAAACATTTTATCTTGACTTATTTAAAAATGTTTATTCAAAATTATAAGTATTTTTAACGCATTTAGAATGAATTTTTCTTTGAAACTTATTGATCATAATTTATAAGCCTGGAAGATAAATAAAAGGTATGCAATCATTATGTTTATCTTTTAAAACGAACTCCGTTAATGTATTTAATTACCTACCAGCCAAACCTATCCATTAATAAAACAAATATTCATTTCAGCCCTAAAAATGGAACAAATCTTTATGATCGAAGTTTTCGTCAAAAAAATTGTATTGAAAATAGAACCACCTGAAAAAGATGAATACGAACTTAGAATGGAAGAAGAGGAGAGAAGAAGGGAAGCAGAAGCACTAGCAGCGGCAGAAGCAGCTAAGAAAGGTAAAAAAGGAGGCAAACCGGCAAAACCTAAAAAAGGCAAGAAAGGAAAAGAGCCTCCTATGCCCTCTGAAGAAGAAATGAAATTCATGCAAACGTGCACAATGCAAATGAATTGTTTACCTTTATTTGATTTTTATGTCGCCCACGATAACTTTATTGCGCCTCCTCCACCGCCGCCACCGGGTAAAAAAGGTAAGAAACCACCAAAACCTAAAAAAGGTAAGAAGGGGAAGGCTGCACCAATCAAAATTGTTTTGCCATCCGAACCATTGCCTCAACCTCCATACTTTGGTGTCGGCAATTCTGTAATGTTTCTATCCAGACCGTCGAAACTAGAAGAAGTGTTGAGAAAAACGCCAATTTATATAACAGTATGGAATCGTGATCAAGAGATGAATTGCATAGGATTCTGTGTTGTCGAATGGCATGAATCATTCTTTCAATGTCTTGAAAAGGCTAGTGAAATGAATCCAGTCGATATGGACCAAGCTGAATTCAGAAGTACAACGAAACCTGAAATGGTTACTAATACTGTAGAATTAACGAGACCGTTACAATGCGAGGAGGATTTAAAATCCTCTGGTGAAATCGAGTTTTTTATACGTTTGACGTGTTTGGGCAATCGTATCATCACTTACTTTGTTGCTTTGCCAGAAATGGAGAGGTTGCCGGGCCGTAAATATTTAACGGATGACTTGAAATTAAAAGATGTGGAAGTGGTCAGGCATTGGGAAGGAACAACCATAGAAGCTGTTCCACCAGTAGCCTACTTCTTTGGTGCCCCAGATATCAGCAAAGAACCTATACGACCTGTGGAAGAACCGAAGGTTTATGATGATTTTGTTGCACCATTTACTTCAAGTGAATTGGCAATTCTTGCTATGGGATTTCCGAAAGGACCTTGTGGGGGTACGAACTGTCCAAAACGTATGGAGTATAGAGGAAGTCAGCATCAATTTATCCATGGAGAAAAGGTAAAAGGAAAGCCTTATAAGCCAGGACAATTTGTTAATAAAAGAGACGTACATGGCCCGTGCGGACGATTAGATTGTCCTTTAGCAAAGAAAGTTCGCGCCTATCTATGTTCGGAAGGTAGCTATAAGCCATGCAAGAAACCATGCTGTAAAGATTATTACTGATAAACCTAAAATGTAGCAATTAACATTAAATTCATCAATTGCATCGTTGTACAACTTTAGCCTTTGTTTGTAAAGTTAGGTATAAATCAATAAAATGAACGGTAAAGCCACACAATTAGTACTTTCTCTCTTCGTCTCGATTTTATTTGGGCCAGATTTTAATTCGAATTTAATTTCGGTAGTAAGTGAATCACAGTGGCGTTATTCGAAGATGAAAGTACGTTGCAACATTTTGGTGTCGAATATCAATCGAGATAACGGTTCTGTTTATTCTTTGTTAGAAACACCCACAGATTGTTTGTTTATCAATGTTGAATCCAACAAAATTCAAGACGTAAAAAGCTTATAATCGATTTTGATTCTAGTAGGGTTTCTATGCGAAATACACCTTTACTGGCGCCTGTAAGACGTTTCAATTATTCTCAGAATAATACTTAAAAACAAACACAGCAAGAAAAAACATGGATTCCAAGAAACGATCATCATTTGCGATATAGGATTAACAAAGTCTTCAAGTCCTACAAGTGTCTCATACAAATTTACGAATTTGGTAAAACCGTCTAGTTTGGACTCTAATACCATATGAATAGGGTTTATTTTGAATGTAATGTTAAATTTGTAAATGAAATCATTACAATCATTAGTGTTATTTTGAAGATACTTTGCAGTTTGCACGTTACGCCCTCTGCCTGTGAACAAGTATCGTAATTAGGACATTTTAAAGGTTTTTACGATATAAGTGCATTGTTTTATTGTTTTGTTAGCAAGTTGTAAGATTTATACGATCTGAGATAACAAAATTTGAGTAATATATGGAGAGAAAGTGTTATTGAAGTTATCTTATGTATGACTGAAAATCAAAATTATAAAGGAAATAAAGACTATAAAGACTACAGTCTCTATGAAGTAAGATAGAAGACTAGATATTTTATTAATTATATTTGCAACGATACCTATTCTTTGAAGTCAATTCAGTTTAAAGTTTCATGTGCATATACAAGCGATTTATTAAAACTTTATATATCACAGAGTTATACCTTAGAGATATACCTTATGAATCACAGAGTAATTAGGTAATGTGTACGCAATTAACTAATGAACGGTAAAAATACAAGAAATTTATTTACCTACTTCTGTCTATACGGTTCTTAATAAATAATAATAATTAGTTACTTATCAATGTAAAAATTGCAAGTTATTTTATCAAGTATCCTGAAAATTCATTTTTTTTATTTTTTTACGAAGTAATTCAGTTTATTACTTAATAATATTTAGTAATTACCAATACATTAAGTTTCATAAAGCAAAGAACTAATTGAGCAAAGCACTATAACATGACTAGTTAAAACGTTGACAAAGAAATTTATCATATTGTTAAGTCTGACATGATAATTTATTCAAAAGAACACAATGTGGAGTTGTTATCTACGTAGTATTTTACAAGGTCAGTAAATGCATAAATTACATATTAGATAATAATATATACTACTATAAATATCTACGATATTTTAATATAGATGTTTAATCAAGGCAAAGTCATCCCGTTTATTTATTTAGAAAAAATATGCTTGTTAAAAAATACACCGCAAAAAACATTGATACGATAATATTATTAAAGTACTAGCGGTCCTCTCCGGCTTCGCCCGTGGTACATATTTACGTTTTCTCTACATTAAAACCATCCTCGTACTTCAAGGAATATAATAAAAAAAGAATTATCAAAATCGGTTCAGCCGTTCTCGAGTTATGCGCTTACCAACACATTTTGCGATTCATTTTTATATATAAGAAGAAGACTATAAATATCTACGATATTTAATATAGATGTTTAATCAAGGCAAAGTCATCCCGTTTATTTATTTAGAAAAAATATGCTTGTTAAAAAAAACACCGCAAAAAACATTGATACGATACTATTATTAAAGTATAAAAGTCACAACTATCTGAACAGTTATAAATTTTAAGAATTGCTACCCTAACCTAATAATCTCCATGCTGTAAGATATCCCAATTATTTTTTCAAATCGTGAGAAATGTACTGACAATTTAGGGAAAGTTCATCGTTTTTAAATAATTTGAAAATAGTAGATACACAATGTTATAAGTTAAAAACATCCCTTTTGGCATATAAAAAATATATAAAAATGAAACCCGTCTTCCTTGGTCACGGCATCACGCGTGAACGGGTGGACCGATTTCGATAATTCTTTTTTTATTATATTCCTTGAAGTACGAGAATGGTTCTTATGTAGAGAAAATGTAAATATGTACCACGGGCGAAGGCGGGGCGGACCGCTAGTAAAAAATTAAAGCAAGGGTAAAGAAGTTTATTTTAAGGCGCCTTATTAAAATGCATAGCAAATACAGCTATGTGAGCTTTAAAGCCTTCTTACTCGGAATATATTTTAGACGGCATTTGGTAGAATAAATTTTAGTTTCTGTTATTGTCCTGAAATAGAAATATTCACTTATAATACCACAAGAGCTTCAAAATTATCGGGTATTTTCCGATAGGTTCGTTGCAAACAAATGAAGGAGTCAAGTTTTTAGTCAAGGTTAAAAAATCACGAGCGCGAAGCGCGAGTGATTTTTCCTGAAAAACTTGACGACTTTATTTGTTTGCAGGGAACCTTGAGGGAAATGCCAGATAATTTTGAAGCTCGTGTGGTATTCGGGAGATTATTTTTCCGTCCCAAATGTCGGCCAATAATTTCACAATTGAATTGAACCTGTCAGTTTGACGTCAACGACCAGAGAAAATTTTCAAAAAACACTTATTGTTCTGTGTCAAAAAATTATCAGTATAATACCATGTAGGTTGTACCACGTGACGTCGAATGGTGCAATTCTATTGGTCGATATTTGGGTCGGAAAAATAATCATATAAAATACGCTATCGATGTTTTATATAATTATACTTGCTTTGTTTTTAATTTCTTTTTTCATTTTATACCTACATAAAAATGTATTAAGATGTGATAATGATTTATTTTTAAACATAAGCCTTACAAGCATGGAATTTATTTTCTATTCATTTTTAGTAAAATCATTTACAAACATTATATCAATAATTGACCTATTTCTACATTATAATAATATCTTGCACAGTACATATATAACTTCTTTTTAAATTTCCTTAACAAGTCCACCTATTATACTAAGTATCTTTAAATATCTTCAATCATTTTTCACAAGCCTTTACAATGAAATCGATTAGAAAGCCAGTTATTATGTCATTCGAAATGAATCATCTAATTAGTGATTATCAATGTCAATGATGAATCATCGGCCTAATATGGACCGTGTGGTTCATGTGATGGCTAAATTATATAGCAAGTGTTATGTAATTCCTGAGCTAGACCATGAAGCGATGGGAATAAAGGGATTTGTGAGATTGTTTAATTTGGATATTATGGAGTTTCTTGCCGATTCTTCTCCATAGATACTGCTTTCCGAATCGGTGGTAAATGTTAAAAATACTATGTAATGACGATTCGAAAGTGCTACTAAATAGTAGTCTAATTGAATAAATGAATGTTTGAGTTTGAGTTTGAGTTTGGATTTAAATAAGGAATATAATACATATAGGGATAATTGAAAATGCTAATTAGGCTTGGTAGAGGTCAAAGGTTAACATAATTAACTTCCTACTAATATTATAAATGCGAAAGTTTGTGATGATAGATGTATCTGTATGTGTATGCATGTTTGTGACTCTTTCACACAAATACTACTGAACCGATTACGATGAAATTTAGCGCACATATAGAGGGCTTGTATTAACACATAGGATAGGTTTTATCCCGGAAATCCCACGGGAACGGGAACTATGCGGGTTTTTCTTTGAAAATGCGGGCAAAGCCGCGAGCGGAAAGTTAGTCTAATATATATATATATATATATTATAAAGGCGAAAGTTTGTAAGGATGTATGGATGTATGGATGTTTGTTACTCTTTCACGTAAAAACTACTGAACCGATTACAATGAAATTTAGCACACATATAGAGGGTAACTTGGATTAACACATAGGGTAGGTTTTATCCCGGAAATCCCACGGGAACGGGAACTATGCGGGTTTTCCTTTGAAAACGCGGGCGAAGCCGCGGGCGGAAATCTAGTAGGTATTGTATAAATATTTAATACTATTTTATTATTCTAATCTTCTTGCTAAAGAAAAACATATCGTAAGTTTAATCTTATTGTTCCTTAATATGATAAAATTACAATAAGTTGTTTGATATCTTTCTTGATAAACTAGCATCCATACAACTTTTCTTATACTGTCTGGTAAAAATGAATCTGAAATTATATTCATAACTAGCTTCCGCCCGCGACTCCGTCCGCGCGGAAAAATTAAGATTTATTTATTTCTACGTATTTTTCCGGGATAAAAAGTATCCTATTTTATGCCCAGGATAATAAGGTATAATTATACCAAGTTTCATCGAAATCGAACCGTTAGTTTTTACGTGATGCCTTCACATACAGACAGACAGACAGACAGACAAAAATTTTTTTAATCACATATTTGGGTTTGGTATCGATCCAGTAACACCCCCTGCTATTTATTTTTTCAATATTTTCAATGTACAGAATTGACCCTTCTACAGATTTATTATATGTATAGATAAGTACATAATTCAATGGTATATCTTATTCTCCAATTTCCATGATGTTTTTCCACTCAGTCGGTAACTTAAAACGACAGATCATTTAAATAGAGTCGCTCCTAACCGCAACAGCTGTTCGGTACAAATTATTCATGTTATTCGATTACAAACAAACATACAGTGATACGTTGACCGCTAACAATACACAAGTGATCTGCAAACATTGAGGTATAGATGTAAAACTGTTTGAACAAGTGCGTAGCAATCATTAGGGACGTATGATACAGTAAAAAAAATGTGTGCGTGTACTAGTGTACACACGTAAGAAGTGAAACTTCTTTATGACCTTATTTTTCAAAAAATAATTTACTATATATTACGCGTGGTAGGGATAAGAAAAAGATGGCGCGTAACGGAAAAATGTCACGCGTAACGAAAAAATGTTACACTAATTTTTTTTCCAACCACGATAAAGAAGTTTCACTTCAAAACTCTTAAAAGACCGTTTGAAATGGTAGAGTTTTAAATATTTTTCTTAGTACTTGCACATGTAATTCTATCTTGTATGAAACTATTTGTAATTATTTTATAATTTACTAGATTTCCACCAGCCGCTTTGGGATTATAGCCGCATATAACCAAATTATATTCAGTTTAGTTCAGTGGTTTAGGCGTGATGAAAAGGCAGACAGAGTATTTCCGCATTTAAAATATTAGTGGAGATTATTAGGAATTTATCAATATCAATAATAATTGTCTGTAATATAAATGAAACGAGCATAGCATAAAAAATTGCATAAAAATTATATGTGAGTTCCTATATAAGAAATATAAATAATTTTCACGATAACCAAGAGAGGCTTTTGAAAACTAGACAGCCTATTTCTCTAAATTTTCTTTATTTTTTGAAGTAACCACATTACTAATTACATTATAAGTAAGCATGTCCTAAGTAATCTATTAACGTACACACACAAATATCACTAATGCTCTCTCTTCCGCCGTGAGAGTGTTTGTGAAGCGTGAGTCATCGGCGCAGGCGCAGCATACAGGATGATTTTTATTTGAAAATATAAATTATGCAAAAATATATAAAATTTCATTTCATCCCTACTAAAATATAAATGCGAAAATAACTCTGTCTGTCTGTATGTTACGCTTTCCCGCTTAAGCCTCTCAACCGATTTTGATAAAATTTGGCACAGACAACGAACCCTGACCCTGAGACTAGACCCTGAGAAAAAATATATGCTACCTTTTATTGGAAAATATGTACCACAGGCGAAGCCGAGGTGGACCGCTAGTTATTAATAATTAAATGAAATTTTAAATATTAATTCTCAAGGATTTAGGAAAGATCAATAAGGGAAAATAATTTGTTAACTTTTGTCAAATGTATAGTAGATACAATTTTTTATCCTTGATTTCTTTAAGTCTAAATCAAATGTTTTTGCAAAATAGACAATCAGACAGTGTGTGTGTAAAATTATTTATGTTGCATAACCAAGGGGATGCGATTTCAAATCAAGATAAATTAACGTGATTGAAAAATACGTACAAGACTGTAATTCGTCTGTCGTACAAATGTGACACAAACAAGAGAACACAATCCATCTTTACGATCTGATCACAAACTAATTTAACCAGGACATAGACTTTTAGCTCGTCTAGACAATGTGCACATATCACGTTATCACTTGACGATCTGATGAAACAAAATAAAGGTGATTTTGTTTGCAACAATACACTATTAAGTTCTGTTAAGTTCTTAAAGTATTTCATCAGTTTCATAGTACAGCAAAAGATTCTGATAACACTTGTATTTTATTAGAGAAACATAGATACATACGACTCTTGTTCTCATGAACAATCGTTATGTACATGAGTACATAAATGGCATTCTTATCGTATTAATAATTAGTTTTAACCTCTAATATTTTGTTTATACTTACCAATTATAGTTTAACTTCTAATCTAATAGGCTTCTAATACACCTACTTACCATAGTTACTGATAACTGTAAAAATTATTACATAAATAGAAAAATGAATGACATATAAATTTTGAAATAGACAAAAATAATAATCAATGCCATATCTACTGTTTGCATTGAATAATCTCCAAAAAAATATTTTTAAAAGCCTTAAAATCAATAAAATTAACATACTTAATACAATCTTTCTTCCCCTCTGTCTTTGCCTACATAAAAAACAAATACTTTCACATCATTGTCACGTAACAAAAAAACACCCTGTATAATAATCTGATGCAATAGATAAGGTGCGTACACACAGTTTTTTTTACAAGTGGTGCCTGATCGTACCAGCGTCCTACTTCGCGAGTGAGTCATCGAATGGACCGGAAGGTGTGGAGATGCCTTTGGAATTTTAAATTTAAAAAATGTAATTTGAATTTTAAATTTTGGCGTTAGAAGAAATAATGATTAGATTAAATTATGAAATATACAACTAAATCGCTTTTAATTTTTTGCGTTAGACATTTATAGAAAAAATTAATTCGGTTGGGAAGAATTTTAAAAATAACAATATACCTAGGATTTTAGTTAATAGTTTCCTTATGTGTACCTAATAATTATCTTCACCTAATATTTTAATTTCTTTACAGCAGGGTTACAGGCTTTCTCTGATTGCTCTGATTGAAACTGCCTTTATTCACCACTGACAGACTTCGTCCTTTTAAATTTTAATCCCAAACTCAAACGCGAAGATAAAAATGTTTTAATATTATGAACAAAACTATTTGCATCCACTACTCTTACTATCTCCTCCTACAAAGTCCAATTCTTAAAAAAATTGAACTTTTATACACCACAACACCGCTCCATTGATTTTTGTCCTTACGCTTTGTTGACCAAACTCAAGACGATGTCTTCAAACATTTTTTTGTCTATTCGATGTCGAAAATATTTAACTTTTTAAACGGTTCAAATTATAATTAGGACCTCTTTGAATAGAGTTCGATGTCCAAGCGTTCGCACGAGAAATTTATACGGACTTTACTCTATTGGAATAAGGGTGATTTTGGAATGAAAATAAAAAAAAACATTGATGTAACCTGCAAGCGCGGATCCAGGGGGGGGGTCACGGGGTCATGACCCCCCCCTGGGCTAGGTCCACGACCTAAGTGGACCACTAATTTAATATTAACTTTTTTAAATTAACAAATTAATACTGTTCAATATGATGTTTTTATTGAATTTTGAGACATAAAAGTAATAAAGAACAATGAAATCAATTACAAACGGTAACGGAAGAGAATATAACAAAAATTATAGAAAAAGTTTATTAGGGTCGACCTGTGGTCGTAATTTAAGGACAAATAACAGGTTTTTCGATTAAAAAAAACTATAACTGCGGAATAAAGTGTAATGGTAAAGTTGTATGCTGTGGTTGTATGTAATTATTTTTTTTTCTACAACTTTTGCTGTTACACTTTTCACAAAAAACCTCAAATATCGAAATATCCCAGTTCGTGGATAAGACATAAAATAGCAATTTTTTTTCAAATGAACACTATAAAATACAGTCAAATTACAACAAAAAATCGGCCAAGTGCGCGTCGGACTCGCGCACCGAGGACTCCGAGCAAGCATATTTTTTCATTATGTTGTATCTTACAATTTTGTTTAAAGGATTTTTTTCTTTATCTGTGCTTGTAAGTGCTTAAGTCGTTGCTTTTAACCAAATTTCAAGACTGTGTTCACGGGAAGTACCTTGTAGGTTTTGATTGATGATTCCCTTGCAAGTAGTTGCGAATTACAGAATATGCAGCTCTAATTGCTTTTTCTTCAGATTGCGTTGACATAGAATTTGAATTAAATAACAGATTTAAGTTATTATAGACCTGAGTTCTGATGTGAATATCAATTAAATACATGTAGACGTTCATGAGTAAAGGTATTGTAAGTTTAAAATTATTTAAAAATATATTTTTATTTAATTTAATTAAATAATTAGGGATTTCGCAGTTATTACTACATCTGTGCTATAACACCTCAATACCTGCAGGGAGCAGCCTGTCCCGTAAACACAGTCTTGAAATTGAATAAAAAGTATCGTGTTATAGCACAGATGTAGTACCTACAATCAAAAGATGCAGCTGTAATTGCTGAAATTTTTCAACACTCCCTAAGAAATCAAAACCTACAGGATAGTTCCCGAGTAAACAGAGTCATGCAATCAAACGTCTTATAACGCAGACTAGCTTACCGCTCGCGGCTTCGCCCGCTTTCTCTAAAACCTTATAAATTATATACTATTCCTCTTGAATCACTCTATCTTTAAAAAAACTGCATCGAAATTCGTTGCGTAGTTTTAAAGATACATAGGGACATAGGCACAGAGACAAAGACTTTGTTTACTAATTGCGAAAAGCATGAATTTTTCCTTAGATTAAAATATAAAAAAATATTTTAAAAAATTTTAACTTACAACCCTTTACTCATGAACGCTGACATGTATTTACTTGATATTCATACCAAAAACTCAAGTCTAAAATACCTTTACGCTATAATAAAATCAAACTTCTATGTCAACGAATCAGAAGATACAGCCGTAAATGCCGAAAAATTTCGCAAATTTCGACATTCGCAAGGGAATCAAAACTCAAAACCTACAGGGTACTTTCCGTAAACTCAGAATCTTGAAATTCGGTACAAAGCAACATCTTATGGTACAGAATACAGATACAGGAATAATTGCAAAAAATATATATTTTTCAAGTTTGTCTGCCTGTGAAGACCCTTTTTCTCAGGAACACGTGGAGGTATCAATCTGAAATTCATACCGAATACTCAAATCTACGGTTCAAACTTATAAGCCAACGCAATCAAAAGATACAGCCATTTATGCCGTAAATTATCGCAAATTTCGACATTATCGCAAGGGAATCAAAATCTATAGGTAT
This sequence comes from Colias eurytheme, assembly GCF_061535395.1. Lineage (NCBI taxonomy): Eukaryota > Metazoa > Arthropoda > Insecta > Lepidoptera > Pieridae > Colias > Colias eurytheme. The sequence goes on along the minus strand of NC_142999.1, from coordinate 8,128,795 downwards.
TGTACTACTTCCTGTGAACACAGAATTCTGAAATTTGGTTAAAAGCAATGTCAGCACAGAGGAGGAAAAATTGCTAAAACATACATTTCATGCTTATCAACATTCGCAAGTGTTGCCAGGAATCAAAACCTACAGGGTACTTCCCGTGAACACAGAATCTTGATATTTAATAGAAACTTAGGTACGTCTTTATAGCACAGATAAACGAAAAAATCGCAAAAAGCATAAATTTAATATTAAAACATATAAAAATGTTTGTACGGAACTCTTGGTTCGCCAATCCGACTCGCACTTGACCATTTTTTTTAACTATCTACGTATCAATCAAATTACCAAAATATAGCTTTTGAAAATTGACCACGTCTATGTGACCCCCCCCTGGCACTAAAGCTGGATCCGCCCTTGGTAACCTGACAATGTTAATAACAAAATGACCAATATTAATCTTGAAATGTCGTCTATTGTAATGGGATGATTGAATGTAGGTAGCGTCACACGGTGCTTTCTGTTTTATTTTTAGAAAGCATGTACAATATGCCTTAACGAGTGTTTAAATGAGGCGTATTAATCGGTAATATGAATACGTTTAACGTGATGTTTTGTTAATTTTAACCAACTCACAAAAAAGAGGCTAAAATGTTTTCAAGTGGATCACGGATGACTTAACATTTCATTATTTGGATATAGAGGTAGAGTATTTGCAGATTTTGATAGATTTTATGTAAAAATGCGAAATATCTTATTTCAAAGATTCTATGTAAGGCCGGTTGCAGAGCTTCACCGACCATCAGTGCGTACGTCGGTCGCGCTTGTCATATGTATGGAAATACGCGTGCGTATGGTCGGTCTAGCTATGAACGGTTTTATGAATTTCCATACAATATATTAAATTGTATGGAATTAAATTGTATGGATGGTCGGTCAAGCTCTGCAACCGGCCTTACCTATATCATAGTATAGTCAGTTTTAATAGGCTTGGTCCTTTCATCGTCATCTATTTTTTGTTTCAACTGCAGAGAAAAAGTCTTCTAAATAGCCATAAATTTAGTAATTGATATACTTACTTAAAATACTAGGACAATATTTACCTATCACTACATTTACGGGATCTGCCACATTGCTTTTAAAAAACAAATTAAGCTTGAACATTTCCTAAATTTCATTTAACCATATTTTAAATAAACCGTGATTTAATACAAGACATAATAGAAGTATATCCAAAAACGAAGCACTTAATATTACATATCACACATGTATGAAATTTCATTTAATGTAAAATAATTGATGAAAGCTTCAATTAAAACTTTTCCGCCTTTCGTCCCTTTTACGATACAAATAAAACCCTATTAATGTTTGACCACCTTTCTGTTGCTCTTAATTAACTTATTTATAAACTACAAAGGTGGATTCTTGATGGAAATTAGGTAAATGTATTTTACCCACATTTTCATATTAAACTAGCGGTCCGCCCCGGCTTCGCCCGTGGTAGGTACATATTTACGTTTTCTCTACATAAAAACCATCCTCGTACTTCAAGGAATATAATAAAAAAAGAATTATCGAAATCGGTTCAGCCGCTCTCGAGTTATGCGCTTACCAACACATTTTGCTATTCATTTTTATATATATGAAGATTCATAGACACATTTAAATTTGATGTGGATATTTTAATAAAGATATTATGTAAATGAAAATTATAACATGAACAATAATTTAAAATTTTATACATAATATTCATTCCAATTACCTACCAAATAGAATATGTACTCCAATCAATATTTTACTTCAATACGACTTAACTTTATCTATTAAGGCTCTAGAAATAAAAGATAGAGTTTTGGGATTGTGTGAATTATGTTATAATGATTTGTTGTTGTTAAATCTATTAAAGAGTTTTGGCTTCCAGTGGAGCATAGATTGCATTCAATTTTAAAATTTATTTTACTAATAAATATAGTTTATTCCTAATTATATCACCTGAAGATTTTCATATTTAAATCAAAGCTTGACACTTTAGGCTAAGGAAATAAATAATCCCCTCCATACAAAATTTACGCAAATCTCTGTACCAAAGTGCTAAAGTAACAGTAATCCGACCACTAAAAAATAAAAAGAGAGACGTTAAACTATAAAAACGTTCATAGACCATGAGAAAACTACATTTTGCTCACAATGTAATTCAAAAATACGAAGTAATAGATCATTAAATGGTTTTATTTCAGAAAAAAACGTGACGTGCTATATAATAACCCTATTTAACTTTCAAAGCGTCACATGTACAAAAGTTTATTGCTTGTAAATCAAAATACATATAAATAACGTTTGACTTGTCCGTCAGTTTCGTTTAATGGTTATTAAAATATTTTATTGATGGATTGACTGTAAAGTTAACTGACTTTTTATTGCGTAGAGGTTAGAAAATAGGTGATGTTTCGTTATTATTATAGACGAGATTGTATTATGCGAGAAATGGTACTAAATAACGTATCATCACTACATAGTATAAAACAAAGTCGCTTTCCCTGTCCCTATGTCCCTATGTCCCTTTGTACGCTTAAATCTTTGAAACTACGCAACGGATTTTGATGCGGTTTTTTTTAATAGATAGAGTGATTCAAGAGGAAGGTTTATATGTATAATAACATCCATTAAATAGTGGAGAAGTACTGTTATTTTTGAGGTTTCTAATGTGATGCCGTAAAAAATTACATTGTTTCCGCTTATATTGCAAACGCAGGCTGAACCCTACGAGTTTTATCAAAATAATGTTCTAAGTACTATACACATTGAAAAGGTCTACAGAAAAGTCCGCGATGGTATATGTCTATCTCTTATGGATAACCCACAATAACATTTTTTTGTCATTTACTTTTTACGACAAATAATAGCTAATTTTCGAAGCGATTTTCACCAATACAGCATTAATCCTTAACCAATTAAATACCTTGAATACATTGTTCATTTAATATAGATCTATATGGCACTTTACACCGTATGATTTAAGTGAATATTTTCGAAGATATTACAGATTTAAAAATTGCGGGACGTAGCGTTTACCGGCGCGGCCGGCCGGGCCGCTATGTTTTTATATACAACGTTCACAGTTTTTCTGTAGTGTATTTAGTATCAGTATTGCACCCGTGCGAAGCCGGGGCGGGTCGCTAGTACAAATATAATAGGAATAGTAAAAACAGTTTATTCAAACTTAAAGTCACAAAAATATTATAACGAAAATATACAAATAATTTCTAAAACTAACCACGAACAATAATAACAAACGACCTCACAAATATATTATTCATATTGAAGTTGGTTTTCGAACCTAAACAGTTACGTTAGTTACTTCTTCGTTGGAGCATCGCCAGTGTCCCTCTGTGGAATGTGTACTCTGTCAAATAGTTCACCAAGTTTCTCGCTATCAAGACAATATTCATAATAATATATCGGCCTTACTAATAAAAAGTTCAACAATGGATAAATTTCTACCATTTTCTACTATAGCTGTGTACCTCACATGAAACGTCAATCATAAAAACAAGACAGATTGCAATAACTAATCCATTGCAAAGCGAATGGGTAACATTTTATTAGTAAGACCGTATATGTAATAAGTTATCCATCAATAATATTTTTTGTAGCAGTTATCTTGGAAAATCTACATCGCATAATTTACATTTTGTTTTTATTTATGCTTTTTCTTTTGTGTGTTTTTGTATGAACTGTTTTGGAATGAATACTGATAGTCTATGAAGGAAAATAGCGTTCTAATAAATTTATTAATTTGATAGGTTAAGTTTTAAAAGTGAAATTTTCACTTCATTTCCTCAACAATAATCCAAACCATTTCTGAAACATATTTTATCTATTATGACTTATAGTAACATAATAAAATAGTTAAAATACTAAAAAATACAAAGAAAGCTCTCAAAATTTGAACAAAGACGTATTAAGCAAAGTTGTTAATGTTTAGACTAATGTCTATTTTATTGGTCATTCCACATTGACCATTATTTGGTTTAGTAGTTACATTGTTAACTGACTTTTATTACTATTTTTATTACCTTTTCCTGATATTATAGTTATTTGTAAAAGTAACTGAATGAATGTATCTACATATTTAGATAATTGGAATAAAAATCATAACGCGAAAATATTTCATTTAATTCCTAATCTAACAAATAAACGTCAAACTTATTATCTTAGAATAATTACACAATGTGTGATTATTCTAAGCTTATTATATTATCTGTGGTCAAACCATATATTTTCAATATACATAATAAAATACAATCTACAATTGACTTGTGAACAAAAATAAAAAAATGTGTGCGTGTACTAGTGTACACACGTAAGAAGTGAAACTTCTTTATGACCTTATTTTTCAAAAAATAATTTACTTTAAGCAACTTTACAGAAATACGTCGAATCACGCGTGGTAGGGATAGTCACGCGTAACGAAAAATGTTACACTAAATTTTTTCCAACCCCGATAAAGAAGTTTCACTTCAATAAAAAGATTTTAGGTATGTATGTTCACGCATTTTCCCAAGAAAAAGCCGTCATTCTATATTAGCTTTTATTTAGTTTATGTCTGGTTATATTGCAAAATTCATAATTTTATCGAAAATACAAGTAATAAAACACCGTAAAAATAATCGATATCTAACAGCAATTTATTAATACCACATTATCAATGCTAATGACCACCACATAATAGTTCTTTGTTCAACAATAAGTTGTGTAATATAAAACAAAAATCACTTGAATGGTGACGAAAGATTTCAAGTGTTCACAAATGAGTGAAATATGTGTACCAAATGTTTGCTGATGATAAGCTTTTGTGGTACAAAATGTATGCGACAGCGTGGAAAATACCATGAAGAAAATCATTGAACTATCATATTGTTATCATGGATTTGTTATTGTTTAAAAATGTGACATTTATCCAGCCCCATGGGGCAGGTTTATTTGGTGAAGTTATACCCTTAACCTATCGTAGAACTAATCCGCAATGCAGTACTGAATATTTTATTCAATGAGTAAGACAAATTTACAAAACCAAGTATCTAAGCATTCTTTTAACTTTCTCCCTAAATCTTTCGGCATAAATTCTATCTCACAATAACCAGTAAGTCATTGTGAAAATGTTTTTTTTACACTAGTAAATAATTACGTACTTAGCTATATTATTCATGCATTCCTTGTCTTATAGCTTAATAAACAAATTAAAAATAAATCCATAACAAAAGTCATTGTCCATAAGTTGTCCATTATAAGAATAAATAGATACAAATCGCTTCATTCCTTGCTCAACACCACTACCACAGATAAGGTAACTCGTCAAAATTTAATAAAACTTTTGTACATGTTCCGTTTCGATATATCGGGCGAGTCAATGTCTCGATAATTGTTCTCTAGAAATTTCGATAAAATATTGCATTCTTTGTTCCCAGGGCATTGAACCTGGTACCTGGAAACTTTGAATCACAACTAATGTACGATAGGAATCTGTAGTGATGTTATTTTTGTATTGAGGTTGTATTTGTCAACGTTTTTCGAACATTTATAATTTATGAAGGTTTTAGACTTATGAGTTTACACTACAACTGATATTAATTTTATTGCTGATAAAAATTTGATTTGATTTTAACTGATTCAAACTACTTATAAAGATTTGTTTTCTTGTGATTATGTTTAAACATATTGTCTTATATATTTATAAATTAGCTTTTCGCCCGGCTTTGTCTATAAATTATATACTAAAACCTTCCTCTTGAATGACTCTATCTATTAAAAAAACCGTATCAAAATCCGTTGTGCAGTTTAAAAGATTTAAGCATAGCTCTATTAGCTCTATGTCCCTAACATAGGGGACAGAGAAACCGACTTTATATTATACTATGTAAATAAAACAAGAACTCAGTATTTAAAAAAACGAAAAAATCACGATTAAAATCCGTCATTTTTTATTTCCAAAAGTATATAATTATGTTTTATCTACATTTTTACTGAACTAACATCCTATAATGGCTTGCTACACCCAGTTTTCAAAAACCTTAATGATCCTTTACCATTTATTTATGCTTCATAATCGTGTTTCAACTTACAATTAGCATATATTATACCATTAGTGAAGAGATAATTGTTAAGGTGCGGTAAAAATTATGTAAACGTAATTATTTCTGGTAAATCGTTTAGTGTTAGATAAATATAACAATAGACTACGATATAGATATAGTGTCACTTTGTACTTGTTTTGATTTTTTTCCACAATAAAAAAATAGGCAGAATGTCAACGACAATAGGTATATATTTAATATCTTTCAAACTGTTTTCAATACAATAATTTTTAAGGAGTAAGCATTTACATTTCTAACTGTTGGCATTTTTTTGTAAATAAGATAAACAAGATGTTTTAAAAATCATCGCCATCTATATTCATTATTCAATTTATATTTTTTTTATATTCATTGGTAAACCATGAAATTTAAGAATTATGCCTGTTTAATCACTACGTTTTCCTTAGTCAATTAAAATAATTTCAACAAGTGAAAAGTAGAGATAAATAAAAAAAACACTCATGCATCGAAATATGTGTCGTTGCATTATCTATATTCAATTGTACACTGTTTATTTTATACGCAATATTCCTATGAATACTATATATTATATTATAATATATTTAGAATCCATACTAATATTATAAATGCGAAAGTAACTCTGTCTGTCTGTCTGTTACTCAATCACGCCTTAACTACTGAACCAATTTGCATGAAATTTGATATAGAGATATTTTGATACCCGAGAAAGGACATAGGATAGGTTTTATGCCGGAAATCCTACGGGAACAGGTTTTTCTTTGAAAACCCGGGTGAAGCCGCGGGCGGAAAGCTAGTTTAATATAAACAATGCGTTTATTACAATAACAGGCTTAGTGGATATGTGGAAATTAATATTATGAAATTATTGAGTCGTCAGCAGCAATTAATATCTATGCTGCTGCTAAACTTTATTATTTATAGATATTTTTATTGTTCCTGTTTTTTAAAATTCCAGTTTAATGAATGAATTAGGCAATTGATTATCGCGACTCTGACGATGCCCTTTGTGTTATTTAAAGTTATTTTTTTTAGTTTTTTGCAGTTTTAAACTTAATTTTCTATTTCATATACCTATGTACATATTATGATAAGACTAGCTTTTTCCCTTGGCTTCGTTCATGTTCCAATTGTAAGTGTCAAATATTCTCGAATCCTCCTAATGATTTTGTAATAACAATCGGTTCAACCGTTTAGAAGGAGTACAGAGATAAACACACACATATTGAAATATTAACCCTTTCAATGTTAACAGTAACATATAACAAAACGTGTTTAAGCACGTGCGCATATAGCTGTGACTTATATTAAAATTAATTTAAATTTATACAGAATTTATAGTGCAGTAGACCAAGGTTAGGACCAAGGCCCTACGTATGAGCGTAATAACTGATACAGTGTAAAATATACCTTACAATGCTGATGTATTTGTTAATAATCATTTATACATACTTGTATTATGTCCTAGTATCCTCAGAATAGTAGGTTTTTTAATTATCACGTTCTGTTTTTATGTTTTTTTTAACCCGAAGGCTCTTTTTAGGTTTTAGGTTGTAGTCTCTCTGTACGCTCAAGATTTGGCAAGATCCTTCAGGACTTGGCTTGACAGGGTTTGAAATATCACTAACAATAATAACATCTAGGTACTCTTTACCTGTCTGTTGCAGCAGTGGTTGCCTTATATGTAATAGGCAATGATGTAGAGTCGAAACGGGGTACTCAAATAACATGACAATAATATAAAGTTATTTTAAAAATTCTAAATTAAAATACAAAAATTGTAAAATACATATGATTAAATAAACTAGACATAATATATCAGACTCTACATGGCTAGTTTAATGTTTACTCACATTTTTTTTCAGATTTTAATCTATTCACTAAAAGTCAAGAACGGTCATTATCCAGCGGAAAATAATGCAACAAATATCCTTTGGTACAAAAGGTTACTGTAGGTACTTTTTTTTTAAGGTCGTTTTTGTTTGATTTAACATGCGGGCTCGTGTTAGAAAATATATAAATTTTCCATCTGATAAAGAAACTACAATATATTTTAATTGCTTGGACTTTGTTATTACAGGAATCTTTATAGAGACGTGTAATGAATAATTTAGTTTATTAATTTGTCGTAAGAAATCGTTACTTCTTCCAATGAGTCTTTCACAAACAACTTTTAAATTTCTGAAGCTGTGACCTTATTATGAAGTTCCTGCAGAAATTTAATTCCATTATAATGGATTATCTAATATATATTATAAAGGCGAAAGTTTGTAAGGATGTATGGATGTATGGATGTTTGTTACTCTTTCACGTAAAAACTACTGAACCGATTACAATGAAATTTAGCACATATATAGAGGGTAACTTGGATTAACACATAGGATAGTTTTTATCCCGGAAATCCCACGGGAACGGGAACTATGCGGGTTTTCCTTTGCAAACGCGGGCGAAGCCGCGGGCGGAAATCTAGTAACAAAATATATACTTACCTGTGCTGATGCAACTAACTTAAACATATTAGTTGTACTTAATTATATCGTAAATTTACTTTATGGAATAATATACCATAAATCAAAGCTATACTCATATTATTATAGGTATATAATCAATAATAATACAAACACGTGCGTTCCTAAAACCATTATAAACTGTGAAGTCATCCAAAATTGAAGACAACGTGTTAATTTGCCTATTCTACTAGTAATCCTTTCGACATACTCAATATCTTAAGCTTTAAGGTATTTTAAACCTTGCTTCAATAATAATAGCTCTTATTTTTGCAGGTAACATAAAATCGATCAATAATGTATAGAAATCAATCGCAGGTGTTCACTGATGGGTATTTTTTGCTTATTGTTGAGGCATTTATTGGTTTTAGTTAGTGACAAAAAGGGTGAGGTGCCCTTTATTATTTTGCTTGCCTTCTCTTTATATTGTAACTGAAAAGAAGTTGTTTGCAAAACAACAAACAATACAGTCATATTGCGAAGTAGGTAACACTTTCTATTGCAAAAAAAGTTGTTTTATTATTTAATGGCAATGACATTTTAATTTCTTAAATTTCTCCAAAAAATTATACTTTTATTACCTGTAAGTTTGGATGTACTCTATATTATTGATGCTATCGATCTTCTTGTTAAAAGTTAATAAGAATACCATTACATTTATTTAATAAATTTATCAGTTCATTAATTAAAAGTTCTTATATCTAAATTTTATTAATTTACTTTCATACTGAAAAATATCCAACATATAAACATGAAAACTAGCTAAAATCACAAAAGTTAATAAGCAAGTATAATACCACGTATCAGTCAGTGTTTGCAAGCAATATTCATTAAACAGGGCTTACAGTGGACTATTAATTCGCGCCAGCCCTGATGCCTCGCTATTGTGCTAAGGTTTCGCCGCTGAACCGGTTTGCATTATAGTTTGCATTGCAATAGGGTTGGCAGAAGGGAGAAAACTTTTATTAAATTTTTATATTAATATGGAAAATCTAATATACCAGAAGAACTTACCAACTTTAAGATACTACAAAAGGAACCAGATTCCGACGATAACATCGGTGCAATCAAGAAAATGAAATTCATAATTATAATCCTTAAAAAAAGTTTATACTTAGAGCTAGCGCGCAAGGGCAACTTTTGTCTCCGCAACTATTTTGTCTCTCCCATCAACTCCATGGGCTAGTAACTTCCTATTAGGGAATGCAATCCCGATCCCGCGGGATCCCGATCTCGCGAGATCTCGTGTAATTTTTCGGGATCAATCCCGACGCATAATATGACGAGATCCCGTTCGAGATTGACGGGATTGGGTGGCAGTGGTCAGCGACGCAACACACAACCACTCGGGGCGCAAGCTTTTCAATTTTTCCTAATTTTTACTAATTCCCTTGAAATAAGCTTATTGTTTGGATTGCCATCCAAGGGCCATCCATAAATTACGTTACACGTTAATAGGGGGGGGGGGTATCATCTTTATGTGACATAATGTGACAAGGGGCAGGGGGGGGTAAAAGCTTTGTGACGTGACATAATAAAAGGAAACGAAATTTGTACGTGAGCAAAAAACTTTGAACAGAAAATTTTTAATCTACCTACCTTTTTGTATTTATTAATAATTTCGCACTCTCGCTATAAGATTATCTCTTACGTAACAACATTTAATTTCTAGAGTCATGTTGTAATGCAAGTGGGACACAAAAATTTACAATTTTTAAAATTTTCGATATCTAAGATTATTTAATAAGTAAAAATAAGTAAAAAAATGAAAATAACTGTTTTCTTTTGATTATTTTTAGATACATGTATAAGTTTGAAAAATGTGTGACGTCACATTAGGGGGGACGGGGTACTAAAAATGTGACAACCTGTGACAAGGAGGGGTTGAAAAGTTCTAAAATTCGCGTGACGTAATTTATGGATGGCCTCCTATCACAAACAAGCAGTTATTAGCTTTTTCAGTCATCTGAATTTAACTTTTTTTTGAAGTAAAACTTCTTTAGGCGCGACTAGGGAGTAACTCAGATTTTTTTTCTGACGGAAGTAACGCTTACTATAGTCTGTGTAGTTTCCGCCATTTAAAAATAATAATTCTGATTGGTTGTAAGTATATGTCATATACTACACGCTTCTTGACTTATACGCCAGCTAGTGGCAAATATCATAATCAAATAGGATTATTTATTTTCAAATTTTCAAACGGATCAATTGTGAATAGCAAAGTGAATGAGAAATTCAACAGTTTTAAAAACATTATTATAAATTGCAAAATTTTTTGAAAATCTCTAAATAATTAAATATACTTGTTTATTTATTACTTTTAAAATAAGTAAATTAAAAATAAAAATAAACATGTTGCGGATTATAATCAATCTATTTTAAATATTGCTGAAGACAAAGTAGTATCCATAGCAACAGATATGTATAAAGGTTGTCATTCAGTTGAACAAGAAGCATATGTACAGTGCCACAAACTTATCTGACCCGGTGGCAAAAACTGGAACTACGTGCCGCCATTTTGAAATGTCACATTTTCACAGACTTTTCATACGGAATATTTTGTTTATATAAAAGAAAGCGACATCAGTGACACTGTCACCGGGTCAGATAAGTTTGTGGCACTATACGCCAACAATTTCATAAAATGTCAGTTATAGATACAGGAGGATCGCCTTATGAAATCATATTAGTTCTTAACAAATTTTACATTATTACAACCAATATTGATGTATCTGATGGCTTAGCCAACGGTTGTGTTGGAAAGTTAGTGTATATTGAACGTGATGACACTGATAACATCATACGCTTATGGCTTGAGTTTCCTGGTAAGATAGGAGAGAAAATTAGGAAAAAAGCTGCCCATCATATTCAAACTCTAAACATTAGTAGAACAGCAGTCCCAATTTTACGAAGATCGTCATCTGTACCAATGAATAGAAATAAGACAATATTTGCAAAGAGAAATCACTTTCCATTAGTATCTGCTTGTGCGCTTACAATACATTAGTCTCAAGGTGGTACTTTTGATCAAATCGTTTATGAATACAATAAAAGTCACAGTCAGCAGCTGTTATATGTAGCATTATCACGAGTAACTGATATAAATGGATTGTTCATTGTCTCAAACACCGATGACAACAAATTTTATCATGGAAGAAAGCGTCCAGGGGGAATAGTTGATTTACAGTGTGAATTTGAAAGACTTTCAAATTCTCGCCTAATACACAACAGGAAGAATTATATAACCTTGTAAATGAGAGTAACATTACACTATTTTCCTTCAACTGCCAAAGTTTACGTGCTCATGTTTCTGATCTGAATGATAAAGTATTAAAAAGGTCCACATTGCTGTTATTTTCCGAAACTTGGATGAAAAATGACGAACAAATTCTTATTGAAAATTTTTATTGCGTTACCCAATACAAACGACCCAACTCAACTGCTGGTGGAGTAGCTGTATATCATTCATCTACAGATACACTGAACAATGTAACACCAATTCAAAATATTTCACCAACTATATTATCACAAATTTCCGATGAGGTTTCACAAATTGGTGACATCGCCTTGGTTCGATGTGTTAATACGAATGACCAACCTGTGATTATCGTTGTTATTTATATTTCTACAAATACTAGCCTGACAAATATCATAAAATTTATTCATCAGCAATTACTTCACTTCACAATTGAAGGTTCTCGACTTTTAAATAGTAATTATCATGAATTACCGATGATTCTAACTGGAGATTTTAATGTTAATTTTCGCTCTCAGGAATCTCAGCCGTTAATTGATTTTTTAGAAGAAAAATTTGATTTATCTAAACTCAAACTCAAACATTTATTTATTCAATTAGACTTCTTCTAGAAGCACTTTTGAAACGTCATTAGGTACATATTTTTAACATTTACCACCGATTCGGAAAGCAGTATCTACGGAGAAGAATCGGCAAGAAACTCCATAGTTGCTCTTTTTAATCATATCAGTTTTACAATTTTACAAATTACATATGTAACATCATAATAATTATATTAACATAATATGCCAAAGAACTGTCCTGTGGTTTTTACGCGACAACCCTCCATGGGTTTTTATCGTCCATATATTCCTTAATACTGTAATAGGCTCTCTGAACTAGTACATTTTTTATATAAGTTTTAAATTTAGAACAACTAAACTCTTTAATATTATGAGGAATTCTGTTGTAAAAGCGTATACCTTGACCCATAAATGAATTTTTAACTTTAGCTAGCCGGAAAAATGGCATTTCAATTTTATTTCTGTTTCTTGTGTCATAACAATGTCTATCTCCGACTTTTGTGTGTAAGTAAGCGTTATTGTGTACATATAAAATATTATTAAATATATACTGCGACGGTACAGTAAGGATACCAGTATTCTTAAAGAGATCTCTTAGTGAGTCTCGAGCACGCAAATTATATATAGAGCGTATGGCTCTTTTCTGTAATATAAATATAGTTTCTATATCTGCAGCCCTGCCCCATAGCAGAATTCCATAGGACATTATGCTATGAAAGTAGCTAAAGTAAACCAATCTAGCCGTTTCTTCATCGGTGAGATGCCTTATTCTTCTAACTGCATATGCAGCTGAGCTGAGCTTAGCAGCGGTGGTGGTAACATGGGCCCCCCATTGAAGCTTCTCATCTAATGTCAAACCAAGAAAAACAGTCGATTCCACAGGGTATAATACCTCCCCGTTTAAAATAATATTCCTTTTCACCTTTTTTACATTTGGGAGGATAAATTCTACACAATTTGTTTTTTTTGTATTTAATAGTAAATTATTAGTATTAAACCAATTGGATATGCGTAAAAGAGCAGAGTTTACTTCGTCAACATTTGTGTCATGTCTATCCATGTATCTATGAATACTTCTCGACTTCATTCAACAACGCGTTTCGGTACAACGATAGATGCTGTATTTTCAAGAAAAGTAGCAAATTTAGAGAGTAAAATTTATGTTTCACATTATAGTTACCACAAACCTATAATTTCGTACGTAAGAAATTATGATGACATTCAATTACCTGTTTCGAATGAATAATATTAATATAACATTTAAATAATCTTTGTAAAGCACATGAATAATAAATATAATTAAATTATAATATTTATTTATTTAAGTTAATATTTAATCATTTCAGTGATATATGTCGTCAACGCCAAAGAAGTTTTACTTCAATCGCGCGTAAAGGTTACACGCACACACTTTTTTTAATTAGACGGGATCCCGAAAATTCCGGGATCCCGCGGGATTGATATTTCTAATCCCGCGGGATCCCGAATTTGCAATCTCGAGTCGGGATTGCATTCCCTACTTCCTATAGAGTTAATATAGGGAGAGACAAAATAGTTGCGGAGACAAAAGTTGCCCTTGCGCACTAGCTCTTAACAATCTTGAAATTATATATATCGTATTATATTCTCAATAATACAGAGACAATATACACATATTATTTCAGAATGAACTATCTACGTCGGTATTCTTATTTACTCCGCATTCGAGAATTACAATATAAAACACTAAAACAATATTTCATGCAAAACTACAAAACTTACAATGCCATTGCGTAAGGAAATAAGTATCCATTTCATATCTATAGATAGCAAAAATATCTATCGAAATATGCATGATTCATCATTGATCTTGGCCTGGTTATGACGATTTACATCACAAATGTATGACTAAGGAACGACCATGTTATTCAGGGACAAGGATCGCGGATTCATTGCTTAGAAATGTATATGAAATAATATTAATCTATAGATAAGGTTGTGCAGTTCTTCTTTTTAAATCTTAATAGGCACATAGTCAGATATTTCATGGTTAGTTAGATACATAGATTATCCTGAAAATTAATGTAAATACCGTAGTAGAGTCATAGAGTGAAATACGAATTTATTTCTAACTAGCGGTCCGCCCCGGCTTCGCCCGTGGTACATATTTACGTTTTCTCTACATAAGAACCATCCTTGTACTTCAAGGAATATAATAAAAAAAAGTGTGTGCGTGTAACCTTTACGCGCGATTGAAGTAAAACTTCTTTGGCGTTGACGACATATATCACTGAAATGATTAAATATTAACTTAAATAAATAAATATTATAATTTAATTATATTTATTATTCATGTGCTTTACAAAGATTATTTAAATGTTATATTAATATTATTCATTCGAAACAGGTAATTGAATGTCATCATAATTTCTTACGTACGAAATTATAGGTTTGTGGTAACTATAATGTGAAACATAAATTTTACTCTCTAAATTTGCTACTTTTCTTGAAAATACAGCATCTATCGTTGTACCGAAACGCGTTGTTGAATGAAGTCGAGAAGTATTCATAGATACATGGATAGACATGACACAAATGTTGACGAAGTAAACTCTGCTCTTTTACGCATATCCAATTGGTTTAATACTAATAATTTACTATTAAATACAAAAAAAACAAATTGTGTAGAATTTATCCTCCCAAATGTAAAAAAGGTGAAAAGGAATATTATTTTAAACGGGGAGGTATTATACCCTGTGGAATCGACTGTTTTTCTTGGTTTGACATTAGATGAGAAGCTTCAATGGGGGGCCCATGTTACCACCACCGCTGCTAAGCTCAGCTCAGCTGCATATGCAGTTAGAAGAATAAGGCATCTCACCGATGAAGAAACGGCTAGATTGGTTTACTTTAGCTACTTTCATAGCATAATGTCCTATGGAATTCTGCTATGGGGCAGGGCTGCAGATATAGAAACTATATTTATATTACAGAAAAGAGCCATACGCTCTATATATAATTTGCGTGCTCGAGACTCACTAAGAGATCTCTTTAAGAATACTGGTATCCTTACTGTACCGTCGCAGTATATATTTAATAATATTTTATATGTACACAATAACGCTTACTTACACACAAAAGTCGGAGATAGACATTGTTATGACACAAGAAACAGAAATAAAATTGAAATGCCATTTTTCCGGCTAGCTAAAGTTAAAAATTCATTTATGGGTCAAGGTATACGCTTTTACAACAGAATTCCTCATAATATTAAAGAGTTTAGTTGTTCTAAATTTAAAACTTATATAAAAAATGTACTAGTTCAGAGAGCCTATTACAGTATTAAGGAATATATGGACGATAAAAACCCATGGAGGGTTGTCGCGTAAAAACCACAGGACAGTTCTTTGGCATATTATGTTAATATAATTATTATGATGTTACATATGTAATTTGTAAAATTGTAAAACTGATATGATTAAAAAGAGCAACTATGGAGTTTCTTGCCGATTCTTCTCCGTAGATACTGCTTTCCGAATCGGTGGTAAATGTTAAAAATATGTACCTAATGACGTTTCAAAAGTGCTTCTAGAAGAAGTCTAATTGAATAAATAAATGTTTGAGTTTGAGTTTAGATAAATCAAATTTTTCTTCTAAAAAATCAATTAACGGCTGAGATTCCTGAGAGCGAAAATTAACATTAAAATCTCCAGTTAGAATCATCGGTAATTCATGATAATTACTATTTAAAAGTCGAGAACCTTCAATTGTGAAGTGAAGTAATTGCTGATGAATAAATTTTATGATATTTGTCAGGCTAGTATTTGTAGAAATATAAATAACAACGATAATCACAGGTTGGTCATTCGTATTAACACATCGAACCAAGGCGATGTCACCAATTTGTGAAACCTCATCGGAAATTTGTGATAATATAGTTGGTGAAATATTTTGAATTGGTGTTACATTGTTCAGTGTATCTGTAGATGAATGATATACAGCTACTCCACCAGCAGTTGAGTTGGGTCGTTTGTATTGGGTAACGCAATAAAAATTTTCAATAAGAATTTGTTCGTCATTTTTCATCCAAGTTTCGGAAAATAACAGCAATGTGGACCTTTTTAATACTTTATCATTCAGATCAGAAACATGAGCACGTAAACTTTGGCAGTTGAAGGAAAATAGTGTAATGTTACTCTCATTTACAAGGTTATATAATTCTTCCTGTTGTGTATTAGGCGAGAATTTGAAAGTCTTTCAAATTCACACTGTAAATCAACTATTCCCCCTGGACGCTTTCTTCCATGATAAAATTTGTTGTCATCGGTGTTTGAGACAATGAACAATCCATTTATATCAGTTACTCGTGATAATGCTACATATAACAGCTGCTGACTGTGACTTTTATTGTATTCATAAACGATTTGATCAAAAGTACCACCTTGAGACTAATGTATTGTAAGCGCACAAGCAGATACTAATGGAAAGTGATTTCTCTTTGCAAATATTGTCTTATTTCTATTCATTGGTACAGATGACGATCTTCGTAAAATTGGGACTGCTGTTCTACTAATGTTTAGAGTTTGAATATGATGGGCAGCTTTTTTCCTAATTTTCTCTCCTATCTTACCAGGAAACTCAAGCCATAAGCGTATGATGTTATCAGTGTCATCACGTTCAATATACACTAACTTTCCAACACAACCGTTGGCTAAGCCATCAGATACATCAATATTGGTTGTAATAATGTAAAATTTGTTAAGAACTAATATGATTTCATAAGGCGATCCTCCTGTATCTATAACTGACATTTTATGAAATTGTTGGCGTATAGTGCCACAAACTTATCTGACCCGGTGACAGTGTCACTGATGTCGCTTTCTTTTATATAAACAAAATATTCCGTATGAAAAGTCTGTGAAAATGTGACATTTCAAAATGGCGGCACGTAGTTCCAGTTTTTGCCACCGGGTCAGATAAGTTTGTGGCACTGTACATATGCTTCTTGTTCAACTGAATGACAACCTTTATACATATCTGTTGCTATGGATACTACTTTGTCTTCAGCAATATTTAAAATAGATTGATTATAATCCGCAACATGTTTATTTTTATTTTTAATTTACTTATTTTAAAAGTAATAAATAAACAAGTATATTTAATTATTTAGAGATTTTCAAAAAATTTTGCAATTTATAATAATGTTTTTAAAACTGTTGAATTTCTCATTCACTTTGCTATTCACAATTGATCCGTTTGAAAATTTGAAAATAAATAATCCTATTTGATTATGATATTTGCCACTAGCTGGCGTATAAGTCAAGAAGCGTGTAGTATATGACATATACTTACAACCAATCAGAATTATTATTTTTAAATGGCGGAAACTACACAGACTATAGTAAGCGTTACTTCCGTCAGAAAAAAAATCTGAGTTACTCCCTAGTCGCGCCTAAAGAAGTTTTACTTCAACATGGTACATATTTACGTTTTCTCTACATAAGAACCATCCTTGTACTTCAAGGAATATAATAAAAAAAAGTGTGTGCGTGTAACCTTTACGCGCGATTGAAGTAAAACTTCTTTGGCGTTGACGACATATATCACTGAAATGATTAAATATTAACTTAAATAAATAAATATTATAATTTAATTATATTTATTATTCATGTGCTTTACAAAGATTATTTAAATGTTATATTAATATTATTCATTCGAAACAGGTAATTGAATGTCATCATAATTTCTTACGTACGAAATTATAGGTTTGTGGTAACTATAATGTGAAACATAAATTTTACTCTCTAAATTTGCTACTTTTCTTGAAAATACAGCATCTATCGTTGTACCGAAACGCGTTGTTGAATGAAGTCGAGAAGTATTCATAGATACATGGATAGACATGACACAAATGTTGACGAAGTAAACTCTGCTCTTTTACGCATATCCAATTGGTTTAATACTAATAATTTACTATTAAATACAAAAAAAACAAATTGTGTAGAATTTATCCTCCCAAATGTAAAAAAGGTGAAAAGGAATATTATTTTAAACGGGGAGGTATTATACCCTGTGGAATCGACTGTTTTTCTTGGTTTGACATTAGATGAGAAGCTTCAATGGGGGGCCCATGTTACCACCACCGCTGCTAAGCTCAGCTCAGCTGCATATGCAGTTAGAAGAATAAGGCATCTCACCGATGAAGAAACGGCTAGATTGGTTTACTTTAGCTACTTTCATAGCATAATGTCCTATGGAATTCTGCTATGGGGCAGGGCTGCAGATATAGAAACTATATTTATATTACAGAAAAGAGCCATACGCTCTATATATAATTTGCGTGCTCGAGACTCACTAAGAGATCTCTTTAAGAATACTGGTATCCTTACTGTACCGTCGCAGTATATATTTAATAATATTTTATATGTACACAATAACGCTTACTTACACACAAAAGTCGGAGATAGACATTGTTATGACACAAGAAACAGAAATAAAATTGAAATGCCATTTTTCCGGCTAGCTAAAGTTAAAAATTCATTTATGGGTCAAGGTATACGCTTTTACAACAGAATTCCTCATAATATTAAAGAGTTTAGTTGTTCTAAATTTAAAACTTATATAAAAAATGTACTAGTTCAGAGAGCCTATTACAGTATTAAGGAATATATGGACGATAAAAACCCATGGAGGGTTGTCGCGTAAAAACCACAGGACAGTTCTTTGGCATATTATGTTAATATAATTATTATGATGTTACATATGTAATTTGTAAAATTGTAAAACTGATATGATTAAAAAGAGCAACTATGGAGTTTCTTGCCGATTCTTCTCCGTAGATACTGCTTTCCGAATCGGTGGTAAATGTTAAAAATATGTACCTAATGACGTTTCAAAAGTGCTTCTAGAAGAAGTCTAATTGAATAAATAAATGTTTGAGTTTGAGTTTAGATAAATCAAATTTTTCTTCTAAAAAATCAATTAACGGCTGAGATTCCTGAGAGCGAAAATTAACATTAAAATCTCCAGTTAGAATCATCGGTAATTCATGATAATTACTATTTAAAAGTCGAGAACCTTCAATTGTGAAGTGAAGTAATTGCTGATGAATAAATTTTATGATATTTGTCAGGCTAGTATTTGTAGAAATATAAATAACAACGATAATCACAGGTTGGTCATTCGTATTAACACATCGAACCAAGGCGATGTCACCAATTTGTGAAACCTCATCGGAAATTTGTGATAATATAGTTGGTGAAATATTTTGAATTGGTGTTACATTGTTCAGTGTATCTGTAGATGAATGATATACAGCTACTCCACCAGCAGTTGAGTTGGGTCGTTTGTATTGGGTAACGCAATAAAAATTTTCAATAAGAATTTGTTCGTCATTTTTCATCCAAGTTTCGGAAAATAACAGCAATGTGGACCTTTTTAATACTTTATCATTCAGATCAGAAACATGAGCACGTAAACTTTGGCAGTTGAAGGAAAATAGTGTAATGTTACTCTCATTTACAAGGTTATATAATTCTTCCTGTTGTGTATTAGGCGAGAATTTGAAAGTCTTTCAAATTCACACTGTAAATCAACTATTCCCCCTGGACGCTTTCTTCCATGATAAAATTTGTTGTCATCGGTGTTTGAGACAATGAACAATCCATTTATATCAGTTACTCGTGATAATGCTACATATAACAGCTGCTGACTGTGACTTTTATTGTATTCATAAACGATTTGATCAAAAGTACCACCTTGAGACTAATGTATTGTAAGCGCACAAGCAGATACTAATGGAAAGTGATTTCTCTTTGCAAATATTGTCTTATTTCTATTCATTGGTACAGATGACGATCTTCGTAAAATTGGGACTGCTGTTCTACTAATGTTTGGAGTTTGAATATGATGGGCAGCTTTTTTCCTAATTTTCTCTCCTATCTTACCAGGAAACTCAAGCCATAAGCGTATGATGTTATCAGTGTCATCACGTTCAATATACACTAACTTTCCAACACAACCGTTGGCTAAGCCATCAGATACATCAATATTGGTTGTAATAATGTAAAATTTGTTAAGAACTAATATGATTTCATAAGGCGATCCTCCTGTATCTATAACTGACATTTTATGAAATTGTTGGCGTATAGTGCCACAAACTTATCTGACCCGGTGACAGTGTCACTGATGTCGCTTTCTTTTATATAAACAAAATATTCCGTATGAAAAGTCTGTGAAAATGTGACATTTCAAAATGGCGGCACGTAGTTCCAGTTTTTGCCACCGGGTCAGATAAGTTTGTGGCACTGTACATATGCTTCTTGTTCAACTGAATGACAACCTTTATACATATCTGTTGCTATGGATACTACTTTGTCTTCAGCAATATTTAAAATAGATTGATTATAATCCGCAACATGTTTATTTTTATTTTTAATTTACTTATTTTAAAAGTAATAAATAAACAAGTATATTTAATTATTTAGAGATTTTCAAAAAATTTTGCAATTTATAATAATGTTTTTAAAACTGTTGAATTTCTCATTCACTTTGCTATTCACAATTGATCCGTTTGAAAATTTGAAAATAAATAATCCTATTTGATTATGATATTTGCCACTAGCTGGCGTATAAGTCAAGAAGCGTGTAGTATATGACATATACTTACAACCAATCAGAATTATTATTTTTAAATGGCGGAAACTACACAGACTATAGTAAGCGTTACTTCCGTCAGAAAAAAAATCTGAGTTACTCCCTAGTCGCGCCTAAAGAAGTTTTACTTCAAAAAAGAATTATCGAAATCGGTTCAGCCGTTCTCGAGTTATGCGCTTACCAACACATTTTGCGATTCATTTTTATATATAAGAAGATTTGTGTCACAAAATGCGTGCTTGAACAACAAAAAATGTTGTGTGGTTTTATGAAACCAAAAAAAAGTGAAACTTATGCACAAAATTATCGTATTTGTACGATAATGACTCCGAACACTGCTTTATATACCTACTCGGCAGCCGACCGTCACGCGACATGCGCTACACAGACCAAAAAGTTTGAGACGATGTAATAAAAGTTTCACTTTAATAAATTGTATCCTACTTGCAGTACCTTATTTAATAAATTGCAAATGGCCATTTGCCCTAAAATTTAAAATATATAAGTTCTTTAAACCCTTCATCAAAATAATATTTAAACGAATACTTTGACAGGCTTGATAAATAATATTATTTATATATACGATAAGAATATTAACTTAATATTTTGAAAACTTGAGTGCAGCCAGAGCTAGTTACTAGTAAATATTTAGCAGCCCTACAGAACTTCACCGCTTTTGTTCCGGTGAACCAATGATTAATTGCATCTATGAAGCTGTAATTTTCACCAGCGATTGTATCGTGAAAACTGTGAAACTAATTAAATGAACACGTCAGTGCCACGGCCCGCCTTTTGTTTGTTGTGATTTTTGCGGTACTTTTATATAAAGTTTAATTAATTATTTATGTAGGTATATGTCTGCAGCGCGCAAAACTATACTGATTTAGTATACTGTATGAATGTACTGTATAATGTACATATTATTTTGTGCAAAGAGAATTAAAAATTGAGTCTATCATAGATAAGAAAATAAATAAGGTGAAATATCTTTAACAGTTTAAAAGTTTGCCACTTTTTAATACTCAAAAATGTATTTATTTAATAAGACTACTTCTAGAAGCACTTTTGAATCGTTATAACATATTTTTAACATTTACCACCGATTCGGAAAGCAGAATCTATGGAGAATACCCGGCAAGAAACTCCATAGTTGCTCTTTTAAAATCATCTCAATATTACAATTTCATTCTATCAATTTTAATATAATATTTTCAATAACGTATGTAAATATAGGCAAAGTGAGAATAAGATAAATTACAATCCTCATCAACGTTCAAATCAATCAAATGCAAATACCACAAATTGTCAAATTTAAAAGACACTTTGGGAAAACTTTTGTATGTGAATTCACACACTTGTCACACCAATCATAAGTATAATCCTGCCAATTTGAATACGTCAATAAGTATAGGCTATTTGCATATATCTTGCATTTGCGAAAACAAGAAATGGTTAGCATTTGTTTGTGATAGTGTTAAAATTTGCATTCCTAAGGGACGATCGATACTTGGGGCCACTTAGAGGAAATTAATATTCCCTTTATCAAGAGAATGTATGCAGTTTTGGGTAGAGAGGGCTTGTTCCCATGGAATAAGTTAATTAAAATTTAGTTATGTTTAGTTTTAAGTTTAACCATATATTTCTTATTAGATAGGATTTAGATTTTTAATACTGTCGTTTCATCCGTTAAGCTCAGTAATATAGGCAACGGAATACATACAATACAATCAGTGAATGATATATTTATACATATAAATATTTATACACAACATCATCTTTGCATTTTCTGATGAAGCAATAATTGTCCTATCTACCTATTACCATAGTATAAAGCTTAGATTAAGGATTGGCGCTACGACGCGCGCGCGGAGACCAATCCTTAATCTAAGGTATAAAGTTTAAGTTATTACCTACCTTATTACCTAATTATTTCATACATCCGAATACTAGGTACTTTATTCCTTAAATTTCATTCCACACCTTAATTTCATACAATCAAGTGTTTCTAAAGAAAACAACATCACCTCCGCTATTCACAACAAAACACTTAGAATAAAAATGTCATTGCTGCAAATCCCACGGAAATGCATACAATAGAAGCTTGCACTTAGATATTTGTATAAATTTCTCGTTTGAAACATCAGGGTGTATTGCGTCTAATTTACATGTAAGTATTTGAGAGTGACAAATGTTTTGTTATTTTTGCTTGACGAGACTGGATTGTGGAGATGAATTTAAAGTTCAAATAAGGTTTATAACAAATTATATTTACATTTATCTCATCTTTAACTTGTTCTTTTATTAAAACGATGCGTAATTTTATCCATTGTGTAGATTTAATAATTCTACTTATTATAAAAAATGAAATAGAATGAATGAATGAAAATCTTTATACTCTAAACTACACTTAATACAGAATTACAAGCGAAACAAGTAATAATATAGGGCGATCTTATCGCTGAATTGTATGTTCTTTGGAAATATTGTAATTTTTTCCCATAAAATACTGTTAATTAAATAACAGCAACGTTCCTTAGACGCCTTCCGCAAAGTCGGTGTACCTAATGCTTTATTTTTTGCATTTTAATTTTTAACGTTTCACTATTTTTTTAAAAAAAACAAGAGAAAAAACTTGCATACACCCTATTCCCTACATAGTTCCACAAAAAATCTCACAACCTGCATCTTGCTATGCAAATGAACAGTAAAAAATGTAAATTCACAATGAATTTTGCGAATGAATGATCATATTATTCTAATCAATGTATATTCACATGGTCAATTTGATAACCCCACAAAGGGACCATAATAAATAAACTATTTGCTAAATGACTTTTTAATTCAAAACAAGGAGTTAACGTGTTAAATAAAAAAGGAGAATGGTCCTTGTAAATGCGTAGAGCAAATACGTTTTTTGAATTATTAGGTGAGAATTCTCAGTGTATGCAAATTTTAGTTAACGGATATTTTTGGGTATAGGAAATAATTGTTTATTAAATCGGTTTTTGGATATAGGAGACGTTAGTTTACACTTTAATAGTTACGATAGTTTAAAATTTAATAATTGTAATAGTTAATAGTAATTGTTTTAGGAGCAGCAATTTTATTAGGTTCAATTTGATTCAATAGTCAAGATGTAAATTTTAACTCCTTTATTATTTGTAATATTGATTTTTTGTACTTATTGTTATTGTTTGCAATTAAGAACAATGAAGTCTGCAATATCAAGTGATATTCGCGATTAAATAGTTATTAGTTTAATTAATTTATGAAATACATTTACCTACATATAGAGCGAAGTTGTGATCGAATATTTGAGATCGTTAAATATAAGAATATTTTATCTTCTGGTCAATTTTTATTGAACCATTTGTTCGTTTATTTTTAAATTACTAAATTGGAGTCTGTGCATAAGTTTGATATAAATAAAGCATAAAAAGGTAAACGGAAACCGCCGGCATTCTTCAGGCATGCGTGTGTGTGCTAAGACCGAATTTGAAGTGTTTTATAAACAAATGGTCCATTGGTGGTGACATTAATTAATTTAAATTGGTACTTAATTGTGATTGGTGTTTATAATTTTCAAAAAAATATCATTATAGGATTTAATTAATTAATTTATAACCTATTGATACTGCGAACAAAAAAAATACAAGAATGCCAAAAGCTCTCAATGTTTAGGCATTTTTTTTAGAAGTAAGATTTCAATAACAAATAGGTACCTAGTTCATTGATAACATAAAATGATAATTACCTAAGTATAATTGATTATAATATCAGTTATTAAAAATGCTTTATAAAAAGTCTTCTTCAAGCCAAGACAAAAAAAACGTCTTGTTAACACGTGAACCACATTACGTGGATGACTCACTATCAACTTTCAATTATAAAAACAACAAATTTGCGTAACCAAATCCACACAAGTCAAACCCTACCAAATAACAAGGGTAGAAGGTTGATTTTGGCATGTTTTTAATCTGTTTGTTACGTCCTTTTGTAGTCTGTATTGTTGTAAAGAGCACCCAAAGCTCAAAAGTGCAGGTGTCCTGGAGACAATAGAGGTTAGGTTCGATACCCGTCTGTGAAACGATTTGTAAAAAAACTTTGGCGTACGTTAATGATACGTGACTTGTGGCGAAAGCATGGGGTTCTGTATCGTATTTTTTGTTAGTAAGAATAACAAGTTAATTGTATTCTTGTGATATTTGTATAAATTTAGAAGCTGCATAATTTGAGAATATTATTTGACTAAGTGAAGATATATGGTCCTAATTTTCTCATATAGGTATGTATAACCTAATAAACGAACATCACCACACAGCTAAAAATATGCTCATACAGCGCTTTACATAATAAAGTGAAACATATAAATCTTTAAAAGAAGGAAAACATATTTAAAAGTGCTTAGTGAAAAGCTTTAAGAAATGCTCTACAAATAGAGAACCTTTCGTTGTGTGATAAAATTCAATACAAATTCATCTCAAATATATTGATTTTATTTCTCTCTACATCTTTTAGTACAAATAATAAAAACATCACCATTCGCGAGTCAGGGAACCTTAAATCTAAAAAGGCAAAAAGTTGGCTCGCTTTCGCAAAAGCGATGACTCATTGTCATCAATCAGAGCGAAATAGCACTTGTAATGTATTTATAATATGATATAACAGTGCATACAGTTTTATGTAGAATTATAATTACTAAAAGAGTAGCTAAAACATACTATAATAATAATAGTCATCCCAATATGCACACAATGCATGTGCAATAATGATACTTAAAGTTTTTTATAAACCTTTTAAAATATGTAATTACAATTACCTTGTTGCATTGTTTAAAAATGACACGATTATGTAATTTCTAATTCATATTATTTTTAGTACTTGTCCTGTTAGTTTAGGATTACAAACAGCCATAAAAAAATCGTCGCATATTATTATTACGACTTGATTTCATTCACACTTACAATGCAATTCAAACAAAACCCCTTATAAATTATTAAATAATAAACTAGCAAGTCAACGTAAGTTAATGCATATTTTGCTTTTTGCAAGCTTTTACGAACAATTATCAACTATAATGCTATTAAACAGAAAGCATGATTGTATCAATAATAACGTACTAAATACTTGTACATATTAGATTTTATATCTATTTAATCGTTCCTCGTAATCATATTTTACATACAGACAGTGCAACCTTAATTTGAAAATAATAATGTCTGTCATAGATTAGTTTTAAAGCAGATGGGTTAGAATAATTTAAACTCGAACTTGGCGGACGGAAAAAAGAAATATCTATACATTCTTGAATTTTTGTAGGTTTTAAAATGATTTTTTTTTGTAACTTTTCTTTGCATTTTATTCTTAGGTAGATAAGTGACGTTTCTTACGTGTGATTGTGGTCGTCATTGTAAATTAAAATATTCCTACTATTATTATACGATATCACAAAGATCGCAGGTCTGAATCCCTTATAATCTATTTTGTTTCTATTCTTTAAAATTTTCAAGTGTTCTACATAACATAAATGTAACAAACAAATAGTCAAGTCTACAAATTGTTTATTCTTTGCTAATATGATTCGTCACACCGAATAATCGTTTCTGGATATCGATATAACGATGCTTTACCGAGAACTCGTTTCGATACATTTATTTTAAACCTTTCCTTTTAAACTAGTCATTTATTACAATACTAGCGACCCGCCCCGGCTTCGCACGGGTGCAATGCTGATACTAAATACACTACAGAAAAACTTTTAACGTTGTATATAAAAACATAGCGGCCCGGCCGGCCGGTACCGCCGCAAACGGTACGTCCCGCAATTTTTAAATCTGTAATATCTTCGAAAATATTCACTTAAATCATACGGTGTAAAGGGCCATATAGATCTATATTAAATGAACAATGTATTCAAGGTATTTAATTGGTTAAGGATTAATGCTGTATTGGTTAAAATCGCTTCGAAAATTAGCCATTATTTGTCGTAAAAAGTAAATGACAAAAAAAAGTTATTGTGGGTTATCCATAAGAGATAGACATATGCCATCGCGGACTTTTCTGTAGATCTTTTCAATGTGTACAATACTTAGTACATTATTTTGATAAAACTCGTAGGGTTCAGCCTGCGTTTGCAATGTAAGCGGAAGAAATGTAATTAAACAGTACTTCTCCACTATTTAATGGATGTTATTATACATATAAACCTTTCTCTTGAATCACTCTATCTATTAAAAAAAACCGCATCAAAATCCGTTGCGTAGTTTCAAAGATCTAAGCGTACAAAGGGACATAGGGACATAGGGAAATAGGGACAGAGAATGCGACTTTGTTTTATACTATGTAGTGATCATCAACTACTATTTTATTATGATCGATTGGACAAGTTGAAGAAAATTACATTCTCATTTTCTTTCTAATATACAGTTTTTGTATAGCGCTGAAAGCAATTCTTTTTACTTGTGACATTTCATATTTTAACATATCTAGCATATTACAGGACCGATCTTATACAATGTAACTAATAATAAATAAACTTTCTCAGAGTTCAAATTACTTAGGTTATCGTAGCGACCTCAATACTAAATAATTAGTGTATGTTAACTCCTAAAACTCTACTTGGTTTCTCTAATAATTTATTAAAATATAATAAAGTTATAACAAAAGCTACAATCCTATCCTATCCTACGAATAATATAAATACGAAAGTTGGTGAGGATGGATGTGAATGTGTATGTTTGTTACTCTTTCACGCAAATACTACATAACCGATTACAATGAAATTTAGCACATATATAGAGGGTATCTTGGATTAACACATAGGATAGGTTTTATCCCGGAAATCCTACGGGTACGGGAACTATGCGAGTTTTTCTTCAAAAACGCAGGCAAAGCCGCGGCTGAAAAGCTAGTAAACTAATAATTTCTTAACAATATAATAACGTTATAACTAAAGCTACAATACACGACATAATCTAATAATTTATTAACAATATAAAGTTATTTAATATAATTCACAATACACGAAGCAAGGAACACTTGAAGGCATCCAGCACGTCTCCATTCAATAACGCCAGAAAGCTTCCTTAAAAGCAAAATGCAAATACGAGCCAAAGTCTAGCTTAATCCACTTAAAGCGCTCTATCTAAAATATTATCTTATTTATACAGAAACACTCGCTGAATAGCAAAATTCAAGACGAAAATATTAGTTTTTTACAGTTGGTTACACCACAGAAAACATAAGTACTTTACTTCTCATGATACACTTTTGGCTTAGTTTTTATACATATTTTATAGTTAACTACTGAGAATGACCAATAATAAGTCTATTCTAGGAATAATTTTTAGTAATTAATGACAAAGAAACGTCGGAAAATAAGGAAATAAGATTTACTAATACTTAGAACTTTCATCACAAAAAATATGACCCAAGCAATTGCATAACATGAGTCACATTATCACATACAACTACGTCATACACACCTACATCCAATGTTCCAAACTTGTTTATCAGTAAACAATAAACAGATAATAATAACAATTAAAGGCGACTGGGTGTCTCACAGTTGTGTTGCACTCTCTGTTATTACATTTCAGGAATTAGTATAGTTCATATAATTAAAGTGTTATTGTAAGGTTATAAATTATAATATGTAATATTTAAATGTTTGTTACCTCTTCACATATAGGTAATATTATATGCATACCTGATTTTTTGATAAATGTATCTATAGAGAAAGGTAGCAACTAAAACTGCGATATCATTAGTAAAAACGTTAGCATAGTCTACAAACACTAGTTTTATCTCAAAAAGAAGAACATCTAAATTCCTACACATTAGTCCTTAGTGACTTATTAAAAATCTAATTCTTGTAGATAAATAGTAATACATTTTTATCTTAATGAATATTAAATAATATCGCATTAAACGGCTTAAAATATATAATTGCACGGATTAAGTTCATACAGTAATTTGTATTCATAACAGAATAAAAATGTTATTCTAAGTCGTAATAACAAATTAGACGAACGGCGCCGATGTTATCCCAGACGTCTGACTCAGGTGCTTTAGTGGTTATTAAAAGTTCAAATTTTATAATAACATTATGTCATATTATTTCATTGTTTCTGGGATATGTTTCCTGTGAACTATTCGTAGGTTTTTCAAGAGTTAAAGTTGATAAAATGCTTTCCAAACCGGTGGTAAATGGTAAATGTGCTTCTAGAAAAAGTCTTATATAAAAAAATACATTTTTGTTTGAATTTGATAATTATGAAGGTTCATAAAAATTTTCTAAAATAAATAAAAAATGATCGCCTAGGCGTTCTTTATGTTACATGAATTCATGCATTTTGCACACAATTTTTGGTTTTCAGTAGTTCGTTAAATCAATTGCATTAAAAATGCAAATTCGGTAGTTTGTTTTTTTTTATGAGAGAGGAGGAAACAGAGCAGACGCGACGCCTGATGGTAAGCGGTCAGCGTCGCCCATAAGCACCCACAACGACAGGGACATTGGGAGTGTGTTGCCGGCCCTTTAGAAAAGAATACGCTCTCTTCTTAAAGGTCCCCAGATTGTAACCATTCGGGAATACCGTACTAGGAAGCTGGTTCTATATGGCTGTTGTGTGCGGAATGAAGCTCCGTTAAAACAGTTGTCGACCGCAAAGCTTTTAAAGCAATCGCCAGCATTAAAAATGATGATATAACGATAAAACTATTCAATGTTTATCCATGTTTACTTTGACCGAACTATTATTCAATATGACTGTAATAAAACCCCAGGAAACACAAAATACCTCGGGATCACGTACCGTAGCGTTGGAACAAAAAATGCGGGCGTATGACGCATACCTACTTATATGACCGTTACAAAGTCTAATGTAACAACACTAGAAGCTTTTCCTCCTATCTTTGTCTGAATTCAATATATTTTTTTCCTAAGCAAGATATTCCTAAAAATATTTCTTGACTATAACATAATTTAGGGACATAACGTCAGATTCAAAAATATATAATAGCTGTACCGCGTGGTTTCAGCCGCGTTTGGACACGTGGACAAAGTCATATATTCTATTGCTTTTTTACTTTTATTACTGTAAAGTTTCATCCAAATCCGTCTAGTAGTTTCTTCGTGAAAGAGTAACAAACATCCATCCTCACAAGCTTTCGCATTTATAATATTAGTTGGATCTGGCGTGAAGACTGAATCCAAGACCTCCTCCGGTTTTTTACCCTGTTTTAATATTATAAATTATATCCTATACTATTTTGGCATTTTATACATAAATTAAAAGAACAGTAGAGCTATTAAAAGCAATACTTATTTAGGAAGTAATAAAATCATGACAGTTTATAGCCAATTTCAAGGTGGTTGAATTTGTTTTATTACTTTTAGATTGGATTAGAGAAGTAGTGGGTTAATAACACCTTGTTTAAGTTGCATTCAAATGTTATTTATATACCAGCTGACCCACAACTTGCTAGGCGTTAAACTATAATGTTATTTCTAATTTAAACATACTATACTACTTTTTATAAAACAAACTTATCCGCCGTGTCTATCCCTCTGTCTGTGCGCGATAAACCAAAAACTAGTGTACCGATTTTCATTTCATTTTTACCAATGGATAGCGTGGTTCTTGAGAAAGGTTTTAGTCTACAATTTGTTAAATTTTAGAGCATAAGAAACCTGCATTCGCTTATCTAGACGGTAATCAATTTTTTGCCAAATTGAAATTACAGATACGATGAACTGAATTTTATTCCAGTTAGGAAAACGTTATTCCTAACTGTAAATTTATCATATGAGTTTATGTATAAATCTCTTTAATTTTAGTGCATGTTGAAAGTGTTTAATGAATAATTAAGGTAAATGTATTGAGAGCCATAAAATGAGCGTGGATTTTGAAAACAAAAGTTGTTATACAAATAATATTATCTGTCTCACTCCGGCTCTACCTGAATTGACTTATGGATAAAATGGAGAATATTATTATAAATTAGCTTAAATTCTACTGCGAAATAACTAATTAGGCAGGTAGATTTATAGCAACAAACATAAAAACATTAAATGTTACTTCTATGAGTGTAGGTAAAAAATAAAAATATAGTTTACAGTTTTATCTTTTTAAAAAAAAATGCAAAAACGAATGACAATCTTACACATTACATTACAATTTACACTTACAATTTGACATTGAACATAAACATTAGGACCATAGATATAGTAAATTAAAAAAAATCGCTTGTTTCGTAGCCACATTACCTAGGATTAAGATAAGAGGATTGACGGCTACTTCCAAGCGGCCACATTTAGGACATTAGCTGTCTACTAGATTATTTTCTCAATTTACTAAAATTCTGCGCTTTGTTACTAATATTAATAATACAGGAGATTTTATGGAACTGTGCTTATATCAATGGCTGAAAATTTTATTGATGTTCGAGATTAATTATTCTTACAACGCATTATAATTATCGAAAATACCAACAAAATGTCATGGATATTCATCCCATGAATAAAATATGATAAAGGATATTCTTATTATAATAAGAAAGCTCTCCTCACTCACTACCAAGGTGCGGGATCTACAATAAATTAAAAAATAAAGAACGGTTTGAAATCTCCTTTTAATTCCGTGAATGTAGAGTCGTACAAATTAATTAAAACACTCAACTGTTTATCTTAGAAACAATTGAATAAATAAACAACTAAAACTGTAATAGATAACTGGACACGAACTAGATTAAAATTCACGTCACGTTCAAAAATCACAACTCTCTGAAACATTGTACATTACTCCGTAATAACATAACATACAATTATGGCCATTACCACTCTTGTTTTATGGTTTAATTTCCTGAAAGAGCATTTTCCATTTGTCAGCGCTGCATATGGGGTACTTATTTTTTATGATTCATTTAGGAGATGCAATAATGTATGAATTCTAATTAAAATGTAGAGGTGGGTATTGTATGGTCTCATTAGTTAAACAATGTTTAGTTT
Organism: Colias eurytheme; assembly: GCF_061535395.1. Lineage (NCBI taxonomy): Eukaryota > Metazoa > Arthropoda > Insecta > Lepidoptera > Pieridae > Colias > Colias eurytheme. The sequence goes on along the minus strand of NC_142999.1, from coordinate 8,096,726 downwards.
TGTATGTTTTAATGCAAACTATCATTCATTAATTTCTTTTAATTTTATAGATTCAATGTGTATAGATAATTTTCCATGATTTTTGACGTACCTATGTTATGGAAGGAGCATGTACATGTACGTAGAGCTTTATTTTTCTGGAAATAATAAATGAATAAATTAAAATAAAATAAATTAAGGTTATTTCGTTGCCAATTTTATAGGATACTGAGATGCAGGGTTGAATGTGTACCCAATATGTTACCAAACATACAAATATTTACATTAGTAATAGGATGAATACCCCAGTCTTTAGTTTTTTATTCGGTTACTAAACCAAAAATGGAATCGTTTCACAATGTTTGAATGCTTTCAGCAAGCGAGTCGATATAGAAATAATTACACTAAAACGTTTATATAAAAAATTACATTAAAACATTTATATAGAAACTAGCGGTCCGCCCCGGCTTCGCCCGTGGTACATATGAAAAATAGATGTTGGCCGATTCTCAGACTTACCCGATATGCACAGAAAATTTCATGAGAATCGGTCCACCCGTTTCGGAGGAGTATGCAGACTAACATTGTGACACGAGAATTTTATATATAAGATATTACATACATTGTAACAGAAAGCAATCTATAAACAGTAGTTCCCTTTTGTTCACTATTCTAAAGGGACAAATTATAGCGAAACCACAAGCGATGTAAAATATATCTGAATTCTTAGAATCCCTTTAATTCCCATAGGATCTGAGCCCTGATTGGAATAGTTCATCTCACAAAGAATACGCTATTTTCTGTCATTATCCGTCGAAATACAAAAGGATACGCTGCACAGGCGGTACGTTGATAGCTGCGTACTTTTGTTAAGGCACGGCTACCACAGTTTAGTATTTCAGCAGATGTTTTGAGTAGTGCCAAAAAATTTAAGAAAAATTTCAGGAATAATTGGGATAAAGTCATCCATTAGCCACTTAATTATGACGACAACATTATTTTGTATTGGGACGTATTCGTGAGTTTATTTTATACTAAGAAAAGTAAGATAAATTTAAGGATAAACAGTCAGTGAATCTTTCCCTTTTTTCGTAGAAATAGATTACTTAGTAATTTTTATTAAAATTTGTAGAAACATCACTACGAGCGCTTTAATATAATAAAAAAAATTAATATCTAATAAGTTATTATTCAAACCAGTTTTTAAAATAATTAAAATATTAAAGTTAAACAAACATCATCCAGTACCACCTTGCCCTTAACAAAACTGCAATTACCCCGTTGCAAAGTAACGACTATAATTAGAGAGGACTCTATTTAATTTTGTGTTATTTAGCGAGATAAAAATAAACGTGATATATATCCGTTTGATTGTTTTTGTGGGAATTTTCTAGATTTTATGAGGATACTAGCGGTCCGCCCCGGCTTCGCCCGTGGTACATATTTACGTTTTCTCTACATAAAAACCATCCTCGTACTTCAAGGAATATAATAAAAAAAGAATTATCGAAATCGGTTCAGCCGTTCTCGAGTTATGCGCTTACCAACACATTTTGCGATTCATTTTTATATATAAAAGATTAGTGTTATTTATTGTGGTTTGGAACGCGTGAAAGAAATTTTACAGATTTGAAGTCCGCGTTGAATTAGTACTTTCTTGGTTCTTTTTATACGCTGCTTGCATCAGCTCCTGCATTGGACCTGTAATTAAAAAAAATGTTTATTGCTCTTATCGCTGTGATTAAACCATTGCATGAAGTTGCTGATATAAAATACAATATTCCATATTATAGTGACATTTTTTTTTCATTATCTACTAGACTCTCAAATATTGATAAAAATTAAATAATGTACATGTGTTTCTAAAATATAACACGTGCGATAACCATTTAAACTTAACCTTTTAACACAAATCTTCTTAACAATCCCTACTAATATTATAAGTGCGAAAGTAATTGTATGTCTGTCTGTCTATCTGTTACGCTTTCCCGCTTAAACCTCTCAACCGATTTTGATGAAATTTGGCACAGACAATCTTTAGACCCTAAGAAAAAACATAGGCTACCTTTTATCAAAACACCACGCGGGCGTAAGCTAGTACTTCATAAAACCATACTAGTAAACACCCACATTCATTACTTTATTGAACAACACCCGCAGAACAAAGATAATTTGACCTCATAACAGTGTTCAAGCATTCAAAACCACACATCAAAACATTAGCTTTATCTATTCAATATTCCGATTTGTTTTTTAACTAATTTATGAGGTTTATACACGAAATTGTACGCCCATGCGACTTTACAAAGATAGCAGTAGACTGGATGTGACATGTAATCATAATATTTTTAGCAATTAAAATATTACAAACATGTCGAGTTCTGAAAGATACAATTTTTTGAACTGGTGAAACAAATATATACATAGTAATGAAATGTGTGTAAAAGTACGCATACGTAGGGTATTTTCACTTATCAAATTTAGGAAAAAAAAGTTTTCATCCCTGATCACAATAGAGCTAGGTAGTAGAATCTAGTATCGTTATTTTTTTACTATGAATAATTACAATGACGTATCTAGTAATTATATAGCTTAGTTTTATTTAGGGAGCATTTAGGAAGCGGGCGTAAGAAATGAGATTTTAACTATACGCATTACACTAAATTAATTAATATCTAACAACTAACTGTTATTTAAAGTGTTGAACTATGCTTAACTGATGAACAAATTTTAATGGAACTCGTAAACATTTGAGTGTAAAATCATTCATAAAGTGTAAATGCAACCTACACACCATAAATTATATTGTTAATAATTTATAGTGTTTCTTATTTGTGTTTTGGTTGGTTATTATCATTATATTCTTTCAAACACTGGTTTGAAAGAATTGCATTTAATCTATACTAATTACTAATATTATAAAGCTGAAGAGTTTGTTTGTTTGATTGAACGCGCTAATCTTGGGAACTACTGTTCCGATTTGAAAAATTCTTTCGGTGTTAGATAGCCCATTTAACGAGGAAGGTTATAGACTATATATTATCACCCTAAGACCAACAGGAGCGGATCAATGCGGGTGAAACCGCGGGGCACAGCTAGTGAACGTATAAAAATTAAAAACATATGAAAGAAAGTGTCCATGGGATGACCTAATGTCACAGAATTATAAGGTATCCTTATGTTATTGTATGAAAGCACTTTATTATGGCAACCCGTTAAGGATAGCGATATTAATAGCTAAATGAAATTTTATCCTATTTTACCAAAAATAAACGAATAGGTAATAAACATTTGTTGTTTGCTTGATCCATCTCTCTCTCAAGTATGTACTCACTATGTATTTAATGGTATATAACTTTATTCCGAAGTTTTTTTGGAACTATATACTTCTAGGCTAGCATGTTGTTTTTGATAAGTATGCAAAAAAAATATGTTTTTTATTGATCATCCCATGACATAAAATGATAATTCTCCCGCCCTAAGCAAACTCATCTATATTCATACACCTGGCTACCATTCCCACAAAAAGCCGTCACATAAAACAAGAATCGATCATAAAATTGCGAAATCATCTTAAAATTCATTTCACGATAACAATGCGATGCTTTTTTAATGCCCCTAATGAAACTAAACGTTTAAAAACGGTATTAAATGACACTTTTTAATGCGTGACATAAAAATTTGTACTGTTTAATGTATGGGGTGCTAAACTATGACTTTGTAACATGGCCCGTTATTAACCCTTATGAAGTTTTTTGTGATTTTTTTATTGTCGCGTCAATGTTTTTTATAGTATTGATAATCAATGACTAAATAGAAAGTTTATACTAAGGATAAAAACGAATATAGTGAATTTTTTGCCACTAAAAATTTCTGAACGTGCTGTATTTAGCTCTTTACTTCCATTTGTTAAACATGATTGTATATTTGACTGAAAATTTCCAGCAACATACCTACAAATTGATTTATTTTATAAAATAAAAGGTATCAAACTTATATTCTATTTAATAAAACCATCTCTAAGTTGCTGAAAAATATATACAATCAACAAACACGTCACAAATTTGATTCACACCACACAACAATTAAATTTTAACACAATTCTCTTGGTAAATACAATATTCATAGGGTATCGTAACTGATTGCGATGCAAAACTGATAATAACACATTAGCATCCAAATAACCTAACAAAAGGTGTTCAAGCTTTGGATTTGGTTAACGTGTGGACTCCCTAGCAAGAACTGTGCAGAGGAAGAGGGTGCAACATTTATATGGGTAAAATGTTGTAGGTGAGAATAGTAGTTGAAAGTTTTATTTTGAGAGGTGAAAGTAAGAGTTAAAAGAAATATTTTATGTGGTTGTACATTTGTATAAATGTTATCAAAAAGCTTTGTTAATAGGTATATTCTATGGTGAAACTAGTGTTTAAATATTTTTAGTAACTAAATATTGTGGCATAAATAATTAACAGAAATGAAATTTAAAATTGATAAAGCTCGTTTATCACTGAAATTTTAATGTACTTGCAAGTTGATGAGCCCAGCATTTACACCGTAATCATAAAATAATTGATTTATTTATCAATCAATCAATCGTTTATTTCCAAGTTAACATGGTATACATAGGTGAAAAGATACATTATTTTGCAATATACACACACAGACTTACAATAAAAAATATTCATCTTCAAACTCTATCACACACCATTCCTACAAGAAAATACATAAAACTCGCACCAAAATCTGTCGATCGGGCCATCCAAACCCACTCTCTGCTACACTGAAGTGGCCTGATTACTCTATTTATTCTATTAAGTCTGTAATTGTTAGGTGAATGGCTTGCGTCTAGTTGCCTCCATTAGGCATATTGTACTCCTTTGTATGTAGTCGATAACATAATAATTGTCCTCTGAGAAATAACGTATCGCAAAATGAACCTTACTCGCTTGTAATAAAGAGTAGGAGCTCCATTGATTTGCATGATTACGGTTAATTAAAAAGCAAGGAAATTATTCCATTTAGCCCTTTGACATTTTGTTATGAACGTAACAGTTGAGGTTCAAAAGATCATTTTCAGGGAAATGTGAAATGCATAATTGCCGTTTGTGAAAATAAAGCTTTATGGATTAAAGTTGCGGTAGAGATATTATAAATAGTATATATAAGCTCTCTGTACGGGGATTTCACAAAGAGTTATAAGTTATAACGTTGATAGTCGTAGTTAAAATAATAGCACAATTATGATGATCAAAGCTATTGAATGGAAGAAGCGATAATATTCAAAAACTTTTATGATAATATAGTATAAAACTTGTACAAAATATATCTTTTAAATACCAATCAGTGCTTAAAATAAAATTGAATTATAAAGACAAACAGGAATTTAATGTACATTTGTTTAAAGACACACACACATATATATATATATATATATATATATATATATATATATATACGTATATTTTACTAACTTAGGAAGAAATGGAAAAAAAAATTTTTTTTTTTTTCAATTTTTGCGTGTAAGTAATTGAAATTGCCTTTACACAAAAAAAATATTTCTTTAAAAACTCTACAATCATTGTTCAAAAGAAAAGAACGTCCCAGGGGAAAAGGATTGTAATTCTTCAAAAACCAAAAGAACATAAAATTTTAAAGTGAATTGTCATCATTACACGAATTTCCCACAGTCTTTTTAATAATTTGACAAGTAATGACAAACTTACCCACAGATAACAAAAGTTTATATTTATTTATATTCTACGTTCCGGATCATTGCAAAAAGGCGTTATTGGGGAAACAAGAAAAAATCGGTTACCGCAAAATCGAAAATTATTTTGTGAGCGCATCAAAAAGGTTGGCTTACATGGCGGTGTTTGTGAGTTGCAAAAAAAAGATATCGTTCGTTTATTGTTTTGCTATCGCTATTATTGTGTTCTTGGTAAATGGATAAATAGCTATTATAACAATATGATATTACGATGAAAACAATTATCTTTTTTTTAAATAATATTATAATGTATGGCATCCATCAAAACTATATTTAAATATTATATTAGTGTTATAGGAAGTATTAAAAAGATAAAGCGTTCAAAATGTGATGTAGACGATGTTTAATAAGTATGCATTGTAATATTCATTTTAAAAATTAAAGTTAAAACTTTAAATGATCGGTAACAGTTGAGAAACAATAATTATGATGTACAAATTACAATTACACAACTGTATACAATATTAATTACCAAATAGCGCAAGATAGAGACGGGTGGTCAGCTTTGGAGGAGGCCTTTACCCAGACAGGGGTTCATGCAGATTGATTACTTTAGTTCATTACGTTAAATTAATTTCTTTTATTTATTTACAATAACTAAATAATTAATATTAGCATTAGAATACAACAAAATTACAATTACTAACACTATTAACGATCAAGTTTTGTATACACTTATTTTTTACCGCGTAAGCGTTACTTTGTAAAAATGTCAACATATCTGCATGAAATAAACAGGCTTTTTTATTTTTTTATTTTATTTATTTTATACAATATTAAGAATTGTAATACTTAATAAGAGACCTCCATGTAGTCCCACGTCAAATATTTTGAGACCCACAATGAACCCCAATAGGATGTGATTAGAAAAAAACTAAATTCGTTTATTCCGTTACCCTATTTGACCCTATTCCTTTTTTATACGCGTCAGACCGAATCTTATTTATTATGACAAAATGATTGTTAGTTACTGTTGTTATTTTATTAAATTATTTATGAAGATTAGGTTAATTTTTAATGTGTTAGGATTTGGACATAGTAATAATTAGCAGTCAAGTAACTTTTATACACTGATGGCATATTTTACTAGTAGTATTTTATAGACAGAAGACGCGGGGTCAAATCCCGCCTTGTGACTACAGTCACAAGGCGGGATTTTTCATATTCTTTAAAAACATTATATTTATATTTAATACTCAATGAATTAATGAAATGGGCAAAACTGAGACTTTTGCTTTTAATATTTACAGTTAGGAGTATATACTTTTTAAGTGCTTTGAGTTTTAATAATGGTAAATTTTAAATCTTTTTTTGTCGTCAAAAACCGTTCGTTCAGATGCCTTCTATAAAAATATTACAGATTAAAAATAATATATTATTATACCTAGATGTTAAAGTATACTGTTACGTTTTTGATAAGATTATTAGTATGAAGTAGTTTTGACAACTCCAGTTAAACTTTAAAACAAGCAAAACGTGAAAGCATTTAAGTAGAACAAGTGCACACACGCACAGTTAATCTTTACGATGATAAATGACGCTCCTACGCTCTTGATGCAACTGTTGTGTACAGGGTGTTCAAAATAATGAACTTTCTTTAATTTGTATTAATTAATGTAGAGTTTATTTCAAATTTGACTTAATTATGTTGAAACGTGTCCTTTGTGATATTTGTTTCTTTTGTGTAAATTTATTGTTCTATATAATTTATTTAGACAATTTTATTCCTCATAATATTAAAGCCAATGCTCCTCGATTTTTTATTTAATTACTCGAGTTAAGTATATTGGCACTTAATACATGTACTGATGTACCCATACCTATACACATAGAAATTGAATTTCATAATATAATATGTTTAAGAAAATAAATGCAAATATAATGTTCAAGTTCCTTATAAACGAAGAAGTTATGTTGTGTAATAGACTATGAGATACATACAAAGGTACAATTAATTTGAAAAATCTTTAATTTATTTTCGCTTCATCCTGTATACAAACGGGCGTGACTTCGCGACCGGTCGACAGATTACTACGACTCCATAATAGCCCTGCATCGATTATATTATGCATTAACTGAAACAATTACTGTGCACGCATTATATTCCTATCTGTAAGGTCACTGACCCTACGGATAGTCCAAATGTGATGAGTCACGAAGGTTTAACAGGTCAACGGGATATTTATTGTATTTGTAATGAAAATATTTTCAACTGACTGCAAAAAAAGGACGTTCCCAATTCGACTGTATTTTTTGTTGGGTTTGTTGCCTCTGAAATTTCATTTCGGTTAAGCGATTTTGATGATTTTTATTTTTTATTTAAGAGACTAACGTTTGGTCCTATTTAAACTTTGTCCAGTTCTGACCATCTGAAGATGGTTTAGCTTATGACAAAAACATTATATTTTTTATATATTATGATGTATATGATATTCTACGAATTCTTATTTTAGCATGATGACGTGGGTTCACCGGGGTTTTTGTAACGTCTGTGTTGAAAATGCTTGGCCACACAAATTATGTACCTACCATTTTATGTAAAAGTAAGTATCTATCGTCCGCGTTAAGATGTAGAAACCCTTCTGGCTAACATCGAGAGACATCGCACAAAAAACAAGTACCTAATTATTAATGGTCAATTTTATCTGCTCTCTGTTTTTTCTTTTACCTATATGCTATATAAACTGTATTTAATTTTATGTTGACCCTCATTCTCTTTCATTTTTCCTTAAAAAAAAAAACAAAATCCTTAGTTTCAATATAACAAAACATAGATCAAAGATCTGTTTGTGTGTTGAATCCACAGCTATATGGCGAGCATTAGTTATGTCAACAGGGTCTGAGTCTGAACCTAATTAATCCTCGAATGCCCTTAGGTATATAAACAAAATTATATTTGTTACTGATTTAGTGGACTTTTATGAATTTAATAATATAAGAGCCCACGACGGCCAGACTTTCCTTTCTTTCGGAAAGTTGAAAGTTTCTCTGTATATGTCTCCGATACAGATAAGAACGACTAGCGATTATCAAGTCTGGGTTGTGGTTACTTTGGCAGGAAACAGGTAGTAAGGGTGTATAAAATTGTACCTAACTTTCATTATAGTTTAAAAGCTAAATTTTATATATGTTACTTGGGGACCTATAAAAAGACATTACCTTAAGAGCCAGACAGTTTTCATGGTTCTTACATCTAGCCAGACACATTTAAAAAATAACTAACATATCATCAAATTCACATAACTACCTAAAAGCGTAACAAATATGAAATAACCCACTAAAAACATTAGTTAACTATAATTATTAAAAAAATAAAAGTATAATATATAAGTAATAAAGTTATTACTTATCTTTTACGGGGGTTTATGTTGATGAAATTTCACGTATCTCGATGACACAATAAAAAAGTCATCGGGATACGTGAAATTTCATCAACATAAACCCCCGTAAAAGATAAGTAATAACTTTATTACTTATATATTATACTTTTATTTTTTAAATAATTATAGTTAACTAATGTTTTAGTGGGTTATTTCATATTTGTAACGCTTTTAGGTAGTTATGTGAATTTGATGATATGTTAGTTATTTTTTAAATGTGTCTGGCTAGATGTAAGAACCATGAAAACTGTCTGGCTCTTAAGGTAATGTCTTTTTATAGGTCCCCAAGTAACATATATAAAATTTAGCTTTTAAACTATAATGAAAGTTAGGTACTATTTTATACACCTTCACTACCTGTGTCCTGCCAAAGTAACCACAACCCAAACTTGATAGTCGCTGGTCGTTCTTATCTGTATCGGAGACATATACAGAGAAACTTTCAACTTTCCGAAAGAAAGGAAAGTCTGGCCGTCGTGGGCTCTTGATCTATAAATTTTGAAGTGAAACTTCTTTATCAGGGTTGGAAAAAAATTTAGTGTAACTATTTTTCGTTACGCGTGACATTTTTCCGTTACGCGCCATCTTTTTGTTGCCCTACCACGCGTGATTCGACGTATTTCTGTAAAGTTGAATATAGTAAATTATTTTTTGAAAAATAAGGTCATAAAGAAGTTTCACTTGTTACGCGTGTACACTAGTACACGCACACATTTTTTTTCTTTAGTATTTAATCGCAAGTTTTGTTTATTGCTAGGACTATTTATGTATTAGGTTTTACCTACTTATTTTATTTGCAATATTATGTTAAAAATTATGTTCATAATACGATATTAATGTCTATTTTCTAGTTAAAAGTAGTATATCTTCTTGCCTTACCCTAGAACACATAATTAATAAAATGCCTGTAATACCTATTTGGCTATTTAAATTACATATTTTAGTAACAGATGAAGCTGATGTTATACAAAAAAATATAATATAGAAATTAACATTCTAACTTCTAAGTTTATGTCAGGACTAATCGGCATTTAAAAATTGATATTTTATATTATTTATATAAATTATCATGACTTCCATTCTAATTGTATGATTTTCAGTACCTGAATATGAACATAGGCATAGCGTTTTTTGTTCATTGCTCTTCCCAAATCTCCGACCACATGCCATTTGCACTACGTCTGTCGAATTCAAAGACTTATACCAACACACTGTCTGTTCAGTTAATTCCCTATTTTACAGCCTAGCTACAGCATCAGAATTATGGTTACAGCAAACATATGGATAGAGATTCAATCGAGCGCAATGTACTGCCAAGTGCCTTCAGTTACGTATAGTTGGGTGAACAAGTGCTTTGTGGAAATTTCTAGAATTATTTATGGTTGGTTGTTTTTAATAAAATTCATGAGATTTTGAAGGTGCTGTTTTATTTAATTCCATAGCAATCAATCTACTTCTATGCCTTCAAATAATAAAACATATAAATTGAATACATAAAAGATTTCAAATTTACAAAATTCTGTTCATATAACAACAGTCGCTGACTTATTTTCTTTGGTTGGTATTCGTTTCTAATAAAATATATAAAATGATGATTGAGAAAAGGTAACTTATTAATATAAATTGCTTTTCTCATTTGCTGGGCTTGGATGTGGATCGACTCCTATGTTTAGCAACACCGCTGTTCTATGATTACCGTTTAAATACACGAAAAATTATTATTAATAACATTTCTTAGCAATCTCCCTTCATAGTGTTTAAATATAGACTCGATGCTTTGAACCGCAAGTTTTATATCAAATGTTAATTCCGCCGACCAAATATATTATTTTCTTGGTTTAATAAATCTTTATTAATTCTCCACTCGTCAGTACACAAAGCCTGCTTAATATCGGTTTGCTTACTTTGATATTTGCACGGCGGCTTAGCTCTACTGCTCTAGGTCTGGTCCGCGTATTGGTATAACAGCTTCAATACAAAGGGTTGATTTGGTGCGAGAGGGTTTAGCTCGGTCAATTAAGAGGTTTTCATTGATTAGGTATTATGAGGAAGTCAAATGATCAATACGCTTGAGTTAACATGAATAGTGTCGGACATAGGCTATGATAGAACGGCAGAAGGTGGTGTGTTGGAGACTTTGAGTGGATTAGGACTTAGAATATAATTTAATGTTGTGGAAATTTAGATACGCTAAAGTCTACATTGTTTATTGTTCTGAGAGGAACGTTTCACGAAATATCTAACTTTCTCTACATGGAAGCTCTCTTTTTGGTAGTAGAAATTTCGCGACATTGTATCTAACAGCTATTTTCGAATATTAAGAAAGAGGGGGATAGGGACTATGCAATTTAAGAGTAAACAATTATTAACAGAATAATTAATTTTAATCTACAAAATTACTTGCTCTATTTTCACCGATGCTGTTCGATTTCAGACAACTCATAACTTTTATAACATTTTGAAATGATCAAATTATTATATCTGCGAATCAATCGGTATTTTTCAATCATAATATCAATCAATTACCAAAAACTAAAACACAAAACACATAATTATAGATAGATACAAGTACACGCTAAAAGACTATCCCTATCCCAAAATATGTTGCACCGAAATCGTATTAGCAATGATTTATTTGCCAGCCCACTCTGGGGGTAAGTATTCACTAGTCATTGAAGATAATGCTTGGACGTTCCCTGTGTACTTGATGTGTCAGCGATATTTAATAATTTGGCTATGTTTGACTATATTTAGTACTAGCTTTCCGCCCGCGGCTACGCCCGCGCAGTCAAAGAAAAACCCGCATAGCTCCCGTTCGTGGGATTTCCGGGATAAAACCTATCCTATGTCCCGGGGTAAAAAGTAGCCTATGTCCTTTCTCGGGTATCAAAATATCTCCATACCAAATTCCATGAAAATTGGTTCAGTAGTTTAGGCGTGATTGAGTAACAGACAGACAGAGTTACTTTCGCATTTATAATATTAGTATGGATATGAAGATAATATCGAAATCTACACCGGAGAAAGGAGAAAAAATTATATTTTTGTATGTTTTTAAAAGTTCAACTCAAAATAACTATAACCTACCTGTTTGAAAATATGTTAGGGCAAAATCTTACGATATATTTAAAAAAGCTACATAATTCCTAAACGACATAAGCTATATTTTATTTTCAGATTTACACATTAAAATATTTTTACTTCCTACTCTCTTGCAATAAATAATATAACAAGCGTATGCTGCTATCATGTTATTTCACACTATTTACTTAAATATAAGCTTTAAAACCGTTAAAAAAGCAAAGACCATTTGAAACGTGTTTGATCAAGTATTGAGGAGACTTATGGAAAGGAAATCCTTATACAAAACACTGGAGTGTGACGTGAAAAACAATAATTCTTCATTACTATTAGCGTAGGGGTGATTGTTAACTATACGACTAAATATGGTGCAGTTTTTGACATTTAATTGATGCTATAGGCCAACTATAACTATAAATAGATGGAAGAATAAAAACATAGATTAATAGAATATTTTACTTCACTTTATTTTTTACCAAATAATTGAGAAACTTTTCATAATACTCTGATATATTATTAGGTATCAATGAACACAGACACAAATACCTACTATCTATCTAGGAAGGCATTGCACAAACTTCCTTTCAGAATTAGATGTTTCTCTTATATGTATGTACTAATATTTTTTAAAGACCCATAAAATAATCGTATCAATTTCTCGTACTACCTATGTTTGCAAAACTGTAGGTTCTTTTTTCGTAATCTTTTACGTTTATTATAAAAAATTGGTGCACCCTCGTTCCTCGCGTGTTCCATTTTACAAGTGCTACAATAATTTTGTTATACTAAGATGTGAACAGCGCAGGTGTTCACAAAACGATAGGGTGCAACTTTTTGTGCTAGTGTAGCGTTAAACGCAATCCGACTTAATAACTGACTATTTAGTTGAATAAAGCCGCTACATTTGGATTAATCTGTACGAATTATGGAGTGAAAAATTTTGGCAATATTGTTTTGTGGTGCTTTTTTTTGTTATTCTCTAAGCTATCTAGAAGGATGAAGGAATCTATGGAATTAAATAGCTACTTGCCTAATTACATAAAATTAATGTATGTACATTGTACATATATGAAATTTATAATATTATACTGATTTCTTTATGTAGAAACTTATTTGATGCAAATCTATCTATAAAAAGTTATACCCCATTCCCGAACTTTAAGATCTCCGCGAATGAAACCGCACAGCCTAATCCAAATTTTTAAGCTATTGCATAGATTTTATCGCGGGCCTTGAGCGCGGGGACCGAATCGAGAAATTCCGTAACGAAAAAACCTCACGCTCCCCACTCCGACGGACACGGAGGTGTGGCTTGAAGGCATGCTATGCAATAGCTTTACCGCGGCAGTCCCCGAGTGCCACACGTCTTTTTTTTTTAGTTAATCGCAGGTGATTTTAATGAACATAAGATTCCGTTGTTAAATACAACAAACATGCAAATCATCACATTAAACCATATTGCCTTAGTAACCCTTTACGATTGTAATCTAGCCGTGCGTAATTTTACCGTGAACAAAACAATAGGAGGAAACGCACGTGTTCAAACTAAATAAATTATAGTATTTTTTAATGATTAACACATTGTTAGTTATTTAAGAGAAATTTCATAACGTAACTGGTCGATATTTTGTAATTAATAAATACCTAGGATTATTGAAAAAATCTTTAGCGAATGCACAAAATTTTGCAAAACTTTTATAGCACACTTTTTATTTTACATGTTTTAAAACTTGTTCTAAGTAATAGTTATTCTTCTCTTCTTGTTATACTATAATTCATTAAGGGCTGATTTTTCAATCCTTGGTTAAAACTTATTCGTCGAATAATGTACAAAACTACCATTTTAAAAACGTATTGTAATTGCCCGTATTTGACAGTTTACGTGACATTTTAATATTATCGTGTAATACTTTATTGGACGGATAAGTTGTATCCAAGCATTGAAAAATCAGCCCTAAAAAAAGGATGTTTGTTTTTATTTTTTTTGCATTAATATTCTATGAGTAAGATTTTTCGAAAATTCATTACTGAAAAAAAACAAACTGCTACGGAAATAGGAAAATTCCTTAAAGGATTATTATTTACTATCTGTATTTATATATTATATGTAATATACATTCCTACAAAATTGGATTATACCATCTAGACTAGCGATGCGTGTCAATAGCGTCCGCCCTTACACACAGCTTTATTTCTATTCATCACGAAACACACGAAAGCACTCAAACGCACAGTATAGAAACATCGACATATGTGCCAGACAACTGAGCACACCCACCAGTCAAATTTGATTTACGCGTAAATTACAGTGTCATAACCTGTGCGTTCTACCCCAACTCCCCCGATTTGAACGCCACAGAGTAAAATACACAGTATGTAAAATAGTAGGTGTTCTGGCACTTTGAGCTTAATTTGATTGGGAAGTTTTTTATACTATGGCACGGGTAGGTTAAGTTAGTTTACAGGGAGTGCCCTTGTTCCACTCAAGTGCACCTTTGCTCATATTGATAATGCATTAATTTGAATATTCGCGGTGTCATATGTCAAATGGTTTGTAATTTTCTGTTTGTTCTTTTTTTTTGTTTTTAATGTGATTTATGCGGAAGTGTTTATTACGAAAAGGCATGGCGGCAAAGGTGACAAAATTATAGGAAATGCTCCGATAATGATTGAGTTTTTGACGTTTGAGGAATTTAAGAAATGCAGGGTTCGTAATTGACGCTATCTTTGCATAATTGATTATTGTTAGGCCGAAATAAATTTCATTTTGTATATAAAACTTAGTTTTTTTCGTTTATAATTATTGATTACGTAGCTTAATAGAATATACCACTAATGTATGCCAATGAATAAGTAAGCATGATGAATTAGTTTCGGATTATGAAGAGCAATTCGGCAAGTGATTTTTTGGGGTTCCACATAACAGATGAATGAAAAATGGTGGCCTTGCTGACTTTGCGATATGTCTAATGCCTTAATGCCGTAATCGAATCGCAGGAAATTAAGGTATCGGAAAATATCTCGAGATTTATTGATATATTGAGTGATCTCGCAGTTTTTTTGTGATACGGAACTAAGTGTATGCTTGTGATAGTATTTATTAGGATTGTAAAGACATTTCATTCAGTTTTCTTTGATTATGTGTGTGTATTGTTATAACGTTACTTTTGCATTTTTTTTTGTTGATACCACCAATAGGCGGTCCTAAGTAATGAAATTAAGATTTTGCTTAAAGTAGGTATTATAAGTATAAAAAGTAGTTCATAACTTAATTGCTCATAGTTAGGATATCGGTGGCTTTCAAAAACTAACTTTAAAATAAATTATTATTTAAAGATAAAAATAAACCCGTATTTTCATATTTTCAAAAAAATTTCTTGCAATATTTTTGCTTTGCTTTTTTTTGCTTTTTATAAGCAGTTCTTTTAAATGTAGAGTTATAACTCTTCCTATGTTTTACAACTATAGATAATACCACCGTTTTACACTAATTTTCCTAACAATACCGCAAAAACGCAATGATTCATACACTGATAGATTGTGATCGTTGCGTTGCCAACAGATGGCGCTAAACTCAAATTAGCGTATATAATCTGTAATGGCCTCACCTGTTACCGAAACTTGTTAGCGGGGTCAGATAATTAATCATTTTGACATTATTTTGGATATTTATTGTGTTCGAGGTATTGTGACGTAATTGAGTCATTGAAGGGTCTTGTGCAGAATTGTAGGTAGGACCTTTGTTCGAGTAAGAATTTTTTTTTGTATAAGTAGGTATGTATAAATTAGTTAATAGACGTAGCCCTCGCGTCTGAAAAGTTGCTTTTAGACCCCCGAGGGCTTAATACCTGTGTTCCATAAGTTAATATCAAACAAAAAGTTTATGACTTGATATACCTACTACAAAAAATTATCAAAACACAATATGAAAACAGAAGTTTATTTCAAATAAATGATTCTCATAGTGTGTTAATATCAGCATAAAGATATAATATTGAGAGGCTTTTGCTCCCTCTTACCAAAATCTGAGCAGTCATGATGACCAACATTTGGTTTCCTTCTATCGGTATTAAGCTAGCGAATAAGTCAAATAAAGATGGTTGTATACTATGGGAATACGAAACATTTGCATTTTATTTATTTTGTCATAATTTTTTCAATTATTTGCTTTATTATAGAGAACATTAATATGGCATTTTTGAGATGATAACTATGTTATTAATGAAAACACTGTAATTTCACATTGGATCGTCCTTATCAAAAGCGATCTCTAACTGGAAATAAAAAACCTAAATTAAGCAATTGGAATAGGCCTGAAATTATATGCATTTGCTGTGATTTCCGATGTAAATATTAAATACACAATATTCACAAGCACAGATTCTTAACTTACCGTTTAGAAAAACGACCTGTAGATCATATGAAATCTGCCAACAGGACTATACATTTAATAGTTTTAAGTCTCTGTGTATCCCCGCCTTTATATTTATAACCATTTATGATAAATATACATTTGGAAAGTTCAAACATTTTATCTAAAGCACACTAAACCGTTGAAGGGTGAAATATGCGAGGGTATATCGTGGATTTAAGTACTAAAGTAGGGGGAGTTAAAGTGACTGAAATGGAGCACATGTGATTTTTATTTTTAATACAGATTATAAGATTAATTTCGGTTTCGGGTAGATAAATATTGGGCGAATTAAATTGGTGCAAATTGATTAGAATGATAGTGTGATTTTTTTGTATGTGGTTATCTGTTTTGTTAAAAAATTAAAGTAAACTATTATGGTAATCAAACCACATGAAATCGGGATATAATAAAATTTCTAACATCTGTTTAATTGATATTTTGAACCAGATAGTTAGTACATAACTCAACGGCCTGATTTTTCAATATAAACGCTTGACTCTGAGGCTATAATAAAATAAAATCTACTAATTTCTAACCATATTCTTTCAATAACATCGGTTTCTAAGCGATAACACTCATATCGACATAAATAATCCCATCAGCAGCGACCTACCACAAACACCAATTTACCTAATTTATCGCCTTAAAATTGGTGTAAAGAAATACGTTTCTTTTATAAACATGTCGTAGGAATTATTCACAGTATCACGAACCGTACAAAGAATTATGATAACAAGAAAACGCCTCTATTTTGCAAACCCTTAATTCGTTACGCTTTTTGCGGACCACACAGCGAATGTAATGGGTCAGATTGAACATTTTAATAAATAATTTTTTGTGTAGACCTTATTTATAATTTTCATGAAATAATTAATAAATAAGTTAGATGTAAAAATGTTATAAAAAGCTTTTAGTGCATACCAAACGGTAGGTAAATATTAAGAAGAAGGTAATTTAAACATTAGATAAGAAGATATCTTTTTGATTATATTTTTATTAATAGGTACATAATATATTGCTCTCATGTTTCAGGAATCTCCTCACGACCATGTAAAGTTACCAAATCTATTATAATTATAATCTATTACTTATTACATATTACTTATTTATGCAATGGCTACATTAAGCTCAATTAGCTACGCCATTCCGACCACACGGGAGATGGCCTTTTTGTCCCCATCGGGTCTTCAAAGTGACCAATAAAGATATAAAATACGCTGAAAACACAATGGGTGATCATAAATTTCAATATTGACTGGACTGTGACAATGTAGTGGATTGGTCGACAGTGGGCGAAAATTATATGTGCTTTTTGTGAAGGTTTTAAATGAGTTAGCTTTGTATGATTGTTTGCCGACAGAGACATAATATTTAAAATAAAAACACTAAGTATGGCTTAGAAATTAAAGATTATTAACGCGATTTATTCATTGTATTATTTTCCCGACGTATAATTATGGATTCTTATACTTAGCTTATAACTCAATATGAGTAGATGAGTTTATGTGGAGATGTCAATTTATAATCAATAATTTTATTGAGGACCATCATTATCTTTAACCAAAACTAATTAGTTGTATATAAACTATTTTTTGTTTAAAAATGTATATCTTATTTAATTTCCGTATGAACTGAACGCATGGTGTAACTTACAGATATATAATAATTAATACTCTTATTATTTATGTTTCAATTAAATATGAAACTGTAGTCATTGTAGAAGGAACAGGAAGAATGTAAGTGCGAACAATGTTTACTTGCGAACGTCAAATTAGTGCTATAAAGTGAAACCACAACGTATGGGATTATAAATTAAATCTGAGTGGGCACTTTTGTATCGCGCGATGGCGTTTTTGGGTTAATGTAAGTAATGAAATTTTGTCAAAGAAATAAGACGAAATAGGTATAAAATTTTCTTGTTAAGTATAGTAATAACAATTGATAATTCTATAATTTAAGTGACGTAAAAAACATCGCATCAAACGAGAAGGTTTAATCGAAGCGTTAATTAAATCTTAAACCAAACACGTTTTTGTTTTATTTTCTCAAATAACTTGAAAGGGAAAGAAGTAAGAGATCATAATTAAATCGATAAATCACAAAAGGTCTTGATAACTTTGAAAAATATTCCACTGTATGTTTACCTCAATATTCAATAAATAAACGAGTTAAAATTATTAATGGCAGGTATAATTAAAGCCTACTACCTAATTAAAGCCCACCTATATCTAATTACCGTAAGTAAATCGACCATGAAAAAATAGTGTCATAATATATTCAAAAAAGCCGAACATTTGTTCAATTGTGTACAAGTGTGCTCGATGTTACAGATACATAATTTAAGGTGCATAAAATTAACATTTTTATTAAAGTTTTTATCAGATTTTTACGTATCTTTCTTGGGCGGGATAGGGTGACGAATAATATTATGTTAGTCTAAGGGCCGATTTTTCAATTTCGAGATAAACAGTCTAATAACTACCCCTCAAATAGATTTATTCAATTATTTATCTAACTCATTACGGCTCGCCCATTTTTCAATCGTGATTTATTTGATGAATAACTATCTGACCAAATATTTCCATATTGGCAGCACTGCTCTCGGAGTGGCGAAACAAACATATTAAATTAGTCAGGTTAGAGCGGGATAGAGTCAACTCTTGCAATTTGTCAACAACCGTCATTATGACTCACGTCAGGAGTGCACTTGTCTTCTATGATTGTTGATTGTTGTTTTGATTCGAGTAAAGAGTTTGGTTAAATTTGCGTTTCAATTTATATATTTTACGATGGAAACGACATACTTAAAGGCAGCGTTCGGCAAATTTTCAATGGCATGGTCATCAGTACTATCAAAAACATCAATTTCAATATGATTTTAATTGATAATAATTATATAGAAAGAGGTTTAATTGTTAATAATTCTACGCTCTATGTTATGACATACGAAAATATCCCAAATTTGACACGTCAGTTGTCAACTCAAACGCCTAACCGTCGAATAGCGCGCTATCTGGCCGTTGGAGCGGCAAATAGATTTATTCCTCAAATAACGTAGTTATTCGATAGATAAGTCCTATTCGTCTATTGAAAAATTGAATATTTTGTTAACTGAAGAATAAAGTCTATCTAGCTGTTTATCTGGGCATTGAAAAATCGGCCCTAAATCGAATGTTATTGCCAAATAATATTCTCTAGGTTTAGAAATAAAAATATTATGTATGTTTGTTTTATTGAATTTATCTTTAAATATAGTAGTACCTCAGATAATATAATACAATTAATTCTAAATAATACAATATAATATGTACTATAAAATATATGATATTCTATGATCGATAAATACAGTTTTCTACTACTACTAAGATTTTTCAAAAAATTATTATATCGATTTTGTATTCTATATCTCTCCATATCTCTCTCTTTAAAAAAAGACTGCTTATTTTTATTTTCGTAACTTTTTCATAGTACATTTTTCTGTCAATTAGAAGCTAATTGAAATTCAATGATCGTGCGACTAAACATGTGTGCTTTAGATGTGGTCACGTAAGCTATAATAAATAATAAATACCATTATGCTAATGTACAAGTGTTTAGTTTTCACAATATGTGCTATAATCATTAAATAATATCTAGAGATCTAAAATTCTAATATTTGTTAGCTAATTTTAGTGATATTCTAAAGTCTGATTCATCTTAAGAGTTCACTATTACCACAGACTAATAATAATATACTACGTATACAACTATGACTAATGACACAAGTATTTGACCTATTATTTATTTATATATTTAGATATTGGCTATTATTTATTTATTTTTTTAATCTGGGATAATTCTTACCACCTAATCCTTGCTAAAAAGAAAGTGTGTTTTGTTTGTCTTTCTATCACGTCGCAAAGAAGCGATTTCATGGTATGATTTTTCTGGTATGATAGAGAGGCTTGAGAGCGAATAAGGCTATGAATATATTAATTATAATGCTTATTTTAGTCTAATTTTATAAATTAGATTTTTCTCTTGATTTCCTTTTACTTTGTCATAATATAGACTAGACTGTATTCTATAAATAAATATTTTTTTTATCAAATAACCCATATGGCGCTGACATAGTATAATGACTGTACTTACTCAAAATCGCTACACTTATTCCCGTGTTCAACATCTATTCTGTTGACAGCAAACATTTGTTTAGCTTGTACTTATTAATTTCGGTCTATTTTTGTTTGTTTGTTGTTAATTAACACTTCAATTTTATTTGGTTTTTATTGGTGGATAAGTATTACTACCACTGGTTTTTTTTTTCAAAAACACCTTTGCATTATCAATAATTATCATGCCTATGTTTAAACAATTAATAATATTTTAGTAACATTGAAAGTATTAAGATGTATACAATTAAAAATAGATAGGTTTGATATCTTTTCATATATAATTATTGTGATAAAAATAATCAATGATACTAAAACTGACAAGTGACCAGTGACCACTAATATAAAAAGTATAAACTTTAAGCTCTGTAAAAAATTTATGCACGAATAAAATTAATTACCTAACTACTTACTTTTAAAAGTAAAACCATGCATTACGGAGGCTAATTGTCCGTATTTAAGCAAAAAGGAACCACCCAGCAAAAACGCACTTCTGAGATATCAAAGGATTTACAAAAACATTTGCAGCTCTGTCAGATGAAGTAAAATTAAAATTTATTTTATTTAAATTCATTGATAAATTACTTATTTAAGTATGTGTATATAAATTTGCACTGAATATTCTTAAACTTTCTAGATAATTGAGAAAATGTGCATGTGGTTCCTTTTAACATTTATCAATTGATAGGTTTTCTCTTATACAAAAAGGAACCACATCCCAGGGATTTAATGATATAAATGAAACTATGTATGTATTTATAATATCGTAATAAAGCTTTAATTAATAAAATATATAAAATAATACTTATATAGGACGTTTATTCGACGTTATCATCAAATTGGATTTCGAAATCCACCGTGTCTAGTCCATCTATGTGGTCTTCTATTGCATCATCACTAATGAGACCGTTATAAAAACTGTGCATCTTGTGGAATGAGATGTAATATGGACGGAATATCGCTAGAAGGTAAAGAAAGCTTCTCCAGAGGCAGCGACGTATAAGGTTCTTCGTTATCTTCTGTAATAAAAAGAAAAAAGCTTTAAATCTAAACAATAAAGCCGCGTGGCTTTTATACGTAGGTATATGGCGACAGCAAAATATTATTAGTTCTTATAAAGCCCTAGGTGTCCCTACTAGACGACTAAGTAGAAGAGTATGTACATGCGCCATGTACAAAAAACTGGCTAAGTGCGAGTCGGACTCGCGCAACGAAGAGTTCCGTACCATTATCTATAAAAACGCCAAAAAAATCACGGCTTATTGTATGGGAGCTTCTTAAATATTTATTAAGCTATTGCATAGCTTCTAGCACACGTCTTTTTTTATTCTGTTTTTTAGTATTTGTTGTAACAGCGGCATCAGAAATACATCATATGAAATTTCGACTATCTAACTGTCACGGTTCATGAGACAGAGGGATAGACAAACGGACAGCGGAGTCTTAGTAATAGGGTCTCGTTTTACCCTTTGGGTACGGAACCCTAAAAATCATACGCAACAGTGGCAACCCTAGCAAAAAATTAAATAAACTTGTTAAAATTTTGAATTTCGCA
Organism: Colias eurytheme; assembly: GCF_061535395.1. Classification (NCBI taxonomy): domain Eukaryota; kingdom Metazoa; phylum Arthropoda; class Insecta; order Lepidoptera; family Pieridae; genus Colias; species Colias eurytheme. The sequence continues at coordinate 8,074,399 of NC_142999.1, read as the reverse complement.
GGCTAGGGCCTTGTTCCGGTCAAAACAGTAGCCGCGCGAGTTTTAAAATCATACAAATAATTATATGCGCTGAATGATGTGGCTGAATGTACTGTACTGAATCTGAATCTAAACGTATTTTACCAAAATAGTAGGTAGGTACCTAGATCATCGACAGTTATTTTTAAAACAGGGTTTAGACTTTAGTAGTTTCATCTCACAATGACAGATGAATCGTAACAAAATGATCTCTTAATTCGACTCGCCGCGCCTTCGTGAACAACGACATTGTCGTTAAAATACGTAAATCCACAGAGGATTCCTCTTGTACTTACTTAATGAACTATCTTCTTAAAATCACACCACAATCGGGAATGAATCAAAAGTGGATAAAGCGTACCTGCATCTCAGATTCAATAAGTACTTTAATGCATTAAATAAAACTACTTACCCGTTGTATCTTCATTATTATCTTCGGTGTTCGTCTCCAATGCTTTTCTTACCCATTGCTTGCATATTTATTTATTACTAAACATTTTCACATTTAATTTTAAAGGTAATTAACAAAAACAATAGAACTTACTTCGCGGAGGAAAAAAACACCGTCACGTATTCGAACTACTTCGCTGAATGTCACCTATATTGACAGATGTTCGACGTTTTACTTAAAAAATTGGAGTTTTGCACTTAAGTAATGAAATACGTTGTTTAAAGATGAGAAGCATTGTAACAAGTCAAGGCATTTGGTTCCATATAGCGATGATGGGTTTCAGAATGTTTTACAATATTTATTTATGCATAATAGAACCGAATGCTTGTGGTTTTATTTTGCAATAAAAAATTACAATTAAATTATGTATTTATTTTACGCATAACCATACCACAGAAACCTGGTTCCATTTTGTGTATTAAAAATAATTGTTATTAATAGAAATATGTGTAATGTATAATGGTACCAAGTAGGTGTGGATCTGTTTTGTATAAAATGACATAATAGTAATATCGTTAATTTGTTTGAACAAAGCAGTCCCGTGGTGCTGTGGTTCGGTTTTGCTTAATATGGTATTATTCGTTGTTGCTGGTGGTTCCTTTCTGCTTTTAGTATACCTTGTTTCCAACGTAAAAATCATGTGGTTCTTGTTTGTATAAGAATTTAGACCACTTTTGAATGAGTATTCTTCAATAGGTAAAAGTAAAAAACGAAATTTGTCGAGTGGTTCCATTTTGCATAAATACGGACAATTATAAAACAGTGCATTATTTAATTCCATCACAATCCTAAACAAAATGTAACAAAGATTAAATATCAGTGCAGATGCGTCACCCATTGTCTGCCTCCGACCTGTATCCTTCGAAGCGTGGAATACCCAGAATTGAACATAATCCATTCAAATAATTAGCCCCTATTGTAATGATATAGAGTGCATTTTATAACAGCAATTACAATTGAGTCATTGCGGTAATGACTTGTAATTTGAACAGCATTGTTACTTTCATTTTGATTTTATTTCGCATTGTATAACTCAATCACTCTTTTAGTAGTGTCACTTTCGCCACAGATTATGTTATTCTTAGGTATATTGTATACATAATAATACCAGTACCATTGTATGTATATAATACAAAGAAAATGTTTTCTAAATGCCTTAACTAAAACTCTAACAAAATAAATAAACGATAATTTAAAACTATTAAAATTTTTCAGTTATTGAAATTATTCAACAACACGATACTCTTTTCTCCAAAATGATTGGTTATTATGTAAAGCGTTTAAAACTACATCAAAAATCGTACAATAACTCTTTCCAATTTAACTATCAAGAAACATTCCAGATATTCGCCAGCTGTTGACAATATACAAACATAGACTCAAGAATATTAATAACCATTAAACGACACATATATAAATGATGTTAAGAATCCCCTAATAGGACGTAGATTGATGCAAATGACACCTAGCAACAGCAAGCAAGCACCATCTATAAGAAAACAAATGGAAACCAAAACAACCCTTATGTCCTTAAAAATAAGAGCTAAAAATATTGAAATGTCAATATTGACACAACGGTATTTATTCAGGGGAGAGTACAATAAGATTTTTCTTAGCTAATGTCAGGACTGAAGTCGGAAAGGTATTTTTAATTACGGCGTATGAGTCATGCGAGTGATGAGTCATTTAAGTACTAGGATTCAGGCCTTTGAAATGCTTGAAAACCCTTCACGAGGGAAGCTAGGATGTTGCTAATTCTTCCTTTCATTCACTGATTTTAGTGTAGCACTGTGATTTGTGAACGTGTATGTGAATCATCGCGAAGTTTCTGGAAAGCTCGGTAGAATGATCTATTGAGAATGACGATTCTATCAGCAAAATGATGTGTTATTATTATTAATGCGATTCAAATGGAAGACACTTTTCTATATTGGCCACATAATTTTTTTCCAGCTACATAATTTGCTCTTATACATTATAAACTAAGACGAAGAAAGTTCTGGTTGTGAGGTTGAATAGATGAAATTGGGCTCAGACAGTAGCTGCAGCTGTAGACTTTTTATCCAATTACCACATGTAAAAGCTAATAAATAATATTATGTAGCCGTGGTAACTATATCATCATAAACTAAATCATTTAAATAATATTTCAAATTTAATCAGACAAACGTCCAAAGCTTACAAACTTTCCAATTCAACACTATCCCATTGATTAAACAAAAACAAATTATAATTCCGGTTAAAAAACAACCATCTTCCCACATTATAGTGCTAACGGTAGTGATTTATATCAGCACGTGCACTGACCAGCATATTATGTATTTGCTATGTAATACATAGACTGCAACATCATGCGGGTACGGGACGGAGCCGTTACGACGAATTGTCGTGTGGAGGGAATGGGATTCGAACATTCATTTGAACTAGGAATAATATACGATATTTTATTAGTTGTGGGAATGTATATGAGTTTCATTGAGTTAAATAACACAATATGAGCTTTACAATTATATCTTACATGTGTGTGTTGTTATGTTTTTAAATAAATTAGGTAACAAAAAAAAAAGCTTTCTTTGAAAATTCATCGAGCTTTAAAATTGAAAGTCATACTTTAATATTAGATAGTCAGTTAAAAATATTACCATTAACTTATATGTATAGAGAAAAATGAGAAGTTTAAAAAACTTTTAGGTATGTGAATTTCTTATCTTAATATATATAAATCTCGTGTCACAATGTTTGTCCTCAATGGACTCCTAAACCACTTATCCCATTATAATAAAATTCGCACACCATGTCCAGTTCGATCCAACTTGAGAGATAGGATAGTTTAAACATGTAGGTACCACGGGCGAAGCCGGGGCGGACCGCTAGTATTTTCATAAATATCTGAACAGAATATTTCACAATCGTCGCACACAGACCGCACTTTACAAGGGGAAGTGTTTTATTATTGCTTTTATCTTCGAAAAATCTATTTTTTTCGTCCATTTCATAGCTCGTCATTTATATCGCGACTGCTAACAATTAATTTAATTAAACCGTATCACATTGGGGGCTCTGTTTTGATGTAATCATTTATTATTTCTATTTAACAGGTTGTGTTTCGTGCGAGAGTAATTGGCTGATATTTTGAAATAATATGGTCATTATTTTGTGTTATATGACGCGTTTTTTATTTTAATTTTGTAAATTTTGAAAATTGTGTGTTTTCAGGTAAATTGGATGCTTAAAGAAAATGAAAAAACCTGTTAATAATTATGTTGCATGGTCGTATTTTGAACAGTAAATAGTATTGCTACTTTCACTTGAAAACTTCAGAAAACTTAAAATTATTGGTTACTGTTAAGTGTTAATGAGCTTTTAACAAATAAATCGGTTAGGTCCTTAAAAAGCTGTGTCGAACAGATGTTACAGTACAAGTGTTTTAAAAAAACTGAAGTTAACTTAAATTAGTAAAAAATCGTGAACCTGTGAACTTTTGGTAAAATAAAATAGCAGTATATCGTATACTGTAATTGGTCATTGCATCGTAATTACAATTATTTATTATGACCTATAACGATCACTACCAAATGTTTTTTCTTATTATTTGGTTATTCCTTTGACCGCAAAACATTTTACAGTAGTTTATCGCGTGCATTCCCACGTTAATTATTCAAATGCAATAAATTGATGAATCATGAATAGAAATGAATTCAGTGTATGGGAAGACACACTTGTGCTAGTTATTTATTTTTAATAAATACGAATTAAAGTTGGCCTTTGGTACCTATATTTCTTGGTATCGGGATAGGTACTATTTTAATAAATTAAAATGACCTAGTTCTTTAAGAAAATAGTTTGCATGTGTATATTTTTTTTTATTCACACACGGCACAATCTGTTGGAAAAATCACAATTGACAAGCAATCCGAACGCAATATCAACTCAATAGACCGCTGTCAAATAAACTCAAGAGTAGCATTTAGCGCACGGCATAGCCCGATCCCAATTCCACTTAGTTCTCGTAAGAAATACGCAATTTGAAACCAATGTGGCGCTAGCGTCGATCTCAAGAGTACGAAATGTTAAAATTCCGATGTATCGACATTGGAATTAAACTCGAGATTAAGCCTGCTGATCTCATAATAAGCTTTCGCTTGTGTTATGGAACCCAGATAAACATACATCTATAATATAAAAATGAATCCCAAAATGTGTTGGTAAGCGCATAACTTGAGAACGGCTGAACCGATTTCGTTAATTCTTTTTTTATTATATTCCTTGAAGTACGAGGATGGTTCTTACGTAGAGAAAACGTAAATATGTACCACGGGCGAAGCCGGGGCGGACTGCTAGTATTATATAATTTCAAATAAATACTTATAAACACCCAGACACAGAGCAAACATCTGTGTTCATCACACTAATATTTGCCCCGGGTGGGAATCGAACCCACGACCTCTGGCTTGGATGGCAGGGTCACTACCAACCAAGCCAACCGGTCAGCCAATAGTAATGTTATCCAGCATCATCACTACACGGTATAAAAAGTCACACCCCGTTGTATGTCTCTATATGTATGCTTAGATCTTTAAAACTTCGCAAAAGATTAAAGAAAGAAAGAAAAAAAAACACATTTCTTTTTATTTCGAACCCGTAGTTACTGAGATTGTATTGTTCAAAAACAAATAGAGTCAGTTTTGATACAAATACACAAAAAGGTCGTTGTTTCTAACGTTCAAATTAATGATTAGGTTTGACCACCTAAAGTATATTCAAGGGAAAATAATACTTATTTTTATAATAATGATGAGGAAATTTTAACGAGTCCATTGCTCAATGAACAATAAAATAAACGAGTTATCATAAAGTTTGTTACATCCGCGTGTGAAACTACGACACCTGTGTACTTTGAGGGGCAATTACCATAGCCCTATGTTGTTTTAGACATGGATACTAAATATTTTTTAAGATTTTTTATTAGTGAGTTTGCTTTTTATGATGGTTAAAGGTGGTCAAAGGTGTTACGGTAAAGCGAAGGGCGCGGTTCGAAATGCTCCTTACGATCTTTTTGTCTATATTCTTCTGCTAGGTGTCATTTCTTACAAAATGCCAAATTAATTAATGCAAATTAGACTTATTTGTAGTAGAAATTATCTGTATACAATTAATTGATTAAAGCCAACATATCAATGTATTCATAAAATAGTAGACCTTACCAAGGCCTATAATATACGTACTGTATTGTGTAGAAGAAAACTAATGTCAAAACATCTACCTACTTATTATCTACTTCCAAATAAAATAAATAAACTGCGCCTCTATACCTTCTAATGTCCATGTATCAAACAAAAGTGATCGTACAAAAACCACCGGAAACACGGTCGAAACGTGACAAACTAAATTTCTTAGCGATTTCTCATTTCACCCCACGCACAATAAACCATTTGATTTCTCTAATCAAATGCGGGTTTTTGAATTAATTGTTTTGTTACGCACCTGAGCATTTGCATTGTGTTGTTGGAGTTGGCGGCTAATTATTATGAGTGTAATGTAGTGATGGGGTTGATGGAAATTCAATTTAATATTGTCCAAGTGTGATTCGTAGTGTGGATGTCTATAATATTGTAATGTATTACTGGATAAAAACAAAGTAAAATAATATTAAGTTTTCTGTTTAGTAATCATTTCCTAGAGCTATTGTCTCATTTCAAAGCAAATAATAACAGGATAAAAAATAGCCCTGAAGTTTTTCGCATATTTTTCAACATTATAAGATTGTGAAGAAAAATACATTTTGTATCTACGTAGAAACGCCCTAGTACAATTATCTATACGGTACCCTAAAAAGCGTTGGTTTTACAAATTCAACAATTGATGAAGATAGGTTGTGATTGTATTTTTTTTTAATTATATGTTGACAATTTGACAGTGATATCCGTTAGGGTTTTGAAGACTAATGTATGTAATTTAAATTGATGATGGGTTTAATTTGAGCTTTATTTGATTTCCGTATTGGTCAGTTATTAGCAAAGTAAATGGGCAGTCATTAGATCATTTGAGGCGTGTTCGTTCATTATTATTGTATCGGTTTTATTGTGGCAGTACGATGTCTATTTGTTTTACTGCTATTATTAAATTGTTAATTTATGTTTATTATATTTTAGTGATTTATAATAAAAAAAAAATTGCTAAGTAATACAAACATAAAACTTTTACAAACATGCTCTTTATTTTACATAATTTGAAATCCATTAAACTAGAAAAAAATGAACTTACTCAAAGTCATAGATATTTAAAATTTAAAATGATCATAATGAATAATAATATCACTTCATATCATTTCATTTCAATACATCGAAGGAATCTAAAAAATATCTGTGAACATATTCGACGTAATCTGCTCCAATATATTTATTTTTATGGCTAATCAGGGAGCCAATAACAAAATGTAATCTGACAACACGATCGTTACATGTCAAGGCTTAAATTTTACAGCCCAGTACAGTTATATTTGCATACTCGTAAAAGTTACAACCTAATGCATTTTGCTCCCTAATCCCTATCGGTTGACATACTGTACTTACAAGACAAAATTTTCGTATACCCTCTTTTTTGTAACAACACCCTTATTACAAGGAGATAAGGTACATTTTTTAGCGAGTTGCTGTTGGTATACTGACTTTGTAACTTTGCTAGGTCTTGTTTAGTTGATCTTGCAAGCAAAGTTTGAGATAAGAATTTTATGGTTTGTTTACATTCGTTTTACGCGAACTAATACATTATAAGTACTTAGTTGCATTGGGATTAATTGCGGAATTTGGTTGTGACTTGTGACATTGTGTTTGTGTTGCTCGCAAATTTTAATTTATTTTATTTCTAGTTGGAAATGTCAGTAATAATGTTTTTATTTGAGCTTTTTTTTCATCATATCGGAGACAGAGCGTCTACGCGATTTATATCTGTACTGTTTTTATACATATAAAGATATTACATAGCTTTGTAATGTCTAAAATAATTTTGAAATTTAACAACGATTCAGTAGTTTTTGTGTTAATCGTTTCATGCAATAGATAGTAGATATACCAAGGTAGATACACAATTATAGACGGATGTCAAAAGCTAATTACGGGTTTTATATTGCAAGGAGCTACTACAATATAAATTTATACATATACATGACATCTAATCAGAGCACATAAAATTAGCTGAACTATAAACGTTGCTTAAACGTGCATCGTAAACTGGATGAGGGCATTCGTAAGCCGATCTTGCAGATGAGACAATTCGATAAATCTCGCAATTTCTACGTAATTTCGTGTGAAACACTTCGATCATAAAAATTGAGGATTTGGAGGAAATTTGAGACTTTTCTTTATGAGGCCTTTGTGATCAATGGGCGGTAGGAAAATTAGATCGGTTACAGGGAGGATTTGAAGATTCTCTGCGTGGTATATGAAGTGAGATTGTACGTTCTAAATAAGGTTCTAAGTATTAGGAAGAATATAAAGATGTTCCTAATTACGTGAATTTATAATCGATGATGACAATGGTCGTGAGCAACTAAACTTTAAGATGTGCATAGCCTATTAGAACGAACAATTCTATAAATGGTGAATAAAATATTCATTCTCGTATCGAAAAAACATATTTTCAACACGTTTGATATCCTCAATAATTCGAATACCTAGTTTAATATGAGTTACAACATAAGAAAAGATCACAACTGTCCAAGATTCGCATTTCATAGCAACATTTTTACTAAACAAGACAAAAATATGAACACATAAATCATTAACGAAATATCTCAATCACACTAAAACTCGTCAGCTTGATAGCTCAGCGGGGAGAGACTTTACAACTAGGAATTTGCATGAAATTCATCTGTTTGGGATTTATTGGGGGTGGCTTCAAATCCTCTATTAACGTATGCACTGCGAGTATGATTTTATGATTATTTTGGTTAAGTTAGGTTATGTAAGCTAGGAATATAATAAATCTCAAGCTGTATGTGCGCTTTTATTATATTGGTGTTAAAGCTTCTGTTTTATTTATACAATAACTAGCGGTCCGCCCCGGCTTCGCCCGTGGTACATATGAAAAATAGATGTTGGCCGATTCTCAGACTTACCCGATATGCACAGAAAATTTCATGAGAATCGGTCCACCCGTTTCGGAGGAGTATGCAGACTAACATTGTGACACGAGAATTTTATACAGGGTGTCCCACTTTCGGTATACTAAGCGCAAAGGGACTTGTAGTTTTGCATACGCTGAGTACGTAAAAAATAATTATAAAATTCCAGACGCATTTTTTTTTTTAAATAGAGGAATTCTTAAAATTCCATGTGTACACCCCCAACAAGCAAACCGCCCAACTTTGCCACCCGCATGTGAGCTATCGTTTAAGATTATGTTTTCATAGACAAAATACTCACATTAGCGAAGCGGTATATGCCGGCTGCGCGAAGCTAGAGACGAATACATGGATTTTAAGGAAAAATTTAGCAAAAAATTTTTCGCGTAATTTTGTTATTTAAGTATTTTTTATGTGATCAGTGTATGCAAAACTATAAGTCCCTTCGCGCTTAGTATACGGAAAGCGGGACACCCTGTATATAAGATATACTATTTAGTATTTAGTGGCTTGAACTCTCTAGGTACCTACTTCTTAAATTTTAATCATTTTCTTCTTTTTTATCTTTAGAATAGGTATGTTTTCTGAAAAGATTTAGCAAATACTGTTTTTCAGGTAGTTCATAGGAAATCCATCAATATGGCTGGAATGAGAGGAACCAAATAAAGTTGTATGGTCTAATCAAAAACTTATAAAATTGTTTAGCAGTTGAAGTAGAGCTTGACTCTCTTTATTTTACCAAGTATACGAATTTCTCGTGTATATGTAATTTTTACGCTACTAAAATAATCTTATTAGTTACGAAATTAAAACAGTCTTCATTCTAACAATAATACTTATTTATAAACCTGACCTATATTCGGATCCAATCTCTCCGTGTGGTATTGTAATAAATTACGTAACACCGTTTCGTATGTCTGTCACAGAAAATGTCTAAATTTGGCTAAATAATTGTTGAGATTTTGTTTTCAAAACCATGGAATTAAATGTACCGAATGATTGTAAGCACGTGACAATGTGGGAACATAGAGTAGGTTTGTATAGAGACTTTATTTTGCACTTTTTTTTTAGAAATAATTTTGGAGAAAAGTATATTTACCCATAAAGGAAAGTGCAATACTTTGTAGGTGGTATTTTAGTAGTAAATGGTACTAATAAATGGTAATGGATAAGTAGAAGAAGATTAAGAAGTACCTAACATTTTTTGATAGTACATTTTTATATATATTATTCTAGGACTTGCTGAATATTTTTTTAATTATGTTGATCTTACTATTTTCATTACATAATAAGTCGTATCGTATATATTTTGCCAATTTACAGACTAGAATATTTTTTCAAAATCAGTTTCTTGAAACATTACACAGTTTTTACGATAAAATTTCACACATTTAAAAGTTGTTCTACGTTTTAGCTACTCTACTTTTCTGAGTTATGTGTGGTGACAAAACTAATTAGTATTAGTGTATTAACGACTTCCTCTGTAACTCGAGGCATTGTCTTTCATTTATACACAAAAGGGCTTAATGAGGAACTTTACGTAGATTTTAGATATCTTAATTGTGTAAAAGTAATTAGTTTAATTTTCTGTCAATACAAAAGAAAAATGTTACCTACTTGTTAAATCTATAGAGTGAATATTATAAAGCTGAAAAGTATGTTTGTTTACACTCAGGAACCACGGGTATTAGCTAGTTCAATAAAGAAACGAATCTTCAATGGCGGCCAAAGCTGACTTTGACAGATGGTAGGATCATCAAAAAAGAAAATAAAAATAACGTAAATTGATAATTATTTTATTAATTATTTCAAATTGTTTGTTGACAAACTTTTTTGTTATTGTATTTGTGTATTTATATGAATTATCATATTTACGTATACAGAATGTAATAAAATCCCCATAATACTTGTAATAAGCCCATAAAACTGAACAACTTTTCCCAAAGAACATATTTTGTCAAATTCCAAGAAAACATTATTTACTTTCGCAAATGCATAATTGTCATTGTAAATTTATGATAAAAACTATTATAGGGAAAATCAAATACATTTTAGTGATTTTATTTTTCCATTTTTTTTTGCATACCGTACGGCTGTGTGTGAGCGAGAGGGAATGATAAGCGCCGCCATTGAAGATTCGTTTCTTTAAAGAACTGACTAATACGATTTGAAAGATTATTTCTCTGTTAGATAGTCAATTTATGGAGAACGGCTACCATTTTTATCATCACGCTCACTATAGGATTGGAGCAATTATTAGGGGTAAAACCGCGGGGAACAGCTAATAAGTTATTTTTACAATTCAATAGATAATATAATAATATAATATTATATTCAAATAATAAGAGCTTGAACCTAATAAATAAATCTACACTAATATTATAAAGAGGAAAACTTTGTTTGTTTGTTTGTTTGATTGTAATGAATAGGCTCATAAACTACTGGACCGATTTTAAAAATTCTTTCACCATTCGAAAGCTACATTATCCACGAGTAATATAGGATAGGTTTTATCCCGGAAATTCCACGGGAACGGGAACTATGCGAGTTTTTCTTTGAAACCGCGGGCGGAGCCGCCGGCTGAAAGCTAGTTATTTATAAAACAACGTACAAATTACGTGTAATTTAATTCTAACTTTTCATTAATATCAGGGAATACAAAACTAATAAAGCGTTTAAATTGCAAAAAGGTTTTACTAAAACGCACATGTAATATGTCCTTATTAATAATAATTAGAATGCGTCTCACGTGTGGTTTTGCCCTTTTTGGAGAGGAATTTTTAATTTAGAGTTAAAATGAAAGGGACGAGTATTGTCCAGTGAAGTATGCTGAATTAATTGAGTTTATTGTTTTTGTTCTTTTAGTAATTATACATACGTACTAGTATATTATAATATATAGTTACCTATGTATAAATTATAATTTTATGCATCAACAAACACTAATTAGTGCAATACTTTAAGATAATTTAATATAGTATCAGTACCTATCATAACGCTATCTTTTTGCATCTTTTCGACTTGATATTCTGGAATATCAGATAAAAACGATGCCAGAGAAAAAGCTTAAATATACGTGTATATCTGTAGATAGATTTTCCAAAAGTCATATTCATACTATGAGTTGTTTAATCCATACTAATATTATAAATGCGAAAGTAACTCTGTCTGTATGTCTGTTACTCAATCACGCCTAAACTACTGAACCAATTTGCATGAAATTTGGTATGGAGATATTTTGATACCCGAGAAAGGACATAGGCCACCTTTTATTGCGAAATATGTACCACGGGCGAAGCCGGGGCGGACCTCTAGTAACAAATAACATTAACACATCAAAGATCAACGAAGAATAAAAATTACTAAAAGGCATTTCAATACCTCTTTTATCTTTAAAATATGCTCCTAATACCGGTATTAAGTAATATGCTAATATTTATCACAAAAACAATAAACAGACATACCCTCAATATTGTCATTAACATTATGCTAATTTATTAAAAGTATGCTTAATTGTTGATTTCCCCTAAAGCTATTTGGACTTCTTAAGTGATATTAGCATTGGATCTGCAGTTATTAGCTGACAAGGTAAAGGGATTGGGCTGGAGGCGGTTGGCAATTCATCAAAGGCCTGCTTCAGGATATGGAATAATAGATCAGTGAGATTGACATACTCGAAATAATGGACAATTTTGACTCATAAAGTTATAGATACCTATATGCTATTTTAAATAATTATATTGAATTGTAGGGTAAGTATGTTTATATTTAAATTAATCTTCTGAAATGTAATTTTGTATTACAACATGCCATATCTGTAGAATTAAATTCAATCAGTCAGTTCAACCTATCGAAAAATAATGCTTATTACATAATCGATATCTCTCAACTGCTTTAAATAATATACCTAATGTTGGTAAGTTTATGTGTCAATCTTTACCATAATCCGTAAAAACAATTTTGTCCATACCAAAATTGTCCCAATAAAATCTATAACTCATACACTACAGACAAACTACGTCTAATCTCAGTACATAGGTACTATCATAATCCACAATCACAGTCAATCGGTGCTTTGATAAGACATGCAGATAGAATTACCCAGCTCCAGGCATGCCTTTGTCCATTACTAGTACCGAATACTGATTGACTACGATTTAGTTAGCTGTATTGGATTTGGCTACTGGTAATAGAGAGATTTATGAAGAATATAATATGAAGTAGTGTATGAAGATTAATAGAGCATTGGAAATAGGTTAATTGGATGATAATAATAATTATGATGATGTCTACGATTGACAATTGAATACTTGGCGGATTTATTGTGACTTTTTTAATTTAATATTTATCCGGATCTTGAGAACATATTTTACGCGTCTTGTATTTTATATCAACACGAGGTGGGTAATTTCAAAAGGTGGGTAAATTCAAAATACAGAATAAGCTAGATTTTACTTTTTACTTACCCCATAATTAAGCCGTATTTTTAGTACGAATAAAAAGTATATAAGTACCTACATAAAAAGCAGCAGCAGTTTTAATATAGAATTCAGAACAAAATAATATAACAGTGATTTTATCAAGATGAAGCGTCTTTTCAACGCCTTTCAAATCAAATACAGCAAGAATGTGTCGATGAAACTTAGAAGCTTGTTTTCTGAAAGCATAAAATTATTCGTTAATTATTTTTAAAACAATATAAAACTTGTGCGTGATGTTATACATTACTAATTCCATGAATGATTCTGATTGAAAGATTTGCTTAAGCTTGAATTTAATTTTTACCATATTATTTATTAATTTTAATATCCATACTAATATTATAAATGCGAAAGTAACTCTGTCTGTCTGTCTGTTACTCAATCACGCCTAAACTACTGAACCAATTTGCATTAAATTTGATATGGAGATATTTTGGTACCCGAGAAAGGACATAGGCTACCTTTTATTGCGAAATATGTACCACGGGCGAAGCCGGGGCGGACCTCTACTCTCTAGTTCTAAATAAAGTCGTGGTTACATTGTTAGAAAAAATTACACTTTAGGGCGTAACTCTATAAGTATAATGTTATTAATTTTAGGTATTTTCACAAGAAGTTAGAAAGCATAAAATTATCAATTACCATTAAATCAATTAAAATAGGTAATTCCGCTTTAATTGAATGCAATCAGCGTGACAAACCAATTGATTGAAGTTAATAATTAGTTGTAGGTATTAATTATGTTTGGGTATTAGTGTCAAGGACAGTAATCCCATAAGCTTGCTACACCTCATTATAATGCGTTTAGGCTTAAACAACTCTATGGAAATTATATTGTATCAGCCGTATCAACGTTGTGTTATTGATTTTAAAAGGTAGGAACCATAGTTTTTGCGAGCCTATTATGACCTCTTATTTCCAGTCAGTTTACGCCGTGAATTGAACTGACTGGAAAATTCATATTATAATCGCAATAACCAGTTATTATAAATTATATTTAGATCGTAATATGCTGAAAAGTGTGAGTTTTTAAATAGATATAAGCCTGAGCACACGAACGTGGTATCAAGATTAAAATTACCTATTTATGCGCATTGTGCTTTTTTATTACAAATCATAATCTAGGTATGTAGATATTAATTTAAAAACTGTCTGTGCAGTATTTTTGTAGTAATGACAACAAAGCTTCCAAATGTATGAGTTATGTATGGTACAACTTCGGTAACATGCTTATGTGCTTATATTTTATTTCAAAATAAATATATCTATATGAGATTTCCTTATCTACTTCAGTACCTAGCTATCAAAATAGTTTTCATATGCAACTGGCTGTATTCAGAAGAAGAAAAAAAATCAGTAATGTCAATCATTGGATATTTTTGTAAACAATAAAATTTATAAAAGTGCGGGCAAGTGTAATGTAAGATCAGGGATGCCAAAACCGGATAAGAGGGACTTCGAAGAGAGATACTCCGCTTGTTTCCTCGATTTTGGTGTAAAAACTGGTAAATTATTAGCTATTTATAATGTATATGTACTTATTGATAAAAAATCGTAAACTTTCGTCTTGACAGGTCGGAATGTTCATCTCTATTAAGATCTCTATATTATATAAAAATGAATCCATATCTCCCTTGGTCACGGCATCATGGGCGAAGCCGGGGTGGACCGCTAGTATAAAAATAAATATTTAACAACTACTTTATAGAAGACCTATATATTACTCATAAAAGAATATAAGTATTATGTATAATACAAAAACTATCGTTTAATTAAATTTTTTACAATGACAACTTCTATAATCATATCGCTAAAAATAAAATCAATAATTTCCAAATCCATGTAGTTATGTCTCTTCCAACCTAATTTAATTCAAACATTATTTAATCAACTATTTTTTTCCTTCACTCCAGTCACAGGTCTTCTAATAGGCAGTCTGATGGGCAGTTTCTTCCTACACAGCTTCAAGAAGTGGCCCATGTATATCGGAGGAGGTCTCGGCGCTGGCATGGCATACATGAACTGTGAGAACAGCCTTAACAGCTTCCTACTGTCGATGGACCCGAAAGCCTGTGTTATAAAGTTAGTATTAGCATCTGAAGTAATTAGAGAGATCAATTCTTGGCTGACTTGGTTCAAGATATTGTTCGAATAATTACAATTTTAAAAATCAAATTCTATACTTTAGTATAGAAGGTTTTAACTTTCCTGAAGAACCACTCTATCTATTTAAAAACAACCATCAAAATTGGAAGCGTTGCAATGTATGCTGCGAATTAGAAGAATATCTTGAACCAAGCGAATTGTTTAGTTGTAATAGAACTTTACATAATGTGAGTTCGTTTAATTATACAATTGTAACATAGAGTTTAAAAACCGTTAAAAAAACTATATTATGTGTCCACAAATTCTTCACCTAAAATTGAATATAAACGATATGGTATTGTTAATTGCTACCAAAACACCGATAGCTTCTATTTTGTTTCAGAAATACTTATGTATAAAAAATCGACTAAGTATAGATTCCTTTGTCTGATTATATTATCATTGTTTTTTTCTGGTTTATGCAAAAGCTACAACAATATACAATTGGTACTACGCTAAATTGCTTTTGTACGTTTGGCCATTGATTTCGGTTCTTTGCTTTACTGTTTTGTACAAAGCTTTTTTTATATTCATAAAAAACAACAAATGCTTGTATTTAGTAAACTTTTACTATTGCGACAGTACAGATAAAGAAATGAATAGATTTTTACGGACATTACTAACTGTCGCCACTTATTTCGGTAAAAATTAGCAATGCCCAACAAAAGATGCCTTTATTCAAAACAATATTGAAGGAAATAATTATACCAGTAAAATAATAAAGGGCCTACTAAAAGGGATGTTTGGTAATTGAAATGGTAGCCCACATTGTAAACGGTTGTAAATAATGATAATACAACATCATGCCGATCTATTGGACTACAGTTTTGGTGGTAGGGTTGCCTCGTAGTTTATTCTTTATTATTAATGGAAAAAATATTGACCAATTTTGAATCATCTGTATAGTAGGCATTTTACAAAAAAATATTTTTGAACCATGATGGTTGCATTTTATTGCTATTGCATGTGACAATAGCAAAACTATAAAAAAATCTAGCTGAATGTTTGAAATCGAATTCCCACATCATTTTATAACAATAATTATTTTCAAAATCAAGTCAGATAATAATGATTGTATCGTAGATGATAACGTTGATAATAAATGATCAACACATTTATTTGGCAAAGTGAATGACATCCCTGCATCAAACTTACTGTCTGGTCAACGGTGAAGACGTTAAAGCCCTTTCATTCACTCAGCGGGACATTTTCCTACGTCTTTGTCCATAACATAAAGGTCACTTACATCCTTGTCCTCGCCTATTCAAACTTTAACAGTTTTAACTTCTTTGTTTACGACGCCTTTTCCACTATTATACAAAATCACTTTGCTGTTTGCAAACCTACCGCCTGCTTTGCCACCCACAGTGCTATTGTTTCCTACAATCGCGATTATACTATTTATTACTTCACCATTTGGTTCAAAGTTGTCTGCAACAATTGTAGACTTAGTTAGGTCAGTTTATCGGTCACTTGTTTCAATTCCAACGTTTTCATTCGTTTCGGCATTTCGGCCGTTTGTGAGTCATAAACGGTGTATTGCTTTGAACTTTTAGTTTTTCAACCTCGGTTATGTTTTTACGGATAGCCTTTATTTGGAGTTTGTTTAGATTTTGTGATACGCCTACGGCTTTTGCTTGTTACCGATACTTTGTGTGTTCGAAGCTTGCAGATTGGCTCCATTCATAGATATTGAACAGTGCTGTAGATGGCCTGTATTTAAAAATAAAAGTTCGATGAAATGGACTTGTTTCGAAAATATTATTTTTTATGACTGAATGCATTTTTATTAAAACATTTCCTGTTAGGGTTATTCACAAAAATATATTATTTGGTCATGAAAAGTTTGTATTTTTTCTGCCTTCTTTGTGCATGTTCGTAAATGAAGTAGTTCGTAGTGAGCTCTTTTTTTATCAACCTCTTCTATAAAAACAAAATTAATAGAAATGAAAATAATAATGATTTTTTTTTGTTGCAGAAGACAACCTTGATCTACAGTCATCAACATGCAAATACATAGATATTAAAATCGATTCTATAGAGCTTTTTTAAATTTGTTGTTACGTAAGTATTTTAAAATTTTGTTTATGTGAGTTAGTTATTATTAAATATTGTTTTTGGAAGACTATTTTTGTTTTATTACATAGTATAATATTTCATTGTTATGGGAATTTCCTTTGAATATGTGATAGAAGCCGCGGGCCGTAAGCGAGTGATCAATAAAAAGAAGAATTATTACTGACTAAACTTATGAAGAATAAAATGGTCATGTAAATGATGTTTGTTTTCATTCTTACATTTAGTAATAAAAACTAATGTTAATTCCATATCTATTTCAATCCTGAAAAATGAAAACATTAATTACTCGAACTATTGAAAGCCCGCGAGAGCAAAGACTCTAGTTTATGTAAAGGCTTGATTCGTTATGAGTCAGCGGTTGATTCATGCTCGCAGTAGGTGAAATCATTGGCTGATGCAAGTTTACAGTACGGTTGGTATATACATAATATGTAGGAATTTCAACTGTTACCAAGTTGAGACTATAAATATGTAGGTAATATACGCAACCTACTACGATATTGTACATGAGAAGACTATACGTGGTTAATTAATCCATACTAATATTATAAATGCGAAAGTAACTCTGTCTGTCTGTCTGTTACTCAATCACGCCTAAACAACTGAATCAATTTTCATGAAATTTGGTATGGAGATATTTTGACACCCGACAAAGGACATAGGATAGGTTTTATCCCGGAAATCCCACGGGATCGGGAACTTACTTTGACTGCGCGGGCGATGCCGCGGGTGGAAAGCTAGTATGTAATATACGCAACCTTCTACGATATTGTACAAGAGAAGACAGTCGTTCATTAATTATTTATTATTCATAAAATTATTTTCGAAACAATAATAAGTACATCATAATATTCATCAAAATAATAATCAAAGAATGTGATATTTATACCACTTCAAATACTGTTTAGTGTTTTCTAAGAAAACAAAGTAAAGCTGCACAAGAAAATAATAATTATTATTTTCATAATTATTATTCCTACACACAATAAATACATAATAATAGACTAAGACATAATGAATAAAGCCTGCAAATCTGATACTTTTTAGGAATACAAAAATAATCACAACCGAGTCTATCTTACGGTAAAAGCATAAGCTTCAAGCAAAAACCAAATATCAACATTAAAACTTTTATCAAACATGCAGTTGAACTATGCAGAATGAAATGACAAATACTGCACATTAGTTTAGAAGCTTGGTACTGTCAGTACCGTAGTAATATTTCTACAAGAAAATATAGTTAGAGTTTTTAAAGTGATTTTTTGGTTAGACCGAAAGACATTATCATAACTTCCGCTTCTTTTGAGTTAAAAATTTGAATTGTCTAGATAAAATATCTTAATGTTATTATAGTTTTATATTATCTGTAATATTACTTTTGGGTTCCAATTAAAAAAACGAGAATTTCCCCTTCCCATTTTTGTAATGATTGTAATTTAATTTTTGAAGTAAAACTTATTTTGGCGCGTTGAGAGTAAAATTTCAAGGTCGTTATGTCAATACCGTCACGTCATGGAGTAAAGCGACGATTTTAATAGGTAACTTTGAATCTTGCCAAAAGAGTTTTACTTCTGACACATGTGCTCGGCACACACGCTTATTTTGTTTATGAAATGTTTAAAAATAACCCTTAAATAGCTTTAAATCGTACCTTTATCTATTTTGTGTTAAAATACAGATAAAGATAATGCTTTTATGTTTCCGCAAAAACAATAAAAGTTCATCGAAGTCAATTTATCTAATAGCAGTCAATCAAAACGTGATAGAATGCATTATACACGCATTTTCCTTACTTAGCCTAATGATGCGCCAATGTATGGCCACTGATTGCCATAATAGTACGAATGTTCGCCAACGCGCCTATTCAACGTTTTCATATTTTTTGTTATTCAAGTTACATAGTAGAAAGAAAATAGAATAGATAGATAGACATATAGATAATTATTTATTGCACACACAGAAATTAACATGAAACACAGATAGAAAAGTAACAGAGACACTTGAGTATGTACAAATAATATTTCAAGAATAAAATTATAACATTTTTCGGTCAATGCATTTGCATATCATATTAAATCTCGCATAATTTATATCGAATTCCATTAAAACAAACCCAAGTTTTCTTTATATTTCATGGACATTTTCCCAAACTGTTTGAGACATAAAAACGTTACATACATACAAAATTACCTTCACATTACTATAGACAAAAAAATAACTTTAACACTGCATCAATGGTCCACATTGGCACATGTTGGCCCAACAACCACCAATGATTAGGTCTTTCCGCTATAATGTATGGGCGTTTCCAACGTTAACAACTACCAATAAAACCTACCACGCCATTCTGATATTAGTGATGGAAATCTGGTCTATTATCATAGTATTATCGGGCTGTAAAAATGCAATAAAAATTGTAATGTACCTACTGTAAAATTGTGCTTTTTGCATGATGACAAATTATGTTTTAAAAGCTCTATCAGCTAAGAAATCTTGATATTATAAGTTCAACTAGTGGTCCGCCCCGGCTTCGCCCGTGGTACCTACATGTTTAAACTATCCTATCTCTCAAGTTGGATCGAACTGCACATGGTGTGCGAATTTTATTATAATCGGTTAAGTGGTTTAGGAGTCCATTGAGGACAAACATTGTGACACGAGATTTATATATATTAAGATATACAACAAAGGTAAACAGCTAAAATAGTATGTTGAATTCAAAAGAATATATTTTATTAACTAGCTGCTTGTCCTGTCTTCGCTCAATTTGATAAAAATTGAAGTAAAGCTTATATTACTCGCTAAAATCATAATAAACTTATACTATACTATACAATTGTGATTTTTTTTTGTACCTATCGTTTTATAAGTTTTAAGCGAAGTCGTAACAAAACAGTAAACATAAAATAGAATATTTCCTCTTTAATTTTAATAAAACCTACCTACTAGCTATTGTTAATAATATAAATTTTGAGCTTCATATAAAAACATCAACGAGAATTAAAAAAATATGTCACAATCCTGAATGCATGCAATCTGGCAACACGACTAACAATTTCCTATTTAAAGCAAAACTGTCATGTTCCGGGATGAAAATGAATATTTTCAGCTCTCCTTTATTACCTAGGATATTAAATCTAGGCAAAAATATAAGCGCTTACTTTGTTAGCTCCATTGCAAAATGCAGATACATACAGCTGTAACATATTTTTTGCGCATTATAATTAAATGTTTGGTCTCTGTTGATACATAGTACCTACTTGTTTCATCATCATCATTTTCAGCCTACATTGAAATTAAATAATTAATAATTAATTAATTAATTTGTACCTACTTGTTTATAGTTTAACAAATTTGACAAGACGCCAAGTTAACGTGTAAACATTAATTATCTCAACAATTATTATGATGGAGTTATTTAAATGGAAACTGTAAATAATTAGTATGCTAGGTATCTTTCTCATATTCTATGTCATCGGCCCTTCTCCCATTACGATACTTCTAGAATACGATACTCGAGTAGAATACTAGTTAGATATTTGCTAGCTACCCGATGCTCTCGCAAAATGACTAAATTCATCATTATTGTGCCTCGTTTTTGTGAACGGACGTTATGTCGAGCGATTCCAGTGACGACGTAAGAGTAGGAAGTACTGGATTCATTCATAATATATTGAAAGAAACATAAATTGTAGAGCTTTTCTAGCCGCACGAGAACTAGACGTAAGAGTAGGAAGTACTGGATTCATCCATATATTGAAAGAAACATAAATTGTAGAGTTTTTGTAGCCGCACGAGAACTACAACATGATGATAAGAATTTTTTATCTTTCTACCGAAAACGAAAAGATACGCGGGAGAAGCGACGTAAGCGACCAACATGGTGAGTCGTGCCGCGTGCGATAGGTACTAGTCGCGGACGTGAAGGATACCGGTAGCGTAGTGTGCGAGCCTACATACAAATGTATGTGAGATACTCCGCGGCGACTGGTCTCCGAGACTTGCAGGATACTTGAATCGCCTGTGCGTATCGTAATGGAAGAAAGGCCTAATACTATTTGTTAGAATCGTCTAGTTGCTAATAATATTTGTTTTTATTTTGTAAAACTTATATGTATTATAACGATTTGCTTTAGGTATATAGGTATTAGGTAGGTACAGTGCTTACTACTAACTGTACGGTATTTTTAGCTACCATATCGCCAACGTCCATACCACGTTGAATACACCGGTTCTCGTCCGATCACCGAAGTTAAGCAACGTCGGGCGCGGTCAGTACTTGGATGGGTGACCGCCTGGGAACACCGCGTGATGTTGGCTTTTTTGCACTAATTTATATACTTTGATATTTTTTTGCTTTATTAAATTTTATTTCATTAAGGGCCGATTTTTCAATGCTTGGATAAAACTTATCACTTACTTATAAATATTAAATGTCACGTAAATAGACTACAGGCCCATGTTGAAAAAATTAAAGGTCATTTGACCCACCACCTGACCTATCTAGAATGATATAAGAGCATAAAATAATAAGATTCAGCACTATGACGTCACTTGTAAGCTGTCCACCTGAGTGCAGATGAGAATTCGAAGGTTCAGGTAGAGATTTTCTCCCCTTGTCTCCATGATTTTTGTACGGCGTTGCGGAATAATGGCTTAAAAGCAGTATAGAAATAGTATGACACAGATGCCGTACAAAAATGGTGGTCCACAAAGTCGGAGTTTATTTTTATTTTTCGACAGTTGCCGGGGTAAGTTTGGTCATTTGATTTTGTACGGCATCTGTGTCATACTATTTCTATACTACTTTTAATCAATTATTCCGCAACGCCGTACAAATATCATGGAGACAAGGGGAGAAAATCTCTACCTGAACCTTCGAATTCTCATCTGCACTCAGGTGGACAGCTTACAAGTGACGTCATAGTGCCGAATCTTATTATTTTATGCTCTTATATCATTCTAGATAGGTCAGGTGGTGGGTCAAATGACCCATAATTTTTTCAACACGGGCCTGTAGTCTAAAACTTTCAAATACGGGCAATTAGGATACGTTTTTAAAATGGTAGTTTTATAAATTATTCGACGAATAAGTTTTAACCAAGGATTGAAAAATCAGCCCTAAAAGAAATGATGCCTTTTCGGTTTTTGCCAACTAATTTAAATTAATTTTTATTCACATTTCTTAGCGAAATTAAGAAGTCGAAGCCGGGTCGTCAACAAAAGTAGTTGCAAGTTAATAAATAAATAACGACATTTTGTATCCACAATGTTCCCGCTTTTTAGCAACTATAAACTGTCACAATGGATTAACGACTGGCTAGTTATAGTTTATTGCTACAATAAAGCCTGGAAGCAACTTATCCTAGGTCAGTACACCATAATAAATTACTTAGTGGTATGTTGAGATTATTGTAAAGTAGCTTGCTATGAAAGAAAAATTGCTTTACATTTTTATAATATTATATTTTACTAGCGGTCCGCCCCGGCTTCGCCCGTGATACATATTTCGCAATAAAAAGTAGCCTATGTCCTTTCTCGGGTATCAAAATATCTCCATACCAAATTTCATGCAAATTGGTTTAGCAGTTTAGACGTGATTGAGTAACAGACAGACAGACAGAGTTACTTTCGCATTTATAATATTAGTATTTTATGTGTCGTTCAATTTATTTTGTAACAGTTAATTATTTAATACTATTCACCAAGTATAAGAAATCACATGTATAATTTATCCGCATCGCTATCCTATTTATCCAACAGTGAAAGAATTTTTTAAATCGGTCTAGCATCTGTAGTTCCGGATTAAATAAGCGAAAAAAGAAAAAAAAGCTGTTCAGCTTTTTGTTACAGAAAAGCACCTAATTAAAATTCCTCATACCCACTGTATGAGATTAATTTTCAAAAACACGCATTTTACTAATATTTTTACATTTTACGCAAAACATTACCAAAAGGGACTGTTAATTCAATTTTTCAATCACTACACTGTTGCGTACAGAATGTGCGGTTTTGCGTATTAACTCTGACTGCGACAGATTTTATTGGCAGCGTGCTATTTTAATTAAAGCCTCTATGTACACTGTTTATTTCACTCAGACCGGTTTAACAAAGGTAATGAAATGGTCTGAAATCATTATTGATTTCGATTTACTGGCCCATCGTCGAATTATGAAACTTTATGGAAATATGCTGTCGTTAATGTGAATAAATATATTCGAAAAGGTTTATTTTCTCGAAAATACTTACAAAAGAAATAAGCTGAAATAAGTAGTATATTATGGGAGTTATTAACCAATTTTCAGGTGTGTTTGTTTGTAACAATTATATCAGCTATTTATTGGCAATACGAATCTCAAATGTTCATATTCTAACCAAACTGTGGTTTCTACAAATATTTATATTATTTATCTAATATCGTATTTTGCGGCAACGTAATAGAATTTATCGTTTCAAATAAAACGCTGTAAATCTTGGCTTTTAACCAAACGTACATCTGTAAAACCTTGACAAACGAAATAGCAACCATTAGCTGCTATTCGAAAAAGGAAATTTATGGCGACATCACAGCGCACGTAGGAAATTTTTACTCTGCTAAATATTACCTTCATTCTTGTCTCGCTCGTAAATAATATTCTTTTCAGGAGCTTATTGCTATCCTCGTATGGGGAAGAAACAAATAGTAAGGAAAATCCGAAACACCCTGCAACGAAGAAAGCAGACTAAAATACCAACATGCAACTTTAGGTTATATTAGAAACAGTCAGTGTCTATTTTTCTGCGAACTTTTTTCAGGTTACAAGTAGTGTGTATAATGTACAGCATTGTCGCTACAAGGTATCATTGTCCAGCATGGGTTGTTGGTTTCAAAAATTAAAGTTGGTCGTGCTTCGGTGGACGTACAAAAATATGCAGGTTTTAAAATACTGCATGACTATTTTTTAATATTAAAAAGATGGAAAAATGTTATAAAAATATCTTCAAAATTATTAAAACTGCTTCATATTAATTGTAATTGTATGTTAAGTGTAGCTCCTTTATACGTATGTTTAATAGTCGCTTCTCATTTTAAATCTGAACAATTAATGATGCATTCATAATTGCAACCGACAACCAACAATAAGATGCTCTTCAAACTATTAATAGTCCTCGTGTAATCTACTTCAGTTTTTACAGAAATAAAAAACGAAACCGAATCAAACGCTTTGTCTAATACACCCTCTAGAAAGACGCCACACACAATGCATATTTTGAATTCATTATAGCATGTGAACTATTGGAATGGTATCCCTTTGTCCCTTAAAAAATGCCCTTTCGTAAGTTCATGAACCTCAGGGATTAAGATTGTGTTCATATCGATGTTGCCTGACTCATCCTGATTGTGGTGTGTCAAATATTTGAACGTCAATGCGTGAGAACTACAAAGGACTCAATGTTCTTCTAAGCTGACGTTTACATAAATAGAAGCGGCACCTGACAAATTACCAACAGATCAAGAATAAATGCGTCTATTTTTTATGCGTTTGGTTATTATATGAAACCACACCACGGAGTTGTAATCTTATTAATATTAAATTGGACAATTAGAAAGAAATTTTGTTGTCAACTCTATACAACAAATGTATTTTCCCAACATTATATATATTATAATTATAAAATATAAGATCATACTACAATCCAGAATACAGAGGAACTCCTCAATTTCTGAATATTTTTAGAATAGTGCGTTGTTACACATAAGAGAATTTTATACCCCAGCACAATCACATACAAAAAATACGCTATGGGAATTATCACCCTGGATTATGAAATGCAATCATTAAGCATAACATTTCTAAGCATAGACACATCAATTTAGTGACATATTGTGATACAATTCCGTCACGCATAATTGATATAAAAGTGGTCCAAAAGGATCTCCTTGCGACACACCTTTGGGGTGCCATTGTTATGATTTAGATTCGACCCTTGTGTTACTTTTATCTCATTTTATTATTTATTCATGGTCATTATTTGACCATTTTCGGTTTAATGATCTGTTATCTTTGTTCTTCTGTGTTAAAAATCGTTAAGTGTTTAGAGAGGTGTGAAATAAGATACTTAATGTTCGTAACGGATGCCCTTTTGTTGTTCTTTGTACTCGTGACATTTTGATATTGTGAATCTGGGTCGAGTTATGTCCATTACGAATTATTAATTGTGTCATACTTTAAAATGTTCCATTAATAACTAACGGAAGTAAGTATATACAGTTAATGGACTTTGACGAAATAAGTTCTTTGCTCTCTTATTTTGCTTCTAGTTTAGTATTATATATAAGAGCTATAGGTATTACTCATATACATATATAGATTCCTATAAATAAGAAATTTATTTTTAATCAGCCATTAAATCGATCTAAATGTAAGTTACACGTTTAGTACCAAAGCAAATAAATTAATTAGATTTTTGTGACCAGTCTTCAAATTTTCTCACAGTCATAAAGCAAAATTTATATGATGTAACTTGTGCACTTATCGAAATAACGTCCAAATTAACAACAACCATTTCTCATCGAAACTTTCAACTCTATATTTATAACAGATATTAAAATTATAACTACTTTAATAACTGTTATTGAAAACAAGATTATTAAAATGCACTTCAGGTTATGCTTTGTCGGTTTTGATTTTTTGCGCATTTGTCACTTTGTTTCGTACAAAGGGCTCAAGTGATATTTTAATGACACCAAAACCGGTTTTTACTATTAACAATGTTGCTATGTTTATTAAACAAGGTAATTCACCTTTTGATGGCGAAACTTCTATTCGTTCTAACCAGTTGCTTTTATTTAGATCTTTGATTTTTATCTTTCTTGTTTCTTTGGTAGTACACATTGTAGTTTCTTTTTATGTTATTTTTACAATGCACTGCAGAAAAGCAAATTAAATTTTCTTCCCTTTATGATCGTAGCGTTGAAGTTATTTCATTCGATGTCCACTTTCAAGTATTATAGCGTAAGAATACGATATGCATTGACAATTGCTTTTTCGCTTCATTTTATGTTATTTTTATTCCATTATCAATGTTTTGAATAATATGAATTTCAATAATTGAAAAAAAATCCTACTTTGTTATTGTGCTATATTTTCTATCGTTTTCGATATGTTAGAATTACACTATTTGTTAAAAATTAATTGTAATACTTACAATACTCTTTTAATTGTCACCGGGTTATTAAAAATAACAACTTAATAGGCGTTGAAACAAATTGTCCCGAATTAATCTCATTCAGTCATAGCATTATTTGATAAATTAAGAAGACAGTTTGACAATGGCCAACAATCCCAAGACAGCATGAAAAGGGTTTAACCCTTCTCTGCGTTCACACAATAATTTTTTCTTGACCCATAAACAAATACCCCTGCGAATCCAAGAATAGCCAGTAATGAGCGTCCCATTAATTCTAGGTCATAAAGTGAACAATTTATGGGGCTAGTCCTATAAAATAAGTCACGGTTTCTTTCAGACATGCGTGTCATCTTTTCAGACAATGTTGCTGAGTTATATGTACAAATTTTGTTGTTACTCTGCTTTAGAAGGGTATGGAGTAGACATTTTGCTATATTTTTTATGAACTGTTATTATTTTAAAAATTCATATACTGTTGTAAAGAAACAGGTGGATTGCGTATATTAATTCTTATTTGATTTTCTCACGTAATTATGTTGTCTTGTCTTGATCTATGTTTTTAGGTAAGTATCGTTCTGTTTCAGTTTAAATTTTCAAAAAAGAATTAACTTATTTCTGTAGAATTAATGACTTAACAATGGCATGATTTTGCTGAATTAATTATTTAAGCAAACGATCTACTCCATAGCATTTCCCTGTTATTTATAGACCAGGACAAGACAACTAAATTTAAAATGTTCCCAAATAAAGAGTACCGTTGCTCATAGCCCATATATTCCTAAACGTCCATTTGTAGGACATAATTGACCATAAATAATAAACATAACACATGTTAATTTTAACCCTTTAATAGAAACGGGTCAGTTTGTACCCTTACCTTTATAGTGATTGTTCTTAACGATTTGCAAAACTATTGTTTGATTTTGTAATACGTATGATCATTGTCCAGTGACGTTAGATAGAAAATAAATAATGTTAAATGTGTGTAGAATGTGCGAAGTTATTTATTAGGTAGGTATCTATTGTTTGTCCGAACATACAATTGAAAAGAGTGTTAAAGGTTATTAAAAAATAAGTTATATGTATAAAGCTTCTGTGAATTTATTTGCAATAAGCAGCAGTTACACATGGTTAAATTAGTCGTCGGAAATTTTAATTCAAATTTTTTAACAAAATTTTTTTTCTTTATGAATGTATATTGTTAGTAAGTTTAAAGATGTTATGCCAATAAATATAAATAAAGTAAAATCCTACAGAACTTGTATAATTAATTGTGCTGCTGATTTTCGATTGTTCATTTATGTCTAATCAATGATCATTATTTAAAATAACTCAATTTCTAAATGTCTTAACTGGAAATCCGCTAAAATATATCGAAATGTTTTTGTAAATTGAAAAATTGAAAAATTAAATCTGGTATCAACGTTTTGTCATACTTAATCAATTTACAGAAGCTAATAAAAAATATATACATTATAATACAAATTATAATTCAAATATACATTATAATACATTATAATTCAAATGCTTCTTAATGTATACCTAATTTATAATTGTGAGCATACACGTAGAACAAAAATTACCTAAACTAGAAATAATAGAACGAAAAATAATGAAATAAATCGTTATCTCATAGGCAACCCTAATTTGATCTTTGACTCCATAATATTTATCAGATCACCCTTAGCCTGTAATTTCTGGCGTCAAATTAACTTTATTTATGTGTGAAGATAAAACACAGGTGCGGTTTGATAAAAATTCAATGAGATATTGTAATATTGTTTAAATTATAACGGAAAAACATTGTGTGTTCTCGCGGCGTCGTTGTCGCTCGAATAATAATTAATGAATAGATTTCCCTTAAAATGTTGTGTGTAATAAAAAAAACTATGAAATTAAAATTTAAACAAATACGTACTTTAAAATTAGTTTAGATGACGATTCAATAATATGATTTAATAATCACATAATCTTAAACATATTTAATGAAACAAGGTGAATGATTATTATTATAAGTTAACTTCATCGCCTTTGAACGAATCATTCAATTCCTTTTTTATTTGAATGTTTAAAAAAGTGAAGTAAATGGACCATATTATCCATACGACTATATAATATATAATACGATTGCCTTCTTTCCATAAACTAATTGACGGTATTTTTATTTATTCATTCACTTTAACAGCATATTATATATCAGACGTATTATGAGTTATCAGTACACTTATTCAGAAGTAGATACAAAGGCAGCTAAATAAATCTCCATAATCACCTCATCAGACCTTGTCTCGTACAAACAATTTCTAAATTATGTCCAATAAGTCCACAACGATTGATGTTCATACATTGATATTCAACATTGATATATCTGAGCCAAATTCATGATTACCTGTCCATCTTCACCCAAGTTCCACCCTTAATCTAACGCAATAGCGTACAAAATAGAATGCCAATATTGAGACCATATACGACGTTATGAACTCAAGTCGGTGATAGCGGACAATACTTCCCTTCTCCCGTAAATACGGTCAAGCCAAGTTTAATATTGTGTCATCTGTCTGGATAACTTACAGGAGTTTGCACTTTATTATTAGGGGAGGGAAGGCGAAAATAGCATACAGGAATCATGTAAGAAGGTGTAAGTGGAAGTGCTCTATTGTAGGCGAATATTTTCCCCCTGCTCGTTCCTTTGAATGTTCAGGGTTGGCACAAGCATAATTTTCAATGTATTTTCTATATGCATAATATGGAATTTAGTTTTTTTTTCAAAGTAAATGTGCTTTGTGGCATAAGTATACTAATTTTCAAATAAACGTTATTTTGTCGGTGATCAAAAATATATTATAACACATTAATTCGAAATAAAAATTCAGTAAGAAGTTATAGACTTTTTAACGGGTAATGAAACAGACAGTACGCTCTTGGCTTTTTACGTCAATATTTATATGTTTGGGATATTTAATACTTCAATACGTAATCGAACTATAAATCAATTTATTAATTAAACACTTGACCGTAATTTGAAGCTTACTTATTGAGAAGGCACCTAGCTTTTTCCGCCTATTTTTCCCTCTCTTTCCGTTGTATATATGCTATCTCTCTCGCACACCTCTCCACCAGGTGGCGGGGCGCTCGATAATGTGCGGGCGCTGGATGTTTTTTCATTGGCGTCTAGCTTCCGCCGCGAGAAGGTTGTCTACAAGACTACAACCTTGGTGCTATTAAGTATTAAGTATTGCTTAAAGCAAGTGCTAAAAGTGTTAAAAAAGTGTATCCCGTCGGATCGGTACAGTGAGTTATTTTTAATCTATTCTTATGATATTTTACTTAAAAATGAGTAAAAATCTTTAAAGTCAACGGTATAATCGTTGGACTTTATTTAAAATGCTGAGGTTTTTAATGAATCCTTCAGCAATAGTTTATTTTTCAATATGCTTAAATACTTAATAGCATGAATAAAGATATTTAAAATTAACGATACAACCGTTACATTTTACTTGAAATAGTAACTTTTCTTTTGAAATATTTCATTATGCAATATGTACTAATTAATATTTGAATTTTTAATACTGTGAGTAAAGCTATTTTAACGGTGTTACCGTTCGGCTTTACTCGAATCGTTAATATTACTTTTGTGATTATTTGATATTACTAGATATATCAAATACCCTCTCTTGTATATAGATATTTTTAATATTTTATTTCATTTTTAATAATGTGTTTTTATTACAATGTTACAAGTGAATTTTTCGTGGAAAACACGTGGACTTTATTACATTGTCGTTATCGCTAGGAACGGTTCGGAATTCCTATCATAGTTTATTACTAAAAATTATCGAACGAGATGAGTCAGCTCCAAGAAGTCACGACATGTCAGAACATGTTGTGATATTATTTTATAAATCGTACGGGAGTTACCGCTCAACTGAATAATGATGGAATTCGCTCATGTATAGTAGATACGTACCATGAATGTACCACACATTCAAAACTATCCGTAGTCTATACGTGTCCTTTTATGAGTATTATTCTGATCCGTTTTTATGTGAAAATAGACATATTACACACGGCTAATTTGATTGAAAATTACGTTTCCTATGTTTCAAATGATGCAACTTTTTTGTTAAAACGAGTAAGTACCAAAATTTTACAATTAAATTATTTGGTTTACTGAACTTGTGCTGAAAGGGTTATCGTATAATATAATTATCGAGATACCTTAATATAAATTAGATTTAGATACATTTATTTCAAAGGATTTACAATTCACTTCTAACGTTTTAGAATAATATTATAAACTTGTACACCTTGACAAAAAGTAAAAAATTGCGGGTGAGTGGAGATTATTTTGTGCAATTAAATATAACGTCCTACGACGGAATGGTTGCGTTCGTAAGGAATGTTAACGGATATAAAGCAACTAAATGTTACATCGATTGCATGAACAAAAATAAATATGAATCGAAGTTCATTTTAAAAATTTAGTGAATTGATTTGAATTATGAATTTATTAAATAGTTAGTCCTTTTTTATATAATCATAATAATTAATTACCATTGTCAAATCAATTCTTATTTCATCCTGGACAGTTGTCGCTAACATTGGAAAATAAGTTAAAGGACCTTGTTAATTGCTATATTATTTAAATGATTATTTACTGCTAATTTTATATTAGCACTAAGGTGTATTCTTGCTCGAAGCAGAATACATAAATGTGGCCACTACTCCTCGCAGGGGTTAGCCAGGTCAAATCCACCCTCGCAGGGTGTCTCTTAAGTATTTTTTGGCAGGCCCTACTTATTTCTAGTTACAAACATCCCTCGCGCAGCTGTCGCTCACAGGGAAATGGTGCAAATATATATCGGCCCTCGCGGGGCTTTGATTACAACCGTCCCTCACGGAAAAGACTGTGCAAATATATATCGGCCCTCGCGGGGCTTTGATTACAACCGTCCCTCACGGAGAAAGGGTGCAAATATATATCAGCCCTCGCGGGGCTTTGATTACAACAGTACCTCACGGAGACATGGTGCAAATATATATCAGCCCTCGCGGGGCTTTGATTACAACAGTACCTCACGGAGACATGGTGCAAATATATATCAGCCCTCGCGGGGCTTTGATAGCAACCGTCTCCACGGGGAATATATCAGCCCTCGCGGGGCTTTGATGGCGATTGGTGCAAATATACAAAGGATTGATCATTAAAATGATCATAGATATTTGCTTTCGTCAACGAGGACCAACGAAAGAAGTTTTGGATATGACCGTATCGGATCTTCACTCTTCTAAGGTAGGTAGAAAAAGGTTTTGAAATCTACTTCACAGTGGGTATATATATACGAGATGATAATAATAATAATCGTATAGTAATATTACCTAATAAATACAATAAAGGTTAGAGACGTTAAATAATGGGCGCATGAAATTGATACTTCGTATCCTAAAAGTTTACGCTTCAGGAATCAGGAAACCACCATTGGTTTACCAATTATGGTAATTAATAATAATAAATAATAATAAATATTATAGGACATTATTACACAAATCAACCTAGTCCCACAGTAAGCTCAATAAAGGCTTGTGTTGTGGGTACTAGGCGACGATAAATATAATATTATAAATACATATATAGATAATAACACCCAGACCCAAGAACAAATAATTGAGTTCATCACACAAATATTTGCCCTGACCGGGGATCGAACCCGGGACCGTCGGCTTAGTAGGCAGTTACTTTACCACTGCGCCAACCGCGTCGTCCGAAATTGGAATTGAACAAATCGTATTTACCAATGCAAAGCCTATTCACAACAAAGGAAGGCGAGTCGGATCAAATATCATCTCGCAGATGATTTGTGGCGGTGGTTTCGAGGATTGTCAGCAAGCCTTGTGTCAACGGTATGTTTGGTATCGTAATTCAATGGCACTAGCCGACCAATTTTCATGTAAAAACATCGGAAGAGATTTTTTAATCGCAAAGCGATTGAATGTAACAAATGACGATTGATTACGTATAGTTGACCTCTCATAGGCCTATTTTAGTT
This sequence comes from Colias eurytheme, assembly GCF_061535395.1. NCBI lineage: Eukaryota > Metazoa > Arthropoda > Insecta > Lepidoptera > Pieridae > Colias > Colias eurytheme. The sequence continues at coordinate 8,041,885 of NC_142999.1, read as the reverse complement.
GCCCGGTCTTTTAGGCAATTTATTTGACTCGTTTTTTCAACCCATTTAAACCTCATTATTGCACCCATGAGATTTTTCTTCAGGGCTCAAACAATAAATCGCTGAGGGATTAGGATAATCGTTTGTTAGACAAGTATCTTGTCATCCCACCAGGATTATTATATTGTATAATAAAGTTATATACAACTATAAACGTAAAACGTTTAAGTACTCAACGAATGCTGAGAATGCTGACTGTTGAGTTACATAAGATAGAGGATAAATAACGGAAAGTCAATCTTTCCAAACAAAAGCCTCTTATTATTAGATATTACTTGGAACCCCTACCCTTAACGAGAAAGCTCTGCCAAATGACTTCTCATTTCTTTGCTTTGAGGGGGGGGGGGGGGCAATAAATGAAATGCAGTACCGACTATACGGCTTTTAAAATATAAGTCTGGTAAGCGAACTAAACTTTGCTGGTTTAGTTCTTGCTATATCGCTATCCGTGCCTGCTTCTCGTGTTTACGGGTGAATTAAGTAATCTCCCCACGAGCACAGTTCTTCATTTTTGCACTCGCACAACTGTGGACAACACAAGACCAATGCCTCCATTGGTAGCAGTTACAATCAAGGGCTAGCAAGGTAGGCTAGCCATATTACGGATGTTGGAACAGCCGACTATATTTAGGGCAATTTTCTTTGTCCAGTGTAACGTTTAGACTGTCGTAGCATTCCTACGGAACAAAGATGGGATCAGATCTGCATCCTTAATTAAGTTAATCGAAAGGAGATACTTTCAGACGACGATAGTATTCAAAATCTACCATATTCCTGAACATAATAATGCATAGTTAAGCTTATCTCTCTTGCCATTATCCTGCAGCAGAATTCCTTGGCGATAATTTTGTTCTCGTTAGAACGAGCGAGGGTTGTTACGATAATATGAGAAATCCTGTCAGTTAGAGACCTGAACGGCGCGATAGAGTACCGCTATTTCAGTAGTAGTAGCACCTAGAAGGGTGAAGGTATTCTGGAAAGCGGAACTGAAGGCCCGGTCAGCAGCACCAGCCACCTAATAGACAGTGTTCAGTGCCGCACCACTATAATCTGCAAAATGACTCTGACGGTATGAAAATGTGGAGTACATTTTCAAAATATCAAATGATATAGTTGGAATAAAAACCCTATTTGCCTCCGTCTACCCAAAAGTCATACGGAGTAGCTAGTAGTAGTTGTTTGTTTTAGAATAAGTACCTATAGTAAAAATCCTTTGTTACTGACTGGATAAAGGCTCTTTTCCTATCTGACGTTCATATAGCTGTTGACTGCCTAGTGTTATTTACAAACACTCTTATTATAAATAAGTCACGTTATGTAGTCCCGAGGCTTTCGGTATATAAGTTCTGATGTAAATCATAATTATATGTTAAAACCGAATTGATTAGAAGTAACGTACTTGGCTGTAGTAATTGCAGTTTTGGGACACAGATAAGCTCCTTATCATTTTAGTCTCTTGAGTTCAGTATATTTGTTTTCAGTACAGAGTTTATGACCTATCAGTTTTAAATAAATAATTCATGCATTGTACTGAAAGTACTAGCCATGTTTAGATTATGATCGGTGGCGTTGGCTCTAAACATTAATAGATATCGCACGGTTTGGTTGGATGTTAAAAATCTGTATTATAATTAAAACCGTTTACCTGTTTTGATATTTTACTGCCTTATTCAAGGGGTGACCTTTTTAAATTTATTTCTGACCCCAAAAGTAAGGACCAAGGTCTCTTCTTGTCTGCTTGTAGCAGGTTGGGTTAAAACTGTGTGAGTTGAGACAGGTGGTAATTTTATGTTAAGATGATTCAATTGTGCTTCTGCAGAGTTCTAATTGAATAAATAAAGGTTTGAGTTTGAGGTATTTTTGCCTCGTCGGGATCAGCTTTTGCTTCATTTTGTAAGTAACATCTAAATGCTTAATAATTGAAAGTCGTTTCTGGCGCTTTCGCAGATTTACGCTAAAGATAGTGGAAATTGTAGTAACTTTAACTTTTCAAGCCCAAAAGGTTAACTAAGGTACACTTGAACCAATCTCATAAGTTCTAATACTTTTAATCATTATGATTAACTTTTTGGTTCTTATTTGATTAACTTTTCATCTGGGATTGTTAATATATTATATAATATAAAAATTTGTGTGATTTATTGGTAGGTATACTATCTGCACACCTTACTCTTTCAAATAAAGAAATAAGTAATTACTTATGTTTTCAAATTCACATTGGCGTCCATATATTCTACACCAGGTGGGTAACAAACGGGTCTCAATAAGTAAGCTTCAAATTACGGTCAAGTGTTTAATAGCTGTGTTTTACCTGAAAATAAAACACATATTAAATACTTACCTATATTTGAAGCTTACACTTAACGTCCACCTGTTGTGGATTTCGACTCAATGAAAAAACATCCAGCGCCCGCACATTATCGAGCGCCCCGCCACCTGGTGGAGAGGTGTGCGAGAGAGATAGCATATATACAACGGAAAGAGAGGGAAAAATAGGCGGAAAAAGCTAGGTGCCTTCTCAATAAGTAAGCTTCAAATATAGGTAAGTATTTAATATGTGTTTTATTTTCAGGTAAAACACAGCTATTATCGTTTCATATAATATGTAAAAATTTTGCATGCATTTAATATTTGTTTAATTATTTCAGAAAGTGACAGCCCTACCACAGCGCCGCCCCGTTACCGCGGCGACACGGCGTCGGTCACCCTTTACCAACTAGTCGCGTACATCGATATCGATAATATGAATTATTTATTACATCCATCACTATTCGCTTCGCTCGACAGCTTATTCGGTAATGAGAAATTTGTAGATTTGCTTCAAATCCAATTACATGTCAGGAGTCAGTGGATTTAAAATTTGTTTGTTTGTGTTTTACAATCACTGGCTTAGGTTCATATTCATTCTCATGACGTTCTTTAAAAACTAGTAATAAGATAATAGTTATGAATAAAAAGACTTCTACGCTGGTAAAAGAACATACAATCTGAAAGGTGTACATACATTTTTTTTTCCATTTAATAATGAATAACAAAGCACACGTTATATTCTTTTGCTTTCTTTCACTGTAAAATATCACCTCACGTTATTAAAGAAGGAAACCTTATTAACATTTCATATCATTTGAGTATTAGCGATTTCCTATTATTGAAAAAAAGGCGTCATTAAAAACTTCGTAACACTGTAATTTGTCGGTAATAATGGGCCTGTTATATCAATAATGACGCCATGATTGTTGAAAAATTGCGACTCCTGCCGCGCACTCGCTGTCTTATGTCAACATTCCTGAAAACCCTTCATTTTATGATTATGTGGGTGTCAAGGCAGTTATCAAATATATAAATGATTTATGAAGTGTAATTCTGTGTCTTGGTTTAAACAGTATATTTGAAATACAAAAACGTAAAGCAAAAAAGGGAAAGTTTAGTATGAAATTAATTTAATTTAAATAGTAATAATACTCTTTTCAACTTCCAATAACTTGCTTAAATAAACAAAATTTAAATGTACTACATAATATGATACACTTCAATAAAAAAATAATTATTATTATGGAAGGTTTCATATCCCTTTCTATAGTTTAGTTTTAAATCTACTTCTACCGATACCGATTAAATTTAATATTTCTTATAAGAATTCCAACAAAACACCCATACTTATTAACTCAGTAAATAAGAAAATTAACTTTAAACAAAATAAAATTATCGTAACATCATTTTAAAAAAATGTGACAAATTATAATCGACACGACAGCACATCTCTAGCGATGAGTCACTCTCAAGTGCGGGTTGCCTCCATGTAGTTATAGCTAACTATATGTTAGTTCGCAGCTTAATAAGGTTGAATTTTTATTTTCTATTGTGTAACATTAGTCATAGTTGAGGTTTTGAACCTTGATTGTATGGAGTGAAATTACATAGCGTAGTTTTCTTGGTAAGGTTTACTGTTGTTACTGTCATTATGTTTGAAATAGATTAGTGGTGAATGTAAAAGGTTGGTAAATAATTTGGTCAATGTAAATAATTAGAATTGTATATTATATATCATAACATAAGGTGGTGACGGTGTTTAAAATATTAAACATCCCAGCACCCAGCAGAGAAAGAATTGACGAGAATTGGAATTGAAAGGGTTTCAAGAATAATCATCGATATCGTTATTAATTATTATTAATAAGAATTTGTTAATAAAAATTTAATATGAATAAATGTTAATGTTATTTTTATCTGAGATAACATTTTCACACAAACAGATCACGCCACTTAAGACAAAATACATTTCAGTTACAAAATTAATTGAATGTATGTATGTTTGTACCTACGTCCATATAGAAGCATTCTACGACAGGTTTAATTAAAGTTGTACATCGACGTGCTGACAGTGGACAAGACAAATGCCCTAATTGAAATAGCAGTGCAATACCAAGCTGACAGGTTGCATTCTTATGTTTGCGTTAGATAGGACCACCATACGTTTTCGGAACTACACTTAAGAAAAAATATACTATGCGATTCAAGTAACAATAGGATCGATTCAGCGTTCTATTATGATTAATTAATTAAATAATGAATAATGAATTAATTAACGTGCGTATTTAAGTTTTAATGTGGCTCTCTTAACACAGGCTATGTCTAGCAAGAGAGCCAGAGCCTCATATCTAAAATTGTACAACAAAAAGTTCAAATAAAGATTTATTTTATTTTTTATTTTTTAATGGAAGGGTCAGGCAAAATAAAATAAACTGTTACTGAAATGCAATACGAATTTATAAGTTAATTGTTTTTTTCGAATGAAATTTGGCATGTTACTGACACATAATGGTTATTGAAGTTCTTATTCTTAGTTAAATTACATTATAGAAATAAAAATATTAACGTTTGAATCCCACTTTTAAAGTGTTTTCTCATTTAGTATTTACTATAACTTGCCAATTGCCATAGCTAGGGCCTAGTAGCAGCCTGCATGTCAAGTAGATTCTTGTAGTTTTAATAATACCTTTCTCTAAACATAATAATAATATTCTATACTAGCTTTCCGCCCACGGCGTTTCCGTTCCCGTGGGATTTCCGGGATAGGTAAAACCTATCCTATGTGTTAATCCTAGTTACCCTCTAGGTATATGTGTGCTAAATTTCATTCTTATCGGTTCAGTAGTATTTGCGTGAAAGAGTAACAAACATACACATACACATCCATCCTCACAAACTTTTGCATTTATAATATTAGTAGGATAGGATTATTCTTGGAAGTCGATACCAGTAACCAGGATCACTATTCACTCTAAAGCTTCATACTCATTCACGAAGTGGTCTCCAATTCTCATACATTTTAATGCAATCTTATAAGAATAACTCATGATCCTTATCTCCTCATAAAACAAAGAAAATACAAAGAAATATGGTCTTCTATTCGATAAGACTGTTTAGTTTAGCGGCCATTGGAGTCACCGCAATATTTTTTATCCTGATAATCCTTCAGATTTATTACTTTAACCCTGTGATTTATTGGTCAAGTTCCAATTCGGACCTTATCAATACAAATGCTTTGTAAATATTACAATATATTGGTGACAGGACTACTGATTACTGAAACAGTAAACGTGGAAATAAAATAAATTTATGGCTAATAATCAGAACATAACACATTATTATTAATTCGATTTTGTCTTATTGGTAATAGATATTATAATATCACAAAGCTGGTATTAATAAAAAAAAATAATATAAATTTATGAACAATTAATTTGTCGGAAATTTTTAATAAAGACTAGATCGATATTTTTTCCAAGGTTTAAAAAGTAAGACTCAAAAATATGCATACATGCATATTATGTACCTAATCGTGCAAAATAATATTATGTGCCTAATAGACCGGGAGATATTGACACAAAATTTCGAGTCATTTGTAACAGGATAGGTTCTTAGGTTGGTTGCAGGATTGAAGATTTTCAACACCTAGATCTTTGAAATTTTTTATTTATATTCTTTGATCCTCAAACTTACAGGAAAAATAAGTGCCATACTGTTACAAATCTGTTGACTTTCGCTATTTTCCGACGAGTTCGACTAACGCCCACGCGACTAAGCCGCCGGTACCACCGTTGACACCATCATTTTTCTTTTTGTCATTGCGTACTAAGACCCCTGTAGAACCGCCATCCATGTTACAAATGACTCGAAATTTTGTGTCAATATCTCCCGGTCTATAATTTAATTACTGGAATTAATTAAAAAGTCTATAAAACTGACAATTTGGAAAGTTAATAACTAGGCATCAGCATTGCGATCTTATTGGAATATTTCATATCAACTTTTTTTATTGAAATAATAGCCACCTATTGAAAATGTTGCACATTCCTTGTAAAATAGCAATACGACAGATATTATTTATAAGGAATATAAACCGTCAGTATCTTGTTTACGGCGTATTAAAAATAATAATAAACATTTTGATTGAGTTGTTAGTAACAATGTAAGATGCATTTCATATGCGATCGTGTTATGATCGACGTAACAGTCACTAGGGAGCTGTTAGCAGAATTCAATTATAACTTTTACTTCTTGGGGTCAAAGAGTAAGTATTCGCAGATGTAGCGCTGAGAAATAATCTCTAAGAGGTTAGATTTAAAAGCTAATAGCAATAATCTTGTATGTTATAAGTAGTAAATAGCGATAATTCATGGTAACTAATCATATATCTAAAAGTATGAGATACGTTTCATGATTCTCAGTAATTTTGAAAAACATTGGAAGGATGACGGATGCTCATGTAGTGTATAGAAAGAAATCAAAATTAAACTTGAAACTTACATAAAAATAGCAATTATTTAAGACAAGCTTGGAAACCTCAACTGATATTTTTATAATTAATTAAAATGGGTAAAATATATTGATAGAGCCTATTGTGAATCTATGTTTAAAAACCAATACCAATAATGTACCTAAGTATTATAAAATAGAAAAGTTAAATATGAATTAATATTTGTCATGTCTGTTAATTATTCTTTGTTTCACACTTTATGGCATACATCGCCCAGTTGACTCATAACCTGAGATCTGAGATCGCTTCCAGTTAACTTCGGAACGTCTTTAACTTAAATGTATGATAACTTTAAGTTATAAGACACAAGCGGGTTGTATGTTCCTTTATTGTAAGTATGAATGAAATCTTAATATAATCGTTATAAAATAATAAATGCATTATTATATTTGACCAAAGCATTTTAAAGATCAGACATAATCAGTGATATTCAGAAAATGTTCCTGCATAAATAGCTTCCCGTTTTGTATCCATGAGATAATAACATAAGTATTTTAGTGTATTACTGGGTGTAGAGAAAAGAGATTAATTTAAAATGTTTGCCGAATTGAATTATTTATATTTTTAAGTTATTCAGAACTTAACCTATAGTACGATTCACGAAAGATGACCACAAATTGGCGGCCGCCTGCGCACGTACACTCATGAAGAAAAGACTTAAGACAAAATAATATTTCAATTTTGGTTAAATAATTTGTGTAATGTTGTAAACGCTGGTTATGCAAAACCAAAAAGTCTTTTCTTCGTGAGTGTACGTGCGCAGACGGCCGCCATTTATGGTTATCTTTCGTGAATCGTACTGTACACTAATAATTATTATTATACTACTACGTGGTGGTGCGAGCTACTAGACATTTAGACAATTAATGAGGATCTATTAATTGTCTAAATTGGATCGCTGTGAAAAGCAAGACGCGATCAAAACTCCAGCACCTACTGTAAAAGTGAAGTATAAAAAAACAATTTTTGATTTTACAGTTACCATTGCTGGCTTTTATTCTATTTTACAAACATGTAATCGCCCATTTCTTTCCAATGTACCACAAAACATAATTTCTCAACTTAATTGCTCGTAAGACATGAAGCAAGCGATTGATTCACGAGCAAATAAATAAGGAATTATATGAATTTATGTGTTCCTATTACAATGTCCATATACAATTTATATGTGCAATATTTACAACTTCTTCAGTTTTCTTTAAACCTTCAGATTATAATAAGTATTATATTTTAATCGATTTTATCTAAAAATAACGCTCCAAGTCCATTATTAATTCTTATTTTATAAATAAATCAACATACATGAACTCGAAGCAAAGCTAGTTCTAATTAGGTATTAAATATTATATTGAACGTCTTTAATTTACTTTACTAACATTTTTAATTTAGATCATAATCTTTCAGAAAAAACTGTATATATAATACAAAACATTGCAGTTATTAAAATGTAAGTGAACAAATGATGAAATTAATCAACACTAAAATTACAAAAAAAATTCACGCTTAAACAAAATACACCCTAAAACTGTCAACCAAAAATCGTCTTTTACATCCATAATTTGTAACAAAACACTGCTCAAATATTTACCATAAGTGACGTCTTTACCCTCACAAAAAACTGTTCTATACAGTATACGTGTAATTGAAAAATATCCCCCAATTGTAATCGGATGACAATTTTTACACTTGCCACAATTGGAGCTAGTGTCAATCTCGATTGTTCGAATTATTTGGAGCGAATAAAGCTTCTATTACAATGTGTTGAAATATCCAGCGAAAAGCGCTTTATGCCTCTATTTAAGGGTGGTAAGGTGTTTTGTTTCGATTTAACCAATGTTTAATCGAAACAAAACACGAATTTAAACCTAATTATCTATGTAATACTTATAATTCTTATAAACCATGGCAAATACATGTTACAAATATTCAAAAATACAATATTTAAAGTTAATAAGTGTATATAATGTGAATAGGCACCTTCTAGGTAAACATGCTACAACTTAGGACGCGTTGTTACTTACTATCTAGATGAAACTACTAGATGAAACAGCGGCATTTGGCCGCTGTTTCATCTGATGGTAAGTAACCTATTCATGAATTATTAAAAAAAAAATAAAAAAGTGTAGCATTCACCTGAAAGAGGCATAATTATTGCAAAACACATCCATATCTTAGAAATGTAAGTTAAACTTAAATTTCTAAGATACTACTTAACTTAGGTTTGTTATTCGTAGAGATACCTAATTCATTTTAAAGGTAAAGGATAATGATATAAAAATATAACAAACTATCTAAGTTATTCATTCGCTAATAGAACGTAACAACAGCTTACAGCGTTTAGCTTGATACAAAATCCAGCGCTTTATCCGCTTCACACAATGGATTTGATAAAAATGAATGCGCTTGAGTGGTTCGCTGACAAGTGATCACTCGGGGATAAGAGAGGGATTAATTTTCTGAACACAACATCTGTTAGATTAGTATAAAATGTGCTAATTGTAACCGAGATATTTCGTCTATTATTTAACTGTTCAACTGGATTGATGGTGTCAAATCGAAAATGTTATAATTTTGTTGATTTTTTTATCAAATATGTATAATATTGTTTACTTAGTTTGCGATGGCACGAACCGAAAACAATGTATCGTAAGAGAAAACTTACAATATGAATTCAAACTTACGGTCCCTATGCTAATTAACATTTAGCATGTCGACGAAATTTTCTATCACAATTATATTTTGTACCATTTGTATGTTTAAACGAAGTCATAAAGAGAGGCTAATGTAGATTTATGTGATCAACACAGAAATTAAAGTTTTATCTGAGTAGGTATTTTAATAAAGTATGTATTTCAGAAACATTTAATGTTATACAAATATAACTTATCTAATAGTAAGTATGGCTCTTAAAATATTATAGCATCTCATCTTATTCATCTTTAATCTCTTCAAACATCTCAAACGACGTCAAATCAAACAAGCCATTATAACCACAATGTCATTGAATGCGTTAGCTGAAACAATATTTCTTTTGTTCAGGAAACTAATATTGAACGTGCAAAGAGTCGTGGTCTAATTGTGTTTGGTCTCCTTCTTTATACAAAGTTGATCTGTTTCGCACGATGTTTATACCTTACCTTGTTTAATAATATATTCAAATATTTACATAGTTAGTGTAAGGAGAATTATTAAGAGTGTAAAATACGTAATTTTGTGTTTATTAATATTATACCTAAATAAGGATATTATTATGTCTATAATATGTATTGATACTTCTTGATAGAACTGCATTTTATACTCCTCCTGTTTATTAAAGAAGACATTTAATTTTTTTGATTAAAAAATAAACAACTACAAAGTAGAATATTATAAAAAAGAATAACCCTTCATTATACCTACTTGTATAATATGTCACTAATCAACGTAAACATAGAAAAATCAGTCGAATTAAAAAATAAATGAAATAAATGGCTCTCTTACAAGATAATCATCGTCACATTAACGCTCTCATCATGTTGTCATTACATGAATATAAATTGAAACAAACGAAGGAAAACAATTTAAATACCATCACTAGAACATTGAATAAATACATTTTTAATACAATAATTGCACCTGGTAATGACGTCGAATTATTTGACGTGACAAACGTCAGTATGGCAGATGCTGTATTACATTTTCGTAAAGGGTAATGTTTTATGTGAAAATGATAGTTATTCTCATGAGAATATGGTTGAAATTTGAACGATGGTTACACAGATGATAATGGGTAAAAATAATTACAAATTATAGTGTATGGTAAATGCATAGGGATCTAATTGTTTTCAAATTGTTGGCTCGTGTTGTAGTAGCGATGTTCATAATCTAAATTAAATTAATTTTATTTTTTCACAATTTCCAAGGTATTTCATTGTTTTTAGTTAACATTCATTGGGAGTTCTTACATTTAATATTTAACAAGTATACAGTATGATTAGAGAACAAATCACATATTATTTGTATGTTTGGAAAATTCCTTCATCTAGAATTATTTGCTCTAGATCTCTACTTCAGTACAATTAATTAAAAATCAAGATCATTGATTTTACCTTATATGTATTGTGTTATTTTTTTACTAATCTGTTTAAGATTGTTTCATTAGTTCCCAATATTTTCAATTCCCTAAATTACGTTAAATTTGCATTATTGCGAAATTCTCTATAGACGGTATCGGTGTATATCGGTTTAAGACCTGACACTAACATAAAATTAATTTCAGCACTAGAAATTTAATTAAAACAGAAACAGCGTTATCACAAACGATAAACAAGCTAGAATCGCGTGATCTTCAATATATTTTGTTCAAATGTATTCCCGTATTACGATATTTGTGACTAATAGTTGAGGGATGGGAATTAATTTGCCGGTATTCTGCTTATAATTGTACCCTATTTGTTATAAAAAGGGACTGAAATACCTATGTATAGCTGGGTATAATTACGTATATAGTATACGTTTGAAAGGGTAATAGATTTATCTGTTTGTATGAAATAGAATAGCAGCAATTTTCCTAAGGTATAAAAGTTTTATACGAGATTGGCTTGAAATTCAAATTCTCTGATGTGTATAAAAACGATCTATAGGCCTTAGAAGACAATAATGAAATTATTATCACTATAGAGATGTTTTAATTTCTTTACAGTGATTAAATTTTTAATAATATGGAACTATTTTATCTATTAATAATGAAATAAAGCTGTAGGACACACTGCGTATTACACGAAGCACATTTGAAAATAGCATGTGTTAAGATATTTTAATATTATAGGGTAAATAAATAAAAAAAATCTTATCGTTTTTATTAAACTACATTTTTTGTAAGATATTTCAAAGTTTAAATTTTATTACTGCAAGATTTCCATAATATTAAGTGCTCTTAATGATGTCATATGATTAGACCTTGCCCTTTAAACATATAAGCACAAATTGTATGACCTCAATGCTTCGATGCCCACACCAGGACGAGTTAGTGTCAACCCAACTTATAACATTGCAGCGTTTTGCAAAGATCAAACAATATTAAAGGGCTTTTCAATTTATCTGATAACTATCTACATCATCTCTACTACAATCGGTGTCTGATCTCTGACATATCGGCACGGCACTTGGAAGCGTGGTAGATAATATACATACTAATAATAAATAATATACATACTTCATTCTTGCACCTTATTATCTAAGTCCGTAACAAGCATAGCCTTAAGACTTCCTGACAGATAGTAATTTTTCTGTTTTTTTTCTGTGAATGAATTTTTAAGTAATAATAATATGAAGCCGCTAAAATTAATAGAAAGTTAATCACAATTGAATGTGTAGTTAGTAATTCTGTATATCTAAATTAATTTAACAGTTTTACGTAGTCAAAGAATAAATCTAAATCTTTGTTGTGAAAGATTATTATCCGTTATTTTTTTTCCTGATATCTTTGATATAAGATATTTGATTTACAAATACTATATGTATACGCTTGTCGCTCATGACTTATACGTACGCGTTAATGTTTATGGTATAAGCGGAAAGAGAAAAGCACTTAGCGTAATTAGATTGTGGAAAACTTGCACTGTGCTGGTCTGGATTGATCGGGAAATACAGGCTGATGGGAAATGTTTTCCCGCACACTGTAACTATGCCTTACATACTTTTCTTTTATTACAAGTTTTCTGGATTATTGCATTCAATGATATGATAATATTCTTCACAAACAAATATATTTAGAAAAAAATGTTGTGTGGTTTTATGAAACCACGGTAAAAGTGAAACTTTCCGAACACTGCTTTATACCTACTCGGCAGCCGACCGTCACGTGACATGCGCTACACAGACCAAAAAGTTTGAGACAATGTAATAAAAGATTCACTTTAAAATATTTCAATTATACTTAAAATTGCCTGTAGGTATAATAGTGCCTAATTTTATTTTGTAACTTCTAATGACTTTTCATCGGTGAAGGAAAATATCGTTAAGAAACCGAAATATCTAAGAATCAAAAGTTCGGCCAGCGTGGTGGATTATGTCCCAGCAGTGGGAACTTATAACATGGGCTGATAATGATGATGTTGAATGACTTTTGTTTAAATCCCAAGCCTGAACAGAGCCAAGCCTGTACTGTACTAATTGTTTACCAGTACTACAAAAAAGCAAAAAAACTGATCAATCAAGCCCGCAATCAGTCCTATTTAGCAAACCCAATCTACCTTTTTAACATACGTTTTCGAATTCACAACACGTATTCCTAACAAGCAAAAACCTGATATTCCAACAGACAATCAACAAAGAGCTAAATTAAAGTCTAGTCTATTCCAGTGATAGGTTTACACAGCTTCTAGTAACATTATCCCATTATTTAATACGAAAACATAATAACATGTGAAGCCTTTGGACTGGCGTTTAATTAACAAACGTGGAAATGCGCAAACAATTCACTAGAAGTTTCCACGTTTTTAGACTGTTTGTACCAACGGATTTCGGAAATATTGTTGTGTGAAATTGGATTTTATTTTGTGCATTGTTGAATGTTTAGTGAATTTCTATTGCATGTTAAATAATATACCTATATAAGCTTTGAACAACATCTCATTTCCTTACGTAGCCACGGAGCAATATCATGGTATTAATTTTTGTTGGTAGATTAGGAGACCTAAAGAGAGATATAAGTTCCTTTTTACCACAATGATCTTTTTTCCATGGAAATTTGGAAAAAAGCAAGCGATTCATATATTTGAAACACACTGTATACTGTATAGTGTATAATCGCCCTTTATTGTTTTACCATAAAAAACCAATCTTCAATTTACTTCTTCATCTCCATACACTCCTATTCCAAATAAAGACCATCACAATTTTTAATTTCAAAATAAGTCTTATTGCAATTTTCTGAACACCCTGTACAATTGACCACAAGCCACTACATCAGTGTCCCTCGAGAGGTATTATCGGCAGAACCCGCTATTTTTTGCCACAAATCTAATTTATTTGTATTAGTTAATGACTTATCCACGTCCACTGAACGCCTGTAACTCTTTCGGCTTCGTTTAGGAAGACATAATGTTTTTGATACTTGAAAAATAATAATAGACTAATAGATTATTTTCGAAGAAGTACGTTTTATATAATGTATCTTTTGAATATTTTTTATGACTGAATGATTGTTAATTATTGTGTTAGTTGTTAGTTATTTATCCTGATTATTTAAAAATTGGTATCTTTATTAATTTAATGTTATCACTGTTTGTAAAACTAACTTACTAAACCGGTGACCGGTCGTACTGGAAATTCTTGAGGAAGGCCTTTGTCCCATGCCCACTAAATTAAAAATTCAAATTCATTTATTTGCCAATAAACACTATAAACAGAGATGTTAACAACTACCCACTTAGTCTAACTAAGTCACTAATCACTTATACTATTCACATCCGCATAATAACAAACACAACAAATCTTATTGAATTTTTTCCAATTATTCATAAAAATAACAAGAACCTAACGCAATTTCCACTAATTGCCTTTCCCTTTTCTTCACAAAAACTATCGAGGATTTTCAACGGAATATTTAACGCGCCCTTAACAATTCAAGTGTGCTATTTTCACACCAAATATCGGTTTTATTGCCTTCCTCTTACAAACTAATTGGAGGACACTTGATTTTCCTAGCATTAATTGCACTTCTGGGACCTGACGATGCATTTTTTATTTGTTTTCCAGAAAATGAAGAAATCATGTATATAAGTTCATAGTAGAATAAATAAACATTGGCAATTATATGGTTCAATAAAAGTAATGTTTTAGGTATTAATATATGTACATGAAATTTTACAATTATAATATATTACTCTACATTGTAAAATATTTGTATTTTATATTATTTTAAACCTGCCGTTGTCATAGATGATTTTGTAAAATATACTTAATACATAATTGTTATAATAAAGCATATCTTTACTATTTAAATTGATTGATACATTTATCAGGGAACGAAGTGAAAGAATTACTGCGCTCTACAAATACATACGCACCGCTACGAATTTTACTAGCATTTTTTTTTTAATCATTTATTCAAGGCTTTTGAACGAATGTTCATGGCAGCCCCATTGTAACAATCAACTTACAAACTAAACACAAATTAATAAACATAATATAATATATCTAAATAACAATGAGAACGCCTAGGAGCCAGCGCTATACGTTGAAAGAAAATCTCCCACCATGCCATACACCAACCCTGCCTCCTCCGAGCAAGGGTTGGATAACGAGCTATAAAAAATTCCCATATTGGCCCGCGAAGCATCTAGCTTTTGAAATAATTCCACACGTTTCGTCTCATTCCGGACACACTCCACAAGCACATGATGCACGTCCTCGGTCTTTCCACAAATTATACACAAAGGAGACTCTATTTTACCCATCATATGTGCAAAAGCTCTTAATGGCATGTGCCCGGAACGCAATCTATGTGCCAACACAACAATATTGCGCGGTATATTTCCAACAAACCAAGGAGAACGATGAGGCTAGCCAATATGGGAAGGTATCCACTGCAGTTTTACATTTATATTATTTTCAATTGCCTTAATTAATTTACTTATAATATCGTATGCCATAGGATAGCCTCTAAAAGTCCCATTTAAACAGTGCAATAAATGTTGTATAGCGCTTTTACTATCACTAAGTATAACTACACTATCCTGTGCCTTATAATTATCTAGAATATGGGATAAAGCTGCTGATATAGCAAACAACTCCAAAGTCATGATACAAACAGGCGACGAATTTTTATAACAATCTTCTACTTTAGAAGTAACATCGATATAAGCACAACCGGAGGGCAGCCCGGTGCCCTTTGATCCATCCGTAAATATTTTAAAACAATGACTATACTTAATATTAATTTCACGAACAACTTCATTTTTTAAAACCAATGAATTATAATTTTTTTTTGAATCCCGTATACAATCCAAGTAATCACATATATATTCTTTAATATTTGCCCCAGGGACCCAATTTTTAAACCGAAACAATTCTAAAGTGTTAGAGGTAAAAAGCCTCTCATCTTTAATTTCTATGTAAGTTAACGCCAACAGTGGCTGCTTTTTTCTAGACCAATAATTATTTGTACAAAGAGCACCGAGCTTGTCCAAAAGACTAATAGCGGGATTATTACAAAAAGATTTGGCTTTAAGACAATATTTGTAAGCCAAATATTTCCGACGTATAGCTAGCGGAGGTATACATATTTCACTCTCCATTACGTGCACTGGCGTGGATTTAATAAAGCCACCAATAATTCTTAACGCTTGATTTTGTATTTTATCAAGTTTAGAAACATGACATTGTGCACTGTTGTCGTATAAAAAGCTACCGAAATCAATTCTACTCCTAATGATACTTATATATAGCCTTCTTAAGTGCTTAGGATGAGCTCCCCAACCGCTACCAGCTAAGACTTTCAATATATTGATGAATTTTTGAGTTTTGCCGCAGATTTCATTTATGTGCCTACCCCAACGTAAAGAGCGATCCAGCCAAACACCCAAATATCTAATATTTTCATTATATTTTAAATCTAAATTATTGATTTTAAGAGTAATATTATGTTGTTTTCGTCCCCTGCTAAATAGGCAAAAATTTGTTTTATCTACCGATACCTGTAAACCTATATCATGAAGTAAGGATACTAAAATATTTAATGCATTTTGAATGTCCTGAACGCTATTATTAATAACGGGATTACTCGAATATATCACAAAATCATCAGCGTACTGACCTATTCCTACACTAATGGTTTTACTAATCTCAGCAGTAACCAAATTAAAAAGAAGAGGAGATATTGGATCGCCTTGGCACAAACCGTTAGACGCCCACCTAACCAAAAGATTACTACTACTACAGCTACTATTACTATTATCATTTCAGTAATCAGAATTATTAATTAGTAGATGTCTCTCACTTAAAAACTCCCAAAAATAATTGCACATTTTATAACCCACATTTAAAAGGTCTAATTTTTTAATTACGGCTTCTGTAAGAACATTGTTATACGCCCCTTCTACATCAATGAAACAAGCTAACGTCGGTATATTTTTAGTAAGACCAATCTGAATTGACGAGACAAGGCAAGCTACTGAATCTAGACAAGAACGCGATTTTCTAAACCCTGTTGTATGAACAGACAAAATACTATTTCTTTCCACATACCATTCTAATCTTTTACCAATCATATTATGAAATATCTTACATATGCACGATATTAAGGAAATAGGCCTCAATTTGACTTCGCTATTTAAATTTGAATTTAACTTAGGTATAGGTACAATTTTAATATCCCTCCATTGTTTAGGAATATAGCCAGTATCGAATATATCGTTAAAAATTTTAAGCAGATGGCGTTTACCTATTTCCGGGAGATTAAATATCATAGAATAAGTAATACTATCATTTCCTATTAGCATTTTAAAATAATATAAAACAGCTACGCCAAGTATCAAGGTGCTACGCTCACCGTAGCCGAAGCGTGCTACGAACCAATTATTTAAAGTTTTGTTTCGTGTCCACATATTTCGCGGTTTATCCATTTTCCTCTGTCCATTAAAACAAACCGAGAATTTCCGACGGTTTAGTTTTAAAAGCAATTGCTATTGATTCGCTTGGATTGGATGAGTCGTAAAGTTTATGCGATTTTGATAGTGGAGTGTAATTTGCTTTATGTAATGTGATTCTTTCACAGTAGAAATATTGAAATTTGAAAGTAAGTACTAAGTTATGATTATATCTGCGATATAATATAAATTATACATTGCGATATGGGTTTACGTTATGTATGATATTATAAAGAAGATGAACATGATATTCATCTAGATTCCATACATACAAAAACATATCATAGTATGTTTGTAAGTTGACTAGTGTAATAATACTAAATTATTTTTTCTATAATAATCTACCAAATAAATTACAAATATACAGCATAGTTTTCATTTGAGCTTCGTAAATAACCCCAGATACCCACGTAGAAAGTTCAATCGAATCAACAATTCAAAAACTTTAAAGTAACAAATAACACCCAAATCTCAAATCATCAAAAACAAAATTTCCAGCACGTGTTCATTATTAAACATCACAGCGAATTGCAGAATAATTACGTAACAAAAAAAGTCAATATTGGTCTTGAATATTCTCAAAGTAAATCGCAACATGCATTCAACATAGAACAATAGTTGAAAGGCCCTTCAGGCGACATGTGGCCAAGTAAGTGGCGGTGACACACTACAAATAAAGTTACGCTTTTAAGCGAATACGTTTTATAATTCCTCTTTTTCTGTAACAACGAATTATCACCCTAAATATACGCAATTAGCCATACAAAACTCAAACGTATAACTAGAGAGGTAGAGTTCAAAATCGATTGTGGTGTACAATTGGTATAATAGGTCAATTGAAAACCATATTCAAATATTAGTAGGGAAGGTTAAAACGTATGTAATTATTGGTAGGGTTTTAAAGTAAGCGATGCGTGTTGTGTTTAATGAATTTAAAGGGGACAGTGAAGGAATCGCGCGAAATGATTTCTTTCTATCAATTGCTTTTGCAAATAATTGCTTAAATTGAGGCTTTGAAATGGGGCCATTCATTTGATTGCTATTCATGAATGTTCTAATATAAAAAAATTATCAAAGAATCTATAAAATTATCAAATTCAGTAGGTAAACTACCTATGGCTTATAACAATATATTTTGTTACACACACACACACACTTTCAATTTATAAAACTTTTAATATTACAATATGCAGTTGATACATTAGAAGTGACTATAATTTATATACATTAAGTTACGACCTTTCGTTTTTGGATAAGCGTAACCATAATAAACGACAACAATTCATTGAACAATACGTGACAATACTATCACCGTGTTTTATTATAAACAACTGCAATGATTCTCAAATAACTTTCACACGATGCAAACAAACTATGTCATTGTTACAATGTAAATTTGACAGTCAATCAAAAGGACACGCTCCTCTCCATAAAACAGATAACAAGAAAACAACATAACATTACATGTATAAAAAATAACAACAAAATGTCATCCTCAAATCAAACCAAATAAAGCTTGGGGCACACTGGTTCGACACATTTGAGTCACGTGTGCGCGTCATGCGTCAAAATTGTATAAAAACAATCGTGGAAGGTCCACTGTTTTAATGTCTTTCACAAAATCAGTATCGAATCAAATATGCGCAAATGGAAGATGTATAAGTGTGGACTAAAAGTAGTGGAGTTGACTTTTAATATTTTTTGAAGATATAGAGGTAATAAAATATAACACAAATATTGTTTACTCGAAGTATTTTAGTAAATGAAATAAAATCTTATGCTATTAAATTAGCTTACAGAATTATTTTATTAGAAGAAAAATAGCTGCATTTAAATGAAAATAACCACAATAAAAATGTATCTTGTATCTTTATTTATGTAATTACTTCTATGTTTGATTTACAAACATTTTTATTTAACAGCTTTTACTAATAGAAACAGTAGCTACTCTTACGATTAGTTTCTAACGGTTAAATAATTTTCATTCATTCTTTATTCCTTACATAATACATATATACAATATTTATAAAAATATTAGTGCAGATAAAATGTAAACCAACACAGCTCCACGCATTCCTGTCCCCATCTTCCTACATCAGTCCATCAAGCGACGCGTGCAAGCCACGTGTCTCCCCCCCTCCCCCCTTTTGTTCTCTCGGGGTGACCGTGGGGTTTAAACGATGTAATTTTCGAGTTTTTCTCTTTTTATAATTGAATAAATGCACGCCTGTTTTCTGTGTCTCGATTATTTGATGTGACATGTTTTGATTTGAAACCTATAGTTAAGTTTTATTTCATTAAATTTTCCTTCATTCTGATAAAAAAATGTCGTTTATCTCGAATTACTACAATTACACTTTTTTAAAGGAAATAAACATTTTTTTATATATTTAAACGAGAAATAATAACTTTTAAGAAATAAACAAGTTACATTGTTTTAAAATAATTTATTTTTACAAACTTTTAAAAGAATTTGTTTTTGAAACTACTTGCTTCAACTACTGCCTGTAATAGACACTCTATATTCTTACGATAGGATTTAAATATAACGATTAATTGTGTGTATGTTAACCCGATAAAACACACACATTTCAAAAAATCTCTGTTTCCTAACCAGATTTTTTAAACAAAATCAACAAATAGATTTCCGCAAATATAGTCATATAGCCGTAAGCGATGTCCCACACGACCAATTCTCCCATACATAATCGAATAACAATAAACGATACATTATTCAAACGTTTTGGCTTTTTAAAAACGGATTTTAGTTAGTAAAAGGGGAATTGTGAATGTAGATATGTATTTGAAAATTATAAAAATAATGTTTCTGAAATATAAAGCAGGCGAAAATATTTTACTTTCTGCCCGGAGAGAAATAAATAAATTATGTAATGAAAAATATTTAAAAAATTACGACAGATGCATGGGTACCTACTTGGCGAAAATATTTTAATCGATTTGGATGTTGTTGATATCTTAGCTAAACAAAATATTATGTATTTGTAGTTTGTCAGAGCGCCGATTCCGAATAGCGGGTTAGGGTCACTATTTATATATTTAATAGCACAATATAACCGCGTTAAAGGTACGAACGTGACCCCACAATGTTTTATTCATCACCCATACAAGTTAAATTGTTATTGTTAATGTTTATTGTTTAAAACAGCCTCCAGCGATCTCGTGGCGTAAGCGCTATGAATAAAAGTTAATATTTGTAAATTAGCACAATAGAGGGCACTCATACAAACGTGAGAATTTAGTTTGATTTGAAAACAAATAAACATTTAAATAATAGTAATAAAATTGTGTTAAATCTTTTATACTTTACCTCCAAACAGTGAGTCAGTACATAATACAGGTGGTACTATCTTAATCATTTTATTTATTTAGTTGCTTTCCAAATACGTGGTAAATGTTAAAAATATGTTATGACGATTCAAATTTGCTTCTAGAAGAAGTCTTATTGAATAAATAAATGTTTGAGTTTGGGTTCGTTTATTTTCTCTTGTCTTTCTTATACGCTATGTTGATGCTATCTTTACAATGAAACCTCTTATATGCCTGCTCTACTATACTTATATTCTAATAATCGGGGTCATAAAACACTTCTATATTCCAATCGAGAGCACGTCTGACCGTCTACCTAACCCTCTAATGAGAGCGGCCGGTCGAAAGTACCCCGGACATCAAAACAAACACGACGCCACGTGGCCATTCAGAATATATTCGACAAATTGCTGATGAAGTACGAAATATGTCAATTATAATTAATAGGGAGAGATTATAGGTAACGTATTGTAGTGGACGATAACAAGCGACTTTTGTATTGTCGATCGAGATTTGGCGAAGTTGTTTGTAATGCAATTAGTTATTTGATTGGTGATTTGTGGGATATTTTTAATGTTGATTCGGGTGAGTACCGTTCGTGCCAAGTTCGAAATTACAAAGGCACTATCACTGCTTAAGTATAATATAAATTCTATGTATTTGAAATATATATAATTTTACTACAATGTCTAAATGTGTATATTATAGTTATTAAATAAATTTCATCTTTTCTTTAATAACTAGTGTATACACATTTAGACATTGCAGAAATGTAATCAATACTGAAAATGACCTCCGTATCGGTTTACCTTGAATCACGCTCGCTGTAAAATGTTCAACACCGTTCATAAATACAATTTAATTTCAAACTTTCATAAATACTTTTCCAAATACCTATAAACCAAAATTTAATTTCTCAAAATACAATACATTATCAAACGGACACACAAAATATGGCCCACTTCAAACCACACCGATGTAATTTCCGAAGCATCCCAAGTCACCTCTTGTCACCAAACACTCAACCCTTAAACGCTGGAGTGTCCTCAAAGACAATATTTGCTGAGGACAAACTACCCTCAACACGTGTCTAATGACGTGGGAATGGTATTGAAACACGATAATTTGTCGATTGTGCCGTGTGAATCGCAAATCATTTGAATCGGAGAGAATTCTTATTAGGAAGATAATATATTGGTGGAAGTATTGGTCTATGTAACAAGAGCATTATTTGAAAATCTGAAAATAAATGTATTCAAAAATCTTACTTAATATTTGAATAATTAAAAACAAAATCATATATAAAGCAAAACAAATATTTGAAGGTTGTGACGAAATTTAAATGTAAAGCTTTTAATTTTACCTACATATTGAGTTTTTTTACAGTTAGGCCGGTCAATATCAGAGATATAAAAGTAGCGAGAAATCCAGCAAGATCATGAAATCATTTACACATTTTTTAGGATTAACTTCATACCATACAGGTATGTATGGATAATTTATATAGTCGGAAATAATTCCTGCTCCTAGCACTTAATCCCAAAACAGAAACCACTCAAATAGAACACTGTATTGGTCGAAACGTAAGCTGACGTTATCAGAAATAACTTTGGAGAGAAATTGACCTAAGCGTATATCCTGGATAACAAAGATACTATAGTCTAGAATTGAGATGCAAGCCATGATAATATTATAATAAAAGTTAACTCCTCGCTGTAACGTATTCGGTTTTGATGCGTTTTAAAAATTAAATTAACGGACTATAACTAATTGAAATATAACTGAACAAATATATAATAAGTTACTCTTTTAACAATGAAACTTTCACTTAGAAAAAAATAATAGACGTAGAAAGATTAGCGATTGCTTGTATGAAAAACTACTGCATTGTTTCACAGAATGAAAATGCAAAAATAGGGATAAATAACCATGTGATAATACATGTAAAAATTTCAATGCTTCGTTCTATAAATTGAAAAACAAACTTGAAAATAAAAATGTTTATTTTTAAATAGCTCACAAGCCTTAGCAGAGCATATTATTATTTAATAACACTATCATATCCAGTACTTTATAAACATGTACATTTGCATAGCACATCCGATCTAGATTACGTCGTCACATCCGCAGGCCTTCCGTCTGTCTGTTTAATAAGGCTTGTTTGTAGATCTTCGTAGGCTGAAACACTAATAGGATAAACAAAGGTAATTGGAAGTCAAGTACTGAGATGGTAATTTAACATGTAGGTTCAGTTCTGACCTAAGCACTAAGTTAGGGTTAACATAATTTTGATACAAAGAAAAATATATCTAAATAGTTAAAAATTTAAGAACATTCATATTGCTATTTTAAATACTTGGATTGTATATTTTCTTATAGGTACTACGTTATACTTGTATATTGATACTATAAGTGGTATTAATATGAGGGCAAAGTACCTACTAAATATTTTTTTATAAAAATTAAAAATAAAGGAAATACAGCATAGATTCTATTTTGTTTTCAGCATCAATAAAATCTATTCAAAGTGAAAAGAAAACATAATACCATGCGACGTACTTTTTTTTGAATAGATTTTGTCAATAATTTTTTCCAATAACCTTTCCAACCCTTCGTCTGCGTGCTGTCGGTCCAACAAGCCGGGGGTTGTAAAAATTTACAACTTCGCTTCCGCAATGCAACGTCTGCGAGTATTGTGATGTTGATTCTTCTATTAAATTGTGACAAATTCGCCAGCGCTTCTCAAATGTTTTATATATTATGCATTTGTAACTAATGTTCAATGTGTAAAATGTACACATTTTACTGTGATTGTAGATATTGAACATTTAAAACGAATAGGTTTTGGTCGATTAAGTTGATAACAAGTATTTTGTCTATACCAGAAACAAAATTAAGATTTCTGTTAAAAAAAATAAGTAGGTGCTACACGTGTAAATATCATTTATTGAGATGAAGATGTTATTGCTCCAAATTGTAAATGTAAAAGTGTTGGTAGGCTGTACAGTGTACAGGTTGTATTATTTATTTTATAACTTTTTTACATTTCCATAAATTCTTGTAGAACTAAAATAAAATATCTCTTACAACCGGCTCCCCAAATCTCAAAGGCACAACAACAGCAGAAATAGTTAAACTTAACTCTTTTACAACCGTAGACTGAGGTAAACAGTTTAAGCGCGAGTTAACGACGCCGATAAACGCGACTAATGCAGTTTTTAACGAAGACAGAACCAACAGAACAGTTTAAAGATTAAATTTCTGCGGTACCAAATACCCACTACTGCAATAAAGGTTTAAATTGTTTTCACGTGAAATGTAGATATCGAAATTTGTAGTTATAATTAAGTTTTTAAACAAACTATTGCTAAAACTATTGGTGCACTAGAAAAATATTCTTAACATTAATATATAACTGTTGCTTCTGAAAATAAGTTATGATTTGTGGAAATAATTAAAGTAACATCAACAAGTATTGCTCTCTTATTTTATAATTTGATCATTTTATACAGTATTTTAAACTTTTGCAGATGTATCTATTATAAAAATTATAGACGAAAGACAATGATAGAGTAGTTATTGTATGTATATCGAATTGTCTTGAAACTTTTGACTGGCTACAAAAATTTACAAAACATTCTTCAAACTTTCACATACTTCTCTCAAACATAAGTAAACACACATAAAAATAACATCAATAATAAAGCAAATTCTCGGCAACATGTCGTCAAGACAGACTGACGTTAATTGTAGGAAGTCTCTCGTAAACTTTTACGATATTACCGATTGACTTCCGAAGAACGTTGATGAAAAAGGGTTTATATGTTGCAGGATGTGCAAGTGATATATGAAATCATGATGCAGATGTATTTAGGTACTTGTACGTGTTTCTTACTTGATTATGTAAGTATGTATGCTGTCGCTGTCGGTCTGTTGTATAGAATTGTAAATTTAGAATGTTTAAAGACTATAAATACGTCGAAATTTTATCTCTACTAAAGCATTATTTATTATTGATTAGATATTTGCAACTGTCTGCTTGTACAACTGTAACTTGCTGTCGAGAAAGTAAGAACAGAAAATAAATATAACTAGTTTACCATTTAATTTTGCAATCGAGAACGCTAGCAAAGCTGTGGGTGGAAAGTTACTATTATAATATTTACTACTGTTATAATATTTGTATTAAAAAATATATTTTTACATTTATCTTCTTCAAAAGTGAAAGTATTAAAGCAATATTGATTCCTTGACACCGCATCCTAATGCCAATAAGGGTGACATTACATACAATAATATGTTTAAAGTGGGTGGTGAAACAATAAATTTTAAATCCATTAGTCGTAGAAGCAAGTACACATGTTCTGGCTCGTGATTTCACTCCATTTAACATTACGAGGTTTAAATTCGGTGAATTGTTGCCACTTCAAAATGGACGCCCCTTTTCCTATTTTTTAATTCGATTCTTTGAGCCAAGGGCTGTTAGTGTTGTGGTACATTTTGATTTTTTTTATTTGACATCACGTGTTTTATTGTATTGTTTAATATTAATATTGACATTGTATACATAAAAATGATGACAAGAATTTCCAATCTTTTCGGAGAGCATCAAATACTTGCAGATAGTGAATTCTCTTCAATAAAGTCAGTAATACCTAATATTATGGCAAATGTTCTGAATAAGCATGTCTTCTAAATGTACAAAAAATATCACTATTTTCCGAATTATAATCAACCCGTGACCCTAAACGATAAAATATGATGCACTGTTATACACATTGAACAAAAACTTACCCAAATCACCCAAACTAATACATTTACGAATATCCATAGAAAATAATCTGATAAACACACTCACACTCCTTTAGATGACAATTTCTAAGAGCATTACGCAAAAATTAGATTTACGTAAAAAACTATTTTCTCCCCAATATCAACCAAGCGTGAGGTATTAGTGTCATTCCCACTAACTTAACCCGTACAATGCCGATGTAAAAATCCCATTTATTTTACCGATTGTTCAAAAAGAACCGTTTTGATTGATTGTTTGGAATCGTTATCTTCCTTATACTGTGGTATCATTATGGTTTTGTAATTTTGAGTAACACCCCATCGATTAAAGATATTAATGATTGTTTTTATTGTTATATTATAATTTAAATAAATATCTAATTATTTACTTTTGTTTGCTTTTATTCGGTTTGTACAATGCTTTTTATATTATTGAGGCAATTGTCACAATATTTATTAAGTCTCTTTAAATAAATCGTTGAGTATAATTTATTTATATTGTAAAGGAGATAGTTTTACATTAATATGCAAAAATTATTAATTTTAGAACATTATTATGATAATTAGGGTCTTATCGTTGAAATCTTATCTCCACCTCATCTATTTGAATTTATCATGTACTCATGTACTTACTAAAAATCATTTTAAGCATTTTATTTATTTATTTGCCCCTAAAGTAGTTACATTTTAACGTAGAATTTCATCGCAAATGAATAAAATATTGTCAAAAGATTCACACAAGTGTTCGCCCAACACAATATATCAAATCTTGGCCAGATACAAAACGACATAGTATTGTAAAATTGACCCCTCGTTAGATCCGGAACAAATTTTATCACTTTCTCTTGAACCGGACACTAATATTGTCAAATACATTATCCGTGAATTCACGGATGATTTTGAGTGCGATACACCTCATTTTAAGAATACATTTATTGGAGTAATTTATTTTGTATTGGCCACTTGATTTCATCGTGTTGTTATGTATTAGAGACTGTATTTATATGCTGAATTTTATTTCAATTTGGCTGCTATGTTCTCGATAATATGATAGCATTGTTTCTATTTCGAAACCAAGCGATAAGTGTTCAATATGTCGTGAAAATCCGTAGCTTATGCTGATAATTATATTAATATTATTCACACACCATCACCACGTGTCTTCTGTATGTTAGCTATAATGCCTGGCGCGTTGTAACACTATAAGTGTAAAAAGGAATACTGAAAAATACTTCCATTTTCATTCGTGATTATGCCAATCAAAACACAACTATATTCAAATTAAAATTCGCACATTAACACTTTCATTAATCAAATACATTGAATTCCATAAAAATTAAATTATCTTGACATATGATCATAATTGTCCATCTCAACGTGAAGTCTTTATACACGATATATATCGTACAATTAATTACGGCACGGAAGGGTTAAAATAATTAATTTGATTACTTCTAATCAACTACCTTGCTTAAGTGGTATTTACATGTCCTTTTGACATGCTGTGGGTTTTTACATCATTTTAATTATTAATTAAGTAGAGATAATATGTGGTTTCAGATCGGACATATGTCATGCCTCGTGGATAGAGTTGCCATGGAGTTGCATCAAATATAATTATAACTTTAAAGGGTTAAATGTTTGCTTAATTAATTAGTTTGTTACCTTACTAAAACTTCATTAGGATACATTAATATTGATTTGTGTAAATAATAAATACGATGATACTTTATTGAATACTAAAAGACTAACTAAATACTATATATATACCATAATATGTACACGATCATGCAATAATTAAAAACATCTTTAGATTGTTTCTAGCATTATATATAATAAACGAATAAATAATAAATACAGAATGCGCAGCCCATCGCATTCATTGACTACTATTTCAATGTAGTACAGATTTTTTTTTATCTAGATAAAACGCAAAAACGATCAAGTTAATAAATCAACAAAAGAAGACTATTATCGAAACATTAAAGCCCATTAAACTGTAAAGATGATGTCAACTGTAAAATGCAATCAAT
This sequence comes from Colias eurytheme, assembly GCF_061535395.1. Lineage (NCBI taxonomy): Eukaryota > Metazoa > Arthropoda > Insecta > Lepidoptera > Pieridae > Colias > Colias eurytheme. Next base: position 8,014,244 of record NC_142999.1, on the reverse strand, counting down.
AGATAAACGTCAAAATCCATTGATAATTTCTAGCAGCTTCTCATAATGGAGTGTCAAAACATATAACTTGGTAATGATGTTCAATTGTTTGGTTTATAAATGGTTTGATGATAAACATTGTAGGTACTGCATTTCTCATGAAATCCATTATTAGGTAATATAGAAGTAATTTGGCAATTTTGCGAATATTAGGAACAAACATTCTAACAATTCCACTTATAATATTACACACATGTAACATGTAAAACAGAAGTATTGCATAATAACGTGAATATGAAAAATACTCTATGTACCTAATTAAGATTATTTTACTGCTTCAAATTACAAATTACCAGGACTATTCTTTCAATTAATATATCACAACTTAATCATCTGCATAAACTTTTTAACAGTTCAGTAGTTTTACGTATCGAACAACAGTGGCATAAAATTTATAATATTACTCACTTAATAAATTGAACAAATTATTTAATATCCTCGTAAATTATATTTAAACGGCGTTCATATTTAAAGGTTAATATTATCAAAGAATAAGCTTCTCCATTAATATTTCATTTAATTAAACAACAAACAGTTTTACAGTCGACGATAAAATCCGCGGAAGTAGAAAATAGGGTAATAAAATTTTAAGTAGTTTGGACTCACTCAAAAATATGAACGATACGGATCGTAAATGTGGGTAAATAATACAAAATACAATAAGTGGCAATATTGAAGACGGCCTGTCCTGTTGCTTAAAGTTTGAGGCACAATAAGTTACGAAAATTGTATAATATTTTTACAAATAAACAATTGCATGCTTTAAATAAGCCACAAATTACAACTAAACTAAAAGCACATATAGCTAAATCAAATAGATATTTAATACAGTGTAATGTAGTTGCATACTATTTTTTAATGCACTTTAAATATTACGATATAATACTTTTCACTTCAACTCTAGTGTCTAGGATCATTGAACTTTTATAACTGCACTTCTTATAACAAATATGTTGTATAAGGTATAGGTAGTACTTTAAGTATTGAAAGCTTTAGGTAAATTAATAATTATTTCAATGATTATGCCAGAAGGACCTATGACTTTTTCAATTGCTGTTACCGGTATGTGTTCTCTTGTATATCATAATATCATTGTATCCATAATATCTTAAAACACTTGTGTGTCCACAGCCTAATCCGTCGATGACAGACGTAGGCGTCATAAGGCCGGGTTCACACCGCGACGAGGCTAGCTCGTAAACATTTACGACTCCCGCGGGATTAAATGCTCCTACCTATATTCTTTTATTAAAAAACATCTATGTAAGTCATAAAGATCTGATAATAGATACGTCACATGTTATGGTAATGTGGACGTTTATTGGTGGATCTTATTATTGTAACCATAAAGTATGATATTTGCTGATATATGTGGACTGATTGATTGTTTAGTAAAATATATGTAAAATATTGAACCAAATTAAGTTAACAGTATAGCTTAATATATTCGAGAAACATCTTATTATAGGTACGTACCGGAGTACTGAATATATAAATATACCCCAAATTTCTAATATGCAAGTCAAATGCCTTCACAGTTTTAAGCAAAGACAAAATTCAAGACTTGCATACGAAATTAGTGTTGAATTTGAAATTAGTTCAAGACAACACATATTTACGGAGTAAAACCGGCAAGATACTCTGTAATATTAAAAAAATATCACAATATTAATATAACGATGCCATAGAAGTTTCGATTGGACAACTTTACGTAACACAGACAATATTCGATATCTTTAAGATCAAAAGACTAAATTTATTTATTATTTTATTTATTTATTTATTTAAGTTATTAATAATATAAAATTAAGTTATTAATACGAATCTCTTTCACAAAACATAAGGAATTAAATATCTACATACCTACTATACTGTGTAATTTATCTGAAAACAAAAAACTGCGCACTAAACTCGGAAAATCTTATAGAAATGCGCGGCCAATGAGTTTTATAGTATGAAGTTTTACTTCTAGATCTCTATAATAATCTTGATGGGAATTACATGTATACCTTGTTCACATCGCTAAATACATTACAATGTACCAATGCCACGGTTCAGCTTCACACTGACCACTCTCAAATCCAATTACTGACCGCTGCTCAGTGACAGCTTTTAGCACGTTCCTATTATGTTAACATTACTCCTATTATCTAGTATGGGAGTGTTGTAATATAATTATTCATTTGAGTAGAAATGATAGGCCTGAAAATTAGTATTAGGTACAAGAGCAAAGCCTCTGAAATTATACATTTTAATATTTTTAATAGCTTAGTTATTGAGTAGTAATTTTATTGCTATTTCCTGAAAATGCAATATATATGCAATACAGCAGAGCTGACCTATCTGAACAAGTAAAGATGTAATGTTATGCTTTCGTATTAAAAGTTCAATTATGATATACCTACATGAAGGAAGAATTATTGAAACCAAATACATTACTAGAACATAAAAAAAAGACGGGTTGCACTCCGGGAGTGCCGGCAGAAGTGAAAACTCGTTGAGTTCTCTCCATCCGTCTTACGCTTTTTCGATTGGGTCACGTGTCCTGACGCGAGTTTAAGATTTTATACCCATTACAGAAAAAGTGCTCAACGCCGCTAAAGAAGTTTTCACTTCAAAAAATAAGATTCGATATTTGTATGACCTCTACTACAATCAGGCAATATACTGAAAATCATAATAATATAACACATGCTAAATCAGTACAACATATGAATGTTTATTAAAAAGTAACATAAAATTATTATCTACACTTGATTGTGTCTCAGTTTCCCAATATAAATATATCATATCTATAAATACAAGCACGTCACACACCACAAAACGTAAGTGTTTATTTCGCCGAAAGGTTCTAAATAATTCGTAGATAAGGGAGCATCGCCAACAATAACGCTAGTGCCATCCAGATATCTACGGAGGTGCTTTTGTGAACGAAAGAATATAAAGGAATAGACGCTATTTCTGTGATTATTAAGGTTGAAATCTGGAATGGTAATCGAATTTTAACTTTAAGTAATATTTACGTAGAAACTATTAAGAAATCTTATTACAAAATAATAAATATAATATTAAGTATTAGATAGTATAATATCGTTGTTAAAGAGACTATGGAATGTACCAGTATGAAATAAATTTCGGCTACTTATCTTGGACAACTATTTCCAAATTTTTTGACCTTACCTTAATTTTGATTACCTAGTATGTAGTAGTATATTAATCGTTTATGTAGATACTTACGAAACTTACGCGCTTTCGAAAAACCATTGACAAAATTTCAATTTCTTAAAAAATAAATGTCATATCCACATTAAGCTCCACACATAGTTGCGGAAAACCTTCAACGAAATTGTAAGAAAATATTGGATAGAGATTAGGCAATATACTTTTATTGAGTTTCTACCATATTTATTTAACGTCGGAACTGTAAAAGAACTTATCGGCCACTTGAAGTAAATCTCTCTTATTTGTTAACACACATTTTTGCGGGATTTTTTCACGTTTCCGATAGATTGCAGAGGAGCTTTTTATTGTTTGTTTTGTTTTGTTCTTAGATTTCTTGTATTATATAAATTATTCAACCTATACTTTTAAAGAACGGAGGAAAATTAAAAAAGGTAAAGTACATTGTAATCAACTATTTGACTATTATAATCGCCAACGTCCATACCACGTTGAATACACCGGTTCTCGTCCGATCACCGAAGTTAAGCAACGTCGGGCGCGGTCAGTACTTGGATGGGTGACCGCCTGGGAACACCGCGTGATGTTGGCTTTTTGTTCAACAATTTTGATACATCTTAAAATTTTGCACATTTTTTTCCTAGGAATAGCATAATCCATACTAATATTATAAATGCGAAAGTAACTCTGTCTGTCTGTCTGTTACTCAATCACGCCTTAACTACTGAACCAATTTGCATGAAATTTGGTATAGAGATATTTTGATACCCGAGAAAGGGCATAGGATAGGTTTTAACCCGGAAATCCTACGGGAACGGGTTTTTCTTAGTAAACGCGGGCGAAGCCGCGGGCGGAAAGCTAGTAAATTATATGATTACAATATTAATCTACTTACTTCATTTTACGTTTATCGTACTCGATATAAGAATGACCATTTCAGCCAGTGCTAAGCGACACCACATAAAAGTATAAACAATGCAGCACTTATTATTACTTTATAGCCTTTACTTCTAATATTCCACTCTACACAAAAACTTATAAAGGAAAAGAAAGAGACAGAATTTTCATAACCTTTCAGTCTTGAACTCAAAAATCACACATAATCATAGATTCTCAAAGTGCATCTCCCTACACCGCGACCACAACATCGGAAACAGTATCATCTCGTAAAATTTTACGATAACGTTGCCCGCACGTGTAATGTCCAACGATGGATGGCCTTCATTCGTTATATCATCATGTTTATTGTTGAATAGATTTCGGGATCGCTTTTATAATATATAGCATAATTTACGTCATGCATTTGATTGCAGCACTTACTGTATGGTTATTTATTTTATAGGAGCGATTCTTTTGATAGAGATATACTTCAGTCTCTATAATAGTGTTCAATCAAATATTGTTTGGCTAGAAATCTTAAGTAATCCTTAAGCTCTATGTCTAATCTCTAATCCTAAGCTAAATGAATAAATACTGCAAGTGTGGTTTTATAGCATACAAAATAACTTTTAATAGTACCTAAATAATATTATATATTCTTTCCATCTGAGCTCCAAACGGTCTTATTCAAAGAAAAGTTTTCGACACAATCTTTTCACACTTACCCCATTAATTTAGATATAATCTATTCCCGACAAAATGTTATCCCAAAGCTAGAACATTAGCACAGTATAGTGACAAATGTCGTGATTACTGCAGGTACGATTAGTGGAACAAAACGGAACATATGCGCCTAATTTCGATAGCCATGGTAATAGGGCATTACGATTGCTTTGTCACGACATTATCAGTTATTCGTTATAATTTATTGTTTTTTAATTAGGTATACTGTTTTAGAATAGCAATAGCCAATGTATTGTATTTGTGCTAAAGTTTACTGGTGATTCTTAAATTTATTCGGAAACTACATTATCCACTATTTCTCCTATATGTGTATGAACGTGTAAAGTATGTGAATTTGGATGATAATACAGGTGGAATTTGGTAATTGCATTCAAAGATTTCCGAAAATTTGCTTGTCTCGCCTGAGAATCGAACCGGCTAGAATCTGTTAAAATTACACTTTGTACTTTGACTACATAGTCTAATAACTACTTTAATTATATTATATTCTAGATCACTATTGCTAGTACGATAGTGCACATAAGTAATTCTATAACCAAAACAAACTTCCCAGACCAATAGGCACACTTCACACCGTATACTCAGTAATCAAATTACCACACCATTGGGACGACATAATGTTACAAGCTTAACCCATTACGGTGTGATGGGATGATTCGTAACGCAAGGAAATTAGATTATTGGCTATTTCTTGGGTTGAATGGTTTCCCATAAACTCGACGTCTCGACAAATGTATTGTGCAAATGTTAGAGACGCATTAGGATAGTCATATTTGGATATGCGTAAAGAAATTGGTGCAATTAACTTATGTTGTTTAGTTAAATTATATGTGTATGAGTAGGTATTGACTATTGCTATAGAGAAACGGGAGGATAAAGTTCACGAGGAATTTGGCGTGTATTCTACCTACTTTTAAATTGAATATTTGCCCTGGACATAACGCAAAGCGCAACTAACTGCATTAGGTAAAAGATTTAAAATAAAGAATGATTAAGGAAATGTTTTTCTCTAATGTGGAACTTTTTATGTTTGTTTCCGTGCTCCAGACTAACCGAAGATTACTTCCATCTTCTTCAATCTATATAAAAGAAGGGAAATGTTACTTTATTGCAAGAAACAAACTACTCTGGCTTAGCGGAAACTAATATATATAATTAATACAAGTCTTATTACAGTAAACAATTTATAAAATACAACCAACGTGACGATATTCACAAGGACCATGCAAATATTTCAACCACGGCAATGATTGTAAAAATGCCATAATATAAATAAGGAAAAAACCTGCCAGAAGGGCGGCAAATTACTATAATTACCATTTCCCTTGAAGATTGGTTGCGAGATAACCAATTATAGGGGAGCCAAAACGCCTGTATAGCGTTAGAACAAATACGTAATTAATTGTGTTATTTTTTATCTGTATCGCGTTTTTGGAGAGTGGAAATTGTGTTAATTCGATGCTTTTTGATCTATTCAATTAAGTGGGATCTTTTTTTAACACAAATTAGATATCTCAGATATTTGTTCCTATTTTCAAAAAAGGTAATTGTTACTTTTACAAATATAGCATATCGCAATCATTAATAAGAACCCTTTCAGTAATTTAATCCTATTTACGTGATATAAAACGCAAAATTACAAAACTCGTAAAGTAAAACAAGAATCGCGACCAATAAAAGACCTGACAATATTAAAGGCTGGATAAACAACCTTTGGTAGTGATATAAAAAGGAGTAACGACACCAGACATAATGACATCTGGTGGACTTAATTCGTATTTACGTAATGTTTTGCTGGGTAATGAAATCGTCAGTGGTTTACAACCTCTGTCGTTTGGGTTGTGGTTCGAACAATGTTTATTGTATGTGGTTTATGCTTAATTATATTAATTTCTTATTGTTTGGTTATGGTATTGTACAGGGGATAGATTGATTTGAGAAAATCATCATCAGTATTTGATTTTATTTATGAGCCTCGATCTATGAGAGTTTTCATCTTTGTTTTACTTTACTATTATTTTCGTTTTTCACAGAATGATTACTAAGTAAACTCCACATGTATTTGAACGTTGAGGTTAAAAATATCATTATCTATTTTTCATCAAATAATAGCAGTCTTAATTCCTATATTACAGTTGGCACTTTGAATGATGGGCAATAAAAAGAACATGGGTCATCTAGCAGAATTAAATTCTGCTTTAAGAATGATAATATATCATATTAACCTTTAAGAATGATATTTTATATTATCCAGAAACCAAAATCAAAACTGTTTGTTACACATAATAATATCAACTCGTTCATGACTCAAGTAATGAACTAAGTGACTAAGCGACGAAAAATGCTACAACGAAATTATTCACCATTCCCGAAGGATATAAAGTCTATAAAACACCTTAGCTATAATAAACATTATTGATGACTAATTAATAATTAAGTAATTAGCAGTCACTGCCCTCTAATCCTATAATTTATGAAAATTTAACTCGACCATCATTTCTTGGTGTTAAAATGTCTCTTGGGGTTGAAACAATGACATTGTTTTACTGCATCTAGCGTATTTGCAATGGGACAATTACGTTTTCTATAATATTATAATGGTTTGTTTTGTTCATTATTGTGATTAAACATATAATTTTGTTTAGTGGCATTGTAGGAACTGTAAAAGGTGTAAATGGCTTGGTCGTAATTTTAATTTGATAATGTTCATTTTAAGAGCACTTTATTTCGCGTAAAAATTAAAGTGTTTTTAAAGAAAAAAATAATTAAAAAATTAAAGAAATAAATGTAAATAGTTTGGAAAATCCAAAAGTGCACGCCTCATAATTTTTTTAAATAACTAGCGGTCCGCCCCGGCTTCGCCCGTGGTACATAATATTTACGTTTTCTCTACCAATCACCATCAACCATCCTCGTACTTCAAGGAATATAATAAAAAAAGAATTATTGAAATCGGTTCAGCCGTTCTCGAGTTATGCGCTTACCAACACATTTTGCGATTCATTTTTATATGTAAGAAGATTATTTATTAATTATTATTTTTGTTTATTTAATAACAATTAAACCACATCGAATCAGACCCTGAAAAATGAAAGGGTTCTATTCCTGAGCATACTCAAGCGTAAGAGAAAAAAAAAGACTCGATTAGTAAAGTATTTCGGTCGCTATCGTGTTAACAAGAAAAAGGATCCGCACATACAGACACACGGACGTCCAAGACAGAACTTTTTTAAACTGTTTTTTAACTAGTTTAAATAACAAAAATGACATCAAAAATATCATGAACGTTAAAAATAGTGTTTTTTCTTAATATGTGTGTGTATGTATTATCTTACAAGTGCAATGTATGATACATAAAGACATTTTAAGTTTGAAAAATCAGATGTTTTGCGCGAAGTGACAGTAGTACCCACCTCAACGCTTCGCTTATGAGGCGTGCAATTAAAGTGTTATTATAATGACAAATGATAGGTCAATTGATTAGCTTAAAATATATTATCATGGAATTGAAAGCAAATGAATTGACTCGCTTTTGAGAATAATACATTACCTATCATACATTTATCTGTTTAACGAAATATTATCATCTTGTCCCTGTATTTTATCATGTAATGTTGTCTTTAATAGTGTTTGATTTAAGTATAAAAAAATTGATTTATCTGACTGTATGTTTGACAAAGTCTGAAATTTAGTTTTTGAATAGAAAAAAAGTAGATTTAAAATGAGCGATATCAAGTAACAGAATATTTTTAATAAGCATTTCACAAACAAAATTGCAACGATTCACAATAGCGCAACAAAATATTCAATCTGTCAAAGATGCTCTTTGAACCATTCAATGATTCAAAAGCTTTAAACGTGTATTGATTTTAACTCTTTGAAGTGTGTACCAGCGTCTAATTAGCTTAAATAATTCGATACACCATTCTTGCTTCTGCATCGATGTCAATATGAATTCGCACGAGTTTCAATTATCCACACTCTTCAACTGTCACTCAAACTTGACGCAAGCTCTGTAACCTTTTTGTCGCACCAACCATATCTAATCCAGGCGAATTTTCAACTTTATAATTTACCCCTTACTCTCACACCGTGGGAAGACAGTATTTTTTAATTACATCTCTAATTGTTAGCTTATCTAACAGTTCAGCAGATGCAGGCTTAAATACTGCTATAATAACATTACTTTTTACTACCGATACATCAAACTGGTTAACGTCATCCCTTTCATCATTAGTCGTAAAATCGTCATCTTTCTATTATGCGTCATGATTATGCAAATCGTCGATTAACAAATCAACCGTTACAAATTAATGTTTACTGTCATTAACATATTTTTCAATGAAAACGCGTGTCACCTCGCAAAAATCACAACTAATGTGAGCGTCATTAATTTTTTTGATACATCACCGATTTTACGACACCGATCGATCAACGAGCGACTCTTATGCAAAGGAGAATGGGCATTTTACTATGGAAGTTGGGCCTGAACCCTTGAGCTGGACCAATACACATGAGATATTGTTTTTATAATAGATCATAACACATACATAACGGGAAAAATATATATATAAAAATAATCAACCGGGTTTTTGTACAGTCACATCAAGTTTTATTTCTTTGTGTATAATATTTTTTGCAATAAATAACTGTTATAAGACAATGACAATATCTTTATATTACTCCAATTCACTTTCACTTACAAATACGTACTAATCTTAAGCCTTCTAATAACCGAAATACACTAATATTATGTTTTGTAACAGGTAGCTATACCGTGTTTATTATAATTTTACGTAGTTAGACGTTTTTTGTGGTTAAACTCAGTCACTCCAGTGACATTTAGATTTATACTTACTTCACTCGAATTAAAAAAAACCGTTATTGTGCGCAAAATAATAGCCAAATAAATAAAACTTTTTGCCTTGACTGTACAAGAACCCGGTTGATTTATTTTTTTATTTTATTTTTTTCGTAAGTTATGTGTAATGATCTATCACAAAAACAATATTTCGTGTGTATTGGTCTTAGCCCAAGTTTCAGGCCCAATTTGCCCATTCTCCTTTTCTTGTATTTTTAAATTAATTCATTATAGGGTTATATGGCTTGTCATAAATTGTTATTTTACGACGGCGTTCAGTGAAATTTTCGACACCCGGCAGCAAAAGTAATATCTGCCGCATGAATGCATTCCTTGGTGATTTTAAAAGCAATATTTTTAATGGTATGTCAAATTAATGTCGATTCCTTTGTGTAATTTGTATTGACAATATGTCGATAGGGTTTATACCCTAAGATACATTTGGTGTTGTGCTCGAACCCTTTAAAAATTTAATGCTAGGTCTTTATATTACAAATTGAATCAATACATACATTGATAGAAGTTTAAATTCGTTTATTTTATTTTGCTGTGCTCTAAGTGCGTTGGATTTTTTTTATTCAACTTGTATATTGTTATCATGTTAGTAACAACGACAAGCAACGGTATTTGTTTTAAAATACCGTTCGACTTCTTTACTATTATAATTATAATTAATTTGATGCATTGCTATAATAATATAATTTATTTTTAATGTGTATCATTAATTCACTAATTTCCTATTTTTCTCATCTTAACATAATTTTATGAAATGTTTGTTAAGTAAAAAGACACTACCTACTTTATTCATACACTGTCGAATGATTTATTCGACGACAATTCTTATAGAAAATACATTACAAAACAGTGTGATATTTCCCCATTACGGAACAAACATTTAACCCATGTTTACAATAACACAATAGCTAAAACAAACAGCCTTGAGATATTAATAAAGATCAGAGGAACAATTTGCTACAAAAATACGAAACAGTCGCTCGGGAAGAAACATTGGAGATGAAATGATAATACTCGGAAATATTACATTTATACACTTCCTTGCAAGGATAAGTGATATTTTCTGTAATTGTGATTGTTCTAAAGTTATTTTAATTAATTTGGAATGTTTGTGTCCATTTCTATGTTTAATCGTAGAGCCAAAAATATATTATCCAAATTATAAGTCTTTACTCATATCAAAACTATTGTTGATATGTTTAATATTACTTTGATAGTTCTATTAGTATAATAATAAATAAAATAAAACCAATTTTAATTTTCATTATAAAAGGTAAAGCTGTTTTGTAGATAGAATAAGAGTTACTACAACTTATCGGGCTATCTCTAATTTACCTAGTGATTTTTTTTTTTTAATACTAGCGGTCCGCCCCGGCTTCGCCCGTGGTGAATATGAACAATAGACATATGAAAAATAGATGTTGGCCGATTCTCAGACTTACCCGATATGCACAGAAAATTTCATGAGAATCGGTCCACCCGTTTCGGAGGAGTATGCAGACTAACATTGTGACACGAGAATTTTATATATAAGATTATTTTAATAAAAACTCTTTGATCTTCAAGTTCGTTTAACAAAAGACTATCAATAATGCAAAGTATGCACTCGACGTCTTAATCTCGCGAAGAAATCAAAAGGATTTGAGTATGCGGGCGATTTATAAAATCAAGAGCTTTAAACTGATGGGGCGATATATAAAATAATGAAGTAAATTTTGATACTGTTTAAAATTAAATAGTATAGGTATGAAAATATGTTTTTCAAACTACGTTATTTCAAACTTTGAATCATTTTCCGTTTGATAAAACCATAATTTAAGAGCAACTTTAATGATTTCATATTAGTTTTCTTGTAGACAACGTGTAGCATTTTTTACAGAAAACCTATGACTATTTCGCAGAAAATGTGAAATTTACGAAGATACTCAAGTTTGATAGTTCGTGTGAAGATAACTATTATATTCAAACTACTTGAAACACAGAAGAAATGGAGCACAAAATATTCCCCAAATTTTCTTACATCTCAATTCAATATTCCACTCCACTCAATCAAAACGATGACATCACAAAACGGTACTCACAAAAGGATCCCACATTCGAATCATCTCAAGAGAATTTGCATACACCCAGCATCTTGGTGATATGGGCCAGGTCAAGTGGATGGTACTTGGGTGAAGGAAGTTTTGTATTCAGGTAGTGTTGTAATAATAATGTTCTATTGTGTTTCTAATGTTCCTTCCTAGTCAAGATTTAAAGACATTTTTTTTGTAATATGTTTAAGAAAGGATTAAAAATAAATGTAACCGTCATTTCGGATGAATTAAGAGATGAAAACAACAACAATGTTATTTGGTAATTTCATTATTATTCTGGTTAAGATATCCTATACATAGGTAGGTAATACTGGTTGTAAATAAATACAATATATTTGTCCCAACGCAATAGAGTTTTTTTTATAAACGTTCAATGTAGGTACATTAAGTTTCATGTTATTTTTATGTTTCATTCATTTTTGTATTTTGATCACAATAATTTGATATCCATTAATGAGAATTATGTTATAATACCATCACCGCAACCGCCCGCCCAGATTAAACTCAAACTTACGCCACTAGAACGGTGTTACAAACTTTCAAACATTTCTGTTAGCAATCACTAAACATAGGATAAAACAAAGTCGGATCCCGCCGTCTGTATCTGTATGCTTAGATCTTTAAAATTACGCAACAGATTTGATATTTTTTTTTAATAGATAGAGCGTTTCAAGAAGAAGGTTTTTGTGTTTAGCAAGTTCTCGATAAAATATGTTATTGATAAGAAAATATTCACCCAAATAATAACTTCACAAATCTAAGATGCATTCACAGCCATTTAATCAATGTATGTGACACCGATGTCAAGTGTCAAAAGGGTGTTAGTCAGTGCTAAGGGTACATTTAGGGTACAGTGGAGTAACGTAGGGTCTCCTTTGTGCCCTTCTTCTTTATCCACTGAACTTTCCAGTGTGGTTAGCGTTGGATGTGGAAGTCTTATTGTTTTGACATTATTATGAATGGGGTCAAAGTAAATATATGGATAGGAGATTTGACAACTTGTTAGAAGGATTCATTTTTTTTAATTTGTAACAAATTTTGTATGAATCTAAAGAGGTCTATTGTAAGAGGACATAAGTGAATTTAAAAAAAACACGTTATACAGACATACAACATCTGATTTTGAATGTTAAAATAGTAGATTTTATAATGTTATCTAAATTTAGTTTAGTTCTGCAAAAGGTTACAACTTTTATGATGGTAGGTGACGTCTCGAATCTTTTGTTGTCACCACACAAATTTTTATCAAAATTTTATTCAAGACCTTTTTGCAATACAGCGGAAACTAATTATTTCTATCCAAAATTGACCTCCGCAATTTTCACAAAATCAAACCAATTAATAGCTCAGTAAAGGGTTTAAAGCAAGCTTCTTAGTAATTATTTTGATAACCCTCCCGCGGGAGGGCATTATGTAGGACTGGAGCACGCATGCTTTAATTAGTTTCGGATTAACTATTGTGATTAATTGACGTCACCTGGGCCGGGATTATGGGCTTTTGGCTTGTATTTTGATTCTGCTGTTTGACCGTAAGACAATGCAGTAATAAACTGCTTTCTCTTATCTTAGATAATAGATAAACTGGAATATTTTAATGGAAATTTTGAATGTGTGATAATGAACTTGTTGTAAATTAATTACTGGTTTGAATTTTAATGTTCTTGTATCTCTGTCTTACATTTTTTTTCATGAACGATCCTAGGTTATTTTTACCGTGTTTTACAGTTAAAAATATATTAGTTTAACCTCTCTGCTACCTATTATCACAGTATAAATATATTTTATTATGAATACCTATGTAATTACTATACGTATTTTTTATTTCCATGTGAAGTAATTAGCATAAAATTGTTTCATTATTAAAAAAATTGGAATTCCAATGGAAAATATAATATCTAGAGGTTCAATTAAGAGGGATTTTAAAAGATTATGTTTAATTACCAACAAAGTTAATGTCCCTAAAGTCGTCTTAACACAAATGTTCACATAATTATTTGAAATTAATTACCTATGTATACCCTATGTATACGATATGTTAGATAATTAATTTCAAATAATAATAATAGTTTAAAAATATTAAAACACACGCTTTTTATAGAAAACCGAACTAAAAAATAAAAATTTTTATCAAATTAGTGTATTGTCATCGGTCCTCAATAAATCTACAAAGTTTGAACGAAATCTGGCCGTTTAAAGTGGGTCAAAATCGCGCCCAAAGAAGTCGGTTACAAACAAACAAACATACAGGTGAAGCTAATATAAAGCGTGTAAAAATAGCGATGCAATAGAATTTTATACATTTACATACTTGTTTTGTTACATTGAAAATATAGTTACATACCTGAACAGGAAAAAGTAGGTAAATTTAAAATTGATTAAAGTTAATTTCAACTAATTAGTTAAACTACTGTTTATTCGCTTCCTAACAACCAATGCAAAAAAGCACTTTAATTCCTACAAAACTTAGGCACCAAGAACAATAGTGTTACTTCTCACTTAACCGGAGTGTGCTGTAATTTTAAAGTTTCTGCTAAATGTCACTCCAGTTCATATTTATCCAAATGCGAAGCTGAAGGAAAACAGATTCCGTGTCGCATAAACTCGCTAGATGTATGAAGTTTCTTCTGTAAATATACCTAGGAGACAAGTCTAGTCTTGGTATATTTCCGCTACTATTAGCTCCAATTCTATAAAATTCGAGAAAACAGTGAAGAACTGTGTTAATTAATCTGCAATTGATTATTATTCAAAAGGTGCTTTTAGTCAATATGAATGAATGAGGTTCATCTTGTAGATATTAAATCAGTAAATATCATGCAGCGTACTATACCTTCCTACAATTACCTGTTACATAATTCAGGCTTAAAAATTCATAAATAATGCATTTGATTTCCTTTATTTTAAACATTATGAACAACTAGTTCAAATAAGAGGAAAATGAAACTATTAAGTAGGTACATATATAAAAAAATTATCAAAAAGACTGTATACCGTCTCACTTATGTCGATAGAAATATAAAACCCAAGACGAATACGCCTTCAATACGCTGAAACAAAACAGTTACACAGCAAAATGTTCATGCCAATCTTCGTTCGAGTTTCACTCTAATTGACGTAGTACGGGCGCCATTACCATGTGTCCTGAGGGTAGGAAACGTTTGTCTTTTTAGCACATTTGTTTAAGCGATAGTTGTATTTCTTAGCCCGCGTTTTCTTAAAGTATCAAGATATTGCAGTCGTATTTCAGTTCTGCGGTGTTTGTTTGTAATTTTGTGAGAAAAATTATGGAGCTTATAATATTATAGTGATCTTATTTTTATTTTTACATGGTTAATTGTGAAACTGTTTAATTTCCACTTCAAAATGGATCTAGCTTTCCGCCCGCGTTTTCGCACGCGTAGTCAAAGAAAAACCCGTTACCGTTTCTGCATTTATAATATCAGTAAGCTTTCAAGAAAGCAATGAAATGTCACAAAGAAATTTTCGTTAAATTATGTTACAAAAAAATATTTAAAACTAGCGGTCCGCCCCGGCTTCGCCCGTGGTACATATTTACGTTTTCTCTACATAAGAACCATCCTCGTACTTCAAGGAATATAATAAAAAAGAATTATCGAAATCGGTTAAGCTGTTCTCGAGTTATGCGCTTACCAACACATTTTGCGATTCATTTTTATATACAGGGTGTAATCGTTAAGTGTGCACAGGCGATTTTTCCGCAAGTATTACAGATAACAAAAAACTTTAAACTGATATCGAAAGTACTTAGCCTAATGAGTAAAATGGCGGTAATAAATTTTTAAAAATAAATCGAGAAATATCATAAAAATTATCTTTAAACCCTCCCATACATTAAGTATGAAATATGAATATCCCATATACATTTAATATGAAAGATTTTAGCTTTCTTTTTCTTTTTTTGGTTTTCTGCTTTAATTACTTCGCAAATTTAAAGTGACATTTTCCACGTTTTTCCGGACATTTTCACGCATTTTCCGGATATTTCCCGGGAATTTTGCGGAAATTTTCCGGATATTTCCCGTCATTTCCCAGGCATTTTCCGGGGATTTTCCAGGCATTTCCACGCATTTTCCGTACATTTTCACGCATTTTCCGGGTATTTTCCAGATATTTACCAGGCATTTTCCGGACATTTCCCTGACATAGCCTGTAAATGTCTGGAAAATGTCTGGAAAATCCCCGGGAAATAACCGGAAAATGCCTGGGAAATGTCTGGAAAATATCCGGAAAATGCGTGGAAATTCCCGGAAAATAACCGGAAAATGCCTGGGAAATGTCTGGAAAATATCCGGAAAATGCGTGGAAATGTCCGGAAAATATCCGGCAAATGCGTGAAAATGTCCGGAAAAAGCGTGGAAAATGCCACTTCAAATTTGCGAAGTAATTAAAGCAGAAAACCAAAAAAGAAAAGAAAGCTAAAATTTTCATATTAAATGTTACACATGGGATATTCATATTTCATACTTAATGTATGGGAGGGTTTAAAGATATTTTTTTTGATATTTCTCGATTTATTTTTAAAAATTTATTCCGGCCATTTTACTCATTAGGTTAAGTACTTTCGATATCAGTTTAAAGTTTTTTGTTATCTGTAATACTTACGGAAAAATCGCCTGTGCACACTTAACGATTACACCCTGTATAAGAAGATAAAGATTATGGATCAACATGAATATCAATGTATATGAAAGAAATGCCCACCAATATAATATCTTAGTCAATAACACTTCAAAATCCACATCCAAACCTCTATAGTATCTACATATTAACAATCATCATTACGTAGACGCAATTAATGCTAGGGTGACCATGATTCCGACCATTCAATCAACACTGGAACATAGTCATAAAGTGGACAATAAATAGTCGTCGGCGATCGTCAGTCCCGACATTTATGATATGAACGCGTGACACAAATCGCTTGGGGTGGTTGTAATTGATGCAGAATCCATTTTTACATATATCTTCTTATGTATTTGGTTGTGGAGGTTGTTTATGTATGTATCCATTTCAAATGTTTATTTTTAATTTTATGAGCCATGAATTAATCTTATCGCATACTCGTATCGTATTCTTTCTTGTTGAAATTTTGCTTTATTATTTAAAACGGTGTTATACGTTATTTTAATTAAATACTGAATTATTCCGATTACCTTCGAAACGATACTTATCTTAGTGTTTAATTATTTAAAGAATAGTATAAGAATTTGACAGCAACAGTATACAAAACATTCAATACACGCTGAATGTCCATTTAGAAGACAGAAAAAATTATATCAATAAGTTAAAGATAAAATATAATCAAACATATCAAAAAATCATCACAATAGAGCGCTCGCGAATATTATGAGTATAGATAAACGTAAAATGAAACAGGAAACGGACGTCCAATAAACGTCAGGCAGGATAATGACGTCACGCTTGTGACGCTTCCGAAATATTTTTACGTACCGCCCGGATCGTAAAAGGTTTACGAGCTAGGTTTATTAATCCACACTATTTATTACAAATGGTTACCCTTGTTTTGTTTTATATTGCGTCCATAAAAATTGTGTGACGCTTTAGCTAATTATTATCCGTAATAATTATAATAACTGTCTATTCTAGTATTTAGTAGTATATTGTGACTGTGCTATGTTTTTCAATGTCCAGAAAGATTGAATAAAATAGGTAAATTAAATCTGAGTTGATGATAACACTTCTATAAAATCTCGATAGAAAGCGGAGCTTTAGTGTAACAGAATTTATATTAGGTACCTTATATTCATTTTAATGTTTATTCTGACGTAATATTTTAGTTTCCAAACGTTTAGTACGTAGATTAATCTATACAAAAGAGCTTTTGATTAAATTCTTGGTATGTTCAGTGTACACTGTACACTGTACAGTCTTTTGCACGACTCATGATGCGAAGCATCAGAGACTCAGAGAGTGCTTTACGATCGAAAAATTTTTTTCGCCTCATTTTTGCAGCTATTCTTATTATTATAGCCTTGTTAGTTCACGGAATCAAGATATTTTTCATACTATTGTCGAGATAATTTAATGGAGATTAATCCCATAGATACTTTTTAAAAATTGATTTACTTCAATAGAATTGGAAAAAAACACCGAAATAGGTCAAAAAATTTTCCTGTCCGTCATGTGTGAAACCTGAAAACACTATAACTTGTGAAAAAATCCATCATTTGAGTTAAATTGTTTTTTAAATATTCTAATCGACGATTGTAGGTCACTGAATGCGAATGATTAATTAATTCAGTGTCGTTTAATTGCTGTTTTATCGGCAATTAATTTTGAACGACTTAAGTTTTTTTTTTTTTTATACAGGGTGTCCCGCTATTGGTATACTAAGCGCGAAGTAACTTGTAGTTTTGCATACACTGATCACGTAAAAAATACATAAACAACAAAATTACGTTAAAATTTTTTTGATAATTTTTTCCTGAAAATCCATGTTTTCTTCTCTAGCTTCGCGCAGCCGTCATATACCGCTTCTCTAATGTGAGCATTTTGTCTATGAAAACATAATCTTAAAAGATAGCTCACGTGCTAGTGGCAAAAAAAGGCGGGTTGCTTGTTATGGGTGTACACATAGAGTTTTAAGAATTCATCTATTTGAAAAAAAAATGCGTCTGGATTTTTTTAAGTATTTTTTACGTACTCAGCGTATGCAAAACTATAACCTCCTTTGAGCTTAGTATACCAACAGTGGGACACCCTGTATATTTCATAATTAAATGAGCATTATGAGTCGTGCACTTTTGGATTTTCCAAACTTTAATTATTTCTACATACACATAGAAACTCCACAACAAGAAAATACAATCTCTATTACCCATCATTAAATGAAAACAAGCCATCATCAGCACCAGTCTAATTTGCGACCCAAAATTATATGTAAATACCAAATATTGTCCGGTCATTCCTTGCTTAATTAAGTGTAATTCAGCACGTTTCATTGAAATCCGGTCGCAAATCATAATGCCCGTATCTTCTATGGGAAAGTAGATCGTCCAGTGAATAGATGATTATTATTTGGGGTCATTTGCGTAGGACAATGCGGACCTGCACCCTTTTATTGGAGTGGTATGGAGTCGATTTTTAAATTATTTTTTTTATATAGGTAACGATAAAATATTGAAAAAATCTTGCTTGGAAAAATTAGTTTAAGATACGAATTGTTACAGATACTTTACGCACTACACTTTACCTACGCATTTATAAAATAAATTTATCTACTTATTGTTGTTTTTAAATGATATGTCTGGTTTATATTATAACTAGCGGCCAGCATAACTTCGCCCGTGGTACATATGAAAAATAGATGTTGGCCGATTCTCAGACTTACCCGATATGCACAGAAAATTTCATGAGAATCGATCCAGCCGTTTCCGAGGAGTATGGCAACGAAAACTGTGACACGAGAATTTTATATATTAGATTTCTTTTTTGAAATAGAACACTAGAATATTTAGCCTTCTCGTATAAGTCTCGTATGTTTATAAAATTGTGTTCAAATGGATTTAAGTTTCCCTGCTCATTTATTGAAACGATAAAATATGGAGAAAAATTAAACCGATTCTGATTTGTAAGATCAATAGGCACTTTCTTACAAGATAATTAGTATTCAAACTAAAACATCAATAGCATCGTATTTTAATTCTAATAAGTTCAAATTTAAATAAAATTCATAAGAATATCATTGGAAATTATTTTAATTTCACATTTCAAGGCGACTCCACAGTTTTGTCGAATAAAAATTCCTAAAACCCATTCGTCCGGCTAAATGGAGTGAATTTTTTTCCATCTTGCAATTGATAGCCAGTAATTAAGAGCCTATGAATATTTATTATACTGTAGAAAAAGATGTGGATTGTATTAAACTCTCCAAACTTACTATCATAATAATAAATCTTATAAATAAAATTCTCGTGTCACAATGTTAGTCTGCATACTCCTCCGAAACGGGTGGACCGATTCTCAAGAAATTTTCTGTGCATATCGGGTAAGTCTGAGAATCGGCCAACATCTATTTTTCATATGTACCACGGGCGAAGCCGGGGCGGGCCGCTGGTAAAATATAATAATCATAATAATATAAGCATGAATTGAACAGCATGAATGACATAGTTAACTTTTTAACGTTTTAATCATAGACTAAGAATTATCGAAAGAAGGAATAACAAATGTGTTTTTCTAATTAGCGCTAAACTTATACCAACTACTGAAAAGTATGAAATTCCGTCGCACCACATTAACATGATTCTAATAAGTCAACCATACCGTTTTTACTTATTACAAAACAATGACTCATCATGTTATTAATATTAACGCATTTCTTCAACCATAAACACACCTGGTCACCACAGACTATTTTTTTACTAGACTCGTGCCTTGCATATTGCGCATTAAAAAAAATGCAAAAAGCCAACATCACGCGGTGTTCCCAGGCGGTCACCCATCCAAGTACTGACCGCGCCCGACGTTGCTTAACTTCGGTGATCGGACGAGAACCGGTGTATTCAACGTGGTATGGACGTTGGCGATGGAGTTATCGAAATTTAGAAACAAATTAAACGAATTCAAATACCTCCCTATAAACGAAGAGTTATGGAAGCCAAAAACAATCTATAGTCAATGCCATTGTATCATATATATTCAAAACAATTTTAAAATTGTGTTTCTATCGATTTTTTCATTCGATTTTTGATCTAACATGAAGACTACGTAATACATTTTATTCTAATACTACTTACTTATAATTATTAATCATGACGTGGAGAAGACGTGGAGAGTGGACGTGGTGAAATATCTAGTGCTTACATCATTTTATTCGTTATTTATAATCGTGATAATTGTCAATAAAATGTGTCAAGCATGTCTAATTGCTAGTAAAACACAACACTCATAATTCCAGGTGCAGCTTTAAAAAATCAGAAGTACCCGTGCGTAACCCGTATAAGAAATACTAAGATAGGTCAAGCGTAAAACCTAGTACTATTGGACACTAGACATCTGCCGCATTTGACCTTTAGATCGCACACCTTGAGCGCAAAAAAGCAAAAGGCCAACATCACGCGGTGTTCCCAGGCGGTCACCCATCCAAGTACTGACCGCGCCCGTCGTTGCTTAACTTCGGTGATCGGACGAGAACCGGTGTATTCAACGTGGTATGGACGTTGGCGATTGTCTTTTGCTAAAATTAAAAAGAATCAACAAAAATCCTGTTATATTAAGGGCCGATTTTTCAATGCCCAGATAAACAGCTAGATAGACTTTATTCTTCAGTTAACAAAATATTCAATTTTTCAATAGACGAATTATTAGGCCTTATCTATCCAATAACTACGTTATTTGAGAAATAAATCTATTTGCCGCTCCAACGGCCAGATAGCGCGCTATTCGACGGTTAGGCGTTTGAGTTGACAACTGACGCGTCAAATTTGGGATATTTTCGTATGTCATAACATAGAGCGTAGACTTATTAACAATTAAACCTCTTTTTATATAATTATTATCAATTAAAATCATATTGAAATTGATGTTTTTGATAGTACTGATGACCATGCCATTGAAAATTTGCCGAACGCTGCCTTTAAGTATGTCGTTTCTATCGTAAAATATATAAATTGAAACACAAATTTAACCAAACTCTTTACTCGAATCAAAACAACAATCAACAATCATAGAAGACAAGAGCAATACAAGACAAACCCTGACGTGAGTCATAATGACGGTTGTTGACAAATTGCAAGAGTTGACTCTATCCCGCTCTAACCTGACTAATTTAATATTTTTGTTTCGCCACTCCGAGAGCAGAGCTGCCAATATGGAAATATTTGGTCAGATAGTTATTCATCAAATAAATCACGATTGAAAAATAGGCGAGCCGTTATGAGTTAGATAAATAACTGAATAAATCTATTCGAGGGGTAGTTATTAGACTGTTTATCTCGCGATTGAAAAATCGGCCCTAAATGTAATTTGTTTAATAAACTTTCTTTTTTTTCCGTTCCTCCTAGCAAACTTGAGCAAAGATTTCACACAAAAAACATTCAAAAAATAATAACCAATCATACGAAGTCAACGGAATAATAAGACTTATTAAAAGTGAGCTTATAAGCTTTATTTTTTATTTATCAAACAAAAATCATTGCTACAAGCAAAACACTTTGAAAACACACTTAACCGTTATTTTACTATTAATTAATTCCATAGAAGCTTAAAGAAAATAATAATTAATAGTTAAGTGAAGCGTGTCTTTGCAACTATACTGGTCTACAAACATCTGTCGTTTGAACTTTAATAGCCACACCTTGACTGTCCCGTACGTGCGGGCAAAAAATAATCACTGTACTAACTGTATTTATAAGTTAATGTAAGTTCAAATAAGTATACTAAACCTAGTATGAGCAAAGCTTATAAATAGAACGTTATAATAACATGTTTGTTATGTTTTATTATATACTAGCATTCCGCCTGCGGCTTCGCCCGCGTTTTCAAAATAAAACCCGCATAGTTCCCGTTCCCGTGGGATTTCCGGGATAAAACCTAGCCTATGTCACTCAGAAATGATGTAGCTTTCCAACAGTGAAAGAATTTTTCAAATCTGCCAAGTAGTTTCGGAGCCTATTCAATTCATACAAACAAACAAACAAAAAATCAAACCTTTCCTCTTTATAATTTTATTATATATTATATATTAGCGTGGATTTTCTTCAGTGATCGGATGAGAACCGGTGTATTCAACGTGGTATGGACGTTGGCGATGGACAAATCTTAAAAGAGCTATCAAAGATAGAAAATGTGTTAAGAATTACCTTCTGGAATCCATTTTTAATTAGCTTTTGCCTTCAGAAAATTTTATTTTAAAAATTGAATACCTAAAGAATAGGTACCTAGTACCAACCTACATTATTTCATAAAACTGTTATTTATAGCGCCCTAACTCTATAAAGTCTTCTAAATTTATTGAATTTCACGTGGAATTAAAAATCCAGCTACTGTCAAATCAAGCAGTTTGAATTCATAGAATTCATAGAATTCACGCCTATTTAATTTATCAAAAAAAAATAAATAGGCGTAGGCGTCTTACTCATATTTTTACACATCATTGAATCTGTTGTTCTTCCATATACTAATTAACAGTTAGGTACTTGCATGCAAAACGGCAGATGTACATCGTTAGTCCTATGACTAGCGATTTATATTCCTATGCAATACTTGCATGAAACATCGCCAATTATCTAACAGTATTTAAAGCTAGTGCCGGTAATATCATTAATTTTAATTGAGTGTACTCGCCGTTCTGAAATATGCTCGCACTTAAGATTAAATTAATTTGTTCAATTTCACTCCCGTACTATAAATAGTGAACATTATGAAAATGAATGTACAAGTTTTGTAGAATTTTGTATTGTTGCAAAATTAACATTGTACAAATTCTATAAAAAGCGAATATTAGCAAAAAGCCAACATCACGCGGTGTTCCCAGGCGGTCACCCATCCAAGTACTGACCGCGCCCGACGTTGCTTAACTTCGGTGATCGGACGAGAACCGGTGTATTCAACGTGGTATGGACGTTGGCGGTGATCGTAATATAAAACACATATAGAAATTAGAATACTATATCTCAAATACATAATACTTATAATAAGACATTCACATAGCCCACGTAATAACTCGGGAATTGCTGCCATACCGTACCATCAAATAACACATTTCTAACACCAAAACAACGTTGCGTTGTTTAAAAACATTTCCCTAATACTGCACAAAACTTGATTGTGCTCACAATCAACCGAGATTATCCGCGTCGCTGCAATCGCAAATTAAATCCAGCAATTGTGACAAATGCCATCCGTCATCCAGCCCCTCATTTGCATGAGAAAAACTGAAGAACAACTATTTATCAAATGGCGAGAGGACTTCCGGACGCCATGACAGTAGGCGCGACGAGCATCCGCTTTTGTGTACTTGAGTTTACTAGATGTGACAAATGGTAACAAATGGTTAATTTAATTACGTTTAATGAAGTTTAGTTCATCAAAATGTAGGAAACGAATAAATTATAATTTTCATAAAGCATAGGTAAGTTCTTCTACTTAAATAATATATTTTTACGCTTTGTTTGGCAATTTGCTCTACTTGGAAAACTGAAAGAGCAAAATAGCCAGAAATTATTAGGAATGTTTGTGACATAGGGTAATTGCGCCTGTTCGCGTCCACTTAGTGCAGTTGGAAAGTTTGAAGGAGAAAATAAAAATGTTCCAGAACAAATTTCAACTCAACATTTATGTAACGTGTTCATTACATAGTCTATTTTAAGATTTAATTTGAATTGTGTTGGAAATATCATGTGGTTTTTATTTATCTGGACAAATAGCAGAATTAGGCGTTTTACCCAGTTCGCGTCCAAAAATTCCAGTTTGCGTCCACCCGTGGACCAGTTCGCGTCCACCAGCTTAGAAAAGGAATTAAGAGTGTATTGGGTGATATTTTATCAGACAAATGCAAATAAAAATTAGATTTTAATAAATTATTTATTTACGAATATAGTTATTTAATAAAAACTGGCCAAATGCGAGTGGGACTCGCACACCGAGGGTTCCGTATTAACCTGTTTTTTTTTCATATGTTTTAACTGTAAATGATTATTTTTTCAATATTTCCCTTATTTGTGCTATAAGACGTTGCTTCGTACCAAACTTCAAGTGTCTGTGTTCACGTAAAGTACCCTGTAGGTTTTGATTCCCTTGCGAATGTAGAAATTTGCGAAAATTTGCAGCATAAACGGCTGTATCTTTTGATTGCTTTGGCTTATAAGTTTGATTTTTTCACTGCTTCAAGGGACCGTAGACTTGAGTATTCAATATAAATTTCAGCTTTATACCTCCACGCGTTACTAAGAAAAAGGGTCTTGACAGAAAGACAGACCGGCAGACGGACATGCAGACGGACTGATATCAAAGTGATCCTACAAGGATTCCGGTTTTTCCTTTTGAGGTTCGGAACCCTAAAATCAACATTATTATTAATATAATTCACTGTAAGGAAACTGGAAAAACTTATTTATATTTATCTTCTCATCAATAATACAACTAAAAATTAACAAAAAACAAAGTTATGTTGTGTAAATAAATAATAATCTATTAAGATTACCTACCTACCTTATTTTTTAGTTTCTAATGAATTAAATTTCTTTTTAGTTTATATTATTTTCTTAACCACAGACTTATTGAATCTCATTCTCAAAGATACTATAGTCTCATTCTTAGAATACCCATTTTAAAATGAAAAAATAGCATAAAAATTTACTAATTTGAATGAAAATTTTAATTATCAACTTGTAGTCTTAGTCAAAAATGTACAATCTATTTTAAATTACATATTTTAACAAGCAATTCATTGCTACGTAATGAAAAACAATGTGGACGCAATATGTTCTATTGTTATGCACTATAGGTATAGTTTGCGCCCACCGTGGACGCAAAATGGAAGTTGTACAAATTCGGTGTAGTAATTCGCGTCCACCTTATTTTAGCTATTAATTGTAAAATAAATTAGCTGATTTATAATCCATACTATTCCATGTTTTGTTAGCAAAGTATAGAAACAGTTACATATTCAAAAATTCCCATTTAACAATAAGATACTTACCGTCAAACGCGATGCTGCGCACTATTTTTTTCTCAAAATCCCGCGCGTTTTAGCTCTCTCGTTTAATAGCCAAAATTAAATATTTTTTTTAAATAGGATAGGCGGTGCGCAGGCATATTTTGAATATGTGTGCATGTCTCTTATACATTGAGCTATTATCGGAAATTTTTCTTATTACAATTTTACTTAAAGTATACTTATTTTCGTGAATTTTCTAAAAGATATCCGCAAAATGGACGCGAATAGGCATGTGGACGCGAACAGGCGCAATGACCCTAGGAGGTTTATGAAAAATGAAATGTTTGTTTGAAAATTTATTTATTCATTCATAATATTATGTTAGCTTCTCGACGTAAAAAAAATAAAAAAATAGTCTTATTTTAATTTTATAAGTAGTATTTTATGTACCTACAGCTTTTCGTTGGAAAGTAGGTAAATTATTCATAGCAAAATAACTGATAACTATTACAGTCATTAGTTGTGTATTATTAATACAAAAATACAGATTATTCCTTCTAGTACCATAATCCCACGTCACAATGATCCCTGATTGGGGAGCGATCTCTATTTAGATAATTTAGTGGTTCTGTGGAGATGAAATATTTCGCCTACAGCTTGATCTTGTTATCTCGGAGACGCCATTTTGTTTACCTGATACCCTTAATCGCTTAGCATTATCTTCCTTTCGGATTTTATGTCTTGAGTTTGAGGTTGAGATTTAGTTCTAAATTTTACAACACTGTTTTATGTAGGTACACTTAGATATTTAGAGAACTTGATACTATAGTACTAGGTTGTAATAAATTCCACTTGATATCTTATATATAAAAATGAATCGCAAAATGTGTTGGTAAGCGCATAACTCGAGAACGGCTGAACCGATTTCGATAATTCTTTTTTTATTATATTCCTTGAAGTACGAGGATGGTTCTTATGTAGAGAAAACGTAAACATGTACCACGGGCGAAGCCGGGGCAGACCGCTAGTTATGATATAAAATAAAAGCAGAATATTTTAGATACGATAAACTATAATTACCTCTATAATAATTCACATAACACGTTACACAAGAGATATAAATCATTCGACACATAAAATAGCAAGTATTTGATAATTTCAACACGGTCAATAACCCTTCGATAGCTCAGTTGGTAGAGCGGTGGACTGTAGATGAAAACGATTGATATCCATAGGTCGCTGGTTCAAATCCTGCTCGAAGGAATCTTTTTTAATTTTTTTTTATATTTTTAATTTATTGGAATTTACCTTAGAAAACACATAACATTTGATTTAATTCAAAAAAAAATATTCGTTTTTTTTTTGGGAAAAATAAAACAATTGATTTCTGACTGCATTACAAATTACAATATTTATTCATTAACACTTTATTTTACATTTAACAGATATAATTTATACGTAGGTACCCTAGACGAAAAGAATTAAATTTAAATCATTCACGCTAACAAGACCGCAAATAAATTGACATTAGCCTGAACCAAATTTCTTTTCGCTGAGAAAACTGCAATCAAATAATACAAAATTCAATTTGTGCTCGGTTACAATTCGAAACCCTTGAGCGTGCTGAATCAATTACGACAAGATTTCCTTTGTGGTAAACATCAGGTAAAAAATTTGAGATCTTTTTAATCAATGCTCTTGTTTAGACCAAACGATAAGTGTACGATTGTTCTTTGTCTTTATTTTTTGTGTTTTACTTACTTAGGTACATAAAAAAGTAACTATTATTTCGAATATGATAGAACTTATCCTTTTAACTCGCCTTGCATTTATCACTGATAAATTATTACTTGCTGAAATAAAATAATAATTAAATTACGACACTCGTACACTGTGTATCTTATATTATCTATTGTACGATATACACAAATTAAATGATACACATTACACACACATTCTCTGGTCGACGCGGACGTAGTGCGTAATCATACCTAAATAAATTTCTTCCAATTTCATGACACGACCACAGTATTACAATATCTTAATACTGTAATACTGTGACACGACATTATATCGCCTGACGACCAAAAATCGTATCGTCAACCCAAAATAGTTTCACACTCAGTGAACAAGACCAATTATACGCAAATAAAGTTAACCCTTCAGTACTGTGGAACTTTTTAATTGACGCTAAATCGAAAAGGGATCACAAAAACGACTCAGCCCATTGTTACCGGAAATATCATTAATCTATGTGGGTGGCACTTTGGATGCCAATAAAACTATGTAAAACGAAAATAAATAAGAAATTGATTATTGTACATCTTTTTAATTTTTATGTCCTGTTCAAAATAAGAAAATAAAGCAAAAAAGCCAACATCACGCGGTGTTCCCAGGCGGTCACCCATCCAAGTACTGACCGCGCCCGACGTTGCTTAACTTCGGTGATCGGACGAGAACCGGTGTATTCAACGTGGTATGGACGTTGGCGATTATTGCACTGAAATAAGAATACATAATGTAGTTAATATACATACATAAGTACATATCATTATTTTTTTTATAATTTTATACACACTTGTAAAATAAAAAGTAGTTACATATATACTTTTCTTAAAATCACACGTTGTTAAGGATAAACACAAATCCTATCATTTTAAATCAGTAACAATGTATCAAATTACAAAACATAATCCTTCTTTTGACCAATTGATGCGAAAGTCGTTAATTACCAACTTAACCCTTTGTCTGGTGCTCGGAATAAATCTGTATTACATACGCTTCTCAAACTTTTTATTTTTTCTTTAAACATTTTGCCAATTTTATTTATAATTAATGTTCTCTATTTTTAAATACACCTTGAATATTAAAGTGAATTTTGTTTATTAACATTCGAAGGGCCAATAACGTAAAATCTAAATACTTCACAAGCCATTACTTACATTAATGTAGTACTATTTATTTCATAAGTTCTCCCAGAACAAAACGTCTACCTTGCTTTGTTGTTATATTTTATTTTGAAATTTTACTTATAAGTACCTAAGTAACTATACCTAGTTAAAAAAATAAAGCTTAGACTGACTGGTGTGCGGATACGTGAAAGAAAATATATCTCCTCTTTTTGTACATAATAACTCCAGTTCGATTAAAAAAAAGAACACATTAATGTTTTCATATTATATTACTCGTAATACCACAATTTAACATTCGACTAAGCTCACACCCCTGACATTGATTCATCCTAACCCGTCAACTGGTGATGGATCAAGTTATTAATACTGTGAGCGTGCCGAATCTGCCCACTAACCCTTTCTATGCATATTTAATTATTCTGCCATTCAGCCTTTTTGATTTTCTTTAAAACGTAATTAATAGCTTTTGAAATCTCATCCATTTGATACGCAAGATCGTTATGGGCGTGAAGGAATTTAGTTAGTTTGAAAAAATTTTATTGTTCATAATTCTGTTTGTTTTCTAATCAAGTTTGAAATACAAAATTACCATAAAATTGATCGAGAGAGATGAATGAGTTATGAATAACTGTTACTAAAGCCAAAAAGAAAGCAAATTATAATAGTAATTTTAAAATCAAAGCGCCTGTCGAAATGTGTACAGCAATATAGCAGACATAAAATTTAGCCTTTATACATTTTTAACGATCAATTTAAAACTTTTATTTACTGATACTTAATGTAAGACTGATTACTGATATGACCCATAATATTTTAAATAATATTCTTAATATGATTTTTATAACTTCAATTTCAATGACTCCACATTAAGTATAACGACTTCAATACAATTATTTATCTCTACTCTTTGAGTTGTGTATTTTATATAATTAATCATAAACACGTTTTATGAATCAAAATGACCCCTCCTTTACATATAAATTTAAATTTGTGTTCAAATATTCGCACGCGATAGTGACCATCTCTACATTATGAATCATAATTGCCCGCATAACTAATAATTTCGAGATCAATTACTTCTTGCTATTTTAATCTTGCAGGTACAGTTAAATACAAAAATCGTATAAAAAGTTTCAATAATAGGCACTGCAAATTTATCTGAAAATTCACTTACTTTATTAAATGCTAGTTTTTAAACTAGCGATATATGTTTAGTAAACAACAATATTCAGTCTTGACCAGGATGATGTACCTATACAGTATAATATTATGTGCATGGTGCATACCTAATTAAAAACTTAATCAATACTTCATTTTTGTTAAATTCACCAATTCATTTTTTCAAGAATTTTTTTAAGCATTTAAACGTTTCCTAAAAAATCTAAAAAAAATGCTCTCGACTGTACCCAAAATGTTAAACCCTTGCTCATTAAAGCCATGCGCACCAGAATTAGTATGCAGATGAGTTGAATTATGTGAAGTTGATCGATGAGACGGGAGTGACAATGTGCCCGCATCGCAGGCTTGGTCCACTTGATGCTTGTGCGCACCTAGCTTTATATTTTTACGTTGGGTAATAGCATAGACAAATATATGTAATAGTGACGTACTTTTAGTGACAGGAGCTTCTATTTTTTATAGAAAGTCATTTTCTAGTTAAATTTGCGAAAGTTATGATTTTTTATAGGTATTTTAACTAAGTATTTTAATCGGTAGAAACTAGAATGCTTAAAATTTTCTGTTTATTTTAATATTTTCTCCGCATGTTATAAATCTGTAGATTATTTAAATTTTAAATTTTAAAATGATAAAATTGACGAAAATTTAATTACTTACTTACTTAAAACATGTTATAGACCTAAGTAACATATTTAGTTTAAATAAAAAAACAAAAAAAATATGTCAATGAGAAATTAAAAAATATACAAAAAGCCAACATCACGCGGTGTTCCCAGGCGGTCACCCATCCAAGTACTGACCGCGCCCGACGTTGCTTAACTTCGGTGATCGGACGAGAACCGGTGTATTCAACGTGGTATGGACGTTGGCGAATACTCGTGTGAAATTATACTACATTTTCATATATTATACTAGTGAAGATCTAAGAAAAGTATAGATACACCGTTCTATAGTTTGTGCGAAAGAGATGCAACAATAGAGAATGCAACATGATAAGATTGCTTAATTAGAAGCAATTAAGCGATATCGTGGAACTAATTAGCGGAAGATAACAATGTTGATTAACAATAATGTAATTACAGATAATAATATGAACGGTTCGTCACTGACAGTAAATTATTAATGTGAATAGCGATTGTAGGTAATATGGGTGTGCCTCATATTGGACATTATGGTGTCAATTTGTAATAATCATTCAATAATTATTAAATAAAGTGCTTACCTATAAACACCCATTATGATTAGAGTTTCGTCTATTATATTCATAATATAATTGTATTTTAGTTAACATAGGTGATATAAACAGATTTACCTACCTAGGTACCTACTTCCTTCAGGCTTCACGTATTAAAAACTACCAAAATAAAAGCAAAAAATAGATGGGTCATTTTCAAAATATTTGTACGTCACGAAATTGTCAGTAAACTGTTTCGTTAGGAAATGTCAGGAAGTTGTAAAAGTAAGGCTGTATTCAGAATAAGGTAATATTACATATAAAAAAGTAAGAAGTCACTAGTTAAAAAAAAAATATATTTTTAGTTACAAAATAATCAACAAACAATCAATTTTTATAATTCTCTGTTTGCTTTTCCTTTTCTTTTCTTCTATCATTAGCTTCTTTCCATTTTTGTCTTCGAGCTTCTTTTTCACTGTCATTAAGATCTGATATTTTTCTTTGTCTTTGTTTCACTTTCTCGAGCTGTTTTTTCCTTTTCTTTTCATATTTTTCAGGGTTTTGCTTTTTTAGTTTTTCAATGTATTTTTTTGCCGTTCGGCACCGGTTGGCGGCATTCTGAAACTAAAAAAAGCTGTTGGATATATGTATTTTGAATAAAAATAAAAACAAAAGTAAGCATCACTCGTGTGGGTGGAAAAGCGATCAACACTAAATGCAATAAGGTAAGCGTTATCCCATCAGAAACCACTTGTAAAATTGGAGGCCAAGACTCACTGATCCGCTTTCACTATAAAAAAGTTATCAGATCCCAGGAAAAGTCAAGTCCCTAAGCCCGACTTTACTAACCCTACATCATGGTTTAAAAAAGTATGGCCTGTAGTTACAAAAAAATAATCTTGAGAGATTTATTGTTTTTCTCCTTTATTATTATTCGTTACATTAATTTAACACACATTTTAATATCTTATTTTCATACTTTACACATGAGACCACAGCTTTACCGTCTACAATTTACTGACGTCAGTAAATGTCAAGAAATTGTTCGTCAGTAACATGTAAAAAATAACCTAAGAAATACTTTTACACAAAACATAATCACATTTACCATTAGATTGAAAGTGTAATCTATTACTCTAGTCATAATTTAAGTATATTACAATTGCGGTAGGTGAATTCTTCAAAATGTACTTACTTTTGTTGAGAATACGTCGTTAGGAAATTGTAACTAAATTTTTTGCACAGCACACTACTGGACTTCTTCCATGTCTGGACGACGAACAAAATGGCGGCGCGTTAATGTGACCTTACTTTTCGTGACATGACCATTGTTGCCAATGATAAGAGTTAGATTCCTCTTCTTTGTGATACAAGAAGTTGGTTAAATATGTCAATAAATCAGTGTCACGAAATTGTAACGATTGATAGGGACATTTTTATAATATGTAATTCTTCGTTTATTTAAGGTAATTTAAATAGTTTAATCTATCAGATATAACACTTCAAACATTGCTTTTTAATTATGATACAAAAAAATAGGAAGTTTCATACAAAAATTCTGATAAAAATATTGGTTTTCATTGTCGTCCACATAGGGGACAATAAAAAAATGTATGGAGCTTTTTTTGTTACTTTATTTTCACATTAAATTTATGTAAGAATTTGAATCGCAATTCATTGCTTTTTATCAGAAATGATATGCAGTATGCTTAAGTTTAGTCTGTAAAAAGTTAACAATGATTTATTTCAGTCGTAACCATATTTTTTTCGAAGGTTTTTTAGGGGGACAAACATTTTGTAGTAATGTACAATTATTTTGAAAACGACTCAGATAGTGACTGATAGTTATTGAATAGATTTTTTTAAATAAATGTAGGTTAATTTAATATAGGTACTTACAGCTTATTTTTATAAATAATCGAAGTTTATCCCAATATTTAATAGAATATCACCAGCAGCATTACAAAACCATTCGCTCACGATATTGGTTCTGACAATACTCGAATTGGAATCCATAATTTATTCACCCCCGTGCTGTAGTGTCAAATTCCAATGTGAAAGTGTGGAAGATTATTTATTACGTTTCAGTTTTAACTAATATTATGTTGAAAATATTGAATTGTTAAAACTTTTTGAAGGTTTGGAAAATTAATATGTTATAAGGACGCTCTAACTTTTAATGAATCTATGGTTTAAATTCTTAATAAAGATAATCTTGCAGTTATTAGTTGGTATGATGGCTAATGAAATGTTGAAATGTGTGAACTAAAATAAAAATAAATTATAAAGTACATATAATAGGTACCTTTTAGTTCAGTATAGTTCATGGATGACAATATATTTTAAAACAATAATAACAAACGTAATCATCAAACTATCAAAATATTGTGTGAAAATTTAAATTCAGCAAGAAGCAAAAACGAGGCAACGGAAAAATATACCACAAACAATTCAAAAGAACATAAAATATAGCACGAAAATATAGATTATAAAAAATGTGCCCGCTTATAAATTGTAAAATCAAACTTAACCCTTCCACGCATCGCGGGGTCTCTAAAGCCATTTCGGGGTATTAATTACCGAATCGTTCACGCGTTGCTGACTGAGACGCGACACTCTTTCAATGTATTCACCCCTTATCTGCTACTCGACTGAATATTAATAATTTTCACTACAGGGGTAATCTTTAGCGATTAATATTTCGAGTCACATAAGAGGATTGCGCATATTAGAATTGTGACTAAATTAACCGTTGGATAAAATGTGGCTTTAACACGGGTAAAATATAGATATGTTTCGAAAATTTTATGTTTACTCTATTATACTTATTATTACTGTTATGAATCTGTCTTCACGCACGGCACGGGCACGAGTAAGATAATGGTATCATATCTTTTATTTACTATAAACATCCGAGAAATCCATATATATTTTATGGGATCCATTAACACAAAGCATTGTGGATCTGTAAAAGTGTAATCAAATAAAAATATCGCAGACAGATCTTCAATATTCATGAGGTTATAACCACGAATCATTGGAACTGGTACGGGTGTAATATTTTTCCCAATCACCATTAGTACGTATCTACTTGCCTACCGACCTTTACACAGCGTACGATAGCCACATGCTCACAGCTTGTCACCCAAAAATCTCTCATCAATCTCGCCAACTATTTACGTAATGTACACCTTACATACAAACATTTAAGGGTCGATTTCGAATGAAAGATAATCATCAGTTTGGTCAATCATTCTTGCAGTAATTTCGCAGCAGAATGCGGAATATGTCGACACTTCACTTTTATTGTATCAAATAATAGGGGTGTTCTTATAGCCGTTATCGCGTGTTTGATCTAAAATGATACTTGCCTCGCTCACTTCGAGGGGTGTTTTGTATAGAGCATGGTGCCAAAATTCAACCGATATCAAAAATAGAATCGCTCAAATAAATATGGTAGATCCAAGACTGAATTGTCTCCTTTGTCCGTGGTTTTATAATGCCGTTGACGTCAGAATGATGTATTTGATACGGTTCTAAAAAATATAAGGGGACCGCTAAGCTGGACTATCACTCAATCTTTAATATTGTGTTTGTAAGATGATTTCGTGTATACTGTAAATTAAACTGTCAAAAACAGAAAGTATTTTTGAAATGAAGCGGGAGAAATAAAGTATAGAGATGTTCTCTAAAATACCTAATTAAGATTTAAAATGAGGTAAAAAGGAGGTTTTATCTTCTATAGATATCTATAAATTGTTTATAGTTTTCCATTGCGCTGTCATAAAAGCATCTCAAAAGCGTCGCTAGCTAAACTCCCTCGATTTCCACCAAATAAATTCAGCTGAAAATATTTCGTGTCTCCATGAGCCATAGATTTTACGCTTCAAGGCATCTTGAAGACAATAAACTGAGCAAACGTAGCGAACGATAACAGCCAGCCATTTGGACATTTCAAACTTAGCTCGGATCTCAAGACATAACCATTTCCTATTCTCGTATGAGTATCATCCATCGAATACAACTAGTCTGCGAACTGACGTGCGCAATCAAAACACAATACGTTATAAATGGCTCACATTATATTGGAGCCAGCGTAACTTGCGCTAGTTAGACGATATTTTATTCAATTTTGGCATCTTTACCGTATAAGATATGGTTCAGAATGTGACAGTGGAAGGTGTTTATTTTTGTAAATTATGCTTTGACTTCCCAACTTTGGCCCATAACCATCCCGCTGTGATAGGTATAAAACAGCAATAGGTTTCGATAAATTTTCTTGTATTATTTATAGCGGTAGTTTGGTGTGGCGTCATTTCAGTCCATTACTTAGATAGTGGTGATATAGGATAAAAGAATATGTTATCTGAAAAGCAAATTGTTGGCTTCATTATTATATTATTTTTATTATTGTATAGTATTGAATATTTAAATATTATAAATTTTAAACACGAAAATAATAATGAAAGCAATAAGAAGGATAAATATAAAGCTTATAATGTAATTACTGTATATTTTTTATTCTGTTTTCTATATTATTATAACATTATGTAAATTTACCAAGGGCCAACACGGGTTTCCATAAAGTATTGTCAATACTGTACTTATTTTTTCCTTATGAAATCTATTTTTATTTTTTACTCATTATCTCCCAACATTATGGTCTGCATTCGCCAACGTCCATACCACGTTGAACACACCGGTTCTCGTCCGATCACCGAAGTTAAGCAACGTCGGGCGCGGTCAGTACTTGGATGGGTGACCGCCTGGGAACACCGCGTGATGTTGGCCTTTTGCATATTTTGTTTTAACAATTTCATGTTATTTTGATTGACGTATTAAGTTCATCAAAACAGCGTTTTATCCATTAAAATGGTCGAAATAAAATGAAATGATAATTTATTTGGTTGCGTAGATCGGTCCCGTAATTATTGGACGATACCTTTAACCCGTAACAAAAACAAGAATTATTTGAAAGCATCATAATAATCAAAATTACATAATTACAGACAACTGATGTCAACCAAACCTCATGTTTATTTCACTGGTAATAATCAAATCATCAATTACCCACTAAATAAAATTGTCCCTAACAAGGGAACACTCTTTGTTAATGAACGAACTTTAAATAAATTGGGGTACAATTTACCCCGTACGCACGCGATCGGTTAGGCTTAAAAGGTAAATAAACAAAATATATTAATAATTTATCCTGCGTTTTTATCACATCGGTTTTCAAGACAATATTTATAGGGAAAACAATTTCAATTAGGTACTTTTGTGTTTTTTAATGTTATGTGAGAAGAATCGATTGTAATTTGATACATTTCTTTGATACTTTTCATTTTTCAATTTAGGTACCTAAACATGTTTTAGAAAGTATACGGAATAGTAGCGGATATTTTTTTAAGTTTATCCAAACTTTATTGCGCTATCATTTTTCATACGTTGAAAAAATAAACCATTAAAAGTGCGCGAGACTATGAAAGTAAAAACATTAAACAACACACAACAAAATAAATAACATTGTGTTAATAATTTAATCCCCAAATTAAGCCACAGCATTACAAACTATTTATTCTATTTCGTAGAGAAAATAGAATTACCCAAAAGATAATTTCACTTCGTGGCACGCACGTGCTGTCGCGTGTCAAATAATTTGCCGCCAAAATTCTGTTTGTATTTAAGATTGAATGGAAATAAACGGAAAATGTATTGTCAATTTGTTTTTTTAAGCCATTGCATAGCTTCAATCGCGGGCCTTGAGCGCGGGGACCGAATCCAGAAATTCCGTAACGAAAAACCTCACGCTCCCCACTCCGACGGGCACGGAGGTGTGGCTTGAAGGCATAGCATGCAATAGCTTTACCGCGGCAGTCCCCGAGTGCCACACGTCTTTTTTATTTTACAATTACCTATTTCGTTATTGTTAGCAATGACTGCATTTAAAGTAAATATATTTCTTTCAAGTAAATAGGGAAGTAAATTAAGTAATTACCTAATATTTAAAAATTTCTGTCGTTATTTTTATTCTATTGATAGTATTTGAGTCACTCAATAATAAGAATAAAAACTACGAACAAATAAATCATTAAAACGGTTGAACGGATTTGTTGATTTGTCCCCGTTTGAATAATTAAAAAAAAACTTAAAAAAATAACTATCCGCGTGGATCCGGGGCGAGCAGCTAGTATACATACTCTCTATGTATCATTACAACTCTATAAAGATATAATTATAAATAATATGTTGTCATGAGAATTTGTACTATAATTTCAACTCTGTACCCAACGCTCCGATAGCCGTGATCGTCTAGTGGTTAGGACCCTACGTTGTGGCCGTAGTAACCCAGGTTCGAATCCTGGTCACGGCAGTGTTATACACTGTTACGGCGGAGATATGTTTTTGTGGTTTATTTGTTTATTGTATAGGTAATATTATTTTTTATGTCCTTTTTTATTATACTTTCATGATTCCGTTATAAAACTGAGAAGCTTATACAAATATACATGAAATTTTTATGTCATGTTACTAAAGAATAATAATTATGGTTTAAAATATTTTATCTTTTGCCTTTCATTTATTTTCTATTCATTGGAATATATACATTCATTTTTTTATTTAACGTAAGTTTTTATTTTAGATTATAATTATTAAATTATTTTAACGTCGTAAGTTTAATACGTTGTCAACATTATCTAATGTTATTTCAGTTATAACATCGCCAACGTCCATACCACGTTGAATACACCGGTTCTCGTCCGATCACCGAAGTTAAGCAACGTCGGGCGCGGTCAGTACTTGGATGGGTGACCGCCTGGGAACACCGCGTGATGTTGGCTTTTTGCATTTTTTACCATTTGTTCTGATTTTATTTTAACGCTGAATAAAATTAACTGAATTATTTTTATTTGTTTTAACTTTTAATAATTTAATGTTTACTATTACCACAGAATAGTGTTAATAATTACTATTATGTACGTGCTATTACACAATAAATATTTTTGTAAACACTGTTGTTTTATTTATTAATTATTATTATCCTGGTCATTGTTACCCGTATACGAATTACGATACAATTTAAATAGGTACACCAACTGTAACAACAATTTAACAGCTAGATCATTAAAACGGACGTAAATCCTAACGCATAATATCCTTAATGTATTATTAGGGAAATAACGAAATTACTGTCCAAGTTTCAATAGTGCCCAAAAACCAAAAACATCACCCCAAGGAGCGGTTTGCATAAAGAGAGACGAACATAAAATCTTACGATGACATAAAACAATTAAATAGGGTAACAATCACATCGAATTTGCAGAATTTTAAACTCTATCCCGTGGATTTAAGGTTGTTAAAATCTTATTACGAGCGCATTATGAAATTTGCGAAATTTATGCACAATTATTATAGCATCTCTACGAATATACGAAACAACATTTTGGTACAAAGCAATACTTGAATTTGCTTTTACATTGCGGCTTTGCTTCGTAAAATTTTGCGCCTCACAATAAACAACGAGCAATACTTACGCAACGAGCAAATTTATCGCGTCGGATTTACACGGCAGGGTGCGAGATTCAATTCGTTCGAAGCGTTCCCTTAATTTAAACAGGACAATGGTCAGTGGGTTGTAACTGCCTTGATCCTAAGTTATGTTAGGATTAGCTCTATCTTAATATCAGCTCCATTAACAGGGGTCAACTTAGAGATACGGGTGTGATTGAGTTAATGAAACCATCTTGCAATATATGTAAATGTATTGCCTCCGGCTCTGTTTAATGCATGAGATTAAATTTTGCTTTTATTTATTTCGCTTCCTTTGTTTCGAGTAACGTTTGAATATAAATTATTATATGTATGTACGCTATTAGATTAGATACGCTTATGTTTTGGTAAATAAATATATTTAAAAGTAAAATAAGCATTTAATATTTCGAAATTACACTTTGGTATTCCTAAACGTCGCGTCGCTTATACGTTGTTTTAACATTATTTTATTTTGATAGGCAATGTTTACGTTATAATACGTTTAATTATTTTAAATGAAACGATTCTTTTAATGAGATCAACATATTGTGTTGATTCTATACCTAATCCTGTCCTTGATACACATTTTTTTAATAAATAATAAAATGACCTTTAAACATAATGAATGTACCTACATCTAAAACTTTAAATATACAGTTGTAAACCATACCAAATTCTTGTTTATCAAAGATAGATGATACCAAGTACTTATATGAATATCTCATTCCCCATTAACATGCAAACATTGGAGACCAACAAAAGCCTGTAAAGCAGATATAAATGATGTCAATTTATAAACCATTGTTAGGACGTTCCTGTCATCAGTATGTTAATTGCATATTCAATGGTATATCTAAGTACTTAGGGTTGAAAATATTAATCCTTTGTGTTATGAGATACTGTGCAGAAGTTAATAATCAAGGTAACTAGTTTCTTTACAATTGATAAATCGAGTACATATTTTATTGGTATTATGAGGTCGCTTTTGCTTATTTCATGTTATCTGTTGAGTGGATCGATATTGTGCGTTTTTACTTTTTGTGTGTCCAATAATGTGGAAATAGAATCTAAATGGGGTACAATTTTTGGTAGAACCTATGCTTTTGGCCAAAGATTAAATTATTCTTGGATATTTTTTCCTTAAAATATAAAAATATGTCAAATTAAAACAATATTATGTTGACTGTTTAATAACTTCGTTGATTTCGTTACATCAGACATAATTATCATGTCTATGGCATAATAATTTGTCTTTGAACATATTTAACAAGACCTATTTCATTATTTTATTTAACAGCCCAAAATACATTTTCTTTTACATTTTAATCCTTACTAGGCTTAGCAGAGATTATAAAGGCGAGGGCACAAATTGAGATGCGCTGATAACTTACGTAATCCATATAACAAATGGTGTTAAGGGGATGAATTAATTTTTCTAACATTTACGGCCCTTTTTAAACCTTCGTAATTTTTATATTATTAAAGTTGTCGTGATGAAAATTCTTGACAAGAAAGTTCAATAGTAACACAATACGTCTACCGTTTTAGAAACATGATTCCATGATATTTTCTCGATAGAAAAAAAATACAAAGTTCTCATTGTTATTTTTTTTTAATCTCTGGCATCTTCAAAATAACAAACGTAAAGTTACGACTTTTTGGACATTAACTATAAAATATACAACCTATACGTCTACCGTGTTAGAATTTTGAAATATGCGATGGTTTTGAATGAAACAAGAAATACTTGAAATTAGCGCGCGACCAGCCAATATAGTGAGAGCCGCCCTGTACCTTCCTACCCCGATCGCTGCACGAGTCATTCCCGCTACGGCCGTCACACGGGGAACTTGTGTCGCTTGCGCAATCGTAAAAAAGGGTGACAACACGATAAGACAAAATGAGACAAATGGGGACAATAAAGAAAATAAGAAGAAGAAACATAAAGGTTGGAGGAAAAAGAATGCTTACAATTGGAACAAATTAATGAAGTAAGTTCGTTTTATTTTAAATTTGATGATAATTGTATTATAGACGATGTTATGTACCCCTGTTTTAAGTACATAACGAATGTGTAAGATTTTTTAATTTATAGCATAAATAATCTTTTCAGAAATCCGGAATCCAGAAGGAAAATAAACCCACTGATTGTTCACAATGTGAACCCACTCCTTCGTAAGTACCTTTATTCAGTCAAAAATGTATGTTATCAACGCTCTACTGGTTTTATCGCATGATTCCATTTTTAGCAAAAAGCAACAAAGTGCAAAGAAATAAAAAATCATGGTGAACTTAGTGGAAGTAT
The DNA here is from genome assembly GCF_061535395.1 of Colias eurytheme. Taxonomy (NCBI): domain Eukaryota; kingdom Metazoa; phylum Arthropoda; class Insecta; order Lepidoptera; family Pieridae; genus Colias; species Colias eurytheme. The sequence continues at coordinate 7,973,688 of NC_142999.1, read as the reverse complement.
GGTGGACGTAATATGGAATTATGGAACAGGAGCTCGTTGGAGTAGTATTATATTTAAAAAAAAAAAATATTGTGTGGTTTTATGAAACCACGGTAAAAGTGAAACTGTTCGAATGGTTCCGAACACTGCTTTGTGTAGCGCATGTCGCGTGACGGTCGGCTGCCGAGACGATGTAATAAAAGTTTCACTTTAAAATACGAAAAAATTTGAAGAATTTCTTAGTAGGTGGTAGATAAGTATGTTGTATAAAGAATTTGATGTTGATATTTATTTCATTTATACTTACTACACCTGTGCGGGAAATTGCTTAGTACTAAAACCGGTTTATATTCATATTTACATAGTAATGTGAGTTTTCATTTCGAAAAATTTTGTGTAAGTATATTAAATTGAGTTCCTGGGTGATCTGGAAACACAATTGGGCCCGGAGGATGGCGCTGCAGTCACTCCTCCTAATCACATGAACCGATTTGGATGAATATTTGTGTGCACATTTCATTGTTGTGGGATGATTGGTTGATTCGTTTTCACATTAGCTAATATTATGTATTTTTGTTGTTAGAAAGTAAACTTAATTTAATGTTTATAATACATTATTATTGGTATAAATAAGCCAGTGTTCGTCTCACATTGCTGTACCTGCCTACCTATCCTACCAGGGCCTAACTTTGTTCTGGCTATTTTATTTTGATTATTTGTAATGAATAATTACAATTATAATAGAGTGCAAAAAATAAATACATGCGTCAATATATTTTGTGTTTTTTTTAAACAATTTTTTTATTTAAAAAAATATCATTCTGACCGCGGCTTTGCCCGCGTGGAATTAGGTTATATCGTGAATCCTGTTTTATCCCACAGAAGTGTTCAGTTCGGATAAAAAGTATCCTATGTGTAAATCCAGGCAATTAGCTATATTTTATCAAAATTGGTAATGTAGTCTTGACGTGATTAAGTAACAACTAACAAAAAAATATACAAATTAACATCCAAAGTTTCGCATCAGTTTTACTGTATTAGCGATATCTTCCACTCTTGACTTTGACTGAGAAGAATTGGGGATTATAACTTCTTTCAGAAATAGTACCTTTCATTTCTGGGCATGATGTAATATCTACGTCAGCATCAAATTCTATCTAAATCAATTCAGTAGTCCGCGTAATTAGGTACCATTTCATTTTTTCAGAGTAACAATATTTTTTGTTATTTTAAAGATTATTTATAACCTGTATTATTTTGTAATAAAGTAAACATTACGAAATAATAATAATTAATAATGTCTAAGTATTTGTTAAAAAGAAGATAATTTTGTGTTTATAAGCAAGAAAATAAAACCAATAAATCAACAATTAAATATATGTATAACAATATTATAACTGTATGACGACTCCATACATGTTTGTCCCGAGTCGGCCAGCGGCAGCGCGGCGAGTATGCAAGAATGACTTCGCGCACACCCGCGTTCGCGATAGCGAGCTATTAGACTCCGCCCGCCAAGCAGTGGATTTTTTTTTGTGTATCGTCTTAATAAGAAACCTGTCGCGAGATTAGTCAGCTTTAATTGTGGTTGTCAACGCGGTTGCTAGTGATGTGCTCGAATTATCGATATCGATAGAGTTGAGGTGCGTTTTTTGTTTATTATAAAATTTGAGCTCTACTTATTCGCTTTCTCGCTTCTCAATTTACTTCTAAAGCGATTTAGTACGTGTTATTAATACTAGGAATATCGATAAAATAAGTGGATGATTTTGATTACGAAAAGACAAAGCATAGATATACTAGACTTGATATTTATGTCTGATCAAATTTTTAAATCAATGTGGAACAAATTTGATGCGCCTACTCTACTTATTAGCAAAATATATTAAAGCCTAGTTCTATCAAAGTACTCATATCTCACTTATAACGTCGATGGAAATAAAATTTCAGCACATCACTATTCTATAATTCGACTGCGCTATTCGCGGCGTTAAAAGCGGATTACTTTTAAAATTAAAATGGCGTTCGCGGTACGTAATTAAAATATGTCATAATATTTAGGGGAGGGGTGGAATAGTAAATTAGAAAGGTTTCGTAGTTTATTACTTTAATCAATGGATATGATTAATTAGTTTGTTACTTTTTATGTAAAAATATTTGTGAATGTTGTATCATATCTCTTTTCGCAATAGGTTTAGGTGGAAGATGCAGGTAAAACTTACTCTTTAATTTAAAACAAAGCGATCTAGTATTTATTCTGTCTGATAAAGTAATTAAATAATACAGCTATCTCTTATGATACAGAAATAATAAAGATAGAGATTGCTCGATACATTTCAGATTCATAAAAATATGAAAATAAATAATAAACGTTATTTTATACTTAGGTATTTTACATAAAGTTTACATAAAGCTTTTAATAGTCACTTAACATAATATTTTGAAGAAACTTGATAGTCTCTTTAACACTTCCATCTCATTCCTAAATAATTCCCACAAAATCACGATTGAGACAAGACAAATACAGCCATTAGATTCTGCACTAGCCACATTAGTACTGGTCAGCAAAATAGACGAACATTTACCAAGTTGTGCCTTCATTAATTCAAGGGAGTTATGACGCTTTGGAATTACTTGCACTAATTGTACAGATATATTCTGTGTTACGCTGTTTTGATTATTATCTGTAGCTTGAGTTTATCTAGGAGTTTAATATTAACTTTATCTGGAAGGAAAGAACGGATGATTTTTTTATTGGAGATCGCCTGGAAGAAAGTAAAAAGGCATTGTTTTATGTGTATATAATTTATAAGCAAAAACTGTGAACTTACTTTTTAATAACTAGAAAATTATAATGAATCTAGTTAATAAAAAACTTATTCCATGCTAGACAATTTATTCAAAAAATTATACACATATAATTTATACAGTACGTCTGTACATACTGTATATAATATGTGTATTACTTTTCCTGTGAAAACGTCGAATACACAGCATTCGTTTTGCATTCTGTTATCCTGCGTAATACACTAATGCCCATGTAAATCCTTATAATTCAAGTTAATGATGTAACAAACGGGATCCAGCATCCATTGAAGAGGGTCCAGCACAAAAACAAACTCTCTTTCAATACCACGGACCCCTGTCAGCGAAACAAAACACTTTAAGAGTGAAAAATGAAATCAAGTGGACATTGCGTATGGTGCTGGGTAAAGTATGGACTTGGACAATTTTTGTTAGGTGCGTTATTATATTCAGATGTAGGTTGGTGTTTGTTTGGATATTATGATATTTAATGATAAGCACACTTAAATATTGTCGTAAACTTATGTGGCGGTTTTAAAACCACTCCATTAACTTGCTTGCGACAAAAGAATTCAAGGTAATAAGTAATTATTATAAGTTTAGTTGTGGAAAACTCAATTAATTGTTTGATAATATACGTCCACGAGCAAATCGACAAAAACATGCATCCTCATAATATTTTATAAGCCTTTTATCTACGCATACAGACATGACTCATATTTGGCTTTTTTAGATTTGCTTTATTAAATTATTCATAATATGAAATGATTCTTTTACCAAAAAATCAGTCAAGTTCAAACTTTTCGTATCCAACCCGCATAGTAACTTGACCATCCATTTATCAGCAGCACTTAAGCGAATTTACATAAAATCCGACGCATGATTAATGCGTGTACGTGATACGGTAGTGTCCGTGGATTATTCTGTTTATTTAATGTATAGTTGATTAATTATACCGCGAAATAGGACAGAGATAGCGCCCTGATAGGTGATCAAGCTGAGCGTGTTCATTATATTTTGTAGAACCGTTAACCGGGTTGACTGATATAAGAATTAATATTATATTATGTCCATTAGGAATAATATAACATTGTATTATTAAATGAATTTCCAACACTCAATGTTATTATTGAATTATTGTCGCCCAATTTAACAAAGTTACAAACAATCCTTTTTGTACTATAAAAATTATGACAACGACTAGAAAACATTAAGTTAAACACAAGGCTTAGAATTATAATGGGTTTCCGAATCGGTTTTCTGAATCTTAAGCTAAAACTATTATGTATTACTTACTTGAAGCTTACTCTACATAAAGCTCACACGCTTATTGCACACTTACATTAATGAATTATTGTGCCTACATTTTTGACGATTGTTACATCATAGAAAAATGAATCATAAAATAAACACGAAAAAGTAACACAGGTGCCTTAACCACGTGAATGCGAAAAAGACTCAAAAACTCGAATTCGACATGTCTACGAACGGAAACCATAAATCTATCGCTAAGCCTTCGCTCGCTAAATAATAGATGCGTTTTAACATCGTACGAATTATTCAGACGCGCAATAATTCAAATCGATATGAAATAGTGTTTTTGGTAATGTATTGAAATGAAGGAAAATCGGGTAATGTATTGTTTGCCGTGATAAGATATATTTGTTTATGTAAATTTGGGATTTATAAGCTGTGTTGGAGACAAAAACCAGCAAACACACGAAGATTTTTCTACATAATGCCATCCTGTATTATAGATTAAATTACACTGAAACTCTATCTTTAATCTAGTAAGATTAGTAAAACTAGTTTAGTAAAACTAGATTATTTTTAATTTGATTTTTATTAATTTTTATTATTTATATATCAGAAGCACTTTTGAATTATTTTCTTATCTACAGAAAACAAGTCCCTCATACATTCTTAAAGTTAGATTTAGACCTTACTGGATTTTTCCAGTTGAACTTTGCTCATCAAGTAAATGCTGTCAACTCCATTGAATACTGTAAAGTTAATCACGCCTTACATCTAGTTCCAATTGCATCTACCCTCATTTCTCGAATTCAACACAATTCACAACAAATCTGCACACAAGAACAGATGACGTTCGTTTTTCTCCCATCCGCTGTATTCAAATTTGACAGTGACAAATCCTTGGTCATTTCCGGCTGCGGTTCGGATGTTCATATCATTTATATTCATTCGCGTTCGAGTTTTGTGCGAGTGATAAGTCATCGAGAAGATGTTTTATATTAGGGGTGTAAATTAAATTACTTCGACTGTGGACTGATTGTGTTCTATTGTGTTTTGCTCTAGCTTACGCTCGCGTTGTTATCACATTATTTTATTTTGTTGATCTGCCTTCAGTGATTCCTACAACCAGAACATAATTATTTCTTAGCTAATCGAGTCTGAGTATTTACGGTAAATTTCCTCTTCATAAGCAAAAAACGTCTAAATTACGGTGATAAGAAGCTTTTGAGACAACACTTTGTCTTTTAAACATTAAACTAACATTGTTTAATTATTTACAACAACTTATGAAAAATAAACTAACTTTCCATTCTAAGTGAATACGCAAGTCTCCAAGGAAATATGATATTTTATTATTTGTCTTCATTGTTTAAAGAATAATGCATTTCAAGCCACTTCATCATAAGAAAACAATATGAAACAGCCAGACCCTTTCATAAATCATCATTAGCCTTTGTTTCTTATGCGCCAGTCTTGCGTTGCATTTTGTCAATTTACTTTATAGTCCGAGAGGTAACTACTGAAATAGTAACTAAAAGTAAGTTGTTTTATTTTTCCATAGAGTATTATGATCGTAGCGTTTACCGTTTTTTTTCTGGCTCGAATTTTAATTATTAAACAACAAATAATGTATCAATGCTACAAATTAATAACTGTTTTAATTGTATCAAACTCAGTACGATCTGTACAAGCTCTTTTATGAGTGGAGTAATATTTTAAGAAGAAAAATTTTCTTGATTTTAAAGCTATTTAAAATACAATTTTCATCCACTTAAATGTCTTATTAATTTATAAACTTCAAACTGTTAGGGATAACCGATGTATAAATAAATTTTTCTCCATCTCTCTTACTATAAATATATTCTTTCTCACCAAGTTCAAATGTTGAATTCGCTACTTAAAACTAACAAAGCTAGAGTCCAAATCAACTTCAGCACAGCTCATTTCCTTTCATTTGCAATCAGTTTTCATTTAGTAATACATTACCTTCAATTTCCAAATGAAAAGCAATCAGAGGAAAATACGTCTGAGAAGTAATAATAACGACCAGTTTGACTTGAGCTCTCGACACTTGCTTTCTTACGTGAATCGTATAAATTTACCGTTTATCACGGGCCTTTGTCACTGGTGAAGTTTTATAAGGAAAACGCTTGAAGCATATTCGGTAGGAAATCTTGGATATCACTTAGCTTGGAGTTATAACAATAAATTCGCGATACCATTTACATGCGGGCGCTTGGGGGTGCGGCACGGTTCGCTGGCGATGGTAATGCGATGCCGCGAGCTTTTTCCTGTTTGTCCCTTATGCTATGTCAAAATATTTGGAAAATTCTTGTGATTTTTTTCAATACGCCAAATTACTTATAGACCGGGAGATACTGACACAAAATTTCGAGTCATTTGTAACAGGATGGCGGTTCTACAGGGGTCTTAGTACGCAATGACAAAAAGAAAAATGATGGTGTGAACGCTGGTACCGGTGGGTTAGTCGCGTGGGCGTTAGTCGAACTCGTCGGAAAAATAGCGAAAGTCAAACGATTTGTAACACAAAAATTTTAGAATTTACCGATAGCCCATAAAAAAGAAGTAGGCGGTAGTGTCATGCCATACTTTTCCGGTATGACTTACAGCCCGCCATACCGACGCGAATGTGTTGATTAAAAAAAAAACAATTATTCAACCATTTGTACCAAGCTAACTTTTGCACAGGTAACCATCGTCGTGCAGCCATTTACGAAAATCGCCATGCCATACTTTTCGGACGATTCCAAATGGTCGCCATACCGCCGAAAATCTGCAAAATTTTTTTATTTCGCCTATCTTTTTGTACCAGTATTGCATTTGGCTTTTTGGAGAGTATTTGATAAAATGTGACCATTATTATATTTGCCATACTTCTAGTAGGGGGAAAAAGTGCTGTCATACTTGAAAAATAAATTTATTATTAATTTATATAAGTGAAGATTTCCAACACCTAGATCTTTGAAATTTTGTATTTATATTCGTTGATCCTCAAACTTACAGGAAAAATAAGTGCCATACTGTTACAAATCGTTTGACTTTCGCTATTTTCAGATGAGTTCCACTAACGCCCACGTGACTAAGCCGCCGGTACCAGCGTTCACACCATCATTTTTCTTTTTGTCATTGCGTACTAAGAACCCTGTAGAACCGCCATCCTGTTACAAATGACTCGAAATTTTGTGTCAGTATCTCCCGGTCTATTATTCGTGGTTAGTCATGCGATAATCATGCTCCTGAATATAATAAAACGATTTTTTAAGTCATGCACAGTATTAGAATTGAAATCAGTATATTTTCCCAATTATATTATGTATTAATAATTATTAATGAATCGCAATTACAAACCTTAAATATTTTCGGCAATCTGCGCTATTACCACTCAGTCCAGTTTTTTACTGGTGTAGTTAATCGAAACAAAAACATTGTCACACTGTAGTATTGACTATTTTTATTTAAATTATGTTGATAAGACCCTCTAAAGTTACATTGAAAGTGCGAACGCCTGACTTAAATTTAGCAAACAATTTAACGCACTTTATTGAAAGTGTTACGAGATATTTCTAAACAAATGTCAAATAAACGCTCTCCAAGTTATCAAATAGGTTTGTCCCATAAATTAAGGACAATATACATGTTAATGGCAGAAGAAAATCTAAGACTTCCCCTTTCCTTACGTTCAATTGAAGAGAAATACGCTTTTTGGATACGGCAGTTAATGTGTTACGAATAAACGGCATTTTATTTGAATTCTCAATGCTTTAACATCTCTGAGTAAAGTTAAACATCTTTAAGAAGTATGTTTGAATTGTAAAAATAAAAATTGTGTTGCCTTTGTTAAAAAATCTGAGCATCCTATCCTATCCTATCCTACTAATATTATAAATACGAAAGTTTGTGAGGATGGATGTGTATGTGTATGTTTGTAACTCTTTTACGCAAATACTACTGAACCGATTACAATGAAATTTAGCACACATATAGAGAGAAACTTGGATTAACACATAGGATAGGTTTTTTCCCGTAAATCTGACGGGAACGGGAACTATGTGGGTTTTTCTTTAAAAATGCGGGCGAAGTCGAGGACGGAATGCTAGTTAATTCATAATCGTATGTCTAAATCTAGCTCTACAATTGGTTTCAAATTTATAACAATTTCTGATAAAATACAAAACTTTTTCTTCTTATACGTATAATAATATCTACTATATACAACTTTTCATCTGATTTCCGTCAATATAACGCCTGGAAAAAATAAAAATAATTTGGAAAATCCAAAAGTGCACGCCTCATAATTTTTTTTTAATAAATATTTATTAATTATTATTTTTGTTTATTTAATAACAATTAAACCACATCGAATCAGACCCTGAAAAATGAAAGGGTTCTATTCCTGAGCATACTCAAGCGTAAGAGAAAAAAAAAGACTCGATTAGTAAAGTATTTCGGTCACTATCGTGTTAACAAGAAAAAGGATCCGCACATACAGACACACGGACGTCCAAGACAGAACTTTTTTAAACTGTTTTTTAACTAGTTTAAATAACAAAAATGACATCAAAAATATCATGAACGTTAAAAATAGTGTTTTTTCTTTATATGTGTGTGTATGTATTATCTTACAAGTGCAATGTATGATACATAAAGACATTTTAAGTTTGAAAAATCAGATGTTTTGCGCGAAGTGACAGTAGTACCCACCTCAACGCTTCGCTTATGAGGCGTGCAAAAGGCTGCAGTTGCCTCATATAACCATACTCATATAAGTTAACCATACTTATTTATTAATACATATCTACAAAATGTAATACACCATATCTACATAATATTATCTACAAATGTGTGACTTAAACAAGTGTACCGTGACTAAAAGCATTGTAAATTTGCTGCAAACATCGCACACCACTCGTTCCGCTGGAGATCTACGACTCCCTGATGTGGCATTTTTGAATCTTTAACCCTTAAATTGTCACCCCTAGATAACTTGTGTTTATAATGTCCAAATTTGGAGGATGTGTTGGAATTGGGATAGAAAAGAGGAAAATGAAAAAAAAAATTAAAAATTTTAATTTTTTCTATTGTTTTCACTATGTCACATAAAAAGGACACTGCCAATTATATGTACATGTTTGAACCGTCACAAATAACGGACATTGCACATTATTCCTGCAACCGTGGTACATGAATACAATGCACATTTTCAACTCTGTAATTCAAAATTATTATCAAATTATAATTATGGACGATCTAGAATAAGCTTTTCAAACATCTGTCTTAAAATGTTGGTTAAAACTTTAACGATATCGTTAAAAATAATGGATTTTAAAAAACGACACTACCAAAAATCACAGCCTAAGAATATGCTAAGAATTGGAATATAAATAGTATTACATAGCCTGAGAACTTATCTAATACACCAAGAAAGTCCTTTTCCCATTCCTTATATTGTACAGATTGAAATGTGTTTGCTTCATCGTATGCAAAGAAGTCGTATACCATGCCTGAAGTACCAAAACAAACAGGAAATTTAAATCGCTTTTTTTTTGGATTCTTTGGCATATATATCCATTTTCTGCCAGTTTTTTAATTTGTAAGGTATTATTATTTTAATTTTTCAACATTGGGTGGTATTTCTGGTAAGTAACATCATGCTGTGGCTGAAGAACTACTGAGAAGTAGGGAAGATTCATCTCGCACCGCATGTAATGGCTGTAATTCTGCAGCAATAATATTTTGTTGATGGTAAAAATTCTGACTTTTTGGGTCTTCATTGTGTCTCAAATCAATATGTCGTATAATTCCGAAGGTATGGTGCTGGGGGTAAATGATTGACACTGTTATCATAGTGAAATCACTCCCGTAGGTCTACATTTCCTTCAAAATCGTCATCTTAACTCAACGCCAGACTCTTCAGCTTCCGCCAGAGAGCGGTAGGGAATTTTTTATTGATTGCCAAGTCATGCTCCTCTAAAACATATTAAAAATAGAGAAAAATATATCAAAATGATGACGTTGAAAATGGATGGCCTTATTGGCAACGTCCGTTACATAGGACATGTGAAGAATACCCTAGTATATACTCCAAGTTGTCAACGTCCGTTTTATGGTACATCGTATATAAACTAAGATTTGTATTCCAAATATTGTAAAATATGTAAAAATTATGTCAAAATACTATACTTACAATCGTATTCTAACTAATGATATAACATTATAAGCAAAATAGCCAAAATACTTACAGTTATTATCAATTTTATCAGGAGAGTCAAGAGATCTGTTTTTTGCAATTTTCAAATGGTCACCATTCGCGACTGTACTTCGCTTTGGTAAAAAAACCTGCATGTACGCGAAGGACATAGCTAGTACCTTCCCAATATACCGATTAACGAAGCTTAGGTCTGCTATAACAGCGCCAGCATGTGTGTAAATACTATGTCCTTTAAAACGGACGAAATCAATTTAAGGGTTAAATCGTTTTAATACACTTTAGAATGTTGAAATTATTGGGCGGTGAAATAAGAGTTTTCCTATCCGAGAATATGAAAATAGATACAATTAATTACATAATATAATTAATTCATACTCTTTGCTCTAAAATAATATTTTTCCTCATACAAATCAAAAGTTTGTGTTTGAAAATTATATTAATTAGCATAATTACTGTTTGGATTGACCAGATTTTCATGAATTTAAGACTTTTTTTACTACAACTGTGCAAATTATGCAAAGCATGTGAGAGATAGTAAAATTTTTATCATTACTAGGTAATTCAAAATACATAATATGACCTATCTTTTATAATTGTATGGAATTACAAAACGAATGATTAACATCTAAATCATCGCATCAAATCCAGTGTCATTCCAAATAATTATGGAAATTGTACGCTCAGTGTTTTGATGGCAGATGTAAAACTTGATAAAACGATTAGCATGCTATTAATGCATCTACAAAATTTTTGAATTTATAGTCCAAGTAAATGTTTTGTAGCAAAATTTTATCTGGCAGATGAATCCTTTGGAAAGATCTTGATGGAATAAACGTAGATATTATCATATTTGTGTTAGGAACGGCTCTTGTATTTTTTACTTTATTTTGGACTAGCTGTGCTCATTGGTTTTACCCGCAGTGCTTCGCTCCTGTTAGTATTAGCGTGATGATATATAGCATTCCTCGATAAATGGGCTATCCAACACCGAAATAATTTTTCAAATCGGACCAGTAGTTCCCGAGATTAGCGCGTTCAAACAAACAAACTCTTCACCTTTATAATATTGTATAGATGAGAACAAAAGCCGCGTTACAATTTTACTTGTGTCACCGATGCGTGCAGATGTCGATGCTAATTGCACCGCCGGCATTCGCGTCAAATTGCTATGCGATCGGTGAAACTAATCTATTTCATTAGTGGTGTTTGCTGTTTACACGTGTGTTTGATTGAATCTCATTTTAACACAAAAGCTCAGGATTGTTGAGGCTATCAATGGATATAGCATTTTTTATGGTCTGATAAAATAATCAATACCTTTTCATATATACCTACATCCTTTCATGAAATATTGTTTTGTCTGAAGATACGAATTACGAACTGTTAAGAACAACAGAAGAGATACTTAGGATTTATTTATTTGTTATTTCATAATACAATGCATTCTGTTTATTGAATTTATAACAGAAATTTTATTTTTAACATTAATAACTCTTACCGGCGCGGGCGGTCCACTGCAAAATTAAGAAGTGCACTTATCGCTATGACTATCATTCAACACATCTGATAAAAGATTTAATACGTAAATAGTGTTATAATCCTATTAATAGAGTAACACATATACATAATTTTCTCGCGGTTTCTTCCGTGGGTAAAATAAAATATGCATTATGATCGTGATAATATGTGAAGAAGCATCACGTATGAGAAGAATGTTTGCATTAATATTTTTATAGCATCGATTACATGTAAAATTCCACTGAAAATCCTAATGTGATTTCACTTAACCTAACTACAAGCTTACAAGCCTACATTACCCATCTATTCAATAATGTATCAAATGCAATCACACTGCACATAGCATGAATTAGTACATACTTGCCGCGGTAATGAGTCACGTTATCACTAATGAGATCAATAGAGATATGTATGTTTTACTTGTGTTTAGGATTTTGTTATTAATGAGCGTATGATAGATGTATATTATTGTGCGTAATGGTGTTAGAATAAAGTAGGGGTTTAATGATACAAGTGTGCAAATACCTTTGGAGGTATTGATGATCTATTTCCTTCTTATTTATACGGGTTAATATACATTACAGGTTAAAAATAACCTGTAAATTATTTTCAGTCGCCATAACCTAAGTTGTAACGAAATCCTTGCATTAGCTCTATATCACTACATAGTATAAAACAAAGTCGCTTTCTCTGTCCCTATATGTCCCTTTGTATGCTTAAATCTTTAAAACTACGCAACGGATTTTGATGCGGTTTTTTTTAATAGATAGAGTGATTCAAGAGGAAGGTTTTAGTATATAATTTATTAGGTTTCAGATAAGGCGGGCAAAGCCGTGGGCGGTAAGCTAGTTCTACATAAAATTGACTACTAGACTCTTGAGCTACGATTGTATATAAATTTTGAAATAAAAAATGAAAGTATTATACTAAAAATGACCATAAAAAATGAAATTTTCATTAGGCGGATCCATACAGAGCGAGTCTTGCGAAGCCACACGTCATAAACGCGCCCACAATAAAATAATAATTTAAAACGAATACATACCTACATTAGCATAAATTACATAATGTAATGTAATGTGCATATTAAATTACGTAAAGGCTTCTTCTGCTGCTGCTTACTCGCGATTTCTAGAATAAATGTTTCTAGTACAATTCAAACATCTTCTTAAACATAAGAAGAAATCCCCAAGCGCCAAATTCCTCATAATTAATCCCACAATAAAAGTAGATTAACAGACGGCCACTCGGACAAATTGTGTATTAATATTTTATGTGTTCACACCGTCAAGCATCGGGGAACGGTCATAAAAGTGTCATCGCAAGATACATGGGCTATAGTGATTTAGGTAGGATTACGGGATTGTACGGTTTGTGGGCAAGAACGGTAGTTTTATACACTTATTGACACTACTTGAAGTGCTGCTATGCCGATTCTGTATCTTAGGACCTACAAAAACTGATGAGGGAACTTGGAGAATGAGGAAAAATCAAGACATCGAAGATCTCATCCGTGAACCCAACATTATTGGTGAGACAAAAGCTGCCCGCCTTCGATGGATCGGTCACCTAGAAAGGATGCCAAACGATCGCGCTGCGAAGAGGGTGTACATGAGCAAGCCGATCGGTAGACGCCCCGTCGGCCGACCTCGTCACCGTTGGAGAGACGAAGTCCAAAAAGATCTGGACATCCTTCAAGTAGAAGACCTCAACACCAGGGCGCTAAGGCGCGAAACCTGGAGACTTTTGGTGTCGGAGGCCAAGATCCACTTTGGGTCGTTGCGCCGCTGAAGTAAGTAAGTAGTATTGACACTACTTGATGTATGGAATAGTATTCGTATTTGTGTTTATTTTACATGTACTTGAAAAGTATAATTTGTATATCTATGCCTCATATATGTGATTTCTTTTAATTATGGTACATAGTTTTACTGTTAACAAGTTCGAAATAGAATAATATACATAGGGATATTCTTACCCCTTTCTTTTATTAAAACAATTGAACTTAGACCGTGTTTTTATATCATCCGGTAATTTCACTTCTAGTCACAACTACCGTTTCATGATTAATATAGTCGAATTTATAGTTCAAATAATATGAAGCATAAATAGTAAGTTGGCCAGTTTATGGCACTTTTCTCATAAATTACAATAAAACCTATCACAATACAAAATCTCCAATATTTACCATCCCTATTTCACCCACATTACCACAAATCGATACACTGAATGTAACCCCGGGCGTGACGTTAATTAAATGTCTCTACCTATTGCAGTATTGTCCTGTCTAGATTTGTTCCACCTAACTAATATCTAATGAGAGCTAAGCCTATGCCTGAAGGCTCTACGGTGACAACGCGATGCGTAGAAACGGGATTTGGTACAAAATACGTGATTAAACTATTACAAATATTTAGGTACAGTATTGTAGTAAATATACGTGATTAAACTGTTACAAATATTAAGGTACAGTATTCTAGTTAATTAATTACATTTTATGGAAATTAATAAGGTAATGTAAATCATTAAATACAAAAGCAGATAAATATATAATTTAACTTAATACAAAGTAAACAAGGTTTAATTGAAAACGAAATCAAGAAGGTATAATATTAAGCTACTAAATGTATCAATAACAAAATAATATATTTGCTTATATCGACTAAGTAATCATCAAATGTATTGAACTATCATATACCTACACAATTACACATATCTATGTTAAATATAGGCAAATAAAATCCCTGCGTTACCCGCATTATAACTTCAATTAGCAAGCATCCATACAGAAACGTATCAAATGTCTCATCCACGGAAACCACATTCTGTTCCTATTCCCTATAATATAACCGGTAGGTACATTCCCCTTACATCTGGTACGGAGCGGATATAACCAGTCTAATCTGGTATGAGCCGGTCCGGACTTTACGGAGCGAACGTAACACTACTGAAGGTAATAAATTGAATGACAGGGGTCAGATATAGGTGGTCAAGTTATTGTTGCCTCCGGCTAAGTGGACAATAGTTAGGCTGAATTCTGAAGGCTCGCTTTGTTTCAGACGGCAAAGCAGATTTGCTATGGATATATGAATGGATTACTTCGCTATGACAGTTGGAATGAGCTTAAGGAATGTCTCTTTGTATGCTGAGAGCTTTGATTAAATACGGCCATAATTATAGGACATGCTGTTTTTGAGATTGGACCGTCGGTTGTGGAATTAATATTCTTGTATAGCGGTCTTGTCTGTGGTTTTACTTGTCTCGTAGACAATTAACAAAAGGAAGAATTGTAATTTTGAGAAAATTTCAAGCTTATTATTGACATGATTAAATAGTCGTATACGAAATTGCTAGAAACTAATAACATTTTTAAAATATTTTTATAAAATACGTAAGTTAATTTCAGTTGGTTTCCAGCAACTGAACATAATTTCAGTTTTATGATTGTGTGGTTTGTCTTAG
This sequence comes from Colias eurytheme, assembly GCF_061535395.1. Lineage (NCBI taxonomy): Eukaryota > Metazoa > Arthropoda > Insecta > Lepidoptera > Pieridae > Colias > Colias eurytheme. The sequence goes on along the minus strand of NC_142999.1, from coordinate 7,958,441 downwards.
ATTAAGTTCACTATCGTGAACCGTAAAATCTGACTACATTGTATTATATTATTTTACCATAAAGCGTTTACAATTTACATGGATAAATCCTACAATATAATATAACTATTCTAAAGTTTACTAGTGGTATCTTCTGTCACTACTTAGAATTTTAAAGCCTGTTCGAAGAAAACATGTAATATTAAAAAAAAAAAACATTTTACGATAATTATAATGAATTTACAATAAATACCACTAAAAACAACATTTAACTACAACTGATTTTTCTTTTTAATTAAAATCTAACGAAACGTACTGAAGTTTGAAAGGAAAAAATTCACGAACAACTTTAAAATAACACGAATTTTCCTCACTCAAAAGCCCATTAAACTCACAATGAAAACCTAATACATTCTTACCCCAAGTACAATTAAAACTTACTTCACTAAGTAACCGTGTTTCATTTGCATGTAAGCGCAGTTAACGCGGCCATTATTGAAATTTTATGTGATTTTGATTATTATTCAGTAGACCGTTGTTAGTGGACAGAGATTCGGGTAAGTTTGTGTGGAAGGGGCTTTATCAATTTATCTTTTGTATAATATCTTTTATCACTAGCGGTCCATCCCGGCTTCGCCCGTGGTACACGTTTACGATCTCTCTCATAAAAACCATCCTCTTACTTCAAGGAATGTTATAAAATAAGAATTATCGAAATCGGTCCAGCCATTCATACGTGACGCCATGATCTAGGGATATAATTATAGCCTATAGGTGTTCATTTTTCATTCATATAGAGACATTCATTAAATACATTGAAGTTTATTATATCGAATTACAATTTAATTTTGTTGTATAATTTATGTTTAGGGTGAAAGTTGAAACATTGAGCTAAATGTACTTGTTTCTTTCATACAAACCAGAGATTAATAAAATTTATTAATTATATCGATACCGATAGCAGACAATTAAATACACTAAAAGTGGATTCGTAAATCACATCATTGAACAAACATTTGAATGTAATGAATATCAAAAGCATATTGAACATGTAAACATGCTTTTACATAATATTTCTGGTCTGCTAAATATCATAGAGCAAGTTGCTCTTTATTTGACAATTGAATTTTAAATAAATTAAATTATACCTAACTCAATCCATGTTTAGTAACCATACCTTCAGTGAAATGATCGTTGAGTTATGTAATGGAAACCTGGTAATTGCTCTCAAAGTGCTAACGTACATAATTCATACGAATATATGTAGCGTGAGATATTTGACATTATTTGATATGCGTGTACGTATATGTACACGTATATAGGGACCTATCTTGGTGCGAAAGTTGTAGAAATTCAAACTTATATTCAAAATATATTTCAACGTTCAATAAGACTTCGTTTAGAATCACTTTTGATTCGATAAATACATAATTCAATATTAACCATCACCTAAGTTACTCGATAGAGCATTAAAAATCTCTATTAAATCTTTTATAATTATTATTTGTTTAAAGGTTAGAGTATAGTGTCAAAATAGAACGTTAAATAAAAATAACAGCTTACTCGTATAATAAAAAGACTGATATTTTCAATATTAAATATTATGTACATATTTGCATTTACTTATTCGCACTCTACAGTTGTTATTGATATTATACCAATATGGGTATAATATATTTAAAAATTGTTATTGCTAGTCACATCTCTACGCTCATAAAACGTAACTTGCTCAGATAGTTTGTCCCGAAGGAATACCATAAGGATATTCACATAAATCTGAATTTAATACATTAAAGTACATTTCAAATTCTAACAAAACAACTCTGTAATCCATACATCATTTGTGGTAAACACCCCATAATTAGGCTCAAATTTTGTTAAATTTTTCCGCATTTTAATGACGTATAGAATTCCATTTTAATTGGCGGATTACCCTGACATCTGACGCTTTCGAATTACAAATAAAATCCTTGTTTTATCTCGAAAATCCAATAGATAGCTCTGAAGTAATTGCTGTCGTTTTTTAACAACTTTATCTGATTTTTCACCACGAAGATTGCTGTTTCACTGTTCATATGATGCACACGAGTTTAAACCTTAAGATTGTAGTGCTAAGGTTTAAATTTACGCTGTGGAATGTGGAATGTGGAATCTTTTGAGCGTTTTTGAACGTGCGGGCATCCATCAGGATGGACAAGCGTTTTGTGGAATAGGGAACGGACGAAGCGTTTTATATCATGACGATTTACGAGAGTAATGGCCATTCAGAGATTTCTTTACGTGTTCTTGCATTTTCAATCGTATGAATGAGATGATTCAATAATGCGGAGACTTCTATTGTTGCTTATTAAGACCTAGACTCCTTTTTTATTGAAATGTTATAACATTTAACGATTTTTTTATGCGGCTATTCCTTTGATAGTTCTTAAAACTTTACAATATTAGTACTGCATAGTATATATAAGCGCAAGTATTTAGGTTACATTTTCAACTGCAATCGCTAAAATTCCACGATGGCCTTTACTCATCTTTCCTCCTAAAGCATTAGAAAGTGATGATCTCTACGTTAGTAACTGTCCTGACAAAAAAAAAAACTGCAGCAAATATTCAATTATAATGGCAGTTTTGTCATGTATCCGAATAGAATAGAGTAACGATAACAAAGTTTAATCTTAACGTGACGTTTAAAAAGTGCAAAGTTTCCATGAGCGATGACCGGAGACACAATAATGGATGACCAGTTTCGACCCGTTGTGTCGAAATTTACATACACCAAGATTAATGATGTCCAAAGCTTTGGATGTAGGGAACAATAATGGAACTGTATATTTTGTATGAGATTTAGATAATGGTTAGTAATCTGTGATGTTTTTTTTGCCCGAAAAATTTGCGCGTCAAATTTATTTTTTGCAGTGTGATTCGCCAATCCTTATTTATTTTCCAGAATCAATTATTTCGCCATGAACTTGGTAACATAAATTGTAATATTATTAAAGACGGTCCATTTATAATACTACTTACTTCATCATCACCAGTGCATGTAATATGTACCTACTTCTGGGACATGGGCTCTATGAGGTAACAGGCCATAATCAATCACGCTGGCCAAGTACCTCCACTACTTATTTACTAATAATTAATAGTACACACACTTACTAATCCAATTGTCACAAATCATATCATTCGAGTCACAAGACCTTAATTATGCCCATATAACTGTACATTACTCTACCACATTTACACCCATATTACATAAAACAATTACAACATCAGGGTGCATTCAAAGACAAGATCAAAGGACAGACATTCCGCTAATTGGATTATTCAACTGCAATATTAGTTCAATATCCTGACATCGGACAGTGACCCGTTACAATCGATACCCTGGGGGAGTGACGATATTATTTAGAAAATAATCGTGTTGTAAAGGCATTGTTGGTATGTTTAGGTAGAATTTACGCGGGTAAAGAAGAATTAAGTTGGATAATACAATTTTTATTGATACGAAAAGTGCTTCAAAACACTAAAATGGCATTTAAAAATTATAAACATTGAATATACATATTTTTTTATAGATGTTTTACTATGTAGGTAATGTTTAAATATCTTATACATAAATAAAATACTCGTGTCACAATGTTCAAACTCAAACTCAAACTCAAACATTCATTTATTCAATTAGACTACTATTTAGTAGCACTTTCGAATCGTCATTACATAAGTATTTTTAACATTTACCACCGATTCGGAAAGCAGTATCTACGGAGAAGAATCGGCAAGAAACTCCATAGTTGCTCTTTTAAATCATGTCAATATTACATAATATGTAACTTATATCTAACTACATAATAATATATCATAATATGCCAAAGAACTGTCCTGTGGTTTTTACGCGATAACCCTCCTCCTCTTTATCGTCTATATATTCCTGAATACTGTAGTACGCTCTCTGAACTAGTACATTTTTTATATAAGTTTTAAATTTAGAACTACTATACTCTTTAATATTGCGAGGAATTCTATTATATAAGCGTATACCTTGACCCATAAATGAATTTTTAACTTTAGCTAATCGGAAAAATGGCATTTCAATTCTATTCCTGTTCCTTGTGCCATAATCGTGTCTATCTCCTACTCTTGTGTGCGAGTCGGAGCTTTTGTGTACATGCAAAATATTATTAAATATATACTGTGATGGTACAGTAAGGATACCAGTATTCTTAAAATGATCTCTTAGTGAGTCCCGAGCACGTAAATTATATATAGAGCGAATGGCTCTTTTCTGTAAGATAAATATAGTTTCTATATCTGCAGCCTTGCCCCACAGTAGAATCCCATAGGACATAATGCTATGAAAGTAGCTGAAATAAACCAATCTAGCTGTATCTTCATCGGTAAGATGCCTTATTTTTCGGACTGCATATGCAGCTGAACTGAGCTTACCTGCAGCGGTGTTGATATGGGCTCCCCACTGTAGTTTCTCGTCCAATGTTAACCCTAGAAATACAGTAGACTCAGTAGGATGCAATACCTCCCCGTTCAAGGTAATATCTCTGTTCAACTTTTTTACATTAGGAAGTAAAAATTCAACACAAGTGGTTTTTTTGGCATTTAATAATAAATTATTGGCAGTAAACCATTTAGATATGTGTAAAAGAGCACTGTTCACTTCGTCAACATTTGGGTCATGCCTATCCACATTAAAAATTAATGAGGTATCATCTGCAAACAGAACTATTTCACACCTATCCTGCAAATAAAAGGGAAGATCATTGATATATACCAAGAACAAGAAGGGACCTAAAATTGACCCCTGTGGAACACCAATGTTAATTGACGCACCGCTAGAACGTTCTCCATTAACAACTACAGTCTGTATCCTATCATGCAGGTATGACGCTATGAGGTTCTGGGCTTTTCCTTTAATTCCATAGTGATTAAGTTTACGTAACAAAGTACAATGTTCAACGCAGTCAAATGCCTTGGAGAGGTCACAAAATATCCCCAGAGCATTTTTTGAGTTTTCCCATGCTTTATATATATGTGTTAGAAGTGCAACTCCAGCATCTGTGGTTGAGCGCCCCTTTGTGAAACCAAACTGTTTGGTGTGCAGTAAATTATTAGATGCAAAATGACTACTCAATTGGTTTAAAATTAACTTCTCGAATACCTTACTTAATGTTGGTAAAATAGAGATAGGTCTATAATTGTTACAGTCTTCTTGATCGCCCTTCTTAAATAGAGGTACAACTTTACTAAGCTTTAGTAAATTAGGAAATGTACCATAGTCACAACACTTATTAAATATGAAAGCTAAATTTTTCGCAATATTTTCTATTATATTATTAACTAGATTTACGGACATTCCCCAAAGATCACAAGTATTTTTTAGATTAAGCGTCTTAAAGGCAGTAACAATATCACTAGCAGTTACGTGTCGTAATTCAAATAATGTACTACACCCCGCAACATGGTCCCTCAAAAAGGTTTCTGCAAGTGCTGAAGACGAATTTAAACTATTAGTAATAGTAGCAGGGACACTACTGAAGAATTCTTCAAAAGCAAGAGCAACATCAGCACTTTTGTCAATAACCCTGTCATTATTTACAAGTTTTATGGTATTACTTGATTTGCTTTTACCCATTTCACCATTAATAATTGACCAAACTGTTTTAACTTTATTATCAGAGTCGCGTATTTTTTCTTTGATATATAAACGCTTTGCAGTAAAACAAACTTTTTTAAAATTTTTTGAGTAATTTCTAACATAACTAAGAAAAGATGGGTCTTTATTATATTGCTTCATACCATATAATTCATAAAGAATGTTCCTGCACCTATGTATACTAGCTGTCGCCCATTTACTAAATGGTAAATCCTTGGTAATATTTAAAGATTTAACTTTAAATATTTTTTCAAATTCATTATGTACTAAATTAAAAAGATTATTAAACATTTCACAAGGACTATTAGGAAAGGATTGATCATTTAGTACGGGCAGGTTTTTATTAATATTATTCCTAAATTTATTAATGCCTTTTTTAGTTATAGGCCTAACATTAATCCTTTTAAATGTAGGTATGCAATCCCATTCAAAAACTACTTTCTGGCCACAGTGATCCGAAGTCAATGTATTGAGAATATTTTTCTCTAAACAGATGCAGTCACAGTATATATTATCAATACAGGTTGCAGAAGTAGGTGTAATTCGTGTGGGTTCGTTAAAAAGTTTATATAGATTAAATGACTGAAATAAATTAACAATTCGTGTAGCCGTTGGTGTTTGTAAGAGTAAATCAATATTAAAATCACCACATACTATAACTTTTTTTTTACTCCTGCCTAGACGCTTTAATATTTCTTCCATGACTGTCTCAAACATATTATAGTCACTGGAAGGGGGTCTATAAACGCAAACAATAATATAACGCTCCAGCTCCACACAGGACAGTTCAATGGTCCGTTCTACAGAAAGACTAACAGTTAGTCTGCATACTCCTCCGAAACGGGTGGACCGATTCTCATGAAATTTTCTGTGCATATCAGTTAAGTCTGAGAATCGGCCAACATCTATTTTTCATATGTACCACGGGCGAAGCCGGGGCGGACCGCTAGTATGACTGTATAACTATACGATGTTACTGAATCTGCAAACGTATAGTCTGTAGCTGTAGCCTGTAGCGTTCTTCCTAGCGTATATTAGGTATTGTCCAGATTCAAATTTGCCAATTCTCATTTTATTTTATTCATGATTACCTAAGATACTACCTACATTATAAACAAATAACACTGTTCATTAGATAATAATTTCATTCAAATTAATTTTACACAAATGAAGTCACAATTCGGTTTCCAATATCGCCCTAATACCATACATAAATAAAACACACAGTAAACAACAGCACAAACAAAACGCCTTACCAACCCACGTATGCAAATATCACCCTGTATAATTAAAGAAGCGCTATGAGATCGACTATCAACCCTATCTTCTCACGCTGCAATAATTTAACTTTTAAATATGACAAACGACACAAATCTACTCAGCTGTGAAGACGCGTGTCGTTCGAAAGAAAATACCCGTTTAAGCTATAGGAATGTACACCATATGATTGATATGAATAGAGGTGGTTTTAGTATAAAGTGTGGAATTATAAAATCAAATTGAAATATAAACTACAGGGCGTGTTGACTTGTATTTAGCGATGTTTAATGGTTTCTATAACACTCAATTGATCACGCATGATTACAAGAGCTCAACACGTGCTGGTACTTTTAAAATGCGATTTTGAGTACTTATAGTGATTTAAGTGTGAGAATCTTGGATTTAATGTACTAATACACGTGTTAATATGGGAATCATTGATGTATTTTTGAGAACATTTCAATTTGGGCATAAATCACTTGAAGTTGAATTATTGCTTTTATGTTCGAATTACTGTGACCCTTTTTTAATTTCAATAGAAATTATGAAAAGTATTTGCTATTCCTAAATGAAATGGAATGGATTGGATCATATATTAACTTTTTAATGAATGATGATGATGAATGAACATTAATAACTTGCGTTCGAATTGTTAAATATATGCTTAGAACTAAACTAAATAATAATATGTTCTACAAGTTCCGTGTTTACAAATTACAATACACAAAGTACAAGTAAGTATAAACCTATTACAATGTCCACAAGATCGTAAATTAAACATCACAAAAAGTACTCAACCCTTAGTAAACATGGTACAAAAAATCCATTTCATCGCATTAACCGCAAGCTATCTAACCCTCTCACGTCCACTCGAGAACTATTTGTCCAATCCCAAATAATTCGCAGCGGGAAAAACATTCGATGTCACGTTCACCGTGTTTAACTTTATCGTGTCCGAGAATTAGTTGCGACATTGATAGATGTACGGAGTCGGTCTAATAGACCGGGCGATGGTGGAAATTGTTTTAGGTTATGCGTGATTAATTGCGGGTTATTTCTTTTCTTGTAAGGCGCTGACTCCACGAGCGAGAGAATCGCGGCGATATTATCGTCGTGCCACGTATTTCTATACACTCTCTATGGAACCGTCTCCACACGGCGATATTATCGCCGCGATGCGACGAGTGGCAATGAGCGTGCGAAACGTCATTACATCGTCGCTAGCCCGCCGCGACTAGCAGCGGGCGCGCTGTCAAACGCAGCGTCATTTCAGCGTTGCCTCGTAGTTCTCTTCAAGGAAACGTGGCGATACCGTTACGAGTCGCGACGATACGCGGCGGAATTATCGCTCGTTCGTGGAGATTATCCGACGATATAAGGGCGGACTCGTCGCGATTCTCTCGCTCGTGGAGTCAGCGCCTTATTACAGATGAAAATTGTTGAAGTGATTGAGATTTAGATAAAGTTTTGGTTTAGGTTTGTTCAATAATTTTTTATATTGAATCGATTGATACCGTAACGTAACCCATACATAAACTTGGTTTAAATTGCTAAGTAGCTTCTGCATAATAAACATCTTTATTGCCACAAAAACATGTGAACCTATACTTAAAATGAAATAAATTCGTATCGATAAAATATCAGATAGAATATCGTGAGCCATCAAATCATAAATTATTTATTTGAACATAATCACATGTATTTAAAATTAATTTAATTTATATCTACTAAAACAGACTACAACAGCCGCGCTACAGCTGTCACGGCATCACTGTTTACATACCAAATAGCTCTAAATTACCACTGAATAATAAACGCTAATTTCAAACCCGGGACTTAGCGTCAGATAGGCAAATCCTCGTTCGATGTATCGTATCGCAATTAGTGTAAATGTTACGCGACGGCGTTCGCAAAGCTTGCCTGATCCGTACTTCGGCTTTGCGACGGGTAAATCCGACCCGACGGGTGGGGTACAGCGCTGGAAGGGTTAACTTGGACATTTTATTTTAATTGTTAATATTATTAATATGAATTATGACATATTTTAATTAATTGGAACAAAATAATGAAGTGTAGTTCATTGTTATAATAGTGCCAACATAAAAGTATATTTTGGAGTAAATTTTATACCATTTTGTTTTACATTTTCCTTAGTATTATTTTACCAATGCTTTAATTAGATAGGTATATAATATTTTTCGTATCATTCATATGAATCCAGATATTGATGATCAATAATAGATCTAATCGTAATGATTGATTGATCTAATGATAAGCAGTGTGTGTCCCTTTCCTGCCAGGAGACTGATTTCCGATTTAAGCTTATCATACAATCGAGATGTTAAAATGTATTTTTTTTATATGCTTTCTAATTATTGTCCAATGCGATTTGTTGTTTTTGTACTGTTCAATTGATCTTGATTTGACTAGTTATTTTTAAGGGGTATGGGTAAAGTTGGCGTCGTGATGAATTTTCACGGCCAGTGATGAAACTTGGATATTTTAAAAGAGCAATATATTGCAAGCAAAAGTTATTATCGACACAAATCTCGTAACGTATTAGAAACAGAGATATTTGGTTTTGTATTATTCATTTAGCTAGAATCTAGATGATTTAATATAAGATTTTTCTGACAAGTTTCGTCACTGGCCGCGAATGTCATCACGAAGCCACTAGCCCTTACAAAATTACCCAAACCCCTTTGCTTAACACTGTCAACTGTGCTTAAAATATAAGTTTGTTATAATATCATATTATAGTGAAAAATTCGTATAAAACGTTAGTTTTTAGTGTATTTTTATTTCTGTTTGCCCTTATTCCTATATTCATAGCCAAGTATAAGATGGAAATTCGTAATATTATAGAATATTCTCAATCTTCGTTTTTCAATGTGAGACAAACGGCCAAATCTAGTTCTCTATATCCACGTTCTGTATTTACAATTGTGGTGTTGTCGCGAGTATCAAAATTAAATTTCCAACGCGTTCGTCCTTTGTTTTAAACAAAACGAGCTTGTACACCCGTGTCGGGATTTCATACGACTCAAATAGCCATTTGGTTTCACAGGGGAATGATTTTAATAGTTTTTTAATAGTGGTGTTATGTGGATTATGAATGTATTTTTCTGTTAAGGTAGGTTATACGTTTTCGGTCTTTCTTCATCCATTTATTTATTTTGATGATAAAATTGTGCGGTTACGGTTTACAAAATCCGCCAATGAACTAATATGTAATAGTGAAGAATTAGACATTTTTTATAGTGAATCTTACTTACTTACTCTTACTCCTCTGACGCTGAAATAATCTGAAAGAATCCCACAGTGGGTCTTGGTCTCTGAGACGAGAACTCTTCTTTATAGTGAATCAGATTATTTTTTAAAATTTTCCATGTAAACATAAAATTTAACAAATGTACGTATAATTCGATTACAAATTGAATCGAAACGGTCACGATAAATGTATCAAGTATGATGGATCAGTGGCACGCGCTCTTCCGATGACGCAAGAAAATTGATGGCTGTATACAATTTATAATAGATTTGATATTTTAATGTATTTGTAATGGCGGATTTGATCAATCATTACTTGATACGGATGTTTCTGTAAGTGAAGACGTAGTACAATGTTTCCTTAAATGCTATTATATGTGAAACATCGCAATATTCCATCGTTCGGTGCATGAGACATTTATTTGATAAAAAATATAAAATGTATATATTTTAATATACTAAATCTACAAGAGGAAATATTTATAAAAGATCCGATGTCAAACTTGCATTTTTTTATACATGATAGGCAGGCGTTTGACCACTATCCCGCGTGATGTAAAGCGGTGATGTGATCTATAAAGGAGCACGTCTGCCTAGAAGAAGCCTATTCACTCCAGACTTGAAGAGCTGCATATTATAATGTGATGTCATGTCATGCATGTCTCAATTTTATTATTTACGAGGTATTACGAATCAGGTTTTCATTATTTACGAATGATATCGCCTTTACAACGCCCCGGTTTTTTATGTTTTAAAAACCTATTCATAAAAATATAATACAGATAATAATACAGATATGAAATATATTCCTTGTGGGATTATAATCATATTTATTTATATTGATTATACATTTAAGTATAATTATAATTATTAGCTACTATTCAACTATTACAAACTTACTATCAAAACATATCCTCTATCTTAACCAAGATGAGATGGTCCACTAAATCATAGAACCACTTCAAAGTACAAAGCCCTTGGAACCCGTGGAACAATGCGTTTCAAACTGTCAAACATTTTAAGCGGTAATACATATGTAAATAGGGCTGTTCAGTTTATTGTTATGGCCTGACACCCAAGTCTATGCTTAAGATAGTGTGATTCAGTGTTGGGAAGAATGGCGAACAAGAATTTTAATTTATCAAAATTAACCATGAGATAGTGTGATAAACGTAAGCGTTTTACGCTATACTTTGTGAATTAAATTGACAAACTTTGGAATATAACGAAAGTTATTTTTCCATGAAATACCTACGAAAAAAAAATTGTTAAACGTAAAACCCTTGTCCTTTCTTTCTCTTAAGAAAGAAGTAAAATAATTTGAGTGCTTCTTAAAATAAAGTTGTTATCCAATTACCGATTTAAAAATTTAATCAAATCTTAAAACGTTCAAATCTTAATACACACGCGAAGATGAAGTTATTTATTTGCTTATCATTCTTATGGCTTGTGTTGTTGATACGAATCCAAGCGTGTCTAAGAGCATCGGGTATCCATCGCTAAGAAATTCAAAACAGCCTGTTTATTTGTCAATAACTATTTGGACGATTTATCGAAGTGATTTTAGCGAAATTGAGATTCCAATTGTCAAGTTATTACAAGATTTTCCGTTTCAACATTTGCATTTAAGTACTATTCTATACAAAACATCTATTTTATGAGACTTTGAATGGATTGTCTTCAATTTTTATGTGCTTCTTCATAGTCATTTTAAAATCGTTCAGTTTCATACGCAGCCAATCAACAGGTAAGGTAAGATTTCTTCTTTCCTTCTTTAGGTCCGAAGGTCCGAGGTCTGAGGCCCTGAAATTGGGCCAAAAGGCCTTCATAAAACGGAATACAGATAATTAAGTTTAATAAGCCATACAATTAGATTTTTCCGGTGCATTTTTTTTTTTAAATTCTTAACTGTTCAGGCATTAAATCTTGCCTAATCTTAAGCACAGATGCGGTTGATAACGTTTTGCACATGTCCATAAAGAGAAACAATCAACATAATAGCCCTGAAAAGCACATCAAACCACAAAAGGACACCGTCATCACTACTGAAACTATATACCTTTAATATTTGGAGTCTTATAACAACCAATCCCTTATTCCATAACTAAAACAATATCAGAGCGAGGTCGGGAAGGCCGTGACAAACTACGCTATTAGTAAAATTAATTATTTACCATCAAGTCTACGGAATTGTAAGTAGAATCGACAATCTGTTAAAAGGCAAGTTGTCGATGCTATCTGTGATTAATTTGGGCAAATCTCTCTGTTTTGCGAAATTCTAGAGTAATCTGTTTTAATTAGAAGATGTTGTCGATTGGCGGATTTCTAATTACTATATTTGATCTGTCTAAAAACGTTTTTATAGACAGATCAAATATAGTAATTATCATAAATTGCTTGTATCGTTAAGGTTGTTGTTTGTCTATACTTCTATACTTATACTTAATATTATAAAGAGAAAAGGTTTGTATGTATGTATGTTCCCTTCCCCCGGACCGCCGTAAGGTGTAGACGTGTGTAGAACTGTACAACTTTTCGATAGTTAAATAAATAAATAATATAATAGTGATAAATAATTGAACAAATAAAATAGGAGAACATAATTCATGAAGAGGTGTTGCGTACTTAAGTGCAAGAAGAAATATTGCGTACTCATTCGCACAATCATCACTGATTCATTGATCGACGCGGGACAGCAATATATCTCCACCACACCTATGTTATCCTAGTACATCGTGGACTGCAAGTATTAAGTTTGTTTTATTTTATGAGACTTATAAGTGCAAGAAGAAATATTCCGTACTCATTCGCACAATCATTCAATGATTCATTGATCGACGCGGGACGGTGATGTACCTCCAGCACACTTATGCCATCCTAGTACACCGAGGACTGCAAGTACTAAGCTACTACTAATAAGTAAAGTGCATGAAGAAAGTATCGCTGGTATCGCGTACTCGTTCGCACTATCATTCATTGATTCAATTGATCGTCGCGTCGGATATTCAACGATATCTCTATTTCACCTTTGCATCGTGGACTGCAAGTATAGTTTCTTATTTCACAAAGTCACTCAAGAAGGACTCTTTCAAACTTATGGTACCCTAGTACACTGGAAGACATCTTGGCAAGTCAAACTACGCATTTATGCTACGTAAAAGACCATTTTTTGTCCTTGTCACTCACTAGAATCACGCAACAGAGTGAATTGCGTTTCTTATAATATTATTCATTGATCACAATTATTGTCTTATTCTTCAATTAACTAATTCAAACCTACACTGCAATTACTATTTTGTGCGTATTTGCCAATCTTTACGTAAGGAGAGGAATATTATATAAACAAAATAAAGCACCTTTAATTAATTAATTGCATCTTTAAATTTATTTTATTTCATACTGTGCTCACTTTGCTATATTGACTTTAGTAGTGAAGATGATGCGCACTCCGGAGAAATCAAATTCATTTCCGGATTTAACAGTTCAAGATGAGTCAAAAAAGCCCATACATATTGGTACTCGTAATAAAAGAAGAAGATCACCGACTGAGAGCCTTACCTCGGATCTTATTCAAAACATGACTTCTGACATAAAAAATGAAATGAAATGTCAAATAAAAGAACTAATTGAAACACAAAATTCACAAATAAATAAAATTTTGGAGACTGTGAAAGACATCCAACAAACTAGTAACAGTGTACAAACTACATTGGCTTTCCTCCTAGAAGAAAACTCCGAGCTGAAAGCTAAAATTGAGAAATTGGAAAATGAAAGAAAAAAAGATAAAGAGCAGATTACATTATTGGAAAACAAAATAGAAGAAAATCAACGAATTGAACGAAAAGCCAACATAGAAATACGAAATGTTCCCTTAACAGGAAAAGAAAAGAAAACCGATCTATTACAAATGATTCACACCTTATCTGATTGTCTTAAATTAAAAATGGATAAAACTGAAATAAAGGACATAATTCGAACTAAGAAACAAAAACAGGAAAGAAGTACCCTAATCGTAGAATTCACGAATACATTTATAAAAGATAACATACTGAGAACGGCAAAAAGTTATAACTATAAAAACAAATCGAATAAATTAAGTGCCAAACAATTGGGCATTTCAACTAATCAAGACATACCAATCTTTATTTCCGAAAATCTTACACCCCACTGCTCTAGATTATACTTTCTGGCTAGAGACTTCAAACAATCGAATGATTTTAAATATTGCTGGACTAACTATGGAAAGGTGTACTTGAGACGTGATGACGACTCGCCTATAATTGCAATTCACAAAGAAACTCAACTACAGGATCTTCTAAAGAAATGACTATACCTATGTCTTGTGTTTGTTAATATCATACATATTATAATATTAGAATATAGTAAGCTAGTTAAATTAAAACACATTATATTTTATCAATTATATTTTTATGTAGTTTATTATTACTACACTACTAATATTTTCTATTTATATCATATTATATTTTATATTTACTTTATATATATCCTACCATGTTATACAACTTACAAACAAGTATTTTTATTACTATCTACATACTGCAAACGTACCTATAAAAAATGTTTTATTGAGTATTGTCTTACCTTGAACTTACCACATATTATATTAATTCAAATATTACTATTATACAACTATTATTATTTTAATTCAAATATTAATTTAATTCAAATATTACTATTCTGCCCACCAGAGACTAAAGAGCAGTAACAGCCCTTTTGTGATTTTTCGTTTTATTAGTGATTCTGAAAGCGGGTTTCTTAAGCTTTCTATTGAATTAACTTACTTATTTCTAAGACTATAAGAATGGTTTCTATTTAACAGTTTTCACTTACTGCAAACGAAAAAAATTAACAATTTGGCGTGATTTCCCAACTAAAATACAGTATAAATTATACTGCAGATTAAATTTTAAGGTTTCATAACTAAAATGCAGTAAGCAATATAATTTTACAGTTCTTTAGATAGTTTTATATTTCTGGAAAAAAAATAAAAAAAAAATTAATACGCAGTAAAATTTACCGCCATACAAGCTATTTTTATTGCAAATTAAGAAAATACAATTTATTGTCACGAACTCCCAACTAAAATGCAGTAAAATCAAAGCTTGTCGCATTTTAGTTGTGAATACTTAACATTCTTTTATCATTATAAACTGACTAACACGCAGTAAAATACAGCATTACTGCAGATTAGTTTGGATAGCATAATGACACAGATATGATTATTCCTAGCTAAAGTGCAGTTAATGTTTTAAATACTGCAACTGTGAACTAGCTATTTTTCTTACTGCACTAGTAAATTGAACACTTTTTTCTTAAAAAACTAACTAAAATGCAGTATTTTTTTGACCTTACTGCATGTTAGTTGGGTTTCTTGACAAAATAACTGATCCAAACGCAGTAATAGGGCTTTTTGCTGCATTTTACTAAGTTTAAAATGGTATTTTTTACAAAAAAGGCTATGCAGTAATAGGCACCAAAAAGAAAAAATGGCCATAATAAATTCAGTTATTAAGATATTTTTTTTTTATTGCTTTAACGTGTGAACCTATGCCTTTACAACCTTTCTGCATTCAAATTTTTTTGCTTATCATTCTGTTGATTTTTTAAAATCAATTCTTAACTTTAAATGCGTTTTACTCGAAATCGTGATTTTGCTGTTACTGCACTTTAGTGTATGGTGGGCAGTATTATACAACTGCTACTACACAATCTATATTAGTATACTTATGTATTTGTTAATAAACTACACCCCCCATCTCTTTTATTCAGATAATGGATGATCGAAATACAGTTTTAGATGAATTAGACGATTTATATAATACCACCGCTGTTAATTGCTCCATATCAGAGTTATATAAGCATATGTCACCGGATAAACCTAACTGTTCCATCGTTCACCAAAATATTAGAAGTATTCATAGCAGTAACAATTTGGACGACCTAGATATTAATCTTAGTATGTTACACCATTCTATCGATATAATTGTCTTAACAGAATGCAGAATTAATCAAAACAAACCGCTACCTATTAAACCATCGTACACCACTCATAGCTCCATTAACAAAATAAATCAAAATGATGGCGTCGTAATATTTATCAAATCATCGATCACACATTCAATAAAGGAAATTACAATTCACGGTGCTTCATGTTTAGAAATCACTACTCCTAATCTGAACATTATTGCTATCTATCGTTCTCCATCTGAAAGAAATCCGACTTCATTCATAAATTCACTTGATACATATCTGAATTCACTACACCCCTCCAAAAACATTATTTTAACTGGCGATATAAATATTAACATAATTGAAGGACATAGCGATAAATTTTCAGAAACTTATATGGACATGTTGGCCTCGCACAACTTATTACCTGGACATAAATATGATACAAGGATAAATAGCTGTCTGGACCATGTTTTCACTAACTTTTCTTCTGCTAATGTTAAGATAATAGTTGCAGTATTAGACACAACGATAACTGACCATAAAATGATTTTAATAAGTATATTTCATAAAATAATAATAAAAAAAAGGAATTTCACTAAAACAGTTACTAACTTTTCAGAAGCGGTTTCTGACCTAAAAAAAACTGATCTTACATATTTAAATAATATAAACGATCCTAACATTTTATGTAGTAGCTTAGTTGATTTAATAACAAAATGTCTAAATAAATTTACAAAAACCTACAAAATTTCATCCAACAAACGAATTCTAAAGCCCTGGATTACTCCAGGCGTTTTAAAATGTATTAATAACAGAAATAAACTACAAAAAAAAGCTCGGCTTGACCAGAATAATAATATTTTGCAAATTACATATCGACGATATCGCAATTTTTGCAATAACTTAATTAAAAAATTAAAAAAACAATATGAAAGAACGTTACTCAATAAATCTAAAGATGATAACAAGACCTTGTGGAAATGCATAAAAAATCTAACTAATATAAATAAACAAAAATCAATTAATACTGAACTTTTAAATATAAAAAGCACTCCATTACAATCTGCAAATTACATTAATAAACATTTTAGCAACATAGGAATAGACTTGGCTCAAAAAATAAAAAGAGAACCAATTTTAGAAAAAGAATACATTGCTTCACTTCCCTCCCAAATAAACTCGATAGGTATTATTGTACCGAATATAAATGAGATAGAAACTATCATAAATAATCTTAAGTCTGATTCTGCGGCCGGTTGGGATAACATTCCTACACATTTCCTTAAACTAGCTAAAAGCTACCTTTTACCTAGCATTACTCATCTTGCTGTATTGTGCTTCCACCACGGAATCTTCCCGTTTGAACTGAAGCGCTCTATTATTGTTCCCATATATAAAAGTGGAGACAGAGACGACATTAACAATTACAGGCCGATCTCGGTCCTGACAGCACTATCAAAAATAATGGAAAAATTAATAAATTCACGATTATCAAGTTTTATAAACAAATACAACCTTCTCTCTAATTCACAATTTGGCTTTCGAAGAGGAATCAGTACTGAAGACGCTATCTCCAGCCTTACAAATAATATAACAGAACAATTAGATGCAAAGCGCAAAGCTTTATGCATATTCTTGGATTTAAAAAAAGCTTTCGATACCGTCTCTGTCTCCACTCTTCTAGAAAAGTTAAATAAAATGGGCGTTAGGGGTACTTTTCAATCATTAATAACGGATTACCTCTATAATAGAACTCAAAGGGTAAAGCTGAACAATGACATCATAAGTGATGATGAAAATTGTTCCAACTTCGGCGTACCCCAAGGAAGCGTCCTTGGACCCACATTATTTTTAGCATATATTAACGACTTAACAAATATTAAAATTAAAAACGGAAAAATTTTTTCATATGCCGACGATACCGCTATTTTCATCCACGGCTCTAACTGGATCGAAGTATTTAATCTAGCAAATTCTGCGTTATTTAAGATATCGAACTGGTTAAATATGAATCTGCTCACACTTAACACGTCAAAAACACATTACATTACATTTTCAATAAGAGACAATATGCAACCAGATCCTAATTTAACATTAACTCTTCACCACTGCACCGATTATAAATCTTGCTCATCAAATTGCCCCCCTCTTAAACGAGTAAATACAATCAAATACTTAGGTATCATCTTGGACAAAAATTTAAGTTGGCAACCGCAAATAAATCTTGTCACTGTACGCGCCAGAAAACTAATTGGGGTCTTTATAAAATTACGTGATATTGCAGATAAGGAACTAATTATGTACATATATAGAACGTTAGTCGAATCTCTTTTACTTTACTGCATTACGATTTGGGGTGGCACTTTTAAATCAAAATTCATTAGTATAGAACGGGCACAAAGATCTATTATTAAAATTGCGCTATTTAAGAAAAAGAGATATAGAACCGATACCCTATATAAAGAAGCAAATGTCCTTACGGTAAGAAAACTATATATTCAGCAATGTATACTTAAAACTCATAAAAACATAAAAGTCGACCCAAACATTCTAAAAAAAAGAATACCATTCTCCGTTCTACCACAAATAAATAATAAAACACTATTTGCCTCCAGACAATTTTATTCGCAATCAATTAAATTATATAACAAAATGAATAGAACTCTAAATATATATACAATGTCCTTTGCAGACTGTAAAAAAACAGTGCATAAATGGCTCAAAACTATCACTTATGACGATGCGGAAGATTTGCTATTGTAAAAAAATAATAATAATATTAAAATTAACATGATTTTGTTTATATAAATTATTCTATTTTATTTATATATATGTATGTATATTGTATATCTTAATATAAAATATTCTGATTTTATTTATTGTATTTATTTACTTATTACTTATATAATATATTTATCTATTTATTATTACTTAGTACCATATAAATTAAATAATTTTTGTGTTGTATTGTTAGCATGTAGCTATATTTCAGTAAGGAAGAGGGAACTTCCCTACTACAGGTCTTTATGACTTAAAAGGGAAGTTCCAAATGATTGTGACCACACCGCCATGCTGTACAATAAATAAATTGTTTAAATTGTTTAAATTGTTTAAAAATTGTTTAAATGTATGTATGGTTTTCACGCATAAACTACTGAACCGATTTTGATGAAATTTGGCACAGATAATCTTTAGACCCTGAGAAAGAACATAGGCTACCTTTTATTGCGAAATATGTACCACGGGCGAAGCCAGGGCGGACCGCTAGTCATAAATAATACTGTTTAATTTACGTAAATAATTATAATGCTTCGTTCAATCGTTACCCTGTGACATACATATTTTAATAATATGAAAAACGCATTAGGTGTTATATTATTTAGAAGACAAGATCCATGCAGCATGTAGATGAGACATGAAAATACTATATATTCCATATCCTCAAGTTCGTGCAAAACACATTAGTAAACACTAAAAAATTAAAAACGATTTAAATAAAATAATAATACATAATCGAATGAAAATATATTATATCTAATCACACTATCATAGTAAATAGCCAAACAGTTTAATACTAACATTTATACCGTCTGCCGCGAACAATACACCGGAATACATTAACTTGAAGTCAACAACAAAACCGTACCCTTAAACCTTTGATAACAACTATATCATTTCTACTAAACTCTTTTGCGATACTATTTTCATGTACATCTTACATTGCTGCTTTAGAACGTCTAGAGACTTCTGTATTTAATATAGAGCGTTCAATGTATAGCGTAAGTGTTCTTATGCACATGTTGTTTTGAAGATGGTGCAGTGTTCCTGAAATACTAAATTACCTTGCCATTAGGCGCTTGCCTGTTATTTGTATTGTATTGTGGGTTGTCTTTTCTGTCTGTTACAACTTAATCTATCTTTGAAATTATTATGTTATGTGAAAGTTGCTTGTATCGTATAGGTCTTTTTATTATACGGAGTAAAGTTAAGCGTCTGTCATAGAAATGTATCATTTTTGTAGTTTGTTAACTTTAGAGTTTGAGTATGGAGTTCTATCAGATAAAATAACATAACCCTCGTATCAACGCTCTCATTATGCAGGGTATGATCACATAAATTCTTAAGGACTTTAAATCAATCAAGATATTAAATTGATTTAAGATTTCCCCAAAATATTTAAACGGAATAAAAAGGCACATATATTTTTTTTCGTTTTTTTTATGTACTTTTACACTTTTTCGGTTTTTATAAGTTTTATTTTGTGTTCAAAATTATAATAATACAAGAGTACGCTCAAAAACCCTAATTATTCAATTACAACAATAAAAACATTCAACTACGCAAATCAAATAACTTTCAAATATGAAATAGCATACGAATTCACACTCAAACATATTCAATAAAGAGGGGTTGCAATTCTAGACAATACAGGGGGTCAAGCGTGATCTATCATTGTCAGATATATCCTGTCAAATCACTTATATGTTTAAATTGTATTGCAAGTTATTTTGGCTGCTAATTTTTGGTGGAAAATTAGAAAAAAATTAGGAATTTATGGTAGTTTAAATTAAATTCATTATTTTTTAGAAAATTATGAAAGTAATGTCTTGTTGTGTCTCTACATTAAACCTACAACGATATCAAAATTAACTATTTATTACTGGATCCATTCTAACAATAGGAAGATAAGAAAAGTTTTGTATATTTCATATTTTCTTTGCCAATTTAAATACTGGATTAATGCGTAATTAGTTCAATAATTAAATTTATTGTTTATTATGAAAAAACTTATATTACTTTTAGTTTTTAACACTAGAGCGCACGCGCGGGGGACATAGGTCACCCAGTGCTTGAGTGTTGTTGTCTCAGGTATTCCCCGACTACCAATCACCGGACATTTTAGCAGCGTGTCAGCTTCCTTGGTGCAACGAAGTGTACTCTGCGAAAATATAAAAGTACATGGGTGACGCATGTCCCCCGCGCGAGCGTTCTAGGAAGTTTTTGAAATCATACAATTACGAGTGAAAATCAAGTATACGGCTTTTATTTTTTACTGCTCTTATGATCATTTTATACTTTTAAGAAATTATTAATATATGGGTAACTAAAATCGAAATAAAATACTCATATTCGAGTGCTAGGCATTTATCCATACTAATATTATAAATGCGAAAGTAACTCTGCCTGTCTTTCTGTTACTCAATCACGCCTAAACTACTGAACCAATTTTTATGAAATTTGGTATGGAGATATTTTGATACCCGAGGAAGGACATAGGCTACTTTTTATCCCGGGAAAATGACGCAATCCCGGAAATCCCACGGGAGCGGGAACTATGCGGGTTTTCTTTGACTGCGCGAGCGAAGCCGCGGGCGGAAACCTAGTTTAAAATAAAATTTTATGAGATAAGAACAACTTATTCTTAAACTTTATAATTAGATGATTATTTTTACCAAATTTGTAGTTTCCAAAGTAAAAAAAACTGATTGATCACAATAAGTAATAAATTAGTTACTTTTCACAGAGGTTTATGATTAGCTCATAATTTAAGTAAAATGAGAAAATATTGATATTTTTTTTGTTTCATCACTTAAAAATAAAGTTGATTCATAAATAAGTACTTCGTTTACTTTTTTAACTACGATTTTTATGAAAAAAAACGTGCGTCGTATTGGGTGACATATGTGACCCACGCGTGCACTCAAGGAAAATTTTAGGCGCGAGCGCTCTAGTGTTAATGTATTACACTAATCGTTATCATTATTAGTTAAAATTAGTGTACATCTATAGGACAAATATGAAATTTCATCCCCTACCGATAATGCCATCTGTCCCAATATCTAAAGACTGCTACATATTCATAACTAAGGGTGCAATAATTGATCAGATCTACTTACTAATTCGCAATTTGATGAATTAAATGGTTTTAAATACAAGTGGTGTAAGACAATACTTATAATGGATTTGCAATTAATTAATATAATTAATCATGTGACGATTCGTACATTCAATAATCTTTAGGGTGAAAATATTGTGATGATTTGTTATTTAATCTTATTTTGTTATGTCTATAGCGTTGAAATAGTTTTGTGTGTTATGTATGTAGTTATTTTGGGGGATAGAGGCATATTATATCAATATATTTGTCTTTTCAATTAAATTTAAGTAGGTATATTTACTATATATAGTACTAGACTCTTTTGTACGTTATTCTTTAAATTCAATCTGTTATAGAGTAACTTGTTTCATTCATATGTAATGACCACGTCATAAAATATTGGTAATATAAAACACTTTATTCATTAAGCTTTAAAAGCTTGTTATGCTTGTAAGAAATCATAAGACACAGTAAAAATAATAAAAACAGAAAATGGTGTATACAAAAATGAAAAAATATTTAAATGTAACATTTTAAACACGCTAATTATGGGATACATTTCCGCGTATCGCGTTCCAAATGAAATTTTCTATAATATAATTGCTAATTTTCTTCCCTCCGTATTCCCGAGTGCTTTTTTCGTCCCATTGTTAAAAATCAGGATTATCCTCTTTTACCTGATGAATTATTATTGTTTTTCTCTTATTTCCTTCCCTTTCGACGTTCGAATCTGTTCTAATTATTTCCCCTTCGATAAACAAAGGGACTATGGCATTCGTTTTGTTAAAAATATACAAATTCCGTCTGGCCGCCTGATTGAACTTTGCAATTGTAATAATATAAAAAATAATAAAGCTGCGAAATACTGCGAAATAATAGCGTTTTTCGCAAGTTATTTTGTCAGAACAACATTTTATAAGCATGTCTGACCAATTAGTGGAAATATTTTTGTCTTTAATTTATTAAATTTAAATCTTTTTACCTATGCTAATGTGGAAAATTTATATGATAAGCAGCAAATTATCAAACACTTCGGATTTTTGAGTACGTAATTATTTGTATGCTTGTTTCTTTGTTACAGATAACCAGAAAAACTACTCTTGTTTCTAATAATTCCAACGATTACAGCAAGCTGCATCATCAGCGAGTAGAATGGGCTTTCTAATATCTTTAGCGTCTATTTCAAAAAAGGGCGCATTAAATACGAAAATCAATTAATATTTCAAAACTAAACTTTAGGCTCTACATGCCCTTTATTAAGGAAATAACCTTATCATGTTAGATTTCTCAAATAATTGCCAAAACTTACAGGGCTACCAAATTTTTCTTGAAGTTTAATTATACACTATAATAATGTTTCAATAATTCAGCTTAAAAGCAAATGACTCAACAGTGACTGGGGATACTGTGAATGCAAATAAATGGATTTGCATACACGTGTCCACTGACGTTTCACGCGGATTACATTTATTTCCAATTGCCTGATTGGTTTGTATTTCTGTTTGTGTGTTATTTATGATAATTGAATATTATGGATATAGCTTTTAATTTAATGTTGGAATGAAGTCAGGGGTCAAATTTTGTAATATTTGATATTATTTTTTATATTTTTTTCGCAGTGTTTAGCGAAGACCAGAAGTAAATTAAAATGTAAAAGAGAAAAGGCAACGAAATGAGAATCGTCGTCTTTGGGACGTCTGTATGAAAAGAGAGATATCTCAGCGATTTCTTTTTCTTTTATTTTGTTTATACACAGAAGGAAAGCTTTCCAGCTTACCTAAGCTAAGAGTACATGACCTAACTGTACCTATTTATATTTACAACTAGCAGTCCGCCCCGGCTTCGCCCGTGGTACATATTAACGTTTTCCGGGATAAAATATAGCCTATACGGATTCGGAAGAATCCCTCTA
Source organism: Colias eurytheme (assembly GCF_061535395.1). Taxonomy (NCBI): domain Eukaryota; kingdom Metazoa; phylum Arthropoda; class Insecta; order Lepidoptera; family Pieridae; genus Colias; species Colias eurytheme. The sequence continues at coordinate 7,934,504 of NC_142999.1, read as the reverse complement.
AGTAATGGTAAAAGAAATTTTGAAATCGGTCCAGTAGTTTTTGAGCCTATTACATTGCCTATACAAACATACAAAAATACATTTTCCTCTTTATAATATTAGTATAGACATAGATAACATTTATAGTCATCTTTATAGTCATCTTTATAACACAAATAATAAAATTTTGAGTAATATTTAAAATCGAAAATTTCCTCCCACTTTATTTTCCAATATCCATTCCAATACGATTCATACTACAAAAAATCCAAGAACAATGAAATGACCACGTTTTAATATAAACGTAATGGCCTGTAGGGTCAAGCAAAAAAGCGAAGTATGGCCACAAGATGTCCGCAGTTTGTCTTCATTGGCGACAGGTTTATAGCGGGGGTGCGGTAAATAATATCAAGGAATATCATGCAACATTCATATCGTATTCTGTGTACAGGATGCTCTTTTTGGGTCATCATCACAATCATTTATTCACCATAAATACAAAATTAAATACATAGAAATCATTATCTTAATTAATTAAACATAAAAAATACAAAGACATTATAATTGGACCAGATGATTAAAAAGATAATATGACGGATTGTAGAGTTTAGTTTATGAGGGTGTTATTGTAAGTTGAGTGTAAGTTTATAGATTGGATTCACTTCTTAGATATGAAGTATGAGTTAATTTTTATAATTACAGTTTGTAAGATTTATATAATAATATTTTAATATGATTTGAATCTATGTATATTGTATAGTGTACAGAAATCCATTAAAAAGTGTAAAGGTAAAAAATATTTTGAATTAGAGGTGTTAAGTACACCTTAAATAAGAAAAAATGTTGTGTGGTTTTATGAAGCCACGGTAAAAGTGAAACTGTTCGAACGGTTCCGAACACTGCTTTATACCTACTCGGCAGCCGACCGTCACGCGACATGCACTACACAGACCAAAAAGTTTGAGACGATGTAATAAAAGTTTCCCTTTAAAAATTTTTTTTGTAATGTAATAACGTGAAATATATAAGTTAAAAGGAATATTGTTTTATCTCAACTTTAGAAATGTTATTACTTAATACGTATAATGTTCTTATAATAATGATTTGTTCAAACCTTAAGGGTATCAAACATCCTGTATAACGTAACTGTCTCAAACATAAATACCGCCACCAAAATTATCTGTGTCTATTGGGCTCTAACAAGAATTATTGTAGGGCGAAACTGCGGGGAATAGAAGGCCGAAAATTGCGTTTCATTGATGTAATTACTGCTTCTGTGTTGTCGATTATGAACATCCTGTATGTTATTATGATACTCTTAAATAAACGAATATATATAGTGATCTTCTGGTGACATCCATACTATAATAATATTATAAATGCGAAAGTAACTCTGTCCGTTTGTCTGTCTGTTTACTCAATCACGCCTTAACTACTGAACCAATTTACATGAAATTTGGTATAGAGATATTTTGATACCCGAGCCCGACATAGGCTACTCTTTACCCCGGGACATAGGATAGGTTTTATACCGGAAATCCCACGGGAACGGGAACTATGCGGGTTTTTCTTTGACTGCGCGGGCGAAGCCGCGGGCGGAAAGCTAGTTAGTTATAAACGTAGGTGACCGTAGGTAATTATTGCATGTTAACATAGTTAAAATTTATCAAAATAATTCAAATTGGATACTTACTGGGCTTGCTATATAACCTTCTTGATAGTTTTTACTCTCAAAATATTCATATAATTTTTGTAACTATTTTTAACAACAACTTTTTTATAAATCTCTACTATTAAGTATACTAGATATTATACTAGTATACTTAATAAACATGTTAAGCAAAGTATAAGAGACACATACAAACAAAACAACATATATGTATTTTATACTTACACATAATGCCATACATCGATCAAAACAAGTAGATATCATGATAATAGAATTACGAAGAAAATATTCACCCCACGCTCGCTAATCCGTAATTTGGGAAACTATTGGTAAAGAGAAGTAAAGATTTAATCAAATTGATTCAGTAATCGAATATTATTATTCAATTTTTTGTGGTAATGTGTTTGGGGACGCTTTTGATGTATTTAAGGAAAAATGGAGAAATAGAGTTTATGGAAATAACATTAACTTAGAATTAGTAAAAAATACGAATATTAACGTTTAATATTATGAAAGATAACTTGAGAATTTTCAAATATGATGATTTGGTAAACGTTTCTTTTATTGAATACAATTTAAATTAGTACATAATATAAGTTAATATTTTTTGTGATTTTTTTTGGTTCTTATATTACTATGGTAAATAGCTACATTTACGTCTTATTTTATAAAAATTAAATAATGCTGTCTATGTCGAGAGTTCCTGCTAACCCTTACCATTATATTATACCGAAAGAACAAAACAACGAACTTTAAATCGCGTTCCATCAGCAAAATCCAGAATTCCATTACATCTGCATTATGGTTATCAAAAATAAAAATTCTATTTGGTTTCCATAAATCATATATTACCTGGTAAGATTATAGCAAGGGTTGTGGGTTGAGACAGGCAATTTGTCATATACCCAGTCGAGCACAAGACGATTGTACGCAGATTTGTTATGTTACGCTTGTATGATTTTCGTGGATATGTAAGACAATTCTTTGGCTTCTGTGTTTGTGATGAGTTCAATTTGGATTTATCAGAATTTGAGAACCGACTAAATATAATAATGTATGGCTTAAAATCTAATATAAAACACGCTTTAATAAGTCAAATTGTACTGGCACTGATCCTTCATAAATATACAAAGTTTGGATTATATTACCCAAACAAGTTTTTAAGTTTGAGTTTTGTCATATTTTAAAATACATCCTTTTCATTTGGCGTTTTTTAAAGCATTGTAATTTATTTGCGCTCCACCTAACATACGCATATTATTTAGTTATTAGTTAGTTCTTTGATATAGTCAAGTGATATGATTAAATTAATATTAGAGATGAATTAGAAAAAAAACACTGCGAATAAACTCCACTTACCTCACACGCTACGCACGGGTAAAAAACACCCATATTTTTTCAAATCAACCAAGGATTAACACATCATTACGTTACGTAAATCGATGCTTTACCATGTTAATTAAGGAGATTAACAACATATCCGCATGACCTATTTTTACCCCATGGTGTTATTTTACCCCACAAAGGGTACGATCGACCGGCTCTGAATAATGTTAATTAATTAAGGAATATTGCTCGTTTTTAATTGGACATCTATATGGTGGCTTTGTGATATTTTTTTAATTACCACTTTTATATGGAGCGAGGGTAAACGTCATTAATGGTAACAATTTACCCTACGTATGAGTATAGATTTTGTATCCGGTTGCATAGATTTTTCATATTATTATTTTTTATGTCATAGGGTTAAAAATAGATGATTATTGTGTCGTTAGAAAGTTAACGCACTACATTCTCGTAAAGTACTAAACATAAAAATGCAGTTCGTATTATTACACAGTTTTTGTGGCTAAATATCTATATGTCTTGTTCATCTATGACATATATTTTTGAACAATTTTGTTTTAATAGTTCTCATGTCATATATATATTAATAGGGAGAATGCATAATTAATTTATTTTTGTAAAATTAGCTTAAGAATCTATTCTGCTTTATATTAATTAAATGCATCAAATACATAAATTAATTGTGTTTTAGTGCCATTGATCTATAACATTTTCGAAATATGTTTGAACTTTAGAAAAGTTCCACTTTACTGAATCATTTATTTATTATTAATTATAATAAAATATTTGAATGGCAATAATAACCGTTAACTAGATGCAAAGCTTTGATAACGTGTCTCAGGTGTTGAAGAAAATGCCATCTTCACCCTAATTACCTACGTCATGAATGTTTTGTAATGAAAATAATGTCCCCACTCCCCAGGTGCCTTATAACCTCGTTAAATCGTTAAATTTTGTAAACTAAGCTCCAATGCATAATAACAATGCAGAAAACAAAATTTACAAAGAAACCTTTTAACAGCTGTTCACAATTTCCATAAAATATTTTTAAATATTAACTGTCTCTATTTGACTTTATTATTAACTAGTTTTCGGAAGTATAGTTATCGGTCCTACAAGATTGTCGGGTTAAAACTTAAAACCTATTTCTTTTCTCAGATTACAAATTATCTTTGTACCAAATTTAATCCAAATCGGTTCAGTGGTTTAGGCGTGAAGAAGAGACATACATGATAAAGTTACTTTCGTATGTGTAATAAGAATTAAAGGATTCGGTTGTAAATTTATTATATTTTATGTATTTAATTATAACATGAACAAAACAATATTGAACATTAAAGTATTACAATTGTCTTTGATCTTAATATTAATTACTTAGCGCTGTTACCGTAATAAGTTTCAAAGCCTTGTCGGATTATTCATTCACTTGTAAAGTCGACTTAATTCTTTATGAAATAATTACAAAGCCTACTCATCATATTTGTGAAGTTTATTATAGGATTATGTACAATAATCTTAATACCTTCTAATATTATAAATGCGACTTTCTTTTAATTTCACTCTTGAAACACTGAACCAATTTTTATAAAATTAAAAATACATATAGTATATATAGAAAAAAGCCTGATTTTATTAAGTAAATCGTGATAAGTGAAGTTCAATTGAGTGTAATTACTATAGCTTGTTTAAATGTTATCTGCGAATAAATTAAACTGTTTAAAATCATTTTAATAATTTGTTACAACTTACAGTACTATCAATCTAAAAGAAAAAAGTATTCAAATTGTTTACCACTTATAGCAAAATATAAATTTTGCAGCAAAATATTAAAAAATATTTACATTAAAGTGATTCTCTAAATAATTAATAATATATTTTCAGATAAACCAAAACAATGAACCCAGCTAAAAGGCGTAAAACAATGGAAGTTTCGTCAAAGAAATGTCTAAACAAAACAGGGCCCGTTCACCGCATCATTTTCACCCTTATTTCTGTAATAAAAAACAAATGATTATTACTAAACTTTCAGGTTAAGGCTGTTCAGACGATGGAATTAATAAACTGAAGTTTTCCATTAACTATGTGAATATTTTTTATAATGAAAGTGTTTAGGGATTTCGTTTTCTAAGCCTATTTTGTTGAGTTCTGCTTTAGAATTGTTATGTGGTACCTAACTATAAAGAGCAAAATTATAATAGGAGTCGTCAGTTAAACTACACACAATTAATTTAAAACATAGCAAACTCCCGTAATAATTTCATGGAGATTAAACTTGAATTCTACGCTATGGCAAGGGTTAAAAATAGGTAGGTACAATTGAAATTTACGCATGTTTTTTAAAGTTTACGTTTTAACGTTTTAGTCAATTGTGTTCCGAGTTTTGATAACCAGTGTTAGTTGCACTGTTCGTATACACAGAGTCCTAAATTGTCTGTTTTTCCCGTCATTCAGTTTGTCTGAAATGCCAAAATTCTGTGTTTTTAGTTCATTAAAGGTGCGTGCGAGCGGAAACTGTCTCCGGCGGATGCCTTTTCTCGAGCGGCTTCACTTTGGCGGCAAGATCAATGGAGTGACGTCATCGTGACTATGATTTGTGGTTTGCTGGGACGGGGAAAACGGGGGCTTATGAATGAAGGAAATAACATATTTGAAATGTTGATAGTGTGGTGATTTACTATTTTATTGTATAATTTTTATCTCTTGCCTTGCATTGCAACATGCATTACATCAAAAATCATTCAAAGGGTTCAGAAGTGAGTAAATTCGCATATTTAGTATGAATTATATTCAATTTATTTTATTACAACTTGCTCTATACTCTGCTCTACACCCTGCTTTATCTCCATAGATATAGCAGTACACTTTGCTCTATCTACGGAGATAGAGCAAAGTGTAGAGCAGAGTATAGAGTATCTATCGTAAAACGCTCCCAGTTCAATAGATTTCCCAAGGTTAGAACAAAACCTTACTTACTCTTACAAAATACATAATTCATATTCACCCTACATTTGTTTGATACACCGCCGCATAAACAATTACATAAGAAATGAAAGCCTTCCTTCCTCAGGGAATTTCTTTTGTCAAATGATCATTCTTAGTATCTCAGTTATTTACCAAATGGCTTTCTATACGGGCTTAAGCTTTTGATCATTTTTATGGAAAATGACAGTCGTATCAGAATAATTATGGCTGGCATGATTATTGCGCATTTTGTGCTTTCATCTGAATTTATATGTATAACTAGCGGTCCGCCCCGGCTTCGCCCGTGGTACATGTTTACGTTTTCTCTACATAAGAACCATCCTCGTACTTCAAGGAATATAATAAAAAAAGAATTATCGAAATCGGTTCAGCCGTTCTCGAGTTATGCGCTTACCAACACATTTTGCGATTCATTTTTATATATAAGATAAGATAATGAAATTAGAAGTGACAAAGTAAAAAGTCTGTTGAAAAATATAATTAAAACAACAACTTACAGCATAATAATTAAGAACTAAATAATTTATCTAAATAAAAATGTATAATTTTGAAAACACGTATGAATGTTATACCCATAGCTTAAAATTCCCTTCATATGCTCAATTGCTTATTAATATTATATGTATTCACAAAAAAAAATCACTCTGTACAACCTACAAAAATATTCACAACTTAACACTCCTACAATCTCTATTATTTAAATGTATTTTCCATTTCCTACACATTCGTCAATAAACCCAAAAGTAAATTGAATCAAAAGAAAACTAAGTTATCCCTTGCGGCCCTAAAGCAAATAGAAAGGTGTTGGTCGGAAATTGGTACAACCTGCTGCCAAATGAGGGTTAATGGACAGGAGATGAATCGCTTGACCCGTAATATAAATAGACTTTGGTATTGAATTCTTTCAATTTATAGAACTGCATAAAATAGTAGTTCAGTGTGTTAATGTTTTGAGTTAGAAATGTACTCATCCTTTCGTTTTTATTTAATTCTGGTAAGTATAATGTTTGTGTTTACTGTTTCAAAAGTATCGGAGAATTGTAAACTGTTCGCTATTATGGCGGCAAATGAATTTGTAAAAAAGTAAATCCTTGCAGTTTGCTGTTATGAATACGCTACAATAGAAAAGAGTTCACTGTAAGTAATATTTAACTGTAGAAACAGTTAGTACCTTGTTTGGTTGACTTATTTGTATTATTTAACTAATTTAATATTTTCAGTAACCTGTAAAATTTTAAATAAGAATTTTTTTTATATAATGTATACATTGCTTTTTATTTTTTGTCTCTCATAAAAAAACAATACTAAAAGGTTTTCTACGGATCTAAGATAGAAATTCAACTTGAATATAGACAATCTGAGCTGATTGCAATTCAAAAAGCTACTATTAATCAAAGTCTCTTTTCAACTCAGTAATAATATCTCACAGTTTGATTCAAAAATCCACGTTGCTTTAAGTGTTGCGTAAGTTTTTTGTTCCTAGACGAAGATAAGTCTTTTTTCAATGTTTCTTATAGTTCAATGCATTTGATAAAGAAGTATTAATATTGTTTTGGGTTGAAATAAATTAAAAATTTGCATGTATTCTGGGTATTGTCTACATTTTGTTCCCACTGGGGACAAATACCTTCTATAAAAGCCAAGTGCGGGTTGGTATCTAGATATCACAATATGTATCTAATCGAACTTTTTGATTCTGGGAAGTGCTGGTTTTTTTCAGGATGCTTAAACAATGTTCAAATGTGAGCTAAAATAATACAATGAGATGTAATACAACAATGTTTTAGCGTATTAAAATATCGTCTAAAATTGGAAAAGATATGATAATATGAAGTAAATGGTCTAAAAGCAATTACGCTATCTTAAAAACAAGTAAAGTGAATGAATAAATAACATTCCACCTGAAATAAAAGGATAGTAAACGTGGGAGTCCCCAAAAAGTAGTTAATCGTATTTAGAGACCGACTCGCAGCACGAATTGCTTCATTTACGATTTTTATTTCCGATTAGGGATGTGCACGTTTATCGATAAAGTTTGTTGATCTCGAGCTAGTGTACATTTGTATGGTTTATATGTTTTATTTACTGAGATATCGCTAAGATAAGCATTCTTCTCACTACATACCTTTTAAAATTAAGGATGTTAATAAATCCATTTGTAAATATTGTAGTTGTTTCTCAACAGGCCGTATTATCAAGGAAATTGTTACATACATATTAACTGCTTCTTACTATATTGCAGATAAATAACTAATCTATTTAATATTCATCTAAAAATTGTTTCTAATTTGGAAAATATTTTAATCGAACACAGAAACAGCGCTATCGAATTACATGTTGATGATGATGTACATCGATATCGCTACCTTTACTTATCGATATACCTACACATCACTGCGGATAATAAGGGCTATCGGTGTATTGAGATTAACTCTGCTTTTATAGCTGCAGGTTAGTGTGCATTAAATTTAACGATCCTACTTCATTGTTCCATTGCTCTGAATTGCCCGAGACAGTAACTATGCTGACTGTGCTAATAATTTACTAGTTGGTTGACCGAGCTTGAACTCGTTTCTAAGGTAATTATATAAAATAAGTCGAATATGCGACTTTGTTTGCGTAAAATAAGAATTACTTGTTCGATTTTAGTTTCGCGTAAAAATGAAGCAGATTTCGCCAATATAAGTAACGATGACGTGACGAAGTAAAACCTATCTATCTATCTAATATTCATGTATTTGTTCTATCTATCTAACTAATTTTCATGTCTTGACCACATTGTTTTATCTACATATAAACCAAATTCTAAGTAAACTAATAAGCTCCTTTGCTCGCAAGCTCTTCCACCATATGTATCCTGTCAGTAACACAAACAAAAATAACTAATACCCAGAAAGTACCCAATATTTATCCAACTTAATTACATCCCATACCCTTATAATGACATGTATCACACTCAAGCTTTAAAAAACAATTATCAGTGCAATCTAAAGCTCCCCACGCTTGCGGCGACTAATTAGTCGCATGACTTGGCGTCAATCGCTCTGTCGCAGGCGGGTTGATTAAAAATCGTGCGGAAGCAAGGAGACATACTGAAAGTGCTTACTTGACCGGATTAATTGTGTGTCACGAGTGAATGGCGAGCTTTAATGGCTATGCGATATGATATGAGTATGAATGGGTATTGTAGTAGCTACGTAACGTTCTTACCTACGTTTATTGGTGTTCTAGTCAGAAAATGATATGATAGTTGGAACGTTAGAGACTATAGAACGATACGAACGTTATTACTATAAAATTGAAGGATTGTATGTAGCTTTAAAATAGTAGGAAAAGTAAACAAGGGAAGAAACACAGCAAGATCCTCTTTAAACTTTATTGCTTACAATTATTTGCTATCTTTTTTTATGAAATTAGTACCTACATAGGAACTAACGATGTGGCTGCTAAATTCAGTACGTATTGAAGCGTTCAGATAGAAAAAGAACTTGTAAATTTCTCAAATCTTAACTCTCCTATACTGAAATATTCTTCTGTTCTTTCATCTTAAAGAAACTTACCACTGCTTGCATTCTACTCACCTCGCGACCCATCTGTTTGCGTCCATAAAAACGTTGAATTAGAAAGGCAGGTGTCCATAAACTGAATAAAGACACTCAAAATCGTACAATAAAATTAGAAAAAGTACCCAAGAGACACGCCCTTCGTCTCTTTACGATCCTATTATAAAATGGTCTTTATGAGACGTTTTATTGCTAAAAGACTTAGGTAATTTCGTCAAAGCCGAGATGAGATCTGGAGTTAAATAGCTATTAAAACTTTTGAGAGGATTTCGGTCAGTATAATTAAACCATTTCAATAGGGCAGGTTATATTCGTTTTAATTAAGGTTTTGGTTTGGTGATACTGTTTCTCAGTTTATTGGTCAAGGATTTGAAGAAAGACCTGTTAAATAGCATCAAGTACGTAATATGTTCATTTCTAATCAGAGATTTAATTAATAATAAGCTGTTATCATCTCCGTTACCATTACTACTAGTCCTATGTGTCTTTGGTTTTTGTTTAGTTTACATTTTCGAAATTCTTTATGTATTTGACTTCACCTTTGTATCGGAAAAAGTGAAATGACGCGCATCCTCCACATTTCTAGCACTATTTTATAAAATTGAGCAGTATTACACAATTTTAAACCTTAATCCATTGAAATAAGTGATAAATATAAAATATGATCGAGGTATCAATAAAAGGGGTATTCAATCAAAACGTATAAACAATAGATATAAAACGAGCGAACTGGAACACCCTCTAGGATTTGGCGGACTCGGCGTTTTGTTATGCCTGTCACCGTATACAGGGTGTTAAAAAATGTGCCCTTCTATTTTGACTGCTAGGTATCTCTTACTTTTAATGTTTTAAATGAATTTAGCTTGTAAGTTTAAAACACATTAAAATTATGTAATTAAAAAAAAATGTTTTATACATTATTTCCAGTAGTTAAGTAAATATCATTGCACGCAAGTTCGGTACTGCGATATAACATACAAGGTTTGAAAACCTTGTATATTTTACTATTGGAAGACACATTTCACTCTATACTCTATTTTATGAACATTGAAGTACGATTCGTTAAAATATCTTCCTTTTAAATTGAGTTCATTCACTTTAAATTGAGTATTATTATACTGAACAGACATAATATGAGAGCACCCTGTATATCTTATTTTATACGACCAGATACATAAGTAGAGCTGCCCGATACAGAATCAATCACACAGCGGGACACACACCTGATGTCTGTCTGTCAATTCGTCAATATCTTTGTCTATACATATATCAGTTTACTATGCATTCACTAATATTGCCATAAAAACTATATACAGACAAAAAAATTCTGACTACATTTTTATCAATCAGATATAGTATATGACGTGTATTCCAATGTTTCTTGTAATAATTGCATTTGCCCCATACGCCAGTATGTGGAAATCCTATCTTACTAATATTATAAACTAGGTTTCCGCCCGCGGCTTCGCCCGCGCAGTCAAAGAAAAACCCGCATAGTTCCCGTTCCCGTGGGATTTCAGGGATTGCATCAGTTTCCCGGGATAAAAAGTAGCCTATGTCCTTTCTCGGGTATCAAAATATCTCCATACCAAATTTCATGAAAATTGGTTCAGTAGTTTAGGTTAGGTTTTTAGTTAGGCGTGATTGAGTAACAGACAGACAGACAGAGTTACTTTCGCATTTATAATATTAGTATGGATGAGAAAGTTTGTGAGGATGTGTTTCTCTGATGTTTAGGACTCTTTCACGAAAAACTGCTCGACGGATTTGGATGAAACTTAACAGTAATATAGAATAGAATATATAACACAAAAAAATTTACTCCGGATTAGTTCTTTATTCAGTCGTTAGTTCTTGACCAATTTTTGGCATATTTAGTTGTCTACAAAAACATACTTATGAAATTTTACACATACGCTTATAAAAAATACATTGTACATTTTCCTAACTCTATTAATTTAAAAGTGAATTTTCTATAGTTCAATTTAATTTTAAATTAAATTCATTCGCCTTATTACATATATCGTGATATGGTTTCGTGCGAGACACCAATTTGTAACCTCTTCGACCAGAACCGTAAATAACACTTTAAAATAGCTTTAAATCAAGCGATTAGCCGCTCGTACGAAATTACCTTTATCCTCATGTGAACTATTATTTGTAGAATTATTCGTTTATTATAATGTGAATTAATACAATTTTGTTTTCTCTTTACTTTTTCACTTCAATTCCATGTAACTTTGTTAAACAAATTGCCATTTTAATATTTATATTTTATTATTACTTTAAATAACAGCAGAGTCATTGTATTGATATTGAAAAATAAAAAATCTTTTATATCAAACACTAGATATATTTTTAGTTCAATAATAACATTTAAACTAGGTAAATAAGATCAAAGGTCACAGATGAAATGAAACAAATATCTTGTTGTTTATTTATTTAATGAACATTAAAGAATTACAAAGACAATACAAAATAAACAGATAGACAATTAGACATACGTATTAGTGTAGTATTTTCGTAAGCATAGTATTGTTAGTTTCTTGTTTAGGACTTGGTGGAGTCAATAAGTCTAAATTACAAAGCTTCGGTTCGACCAGATTTTTTCTGTACATCGACAGGAATTCATATGCAGGTCGAAGTTGCTCTATTTGCACGTCCTGTAAAAAGAATTATAAAAAAAAATCATGAACAACTACTTCCTATTTTACTGCTTGGGGGCCGTTCAAGTATTACGTAAGCAGATTTCTTACCATTTTTTACCCCCCCGCCCCCCTTGTCATCAAAAGTAAGCAAAGCACTTACCCCCTCCCCCTATGCTTACGTAAACAATTTTAGTAATAAACTTTTTTTTTATATTGTTATTTTTAAAATAGGAAAATTCATGAAAATATTAGGTTTAACTGATACACATAGAGTATTATGACAAAAAAATATAATCATAAATAAAGAACATAACTAACATATAACATATTATAACATATAACATATTTTCGGAACACATTAACAGTCTTCAGTCCATAAAACCTGAATCCATGATTCTAAGTTATCGTTGACATTGGATTGCTGCTCAGTGTTGAGTAGAGTCTGCTAAATAAAACCTGCAGCGTTTAAATATAGTCCATGATATTATTGAAAGCTTTTCCCCACAGAAACCCTTCACATACAAAAATTATTGAAAACACCGTGTATTTTGTGACCAATTGCCGAAGTCGATCTTAAGAAATAAAATATCAATCATGTGCCTTTTTACTTTGAGATAGGCCACCATATTTTTTACTCATAAGTCGTTTTAATTGTTACAGAACGTAAAGAGAAACTTTGTACTTATATTTACTCACCTTGGAAAAAAAATGAAGCAGATTGGATTTATTTTTAGTCGCCGCTTGGATTTCTTCTTCAATTCTCTTAGATACCTAGTTATATATAGATATCTAGTTCCTTATCTGACTTTGCTTGTAAAATTTATAATTTCGCCAAACTTCGTTAACTAACTTTTGTACATTTTGCACTTTCGTCCTAGTATGAGATTTTTTAAAACTTTCGAACAGTTTTTGGTATAACTTGGATTTGTCTATTTGATATGACATTCTAATAAGATATTTAAATTTAAATAATTAAAACGTTAAACTTTGGCTATTTGCATCAACATAAACACAAATAACTTTCAATGCTTACAATACGTTTAGAATCCAAACAAAACAATACTGATAGATGCGCACTTGGAGCCGGCCGGCACGAGAGTGAATTATTAGACAAGTGAATAGCGCACGGTAATTTCCCTAATGCGCGGTAATTCCCCTAATCAGTTCTCAAAGCGAGTGCCTACGCATATGTATTATTTGCGGGAATCCCCGAAAAAACTTAAATAACTAACGATGACGTAATCATCATCTAGACCCCCCCACCCCCCATGTCATCCAAAATAAGCAAAAAAGAGACCCCCCCACCCCCCCTTGGTGCTTACGTAATACTTGAACGGCCCCTTGCTGATAAAGCTTTTTTGACCGAAATACATGAGATTATTATTTTATTATGTATATTTTAACTGACTGATAATAACATGTTGAAACTAGCATCTATGTTGGAATTACGAAAATAGTTTTTTTTCCACATAGTCTATTCAATAAAAACTTGTACTTTTCCGAATTAAAATATCATGACTTTTGTAAAAAGCAATACTAAAGATTAAATACACAGTAGTTTTATTAATTACTTACCAAATCTCTCTTATAAATGATAGCTGATATTCTTCCCCAAAGGACTTGTAACAGAAATACTCCATAATCTGTTTCTAGTAGATGCAGAAGCGTTGGCGAATCTAAAGTCTTTGATTGATCTGAAAATAAAACATAATATCCAAAACAATGAATGATTAAGGCATAGGTAGTATTTATTCATTAATTCATAGTTTTTATATCACTTGTTAAATAATGTTGGTATTAGCTATTGTTTCAATTGTACTGGCTTATAATTTTCTTATTCTGTATAAGCTATATATCACGACGATTGATCATTTTGTCCATCATTTTATAGTATAATTTACCAGTGTTTCACAATATACAAAACTCAACTTAGTGTCCTATCAAGTAATATTGTTAAAATACTTTAGCCAGATTACCAAAGAACCAGAACAGGCATTTACATCTCCATACATACATATTATCTATATATTACTTTAAAATCTACAAAATAATACAGCTAAAATCTACTTACTCATATCTTTCTCATTGCTACTCAAATCAAGCAACTGTTTATAGCATCCTGTCACACCAGGCACGGCCTTGGACCAGATGTCAAAAGGTTCATCCGTATGGTATCGAAGGCGGATCACCTCCCCTGGGACCTTATCGATTATGTCGTCAAATTGTTTTCCGAAACGTTCCTTTATCATCCATTTCAGACCAGCCTGTTGGAAAAATATTTTGAATTAATATCTTATTTAATATAATATGCGAATAATTAATATGAAATATCCTACACAATGCAAATGAGAAGCGCAGCAAACTCGGGGAAAATGGAAAACTCTGAAAACTCTGAAAGATGAAATTTTACATTGAACTCTCGTTTATACGGAACTTGTGTATTCTTAAATTATTTGTTATTTGATTTAAGTAGATAAGTAATTATTTAGTGGAATTTTTGTAAGAAGAAAGATTTTTGTTTGCAAACAAACAAAGTTCACAACCACTTAAATTTTTTTCACCGGTGGAGAAAGAAGCTACTTATTCGTAATAAAAGTTTATTTCTTTTTTTATTCTTTGTTGCTCTTTTTGGAGGAAGGTGAGCTATTATTTAATTGTATTACTATAATATAAAATACACAAATACCTCATCAACTTCACTAAAGTCCACTTGATAGCACGAGAAATTAGTATCTAGTTTTCTGGAAAAATTCGTGTCTGGTATAACAGCGACCACGTGCCACGGGCCTATAGCCTTCTTTATATCAAAATCGGTTTTAAAACCGTCACAAAACTCATGTTCTGCTTGTATTATAGTGAAGACAGACAGAAGGAGGCTGATACGATACATCGTGGAAGACTGAATTAATGTTGGCTAGGTTTATCTTGAGTGGTTTTATTTTGTAGGATTAAGAATGGTTCAGACGGGACGGCTCGACGGGTATTGATGTGAGTTAATGGAAAAATTGTAAAAGCTTAGTATTTATTGTCTGCATTATGATTTAAATTTTGAAGTGAAACTTCTTTAGGTGCGTTGATAGTAAAATTTCAAGGTCGCGTCATGGCAATACCGTCATGTCATGGAGTAATGCAACGATTTGGTATCGTTGAATCTTGCTAAAGAAGTTACACTTCTAACACTTATGCTCGGCACACACGCTCTTTTTTTCTGTACGTAAACTCTGTACAGTCAGTGGATTTTATCGTCGCATTTGAATTTAAATGTTTATCCCTGATTGATACATCTACACGAAATACATCACGTATTTGAATAGCATATTGATTATTATGTTGTTCCAAATTTGGCAAAATACCATTTTCAAACTTCTATCGTTCATGATTATTTAACTTTTACTTTGCTAAAGCTATGTTATAAAAATAATTTTTGGGTGCTCTAAACTTTATAAGGCTACAGTAAATTTAGTACAAAATTAAGACAACGATTCACAAATAGGATAATAGGTTAATAGCGCAAATACGAGACGTTTAGAGTTACAACAGATTACTTAATAGTTACTACAACGCAATACTAAATTTTCATGTGGGTGGACGACTAATTACGATAAATCACCCAAGGTTATAGGAGTAAAGTTCATGTTTGCAGAAGTTGTTAGTATTTGGCTTAAATATCTCTGTTACCTAATGATAAGTATAAAAATAAACATCATTCGTATACAAAATCTATAATATAAAAATGAATCCCAAAATGTGTTGGTAAGCGCATAACTTGAGAACGGCTGAACCGATTTCGTTAATTCTTTTTTTATTATATTCCTTGAAGTACGAGGATGGTTCTTATGTAGAGAAAACGTAAATATGTACCACGGGCGAAGCCGGGGCGGACCGCTAGTATTGTAATAAAATTATAAACCTATTTTTTGTCGACATATATGTACATATTTTAATTAGATTTTAGTTGAACTTTTATTTTTTGTAAATTGTAAATCGTATCTATGCGATGTCATATTTTAATATTCAAAACAAAATTAGAACAATCCATACTAATATTATAAATGCGAAAGTAACTCTGTCTGTTACTCAATCACGCCTTAACTACTGAACCAAATTGCATGAAATTTGGTATAGAGATATTTTGATATCCGAGAAAGGACATAGGCTACTTTTTATCACGGGAAATAGGATAGGTTTTATCCCGGAAATCCCACGGGAACGGGAACTATGCGGGTTTTTCTTTGACTGCGCGGGCGAAGCTGCGGGTGGAAAGCTAGTAATTAATATCGAAGCACAGTAATATCATGTTACAACAAAATAAAGTTAAATTGTATCAAGCACTAAAACAGTTTATTATTGCCTTAACCAAATGTAAATAATTGACTGGAAAAAGCTAAGCAAACATGTATAAAATTTTCATTCTCTCTTAGCTTCTTAAATACATTTCACTCTAAATTAAACATAAGTGAATCGATGCTCAAGGGAGCGCCATTTTCCTAAAATATTTTCCATTATCTGTCTTCTGCTGTCTTCAACATCCGTCTTAAAATACGGTCATTGTTTAAAAAGAAACCTACATACATTTACTTGAACAAAGGCAGTAAAAACGGTTTATGGACTTGTTATTGCCATCCCAACGGACAGGTTGATTGGTATCTAGTACAAGCGTAAGCGTTTGTAGAAATTAATCAAATATTTTACTAAGGGCCGATTTTTCAATCCAAGGTTAAAACTTATCCGCCAAATAAAGTATTACACGATAATATTAAAATGCCACCCGTAAACTGTCAAATACGGCCAAAGAATACATTTTTGAAATGGTAGTTTAGTAAGTTATTCGACGAATAAGTATTAACCAAGGATTGAAAAATCAGCCCTAAGAAGAAGTAAATGTCGTTTTGTTAGTAATAATTTCTTCATTATGTAGATTAGTTAATATTAATTTAAATTTTAAGTACAGATGCTTGTCAATATTAACAACGCGAAAGCACTTAAAGTACGTTGATTTATTTGATAAAATGTATTTTCAACTGGAATAACAGCCAACATCCTGGAATATTTAACTAAATTAATTTTTATTTCACATTCATAGAAATGTGTGATCTGCTTCTGTTTTATAAGTAACGTTGTTACTGACTATTTTTGAAGTATTTCTGTAGTAGTCTTTTAGTAGTCTATTGTCTATTGTCTATTTAATCGCTTCCGCTTATTCTCGAAGTGGCATCCAAACTGATGCCGTAGAAAACAGATTTTAATGTATCCTATGAAAATCTTCATTCAGAAATCTCCCTTTGAATTTTAATATGAAATTTCGAATCGTGAGTTTATTAGCGTCGAATGAAATTATAATAAATTCGGAAGTAAGTTCTTTATATCTTCAATTTTGTTGTGAATTTGAAGGAGAGTATTCATTTGCATAATATTTCTATGTTATGGGATGTTACAAAATAATATTGTAATGTTATTTTTGTTACATAGGTATTTATTCTGAATATAATTTTTGTTAATTGAATTCTAATTTTAAACACAAATTACAATTAAGAATTTAAACTCATAACAAAATCTATTGAAACACAAATAAGTATTGTTAAATGTGAGTATTTATTTAGATAATAATTAAAAAGAACATGTTTCTTAATCCTAGTTACTTGAAATTATTTTTAAAGAGCAACTAGTCACTAGAATTTCTTGTCGGCTCTTCTATGTTGAAACTGTTCTCCAAACCGGTAGTAAATTATTATTTTTCTGTATTTTGACGATAAAAAGGCGCTTCTAAAATGAAGTCTAGCTCGATAAATGTCTGTTTGTTTACATAATATGATATTATATCGATATTTAAATCTAAACTTTACTCTTTTACCGACTGTAACCTTCACTGTAACGTCAATTTTATATTCAATTAACATTTATTAATATTTTGCAATATTAATTCCAAAAAACGAGTAATTAATCATACCCTTTCACGAGTTGTTACCGTTTATAAATAAATATCGTCGAGTTTCAGGCTCATTAACTTGCACTCATTATGGATAACCCTTTTGGATATTTTAGCATGCCATTAATAAAAATTGTTCTCAATTATACTTTTGGGAGGAAAAATTTGAAGTATATAGGAAAAGGTTGTTTTAGTAATATTATTTAGTTTTTAATAAGTATAATAAGATAATAAATATTATGATATCCTACTATTCTACCAAACTCAAGTAATAAATGCTTTTATAAAATAATTTTGTTACAATTAAACTTCAGTTTTCGCTCATTGCAATTATTTAATTCACACATTGTATCGTATGATACTTACATAATATTTTAATTTAATGAGGACGTAAAAACTATTCATATTATTAATGCATTAACATTAATTATATTGTAGTGTTTATTAAGCACCGAAATTTTGTGTCAGTGTTTCGGGTCATTTGTAATAGGATGGCGGTTCTACAGGGGTCTTAGTACGCAATGACAAAAAGAAAAATGATGGTCAGAACGCTGATACCGGATACCTTAAGATAGTGTAATATTTTATATTAGAGAATCTTAACATAAAATATTATAGTATCTTCACCGTTTGTGACGCGCTTTATGCTTCAAATAGGATGCTTAAATAATTAATTTATAAATCAGGTACGTTTATTTTTACCCAAGATATTTAATTGTTCATTGGAACAGATTTCCGCAGACCACAGACTTTTTATCGGCCGATAGTTTAGTCGGGTTGGCCTGCTAGTACGCACACCGGTTCAACTAAACAGTTCAGTCGGTTATGAGTGCGCAAACTATCCAACAGTCTGCCGACTATTTGCTAGTTTCTAACCAACCGTTGAAAAGAGTGGTCGCACCGCACAATGAAAATTAATAAAACATTGCATAGAATTGTTATTATTGCTCTCATACACCGGAGGAGGAAAATTAAAAAGAGAGCTCGAGAGTATTGGGTGCATCCTATCTTTAGTGATAGATTATTAAATGGAAAATTTTACACTATGCATTCCAAATTACTCGATTACCCGGAAAAATTTTTCGCCTTTTATCGAATGAGCATAACTAGCTTCAACCAACTTGTCAAATTAATTGGACCAGGAATAGCGAAGGAGGATACAAATTTAAGACTATCTATACCTGTGGAGGAGAGATTGAGCGTTACGATAAGGTAAGATAAACCACAAAACATATTTTTAATTATTTATTATAATTCAAATGCCAAGTTTACAAGTCGTATATTTGGGAATCTTCTGAAAAATTTGTATAATATGACTCGGCTGACATGTTGGAATCAGCTGGTGATGAAACATTTTGAATGGTTGTTTGTGGTATAGTGGGGGATGGTGTAGAACCGGATGTATAAGCCTGAGATTGTTGTTGTGGCGGCAAGAAAGTGGGGGATGGTGTAGAACCGGATGCATAAGCCTGTAATTGTTGTTGTGGCGGCAAGATGTTAGTCCCTCGTTGGTAAACAGGAAAAGAGTTTAGGGGTTGTTGCAGTATGGTGTATGTTGGTTGAGAAAGAGGCTGAACACGCCTACCAAGTCGTATCTGTTTAAATACGTTAAGAATACTAATCTTAGCATCGAGTTTTTCATCTGCGGTTAAATTTTTGAGTGATGGGACAAGAGACAATGCAAAGTTTACATCTTCATCAACATTAGTCTCATTTAATGCTTTTAATATTGCTTCATCCAAATCCGTATTCTTCGAAACACGAGTTTTCTTCTGGCGAGGAGGTGCGGAAGATGCGGAAGCGGATGGAGCAGTTTCTTCATCATCTTCCGCATTTCCTGAAGTATCCTGGGCCAGGTTCAGGTTACCTTCCGTTTGACGATTTTCCATGCATGGAAGTAAAAATAATAATTGTTCAAAGTATACGTATTTACGCCTCTTGACCGAAGCCTGCCCCGACTTTGTGTTCTTTTGTGCATTTAATTCTCGGCGAAAGCAAGTCCGTAAATTGGCCCATTTTTTTTGTATATCGCGGCCTGAAAAATAATAAAATATAATTAATTCATTACAGGTATCTGGCTACTGGAGCAAGTTTCAATTCATTGTCTTTTGATTATCTGATGGGAGCTTCTACAATACGAGATATTACAAAAAGTACATGTGAGCAAATATGGAATATGCTTCAACCCTTATATATGCCAACCAAACTAGAAGATGACTGGATTGAAATAGCAGACGAATTCTATAGTCGCACAAATTTTCCAAACATCATTGGAGCGATCGATGGCAAACATATACGGATGATACAGCCAGAACATTCCGGTTCATCATATTTTAACTACAAAAAGTTCTTCTCCTGCGTTTTGATGGCTTGGACAGATGCCGATTATAAATTTGTGTACATTGATGTTGGTTCTTATGGAACAGCTAGTGATTCGGAAATATTTAAAACATCAGAAATGGGTAAACGGCTTTCCGAGAATCGACTAAATATTCCTTTTGGAAGGCAATTGCCTAATGATGATGTCGGAGATGTTATTCCATTCTCAGTCGTAGGCGATGAAGCGTTTGGACTTGGAAATCATATATTACGCCCTTATGCAAAAAGAAATTTAAACTACACCAAGCGAATTTTCAACTATAGACATACAAGAGCTCGACGCATGGTTGAATGTACTTTCGGGATTCTAGCTAATAAATGGCGTATTTTTCACCGTCCAATTGACGTAAATATCAATTTTTGTGTTAAAATTATTAAAGCTTGCTGTGTCCTACACAATTATGTACGAATCAAAGATGGAATACATTTTAAAGACACTCTCTACAGTTGTACCATGAATAACTTCAATACAAATGGAAATAACCGAGGAAGAAATAATATGAATAATGTTCGGCAATACATGTCGTCATACTTTATATCTCCTGCAGGCTCAATTCCGTGTCAATATAATAAAGTGTAATGTAAATAAATAAAAATGTATCGTACCTTGATTTGTTTTATTTTGAGCACTAAGCTCATTCCAATCAGGAACAACAGCTTCGCAAACTTCCTCCCACAGTTTTTTCTTTACATTTACATCACAGTACTCTTTTAGATTTTTCTTGTAAAGTGCAGGGCGTTTTTCGACTTCCTCGATCAAAGTAATGATCGAAGATTCCGAAATAAGCGACTGAGAAAGTGACGCCATTGTAGAGGGGTTGTAAACTCAAAGACGTTTCGGATTGTAATAATTTTATTTGCACACAATACCCGTATTTATACAAAAATCGACCAAAAACAAAACCAATCAGAATTCTAATTTTGAAATTGAAATTTAGAATGCGCTCTGATTAAGAAAAAGAATGCGCCGGCTTGTACACAATATGATATATAAATACTCTATGCATGTCTCCCATACCATTTTACACGCGCGGCCGACCATTCGCTGTCAAAGCTCGGAGCGAACTGAACTATCGGCTTAGTCGGCCGACTAAAAAATCGTCGTGTGTGCGCGTGTGGTAGGGAGTCAATAATGATTATACAGTCGGCCGATAGTTTACCGACAGTTTAGTTTGAATTGAATCGGGAAGCCCATCAAACTTGTTTATCGGCCGATACCTAATCGTCATAGTGTGCGCATTTGCTTACATCTGCGTACTGATTAAGAGCCCGACCAAACTATCTGCAGATAAAAAGTCTGTGGTCTGCGGGGGCTCTAAAGATACGATTCGACACGATTTACAAATAGGTATCACCAAAATATATTCCCATCTGAACCTCTACCCAAAATATTCCAATAAAAAGCCGCAAACACCAAAATGAAAAGGTTTTGCTGACAATCAGTATAATTCAATCAAGAGGCCATGTGAGCCCCCACATTACGGTATGTATTACAGAGAGCTATCGGATGCTGATCGTAAAACTTTACGAACTTTCACCCTCTGAAGTTATCTGTGACAATCATCTTGAGGCATAGAGTACCTGGGAATAGAGGGAAATAGTTTTGATATTTAATTTAATAAAACCTTGCAAAAGTATGTATGGCAAGTAAATATAAATGATCAGGCAAGCTCTACGAAAACTATTGAGCTATACAATATATATGCTACCTAAATTGAGTAACCTATATTTTTAGCGAAACAGTGAGTAGATACATATTACAATTATACACCCATGTCACGTAGTTAATATCTGGAATCAACAATTTTATGTTATTACACTTTTGATTTACCATAGGTTATCGTAACTGATATATTTCCTGATACTCATGCTGAAAAAGAATAGAAAAAACATCTATAAAATTAATAATATAGGCCTTACAACGCAGAAAATATGTTCCATAATTTAATTGAGAATGTCTCTACATTTGCCTACTCTTCGCACTTAACTGAGATTTCAATAAACGTCTTCCGATCTGTGATTGCCACGCTTCAAGAGGCTTCACTAGTCTACGAATAGTCGTTAAATGTGACAGACAAACGTGTTACTACTGTATTACGGCTTTATTCTATTATTTTTGGACGAAACTGTATTATATGGAACGTTTTGTATGCGGATATGAAGATTGTAGGATTATGGTTTTGTTGGAACAAATTGTATGAATTATCTTTACAGCTTATTGTTTGCTATGGTCTAGAATGATTGTTTGGTCTATATTGCTGCCAATAATAAAAGTTTATAATCTGTGTCATAGTTTAAAAATGTTTTGTATATAACCTAATAGTACAATAGTTAAATCTGATTCAGATACATAAGAGTAACAAAAGAGTCTTAGTCATGACCGAAAAAATGAATTAATAGATTCGTTAATCGCCAAGTTAACAAGGATTGAATGAACACTCAACAAGAAGGTACAACACATCTTCATCTTAAATTCTACTGTTGTATACCTATTCAATTTAAAATATTCTCCATAACCTAATTTGCTTGTTGCGTAATACAGCATTTACTTAATATCATTCAAAATATCTTCTAACAAAATGCATTCATTAATATCACGAAAACAGTAGCAATCAATAAACTGCAAGCGTAATGCACACTGCATAGGTGTGGCAGTGGGCACACCTAAACCATACAAATCGCTAAATTCCCCCAGTGTAAGCAACGTCACTTGTTATTATAAACGGTTCATCAGTTATACCACATCCGTTGTACGTCATGTTGCTGTACTGTGACCAGGTCTTTGAGGAAAGCGAATTTTATAGAGATAGACTCGTTCGTAGAAAAAAAATGATTTCATGATGATATACGTATTATTATATTTGAGTTAGAACATAAAGCTTATAGAAAATTGAAAAAATATATTATCATTATACCATCATGGACTAAAGATGTTGAGATTATTATACGTATAATATTATATCGTAGAAAATAACGTAGTATATATTTGATAATTAACGTGCGTATCGAATACAGCACTGGGTGAAGTATATAAAAATGTATGTAATAAAGTATAGTACAAAATATTTATTTTATGCAATCACTTTATAAACCTATTGACAAATTATCTAATACATATATTGAATTTTGCTAAGTCTCTGTTAAACATTCCTCGTGGCTACGCCGTAGAACATTTAACGTATATTATGCATTTTTTCAATTTACATTAAATTTAACAGCATTAAAGATTAAAAACAAATCTTAAATATATACATTATAATTTTATTGATTGGTAACCCTACATCATACACAAACGTGATGAATGCAATCGGTGCATCAAGGCGCGCCCAGCTACATGGTTTTACATTTCACCGGAAAGCTCGGGAACATTTACATTTTTTGACGTAACATTTTATGTCACTTCTAATTTATTTTTAAGAAAAGATATGAGGTTTCGATTTAATGTTATGTGTTTCGTTTTTACACTTGCAAACAGATATAATCTAGTTTATTCATGTAATAATTGCATGTAATTATAGGAGTTGTATTTTTATGTAGACCTACATATTTTGAATATTGAAACAATAGAGATTTTAACGGATTTTAAACGCGATTTATTCGTTATATTATTTATTTTATATTATTAAGAATAAATCGCGTTTAATGTATAGTACTCGCGTAAAACTAAACACTACAAAATACTACAATAAAGTATCTTATTTCTTAATACGTGTTTTGAAGTTACATTAATTTAATTTACTATAGAATAATTAATAATTAGAAGACGAATTTTTGTTCATCTGTATGTTATTTTTTAAACTTAACAATTAATGTACAAATATTTAGCTGTTAGCTTTGTTTAATGTCTACATAATAGGTACATATAACATTTGATTAATATTTCTATAAAAACATAGTACTTACTGATAAAAAATAAACGATTATAAAAAAATACGAAAAAAGTAACGTGCTCCACCTAGTTCAAATAATTTACAACTTCATATACAAGTAATAGTTAGGGAGCCAGGTGCAAATTGGGTTCATTATTTCCTCTCAAGAGATAATTCGTCAGAAGCATCAGAGTATAGTATTATAAAGCCTCGTGAACGTCAGCTGGCGCTCGGTTGGGGGGGTGAGCGGTTGTAGCCTCCCACGCACGTAGGAAAAAAAAATACATTCATTCATTTCCTCTCAGCTAAAAATTTGTCAAATTGTAGCTAACCCAATATCTCAACGAAAAAAAATAATCAGCTGGTTACAGCATGGTGTATTATACGTCAGCTGGTGGCTCGAACATGAAAAAAAAAATATTATTTTCCGTGATTTCCTCTCAAACAAAAATTTACCTGATGATAGCTTATATGTAACTGTGGATAAATATATAAGTCAGCTGGCTGTATCTTGGTGGAAAAACCGTCAGCTGATACTTTGAAACTTATTACATAGGAGTTAGACAGAAGCATCTATTGCCAATTTATATGCATCAGCTGACTAGATTTTCCTCAACTTATTGCTAGCTGATTCTTTTATTTATCGCATCAATATATTTTTAACACTCTCACTCACAAATTTTCATCTGAGAGGAAATGACGATATCTTTAATTATTCGACATTACGCTTCAATATAAGAGTTGAGTTGAAATAAACATTCAGTATCAATATTTTTGAAACGAATAAGTATGTAATCAAATAATTTTATATATTTAAATAATTAAATAATCAATTAGCAATAAATGAACTAGTTACTCGATAAAAAAAACAATATAATAAACTCTGCTCTTTTACGCATATCCAATTGGTTCACTGCTAATAATTTATTATTAAATGCAAAAAAAAAAACAAATTGTGTAGAATTTATCCTTCCAAATGTAAAAAAGGTGAAAAGGGATATTATTTTAAACGGGGAGGTATTATACCCTGTGGATTCCACTGTTTTTCTTGTGATTGGTTTGACACTAGATGAGAAGCTACAATGGGGGGCCCATGTTGCCACCACCGCTGCTAAGCTTAGTTCAGCTGCATATGCAGTTCGAAGAATAAGGCATCTCACCGATGAAGACACGGCTAGATTGGTTTATTTTAGCTACTTTCATAGCATTATGTCCTATGGAATTCTGCTATGGGGCAGGGCTGCAGATATAGAAACTATATTTATATTACAGAAAAGAGCCATACGCTCTTTATATTATAATTTACGTGCTAGGGACTCACTAAGAGATCTCTTTAAGAATACTGGTATCCTCACTGTACCATCACAGTATATATTTAATAATATTTTATATGTACACAAAAACGCAGACTTACACACAAGAGTAGGAGATAAGACACCGTTATGGCACAAGGAACAGAAATAAAATTGAAATGCCATTTTACCGGTTAGCTAAAGTTAAAAATTAATTTATGGGCCAAGGTATACTTTTTTACAACAGAATTCCTCATAGTATTAAAGAGTTTAGTAGTGCTAAATTTAAAAATTATGTAAAAAACGTATGAGTTCAGAGAGCCTATTACAGGTAAATTAGCTTGGAGAAATTTTTGCGTTTGTAGTAGTGTATGGTCAGCAAATAAAATAAAACAACATTTTATTTTTAGTTTTTATTTTATATATATAAGGGATTTTAAATTAAACTATATGTGTTTCTCCTCTGAAAAAGATGAGACTTTATTTTAATATTTGCACATTTAACATACGTATAACTTTTACATTAACAATGTTACTAAAATGAAAAATTTACTAACCTGAAAAAGAAACGACATTTAAAGTTTAATTCTTTAGTTTGAGAAGTCAAAGGCTTGCCTCGACCATGTTTTAACACTGCGCACTGGAGCCATTTTGAATTAACAATATAAAGTTACAACACTTACACACAAATTAAACACTTCAACAAATATTATAACAATACAAATAATAACAACAATCAACAAATACAAAATTTAACAATTAAACTACTAGACCGGGAGATATTGACACAAAATTTCGAGTCATTTGTAACAGGATGGCGGTTCTACAGGGGTCTTAGTACGCAATGACAAAAAGAAAAACGATGGTGTGAACGCTGGTACCGGCGGCTTAGTCGCGTGGGCGTTAGTCGAACTCGTCGGAAAAATAGCGAAGTCAAACAATTTGTAACACAAAAATTTTAGAATTTACCGATAGCCCATAAAAAAGAAGTAGGCGGTAGTGTCATGCCATACTTTTCCGGTGCGACTTACAGCCCGCCATACCGACGCGAATGTGTTGATTTAAAAAAAACAATTCAACCATTTGTACCAGGCTAACTTTTGCACAGGTAACCATCGTCGTGCAGCCATTTACGAAAATCGCCATGCCATACTTTTCGGACGATTCCAAATGGTCGCCATACCGCCGAAAATCTGCAAATTTTTTTTTTCGCCGAACCATTTGTACCACCCTAATTTTTTTTTTCAACAACTCCTGAATGATTATAAATAGAAGTGTGATAATGCCATACCTGTGGGAGGTGGCGAATGTGTATAAGATTTTTTTTTATTGTATTGTAAGATTTTATTCGTATTTTGAACGATTAGTAACAGTATGGCACTAATTTTTCCTGTAAGTTTGAGGTTCAACGAATATAAATACAAAATTTCAAAGATCTAGGTGGTGAAAATCTTCACTTATATAAATTAATACTAAATTAATTTTTCAAGTATGGCAGCACTTTTTCCCCCTACTAGAAGTATGGTAAATATAATAATGGTCACATTTTATCAAATACTCTCCAAAAATCCAAATGCAATACTGGTACAAAAAGTTTGGCGAAAAATCATCACCATCCTGTTACAAATGACTCGAAATTTTGTGTCAATATCTCCCGGTCTATACGTAATAATTATAATTTTTGAATGAAATGTGTGCTTTATATAAATTTATAAATATTTGTGTGCTTTATGTTCTAACGTTACCAAACGACTGCACGTGGCACCTGCGGACAGCGTAAACTGGTTTATTCTGGTTTTGTGCGTGTTTCCACTTTCCACTATCAAGTGACGATTTATTTATTTGTTTTGTTTCGTAATTATTATGGTCAAATATTAATTATGAAACAAATTATTATGGACACGATATTTTATTGTTTCACGGTAGTCGCCTTGTCGTTTGCTCAAGGACGTGAAATTGAATGATATATATTTTTTTATAAAGTCAAAACCATTTTCTTTCAAATAAAAACTTGTTTTTATTGAAAACAAAAGTGTTGTGAATAAGTATAAAATTAAATAGTAATGTTAGGATATCGAAACATTTTTGTATAGGCCAGAACGATATAGTGGAAACGCGCTCTAAGATCTGAGTAATATACACACCACTACATATGCAAAAATTTCTCCAAGCTAATTTACCTGTACAGCATTAAGGAATATATGGAAGATAAAAACCCATGGAGGGTTGTCAGAGCGAAAACGAATAAATCTCATTATAATTTTTTATCAAGTTTATATAATAAATATTATTTATCGAGTAACTAGTTCATTTATTGCTAATTGATTATTTAATTATTTAAATATATAAAATTATTTGATTACATACTTATTCGTTTCAAAAATATTGATACTGAATGTTTATTTCAACTCAACTCTTATATTGAAGCGTAATGTCGAATAATTAAAGATATCGTCATTTCCTCTCAGATGAAAATTTGTGAGTGAGAGTGTTAAAAATATATTGATGCGATAAATAAAAGAATCAGCTAGCAATAAGTTGAGGAAAATCTAGTCAGCTGATGCATATAAATTGGCAACAGATGCTTCTGTCTAACTCCTATGTAATAAGTTTCAAAGTATCAGCTGACGGTTTTTCCACCAAGATACAGCCAGCTGACTTATATATTTATCCACAGTTACATATAAGCTATCATCAGGTAAATTTTTGTTTGAGAGGAAATCACGGAAAATAATATTTTTTTTTTCATGTTCGAGCCACCAGCTGACGTATAATACACCATGCTGTAACCAGCTGATTATTTTTTTTCGTTGAGATATTGGGTTAGCTACAATTTGACAAATTTTTAGCTGAGAGGAAATGAATGAATGTATTTTTTTTTCCTACGTGCGTGGGAGGCTACAGCCGCTCATCCCCCCAACCGAGCTCCAGCTGACGTTCACGAGGCTTTATAATACTATACTCTGATGCATTTTACTAATTACCGCTTGAGAGGAACTTGGTCATAAAATCTGCTTCTGGCTCCCTAACCATAATTCCCTTGAGATTCGCAAATGGTTTGTGAACAAATGACACTTGCATTATCACTCGCGCACCCTTCATGCAATTAGCGGATAAGTAAATTACTTTAGTACGTTTTCTTTATAAATTGGTGTCATTTATTTGCAAATAATATGTTGTATGATTAACAAAAATATCAGTTATTGTTAAAACAATTAGTTGCCGAAACAAAAAATCCGAACACATTCCATAAATTAATTATTATCCTACTTATAAAAAGGATGATGTGGTTAATGTTCGTTATTTATTTAAAATTTAACATTAAAGTGTAACTTTTACAGATTATGATGAAATTTAATACACACATTATGTACCTATAGGTATCCTAAATTATTAATGCATTATTTTATCCGTTGATCCTTGCATCATTGTCCCTGCAAACACTCAAATAATGACTCAAAAATCTTCACCACCTAAAATATTCCACCAAAACGACAAAGCAATAAAACGGGCCTCTACAAAATAATTACCCTTTAAAAAGTCGATTAAAAATTCAATCCTTAAGAGGTTGCTCAAAAGAGTTACCCAGGTGTGAAACGAAGTGTGCAGTTGTCAGGTCTAATTATAGTATTAATTTGGATCTTTCGCGCGAATTATTTACCTTTGAAGATTGTATTGGTTTGTTAGTTAAGGAGTGGTTTTAAGATTGATAATATTATGTAGCAGAGTGGAAAGCGTTGTGCCTTAAGGCTTATACATGCGCTAATAACCTTGACCATACTTGACGGATCTCAAACCTCTCCCGCTGCACCTTCTTTTATCCTCGCATTTTGTATTTAAAAAGATACCAATCAGTGAAACAAAAAATCCTCGTCAGGGACTGTTGTGTAACTGATAATCTATTAAACATAAAATTTTCAGAGCTCTAAGTCAGCAGGTTACGAAGTTTATAGAGTATTTGCGGAAAAATCGATGACCACGGCACATTTTTTTTCTAGAAATCTATTAATTTTGGAAAAAATTCCTCGCGAGCAATTAAAGATCAAAGACCATCCTATTTTATATATTTTTTTCGGTATTGTGCTTTATGTTGTACCAGACTTTATAGAGGTTGAACATAGTCGAAATTGCCGGGTAGCGCCTTAAGTATTTTAAGTAATCTTTAGGTAGGTAGGTTAGGCTTTGTTGAAAGTTATTCAAGATTTTATAATATAGATAAAAGGTTGATAGCTTCATTAAAAGTGGTGGAGACATTATGAAATTATTTAGCAATGTTAAATGTTAGTTCATATTGTGTAAATAAATAAAATCTTATTTGTACATAATTTAAGAGATATAATTTATTATTTATGGCTGACTTATGTCCAGCACACATTAAGTGTTAAAACTATTATTTGTGTAGGATGAAAAAACAGTATTTATTTTTCACATTACATCTTTAATATGTCACACAATCATCTCTCTACGTTAGAGTTAACGACTTTTCCAATAACTTATCTACCATCTTGTTACTAAATGTATCCTAATTCATTCAACACTGCATACACGTGAACACGTTAGACAGAGAACATTACTTTCGCATTTATATCATTACTTTTTTTCCAGTGCAATATACATTACCACTACAATTTTGGCTTGCAAAAGATGAAAAACTACATATAAAAAGCAGCACTGCAACTTATATATTTCCCTTAGCCATGTAAATGATGATCAACTAAATATGAAAAGATGCCAACAATAAAACAGGAAACTCTATTAGAATTTAAGATTGCCAGGATGTCTCCAATTAAATACGCGTCGCCGGTGACAAACGATCTCTTCCCGCGGGAACTGGGTCGGAGTTTAAAGTAAATGATATACAGTCTCCTTTGTCGGACTTCTTTTGAGTGTAAATGTAATAAATAAAAACTTAATTGGGGGCTGGTTCTGTCTGAAAATTTTGTTTTGTTGAAAACTCACGATCCACCAATCTATATTATATTAAACCTGAAGAGTTTGTTTGTTTTAATGCACTAATCTCAGGAAACACGGGTCCGATTTGAAAAATATTTCACTGTTTAGCCAATTTATAAGACCAAGTGGAGCAGAGCAGGGTAAACCCGCGGAGCACAGCTAGTAATATTTTTCATCAATATCAAAACTTATTCTCATCTTTTTTAAAGGTGTAAAGCGGAAGAACGTTGTTCGATTAAATGGAACAATTGTTAAATGGTTTAAAGAAAATTTAAAACAAAACAATCGTGTTTAATTCTTAATTACAAGACCCGTTGTACACGACACAAACTAAAAAATCTTACTTATAAAATCTTTTAAATCTAAACATTAAACCATAAAGAGATATCACTAGAATAAAATATTTTAATTATATTTTATGATCACTAAAGCTGTGTAAATGAAAAACTGTCTCGCTTTATGAAATCGTAAAAAAACTTGTCTCTTCCGCGAAGCGTGGAACTTTAATGTGTTTGCATTGTTCAGATTTCATTAAGTTTTTACGACTGTGCTTATTCATTAGGAATATTTCGTATTTACTTTGTTTTTCTATTCATTATAGACAAAAGCTGTATAACTTAAAATATATCTATAATATAAAAATGAATCCCAAAATGTGTTGGTAAGCGCATAACTTGAGAACGGCTGAACCGATTTTGATAATTCTTTTTTTATTATATTCCTTGAAGTACGAGGATGGTTCTTATGTAGAGAAAACGTAAATATGTACCACGGGCGAAGCCGGGGCGGACCGCTAGTTTACTATAAAAATATTACTTTAAAGGCATCATTTCCGTCGATCTCAGCAATTCAAAGCACTACTTGAAAGTAGTTTCAACATTACTTGAAATTAAACAGAACCCTGATTCGCTTACCTGTATGTTCAATCTTTTTTAACTAACAATAAGGACACTTTAAAAGTACCTATCAGTTAAATACCAATCTGTTAATATTTTTTTACTTATTCTGAAAAACTTGATAAAAATTCATGTCATCTAATTCTGTATTATTAGAATGATTATTGCCTAATATAAGAAAGATTACATCCTTAATTAAAACAGCACATAACATAAATAATGCCATTAGGGCACTGACCTTACAGCGGTTAAATGGAGATTTTTCTTACGCGTCCGAATTACCGTCAGCAAATAAATAAACCCAATGAGGGCAAGGAGTAATGATCCTGAACCTTTACGGTCAATGTTTTAAGAAATAACGAATTATATGGAATTGATAAAACCAATGTTCTTCTTGTCTCTATGGCAGCAATTTTTATTAATTAACATAGAGATATGTTAATTGTTAGTTATACGTAAAATATGATAATATCTTAAAATTCGTTTTACTTATTAAACTTCTTGAATAATAAAATAATTAACGGGAATACAAACAGAGCATTATCATTCTTGTTTATTTTCATTGCTGTTGTACTCGATTGATTTGAATTATGAATACAAATATTGGCAGTGTCTATTGATTTAAGCCAAATCTTCTCTTAGTAGATAGCAGAAACAAGAGCGTACAATGTGCAACAATGAAGCAATAACTTATTTAGGGCCGATTTTTCAATCCTTTCGTTGAATATCGTATTAAATAACTATTTCAAAAATATGTTTACTTATATACTTTATTGAACGGATAAGATTTAACCAAGGATTGAAAAATCGGCCCTTAGTCAGTTATAGAACAAGCATTTCATTTTCCTGAAAAATGTTTTAACAGCTCCATATAAATCCAGTTTTAGTCACTGTCTCCACCGATACACTGATGAGGCCAGATAGAGAGCAGACGGGACGCAGTTTTTCCTTCTTTATTTATTGGACTGACAGACGGACAAATGTGAGCAAACTTAATGCGAGTGTTTTTTCTTTGACCTCGTTACGTGTGATTGGATGGAAAATTGCGTTTTTTCAACTTAATTGAAAGCGATTTACATATTTATAGGTTTTGAAACTTGTACAGTAAAAATAAACTGTGTAGGTATATGGCGTATAAAATAAATTGTCCATTTCATTTCGTATATTTTTAGATTTAAACATAATACTTTTACAAAGTTGGCACTACGAATACTTCTGTTTAATCGTGCTAATCCTCAATTTACAACTACCCTTAAATCATTATAAAAATGAACTGCATACAAACACACAGATACTAAAAGAAAACATGAATACGTTAACACAAACAAGAAGGGAAACATAAAAAATTCAAAACATACGCCACTTGAATTATGTATAACGTCCTGACCAGCAGCGGTCAACCGAGCGGCCACTCAAATGACCCTTTAACAAACCCTTTCCTCAATATTTATAGCTTTCAGAGTCAATTTTGCGTACTTTACGATACCAATAACGTACTACGATTTTATACTTTAAGACAGTGGTATAAAGTCGAATGTGGAGTAACAAAAAAATGGGTTACTTTCGTGGTTTTGAAGTGTGTGAAGTTATTGGGTGCGTTGATGAATTTCAATAGTTTGAAAAGATTGGTCACTTTCTTCTGTATTAAATGTAAGGAACCCTTTGCATATACTTTATGTAAAGTGACAATTCCTTTTACGAATATTTGTGCTTATTCTAAAATTGGTTGTAAACTGATTTTCTGAGTTCCTTTTTGAAAGATGGCTTATCTAAAATTTCGATAAAAACTTTTAAATTTATGCATACGTTTATTTATATATTATTTTTCATACAAGTAAGTATAATATTAATTCGTTTAGCAATGCAATCTAATTAGTTTTGTCGTATTAGTATTATTTAGTAAGGCAGATACAACTAGGTGAGTAAGCGATAATATTTGATAAGATAATTGAAATCTCTATTTTAAATTCATCTGTTTATATCTTGTTTATAATATTACTAGGTTTCCGCCCGCGGTTCCCCCTCGCAGTCAAAGAAAAACCCGCATAGTTCTCGTTCCTGTGGGATTTCCGGGATTGTGTCATTTTCCCGGGATAAAAAGTAGCCTATGTCCATTCTCGGGTACCAATATATCTCCATACCAAATTTCATGAAAATTGATTCAGTAGTTTAGGCGTGATTGAGTAACAGACAGACAGACAGAGTTACTTTCGCATTTATAATATCAGTATGGATATAACAGAGCAGGTTGAATCCATATACATTTAATTATATTCAATGACCATAAAGCATCCTGTGTTAGCGATAAATGTTTTACGATAGAACAGAAATCGTAAATATAATGTATTCAAGTTTGATGGGTTACGCGACAATGCATATGAATGAATGGGAATAAGGAACTGTACACGCGACTTCAGAATTGAGTCGTATTATATTTTGAGTGCATGTGTATTTTATATAGTTGTAGGTGTATGTTTGTATGTGTAAGATTCCTCGTTCTAGGGTAACTTCTAAGTGTTCTTCTAACTTCTAAGTTCTAGAGGTATAGATTCATATTATTTGGTATTTTTCGCATGTTATACCTCAAAAAAGGACATTATACCAACTTACTACTAAATAGTTATCACAATAAACTGTTTTTTTCATCATAGTTGTCAACATAGTTTCACCATAGTAGTATAAACTGTTAGACTGTACTTGGTAATTGCAACCTGTTGGAAGCAGAATAGCAATGAAAAATGTTTCAAAAACGTGAAAAAAAGCTTTTAATGTTTCCTTACGTGCGCTCTAATAAACGGATATGTAGATACTAATTGCTATATTTTTTATTTTCACAGATTTTCAATGCGCCAAGGATTGAGATACGAACGTGATACATTTTCGTAAAATAGATGATCAGGAACAAATGAATATAATCAAAGTCAAGACGTTCAAGGACACCCAAATGACGAAGATTGTCTGATCCAGCAAGTGCTCTCGTAACTCAAGACAATTGAGCCAATTTATTCGCCTCTTGTATTACTCTCTAGGCTTTTTATTTCCCCAATCAAAGGTCCGAGTGGGAGGGAATGAGATAATGAATTCTTCACTTTCATTAGGGGTTTGGAAATTTTTGGTATGTTATTGCTCTGTGTATAGATATAGTTTAAGGTACCGGTCCTTTGTTGATAGTATTGCAATTTCACGTCATTTTATAAGAAAATATTCAATGATATTATTTTATGGAAAACTGAGCTTACTAATTCAAAGTACTTCAACTAACTATATTTCTTATTTATAAATTATAACATTTACATACATATTTACACCACACAAGGGAGCTAACTTAAAGCTTAAAAGCAGTAGGTAACTTAAAACTGTAAAGATACCTACAATCTACCTACACAAATGTACCTATCTGATAAAAAAAAATATAAATCCTTTTTTTCACGAAACTGAATCAAACCTACCAAATTAACCACTGCACCAACAGGGTTGTCAAAAGTCAATCTATATAAAAAAAGATCCTCCTCATCTCGCAAGCTCAAATCTCAAGGGTGGCAAGTCACGGGGGCGCATTCCACAGATTATAGCGATGTTGCCTTCATGAGCCGTTTAGTACTTGATACATGGACATAGAGATACTGGATTTGGTATAAAATTAGTACTAAATAAAAGTATTTTCATGTGGCGTTGAGTACTTGGCTTTTTTTTATTTATAGTATCGTTTAAGGAATAAACATTATTGACACACATTTTTTTTTACAGACGACCTGGTCCGAGTGGCAGGGAGCCGCTGGATGCAGGCCGCCGGTGACCGGTCATACTGGAAATCCTTGAGGGGGGCCTTTGTCCAGCAGTGGACGTCCCACGGCTGAAACGACGACGACGACGATTTCTAACTTTGATTTTCGTATTGACATCTAGATACAAATACCTCTAAAATTGACGCTTATTTATTAAGTGAGTAAAACCTTCATTTTTTTTTCACAAAAGCGAAAATCAAATACAAGTACCATAACAAGTTTTAATAACTAATGGTTCATATATTTCAAAATCAAAATTTAAAACATTAGCCATTATTGCATAAACAAATTTGCTACGCTTGTTATTAACATCACCAATGATCCCTTCCAGTACTCTAAATCTCGAACACGTTTTTAGCATTAGCCGAAGCCCTGCGGGTGTTTGCAATTTGCTTCAATAATGCGGCTTGTCCCCACTTACTGTCTCACAAAATTTATCGGGTTACTCAAGTGCTATCCTGCTTGGTACGTGATTCTATATACGTATACTCATAAATATTGCATTGGTTACCGTTACTTGAAACGTAATTAGGTACCAACATTGAGAAGTACTCGAAATTTTTATTTACTGATTTTGTTAGCTTTTTGTTAGCTTTTATACGAAATTATTGGGGTAAAATTTGTATTTGCACAAAATATAAATTTCGATAAATGTAAACAATAGATTCAACTATGCTCATAAGCTTTGATGAAACTGTCTATTTGTCTATCCAAATCACGGGCATACGACTTTTGAAAAGGGCTTTAAATATCTACAAAGACTTAAAAAGCTACCATTACATTTTGTAAGAGCAAAACAATAAAGCAACAAACTAAGCAATTAATCAAATATTATATGAAAAAGCAGTTAATCAAATAAATTCATTCAGTATATAAAATAATATCAAACTGATAAGAAATGTTTTTATCTGTTCGTTTTTCTCTAAACTAATTAATAATTATTAAGAACTTAAATGATGTGGTGAAGCAGACACAGGTGTCATCATAGAATAGTGTAAAACAAACTGCATTTATAACTAATGTTTAAATGATTACACGCTGCATACAGCCAATTACTTTTTAAATCACACCCTCAATTTTACCTTAATTAGCATCTATTTACAATGCATTTTGAACCTTAAAATCATAGATTCATGTTCCATATTCAATGAGTAATTCATATGAATAAGTATGATGACTCTATTTCGTGTTCACGTTAAACAAAATTATTTTCAAAGTAACTTGAACGAATCATTAAATTATAAATAACTTCTGTATGAGGTATCAATAAAGTTTAATTAAGAAGTGTTTTACAGATAATGTATGAACTTTTAATCGTTGATTGAGAAACCATTACGTACCGGGGGAAAAATATAAGTTGTAAACAACTCAATTCTATAAGGGCTGATTTTTCAATCCTTGGTTAAAACTTATTCGTTCAATAACGTATTAAACTACCATTTCAAAAATGTATTCTAATTACTTGCATTTGATAGTTTACAGGTGACATTTTATTATTATCGTGTATTTATTTTTGTTCTTTATTGGACGGATAAGTTTTAACCAAGGATTGAAAAATTAGCCCTAAATCTATTATATACATATTATCCTTTACCACCTTTACTCGCAAAAATAAATTGTCTGTCATCGAGAGCTTAATATTCTTCAATAGCAAAAGCTTTTCATTTCCTTTTAATTCCCTTTGTAACGGAAAAATACATACGTACGTACATACCTACTTAGCCAAAATTTTCCACGCAAAGCGCAGGCTTAAAACTAGTTAAAAGTATTAAATGAAAACGTAAGCAAATTAAGGTTTGCATGAAGAACAATAAAAAACGTTCATCCCAACTATGTGCCGTAATTAATACGTACGTGAAACTAACAAGATTTCTGTGTAGCGTTGCGAACAATTCACTTAAGGCTTTGTCAGATAGGACGCGTATTTTAGCGCTGCGTAGTAGCGCTACAGCGTCCTGTTTTAACGTCGCGCGAGGCTTCGTCAAACAGAACGCATTAGCGCGCGTTAGGACACAGCAATTGATATTATTAAAGCTGCATGTTGTTTACATAATAATTACTTACGATCAAAACAAGGTACAGCGATATTAACTCCGGAGTCGGAAGAATTTTTTACTTACCAGTTTCATTAATTTCTTCTCCGATTTGTGCCCACAATTTTGCCTTCATTGATATATCTTTATAGTTTATATGAACTATCCTTCGTATTATATAAGCATGGCTATTTTCTAACCAATTCTATCAAATTTTCGGTCATTATGCAGTATTTTATTATTATTTTACGCCTATTAACTCCGACGCTAAAATAAAATTTGTAAAAAAATACAACACCCGACGTTAAAGCGTCCTAACGCTGCGACAGAGCGTTGCGTACTTCTAGCGCCGGCGCTCTGTTTGACGGTATTCTACGATGGTAGTAGAACACACCTTAGCGTCATATCGCGGCGTCAACTTAACGCTCTGACGCGCGCTAAGTACGCGTCCTGTCTGACAAAGCCTTTATTTTCAGATAGTTGAAAACATAGTTTGTTCCCTCAATTCGTTTAGGGGAAGCTAGTATACAGCTAACTATATTACTTTGCACATTTAATTTAGAAATTGATTGTTATGTACGTACATTTCTTGTTATCTACGAATGCTAATTTTAATTAAAATATGTAACACTTTTATACCGTGTAAACTTATATCTAGATCGACACCAAAAATAGCGTCTCTCCTCTTACAGTTATTATTAGACTGATTTTGGTGGCATTTATTAATTGTACCAGTTTAATTTTCTTATTAATTTAGTGCAAATGTACATTCATGTAAGTCCTTTTATATCAGCGCATCGCAATAATTAACAACTGGATTACATGCAAAACTCTCTAATTTTAAACGATTGTTGATCACTATACTAAATTAAAAACCAATGTAGCAAAAATGATATTCGCAAACGTGCTGCGTCATCGCACGAGAAGCGAATGCAATCAGCTAGTTCCACTAGTTTTAATTAAAGGGAGGACAAAAGGGGGAGGTAATGGAAGCCTAATTCACTTAGAGCGTCATCAGGGAATGATTGGTTTGATGACTGGAGGAAAGTGCCGGCAATAATCCCCTTAGTCTGCAGGAAAAAATAGATTTCGATAGGCTTATATGCTTTGAATGTTAAATGC
The DNA here is from genome assembly GCF_061535395.1 of Colias eurytheme. Lineage (NCBI taxonomy): Eukaryota > Metazoa > Arthropoda > Insecta > Lepidoptera > Pieridae > Colias > Colias eurytheme. Next base: position 7,896,061 of record NC_142999.1, on the reverse strand, counting down.
TTTGGGAACTTTAAATGATGGCGGGCTATGAATTGACTGGTTAGGTATGATTGGACGATTATCAGGTTTAAATGTAATGCTATAGTCTCTCTAAAGGTATACGTTTCTAACAAAATATAATATCGTAAACATAACTTTGAGAATATCCGGATATTGTAAAAACATTCTGATTAGTTCCTACTAAGTCAATTTAATGAATTAATTTAATTTGAATGAAATGTTTTTATTTCAATTTGTTTCGTAGACGTTACAATTATTTTCAGAATATTAACAAAATAATATGAATCAGTCGTTTAATTAAATCACATAAATTTATATAGACTTATTGTATGTTAACAAATGTGCTGTTATTATGTTAAGCTCTTATTTCTATTTATCTGAAAATATTTACAAAACAATATTAACTAGGTTTCAATCATAATAATTTGTGTTATATTTCTGGTATCTTAGCAAATGTTTTTATAAACGAATAAATACAAAAAAGCCATAAGAAGATTTAGCTTTTGTTATTCTTAATATGTTCTAATAATATGTATATTATCTGGAATACATATTAATCTGGAACAAGGTCGTTAGTGCACATTGTAGTTCCTAACTAATGGATAACCAGTGATTTGCATCAGCCACTGTTGTGTTCTGCGTAATTTATTACACTGAGTGACTTAATCTGTTATAGTTTCATTTAATTTAGCTAACTATTTTACTATTTGCTACCTGCAGCTCTTTCCGCGTAGTCAAAGGGAATATACATAAAAGTGTCGTCTATAAGAATTAATAAAACGAGAGTTTATTCAAAAACGAAACATGATGGAACAACAAACAAATTGTCACTGCTACAGATAAGGCAATTTGTAGGTAGATATTCATTGATAAGGTTTAAATTGCGCATCCTACTTCCTATCCTACTACTTAATATTATAAATGTGAAAGTTTGTGAGGATGGATGTTTGTTACTCTTTCACACAAATTCTACTGAACCGATTACAACTAAATTTAGCATACGTATAGAGGGTAACTTGGATTGGGTTTATCCCGGAAATCCCACGGGAACGGGAACTATGCGGGGTTTTTCTTTAAAACGCGGGCGAAGCCGCGGGCGGAAAGCTAGTAATAAATATTTTTTCTTTTACTCGTTTTATTTTGGATTAAATTTAATTAATGTATGATATAGGTATATGTACTCTACATTAATCGAACATAAACTTTCGTGGTTGCGTGTTGAGGTATTGAACAGATGCTATCTGCATCTGTTTCACTAATCGACATCTAAAGTAAAGATTTACATATAACAGAGTAAATTAAATACATCATCATCAGCCCATATATGTTCCCACTGCTGGGACACGGGCCTCCTATGAGGGTACAGGCCATAATCCACCACGCTGGCCAAGTGCGGGTTGGCGGATAAACTAAAATAAAAACTAAATACATAACATTCTGAATTCTACATTTCTTAAGTGGTTGAAATCACCTTAACGACATGCAACAATATTTTTGTATAAAACTAGCTGCGCTCCGCGGTTTCACCCGCATTGCTCCGCTCCTGTTGGTATCAGCGTGATGATATACTTATAGCCTTCCTCGATAACTGGGCTATCTAACACCGAAAGAATTTTTCAAATCGGACCATTAGTTCCTGAGATTAGCGCGTTAAAACAAACAAACTCTTCAGCTTTATAATATTAGTGTAATAACACGACTATACTTTAATTATCCAATCCAAAATATTATACAGTACTATCAAGTCTATGTATTTTGACACATACATACAAAGTTGCCCCATCCATGGTCCACTTGACAGCAATTATCCGCTGATGGGCGCGGTGCAAACTAATTCCAATGTGTACGTAATGTAATTGAATGCTAAGTGCTGATTGTTTCAAAATTGTTTACAATAAGTGTATGAGAATAATATTGCATACACTTGCAAACAATTTTCTGAACGTGTAGGTATGTGTACTCAAATCTATGTGAAACATCTAACACTACCTGAAATTTTATTTTTAATTGAACTGTATTCAGACATCCATTTATAACAATTGTTCAAGTAAATATGAACATTTTATTATTTTTACAATTGCAAAAGTCCCGACTATTGAGTGTAAATCGTAAAGACCATTACTATTTTGTCTTATTCTTCTGAATTCTAGTTATTAACAGTAAAAACTACTTCTTTAGTTATATTTGTTACACAAAATGTTATTCTTTACAAAGAATGTTACTTTTACTTTCCTGCCCAAAATATATTTTAATTCAAATCTAAGAAAAGTGAATACAACCTCAGCTAGAAATATTTGTGTTAATCCACACAAATAAGAATAATTTCTTATCTTGTTAATTAACAACATTTTCTCAAAAAGAACAGAATATTCCTCTAATCTCCAAACATTGTATCCACTAGATATATCAGTGCACGTGGCAGTGTTGTGAGAAATCAACCATTTTACTGTCCTTTGTCTTCTTAAATTGTCCAAGTAAGACAACTAGTCGGCAAGTAGGTATTTCCTGTACGGAGTTTGCATTAGATCTTGTTTAGCAATATTTGACTAGCTATGGTAAAAAATTACATGGTAAATGTTGAAAGAAGAAACGAATTATTGTAAATGTAGTTTGTTTACGAATTCCAACAATAAAATTATATATTAGTATAACACATGATATTATGCAAGCGAGTAAATAAATTTCTTCCGTTTTTATTTGATGTTTCTTATCAGCTGTACTTAATGTAACATTCTTTGGGGAGGCATTTATAACTGACAAGAGCCTTAATTGCAATGTATTTTAACAAAACTAATCTCAATATTATTGTTTATAGCAAATGCACTATCCGTACCCTAACTAGCACTTGTACCGCGGACGCTGTCAGTATCAGATTTTTGCAAAGCTCGTAAAGCGAGGTACAAACAGTCGTCCAGAGAAATGGGGTGGAAGCGAGAAATGTTTACTCACCAACTGCAATAACCCTGTTAATCTATCTGGTTGGTTTGTTAGAACATTCTGGAATCCAAAGGAATATATCTAAGAATGGAAATTGTGTAAGTAACTATGGTAAGTTATAGTATAGGCAATGGCAAAGGCGAACCCGCATCCTTTCGCGCCGTTCCATTCATGTTGCACTTTGGTACGTAGAACTTAACATGCTTATATTAATTGAATGATTAACATAGTTGAACTCATAGATGAATTTAATTTTAAAATTGCTTACGAAGAATCGTTTTAAATATTTTAGCAGGCATTAATAATTATAGTCTATCAGTATTTAAAGCTGTCTAGATGTAGTCAGGATGGCCGAGCGGTCTAAGGCGCTGCGTTCAGGTCGCAGTCCACTCTGTGGGCGTGGGTTCGAATCCCACTTCTGACAATATTACTTTTTACTATTTTCTCTAAAATAACATTTGTAATTAACATAATCATGCAATCCCTGTACTATGTTATGACTTGATGTATACAAATTGTTTATTAATAAAAAATGATAAGTATTTATACTTTAAACAGCTTAAACCGTTAAGGATTTGGAAATGGCAGTAATTCATTATTTTAAGTTCTTATTATTATAAGTTCCTCTGTAAACGGCTTCATTTCAATTACTACAATTAAATAAGAATTAATTACAAGCATCATTTGCTCTCCTTAACATTAGCTAGCTATTTAACCGAAAATTATAGCAAATTGCGTTCTACCTATACATTATTTATATTATAAATATATACAGCTACTAGAACATTCTCAAGTGGGAGGGACGTGCCACAATGATAAACTGCCTCTTGTTCAATGCTAATCGTGTGCTAAGTATTCCTTCTGATTTATGTCGCCAGATTAAAGTATAATTATTTACTGTCAGATGCTAATTGCGAGCTCTTATCTTTTATGTTATCTCTGGATAGAAGATTTTGTGTGTTTATGATGATTTGATAAGTTTTTAATGTCTTGCGTCTGATATGACTTTGAAACGGAAGTTAGCATACGTTTTATAAATATAACTTTTTTGTTAGTAAAATAATCTATAATATTTTAATTTTTAAGAATACAATCTACCTATAAACTTGGCATTTAAGCTTAATTGAAAATATCATTTCAAGTTTTTAGGTGTAAATATAACGAATTGTCTTTTGTTTCTAATCTATTAATTCTTATATATAAAAATGAATCGCAAAATGTGTTGGTAAGCGCATAACTTGAGAACGGCTGAACCGATTTCGATAATTCTTTTTTTATTATATTCCTTGAAGTACGAGGATGGTTCTTATGTAGAGAAAACGTAAACATGTACCACGGGCGAAGCCGGGGCGGACCGCTAGTATAAAAATATATCTGACCCAAGACTTTTTTTGTTTGTAATATTAGCGCAACAAAATAGTAACGAATATGTGGATTGTGGAGTCTATCGTTATCGATACGGTAGCATTCAAATGCTTTATAAAAATATTCTCTGAAATTAATCAACATTGTGTTTATTCCTCACATTAGTACCTATCATTTCACACACAAAATAAAAGGAGCAAAAACATTTCAAACAGATCATTAGCTTGTAATGATCAATGGACAGTCTGGAACAAATTAATAGTTATCCAAGGTATCAATTTAAAAGGGTGTTGGCACATCCGAGTAAGATGGATGCCGGTGCACAGGAAGAGGAAATGGTGTTGGATCGTGCCCTTAACAGATTCATTTTTCACTGCTATGTGAATGGACCTTAATGATGGTGTTTAGATAATGACATGTTTGTAGGAGTTGGTGTCATGTATTTTAGATGGTCTTTGTTCACAATTGGCAGCGTGGGGCGAGTAGAAGCAAACACGATAGTGTAGAGAACGAAAATGTGTGATCAATGCAGATGTTTATTCCTAATCGACGGAATGACGGCAAACATCGACGATCGTTTTTTCGCCCATTATGTTTGTAGGAGTTGGTGTGATATATTTTTGAAAGAAAATAGATTTGATGTTGATAGACACGTATTGTTCAAAGTCAAGGTTAGGTTATAAGATTTGTGTGCAATATAATTCAAGAGATAAATTGAGAGAGTTATTTATTCTAAATATAAACAAAACAATTAAGCTATTTATGATACTTTTTTCATTTATACAGCAGTAAAAAAAAGTCTTTTCGTAGACTTTTCGTAACTTTGACCCATGAATGAAAATACATCGCATGTTATTCACGAAATTGAGGCCTATTGTTTTCTTTTAGATCGAATAATACATTATTCATAAAATAGATCTCAAAGCTATCTCCACTGCTCCTATTTATACATAGACAACAATTATAAGTATCAATAACTCCTCATATAAAGAATCAGAACTAACGAGTCATATTATCTAACAATAGGCTCTTCACAAAATCCTCGACTTCTGTTACAAGTCCAAGTGGTGGATAATAGTCATCATTAAGTGCGTCCATCTTTTGTCCATCTAATTGCGTTGCCATGGCAACAGCGGGGCTTACGGTATCAATAGAAAAAATAATTGCGGTATTATATATTTTGATTGGTCAGTTACTTATGGTTAGTCAATCCTAAGATGTGGTTAATTGCTGAGGTATGCTGAAATATTTGTATTGATTAAGCGTACAAATGTACGCTTAATATTTATTAATAACCAGTGCATAACAATGTTTATCCAATATCCTTTAATATCCTATATTAAATCCACCAACATTTATGTTTGTAATGTCATTTTTCATAAAATAACTTTTCGTATTCGCTTCAACGTAATACAAAACGTTTATTGATTTCGTAGAAATCATTTAAGTAATTTAATAAAAAACATAAGAAGATCTTTGAAATAACGGCACAATGTCTCTCGAAATTAAAATTATCAAGCATTGCTTAAAAAGAGGGCACTCTTGGTTTTTAATTTTAATTCGCACAGGTTCATCTTGAACCCAATTCAACTGTATTTTACACTAATTATAAAAGACAAAAACCCCACTCCATTAACAAAAAATTAAAGAAGACAAAATTATATTCCATTAACAACGAGATCACTTAACATCATCCACGAAATTCAGAAACAATTTGACAGTGATAATTTTTGTGGTCCTGTGTTCCGTAGCTTTTAAAAATATTTATAGTTTATATTTATTGTAATCTTTTTCAGAAGCGTATTTAACAACTTATTCTTATCTTAAAACTTTTAATTACTATTAAAATCAATTCAGTTCGTCACTTACAATAATACACATAAAAAATTATACTAAAACCGCTAGCTCGCATCGCTCTTTTAATGACATAGAAAAGTGGCAAATTACATATATCAACATAGAACTAGATATTATAATAATCGAAGGCTTATTTCAATCGATTTCTTCATCCCCAATTAAAAATCAGTAACCAAGATAAGACATATTAACTTACAAAATATTCCTTTAAACAATATGAATATACCAAAACTGATCAGTTTCGAGCACGGTACCCTAAACGAAAGGGGTTGTCGAGACAAAAAGATATTGTACTCGACCACACAATTGCACCGTAATACATACTCCAAGTGAATTTAATAGTAAAAAATCCAGAGTGGTCAGCGGACAAAGAAGTTGGTCGGAGCAATTTTCTACTTCATAGAAGTGGGATCATACAAGAATGTGGTTAAATGTGATGCGGCATTGGAGTAGTGTTATTTATTATTGTATTCGAATGGGAAGATAGATCATGCCTGTATTAGTATAAACTTTCACTCAAATGAGAAGGTAAATTAAAGTCTGTATTAGAATAGACGCTTTTTATTCAGATACCCCACATAATGCACAGGTAACTTACCTGTAAATATATAGATAAATAAAAATGTGTCAAACATGACGAAAAATGGAAAATTAAATTAAATAAAGTTACTAAAATGACTAATCAACCTTTCGCTAGGTTGAACTACAGTTAAAATTTAGCTGTTATCAACTGTTACGAAAATATTCAATCTATTTATTCAAAAATTTATATTTTAACGGATTCAATGAAAATAAAATTTTAATACTTACTCAACATCCATACTAATATTATAAATGCGAAAGTAACTCTGTCTGCCTGTCTGTTACTCAATCACGCCTAAACTACTGAACCAATTTGCATGAAATTTGGTATGGATATATTGATACCCGAGAAAGGACATAAGATACTTTTTATTGCGAAATATGTACCACGGGCGAAGCCGGGGCGGACCACTAGTTATAATATAAAACATACTATTAACACATGCCATGTAACAAGGTTCAGGAAAACACCTCAAAATATTAGCGCATCCAAACGTTTCGTAATCCCAGCATTTACAACGATGCCTCACCGGTCATTGACTGTAAAGCGCAGAAAGTGCTGGAAACTTCACAAAGCTCGATCATAAACAAAAAACGAAAGAAACCGGTAATTCCCTTGTGCCGTGTAATCCCTTTGATCGCGGTTTGTCTTTAGCGAGTTAAAAGTTAACGACTGTTTTGGACAATACGCAAAGGGTAATGAAAAACTTGGAATTAAAATGTGTGTGTAAATAAATAATTGCCCTAGACAACGCTTTCAAGGCTCGATTTTTTTCAGTGCTTTATTTGCTCCTTAAATGCTTTGCTTGTGTTAAAAATCCATATATTCTTTAATATTATGATGGAATAATTTAAATGGTTCATAATTAATCATTCAAATAATGATCATTATAATATAAGAGCCCACGACGGCCAGACTTTCCTTTCTTTCGGAAAGTTGAAAGTTTCTCTGTATATGTCTCCTATACAGATAAGAACGACCAGCGACTATCAAGTTTGGGTTGTGGTTACTTTGGCAGGAAACAGGTAGTGAAGGTGTATAAAATAGTACCTAACTTTCATTATAGTTTAAAAGCTAAATTTTATATATGTTACTTGGGGACCTATAAAAAGACATTACCTTAAGAGCCAGACAGTTTTCATGGTTCTTACATCTAGCCAGACACATTTAAAAAATAACTAACATATCATCAAATTCACATAACTACCTAAAAGCGTAACAAATATGAAATAACCCACTAAAACATTAGTTAACTATAATTATTAAAAAAATAAAAGTATAATATATAAGTAATAAAGTTATTACTTATCTTTTACGGGGGTTTATGTTGATGAAATTTCACGTATCTCGATGACACAATAAAAAAGTCATCGGGATACGTGAAATTCCATCAACATAAGTCTAAGTAAAAGATAAGTAATAACTTTATTACTTATATATTATACTTTTATTTTTTTAATAATTATAGTTAACTAATGTTTTAGTGGGTTATTTCATATTTGTTACGCTTTTAGGTAGTTATGTGAATTTGATGATATGTTAGTTATTTTTTAAATGTGTCTGGCTAGATGTAAGAACCATGAAAACTGTCTGGCTCTTAAGGTAATGTCTTTTTATAGGTCCCCAAGTAACATATATAAAATTTAGCTTTTAAACTATAATGAAAGTTAGGTACTATTTTATACACCTTCACTACCTGTTTCCTGCCAAAGTAACCACAACCCAAACTTGATAGTCGCTGGTCGTTCTTATCTGTATAGGAGACATATACAGAGAAACTTTCAACTTTCCGAAAGAAAGGAAAGTCTGGCCGTCGTGGGCTCTTGATCTATTAGCCATAATTATTATTTTAATGTTAAAGCAAAAATTGTAAACAAATATATTTTTCAGGGCTACTATTGACAAGTTTTCCACTTCAATGTACACGTAATCTTAAATAAATTGAGCAAAATAACGTCTAAATAACACACATTTACAAGTAAACGATAGTGATGTTTGTAAATAATGAAATAGGGAAAAAATACAAGCCATTATTATTTACGAGTCGTGCTCTAGTGCCCACTCCATTGAACACGACCTGCGATTTTCCTCTGTATACAGGATGTTCATTATAATTTATGGATTATGATTATGAATTTATTATGTATGTGTGATTAATCAATTTTACAAAAATATTAAACCATACTTATACAACCTTTATTATGTTTATGTTTCTATAATTTTAAATGTTTCAATGGACTTATTTGTTATATATTTTGCAATCACACCGATGGGTTACGTAGTTAAACAATTGTTTGTACATTTCAAGTTTGTGACATCTCTATTCATACGTACTATTAGTACACATATTTATGGTAAATAAATATTAAAATGTGACCAAAGAATTCACAATTTCATGTTTATGCATGTACAGAAAACCCACCGTATCTCGCACGCAGCATCCTGTATAACAGACAAATTGAAAGCAATGAAGTCGAAAGCGTAAGTTCTCAATCATTCAACTTAACGACAATTGAGGAGAGGGGCTTCCATGGAAAAGAAATGCTGCGTTTTGGATAAGCCCTGTCATTAAGGAAATTAATTTTAATAAATATAATTATTATATTGCGAAAAAGCATTTTTTTATTAATGAAATAGCGTCGTATATTCCGAGAATCAAAAGAAATCGCTATATTTTTAAATTTCTGGTTTGTTAAATATTTTGTTGAATATAATTTGTAAAAAATAAACACTTTTGGATAAGAGGTATGGTTACAACTGCTTTATTCAGATGGCACAAATTATGCCTAAGATAGATAAATAAATACTCATACCTTATCCAAGACCCTCGTGTTTCGCAACTCCATGTTCTGCGTATTTCACGTAGCAATAACAACTTAATAGTGTAAAAGCGAGCGAATTGTCGACTTAGCCGACTAATGGCAAGTCTTAAACTATTTACGTACTTTTATGTCAACGTTTCCTTGCTCAATCGCTATTGTTTGTGAGGAAATCTGTTATTGTTATAGGAATATTATATCAAGTGATCAATTTCGAAATATATTTTGTTTTTTATAGGTGATCGTATAAACTTCAGGCATGATTACCTAATCTACAGTTTACACATTTTAATATTATGTGCAGTTCTCTCTAATTTAGAGCAGTATATCTAAAGTCCTCTAGGATACTATAAATTCTGAAGACAATACTTTATTATCTGATTTTGTTTCTCTACTTAATCTTCAAATGTGAGTCTGTGTTCCCCGACGAGTACAATATGGAGGTCTTCAAGAAAAGAGTGAACAGGTACCTTCTAGGAAAGCGCGCTCCATCTTAGGCCACATCTCAGCTTTCCATCAAGCGAGATAGTGGTCAAGCGCTTTTCTATGAAACAATAAAAAAAATATTTCAAATTATTATTAATAGACATTTGAATACACTTAACTGATATTTGAAGACAAAACATAATATGTAGAGCTTTACATTTTATAGGGTCTGACGTCTTTACAGTTATATTTCATAAAATAGTGAAATAATCGCATTTATCAATCTTAAAATCAAACGGTTAACGAATTATTTATGTGGCCAAACTGTTGTTGTATTTATATTTCTAAACCTTTGATATTCTGTGAACAGTAAAGGTCTTTGTGACTGTAGCGGTTGGTTCATGTCAATACAATATGAATTTGTAAAGGTGGAAATTGACAGATTTATGGTATGGTGATCGTAGTTGATACTATTTGTGTTATTTAGTCATTTATCTATTAAACTATATACCAAATTGTAAAATTTAATAGCTCTATTTGGCAAATATGTGTTGGTGAAAATATTATAGAGCAGAAGAGTTTGTTTAGTGAACACTCCTATATCAAGAACTGAAAAACTATGTTTATTTGGGATAGTCCATTTATGAAAGAACAAAGGCTACTATCAATGGAAGCAATAAAGAAAAATATGGTACACTTACAACAACTAGCGTCTTACTTCACCTGCTTTACAATTGCTGTTTACTTGTTATTCAGTATTCAATACAGTATAGTTAACGAGAATACGGAACTGCAAGTTTCGGTAGTAAACTGAAATTGTATTGACAAACGGTTCCTAAATCGCTTTGACGTTGCTTTGGTCGGTTCCCAATTAATTTGTAAATCCTAATTATTTCAAACAATGAAGCAGTCGAACAGAATGCTCACAAAAATTGAACAAAACATGTACAATTTGTATCGTACTGTCATCATTGTTTTATTTATCTGTGGTTACAATTTTAAAACTTACTCCAACACGTTACTGACCAAAATCCTCGCGCAAATGTATAGTTTGTGCCTCGCTATCTTAATTTCATACAGCACATTCACGTGCTGTTACTTCAACAATTTCTCCCAAGTCTGGTCCCTCATTGAATACGATCTAAGTGTCATCATCCTCATGATCTACGATAGTAAAGTGATCAAATACATTTCCAATCTCAGCCACCTTGACGTCTATTTGAGGATCAACAAACGTCATTACACATTCGTTATGAACAGATCCCTAGCCATCATTATCGCTCTTTGGCTTATACGAGTTGGGTATACCACTGTATATTGTTTTTCCTACGACTGTTTCGATAACTTAGGCCTGTTTCTTATAAATTGCCTTTCGTCTTTTGCTCTTGATATGAACAGAGTGTGGAGGTTCATAGTACTCGATACAATCAGGTATAGGATAAAAATGCTGCGTGTGCGATTAGAAGAGATGCCGGAAAGTGATTATTATCTATACGTTAAAGATATGAAAACGTTGAAAAAAGATAAAATTCCCTTCTGTTTGCGTCTGTACAGAGATATTGCAGATTTATTGGACCTAATTCTACCAGAATTACATGCACAGGTATATGTCAGCTAGTTATTTGAAAATTAACTTAATCTCAAACTAGAGATGTTTAAATTAACTTTTGTAATGTTTACAGATATTTCTTAGCATCATTTGTGGTGTGCCAAAGCTTATATATGATGTATATAAATCTCTTTTGGTGATTGAAGGCATGGTAAGTACATTATAAGTACATTATTGACTGACCGGTTGGCTTGGTTGGTAGTGGTCCTGCCTTCCAAGTCAGAGGTCGTGGGTTCGATTCCCACCCGGGGCAAATATTTGTGTGATGAACATAGATGTTTGCTCTGTGTCTGGGCGTTAATTATTTATATAAGTATGTATTTAAAATTATATATGTATGTTTATCAGCCATCTGGTTTCCATAATACAAGCGAAAGCTTAGTATGGGATCAGATCGTGCCGTGTGTGAAAATTGTCCTGAAATATTTTTATTATATTATAGTGAGTAGATATGTGTTGTGTGTATTATATGTTTATCGTTTTACATTTTTTTACTATCATATTAATGTGGGTAACAAAATAAGTCAAGTATACAGGGTGTCCCACTGTTGGTATAATAAGCTCAAAGGAGGTTATAGTTGTGCATACGCTGAGTTCGTAAAAAAATACTTATAAAATTCCAGATGCATTATTTTTCAAAATTTGGTTGTTTCAGTGTTTTTTTCTTGATCAGTGTATTCAAAACTGCAAGTTCCTTCGCGCTTAGTATACCAATAGTGGGACACCCTGTATAGTTAATAAATACATAATATTTTATTATAGTTGAGGAACTGTAATTAAACTAACAGTAACTAAATATGTAATGTTTAAATTAAATCTATATATATATATATAAAACTCAAAGGATATAGTGATCTATCAACGCACAGCCCAAACCACTGGACGTATCGGGCTGAAATTTGGCATGCAGGTAGATGTTAGGACGTAGGCATCCGCTAAGAAAGGATTTCCCGAAATTCTTGCGGGAACGGGGAAAAACGAGGATGCACGTACAAAGTCGTGGGCGGAAGCTAGTAGAATATAGAGATCAATAAAAAAATAAAAAAAAATAAACATTTATTTTATTTTATATATATAGGTATATTGGATAATTTGTTTTATAAATTTCAGGAACCATATCCTTTACTGATATTTTCAATAATGCATATAGTGCACGTGGCTTTTCTCCTTTTTTCTCCCTCATTTGTTATTGAGTTCTTTGGAGTGGAAGTGGACAGGATCAGGTTGTTTTTGATACATCAAATTATTGATAATAAAGGTAAGTAGTTTTATTTTTATTTTTATATCTGCTATTATTTATTTTTTATATTTGGATGCACCATCCACTAAATGGTATTTAATTAAAAACTCAACCTTGAACCTTGAGGCAGAATTAACCGAAACGTGCAACCTGTTTTGTTATTCTTTAGATTAAAAATACAAGCTAATAAGAATCACAGATTTGTGCATGTTTTAAAAATCTGCATCTTATTGGCCAGTTATAAAGGCTCAATTTTATTTACAAGAGTTTAACTATTCATAAAATTGAACATAATATTTTATTTCAGATCAAAAATGTAAAGAAGCTGCACAAGTTTTCCTAGAATACACAAACATAAGACCATTCTCACATAAGATTTGGAGATCTATACCTGTTAATATTGCTTTGCCTCTGGAAATTCTGAATATTTGCTATTCTGCGATTATTGTCATTATTAATTTTACCCATCTGTATGGATAAAGTGTTAAAAACAATGTGTTAAATGTTTTTAAATTATTTATTTGTTACTACCTGCGCTCCGCTCCTGTTGGTCATAGTATGATGATAATATTATATAGCCTATAGCCTTCCTCGATGAATGAACTATCAAACACCGAAATAATTCTTCAAATCGAACCAATTCCTGAGATTAGCGCGTTCAAACAAACAAACAAACTCTTCAGCTTTAAAATATTAGTATCTTTAAATGTAACCTGTAGTCTAGCATCAATTATTAGTCTCTCGTAATTTGGCCGTATTATTAATTTACTAGCTTTCCGCCTGCGGCTTCGCCCGCGTTTTCAAAAAAAAACCCGCATAGTTCCCGTTCCCGTGGGATTTCCGGGATAAAACCTAGCCTATGTCACTCAGAAATGATGTAGCTTTCCAACAGTGAAAGAATTTTTCAAATCTGCCAAGTAGTTTCGGAGCCTATTCAATTCATACAAACAAACAAACAAACAAAAAATCAAACCTTTCCTCTTTATATATAGCCTTCCTCGATGAATGAACTATCAAACACCGAAATATTTTTTCAAATCGAACCAATTCCTGAGATTAGCGCGTTCAAACAAACAAACAAACTCTTCAGCTTTAAAATATTAGTATCTTTAAATGTAACCTTTAGTCAAGCATCAATTATTAGTCTCTCGTAATTTGGCAGTATTATTAATTTATAAGCTACTAGCTTTCCACCGGCAGCTTCGCCCGCGCAGTCAAAGAAAAACCTGCATAGTTCCCGTTCCCGTGGGATTTCCGGGATAAAACCTATCCTATTTCCCGGGATAAAAAGTAGCCTATGTCTTTTCTCGGATATTAAAATATCTCTATACCAAATTTCATGCAAATTGGTTGAGTAGTTAAGGCGTGATTGAGTAACAGACAGACAGACAGAGTTACTTTCGCATTTATAATATTAGTATGGATTTATCAATAACGGAAGAACTTAATAAACGCTGTACAATGTACATAACTTTAAGATTATAATGTTCTTGTTTTCTTAACCGTATACAGATTTGTGCATGAACTAGAAATAAATCAAATAAATACGGTACTTAGATAGAATAGAGATGTTTTTCTTTTCGAGTCAGGAATATTGAAGCCATGTAGTAAAGAATATATATTAAATAAACTAACTATTGTTTTATTCAATTTCAATTACTAAATAAATCTTAATACATATCGTATCCGTATAGTAAGTAGTTCCTAAATTCTTAGAATATTATCCTCAAACGAAAACGGAGTGCCAAGAACACTCTATGAAAGGAAGGTAAAAACAATATATAAAGTAGATGCTATAATGCCGCCATAAAGTGTTAAGTGAAGGCAGAATTACGAGTTGTTTACCAGTTTCCAAAACGTCATTATTCCGCCCCATTCAATTGGAACTTCGTCTTATCTAGTATTTGAATTCCCCTTAGCGTGCCAAGATTTTATCGTGTTTTGTGTGGTTCTTGTAGGTACTTATATCTAGGTATATCATTATATTATGAAGATTGGGGATTAATCCTATTCGTTTAAGGGCCGATTTTTCAATGCTTGGATAAAACTTATCCTTCCAATAAAGTATTACACGATAATATTAAAATGTCACGTAAACTGTCAAATACGGGCAATTAGAATACGTTTTTAAAATGGTAGTTTTATACATTATTCGACGAATAATTTTTAACCAAGGATTGAAAAATCAGCCCTAAAATAAGTATAACTATAATAATTAATATGCGACCCGTATTAATATATTGAACATAGATATTACGCTATCTACGGAAAGTAAAAGTTCAATTCCAAAAAAGGAGCACTTAATTCCCTCATTCTCATCCTTAACTATAACCAGTGTTACAAGTCAAGAGTTGTTTTGCCCTCTAGAAACATTTAGAACATTAAAAAATATGGTAGATACTGTGCTAAAATATTGTGAAGAAATAAAGAAAGTAATGATGTTATTCAAACCCATTTTAACGAAATTAATTATTTTTGTAATCGCTCAAAATAATTATTATTTTGTAAACAAAGACATTTTGAAAGTAAATAATATAACAATAACATCTCTTACTTCAAAAACAAGTTTTATAAACATAAAACGCTTTGTTAAAACAACTTATTTAAAAGGGAATCCCCGTTGTTAATCCGATGTTCAACCAATCTGTCATGGGATACTTCAAATATGTCAATTATTGTTCAGTTAAATAACATTTTCCAATTCAATAAAGATGTTGCTAAAAAGTTTTTCGGAATTCAGATTTACAAATATTGAGGTGAATGTTGTGTATGTACTGTTATATATATGGGTTTAACTCGGTTTATGTTGAATTATTATTCTATTTGTATATTCATTTATACAGTTTACAAAACAATTTGATTATGTAATTATTGTAAAGAAGAATTTATTTTTATGTATTGCGTGGTATAACTTGACGTAACGTATTAAAAATAGTTTAAACCTATTGGTCACAGTCTGCGGTTTAGTAAGAAAGTCAAAGACGCGACTATGCGAAAGACAATTCGAATCTCGCCTAGTGATAAATTTTTTCCTAATCTTTAAAAATCCCTCAAGTCAAAGAATTTTAAAAATTAAAAAGAATTTTTCAATTTATCTATACCTTATCCACATCAATCAACCTTCTTTGTTAGAATCGCTGAAAACATACAAAGAAACTTCTGTCTTAGAAAAAATTCTACGATATGTGACGTCTGCCAACCCAAACGTCTAAGATGATGAATGGTGGATTATGGCCTTAACCCGTAAAGGAAGCATCCTTTCAATGGGCACAAATAGTACGATATATTAGTATATAAGTGTTACATTATAATATGAGCAAGTTATCCCATAAATTATTCGCACATAATACATTAACAAAAGCCATTCATCCGAACTCAGACGAAAGTATTGACTGTACATAATTAATCAAGCGAAACTTGGAATAACAATAGATTCAGTTGAATTGAAGCTGTGATATTCCCAAATGGAACTAATCACTTAATGCAGGTGGAAGTTTATGTCGCTGAAATATCGTGAAGTTTGGAAAGAGGTTGCATATTGTAATTGGAGTACTGTGGGAACTCGAATGTGAATACAAAGTCACTTTCGGATTTTCTTTATATGAATTTGAGAACATAAACCTCTTTCTACTTGTATCTGTGTGTGTTTCATTTATTTTCATTCATAGTTTATAGAGTCAAGTAGAATTTTAATTATATGTAACCATGATGAAGGTATTATTAGTCTCACCGTGAATTAAATTTTGGACCTTCCTATATATGTAAATTAATTAATTATTCATTCCAGTGTGGATGCTTCTAAAAAAATTTCGTAGCGTGATATTTTTGCTTATCACAATTAATAGATAATCTGTAAAAAAATATCCAAGTATTCCTTAAAGGATAAAATATGATTCCTGTTAGAATCAAATAAAAAAAAATTCTTACAATATTGTTGAAGATGATTGCATGAACTTAGCCGCATTCTTATGATATTGTAATGCATTAAATATATCATGATTCGTGAACAAATAGTACAGATCTTTCAATATAAAATTGGTTCGATAAAATCACAAAGGTTTACATACCGTGTTTGATTTTACTCGGAGAACGTAGCAATATTTCTGAAAGCATACTTGAGATTGCAACATGCTAAAAGTACTTGAGGAACAATATTCGATTCTTCATACTGTATCAATGTAAATAGATGCCAAAATATTTACATACTCAAGTAGTATATGGTATGGTAAGTGATATGAGCGCTTTACATTTACAAGCTATAAATATAGATTTCAATATTATGTACAAGTAGTATTCACAATATGAATTTTTTATCTTTGGGTTTTGTACTCATTTTTGAAAGTTCAATTAAAGTTTTTTATCTTATATAACATATATACTAGCTTTCCGCCCACGGCTTCGCCCGCGTGGTAAAAGAATAATCCGAAGAGTTCAAGTGAGATTTCCGGGATAAAACTGGACGTAAAATGTCTGTCAATTTTATCGAAATCGGTTCAGTGGTTGAGGCGTGAAGAAGAAACAGACCGACAGAGTTACTTTCGTATTTATAATTAGTTTATATAATTACGATTTATAATATTATAACGTGTGTATGTGTTCTTGCAATTTAAGTTGCCTATCTATATAGTGGGTCATCTAACGGTTTAATTGTACTCAGTGCTAATCACTAAACCAAGGCGGCTATATATTTAACAATAAGCAACGCACTCAAAGGAATTCTAATAACCATTCGACATCAGAACCGTTAAACGAAGCTGTAAATCCTGGATGCCGTAGTCATATAACCCATAACGGCCGACGAAACCGTTCCCAATTAAGCAGATTGAACGTAGCTGCCGGCGCGTCATTAAACCACGTTTAAACCACGTTTAAATAGTGAATCGGACAGTTTATTGCTTTGCCTTCGAGATGCCAGTTTAGTGTCACACGTTTATTGTCTATAAACGGTGTTTATCTATGCAGATAATATTAGGCTTTGTTTGTGTCTGTATGATGGATAGTTATTATATTGTCCTATACTTATTTACCTGTCTAAAGATGTTTCTTACTTATACCTATAAAATATTAAGCATCAGGATTGTGTTTGGTTGCTTTACCAAAATATTTTTAATCATTTCACTGCTCTTAAACAGATTTTCCTAACGAATTCATAGTTTTAATATATTACATCGCGATCGGTGCAAAAGCTTATATTTTTAGTTTACTTTAGCACTTAAATCGTACTTCTTTTTTTTATAAAAATCGTTTACTAGCCATCATCATAATATGATTTTCTTTCACTAGTATATCAAACCACTATATTTATAAAACTACAAAAAGCATACCAATTTATAACGTAATAAATACTTAAAAGGAAAACCCAACACTAATACAGTACATTTTTATAAAGCTTCACAGTAATACTCGATCCTCAATTTGTAACCACAGATGATATAGACTATATTCGCCTTAGCAAATCACAATAAAAAAGCACTTCGCGTGTGTGAGGGCCGTGTAGGGATTCCTGCGTACAATTTACTGCCCTTGCTTTACGCTTTGATACTCCCGTCTTAGGCCCTTTCTTTGTATACAGGATGCTGTGGTTTTATTTTGTTACAAGTATATACGGAAATACCTGTTACACATAATTCTACTCAATAATATATAAAAATAAGTTTAGTGCCTCTAAACATATAGGTATTATGTTAATATTAAAAATACAAGTTTTTCATATAAATATTTTATATTTTATTGAACACAGGTGTAACGATTAAAGATCGATGCAATACAAAATAACTGCTAACGTTAAAACTTTATTAACGACTAGCCTCCGCCCACGACTTTGTACGTGCATCCCCGTTTTTCCCCGTTCCCGCAAGAATTTCGGGAAATCCTTTCTTAGCGGATGCTTACGTCCTAACATCTACCTGCATGCCAAATTTCAGCCCGATACGTCCAGTGGTTTGGGCTGTGCGTTGATAGATCACTATATCAGTCACCTTTCTGTTTTATATATATAGATTTATTACTTATGTTGTTATTTAAAATTACACATTCAAAAGTAGTTATTATCAAATCTATTCTCTTAGATTGTGACAGACAAATTAATAACAATATAAAACATCTATACCAATATTTGTATACGTAGTATATTATTATTAGTCTGTGCTAATATTATAAAGCTGAAGAGTTTGTTTGTTTGAACGCGCTAATCTCGGGAAATTGGTCCGATTTGAAAAATTCTTTCAGTGTTAAATAGCCAATTTATCGAGGAAGGTTATAGGTTATATATCATCACGTTAAGACCAACAGCGGGTAAAACCGCAGGGCACAGCTACTAAAAAATAAGTATCAAAAAAGATCACCCTGTTTCTGTTAGCGAGTAGTTGCTTCGCGACGGTTTCTTTTGTCCATTATTCGTAATCCGATATTATTGGGGCACAAATTGAATTGTCATACATACCGGTGCTGCGTTTTAATGGTGTCCGCGCACGAGACTAACAATGTTTTCCTAAATTGTGGTAGAAAAATATAGTGTATTTTTTTATTATGTTTAGATTATAATATACATTTATATTTTTTATATGATAAGAAATTTTTATAAATCATTTATATTTGTTATGTAGTAATTATAATTACCATACGTTAATGTTTGATAAATATTTAGTATATATTTTTAAAGATCACTCTTTTATCCAGCCTTTATGCAATGGAATAAGATGGTATGAAAATAAGAAGAACTATAAGGCAGAATATAATCTCCTACATAATACTACATTATTTAAATTTAATTAATATTTATTTGTAAGAAGCTGAGAATATAAGTAACACTTAATTTATATGTGGCTAACATATAAATAAAGCAGTTAAATACGAAAAACACATTTATTTTAAAACTCACTCCAATATCTAAATCTCTCTGAAAATCTAAGATAAGAAAAGGAATCTTAAATCACGCGATGCACAGACGATAGATGCTACGTTACTACGATCCACTACGAGCTACGAGCTACGGAGTGCTACGGCACTACGATTTATCATCGTGACGTGTGTTGTGTCGTGATTACATGTAGTGTATGAATCATGTGGCCTGGAAACGCTGAGATACGGAAATTATATTTAAGTACTTAGCAATTTATACTTTAGAGAAACTGTTTTTCTTATGATTTTAAATGAGAAAATTTTTAACAATATTCTTGAAGTTCTCGATTTGATTTAATACATAAAAAAATACGCTAAATGTGACTTTTTTACAGGTAAGTCTACAGCCAATCGACAACAATCATAAAAAAAATATATCAAAGAGCTGATTATTTTACAACAATAAGTAAGTGTAAAGGGGGTCTTAACTTTTATCTGATAAACCTAAATAAATATTTTTTGACGAAGTAAACAACGTTAGTTAGTGTAGAATGATAGAGTATTTACTCTTTATCAAAAACAATATTCAACCAACTTTATGTTTATTTCAAAAACTTTGAAATCATAAAGTTTTATTCCCCTTAGATATAAAGACCTATCTGTATGAGTATTAACTGTTTGACAAGATTCGTTAATGTTTACAACTCAACGCGTAATCAAGGGGTTCAGTTTTCATCATACTTTACGAGTAATTAGAGGAAATTTGTTCTCTGACGTGGAGTGATGGCAGATATAAAGAATAATGTTTATGTTGTTTCTGTTTAAGAGTATTATTTAAGATCTTGGTGTTTTGCTGTTGGATTAAGATAGCATTTTAATGTAAGAACTGCAATAATATAATGATGTTAGCTGTGCATGATTCTCGTTTGTAAAATTTAGTTTTTATAAGATGTGTGGCTTAAATTAAGTTTTAACGTCGTCTTTAATTTTATATTGAATAAAATGTATTAATGCGTTTAGTAAGTATAGAAGGTAGACTTTAAAGTGTTGTTTTATATTGAATAATCTGTAATTTGGAATATATTTTTATATTAATTAATGTTTTTAAGCTTAACTGTGTTTTGGTACTTTAGTCAGTGTATGTCATAAAATTGAATGTAATGTTTCCACTAACATCACATACTCAAAAATATTATTTAAATCATTTAATACACAATTTTCTTATCACCATATTCTTACGAGGCCTTAACTTTTGATGACGTCACGCGTCTTGAGATAAGCGTAATTTTGACGCGCTTTTACGCGCTTTACGCGGATTAGGAGAATCACCACGTAAACTTTACGGCACATTACTAATGTAAGTGCTAATGAGTTTCGTGTTTGCGGTGTAAAATAGTTTATTATTGATATAAATGGTGTGTGTTTTGATTAATAAAATGATTATTTAAGAGTATAATTATTTTTTTTTTTGCAAGTTGTTAAGTTTATGAAAAATATACAACTAGTTTCTTACGGCTAAACCGGGATTGGATTGTAAATAAAATTAAGCGTGCCACTCGGTGAAGTTGCTCTCTAATAGTCTTGTTGAGTATTTTTTTCAGTTATTGAATCGTAGCTTCGTAGAATCGTAGCAATCGTTGCAATCGTAGCCTAATATGTAATATAAATGTGATATAATTTTCTCTCTTTTATCCTTTTATATAATACTAGCGGTCCGCCCCGGCTTCGCCCATGGTACATATTTACGTTTTCTCTACATAAGAACCATCCTCGCACTTCAAGGAATATAATAAAAAAATAATTATCGAAATCGGTTCAGCCGTTCACACTTGATGCCCTGACAACGCGAAACGGGTTTCATTTTTATATACATAGATAGATGAATTTATTCACTTAGTATTTATCATGACTAGTGTCCAAATAATCTTCCAAAAACATAAAAGGTTTGTCGTAAACAAAAATGCGCCAAATTATCAATTTTAAAAGCTTTTCATCGCAAAAAGAAACAACAATTAACACATTAAACGCATTTCACACGGGGCATTCAAAAAATGGCGTCAAGCCGGTCAAAGTGAAAATTCCCTTTGACGAGGTCACGCGTCGACGCGTCACAGCGGTGGAATTTTGACAGCGCCCCATTAAAATTTAATAATTTCCATCTCCTTGCAAATGAGCGTAATTTGTAATGAACGCTTTGATCTGAAATTATTTCTCGTGATATCTGTCCTAATTGATGATTTTGTTCGATATTTTATGAAAATTATTTTTTTTTTTGCGTTTTGTTATATCATAGTAAAAAGGTTCTATTGAAGGTTGTGATCTTTGTATTGAATTAAATATGTTAGATTGCTTATATTAGAGTAATAACTCTATTATGAAATATCTAATGTATTGAATGAATTATGTAATTTCAAGAAGATAAAGACAAAAATAATCAGAAGCTCTGTAGAGCTAAATGTTATACGGCTAGTACCCCATATTACAAGGTAATTAATAATATTTGAAAGAAACATACGTGCTTTGCAAAGAAAGGATTGAATTCGTCGTAAAAAACACAACGGAACTACACACCAAATCATACTACAGCTCATGAAAATCTTCAATATCAATAACAAACACCAATTTACAATCTCTGTCCACCAATAACACATGTCAAATAACGAAGCCAATTCGTTCAAAACAAGGGTCGAATTACATCAAAGCATATCACTACCAATATGTTTTAGATTTCAATAGATTGTCCTTCGAAAATTAAATTGACTCTCCCTCTGGGCACGTTTTAAAGGTCTTCCTTCTGACCATTATTTTTTTCTTTAAAATATCACATTACGTGTGCACTGGGGTTTATTTGTCTTATTATTTTGACGGACAGACATATGAGGGAAACCTTAATACGTGTACGGAATTTATAGTGTTTTTATTTGAAATTTCAACCGCACGGTAATATTGTTTACTTTGTTGTGGAGTAACTCACCTTTGTTTATTTATTACTAGCGGTCCGCCCCGGCCTCGCCCGTGGTACATATTTACGTTTTCTCTACATAAAAACCATCCTCTTACTTCAAGGAATATAATAAAAAAAGAATTATCGAAATCGGTTCAGCCGTTCTCGAGTTATGCGCTTACCAACACATTTTGCGATTCATTTTTATATATAAGACTAGCGGTCCGCCCCGGCTTCGCCCGTGGTACATATTTACGTTTTCTCTACATAAAAACCATCCTCGTACTTCAAGGAATATAATAAAAAAAAAATTATCGAAATCGGTTCAGCCGTTCTCGAGTTATGCGCTTACCAACACATTTTGCGATTCATTTTTATATATAAGATTTATCTGATACGTACTACAGTATGTTAAAAAAAGTTAATAATTTAACGACTGACTATTTTCATAGAGGTGAGTGCTTTGATATTGAAGGAACCAACGTTCGATATTTTTAATAGAATCTTTCCTTCAAAGCTCAGCGAACAGCTTCTAAGCTATCAAGGATGTTGCTTGTTTTTTGCTATTCAATATTGTATATATAACAAAAAATATACATGTATTAGTGTAAAAGGTACTTATACATAACCTCCTTAACCTTATTATATTAATTTAACTAGTCGCCCAAAACAAATTAAAAAAAAGACGGGTTGCACTCCGGGAGTGCCGGCAGAAGTGAAAACTTGATTATTAACGTTGAGCATGTTTGATATTTTGGAATGGTATCCGTCTTACGCTTTTTCGATTAGGTCACGTGTCCTGACGCGAGTTTAAGATTTTATACCTATTACAGAAAAAGTGCTCAACGCCGCTAAAGAAGTTTTCACTTCAAAAACAAAAAACTGTTGTGAAGCCGAAAGACACGAACACGTTCCACAAACTTGCAATATAACTAGCCAATTCCAATCTCAAAACAAGACTCAAAAAACACAAAAATATTTTATGACCCACTGTATCCATATAAACATTTCATTTGTCGTATGCAATAGCAAACACTGGAGGTCCTAAACCCTTTACGCCAAAACCAATCCACTCGTAGGAATGAACAATACACGTATTTTGCAGCCCGACGCGACCTGACAAATAAAACTTAAACTTTAAAGATTATCTGACACTCTTATAGCTATAACAATAGAGCATATTTTGCAATAACTTTTTAGTAAGTAGGTGCAAACGTTAGTTGGATTTAGAACAATTAACAGTGAATTCTACTTCTATTTGCAAATGGATTGGATTGCCTTGAATCTGAATGACATGAAATTGTTCTTGTATGTCTGCGATATATTAAATTACGGTTCTTGGGTTTGGATAAAAGCATGTGACGTTATTGTTCGCAAATTTTGAGTGTTTAAAATATTTTCATTATATTGGAAATTCGTTAATTAAATTAATACATATGGACCTTCACAACGTGGAGCTCGGTAGTTATATTAAAGAAGACTTTTAAAATAATCGATTTTAAATTACAGCAAGTTCATATTAATACTAGCTTTCCACCCGCAGCTTCGCCCGCGCAGTCAAAGAAAAACCCGCATAGTTCCCGTTCCCGTGGGATTTCCGGGATAAAACCTATCCTATTTCCCGGGGTAAAAAGTAGCCTATGTCCTTTCTCGGGTATCAAAATATCTCTATACCAAATTTCATGCAAATTGGTTCAGTAGTTAAGGCGTGATTGAGTAACAGACAGACAGACAGAGTTACTTTCGCATTTATAATATTAGTATGGATTAAGAGCTGATTGATCAGTTGGAATGCTTAACACGATACACAACACAAAACGAGCACAATTAGATGCATATTACAATAATTTTAAAACGTTTTTATTTAAAGTTATTTTTAGACATTTTAATCTAAACAAAAACAGCACTTTTCAATGTTGTTAAATTTATAGTTTTACAAATCAAAATTCCTAGCGCTATCTTTTATTCATTTCGCTTTTCATTAATATTTACAAAGATACATAGTACAATATCTAACCATATCAAATTTCATACATTCTATTTATTAAGAACCATAAAATCTTATTTCAATCTAACGAACAGTAAAAGTAAAGTGGCAGAGATAAGGATAGTGCTTATAATGAAACATAGAACCGGATATAACCAGCTCAAACTGGTTATCGTCTTCATATTGTTAAAGATAAAAGAAGTTGGGGCGAAATTGGTCATTCCACGTATATTCGCTTCTAGATTCTTGTTTTTATTCGTATTTCAGCTCCTTGAAAGTTCTTATGTTAATGGGATACGGGTGCAAGGAAAATATTTCTATTGGAGACTCGATTAAAAAATAACAGTGCGGAAAAAGTGCGGAAATTAAGCTATTTTGTTTTTCGTTGTGGAAAAGTATTTTAAGGTACCTAGTTTAATATTAGTCTGTTTTACAAAAACATTATGAAAAAAAATATAATTTTCACTGACTGTTTGGAAGAATACACGATATTCAAAACATATTTTGAACTGATTAAAAATTGTATTGATAAGTATTACATATTACTAAATACACAGTATAAATATAACCTATACTAAATTATACATGTAATATACTTTTCGTACACTATCAAATCTCTATACCACACTCGAACATTGCTCCCTTACAAGCAAACAATACCTTGCCAGAGAAATCTGAACAATCTATTCAAGAAACAAATTACCCTCAAACTGTACATAATAAGAACATTGTAATTATGCTAAGTGCATCGCAACAAAACCGTGTGATTAATAGCATCACTAGCCATCAGTCTAGACGCTAAGTAATCCAGCTATGGAGATGAGTCAGCAGATATTGCTTAATGTTTGATGGTATTATAATTTACTGGCTGTGCCCCGTGAAAATACCCGCATTGCTCCGCTCCTGTTGGTCCTAGCGTGATGATATATAGCCTTCCTCGATAAATAGGCTATCTAACACTGAAAGAATCTTTCAAATCGGACCAGTAGTACATGAGATTAGCGCGTTCAAATAAACAAACTCTGCAGCTTTATAATAGTACTTTAGATAAACAGGTAATCTATGCAACATTAGAAATTCCAAAATCTGTTCGTTAGGTTTTCACGACATTATAAAATCGAATACCTATAGGTTATGTTTTAAAGGCTAAAGCTGGCTGATGTGGAATGGTAATAGTTTAAAATACTGGGAAGGCAGGCTACTTTTTTATTACTTAAAACATAAATTTATGTAGTGTTTGAATACCCCTATTTAAACTCTACATAAATTTATTTGACTTTATTCTCATAAGAAAAAAATAATTTATAGGTAATAATTTATCTGCATATGAAATAAATACATAAGTGTCTAAATTCTTACAAAATATTATGACTTTATTCAATTACATTTACGGTAGTATACAAGAAAACAAACCAACGTTTACAACTAGCTTAATTTAAAAAGTAATTCTCATTTTCACAAAAATAATTTGCTCCAAGCAACCCCTTGTTCCCTAGAATTACACATAAAAACTTCAATATAAGAAACACGAATCGAAAATAAAAGTTATTAAACATGCAATCAATGTCGAGTTAACAATTTAGGAACGAAGGAAAATTAGAGAATGCATGCGACATAATGAAATTCGAAATCAACGCGATACAAAACAATTGGCACTGCGAACGATTTTATCCCGGTCCTACAAATAAAGAAAGTCAGGGGAACTTAGCGGAATACAGATGAATTTGGGTAAACATACGGGGAGAAATTTGCCGTGCAATGTTCATTTTTCATCTATAATAAGGTATATTCTTCTGGTTATAGGTACGGTATACTATTTATAACAAATTTATATAATTTGTACAAATACAGCCTTATGAATATGTATTAACATTTAATTGAAATAAGTTGTAGAAAAACACACATTGTTTAAACTAACTTTAGCATACAGGGATACTATTTTTTTAATGTATACAGCTTTTTATGCAACATATAGAGCTGTGCCCCGCGATTTTACCCGCATTGCTCCACTTCTATTGGTCTTAGTGCGATGATATCCTATCCTGATACTACCATACCAACACATCTGTAATAATTTTGCTATGAATGCTCGACACAAAACGATCCCCTACTACTACTATACTTTCCTAAAAGCAAACAAAGTCGATTGTAGTCATCGTTTACATACAGTTTACAGATACAAAGCTTTCGATACTCTCCGTATTGCGTGTTTGTAGTTCAAATGTATTTGTAAATTGTATTTGAATAATTTTATATTAAAATATGAGCTCTTGTTTCTAGACAGGACGTGGTTTGTAAAATGATCCATTTGTATACGGAAAGAGAATATTTTACAATTATTCTTTAGTCTGTGTAAAGCATGGTTAAGTAATCTACACTAATATTATAAAGAGGAAAACTTTGTTTGTTGTGTAATGAATAGGCTCATAAACTACTGGACCGATTTTAAAAATTCTTTCACCATTCGAAAGCTACATTATCCACGAGTAATATAGGCTATATAATATCATCATGCTAAGACCAACAGGAGCGGAGTAATGCGGGTGAAACCGCGCGGCACAGCTAGTCAATTTATAAAACAAAAACAAATACGCCATAAAATAAAAGTAAAAATTATTTAATTCGCTTTCGACCACATAAATTCGCTTATGAATATTAACACAATTTAAAAATATAATAATAGATAACAGGAAAATTTTATAGTCAATACATTTTCGTCTCAACTTTATTCATAAGTAACCGAAGTAAGATTGCTGGTCTTTATTAAAATCTGTGGAATTACTGCATTGTAATGTTGGAAAGTTTTAATTATATTTATATAAATAGGAATTACACTAAATCCTTACTAAAATTATAAATAGAAAGTATGTGTGTTTGTCTGGTTTCTCGGAACAACGATTTATACTTTATGATTTTTGATGACAATTACTATTATCTTCTCTTACTTTTGGTTAAGTTTACTATGGTAAATTACAAGCAAACATCGACGGTAATCCTATACAATAAAAACGTTAAATACTACAAAAATATGTCTATCCTAATTAGTCATACAAATCTTATAGAACATTCAGATCATGTCATTATGTAATCAAGTCATTTATTATGCAAACACGTATATTATCCAATATCCAATAGAACCCGCTCAGCTGATTTGCATCATATCGCTTCGGTGGACAAATCAATATTACATTTAAATTTGTAATACGATTAGCAAATTAATTTTGCATTTGATTTGATTAGAATAGCTGATTAGTAGATGCAATTGATTCTGTGGTATATAATGTTATGTAATTTGCATGAAATCTCTGAATTACAGATGGATTAATTTTAAGATAATATGTTGTTTATGTAAAAGCTAGGCTTGTTCTTTCATATAAATGTTTTCTTATTAGATACATAAATATATGTGTATAATAAGAAGATAATTATTCATTTGTTTGTTTCTGTTCATTTCTTTTATTAATTCATTTTTACATAAATAAAATTTCATTTTAACTGAAACATATAAGGTATATAATTATACTAGCTTCCGCCCACGACTTTGTACGTGCATCCCCGTTTTTCCCCGTTCCCGCAAGAATTTCGGGAAATCCTTTCTTAGCGGATGCCTACGTCCTAACATCTACCTGCATGCCAAATTTCAGTCCGATACGTCCAGTGGTTTGGGCTGTGCGTTGATAGATCACTATATCAGTCACCTTTGAGTTTTATATAATATATTGTAGATAAACATATTAAAAATGTTAATATTTTCTGTCTTTTAGAATGCTCTTTGGCAAATGTTGAATAATACAAATAAAAATTTCCCCCGGCACACACGATCACGTCCACGGATTTAGAAACAAGACAAAAATGCAGATAAAATCCATACCAGTAAGAAAAAATATTAAAACATCGACATAAATGCCATACATCAACCCCACACAGTCATCCGTCAAAAAACCGCTCACCGTATTTCATTGTCTGGCAATACTGAACACTGGGGAAAATTTATTTTCCTATATTTTTATTTCGCTAGTAACATTGGGTCGAATGTTTTAAACATTAGGAGCATGGTATCGAATAAGCGTATTTTGATGGATTGCTTGCGGATTGGTAATCGGTGAAATAAAGCCATGAAGATATTAAAAGGTAATTGTTTCAATGTATATTGAAGAAGTAGTAAGGCTTTAAAAGTAGCAGCTGAAGGTGTGATGAGCTTAAAGTTAAAACTATAAAAGCCTTATCTATTTCATGAATTGCGAGAAACTAGTTAACCCAGATTGATGCACAAAAGGACAGTAACATTGACTCTATACTAATAGGAACATTGTTTTATTTGTTTTTCTTTTTTGCTCAGGAATTAACCATAATGTATTTAAATATTAATTTCAATGGTATCTCTTACATTATCCAAATTCAGATCGCATATAATCATCTATATTAAAAGTTAAGCCCGAAACATTTTTATCATTTCGGATTTATATAAATATCAAAATATCCTTTATAATATCTAATAAGAGGCTTACCCAAACTTCCCATTTGAATGAAATACATCATACATGAAAAGGTTTTTATAAGCGATACCAAATCCCTTGATATTATAAAACCTTTATATCTTATTACACTGCAATCTAATTTCACCTTTAGCTACTAAACGATAGAGTTACTTTTTCGCTAAACGTATTAAATTGATATTATTTAGTCGTGGTTATTTGTCAACATGCCAAAGTAGCCCTTTGATTTCTATACCGAATCCCTTTTTATAAAGTAGAGAACAAATACACAAAAGGGTAGAGATTTCAATACCGTAATAAACTGTTACGTGAAAATATTACGCAGGAAAAATGGATTATATATTTTCATACTAATTGTTAATGGGAAAGTTTGAATGTATGGGTATTTTTTATTTCATCGTGCAATAAAGGGTTATACCTGGGTACCAATGAACTCTAATTAAGTGCATAGAGGGAAGTGCAAATTTGGTGTAATTTCGGAAAATAGTTAATACTACCTCAGAGGGTCATAAACGGAACATCGTGAAGGTATTTGTATGAAAATATCCAGATTTAATAATAATGGCATTGGTATTATTTGATCAATCACTAGTTACGCATTCATTTCACATTATTGGTTTTGTTCCTTCATTCGGAATTACCCTGATGCACACTATAATATATCATTTAATGGTAGTAAAATATAAAAATTAAGAAAAAGACATGCTAATTTTTATGAATAAGTATATTAGAAAACATACCTAATAGAAATTAAACACTAGTTATCACTACTATTCAAAACGAACGAACCAAAAACCTGCCACTGTACAAAAACTATTTCCAAGATAACAAGAATAGTTTTAATTTAGAATTAAACAATTTTCTCTAGAATGTTCTGTGAAATAAAACCATTCTTGTATATATTTTACTCACGTAGTTTTCTCCGAGTTAAGCCAAAGGACACTAAGAGGTATGACGACAAGTATTCGTTCTGTTTGTTTGTTCAATTTGTTTTTATATTAAGAAAATAATATACAATTTACTTCATGAATAAATAATTAAATGCTGAGTAGAAGCTATAGGGAAAAGAAAGTCTTGGATAAAATAATCAAGTATGCAGTATAAATTTTGATTGTAATAGTTCTGGTTTTGAATAAGTAAATAGAAAATTAATAATAATGTATCTATTAGATGGTAAAAACATGCTAAACTGATACAACCTACATATTATTTTCTTAAATGTAGAAGAAAAAGGTGGCAAAAATCAAGGGTTTGGTAAAAGAAACTTTAATAGGTAAACATTAATAAAAAAATAGAGGCATTTTTTCATACCTATACATTTTTCAATTTAATAGTGTTGCTCTATAAAAATATGTAAAAACATACAGTAAAAACGTTCCATTTTCACCTAATCAATATTTTAAACCACCAATTCAGTTGGTCACGTGCAAGCCGTTGAAAAACGTTCAAAAATAGAGAAGCGAGAACAAAGGAGTGGTCTCTGTCAACGGCATTTCCGTTCTGAAATCGAATGCAGCGGTCCACGACGGTATAGTCTGCTACGAGGTTAAATGTACACAATACATATTGAAGCATTGATTAGATTTTTCTCTGTGATTGTACTGTGTTTCTGTTCTTATATGCCAATGTATTGAGGTTATAAGGGAATTGAAACGAGAGACAGACCTTCAGATAAACATCTACTAATTCTGGCAAAAACTTTACTAATTTCTATTTCATTAAAAGTCTTTGATTTTGGTAAAGAGGTTTTTTTAAATGATACAAAAAGGACTAAATCACATTTAAAACAGGATGTTCAGAATTTTAGAACGAATGACCTAAAATGTCCTGTATAAAAGAAATGCATCAAATTACCAAACATGATTTTTATGAAACAATACATCAATAATTATACAGCAGTATCATTTGAAATCGCTTGTAAAGCAATAAATAACAATTGTCGGCAGATATACAGCGGGCCGCGGTCGTAAAGCACACAGATGATTAACAGATCGACTGCTAATAGACCGCTGGTGTAGGGCTGCCACGGGATAGTTTTTAATAAAATAATTTGTTCCTTTACTTTGTTCTTGTCCTATAATTTAATAGATTTAAAAATATATATACAATGTCAATTGTCGTGGGTAGGTCAATTTTAATAATTACATTCAATTTTCTCTCGTCAAGTTTCAAATTCTTTAAAATCGTTTTTTAATAATATAATCTACATAATTACTACAGGCAATAATGGGTGGATAAACATAATATAAGTTAACGTAAGCACAATATTATGTGACTACAACTTTATACACACTACATACAGATAATTTTCAGTTTAGATTAAGTGTTTTGGCATTTTATAAAGGAACTACGTATTTTGTTTGGTATTTAAGGTAAAAACAATCAAAAAATAGCTAAACATAGGCTTTTACCTTTTTCCAACTTAATTTGAATTTTTGGCAACCCTTGCACATTGTGAATATTGGTATCGCTTTACGGCCATAAAGGCGTTTAATCACGCGACCGATTTCGGCATTCTGATTAAGAACCGGATTACTTTCCGCTAATATGATTGATGGTTGATTGTAAACAACGCTTGTTCGAAATGTTTGGTTTGAAATGTATTGTGAATTACTATTACGAAATGTCATGCATGACTAGAAGTAAACGTGCTACGATTTGAAGAGGTTTTTAATTTTTATACACGGGTCTTGAGAGATGAGAAGTATAAAATGCGTTGTTAGATTGGTAAAAAGACAGATTGAATTTGTTTGAATTGAGATTTTGAGATTGAAAAAAATCATCAGTGTAAACAACAGTTATAATTTCTCACAGGTTGACCGCTGCACCAAGAGAAAGACAATCAAAACCAACCTGCAAGAATAAACATAGCCAAAGTCGTAGGCAGCGAGCAAAAAAATTGTCTTGTAAATAACTGAATAACTAGAATACATCACTATGAAGAACAATGGCCTTAGTCCCGACTCTATTGATTAAAAAGCGGATACAATGTCCCAAGCACCTTTGATCCGACCCCATAATTGAACAAGACTTCATTAGTTACAAAAATTGTAACGTTTTTATCAAATACATCAACACTTTCAAAGAAATCTGGCATTAATTACCGTCCGCGACAAAGGGTTAAAACCCAACCCTTTCTGGGTAAAAAATACCCCGAAGCCATTTTCATGCACTCGTAAACTCTTTTAAACTTATTGT
Source organism: Colias eurytheme (assembly GCF_061535395.1). Lineage (NCBI taxonomy): Eukaryota > Metazoa > Arthropoda > Insecta > Lepidoptera > Pieridae > Colias > Colias eurytheme. The sequence goes on along the minus strand of NC_142999.1, from coordinate 7,863,760 downwards.
TTTCTTTTGTGCCAGGGACTTTGAATTATGACGATTATTAGTGTTTGATGTTTGCAGGTCGCGCCTGAATTTAAATACTTTTGAGTTTTTACGAGCATCAAAGGATTATTGAATTTCTTTCTTAATCGCGAGTGCGTTACGAAAAATCGTTGTACATTTTCATTTTATTTTTTGTTCAATGTAAAGTCTAGGAAAGTGATGTAATTGAAGTTATTAAAAATGTAATGTAAAGTCTCTTATTAGCTAAGTATAAGTATAAATAATAAGTTATATAAAATGAAAAAACAAAAATTACAATTGTACTATTCAAGTTAATAGTTGTTTCTCCCTCTTTACGTAAAAATAGCTAATCAGGTCTGTATAATATTTGAACAGCAATAGATTTAAAGCTGGGGGCTCTATAATATAATCTAAAGAAAATAAAAAAAGGATAAACATAGTATCAATTGAAACTTTAACCATAAACTACATCCTGTAGATGCACAAGTCATATGATATCTGAGTAAGGTGATCGTCAATCATGCCCTCAATATCGGTTAATTGACAGTTCAAGTGGCGAACGCAGAGACATGCCGACTCACCTAAGATATACTATTTATATACATGGTGTTGTTATTGACGGGAGTGTGAACACGAGTTCATAGTTATTCACGAGAATATATATAGATATGTGTGATGCAATGAAATGTTGCAAAAGAAGATAAGAATCACTCAGTAATAACGATATTTTAACCATTTTGTCCACCCAATTTATCACTGATTTGCACCCAAAGGTGTTTGTACGATTGTTAAAAATTATCTTTTAAAAAATCAATGCAGGTATACAAACAGAGATCAAGAGCGATTTAATAAAAACATACAAAATTTAATAGTTAATACATCTGTTAATGTTTACTTCATCATCTTCGTTATGTTTATACTACTGGAACACGGGCCATATATCTTACTAGATTTCCGCCCGCGGCTTCGCCCGCGTTTGCAAAGGAAAACCCGCATAGTTTCCGTTCCCGTGGGATTTCCGGGATAAAAACTATCCTATGTGTTAATCCAAGTTACCCTCTATATGTGTGCTAAATTTCATTGTAATCGGTTCAGTATTTTTTACGTGAAAGAGTAACAAACATCCATACATCCATACATCCTTACAAACTTTCGCCTTTATAATATTATATATTAGATATTAGATACACAGGATACAGGGCCAATAATCCACCAACCTTGGCCAAGTGCGGGTTAGTGGATGTCACGTGTCGTCGAACTTTTCAATCTTCGATATGTCGGTTTCCTAACGATATATTCGTACACCGATTTTTGTGTTTACTTACTCTACATTAATTTATTGTTTACTTTACAAACTAAATAAAAATTAAAAGCTCATCAGTATTAAGCACCCTGTATAACCGTATAGTTAGAAGCTGTCACCGGCAGCACGTCGTTAATCACGGCTAGACGATATAACCTAACCTGAGACCTAGCGGCGATAGTGCCGTGATTATGATTGATAGAACTTTGCTTTATTACTACGTTTTGTGAGTTAAAATACATTTTTCATTTCTAATCCCACCCTGTAGATGTAGTTTTAAATAAGATGGTGTAGATTTGTTCAATTCTCACATGTATTCATTTCGTTTCAATTGTTTTGCTAAGTTTGTTTTCTTAATAATTTATCGTAGCACATAGCAAATAGCGTATCTTTATAAGTATTCAGATACCTACGGAATAAGTTATAACATAAAATTCCATTATTTATATGAAGTATAGCGTATACAAGAAACAACATGACAAGGATTAAATAGAATTACACTAAGTATATTTTTATTTTTATAGCAAAGGAAATTAAACACAGACCGTTCCTCTTGGATCATTTAATATTTTGAAGCATATTATGTCCTATTAGGGAAAACACAGTGCATATTATAATACTGCCATATTCCTGTAAAAATACATTACGTATATAACCTGCAATCAATTTATTGCATAGTTTTACCGACTCATATGTTTTTATAGTTATTAGCCCAGTAGGAGACTCTATTCAGGTGCTCCTAATATCGTAAAATGTTCTAAACTATTGATAACAAACACTTAAGAAACCCTTGTAAAGAGTCCCTGCTGAGTTTTTACACTAAAATAAAGATTGATACACACTGTTCTGAAAAACGTCCAACAATATAAAAAGTATTTTATAAAAAGTACGAGCTAAAAAAGACATTTATTTTATTGTTATACGAGACATTACAGGAAATTGTCGTTAATAATAATAATAACTAACACACACACAACACCGCCGCGAGGCGAGATACTTGCCCCCCCCCAAATAACTAACATAGTAGTCAACTCACTAAGCAGGAAAAAACGCACATTTTTTTAGTCTGACTATCAACATCTATGTGCAGAATAATTGAGCCTAGATATAATAAATGGCGAAAATCCTATGAAATGTAAACAAAATGCTATACATAAAATATATTTAGTAAGGACGTAAAATATATTATTCTATGAATTAGGTAACAGTGTGTATTCTGATATTTAAAGCGTGCGTGTGAACCAACAGTTCAATCGAATATAAAATAAAATTCAAGAAAATGGAGGCTGTGCAAGCAACATGTTTTCTTTGACCGTAATTGCACGCCTCATAAGCGAAGCGTTGAGGTGGGTACTACTGTCACTTCGCGCAAAACATCTGATTTTTCAAACTTAAAATGTCTTTATGTATCATACATTGCACTTGTAAGATAATACATACACACACATATTAAGAAAAAACACTATTTTTAACGTTCATGATATTTTTGATGTCATTTTTGTTATTTAAACTAGTTAAAAAACAGTTTAAAAAAGTTCGGTCTTGGACGTCCGTGTGTCTGTATGTGCGGATCCTTTTTCTTGTTAACACGATAGCGACCGAAATACTTTACTAATCGAGTCTTTTTTTTTCTCTTACGCTTGAGTATGCTCAGGAATAGAACCCTTTCATTTTTCAGAGTCTGATTCGATGTGGTTTAATTGTTATTAAATAAACAAAAATAATAATTAATAAATATTTATTAAAAAAAATTATGAGGCGTGCACTTTTGGATTTTCCAAATTATTTTTTACATTCATAATAAATGATGAAATTCGATCAGTGCCATAGCTAAGCAGATGAAGGGATTCTGATGACTACAGACTATAATATATGTAGTACCTTAACAGAAGTCAAACTTGGTCTACATTTTTTTAATACGCTAATGTTTATAGGACCCGTGTCCCCAAGTGGGGTAAGGGGCAGATGCATTATGCATACGTCTGTTTCACTGATCGTTTTTCTTTAGGGACAAGTAGGTGATCAGCCTTCTGTGTCCTGCCAGATCGAGACATTTTTTTTTCTTCGTCTCCACCGGGAATCGAACCCGTGACCCCTCGGTTCTACGCTCACACATCAACCACTATTTAATTTAATAAAATAATGTAGTAAAAATATAGCTCAATCAACTTTCAGTACGCAGTGATCTCTACCAGGCAACGAGGAGAAAGGAAAACTTTTAAACGATTTTTCTTCTATTAATGTTCGTACGAAGAAAAATTCCACTAACACGATTAGAAAATCTCATATCATCCCGATATAAGTTTCACACATCATTTATTCGCGTCTCTTGTTTCTGGAGGCCATTTGTCAAAACCTCGGATGTCACTACTGTATGTGATTTATTGTTCTCGTAGCAATCCTTATAATGGATAAATATTGTATTATTTTTTTGATAGGGTGACTGTGAATGTGTTTCTCCTTGTTTTGTAGCTGAAGGTGGAACGATTTTGAGAATATTTATAAATAATATTTATAATAGTGATGATAACACATAAGTGTGATAGAGCTAGCAAGCTGTATGTGTTATAATAAATTCCGAAACTTTAGGTACCGAATTTACAGTAAAACATGGTTAGCCCAGCTTTTTTAAAATAAGAAATAGGTACCTACAACTTAAAAATTATTTAGAACCAGGAAACAGAGAGCTTAACATATTATTATAAATATATTATAATCACTCTATGTAACAAATTTAGCCGTATTCAAAGATAATGGCAGTTCCTAAAAATATACTCTACTATCACTAACATAGTATTAAAAAAATCTAATATAATATCACCAGTCAATTAATTAAATATGAATAAACTTTTTTAGAGATAAATCACCGTCACCCTATTTCCAATAGAAATCGGTTATGAAATTGAACTATATCATTAATCAGGACACATAATGATATCATGTAAATTCTTGCAAAGTTATTTATTTGAGTGTATATTCTGATTCGTTGGAGCGTCGACTATTTGTCATATTTCTAGATTAATTTATATCTATTTTTCTTTGAAAATATGACGATTTATTTATTACTAGCTCTACTCTCCAGTTGGCTTTACCTATGTATAAGAGTATTAAATATAGGCTACCTTACTAAAAAGCGAGTAATTTTGACTAGTGAAAGATTCTTCATATTATATTAAGTAGGTAGTTTTATCTTTAAATGTATTTTTTAAACATTAGCGGAACCGAAATCATTTCAACACTCAACAACACAACATTTCAAAGAGAGGTTTTCCAAGTTCTCATACATTTTTATAGCTATTGCAAATTCACTTTAAAGTAGTATTTCTAAGCAATGTTTTAACAAATCAAATTAAAACAATCTTAACATTGTAGTTTATCCACCAAATTCTATACCTAAATCTAGGAAAAGGATCACATTACAAATTCATAATATTAATTGATCGTCCAACCAACATTATTCAATACAATATCCACATACAGATTAATAGTACATAATTTATCAAACACAACCTAGACATCATTAAACCGTAAGTCATAACTCAAGTATATTGGTACAGCAAATTGATTATCCAGGAGCATATAGCTCAATTATTGGAGATCAAATATATGTTACTAATTACCTGCTCATAATAATCCTATGTAATTAAGCTGACATTCGAGAGTCAATTGACATGTGACGTCATCGGTTATGTGTTATCTGTAAGGTAAGTATTTAATTCTACTTGTATGTTATTTTACTAATAACATAAGAAGGTATATGCTAGTTGTTTTACGACTAGATAATATGTGAGAACAGCTGCAAACTTGGTGAATTCGTTTTTATAATTGGTGCAAACAAACTCACATACAATGACTACATTATATGAAAAACTCATATTTCGCAAGAATTTACGAATAAGTACCTTTATATAAACTAATAAAAAGCTAAGTATTAAAAAAAAAACCATTAAATGAGAGCTTCCATTGATTTAGAAAAGGTCAGTTGACTGCATTTTACTAAACCTGTGTTTTACGAAATATAATATCTTAAAACATTTTCATCAATAGATAGCTGTAGTAGGTATTCAAAAAGGTATTGAATTCATGCAAATAACTCAGTTCAGAAAGAGCAATCCTTTAAAAACATAATGAAAATGGACCAAATCCAATTAAGAATCAACTGCAATCAATTAAAATAACAATACACTGTCCATTAACGGGGCCTCGTCTATCAATTCAATCTGCATACATAATGCAACCTGATAAAGGGCCCAAGAACATACCCTTGTGAGGGGCCATTGTTGGTCAGCACTGTCCGAATAATGGGGTGCCAAATAATTGTTTTGTAGATTAAGTGGACAAAAGTAATCTGTATAGAATGATTACATTAACTTGTAACTATATAGCACTTAGAATAATGAACGGATTTGAATGTCCAGTTGTTTGGGTAGATGGTGTTAATCACGTAAATTATGTTCATTTGGGCTTAGCTAATATTTTTTAATCCGAAATTTTTAAATAAGATGATAAAATTCTAACAAAATGACTAAATAATTTTACTGTAAACAATCTGTATTTAATACTTCAAAAAATACCACATTAATTATATTTTAATACACAATGAACCTCTCAATAACGTATTTACATACACAACTAAAGGCTTTAATTAGTAGGTACATCAAAGACTTAAAATTTTTATTCCTTCATCTTATTTAAGTAACCTTAGACATATTATTATGTAATCAGGTATATTGACCACATAAATAACATATTATATGAAAGAAATATATACAGTATAATAAACTATACAATCAAAAACAAAGTAATCGTATAAATCGTAAATTAAGTCCACATTTCAACCGCGTAACCCTTGAAAGCGTGTCGAAATCAACGCTGTTTTATTGTACGGAAAATGGCCAAAAGGACCGACGGAGACTCTTGCTTCAATTCATTCGTGGGCGCAAGTTATAAGAATTATTAAACAGACTTTTTTATCTTGAGAATACATATATTTAAGTATTACATAAATACCATTTGATTGATTGAGTTTAATTATATTCATCTAATCATATTTATAATTTCATCATTTCATTTATAGGCTCAAATTATAAGAACTTTCAATAACACAATTATTTCGAGAATAATATATTATTAAATACGAGTATTACAGTCTGTGATTACAGTATTACAAATCTGATTGAATGAGTTTAATTTTCTTCCTCTTAGGGCCGATTTTTCAATCCTTATTTAAAACTTATCCATCGAATATCGTATTAAACAACCATTTTAAAAATGTGTTACTTGCCCACTTTTTGGCAGTATTTAGATGACATCTGTATATTATTGTGTAATACTTTATTGGACGGATAAGATTTTATTCAAGGATTGAAAAATCAGCCCTTAAATGTATCTTCAAGCTATTAAATAAAATGGTTAATCGATTATATTGTTTGGCAAACAATAATAATCAATCGGACCACAAAGGAACTGATAAAACCGTACCATTGTATAAGACACAATTTTGTAAAAGATAAGGACAAAAATCCCTATTTGTAATTAAAATTTCAATCGGTAACTTAATCTGAATATTTAAACTTCTGAACATAATATTTCCTCAAAACAAGAAACAATTACACAACTGACTGTACCGCTATAAACTTGTAACTTAAACAATAATATATTTATAAGAAATCAGTTCAAAGGAAACACAAAAGCGGTAAAAATATCAACGTCCTCAACAGAACCCTTGACCAGCTCCTGACGGTAAATTTAGCATTTTTCCATTACCGGGGGTCGAAAAGACCCCTTCCGTTTGTCCATTCAGTGTTGTTCGTACTTATTATGGAAAATAGAAGGCCCTTTGGTCGTTTTATTATTTATTGTGAATGCGTGTAATATCAATAAATCGCCCTTTAAGCTCCATTAGCTTTGATTTTCTCGAGAAATATACGCAATTTGGGTAATTTATGGTCGCATGTAAAAAAGTCCGATAGCTCATTTTTTCATAATTCTTCTGTGATTTATACATAATACGTTGGCGATTGCAGAAAATTTCATATAAGCATCTTGAAGGAATCACTTATATCAACTACTACAATTTAAGTGAATAAAAAAATGCAAATATATTAAAATACTGTTTCAGAAAAATTATCTAAATAAATAACATTTTCACATTTTCCGGACAGCATATTTTCAATGATACATTTACCATTGACCTATATTATTTACGTACAAAAGAATTTAAGTATAAGCATACTTAGGTGTGTTCCATATTTTTAAGTGAAATGTATGTTAATTAACCTCGATATAATTGGGTCAAGAATCTAGGAAATGTCAAGGGATTTCAGCGTGGAAATTAAAATCTTAGTTATATTCAAAAAAAATTATGGAGTAAACGACGGAAAGGCAACCGCATTGTATATTGAAAAATGGTTTAAACTAGTTACCGGAGTAAAGAGTTTTTACTTTATAAAATCAGGTTATACCAGGGTAATTATTATATTCCTAATAATTGCGTTAAATTAACAAAAATATACAAATGCCTGTGGGCATTTGTATATTTTCGTTAATTAACTGTGGGTGGGGCTGTATAGAAAGAAGAAACATATTCACCACCGTATTTTTCAGGCATAATATATTAAAAACTATATCAATCTCTTTCTTCTCGTCTTTACATGATTGCAATAAAATCGTTCTTCTTCTATTCTATTTATTTTACATATAACTAAATACATGACAAAAAATATGCAAATTACATGCACTTACGTATAACAAGAAACTTCAAAGTTCCTAGCATTAATCATTTCAGTGACATGCTTTAAAATATGAGATGGTAATTAATATGTTCCCGTCGTCTCCGGTCTCTAAGTTCGCTTCTCATTAGACGACATTAACCATCCAGAGCATATTGTAGAAGAAAAAGGTATTAAAGATTATGGTGATAAGTTTGTGTAATATTAGAGTGAAAAGTATTAAAAAATAGGTATTTGATGGAAGACTTAATATTTGTGACGATGTCTTTCAGTAATGTCCAATATTACATGAATGCTGTGTTATATCAAAAGATAAGAACATCAACAATACATATCTACAATAATTGGTTTAACTTCAAGACATTAAAAATATAGCACTTTAAGATCTAAAACTTATAGTTTTGTACTAAATACCCTTTACTTGATTTGTAAATTAGCAATACATATATACGTACGTATAAACGTGTATAAGTGCTAACAAACAAAACCCTAAACAGCATACCGTTATGTAAATCCCGAACAATATCACACAAAACCCGATCGTAATGAGAAACCTGCAAATACCGGTCCCATTTGCCTACCCTTAATCTGCCTGCATTTTACGAGACCAAAGGCAATATCTGTCAATGTCCTTATCAATAAATTGTGGATGTTTAAAGCGAATGACGTCGTTTGACGATTTGAGTCGGGCGCGTAATCCCTGGCCTATTGGGCCCCATCTGCATTGCAAGGGTTAAGTCGCGACAAATAGACCATTTGCAAATAATAAGACGCAATGAAAGAATACATTATTGGAGGGTTGGAACGTCTGGTGTAAATGGAGTAGTGGATAAAGTTTGGTAGATCGTTTTGCACGTTTTTGGAAATTAGTTATTGAAATTAAGATACTGATTAATTTGCAATACGATATAATATTACAAAATTAATTATGACGTTGAATTTTGTATACATATTCAATATAATTTTGTATATTGAATATGTGTACGATTTAAAACGTTCACGATTAAAAAGTTGTTAATGTTAATAATTTTATATCTTTGGTAAAAGAAAGTACCAAAAAGCATAAAACAAAAAAATACGCCTGAGTCTCAAGATTATTATTTTAGAGACAAAATGTCTCACTTTGTAATTTTCGTTGATAAATTCATACGATTAATATTTAATTTTATTAATTGTCTTGACAACAAAACCAGTTAACGCTAGTTCTAAATTCAAACTCGGCCAGCTGTAAATGTCAGGATATACTCCGCCATTGCTCCCCGGAAGTGCCGCCATTACGGAAGCGACCGGAAGTCAATGCAATAATTATTAATTGCTTAAGATTCGCGCCTTAAGACATCCTCACTGCGGGTGGTCTGAGTGATTAAATTTATACATTGTTCATATTAGATTTAGTGCTACAATAAATAATTAATAACTGTAATAAAGTGCAAGTGCTATATATTATTTCGTTTTTTTTAAGTAATAAAGTAAAACGTAAGAACGTTCGATAGTCGAAGCACTTTTTAAATATAAATTCTTTTGACTCAATTGATAAGGTTTTTTTTTTCATTTAAATAAGAAATAAATAAAAATCAACATGACAATATGCAAAAATTGTATCTTAATAGTAGAAATAGGTAAAGGTGAAAATGAACCAAATAGTAACAAAGTAAGTTAGGAAAAATACTTTCCTACTAGATAAATTTATAAGGAATTGTTGTCCGAATTCTCAAATGAATACAATTGATATAATATGTATAACTCGGAAGATATAAAGGTAGTGTCGTGTGTCGTAACACATCATTAATCTCAGATCTATGTGACATTTAATTACCTAAAACACCATATATTTGGGCATTCTTCCGTCCCTTAGTATGGGAGATAGCTCAATCGTGCAAAAATAACATTCACATTTGCCAGAAGAAATTAATCTTTATTCCTGGAGGTATAAGGTTGTATCAATTTGCAAAACAGGGTTGGTCCTTAATGGTAATTAATATCGTCTTTCTTATTGCTTCACGCCTAAGATTTTATTGTTTCTTGGCCTTATTATTGCGTTTCTGTTGACTGTTGTTTTATATGTTCCACATTTTGGAAGTACGGTAACTTTTGGGGAAATTAAGCACCAAAATTTCTTAACACATTAAACGATTAAATTTTAAATGTGTTTTTACATCTACTGTATAAAGTACAATCTAACACAGTGATAGTTACACATCCTACTAATATTATAAATGCGAAAGTTTGTGAGGATGTGTGTGTGTTTGTTGCCCTTTCACGCAAATCCTACTGAACCGATTACAATGAAATTTTGCACACAATATATAGAGGATAGCTTGGATTAACACATAGGATAGTTTTTATCCCGGAAATCCCACGGGAACGGGAACTATGCGGGTTTTTCTTTGAAAACGCATGCGAAGCCGCGGGCGGAAAGCTAGTTTTGTATAAAATTGTTAAATGATAAAATTGCTTACATACGCATAGTGGAACATGTTCCTAAAAGTGAAGTCCCGTGTCCCCGTAGTGGGGTAGGGGGCAGATGCATTATTCATACATCTGTTTCACTGATCGATTTTTCTTTAGGGACAAGTAGGTGATCAGCCTTCTGTGTCCTGCCAGACCGAGACATTTTTTTTTTTCGTCTCCACCGGGAATCGAACCCAGGACCCCTCGGTTCTACGCTCACGCGTCAACCACTGTACCGAGGAGGTGGAACATGTTCCTACGCAGTATACTTATTACACACACACGCAGGTACCATAGCTTATGTACCTACCTACGTACATATCTATACATATAATAAAATCGTAGGAAAGTCAAAACTGTACATTGAATATTTTTTTAAAAGAATACTTGATCCATGATCTATAATCGATATAGAAGCCGAAAATATAGTTTTTAGAATTTTTGTCTGTTTGTCGGTTTGTCTGTTTGTCTGTTTGTCTGTATGTATTTCCGGGCTAATCTCAGAAAGTACTGCATAGATTTACTTCAAATTTTGCATGAATATTCCTAAGAGGTCGGGTGAGGATAGTTTAAACATATTATCATGATATCACCTTCGCGGGAGGAGCTGTGAACCTTTATTTTTCTTACATATTCCGTGTACTACGACAGCGTACAATCTAAAGACTCATGTTTAAATGTTGGTTTCGAGTAAGCCATGCTATTATCTAGCTTTACAAAATAAAAACTATGTCATTTACGTAATTTGGGCAGAGAAACAGTTTAATGAATTTAGTAGTTTAAAGACAAATTTGAAACAGCGCCATCTATGAGATTTCGTAAAAATCAAATCAATTTACATGTTATCACTACTGAACAACTGTTGAAAATTAATAATTTAAATATAATCATGTTATTTATTTAACTCTTTAACCCATATCTTCCCTTCCCTATAAGGTGCGCTTATATTTCGTGTGAATATACTACATTTTTAAAAGTGAGGGTAGATGTTTATTATTTTAAGTCAAACTAGACACCATTACAATTAATCTAATATTGATTGTGTTCATTGGTTACATTTTTAATCTTCGTGTTTTATAAATTTATAAAGAATAGAAAAAATTCGATCACGAGGCGGGACTCGAACCCACATAATTTCGTGATCGAATGTTTCTATTCTTTATAAATTTATATTTATAAAGCATTTGAATAAATAAATAAATAAATAAATAAAATTAAAATAAATGTCATAAAACCAAAAATATCAAATTCAATCTTCGTGTTTTGTGAATTTTCACCATGCGTTCCCACAAAAGGTAAGTTGTTACTTTTATAGGTATTTATTTTTATAATGATAGCAATTCATGTTTTTTATTGGTTTTATAATGGTTTTATATTACACTTTTAGAATGAAATAATAAAATGATGAATTCTTTTTGACTTTTACAAGATTTTGAGGTGCGTTGGGAACAGTAGTTTGTTGATAAAATTTTATTTGTAAGTAGCTTTTTTTATTGATTTACAATTATTAACGTTTGATTTTTTATTTACAGATTCAATGTTCATAAAATTATATCGCCTTTGGAAGACTATTTCTGCTGACAATTTTACAACACCACTTGAAAATTGATGATTTGATGATGAAGATAGTGGCAGCAAGGATTAACACGTTCGCTGCGGCACAGATATATCTGTACTTTCCATTACTGCGTTACGGGTCGTTTTAAACCTTGTCCTATACCAGAGATTGTGGCGGCACGAGGCATATTAAACCCCACCGCCCGTAGGAGACCAAAATCCTTTTTTTGGCGCCAAATAAGACAAAGTGTGCGGCTTTTGTCGTGATTATTATTAACAATGAGTTCATTAACCTAAATCTACCGCCGCCCGTGGTTAGATTAGTTAGTTTAGATTCTATGGGTAAAATAAAATGTGGGGTCTGATGTACCCCATACCGCACTGAACAATAGCAGTTTTTCATATAATTTAGTGATGGGAAAAGAAATATCGATTTTATTTAATTGTATTTATTTATCAAACTTATGGATGTTTTTTATTAAAACAGGCCAAACCAGAATATTGTTTGCAACCAGTGCATTCTGTGAGAATTTCCTTTACTTTTTTGTCGGCCTTACGACTTGTTAAGAAGGTGCGGAGTTTTTCGTAACATCCTACACATCTCCTCTTCTTTGATCCCTTTAAGAGATGATGTGCCTTGTTTGTTGGCTTGTTGACTTAGGCAAGAGTTAAATTTTGATGAGCCATACACCGATTGCCGGGTGTTTTGGATTTGCCGCTAGTTGATTCAATGAACAAACACACTAATAGTAATCATGATTATCAACCTATTTGTAGAAAGTTACTCAACATGTCACATTCACGTTTCTATTAACGATATTTATTACTAGAGGTCCGCCCCGGCTTCGCCCGTGGTACATATTTCGCAATAAAAGGTAGCCTATGTCCTTTCTCGGGTATCAAAATATCTCCATACCACATTTCATGCAAATTGGTTCAATAGTTTAGGCGTGATTGAGTAACAGACAGACAGACAGAGTTACTTTCGCATTTATAATATTAGTATGGATAACGAGTAGTTAGGATGTTTGAAAATTACCTGTATCCACATTCAGGTCCTTCTTTGTAAAAGCTTCAATAAGTTGTTCCACAAATAGTCTCGAATGCGTTGCACAACACTAACCGCGTGAAGCTAGCTTAAGGTGCGGTACGAGGTGCGCGGTGGTACGAGGTGTTCGCAACCTCGTTCCGCACTGTGTTAGAATTTTTATTTGTTCAGTGCGGCACGAGGTCTAAGAAACCCGGTATTAAGGTCGGTATACCATTGAACTAGGAATCAATAGCACATCTCAGATATATAGATATCACTTTCCTACACTGAACCAGATGGAAGTTATGCCTCCCGCACGACAGATAAGTTTAAGTTTTTTCCTACCGCTATAACGACGAGACACGGACAGGGTGTTTCAAGCCCTGTTTCGCAGCGAACGTGTTAAGTGGAAATTAGTAATCATCCGCTTCGTCAATTTTTGACTGAAGTTAATGTCCAACGTATGGTTCAATCATTGGAAGTATCTCGGGTAATTTTGGAGGATATTTTTCAGGAAGGAGAGGAGGGGCAGCCAACCACATATCAAACTACTACGTTTTAGTACCGAAAAAAATGTTATTGCCAAATGAAACATAAATTTTGCACTCACAACTGTACAAGTTATGATTTTTATTCTGACTTTGCTGTTATCTGATTATAATATTTATCGTTATGGCTATCGAGGTACCGACCGTACTGGGATGAGAGTACATGATATTATACCTACTCATCATCCAGGATTGCTTAGGGCATTTTCACACTGAAAAAGATGTTTTCTTTGAATCTTAGTTGCTTCATTTATTTATTTTTAATCATTTTACATAATATGTTTTATATTTGCCCATTTTCATTATATTTTATAAATAAAATGGAACCAACATAACTTTGTTGTGTAGGTATCATTTCTCTATTAATAATCCGTAGGCATATTTTCCGAGCACCCCATTTAAGGTGCGGTCCTGAAATTATAAAAAGTTAATGTATACTTTTGCCTAATATAAGCTCAAGATCATTTTTAGATAAAAATAACAAAAAGAACTTATTTATTAAAATTTAGTAGATAAAAGAAATTATGTTACGATTTTATAAGAAAACACAGTATATTTATTAGGCGGTGGTGATCTCTTCCAGGCAAAAGATATTCATCAGCTCAATAAAATTGAATAGTTGTTGTTAGTTATTCTTTAAATTCACTGATTGTAATGAGCATTTCCGCATGCAAGTTGTATCGTAGTTTAGATATATCATAGTTTTGACACATTACAGTTCCAACAAAACCCTCAAATTTTTGAGCAGAGTTGAGCAAGATAATTTAAAAAATGTGCTGTGCTTATCATTTCTTCATCATTTACATGGGTGTTGTTAAATGTTAGTAAAAATAAACTTTGACTGTTAATACTTTTGTTCAGTATTTACCTGTATGATTATTGCTTGGTAATTAATATGTATATTTTCATGTCGTATAGCTAATTATAAACATAAGTGTGATGTGAAACTAGCTGGATTTATTTTTACACACTCACAGCCATATATTTTATATTAAAATAGTGTAAATCATAATATTTTTTCACAATTAAAAATATTTCCTTTTTTCTGATGGTGTTGGCATCGAATTAAACCGCGCTGTCGTTTCGTTCACTAAAAGTGATGTTATGAGGACCGAATATGTAGCCGCCTCAACTTACGGAAACGAGAGTAACCTGCGTTGTCTGTTAGTTATTGTATAGTCGAATTTAACGTTACATGGAAATTGGAATCTAAATATATTATGTATACTTAGGTATATTAAATCTGTACATGAAATATATTTCCTAAATAACTATCACGGGGTGATTAGGGATCGACACTGATGCCAAAGAAGCAAACAGTAAAATTTTTGTCCGTATAACCGGTATAGAAACAAAAACTACTCGACGGATTTAAACGAAACTTGGTACAATTATTTTTCATATTCCTGAGCAGAGCAGTAACTCCATTTTTAAGCTTTCGTCGCGTGTGCAACCTTAATGGTTAAAGCTACACAGAAATCATGTATGAAAGAAATGTTCTCCTTATTATATAAAAAATATCTCCTGACATCATAAATGTCTATCTTTTATGGTTGACTCACAATAACACGTGTAACTTCCGATAGCTTAGGAGTTCGAAGCTTTCTGATTATATTTGTCTATAACACTCTCAGTCCGTTTTAACTCAATTTTTATTTTCATGTATCAGTGCCACCTAAAAAATCTTTATCTCGAAATTCGAGCAAAGCTAAGAAAATGAGAAATAAGAGTTCTCAAGAATCGTTAGAGGTATACTCTAGGCCGAAAACAACACGTGTTATGCCGAGAACCTGAAACCGCTTCACAACGAGAATTGCGGCTCACAGCTGACCGTCCCGTGAGACCGAAACCTTCACTGAGAGGGTATAACGTCTCACAGCTGATCACGGCCGTCACATTTTATCTCGAGAATCTGAAACTTTTACTCAATATGAAGACCGTTTGACAAATGATAGGGTGCACCATAATATTATTCGATCTCTTGAAGATGAACATGAGCATAAGCAATGACTAGAGTAGGGACGCGAATATTACAATTAATTGAGACAAAAACGATTATTAAGTTTGTTTAATGAAAGATTAAGAATTGAAACTATTCGGTCTCTGGAAACGGACGAATAGCGAGAGGCCCCTCTTACTGCAGACAGATTTCGCATAGTCTTAATGACTTAGAGGTAAACATAGAAGATCAATCTACGAATTCGGTGGTGGGGTCCGACAAATATAAAAGTGGGTTTTCTTATAACCTCACAATTGATTACAGATCATCTTCTGTATAGGCGATATTAACGTAGTATGTTATTTTTGTAATGCTTTAAAGTGGAGTAAGGAGTCGGCTTTCGTTTGAAGATACACCGGAACCTTTGAAATCACTACTTTTAGAGGAACATGACGTGCAATCTAAACAGTTCTTAGACAATATTCGCTCTTATAGTAGTGCGTTTCAAATGATCCTTTGGTGCTCAACAATTATCAGAAGGTCCTTTCATGCTTACTTTTAAGATACAAGGTCAAGTTTACCATTTGATAGGATCCCTTTTGCCTGAAGGCCAACCTAAGTTTCTTTAAATATATTTTGTATTCGACTACAACGAATAGTCGAATACAAGAATTATCAATATTTCTCGAATTTAAAACTGAACTCATTTCACAATTTTAGAACATGTTTCATCAGGTTAATTCGTATGTATGCAGTTTTAAATCGACATTAGAAGCTTTTCCTCAAGATGGTGATATTAATATAAGATTGTTATAAATGCCGATAGACGGACGTCTATCGGCACTCAGGAACTCCCTGGGCGTGTATAACGCCCAGGCCACAGTATTACAATTTTTCCTACAGCAGGGCGACGAATGTATTTTCGCATAGCAAAGGAGGGGAACTCGCGGGGGGTCAAGTGACGCGGGCCACGTACCATTAACATGCTTAGTTTGTGGTACCGAGCGCGAAAGAAAGTCATCGTGTTTTTGTTTTGTTACTATGTAAACTAACGTAATTTAATACTTAGGTACATATTCTATAACGGTGCGCTCAAACTGTTAATCTACATTTAATTTAGATTATTATTTGAAATACTAAGTAATGTAGAATTTAAATCACATTCCTTCATGTTTTCCTCAGATTTTCAATTTTCTCCGATTTTAAGATTTTCAGAGTGTTCAATTTTAATGTAGTTAAATTTTATAAGAGACAATTAAGAACATTCAAAAATAAAGTGTCACGTATTTTTTTTAAACGACGAATGACCTAAAACGACGTAATCGCGGACGAAGTCGCGGGCAACAGCTAGTACTAACTATTTGTCTATTTAATAAAATAAGATTTTACCAACATTTGTAAGTACACCGGTTATCTTATACAAGGGCCGTATTATGACCTCTTATTTCCAGACAGTTTACGCCGTGAATTGAACTGACTGGCAAATTCATATAATACGGCTCCAGTACCTAAAATCGCTCACTGTCAAATATGACAAACCTAGATAAAATACAAACAAAACTTGTACTAAACATTTCTACTATCCTCATTTAACACTACAAGTACATTTACATCGCACACATAAACTACGTAAGAACTCGCGTCAGCGGAAAACTCGGAAAACTGATTTATTTAAAATTCCCGGTATTGTACACACGTTGATAAATACCAGGACATTTCACAGTCTGGCGATCACTTTGCCCGCGATAAAAGCACAATGGATGTACTATTTTAGTACTAATGTTAGGAATTTGTTGATGACACGAAACTTTGCATTTTAGGAAGTATAAAGTTAGTGTTTTTGTAAGCTTATTTAGTTTACATTGTACCATTTATGGCATGTATCTTTATTGTGTAGTAACAAAGTAATGAGGTAAAGTTTATGTGAAACTAAATTGTGCCCGCGGCTTCGTTCACGATTTATTAATTGCGTAATAACTAAATTTTCATTATTTTTTTTTATATTTACTGTATAAATGGTTATCTTAATATGTATTTCTATTAAATATTTTCAGGTTAGTTTTATCAGCTCATAATGAAAAACTATACATTTATTTCCTCTGATCAATCAATTAAATCGAAATGAATCTAAAGTTAATTTACTTTATTAAAACATTTAATAAAATACTTGCCTTTTCTCTTTAGATAAATGACAAGAATTTTTCTGTAAGTAATAGTAATGGTCATTTCTTTTACAGACAGACTTTTATTTATTTATTTATTTATTTATTTATGTAAAGGTACCTTACAGCTAAACTTACACTAGGTATTACATTAACAATTCAATACGCCAATTAAAAGGTACACCAATAACAATCATAATACTGTGAGTGAGTGAGTGAGTGTGTGACTTAATGAAAAAATTCAGGCTAAATTTAACTTTCCTCTGAAATAAAAATAAAAGAAATACGCGGGAAAAGGGAAGTTTTCCAGATATATATATTGTAAAAAATATTATGAAAGTTTTAGAATTCCTATTATTATTGATTTACATTAAATATTTCATTTAATAAAGACCTCGTATTAGAAGAACTTAACATTATTAAATAAGTTATTGACCAGTTTATTTGCCACTAATATTGTATTGTATATTGAATATTGATAATGATATTTCAATCATTCATTTATCTACTTTAAGATAACTGATAACACAAAACGGTATAGGAAAATGTGTACAACTCATAATTCTTTCTCAATAAGCACACGTAAGCAGTACAATAAAACCCTTTCCATTCGTTGCCAATCGTAAATTTATCTCCGAACCTATTAGTTCGATAAAATTCAACTAAAACGATAAATATACTAGACTTTGACGAATCACCGGTTACCCTCGGAAAAGAATACCAATACATGTTTAACTTTACTGTGAACTATTCTTGCTTAAACAAAACGTAACCTTACTACCTTGACATAGAGTTGCTTATCGCACTGTTAGGTTTTTAGAGTTCCGTGTGAAATTGGTAAAATTTTTGTATCTGTGTCACTTGGGAGCGTTTTGTCCGAACTAAACTTATTTACTGGCGCCCATTGAATAAAACATTAGGCAAAGAAATATGTACATGAATTGAGATGGTTGTTTCGTAATAAATGATGGTGAAGACTATTAGAAACGGCAGGGTTTGTGAATGATCGATTTTTTTATCAATTCTAGATTGATGGAATAAAATTAATATTTAGTATTGATACTAATAATAATTATGACAGTCACATTAGATGAGATAGGTATTTAATTCTAAAAAAATAGCGATTAGAAATAACTACATCTTATAATATCAGCTTTATTATCTTAAGCTACGAATCCCTACGAAATGCTACGAAATGCTACGAAAAACATCATTTCGTAGCATATTTATACATATTTCTTAATAATTAAAAAAAAGTATACTCAAACTCTTCTTCCTTAAAACTAAAGCATTGCCATTGCCAAATTTTCTATAGCCATAAAGGAAAAACAAAGACATTTACCATCCTATCATACCTAACTTCCAGTCTTCGCATAACAGATCAAAGGTATTCTTAAGTGTAGTGCAACTGTAAGACGGAAAGCTAATTCTATTATCCAATACAAGGAAGTAATAGGTACAGTACAAGGGTGCGCAGTTAGCATATATTACGTGTGTTAGCTCTAGAATAATCTAATAATTCAAGTCTACTTGTTTTGAAATGCAATACAATATACGTAACAAAGCAATGTGGCATTGTGTGGTAGTGTTGTAGTAATCTGATTAAAAGTTTTTTGACTACACTTACAATATCCCTTTCCACGAAAAATGATCGGTAGGTTTTGAACTTTGCATGACTTAAACGTATTTTAAAGCCTGCTGTCTAATTTTTTATCAATTAAAAAAAATATTCTCATATAAATATTCTATAAAAAATATTAAAAAAATATTCTATTTGTACATTTCCAATCGAGCAGTACTAAAAAAAGTAGAGTATTGTTTACTTAATAATATAATAATAACTTTAACTACTGACAAAAATATCTAAAAATAGAATGTTTTGTTCTTTATTGGAACATTGTCCAAAATCACGAGTGGACAAGTGGAGTATTCAACAGTGGACCAATAATTACGTATCACGCATTATTTGTCAATTTCAGATATACAAAATGTCCCTTTAATATAATAATAACAATATTCAAACAAATACGTTCCGAGCGTGAAATTGAATCGTTGTTTCTATATCCAAAGGCCAAATTGTAATTGAGCGATATCCTCGTTTATTTTTCTCGTCTGTGACAGTAACAGCCTGAGGCGGTGTTTGTTTAGGTTTCATAGAATACAGTGACTTTTTAATTTATTTTGAGTATTGGGTTTGACAATTTGAAGACCAGACCAGCTCCCGTAGTATGTCGTAAAGCAGTATTATTTCCAGTGTGGAAACATGACAGCGCTATATGGGTCATCTAGCGCCATCACTTTCTAACACTGGCAATAATATTGCTACAAGACGTCATGATAACCCACAGGTATAGACGTAGATATCATATAGTTATAGAGATAGAGCCAATTAAGTGTGCTTTCGATATGTTCCTATTGAGGCAACTGAAGTTGAATATTGGAATCGGTAAAGTTAAGACTGCCTCCGAATAACATGTCTGTATTTACAATTATAAAGGGTGTATATATGTTTCAAATAATGCTTTATGATAACGTTGAGAAGATCCTGTTGTCGTATCTGGATGCTATTAACTTTATTTAGTTAATTAATTAAAATGATTTGACAGTATGAAATAAGTAAAGATATTGAAAAGCAACCTATTATTTTGTATTAAGATTGACAATGCCAATAAAATAACTCACTGACGTTGAATCTATTTCCAAAAAGAAGAAGAGCTAATTGACGCATAGACAAAAAACTTAACTAACATACGTTTACAAAAGTGAATAGTCGGACATCAAATGAAAACTGTTAACAAACATCCAACACAGATTATAGTTTAGGAAAAGCCTTTACGATTCCATAAACCGTACCTGATGCGGATCACGTGTAAGCGTTAAAATTTGAACGTTAAACGGTTAGTGCCAATAACGTGGCGTCAGTTACGGTACTGGGGAGTTAAAGATACTAGATATCCTATGATTGTTTGAAGAAAACGTATCTTTGAAAATGAAAATGAAAAAATGAAAAATTATTTATTTCAGCAAAAACACAGTATGTAACAAAACAAAATTTAACAACATCATATTTTGCTGTCACTTATTATACAATATAATTATTAACTGTAGCTCCCACACTAAGAGAACTTGTGTCGTGGGAGCTGGTACGATTATAAAGAATGGATTTGCTCGTGGTACCGTAATTGTTGATTAAAAAGATTTAAAATAACTAATTTAAATATAAGATATGAATTGAGTACAACTAATGAACTAAATTTAAAAAATAAGTATAAATAAATAGATACCTAACTATATCAATAAATAAAATAAGTAAAATTATATGATACATACAATATAATGTAAATAAACAATAATTTATATTAATTTAATGTATTGAGACAAGAAGAACTTTATACATGTTAATATTACTTTATATATGTTAGTAGCTATTGTTATAATCTGATTGATATTGTTGGAATGTTCTTCAGTCTTTATAATTTTGTGATACTTTAGCCTTCGATGAAAAATGCCAACACTGGTAAAATTAAACACAATAAAGAAACTATTTCTATTAACATGATTTTAAAAAATTCGATTGCGTATACTTTTAATATGATTGAATAATATTTAAGCTCTGCAAATATGCGCATATCACCAACTTCGAGGCACGATAAAAAACCATAGTTTGCGGTATCCAGTTAACAATAAATCTTTATAGGAAACAGTTTTATGCGCTAACGCGATATAACTGTTTAACACGCTTTATACAACCATACACATGGATAAGTTTAATCGACGTGATTTTATAGTTGACCGCTTTTTATATTGCACTTTATGATTGTCATTTGCGTAGTTTTAAATTCAGTGATTTAATAGTGCCGTTTAGTCTCGCAGCGAAATAAAAAATGCAATATTTTCAAGCTATACGTTGCAACTTTTTTTCACCCTGTAAAGTTTAACGGACATTCACTTTTGTGTCAGTTTCATAGGTACGCGTTCAGTTCACGCGTAAACGGACCTAAGGTTTTTATTAACCTACCATGACGGTTTTAGTGAGAAATATTTCTTGTATTTGATATTTTTTTCAATAACATTTTAAATACATAATACCTTAATCACTTTACACAGCATTTCAAAATTATTCCTACATTCCTATTTTTTCCACTTTTACTACAATAATTTAAGCCACCTCCGTCCCGCAAACGCTTAGTCACCGAATATTATGTCCAAGAAATATTAAAAATAGCAAAGTTACTTACTAAAAATATGGAAATAACTAGACGTGCACGCGATGCTGAAACCAACATTAATCATAAATTTCCTTCTCCTTGCATTTAGAGTTCATCGAATCCGTATTTCGATTTTAGAGACACGTTTTATACTGAACTGGAAAAGCCTGGCAGTGCGAAGAATGGATAACGAAAGAAATACAATCATCATTTTAATGTAGCTCCTTGTAGGCTTGTCCGTTTTACATTTATATTCATGTCTTCTAATAAAAGATACGCATTAAATATTTTTATGTCTACAATGAAACATTATAGGAATATGTTTTCCACTTTTCACCCAATTTCTGGCTTAAGATTATTTTGTTACTAGATTTCCGCCCGCGGCTTCGCCCGCGTTTTCAAAGGAAAACCCGCATAGTTCCCGTTCCCGTGGGATTTCCGGGATAAAACCTATCCTATGTGTTAATCCAAGTTACCCTCTATATGTGTGCTAAATTTCATTGTAATCGGTTCAGTAGTTTTTACGTGAAAGAGTAACAAACATCCATACATCCATACTTACAAACTTTCGCCTTTATAATAGTATTCAGATTAAGATTTTACACACTACAATTACAATAATCACTCTTGCTCGATCAATACTCTATCTATTCTGGTTAATTTAAGCGATATAGGAGCGAAATGCATTAAAATTGTAAAACTCAAACTCAAACTTATTTTTTCAGCTAGGCTACGTTCAGAAGCTCTTTTGAATCATCAAAATCCAGAAAAATAATAATTTACCACCGGCTTGAAAAGCAGTTTTTCTAGAGAAAATAATACACAGGGCATATCCAAAGTTTCCTAGCTCCATGGCAAGGAAATGCACAAGTCTAGTTCCACACTTGGAATGTAACTTACGCTAATGTTCTTGGACTTGCTGCTCGAACTTCCAGAATTTAATATTGCTTATGACACGTTTGTTTTGCATACTCCTTAAGAACGCCTGTCTTCACTTCGTTTACGCTAAATATGTAAATATATTATTTGGGAAGTTCTTGTTAAAGAGGACTTGGCTGAAATAATTTATATTTATGTGACAATGAAGTATTTTTGGCCTTTGTTATACTTTTTGGATTTTATAAAAAAATCTTCATCAAGAGTATATACTCTGAGACATCCATAGTGAAGACATCCATATGGATGTCTTCACCATGATGGCAGGTGAAGGCATCAGGCAGCATGATGGATGTCTTCACCACCGATTGTTTTTAACATTCAATAAAACATAGCAATAGTAAATAATATAGGAGTATAATATGTACTTTTATGTATTCTGTATTTTAGATTTAAAATGTGGAGAAATAAAAAGTAATAATTATAATACCTATTTGCGTTATTGGAAGTTCTTCTCGATTTCACTTTGAGTCTTTCTTAATTGTTACAAATTTTAAACTTTTAAAAATCTTATAAATAATACAGTTTATATTGTTTTTAAATTGATAGTGAAACGGTTTTCTACAAAAGCTCATCGTCCATTGATAATTACATTTAGTTCTATCAAAGAGCACAATATGAGCATATTGACACAAATCCACGGAAACCACACGAGCAAATATCATGAAATATTTTATCAGTTAATTAATCTCTTTACACAAATCATGTTTACAGACCGCATTCGACATTCAAAAGGCATATTTGTATTGAATAAGCCATATATTCTGCATTTGGTTAGATAGGTGACCAATTTAAAATGATCCCTGGGCATTTTGATTTTGAACTTTAAATGTATATCATTAAGAGCTATTCACTCGATGTATGCAACGATTAGTTCCCTTTGATGTATCAGCGTACCTTTGACACAAAGATCGATGAATATTATCTGTGTATATCTTCAGAAGACTGAATATGATATATGATAAGGCTAAATATTGTAAAGCGTTTGACTCTCGTTTTATGCATAGTTTCATAGACGCATTTTACAAGACTTTCATTGTGATTAAACTGATGTTTTATTCCATAGGTTTTATGTTTGAGCTATCATCACTTTAAAGAAGTATTTATTTCTTTATTATTTATTGTACATTGGGTTTTATCTTAATTTAAAAATATATTAATTGATTTAAATGTACAAATGGCGGCCTTATGGCTCTAAGCCATCTCTACCAGGCAATCTTTAAAGTATAAGACTATGTTAAGGAGATTTTCACAAACGCGTAAAGTGTCTGCAATATATTTTTTAACCAATTTGAAAGTTATTATTTATTTATGTAACCAGTACCTTCTTTAAAGTTTTCATAATAAATCAATCGACATCAGCCATCGATATCATTTTACCATAATTATGTTATTTAATACGATGTAATTTTGTAATTAATTAGGACGTGATACGATTAGTTAACCTCAAAACATACGTATTCACAGAGCAACCCAGCCTGAGGCTATAATTGACTAAGTGTGGTTCCGTATACAATCTCACTTGTGTTTATAAGCCTGAACACGAATTAAATTATATCTAGAGGCAGTTTTGAACATTTTGATGGTATTTAAAAAAATATACCGACGAAATTGAGTACCTGCTTTTTTGAAGTCGGTTAGGTACTTCAGGATATGTTTTGTTTATCTGTGTGCAGTTAAAATTCCAAACAAGATATTATCACAAGATATTTCAATATTATCAGCAAGCCTTGAACTGTCTGTAGACTTTTCTTCTACCGCGATGCATTCTAATAACGGTGCATTTTCATCAAACGAATGAATGCTCATTATAACCCCACGTGAAATTATTTTAGTGTAAACAGGCGTAGAGCATTATTTCGTCGTTCTAATACTGAACAACATTGTATTCAAGTTTTCGTTTACACTTAAAAATTACGAAAGAATGCTCTTGCTCCAGCTCTAGCTCTATGTTCATTTGATAATATTTTTTTCACTTTGTTAATTAGTTTTGTAAGACTATGTTTACTATGGTTTTTATTACGGTTGAAATTCGATGCCCTCTGAATGGAGTCTGCACCATGTAAGTTGCATTCCAACTCAAATTTTTCTTCCTTTCTTCTATTAATTTTTATTTATTTACTTAAAATTAATTATTTCATAATAACTGCATTCCTATTATAATATAACAAATTATCTATATTTTGGTCAAAACATTCAAATTTAAGGATTACAGTTAATTCTAGGCATCGTAACATCACATGCATCATAACAAATTCCAAGCCAGTCCCCTGTAATGTTTGTAATAACTGAACATTAATCCTTTACGAAAATAGCCTCATAAACTAAAACAATATAATAGTTTATTACGACTTTGGGCTAAGGATAATGTCACCGAATGTCATACATAACGTTACCTATTACGTCTTAAATTTATGTTATATAATTAAATTAATTAGGCTATTATCTTTATAAGTTAAACTTGGAAATCAAGACGTTAATATTTCGTATTAGACTGGGGTAGAAGCCTTTGAAAATAATGAAAAGATAAAAAAAATCGCAGTCGGATGAAACCCATTAGAAAAGGAGGGGAATATGATAAAAATGTAAGGAATAATAAATTACGGTCAATCCGAGTTCGGGAAGCGGGAGGGGGGAGCTTTTAAGAGAAAAAAATGGTTTCTCTCGATTTCCGACAAAACTACAAGTCCTATAGAAAAAAGTTCAATGGCAAAGTTGTAGGTAATTAAAAGTTCTACAACTTTTGTATTCACAATTTTTTCACATAACCTAAAAATTTAGGTGAAAAATTCAAAAAACCAAGTTTTTGGTCTTTTATTTCTATCTACTTCAAAATTTATTTTTTTTCTACGAAATTTGGTGGAAACTTACTTTATTATGTTCCAAATACACTGTAATTTATTTGATTGAAAATATTTATTTTTTCGCCTTATTTTGAATTAATACCAAAAAAACAACCTAATTTTCAATCGAAAAGTCACCCGTCAAAATATCAGCTTTTTTCAAAAACTTAGGGTGCCTTTTATTCATTGAAATCTCTACTTTCATATAGTGTAAAAAAAAATAAACACCACTATAGTAAATGTTCTCAGGAAATGCATACAAACAGTGTGATAATGAGCTTTTACTAAATCAGGCACACTTCTTGAACTCTATATCTTCTCTTGTATCGGCTTTTCGGTAATATTTCAAAAGAAAAATAATTATCTGTTCTAAGTTTAATATTTTACAGCATATTCAAAAGCAAAATGATGTCGATAAAAACATTTCAGGTAGTTCGAGAAGTGTGCCTGATTTAGTAAAAGCTAATTTTCAGACTGTTTGTATGCATTTCCTGAGAACATTTACTATGGTGGTGTTTATTTTTTTTACACCATATGAAAGTAGAGATTTCAATGAATAAAAGGCACCCCAAGTTTTTGAAAAAAGCTGATATTTTGACGGGTGACTTTTCTATTGAAAATTAGGTTGTTTTTTTGGTATTAATTCAAAATAAGGCGAAAAAATAAATATTATCAATCAAATAAATTACAGTGTATTTGGGACATAATAAAGTAAGTTTCCAGCAAATTTCGTAGAAAAAAAATAAATTTTGAAGTAGATAAAAATAAAAGACCAAAAACTTGGTTTTTTGAATTTTTCACCTAAATTTTGAGGTTATGTGAAAAAATTGTGAATACAAAAGTTGTAGAACTTTTAATTACCTACAACTTTGCCATTGAACTTTTTTCTATAGGACTTGTAGTTTAGTCGGAAATTGAGAGAAACCATTTTTTTCTCTTAAAAGCTCCCCCCTCCCGCTTCCCGAACTCGGATTGACCGTAATTTATTTTTCCTTACATTTTTATCATATTCCCCTCCTTTTCTAATGGGTTTCATCCGACTGCGATTTTTTTTTGTTTCAAAAATTATCTACTCTAGTCTATATAGGGGCTTAATAACCGTGACTTTTAACATAAATCAGTAATTAAAATGTCAAAATAAAACAGCCATAACATTTAGATATTTCGATTTAATTGAGATGAAAGAGATAACTTACAAACTAAATTGTAAACTCACAAAAACATTAATTCGTCACACAAATATGCATATTATATTCTTGGTTTTAAAATGTATCCGTATTATTTTTTATAATCTTTAAGAGTGCATGTTTTGTTATTCATGCTGTAATGATGGTAATTTTTTTAGCCTAATACATTAATTCTTAATCTATTGTATTTAAATTAATATTGAAATGATAGCAGCACAATAATATAAGCCATGCAGATGTCCAATAAACCAATAATTAATTTGGTACTCATAGGCATTACTCTCCAAATTGTTAACCGTGGTGGACGAACCTCTAAGTAGTTTATAATTGTGTGAATTTGTTGGCGAATTTGAATATCTAAAAAAATAATAATTGCACACGTTTAATTGTATAAGAATAGCAATACTCTAATCCTAAACTAAACCACTTTAGATATGAAAAACAGACAGATATTATTAAAAAATGTTGTAAACAAATTTTCGAAACATAATCCTCATTAAAAGAAGTCATACACATAATATTGATATAGGTAATATTACTAAAATTATATCCTAAATGGTATTAGCAAAACATTAATCTAATTACAAGCGCTCTTTCATCACTGAAAGAGCTAAGTGAAAGAGTATTGACTGACCGGTTGGCTTGGTTGGTAGTGACCCTGCCTTCCAAGCCAGGGGTCGTGGGTTCAATTCCCACCCGGGGCAAATATTTGTGTGATGAATGTTTGCTCTGTGTGTGTGAAAAAAAATATGAATAAATTTATAAATTTATTTATAATTAATGCAATTTAATTTACCTTTATATACAAGCAATTCCATACATAAGATTTTCCTAATTTTATCATACTCATTCATAGTTAACTCCAGAAATAACAGACGCAGGAAGGCAAAGCAGAAATCTATTACAGTACGTGCGAGTATTGATATTGAAATCAGGTCAAAATACTGAAAAACAAAATTATTGTATAAAATTTTTATTTATCTCTCCGAATTTTAATTATTTTGTATAAAAATAATTTAATTAGAGATATGAGCACACCCTTAACACTCCATACGAAATTATCGTTTTGACAGTCACACTGTAGAGACTGCAAATTTGTGTGTTAACGCTTTATGGTTAGCACATCTGTGACTAGCGTAAAGAAATTCGCGTTTTTCTGAAATACATCCGTAAATAGCACAATATCTAACCATTTTCTACGAAAAACGATAATCACAAATCCAAAATAATAAAATTACTTTAAGTCAATTGATTAATGTTGTCAATCTTCGTTGCGTATCGTCCTTGCAGAAAAATGCGGGCCATCTATAATAGCGTGATCGTGCGGGGTGAGGTAAGTGTTTAATTTAGGCGGGAGGCGGAGGGTGTCCATTCATGGTGTATGTATTCTGTGATATGAGTACCTACAAGTTAAAAAGTCAAAGATTTGATAGGGAATTAACACCCATCCAGCCAGGGGTAGCAGGTAATTTTTATGTTCTAAAATCATATTTAATTGTTAATTAAGTTTTGAACAATTTTATTAATTTCCACCTGGACGGAAAATTTTGTCAAATATGTAGTGTAATGTCTAGTTTGACCAGATTATAAGTCGTAAGTATAGAAAATTATCCAATCCTGCTGTCGGCAGGTTAGATTATGTGTCGCGGAAGAATTCTAACAAATACCCGCGGCCCCATCATTAAAGCGGCTCGACGGAACACAGTGGGGTTTTAGTCGGTAAGAATCCGACATAACCCACGGCTCCTTCCCCGGGGGCCGTGGGTATCTTTGGAAGATTTCCCCACTATAAAAAAAAGGTTAGATTATGTATTAAATCTTAAAAAAATATATCCTTAAGTTGGTAAAACGTGAACTTAGGATATTGAAGTAATTTACTTACCGTCAATGTAAGAACGCGTGCCACACTGTATTGAACATCTCCGGTTATTTTTGCAAGACTGTATAGTAAATCAATAAACATCTGAAACATAATTTTACGGATTAAGGCTTTATTTTTAAATAAATCTTCTTGTCTCACTAATTCAGGACGACTCAACAAGAATTTCCTTCCATACATTTTACGTTTTAGTTGAGTTGATTTTTTTTGACATTGAGTTGATACTCACACCTTTTATACACACATAATTTCGCACAATCTATCCATACATTTAAACATTTTCTTCATATAAATTCATCAACATCTATATCAAACGCTCGTACTGTCCAAAAAAACCAACATTCCGATTCACATCATGCTCTTTTTAACTTTTCCAATTCCATACATAACGTTTACCACTTTAAAGTTTATTCTTACCACCAAAGTTGCAAAATTAATGCTCGATATTCTTTTAAAATACATTACAATAAGGAACAAAGTTCTTTCATTACCTTGCCTCTTAACAAGCATGCTAAGTATTAAATCCATACTAATATTATAAATGCGAAAGTAACTCTGTCTGTCTGTCTGTTACTCAATCACGCCTAAACTACTGAACCAATTTTCATGAAATTTGGTATGGAGATATTTTGATACCCGAGAAAGGACATAGGCTACATTTTATCCCGGGAAAATGACGCAATCCCGGAAATCCCACGGGAACGGGAACTATGCGGATATTTCTTTGTTTGCGCGGGCGAAGCCGCGGGCGGAAACCTAGTATTATATAAATGAGCCAAAAGAAATAAACATGAATACAGAATATGTTATTGATACTGAACACTTACCAAGACCTTGAAAATACCACTCACACGCGATATAATATCCAATAACGATTTATAAAGACGAATGAATCGTATCAGACGAAAAATCTTTTCTTCAGTTGATAAATTCGAACTACAAGTTGAATCTAAATACTTTCGTAATAAAGCAAAGCGATTCCAAATTGTTTCAGAAATCATAGAACAGGGTAATATAAACAGGAGGTTACAAAATTCGGCAAACATTAAAACTAAATTACTTTTAACGAATATGTCATGATAAGTAAGGCTAATAAGGAAATAAGTAGATGTAAGAAAAAATAAGAATAAATTGAACAGAATGGAATATGGGTATAAATTAGCAGAATAGCCCAATCCACTGTCCGTATGTCAGAATAAAATTGAACTATAAAAAGTTGTTTATGATATAATGATAATATGAAATAAATAACATATCGGATAAAAAATGCTATATTAAACTTTAACTGAATCAAACTTCTATTTATAACCATTGTAAATATAGAAAGAGCCGTGATCCCCGTAGAAAAGAAAAAACAATATAGCCCTGTTAATAAACGTATAAAATTAGAAGAACTGAATTCATAATAATGACCAAACAGAAGACGTAAAAGAACTAAGTTTTTTATAGTTAAGTATTTTCTTATACCCTTGAACATTTTTAGAAAATTGATCGTTAGAACGATGAGGAATCGTACCGTCAGCAACAAAGACAGACAATGATAGTAACTCGTGTAAAAAGTATGGACATACCTAATTATACTTCAAACAATCAACATAATTAAAACGTCGGCACTATCAACAAGGACAACACATAAATAGACAGAAACAACTGAGTTCTTATTAATGATATTAGATAATATAGCCAACAATGTTATTTATTGTTTGTAAACTAAACTACATACAGAAAAAATCTAATGCATCAAATAAATATTTTATTTCACATCACTAGCAAAAACTAATTTGCTATTACGATTAATATTGAAATGAAAGTATAACAATAATATACGCAATACAACTGTTAAGAAATAAATATACTAGATTATTGTTTATGGGCACCATCCTCCAAATAGTGTATAGAGCCGGCCGAACTTCAAGATAATCAAGAATAACACGAATTTGTTGTTTAATTTGTAAATCTGTAATGAAAAAATCATATTACTGCTCTATAGGGTACTCCTTTTCTATGTTTCCTCTTTCCTCTTCTTACTCTACTCTTTAATTCTTGCTCACTATATCTGTCTACATAGAGTTGCTTGGAAGAAATCGCTCACGAGCGATAAAGCCGCTCTTTGTACATATATATATTTTAAGTTTGTTTATATATAATAAGTTAATTTAGTCATAAGTTATCTCAACCATGTAACAAACTGTATTTCTGTGTATGTACAATAAAGAGTATTCATTCATTCATTCATTCATTCATTCATTCATTCATTCATTCATTCATTCATTCATTCATTCATTCCTTTTAAAATCAAATTTTTAAACGAATTTAGAATCCACGCAAACATATTTTGATCAGCTTTAAAATACAAACCATTATGAAATAGCAACTCCGATGCTAAAAGTGTCTTAATTTTGTAATACTCGTCTAATAATAAGTCGAAAAAAATCGGCCTCAAGAACATTATAAAAAAGTCCGTAAATGAATGCGCTAGTAAAGAAATTGATCTTTTATCAAAGCCCTGTAAAAGAGATCGATTCTTAAATAACAAAAATGTTACAAATTATATTTATATTTAAGCATCAACGGCAAAATAGATTATCGTAATAATTACTTTGTTCCAAATTATTAATAAAATGAAGAAATGAACGTCTGACATTATTTTCGAAAAACTATGCAACACGTCAATAAATAACTGAAATAGAGAAAAACATTATTAAATAAACGTAAAAATTTTACACTTATAAAAGTGCTTGCAAACCTATGACTTACCAATATATTATACACATCGCTTATTTTCGCAAAATTGTTCAGGAGAAGTTTATAAATATTTAGAAATCTTTTTAAGTAAACCATATTTTCTTCGGTGGTCAGTTTTTATTGTTACAGGTTGAAAATAAATATCTTCTTAAGCACACCATGCGGGACCAATAGAGTTCAACCAATATAACATATGGTAAAGTTATCAGTTTGTGTATTACATCCATGGAAAGTTCAGCCATATTAGGTAAAACCAAACCATGATAGCGAGACGAACTTATAAAATCATAACTTATCAAAATCAATAACAACGTTGGATAAACAAGCGTTGATATATACGGATTAAAATGCTCACCATCAAATTTGAGAATATTATCAATTGTTACAATGCCTGAATAATACCTGAACACAAATTCATGTTTGTGTTTCAATGAAAATAACATGTTGAAGACAATTTGAAAAACAAAGATGAAAAGATAAATACATCTCAACCAGAAATTACTGCGATGCATAAAAATGTAGAAACTCAAAGACGAAATTATAAGGGAGGCAACAATACAATAGCAGGCAACTAAAAGATTTACGTATTTAGAATTGCTAACCGCACAGTAAGAACCACATAGCACCCGTAACAGTAAGATATTTTTCAAAGTAAAATATTTATTTATAACTTCCATTGCGCTTCCACAAAAATGTCTTCTTTTCTTTTCTTATTATTGTGTCAGTCAATAACTTTTCGTATACTAGAATTAAATGATTTCGGATAGTGATAGGAACGTATTAAATTGGTTGGTTCGTAATGGAGTTCATAACAATATACTTAAAGCAATAACCATAATTGAATCCAAGAACAATATTATAAAGAAAGTAACGCATATGTATGTACCTATTTATTTAAAAAAAAATATACGAATTACGAATCTGTTTCTATTTTAGATGCCTAAATATGCAGTGCCATCTAATCGTAAAAATAAAACAACCTTTTTTGAATGGAACCGTATTTTTAAAAACAAAATAAAAAAAAATCTTCTGAAACTTTATCCCATATTTTACAAATTGCCAATCGGTCAGAGAAGAGACAGTAGGCGATGACGAGTTAAAGGTTAAAGTGAAAGATCGTTATAATATAGTATACACACTTCGATCATATTATAGTATACCTACCAACTTAATCCATACATGTCCATACTAATATTATAAATGCGAAAGTAACTCTGTCTGTCTGTTACTCAATCACGCCTTAACTACTGAACCAATTTGCATGAAATTTAGTATGGAGATTTTTTTTATACCCGAGAAAGGACATAGGCTACCTTTTATTGCGAAATATGTACCACGGGCGAAGCCGGGGCGGACCGCTAGTAGAATATTATAAAGAAGAAACAAACACGAATAAAATATTATATTCAAACTCCAAGTTGAGGATTATATAAATGAAGATAACGTTAATAAGCGTCTGGTAATGTCGAATCAGTTCTCTTGTACAATTTTCACGAGATCCATTCATGAATAATTCTAAAACAGATATCTATCACAGAACGTTCACTGTACAAACAATTAATTCTTCTTCTTCTTCTTCTTGTCCTCACTAAACATTTTTCTTCCTACTATTCCCAAATCATCACACATCTTGTCTTCATGCGCATATCATTTCTCACACAATCCATCCATACTGACTTTCTCATACTAATTTATATAGTCTACTAGCGGTCCGCCCCGGCTTCGCCCGTGGTACATATGAAAAATAGATGTTGGCCGATTCTCAGACTTACCCGATATGCACAGAAAATTTCATGAGAATCGGTCCACCCGTTTCGGAGGAGTATGCAGACTAACATTGTGACACGAGAATTTTATATATAAGAAGATATTCATATCCAATACTCGCTTAGTAATGTGATTTCAAAACTTGCAAACTTCTCACTTATTCTTACTTTCAGACTTCTTTCTTCACTCGTGTATTCATCTTATATATAAAAATGAATCGCAAAATGTGTTGGTAAGCGCATAACTCGAGAACGGCTGAACCGATTTCGATAATTATTTTTTTATTATATTCCTTGAAGTACGAGGATGGTTTTAATGTAGAGAAAACGTAAATATGTACCACGGGCGAAGCCGGGGCGGACCGCTAGTCTTATATATAAAAATGAATCGCAAAATGTGTTGGTAAGCGCATAACTCGAGAACGGCTGAACCGATTTCGATAATTCTTTTTTTATTATATTCCTTGAAGTACGAGGATGGTTTTTATGTAGAGAAAACGTAAATATTATGTACCACGGGCGAAGCCGGGGCGGACCGCTAGTTGTTAATATTTTCAAGTTTCAAGGTGATATCATATTTGAACACTTACATTATTAGGTTTATTACATTTTTTTTATAATTCAGTTACCTCCTAATAAAACAGGATTATTATTTATAGAACTTGGGAGTGCTAATTATTAGGAGTATAGCCACAGAACTTTAACATTAAAAAATGGTATTTGTATTGACACTTACCAAAGCTTTGAATGTACCACTCACGCTTGACACAATATCCAGCAACGATTTATAAAGGTGAATGAATCTTCTCAAGTAAAATTTTTTTTCTTCATTCGATAAATTATCTTTACAAGTTGAATCTAAATATTTCCGTAATAAAGCAAAGCGTTTCCAAATTGCCTCAGAAATCATAGAACAGGGTAAAATTAACATTATGGAAGAAGTGTCAGCCATCGTTAAAACAAAGCAAGTTTTAAGACATCCATCCGCATAAAAAGGAATGACTATTGAAAAGATACATCTAAGAAATAATAAGATTAAATTCAACAGTAAAGAATACGGGTATGATGCAGCTGAAAACATCTGCATTACGTTATCTACTGTCCGAACATGAGAATAAAATTTAACTATGAACTGTTGTTTATGAAATAAAGAAAAAATGAAATGAATGACAAATCGTATAAAGAAGACTATATTATACAGTACTGGACTCCAAAATATATATGCAGTCAAAAAGTTTACCAAAAGAGTTATGATCCCCGCAGTAAATAAAAAACAGTAAAGTGCTGTTAATAAACGTATAGAATTTGAAGAACTGAATTCATAATAATGACCAAACAGTATACGTAAAAGAAGCAAGTTTTTAATATTCAAATATTTTCTAGCATCCATAAACATTTTAAATAATATAAATCGTTAGAACTATGAGAATTCTACCGTTAGTAACACAGACAAACAATGTAATAATACATATAAAAAGTATGGCCATAATTAACATTATTGTAATGTAGGAACCGAATACAGATAAGACTATAAGTATACACACAACAGAAACTATTAGAGAGATATATTTCTATGAAGCCAAGCGTTATTGTTTTTAAAAATCCAATTAATTTACATAGCTTTTAATATTGAAATGAAAGTATTATAATAACATACGCAATACAACTATTAGAGAACGCAAGTACTAGATTATTATTTATGGGCACCATCCTCCAAATTGTGTAGACAGCTGGTCGGACTTCAAGATAATCAAGTATATCACGAATTTGTTGCCGAATTTCTGAATCTGAAATTTAAAGTATTGAACGTTGAAATATATTATTATTAGATAATTTAAATAACCTTATCTTCTACAGCACAAATTTTTCCACTTTGAAAATTATATTTGTATAAGATTTGTCTAGGTGCACAAAGGTTGTTTATTTTACCTACCACCTAACTACCCTTTTCCTCTATTGCTGTTTTTTAATTTTTGGTTTTACATTCTTATTATTTTCAACTGTTTATTTTACGAGGTAGTAAGTTGTGTACGTTGGAAAACATCTGTTTAAACCATTTTTTTTTCAAGTGGGGAAATCTTGCTTAAGATACCCACGGCTCCCGGGGAAGGAGCCGTGGGTTATGTCGGATTCCTACCGACTAAAGCCCCACCGCCACCGTGTACCAACGCGCTGCTTTAGACGGGATGCGGGTACACATTCGCAATCTATCTGTTTAAACCAACCTTAACCTAAGGGTTATTCGATAGTCGAATGTAGAAACGGCACGAACATAATTAATTCCAAAATAATACTAACCCTTTTGAAGAAGCAACTCTGTCGCTAAAATTTTCTTAATTGTACAATACTCATTTAATAACAATTCGAAAAATATTGGCCTCAAGAACATTACAAAAAAATCTGTAAATGAATGTGCTAGTAGCGAAATTGACAAAATACTGAAGCCCTGAAATAAAGATTCATCTTTTATATCATGAAATATAGATAATAATATAAATATCAAAGCCAAAAATTTAATACATAAGATTTAAAACTTATGTAAAGAAAAAATTCTTATAATTACCTCTGAAAGTATAACGACAATGCAAAAATGAAAGTCTGCAATTACTTTCGAAAAGGTGTGCAAAATATCTAGGAGCAGCTGAAATACAGATAAAATATTAAATATACCAGTATATTAAATTATGTATTTTTAAAGGTAATTACTAACTAGCAAGTCTTTTAAAGGCATTAAGAAAAAGAACTATACTCACCAGCAATTTGTATATATTGTTAATTTTCGAAAAATTGTTCAGGAGCAGTTTATAAATATTTAGAAATCTTTTCAAGTAAAGCATATTTTCTTCAGTGGTTAGGTTTTTATTGTTGCAGTTTAAAAATAAATATTTTCGTAAGCAGACCATGCGGGACCAATACAGTTCAGCCATTATAACATATGGTAAGGTCAGAAGTTTGTGCATTATTTCCATGGCAAGTACAATAATATTGCTTAAAACCACACCACGATAGTGAGGGGAGTTTATAGAATCATAAATTGTCAAAATCAATATGAACATTGAATAAACTATCATGGATATATACGGATTGAAATGCTCACCATCAAATTTGAGAACATTATCAATTGTTACAATTCCTGAATAAAATCTAACGACAAATTCGTGTTTGTGTTTCATCGAAAATACTACATTGAAAACTAATTGAAACATGAAGATGTAAAGATGGATAGATCTCAACCAAAAATTATAACGAATAATGAATAAGTAGACACTGAAAGAAGTTAAAAGGACGACAACAGTACAATAGAAGGCTACTAGAAGATTGACGTATTTGGAATTGCTAAGCGCACAATAATAACCACATAACACCCGTAACTGAAGAATATTTTTCATTGTAAAATATTTATTCATTGTATTTAATAACTGTTTTATTTGTCATAATATTATATACTAGACTAATACGACTTCTCATAATATATAACTGTGAATTGTTTGAATCGTAATGGAGTTCATAGTAATATACTTAAAGCAATCACCATTATTGAATTGTACAATAGCGATATTAAGAAACAAAGTAACGAATGTAGGTACGTTACAAGCCACTTAGTAACAAATCTATATCTGTATTAAAATTAACATGATCAATAAATATATATTTCAGGACAATTTTCACACACGGCACAATCCGATCCCATACTAAGCTTTCGCTTGTGTTATGGAAACCAGATGGCTGATAAACATACCAACATATATTTTTAAATAAATACTTATATTATAGATAATTAACATCCAGACACAGAGCAAACATCTATGTTCATCACACAAATATTTGCCCCGGGTGGGAATCGAACCCACGACCTCTGGCTTGGAAGGCAGGGCCACTACGAACCAAGCCATCCGATCAGTCGTTAAATACGGACGATGGAAAAATGATTGTTAAACTCTTTGCTTTTGCAGATCTAGAATCTAAATGATAAATTAGCAATGACGAGCGTAACACTACAGTTGATGAAGCCAATAATGAGGTTAATATTAAAGGGAAAAATCTTCCATATAGTGAATTTAGGCGAACGGATCTCGATGTACTCCAGTGTAGAATAGATTGCGTCGTGATACTGCCTATCTGTAAAATAACCAATGAACGTGAAAAAACTCAAACACTTTAAAATATCAAGAAACAAAAAAAAAAAAGACGTGTGGCACTCGGGGACTGCCGCGGCAAAGCTATTGCATAGCATGCCTTCAAGCCACATCTCCGCGCCCGTGGGCAGCGTGAGGTTTTTTCATTACGGAATTTCTGGATTCGGTCTCCGCGCTCAAGGTCCGCGATAGAAGCTATGCAATAGCTTAAAACAATCAGATACAACTTTCTAGTATCATTTATAATTTTTTAAGTAGGTACTGAATGGTATTGGGTTTGATTGTATTAATTATCTTCTACCTCCCTCAAATATCTTGATAATTTGGTAAATAAAAACTAAACCCGTTTAAGAGTCAGAAACTAGAAAGTTTCAGAGTCAGTGTATATAGTTTTAAATAATAATCATCATCAGCCCATATATTATGTTCCCACTGCTGGGACACAGGCCTCCTATGAGGGTACAGGCCATAATCCACCACGCTGGCCAAGTGCGGGTTGGCGGATGACACATATCGTCGAACTTTTGATTCTTCGACATGTCGGTTTCCTCACGATGTTTTCCTTCACCGTTCGAGCAGTGGTGATGTTACATGTGAAACATGCGCAGATAAATTGAAAAATCAATTTATTTCCTGCGCGCTCGCCCGGTCTCGAACCCCGGACTTATCGATTCGAAGTCCGAGGTCTCACCACTGAGCCACCACTGCTCTTTTTAGATAATAATATGTTTTAACAAAATAAAGATATTATACACAAATAAATTGTTTATAATAAATTTAATCGTGTTTTGTGCTGTTATGAGTAAATTGTGCTTATCAAGTGTAAATACGCACCATTATATTTCAAAGGCTCCATAGATAAAGTAACTTTTACTTTGTCATATTCGTTCACAGAAAACTCTATGAATACAGCCGAAATGAAAATTAAAAATGCATTCGTCATTGTTGATAATATTAAACCAAATGAATATATGTGAAAGCCCTAAAATAATGTTAAACGATTAACGTACAGTAATATTAAACAACAGGTTCTTTAAAAAATAAAATATTTTGAAATTATTGAACAATTTAAAGAACTTACGGAATTGATTAAAAAACCCAAGCTCCAATTTATGTCCAGAGAAAATTTGATAAACATAAATATTACATCAACAAGCATCTGAAA
The DNA here is from genome assembly GCF_061535395.1 of Colias eurytheme. Lineage (NCBI taxonomy): Eukaryota > Metazoa > Arthropoda > Insecta > Lepidoptera > Pieridae > Colias > Colias eurytheme. The sequence continues at coordinate 7,825,174 of NC_142999.1, read as the reverse complement.
AATAAAAGTGTTCAATTACATTGTCATTGTTATCTTATAATCCATACTAATATTATAAATGCGAAAGTAACTCTGTCTGTCTGTCTGTTACTCAATCACGCCTAAACTACTGAACCAATTTGCATGAAATTTGGTATGGAGATATTTTGATACCCGAGAAAGGACATAGGCTACCTTTTATTGCGAAATATGTACCACGGGCGAAGCCGGGGCGGACCACTAGTAATATTATAAAGCTGAAGACAACGCTGAAGAGTTTGTTTGTTTTTTGAATGCGCTTATCTCAGAAACTACTGGTCCATTTTGAAAAATTCTTTCGGTGTTAGATCGATAAATGGACTCATTTATCGATGGAGGCTATAGGCTATATATCATCACGCTAAGACCAACAGGAGCGGAGCCACGGGGGTGAAACCGCAGGGCGCAGCTAGTTATTAATACAATTCAATTATAGCTTACCGTTATTCTTGCAATTTTAATCACTTCTTCCATATTATCTAACAACATCTTGTAATTTTGAAGAAACTTCTTCAAATTAAATAATTTTCTGTCTATACTCATGCTCTCAGTGTTGCACATTTTGTAAAGTTCCCGTTGCAGGGCCGACATGCGCATCCAAAACAATTCACAAATAATTGAATTTGGTAAATGCGATACGTATTCAGATACATCTATCAGGGTAATGGCGAATATTGTAATTTTTTGGGATTTATATACAAATGTTATACACAAAAGTAACATATTATTAAATACTGCAATGATTAAAATATATACGGATAGACGACCCCTTGAAATGTATGTTGATTTGCTACTTTTACTCAGAGCAATTGATGACGAAAAATTAACAACATGCTTCTGCTTGTGCCACAAAGAAAATAGCATATTAAAGATAATTTTGATAAACACTAATGCTACGTAAATGGTTTCTACAATATCTGAAGTAATTTCAGAATAATCAAAATATATTATGAACCCAATTGTGAATCCAGCGAAAAATATACAGTAGCATTTCAATATAATATTTATTATATTTATCGACGAGACTTCATAATATTGAGCGAATATTAAACGAAATATAAAAATAGATCTCATAGAACTATCGCTTTTCATTTTGTTACTCGTGTTTTTATGAAAAATATACTCAATAATATTTTTAATCATTATATTATTATATTGGAGACGCTACCGACATGTGCCGTGGTAATGATCAATACTGGCATAAATTCTTGAATCGTATGTCACGTTCAATTGATTATCTGTTAATATACATAGTAGCAATATCATTAGTTGACGTATAGAAGCAGTTAATTTCTAGTTTTTTTCTTATCTACAAATATTATTTTTTATTCTATATTGTTTAATTAATCAAATCACTTTCGGCAACAAATATCAGTTGAAACTGTTTTAAACGAAAAGCTTAAAGCTTGGTTTTTGCAATCAAATGGAGTTTTGGCTGTTTCATAATAATCTGCATTCTTGATATCTCATGCAATATTACCAAACTAAGCAAAGCCATATACAGTAAATGGTAACTTCATTTTAAAACTTACGCATCACTCATTATTAGCAAGATATTTATGAAAAAAATATATGTACAGTTGATACCGCATTCATATTTAATGTGGTCAAGCACCTAATAAATTATTATATACATGATTTAAATCACGAAATGAACTATGCACTTTTGCGCATATCTATATTATGAATTATTGGTAATATTAATCGTGTTTCATTAACCACAAAATTGACAACATTTTTCCGTTTAAATATTTTCTGTGCAAACCATTTATTAAATAAAAATCTTCATTACCATAATGAAAATGTATATTTTACATCTAATAGTTAAAAGACAGGATAGCAACGACGTATGTAACAGTACAGTTAATAAAGCCAATAATGAGGTTAATGTTAAAGGGAAAGATCCTCCAGATAGTGTAGCACGGAGGACGAACTTCGATGTACTCCAGTGTTGAACGAAGCATATCGCCATAATTAATATCTGTAACAAATAGCAAAATAACGTCAAATTACTTACCATCTGAAGGGCGTTGGACACAATGGGCAGCGTTGGTCCAACAAATGATCGTCGATGTTTGTTGCTGTAACGGCATTTATGAAAAAAACATCTACAATTATTGCGGCCGATCATTATAGTCATAGGCTCTCTCGTGATTGCCACTATTCGCCAAACGCTACCCATTGTGTAGAGCACCAATGACACTCACACCTGTGAGTTATAACATTTTTGTCACCATAAATTTGTAAACACCGTTAGATTATAAACAAATTACGAAAAATAATTTGTTAATTTGCAAAGAAAACACAATTTTACGATAGTTTGCAATTAAATTGATAACAACGGTTAAAACTATTGTTATCTAACGGTTTTAACAATATTACAGAGACAATTAATATTATATCCCCATTGGTTTTAAATGAATTTAGGTAATCCACATTATTGTAATGCCTCGATAATACCATACATTTTTTAATTTGGAGAATCAATACTAACCATGGCATTGTAAAATCTCCTCCGATAAAGTAACTTTTATTTTATTGTATTCGTTTTTAGAAAACTCGATGAAAACAGCTGCTATAAATATTAAAATTGCATCCGAAGCAGAATATACGGTTAAGCCCAAAATTCTTCTATCTATGCCCTAAAATGCATGAAATAACATTACGCAAACATATAAAATATAAAGTTTAGAATAAACATGTCATTGAAATTATAATAAACTAGCTTTCCGCCCGCGGCTTCGCCCGCGTTTTCAAAGAAAAACTCGCATTGTTCCCATTCCCGTGGCATTTTTGGGATAAAACCTATCATATTATGTGTTAATCCAAGTTACCCTTTATATGTGTGCTAAATTTAATTGTAATCGGTTCAGTAGTTTTTGTGTGAAAGAGTAACAAACGAATTTTTTAGATTATAATTCAACATAATATAAATATTTGCATGCCAATTTGTTGGCGAATTATGCTGACAAATAAATTATCACTTCATCCTGTGATTTCATCATTTCATTTCATTTCATTTCAAACACACACATCCTCACAAACTTTCGCATTTATAATATTAGTAGGATTAGTCAAGCACCTAATAAATTATTATCATACAACTTACTTTTTCTATTACGTAACCTATACTCCACTTAATGTCCAAAGTGCATTTGATAAAAATGTAGATGACATCGACTAGCATCTGAAACAAATTACGTTTTAAATCGAAATGTCGCATTGATAAATCTCAAGTATTCTTCGCTCACCATAAGCCGTATAGTGTTAATCACACTTTGCATATTATCCAACAACATTTTGTAATTTTGAAGAAACTTCTTCAAATAAAGTATTTTTCCATCTACGCTTATGCTCTCAGTGTTGCACATTTTGTTAAGTTCCCGTTGCAGGACCGACATGCGCATCCAAAACAATTCACAAATAATAGAATTTGGTAAATGCGATACGTATTCAGACATATCAAGTGCTAATAAAGCAGCCACTACACTCATTGAAAAACCATGTATACCCGATATACAGATAGATATACAATAATTAAATATTAGAATGATAGTGACATACACAGATATACGAGCATTTGGAGTTTGCGTTGATTTGGCAATATTATCGAAAATTTGAAGGGAAGAGGCGAAATTAACAAAATATTTCTGCTTGTGCCACAATGAAATGAGAACATTCAAAATATATTTCGTAAACGACAATGTTACATAACAGATAACAAACATCTTCGAATCAGTTTTATAATCATCAGTATAAAATAAGAATCCTAATATGAAAACAATATAAAATATACATTAATAATAGCATTTCAATGAGACGTTTACAATATTTTTGGTTGAATGCTCAGCATAATGTGCGAAGATCGAGCGAAATATTAGAACAGATTTGGTGGAAATATCTCGATTAAAAATGTTGTTCTTCATATTAAAAAAAAATACTCAAAGCATTTTTAAACACAATATCGACTTGATTGTAGGGACTACTGCGAGTGAATGTCAACACTGATGTACACATTATTAAAAAGGTGTATTTAGTGTAACTAGCTGGTGCCACCGAGTACGCTTGGACTTTATGATAATTTATTTTATATTAAGATAATATTATACAAGGGGAGTATTATAAGTTAGACAAGCAAATTCAAGGATTGTCATAGTAATACTTTGTAAAAGGAAAATCTCTGATTATTATTGCTTTATTATTATTACACATCTTCGAAATTTTGAAAGTTAACAAAAAGTGTACCTACTTCAAGAACAATTCTGGCTAAGCGCCATTTTTATATTTTCTCAAGCTTAGCAGAACTATTGTGATTCTGAAAAAGATAGTCCAGATTCCGAAATCATTTAAATTCCCACATTTCTTCTTTCGTATGAATTTTGAAATAATTGGTTTTGAAAGTCTCGTTTTCATGGTTGATATTTGTTAAGCAACAGTTGATCCAATGTATGATATTGCTTGCAACTCTGTCTTCTAAGGGGCTTCTAAGGCGAAAATTTTCAATAAAAATCCATCGTTTTGGCAGTAATATGTCGATAGGATCTTCTCAAAATGTTTCTTCAACTTTTTCCTTGTTAATATAATATTAAATGTACGGACACACTCTATTACTGTTTTATAGATGTATTGTATTGATGTGTCATGAGTTTGAGTATACTTCAATAGCAATCACATTAACTAAAATAATGAGCTTTTTACTTTCCGCCCAGGGCCACAAGAAAATTTTATTTAGGTACCCATTATGAGGTGTTAATAATTAATAATCATGTTTCCGATAAATTCAAGAGTTTTTCAATTTCAATTAATACAATTAGTTTCAATTAACTATAACATTATATTTATCCGTCTATCTATATGTAAAAAAATGAAACCCGTTTCGCGTCGTCACGGCATCACGTGTGAACAGCTGAATCGATTTCGATAATTCTTTTTTTATTATTTTCCTTGAAGTACGAGGATGGTTCTTATGTAGAGAAAACGGGGCGGCGAAGCCGGGGCGAACAGCTAGTACTTTATATAAATAAAACATTTATTTCAAATATCTAGTAACTTTCAGATATATTTGACATATCTAGTACTTAAATGAAAGAATAGCAATAACATAAGTAACAGTACAGTTAATAAAGCCAATAATGAGGTTAATGTTAAAGGGAAAGATCCTCCAGATAGTGTAGCTCGGAGGACGAACTTCGATGTACTCTAGCGTGGAATAGATCACTTCGCGATAACGCTTATCTGTAACAAAGTTGAAGTTAATTCAAGATTGGTCAAGATTCCCGACCAGTTGGTCAAAATTCAAGATTGGTCAAGATTCAAGATTGGTCAAGATTCCCGACCAGAAAGGTCACCTTCTAATTTCAAATAATTTTTAAGAATATTGTTGTGATACCTGGACGAAATCGTAACTAATTATGGAAAAAATATTTACCATTACATTTTAAGATCTCCTCAGACAAAGTTACTTTGATTTTATTATATTCATTATCAGAATTTTCCACGAAAACAGCTGCTATGAGAATTAAAATTGCATCCGTTGATGAGTATATAATTGAGCCCAACAATTCGCCAGTTACGCCCTAAAATGAATAAAATGCAATTGCGTGAATGTAAAATAACTTCAATATTGTATTCATTGAAACATGTTTCGTGTTGGTTGAGATGGTTGTTAATCATCTCAATAGATAGCGCGCGGTGTGTCCCTTAGACATATAAAACTGAAAGAATAGAATATATTCGACCGCTCTAGCGGGTCACGAGTGGCTGAATTGGTCAAGCATCCGCCCCGGATTGGCGTGAAAGGATGCGGGTTCTAGTCCCGCCTCGTGATCGATTTTTTTTCTATTCTTTATAAATTTATAAATAACTTCAAGTTTTGGCCAAGCTGCACTCTCAAGGACAAATATACAAATAAACTTACTTTATTTACTACATTGTTTATACTCCAGTTAATATCCAAAGTACATTTGATAAAAATGAAGATTAAATCACTTAGCATCTGAAAATGTTACGTTTTTAGGCAAAATGTCGATACATTCATTGAGAGTATTCTTACGGTTCATTTAGACCAAACGAGCTCATTCTACCCACACTATGTCTAATTTTTTAAGTGTAAACAGGCGTAGAGCATTCTTTCGTTGTTCTTAATGCGTTCGAAAAGATGCGATTTCATACTGAACAAAACTACGAGTTTTCGTTTACACTAAAAATATATCACGAAATAATGCTCTTTCTTTAGCTCTATGTTCGTTTGGTCTAAATGCTCACCATAATCCGTATAATATTAATCACACGTTGCATGTTATCTAACAACATTTTGTAATTTTGAAGAAACTTCTTCAATTGAAGTATCTTTCCGTCAACACCCATGTTCTCCCCATGTTCAGTGTACATTTTTGAAAGTTCCTGTTGCAAAACCGACATGCGCGCCCAAAATATTTCAAAAATAAGAGAAGTTGGTAAATGCGAAAAGTATTCCGATATATCTAATGCTGTTACAACAAATACTACACCCGTTGGAAAATTGTTTAAACCCCATATGCAAATGCTTATGAGACTATTAAAAATCATAGCGATGCTGACATATAAGCACACACGAGTATTTGGAATACACGTTGATTTGATAATATTATCGAGAACTACAATCGACGAGGAAAAATCAACAAAATATTTCTGCTTGTGCCACAATGAAAAAAGAACATTAAAAATATATTTCGTAAACCATAATGTAACATAACAAGTAACTACAATACTGGAATCAGTTTTAAAATCATCAGAATACAATAAAAATCCCACAGCAAAACCAATAAAAAATATGCAATAGCATCGTGATAACACATTAATACAATTTTTCGATGTAAACTCATAATAATGTCCGAAGATTAAACGAATTATAAGAATAGTGTTTATGGATATATCTCGATTATAAAGGCTATTCATATTTTTGAAGGTGTTGACTAAACGGGCACTTCCGGCACTTGTGTCGTGACAATGAACAATGTTATTTGTCTAAATTTTTGAAGTATATTATTACTTTATAATGATTGGTGGGCTAATCCATATAAGAAGCAATTACATTAGCTGTACTTCATAGTCTTCCTAGCATGCGCAATACAAAATAGTTGTTTTCGGTACAAAAAGCAATTTTGCGGCAAACGAGCACGTGGGCTAAATCCAAATTAGGGACAGCTCATAGCAGGAAAGGTTAGGGCAAGGCCGAAGATCAGCGTGAAATCAAAAAATCTTGCTGATGGTAACGTGTTCCGTGGGATGACTGGGGGAGAGAAGGCCTATATGCAAGGAAAGCACGTTCATTTCAATTTTCAGTGCATTCAATCCATTCCTTGATTCCTGTAGTCAATCCTTTCCTTATTCCTCATCTCTTAAAATTGGGCAACACATTTTCAAAGATTCCTAGCTCTTCAATTAATATTCATAGCTCCAAAGAATCACCAAAAAATGGTCACCAAAAAATGGTGGTGGAGAAAGGAATTTATGACGTGTACACGTCATAAATTCTTTCATATTGACCGGTGTTGCAAAAATATCGACTAATAATATACTTTTTAAAAATCATACGCTGAAATCAAACATCCTTTATAGTCATACATCGCCCATTTTTGCAAGTGATTACTATCAAGCTAATTTTTCGTGAGTAGCTTTATTTTGATGAGATGCCCAACAATTTCATGTACGAAACTCTCGATTGTGGTAGCTTACAGAGGTAACAAGGATAAAAATTTTTGATTTGACGGTTCTCAAATATTTATTACGCAATTTGTAGGACAATATTGCTGTTGAATTATATAAGTATTAAATAAGTGAAAATAAAAAAATCAGCTGGTTAGTAATCATTTATGATGACTTCGTTATCGATACACATTGGAAAGGGGGACTCTTTGATCAAACCATAGATTTTGTAGGACAAATATTTTTTCGAATAATTTAGATAATTATCTTGAGATTGAACAAAAAAAAACATTCAGTTAGTAATTAATATTTGAGAACCATCAAATCAAAATATTTTATCCTTGTTTCCTCTGGTAGCTACCACAATCGAGAGTTTCGTACATGAAATTATTGGGCATCTCATCAAAATAAAGCTACTCACGAAAAATTAGCTTGATAGTAATCACTTGCAAAAATGGGCGATGTATCCCGGACTATTATTGTAATTTTTACCTAACTACTTAACATTTATTTTAAATTGAATACTTTCTAAAGAAATACAAACAGTATTTTTTATATATGTTAACATTATATTATAATTACACATCTATAAATTAAATGAGAGAATAGCAATGACGTATGTAAGAGTACAGTTAATAAAGCCAATAATGAGGTTAATGTTAAAGGGAAAGATCCTCCAGATAGTGTAGCTCGGAGGACGAACTTCGATGTACTCTAGCGTGGAATAGATCACGTCGCGATAGTTCTTACCTGTAACAAACAGCCAATTACTGTTACTTATCTATCTATTCGTTCTCTATCTATTAGTTTGTTCTATCCTCCATCTCCAATAATTTTAAGAATATTGTTTTAATATAATAATACCATAAAATAAGGGCCAATTAACAATACATACCATCACATTGCAAAATCTCCTCAGATAAAATAACTTTGATTTTGTCATATTCATTTATAGAATTCTCTACAAAAACAGCTGCTATGAATATTAAAATTGCATCCGTAGACAAGTATATAACTGTTCCTAGCACCGATTTGCTCAGACCCTAAAATGAATAAAAATAAAATTACGTAAATAACCTTAAAAGAACTTAGGTCAGTCGATTACGTATATGTTAATAACTTAACTGTTTTTACTATATTGGTTATACACCAATCGATATCCAAAGTACATTTGAAAAAAGCGAAGATTACATCGACTAGCATCTGAAAAATAATATAACGTTTTCAGTCACAATGTCGTTACATTGATAAATCTCATGTATTCTTCGCTCACCATAATCCGTATAATGTTAATCACGCTTTCCATAATATCCAACAACATTTTGTAATTTTGAAGAAATTTCTTCAAATGAAGTATTTTTTCGTCTACATTCAAGGTCTCATTATTGCACATTTTAAAAAGTTCCCGTTGAAGAACCGACATGCGCGCCCAGAACATTTCAAAAATAATTGAAATTGGCAAATGCGATAAGTATTCAGATATATCTAATGCTGTTATAACTACAACTAAACTCATCGGAAAATCATTTAAACCCCATATACAGGTGCTTGTGACGTTATAACATAGCACAATAATAGTGAAATATATGGAAATACGAGCATTTGGGATGTGTGGATATCTGGTAAAATTATCCAGGACTTCCATCGAAGAGGAGAAATTAACAACATACTTCTGCTTGTTCCACAATGAGATGAGAACGTTAAAAATGTATTTCGTAAACAATAATGTTACGTAACAGGCATCTTTGAAGCTTGAAAGAGTTTGAAAATCGTTAGAATTAATTAAAAAGATCAATGCAAAAACTAGAAGAAACATACAGTAGCATCTTAATAAAACATTGATATATTTTTTGGACGTAAACTCATAAAAATGCGCGAATATTAAACGAAATATTAGAACAGCATTTATCATGGAAACATCTCGTCGATAATTTTGGTTATTCATATTTTTAAAGATGTTGTTTATATGACACTACTGAAACTTATGTCGTGGCAATGATCAATGGTCTTTGTTTAAGCTTTTGAATTAATGTTCATATATTATTATAATGATTGTTGGGCTAATCCATATAAGCAGCAATTACATTAGCGTCATTACCGGTAAATATACCGTAGACCTCCTAGCATGTGCGTCATGAGATATCGCAACAAAGTTGATATCGATTTAACCCTACCCTTCCCTCTAACGGTATTGAAGGGAAAAAATTTTTCCACCTATCTGACAATTGCGTATAAAAGTAACTTTTAAAATATATATCGAGCATACCTTCTCAATATGTAAAATCAACGAAACCTATTACCTACCTATCATTATCTAGTTTTTTATTAACTGTCCTGAACTCTTCCACGGATTCTTAAACAATATCTGTGTCTTTCTTCAATCTTTGAAGAAAGACAACTTGGCCTGCTACAATCTGGCCTTCTGTGTTCTGAATATTTATTTCCTCTGTTTCCTCTATTTTAGCATTCAATGTAAAACATCAATCTGAGCTTTGCAAAAACATAACATTATTACTATTTTCTCTCTATTGTTATCTGCATTGAAATGATGTTGCCAGAAAATCAATGGTCGTGTCTTTTATGCTGAGAAAACTTGTTACAAGAACACTGTACACATTATTTTGTTTATAATTCTCTGCATTTTTTTTAGCTTGCTCATTGTTATTTAGATTTTTTTAAGCTATTGCATAGCTTCTATCGCGGGCCTTGAGCGCGGGGACTGAATCCAAAAATTCCGTAACGAAAAAACCTCACGCTCCCCACTCCGACGGGCACGGAGGTGTGGCTTGAAGGCATAGCATTCAATAGCTTTACCGCGGCAGTCCCCGAGTGCCACACGTATTTTTTTTGGTTTTATTGATCAAAAAATTACTATACATAATGCTATACAGCATACATAAATAAAACACTTTCTACATTGAAATATAGTAACTTTATTTCGACTCAGTAACCTTATATCAATTTTATGATACTTTTTTTATATATCTAGTAATTAAATGACAAAAGAGCAATGACGTATGTAAAGGTACAGTTAATGAAGCCGATTATGAGGTTCATGTTAAAGGGAAAGATCTTCCAAATAGTGTAGTTTGGAGGACGGATTTCTATGTAATCTAAAGTTGAAAAGATCACGTCACGGTACAGCTTATCTGTAACAAAGAGCAAAATAATGTGAAAGTCCAGTCGAACTAACTGGTCGAGACTTCCAACCTATGAAATGGAGATATCATAGTCTAACTTCCAAATATTGTGATAATTTCATGATACCAAAAATTGATTATCGAGAAAGTACATACGTACCGTTACATTTTAAAATCTCCTCAGATAAAATTACTTTGATTTTACAATATTCGTTTATAGAATTTTCTACGAAAACAGCTGCTACAAATATTAAAATTGTATTCGTAGATGAGTATATGATTGAGCCCAACAATCCTCTGTTTACGCCCTAAAATGAATAGAAGAATTAAACAAATAATTAAAAAAATATCAAGTTTAGAACAAGGCCGCGCATAATTCAAACTGATTAGGCAAATACGAATGTAAACAACTTACTGTATTTATTACATGAGTTATACTCCAATTGATATCCAAAGTACATTTGAAAAAAATGAAGATAACATCGGCTAGCATCTGAAACATTTAACATATACGTTTTTAGTCGAAATGTAGTGACCATGTGACATTCGTCAATCTCAAGTATTCTTAGCTCACCATTATCCGTATGATATAAATCACATTTTGCAAATTATCCAACAACATTTTGTAATTCTGAAGGAACTTCTTCAAATGAAGTATTTTTCTGTCTGCACTCATGCTCTCAGTGTTGCACATTTTGTAAAGTTCCCGTTGCAGGGTCCACATGCGCATCCAAAACATTTCACAAATAATAGAATTTGGTAAATGCGATAAATATTCAGACATATCTAATGCTGTTATTGCTACTAATGTTCGCGATGGTAAATATTTTAATCCTATTACGGAGATGCTTGTAAGATTAATTAAAAGCACAATGATATTGATATATAAGGATAGACGAGCATATGGAATGCGCGTTGATTTGGTAATATTATCGAAAACGACAATCGAAGACGAGAATTTAACAAAATATTTCTGCTTGTGCCAAAATGAAAAGAGAACGTTAAATATATACTTCGTATACACTAGTATAGTATAACTGGAAACCAACACATTTGAACTAGTTATAAAAGTATCAGAATACAATAAATATCCTAACGCAGATACAACAAAAAATATACAGTAGCACCCCAAGAGCATGTTTATACTACTTTTAGACGAAAGTTCTGAATAATGTGCGAATATTGAACGAATTATTATAATAGGTTTCATGGAAATATCGCTATTAGAAATACTATTGAAGAAATACTTGTATTTTTCAAACACAATATCGACTGAAATGTTACTACGAGTGATGGTCAACAATAACGTTATGGTTTGTTTACTAGAATAATCATATTAACTAGCGGATGCCACCGACTATGTTTGCTTGGACTTAATAATTTGTTGTGCTCCATAGACAAATTAAATGACAGCTTTTGCTGTGCAATTTAACCTTTCCAAGATGATAACCGAATATTACACTCGAACTGTAACCGTTAATGTTAAGTAATGTTTTACACATTTTCTTATGAATTTGTAATATCTTTTTATCTGATAATTTTGATGCACGTGCACTCCTCGATTTTTAAATAAATAAATAATTATCTGAAAATGCTCCCCAGGCGAAGAATTGTCGTCACTTTTTATTTACTCTAGTTTAGTTAAACGGTCTATCATGGTTCTATATATGGTGGGCTAATTTTCAAAGTAAATTATGGCCCATACAAAAATATTCCAGTTCAATTCCACCAATCCAATTTTTCTTTTCCTATTCTATTACTGTTTCATAACCTTCCTAAATTATTTTTTGTAAATATGTTCAACTTACGGACACACTTTTTTACCGTTTTATATGTATTGGTAATAAGAATAATGAGTATACATAAACAGCACTTACATTTAGCTATAGTAATGAGTCTTTTTAGTTCCGCCTACTCAAGGCCAAGAGGCAGTTTTGACCTATTTACATGTGTTTCATTGTTTATTTTTTATAGGGTATTATATCTTTTTCTCTCACTTTTAAGACTTAATTCCGATTCACTTTTTGATTAGTTTTATTACAATCTACAACTATTCATAAGTTTCGATTGTAGGTATCTGAATAAGAAACCATTTTATGAACGAAATTTTTATCTAATATCACATCTAATGCGAAAACGACAGATCAGTAATGATATAAGTAGTAGTACAGTTAATAAAGCCAATAACGAGGTTAATGTTACAGGGAAAGATCCTCCATATAGTGTAGCTCGGAGGACGAACTTCGATGTACTCTAGCGTGGAATAGATCACGTCGCGATACTGCACATCTGTGGAAAATAAGAAAAAATGGATATCTATAAATTTTAAGAAATATAATTTATATATTTAACATTCATGTCCTATTATTATAACAAAATAGAATCATTAATAAAAAAAATAATGTACCTACTGAATTTTACTTTAACTACTTGATTTCATTTTTTTCTGCATAATTAAAGAAAGGTTTTAAAGGAATTAGGCATCTATCTAGTCTGATCGAAAATAATGCTTACCACTTACCCTCATAATATCGTAAATTCTCCAAAGACAAAGTAACTTTCATTTTATCATATTCGTCTTTAGACAACTCGGCGAATACAGCTGACATGAAGGTTATAATCCCGTTTATGACCGATGCCACTAACAGGCCGATGGGACGTTTGTAAAAGCCCTAAAGTAAAGGCTTTGTTAGATAGATCGCGTACTTAGTGCGCTTCAGAACGCTAACCTGACGCCGCGCTATGATGCGCTGTAGTGCTGTACCACGCGGTAACATACCATTAAACCACAGTTTAACAGAGCGTTGCGTACTGATAGCCCTGACACCCTATTTCACGCCCTATTTCACATTTTATCTGGTTGACCACATGTTTTCCTAGTTTAGGTTAACCAGGGATTTATAATTTCTGCGCACATTGAAATATACTGTATGCATCTAAATGTATACATTATGCGATAAATAAATAAATTTTGAGTTTGAATTTGACCGTACGTCGTAGCCCGGTGTCATAGCGCGGCATCATATCGCCGTACATATTATTCTATCTTACAAATCCATAAAAAAATAAAAAATACGCACATGCATATTGAAAAATGAACTAATTAATCGAAATTGGCCATATTAATAACTTACGGAACTTATAATATGAGCTATACCCCAGTTACAGTCCAAAGAAAATTGGAAAAAAAGGAAAATTATATCGACTAGCATCTGAAAATAAAAACATTCCTATTTTAAACACAAAGTACCTACATACATTCATCACTTCCAAGTATATGAAGCTCACCGTTGTCTTTGTTATTTTTATCACACAATCAAAACTATTTAACAATATTTTGTATTTTTGAAGAAACTTCTTCAAATAAAGCATTTTTTCTTCTACCCTCATGCTCTCAGTGTGCACATTTTGTAAAGTTCCCGTTGCAGAACCGACATGCGTATCCAAAAGATTTCAAAAATAACAGATGTCGATAAATGCCCTAAGCATTCAGATGTATTTGCTATTGCTACCGGAAGCATCGAACTATATCCTAAATTATATATATTGAGTAAAAAGATAAATATAAAACCCATAAACATAGAAATGATCGTCACATATAAAGATATACGAGGGTTTTGTACAAACTTTAATTTCGTTAAATTATCGAGAACCACCATCGATGAACAGAAATTTACAACGTATTCCTGTTTGTGCCATAAAGAAAAGAACGTGTTAATAATATGTTTCGTAAACATTAATATTTGATAGGAGTATTCACTAATTGTAGTAACATTATGCGATAAGTGTCGTATGATCCCGACTAACAAAACAAGATATACTAAACAGAAGCATCTCAATAAGACGTTTATGCAATTTTTGGATGAAAACTCATAATAATACCCGAAGAATAAACGAAATATAAGAATTTTATGTGTGAAATTAACTCGACGACTAATTTGGTTATTCATATTTGTATAAAATGAACACTTCCGGTAGCTATATTGTGTCAATGATCAATGCTTGAACTTTTCTATTGTAATGTTTTATATTATCTACTTACTGGGCTAATCCATGTAAGTAGCAATTACATTAGGTATCAACTATCGATATTATTAGATTTTGAGTTCCTTCATTGACGATAAATAGCTAGATTAACAACATTGATCTATTATTACTACGTATAGAGGAGACACCACGAACAAAATCTGTGCTGCAAGCGTAGCAGCGCGGGGCAGCTTGTGAGTCAAAGATTAAGCGATGTCATCGATTCACCGCTATAGAGGCGAAACTTTGTAAATATTTTGCTTATTACTTATCAATTATTAAGAACAATCAATGTAAATAAAAAATTAATCTAATAAATAAATTATTACTTAATAAACTTATCATTTAAAAACTTTTCAATTAAAATCAATCAATGTAACAAAAAAAATTTGATACATAGGTAATTTATTTTCATCTTTCATGATTTAATTTATTTTCAAATAATATCCACAGTAACTACAATATTTTTTAAATGTGTAAAATTATTTTTTGCCACTATAAAAATTTACGACATCTAATATTACTATCTAAACATCTTTCATACCCAATGCCGTTTCTATGACAAATGACGTAAAATGGTGCCCGCCAAAAATTTTGCTCCAATCAAGTTTTAACAATGATTATCTAATTAATTACCCATGAAAAGTTATTTCTTTGCACTTTGCCGCATTATTTGAATTATAACTGCAATATCGCAACACACTCAACACATATTTGATGAGTTTCTTGGTTTTTTGCTTAAAAACAAACAAGACAAGAACGCGACCATCGAACTAAAGTGACTGAGTGCAGTTAAGCCATATGGCTTATGCTGAGCGGAACATATGTGATGTAGGCGGTGTCGTCTCCATATGTATATCTCAATGACTAACAATCGCTTACGTTCATCGAAAATGTCGCAGAAATTGGCATCTTATTTCGTTGCAGAAATGTTCAAAGTTTATTGAATCGTTACAAGAAAAACTCTGCCTCATACATGCGTACGCAGAGTTTTGGTTTGGACAATTTTTAAGCAGATTACGAGTCTAGTTATTTATTCTGCGTCAATGGATTCCTTTCCCTTTTTATGATGTAGAGGAGCAAAAGCCGTAAAATCCATACTAATATTATAAATGCGAAAGTAACTCTGTCTGTCTGTCTGTTACTCAATCACGCCTAAACTACTGAACCAATTTGCATGAAATTTGGTATGGAGATATTTTGATACCCGAGAAAGGACATTGACAGGCTACCTTTTATTGGGCGGACCTCTAGTTATTAATAAATGATAATCAGGTATTTTCAATGGGAATAAAAATCAAACAAAATATATTTTATTTCTATCTTAAACATTATATAATATATATCCACTAAGTCTAAAACATCTTATTAATAGAACACAAATTCTCATAAATACGTTCATTTGAATATAATACATCAGACACCGCCACACTGGGAGATAATTTAATTTAAAATACTTATCAAGTAGTTTTTGATGCTACTTTCATAATATTTTGTGTACCTCTGAAGTCTCGAGAAATAATATACTTCCAAATATTCAAAATACTACTTAAAAATTCCTGCTTTATTGTATAGATTTAATAGTTGAATGACAAAATAGCAATGACGTATGTAACAGTACAGTTAATAAAGTTAATAATAAGGTTAATGTTAAAGGGAAACATCCTCCAGATAGTGTAGCTCGGAGGCCGTACTTCGATGTACTCTAGCGTTGTATTGACCATGTCGCGATATTGCTTACCTGTAAAAAAGCGAAACAATCTTTAGATAACTATTCACATTTAAGCGTAGAGTAAACGGGTACCATCTTAGGCCACATCTTAGCTTTCCAGCCCCCCTAGTCAAGTGGCTTTCTGTTAGCGTAGCGTTCAATAGAATAGACTACGAATGTATGAGATTGACGTAACCTATAGATACGTTTATCTACAGCCTACGTCAATCTCATACATTCGTAGTCTATTCTATTGAACGCTACGCTAACAGAAAGCCACTTGACTAAGGGGGCAGGCAAGATTCTGGTCAAGCGCTTCCCTTTCTAGAATGAAAAAAAAAACATTCTTTTAAATATTATAATTCATTATTTTACATTCATTTCGAAAAGAGACTTTCGATAAATTATAATCTACCGAAAAATAAACTGTAAGCAAATGTTAAGGAACACTAATTTTAACGGTTTACAATCGCGAGGAAGATATAAATATAATACAATCTCACGGCGCCATATACAACTTCTCAATAGCTTCTATATAGTATAGCATCCAGGGGCCGTATTATGACCTCTTTTAAAAAATCATATTATGATTAAAATGACCATGGCTGGTTATTACGATTAAATATGAATTTTCCAATCAGTTCATTTCACGGCGTAATCTGTCTGGAAATAAGAGGTAATACAGCCATAATACAGCCCCAGGCCGACGAATTGATTTGTTGAGGATCTTCCCCGTGTATTAAAATGACACCTAAACATGCAGCTACCAATAATTTTAAAGTATTCTTTATTTTGGAAACTCAGTAGAATGAATAATTAATTACTCGTGAATTGTCACTTACCATTACCATGTAAAATCTCCTCTGATAAAGTAAACTTGATTTTTTCATATTCGTTATTAGAAAGCTCCATGAAAATAGCTGCTACGAATATTAAAATAAAATCTGTCATTGAGTTTAATAATAACATAAAAGCATAAATCCACTGGTCCTAAAATAAAAAATAAACTTAGACGGTTAATAGTAATAACGAAATGTGTCCCACAACACATTAAAATTCTCAAAAAGGGCCTCTGCGTGCTGGATCCGTGGACCCACGGAAGCCTTCCAAAAGACCGGGTACCTCTTTTTTTTAATTTTCCAAGACCGGGTACCTGCCTTCTGGAGGTACCCGAGTATTATGGAATCGAGAAACATATAAAGAAATGTTGTACTATCAGTAATTTATCAAAGTAACACATGGAAATAAAAATAAATTAATTTATATTATTTTCATAGATAACAACATCAACAAATGTATTAAATTACTCACATTACTTATAAAATGAGATATACAAAGATTGATGTCCAAAGTAATTTTGATGAAGATGAAGCTTATATTGAATATCATCTGAAAAAAAATATAGTTTCAGTTTCAATATTGACCATAAATTTTAAAATTCAAATATTTTTAGCTCACCAGAATACGTATAGTATTAATCACACTTTGCATATTATCTAACAACATTTTGTAATTTCGAAGGAACTTCTTTAAATGAAGAATTTTTCGGTCTGCATCCATGCTCTCAGTGTTGCACATTTTGTAAAGTTCCCGTTGTAAGACCGACATGTGCGCCCAAAACATTTCGCAAATAATAGAAGTTGGTAAATGCGATAAGTACTCAGATATTTCAGACGCTGTAGTGGCGACCACCGTCCTCTTGTTAATTAACGAGAATAAACTGGCTATCAAGACGACTAAGAATTTAATAAATAGTGCCATTATGATGATATATACGGATATACGACCATTTGGAATGCGTGTTGATTTGCTAATATAAGCTAGAACTTCAATCGAATTGGAGAAATCAACAAAATATTTCTGCTTGTGCCACAATGAAAGGAAAACATTTATAATATATTTCGTAAATAACAGTGTAACATAAATGGAAAAAAATATACTTGAAAAAATTATATTAGCCTCAAAATAGAGTATCAAACTTATTGTAAACCCAATAAGAAATATACAGTAACATTTCAACAAAACATTGAGAATATTTATTGACGAAACCTCATAATACTGTGCAAAGATTAAACGAAATAGAAGAATAGATTTTGTGGAAATATCCCGATTGAATATTTTGTAATTCATGTTTCAGAAGGATTTTTTGAACACAATATCGAATTAATTGACTGGCGCTACCACCGGCCCGGCACCTCTATCGTGGCAATGATCAATACTCGCTTACATTCTTGTATTGTGTTTATTAGTTTATTGATTCTTTCTACATTAATGAAACTTTTATTAACTAAAATAATGAGTTTTTCACTTTACGGCCACCAAGTATGCGGTAACTTTTTTGATTCTATTTGTCGTGTTTTAAAATATTTTCTAAACGCAACCTTGGGTTCTCAATCGTTCGACAAGAACAGATTTATATGTGTTTAATCGAGCATTTTTTTATGTTCTCCATTTCTCTCCTCGAAATATATCTCCCCAAACATAATATAAAGGGAATGAAAAAATAATTCGCAGCCTATTCCATCTGTTGTACGTCCACATGTTGTATATGTTATGTGCAAATTATATTATGTATCGTGTGATAGTTGTGTTTAAAGTTACGCTCAGGTTATGCATGACATTTCACTATGAGTAGTATTTTTTTTAATTAAATGGTTTGATTTCTCACATTGAGACTGAGAATTATTATTACAATACTATCTTTATAAATTTTAATGCCACTGATTGTAGGTATATCATTAATTTGTCTCATTAATGTTTTAAATTAAGTCTACCATTTATTTCAAACTTATACAATATCTCTTCCTTAAGTAATACATTAAGAACTACAATTTAAGATAAGTATTCAACGTTAATATAAAATCGACATCGTATATAGAAAATAACTAACAAACTTTAATTATATTTTAGAAATCTAGTATTTAAAAGACAAAATAGCAATGACGTATGTAACAGTACAGTTAATAAAGCCAATAATGAGGTTAATGTTAAAGGGAAATTTCCTCCAGATAGTGTAGCTCGGAGGACGAACTTCGATGTACTCCAACGTGGAATAGATCATCCAGTAAAAAAGCAAAACAATATAAAATTACTTTAAAATTTATTGAAAATGTATATTATATTTTTCTATTTATAAGAGGAGGCAATAGCGGATGCGTTACATGATGGTAAGTGTACAGCGTCGCCCATACGCACCAGCAATATGAAAATGATTATTTGAGAAATAATTAACAATATTTTTAAAAATGTCTAGATTTAAGGTAAATCACACGGATGCAACAAATGCTACAGCCTCACCATCTGCTTGTATTTCATTTCCCAGGTATAAACTACTTGAATCGTATTATCTCTCCGTGCGATGAGAGCTTTTTGTGAAAATTAAGCTCTCCGTGCGATGAGTTTTTTGTGAAAATTAAGCTCTCCGTGCGATTATAGCTTTTTGTGAAAATTAAGCTTTCCGTGCGATATGAGCTTTTTGTGAAAATTAAGCTCTCCATGCGATTAGAGTTTTTTGTGAAAATTAAGCTCTACGTGCGATTAGAGCTTTTTGTGAAAATTAAGCTCCGTGCGATGCGCCTTTAATGAAAGTTAAGTTCTCCATGCGATTAGTTTTTAGTGAATATTAAGCTTTCCGTGCGATTAGAGCTTTTTATGAAAATTAAGCTCTCCGTGTGATTAGAGCTTCTTGTGAAAATTAAGCTCTCTGTGTGATTAGAGCTTTTTGTGAAAATTAAGCTCTCTATGCGATTAGAGCTTTTTGTGAAAATTAAGCTCTCCATGCGATTAGAGCTTTTTTTGTGAAAATTAAGCTCTCCGTGCGATTAGAGCTTTTTGTGAAAATTAAGCTCCGTGCGATTAGAGCCTTTAATGAAAATTAAGTTCTCCATGCGATTAGTTTTTAGTGAATATTAAGCTTTCCGTGCGATTAGAGCTTTTTATGAAAATTAAGCTCTCCGTGTGATTAGAGCTTCTTGTGAAAATTAAGCTCTCTGTGTGATTAGAGCTTCTTGTGAAAATTAAGCTTTCCGTGTGATTAGAGCTTTTTGTGAAAATTAAGCTCTCCATGCGATTAGAGCTTTTTTGTGAAAATTAAGCTTTCCGTGTGAATAGAGCTTTTTGTGAATTTAAAGCTTTCCGTGCGATTAGAGCTTTTTATGAAAATTAAGCTCTCCATGCGATTAGAGCTTTTTTGTGAAAATTAAGCTCTCCGTGCGATTAGAGCTTTTTGCGAAAATTAAGCTCTCCGTGCGATAAGAGCTTTTTTGAAAATTAAGCTTTCCGTGCGATTTAAGCTTTTTGTGAAAATTAAGCTCTCCGTGCGATGAGAGTTTTTTGTGAAAATTAAGCTCTCCGTGCGATTAGAGCTTTTTTGTGAAAATTTAGCTTTCCGTGCGATTAGAGCCTTTAATGAAAATTAAGCTCTCCATGCGATTTTATGCGGTTATCAATTCGGCCGGTATATATTTTTTTTATGTATGTACACCGTACACCGTATGTTTTTTCGGATAAGCCCAGTAGTTTTTATTTTATGAGCATTTTTGTCTGTACTCGATGACTAAGTTGATATGTAGCAAGTAACTTTGATTCACTTCCCGGTAACCGATTGAGCTGAAATTTTGTATACGTATGTAAATTTGATAGCGATGAAACATTATCATGACATGAAGCTGATTTGATGATGAGATCGGAAGGTGGCCATAGGAACTCAGTAATATATTGACTTAACTTTATCGAGTTTGGGCTCGTTTGATTCGTGTTGAAAAATACACTAAAAAGTATTAAATAAAAATAGCTGCGTTAAAAACCACCGACTTCAAAAACGGAAAAGTAAGAAATAAAAAAGATTTGATATTACTAACTACTACATAATATTATTGTACATATTTCGCAATAAAAAGTGGCCTATGTCCTTTCTCGGGTATCAAAATATCTCTATGTACCAAATTTCATGCAAATTGGTTCAGTAGTTAAGGCGTGATTGAGTAACAGACAGACAGACAGAGTTACTTTCGCATTTATAATATTAGTATGGATTTTTCAGCAAATTGACATATTGAATTTAATTTAATGTAATGTTGTATTTTCCTGTTATTGAAGGTGCAGTAGACCATATTGTATTCAATTGTAAGCTATGTAAAATAATATAGACTGTATCCTTTGTTGGAAAATCTTAAATATAAATAAATAAATTATCACATTCCTATCTGTTATATTTATAAGTGCATATAAAATCCTCATAATATAATATGAACTCTTTATAAATAAATTTTTAAATTAAATTATCACTTACTTAATCGTATACTTTACAGATCTAAAAATTAAAAGACAGAAGAGCAATAACATAAGTAACAGTACAGTTAATAAAGCCAATAATGAGGTTAATGTTAAAGGGAAAGATCCTCCAGATAGTGTAGCTCGGAGGACGAACTTCGATGTACTCTAGCGTGGAATTGATCACTTCGCGATAGTGCACATCTGGTAAAACAAAAATAATAAACAATAATTGGACATGGCAGAATTATTATGTATTTCAATTCATTAAGAAAAATAGTGTGATGAAAAACACCTAAGCTATTATTTAATGAGAAATACGCTAATGAGACCTGTGTCCCGGCAGTAGGAATATATTTTATGGACTGATGATAATGATGCTATTGTTCATTTTTATTATATTTTCCCTGATAATTCATGATTATCTAAAATAACAAACATGATAAGAATTTCTTCTTTAAAATAATGATTGAGCTTCTTTTTAGGAGCCACTTAAATGTTGTGATCACAGAAAAACATTTTTTGTGGCTTAAGATGTACCTATAATTAGTAGCCAATTTAGAATAAGATTTTTTACAAATTGAGCGACTGTTGGTGCGTCTTTTAATTAAATAAATAAATAAAAAGATCTGTTTTTCCATAATATTATGGACGAATTCTTTCCTTCTCTCCATCCTCATTTTCTCAATCAATTAAATTAACTTAAAAGTTCCAATGCGTTCAGAGGACACTTTCTTAAAAAAAAAAGGTTTACTAACGATAGTTGAACGTGACAACGTCCGATTGTGCTTCTTTGTCGCTCGTTCCGCGCTCTCGCTTGCACTTCAAGCCTTACACGGAACGCCTCAGAGCGAGGTAACGCCGCATGAGTCATGTTTTTTCGTGCGTGCAGGCGGCTCTATCGAATTATAATTTATTTATTTATTTATTTATTTAATAAGGTGCACACCACAGCTGACAATTTTGCCTCGATAAACACAAATTTAATTACATGTTGCGGTGAAATGCCAACCAATTAATTGTATGCACACAGCATAGTTGAGGGAAAAAAAATTATTAAAAATTACATTAATTAGCACAATTCATAGATCAAGTAAAATAATTTCCAAAAATACATGTCATAAAATAAGTTGAATCTAATTAATCATAGTACCTACAGATAAATATCACATCAATATAGCTAAGTACAGTACACTAAATCACTTAAAATATAGTTAAATCAATAAATACCTACATAACATTCAATCACATAAAATACAATTCGTTACATTCCATCACAGTATAACAATAAATTATGTCTAACAATTAGTAAAGTATCTTAGAAACTATGGCAGTCAAAGATTAAATTATCAACAATTCATTCAAACAATTCAAACAATTCATAGATCAAGTAATTTTTTTTGTTTTTAAATACATGTCAAAAAGTAAATTGGATCTAAATTATAGTACAGATAAATATATCAATATAGCTACAATACATTAAATCACATAAAATACAGTAAAATCAATAAATACCTACATTACATTCAATCACATAAAATACAATTCATTACATTTCATCACAGTATAATATTGAATTATGTCCAATAAACATTAAAGTATCTCAGAACTATGGAAGTTAAAGATTAAAATATCATAGAACTGTATTATTCCCTTACACTTACCATTACATTTTAAAATCTCCCCTGATAAAACAACTTTCATTTTGTCATATTCGTTTTTACTTAACTCCATGAATACAGCTGATAAAAATATTGAAATTGCATCTACTAATGAGGACATTATTAGACTGAAAGATTCTCCACTAATACCCTGAAATAAAAAGGATTTGATTTTATACTAGGGAATGGTTTTAAGTAAATTGTAATTGATAGAAGTATGTCAACTCTGATTTCAATTGTTTGTGAATCCTGCTTTAGGAACTAAATTTAGTAAGTGAATAATAACTGGACTGAGTAACTTAACCCTACAGTCGTCGCGTATCTAAAAGTGACATGTGAGGTCGCTTTGTCTACCATTTTTAAAACACAAATTAATTAAAAATTATTGAGTAGATTCAAAGTCTTTATTTGCTGAATGTATGCATAGCGCTTCAATGCGCTGAGGTAGATCAGATAACAGAACCCGGTTACAAGCCATCTTCTTGTTTCTGGACTTGAAAAATATAAGAAAGTAAAAATACAGTGAACACTTTTATCAAACAGATCCTCTTCATTTTTAGTGCGATTATAGGGAGATATTACTTCCGGTTTCAATTTATATCAAGTATAGGCATCTAATTCTGCTTCTCTACATGGTTTTCTTTACTATCTGAACTTGACTAGTCGCCACCAAGATCATCACGACAGTGGTCTTAGGCCAACCAAGCCTCGATCAGGCTCTTTCGTTTGTTGTCCATAATTATCTAAATAACTCTGTTGTTACCTGAAAATATAAATTAATAGATACATTAATTATAAAAATAATAATTTATAAGTCTGTAACATAATTTTTAAAATCACAATATAATGTTTGTAAAAAACAAATGAAACAGTCACAACAAAAAACTTACGTAGTTGTTCGCGCAGCATACGTACGTAGACCGTGAATTTTGCGGAGCTCCTGTTGCACAACCACGCGCAACCGACTCTCCGCGCTGCACTGAGTGCATGCGGCAATTGTTCAACTTAGAGAACACGAAGGATGAAATAACTGGCGTAATTAGATTTTTTGAAATTTGCAATTTTGTATCACTGGATCACATGTGGGTTACACGCGACTACTGTAGGGTTAATCTTAAACCAATAGAATTAATTAAGTAGTAATATTAATATGAAAACTCACATTGTCTATTATTGCACCTACACCCCAGTTGATGTCCAATGTAAATTTGAAAAAAATGTAGATTACGTCAATGAGCATCTGAAAAATACAGACGATTTTAAACACATATCTATGGATACATAACTACTAAATTCACTTTTTGCTTACCAATATCCTTATAATTTGTAGCACATTACCCATATTGTCCAACAACATTTTGTAATTTCGAAGAAACTTCTTCAAATGTAGTATTTTTCCGTCTACACCCATGCTCTCATTGTTGCACATTTTGTAAAGTTCCCGTTGCCAGAACGAGATATGCATCCAAAACAATTCAGAAATAATAGAAGTTGGTAAATGAGATAAATATTCAGATACTTCTAGAACTGATATCACGATAATTGTGTTATTACCGTATGAAAGGATTAGACATAATGTGTAAATAAGATATATCGATATAGTAAAAACATTTACATATATGGATATACGAGCATTAGGAGAAACCGTTGTTTTGGATTTATTAAGAACTGCAATAGATGAGTAGAAATTTAAAATGTGTTTCTGCTTGTACCACAAACCCAGGATTATATTAACAACTAGCTGTTGCCCGCGACTTCGTCCGCGATTACGTCGTTTTTCATCATTCGTCGTTTAAAAAAATACGTGACACTTTATTTTTGAATGTTCTTAATTGTCTCTTATAAAATTTAACTAAATTAAAATTGAACACTGATAAGAAAATCTTAAAATCGGAGGAAATCGAAAATCTGAGGAAAACATGAATGAATGTGATTTAAATTATTCTACATTACTTAGTATTTCAAATAATAATCTAAATTAAATGTAGATTAACAGTTTGCGCGCACCGTTATAGAATATATTGTACCTAAGTATTAAATTACGTTAGTTTACATAGTAACAAAACAAAAACACGATGACTTTCTTTCGCGCTCGGTACCACAAACTATAAGCATGTTAATGGTACGTGGCCCGCGTCACTTGACCCCCCGCGAGTTCCCCTCCGTTGCTATGCGAAAATACATTCGTCGCCCTGATGTAGAAAAAATTGTAATACTGTGGCCTGGGCGTTATAACACGCCCAGGAAGTTCCTGAGTGCCGATAGACGTCCGTCTATCGGCATTTATAACAATTTTATATTAATATCACCATTCACCATCTTGAGGAAAAGCTTCTAATGTCGATTTAAAACTGCATACATACGAATTAACCTGATGAAACATGTTCTAAAATTGTCCTTACTCCACTTTAAAGCATTACAAAAATAACATACTACGTTAATATCGCCTATACAGAAGATGATCTGTAATCAATTGTGAGGTTATAAGCAAACCCACTTTTATATTTGTCGGACCCCACCACCGAATTCGTAGATTGATCTTCTATGTTTACCTCTAATCTAAGTCATTAAGACTATGTCGAAATCTGTCTGCAGTAAGAGGGGCCTCTCGCTATTCGTCCGTTTCCAGAGACCGAATAGTTTCAATTCTTAATCTTTCATTAAACAAACTTATTAATCGTTTTTGTCTCAATTAATTGTAATATTCGCGTCCTTACTCTAGTCATTGCTTATGCTCATGTTCATCTTCAAGAGATCGAATAATATTATGGTGCACCCTATCATTTGTCAAACGGTCTTCATATTGAGTAAAAGTTTCAGATTCTCGAGATAAAATATGACGGCCGTGATCAGCTGTGAGACATTATACCCTCTCAGTGAAGGTTTCGGTCTCACGGGATAGTACATGCCGTTCGCGGTCAGCTGTGAGCCGCAATTCTCGTTGTGAAGCGGTTTCAGGTTCTCGGCATAACACATGTTGTTTTCGGCCTATAGTAAGCCTCTTACCTCTAACGATTCTTGAGAACTCTTATTTCTCATTTTCTTAGCTTTGCTCGATTTTCGAGATAAAGATTTTTTAGGTGGCACTGATGCATGAAAATAAAAATTGAGTTGAAACGGACTGAGAGTGTTATAGACAAATATAATCAGAAAGCTTCGAACTCCTAAGCTATCGGAAGTTACACGTGTTATTGTGAGTCAACCATAAAAGATATACATTTATGATGTCGGGAGATATTTTTCATATACATAATAAGGAGAACATTTCTTTCATACAATATGATTTCTGTGTAGCTTTAACTCTACTTTTACTGCTCTGCTCAGGAATATGTAAAATAATTGTACCAAGTTTCGTTTAAATCCGTCGAGTAGTTTTTGTTTCTATAACGGTTATACGGACAGACAGACGGACAAAAATTTTACTGTTTGCTTCGTTGGCATCAGTGTCGATCCCTAATCACCCCGTGATAGTTATTTAGGAAATATATTTCATGTACAGATTTAATATAAGTATACATAACATATTTAGATTCCAATTTCCATGTAACGTTAAATTCGACTATACAATAACTAACAGACAACGCAGGTTACTCTCGTTTCCGTAAGTTGAGGCGGCTACATATTCGGTCCTCATAACATCACTTTTAGTGAACGAAACGACAGCGCGGTTTAATTCGATGCCAATACCATCAGAAAAAAGGAAATATTTTTAATTGTGAAAAAATATTATGATTTACACTATTAACACTATTTTAATATAAAATATATGGCTGTGAGTGTGTAAAAATAAATCCAGCTAGTTTCACATCACACTTATGTTTATAATTAGCTATACGACATGAAAATATACCTACATATTAATTACCAAGCAATAATCATACAGGTAAATACTGAACAAAAGTATTAACAGTCAAAGTTTATTTTTACTAACATTTAACAACATGTAAATGATGAAGAAATAATAATTTTTCTATAATACTTAACACAGCACATTTTTTAAATTATCTTGCTCAACTCTGCTCAAAAATTTGAGGGTTTTGTTGGAACTTTAATGTGTCAAAACTATGATATATCTAAACTACGATACAACTTGCATGCGGAAATGCTCATTACAATCTGTGAATTTAAAGAATAACTAACAACATACTATTCAATTTTATTGAGCTGATGAATATCTTTTGCCTGGAAAATCACCGCCGCCTAATAAAAATATACTGTGTTTTCTTATAAAATCGTAACATAATTTCTTTTATCTACTAAATTTTAATAAATAAGTTCTCTTTGTTATTTTCATCTAAAAATGAGCTTGAGCTTATATTAGGCAAAAGTATACATTAAAATTTCAGGACCGCACCTTAAATGGGGCGCTTGGAAAATATGCCTACGGGTTATTAATAGAGAAATGATACACAACAAAGTTATGTTGGTTCCATTTTATTTATAAAATATAATGAAATGATTAAAAATAAATAAATGAAGCAACTACGATTCAAAGAAAACATCTTTTTCAGTGTGAAAATGCTCTATGCAATCCTGGATGATGAGTATATCATGTACTCTCATCCCAGTACGGTCGATAGCCATAACGATAAATATTATAATCAGATAACAGCAAAGTCAGAATAAAAATCATAGCTTGTACAGTTGTGAGTGCAAAATTTACGTTTCATTTGGCAATAACATTTTTTTCGGTACTAAAACGTAGTACTTTGATATGTGGTTGGCTGCCCCTTCTCTCCTTCCTGAAAAATATCCTCCAAAATTACCCGAGATACTTCCAATGATTGAACCATACGTTGGACATTAACTTCAGTCAAAAATTGACGAAGCGGATGATTACTAATTTCCACTTAATCCTCGCTGCCACTATCTTCATCATCAAATCATCAATTTTCAAGTGGTGTTGTAAAATTGTCAGCAGAAATCGTCTTCCAAAGGCGATATAATTTTATGAACATTGAATCTGTAAATAAAAAATCAAAAGTTAACTGTAAATCTATAAAAAAAGCTACTAACAATTAAAATTTTATCAACAAACTACTGTTCCCAACGCACCTCAAAATCTTGTAAAAGTCAAAAAGAATTCATCATTTTATTATTTCATTCTAAAAGTGTAATATAAAACCTTTATCTATAAAACCAATAAAAATGTTGTGTGGTTTTATGAAACCACGGTAAAAGTGAAACTTAGGCACAAAATTATCGTATTTGTACGATAATTATCGTACGGTTCGACCGTCACGCGACATGCGCTACACAGACCAAAAAGTTTGAGACGATGTAATAAAAGTTTCACTTTAAAAAACATGAATTGCTATCATTATAAATAATAAATACCTATAAAAGTAACAACTTACCTTTTGTGGGAACGCATGGTGAAAATTCACAAAACACAAAGATTGAATTTGATATTTTTGGTTTTATGACATTCAAATGCTTTATAAATATAAATTTATAAATAATAAAAATTTATAAAGAATAGAAACATTCGATCACGAAATTATGTGGGTTCGAGTCCCGCCTCGTGATCGAATTTTTTCTATTCTTTATAAATTTATAAAACACGAAGATTTTAAAAATGTAACCAATGAACACAATCAATATTAGATTAATTGTAATATTGCTCTGAGATTGTAATGGTGTCTAGTTTGACTTAAAATAATAAACATCTACCCTCACTTTTAAAAATGTAGTTCATTCACACGAAATATAAGCGCACCTTATAGGGAAGGGAAGATATGGGTTAAAGAGTTAAATAAATAACATGATTATATTTAAATTATTAATATTCAACAGTATTTTCAGTAGTGTTAACATGTAAATTGATTTGATTTTTACGAAATCTCATAGATGGCGCTGTTTCAGATTTGTCTTTATACTCCTAAATTCATTAAACTGTTTCTCTGCCCAAATTACGTAAATGTCATAGTTTTTATTTTGTAAAGCTAGATAATAGCATGGCTTACTCGAAACCAACATTTAAACATGAGTCTTTAGATTGTACGCTGTCGTAGTACACGGAATATGTAAGAAAAATAAAGGTTCACAGCTCCTCCCCCGAAGGTGATATCATGATAATATGTTTAAACTATCCTCACCCGACCTCTTAGGAATATTCATGCAAAATTTGAAGTAAATCTATGCAGTACTTTTCGAGATTAGCTCGGTCAAACATACAGACAAACAGACAAACAGACAAACAGACAAACAGACAAACAGACAAAAATTCTAAAAACTATATTTTTGGCTTCTATATCGATTATAGATCATGGATTATGTATTCTTTTAAAAAAATATTCAATGTACAGTTTTGACTTTCCTACGATTTTATTATATGTATAGATATGTTTTATACACACTATTGCTACATAACTGGAACCAATTACACTTGTGAATACATAAATATTAAGAGATGCAAGTAATACACTTAATAGAATTATAATTAATAATACACAATAGCATTTGGATAACATATTAATTCGATTTATGGACGAAAATTCGTAATAATGGGCGAATATTATACGAAATATAAGGACCGATCTAATGGACACGTCTAGATTGTAATTTTTGGTAAACATTATTAGTGCTGCTTCCGTATGTAAATGAAAACTTATACTACAACACAATTTTGATCAATACTCGCTCCAAACTACTTTAATTTTGTGTTATGGACGTCGTAATATTGGAAAGTAATACACTTTGCCGACAATTACTAAAGTTGTTTGATTAAACAGTTTTAATAAGAATGGTTAGTTTATTTTTAAGTATATCTCATTTTTTTACAATATAGAGCAGTGCTGAATGCTGATAAAATATGTTTGGAAAATAGTAATGGGATGGAATATTCGTTTAGTGTTCACTCTTTTAATTTTTACACATAAAGTGAATGCATAAACGTAATAGTAGGGGAGGCCAAGAGGGGATTTTGGGATTTACTCGAGCGCGTCAGATTACTATAAGGGACGGTACCTTAGCTATTCATTAGTACCTCTAGTCAATATGAGCAGTTATGGTTGGTGGGTGCGCTCAGGGGCCCCGCTAGAAAATTTGAATAATCCATAATTCCCTAAGGTTGAGCTCGAATCGTCAGATTAGCGAAATGGGGACTTCTTATATTGTAATTAACCCCCCCATATATTAATCTGACGCGCTCGAATAATATTACTTTAATTTTTTACCCTTTCTTCATAGCGATTAAATCGCCACTTAAATCGTCAGATTAACGTATACTTTTTTTCAGTGACGTCCTGGAGCATGCAAAATATCAATATCTAACGCGCTTGAGTATTTCCAAGCCAATTTTTTTCTTTTTTAAATTAAAAAAAATCAAAAAACCCTTCCCCACCGCTAAAAGTGAAAACATTATAGGACCTTTTTTTCTCGCTATGGTCTAATCTACCAATTCTAATAGGTTCCCGTGACGCTCGAGTAAATCCACATTTAGCATCCTGGGCTCCCCTACTATAAGAAAATGATGAAGTTCTTGTCTCAAATCACATATTACATGACATTCATAGACATATTATTATACATACGTCTTATTATCTGTCTGAAGAATAAGAATAAATCAATTCATTATTTTATAAGCGGTACTTTATTTATTTATACAGTTATGGATATAATATAGGGCCATATAAATATATTTAAATTGCCTTTCTCACAATGAATTTGCTCATTTAAAACTCAAACGATAAGAGAGTAATTATGTAAGTTATAGACCATGTAGAAAAACCTACAATAAGTCTAATATTCATAGGAAAAATTCGCCAAAGAGAGAAGCTTAGTGGACGCCGTTCAATGAACTCTAATGTAGCATATATAACTTCTCGATGATTTTTATCTGTAAGAAGAGAAGGTAATTAAAACAAATAAACAGCATCATATTTCGTAACATTAAATATTATAACAATTTTCGAATCCTTAAAATATGTCATTTAAAATAATTACAGTTTGAAATCTCATTAATGCTAATCAGCTAGCGTTGTAGAAAAAAAATGAAAGATGTTAGTTTAATTTTTATTTTGGTGTCATTTTAATAAAATATTATTACCAGTACAGTATAAGAGTTCCATGGACAAAGTCGTCTTTATTTTGTCATATTCATACATGGCCAATTCCAGAAATATAGCTGGTAAGAAGATAAGATAAGTATCTTCCAATGTATGAATCATTAAATTTATAGTATACTTGTTGATTCCCTTAAAAATAAAACGAACATAAATCTATTTAACGTCCATCAAATCTATCGGTCAATAAATAGAACTACACTACAACTGTGTATTTATATACATCACAACTATACCCATGAATTAAGGGGTATGGTCATAAGGTATTAGGAAATTGAGACTAGACAAATTTTACGTTCTTCTTCTCTTTCCCATATTTAAGATAAAAATTTGTACAAAAACATGCAGTGGTGAGGACCTCGGACTTTTAATCGATAAGTCGGGAATTCGAGACATATAAAGTAATTTTTCGATTTTTCTGCATATGTTGATAACATCAATACTGCTCAAACGGTGAAGGCAAACATAGTGGGGAAAACGGCATGTCGAAGAATCAAAAGTTCGAAGATGTCGTCGCCAACCCGCACTTGGCCAGCGTGGTGGATCATAATAGTCTGAACCCTTACAGGAGGCCCGTGTCCCAGTAGTGGCAACGTATATGGGCTCGTGATGATGGAGTGAAATAAACTGATATGGACGAAACGAAGTAGCGGTTAATAATAAATGCTTGAGCTGAGTAAAATACGATTTTCTTGTAACTAAAAAAAATTGCAAATAAAATTTTCACTTACGTCGTGAATTGCGCTTGATATTCCCCAAGTGACGTCAAAGCTCACTTTCATGAAAAGATATACGACATCAACAAAAGTCTGAAATATTTGAGCACATATAGAGTTTTTATATTATACTTACTCATTTCTATTGCACGCCTCATAAGCGAAGCGTTGAGGTGGGTACTACTGTCACTTCGCGCAAAACATCTGATTTTTTTTACTTTTGCGATGTCATTACTCACCAACAATTTTATAAAACTTATAGATTCTTGCGTTACATCTAGCAATGTTTTGTACATATATAAAAATTTCTTTAAATGATGCACTCTTATATCGGAATCCAATTCTTCGGGACAAGCCGTATCGGTAATATACCGGTGGAGAGATAACATACGACTCCATAGTAGTTCAAAAAAAATAGAAGCAGGTAAATGTGAAACAAACTCGGTTGCTTCTAGAAGCTTTACAACTATAATATATTCAACAAATTTTTCAACTGAAAAGCTTAAGATGGAATGCACAAAATAAACGATAAGTATCAAAAGAGAAAATAGTATTGAAATATGTCCACAGCAGAAGTGTATATCAGATTTCATAATATTATCCATAACAGCAATGCAGGAGGAAAACTTAAAAATAAATTCTTGCTTATACCATAGCACGATCACCAAATTGAAAACGAATTTACCAATCACAACATATTCATAGCAATAATCGAAAAAGTCGGTAGACATAAAATCAACGTAGAATATTAAAAAGTACGTATTGATAATAAGGTATGCTACACAATAACATCTGAACAGCACATTTACTATCTTGTTTGAGGTAAACTCGTAATAATAGCCGAAAATAATTCGAAAATAAATGAAGTTTTTTAAAGAAAATATATCTTTGAACAATTTTTTATACATATTGACTTAATAAAAGTTGGAACAAGCGATACATGTGGCGCAATGATCAATACTTGTTACTGTTTCATGTGTATGTTTTATTAAAATGATTCATGAGGTAATGTTCATTAGTAGCAATTACATTACAGGCCCATGTTGAAGAAATTATGGGTCATTTGAACCACCATGCTCTTATGTCGTTCTAGATAAGTCATCTGGTGGTTCAAATGACCCTTAATTTTTTCAGCATGGGCCTGTAGTCTATAAGTTTTATTTTCTCAGGACTGTGACGGAACACAGTAGAATAAGTAGTGAATTTTACAAGATATAACATTTGAAATATATAAATATCTTATACTGTATAGCGGGTCAATTAAAAGTAAATTCAAAAACACCTTATCAATAATCATCATCAAACTAGGCCAGACCACACTTAATGATCATTGAGCCTAAGGAAAACATATTTTTTACGTTAAAATTTTAAAAAATCTTCTCCGAAAAAATACTTTTAACGCTATTGTTGTGTTTTCATAGATTTACCTTATCATTGTTTGTAGATGGATGGTTATGTAACATGATTAAAAAGATATAATTTTATAACAATATCCTAAAGAAAAATAAAACATAAAACAATTCGTGTAAACAAGTTTAAATAGGAAACTACGTACGGTACTCAAACCCTAATCAAACTGGTGTAAAATCTGAAAAATTCATGAGAGTACTGATGGTGAATATGCCATTGACACCGAGACACACAGTCGTAGAGAATGAGGAACATTACGAAAATATCCCAACACCAATTCATTTTTAATATTGAAGACCTGAATAATATTTCTTATATCCTGGCTATCCCCTGGTTATCATTATATTTTTTCGAGATTTATAAAAAATAATAAGTCTTACCACTAATAATACTTTTATACGGTCTTTATGAAATATCTCTTTTTCCGCTCCTATACAAATTTCATCCAAACTATTATATTCCGACGTTCATTACAAATTAATAGCTTGAACATATTAAAAACCTGCACCGCTATCTCATTTAAAGCCTTCAAGCAATTTAATGGCTACCTTCCTTGTTCTACTATGAAAATTGCTACGCTTACAAGGAAAATGTTGCGTAAGACCTTTGATTTTTTCTTCGATACAAACCATACCTACTAAGTTTCTCAAATAAATAAACTATTAACGTAAACGTTCGATTGTTTGTCGATTTTTCTATTATTTTCTTCTTGCTCGATGTTCTAAAAGCTTTTCAGTAAGGCCCTTAAATTTTCTTTATCATCACAAACCATGCCTATTAAGTTTCTCAAATTAATTTAATATTTTCGTAAACGTAAACGTTTGTAGATTTTTCTATTTCATCAGTATTCTTGCTCGACGTTCTATAAGCTTGTAGGTGACACGCTCCCGTAGCACCATTAAAACACGCAGGATCAGTTGAATCTTGCCATTCGCCGGGATTTTATAACTTGAATACATAATTTATGACCGGAGCCAGCTCAGTGAGGAAACTAGTGCCTTCATAACCCTTACGTTGCTAGAGAATAAAAGATGGCGCTGCTCTGAGTTATTTGAATTAGGGCTTAACTTTATTCCCGTAGTTTTTGCTCGCTGCATTCTTATGTAAATCGGTTGGCGTATGTTAATAATTGTGTGGATAGAAGTTGTAGTATATTTTATGCTATTGTATAAAATAAAACT
Organism: Colias eurytheme; assembly: GCF_061535395.1. NCBI lineage: Eukaryota > Metazoa > Arthropoda > Insecta > Lepidoptera > Pieridae > Colias > Colias eurytheme. The sequence goes on along the minus strand of NC_142999.1, from coordinate 7,790,288 downwards.
ATTTACTAGGTTTTTAACTGGTGCCTTTGGTTTTTTCAGGTGCAGAGTCTGAGTAAAATTTGGAATATTTCATTAATATTTGGATGAAGAAATTACTGAACTAAACTGATGCAACCCTGATGCTGACCACGATCGACGACAATAAAGAGAGAGAGAGAATGCAAAGTATCTCAAGGATTTAGGCTCCAAGATAATCGTAAATTGATTTATAAATATTTAATTTATTACAACATCGCTATCAACTTGTATATGAAATATAGGCCTTTCATCGAAACAGTAATACGCTTGTTTATTGTCACTCAAAAATACATTAAAAACGCAATTTACATGACATACACGAAAACAAATTAAGTCATCGCTCGCAAATTGTGAATAATGCGACACCGTGACAAGCGAAGCGAAAATGTATGAAATAATATGAATTATTCATACTCAGCTTTTCGATAGATACGGAACCAGTATAGCAAGACCCGTGAAAGTTCGTTTTTCTTTTAATAAAGAAATTCTAAATCTAGAACTAAAGTAGCTACCTAATGACTTGTTACCTAGTTTATATTATGAAAATAAACAATAAAGTTTTCATTATTTTAAAGATAATAATCAAATTGTGTACAAAATGTTACAACCTTCAACAAGCAAATAACAATATTTTAGAGCAATTTTAAATCCGTTTTTATTCTAAACTGATTGCAGGCAACAACAACAAAACGCAGATCATCGTTTGTCCATATAATATTATAATTTCAACCTTTCCTGAAAGAAAACATTTTTAAATTCACTTAATTATATACTTGAGCTAAAGTAACGAATTTTGAGAGCGCTCTACGCGCCCCAAGAGAGACTCAATTAAACTTTCTGGATAAGATAGTGCATATTTCATCTTAGAAATGGCGTGTATGTTGTACGTGTATTTTTGTGTCATACTGATCACCGGCTTTGGTAACAATGTAAAAAAAAATATATTTTTAATAATTTCAATTTAAAAATACAATAATTTCAATTTAAAAAATATAACTATTAACTACGTCATTAATAAATAAAAATTTTTTTAGATAGGTCACCAAAATGATCATTGCAGTGAATTTAATCTGATGTTTTATTTCATCCCTCTTAATATACCTACCTACAATATGTCATGCTATATTCAATGTTTTTTTTTAACATACGTCCATTGTACCATATTTGATGACACAGGTCAACATATACTGGTCGTTGTTTTGTATTACAGTAATGGATACATCAATCTTATTGAGATTACTCGCTTGACGTTTTGAATCAGTGAAGAATTTGGGGATGAAACATGAATGAAATGAATTCTTTTATGTATGAGGAATGCTATTGTAAAATATGTTATCTAAAATGAAAACTAACATGCATATATAATAAAATAATTTGGAAAATCCAAAAGTGCACGCCTCATAATTTTTTTTTAATAAATATTTATTAATTATTATTTTTGTTTATTTAATAACAATTAAACCACATCGAATCAGACCCTGAAAAATGAAAGGGTTCTATTCCTGAGCATACTCAAGCGTAAGAGAAAAAAAAAGACTCGATTAGTAAAGTATTTCGGTCGCTATCGTGTTAACAATAAAAAGGATCTGCACATACAGACACACGGACGTCCAAGACAGAACTTTTTTAAACTGTTTTTTAACTAGTTTAAATAACAAAAATGACATCAAAAATATCATGAACGTTAAAAATAGTGTTTTTTCTTAATATGTGTGTGTATGTATTATCTTACAAGTGCAATGTATGATACATAAAGACATTTTAAGTTTGAAAAATCAGATGTTTTGCGCGAAGTGACAGTAGTACCCACCTCAACGCTTCGCTTATGAGGCGTGCAATACCAAGATCAATTTTTTTTTTGTATAATATATTCATAATTTGTTTTCATACCAATGATTATGCTTGTTATAAAATAACTGTTAATTGTTTGTCCCTTGTAATAACATTAACAATAAAATTAAAAGTTAGAGAAAACTACTACCTAACCTTATCTTCAGGAAAAAGTAGCAGAAAAGAAAGTCACAAAAGCGCTCATTAAAATTTTAATTTAAAATTCATAGTACATAATATTAAATGAACTTGATATTCAAATATTATTAACTAACAGAAAACATAACGTAGGTAACGGTTGTTCAATATTTCCAATTACAGACCCTCTAACGTAATAAACAATAAAATTTTCAAAGAACAATAACTCGGATTGTATAAACAAATAAAATTCCGTAAGTCGCCATTAAAATATTTTATATCTTATGAATATAATCCTCGTTTTATGGCTATCTTAAATTTGAACAATTTTAAGGGCAATAATAAAGAAGGTATAAAATCGTAAGAAGCCCTTAAAGGATTATCTCTGTCAGCTACGCATTTTTTTATTTGCAGGGGGTAATTGCAGCGCGTATTTATGTTGTCTTTAATCTAAAAATTACATATAAATCCGTTTGCCCCTTTTGAAATGTTTTCAGTATTCAAACATTATAATGGGTTATTGTACACGTAAAAGAAATGTTTGTGATGAGTTATCTTTTGGGTTAACTTGAAATTTTCGCATGGATTTATCTTCAAGGTACAATTTAGTTGTTTAATTTAAATCCTGTCTAAGTGAATGGTTTAATAATTTCACTTATATTAGTGTTATACATAAAACCTTTCAACGCTTCAAAAACTTTAACAAAAGAACATAAAATAGTAACGCCATAAGCTTGCAATTAAATAGGTTATTATCTAATTTTTATAATTAATAATTCCATCTGTATTTGTTTTAAAAACGATTCGCAAAAACACCATAATAAATGATTATTACACAGGCTTATTTTCATTACCATAACCACACCAATGTTTTTAAAACCACACAATTAGTTAAAATATAACACACAATTTCCAAAACACCTATAAAATTTTCAAAATTCTAGTGACAAGATGAAATTTGAAGCATCAATCATCCCGTGTCCCCTGAGTCCAGAGTTCGCAACTTAAATTGAGTGCGGTTATTGTTTGGCTCTCAAATCGAAACTTGGTGGAAATTGAAAATTTACGACTGTAGGTAATGAAACAATTTGCATATTATTCACAGTGGTATTGTTTATTTATATATTTTTAATTCACATAATATAATAATAGCTTTCACTCATATTACCTACATAATATTATCTTATCTTATATATAAAATTCTCGTGTCACAATGTTAGTCTGCATACTCCTCCGAAACGGGTGGACCGATTCTCATGAAATTTTCTGTGTATATCGGGTAAGTCTGAGAATCGGCCAACATCTATTTTTCATATGTACCACGGGCGAAGCCGGGGCGGACCGCTAGTTTATCTATAAAAATTAAATAATAATAATTAATTTCTAATCAAAGAAAGGTGTTTTCGAAGAACTCTTATTTCTGAGATAGGGAATAAAATATATTATAGCTTATAGCTAAGAGTCGTAGAATGTTCTAATAGAGAAGACAGCGTATTTATATAAAAATTTATAAGATTTAATTGAATTTGAATTTAAATGAAAATTTTGTATAAAATCGGAACCGTAGTTCCTGAGATAAGCGCGTTCAAACAGTCAAACAAACTTCAGCTTTATAATATTTGTATAGTATAGATAACAATTTTGTAACACAAAAATACAAGTTTGTAATACAACAATATTTACTAGGTACAAACGAGACAAATATCAGGTAATAAAATGTCGCGACAAACACGAATTAATACGAAATTATTCAAAATTAAACTGAGTCCGCGTGTGGCCATAAATTGTTATTGAGTTACCAGTAATTCCACTAGACACCTCCACGCTGAATTCGATGTGTAGATCTATAAAACTATAGACCAGACAAAATATTTATATATATAAAATATCGATAGTTGTAAATAAGGGTGTATGTTATGATGGTTTTCATTACAATGATAAATTTTTACTACTATAAACTAAATTAAGCTTTCAATATTTTGATATCGTGAACATATAAACAAAAATATACAAATATTTTGACTCATCATAATATTCATTTAGTACAGATAAGTTTAAAAATTAAGACATGGATTTGTTCACAAACATGTAAAAAAGAATACTTACGAATGTCTATGTACTTTTTACCTTACTTCAAAATGTTGAGCGTCCTATCAAAAGCTCTCAAGTAGAGGGCATGAACATCTAAACGTTCACAACTCTTCAAAGTTATTAATAAAGAGCTTAAAGCGAACAGTGATACATCGACAGCGGGACAAACAAATGTTCTTACTAATTTATACCGGCATTTTGTGTTTCCGAATTGAGTAATGGATAAAAAAGTTTCTCTTTTTGTATGTATGTTTTTGCAACACTTCTATCATAATGGTCTTGTGGTCAGTGCCAGAGAGAAAGTTCTGAGTTCAATCTTTGGCATTATGTACTATCAATAGTAAAAAAAAATTGGTATGATCCGGTAAGACGCTGAAATAAAAAAAGACGTGTGGCACTCATAGAGATAATATGTACTTCGATGGTGGCACTCGGGGACTGCCGCGGTGAAGCTATTGCATGCTATGCCTTCAAGCCACACCTCCGTGTCCGTCGGAGTGGGGAGCGTGAGGTTTTTTCGTTACGGAATTTCTGGATTCGGTTCCTGCGCAAAAAAATGAAGCATTTAAAACATGATTACGATTAATTATAATTTTAATTACTAATCTCCACTACTCTTTTGTTCAATAACCGCGATAAACCATTATTCTGTTTTTTTTCGCGATTGTGACAGAAGAACAGATTGCGGACAAGTTTTTTGTTTTTATTAAAATTCTTTTTAAAAGCCACTTTCAATAGTATCTCAAATTAACATTCCTATTTGGTTCACTAACTTGGTTATAATCCATACTAATATTATAAATGCGAAAGTAACTCTGTCTGTCTGTCTGTTACTCAATCACGCCTAAACTACTTAACCAATTTGCATGAAATTTGGTATGGAGATATTTTGATACCCGAGAAAGGACATAGGCTACCTTTTATTGCGAAATATGTACCACGGGCGAAGCCGGGGCGGACGGCGGACCTCTAGTCTAGAATATATACATGTCCTGTCAATACAAACATCATGATTTACGGCGGCCTGTGATTTACTGCCACTTCATTACCCGCTGCCGACGAACATTCAACTATTACATAAATCAATTACTTCCTATTAGATTAATGCCTTGATATAACTATGGTAAAATGATTAACTTTACAATACAATAATACATATTATTAACTCAGGCCCCGGAATCACAGACACAATAGAAAATCTGTTGTGTCGTGGACCGATCGCGCCGTTCGGGGCGCAATGGGTTATAAAACAGTCCATCGTCGTGTCCGTTTGTCTTTTGGCAAAAAACTCAAAACTACTTCACCGATTTTCATTACATTTTCACCAAAGGATAGCGTGGTTCCTGATTCCTCTTTCTTTGTACAAGGACAAACTATTGTTTAAATAATATAATTGTAAAAAGAACATTTTTTCACATGCCATTCAAATTGGTTTCTACATTAGCAAACTTACCAGCTTAGCGAATAAAAATATAAAATACCATACAAATTGATAGAAATACATATTTATAGAGAATTCACAAAAGAAGCCATCCAATTTGTTAGTATATCGCTTTCAATTGTATCCCTTCTATTCAAACGTTGCTATTTACATAACTTACCTTATTTGCTAGCTATTTCGTGGAAATAATCTTTTGAAAGCAACGCATAGAATAAGAGCTGACTGTATTTGTATGAAAATTGTTTTATATAGTTTGATATCTTAATGTTTTTCGTCTATCTACATTTGTTTTTAAAATAATCAGGCTAGATTATGTACTCTTGCAATTATAGTAATCAAGGGACACTTATTTAATAACATGAATAATTTAGAACATTTTCATTTTTCAACATGAAGTATTTTATTTTTTCTCTGTATTGAAAATAAAACATAAATTTAAAGCAATAATTAAAATATAAGCCATTTTATTTTGATATTGCGTTTTAAGTTGGTTTTCTTAAGTGTTTAAAATGTGTCAGGGATATACATCATACATATATTATGTTAACTATAAGAAAAAATATTTGGCTCTTACGCTAAATCAATGGGATATCTGAAATGGTACACAAATATATTTCCGTTGTTAAAATACAAATATTTTGAACGAGAAAGCTTTATAATGTTAATACATGTTAGGCCTTCTTTTGATGTTGACTATAATTTGTGTATTTAGTTAACGTTTAGATAGTTTATTCAGGTAAAATGTTATTGACTAGGCTTCTGAATGAAAACTTACGAATGGATCTGATTTCCATTGAATTAAATTATTATTATCCAACTCCTGACAAGGTGGAAACTATATATTTAAATATTAAACACTCAATACATATTATAATCATCACAAAATAAGATAAGTCTGTAGCCAAAGTAAATAAGACAAAATCAACAAGTCATGTACGTTACAAAACCATTGATATTAAAATACCTACATATTTAAAATACGCTCCTTTTAAACACTCACTCAGAAAGGACCGCTAGATTATCCCCAGTCACATCATTATCTTGATCCAAAAAGGTCAAAGAAAATAATTTTTTCCCAAATTCTCTGCCACAAGACCTATTCTTAACCCTGTGGTATCGTGACAAAAACACCCCAGAGCCTGTAAATTTCTTTAAATGCTTCTCATTATTTGCAATGGCCACATAACAGTTTAACCCTTCAAAACAGATGGGTCCGTTTAGACCCCGGGAAAAGTTGGTTTTACACTTGTAGCGATAATATTGATTATAGCTTGGATAAACTCTGTTCTTGTACATGTTATTTTGTATAGGTACAAATTATAGAAATAATTTTAAAGTTTTATAATGATTGTTTGAAAATGAGAATAGTAAGTAAATTATGGTTATTCTGTCGTATAGCGTTACAAAAGATGCATTTAAATTATATAAAACAGTCGTGATTTTTATGGATGAACATCTTCACTTAGGTACTTTAAGTAATTTGTAGTCCAAATTTCTGAGTGGTTAGTTCTCTTCAATAGAATCACTCAATTTAATTAAAATACATTTCATAACCTAAAAAATATCACTTATTTCCTCACAACGATTTAGCTTACAAAATTTTACCCTAAACTGCTGCATGCTGCAAACGAAAAATGACTTAATAACCTCCAAAAAAATGCGCCGCAAATTATAGCATATCTCTAACTGTGTTACCACCCTTATCTCCTCAAAATCATCAAACGGTATCGCTCCATCACTCCACATTTCATTGTATTAGGTTTTGACAGATATTGCTAAACGTCACATAAAACGCACGCATTACACCCGCGGGGAACCGAACCGGGGATTATTCCGTTAATTTAATCATATATTTCGTGTAATAAGGCAAGGGTGCTGAGATTTGAATTTGAAAGTTTAAATGTAAACAAAGTTAAAAGTTGCAGCAATTAATTTGTTTTAATGAGGAAAAACATAAATTTCGAACGGATTTTGAAAAATTCCTGACAAAATAATATATTTGTTTCGAATTGTGGTAATACAGATTACAGATTTTATATTTCTCATCGCAATTGGCAAACAAATCTATATATTTACGTACCTATAACTTATTAGAGTTAATTAAAATAAAATTAACATGGTAATAATAAAATTAACGTGGTGAATGTTAAAAATATGTTCATAAGTACTTCTAGAAAAAAAACTATTTAATAAATAAATGTTTGAGTTTGAGTTTAAAAATAATAAATAAACAAAGTGACTAACAAAGCTTGAATAAATAATAAAAAATAGTTTTCATGAAAATACTACATTGTTAAACACATTTCCACTTTACAAAACCTTTTGTGTTGAGTAGCAAACACCGCGGGTGGTCGTTTTATATGAAAACTATTTTACAATAGAAAGTAGTTTTGATAAAATTAGACTCTATATCCTTGTATTACAATCTATATTTCTTTCTGTAAGTACATACAATTTCAGCATCGTGAAAATGTTAGTGTCAAATTATATTATGATTGTATATTATTATTTCACAGTTATTTGTATTAAAAAGATTCCCAAAATAAACTTCCTAAGAATCATAGACAAAATAATAATTTTGAAAAACATTTATCGCGATAAAATGTAAGGCATATGTCTTAAATACTTTAATCTGATGAAAAAAAAAATATTGAAAACATTAATTCACCGAAACAAAAGCACCGAGTCAAATTTAATTAAAAATCATTAAGCAGAACTTTATTTTTTTAATCAATTAATTACATTACACATCTCATTTAACGCATAAGTTCATTATTATTTTAAATGATAGCGATAATTAAAATTTAGAGTAATATCCACCCGCAAATTAAATTGTTCCAGGGACCCAGATGCATTTAAGGGTTAACTCGTCACTGAGTCGACGTTTAAAGAAATAACTGAGTTATCCGTAATTTGATTATGAGCAAGTCGTATTGCTTCAATGGTTTGTCATTTAACCCTTTATTGCGGGCTTAATAAAGGGACCTTGTAGACCCGGGCATTTTGTTTTTGTTTTACCGATTAGAATTCTGAGTGACTGGTTTTGTAGGAAATAAATTTATAATTTATTTTATTACCTAGTAACGTTCTTATGTTATTTTATTATTTTCTCTTAATGAATTTTAAGTGATGCAATTTTGTTTAATTGTTAAGATCAATCAAGAAATCATTTCTTCTTACCTATTTATTATTGGTGTAACCCAATAGTACCTAATATAAAGTAACTAATGATGTGCTATAAACTTTAACATAACCCTAAATCGACATTCTTAAATAATTAAAATATATAAATCGTCGAATTATAATATCTCACTCGATTCAAACACAAATACAGACTAAAAAACGACAAGCCAACCCTCGTTCCATATTTGAATTTTTCAAACGTCCAATCTACATTATCTGTGCAAATATAAAACCATAGACAGCGGAAATGCTTTAATATTTGTCAACGTCACATCCCCATTGCTTGCTTCGGAATAATATAGAAAAAAATTGCTACATTTTTTTGTTCACAAATGAACCGTGTCGTTTCTGGCTCCTCTTATTAGATTAACAGGTCGATTTAGAATTCTGTATGTGGATGTTTATTTTACGGAAATGAATCGCATTTGTAGGGTTGGATATTGTTGACTCAGCGTAATGTATTTATATTTAATGTGCTATCATAGCACATTGGGATTGATATCATGTGTGTGTTATATATTTTCAAATTTCAATGTTGCTGTATACCTAAGTAATAAATGTATGTTTTTAATTAGTAGAATCAGTTATTAGTTTACTATTCTAAAGGTTGAAACCTATAGAAAACGTATATGAAAGATAAAAGAAATATATTGAAATATTGTGCATCTTTCAAATTGTAAATTTTACGCCGCAAGCTTAGCTCTAAATCGCGACAAGCGATGAGTCCAATGCACAGATTTAAGTCCTTCCAAGAGCAGATCAAGTAAAACAAAGAAAGCCTTCCCAGCTTCACAATACATTGAATCCTTAATAACATTGTATTGTTATAACGTGACGGACTTTAAACTTCATTACAGTATGAGTCTAATCCCGCCACACATTAACAACGCGTCTGTTGCCGACAGTATTGTGCTCGACCAAACATTCATGGGAATCACTTTGGCAGGTTTGGTAAACTTGCGACTCTCGTGCGATTATTTGTCGCGGTTGATTTGCATTAACACATGCGACGCTGTAAAACGGTTAATTTTTAAGATATAATTTCGAATACTCGAAAAAAGTGCCGTATAAATATTCGTATTTACGTAAAACGTGTCTGTTTAAATTAAAAAAATTGTACATTATCTTTTTTTAATCATCCAAATGTGGTTTTCTACTGACAACACCATTATCGATTATCATTACTGTCGTGGCAGAATGCTAGTTCATTATACAATGCTATTTTTTATCTATAGATTAGAAAGAGCGCTATATCCACGCTATCACAATTACGTCTGCGATTGTACCAAAATTATAACGTAATAACCGAAATTACTCGAGACAGACAAAGATAGTACAGTCAAGATGTCCTTCATGTCCTTATCTTATCAAAGTTTTATTACTTATCTAATGCTACTATTTTTAAATTAAAGGCTTATTGTTATTTTATATACATAAGCCGATAATTCAAAAGGATTTTTTTTGCTGCATATTTTCATCCAACTGACGCCTGAAGCTGCAAAGGACAGAACATTGTGGAGAAGGAGTGTTGGATCTGCCGACTTCAACTAAATGGGATAAGGCAAGGGAGATGATGATGATGATGATTTTCATCCAACTGAATTTTTTTTCAATTCGAAATTCACAGAAAATAATGGCAAATCCTTTATTTTTAAATGACAAATAATTACAAATGTTATATCTTTTTTGTCATCGAAAGGTGGATATCTACTGACATCACTATAGAACGTGATAATTAGGTACCTAATCATAATTAATAATTATCATTGTTCATACTGAGGTAAGCAGATAAATTAGTCGAAAATTACTACGTCACTTGTGACAATGCACCTAGTTTTTCCGCATCGAACTACATAAACGATGTTCGATTTCGAATCATGATATTCATCGAAAGTTTAAAATATAGATATTAATAAATGTCTCTAACATTATTGCACCAACAAATATATTTATTACGTTTAAATTTAACACCGAATAGTATTTCGGTCGCACGTTTACCCCGGATCTTCAAATATCAGCCAACGTCTTAGGCCAGCGTCTTGTTGCAAGTTCATATTAAATTAAACAGGCACCCAAAGTCATTAAGACCCGTCGAACGCATTTACACGGTTGGATCGCAATTTCGTATGTGGTCAATGTATTAAATGGTTGCCGTAATATTATTTTATATTTTAATTATCATTCAACCTTGTTTATTTATTTATTTTAAAAACAAGAAATGACAAAGCAGAAAATGAACTATATTACAAAAAGGTAACATTTGTACAACAGGCGGCCTTATTGCTGAACAGCAATCTCTACCAGGCAACTTGGTAGGATTGTATAAAAAATCCGAAAATTTGTTGTGTATGTCTTTCTTTCACATCGCATCGGACTGATTAGTTATTTTATGGTTTCATTTTTTGACTGGAGATGATATATTATGATATTTACTACATACTTTATGGTGGACAGACGACCTGATCAAAGTGGCGGGGAGCCGCTGGAGTCAGGCCGCTGGTGATCGGTCGTTATGGAAATCTTTGGGGGAGGCCTATGTCCTGCAGTGGACGTCTTAAAAGGCTGGAACGAACGAACGAACGAACTATAAATAATTAATAAATGACCTAATAGTTATTATTAAACATTTTATAGACTGTAATTTTTATAAATAATAATATGTATCGTCATTATTAATATAACGATAATCTACAAATGATACAATCATAATTATTAAGAAGCGGATTCATAATGTATGTACAGATAATTAAGCCAATTATAAAGTATTAATCAGCATTTATTAAAGTATTCATCACAGATAATATAATAATATAACAAGTATTAATAAATACAACAAACGAAGAATGATAAAGATTATTAATAAACAGATTGATAAATAATTTTAAAATTACAAATTCAATTTTCTCAAATTATTTTATTGCAATTGTTAATTAAAATTATAATCACCCTTTCTTTTATTATAACGAATGCAACGTATATACGTAACGAAGTAATGTTCCATGATACATACATATAAAAAACTGTATTATCGATTTCTCACTAATCCATGTTTCATTGGTGTTTCTGTACATCTGTTGTCGATTTGCGACCTGTAATTTGTGGACATTAGTAACATTGGTTTCAAATTAGTTTCATACGTCTTCATTGCATTCATTTTTAATTTAAACGCTTTTTGATTATTGGTTGAACGGTAGTGGGTATTGATTAATCACATGTGTTATTTTTTACTTTCAACTGTAATATTTATTGGATACTAGTGGTCCGCCCCGGCTTCGCCCGTGGTACATATTTCGCAACAAAAGGTAGCCTATGTCCTTTCTCGGGTATCAAAATATCTCCATACCAAATTTCATGCAAATTGGTTCAGTAGTTTAGGCGTGATTGAGTAACAGACAGACAGAGTTACTTTCGCATTTATAATATTAGTATGGATAATAGTTGCGCACTTAGTAATAAGATTTCAAAGATTTTAGTTACCTACCTAAGAAACAAACAAACTTGAAAAGAGATTTTAGTTTATTTTGAGCCCTTAAAAATTAATTTTAAGGCTATATAAGTTTGATATTAATTCCACCCCACTAATTAATGATTACTTATTCAAATCGAACGCTATAAAACATAGTTTATTAAAAATCAATATACTAAGGTTGATAAAATTTTACATTTAACCCGCAGGTGTTTCTTACGCTAATGTAATCTGAACATCTGGTCCTTATGCAATATGCAATCTACGTGGTATTAGGGAAATTGAAGGTATGAAAAACTTTTGAAACTCTGAATGAATAACTTGGAAAATTTGATTAGAACTTTCTAGAATGTTACGTGTGACGTCGTGGGAATTGAGAGTGCATACTAATGTTTGTTAAGTATTCATTTAGTATGAAATGAAGTACCATTTATACACAGTTTGGCAATTCAGAATGTCTCCATTGGCCCGCGGAGTTGCCGCCCTGTAGGTACTTAGTACTTACATACTAGCCAAACCCTTCCACTTGTATTACTTTTTTTTTTATTCTCGATTAATCTTTCGCTCTCATTATAAATCTTGGCAAATCTTCAAAAACCGGCAAAGCTTACCGTCAGTCGAATCAAAACGACCGCTCTAACAATATACATCACTTAATATACAATTATAGTAATACTAGATTTCCGCCCGCGGCTTCGCCCGCGTTTTCAAAGGAAAACCCGCATAGTTCCCGTTCCCGTGGGATTTTCGGGATAAAACCTATCCTATGTGTTAATCCAAGTTACCCTCTATATGTGTGCTAAATTTCATTGTAATCGGTTCAGTAGTTTTTACGTGAAAGAGTAACAAACATCCATACATCCATACATCCATACATCCTTACAAACTTTCGCCTTTATAATAGTATTAAGAAAGATATTAAGATTATGTTGTTAATACAGCTGCAGAATAAAAAGAACACCATGATGGAAAGGAACTTGAATATTTATAAGTTAACTTAACCCAGCTAACTGCGTCAGACAAGCCAAAATATTTAATTATCCTGTCTACTTTTTCTGAATTTCTCATTAAACAGTACAATTTTGATATTATCTTTATCCATTCCATAATTACAAAAGAGTTAAACAATACTTAAGATTAATCATTCCAAACAATTGAAAAATGAGTTCTACGCCTTTACGAAATCAATGTTAATCTGCGCATCAAAAACAAAGCCTAATGGATAAGTCGATTTGATGGTAATTAATGATGTTAGAGATTAATAATAAGTCAAAAAGCGTAGAAGCAAGTGAGTGGGAGGGGAAATGAAGATGTCACGCCGTAATCGGATGGTCGGAGGCTGGAGACGTGACTTTGATAAATAGCCGTCAATGTAGGGAAACGCGGGTGGTGCAAGTTAGAGGATGGAGCGAGGAGACCGCTGGATTGTTAGCTCTGACAGCACGACTGTAGTATTGTGATAAAAGAATATATAATAATTATACTGAAAGAAAGAAAGAAGAAAGAAAATACATTTATTTGTACCGATGCACATTAATTTACATAAAAAATAAATAAAATTAACTTATAACTAGTTACAACGGCACAAAATGGATAATATCCACTCAGTGGTTTGAGAATCTAAGGACATATAAGACACTTAGATTCTCCACTGATTTTCAGTGGACACCACATTGACAACCTGACAGTGGCAGTGTACATATTATGAAAAAATAAAAATAAAAGTAATTATGTATATAATATATAAGAATATAATATAGTAGATAGGAAACATATATATATATATTATAAAGAATTATTACTTACATAACAGACAATAATACATTCTACAAGAAGATACAATACTAATACGCGATACATCATAATTATAATTAATAAAAAACAACTACAAATAGAATTATCACCAGAGCCGTACCGAGTCACGTGTTTGGAGCCCCGACCTCAGAACCTTTTTGTAAGCAGAGCAAATGGGACTTCAGTTTGTTTTTGAAGCCCAATACATTGTTGCTATTGCGGATCGGTGGTGGCAAGTCATTCCAGCACTTAGAGGCACTAAATTTAAAGCTACCCCTAAATGCTGCAGTTCTGTGGAGGGGCACTTCCATCAGTACATTCCTGTACCGTGTTGAGTGACTCATGTTTGACTCCGACAACCACTTTAGCTTTTTGTACAAATAGGCTGGTACTTTGTACTTAACTACGTTAAATAAAAGTGTAGCTAGATGTATTTGCCGTCGATACTCCATCTTTAAAGTGTTACTGCTGTTCAAATACGGGGTGACATGGGCTCGTGGTGGAATATTGTGACAAAAGCGAGTGCAAGCATTTTGTACCCTCTGTATTATTTTTTTAGTTGATGCTAATAACCGGGGACCTATGACAGTGCTAGCATAATTAAATTTTGAGAGGATCAGCGATTCACATAATAGTTTTCGAACGTTTACATTAAGATAATTTCTTATTCTGTACAATAATTTAAGACGATAGAAACAATTTTTTGAAATATGAATTATGTGATTATGAAAACGTAAGGATTCGTCAAAGACTACACCTAAATTGCGTGCTTCCATAACCCTTTCTATTTGTTCTCCGCTTATTGACAAACATGGTTTTTGGCTTGCGATGGCATTAACTTGGCACCTGGTTCCTAAAATCATGTATTTACTTTTACTTGGGTTTAAAACGAGGCAGTTAGTTTTTGACCATGAAACAATATTATTTAGATCTTCTTGAAACTTTGTCAAGGCAACGTCCATCTCACTCACTTTAAAAGAAATGTATAATTGTATGTCATCAGCATATATATGATATTTACAATGTTTTATGACATTTGTGACATCCGCTGTGTACAAAATGAATAGCAGTGGACCGAGTATGGAGCCTTGCGGAACGCCTCTAGTAACCCGGACACACTGAGAAGTACATGCATCATCTCCACCTATTTTAACGACCTGTGAGCGATTTGTAAGGTAACTTTCAAACCACATAACCGTGTTCGCATCAAACCCATAATATGTAAGTTTTGAGAGTAGCAACTTTATATTAATAGAATCAAAGGCACGTGAGTAATCTAATAAGACTAGTATGGTACCTTCTCCTTTATCTTGTGCCTCCAGTACGTTATCGACGACATCGATCAAAGCACTAGTGGTACTTCTATACTTCCTAAACCCAGATTGAAGGTTAGGTAAAATATCGTTGGACTCTAAGTACTTTCTAAGCTGGTCACAGACTATTTTCTCTAAGACCTTGGACAGGCACGGCAAAATACTAACCGGTCGTAAATCCTTGAAATGTACTGGGTTATTGTTTTTTGGCAGCGGTGTTACTAGTGCCTTACGCCAAAGATAAGGAAAGGTATTCGATGTGATGGAAGCGTTGAAAATCAAAGTCATTATATCAATGATGTATGGCAACAATAATTTCAGCATCTCTAGCGACATGCCATCACAGCCAACCGCGTTGGATTTCAAACTTCTGAAATGTTCTAAAACCTCTTTTTGTGAGACAGTTCTCAGAGAAAATTGTAAGTCCTTCTTGTTCTGCATAAAGAAATCCACCGCGGAATCGGGTGCAGTGATGTCGCCAGGTACATCGAGAAAATGTCTATTAATTTCGTCAGGTATTGTAATACTGGTATTGCAATTGAAAATAAAAATTAATTTGTTTGGCCTTCAATAAGAATTTCTCGTGATTTATAATTAGGTACACGTATAAAATATTATTTTTCCCTGTTCACATTCTTCTTCTAGTGACAGAGAATTGTTAATTTCAATAAAACGTATTTATATTATACTAGCGGTCCGCCCCGGCTTCGCCCGTGGTACATATTTACGTTTTCTCTACATAAAAACCATCCTCGTACTTCAAGGAATATAATAAAAAAAGAATTATCGAAATCGGTTCAGCCTTTCTCGAGTTATGCACTTACCAACACATTTTGCGATTCATTTTTATATATAAGAAGATAAGCAATAAACATATTTAGAGTAAATTAAGTATTAAAATGCATATGCTTATGGATATGCATTTAAATATAGGGCCTGCGTTTACTTGATTATTTTTATGAATACTCTATTTGAAAACGGGGGCAAATCCGCGGGCGGAGAGCTCTAGTACTTAATTATATTAGTAGCAACTAGCATGCTATATCTCTTGTGACTTGCAGCCCATCTTAGCGAAGAAGACGTCGCGCTTACAAATAGGCTCAACAACAATTCCGCTACAATCCACTCCGATTAATTGATTTAGATAAACGAAATGTTTTTATTAATGAAATTAAGGAAATTGTGTTCTGTTTAATTTATAAATCTTTCTTGTCTTACTACCTACTTATATTGTAATATACTTTTAAATTACAAGGAAATTTTGCTAATTATGTGTTACCCAGTGTTACCTATACCTATACACGTAGTATATTATTATTAGTCTGTGCCTATACGAATAACTTGTAAAATTCTCTCTACATTCAACACAAAACAGTTTTCGCTTTATATAATTTTCGGTCCCGAAGCTGTTACTTTTCTATTAAAATCATTAGCATTCCATGTTTCTATACTGTTATTTATTTCAAGACATTCACAAATGTTTACATCACCATAATAAATATTTAAGCTCGTTTCATAAACGCTATTATTTTTAGAAATATCGTCCGCATTGTAGATTCACCCTAATCATTCTGCACATGAAAGTTAATATGAAGCGTTTATGCAAATATATTTTTTGCTATATCCAAGTAAATTTGCATTCATTTGAGACCTCGTTTTTTGTTCAATGGCCCGTACTGGGCATAAATATTGTCTTTGTTTTTGGTATTTTACATAATGCCCTGGGTCTATGCAACGTTTTGAAAAATTAATACATTAATTTTTAATTCGCATTACATTTGAACGCTGGACCCTTTGTAAATTGAATTTTTTTTGCGTGAAATATTTTTTGTTTACATCGGAGTTTAGAAAGATGTTTCTACTTTCATGAGCTGATTAAATGCCAGTGGATAGCCATAATGTAAGGTTAAATTCAAGTCATATATCAGAGAAATTTTTCTTAATAGTTTCTAGAAAGAAAGAAAGAAAAAGAATATTCATTTGTATACTCATTGCTAACGACTACTATTATATTATGTCTCTTTTCCTATACTACAATACCTTCTAACCCCCAACAAACCCACACTTCAAGACAAACCACGAATAAATACGTCTTTGACACCCCTACCCTTATATGCACTACTGACCTATATGTATCCATGCTTAGGGCTTTCAATTATTTAAAGTGTAGGGTAGGGTTAAAAAGGTGTAAAGTATAGCTATGGTGTAGGAAGGGTCTATGTAAATCGCGACTTACGCTTATCCGTAAAGTTCTGTTATTACAAAAAGTGTTAAGATTAAAAAAAAATTAATATTACAAAAAATATTTAAAAAAAGACGTGTGGCACTCGGGGACTGCCGCGGTAAAGCTATTGCATGCTATGCCTTCAAGCCACACCTCCGAGCCCGTCGGAGTGGGGAGCGTGAGGTTTTTGCGTTACGGAATTTCTCGATTCGGTCCCCGCGCTCAAGGTTCGCTGTAGAAGCTATGCAATAGCTTAAAAATCCACATAGAGAACCTACAGTAGTCTCGACTACATACAATAGGCGCTGAAAAATATTTGAAGAGGACGAAATTGACGAAATCATAATTTTATCTTTTTCTCAATACTTTATTATTTTAAAATCATCTCTTCTAGTCTGCCTTCTATCCTATTTAAACTTGAGTCATGTTTATTCATTCACCAATACGAATTTATACTCGCAGCACATAGTATAGACTGGCTTTTGAATTCCCTTTTCTTAATCATTAAAACTTACTTTAACTCAACCACAAACTCCGTATCAGAAAGTTAGAAATTAATATTTATTTTTCTCTCTCTACATCTTAGTTATCGTAACCTTGCTTGAATGTCACGGACATTTTAGGTCGAGTTCATATTCAACCTTTTTTATTTGTTAATATTTATATTAGTAAGGTGTTATCGGAAGCTAATATTGATTTACTAACGTGCTTATCTTATGAACGTTCGATTCAGAACTGATTAGTTATTTTTGTGACGAAAAATTATTCATTTATCGATGTACGCTATTATCTTCGATCAATACTAACTTGATCGAAGGCTATCATAATCTAATTATAGGTTATCTATTAATACACTATGACATCCTTAAGAAATTAAGAATGCAGACACGTTACGTGGTACCGTGTCTGCATTCTTAAGCCTGGTGGACCTTATTAAAAAAATAGAGTTTTCCTTTACCATTACGTTAACAAAGGCAAAGCAGCGATGCCACTTAAATCATATTTTTGTATCAATTTCCTCATCGGATCGTCGCAAGAGGATGGAACATTGGAGTAAACAGTTACTGTTAATTCCAACATAGAATCACATTGGTTAAGCTCTCGTAAGTGTGTTTAATATTTCAAGTAACAAATAAATAATTATTAAATACATTTCATTTATTTTGCTCCCTTACAGTCTAATTTAATAAGCTTACAATAAAATTTCAAAAGCTTATTTATTTTTACAGTAGGTAAACAAAGAAGGCTTCTTTTGAATGAGAATTTATGAATTTTCAGATTTCTACCCAGCTTTTTCCAGTTTTTAATAGTAAATTATATCTGGGGTTGAATAAGGAATATACTTTTCAATACTATTGCCAAGGACAAGGACAGCTTCCTACGCGATCTTAGAAGGCTAAGTCCAAGGTTTATATCTCACCACAAAGGAAATATATTTATGTAAGAAGAAAATGAAAGCTCTATTACGTCACAACCTTGAACTTCACGTGCTTAACATTTTCTTAAGCCATTTAATACTGACCTTGTTTCAGGATAAACAAGATCTTTAGATGTAGAATACTTTTACTACAATTTATGTTTGAGATGGCAGTTAATTTCATTCATGAATTCATTCTGTGTTAGTTGGATTTTACCTCAAAAGTTTTCTCAAAAAGATACATTTTAGTTGTCTTTTAGAGGGGAGTGGAAGATAAGACTATAAATTTTATTTTATGTTCACGAGGTTTTATATAATTGTATAACTAGCTTTCCGCCCACAGCTTCGCTCGCTCCTAATAAATTATAAACTAAAAGCTTGATTTTGCATCTATCTAGGTATTAAAAAACCCATCAAAGTCTGTTGCGTAATTTTAAAGATCTAAACAGACACACATACGGCGGAAAGCGACTTTATTTTATACGATACCATGTAGAGATAGGGAGAATAAAATATATAAAGACATACACTTATGTGATGTTAACATTAGATGTTATCGCAATATTTATGCAAACTGTATTTACATATTTTGAGTCTGTCTTTTTTTTACTTTATTCAATAAAAGTGAGTTCATGTGGCTTTTAAAATATAATACGTTTCATGTACGGTATTATTGCCTTGTATTATTTTTTGGAAACATACTTTTGGCTTTTTATATCAAAGGATGTGTGAATAATGTATTTAAAAGTTCTTTTAAAAAACATAATCAAAATAATGTTAATCTGTAATTAATTCAGAGTAGTATAATTTAAAAAAAGAAAGTCGGTTCGGTGCATATTTGAATAAACAACGGTAAGTTAGAAAGGGGTATAAAAAAAAATAGGACAAACCCTTCCGGCTTCGATTGAAATATTTGCAATTTTTCCGGACAGTCCGCTGCGTACATTTGCAAAATTACGCGGAACATCTAACAAATGAACGCGGCACAAAACGCAGACGCCCTAATGTTCGCCCATCAAAGCCTTAAATGACACACGTCATTGCAATTACAGCTTCTGCGTTGCATGACCATGGAAGGGTTGTAACGTCCAATACTGGTTTTACTCCCACACTATACTCCAAGCGCGAACAAAACACGCAATGTATGGTTGTCATAGCGATAGTTCCAATGGGCTTCGCTGATATATTGCGGGGTGCGTGCAGGAATTATGGGCCAAATCCATCTCAGGATCCAATGACGTCATTTCGCATCTGAATGACAGGGTGGCGAAAGGGCAATACACATTGTCTATACTGTTTTGTATGTTGCAGGTATGTGGTTGAAATGGACATAACAATTATTAGTGGATAATTAAACTTCTCATCTAATATATCGCTATAGCTGATAGTGTAATAAGAATTAACGATTATTGGGATATTTTCAGCCAAATCAGTCTTCGTCTGGTTATAAGAGATCTTTATCTTTTTGAATGTGTATATATAACATTAATTAGTTTAAGAATAATTGCGTACATCTATGAATTGTGTCATAATTTCATTTTTTTTTGTATTGTATTATATAAGAAAGCCCTTTCATTTTAATCTTTTCCATAAGTGACGTACACAATTATAAATTTTTATTTTCACTCACTTCATTGCTTTTCAAATTATGGGCTTTTCTCGCATAGAATAAATACTCATTGTTTTGTATCAATTATAGTGCCATAACAATTTCAATTTCTAGACATTTCCTAATCGTCTCAAATTTAAACATTACCTGTACCTGAATAACGTAATTTGTGACGTTTCGGCAGCTTTCACATTCCGCCTGTCTCTTTGCACTTCCATTAGGAAATTATATCGGAATTATGTGGAATCCAGGCTTGGAAACGGAACAATACAGAACTGTAAATCATAATTCTTTAGGAAATAATTTAGTAGGTACTTACTACCTGTGAAATAATAATATAATACTTGTACTACCATAATTTAGTATAGTAAGCTTTTAGACAACTACGTGAACAGATTTTGGTTAGATTTGTGGATTCATCAGTTGTGTTAGGTGCTTAGGTGCTAAGTTATAACTCATAACCTACTGACATTTATTTAAAAAAATTGTGGGATTTGCAGGAATTTGTTACTAGGTACCTACTAATAATTTTATTTCTCAATACGTTTTGTCCGATTTCGCAAAATTAATTAACTTCGGTTTTACAAGTGTTATACCTACAGTGATTGTTTCTAATTCGTATTCATTAATTATGTAAAGGATGCTTGCAATTTTAAATAATCTGGAAACCGGTGATATTCCCTTAAAAGTATCTATAAGAATGTTGCTTATTACGGGATTCCTAGAACTCAAAAAATTTGCATCTACTAATCTAAAAATTCTATTACTGGCAGCAATAAACATAAATATATAATAAACTTATATAATTCAGGGACTTTCACGAACGTATGAATAAGAAAACTTAAACTGTAACAACAAGCACCGCGACCAAGCATTTAAATTTTATTGAAGCATTAATATTACCATATTTTTATAGAAATTCTCGAAAGTGCTAATCTCAAGGCAATGACCTCGCGTTTAAACTTCCACGTTAATAAATTACAAATACATTATTATGAAGATTAACTTAAAATAAAATTAGTGTTCGGCCAGCGGTCACGAAAGCATGAAAATGTTTCATTACAAAGAACGCTGACTCAGTCGAATTTACCTTTGTTTAAACACAAAGTTAGTAAGTATGTATGATTTTTTACGGGACAAAACGAACAACAAAACACAATTATTTTTAAGAAGAATAAACGCCGATAAAACCTATAAACTATCAAACAGATAAAAACAAATAAAATAATATAGTGAGACTATGAAAATGCAATATAAGGTAACCCTTATTCGGCCATGCTTAAAATTATAAAACAACATCTTTACAGTGTATATTATATTATAGCTCTACATAGAACATAGATGTTAATCCTACTAATATTATTATAGGAAAGTTTGTGCTTATGGATGGATGTTACCCTTACAAAAAAAATACTGAACGTATTTAGATGAAACTTTGCAGTAATATATTTTAGGTTATAAGATCAGGACAACTTTTGTATGCCAATTTGTTGGCGAATTGTGCCGACGTGAAATTTATTATAAAAACTTTGTAACAACAATTCTAACAAATAAATTTTCATTTCATTTCAATACATGAAATATAGAAATATTTTGGTCTTGGGCTCGTCTACGAGCGAAACCGCGTGGCACAGCTAGTTGAATATAGTACAGAACACCATAATTAAACGTGCAAACACCTCAGCAAAACATCCTTCCACATAGTTCTAGAAAACTGTGTCTGTGTGCTACAGGTGCTATATGACACACACAAGCGCATTGACCTATTTATTCCCCATTTTTCTGTAATTACTCACCACTGCTTTGTTGGCCCCCCACTGGGGGACTTATGCTGCTAAATACGACCACATAAAGCTTTAAGATAGGGAAATTTTTTTAAATAGTGTTTTGTTGTAAATACAGTTCAAGAAGAAGTTGATATATTATGTATTATGATGTCACTTGGATTGTGAAAAATTAGGTTAGTATTAACACAGTATCAATCTGTGTTATTTCTTCTATAGTATACCTATATTTCTTCTATATATTAATGTAATATTATACACTAGCTTTCTACCCGCGGCTTCGCCCGCGTTTTCAGAGAAAAACCCGTTCCCGTAGGATTTCCGGGATAAAACCTATCCTATGTCCTTTCTCGGGTATCAAAATATATCTATACCAAATTTCATGCAAATTGGTTCAGTAGTTCAGGCGTGATTGAGTAACAGACAGACAGACAGAGTTACTTTCGCATTTATAATATTAGTATGGATTTCACACCTAGTTTACGAACACGAAATCAAATAATGAACTCCTTCATGCACATAAAACTGAGATGAAGTATGAAGTTCCAACTATACGTTGTCAGTATTCAAAATAATCGTGGTGCATGAATCATCGTCACCTCTAGTACATAGGTATTACATAGGTACCTAGAATCTAGGTACCCTTGACGTGGGGAGCGCAGTCGCCTGAAAATCATCACGTCTTCATGATTGCAGAGGGCTTTTATATTGCATTAACTATTTTGTATATAAGTCTTTGGGGGAGTTCACATTATCGCCGTAGGTTAAGTTTTAATAATGTTTTTATTTTCCTACGCTTCGATGTAACGCTGGAAAAATGTAGGGGATGATGCATTTTCTTTAGCATTACATTTTATAGTAAGCTAGATTTCCGCCCGCGGCTTCGCCCGCGTTTGCAAAGGAAAACTCGCATAGTTCCCGTTCCCGTGGGATTTCAGGGATAAAAACTATCCTATGTGTTAATCCAAGTTACCCTCTATATGTGTGCTAAATTTCATTGTAATCGGTTCAGTAGTTT
The DNA here is from genome assembly GCF_061535395.1 of Colias eurytheme. Classification (NCBI taxonomy): domain Eukaryota; kingdom Metazoa; phylum Arthropoda; class Insecta; order Lepidoptera; family Pieridae; genus Colias; species Colias eurytheme. The sequence continues at coordinate 7,766,962 of NC_142999.1, read as the reverse complement.
TTACGTGAAAGAGTAACAAACATCCATACATCCATACATCCATCCATATATTAGACTAACGTAGTCATATTATACGTTTGGATAAAAATGTTGTGGATTGGTAGTTCTGTTATTTTTATAGAAGTAAAATGATGACATTATTATATAAGTATTCGAATAATCCTTCACATACAGAACTAAAAAATACATATTTAAATTTTCTAAATCCATTCTTACTAATAAATCAAGAGACGATTCAAAATTTTAGCCACATAGTATAAATGCCAAAATCAAAACAAAATGATAAATTATTAACCATTCAATTGAAAATTCACCTTTTGATGTACAGAAAATTGAATGTCAATACCTATCTACCATACAGTGCTATTTTAATGCATTGGTGATCCTAATGCAATAATCACTCCATCAAAATTAAACCAGTGGCTGATATAAAACTAAATGGAAGTGCCTTTGGTCAAATAGATGTTAACATTTATCATATTATCTGTGATAATAATATCTGTTTTTACTTTTTATATAATCTTTGTTTCATTAATAATGAACTTCTATCCAAATTTTCACGCCGTCTCCTTGGTACAGTGGTTGACGCGTGAGCCTAGCACCGAGGGGTCCTGGGTTGGATTCCCGCTGAAGACGAAGAAAAAAAAAGGTCTCGGTCTGGTAGGACACAGAAGGCTGATCACCTACTTGTCCCTAAAGAAAAATTGATCAGTGAAACAGATGTATAATGCATCTGCCCCTTACATGGGACTTCACTTTTTTTTATCCAAATTTTTGTTTCTTTCCTATCATAGCTTACAGGTCCCAGCGTAACATCCAACACCACACGGAAAAAGAGTCAGACTTTGCGAACACCATAAGGGTCAAAAATTAACTGTAACATACCAAAACATTTTTATTTACATTAAAACTTAACATTATAGAACATACAACTACATGATGGTTTTTCCTTTTAGTTTATATCCAAAATTCACAACAACATGTCTGTTTCTCAAATAATATACATTCAAAGCCACATCCAGCAGTTCACACGCATTTAAACGAAACCTGTCATCCCTTTGATCCGTCGCTGCATTGAAAATTTTAATCGAAACCCTAACCACTGACGCTTGATCGCGATAACAAGCTAATTGACCATGTAGGAATATCAAAGGCTCCTGGTTGTGTAAATATTGTATAGTGGAAACTGTTCAAACGGTACGCTTTATTGGTAAATGGAGTGTTTGCCAACTGTACTAACATGCCTTTTATAGACGTTTATTTATTTGCTAGCTATGCCTGTTTTACCTGCATTCTACTCTTATTGGTCTTAGCGTAATAAATGAACTATGTTACACTGAAAGATTTTTTTTAATCAGACTCGTAGTTCCTGAGATAAGTGCGTTCAACAAAAATCTTCAGCTTTATAGTATTAGTACAGGAATGACACATTGTACTAAATCTTTATATATATAAAATTCTCGTGTCACAATGTTAGTCTGCAATCTGCATACTCCTCCGAAACGGGTGGACCGATTCTCATGAAATTTTCTGTGCATATCGGGTAAGTCTGAGAATCGGCCAACATCTATTTTTCATATGTACCACGGGCGAAGCCGGGGCGGACCGCTAGTAATATATAGAAATGCCTCTTGGGTAGTCTATGTTATCAAATGTGTCTGTGTGTACCAAATGAATAGAACACAAGGCTTTGGAACGTTGTTACAATCAAAGCAGGAATAATGCTTTAAATTAGAGAATTTGTAAATGTCAAGGGCCAGCTTGTACTTACCTAGTTCTTCAAATGAGTGACTAATACCATCCAAATCCGTTCAAACGTTTTTGCTTGTTTCAGTATGAAATCTAGAGTGTTTGTGAACGCAAAAACATTGTGGAGGCGCACACAAATCGGATTATTGTTATAATTCAAACAGATGTTATGAGTTTTATGAATAAAACAACTTTTATTTTAAATTTTGTTGTTATTCATTCATTTATTTTTCAAAATACGCTTACGTAACATTTTTTTGAACAATAAGTACTAACTTCATAGAATCGATTCGTAAGAGCAAACAAGTGTAGTGCAGCTAGTGTATCAATGAAACATTTAATTTATATTGTCTTTAATTTCAATTATCATATTATATAATATGTACAAGCAATTAAAAATATCAATTCACAAAAACCAAACCTAAAATTGCACAATCAACTCTTATTTTTGCAATTTGCACTAATGAAGATGGATTATCCATTAATATGTTTAAATTTAATTTAAAAATTAACCAAAAACATGTGTAAATTGAACAGTCACAAACACATAGGTGGTGACAAGGCTAAGGAACTTAATAGGCAATTTAATGTCAATTGAGATCAGGCGGCTGATAACGTATTCAAAGGGACGAATATCCAAAATTCGTATCGCATCTTCTGCTTTTATGCTGAGCTGACCTGAAATATAATAAACTTTATTATAGAATTTAATGAGAATCAAAAGTTCGACGACGCGGTTGGCGCAGTGGTAAAGTAACTGCCTACTGAGCCGACAGTCCCGGGTTCGATCCCCGGTCAGGGCAAATATTTGTGTGATGAACTCAATTATTTGTTCTTGGGTCTGGGTGTTATTATCTATATATGTATTTATTAAATATTATATTTATCGTCGCCTAGTACCCACAACACAAGCCTTAATTGAGCTTACTGTGGGACTAGGTCGATTTGTGTAATAATGTCCTATAATATTTATTTATTTATGTTTCATCCGCTAACCCGCACTTGGCCAGCGTGGTGGAATATGGCCTGTACACTCATAGGAGGCTCGTGTCCCAGAGGTGGGAACGTATATGGGCTGATGATGATGATGATGAAAGTTTATTATACACGCGGCTTCGCCTGCACTAAAAAATAATCTTTTTTGCAACATTTTTCATTACTGCTCTCTATTATGATCTCGTATTTTCAGATAGATTAATACCATAATTAACCATGGCTGGTTATTGCGATCATATGAATTTGCAAGTCAGTTCAATTCACGGCGTAAACTGACTGGGAATAAGAGGTCATAATACGGCCCCTGTCTTATTGGTGCCATGACGTTGATACCATGATATTGTTATACAAAAATGATACGTCTCTATTTGCTATCGATTTTCAAGTTAACAAATCATCCATCCTTATAATTTTAAAGCATCAGGATAAAGTTTGATAAAATATTAGTTTTTTTTTTTAAAGTTTAGCATTCTAAAATATTACCTGAATCAACTTTATAGGCTTCAATGATAGTTAATTTTATTTTCTCCATCTCGACCCGTGATAACTCCATCATGACACACGGAAAAATAAATGTGACAATTTGATAGAATGATTCGAAAACCATGTTATAATTTATCTGAAATACCAAAAAAAATTGTGATGAGTGAAAAAAATACACATTTTACTGATAGTTTGCCTTTTCTTTTTTTCAAATAAATTAACTGGGTATTTTGTTGTAATTTGACATGCTACTTAGAACGCTACGCTAGAACAAGATGAAGGCCCCGGCTTAACTCGTAGTACCTAGATAACAAAATAGTCATGATCTGTCTGTCTGTCTGTGTATTCTTAATACAAACAAACATCATATACAAAAGTATTATTCAGAGTCCATCTATTCTCTTAAATTTTAAAGTTGGACCGAAGTTCGTTTAAGGACCGAAGATGATATGCATCATAATATAACATAGTAGGTACTTACACCCTCACTCCTCGATTTTTTGGTAGCTGTTCCGACGGTAAGCATCAACACATACAACAGGGTGTAGATTAGGTCTCGTAATAACTGTAAGGTAAAATTATTTTTTTTTAATATTCAAAAAAACAAGCTCTGAAAATACGGTCATATTCATTTATATCATTTATGTTTATAAATATTATAACTACTAGCGGTCCGCCCCGGCTTCGCCCGTGGTACATATGTATTTACGTTTTCTCTACATAAAAACCATCCTCGTACTTCAAGGAATATAATAAAAAAAGAATTATCGAAATCGGTTCAGCCGTTCTCGAGTTATGCGCTTACCAACACATTTTGCGATTCATTTTTATATATAAGATTATGTTTAGATAAACAGAAGAGGAAGTTAAATTATAATTGCCAGAATACTTTATTCAATACTAGCTTTCCGCCCGCGGCTTCGTCCGCTTTGTCTAAAACATTATAAATTATATACTAAAACCTTCCTCTTGAATCACTCTATCTATTAAAAAAAAACTACATCAAAACCCGTTGCGTAGTTTTAAAGATTTAAGCATACATAGGGACATAGGGACAGAGAAAGCGACTTTGATTTATACTAGATATGTAGTGACAAGAGAAAGTAGATTTGATTGTCGCCAGGCCAAATATCATCAAAATTGTTAGTAGATATTCTACCTAGTTGTGAAATATTCTTTCGTCTTTGCAATGATACTTACAGAAATTTTCATGTAAAATCCCGTTGAATTCAAACAGTCCAATAAACTGATATAAACTTTGAGGCAATCTTCAATGTCAAGTATTGTTTTTGCATCATCTTTGCATGCTAAAATATTATTTTGAAACGACACGCGCAAAGCCTTCATTCTATGCCAAATCATTTCGAAAATTACAAATCTTGTGAATGCGAGTACGTGACCGCTGATTTTCATTACATACCACGTTAGTAAAGCGAATGGCACATCTTTAAGAACAATCCTTACACTCTCGGAATAACCCCAAAAAATGTAAGCTTTTTCACTCAAAAGGACAGTGAAAAACAAAATTGTTGCGATCGAGTTCTTAACCTCCAACGTCGTATCCTTCACTGCCAAGTACGTTTTTAGAAAACTGAAGAAGTATTGACTCCCATAGATAAGGGCAACAGATGTACATATCAAATAGTCAATTAAATACATCAACGAAAGAACTTTATAATATGGAATATCTTGATATATTACAGAAATATATCCTCCATATAAAACAGCGATAATGATACACATACAAAATAAACGTGCAATGACGTTCAAAGAAATCCTCTTAAAATAAAACGAATAGTAGCCACAAAGAAACTGCAAAATAAACAGCACCCTCATGTAGATAATGAAATTATTCGCCATATTAATAACTAAATCGAAACTACATGTAATTCAAAACTAAAAGACAACACAACACCAATAGTTGTCATCAAAATGTAAAATATGAGTGTTCTGAACATAATCAATACATTTTCACTGGATTGATTAATGAAACTATGACGTACCTATATTATTATATTTTGTTGGAAGGACACACTTTCAGAAATTCGTTCTAATGATATATTATCAGTACCTACCTACTCTATTGATATCGTATTACCATTAAAAAAATTTGTAATGCATTTTCGTTTTAGTTTTCATTTTCGTATTCCCTCTCCCTCTCCCTTTCCCTCGTTTCGATTTCAAGGAAAGCACTATCTATAGAGAAGAATCGACAATAAACTCCATCGTTGCTCTTAAATCATCTCAGAATTACAATTTAATTTTACAAAATATGTAACTGCATAGTGCATATAGTATTATCATAATATGCCAAAGAACTGTACTGATACAAATCCAAGGAACTAAAAATTCGTTTAGCAGTTCTTTATTTATAAAAGTTGTGTAACGTATACGACTTACTTTTATATATATTTACGTAGTAAGATATAAGTCGGTAATATTATCATTGTTTTGCAGTGTGTTAATGATAGCTAAAAATATTTTGTTTGTCACTGATGATAACGTTTAAAACAAAATTTGCCGAATGATTATGAATTTTACTTACTGTATACTATATCTCTAATATTTATAATATGTACAAAATATTTGTGAAGTACTAATTGTGTTAATAAGTACATTTGCGAATCCCAGTATCCAGCCATTGTTACTTATTCATCATCATTAACTTGGTCATTTTGTAAATGTTTTCATTATTTGAACAGACAAAACAATAACATCAGAATTTATTGTTCCTACTAGCGGTCCGCCCCGGCTTCTCCCGTGGTACCTATATGTTTAAACTATCCTATCTCTCAAGTTGGATCGAACTGCACATGGTGCGCGAATTTAATTATAATCGGTTAAGTGGCTTAGGAGTCCATTGAGGACAAACATTGTGACACGAGATTTATATAATATACTAGCGGTCCGCCCCGGCTTCGCCCGTGGTATATGTTTACGTTTTCTCTACATAAGAACCATCCTCGTACTTCAAGGAATATAATAAAAAAAGAATTATCGAAATCGGTTCAGCCGTTCTCGAGTTATGCGCTTACCAACACATTTTGCGATTCATTTTTATATATAAGATTAAGATTTAAGTATCACAATATGTTTTGTCTATAAGTGCTATCTACCTAACTCATAACAAAATAAAATACAACTTCAATGCCTAAATATAAATTTTATTAATATTTTAATTCATTATTTTACTAGCTTTCATTACGTGGCTTCGTCCGCATGGTCAAAGAATACCCACGGGAATGAGATATTTCACCGCGGTACAATGGAGCTAATGTCATACTAGTAACTATACTTAGACACAACAATCATACTATTAAATTGTTCCGTTACCACGTGAGAGAATAACAAATATTCAAACGGCCGGTAGATAAATAAATTAAATATACATTTTGAATGAGGTAAGCACAAATAAAGCAAACAAACATTGTATAATTAATAACGAATGTAGTAAATTGTTAGTAATGAAATTCTACTAAAAATAGCCCTAAAAAGTATGATTTTTTCGGAACACAAAGATCACTTACAAATTTTAATCTCTAGAGTGATGATATTGCAATTATTTCGACTTAAAAGTCAATCACCGCCCCCATATTCCTATAGTTGTGGCTTTAAAAGGGATTGAGTTTTAAACCTGTCGTGAGGAGAGAAGCAATTTTCGTGTTTGATTGATGCCCGTTTTGGGTATAACAGAGTATAGAGTTAGCAACTTATAGACAGATAAATTAAATAGGTACTAGAAAAATCTAGATAGGAACTTTGATACTGTTTCAAAATAACTTAATAATAAACACTGAGAAGAACTACAACATTAAAATTTTATATCATCCGATTCAATCAACAGTATGTTTTGTTCTACGTCACATACGTAACTAAAACTTAATCAATCGTACAAATCTGATTGTCTAAAATTTGAGACCTGCGTCTACCACATATAATTAATATTGACCGAGTTCCAATTTATTGGGTGGAGTCATTCATTAAGAGAAAAATTGTTTGTCTGTAAAGTCGGTTTACTGACGATCAAGAAGCTTATATCTAATACAATGGAGATTTCAGTATGAAAATTAACTTGTAACAAGAAAATATGACTTTAAATGACGCCTGTATGTTTTTTATCGCTTTCACACCTAACTTGGCAAGTAGAACGTGACAACGTCAAAAGAACAATCGACATTTCAAAACAAATATTATGAATGTTCTATACATTCCTATATCTTCAACGCAGAGTCTATTGGTTTGTCAGAGGCCATAATGGGAGAGTAAACAACTGTAACACCATTTACATGCAGACTCCTTTGTGATTTACATGCTCTGATACGAATGGTCCCGAAATTGCTTTTGAATTTAATCGATTCGCTATTAAATTGTGCCCTAAAAAACGTACAGCGAAATTTTTTTCGATTTTAAAATTGTCTCTTTCCATTGTTATGGACTTCTTGAAAATAATTTCGGAATCATTTTGTGTAATCAATTTTTATATTTTTATAGAGCCTATACTAATATGCTTCCAAAGTATACTTTTTCGAAAGTGGGTCTTTAAGTTAAATAATAAGTAAAGAAACACATTGAGGTAATACACTATTGAAAACAAATATTTAAATATAATATTTTAATATTTTTTTTTATTCTTTATATTTGCTGACTATTTGTGCTAATAAATAAAAAATAAAAAAGCACAATCCCAAGCACCATTCACCTTTCGAGATAAAACTGGTACATCTTTTGACGAATTCGTTTATTCATGGAGTTTCCATATCTATCCCATCTTCCCTCAATGTATCGAATGTATTGAAAGTGTTTATCAGTATGTGCACACTTGAGACGGTTGAGAGGCGCCATCTCTTGATAATTTTGCTCTTAAACTTACTGAGAGGATTCTACCAATTCTTATTATATAAAAATTATAGTAAATAAACTAGATTTTTTAACAACTTTTTAACCGTTGATTATACTTTTATCATTTAGATTAGGACGATTACGCTTGACTTGCGGAAGTGGTTAAATACGAGTGTTGACCCATTTTATTCGACATTCTAGCATTGACCGTGATATCTTGCGCTTGTGTATTGTGATAAGGTTACTCAAACAAAATTGTGATATTACTACAATGGATTTCAAAGATAAAGTAGTTATTGTCACCGGTGCGAGTTCTGGAATTGGAACTGCAATTGCAATTTATATGTCACATCTATCAGCAAAATTAGTATTAGTCGACCGAAATGCAAAAAATATGGAATCCGTCGCCAAACAATGTGAAAACTCAAAAGGAATCAAACCTCTCCCGGTGATAGCTGATATATCAAATGAAGCAGACGTGGAAAGAATTGTGAAAGAAACTATAAATCACTTCAGTAAATTGGACGTTCTTGTTAATAATGCTGGTGTTATAGGACTGGATAGTATTAAGGATACAGAAATATTGGCAAAATTTGATAGAATTATGTCTATTAATGTTCGAGGAGTGCTACATTTAACTACGCTTGCTGTTCCTCATCTGATCAAGAGCAAAGGCGCTATTGTGAACATAACTAGCATTGTAAGCACTAAAGCGACCCCTAGTATGTTGGCTTACTCCATGTCAAAAGCGGCATTGGACCACTTCACGAGGTGCATTGCTTTAGATTTAGCTGGAGATGGCGTACGCGTGAATGCAGTTAGTCCTGGAATGGTGAGAACCAATATGTTGAATTCCGCTGGTTTCTCTGATGCTGATACTGATGCTTTTGCCAAAAGAGCAACTGAAAAAACTCCATTGAAAAAACTGACTGAAGCCGAAGATATTGCAGCTATGGTGGCCTTCCTTGCTAGTGATTGTGCTAAGAGTATTACTGGATGTACCCACCTTATCGATGGTGGTAAATCGTTGGTATAATGTAATTTATTATTTATTTTAATATATATTTAACTTGAAATTATACGCTTCAAACCAATGTCCTTGTCTTTTTGATATCATCATCATCAGACATTAATAATTTATGATCTAATTTTATTAATTTCTTACATAATTATTTATATGTATAAGAAATTTAATAATATTTGTTCAGAATGCTATTTGATAAATTTAAACTGTGGTAAATTAAATAAAAATACGCTAGCACTGAGTATTCTTTGTTATATAACACAATTATCATTATAAAAAGATAAGAGCTAAACCAGCATTGTTTATTGGCAAAAACTTAATTGCCGTGACCCTCGGAGTAATCAAAAAGGAAGAAACTGATATTTTTAGATGCTATTTAAGGTAAATTTGGTATGTAATAGGTTTCGACTAGATTAAGAATTATTTCCATAGATCAATAATTCTAGTATTTTTATTTATCGATTGCCACTTTTACAACTATATTTATTTTTACACATGTTTAACAATAATTTATATTCACAGCTAACTCAATCTGTCTACGCCATAATATTTATAACTGATATTTACTACAAAAGAAATAATACATTTTGTTGTACTTATAATATTATACAGAGTAATTCGTTTTCAAACATACATCACCCACATATGAATAAAACAATAAAACAAACATAGCCAAAAAATATTATATTTCTTAAAACAAACAAAAAATTTAACCTTGTTTAGTTTTAAATGTATTGCTGAATTGTATAGCAACAATCAAGTGGCTGATGCAAATTGTGGTGTAACTCAGGGGCATAGTCGCGGTAATTCGTATAGCTCGCCATATATAAAACTTGTATGGCCTGTGCTTTATGTATGTGTAGCTTTGACGTTTCTCACTCAGCAATCTTTCATCTGAAATTAAATTTATATTAATTCTTTAGAGGTGTTAAGGGCCATCCAGATGGAAGTATGTTACTAAAACATCTGACTTGCTTTCGTTTTGCGCACGCTGCGGTTTACAACTATTGCAAAAAGATTCGTTACAACTTTTGGTCTTAATTTTATCCTTCTTGCCTCTTTTGGCAATACGCGGTAAGGAAATTCGTTCCAATATTCAAATACTAGCGTTCCGCCCGCAGCTTTATTTATTTATTTATTTATTTTTCACTGTATAGGAAATACAAGATTAAGACGACACAAGATAAAAGATACAATCGGCATACAGTGGGCGGCCTTATGGCTATAAGCCATTTCTTCCAGGCAACCGTCGGGTAGAGGATAAAAATATAATAACTTCGGTAGTGTGAGCCCATAATTAACATGAGTTATAAATATTTGAATAATAAAATATATAGTAACACATATACATAAATATTATATACGTATAGAATATAATAATCACATACATACATACATATACAAATATCATACACATACTAACAGATACAAACAGCAATACGATAATTACATAAATACTACAATTAGAGGGAAAGGAAATAATCTTTCAGCATTTTCTTGAAAGAGTTTATTGTTTGAGCACAACGAATTCTCTCAGGTAGGTTGTTCCATAAACGGATTGCAGTGACAGTGAAGGAGGAGGTGTAATATTTAGTCGAGTGTATAGGGAAACTAAGCAAAAGATTGTTGGAAGATCTAAGAGAGTAGGTATCAGTTGTAAGGCGCGGGACATATACAAGCGGCGCGGCGCGCATCGGGCGCACCGCGGGCGCACTGCCGGCGCGCCGCGGGCGCGCTGCCGGCGCGCCTCGGGCGCGCTGCCGGCGCGCCTCGGGCGCGCTGCCGGCGCGCATCGGGCGCGCTGTTGGCGTCCGAAAATGATATTTATATAGAGTGGTTAAATGCATTTTCTTCATGCATAATTTAGTAAAATTATGTTTTTTGTGCTAAAAGAGATTAACATTAATTTGAAAGTAACGATTTTGTTTTGATAATTCCTTGTAAGTAAATAGCGAGGATAACCCCACGATTGCAAATATATCTTTGTTGGAAATGTTGGAATTTACTTGGAAAATTTTATAGTACTTTTAAAGTAATTTCAAAGTAGTACTGGTGTAATGATGGAAGAAAAGAAGGTTAAAATAACACAAAATTTATATTGTACTAGCGGTCCGCCCCGGCTTCGCCCGTGGTACATATTTCGCAATAAAAGGTAGCCTATGTTCTTTCTCAGGGTCTAAAGATTATCTGTGCCAAATTTCATCAAAATCGGTCCAGTACCTAGTTTATGCGTGAAAACCATACATACATACATACATACATACATACATACATACATACATACATACATACACTCCAATATTGGAGGTCCCAAACAACATAGAAGAAGACTATTATCATCTGTGTCAACGTCGGTACTCCTGTATGGTGCTCCACTCTGGTCCGACGTGCTGAAAAAACAACAACCCAAACGACAGGTCGCGTCGACGTACAGGGTCAGCGCATTACGTATTGCTAGCGCATTCCGCACCGTGTCCGTGGAGGCATCATGCGTGATCTCAGGGTTACTTCCAATTGAAGTCCTAACAGAAGAACGGAAGAACCTGTACAACCGAAAGAAAACCGACACTACACTCACAATGGCCGAGTTGAAAACGGATGAAAGACGAAGGAGTATCGAAAGGTGGCAACATATATGGGATACCTCGACTAAAGGAAGATGGACCCATCGCCTCATTCCACAAATTAAACCATGGGTCAACCGTAAACATGGCGAAGTTAATTACTACCTGACCCAGATGCTTTCTGGGCACGGTTGTTACCGAGAATACCTGCACCGGTTCAAACACGAAGACTCTCCAGACTGCACAACATGCAGCGGACAGAACGAAAACGCTGAGCATGTTTTCTTCGCATGTCCAGATTACCAGGAAGCTCGGCAGACCTGGAAAAACATCATTGGAGCAGACGTTCGTCCTGAAACGCTAGTAGCAGCGATGCTCTCATCTAAGCAAACATGGGAAGCAACAAGCAACTTCGCAACAGAGGTATTAAAAGACCTAAGAAGCAAGGAGCGGATGCGAAAAGCTGTGGCGTAATACCTAAATAAGAGGAAGAGCAGCAATGCTATACGTCCCCCCGTGAAGTAAAGCCTAACGGCCATCCCACGGGGTTACGGACTGGAGAAAGAGGGTTGTTTTAGTCGGTATGGACCATGAGACCATGATCGAGACCGACATACCAGGTCACAGATCTAGACCTGAGATACTCAACGGTATTTTTTCCCTCTATAATAAAAAAAAAAAAAAAAAAAAAAACATACATACATACAAACCTTTCCTCTTTATAATATTAGTATAGATAAAATATGGTTTTCAAACACACGTTTACATTTAAACCATATAAATCTTATCATTAAAATCTCAGTTCAAAAGTATTTACAGTACTGATCATTCCACAATATTATTACAATTACAAATAAATAAAAAACACAATCAAAATCAGGATTATCTTTATTTCTGACATTGTAAATACATGGGAACTTTCATTATGCTCTTCTTCATTTTCACTTTCCCTACTGCCATCACCTGTGTAAATCATTTCATCGATTAATTCAATTCACCTTTAAAAACAAAACGAAGAAGGGTATGTAATAGCAGCTCTATATAATTCCACACAGAGAGAACACATTTTTGACTGACAGGCTACCGTCTCCTGCCACCCGATTTGTTTTTGATTGTGTATGACCGTGAATTGACCTCTATTTGGATGCGATGGGGGAAGCGCGCCTGCGGTACGCCTGCGGTACGCCCGCGGCGCAACCGTGGCGTGCCGCCTCGTCGCCTTTCCAAAATTATTTCATACAAAATGTATAAGAAGGACGTGGTGCAAAACAGATTCAAGAGGTGCGCTTATGGCACGCCCGCGCCCGCGCCGCTTGTGTTTGACCCGCGCCTAAGGAAGTTAAAATTAGATTTTAAGTAGGAAGGGGAATTAGGACAGAAAAGAATAGAGTAGAGAAGCCCGCCTTTGCCCGCCTTGTCAAAGAAAAATTCGCATACATCCCGATCCTGTAGGATTTCTGGTATAAAAACTATCCTATGTCCTTCTTCAGGTGTCTCAGGCTAGAGCCGACCCTATCATATCCTACTTACCTCGACAAATAAATATTTGTTTCCATAGGATTCTTAATATTTCATCATATTCACTTCTTATAAGATCTGATAAAATTGCCGGAACAAATATCATTGTAAGTGACTGCTGCAATTTTAATATAAATGGTATTATGAATACGTAAACCTGTAACAAATATTTTTATTGTAATAAATAAATAAATAAATAAATATTATGGGACATTATTACACAAATCGACCTAGTCCCACAGTAAGCTCAATTAAGGCTTGTGTTGTGGGTACTAGGCGACGATAAATATAATATTTAATAAATACATATATAGATAATAACACCCAGACCCAAGAACAAAATATAATTGAGTTCATCACACAAATATTTGCCCTGACCGGGGATCGAACCCAGGACCGTCGGCTCAGTAGGCAGTTACTTTACCACTGCGCCAACCGCGTCGTCGAATTGTATCGATAAAGAGAAAAAAAAAGTAAAAAAAGACGTGTGGCACTCGGGGGCTGTCGCGGTAATAGCGTTAGTGTAGTAATAGTGGTTGCATAGCATGCCTTCAAGCCACACCTCCGTGTCCGTCGGAGTGGGAAGAGTGAGGTTTTTTCGTTACAGAATTTCTCAATTCGGTCCCCGCGCTCAAGGCCCGCGATAGAAGCTTTGCAATAGCTTAAAAATATTATGCTACTAAAAATAAAATCAACTTGTTACAAATAGGTAATCATTATTTAGTTAATATTGTTTTCTACTCAAGGATAGAGGAATTTCTTACCCCAGCGTTGTACATTCTTATTCCGTCATACAGAAAAAGCAAAATGAGTGGATAGCTCGTTACGTAGAGAACAACCATCTAAATAAAATAAAGAAAATTTTAATAATAATTTTTCAATCGATAACATTTAACATTATGTATTCATATTTACCGCTAACTGCATTTCAATATTGGCTTCATCGAATTTATCCATCAATTTCTTATAAATATCCAAAAGCTTCTTCGTTTGTTCAATTTTAAATTTCACTTGATTTTCGCCGATGACTTTCAAATTATATGTATATTTAGACTCATATAATCCCCTGAGCTTTTTCATTCGGTCGTACATAATATCCAACAAGATAATACTTGGTAACGAGCTCAAATCCATTGATAAAGGGACTGTTAATATTATATGAACATCGAGATGATAGTGAATAATAACCTTGTAGTAAAGAACTGAGCCAATAACCTCAAGAACAAAAAAAATCACATAGAATAACGTTATATTGGGGATCAGAATCAGCGGGGATCCCAACAAATCATCTATAGATTTGATGGACATAATAAACTTCAGAATCGTTGATTCATTAAATATAGATGTAACTCCTCCGCAAAATACTTCGAATGCCACATAAAAACTGGAATCTGTTAAACAGAAGCTTAAGCAAGGAAATTGAGCGCACGAATACACAAGAAACACGACGCAGTAGATTATTTTGAGTATCTGTTTAGTTCTGGTAGTTTCAACATGATAATAATGGCCAGTCGCAAATCTCAGCAATATTATGACTTTAAATACAATTCTTTGGTAGGTTTCATTTTGAGTGAAATTACTATTCGAAGTATATAATATCATTGTGGAGTTGTTTCAAGCAAACAACAAAGAACGTACTGAAATTGAATAATATGAATCATTATTAGTCGCATCAGATAATGTAGTTTAATAAAATATTCTGTTATCTATTGAAAAAAGAATCGATTTTTATGACATTAATTGAATACGTTTTGACCCTCAACTGCTACATATAATTACATTTATGTATAACATTACTTTTCGAGAACTTTCTTATAATAAGATCGATATAGAAGTAGTTAAGATATTATTTTTTTAAACGTGCACATTGGTTTGCCAAATAGAATATGGTGATTAAAAGAAAACAGAAACAATTTACTTTCCGTTTGCAAAGCAGGTTTAGCAGTTTGAAATGAAATAAAATACGTATATTAGAAGCATTAAAGAGAATTTTATTTCAATTAACAGGACATTGTTTATACATGAATATGCTGACAATAATATTCCTAGAGACGGCGATATTCTCGTCAATTTTGCTTTGACTTTGCGGGCGAAGCAGCAGGTCAAATACATTTAAGAAAATTTAACGCGAACATTTCTAAATTGTAAAAGTACAACCAAATGACTGATACATATACCTATAAAACCAATAGGCAAAGATAGATTAATAGCTATTCCTTTACATAAATTAAACTGTACTGGCCGATGTTTCACATACAAATACGCATGCTGTTTTTCAAGCAAAAGATCTTCATCTGAAAATAAAAGAAAGTAAATGTATTGACATTTATTTGTTCTACATTTTATAGAGAGTTAAGTAATGTAGAAAATTAAAAATTGTGTATTAATATTTTAGACAAGCCGCTCTTCGTAGAGTGGCTCAAAAAATCTTTCTGTAGGTGACCGAATTTTTGAAATCGGTTGTGTAGTAATCGTTACAAAAAAACTATACTGCGTCATTTATCTCAGGATTATATTTCTACAAAATTTCATCCAAATCGATTCTGTAGATGATTCGTGATTAAAAGACAGACAGTTAATTTCGCATTTATAATATTCGTATGGATGTCTCACCATTGCAAAACAGCGTCTGTTTCCATAGAATCTTCAAAATCTTCTCGTACTCAGTATTAATGGATTCAGATAAATATGCCGGGACAAAGAGCATGAACAGCGTGTCTTTTATTTGCAGTAGAAATGGTATGGTCCCTACTAAACCCTGAAAACGTTTCATTTATCATAAATTGTCTAGACAAAATATAATGGTGCGTAATGCCTATAGAGAATACATTTTTTTATAGATTCATTTATATTTTCCAAATTTAAAATAGCTTACAGTCTTATCCAAAAAGTAACTTAATACCATTGAGATATACATATGGAGAGGACACCGCCTACATCACTTATGTTCCGCTCAACATACGCCATATGGCGTAACTGCACGCTCATTTTTAATTTGTTTTAAAGTGAAACGCATCAAATATGCCTTCGTGTGTGTTACGATATTGCACAAATAATACGGAAAAGTGCAAAGGAATAACTTTCATCGGTAAGTACCTAACTAGATAATAATTTTTAAAACTTAGTTAGAGCAAAAAAATGGCGCACAGATTTTGTTCGTGGTGTCTCCTCCATACGTAGTAATATTATCTCAATGCTTAATACTAGTACATACATATTATATTATATAAGCAAGATGTTAACTAAAATTTTTGAAACTTCACAAACATAACAAAATATGAAACAGCTAACAGTAATTGTAAGGTGTGCATGTTACTCATTCAAATTCATTTTATTTAGTCATTCTTATTAATTCATTTTTTAAATATCCATCATATCCCTTTGTCAAAACTTACACTCTCTAAGAAAAAAGCAACTGCCGTATAAACCGAAAACAAGCCCTTGGGATAACATTGAAGCAAGAGTATCATTATCTGAAAATAAAACAAAATCTTTACCTTACCCTTAAACGAAAGATTCAAAAACAAATATAATAGTACTAGATGTGCCGCGTGGTTTCACCCGCAGGAACAATAAAGTATTTATATCACTCATGTGTTAATCTGATTACAACACACATTGCTGCAAAGTTTCATCCAAATCCATCTTGTTTCATGGAAGAGTAACAAACATACATCCTCCTACTCACGCAAGCTTTCGCATTAATAATATTATTAGGCCTTACCCAAATCTGCTGATCTCTGCCAGTTTTAGAAAACTCATTTAGCAGCATCTCATAAATCAACACGCTCTTCCTGACATGTATAATTTTGAATTTTATTTGATCTTTTCCAATCACATTACAATTTGTATATTTACGTTGGAACAGCTTCCTCAAGGTTCTCAGACGATTTTGCATTACGTCAAGTAATAAAACATTTGGAATATAACTGGATGATAACGACATCATAATAACAGCACCTATAAATTTATGTTCCAAATCGAACGTCAATTGAAGGAAATAAATCGTTACAATAATGTCTACCGGAACAATTAAAATAATGTATACAATCATACGTTTCGATATTATTTCAGATTGGGTACCCAATAACTCATCTATCTTTTTAATAGATACAAAAAATCTTAGTATTGAGTCTCGAAAAAACATCGATGTAATCACACCACAAGAAAACTCAATCGGAGTGTAAAAAAATGGACTCAAATAGTCAGAGGTCGACATTTTCGAACCATAAACGGTTAGAATGATAGAAACTGTTACACAATATATCATTCGTAATATTTTTCTTATTTTCAACTTATCTGAGTAGTAATGACCGGCGAGTAGTCTAAAGGTCATCAATATTTTGTAGACATCGCAACGCCTTTTAGAAATTCGCTCCCAAAAACTGTAATCCAGTTGTGGTATATCCATTTTGTTCAAAACTTCCGTCTAAAATAAGAATACTGAACACAATAATGTCGTCAAGCCATTGTATCTCATTATGTTAAGTGAACATTACTAGTATTATTATAAAAAATGTTGTCGTTATTATGTATGACTAAGGACATGAATGAAATGATGTTAGTTTTATTACAATGTTTTTAACAAAAACGTATTTAATGATATATTTAAATTACCTAAAAAAATATTAAAGTCTGAAAATATTAACAAAGTCACATAGATTTTTGTCTAAACTTAAATCAATCATTTTATGGTTTGATTTCTATTTCAATAATTGGACGGTGCGCTGATGAAATCGTGAAGGTCTTGGGGAGATAAAGGATGCGGGTGGCGAAAAACAGAAAATAATGGCGTGCTCATGAAGAAGCCTATACTCAACTTTGGGTTAAATCGGACCGAGAAAGAAAAATCGGAAGGTAAGTATAATACTAAACATTCAAATGTCAAGCTATGAACCCTTTCTAAAACAATTTTAATATAAGTAACGTATATTACGTGTACGGAAAAAGCCTCTCCAGTGAATAATAACGTAAAAGTTCATATAACAAAGAAGTCGTTATAGTTTTACATGACAACAGCCTTACTCGAGTTGAAAAGCCAATATGCATATTCTGTATTGTTTCGAAATGACTATCCACGAGTGCATATTTGTCGAACAATCATCATCCCAGATTCACTAACTCTAAAATACGTTGCGGAAAAACCGCTTTTGTGTTCTACGAGTTACGTGTTAGAATCGCGTGGTGTTTTGTTGTTTTACTAGCAGCATTTTGTGATGGTGTAATTCTGTAACAGCTTTGGGCTCTGTTCGTTAATGGACTTCAAGCGCAACATTGTTTTCGGATACATCAAAACAAATGGATATCGGACATTCGCAATCGAGGGTTTTTATGGGATAATGCATAGCAGTGGATGAATCAAACAGTAAATAAATAAACGGATAGACAGAGTTGTTAGTTTGTTTGTCCTGTTAAAACATTGTAAATTGATTAAATATAGATGTATTTTTGAACTGGTAATTAATATAATGTAAATGTCTATATAATATACCATAAATCATCACATACTCTGTAATCCTCTATTTTTCAGCAACGAAGAATTAATAGGATTATCTAAGAAGATACTAATGGTATTGGTCTTGAACCGTACAATAAGAAACAAATCTACAAATTATGTTAGAATAAAGCTCACTAACAAAAAAATTGTGTGTTAGATGTAACCATGATGTAACATTTTTATACCTAAAATAGTACGATAAATTTTATACTTTATTTGCAAATAAAGTACTGACAGTATACTTTGTCGGGACTAATTTAATATTTTGCTCGCATTCTCTGATCAGCATTAACGTAGGAGCTGCTAATTATTCTTACAAGCTCGACACTTGATCCCTCTTTTACGATCTCAACGTACTTTAGGGTTCCTACAAATTTTCTTTAAATTATAGAAGTACTAGTTGTCCGCCCCGGCTTCGCCCGTGGTACCTACATGTTTAAACTATCCTATCTCTCAAGTTGGATCGAACTGCACATGGTGTGCGAATTTTATTATAATCGCTTAAGTGGTTTAGGAGTCCATTGAGGACAAACATTGTGACACGAGATTTATATATATTAAGAAGATAGGTATTGAATAATGATAATGATGACCTTTTTGTGAATACACAAGTCAAATGAACAAACCAAACATAAAATAAAATGACGGTTTCGAATGAAAATTATAGCTAACACTAGAATTCCCAGTAAAAAATAATTTTCATTTTATTTTTCCTATATATACAAACAAATTCTACAGACGGAAAGAAAAGTTTGAAAATAAAATTCTTTAAAACAAGTGCGTTATTCACTTGCATTGTAATTTAAAGCGACAGTACACATATTATGTTAGTGCATCACTTTCTATATTTTTCAGTTGAACTTTGTGTTATTTTAAAATCATTCAGCCTGAAAAAGACTGACGTACGTACAATGCACGTATAAAATGCATAGCAATTCTCACTTATTTAAAGTCAAGTACACCAAGATGTTTTTCTAAAACATTTTAATCTTCTAAGTACGGAACCCATTAACATAAGGACCGCTCTTACATTTTGTTTTGCTCCTTTTAGCGCTGCACTATCTTGAAATGAATGCTCGCTTTCCGTGTAGATTAATTATGTAATTTTCCCCGTTTCATATTCCATAGCTGAAACAAGGAGCGTTTTTCTTTTGTTCAAACAGATAACTCTATCTCGCAAAATATGAAGGTTTTAATTTATTCCGCTGAGGTATTGTTGGGATGCTCTTTTTGGTTACATTGAAAATAATTTAATTCATTAGAAAAATAATTTTACACTTGAGTTGTGCTTGATATAAATATATTTTTTGCAGTTCTGTAGCAAAACAGAAAAACGATAAAATTTTTCAGAAATGCTTTTCTCCAAACCATCTAGTATGTACAAATAAACATACCTACAGTACATAAACAACCACCATACATACATAGAATTAAGAACGCATAGAGATCACACCGTCACCAACGCACAATCGTTAGCCTCAGGAGGGGTGGATCAAGGGATTCAGTAAAAAATACTCAGATGAATGAACACGGGTTCAATGCACTGCACTGCAAAGGACCCTCTGTTGTGTGTTAGTGTGTCACTGACGTCTTGGTGTTTAGATCTCGGGAGGGATAGCGCCGTGATATAGTATAGTCGGGGTGGTGGATAATGCTAGCACGTACAATGGTAGATATCATTGCAGTTTTTTTTTTTCTTTTTGTGTGTGGTTATACGGATGTTTGTACTGGGAGAATTGTTAGGTAAGGCAAATGTACGCAGAATTCCTATTTATTAAACATAGATTAAATTGATAATTGGAGAACTTAGTGTTAACTTTCATAATTAGCAAATTTATTATTGTTATTGAGTAATGAGGCATTCTTGACTTTACTGACAATACAATCGAGTTTTATAATGTTGCCCTCTGTTCTCACTCGGCTGTAATTCAAGTCGATGTAAAAAATAATACATTTCTGAATAATTTTTACAAACATCAAACTTTTTTAGATTACAATAAATAACTTTTGACATACCGATAACGGAAATTAAAACGTCATTGTTTAACATTACTTTTTGTACTTACTTAACTTTAACATAATTAATGCAGTCAGTAGGTATTTATGCTCTACAAAAGGTGGCGTAGAAAATGTTTTGAAACGATAATATTGTTTAGGTATGAAAGGTGAATAAAAATCCAAGTTCTCGGCCTTGACGGACCCAGGCGCTAGCCGCCATCTTGAATTAAAGGTGCTAAAATTAGGTATATCCATACTAATATTATAATTTTTTTTTTTTTTTTTTTTTTTTTTATGTAAGAGCAGGTAACTGAGCAGGTGGATCACCTAATGAAGTGACACCACCGCCCATGAGCACTGACAAAGTTACCTTTGTGAGGCTGTTACCGGCTGTCGAAGATGGATGTAGGCTCTCTTTTTAAAGGAATTTAAGTCATACACGTGCGGGAATACAGAAGAGGGTAGACTGTTCCACAAGGTGGTAGTGCGGGGTAAAAAGTGTCGCGAGAAGCGTACGGTACTCGTTCGCCAGCGGTCCAAATGGTGTGGATGGAAGTATGCTTTGTGACGGGCGGAGCGGTGGTGAAATTCCGCTGCAGGTATGAGCTCGAATAACTCCTCTGAACACTCCCCATGGTATATGCGATAAAAGACACACAGTGAAGCAATGTCTCGTCGCAAAGCAAGAGGGTCAAGCCGATCGCTAAGTCTTGGGTCGCCAACCTTCTTCTGACTGCTCTACGTTGAACGCGATCAAGTGGAAGGAGTTGGTATAACGGGGCGCCGGCCCAGAGATGTGAGCAGTATTCCATGCGAAAGTAACGGCGTTGGGCATAAAATCTTAACACGTGACCTGATCGAAAAAGCGTAAGACGGATGGATAACAAACATGCTCAACGTTAATAATCAAGTTTTCACTTCTGCCGGCACTCCCGGAGTGTAACCCGTCTTTTTTATATTTTCTTAATTTCTTGTGTGTACTAAGCGCTTTCATCAATTCATATTTTTATGTATATATTAGAGCAAATATTTATCCTATTTAAAAAGTTTCGGACTACATAAAAGCGTTCCCGCCATTTATTAAAATCATCCAAACTCTACAATAACTTATTGCACCAGCCATTATTTCGGAATTGATAAGTAATGCATATGAAAGAATATTAAAATCTCTGTTGAGGCAAATATTGTTGTGCACAGGAGTGCCCCTTTTTATAGAAATTAATCTTACAGATGAAAGTGATGGGTGGGTGTGGGTGGACGTAATTATGCGTTTTCTGTCTTTCAATTTCTATATTCAGACATATTAATTTAAAATTCATATCAAGATAATTGAATACATCCATGAATCTTTGCACGCAATTCAGTGGATAAACAATTCCGATAACAGAAATGATAACATCAAAAACCAGCATTACTTTGTTGCCCATATCTTTAAAATGCGCCTTATTATTTGTGTTGTCCACTATATTTATGATTATTTCAATCTTCCACTCAACTTAATAAGGTCGGTGAAGTCATGTACAATTAAAATTATTTTAGAACAAATAGAAATTACCTTTTACTTAAGTATTGAGTTGCTTGTCAGTGTAACACGATGGTCCCTTCAATTAATAATACTTTAAGCGAACGTAAAAAAGATTCAACTATACTTTTCAATATTCTAATGCTCTTTAGATTATTGGCGGGCCATTACTATGAGAGCGAAACGTCGAATTTGTGTAAATTATTAAAAATAGCGTATTGCTTGGCATATTCCTCTGTAATTTTATGGGGTTATATTGGTTATTTCACATTATATTCTATAGACTCTAATATATGCTATGCAATCAAATTCTTCAGCGGTATAATCACGTCTATGTTCTTTGAGAACTCCATTCTCCAATTTATTACATCTATCCACAAGATAGATTATCTACTAGGTTGTAAAACTGTACTTGTGTCGAATCGAACAATAATTATATTGATGTTATTGATATTTTATAACACAGTTTCCATAATATTGTTCTGCATTGCTAATGACGGGATTGAAGCTGCATTGTTCGGAATTCCAATACTTTCATCAACGACTTCTGCTTGTTTACCACATATTATTTTACTGGACATTATATACATGCGTATGAAATCCCTGAGAAGATTATTCGAACGAAAATTCAGTAAACTCAACGTAATTGGCAACGAACAAGTGAAATTTAAAATTATCAATATGAAAACTTGTTTGTTGATTTATAAGTCGATATTAAACAATTTTACTGAAGCCAGCAAGGAGATACAACTTGGGGTAATACTTGGGGTAACTTGGGGTATAGTATTTCTAGGGTATTGATCTATACTAATACTATAAAGAAGCAAAGTTTTTAGTTTGTTGCAGTATTCTAGAGTGGATAGGCTAATTTTATATCCTAGTTCAACCAGGGCTATCCTGGAACAAGTTAATTATAAATGTTATTTTGCTACACTATTATCAAACTCAATTTACTTGTATTTCAGTTGATGATTATTATACTGACATGCTATCCACAGATGTTATTTCTCGTTCATGAAATGATATGGCATATTTCTAAGCAAGTAAGTATGTATTATGCAATTGAAAAAAAATATTAATGAACTTCATTTGTACTTTTCCCATAACGTAAACGTAGTGTACACTGCGTGAGCGATGAAGATATGATAAGAAACTAAAACACGTTCGTTCCTAATTTTCCTGAAACAAGGGCGATTTTTGCACCAGCAAATCTTATTTCACAGCCGAGGTGGGTTGGATGGTGTGTTCTGTTGTCTGCGTGCCAAAAGATCTTTTGCATTTATTATAATTTTCTAAATTAAAAAAAAAATGTGTGCGTGTACTAGTGTACACACGTGAGAAGTGAAACTTCTTTATGACCTTATTTTTCAAAAAATAATTTACTATACGCAACTTCACAGAAATACGTCGAATCACGCGTGGTAGGGATAAGAGAAAGATGGCGCGTAACGGAAAAATGTCACGCGTAACGAAAAAATGTTACACTAAATTTTTTTCCAACCACGATAAAGAAGTTTCACTTCAAAAATACTATTTTAAATTTCAGGACTACCTGAACGCAGTACCGTCGATTATGAATATAAATCAAGTTCTTGCATTACTTTTTGCACCAGCGATCATTTCTGAATTGATAAGTTATGAGTATGAGCAAATCTTAAAATCTCTGTGGAAGCAAATATTGTTTTGCACAGGTAAGTGTAACCCCTTGTTGTAGAAATTAACGTTACAGCCAAAAGTGATGGTTGAAACCCCTTTGTTGGAGAATTTAGCGCATTAACGGTGTAACCGAAATTTATGGCTTAACCCCTAGCCAAAAAAAAAATAGATTTCAATCCTTGTATGAGTTTTAAAAATATTTTGAATAACTCAACAATCCTCAAATGTTGCAATTATGTACATGTGATTAAATTAAAACGCTAATGAAGTTGTAAAGATAACACTTGATCTAAATCCCGTACCCAATAAAATTTATAAAATGCATTGTTTGTATTATTGTAAAATTTTCAGATAAAGCACTGCTAAGGGAGACTCGGCAAGCGTACATGTACATGAAACTGCGACCGTTCGAGTTCACAATATGGCGAGTGATTCGGCTCAAACTCTCCATGCCCATCAATTACATTAGTGTTTGCGTTAGTCACTTGATTGTGATCGTACAGTTCACCAATGTTCATAAAGCTCTTAATTGATCACACGGCATTGATTTTATCATACTCCATTTTTCTGCTACCGCATTAAATATTGTTATGAACTATGTCGTTGACTTTATTTTAATCACTTTAGATCGGAGGTGTGTGTCCTCTTTCTTACCTATCTGAGTCCTTTCCTTTGTTTCTATCATCATCTCTTTCCTTACTACATTCCTATCAAAGTGGGCAATCTTTATGCAGCGGAGGTAACGCTTACCATCAGACATCGACCAGCGTCTATTTTGCACATAAGAAAATACTAGGGAACTGTACTCATAAATGTCGAAATTGAATGTAAATTAATAACTGCAAATAATTTATTTACACCATACATTAGTGTACAATAATGAATTTTTCTTTCAAATATTCATTCATTCAAACTACAATTTGTAAACCATCTTAGAGAGACTATGACTATGATACTTGACATGGAGTACTAATGGAGCGATTACACCTAACGAGTACAGTGGCGAGTCAGTAAATACGCTCTCGGCCGAGAGAGTTGCCGAACCGAGTTTGTGTTTACACGTATTTCACTAGTGGCGAGTCAGTTCAGTTTTGATCACGACGCGGACGTCTGCAACGGATCGAAAAAAAAAGAATTTAAACGGGTTTTAAATCGGCTGTTACCAGATATAGGATTTATTAGAAGAGGAAGATTAACGAATTTGGCCCAGAAAATGGATTTTAAGGCGAAATTTTTGAAGGTGGTTTCCAAGCTCCATTTGTTAGCGGTCATTTTAATTGAGATTTTCGATCAATAATTCTTTGAAAAAATACAATGACGAAACAAACGAGTGGCGAGTGGCCGAGTGACGCGACGAGTGCGTGTTTATACCTGCCAAGCGGGATAGCGAGTCGCTGCGGGGGCAGAAGAATGAAGCGGGGAGGTGGGTACTCGGCCGAGTAAACAAATTGGGATTCTAGTTACTCTCTCGCCGCTCTTCTCGGCCGAGTACTCGGCCGAGCACTCGTTAAAATGTTTATACCAACCGAGCACTCGGCCGAGGACACTGACTCGCCACTGCTATAATCGTTAGGTGTAATCGCTCTATTAGGTAAGAAGATACGATCAAAACATTAATTTCTATAACGTGTGCGGGTAACATCAACCCATAATCTATCAATAAATATAATACGTAGATAAGGTTTACAAAAAATATGTATATTATACGCATAATTATTTGTTTTCTGTCTTTCAATTTCTATATTCAGACATATTAATTTAAAATTCATATCAAGATAATTGAATATACCATGAATCTTTGCACGCAATTCAGTGGATAAACAATTCCGATAACAGAAATAATAACATCAAAAACCAGCATTACTTTGTTGCCCAATGCCCATATCTTTAAAACGCGCCTTATTATTTGTGTCGTCCACTATATTTGATTATTTGAATCTTCCACTCAACTTAATAAGGTCGGCGAAGTCATGTACAATAAAAATTATTTTAGAACAAATAGAAATTACCTTTTGCTTTAGTACTGAGTTGCTTGTTAGTGTAACACAATGGTCCATTCAATTAATAATACTTTAAGCAAACGTAAAAAAGATTCATCTATACTTTTCAATATTTTAATGCGCTTTAGATTATTGGCGGGCCATTACTATGAGAGCGAAACGTCGAATTTGTGTAAATTATTAAAAATAGCGTATTGCTTGGCATATTCCTCTGTAATTTTATGGGGCTATATTGATTACTTCACATTATATTCTATAGACTCTAATATATGCTATGCAATCCAATTCTGCAGCGGTATAATCACGTCTATGTTCTTTGAGAACTCCATTCTCCAATTTATTACATCTATCCACAAGATAGATTATCTACTAGGTTGTAAAACTGTACTTATGTCGAATCGAACAATAATTTTATTGATGTTATTGATATTTAATAACACAGTTTCCCTAATATTGTTCTGCATTGCTAATGACTGGATTGAAGCTGCATTGTTCGGAATTCCAATAGCTTCATCAGTGATTTCTGCTTGTTTACCACATATTATTTTACTGGACATGATATACATGCGTATGAAATCCCTGAGAAGATTATTCGAACGAAAATTCAGTAAACTCAACGTAATTGGCAACGAACAAGTGAAATTTAAAATTATCAATATGAAAACTTGTTTGTTGATTTATAAGTCGATATTAAACAATTTTACTGAAGCCAGCAAGGAGATACAACTTGGGGTAATACTTGGGGTAACTTGGGGTATAGTATTTCTAGGGTATTGATCTATACTAATACTATAAAGAAGCAAAGTTTTTAGTTTGTTGCAGTATTCTAGAGTGGATAGGCTAATTTTATATCCTAGTTCAACCAGGGCTATCCTGGAACAAGTTAATTATAAATGTTATTTTGCTACACTATAATCAAACTCAATTTACTTGTATTTCAGTTGATGATTATTATACTGACATGCTATCCTCAGATGTTATTTCTCGTTCATGAAATGATACGGCATATTTCTAAGCAAGTAAGTAGGTATTGTGCAATTGCAAAAAATATTAATGAACTTCATTTGTACTTTTCTCCTAACGTAATCGTATTGTACACTGTATGAGCGATGAAGATATAATAAGACACTAAACACCTTCGTTCCTAAATTTCCTGAAACAAGGGCGATTTTTGCACCAGCAAATCTTATTTCACAGCCGAGGTGGGTTGGATGGTCAGAGTTGTCTGCGTGCCAAAAGATGTACCTGAACTAAATACACAAATTTTGCATTTATTATAATTTTCTAAATTAAAAAAAATACCTTTTTAAATTTCATTTTTTCAGGACTACCTGAACGCAGTACCGTTGATTATGAATATAAATGAAGTTCTTGCATTACTTTTTGCACCAGCGATCATTTCTGAATTGATAAGTTATGAGTATGAGCAAATCTTAAAATCTCTGTGGAAGCAAATATTGTTTTGCACAGGTAAGTGTAACCCCTTGTTGTAGAATTTAGCGCATTAACGGTGTAACCGAAATTTAAAGCTTAACCCCTAGCCAAAAAATAGATTTAAATTGTTCCTATCCTTGTATGAGGTTTAAAAATATTTTGAATAACTCAACAATCCTCAAATACTGCAATTATGTAATAATAACATGTGATTAAATGAAAACGTTTTGAAGTTGTAAAGATAACACTCTTAATCTCGTACCCAATAAAATTTATAAAATGCATTGTTTGTATTATTGTTAAATTTCCAGATAAAGCACTGCTAAAGGAGACCAGGCAAGCGTACATGTATATGAAACTGCGACCGTTCGAGATCACAATTTGGCGAGCGATTCGGCTCAACCTCTCCATGCCCATTAGTTACATTAGTGTTTGCGTTAGCCACTTGATTGTGTTCATACAATTCAGTAGTGTTCATAAAGCTCATAATTGATCACACGGCATTGATTTTATCTCACTCCATTTTTCTGCTACCGCATTAAATATTGTTATGAACTATGTCGTTGACTTTATTTTAATCACTTTAGATCGGAGGTGTGTGTCCTCTTTCTTACCTATCTGAGTCCTTTCCTTTGTTTATATCATCATCTCTTTCCTTACTACATTCCTATCAAAGTGGGCAATCTTTATGCAGCGGAGGTAACGCTTACCATCAGACGCCGCACCAGCGTCTATTTTGCACATAAGAAAATACTAGGGAACTGTACTCATAAATGTCGAAATTGAATGTAAATTAATAACTGCAAATAATTTATTTACATAATACAATAGCGTAGACCCTCTATTCGATATAGCTATAAAGAGAGAGAAAATTTAAATTTTCTAATTTATTACACAAACTACCTTCAATTTTCTAATTTATTACATAAACTACTTTATGTTTTAAAATTTTCAAATGAAACACTGCTACGGGAGATACGGCAAGCGTACCTGTATATGAAACTGCGACCGTTCGAGATCACAATTTGGCGAGCGATTCGGCTCAACCTCTCCATGCCCATTAGTTATATTAGTGATTGCGTTAGCCACTTGATTGTAGTCGTACAGTTCACTAATGTTCATAAAACTATTAATTAATAAAACATCTAAACGTTGTGGAAGGCTATTAACACTAATACGACACTATCCATAGATTTTATCCGAATCCATCTTCTACCGCCTCAAATAACTTTAGATAGATTTGAATTTTGAGCGTAAACTATAAAAATGTATGTCAGATTTAGAGCAGATATGGTCGAAATGGGCTTAAGAAATTTGACATCATCAGTGTACAATAGTTTTTTTTATTTATTTACTATCAAACAACAAAGAAACAACATGTTATACATTATCAGTTGTGAAATAAAAGAACTTTGAGATTTGTGGTAGCGTGCGTGTGTAATTAATAGGTTAAACTATCTAATTAAGTAGCTTGAAACTTAACAAAACAGAGCTTGTTATATTAGAAAGTAACTCAATAAACAAAAGTGGACCCAATATAGAACACTGTGGTACACTAGATGATATTTTCATACAGAGGTTAAGCCAAATTCTAGAAATACAATCAAATTATTTAGTGTACAATGAATTTTTCTTTCAAATATTCATTCATTCAAATTACAATTTGTAAACCATCTTAGAGAGACTATGACTATGATACTTGACATGGAGTACTAATGGAGCGATTACACCTAACGAGTACAGTGGCGAGTCAGTAAATACGCTCTCGGCCGAGAGAGTTGCCGAACCGAGTTTGTGTTTACACGTATTTCACTAGTGGCGAGTCAGTTCAGTTTTGATCACGACGCGGACGTCTGCAACGGATCGAAAAAAAAAGAATTTAAACGGGTTTTAAATCGGCTGTTACCAGATATAGGATTTATTAGAAGAGGAAGATTAACGAATTTGGCCCAGAAAATGGATTTTAAGGCGAAATTTTTGAAGGTGGTTTCCAAGCTCCATTTGTTAGCGGTCATTTTAATTGAGATTTTCGATCAATAATTCTTTGAAAAAATACAATGACGAAACAAACGAGTGGCGAGTGGCCGAGTGACGCGACGAGTGCGTGTTTATACCTGCCAAGCGGGATAGCGAGTCGCTGCGGGGGCAGAAGAATGAAGCGGGGAGGTGGGTACTCGGCCGAGTAAACAAATTGGGATTCTAGTTACTCTCTCGCCGCTCTTCTCGGCCGAGTACTCGGCCGAGCACTCGTTAAAGTGTTTATACCAACCGAGCACTCAGCCGAGGACACTGACTCGCCACTGCTATAATCGTTAGGTGTAATCGCTCTATTAGGTAAGAAGATACGATCAAAACATTAATTTCTATAACGTGTGCGGGTAACATCAACCCATAATCTATCAATAAATATAATACGTAGATAAGGTTTACAAAAAATATGTATATTATACGCATAATTATTTGTTTTCTGTCTTTCAATTTCTATATTAAGACATATTAATTTAAAATTCATATCAAGATAATTGAATATACCATGAATCTTTGCACGCAATTCAGTAGATAAACAATTCCGATAACAGAAATAATAACATCAAAAACCAGCATTACTTTGTTGCCCAATGCCCATATCTTTAAAACGCGCCTTATTATTTGTGTCGTCCACTATATTTGATTATTTGAATCTTCCACTCAACTTAATAAGGTCGGCGAAGTCATGTACAATAAAAATTATTTTAGAACAAATAGAAATTACCTTTTACTTTAGTACTGAGTTGCTTGTTAGTGTAACACAATGGTCCATTCAATTAATAATACTTTAAGCAAACGTAAAAAAAATTCATCTATACTTTTCAATATTTTAATGCGCTTTAGATTATTGGCGGGCCATTACTATGAGAGCGAAACGTCGAATTTGTGTAAATTATTAAAAATAGCGTATTGCTTGGCATATTCCTCTGTAATTTTATGGGGCTATATTGATTACTTCACATTATATTCTATAGACTCTAACATATGCTATGCAATCCAATTCTGCAGCGGTATAATCACGTCTATGTTCTTTGAGAACTCCATTCTCCAATTTATTACATCTATCCACAAGATAGATTATCTACTAGGTTGTAAAACTGTACTTATGTCGAATCGAACAATAATTTTATTGATGTTATTGATATTTAATAACACAGTTTCCCTAATATTGTTCTACATTGCTAATGACTGGATTGAAGCTGCATTGTTCGGAATTCCAATAGCTTCATCAGTGATTTCTGCTTGTTTACCACATATTATTTTACTGGACATGATATACATGCGTATGAAATCCCTGAGAAGATTATTCGAACGAAAATTCAGTAAACTCAACGTAATTGGCAACGAACAAGTGAAATTTAAAATTATCAATATGAAAACTTGTTTGTTGATTTATAAGTCGATATTAAACAATTTTACTGAAGCCAGCAAGGAGATACAACTTGGGGTAATACTTGGGGTAACTTGGGGTATAGTATTTCTAGGGTATTGATCTATACTAATACTATAAAGAAGCAAAGTTTTTAGTTTGTTGCAGTATTCTAGAGTGGATAGGCTAATTTTATATCCTAGTTCAACCAGGGCTATCCTGGAACAAGTTAATT
The DNA here is from genome assembly GCF_061535395.1 of Colias eurytheme. Classification (NCBI taxonomy): domain Eukaryota; kingdom Metazoa; phylum Arthropoda; class Insecta; order Lepidoptera; family Pieridae; genus Colias; species Colias eurytheme. The sequence goes on along the minus strand of NC_142999.1, from coordinate 7,736,050 downwards.
ATAAATGTTATTTTGCTACACTATTATCAAACTCAATTTACTTATATTTCAGTTGATGATTATTATACTGACATGCTATCCTCAGATGTTATTTCTCGTTCATGAAATGATATGGCATATTTCTAAGCAAGTAAGTATGTATTATGCAATTGAAAAAAAATATTAATGAACTTCATTTGTACTTTTCCCATAACGTAATCGTAGTGTACACTGCATGAGCGATGAAGATATGATAAGAAACTAAACACGTTCGTTCCTAATTTTCCTGAAACAAGGGCGATTTTTGCACCAGCAAATCTTATTTCACAGCCGAGGTGGGTTGGATGGTGTGGTCAGAGTTGTCTGCGTGCCAAAAGATGTACCTGAACTAAATACACAAATTTTGCATTTATTATAATTTTCTAAATTAAAAAAAATACCTTTTTAAATTTCATTTTTTCAGGACTACCTGAACGCAGTACCGTTGATTATGAATATAAATGAAGTTCTTGCATTACTTTTTGCACCAGCGATCATTTCTGAATTGATAAGTTATGAGTATGAGCAAATCTTAAAATCTCTGTGGAAGCAAATATTGTTTTGCACAGGTAAGTGTAACCCCTTGTTGTAGAATTTAGCGCATTAACGGTGTAACCGAAATTTAAAGCTTAACCCCTAGCCAAAAAATAGATTTAAATTGTTCCTATCCTTGTATGAGGTTTAAAAATATTTTGAATAACTCAACAATCCTCAAATACTGCAATTATGTAATAATAACATGTGATTAAATGAAAACGTTTTGAAGTTGTAAAGATAACACTCTAAATCCCGTACCCAATAAAATTTATAAAATGCATTGTTTGTATTATTGTTAAATTTTCAGATAAAGCACTGCTAAAGGAGACCAGGCAAGCGTACATGTATATGAAACTGCGCCCGTTCGAGATCACAATTTGGCGAGCGATTCGGCTCAACCTCTCCATGCCCATTAGTTACATTAGTGTTTGCGTTAGCCACTTGATTGTGTTCATACAATTCAGTAGTGTTCATAAAGCTCTTAATTGATCACACGGCATTGATTTTATCTCACTCCATTTTTCTGCTACCGCATTAAATATTGTTATGAACTATGTCGTTGACTTTATTTTAATCACTTTAGATCGGAGGTGTGTGTCCTCTTCCTTACCTATCTGAGTCCTTTCCTTTGTTCCTATCATCATCTCTTTCCTTACTACATTGCATTCCTATCAAAGTGGGCAATCTTTATGCAGAGGCGTTTCATGAGCGGAGGTAACTCTTTTTCTTCTTTTTTTTTTCTTCTCTTTTTTTGCACATAAAAATACTCGGGAACTGAGTCCAGTTACATTCAATTTCGACGTTGATGGACTCATCAACGTCGAAATTGAATGTAACTGGACGTTGATGAGTCCATCAACGTCGAAATTGAATGTAAATTAATAACTGCAAATAATTTATTTACACTATACAATAGCATAGACCGTCTATTGGATGTATAGAGAAGAAAAACCATTTCTTTATTTTTAACATTCAAGTTGCCAGTTTTTGTATTTTTTATTTCTGATTTTGATGCGTCTTATTTTTTGTTAACAAATAATTATAGAAAATTCGAAATACTGTTCAATTGAATTTTGTTTTATCAGAGATGAAAAATAAAAGTCAACCCAATATAGAACCCTGTGGCACACCAGATGATATGAGTTTCCAAATAGTAGTAAATTCACATACAAAGCCCGTATTAGATCATCGACGTATGATGTATACCATCTTGGAAGGATACCTACAACAATTTCGATAAGAGCAGTGACAGATCAAAACATTTGCTGCAGCCTGTATAGATCTGTTTGCATGTATCTATCATGAATTAAAACTAGCAAGTTTGTTTTTAAAGCATAGAGTAAACGTATAAGCGAACCTCTCCATAGTTTATAAAAATAATAGCTTTCCGCTCACGGCTTCGCCCGCGTTTTTAAATAATGAACTCAATTAACACGACAACAATATAATCTATCGATATCGATCTTTGGGATGCAAGTAGGTGTAACAATCCCGATAAAATTAAAAATGTATAAATTAGCCTTACTTTGTTGCCCATATCTTTCACATGTGTTCAACTATTTGTGTTATCCACTTTGTTTTATTTATTAAATCTTCCACTCAACTTAATGAGATCGGCGAAGTGATACAACAAATAATCCTTATTGGAATTACCTTTCACTTTAGTACTGAGTTGCTTGTCAGCATAACAAGATGGATTCTACTATAAACAAACGTACAAGAAACTCAAATATACTTTTTAACCTTCTTATGGTTTTAAGATTATTCACGGGCCATTACTACGAGAGTGAAGGGTCGAAATTATATAAACTGTTCAAAATTGTATATTGCTTGTTATTTTTAAGTGTAATTAGTACGCATTGTGTCCATGAATTAATGAAAGATTTTTTAAATATTAAATTATTTCTAACAATAGAAGTCTTTTGCGGTATCTTTAAATCTATATTCTTTGAGAACTCTGTTCTCAAATTCATAACATCTATCCACAGGATTGACTATCTACTAGGTTGTAAAACTATAACTAGTATCGAAAAGATCAATGCTTACATTAACATTATTAATATTTGATATAGCTTTTTCTTTTATATTCTTCGGGTTTGATAAATTTACTATCAAAGATCTATTGTACGGATCTGCTATAGGGTTATCACTGCTTTTGAGTTATCTACCACATCTAATTTTACTGGACATTATATATATCCGTATGTCGTCACTAAGAAGATTATATGAACGTAAATTTATTAAATTCAACGTGATCGGTAACGACCAAGTTAAATTAAAAATAATGAATATTATGATATATAAGACGATCATAAACAATTTTTCTGAAGCTAGTAACGGGATACAACTGGGGGTAAATACATTCATTGATTTGTTAATTTCAAATATTTTTCATAATTTTTATAAAACCATTTTATTTTCAGTTGATGATTATTATCCTAACATGTTATCCTCAGATGTTGTTGCTTATGTATCAAATGATATTTGTAATTTCAAAGAATGTAAGTATAATCTATTTGTTTATTTATGAAAACTTCACAGCTTACAGTATGATTGACAACTAATTAAGTAAAACTGTTTAAACGTTTTATAATTGAAAAATGGGCTAATTTAATTTCCAGATAAGTACCAGTTTTATGTATCTCCAATTAACTAATAGCCCTTTTCTGGTATCATTAATTGATTATTATTAATGACCGAAACCTTTTCCTTGTTTACACGTTGTATTTATATTTCGTGTCCGAAAAATTTTATTCATAAAACGTCTTTAGTCACTCATTCATACATTGCATTGGGACAAATTTTTAATTCCGAAAATGACACACTCTGTTTTTTAATTTCAGAAATACGTTGAAGCGTTGCCAGCATTGTTTAAAATGGCTCAAACTCTAACATTACTTTTTGCACCTTGCATTCTTTCTGAATTGATAAGTAGTGAATATAAGCAAATCTTAAAATCTCTGTGGAGGCAAATATTGTTGTGTACAGGTGAGGGTAACCCCTTGTTGTAGAAATTAACGCCAATAAAGTAAATCTGCTGAGTGCTGTTATGTATAAACTAACTTAAGCGTATCTCTATTAAGCTTTAAGTAATCAAGAAACAACTTACAGAGTATTTAATTGTAATTTACTTACATAAACTTGTTGTTAACTAACTGCCCTTCACCTATAAATTGTATTATAGGTGAAAAACTGAATAAAAATTCAGTCTTAATATTTAAGAGAGTTTGCTCAGCAAACAGCATTGAAACGCATCCTGTAATATAATAGTTCAATAAAAAAACTTACGAACATATTCGGTGCTACAACCGCAATGCTTCAGCATAATATTATTTCATGAAATAATAATTTCAATTATGTAATCTAGTTTTTAATTTTCAGACGAAACACTGCTACGGGAGACCCGGCAAGCGTACATGTATATGAAACTGCGACCGTTCGAGATCACAATTTGGCGAGCGATTCGGCTCAACCTCTCCATGCCCATTAGTTATATTAGTGTTTGCGTTAACCACTTGATTGTAGTCGTACAGTTCACCAATGTTCATAAAACTCTTAATCAATAACTCATATTTATCTACACAATTTTAAATTCATCTTAAACGTTTAGTCTATGTACCTAAATCTATGTCTATATATCTATTGTAATCTTATTTGTATCTTCACTTGTACTTCAGAACTATAAAGATATAGGTTATTCAAGTAATTAATGAATTAAAACTAGGTCACATCAGCTTTCATAATTCATTGGTTATGCTATTTGCCTTTATGTTGAGCTTATTAAATTATTATAGTCCGGTAAAATAAGACATTTGTTAACAACAATAATTCCCAGAAAGTTGGCTTTCCGGGAATTTTAATAATTGGAAAAATAATTCGCAATATCATCGATCTTTAGACGCAATGCATTCGATACGCAAGTCATTTCCATGAAATACCAAACCATTTTGGATATAGATTTTAAAATAATTACTACACTTCGATAAAAGAAATTAAAACATCAAATACTAACATTTATTTGTTCATCACTACTTTACTTATCTTCCACTCAACTTAATGAGATACGCGAAGTCAAACATAACATTATATTAATCGTTTTAATCACAATATAAATTGTCTCTAACTTTAGTAGAAAGTGGTCGTGAGCAAAATGCATAGTTTCATTACAAATACTTTGAACGAAGAAATAAAAGATTCAAGTATACTTTTTACCGTTATGATGTTCTTTAGATTACTAACGGGCCATTACTATGAGTGTAAAACTTCGAAATTGTATAAAATGTTAAAAATATCATATTGTATTGGATATTCCTGTGTGATTGCACTTGCTTTTATTATATATTGGATGGCAACTCCTTTAGACGGTCGATTGTTTTTAACGGTGGAGTTGTTTTGCGGAACAATAACATCTATGTTTTTTGAGACGTCTATTCTCAAATTCATTACATCCATTCACAAAATAGATTACCTCCTAGGTTGTAAAACTGTACTTGTATCAAATCGTATGGTATTCATATCGTTATTGTTTATATTTTTTTTCGCTATCACCATATTACTCCTCCACATTAATAATTACCCGAGTATTATTGTATTATGCTCAACACCAGTATCGTTAACACTAGTTTTTAGTTATTTACCTCATATAATTTTACTGGACCTTATTTATATCCGTATGAAGTCACTGAGATTGTTATTTGAACGTAAATTTATTAAATTCAACGTGATTGGCAACGAGCAAGTTAAAATAAAAATTAAGAATACCAAAAACTGTTTGTTGATTTATAAGACGATATTAAATAATTTTTGTAAAGCCAGCAAGGAGATACAACTTGGGGTAAATATGTATATACATCTTTTATAATTAACTAGCTGTGTCCCGCGGTTTCACCCGCATGGTTCCGCTCTTGCTGGTCTTAGCGTGATGCTATATTATATCCTATAGCCTTCCTCGATAAATGGGCTATCTAACACCGAAAGAATTTTTTAAATCGGACCAGTAGTTCCCGAGATTAGCGCGTTAAAACAAACAAACTCTTCAGCTTTATTATATTAGTATTTTACAAAATTTAACTAAATTTACATTTTTTTCAGTTGATGGTAATCTTACTGACGTGTTATCCACAGATGATCTATTTCGTGTATGAGACAATGAAGCTGTGTTTTAAGCATGTGAGTATCATTAAAATGTTCTTACTGAAGATAGACAAAATATATAATTATCTTCTAATAGGGACCAAATATTTTTTGGTTTGCTAACTTACTATTTTCAAATAAATAAGTGTAAAGCCGCGTATAAATTAAGCGCGGCAAACCATCGAACATAGGCTGGCGCGCTAAATTTATACGCACCTTAAAGTTTTTCTGAAGAATATAAGTATCAAATAGTAAAAATAATATTTATCTATATTATAGGTACCATGTTTAGAGATTCGCATACTTTGAGTTAAATTCAAAAGCAAATTTTATCAAAATAACCATTGTAATAAAGGCAATACACGTTTTTACAAAGCCATAAAAACATTACTTGTGTTCACACCTTTATCTATTTTTTTTTTTGCATTTGCATGCATATAATCTTAATATATATAAATCTCGTGTCACAATGTTTGTCCTCAATGGACTCCTAAACCACTTGACCGTTAATAAAATTCACACACCATGTGCAGTTCGATCCAACTTGAGAGATAGGATAGTTTAAACATGTAGGTATGACCGGCGAAGCCGGGGCGGACCGCTAGTATAATATATGTATATATGTATATTGTATACAATTATAATCATATAATCTATATTTTTTTTAATATTGATTTCAATTTCAGGACTACTTAAAAGCAATACAGCGCTGTATCAAAATAATTCAAACTCTAACATTACTGTTTATACCAGCGATTATTTCTGAATTGATAAATAACGAATATGAGCAAATCCTAAAATCTCTGTGGAAACAAATATTGTCTTGCACAGGTGAGTATAACCCGCTTGAAAGTGATGGAGATAACCTCATTTTAAATGTAGCTACATATAAATATTTTTTTTTTTTGTGTATAATTAGTTTGTATTTCATATTCTATAAAAATTTAATTTAATTTAATAATCACACACCTATATATACAAAAAAACTTATACTACTTTTATTCTGTAGGTTTTAATTATATTAAGAAACTGCACTACACTTATAATGAAATGTTTAAAGAAAAAGAAAATTGAGATCGTTCTGCAAACTAGGGTTACAAAAATACACACAATAGTCGAAGAAAATAAACTTTCATATATACGAATTCGAAATAATTGTCAAGTTCTAAAGTTATAAATAAAAATAACTTAGAAATTAAAATTAAAAATACTTAAATTCGCATTTACTCATCTTTTCTTATTTTTTCAGATGAAACATTACTACGGGAGACACGGCAAGCGTACCTGTATATGAAGCTTCGGCCGTTCAAGATCACAATTTGGCGAGCGATTCGGCTCAACCTCTCCATGCCCATTAGTTACATTAGTGTTTGCATTAGCCATTTAATTGTGGTCATACAATTTACCCATGCTCATAAGATTCTTAATCAATAACATTATTTGGTTTGTTAAAATTGCACTTAAATGGTACTCATCAAAGTTAACCTAATAATTAAATGATAATATAACGTGTTATGATAGATGTATTTTCCTCTAGGTTATCTCAATTATTATTTTCTTTCACATTCAAACTAACATTTGCACCTTCAACTTTGTCTTTAATTCTATGCAATTATATTTACAGTAGGTAATACCGGAATTTTTTGGCCGTTGGATAACTATCAAAGGTTTGTTCCTGTGAAATAAGATTTATCGAGGTAAAAATCTCCTTTATTTCAGAAATTGTTTACTGTATTTTCTATAGAACACGTTAGGTCATCGGTCCACTTACAACCTCATATTATAAATTCGAAATACCAAATATCGAATCGAATACTGACACTATACAAACCCGCTTAAAATAAACAGTTTTAACAATTCTGTGAATATTATTCTGTGTAGTAGGTACACTGCTTATAATGCACATCCAAACATGAAGTACGAAAGAATAAGTAGCCAATCTAGACTATTTTCTAAAGCTGCTAAATTTCACACACATTTGGCTATATTTACGTGAAGTAAAACATCCAACAATATAAGTCGGATATAAAAGCAGGCCCATATTTACTTTAGATCTAATATCCATGTTAATAGCGTAGCCATTACGTATCCCATCTAAGATTAGCTATAAAGAGGTGTATTAATCACCTGCACTCCTCAATAGTGCTGAAGAGCCGAGACTAACTTTATTTTAGTCCACTCGACCCTCCAAATCCCTATTTAATGACCAGAATTTAGGTGTGTGTTCTTGTTTATTATAGCGTAGTAGGTATATTCATGCTCGGTTGAATGGCTTACAGTTTTAAGCAGAAGACTCTAAGTTATTTTTCATAAGTTTCGTTGTATTTAAAGACTTTTTTCAGTTTCATTTCTGTATACTTTATGAAATACGACACGTATTTAAAACTAGCTGTTGCCCGCATCTTTGCCCTATCTATCATAATGGCTGTACCTATCATAATGGTTAAATAGAACACTATTTACTGTCGAATTGTCCCGTAATATTTTTATAACAGAATTTCAGTTTTACTTTGCTCGTGCTTTCGTTTTGTCAGTGTCTTGAAACTATTAATCTAAATAAAATGTTACAAAAATTCCAGATACGAAACACTTTATGATGAACACCCTTTACATGAACACTTTACGTAACAATTTCTTCTCGTATCAAATGCCCTGACATTACCGTAACTGCATCACACACTGTATAATTTTCACATACGTCTGTCTGTCCGCGATATACTATATTTACATTCGTCCCTTTGTTTGACGCGTAATTACTGTGTTCCGGTCCATTCCTACTGATATATTGGACGGGATTTGTCAATGCTTTCACATACGTTAGATTAGCACACGGTATTAATAGTTGTATTGTGTAAATATTAAGGAAATTTTAAGAATTAAGATGTCATAGATTTTAGGCGTTATTTATGTACTGTATTGTGCATCCCGATTTTTATAAAGTAGTTAGTTTTATGATCGATCTATTAAACAATATTAATGTCGTAAAATTTGATTGTAAAAGAACTTAGGTAAAAATAATTATTATAGTAAATTGCATCCATGTGATTGAGTTACTAGGTTCAACTTTACTAAAGGTAAGAATTTTCACCGTAACTCAATAATATAATAATATCTATTTTATAATTTAATAATTCAAACGAATCTGATGAATAAGAAATAAATTCTTAATGAAATGGCAAAGTTCATTATTTTAACTTTAAGCTTTCATGGAATTACCTTACCTTCATCACTACATAGTATAAAACAAAGTCGCTTTCTCTGTCCCTATTTCCCTATGTCCCTTTGTATGCTTAAATCTTTAAAACTACGCAACGGATTTTGATGCGGTTTTTTTTTTAATAGATAGAGTGATTCAAGAGGAAGGTTTTAGTATATAATTTATTAGGTTTCAGACAAAGCGGGCGAAGCCGCGGGCGGTAAGCTAGTATCTAATAAAGACATGTAGAAAGGGCGAAGCCGGGGCGGATAGCTAGTGTAGAAATATTTGTTCACACACACATGAGTTTCTTTCCTCGCTTCTCTAATATCGTATAGTTTATATTTTTTTTTAAATAATAAATTTTGCTAAAAGGAATAGCTAGCGAAATCCTTAAGACCCTAGTCTTTATCTGTATATAATGATTAATGTTAGTTCTCAAACACAATACCCGTCTAACTATTGTTGTCGTTAATTAATGAACCGAACTTACAATGAAATGTAAATTGCTTTTTGCTTTACTTTTAGTATCGCAAATTTTAAGCTTTGGAAAATACTTCTTAAAAAGACATTCTTAGTCTTAATAATAGATATATTATTGTAAAAAAATAATATTAAATTTAAATTAAAAAAACACGTTAAACTAAAAAAATAATCGCTTGTTATACCCATTGTTAATTCAATTTTAAAATCATTTTATAAAGTGGTGGCAAATGAATGCTCCCAACTACACAAAAAAATCATAAAAATCAAGGAGAATGGTATCACTGTGACAAAATCTATACTATATAATATTAAATATTCTAAAGTTGAAGTGTTTGTTTGAACGCGCTAATCTCGGGAACTGCTGGTCCGATTTGAAAAATTCGGTGTTAGATAGCCCATTTATCGAGTAAGGCGGCTATATCATCTCGGTAAGACCAACAGGAGCGAAGCCCTGCGGGCACAACTGCGGAGCACAGCTAGTATTTTTATATTTATAAATTTCAAACCACAATTCTATCCTTTCTATATTTATTTTCGTATATTCGCAAATAAATTATTCCATCGGTAATGCAAAGGCGTGGTTCCTGTCACTTGATATGATTTATTTGCGCAAGCTTTCTGCTTTCCATTCTCTTGAACATTGCAGATAATTAAGTACATTTCGTATTATTTTGGAAGAATATAAAAAAATGTCACATACTTTTTAGATTAACTGGCTGAACCGGGGAATTAAAGAAAAGATTGATCTGCTAAGACACCTACGTTGGCTTATTGCAGATATTTATTTGGCCACTTAAAAATGCTTCCGCATATTTTGCACTAGGAATAATTTCTAGTGATCGTTTCCACTAGAACACAAAACTTACTGAAAATTTTCATAAAATAGATACAAAATTTTTTTTTTTCTAAATCAAGTAACTAAGTATCTCTATAATTAAATATTTGATTTGTTTTATTTATTAGATGTATAATAATATTTCTAAGCCATTTATTTCCCTTACAAATCAAGCAAGCACTATAACTATAAATAGTTTGGAAAATCCAAAAGTGCACGCCTCATAATTTTTTTTAATAATTATTTATTAATTATTATTTTTGTTTATTTAATAACAATTAAACCACATCGAATCAGACCCTGAAAAATGAAAGGGTTCTATTCCTGAGCATACTCAAGCGTAAGAGAAAAAAAAAGACTCGATTAGTAAAGTATTTCGGTCGCTATCGTGTTAACAAGAAAAAGGATCCGCACATACAGACACACGGACGTCCAAGACAGAACTTTTTTAAACTGTTTTTTAACTAGTTAACAAAAATGACATCAAAAATATCATGAATGTTAAAAATAGTGTTTTTTCTTAATATGTGTGTGTATGTATTATCTTACAAGTGCAATGTATGATACATAAAGACATTTTAAGTTTGAAAAATCAGATGTTTTGCGCGAAGTGACAGTAGTACCCACCTCAACGCTTCGCTTATGAGGCGTGCAAAAGTCGACCTCAAGGGACCAAATCTTTCTTCATTCGAAAGGTATTTTAAATGAAATTAATATGTATTTTATGAGGATGTCCTCTTGTAACAAAAAGTCTAACAGATATTTATAAGGGAATTCATTTTAATCATTTATCCATACAAATGAAGCATACATTTTATATGTATGTTTTAATAAAGCGTGTGCTGCATATTAGCATACAAAATGAACCCGTCAGCGCGCAGCTGGTGCACATTATGACCACTCTACTGATTGAAATTGTCCATATATAGATAATAATATATGTATTTGGTTGTATTGTACGTACGTTATGTACACGTATGTTTTGGTTTTTAATTAATAAAGTAGAGACACGACATTATGAATAAGTTAATAACTACACGAAAGATATATGAATGTTTTCAAGATTAAAACGGATAAAATGATACACACAGATCAATTTAACGAGATTAACTATTTGTAATGTAATTAAACTGTTTGTTAAACATCTATCTCTATCTACTTTCATTTTTATCTTTCGCAATGTTTCAAATTTCTTTTATATATATATCAAGCTTTCTTATATTTTCGAATCGCTAAATTAATATTAAAACAAAGCCCTTATTTATCACCATCTAGTTAACAGTTTAGTCCACAATTTACATGAAAAACAATGAGTCGCAAATTCATCTCAAGCTAGATTAAATTTCAGAGATCTCTGAAAGGTTTATCGTAAGAGAAATAGGTTAATATACCACTAGTGTTTATGTAGCATCCGAATGTATTGCCCTGGACCATGCAAGGCTGACAGACATTGCAGCCTTAAATTCGAAGTCTTCATGAAGGCATGTAAATCACCCCTTAGAGGCCGGAATAGAAATATACTGAATGCAGGACTGGACAAATTTAACAGACAGTTTGAATGCGTATTGTAAACAAAGATATAGGGGACTGGATGCCGCAGTGATCAATTGTGAACAAATTTGAAAGAATGAATAGACAGTAGCATCAGAACAAGAAACTAAACATTTATGAAAATATTTAAATAGGTACATTAACTTTAAATACATTAAATTACAAATCTAAGAATAATTAAATCAAATTTAATTGATATGGAAAGATGAATACGATTATATCTATACTTCACTATTATATCTGTGTTATACCGCATGTTTAAATAGATTAGAATGTGTGAATTTGGAACTTAATTAATCTTTTATTCCATGTATTGTAATTTTTAACCAACCAATGGATCCACTAATTTATAAATAATCTTATAACAATAACATAACTTATAGTAATTTCGTAAAATATGTATACTTTCATTGAATAATTGTTATTTGTAGCATATATATAAGTCCCTATATTTTATTTGTTCGCAACGATTTTTAAATGTATCAGCACTGCTTTGCATAATATTATCTAAGTATATGATGAATGCATCAATCTTAAAATGGAATCATATTCAAGCTAAATAAGGTGTGACGATATTGTGCAGGGCTTGTAATATGAATAAATAAAACAAAACACACAACTTTAATTATGTATAAATGTATTCTAACATCTAACATCAACATTGTTATCTATTGCCTGTACTTAGCCATTCTGTTCACATCCTTGGAAGCACCTTGGGAATAAGCCGCTGATCCAAACTTACTTCAGCAATAAAATGTGGCTTCTCCCTCGAACGCCAAAGTTTCCGTTCCTAATGATATCTACTGTGACTCAATTTCATCTGAACTTGAGCGCAATTTGTGCAAATTGCTAAGGAGTTGAGACGTTATCGCAACTCAGAGCTCTAATGTAGTACATGTTTATACATGTCTTGGAGATATTTTAGTTAATTGGAATCGGTTTTAGCACGTTGAATAGATGTAGTTATGAATGCACCCTTGGTGCCGTTTAAATTAGTTGTATAATAATCGGAATATTCATATACAAATTGGGTGCTCTTTAATATTTTAGTCGTATTATTCTTATGCAATCCCACACTGATTCGGCTAAAGCCTGTGTTTTACATATACAGGGTATCCCACTATTGGTATACTAAGCGCGAAGGGACTTGTAGTTTTGCATACACTGATCACGAAAAAAATACTTCAACAACAAAATTACATTAAAAAAAATTTGCAAAATTTTTCTTGAAAATCCATGTTCTCTTCTCTAGCTTCGCGGAGCCGGCATATAAAGCTTCGCTAATGTGAGCATTTTGTCTGTGAAAACATAATCTTAAACGATAGGTCCAAGATGTTAGCAAATCTGGGTGGGTTGCTTGTTATAGGTGTACACATAGAGTTTTAAGAATTCATCTATTTGAAAAAAAACTGCGTCTGGAATTTTATAAATGTTTTTTACGTACTCAGCGTATGCAAAACTAGAACCTCCTTTGAGCTTAGTATATCAACAGTGGGACACCCTGTATACTTTTATATGAAGATAAGTGGTTTTATCACAAGATTGTGTCGGATGCTAAGCTTATATTCATGATAATAATGGTAGAGACATTAAGCTGCCAAATTCTCCAAGAACCCTACTTAATGCTTATTATAGACATAGATGTAGTACTTTTAAGTTACAAACTAATTATACATTTGAAATAAAATAATGAAATACAACAGAAACATAAATAAATGGCAAAAAGGATACCACTTCAGAATATGTAAAATGTTGAAATTTTATAGTTCTATGACAAAAACTATGAAATTGTAATTATAGAGTAGGAGAAGAATATATGATTAATCAGTAGCTGAATGATATTAGGCGCACTAAATATTATGTTCATGAGATGGCAGATATGGTCCAGGTTACAGAATAATCGTTTTTACCAAATAAAGTATTATTTAACGAAGAATTAACGTCACAATCATAAATATTCAAAGGATCAGTATTTTTGTGGTAATTCGGTGATCTGAACTATGGTTATTATAATAAGTTTTAAATTATTTGCAAGATGGTAAACAACAAAACATTTCATTTGTGAATAATTGCATTTGCCATGCTGAAGTAGATATCTTGGTAACTAAAATAGGTAACTCATCAATTGCATTATAAATACAATTAACAAAACAAATAAGACTTGACGTTCTGTATTGTAAGAACCACAGATAAATAATATAATACTGTAAGAATACATAATATTAGTCACGTAATGTACATAATAATATATTTATGTACTTTCTAAATGAGCGTACTTCTAACGAATGTTTATTTTCCTTGTGTTCTTACGTTACATAGTTTTATAATAAAAATTATAAAATAAAACATAGCTCCAATAGTTTATACTCTTATCTAAACTAATCTATACCTCTATACTAATATTATAACGCTGAAAAGTAAGTTTGTTAAGTTGAACACGCTAATCTCCGAAACTTCAGTGTTATATAGCCCATTTATTCAGGAAGGCTATAGACTATTATATCATCACGCTAAGTAAGACCAACAGGAGCGGAGCCACGCGGGTGAAATCGCGGAGCGCAGCTAGTATACTAATATTAATAAAAGTTTTAGTTTGTTTGTTTAATTGAACGCGCTAATCTCAAGAACTACGTGTTCGATTTGAAAAAAATATTTCAGTGTTAGATAGCCCATTTATTGAGGTAAGTTATAGACTATATAACATCACACTAAGACTAATAGTAGCGGAACAATGCGTGTAAAACTGCAGAGCATAGCTTGTATATTATAGAGCCGGGAAGAACGGCTCGTCGTTTATAACATGGACAGCATTCTGTGGTGTAAACAAACAATATGCTAATTTGTTGACACTGATGATCTGATAATCATTTGATTTGTCATGCATCGCTGCTAAACTCTATATTATTATTACATTAGCTTCACCATTAGCCAATATTGTGAATACCTTTTGCGTATAGTAAACTTTAGTTAATTTGTGCTGTCAATCAAATGACATGATGTATGAATCTATTTAGTTCGAGGCACATAATACACTATTGTTCTTAATTAAAATGTTCTACTTAACATTAATAAATAATAAATAAATAAATATTTCGGGACAATTTTCACACACGGCACGATCTGATCCCATACTGAGCTTTCGCTTGTGTTATGGAAACCAGATGGCTGATAAATATAGATATATTATTTTAAATAAATACTTATATTATAGATAATTAACACCCAGACACAGAGCAAACATCTATGTTCATCACACAAACATTTGCCCCGGGTGGGAATCGAACCCACGACCTTTGGCTTGGAAGGCATGGCCACTACCAACCAAGACAACCGGTCAGTCAGTAATTACATTTAACAATTTAACAAAAATTTGAATACCAAAAATTAAAAAATACTAAACTGCATCTGTAAAATGGTGCGCAGATTTAGGAGATAACGTGGATTAATCGTGTAATTAATAAAATAGTAGCAGAACCAAGGCAATACAATTTTTTTCGATCATAGAGGACTCTCTATTGAGTCGAATTATGAGTCGTGCAATATTTGGTTGTATCTGGTAAATCGCATTTTGCATAGATGATAAAAAGTAAAAACATTTTATGTAAAAATCCTTAGACCAGAGTAGCTATTTACATTAAATAATTCTTCAAATATACATATAACATTTTACTTGTGTTATATGTTATTTCTGAACTGCGCAGCAACGATGAGGTGTGAGACACAAACGCTAACAAAGTTGATTGGTAGAGAGATATTTAAGGGAATTGTACGAAAAATATACATCTTGATGGGTTGATTGGTTATCGTGAATAGAACACGCCGTATTTCAGAACGAAGAGTTTCATCTGAAATCGGAAAAGAACCATAGTAAAAGTTATTTAATTAATAAGCAAAACGATTTATCCCTATCTCTACGATACTGGGAAAGTAGAGTACAGAAAAATAAACTTGGTCTGTCTGTCTGTCCCTTCATTGAAAAAGACTGCACCGATTTAGATGAAATTTAGCAAAAAGTTAGCATTAATATAGCTTTAATCCCGGAAATCCCAAGGAACAGAGGATATGCGAGTTTTCTTTTGACAATACGGAGGAAGCCGCGCGTGGAAAACTAGTATATATTATAATCGATTACGAATATAACTATCATATTTTATACCTTTCCAAAAGACTGCCTGATGCATTAAAATCTTGATAATCCTCTCACATTCACCGTTAATTAATTCTGCTATAATTGCCGGCACAAATAACATAACTATCATGAGCAGGGCAGAACAGACTAAAAATATCACGTCGTTTATTGGCCAGATCTAAAAGAAACATTAGGTAGGAGTATTTACAAAAATTATTACATATTTAGTTACATTTCTTCGAATTAGTTTATAAAATTTAAACTTACTTATAAATACTACAAATTTTGCGTTATTAAAGAAACTAGATAGACTAAGAATTACATCGTTTGTAAATATAATTTATTTCGACACGTGTATGGTAAAAAATGATACTCAAAAAATGTGTGCGTGTACGTGTACTACGTGTAGGTAGGGAAAAGAAAAAGATGGCGCGTAACGGAAGAATGTCACGCGTAACAAAAAAATTTTACACTAAATTTTTTTCCAACCCCGATAAAGAAGTTTCACTTCTAAAAATAAAATCAACTTACTGGGTTTCCAAACAGAACGATAGTCTCCCAAAGTTGCGATAAAGTTTCAGGATAATTAACCAGTATAGAAATAAATAACTGAAAGCATATTATACAAAATTAATTGGAAGTTGGTAATTGAAAATATATCCATTATATCAATAAAACGTGCATTTTTCAACCAACTCAATAAATTTTCTTAATTCAACTGTTTTTTGGGATTGTTGACCCAGACCATAGAAATCTAAATAACAAGACACTAGAAGTCGTAAGCGTGCGTGACCTTGTCGCCACTCAGGTGATTTGCACATCACCAGTGCATTCGTCACTGTTCAGTTGCTCTGGAGACCTATGAGTGTATACATGGTGTGTTTCAGCAATTCCCATTGCGGAAATTCTTCCACAAGTTGTAATTATAATTATAAAGGAATAATATTTCATCGGAAAATATTTTTTTTTAGAAATAATGCCGTTTTTCCTTAAAATTATAGAATATTTACAAGTATTACGAGTGTCACCATAGTAATCGAAATAACAATGAATGACACAGTCGACCATTCTTATTATCACGTTTGTTCGTATTGGAGCAAAAAGTCTCATATACTTAAGGATGTTATTCTAAAATAAACCGTAAATTCGTGCGTTAGGATACATATTCAAAAGCTTAATTTAATAGATAAGTTAGTTTTCACTAAAATCAAGCTGTCCAATAAAAGGCATAGTTTACTTGTGTGTACTGTTTAGCTTTCGGTTTGAATGTGTTGATTTTGGCGACAGCGGTTTTCATACGAATTATGACATTAAAGCACTTCTATGTGTCTTGTTATTTAGATTTCTATGACCCAGACCTTTTGCCTGGGTGAACCTTTTTGTTAAAATTACCTATTAAAAGATACCTAATTAAATAGTATATTCAATTCGACTTACCGTTATATTCATGTCTCTCTCCACAAGATGCATGTTATTTATCAAGCATTCGTAAACTCGCAAGCACTTTCTCAAATTCTGTTTCCTGTATTCAATCATATCCCGACCAATAACGTTAACAGAAAAAAACTTACAAGTGAAGAATTTCCTTAGCGTCTTTATTCGGCTGTGCATAACATCTATTTCTATTATTTGTGGCATATAACTCAAAGATATCGACAGAGAAATCATAAAAACGAAACACGATTTATCTGAGTCAATAATAAACAGCGCGATCTGTATTAAAATTATACCAAACAACATTACATAGATTTTGGTATTAACTATCCTCGAGTTGAAATCCAAAATCTTATCGGAATCGAGAATCCGAAAGAAGAATATGATAATTTTTTTTTCAAAGAAAAACGACTTCATTATAGTGAGATAAAATTCAATTCCTGTATACAAAAAGGGATTTGTCACATCGAAGCTAATGCGATGGAATAAAAACACGCTTATGACAAAAATATAAGATGAACAGTAAATCCTTTTCAATATATTGTATCGTTTTGCAGATTGGAAATCGTAATAATGCCCAAAGAGCATTCGAAGAAACATCAATTGAGTTAAAGCATTAATATATTTTGTCTCGCTTTTACTTTTATAAGAAATCATGTCGATATTAAAACAATTTTATTGCACACGTGCGTTTTAGTACGCCGTTCGATGCTATTAATTTATTTAGTTGAAATATTGATCAATATTTTTCAAATGCTTTTAAGAATCTAATTAATGAAACAAACATAAAGGTAATAAAAGCAACGCAGTACAATAATTACATTTATAATCTATTTTTACTTTACATTGTTAATTATACATGTACAGTTTAGTAAATACAATGTTACAAAAAAAACATACCTTAAAATATTTATAACAATACCTGAAATTTAAAAAAATGTATGCGTGTTTTAGAGTACACACGTAAGAAGTGAAACTTCTTTATGACCTTAAAAATGTCACGAGTATGGCGTAACGCAAAAATGTCACCCGTACGGCGTAACGCAAAAATGTCACGCGTACGGCGTAACGCAAAAATGTTACACTAAATTTTTGTCCAACCCCGATAAAGAAGTTTCACTTCAAAAAATGTGTGCGTGTACTAGTGTACACACGTAAGCAGTGAAACATCTTTATGACCTTATATTTCAAAAAATAATTTACTATAAATGCAACTTTACAGAAACACGTCGAATCACGCATGGTCCCTACCATAAGAAAAAGATGGCGCGTAACGGAAAATGTCACACGTAACGAAAATATGTTACACGTTAAATTTTTTTTCCAACCCCGATAAAGAAGTTTCACTTCAATAAAGTAAAGAAAATTAAATGGTATTAACACGTATTAATAAAAAAAAGTTGCCTGAACCTAGTTTAATATTATATTATCTGTGCCTGAACTTAAATTTCATTCTGTGTTCCATTTTTATTCTATGGTTTGACGTCTGCAATGCGCGCCAAAGAAGCTAAAGCATTAGAAAGAGACAGACTGATATGAAAAGCTTTAATATTATTTTAGGGCCGATTTTTCAATCGCTAATTAAAACTTACCCGTCCAATAAAGTAGGTAATAATATTAAAATGTCACCTGTAAACAGTCAAATACGGGCAATTAGAATACATTTTGAAATAGTAGTTTAATACGTTATTCGACGAATAAGTTTTGACCAAGGATTAAAAAATCAGCTCTTAGTAACCTAAATTATAGAGAATGATTAATGAAGCGTTTTATGAACATTGGTGAACTGTACGACCACTATCAAGTGACTAACGCAAATACTGATGTAACTTATGGGCATGGAGAGGTTGAGCCGAATCGCTCGCCAAATTGTGATCTTGAATGGCCGAAGCTTCATATAAACATACGCTTGCCGTGTCTCCCGTAGCAATGCTTCATCTGTATACAATAGATGAATTAATGAGAATTTAACTATTTTTAATATATTATGTATGTCACTTTCAAGGGATACACTCACCTGTGCAAAACAATATTTGCCTCCACAAAGATTTTAAGATCTGCTCGTATTCGTTATTTATCAATTCGGAAATAATCGCTGGTATAAAAAGTAATGTTAGAGTTTGAATTATTTTGATAAGTCCTGGAATGATTTTTGTGTATTCCTGAAATATGTAAAACTATTGTAGAAAATAATTAAAAAAAAATTATGGACACGTATGCAAATGTGAAAAATAAGGAATGAAAATTTTATTTTCAACTTATAAATTTCAGTTATAAATAAAAATTTGAAAATATTTTAAGAAAGTTTTATAATATTAGATATGTATTCTCGTAATGAAATTGATTGCGTTTATATTAGTTGTTATAAAAAGATGGGTTAAACCGCAAAGCTTATGTATAAATCTAATTCATGCACATATTTTACAGTTCTATAATACTTACAGTCTCCGAATATAACATTATAATTTCATTCACGAAATATATCATCTGCGGATAACTTGTCAATATAATGATCATCAACTGAAATTGGAAATATGAGTTTGCTTTACCTCTACAATTTTCTTGCTAACCTGCGCTACTTAGCTTGTTTTGAGGAGGAATATATTTCCATGGTTTTAAATTGCAGCTCTGAAGTCGTAGCATAATGTTACACAATACATACGTAGTCTAGCTTTCCTCGTTATATAAAAATGATTTTGCTTTTCAACTCGATATAGAAGTTTCTGAGATTAGCATCTTCAACCAAACAAACAACCACAATATTAATAGAGATTAGTAATTGACAAATGAACGTAGATATTTACCCCAAGTTGTATCTCCTTGCTAGCTTCAGAAAAATTGTTTATGATCGTCTTATATATAAACAGACAGGTTCTGATATTAATAATTTTAAATTTGACTTGTTCGTTACCAATCACGTTGAACTTGATACATTTACGTTCAAATAATTTTCTCAGCGACTTCATACGGATATAAATAATGTCCAGTAAAATTATATGTGGTAATACACTACAAGCTAGTGCTAAAGAAACAGGGATTAAGTACAGTATAGTCGTAATCGGGAAATAAAAGATGTACAAACATGATAGTGAAACAGCAATATAAAATATAAATAATAACCACACAAATATTGTACGGTTCGATACAAGTACAGTTTTACAACCGAGAAGGTAATCCATCTTGTGTATTGATTTAATGAATTTGAGAATGGAGCTCTCAAAGAAAAACGACTTTATTACACCGCAGTAGAATTCTATTGCAAAAAATAAATTAATATCAATAGATGTTGCCATAAAGAAATTAATATAACCCACACACACAGCCTAATATGAAACAATAAGTAATTTTCAATACTTTATATAAGTTCGCCGTATCGCACTCATAGTAATGGCCCGTTAATAATCTTAAAATCATTACAATGTTAAAAAGTACATTTGAATCTTTTCGTTGTTCGTTCAAAGTGTTGGTACTCAAAGAATTCATCGTGTTACGCTGACAAGCAACTCAGTACTAAAGTAAAAGGTAATTTCCAGTCATTCTATAGGAAAATTTATTATGCCGATTATGACTGCCGATCTCATTAAGTTGAGTGGGAGATTTATAAAGTAAAATATAGTGGACAACATAAATAATTGTGTACATGTTAAAGATATGGGTAATAAAGTAACATTATTTGAAATATTTGTGTTTATATTCAGGTTATCGTAATCTACAAATGGTTGGTATTTCATAGAAATTACTTTTTTATCGACTGCATAGAAAACATCGAAGGATATCATAAGGATATCTTCTTGTCTTATATATAAAATTCTCGTGTCACAATGTTAGTCTGCATACTCCTCCGAAACGGGTGGACCGATTCTCATGAAATTTTCTGTGCATATCGGGTAAGTCTGAGAATCGGCCAACATCTATTTTTCATATGTACCACGGGCGAAGCCGGGGCGGACCGCTAGTTAATTTATAATATGACTAAGAATAATTAGGATGTATATGATGTAGACAAATATTTATTTTTCTTCCGAGGATGGAGCAGTTTATTTAAAGATGCCAATAAATACCAAAGGAAAAGTTTACAAGATTGCAGCAAGACCCGCCTACGTATGGGTGCTGACTGCTGAGCAATTAAAAAAAGAGAGTGTAGGTATGCCAAACCTGTCAGACGTGAATCTCCTTTGACAACGTAGACAGAGAAGATTCAAAGATACCAAAATCGTCGCCTTATTCCATGACGTGACGGTATTGCCATAACGTGACCTTGAAATTTTACTCTCAATGCGCCTAAGAATTTTCACTTCAAAAGCTGAAGAACAGCGCATTGTTAACGAAAAAAAAAATTGGTTGTCTGTAAAGTCGGTTTACTGACGATAGTTGAACGTGACAACGTCCGATTGTGCTTCTTTGTCGCTCGTTCCGCGCTCTCGCTTGCACTTCAAGCCTTATACATGGAACGCCTCAGAGTGAGGTAACGCCGCATGAGTCATGTTTTTTCGTGCGTGCAGCCGGCTCAATTGAATTATAAGACGTTGTCACGTCAATAAGAGAAGCAAAAGAAGAGATAAGAATTGCCATACTAAGACGCTTACCTTTTAAAGCGTAACCTTTATATCAGTACATAATCTTTCTTATATATAAAAATGAATCGCAAAATGTGTTGGTAAGCGCATAACTCGAGAACGGCTAAACCGATTTCGATAATTCTTTTTTTATTATATTCCTTGAAGTACGAGGATGGTTTTTATGTAGAGAAAACGTAAATATGTACCACGGGCGAAGCCGGGGCGGACCGCTAGTATCAAAATATATGAATACATGTGTAGATATTATATCCAACCAAAAATGTAAATGTGATATAAAATCCAAGTACAATATTAAAATGTTTTATCTTAAAACTAAATGAAAACATTCCTAATCTTTTCACATTCGCCATCCTATATATATTCCTATATATATACAGTATTATCTATGGTTTTATAAATTATCATACAAAATCGGATGTTAAAATTTAGATTAAATAAAAATGATTACTGTATACTACCATGTTATTTATTTATTTATTTAACTCTTAAATTTTATCAATGAATTAAAGCATCCTTACTGATATTATAAATGGGAAAGTGTTTGTTTGACTTACTTTAAAGACTATTGATTAATAGTTTTATGAACATTGGTGAACTGTACTATTACAATCAAGTGGCTAACGCAAACACTAATGTAACTAATGGGCATGGAGAGGTTGAGCCGAATCGCTCGCCAAATTGTGATCTCGAACGGGCGCAGTTTCATATACATGTACGCTTGCCGTGTCTCTCGTAGCAATAATTCGTCTGAAAAATTTAAGATCCATATGACGTAATTATAAAGAAAATAAGTCAGTTTTCAATTTAACATACATATGTTTATTTAGATTTGTAGGATTGCCTCCATGTTACCAATAAACTTTTGGCTTCACCATTAATTTTCTAATTTCTCCAACGCATCTCTTTTTAATTAATATCTCTAATAAGGGAATACACTCACCTGTGCACGACGACATTTGCCTCCACAGAGATTTAAGGGTTTGCTCATATTCATAATTAATCAATTCAGAAATAATGGCTGGTGCCAAAAATAATATGAGAGTAAGGGTTATTTTAGTGAATGGTGGTATAGCACCTATGTAGTCCTGAAATTTAAATCATACAAATTACCAACAAATGTTTAAATTGTTTACTTATTAACATTTGTAACGGAACCGCTTTTCCACCAGAGATGTGCTAGGATGCTTTTTTTTTTGTGTGGTGTGATGCGTAGCGAGGGATGTGTTTGTAAAGAACCGAAAGTATCGCTTCAAATGTGTTTGAAGCAAAATAATGTCTATGGTAAATCAATGCTGTGATAGTTAAATAAAAATAATCTTTCATGACCTTTGTTTAATAAAACATAGCAATTGTGATACTTACATTCTTTTTTTTTTTTAATCTTTTTTATTAAGGGATTTTAGTCCTAAAGGACGATGCCAATCCCATCGTACCTTATATACAAATATTTAACACTTCAGAAACTATCTTAACTATATTTTAAATTTAAATTTGAATAGCATTCTAGCTGCATCAGAGTGTGGTGCAGCTAGGATGCTATGATATGCACCGACATTCAAAACATTTATTTTAAAATTTGTCAATAAGTCTTTTCTTTTGACATCATTCCGGACACACTCCATGAGGAAGTGTTGGATATCGTCATATTTATGACAAAATTCGCAGTTGGGCGAGTCAGCTTTTTTCAGGAGATAAGCAAAACTTCCGCACGGTACGTGTCCGGAACGAAGTCGAAAAGCGGTTACAGTTTCGCATCTATTAAACTTATTGCTATAAAACCATGGTATGTGAAGAGGCTCACATTGTATGCTCTTGTACCAAATGCCCTTTAGTCTTGACCTTTCATTAAAATACTCTTTGAACCTATTTAAACACTTAAATTTGAATTTTGTTAGAACTTCCGAATAATTTGGTAAGTAATCGATTTCTTCTCCATCTAAAATAGCCGTTTTTGCTAGCCTGTCAGCCTCTTCGTTACCACTCAGACCGATATGGGAAGGAATCCATTGCAGTGCCAAAGTAACATTGGAGTTATTAAAATTATTAATTTGTTCTATTATTTTGTATGCTATCGGGAAACCTCTCTTACCGGACACACAACGTTTAAGATGATGAAGGGCACTTTGACTGTCTGTGAGAATAACTATTCTTTGGGCATTTATATCAGCGGCATAGATTAAAGCCTTAGACACTGCAAGTAATTCCGCTGACATTATGGAAATGTAACTATTATTAATTTTATATTTATAGGAGTATTTTCTATTGGGGTCCCAAAAAGCAAAACCAAGGCCATTTACAGTTTTAGATCCATCAGAATAAATACAATTGTAACCGATGAATTTATTGTGGAGTTCATTCAAAATATCTAGTTTTATCTGTTGATCAAGATATTGAGACTTTGGACCATTTATACAATCTAAGTTAGTAAAAATGTTATTTTGTAAATTAATATTGGACACCCATGTGTCTAGAGTAAACGTATGGAGTAAATCAGATGTTGAGACCGGGTCTTCACGAGTATCCTTATAGCAGGTTGCAAGCAATGGTTTCTTTTTATGATTCCAATAGCTTCTATCACATAGATTATACAGTTCACTTAATAGTGCATTATTAATATTGCTATTCCAAGAGTGTGTTTTTAAACAGAACTTATAAGCTAAATACAATCTTCTTACACTCATCGGTGGAATGCTCAGCTCGCATTCCATAACATGAATAGGAGTGGTCTTTAAAAAGCCACCAATAATTCTCAGTGCCTGGTTTTGCAGTCTGTCAATCTTAGATAGGTGACAATTGGCTGCATTATCGTATATGTAGCTGCCATAATCTAAACGGCTTCTTATAATCGCAAAATAAATCCTACGTAGGTGAATGGGATGTAGACCCCAATTGGACCCAGCTAATACTTTGAAACAATTCAAAAACTTCAAAGCTTTTGCACAACACTCATTTATGTGTTTTCCCCACCTAAGAGATCTGTCTAACCAAAAACCTAAGTATTTAAAACAATCAACGGGGCTTAATAAAGATTTATTAATATAAATTTGGACCTGTTGCATTCTACGGGCTCTACTAAACACACAGTACCTAGACTTTGTACCAGATAATTCCAAACCCAGTTGTTCCACCAATCTAACAAAACTATTAAGTGCTTCTTGCATGTTTAAAACACTAACTTCAAGTTTCCTTTGCTTTTCAAAAATTACGAAATCATCAGCGTATTGACATATAAATACTTGATTGATATGCTGACAAACACTAGTAGTTACAATATTAAATAATAAAGGCGATAAAGGGTCACCTTGAGGAATACCTTTATTTGTCGACCGTATCAAAAATTTATCCTCATCATCACACTGGATTTGAAGGTGTCTTAACCGCAAAAACTCCCATAAATATGTGCATAACCTTATGCCCACCTTTAGTTCATCCAAAATACTAATTACTCTAGAAACCAGTACATTGTTATAAGCACCTTCAATGTCTAAGAAACATGCAAGTGTTGGAGTATTGTAGGTAAAGCCTATTTGAATGCTTGAGACAAGGCGCACTAGACAATCCAAGCTAGATTGACCTCTCCTAAATCCGACTGTATTACGAGATAATATGTTGTGATGTTCGACATACCATTCGAGTCGTCTACATAACATTAAATGAAAGGTCTTACACAAACATGACATAAGGGCAATCGGACGAAGTTTTGAATGTCCGTTGGAACTATTTTTTGGAATGGGCAATATATTTATATTTCTCCATTGAGCAGGAACACAGCCATAGGTATAAATTAAATTATAAAGATTTAGTAAGAAACGTTTACCGCTTTCTGGAAGATTATATATCATACTATAATAAATACCATCCAAACCAGGAGAAGTATCTTGCTTTTTTAAGCAGTTTACCATCTCATGCATAGCAAAATGGTCATCAAGTTTGGTGCTAGATGTACCAAAAGTAGGTGGAGGTTCAGATACGAAGTCAGGTGTTAAAGTGGACAATAATTCTTCTTTGGCTTTGTCGGAGGCATAAGATTTCGCTTGACTAAAACCTTTAATCCACCTCATTTTACGCCACATGTCTGAGAGACTTGTATTTTCGTCTATACTACTACAGAAACTACGAAAGCTTTGAGATTTAGCTTGCCTTATTAACCGTTGACCCTCTGCTATTTTTAAGTTAAGTTTTGACAGATTCTGTGGAGTGGGATTCCTTCTAAAGCATTTAAGCGCAAGACGTCGTTCAGCTATTACCTTAGAGAGTTCTTGATTCCAATATACTTTAGGTACGAATATACGGTTAGAATTGATACACTTTTTTTTGTAAGGAATACTTTTGTCTGCTATATCGTTAATTATATTTAAAAAATGGTCATACATATCTTGAACGTGGTTAAAATTTCTGCTAATTTGTGAGAATAACCTATCTGCTATGTTTGAGTATTCTGTCCAATCAGCCAGTTTTAAATTTCTTTTCGCTATAAATTTTAGGCTTTCCTGATATTTAGCACAAATCCTAACAATTAAGTGATCGCTTCCAAGGTTCTCATTGGTCACATTCCATTCGGCATTTACCGCAATATCAGTAGAACAGAAGGATATATCTGGTGAAGTTTCCTGGATACTACCATTAACAAGCTTCACTCTTGTAGGGTCACCATTGTTAAGTGAAATGAAGCCAAACTCAAGAGAGCTATCAAAAAGTTGGCTACCCCGAGGATCAATCCTATTTGACCAGTTACTATGGTGACCATTAAAATCTCCTAGTATCAAAGTTTTCCTAGAGAAAAGAGAAAAGACATCATCCCAATCTACTTGGGACGTTCGCACAGATGATGGACAGTATATGGAAATAACATGCTGCAAATACTTACAATTTAATATGTTGATACCTACAATCTCAATGCCAGCATTACGCAGTTGAATAGAAGATCTTGAAGCTTTCAGCGACTTGTGGCAAATGATTGCAACGCCTCCATAACCATCCGACCTATCTTCTCGGAAAATACTATAACCTGATAGATTTAAAACTGATTCCGAATTAAGCCACGTCTCACTAATAACTGCTATATGAGTTTTCTCTCTGTTAAGAAGCGCTTCAAAATTAAACAATTTTGGTTCCAGGCTCTGAGCATTCCACTGAAGAACGTTTAACTTAAAACTATAACTATTAGCCATTACTTATGTTGTTAAAAAATAATTGTAATAAATTCCCTTCCTTAAATATATCACACAAGAAAGAAGTAAGCTCGTCGACAACCAACCGTATGCACAGATAAATTTTTTCATTAAAATCCTTTCTGGACAGTATTATTTGCTTTATCTTATTCAAAAATGCTGTGAATGTTCTCTCTTTTCTTTTTCCTTTACCTTCTGATACCGGTTCTCTTCCATCGTTACACTCGAGTACTTCGTCCCTTTCTATTATGTCTTCTGTAAATATTTTTCCTTTTAATTTGTTTCTTTTTTTCCGAAATGATGTCATGCCACTAATTTCTGAGGTCATTTCATTATCTATGTTGTTTTCTAAATCTTCATCTTCCATTACTTCACTTGTAGTCCTGTTCTTACCCTGGATGACTATGTCTCTATAAGAAGGGGTGCCAACCTTAGCATCATTATTTTCTCGTGAATCTATATAAGTTGATGAGTCGTTGTTGTTGTCGAGCCTAGATTGAATATTGCTTTCAAGGTAAAGAGATAAGCCCTTGCTGTAGGTGCAGTTATTTTCACTCATAATTCTTTTAATTCGCTTTTCCTTAATAAAAACTGGACAATTTTTGTCCAGAGCCATATGTTCCCCTTTGCAATTTATGCACCAAAACCTTTTAGTTTCACAATTTTCGTGCCTTTGGCCACATTTTGGACAAATGATCTTTCTACTTGGACAAAACTTTTTTGCATGACCAAATTTCCAACAACCTGCACATTGTGTGACAGGAAAGATGTAACGTTCAACCTTAAACGGACACCCGTAAACATGTACGTACGAGGGTAAGGACGAACTTTTAAAACCAAGACGGACCACGGTACTGTCTACCCACTGGCCGTCGCTTGTCAAGCGCTTTAACCTTCTCATTGAGACAATCTCATATTCACATGCGGACTCTTGAAGTATTTCCTTCTCTTCAATATCTAAATCTATATCTCTCACAATACCATAAGAAATATTCACTTCATCCATATTTTGACACCGATAATTATTCTCATTAAATCTCTTGCACTTCAACAGTTTGCTCGCATCTTCCTTGTTTTTGAATGTAATTATTACTTTATACGGACTTCTATACTTAATTGATATTATATTTCCAATATTTTCCACGCTTAAGAGCTTTGCCAAACCAAATTGTTTAGGTAACAATTCCATAGAGGATAAACGGACCCGAACACCTTCAATAGCTTCATCATCTCTTGTTTTCATATTTGTTGTTTCATCATTTTGATCGGACGAACTGCGCAATAATCTTTTGGGCTTTCTTTTAACGGCTATAAATCCCTCATCATCATTTATAATCTCTTCCTCGCTATCTGACCTGTGTCTTTTTTCTGGACCCATGGGCATGTCAATTATCACTTCCTTTTCTTTCTGTTTCTCTTCATTCATCCCTTCTGATTTTTCAGAGCCAACACTCATAGATCGATTGAAACTAGCCATAATCCAAAGTCAAAATAAAAATTGACATGAGGGTAGAATTAAAATAAAACGCCGCTAACGCTCACGAAATACGAAACTGGGCAACTGACGTGCGTCTTATGCCGTCGCTCGCGCGCAACTGTACTTACATTCTTAAAATAAGATGTTATGGTTCGGTACACGAAAAACATCATTTGTGGATAGCACGTGAGTAACATTATCGTCAACTGAAATAATTTTAAATTTAGTTTTTTTTATTACGAATTTGTGATATTTAAATAAATTAATAAATGCATTTACCCCAAATTGTATCTGATTGCTAGCTTCAGAATAATTATTTAACATCTTCTTATAAATCAACAGACAGGTTTTGATATTAATAATTTTAAGTTTAACTTGTTCATCGCCTATATCATTGAATTTTATAAATTCACGTTCAAATAAACATCTGAGAGACTTCATACGAATATAAATAATGTCCAGTAAAATTATATGTGGTAAATAACTAAAAACCCGTGATGTCGTTATTGCAATTTGGTACAATACGAATGTAATACCAAAATTATTGATGTAGAAGAATATTATGCTAACAACAATATAAAATAATAAAAACAATGTCATAAATATCATACGACTCGATACAAGAACGGTTTTACAACCTAGAAGATAATCTATTTTATAGATTTCTGTTATGAATCTGAGAATTCTATTCTCAAAAAATATCGACGCTATTGTGCCGCAGAAGAATTCTATTGTCATAGAGAATCTTACATCTATAGGATTTGACATCCAATACGTAATATAACCACCAGCAACGACACTAGAAAAACCCAAACAATATGCTATTTTTAACATTTTATACAATTTCGAAGTTTCACATTCATAGTAATGCCCGGCGAACAATCTAAAGAGAATTACAATATTAAAAAGGGTATTTGATCCTTTTGAAAGTTCGGGCAAAGCGTTAGCACTCAAATAATCCATTCTGTTATGCTCACAGACAACTCAGCACTAAAATAAAAGGATATTTTTCTATAAAAGAATATTGTATGACTTCGAAGCTCTAATTATAGTTGAGCCAATTTAATAGGCAACATTTGACGTCTATCAATTTTATCTTCATAGGGTGGTAACCTGCTTAAAAACATCGATTAAAGCGAATTAATCGATACGGACTTTAAACATTTGTCAATCGAACTTGAAACACATGTCAATAATTTATGATGATTTTTATTCCCAAGTAATCAATGCATTCGATTCTAGATGTCAGATTTCGATTTTTAGAGTAACGTCTCTGGTATTTAAAAAGAAAAAAGGTTTATTGACACAAAATTGTAGCGACGTCAGTTCTTTAAATAAGAAAATGTTTATTATGTTTAGAATGGTTTATCAGTAAAATCAAATCCTTAAATTAGTTGCATCGGTCATTATTATTATAAATATGTAATCGTAATTGAAAAAAGTTAAGCAAATGTGCAGTTCTAACAAAACGAAATATCATGTTATTCTATGTCGTCGTTACTAGGTTACGTTGTTGAATTTTGCTGAACTGTCAAATGTTGCCTATTAAAATGGCTCTATTATAAGTTGAGTGGAATATTGAAACAATAAAATAATGTGGTGAATAACAATGAATTAAAAATTCACGAGCACACGTTACAGATAAGAACATCGAATTAATTTTGGTTATTATGTTACTGAAATCTACGAAGGTTTGGTACGTCATGGAAATAACTTGTGATGTTGTACTTGTAGCAAGTATTGCATCCCATAAATTAACACTATGTCAGATTGTCATACCACGCTTACTTTACGAGTGCCAGAAATGGGCGTTTAAAGATCTACAAGAAAGTAAATTAAAAATCTACCAAAAATGATACTTATATTGCACGCCTCATAAGCGAAGCGTTGAGGTGGGTACTACTGTCACTTCGCGCAAAACATCTGATTTTTCAAACTTAAAATGTCTTTATGTATCATACATTGCACTTGTAAGATAATACATACACACACATATTAAGAAAAAACACTATTTTTAACGTTCATGATATTTTTGATGTCATTTTTGTTATTTAAACTAGTTAAAAAACAGTTTAAAAAAGTTCTGTCTTGGACGTCCGTGTGTCTGTATGTGCGGATCCTTTTTCTTGTTAACACGATAGCGACCGAAATACTTTACTAATCGAGTCTTTTTTTTTCTCTTACGCTTGAGTATGCTCAGGAATAGAACCCTTTCATTTTTCAGGGTCTGATTCGATGTGGTTTAATTGTTATTAAATAAACAAAAATAATAATTAATAAATATTTATTAAAAAAAAATTATGAGGCGTGCACTTTTGGATTTTCCAAATTATTTTTTGTATATAATTATGTACATAATAAATTAGTAAAGTATTACAAGTGGGGATATGTAATTTTATTGCAGTAGAAAATAATGAGGTAGAAATGATTGATTCCAAAACAACAAAGCCAAACGTTTATTACAGTGACTAAATTGGTTATCTTACGTAATTCTTAGACTTGGTTTAATGAGGAACAAATTTATCAAAGAGCCAAAAATTAGTTAAGAGTTTTATGAATATTGGTGAACTGTACTATGACAATCAAGTGGCTAACGCAAACACTAATGTAACTAATGGGCATGGAGAGGTTGAGCCGAATCGCTCGCCAAATTGTGATCTCGAACGGTCGCAGTTTCATATACAGGTACGCTTGCCGGGTCTCCCGTAGCAGTGTTTCGTCTGAAAATTAAAAAAGAACGATAATGTTATTAAGAAAACAAATCGATATTTGTAATACGATGTACAGTTAAACTTTTTTTTAAATAAGCAGGCAATGTAGGTATGTCCAAGTTTCCAAATAAACTTCAGTGGTTGACAAGGGTGGTTACACTTACCTGTGCAAAACAATATTTGCTTCCATAGAGATTTTAGTATTTGTTCATATTCATTACTTATCAGTTCAGAAATTATCGCTGGCACCAAAAATAATGTGAGAGTGATGTTTATTTTAGTAATTGGTGGTATAACATTTATATAGTCCTGAAATTCAACAGCAAAATAAAAAAAATACTAATCGCTACAAAAAAAATGTTTATTTATCCATTAAATAATAGCATGATAGTTGTTGTCTTTGGCTTTGTTGACATTCGTGCTTTATTCAGATACAAGAACTTATTATACTTACATTCTTAAAATAAAACGATATTGTTTTGTACACGAAATACATCATTTGAGGATAGCACGTGAGTAACATTCTCATCAACTGGAATAATTTTGAATATGTTTATTTTTTGTAATGAATTAGAAATACCTACTTAAAGAAATTGATGTACGCATTTACCCCAAATTGTATCTCCATGCTAGCTTCCGAATAACTATCTAACATCTTCTTATAAATCAACAGACCGGTTTTGATATTAATTAGTTTAAGTTTAACTTGTTCATCGCCTATCACATTGAATTTTAGAAATTTACGTTCAAATAAGCATCTGAGAGACTTCATACGAATATAAATAATATCCAGTAAAATTATATGTGGTAAATAACTAAAAACCCGTGATGTCGTTATTGGAATTAGAAAAAATACAAACGTAATATCATAATTATTGATGTAGAAGAATATTATGCTAACGACAATATAAAATAATAATATCAATGTCATAAATATCATACGACTCGATACAAGAACGGTTTTACAACCTAGAAGATAATCTATTTTATAGATTTCTGTTATGAATCTGAGAATTCTATTCTCAAAAAACATCGACGCTATTGTACCACAAAAGAATTCCATTGTCAAAGAGATTCTAACGTCTATAGGATTTGACATCCAATACGTAATATAACCACCAGCAACGACACTAGAAAAACCCAAACAATATGCTATTTTTAACATTTTATACAAATTCGACGTTTCACATTCATAGTAATGGCCGGTGAACAATCTAAAGAGAATTACAATATTAAAAAGGGTATTTGATTCTCTTGAAATTTCGGGCAAAGCGTTAGCACTCAAATAATTCATTTTGTTATGCTGACAGACAACTCAGTACTAAAGTAAAAGGATATTT
The DNA here is from genome assembly GCF_061535395.1 of Colias eurytheme. Classification (NCBI taxonomy): domain Eukaryota; kingdom Metazoa; phylum Arthropoda; class Insecta; order Lepidoptera; family Pieridae; genus Colias; species Colias eurytheme. The sequence goes on along the minus strand of NC_142999.1, from coordinate 7,703,452 downwards.
TTCTATAAAAGAATATTGTATGACTTCGAAGCTCTAATTAAGTTGAGTGGAATATTGAAACAATAAAATAATGTGGTGAATAACAATGAATTAAAAATTAACGAGCATACGTTACAGATATGAACATCGAATTAATTTTGGTTATTGTGTTACTGAAATCTACGAAGGTTTGGTACGTCATGGAAATAACTTGTGATGTTGTACTTGTAGCAAGTATTGCATCCCATGTCATGCCACGCTTACTTTACGAGTGCCAGAAATGGGCGTTTAAAGATCTACAAGAAAGTAAATTAAAAATCTACCAAAAATGATACTTATATTTTTTGTATATATGTACATATATAGTTAACTTAGTAAAGTATTACAAGTGGGGGTATGTAATTTTATTGCAGTAGAAAATAATGAGGTAGAAATGAGATTAATTCCAAAACAACAAAGCCAAACGTTTATTACAATGACTAAATTGGTTATCTTACGTAATTCTTAGACTTAGTTTACTGAGTAACAAATTTATCAAAGAGCCAAAAATTAGTTAAGAGTTTTATGAATATTGGTGAACTGTAATATGACAATCAAGTGGCTAACGCAAACACTAATGTAACTAATGGGCATGGAGAGGTTGAGCCGAATCGCTCGCCAAATTGTGATCTCGAACGGTCGCAGTTTCATATACAGGTACGCTTGCTGTGTCTCCCGTTGAAGTACTTCGTCTGTTAAATTAATAAGAAATTATTATATTTTCTTCAAAAAAAATTAGTATCAAATAAAATATTGTTCAACGATCTTGTCTCATTGTGGGTTTCTCTAAGAGTTTTTTTGTCATATTGTATAAAGTTTTAAAAATAACTTAATTAACATTTTATCAACGTATTGCAGTTAACGTAGACTATGTATAAGTTATTCTTGCATACATGACACTTAACTAATTTAATAATTTAGGGTCACATAAAATGATATTTTTTATCAAATATTCAAATCAATGTTATATTTTATAATGTTTGGACAGGGGGTCAAACCCATGACTTTCGGTTGCACTTTTGGAGACCTGCCGGAGAGAATTATACTCACCTTTGCAAAACAATATTTGCCTCCACAGAGATTTCAAGATCTTCTCGTATTCATTACGTATCAATTCAGAAATAATCGCCGGTGCAAAAAGTAATATAAGAGTTTGATTTACGCTAAGAAGTGATGATATTGCGTTAGGGTAGTCCTGAAAGTTACTTTTAGTTAAGTTTATTAAGCTACTAGCTTTTCGCCCGCGGCTTCGCCCGCTTCGTCTAAAACATAATAAATTATATACTAAAACCTTCCTCTTGAATCACTCTATCTTTTAAAAAAACGCATCAAAATCCGTTGCGAAGTTTTAAAGATTTAAGATTACATAGGGACATAGGGACAGAGAAAGCGACTTTGTTTTATACTATGCAGTGAATAGGACAAAAAGGGTGGATTGACTTAATGAACTTACCAAATTTTAGGAATCAGTTTCTGTATACAGTTTATACAAACATATTTTGTGCAATTTTATCATACTTACATTATTAGAATAAAATAATAGAATTTCATACACAAAAATTAACATCTGAGGATAGCTGACCAGTATGATAATCATCAACTGAAATCATTGTTCATTTAGTTCGATTAAAACTGTGCCAAACCATCTTTATTATTAATCATGATCTAATAAATAATATTTCTACATTTACCCCGAGTTGTATCTCATTACTAGCTTCAGAAAAATCATTTAACATTGTCTTGTAAATCAACAGACAGGTTTGGATATTCATAATTTTAAAGTGAACTTGTTCGTTACCGATCACGTTGAATTTAATAAATTTACGTTCAAGTAATCTTCTTAGTGACGACATACGGATATAAATAATGTCCAGTAAAAGTATATGTGGTAAATTACTTAAAAGTAAAGATATTGACATTGGGATTGAGTACCATATAGTATTAAGATTATTAATAATGGAGAAGAGTGTTAAGCCAGCAGCGTTATTTAAAATTAATAGCGACGATATAAATATTGTACGATGCGATACAAGTACGGTTTTACAGCCTAGTAGGTAATCTATCTTGTGGATAGATGTAATCAATTTGAGGATGGACTTCTCAAAGAACATAGATTTCAATATACCGCAAAAGAATTGTAACATAAAAAAATAATGAAAAAATAAATAATTATCAGGAATAGACATCAAGTTAGAAATACATATCCCGCCAAAGACACTAATAAAGCCGAAACAATAAGTTATTTTCAAAATTTTATACAATTTCAACGTTTCACACTCATAGTAATGGCCCGTGATTAATCTCAAGAGCATCACAAAATTTAAAAGCTTATTTGACTCCGTTCTAATTTCGTTCAAATTATTAGTACTCAAAATCGACATTTTGTTATGCTGACAAGTAACTCGGTACTGAAGTAAAAGGTAATTTCTATGAACCTAATCTATAGGAATATTGTACATGACTTCACCTCATTAAGTTGAGTGGGAGATTTAAATAATAAACATATTGGACAAGGCAAATAATTGAGTACATGTTAAAGATATGGGTAACAAAGTAGCGTTATTAGATGTTTTTTTATTTCTGTAATCAGGTAATCTTTATCTACGAAGGTTTGATATTTCATAGAAATTACTTTCAAATCGACTACATACAGATATCGATTGATTTGTTCAGTTTTGTTCAACTGAAATTGAACGCATGAAGATGGCAGAAGTCGGTGAATCGACAGGTAGGGGTAAACAAATATGTTTAATATCTTTGGCTTTGGCCCACCGCTGTTACACTAGAATATCCCAGGTAATATGCTAGTTTTAATAGTTTGTATTGTTTCAACGTTTCACACTCATGGTAACGGCCTGCGAAAAACCTAGAGAACATCATGATATTAAAGAGTACATTTGAATCTCTTCTAGGTATATTCAAAGTGTGAGTACTCAATGAATCCATCCTGATAGGCTCACAAGCAACTTGGTACTAAAGTAAAAGGTAATTTCTGTTTATTTTATAGTAGAAAAATTTACATTACTCATTTAATGGAGTGGAAGATGAAATAACAAAAATATAGTGGACAGCACATAATTAATAAGTGTTAAAACACCAAAACCACATTGGCATTTGATGTTATTAACCGACGTTCTTAACACGATGAAGGTCTTCAACTCGTAGCAAGTTATTACTTACTAGCTGTGTCGCGCGGTTTCACCCACATTGCTGCGCTCCTGTTGATCTTAGCGTGATGATATAATGTAGCCTATAGCCTTCATCGATAAATGGGCTATCTAACACTAAATAATTTTTCAAATCGGACCAGTAGTTCCCGAGATTAGCGCGTTCAAACAAACAAACAAAGCTCTATAATATTAGTATAGATAATTGATATACATAGGTATATAGGATTTTAATATTTATAAAATTGTTCCTGCCTTGATTGATAAGTGCTGCAAATAGAAACTTAATTTATATATTTTGTTTATCGCTCTGTTGATAACATTTTAAATTTTAATGCAATTAGCTGAATGATTGTGCATTTTACTAATTCGAGATAAATTGTTTATTCCTTTGACAAATTCATTTATTTATCGATATTCCATATCTAATATCTATACCATCTTTCGCACAAATTTTTTGAAAGTGTTTATCGTCAGTATAGAAGTGTGAAGTCCCGTGTCCCCGTAGTGGGGTAGGGGGCAGATGCATTATTCATACATCTGTTTCACTGATCGATTTTTCTTTAGGTACAAGTAGGTGGTCAGCCTTCTGTGTGTTCTGTGTGTCTTCTGTTTATCAGTATACCGACTAGAAAATGCTGAGAGCTGCCTTTGTCTTCATAAAATGTCTCTTAAGCTTAAAACTTCTTATTCTGTAAAAAACGGATAACCTATTTTTTATTTATTGTAATAACACAGTTGATTATGCTTTTATCATCGGAATATGATGATTAGGCTTTATTTGAGGAAGTGGTATATATGTATATTGTATATATGTATAGTGTTTGTATTACTTTATATGATTGTTGGTCCGTTTTATTCGCACTCAAGTATTGACCGTTATATCTTGCGCTTCTGTCTTGTGTAAGCTTCAACAAAACTGTGACAACAATGGATTTCAAGGATAAAGTAGTTCTTATAACCGGTGCGAGTTCTGGGATCGGAGCTGCAATTGCCATTTACATGTCGAATCTATCAGCAAAATTAGTATTAATTGGACGAAATGAGAAAAATTTGAAAGCCGTCGCCCAACAATGTGAAAAGTCCAAAGGAATAAAAGCCCTCCCTGTAATAGCTGATGTATCAAAAGAAGCAGACGTGGAAAGAATTGTGAAAGAAACTATAAACTATTTCGGTCAATTGGACGTTCTTGTTAACAATGCTGGTGCAACAGATAACGGGGGTATTAGAGAAACTTCATTGGAAAAATATGATAGGATAATGTCTATTAATGTTCGAGGAGTGCTTCACCTGACAATGCTTGCGGTTCCTCATCTGATCAAGACCAAAGGAAATGTTGTGAATATATCCAGCGTTGTTAGCACTAAACCGTACCCTTCTGGGCTACCTTATTGCATGTCAAAAGCGGCATTGGACCACTTCACGAAATGCGTTGCTATAGATTTAGCTGCGGATGGTATTCGTGTGAATTCAGTTAACCCCGGCCTGGTAAAAACCAATATTTTTACAACTATCGGCATGTCTGATTCTGATTTTGATGCTTTTGCCAAGGAAAAAATTGAAACTACACCGTTAAGAAAATTGGTCGACGCTGAAGATATTGCAGCTATGGTGGCCTTCCTTGCGAGTGATTGCGCTAAGAGCATTACTGGAAGTATTCATTTTGTCGACGCTGGGGCAGTGTTAGTTTAATTTGATTCATGACAGTATTTAAACACAATAAAATACACGCTTTAAATCAATGCTCTTGTTATTTTGATATTTTTAGATATTTTATATTTCTAGTTAATAATTTGGCGATTTATTTGTTATAATTTTCCATCCACGCATTTAAACTGTTACTAGACATTTATTAAATATACGAAAAGCTATACTCAGGACAACCGAATTCTATTTAATAAAAAAAATGATTAAAATCGGTTCACTTAGTCGAAAAGAAAGTTAATAAACCCAAAAAAATCCAGTCGAATTGCGAAGTCAGTTTTTATTTATTTATTTATTTAACAATTTTATGTACCATTACAAATTTTACAATCATATAATATTAACAGAAAAGGAATAACAGTTATATTTTAACTATTACAAATGTCATTCATTTTAAATTCTGAGAGATTTCGTCAGTAGCCTCTTTCTTATTTATAAAAAGTTAATTAAAAATTATGTTTCATTTAAGTCGTAGTAAACTATGTTCTGCAAAAAATATAATTAAAATCCAAAGATATGACCACATTAAGTCTAATCAATAAGATACAAGTATGAATGCCTTCAGTAATTTAGTGATTATTTAATATAACTGACGTATAATAATCTTGACGATGCCTATAAAGTTTAATCTGTTTCTATTAAGTACAGCTTATAGTTTTCACTATAAAATAAACTAAAGAAGACCAAACATTTTACAAGTATACTCTTTTGCAAGAAAAAGTAAATTATTTGTTTAAGATAATATCGATACACCTGACAATACGATATCATATCTCTATCCATACTAATATTATAAATGCGAAAGTAACTCTGTCTGTCTGTCTTTTACTCAATCACGCCTAAACTACTGAACCAATTTTCATGAAATTTGGTATGGAGATATTTTGATACCCGAGAAAGGACATAGGCTACTTTTTATCCCGGGAAAATGACGCAATCCCGGAATTCCCACGGGAACGGGAACTATGCGGGTTTTTCTTTGACTGCGCGGGCGAAGCCGCGGGCGGAAACCTAGTAGTAAATATGCGGCATTTTTTGCAGTATACCATTGACTGTGATAACTTACAGTTGTGTCTTGTGCAAAGGTTTTTATCAAACAAAATCCGTATTATCACAAAATGGATTTCAACGATAAAGTAGTTCTTATCACTGGCGCGAGCTCTGGGATTGGAGCTGCAATTGCTATTTATATGTCACAACTATCAGCTAAATTAGTGTTAGTCGGACGAAATGAGCAAAATTTGAAAGCCGTCGCTCAACAATGTGAAAAGTCAAAAGGAATCAAAGCACTCCTCGTAATAGCTGATGTATCGAAAGAAGCAGACGTGGAAAGAATTGTGAAAGAAACTATAAACCATTTCGGTAAATTGGACGTTCTTGTTAATAATGCTGGTGTAGTAGAACTAGGTGGTATCAAGGAAGCCTCAATATTGAAAAAATATGACAAGATAATGTCTATCAATGTTCGCGGGGTGCTTCAACTAACTATGCTTGCTGTTCCTCATCTGATCAAGACCAAAGGTAATATTGTAAACATTTCTAGTATTGTGAGTATTAAAGCGGCTCCTAGTTTTATGGCCTACTGTATGTCAAAAGCGGCTTTGGACCACTTCACGAGGTGCATTGCTTTAGATTTAGCAGCGGATGGCGTGCGCGTGAATGCAGTTAACCCCGGTATGGTGAAAACAAATATTTTGAGCACCTTCGGCTTCTCTGATGCTCAGGTGGATGCATTTACCAAGGAAACAATTGAAACTACACCGTTAAGGAAATTGGCTGAAGCCGACGATATCGCAGCTATGGTGGCCTTCCTTGCTAGTGATTGTGCTAAGAGTATTACTGGATGTACTCATCCTGTCGATGGTGGTAAATTGTTATTATAATGTGAATTATTACTCTATATTTTTAAAACACGGTCAATTATACACTTGAAAACTATTATTTATTGTTTTGATATTATTGTTTAAATGTTTCATTATAAATTGACAAAGTACAATTAAATTGTTTTATTTTATTGTAACCCCGTATGTAAATAACAGTATTTAAATAAGAATATTGCTAGGAATAGGGCCCATAAAAGTTGAATTAAGAAAAAAACAATAATACAGTTAAAAAAGTTAAGTTGTTATTCATTTATCACAGGCGTCTTACTTAAAATATAAACATTGAAAAGCTTTCCAAACATTAACTTGTTAACGTATACTGCCTGTGTTAAATCAGACAACAGAACTGTGTAACTATTTTTCCTAAAATAGAACAAACACCTATAGTAGTATGATAAAAACGTAAACCATACAATAAACTATTCAAAACACGTATGAATCCATACTAATATTATAAATGCAAAAGTAACTCTGTCTGTCTGTCTGTTACTCAATCACGCCTTAACTACTGAACCAATTTGCATGAAACTCTGTATAGAGATATTTTGATACCCGAGAAAGGACATAGGATAGGTTTTATCCCGAAAATCCTACGGGAACGGGTTTTTCTTTGAAAACGCGGGCGAAGCCGCGGGCGGAAAGCTAGTATTGTATAAAACTATTGCTGACTGCACGATGATTCGGCTAATTCCCAATTATGGTCTATGTTGGGAGAGCGACCTTCACCGATCTGATAAAAAGATGAGACGTATTTTTTATAAAATACATACTAGCTTTCCGCCCGCGGCTTCGCCCGCTTTGTCTAAAACCTAACAAAAAACCGCTTCAAAATCCGTTGCGTATTTTTTATAAAATACATACTAGCTTTCCGCCCGCGGCTTCGCCCGCTTTGTCTAAAACCTAACAAAAAACCGCTTCAAAATCCGTTGCGTAGTTTTAAAGATTTAAGCATAGATACATAGATAGGGACATAGGGACATAGGGACAGAAAAAGCGACTTTGTTTTATACTATGTAGTGATGATGATACTTTAGGAACAAATATGCCTATGAACACTTGCCTAACAAAAAGTAATTATGGCTAATTTAATTTAATTTATTTTGTTCCTTTCATCACTTTGATTCTTTTTCAAATTAATTTTATTCAACTGTAATTTTTAAAACCACGGTCTCTACTACAAGTTTTATTGACCTTTTGAGATAAAATTGGTACGTTTTTTGACGAATTCATTTATTCATGGATTTTCCATATCTATCCCCTCAAGTGTATTGAAAGTGTTTATCACTATCCCGAATAGAAAAGGTTGAGAGTAACCTTTATCTATTCTTATAACCCCTGATTCTGCGCTTGTCATGTTCATAAGACAATTTTTTCCCGGAACCGAATACACGTTCACAATACACAATACACGTATATATTTTATACATTATTTTCTGACATTTCTGACCTAAATTGTTAGAATATTATCATCAGTAAAATGAGTTTTTTTTATATTTTAAGGGCCGATTTTTCAATGCTTGGATAAAACTTATCCGTCCAATAAAGTATTACACGATAATATTAAAATGTCACGTAAACTGTCAAATACAGGAAATTAGAATACGTCTTAAAAATGGTAGTTTTATACATTATTCGACGAATAAGTTTTAACCAAGGATTAAAAAATCAGCCCTAAATCTAATAGTCTTACATGCAGATCCATCAAAAAGCTACATTTCTAATTCATACATTTTAAGCGATGCATATTACGTTTAAAATATGAGATAATACTAACGATACGTAAATAATGAAATTTATTCAAAAGATGTGGTGTAACAGGTTAATTTACTTACATTACATGGATAAAAATGACCTCGGAAATAAAATTATAATTTTTGCAATGGATTTATATGATGGTTTAGTTGTCTACTTAGTTGTTTCGAATTTATCAAGATTTTTCAAACAGCAGTTTTCTGTTTTTATAACAGCTGTTTTATAAAATAACATATTTAATATTAAAAATAATTTGCAAATGAAACATACTTCACAAACGGTGCTCTTTGAATAGAAAATGTATATTTATTTGAATGATTACCATCACGCCTCGCACAACAATATTATGTCATCATAGCTTTGATTTGCGGAAGTCATTAAATACGAGTGTTGGCAAATTTAATTCCGCACTCTAGCGTTGACTGTGATAGCTGGCGCTTGTGTCTTGTATAAGGTGTGTTTCTCCAACTAAGTTGTGTCATAATAACAATGGATTTCAAAGATAAAGTTGTTCTTATCACCGGTGCGAGCTCTGGGCTTGGAGCTGCAATCGCAATTTATATGTCAAAGCTATCAGCAAAATTGGTATTAGTCGGACGAAATGAGAAAAATTTGAAAGCCGTCGCTCAACAATGTGAAAAGTCAAAAGGAATCAAAGCTCTCCCTGTAATAGCTGATGTATCGAAAGAAGCAGACGTGGAAAGAATTGTGAAAGAAACTATAAACCATTTCGGTAAATTGGATGTTCTTGTTAATAATGCTGGTGTTACAGAAATGGGTGGTATTAAGGACACCACATTGGCAAAATATGATAAGATAATGTCTATTAATGTTCGAGGAGTACTTCACCTGACAATGCTTGCGGTTCCTCATCTTATCAAGACCAAAGGAAACATTGTGAACATATCCAGCATTGCCAGTACTAAAGCTTTCCCTGCTATGACACCCTACTGCATGTCAAAAGCGGCATTGGACCACTTTACAAAATGCATTGCTTTAGATTTAGCTGCAGACGGCGTACGCGTGAATGCAGTAAATCCCGGCCTGGTGAAAACTAATATTTTGAGTGCCATCGGTTTCTCTGATGCTGATTTTGATGCATTTGCCAAAGAAGCAGTTGAAACCACTCCATTAAAGAAGTTGACTGAAGCCGATGATATTGCAGCTATGGTGGCCTTCCTTGCTAGTGATTGTGCGAAGAGCATTACTGGATGTACGCACCCTATTGATGGTGGTAAATTGTTGGGATGATTTGATTTATTACAGTATTAAAACACATTAAATTATACTCTTGAAACCAGTGTCTTTTTCTTTTTGATATTATTCTTAAGATATTTGATTGACATTCTTCATCTATTAAAGGAGGTGGATGATAATTGGATTAAATTTCATTAATTAATAAATTAAATAATATTGTAAGTTTAAGTTCATAGTGGTACCTTATTACATAATTACATACCTATTTATATAATTGAATAACATTAGTTCAGAATACTATATGATAGGCGTTGCTAATTGCTATTCACTAAGGGCTGATTTTTCAATCCTTGGTTAAAACTTATTCATCGAATAACGTATTAAACTACCATTTCAAATATGTATTCTAATTGTCCGTATTTGACAGTTTACAGGTGACATTTTAAAATGTTCGTGTAATACTTTATTGGACGGATAAATTTTAACATAGGAATGAAAAATCGGCCCTTAGATAAATTTTACAGAAACTGTTTAGTATTGTGAAGTCTTAATATTCTTTAAGAGATAACACAACTATTATCATTAAAAGATAAGAGCTAAAACAGAAATATATATTCATAAAAAACTAAACGACCGTGACCCTCATAGTAAGGTTAGCAAGGTTACGAAGTCAAAACCCGATAAACAGAATATGTTTTAGATCGTTTAGAAAGTTTATTAGTAAGAGTAATACTCCTTAAAACACAATTAGTTTCTAATGAATCATTGTCGTGAATTGCTAGCAGATTCAAAACAATACCCCAATTTTTCATACGATGAATATTTTTTCAACGGTTTTAGTCATATTATGAATTATTTTTAAGTGGCCTCTTTTTCGAATCAGATTCATAAAATTATCATAATATTATGATTCACCGAAAGTGACGATTTTAGCCTAGCAGTACTTATTAGTGCTAAAATTACGGTATGCTGTCAATTTGTTGTTCATATTAAAGTTGTTTCAAGTATTTCAATGATTAACTGTCTAACTGTATTATCGATTGCTACTTGTAGGTCCTCAGTACACAAGAATCCACAAGAATACTTGAAATAAAACACATAATATTAATAACCATATTTCTAAGCACTTAAAATACCTACGTGAGATTTTACAAGAATTAGATAACCACAGACATAGATAGACTACGCAAGTACCGTGATCTGTATGAAAACCAAGCGTGTCATATTTTTTGTACTGACCTTGACGCGTTATGACGTCACGAGCGCTTTTTAGTGATGGTAATTTCATTTTACGCTAAATCGATTAGGACGCCACTCGCGCGGCGATTCTAGTATCGTCCTATCCCATCGAAGTAAATCGAAAGAAATCAGATCAAACTAGATCTATGTCTAAGAGGTAGTTAAATAAATGAATCGTAATCGATTACTAAATCGATTCAAGACAGAAAAATGATAATTACCATAGACAGAGGAATGATAAAATAAATTTATAAACCTTTTAATATTCTAACAAGTAAACTAATGTGTTTTAGCTTTTTCTTACATATGCCCATTGAGTTACCATGTACTACGTACTAGAGAGGCCATCGAAAGAAAGTAATGAAACTGTCAATCAATCAATCTTTATGTACCGTTGCATCAATCCATTTTTCTTTTATGTTCGGGTTACTTGGAAAACTGAAAAAACAAACATAGTCTAAGCAATAAGGAGTTTTGACAAAAAAAATCTATGCCTTTTTTTCTGAAAAATTGCTCCTTCAAATTATCATTTTTCTGTTCGATTATAAAATCGATTAGAATCGAGAACTGTTGCATCAAATGAACATCACTAACCACAAAATTGGACAGAAAAATGAGAACAGAAAAATGAGAAGACGCTATACATTGCTTGTTATCATACGACGCGATCTTTACCGTGCCAAGTAAAAGCCGCAATGTATTCCGAATCATTTCGTATGAGTTGGTATCCGTGTTTGTCACGATCGTTTTCCACAGATATTCTTTATTTGATTTTAAAATAAATAGTGTATATTCTGATTAGAAAATTACTTACCGGTGGAAGGAAACATCTCTGCTAACTCGGCCACTCACAGTTGTGGAGTTTCTACAGTTTATAACGGCGCAATTCGGCATTTTACTTTATTCAGCTTCACGTCTTTCCTTGGCGAACTGCAAGCGCGGACTGAGTGTAGGCCAGCGTCAAGTAAGTTTCATAATCTTAGTTTGGACACGGGAAGTACATACACTCGCTTAGTCTATCTTGATACATGTCTGTGGTACCAATATCTACTGACTACTTAGAATAAAGAGAGAAAAAGAAACTGCTATCCGAACCGGTGGTAAGTTGTTTTTCTTTATTTTGACGATTCAAAGACACTTCTAAACGAAGTCTAGTTGAATAGATAAATGTTTGGGCTTGTTTGTGTTTGAAATATCGGCAACAAAAAACAAAAATAAAATTACTTAACCACTTAATTTTTACCTAATATCTGCTAAAATAATAAAACCAGTATTTTATGCAAATATTTATGTATGTAGTGTACATATATCACAACATTTTTACACACATGTTTAACAATACTTTTTTATTGACGTTTGCCTAAATCTGGGAATTTTATCCGGTTAGAATACAAACAAATATTTTAATAAACATTAAGTAATAATCCAGTCTGTAGGTATTTATGCTCTACAAAAGGTGGCGTAGAAAATGTTTTGAAACGATATTGTTTAGGTATGAAAGGTTAATCAAAATCCAAGTTTTCGACCTTGACGGACCCAGGCGCTAGCCGCCATCTTGAATTAAAGGTGCTAAAATTAGGTATATTTTAAATAACTTCTCAATTGTTTACTAAATCACAAAAGTGTCTATGAGGGGTTCAAAGAAGACAAAATTACCTACATTTTTTTCATACATGATTATTCTGTAAGTCTTAAAGGTAAAAAGTTACAAGCGACGGAAATAATAATATTTACAGAAATCATATAATTTTAATTTTGTTTAAAAATTGTACAGCTATCATTTTTTTAATTCTCTTTGATGGCCCGGGCTGGTTAATGGTGGCTTCTTCATTATCTTCGCTGAAATTTTCTGTTTCATTGTCTGTATTTTTAGTTTCCAACCATGAAATTTCGTCATCATGACCAGAAGAAATCGAAGACGCTAGAGTACGCTTTCTAGTAACTTTTTACGGAGGGGACATGGATAAGGAATCCTTAGAAGATATCCGATATGAACGATTCATAAAGTTATCAATAAAAAGTAAATTTAATCGACGAAATTTCATGGTTGGAAACTAAAAATACAGACAATGAAACAGAAAATTTCAGCGACGATAATGAAGAAGCCACCATTAACCAGCCCGGGCCATCAAAAAGAATAAAAAAAGTTTGCTGCACAATTTTTAAACAAAATTAAAATTATATGATTTCTGTAAATATTATTATTTCCGTCGCTTGTAACTTTTTACCTTTAAGACTTACAGAATAATCATGTATGAAAAAAATGTAGGTAATTTTGTCTTCTTTGAACCCCTCATAGACACTTTTGTGATTTAGTAAACAATTGAGAAGTTATTTAAAATATACCTAATTTTAGCACCTTTAATTCAAGATGGCGGCTAGCGCCTGGGTCCGTCAAGGTCGAAAACTTGGATTTTGATTAACCTTTCATACCTAAACAATATCGTTTCAAAACATTTTCTACGCCACCTTTTGTAGAGCAGAGGCTTTTACATTTCCCCACAGACTGGACTATAACCATATTGCTCACTGATGTTTACTATTCGTAGCTTATTATTACTCTCTACCTATAATATAAAGCTGAAGAGTTTGTTTGTTTGAACACTAATCTCAGAAACTACTGGAACGATTGCAGAAATACTTTCACCATGAAATTTTCACTATCCAATGATATTACTTGATCCCTGAGTGCTAAAAGCTAATTATGTACCTCTGGACCGGAACTAATATGAAAAGAAAATTGTCTTATAATCGAGTGATAGTGTTATCACATTAGTGTTTCACTTTGTTCAACATTCTCGTATTTCATTATAGAATTCAGAACTTAGGCTCCGATGCCTAAATCAACTAAAATAACTAACCTCACCCAACAAAACGACAGGTACTTAAAAAAAGACGTGTGGCACTCGGGGACTGCCGCGGTAAAGCTATTGCATGCGCCTTCAAGCCACACCTCCGTGCCCGTCGGAGTGGGGAGCGTGAGGTTTTTTCGTTACGGAATTTCTGGATTCGGTCCGCGCGCTCAAGGCCCGCGATAGAAGCTATGCAATAGTTTAAAAAATATATCGTAAGGATTAACAAATTAGGCTGATAATAAACTATTCATTATTGTCACTCATAATATAATCATCACAAAGACGCTAGTGATCAACAGATCATTCAATTTATATATTTATTATGCCATGTTATTGCTCATACATATACATCCAAACAGAGTTGTCAACATACAAGTATAGATTACTAAATACTATAATTAAAGTTAGATTAGACAAGTATGGTAGCCTATGCATGAAGTCCTAGCCTTGAGATGAGTACTAATGATCTATTATTAAACATACCATTTAAATATGCACCATGACTGTGCAAAATAAGTAAGATACTTATCATGAAGGTCATTTAGATTAGACCTATACGTGTTCCTGTTGTAATTGGCAATATAGATGTTTTCAAGATTTATATAAATAAATTCTATATAATTAATTATAATTTAAGTGATAAATTTATATGTAATGACATGAATTACATGTTTGTATTTAAATAACAAGTAATTCAAATTCTTTCTCCTTTAAAACCGCTAGATAACTAAATATATTCAATAGACGTGTGTGAGAATTACAACAGAGTAGTTGTTATGTGGCCATACCTTCCTATAAAATCCTATTAGAATGTACTTTATGGTGTACAATATAATGACTATATTGAATTGATATGGAATGCATGGGGTTACCGGCCATACTATGGTTTATGTGTTTTATGGTGTATGTGTATGTGTGCACACTGAGTTATTATTTTATATTATTTCACATACCTACCTAATTATAATTAATTATGGAGAGTTATTTAAATTCTCTGACATATTATTATTGTAATGTTGATACACTTAATAAATAAACCAAAACCAAACCAAAGCCTTTGAAACTCCATCATCTTAACCTCGATTAAATTCAACTATTGGTATTCCATAATTCATAGGCCATATATCAAGGAATCACCCGTCTGCCGTTTATAGGGAGCTACCAAAGCTCATATATAATACCAAGTGATTCTGTTAAGGTGATGAATTAATTTTTCTAACATTTACGGCCCTTTTTAAACCTTCGTAATTTTTATATTATTAAAGTTGTCCTGATGAAAATTCTTGACAAGAAAGTTCAATAGTAACACAATACGTCTACCGTTTTAGAAACATGATTCCATGATATTTTCTCGATAGAAAAAAAATACAAAGTTCTCATTGTTATTTTTTTATAATCTCTGGCATCTTCAAAATAACAAACGTAAAGTTACGACTTTTTGGATATTAACTATAAAATATACAACCTATACGTCTACCGATTTAGAATTTTGAAATATGCGATGGTTTTGAAATAAACAAGAAATACTTGAAATTAGCGCGCGACCAGCCAATATAGCGAGAGCCGCCCTGTACCTTCCTACCCCGATCGCTGCACGAGTCATTCCCGCTACGGCCGTCACACGGGGAACTTGTGTCGCTCGCGCAATCGTAAAAAAGGGTGACAACACGATAAGACAAAATGAGACAAATGGGGACAATAAAGAAAATAAGAAGAAGAAACATAAAGGTTGGAGGAAAAAGAATGCTTACAATTGGAACAAATTAATGAAGTAAGTTGGTTTTATTTTAAATTTGATGATAATTGTATTATAGACGATGTTTGATATGTACCCCTGTTTTAAGTACATAACGAATGTGTAAGATATTTTCATTTATAGCATAGATAATCTTTTCAGAAATCCGGAATCCAGAAGGAAAATAAACCCACTGATTGTTCACAATGTGAACCCACTCCTTCGTAAGTACCTTTATTCAGTCAAAAATGTATGTTATCAATGTTCTACTGGTTTTATCGCATGATTCCATTTTTAGCAAAAAGCAACAAAGTGCAAAGAAATAAAAAATCATGGTGAACTTAGTGGAAGTATGGCGGACATAATATGGAACAGGAGCTCATTGGAGTAGTATTATATTTAAAAAAAATACGAAATAATTTCAAGAATTACATTTCTTAGAAGGTGGTAGATAAGTATGTTGTATAAAGAATTTGATGTTGATATTTATTTCATTTATACTTACTACACCTGTGCGGGAAATTGCTTAGTAATAAAACAGGTTTATATTCATATTTACATAGTAATGTGAGTTTTCATTTCGAAAAATTTTGTGTAAGTATATTAAATTGAGTTCCTGGGTGATCTGGAAACACAATTGGGCCCGGAAGATGGCGCTGCAGTCACTCCTCCTAATGACATGAACCGATTTGGATGAATATTTGTGTGCACATTTCATTTTTGTGGGATGATTGGTTGATTCGCTTTCACATTAGCTAATATTATGTATGTTTGTTGTTAGAAAGTAAACTTAATTTAATGTTTATAATACATTATTATTGGTATAAATAAGCCAGTGTTCGTCTCACATTGCTGTACCTGCCTACCTACCCTACCAGGGCCTAACTTTGTTCTGGCTATTTTATTTTGATTATTTGTAATGAATAATTACAATTATAATAGAGTGCAAAAAATAAATACATGCGTCAATATATTTTGTGTTTTTTTTTAAACAATTTTTTTATTTAAAAAAATATCATTCCGACCGCGGCTTTGCCCGCGTGGAATTAGGTTATATCGTGAATCCTGTTTTATCCCACAGAAGTGTTCAGTTCGGATAAAAAGTATCCTATGTGTAAATCCAGGCAATTAGCTATATTTTATCAAAATTGGTAATGTAGTCTTGACGTGATTAAGTAACAACTAACAAAAAAATATACAAATTAACATCCAAAGTTTCGCATCAGTTTTACTGTATTAGTGATATCTTCCACTCTTGACTTTGACTGAGAAGAATTAGGGTTTATAAGTAACTTCTTTCAGAAATAGTACCTTTCATTTCTGGGCATGATGTAATATCTACGTCAGCATCAAATTCTATCTAAATCAATTCAGTAGTCCGCGTTATTGAGTACCATTTCATTTTTTCAGAGTAACAATATTTTTTGTTATTTTAAAGATTATTTATAACCTGTATTATTTTGTAATAAAGTAAACATTACGAAATAATAATAACTAAGTAGTTGTTGGAAAGAAGATTATTTGTTTATAAGCAAGAAAATAAAACCAATAAATCAACAATTGAATAAATGTATAACAATATTATAACTGTATGACGACTCCATACATGTTTGTCCTGAGTCGGCCAGCGGCAGCGCGGCGAGTTTGCAAGAATGACTTCGCGCACACCGGCGTTCGCGATAGCGAGCTATTAGACTCCGCCCGCCAAGCAGTGGATTTTTTTTTGTGTATCGTCTTAAGTCGCAGTAACTCATTGCATTGGACATCTTCACTATGATGCTGTTTTGGTATTTCAATTGTTATTCGGATGCACGGTTATAGATTGGGTAGAATGTTCGAGAATTCGATTGTTAATGCGTACCTATGTATTCAGGGTTTTTAAGGTAGGGCAAGCAAAGTGAGTAGTAGGCCACCTGATTTTATTAAATGGTTACTACCGTCTATAAACGACCGCCTCCTTGATACAGTGGTTGACGCGTGAGCGTAGCACCGAGGGGTCCTGGGTTCGACTCCCAGTGGAGATGAAGAAAAAAAAATGTCTCAGTCTGGTAGGACACAGAAGGCTGATCACCAACTTGTCCCTAAAGAAAATCGATCAATGAAACAGATTTATAATGCATCTGCCCCTTACCCCACTAGGGGACATGGGACTTCACACACCGTCTATAAACACTAGTAACAGGTGCTATATCAGCCTTTTTATTACAATATTATATACACTCTTATTGAATCAAGAATGCAAAATAAAATAGTGTGACACGTTTATAGCTCACACTTCAATTATGAAAGAGTAAAGTAATTAGTACATCACATAACTAACATATTGTATATTTATCAAGATCCTTAAACTACCAAATGCCCAACAAGTTAATTACTAACGTTGCAATAAGCTTGACCTTTAGCTTGCCAATAAGAAGTAGATAAAGCAAAAATTTATAAGCAAAAAAATACGTTAAAACGCATTCATACATAAAAACAAACATACATATACATTCGTCCATGCATATACATACTTAGAAACAAACAGGGTACTGGATAGTATTACTTTACTAAAAACAGTATAAAATAGTCGAGAAAATTTGATTTCCCTTTTTCCAAATCACCTTTAAAATAGCCTTCAATACAGATAATTTACAACCGTAATTTATTTCTGTACATACAACCTTGAATCAGCAATTTTACAGAGATCGTTGCCGATATACACAATAGATCAGGTTTTATAGCTTTTGTAAACAATTTGTTCCTTTGAAATATAGTAAGGGTTGTGATATATACCTGTAAATATTTAACATTATATTAGAACTATTGATAATACTTTAGTTGTTTTGACAATAGCCAAAACAAGGCTCGCGAAACGAATGAATTTTTAGATAGATATCAAGAAAATATCCATAAATGTATATCAATATGAATAAATGAATGAATTATTAAAAACTATGGCACGCTAAATACAGAATTACAAAAAAAAGCAATACTTACAAGTAATTAGTAATTACATGTACAGAGAGCGGTCTTATCGCTGTAAGCGATTTATGCCGCACAACCCGAAATATGTACCCACTTATGTATTTTTCTTAAATAAAATTAAAGTTACAAATTTCTATGCAATTGTTTTATTTCTCGATTGTTTCTTATACCCACTAGACGTGAGATAGATACTATCTAAGTATAGCTACATTTATTCTCATTTAGGTACTATTTTTATGCTACTGCAGGGATACCATGACCTATGTGAACTTAATAATAATAAATAAACACAATGACACGACGCTGTAGGACTTTTTTTTATAAAAGTAAATCAGTAATCAGCCAAATCGTAATACAGAAATAATTAATAATAATGATTAACATAAATTATAAATGAGCAAGTAAATTTCCCATACAATTATGATTAAATGATAATACGTTCATTTCCTTAATTATGGCCTCCGGATACTGGGAAATCAGTAATTTGTCGCGTTCAATTAGTTTCCATAATGTACTAGACACTATTTACTATGAATCATTAGGCGGGTGCACACAGAGCGAGCATCCTCGCGAAGCTACACGCTCTGTGTGGACGTGGCTCGGCCGAGGAAAATTACGCAACCCGCTTTTCCAGCATTTGTTATTCAACTACTATAACTTGCAACTGTATCTAATATGATCTTTTAAAAATAGTTAAAACTAAATTCTGCGCTCTTTCTTTTTGTAAAATTAACACAATAAAATAATATTTCCCAGTTCACATTTAGATATATCATGTTGATCTTGGATCAATGTACTAAAAAAAATCAACTACTTTCACTTTATGACAAATTGATTGTACAATTTGGAGCAAAATTAGTTTACAATCTTTACATAAGCGAATTTTTCGAATCCTATTTTCACGCGAAAGATACAATGAGCTGAAACAAGTTATGTAGTACAGAATATATGTATAATAATATGCTCTTAAGAACATAACTAATAAAAATCTACAAGCAATATTATTTCAACTCCCACATTTATAAAGGAAAGAAAAGATACGAAAAATATGAAACAATTATCGTTTGAAATATAAACTGAAGTCATCCAGTCTCCGCCCGGGGCGTGTGAAATCGAGAAACGGTTAACTCGCTTGTATTTCAACTTGCTGACTCGGAGTTGCTATCTTTGTTTTATGGTTCTTACTATGTGTTCTCGAACGAATTTTTTGATAAATTTATACCTAAAAATCTCTACATGGAACGAACTTAACATATTTTTGCATGAAACATTAATTTAAATTTTCAAATATATCAATTTTATTGACATAATAGACTTAAAAAGTTTTTCTAACGTTATGCTTTATCGATATAGTGTAATAACACTCGATGACGTGGTTTATCGTCCAAATAAACCAAAATTTAAATTCTTAATTCTTATTTATAAATTATGATATTTTAGCATCCATCTGTGTTATTTTAACACAGATGGGAAAATACTAAAATGAAGCCTGTAATTATTTCCAGCCTTTAAGCTTGCTAGAAATAATAATTGACGGACCTTTTTACAGCATAATCATTAACCGTCATGTGGTTGAAGGTATCCATTATCATAATTTTTTGTATACGTAGTAGGTATATTATTATTAGTCTGTGATTTTACTGTTTATTTTAAAATTATTAATGACTAAACTAGTAAATATTAAGATAAATATACCTTTGCATGCAAGAACATAATTATAGATCTTATACAGGCCATTAATAGGTAAGTATCTTGAGTAATTATAAAGTAAATATGTACAAGATTATCACCACTGACCTATCTTATATATTCGTACCAACATTATATCACATCTGGAACGTTTTCCTTTACAAAATTGTTTGCAATTGATGGTATAATCTTAAAAGAAATAACCATGGCATTGATGAATACAAGACATAACCATAGATACAATTAACTTGCTTTCGTTTGAATACCCATTATTTAAACATCTATCTTCGCTTTGCACAAAAACTAGGTTTTAGTCAAATTTTACCTATTAGGTACTCTATATTTTTTATTCAACCTATCTGCCTAACGAATTTTGTTCTGATGTGAGTACCAAATAACCAGGTATTATGAAGAATACATTCTATTATTGAACGTATAATCTTACATTTTAATATCTTACATTTGGCTCTAACTAACATAGATAAAAAATATATTTAATTCAATCGTGCTAATTTTTTATAAACATTTAATTTTATTTAATAAATAAGATTAAAATGGTAGTGGTAGAGCCAGCTGCAAGAGAAACATGCATTATGTATAGCATTTTATAACGGGCTTCAGAAAATGCAATTTGAAACAAAGTATCAAGTTTAATGCGATTTCAGATTAAAAACATTGAAGTGATAGTATATGAAATGATTTACGTAACTTTTCAGTTCATACATAAAACATAGAACTTTATTACGGTTAAGAGAGTTGTGAGAAAGTGTATTATTTTACGGCTAGATTAAAATTAATATGCACAATCAATTAAGCATATTATGTTATATTAATTAGATATACTTTTCTACTAACGCAATTCTGTCGTTTTTGTAGATATCCGAAAACCTTACAATAATAATGTATTATGTTAGTAATAAAATTTATAATATGGTTTTTCTGTTTAATATCTCGTCTCGTATTCGTTTTGCACGCCTCATAAGCGAAGCGTTGAGGTGGGTACTACTGTCACTTCGCGCAAAACATCTGATTTTTCAAACTTAAAATGTCTTTATGTATCATACATTGCACTTGTAAGATAATACATACACACACATATTAAGAAAAAACACTATTTTTAACATTCATGATATTTTTGATGTCATTTTTGTTATTTAAACTAGTTAAAAAACAGTTTAAAAAAGTTCTGTCTTGGACGTCCGTGTGTCTGTATGTGCGGAGGATTTTCTTGTTAACACGATAGCGACCGAAATACTTTACTAATCGAGTCTTTTTTTTTCTCTTACGCTTGAGTATGCTCAGGAATAGAACCCTTTCATTTTTCAGGGTCTGATTCGATGTGGTTTAATTGTTATTAAATAAACAAAAATAATAATTAATAAATAATTATTAAAAAAAAATTATGAGGCGTGCACTTTTGGATTTTCCAAACTATTTATTATCTATTGTTTATATTTGAAATACCTAACACATTTTTCGCAATACATATAGGACTTTATATAAGTACCTATATCAAAAGTACACCTTTTATAAATAAAATAATCAGCGTAAATAAAATATTCTGAATGCGGAACAAATAAAACATTAATCCCTAAAAGGGATACAGTCGTAAAGCTCTAATCCAAATTTTTGTAATTTGAAGACAGCTAAATTAACGGAACAAAGGAAAAAAACGTTAATTAAAACTTAATCCAAGTAATTTTTATAATTGCTTTCGCTAATAATGACTCTTATAATTATTCAGAGGGATGTTTTATTGCATCTTAAATTTAAATCAGCGAAGGTAATCCGTCAGAGGAAACAAAATGGCGGACGCAGGTGCAATTTTAAATGCGCATTTTAAAAAGGTTTTGATGCAAACTATTTTTGAAAAAGTGAAAATAACAAACATTATTTGAGTACCTACACGATTATTCAATTTAACTGAATAATCGTATATCTATAGGTATGATTAGTACGATGGTGAGAAAAATATGTCTAGGAGACAGCGCAATCAAAAATGCGAAATAAAATTTCTGCTTCAATTTTTTACAAAAATATTCAGATAACTTTGTTGTAGTAATCTAATATCTGTAAAATCATCTGAAATGAAAATATAATTACGTACCTGCCTACTTTGTTGGTTTAGTTATCTACTTACATAATTAAGTTTTATATAAAATATTTAAACATATACACTAAAGGTTCGATAGTTAGTTCCATGTATTTACACAGTTTCAATTAAGATAATACAAACAGACAATGTCATTAATTATCTAATAGTTGAAGAAGGGCATTCATTAGGTTTATCATATAAAGCCAGAACCTTGCCTGAGGGCTCAATACATTAAGGCAGTACTAGGTACAATCCAATGTAATATGAACCTGCATTTAGTAGATAAGTTTATTAAATGAGTTCATATCCTTCACTAATATCTATAATATAAAAATGAATCGCAAAATGTGTTGGTAAGCGCATAACTCGAGAACGGCTGAACCGATTTCGATAATTCTTTTTTTATTATATTCCTTGAAGTACGAGGATGGTTCATATGTAGAGAAAACGTAAATATGTACCACGGGCGAAGCCGGGGCGGACCGCTAGTTACTTATAAATGCGAAAGTTTGTGAGGGTGGATGGATGGGTACAGTTCGTTATTCTTTCATGGAAATAGGTACTACTGAACGGATTACAATGAACATACAGCTGCCTAGAATAAGACAATGGCTACTTTTTATGCCGGAAATCCCACAGGAACGGGAACTATGCAGGTATTGCTTTGAAAACGCGGGTTGAAATCTAGTGCATTTATGTGTTATTTTATATTATCTAATGTGTCAATCACTGCATAGTATCTATAAATCAAAGTCGCTATCGCTGTTTATCCATCCCTATATACGCCTGTATATCTTTAAAACTAGCCAATAAATTTTGTTTTATTCACTCGATTTAGCTTTCATAATTATAAAATACTTTTAAATTTTGAAAAACTTACCAAAATCTATTCAGCTGAAGCCGCGTCCAACATCCTCTTTATAGTTTAAGTAACCTGCATTTACAGTAAAAAGCTTGCAATCGTTATAAAACGTTTTAAAAAACATATTAATTACTAAGAACCTTCCTTATCCAAGTAAACATGATCCTCAAACATGGTTACGTCAAATAGTTAGCCTGAGGCCACAATTACATTTACGGAACATTAGCAAAGGATTTGTTATCCGGTAATATCGCTAAAATGTTTACATAGTAAGACGATACTTTGTGGAAATTCAAATATTAATAAGGGGTTTACATGTAAGCTAAGTAACATCATGATTTTTTTTTAATTTCTATTTTTAAACAACATGGAAAGTTCCCGCCTTCTATTGGTGTTCGCATTTTTTTTTTGGTTTCAGCCAGTTTCAGCTGTCAACATGTTATTTTTTTTTTTAGGTTTAGCAATGTGCGAAGATTTTAAACAGCAACCCCACATAAAATATAGATGTATAATAATATTATGACTCAGAGAGTGTATGTTATTTTTATGTCATAAATTTCATGAAAATAAAGTCCAATGTTACCATAAATACACTAAACTGTGAATAATAGTGTCAGCAGAATGAGTACATAGACAATGCTCGTCAAATAAATGGCAGCCATCAATCGACACCCGGTGAAATGAAAATGTAATGCGCATCGTCACATTTGCACACTCGATTCAATTTGCACTGCGAGTTATGAAATGATAACATTATTTTATCTATATATATATTCTAAAAATGTTATATTACTACATCTTGACTAAATAACACAATCCAAATATATTTTTAAATCTTGGTTAATACGGGCAATGCCAGAATAAGCGACTAGTATTTTATAAGGGCGATATGTAGTAATTATGTACCGAATACTATGTAGATATTTAGCGTGTCTACGCTGCTAAGTGACGAGAGTATTTAGTCTATGCCGCTACGGACCCGATGATGATGTCTTTTTTTGAGGCTTATCATCAAAAAAATATAATAATGCCGCTGAGTCAAACAGTGGACATGGTTCATGATCTAAAATACACATACACAGATATTACGTTAAGTTAAAAAACACGATTGAATCGAAAAAAAATATAGATAGGTACCTACTTGATTCAACCTTTATCCCAAAAATTCATAACGATTAATGCAATATTTACACGGAACTACATAAAGATTATTCAGGTATGATTTAGACAAACTATTACATCATCATCAAAATCATACAGGCACACTACAACAATGATTAAATTCCTCACAACCTCAACAATGATTTTTGAATTTTTTTCCTCTATTTATTTATTTATTTATTATTTATTTTTTTTACATACATAGATGCTTTACAGCTATTTGTTATTAACTTTCATTTATTTAATTTTCTTTCTATTTCCCTCTTTCAAACTGCCGCATCCATAATTGACTTTCGTTTACCACATCCTCTAACATATTTATGCAAAACAAATAACTCTGCATCCATCAAGTGAATGTATCGCTAAATTATATTGTTTGCGCAATAATATTTTACACTCTATCACCCTTTATCTTTTACTCAGCTGCTGATGTGATATGTTGAAAAGAGTCTTAATAAATAGAAGTGTATTGGAATTTTTCAAATTCAAATTCGAATTTAAATTTTAATTTGGAATTGTGAATGATATCAAAACGTATTTCTATATATTTTAGTATTATTGAGTGTGAAAATGGAAGTGTATCTATCTCTCTTTTATTTTGTATTAAAGACAATTAAATGTTAAGGTACCACCTACTTGCATCGTCAGAAATAAAAGGGAACAATTAATAAATGCAGGCCTATCAATTTTCATAATTTTACATTAAGCATCTGAAAACAATAAATTTCACATTAGCGTATTTTTGTTTCACAAAAGCTTTCTAAATAACATCTTACTTCGCATTTGATAATATCAGAAAGCAGGTATGTAAAAATAATATAAATAATTTATGAGTTGATGACATAAAATGATATATTTGCTTCGCCTGCGCTCCCGACCCGATTGCTCTGTAATCTTTCATACGTGAAAATGTATAGGGGATGCTCGGAGTAACGAGATTTAAAAAATATATATTTTCTCTTGCTCGTTAGCAAGATTAATAAAATACTGGTGTTATTCCAGTTTTCTTTTTGAGGAACATTTTATTTATTTTATGATACATATTATCCTATATTTAGGTATAGGCCACAGATTTAGCTACCTATAGCTAAATAATTATCACACCAATGTGAAAAAAAAAATTGAAAAATTGATATCAGACACCGATTAAAGCTTAGGTACATTTTTTGCGGTAAAAAACTGTTGTAACCGAAGCGAAGTCGATACCAGACTGAAAATGAAATCCCGGTATCGTATTAAATTAAAAAAGGAACAGTCTGTAAAAAGAACATTCTGTATAAAGCGATTTTGCTGACAAAAAGCCGGTTGTATGAAGCGGATCTGTCGCCTCCGGCGTCGCCTAATATGCTAATGCCGGTCCCAAATAACTGAAAACGAAGCTGCGTAAACTTACATGACAGGGTTTGAAAATGGAACGTTATGAAAAATTGAGCGGGATTATTCCTGGCTGTATGGAGAAAATCCTTTGCCATTTTATTTTTAAATCTAATGAACATTTTAGTTGCGTTCTATTTTCAATATTTTAAAATGTAAATTCAGTATTTTTAATGTGAATGTGTTGTAAAGTTAATATTGAATAATTCTTGTGTTCATTCATCTTGTGTTCTTCATTTAACTCAGTTTTACATAGGTATGTAATTAGATAAATATCATAATATTATCATAATATTATCATAATATTATATTTATTATTACGAGTATGTCAGTTATGTTAGTAAATTAGTTAATAACTGTATCTATCTAAAGATTTTTACATTAGTCATTGTCTTGCAGATATTGTAGGCTTGATATTTCATGTTTTATATTTTTAATAATTTAGTGAATACATAACCATTTCTTAATTTTGACAAAATATATAAGAGGAATAAAAAATACTTTTATTTTCTTTCAAATCTCAATGTAGAATCAATCTGATTAAATTTCATTATATCATATAACAATTTTAAGCCAAGAATATTATTACTCATAAATCAAATAACAAAAGACTCCCCTATGACTCCCTAATAATATGCGAAAGTAAATAAAAAATAATACGGCCAATTGAGAGAATCGCCGCAAGGCTTTGCTTTATCGGGGCTTTATAAAAATGATTGCGTCGAAAATATCTCCTGTGAGTCCCTGGATCTGAATTTTACTTGCTATAATGATAACATATTATTACGCTTTTAAACGTGGTAGGTATTTAGCCATAAATAATATAATAATAATTAATAACATCAGGGTTTTCTTAGTGAAATGGGCAAATAGTAATATGTATAATATTTCTGTGTCCTCTTAGTAAAAGCTTGATGCGTAGAGAAAACTTTGGTTTGATCAACATTTCTGCGATTTTTATTACAAACTAGCGGTCCGCCCCGGCTTCGCCCGTGGTACATGTTTACGTTTTCTCTACATAAGAACCATCCTCGTACTTCAAGGAATATAATAAAAAAAGAATTATCGAAATCGGTTCAGCCGTTCTCGAGTTATGCGCTTACCAACACATTTTGCGATTCATTTTTATATATAAGAAGATAACTTAAATGAATAACCGGTGTGTTACTACTAAACTAGATAATGTATTATTACTATTTATTTACCAATGGTGTACCATTTTCTTATCTAAAACTCACAACTCATCATGTAGATACACCCATAAGCCCCCATATACAATGCTCGGCAAATTTCCAATTATTCACTTCGTTTTCAAATAAAATAGCAATAAAGAATAAACAAGGAAAATCGCTCATACGATCGTCGTAACGGGGATATAAAATCCACATGAATGCTATCCATCCGATACGTTTGAAAATTTTTAAACTTTACGATCTCAACTTGAATAGGATTTTATGATTGTTTTAGTGCAGCACCGTTTATACCTGAATTTAAATATTGGTTTAATTGTCTGTGAATAATATTGGATTGATCGGAATTAATGCCACAGCAAAAAATATGGATAGAGTGAGACTGAGAAGAATAAAATTTTAGTTAAAATTATTTAAAATCTGAAAGAGGATATATATGTATATTATATTATAGAACTTCAGTTTAAAGTCATACTTAACCAAGAATAAATCTTCTCTTAAATCATTCTAAATCGCCATTTTTAATTAAACATTTACGGAACAACAACACAAGAATTAATAAAATTGTAAACAAGCGTCAAACTATTGTGCAAACAACGTGATTTATATTCCGTTTCTTTGTACGAAATATTAATATTAAAATTAGTTTTCATTTAAGCGGGGTTAGCCGTGACGGGTGGACGGTTTACAGACACTGAAAAATGGCTTACCGCCATGTCTAAGATATTTTTCAATCTAGTATGAAAAACGTGGAGAAATAAAAATGTTAAATTATTTCTTTTCGATATAATATTTTTTTGTTGTATAAATTAATTGTTTGTTGGAATTGGACGGAATATGTAACGTTTATTGCGAGCCTGTGGCAAAGAAGTTCAGTTTGCTGAAATAAAATGACGATGAATTTCTGATATTAGGTATTATTGCAATAAAACCATGTGTTTTATAAATGCCCTATACATTTCCTCCCCCAAATACCTATTTTGTGAGGTTTCGCGTTATTTTAAGCTTTGCGTTAGGTAAGTTGTGGCATAGGTATTAGTTGTATTAGTAGTAGTGGCGTATTAGTAGTTTAAGTGGTAAGGTATTGATTGTAAAACATGGATTATAGAACTCAATTACAAAACTTCAAGAGATATCAGCAAAGGCTTTGTCGAATAGAACTTGGCCTTAAACTTATTTTTTAATTATCCCTGTTATATGTGCAACATACTGTTATTAATGCCTGCTGCTTTCTTCGACCGATCTATGTCCACACAGACAGCTACTTCGCGCAACAATTGCTTCGTGAGGTTGCTCGGTCTGTGTGAAAACACCTTAGTCGTATCTTAGCGGAGCCATGGCCGTCTTTCTAGCTTACTATCTCGTCAAAAAAGACAAACATTTGGTCTCTGGAAAAACTAAAACGACAAAGCAAAACCCAGACAGTGGATGTGACTTTCACATGTTATGATATCGACTAAGCTTTGTATTTTTGGAAGACCTAATTATAATAAAATCAGTAAATAACATGAAATTTATTTCTTTCCCAGTTTTTCAGATTTCAATAAAACACAAAAACCTTTTAAAATATATCTTTATTCACATACATACTGACATTTTCGCTAACATATAACAAAATTGATCTAAAATATAACTACAGAGGCTAAAATAATAATACTAAATAACAAAATAGAAAATAATATTGAACGTGACTAACCGACATGATAAAAAGTTTAAACTGCGCTTTAAAATTATGCTTTCTCGCTCTAACTGAGTAAATAATAGCCAAGTAAGAAAGAGAGGACATGGTTAAGTACTTACTTTGATGTTATTCCATTCCACATTATTATTTTTGTATATATTTATAAGATCAGTGCTGTTTGAACTCGGAAGGTAAGTTTGAAATAGTTAAAATACAATTATATATTTACTATATAGATAAGATAAAACATAATGTAACTAATACATACAAAAATAGAAATAGAATCGTTATATTAGCATTCACCACTCTTTCTTAACTATTGTTTAACATTAAACGGGCGGGAATATTTAAAATGAAAATAATTTTGTGCAACATGCTACAATAATAATTTATAATTTATGTTTATTTCCATGCATGAAAACGGAATAAGCGTTGGTGGTTTTTCAAATAAAAATCAACTGTATAAAACAACGGACGACAAATTTTAAGTCAAACAGTCAGTAATCGATGCAATTTGATATTAAAACTTAACTACATAATATAAGGAATAACGCTATTTACATCTATACATAAATATAAAAATATCTAACTAATATTTACAGTTTATAAAATGGAGGAAACAATCTTATTATTTTAATTATTGTTGCTTGAAATGGAAAGATTATGAAAAATCATTCATTTAGTTAAAACGACAACCATATTTATACAAAAAATGTACTAATACTAACTCGGTTGTACCAATGTAACAGATAATTTAAATCGTTATTTGGATAACTAGTTACAAAAATTCCGTCAACTGTTTCTAGATAGGTATATCTATTGTTAATTTTTAAGTGATCAATTAAAATAAGTAAATTAATTTCTGTACAAAAATGTACAAATTGGGCAGGACAATAATTTTTAAAGTGAAACTTTTTTTTACATCGTCTCAAACTTTTTGGTCTGTGTAGCGCATGTCGCGTGTATCGACCGTCACGCGACATGCGCTACACAAAGCAGTGTTCGGAACCGTTCGAACAGTTTCACTTTTACCGTGGTTTCATAAAACCACACAACATTTTTCTAATTTAAGCAGTGTTTGGTTTTATTTAAATGCCGCATACTATTAAACTTAAAATAAAAACAGAATCTTTCTGTTATAGATATTGGTAGACGGACAATAAAGGTTCATTTCATCAAAAAAAGTACTCACGTACATATATAAATTCATGACTATAAAATCTTTGAATTCGAATAGATAAAAATATAATAATAGTTTACACTTTACATTATTTATATTACCACGTCTTGAATATCCAATTATTATCAGTTTTAAGTATCAAATATGTATAAAAAAAATAAAACAGAAGAAAAATAAACATTTATATAGTATAGACATTATACTCGATTAAGTATAAATACTTGCCTCCCAAAAACCGCGTACCTTAAAAATAACCAAACCCTATTATTAAATTTATATTTTTATTTCCAAAATTAATTATATTCGAGATCATTATTATCAACGGGCGGGCGAGGATTGTTTACAACCGCTTCAGGATTCACCGAATGTACGGGAGCCGGATTCATAATTCTGTTTCTAGAAGAATCTGGGAACCGCATGACGTAATCCTGATCTAATCTATCCATTTGCAACCGTCTCTCGGACCATGGAATGGCGCGGAATTCGGAATTCGAAGTCGACGGAACCGCGTGTAGGCGCGGAATGCGTTGCGCCAAATTTCGAATTCTAGAACTTTCCGGATTACGTTCGGGAACAAAGTTCTGGACTGTTCTAGAATCTTGGCGTGTAAACATGTGTTGATATCTCGCTATTTCGCACGGGAGCAATGGCCGCGCGTCCCTGCCTATTCTCTGTATGGATATCTGTTTTGTGTTCTGTGTATCTGTGGTTGGGTGTATTAAGATGCTGTTTTGTTGAACTCGTGTAGGTGATGGGAAGTTTAGTGCGAGGAAATCCGGTAATGGTACGCAGTATACACCGAGTTCGTCCTGAAATTGAGGAAAGTTGATTTTATTTACACACACAAGAAAAATCGTAACAACAAGAATAACAAAATTATTATGAAATTACAGACTATAAAAACCTATTCTTGAACACTCTAATGTAAAAAAAATATATTTTAGGTATAAAATGGTGGGACTGTACGAGGCCATTAAAAAGTATTATTTGCACAACAAATTAATTTAGCAAACAAAATTCTTATAAAATTTATATCAAGTCTATTAAAATGGGTATTTTATAATTTATTAAGGGCCGATTTTTCAATGCTTGGATAAAACTTATTCGTCGAATAATGTATAGAACTACCATTTTAAAAACGTATTCTAATTCCCGTATTTGACAGTTTACGTGACATTTTAATATTATCGTGTAAGGGCGCTTGTGCACTACAAGGAATTTTACTGTCCGGCATTCCGATTTTTTACGGTCCGGTGTTGCATGAAAAAACCGATGAATTGGCTTGTGCACCTGTCCGTCTTTACTCGGATCAGTGCGGTACAGTTCAAGGAAGTTTGGCGGTATAATGCTATCATAAATGATTGTTTTTGCATTTTACAAGAAACGAGTAAAAAATATAGAAGATGAAATATAATATTACTTCGTTATATTAAAAAGTAAAGTTCCGTAAGAGATTTAAAATGCGTGTTTTACTTATTTATTTTAATCGGTGACGAGGAGCTAAAGCTATTCCCACTTGAACTTTAACTTACCAACACTTAGATAATAATTATAGGTCAATGTATATCAAAAATAACAATACTGACTTTTCAAATCACATTGTCAGCTAAAAGAAAGTAAAACAAGAGCTTGCTTTCAATTGGCATATGCAGTAAAAAGAGTAAAAACTAAGCAAGTGGGCATTCGAAAACAATTATACCTATAGCGACTCGTAGACACAAAAAACCATCCGGAATAGGAAAAAGTGAAATGTCGGACGGTAAAATTACGTTTAGTGCACAAGCTAGTATTTAGATTAATGGCGTGCCATACCGGACCGTAAAAAATCGGAATGCCGGACAGTACAAATTCCTTGTAGTGCACAAACACCCTAATACTTTATTCGACGGATAAGTTTTATTCAAGCATTGAAAAATCGGCCCTTAAGTATTTAAACTCACACTAGAAGGACTCCTCTCCCCCTCTAGAGGGAAGGCCGGTTTCTTTTCTACCTCCGGCTCCTTTTCCTTTCCCTTATCCTCCTCTAGCGGTATATCCGGTACAACTTGCAAGTCTTCGGGAGGATTTGGCACAGTTATGTAACTCGCTATTATACTCGATAATTGGTCTAACACCTGGAATTTTAGGTATGTATTAGATTATAGTTCTGTGTAATAATGTGTAGGTTTATTTTTAAAACATTTTTTTTTTACTTTAAATTAAAGAGAGATTGGGACTAAGAAAAATATTGACTATTATTATATTATGGTTGTAGTTAGGATTGACACTTTTGTAGCATTTTTTCTCATATTGATGTGTTGTTTATTTACTTTTTGGTTTGTATTTTACAAATGTTAATATGTTTGTTGTAATATCAATATCCGTAAAAACATTTACGTAACTTTCACATAGTTTTAATCCTTACTATATTAATATTATAAATGCGAAAGTAACTCGTGTCTGTCTGTTACTCAATCACGCCTAAACTACTGAACCAATTTGCATGAAATTTGATATGGAGATATTTTGATACCCGAGAAAGGACATAGTACCTTTTATTGCGAAATATGTACCACGGGCGAAGCCGGGGCGGACCACTAGTATTAAATAACTTACCTGATCAGCAACTAGTCTATGTTTAGGATCTTTCACCAAGAGCCTCTGTATTAGAAATACTGTATTATCCGAAACATGTACTGGATTGCCGTCCCTGTAAAAATTTATATTTTTAAATTTATAAAAGGAAGTATAAAATACTACAAAATAATTGTTGCAGTAACCTTTTATGGTTTAGACTTGATAGACCAACAGAGAGACTTTCCCTAATAACTACTTCGCTAATATTAAAATGTTCTATTAAAATGAATTAAAGTAAATTAATAAAAGGTTAGTTATTTCTTTTACTATTTAAATGGCTATTACAATGTAAAGACTGATTATTTAAAAGAATACACACATATTTAGAATATTATAAATCAAACTACAACAAAAAGATTGTTGTTTCATTTATCAGACCTTATTTAACATTTTATAATATGCATAACCTTAAATTCTGTTTTGTATAAGTATGTACTCAAAAATTACTGAACTGACAAGAATCGGCTATAATAAAAAATGTGTGCGTGTCAGGGCCGGATTTAGGGGAGGGCAAACGGGGCGATGGCCCGGGGCCTCCACAAGCAGGGGGCCCCCACAATAGAGACTTCGGAAAAAAAATATCTTTCAAATTCCAACAAGTAAAACTAGTAAACATCTTTTCCTTTGATATTTTTTTTTTCACTTTTACCTTTACCTACAGCCTACAGTACATGATTATTTGATTATTATTAATCTTAAATATTAACAGAAATCATTGATCTATATTTGTTCACTCTAATCAGGCAATCAGTGAAATATCAAAATCTCAAATGGCCCTGATAAGCACTTCCAATTTACTACCCATCTTGAGGGAGTACCCCAATGGCTCAATGGCTCAGTGGGGTGGTACTTGCCCGCAACCTCGGAGGTTGGGTATTCGATTCCGTGAAAATTTGCACGCTGCAGCAGAGGCATTGGTGAAAGTGTATACGGATGATTTAGAGCCTAGTCTTGGTAATGAGTTGGTTCAATTTGTGTCTTTGATTGATTCATACAAAAAGGACTATGGAAAAGATCAATCGCCGGAACTATTTTACTACAAAATTCTTGAAGATCGAAACAAAGATACATTCACAAACCTCGAAATTGCATTGAGAATGTATTTGGTCTTGATGGTATCAAATTGCACTTTAGAGTGCTCATTTTCAAAAATGAAAATTATAAAAAATAGGCTTCGAACGCGATTTACTCCGAGAACTGGATTTCAGCGAAATCATCAACGATTTTTCGGCAAAAAAAGAATGAATGAATGAGAACTTTATTGTACACACCAAATTACAGACATTACATAAAATAGAATACACATAAATTGCACAATGGGCGAGAAAAAAGCTCGAAAGGTTCCGTTCGTTATCACTAAAATTTAGTTCAGATAATTCATGTTTCCGATTATATTTATATGCGTTTGTTAAATACTAAGAGAATCTACTTGGTTTCACAATAAATTATTTATTGAAAAACTCGACTGAGAAAAATTGTTCATTTTATTTGGAAAATAATTTGGGGCGAGGGGGCCTCCACTCCTTTGTTGCCCCGAGGCCTCCGGACCTCTAAATCCGGCCCTGGTGCGTGTACTAGTGTACACACGTAAGAAGTGAAACTTCTTTATGACCTTATTTTTCAAAAAATAATTTACTATATGCAACTTTACAGAAATACGTCGAATCACGCGTGGTAGGGATAAGAACAAGATGGCGCGTAACGAAAAAATGTTACACTAAATTTTTTTCCAACCCCGATATAGAAGTTTCACTTCAACAATGTATATTTAAAATATCTGAACAGAAATTACAACAACTAACAAAACTCACGGTGGTATATTATAATTAGCAGCTTGTATACGACTAAACAGCTGCGCAAGGCTCGTGTCACAGAACGGAAACTGTCCGTACAACATAGTGTACAGCACAACCCCTAACGCCCACATGTCTGACGGCTTTCCAAGGTACGGCTTGCATAGTAATACGTCTGGTGATATGTAGGCTGGTGAACCTGTAATAATTTAATAGATATTAAACATGATATTTAGTTTTATAGCTTTCAAATCCATACTAATATTATAAATGCAAAAGTAACTCTGTCTGTCTGTCTGTTACTCAATCACGCCTTAACTACTGAACCAATTTGCATGAAATTCGGTATAGAGATATTTTGATACCCGAGAAAGGACATAGGCTACTTTTTACTCTGAGACATAGGATATGTAAAACCTAGAAAATCCTACGGGAACGGGAATTATGCGGGTTTTTCTTTGACTGCGCGGGCGATGCCGCGGGTGGAAAGCTAATGCTTTAGTAAATGAGATTTTTTTTAAGAATAGAAACAATTCGAACCCCCGTCTTCCCCCTAGCATGGCGAAAACACGGGTTCTAGTCCCGTTCTTTAAAATTTCTTATAGATTTTAAAGTAAGTAAATTCTATACAATGAAAGTATGAGGCAAGTTTTATAATTTTGTTTGTGAAATTTGTATGTGATCTTAAGAACAGTTCAGGATCCATGAACCATCAAATCAAAACATTGTATCCTTGTTACCGCTGTAAGCTACCACAATCGAGAGTTTCGTACAGGAAATTATCGGGCGTCTCATCAAAATAAAGCTACTCACGGAAAATTAGCTTGATTACTATCAATTGCAAAAATGGGCAATGGATCCTGAACTAGAAGTATGTATCCGTTCATGTCAATTATTTCAATAACAGAAAATAAAATTGCATATGAAGAATAATAAGGAAAATGAATCTCAAACTAAACTGATTAAGTAAAATTATTAATTATTCAATGGTAAAAAAAAATATTCACTTTTGAAATATTTACCTCTTTGATCCTTCAATAAATCTCTATCGCTACCTAGATGTGTCCCCAGGCAGAAATTAGTTAACACAACCCTTCCAGTCCTTTGGTTTAACACTATGTTGCCTAATTTAAGATCCCTGTGTACTATATTTCTCTGAAAAAATATTTATTTTGTCAGATTTAGTTAATAATATTGAATTTAGAAAATGAAATGAAAGGAAATTAAATTAAATTAAATTAAATGCAATGAAATAAAATATATCGAAACAAATTGAAACAAAATGAAATGAAATTAACTGATATTCTCATTTCATCTTTAAAACATTACTGAAACATTACAAGGAAAACTTAACTTTCTTAAATACACAGGCAGTCCTTATATTAAAGAAAGTACAAATATTGGCAAATAATGACTTGCCCTTGTAATAATAACCTTCTGTATAATTTCAAATTTGTTGCAACAGAACAACAATTGGGTAACATAGCAAATTTTTTATTGCAGCCAGGGCTTTAAAAATTATGTATCTACCAGAATTTTATGAACAAAGAAATGTGAGCAATTTAAAACTGTACTTAACGCTTTATAGTTTATACTAGCTGTGCTATATGGTTTCATCCGCATTGCTCTGCTCATGTTGGTCATAGCATGATGATATATAGCCTTTCGCGATAAATGGGTTATCTAACACCGAAAGAATTTTTCCAATCGGACCAGTAGTTCCTGATTATAGCGCGTTCAAACAAACAAACAAACTCTCGCTTTATAATATTAAGAATAGATAATATACAAGCCACTTATACCAGTATACTTAACCTAATAATATTGTAAAATAATGTAATAATATATAATAAATACCTAGATATTAGTAAATACAAACCTTATGTAAATTAGCAACTACCCTCACTATATCATAGAATATCAAAATGGCCTCTTTTTCAGGTACTTTCTTTACTTTAGTTACATATTGCTGCAAGTTTATCAACTCGCTACCTTTTTCACTAAATTGGTGTGCACTAACACAGTCTAAAACTAGAAATAGTCTTTGTCTAACTCTGCCAGTGTATATAAAACCTGGACCGTTGGGATTTGGGGCCTCTTCTAAAGCATGATCCTGAAAGTAAAGAATATATTATATTCTTATCATAAACAAATTTGAACATTTTATGTGGTTAATGTTTATTTATGATTATTAGTGCAAGATAGAAAGTAAAATCAAAGTAAATTTATAAAATAAAAATTTATTAATTTATAAAGTAAATTTATTTTATAATTATTTTTGTCCTTGTTACATCATATTATCATCATCTCAAACTCAAACATTTATTTATTCAATTAGACTTCTGCTAGAAGCACTTTTGAAACATCATTACATATTTTAACATTTACGACCGATTCGTAAAAGCAGTATCTATGGAGAAGAACCGGCAAGAAACTCCATATCTTCATAATAATTATAAACATTGATGCAAAATGTGTATCCTGTATGAACTATCAATGTGTAGAGATGCCTTAAATGCATAAGATTTTATATGCACATGCTACTTTTAGGCAAAGAAGAATATAGTAAATAAATATATAATAGAAGATGGAAAGCAAAATGTTAAAGAAACAGATATATCATATAAATATGAGTTTGATTGAGTCCCCAGAAATTAATCATTATTCCCTTCAAGCCAGTCTTCAGGCATTTTCAATATATCACACAAACACAAAAATAGGTAAATTAGGTATTTATCTCAATTTTGGTTATTATCTATCATAATGGACAGCGCAATTAAGCAATAATGACGACATTTACATATGGATATAAGTCATAACGATTTCCGAGTAATAATTAATTATATTGAAATGTAAAACTTACCTTAAACAACCCGTGATGGTGTACAACACCATCTTGATCTTCTAACAAGGATAGCAAAGAATACTCAGTATGTAATAGCATTTTCCCTTGTCTATCATCCTGTGTTTCAGGCTGGCCCTCATTTTTTAATGTTAGTATTTTGATCTGATAGAAATCATCAGTTTTCTCTTTACGAGCTAAACATTGAACTATACTTTTAACAGGGCTAGGCCCTAACTTGGGACCAAGTAAATAGGGACCTGCTTTTCGTACAAGTTTATCTGGGACAGGAGTGCCAGGTGGTGGGACATCGCTTTTGTTATACAACACTTTAAGTTTACGAGGTGAATTGGGCGACAATTTCTTTGAATTTTTGAGCATAGAACTTGACGTGGAATTTGCATAGGCTGACAATCTTGCAATCTTCGGGCTGGGTTGGAGTAACAAAGGTCGTGATCTCTTTCCATGGCTAAGACTACTCGTACTTTCAGGTTTTTCTTGATCCATAACTATAGAAGATTGTAACGGTCACTATATTTCACTATTTAAAATTGAGCATCAGACTTATAATACTATTGTAATTAAGTTTAGTGTTATTCTAAAATTCGTTAGGTCATACAGCTGTAAATTTCACTGCTTTTATTTACTTGGTCAAATGTTCATTACAGTGTTACCTGCTCAGTGCTCTTGAAACAATTATTCAATTTTATTTTTCCGTGATCTATAAAAAATATTAATGTACATCTTTCTATGATTTTCAATAAATCACCACACGTAGATTTTAAATAATATTGTATAATTTACGAAATTATCTTCAATTTGCACATTCAATTTAATTAAAATATCGCGGTATGCAGATACTGAGCCAACAGGAAGATTATCAAAGTTAAAAAAAAAGACGTGTGACACTCGGGGACTGCCGCGGTAAAGCTATTGCATGCTATGCCTTCAAGCCACACCTCCGCGCCCGTCGGAGTGGGGAGCGTGAGGTTTTTCGTTACGGAATTTCTGGATTCGGTCCCCGCGCTCAAGGCTATGCAATAGCTTAAAAATCTACAACTTGAATAGAATTTATTTAATAAAATTAAGATTGTTATCGTTGATTATGATTATTATGCCATATTATTATCATTATCTTCTCTTTCTGCATTAAAAAGCATTTTTAAAACATGCATAAATTAATGGTGAATTATAGGAAAATTGGTACATATTGTCTGGCAACATAAAGACAGATAAGAAAGAACAGCTATGCACGAAGATAATATTATTTTTAAACTTCAACAATAATCACAGAATTTATGAAAGAGTAATTTATGAACAATTATTTTCTTGATTATAATATGTAATTTGAATAACTTAACTTAACTTTGAGTTAACTATTTGTGTAAGTATTTATTTCACAATATTTCGTGATTTGTGTGCAAGACTCATTAGATGGAGACGGTGACGGACAGATAAGATTGACAGATATTTTTAACCATGTTTTTACTGAGACTTGAGTAGATCAAGATCTTCTCGATTTTATGTGACATAATTATTATTTAGTATTGCAAAGTACTTATTTTAAACATAAATAAACTGTATATAAAAATCGAATCGAAACAGTATGTGGAAAGGTCTTAGATTAACGCAATCGCAACTATCGAAGCTCCATTTTAAAGGAAATAAACTACAATCATTAGGAGTTCCAGCGTTAGATTCTGTGTTAAACCAATGGTATGAATTCTGTAAGAAACCCCCTAAGGGTTTCGAAAAGTATTTTCAACCAGGAACTAGTAAAAAACACGAAAAGAAACCGGAAAAAGATGACGCTCCTCCACCGTCGAAATCTTCACCACCACCGTCAAAACCGAGCTCGTCTCCAGAAAAATGGAATATTAATATGTTTTCCAATGCCCCTGGAGGAAGGGGATCTGGCCGTGGAGGTTACGATGGACAAGATCGAGAAAAATGGATGATGTTTGGTGCCATGGGTGTAGTTGCCCTAATTGCCTCAATTGCATATTTCGAACTTAAGTACAGAGAAATAAGTTGGCGAGACTTCGTTAACATGTATCTAAAAAAAGGCATTGTTGAAAAGTTAGAGGTTATAAACAAGAAATGGGTTCGTGTAAGATTACAGCCGGGCACATTTGAAGGAAAAGTTATCTGGTTTGCTATTGGCAGTGTGGATTCATTCGAGAGAAATCTAGAGAATGCGCAAATAGAAATGAATGTTGAACCACAGAATTTCCTGCCAGTTATTTATAGAACTGAGGTGGAGGCTTCCAGTCTGACAGGAATATTACCAACATTGTTAATAATTGGTTTCTTAATTTATATGATGAGAAGGTCTGCTGATATGATGGGAAGAGGTGGTCGCAAAGGTGGTGGACTTTTTGGTGGTGTGATGGAATCAACAGCAAAATTGATCAACCCAACAGACATTGGTGTTAAGTTCCAGGATGTAGCCGGTTGTGAAGAAGCTAAGATCGAAATTATGGAGTTCGTGAACTTCTTGAAGAACCCCCAACAATACATTGACTTGGGAGCTAAAATACCCAAAGGAGCTTTGCTCACTGGACCACCGGGTACTGGTAAAACTTTACTTGCCAAAGCTACAGCTGGAGAGGCCAATGTTCCTTTTTTAACTGTATCTGGTTCAGAATTCTTAGAGATGTTTGTTGGTGTAGGTCCATCTAGAGTGAGAGACATGTTTGCAATGGCTCGTAAGCATGCCCCATGCATTTTGTTCATCGATGAAATTGATGCTGTCGGTAGGAAAAGGGGTGGACGAAGCTTTGGTGGACATTCAGAGCAAGAAAACACACTAAATCAATTGCTGGTAGAGATGGATGGTTTTAACACAACAACAAATGTTGTTGTGTTAGCTGCAACCAACAGAGTTGATATTTTGGATAAAGCTCTGTTGAGACCTGGTCGTTTTGACCGTCAGATATTTGTACCAGCTCCAGATATTAAGGGCAGGGCTTCCATTTTCAAGGTGCATTTAACTCCACTCAAAACTACACTCAATAAAGAGAATCTAGCCAGAAAAATGGCTGCTTTAACACCAGGTATGTCATATGAATATTCAATTAAATATCTATAATATTGGTTATTTTTGTTTGCATGGTTCAAACTTTGTTTGTAAATATTTATATTCTTTCTACATTTAGTAACACATTTTGAAAAAAATTAGATGGATAATATTAGGTTACATATTAAACTTATTCAATGTTCTCTCATAACAAACTTTTTCGAATTTAACAGTAAATTGTAATAATATATAGCCTATAGTTTGGTATGCAATACTATGTACTTTAATGTTTTCTTTTAATATTTCAGGTTTCACTGGAGCAGATATTGCTAATGTATGCAATGAAGCAGCACTCATTGCAGCTAGGGAGTTGTCAACTGACATAAGCATGAAAAACTTTGAACAGGC
This sequence comes from Colias eurytheme, assembly GCF_061535395.1. Lineage (NCBI taxonomy): Eukaryota > Metazoa > Arthropoda > Insecta > Lepidoptera > Pieridae > Colias > Colias eurytheme. The sequence goes on along the minus strand of NC_142999.1, from coordinate 7,663,025 downwards.
CATAGAGAGAGTAGTAGCTGGTATGGAAAAAAAATCGAATGTCCTACAACCAGAGGAGCGAAAGATTGTAGCATATCATGAAGCTGGCCATGCTGTAGCTGGCTGGTTCCTAGAACATGCTGACCCCCTTCTCAAAGTATCTATCATACCTCGTGGAAAGGGTCTTGGATATGCACAATATCTACCAAAAGAACAATATCTATACAGTAAGGAACAATTATTTGACAGAATGTGCATGACCCTTGGTGGAAGAGTGAGCGAGGAAATATTCTTTGGTAGAATTACAACCGGTGCACAGGATGATTTGAAGAAAATTACTCAGAGTGCATACGCTCAAATTGTTCACTACGGTATGAATGCTAAAGTGGGTAATGTTTCCTTTGAAATGCCACAACCTGGAGAAATGGTTATTGACAAACCATACTCTGAAAAAACAGCTGAATTAATCGACTCTGAAGTGAGAGATTTAATCAACTCAGCACATAAACGCACAACAGACTTGTTAGTTGAACATAAGACAAACATTGAGAAGGTTGCAGAACGCTTACTGAAGCAAGAGATTCTGAGCAGGGATGATATGATTGAATTACTGGGTCCCAGACCATTCCCTGAAAAGAGTACCTATGAAGAATTTGTGGAGGGAACTGGTTCATTAGATGAAGATACAACTTTACCAGAGGGCTTGAAGGATTGGAATAAGGAAAAGCAACCAACTATTCCCCCACCAGAAAGTATACCTCCTGCCAGTAAAAATTAACTTTATTTATGTAGTTGATTGTTGAGTTTTTAGTCAGTTTATGTGTAATAAATACAATTACCTATAAGACATAAGGCTTTTTGTTTTTGTTGACACAATGTAAGAATCTGGTACATTGAAATCGGCCAAAGCAGTTTTTTACTCATTCACCTATAGTTGCGCCGTTAAAAAATTTAAAAACTTATTCAATATTGGCTTTGATTGTATAGATAGTTGCATTTTACGTGTTGTATGAGCTTGTTTTTTTAAATAAATTGCAGTATGTAAAATACTTTGGTAGTTTTCTTGTATGTGAAAGGTCAAAATAATGTACGACAATTTTGAGTACCAATATATTATTTAATTGGCCACTGGCTGAAATCAAAAATTTTACATTTAACCTCTCCTCCACGTTTAATGAATTTAGGACAAGCACCGTCACGCCATCTTTAGTGATCAATAGATGTCGCGGAGAGCAAGAGGCTATGCGAGATTGTGCTAGCCCTGTACATAGATCCGAAGGAACAACATTAACAAAAAAAAAACAGGGTTATATTAAAATTATAATATGAAAATATTCAAATATAGGCTGAAAATACATTCAGCCTTCTTTCTGTTTATTTAAATATTCACTACATTACTTTATACATCACCAATTTCTTAAGTAAATTCAGCTTTTGTACAATATAAAAAGAATCTTATATTAAATCTATGTTTACATGTGTAATGTGTACAACACGCCCGCACTCTCATTAAACTTGATCTAACCGAGCGAACGAGAATTAAAGAAATTAACAAAAATAATTAAAATTATGGTAATTATTACAAGTACCTACACTATATTCATGTTCAACATTTTATGTCAATATTCAATTATTATCTATTCTTAAACTAGCCTATGATATTATTAACATTATAAATGATGAAAACGTATCTGCATGATATCATTCAACAATAATCCATTAACAATCGCAATCCATTTACTCGCGTCTATAAAACGGAAAATTAAAACTAATCTCAGTAACAACGAAAGTCTGTATCAATGACAGTCTCTGACTTTTTCCCCTTTTGGTTTTCGGCCCCGTTTCTTGCCCGAGGTGACGCCAGCTAGAACCATCGCGGTTCGTTTGGCGAGACATGACTTGCAGAACCAATCTTCCGTCGCTCCGGGTTCTTCCGTAATACCTACACATATCCAATGATACCACCCGTCGCAACCGTCACAACCGATCATGGGGGAACCGTTGTCGGGTCGACCACACGCCGGACAGACCCAAATTTTGTTCCCGTGTTCGTCGACATAATATGGCGTGGGTAATGTTCCACTAGGTTTTTCCGCAACAGGCGTAGCCGGCGCCGTCGGAACATCATCGATTACAGAAGCTGCTTCATCATCTAAGCTGTCCCCGTGCCCTTTTTTCGATAAAGGTTTTATTAATATCCTTCTGTACTTCGAATGACTTGACGGCGGACGATTCTTTCGTTGTGGAGAGCCTGGCGGCGACGATGAAGCTTGCGCTTCTTGTGGTTCTGCTACATGATTATGCTTCGAATGTTTCTGTTTTGGTGGTCGAGTTACCAACGCTGATATTTGCGCTAACTCAGGTGATCTACTATTTTCCCTAGATAGCGGCTCTTCTTTAACTGGCGATTCTTCTTCTCTTTTAACTGGTTTTATATTTAACTTAAATGTTTCAGGTGAACTAGGTGGCATAGGTGAATTTGAATTAGATGATCCCAATTTTAATGTTAGTTTAGGTACTAAACCATCAGCTAATTTTTCTTTTTTCTTCTCCTTCTTCTCTTTCTTAATTCTATCTTTGATTTCTTGCCTTTCTTCTTTTTCTTTTTTCTTTTCAGACTTATCTTTATTTTTATCTTTTTTGTCCTTCTTCTTTTTGATCTTAATACCATCCTTATCTCTCTTTTCCTTTTTATGTGATTTATCTTTTTTCCTCTCTGAGCTATCAATATCATCTTTGGGAACTTCAGGGGTTGACATTTTAACACGTGTAGCTTCGACATTGGGTGTTGGTTCAGTATGATGGACTGGTGCAGGTGGTTCAGGAGTAGGTAATCGTACCGGTGGTGGAGCGGGAGGTTCTCTCGGCACCTCTTGTCGAACTGGTTCTGACTTTGGTGGATTTAACTCTATTGTTATGTCTGGCTGTACAGGTGGCATTTTATATAGATTTGCTTTGTGTTCTTTACTTGATTTAGATTTTTGTTTTTGTAGAATATTTGGAATGGTTGGAGATTTGTGCTTGTCATGTCGATCTTTTTCACGGCTTGTCCCCGGCGATTTATGCATCATTCTATCGTCATCATTATCTACTGGTATAACCTCTAAACTTGGGCGTCTAAACATTGAAGGAAGTTTTACTGCAGATGATCTTGATGAATGTGAAAAGTTGCCTAGTGGCATTAGATGGTTGGGTAAACCAGGTAAAAAACTAGGACCAGGTATAAGACCTGGCCCTGCTCCTAAAGCAAATGGATTGTTTAACATGTTTGGTGAAGGGAGCCCCCTTAATGCTGGATTGTTTGCTAAGCCAGCTAAGAAATCACCTCCTGGCATAAGTCCTGAATTAGGTATTAAGCCTGGACCTGGCATCAAACCTCTACCAGGTGGCATTGAGTGAAAGAATGGAAAACCTGGTGGCATCTGAGGAAGTTTTGATTCATTCTTTGGTCTTCCAGTTTTAGGAGATTTTTCATTAGGAAATTTCATTTTCTTCTTGTCAGCCATTTGCACCATTTCATAAGCTAATTGTTGTTGCTGTTTCTTAAGTTTTGCTTCCAGCTTTGCAGCCTTATCTTTTTTATCTTTATGTTTCTTTTCTCTCTTTACTTTTGGACTTTCAATAGGTACATCTTTGGAGAGTGATTGTTGAAGTGCTTTGTTAATTGTGAGCCCAGATGGTTTCGGATCATATAACAATGGTCTTGACTGAGGCATTGGTAAATTATCCATGGAATCATCATCAATACTAATAACTTCATGGGCTCGTATATCAATTTCTTTAGATAAATCTACTGGACTACTATTATTGTTGTTCACAATGTTTTCATCAGACTTCAATCTACTATTTTCATGTGCAGAATTCTGCAACCTTGAGATCACACTTTCAGACTGTAATTTTTCTGATACAACCTCAGAAGAACTCTTATCTTCCTTAGATTTGTTCGATATTCTTTTAAATATATTAATTTTTGATCTATCAGGCTGTGAAGCCAATTTCTCTTCTTCGTCAATAACCTCCTTTTTAATTTCTACATCTGATATATGTGAATTTGTTGCATGTTTATTTACAGGTAAAGAATTAGAAACAAGTGGAGATTTAGAAATAGGTATTTTCCTGGGAACAGGTATTGCTTCTTCCCCGGGAATGAAATTAATTCGAGAAACAGATGGAGTTGGAGGGGTTTCAACAGGTTCTTGTTTAATTACTGGTCTCAATGGTTCAGGAACTAGTGGCGGTACCAAAGGTGTTGGTGGCGGCAAAATTGTTGGTTTAGCTTGAGGTGGTAATACCTTAGGCGCTGGCATTGTCACATGATTATGATGTGTCGGATGTACATCTTTATTTTTCTGTGTAAGATGTCCAGGTGGAAACCTGTCCAATTTACTACTATCCCTAGATTTACTACTTTCACCTTTATGACTTTTATCTTTTCTTTTACTTTTCATAATTTTACCATTCAATAACTTATTTTTCTTAGATTTCTTATCGGACTTATCTACCAATGGTGGTTTCATTGCATTTGAATGATGTGAATTAGCTTTATGTTTCTCATGATGTCTCTCTGAAACAAGCGTGGGTGGTCTAGCTTCAGGTAATTTACCTTCCCGTGCTGGAGACAAGAAACCTGACATAGTCATCATGACACTGCTGATTTCTCTTGTTCTTTCCTCCTCATCCAACCGTAATCTAGGCCTCTTACTGTTCGGCAATGACACTGGATCATTGGGTCTTTTAAATATATCTTTAGGTTTTTCTGGACTGTCTGTAACTGATATTTCTGGGCTTGCACATGAAGGATTATTATCAATACTATCAATACCATTCTGACAGATCTCCACAGTTCCTGCAACAACAGGTGTATCCCTTTCCTTTTCAGGGTACATCGGAGGCAAGTGCTCATGCACATGCATTGGCCTTGTGACAACTTCATGACTACCAGGTTTAAGAAAGTTCAAGTTTGATTCTTTTGGTTTGGGAAACTTTTCTGTTTTGACAGGAGGTGGTACTGGGGGAACGCAGCGAGTGTACTCTGCCAATTCTGGCAGCTGTACATGTAAATCACGAAACACTAATCCTAAATCGTGTAAATTTGGTTCAGTCCTGTTAAACTCCTCGGCGTGCCTGTTAGCTTGGGTGCCCAATGCACAAATATACTTTTCTAAAACATGAACTAAAATGTCCAGTGGCGTTGAGTTTATTCCATTCCATCCTATAGTTTGACATATTTGCGCAACATTCCTTCGTAGTATCTCACGAGCGTACGCCTCTGACATTATGACACCAACAAAGTTATCTGGAACAAATGAATATATCAACATTAACAGAGTAAACTAACTCCAATTAGAGATATCTGCATTTTTCTGATCGAATTCAACATACTTGCTATGCAACCTGATACCTGTATATATGTTAAGATAGCTAAAACAGCGAATCTCATGATTTTCATACCTGCAAGTGTCTAGTAGTACAGAGACGATATTGCGGACAAGAGAAAACTTCAAACTTAGAACACATAAGTATGCTTCTTTAGATTCTTCGCTATATAAGGGCAATTTATTATAAAACTTTTACCAATCAAAACGCAAAATAATGAAGTGTTTACGTAAAAACTTCTCAGCATTCTACAAACACAGTACCCCGTGCGCCATGATTGCATTTTGGGTTGTCAATGTTCGGTGTTGCAAGGCAATAATAAATAAAATGGCGGTCGAATAATATTGCGTTCATTTCGTTAATTAAATATTTTAGTAAAAATTTTATTTATATCTTTATACATTTTATTTAAAAAAATATAATATAATTCTATGATAAACAAAATGAACACCTAAAACAATACGTAGTACTATAATAATTATGTTGCCGTGAAATACCTCCACAGTCCACGTTCCAACCGTGTTTTGGTGTAAAAATTATAAGCTTTTCATATATTTTACATAAACGGTCTACGGGAGCTGGACACATACCTCCGAATTTTTGTAAACATTTATACGATAACGTTTACGTAAAAATATTTATTACAGTTCTACTCTTGAAACGAAAAGTAGCCTATTTTCATTAACCTCATTCTGTTAAATAATTTTTCTTGTACAGTTTCTTTGTAATCTGCATGATATGAAAAAAAATATATATAATTATAATTTATAAGGGGGAACTGTTGACCTTACCACATGCAATACGCATTTGGACACTGTACGAATGTTTGCGCTCATGTATTTTGCAAAATATTATGTGGTTTCACCGTCTCACACTTGCGCGTTTGTTTTATGCGTGCGAATGTGAGAGACCGGTATTACTGTAAAGTGTAATGTATAATTTACTAAAGAATCAAGTACATATTAACTTATTTTCATATAAACAATTTTTTTAAATTTTCATAACTTATAACTACCTCCAAGTTAGAAGCCAAAAAGTGAGGACTCATGAAATTAACCTTAAAAACTTTATATCCATAGCCAGGCCTTGTGCCATTTATTAAAAAAGTGATATGTCAATTTCATTTCAGATAATTTTTGTCAAACGGAAGAATTCATGAAACGAGTATTTAATGATTGAAGACAAATGCAAAGTTAAGACCATAACTCGAACCTAAATAATGTTGTGTAGTGCTGTTATTGTGTAAAAACGAAGTATTAACAATGTAGATTTGTTTAAATGCATTGTAATAAAAATGAATTCCTTCATATATTTTTCATAAAGTTGGTGAAAATTCAGTGTCTATGCCAAGGACGAGAGAATAATTTCTTATTTTTTTAAAAGTGAAGACTGAGTTGTGTTCTGTATAATAAATATTAAAACAGTAAAACATGACTACTTCGTCCGAGGACGTTTTACTTAGTGTAAATCATGTGAGATACAAAAAAGGTGATGGGACTCTATACGTGATGAATCAAAGACTGGCCTGGATGCTGGAGAATCGAGACACTGTGGCCGTCTCACACAAATATGCAGATATTAAAAGTAAGACCAGTTATTGATATTTTAATTCTTACCGTTAACTTTTATTCTCTTCATGGAATAGACGATGATTGGGTTGATTTTAACAAAATCATTGTACTGTACACATTTGTGCCTTTTCTTAGGATCATTCCTATAATAGTGATTGCTTATAATCAACTCTCAGGATTATGCAAGGTCCTTGCAAACGTATCACCGACCTTTGGCACTAGTGGCCAGCGACAGTCACTTGACACATTTTTTCATATATATAATTAAATCCTTGGTTAAATCTTATATCCTGAATATCATAATAAACAACCATTTTCAAAATATGCTCTTATTAACATTTATTAACACTTAACATTTTAATACTCCAACTTAATAATCATAAATTATAATCAAGAATGGCAATGCCTGAATGGAATTTAACTGTTTTTGTTTTTTTTGGAATGTTCTCTGCTGCCATCAGGATAATCTTATATATAAAAATGAATTGCAAAATGTGTTGGTAAGTGCATAACTTGAGAACGGCTGAACCGATTTCGATAATTCTTTTTTTATTATATTCCTTGAAGTACGAGGATGGTTCTTATGTAGAGAAAACGTAAATATGTACCACGGGCGAAGCCGGGGCGGACCGCTAGTAACGGATAAAATTTAGATTTAAATTCTGTGTAGCTATCTAATATTAGTTACTGTAATTTGATTCAAAATTTTGCAATCCCATCCAAGTCAATTGCAATTGTAATTTTTCCTAAACAAGTGTATAATTATATTCCTAAGCAAGTGTTAAAGTAACAAACATTATCTTAAATATTAACCCATTGAGCCCTGAACGGCCAGATCCGACGGCGACACAATAGATTTTTTGTTGTGTCTGTGATTCCGGGGCCTGATGGATTAAGTATACTAGTCACTATAATATTATAATGCAAGTATGATACTTGAGAGACTTTCAGGAGCACAATAAAAAGAAGAGCATGCACATAATATGTATGTATTTATTATTGCTGGTTGAACTTTTTAACAGACATTCTTTGAATAGTAAATAATCCAAATTCTATAAAGAATTCTATCACTTTTATTTCAAAAACAGCTGAACGGTTTCAATGACTTTAAAAGCCAAAGCTGAAAAGATATTTCCCGCGGGAAAACGGATAGTGCAAGTACAAGTAGTGCTCCATGATGGGCCATGTTCCACATTTTACCTTGTTATTCATCATACACACTATATGATGAACTATATTTGCATAAATATATATCTATACTATCTATACTAATATTTTAAAGAGGAAAAGTTTGTAGTTATGTAATTATCTATGTATTGTTTTCACACATAAACCTCTTAACCGATTTTGATGAAATTTGGCACAGACAATCTTTAGACCCTGAGAAAGAACATAGGCTATCTTTTATTGCGAAATATGTACCACGGGCGAAGCCGGGGCGGACCGCTAGTATACAATAATTCACATGTTCCAGCTCAAAAGATATCTCCCGCGGGCAAACCGAAAGTGCAATTACAAGTAGTGCTCCACAATGCCACGTGTTGTCAAGACCATGTACCATGTACCATCATGTACCATATTATGTACAAAGTTGTCATAAATATACAATAATTCACATGTTCCAGCCCAAAAGATATCTCCCGCGGGCAAACCGAAAGTGCAATTACAAGTAGTGCTCCACAATGCCACGTGTTGTCAAGACCATGTACCATGTACCATATTATGTACAAAGTTGTCATAAATATACAATAATTCACATGTTCCAGCCCAAAAGATATCTCCCGCGGGCAAACCGAAAGTGCAATTACAAGTAGTGCTCCACAATGCCACGTGTTGTCAAGACCATGTACCATGTACCATATTATGTACAAAGTTGTCATAAATATACAATAATTCACATGTTCCAGCCCAAAAGATATCTCCCGCGGGCAAACCGAAAGTGCAATTACAAGTAGTGCTCCACGATGGCACGTGTTCGACGTTTCACTTCGTCAACCCGGCGGGGGCGGACGCGCAGGCGAAAGATCGGGATCAGGTCAAGATGTTGCTGCAGAACTTGTTGCCAAAGTTCAAACGGCAGATCGACGGGGAGTTGGAAATGAAATCTAGGTAAGGTTTTGTTAATATTAATAATAAATAAATATTTCAGGACAATTTTCACACACGGCACGTTCTGATCCCATACTAAGCTTTCGCTTGTGTTATGGAAACCAGATGGCTGATAAACACATATATAATTTTAAATAAATACTTATATATAGATAATAAACACCCAGACACAGAGCAAACATCTATGTTCATCACACAAATATTTGCCCCGGGTGGGAATTGAACCCACAACCTCTGGCTTGGAAGGCAAGGCCACTACCAACCAAGCCAACCGGTCAGTCAGTATTTGTGCCATTTAATCAAGATTTAATCAATTATGTTGTTATATATGAAATGATGTTGGTATACGACATAGGACAAGTACGGGCTTTAGATATGAGGCATGAGGCTCAGTTTTAGTATATTTACAGAAATTAATATTTAGGCTTTATATTAACCTGTTGTCTTTATAGATGTTTATGTCAAAGCATAGCTTTTAAGTTTAAAGATTTTTTTATTATTTCATATTTTTTAAGATTCAACACTAACTATTCATCTTCACTTGTTGCATGAATATATTTTTCGCTAGGTAATTGATAAATTTGTCCATAATGCATAATATAATATGTAAATAAATATGTAATTACTTTCAGACTATTATCATTGCATCCTATTCTAAAGCATTTATATGAAGACTTAGTTATATCGAAAGTAATTAATAGTGAAGAGTACTGGAATACACCGACTCTTAAACATTACACAGAATCTACTAATATTAAACAAGAGGCTGGTAAGAAATTTTATTATATTTTTTATTGAAGTGAAACTTCTTTGTCGGGGTTGGAAAAAAATTTTGTGTAACATTTTTTCGTTACGCGTGACATTTTTCCGTTACGCGCCATCTTTTTCTTATCCCTACCACGCGTGATTCGACGTATTTCTGTAAAGTTGCATATATTAAATAATTTTTTAAAAAATAAGGTCATAAAGAAGTTACACTTCTTACGTGTGTACACTAGTACACGCTCACATTTTTTTAATTAATGTAACTATGTTATCAGTTAAGTACATTAATTTAAAAAATATACTATTGTTATATAATATTATGTTTGTTAATTTTTCTAAACATGTTTTATCAAGTATTTGTTTCAACCCAAAACTGATGTAAACAATATCAGAAGTGAACTAATAATGTTGACAACATCATTAGTAAATGATATGGTTATGTATATTTATCAAAAGTTTAGTCTCTCAGGGTACAAGGGTTACTTTAGAGACAATATAGAATTTAGATAATGGTTTTAACTTTCTCTTGAACTTGAACTGTATTAAAAACTGATTACATGCTATTTTTTAAGCGTAAATTTTCCATCAGTTATATAAAGAAAAAAACATTTAAAAACCAACAGCATTACAATTGCTCACTTACCAAAATAGGTAGTTTTTATTTTATAAACTGATGTCATAATATATAAAACCCAAAAAACATTATTTATACATTTCATTTAAAAAATATTGTCCAATTTAACGAAAATCAGCCATATTACATAATTAAATTACAGTAATTTAGGATTGGTGTCAATATTATAATTTCAAGGATTTAAGCACTTTTCTTTTGTACTTATTTTATTTTTTTAATTTTTAATTTCCAGGTGTTTCCGGAGCATTCTTAGCAGACATTCAACCGCAGACGGACGGCTGTAATGGTTTGAAATATAATCTAACTCAAGATATAATAGACGCAATATTCAAAACATATCCTGCAGTGAGAAAGAAACACATAGACTATGTGCCGAATAAAATGACAGAAGCCGAGTTTTGGACCAAGTTTTTCCAGTCACATTATTTTCATAGGTCAATACCTACCATATACAATTATATGTTATAAAATTTAAGTTGTAAAAACTGGATTTGTCATCAAATTAAAATAATCCAAAGATAACTTTTAAATAGCTGCTTATCTTTTGAACTTTCAAAATTAAGTAATTTTTCATTGGACCTACTACATAGTTGATAGTTATTATATTCCTCCTCCTTAAGTCGAAATCCTCACTGCTGAGGGTCGTGATCATTTTGGAGTTGTGATTTCCTAGTTAATAAATTAAATGCCTATCATTTCTCGAATAAATTATCCTATGTCCTTACTTAGGTCTCAAAATATTGTTGTACCAAATCTCATCTAAATCAGTGAGGTGTGAAGAAGAGACAGACAGACACACACAATCACTTTTACACTTATAATATGACTAGCTTACCGCACGCGGCTTCGCCCGCTTTGCCTAAAACCTAATAAATTATATACTAAAACCTTCCTCTTGAATCACTCTATCTATTAAAAAAACCGCATCAAAATCCATTGGGTAGTTTTAAAGATTTAAGCATACAAAGGGACATAGGGACAGAGAAAGCTACTTTGTTTTATACTATGTAGTGATTAGGGATTATATACTAACATGAATATATCAATAATTTCTCTTTACCTAATTCAGGGATCGCATAGCATCATCGTCAAGTAAGGATCTATTTGGTGAATGTGCAAAAATGGACGATCAAGCGATTGCATCTGCTATGAAACACACTACATTGGACCTTACGGTTTGTTTTAATACTTAAAAATGTAAGATCTAAATTCTTAATCATTAATTTGATATTTAAATTTGACTGAATATTACGACTAAATAAAAAAAATGTTACTCTCAACGAGCCTAAAGAAGTTTAATTTAAAAAATCAATTAGTTTATTTGTGTAGGTAGTAAATTTAAAATTTAGTGGAAAAGTAATCACGCTTTTTTGTAACTAGCTGCTCCGCGCGGTTTCACCCCCGTGGCTCCACCCCTGTTGGACGTAGCGTGATGATATATAGCCTATAACCTTCCTCGATAAATGGGCTATCTAACACCGAAAGAATTTTTCAAATCGGACCAGTAGTTCCCGAGATTAGCGCGTTCAAACAAACAAACAAACAAACTCTTCAGCTTTATAATATAAGTATAGATTAATTAACGCAGGGATAGCATCAAAATGTAATTCTCTGTTAAAGTAAAGTAAAAATGAATAAATCTAAAATGTCGTAAAGTTATTGTAATATAAGTGTTTATTAACTTAAAGTTATATTATAATTATTTTATATAATTTACAGGTCGACTTACCTCAATTCACGGAATCAATACCGCTACTACCTGAAGACGATACGGTCGAAAAAGAAAAGGACAGTAATTCAATACACCGCAGTATGATAAAGAGATTTAACCAACACTCAATAATGGTATGTGGTATATTGAATGTTTGTTTATATAAATTGTCTAACATATTAAATTATATACTAAAACCTTCCTCTTGAATCACTCTATCTATTAAAAAAAACTGCATCAAAATCCGTTGCGTAGTTTTAAAGATTTAAGCATACATAGGGACATAGGAACAGAGAAAGCGACTTTGTTTTATACTATGTAGTGATAGTAATTCTCCTGCATATAACTGTTTTTTTTTCTCAATTATTGCTATAACCTATAAAAGCGTTAAAATGGGGATTAGAGATTATTGTAAATAAAATAAAAAAACAAATTAAACTTCAAAGAATGAAAAAATGAAACTGTTTATATTTATACCTTATAATTAGGGAAAACAATTACAGAAACGTTAAATATGTAAAAATATGTAAATTATGTCTCAATAATGCATGCTTAAAAATATTCTCAATTCCAGGTGCTAAAAGCTAGTCAAAAGGCAAACAATAGTAGTAATTCAAGTAACAAATCAACGAATAACAACAAAGTATTGGAGAACGGTGTGAAAGAGACAAACGGAGTGGACAAGAGACATGCCGATGAATCTGAACCAGTTGACAAAAAGAGAAGGATATTAGAAAAGATACATTACGAAGATTTGGATAATACGGGCGATAGTAATAGTGCGCAAGAGTTGAAATTGACTAAGGTATGTTTATCTATACTAATATTATAAAGAGGAAAGGTTTGTATGTATGTATGTATGGTTTTCACGCATAAACTACTGGATCGTATACGCGCCGCTACGCTGACCGGTTCTGCTGTGCAATACATCTCGTGCAATAATTACAATGTCAAAGTGTGATAACTGTAACAAGGGCCTAACGAAAAGAACACCAGGATTGGAATGCAGCAAGTGCGGAAAGGTTGTTCATGCAACCCCAATCATCGATTTTGATGAATTTTGGCACAAATAATCTTTAGACCCTGAGAAAGAACATAGGCTACTTTTTATTGCGAAATATGTACCACGGGCGAAGCCGGGGCGGACCACTAGTACTTTATAAGCATAATGATAACAGTGGGAACTATTATACTAAACTCAAAGGGACTTATAGTTTTGTGTGGACATGTGTGGAGTATGTAAAAAATACTCAAAAAATTCCAGACGCATTTTTTTTTCTTTTGTTTTTAATAAAAAAAGTTATGTCGTTTTGTTGTTTTTGTATTTTTTTATAATTATTATCGTAAACAAAACTATAAATCCCTACGGGCTCAGTCTGATATTGTAAAAAATATTCAGGTGATTATAAACAAGATTACCACTATTTTTGATAGACTGGAGTTTCATCACTAGCCCCTTAAAGATCTTTTTTACAAAAAAAACTGAGTATCAACTTTAATTGATGATCCTGTAAGTATTTATGTACACATTTTTGCAACCCAGCTGATATTTCAGTAGTCTAAAATCCAATATCTCAAGTAATTATTAATAATACCCTTATGGGATCTCCTAACTTTCAGTTTAAAACTGACTGCATAAGCTCAAATATTTGGTTCAAATGAAATACTAATAATGTTCATAAATAATACATTTACAGGTAGAAAGATATTTATTAGGGCCGTCATCACAAATCAGCCACTCTACTTCGAATACGAACAACCCACCGCCGTTGTCAGCCTTATCTTCTATATGTCAGGTAATTTGTTATTTATTTATATTCTTAACTATACTGAGTTAAATTCGTTCATTTATATCCGTTTTAAATAAATGCAGTATGTAAAAAGATTATAGTTTAAATTGTTTATGTATTTTAACTGAATTTAAAAATTTGTCATTTGTGAATAAAAGAAAAAGCAATGGTCTCAGATATGATCCTGGTGGAACACCCATGAGAATTGTTTTTGCTATGTAGAATCGCGGGGACCGAATCGAGAAATTCTGTAACAAAAAACCTCACGCTCCCCACTCCGACGGGCACGGAGGTGTGGCTTGAAGGCATAGCATGCAATAGCTTTATTGCGGCAGTCCCCGAGTGCCACACGTCTTTTTGTAATATTTTTTTTCCTTTATTCATCTCAAATAATATGTATTGTACCAGTACCACACCCCGGACACTCCATACAAAATTATCGTTTTGACAGTCACACTGTAGAGAGTGCAAATGTGTGTGTTAACGCTTTAGGGTTCGCACATTAATAATTGTGACTAGCGTAAAGAAATTCGCGTTTTTCTGATGAAATACATCCGTAAACAGCACAATATCTAACCATTTTCTATGAAAAACTATATTCACAAATCCAAAATAATAAAATTACTTTAAGTCAATTTGATTAATCTTTGTTGCGTATCGTCCTTTTTAAAAATGCGGGCCATCCTTGGGGCCATCTAATAAACTGATCGTGCGGGGTGAGGTAAATGTTTAATTTTGGCGGGAGGCGGAGAGTGTCCGTTCTGTAGCGTTTAGCTACTATTATGTATTCTGTGCCATTACATATTATCTTTACTAATATTATAAATGAGAAAGTAACTCTGTCTGTCTGTCTGTTACTCAATCACGCCTTAACTACTGAACCAATTTGCATGAAATTTGGTATAGTGGTATTTTGATACCCGAGAAAGAACATAGGCTACCTTTTATTGCGAAATATGTACCACGGGCGAAGCCGGGGCGGACCGCTAGTTTGAGATAATAATTGTATTGTACCAGGCGTGGAGCAACGGGCAGCAGGTCGCGCGGCCGGTGCGGCTGGGCGCCGCGGCCGCGGTCGGCGCGCTCGGCGAGCTCAGCCCGGGCGGCGCGCTCATGCGGCACCACCACGCGGCGTGCATGGCGCGTGAGTACTGTTGCATGTACCAGGCGTGGAGCAACGGGCAGCAGGTCGCGCGGCCGGTGCGGCTGGGCGCCGCGGCCGCGGTCGGCGCGCTCGGCGAGCTCAGCCCGGGCGGCGCGCTCATGCGGCACCACCACGCGGCGTGCATGGCGCGTGAGTACTGTTGCATGTACCAGGCGTGGAGCAACGGGCAGCAGGTCGCGCGGCCGGTGCGGCTGGGCGCCGCGGCCGCGGTCGGCGCGCTCGGCGAGCTCAGCCCGGGCGGCGCGCTCATGCGGCACCACCACGCGGCGTGCATGGCGCGTGAGTACTGTTGCATGTACCAGGCGTGGAGCAACGGGCAGTACGAGGACCGATTAACAAGCCTGGAGATTTTTTTGAAGCTATTGGATAGCTTCTATCGCGGGCCTTGAGCGCGGGGACCGAATCCAGAAATTCAGTGACGTCCAGGCTTGTTAAAGCCTGGAGCAATTGCTCCGAGCGTGAGTATGTGTGCACACGCGGCACCAGCCCCCAGCGGCAGCGGGATGTTTGTACCAAACAACAATTGCAAAATACACAATTGTTTCTGCGAGTGTATAAATGGACAGAGTCTTTATCTATATTTTTTTTAATTTTATGGGCCATCTACACAATGGGCAGCGTTGGTCCAACAAATGACCGTCGATGTTTGACATTGACAGCCTAATACATAATTAGGCCCTCTACACTATTGTGATTATCTCTACTGGCCCAAATCTCATTCTGTAGAGGGCATGTTACACTTACACATTACAAATTTACACACTCATTTCATCGTGTACAGAATTAATCCCCGCGGACGTGAAGTCAGAGCTGAACCGCATCTACCTATCGGGCGGGGAGCTACTCCGCGAGCTGTGGCGCAGCTTCCCGCAGCCGGGCGGCGCGGGGGCGGGCGGGGCGGGGGGCGCGGGGGGGGACGCCGAGTGTGCGGCTAAGGCGGAGAAGTTCTATGAGGCACTGTTGCGGTTTAGGAACGTTAAGTTACGCCCGTTTGAGGTTTGTTTTTTTATGCTGTTTTTTTTTAAGTATTGATTTGAAAGTTCAATATTAACCCATTGACCACCGAGCGGCCCGATCGGGCCGCGACACAATAGATTTTCTATTGTGTCTGTGATACGGGGACTGAGGGATTAAAATTTTTTATTTGACAGGATTTTTTTGAGTGAAATCTTCCAATAGGTATTTGTTATTAAAAATAAAAATTGACTGCTCTGAATTCAAAAGAAAATTAGACTTCTCATCTCAAAACACTTTAAAAGGGGAAATCGTTTTACACATTATTAAGATTTTTATTAAGAGTTGTCATATTACAAAGATTTTTCTGGATCTAGTTTAAGCTATCATACGTGCAAACTACGCCATGTGTGTGAAGTATCTAATTTTATTTTATATATCTGATTTTACCATACATTGTATGGGCCATGAACACGTCTATGAATTATAATTTTAAAATTATCTATGTCTATCTCTAATGAAATGTAATCTTAATACTATTATAAAGGCGAAAGTTTGTAAGTATGGATGTATGGATGTTTGTTACTCTTTCACGTAAAAACTACTGAACACAATGCAATTTAGCACACATATAGAGGGTAACTTGGATTAACACATAGGATAGGTTTTATCCCGGAAATCCCACGGGAACTATGCGGGTTTTCCTTTGAAAACGCGGGCGAAGCCGCGGGCGGAAATCTAGTTTAATAATAATCTTTGCTTTCAGGAAAAAATGCTCCGTGACTTGACACCACTAGCGACATCTCTCACCCGACATATGAATCAAATGATCGACGCTGCGTGTTCCAAATACGCGCTATGGCAACAGAGACAAGCCAAACTTAGATAGTATTCGCACAATTAAAGAACAGTTGTTTTTTATTTTAGAAATCGTTAACAATATTGACGTACAATAAACAACTAGACTCGTAATTACGCAAAAAATGTCCGTTACAAAACTCTACCTATGTGTGTATTAGGCAGAGTTTTTTAAGTGAGTCTTACAATAGACTTTGAACATTACTGCCACGAAAATAAGGTGTTCATTTTAATTAATGTTTTACACCATTTAACAACCGGTTGTAAGTCTAGTTTTTTTATAGTGCGTCAATGTTATCTATCAGTTCTAGCGAAGACTGCGTCCTTATTCCTTCGGCATAAGGACAATTTTTGTATAGCAAAACTGTTTACCGATTATTACCGAATTATGTTATAACGAGGAGCTTTGGGCTCAGTCTATGTAAATGTAAAGCAAAAATGTATATGATTTATCATTCAAAATTAAAAAGAAAATGCTTAAAATTATTGTTGAAACTTAGAATCCATTCAATGTTATTTGCATTCGAACATTAATATTCCGTTTCTATACTACTATATTTTTTTCCTTGAAAATGTCAATAAAATAATTTTCCTCAAGTAATATTTATACAGCTCCATGTAAGAAGTTTATGAGTAAATAAAAAGTGAATCATCTCATCCGTTATTTGTTCCTCAGCACAGAGTACGCTTAATATGAGCATTTACTTAAACCAAGAAGCTTATATCTAATACACTGGAGATTTCAGTATGAACATTAACTTGTAACTAGAAAATATGACCTTGAATGACGCCTGTATGTTTTTTTATCCCTTTCACACCTAACTTGGCAAGCTTCTTGACTTAAACTGATCATCTGTTCAAAACTTGACATTGGCAGAATCCGTCCTCACTGGGATCGGGAGTTGCCACTTGAAAAAAGAAGAAGTTATTATATGTATTATAGAAACGGGATATCAACTTATTATTAAAATGAAAATAAAGTTAAACAGTTGATTCATCGTTTAGCTTTAATAATGTATACTGTTCGTGGTCCCAGGGGGGCTATTATGTATCATTCGATATTTTTAAATTGAGCAAAGACATGTATCACATTTGTATGAAATTAATATCTTATTTGTAATATGTTATTATATAAAACTTTTTGTACAAGATGTTCGAGAAAGATCAAATATAAAAATCAAATTATTGCATCTATTCAAGTAAATTATTTCATATCTGAAACGTACAAATATTGCTTGAAAGATCTGTGTAATATTGTCATTAATTGTCGTATAATATGTAATAGTCCCCCACCTAAAGTATACATTACCTACATACTATATCAAAACATTAATATATCTCAATACTGATTAATTGTTGCCATTGACTTGCGATTTTAAACAAAAATTCTAATTTGATTAATATATAAACCAAGAAATAACACGAAAACTGCCCAATATTGTTACTTTTGGTTCATGTAAATAAATTGACAATAACTTTAGGTTAAGTGGAAGTCAAAATTTCTCGTTACCATATTGGTTATTAAATTAGTTAAGTTTCGTTTAAATTTAACCGGATTTTGAATATCAAATCATGAGTACATTAACTTTTTAGAATTATATCGTAAACAGTTACTCAATGACGTTCAGTGTTTATTTAAAACTATTTATTTGTACGAAATAACTTCCTCAGACTTCTATTTGGTGAGACTGGTACTGTATCAAATAGAATGAAATAAATTTGTACATAATATCATTTTGTTTTTTTTTTCATACCTTTCCTTTATAGTTTATACTATTGTAATCTATAGTTACATACATTTTACATGTGCATGTTTCTATTTTACTAAAATTGATTACATGCAATTTATAAAAATATATTATAATGCTATGGTAAGGCGAAGGTCACGGGTTCGAATCCCGCCACATAACAGACATTTTCTATTATAATTAATATTTCACAGTCTTGCCTCCCATCTCCACATTACACATATAAAGCCTGTTTCCACTGCGGAACGGACCCATAATGACTTCTTAAACTCGCAAACGCAAACTGCATAAGTACCTACTTGTATTTCCACTAACAATTAATTAATATCTGGAAGGAAAAAGCCGAGCGTGTAGAAGTAGTGGAAATGAGCTCGCTCAGTTGTAGGGAGCGCCATTCGCAATTACAATTTACATAGTTGGCATTTCCACACAGAAAGTGTTACACAATATGTCATTCGATAACATCGCAACAACCTTCAACACGCATTTTCAGCTCAAAACTTCAATTGAACTCGTTCTCTGTGGAAATTCACTATTCGTTTTTCACACAGAGGTTTTTCATTTCTCAGTTCCCGTTCTGTTCTCTCCGTTCAATGCTCATTTCTCTGTTTCATTTTCCAAGTCTATGTTAGTGGAAATACACAGTGGAAATATAATCATATTACCGCTTAAGCATTTCCCGCTCATTGCCCCTTCGCAGTGGAAACCCGGCTTAAAAATTGTATATATAGGAAATATAGGAATATGGAATATAGGAAATAAAGAATATGGAAATATGTCATATATAGGAAAATTTATAAATAAGTAAAAGCTGAAAAAATATGTTGTTCCGAAGCTAAATTTCTGAAAATTGAAATTCCAGAAATGCTGCAAGGATGTGTGTCCTACAATTATTTCACGGTTATCTATATATATACACATTCAGATTTTTACGATTAGGAATTTTTCAAATAGATTTCTAAGAATAAAGTGCGCTCTGAATTCCGGATTGAAAAAATAAGATTATGAATTAGGGCTGGCGCAGAGCATTTTTCATTGTCAAACTATTATCGACATTGTCCTCATTGAAATAATATTCAAAAGCGTAGCGTCACCTTTCGCATGTGACGCTTCGATGCTCATCGGACATAAAATATTGTTATTTTAAAGCAGCGAGTCGACCATTAATCAAAATGTACTGCACTGATTTTCAGAGACCTCGTGACTAAAGATGCAATGATTCAGTTTTCAGGTGGTTTTCAAGCAAAACTTCTTATAAAAGCACTATTGAATCGCCCTAGCATTATGGCATAGTTTTATCATAAATATTATGTAACTATATTAGTACCTACCAATTACCATTTACCACCGGTTCGGAAATCAGTTTCTACAGAGACGAGCCGGCAAGAAACTCTGTAGTGATACTTTTACACAATAGATTCTCACACAAAATTAATAGCGGGTGTTATATCTATCTGATTGTAAATTTTAAGATATGTTTGAGACATGCTTTGGCAAATCAGATTCTGAATTAAGATCGGCATTCCGGTGTTGCCCGGAAATCTTGGGTATATGGCTAGTAATAAATAAAACTCATTTAAATATTTAACAAATTTATTAGTGTCAATAATTATGACAATGTAACATGCTCCTTCCTAGTACACTTAAAATACTGTTAAATATATTCAATCTGTATATACTGTTAGACCACAGTGAATAATGGTTAAAATGGTGCATAATCTGCATATAAAAACTTACTTAACTATTATGATTTATTTTAATACTTGAAAGATGTTTTATGCAATAATAACATCTACCAAATATTATACACTTTCATGCGGCAGAATTTTCAGAATTTTCAGCTAGTCTACATTTATAATATCTATGGTTACAAATGTTAAGTTTATTTCATTAACAATAATATAATCCTACTACAAACTATATAAAAAAACTACATAAAAATTGTCTAATAGATTGGAGAAACAATGAAAGTAAAACATATTTTTGTTCTGACTCAAATTTGAAAATTTCTTCTCAAAATTATAAATAAAAAAGTTACCATATAAATACTGTTGATGCATACAAAAGGGGTGGTACAAATAAAAATTAAAGTCTATAGATATCTCTTTCTAACAACGCGACATCAAATATTTAGGTACTTCCTTGTCTAATTCCTATTAATTCAAGACATGAACATAGGAATGTTATCATCACCCTTAAAGCTAAAAATTAATAAATTTGAATGAAATACAATATTAATCCTTTATATACAATATCTATTTCATATAGGTACATTTATAAATTCAATCGATTTCAAATTTAAACAATATTTTAGCATTATTTCTTACGCTTTTCAAAGATAAAAGTGAATATAATCTAATTTTTAAATCACTACGACAAACGATTACATGAAATAGAAAGCAATAACATATCACATATTATTAAGGCCTTAATTTAGTTTATTATTGAATAACACATTGGAATACACAGATAAAAAAAAGACGAGTTGCACTCCGAGAGTGCCGGCAGAAGTGAAAACTTGATTATTAACGTTCAGCATGTTTGATATTTTGGAATGCTATCCGTCTTACGCATGGTATATAAGGGCTAAAAAAAATCCGTCTTACGCTTTTTCGATCAGGCCACGTGTCCTGACGCGACTTTAAGATTTTATACCCAACGCCGCTAAAGAAGTTTTCACTTCAAAAAATCTTATTTATATGTGGGCCAAATTGCGAAACAAAAATTATTTTCAAAAATCATAAGAGCAATATAAAAAAGCCTTTAGACTTTACAGAAATAAATATCTGGCAGGAATATTCCTTAATTATATTATGTAATCGTATTATACAAAATTTTAGAGAACGTGTGTAAAATACATATACATATTACTTAGGTACATAGACACATATTACAAAGTTATTACAATTTTTATCAATAAATATGCCACGACACGTTAGAAGCAATTATTATTATTTTAAACATTTACAGACAACAAACAAATAAAATACATTTTACTAAAATAACTTAGAAATAAATAAAACAATTTCAACTCGAAATGGCGGCCTATCGTGTCCCGAGTAGATTGTCAGAAATGAAACTTCTTTGGCAAGATTCAAAGCCATATGCCAGTATTGCCATGAACCTCGAAATTTTACTTATAGAAGTCTCACTTTAACAAAATATAAATAAGTCTAAGTTTTAAATATATTTATTAAGGTAATAAATAAACATTACGCGTTATTTCGAGCACTGTATAGCCATAAACATGAAAAAAAATGTGTCTTAAACATTGAAGTTTTTCGACACACCATAGACATAATTTTCATAAATAAAAAAAACTCATTGAATTGGACATTAAAAAAAATAATTGAGAAAATTGCATTATTGTACACATTCTATTTAAGTAGATAAAATAATATAAGAATTTTGCTACACCACGAGCAAAAAGAAAGCTAAGAACGACTATGATAGTTGTCGAGACGAAAAATATGTTTAATAGTAACAAATATCAATTATTTACGTATTCCACTGAAGTATTTTTTTAAATTATTTTTACATAGGTCTGATAATAATTTTCTTTCGGTTTATATTTACTACGTAACTACATATTAAGTAATAATGAAGGCAAGTATGAAAAAATCAATTTTATATTTTTTGTTGAACGTTACGTCGCGTTACATCCGAATTATTTTTTTGAGAAAATCCTATTTTGTATTACATTACTATACCTTAGAACTTCGCCTAAGATTCATATAGCAAGTACGGCTACATAGTACAAATGATTTTTTGCATTTTTTTTGTAATTTTTTCAAAAAAATCGTTCATAAATTTTATCTAAACGCCTTTACAACCCACGCGATGAGTATTATAGCCAAAATAATCGCAATAGAGATGAAAAAGAACATTCTCTTTCTATATCTACGTTGTTGTTCCGCCGCTTTCGCTAATTCGTCGACTCCTGCTTCTACTGTAGCGCTTGCCGCTTCTATGTGGCTTTCTACTGTGTCTGTAGAACAAAAAATTATTTATATAAATAAATCCCGTATGTAACAAAAAAAATAAAATATACAGATATATTTAAGATATACATTAAATATATCGATTAAAACATTAAAAAAGTATGTATTGGAAAGTCTGAAACTGTATTAATGTATCCATATTCCATACAATATTTAGTCACTATAATTTATGACAGAAACCATTCTAACAATTGATCTTTGGTTGTCTTATAGTTTCCTACACTAACCAATCCCATAATTACGCTGTGTATAAAAAACAAATCTTGCAGTACAGTGTTAACCAATCAGAAAGTTATCAATTTAAATCTAAATATGCAGCCTTTTCAAATATAATTAAAAATATATATATATAATAAATAATGTAATAATCTTAACTATAAAAATGAATCGCAAAATGTGTTGGTATTAAGCGCATAACTCGAGAACGACTGAACCGATTTTGATAATTCTTTTTCTACACTAATATTATAAAGAGGAAAACTTTGTTTGTTTGTTTGATTGTAATGAATAGGCTCATAAACTACTGGACCGATTTTAAAAATTCTTTCACCATTCGAAAGCTACATTATCCACGAGTAACATAGGCTAGGTTTTATCCCGGAAATCCTACGGGAACGGGAACTATGCGGGTTTTTCTTTGAAAACGCGGGCGAAGCCGCAGGCGGAAAGCTAGTTTATTATATTCCTTGAAGTACGAGGATGGTTCTTATGTAGAGAAAACGTAATTATGTACCACGGGCGAAGCCGGGGCGGACCGCTAGTAAAAAATAAAAACTCATAACTTACCAACAGTCTGCGCCTGCGCATTCACCATATCAGCCAACTCTTGCATTATCTGATTCACATCTAACACGTCCGCTTCTATTTTATTCATATACGCTTCTTTCTCAAGCAACATGCTCGTCTCGAATTGGACTAGACGTGCCTGGAAAAAAAATTTTTATAAAAATATTTAAAAGACTAATTTTTTGTTTTATTTCAAACTCAAACATTTATTTATTCAATTAGACTTCTTCTAGAAGCACTTTTGAAACGTCATTAGGTACATATTTTTAACATTTACCACCGATTCGGAAAGCAGTATCTACGGAGAAGAATCGGCAAGAAACTCCATAGTTGCTCTTTTTAATCATGAAATTATATCAAAAAATATGAAATAATAAAGCAATTATCTTCGAAATGTGTAATGGTGCCACCACCACATTAAATATACACAAATCCACAAAATCTTGGGATATTTTGTACTACATCAAATATTTAATGGGAAGAATTGTAGCTTATTTCAAGGTGTTTAGAAGTAATTAACTTATTACATTATTTACATGGTGACAAATAACAATAGAATTGATATATTTAAAAATAAAAATATAGAGATACCAATGCAGGTAACTAATAAAACACTATAAAATTTGACCAAAATCTGTTAAGGTGTAAAAAAAGACGTGTGGCACTCATGGACTGCCGCGGTAAAGTTATTGCATGCTATGCCTTCAAGCCACACCTCCGCGCCCGTCGGAGTGGGGAGCGTGAGGTTTTTTCGTTACGGAATTTCTGGATTCGGTCCCCGCGCTCAAGGCCCGCGATAGAAGCTATGCAATAGCTTAATAACATTTGGCCAATTAATTTGTGTAATATAAAATTATATATTTGACGACAGACATTTTTTTACTTAAAAAAAATTGGTTGTCTGTAAAGTCGGGCTACTGACGATAGTTGAACGTGACAACGTCCGATTGTGCTTCTTTGTCGCTCGTTCCGCGCTCTCGCTTGCACTTCAAGCCTTACATGGAACGCCTCAGAGCGAGGTAACGCGGCATGAGTCATGTTTTTTCGTGCGTGCAGCCGGCTCTATCGAATTATAAGACGTTGTCACGTCAATAAGCCACAATAAGTTTTTGGTCCTCCAAGCCAGATCATACCTGTGCCTGCTGGTTAGCAAGTAGACTGGCCTCTTCATCATCAGCGATCGCCTGCCGCTCCAGGAGCTCAGGGTCGTTCCTGTTTCGAGCCTGTGTGGGCATGTGGGCCGCCATCTTTTCTGATACTTTCTGTAAATAAATGGGTTTATGTTTAGAATAATAGATGGTAGTCAAAGGTAACAATATTGTTAGATGTAACTTTTGATTTAATATTTTTGTGGATGAGTAGTTGTCAATATAGTTGTCACTGTTTCTTGTCCGAACATGCTTAGCTGTCGCATACTATAAATTGTCGCGTTCCTTTGACTCGTGGCGCATTCGTACGAATCGTGCCTAGGGGCTCAGACGTTGTTTATACACTTTGCTAATAGTCGTTGACATGCTGCGATTTGTTATCAACTACCTGCATCAATTAGGTAGCTGTGTAGAATCGCAGTACATTCTTATTACATTCAAACTAATATTTAACCCGGCTGTCTCTCTCTTTTTAATTTCTTACAATATTGTATATGAATTCAACTACATTTCTGACAGTGGCTTAGCTAGTTTGGTTTTCAATATATTTTCACAACAGGATTTCTTCTATTTTTGTGCTAATATTCAACTAAATCGGTCCAGTTTATTTGTATAGGTCATTAATTAAAAAACTTTACGACTGGTAAATCATAATTATGAATATTACTTAATATTACAGAGCTGGTATACTAAACAAGTTATAACAATGTACACCTTTTAAGAAATTAAAATATCACCAACTATTTGTATATTATGTTTATCAATTGTAATTAAATAGTTTTTTAAGCAACATCTAAGGAACATGCTTCTTTATTCTTTCACTTTTACGACTAAATTCTCAATCATACCTTCTGAACAGAAGAATAGTTAGCGAGTGCATCTCTAAAGGCTTGCGTTAATCTCTCCACTTGCAGTTTCTGCGGCTTGTCCCCACGTCTCACGACCACGCCCAGTCTTTGGATATCTCGTGCCGTCGCGGAGACAGAACTGTTTACCTTTTGTTGTGTATCGTGACTGGAAGATGGTTAAAAATTTATGAAAAAGAAGTTATGTTGTTAGAAACTGCTTTCTGAACCAAGGGATAGTAATTTTAGTTTGGCTTTTTTATGTCTAGTCCAATGAATAAATGTTTGAGATTAAGTTTCACTTGACCGTTAAAATCTGGTGTTCGAAAATTGTGAAAAAATAACAAAAATTTGTCGTGTGGCGGGGTTTGTACCATTTTCCTCTGAAGAAATTTTTTTTACGAAACAATGTCATAATAAATAATAATTAATTTCTGTATTTGACGTCTAATAAAGTGAAGAAATGTTCGAGTTCGAACAATATTAGAACAAATAGAAATAATAGAACATACTCTTAATTAGTCGTAACTAATTTATATAATTTATACAGGTAAATTAGCTTGGAGAAATTTTTGCGTTTGTAGTAGTGTATGGTCAGCAGATAAAATAAAACAACATTTTATTTTTAGTTTTTATTTTATACAGGGTTACTTGTAAAACACCAGCAACCTCGCAGGACAAGATAGCTAACATCATAAGTAACAACATTTGTTCTACGACTTTTGGCATAACGCAATAAATTATTTTTAAATGATTTTTTAAACTTTTATTGTACTCTCCTTACATTTGTAAGTCTATGTTCTATTAATTATCGGATGGACGACGCGACGCCCCCTTCCCCCTCTCGTTCGCTTTTTGTTTACGTAATTTTTGGGAGGCGTAGAGTTTATAATATTCAGACGGAAAATTAAATGAATATTTATTTTTGTATGAAAATAAAATCTAACAAATTATCAAAAGTCGAAATGTTGTTACTTATGATGTTAGCTATCTTGTCCTGCGAGGTTGCCGGTGTTTTACAAGTAACCCTGTATATATAAGGGATTTTAAATTAAACTATATGTGTTTCTCCTCTGAAAAAGATGAGACTTTATTTTAATATTTGCACATTTAACATACATATAACTTTTACATTAACAATGTTACTAAAATGAAAAATTTACTAACCTGAAAAAGAAACGACATTTAAAGTTTAATTCTTTAGTTTGAGAAGTCAAAGGCTTGCCTCGACCATGTTTTAACACTGGAGCCATATTGAATTAACAATATAAAGTTACAACACTTACACACAAATTAAACACTAGTTATGGCCCTGCCTTCATACAAAACTGCTGAATACGCCGTTCGCACGGGAATAGAATGTGGATGCGATTTCCCTTAGTTAGCATCCAAGCTTACGTCTTTATAATTATTAAACTGTATAAATTCATTCTTTAACTCCGGTCTGCATCGTGCAGACATGGGTGTAAAAGTCTCATTTTAGCTATTAAATGTAGTTTTTAAGTACATCTGAGTTTTCATTTGGGGCCTCCGGCTGCGGGACATGTAATTCACTTCAACAAATATTATAACAATAATAACAAATAATAACAACAATCAACAAATACAAAATTTATCAATTAAACTACGTACATAATAATTATAATTTTTGAATGAAATGTGCTTTATGTTCTAACGGTACCAAACGACTGCACGTGGCACCTGCGGACAGCGTAAACTGGTTTATTCTGGTTTTGTGCGTGTTTCCACTTTCCACTATCAAGTGACGATTTATTTATTTGTTTTGTTTCGTAATTATTATGGTCAAATATTAATTATGAAACAAATTATTATGGACACGATATTTTATTGTTTCACGGTAGTCGCCTTGTCGTTTGCTCAAGGACGTAAAATTGAATGATATATTTTTTTTTATAAAGTCAAAACCATTTTCTTTCAAATAAAAACTTGTTTTTATTGAAAACAAAAGTGTTGCTAGGAATAAGTATAAAATTAAATAGTAATGTTAGGATATCGAAACATTTTTGTATAGGCCAGAACGATATAGTGGAAACGCGCTCTAAGATCTGAGTAATATACACACCACTACATATGCAAAAATTTCTCCAAGCTAATTTACCTGTATAGGCTTATAAGTTATTTCATACCTGTCCAGTGAAATCATATAACTACAAACCAACAAATGGCACTGGCCTGAATATTATATTTACTGTGTTATTACATAGGTGATATAGTTGAAATCATTAGTATTACCCCAGTTATAATAGCTGCAAATTATCCACATTTGCATTTATGAGTTATTTTAAGGTGTCACTAAAGTTAAATGATTTGTCCCACATATCTTTTGATATTATAAAATAGATCTTTAGTCATAGGGCTGCATATTATTTTTCATGTAATTGTACATGATGTAACATTGAATAACCTTTGAAAAAAATATATTCTTATCATTTTTCTGTGACTTTTATATGAATAATACTGTCCTAGTAAACATTTTTATGTCAGGATTCCTTAATTACATAATAAAGAGATATAAAAAGCACACTGCCTGTTCATAGACCAACTGAATAGGCCAACAAAAGCAGAACAATTGGATCAACCATTTCACAGGAGTTTGTTTACAACAATTATACCGACAGAATAATTTATTGAATTTATATTTTTGGTTTTATGGCATTCAAATGCTTTATAAATATAAATTTATAAAGAATAGAAAAAATAGAAAAAATTCGATCACGAGGCGGGACTCGAACCCGCATCCTTTCGCGCCATTCCTTAAGAATAATTTATATAGAAAAGAAATGACTTACATTTTATCCCTCAGTTGAACACTATCATTGGGTCCACCGATCTGCTTCATCATTTTCTCCAAGGCCCGCAGGCCACTATTAATCGTGTTAACATTATCTGCTATACCCTCGCTCAGGTTGTAAAGTTCCGTGGGACTGAAGTCCGCGAAACCAACCGAGGGCGGGGCCGCGATGGCGCCGTAGTCACGGCTTGATCCGCTAATTGGTTCCCGTTCTGTCATGGTGACTGTAAATCATTATGATAAAAACAGTTTTAATGCAATAAAATTAAAAATAAAGAAACTTTAATATCACACATAGGTGCCACCAGTTTTTGAATGATGTGAGTCTAGTCAGAGTACATGTTATTGCTGGTTATTCCTTGGAAATTGGAATAAAATGTTTAATTATACACAATTCAATATTATGTATTTATATAATAAGAATTTTATTTATTAAGAGACAAAATAAATTTTTAAGAAATTTAATTTCTGAGAAGTAGGGCTAATTTAATATGTATCTGCCCAATGTAAAAATAATAAATTATTTATTTGCCTCTTTTTGTTTGCTCTTAATTTGTTATGTAACATTGTGCATTTCATGCCAAATATATTTTTTGGAAAATGTAATTTAATAGTTGAACTTCAATTATAATATACAAACTATAGTAATTTATAAATATAAAGTATCAAATAATTTTTATAGTGTACTAGCGGTCCGCCCCGGCTTCGCCCGTGGTACATATTTACGTTTTCTCTACATAAAAACCATCCTCGTACTTCAAGGAATATAATAAAAAAAGAATTATTGAAATCGGTTCATTCGTTCTCGAGTTATGCGCTTACCAACACATTTTGCGATTCATTTTTATATATAAGAAGATTAGCAAATGACAGAAAAGTACAAAAGGAAAAAAGCAATGTAAAATGTATTTATTACCTATTCAACTAATAATGTCTACTTTATACTGATTCCATAGGCTTAGCTTTAACTGGAACATGACCTGGACTTTTTTCTAAGAAAAAGTAATCTACAGATTCTCATATTTCTGCTAGCCTAGTAACATGAGTATGGCAACTTTATATTTAATATTTATAGCTCATCCCTTTTTTATAATGAATGTTATGAATCATTTCCATCAAATCTTTTTCCTGATTAGATAACTATATCAGTATTGTGTTTATAAACATTGTATTTTATTATTTTATATGACCAATATTTTATCCTTGATATTGAAACATTATATAATAATCTAAAAACATATTCTTCACTGGGTTTTAACGAAAAATTTATCAGCACACACCTAAGCTCTGATAAATAGAAGACTATAGTTACAATAGTATAGTAATAGAAATACTTTTAAAATGGTCTTCATTACAACTTTCATTGTATTTAAATGATATAATAAATAAGACATGCATCAACTATTCCTACGTAAGTGCTAATGTACTAGTTTATAAAAGACTTACAGACTTTTTTTACGACGTAAAACAATAATTGTTGTTGTAACGATGAATCACTTTAAAATATAATAGTATATGATAAAAGAAGTAATTGGATTAAACTATTTCATCACACTTACATTATATTCTGTGGTTAAACCGGTTTATTAAACAGATATTTGGACTATTAAAGAATAAATTATTTCCTATCGGCTCATTAAAATATTTGAGCCTGTTCACTTTCTTGATAAATTGTTGTTCCGTCAACAATGTCACTTTACAAAAAGTCAGCTGTCATGTCAGATGTTGACTGTCAAATTTCCGAACAGAGTAAAAATGTTTCTATTTAATAGAGTAAATATATTTTTTGCATCTTGTTTGTTTATAAAAAAGCACTTAAAAAAGATAATAATTAAAAAATAATTAATAAGATAAAGAATAATATTTTCTACGCTAACGATTCGCGATGATATTATAGTCATTTAAATTTGATTTGTTTTTGTTTTGGTACGTTTTACACATTGAACTTACACGAAAACAATATTACACGAAAAAAATACCTGTGATTCAAATCTTCTCAACATAGTAGTCGCTTCATTTGCGTATGCTTATGTTTAACACTATGCAACGGATTTAGATGCAGTTTTCAGTTTTAGTATTTTGGAAGGTTTGAGTATAGTATAATTAGGTTTTAGACAAAGCTGGTAAAACAGCGGGCGGAAAGCTAGTTATATGTATTTAAAAATGAGAAATTTGAAATGAGAATAGAAAATAATCAATCATGAGGCGGGTCCCGATCCCGGGTCTTTATCCGTGGTTAGTTCTCTAGACGCATTAGAAATAAAGCGGGTTTTTATTTGAATAGGCGGACGATGCCGCAGGCGGAAAGCTACTTTACTCGTATAACTGCAACGTACAAAATAATTATTTATTATTATTTTTTAAACTTAAATCTAATAAGTAATAAAATTAAAAATATCCAAAATATAGTATATCTTACAGTCTGGTATCTTCCTTACCGTACTAGTTTTTATTCACTGTATAATGTTCACATTTATGTATGAATTATTATGCGCAAAGCAAATTTTTTAACACGAGCTGAATGCCAGGACACATAAAGCACTCGACACCTGCAGCGTGATTAAAAAGTGTGAATCCTTGGAAAATAAAATAGTGTGCGAGGTCGACGTCAGAAAGGAACCTTCGTAAATTGCCAAGTGAATACTAACACGCACGCGTTATTATTTATTACGACTGTATTTAGTATTTAGCTTTCAATTTTAATTAATATACACTAATATTATAAAGCTGAAGAGTTTGTTTGTTTGTTTGTTTGTTTGTTTGTTTGTTTGAACGCGCTAATCTCGGTCCTCGGGAACTACTGGTCCGATTTGAAAAATTCTTTCAGTGTTAGATAGCTCATTTATCGAGGAAGGCTATAGGCTATAATATACCCTCATGCTACGACCAGCAGGAGTGGAGCCACGGGGGTGAAACCGCGCGGAGCAGCTAGTTATCTATACTAATCTATACTAATATTATAAAGCTGAAGAGTTTGTTTGTTTGTTTGTTTGAACGCGCTAATCTCGGGAACTACTGGTCCGATTTGAAAAATTCTTTCGGTGTTAGATAGCCCATTTATCGAGGAAGGTTATAGGCTATATATCATCACGCTACGACCAACAGGGGTGGAGCCACGGGGGTGAAACCGCGCGGAGCAGCTAGTGAATATAATTATAAGTACCTAATAATATTCATACGAATAAAAGCATTTACATAAATAATCCTTTTTATTGAACCTGGGATTAAAAGTCCAGTTTACAAAAATAATTAAAAGCGTAACTCAGTGAGGCGACGTGGTTTAATTTATAGATATTAATCTCCGCCTTGCAGATTAAATTAGGTACTACTCGTTTTGATGTAATAAACTCATAAAGATAATTCTCAAGCTCATGAGTGATGACAGTTTTAATAGTGATTATATTTTATGATTGATAGCAATTAGCCATATCAAGCTCTTTTAGCTTGAAGAAATAAAGATTGTTTTCCATTAGTTTAACAATTTGGAAAGTCTGACTGATCACTACATAGTATAAAACAAAGTCGCATTCTCTGTCCCTATTTCCCTATGTCCCTATGTCCCTTTGTACGCTTAAATCTTTGAAACTACACAACGGATTTTGATGCGGTTTTTTTTAATAGATAGAGTGATTCAAGAGGAAGGTTTATATGTATAATAACATCCATTAAATCGTGGAGAAGTACTGTTATTTTTGAGGTTTCTAATGTGATGTCGTAAATAATTACATTTTTTCCGCTTACATTGCAAACGCAGGCTGAACCCTACGAGTTTTATCAAAATAATGTACTAAGTATTGTACACATTGAAAAGGTCTACAGAAAAGTCCGAGATGGCATATGTCTATCTCTTATGGATTACCCACAATAACTTTTTTTTGTCATTTACTTTTTACGTCAAATAATGGCTAATTTTCGAAGCGATTTAAACCAATACAGCATTAATCCATAACCAATTAAATACCTTGAATACATTGTTCATTTAATATAGATCTATATGGCCCTTTACACCGTATGATTTAAGTGAATATTTTCGAAGATATTGCAGATTTAAAAATTGCGGGACGTACCGTTTGCAGCGGTACCGGCCGGCCGGGCCGCTATGTTTTTATATACAACGTTTAAAGTTTTTCTGTAGTGTATTTAGTATCAGCATTGCACCCGTGCGAAGCCGGGGCGGGTCGCTAGTATTTTATAAATTCCATGAGCTCAGAGGTTGTGAGGTTTAATTCAATTATTCAAGTAATAGAAAATTTCAATACCAGGCTTTCTATCGCACATAACTTTATTATTTGATTATTTTTTTTTACGAATCTTAAGATCTAAGTAGGTACATAATATAATAATTTTCATTATCGTCTCGACATAGCTCTATCCTTGTTTCGTCTCAAAAACATCAAAATTTAATTATATCAGTAGTCAGTAGGTACCTACGAATGTATCTTTTGCCACACACACCAAAGAAACACTTAGCTACCAAGAAAGGCATTACATTTGAATTTTATTAACTCACACCAGCGATAAGTTATTTTAATAAAGCAACAAAAACAATTAAAGAGTCCATTAACCATTGAAGCCGGTGCGATGTAAGTACCACTATCTAGACAAGTCTAGCAAATAGCAATTCAGACTTAAGTGCTAAGTTCCTGTCTTGGTCTTGCGAGAATGGACTGACTTTTTATTTGACGATGGTTATTTAATCTTAAAATTGTTATGTTTTATAAGCATTTTTGCGGGCTGGCGTCCTATAAATCCTATTCTTGGAATCTTCGAGAAACTTGATGGGTTTTTGTAGGACAGAAAGTTGTTTTCTTAAAGTTTGTATAGTAATAATTATCATTCCGTTTGTATTTTGATATGAACGAACGAAATATGCTACTTATAATTAAAATAAATACACAAAATATTATAGCTCTCCATTTTGTGCAATTGGGAAATGTTGTATTCATAGGAGCTTTCACCGTTTTGTTTTATTATTTTGTAGTAGAAATATTCATGTGAATCTAGAAAAATAAATATGTTTCTTTATTTTCTGACCACTAGGTACCTATTTATTCGCTCTTTTCTCTTTCTGGTACATATTCATAAAATTAATAACAACATTAGATTCCTACTAAATCCGCATATCCCCTTATTTTTCGTCAAAGCTCAAAACATCAGCCACGTAACATAACAAGCTAATATAATTACCACTTTTATTCTTACCACACAATACATTAAACTAAAGGCTATTGAAAACCTATCTCATTAAAATTCAACCCTTAACCTCAGTATGTCGAACATTCGCTAACGAAGTGTGAGTCGAGTAGGCGTCGACATTCTGTGTTGTAGCCATCTTGTGCGCTACCGTCAAACAGGAAATAACCAGTAAATACGATATGACATTAAATTATTGCTGTATGGATAATTTATTGAGGTACTAGTAAGGTACCAGGGACTATGCTGCATAATTAAATTGCATCGGGATAATTGAAGAAAACAAGTCTGTGAAAAAAAATTAGGAATTGATGAATGAGATGAAGATATTTAATTAAATTTATAAGCGACATAATATTATTGTAGGTATATATTGAAAAAGGTATATATACAATAAAATAAACAAGAAAAAAATGTAATTTATTTTTCTTTTGTATTTTGATAAAATAATCTGCCTATTAATAGCGAGTAAAATAAAATAAATCCTTTTAGTCGTGTAGTTATTTTATAATGATGCAGAATAAACAGTTATAATAAATAACCCACAGTAGGTAGGCACGTTTTTATTAGGTAATTGGTCAAATGCATAAATACTTAAATGGCTTGCGCTTCCAACGCAACAATAGGGAGAATATTCTAGTATTTTCGCCTGACCATCGCTACACACTAATTGGTAAACACTGATTCTTTAAAAAGATTATTGAATTTCTTTGGCAAGTAACTAATTAGCGAGGTATAAAGGAATAATTGGAAATAGGATGTTGTGCTGAAGAGGTTTGATTTAGGTATTATTATTTTATTTAATTTTTTCTTGCACCATGCATATAATTTTTATTTTAAATATAAATAAAATAGTTTTATAAACTTGTATGAAATAAAAATATAGAGACAATAAACTGAATTTTAATTTTTTACTCAATTTGTAGCATTACCTACAAGAAGGCTAATTTTTTTTGGCTCTTCTATCCAATAATAAGCATTTCACAGAGGAAAGGCTTTCTAAAATAGTTTAAGTTTATCAGTAACAAACAATCAATTTCCAATCTATAATATTAGCGTAGGCGACAATTTATTCAGGCACAGTGACCTTCTTTAGGAACCAACCGCAGAATTTTGTATAATTAACAGGCTTGTTTATAAACAAAGTTTTACCTTATAATTTATCTGTAGGATCTTTCTCAGATCCCGTAATAGATTAATCACTTGCCTTAATTGATAGTTAAGTTAAACCATGGTTAAACTCATAGGAAATGTTCAGAAAAAAGTTTTTGGTAGCTATACCTTAATCATTATATTCCCGTATGTACTTAAAAACAAAATCAGAGACTATTTATAATACCTACTATTTTAATAATGATCATAGAATAGCATTTTTT
Source organism: Colias eurytheme (assembly GCF_061535395.1). Taxonomy (NCBI): domain Eukaryota; kingdom Metazoa; phylum Arthropoda; class Insecta; order Lepidoptera; family Pieridae; genus Colias; species Colias eurytheme. Next base: position 7,628,204 of record NC_142999.1, on the reverse strand, counting down.
TAGAGAGAGAATTTTTAATAGGAAGGTATATTCATCATTTGAGATGAGTGAAGCATCTCTATGATTTATGATAACTCATCCCACAGACATAATTTGGTTTGTGTCTCATCCCGTCAACGTAAGATGGCCCCCTAAGATAGTCCCTCATACGTGTAAGTACTCCTTACCATTCCTTGGTCAATTTACCATAAAGTTATTCCCGTCGAAGCCACCCTTTCAACATATAAATAGCCGCAGAACTCGCATGTTTAAATCAAGCCAATTTATGGGTATATTTGACACGTAACTAGGCGTGAATATTCATACATTTTGATCCAGAAATAAATCCAATTAGTCCTAGATAAACGCGCACGGGAATTTGAACTCTATTGACTGTAATTTGTGGAAAAATGATGTGTTCCTTGTGTGGACGTGATATTAGTTATTTATAATTCATTATGCCGAGATTAATATGTAGAATGTTGAACAATGAGAATCTGGGTGATGATGAGGTAACTATTTGGAATTTGGATGCGGCTTTTGAGTTTTTGGTGTTGATGCAAATTACATAATTACGTAAACTCGAATATAATAGAATTTGAATGCTTATAATATCAATTATATGGCAATTGGCAACTTTTATGTTTTAGCGCACTTTTAAATTGATTGTGTATGAGACACAACGAGTAGGCGTAGGCTCGATACTCGCATTTTATCAACAATCCTATCGCAACTACAATTATTACTTACAACTTTCATAAATGCCAAATGTTTGTACATTGACATTTCACACAAGCATCACGCCTCATTCAACTCTAACACCAAACAATTCACCTATCTAAGAAATATCTAACAAATACCCTGTTAATATGAAGTAGATTCCTATATGCTGTTAAATTGCCGCATCCATGCACAGCACGGCGAAACAGGAAGTTTACAGGCACGCGCGCCGTTTCCTCGCAGGATGTTTTACGTACATAGCTCGGGATTCGATACGAATAGAACATGCTGCGAATTAACTCGCCGATTCTTTGGTTTACCGTAACAATTATAATGTATTAATACCTCTATATTAATAGTAGTAAAGTATTCGTAGCGTTGTTTTCTTATACATCTTTCAAAGTGTACTACATGATTTCATCCAGGTACCTATTAGCCATATTACGTCGTTATTTTCCTTCTACAAAACAGATTTGTTGAATGTATGCAAGCGTACAGTGGAACGTCGCGCGTCGATGATAGAGAGCTATTAGCTTTTTATTGTTTGCATTCAATAAAAAGCTTACCAAAAATTGATAATGAATTGGCAACACTAAACTTTTTCCCTGCATTCGTATGAAAAACCGAAATTGTACACACGATCCATTAAACATCGATTTGTTTTAGGTCAATAAGTACCAATTTTATATAAACGAAGCTATTTGCGTTAGACAGGTGCGTTTTGTAGCAAGATTCAAGGTTAGTGCATACGAATGTTACTTATACTATGTGAATAGAAATTACGTGTTCTGAAATATTTTAGGAGCTAACTGGAAATATTGTAAAGCGCCAATATCTACATTTGATACACATTTTTACGATGTGGGATAGAAATGATTCTGTAGATAAATTTTAAGAATCGTTTTTAGAACGTCCTAGTTATTGGTAATTGATCATTTCTTTCGAACTGTTTAGAAGTTTTTATTAAATTACTCAATGTTGGACTATAACTATCGATACTAAATAATACAACCTGTCATTCGAAATAAACTATACGTACTGTTTCAATTGTAGAAGAATGTGCGAAAATAAAACACTTGTACGGCAAAAATAAATTCCCGTACATTACTCTATATAATCAATCGTATATTCACGGTAATTGCATCAAATTAGAACTTTCAATAAAATGTTGTTCTACCTGTATTTCACATTACCTACTAGATTACTAAATAGAAGTTATTGTAGCAGCTGTGGTAGCAGCAAAATCTGTTATCGTTCATCTAAAAATCTGTTAGCCACATAGCCATAATCCCAGACGCGCGTTTGATTTTTACTTATTAATATTGATTGGTCAAATGACCAACCCCATGGTCAGTCGATGGGACAATTGTTCGCATTTCCGTCCGTTAATGACGCATAAATTAGATGCATTACACATCATTCGTCTTCATAAATTTTATCGTTTTAAAAAGTTAAGAGGGTCGTAAAATACATAACAATTGTAAGTGATTTCATTTTTAAATACAATATGGGTTACATACGTTTTTTTGAATATAGTTTTATGTGTTAATTGTTAACGATGACTGTATTGTTAAAAAAATATTAAGTATTTACCTTATATTATAGATATATTATTTTTAAGTTAACTGTAATTTTGCATTAATTCTAAGATACCTTAGATATTAAAATAGGTTAGATACTATGGACACAGATTACCTACTAAATAGTTACTACGTCACACAGATAATAATTATTATAGTACTAGCTTATATAAACTTTTAAATGAAGTATGGAAAATAAAATACATTTACAGGTTTTGCTATAATCTATAGACTGACACTTTTTAATGCACTTTGTCGGCGAAACTTAGGTAAGACATGGAGGTGATAAGATGTGGATAAGCCTCACTGTTAAATGCAAATGCTTCAAACGGGTTGGGTATATTAATTGATTTGCTTTATTGCATTTTAATCGAGAGCTATTCAAGAAAAGTTTTGCTTGCTTTTTAAACATATTTAAGTTCTTTTCATCGTTTTATCATCTATCTAGTCTACACTAATATTATAAAGAGGAAAACTTTGTTTGTTTGTTTGTTTGATTGTAATGAATAGGCTCATAAAATACTGGACCGATTTTGATGAAATTTGGCACAGATAATCTTTAGACCCTGAGAAAGAACATAGGCTACCTTTTATTGCGAAATATGTATTATGTACCACGGGCGAAGCCGAGGCGGACCGCTAGCAGCAAATAAAAATAAAATTCAAAGTGGGGGTTTGATTTACGTTGCAATAAAATTAATTAAATTAAAGCAAAAAATCAAGCACAGGATGGATTCACAGCTGTTACTCTATAAACCAAAACAACGTGTACCAGGCTAGCAGATATGAAGGGAAGGTAGATCATCCCCGTCCTTGCTTGTGAGTTGTGTGTAGCCTGTGCAGTGTGCAATGTCTGCCATATTATGTGCAATGTAGGCTTTTAAGTTTTAAGGTAACTAATGCATGCAGCTTTACGTGTTTATTTTCACTATTCTTACTAGAAATTATTTACGAATGCGATAAAATATAAGGTTACGTTTTGAGTTATTAAAATTGATAAGTTTTGTGTGATGGAAAAGTATTTAAAACAATAGTAAAGCCACAAAATAAATATTTTTTGAATATGAAATTGAGCTTACACAAAAATGTAAAATTATATGTCCAAAGAAATTGTATCTATCCCATTAAAATATTTTTAATCACATCTTTTATTAAAAATGAACTTTATAAATCGAGAGTCTGCGTAGAGGTATTACAAACCAAACCGATTGAAAATATAATTAAGTAATTTTATTATAGATAATTTTAAATCTAAAGAAGGACAGTGCAATATTTTTTGCTATAGATAAATAAGAATGAGATAGCTGCACAAGCCCCGCCCGTTGTTTACACAACACTCCCGTAACCCAAAACATTGTACCAGGTTGTCAGAAATAGGAAGAGATCATGTGATAACAGGATCCGATATTGTTTACAAACAAGCTCGAAATCCAAAACAATGTACTAGGCTTTTAGAAATTAAAAGAGCACTTTTGGTGGAATATATTTTTTTGTTCTTGAAGTGAAACTTCTTTAGGCGCGTTGAAAGTAAAATTTCAAGGTCGCGTCATGGCAATACCGTCACGTCATGGAGTACCTAAGGCGACGATTTTGATATCTTTGAATCTTGCCAAAGAAGTTTCACTGATGACACGTGCTCGGCACATACGCTTTCGTATTCCTAATTTTCCGATGCTCAATTATGGTTCAATTTTAAATCCTAATTAGGTATCGGTCAATTAGGGAAAGCTGGCATGTTCACAGTACTCACACTTATGCAATTTCACTTACAGTATGTTCAAAAATAAATGCGACTCTAGTTTCATTTTAGACTTGAATTGTAAAATGGGTGCGTTGTAGATATATATATGCAAATATAATTACTTATGAAAGCTCTCATAATTTACCTGTAAAATTATAATTTAAAAGTAAATCAATTGATGAAGTTAATTATTTATTCTAATAATAATCTATTGGATAAAAGTATTAATAATCATTCAATTATCAAATAATAATTAAATTCCTGACTTTGGTCGAGTAAAGATATCTAAGAAATATTATATTTGTAGTAAGTACGTAATACCTACCAATACGCGCTAACAAATATGTGTTACATGTTTATTGTATAATTTTCACACTATTGGTTTTAAACTCAAACTCAAACATTTATACAATTAGACTTCTTCTAGAAGCACTTTTGAATCGTCATAACAGTTTAACAGTTTTAACATTTACCACCAATTCAGAAAGCAGTACTTATCTATAGAGAAGAAGAAGAATCTATTTAATCATAATCGTAATCTTCTACTTCACTGTAACTTTCATCGCTCGAAGAACTCGATGTTTCGTTGTCGGAATTTCTTAATGTTATTATAAATGAGTCAGTGTAATTATCTACTTTTGGTTCTAATTGAATATATTTTTCCTCATGTTCTCGCGTCTTTCTCCAAACGTCACTAAACATATCCAGACTAATAGCATTTGCTTCCTTTCTAAATAATTCTTCCACAGTTTTCAAGTTAAAGTTCACATTTTGTGATGCTACTTTCCCTTTAATTATGCCCCATAGTAACTCTATTGGGTTGAGTTCTGGATGGTGGAAGGCGCAATACACTATGTCCATGATCTTTGAGGATTGCATCAAGTAGGTAAAAATTGTGTAGGTATAGTTTGGCTTATTTTTTTTAATAATGTGATAACTCTGATTATTAATTAGTAATTTGATTTTTGAAAAAAAAATGCCGATTTTAGTCAAAATTTATATTTTTCTAACAAGATCCTTATCATCCAAATTTCCACCTTGGTGAGTAAAATTGACATTTCTAATGAAAATGAACAAAAAATTAAATGATTTTATTAAATACTGTAAAATAGTCTATAATTCTTCCATTTACTGTAGGTATCACAAAATTCTTCATAGATTTTTAGATATTCGTACTACACCAATTACATCACCCTGTATTTATAAACAATTGCAAAATATGACACATACATAGGCCGGGAGATACTGACACAAAGGACTAGTCGCGTGGGTGGCGAGAAAAAAAAAATTCTAAAATTTGCAGATTTTCCGCGGTATGGCGACCATTTGGAATCGTCCGAAAAGTATGGCATGGCGATTTTAGTAAATGGCTGCACGACGATGGTTACCTGTGCAAAAGTGAGCCCGGTACAAATGGTTGAATTGTTTTTTTTAAATCAACGCATTCACGTCGGTATGGCGGACTGTAAGTCACATCGTAACTGTATGGCATGACACTACCGCCTACATCTTTTTTAAGGGCTATCGGTAAATTCTAAAATTTTTGTGTTACAAATCGTTGGACTTTCGCTATTTATCCGACGAGTGTGACTAACGCCCACGCGACTAGTCCGCCGGTACCAGCGTTCTGACCATCATTTTTATTTTTGTCATTGCGTACTAAGACCCCTCTAGACCGCCATCCTGTTACAAATGACCCGAAATTTTGTGTCAGTATCTCCCGGCCTAACATGTGCAATGTGTAAATGTGTTGACGTTCCAGCTCTTCTTAATATACCTATACTTAACTTCTTTCAAGGTTTAAATAATCATTTTTAAACACAGAAAAAAATACGTTGTGTCCGAATATTAATGAACAAATTCATTGTTCCCAAGGGCTCTACCTTCCGGAGCATTGAACTGCCCAAGTCCGTGAAATTAGAAAACAATAGTTATGAATTATTGAATACATGTCAAAAGCTGTATTTGTAAAAATAACATATTATAGCTCTTTGTCAAGTTAAAGTTTCACCACCAACTCTATATATATATTAAATCTATCTGTACGGAAGGTAGGTATTCTGTAATCGTTGTTTGAAAACGCAATTTTGTTTATATTACCCTTTTTTGTGATTATTGTTATTAATATTATTATACCTAAGACATTACCGATATTTCTAGTAAGTTACAGACAATATAAAATCAGACTAAACAGCAATTTTAAACAATCAATTATCAAATAAATACCTATACAGTACATTACACCTTCGCTAAATTGATTTTAACTCATATAAAAAGCCGTAAAGTTCAACAATAAAACAAAACAGAAACATAAACAAACATCTCAATACTAATTCTAACTCGACAATTAATGTTTGAAAATCATAATATCTATTATTGATAAAGCAAATTGTGGCTATCGTAATGCAATTGAAACATTAACATAATTTATAAGCAATAAATTTAAGGGTAAGCATTGCACATAGCAATTACGCGGATCTCTTTATCAGTAATTGGTGTAGTCCACTTGGATATAACAATGGTACAATGATATTATATTTAGGGTTGTAATACTTCTAGAGGTTTGAAAAGATTTTAAATTACTTTAAATCAGTGGAAACTGGTAATGGTTGAACTTACTTGTAGTGTGGATAAAATCGATATTTTTCATTTTCATTAGTATCTAATGTCCATCTAAATGCAATCACGGATCCGTCTCTGTCCTAAAATTCATTAAATCTTTTCACTCCTTAAAGCAGTAAAAACATTCACACTTTCGATTGTACAGTGAACGGCTACGGATTAGTTCGTACTTTGTATTTCATATCCCACTATACTAATGTTTTAATTATATGCTAAATTTTGTACTCGTTTGTAACTTCTTCACACGAAAGCCTCTGAACAAATTTTCGTGAAACTCCTCAGTGATGTCGCAAGTACCAGACACCAGTCTATCAGATAAGCCCTATAAATACTTGCTAGTGAAATTTTGCAGATCTAATGGGATCATACAAGAGTCCCAAATAGATTCTCCGTTCTATCTCATCCCAAGCGATACATAGTAATTAAGTCGGGCACTCAACTCCAAACATATAAATCTAAAGCTAAGCTCACCGCCTTATTCCGACACGATAGTAATTGAATTGTTACCTCCCAGCCGTTTAGACGATAACTCTGATAAATTATAAGTTTCTATTTACAAGATTTTTGTGTACTTTTTGATTGTAAACATTGAATAAACATAGTGGTATTAATAAATAACTATGAACGTTTAATTTTGGTCGGATGTTAGCTACTCTTTCACGCAAATATGCACAGTTAATTGCTGTTAATTCGACCTATAGAGTACTATTATATATTCTGAGCTATAGGTTCGAAATTATGGACAGAGACGGCTGCATAAGCTTACTGAAATGCTTATAAAAACTAAAAGAACTGAAAGTGATGGAGTGAAAGTTACCAAAAAACAAAACGCTAGTTATCAAATATACCTACCAAAAAATCTGTCCCTGCGTCATCATAACATGAGCTTTAGTACAGAAATACCTGAATTAATAACGACAGTTCAATATTTACCAAGCAAAGACAGCATTAATTAAACCAGGAGTAGATGAACAAAGAAAAATACCAATCAAAAACATTGTAAAACGCACAAAAGAAAGCCACGTCAATCAATTCGTGAATGAAAGCGAAAATAGAATAACCTCAATTAACTGAAGAACCCACAAAGAAATTTACGACATTGTTTACTCCAATCAAACGGTAGCTAGGAATCAAAGTGAAACCAAACAATGTGCCATCAAAGGAAAATCCCGATCATTGATGTAAAACTATTGTATCAGGAAGATAACAAACGTAATGCGATGTGTTGAAAGCCAGATAGTAGATCGATGTATTGTGTATCGATTAGGGTATTTAAATCGTTTAGCAGTTGATCAAAACAATAACCATGGCTATAATTGTCGTATTTTGTGTGCGTTTTTGTAACTGGATCATGAATAAAATAGATATCTATATTTATAATTATAATTTTCGTTATCGTGATGCTAAGGGACATCCAGTTATTTAAAATTTTAATAATATTTCACAAATTTGAAATTTCATTAAATTTAATAATACTAACACACAAATGTTGATAATAATTCTATTTGTGTTATAACTTATAACATATAAAACCCCTGGATATGGTTACATTAAACTTCTAACGCGAAATATTAACCAATCTATACATCTATACAAATATTATAAAGAGGAAAGGTTTGATTTTTTGTTTGTTTGTTTGTTTGTATGAATTGAATAGGCTCCGAAACTACTTGGCAGATTTGAAAAATTCTTTCACTGTTGGAAAGCTACATCATTTCTGAGTGACATAGGCTAGGTTTTATCCCGGAAATCCCACGGGAACGGGAACTATGCGGGTTTTTTTTTGAAAACGCGGGCGAAGCCGCAGGCGGAAAGCTAGTCCATGAATAATGTTAATCGCTAGTCAACAGATATATTATGTAAAAGGAAGATAATTAATTATTATGTAAATTTAACTAACTGTCAATCCATATCATAACCAAATAAATATTTAGCCCCAACATTAGCTAGTCATAGAAACAAACAAATTTCCACACTCGTAATTCCCAAAATTCCTGCTAATAATGCTAAGTGGCTCAAACTATAGCCTACTTCCTTCTTACCACTAATTGTTATGTGTTATAACGGTTCATTAATTGTAGTTTGTAATTAGCAAGTGATTCGTAAAAGTGGGACTGCGCTCTATTTCTTATCGAATATTGTGCAAGACTTGACGGTTGTTCAGAAATCAGAAGCGTAATGTGGTAGCGTGTCTTGGCGGGGCCCCGTATAAAAAATTTTGTGGGGGGGCCCTTAGGAAGGGTAAAGATTTCTCATAAAAGCGCACGTTGGGGGCCCCCTTGGCGGGGGGGCCCCGTATAATTGATACGGCAGATACGGCGGTAGCTACGCCCCTGCGGTTGTTCTAAATCTGTGATTTTTTTTTAAGTTGAATAGCTGTAATTGTACCTACGTAGATCGTAATAGGTAATTAAAATTTATAATTCATATTTTCATACATAGTTAATGATTTTGTAATGTAGGTACGTACTTAGTATCTACCTACATACTTGCAAATAATTACGCTGAGCAATATACGTATTTTTGTTTGCATTTCTGCAACCAAACAAAGATAAAGTGAAAATACAGTACATACAGTAGAATTTAATATAAAGTTTTTTAGCATCTATTTAATCGCAAGTACAATGCAAAATGAATTCATTGCAATGTTCATTAACTAATTAATTGAACATAAGTCCGAGGTCCCACGGCATTGTACTACATGGTCAAAATAAAGTGCCATCATTGGTCTACAATACGGTCTCGTCAATTGAATAACGATTTTAATGCGCGCCGTGTGCAGGGGAAACTAAATAGTGATGTGCTGATGTTACCTTGTTTATCGATTATATTGTTTTTTGGTTTAGAGAAAACACAGTAATCTATTCTATCAATACTGGATATTATTGCGGCTATTGGCCTTGAAGTGGTTATATCAACAATATTTAGGAACATGGAAAATGTATTTCTAAAATCTTTTTATTGTAACCGGTAAACAAAAATGTCGCTTATTTATAATTCTATGAATAAAATACGTTTTGTCTTTAAATTAAGGTTTTTACATATTTGATTATTTCATTACAAACAAGGGCAAATATCATCTATTTTTTTTATATTCCCATAACTATAAAGAAATAATTTAACAATTATTTAACCATGTACTGAATAGCAAATAAACTGAACACATGTTTCAATTACAACTTAGTAACTATCGATAAAACCGCATCACTAACAAAGACGCACAACATAATAGCCGTTTCGAGTGGATACGGGACTCTATTGGCATTGTACTAAATCTCGGCATGATCTAGTTGCTAAGATTGCCCGTGGTCCCGATACAAACAGATCCAGAAAGTATTAAGAGATATTAAAATTAAGGCGCGAAATGGTAGAGGGCGCCAAAGTGACAATAGGATGAAATACCTTATACTTGATGCATTAGGTAATTAAGTAGGTGGTGTTTGCTTCTGATACGAAAATTTAGTGCTCTGTGCAAGCTAGGAGCGCCAAACAACCCGCATGACTTTATGTGGTCTCTTCACCGCTGTGTGTAACTCTAATCTGTGTCATGTGTCAAAATAAAATAGACTGATGAATTGATTAAGTTATCAGTAAAAATACTATAACTGTGTTTAATTGTTGTTAATGTAAAACTATGTTCAAACTTCGAACGTAGCTATGGGGCGCCGTTCCTCTTCCTATAAAAGCAGAACCAAGTAAAGCAAGCCCGGCTCTGTACAAAAGCAGGAATTATGGCCATCGAAACTTATGAATTTATGTTAGTGATAGGCCTGGTTTGATTTAGTGTAAAGGAAATGCACGGATCTGTAAACTCACATAATATTCGATAAGCTGATATTTTATGTCGATAATATTTCTCGTGTAACATACCTGATGGTTTAATGGTGCTGCTAAAGTTGATAGAATAAACAGATAAGGACTGGAGCAATAGTATTTCAAGCTGCAAACATATTTTTTGTTATGTAACTATTATTTTATGTCTATACAATGTGAAAACCGGACTGTAGTTATCAGTATACTCCTAATATAATACCGATTTACGATTTGAGAATTTCATAATTATTTAGTTTTTATTTCGTTCATAGAGAATGTACTAAATAAATGTCGTGATTTTTCACTTTCGTTACTATCATTTGAAGCCATTACTTCTATCCATCTCAATCTAAATGATGCAAACTCTTTTCAATTGATTGAAAATACGTCAATTCTATACAGAAACGAATAAAGAGCCTACAGTAACATTAAAAGAAATACATATTTCATAAATAATTTCCTATGAAATAAAAAACGGCACACTTCACATACATAATTCATCTTGATTGCTATCCAGTTTTACGATTCTCGAGATTTGACTCCATTACTTTTGATATCCGTGTTGCAACAGAGATTCATTCTTTTGCTACCACATTAGCGTCACCTAATCTTAGTTTTATATGCGGTTTCTATTTAACATTTGTATATCCTGAACCGCGGGCTGCCTGCTACTAAATTATTTCTTTCCAGAGATAAAAATAACTCTGTAACATACATCACTGTTTTTTAACAGAGAAGATAACGTGGTTGGGACATAGAAACGCAATGAAAAGCTCTGGAAATCCGAATGAACGATATTGCTCATATTTCATATTTATTAGTCAGGTCGGATGTGGAGTTCATCATGTTAATTTATTTTATTAAAAATTAAATGCTAGATAGCGGCAAAGAAATTATTTCTTCTTAGTTATAATATATTTGCGTCGTTTTCGTTTACCGACTGGTTGAGATGACTTTTAGGAACGATAAATACAAAATATTCCTGTTAATTAAGTGTTAATTATAAAACAGAAAATTAACAAGATACATTTACTTATGCGAGCGTTTGTTTACGTATTTATAGACAGATTTTTGTTTACACAATATATCTGTTCAATACATTGGTATACAATATAATATCTAAATAAAATGAAGTAGGTACCATCTTATGGTTAATAAGATAATCAAATAAGATTTCCATACAGTATTCTAAGAAATACTCTCGCTCTATTAAGTTTTTTATTCGCACTATCTATTACATAATAATTATTAGCTGCCCCGGTTGTTATTCCCTATTTCGTATTTTGTCCCCATCAGTAGGTACAATCCTTTGAACAAAACCGCATTGGTCGAGTTGATCTATAGTTTTACGCTTAGCAACACATTTTGTCGATTCATTTATTATATAGATTTACCTTTTTGGCTACACTAGCGTAAACACTGATCGTTAATCGATATGAACCAGCCAATATCCAGTCAGAAGTCAAGGGCCATCGGGCATCGTTCTCAGAAGTAAGAATGGCAATTGCATCTCATTAAGACGATCACAAGCCAATTGAAGATGCTGAATGGTTTTGAATCGCCACAATGTTCATATTGATGTGTAATGTGCTTATGTAATGAATGGTATGAGAAATTTATTGATATATCATATAGCTTGTAGGGTAGATAAAGGAATCTTTTAGGGAATAATAATAGTTTAATAAAACTAAAAAAACACGCTTTTTATAGAAAACCGAACTAAAAAATAGAAAATTTTATCAAATTAGTCATCAGTCCTCAATAAATCTACAAAGTTTGAACGAAATCTGGCCGTTTAAAGTGGGTCAAAATCGCGCCCAAAGAAGTCGGTTACAAACACACAAACATACAGGTGAAGCTAATATAAAGGATAAAGCGTGTAAAAAGGAACGTGCTGTACATAAGCATTCGTATCAATTTTCATTGCTACTTTCGGAATAAATCATGACTTATTGATACTTATTGATGCTATAGAAAATTTTGATTGTTTCACATGATTAGTAGTGGTAGTTAGTAGTTTAATAATTAACACGATAATAAGCCAGTTGTAGAGTGGAGTGCAAGCAACATGGGAAGGAAAATAAAGATTCAAATGGGTAACGCAAATATTTTAGAGACTAGAAATTAAAATAAAACCTTATTCTGAGCTGTATGAGTGATATTATACTTTGATACCTATAGCTATTTAGTGCGAAACATTAAAAATGTACACTAACATTATTTCAACGTTTACCTCGTAATAAAAAATGTTTGATGTTAAAATCACGTCAGTTTACAGCTTCTTGACAACTTTATCCGCCGCAAGGCTTGCAAATTCAAATTCTCAGATTTATTCAATTAAAATTCAAGAGAGGTACAATATTAAGGCAATATCTGCACTCGCATCTCTACAGACCGACAGATTGCGAATCGATTGAATACTAAAATCGATTACAATGGCATATCGATGTTTTAACAATTTTCGACACCGGAACCGTTTTATAACCGGACCTTTGCATTTATACCTATTGTTGTAATTTGAATGTTGTTTTCGTGGAAAAATAATTTTAGTAATTATATTGATTCCGCTGATGCCTCGAAGTCCTCATTGTTTTTAGAACATTTTTAAATAAAACATTTTCGAACATAAATTAGTTAAAACAATTCTCACTATACATAACAGGCCGAGTAAAATTCTAGAGATGAACAAATAATTTAAACGTTTATGCATTAGCATTATGGATTAATCTTGCTTTGATTAATTTTATTTGTGTTATGAAGTATGTGTAATTAATCCATCAGGCCCCGGAATCACAGACACAAAAGAAAATCTATTGTGTCGCCGGTCGCGGTCGGATCTGGCCGTTCGGGGCTCAATGGGTTAATATGAAATAATTTGATATAATATTATGTTTCCACAGTGTTTCAAAGTAAACATTGTACATAGCATGTAGTCCATTGAATGAGTCCCTCCAAGGTGGGTCTAGAGTGCGTGAGTTAGTAACGTAAGATGTTTCTTCGGAAACATGTCAAGAGTCCCTAGGTAATAAACATACTAAAACCCCGGGCCACTAGGAGGAGCCCCGGAGTGGGGGGAGGGGGGAAATGGGTCCATTTTTTCATTTTTCGCTTAAATCTCAAAAACGGTACATGTTAGAGAAAAACTTTCATGGAAAAGTTGAAAGGCCATAAAATTATCTACAAGTTGTACCTGAATCATTTTTTCCTATATCCTACCGTTTCTTAGTTATACGCAGTAAAACATGATTTTGGCTCAAACAATTTCCACATCAATCGATCAAAAAATATTTCTTTCTTCCAAAAAACTCAAATGTGCAACTTGTGACCAGTACTGATAGATTGCTCTTAATTAGGTCTATAATTGGTAAAATAAACACATTCCTCCATGGAAGCCTTTAGGAGGAATCGATTGTCAAAATATTATATTAGGGCAGTTTGAGTTACTGAACTTGATCTTTTTATTTTTTTCTTCCAAAAAACTCAAAAGTGCAACTTGTGACCGGTACAGATAGATTGCTCATAATAAGGTCTATCATTGATAAAAATACCAGATTCCACCATGGAGGCGTTTACGGGGAATTGAATTTTATTAGGGTAGTTAGTTAAAAAGTTCATGTATCGTAACTACCCTAATAAAATTCAATACCTCCTAAACGCCTCCATGGTGGAATCTGGTTTTTTTATCAATGATAGACCTAATTATGAGCAATCTATCGGTACCGGTCACAAGTTGCACTTTTGAGTTTTTTTGGAAGAAAAAAAATAAAAAGTTCAAGTATCGTATCTACCCTAATAAAATTCAATTCCCCGTAAACGCCTCCGTGGTGGAATCTAGTATTTTTATCAATGATAGACCTTATTATGAGCAATCTATCTGTATCGGTCACAAGTTGCACTTTTGAGTTTTTTGGAAGAAAAAAATAAAAATATCAAGTTCAGTAACTCAAACTACCCTAATATAGTATTTTGACAATCGATTCCTCCTAAAGGCTTCCATGGAGGAATGTGTTTATTTTACCAATTATAGACCTAATTAAGAGCAATCTAACAGTACCGGTCACAAGTTGCACTTTTGAGTTTTTTGGAAGAAAAAAATAAAAGGATCAAGTTCAGTAACTCAAACTACCCTAATATAGTATTTTGACAATCGATTCCTCCTAAAGGCTTCCATGGAGGAATGTGTTTATTTTACCAATTATAGACCTAATTAAGAGCAATCTATCAGTATCGGTCACAAGTTGCACTTTTGAGTTTTTTTGGAGAAAAAAAATAAAAAGTTCAAGTATCGTAACTACCCTAATAAAATTCAATTCCCCGGAAACGCCTCCGTGGTGGAATCTGGTATTTTTATCAATGATAGACCCAATTATGAGCAATTTATCTATACCGGTCACAAGTTGCACTTTTGAGTTTTTTGGAAGAAAAAAATAAAAAGATCAAGTTCAGTAACTCAAACTACCATAATATAATATTTTGACAATCGATTCCTCCTAAAGGCTTCCATGGAGGAATGTGTTTATTTTACCAATTATAGACCTAATTAAGAGCAATCTATCAGTACCGGTCACAAGTTGCACATTTGAGTTTTTTGGAAAAAAGAAATATTTTTTGATCGATAGATGTGGAAATTGTTTGAGCCAAAATCATGTTTTACTGCGTATAACTCAGAAACGGTAGGATATAGGAAAAAATGATTCAGGTACAACTTGTAGATAATTTTATGGCCTTTCAACTTTTCCTTGAAAGTTTTTCTCTAACATGTACCGTTTTTGAGATTTAAGCGAAAAATGAAAAAATGGACCCATTTCCCCCCTCCCCCCACTCCGGGGCTCCTCCTAGTAGCCCGGGGTTTTAGTATGTTTATTACCTAGGGACTCTTGACATGTTTCCGAAGAAACATCTTACGTTACTAACTCACGCACTCTAGAACTTTTTATTCAATGGACTAATGTGAAATCATGACATTTGAGAGAACCCATTTTCGGTTTCCGCAATGCCAAAATAAACTTTGGTCTGGATTTAGGTATGCTGTTGTCAGTATTAGACGATGTGACTAGTATAAAACATCATAGTGTTGTTACAGAGTATTTTACTAAATTACTAGTACTTACATAATGTCTCTTTGCTTTCTGTAGTCCTCAGGTCCACTTCTTACCCATATGTTTTTGAATTTTTAAGATAATTAAACTGTAATAAAATACGCGTTTATTAGTTTGGTTGAATACGGGCGAATCCTGAAATCGAACGGTGAGTTTACCTCGTTTAGGTAAACGAAAAATAAAAATTGTTTCTTGATTGTTTTTTTACAATTGAAATCATAACAAACACAAGATTATAAAGTGTAATCAAGAAGACAACTAATTAATACATTTTCCTTTAAATATAGACTCTTGTTATTCGTCAGTGTGGATTTGATCTATCGGAATTTATTGTTATAAAATGGTAATTTTTATAGAAGTGATTCATTCATGCATCTTACTCATACAGCAGAAATATATGAGCTTCTGATCGCGTTCTCAATAAAACTTGCCTTTATTTTATCCAAGGCTCTAATCTGTATGCATACTGTATTCATATAGGTACGATTTACTTAAACTTTAATAATAATAAGATATATAATAATAAGATTGATAAGATAAATATAATAATAAGATTGAAAAAAAAGGGGAAATAATAGAAAAAACCTAAGATTGAAACGGGGTTTTAGTCTAAGGATTTCGCTGATAATCTCTAGGTATAATAATTTTTCTTTATTAGGGACAATAAACATAGGTATAGGCGTAAATAACATAGGTTATTGCAAGTTTAAGAGCAGATCAACTAAAGGTCTGCGAAACTTAAATTTTGAATTTGAGAAAATGTCAGGTCAGAGAAATAATATAATTAATAAAGCGTATACTGTATACTTATTAAGAATAGTAGCATCCCAGTTTCTACGTCTATCTATACATATAAAGCAATGGCATAACATGCATTCCTCCATACCCATATAGATATTATAAATGTTTTATTCTCTAGCTAATTACGATAATTAAACCCTCATAATATAGAGGCTGGATGTTGGCAAGTGTGGACAATGCATCGTCAAGGCCACGCCATAATCTCATGTACACGAGCGCTGCATACAAAACAACTTATGCAATGTTTTTTTCTAGCTTTTTATAATTCTTTTGTGGTAGGGTAGGGTATGAATTTATATTAGTTTAGATTTAGTAAATGTAAGATAATATAAAGAGGAAATCAATTTTTTTTTATAAAACTAAATAATTTTTAGTAGTTGCAGGTAGTTTTTTTTGGTAAGTAAGTTTTTCGCGGTAAAATATTGAGTCAATTAAGATGTTAATGCATGTTTGTACTCTTATTGATAATTACTATGTAAGTACAAATATTTGTGTTCACAAATAGGTATCCACCAATAATGTGTAAAAAGCCAAAGGAATAAAAGTTACTTGTTATGTGCACTAAACGGATGCCACTCAGGATTTGCGAAGATAACGCCTCAGATCTGATTTATTTCAGTAACACCCTTTCGGCCTCTGAAAGATAAATTAAATATTGTATTAAATTATCAATATTAAAACCATGTATTTTTATTACCTACAACATCAATGGGATCAACCGCAAAGCACTATAGCTATCAAATAGAAAAAGAATCATCAAAATCGGTTCACCTAGTCAAAAGTTCTGAGGTAACAAACCCAAAAAAAATATTCAGTTGAATTTAGAATCTCCTCTTTTCTCTTATCTCTGTTGAAAAGTATTTATTTACCCAACGGTTATTACCAATCGGATTTCCTTTGACGCAGATACTTCCTAATAATACAATTTGTCTAACATGTTGTGGATAATTTAATACATCCGGAAAATAATAGAAATTGTACTTCATTTGTTGCTAACGATTTTATAATGATCCACTATGTAACTAAGGTATTATTAGGCTGCGTTTCCACCAGAGATGCGAGGATGCATAGAGAGGAATGTGTTTGTAATGGACCAATCCTGTAGCTTTAGCTGTCAGTTTATCTGTCCTGTAGCTGTCCTGTAGCTTTACTTTAGCTTCACTTTAGCTGTCCTGTAGCTGTCAGCACAGCTCTGGTGGAAGCGATACTTTGGTTCTTTTCAAACACATTCCTCGCAATGCACCTTCGCATATCTCTGGTGAAAAAGCACCCTTACAGGTGAGCAAATAGTATTTTTGTTGGTGATCAATTTTGTTGACCGTACGTTGGGTAGCGTCCGCAACGCGTAACTAATGACTTCCTATGTGTGCGACTGTCTGTCTGTCACAATGTATCGGTTGGCTTTGAAGGGGTTGGTAAGTATGGATCAGACGTTTTGGCTATTCTTATTTTGATATGGTAAGTATATTATGTATAATGTAATATATTGTGGTAATATTGCCATGCATAATCGTTATAATAAAAATCGCATCCTACATTTTATTTTTTATTTTTTCACTTGATTGTATGTAGTTTCGTATGT
The DNA here is from genome assembly GCF_061535395.1 of Colias eurytheme. Taxonomy (NCBI): domain Eukaryota; kingdom Metazoa; phylum Arthropoda; class Insecta; order Lepidoptera; family Pieridae; genus Colias; species Colias eurytheme. Next base: position 7,610,267 of record NC_142999.1, on the reverse strand, counting down.
AAGTATGTTCTTATACTTATCAATCGTAAGTTTTAGCTTTTCTAATGAACCTACTTATTAATATCGTGAGCTGTTTGGAAGTACCTAAACACGTACCTAAGCATCTCTTTCCAAATCATGATTTATATTCCTCAATATTGCAATATGTGCCATCAGTTATAGCTATATACATACTTAGTAGTCTGAATACATACAAAATTGTTGAAAAGTAAGTAAGTATACAGATTTTAACATTTAAATTTAGTCAAACTTTTAAGAAAATTACGCATCGTATGTAACAATTTTTTTGGATATTAACTTAAACAAAAGTATCCTCCACACTTAACCAACAACAGGACATCATTAAGAATCGAACTATTTCAAGCGGCGGATAGTCAAAAAATCTATATTGGGAATCGAAAAAAACTACAAACACTAGCGGATGCGCACGCGACGAACTTAAAGCGTCTTTTTAACAATTAATCGCTTCCTTGAGCCAGTATTTCCTATTCGTGTCGAGATGTCGTTGTGGAAAGATTAATATGCTACTATGTACAATGGATGAGTGAAGTGTAGCCGAATTGTTCGAAACGGTGAGGAAAAATGTGGGGTTGCCTCTGGTACGTGCATTAACCTGTGCTGACATTCAATACGTTTTAGTAATCTGTGGCAGGATATTTTGTGGATTGGTGTAAAATGTAAATGTTTTCGTTTATTTTGGACTTGTAGCCTTCAGAGACCTTTATTTTGTGGCATTTTTTAATCTATATTATATACACCTACCTATGTTTTAATGATTTCTTTTAGTATGGCGTTCTGATGAATAAAATTCGTAAAATTCATCAAAGGAAATGAAATGTTAATTTTGCAAGTTTATATATATATATATATGTTTAAAGATTCTTCAGAAGAATTGCAACTATATAAAGGATCATTACCAGTGCAGGATAATCTGCGTCTATTAACCTTAAATCAAATAAATTTATCATGATGTTCGCGTAAACTGCTCAATTTCCATAGAACTTGTTATTGTATTCAAAGATTTATTCAGTTATTTAAATGTATGAATATTAAATTCACGTAATATTCGATATTGGGATAAACGTGGGATCAATATTGCAATCGTTATTTATTTCGCCTTTGTTTAGTTTACCTAGAATTTTATAATATGAACACTGAGCATATTTATTCTAATCCTATCCTATTTTACTAATATCCTATCCTACTAATATTCTATCTTACTATAATAAATAATAATACATATTATATTATGTAAATATAAAAGTTTGTGAGGATGGATGTATGTGTATATTATATGTTTGTTCCTCTTTCACGCAAATACTACTGAACCGATTACAATGAAATTACATTATGATGTTAATTATAGCACCATGGACGTATAAAAAAAGACGGACGGTATATCGCCTAAACATTGAGTGAAGCCTAGTAATGGCGGCGACACATTCATGTGTGTGTGCCATGTTGCCATGGCAACAGCTGTCGTGACAACAATGGCGGTTGTATTTTTTCTATAAATTTTGACGTAATAATTTTGTCATTAAAACATAAAAGAAATAACTTGCTTAACTGTGGAATGTAATACCCTGAGACTTCTTATTTAAAATTATACTGTTGCGACACCATTTAACAACGCAAGACGGCATTTTAAATATTTATTTTGGAACAGTGACGTGGTTAATCATTCGGAAGCTCGCGACGTAATGGCGGCCGACTAGCTTACTATGGTGAGAGTGTGTGCGTGTTTATTGTCTTTACACGATCGCTAGCTTACTATGGTGGCTTCACGTTGTTTGTTCGTAATACGGCGTCCGTCTTTTTTTATACGTCCATGTATAGCACATATATAAAGGGTTACTTGGAATATCACATTCCTAGGATAGGTTTTATCCCGGAAACCCCACAGGAACGGGAACTATGCGGGTTTTTCTTCGAAAACGCGGGCGAAGCCGCGGGCGCAAAGCTAGTAGGATATAAAACTAAAAATTAAATTAGGTACTTTAATTTAAATTAAAGTTTAAAACCAATGTACTGATACAGAAAAATCTATTGCATCACATATACATAATAGATACAAATTGCCAGATATATCGGAAATCCTACGCACACAAACACAATATTGAAGCTATTGTTACAAAATTTACATATTGCATATTATGTTACAATTCAAATAGTTTTGTATATGAAGTGCCATAAATTTAAGTGAATGAAGCATCGCTAAGGAAGCTTCGTGGGATTTGTAGACCACACAATGAGATTCAGATATTGGGAAGATGTTGTACTTACCATTATATATATTAAATTATATTATATTATCCTTTTTCTTCTTTTTCTTGAATAAAAACTCATTTTTATCTACTTTTACTTCAATTCAATTATTTATTTAGTGGAATTTTAAAACTTTACGGTTCAACTTGGCTATTAGTTCGACATTAATTATTGTAAAAGTTTGACGTTTGTTATAAAAAAATCTAGCATTCTAATTTCGAATCCCGCGCGCTTCATGGTCACATTTTTTTCTTTTCTATATTTTTTTTAATTTGTTTTAAACAAATTAAAAAAAAATTATATGCATGAAATACAAAATAATTACCATTTTTAAAAATAGTAATTATAATTTTTACGTTTTCATAATTAAAAGTTAAGTTTTTATAACATTAACATTAAGAAATAATATAATGTTGCCCTGTACATCGAAGCAAAAGACACTAATACTAAATCAATAACAGCCGTTCAATAGAAGTGACGAATGCAATATATATGTATTAGGTTATAATAAGCTGAAGACTGATATAATTTAAGCCACATTTATATTGGAACATAAAAATACCACTTCCTTGCCACGTGCCTACAGGAAGCGGATACTTCAGTTTTGTGGTAAAACAAATTTGTGGAACATCGATTGATGAATGATCTTTTTATACCTACATATATATGTATAGATCCTAGATGAGGTTTGTTTTGTTTTTTTTAGTAATACGGTTTATCCGAATATTAAAAATAGGCTTTTATGAGCTGAAAAGTCATTGAAAAATATTTTCTCGAAATATGCAGTGTTAAAGTAAACCAATTTAAAAGAATTCTTATAACTAGATTGTTTCTTTAATATGTTTTTTTTTAAATAAGTTAGACAATAGCACATAATACTAAATAGTGTAAATAGTAGCTAACTGTACAATAGTTACGGAACTTATTCTACTAAATTTTTATAGTTTTCACCTGTGTTGCAGAGAAAAAATGACGTACACACTCAAGTAAATTGAAGTGATTTCTATCCCTCTGCAGGGTATAGACTAAAGAACATAGTACTAGATATCTAATTCAAGGTGAGTTAGTAAGAGCCTTCTGTGTCGTGGTCTAGATTTTTATCCTCCATAGAGAATAGAATATCCCTGGGGGTGGGCCATTCATAAATTCATTATTGACATTGTATATTTTAATTAATGAACGCTGTACTGCAGGGAAAGTTCAAAGTATAGTCTATTCAAAGTCTATGTAGATTCTAGTACCTATAGACTACCTATACTTAATTAATTTTCAATGGAAAAATGGAATATCTAATATCTAGAATCTTTATTTGAAAATAAAAAAAGAACATATATTTTAATAGTGAGGCGGGATTCAAACTCTCGTCGACGATGTTTAGTACGTATACCTATATATTTGAAAAAAAAAGTAAGAAAACAAAACTTATTTTTATTTACCAATTAAAAAAAATCCTCTAAATTGTACAAAAGTTGCCATCGTCTTCTTTAAAAAAAAAAATAGCTTAGCAGTGAAATTTTGAACATCGAACGTTTTATTTAGTTTCGAAACATAAATCGAACAAACCAAAAATGTTTCATCTTTTCAATTTAAGAATAGATAAAATCGGCCAGTTCTCAAAACTTTTTAACACTAATATTAATTTTATTATAATGCGGTGAAATTGAATACGCATTAATAATAAGGAAGACGGAACAAAATGAGATGCCACATTAGCTGTTGTAACCGTATAAATGTTCTCCGAATTGTAGGCAGAGGAAATTCATTTCCTCGCAAGAATATCGTTTCTAATAACATAATCATCTAAACATGCCGTTACGTACAAATTATATAAATAGATATATGAATGAATGAATGAATACGAAATTTAGTAATTGAAGGATCATCACTACATACTTTAAAACAAAGTCGCTTTCTCTGTCCCAGTCCCTATATCCCTATGTATACTTAAATCTTTAAAACTACGCAACGGATTTTGATGCGGTTTTTTTAATAGATAGAGTGATTCAAGAGGAAGGTAAGGGTATATAATTTATTATGTTTTAGACAAAGCGGGCGAAGCCGCGGGCGGAAAGCTAGTATAATATAAATCCTAAATTTTGTAGGGACCAATAATAATAAACTTAGTTCATCTTTGGATGTATCAATAATTATTATAAACATAACTTTTGGTATTGTTTTATTTATATCACATTTTAATTTACATCCCTTCTAGTTTTCGTTACATATTTGACTTTTTGAGATGTTAACCATAAAACACAAAACAATGTATGTAATTTTGAATTGAGAACATTAAAATAGAACTATTTATCGTAATTAAACATACACGAGTAAAAATGATTAGGTAATGCAATTATTTTGGTATTTGAATGTTTTCACAACCTCCTTATTATCTAGAAATTATCTTTCTAATTCTTGTAAAATTAATTAAATAGGCTTTTCCGCATCTTGTAGAATTACATGCAATTACTTTTTTAATGCAATACTTAACTCCATTAAAGCAGTATACACCTACCAGTTTTCGCTTCCATGCAAACAAACTTTATGAAGACGTAAAATCTATGAAATGCTTTTGAAATCTCGGATAGAATTCATAAAATGAAATCAGCAGTGGAAAGTAAAATAAAATTTTAATGGAGCAATATAACTGGTCTAATTTCCGAACGTCTGTCCGTTACCGCTAAATTGTTTTACAATACAAAATATGTCCAACATTAACATAACAAAACGAAAGCGTTAAAATTCGATCGTTAATCAGACGACGATATAAATCACACGAATTATGTAACGGCGCGATCCGAGCGTTTTCTTTAATTTCCACTGAGACAGTCAGCGGGACAGGGAGAGAGATAAAATAGAGTGCATACAATAGAAAGAGATAAATATATTTAACGGCGTCAGGGACGGGGCTCGCGCGCATCGCTCGGCTGAAAGCTCGCGCCGTCTTCAGTCCTTTCTTGAGCTTTGACGTGTGTGGCTGTGTGTCAAGGCCCCGGCGTGTCCTGAAAAATACACGATTCGGAACTTAGTCGTGTTAAGTGACTCTCAGTGAATTTTTTGTGCACGTGACGTTTCATTTTGACGATATAGTGACTTGTAAGTGCGATTTTGCGCGGGATTCCTCTTCATTCTTTAGTCGGTAAGCGGATTTGTGTTATTTTAAGATATAATTAAATATAGAACGGCGGCTGTATGAAAATATAATTAGTTGAATATTTAAAATGATTCATGGTTAGCTAGAAACAGTTAGACGGTGTCGCCGGTTTGTGTTGAGAAACAGATGTTTGGGTAAATATCAGGTGCACGTTTTTTATGAGCACGCAATTTGGCGGCAAAATTTTTCGCGGCAATCTTTGGTCTTAGGAACACATACATATTATCTTTATTTTTAACATTCTGTATGAGGTATCGTCTATTCAAAATGTAAAATATTTGTTTTAAATATTTGAAGAGTTTTCTTTGAATGCTTGCTTAAATTTAAATTAAGTAAATAAATAAAATTATAATCAATACAAACAAATACTTATTCGTTATTTAGGCCATTTTGCAAACGTAAAAAGTATGCTATGAGATAATATATTTTAATATTTATGCTAAATAAAAATTTAAGGATAATTTATTAATTAATAAATAGGTTATTAATTAATAAACCTACAATAGCATATTAATAACTTATGTAGTCAAATAAAACTTTCTTCCATATTACTCTTAGAGTATGTACCTATTAGCATATTACTATTTTAAATATTATTAATTCTCTGATGAGTATATGTAGATATATAGACGAATACTTTAACAGTAGGTATAATATGAAAAAAGCCATATAAAAAAATTACATCTTCACTACATAAGAAATAGTTCATTCAATACCTATAAGACTACAATATAATGACATAAAATACCTATAAGCCTATACTTTATGCATAGAAGTCATTCTCTAGTAATAAATGAATAGCCCCTGTATGACCGACTACACAGTACCTAAATACCTATTACTTTATGTATTGAAGGCATTTTCTAGCATAGAAATGTATAGCCCATTAGCCCCTGAAGTCGCGTTTGAGAATATATTCTGGCCCTGTATGGTTGCAAGGCCAGAAGCTGGGCATCACCGTACCCTTAGCATTCATCCCGCGTAGTGTAACACGTGGCAAACAATATGTTTTTGTAGTCTGTGGCACAAGGGAGGCGTGGAGTCGCTGTAAGTCCTACAATTTTTTTATTGTATAAGATTTGTTATAATGCAAAAATAAATATAAGACTTTCCATACCATATACAGACAACATAATAAATACTTAGGTATAAGTTATTACTTATTACCTACTATAGTTTATGTAGTTATTGAACAAGCTCTCTAGCAACGGATAGGCCCTGTATGGTTGCAACTTGCAAGGCCAGAAGCTGGGCATCACCGGACCCTTAGCATTCATCCCGCGTAGCGTAACACGTGGCAGACAATATGTTTGGCCGCCTACAGTACAAGGGAGGTGTGGAGTAGCTGTTGGTCCTACAATTGTTTTAATTGTATGAGACTTGTGTTAACGCACTATCATTTGTTTGCAGATTATATTATCGTAGTTTAGTTGGTGATGTAGAACGTTAATAAATTACTATGACTTATGGATTGTACGTAACACTTCTATTATATGTGATTTTTCTTTTCTATCTGCAATGGAAATAAAGCTTTTCAATTTTCAATCCTATAATTCAAAGTCAATATTGTCATTTAAACGTAAATAGTTTAAACGTAAGATTTGTTGTACATGAATCAAATAACCTGTATAAATATATAAATAAGAAGACAATAATATTTTGAGGGCGTCTCCATTGCTTTTAACTTACCCTGTTCCTTACCTCCTGGCATGTAGTCCGAAACACGTGGTAACCGCAAAAAATAGTCACAAATGAAGATGTTCTAATGTTCAGCTATTTATTAATCTGTTAACATAGGCTAGTGTAGAGTAAATTGGTAATTAAATAGATATATTTATAAGTGTACTTTTTTGTAAAAAAAATTATAATTATTTCGGAAAATCTTCAAATAGGATAGGAATTAGTTTTCATTGATTCAACATTGTATGATACTAGAAACCATATTAAGCCGGGTATCCACTTAGGTTCGCCGTGGATTGCGAACACTGTGTGCTCCGCGAACGTGAACGTGTACAGTGTACACACTTAGGCTGCAACATCAGTGCTCCTGTCGGAGCGCTAAATTCCGCGCTCCGGTCTCCAGTTATAGACACACGACAAACGGTCAGTGCAAACATGCCGCCTCCAGAATTAGTAGGAAGTGCAGCTTATATTTTGATCATTATATTGTGATGGAATACAAACAACCTCCTCGATTTTGGCAAGATTATATGAATAAGGGAAGAAGAAATAATGAAATAATGGATATATTCATCATTTCATCGGACCACTCCATGTTCGCGAACTTAACAATCACACGCTCGCGTCCACGAACAAACTGCGCTCCCCTTTGAGTTCGCGCAAAAAACCGCTTCCGGAGCGCTCCGCCGCGGCCGTGCTCCGATCGTGCTCCAGTCGCGCTCCGCGATCACGACGTATCCATTATGTTTGGTTTGCGGAGCGGGCGCGTTCGCAAACCACGGCGAACCTAAGTGGATACCCGGCTTTAGATAACTATAAATTGTATTATTTTTTAAATACGGGAATTAATTTATTATTAACTAAAATAGATTAGAATTACTTTTATAGAAAAGAATCTACGAATAGATGATAGACATGAATGAAAGAGATGAAGAAAAACACTTATAAAATTATATTCAGGTTAATCGTACTAAATTGAGTTTATGGTTAGTTTTACTCAGAATTTCAATGTTGTTTTTTAGTTTTTTAATTTCACTGCAGATATTTTAGTATCTCTTTGATCATTTTAACGAGCTACGCTGTTGATCATAATATAGTTATGATGATTTATTTCGAATATTACATACCAGAAACATTTCTGACTGCAATATTTTTGAGGGTAGATGGTAAACTAAAGAATGTTTACACAGGGATTTTCTTTAAAATCAATTGTTGATAAAATGTAATAAAAAAATTAGTTAGGAATATTTGCGATTATGTGGTCTCGCGAATCATCATTTTTTCTATTTTCATTTTTTATGGAATTTTTGATATTTAAAAATATGCGATCAATACTTACATGAAATTATGTTAGATAGTATTATCCTGAAACATAATATGAATTATACCCCTGTTTTCCGTCTCTACCTACCTATTTTTAACTAGTTTGTACTCCACATTGTACTCTGTAGGTAAAATTTTCCTTAATACGCATTTACTCGTTTGATTACTTAATAATAAGGCAAATTTTGCTGGTTAAAAATAAACAACACAGTGAAAGATAAACGAATATGGTTTTGTAGTAGATTTTCCTTGGATATTGTTATATTATTTTATAGTTATGATTTTCCTCGAATATTGTTTTATACTACTTAGTTATGATGATTCATTTATGATCCGCCTATCAAAGGGACTTAAAAAGGTAAAATAAAAAGATCAAAGATCTATTTTTATTGAAACTGAAGAATAAGCTATCATTATTATAATCGATAAAAACCCAAACATTACAAATTTTCATGTACCTATATATTTTACATACAATTATTTCGGCTATTTTTTTACATTTAATTCCAATTTCCACATATCATTGTTAGCATATGTTTTGTTTGCTTGACGTATCTCATATAAGATACTAATAAAGTTTGCTGCCAAACCGCCGATGGTCCCAAATAATCGTCGACTATCGGAAGAGTTTATTTTAGCTGTTCATGTCGTAAAACTACTGGTAAAAGCATTTTCGGGATTCTAGGGTTATAAGTGATTTCATGTACCTATCATTTGTTTTATTTTTAGATATGACAATTGAACTATTCAATCTTAGGTACTTTCTGTTTATATAGGATGGGTGTTTTCGAAACCTCATCGTCTACTATCCTATCCTATCCTATCCTATCTGAGGCTCTACAGCCGCGAGTGGGCCCTGGCCTGGTCCAGTACTTTCATCCAGACCCCGCGATCCCTTGCCTGGGATCTCCAATTCTTTACACCGATCGCTTCCAAGTCCTGTTCCACACCATCTAGCCAACGGAGCTTTGGTCTTCCTCGATTTCTACGTCCATCTGGTTTTCCATCGAGCAGACGCAGAGGATCCCTGTTGTCGTCCATACGTGCAACATCGTCCACTATCAAAATTGTTTTACAATTTCTGAGATAATTCGTTACAGCAATATTTCCATTAATTAAAATCAAAGGTATTGTGGATATTATTTTACTTCAGGTGCAGTTTTTGGTTACTGTAGACACCAACTACGAGAATAATTCATAATTTCATAATAACATGTTAAAAATATCTATTAGGTTTTCAAAGGAACGTATGTTTATTATGAGCGCAAGTGCATCAAACATACCTTTTAAAGTTAATTATTTCTCACCACGTTGCACTTATGTATGAAGATAATAAAACAGTCAAATAATTACCTTATTTTCGACCGTTTTACAAGCATAGTAAGCTTACCTTTATACGTCTTTGAATATTAACGAAACAATTCATATGTGGAGTGTAAAGTTATAGTAGTTTTTATTCCACCAACGATTCTTCTACTCGTATTGCATAATAAATTGGTAATTTATGGATATTTTAAGCTTCAAATACTTCTATTGTAACGTCATCTAGCCCCTTCCGTGTTGTATTGACGAAAATATAATGTGATTATCATAAAATATTTTATGTAAAAGTATTAGTTTGCTTTTTATTTTAGGACTTTATAACTATTTTTGTGTGAAAGTCATATAGTTAATTAGCGTCAATTATCTATACAGATGAAAAGATGAGATAGGTACTCGCGTATAATTTTCATGTCTAATACCTACTATGTAATTTAAACCGAATAACCTCCTAGGTTGTTTTCAGGTTTTAACTTGTTTATTTGCGTCATTTTAAATGCGATACTTTTTTGTATATTTACGAAAAATCTACGCATTTACAATAATTACACAAAAAATAGTGAAATCTGTTTCTCACTTGGCAACTATTTTATTTTGATGTAAATTAGTAGCTTTATCTAATTATTGGTAAATATTAGAATAGAATTAAACAAACGATAAGTTATTGTTTATTTATTTAGAACCTGTTATTGTTTAATCGATCACAATAGAACTAGACATCGACCTATTAATTAACATTAACAAATATAGATTCAAAGATATAACGGCGTCTTAAAACGACCAGTAATTTGTTTAAATTAATACCTAACGTTAGTTCTATGTTCTAACAATTATAAACTAACAAATTAAATTAGAACATACATAACCCTTTTTCTTGTTCTTCAGTGATAATGAGGTACCTACATAAGTTGTTTGTGTGTAACATTGAAAAAAGTTATAGATTTTGAAGTGAAACTTCTTAAGGCGCGTTGAGAGTAAAATTTCAAGGTCGCGTCATTGCAATACGTTATGGAGTAAGGCGAGGATTTGGGTATCTTTGAATCTTGCCAAAGAAGTTTCACTTCTGACACGTGTGCTCGTCACACACGCTCTTTTTAGGTTTTTTAATTTGAATGTTCAAATCTTGGTTTCTATGAGATTGAGAACAAAGTACAATAATTTCCGCCTGTCGCAGCTTCCTCCGGACGGTGATAAGAATACTATCATTGCTTGTCACTTTCTATTGATTGACGCATCCAATATCCTTCATATTTATGATGTCCTACTACTTCAAATTGCTTGTGATCGTATTTTTTTCTTTTTATATTCGAACAATTTTTTAGCACATGAAAATATTTGGTCTCTTCCAAACATAAATATTTCATGTGTTAGAAAATTACCTACCTGAAAAAAACTGCATTTCATGATTATTTTGGTATGGCATTCATGTATAAGAAAAGAAATAAACAAATCTTCTATAGTAGGTACTAGGTACTGAATACTGATTACCATTAGTAAAAATACAGTAAAAATCTAAAGCTGGCTATAAATTATTAAAAAAAAATGCACCCATAACGCAGAGGGTAATAAAGACAAAATACATTTAAATGCGTGTAAAATTGGAATAAAACATGGCCGCCATCAAATAGAGTGACCACAAATGGGACCGCTTCACGGTAATCATGGGACACTAATGTGACCACGCATCACGACATAGATAATATTCCCTTTTGTTCACTTGCTTTACATTTACCGACGTATATTATTCGTGAGTAACGAAATTTTAATCTCTAAGGATTTTCTAATTTCTTTGATACATGTTTGATAGTATCGTAATTGGATGTTCTAAATATTGACGAGTTGTGTGTGAGATTAATTTGTCTTACAAAGATTAGTATTATAAATGTGAATGTAAGTCTGTTTGTTACGCTTACAAACAAACAATTACTACTACGCTCCTTAAACACTATCTACTAAACCGATCTGGATGAAATTTAGTACAGATATAGCTTGAAAACTGATAAAGGACATGGGATAGGTTTTATCCCGGATGAACGGGAATTGTGCGGGTTTTTCTTTTAAAAGGTGTGCGATGCCGCGGTCAGAAAGCCAGTTACTTATAAATTATAATGCTTAATTATTATTTATTATTAAATTTAAAATAATCTGTTTAAGATACTTTCCATGACACGTTTTTTTAGTTTAATAAATGAAATCAAATTAAATTATAGCTAAGAATTTAGAGAATAAAAACAAAATACTAAAGTGACACCTACATGATTTTGTTATATGGCGGAAAAGTCGTAAAGCTTGAAAGGTGCTTTCAATAAAGATAATTTTTAAGTGTTCTATATTTATATTCTTATCAAAATAAAAGTATATGACATTACTAGAATAAGAAATTAGTTTTTGGATGTTGTATATTTGAAAAAATGAAAATAAAAAACTTGTACACGTTTTCAATAGGGAAATAAACAATGAATATGGGTATATGAAATATAAAATTTAGTTAATTATTATATTTACCTACGTATAATATTTGCATTATTAGATATCAGACATTTATAATATTATAATAGGATTAACAATATCTATGGTCACAGAACTCACAGATAATATAATATGCCACGTGACAAATATAAAGCGAACAAAACACGCTCGTTGTAATTCAATAAAACAAAAGCGGCCAGTGATTGTCTCAATCACATGAGAGGAACATTATCTTCGATTGTCTGACCGCTAGGGATGTATCTGTGGTTTATCGATATTTTTATCCCATACCGAGGCCAGGGCTCACGATGATTATAATTTATCGAACTCTTTCCAATAAATATCTAGGTATATTTTTGTAATTGAAAATGTATTGTTTACGATTGGATTTTAAGAATAGCAAACTTTTATTCTTAGATAATTACGAATAAAACAAGTAGGTAGTAATTCCGAACACTTAATTATAATTATTAAAATGAATTTAAACGTTATTTGCAGTTTTGTATTAATTAGCAGATACAATCTATCTTCCCAATACCAATTAACAAGCTATAATATTTTATTTTCTATAAATATTATATCAAAAATATATTTCATCAAAAACATAAATGTCATATGAGTACAACGTATTAAATTATGCCATCTCTTCATCCTATTGAAGACAAACTGTACGCTTGTCAAAACATAACACAACATGGACCCTAAGGTTAAGTGTTAGAGTTCAATTTGATTCGAATACCTTTTCAATTCAATCCAATAGTATAAATTGTAATAAATTTCAATTAATACGATGACAGGGTATTGTCTTACGAGATTTGGTAACGTTGTATCGTGCGAACTTTTTACAATGCCTTGTATTCGTGTATTATAACAAAAAGTATATATGTAGTTATAGATATAATAAATTATGTGCTTTATTCAATACTTACCTTTAATTTGTCGATTTGTAGGTAGTATTTTAAATATTGGGCTGTGTCCAAGATTAAAGCAGCTAAAAATATTAATAAATATTGCAAGTTATCGTCGTAATTTGTACCTAAGGTAAGGTACCTAAATTTTATCAAAATTGAACAAAAGCTGTAAATAAATATTAACAGTATATTTTGTTTTAGCAACTGAAGTCACGTTCTATAGCTAATATTGAAGAGTAATTTGCAAAATGTTATTCAAATTAAATTGACGAAGAATAAAATAAAAATGTTGTTTTATTGGTAATGTAGTATTTATTTACCTTTATTTCATACGCAAATATCTTACAAATGTATAGTTTACATTACAAAGAACTGACAATGAAATAAATTTGTCCAGCAGCAAACTGTGATACTCATTGATGTTAAAAGTTACTCAATTAAATCTTAATCTACTAAAGATCACCTCAAAAAAACACTACCAAAACACATCCCAATCAAAATTTCTTAACAGCTATTCCAACCATTAATTTACACTTAACCATATAAAAATATTTCAAAGCGAACTGTATCAATAGCTTCTGAAAAGTCCTTTTAAAATGCCTAAGTGTAAAATATTACCTAATTATACGGTTCACTGCTATTGTTTGTGTTGCGATTTATTGTGATGGTGTTATGTAAAGTGCACGTGGTTCATAAGTATTGTATTTGAATGCGCTTCTTGTTTAAGTATTGACGCTTCTTGAATATTTTTGTAACGTAGTTAGTAGTAACACTCGTAAGTGACGTTGACATCTGAAGGTGTTGGTCAAAGATCGGGTGCAAAAGATCGAGAGATAAACGTTTGTCGAAATTGCCTAAAAACAACTTGGAGAGACCATCATAGCACAGTATGTAATGTAGTTCATTTAGGACTAGAAACATTGTATAAACATGCCTGATCTGCTTCAATGATATCTCAAATAAATGAAATATCATCCAAATATATAAATGACAAAGAAATTGAAAAAAGATGCAAAGCTCTCTTAAGTAGCAAATTATGTTAAGTAAGACCTTCTTCAACATCTATCATTTGTATTCCCTCCAACAAATCAATACAACTTATTTTAAAAGTAATGCCCTATAATCAAAACTTTTTATATGCGCAGTGCATCAGCATCTTACATCATTTCCATGCGCATTACACCCCGGGTTAAAAATCACATAACAATCCACTCGGATATGATAATGGCGAACGCTATGGATGCGATAGAATATTCAAATTTTACTTCATTTGCCGTTGAGTGAGCACGATTAATATTTCTATACTGACATCAGAAATCATTCCCGCTTCCTCGTACGTGGAGGGCATTCTATCGACATCTGTCCCATTCGTACCTTCCTTAATTGGAAACGTGTGAAAGAGACGGTGAATGTTTGAAGAGCGTCTTATAGCAGTCAATCATCTATATTCGTGGTGGCTAGTGGAATATTATCGAAGCTTCCGGTTGTGTTAAGTCATTGACTTGAAAAAGGCTCATTGCTAGGAACATTTTTGACAAAGTAAATTCAAGTGATGATATTTTTATTCTACTCTCTTTTTTCCATATATGTATTGGAATCTGTTAATATGCTGCAGAACGTGCGAAAATCGAAAATAAAACAATTAAATCGAAGTATTGTTTAAATAGTTCGCCTTGTGTCAATTATGCAAATAAATTCATTTAAATTTACTTAAATAAGATCTGCATGGAAAAGATACCGTATTCTTATTCGATTTCTCCGCTAGTGGACACAATGTCAATTAAAGACTTTCTTCAACCAATTTGACAAAATGCACGTATTAAATTACCTACGAATGGTAAAATATTGCTAATACCGAATACAACCTTAAAATTAATGCGATATTTTACATCAAATACATATATTATAAGTACAAAAATAAGTATCACAATTATTATAAAAAGTTGCACGTTACAAGTGGTCCAAGAATAGAACCCTGCGGAACTCCCGAAGTAACACGGCTTTGTATCGAAGGTATTTAACATGTGCAAAGACGATGAAGAACACCTTGTAAATATTAATCGCTCCCCATATAAGAGTGCGCCGTTAGTAACCGGTACCGAGCGGTTGCAGCATTGTTAATTGTATTTGTTAATTAAATGTCGTTTTAGTTATGTTTGTCTTGCTTGCTATCTGGGACCTTGTTTTGCACTCTAGTTGGTTTAATTTACTATACATAGTATTCAAATAATGTTAATGAATTCTTATCCTGATCGGGGGTAACGTTGTGAAAGGCTTAAGGGAAGTCCTTTTGTTTCCTTACGCGTCGTTACACATTTTAATTAATAAGTTAATGTTTAGATTTAGTTAATAATAAAATTCTAAGGAAGTTGCGGTTAATCTCGGTGATTTCTTCATTAACATTAACGTCTTACTTGGTATTGTTCAGTCGGCTAACATAAATAAAGCTGGCGTTTGAATATAAAACGAAATTCAATGTAACGTGTACGAACTTTCACTGAATGAATAAAACGCCACACACGAGGTTTTAAAATTCGAGGCGCTATTCTGTAAACCGTTCGATTAACAAGAAAGAATTTTGTCACGACAAGATCCGAGAATTCATTACGAATGTGGGGAATGCTAATGCCTGTCACATTTGTGCTGGATTGACGGCGTGTTATTACGTTTTTGAGACCAGAATTGGGCCGCGTCTCGCATCTTTGTGGGAATTGGATCCTTGCCTGTCAGGCAACGGAAAATCTTAAAACGAAGTGATTAAAGTGAATTTATTTCTTCAATTTCATCTGATTGGACTTTTTAGTCTGTTGAATTTTTATAGCAATACGTTTCCATCTTTTTATTCGTTTCTGTGCTACGCTTGCTACGTTGATGCAGCGTGCTGCATCTGTCTGAACTTTGTTACTATTTATAAAAAAAAAATATTAAATAATATATTATATATGTTTCAAGACATTTATTTTTATCACACGTCCGTATAAAGTTTGAATAATTCAAAATTTTGTGTCGTTTCCCATATTTCGCATTCGATGTTATCACTTCTTCCTGTCGATTCGATGAAAATCAAAAAAAGGAATTTATTAGGTGTTGCCGTATAAATAATTTCCAACGAGGTGTCGGACTTATCACCAGCTATTGTCCAATGAGATTTTATCTCAGTATTGTAATGTTTTGTCCCGGTATGGTCGTGAAATGAATCGGGAATAAGGCCGCCTTCTAAGAAATAGTTCTTTGTTAAAAAACGTAAGATCCGTGCGAGGGATGAATAGGTAAACAATATTTAATATCACGCTGTATCACATATTAATTCATTGGAGGAGCGTTTGAAATTACCGACTTTAAATTATTGATACACCTCACTAGCACAATAATATAGAAAAAAAAAATTAAATAAAAAATGTTTTATAGTCAGTCCTTGTTACATCAGACTATCAGACATAAAGGACAAAAAATATTCTTTGATGATTTTTTATAGTTGTAATTTTGCAGAAATTGTGACAAGAATTAATATCTAATTAATTGATTTGAGTATAAATATTCTATAGAATAAAAATTTAACAAAAAACCCATCATGCACTTGGTGCAGTACTCCATCAGTTAAAAGTATTCGAGCACATAATAAAACGAATCACCTCAAGTGTGTCTATTCATAGCAATCTGAAGAGGTTTAGAAGTAAACACGAACTATCAAGTGAAGTAGCCGCATTTAACTAATCTATGCTGGTCCACCTACGTACGCCCCTATTGTTACGATTTTAGGGTCCCCTGGTCAATTATCTATTTTGTGTACACTTTGAGTACTAGTGGAGGTATATAGGTTTAATGTAGCTATGTTGTGATCCCTGTTTTGCATATATGTGTGTTTTATAAATACGTTAATGAAATCGATATTTTTAACCACCAAAATATTCAAATTTCATTGAAATATTCTGTATGTTTTGTTCCTATAATGTTGTTTCTTTATTCTTTTAGCACTGTGTATAAAATAGAAAACTTATTTAATTATCTGATAAAAATTCCTTATTGTCTAACTAACTTTGTCAATTGGAAATAATGTTTCTACAGAAAATACTTTATGATGACTTATTTATTGCAACATGTAGGTAATCGGTATAAAATACAGATGAATAATGTAGTAGATTAATGGTAATTAAGGATAGATAACCTACTAACTATTAGCGCCATATAATCTTCCATGTACATAATGTTCACATATTTATTTTAAATAGCGTTAGATCCTGGTATACACATTACACATTGATGAAATAGTTCTCTAGTTATTCATTTTAATTATTTATTATTAACAGTTAATCATTTTAGTACCAATTTACTGAGGTATTGAAATTGTTTTATTTCTATTAATAAATGTAAAAAATTATTTGAAGATAGCATAGTCAAAATCTCAAATGAGTGTGCAAATGTAATGCAGTGCATTTGATATGATTCATTAAATTCAATACTTTAAAATATACTAGTATGGTTGTTAATGTTTTATCTAACTGCCCAGTGCCCTACAGGAAACATTACGCGTTTATGGCGCGAATACCAAAATAATTGTAGCATAATTTTGAATACTATGCTACGCAGTTTCACCCACGTGGCTACTGGCTCCGCTTCTGTTGGTCTTAGCGTGAGGCCTTCATCGATAAATAGGCTATCTAACACGGAAATAATTTTTCAATTTAGATCAGTAGTTCCTGAGATTAGCGCGTTCAAACAAACAAACAGTGCTTCAGCTATATAATATTAGTATAGATTATACGGAACCGCTGCATCATCTTTAGTAACTAGTAACCTAATTTTTAGTGTCTGGTTTAAAGAAAGCGTTTGGCTGATCCATTTCGCCTTTTGTTTTTAACATAAAGGATGTTATTGTTAACAATGTGTCTGTTAAATCTGGGCTTAGTCCCGTTTTATAATACGTAATTTCTTTACTAATAAATCGATTTTGTTTAAATTATGAAAAAGTAATGAGTGACTTTCATTAAATAAAATGTTTTTAAAATGCTTGTATAAGCTGTTTTAATCGAAAATATTGTCTTTAAATTAGGTAAATGAGCATGTTATATTTCTGAATCTGGGTATACCTGACGCCGTTGGTATAGGACCAAAACTAAAATTTAATATTCTACTGTAAATTTACTAAAACTGATTTGATTTACAAGAAACTAGTTTAACCTGACATTTTGTTTGTAAAATAACCTCAAAGTGTAAGGATTTATGTTCAAAACTTTTTGATTGCACTCAAATCTCTGTGATGTTGGCTATAAATTCATCTGATATATCCGCTTGGTGTTTATTTGTGTGTAACCAATACTTTAATATTTGTTATTATTTAGTTTAAATATTAAGAAGTCTTGATCTGCGTTAAAAGGTTGGTTAATTTCTAAGACAAAAAATTCTTTCCGATTTCATTAACATTACATTTGGAGTATTAATCTCGTATTTTACTTGGATTTAGCTTCTTGCCTGATCTACATGCCCCTATGAATAGTTTTCGTTATGTATTGCGGAGATGATCTTTATGACATAGGTAAACTATATTGACTAAAAAACTTTATTTTTCCCATCGAGATAAGGGGGTGTCCATAAATTACGTGAGTTGTTTTAGGGGGGGAAGGGGTCGAGTAAAATCTCATCTAACCTTACGTTGGGGAGAGGGGGGGTGTCGGCAAATATCACGCAATTTTTTTTTAATTGAAACAAAACAAATTATACTCTTTTGGTCCATTTAATCCAAATAACATGCTTAAGATTTTAATGTTACGGATATTCTATTGTTACCTTGTTATAACACTTTTTCATAACTTTCAGCAATACATATTAATAACTATTTTTAACTAATCGTAAACAAAAGCACGAAGCAATTTTTTTTCTTTTTACAATGACAAATAAACATAAGAAACCCACATTTTGA
This sequence comes from Colias eurytheme, assembly GCF_061535395.1. NCBI lineage: Eukaryota > Metazoa > Arthropoda > Insecta > Lepidoptera > Pieridae > Colias > Colias eurytheme. The sequence goes on along the minus strand of NC_142999.1, from coordinate 7,591,231 downwards.
AAAATCTCACGTGAGATGGGGGAGGGGGTTCAATAAAATCTCATGATATCTCACCAGAGGGGGAGGGAGGGTCAAAAATGGACAAAAACACCTCACGTAATTTATGGACGCTCCCTAATATGTACTACGTACATACTATCTCTATGATTTTTCCACACTTTATTTGGATATATGGGAAAATATTCAATTAATATTCATAAGTAACGACACATCCAGATTTAACTGAAAGTTAGTTTTTATAATATTATGCATATTATGCACGGGCTATTTTTCCGGGTGTAATTACAATCACAGATTAAATAGAATTCGTCCAAAGATATCAGATTGTCTATTTGGCCTCTTTTGATCGGATTAAAAGTCATATCAAACTAGCAAATTTTTTCACAGATTAAATAGGTATACCATATCGGGATGTGTATATTATTATTATTTGTGTACATTTATGTCTGACAGACAAATTACGCACAATTTATGTCAGTGTGGACAGAATAACGGTTAAATAAACACATTTAATTCGTAATTAAGTCGACACAAGCTAATTTTGTGCGCATTCATTAGTCTTGAGGTGTTGAAATAATTGCCGCGTGTGTATGTTTTATGGAATGAAAAAGGTTTTTTATGGTAGTAAAAAGATGACTGAAATGGCAGTTTTAGTCGATTAAATTTGATTATGTTTTCCAATCTAAAAAGTAAATTTTGGCTGGTAATAATATGATTTTCCTTGAGTTATTATCCTTGCTATAAATATTATTACAATTTGCATAATATAAATTTAACTTATTAAAGTATGACACAATGTTTTATAAACAATTCCTTTAATACAGTTACATGTTACCGATATAACGTACAGCCCTAGTACCTCCTACGATTTTATCATCAAATGTTTGGCTCTGCTACCGAACTACTGTATTTCGCAAAATTGTTATCAATTTGCAAAGCCAATTCACATCACGTAGCACCTCGTAGCTCGTAACGGGCACTACAATTGAATAAATATTCGCCGCGGGTCACTAGTGATGTCCACTTGTCGATAGCGGGGACGTTTATCGATATTTATGTGATTGTTTTATGTGTCAGATCGAATAAATCGCACACAGTCAATTGAGACTGTGTGCGATTTATTTAATTATTTTATTTGAATAAGAAAAAAACTTTGTAGATATATCTACAGATTATCTATAGATTGTTTTCATAAAAGATTAGGTACTTATGATGATATGTAGTTCATAAAAATGAGAACACACAAAAACACAAACCAGAGAATCAGTATTCGACACAAAAACGGAAAAATGATTTTCTTTTACCACCATGTTACAAACATGTAAAAAAATCATAAACTATTTCGTATTAGTTCCCAAGAAATCCATCGTAAGTACATCACGTTATTTACACGAAAAAACAAACATTTACAAACCTTAAATAAAACAAGGTTATGTGAATCATCGCCGGTGTAAACCAGATTATATTGTTACATATAGTCGATATTTAATATTATTTCGAACATCACTAGTAAATTTAGCGTTGATTTAAAAATTATTAACTTTACGTATGGGGGAGTATTTCTATAGTTTTGTATAAACGTGTACGGAAGTTTTTTGTTACAATGATTTTATGGGGTTTCAATGGAGAATTAAATGTGTATTTATGTGTTTGTGGGAAATGGGGGTCTATAGCGAATATTTTAGATAATACTTAGTTGTAATTGAAAGCAAGTTAAACGGTCAATTTGTAAAGCTCTTTGTTATTGTGTACCGCTTACAGAAATAGCATTGTATATTAGCGAGGGTTGCATTTGATACTGGACCGATTTTGATGATATTTTTGGTTGGTGTAGTTTCAATGATGTTGGACATGACAGTAGATGTTAGATGTAAATCGATGCAATAAATAGAAACAATATCGTAAAAGTTATTTTTGAAACTGATCAAAATACATAGTTTTAAAAGTCATAATTAGAAAACAGTGAAAAATTAAGACAGCATAGTAAACTTGAATTTACTAAGTGTTTAGTGAAAAACTAAATATATACAGGGCTATTATCAGGTCATAACTCGGCAGTATTATTTGGGCTACGATTTTGCAGATCCCATGAACAGATTGAAAACAGCAGTTCGTTCGTTTGTTTATGCGAGTTACTTGCTACAGTGTTAGTCACTAAAACACCTAATAGTTCAAAATACTCCTGGGTGGAGTAATTATACATAATTATTCAGTTGATTTAGCAAAAGGTTGAATGACCGCAAAATTTAATTCTGCAATTTTGGAGATATAATTTTTTAAAGTGTTTATTTTGATTACCCTGAAGATTTGAATTAAATTAGTACCTACAGCGTAATTTCTCCTTTTACCCAGAGTAAAAGGAGAAATCCGGACTATATGACATTAAAATTGAGTCGCTCAAATGTATTATGGAATCTAAAGTAGGTATTCAAAATATGATCCAATTAAATGGTATAATTGGAATATGTATCCCATTTAGTAATGTTCTTTACATTATCAAATCAAACTCAAACTCAAAACTCAAACTTAAACATTTATTTATTCAATTAGACTTCTTCTAGAAGCACTTTTGAAAGTACATATTTTTAACATTTACCACCGATTCGGAAAGCAGTATCTACGGAGAAGAATCGGCAAGAAACTCCATAGTTGCTCTTTTTAATCATGTCAGATTTACAATTTTACAAATTACATATGTAATATAATCATAAACAAATCCGCTTCAGATGAATACAGTTAGTAACAGCATTACTTAGCTACTAAACGATGTAAACGAAGCACCATATATACAATACGAAAATAGCGTATTGCGTCCAAGATTTGACCGCGTACATAAAATTAGATGAAGATAATGCGACGTAGTTTTAATGTGACGGTAATGTATGTTCTGGTTTTCCGTGATATTGTGTGATATCGATATGTATCTATATTTTATATTAGGTATAGGTACTTATAATATATATTTAAATGTATTATAAAAATTACGCAGTAGGAAAGTCGCTTTATCGTGAGTATTTTAGGGTGATCTTACCACGTCTATCGTCACGCATATCGTTGATCTTTTAGATGAAAATATTTTGTTTACATGACTGTCTTATAATAGACCTTATAATATTTTACCTCGGATAAACTCAAGATCACACGTATTTCACACGCAAAGCTACATAATGAAGATTAGAGTCATAGTTTTTTTTGTTGATAAATGTTCTGTTTTATGTTCAATGCAGAAGAAACCGCGGGTCAAAAACAATCTCAGGCTATGTAAATAACTACTAATCTTACTTATCAGTCATCTGATATATGCATTCGATTTACAATTCCTCTACAGCATGTGAATACTGAGTAATTCCAAAGAATGTTTTATATTTAGACGTAAATGTTTCTACGTACGGATAAATAACATTTACTAAGATATCCATTAATTTCTTTGGAAACTGAATTATTCACATGCTCCTTATTGATTCTGTTGTGAAGACAATTTGGACGAATTAGATGAACAAGATGTATCTGCTGGGCAATTTCTTGGAAAACTATTGTTTGAATGGAAGTTTAAAATGTTTAAAACGTCACGGATTTGTTTATTTTAGTGTTTATAAAACGTTCTAGAATTTAAACTACGTTTCTTGTATAAGACACGGTTGGCAAATAATATGAAGTAAAATATTTTGTATTTCTAACGATAATCTGATTTCGATTTATCGGAGCTTCCTAGCCATTTATCGATGAATGACTCGCAGTTTGAATTATGACTACATAATATACTACTAAATATACTACTAATAAGCATAATACTAATTATGCTACTGGGTGCCTACGTACCTATATTTATCTTTTCTTCAAAATACCTACTCAACAATTCAAGATGTTAGTAAATAAGGGCGTGTGTGCGGAGCACACTTGTCAGAAATGAAACTTCTTTGTCTAGATTCATAGATATCAAAATCGTCGCCTAATTCCATGACGTGACGGTATTGCCATGACGCGACCTTGAAATTTCATTCTCAACGCGCTTTAAGAAGTTTCACTTCAAAAAAAAAACAAACAACTCATTATCTACAACAATCTAAATGGTACACTAAGTTCAAAGTTATCGTCAAGTAGCAATGTGTAGCACTCAAAAACACAAGCACTTTATTGAAGTACAACCCTTCTTAAATATAAATAAATCAATTGGTCTGTCCCGATGTCAATTATAGATTAATGGTTAGTGTTGTGCGTGGGTATTGTCGATACATGTGAAAAAAGAGTAATTTATTTATGCGGTTTGTTGTGGGTAAATCAGTGTTGAGTGTACCCATATATTAAATTAGAAGTTAGTAAATATGTTACTTCCATTTGGGATTTGGGGTTATTTTAAATATGAATAGTATAATTTTGTTTGCAATAGGCAGCTACTGTTACGAATAATGTTTCTCGAATGAGTTTGATCGATATTCATATTACTTAAATAATTTGGAAAATCCAAAAGTGCACGCCTCATAATTTTTTTTTAATAAATATTTATTATTTATTATTTTTGTTTATTTAATAACAATTAAACCACATCGAATCAGACCCTGAAAAATGAAAGGGTTCTATTCCTGAGCATACTCAAGCGTAAGAGAAAAAAAAAGACTCGATTAGTAAAGTATTTCGGTCGCTATCGTGTTAACAAGAAAAAGGATCCGCACATACAGACACACGGACGTCCAAGACAGAACTTTTTTAAACTGTTTTTTAACTAGTTTAAATAACAAATTTTACTCTCAACGCGCCTAAAGAAGTTTCACTTCAAAAAAATGCATAGGTACAATTCTTATAAAATAAATATGTTAAGTTTTTATACAAGTTGACAGTTTCTCGTTAAAGCTGTAACATCAATATATCAATGCAAACATGAATGCGTGTTTTCGAGATAATATACGCATTGTTTATTCTCAAGAGATAAGAATTTACGGTCAAGGGCGAATCGCAAGCTCAATGCAGTTTCTTGTTTTGATATTATTTTTAGTTTTGCTGTATGCATTTTGAATTTAACTTGCTTTAAATTATAACGGAGAAAATCCATTGGAGATAATATTAATGATAAATAAACAATCAAGATGTGATATTTAACATATTTAATTTATTTGTATGGATTGAATAATAACAAAGAATTTAAAATATTTTGGATATACCTAACACCTGAACTTCTTCTTCGCCTTTGAACTTTTTTCTATTTATTTTTAAGATGTACCTAAGTATTGTATATTAAGATGTAAGATGTTGTATCTACAGACTACATCCCGTTCTTCCTCGAACAAATATCTCTTAAACATAACTTTATAAATCCTATAATAAGTCTACTATCCAAACGTTGTAATAAATAATTTAAAAAGTTTGATATTAAAATAAACAACGCATCCCAATTCGCGCGCATTTTATCCACTAGCATTAAAAACTAAAACTGCCGCATCCAAAATACAAATACAAACGTTTTTTCGTCAAACAAAAAGGTGTGCAGGAAGTTTACAGCACGTGTTCATTGCACAGGATGTTGACTCCGCTACGACTTGCGCTAGTTACTGGCTACAGTTTAATTGGCGAGTTGGTTTATAAATGAACGCGTGTTTTGTGCGTTTGGATGTGGCAGTTTATGTTGTGCAAAATTAAACGCAAGTTAAGAATAATACATTTTAAATTTTTCTTCTTCTCTTAATTAATGGCTCCACCCAATAAAATGGGACTTCGCCAATGTCCAAATTTTTGTCAATTGGCGTTAATTTGATATTTGGATAGGTTTAAAATGAAATAATGTCGATTTCTTTGTCATAATATAGATTTGTTTTAGATAGAAATAAGCTTAGAACAATGGGTGCATAACACACATCTTAGTAAGCAAAGTTGTTACATACAAAATTGCACATTAATTGCGATAAAAAATATAATAAGGCTAATAGCAAACCGCAATAAGAATTACTACACCTCTTCAATTGTATAACTTACTAGCGGTCCGCCCCGGCTTCGCCCGTGGTACATGTTTACGTTTTAGATAAAACGATAAAATATGTAGATACATAAGAACCATTCTCGTACTTCAAGGAATATAATAAAAAAAGAATTATCGAAATCGGTTCAGCCGTTCTCGAGTTATGCGCTTACCAACACATTTTGCGATTCATTTTTATATATAAGAAGATTATTTACATACGTTATTAGTATTCCAAATACTACAAGGTATTAAAACGAGCAATGTGATGACATTTTTATCAATCAAAAGGTATAAAAGGTGTAATTGAGGTTTTAGCGGTTTGTGGTTTTGTAATAATATATTATTGAGAAAAATAAATTATAAATAATTCATTGCGACCACAAAAGTACATTCAACGTGTGACATAAGTGCAAATGCCTATAATTTATTATGTTACTTAGTTGTTCTTGTAACCTTGTATCTTTACTTAGAAAATAGTTTTTTGTGCGGCCTGTTTCAGCGTAGCTACCAGCTTTTAGCAACATTTAAATATGTATGTAATATGAATCAATTGGTATTTCTCGTATCAAATTCCTTCCAACTCCATTAAATTAATAGAAATTTGATAACTAAATAAAAATGAAGAGATAAATTTAAATTGCATTTTCCAATGTTATAATAATTGGTAGACATATAATAATGACTTCTGTAACCTACTCCTCACACAGTACATTCACATCATCACAGACTATGAAATAATTAAATTAAATTAATTTATAATTAAAATGAGAACTTCAAACACCCTCTACGAGGAACAGCTCAGGAATATTAAAATAAAAACAGCCACGCCCGCCATCTGGCGGCGCGTCGGAACAACTACTTTGTTATATAATTGTTTATTTTACTTGCACCAATGTTCTGCGTTATGCATACAATAAAAACCAATAAACGAACAGGAGTTGATAAAAAAGCTTTGAGGATTTTTCAGTGAGTAGAGAAACTAAACTTGATTTTACTTGGCGGTTTTTAGTCTCTCAAATTTTGGGAAAAAAGGTTCGAAATTTTCTCGACTTTATTCTTGTAACAACTTTAACAGTCAAGTCGAATATTTCATAAAATGATCATTTTGGAAGCATGTGCAATAATTAAAAAGGAAAAATTATGCGAAAAATATATAAAATTCCTCTTTCTATCACATTTCTATACTACTAAAACGCGCTAAAGTTCACAGATGTAAGTACTAATCGAATTAGCTTTTAACCTTTCACCCACAGAATATTTCGAACACAATATATTTCTCTATTAATAAAGGGCTATCACCGCCCTTGTACCCAATTATTTACACTTCATTTATTTATACCACATATTATAAAACACGGCACGAAAATAAATCAACTGAAAACGAATCGTTGAAAGTTCTATTTTCATTCGAGGGTAAAACAATAAAAAAGCAATGTTACCCTCAAATTCCTGGGCCATATTTAAATGGTAACCCTTCCTCGCTATGATATATGATTTTACGGCACGTGTGAACTGTAACATTGAACAGATTTTAAACTTCAAGTATCAAAGCTTTGGTACTGTTACTTCATCATGACGATGAGAATCACTATCTTCTATAATAGATAATATGCTTTTAGCAACGGTTATTTCAAACTAACGCTATTATGGAAGAAAATATTATAGTTAATTGCATTTCATTAGATATGTGTTTATAGTGTTTTTATAACAATATAAAAAAGATACGAGCGAAATACCTGAGGAGTGAATGTATCTTGGCTTTAGAAGAAAAGCTACGCAGTTAAGATTAATTTTCCTCTGATTTAAAGTAATATTTTCTTGAAATTACAAAATTATACGAAAAGAATATGAAAAAAGGTAAATATATTATTTGAATTAGACCAACGTTAGATAAATCAATCCAAAGGGTATATCTAATTACATACTTTTTACTGTAAAACCTTCAACACGCCACACGTGCTGTGACTAATCCAAACTACATTATTTAATCAACCCCTTGTATGTCACTGTATCAAATGCAGCGTTATTTTATACTTTGTTTATTTAATGCTTAATTTTATACGGTGCCAATGAACTCCGGACCAGAGATTATATTTAAAATTATCCGAATGCAGAAAATGCATTAAAAATTTCCTCACAACGTCACGTACTTTTGAATCTGTCCCATTTAATGATGCACGCAATTTTATATCTTAATCAGATGAGTTTTAAGTCAAAATCACGTGAATAGAATGCGGAATCAAAATGTGTTGTGGTCATCATTAAAAATAAATACTTTAAATAACAGTTTTTTAACTGCTCGCTGGATTTAGTCGATCGTTGATGGAACATTTAGAAGTTCAGGAATCTCTGGTTATTCTGGTACTATTATCGTAATACCTACGTTTTATTGGATCATCGCTTTTGTTAATGTTGCTAATCTGACTTTACGCTTCTGTTTCTACTACTTTCATAAATTGGATAGTGGAAAAGGAATAAGTACACGAACTTTCTAGTTACGTTAGCTTATAAGGTGAGATCAGATTTATCGACGATGGAATTAGGAAAGGAAATATCGATAAATTGCTTAACGCTTATGCACTTCATATGCGTAAAGGAAGAACTTGAAGATTTACCAGTAAATTATGTACCTCAAGCCAGAAATAAAGGGATTGCGTTTTGACGGTTATTGCATTTCACGCACCCCGTATATCAGTGCTTACTGTTTTATGTCCGTTACGTTTTGAATTTTATTGCCTGGGTAAGTAGGTCTATTTTTGGACTTTCACCAGATGGTTGGTAACATTGTTGCAAAACATATTTCTTAGTAGCTAACAACATACCTATGACTTATTGTCTACGTTCATTTGCAGCACTCAATTTAGAAACTAATTATTCCAAGGATACAAGTTACAACTAATTATAGCTTCAGAGTTGAAGTAAATCCAGGATTTTAGGTAAGAATGAAATACTACAAGAATTTGAACAATTATTTAAGCACAATTGTCTTTTTACATCGCAGACGATCTAAACTACGGCGCAAATATTCTATGAATTTCTACAGAAATAACTGCTCACAAAGCGGGTATGTGTATGAGGACAAAAAGGGTTCAAATAGCGTGTTTCATTGTTTCAGAGGCTAATGGATCCCAACAAGACGAGTTGAGCTTCTGAGTGAAACATGAAGCGCGCCGCCATTGCGTTTTGGCGCGAACTGCCTATTGCTGTCACTTTGACGTTTGCGATTTTGGCTTGCGTTTCAGCCAGGGACATCGTTTTGGGTAAGTTTAAAAAGCATTTGCATGTTTCTATAAATTTTATTTTATATTTTGTATAGTTTAAAGAACTATGATTTTTCGTAGTTAGAATTAACTTTCTGAAGTTTAATGTTTTAAAAATTAGTGATGTTTTAACCCTAAGTGGTGTTCAATTCCAGTATAGGGGTAATAATAAAAATAAATGTAAAGTTAAATTTAAACATGCTGTCATAACGAAACAATACAATAATTTTACAGTAATTGCGGTTGAAATTTTTCCAAAAACTCATCAGTATTCATATACAGCAGTTATTAAACATGCATCAACGATAATAACCGGATATAGACGTTATTGTTAGGAAGTGCTAAATCATACAAAAAGATCTGGTCGCCATTTTTAAAAATCACTAGTAAAACCAAAAAACAACGCTAACAATGGACCAAAACACTCATTGAATTTTTATTAACATTAACAATATCAATTGGGTGAATTAAATATTCTTCTAACATCCGTCTTTGATATATTAACAAAAATTTAAAGTCACGCAAAGAATTTAAAGTTAAACGTTACGATCTGCATACAAATGTCAAAATCCATTTTTGAACGATGATTTTTTGGCATTGGAAAAGGTGCCATACGTGTGTTTGATTGTATTTGATTGTACCCTGAGTTGCCGTATGAAAATATTGCATAATAATATTTATGCAAATGCGATTGTATGCAAAATGCAACTTTCTTTACTCCGTTGCCGTGGATAGAGTTTTTCGACCGAATCATGACAGTTAAATTGAAACATAGCTACAATTAAAACAAACATTATTTAGTCTTCATCAATTCTATATTCAAAAATGTTCTATCACAGACTAAATATTCAAATAATGTTCATAAACTTTTTTCGTCATAGCGTTCGAAAAAAAATCAAATTCGAAATTCAAATAATAATGGCCATAAACAAAAATCTCACAGCGGAAAATGTAATTACGTCACGGGCGCAATCGATTGTCGCATCACCCTCTCATTTGGTCCTCATTAGGGTCCGGATGCATAGACAATTATATAAATGACCAATCTAACGTGGCCTTTAGTTTTCCTTCACGACGTACATATCCTTCGCTTTGATCGGAAGGGTGGGGGTCTATTCTCATTGGTCGTTACCGGACGTCATATTTATAATTTACATTGCTTGGTCCAATCAGCTCGGTTTATGTAAATGAACTTATTACAAGTAATTTACGTAGATGTGGATTATTATGGCTATTAGTGTACATGAAAGGCTTTTAGATACATATTCATGATAATTATTTATTACTAGCTTTCCGCCCCCGGCTTCGCCCGCGCAGTCAAAGAAAAACCCGCATAGTTCCCGTGGGATATCCGGGATAAAAAGTAGCCTATGTCCTTTCTCGGATATCAAAATACATATCTCCATACCAAATTTCATGCAAATTGGTTCAGTAGTTAAGGCGTGATTGAGTAACAGACAGGCAGACAGAGTTACTTTCGCATTTATAATATTAGTATGGATTTGTATAAAATGTAATATAAATTAACAAACGATAAAATTTATAATATACCTACTAGCTGTTCTCCGCGGTTTCACCCGCGTGGCTGCGCTTCTGCTGATCTTAGCGTGATGATATATAGCCTATAGCCTTCCTCGATAAATGGGCTATCCAACAACGAAAGAATTTTTCAAATCGGACCAGTAGTTCTTGAGATTCGTGCCTTCAAACAAACAAAAAAACTCTTCAGCTCTATAATATTAGTATAGATGTGGTCACAGATCGGTATTATGCGATATGAAGATATTTGTTTTTTATTTCTCGCGAGATTGTCTCCACCGAAATTATTATCGCTTATACCAATAAATCAGTAACATTGATTATCCGTCTGTCGTCACTATCGACTGATAGATGGTTCGATGGTGTTGGTATCTTACAAAAAAATCATGCCATCTACAAACAATATTTTTTAAAAACAAAAACCCCTAAATAAAATAAACTATATTCCTTACTCATAATATGCTATTTCAAGATCCCCCGCAAGTTGTGTGGCATTAACTTATTTTCGTTTTACGATTCTGTGACATTAACGAGAGCTCAACAAATACTCTTTATCGAAAGTCGGTAAACATTTGCAGTGATGGCAATGTGCGAGTCATCTCGATTCGACCCTAAACAAATATGATCTGATAAGCGTTGGTTTTTGCGAATTTGTCAATATGTATGTGGGTACTTGGTAAACATCTTGTGATAAGAATTTAGAGAGAGAAACATATATAGTGTGGTGTTCGTTCGTTCGTTCCAGCCTTTTAAGACGTCCACTGCAGGACATAGGCCTCCCCCAAAGATTTCCATAACGACCGATCACCAGCGGCCTGACTCCAGCGGCTCCCCGCCACTTTGATCAGGTCGTCTGTCCACCTCGTTGAAGGCCGTCCCACACTGCGACGTCCTGTACGTGGTCGCCATTCGAGAACCTTTTTGCCCCAACGGCCATCGGTTCTGCGGGCTATATGCCCGGCCCAACGCCACTTCAACGTACTAATACGGTGGGCTATGTCGGTGACTTTAGTTCTTTTGCGGATCTCCTCATTTCTGATTCGATCACGCAAAGAAACCCCGAGCATAGCCCTTTCCATAGCTCGTTGAGCGACGCGGAGTTTGTGCACAATACCCGCGGTTAGGGACCACGTCTCAGATCCGTATGTCAACACTGGTAACACACACTGCTCGAAGACTTTCGTCTTCAGGCACTGAGGGATTTTGGACGAAAAGATGTTGCGTAGTTTCCCGAACGCTGCCCAGCCGAGTCGGATTCGACGATTGACCTCTTTCCCGAAATTGGACTTACCTAATTGGACGGTTTGTCCCAGGTAAACGTATTCGTCAACAATTTCGAGAATAGAGTTTCCAACTGATACCGGAGTGGGCACAACATGGACATTTGACATGATTTTCGTCTTGTCCATGTTCATGCTAAGGCCCACTTGTTGTGAAACTCTGTAGAGGTCACCGAGCATTGTATTGAGGTCTTCCAGGGATTCTGCCATGACCACGATATCGTCCGCAAATCGAAGGTGAGTGATGTACTCGCCATTAACATTGATGCCAAATCCTTGCCAATCCAGGAGCTTGAAGACGTCTTCCAAAGCAGCGGTAAACAGTTTCGGAGAAATTACATCTCCTTGTCTGACCCCGCGCTGCAGAGGAATTGCCTTTGTGCAATGCTCCTGAACCCGGACTGACATAGTGGCGTTTTCATACAAGCTTCTCAACACTTCGATATACCGATAGTCAATGCGGCAACGCTGAAGAGACCTCAATACGGCCCAAGTCTCGATCGAATCAAAGGCTTTTTCATAGTCCACAAACGCCAAGCATAATGGCAGATTATCGTTAAAATTTGTAAGGTTTGTAAAGGGAAGCGCGCTCCATCTTAGGCCATATCAAGCGCTTCCCTTTTGTCCAAAAAACAAGCATAACTATAGGTAGGTAGCCTATAAGATTTAAAATATTTTTGACTATCCTTATTCGTTTATAAGAAATTTATATTACGAACTAAGAAGAAAGATTACGTTGTTTACTATTCACAGAAAAGCGAGGCATAAGATACAAAACAGGTGTTATTAATTCGCCAGTGCTAGAAATAACATTTAGATTCGCTATCTTTAAATCTTTCCTCTTATATAACCATTATATATTGCTGCGAACAAAGGGACTAGAATTATTTTTTAACAAAAAACTGAACCAAAAATGTGAGCCAGCTTTTAAATAAAATAATTAATTATAATCCGTTCACTCAGTCGGAAGTTCTGGGGTAACAAACTCAAAAAATAAATTTGAATTATCCTCCTTTTCTGAAGTCGGTTGAAAAAAGGATGAACGCAATAAAAACGTACTGTGATTCTACACAACCGGCCAATTGAGGTAGTTAATAAATCACAGCTATTCGCGACCATTAACTTGTTGTGGGCAGAATTAGTTGGACACCTAGTTTCTAGGTACAATCACTGCAAAATAAGACAACTAAAAAATGGAACAAAATATCTTGATAAATACAGCAATATGTTACACATATTTATTCTGACAAATTAGAAGGACACGAGATTCGAAAACATAGCAAATATTTATATAAACATGAGACCACCAAGTAAACTAATCACTTATATTATAAGCCAAATCTTAACAAACAAGAAGTGAAAAAATATATATCAACTGCCAAACACTACATAATACATATATCCATTAAATTATTTCCATGATATTTTCTATCCGGCTATCGAAGCTTTACTATTATTTGTTCATGGCTTTGGATTTAGTGGTAATTCTTATTCAAGACTGTCTCACAATATCCTATGATATTATGATTATGGTAACGTCTCTATAATAGGATGTTAAGGTAAGCTATAATTTACATGACATTGGGTAATATTCATAGAACATTTGTAAGCTATAAGCTTGTTGTACACGAGCGTTCAGGTAATCATTTTATTTACATAGACATTTGAATATATTTGTTGCATTAAACACTGATTGTTTATATTGTTATTGCATATTCTTATTATTAAACTCGAATCTATATTGTTAGATTTAACTTTTGATTTAATATTTTTGTGGATGAGTAGTTGTCAATATAGTTGTCACCGTTGTCTATACGACGCGGACGTTAGACCCAACTACCTTCACATTGCTAATAGTCGTTGACTTGCTGCGTTTTGTTATCAACTACCTACATCAATTAGGTAGCTGTGAAGAATCGCAGTACATTCTTATTACATTCAAACTAATATTTAAACCGGCCTCGCCTGTTATTTCTTATAATATGATATATAACTATAAGTAAGCTTTCGTGCCGATAATTTTGTTTCCTTTTTCGACTCAATTAAGCTAATCTATCGAATTATCAATTTTGATAATATTTCACGCTATGATTTTATAAGCAATCTGAAAACATTGATACATGTTTCTTTAGGTAGTAGGTATCACCTATCTAGATATTGTTGCCATTCTATCGATCATCTTTCTGTGTCTTTGTGCATCTCGCATCGCATAAAACGCAGCGTTCTCGCGCTCGTGCAGAATACAAATCAGTCGCGCTCAAACCAGCAGATGGGGAGGACGTCACGATGGGATCATCACGATCTCAACATATTGCACATGCAAACTACGTACCGATCCCAGATATATTCTATAGGATGCACTCTGGCCCTATAAAGGACACCGACTTCCGTTGATATGATGGCTATTCAATTCTAATGGTTATGTTAATCCGTTTTCAGTTTTCATTAGAAATCCATGGTACGTGATTTAGATGGAGCAATATGTTTAAAAATACTTTTTCTATACACGTGGGAGTATTCTCTATAATCCCAGTATGTTGACGTACGTGAATAAAATATATTGAACTTTGTAAGGCAATATAAATTAGGATAATCCTCTTTTTCAAACTAAAATTCACCAATCATAATCACGCAATAAAAATCATCATTAAATCACCTACGACCATATAACTGTTATTGCATTGTTTAAAAACGAATGGTTGTAAAACTAATGTCATTTTACAACCCAATCCTTTGACACCCAATTTCCCTACCGCACTTAATTGTTATTCTAAGAAACACGCAGTTAAACTCTAGTAATAGGGCATCAAAATCTTAGTGAAATGAGAAAAACAGATTCCGCGATGAGTATATAAGGGTGGACTTAAACGGTCGTAAAAAATTTACAGCTGATAGAAAAATAAATAGCTTCGGCGTGCTCAGTATAAGAGTTGTACAATAAAAAGTTTATATCTGGTAGGAAAATAGAGTAGATGGTCAATGTTACGCATGTTACCACGTGTAAACTAGCTGGAGATTTATTAGGCATCGTACTTCTAGTTGATCTAGGCTATTTTGCAATAATACGGAATTTGGAGGTTATTTTTAAATACTTGTGGGTGAATATTCTTTGCAATTATGCAATGTTTCATTGGTGAAAGGTAAAGGTTATTGGAAAAATGTTTAAACTTTCCTGATTGAAGACAATTTTTGTGACGCATATTTATGTGAAATCAACTTATTTTCCTTCCGACAGCTAACCGAAAAATTGATCAACATTTGACTCACAGATGGAAAAATATCACTTATGAGATATATTTTAATTGCTTTGTATTATCAATGAAATTAAGCATCCATACTAATATTATAAATGCGAAAGTAACTCTGTCTGTCTGTCTGTTACTCAATCACGCCTAAACTACTGAACCAATTTGCATGAAATTTGGTATGGAGATATTTTGATACCCGAGAAAGGACATAGGCCTTTTATTGCGAAATATGTACCACGGGCGAAGCCGGGGCGGACCTCTAGTTTTAAATAAAGCCTATCGGAATGGTAAATAAAACCACAATAAAAACAATTTTCACAGCAAACCTCTATACAAGAATATGATGCATTGCCCAGCCGATCGCATAATTCAAATCGATGTTTGTTTTCAAACAAATTCATCAAGTCACGCCCGATTTAGTATATGCCCTTGTGCATGCCATAAATTAGAATTATTTTCTCTCATTTACATATAAATACAAACAGGGAAACATGATTTACACAACATAGTGTACAATATGTTCTCTTGATCGTTGTAAATTTGGTTTTCATGGCTTTGTGTGAAAATGATCATTCTTTGAGCTTTGTATATGGCTTTAGGATCTCCTAGTCTGCAGACAAAAAAAGGAGGAATAAGTTGTGGAATAGTAACATATTCAAAGGCCAATACTTCCATTGTTTAAAATGCCTATTAATAGTTTTCTTAGTATAAGAACTTTGTCATTAAATTCAGTTAAAGTGACCCGACCAATGACCAATTTTTACAAAACTTTAAAGAAATAAATACGTCTTATATTATGTTAATGTAACAGTAAATTTCTTTCAAAGTGAACATATATTTTGAAATGTAAACCAAGATTAAAGAAGCGATTAGTCAATAAAGCTTGTTTGGTAGTTGTGACTTCAGAAGACAAATGTTATCATGGGCTGGATCGGAATACAGATTATAATTCATTCGTAATAGTATGAAGAAGCAATAAATACTTGAAATTGTCCAGTCATGTGGCTCCTGGTTGATGATTAATGTTGCGAGTACAAAATACTCCGAAGTCATATTAATGATTAATACCTGGGTAAAGTTTATTTGGTAAATATTGATTCGTTATAGATAATTTTGACTGATCACGAAGAAACTGGCTTGATTTTGTATTGTAGAAAATGAAATTAAATTCTCACTTACTTAGTTTTAACGAGAATTAGTCTATTAGCTTATTTTGTTGTGGCCTATTCAAATATAGATAGTTCATACCATGCAGATAGCGTTGGTTGGTTCTAAAATACGTCATGTTTCACAACCACACTTATATCTAATATTGATTTTTATTTTTTTACATCTCAAACACTTTGAATTATCTAATTATTATTAACATGATAAGTTTTATCCTCATAATACTTAAATATGTTAATAATTCCATATTTTAAAGCAAGATAAGCTTCTACAAATATGCAAGCGCAAACATTTGCGTATTAATAGAACAGTGTTAAATATCATCCGGACATATTTCAAAACAGCTGCTCATTGCATTTTCAGGCACCTGCCAATAATTTGTTTAATGCACGTTCGTTTTACACAAAATTATATGGAATAAGACAAATTGAATAGTAAGTATAGGAAATAAGGGTAAATTTTTCACGATATGATCAGATATTAAATTAATAATTTACCTGAACTGTCTTATAATATTTTATAATGTTTTTTCTTTTACTAACATCATCAGTACATAACAAAAATAGGCACGTAATTCTTTTCGTTCTTTTTAATATTCTCTACCTATGTTTTCTCTTTGATATTCTTTACCTACTTTTTCGTCAATACCTTATCTCTATCAGCAATTACAGAGGTTCTTACAAAGTGCGTTTATGATTCCTGCATTCACTTTCTTCTTAAACACATCCAAATTCTACAACCATCGTTACATTCTCTAAATAGACGTCATCCAATTTACTTACATATTTCAATTCTGAAGAATATCTTTGTCTTCCCTTTCTCACATAACCTAATGATGTATGGCTTTCATTACTCATTTAGATTCTAGTTATAATTCAACGGAGCGAAGTTATAACGTCATCAGATAATGCAATGAGCTTGCAGTCGTCAAATATAGGTAAAATATTGCGACGTATATTTAACATAACATATTTCATGTGACGTGGCTGCTTTCATGTGCATTGTGCACATTCCCTAGCTTCATTCGTGTTTTGAGGTAGGTAATAGTTATGCGTAATGTTATTTTGAAGAGATACCCTAAACATTTTTATATGGTTATTGGTTAATATTAATTTTTAAAATAGTAATATGAGGATTGTAATTACAGCCTGCTGTTATCCTATGAATATTGTTTAAATAACTTCCATACATTCGCTTCTTTTTATCAAAACAATGCCGAAAAAGTTACTTTCGATGTAGTCTTCCTTTGTTGTTTAATGCTTAAAAAACAGTCCCATAGATTTTCAACCTTCATACACTTTTAAATAGCGCTTCTACAAAATAGAAAACGAGATCAAAATATAAGTTGCATAGTTCCATAGAATGTTCAAAGACGATGTCATTGATATACGTCCAACGGGCAGCTGCCCGCGGTAAATATTTGCTATGCCGTGATTCAGTTCATTAAACTTGTTGCTATTTGAGACTACAGGGATATCCTCAAATTAACTGTTCTGGTAACATCCACAATATGACTAGAATTGAGTTGGGAATAGTTGTGTGTAAAGATAGGCCAAATGTATTAGACCTACTAGTGCTTTGGAGACTGTAGTAGCCCTAAAATTTTTTGAACAATAAAATGATATTAATAAAAGAAGATCTGGTTAACCCGATTTAGCAATTATCGTAAAATGGTTTCCTATTATTATTACATGCCCTAGAAATTTTAAAAAGTAAATAATAAGTTGATTTATTTCTGTACACGAATAACGTTTTTGGAATAGAATGATTTACAAGCTGAGCAAACTATTTCTATTTTGTTCTATGGTAAGTACCTACGGCTGACATAGATACTATTGCATGCATAATTATTTAATAATGTCGACAGCCGTGTCAAAAACATTATAAATAATTAAATTTTGCAAGCTTAGATTTAATGTAAGATCATCAAAGGGCAAAAAATTTCCTCGAAAACTTTTCCATCTCGCGTTAAATGGGTAACCTAAAGACCATTAGCAATGGGCCGAGCTATGTCAACGCTGGCCAAAGAAGATGATAAATTATTCAGCAAATATCATTCTATACAAATATCAACTCTATTGTCATTGTAAGGTGGTCGAAATTTGCCTGTTAGCATTTCTTTCATGGTATTCTTACAGGCACATGGTGTCTCCGAGTTCATTTTACAGTCTGTTGCTATTCTAGGAATATTCCACCATATTTTGATGTATTTTCGGCACAGGTGACCAGATGTCGAAGGTGGTTTGTTTCGTTTTGTCGCATGAGTCGCACATGTCCGGATTTATTGGCGGTTTTATTTGCGCTCCTAATTAACTGCTTCTGACTAATTGTTGGATACTGATTTCAGTGTCAGTGTAGGGGTTAGCTAAATTTAGTGTTTACCTAATTATGTGGTTGCTACTATGCCTTGTTTGCAAGTTCTTAATTCATATACCTAGTTGGTATTCTTAATTTTGTTTTAAGATTCACGTCTAATGGAGAATAAATTTTATTGTTGTAAATTGTAACGAATAACAATTCTGGTGACTAATGTCTTAAACAGGTATCTTTTCTTTATGCATCTGTATATTTACGTTTCTGTTTTTCTCTAAATCTGCCACATTATTTCCGATATCCATTTAACATCAGCGAGAAAGCATAACATGTAAGGTTCGTGTTTTGCATTTGAAAAATAATTGAAATGCATTATGTTAGCACTAGAGTAAAATGTTTTTGCAATACAGTTGCGGCGTTTCAAAGAAACATGATGTTTGTATATCACGATATTCTCACGAACACGTGTGCATGGAACAGCAATCCTATGCAGTTGTTTATTCGAACGTTTTATATGGAGGCAATGGACCTATGTTTTTAGTTAATCTGTTTATAGCGTCGTGTGGTTAGTTTTGATGTGAAAATTAATTTATTTGATAATGTTTTTACTATAGGTATAAAATTTTCGGTACATATAGGTACCGAAAATTTTACATACCACTGAATTATTATAAATAATGTAAGTAATTTTATTTTCAGTTGATTTTAACAAATAAGTAATATAAATACAAATACTCCCAATAAACGTTGTATTTGGTTATAATAAACTGTAATTGGTAAATCTATTATAAAAATTTAACATATTATATTAAGCAAAATATGTACTTACAAAACTTGCATCAAATTTAAAATGCAAAATACACTCAATGTATTTCTGTAACCTGATTTAGCGCACAGATTTATAGCCTGTCGTTTTTTTGTCAACTTTATTTACATTAAAAAACCCGAGGCGTCAAGTTGCACAAAAATTGGCACAAAAACGTTAAAATAAAGCATTAACGTGAACTTTTGACTTTCCGTGCTTTTAAAAGTCCTCGTATTAGAAACCAACACAGACCAAAACTACAGAGGTTTTTTTTATGTCGCAGCATTTTTGTGTAAATAATAACAAAATACATAACTGGTTAAAATTATTGCGTGATTTGGTATTTCTTAATGTGATAATAATTTCTGTTTATCCAATTTTAGATAAACTCGTAGATTTTCATACCGTAGTTAGTCGAAAAATCCATCAGTTTCACCTATCATCAAGACATACAAAAACGGCGTATATCCCTAAAGATTCCTAGTAAAATGAAACATTTATATTGTATCCGGAACCGTTGTTTTTAAAGCAAACAGACAAACATATCACATAACTTCTTTCTCAAGTTACAATAAAAACAACCGTTCCGCCTCTACACGCTAGTCTTACTAGCAGAAGCTGTATAAGTTTAATTTATCGGTTCATTGTAAAATACGATTGTTATAGGATTTTTATAAGTAATGTTATACAATATAGAATATAGAATCTAAGAAAGGTCGGTGATAAAAAAAATATAATCATAATCTCATTGAGTTGATAAAATAAATTAGGGCATGAAGAAGTATTTCCATACTTACCTGGACCTTCAAAACTGCATAAGTATTATAATATGTATTCAAAATAAGTCGGGATATTATTGCCTACAAATAACATAATGTCTCTGCAAATGTTCATAGGCGGTGGTAGCGCTATCAGGCGATCCACCAGCTTTTGCTTTCTAGATGCTGTAGATGTATCCAAATACGAAAAACATTTTTTTTACTGTATGATAGAGAAGCGCTATCTACGATCTCGCCTGGTAGTAAGCTGAGATGTGGCCTAAAGATGGAGCGCGCTTCCCTTGAAGCTACCCGTTGACTCTTTTCTTGAAGACCATGTTACAATAATTATAATTTACTTGTTTATTTGACAATAATAATAAATGCTTCAATCTCCACTTAATGAATAGGTTAAGAATTTAAAACTTCGTCCAAGAGTTCATCAAGCATATCATTATCTAATAAAATATTCAATAAAACGTTCAGACGTCTACCATAACCACAGATATTACAAAATCTATTACGATTTTCGCGCGGCAAAACCTATAATCTTCTTGCTATGGTAATTTAGACTTTTGTTCCTTATTTTAAGATTGAAAATGTATTGCAGGTATTTGTAATTTGGTGCAATTTAAAAGGATTATAGTGCACCGTGACGCGCAAATAATCGCATAATAACTTTGATTGTTCCGCATATTTTTTATCTGTCTGCAGTGGGTAACTGTTGTTGGAGGTCATTGAAGTGGCCACAAAAAGTGAGTTTGTCCAGAAATTTGAAGTGGTCTAGCCGTCTCGTAGACGCATGCTTCAGGGTTACGGATGCTTCGAATGATGTGTTTTTATTGGTTGTCTGACATCTTTCTTAAATGTTTGTAATATTATTCGATACCCGTGACGACTTATTTTTGAAATTATTGATATGCTTTCTCATGTAGTAAAGATATTTTAAAATAATTTGAAAGGTCATGAAGTTTTTAAAACTTTAAATTGTTGCATTATATTTAGCTGTATGTTTATTTAAAAATAATTTTAAGTAGGTACCTACTACCTAGTATGTCTGAATTCTATAAAAAAATCTTTTACCTGACACGTTTAAAGAAACGTTCTTAAAATAAGGATAACAGCCACATTATATTATTAGATACCTATCTCATAATAATATTGACAAAAATTACTTGGAAATCGATTTAGGTCTTAGGTACCTAGATAATTTAAACCATCTGTTTAGGACGATATAATTATGAATCTTAAAAGTCAACCGCTTACGCAAAAAAGGGTCGAACTACTTCTAAATAAGGCTATCTGGTGACGATACTTAAAAATATTTTATGCAAAAACACTTAATGTATGGAATTAAAATTTATCTGACCCACAAAACATCAACAATTCTAATCATAAAGACTTTTTATACTCCCTTTAAAATATGTATTTTAATATAAAATATCTAAATAAAGCAGCAGTGAAAACTCGACTAAAACCTTTCAGACAATTAATTCCACTCATAGTTCGTGAATATTACATCTACCTAGAACAATAAAAAAAAGTATCAATTAACCATGAACTATACAATGTTATCTATAGAAAGCCGATTAACAGTTCTGCATACCTAAAAATACCCAATAACCCATAGTACGTGCATTAAACTCAATCTATTTCAGTGAACCCACCCCACATCTCAAGGGCATATTTACTTTGTGGCTAAATGTTTTCTTTCAGCTATTAAACGCTATATATAGTTGTGTTTGTGTTACTGCGGTTTTCTGCGAAGTTTGTATGCCTTGTTACGGTACAAAGTATGGGCTATTATCCTGATTTTAATGGTTTGATACTGAATTATGTTTTTCTAGGAGGATGTACGCGGTTTTCTGTTCAATCTAAACTAATTATAAAGCCGAAGAGTTTGTTTGTTTGTTTGAATGCGCTTATCTCAGGAACTACGGGTCCGATTCGAAAAATTGTTACGGTGTTAGATAACCCATTTATCGAGGAAGGCTATATGTCATCACTAGGGCCCGGATAAATATGTATTAAAAATCTCGAAATATGTAAATATAAAATGGAGTGAAAAAACTAAAATATGGAAAAAATATGTACAATAAAAGTAACAACATTTTTAATAAACATATTGTTAATACATAAACAACAGTTCCGCTCGCGCGCGCTCCGAGTGCGGATGTGTAGTAATTAATAATTATTATCGACGATGGTGCAGTGTAAGAAATGTAAACTGTTCTTGTCAGCGACAAAGGACGATGTAGTTAAGTGTAAAGGGACCTGTGGTGGATTATTTCACAAAAAATGTGCAAAGAAATTGCCGCATAACGATTTATGTGAAGATTGTGTGAAAATAGATTCAACACCCAAATCACCGAAAATCGCCATTGATTCTGGTAATCTTACAATAGAGAATCTCTTGACGGAAGTCAACAAAAAGCTAGAAACAGTGTTTAAAATAGAAAACAAACTACAGGAGCTGACAGGACTAGTCGAATTTTATTCTGAGTGCTACGGGGAACTTTTAGAATTCAAACATAAAGCAGATAGGCGAATAACAGCCTTAGAAAGACGCAATGTTTATTTAGAAAAATGTAACATGGCATTAGAGGAGAGATTGGAGAAGATTGAACAAAAAGAATTGGAGAGAAATGTAGAACTAGCATTTGTGGAGTGTCACGAAAATGAAGATCTGAAAGTGGTGGTCGAGTCTATCGCCAAAAAATTAAACCTTCCAGTTGAAGACATACAAGAGGTAAAGAGGGTAGGCGCGCCAGAAAAGAAGGTAGTGACAAAACTCGACGATAAGCCGCGTCGACCGCGCCCGATCCTTCTTACGCTGCGGTCTAAGGCGGCTAGGGACCGGTGGATAAAGAAACGAAAAATTCTTCTTACTAACCACAACATTTATGGTAATGAAAATCAACAAAGGATTTTTATTAACGAAGAAATGACCCCATTAAAACGCAAACTTTTTTGGACCGCCAAGCAGCAGCTAAGATCAAAATATTCATATATATGGTTTCAAAATTGTAGCATATTAGTAAAAAAAAATGAGTCTGAAAAACAAATTTTTAATATAAGATGTGAAGAAGATATTAAGTCCCTGATTCAAACCGAAGAAACACAAGTCGAGTAATTAGCAACGTAATACTGTATTATTCTATTATTTACCGTTACTGTGTTAAGGCTCATACATACAGTATTAAAATATATTTTATAATCTTTTATGGATACTTCATTTGACAATTTGGATGATGGAATACAATATACTCGATACAATGATACGAATGATTGGAGCAAATATTTTAAAGGCAAACAAAAACAATTAGATATAGTACACCTAAATATAAGATCATTAAGAAAACACTTTAGTGAATTTATGGTCTTACTACAACTTTGCGATGAAAAAATAGATATAATAATACTATCGGAAGTAAATGTAAAAAAAGAAGAATTATCGTTTTATAAAATACCGCAATACAACTTACATGCAAATACAAGAGAAAATAAAAGGGGAGGGGGCTTATTGATATACTCTAAGAACTCATTGAATTTTTACGCAGACATAAAAGAAACTTCAGCCTCGGAAATACTAGTTGGAAAATTAAAAACAGATAAAAACATAGTTCACATAATTGCAACGTACCGACCGCCGAACTCTAATAGATTGCAATTTTTGAGTGAGTGTGATCTTCTACTTAAGCAGATATTACCATCGGATGATATATTATTCATAGGTGACGTAAACTTGGACTTGTTAAACAACAGACTGAATAACACAATTTCACAATATAAGAATATGATGTGTGAATACGGCTTAAGATGTGCAATACCGGCGAGTGAGATTACGCGCGAGGCGATCGTTGACGGCGTCCGCGTCGTGCAGTCGTCGTGCATTGACCATGTGTGGGTGCGTACGCGCAACGCGGCGAGCGTCTCTGCACACATGCTCACCTGTAAGCTGTCAGATCATCACCTGATAGGAACGCGCTTAGATCTCGTGCCAAACGTTTGTGAACCGTATGTACCGACATTAAAGTATACTTTGTGTAATAAATTAGTTAAAAGTAAATTAGATAATGTTGATTGGTCGGAATTGTTGACATTAAATTGCCCATTGATGTTGTATGAAACATTGAGTTCGTTGTTTGGCAGCATTTATAATTCTTCTAAAGTAGCAATTGTACAAAATTCTCATAGGGAAACACAACCATGGGTAACTAAAAAAATTAAGGGAATGATTGAGCGAAGAGATGAACTATTCAGAACTTGGAAAAAATATCCTAAAAATATGAATAAGAGGTTAGAATATACTAGGTATAGAAATAAAACAAATAAAATTATAAATGCTGCCAAAAATAAATATAAGCAGGGGGAACTACAGAAATGTGAAGGGGATTTTAGAAAAATATGGTGTAAAATTAATGAATGGATGGGACGTAGCAAAAATAATGTAGATGCGACAATAATGAAATATTTGGGCGAGAATGAGAACATTGAGAGTATATGTAATAATTTTTCAAAAACATTTACACAAGAAATTGTAAGTATAAAACATAAATGTAATCAAAAATTTTTAGATCGTAATGAATATGTTAAAACGAGTAATGTTTCTTTTAGATTTTTAAAAGTGAGCAAAGAGAAGGTTGAGAAGGTTATTGACAAATTAAGCTGTGATAAAGCCCCAGGCATAGACAAAATTAGGGTTCAAGATTTAAAATATGTTAAAGAAAAAGTCAGTCCCGTTTTGGCAAATTTTATAAATATGTGTATATCAAATGGAAAATACCCAACAGAATTAAAGAAATCTCTAATTAGGCCAATATATAAACATGGTAGTCATTTGGATTATTCTAATTACAGACCTATAGCCATCTTGTGCGTAATTAATAAAATTGTAGAAAAAATAATTATTCAACAAATAACTTCTTTTTTGGAAAGTAATAATGTATTGTCTAAAACACAGCATGGTTTCCGGAAGGGTCGTAGTACTGCGTCGGCTTTAACTGACTTTTCAGATTATGTAAACACAGGGCTTGGCGGTGGGCAGCGGGTCCTGGCACTGTTTATAGATTATAAAAAAGCATTCGACACGCTGGGCCACGAGCAGCTTTTACAGGCTATGTACGAATGTGGGGTAAGGGGACCAATTAACCAATGGTTCCGAGAATATTTGGCGAATAGAACTTTACGTACCGTCATCAATGGAACGACTGGAGCTGAGATACCTGTGGAGTTAGGAGTCCCGACCGGCTCCGTTTTCGGCCCGGTTGGTTATATTATGCACGTGAACAGCGTGTCGAATGTGGTCAAGAACTGTAGGGTTTGTATGTATGCAGATGACATGTGCCTGCTGCTCGCCGGCAACGACACAGCAGTCATGGTGGACAGAGTACAGAGGGATTTCGAGAACGTGTGTAAGTGGGCACATGACAATGGTATAATTCTCAATATACAAAAAACAAAATGTCTATATATTTATTCACCACACAATAAAAATGCTAAAAATTCAGCTTTTCAAATTAATTTAATAGGCCACACATATGAATGTTTTCATAATAATAAAACTAACTGTGTATGTAGTAAGTTGGATGTCGTTGACAATATTAAATATTTGGGGTTGACAATTGATAAACACTTTAATTGGAAATTACATGTAAATTATGTGTGTAATCGTTTGAGATCAGTCTTGGGACAGTTTTACTACCTAAGTCGGATTTTAAATAAACATACTCTGTACGTTGTTTACTATGCACTTGCTGACTCAATAATAAGTTATGGACTGAGTTGTTATGGCCTAACTTTTAAAACATACTTAGATCAAATAAAGAACCTACAAGTAAGATTACTTAAGTATTTAGTTCATAAGAAAGTTCGAAAGAAATTTAAAAATAATTATGACAAATTATTTCCCCATTGTAACATCTTACCTGTAAATTATAAGGCTATATATTTAAATGCAATAGACACGTACTATAGTAACGAATTTAAGATTGTTAAACAGTTAAGATTTAATACAAGAGCGTCAAAAGTAAGAAAATTTTATGTACCAATAACAAAAAATTGTTACGACCAGCGAACTAGAAAATATTATATACCAAAAATTTGTAACATGTACCCGAGTTTACTAGACGATAATAAATTAAAAATAGGATCTGTAAAGAGTAAATTAAAAAAATACATTTTGTCAAATATCTAGTATTAGCTTAACATAATATAGATTATTTATATTATACTGAAGCCTTCATCTTGTCGAATCACTCTAACAGAAAAAAAAAAAAAAAACTGCATCAAAATCAGTTGCTTAGTTTTGTAGATTTAAGCATACATAGGTACAGAGAAATGTGACTTTGTTTTATGGTAACCTATTAAAAACTCGAATTTCTATTACCCGAATCTTAAAATCCCGAAAACGGTTGTTAGAACTTTTAAAAGACAGATGTTATGAATGACAACTTTTTAAAATTCCTTTTTTAATTTCCCAGATGAATCAATTTCCAGATACACCAAAACCAGATTTTTAAAAAGTATTTTTTTGTTTCCCGTATTCTCATAATCCAGATATAGTTATACCAGATTCTCAGAATACTTTTTTTTGTTTCCCATCGTACCATTTTCCAAATAAACTATTACCAACTTTTCATAATCTTTTTATTTGGTTCCCATATAATCGTATAGCAGATAAACTATTGCCAGATTTTCATAATCTCTTTATTTGGTTCCCATACAATCGTAATTAGGTATACCTTTTACTATTGCCTGAAAATAAACATTACCAGTAAGTAAATTGTTTTACTTGCCCATTATAGAAAGGTTTAAGTGTCAAATTCGACTCAGTAGGTTAGGTTAGGTTTGAACTGTGACCTCCCATGCACGAGCCGAGCGAGCGAAGCGAGCGTGCCGCGGCAGCGGCCGGCGAGTGCCAGAACCGACTCGCTATTGTTTCACTTGCCCATTACAGAAAGGTTTAAGTGTCAAATTCGACTCAGTAGGTTAGGTTAGGTTTGAACTGTGACCTCCCATGCACGAGCCGAGCGAGCGAAGCGAGCGTGCCGCGGCAGCGGCCGGCGAGTGCCAGAACCGACTCGCTATTGTTTCACTTGCCCATTACAGAAAGGTTTAAGTGTCAAATTCGACTCAGTAGGTTAGGTTAGGTTTGAACTGTGACCTCCCATGCACGAGCCGAGCGAGCGAAGCGAGCGTGCCGCGGCAGCGGCCGGCGAGTGCCAGAACCGACTCGCTATTGTTTCACTTGCCCATTACAGAAAGGTTAAAGTGTTAAAATCTATTCAGAAGGTTAGGTTAGGTTCGTGCTGCGACCCCCTGGAAGGATTTCGTTTTTCTGGATATCGCTTATTTGAATTTCAAAAATCTGGACATTGTTTGTCTGGATATCAATCAACTGTATTTCAAAAATTTGTGTTTTAAAAATCTGGCTTTCGTGCATATGGATTACGGTCATCTGGATTTTGTGCATTTAGATTTCGTATGTCTGGAACTCATTCGTCTGGATTGTAAAACGTCGTACAAATGAAGAAATGGGCAAATGAAATTCGGAGTTGCGATTATATGGCAAACAAAACTTCGAAATTTTAAAATTCGGGGTTATGAAAAAATGTCCAAACGTTTTCTGGATTATGATATTCGGAATATTAAAATTCGAGATTAAGATAGGTAACCTTGTTTTATACTATGTAAACTTTGTTTTATGCTATGTATGTCATTTATAGCGGTATTTAAGTGTTTGTTTATCAACTAACTAATTTGGCAATGTATAACCTAGAGGTACAGAGAAATGTGACTTTGTTTTATACTATGTATGTCATTTATAGCGGTATTTAAGTGTTTGTTTATCAACTAACTAATTTGGCAATGTATAACCTATAGGTACAGAGAAATGTGACTTTGTTTTATACTATGTAAACTTTGTTTTATACTATGTATGTCATTTATAGCGGTATTTAAGTGTTTGTTTATCAACTAACTAATTTGGCAATGTATAACCTAGGTTAATCTATAATAAGTAGGAGTGCAACGCCAACAAACTGTTTTACAGTTTGGCGAAAATTTGTAAAGGTTATATAGTGTTACTAAATGGTAAATTAATAAAAAAAAAAAAAAAAAAAATAGTGAAAAAAGTAAAAAATTACAATTTAATTCAACTTCCATTTCATTAACATTTGAAATGCAGTAAATAATCACGTTTTTTTTTTAATTTTCGAAATTGAAACTTTTTCTATTTGGATGTAATATTGCTTTGTACTAACTGAATGATCTTTTAACATCACAGGATGTGATTGGAGCATATTTAAATTTGCATAATTCTGCAAGTGAGTAGGGCATGTCTATGTCTATTCTAATCTTCCACACGGCATGTTGTTAATTTTTTTCCAGATATGGAAATAATGCGCATACGGACGGGTAGTGCGAGCGGTTTTGCCAGAATTTTTAGAAAACTCATAGCGCTG
Source organism: Colias eurytheme (assembly GCF_061535395.1). Classification (NCBI taxonomy): domain Eukaryota; kingdom Metazoa; phylum Arthropoda; class Insecta; order Lepidoptera; family Pieridae; genus Colias; species Colias eurytheme. Next base: position 7,562,446 of record NC_142999.1, on the reverse strand, counting down.
ATAAAAATATGGATAAATTTATTGATACTTTGTGGAATATGGATTTTCATTTAAAATATGGAAAAATATGGAAAATAAAACCTGAATTTTCATGATCTAAATAACACATTTACTGTGGACACCATGATTAATTACGAAAACAATTTCAAATAAATATATGTAAATACATATTAATCCGGGCCCTAGTCATCACGCTAAGACCAACAGGAACGGAGCTATGCAAGTGAAACCGCGAAGCGCAGCTAGTAACAAATAAAAACGTAATTGTTATTGCATCTACACTGTACACATGACAAGACATACAAATATAAATACCAACTAATTGCACCACGTACAGCCAAGGTGCAAAGATATATTTACACGCTAAGTATAAGTAAAGGTAAGATACTCGATGTGGGCAATTAGCAAACTATACAGATGTTAATACTGTTTGCCTTCCACTTCTGACAGTACTGCAAGTGACAGCTATGAGTGGCGCCTATTTCTTTAGTAAAGACTCTTTTGTTTGATCTTTACAATATTTTAAGTCATTTTTTGTCACGTATATAAATTAAACTTTATAATATAATTTTTATGATATTTTATGCCACATATTTTAAGTTAAATTGCATTAATTTAATCATTTATTTGAAAAAAACCTTAAGAAATAGGAACATTTCGTTTTGGTTTTCCACCAAATATATATTTTGTAATTTTATTTTATGAACTATGACCATTTATTACGTATATAAAATAAAGATAATTTATGGTGCATAAAATGTTAGTACAGTCGTTTATGGCATGGAAGTAAAATAATTACGGTAAAAAACTTTACTAATTTCAACATATTTTATGTAACATAAATTTCATATGAGATATTAAATTAACCGGAATTTTGTATCTGGTTCAAAGTTACTACAGTCTGGAAAATTGTTTTAATTTTACAAAATTATCATTGGAATGAATAATTTGACCCAGCTTTTCAATAGAAGATTTTTACTGAGTACTAGAGCGTTGTTTTTAACCGACTTCAAAAAAAGGAGGAGGTTATCAATTCGGCCGGTATGTTTTTTTTTGTTTCAATTAGTTATAACGATTTAATATATCTACTAATAGCTAGTTAATACTACTGTTAAACTAGACAACATGAGGTATAACGCATACATCCTAATAAAATCACCATTTAAATTAATTAGGAAAAGTACTAGGTACTGATGAGGATCTTGCCAATTAACTAGGTACATTAGTATGGCATAACGATTAAATATGTACTTTTAAAGCAATAGCATCATTTAAGGCAGCATCATCTTCAGCCCATATATCTTCCCACTGCTGGGACACAGGCCTCCTCGGAGGCTTTAATTCTAAAAAATATAACGAAATGAACAAATCCAAGAAGTAAAAAACATTGAAAGGAATATAATTAATTAAGAGACTTTGCGTCACTTTCATTTTTAAAATCGCAACACATTTGTCTTCTGTAGTAATTAATCGTTCGAATTCTCTTTTTAATGTTTGTTTATTTTTTGTGAACTTTTAACATAAAATTATTCATTCAACAAATAATTATTGTCGTCTTGTTATCTTTTATGTTCGGATTTGTGATGATGATTTTGCATTTATTCAATTAGATTTCTTCTAGAAGTACCTTAAAAATTAAAATCGTCATAAAATAGATTAACCATTTACCACATACAATTAAGAAAACATTTACGAAAACACAAAATAATAATGCTTGAAAAATTATAAAAAATGTGTGCGTGTACTTACTAGTGTACACACGTAAGAAGTAAAACTTCTTTATGACCTTATTTTTCAAAAAATAATTTACTATAAGCAACTTTACAGAAATACGTCGAATCACGCGTGGTAGGGATAAGAAAAAGATGGCGCGTAACGGAAAAATATCACGCGTAACGAAAAAATGTTACACAAAATTTTTTTCCAACCCCGATAAAGAAGTTTCGCTTCAAAAATTAAAACTTTTAAATTTCAACTGTATGTGTCATTTGTATGATATTTTAAGATTCAAAATGAATATACAACTACAAAAACCACAAAACCACAGACAATTGAAACTTAACTATTCACTCATTTATCTGATAATAAACTCTACAATTTATGTCCAAGTTAAATCTTTCAATCCGAGTCATAAACGTCATAAAATTAATATACAAATCCTCATTAACTTATGAGTAATGCTATCTATTTGCACATGACACCGGGTGACTAAGTATAGTCTTGTTTTTCGTCTGGTCGCTGTCTCGGCTACGAGGTCATGTGATTCATTTACAAAAATATCACTTGGGGTTAATGTGACTACTAGTTTAATATTTTAGTTATTTTTATAAGCAATTTGATAAAGTTATGATTTGTTATCTAATGTTATATGCATTGTTATATTGATGTTCTCTTATATGGGTTTTAACGTGACCGCTTTGTTTCATTATCTAATATTAAATTAGGTTTCCTGTGTGGGTTTTTACTTGAGTATATATTTATAAATGAAGATTTATACTGCATTTTCGATGAAATTGCCGTACCCTACGTAAATGAACTAGGTATATCTTATTTTATCAGAGATAAATGTTTCTCAGTTCGATACATTAATAAAAATCGTTTAATTGTTTTGTTCCGAGTTCATTTGGCTCTACAAATAATCTACAGTAACAATTTCATCTTTTTCTTTATTTAGACTTTCCCTCTCAAGAACAACCTTATCAATGTAAATCTACACGCAACTACATACATATTTATTTAGTCGAAACTGAAAGTATTCTCTGAGTCAGACATCAGACATTCGCGATGCGCGGGAGTACGCACGGAAATGCCTAATCTTTGCATTATAATATATCACACGTGCACGCTCCCCCGCTAGATGTTACACATTTTTGATGTTTATGGAAAGACAGACACACACAATAGATTAACGCATACATATATTTACACTCACATCTTTTATTAGAAAAAATCAATCGCTAAATGTGTTGGTAAGCAAAACTCGAGAACGGCTGAACCGATTTCATTAATTATTTTTTTATAATATTCCTTGAAGTACGTGGATAGTTCTTATGGAGAGAAAACGTCAACATGTACCACGGGCGAAGCCGTGGAGGATAATTTTATATATAGGGAGGGACATAAACAGAAACAAATGCACACATGGTAGGTTTAAATAATTTGGAAAATCCAAAAGTGCACGCCTCATAATTTTTTTTTAATAAATATTTATTAATTATTATTTTTGTTTATTTAATAACAATTAAACCACATCGAATCAGACCCTGAAAAATGAAAGGGTTCTATTCCTGAGCATACTCAAGCGTAAGAGAAAAAAAAAGACTCGATTAGTAAAGTATTTCGGTCGCTATCGTGTTAACAAGAAAAAGGATCCGCACATACAGACACACGGACGTCCAAGACAGAACTTTTTTAAACTGTTTTTTAACTAGTTTAAATAACAAAAATGACATCAAAAATATCATGAACGTTAAAAATAGTGTTTTTTCTTAATATGTGTGTGTATGTATTATCTTACAAGTGCAATGTATGAATACATAAAGACATGGGCGTAGCCACGGTGGGGCAGGGTGGGGCGCTTGCCCCACCCTGGCTCTGACCTTGAAGGTACCTAACCAAATCTAAAAAACTTAATTATCTAGGTATAGATTGTCTAATCTAAAAATGAACGCCCCTCCACTGTGTTTACGCTCACATTCAAAGTACGTGTATAGACGCAATACACACAAATTGGTCTGCCTCATTGGTCGTTCAGTCCTCCAGTCCCGTCCATGCCCGAACGACAGGACCAGTTGGCCAACTAGTGCATAAATGACGCGATGCACGACAGAACGGACGTGTCATTCCGTACATAGCGCGCTCTCCCCGCCATACAATGCTAGGCACCTGAACTGATCGCCCGATTAGTTGACAAATCAGTGCGCGAGTGTCAAAGTTTGCAGTAGAATCGACGCGCGCACACATATAAAGTGGTTCAATAATTATTTGTCCTCACACATTGAAACAATTAAGTTTAGTGGAGGGGCGTTCATTTTTAGATTAGACAATCTCTAACTACCTACTACAAAACTTAATATCCGTTAAAAAATTCTCATTCGAAAGTTGTCAGTCGACACAAAAAGCTTGCGCTTCTATGTTGCATGATTTAAACCACCTTTGGTGACAGAAAAAGTAGTGTAGTACTGTTACCCCATTAAATAAAGCTGTTTTTATTTAGCCAAATTCGCACTAAATTTCCCATCCAATTTCACTTTTGTTTTAGGTTAAGGGTCACTTACTGACCATAAAAGCACAAAAAGCTGACAGATCCAGGTGGAGCTTCGCTCGCAATCTTAAATAAAAGTTTTTGGCCGATATCTCGGAAACTATCCACTTTAAGGCAAAAAATATTTGGATATTTTTGAAGATAGTAAAATTTCACATCTTTTATACGTTGTAGACTTTTTTGTAAAACTTTCCGTTTACGATTTATGGCCTATTTAATGAGCCGGTTAATCGTTTTTGGCAAGTAACTCTTTAAATATTGGATTAATCAATGAAATGCATATATCCATTTTTTTAAGATTACTTTATTTGAAACTTTTTTCTAATGCTTTTTGAGTTTTAACGTTTAATGTTGGATTACCGGGTGAAAAATAGAAAATTTCAAGGTATGTATGTTTCGTATATATTTCGTACAACTAAATAATATTGAGTAGTTATTTTATATTCGGATGCAAGAGAATTTCGGATGCAAGAAAATAAAAGGAAATGAAAGGCAAATATTTCAAAAATGTATTTAAAAAATTTCTATAAGTAAAAAAAAATCTAAAATTTTGCCGTTTCGAAAACGGCGAAAATCCACTTGTATTGGAAATTTCTTCTTCGTTTTCATTACATCCGTAAAACAACTTGGCCTGCCACGTCACCCGCCGAGCGGCGGCATTTCTACAGTGAACGTACAACAACTCAAAAAATATGGGCACTAGAAAAAATTTCAAACAAAAATTGTAGAGAATAAAGTTATCTAAAAACTACATACATGAATTTTATTGATTAATCCAATATTTTACGATTTATTAGCCAAAAACGATAAACCGGTTCATTAAATAGTCCATAAACCGTAAGCAGTAAGTTTTACAAAAAGTTTACAGAATATTAAAGATGCGAAATTTGACTTTCTACAAAATAGTCTATGTAACTTTTGCCCTAAAGTGGATAGTTTTCGAGATATCGGTCAAAAACTATAAGATTGCGAGCAAAGCTCCACCTGGATCTATCAGCATTTTGTGTTTTTATGGTCAATAAGTGACCCTTAACCTAAAACAAAAATGAAATTGAATCGGAAGTGCAAGGTTAATTAATGCTTTATTTACTGAGTTATGTCTACCATTTGAAACTTAGAGCATTTTAATGCTCTAAGATTTGAAATGGTTTATTTTTCCATTTACATAGGACATGTTTCGGATAAAAAGGAATCATATTATTGTATTAGAAAGATAAACTATATAATATAGGGATGAAATTTGCAACATAAACAACTGTATCTTTTGTGTTGATTTATTCATTATTATTTCAGCTTGATACCGCCACGCGTTCTTGAAAAAAAAAAGGTATTTTTAGACAGACAGATAGACAGACAACAAAGTCTGCCTGTCTGTTTGTCTGTCAACACCCTTTTTCTCAGGAACGCATGGAGGTATCAAGCTGAAATTTATATCGAATACTCAAGTCTACGGTATCTTAAGGCTGTGAAAAAATCAAAATCAAAAGATACAGCCGTTTTATGCTGCAAATTATCGCAAATTTCGACATTCGCAAGGGAATCAAAACCTACATTGTACTTCCCGTGAACACAAAGTCTTGAAATTTGGTTAAAAGCATGGAAATATAGTCATACTATAATATATTTCCATGGTTAAAAGCAATGTCTTATAGCACAGATAAAGGAAAAATTGCTAAAACATACATTTTAGAGTTACAACATAATAAAAAGTAGGTTTGTTCGAAGCCCTCGGTGCGCAACTCCGACTCGCACTTGGCCGGTTTTTTTTGCCCCACCCTGTGCCCATGGCTAGCTACGCCCATGCATAAAGACATTTTAAGTTTGAAAAATCAGATGTTTTGCGCGAAGTGACAGTAGTACCCACCTCAACGCTTCGCATATTTGTATGTCAAACAATCGTACACACCATCTTATTGTTAATCGTGACGCATTCGCTCCAAAACTGCTTGATTCCCGCGAATTATGACGGATCAACGCATTACAATTATTTATAGATTTTTCGCTTATTTATTTGCTAGTGTTATTGAATCTTTTATATTGCTTTGTTGAAGGGAAACTTATTTAGGCGCGTTGAGAGTAAAATTTCAAGGTCGCGTCTTGGCAATACCGTCACGTCATGGAGTAAGGCGACGATTTCGGTATATCTTTGAATCTTGCCAAAGAAGTTTTACTTCTGGCACGTGTGCTCAGCACACACGCTCTTTTTTATTAGACGTGGACTCGTTTTCACAGTTATATTTTGTTTCAATCTCTCTGAAATAAACTGTATAATATGTTACTCGATACTTGCTTGAAAATTTATTGAATCGATTCAATTATTATCTACGGTATACCATAAACATGACAATACCCTACCTATAAATCCATAAGCAATCATCATTAATAGGCTTAATTGTAGACTCGCTATCGATATCTAAAGGATGTGACCACAAATAAAGGAAGATAGAAAATCTATAGTATTTAATTGAATAGTAGATAGATCTTCTCTAATCGGTTCTGGTATCCCGACATAATCTCTTGTGCACCGCAATTATAGTATTATGTCGTTTATCTTATAGTCTTTATAATTATTGCTTTAGAGCAGCCTTTCCCAACCTTTTCCAAAGGCGGACCCCTAGCGCCACCTTGTTATGATTCGCGGACGCCTTAAAAACGTTTTCGCAGTTCTCCCATAGGTTAATTTTTATTAATTTAACAGATACACTTAACAGATTATTCCATCCTAAAACTGAAAAATACAAAGCCTGGCCGTCAGAATAGTCTGGTCATTAGCTTTCGTAATTTTCTTGATTTGTCTGCGGACGCTTCGGGATATGCTTGGGTTCCGCGGACCACAGGTTGGGAAAGGCTGCTTCAGAGGACTGCATAACCAATGAAGATTTTCGCGATAGTAGTAATTTTATACGGTTTGACACAGATTATATAAATTATACTTTATACAGATCATACGACCGGTCCGCAGTTGGCAAGCTATCAATTATTTCTTTCAACGATGCGAATTTAACTATCTAATTGTTATTTAGGTTAAACTTTTGATTTCCTCCAATATTTCCAAATTGACTTATTCCAAACCGTTTGAATTAAATATTTATTTTCTTTTTATTAATAACATCCTTGCCTAGTTTTAAATCTTACCGGGATACCCGGACGTGTGCCGGTAATGACCCGGAAAGTGTCCGTGACTAATGCTTCCTGACCGTTATTTGGGACGCCGACGGATAAATTAGTTGAAAGTATTGGATATAGGATCCTTGTACTATTGCTCTAAAGTAGGTAAGATCTACAATTTACCGTTAGTTGCAAAATTAAGATTAGTTTTCGTTTGAACAAAGAAAGAAAACTTAACGTTATTAACATAGGTCTGATATTAAAGGGAAATTGGTATGTACCTACTTAAATTACAGAAGAAAAGGTGAATGAAAAAAGTAAAGTCACAAAACCTGGATAAATGAATATTTACCAAGCAAAGCCTTAAAATTATCGATACATAGCTCTAGCTAGTCTAAGCATAGTAAAATACTCTATAAAATAATAATCGGTACTTATTTGAAAATGAATAACCATAAAACGGAAACTTCGTTTCAATAAACTGTTAGTTCTATTTAGGTAATCCGAGTTAATCATGGCTTACAAACATGTGATTAAAACAAGGCATTTACTCGAACCACATGCTATAGAAAAACACTGCTTTTTCAATGAGTAATGTACATCACATGTGGCTGTGAAATTGATTTCCAACAAATCAAACTAATTGAAAGTAAGAAAACGCGGCACGCGCGTCTAAAATTAAACCAAGATGGCCGACGACCCTTCAAGGTGCAAACAAAAAATTACGTCGCTCTAACTATTAGCAGAAATGTGGTTTCGCTTGTTAAATTTAGTCATATTTTATAATAATGAGCAGACGGAAATGAATAGGGATGGAAGTAATTTCACTTACGGCCATATTTTTTCAATATAACATAGGAGTTAGGACCCATTATTTCCAAATAACGGTATGTGGTTCAAATATTCTCTAATATAGACTTTCGATTAACAGTCATTTTCAAATGAATTAACAACGATTCATAGAAAAATCGTTCCTATTTAGCTTATAATATATATTATAGCTACGTTAAGTAGCTCATTTGTAAAGCTCACCTGTAAAGGAGACTGGATTCTAAGGTAAATTAAGGCATATTAAGTATTCCATTCGAATTACTATATATATTGGTGCACCGGAATACAAATTTAGAAAACTTTTAAAATTCGAATACCGAAACGTAACCGAAATCCGAACAGAGGAAACGGATGTGTCGTTGTCGCCTTTTTAATATTACCATTTTATTTGATATTCCGCTCGCGTCTAGCATAGTGGTGATTAAAAATAAAAATTCTTTTCATCTCGACCGCTTCGTCTTCAAAACTATTTGCTTTTGAAGTTTTCCCACTTCCCACAAATGTTCATAATTCAGTTTTAAATTTTTAATATTTTGTATTGGCGGTTAGAGTGGAACTTCCAGTTTTGACAGCTGTCCACACTTCGGGAAGTCGATTAACTCATTGATGTGTTTCGGTTCGGAAATTGTGGATTGAACATCTTAAAACTTTAATTGATTGAAGAAATTTAAATCAAAATGTAGATAAAGGATAAGCTTTAATCTTTTCTCAAAGAACAATTTTGATGGAATTTTAAGAATATCTATTGCGATGGTGAGAAAAAATAACATTAAATAAAAATCATGGAATGTTTTCATTTTTTATTAAAGATCTTAACATGAGCTATAATTCTTTCATTTACAATATCACAAAATTCTTCATAGATTTTAAGATATTTGTACATTACAAAATATCCCTAGACTTTGTTGAAGTGTGTATTTCACCACTTCTATGTAATATAGCTTTTGTCCTTCCTTAAAGATCAGCCCCAAGGTGAAAAATTAAACCCTTCACAAAATTGAAGTTTGCAAAGTTTGACGTGTAATTAGAAAGGGATCAAATACTTAGATTAGTTATGACAGAAAATTACACCATCACTTGCGCAGGAAATGATGCTATTTCTAAATGTCATACGCCAAAACTGACACTGTCATTTGACTCCCTTACTGTGAATACACACTATGAAATATTTTAATACTTATTGCTTTGGTAATAAGGTTGAAAATTGTGCACAGTATTTTTGAAGGGCAGCCAGTCGTTACGGTATCTATTTTGGAATTAATGACATCGATATTTGACGCTTCAGGTATACCGTTACCGTTCGATTTTAATTTTGAAAGAATGTCATTTTTTGCTGTATTTCTCTCTTCGCTATTATTTAAACATTTTTTTTCTGCGATTTCCCATATCAGAAACTATAGTATATAAGTGTTATTTGAAAATTTCCTGATATTCGGGTAAAGGCAGACTACTTCATCAGTTCTCAGAAGATTATGCTACTAGAATAGAGTAAAATGAACATGAATAGGTGCTATAAAATCATCATCAGATCATCAGAATCAAACTTCACATTATAACCATCCAAAATACGCTTTATAAGATTCAATACCTATTCCATTAGTTTCTCTACACATACCTCTAGAGGCTAGGTAAAAACCTTATTCTCATAAAATACACAACGATGAATTACATCGAGACATTGAATATTTTGTAAATAATCGACCCCTTCATCTGATACGGGAGCATAAAGTCCGTTCACATTAATTACTGCATTGACATTCACTTAAACAAGGGTCAACTTCATCAGTTTAATGACTTCCCAGTTAAACGACTCCTTGCTTTTGTGGATAGCTATTTACATACAAAAAGTTCTTTGAAATTTGTAGTTGATTGGTGTGGTGGTTTCCTTCTATTGTCATTTTGTATATAATATGTGATAGCAAATAGCAATCCTCATTTTTAATAAAATAATCTTCGACGTGTTTTTGTGGAATTCTTGTTTTAAGTGGAGATTGCGAAAAAATGTTGAAACTTCTGTAAATCTTTGCATTGTGCAATTATAAAATACTAGCTGCTCCGCGCGGTTTCACCCCCGTGGCTCCACTCCTGTTGCCCGTAGCGTGATGAAATATAGCCTATAACCTTCCTCGATAAATGGGCTATCTAACACCGAAAGAATTTTTCAAATCGGACCATTAGTTCCCGAGATTAGTGCGTTCAAACAAACAAACAAACTCTTCAGCTTTATAATATTAGTATAGATATGATTTGTTACTTGATGATACTTGATTATTGTTACTCGGGATAACTACTTTTAAAAAAATATTTATAACGCCACAAAAAAAAAATAGCAAAACAATCTAAAATAAATTCTTAGAACTTTTTATTTTTAATTCCGAGCTTACAATACAACTCCACTAAATCTCATGTCTAAAATAAATCCACTAAAATGATTTACACATCAATCGAGCACATTAATCATAGAATTTATTGAACTTGAGGTTAGCATTATTAATCCATTAAAATATTTTAAAAATAAATCGATATAAAAATATACATTACTTTTATGACCATTACGTAAAAATGTTATACACTTTACCATTTCATTTTGGCTCCCACGCGTTTTGGATTGAATCCAAGCAATCAAAAACTCATACAATGTTTGATATACAAAAGATTCGTATTTCATACGTCTTATTATAAAGAGTAATTTTAGTGAAATGATAAATAATAAAATGCTGATGTGACCGCTTTACCCGTGTTGTGCTGTTTCAAATTTCGAAGTAATTTTTTTATGAGAATTGAAGAATGGAGAATATTTTCTATGATATGCTAAAACGCTTAGAAGAACGAAGTATTATTTTGCTTAACTATATATTTTTATATGCTACATTTCTTATTAATACGACTCATATAATATATAGGGTTATAACGGCAAATTAAAATAAAGTTAGTAGCTATTTTAACAAAATTGCAATTTTTTAAAAATACGGAACACTCAACCGTTTGGCAGACACACGCTTGACTGCTCCTTAATTATATTTTTGACGCTTTGCCATTTCCTTCGGATGTTCACCTTTGACGCAGTGGATGTGTCAAAATTGCATAATTTATATTTATATTACAAGTGTGTTGGATTTATAATGTCAACTCTAATGCAGTACACAGACTAACTTGCTGTTGAGGTTATAAAATAGATCTCTATAGTTGTTCTATTTTATTCAGGTAGGTATATAATAAAATCTACAATAGAAATTTAATTTTGTCTTTTAAGTTTTATTTACAAACTTACGAGAGTTTTTGGTTTTGTTTTGAATCCATTAAATGAATGTATTTAATGACATAGTATTATCCTTTTCTAAACCTTTTTTACAACTTAAAAATAAGCATTTAAAAATTATACCTTCATTGTTTAAGGCTTCATTTGTTTAAAAATAAAAGACGATGACAGTTTTGATCCGATTATTAAAGAAAGCGTTGCATCATAATTTGAATACAATCGAAAAATTGTGAAGGATGCAAGAAATTCATTGTTACTATGAAATTAGGTACATTTTGGTGGGCGAATAATTTGACAATGGTCTTGAGACAATGGTACTCGTATGTGTTCGTTTTGTGTTGAATATGAAATAACTGTTAATTTTATTTTTTACTGTTAATTTTATTTCATTGAGTGTTCAACAAATTATAGGGTCTGATATACCTACAATCTACAAACCTAATAATATATTCCTTGGTTTTAAAAATAATTATAAAATGCATGAATAAATAATTATAATTTACAGGAATGTATAATTATTATACTTTTGATTTAATTTACGGCTCAGTGTCATTTAAATATGAATATTCGTCGGTTTATGCAATTTTTTATGACTATCAAAATATTATAAATCGCTTACTCTCAGTCGACACTTGAGAATTACGAGTAATTGCTCATAAACCACCAAATCACCAATTAAGCTTAAATTTCACTACCAATAAGTATATGTCTATAACTTGCTAAGCACCACTTCAAAATAATGTTCCAACGTAAAAATGTCACAATTTCATTAATAAAGTAGACTGGTCAATAACGACGTATGTTCTCACGATTGTGTATTGTTTTTGAAAACAAAAATATCCCATTGAGAAAGCTTTTCGGGTCCAAGGGCGTAGGCTTGCATCTGTTCAGCACATGCACCCGAGTCGACCTTACGTTCGCGAAATGACTAGTGATGGGTTAATTTATCGATATTTTATTTAAAATAAATGGAAAGGTTTATGTTCGATATTTAATTATATAAAAGAGTAAGAATTTTTATATTATTTAAATCTCGAAATGATCTGCCGATAAATAAAAATTTATGTCAAGCAAATAAGTAATTAAGTCACTGTACAATATTTCAATAAGTTTATAAAAGCCCTTAAACATCATCAATGTAACTAAAGAAAATTTATATCTAAAATCTCATAGAAAAACCTTTTCACCACTGAAATCTCACACTACCCTTGAAATTAATACCCGTATCGCAAATAAAGCAATCTAATTGAAACCGTGCATCAACAATATTGTTTTCGCGTTAAATCAAAACGTGCAGCCAAATTACCAATCGGCCGTATCTCATCTGAAACTTCAACACATATCCCATTCTATATTATCCGACTTATTTATACTTCAGCGCAACGAACTTGGTAAACAAAGGTCGCGAAACACATCCGAGTGAATTCATCGACGTTGGAAGGAACAAAGCGCATCACTGTTCAAAAGCAATATTTCACAGGCCACAAATCTGTGCGGCCGTTAATGTTTCAACCGAGCCCACTTTCGAAACAAAGAAATGCAACAGTGTCTCTCGTAAAATGGGACAAAAAATGGCAGGCATAGAAACTGTGCCATTGACTTAATTTTAGTGAATCTTATGCTGATCTCTAAGATGCATATGCTGAAAGGGCAAATGCAAATATTAATTCTCTTATAACAATTTTGTTAACTAGAATAATTACATTTATTTGCCTTGTCTCTATATTCTACTAAACGTAGGTATCGAGAGAGTTTATATCAAGTATAGATATGTCTTTTCGTACACTATTATAATAATTCCACGGATAGTCACTTTTTTGCACGGTTCTGATATTTTCGTACCAATTAATTACATAAATACTTACTACACCCGCTAATTCTGTATATGAATACATATTAAAACATAAGAACCTCCGAAATATTTTTGCAACATGAGGGAAGTAATGAATAATTACAAATGGTCGAAATACGTGGAACAAACACTGCAGAAAGACGATATTTTGAAACTTGGCTAAATTAAAACATTTCTTTTGATTCTCGAGTGCTCCATAATAACATTGTAAATATTATTTGCATAAACATTTAACGGAGATTGTTTTTAAGTTGATTGCTCATAAAACATTGAAATATCGCGAAATTTAAAACGAAATGTTCAGGGAACGTGAGACGTAAAATTTGGCTTTCGCATGTGCGACACGTTTTTGTTTTTATTACTGTTGTAATTATTTTTAACCCGATTTTTTATGAAATATTCAAAATTTCTAAAAAATATAACTATTAGGTTATCTACAACTAATATGTATATACGATAGTTAATGCAGAACTAGGAACTATGTATGTCTGAACTTCATAGAGCTAATGATGAGTCAAAAGACCAACAGATACTGCAATTTCTAAATTATGGTAGTAATAACAAGAAATAGCACAAATTGATCACAAGATTAATGCATCCAAGTTTTGATATGAACAGTTCTGTAGCCAATTTTTCGAGTAGCCTGTATGATTGAATCGCATTAATAATTATTATTCATATTTGTTTCAGATGACGCATACGCTGTTATAGAAGCGCCTTCGAATGAGAGGCTGCGTCTAATCTGTGGCCTGAAGCCAAGAAATCAGTTACCAGCCGTGAGATGGTACTTTGATGGAAAACCAATTGATTATCAAAGTAGGACGCGGTTGGTTCAGCAGCGGCAATGGTTAGTATAATTGACTAATAGATTTAATTATTTCACTTGAATTATATGGCTAATGTTATCATTTAGGTATATAAATTGTTTGATTACTACTGCAGAGATAGGATATTATTTGTTGCTTGTAATACTAAAACGGAAGTCACCGACCAGCCCTTAATGTGTGATGAAATTGATGGATGATCTCTTTATATTTGAGAGAGCATAAATCTTTACTGGATTAATTTGTTCGATTTATTTTCACAATTCAGTTTAAAAATAGTCACCAGCTTATTGCTTAGATTTCTGTTTATACTCTATTACAATATGCGAAAAACCCACTTGATTTATATTATAGGAAGGCGTATTAAACACTCATAAAATCCACCAATAATAAAAATTCTATGAACCATGAAAATCGTGGCACATCATCCTAGAATTAGAATTCTCGAAAACGATATTGAACTAAATCTAATTCGATCAGAATTTACATCAATATTTACGCATTGCTATGTCGAATCTGAAAATACAGGCAATAAATCAAATGCAACTGGTCAAAGTCAATGAAAACAAACTGTCGATCATGATGTGTGGAATTGACTGGATAATGGTATTACATTAATGCTTAGAGCGGGGGTTTTGGAAATGTAAACATGAAAATATCACATATTTCTTGTAGCGCAGAGCGTTGCGTGCTTGTAATTTTAGAGAGATTATCTGGATTTAAGTGGTTATAGTTAGGAATTTTCTGTGTATGATACTGTTTCTAAGACGTTTCTATGATTTGCTACGCATAGCGCAGAAGATTAATTAATAATTACTTTAGATAGATTAATAAACAATTACCTTTTACTTTGCCATTTTTAAATTCCTATAAATTTAGTACAAATCTGGACATTTTCGCAGGTGATAGTTTTTTTGTTTCTTCAAGATTTATCCATATTTTCTAACAATGATTATAGAATTATTTGTTATTCACAGGTTACGAATAAAAGGGTTCCGTGCAAAGGACGCCGGTGTATACGCTTGTCAGAACGAAGAAGATAACACTAAAGAAATGAGCGTCACCATCAAATACAAGCGCGATCTGGGAGATATTGAAGGTAACTATTTATAACCTAATTTTGTTTAGTTTTAAAGAAGCAAAGCAATCTTTCTTATATATAAAAATGAATCGCAAAATGTGTTGGTAAGCGCATAACTCGAGAACGGCTGAACCGATTTCGATAAGTAATTCTTTTTTTATTATATTCCTTGAAGTACGAGGATGGTTCTTATGTAGAGAAAATGTAAACATGTACCACGGGTGAAGCCGGGGTGGACCGCTAGTTTTTTATAAAAGTCAAAAAAATCTTAAACTCGTTCTCTTTAATAGCATAAATATATATTTATATATATATTTTTTAACCGGATCAGTGAGAAAAGCTAGCTCAAAAAATAATAAAAAATTGGTTATACTAAAATAATAAGCACCTATTATTACGTTGGTTAATACAAAAGGCGAAACAATACAATGTGCATTTTTGGAAAAGTATTTCACTGACAGGAATTTTAAAAGTTAACGATGTTATTAATAACATTAATCGTTTAATCAGCGTAAATAATTCATTAAAACTGTAAGCACGTGAACTCGTAGTAAGTCCTCAGATATTTTGATATGATATTTAATTGGCATCTTTATTGGCTCTCCAGATGTGTAAACATACCAACTGAATGCCTTTAAATTGCACCGAAGCGATGAAATGTTTTGAATATAAATATTTCCATGTTTTTGAACTTGCGGATTTGGATTTTGTCGCATGCGTCTGGATTTCACGATTATTGTTTCCTGTTCTTGAAATGCGATGTATATGTTTAGACTTTAAAAATGGAAGTATTTTTAATAGAGCACGTGAATATCTTAAATATCAGAGTCAGATATGGGGATGATGCATTGAGTATATTATTTTTTAATAAGGGTAAAACGATCTATAATATCAAAGTCTTTACAATGACTTTTATTTATTTTTTATTTTTAGAGATAAAGCTATATTATAGAGTTAAAAAAGTTTTTGCAAAAATATCATATTAAAAATCTGCATCAACATCTCTTGTGTAGTTTTAAAGATTTAAGCATACATAGGGATATAGGACGACTTTGTTTTATGCTATGTAGTGACATAACTAACACTCCTGCATAATATTCCAGAATACCAAGCAGACGACAGTCAACGACCAATGCCAGAAATATTAGCGCAGCATTCAGCTCAATTAGTTGACAATAACACTATCGTAGAAACACATAGAGAATACGACGTAAAAGATGATGATCTAGACGATAGGAATGAAAAAGAACATCTTAACTATGGCCACGTGGATAACACTAAATCGAAATATGCACCGAAATTTAAGCATCCATTGAAAATGTTTAATATGGAAATGAAACCCGCTGGTAGCTCCATTCGGTTCAAATGTGCTGCTGAAGGTAAGACAATGTTCCACTGTTTCTTAGTGTTTTCTTTGTTTAGTTTTGTTGTAAATCATTATTTTGATCTTCGAAATAGTATAATAATGTTAAGAAAGGAAAACGTCCTTTATTATACAGTATAAATTCTTCTATCTTTCTAAACTTAATCATATCTAATGTAATATTAAAATTGGCATCAAATCATTACAGAACAGTTTCTCGTTCAAACTAAATTATGAACCATAATATTATCTCTCGTAAGACTACATTAAAACTATAACGATAACGACATGTTTACAAATAACCGCTGTTTACGCCAAGGGAGGCATTAACCCACGTTAACTAAAATGATATTCCAAACCGTAAAGCAAACAGCTGTAGTTATAAATACTTTACAACGTCGTAAACTTTCACAGGTAATCCTATGCCGAACATAACGTGGTATAAAAATAATGTGACGCCGATATCCAGGAGTTACTTCAAACCATCTTATGGTAAATGGTCCATGTCGTTGGATGAACTGACCAAAGCTGACAATGGTAATTACACCTGCAAAGTTTGCAATGAATTAGGGTGTGTTCAGCATACCTACTCCCTTCATATTCAAGGTAAGACTACTAATTGACTACTTACTAACATACTTTTTAATATAGAGTTAAATAAGCGCATAGAAAGAATAGAAATCTAACTAAAAACATACTTCGTAGAACGGTATCCTTCAAGTCCGTACATAAAAGAGGGATATCCTGGAAACATCACAGTGCTAGTAAACGATACGGTACAGCTCCAATGTCCACCAGTATCAGATCTAGAGCCTCTAGTCTACTGGCTAAGGCCATACAACACATCGTTGAAAGACGCAGAAGTCGGCCCTAGTGACGCGCCCACTCCTGTTGGCGATCGAATTGAGGTCTTTATTTTTGAATTAGGTGGAGGTTTAAGTCTTCAAATCGTAACTTACATAAGTATATAGACACTTAAATGATGGTGGAAGAATAGGATCACAGCAATTTTCATAGAAGCACTATTGTAATCAAGCACTAACTGGTGACGGTTCTCGGTGATGGTTCACTTTCCCATAACTCATTATTTTCTAAGGCTAAAGGTTAATCTAACTCTATGTACACTCCTTCCTGCAAGATAACGACGGTTGATGGGAAAATTTATAACCGCAATTTAGTTTCCGCAGAACGGGAATTTCGATTATTATAGATGCTCCTGTCGCGATAGATTACTTCGCCTATTTGTCTTATCAGCGAGCAATCTGCGCAGATTGTGTAGGCATTTATAAATTGGATGCATCTATCTTACGATTATTAACGTGGAGATTAATGGTATGTTGTTTGTTCCTAGAACGACTATACGCAAAACCGGTGCTAACACAAGGCGCCGTCAATCAGACGAAGCTCGTTGGCCAAACGGCGAAATTCAGCTGCGAATTCCTCTCAGACCTACATCCGTCTGTTTATTGGATGTATTTTAATAAACACGAGTACATTTATAATGAGTCTACTTCGGACCCGGCTAGCAAAGAGCTGATCGTGTATAATGATGTATCTAAAGTCGTTCTGGTGAGGGCTTGTTATTAACGCATGTGTGTGGTGTGGAATGTGGATGCATGATCGCTTCTATCTTGTTTCTGATTTATTATATGTATTATCGATTTCAATATCTTATTCTAATGAATAAACTATAATATTACTACATACTAAGGCCTCTTGGTTGCTTGGTAGAAAGACGCTAAATTCAAAAAGGTTTGTTTTATGTAGTTTTATATTACAAGGTGTTTTCGTGTCGCATGGAAAGCGTTTTTAAATACTAAGCGTTTTTATTAATATTTTTCTCATTATTTTAGACGGAAAATCCTTCAGACATGCCAGAACAGCTAACCATTTACAATGTAACTAAAGAAGATGAAGGCTGGTATGTTTGCGTTGCATTGAATTCATTGGGAAATACTACAGCCAAAGGATATTTGACTGTTCTTGATTGTAAGTACATTCTGATCTTTCATTCTGTAGGCATATAAACAATATTTGCAAAAAGGCTTATTTTGTGACAATCGCATGAATTTTATGATATTAAATGATATTATTATTATTTTTATTTATTTAGCCAGAGGTCGTGGGTTCGATTCCCACCCGGGGCAAATATTTGTGTGATGAACATAGATGTTTGGGCGTTAATTATCTATATAAGTATTTATTTAAAAATTATATATGTATGTTTATCAGCCATCTGGTTTCCATAACACAAGCGAAAGCTTAGTATGGGATCAGATCGTGCCGTGTGTGAAAATTGTCCTGAATATTTATTTATTTATTTTATATTGGAACTAGTAAAACACTGTATAATGCTCTAGTAAGAATACTCATTTTGTTAACAATAAATTGCCTTTAATTTCACACAAACTACGAAATAGGCTAAAAAACTAAAGATCTTATCTTCCACAGCATTTCCCGTGCCAGAAGCATTAGACCACGGCAAGCACACACTGCTGATAAACATTCTAACAGCAGTACTAGGCGCGATGTTCTTCGTAGCAGCGATCATAGTGGTGATGATCTTCAAGAAGCTGAAACAGGAGAAACTAAAGAAGCAGTTAGCGATAGAAACAGCTCGAGCCGTGATCGTTACGCACTGGACGAAGAAGGTCACGGTGGAGAAGCCGCAGATGAACGGGGAACAGATTGCGAGTGGAGAGGGCTTGGTGAGTATTTTTATGATAGTAAATAAGTAATGACCAGTTTTACTAGCTTTCCGCCTGCGGCTTCGCCCGCGTTTTCAAAGAAAAAACCCGTATATTTCCCGTTCCCGTGGAAAAATATGTCTTATTCAGTTACAAAAAATTCTTCTGTTAAAATTTGGTATGTATTGTCTTCAGCTACCTATATACCAAATTTTATTCGTCCATCCTCACAAACTTTTGCATTTATAATATACGTAGGATTTATTTTTCTGTTTCGTAAATCTAGTAGTTAAAAACATATTAGCAGGATCAAGAAGCTATAAAGATGAAGGAGGAAGCTTATGTTTATACTCAGTACTGACATTTGTAGCTAAGTCAGCATTGTCTTTCTTTTATATTATCGGTCCTATGATAAAAACAGTACAGTTACTTGTAAAATATACCAACCATTGATTCACTTCTAATAAAAGACTTTGTAGATGACATTGGGCATAAATTAGTAAGTTTATATTTATATTAATATTATAACTCGAATCATGTTCACCGTTTTCTACTGTTATACAATTAATTAACAGTTATTGTTAATTAGGATTAACGATTAAGTACCTTAGTAAAAGTTAAGCCTGCGAGTAATAACAATTATTAAATACGAGTGATAAAATTGATCCTGTTTTTCTTATATTCTGTTGTTGAATTGTGTCTTACCATTGATTTTTTCGCAATCTATATATAACATTAGGTAACTAAATGTGTAAGAAAGAAAGAAAGAAAAACGTTTATTCTTTACCATACTATTAAAACAAAAACAATGACTTAAAACTGAACAATAAATAAAATTATCATGTAAAAATTTAAATGAAAAATATATACTTTTTCAGCTCATGCCAGTAGTAAAAATAGAGAAACAAAAGCTGTCCCAAGTACAAAACAATACGGAATCAATGTTGATGTCGGAATACGAGTTACCCGTGGACATCGACTGGGAGGTCCCGAGGGAATCTCTCTCTCTTGGCAAAGTGCTGGGAGAGGGAGAGTTCGGGAAAGTGGTGAAGGCGGATTGTGTGGGGATTGTGAAGCCATCTGTGCAATCTGTGGTCGCTGTTAAGATGTTGAAAGGTAAAGTTGTTTGGGATAGATGTGGTTGTGTAAAACGATAAAGCTTGTTGTTCAATGTTGCTATTTTGGAATTATTTGAAGCTATGCATCTATGACCTACGATATTTAATTAAAGAATACTGTTCAAATAGACATATTATAAAAAGTATCTTAATAAAAAACATTTTAATGATTTTATGATATTCAAGATATCTAACATGACTTATATGTTCGTGAAACTCTGTTTAAGAAAACAATAATTTCTGTTATGTGACGGACACTTCAAATCATTTAAATTTTTTAAACGTTAAAAATATAAAGATTTTCCTCTTTACATATATTTTCCTATGTTTCCTGCATTTCCAGTATTTAATGAAGTTCCAATTATTTTTCACAGAGGGCCACACAGACGCCGAAATGATGGCATTAGTGTCAGAAATGGAGATGATGAAGATGATCGGCAAACACGTGAACATCATCAACTTGCTCGGATGCTGTACACAAGACGGACCTCTATATGTTATTGTTGAATACGCTCCAAATGGGAATTTGAGAGAATTCCTTAGGAACCATAGACCGGGCAATAGGTATGTTTGTTGTAATAGTACAATAGAAAATACATAGATGGCGCTGAAATCAAATTAGCAATTAGTAACATTAGTAGAGCAATAGATGGCGCTAGATAAAATTTTTCCATTCAAATTACCGGTAATAGTTCTAGATAACTAATTACCAATATGAAAATGTTTTATTATTTAGATATGAATCTCCAACTGAAGATCTGAAAGAAAAGAAAACGTTAACGCAGAAGGATTTAGTATCATTTTCATATCAAGTGGCGAGAGGCATGGAGTATTTAGCTTCAAGACGGGTAAGATTTTAGTGTATTTTAATTGTTAGCAAATTTTACAAAGCTCCTATTGAGTAGCAAGAAATTAACTTATTTTCATGAGTAGGGAAAAATATTACCTTAATATTGGAAATTATGCTTCCATTATACACACATATTATCATAATAATATGATATTTAAGATATAAATAGCTAAAGAACCATAATATGACGTCATAAGCTTAAAGCCTTTAGTATCCCTCGAGCAGGGTAAAAATAGCAAGTCAATCTGCGATACTTATACAATATAGTTACAATCTTTTCCTACACCCAACATTGAAACTTTCTCCTTATTAACTGTATGTGCACAAATTAGCACGCAAAATTGTCAGGCTCGAAATAAACTGAATGAATTTAGTAAAGATTAGAGAGAACATGAAATTTATTACCAAAGTTATGCACGCAAATTATTGTTAGGAACCTAGTTTATAATATTTTATATGATTTTATTAATATGATGTCAGAGCAAGCAAAGGGGGAAGATCCACCTCATGTTGTCATGTTTGTTACACAAGTTTTTAATGATAAATTCGTTCTTTTCTTGAAAGCCCTAATGGCGTAGTTGTTCGGGAACATAATTAACATTTAATACTTCATCATCATAATCATCACCAGCCTTTTTTTGTCCACTGCTGGACCTATCCCAATGCACGCCAATGAGCCACAGATTAGATACTAGACTGAGACGGTCGATGGTTTTTTGCTGCCAGTTGTCCAATGAGCCACAGATTAGATACTAGACTGAGTCTGGTCAATGGCTCTTTGCCGCCAATTGTGGCCAGCAACCCTGTGGATGTCATTTAATAATTATTTACCATAATTTCAGTGTATCCACCGCGACTTAGCCGCCCGCAACGTACTAGTCTCCGACGACTGTGTGCTCAAGATCGCGGACTTCGGTCTCGCCAAAGACGTGCACAGCAACGACTACTACCGCAAGAAGACGGAGGGCCGCCTGCCCGTGCGGTGGATGGCGCCCGAGTCGCTCTACCACAAGGTGTTCACCACGCAGACTGACGTGTGAGTAGCTGCAGTAGTAGTCGTAGTAGCGACCGGAGTAGCAACACTTCGGGCTCGCGAGGCGCTTGCCAGTAATGTATATTATCGCAAGGAAACCTTTGATCACCTTAGCCTTTAAAGAAAGTTAAACAGATGAATAATACATTTTCCACTTATCCACCAGGACACGGGAGTTCCCTTTTAAAAATAGTACGTAACTACCTTAGTTTTATTATTCCTATATTTTTTTAAAATAGAAAACATATTTTGTTTTATAACATTAAAATATCTACTTTAAATATTAGAATTTTTTAAACGGATGGCCAAGAAAGGCCCGACTGACAAGTCGAAAGACGCGGATTCGAATTCCGCCTCATGATCGATTTTTTCGGATTATTTAAATATTACTCAAAGATGATTGTTGATATAATTAATAATTATACGCACTTAAGTTTATGACTCGCGTCTGTTCTGTAATTTTAATTCAATACATTTTCAATAACATCGAATATTGTCTGCAGCTGGTCGTTCGGCGTGCTGCTGTGGGAGATAATGACGCTGGGCGGCACGCCGTACCCCACGGTGGCGGGGCAGTACATGTACCAGCACCTCAGCGCGGGCCACCGCATGGAGAAGCCGCCCTGCTGCAGCCTGGAGATGTGAGTTGCCATTATTGGACTTATTACCCCACTAGATTTCCGCCCGCGCGTTTTCAAAGGAAAACCCGCATAGTTCCCTTCCCGTGAGATTTACAGGATAAAACCTATCCTATGTGTTAATCCAAGTTACCCTCTATATGTGTGCTAAATTTCATTGTAATCGGTTCAGTAGTTTTTACGTGAAAGAGTAACAAACATCCATACATCCATACTTACAAACTTTCGCCTTTATCATATATTAAGATTAACAAAATAACTTGAAACATGACTTATTAATATTATTTATTTTTGTTTATTATGGGAAAATATTATTAATAAAAAGACGCGGGTTCAAATCCTGCATCAATCAATCAAATCGTGAAAGAATTTTTTCTATTCCTTATAATTTTCTCATATATGTCTTGTGATTTGTTCGATTTCTATACTAGAAGAATACCTAGAGGTAGAAGTGAGTTGAGCTCAATATTATTTGCTTTGCAATTTTGCACATATCTTTATTAGCCAACTAGTTCGTGTGTTGTATGTTTGTCTTCTTTCCCTTTAAAAAACCTTATTTGTTCAGAACAAAATAAATACATCAAAATTTTGTAGCACTATTCAGTATTAGTTACTTAAATATAATTGACTGAGTTACTCGTAGTTTTGCATTCATAATATTAACTAGTGGTCCGCCCCGGCTTCGCCCTTGTACCTACATGTTTAAACTATCCTATCTCTCAAGTTGGATCGAACTGCACATGATGTGCGAATTTTATTATAATCGGTTAAGTGGTTTAGGAGTCCAATGAGGACAATCATTGTGACACGAAATTTATATCTTCTTTTATATATTATAAAAATGAATCGCAAAATGTGTTGGTAAGCGCATAACTCGAGAACGGCTGAACCGATTTCGATAATTCTTTTCTTATTATATTCCTTGAAGTACGAGGATGGTTTTTATGTAGAGAAAACGTAAATATGTACCACGGGCGAAGCCGGGGCGGACTGCTAGTATATTAAAAAAGATAACTATTTTTCCCTACAAAAATTACTTGTACTGTTTTTATATGAACCTAACATTACTATAAACATCTTCTAGCTACATAATTAATAAGTTTTATTCTATTTCAGTTACATGTTAATGCGGGAATGCTGGTCCTTCTCTCCGGGCGACAGACCTTCCTTCACAGAATTAGTAGAAGACCTAGATAAAATACTAACAGTCACAGCGAACCAGGAATACCTGGATCTAGGGCTTCCACAGTTAGACACCCCACCTTCAAGTTACGATGGCTCTGGGGATGAAAGTGACAGTGAATTTCCTTTTATAAAATAAACTATTGGTATAATAGGATTTTTATAGGATTTTGAAGGGAACATGTCAATTTTGGAGTTCGACATTGATAATACTGGAGCATGCTCTAGGAATTATTACGTGGTTGTCTTTTGCGTATTCAAGATGGTTAACTTTCTGCGGTTATTGACTATTGTGCTGGCTGATCATGAGATAGGTAATAATTTATATTTCGAGTTAGTATTGTCAAAAGCAAATAAGAACAAAAGTTTAAGCGCCTGTAAATACTTCTTATTGAATTTGAGCACAGAGTATTTCTTACTTATACATGACAATAAATTAATATAGTTTATATTTTAATGTTATTTAGTAACTGATAATTACACAATTAATAATTATTCTAAGGTTTTTATTACCTGACTATATTTGAAGATATCGTGCTTACTCGAAATGATAAAGAATGTCACTCCTGACAAAATAATGTACGCAATTGATTATGAGAAATGTAAAACATTTTTAAACTTTTGAAAATGCCCACCTAAATCACGAATGATGATTTTTACGAAAAATCTTAGAATTAAGTACCTATATTACTTTTACGCAAGGCGTCACATATTTATTGACTGAATAATTATTAACATTATTCTTTTTTATAATTTTTTATTTATTTACCATATTATATGCATAGGTATTGTTGTAAATATTCTTTTATTTTGTGTGCATGCGTTATTAAATTGTACATATTAAACCAAAGCTTGAACGAATCGATGTATTATAAAAGTATTATTTTAAAAATTAGGATAGTCAAGTATTTTGTGACTGTGAGATTGTATTGTGCCTTATAAATTGGAAACAGTAACTAGCATAATAATTATTATGGTATTTTAAATTATGGTATGTTATTTCATTCAAAATAAAATTGATCTTATTTTTTTTCATTAAAAATCGAATAGTAGATTCTGTGAGTAAATTATTGACATGATGATATAAGCAGTAGAGCACTTGTTTTCTTAATTTTATATTTTTAAGTGTTGTATCTCTGGAATCTCTAGTCTATGACATCACCAGTTTATGTTATTAATGCATTTCACCACCAAATTATTTTTGTACTTAACTAGTTGTAAGTTATAATTGCTATTGAATTGATATTATATAGAAATTATTAATAATGTAAATATATTAGATTCACATTTATACCACAAACACTTCAAATAATATTTCTCTCTTTGGTATTTCAATTTTAAATAATAAAAACTGATTAATATCTAATAATATTAATGTATGTTTATATTGTCCTGTAAATATAAATTACTGTATTATAAATAAATGGAGCGAATGTATGAGTCCATAAAATATGCATTTCACAATAATCAGTAAATAATTATTTTAGTAAATTATATAGTTTATTGTCTATTGTGTTTAGAAGAAAAAAGTTAAAATTGGTATTAAGAAATATAGATGATGTTTAATTCGTGGAGAGACGAAATACGTACCAAATTGTTTGTATATTTGATAATTCTTTTGATTGTATGTTATTTTATGTTGTATGGGACTATGATGTGAATAAAGAATGCTAGTGCAAATGATAAATTTGTTTTCTTTTTAATCCCTGTATTTAGAAATTAGAATGATACTACATATAAGACCACCTACTTAATATTTAGTTATTACTAGCAATTAATCAAGTTTTATACTTAGTACCTACCGCTAGGTGTGTCCCTGATTCGCCCGTGGTATATATTTAGCGTATACAACAGTGAAAGGGTTTTTAATTTTTATAATCAGCCCCAAAAGTTCCTGAGACGCTCCCTGACGCTTCGATGCTCCTCAGGAATAAATTGTTGTTATTTAATTTTGAACATTATTTTAATTAGGACAATGTCGATAATAGTAAGATAATGAAAAATGCGCTGCGCTGCGCCTCGCCATATTGTGATACGCTGAGTTGACTCAAAACCACACGTGTAATAATCGTATGAACACGTGTTTAGTGTTAATTGTGACCAGAATGAATAATATTATAGAATGAAAATATATATGAGAAGTTTTTAAGTTGAACCTTACTAAGCAATTATAGAACAATGTAGGTAGGTCTAGGGATGGAAGATATTTTACTAAGTTGAATTTGGATAAAGGGCAGCCGCAGACCAAAAAAGTATCGTTGGGTAATGGAATTCGTTTAATTGTGAAGAGTACCTAATGGCTTGTGTATGTAAAATTAGTAGCGTAAGGATTGATAATAGATAGACTAGCGCAACTACGTATGCGAAAAAGTACCAATACTTTTGTAGGTACTTTAATACTATGCTTATAAAAGTTAGTATTATATTCTCTGTGCTATAAGCATTTTATAATTTTTTCATTCAAAAAGTTTAAAATCGTATGTGTACATAATGAATCAATATTTAGAAACATTTATCAGGTAAATCACTTGCTCGATCTGAGTATCAAGTATTTTTGGTGTGTTTTTTCTAGGTATTTAGATAGATTTTGTATTAAATAAAACTTCATATATAATTCAATTTCATTTATTTACGCCTCATGCAGGTCTTATTTTAGTTACAAAATATTAAAGTCATACAAATCACGCTAGCTTCAATATTTGAGTCCCCTTCGAGGAAACGGTGTCAATTTACAATAATACCTTAAATATGTGTTTTCTTTATAATTAAGTTTACAGTTCATTGACATACATTCGTGGTTTCAAATAACACAATTTCTGAAGCATGTTGACTCATTAGTATTTTAAATACCATATAACAATGATTTAACTAAAACACAAGTAAAATATACAATTTGAAATAATAATATAATAGCTAAAATCTCCAACTTAACCTAACAGATTCGAACATACATAATACTTTTCGTTTTTTGGTATATTACTTTTAACATTAATATTTACAAAATAATAAGCTGTCTATGATCAATCTAATTATGTCGATTTAAATTACTCAATGCGCAATAAATTAGAAAATTAATGGCATTTGTCATGAATATAATCACTGGTATTTTTTCCTTATTTTTGACCGTTAGAATACAGAGAACCCCAGTCCCCACTGAGTGGTCTATGAGACAGAAAAAAATTATAGAAATTATCAGAAATTACACTTTATAGTTTAAAAATTTAAAACACACACTAATACTTTAATGTCAATAACAAAGAAAAGTATTTTAGTCATAATTACATGTAATGTCAAGTTTATTTACAAAATATGACTATTATTCGAGATAATGTTATTACGAAATATTAAAACAATGAACTCGCATAAACTATCACATGTGAAACAAAACAGAAGCTTAAATACTAGAAACATCTTATTCCGGCTTAAAGCTTGTTTCCTTACAGCTATACATATATTTTCCTAAACTTTTTACTAAAGAAAGCGAATCGGCAACCAAAGGGCACTTCGAATACAAACAATTTTAATCCATTTTATATTTCACTTAAATACAGTTCCAATGAAACGAAACAATTTGTATGTCAGTATCAAAGGTTAGGCCACAAATGCCTGGCATTTCACAATTGAAGAAATAAAGGCTAAATCACATATTGACGCAACGCAATTTCTTATCCGGAATACGTGACGCATAATACGAGCTGGGAACAACCGCTTTAGCTTCCTTCTCTTCTTCCCTTTCCCTTGCCTCTCCCATGAGAGACTGTAACCCTATCTTCATGTCCGCTGCGAATTTCCTAACTAACCGTTCTAGGGAAAACAAATGCTCGTCCAGAGCTTCAGGCACTTCTTCCCGCATGAAGTCCGCTAATCTCAGAAGGTATTCTACATTGGAACCGGCAGAACCACGGCATTCTAGAATTTGCTTTGCGATTTCTGGAAGCGGTGCTGCACCCAACCAATGTCGGTTTTCAGGAATTGCTATGTAGAGGAGAGCGTCCTTTTTGTTATTGCTATTTCCTGGAAGGAATTGGGAAGTTCGTGGGTGGAAATTTACGGTGTAGGTCCGGTAGCCTCCGAGCTGGCACTCTCTGGTTGAGAGGTAAGGTAACGCAGCGCTGTTATCCGCAGCAACTAGGAACGCTTTTCCCCATGTGATACCCTGCAACAATAAAAACACGTCTGTTTAAATATGTTTTGTAGGAATATAAACGTAAACGAATTGGTCAGTAGTGCATTCAATCGATTGAACCTTGATAAGACTAGGAATGCATAAAAACTCGATTACGTGGTTTGTGAGGATCAATTCAAAATGAATTATTGTTGATTTTCCGTAAACAAGATTCCGTTTTATTTTCTTACTTCTAGAATTTTTTGTGTGGCATTTTTGTAGTTTTTACAAACGTTTCTCTTTATAAGAGTACTTTAATGGTTTTTACAGTTGATGTTACAGGGAAATTAGGTAACTTTCCTTTATTTCCTAGTAATAAAAAGATACGATAGCAAGGGTCGGTGATAGTTGGCATTAGTGAAACACGTGGAGCTATTAACTTGCTGATAACATCATATTAGCATCCACTGTGAACGTGTCGCAAGTTTTCGTAACCTTAGGTACTTGACGATATCGTTGTAAATTGTGAAATAAACCCTATTGGTCTTAATTCTAATTTGCGAAATAAAATTATTATCTATCGCATATATCCTGAAGATGTATGCGATTAATCACGATGGATAGTATTAATATATGATTGGGAAAAAAAACTGTCTATACATGGGTTGATTTAAAGAAAATAAGAGGAAGGAATTACAATCACTCAGATGGAGCAAGTGATTAATTGATTATTTTAATGGTACAATACATATAAAACTTACATCGTCAACATGTTTTTATGATAAAAAACAAGAGAAATTACGACACACATTTACATTATTTAGCTAGACATAATAACATCAATTAATATTTTGATACGAGTGTGCAGGAATTTACAAATAGCTGATATTTGGTCTGGCCAGTTTTATCAGTCTGGCCTCAATATGTGTCACGGCCTTTGTCCCGTGTTAAAAATACTTAATCCGAGGTCTTTAGAATTCGGGTGAAATTTTATTTATTTATAAATTCGCAGGAGCGGCCATTTACATATTTGGATTCAATAATATTGATATTGATTATTATTGAACGATATTGATTCTAAGTTTTAACGTAGTGAATGAAATGCTACGTGCCAATAAATTTTGGAACGGTTACAAAAGTATTTTCACCGATACCTACGTATTGTATAACATTGAACTCTACTACTAGGTACTAATTTAGAATCAAAACATCACAGATATTTAAACCTTTTCTATTATATGAACATTTTATGAGGGAAAAGGGCGCGCGGAAGTATCGTCTAAAGATAGATGAGGCCCACGATATTTTCTAGGGTTTATGAGAATTTTCTCACGTGTGTCATAGCATCTACGTTATTATTAAATCCTCAAAAACTTGTTGTTCAAGGTGAACTTCTGAAATTGAACTTTACTACAGCTACTCTACTATTTTGATGGATGCTATTATCTTCTATACTCCATATAATAAAGCTGAAGAGTTTGTTTGAATGCGCTAATCTCAGGAATCAGGTCCGATTTGAAAAAATCTTTCGGTGTTAGATAGCCCATCTATCGAGGAAAGCTAATAGGCTTATCATCACACTAAGATCCACAGGTGCTGAACCACGCGGGTGAAACCGTGCGGCGCAGCTAGTTAACAATAAAAGCGAGATTAATTACATAGAATATGCATACTATGGCAATCTATATTTGGCTTTTTGCTATCATATTATGATAAATACATAGTACAAGTAGTCTAGACACCCAAATAGTCCCATGATAAGCGTTATCGCAGTCGACAACATAAAATAAGACGTTATATAAATATACTATTAGATAATATGGATGATCTTGTTAGAAGAAAGTGTGGTGCTACTGTGTTATATAAAATTCTTATTTCTACCATACCTACGTCAATACTATAAGAAGCTTTTGAATGCAAAAGCGTGTTACCATACACGCGCCGTAGTTTTAATCAATTTGTTGAAGACTAACAACTGAACCTGAGACAAGCTGCTGACAATGCAGTAAGCACCATTTCAAATTCTTTAGGGATTGATCATTGGAAAAAAGTAGTGTTTGTTTTAACCTGGTCTGCAAATTTAATACAAAACGTTGCTCTGGTTTAGCCGTGAAAGCGTAACAAATAGGTAGAAAGACGTTCGCATTATATTAGTAGGGATTAAAATTCTAATCGCGATTATGTTTTCCCCTAATCTATGTGTACAACATAGCTTTGACCTAAACATAATATTGTTGTTTAAAACGTTTGTATGATTTGTCTTGAGATAACGCGTCAAGAATTAAACAAGTGACGTCACAAAAAGTAGCATTTTTGCGTAGAACAGTTTATTTTTGTTTTAGCGAAGACAACTGCGCAAATTTTTATCACGACGAAACTGTCGTCGAACCTAAATACACTAGAAATGAACCAGGTCAAGATGTTACGAATTTATCTAAACAGCTGTGCACCGCGGTTTTGTCCGAATTGCTTGAACCGCAGTTTTACCACATTGATTGATCTTAGCGTGATGATAGCCTTACACGATAAATGGACAATCTAACAGTGAAATAATTTTTCAAATCGCACCGGTACTTCCGGAGGTTAGCGCGTTCAAACAAACAAACTCTTCAGCTATATAATATTAGTATGTATAGAAGATAAAGGATGTACCTATACGATTCACATAAGGAGATATTGTTTTATATGTCCATTGTTCAAACTACCAACCTTTGTATAAAAATATGATTGTTATAGTTTCGATATCGTTTATAATAGCTCTATTATTGTAACGTGCTTTGTTTGATATTATGAACCTATTGCCTCCATATATGCAATATGCTCTATGTACGTTCCTATTACCTAGTTGTAATAACTTGCTGTGCATTGTAGTTTTACCCGCATTGCTCCGCTCCTGTTGGTCAGCGTGATGATGTATATATATATATAGCCTATTGCCTTCCTCGATAAATGGGCTATCTTTCACTGAAAGAGTTCACAAATCGGAAACGTAGTTCCGAAGATTCAAACTCAAGAAACAAGTCTGTAGGCTTTTTGTACTTTCTTTGAAGATGAAATGATTGAAATATAAGATTAAAGATGTCATTGCATTGAGTGTTTACGTAAAATATAGACAGGCAATTTTTCTGTCATCACGATGAATGGGCTTAATCCAGTCTAGACACGATATTTTCTTGTCATTCATCAGAACAGCTGTTGATAAAAATACAAATATAAGCTTCTTGATACTTGATTTTGCAAAACCTAAAAATATATTTTTAAATATTTATATTTTCGCTCTAGGTCATTATCGCGGTTTGATTTAGATATTAATTTTAATTTGAAATGTGCATTCGAGTTTTCATTGTTCAAAAAACGTTAAAAAAATTTCAATTTAAATTATAATTTATCGAATGTGTAGTTTTATATCAATTGTGTTAGAAAATGTAGCGTTAAATAAGAGTATGTACATTGTACAAGTTATCAACTGACACTAACAATTTAAATACGTTACAACGTCTTCATTATAGGATTGCATTTTATCCGATAGCAAGCGACATTTATAGAAATAAAACCATAACAGGATTATGTGTAGGGTCACGTGGCACGACAGCCGACACTTGCCTTCAATTCGCAAAGCACCGGATACCCTTTATCGAGAGACGGAGAGATATCAAATTGGTGACGAGTTATAGTAAGATTGAAACCTCGGAACATCGTAGGTACGTTCCGATGCGCAGAAAACAATTTTGGCACATATTAGATACTAGGTTAAGTGACTTTTGTGCACCCGCACTCCCACCTGCACCTAACTTCCGAATCGCCATTAAGTTTGAATCGAATCGAACTATAACTATGTAAGAACTGCGGTTTATGTGTAGGGTTCCGTACCAAAAGTACTACATATTATACTATTGCAATGTTTAAAAACACTAGGAATTGTAATAGTGTGCTATTAGTAAGTATTACTAATCTTTAGACTTTGTCGCTGACGAGACGCTGTTCGTCTGACTCTTTATCTGTATTAGAAACTATGAGCAATAAGGTCACGAATCATACTCACAAACTTTTTATTACTAAAATAGTATAATCCTCAATCCTCATTTCTCATTTCTATTGCTCTAGTAACGTTGTAAGTAGCATAGTCAGTTTATCACTCTTGAATAAACATTAATATTTGAATAGCATAAATTGAAATAACTTAGACGATAACCACAATAAACAAAGGCACGTGCTACCATAGCCGCTGATAATGGAATTAAATGTAGGTATAAACAATACGCCGTTGTTTCGAAATTATTCACGGCTGATTATTTATGTAGGGGGAAACCGGGAGACTTGCCCAGGTGGGAGAGTTGAACCACTTTCAATAACTTTTTAAATTAGGCTCCAAATTACGCCAAGTGGCAAACAAATAAACGCGCGTAACCCGCCAATCCCAAGCAACTCCCAATTTTGAGTTATAACAGATGCGTTCGAACGTGAGTTCCGAAAAAGTGGTTTCATCGTCGCGGAGTGAATTTTTTTGGATTTGGTGTTTTAATTGCTATGCACGCATTTATGACGGTATGTATCAAACACCTACGTTATTGCATTACTAGATTATCATATTTTGTCGTATGTTCAGTTTTGTTCTCCAGTTGATAGTGGATTTCTTGGAAAAAATCAAGATATGGCCTTGTGTCGGGTTCGGGAGAGTTGAACCATTCTGCAGTCGGGAGACTTAAACAGTGGTTCAACTCTCCTTTTGCAGTTTGTATAGGTACAATTAAGTTAGCTTTTGTTTTGTTTCAGAAAGAAAATGCCATTTCAGAATAAGCCTAAGGAAGGTACCTAGTCGTCGCAGGAAACCATTTACTAAGTCTGAGATGAAAAGCGCAGTCAGAGAAATAAAGAGTGGCAAATCTATTCGTTAAATTGCAATCACGTATGGGATAGACAGAACCACTTTACGGTATTACCTGTTAGGTGAACAAAAGATGAGATATTGGATATAAGCGTCTTTGTGTTTCTTGTTGTAGGTACATCCATTATGTGTCGGCCTCACTAAAAATGGCGTAGAAGAGTTAACTTGTCACAAGTGCAATAAAATGTAACGAGCAACAAATTGAATTACTAAACCTATGTTGATTTTGCATATGCAATCTTTGAGACTGATAGCTATTCTTAATTAATTGTAAGAATGAATGTCTTTAAATTAGTTTTGGTAGATTTATATAGCAGTAGATACCTCAAAACGAGCATTTAATTAATAAAAAGAAGCGAATGTTATGTTTAGGAGTTGTTCTGAAAACATTTGGTTAATTATTTTCTCTAAATTGTTTACAAGATGATTATGAATAATCTAGTTATTGTTAAATGTGTCTAAATAATACATAACTAATGGATAATATGCTTTATTTGCTTCATTTCCCCTCTCTAAAAAGGCATGGGCAAGTGTCCCGCACCTGATGGGCAAGTGTCCCGCCGGTTGGGGAGACTTGAATCAAAACTCATTTTTCATTACAACTTAGTTTACTACGTTCTGGTTACAATTTTTATTTTCAGAATAGTATAAAATCTTAGCTAGATAATAAGGCTTCCATATGGTGTAGATCTTAAAGCTCTCAAGGTCACTGATCGGATTTTATAGAGTTTTTAGTAAAAAGCGGTTCAAGTCTCCCGGACTCCCCCTACTGGGCATGTTAGATGCATAATATTGCCTTTTTTCAACCGATTTAAAAAGGGGGGACAAGTTCTCAATTCGTCCAATTTTTTAGGTTTGTTGTCTCAGAACTTTCGACTGGGTGATCGATTTTAAAGATTATTTTATTATTTTTAAGTAAGATACTTTGGGCTTAAATGAAACATAAGATTTTGTTTTTATTGTTGTGTGTTAATTCTATGAGAAGTTTGTAATGTATCAGTCGTCAATTGAAACACGATTGTCCACAAGTTCATTAAAATTGTATATTACGGTAAGTATCGAGTAATTGGAGCACCCGATGGTCATTCTTTACGGCATACTTAAAGGTACTTTAGCATTATTGCACGCCTCATAAGCGAAGCGTTGAGGTGGGTACTACTGTCACTTCGCGCAAAACATCTGATTTTTCAAACTTAAAATGTCTTTATGTATCATACATTGCACTTGTAAGATAATACATACACACACATAATATTAAGAAAAAACACTATTTTTTACGTTCATGATATTTTTGATGTCATTTTTGTTATTTAAACTAGTTAAAAAACAGTTTAAAAAAGTTCTGTCTTGGACGTCCGTGTGTCTGTATGTGCGGATCCTTTTTCTTGTTAACACGATGGCGACCGAAATACTTTACTAATCGAGTCTTTTTTTTTATCTTACGCTTGAGTATGCTCAGGAATAGAACCCTTTCATTTTTCAGGGTCTGATTCGAAGTGGTTTAATTGTTATTAAATAAACAAAAATAATAATTAATAAATATTTATTAAAAAAAAATTATGAGGCGTGCACTTTTGGATTTTCCAAATTATTTATTTTTCGTTTTATACGAATAGAATAAATGTTGGTAAACCTACATCTAGAACCACGCTATCCATTGATTAAAAGAGAATGAAAATCGGTGCAATAAAATTCGCGAACAGACTGCAGACGCGGCGTGTGGATACTTATATGGTAATTAGGTTACAATATTAAATCACCAAACTTATAAAACGGATGTCTCATAAATGTAATGAATATGTTGTTCCAACATAAAGAAGAGGTGAAGGTCTTCAGTCCTTGGCTCTTCTCAAGAACCCCAGTGCAGTTGCAAATATGCTTACGTCATACAAATACGTGGTATTATGATTTACGTAGTTAGGGAAAACATATCACTTAATAATAATGCAAAAATAGCTCCTATAGAGATACCAAAATTTACCGTTCATCAGCTCTGTAATATATGTAACGATTCTAAAGCCTATTCAAGTAGTTATAAAGATAGTTTTAAGAATGTAATTAGATATACATTAATTGTATCTTAGAGCATGTGTTGTACTTTGTGGTTATTTCATTGTTCTTGTGACAGATGAAGGCTGATCTTTTATTATTAACACCTGACATGACCACATAAACAACGTAGCATATCTACATCGATTATATTTCCTAGGGTACAATTTATTGTGCAAGTTAATGTTAAATTAGAAGGCAGTGAGATTGGGCATAGAAACCACCCAATCAGTTTGACCATAAAATTGGTTAAAAATTAGAACAATTGGCAATTTTCGGTTTATTAGGAAATCCCGAATTGTGATCAAACGTTTTCGTAATGAGGCTAATTGACCGTTTGGAAATTATTTCAACAGTTATGGTAAATTGTCTTGTAATCTTATTTTGTAAACTTCTATGAGAAAAGGGCTGTAACTAATGCTCTAGGTTCAACGAACTATTCGCCATCTTATTTTATTTATATCTGTATGTGTAGATATTAAGATACTAAGTATAGAATATGAGAAATGGGTAACGAAGATATTGCGAAGTGTCAGTACCTAGAGGCTAGAAGTAATGTACATATTAAGAAATGCACATAACTCATACAGACTATATATTATGCTCACCAACATCAACATTTTTATGCCAATAAATAACCTATTTTTTGTGAAAAAAATCTACGTAAAATCGCTATTGGTAGTCTATTTGTTACTATCATACGTTTATTGATTCGCAAGCAAACTTTGAACGCTGATTTTTGTAGTCTTGTATAGAGATTATATTCAGACTACTATATTTTTCATTATTAAATCCTAATAAAAGATTAAATCTATGTAGGATTATTACAAGATCGTTTAGAGCGCATATTAATTTTAATTTTAACAAAATGTAGGTCGCTTTATTCTAGAAATTAGTTCTTTTCGTAAATGCCAGTGTTTAGCTAGGAAAGTTTAAACATCCTGACAACTGTTTAATGTGTAAAATTGCTAATTGCATTGAATATGTTTACATACCTCATTGTCTTCGATTAAAGTAGCGACACGGCCAGGCTGTAACAAAATATTTTTTTATTAGGATTTTTTTTAACGAATATGAATTTTAGAAAGATATGGTTAGTTTAGTTTTACAAGCTAAAGAAAATAATACCAATTTTACAAAAACATTTTTTTTGTAGTGAAATTTTTTTAGGCACGTTGAAAGTAAAATTTCATTGTCGCATTATGGCAATACCGTCACGTAATGGAGTTAGGCGATGATTTTGGTATCTTTTAATCTTGCCATGGAAGTTTCACTTCTGACACATGTTCGGCCTATATTTTTTGTCATACTATCATAATAAATAATAATATCAATTATATGTAGTCTGTATATTGTGCTTATTTTGAAATTTGAAGTAAAGCTTAACAAAGAAAATATTTCAATCAATATGCAATCTATTATAATATATCTACTTGGTCTATAATTAATTATTGTAATATGTGTTACTGTTGTCATATTAACATCTGATTAATATTATAATTTAATTCAAGGCATCTTCAACACTTGATAATAAATATCTCAATCTGAAGGTTTATAATATGTTTTATTTTTTATTACAATGTCAAATAAATAGAATAAACCAAATTTGTAAATATTTTTGTAAGAAAAAGTTACATATTCTTGTTACTAAAAAATCGCTAGATATATTCATCAAAGCCAAATGTTAATGTTTGAGCACATAGTAAATGTAACTAACTCAGTATGTATAATTTTATTATTTGTCACATCTGAAAATACAAAGGTGCTTGTGCTGCAAAAGTAATGATTGGAAATTAGTATTGAGACCTTTAGTAAGTACTGACATATGCACTTTTTTAGTTGAGAGCCGAGTTCTTGAAACAAAACTTAACTATATTATATTTGAATATATTATATATGGTCTTATTTTATTTTTAACTAGCTGTGCCCTGCGGTTTTATACGCAGTGCTCCACTCCTGTTGGTCTTAGCGAGATGATATATTATAGCCTATAGCCTTCCTCGATAAACGGGCTATCTAACACTGAAACAATTTTTCAAATCGGACCAGTTGTTCTTGAGATTAGTGCATTCAAACAAACAAACTCTTCAGCTTTATTATATTAGTATAGAAGTATAGATTCTGCACAGAAATAGAACATTACTTAAATGAAATATTGGATTGATGTCTACATAATATAGATCAAACACAGTTGCTAATTTGTTTTCAAAGTATTGCACGCCTCATAAGCGAAGCGTTGAGGTGGGTACTACTGTCACTTCGCGCAAAACATCTGATTTTTCAAACTTAAAATGTCTTTATGTATCATACATTGCACTTGTAAGATAATACATACACACACATATTAAGAAAAAACACTATTTTTAACGTTCATGATATTTTTGATGTCATTTTTGTTATTTAAACTAGTTAAAAAACAGTTTAAAAAAGTTCTGTCTTGGACGTCCGTGTGTCTGTATGTGCAGATCCTTTTTCTTGTTAACACGATAGCGACCGAAATACTTTACTAATCGAGTCTTTTTTTTTCTCTTACGCTTGAGTATGCTCAGGAATAGAACCCTTTCATTTTTCAGGGTCTGATTCGATGTGGTTTAATTGTTATTAAATAAACAAAAATAATAATTAATAAATATTTATTAAAAAAAAATTATGAGGCGTGCACTTTTGGATTTTCCAAATTATTTATTGACTATAAGCTTAGATTTTATCAGTCCATTAAGCACATTAATGTATTGGAGTGCCACTTACTCTTATCTATAAGAACACATCATAAATGGTGTTACAATTATTCACACAATTAATGAAGATAGTTTGAATTAACTAAATATATTTTGTATATCTATTAATGAAATAAAACATGAAGAGTATGAGATGAGACATTGTGTATAATATACATACCTACTGTACAGACAATACTCAAGCTATTTTTACCTACTGTACATGTACATGTCTTCTTTTCCAATTATTTATGGTAATATTTCTTAAAATAAAATTGGAAGTCGGAACTTCATAATCAAGGCGCATGATCAAGGTGCAAAAATGTGAAAGGACGCGCAAAAGTTGCATCAGCCAGACGTGAAGATTCGAAATTTAAAAATGAATTAAATTCGTTTTATGTATGGAATGTCTTCATTTGAAAATACTTCTTTACTTATCTTCAAAATTTGAATCGAGTATTCGTGGTATTTTATCTTTTTCGTGATATTTTTAAACAGTTATTTTAGTAATTAATTCTATTTCAATTCAATATAGGTACTTACATGAGTATCAGTCCCGCGATGTGTTGTATTTCCTTGCCAAAATCTTCTAGAAAATCCCTTTACGTATCCAGTTATCGACTGCTGATATTCAAAACCAGGATTCCAGCAAAGAGATCCATATCCGAAGACCCAAAAAGGTTCTTTACGAATTACTTCTTCAGCTTTATCAGCAGAAATTTTGGGATTTATACTGTTTTCTTCTGATTTAGAGTACGAAGTGCTCGCCTCCGATTTAAAATTTTGTGTTGTTTCCATTTTTGAATTTATACCACGGAACTTTCTTAAAAATACTTTTTATTGACACCGATAATATAAGGGAAAAGCAGGTGAAAGTGCCAATGAAGGCTTCTTATAATTAAAGTATCACAGATTTGAACTATCTTTTATACTACTGTCTCATCATGAACTTTCGCTAAATGCACTTAGAAGTTAATCGTATACTATAAAATAAATGATAATAATTTTATAATTTCACCACCCATCTCGCCATATGATCGTGAACTGAGTGACGACTGACGAATGACCGATCACCGATGACGTGAGCGGTGAGACGTCCAGTGAAAATCGGATACGGAATTGAAATGACATACGTCTATTAATGACATTGACAGTTGACACGGCAGCTGTTTCCCGCGCTCTGTTACGATTTTAAATTATTGTAGTTAAAAATAAATTTCGTTCCATTTGTTATGTGGACATAATAATGATAAATCTAATAATTATACCTATCGATAATTCTAAACATTCAGAAACATCCATTGGCCGCTTGTATTTAAAAGATGTAGGTACTTACTGTAAGAATAAAATAATAAAATATATTATATTAATAGTTTATATTTATGCATAAAAGACTTTAGACTGGTATTATACCTACAACATTGTCATTACAAGAATACTTAATTATTGTGAGTAGGTAGGTCTATACCTACCTAGGTACTCACAATTATTTCTATGTGTATGCATGCATGTCTGCGTGTATTAAAAAATGAATGATAAAAAACATCAGTTTTAACGATTTTTTTTGCATACCGATTTTATTATTACCCTCCTCAGTATGCATAATATTAAGTAATTAATAATACTAATATTTTTTCCTGTTATGGCAAAAAGATATAACTATTTGCCAGTGTCAAGTATGAATTAATATTATTATCTATACTAATATTATAAAGCTGAAGAGTTTGTTTGTTTGTTTGTTTGAACGCGCTAATCTCGGGAACTACTGGTACGATTTGAAAAATTCTTTCGGTGTTAGATAGCTCATTTATCGAGGAAGGCTATAGGCTATATACCATCACGCTACGACCAACAGGAGTGGAGCCACGGGGGTGAAACCGCGCGGAGCAGCTAGTGATTAATAAGTTTCTTAGTCGTAGGAATATGGAAAGGAGTAAAAAAAACATAATTTCACTTTATAATGGTCCATTTAATTCATAAAGAATAAAATCACAATGCATTAGTTTATAATATTATTTTACACACTGATAACGTACATTATGGAAACATGGAGTATTATAAGAATGAATAATAATAATTATGTAGTCCAGCAGTAACATTGAGTGCATGCGATGGCAAAATTTAAACAGTCAATATAATAATTATTATCACTTGTATTTTTGTAAAGTACTAGATAAGTATTATATTACACAATTTAATATTATATTGATATAGTTAATTTTAAAAATGTTACATTAAAAACACCAAAAGCTAGGTTTTATAATGATTTTGGAGTCAATGTATAAGTTCAAGAGGTTCAAGACGTATACTTATTTTGAAACACAGATAATAATTATTTTATCGCAAACTTATCTGTTGCCATTGTCAGGGAATTTGACAACATTTTACGCGGCAGTTTAGTTTATGATTTGAAAATTCAATGAATTCAAAAATTCCTTTGTAATATTTTATAATAATATCTAACGTGAAAAAAGATTTTTACTAATTCCACGAATAATTTCCATCATACATTCTGCATGTGTTACATTCTGTATATTTCTTTATTTACTGATTTACTTCCTATGGACAAAAGTGAAAAAATATATGGCTTATTGAAGTGAGTTTTACACTAATTGTAATTTATCAGTGAATTGGAATGACAAAGTGGGTAAATATTAAAAATCATTTACAATTATTGGTAAGTCTATTATACACGGAATGAAAATGAAGTATGGATTCACAATGGACATTATTTGGTATGGCTGCATTTATTTTGAACTTGTACTAATAAATTATTACTTTATACTGCAAGCACATAATATATTTTAAATTGTGTTATTTAGATAATGTGCAGACAAATATTTCTTTATATAATAATATTACTTAATACATAGTTAAGGAAAAATATCTTATTCTTACGGGCACCAACATTTATATTAAAATTGTGATTCCACAGGTAACTAACAACACATAAATTATTGAGATTACTACATCAAAATATCATTGCATCATATTTACAAACATTATCTTAACCTAATATTGTGATATTTGGCTTTCATTTTCTTCCACAACAGGAATAAAAATAAATTGTCTTTATGAAATGTGACATAAAATTGCACGAGATTTATTTATATTATTTAAACTACATTTAATACTATACAAATATTGTTTTGTAGTTCATAATATATTGGGTAGTCATTATGTCACACTCCCTAAAGACCTTTTTATAAATCTAGAATTTTGTGATGGTCACATTTTACTATCTAAACTATTTACAATCAGACTTTTTACATAAACGTCCATACAACATCAACAATTACATTTCAAAAGCTTGAAAGCTCCCACCAGTGTGGTAAGTACAATATTGAATATACAAATAATTTTATATAATACTATATATTTTCCTGAACACAGGGCAGGTACGGTTAATGTGTTATAATGTTTTTTAAAGTGAAACTTTTATTACATCGTCTCAAACTTTTTGGTCTGTGTAGCGCATGTCGCGTGTATCGCAACTGTAAGTAGGTATACCTACTCAGCAGCCGACCGTCACGCGACATGCGCTACACAAAGCAGTGTTCGGAAGCGTTCGAACAGTTTCACTTTTACCGTGGTTTCATAAAACCACACAACATTTTTTATTA
This sequence comes from Colias eurytheme, assembly GCF_061535395.1. NCBI lineage: Eukaryota > Metazoa > Arthropoda > Insecta > Lepidoptera > Pieridae > Colias > Colias eurytheme. The sequence continues at coordinate 7,520,977 of NC_142999.1, read as the reverse complement.
CTTCATAGATATATTATGACTAGCGATATGTTATGATAACTTCTTAATGATTGGTAAAACATTTACTTTTAATAAATATAATGAGATTATATCCATCATAATATATTGAAAATTGTGATGCTTATATGTTATATTAATTATGTAGGTTGTAACTATATACATTATGCACCAGGGGAATTTAAATACTTCACTAAAAAGTATTAAAAATACAAATAGTCAGGATTTTTGGTAGGTCCCATGAGTGGGTTGTGATAAACTTTAGTTATGCCCAGTTTACACTAGATGACCAACTGCTTAATCAGAAATAACATTAATTATTTACATATTTCTGGTATTGCCATATACAAATACTTTCTTTCTTTTAATAAATTTTACGTCTATTATTGCATTATAAAAAGTGTTAAATTATTTGACTAGCTTGAGACACAAAATTGAAACCAACTTGAAAATATGCCACTAATTATCTTCAAAATTATTATTGTTTTGGCATTTTTCTGTCATGGTCAAAATAATTGGTCTCATGTAAACAGAGCATAGATAGAGGTAGGTAAATACACTTTGTAAATCTAAAAGTATATTTCAATAAAAATATTATGCATCGCCTATATTACCATTTTGCTGGTAATAAACATTTAAAAATATTTATTGAGTATGGATAATATCATCAAAACCACAATGTAAAGTATTTTACATGATTGCCATATTAGGCTGTAGACACACAATTGTTGTCAAACTTAAGTCGAGTCAAATGACTGGACTTAAGTGGAATGTTTTGATCATACATTTGATTCGGGGCCTTCTGTATTGTGCTTGAAGGAGGCTCGGATGCGAGCTAGATACAGCGCGCAGATGTGGCCGTAGCATTTGTTATACCATTCCGGTGTTCTGCCCCTGTAATGAGAGAATAAGATGTAAAGTTAGTATTATTCTAGTACGGGATACATCGCCCATTTTTGCAAGTGATTACTTTCCAGCTAATTTTTCGTGAGTAGCTTTATTTTGATGAGATGCCCAATAATTTCATGTACAAAACTCTCGATTGTGGTAGCTTACAGAGGTAACAAGGATAAAAAATTTTGATTTGACGGTTCTCAAATATTTATTACGCAATTTGTAGGACAATATGTTTGTTGAATTATATAAGTATTAAATAAGTGAAAATAAAAAAATCTGCTGGTTAGTAATCATTTATGATGACTTCGTTATCGATACACATTGGAAAGGGGGACTCTTTGATCAAACCATAGATTTTGTAGGACAAATATTTTTTCGAATAATTTAGATAATTATCTTGAGATTGAACAAAAAAAAACATTCAGTTAGTAATTAATATTTGAGAACCATCAAATCAAAATATTTTATCCTTGTTATCTCTGTAAGCTACCACAATCGAGAGTTTCGTACATGAAATTATTGGGCATCTCATCAAAATAAAGCTACTCACGAAAAATTAGCTTGATAGTAATCACTTGCAAAAATGGGCGATGTATCCCGGACTATTCCTAATGTTAATTTGATGTGATAATTTCCTGATAAAATGTTGAATTTCATTCTTTCTTTTGTTTTTCATGTTGGCAGTAAAGGACAACAATAAGTCGGTTGTAACAAGTTCAGCAATGCTAAACATGTAAATTCTATTTTGCCATCTAACTACCATGACTTTTTTTGACCTACATGACCTTTGTTAATTGTAACAAAGGACGGATGAATGTCTCCTATAACACAGGTTTTTTTCCTAGCATAGGAGACATTGTTCAAAATGTAACAATAAATGTACCACATATTATAGTTATTATATTATGTAAGTTGTCTGTTGTGTTGTAACCATGTTTGATTGCAAAAATGAAAATGATGACTTATATCAGGAGTAATTCCAGTATACATGTAGTATATAATATGTACTTACATAGTATCCACTCTCGCAAGATGCACCAGCCGGCTTCTCCCCTTCCCCGCCGGTTGCGCAAGGTACCGTGAAGCGAGCACCACTCCCCTCGCCCCCGCTCCACTTGACTCAGCGCCAGTGTGTGCGACGGACGTTTCGGCGACCGCACACCAACCCCCACCCCCACCACCGCCTTGCCATGATCTGTAAAGAATAAGTTTTATTTTAGTGAAAATTAAAAAAAAAAGGACGTGTGGCACTCGGGGACTGCCGCGGTAAAGCTATTGCATCTCTCGTTAGAGAGTAGTATATTCTTTGTATTGCATGCTATGCCTTCAAGCCACACCTCCGTGTCCGTCGGAGTGGGGAGCGTGAGGTTTTTTCGTTACGGAATTTCTCGATTCAGTCCCCGCGCTCAAGGCCCGCGATAGAAGCTATGCAATAGCTTAAAAAATGAATTGGGAGATTTAATATTATTTGGATTGTTTATTAATGTGTAAACTGAAAATCCTTGGAAAACAAGGTGCACATAAATACTGACGATGTGTTTATATCTGATTATGCTTATAATAAATTTTCATTGATGAGGAAGTCTGTTAAAATATGTTATTGTCACAGAATGGACAAAAAACAGAAGACAAAAATAGATGAGAAAAATACAAGAAAGTCGTGTATAAAAACTCACCTTAAAACGCAATAATCTCTCGGTGGCAAATTGAAACTCGAAGCTGTAATATACTGAAACACTTCTGCATTGGGCCCTAACTTTTCAACTACCCTCCATTTCACCAACGAATCGTCCCAAATATGTCGCTCTCGGAGTATCCTGCAAAGCATAAGATAGTTTCAGTTTCAAGTTGAATGTGAAGATATTGAATTTATACAATCATTTTACAACTTATTCTATACTATGATTATGATTATTATAGGAACATTATATGTAATTTCATTCATGAAAAAGTAATAACAGCTTTGGACGATTTAATATTTAATTTCTATGCACAATAATAAAATTATTATCAGACACAACCCCTACGCGCCATTCAATTTCGAATCTAATGGATTTAAAGTGCGAATTACTATTCAAAATATCTGTTACTTGACTCACTACATATTATATTATTTGAAATCCGACAAATCAGCCAACTGAACTATCATTTAACACCCAAAAACCGAACTATTTCATTCTAAAGTGTAAACTATACAATACCTCTGCATAACCTCCTGCGGCGGCGCCTCCACATCAGTCGTGGCCCGCCACAAGCGTAACGGATGACCATCTCCCACTTTCTTGCAGCACAACTCCACGTGTGTAGCTGCGCCCGATACGGACATCCAACCGCGGGTTCTGTGTTATAAATTATAAATTGGTTTTTGCTTGTGAGAATTTAGGTGTATTTAGTAGTTAGAAAAAATTACTTGCGCAAAAGTACCGTCAGGTTTTCTTGCGTAAAAAATAGATCAAATTGGGAATTGTGGCTTTATGCATGGAGCATCCAAGCACCAGTTCAAATTATAAATAATTGATTTTGATTGTTTTGTTGTTGAGGGTAGTTATAATACTGTGTCTTTTTAGATTAAATGCGGGTATTTGTTAATATAATTTGATATTAACACAACAATTTATATTTGTGATTAAGGTTTATCATATTTAAATCAATTCCGCCTTTAAATTGTACAAAAAGTTGTGCTTTTGCCATTATTAGCCGTGGTAATATATCGCCGAGCAAAATAATTTATTAGAAAATATTTTATTGTATTCGAAGTAAAAGTTGTGCTTTTGCCATTGTTAGCCGTGGTAATATATCGCCGAGCAAAATAATTTATTAGAAAATATTTTATTGTATTCGAAGTTTTGTAGACAATTTACCAATATTGTTCAGGAATTATTTATTATTTTAATAACACCAATATCACTAACACCTAAAGGCTAAGTGCCCACAAGACAGCTAGAATGAAGGTGATAGTGAAATCTGTTCTTTACTTTCATATTTTCTGCATTACACGGTTATCTGTATCTGGTGCAGCTACATCATTTTATATGTCAGAAACCTTTCATCATACTTTAAAATATATTTTCTGTAGACATCTGATCCCCACTTGAAGATTGTTACATTTGGTTAAAGTTTAAGTTAAGAATAAAAAAGTTAGAAAGCAAAGAACAGATAGGTGAAAGTATGAGATCTATGATCATTCATCTAACATCCACGTCTCACCTCTTCCCTGATCTCCCACTGACTCTAAAAAAGCACGAAATATGTTAGAATGGAAAGAAAATTATGTTGTTAGGATAAGATAATACATGTTAGAATAAGAAAAGTAACAAAGTGAATACAAGGCACTTACTTTTCTTTGGCTTCTTTTAAAAGTGCTTTGATGCAGGCTTGCTGGAATCCCTTCCAGTCTTGATTGAAGTCTGCGCCTAATTCTTCAAGCGCCACCTGTAATTAGAGTATTATAAATTATAAAGTATCATAAATTTAAGGTAAGAATAAAAATAGTATTTACCTACTATTTACATTTAAATATACAATAGCTTTTTAAATTATAACACTATAAATAGCATATCTATCTCATATCCAATTAAAATGATAGTTGTTGTATGATTTCTATTTCAACTATTGGTTTAATTGCAATTTACATGAAAACCTGTTCCTTTAGTTGCAATTTTTTTCTTTAATGCAGCAAGCCAAAGAATTATAGTCTATTCCTATATACTCATTTGCATGAAAACCTGTTCCATAGTTGTGTTATAGTTGTAATTTTTTTCTTTAATGCGGCAAGCCAAAAAATTATAGTCCTTATCCCCATATACTTACGGGCACACTTTCCTCGAAGTAGTTGAACTTGCATCGTGCGAGCATATCAGCGGGCGCTAAGAACAACTGTGCGTGTTTCTGTATGAGTAATAAGAGACAGGCGTGTGCTGCTCTGCTTTCGCTGATCTGGCGTTGGTCGGCTACGCTTTCTATTATCATCCTGTAATTATTATATTTTATTTATTATTATATTTGGAATTTTAGTGTGGATATGGAGAATGGAAATTAATTCAAAATATTGAATACAAAAGCTGGATAGAAGGTACGTATTTCAACAAAAGTTTTTTTAAAAAAGGAGGAGGTAAGGAGACTTTATTTGTTGCGTTTGTTTTTCAGAATGTCGACTAGGTGAACTGATTTTGATGGTTCTTTTTTATTGGAAAGGTAGTGTCTTCCAGTTGGTTGTAATTAAATTTTGACCTGTTCTGACCATTTGATGGTTTAATTTCTGGTTTTTTCCTATTTGAAGGTTTAATTTCTTGTTTTTATTTTTTTATTTTTGTTTTAACACGCGTCTTTTACAATTAAATACATACCGATTAGAGTTGCCCTCCTTAGTGCTACCAGCGGGCGGCGCGTGGTGCAGCCGCAGCAGTGTCGGCGCGAAGCAGACTGCTAAGTTAGAGGCCGTCATTTGGTTCACTGCTGAGTGTTCTGCCACCTGGAATTTAAATTATAATTAAGTTATAGTTTATTTATTATATTAAATATGATATGCAATAATTATTTTATTATATAAAATATGATATGCAATAATTATTTTATTATATAAAATATGATATGCAATAATTATTTTATTATATTAAATATGATATGCAATAAATTTCTATTGCTTTGCTGTATACTGCTATATGAGGGGAAATAACATAGGATATTCTATCGGCAGTCAGCTATATGCTTGCAGTTTTAAAAAAACCTTGGACAAAGTAACTGGAATGAGTTGGATGGAATTATCCTCTTATAATTAATATTTGATTTTCGAGGAATGGAATTGAATCTGTTGGAAAAACCGTAAAAACTTACACAGGTACTTCCATCATCATCATCATCATCCATCTAAATTTGATGGCTATTAGGACAAAAAATGTGTAATTACCTCTGCTAAGAATATCAACAAAGACTGCAAAGCCTCCAAGTGTTCTTCAGGTAACAATAGCAAAGCGCATTGCACTGCATCTGGCCGTAAGGGTTCGGGAACATCTGAAATGATAATAAAGTTCTTTATTTATTTTTTCTGGCAGAAATTACTATTGGATAACATGGAATGAGGATGGAGTCGAATCGGAACCACCTTCGTTTTACTAGAATAAAGGAAAAACTAATTTGTAAAAAAAAATTGAAATTAAATGACCTAAGAGCTTTGTGCAAAGAGCGCAGCACACACAGTTTCCAGAAGTTATGCTTCTAGCGAGATTAACATTGATGGATAAATTTCCCCAGCAGTACTAAAAACACTGAGAATAGTAATTACAAAAAAACTCACGTTGAAATATAGCAATGAACGTCTCACTAAGTTTATTAGTGAGCAATGCATCCGGTAATTCCCTAAAGTACTGTTTCACGACATCAGCTACGTCATGCGCCTGCGCACCGTCAAAGCTCAAACTGCATAGACCGGGTTCTGTTGTGTTAATGTTCTCAATCGCAAAGGCGCCGTTTGTAGCGCCCGCTGATTCTACCATTGTGCGGAGTTTGGCTATACGGGATTTTACCCCGGCTTTCCGGAATATACCCATCTGGAATGGAAAATTCAATAGAGAAAGATAAACTTATGTCGCCTTAATTTACTTCGTTTTTTTGTGATTTTGTACGTTTTTCGTGGAATGTGACACTACGATTTTCTTTTCGAGATTTTAACAGCAATGCGTTCGACTATTTTTGTTATCGCGTTGGATTACATAAATAAATTATGAACTTCTGATAAAATTATTAGCATTTACTTGGAAAATAAAGCAGATTTTTTTGCCTTAAATCTATTTTTCTATTGACATCAGCGAATGCTGTGAATATTTTATAATTTATAAGATGATAGAAATTACCTGATCCATAGCGTTCTGTTTCAACCAGTTTAGTGCGCATTGTATAGGCTTCGGCAAGGAGTGTCCTGTCCTCTGCAGCGACACTGTGAGAGGTACTCCGAATACTGTTTTGTCTGTAATTAATTTACACGGAAATAATTACATTAAAGCATTATTCTGGAACTAAAAAAGGACTACGACAAAGATTGCTTTTGGCTTTTAATTTTTGTTAGTACGGCAATAAAAATATCATCTAGTTAGGTAAATATTATACACGAAGATATAAGATAATTTTTTCATGATTAATTTTCAGGTTCTTACCTTTATAATCAGGCGTTTTAATCTTCCTTATCAACTTCGGTAATTCCCAGTTCCACCCAGATTTGTGCGACGGACAATATCGCTCCATACACGCGGTGAGCCGCAATAGAGCTAGTTTCCTCAATATGTGCAGTTGGCCACACGATAGTGATGACATCGGTCGTGATACTGAAAATTAGAGATTGTTAAGATTTATATGGGAAATATAAAAAACAGAAAGATTGGGCAATTTCAGAACTTCTGTATAATAAATATTATGTTCTTGGCATAAATTATTATAATATCTGTCAGTAATGTACAATTAATGTATGAAAATATACGTGAAATTTTTTTAAGCGACTTTATCAAAGAATAGAAAAAAATCTCATCATGGAAATAAAATTAAATTATAAGACAATATGCCTATTGTATTAAAAATGCTGGTACAAATATAGAAATCGAACTCACAATACGCTTCGGGGTTTTTCTGATTCGGCGCTGGCTGTAACGTGTTGTTTGCTTTCGGCCCGCCGTTGAGAGCACTCGTTCTAAATGAATACCACCTTTGTATGTTGTTTCTGAAAGATTTCAACAAATATTTACACAAGGAAAATAAATGAAGGAACATACGGACTGGGGAAAGTCGAGCAAATAGAAAAGTACCTAACATATTTTTTACATTTTTCTATCAAAAATAAAATACAGAGTATCGCAATCTACGTAACGAGATGCGAATTTAATTTTGTATAAATTAGTTTTCTTCATAAATATACAAAGAAAACCAAATTCTATTATGGTGGAGCGAAATCATCACAAAATAATCATATGTTAGGTTAGGTATTAAATTTTTTTTTCTACATTTTCAGAGATCTTGGAGAACAAAATGAGGAGAACTTACTTTTTAGTCTTAAGATCAAGGCTATCGTCATCATCGTCGTGGTCACCATCATGAGACCTGGATCCAGCTGAGTTCGGACTGCTATCGAGTTCTGAACTTCTGGACGCTGATTTATCCCTTTTTAAGCTGCGATCGCGAAATCTGAAAAGGTTTTTATTAATACATTTATTTAATATATTAAAAACGAAAGTTTGCAGATGATAAAAAAAAATATATGTATCACGTAAGTTAATCAAAAACCTCAATTTCGTTATTCTTCGTACATTAGCCAACAAAATCAACTAACTCCAAGTTCCTAAGCTACATTAAAATGGAATCTTCACGGTACAAATCCAGTTCATTGCCCCACAAAATAGCAGAGAAAAACGCACATTAGTCGTGGTCGGCGCGTATTAGCATACCAATACACTATTGTCCAATGTTCTATGTCCATTACAAGTTACTTATTGTGTCTGCTTGGGGCAATTAGACGCGGACTAATCGTTTCCTTATAAATGACATAGATTCGTTTTGGAAACGTTTATGAGATCTCACACGTGACGATCGAATTTATAACTTCCTACTATTTTAATAAACAAAAACAACTGTAATTTCTTAAATTATACATACCTACCGACATAATATATTATGTGGAATCTTGGAGAAGTTTTTTTTACGAAAAAAATTTGAATGGAGAGCTTATAGCAATCACCTCTTATGTCATTTGGGAGAAAATTAATATAGAGAATGACTGTTATCTTATAACGTGAACTGAAAACCAAAAATTCGCATGAATAATGCGAAGAGAATCTATCAATTAGTTCCATACATTCATCATCAATAATAGTTCACTAACAGATAATTAACTTAACCGAGTATAAACTAGCAAGTGCGAATAGTCTTTATGCGCATCTCGACCCGAGGCCTTTAGTCTGAGCAAATTTACAGGCTAGAAACTTTCAAACGCTATCCCCTTGAGTATCTTCCCAACTTGACAACTCCAAAAGTGAACAATGTTGAGTAATTATGCGTACTCGATGAGTTTCAGGGTTTCAATCCATCGCTTGTGGAGTTTGTTTAAGCGGCCGGAATTCGAAATGAGTCCGTAAGAATAATTACTGGGGTGGAATTATTGTGAGCTTAAGACTTAAGTATAGTAATTTAAACGTATTTCAAACGACCTTTAACGTTTCTCGTATTATCAAGCTTTATTAAAGGAGAACGTGTACGTATTTTGTACTATTTAAAAAGCTTCATAGATTAAGTTTCACCTCGTTTAGGTTTCGTGTCAAAGCGGTGTTAGGTTCAAAAGTCAGGTGAAGGCTAATTACTTGCCCTAAAATAAATCAAATACTTAGTCAAAGAAAAGTTACGTGCCCTATGACCTCTTTAAAGGGAAAATTTACTTAACGAAATACGTCATAGTGTCATGGTAGATTAGGTAAGTATTCATATTCGAAATGATAAATTATTTTGCACGCCTCATAAGCGAAGCGTTGAGGTGGGTACTACTGTCACTTCGCGCAAAACATCTGATTTTTCAAACTTAAAATGTCTTTATGTATCATACATTGCACTTGTAAGATAATACATACACACACATATTAAGAAAAAAACACTATTTTTAACATTCATGATATTTTTGATGTCATTTTTGTTATTTAAACTAGTTAAAAAACAGTTTAAAAAAGTTCTGTCTTGGACGTCCGTGTGTCTGTATGTGCGGAGGATTTTCTTGTTAACACGATAGCGACCGAAATACTTTACTAATCGAGTCTTTTTTTTTCTCTTACGCTTGAGTATGCTCAGGAATAGAACCCTTTCATTTTTCAGGGTCTGATTCGATGTGGTTTAATTGTTATTAAATAAACAAAAATAATAATTAATAAATAATTATTAAAAAAAAAATATGAGGCGTGCACTTTTGGATTTTCCAAACTATTTGTTACTTACTTTTGGCCGTCTTTTCCTAAATTGAGTGAACTGGTTCTAATGGCTTGCCGTCGATGTGGTGTATGGCCTGGTGACTTTTGGACTTCGCGCAACACTTCTGGGTCCGGTTTCAGGTCTATTGGTGATGGTGGCTCTACGTATACCTGCATTTTTTACAAATAATATAATTTGAGCTCTATCTACGGTGCTTTATTTATGAATTGAAAGTTCTTACTACACTTTATATACGCTAGTATATAAACGAGATAGAAAAAAGATACCTATGCATTATCTAAAAAATAAATTAAAAGGATGTTTGCTAAATAATGGATTGTTAACTTACCTCTGTAGTATGATGAGTATTATGCTCCTTATAGTAATTATGTCTCCAACTGGCCGGCTGACATTCCGAGTCACTCAATGCACTCGAATCATCACTCTTCAGCCCTCTATGGAATATCCTCTTCGCTCTACCTAGTTTTGACTTAGAACTTTTATTGCTAGAACCCATGCTGCCATCTGACGCGTAACTTGAACTGTCGTCACCAAACGGCGCGTGGATGACGAAAGATTGTTCTACTGGAGCTATAGGAGACGGTGGCATGATTGTCATTGGCGAAGGAGGCTGGGTTCTAATAGCTGGCGTGTGTAAAGGCGAACTATGGAAGTCTGGGAAGGGAAACGCCGATGGTGTCGTCGGCGTCATGTCTATGTAATTCAAATCCGGGTATTTATCCTGCACGTCCAGAAAATGCGGCGACGAGACTATAACTTCTGTTCTATTCTGCCGTTTTCTTCTTCTTGTTTTGAGAGATTCGACTCGTCGGAGGAGAGCTTTCGCTCCGTCCCGTAACCTTTCAGATCCTGTTCGCCTAAACCTAGTTCCTGTGTCTTCTTCATCTTCTTTATCGCTTGGTAACTGTATGTGTGTCTGTTGACCTGGTACTGTTAATCTGGAAAAATATACATATTTATAATAATAATCTTCTTTATATATAAAAATGAATCGCTAAATGTGTTGGTAAGCGCATAACTCGAGAACGGCTGAACCGATTTCGATAATTCTTTTTTTATTATATTCCTTGAAGTATGAGGATGGTTTTTATGTAGAGTAAACGTAAATATGTACCACGGGCGAAGCCGGGGCGGACCGCTTGTCTTATATATAAAAATGAATCGCAAAATGTGTTGGTAAGCGCATAACTCGAGAACGGCTGAACCGATTTCGATAATTCTTTTTTTATTATATTCCTTGAAGTACGAGGATGGTTCTTATGTAGAGAAAACGTAAATATTATGTACCACGGGCGAAGCCGGGGCGGACCGCTAGTTATATATAAAAATGAATCGCAAAATGTGTTGGTAAGCGCGAGAACGGCTGAACCGATTTCGATAATTCTTTTTTTATTATATTCCTTGAAGTACGAGGATGGTTCTTATGTAGAGAAAACGTAAACATGTACCACGGGCGAAGCCGGGGCGAACCGCTAGTTTATAATAATTTTAACTACGTAGCATTCTAAATTATATAATTAACATAAACCCTATCGAATTTTGAATATAAAGCGAATTCTTTAACTGGAATCTATTAAAAACAATGAGTAAAGTCGATTCAAACACATAATATTTCATTTTGACATTTAATTAAAAGATCTTAGTAATAGACTACAAGCCCGCATAGGACAAAAATATGGGTCAAATGAACCACCAGGGAACATATCTAGAACGATAGCAGAGCAAAAAATAATAAGATTCATCACTATGCCGTCACTTGTAAGCTGTCCAACTGAGTGCAGATGAGAATTGAAAAGTACAGGTAGACTCGGTAAATTTTGGTCATATATTTTTGTACGGCATTCTTAACCATCGATAGATCCATTAAAAATAATAAGAAACCGCTCAGTGCCGTACAAAAATGTGGGTCCACCAAGTCGGAATTTTTATTTAATTTCCGAGAGTTACCGGGGGTAAATTTGGTCATTTGACCATGTACGGCATCTGTGTCATACTATTGCTATACTGCTTTTAATCCATTATTCCGCAACGCCGTACAAAAATCATGGGGACAAGGGGAAAAAATCGAGAGTTGTAATCCCCTCTCTTTCCCCACTCCAGGGGGTCATTTGACACAACACGAAATAAATTTATTTTTAAAGTATTTTATGCATAGATAATATTTTTTCATGTGCCGTACATTTTCGTTGGTTCAAAGGGGAAAAATCTGAAAAAGAAAAAATCCATATAACGAAATGTTTGCTTTATATTTTTCTAATAAAATATAAATATACATTAATATTAAGAAGCTCGAGGTGGTTAATTATCACCTTGGAAAGTCGGAGTCAAGTGGAATGGACTCCGTTAAATTGATGAACTAATAAAAAAGCTATGAACGAAAAGATGTGAATTATATTCAATCAGCCCATGAATACAGGTAAAGTCACAAGCAAATGCTAGTAATATATACATATTCAAAATGTACAAGTAAAGCGCTTTCAAATGACACCAAACACGGCATATTTATCTTAACTTTATTTTTTTACTCTGTATGTTTTGTCCGCTAGAGGGCGCCACATTAGATTTTGTGAAACCCCATATAGCCTTTAGCTAGCTGGTCACTGATTATCCAGTGAACAATTCAGACGCTTCTAATGATATGTCATTTGTCGAATTCTGATAAGTAGTTTAGAAGTTACGAGGGAATAGATGAACATACATACATGACCTGTCAAAACCATAACCCTCCTTTTGCTTTGCCGTAGTTGGGTAAAAATATGTTAATGCCGTACTGTATCAAATGGCCATAAAGCACCCTTAAAATTGTAGCTTTCGTCGCTTTCATCAGCCTAAAAGATGTGGTCTGCACAAAAATGTACGGCATCGTTTTTTCCTAATTTATCTATGTTAATACTATTTAAAACAACGAATAAAGTGTAGAAAACTATTATATTTCACTAATCTACGATGTTTAAACTTTAACAAAATTTCTGGGTTTGCATTTCTCTATAACTTTTTTTTGAACGGTTTCTTTTGAACGGCAATACTATACAACAATTGAATTTTACAATATCATGTTAAAAAAAAAGTTCCCGTACAGGGTCAAATGACCTTACAGCTCTTTATATCAAGAATTCGATGAAATTAAGATGATTATTGGTATACATTTAAAAGAACAATTATTTTTTGACGGCATTGCTTTTAATAGTACTTTTGAGTGCTAGATAATGTTTTGGAACCGAAGCCGTACTTAGTCAAATGACCCCCTGGAGTGGGGAAAGAGAGGGGATTGCAACTCTCGATTTTTTCCCCTTGTCCCCATGATTTTTGTACGGCGTTGCGGAATAATGGATTAAAAGCAGTATAGCAATAGTATGACACAGATGCCGTACATGGTCAAATGACCAAATTTACCCCCGGTAACTCTCGGAAATTAAATAAAAATTCCGACTTGGTGGACCCACATTTTTGTACGGCACTGAGCGGTTTCTTATTATTTTTAATGGATCTATCGATGGTTAAGAATGCCGTACAAAAATATATGACCAAAATTTACCGAGTCTACCTGTACTTTTCAATTCTCATCTGCACTCAGTTGGACAGCTTACAAGTGACGGCATAGTGATGAATCTTATTATTTTTTGCTCTTCTTTCGTTCTAGATATGACCCCTGGTGGTTCATTTGACCCATATTTTTTTCATATGCGGGCTTGTAGTCTATAATCCAATCCAAGCTACGAATGAATAGATTCATTCTACAACTTACAAACTCGGGGTCGAATATAGAACTTTAATTAACTTTCTTGTAGAACAAAGGATGATCTCGGGTAAGCCATGTTATTTTCAGCCTTGTAATAAAATAAAAGTAAAAGGAATTAAACGCTTTTTCTAAGCAAAAGATATGGCTACTCCAGCTTTTCACAATCCAAACAACAATTTGAAGATAGACTACGCACAACACAAAGAAGATTTTATCTGTGCTGCGTTTCATATTTTTTCTATTTACGTCGGAAAAGTACATTTCATTAAGAAGTATTGTTTAAGTTACCTACAGACTACCTACAGCTTAGACCTACAGAATAAAAAAATCGGTGTCGTTGTCTTTTGCGACGTTCGATACATCACAATACAAAAGTATCAGTCAGCTTATAATTTATTTGCTGCGAATCAAATATGATTTACAAATAAAAGAACATCAAAGGCCCGTAACGAAGGTAAAATTATCGCGTCATGCGAACGAATTGAAGGTTTTCATCTCGAATGTAAATCTGTTTGATCAGATTGCTCTGAAAGGTAGCAATTAACGACGATTTATAAGGCAAACGACGTTATTGCTATTAATGCAATATATTGTACTCGAAATTTTGGACGGAGAAAGTCGGATATAGATAAATTAATTACACGTTACAAATAATTGAATGAGATTTGTTATTTCATTCCTTATATAATGGTTGCGAATATTAAACGTAACATTTGGTCACGTTAGCGTTATGATTTATGATGCAGCCATTTAAAGATGTCTGTTACTATTTTGTTGATGATAGTATCGATGTTTTGGAGCGACATGCTGTGCCTAGTATAAGGAAAGAAAAGATAAATTCAAAAGTGTTGGTAATAAATTTATGACTTCGACTTTCAAAATTAAAAATAGCATAGCATTCACTATACATTCGACGTAATTAAAACTTGAAAATATATTTTAATAGTAAATTCTGATACGTTGTTCCATTCCACAAGTGTAACGTTAATTTTTAAAGGTCATTCACTAAAATGAATGTCCTCAAGCGTCGAGTTTAGGGAAAGTTAAACAAAACCTTAATTTTATAACTTTAGAAGGTCGCTAAGTGAAAAGCACAATAACCCCGAATACTTTAGCGCACTTAAGGCATTCTTTGTCGTACTTTGTCGTGGAAGACTGAACTTTGAAGAATGTGGACAAATAGTTTTTATGCAGAATCAAACAGCCAAGGTGCAAACTCAAGGACCATTTAAATGATTTATACATAAGTATTTACTTTTTTAACGTGTGAACTATGACATACAAGAAAAACATTACCTAAATCAATAAAAGAAAAGTATAACGGTAATGCTTCATTATTATTTACGATTAAAATTTAATTAATACATAATATCAGAATTTTTTCGGCTTAATTAAAGCAAGAAACAACTCACTCCGAAATCAATTTAGAACCTATAATATTAACCGAGTAATCGTTTTATAATATACAAATGAAAATAAACTAACCGTTTATTGCAATCTAATGCTCGGAGTGTTCATTCAACCTTTGATTAATCATTTCACAATGTTGATTTCAAATTTAAAAGCGGATCATCAAAATTAATAACAGACTGAACGGTGTTGCCATCAAAATTATAACATGCCCTTTAATTAAAAACGGTGTTTTAATTTACAAATCGTTGGTCGTGTGAAGAACAGATTTTTGGTGTTGCCCGTCCGGCCATTAAGTAATTCGAAATTTGAACAATTAATCATGTTTAAAAGCTTTCCGCTCTAAAAATCTAACGCCCTTTTGTAGGTTATTGTCGTGGCGCAATGCGTTTTGGTGAGTTGCCAGTTTACGCGTTTTTTTTGTTGTTAAAATATTGATTTTTTTTTTATTGAATATAATGTTTGAGGAGTTTCAAAGATGTTTATTTTTTTCCCTATAGTTAAGTATTGCTTTTACATAAATAGCTACATGAGTTTAATTAACTTGTACCACAGATAATATAATACTATACCTTTTACAATTAAAGAGTACGGTTCGTAGTCCTAATAATGTGGCGATGTGTATCATGTACCTACCACAATATCGATGAGATATTCAGGAAAATCCAAAGTGTGTCAAAAGCTAGGTTCCATTGAAATAAACAGTCACAACCGATTGTTTTTCAATCAGCTCCAACTGGCTCTACAATAACTCCATACAACTTTTCCACTAACTTTTCAAACCGCTATCAATACAGCCATGCGGAAGGCAGGGCATTATTTCCTCCGGTTTGGCAATAAGACATAGAAACGTGATAGGTGAAGGGCTGAGTACCCCAAATTGTAACTAGAGCAAACAGCCGGTAGGCATAATTATATATAATTTGTTTGGGAAATTTAGTACTGAGAATTAATAGTTGGTGCTATGGTGTTACGAAATGATTATTGAATAAGTTTTATGGCTTTATTTTAACAGTGAATGAATAAATTCGATTATCCATATAAATATAAAATTAACTTTCTGCAGAATTTGTTGGAATACTTTGTTAATATTATTAACTTAATGTTTTTTATATTTTGTTTCGATAAAATTTAACAGTAAGCAGGTACCTAGCATCTGCATCGTCGAATTCTGCATTTTTGTTAATTTTCTTTTTAAATAATCTTAATATAGTCTGCTTATTTTTATTAATTTCTGCCTTTTCTTTCATATTATGTATAATAATAGGAACATAAAAGTTTTACTTTCAAGGAAACAAATTTTAAATAAATTCTGCTTAAAGATCGATAAAACTGCATTAATAAAATTGTTGTAAGTCGTAAAAATACACGACACTTTCAACACGACAAACTTAAAATACCTATAAAATAAACACGTGAGAAATAACAGAATACCGGGTCCATTAATTTTGACAGGTCGAGTACAACAGACAAACAAAGTCACAGATCATTGTACAAATATTGTTAGAATCTTGAATATTTTGTGTTGAAAACGTTTAAAAATATAAAGATAAATTATTAAAAAATGTAACTATACACCTATCAATAAGAACTGAGAAGTTGTGCGAAAAATAAGTGTAACAAATTAATTATATTATGTGAGACATGTCATATATTAAGTGGTGCGGTTATTAGATGTGATGAAAAGGCAGTTAATCAAAGTGTGCTATGTAATGAAGGTAATGATCAAATTATATAAAACGACGTGGTTAAAGAGGATTTACTTAAAAATAAGAACTTTTTCCAATGTCTTTTTGAATTTTACGACGCGAGCGACGTTTATAAATCGAACATCTTATTTTTAGCTGATATTCCCAAAAACGGATATTCCAAATTCTCCGCAAATTTATTGTTTTTTTATGTCTTTATTTTCAGAACAACTATCAAATTACGATAAGCATCATCGCGATGTTATCTGTCCAAAGTACACACAACATAACAATTCACAACATACAACGCACGATACGGTCAGCATAAAAGTATATTTCTATTACGCAAGTATTGTGCTGCTGTCTGTACATAACAATTACAAGAGTCAAGTAGCGAGCGCCGGTCGGCCATTACGGGTTAGTAATTGACAATGGTCAACCAAATTTGGTTGAACTTTAAATTCGTGGTCGCGTTAAGGGTATTTTACATGCACGTTTGTGGTGAACGTTAGATTTAACATTAGAGGAACTGTATAGGGAGCTTTACGTAGGTAGGTTAACGATACAGGTAAAGATATAGTCTAAGTAGGTACTGTTTGGATGAAACTTTCTGTTGTAGCCAATATCTTAAAATGATATAATTAAAGTTATAAAAGCGACTTAAAAATAGCATATAATATTACATAATATATATATACACATTATATAGATACCTACATAAAAATAATTTGAGTTTTTTTTCCTGAATTTTCTTTGTCTCTATAGGTACGTAACCACAAAACATTATTCAAAGTCAAATTCATACTTATTTAACTTTAGCTAAAACCCCTTATAATCTCTGGTCACGATTTCGTTCACCATAAAATTATGTATCGGTTCATCACCAAAGTTTTCTAATTGAGAAGCTATTAGCAACTAACGTATAACTAATATTAATATTAAGCTTTCCCGGAGTTTGCAAAGCAATTTCGACTAAGTGACGTGATTTTACGCACGGCTATAGGTACCAATTATATTTTAGAGTTTAATTCAATTAAGAAATTATACTACGTAACTATGTATGTATCATATTTATGAAATACTCGTTAGTTTTATAGTTGTAGTGAGAGTTGATTAATATTTATGTGTAGGTAAAATTTGTACCTAAAGCTTAGCACATATAATTACTATTTTATATCTATTTCATAGAAAGGACTGAAGGAAGGTTTCATAAGTGCAAATGCAAGATGTTTATTGGATTGCAAATAATATATAGAAAGTAGATCAATAGATTGTTTATTTTTATAAAGTCCAAGAAATATACGTTATATAGGAGCTAATTTAGAAATATAAATAGTCATCATTTCCGTAAATTGAAGTAGAATGTACGAGTTCCATTATATTATATTCGAACCCGCGTCTTCTGCCCTACCGGGGCGACCGCGACGCCTGGCCACTCGGGAACCCGAATTTTTATATTCTTTAAAAAAAATATTTTTAATGCATTTGAATGCTATAAAAACTAAAATATCAGATATAAAATTATCAAAAGGCTGTTTATTTTCCTAATAAACAAAATGTTAACATGAACATTCACCCTAACACATAAATGCAAGGTGTAAAAGGGGTCAACGTAAACTGGTCGTTGTTAAAAGAAAGACGAGCCTTTGTATCTAACATTTCAATCAGCTTTGCGCAATCAAGGGCCAATTTGATGGCTCACCTTTCATGTTCTCTAATAGGGTTGTCGAAATAGTGAAATACTATGCATAGTCTAGATATTATGTTTCACGATTTGACGAACTTTGTTATTAGTTAACGAAGTGAAGATTAATCCTGACTAAAAACCAATCCTAAGATTGGAGCAGAAATATTAATTTGGGAAAGCTGAAATCGTAAGAATGTGAAATCATACATTATGCAACGTATTGAAATATGTTAATATTCATTTAATATCAATCATTTCGGATCAAAAATTAATTAAAATTTCAAACCATATTAAAGACTGCAAGGACGTATAAGGATATTTATTAATTATCATGCTGTCAGTCATATGCATTCCAATTTAATGGGAGCATTATACAAGTGTTAAGTAGCAGCCCTATTTCGTACTCTCATTAACACGACAGCGGGTGATTAGGGCTATTGTATGAGATATTTTATTAATTTCTTTGTTGGTTTATTGATTGATGCCTTGTCTGATGCTGGATGATTATGTATGAAATTAAAACGCTTGAGTGTTGTTTGTTATTAAAATTTTCATGTAGAGTAATATGTTTCGTGCACTTGATTGGCTGTACACTTTATAATTGTGTATACTTGTATAATTGACATGTACCAGTTAGTATGTATTAGCTATCGATGTTAGGAGGTTAGTATCGGTTGAGATTGTGTAATAGATAAAAATAACTACAAATGAGCACATGTTAAGTTCCTTAAAAGGGCATTACAGTTTTAGTCGTGTTGTAACTATGTTGCGTTTATTTAGGATATTGTATTATTTCAGTAAGTAGCTGTATGTAGCTGTATGTTTTATATATAACAAAAAATTAGGAATAATGAAACACATAACACTTGTATAATTAATCGTAAATTAAGAAATATAACAGTTAGCTATAAGCAAGAACTCCAAATCCTTTCTAAAATTGTATATAATTAACAATTAATTGTATCATCAAACTACATTAAAGAGACAGCCAGAGTACATAGAATATTAATTAACTAAATAAATGTTCTTTAACCACAACTTGTTTTGTTTATAAGACCTAGAAGCAATGCTCGCGGCTACGCTCTACACTTTAGTTCGTGTACAAATTTTCCGCTGTCCTAAAAACAGCTAATGCCTTTTGTTACGTTTCATTTATCAAAATTTATCATATTTTGAACAGTAAGTATTCCACAAGCATTTTAGCAAACTACTAAACATTTTGATTACCAAGAGACCTATGTAAACAGTCGCTACGGAGAAACCAAACCTTGCGAGTTACAACTTATCTTCTCGATAATTTTAATTTATCTTTCGATTCATCCACATAATAATAAACTATAATACGGGCATGCCTCCTCTCGACCTCAAGCGCCTATTTTGCGTGTGCGTCTTTTACATTTAAAGTAATTTTTAAAATAAAAAAATTTTACTTTTACTCAACAAACATACAAACATTTTTACTCAACTAACTATCTTTAACATTTAAATATAATACCTATGTAATTTAAACTTACAGATCTGGTTCAACGTCAGTATAATGCCCATCCGCGTCTACCAACCCCACTCTGATAGTGGGTAGGGTTTCATCCTCGTCATCTTCTATTTCCCCCCGGGCTTCTCTCGCTTCTCTCTCCGCGAGCGCCCGGGCTGCTATGACCTAGAATTGTTAAACATATATTTATCAATATTAATTGAATTTTGGCAATGTCTACTACTGAATTATCATGATGAAACCGATTTCGAATTGAATATGAATTGATATCAAGTCAAGTTTTCTGTTCTCGTTCCCAAACCATTTTTATTCAACTCGTTAACAACGGTGGATTGTTTTAATACAACTAGTCTTATATTTTACTTTAAACTTTCATCATTTAAATTACCTGTCATACAAGATCTACATTATACAAATAGCAATCTAACACTAGAAAATATCACGCGATAAAAAATTCAATTTAACTATAAAACAAACCTGAAGTCTCCTCTGTGCTTGCGGTGTGATCTCCACAACCCTCGACCATCTTCTCGACTTCCTTTCGTATTGCCATTTATCACTCAAAGCACACTGCTCATCGTCAGAGTCGTTCTGCAAACAAACACATTTTATATTGTATTTGAATGTCTACTTTAAATCTTAATTTAACCGATTCATGAAGACAAATTTCATCACAATAATATATTGCACCACGTGCATAATACAATATTATTATAGAGTTAAGATGTTAACTGACGTATAAAATAACCAAATAATATAAATAAGCACTAACTATGAATAACTTTATTAATTACGCCAGCGCTAGAGCTCAAGATATGTTGGTTAACTATTGAAATACTGCAATAGCTTAAGTCTAGTCGAAGCTCCATTGTATGAAAACTATTTTCCGTCTAGATTACGTAGATTTTGCGGCATGCGAATGGCATCTTGCATTCCATATTCACTATTGTGAATTGCTGGTATATTGGTGTTGTGAAATATTGAGATATTAAATTTAACTAACGTCTGTATAGATTTAGGTGTTGGGTGGATGTGACGTTTATGTTCAGTAAGGTATTTTGATTGAATACCAGCCTTTATAATATGCGGACTTCTATACATCTATACAAATATTATAAAGAGGAAAGGTTTGATTTTTTGTTTGTTTGTTTGTTTGTATGAATTGAATAGGCTCCGAAACTACTTGGCAGATTTGAAAAATTCTTTCACTGTTGGAAAGCTACATCATTTCTGAGTGACATAGGCTAGGTTTTATCCCGGAAATCCCACGGGAACGGGAACTATGCGGGTTTTTTTTTTGAAAACGCGGGCGAAGCCGCAGGCGGAAAGCTAGTAATTTATAAAGTCATTTGGATTATACAAAGATTATCCTTATAGTAACAACATCTGAATTTAAGGTTAGGAATGATCAATCACGATAAATGGATTTTCATTCAAAAGTTTTAGTAAAGATTCGTAAAACTATTTATTTCCTACTGTTCGAAGAGTATTATTCCAATACTCTACGTGTATAAATCTTAGACGTTTATTAAAGCAGATGGCAGAGGACCGTCTAGACTCGCGACATTTCTCAATTGTTTACATTTTATGAGATACACTAAAGAACTTCTATTCAGACTTTAGATACAGACATTATTCGTCTGTCTTGTTTTGCAGACCGTATAAATGTATATTGTAAACGTTTAGGTATCTATTGTAATGTGAATACATATTTTTCGCATGAACTACCTACCTACTATTATAATTTGATATGTAATTGAGTACATATTTTTTTTTGATCGCGTAATTATTATTAATAAAATAAAACCAATTTATAACTCATTATTTGTATATCTCATTCACAAAAAGAAAATAAAATAAAACAAAAATGGTCATTATAGTCATGACATTATCGTAACATACTCTAAGTAATTAATTTATATTCTTCTTCCTATTCCCAAATATACGTTACTTTAAATAAAATATTAAAAAACATTCATATCAATATTCATATTCACAATGTAACACAAAGCCTATAAAGCTATTAACCTAAAAGGGGATTGTTAAGGATAATATATTCCTAAGCCATAGCCAAGTAAAACTAATTCGATCATACTGTAATCAATTATTGCCTCCGTTTTCATCCGACGCTCTAAACACAGTTATAATCCGATAACCGGATTATCCGAGGCTATCCTGAATATCATTGATGTTAGACCAAACATTTATTAGATTACCAGCGGACGCTGAAGGTTAGGTCAGATCGTTCATAGCTTCTAGTGTTAGAAAAGTATATTTTCTGCTTATAGTGGTGGAACAATATTATTTAAACTGAATTGTAAAAGATTAGTAGGATGTTATACAATTTTAATACTAAAATTAATAATAGACGTGACTATTAAAATAGTAACGAAACTGCATAATATAAAAAGAAGCCAGATAGGTAATGGAAATTAAATTGTTAATGTAGGAATTCATTAAAAGTTTCAAACGTAAAATTGAACTAACAAAACATTATGAAAATCAACTAACAGAACCATAGTCCTAATTTGCAGAAGAGAGGTCAACTAGTTATATCAATAATCTTACAGTTGAGTAAATTAAAAACCGCGGCAAAAATATTTTAATCTCTGTAATACGTATGATATAGTACGGATGGTCTTAATAAAAGCCTTCTGGGAAATCAGTGGGCGGTTAATGAAATCTTGGAAGGACAACTTGATTGAAGCGACGACAGCTAGCTTTAGTTTAGAAAAAGTTAAAGGTCTAGTCGTGAAGGATATTACATTCTTAAGTTTCATTTAAACGGCTTTATTAAAACTTGAGTTGCGTTCAAGAAGTTCTAGATTGATCTTGACGTTATTAAGCTCAAGACACGTTCTAAGTGCTTTTGTGTGTTATTTCAATTTATCCTGGTATTGTATTGGCACTTGACGAAGCTAAATTTCAAGGGTTAATTAAATATAATTTATTTTTTATATCTATGAAGGCTTTGTATTTTGCACAATTTCTTAATTAAGCTAAAACTAATATTTCATTTTTATAATCGACCGAATCAGTGTCTACACAAAATAATTAACCAGACTATCTCAACGTACCTATTAACTAGATGTGTTATAGCATTGATTGTTAGTGCTCATTCATATTTAACCATCCATACTACATAAGAGCAATGTATCCTCACAGATGGACACACCTCTTGTTGTCCGTCAAAGCCTTGTTAGTGTGAATGAGCCATTTAATCATCTTATTTTTCGCTCGCACCAATTTGTAAGAATGACGGGCCAGATCCATGATACGAGGATAATCGAGCAAGAAAGTGTTTAGAATTTTAATAATCGAATTTAATGTGTCGTTGGATTTATTCGCTTTTGATTGATGTGATTCGTTAGGTCGTTAAATCTTGAATGGACAAACTTTTACTTTTTGTTAATCGTTCCTATCGGCGAAATTTTGAAGGGACGGTAATTGATTTTGTTTGGACGTTATGTACTTCATTAAGTAGCTATGTGTTGATAAAAAATAGATTGTTTTTCGTATAAAAAGTTTTATTAGATCAAGTACTTATTAAAAGTTATTAAGACACAATCAAGCTGCATCATATGAAATTCAGTAGCTTGTTCGTGAAATAAAAAACATGTTCAAGTCAATCTGAGTTTTTTTCGTTTATTAATTAGACAGTCTATTACATACATGTAACATGACCTTAAATATCAAAATAATTGTATCAAACATTACATAACGACTGTACAGTGTACGGCGCAAGTGACTCTGCAATCTTGAAATAATTTGAAGGTAATTGCAAAATTAGTATTTTTAACCTTGCATCCTGTTACAAGTTCATTGACTCGAAACAGCGTGATGGATTATATTGTGCTTCTCTTTTTTACCGGCGAGCTTTGTATCTATAGTAATTTGTAATGTTCGCCATGTGGTTTTAATTATGTTCCATTTTGTATATTCGAAAATGAGGGTTGCTTTTGAAGTGCTCTGCAAAAAGTTATAGGCGGTATATGAAACTGAATTTTACAATAAAAATGAAGGTTTTTTTAAAGTAGAAAATAAAGATCTATTTTATTAATTAGTGGTACAGTTAAAATATATTCTATAGTTCTATTCCAATGAAAATTTATCTTTATATAATACCTGAGTCAAGAAAATGCATCTTAATCTAATGTAGGATCTTAGCAAGCTTATACTTTTGCCAAAAATTATTTATAAGAAAATTATACAAAAAATAATCTACAAGAGATCCTCCATAATCTTCTTCTCAAAATGTTATAACGATAACCAAAATTTATTCATATCTGCAATCGGATAACAATCTCAAACATCGAAGACTGCAGGCTACATCCCAAAACACTAAAGGAAACAATTTAAAAATTAACATCTCATTCTAAATCGTGAAATTATTATGCAAATAGCGTTCCATCGCATGATTACTGAGTAATGACCTTACTGACACCCGAAAGTACGTGATAGGCCAGTGGTTGGCAACCTTTAGATGGTGTGAATTTCACAAATACGTAATTGCTTGATAACCTGTTATTTGTGTTCTGATATTATCTGTGGTATTTATGCATGTTGTGGGAACAATGCACGTTTTTGATTGATGGTATTGTAAATATTTTGGATAGTAACCTAATATATACTAACGGTTTAAGTAGGTACCTACATATAAATGAATGCATATATAATTTGGATTAATTTATCAGTTTAAATTATCACAACAATTATCTGTTGTTTATCATTAACAAATTATATTTGCAACACTTTTTGATGCAATTAATTTCACATTACGTCTTAATACTTAAACACATAATATATTATTTTTAATTATTTTTTAGGACCAAAGGTAGAGTACCTCTATGATAGAACATAATGACTTCACGCTTTCTTTCAACATATTTATCAACACGTTGTATCATTCTAATGAAAGCGAAATTCATGACTAATCTTATTAAGATTTTCTTACGAATACATAAAGTATGATGAACGGTCGTATTAATTATTGTAGATTTCTACAACAAAATTTATGGTGAGAAGAAATTAAAGATGTAAAACGATTAAGTTTCTTCAAAAAACTTACAATATAATATTTTTCATAGTTAAAGTGTCGAAGTTCTGAAGGATTTAGTGAAAAAAGACAGGTCAGGTATAATTTATAATATGTGTGTATGTATACCTAGCGTTTGAAATGCTTTCCTAAACTACGTATGAAATATTGCAACATACCGTATAGTATGCAGCAATCGATACACTATTTAGGTCAAGTTTGCACGAGAGCTTATAAATTTAAAAAGGATGAAGTATATGTTATAAAATTACTATTTCTTCTCAATTTATTTGACGAAAAGAATTTGGATATACAAATTCAGTCGTTATTTCATAAATCTATTTTCAAATTTAAAAATAAAATTACTTTTTAAAAATTTAATGATTTTCTTCCACGGATGTTTCCCTACGTTTTGTAAGACAGGTATTCTATAAACTCGTTCTAATACGGAGCTTTTTCTTATTATCATGTATGTATTTTTCACAAGTTCATATTATGTAGATAGTATCCTGTTTA
The DNA here is from genome assembly GCF_061535395.1 of Colias eurytheme. NCBI lineage: Eukaryota > Metazoa > Arthropoda > Insecta > Lepidoptera > Pieridae > Colias > Colias eurytheme. The sequence goes on along the minus strand of NC_142999.1, from coordinate 7,495,564 downwards.
TAACAGCAGAGTTCACACATATTATCAAACTAACGGTGAACAAGTCTCAAAGACAAAATAACCTAACCTAACTACGGCGCGGTGCTTACCGAATGCTTTTAGTACCACAACTTATTTAACGGGTTTAAAATGCAATTCCAATCCTATTAAACGACGCCGCTGACATTTAGGCTACTAGATAGGATATTACGCTAGAGATTGAGCGTTGTAACGTGGTTATGTAATTTTTGTAACTCCGTCACGGTGCATATTTACTTTAAACTCTTCAGGTGGATGTTCATCTCAGATTCATGTTGAAACTATGAGTTTATTACAGGAAATACTGATTGCAAAGGACCTTTATGCTTACGATACTGTTAATTATCAGATAAAAGTTGCAATAGCTTTTCCTTCGTGGAATCTCACTTGCAACTCAAATACATAAATTCATATAGGTTTAAATCAAACTAGAAGTGTCTCAGCGGGTTATCGTTAAGCACTTCGCATTTGCTACCACGGGGTTTCTTCGTTTTCCATTGATTGGATACTGTATCTAATGCAATGTGGTTAACGCCGAATGCAGCTTTGGAATGATACTTCGTTGATAAAACGTTTTTGTAACCATATAATGGTTTGTTATACGGGTCACGTCGGTTGCAGTTTTTACTGCGCGTGTTTTATACCTTTAACTACGTAGGTGCTTAGTTAGAGAGACCTTTAAGACTAGGAATTTATAGGTTTGTGAAGTAAGTAAAAGGATACTGTCATGTTTAAAATTTGTTATTAATAATCACATTTTAAGGTAGGCGATATTATTTTGTTGTGAGATTATTATTCCTAGGTTTTAAAAATGGTATTTTTTGTATTTAATAACTTAAAACATGTATTTTTTTGTAAATATCATTAAAGCGTGCTACAATTTGCATTTGTAAACTAAACGCGCAAATAAAGATTTGCTTGCAAAATGGAAACCTAACGCGCATTTTTTTAATTTGTTTTTAAAATAACTAACCACAATAATTTATGTATGTTGTTAATTGGTTTACCCACCTATGTTAACATCCCGACATACATATACAATGCAATTCAATAGAACAAGGGATAACGAAATTTAATTTCATTAACATCTCGGTACTCCGTCTTCGTCATACCATTCAATTTGGAGGTAAATATATCCTTCGTGAGTTGATTAATTGCGTTTTCTGCGTGGCAGGGGATGTATTAATTCGGGATCTGGATAGGTATTAATGAAGTGCTCTGATCGCAACTTAATGTTGACACGGTAAGAATGAGGATAGTTTTATTCACTTCAGGATTTAGTTCTTCTATTGGGCGCTGGGTTTTTTATAAGTGAAACAAATTTGAATGTACAATGAAAGGGCATTGTACATTCAAATTTGTTGATTCTTTTTTTTGATTTTGTTTTCATTTTTTTTATATACTATATTATAAGATATAGCTTTGAAATAAAGTTTATACGTACCAAATACCTTTCGGGTTTAACGATATTGCGATAAGTTACAGACTACAGAGTGTATGTATGTAATGATTTTTTAAATCCTTACTGCTAAGATTATAAAATTAAAAATATTGTATTTGAGTATGAAGATGTGTCCTAGCGAAAGCCGAAAGAGAGATATCGATTTAATAATATTTTTATAGGCAGATCATGCAAATAAGTTTTTACTAGCCAACTTTATAAAAATGAATGTAAGTATAACAATGATACACTTATGTTATCAAAACAACCAAAAGCCAAAGCGATTAATAGAACATATTATCTAAACAAATACAAACAAGTAAATAGAAAGTATATCCAACACTCAATGCTCAATGTTGTCAATGAAACCGCACTTAAATAAGAGTAAAAGATGATTATGTAAAAACGATTAGGTTGGAAACGGAAAGTTGGAGTTGATTTCATTCCTATATCGGTTTTCACTAGCACTATTACGATTAGTCCGTGCTGCGTTCACATCTACTATTCTATGCATTTGATAATTGATTTTCCTCTTTTTACGTTAGTTATTAAGAATTGGAGGTTGTTTTTTTAATAAAACGGATACCGTAATAGTACAGAATATTAGTCACAAAGGTAAGAGACCGAATCTAATTTCGATGCTTTTCTCGTCCATTTAATTGTAATAAAACGGATAATAGTACAAAATATTAGTCACAAAGGAAATGTAAGAGACACGAATCTGATTTCGATGCTTTTCTCGTCTATTTAATTGTAATAAAATGTATAAATTTTATTATTTTTACTTGAAGGTTTCCGGGAAGTTTTTTTACACATTTTACGTCACATGTTACTTTTACCATTATAATAAAAAAAATCCGCCCTTCTCACACATTTCAGTAAGAAATAAACTGTTCAAAGTTATGACAGACACTTTTGAGTAATTTTATTTAAAACTGGACTTTAAAACCCGTAATTTAAGGCATATTATTGGATTTAAAATGCGATTCAGTCAAATAAATCGCAAGCAAATGCTTTAAGAAGTCTCGAGTACCAGATTACGTTGATTGTATCGTATCGAAGTTACAATCGAATGATGTTGCAAAATAATATAGTAAGTATCAATAAAACTGATCCTTATCTATCGATGTCAATGTGGTATAAAATCTGGAACCGATTTTATAACATTATATTTGCCGCTAAATTAAGCAAACATAAATTTAGTTCCCATTAAAATACAGAATCAATAATAATAACCTTAAATGGTTTAAAAACATCAGACACCTATTTAAAGTGTTTTATAAAAGTAAATTTGCTCTTATCTTTTTCAAATATAATTAAGCATGTTCGCTTATATTTAATTTAATAATCCAAAATTGAATTTTAAATTAAGCTTCTGTTATTCAAATAATAGATAGCTATTCGAGGTATGTTTAAAGATCTTTATATTTTAATTTATGAAGCAAATTTAATAATCTGCTCGCATAATGTCTAAAGAAATATTGATGTATTGAAAATACATAATATGTCTATTCATACGATATTAACCATTATTATTTGATGCAAATTGTAATTTAACTTCATAAAATTTGTTAAGGTCAGTCTACAAACACGAGTTTTCACATAAGCTAGTAAAACACACATCTAAACAGAGCATAGGGATGTCATTAAATCTAGACTTTAGATAGCAAGTCGTAAACGCTCAAGTTTTATTCAAGTTATCGGCGAGCTTTTAGCAAATGTACTAAAGAAGCTTGTTAAATAATGGACATTGTAAAAACGAGTTCTTATTTGCACAAATGCGGGGGACGACGTTTAGGTCGTGTAACATAGTATAGGAAGTTGTTTCCGATACGAACTATATATTGAGAACTGTATTGGCTGAATTTTCGTGTAGTACGTCATCAATTGCAGCGTATTTGGTTGTAATTCAGAAAATTTGTAAAGCATTAACATTATTTATTTTCCTTCGTCGCGTACATTTCTATATTTTGATTGGTTACAAAATGACCCGTCGACGCGATAAACGTCAACGGCACACCAGACGCTTCGTTCTGGAATTGAAGGTCTGCTGCATTTCACTTAAACAAACTTACCGATCTCTTCTGATGGTGATGGTGCTCTAGCTTCATGTTGGCACATCTGTTGAGCGCGGTCAGCCGCCGGAACAGGGACTGTAACGAGTCTGCGTCTAGGAACGGGTGGTCGTTCTGCACGCCAGACACGTCGATCGGGAATTGGAGGTCTGGAACAAAATTTTGATTTGAAATCTTATAAATTATATGCAAAGTTTGTGAAGTTTATAAAATGAAATGGGTTGAAATACAAAATATAAACAACTAGGCAAATTAATTCGTTTGAGAATAAAGTAATAATCCATGATGTATGATTTTTATACACCTTTTTAGTATTTACCTACAAAAAGCCACTACAAGCTCTTAATTTATCGAATCCCACTAATTAAGCTAGCAAAATTTCAAACATCTCTTGTCGAGCTATTCTTGTAAATTTTCTGAAAGACCGAACAAAACAAGACTTGCAAAATGAAACAATAGAAAGTGTATTCCCATTAAACAACAGAAGCTCATGATTGGAAATCTCAAAGTATTTGTAATAGATCAAAGGACGTAACGTAACAGACAACAGTGAATCGCGCCAGTAATTGTTACCGGCCCAATGAACAGAATAACAAGGCTTTTGGGAGGTATTTTCTGATGTTGTATTGATAAATGTTTTATATGATTTTCAACCTATTTATTGGGCATTTAGAAGAGAAGCTACAAATAGATAAGTATTTTCCGAAAATTTCATAAATAATAAATATATTTTTAAGTCTGTTTATATAAATGTTACGTAAACACACCAAAAAAGAAATAAACAATTATTTTAACATTAATACAACATCTATTAATTTCACCTATTAATTATAATTCCTTACTTATAGTATAAGAAAGTTTTTATTGTTTCTCTTGACATCATAAAAACACTCGTAAATAGGTATAAAAAAAAACTACGATGTTCTATTTTTTTTTGCAAAAACACTTGACAGCCAAAATCCCATACACTAGAACAATCCATCGTTTAGCACAAATACACACACGTCCGAAACACGCAATTATTTTCGTATTATCTCCGTAACAATAGAAATGTCACTCAACGAACCCTACATCATCCAAAATATCGTTGACAATTGTCACTATAACCAGATAATATAATATAATGATTGACGTACGGGTAAAACGTTATGTAACAAACAATTTTAAGTCATTTTGATTTGTGCATTTAGCAGGTTTCGGCGGGGTATTGTCGTTGAAAGAAAACATTCGAATGATGATTTGATTTCCATGAAATTACGATCATTAATCAAAACATTTTTTAAAATATAAATAAAGCTTATGTATGAGTGAATCGTTATTGAACTAAAAATCGAGGCGGCGATCGTGTAAGCCAATTTTAACGATGTTCTGGGAATGTACTAGGTTTGTCATTAGCAATATAGTTTACAAATTACGTATTTCATTTGCAAATTATTTAATTTCTTTAACTAGGTTGGAGTAATCATAATAAATAACCAATACTAATGTAAATGTAATTGGTTTGCATTAGTAATTGATTACATGAATGTAGTACTTAAATAAATTTACTAGATTTATTTTACATTAGTATATTCATTGACTACATAGTAGAGGCACAGAATATATACCTAATAGTACCTACCTACTACGTAGTAGAGGAGAAGCTAATTGTACGAGAGCTTCAGCGAAAAATAAATAAACGACGCATAAATTCAAATCTAAACATAATTTTGTCGTATTCATCCCTTTAAAGGGTCCTCTGAAAAAATATTATCTCCGTTAACCAGAGGAAATGTGGCGTAAAATAAAGCAGTTAGCTTCGTTTTCCGCGAATTAGAAAAACACAGAAATATTTTGACATCAGAATGCTTATAATTGGGTTGGTTTCAACCACAGATTATGTCAACAGACGCGGTAAACCACTGTTACTTTGTCGACTCAATTGAAGTTTGCTAATTGTTTCTACATGAGCTTTAGTGTTCAAATAGGATTAGGAGAATAGTTTTTAACGTCAAAGGTTTTATAATTAAAGTTTTCCTACTATTCTGTGTTTGTTTTTTTAGGTAGGTACTGTCCATCTGATTTGCAACAAATCGATCGATGACACAATAACTAAAAACTTAAAAAGTCATCGAGATACGTGGAATTCCATCAACATAAGTCCCCGTAAAAGATAAGTAATAACTTTATTACTTTATACTTAGATACTATTATTTTTTAATAATTAATTATAGTAAACTAATGTTTTTAGTGGGTTATTTCCATCGAGATAGTATGTACTACGTACTAGAGAGGCGATCGCTACTACACTCTCTTTAACACGAGCTAGAGGTAAGAATCACAAGTCTCTTTAGTCTGTGCCGGACTGTGCCCCCCGCTTGCCGCGTCAACACGTGTTATTGCTCTGTTCAAAATGCCTTCGTGTTTGCTTAGATATTGTTTTACAAGTTCTCATAATACAAACAAAGCCCGAGGAGTGACTTTTCACCAGTAAGTTTCCTTATTATGAGTAAGTCATGCATTTTACTAATATTGTTATCATTTTGCGAAAAATCACCACGCGTTCTGCGTTTCGCGCCATTTTTCATAGACTAACAGCACAGACGTGACACTATCGATGAGTCTGTTAAAAAAATGTAACTGGATTTTTTTAACTATGTATATATACTAGGAAAGATTACCGTGGTGTAGTACCTAAATATTTATACTTTTACCCGACTACGCAAAGTAAAACGGTAGGTTATATTAAGTAATATTTATTTATTTACCTATTTTTATTTATTAAAAAAAGGTTAATCAACAGTTGTTCCAATAGGATTTATAAATTATTATGCACAACAATTACAAATAAACACAACATTCACAGAAACTAATACAGTAAAAATTATTCCAATAGGTATCTTACCCAATATCCTTGTCAAATGGAATAATAGGAAAGTAAAATAGATCGTATTACAAGTTTGCCTAAAGTACATAATATTATGTTCTTAAATGATATCGCCGAGGCCTTTGACACAAGCCGCCTTTGTCGCAAGCCACCTCTGCGGCGATTGATGTTTTTGAGAATGTAAATAAACAGAATGGAAGCAACCTTATAACTCAATAAATAAAGTATATTTTTAAATGTAGTTCCGTCTATAGTAAAAGCCGCTTTGCGTATTTATTGTTTCGTCTTTCACATTCATTACAAAAATTGTGATCGAGTAAGGGGGCGTCCATAAATTACGTGAGGTGTTTTTTTAAATTTTCTGCACCTCCCTCCCCCCCTGGTGAGATGTCGTGAGAATTTATTCAACCCCTCCCCCATCCTCGAATCTCACGTGAGATTTTTCAAAATGTGAGTTTCTTATACGTAAACGCCATCAACATTGAATCATCGTATCCATTTAATTAGGGCTATTATAAACCAATACTCCAAAATTCGATTACATCATGAAGCAAAAACTTTTAAATTTAAATTAAATAAAATAAATATTTAAAATTTAAAGGAAATTAAAATACATAGTTTAATATAAAATCCTCGTTTTATTAATTCCCTAGTATCAGTACCACCAGATAGTACCGAGTAAACAGATTGCACAATGTGTCGCATCTGCACGCATTGCTTAATCTTTGAACTTGAAGCCACGCCTCGCTCGTTCCACACGTACCCCACCACATCGGCCGCGCGCAATGTTTTTGTTTGGAATAACCCCTCTAGTAGTACATACTATCTCGATGGTTATTTCATATTTGATACACTTTTAGGTAGTTATGTGAATTTGATGATATGATAGTTATTTTTAAATGTGTCTGGCAAGATGTAAGAACCATGAAAACTGTCCGGCTCCTTAGGTACCATCTTTTTATAGGTCCCCAAGTAACATATATAAAATTTAGCTTTTAAACTATAATGAAAGTTAGGTACTATTTTATACACCTCTAATACCTATTTCCTGCCAAAGTAACCACAACCCAAACTTGATAGTCGCTGGTCGTTCTTATCTGAATAGGAGACATATACAGAGAAACTTTAAACTTTTCTAAAATAAGGAAAGTCTGGCCGTCGTGGGCTCTTGATCTATAACAATTAATATACTGGCGAAACAGAAACGCAATTGAATCGATTTTAAAACATTCTAGAATGTTCAAGAACGTTCCCGCTTTTTCATTTCCCTGGCGTCAGTTGGAAGCTTTAATTAAACGCCCGTATGCGACCGATTTGTCCCGATTCGCTGGCCTCTGAAAATTTTGTTCACAATAAAGGCTAGGTCATCCACGTGCTAGCGCTCGTGTAGTCCTGGTACAAAATTGTATTGTTTAAAATTATAAGTCAGGTTTGCGAGGCGTGTAATTTTTTAAAAGAACGTTGGGTTGGGCATTTCAAATTAATACGCGGTTGTGAATGTATTGTTTACTTTTATATGCAATTTAATTCGAATAAATAGGCTTTTGGCCTTGTGAATAAAGTTTAGACTTCTGTTGGTGCGGAAAGTATAGGTACCTAGTTATAAATATTATAATGGTCAGAGATTCATGCTTCTGGTTCCTAAAAGTTTCAATACTACTACTTATAAAAAAGTATTTGTGTATTTTGACAGATTCATCTTTATAATCAATAGCTACAACAACATCTTCTCAACATTTGAACTATAACAATATAGTAAAGTGCGTATTCTTTCAATACCTATCTACAAAATGTATTTTCCGTCCAGATTGTATAGTTTTTAAACAATCCATGGGATAGACACTAAGAATAATATCAGATAGAACGAAGGTAATGTATTCACAGTAAGTTTGTTATCGTGTTGTTTTATCCCCGACAGTTGCCACTTCTTTGAAGAGGGATATAATAGCGTGGATGAATGGAAACTAAAGATGATGAGATAGTTTGTGCATTGATATTTGTATATTTGATACGGAATACTATGTATTTTATAATGTGATAAGGTAAGATGTATAATTTCTATAATTTAAGTTGTGTCGCCGTCATTTCATTTTATTGTGTTTAATTACATGTTTCATATATTTTTTCTTATCATTCTCATCAAATAGTAAGTAATGCAATAAACTGTATTTATCCTTTTTAGTTATGTTGTTTGTCTACCTACAAGATTATACTATTATTGAAAATAAATAAATTAATTCAATTAATAATTGACATGACCGTATTGAATTTACAATATAAATTATGACAACCCTACCTCAAATAAATTGTTACAATATAATAAAGTTTGGCGCGAAATCTAACATTTCTTTTTTCAATAGAAAAGTTGGATTTGATTGAGTTATTTATGTTCCGAACACTGCCAATTAAACTTTTGTCTCACTTTGCTACGTTGAATGTAGCTACGAAAAAGTATTGTTAAAGTTATAGTAAATGTTATTTGGAAAAACTGGCTTTCCTTCATTTTCCCGTGATATATTTGATGAAAATATTATTAGTTCTTAATTATGTAGTTAGAAGTAAGGATAAATGTAAAAGTTTGGAAAATCCAAAAGCGCACGACTCATAATGCTCATTTAATTATGAAATATAAAATAAAAAATAAAAAAAAAAATTGTAGTTTTCGTTTTTTATTAATTGCAATTAAACGACACTGAATTAATTAATCATTCGCATTCAGTGCCCTACAATCGTCGATTAGAATATTTAAAAAAAAAATTTAACTCAAATGATGGATTTTTTCACAAGTTATAGTGTTTTCAGGTTTCACACATGACGGACAGGAAAATTTTTTGACCTATTTCGGTGTTTTTTTCCAATTCTATTGAAGTAAATCAATTTTTAAAAAGTATGGGATTACTCTCCATTAAATTATCTCGACAATAGTATGCAAAATATCTTGCTGCAAAAATGAGGCGAAAAAAATTTTTCGATCGTAAAGCACTCTCTGATGCTTCGAATCAAGAGTCGTGCAATATTATTTACATTAAGAATTTACGGTTTATTACATCTACATATACAAATATTATAAAGCTGAAGAGTTTGTTTGTTTGTTTGAACGCGCTAATCTCAAGAACTACTGGTCCGATTTGAAAAATTCTTTCGGTGTTGGATAGCCCATTCATTGGGGAAGGGTATAGGCTATATTATATCATCACGCTAAAACCAACAGAAGGGGAGCCACGCAGTTGAAACCGCGGAGCGCAGCTAGTTACTAATAACTACGTGTTACTACTTACTAGTTATGTGGTAAACGATTAGTCTTTCTGACATCAGTGTATTACGGTTTTACCACAGAATACTAAATAGTTACTACGTTTTACCCATCAATCTTGTAATAATTATGTGTTTTATATGAAACTAGCGGTCCGGCTTCGCCCGTGGTACATATTTCGCAATAAAAGGTAGCCTATGTTCTTTCTCAGGGTCTAAAGATTATCTGTGCCAAATTTCATCAAAATCGGTCCAGTAGTTTATGCGTGAAAACCATACATACATACATACATAATTACAAACCTTTCCTCTTTATAATATTAGTATAGAATATAGATTAAGGCAAAAGAATAACCATTAAATCTTCAAAATGTTTCCGGCCTTTGTTGAAATAAAGCTTGGATATGTATTCACGATTTTCAATTACTCCCATGCATATTGTGTTTATGACGTGTTCAAAACTCATTTGAAAGTTGAAAGCATTGAACATTTTTAGCGGGAAACAAAGCGTTTGAAAAACAAGAGGAAATTTTTAATTATATTTTCAAGTAATTAATGTTTGTTTTAAAATGATTTTCTTTAAAAAATATTTATGTGAGCTTGCGTAGGTTTGTGTTTTGCATAAATTCGTACCAAGTATACAAATCCTAAACATTTGTATTTTTATTCTTTTCTTATATTATAATACAAACAACAACATGAGTTTCTGTTCAACACTAGAAAAATCCATAATTCAAATAGCTATGAAACTTCACACTATACTTTAATACACGGTACGAAAATTATATTTAAAATTTTAAAGTTCACATAATTTAATTTTATTTCAACTACCAACAAGGGAATAATTAGACTATGAACAATGTTACAATTCTGGGAAAAATCATGATAAAAGAGGTATTTGAAGCGATATCTACCTACTGAAAAATAAACTCTGACATTTTCCTGCATACCAACTGTAAGGACATACCTTCTGGGAAACATTAAAAAGTATATCGTAGTAACCTGTCTTTTCATAAGAATTCTGTAAATCAAAGGGAAGCCAAATTAAAATAATAACTCTGTTTATCGGTAGAAATATTTATAAAATACATCGTATGTTAGTAGCTGTATTATTACAATACAAGTACTATCTACCTATAGCTTAAAAGTGAATCAGTCAACCTATTTTGATAGATGACCTAATGGAACCTTGCAAAAGGACTCTTTGTTAACAAAACTAATTCGAATTGTCTAAAATGGGGATTAATTTTAAGTGAAATAGCATTAGCGATGCGGAAAGCTATTACTGTGCTCCTCGTAGTTAAGACAAAGCGCCAAAATGCCTGCAACATAAAGGGAATATACAGTAACTATCGGGATACGTAATTCTCCAGGGTAATCCACCAATTTGAGCCCATACGCTGGGTTGAAAGCGAACACAGTCGCCTGTGTAAAACAGTTCAGTGGACACGGGTTAAAATTAACATGCAGATATACATACAATATGTTGTATAGATATAGTAGGTATATTGATAGGCCGATGTTTCTGTGAGGTTGAAAATGTATGGCTTTTTAAATGTAAATGATAGATCCTTCTGTGCTATAAGTACAATATAAAAATGAAATATAGTATACTAGCGAGTAGCGACCCGCCCCGGCTTCGCACGGGTACAATACTGATACTATATCTATTAACTGCTGTTATTATACATATAAACCTTCCTCTTCAATCACTCTATCTATTAAAAAAACCGCATCAAAATCTGTTGCGTAGTTTTAGAGATTTAAGCATACATAGGGATATAGGGACAGAGAAAGCGACTTTGTTCGATGTTCGACATTGACTATGTAGCGAAGCTCCAATAGGTTTAGACTTACGATAATATTGTGTATCCATATGGTATATGGTTATATTTCTAGCATATTATAATATGTATTATATTATAATTAATCAATACTCTGCAGTTTAATCAATGTGATTAGCGATTAATTCATTTTGAGCATTGTTTTAAATAATATTGGCGAAATTATGTAACTACATACACTTGAATATATTTAAATATATATCTATTATATTATAGCTAAATACGTGCTCTTTATACCGATCCAAAGTGCCATTTGTTCGTTAGCAGATATTGCAAAAGTCTAGACTTAGCCAACACTAGAGTTGAGAGCTCTTGAAGCTAGAGTATGCTTCCATTAGCAACATACACACGGAAAATACGACTATGTTTTACTTATATAGTGTGCTTAGCAAATAAAGTATGTATTGTCTTTTTTATTATTTTTAGGTAAGTATAGTTTATCAAAAAATATATTGTAAGTAGATGATTTACGAATAAAATTATAAAATATATTAATTTATAATATTTTATAGATTTGGTAAGCTGATCATTTTAGTAACTTTTAGTTCAAACCATTGAGAGGAATTTTAATTTTATCGTGCTATTTTATGTAGTAAGGGGCCTTAGACAAAGTAACAATTAAAAAACGATAACGAAGTTAGAAAAGGAAAAATGTATGGGATTGACATTAGATAGACCACGTGATCTAACGCGGCGTATGTCAATCCTATACATTTTTGCCTTTTCTAACTTCGTTATCGTTTTTTAATTGACAACATTTCATTTTTTATAAGGCCATGAAAGAAAAAAACCGTTTCTTTATTTTGCTCTTGCGATTACAGAAAAAAATTTATTTCATTTTTTAATCGCATATTTTAAGAGAAATTAAATAAAAACGATAAATGTGATGATGACGTCATACATACGGAGGAATAAAAATGCGCCTTAGCCTAATTTAAAAAAAGTTAAAAAAAAAACTATCACTGACATTTACAGGTTATGGCATGTGTCAAATTTCATATTAATGTCATTTTTGTGAATTATTCATGTAAACAAACTTTATATCGTGTTATTGTGTTTTGGTTTTCTAATTTAATCTCATTAGCGTGATATTTATTTGATTGGAGTTGGACTAATTCATTTATATTATACAAATAGTGCCTATAGTGTTCATAATTTTCTTGAAATAAAAGACTTTGTTTACTTACTAAAAGTTGTATTTATTTAACACTTTCCAACGTTTTTGGGATAGTATATTTGTTTCCTAGAAATTTTCAGCACCCCTTAACAAATCCTGCATGAAGTCATCATCATCAGTATTTGTGAATAAGTTTCTTTTGTTTAAAATTTGGATCAGCAAATAACAAATAACAATATTTACAAAGCTTGGCGAATCAAAGTGACAAATGTGCCAAAATGTAAACTGTCAAGATTTTTTTTTAATTTAAACTAGGTATGTGGCAAAGGAAAAAATGTATTCCTCCGTATGTATGACGTCATTTGGCGCTTACGACATTTTAGAATGAGATGATTTTAAAACTCAAAAAGATGAATGAAAACTTCCAAATTTAGAAAAAGCAAAAAATACATGTATAATAATTTTTGATCTAGTTTTCATTAAAATAAAAAAATAAGTAGCTTAAAATTTTGAAATGTTGTCAATTGTTACTTTGTCTAAGGCCCCTGGTTCGTAAAATAATATTTTTGTATTAACTAACTACCGACAAGAAATTTTCAACAAAAAATTAATTTCAAAATACCATATTCATTTAGTAACGCAATACCCTATCCATTTCATAAACTTTTGTATTGTCTCAGAAAAAATATTCGTTTATCATTCTCGCTTCAAACCGTTTGGTCGAAAGAGCAATACATACATAGATATATCCGTTGGTAAATTGAATATTGACAAAGGCCGCTGACCACTCAGGCGTACATTCGATTAACTTATAAATGGCTAACCTTTTATTCTACTTTCCTTGTTTTTTAGTTCAACATGTGAATGAGTATTGCTTTTGAATGAACGAAATGAATGAAAGCTTTCGTAATGATAGAAACGAATAACAATTAAATTCGTTGAATGGGAAAAGTTGTTTTGAGAAAATATTATTTTTCAGTTAGTTAAGTATATTTTTGACATTCGCGATTTCAGTTTAATTAAATTCAACATTATGAAACTCTTTTGATAAAAGTAAATTAGTTATAGTTAGTTATTTAAACGGTATTTATTAAAAAATGGTTGTTTATAATTTTAGTTCACCAGATGATGCAAATCAAAGGATATATGAAACAGTTTAATGTTTTAAAGACAACCTGACATAAGAACAAAGTTTCTAATCACAGCTTGATATTGACTTCCATAATAATGTATATATCTTATATATAAAATTCTCGTGTCACAATGTTAGTCTGCATACTCCTCCGAAACGGGTGGACCGATTCTCATGAAATTTTCTGTGCATATCGGGTAAGTCTGAGAATCGGCCAACATCTATTTTTCATATGTACCACGGGCGAAGCCGGGGCGGACCGCTAGTAATGTATAGATTACACTAATACTACGTTACATAAATATTTTTTCCAGCATCATGTTTTTACTTAACGTTTTTATTATGCGTAATTCAAGAACCCTTTATAATAGAAGAGAGAGCAGACAATTTGTGCTTAATGGAGCGAAGCTGTAGAAAATTAGGTCTTTTTGTATGTCCGTTCGTGTATTTTTATTTAATCTTTTTGGTAGTCTTTGTTACGAATTTGTTGATGAACGTATAATAGGTAAAGAGCATGTTGAACTTTCATTGTTGTAATTCGGTTGCTAAAAATGTCTTGAGCTCGTTTTACAAAAAACACCTAAAATGAACGTAGATCAACTCAACCAATTGAACATGAAGCATTTATAATAAACTAGTGGTCCGCCCCGGCTTCGCCCGTGGTACATATTTCGCAATAAAAGGTAGCCTATGTCCTTTCTCGGGTATCAAAATATCTCCATACCAAATTTCATGCAAATTGGTTCAGTAGTTGAGGCGTGATTGAGTAACAGACAGACAGACAGACAGAGTTACTTTCGCATTTATAATATTAGTATGGATTAGCTTTAAGCACTACAGAATAGTTCTCTGGCACGATTTTAAAATTCGTAAAGTTTTTCAGCGATAAGATTTTAGAAGAGCAATTACAAAAAATGCATCACGAACCGGTTGTAAATTATTATTTTTCTATATTTTGACGATTCAAAAGTCTTATAAACGTAGTCTAGTTGAATAAATAAATGTTTGAGTTTGAGTGTGAAATATTTTAATAAGTAATGAATTACGCATTACACTCAATTATGGACGGAGATATCTTAATCGCATAAAAATCATACACACATAAAAATACATTTAAAATTGTTTTAATTACAGTACGTTAATTTGTTTTTATTTTCGCGGTATTGCAAAGGAAGTAGAGCAATCAATCATCAACACAGCACTTATTTGCGCTGAGCACATGTGCTGAATAACCTTGGATGTTTCGCGTAAAATTCACGATTGGTCTTGGTTACGAGCTGCAGCGATTGTAGACAGAGAACTAATAATTTAAACTAAACTAGCTATTCCCCGCGGTCTCATCCGCATTGCTCCGCCCCTGTTGGGTGATGATATATAGCTATCCTCGATAAATGGGCTATCTACCACCGAAAGAATTTTTCAAATTGGACCTAAGATTAGTGAGTGAGTAGATTAGATGAGTAGTTCCTAAGATTAGCGCGTTCAAACAAACTCTTCAGCTTTATAATATTAAGTATAGATTTGACTATGTAATTACTTCTATAAGCGTAAGTGTACATAAAATATGTCGCATCTTCATAAAACTCAAATAATTTAGCCCTCTGCCTAATTAATGATCGTCTTTATTACCGCCCAAATTCATAAGTGGTTTGTTGTTGTTCATTCTATTGCAATTTCGATCTACTTATACAGGTTTTTAAAGTGTATCTATACTATTGGAACTACATACGTTATTATTTGCTCTACCATATAATTTATTCTAGTCCTACAGAAAGAAATTTGTAGCAGATGCAAAAAATCCTTTAATCGCGTAAAATCTGCTACCGCTCCTAACTCAAACATCCTAAATAACACAGTATGAGTTGTATTACGACCTCAAGACCTCTCCATGTGGGTTCAATTGAATAGTGGAAGAATTGAATTGGCGGTGCATTCACGCAATAAACGACGTATTGACATTGTTCATCTTGAATTATTGCATTTGCAGTTACAATGTATTAGCAAGAAATATTAAGAATGAGTTATAGATGTTAATGCCACCTGCTTTAGTGGGCAGCTTTATTTATGACGAGTAATTTTCCGTGCGCGGCAAAATTATTATAAAAATATTAACGGTATAAATGTTGACGCTTTGTACATACAATTCAATTGTGTGATTGTGATGGAAAATATGGTTGAAAATATCAAAATTTAATGTAGAAATGTGCTAAATATATTTTTTTCCTAAGCCTACACGAACGGCTGACATTACATTTAAAAAATTCACACGGGGCTTAAACACAACTCTGGTAAACGTACCTACTTAAATAAAATAATATTATTAATGTAGTGATGAAATGAGTACCTATTTACAGTTCCAAAAATATTTGTATTATGTGTTTTCCTCTTACCACAGATAATGTAAAGAAAGTATGAATCATGATAAAGAATATCAATTTTATTTATCATTCATTATTTGTATGCCAATAAAGTATGTAGGTACATTTCTACGTCATCTTACTTGTGAATTACATATTCTGATTCATATACACAACGTGTATTATCTACAATAGTACGTATTATCTTTGATTGTAACAAATATTATTCACGCAAAATAGTTTCCAGTTTATATAAGGAATTGAAGTAAAAATAATAAGTACATTCGAATCGAGAACCTTCTTTTTTTGAAGTCAGTTGATAAGTTTTCATAAGTTTCAGTTCGAAATATACGATATATCATATATAGCTATATAAATCTCTATCTAATATATATTAAATGTTCGTGTCACACGTGTTAGTTACCATATTTCTCCAAAACGGCTACACCGACTTTCATGAAATTTTGTACGCATATGGTAGGTCTGAGAATCGGCCAATTTTTTACGCCCATATTGATAAAAGTAAGGCAGAACAATGTTTTACGGGACAGCTAGTACTGTATAGTTTAATATATGTATAGGTAGCTAGTTGTAGCTTACCACAGGCCTGCTATATACAGAACTATTGCAGCTCGTCTAGAGTCTAGACTCTAGACCACAGATTACTAATAACTGTCGCTACTCGTACTCGGATGCTCTAAATTAATTTGTATTGAATTATTAAACAGTATTCGGACTGGTTTGTATATCTATATAAATCCTTTGAATGATTTGAAGTAATCAAATTAAAATGATCATCATATAGGTAATATTTGGAAAACGTATACTTAACTAGATATTTTGCGTTGAAATACTAATTTTTTTGTACATGTTCTTCTGACTAAAATGAAGTTTACATACTCACTATTACCACAGATTAGAGAATAGTTACTTCGTAACAGATACATCACTCCCATACAAAAACTAAAATACCTACGCTATATTTACCTACAAAATGCGCCGCAACTCGGCTGCAGTAAGAAATGTACTCTACGAACACGCATCGAGAAGCGAGTTTCCCGCGCACGCCGCGTGATTGCGTCATCAAACGAAAACTTTAGGGTTGTACCGAGCGCGAAAATTAAACACAGAGTTGCTGAAACACTTAATTTTTTATTGTTAATTATATTTGTTACATTATACAATAAAAAAAAATGAAATCTTATTGATAGTAGTTGTTACCTTCGGTTTCACCCGCGTGGACCCGCTATATGTGTCTCCTGGATAAAAAGTAGCCTGGTAGGTTTGTTCCTGTTTAGGCAATTGAAAAAAAGACAATTCCTTGATATTCACTCTTGAACTCCGACACCCGTCCACATCGCAAAAATCGGGCATCTTGGTAGCGAGCGCGGGAAACGTAACGCGGGTGCGCAGTCTCGCGTGTGCCAACCAACTGCCGCTTGGGTCGGTACCGACCTACTGTACGGTAGGCACTTATAGCGCGACCTTGAGCGAGTGACGGAGGCCTGCTATTACACACTGCAGTTTTGCTTCGAAAATCACGAATTGAGGTGCACGATCTTAATCAATTTTAGGATCGTATAACTTCTTTCTTTTGATTAATGTAAGGCCTTTTCATGGCATGTTTGAGACTAAAAATTTTACTAATTTTTAATCTTAACTTTCTACATGTTAATCCAACGTTTCGGTAGTCTGCATTTTCCAGAAAGATAAAATATTAACGCTCTAAAATATAAATAACCGCCCACACCTAAATTTTCTATCACACCGTAAACAAAATACGTAAAATATTACGTAAACAACTTGGCTAAATGATAACGTTTCGTAATAGATAAGTGTTTCCATCAAATATACTTGAATTGCATCTCAAGTACCTACCTATTATATCGATACTGAATGATAAGCAGTTATTTTTGCAGTGAAATATTGTATTACGTTATCTGTTGCAAAATTCGATTTGCTTGTTTCTTCTACGAATAAAAAAAATACCGTGAGTGCCGAGCACACGACGTGTCAGAAGTGAAACTTCTTTGGCAAGATTCATTGATACCAAAATCGTCGTCTTACTCCATGACGTGACGGTCTTGCCATTACGCGACCTTGTTTCACTTCAAAAAATCAAATTAATAATTTTCATTCATATAAATATTTGATACGTTTGTTTCATAAACTTTATTTTTGTAAAGATTATTGCAAAAATGGCCAGAGCGTGCAAAATCTTGAGTTAGATTAGATAACAATTTCTTTCAATCACATCTTTCAACAAATCCTACTATTATTAAAAATGCGAAATTTGTTACTTTTTCACGCAAATACTACTGAATCGATTACAATAAAATTTAGCACACATATAGAGGGTGACTTGGATTAACATAAAGGATAGATTTTATCCCGGAAATCCCACGGGAACGGGAACTATGCGGATTTTCCTTAGAAAACGCGGGCGAAGCCGCGGGTGGAAATCTAGTTAAACATAATTGTATATTATGTAACTCATTTCTCAAAAAAGGTATTTCCAAAATAATATTTCTCTAAATTTTGGTTATAAAACATTTCTAATATTTTATGAATCACAATTGATTCATACTTATCAGGTATCAATGTCGTAACTTATTAATGGAAATCTTTATTGGTGTTATTTACTTCTTCAGAGATCTCACACTACTCTTTTATTCATACTAATAAAAGGTAAGCTTATTATTGCCCAATTAACGATTTTAATTGATATATAGGTATAAACTTTCCACTGATCTTCACGATTGTATGCCATTAAACCATAATTAGAATACAACCGCACTAAATAGGGTTCCTAATTGAAAAACTGGTTTTCAAATTAATTATTGTACTTAATTTAAAGTGCAATAACAAATAAAATATCTTTAATATTTAAGGGCCGGTTTCACCACTTGCTGACAGCGTCCTTAAGGTGATGAATTAATTTTTCTAACATTTACGGCCCTTTTTAAACCTTCGTAATTTTTATATTATTAAAGTTGTCGTGATGAAAATTCTTGACAAGAAAGTTCAATAGTAACACAATACGTCTACCGTTTTAGAAACATGATTCCATAATATTTTCTCGATAGAAAAAAAATACAAAGTTCTCATTGTTATTTTTTTTTAATCTCTGGCATCTTCAAAATAACAAACGTAAAGTTACGACTTTTTGGATATTAACTATAAAATATACAACCGATACGTCTACCGATTTAGAATTTTGAAATATGCGATGGTTTTGAAATAAACAAGAAATACTTGAAATTAGCGCGCGACCAGCCAATATAGCGAGAGCCGCCCTGTACCTTCCTACCCCGATCGCTGCACGAGTCATTCTCGCTACGGCCGTCACACGGGGAACTTGTGTCGCTCGCGCAATCGTAACAAAGGGTGACAACACGATAAGACAAATGGGGACAATAAAGAAAATAAGAAGAAGAAACATAAAGGTTGGAGGAAAAAGAATGCTTACAATTGGAACAAATTAATGAAGTAAGTTGGTTTTATTTTAAATTTGATGATAATTGTATTATAGACGATGTTTGATATGTACCCCTGTTTTAAGTACATAACGAACGTGTAAGATTTTTTCATTTATAGCATAGATAATCTTTTCAGAAATCCGGAATCCAGAAGGAAAATAAACCCACTGATTGTTCACAATGTGAACCCACTCTTTCGTAAGTACCTTTATTCAGTCAAAAATGTATGTTATCAACGCTCTACTGGTTTTATCGCATGATTCCATTTTTAGCAAAAAGCAACAAAGTGCAAAGAAATAAAAAATCATGGTGAACTTAGTGGAAGTATGGTGGACATAATATGGAACAGGAGCTCATTGGAGTAGTATTATATTTAAAAAAAATACGAATAAATTTCAAGAATTACATTTCTTAGTAGGTGGTAGATAAGTATGTTGTATAAAGAATTTGATGTTGATATTTATTTCATTTATACTTACTACACCTGTGCGGGAAATTGCTTAGTACTAAAACAGGTTTATATTCATATTTACATAGTAATGTGAGTTTTCATTTCGAATAATTTTGTGTAAGTATATTAAATTGAGTTCCTGGGTGATCTGGAAACACAATTGGGCCCGGAAGATGGCGCTGCAGTCACTCCTCCTAATCACATGAACCGATTTGGATGAATATTTGTGTGCACATTTCATTGTTGTGGGATGATTGGTTGATTCGTTTTCACATTAGCTAATATTATGTATTTTTGTTGTAAACTTAATTTAATGTTTATAATACATTATTATTGGTATAAATAAGCCAGTGTTCGTCTCACATTGCTGTACCTGCCTACCTACCCTACCAGGGCCTAACTTTGTTCTGGCTATTTTATTTTGATTATTTGTAATGAATAATTACAATTATAATAGAGTGCAAAAAATAAATACATGCGTCAATATATTTTGTGTTTTTTTTAAAACAATTTTTTTATTTAAAAAAATATCATTCCGACCGCGGCTTTGCCCGCGTGGAATTAGGTTATATCGTGAATCCTGTTTTTTCCCACAGAAGTGTTCAGTTCGGATAAAAAGTATCCTATGTGTAAATCCAGGCAATTAGCTATATTTTATCAAAATTGGTAATGTAGTCTTGACGTGATTAAGTAACAACTAACAAAAAAATATACAAATTAACATCCAAAGTTTCGCATCAGTTTTACTGTATTAGTGATATCTTCCACTCTTGACTTTGACTGAGAAGAATTAGGGTTTATAACTTCTTTCAGAAATAGTACCTTTCATTTCTGGGCATGATGTAATATAATATCTAATGAATTCAGTAGTCCGCGTTATTGAGTACCTACCATTTCATTTTTTCAGAGTAACAATATTTTTTGTTATTTTAAAGATTATTTATAACCTGTATTATTATGTAATAAAGTAAACATTACGAAATAATAATAATTATTAATTATGTCTAAGTAGTTGTTAAAAAGAAGATTATTTGTTTATAAGCAAGAAAATAAAACCAATAAATCAACAATTAAATAAATGTATAACAATACTAGCGGTCCGCACCGGCTTCGCCTGTGGTACATATTAACGTTTTCTCTACATAAGAACCATCCTCGTACTTCAAGGAATATAATAAAAAAAGAATTATCGAAATCGGTTCAGCCGTTCTCGAGTTATGCGCTTACCAACACATTTTGCGATTCATTTTTATATATAAGAAGATTATAACTGTATGACGACTCCATACATGTTTGTCCCGAGTCGGCCAGCGGCAGCGCGGCGAGTTTGCAAGAATGACTTCGCGCACATCCGCGTTCGCGATAGCGAGATATTAGACTCCGCCCGCCAAGCAGTGGATTTTTTTTGTGTATCGTCTTAATAGCCTTTATTTTTGACGTTTTGTTTTCATACATTATTAAATAAATAAAGTAAAGTGACAAATTTTGTTACTTTAACTGACGGATAAGCTAACCAGAACATATCCAGAAGCTGTGAAACCGCCAACAGCATTGGTATAATCATATATATCTTGCAGAATATGTATAAATCGTGTTAATAGAACAGTACTGAATATACTAAACAATAAAACAACATTAAAACAATTTTTATTCCTGGCATAAAAGTTATGATGGAATAAAAAGCATAATAAATTATAATAAAAAATATATTAGCTTCATTTAAATATTTTTCTTCGTAAAATAAAACGACAGTCAGCTGTAATGACCGTCATTCAAATGAGACTAACTGGATTGTATACGAAGTTTTGCAACGTGTGAATCTAATATAATAATTAATAACAAGAAAATGTATTATCTCATTTAAATGTATTCATTATTATCTTAACAACGTCATTATATCTACGATTGAATGATTCGTAATATTTCTATCAATTATGACGTGGTTTATTGAATTGGAATTAATGCGTTATAACATTTTTTATATTATTATAACTTTTGTTTAAATTTATCTCTAAATGTGTATGTAGTTATTGCTAAATAGGTAAGTATCCATTTAATATTAATATGTTATGAATCACATCAAGACATTTAAATATATTAATCATTAATTTTATAGCATAACGCAAATATAAATAAAAGCTAAACACTAGAAAAACATTATCAACAGCCACTCACCATAATAATGATTAGATATCCAAAAGTATTTTTTTCACACAATTTTTTCAAACAAAACCAAACAACGATCAAACTTTAAATTTAGAAACCACAAAAATGTGCTTCCACACAGGCACACAATTTAATACTGTCCTACCAAACCTAATCGGCACAGATAAAAAATTTGACATATCTGTTTTCGTTTGCTGTCAAACGTACGGACCCCATGCCACGATAATTCTTATAAATGTTGTTTCATATTTCACAGAAATATGAATTTTCAATGCAACCAAATAAGCCACATATTAGAATATCGACACATTTTTGGGTAATCTGTGACGTTTTTATTGTGTCTATGCTTTGGCGCGAAATTTCGTACAATGAACTATACACCTAATTCCAATTTAATAAGGTCACATCTTCCTTGCGTTGTTTACACAGTCATTTAAAAAGAATCGTTTACCTGAACACGATAACTCTAATCGGTTATGTTTTGTTTGGTAAAAGCATGACGTATATCATATTTGTCTTCTTTAGGACCATACTTTCGTTACATTTTTACGGCACGTTTTGACTAAAATTTTAAGTAAATTACGTCATTTGAGAGTAATAATGGGGATTGTTTTTGTTCATCGGAACAGTGGCGGCAAAGGTATTGTAAATAAAGTCATCCACCTTTTTATACATTTTCAAAGGACTGAATGGCATTATGCAAATTGTATTTTTTATTAACAAAACGAGTGTCTCGACAAGGTGAGATTAGATTTGGGTAGAATTAGCCCGAAAAATCCCATTTTATGTTATCTCGTCTTAAAAGCTTGTTCATTATTTCGCACGGCATGCAAATTAAATGCAATTTATGACTATGTAAAAAAGGAGAATTTAAACATTGATTTATAGCTTATATTTTTATCGTAATTTACTACTTACTTTAAAAATATAAAAAATGTTAGCATAACAGTAACAAATTCTCATTTTTATTTTAGCTCCGGCGATATTATCTCTGCCACTTATAACTTATGAAGGAACAATAAAGCAAACAAAATCCGAAGGCAAATATTTGGCGATATTTGAAAGCAAAAAACCACCCATAGGTTTTAGATACTATCATTATAATGTCAACAGAGTGAGTAAACATGGCTTATCTTATCAGGGATTACGGTAAATCTGAAGACCTTGTGAGTGATCTTTGCTTTTTTGTTAGTTAAAAAAAATGTTCCATATCGTATTTGGACAAAAAGTATTATACTTTAAAAGACTTTGGACTCATACGTTCTGTTATTGATTATTAGCTACAAAACATTGTAACGTAAAGTGAAATATGTACCTATATTATTAAAGTTGATTTAATTTTTTTAATTTCATACGCATACAGTCGTCAAAAAGGATCAGGTAGGTAAATAAAATAGTGCCTATATCCAATAGTGATCGTAATTCCTAATACTTACAATATTTTACCGATGATACATATTACCATCATATTACATATACATAATAATATTTAAATCAATGTTTCACCGTTCATAAAAAAATGTACCTAACTGTTTTTAAAAAGAAAGAAAAAATATAGATACGCTATGGTCCTTATACGGGAATGCGTATGTCACAGCATTTAAAGAGTGACAGCACATCTTCCTTTGCTCCTATTTAAGGATAATTTAGTTTATATTGTCATGGTGTATAGGTTAATGTGGATATTCCTGTGTTTTTTTAATAATTAATAATGGTGGTTGTTTTCATACGGTATTAGATCAGAATGTGAATTTATTTTCGTTTATTTTCGTGTTTTATAAAGGTGCAACATTCTCCTATAATTCTATTAATGCGTTTATGAACGTGTTTGTATTTTTTTTTAGAAACACGTAACGCTGGTGTACTATTAAAAAAATCTGAATATTGAATATTTCACTAAAGATATAAAATTTATGCCTTTTATAAATCTAAATGAAATAACACGTAAAGGAAGGAACAATTAAGAAGTAACACTAAAGTATCGTATGCTAATATTCCGCAGTTAGGGCTTATAAAAGTAACAGCTAATGTTGCTAGGATAATAAAAATTAATAACTTCTGGGCTTCTAGTACAGAAACCATAACAAGTTATATAATTAACTAAGAAACCTTTGGTTGAATAACAAGCATAATGTTATTGCCAACATATTGTATGTTTAGTTTTATAGCATTCAGTGCATTATAAATAATAAAATACGATTTTGAAAAGAATATTAAATTTTCGAGCTCATAAATCCGAAAGAGTAGAAATAATTCGTTTGCATAGGCGGGATCACGGGTTGCGGAGAGGTCAGGCGTCGCCTCGGAAAAGCAGAAAAACGCGGGTTCGAATCCCGCCTCGTGATCGAACTTTTCTAGTCTATAAAAAATCGTATTTACTTATATCCAAGTTCAGCTTATAGTTTTTATCACTTATATTATCTATCTATTATTTTTATTCAAACAAATAATTCCAATAAACAACATCTAGAAGTTAAAAAATATCTTTATGAATATAAATTTTCGTTATTTCGTGATAATAAATTTTGTATGATACATTTTTAAAATTTCTTTAAAAGAAAGACTGATGCAATAAAGCTAATATTGTATATTTTTATAAATTATGCTAGTATTAGAGCATTTACAAACGGCATTACTACTTTAAAATATTCTCGAATCGCCGCATTATTCAATTAAAATATCCTCGCACGAATTTGAATTCTAATCCCAATCCATTTGATTGAAGCTTTTAATTAAGGAATAGTACATTTATATACATAATAACGTATATAATATACTTTACGTGACTCTGTTTGATATCGAATATTCTAATTGTAATTCCCAGTACTTGTGTATCTATGACGTCACGTGCCAACGATGCATTCTAGCGAATACCCAGTAGAAATTCATGCATACAAATGACAAGGGAAACGTAGTACAATCACAGATAATATAAATATCTAGGTGCAGATAATAAATGAGTCACCGTAATAGTGATGTACAGACTATAAATGTTATCTAGATGATATAATCTGTGATAACTTATCAGTTTTAAATCTGGTGTTTATATCGTTACTGTGAATTTCTTTAGTTTTCCTGGATGATAATAAGTCGATTGGTATTTTTGGCTGGATTATTTATTGATATTGTTTTTTGCTTATTATATTGCGAATATTTGATTTAATTTACCTTCATCAGAAGAAGCATACAGGTAAGTAAAAAATACTTACCTATTAAGTACCAACTCTCACACTATTAAAATTTATATTAATATCGAAGTTATTTCATTACGCATTGAAATGTTAAAACAAAAGTAAACCAATCCACAATATTTTCACTTCAGCTATAATATGATGTAAATATAAAATAGTGTTTGATAAAACTTAATCGTATCCATATTAATGTGAACGTCGCATGTAAAGAATGGCGGTCAATTGAAGAGGATTTGGACCCATCTATAACACAGCTGAGCATCGCTAGCCATATATACAGGGTGTTACAAGTAGATGTATCTATCTATACATTTGCAAGCAGAAAGAAAGACATAAAAATCTAATATAGAGCATCTTGAAAATGTACGATACCCGTTACATTGCTTCGTTGTTATAAGTGTGAGCTTATTTATTATTTATTATATTTCATAGATTTTGTAATATAATTACATACGAGAAAAGTATGTAAAGATGTCGTAATACACAGTATCTCAACGAAATAATTAAAACATGCCCAGTATAACAACCAGTAAGTAATAATTAAAAAGATCAAGTCTATTCATTCAAGTCATTCTCGTAATAAACAAAAATTGACGTGTAATAGCAGACAGGTAGTTTATGCTCGGTTGTGTTAGATAACAAATATTGATGTTCGAGCACACCCTGTATAGTTTGCAGACAAAACAGTCTGTAAGTATGATTAATAGATTCGTGGGACAGGTCAGGTTCGCGCGCCCCGGACAGCTGTGTGGCTTGTGCTTCGTATACAAACTATCATATACAGGATGTAAGTATTTTTATTTTTGAAAGTTGAATAATATCAGTTAGTTATATTTTAAGTGCATGAGGATGATAGTAGTAATATTACAATCTTGTTAACTTATGTTTCCAAGTGGATTAGAATTTGAAGCTGTCTTCGGTAGTTCATATTTATAATCATTTATGTTGACAGTTTTAAAAGCTTAATCATCGTTGAATTGTTTATAAGTTATTGCTATTCATTTGAATCAAAAACGTCATACTAAATTCTGATCATAGTACCTATAGAAACATTTATAATTTTTCTTATACATAGAAAACATTTCAATTTCGCAGCTTTCTATAATAATTAAAGAACTCACCTTCGTACATCTGCGCATACTGCGGAAAACCAGCTGCTCTCAGCCATTTGCAAGCTTCGGCTGCTTCGATTTCTGTAACAAAGAATTACAATTTTAGAAAATAAATGTATAGAAGCGTGCCCATGTATAAAAGATTTGTTATCTTTGAAATTGATACTTCCTATCCCTATAATTTAATATTAGATAGCAATATTGTAAACGTGAAATTGTAAGGATTGATGTTTGTTTCCTTCATGTAGAAGCAGCTGATCGACTGTGTTTGAAATTACGTTTAATAATAGAAAATGAACTGAGTATATTTCAGCTGATATCTTGTATGTAGGTATGTGGGTGATGCCGGCTTCAGCCAGTTAAGAAGAGCAACACCTTTTATTTACATGACACATACTGTTTGTATATTTAAAGTTCCCATATTAACTTTGAACATTTATAGTCATTATTTTTTTCATTTAAACGATTGCGTGTGGTATAACATAAGGGTGACCGGTCAAAATAACACGAAGCTAGCTACTAGTAGCGGTAAAAACCTCTATTTGTCGACTTTTTTGTAGGGCTCTGTCTATTTCTATGTGAGTATACACAGATTAATGGCCTGAACAGTAAAGCGACCTCTAATGACCCCACTAATAATCCCTTTATCATGTGTTAGTGACAAAGTGAATGTAATTACAATTTACTTTCAAGTAAGCACAGCCTATCATTTAAAAATACACCAAAATAATCTTACTCTACGTATATTATACGCTTGAAAACGAAGCTCAGATTAAACACCGTTTAAAACATAACACGCCCTTCTCAAAAATAGAAAAATGTTAATTTAAAAAGGTCAAAAAAACTCGTCAAAAAGTGACGTTCCCTCAAGTGGGGTCATTAAAATTCCACGCGGACTCTGTTACGCAAAGCAAATAGAAAAAACGGACTAAAGTAAACAATGGTTGAAAATAAAATGCCTCTCTCCTAATAAATATTAATATAATACCGCCAGCTTACAAGACCCTTCAAAGGGTATTAAATCATAGATATGATGAACGAAAATCCAATTTGTTAGGGTCTAGGAATAACGGTCGGGTATTAACGAAATTATGCGTCAGCCAATCAGAAGTATTGTGCTACTGACGTAAACTAATGTGGACGTAATAGAGAAAAGCAGGAATCGATCTACCAAAGATATTGTGGATAATAATATGCTTTTCTTATTAGACATATTAAAGGGCAATACATATTCTGATTAATGTTCATCGATGTTTTGGTTTCAAAATATTTGTATAATAATCTATCAAGGGTCCTCTTTATTTACACAAAGAGGACTCTTGATAGATATTATAGCTTAATAAGGTGTAATATTATGCAAAAAAATATTTTTGACTTTAAAATGACATATTTTCAAATTGTATTTTAGCCACAGAATACTTAATAGTAGCTAACTTTAGCGTAATACTTTAATGTTAAAACTTTTAACAAAAGACCAGTAAATTCTTTCGAGCTTACTTAAAACGTAGATTTAAAGTTCAACCTCATATTATTCAATCTAATGTTCAAGAATTAACATTAACTACGCTAGTAGGTAAAGTCGATTTTTCACCAAAATACATTAAAGATGTTTACTATCGCAACTTTCTTCTGGATGTTGAATGGACCACATCAAACATTGTGATAACTATGGGATGCTTTTAAGGCATTCAATTGTATCATTAGATTTAAAACCATTATAATTGTATCAAGGCTTTTAGGTGATTTGAAAGATTAATGATTAATTTAGATTAAATACCTGAGGTAAGAATAAATATTTTACCTACGTAAGATTGTTGATTTTGTCAAGTAATTTGAAATCTAACTGGCTATTTCTTACATTCCTCAAACTTTAGTACAAGTCGTGAAGAGCGTTAGTTTTAGTTGTATGAATTAGTCGATCACAGTCTTATGCATTCCTTTTTAATTTAAAATTATATCATAGTGTTTTAGATATTGATTGTAGATTGTAGAGCTTCTCTCTGATTGATGACTTATCAGCGACTGTTGTTCTATTGTTGGGTTTGGCTTATAGTGGTCTACAGAATTACATATACAGAATTATATTATCTGTGATATTACCTACTTATACAAGATAATAATACTGTACACATTGACAAACATCTCTCCCGGATTGTATCCTTGTAATGTTCAAATGAAGTTGTCCTGTTATATCGTATTTTGTCTTGCTGCTATATTAAATCAGAAACATATTAGGTTCATCTAATTAGCATAATCATTACGTGGTAATTTGTCGTCTTCTATCCTTAGATTCAAATGATGAACGGATGCGAATTACTAACTAAATATGGACAATTAGGTTCACTATAAATGCGTATAAAGCGTAGAAATACTATATTGAAGGTCAATCACATAGTTTGCTACATAATATCAATGCTATTTATTATCTATACATATAATAAAATCGATACACGTAGGTACATAAATAATAAAATAGTTGTAGGAAAATGGAAACTGTACATTTTTTAAAGAATACTTGGGGCGTGATTTACAATAGATACCGAAGCCAAAAATATAGTTTTTAGAATTTTTGTCTGTTTGCCTGTATGTATGACCCGGCTAATCTCAAAAAGTACAGAATAGATTTACTTCAAATTTAGAACAGATATAGCTTGAGACCTGAGGAAGGACATAGGATAGGTTTTATCCCGGAAATCCCACGGGAACGGGAACTATGCGACTTTTTCTTTGACTACGCGGGCGAATATGGTATGGTATATAAAATTAATGAAAAATTTAGTTATACTTTGAGGCAATTAGACGTTGTTTATAAATGTGTTAGTGGAACTTGGAAGCTAAAAAGGGCGACCTTAATCATAAAAGAGAGTTGTAGTTATTTAGGCTGTTTATTTTCAGTGGAATAGAGTAACTAATACAATAAAACAAAAGGTTGGTATCATGATATGAAATGAATTATGATAAATGCGGTATCACTACATAGTATAAAACAAAGTCGCATTCTCTGTCCCTATGTCGCTATGTATGCTTTAATCTTTAAAACTACGCAACGGATTTTGATGCGGTTTTTTTTAATAGATAGAGTGATTCAAGAGGAAGGTTTTAGTATATAAATTATTAAGTTTTAGACAAAGCGGGCGAAGCCGCGGGCGGAAAGCTAGTATCAATATAAAATGATTTTCAAAATTAAAAAAAAAACGTTACCTTAGGTAAATTAGTCAAGGCCTAACTGAAAAATAATAAACTAAATCAAATCATCAAAGAAAACTTAAAACGGAATGTAAACTTATATTATCAAAAAAGTAAAGGAATATTTTTCATCATAGAATAATAAGTTAGAAGCATTATTACAAAATACTAATTACTTTGACCTTTGATTTATCAAGAAAGGTTAAACAAAAGATAAGTTTTGTTCTCAATTAGGATCATGTTGTAGTGAAAATAAACTTCGATATTCCTAGGTAGTTTATTTCTTATGTATTCATTCGTTTCAATTTTTTTTTAGTTAAAAGTATAGCAACACGAAAACAAATGAAAGACGACTCTACATATTAATTGTCAAGCGTTTTTTTTTAATAACTACGACTAGGTACTCCTAGGTAGGTAATGGATCTATCTATTCGAGTACGATATTTACTTATTAGGTTTTTATTAAATCCTATCCTATTATTATTATAAATGCGAAAGTTTGTGAGGATGGATGTATGTGTATGTATGTATGTTTGCTACTCTTTCACGCAAATATGTACTACTGAACCGATTAAAATTAAATTAAGTACATATATAGGGGGAAACTTGGATTTTGTAATAACATTTTATCCTGGAAACGGGAACTATGCGGGATTTTCTTTGAAAATCCGGGCGAAGCCGCGGGCGGAAAGCTACTCGTCTTTAAACGCAAAATATTATTTCATAGTGCTGTATTATTATAGTAATGTCATCGCAAAATGCAAATGTAGAAACAATTATTCCACGTACTATTTAAATTTATTCACAAGTCAGCAATTTATACCAATGACATTTAATTTCGTAATTTTTAAACTTATATTACTCGTACGGTTTCAGTTTTTACCGATAAAGGAATTTCGGTATAAAATGTCTCCGTTAATTGATGCTCTACATACAAATTAATATTTTAGTTCTTTTAACAATAAGCATATTCAATTTACCATTATCATCATAATCACATTACCATGAATATTATTTAGTCTAGATAATAATACACGCAGAAAAAAAATGTTGTGTGGTTTTATGAAACCACGGTAAAAGTGAAACTGTTCGAACGGTTCCGAACACTGCTTTGTGTAGCGCATGTCGCGTGACGGTCGGCTGCCGAGTAGGTATACCTACTCGGCAGCCGCGATACACGCGACATGCGCTACACAGACCAAAAAGTTTGAGACGATGTAATAAAAGTTTGACTTTAAAAAAACAATATTTTATTTAATGGAATTTATGATGCATTTAGTACCTATGTAACATTATCAATCTCTTATAATCACAATAATAACTTAGGTATTATTTTTTTTATTGCTATACATATACCAATTGAACGTTAAAGCGAAAATGGATCCGTCCATAAACACGTTTCATATTCAAACTAAATATCTCAGATTCGATTTCTACCTAGTATCTACTATTTTAACATTTTGACAGTTGACATACATATTTATACACAGCGGCACACCCATTCAATGTAAACAAAACACAACATCATTAGTAGATACTATAAACAGAAACATACCAGTGATTTGGTCAGCACTCAAATTAGGGACACTCATTGCTTACGTTAACGATCACTAAACACTAAAAATCGATCGCACACGCGCCCGCGCATCGCCATAAACACTGAATCATAACACTTTCATAGGAAATCCACTAACAACAGTTTTCGATGAATTAACACGTTTTTACGTTCGTTTCTAGCGTTACACAACAAACCAGTGTTATAAATTTCACTGACACCTGTTCAATTCCCTATTTTGTGCATACGAATCGCTCGTTTACATATAACGGTGTGACATAGCCCTATAACCTACAAGTCGATGACAACACTCGAATTAATAAAAATACTGGCTGTATACTATCTGTCACTGTCACTTAAAAAAAAAAATAATTTAAAAAAGGAATTTCGTCAAATGCAAGAAACAAACGCGCGAGCTTGAGGCGTTGCTCTAGAATGAGATTATCAGTGTTTATCATAACTAGTGAGTACTTACGTCCTTTAATCGCTGGACACGTCACCGATAGCCACAACTCCGAGTTAGGAAAAACTAGTGTTGTATTGATAGGGTAATTTATTTGAATAATCGTTGTGGTTTCTTGTAACAGATATTAATAATTTGAAACAACTATATACAGATGTCCCTTGCGGCTTAACATATGGATACAAATCTTCGTCGGTATTTAAGTTGCCTAATGTAAGTCAGGTAAGAAAATATTACCTATTTTGAACAGCATGATATTGCTAATGCTTTACTATTTTATACTCAGGAAGCTGAAGATGCAAATAATATACACTTTTAGTTCAAATGAGAACTGACAAGACAGACGGCTGCTTACATTATATTAAATTCTTGAGTCAAAATGCAAAAGCGTGGAACGCTGCAATGTGCAAAATGAGTGTTGCACAACTTCTTTAATGTCGTTTATTACGTGAAAGAACTTTCAGGAGAAAAATTAAATTTAAACTAAAACAGCGAGAGAAGTCAAGAATAGTTGGTAGAGCGTCTCAAAACAGCTTTTACCGGTAAAATGATTAGTGTGTGAATGGTATTGTTTTGTTGTACCTACTTATATACAATATTTAGAGTAGATAAAATATGTCAGACTAGTAAGAAAATAAAGCGAATGTTTATTTATTTCAGGATGGATCGGGTCTGTTTAAGAAATTACTTACAAGACTTTTAAACAATATGCGTAAGTATCACAAAACGAGACATTTCAGAGCGCAATTTCAGACAAAGTATAATACAGGTCTTCTACTTGAACATTGTAGAAATAACATAGTTTCGTAACACACTATAAAAAGTATATCTATATTCATTGAGCATTATACGGTCTGACTGGTGGTTCGAGCAATAAATTCGTTATGTAAACCAACTTGACTGATATAATACTTGTCAACCAGGCGAGCCTTATAAAGAAATATTAATGCCAATCGTAATGGAATACATAGGTGTTCTATATGCTAAGATATATCACATAGTATATAAAACAAAGTCGCTGTCGCTGTCTGTTCGTCCCTATGTAATATTTAAAACTACGCAACGGATTTTGATGTTTTTTTTAATAGATAGATCGTTTATTAGGGAAGGTTTTAGTATATATATAGTAGTAGTTTGTTAGTTTTTTACAAAACGTGCGAAGCCACCCGTGGTGAGCTAGTAATATCAAGCGGCCTTTTTGCTTTTTTGCCGTATATATTGGTCTGCATGTCATTTTGAAATCAAATAATTGTCTTTTTATCTCTATTTTGATATAAATATTATGTAAAATAAATACATAATTATATAAAATAGGTTTTAACAGGAATTTATTGAAGGCGAGCGATAACTGGGTTGGATTCTGGTATGCTGTAGTACCATATAAAGATATTTTTTTCGTAATGTCATTCTCTCATTCGTGGAAGCTTTGTTTTATTGATAAATGTTTTAATTATTCGCGTAATGAGCAGTCAATGTTACGGTGATTAATTATATTTATAGTGCGGTATTTATGGATTTTTCCTGCTGGTCTTTATATGTATTGCGTTGTGACTTGTGAGGTGGAAAAATATGTTTTAGTTTGTGTAATGAATTAGTATTGTGGTTAAATGATGTGGGTTTTGTGTGAATGTGAATGTTTGTATATTTTCCAAAGAATTTCGAAATTTTTTGTTTACCGCATCCATCCTTTAATAGCTCCTCATTTCGTACGAAATGACTTTCAAGATTAGGGAAATATTTAAGTTACTATCTTAGCTGTCATTGACTAAACTCTTTAAATTATACCACTTTAATTATTTTTATGTTATAATAAACTATTTAAGTTTATGATATCGTAAGACTTAATTGAGACGAGAACAGAGGTACTTATATATTCTATTAGGAAGTATATTTTGGTGATGAATTCCCCTTAATCAATAGAAATATTACGGTCTTTTTTTAAATATAAAATACCTGGTTATTTAAATTGTGGTTAAACATACGTTTGCGATATTATCTTTTTAATCGTCCTATTAAAACAACCAAATCAAGAGCACTAAAAACCTATCCTTTAGGTAAACAACCATACAGCCTGACTCACGGACTTTTCCTTACTCATATAAACGTCACAATGGCTGATTTCTATCGATTCCAGTTAGCATGATTCATCTCAAATCTACATCATGAGCGCCATGTTTCTACTTCCCTCTAATTAAAAGGCAAATTGCAATCTTAATTATATAAAGAAATAAATATTTCAGGACCTTTTTTGACGTCAATACATCACGCACACATGAATCGAAACGTCAAAGATGGCATGATTCAACTATTGTGAGCGAAAGGGACAACTTAAGTAAAATCTGGCTACTTAGCCATTTTGACGTGTGACGTCAAAATGGCTAAGTAGCCAGATTTTACTTATCATAATAATATGATATAAGTAAAATAAACTAAACGTTGCGCCTTGCTGTGAATTCGTGGGGTGCTTGCTCTGTTTTACTTAAGAACATGTTTTAATAATTTCAGCAAGGAAGATGTAGGTATTTCATTCTATGGAGTAGATTTAATATTTGTTTTACTGGTGAATACATTACATTTTAATGAGGTTAATCATTATTATAAGAAGCCGAAGTTAATCCCTCTGTAATCTACAAGGTAAGTTTAACGTTTGATTTTATTCTGCATTTTAGGATGCTATAGATATCGATTATGATAATCAAATGGATTGATAAACGTATCAGCAGTTAAACGGTTATTATCTATACATATAATAAAATCGTAGGAAAGTCAAAACTGTACATTGAATATTTTTTTAAAAGAATACATAATCCATGATCTATAATTGATATAGAAGCCAAAAACATAGTTTTTAGAATTTTTGTCTGTTTGTCTGTTTGTCTGTTTGTCTGTATGTTTGACCGGGCTAATCTCGAAAAGTACTGCATAGATTGACTTCAAATTTTGCATGAATATTACTAACAGGTCGGGTCAGGTTATAGGCTACATATTATCAAGCTATCACCTGCGGGGGAGGAGCTGTGAACCTTTATTTTTCTTACGTATTCTCTGTACTACGATAGCGTACAATCTAAAGACTCATGTTTAAATGTTGTTTTTGAGTAAGCCATGCTATTGTCTACCTTTACACTATAAAAACTACGTCATTTAAGTAATTTTGGCAGAGAAACAGTATAATGAATCTTAGTAGTATAAAGACAAATTTAAAACAGCGCCATCTATGAGATTTCATTAAAATCAAATCAATTTACATAATATTAACGCTTCTTGGAAATTCATAATTTAAATATTATGATGTTGGTGAGGTTGTTTTTTTTTTTAAAGTTAAATAAATAATTCATATCTTCCCAGAGTCCATTTCAGGTGCGCTTATATTTCATGTGAATATATGTACTAAATTTTTATAAGTGAGGGTAGATGTTTATTATTTGATGTCAAACAAGACACCATTACAGTTAATATAGGTAATAGTAGATAACAGTGATTGTGTTCATTCGTTACATTGTTATAAATCTTCGGCTTTTTTTTAAATTTTCGCCTTCTTGCGTTCCCACAAAAGGTAAGTTGTAGCTTTTGTATTTATTCCTTATAATTATAATTATATAGTTTAGACTCATGTTTTTAATTAGTTAAAGTTAAGTATGACAAAATAAGAAAATGATGAAATTTTATTTTTATGTAGTTAGGTATAACTTTTACAAGACTATATTAAACGCCGAAAGGTCACTTTAGTTCTTGATAAAACTTTATTTGTTAGTAGCTTTTTAATAAAATAAGGTACAGTTATCTTTTGATTTTTTTTTATTTACAGATTCAATGTTAATAAAAATTGACGATATGCGTGAGGATGTACCGATGTAGTGGAAATTAGTAACCTTGCGCGTGGTCAATCATCAATC
The DNA here is from genome assembly GCF_061535395.1 of Colias eurytheme. Lineage (NCBI taxonomy): Eukaryota > Metazoa > Arthropoda > Insecta > Lepidoptera > Pieridae > Colias > Colias eurytheme. Next base: position 7,459,963 of record NC_142999.1, on the reverse strand, counting down.
ATCAATATACATATAATAAAATTCTAGAAAAGTGATGTCTGTACAATGAAAATATGTAAAAAAAATTAGCAGGGGTTAATTATTAAATCGATCCCAAACCCAAAACTGTAGTTAAAAATTTAACTTAAGCTGAGGTAGTAGGGGGAGGGGTCAAATTAGAATTATGCTTACTTCTAGGTAAATTTTCTACATAAAATGTCCTTTAAATTATTTCGTATTATATTTTTAACCCCCGACGCAAAAAGATGGGTGATAAGTGTTTTACCGCTATGTGTGTGTGTGTTTGTGTGTGTAATCCGAATTAGATGCGGTTTTCATGTTAGGCAGCATATTTTCCGACGCTGGTTCTTAGATAAAGTGTATCAAAATCGGTTCATCCATTTATTATACCTTTATAGGGGTAAAAGTGGGAATGTGGGAAAAAATATTAGTTATATTTTTATCCAATTCGGTTTATCCATTACAGCTTCTATTAGATTACAGCGGTAAAAGTGGGAATGAACAATAATGGAATGTTGTCAAATAATATACTCAAGCGGTAGATATATCAAAATATGAAAGAGCAACGTGTGAATTACAATTAATAATGTTTTACCGAAATCGATTCATCCGTTTATTACATATAGGGCACTTTAGGGGTGACAGTGGTTAGATAAATAAACCAAATGGAGCATCAAACGATAGGATATGACGTGTACATATAGGTACAATTAGATAATATGGTTTACATCAAAATCGGTTATCCCATTTACTAGGGGTGGAAAGGGAATGGGTTGAAAGTCTATTAAAGAAGAGGGGGATATGGGAGCGAGAGGATAGCCACACACTGGAAATTTTGAACTCTACTCAAAGCCACATAGGCCTGGCCTTTGGCAATTTTTTTCCTAAAGATACCACTTCTTTTGTCACTGTGGTCCATTACAATTTGTGCACGGTTACGGGCACCGTTACCGTGCACAAATTGAAAGATGTCAAGGAGCAACAAACTTATAGATATCAATATGATGTAGGAATGTAAAATGGAGGTAGGTCTCGCTTACTTGAAAATAAGAAACCGAAGTTAAAAATTTAAAAATTAAAAAAAAAGCAATGCAACGAATGTAAAGGAATAAATAATAATTTTACAAACTTCCCGACGATCTTTAAAATTAAGTACCATTATAAAAAAAATATAATATATGATATGATAATGATGGTATGGCAGCTCCGACGACTTTGTTTTTTTATTTTTATAAATATTTAAAATGGTATTTATTAATTTTTATTGCACGGTCTAAACGGTTTAGTTTCTACAGGCGTGAGACAGGAAAGATCTGGAGGCTGAGACGGCAGAGATTAGAATAAACGCTAAGGAATAGAAACTGCTATCGCTAATTATTATTGACATAAGCTCATCACATTTTAGTAATGGTTCGGTCACACTACCAAAATTACGACGACGACAACGACCAAAATTCTCATCCAGACCAATTTCGTTCAAAATAAAATATTAAAATTTCCCGTCATACTGGTACTCGGAAGAAAAAAATTTCGAGGTCAATTAATAAAAAATAGATTTTTTTCGATTTTCTAGGAGCTACCGTTTCTACGAAAAATCTATTTTTTCATTCATTGATCTCAAAAAAAAAATTCCAAGCACCAGAACGACAGGAAATTTTAATATTTTATTCTAATTGTGTTTAGCACTATTTTGTTAAATTGCGACTGGATGAAAATTTTGTTCGTGGTCGTCGTCGTCGTTGGTAGGGTGAACAAATCCTTAGCAAAACATCATACGCTTATGTCAATTATTATTAGTATCGATAGCGGATTCTATTCCTTTGCGTTTTGACGTTTGTCTCGGCGCTCAGTTGCTTCACGATTTATTATCAAAAACATCCATACAAGGAAGGAAGAAAAATAAATTTGCTCCCTTCCCCTCTGGTGCCTAAAAATAAATTATACGTAGAAAATTAATTAGGTATTTATTTTTTTATTTTTTAGCTCAGTTTAGTAATAAATTTTACTAACAGTTCTTTGTATTATTTATGGTAGTACGTGTTTTTCCTTTCAATTCAATAAAAAAGACGGGTTGCACTCCGGGAGTGCCGGCAGAAGTGAATACTTGATTATTAACGTTGAGCATGTTTGATATTTTGGAATGGTATTCGTCTTACGCTTTTTCGATCAGGTCACGTGTCCTGACGCGAGTTTAAGATTTTATACCCATTACAGAAAAAGTGCTCAACGCCGCTAAAGAAGTTTTCACTTCAAAAATTAAGTAGTAACTACTATACAGTCACTATTCCACGCGGACGAAGTCGCGGGCACAGCTAGTTTTGTATATAAACACAAAAAGTAAACTATGTGTGATTGTATTTTACACAAAATTAAATTTAGAATAGACTAAATCCACTTCTTATATAAAAAAATATACGTAACAGATAAATATAAACAGTAAAAACATGAAATATTGATCATTGATGTTAGTTATTAATTACTAGTAGATTTTTATACTGGTTTCTAAACTATTATTTATTTATGTATTAGTATCGTGTAATTATATCGATAGAATTTACAATTATCATATAGGTACAATCATTAACGTCAAGAAAAACTAGATTGGCTGAACATTTTTTAAATTATGATACTATTATTAATATAAATGAATAGTACCTATGTAATAAATATTATGTTGTTTTGTACAAAATTGTATTAAATTATTTGTACTTCTATATCTACTAATGTTTACCTACTAATATTATAAAGCTGTAGAGTTTGTTTGTTTGAACGCGCTAATCTCACGCACTACTGGTCGGATTTGAAAAATTCTTTCGGTTTTAGATAGCCCATTTGTCGAAGAAGGCTATGGGATATAATATTATATCATTAGGTACGCTAAGACTAACTGCGGACTGCGGAGCCACGCGGGTGAAACCGCGAAGCGCAGTTAACATTTTATATAATATATAGAAAATATTTGTATGTTTGTAACGAATTGGCTCAAAAAGTACTGAACGGATTTGGATAAAACTGTGCAGTAATATCTAGGTTAAACATCAGAATGACACATGAGCTATATAAATATACAGGGTGTAATCGTTAAGTGTGCACAGGCGATTTTTCCGTAAGTATTACAGATAACAAAAAACTTTAAACTGATATCGAAAGTACTTAACCTAATGAGTAAAATGGCCGTAATAAATTTTTAAAAATAAATCGAGAAATATCAAAAAAATTATCTTTAAACCCTCCCATACATTAAGTATGAAAGATTTTAGATTTCTTTTTCTTTTTTGGTTTTCTGCTTTTATTACTTCGCAAATTTGAAGTGGCATTTTCCACGCTTTTTCCGGACATTTTCACGCATTTTCCGGATATTTTCCGGGGATTTTCCGAGCATTTCCCTGGCATTTTCCGGGGATTTTCCACGCATTTACCAGACATTTTCCGGACATTTCTCAGGCATTTTCCGGGGATTTTCCACGCATTTACCGGATATTTTCCAGGCATTTTCCACGGTTTTTTCGGAAATTTCCACGCATTTTCCGGATATTTTCCAGACATTTTCAGAGAATTTCCCAGGCATTTTCCGGTTATTTCCCGGGAATTTCCCAAGCATCTTCCGGGGATTTACCGAGCATTTCCCGGGGATTTTCCGGGTGTTTTCCAGACATTTTCCGGACATTTCCCTGGCATTTTCCGGGGATTTGCCAGGCATTTGCCACGCATGTCCCAATATTTTCCGGACATTTCTCAGGCATTTTTCGGGGATTTTCCAGGCATTTTCCACGCTTCTCCCGGACATTTTCACGCATTTTCCGGACATTTTCCGGACATTTTCACGCATTTTCCGGATATTTTCCAGGCATTTTCCGGTTATTTTCCGGGAATTTCCCAGGCATTTTCCGGGGATTTTCGGAGCATTTTCCACGCTTCTCCCGGACACTTTCACGCATTTTCCGGATATTTTCCGGACATTTTCACGCATTTTCCAGATATTTTCCGGACATTTTCACGCATTTTCCGGATATTTTCCAGGCATTTTCACGCATTTTCCGGATATTTTCCAGGCATATTCCAGGCATTTTCAACGGTTTTTCCGGAAATTTCCACGCATTTTCCGGATATTTTCCAGACATTTCCCAGGCATTTCCCGGTTATTTTCCGGGCATTTCCTAGGCATTTTCCGGGGATTTTCCGAGCATTTCACGGGGATTTTCCAGACATTTACAGGCTATGTCAGGGAAATGTCCGGAAAATGCCTGGTAAATATCTGGAAAATACCCGGAAAATGCGTGAAAATGTCCGGAAAATTCGTGGAAAATATCCGGAAAATACGTCAAAATGTCCGGAAGAACGTGGAAAATGTCACTTCAAATTTGCGAAGTAATTAAAGCAGAAAACCAAAAAAAGAAAAGGAAAGCTAAAATCTTTCATATTAAATGTATATGGGATATTCATATTTCATACTTAATGTATGGGAGGGTTTAAAGATAATTTTTTTGATATTTCTCGATTTATTTTTAAAAATTTATTACGGCCATTTTACTCATTAGGTTAAGTACTTTCGATATCGGTTTAAAGGTTTTTGTTATCTGTAATACTTACGGAAAAATCGCCTGTGCACACTTAACGATTACACCCTGTATATGTTTTGCCCGCATAGTTTGTCCGCAGATGAAACCACGCGGCACAGCTAATACCGAATATAATTTTAGCTGTTACTTATGCAATTTTCATAATTAAAAACGAAATATTTCCAGAATTTATATTAATGATGAATTCTGTATATTTCTGATGATATTTAAATACATACAAAATTTTTATACTCTCGTCCAGACAGACTATAAACTAAAGACATAAATAATATATTTTGAGCTGTGGTTCACCAATAAAGCTAGTGTCTAGCTTAGCCAGATGCGCTAGAAATACGATTTAGGTCACGATGTGGCTATCTGCGGTCAATTAGGAGCTATTTTAAAATTTAGTTTACCTATTTGGGTATTTTAATATAGGTTGGATAGTTTTTATTTCATAATCTGATACTTATATGAGTTGAGCTTTGGTTATAAGCAGTCTATGTGCTTTTTTAGACTATAATACTAGTAATCTAGGTACCTACTCTCTATAATTTTCTTTGAACAACAAATATCTATAAAAATAAATAAAAATAGATAAGTAGTGAACTAAATATAAAATTTATCTGCTTCAACACTTCTGAATTTATATTTAAACGTAATAAATGGATATAAAACGCACATGCTGTCCCATTTTCACCTTTATTTGTTTTTAAATAAAATCGATTGAAAAAGAACAATGTATTTATAATAGGATTCTATTGAAACAACCCACGGTAAAAGGAAATTTTCCTCTGACTATAGATTTGTATTTTTAATTAAATTACCATGACAATTGCTTTGTTAGGAATTCAGGAAAGGTCGTCGGAAAAATATGCAAATTCATGTACTTGACATGTTCTTAGTAACTTCTGTGTAATGGTGATTTTAATCAGAAATCCCTGAGGCGGAGACCTATTGAATTCCCTTGAATAATATTTTTTTTTCGTAATATCAAGATGTTTTAGACTGACCTAAAGGCAATAATAATATAAGTTTGTGTTAGTATCGCCTTATATGATCTTAATACTATTATAAAGGCGAAAGTTTGTAAGTATGGATGTATGGATGTTTGTTACTCTTTCACGTAAAAACTACTGAACCGATTACAATGAAATTTAGCACACATATAGAGGGTAACTTGGATCAACACATAGGATAGGTTTTATCCCGGAAATCCCACGGGAACAGGAACTATGCGGGCTTTCCTTTAAAAACGCGGGCGAAGCCGCGGGCGGAAATCTAGTATACATATAAATAAAATAACATATACACCACATTCTAAAAATGTTTATATATTTTGTTTTACTCAACATATTTTGCTTTTTACCTTTCTCCCCGTGGTTGCCTGGCAGAGATCACTGTATTAGTGTATAGTGTTTGGCCACTCTTTGTGCTTTTATTTTGTTTTTGTAACTTGCATAATAAAGTGTTAAATAAATAAACATTGTATGTTTGTAAATGATGTTTTTATTCAATATATTTGGTATGCATTTGATCAAAGCGGTCGATGTGTCTACGCGGAAAAGATCTTATATATAAATTAAAAAATCAACGTTAAATTATGTCAGTGTTAAACTAATAAAACAACATATTCCAACATTACTATCGTAATATATAGTAATATTCTCACGGTCCGGTGAACAAGTATAAATTTTATCGTCATAATATGAAAATAAAAGTTGATGTAATTACGCGAAATCGAAGTGAAGCGAGACGTTGTTACGCGATAATCCGAGATTTTACGCCAAATTTGACATAATCCTTTAAATACCGATTAGGAAGCTACTACAGTAAATGAGAAAGCGATTTGTCTTTTCTTTTTGAACACGCTTGTAGTAGCTTCACCTGTATGTTTGTAGGCAACCTACTTCTTTAGACTTCAAACTTTATACACTAATAATTAAAGATCGTTGACGATAAAATAATTTCATAAATGAAGTTTGCTTTTTTTAATAAGATTATAACATTTATTTTAACACTAGAGGTCCGCCCCGGCTTCGCCCGTGGTACATATTTCGCAATAAAAGGTGGCCTTTCTCGGGTATCAAAATATCTCCATACCAAATTTCATGCAAATTGGTTCAGTAGTTTAGGCGTGATTGAGTAACAGACAGACAGACAGAGTTACTTTCGCATTTATAATATTAGTATGGATTACGAGTAAGTTCAAGTTAAATGGTGTTATTATTCATTTTATCTCAGTGTTTATCGTTAATTACTTGATTAGTATTAATTACCCATATTAAATTTTATAAGCACATTGAGTTAGGGAAAGGCGAGCGGTTTAGATTGCTGATTATTTAAAACGGCATTGACGAACAATAAATTGAAGTAAAAAATAGTTACAATTACTAGAAGTAACACGAAAATGGTGACGAATAAATTTCTAACTTACGTACAATGTATAACAATTGGTTATGTTGCTATTTTTCTGTTTCAAAATTATAAAATTCATTAATTACGAACGTATAAGATTTACAGAAATAACAATAAATGTGACAAACGTTTTCTATTTTAAAATTAAACTAATAAATAACATTTATTTACTAAAACAAATCATGTACAATCTCTCTTCAAGTTAATGAATTAACTACCACATAAATGAATTGTAACGCCATATAATCGCAATCCGCTACCGCTTCACAAAACACCATACCTTTATGCTCACTGGGTGGGCAGGAAACATGAGGCTGACCTATTCAAAATATCCACGTTAACCTTTGCGGCTGAGGTCGTTTCATACAGACTTATCTTACTGAACGGACAGACAGACATAGACTACTTAGCGAGGTATATCAATTATTGTACGATGTTGTACTGGAGAAGTAGTTTTGCAATGTTTTTACGCTGGGAACGTAGTTTTGGAAATTTGTTTGGACTTTTGGTTTTATGGTAAAAGGTTGTTATAAGGTAATTACATTTTTATAAATTTTCATAGGAATTTATGAACTAGGAAAAAAATGGAAAAGAAGAATCATTTATTTGTACGTCAATAAATCTTAAAATATTATTCTTTAGAATTTTTGAAAGCAATGTTTGGTGTGTATTTTTACCACTTTACTTATAAATTAGCTTCAATAATAATCAAATAATAAGTAAGTAAGAACAGTAAGTAAGTAAGTGGACGTAGTCAAACAATATCTGAACAAACTGGACAATACCACAGACTAGACAATACCACAGACAGACAGACTAGACAATACTGCGATAGTGATATTAAAACGTGTTTTGTATCTCAAAGTTACTAGGTATCTAATCAACAAATAAATGTTTTACCCAATGTATTTAAAAAACAAAAAGTAAGTATTAAAAGTACGTGACCTCTAGATTTAATTCGCTCTATAACAACACATTTATAATGTAAAATGAACACGATTTATTTAGTTAATTAAGTTATGCGTCGGGTGAACTCGTATTTAATTTACTTCAAAATTTATCAGAATTGTCATGTCTGTTTAATTTTCAAAAATTAATGAGGGGTCGCAATTCTGCCGTCCTTTAACTAGAAAGCCGTTAAGCCCACGAAGTGAGTTTCGAGTAAATGGCAAAAAACACGGAAATCGTTATTTCTTAAAAATTATGACACTTAGAATAATTATTGTGAGATACATCGATCGAAATTTAATTATATTATATATAAATAATAGTTTTTACCCAGAAACTGTTATAATTTATTTTTAAATTCAATTTTTCTCGTTTAGTTCAGCATATAATCTGAAAATTTTAACTATTTACTGGACAAGACGGCCGTTAACATACTATAGCGACTTTTTAGCTAAGTAATTTAGTATTTTTATTTTCATTTTGTGATTTTTTTTTATTTAGTAATAAAATGCTTACCTAAAACGTCGTTAAGCTACTATAACTACTTTTAAGCTATGACTTTCGCTTTAATTTAAATTTCAAAAACTTAATAATCAACGGTTAAGGGCTTTTAGATGCTTTTGTACTATGATTCTATATAGTTGTACTAAATTTTAATCTTACTAATGCTAAAAATTTGCTGCTGTCTGAGGCTTTGCTCTCGGGAATTACATCCTCTAGGTCAACCAATGGAAAGGAAAAGGATCAAAAGCTTTTAGGTTTAAGTATTAAGGATTTAAACACTATCTAAATTAATGGTTTTTGCGTCTGTTTGTGAGTAACAAGTATTGTAACTCTTTTACTAAATGACTCTTTTAAGTTGTTGATAAAATTAACCTTTATTTCTCGTCATGTTCACGTTTATTTCATTACAAAGGCTCATTAAGGGGTTAAGATTATAGATAAATCTTCTCGCTTTTCTTTTTGGAACCGTATTTTCATTTAGAATTGCAATTATAACGTTATTTTATAAATACTCTTCTGCGAAGCCATCATACGAGTCACGGATATGTGAGTACATATAGAACCACAAACAATGTAAACATAAATCGTTTCCTGAAAAAAAATTAAGACTTGTGCAAGAGGTTTTAAAAAAAAAACACCCTGGTATCAATAGGGCTTCAAGCTCTTACATGTGGGATGCTCTTAATAAATAATGTAGAACCGCTTATCAAATGATTAGAAGACTCTTTGTCTTTCATCCACATTTAGAAAATATACTTAATATACCAGAATATGTGGAAAATAGCAGGAGGTAGAAAACTTTTTATTTGCTACCATGTAAAAAAATACAAATCTTAATAATCTAATAAAGAAAAGAAAAAATAGCAATAGTGGCAAAATGGTCTCCCGCGGGCGGGCATAACAATTTTTGTATTACCATCTCTAGTACATTGCTTGACAGTCGATTACTTATTCCACCCAAGGGGTAAATTACATAATAATTAATAAATCGTTTTAAAAATTAAATACATAGTATAGACTGCCTATGTCTTCTTTCTCGGTTACAGAGACAAATCAGAGTCTAAACAGAGAAGTACGATTGAAAGTTCGCACCGTCGTAACCATTACCTACCAAATTTTCGTAACTTTGACTTGTTATATTTTCCGTAATTTAGCTGCTAGATTGTTTAAAACTTAGTAAACTTGATCAGAAATAATACGTCTTGTAAAAGAAAATCAAAAGCAATCGGTACTCTGCTTGGGGGCGACATTATTTCATCATCACTCTCATCCCCAAAACTGATGCATCACCAGAATCGGATAACTGCCTTTTAGCTAAAAAATGAGGGTTAGCTGCTTTGTAGCTAAGCAAAAAAGTGTTATTAGAATTTGTCCTAAATAAAATTACTTAACTAAAAAAGCGTTAAGGGCGAGTAACTGCAAATAAGGTAAGGATTTCCATTGGAATAGTTATATGAAAGCTTATCATAAAGCAGTTATAGTCCTTTTGCGTCCCTATAGTCAAGTATAATCTGATAACGTACTTATAGTCAAGTAAAAAGCTAAAAAATAATTATTAAATCTGGCGGTTAAGGTACTTTAAAGGAAATTTAGCGAAGTAGTGTTGGTTAGACGCTTTCAAGTTATGGAATCGCTGAAAATTGTGTTATTTAACGGCTTACAATATTTTCATATCTCTATAACTATTAATGCTAGAGAAATGATTCTTAGACAGAAAGATAGAGAATTTTGAACTCTGTCACCCTACATTGAAAACTGAAAATTGACCATTTGTTGGTTAACGGCTTTTTAGTTAAAGGACGGCAGAATTGTTGCATGTACTTATTTATAAATTAAATAATATCTATCAAAATTAATTCACGCAATTATAAGAAAGAAAATAATTTATGTTGTTAGTTCAGATAGTTTATTCTAATTTGAATAGGTTTAAAAAGTACCTATACGCAAAATGTTTTTTAACGGATAAAAAATTGGATTCATTCATTACATTACATTACATTATTTTGTAAAAGTAAAATTGATATTTTTAAATATATTTTTACTTTTAAGGAAAAACGATCAAATAGCGAAGAAAATGAATTGAAACTCACTCAATATACTATAAAAAGCCACGAAAATACTTTGAACTAACATAATTAAATTCCACGTTATTAGCAGGTCTCCTTAAATAAAATGCTTTTACTGTAAGAGGTCAATTTGGAAAACCGAAAGCTTACGACTTAATTTCATTCTTCAAAGAAAATTTGTTGATTGAAAAATACCTATAGATGCAAGGGTATATTTTTATTAGGTATTGGCTTATACAATTTTAAAGTTTTCAAAGCTGTAGTTACATCTTACAAGTATTATTTAGCAATGTATTGAAAAACAATCAAATGCCTATAAAATTTTCATTTCACAGATTAAAATATGCTTCATGTGTTTAGTTTTTGAGGAGTGCTTAAATACCATGAAATTAGATATATTTTATTACTAGGTTTCCGCCCGCGGCTTCGCCCGCGCATTCAAAGAAAATCCCGCATAGTTCCCGTTTCCGTGGGATTTCCGGGATTGCGTCATTTTCCCGGGATAAAAAGTAGCCTATGTCCTTTCTCGGGTATCAAAATATCTCCATACCAAATTTCACGAAAATTGGTTCAGTAGTTTAGGCGTGATTGAGTGACAGACAGACAGACAGAGTTACTTTCGCATTTATAATATTAGTATGGATTGATACTTTTCATATTTTTATTGCTTTATGTGGAGTATGTTGACAATTTATTATTGTTACGTGTAAATTATTATCATCATAGGCTACGCGCAGACATACAGCGTTCTGCGTTCCGCGTTCTATGTTCTGCGTTCGTCAGTTCTGCGTTCTGCGTTCTAGCGCACACAGGAGCCGTTCTAGACATTTGCGTTCTATTTCGTGACTCTCCGCACGAGAAACATGTCTCTCGAAAGTTCATCTTCCGAAGATGAAGCCTTGCTTTTGTGGAGTCTAGAGGAGTCAAAAAAAAGTAGAAAATGTTGGGTACACCCTATCAACACGAAACGAGATGATATGGGATAATTTAGTATTCTTATCCCTGAGCTGCTTCAAGATGAAGAGAGATTTTATATTTGACGGCGCCACCGTCGAAGCTTTAAAAAATAACGAACGGCGAACCGATATAAAGCAGCGCGCGCGCACGACTCGGGTCATTCGCTCGCCGACCGTTGCCGAGTGCACATCTATTACGAGCTTACTATAACTTATTTGTGATATTTATTTTATTAGTGGTCATAATATTGTAATACCAAGTAATTGTATTAGAAATGACTGTATTGTAAAACTGACATGATTTAAAAGAGCAACTATGGAGTTTCTTGCCGGTTCTTCTCTGTAGATACTGCATTCCGAATCGGTGGTAAATAAAGAAATGTTTGAGTTAGAGGTGTTTCTTTGCTCGATTACCCAACGCAACGCCCACAGCTTGAAAATAGATCCACATTCTACACCTTTCGCCGACATATTTATTTTCGAATGTCAATAAATAGCTTCAATGAGTTACATGACTATGTAAAATCTGAAATAGAAAAACAAGATACCAATTGGAGAAGACGGACCAGCCATAGCGAGAACGCGAGTTCTTTGTAATTCTGTACAGAGAACGCGAGAACGCAAGCGTTCCGAATGACCGCCGCGGTCTAACTGCGTTCTGTGTGCGCCGGCGCTATAGATCCTTCATATTACAAAGAACGCGGAACGCAGAACGTAGAACGCGGAACGCAGAACGCTCTCTGTCTGCGCGTACCCATAACGTTTCTATATTTCAATAGGAGTCGGGTACAACGAATCAAAGGTAAGGATGTCTCCGGTCTTTTGATAGACTTATGTCATAGTATATTGAGATATGGGTCCATCACGTAATGGCCTTTTTTATTGTAACAACTTTTTACGTACGGAAGTGGCTATCTGAGCAGAATATTTTATTCATAGGTATTATAAATGAGTACGGATGGATGTATGTATGTTTGTTACAATTTCAGGAAAAATACTGGACGGAATTGCATTAGTATAGTATAGTAAAGTAAAGTATAGTAAAGGTTATAAATTAGCTACACATGAACCTAGGTACCTACTCGATTTAGCGTGAAACCGCGCGCGGCGCGGCACATCTACTCTTGTATAATGTAGAATTTCATCAATATACATAACATTCTAGATGCGTTATACCAAGTTTTCTTTTCTTAGACAGTTCTATTATTAATATAAGATATAATTATCTGATCCAGAAACTCATAATTTTAACAATTATCGTAATGCAGGTAGGCAGGGTTATAGACTATAGACTAGATAATAGAAGACAGTTTTATTATAAGATCTAGAAACCCATATAAGTTCAACAATTTAACGAAAACACACATCACCACGTAGGCTACAGCCATAAACATCGACACGACATTTTTACGATACATCGTGACTGACCACTATACGAGATCCTTATTTTATGTCCCAAAATTCCAGCATCAGATGAAACGTTATGGCCCAACGTATCAACCCTTCGTTGTAAGCGTGTTGATGCCTGGTTTTATGATGTGGTTTGTAAAACGGTGCCAGGTATGAAGACATGTATGGAGAATTAAGTTGTCTACACTGTGAAGACAAAGATTAAAAAATTAAGTAGAAAATACACAATATAAAGTGTCTATACTGAAAAAAAATATATTAGAGTTTTGGTAATTGATAAGTGAATTAACAAAGTGTTTCCCTACAGAAACAGTGTTACCATGGTAATAGATCATAAGTGTAACAAGATTTATAAGATTGGAGCGAAATAACGTAATTTATTAAACATTCAAATTTCGACCAACATTCCGAAACTCAATTGATCTTTGACTCCCAATTTTAAACTCCGCAACTAATTTTAATTTAAATGCACATTTTTCAAGTCTAATAAACATATTTCTTCGCCAAAGAAAGTGACAGGGGAGTTAACGCGTCGAATTTATGGGCAATTTATGGCTAGTGGGTACGCTTAGTGCACTAGCCTTGTACTAGCCCGTGCGGTTCACGTGACCTCACTTGCTGTAAATCACTTATATGACGAAGGTTTATTACATTGAAACGCATCGTCGTTTGGCACGCGACTGCGCATCGACTTTTACTTTTTTGAAGGCGCGTTTAGTTTAGCTCGTTACTAGCGGATAAACTTGATGAGATAGTAGGGTACTCTCTGTCTGTAATCGAAAATAACAAATATATATTTAAAATGTCCGTAGTTTTGAAAGCTTAAGTCTATCGTTATTGAATAATTAGCTATGAGGTACCAAATTTTTAATACAAATGTTATTTGTATTAAAGATTATTATTTAAGTATCTTATTTTCAAATATAATAAATTTTGAAGTAGGGTTTAATATCAATTTATTAACATTATCCTACGTTTATTCCGAAAATTCGGATTACTAATTTTAGGTTCAACACCAAACCATTTATTATATACATCAACTTTTTTGTAACATTTAACATATTGCAACAAAGCTATCTTGATCAACATAGCTCTTTCCTTAAATACAATTTCAAAGTCTCCACTCTCTTGAACATTTATAAAAGAGTTCTTATAAGACACACATAGGCAGTGAACTGGCTTATCTAAAGCACGTCTGTTGTTTTTACATTCCCAAAGATAACGTCCCTTGTTTGCGTTTGTAGCTTTCTATGCAATTTCTAACAGATTTCTTGCTCGTTTTACGTTGAGTGAATTTTCTTTGTGTTATCCAGTTCAGTGGTTATGTTGTTTTTCTTTTAAATTGTATGTTACAGGTAAAAGTTTGTTTACAATTTCTGCTCTTATACAAGGGAAGATAAACGTGTAAACGTGTAAACAAGTTAAACAAAAGCTTTATGGATATTAACTTAATAACCATATAGATCAACAACCAGTAGATTTAGGTCTTTATCTTAGAAACTGACCTTAGATGAAGTTTTATTTGATGTTAGAGATTAGTTTGTTTGTTAGTTTGCAAACTATTATGTGCTCTTCGTTTTCTAGACAAATTTGCTTTCCTTACATAACATTAGGTAAATAAGTCGTAAGTACTTGAATCCATTCAGGAGTACTTATAACATATTGTTAAAAGTGTATGACGTTATATAATATCAAAATGAAAATATTTATTTTAATGTCATACATGAATCTTACACATTATAAATATAAATAAATCCCGAATAAATAATAAATAAATATATCCCGAAACTGCTACATTTTACACAGTAAAAGGCGGCAAAGTTAATTTTAATTTCCATCATTTTATACAGAACGATAATTAAATGTTTACAAATTCCCAGCTTGGTTGAGTGCGCTTTATAGATTTAATTTCAACGTTTCAAAAATGTCAAACGGGAATGTTCTAGAATTGAGAGCTTAATAAACAGTTTTATCTTCTCGTAAAATACAACTATGTCCTTTGAGTACATACCTACCTACATTTTCTGTTGGAAGGTTTTTATAATTTTTCATACAATTTCTAAACTCGTTTAAGCTTTGTAGAAGAATGTAATTAGTTTCTCTGGATACAATTTTCTCATTAACATTGTTATGCAATCTCTTTTACAACAAAGACAGGATTTTCATTAGTTTCGAAAAAATGCAGTTTGTGATTTAACATCAACTACTTAAATAAAATATTCATTAATTATATATAAAAATGTTGTGTGGTTTTATGAAACCACGGTAAAAGTGAAACTGTTCGAACGGTTCCGAACACTGCTTTGTGTAGCGCATGTCGCGTGTCGGTCGGCTGCCGAGTAGGTATACCTACTCGGCAGCCGCGATACACGCGACATGCGCTACACAGACCAAAAAGTTTGAGACGATGTAATAAAAGTTTCACTTTAAAAAACTAATTAAAATAATTTACTTACAACCTAAACAAAAATACCTACCAATATTAAAGTCAGTCAATTTCTATTGCGAATACAACGAACATTTCATCGAGTAAAAGTATCAAACGCTAACCACGAATCGATTGCACATGCATCGATACATCGATAATTATGCTAATTACATCTATCTCGCTTCAAAGAACAATCGATTTGAAAGCGTCAAGAATCGATGATTAATAATACATTACAACATTGACGTAGGCGGACGTAGGACGAACGTAATTTTGCTGGGTACGCGAAATATTACAACATCATAATTTGCATCTATGTAGATTTAACGCTCATTTCTCTTTATTGGCCTTTACTATCTATTATCTGCATAAAAGGGTTGTCTGTTTGGAACATTTGTGTATTATGTAGCTTTCTGCCCGCGACTTCGCCCGCGTAGACCATATAGTTCCCAATTCCGTGGCAATACCGGTATTAAACTTATCCTATGTCCTTTCTCAGGTCTTAAGCTTTACCAAGCATCCAAATCAGTTTAGTGGTTGAGGCGTGAAGAAGAGATAGACAGATAGTTACATTCGCATATAAAATAGTATAGTTAGAATGCGTCGTCTTCTCTTACATATTTTAGGTGGAAGATAGTTAAGGTTTACTCCACGTGTCGTCAAGATACATACGTATACAATACAATGAGGAGGTCGAATGTTCGAATAAAAAATGTAAGAAGATTTTAGGTGCATTCATTGATAAATCTTTATTATACCTACTCTACTAACTTTCGTGTCTACTAAAATGATTCTGAAATACAGCAAATTCCCGCCTCGTGATCTAATTTTTTCTATTCTTTAAAAATGTATATGAGCATGTGAATGTCAGAAAAAACTAAATATCAAATATATTTCAACAATATTTAAGTATAGATTGCATCACAATGTATTTTTAACATCATCAATACACAGAACACAATACGTATTATTAAACATTAAAAAGGTCAAATACGATGCTTCAACACGCTCATATAAAAATTAAGAAACAAGTGCGATATTTACTTAATTAAAGCTATGTAAATATGGGAATAAAGTAATTTTTTACGCTCTCAAACGTTCAACAAACATGGTTAGTAAACAGTAATGAGATGACATCACCTTCGCTTGGTTCATTAGGAGGCAGGATTTTACGTGTGAAAATACTTATTTGTTGTGTGAATTTAAAGGACTTCTATTTATTTATATGAATATTATTGTGATTACGGTTCAAATGTAACTCTTTTGGTGACAATTTGTAATGGAATTTGATATAAAAATTTGCTGAAACCTTGGCGAAGGAATTCAAAGCAAAGCACGCGAAAGCAAAACTTAAAATTAATATTAACTTAGTATTTTGGAATAACTTCACACAATTACGCGTACTAATATAAATAAATGTATGTGTTCTGTATAAAATGTATGCCAATTAGCTTTACCGCCTTTTACGGTAAATGTATTTTAGGATGTAGTTATTATTAATTAAATTATGCTATTGCACGCTTCATATTATGCATTATATTTAGCAGTATAAAACACCGAAAATGTTTTCACAATGAAATTAAACGTAAATGTTCGCTAGAATGCTCGCGTCCTAATTATCTCACATTTGTTTATACATTGACGTAATATCACGTAATGTGAACCCAAGAGATTATTTTTGTTTATTCTCGGAATTCCTTCTATTTTGGGAATCTTGGAGTGTCAAGTTGTTACATAGTATAAATTACATAGTTTAACAAATGATACATAGTAGATATAAATTACATAGTATAATAAAGTTCTCTTTATACTTTGGTTGTTGAGTCTAAAAAATTCATGATATTTGATTTGTATTTGAAAGAATTTTGTATTGTATTATATTGCTTTGTGGTTGATTTTGTATTATAATAATACTAGCGGTCCGCCCCGGCTTCGCCCGTGGTACAAATGAAAAATAGATGTTGGCCGATTCTCAGACTTACCCGATATGCAGGGGCGTGCACAGAGTTTTTGGACAGGGTAGGCAGAAATATTGCGATAATAAGTCATAAAAACTAATATTTCATATTGCAGTACTGATATTTGATTGGAGATACATATAGTATTTCCGCAAAATAATGGAAAACATATCACGAACATAGGTCATAGGTATTATCTATAAAATAATTGTCAAAGTACCTAGGTATGATATCCTAACTAGTATTCTATATTATGTAATTAATGATTAACTTTACCTTTGTGTATTACAAATTCCGGTATAGATCCATTTATAGATCGGCCTTTTTCCTATCACTCTCTGTTTGATAAAAGTTTATTCATAAAACAAAAATAAGAATTTTTCGTTAAATTAGGTATGCCTTATTATCTTCCAAAATACACTGATGATATACATAATCTATTTAGTTACTCTCAAAACACTTCACTTGCAAATTGTCGTAGTAAACATTATTAATTTTCTCAAAAAACAAATTTAACCTCAAAGTAAACGTTTGTTATTTCCAAAACAAAACAAACGAATAATGATACTATTTGCAGATGGTCTTTACCGCTACAAAATTGTATACATTATCACACTTCTTAAATTGGTCGCATATTCAACTTCAGTTTCGACTTTCGATGTAGTTCCGAATTCGGTTCGTACCTAATTCGTATATCTTCGTAAAAAGACACTGCCTACCTTGTGTGTTTGTGTGCGTGGTTTTATTACATCAGTGTGCCGTGTTTATAGGCACGCACACATATAAAATATGCGTAGACACGCAGAGCACACATATAAAAACTTAGACACGGATAGTTTGTGTCTTTGCCGTCCCGTGACGTACTGGGTCCTGTGGCGGCGCTAGTGCAGCGCATGAATAGTGACTTGAGCCGAGCCGGACGTGTTATAGAAATTAGATAATAATGCTACCAAAATACCGATAGATGGATCTAAAATATATTTGAAATATATTTTTATTTCATAACTACATTGCGCAATTAATAAAATTTAATGACGCTGTGAATTTCATTTATGCATATTAAATATTGATCAGAGTTTGGTAAATGGTAGGGTAGGCAGTGTCTTTATGTCTTTATGGAATGCACGCCACTGCCGATATGCACAGAAAATTTCATGAGAATCGGTTCACCCGTTTCGGAGGAGTATGCAGACATTGTGACACGAGAATTTTATATATAAGAAGATGTTGTTGATCAATGTTTTTAATATAATATTGTATTTCTATTTTCGTCTCGTATATTGATAAGCTTTATATATTAATAAATTATCTTATATCAAGAACATAATATTATGAAACACCCTTACTTCGGTATGCTCTCAAAAATACCATAAAATGTAAATTAAGTCGAAATAGAAAACGTATAGAACAAAAACTGAAATGTACTATATAAATGATATTGAAATCTGCCAATTCAAATGACAAGCCCCAATCCCCAATCCGGCGAAAATTGAAAATTTTCTAATTTAAATTCCAACTTGGAAATAATTGGCGAAGATGATAAATCAATTAATATTCAAATCATATCCTACGAATATTATAAATGCGAAAGTTTGTGAGTTTGGATGTATGTGTATGTGTATGTATATTGTTTGTTACTCTTCTACGCAAATACGTACGAACCGATTACAATGAAATTTAGCACACATATAAAGGGTAACTTGGATTAACCCATAGGACAGGTTTTATTACGGAAATCCCACGGGGACGGGAACTATGTGGGTATTTCTTTAAAAACGTGGGCGAAGCCAGGGTTGGAAAGCTAGTCCTTTTTATATAGTTTAATTTCTTAATCATAATAACTAATTATTTTAGACTAAATAGCGTACTGTATACTATTTA
Source organism: Colias eurytheme (assembly GCF_061535395.1). Classification (NCBI taxonomy): domain Eukaryota; kingdom Metazoa; phylum Arthropoda; class Insecta; order Lepidoptera; family Pieridae; genus Colias; species Colias eurytheme. The sequence continues at coordinate 7,440,835 of NC_142999.1, read as the reverse complement.
GAATTACCAATTTAAAACTATAAAATCAGAGAACTATAGATTAGATCTAGTTGGCAATAAAGAAAGAAAGAAAGAAAAAACGTTTATTTAACATGACACATAGCCTCACACGTACATAATGAAAAACAATTTATACAATACTTATATGCTACAATACTACTACAATACAATAAATTATAATTAATATGCAAATATCAACCAATTAAGTACATTCTAAGGATATTACAATATTACTTGATTAATGACATCCGTTGCAAGTACTCATTATTTAATTTATATCAATAAGAACTATGATATTTAATTTTTATTAAAATTATGTCATAATGTCCATTTTTTCTTTAAACTTTTATTTCTAACATTTTTTTCAGTAGATTATATATTATTAAATAAGTATTATGCATATTTAATAAGAAGGTATCTTTTTTGTTCAATTTTATTATAATTTTTTAAAGAATAGGAAAAATTCGATCACGAGGCGGGATTCGATCCCGCGTCTTTCGCTATTCCAGGGCGACGCGTAATCGCCGGAGCAAATCAAGAATCTATTTCATTTTCAAGCAAAATATAAATGCGAAAGTAACTCTGTCTGCCTGTCTGTTACTCAAACACGCCTTAACTACTGAACCAATTTGCATGAAATTTGGTATAGAGATATTTTGATACCCGAGAAAGGACATAGGCTACTTTTTACCCCGGGACATAGGATAGGTTTTATCCCGGAAATCCCACGGGAACGGGAACTATGCGGGTTTTTCTTTGACTGCGCGGGCGAAGCTAGTTACCTATATATGTATTTCTGTTACATTTATGTTAACAATATGTTATGTAGATATGTTTATGTTAACCAAAAGAGTTGAACATTTTTCCATTGCAACTGTTGACATACAGTCCCTTATTTTTTTAACTTATTTGCATAAAATGTGGACAAAGGACATTGTGCGAGAGACATGCGAATTCTAAAGATTTCTTAAAGGTTTTTAAATATATCTTGCTAGGCGATTTTCACCTTTATTACCGGGTATTAAGAACTATGGTTTCGTTATTTAGTAAGTTGGTAGAAAGATTTTGTATTTGGTGGTTGTTTCTGTTTTTTGTTCGTTTGATGTCGAATAATGGTCGTTGACATGGCAACAATGATACAGCTTTACAGACTCATAATATTGTATTTTAATGAAAATTTATACTAAAGTTATTTTAAATGATGATGGGCATGAAGCTGTTCAAATAACTCAAACTCAAACATATATTTACTAAATTAGACCTCTTCTAGAAGTACTTTTGTACCGTCACAACATTTTTTTACATTTACCGATTCGGAAAGCAGTATCTATGGAGAAGAACCGGCAAGAAACTCCATAGTTTCTCTCTTAAAATCATGTCAATATTACAATATGCTTATTGAGCTGATTATATCCATGTTTACAATGTTGCAGTTTTATTTTATTATTTTAATCCTTATTCCGATTTTAAAATATCTTATCAAAATTAATGACATTTAAAAAATAACTTATTTAAAAATGTCTTTTACATAAATCGATATAACAATAATTTAATTTTCCTTTATCTTTTCAGAAAACTGCAATTAACGATAACAATATACTACCCCATACGGGCTTCGAATTATGAGCGTATTATAATTGCAAAATATTCTGCGGCAAAAATGCATAAATTTAACAGTCCATTACTGGCTTACTACCAACAGAAAAGACAATATGTCCAAATCCTCGAACATAACAAGCAATGTAACGTAAAACAGTCCAGCTTGATTAATCAGACACACTTTGGCGCCATGGTGGTCTACCGTATGATAAAATTTCTCTTACAATTAATTATCTCGATCGAATAAAAGCCGATAAACAACAAATTCTCACAATTGTCCAATGAATTCTCACAGAAATGCATTATCGATGACATGTCGTTCATTGATGTGAGAGCTATATTGAATTATTATTTCGGACAGGTTTTGTAGTGAGGTTCATAAATAGGTCCATTGATGCTAGAGGAGGCTATGGTTTGCAGTTTCAATGTCCGGTAAAGTTGTCTATGCCTTAAATATAGGATTTTGAAGCGAATTTTTGTCCTTGGATTTAAGATCCAGCTATACAATCTTGCTTTATGCAATATTTACTGTTGCGATGACCTGTTAGCCGTTTATCCGGAATGTCCAGTAGGGTGGAGTGAAAAATATTTTTTTTCATTTTCGTTTCGGCATACCTGTAAAAAGATGTCATTATTGCTCATAAATACACATGCAAAATTATACTTTGCAGATGATACATTTAGAGGTGCCCCCAACATCATGAACTTTCAGAAATTCAAAAAATTTAGTCGAAAATCAGTAAAGTTTAATTTTGACAAATTAACGCTAAATCAGATTCTGTGTTATCTCGTTGGTTGCCAACAGGAAGACACAGAATACATAATATTTCAATATATAAAAAAGTGGCTATCGCTGGCTACCAGTGGCTCTGGTCGGTGGCCCGTTTGCGCCGACTCTTATTGTAGGAAACGTTGATTTTAAACAGTGCCGTTAAGGAAATAACACTAATGTTAGTAATATTTCTTAATTACATTTTACACGTAAATACAATTAAGATCATAATTTAATATTTTTGATGTGAGTTCTATCTATAATTTCGCTTTGTTACAGTAAAGTGTTGCAAGTCAAAATACGACAAACGACATGTTGTCCTGTATTTTGTTTGCCAGAGAAGTACCCAGTGTCTCAATTATCAACTTGTACTGATGCTAAGAAACTATTACTTATTTATTAGATATGAATTTAAACCTGATAAAATAACAAAATTCATGATTTATCCGAAAGATTAGCTACGGAAATGTTTGATGTGTGGCGAAAAGCATCGCTTCCCACTATATTAGCTTTAATAGACTACAACGTATTCGACACACCATGTTCGATGAATATAGACGCTTATTAAAACCTTATCAAGACCGACAAACTAACAAAAAAGAACAAGAAAAGATAACTGAAGTATTTTGTCACTCAGTACCAAAGGTTATTTGATATTTGAAGTTGCAAATGCCATTTTTTTTAACTCTCTTGTACTTGCTCAAAAGATTATACCGACTTAACTATGTGGCAAGAATGTAAGAAAACTGAGCCTCTGACTTCTAATTTATCTGAAGAAACCTTAAAAGACATCGTGAAAAGCGGTTTGACTACGTTTCAGAATATCAAAGATTTTCTATGCCTTGCCCAGGCCGTAAAGCATATTATCAAATTGGTGACATAAGCTTCAAGTGCAGTTTGCTGAAAAAGTTAACAAAATGATTTTATAATGGCAAGAGCATCAGTATCACGACTGCTAATGCCTAATTTTGAAAAAAAAAAAACAGCGTTATCTATACTAATATTATAATCTATACTAATATTATAAAGCTGAAGATATTGTTTGTTTGAACGCGTTAATCTCAAGAACTACTGGTCCGATTTGAAAAGTTCTTTCGGTGTTAGATAGCCCATTTATCGAGGAAGGCTATAGGTTACATATCATTACGCTAAGATTAACAGGAGCGGAGCCACGCGGGTGAAAGCGCGAGGCAACCGCGAGCGCAGCTAGTACTAAATAATTACTTATTTCTGATATTTTCATACCTCTATAATATCATTTTCATTAATGAAATACGTTAAAACAACTAATCAGGCTATTATTTAGTGTATCACAAAGAAGTTTGTTATATAATAGACTTGACGGCCATAAAAATACTGTGATTAAAAAATAAATCAAAGTTTGCGAAAAAATCATATTTTTCTAATTTTCAATTGGGTTGGGGCACCTCAAAACATCAAGACAGGTAAACAATATTTTGTATGCTGAATTCACTCATTAAAAGGCACCTTTCTTTCGCTATGCCGTTTGAAAAAAACAAAAAAAAAATTCTTTCATACATTATCACTCCACCCTAATGTCCAGCCTCAAATTAGTAAATATTATGAATGAAAACTGTAATTCAGGAGCAATTTAGCTTTAGACCGATGACACTATCAATGTGTCAACAATGTGATTTGTCAAATTATATTACTACCATTTTTTTTCTAGTTTTATTTACTCGGTTGATCCCTCTAATCGCCTATCTCCTCCAACGTATCGTGCTTAATACTTCCCAAATAATAAATATAAACCATAAACAATAGACCGATGAAAACTGGCAACACCATCGATTTGTCAACATCGTGTGATTTGTCAAAATCCCGCGCTTGAACCATAGGGCCCACCGGGAGCGAGATAATACGATAAATTGTAATTTATCGTCCGCCACTGGCCTGCTTACGCCGATACGGAAATATACTGCTAGATATAGGTATGTAATAATCGTAAAGGTTTTATTGTTACAATTGTATCGATAGATTTCAAATTTGAATAATGCTAAAACCACTTAAATTGGAGGAAAAAGCTACAAAATGCTTCGAAACAAAACATTTTGAATTTGAATTAGCGTGACGAAATGATTTTAAAATAGGAAACTTGATCATTTTTCTTCGAAAATGTTGTTATTTAGTTTGTAAATATTATTCAGGGATTAACGTTGTCCTGGAAGAGACAAACTGGAAAACGTAGGCAGATTTCAGTTGTTACAACACAATATGATCAAAGCTATGTAGGTACCTATATACGATCTGATGTACCTATATGTAATTATAAAATTAATAAAGTGAGCTTAAATATCACTTTCCTGGTAACATTTGGTCACACTAAGTCGAATTGTGCCAAACAGAATAGCCCATGGAATACATTGCCCCACAATTAATTCTGCTTTCTGTACTCACAAAGCTATACCAAATAAGCCGTTGCAAATAGAGATATATTATTTCAATCATTGAATTGTAAAGGACAGTACTTTCATGTCCATCCTTACAAGGATAATGCCCTGATATCTCGCAACCGTCAACCCACTTTCTATGACAATACCAAAATTGTCATCATTACCATGAGAGCTTAAAGCACTAACCCGATATAATTGGCGAAAGTCCACATTAGAATACAATGCGATATATGCACTATGAATAATGCATGTTTTTATGCAATGACTATAACTTTTGAGATTCGTTTGTGGGTGTTGATACTCATGACAAGAGATGTGACTAGATGTGTGTATAAGTTTATTGAGTACGTCAGATTACAGATGGTTTAAATGCTACGGTTTCTACTGTTTAATATTCTGTAATATATACGGATAATATGTCGGTTAGAAGAGTCTAGACTTTCTCTATCAATAACCTATTGGAGTCAATGTAAAAGAACGGCATTAATGAACTTGTACCTAAATGTGTAGAGACGAATTTTTATAATAATTAGGCTCATTGTAAACATACATTTTCGTTGAATAGTAACTAGTAAGATATATTTAATAATCCCGACACTACCATCGTTTAAATCCAAAAAATTTGCTTTGCCGCAAATTATACCTACCTTTAAATTATTCTCTCAGAATATGAGATAAGATTATGAAAAAGCTTGAGATTTAAAAGTTCTTTCAATAATTTTATTTTATCTTGCTTACCTTCGCACTAATATTAAATACACTAAAGATAAAGCTAATAAATATCAATTATTGCACATTTGTTATAACTCGAACGGACGTGTATAATTAGCGATCAAAATACTTATTGTCCAGTGAAATTGCAATTACGCGGTAATTGTCGCGAAAACTTATTATTATTGCTTGTAATTATCATTAAATGGCAACCCGTTTAAGCCTGGCTAGCTGTCAATGCGTCTTTTTGTTGCCGTCAGTCGGGAACGGCTGTGTCGCCTGTTTTTTAAACGTCATATGGTTTTAAAATAGAGGAGGTAGCGTTTTAACTTTTAGGCTTTAATCATAGTATTATTTTTCATCGGAATAGGTATAGATTGTTATTAAGGTTGCAAGAGATGACTGATTAGTAAAGCAGCGCTTTGTATGCTTTAAATTAGTAATTCTGTCTAAATATTTTATTAAATAACTCATTTGTGTGAGAGCAAGCTATTCTATAACTTTTTTAACTTAGAAAGTTAGACAAAATAATTTTGTCTAGTAGCGGTTTCTGTACCAATAGGTTTATTCGTTGTTTTATTCACCTTGACTATACTATTTGAGCATCTTTAAAAATTATACGGCTACTTTATTCCTATTAAAGCTAATTCAAAAGATAGAATCTTCATTCATATATTCAGATATATTTTACATTATTTATCGTACACATACCTACACTCAATCTCTTTTCAATTGGACCACAGTAAATTATACAGAATTCTTCAGTAACGACGAGTCGCAATGAAAACCGATACTCTCCCAATGAATGGGGTCCATAATTGATATATTATTAATGCAATTACTAACCTAATTGTAAAAACCAACACGGACGAAAAAACTGTGCAGCCCTGGAATAAATTTTCTCAATGATCTGGACGTGATTTTTATGTGAATAAAAAGCTGTTGAGATGCTTGACGGAATAAATTATTTTACTTTGTTATAACTATGCTATTGCATATAATAAATATGTACATACCTACCTATGTAATAACCTAGATTCATAATCAGACATACTAGTAAAGTGGCTTCGATAAACAACACTATTTAGTCTAGTTTGGTCATTGCAAATTGACCCATCCATTAACAGACTACACCAACCGACGCTTAACCAAAAATTTGAAACATAATGACCACAATAAATTAAATACGTATATGGTATCATAACGGTAAGTGGTGATGTTTAATTCATTTCCCAAAACGATTATTGCTTTTTGTGTATTGTAAAGTATGTACAATGCGATGAGAAATTTTCGTGCGTACAGTTGAATCGGACGATACATCCTCTTCAAAAGTTCGTATGTTATGCACGGTTAGCAAATAAAGGGAAAACATATTTTTTTAATTTGATATATTTTGTAGTGTTAGTTATTAGTTGATATACTGATTCTGTGATTTATATCTAGGCGTTTGTTGTATTTACATTGATTACAAATAAAAACATAAATCTGCTGTTGGAAAAAAACTGAGTATGATGAGTATGGAATTGATTATACAAAACGTTTTGCGCGATGTCTACCGACTACTATAAACAATTTCATTGATAATTTAGGTATGTTTTCCATATACTTAATATTTTCTTCATCAGAATATTTTCACATGTACATATGAATTGAACAATTATCGTCACAAGTATTAAATAGATAGTAGAAGAAAGCTTAAAATTCTGTAATAAAAATATTATTTAAATACCCAGTGTAGCATTTTAATACAACCAAATATGCCGACCGTACTTGTCGAATCGCATTGAATTCAATGGCTGATGACTTTAAAACAGTAGCTGTATTTAAGTAGCGTTAACAAAAAAACAGTAGAAAGGACTTTTGAATGGAGCTTACTAAATAATCATGAAGAATCCCCGTTGTCTTAAAACAGGACAAAAAGAAATTGTTTAATGTGTTTTAAATTAGTCGAAATGTTCTTTTTTGTATTTTGTGTCGAATTTATTTAGTAAATTGTTGTTGGATTGGATGGAATGGAAAAAGATTGTTTATTTACTAAATTATGAAGCTATAACCATTCTTATAATAAGGTTTTCTAGAGAGTTACCTATAAGTTTCCAAAAAAAGCACAAAAATTATAAAGAAACACTTTTTAGGTAAATAGTAAATTCGTTAGGTAAGAACGTAATTATTCAATACAAAATTTAAACAGATATATATTATCAATGAATAAATTTAATTACCCAGTTCTTCATTTAACAAAAAGTAAACGTAATTTAAAAGACTATTTTAGACCGATTAACATTATCCACTCAATTTAATATTCTGGCCACGCAGTAATTACAATAAAACGCAATAAAAATAGTAATAATTTTCTTATGTGTCAAACGTGTACCAAATATAGTAAGGAATTTACCATCTTAAATAGCAAAGGGTTTATGGATTAAATAAAAAGCCGAATTTAATTCTTCGTATACGGTAAAGTGAGATCTATAAATATTTGAAAACATAACTGTTATTCATTCACACGGGAAACGACATCGATTCGTAATAAATAATTAATTTAATTTTTTTTTCATAATTTCTTGCGAAGTGTTGTCAACACTTTATTATTTAAAGACACACGGAAGTTTCTATAATTGTGAGAATTTTTACTGCTCTTTTACGCAATAACTGTCTGAAATTTTTTTGAAAGTAACGTCGTCACATTCTCTTACCTATATTATAAATCGCGTAAGATAAAATTCAATCTTAAATGCAAAACTATTACAATAATTTGATATACCTATCTACGTATAATTTATGACCTATAATATGTCTTAGTGTTTATACTGTATTAATTAGATCCTTTAAAATGTTACTGCCCCGAATTTCCACTATTCAGTTTGCAGTTCACGTTTGTACTTGTGTATTGACTATTGACAAACAAAACTATTATATTATGTATTTGTACCATAATCTAAATTGCAGATCACCTCATATAAAAACCTGACCATCGATTCCATTGAATTTACCATTGAATAATGCAAGCGGTGACATTTCGTCAAGCTTGTGTTACTGGTTCTTTAGTGGAAAGTTATTTGGCTAAATGTAGGCATTTAATTACGTTTTTAGTTATAGATGCACCTGCTGACTATAAACAAAAACATGTTGTTTTAAAATTGTTTGTTTATACGTATCTCAGGTCGTAATTTAATAACTAATAGCTTTCCGCCCGCGGCTTCGCCTGCAATTTCAAAGGAAAGCCCGCGTAGTTCCCGTTCTAAACCTATCCTATGTGCTAATCCAAATTACCCTCTATGTGTGTGCCAAATTTCATTGTCATCGGTTCAGTATTTGTATGATTTATTCTTAGTAAAGTTTTATAGTGCTGTGTTCATGGGAGTTACCATGATGTCTTTTAGCAGTATTATTCCCAATATGGGGAAGTGATGGCGCTAGACGACCTATATTATAGCGCTGTCATTTTTGTAGGTACACTGGAAATAATACTGCTATAATACATCATGGTACGTGGATGACGTTTTATTTTCTGGGGCAAAACGCAATCATTCATAATATGAATTTGCCAGTCAGTTCAATCCACGGCGTAAACTGTCTGGAAATAAGTGGTCATAATACGGCCCCAGGACTTACAATAATATATTTGTCTTGTATGTATGTATTAAGTCCCAAACAAAGATATCTGCGAAGTACTTAACTAATAGCTAGAGAGCTAGCGCAAAGCTACCTGAATGTATTTGACCAGACCTGGATTTTTGTGTGTTGATTCCCCTATACCTACTATACATGAGATGAGGAGTCACTAAGCCCAGAGTGGTGGACGGGGCGCGCGCTCGGGTAAGACAGGTGGAAATTTTTGGCGAACTTTGAAACCATTTGACCACGTCTGCCATTTTGATATTTGAAAATAGATTATTATTAGTATCGGAAAATAACAATGGCAGACCATTATCACGCGGATAAAATTCTGGCAGACACTTATGAAAGTGCTGAAAAAAATACAATTTTGAAAGTATTTGACCAGATCTGCCATTCATATATTTTATTTATTAGGGTCTTAAAAACTTATTTTCGTAACGGCAGACATTTTCATTGCGTACAGACTTCAGCAGACAACAAAAACTAGCTAATACATCGTCAGATCTATGCATACAGTACTATCTCTGTAGCTATTTTTTTCCATATATATCAATATTATTCTCACTCTAGCCTATAGTATTTTTATTTTATATTGTTACTAGCATTCAAATAGTCTAGGTTTTATACCTGAGAGGGCTCTTTTCGGTTCCCACTCTAACGGTTATTGCCAGATGTTTTCAGTACAGATTAGATACTAGCAGATACATCACTTCCATGCAAAAGTGAAAATTACTACGCTATAAATAGCCTAAAAAATTTTAATAATAATAATTACGCTTCACAGCAAGAAGAAATGTACCATATGTACCCGCACAAAGTCCATATTGTGTTGCCTACCGTTCGACTCAATGGCTAGGGTTGTAACTACCTTTAATAATTATTACCAAACTAATAAACCGAGTGATGCGAAATAACCATAATTCTTTTAGAGTTTGATAAAATGATCAGGCAGGTATTTTCTTTAATCCTTCTCTGAATTCTCGGTTACTAAATTGTATCGTTGAAATTATTCTTATCCGCGTAAATTTAATAAATAATCATATGGAAAACACTTTTCATTTGTTTTTTTACTTTCACGCCCAACTACTATACAATAATTACGTTTTTTCGGTATTTTGACGAGAAAACGCAGGAAACATCCGTTGTATCATTTTAGATAGATTGTATATTTTGTATCTGTAGAATTGAAATCAAAGCTATGTACCTATATGTTGTCTCCATTCTTTTCTTATCGGATTGTTGATCCCAATGCGAATGCGTCACTTAAATTTTATAAAAGACAATTAAGAACATCAAAAATAAAGTGATACGTAAATATTTCACAGTGCAATATATTATGTAATTAATAATAATTATATATTTATGAAAAAATAATTACATCAGATTTAATAATCGCAATTGTTTTGAATGTACATATGAATAAATGATTACATCATAATAGTTATGATCACAATTGTTTTATTTCCCATTTGTTGCAACCCTAGCATATTTTCATGTAGCAGCAGAAGTACCTACACTGGCGGCGCGGCGGCATCGTGCGACATCAAAGGCATTGCCTTACTAGGTAAGTTTATAATGATTAATTCTTTAATAATTATTTTTGACTTTACTCATTTCTTTTATTATATAATTTACGTTTTACTTTTACAGAATCCGATTCAATGGATTATGAAGACGAGTCACACAACGCCATACGATAGTGATGATGTATGAACATTTCAATAAATGCATGCGTGTTTTTTTATGTTGTTTTGTAATTGTTAATTGTTTCTTAAATAAAGAAAATATAAACTAAATATTTAAATGATGATTTGCAACACAACTTTATATTTGAGATTCTTTACGAATGTATTTAGTTTTGTATCATCAAATTTATAAATTTTATTCCATAGTTTTCAAAATTAAATGTAAATGACCATAAAAACATTAATAAAGTAAATCATTGATGTAAGGTCAGGGAACGTAATACATACATATATACATCTGACCATGTAGAAGCTAAGTCTTGTTGACTGCTGAAGTCTGTAAAGTTTTGTTGTCTGCTGAAGTCTGTACGCAATGAAAATGTCTGCCGTTTCGAAAATAAGTTTTCAAGACCCTAATAAATAAAATATATGAATGGCAGATCTGGTCAAATACTTTCAAAATTGTATTTTTTTCAGCACTTTCGTAAGTGTCTGCCAGAATGTTATCCGCGTGATAATGGTCTGCCATTGTTATTTTCCGATAGTAATAATCATCTATTTTCAAATATCAAAATGGCAGACGTGGTCAAATGGTTTCAAAGTTCACCAAAAATTTCCACCTGTCTTACCCGAGCGCGCGCCCCGTCCACCACTCTGGGCTTAGTGACTCCTCATCTCATGTATAGTAGGTATAGGGGAATCAACACACAAAAATCCAAGTCTGGTCAAATACATACAGGTAGCTTTGCGCTAGCTCTCTAGCTATAACATAAAACTTGTTTAATTTAACTGTTAAAATAAGCAGATTACGATAAAATCTATTCAAAGTCCTATCAATAAAAATCGAAATAAGTTCCAATAAATCATTAGTGTTAAATATGTAATACGTAATACGATATAATATACTCAAATAGATATATTGAGGTATTTGAAAGGGCTTAAGTGCAGTGCGGATATTTATTAGGATAATCTGCTTATGATGTAGACGTGTGCTCTACGGTTTACGAGTGTATACAGGGTGTTCAATTTGTGTTTAGGGAACATTTTGATAATAAGTACCAAATATATAAGCACTATAATATGCATTGTTAAGTTGGAAATTTGGTCGAACAATGATGCAATATTGAATATAAAACCTAAGTCGTGCTAGGAAATGAACACAGGGACATAGGATAAGAAACGAATGGATATAAAAGCCAAAAAATATCCATTCATAATACGGATATAATAACAATGGCAAGTAAAATATGCCATATATATTTGACGTCCGACAACCTACAATAATGAAAGTACTGATTATTATTATTTAATAAGCTCAATCAATATATTTATCATCCCATTAAAACAACACCCTGTATAAAGTAGGGTGACTTCAAAGTCATTCTTTATGGCTTTAAAGAGCTTTATCGAGGAGCATTAAAAACCGCCGGTAGCGACTATATAAAATGTTATTTGTCGGCCTTTCTTATTTTACGTTAAGAATGTTTTAATCCTGTCTAGTAATCTGATAGCTGATGGCTTTAGATAGAAGCTTCGAATATAGGTTTCTATGCCTTTCGTCTTTGTTTTGATAATACAGGGTGATCCTTTTTCAATGCGGTTTATTGTAAAGTAGAGGTGAAGAGAAATATTTGGGGGTTTATACTGTAGGAATAATTGAGGCCACCCGTCGTTTAAAATACTTGAGCGTCATGTTTCGAGCTCGATTTTGTTGAAAGGAATTCCTGGTTGCGAATTCAGGTTGTTTTCGAAACGATTAACTTTTCAAATATTATATAAATATAATGCAAATACAAATTTGCATTTAATATATAAATATCCTTCTAATTTAGCAGCTTTTGTAGTTATTTGTACCTATACTATAAACTCTTCAAACCAAATTAGAAAACATCGCTATAGTAGTAATCTTTTAAATTATTCGCACTGAGTAATCTATATCTCGTTACTCGTATTGTTGTAATAGTTTAATATCCTTAGTGCAATAGGTACTCCTGTATCCTTACTGACTTATTTTTGCACTCATCTTTTGTTATCTGTTTTCAGAACATACAGCCAAAATGGGTGCCAGAGCAAAAACACCTCTACATGACGCAGCGAATCTAGGACATTACCTGTAACAAAAAATTGAACATTATCATGCGAGTAAAGATTAAAATCCCATATAAGATATACGTCCACGCATAAATCCATCATGGAGTCATAAAAACTGACGCATGGAGTTCAACTCGACGAATAAAAGGTTTTTGTTATAACCGTTTTTACAATTACACCCCTATCCTATTACTGGTATCTTTAAATCTTTGTTTATTAACATATTGTTATGGTTATTGTTGGTTTAAAGTGGGTTGACCTTATTTTTTATTTGTACCTGTATTAATTTTATAGCGACTAACGCGTGTTGGCATATTGTCTGGTTATTCTTTGAATGCTTTTAACATAGGTTTGCCGTTATTTTTATAAGAAGTTTTGGTTATTTATCCAATGCATTATATCGATAAGAAGCATCGAGATAGAATGTACTACGTACTAGAGAGGCGATCGCTACTACACTCTCTTTAACACGAGCTAGAGGTAAGAATCACAAGTCTCTTTAGTCTGTGTCGGACTGTGCCCCCCGCTTGCCGCGTCAACACGTGTTATTGCTCTGTTCAAAATGCCTTCGTGTTTGCTTAGATATTGTTTTAACAGTTCCCATAATACAAACAAAGCCCGAGGAGTGACTTTTCACCAGTAAGTTTCCTTATTATGAGTTAGTCATGCATTTTACTAATATTGTTATCATTTTGCGAAAAATCACCACGCGTTCTGCGTTTCGCGCCATTTTTCATAGACTAACAGCACAGACGTGACACTATCGATGAGTCTGTTAAAAAAATGTAACTGGATTTTTTTAACTATGTATATACAATATCTACTAGGAAAGATTACCGTGGTGTAGTACTTAAATATTTATACTTTTACCCGACTACGCAAAGTAAAACGGTAGGTTATATTAAGTAATATTTATTTATTTACCTATTTTTATTTATTAAAAAAAGCCTAATCAATAGTTGTTCCAATAGGATTTATAAATTATTATGCACAACAATTACAAATAAACACAACATTCACAGAAACTAATACAGTAAAAGTTCCTTAATCGCGCTTCCTTTATTCGTGTTTTCACTATTCGCGGATTAAAAAAATGCGACCCAATTTCTATATTCACGACTAAAAATTTTTTTTATTCGCGGATTTAATAAGTACATACATAATAATAAAATTATTCCAATAGGTATCTTACCCAATATCCTTGTCAAATGGACTAATAAGAAAGTAAAATAGATCTTATAACAAGTTTGCCTAAAGTACATAATATTATGTTCTTAAATGATATCGCCGAGGCCTTTGACACAAGCCGCCTTTGTCGCAAGCCACCTCTGCAGCGATTGATGTTTTTGAGAATGTAAATAAACAGAATGGAAGCAACCTTATAACTCAATAAATAAAGTATATTTTTAAATGTAGTTCCGTTTATAGTAAAGTTACAAAAATTGTGATCGAGTAAGGGGGCGTCCATAAATTACGTGAGGTGTTTTTTTAAATTTTCTGCACCTCCCTCCCCCCCTGGTGAGATGTCGTGAGAATTTATTCAACCCCTCCCCCATCCTCGAATCTCGCGTGAGATTTTTCAAAATGTGAGTTTCTTATACGTAAACGCCATCAACATTGAATCATCGTATCCATTTAAATTACATCATGAAGCAAAAACTGATAAAACTATTGATTACTACACAAAACGACAAAAGCTTAATAAATTGATATTATTTAAAGGAAATTAAAATACATAGTTTAATATAAAATCCTCGTTTTATTAATTCCCTAGTATCAGTACCACCAGATAGTACCGAGTAAACAGATTGCACAATGTGTCGCATCTGCACGCATTGCTTAATCTTTGAACTTGAAGCCACGCCTCGCTCGTTCCACACGTACCCCACCACATCGGCCGCGCGCAATGTTTTTGTTTGGAATAACCCCTCTAGTACATTCTATCTCGATGATAAGAAGTTAAGTTTTAGTTTTAGTGTAATGTAATAGTTTTAGTGTAATAGGTTTTGGTACGTTATATACCAAATGAATTGGTCCAGTTTTAACAGGACAAGACTGAATGATCAATAAGTTTAAGATATTTAATTAATTAAAGACCAATTATATAAACTACTAGATTTCCGCCCGCGGCTTCGCCCGCGTTTTTAAAGGAAAACCCGCATAGTTCCCGTTCCCGTGGGATTTCCGGGATAAAACCTATCTTATGTGTTAATCCAAGTTACCCTCTATATGTGTGCTAAATTTCATTGTAATCGGTTCAGTATTTTTTACGTGAAAGAGTAACAAACATCCATACATCCATACTTACAAACTTTCGCCTTTATAATAGTATTAAGATTTCCAAGCAATTTTTTTGCTAAAGCTTATGAATGTTTCAGGCAGCAGATCTAATCATTCCATCATCCAGGAGGTAGACGACCAGATCAACGCTACAAGAGACTGACCCATAAGAGCAAGTTTGAAGAGAGAAACAGTTTTAAGGAATAACGACCTGTTGTTGAGCGAAACTATATCATTTTTTGAACATCTCTTCCTTACAATTTTTGAAGATTAAAATTCTTAATAAGAAGTTTAATTCTCCTGGATATTACTTATATCAACCACTCCATTTTAACAACTTATTAAGCTCCATTTAAAGTCAAATAGGATTGTAAAAAATAAAACGAATTTTTCAATACGATACAGATACTATTGTTATCATTTTGTGACAGCCGGATACAGCATTGTGTGTATATTTAATATTTAATAGACCCTTGTGTGTTTATGCCCCGCATCCACCCTTTTTTCATAATCTATTATTAGATAAGGTATGTGTATGTTTCTGCATATGGGTTGTGAGTTTTAGAATTTTAGTTATAGATCTACTATATAAAAATAAGGGTTTTCCTTCCTGACGCTATAACTCCAGAATGCACGAACCGATTTCCACGGTTTTGCATTCGTTGGAAAGGTCTCGGGCTCCGTGAGGTTTATAGCAAAGACAAAGTGTCTCTGGTGGCGAAACGGAGTTCGCCCGGTTTGCTAGTATTTTATGAAAATCATAAGAGATAGAGGAAATAATTATATTCTTACTGTAAAATTAAATTAGATAATAAATATTGTTGTAAACATTAAGCTCTCCATGTGATTTGAGCTTTTTGTTAAATTTAACTTTCCCTATGATTTAAGCTTTTTGATGAAATGTGTCCTTTCTCATGTCTTAATCTATCTCTGTACCAAATTTCATTCTGGTTGTATAGTCGTGCTGAAAAGACAGACAGACAGAGTTACTTTTAGATTTATATAATATTAAACGGGATGAGACGAAGATTTAACTATAGTATTAAAACATCAAGATTACAAAGAATTGTATTTATTTGGTAAATATTTTTTCTAAGAAGACGCTTAGTTTTAATTTATCTTGCGGTAAAGTAAATTGATTTAAAATGAATCTAAGTGTGAAATAATCTGCAGATCGAATTGAGTTTATAGATTGTTCAAAACTAATAAAACTTAGATGGATGGGTAATTCGATTCGATCTTAGGATTTAATTTTCCTCGCTTCATATTATTTGCAGGTACTCAGATTTGTTATTATTTTATATGTATAAAACGGACATTAATGCAATGCATCCTATAAATTATATGTTATAAATAATATACATACCTATAGATATATTTAATACAATGTACAAAAACAAAAATTGTTTTTTTTATCCTGAATTCAATTATTTTTAAATAATCTAATACCTACATCATCTCAAAAAATTGAATAGAGCTAATGATCTAAAAACACATATTATTTATCAGAGCTTTAAAATCCTCTGATTGCTGCGTATTTAATAAGTTTAAAGAAAAAAACTGTTCATGTATTACATTACATTTCTCAAAAATAATAAACATTACACTGAGAGGATATACCAATATCTCAAAGCAAATAATCTCACTATATTTACATCATAAAGCCCCGTTTTTTAAGCGATTTTCGATAATTTTATTGAGTACAATCTCGATAATTCACAGTAAACCGACAAATTAAGTGTTCCGAAGATACGTAATTATAACCCTTCGTACACTTTTAAATTGCCTTATCTTCTATCGCTTAGGCTGTTGATACACGATATAATAATAATATGAAAAAATATTTTTCATGGTAACCGTTATAGCATGGTAAGTGATCTTTAGATTTTTGACAACAGCAACCATAATTTAAAATATAGGTAGGTACTTGATTTATTTATTTATTTATGACACTACATATAACAGGGATTTAAAATGAATGAATACATAAAATTGGAAAGTACAATAGGCGGCCTTATTGCTTAAAAGCAATCTCTTCCAGGCAACCATAAAAATAAAAGACCTGTAAGACATTGGTAAAAAGCGCTTGATTTTCTACTTAATAAAGTTTGTACAATTTACACCTGTTGACGTGACAACGTCTTATAATTCGATAGAGCCGGCTGCACGCACGAAAAAACATGACTCATGCGGCGTTACCTCGCTCTGAGGCGTTCCATGTATGGCTTGAAGTGCAAGCGAGAGCGCGGAACGAGCGACAAAGAAGCACAATCGGACGTTGTCACGTTCAACTATCGTCAGTAAACCGACTTTACAGACAACCAATTTTTTTTATTATAATAATATGATTGTCTGATTTAACCATATATATTCTAGAGTTTAAAAACCAACCCTCTATAAAACTATCATTTATAATCCTTGCCTTACGATATTCAAGTTTATCTTCTTTAAAATTATTAAATAATATATTCTAAGCCCGATTACATGTCGAAAAATGTAATACAAAAATCATTATGTTTATAAATTGCCTTAATCGCCTTAAGATATTGTCAGGTTACAAATCGGGGTTAAGAATTCAGTGCGAGATCGGATAAAAGAGGGTGTGGTTTTTTAACATTAACATAATAAATTCGAATGTAAGTGTTATTTGATGTATAATTTATGAAAATAAAACGGTGTTATTGGCAGTTGGAGCACTTGTATCCAATTTGTTTGATTGTGGTATATTTTACAAATTTGTTTTAAATGTTTAAGGCGAAGGTTTTGTTTTACAATATTTATATCTTTGCACTATAAATTTTGATTTATTGAATTATAAAGTTATTAGTTATCTATGTATATATTGTGTGTACCAAATGTATAATGTACACGTTGTAAGAAAATAAATCTTTATGTATACCTAATGGCTAATACCTATCGTTTCATTTCATTTACTAAAAATATATTAAAAGAGTTTAAACCTAAATAACCTCTATTATTACTTGAATTAACAAATGCAATTAACCACACAAGCAACAAAGAAAACAAAACCAAAACTGTTTCCAATTTTACCCATTTACTATCAATTTTATTTACCCTTAAATCGCGTAAAAAATAACTGCAATAGCTTAACCAGATTCACTTCAGTACTCCGGTAAATACCGGATATTTTTCAAATCCAGGCTCCCACGGAAATCTATAACATTGGGCTTACAGAAAGCCCATTTAAGTCTGCCATTTCAGTATTCATAGTACACAGAGATTACAAGCTCTACAACTTCGAATTTGCATACTAAATGAAAATGGATTTTCAATTTGCATACGTCCAATCCATCGTTGTGTTCAGTGTTTGAGTGGATCATGTTGGTAATGTATGTAATATCTTGTTTGCAGGATTTGTTTGTGGTAATTCAGGTGCGTTTTAAGGTTTAATTGGAATTGCATGAAATGATGATAGCCAAATATTCGTGGTACTCCACGATTGATTATTGCAAATAATGATAGGTAAATAAATAAGACTGGATTTACTCATCGTGATTAAATTTCCATAAATACAGCTACATTACCGCGGCATTTTACACAACATAATGCAATTTTCGATGCTATTTACTTGAAATGAACCTTATGGCCGGGTCAAAAACACTTTAAAAATCTAATCTTTAGAGGTAATGACGTAATACCTGTGGTAATACTTTAGAAGAATAATAAACGAAGCCACTTGGCCTTATATGTCTAGCGAACAAAAATACGCTAACCTAATTTCAGAGTACTCTTCAATCGGATAGAGATTTGGCAATTTACTATGAACCACTATTGTGTTTTAGGGTTCCTTTTAATGATGAAAAAGAACCCTTATAGTTTGTTGTGCATGAACACATATTTTCTGCATACTCTCAGTGTATTTTCTACGTTTTTTCCAATAGAAAAATACCTTACAATTAAGAAGAGACTTACTATTTACTTTAGACTACATATGTGCCTTTTTAAATGTTTTGCTATACTGTGAATACAATTTTATACATCTATACTAATATTATAAAGCTGAAGAGTTTGTTTGTTTGAACGCGCTAATCTCGGGAACTACTGGTCCGATTTGAAAAATTCTTTCGGTGTTAGATAGTCCATTTATCGAGGAAGGCTATAGGCTATATATCATCACGCTAAGACCGACAGGAGCGGAGCCACGCGGGTGAAACCGCGCGGTACAGCTAGTACAATATACATTTCCTCTTTTATACACTTTCTGTAAGATACCTACTAGTGTTCTAATATGTTCTAATATCTAGTTATTTTTTGTCAACTTTATTGAATCTTAAAAAGGCATGTGAGTATGATAGCGACAACACTTTCAATAGTTATTGCCAGCTTAATATAGTAGCTACGTTTATGAATAACATCGTAAATTTCTGTATGTATCTATAGCTATAAAAAAGATTTCATATAATAACTGAGGCATGAATATAACATGTAATTGCGAGTATATTGAGTTATTTTGTGAATATCTAGCTTCAATCCATAGGCATTCGTATAGTACGCAGATAACAATATAATCATAATATGTACTGATGTAGACTTAAATCTATCTTTAAGCCAAATTTCATCAATATCCCATAAGCAGTATTCATATTTAGAGTAACAAACATTTAACAATTCATAATTCTTGCTTTTGATGTTTTAATTGATGTGATTGATGTTTCCGAATTAATTGTAATCACTAGGTACATAGTATAAAACAAAGTCGCTTTTTCTGTCCCTATGTCTCTATGTATGCTTAAATTTTAAAACTACGCAACGGATTTTGATGCGGTTTTTTTAATAGATAGCATATTCAAGAGGAAGATTTTAGTATATAATTTATATGGTTTTAAACAAAGCAGGCGAAGCCGCGAGCGGAAAGCTAGTAAATAGTATAAATTCAAACATTTCAACCACACAAAAAAACTAGGAGCATAATATGAACGGCTCATCTCTACTATAAGCTTGTTTAACATTAAGGCTGACGACACGAGTATAACTCAATTTAAGCCTCCTTTGATGTGGTCTAAGGGTGAAATAACTAGAACTAACGAGCTTCCGCTAAAATGAGGTCAAATATCCTATATCCTATGGAGACTTGTTAATGCTATTAATACTTTAATCAGGACTTCCAGGGTGATGAACGTAATTAATGGTAAGCAAATATTGATAGGAAATTTAAAATCTATACTTAACATTATAAAGCTGAAGAATTTGTTTGTTTGAACGCATTAATCTCAGGAACTACTGGTCTGATTTTCAAAATTCTTACGGTGTTAGATAGCCCATTTATCAAGGAAGGCTAGAGGCTATATAACATAACGATAAGGTTAACAGAAGCAGCAAACCGCGGGGCGCAGCTAGTGTCAAATCAATTGCGTATCGCCTCTACCAATTTGTATTCTTTGACTTTCAATATTATATTTAATTCGCTTTTAGATGGAACCCACTAAAACTAAGAGAAAGTTTATGAAGGTGGTTGATTGAAATTTGTTAACCTTTGAATATAGTTCTCTTTCCACTTGTATATTCATAAAGAAAAAGCAAAGAGAAGAAATTAAAAGATGTTATTCCAAGAAGACATCACTTGTTTGTTAGTACAGCTTTCAGTTTCTACTTTCATTACACCGTCTACACCGACTACACCGTCATTATATTTAGCCAAACAGTTTCACATACCAAAATAATCTTCCTAAACATGGCCTTATCATATAACTTAACATCAAAACAATCGATCACAATAAACTAAGCGCTTGATAATAAGACAGAGATACGCAGATACAAGTAATGACTACACGATGTTGAAACCTATGATGAATTAATGACCGAACTACGACGCTAATTCACCAAAACACTACACAACCAACTACACTTTCTTAAATACTACCAAGGGAAAAACACCCTTAAACCCAAAACTTTAAAGGCTAAGTTACAGTAATGGTGTTATGCTCGTAATGTTTAGGACAATGGACTGTAGGCGTTCGCAGGGTCACGACTGATCGGATGGATTTTGAAACTAAGATGTTGCACTTCTTAATGTTTTCGTAATGTAATTTGCGTGGGAAATGTATTTAGCACGTCGTAAATATTGCTTTAGTAAATCTCGTTTGGTTTTCATCGATAGTTTCGACATTAATGATATTTGAAGGGAAGTTGGTGCTGAATCAGTATTGAGTTTACGTTGTTATTCAACGTTATGTTTAAAAATATAATATTCATTGAACAAGAGATAGATGTAAGTATATAACTAACCATTTTTGGCAAGCGCTGCAAAATAGATAAAAACTAATTAATCTTAGTTGTATGATCTTATTATTGATCAACTGACTCCCTTGCGTGCTAACGAGGTAACGTAGTACCAACCTTATTTTTCACCATATTTTAGCAAAGACGGTGCAGATAAATAGAAAAAAGAAATGCTTTCAAATTTCAAAATTGTTTTTTGATTCTTGATAACAATTTAAAATAATTATACATTATATAATTATGTACCTACCTAAGATTAAATTTTGGAATAAGCTTAACATATTTTTTGCCATATTATTGTTGACGTTTTCTCAGATTTTCCTGAAATATAACGAGGGTTCATGTGCGGTTTATTATTAAATTTAAACAGAAAAGCTTTTAAATAAAGTGCTCCTGAGGTTAATGAGTTGAACATTAAATAACGTAATAACGTTGAGGATATATTTTCTTTTATAATGGTAAACAAGATGACATAATGAAATACAAAAGTGTGTTTTTTTTCATTCCCTTATATATTTTATTATATAAATTATTCTTCATTACGTAATTTTAATATTGAACAATGTTATTGTGTTGTAAAATTAAATTCTCGTACTTGGCTGGTAGTTTTACTATGTAATTTAAAAATAATGTGTTTGTATGTTGTAATATAAATCTACAGGTACTCTGCAACACAGCTCAACTAAGATTTTTGACTAATATTTTGTTTTCAATTGCTCAACGTATTCTTTGTCGAATTTCACTTCATTGTCTCACTTTAATCTGAACGAAATCATCTCTCAATTCTAAAACAAATAAAAATATCAAAAACTCCTTTTGAATTTTTTGAATTTTAAATATAGCACATAAGAAGACCATTGCATTTGTACTTTATTTAATTTCTGAAGTCGGTTAGATAAGCCATAATTTACTCTTTTATCACAATGGGTCGCAGGTAACCTTTGAAATTCCTACGTGAGTTGAATCTTACGGCCATCGTCCTTCAAATTTTATTTTATCTGACCTGTTACTGGGCGCTCTAAAACAGTTGTTTATTTAAGAATTATTTAAGAGAGAAAACTCTTTGCAGACTGTAACTTTAATTTTATAATGCGAAGTTTTCAAGAAAATTGGGAAAGTTACGCGGATAATTATGAAACTTTCAAAAGATATACACTCATCCTTAAAGGTGTCAAGATAATGTCTGTCGGATAAGCTAGTAAGTTCTTAAAAAACACATCTTAATAATCTTAATAATATAAGAAAATATTATAACTCCTGTAATCACTACGTCACTACATTGTATAAAACAAAATCGCTTCCCACTGTTTGTCTGTCTGTGCAGACATTTCAAACTACGCAACATATTTTGATGCAGTTGTTTTACAGGCAAAGTGTTTCTTGTAAAGTTACAAATAAAACGGGCGAAGCAGCGGGCTTGCTAGCATTATAATTAACAATTGACGTACCCATATATACCTAGCATATGCTGATCGACTGTCTACAATAGCATGTACATGGATAGGCCGCATGCATAACGCATGAGATCGTGCTAGGAAGCGGATGCATGCATATGCGCTTTCTAGATGCTTCCTATATCCGATTATATAGTTATATTGATATTCAACGGCGTGGTTTATTACAATATTGTGTGTGTGTAAGTTGGATGTGATTGATGTTTTAATTAATTTATTTACTATGGAAGGATATAATCGTTTATTTATTTACTGATTTTTAACGTAGTTACCTAATATAGGTATTTTACATAACTAGCCCAAAAGTGGTTTTACTTGATGTCGTTATAAAATTAGTATTATTTTTGCACGCCTCATAAGCGAAGCGTTGAGGTGTTGCACGCCTCATAAGCGAAGCGTTGAGGTGGGTACTACTGTCACTTCGCGCAAAACATCTGATTTTTCAAACTTAAAATGTCTTTATGTATCATACATTGCACTTGTAAGATAATACATACTAAGGTTGTAACGGAGGCCTACTTAGCGGAGGCGGAGGCGGATGCGGAGGTGAAGAGGTTCGCCTCCGCGGATGCGGAGGTTAACGGAGGCGGAGGCGGAGGTGAAATTTGTTGGGAAAATATAAATAAATTTATGATGTGTACAATTGTACATACATGTTCATGATTCATCTTAGTAATCAAAATTGACAAGAGGCAAATTATATTTAATAATTTTTCCCATAACTTTTGCATTTTGCATAATTATCGTCTACTTCTACAAAGTACTTCCAAATTTCACTAGTTTTCGGCTTCATCACGTTATTTAAATAACAATAACTAATAATTACGCACAAAATTACTTCAAACAATCACGGCTCAATTGCAACTACGCGGTACCGAACGCTTTGACAAGTTGATTCCTGTTATTCATTCACTCACACTCCCACCACCCGCTTGGCCGTGTTCCCGGCTCCCGCGGCTTAAGCAAACTCTCGACCATTTCACTTGAAAACACGCAGCCGAGCGGCCGCGTCGCCTAGCGTCGCTCCTTGCGCGTTGTTTGTGATCGTAAATGAACTTCCGATATGACTCCGCATAAATTTTGCGGAAGCGGATGCGGAGGCGGAGGTTCAATTCTTTGCGGAAGTTCCGCAGTAACGGAGGCGGAGGCGGAGTTCCGTTACAACCCTAATACATACACACACATATTAAGAAAAAACACTATTTTTAACGTTCATGATATTTTTGATGTCACTTTTGTTATTTAAACTAGTTAAAAAACAGTTTAAAAAAGTTCTGTCTTGGACGTCCGTGTGTCTGTATGTGCGGATCCTTTTTCTTGTTAACACGATAGCGACCGAAATACTTTACTAATCGAGTCTTTTTTTTTCTCTCACGCTTGAGTATGCTCAGGAATAGAACCCTTTCATTTTTCAGGGTCTGATTCGATGTGGTTTAATTGTTATTAAATAAACAAAAATAATTAATAAATATTTATTAAAAAAAATTATGAGGCGTGCACTTTTGGATTTTCCAAATTATTTAAATATTCTACCTTCTTTTCGTGTAAATTTGGGAATGGAAATTATGCAAAATAAAAGGGAATAATTTTTCGCGGTAACTACATAATAAAAAGTAAAATCCAACCATTTGAAAACTTATTCACAGGCAGCTAAAAGCGTTCAAGTGTTATCTCAAATGGTTCGCCTGGGGGCATACAATACCATCAATTTTCCAAAGCGGTGAAACCTTAACGTGCTTTTACGGGCTTTAGTGGAAATGCAAATTATACCATTACTGTATTTAGCTACTAGCTTATTATGTTGCACTAGTCTTGTAGTTTTGGATGGGAGTATTTAGATAAATTGTGTAATAAATAAACAGGCTTTTGTTAAAGTTTTGGTGAGCATAATTATTATTTGGTAATTATTATTTTATTTTTCTGAGTTATCTGTTTCTGAAATTGATAGTGATCAAATTAGTAGTCATATAACATTTGACTGCTTTTTGGATTTACATTACTTATCCTTAATTGAGAACGTACTTAACTCCACACATGCGTGTTAATCCAAAAAACAACATATTTTCCGATACTTTGAAATACCTAGAAATATTCTTTAGAAAACACCAAACCTTTTTGTTGGACATTCAAGCGTGTTTATCACAATATACCTTTAAAATGCGAAAAATTCTGCCGCACTACCATTAATAAAAACAATAAAATTGCTTCAGACGTCGGCTGGCATTCGAAAAATCATTTGTGGTTAATGGACGTATGCCATGCGGGTTCCTATAAACGGAATCTGGGTATGCTACCAAAAATACCATCAAATTTATTTAGGAAAATAGCAATATCAAGGTAAAATTTATTTAGGAAAATAGGAATAGGCAGTTGAGCAAATTGTAAAGTATGTGAAAATTTTGTATGGATGTTGTTATTTTAAGAATTACGACAGTAAAATAAATGTAGAGCATTCTTATTTATGTAAAAACAGCTACGAGCTTATTCTATACATAGAAGGGATGACGTACAAAAATAAAGATTGATGATGGCTTCGCGCTTATGCCTCCAGAGAGTCGGTACCTTATAGTTATAAGTAACTGAAATGGTAAGCCATTTCAGTGATAACAATGATTTCTGTATAATATAAAATTTATGTTTAATGTAAAAAGTAATATGACGAGCAACTACAGAGTTGCTTGCAGGTATTGCAGGTAACTGCTTGCCATAAACCAGTGGTAAATTATTTTTCTTTTAGACGATGCATAAGCGCTTCTAGCCAAAGTCTTCTATAAGTACCTAATAAATGTTCTCGTTTGAGTTTCCAGTTTGAGCCTTTACTTTAGTTCTAAACAACAGTTTATAAAACATGAGGAATTAAGAGAAATTCTGTGGTGTTTGGTATATACCTCGTAAGTGCAAAAATGGCCATTTTTTGTTTTCTGGCCATCTATACTGATAAAAACGTCCTCTTTCGTTTGGTCTATGTCACATAAGCCTACTGATAGTAGAAATACCTCAAATAGATTGTATCAAAACCCCTTAAGTACAAAAAAAAATATTTTTATTTGATACAAATATATTAATATAACTTAACATAGACTTGTAAAACGAATACTCAATTCAACGAACGGCCATTTACAACGTAAGAGCACTTAACATAATTAGACCAAACTTGAATAATTATTATCATCACTTAACTTATTTGTACCAAATCAAATAAAATTATTTGTGAACTTAACAGGTTTTCTCCCTTACTTAAATATAACGTTATTTGGCACATAATTTAAATCTTCAGACATTAGGTCTGAAGCCTATTATCTATAAAGCATGTGATGCAAGATCTCTTAGACTTAGAAGTGTGTTCAGAAACGTTTACCAATCTTTAAATCGATTTAAAGATTGGTAAACGTTTAAAAAGCCAAGTAACGATACCTACATGCACAAGGTTAGATTCTTTGTCTCTTCAAATTCATTCTTTCGTGTCAGATTGGAATAGATTTAGAAAAATCGGAGCATAAGGCAACATTTCACTATGAAACTAAAAGATAAAAGCTGTTTGTTTACAGATTCCAAATTTAACTGCATCTGTAGCCTTTTATAAAAGAAACTTTGGACTTTTAATTTAAAAATCCGCAAAGTTATTACTAAACGAACATTCCATTATGTTATTTATGAAGGAATAGCTCAAAGAGGTGCGGATGAAATCGCATCATGCTTATGGCATTTTATTAACGGTTTGGCAGAAGAAATAGAGTAGCTTATTTTATATTCAGTGTTGTCCAGGTCAAAATCGGTATAATATCTTGCCTGTTAAGCAGATATTGAAAGATTCATTTTCAAAAAAGAAACAGCATCTCCGTTCCCCGAGATAAATGAAAATGACCAGCAATCGCCATGATGTAAAATTAACGAATGAATCTGATCTTCCATTTTCTAAACTATTGACTGCCTACTCATTTTATCAAAAGAAATACTGTAACAGACAAAACTGCATTTGGTTAGAACTGTATTTTCTGGTTGATGTATGAAAAGTCTAATGACGTAGATTTTAAATACTCTTTGAGTGAAAATGAAGAGTTGCTGTATTTCTGGTTTAAGAGAACTGAGAAAAGAGAGAAGTCTCCGAAGTGGCTTTGCCATTGGCCTCTAATGAGCCTATCAATATCGATGCTCTGAAATTCAAAGATCTCTTCGATCTCCTGCCAATAAGTGATCCAATTTATGATGATTATTTCAAATCATTGTCTCATGGTCCGACTAGAAACAATCTTATGACTTTCAGTGACAGTGATGAGGACTATGAATGAATGTTGTAGTGGTACGTTTTACAAACAAATTTTATTTGACTTGATCCAACTCGTAACTATTTGCAGGGTAAGGGCATCTTCTCACAAGGATAAGGCATGAGCAGTAGTCACCACGCTTGTCCACTGCTGGTTGGTGATTTCAGACCAAAATCCCGGTTGCCATCACGATGTTTTCCTGTTATTAGAAATGATGATGTTTTCTTGTTATAGAAGATGTATCTCTGGTTATTAGAGAATCTACTTATGCATCCGAAAAAGACACATTCGTAGATGTCGGTTGATGGGATCGATCCCGCAGCATCTAGCACGGCAGACAAGCGAACTACCGTGACTTCTGAACCACACACGCACATACACACTACTTTTAGGATTTTACTTTGTAGAGAGAGTATCAGAGAATTGCATATTGCACGAAAATCACAATATTTCTTGGCTTTTTTATGAGTACTTATTTGTGGCAAATCACACTCCTATTCGTTTTTATTTTTATATATGGTTAAATCTATTTGTATGGAAGACGTTTCCCCATAATATTTGTTTTTTAATGTCTGTTTATGTCTCCGTCGAAAAAAAAATGAAAAATCCTTTCCATTAGGGTAAAAATAGGAATAAATACTAATTATGAGTACAAATAAATATGCTCTAATCCACTTAAGTACACACGTTTTAGACATTTTCACATCATTTTCACATTTTTTTCTTTTGGTACAAACATGTTAAGTAACAATTACTCTTGAACTAGAACCGCAACCGTGAAAACTTTCAAACGCTCATACTCAAAAATCACCATTTTGCACTTAAGTGGTACGTACCAAATACCACAGAATTCAATAATTGGTACCATTCGTACAGCAAACACACCACGAATTAATTACGCCCCATTCAAGAATGCACATGACTCTGTATGCACACCACGCTAGATCGTGCAAAGATAAATATACATGGCCTCGCCGTGCAACAATACAAAAAACGGAGTCATTCACGGACCTGACGCTGGTGGAATAGCGATGAACACGTGTGTAACGGCATCACATGTATTCATATTGATGGTCCTTTTAGTGGGGAAATCTTGCATAGATATCCACGGCCGGGGAAGGAGCCGTGGGTTATATCCGACTAACACAACTAGCATCTTTTTGGTCGCGTATACGCTCCTCTAATAACAAAATTATACATACGCTCTCCGAGTACTTGAACAGTCCCATTCTTAAGCATTGGGTATGGGTTCTTAAGACCTCATTCGCACGAGAGCTTTTTTAACGTCCGTTAAAAAAGCGTCCAAATAGAACAAATGCATTCCCAAGTATATGTTCACACGTCAGCGCTTTTAAAGCGCGACGCTTTTTTATCGCGCAGTGTTCTATTTTCAACGCTCGGCGTTGGGCGTTAAATAAAATAGACCATAGGAAACTTCTTACTATTATTCAGACGAGCGCTAAAAAAGCGCCGGCGCTGCGTTCAGTATGCCGCACGCTCGCTCAGCGGTAGCACGTGTTTGTTGTGCTTATAATCATCAGAAAATCGATACGATGTCGTGGATTGTTGATCCCGAACTATTAATTATAGATGTGGAGTCTCGTCCGTTCCTGTATTCAAAATCGTTATAGACATTTGAAAATAATTAAAAAAATTCCGGGGTATTGCCTTAATAGACCGGGAGATACTGACACAAAATTTCGAGTCATTTGTAACAGGATGGCGGTTCTACAGGGGTCTTAGTACGCAATGACAAAAAGAAAAACGATGGCGTGAACGCTGGTACCGGCGGCTTAGTCGCGTGGGCGTTAGTCGAACTCGTCGGAAAATAGCGAAAGTCAAACGATTTGTAACAGTATGGCACTTATTTTTCCTGTAAGTTTGAGGATCAACAAATATAAATACAAAATTTCAAAGATCTATGTGTTGGAAATCTTCACTTATATAAATTAATAATAAATTAAGTTTTCAAGTATGACAGCACTTTTTCCCCCTACTAGAAGTATGGCAAATATAATAATGGTCACATTTTATCAAATACTCTCCAAAAATCCAAATGCAATACTGGTACAAAAAGTTTGGCGAAATAAAAATTTTTTGCAGATTTTCGGCGGTATGGCGACCATTTGGAATCGTCCGAAAAGTATGGCATGGCGATTTTCGTAAATGGCTGCACGACGATAGTTACCTGTGCAAAAGTTAGCCTGGTACAAATGGTTGAATGATTGTTTTATTTAAATCAACACATTCGCGTCGGTATGGCGGGCTTTTAGTCACACCGGAAAAGTATGGCATGACACTACCGCCTACTACTTTTTTATGGGCTATCGGTAAATTCTAAAATTTTTGTGTTACAAATCGTTTGACTTTCGCTATTTTTCCGACGAGTTCGACAAACGCCCACGCGACTAAGCCACCGGTACCAGCGTTCACACCATCATTTTTCTTTTTGTCATTGCGTACTAAGACCCCTGTAGAACCGCCATCCTTGTTACAAATGACTCGAAATTTTGTGTCAGTATCTCCCGGTCTATAACTCTTCGTACAGTGTCACAAACTGCCCTTTTAAGTATCTCTGTTCATTCAGAGGATGTACCCAGAATGCCTTTTGTTTTCTTTTTCGTCTTTTAATAACACAAATCGCTAGTGCCAATCTTTCTTTCTTTCTTTCTTTCAAATATACCTAACATATAAAAATTAAAACAGTAGGTATTTTTATCATATTCCTTTAAAACATGTTTATCGATGACGAGTTTGAACAAATACCTAAGTAGGTACCTACAAGTGGTTTATTAAGAACAAACTTTCCGAGGAATTCTAAGCAAATATAATACTTAATTTAAATATAATAAAGATATTACGCAACTGACATTACGTAATTATTTTATCAGAAACCATTTCCACGTCTTACTGAAGCCAGAGACGAGACATGAGTGATTTTAAAGCGTTAGTATGAACAACCACAGAGAGAACGTTTAAAAAGCGCCAACGCCGGGTTTTAACGCAACGCTTTTTTAACTCTCGTGCGAATGAGGTTTAAGCATCTGAGTAAGAACCGTAAATAGTTAAATACCAATGCTTTTTTTTAATTGAAATAATTAAAAATCCTAAACATAATTATGCAACATTCTAATTGTAATTATATAAATATGGATATTGTGTCTGAAATAAAGATATATTTAATTTAATTTAATTTAAAATGCCACTGCGCCCTGTTCCGTCGAGCCGCTATGATGGGGCCACGGAAATTGGTTGGAATTTGCAATGGGGATGCAGAATGTTGTTATGTGCGTGATTCTTGTTTGAAAAGGTGCTGAAGTTCGGGGTACCTAGTTGACATCAACTATTGAATTTATTGTTTGTATGGTTAACAAAGTCATTCACGGATCTGACGCTGGTGGAATAGCGATGAACACGTGTGTAACGGAACTGCATGTATCTAATCACATCGATCTGCCGAATGTTGTTATGTGCGTGGTTCTTGTTTGAGGTGCTAAAGTTTAGGGAAGTTGATGTATGACTGTAAAGTTCGTTTTCTTAGTATGGAAATAACAATCGTTATTAGCCTGGTCATTGAAATTATTCGAGATATAATTTGGATCAGCGAATGAAAAGTCCAAGGGTTTTGAACACTTAGTAGTAAAATTATGGGAACGAAACCTGAATTCATCATCTTAGCATAGCTAGTATCAAAATTATGCAAGAGCTGCGGCTTCTATTACTTACTCATCTCTTGATATACTTTTTACTCTTCCAGACGTTAAAAAATCCGATATTACGACACATTTATTACCGCCCATAATAACATAATTACAAACGAATCGGTTGTAAGGCTGGGTGCACAAGCGACAATTACCACTCGCCATTGTTCGTGACCACTCGTTCGTAATTACACGGCTTGGTGGCGTACGTTTACTTGCTACGCAAATTGCGGGAAACGAGATCGTGAGTACACAACCTAGGCGCAATTAGATGGTCTGTATGAATGGCTTGATTCGCCATAGATATAGGTGGTGGTAGAGCGAGCTCGGTGTGAAGAGAAAAACTTTTTGCTTCTAGCAAAATATTGATATCATAACTAAAAGATAGGAAATCATTGTAAATAACTGTTTTACTCGTCAATATCAGTGTTATGAACGCAAGACTAAACTGGTAAATAATATTATTATAAAGGTACAAAGTTCCTATAAAGAAAGTTATTCAGCTGAAGTTACTGAATAAATTCGCTAAAACTTGTTATACAGGCATATTTTAGTCTATAGACTACCTACACGTAGATTACCTACTTCTGTTCGCCTGTGTGAATTGTTATAAAAATAATGAAATCAAAAAGGTAAAAATCACTCCTTGAAAGGACCAAAATAAGACCCTCCAGGCTAACCGAAAACCGAAAAGAAGCACATCAGCGTTATGGTATCTAAAAAAGACAATCTTTTAAAGGAACAACGATGTCTTGTGCTGGTTTCTATTATGAAAAGATATAATAGTCCGGGATACATCGCCCATTTTTGCAAGTGATTACTATCAAGCTAATTTTTCGTGAGTAGCTTTATTTTGATGAGATGCCCAATAATTTCATGTACGAAACTCTCGATTGTGGTAGCTTACAGAGGTAACAAGGATAAAAATTTTTGATTTGACGGTTCTCAAATATTTATTACGCAATTTGTAGGACAATATGTCTGTTGAATTATATAAGTATTAAATAAGTGAAAATAAAAAAATCAGCTGGTTATTAATCATTTATGATGACTTCGTTATCGATACACATTGGAAAGGGGGACTCTTTGATCAAACCATAGATTTTGTAGGACAAATATTTTTTCGAATAATTTAGATAATTATCTTGAGATTGAACAAAAAAAAAAAACATTCAGTTAGTAATTAATATTTGAGAACCATCAAATCAAAATATTTTATCCTTGTTTCCTCTGGTAGCTACCACAATCGAGAGTTTTGTACATGAAATTATTGGGCATCTCATCAAAATAAAGCTACTCACGAAAAATTAGCTTGATAGTAATCACTTGCAAAAATGGGCGATGTATCCCGGACTATAACGCGATCTTAGCCAGTTTTATCTCTGTATAAAAACAATTGTTATATCTCTTAACGACAAATTAATGGGGCTTGACTGTTTATAGAGCGTCTGTTTTGCCCTAATTACGTCCAAGTGAATGAACTTACGATGGCTTGGTTACAAGGCAAAAAGCGATGTTTCTCGAATGATTTTTGTTTTTTTTCGTGGGTCTATGAGATGATGTGATATGATATTAGCTTCAAACATAATATGTACATGACTAGAAAGGGAAAAGTGGCTTGAAAAATATTTTTACTTTATCACGCATTGAGTGGCTTCACCAAAATTCAAATGCAATAAATAGGTAAAAAGAGAGAAATTTATAAATCTTAATATCTTAATACTATTATAAAGGCGAAAGTTTGTATGGATGTATGGATATATGGATGTATGGATGTTTGTTACTCTTTCACGTAAAAACTACTGAACCGATTACAATGAAATTTAGCACACATATACAGGGTAACTTGGATTAACACATAGGATAGGTTTTATCCCGGAAATCCCACGGGAACGGGAACTATGCGGGTTTTCCTTTGAAAACGCGGGCGAAGCCGCGGGCGGAAATCTAGTCTTAAATACGAACATGCAAATGAAATCTACAACATTAGTACAGTCGCAAAATGGTTTTGATTTCTAAGTCGCCGCGGGGTATATTATATTTAAAACTTAAAATATCATTATAAAAAATGTAACTACATTTTCTATTGTTCACATGAGGTCGTAGCTGTAATACAGGATGTGATCCATTGTACGCGCGCTATGTAAATAAGAGTAAGTGGGTTTTGATGATGGCGCAAGGTATGGGTGACTAGCGAAAAGTACTTTAATGATATTTGAATTATGAAATTAGAAGTGGGCTTTGTATGACATTTATCAGATGTAAGTGAAACATTACAATTTACATAATATGAAATATACATAAATTTGAAGTAGGCGCTTAAATAAATGTCATACGTACTTGCAGAATATGTAGTTTATAAAATTTATTACAGATTTTTTCGATGCTTTAATTTAGAATTTCACATTGAAATCTCAAGTCAAATTAGTCAATTAGTTTAAAACATAACAAAATGATACGCAATTTTTTAAAGCATAAACAAATTTAAACCACTCCTAGTTCAGGAAAGTAAACGCATATAACTTAGACCACACTCGTAATGATATTTTGATCGATTCGTACCAGTATCGATGTATACGATCAATTACATTGATGAGCAAAACATACATTCATCGTGTTAGTTTTTATTCCAAATACCCGGCCCCATTATGCAAATTAGAAACGTAAAAAATCACCAGAATTAACACTAAGTGGCCATAAAATATTGCTTAATCTAAACACAATTTGTTCGTAATGAAAGTTTATTTTGATTAATACGACGCGACATTTAATTTAGTCGTATAATAATTTCCTTGCACGACCAGTGTTGTGAAAATATATTTGACGTTTCTGTAGTTATAATAATATTTTTATGTGGCGTTTATGCAAAAACTGCTTTCTATACTTTCGTTTTTCGTTGCGATTGTAAGATTGTTGTGAATTATAGATATAATTACATCGTTTATATGCGGACGAAGTTTCTTGCAAAGGTCGTGTCACAGAACTAGATTTGAATACACAAAGTTTCAATTATGTAGCCATTATTGTAGTGTTTTATATATTCATAATTTTAAGAAGGAAACTACAAATAAAATATTTTACCTGATCAGGGCAATGTTATTTATTTATTTATTTAAGTTATCGCAAAGCGATAAAGCCCTTTTTAGATAAAACATATATTTTAATGTACTACTTATAAGTTATAGTATTTTATTAAGTTACGTATAATGTAGGAGAAGAACGATGTTAGGATGCATCAGAAATTTGGATGCATCTGTATACAAAATATAAAGAAACTTGTATAGTTACGAAATATGTTATTTATACCTTTTGAAATATGTTTTATATACTAACTAGGTGTCATCAAACGAGCAAAGCAGCAGGCAGAAGCTCTACAATGGGCCTTCTTCACAATTATGGGCAGCGTTGGGCGAGTAGGGGCAATCACGATAGTGTAGAGGGCCTAAATGGTTATGATTAGCCGTCATTGTCGATTAGGTTAGGTATTCGCGGCAAACATCGATTTGTTGGGCCAACGCTGCCCATTGTGAAGATTGGCCATAAAACATAACACAATAATCGACACGCCATGCTAAGCACGCGTGTCATATCTTTTTATAGCATCCGTTGAAAGGTGATTGCAATTTTATTTGCGGCTAATTCCCCGTAGAGATCACATCTGTTTTCTAAATGACTTGCGATTCGTTATTATGTGGATATAGTATTGATAAGTACTAAGTAGCTGCTAACATACGTTTTTGTACAGAAATGCATGTTATAGACATAGGAAACTTCCTCTTGATTTACTCTTATCTACTAAAAAAAACGATGCACCAAAATGTTTATTTTTATTTGTTTTTATTTATTACTCTTTATTAAAACTATACAATTATACATGGGTAACTCATAATTAATGTATACAAAGCAAAGTACAGTATAGTTTATTAGACGGCCTTATCAATTAGAAGTAAACTCTTCCAGGCAACCGGACGGAGCCGGTAACAAGCTTACTAAAATTATATGTTGTGTAGTTTTCAAGATCTTAGCATACAGGGACAGACAGACAGCGGAAATCGACTTTGTTTTATTCTATGTAGTGATAGTGATACTGCAAGTTAATTATACTACAACTAGTTGTTCCGCGCGGTATCACCCCCGTAGCTCCACTCTTGTTGGTCGTAGCGTGATGATATATAGCCTTCCTCGATAAATGAGCTATCTAATTTATTTTGCTTTTATTTTGCTATGTTTTCTGTAGGTAGAGTTCAAGTGTGTTTTTTGGGATCTAAATTATTAGGCTCGTTATGAACTATCTTTCAAGATTAGTCTGGCAGTGACAGTTGATTAACTTCTTGCCTGTAAAAAATACTGAAGTGAAAAAAAGTTAATTTCCGCAAAACCAAAGGAAAACAGGCCTAAACATTTATTTTTTATACTTGGGGACAATCTTTTAAACCATAAATACAACTTATTTAAAGAAAATACCATAAATACAAATTTTATAACTATAGGTACCTACCTACGCTACTGCTGTGTATGCTGAAGACACAGAAACGGAAAAAACTTACTTCTTTTTAAAAAGATTCAAAGACTAAAGTTATTTTCAAAATATTATGTAATCCTACTAATATTATAAATGCGAAAGTTTGTGAGGATGTGTGTGTGTGTGTTTGTTACTCTTTCACGCAAATACTACTGAACCGATTACAATGAAATTAAGCACACATATAGAGGGTAACTTGGATTAACACATAGATAGGTTTTATCCCGAAAATCCCACGGGAACGGGAACTTTGCGGGTTTTTCTTTGAAAATGCGGGCGAAGCCGCGGGCGGAAAGCTAGTTCTTGAATAAAGCTCATCAAAATGTGCTATTATAATTCAATATCAATTTCTATGTTATTGCAAAACGTTGAAAGTTCAATTTCTGAGTACAACGCGTTGATGAGTTGAGTACACTCAATTGTTAAACCCACGCTCATAATCACTAAGTGTCTATGTGTGTAATGGTAATTTGTGCCATAAATCAACTGATATTAATGTGTATGTCTGTCTGTCTGTAACGTTTCACGCCTAAATCTATTAGCTTTTTATTTAAAAGATTTAATATTATATATTTTTTTTTTAATATTGTAACTTTGGAGATGATAAAATAAAGAACAATTGTACAGACCCATAGACTAGAATTAACATTCGTAATTTTATATTTATATGTAAACAAAAACCAAATTGAATCTTTTGACCTTTAAAATTAAAGCCAATATCTAACCTAATCATTAGAACTTCAAACATTCGTTAAGAACTGAAGCTGTATTCAATTTATTCATTTTCTAAAACAACCAGATATTCAATTAAAGCAATAAACGAATCCTATCAGTTCTTGATTGGAATAATTGGAATTGCTGTATTAGAAGCTTTTCGTTTGAGAAGTGAGAGCAGTTTATTTGTAGAACACTTTTCATTGATTTGTTTGTTGATCAAATATTGTGTTCAAAAAGCAGCTTCAAATAATGCAACGACATGAGATAGTTTAACGAAGGTAAGATGTTTTAATTTTCTTTCTCTTTATAGTAATAAGGCCGGCCTTTGCATACTCTCTTTTTCTAATAAAAATTACATAAAAAACACACTTTCTTTACTAAAAAGTAATTTCATCCATAAATGATTTAACGTATAGCGTCTGTAATTGGCATTTATACACGCAAATTATTCTGTTCAATGTAACACTTATCTATAAAAGCTTAGGAAAGCTGTTTAGAATTGCAAATCAGTAAAATTGACTTGTCTGAAAACTCCGTGATTACTTTTATTCAATGTAATGTTTACAATTATTCGAGGTGTTTTAAATACGATGTAAGTAATTATTGATGTAAGTATGTATATTAATTTTTTTAAACTTATGTTTTCTTTTGAATCAATAATTAAATTGAAAAGACTTATTACGAGTAATATATTTTACGTCGTGTAAATAATATTTTCAGCCGCAATATAATTTTTTTTCGACTGGTAGAGGGAAAATGGTGACATAAAGGGTATGTTAATATGTTTGTGATTTTAAAATATGCATCTATCGAGCCACACTATAAATAGCAATCAATCTTATTTATTTTTGTACTCATAATAGATTTCAGTAATGCTATCTGTCTATCAGAACCTATAGAAACATTATAGACGATATTATAAAATTGGTTCCTTTCTTAAATCTGATAATAAGAAAAGATTTTTTAAATGGTTGTGTCGGATCCACTTGAATGATTTCGAACATTCTGTCACCAAGAGACCATTATTTTATTCTGTATATCCTAAGATATTAACTATATCTCGAGTAAATCCGGGTGGAAATACTAGTTTTTAAATATACATAATCTATACTATCTATACTTAATATTATAAAGCTGAAGAGTTTGTTTGTTTGTTTGAACGCTAATCTTGTCCGATTTGAAAAATTATTTCGGTGTTAGATAGCCCATTTATCGTGGAAGGCTATAGGGCATATTATATCATCTCGCTAAGACCAACAGGAGCGGAGCACTGCGGGTAAAACCGCGGAGCACAGCTAGTATTATATAACGTTGTCCATGTCTCGGTGTCCCTTTAATCCATCACAAAGTAACAAGCTTCATAGAACCGCGCACACAAATTACGCTTGCAATAAACATCAATTAAGTTTATTAACAAGGCCCACATTTAACTTCCTAATTCTATATTTCCTCTACATTTTAATTGATAGCGAATTGCTATCACAACAATGCCCGCGGTCATTGGCCTTTTACTTTTTTAATTAGTCACTTGTTTTCAGCCAGTTAGAGTAACTTTTACTTTTTGTGTGATAATAATAAAGTGAGAACGTGGTCAGGATGTTTAGTTAAAAATGTTATGCAATTTTTTAAAGATTTTTGAAATAATGAGAGATTCTTAATTTGTTGTTATAATTTTTATATCTATCGCAACAATATTATAACATACACGAATATTACTCATATCGGTACAATTAAAAGGTAAGCAATATAAATTTTATTGATTAAAAAAATAAATCAAATAAAACAACAACTTAATCTTTGACACAACACTAGAATCTAGTCTATACATTCAACCATAGACTATAGAGCCTTAACAAAACCATAAACGGCAACCAATAGAGATGTCACTACGATGTATCGATAAAGCAATCTGTCAAACTCCTTTGCATATAACGGTGCCAGAGCTAATTTCAAATACGAAATTTATGTGTGAATGTTATTCATTCAAGGGTATAATGGATCGGACCATTGAAGTGTCTGGCTGTTAGCGCTAGCAGGTAATGAAGTGAAAACCTATAGACTAGGAAATGAAACTATTATCTGAAACAAAGGTAGGCTTCGCTGGAGTTCCAGTTTTCGTGATCGAATTTATTAACTAAACTTGTTGGGAAAATGATGTGAATGAAAGTCATCACATCTACTATTAAATAAATAAATAAATAAAATTCTTTTATTTGTTTCATAACAAATAAAAGATTTTTATTATTATTAGTAAATTTTTTGTATTTTGACTACAATTGCACATTACATAGTTTGTAATAGCTTTATTTGCTTGATGTATTTCTATATCTATACTAGCGTTACCACGCGTCTTCACTAGCTTTTTACTTTTAGTATGTTGAATTATATAGCAATAAGGAGATCACAAATTACTTTTCTAATTTCTTACACCACCATACTTTGTTTCCTCTTTGTAACATTTTATTTTACGACAAAAACTAGATATTATATCGGTATAATTCATTCAAATCAGTACAGCGTTTCGCTGTTACAAGCACAAACGAACCTTAATAGCGTCCTTGATTTCTTTATAAACAGTTTCACACTATGAAACCCGGAGAAATAATTCATGGAGTTATTATGCCCATTCTATGTCAGTAATTGAGGACTGAGATTAACAATAATTACTATAAGGTTAGCTCGACATTTAGACGACAGTGATGTGATTGACAAATGACTGCAAACTGTGAAGAATTTATGCGATTTCAAACATTTCAAGCGCTTAATAAAGTGCTTGAATAAGCCTCGATAATAATCGAAGCCCCGTTCAAAGATACTAAAGCTTACAGCGGTGTTATTTTGCTAAAAACGCTGCTCTACAATTTTGGAATATTTTGTGATCTTACATTGAGTATGTTTTATTGAATTCTTTAATCTTGCTTATTCAAATGTAGGTACTTAACTACATCATTGTAATTATTACAAGGTCGTTGTAATAAGTATCATTAATAATTTATTAACAAAAATATTCAATACTATCTAGTGTTGTATGCAGTATTTATCGATAAAAAATATAAAGATGACAATTTTGCACTTTCCTTATTTCCCACTCATACATAACTATTAGGCATTTAAATTTAAGTTGCATCCATCAAGAAAAATACACACGCCAACACGATAACAACCGCCAATTACGTCACTCCATCCTTTTCCATAATCCAGTCATTTACAATGTCGTGTTCTCGCGTA
This sequence comes from Colias eurytheme, assembly GCF_061535395.1. Lineage (NCBI taxonomy): Eukaryota > Metazoa > Arthropoda > Insecta > Lepidoptera > Pieridae > Colias > Colias eurytheme. The sequence continues at coordinate 7,401,535 of NC_142999.1, read as the reverse complement.
CTTAATCCACTGTTTAAACGGAAGAGAGTAATATGTACAAACGTTCCCACAATCAGTGTGAAATTGCGTGTCACAGAACGGTTTGCATCACTCCGCTGACAGCTAACTACTGCATCGCTTCTCAATCAATTCCTATAGAGAATAGCTGGCTTGTTCTCAAATTGCGAGCGTCGTGAAAGTATACGGTTTGAATGGAATTGATCATAGGTATTTGAAGTAGTTTCAAATGGACAAGTTTGGAAATTTTAAATTGTTTTGTTGTAAGCATTGTATCAAGACATAATAGCACATAATTGATTAAAAAGTAAATTTAGCAGGCATGTATTATGATATATCTAAGATAAATATAATTGGCCGAACATATAAGGTTTATAGAAAATAATTTCAAACCATTAATGAAAACATGCCAATTATAATGATCGCTACAAATTGACATGTATAAAAAGTACATCATAACAGATTACAAAAAAATCCAACTAAGCCAATTAAGCGATTCGATAATTTCTAAAAATTGCCCATCAATTGAATACAATCTCCTTTTCTATACAATAATCAATTAAAATACGTTGTTGGTACTAAAAGTGAAAACGTAGCCGCAGGCGAGATCAAATGTATTCGCAGTCGATTTGCCGCCCACTACCGTTTATCGATATACGCTCGCACCACTAATTCTCTATTCGTCGATTGATTGATTTCGATTAATGCTGGCGTCGCGATGTCTATCATTTTGACAGTCGCATCACGCATAGCTGAAGATATACGCCTATGCGCTAATTAGTGTTGTGCATAATGAAATAAAAGTATCGATATATCATCTTTAATGGTTTTGTTAGTGTCATAATCGCTGTATAAAGACGAAGCGATTAGAGATTTAACCTTTTAAAATAATATTGTAAGCTTTAAAAAGCTATTAAAACTTCCTGCTACTTAGGTAGTGTCTTTGCATCGAAAAGTAGATAATGTTTAAAATTAAACTTTCATTAATCATTTCCACGTATAATCCTCAAATTCGATTTGCAAATCACGCGTGAAATCAAAAAATACTTTCGCATTTATCACATTACCAGGTAAACAATACATACGTCATGTTTAGTACACAAACACACAAAACACATACCGGCACTCATACAGCTTGCAAAATTAATAAGCAACAGTTATCTAACACTATTTCTAAACAATTTATATAATATTGACACTCGAGATTCCGATCTCCCAACGGCGATAGTGTCGCGAGATTTTATTTCAGATTATTATATGTATGGATTGTGCCGCTGATGCTATCTGGGCTTTTTATGAGTACCACAACGTGTGGCGAAAGCTGCTTATTAGAGGGTGTAATTTGTGAACGACTTTTAACTGGTTATGTGGAAGTATCGTCAATTGATAGAACGAATACTGAAATACCATTACGATACAATCGAAATTGTACTGGTAATGGCCAGGTCAGGAAATCGTCTAAGGGTTAAAAATGTTTTGATTTGTTTAGAAGAACTTAATTTTGTTATCTGATGTTTTACTTTATGATGAATATGCTTAGATGAAAAGAATTAGTGTTAAATAAACATTACAACTGTTGTATGCTATGTTAGAAATTTCATCCAAATCAGACAATTTTAAAAAATAAAACATTGCTTGACAAATGAATATCATTTTAAAATTCTACAAATAAACAGCACAGCCAGAACAAGAGAACGAATTGAAAAGTTCAATCAAACAAAAACTAAAACAGCACATTAAAACTGAAGACACAATTATAACGTCAGGTCACGATGATCCCAAGGTGGGTTGAGTTTTAATTAACTCGAGAGTCAAGACAATGCTTCAGCTAAACAAAGCTAGGAAGATAATTGGTTGCCTGAGATCTTGTAATTGCACGTCGCATAGCTTTATTTTGCTATTGAAATGTGTGAATTACATTTTGCTGGCCCGTTACGTTATGTCAATTATACTTGAGTTATTATGTGCTTCATAGTTGACCTTTGAGACTAGAGATCCTGGTAGTCCATGTTCAAAAGGAGCAGGATTAAAACTGCGGGTTGATTATGGGAATGATACTTTTGCTACACTCTAAACAAACAGAATCAAGATAATATTATCTATTTTTAATATTTTCGTTATTCTTGACATGTTATGGTATGTATGTATGTATTCTAATAGATTTTACCTTAATTAGTATCTACCACATACCTTAACTTTTGTAAGATACTTACACAGAGTACCATAATATAATATCGTCCCATGATTATTATTTAAAATGATTATAAATTGTCAGAATGTGTATTCGTAACAAGACGAGATTGAAACCTACCCCCCTGTAACCGATTTCTCATATTAGATAACAAAAGACTGTCAAAATTTTCTATTCTATTTAACAGCTAAGAAAGCTCAGTCAAGCTCACAAATCAACACACACGATTGCAATCACTTTTACCTAACGATGTCGAGATAAGATTGTGCCTGCGATTAACTTGGCAGAAAGATAGATAAGGAATGCGGTGACCATGCTGTGGGGTTAGAATTCAATTGTGGGAATTTCATATCTCGTCTTATTAAACGTGAAGGCTTCGTATGGTAGTGTGCTTGCACGTTTGTTGCACTGGTAGAATACTGGAACCGCTCCCACGAGATAGATTATACATATACGTATACATATGTAAAATTCTATCATGTATATCTATTGTTCTGGAGATCGCAACCATGATTTTAACAACACTGTTTCAATAAAACATCCCTTGTATGACATATATATTTGATTGATCATCATTTATTTATTCGCAAGGTGATTTGCATCCTGTTCAGAATGAGAACTTTTTAAGGCGTCCATTGCTGGTCAAATCCTGCGCCTCATGTTTGTCAAATTCACGAGCACTAGAAAGAAAATCTACGCAAGACAATCAATTCAGAAAATAATAAACAAATTACTGTTAAAAGTCGAAGACAACACAACTCAAAATATTCCCAAATTATCCACAATCATTGTCACACATAGGACGGTAGCTAGATCACAGATAGTGATATATGAACGTGCAGTGACAGCTGTTGTATGGGAACAGGTACTGGAGGAACCAGGAAAATGTATGGCTTTATCTACATTGTCGTGATGCCTAAAACTCTTATCTGTTAATTGGACGTGCGGATGCGTTCGGTTTTCATTTTTATCGAAAATCTTATCGATACTGCATGTGGGTAGTCGTTTGTTTAATGTAATTAGTTTCTTTTTTGGTGTTTTCTGTGGTTAAAGGAATAAGTTTCGGGATTTGTAATATAAACGGACAGTTGCGGCTACAAAACATACATGTAGAGTCATTTTTTTCCAATTTTATATAAACATTGTGTTACGAAAAATATTGTGTGTGTGTGCGTGTGTGTGTATTTGGTTCTTATAAATTCTATTTTTTAAAGTTATCCAAGTTATCTTTGCTTCAAATTTATCTATCAAATTAATTCAAAAGAATCGAAAAATACACCAATCACACATAACTCCGTTTAAATCTATCATTCGCTTCAATTCAAACAATTACCCATAAATTAGTGACACGCCTGTAAAAGTATCGATATCGATACATCACTGTCACCGCACGGCGTTAGCTGACAGTCACAAAGTAATCATTTCATATGCTATAACCTTGTTACACTTACAGCTTGCGCAAACCAAGGCGAGCAGTTAGTGCGTATAGGAACGCTAAATACTTAACAAAACCTTAAATTGTCTTAATTTGTGTATGGAATTTCGTTAATTAAATAAGAATTCCACGTAGAGTATTTAGTAAGCAATTAATTTCTGATATCTCATGGCCACCGTATAAGGTTTGAAAGGTAGTAATTAAAAATAGCAACAAAATGGCCGATTTTCTGACGTATTGCAATCGTATATAATTAAAATAAAATTTGAATAAATAATTGATTGTTATGATAACAATCTGGTCTGGTATTTCATACAAAAAATATGTTTATTTAACTAACTAATAGGTATTGAAAAAGTTTCGTGGAATCATAACACATCCATTATAAAAAATACTCATTGAAATTCATATAAATATAAATAAAATATATCTGTCCCATCCATATTATGTTTGATATATTGTTTTATATTACGGCTTGTATGTAGCCGATACATTATATCTGATAGCACATCTCTGTCAAGGAGACTATAAATAAATAACTTACAATAAAGCTTCCGATGTTTCTTCGTATATCGATAAGCCATCACTAGTTTATCGATAACGTCACAACTCTAGCAATGCAGACATCTCGCCATAGACTGGGCATTAAGAACAAATATCTAGTATAATGAATTGAAATAGATGTCAACTTGTTATATCGAAACTGTTTATTGAAGTTATCTGTGAAAAGTTAATAGGCACTATTATTTCTCAGTGTTCTTTATTTATTTAAATGTTTTATACAATAAATAATTGATTTGAAAAGGTATTATCTCTGAATGTAGAGCACCATAGATGGAAATAAATAAAATTTACTACAAAGTTGTATGTGTAAGTATGACGTGTAGAAGCTTCTTACTCTATTAGTGAATTTAAATATCTTAAAAGTCAAAGTAAATTTAAAAAAAAAATATTCAGGACAATTTTCACACACGGCACGATCTGATCCCATACTAAGCTTTCGCTTGTGTTATGACATACATATGTAATTTTAAATAAATACTTATATAGATAATTAACACCCAGACACAGAGCAAACATCTATGTTCATCACAAAAATATTTGCCCCGGGTGGGAATCGAACCGACGACTTGAATGGCTTGGAAGGCAGGGCCACTACCAACCGAGCCAACCAGTCAATCATTTACTCTATTATTTAGATGATCATCTATATTTCAATATACTCCTTATTACCAGATACATACGTTTTGTACAATAATTGAGGGCTCAGAGACTTATTCATTCGTGTCACAAAGCTGTTTTATAATCCCGCCTGACATCTGGGTTCCTATTTACAAACGACTTTGAAAAGCTTTCCGTTTCTGATGAAATTCGCAAAATACGACGATAAAGAGATATTACATGTGCGGAATTTAAACTTTTACATCATTTTGTATGTTAAATATTTTGGTATATATACATTAGTGAATTGCCTTTTTATGCAATTAATCAAAACATTTGTATGATGTAGCACCATCAAAAATGATATTATATTAAGATACTGTATCTCTTTTAGTTTTCTTGTTTAACACACTGGTTTTTTTATTTTTTTTTTATGTTATGGGAAGGCAAACGAGCGGACGCACTGCCTGGTGGTAAGCAGGTTGCGTCGCCCATAGACCATAACAGAGGTTATGGTTGTTGCCTACCAGGATTAAGGGATTTGGAAGGAATTAGGGAGAAAGGGGCGAGGATGGGAGGGATTAAGGATAGGGGAGGAGAGGATGGGTAGGGGATAGGAAGGGATGTGGGCCTCCGGACCCCTCACTCACCGTACGGAACGCGACAGTAAACTGTCACTATGGCGCCGATATTCTGTGAGGGTGTGGTACCTTACCCGGTACGGTGGTGTATAAATAAATCGGTTCTATGTACAATACATATCTTTTGTAATTACATATCTATACATGTATGTAAAACATTTCTATTGAAAAATGGTTATTGTACAAAGGTGTTGATCTTTTAGGTACTTTCTGTTGCAGATACCAAAAGAAAACAGCGGATTTTAAATTTAGTTATCTTACTACCAAATAAATTCCCACACTATCCTCATTCTACAATAGACACAATCTACCAAAATCGATATCGACACTGTCCCAACACTATTGGACATCTGTGTTGCTATGACAATGGAAACTTTCCTCATTAATGTGGAACTGTCAAACGGAATCAGAACTAGGCGGGACACGTGAATACTGCATTTCCTAGAAGTTGTCTAGTGACGAGCCACTTAGCGTGGTTCTTGTATTTTGCTTTGGATCGGCCTTAGTGAGGTGAAATCTGTGCTAATGTTAGTAGTGATAGCAAAGGATACGATTTTGTTTGATATAGGTTAACTAGCTTTCCGCCCGCGGCTTCGCCCGCTTTGTCTAAAACATAATAAATTATATACTAAAACCTTCCTCTTGAATCACTCTATCTATTAAAAAAAACCGCATCAAAATCCGTTGCGTAGTTTTAAAGATTTAAGCATACAAAGGGACATAGATAGGGACATAGGGACAGAGAAAGCGACTTTGTGAATTATGTAGTGAAGATAAGATAAATATTAATTGATTTTGGTAGTATATACCTTTGTTTTGTTACCTATATGATCAATACATTTATTATATTCCTGCTTTTGTTACTACGTGACAAATTTTTTTTTAATTTTGTTCTGGTAATAATAGCATAAAACATAGGCTCCTTAAAAGCCTAATAAGTGTTTAATTTTTACATACATAGACTATACGTTTACCGTTTACGGCTATTTTACTTGACTGCGTATCAAATTAAAATAACCGAAAAAAGTTATTACTAAGATCGGTGATGTCTGGCTTATCCGTTAACAAAAGAATAATATTATGATGATATTATTCTGTCGTCACAAAAGAAAACGCTCGGAAGGTTCTATTTTGAGTGTATACTTCTGATCCAACCAAAAATATACGCATGTGTACCTTATGGATTAAGATAGAATAAACTTAGTAAAGTATCTGCTTAAATATAGATATGAAAATGTATTCACGTACGGCATACTTGGCTATAAGGTAGAACTTATAATTGTTTGATTATTATTTTCTAACATAGTTTCGTGAGTCTTCCATATTGGAATGATTTTCGATTTTTCAATAATCTGAATATTATAAAAGTCAAGTCAATTATGAATGCATAAGTATAGTAATATCTTCAAAGTAAATAAAGTTAATAAAGGAAGATGCCTTATTAATAACGAGATCTAAGTACATAAAAATTTACCTCTACCGTACAAATGTAGAAGAAATACATGTTCTATCAATAAAGTAAGGCTTTAGTAGTTGGCAGCTGATCGATCCCTAGGTAATGTAAATTAACTGCATGTGCAATTGTGCACACCTGCTGCATTGTATAGGGGCGTGAGGTTAGGTACGTTTTTCTTTAGATTTGTTAACATAATATATTAGATTTAGAAGGGAAACAGATGCTATTTACATTGCAAAGATGTGGGCATAGGTATGGTCAATATGCTGGCATTACAACCCTGGTCATTTTAGAATTAATACATGTTGTAGATCGCTATTAATGTCTTAATTTCTGTTATAGCATTTAAGCATACTACCACAGACCACTACTATTTTAGACAGTTTATTTTAGTAAGATGGTTAAAATACGACCAATCAGATTCTCACACAAAAGTTTGACTTGTAATAAACAATTACTACATTCTTAAAAGTAAAGTAAGCTAACAGTGTGTTTCGTTAAAATAATAACGAACGAACGTTTCTAGAAACTCTGTAAAAACAAAAAGACACGTCGCACAGCGCACTACGTGTTTCCATCATTACTAATCTAATTCTAACTTTAAGAATCTTTTGTCATGAAAACTTTTATTTTCCGTCAAAACGCGACGCTTTAACGACCTCAACAGGGTGATGGCGTAAAAAGGTTTTTACAGTTTATGTACTGTTTTGATTAGCATTTTGTAACATTGCATCAGGAGAATGATGTTTGTTGTGTATGTGTACATATGGAATAAACGAAACAAATTCGTCTGTCTGTTCTTGATGGTTGCTGTTTAGAACTGACTATAAAACCCACTTTTAAGTAAGCAGTAAACATACAACACTACACATACAAACTAATTTCTACAAGCCCTATAAAGGGATGAGTACATTTTGATGATACAAAGATTTGTTAGTAGTCGGTGCAATACAGTTTTGTGACTTGTATATATACTAGTGTTCATAACAGCACTCGGACTACTTGATGAAGGAATCAGCAGTTCATGAAATTAGCGCATTAAAATAAAAAAACTATTCATAATTATATTTTTTAAATTACTAGCTTTCCGCATAGTTCCCGTTCCCGTAGGATTTACGGGATAAAACCTATCCTATGTGTTAATCCAAGTTACCCTCTATGTGTGTGCTAAATTTCATTGTAATTGGTTCAGTAGTATTTGCGTGAAAGAGTAACAAACACACACACACACATCCTCACAAACTTTCGCATTTATAATATTAGTAGGATAGGATAGGAAGTAGGATTATAGTAGGATACTTAGATTGATAATAATCGGTGCTATGGATTACCGGATAATTCTAGTAACTTCATCACCACCCAGTAGATCTTTTAGTACTTAGCACAAACACGTAAAGTCCAACTATTATTTAATCGCATTGATCCATTCAATTCCCAATTAGTGCGATGCTAATAAATCTCTTCAAATAAACAGCTTACGCCCGCACATTTTATGTTCTCCGTAAATAAGTTGGACTAATAGCTAGCTAAGTAGAGACTTAAACTTAATCGCGCTTAACTGGATACTTAAAGTAACTTGGTCATCGTAAAGCACGATAAAAACTGTAATTGGTATGACCTTATTGTTTTAATTAATCCTTTGAAAGTTTCGCGATTAGACGTACTTAAGGGCGGGTAATATGGTAGATAGTATTTCTTAAATTATATCTTTAATCTTAAATGTTAAATACAATTGCCTTGAAGCTTAATTGAGATACGTAACACAAGTAAGTACGACAAGTAGAATACAAGATAAAATATGTTATTGCGTTTCTTTAATTGAAGATTATGTCCTGTGTTCGATCTTCGACACGAGAGAGTATAAAAAGTAAAAACATGTCAGACTGTTCCGACAAGATAATTATAGAATGAAACAAATATACTGCATTTGACATAGTGTATTTGGTCATATGACTTCACTTTTTGTGATATTAGTAGAAAATTGAAAAGAGTAGGTACTAAAATGAAAATTTTCCTCATTTATTCTCGAACCTTCCATCCAAACCCTGCTAGTAAATCAACAGATTTCAGAACCATGTCGCACATAAACCTTTGTCTTCATTACGTAAACAAACTACTTAATCAAGATATACACAACACGTGCCGCGCTAAAAGCCTAGCTTGCACAAACACTAGATGCAGGGACGTGGAAAAACTAAACGTCTGTACCGTTTTATTTGCTGTGCAACCGGTGGCCTGATGTTACTTCATGGTAGTGATGTGCGGCGGTGTTATCGATGTTTTTATTTTGATTTTTTTTAGTCTATATCTGACTGTGAAATTGTTAAAACATTAAATAGTATATGTCACGACATTGCAAATAGGAAAATTGTGTTCCGTGTATTATTAGTTTTTGTGCTTCTTATAAAGTATAAATTCATTAATTTACAAAACTAAGTAAGTCGACAATTTTTATTTCATAAACAAGACATATCGATCGATCGATATTGCAAAGAATATCGATCGATCGATCGATATTCTTTGCAATCCACTTTTATTTCTTATGTGTTCGTTGAAGCATAAAAGCATCAATTGGGCTGATTACATCGAGCAATAATTGAGGTTAAAATGGAATATTCTAATTTTAATCGAACTACAACGCCATTTTAGCTGTATTTACATAACAAACGATTTGAGATCAAAGCGCACTTAAAGGGCTAAATTAATGAATATTTCAAAATCAAGACTCTTTGACGATGAAATGTTTTGATTATCATCATTACGGTTACTTAAATTCTGCTCAAAATATTAACGTTCAAAGAATTCAGAAATAAATTTGTAGATTTTACAAAATCACTCCAATTACTTTGGAATTTTACTTAAAACATAGTATAACAAACACATATTGAAACTCTTTACAACACTAGTTTAGATCTTTCTTTTTTATGTTTAGTGTGAAACATTAAAAGGAATTATTGTGTATGGATACACAGATTAATTATGGATTAGAGTCTTCATTCAAGTCTGTTAATGAATGTAAACTTGTACATGTGTTCTTTTGATAACCTTCCTTATTATCTTTTATTTACAAATGGAAGCGTGTTAATTTGTAACTTATTATAATTTATATTAGATAAATAAGATGTAATTATGTTTTATAAATCATAATATCCGTTTATATTATAAATAATAAACACAATTTAAAGTAGGCTCGGATTTTTATAGGTCAGTTGAATCAGGCAAGTTAAGTAGACAATTTTTAAATGAAAATTTGAGTGAGATATTTTAATTGACGGTTTTTTCAGTATTATATTTTAAAAAATTGATCTCACTAAAATAGAAAGACTAATTTTGCTTAGAAATAAGTGTGAAATTAAATTTTGTTTCATTTTAATGGCATAATACGAAAGACGATTTAATTATCACAATCCGACTTATTTAAGTGTCAAGGAGAAAAGGTAATCTTGAAACTCAATTATACAATTTTAATATTTTCATTAGGCGAAAGTGAAAGGTTAAGAGGCCCCGTAAATTGAGTTTGTCTCTAATAATAAACGTGGTGTATTCACAAGATTCCTTTTTCAAATATCAGCATCTATATTTACGATTTAATAGCAAAATTGAAGTCAACACTACAAATTACAATAAACTGAGTTAGAAATAGTCTAAATTTTTTCAATAACTTATTCCTATTCGATAAAAAAAACATCGATAAGCCGAACACAGCACATCACTATAACTATGCAAGACCATAGTTGCAAAAACCGCACGATCTGCGCGTCATGCAGTCTACATCAAGACGGCCGCAGTTGCAAAACGAGTAAAAAATAACAACTCTATTTGCAAGATATACCGTAATCGACCTTAAGTACACGCGATAAGACCTATATCCCTGTCACTTATCCAATCACAGATTTGCGAAACCTTGATCTCTATTACCGATACATAAAAACGAATGCTAAAATGAAATTTGCTCCTTCAAAAGCTAGTTTGACGTGCTTCGACAAGTCATGCTTGGGAATGTTGGTTTGTAAACGTACTTGAGTTAAGGTTTAGAACTCACGAATGAGAAATTAAAGATTTTAGTTTTATATTTTCTTATATTATAGATATCTAGATCGTTTTTTATTATATTTGTTAAAAATCAGATTTATCATTGTTGATTTGAAACGTAATAAATGGAAGTCTAATAAACTTAAAGTAAGCCGATAAACCACTATAATGTTATGCTAAAACTTTGCAGTAACTGTCATAAACAGTCGTAAAAAGGCTTTAAAAATAAATTATAGAGTGAAAAAGCGTTTAACATACTTTAATTTGTTAGTGCATTAATACCAAAATAAATAAATAAATAAAGGAAAATTCTTATTCTGAGTAATGAATGGTCGTTTTTGAAATTCGTCGATAGCCAGCCTTATCTAGTATCCGAATACATTGAGTGATTTAGTAACAGATTGACACAGAGTTTATCGTTCAAGTTAAACTTAGTTATGTATGCAAATAAGTTTCACTGCATAAGTGACGCGAAGTCTTGTTGATAAAGTGCCATATTTGACTTAGAGCTTTTTGAAGAGAAACTTCTTTATCGGGGTTGGAAAAAAATTTAGTGTAACATTTTTCGTTACGCGTGACATTTTTCCGTTACGCGCCATCTTGTTTTTATCCCTTACACGCGTGATTGACGTATTTCTGTAAAGTAAAAGGCATATAGTAAATTATTTTTTGAAAAATAAGGTCATAAAGAAGTTTCACTTACGTGTGTAAACTAGTACACTCACACATTTTTTTATTTTTAGGAAACCTGTTATTATTGACCACTTGGATGTCTTCTTTCAGCGTAGCTTTGCTAGCTATATTTTTTATTACGTTATTTTACATTCAGGATTAGTTATGCGATGAATACAAAACTTAAATATTTTTTCCAAACCTCCTGACCACATCAGAAATGATTCATGAAAAGCATTCTCTAATAATACGGCAAAACCATTACCATTAGGTACAATTTACTTATAAAGAACGAAAAAGTAAACAAAAAATAAATAGATCAACTCTTTATTATTACAACGGTAGTAACTTTTTGCTATACAATAAATATATTATTTACTATACGATTTCAATATATCACAACTACATTGCAACTTCATTTAATTCCAGAATTTTTATAGAACGTTTTTCTAGAAACTTCCAGAAGTACCTCTACAATAAACTTCTACATCGTCGTATATCTCCTGCTGTTCAACATACCTGGAACAAAAGAACTTTTGTTAGAAAATATTTTAAACCTCTTAGGCCTTAGCTACTGTTGTATCAAAGTAACGTTTTCCTTGTTTAAGATTAAAGACTAAAGAAGTTATTTTTAAATGATGCTCTGTTTAAAGAGCTTTAAAAGGAAACCATGTTTTCTTCACTACAAAAGACGCATTATAATTAAATTAAAACAATTAATTAAATACATAAATTATAAATACATTTAATTAAATACATTAAATACATAATTAAATATCTCAAAATACATAAGGCAGAGGCCGTTACCATTCATTTAAGCGTAGGTATCTCGAAATAGGTAAGGTAGAGTTTGTAAATATTTATTTTTAGACTACATGAATATTAAGGCGTCTATCAAAAAGCTCGCAATATTTTGATAGCTTTGACAATTAATATCTAGTAACAGTAACAACCTAGATCTGTGGTAACAACAATATGAAAATAATTATAATCGAATGTATGTGAGAACAAAATATCTGTAAAAACACCTACTATAGCAATGAATATATTGACGATTCGAAAGAAGTCTAATTGAATAAATAAATGTTTGCGTTTAAACTCAAACAAAAAAAACAACTCAAACTGAAAAATGTTAAAACTGATTCAGTATAAGATTCTGAATGTCGTATTTAAGAGGAGGAAACGGCCAGAAACTCGATTGATTCTAAAGGTTCTATATTCACACAATAATTACGCCCTTCCCATCTTCATTATTATGCTTCTTAAGATGATATTATTATAGCAGATGAGACAAAAAATAAATATTTAAAATTTGGTTCACACGCCCTAAATCTATGTATCATGTATTTACATGTGTGTAACATCAAATACATATTTAAGATATATAGACATAATATTAATAGCCAAACATTAAAAAAGCCCTTTATTGGTAATAAAAATAAAATTTTACACCCAATTTAACAGTTATTTAATTAATAACTCTATTAAAATACATTATCGCATTACTAAGACTTCACTGAAGAGTCTTGTATCAAGTAGCCTTGCACATAGCCTTCATTTTTTATGGGCATTATTGCCTTTCACTTTTAATATCGAATTGTTGCAAAATAATTATCTGATCTAAGTCATTAATCTAGATCAGGGGTGTTGAACCATGGCGTGTCAAGTTCACTGCAATTTATTCATCATAATATTATAATGATTTAATTCACAGACATATTATAAATATTGTTTTGTTCTCGGAGAAGAGAAATTCGTTCCTTTAAGCTGGCTATATCTCAATTCGGTATCTATATGTACCTATATTTTTGAATTTTGAATAGTTTTACGTAAGTTGAATTTCAGCGTCAGTATAAGCATTGAAAAATTATGAATAGAGATATTATATTGAGTTTATTTGTATTATTCATTTGATTCTTATTTAATAACGTACCTATTATTGCTTATCTTTTATCAACATAAATGTTAATTTTTAATCAATATCGCTGTCTCTATTTCAGGGTCGTTTCCAAAAAAATACAATATTATCTACATCATCACCAACAAAACACCTAAAACATCAAATAACAGTCAAATATTACTAAAAACCAGATTTAAAAATCATATTTCAAATCCTATACATTACAAAATACTAAGATACAACACAAACTCTAAAACACCACACAAAGAATAAGTTTTCGCTTCAACTTTAATACGATACATCTAGATATTTACAATGCTAAGAAAACTTTTATACTTCCAGAAACTGATTTAAATCTTATTCTTCAATACCTTTCCGCTGACTCCTCTAGATTCAATATGTTTTCATAGATTATAATAACTGAATATTTTATTATTGGGTTTACGATCTCTGACATTTAAGATAGACAAGTTTACAATGTACATACATATTTTTCTGTTGTGTTGTAATTCGTTATTTTGGCAATAATAGTAATTGGTATAATTTTGTAGATAATAACGTCTAATATATGAAATGGTATTATGAGAATTAAATCGAAAGATACAAGAAGAATTATTTGCAGTATTCATTAGTCATTCACCTCCAAGGTCGAATAAGTAGACCTCCTAAGGTTATAAAAATAACTTTTTATTATTTTTGCCACATACCTTCTAAAGAACGGATGTACCTACATTCGATTTCATACTTAATTTATGTAATTTTTGATACCTTTGTACTTATACAAATATTGTCATTTTGTACTTATACAATTTTAGCAAATAATGATAAAAAATATCCTCACTTTGAATTTCGAATTCAATTCTACTAATTCATTAAATCATAAAAGCGTTTAACTGCTATATTTCGCAACTCCCATATAAAGTATTAAGTGGCAAGCTATGATTAATGCACATTAACTTAATCGTTTGATTAATATCTGTAAGATTAGATAAGTTGGCTAATGTATGAGATATTACCATAGTATAAAGAGAACAAGTGCCTAAACTCGCGAGCGTAGGGTTGTCACTTGTCACGTTGATATCCAACTAATATTATAAATGCGAAATTTTGTGAGGATGGATATATGTGTATGTATGTTTGTTACTCTTTCACGCCAATACTACTGAACCGATTACAATGAAATTTAGCACACATACAGAGGGTAACTTGGATTAACACATTAAGCTTTGAAAACGCAGGAAAAGCCGAGAGGGGAAAGCTAATTTTAAATAATTGTATAAACAAACACAGACCGCTCACAGCAATGGCGTGGCCCACACGAGAACGGTTCATGAGAAGGAACCGAGCGGCGTTGTGTGCGTGCGTCAAGCTTGTACGTACATGAACGGGGGGCGTGGCCAAGCGCACCGCGTACATACAAACGACGCGATGTACCTTTATTCGAAGATAACTTACTTATTCTCTTTATACTATGGTATTACTGTTAAAACAGAGGCAGGTTACATACATAGTAAGCTAATGATGACTAACACTTGGTAAAAGCTAGGTAGTATTGCAGGTAATTTCTTCAATTACGACGGTTTGTTATGTGTATATATTTAAATATTTTATATCTGATAACTTTAAATCAATCAACTTTGATACCTGAAGGTTAAAATTTGAATGTCTATTTTATATTTACTAAGCTATTTAGGTACAGTTTTAATTTGATGTTCCATCATAACGATTACTTATATACATGCACATACAAGTATAAATATTATGTGATAAAAACCTATTTGTTTATTGAACGCTTTTTTATAGAGTAAATAGCAGTAGAGTGCATACAACACGTGACAACATCAGTGTAAAACTTTACTCCAAACAAAATATTCAACGTGACAGCAAATAGCAATTAATCGTATTAAACACTTGATTGGAACAAGAAATAGTTTCTACGTAATACAATTTAAAAGAAGAAAAAACGTGAAAAACAATAAAAACTGGGTTAACGAGCGAAATATTGAATTTGCAGATATGTTTGAGAATTCATTAATTTAACTTCGAGTTTTTAACACATATCTACAACGACATTTATTAATAATATAATATCTATATTTTCTGGATTACCAAAATGAAAATTTAGGCATAAATTCCACAGTAAACTTCGGACCATAAATTTCAGAACTTTTATTTTTGTTGTACATTTATATCATTATTAAGTTCACGATAGGTAAATGTATTACTCTTTTCTTGAAATTATGTTAACCTAGCTACTAACATGTCTTACATGTGTTTTCAAGGTGTTATTATAACGTTTGAAGTTTTTACAAAAGAGAAATAGGTATAATTCAATGCAGCTCTGCATCTAATCTTCAAATAAAATATAAAGAAAACAAATGAAAACACATTGGAAAACAGGTTACAAAGAAGCCAAACCCAGATGTACACACTAGCTAATGATATAGTGACAAGCGGTCGACCGATTTGTTCATATAGGGGCAGCCATATTTCGTGATGTGCTTTTATGGCAATACCGACATACTTTGCCGCCAATCAACGTATGTTTTTTGCTTGACAGCCTAGAAATTATATAATGTCTACTTCCTGGGAAGTTCTACTTGTAATTTATACTATATTGTTACTTTTTGATAGCCCTGTGCTTAAATATATAAAAAAAACAGAACCGATTCAAGGGATTTATCGAAATTCGAAAAGCGGTCGGAATTCCGGTCAATTAATGTTTAATTTTATCGGAAACTAGCGGTCCGCCCCGGCTTCGCCCGTGGTACATAATATTTACGTTTTCTCTACATAAAAACCATCCTCGTACTTCAAGGAATATAATAAAAAAAGAATGATCGAAATCGGTTCAGCCGTTCTCGAGTTATGCGCTTACCAACACATTTTGCGATTCATTTTTATATATAAGATAAAATAACTTATACTATAGTGTTGAATTAACATAACTACCATAATTGATATTGATATTGAATCGTACAATGTGTTCAAAGTTATGTTAGAACTAGCTTTCCGCCTGCGGCTTCGCCCGCGTTTTCAAAAAAAAACCCGCATAGTTCCCGTTCCCGTGGGATTTCCGGGATAAAACCTAGCCTATGTCACTCAAAAATGATGTAGCTTTCCAACAGTGAAAGAATTTTTCAAATCTGCCAAGTAGTTTCGGAGCCTATTCAATTCATACAAACAAACAAACAAACAAACAAAAAATCAAACCTTTCCTCTTTATAATATTTGTATAGATATGGTGTCATTCAATCTAATAAATCCAACTGCGTTTTTACTTGAGAGGAAATACAGCTGGCCTATCATGGTAAACTGGGTTAAGAGATTATTGCTAAGAATTTAGATAGATTTATTAAAGTATTGAAACCCTGTTTTTAACCGACTTCAAAAAAAGGATGAGGTTCTCAATTCGGCTGTTATATTTTTTTGTAGTGTATCGATTTGAAAAACAATGGACGAATAATATTTTGCGCCACTTTTATTTTTCACTTATTTATTGAAGCACTTGAAATGTTTGAGTTACAACCAATATTAAAAATATAAAAACATTGTATCCGAGAATAGATATCTTTCTCTTCGTAGAATTAAAAAAAACATCTAAAAGGAATGAATGTTATAAAAGAGTAGTGTAGAGTTGTAACATTATTTTGCTTTATACTAAGTTTTACTTTTTGTAAGAGAGCCCGTGGGAGATCGTCCTTCACCGATCTGATAACCAGATGAGACGCATTTTTTATTAAATATTTTTTATTAACAAATATGCCTATAATTGCTTGTCTATCGAAAAGTGGTCATGGCTATTTTTTTTAACAGTACTTTTAAGTATGATTTTTCGCAGGCAAGTATATATGACTGATTTTGAAATAAAATAATATTTACTAGCTGTGGCCCACGATTTTACCCGCACTACTGCGCTCCTGTTGGTCTGCGTGATGATATATAGCCTTAAGCCTTCCTCGATAAATGAGCTATCTAACAATTTAATCTAACGAAAGAATTTTTCTAATCGGACCAGTATTTGCTGAGACTAGCGGTTCAAACAAACAAACTCTTCAGCTTTATAATATTAGTATAGATAAACACCGAGTGACCCAAGTGCGTAGGGCGTCATTGCGTCAAGCGAGAATTATTCCAGCTGTGATTGACAATCGCCTGTAGCTATCTCATGAATATGTTTAGTAGCAAATAATGTATTGAACCTATTGATATGTCCAACGAGTTTGTTTGCATAAAATTCATAAGGGAATGAAGATTCTAGATTGCCAATGTTTTATGTTTGATACAGGACAATTTATGGTATAAAGTTGACGTCTGAAAGTCTGTTTTATTGGTTAGGAAACGGAATTACCTATATAATTTTCTAGATTCAATTTTAAGGTCTATTTATAAAATAGAAATAAATAATTTTTATTTTATTTTATTTGGGACACAAATAATGCAGAAAACACTACCTACTTTAAATAAGTATTTTTTATGAATAAATAAATAGAAGATTGTAGATAATAATATCTCCAATAGTATAATATTATTTTGAACCACTACATTCTTATACCGGTAGGAACTATAAAATTGTAGATACTTTTATAAAGGGTCTTTCATTCAGCACGGGTAGATGTTTTCGGCCTGTGGTGGCACCTCCTGTGAGTGACATCTATCAATAATATATTTTTATGTTCAGTCAATTATGCCATTTTACAAGCTTCTTTCATTTTACTATGCCAAGTTACAAAAAAAAAACATTAGTACTATTGCTCTCCTATATCAAAATATAATAAAGTAGGTATATAACTGTTCAACATTCAACAATTTTATTAGGAACGGATAAATCTCCTCCAATGTTAAATATCTGGTTGAAAGACAAAGGGAAGATAAGGAAACTTATTTGAAAAGTTTCGGCAATTACTTCGAGTCCTTGAGGTTATTTCTTATTTTGTAGCACTTTCTCTTGAACGTTTAATATTTGATTTGGGACCAATCTGGTGAGGAAAGTCTATTCATAATGTTGTTTGTTTTTATTTCCTTGTATTGATACAAAATTGTTTATTTTATAAGATGGATAGGATTTGTTTATTTTTGTAAGTAAAAATAAAAGAATGCTGAATATACCACGATAATATTATCGTATTTTGTGTTTGATTTTAGGCGAATATTATACATTTAGATATTAAAGATTTTAACGGATTTTAAACGCGATTTAATCATTTTATTACAAATATTATCCATCTCTCTCTTCAGCCATCGTAGTAATATAAATGAATAAATCGCGTTTAAAATCCGTCGGTCTTTAATTTCGACACGATGTTATCGTTGAAAATGGTCGCATTCTGTATAATTTTATTCAACATAAATTTTTATTAATTTGTTTATATAATTAAGTCGCTTGAAACCATAATATATTATAGAGTTTCATCGTATATAATAATAAAACTGCCTATACGGTCATTTGATTGATTAAATGCTTCTTAATTAATGGATTTCATTTCTATTTCTCTTTAATATAAAAGAAAGTTGCAATATTATCAAATATTATGCTTTTAAGTTATCTTTATACTAAATTACACATAATTAAATTAACATAATCTATTGCAAAATGTCAAACTCGAAAACATTACGTGACTAACATTTGTCACATTTAATAATCCAAAATAAATGATATTTAATTTCTACACAAGAGAAAACTCTAATAAATCTTCAGACAAAGATATCGCAAATAAATTTAGCATCGGCAAACTTTACTATGAATAAATTAGCCATAAAAATCGTTTAATCGAGAATTCGAATAAATCAATGTTTACAAAATAAACATTTTCGAAACATCGATGTTCAATAGGTAACGATCAAAGGCACCGAGTCGATTGGAAGAGTCGAGTCGATAAATTTAGAACGTGTTTGTAGCCGACATTTAATCGATATCGATTTTATTTTTAGACGACTTTTTATACATCAAAGTTGTCTTGTCAATAAATAATGCGTAAATATTCCCTCTAAAACACGTTTTTATTAGCTTCACCTGTTATGTTTGTGTTTAATCGACTCGATTTTGACCCACTTTAAATGGTCATACCACAGACTAATAACTTACTACTAACTGACTAATACTTCGTATAGTATAAGTCATACATATTCAATTCAAACTTTTGAACAATGCATTTGTTTAAACTTTAATTAATTAAATCAATGTTATTTCTCAACCTGTTTTAAATTAAACATCTATAAATTTTGATACAACAATTATTTAATTCACTTCAATTTAAAAAACAAAAATACCACCCAAGTCAAAATCCCTTAAGAACACAGCACCTGGTTGACCTGGCAACATAAAATAAATTAATGATGACTTGTATCAATAACTGAAAGGCTTTTACAAAACGAGACATTCTTAATTAAACGTTGTTTTTAATTAAATCCGATACGCCACTAAAGATCGAGTTTCGTGACCATTCCGACGCTTATAAATATTTCCCGAGATGATGATGTGAGATATCCGTTCGATGTGCGTAATTAATTGTTAAAAAATGTAAAAGATACTCAAGGTTGTTTTTACATTTCAATGTCAATGCTTTTTTGGTTTCATTACGAGTGATATGGTGATAGGGCACTTCTTTCAAACGTATTACTAGTTAAAATTATTATGGTGATAGTTATTTCAAACGTTCAAAGTTATATGGATAGGTAGATATTACTTTCATGTCATGATAGCTTAAAATTATGATATCTTTTCATTTATCGAAAAGATCTATAATATAACTAAAAATATAATATTATATCCACAGGAATTGTACTTTGAATATAAAATTTCATGAATAATGTTTTAATTCTACAGTGATACAAAGTATAGACTTACCTATGTATTTATTAATAGCTAAATTTATTAAAATCTATCACTCTTTCTTGTTTTTATCAAGTACATATAAAAATTATTAATAATTAATATTAGTTTAAAAAAAATAGATCATGATAGAATACTAGAGATTTTGATTAAAAAATTAACTTAAAATGTACAATGATACATAACCATCACACACAAAAATATGTATATGATAAAAATCCTTTTAAATAGTTAAAATTTTTACACACAAGTAAACTTTAGTTTCCTACAATACAAACAGTACTCACGTATTCACAAAGTACCAAAGAACAGAAAACAATACCCCGATAAGATTTATCTGGCCATACATCAGACGAGCGACGCCGGGCGCGCGAGCTAGCTCCATTTCTCAACGCTTGTGAAATAGGAAGTGTTGACTGTAACACAAGAAGCGGCTGTATCTGTGACTCAGTGGCCTGTGGTGTAAGGGATATAATAATGTACTGATAATGTGAAATATTGTATTCTGTCCAGTTTAAAAGTTCGAAAGTATGTATCGTAATAGTAAAGAATATAGTATTTTCTAGTGTTTGATTTTACGCGAGTATTGTACATATTTTAGAAATTAAAGATTTTAACGGATTTTAAACGCGATTTATTCAGTACTAGCTGCGCTCCGCGGTATGACCCGCGAGGCTCCACTTGTGTTCACCTCTATTGGTCTTAGCGTGATGATATATACATTGTATAGCCTATAAGCCTTCCTCGATAAATGGGCTATCCAACACCGAAATAATTTTTCAAATCGGGCCCGTAGTTCTTGAGATTAGCGCGTTCAAACAAACAAACTCTTCTGCTTTATAATATTAGTATAAATGTTATAGGCAAACTCCGAAGCTCCGGCGCTCCTAGGTTGGACTGGTCAATCCTCAGGTCAGACTGAATGACTTAGTCAAAGCCCAAACAAATGTAAATTTTCGGCCTTTGACTAAACAATTTTCGTCAAACCTGGGAGAGACTAATTTGGTCAGGCAAACGTCAAAACACAATTTTATTAAATCGGGGTTTGACGAGTCAAACTCCGATATAGGTATGAAGTGTCTTATCTTCGTATATTTGGAAGCATTTTATCATTTAAGCAGCTTTCAAGTCTTAAGAACCGCTTAACTCTGCCAGTTCTGACACCTGATTGGTCAGCTTACGTGATTTTCACTTTTATATTTGAGATGCTTTGAGAGAATGCCGTGTGGCATTAGGCCCGCCTTTTGTACGATGTGCAATAAAGTATAAAATAAATAAATAAATGCTTTGGAATATACGAAGGTTAGTTTGTATAAGATTAAGTATTAAAAAATAACATTTTTAAAATTTTGATGTTTATTGTTTTAATAATTTCTTAAGTAATTAAAATGAAAAATTAATCATTTTTCTGACATGGTGAGGCATTAACTTTAATGTTAATTGTTTTAATAATTTCTTAGGTAATTAAAGTGACAAATTAATCATTTTTCTGACATGGTGAGGCATGTTAATTGTTTTAATAATTTCTTAGGTAATTAAAATGAAAAATTAATCTTTATTCTGGCATGGTGAGGCATTATGACATTTAGAATTGCACAATACATTAGACCTTTTACATTTGCATAATTTTGAAGAGCATTTTTTATTGCAGTGGCATTTTATAAAGCCTTGGCCACCAAATTTTGAATCCTTTGCACTGATTTCTCTAAGAGACAGCCGAACGTCAGGCACATCTTCGATCTTAAGAAATTTTTCAACGTTTGACCGAGAATTGCAGTCACTTCTAGGATTGACTAGGCCAAAACCGAAACAGAATAATTTACTTTCGACGTTTGACTGAAAAGTTAGGAGCTCCTGGGTTTGACTAAAAATACTTCAGGCAAAGGGCGAAATTGAAATGTATTTCGGGGATGGCCTGATGACTTTGGCCAAACCTAGGATAAACCAGTCCTTCCGCGAAGAGACTGTGTATCGGACTTTGACTATAACATAAATATTATTTTCCCTCTATAATTAATAATAATAATAATATAAGTAATGAATAAATCACGTTTATCTGTTAAAATCTTTAATTTCTAGTAAAGAATATGTTTCACTCCCTAACAGATATTGTCCTATCAAATGACAAGACGAAGATGGAAAGTATTATTAATGCTTTTGGGAAAGATTCAGAGAAATCAAGGAATAAACAAACAGCAATTAACTTGGTCCCGTCCTTTTAGTTATCTTGAAAAATGTGAGCAAGTGAGATATTTTTAAATTGGTTACACCGTTTATCTTATTACAATTTTAAATTATCAATAAATACTGCAATTTTCGTCTATGACACGATAGACAGGAGTAAAATATATAGGTTAGTAATTCGCAACAAAATACTTAATGTTATTATGAACTTTATGCATTATCTTATCTAATTATTATTAGATAGGTAAACTTTCAACGATCTCTTTTTAATAGAATTATTATTCAATCATCTAAAAGCTTATAACTTGTGCCCTTTCTTGGCTATTGACTCTGGATAGAGGTTGATATTGGAAGCGTAACATTACTTCGTTCCTTACATATTATAAAATAGATTAAAAACAAAACATAAAATATAGCTTTCTCATCAATAAAACTATTAATATATGAAATACGGTTGAAGATAAAATAATAACAAAGATTTGAATGAGGTAAAAAATAAAACCAGTGATATAAAGTTTTAGAAATACTGGTATAAATACAAATGAAATCGGTTTTATTAAAAACTGTCTCCAAATTTCATGTTAATAACATAGTGTGAAATAATTTTAACAAAACCACACCCCGGACACTCCATACAAAATGATCGTTTTGACAGTCACACTGTAGAGACTGCAAATGTGTGTGTTAACGCTTTATGGTTGGCACATTTGTGGCTAGCGTAAAAAAAAATTCGCGTTTTTCTGATGAAATACATCCGTAAACAGCACAATATCTAACCATTTTCTACGAAAAACGATAATCACAAATCCAAAATAATAAAATTACTTTAAGTCAATTTGATAATGTTGTCAATCTTCGTTGCGTATCGTCCTTGCAGAAAAATATGGCCCATTTTATGTCTGATCGCGCGGGGGTGAGGTAAGTTTAATTTTGGCGGGAGGCGGAGAGTGTCCGTTCTGTAACGTTTAGCTACTATTATGTATTCTGTGACAAAACCTATTGTTTCAGTAGCATATTTCAAATATTAAACATGTAATATCACATTAAATCTATTCTATATTATTTTAATATTATAAAGCTGAAGAGTGTGTTTGTTTGTTTGAACGCGCTAATCTCAGGAACTACAGGTCCGATTTGAAAAATTCTTAGATAGCCCATTTATCGAGGAAGGCTATATAATATTATAATATCATCACGCTAAGACCAACTGGAGCGGAGCAATGCGGGTAAAACCGCGGGGCACAGTTAGTTGTATAATAAAATTGAGCACCTTTTTCATGTCAGTTGAAAACTATATTAAACTTCGAATCGTTAGAGCAAACACAATTAAAAATATTGAAGCGAGAATTTTAGTATTGAAAGTTACGAACAACTGCTTTGAAAATGCTTTTTTACATCCAATTTATCACTATAAAAAGCTCTGTTCAAAGAACTGAATTGTTATTTTTCTTTTAACTTGAAGACTAATTAAAATACTAATATCGATAGTTGCATAATTTCATTTTATAAGGATGAATCGATAACAATATCGATATAAACAACACTACCTACGTAATCGTTACATCGTTCAATAGTGACGTTCAAACGATTTCATAACGATCTCTCACGATGATATTTTATCGTATTTCATTGTTATAAGTTCAAGTTCACGGACAAACAAAGTATTAAATAGAATTGTTTGCGATTATCTTTCATCTTTTATTTATTTAACCGTTAGGAATGACTTAATGTTTTTGATTTTATTTCACAATTGTTCAAGAATTGCATGTGTTTATATATTATACGCTAGCTGTCCCGGCAAATGTTGCCTTACATCATTGAGAGATATGAAAAATAGATATTGGCTAGTTCTCAGATCTACTTAATATGCACACAAAATTTCATGAGATTCGATCCAGCCGTTTCAGAGGAGTATGGTAACTAAAATTGTGACACGAGAATTTTATATATGTAGAGATAATTGACTCATTTCTACATGGGAGAGTCAGCATTGTATTTGTTATAGAGTCAAATCTATACTTATTATTCCTCGGCTACTAAATGTCCATCTAAAGGCCTTTATTATTTTTATATATTTAGGTAATTATTCAAATAATTAAGCTTGAGAAAGTTATAGTTTTGGTGCATGCTACGTACATGAATAAGGAAATTCAATGGCCCTTAAATATCACTTAACCCTTAATTGATAATGATTCTTATAATCAATCGTTATATAATAAGTAGGTGTAAAATATTTTTATGTAACAAGCAAGTAAATAAACAAAGAATTCGAGCTCTACAATGCTGTTAAATTTAACTTCCATGATACCGGCACGAAGCTTTATTAGACATAAAAGAAAGTTCTCATATAGTTTGATTATTGATACTAAAAAAGTATCAAGCAGCAATGACATGTAGTACAATAAAATACGACGATTACATTAAGCGGCATATCACACGGGACTTAGGCCTTTACGCGTCTGGAACAAGGGCTTTATTACCTTACATTATTATTCAATTCGAACAGATTTACCGTATGTTGTACCCATATAGTTGAATTACCATATCGCCTTCATTTGCATTGCTTAATAACTTAATTTCGGTTGTTTTACGACTCAAGAAAGGACCGCACGCAGAGACAGGGTTTCTTACATCAGGTAGAATTTATACATAATGTATGTGATATTAACATTTTTATTATGGTTAATAATAATTAAGGGATTTGCATATAATTATTATTCAGGCATGTCATCATTTATTTATTTTGACGGACTTTTCGGAGGGAACAAAGAGCCGACTGAATTAGCTTTCTTTTCTAAATAATAGGTACATTTTCTAACTTTGAAAGCACCAACCATATTAATATAATAGAGCAACTTTTACAGTTGGTCTATTTATTAATTTAGCTATATTGTACGGATTTCAATAAATATATTATGAATAGTTCGTCAGATAATTATGGACTGAGAAAAGGGTGCTTTCATTCACACATACAAGTTGATGAAACAGAATATGAAAATTTTTGTTCGATCAAATATATTCGACAACTTTTAAATGAAATAACCATTGAAACATATTTATACATAATGAATAAAATATTCATTCATTTATTCATTTATTCAAGACCTACTATGGCTGAACATAAAATGTGATGGTGTCAACACTGCAACAGCTCATATTTTTCCATACAAAATGGCTTAGCAATGAACTTAACATAGTTAAAGTCTGTTAACATATACGATATATTATTTTAACTCATTCCACATGAATAGCATTAAGGCCAAGTTCATGATGATAATGTATGAGTGGAAGCGATAACGGAATAATAATTTTATAATAATACTAGCGGTCCGCCCCGGCTTCGCCCGTGGTACATATGAAAAATAGATGTTGGCCGATTCTCAGACTTACCCGATATGCACAGAAAATTTCATGAGAATCGGTCCACCCGTTTCGGAGGAGTATGCAGACTAACATTGTGACACGAGAATTTTATATATAAGATAAGATAAGATATAAGATAAGATAAGATAAGATAAGAAGATAATAAGTTTGCAAAAATAATTACTAGTTCATATTTAAATAGTAGGACTTTACTGTGTTTTAATCAGTTACAAATTTGTCTATACTTAATATCGATCACTAAAGTTTATATGCTATGCAAATTACAAATGCACTTGCTTTATACTAATCTTTCATCATATGTTTAAATGTACATATATTAAACACGAAAAAAACACAATTCTGTACCTATTACTACAGTTTTTGGCATGTTTAAATATTTTTCTTTAAAAATGTTTTTAATTGTCTTTCATAACGTCGCGTTGTTATTTTTTTTTATGGACAATTTTCACACTCGGCACGATCTGATCCCATACTAAGCTTTCGCTTGTGTTATGGAAACCAGATGGCTGATAAACATACATATACATATAATTTTAAATAAATACTTATATAATAATTAACACCCACACACAGAGCAAACATTATGTTCATCACATAAATATTTGCCCCAGGTGGGAATCGAGCCCACGACCTCTGGCTTTAAAGGCAGGGCTACAACCAACCAAGCCAAACGGTCAGTTAATGTACAGATTAATTGATAGTTACTTCGTTAAAGTTCTTTCTCAGTATTAATATAGGTAATAGGGCTACTCCGCCGTCGCTTGTCCTACATCACATGAGCCTTAGAGAGAAGATACTTTCTTTTGTTTTTCCAGTAAGGTAACAACTTTGTTTATGTACAATTACTCCGTATAAAGGAGCCTGTGAAAGTCGAAGATTTATTGAAGGCTTTGCAGATAATTTTTATGTTCGACATCGGCTTATTGTGGATTTTACTTTCAATTAAAGGTTTTATGGAAGATTAATAACTGGAGAACATCTTTTTGGGATGGTACAAAATTTATAAATTACTAGCTTTCCGCCCCGGCTTCGCCCGTGGTACCTACATGTTTAAACTATCCTATCTCTCAAGTTGGATCGAACTGCACATGGTGTGCGAATTTTATTATAACCGGTTAAGTGGTTTAGGAGTCCATTGAGGACAAACATTGTGACACGAGATTTATATGTATATATTAAGATTATAGACTGTTATTCTGAAATTTGCAACTTTACAAGGAATAAATAGGTAAATTATTTAAAAATTAACTATAAGATTAGTTGATGCTTAGTTCAGATGCTGTCTAACTTCTTTTTATAAATATGTACCTACATTAAAAAAATAAACCAAATAAAAGTTTTGAGTTTGAGTACATAATTAAGTACGTTCTTAGTTCATAAAAAATGAGGCTGGCTTTCAATATTACAAAGCTTTAAGTCCATTTGGATTTATTATTTATAAGTTGCTAAAATCTAATTAAATTTGAAATTTCAGTAGGAATAAATTATTAATTTGCTAGAATAATTATTGTAGTGATCCTGTAATCTCTGTATTTGAGACCTAGATCAAAACAAGTTGTTCAATAACAAAATTCAATTTGAGATTAAAACCTAAAAACGTATTCATAACTCGATTAATTCTGAAATAGTTGAGTTGATAATTGTTAAACAGAGTTTTTATAAATTAATCGCTCAGAAATGGATAAAAACCCTTACTTATTTATACATATTTAAAAATTGAGTAATACTCAAGGGATACATTAAGTTCAAACTTTACTTTTTGCTTTAAAGCTCTCAATTTGGCCCACAATCATTTAACACTATAATATTTAAACTAACTATTCTTCCCATCTTTATTTGCTCTGAACAGTTTTGTTTATAACCCAAGAAATAACATAATTTTCATTCAGAACTAAGTATATTTATACCAAATTTTATCCAAACCCCTACAGCGGTTAATCTATACTAATATTATAAAGCTGAAGAATTTGTTTGTTTGTTTGAACGCGCTAATCTCACTACTGGTCCGATTTGAAAAATTCTTTCGGTGTTGGATAGCCCATTTATCGAGACTGGCAATAATAGGCTATATTATATAATCACGCTAAGACCAACAGAAGTGGAGCCACGCGAGTGAAACTGCGAAGCGCAGCTAGTCGTAAATAACCAAACACAATAAACTTTCGCTATAATAATATAAGTATACTTTTCATATCGGATCATTTCACGAAAATTATGATAAATCAATAATCAATTAGCAAATTATATACCACATTATTTCAACAACATGTCTGCACCAAACTCGGTAGAAAATTGCTCTCATACGATATTACAACGCAATAAAAATCAATTTTTGATGAATCTTTAATACTTTCACCGCAATTTCTTTCTTGGAAATTGGTTTTATATCAGCCCGGTTTGTTTTTAATCGTTTCATTAGTTGTATTATCCTAAAATAGATCGTTATTCATGAGATCTTTTTTCTAAAAAATACACAAGTTATTTATAACGTCGTATCTAATTCTTTTTTTCTCAAACCAAACTTCAAAAAATAACATTCAAACTTTTTACGCTTTCTTCGGCATGAATTGATCCAGCTTGCACCGGGAAAAGTATCACACCCCCACAGAAGATCAACGAGAAATAGTAGCATATAAATGCCTACTATTTTTCATTCAGTAAGAGCTAGTCACCTATTTTTCTGGTAAATATATTTAATAAGTCATATTTTTGAAGTGTTACCGCTCAGTACGACCCACAAAGACAAATGAAAATAGTCTGAAATTGACGGCACATGCCCATGTCGATGATAATTTATCTGAGCGCCTCCCTATTCAATTTGTTTGTAGTTTAACCGTCAATTCCAATTCCCAGTGGTAAACAGCAGCTGTCAAATAGCAGCTTAATTACGTCCAAACAGTAAACAAAGAAACACAGACAAAACAAACAACACACGAATCATTCAATCACATCGGCTTTATGTCAAGGTGAGCGGCAACACGTTTGCTAATCAACTCCATCATTGGCCAACATGTCAGCATTTGCATAAGTGTGTTTGGTGCCAAACGGTCGCCTACGTTGTACAAACTTGATTACACTATAGCAAACTTATTAGATTATCTTATGTGTATATTTGTTATATATAGCTGTCTGCTGTCTTCTGTCAAGGATAAAGAACGAAAGCTTAGTAAAAAAATGTAAAATTTTACTCACTTTTATTTTTTCTTTCGCTTTTATGTTCACTTTATAATAATTACAGTAGATCCCAACAGTAGAGCCCGTGTCCCAGCAGTGGGAACATAATGAGCTGATGATGATGTCTCGGGTACCTACATGTAAATAATTTAAGCGTTATCTAGTACATAAGCCAAAAATATGGCAACTGTGCTACATTTACATTATTACTATAAATTAAATACTTGTTGTATTTTCATAGTTACGAATGTGACGTCACATCTTATAGCTTCACTAAGCCGCATACTAAACGCAATAAGCTTTAGGTCTATCCAAAGCAAAGGAAACATCCAGAGTTGATCTAACACGTTCATATGTAATAATATGTCAGAGTCAATTTTGTATGAATTACTCAAGCTACAATTGAATTAAGCTGGGTCTCGTGGTTCGTTGTTTCTCTCAAAAGTACATTCTCGAATAAATAATTTCACTGTAATACTCAAGACTCTTAATTGAGTCATACAGAGTTGACTGGTCATTAATTTTAAAGCCATCCCCTTTGAAATGCCGAGCATTAAGCTCTTGTTTTTGTTTCGAAATTAAAAAATTACAGACCATACAGACAGATTTATATCGACGGATAGGATAGCAGCTATTTATGCATCTATTTTTTAAATATATTTTATATATATTTTTTTATAATTCAGGACAATTTTCACACACGGCATGATCTGATCCCATACTCTTTTTCCGTCCGCGGCTTTGCCAGCGTAGTCGCCTCGTTAGATATCCGGGATAAAACCTATCCTATGTTAGGTATCAATCTCAATCTCTATACCAAATTTCATCGAAATCGAAGAAGAAACGGTCAGAGTTACTTTCGTATTTATAATATTAGTTAGATTATGCTGGTTTTATTTCGTTGTATGTTTGAATGAAAATGTTTTATTTCATAAATACCTTTCCTCGAAGTAAGGATCTTGTGTATCATACCGAAAATCCCTTGCGTATTTATATTTGGATGAAACCAAGAAGGTTAAATAATATCATGTTACATGAATGAATAAATAATTTAACATGAATTGACTGAGCCTCTGGTAATAAATGTTTAGGCATATTCAATTGTTTATCAAAAATATGTGGACCGATGTTTATATTAAATATAAAAATCGGTCCACATATTTTTCCATAGTCTAACCGCTAACGTCATATCTTACCCATACAAGCTTAAAATTTTGAATTTATAAAGATTTGGTATTGATATATAGTTTTTTGTCTCTCCTGAAAAGTGCTGTTTTATTTTGAGTTATTCCCTTATTCACTGGAGGCACAGATTTAATGAAATGATTAATTCATGATTGAGAAAATATTGTTTTCTTTAATAATTTAATTATAATTCAGAAGTGATTGATCATGGTTTCAAAGATTTTATGGTTATCATTTCAATTTAATTTATCGAATTTGTTATATATCCTTATACTTGTTGCAAAAAGGCGCAATTTTAACAGATTTCAATCAATTCGCCAATTCGATTTCCGGTTATACTAAGTGAATTCTGGAAATCTTTCACTGCAGCATTCCTCCTTTTCAGTAAAATGAAATAATTTCTTCAAAATTGTCCAAATTTTTCTATCTACAGTATTACTTTCTCTTCCATGTGGCATTATAAAATTCTACCCTGTTTACTAGTGTATGCGCGTTCTTCCTCCTGCGTTGTTGGCTGAAATTCAGTACAATAATCTATTACTCAAAATAATAAAGTAAAACTCTGATGAACTGTGAGTTAACATGCGAGTCGGCACGTAAACTGTCATTTACGGGAAGTAATTATTATAGTGTCCATTATAATAACCGCGGGGAGGCAATAATTTGTGGTTTACACGATATTTACTATACAAGGCATGAGCGGTAGCGTTTTAGTTAACTATTGAATTAACGATTGTACATTTCTGATGCCATTTATATACACGCATGTAGACTTTACATTGTAGAGCATTACGCTCATTGTTAAGTTTTATGCCATCTATGATGTAAACTCTACAATGTAGAGCTTTACAAATACATATATTAAATCTAATACAAAATGGGATATTATTAGTACCTACTAAAAACGTTTTAGCAGCATTTAGTTACTAAGCGTGGGCTCTAGGTAAGTATATTAGATTACATTTACATTGATTGTGAAATGAACGAAAATTGAAATAATTAAGCTTTAAGTTCACGCCATTTTTTTCTCATAAGAATAAAATATTTATTAATTGCATAGCAATTATTTGTATGCGCAAATAATTTGTTATAACTCAATTATACTAAGAACTGGTATAAACAAAGAAATTATAAAATGTAAAGCTCAACACTTGCACCACACCACGACGGAAGCCGAAACGATCTATTGTTCGCGCCATTTTAGATTCTGCTCATAGAAATATATTGATTCTCGCCGTCAATTCGACATTATATTCTCGTACCTTTCCATTCGGGTTTCTTTGAACCAATTGTGAAACAGTTAGAGGTCAGCGTGACCCTGAAGCTAACATGGGTTAGTGGCTACTACATGCTTGGCTTTAGTGCGGTTTTTGATTGTTTAATCGGGGTACAGTTTGTTTAGAAGTTTAACTGGTGAAGGTACCGATTGCCTGTTGCGTTGTTAAAGCTATTTATGACTTATAAAAAAAATGTATTCAGTATTGACAATTGGTTTTAATATAGGTATGTACTTCTACTTCATAGTGATCAAAAGTTTTCGATAAAACGAGAATTTCTGACCTTTTTAAACTTTCATACAACACATATAATATGTAGGCATTATAATATGCTGAAGCATATGCCTACATCTCTGAAGAGGGCTCTCTTTATACTGAATTTAAGCCAGGAACCCCATATGTAATTCAGTGATACGTCATCCAAAGAGAATTATTCATCAAACGTGTACAAATATCATTAGTGCGATTAAAAACGTGTTTAAATATCATAAGATTAGTTAATAATCAAGTCTATTGCCGTACTTTTATGATTATCCATACTAATATTATAAATGCGAAAGTAACTCTGTCTGTCTGTCTGTTACTCAATCACGCCTAAACTACTGAACCAATTTGCATGAAATTTGGTATGGAGATATTTTGATACCCGAGAAAGGACATAGGCTACCTTTTATTGCGAAATATGTACCACGGGCGAAGCCGGGGCGGACCTCTAGTGTTAAATAAAATTAAGTTCGACATAACACATAGATTTTTTAGCTCATTAAATCTACGAATTTCAATTAAAGTTTGATGTATAAGAATCAGATTTTACAATAAACAATATTCTTAAATAATAAAACAAATGAATATTAAACATATTCCTCAGTAATATAATAACACAATTGAATTTACGCTAGGTCTAAAATAACTGACAGTTAACCGTTTAGCGCGTGGGTCGCTTACCCAACAATACGATCTAAAGACCTCTAAAAGGGTTTTCATTGTATCGTTTAAAAAAAACAATCGTTCATTTGTTTTAATGCTATAGTTTAGCCAAAAATGGCGTCTAGAAAGTTGAATAGGTGATAAAACGGAATGAATTAAGAGCGTCAACCA
The DNA here is from genome assembly GCF_061535395.1 of Colias eurytheme. Taxonomy (NCBI): domain Eukaryota; kingdom Metazoa; phylum Arthropoda; class Insecta; order Lepidoptera; family Pieridae; genus Colias; species Colias eurytheme. Next base: position 7,368,916 of record NC_142999.1, on the reverse strand, counting down.
TTACGTTGAGATGTAAAGATAATTCAGCCTCTATATAGAAAATGAGATTGTTAATTCGTTTATATGATACGCGTATACGGCTGAACAATAATTGAATGTACTTTTCCATTTTGATATGACATTATCAGCGATTTCAAAAACGTATGCAAAGTAGGTACTTATTGAATATGTTAAGGAGACTGTGGTTACAAATTGTAGTTTATTTTGTAGTAGGTATACATTAGACTTATTCCTATATTTTCAACTTATATTAATTTTCTATCATCCTGCTACCTACTATACATTTTATTTTTTTAATATTACAGTTATTATATTATTATATAAAACGAATATATAAAAAATGCAAACTTAAGTAGAAATTGAATTAATAAAAAATTATGAATATTAGGTTGCTCTATAAAGACTTCAGAAGTATCAAAATAATCTATAAAAATATGTAGTATAAATAATAATCAGTCATGATGAGAGAAAATTAATCAATCCGTCGAATTAGTAGTTAATCAAAGATCATTACTTATTCCAAACTTTCGTCGTTAAAAATTGTTTAAATTTTACAACCAAGTTTCCCACAGATTGTCTCAACATATTACATCTGTGACCCATATTAGGGTATATATGGATGTACATCCATGTAGACCATTATTTGTCACTTGGACATGTCTTTAAGGAAAGCTCACTACATAGTATCAAACAAAGTCGCTTTCTTTGTCCCTGTGTCTGCTTAAATATTTAAAATTACGCAACAGATTTTGATGCGGTTTTTTTAATTGATAATGTAATTCAAGAGGAAGGTTTTAGTACCTATATAATTTATGCGGTTTTAGGCAAACCAGGCGCAGCCGCGGGCGGAAAGCTAGTTGAATATATTTAAGGTGTTGTCGGAGTAAAGAGCTACTATAGAGTTTTTTTGCCAGTTCTTCTCCATAGATACTGCTTTCCGAATCGGTGGTAAATGTTAAAAAAATTTATGACGATTCAAACGTGCTTCTAGAAGAAGTCTCATGAAATAAATAAATGTTTGAGTTTGAGTTTGAGTAAATTAGACAAGTTTTTTTACCTAGCATGGAGGAATGAATGACATAACATGGTAGAACGTTTCTTATGACTGTTTCAGAGGAGCTAATAAACTATGTAAGGCGCTCGTATTTGCTCGTCTTGTATGCCATTATTTATATTAATATCTTATGAGGTACATTTGCAATTTCACTTTAATGTTCAGCTTCTATGTGACATGCTTGTATGATGCATCTTATTCAAATAATATGTAGCATGTAATAATGTTAAAAGCGCTACGTTTATTTTGTTAAGTAATTATCATCAAAAATGTATGGAGGATACCTCCTTCATATCTACAGCATCCAAGGATCATATGACCAACGATGAAATACTTTTTTTTAATCGATCCTGTTTGATCATTTAGCACTTAAAAATTAACTCTTTAGCTTTAGGATGATACTGACATCCACTTGTATCATTCAGTTCAATATTAATAAATTATTTTCATCGGAAGCCAATTTGGCTCTACACACTTTAGATTAATCTATACAAATATTATAAAGAGGAAAGGTTTGATTTTTTGTTTGTTTGTTTGTATGAATTGAATAGGCTCCGAAACTACTTGGCAGATTTGAAAAATTCTTTCACTGTTGGAAAGCTACATCATTTCTGAGTGACATAGGCTAGGTTTTATCCCGGAAATCCCACGGAAACGGGAACTATGCGGGTTTTTTTTTGAAAACGCGGGCGAAGCCGCAGGCGGAAAGCTAGTATTCAATAACTAAGCAGATGTCAGAAAGTATGATATACCTACATACGCAATATTTGCTTTGTTTCTCTACAGAAAAACATGAACCTTAGTAAGAGTATACACATTTGTACGGTCTGCATTATGGTGATAATACACCCATAGTTTTGCAAGATTATATAGTTAAGATTTGATGTTAAATTTTGTTTAACATTAAATGACTCAGTCTATTACCACATGCTTCATGATTCATAGCTACTGTTTGTTTATCTAAGTGTCTGCAAATGTTATACACTAATCATACTTTCTAGGAAATTTTAAGATGAAATCTTTATGGTTATAGATTCCCGTTTTTTAATTTTAGCTTGTTTCTGGTGCAGTTTTGCATACTTTAGATATTATGTTATAAATATTTTTTTGTTGCTTGTAGAAGTCGTAGAATTTAGTAGAGTTTATGATTTATTAAACAGTTCTTAAATCATGTAGAGATAAACTACGATAACATGGCGCGCCCCTCCAAAATTCAAAACGTTTGAAAGTATTTGTGAAAGTATTTACAATGCACCACCAAGATTCACAACGCATGTGTGCGTAATGAGACGGCCGTCAAACAAAAACAAATCCCCGGATTTGTTGCTCGACTAGTCACGCTCTAATCGCTCATTATTATTAGTAATGGCGCTGCACTGACGTATTCTATGAAAACGACACGTGCGTTGTCTTGGGCGCTCGGCAACTTATGATTAGTTGACCAACAAATCTGGACGTAAAGTACTAAAGACGAATACGTACAACTACATACAAACTCCTTCGTAAGGATGTCACTACACACGTTGAAACAGTAATTTGGAGGGGCGCGCCATGTTATCGTAGTTTATCTCTATTTATCTACAATTCATACAAATTCCCCAAAACTCACTCTTTTATATAAGTAATGGTATTCAAAGCACATAAAACAAACACCATTAATTTTCCCTTTGATTTTAACACGCCTATAACAAACGACAGTACAAACAAAACATCCAAAAACGCAATATGTCATCCCAAAAATTTACGTGACAAAAATATATTTGAACTATGAAAATACCATAAATTGGATCGGTTGCATTACAAATATTCAGGCATGTTTAGGGTTGTCAACTTATTTGTTTTTATGTGCGAATTTTTTTAATATGAATAATATATTAAATACATCAATATAACGTTTTGTAGAGACTAGTGTGATATTACAGAACTTATTTATTATCATGGAATATACTTTGAAGTGAAACCATGGCAAAAAATTTTCCTATACATACAATAACAAGTAAACGTTTATGTACGTCGCCGTTTGAGTGGTTAATAAAACCATGCTTAAAAATGAGTATTTCTACAGCTTATGTTTTATTATGATATGTAAGCGAAAAACCAAATTACGTGAGAATTTGTTCAGTAGAATTTGAGTAAATACATATTTGAGGAAAATCATCATGCATTATAATTTATAACCTAAACTGTTTTTTGGCAACCCTACGATCGCGAACAAAACGATTAAATTTGTCCGACATTGAGATAACGCTACGTTATTGATGTTTCATTGTTGGATACGCCCTGATAATCCCGTAAAGGGCTAATGCAACCGTTTCGTTAAATGGGACATGTTTAGACAATGCTCTCACCCACGCATGCATGCATCTAGGTTATAAAATTGTATGTCTTTATTCAACAAGACCTCTGTTGTGTTCTTGAGACATTTGGGTCATATCAGAGTTTGTTGTCTATTTATCCTACTACATATAATATTATAAATGCGAAAGTTTGTGAGGATGGATGTATGTGTATGTATGTATGTTTGTTACTCGTTCACGTAAATACTACTGAACCGATTACAATGAAATTTAGCACACATATAGAGGGTAACTTGGATTAACACATGGGATAGGTTTTATCCCGGAAATCCCACGGGAAATATGCGGGTTTTTCTTTGAAAACGAGGTAGAAGCCGCGAGCGGAGAGCTAGTAGGTATGTTTTATAGGTACAATGGTTAGGTATGCTCTCAAAATGATAGTTTAACTACGAAATAGGATAAAATTGTCACAGAGAAACCGGATTTCTTGAGCAAAATAACAATACCTTTATTTAATGTAAGTCTTTATAAATCACAATCGATATATAAATATACTTCTCATTAAAGCTTTCGTGCATGTTTTACAAACTCAACAAAAATTCCATACAGCTTTTTACTGCTACCACTTGATTAATTTTAAAGCGTGCAGATTATTTATGCATAGGGCAGATGTTTATGCCACATATTTAACTCACGGCGCAGTTGGTATCTCTTAATCTTACAATATATTAGAAATTCACTTCTATCATCTACAGAATAAAGCCACAATTCGCACAAAGCGCAAAAACAGCTGCCGTTCATGAACTTCAAATCGCACTTGCAATTAAAACTTCATGGCATTTTATTTCCTATTCAGCCGCAGAAATGTTTATTATCCCGTGAAAGCCGTCTTTATGTGATCCTATCTCAATGAACATTCTTGTTTAAAAACTCTATTCACAAAATACAATAAAGGAAAAACAAACAGATAGGACAAGGCCGCTCTGTATCAAAGGTCCTAATTAGGTGGCAGATGGCTTCTCAACTCGCGTGCCTACAGGCGCCGAACACAGTTTGAATACACATTGGAATATGGACCCTAAACAATTAGAAATACAATTCTAAATATCATGCAGCGTCTCGAAGACCGTTGGTATTGTATGGATAATCAGTAAGGAAAGGTGTGGGTTTTGGTCCTTTTTTACAAGGTCGTTGGATTTGTGGAGGCGCTCTATATGGGTCAATGGATATGACGATAGCCATCGACAGATGTTTAGATAACGATCAGACGTACCCAAATGTACGGGAAACTCACCTGGAACAGAAAGAAATGAATTAGTTTTGATTTTGTACAACAATCTATTGGGTCATTATTGAAGGTCGTGTTAGATACGTAACTTGTAACTCAAAAAAATTTGGTTGAATGGGTTTTAATAAGTTTTTATTCAATAAGATTAGTATCCGATTGGATATTATGATATTAAACCGTGAAAAAATTTTGAGATCGGGCTGGACTATCCGGGTGAAGCCATGATCAGCAGCAAATTTATTACAAATCGCATATTGTGAGAAAATAACTGATCGATATAATATCTATCTGATAGATATTGAATGAATAAATGTACTAATTTGTATTATAATGAACAAATCCTTGAATGAAACAATTAGAGTGGGCAGAAAATGAAGTAATTTACCAGTCGAGTAATATTTCCCGATGAAAACAAAATAACGGTTGTTTCGTTTAAGGTAAACAGAACAAATTAAAATAATTATACAAATGAGTGGTAATAAAGTTTTCCCCTAGCACTCAATTTTGCTTTCTAAAGATATTATTAAGAAACTAGCAATTACTGATAGTAAACATTTCTGTTATGATGCGTAAAGTATAAACCGATGAAGTAAAGGTAGCTTCATTATTTTGTCTAATGGGGTTAATTTTAATTGAAAATTAATTGATAGTGAAACGAACCTAAATAATTGCATTTGTTGTAAGTAATATAATTAAATGAAAATTAATAGTTGCTTTTTATTCATATTTTCAAAGTGTTCCATAATAAACGTCATCAATAATTAAATAATACTTGAATAAATAAAAGCGTAAACAATATTACACTTATACTAAGGCCAGCTATAAAATCTCATAACAGCATTGAATCCATAAATACCGAACGTTGAAATTATCTGAAGAGATTGAGGAAGTCCATATCCGTGGCGGAAATGCAGGAAAGAGATAGAAATACTAATGGCTTTGTGCAAGAGCGAGAGCAAACATTTATATATTTGGAGTTGAAAAATTTACACTTATAACGTGGTAATAAATCACATTCTGCATCAACACAAGTTAGCTTTAGTTTTTTTCTTTTTATTTAATACAATTAATTACAATTATTATTTTATTTAATATAATACATATTTCCAAACCTCTTCCTATTATATGGATAGGTACTTGGTATACATTATAGTAACCGTAACTACTTCTACTCATACACAAGTATTATGTCCATATTCCATGCACTTAAATATCAAATGCAAAAATTTTTAAAGATTGTAAAAAAAATCCTTTTAATTCTTAAAGTGTGTGGTTGAATAGTTAACAATAGAACTGGCAATTAATAAATATTTACATATTAAAAGCTGTATTGTAATATTTTTAAATGGAACAATACGATCTTTGTGAATATAGGTCAATTGTAATTTATGCATATCGATAGCGTATCGAATATAAATGAGTTATTTATGAAATGTATTTCATAATTTTATGTAAACAATCAATTATACGCATAATTTGTTTTATGAATACTTAATAGTATATAATATAATGGCATCTTCGAAATATTTAAATAATGTCGTTTTCATATACATAATTTCTATCAAAAAGCCTATCAATATTATGCTTATCTGTAAATCCATACTAATATTATAAATGCGAAAGTAACTCTGTCTGTCTGTCTGTTACTCAATCACGCCTTAACTACTGAACCAATTTGCATGAAATTTGGTATAGAGATATTTTGATACCCGAGAAAGGACATAGGATAGGTTTTATCCCGGAAATCCTACGGGAACGGGTTTTTCTTTGAAAACGCGGGCGAAGCCGCGGGCGGAAAGCTAGTATATAAATATTTAAGCTTTTTAACATAAAAACAGTAAAATAATGATCTTTATAATCTTTATCAACATTCACTTCATTTAATGGAGGTAAATTAATAAAACCTAAGCACGTTTTTAAAACTAACTCACATGTATCTACTAAGATATTTATTATCTTACATAAATCGTAATAAACGTTCACTAAAGAGTATAATTAGGAGAACTCAGCATTAATGAAGGTAATAAATAAGTTGTGACCAAGACAGCTCCCCTGCGGCGTAGCACACGTAATGTTTTACTTAGATGTATTCCATTGAATTAGAAAAATTATTTACGCCTCATTATATCATTACAAGCATGTTATTAGATAATGATATCATAAAAATATTAATAACTAGCGGTCCGCCCCGGCTTCGCCCGTGGTACATATTTACGTTTTCTCTCTACATAAAAACCATCCTCGTACTTCAAGGAATATAATAAAAAAGAATTATCGAAATCGGTTCAGCCGCTCTCGAGTTATGCGCTTACCAACACATTTTGCGATTCATTTTTATATATAAGATTACATGATCAGAGATATATCATAAATTAATATAAGTAATAGTTGTCAAAAACTTTCGACAAAACGATTTAAAGAAAATGCAAATTGATATTTGTTTTATCACTGGATTCATTTTCACAATAACTAATCGCTCTGCTAAATGGAACTGAAACATTACTTTTGTTTTTGTTACTCGACTCGCTATTAAAGCTTTTGTAGTCTTTGTATCATTAGTTACATCTTCAAGTAAAGTATTCGTTACTATTGAGAATAAAATAAAATAGAACAAACTGATACGTTTGATTTTATGCGAGTATTGTAATACTGTGTACATTTAGTCGGGTAAAATAATATAATTAATAAATCACGTAAAAATTGCTCTTGAAATGAGTTCAATTTCTAAACCTGTAAATATTGTAAAATGTAACAAAACGAAAGAACTAACTTCTACTAACAGAATGCATAAAATTCAAAGTTTTGCAACAAGTTTTATCTCTAGGTAGTATATCATCAAGACAAGTTTAGAAACAGCGAACACTAGAAAATAATATTATGAAACACCATTATTTAATTATCATATCGTTATCAAAGAAACTCTCCAAGATAAATAATTAAATCAATAAATATTGAACCTATCAATGGAGTGGGACTTTCACTTATTGCCTGTTTTATTAATTATGGAGAATTATTATGGACTTAGAAATAAATAATAATGAATGAGGATATATTTTATAAAATAATGAATGAGGATATATTTTATAAAACTTGAGTATGGGTGGACACACGGTGATTCAAAATGAACAATAAATATTATTTACATAATAGATAAAAGCGGCATGAGTATAAGAGCTATAAAATAATATTGTTAGGTACTAAGAAATGAATGAAAATGAAAATTATATTTTCATTGATGATGATATAATTTCAAAAACAAAGTATTTTTTTAATACAATGGCTATCCATGCCCTTTTCCTGTATGTTTCCTATGTATTCTCTTACATTTAATCTTTCATAAAATTAATAACTCGTTATCAGAATCTGCAGAACACAAAATTACTAATTGCATTATGTATGACGTCAAACAAATGTTTTAGTCTTTTTACAGAAGACATAAAGGTATGTTAACTGTGTGCTTTTAAATTTAATACCGTGTTTATGGAACAGGGAAGTGACGTTATCATATCGAGCATCTTTACATGCTGAAGGCAGTTGGCATTAAAATTATAAAAATAAACATATTTCACTTGTTTGTTTTATAGTGAAAGTAAATGCAGCAGGTTAACTGCACCTTGACAATAAACTATCATAATTATGATCTAAAAACGTTGACTCAGACAAGTTTTTGTTTTCAAATTCTTGTTTTAAAGGTTAGTAATTACGAAAGGCTTTTAATGTAGTTCTATTATGTTTTTCTGCTCATTCTCATTAGATATAATCGCATGGGTCTAGACCTTGAATTCACAGAAATACGCAAACAAAATTATTTGCGAGATTGTTTTTCTATCAGGATGCATAAAAGGATTTTCAACATTGCTATTTGCTTGCAAATTTAATGTCGTTTTCTGCAGTAAATTTTATCTTTTCAGTTATTTTTAACTTGTTATATAATGCATTTTTAACTTATTTCTTTATAATTTTAATTAAATTCTCTAGAAATAAAGAGAAAAATATATGTCTTTTTTTAAACATTTAACGTACCCTTACCTACTCTATCACTCCTTTTCTTAGTTTTCTAATTCAAACATTTTTAGAATGTCAAAATTGAACCGAAATTCGAAAGAAAAAGTAAGATCATTTCAGTTGCCAGTTTGACAGTGTCTGCTTTGGTTCCTGCGAAGACAGGTCAACGTCTGTTTTCTAAGCTATAAATAAAAATAAATAACTTTAATAATATATTTTGTTAGCTATTCTTAACACCTGTATAACACAAAAGTAACCCAATCTACTCAGTGTCTATACCCCATGCTGGCTATAATAGGTACTATGACAGTATGTAATATCGTATTTATTGAAGGTCATTAGAAATGCTGTCGGTACACGACGGCTAATTTAATAAAATCTTTAATTAACTTTCCATTTAGCACGTTAAAGTGGAATCGAATAAACGTTACTTAATGATCTAAGCATAAACGTGTTGTTTTTATAAGCACCGCGTATCTTTGTGTAGTTTATTGAATGTCTTTTCATAGATATTCTTTGATGTAGATAGAGATAGACCTACTGTTCAATATAGAAACTACTACTACTATACTACTATATGAATTACATAAATTGATTAACGAACGGATAACTTTAATTCGTGGATAAATTCTTCAGATACAATTAAGAAAAAGTTGAGCATTTTGACGCTAAGAAGAACACCAAAAACACATTGTTTTTGCTTTTCTTCTTTCGACGAATAGCCAATAAATAAATTAAGCAAACATACCTACTCAAAAAACATTTTACGTAATTTTCTCTAACAATATAACTACGCTGTGCTTCTAACTTAAATTTAATAAAATTTATAAATCCCATATCAATACATCCAATAAACAACATTAAGCAACATCTCACAGCAAACCAAGATAAATCCATCAAGTATGAATAAAAACAATCACGTCGAGTTTATTTTTATAAAACCGTTTTAAGTTCAAAACAAATATCTAAATGTGAGGGCCCACACATGAGAACGAACAGCTATTTCTGTAAATGGTCGCCAGATTGTTGCTTTAATATTTAAAATAAACAATGGATACAATATGAAACTTTGCTTTGTTTCTGTTTGCTTTCAGTTGAATTGATTAATTACAATGAAGGAGCGGATTTCAAATGTATTTGTTTATGAGGTGTTTTGCTAGACCTATATAATATGTAATTACGCCTTTATAATGACAGGACTGTAATTAAATTTGATAAAAAAGTTATTATTGAAAATGATAATCTTATGATAATATTATATTTATTTCATACACACAATTTTTCAATGACAAAAAATTGATAGAATTATTACTACACAAGTGTCTATAGAAGGTTTTATAATATAATTATATTATTAGGTACCTAACATAACCATAAATTCAAGTATTTTATAGATGAGTGTACCGTATCGTACCTCATTATAGCTAAGGATACTCCTAAAGGTTCGCTCTACGAGACTCAAAAATCTTTGCGTATTGCGTACATTCAAATCATTGATGATTTGATAAACTAAGACTTGACCTATATAAATTTATCCGACTGCCTCTTTAGTACAGTGTATAAGGTTGATTTTGTGTTCCCAGTGACAACGAAAAAAATAATGTCTCGATCTGGTATAACACAGAAAACTGATGAAGAAAATCGACCAGTGAATATGCATAATGCATCATGCCACATGCCCCACGGAACTTCATTTCATATGATTTTATAAACTACCATATTCCAGCAGATTTTAATTGCAACCAAATTCTTAAATCTATACTAATACCATAAAGCTGAAGAGTTTGTTTGAATGCGCTAATCTCAGGAACTACTGGTCCGATTTGCAAAATTATTTCGGTGTTAGATAGCCCATTTATCGAGGGAGGCTATAAGCTATATATTATCACTCTAAGACCAACAAGAGTGGAGAACTGCGGGTAAAACCGCGGGGCACAGCTAGTAAATAATATTACCAATGTCTTTAATTATAAATGCTACTACTGCACTATTACCGAACTCCATTTCTGACAAAGCACCCAACATGACCTTTAAAGGCTGTTCAATCCATTTTATGTAAATCAAGAGTTATATATCAACCATTTCGAAACACCCCCAAAACTACAAAGTGACGGATGATGACATTTTTTCCAAGCGAGGATGCTCCGAGTTATCTAATTTTAATCTTTATTGGCTATTAAGTTAATCCCAGATTGGTTGTGGACTATTGTTATTAGAGTTCCGTAGTTCATGGGAATAAAACTTTCATGCTTATTTGTTGGAATGCTAAAGGTAATTGATGCGTTAGATTTAACATTGAAAGGAGGATTCGGCCTTGGAGCTAAAAATATCGGTACGTAGTGAAACTATTTCTTTACTCATAAAAAATTCTAAGTGAAGCATATTAATTGAGATGCATAATCACTCATTGGTGCAAGTGTTGCGTACAACTTTACAACATTAAAAATGCCAAAATTATATATAACATACACATAGAAATAAATGAGCCAACATGTTTTTAAAATGTAAGAAACTGTTTCCTTTATTAATCACAAATTGCTCAAATTCATAAAACCTCGATCCACATCCATCACCTTATACTGTAAAGAGCAGGAATCCATTAATGTATTTTATACGGAACCTCTAGCTTTATTTTCCTTAACGTACTTGACCATTTTATTGTATCAAAAGACACAAAGGGCTTCTCGGTTGACTGAAGCTCTTAAAACGTGATAAGCCTTTGTGAATAGAACTTAATGAAAAATTACTAAATCAAAACGTTGTTAGATTAAACTATTTGAAATTTAGATAATATAAAATAACCGCCTTACATTTACAGATCAATAAAGATTTAAACAATAATATAAATCTATTGCAAAATAGTTGATGGATAAATATTTAATTTTAGACGAAAAGTAATACAAAACTATCAAATGTAAAATTTTAATATGTGTGCATATATGTATCTATTATGTTATTGTTTCTCGTCATAATAGAGAGATATTAAATGGAATATAAATCAACTGATTACCAAAGTATACCTAGACAAAATAACAATATTTTAGTACGTTATAATTATTTATTCATAGCATACAGAAAATGTCACTACAATAATAACTTTTTATACTCTTTCCTTGAAAACCTTTTTGCCCCAAATTAAAATTTTACGTTCACAAACTTTACGACTGTCATAAGTTTGTTAAAACATCCAGAATTTCTAAACTTCCAGAGTATTTTCCTCAAACCGTAAAAATCAACATGAAATATTATATAATAATGATGGAAGACTGTAGTAATGTATTACCTACCTCCCGTAGAGGCTTTTAAGGGAACCATAGGGATTCCGAGATTTACTCTTACATAATACTAGCTGTGCTCCGCGCTGTTGGTCTTAGCGAGATGATATTAAGCCTTCCTCGATAAATGGGCTATCTAACACCGAAAGAATTTTTCAAATCGGACCAGTAGTTCCCGAGATTAGCGCGTCCAGCTTCAGCTTTATAAATATTAGTAGGTATAGATTCGATAGAATTGGCCTATAATTACTGAATTTTATACCGATAATATTGTTCTTGACTGTAGTTTCAACAATTATGAAAAAAATGAAAGGAATAGCCTAATAAACTTTTTATTATATGACAAAAAGAGTATTTACAATGAAGACTGAAATTATCACACTCCTAAAAAAGTATAGAAGATTGTAACAGACATTAATTTTAAACAGTAAAAATAATGGAAGCCGAAGTGTAACTAAATATTCTCAAATTCGCATGACCAAAACCAATAAGTTTTAAAAATATCAGAAATTCTCCGAAAGATCTCGTAAATAAGCATCAGATTAGGCGTAAACATTGACCCAGGCTCAAACATATTGTGTTCAGAAATATACTTTGCCATACTTTTCCACTGAGTAAAGATATCTTGAAGATAACTTTTGGACTTTTGATAATAATTATTGTTTGAATTAATGGAATTTTTATTTCTATAGTCTTAAAATTTTCTTAATTTTTTCTTCATATGCGTGTGACTGTAACTGTGTTTTCTTTGTTTCTTTCAATCCTTTAGACATTTCATCCTGTGTTGCTTACACCAGAGAGCATCATCTAGATTCTATATGGTGAATAGAGGAGAGTCAGCAGTATAACAAACAAACAAAAATTCTTTATTGAAAAGAACAAATAAGGATACATATATTAGTAACTAGCTGCTCCGCGCGGTTTCACCCCCGTGGCTACACCCCTGTTGGTCGTAGCGTGATGATATATAGCCTATAACCTTCCTCGATAAATGGGCTATCTAACACCGAAAGAATTTTTCAAATCGGCCCAGTAGTTCCCGAGATTAGCGCGTTCAAACAAACAAACAAACAAACTCTTCAGCTTTATAATATTAGTATAGATAAAATAGGACAACAGGTGGTCTTATCGCTCAGACAGCGATCTCCTCCAGACAACCTGGTGGACAAGGAGACGCAGTCCATAAGTAATAAAAAAAAACAGGTATAGCTGATTAAACCAGAACAAATATTGGTGCTATTCCCTAATTCCGTGCCTGAACGTGACAAGCCCCAAAATATTGCTCATAGCAACATGTTGTTGTTAGTAACCGACAGAAAAAGATCTATTGTTGACAGAGGCCATGACTTAGAAGTTGGATTTAGTATTCAATGTTTAGCATAAAATATATTTGATTTTTTTTAATATAAATTCTTTTTTATGAAACGAAGTTCGGTTTCTACATTCCCTCTTCCTTTTTTTTCACATCAACGCATTATCTCTTTCTAATAAAATACATCACTTGTGCTTCAATAATTTCTATAATAACAGGAAACGTCAGTAATTTCTCAGTGGTCCTTTTAAGAAAATTGAATTATTCCCTTACCTTCTCTCAACAGAAGCGTGTGACGTGACTTTAATATTTTTCCTCAATATTGTGAATCAAATTGGGATAAAATGTCTACGTGGAAATAAAGTGCTTATGTATCATTTACAAAACCTCTTCTTTTTGTCAAATATCTGGGTACAATGAAGGCATCACTGCTAACTTAACTAACATGTTAAAACTAAGAAATGCAATAATGTAGACAACATAAGTTTAAAGTATGATAATTATGACCTCAGCCAATTTTCCCTACTTCCAATAAGCATAAATAAACTAAACCACCTTTTTCTACTATAATTCAACAAATAAAAAAAAAACACGCGTAACTACCTTTGACATGCGCAATCGGCAAGACTTAATCAATCTTTTCGAATGCCAACCAATCCATTACGCTATCAGAAGCGATGTCTATTTATTTTAACCTGTTCTGTCAAAGGTCATTGTATCTAATTACATATTACCACGTAATTTCAACGTATTGGGCCATCTTCACAATTGGCAGCGTTGGGCCAGTAGAGGCAATCACGATAGTGTAGAGGGTCTATGTCTAAAATCAATTAATCGGCCATCATTGTAGATGCTAAATCATAATCGCCGTAATGGGAAACATCGACGATCATTTGTTGGGCCAACGCTGCCCATTGTGAAGAGGGGCCTTAACACTTTGAACCTTAAAATCGCAACGTCACGAAAGCCATCTATCAACGAAGCAAATTATTGTATATTACTATGAAAACACGTCTTGATGTTTACCGAACTATATCTATGATCTGTTCTATTGTAACCAATACTTAACAATGAAGGTTCTATTAAAAATTCACTACCAATAGCAAAAACACTGTTACGCAATGTGGTCCCGTTAGATCTGGGATCGACGATTGTACGAAGGTCTTTCAGAACGGTTGTACGCATTGTGACTTATTAAAATTTGAGGCAAGCTTTGACTTATAATAATGTAAAAAATTCTACAAGTAATAACATAGTATTGTAATAGAATAGAAATGTAATTATTTGGAAAAATTTAGTACCTAGAACTTTATCGCAATAAAACAGACCAGCCAGTATAATAATATAATTTTTTCTTTCCCATGTTACAGTTACCATGTTAATATAGTATAGACAATCATTCAAGTAGCTATATATTTCCATAAGTTACAACTTTAACAAATTTTATCTTCACTGGAAATCTAGGTGTAATGTTAAAATTACTTACGCTGAATATTTTAATATTAATACTTCTTGACGTTACGTAAAATATATAAAATATAAATCAGTGCGAACACCCTTTCCTTATTAAACCATACAGCAAAACTTGCAGTCGTTTCTATTCTTAAATAAGCTATAAATATTACACTTTAACTACGTAAGCGAAGACAAAACAATGTGGAAACATTAAAGTTTTAATACTAATTAAAAAGTATAATTACTTATTGTATATAACAGCATATAAAAATTACATAACCATATATTATGCTACGTAGTTCCTGTACCTATAAATTAATTATTACTTTAAAGAACACTTCTTGCACACAGTTATGCAACTAGGGAATGGATGAACTAATATTCATGTAGATTTCTGCCAAAGATAAAACCCGCATGACGTGATGCGGGACACATGATTATTATCAAAGGAAATAGCAATTAGTTCTTAATTCTTATATAATTGTCACGTCTGTCCATGTTAAACAGTTGATTTTAATAGAGAGTATTAGATATTATTGTTTAAACCTTCTAGAAGTATAAAAAGATTATAACGTTGTATATAATATGAGGTATTTGGAAAAATTGATATAATCACGCCATGACTTAGAGACGATATCTAAATAGGTCAGTCCTGAAACTTTTAATTTAAAAGACAATTCAGCGTAAATTTTAGTGATTTTTTTAGGACTTTATAATTATACCATTTTGAGGATCTGATTGTTAGACTTAAATCAACGAGATTGTTCATCCTTTACAATATTTATATTTTTTTTTAGTAATGTAAAATTATCCACAACACCAACATCCACAAACAATTTTGGAAATATCACCAGCTACGGAATTTCTGATACTTTTTACCCGCGGTCAATCCGGGTCATAAATAATACTTGCAAATGCCACCATCTGAAATGGCCTTAAAGTCACACAACAATACGTTGACAAGTCCAGTTAGACGAGAAAAATGATTTTCAACTGTACTGTGACCTCGGCTTTGTTGTGAATGGACAGTATTTTTACTTTCAATGCAACGTTTGTGTCGTGTCACGGATGTATCTATGGTCTTGTTGAAAAGTTTAAATTGAATTAGGTAAGAGAAAATTACAAAAAAAAAAAATCTCATTTAGTTTAATAACGATTTACAGGAATATATTATGTTACAATTTAAGTTGAATGTCTTCAAATTGCTTCGGTTCTACATTAAATATTCTCATAAATACTCAATGTCCTACAAACATAAGTTCTTGATAATTTTAACGATACAACATTAAACACAGCAATTAATACCTTATCTGATCGCATACGAGATCACAATAAACATTTTTGCGATCTGCAAACCAGTTAATGCGATAAAACCGAAATTCCGCAAATATGAAGAACACCCATAAAACTAGGTCAGTATCAAATCATCTTTATTGCTTCGAATACGGAGAAATTGAAACCAGTATCGGCCCTTTAGATGATTAAATGAATTTAAAATTCAAAAGCAGTGCGCATACCGCTTTGTCGGCCCACGGTTTGACAGAAATGGACTAATATAGATGCGGCGATACCAACATACTCGAACATGACGGTATTTCAACAAACAAAGCGAATAAATTATTGTACATTAGTGATGTCCTTCAGTCTTCTACTTCTGATTAATGGGTGTTCCAAATCTAGATTCGTAAATTTAAAATGTAGGTGTCTCTGTCGTAATAGCTGTTTTTTCACAAGCTAAAGATACCAGAAACAATTTTTATAATAATTCTCTGTCTGTCTATATCCTGTTTGTTTATTCCAAGCGATATTTCCACGAAATTTTGATTGACGATGGGAAAATAGCACTCCGACAGACTAAAATGAAGTCAATAAAAAAGAGTCAAGAGCCGCTGCAACATAGACCGGGAGATACTGACACAAAATTTCGAGTCATTTGTAACAGGATGGCGGTTCTACAGGGGTCTTAGTACGCAATGACAAAAAGAAAAACGATGGTGTGAACGCTGGTACCGGCGGCTTAGTCGCGTGGGCGTTAGTCGAACTCGTCGGAAAAATAGCGAAGTCAAACGATTTGTAACACAAAAATTTTAGAATTTACCGAAAGCCCATAAAAAAGAAGTAGGCGGTAGTGTCATGCCATACTTTTCCGGTGTGACTTACAGCCCGCCATACCGACGCGAATGTGTTGATTTAAAAAAAACAATTCAACCATTTGTACCAGGCTAACATTTGCACAGGTAACCATCGTCGTGCAGCCATTTACGAAAATCGCCATGCCATACTTTTCGGACGATTCCAAATGGTCGCCATACCGCCGAAAATCTGCAAATTTTTTTTTTCGCCGAACCATTTGTAACACCCAAAATTTTTTTTCAACAACTCCTGAATGATTATAAATAGAAGTGTGATAATGCCATACCTGTGGGAGGTGGCGAATGTGTATAAGATTTTTTTTAATTGTATGATTTTATTCGTATTTTGAACGATTTGTAACAGTATGGCATTAATCTTTCCTATAAGTTTGAGGTTCAACAAATATAAATACAAAATTTCAAAGATCTAGGTGGTAGAAATCTTCACTTCTATAAATTAATAATAAATTTATTTATGAAGTATGGCAGTACTTTTTCCCCCTACTAGAAGTATGGCAAATATAATAATGGTCACATTTTATCAAATACTCTCCAAAAATCCAAATGCAATACTGGTACAAAAAGTTTGGCGAAAAAAAAAATTTTTGCAGATTTTCGGCGGTATGGCGACCATTTGGAATCGTCCGAAAAGTATGGTATGATGATTTTCGTAAATGGCTACACGACGATGGTTACCTGTGCAAAAGTTAGCCTGGTACAAATGGTTGAATTGTTTTTTTTTAAATCAACACATTTGCGTCGGTATGGCGGGCTGTAAGTCACACCGGAAAAGTATGGCATGACACTACCGCCTACTTCTTTTTTATGGGCTATCGGTAAATTCTAAAATTTTTGTGTTACAAATCGTTTGACTTTCGCTTTTTTTACGACGAGTTCGACTAACGCCCACGCGATTAAGCCGCCGGTACCAGTGTTCACACCATCGTTTTTCTTTTTGTCATTGCGTACTAAGACCCCTGTAGAACCGCCATCCTGTTACAAATGACTCGAAATTTTGTGTCAGTATCTCCCGGTCGAAGAGGACAGTCATAAATAATTAATTTTGTTATATCCTCTTATCTGTAGAACTTCCTTCAAAATCTTATAATAGTTAACTCTAGTGTTCTCCAAACATGATCTTTCATTGCATTCGATAGCCAATTTCTCTGGCGTCATGACCAATAATAAATAAATGATGCCCATGATGTAAATTTCAGCATTCATTCAAGATCTTGACGAACAAAACGTTTCTTCAAAAAATATACTTCCTGATAAAAGTATAAGGAATTTCACCGCCAAAATCCTTGAACGAGTTTGCCGAAGTACAGGTGGCTGGAATGTCGTGTTTCGTAGTCACTAACAATGCAGTTTTGTTCCCACTATTTGTTACGTGCTGTGAAATTTAAGACATTCTTATTATTGTGTCAAACTCTCTTTGCGCAATTGAATTCCGATTAACTAATTTAATGGACATACCAATTTGCAAGGACCTGAAGGAATTTAGTGTTAGAATCAAAAGGGACAAGAATAAGGACGATGTTAAAACGCAAGCTAAAAGCTCCCATGAGATTTTAAATCCAATCTACTGCACTTTTAATAAACAGGGAACACACTTTGTTAACAGAAGCACAAATCCAAACTTCAGACTGTCTCTGAAAAATTCCATAAAGTGAATGTCAACATAATCTGATCCTGGAATGAAACAGATGTGACGAAGGTCTAACATCGTGTCCACCAGTCCTACAAGTCAAACACACGATACAAACATAAATCAACAATCTATTGTATATAACATTACGTCACCCATTCATAACCGCAGGCGTTGAACGTCTACTTAATACAATATTTACAATAGATCCCAAAGTGTATGAACCGTTCACGGCCATGCCTTAGAGAGCAGAGCTTAATCAGATACCACGCATCTTAGATCTCGATACAATGACGTCATATTATGCATTCATGACACGATCTCCTCTATCCCACGCCGACACATTTTTATGCAGGTCCTAAGTGAAACAAATATAGCCTATATTATTGTAAACAGACGATTCATAACTGCGTGAACGCTGGTGCACCTACTCTTTGATATTTTGAGAGATGATGGGAAAATAATGCCTTTTACGTAAACATAAATAGTGGCTGTAAAGATAAATCCTGTTCAATAAGTGACATTGATAATATAGACTTCGACTTTCAGAACTCCTTGAAAAAGTAACTATTTATTTATCTGCTTTCTATTCCCTTAAGTATTGCCTTCTAAATGCATCTATAATCTTTACAGAATATTACATTTTATTCAGGATTTCTTTTAGTTGTATACGTAGTATATTATTATTAGTCTGTGCTTTTAGGAATCAGTCCTAAAACTACCGTTGTACCATTCTCAACCAAATCTTATCCATTGTTTAAGAAACCATACATGATACAACGTATGGCATATGTAAACTATCATAGGAAAGGGTTATTTCACATACAAAATGGACTAATAAAAATAGACTATTACGAAAAACTGTAGGCGCATTGGGCCATATGGCCGTTACGAAACATCGGCCTTATAAGTCCCGAGTGCTGTTAACAGAATTTTGACAGCTGTCATATTGATAATTTGTTGTTGCCGCTCTTTTTGCTGAGTAATATTTACGTTTAAACATCACCGATCGAATGTTTGATATATTCGGTAGCTTTTTATTTAATAACTAGCGGTCCGCCCCGGCTTCGCCCGTGGTACATATTTACGTTTTCTCTACATAAAAACCATCCTCGTACTTCAAGGAATATATTAAAAAAAGAATTATCGAAATTGGTTCAGCCGTTCTCGAGTTATGCGCTTACCAAATACCAACACATTTTGCGATTCATTTTTATATATAAGACTAGCGGTCCGCCCCGGCTTCGCCCGTGGTAGGTACATATTTACGTTTTCTCTACATAAAAACCATCCTCGTACTTCAAGGAATATAATAAAAAAAGAATTATCGAAATCGGTTCGAGTTATGCGCTTACCAACACATTTTGCGATTCATTTTTATATATAAGAAAGAAGATTAGCTTCAACATCGTCTTAAGTCAGAAGTATAATAATATTATGGTCGAATGAATTGGTAAGAAGATGAGTAGTACCATCTGGAACTATTGTATTAAAGTATTCCTAGTAAATTGTACCGTCCTAGGACGAGAAAATCGGATCACGATACACATATCTCCCAAACTTTCCAATCCATAGAAAAACATGAAAATCCATTACCTAAAGAATAATATCACATTCCATACTATTGTTAAAATACAGAACACACAGACACACGAACACGTGTTATTATGGTATAATTATAGTCCAACACATGCTCCCACACGACGTGAAGCAATACAACTGCATCTAGCTGTGGAGGTTGGAATGTTCATTCGTGAATTTGTTCATTGTAAATTTTGAGATCGGATCGAAAAATGATTATGTGATATATAATTTTCATTTCAATGGTATTTCTAAAACTTAACGTTATTTCTATAGTTATTACAACATTACTTCAGTTTGGGTTTGGAAGTATAATTGAGTACTTATAAGAGACTCTTCAGATGAATGGTACTTTCATACTTCACTGTTTAGGTATGTAGGTACTAGGTACCTATGTGAAGTTATTGATATCATTAGCTGTGCTCTGATTTTTAAACTGCTTCTATAACTAGTCCTACTGTGATAAAACAATATACCTATATACTTAACCGATTAATTGACTATTCAACAAAAATAATTATATCCAATTCGAATCAGCTAATAAGTACTAAAATAAGAAATAACTCAGAACCGTTATTGCCCTCCTAAACAATCTACATTTGCACCAGTAACTTAATAGCAGAAATCCACTGCTTAAACAGTGTCATAAATATCCACACCAAAACAAATTATAACAAGCCCTACTATACACCGTTAGTGTTGCCCACTACAATAACTCGAGAATAAACGAAGCGATAAATCAAAACGCAGTACAGTTCAGTGTTGCCACTATGACCGTAAAACGTAATTGAATAAACTCGCTTACTGACTTAAAAAATTCGTTGCCATTCAACCGGCTGATTTTTTATGGTGGCAATTTTACGGTGTGTTGTATTGAATGCTTTTGTTTATGTCACAATGGTAATAATTTAACAGTATGTTACGGAATTCTTTATTATTCAATATTCACCAATTTTTCAATTGTGAGTCTAGAAAATGGATATATTAAGTATTATATTTCATGAAATTAAAATTACATGTAGAGCATTGGTGACAAATGCCTAAAAACAATAATCAACTAAGTATTTATTTTTATATTAATACACATTTATCTATAAAAATAAAAAACCGGCCAAGTGCGAGTCGGGCTCGCGCACAAAGGGTTCCGTAGCAGCAAATATAATAAATTACAGTTAAATCAACCTATCTCAAAAACTATAAGAGATACTTTGATCAAACCAAAAATCGTTGAAAGAGTTAATTAGCATGCATCACCTCTATTTTTTTTAGAATTTTATACCCCGTAGTTATAAAAATAGAGGGGGGGGGACATACTTTTTACGACTTTGAGAGCTGATATCTCAAAAACCGTTCACTTTAAGAAAAATGTTTTTTAGAAAACTTTATATCATTTTAAAAGACCTTTCCATTGATACCCCACACGGGTATGTACATCGAAAAAAAAAATTTCATCCCTCAGTTACATGTATGGGGGGCCCCACCCCCAATTCTTTTTTTTACTATTTAGTGTCATATTTTTGTAGCGGTTCATACAACACATATTCCCATCAAATTTCATCACTGTAGTACTTATAGTTTCCGAGTAAATCGGCTGTGACAGACGGACAGACGGACAGACGGACAGACGGACATGACGAAACTATAAGGGTTCCGTTTTTGCCATTTTGGCTACGGAACCCTAAAAATGTATGCGTGAACTAGACACACTAACACACGTAAGAAGTGAAACTTCTTTATGACCTTAAAAATGTCACGAGTATGGCGTAACGCAAAAATGTCAGGCGTACGGCGTAACGCAAAAATGTCACGCGTACGGTGTAACGCAAAAATGTCACGCGTACGGCGTAACGCAAAAATGTTACACTATATTTTTGTCCAACCCCGATAAAGAAGTTTCACTTCAAAAATGTGTGCGTGTACTAGTGTACACACGTAAGAAGTGAAACTTCTTAATGACCTTATTTTTCAAAAAAATAATTTACTATATGCAACTTTACAGAAATACGTCGAACCACGCGTGGTAGGGATAAGAAAAAGATGGCGCGTAACGGAAAAATGTCACGCCTAACGAAAAAATGTTACACTAAATTTTTTTCCAACCCCTGATAAAGAAGTTTCACTTTAAACAAAGTTATACATGCTAGGTATCAGTTTATACATAAAATATAAATGCAAAAATAAAAACAAATCAACATTTCGCAACCAAGCATCATTTGTCAAAAATTCTCAAAAGTGCATTAATTAAAACGACAATTACTCGTGTGGTTTTCAACACGATATCCGATGACAATTTATAAAGTCGATTATCATCGGTATTAATAACAGTGTGATGCGCGTGCTAAGTACCACCTTTCGTAATTGAAGTGACAACTTGATGCAGTGACGTCGGCCATCTTGGATTCGGAATTATTTGTTTGCGCAACACATCAAAGGCCGGCGCGTCTTTGCGCGATGTTTCACTTGATTTACAAAAATTATTATGTGGCTTCGACGAATTATTGGAAATTGTGGATTTATCTACAGTTGCATACATTGATTTATGTGTTATAAAATTTACTGTGGAAGAACGTAATTTGTTACTTGTGCAATCTAACATTTCGGCTATGTAATAGCATGTGCTTTGCTGCCATAAAAACGCAAGTTATACATAAAATTATCATTTTTTCTACCATTAAAGTACACAGCAATAGAAACCTTACAATCGTGACGAAAAAATGTCCTTCAAACAATAATAAAGAATAGAAATCTGTATAACAGTGACCTCTAAAGCAGATCCAGATTAGAATCACGTATAAATTGATACAATTGTTCGATAATCAAGTCGAACCGCGGGGTTAGCTTAAGGTCGTGCAAACTCAATATGACGTCATTATAAATACGGTATATTTATTTTGATGTTAACAAGTGTTGAGTAACTGACGAGTCAATATTTAAGGGACCGCTTTAAATAACTGAGACAAGTACTTGGAGTCTTAAACTACATATCTGTATTCTGTGTGAATGTCATGTGATACCAATGTTTGTCTGCATATTTTTAACCGACTGCGACAATATTTTTGACATTATTCAAGAATTTTAAAGTTTTATCCAGGAAGATGGTTTTTGGAATTGATATATTTATATTGGAGATATGATAAAATTCCCAATCAAGCTTTTTTGGTAAAGTAGTTAAGAAACAAAGAGTTTTCGTAGTACGAAATTGTCAGGCGAATTGACAACCTCCTCCTTTTTTTAAAAGTCGGCTAAAAAGGCATGTTTTGGCAGAAAAGGTGCAAAATATAGAATTAAACTTTCTACAAGATAATAATAGAAAATTTACTTTCCAAATGATACCGGGAAGCAAAACATGTCACAGAGTAGCACACAACTTATATTGTAGTCCATTAAGCCCAGTACTCGACAATGCAAAATAAATAAAATTACTCTGTATATTTAAAACACAATTAGTTATTTAACAACTTGACATTTCCAACGTTAACAAGGGGAATATGACAGGCGTTGGAAAGTAGAAAATCATTAGGAAAGTTATATTTTATAGTATACTAGTGGTCCGCCCCAGCTTCGCCCGTGGTACATATTTCGCAATAAAAGGTAGCCTATGTCCTTTCTCAGGTATCAAAATATCTACATACCAAATTTCATGCAAATTGGTTCAGTAGTTTAGGCGTGATTGAGTAACAGACAGACAGACAGACAGAGTTACTTTCGCATTTATAATATTAGTATGGATTTTATGGTACAATCTGTGAAGATATTGCACAGATATTTTACTTGAAATATGAATTAAGAAATTCAAATAAATATTTACAAGAGCATGAAACATTTAACATATATCTACGTATTACAACGTATACGTTAATGAATTTCATAATGGTTAGGGAGCCAGGTGCAAATTTGGTTAACTATTTCCTCTCAAGAGATAATTCGTCAGACGCATGAGAGTATAGTATTATAAAGCCTCGTGAACGTCAGCTGGCGCTCGGTTGGGGGGGTGAGCGGTTGTAGCCTCCCACGCACATAGGAAAAAAAAATACATTCATTCATTCATTTCCTCTCAGCTAAAAGTTTGTCAAATTGTAGCTAACCCAATATCTCAACGAAAAAAAATAGTCAGCTGGTTACAACATGGTGTATTATACGTCAGCTGGAGTCTCGAACATGAAAGTTAAATTTAAAGAAAAATTTATTTTCCGTTATTTCCTCTCAAACAAAAATTTACCTGATGATAGCTTATATGTAACTGTGGATAAATATATATGTCAGCTGGCTGTATCTTGGTGGAAAAACCGTCAGCTGATACGGGAGGCTACAACCGCTCTTCCCCCCAACCGAGCTCCAGCTGACGTTCACGAGGCTTCATAATACTATACTTTGATGCATTTTACTAATTACCGCTTGAGAGGAACTTGGTCATAAAATCTGCTGCTGGCTCCCGGACCATAATAATTGTCATTATTTTACTAAATGACATTTTTTCGCATATGCTTCAAGCGTTTGTCAAAGGACTAGAAACTTAATAATTTCAAAAACTTTACATATTAATAATTGTTTTAATATACATATTCTGTGTGACCCAAATATATTCCAATATCTAATACATATTATTATAAAGGCGAAAGTTTGTAAGGATGTATGGATGTATGGATGTATGGATGTATGGATGTTTGTAACTCTTTCACGTAAAAACTACTGAACCGATTACAATGAAATTTAGCACACATATAGAGGGTAACTTGGATTAACACATAGGATAGGTTTTATCCCGGAAATCCCACGGGAACGGGAACTATGCGGGTTTTCCTTTGAAAACGCGGGCGAAGCCGCGGGCGGAAATCTAGTGACTCATAAATAAAGTCATAAATAACAATGTATTACATATCAATATTCTCAATGATGAATACATTATGAATAGAGCTAAAAGCTGTCTTTATGATCGAGTGTTATCAATTGAATCCTTATACAATGTACCTTGATGATAATGTACATAAAATATAGCCTGATGTCTATTGTCATAGATAACCAAGTAGCAGGGAACAATATTGTTATCCGTGGCTTATAACACTACGTACAGTATCGTAAATTTTATACTGTGGTATTATTTTGACAGTATGTATAGATAATGTTTGATTTATAACATAGGTAGATACCTACTATCTGTTTATTTAAAAAACTGTACATTAAAAGGTCATTAATTATAGGTAATTAGTACTATCTTAAAACGATTATAGATTAATATTTGTTTACATGAAAACAACTTACACTTTACGTGGGAGAAAGATAGTATAACGCTATTAAAAGTAGCCTAAGTACCTACTTATTAAATTCTTCAATTGGCGTGTTATATCACGTTCAAGTTAATATGTCACATTTTAAACCCAATTTTTTTTTAATCTATGCCACAGCCAAGTACCTAATTACTTATTTAATTTTTCAATTGACATGATTAATAATATCTCGTTAAAGTCACATTTTAAACCATTTTTTAATGTATACTATTTAAATGAAAAATATTGCACTTTTAGAAACCACAAAAGTTTCATAATTTCCCATTTGCATTGTAATTTGTAACAGATACGCTATGAGATCGCCCTAATACAAAATTCAACAATGTTGCAACATAGATCAAAAATTATTATCCCTAGAAATTGTATACGGTATATTATTACTTTGCCTTATCTAACATATTGTCTCTGTTAAACATTTTATTGGACAATAGAGTAGAGCAATGAATACGTATCGAATTTCACTCTATCTGAAGTATTGTTTAATGCGGATTAATTTATTAAATTTATTGACCTATAGCGTACATTTTGAAATATGCGTTGTTACTATGTTTACTTCAAATGGTTTAAATGTTTGTGTTAGTTGGTTTACTAAGTATGCTTATAAATGTTGCCTAAATTAGAGCATTTCTATAATTACTGAAAAAGATTTACAGTCATAATATAAAAAAAGCTCTTACATACTAATTTATAATATTATTATTTATTATACAAAATACGTTTTCGCCTAACCAATAACCAACCTGTATATACTCTATCTGACATCTTCATAAAATAATAACACCAAAATCTACTCAGCATTTTTCTATAACCAAACTACCAAAACTTGGCATTTACCAGTAATATTAGATGTAAATAAAGAGCAATACATGTACTTGACATCACAGTTACCGAAACCGAATGTCATCGACCCAAATACTTGTTACGGCACAACACTCGAACAGTAGGCGATTGTGAGACGAGGAAGCGTGTTTTAAAACGATATAGGTCAACTTTGAACTTAGGGATGTGTCATGTTTATCGATAGTGTGTACATTTGGTGCAACTAATGGCAGTATTTTGCAGTTTCTTATTGTTTGCAGAATTGCCGATAAATTTGTAAATTAGTAAACAATAAATGTTTCGATTCAATAAAAACAATTTTAACGAATGGTAAAGTTTAGCCACACTATAGGACTGTATAAAAATATCTAGTACAACTACTTACTGAGATTTTAATAAAATGATCTTGTTAAAGTAAAACTTTTGCAATCTTGTGAACTGTGGTAGACCATAATTTAAATGGAACGATTATGAATTAGCATAAAAACAACATAAAATATAATAAAAATGTAAATTTTGAACGCAAATTACCGTTTCAAGTACTTACACGTTTATACGTAGACAATAGAATTAATTATTGTTTACGTAACATATTCCTTATTCAAGAGCAAATATTAAAGCTGTAATTTACTTCTATTACAATAGAAACATAAGCTCTAATTATAACGTACCAACCGAACATCCAGGTCAGGGAAATATAATTCTTACCTGTAAAAAGATAAAAGCATTAGATTAGTTAAAAACATCGATATCACTAAAACTATCGATATCAGAAACTACGATTTTAAAAACATCGATATCGTTAAAAATACCGATACCAGAACATCACTAGCAATCATTGCATCATTGGGGCTAAGATTTGGAGCGGATTGCGTTTCTTTACCCAATTTTCTTGTACGTACTGTTGCTATTATTTTTTCATTGTTTCACCACACAATGCTCTCGTTCCGGTGTTAGTCATTAGTTTGTTTTACTTGCCAATAGTTACTAGTTATAACGTTACTTTATTAAGTATTTTTAACAACTTTAAGATGGTAGGATTAACAATAAATTGATGTACTTAGGATAATATATTGGAGAGATAGAGAAACTGTTTTATGAATTTTATTAAAATTGTTGAAAGATGTGTTGTAATTTTAATTAATGATTGATGCGTTTTATTTTAATTACAATTATATTATTATTCATTTAAGATGATTCTGTAATATAATATAATAACCTTTCTGTCATTTTTTCAGGAAAGCCCACTTTCCTAAAACAGCTAGAGCTGTCATCAAAATAAAGCTGTGTCTGGATTCAATTTTATGTATATCTGCAGTGCTGTTCAAAACTTGCAATCATGCAATTTTATAATTTTTAATTACGTAAACATATTTTGAAATAATTAAGTGTAAAGTAAAATTTTATGTTTATAATTATTTTACTTTCTAAATAATTAAATAAATTACTCTATATCTCATTCTCATCATAATATTTCAATTGATATTATCTAAACAAAAACATACTTTTAATTAAAGAAGTAGTGAAACTATTTAAATGGATTTCTTCGAACTATTTTCATCTTCAACGGATGGAAGCTCTCTCGACAAATTTTACTACGCATCCGGTATCAAGAATGCATCTGAAACTTATAAGGGTTTCTATAATTCCCGATGACGTCATCACACTAAAATATCAACGGGCAAATACCAGATTTCATCTCTGCGTAAGCTTTGGAATACTTTTCCTCCATGGTTTAGCTCACGTACGTCTTCTAAATATATGATGTGTGCATTTTTTTATATAAAAAATCGCCTTAATTTAAATCAAACAGGATTATGAATAAAAAAAATGTATAATCCATTAAATAATATTCCAATAACACCTATTATATTATGAAATTTAGACTATAATATGAGTTTTTGATTAATTATTATTAATTATTATTAGTTTTTGATAAAAACTTTTTGATTAATGACCCTTGCTAGGAGAAACTTTAAGGGCGAGTTGGTCTTTGCTGATGGGTTTCGCAATTTATTTCAACTTTTACGCATATTTTCATTAATTATTTGTCATATTAACTAACAGATAAGCCAACAATCTGTCAAAATCGGCTATAATAGAGTACCTATGTTAAACGTTACGCAGACATTAAAAGATTACTATGTTTTTGATTTTAACTTTGATAATTTGATTTTAGATAAATCTATAACAATGAACAGAGCCAGCAATAAGCAATCTACCAATCTGTCACTGTAAAACGAATCAGTACTGACAATGAAAAACCGTTCCCAGTGAAACAAATAGGCGTCCGTTATTTTCCGGTTGAAGTAATTTAAAAACACAAATTATTTACCATTGCATAGGTGCTGTACTTAGACTACGGTCAATGACTTTGAGATTGAGTTAATCAGAAAACTTTGAATGCTGATATTAGAAACTGATTTGGTTGTAGTTTAGTAAACAGATACCTACCTAGTCTTTATATATACAAATGAATCGCAAAATGTGATGGTAAGCGCATAACTCGAGAACGGCTGAACCGATTTCGATAATTCTTTTTTTATTATATTCCTTGAAGTACGAGGATGGTTCTTATGTAGAGAAAACGTAAATATTATGTACCACGGGCGAAGCCGGGGCGGACCGCTAGTTTATTATAAAATCTATAATAATATTATAATTAGGTATTGTTAGAGACTACTTGCATCGATACCTATGTAATTTAAGGTTTTCTTCTAATTTTCGACATATTTGAGTCCTTGTGAAAATCGTCGTGAATCGAGATAGTCATAATTTAAGTATATACCTACGATATACCTACTTGATTAAAATAATGTTTGAGTAGAACTAAAAAATATAATATCTTGAAATAATTTTACATGCTTCTGGGCAGAATAAATACAAAATATCTGTTCATTTTTGTTGAGAATGTACATTGAAATTTAAGTATACAATTAACGATTCCTTTGAATAAGTCATAACGTTACATCGTCAGAACACATGTAAATTCTTTCCTACGAACAAACAATACTTATGTAAGAAACAGTGGCTAAACGCTAACAAACTTCGTTAGCACAGGTGTTGAATGGTTTTCTGTTATATGTTTTTAGATAAACATTTTATTTTATATACTGTTTTAAGAGGAGAGTTGAGGATGCGACAAATACGATTAGAAAAAGAAAAAAGACGTGTGGCACTCGGGGACTGCCGCGGTAAAGCTATTGCATAGCATGCCTTCAAGCCACACCTCAGAGCCCGTCGGAGTGGGGAGCGTGAGGTTTTTCGTTACGGAATTTCTCGATTCGGTCCCCGCGCTCAAGGCCCGCGATAGAAGCTATGCAATAGCTTAAAATAAAAAAATGTAGGATGGACGGTTCGCAATTTAAATAAAAACGTGAGCAATTTATATTGTTATTTTTTCAAATAACTATTTAAAAATCAGAGAAAAGACCAATCAACACCAACTGATAGTAAAGTGTCATAATAATATTAAAATAATTAATTGTGTATTTTCATTCCCTATTTTTTCAATTAAATTAAGTTAAAATATAAGATCAAACAGGTATCTACTGTTTTAGAACGATGTACATTTAAAAGTATTTGCGAATGGAAAAGTTGTCTTCAATCTACATAAGTTAATGTTGACTTACGTAGATTGCTCTGTCTTCAAGGAAATAAAATAAATTTTGTTTAAGTATTTAATTTAGGAAAACTAGGGACTAGAGAAATAAACGACCGTGTTTCTTTATTAACAAATAGATCTTTTCTAATTCCTCAATATATTTTAAAGTTTAATTATTTCATAAATGTCCCTGATAAATAAAGTTTGCGCTATTAGAAATTTGATGTCAACATTGTAATTCCAGGGACAGGCATTTGTGAATCTCTTTATATATTTTAGTTACTAGCTGCGCTTCGCGGTTTCAACCGCATGGCTTCGCCCCTGTTGGTCTTAACGTGATGATATATAGCCTATGCCCTATAGCCTTCCTCGATCAATGGGCTATCTAACACCGAAATTTTAAAATTGAAATTGAATTTTTGAAAATTTTTCAAATCGGACCAGTAGTTCCTGAGATGTATTCTGAAACATTATTTATGCCTTGATCTTTTCCGAATCAGATTGCTTAGTGTGTGTATTAGACTACAGCTACAGGCCCATGTTGAAAAAATTATGGGTCATTTGAACCACCTGCAGGTGACCAATGTAGAACGATATATGAGCATAAAATAATAAGATTCAGCACTATGCCGTCACTTGTAGTTGTATGACGGTATATGACGGTAGGTCACCTGGTGGTTCAAATCACCCAATAATTTTTTCAACATGGGCCTGTAGTCTATATTAAATGTTACAAAACAGAATCACAGGTCTCATTATAAAATATAACCTTAATAAACTGTAATTCAATTCGTTCACTTTCTATGTTCACTTGTTTAGCTTCGTTGAACGAGAGATATGTATGTAATGTGATCTTTTTGCTTTATTTCTAGTTTTCCCAAGGTCCATGTCTTGATTGAAATGAAAGATGAGGTCGTGTTGTCAGATGTTGAAGATTAATTACTTTTATTTGTATGATTATATTACGATCTGCACAAAGATTAGGCTATTGATATTTAGACTTAATTAGAGTATAGTTATTGTGTTTCAGAGATTTTAAATATAGAAGAATGTTAACAATAATAATTGTGCCAAATTGTACTGGGATCGGCCCATCACCACAGACAGGACTATTCTAGCGATTAGACCTGATAATAATTGTTATTTCCAAATGCAGCAAGGAGGTTCCCGTATAATTGGAGAAAAATAGAATTCAATGTTATACTAAAATGTTCTGTGCTGACTACTGTAATTATTTATTTTCATGGAAGTATAACAATAGCTACTATAACTTTGAAAAAAATTTCTTTCACAGGATTCGAACCTGAGACCGATCTGTATTCATGCTAACCACTGAACCTGCGAGACTACAATGCTGCGTGTAATTTAACACTTAATTATTAGTGTCATTAGGTACAATTGTGACCTTCAAAGAAATTATCCTCGTGACTGCATCGTTAATAGTGTGGTTAATAGCATGATAAGCCACTTTGTGGGAGCATTTTGATGTTATTTTTACACCGTATTTATAATTACTACTTTAATTGGAGTTATTTGAATATTCCAACTAAATATCGAGGTATAAAGCGTTTTAATGTACTTAATTATTATGTTTTATGTAATTTGTATGTAAAGAAGATTGAACCCCACAACGCAGAAGAACCTAATGCGGGGTTCAATGCAGCATTTTTTGTGTTTTAAACAATTAATTATTTACCATAATTTTTATTTGAAATACAATATATTCATAGTTCCTAAACTGAATGATAGTTTCTAATACAAAATATGGGAAGTTTTATATGAACCATGAATCAAGTATATCTGTTTCTCAGACACGCAAAATCTACTGAACCGATTTGAATGAAAGAAACGTTAACTTTAATTAATAAATACCAAATAATAATAATTAGCAGCAGTGTTGTAATAATTTCTAAAAGGTTTTCTTTCAAGAAGAAAACACAATAATGACAATTAAGAAAAGTTCTAATGGATTCTAAATTGCGGTTTTTACAAAGTAAAATCAAATAAAGTTGATTATGCCTTTTATATCGAAAGTTTTTCAAAATTATATAGACTGAAATACTTTTATTATGGGAAATGAGAGGGTTAAAAATTATGAAAGCACGTAATTTTTTATTTATTTCATTATTTGTAAGTTTATATTACATATTACTTATGTTGGTTATAATAATATTATGAACCTTGATGACATAATAGTATGCAACAAAATGTTTCAATGATGAGCCGAAACAAACATTATATACAGAACTGTACAGAAATAATTCTTTAGCTAAGCTTTTTGATTTGACACAACAAAATGATATTTAATTTTTTATCATACCTAGATGCAACAATAACATCCTACTAATATTATAAATGCGAAAATTTGTGAGGATGTGTGTGTGTGTTCGTTACTCTCTCACGCAAATACTACTGAACCCATTACAATGAAATTTAACACACATATAGAGGGTAACTTGGATTAACATATAGGATAGGTTTTATCCCGGAAATCCCCCGGGAACGGGAACTATGCGGGTTTTCCTTTGAAAACGCGGGCGAAGCCGCGGCAGGAAATCTAGTAACAACATAATTATAGCTATACTTATAAGTACACGTGAACAAATGACCTTTCAACGATTGTTTTAAAAACGAATTAATGTAGTTGAACAAAAGAAACGTGATTCATACAAAATTGAAAGGTTTTAAAAGAAATATTAAGCAGTACCTTTACAAGTACATACATTTAAATTGCAAATGCAAGAGCACTTACTTGTGAGGTTAATAGACTCTTATTGAATAACTATTCAACTTGAGAATAATGTTTTAAAGAATTTAAATAAATAGCTAAAGAACTCTATTTCAAGTTTAAAAGCTTGTTTGAAAGAAAGAAAGAAAGAAAAGAAATTTATTGCCAAAAAAAAACAGCCAAACAAACTTCTTCTTTTCGTTTCTTTCTTTCTTTCTTTGTTTGAAGGTAAAAGGTCACTTTAGAAATTACCTATGCATTTGTAGATAATTTTATTGTTCGATATATTGTGTCTCAGAGATAGGGTATACTTTTAAACAATCAACAAAATATAATAAAGGAGAATCTAAAAGCGTGAAGTGCAAAAATATAATTAACATAAAATATAAAACAGATTAAACAAATCTCATTGTCTTATCAAACGACTGTTTATTATAATATACTAGATTTCTGCCCGAGATTCGCCCGCGTTTTCAAATAAAAACCCGCATATTTCCCGTTCCCGTGGGATAACCGGGATAAAACCTATCATATATATTAATTAAAGTTACCCTCTATATGTGTGCTAAATTTAATTGTAATCGGTTCAGTAGTATTTGTGTGAAAGAGTAACAAACATACATATACATCCATCCTCACAAACTTTCGCATTTATGATATTAGTATAGAAATAGGATTAATTACACAAACAATAACATTAGAAAACAAAGTGCGAATAAAACGAGTTGTACCACATTCCTTATTCCGGTATAACCTTGAATCTAGTAGAATCAGCTGGCTGTGCGTGGGATTCGTAACTGTACAATTGATAAATCATATGAACTTTTTGGTGAATATCAATCAGTTTGAGTGAAAGACATGTTCGGCTAGAGTATCGCGTGAGAACAGTCGCTTAACTTTTAGTTAAGAACCTCATTAATAAATAAAATACATAATAGTATAATGTTCAACGTAAAGGACAAGAACCCAGGGTTGGACAGAACACGTCTGGGACAGAAGGAGTATTATGTTTTTCAAGCGTATGTATGTTTCTGAGAGCCCAAACGGCTTGTCGTATTTTTATGTTTTACCTAAATAATAATATAGGACATAGGTTATATCTTATTTAAAGATTACCAAAAATATATCGGTCCGGGAGG
This sequence comes from Colias eurytheme, assembly GCF_061535395.1. Taxonomy (NCBI): domain Eukaryota; kingdom Metazoa; phylum Arthropoda; class Insecta; order Lepidoptera; family Pieridae; genus Colias; species Colias eurytheme. Next base: position 7,335,294 of record NC_142999.1, on the reverse strand, counting down.
GTGAGAAGTTTCTTCTATTTAAATAAACCAACTATAAGTTTTGATTGTTTAATTTAGGTAATAGTCAGCAAAATTTGCATATTATCTACACGTGACCATTTCTGGTTTCAAATAATTTTTTATCTTTAACTTGTTGCCAATATATAATTTAAATAAAACTATTATGTAGGTAATATTATCACGATTTGTTCAAATTCATTAAGTACTCTCGAGCCGGAAGAGGAAATCGATATAAGATATAGACAGAAAAAAAAAATACATTGGCACGATCTAATGCATTGAAACGTGTTTTTATTCTTATGCTATTAATTATAATAACTATTTATTTATTAAACACCGTGGTAAGGACTAATATTAAAGAGCTATATAGTTAAAGGTGTTTTGTCAATAAAGAATGAAAGACAGTAGTATTTATAACCTATACTATTCTCGCTTGCTTTTATATTTTTTAAATTGTGTTTGCTCTAATGATTCGCAGTTCAATAGAGTTTTCAACTGACATGAAAAAGTTGCTTAATATTATTATACAACTGTGCCCCGCGGTTTTACCCGCATTGTTCCGCTCCTATTTGTCTTGCCGTGATGCTATCTATATCCACCCTCAATAAATGGACTATTCTTTATTTTTCTATTAAAGTGAAACAATTGTTCAAATCAGAGCTGTGGTTCCTGAGATAAGCGCGTTTAAGCTAACAAACTCTTCAGCTTTTTATTATTAGTACTAGCGGTCCGCCCCGGCTTCGCCCGAGTAGGTCTAAAGATTATTTGTGCCAAATTTCATCAAAATCGGTCCAGTAGTTTATGCGTGAAAACCATACATACATACATACAAACCTTTCCTCTTTATAATATTAGTATAGATAGGTAGATCATGCTACCCTTCCACAATGAGTTCATATGCATTTAATTATACAAGTAACTTTTATAGCTGTATTTTAGCTTGTTATAACTTCGGAGCCGTTAAAAGTTTATGCCTTCTTGTTATTACATACACTCATCAACATTCCCAGAGCAAATACGTGCAGGATATCATAGTATTTATTGCAAAGCGTTAAGAACTATTTATGCGTAAATATATCACAAGATAGATCGTAATTTGTTGTTACCCGCCAGCAATTGGTTCATTAATGCATAAGAATCGAAATGTTTAGCCAAAGTTTGTTTAATAAAATAAATTATAGACCAAGCTATGAAATTAATATGTAACAGTGTAATTATGTAACAGTAAATGGAGTATTTCTTTAAATTATCATATAATTATATCAGCTTATAACTGCAATAAATACGGACAAATTATAGTTCAGTGCTTAAGCAACCTTATTCATAAAATACATATTAGTTTTAGCTATTAAATTAATTTATAATTTAGATGTGAAAGTTAATCCGTATTTATCAACGATAGCAATTTAAAATAAATTAGGATTAGGAACAATTTTAATCAAAATATAAATACGTTGTTAGGTCAATTATCACATAAGATTTAATTATACCATCGATGCTAAACCGAAAGTAAAACTCTTGTTATATTTAGCCTCAATGTATTATGTAATTAGTAGGTAGGTACCTATTTTACGAAATTTTATAAAAAAATACCTATACTTACTGTAATTCGAACATTACACAACACAGAAAATGCGTGTATTTAAAGATGAATTTAATTCCATTTAGGGCCGATTTTTCAATGCTTGGATAAAACTTATCTGTCCAATAAAGTATTACACGATAATATTAAAATGTCACGTAAACTGTCAAATACGGGCAATTATAATACGTTTTTAAAATGGTAGTTTTATACATTATTCGACGAATAAGTTTTATCCAAGCATTGAAAAATCGGCCCTTACATAAGCATACACAGCAGCAAATAAGAAGATTAAAATATGGTTTAAATGTCAAGAAAACATCTGTTCAATACAAAAATGGTTGTCGATACATTATTCACAAATGTTAAAGTTTTGGGCATCGTATTGATTGTATGAGAAATAAATATGTATGTATGGTAATATTCACTCGAAAACGGTTGAGTTTTAAATAATGATGTTACATTACGAGGTTATCGTAAAAATTAAAATAATGTTGTCGTTATTGAAATAAACAATGTGGCTTTCACTACTTTATGTGATAATTTAACGCAATCAGAAATACATATAGGTATCTCTTTTCAGTGGGAATACAACAACATTTAACGAGAGAGTATGGATTGTCCCAGTTTCCTTAAAATGTTAAAAATAATATTGAGATTGATTGAGATTATTAATTACCTATATCTAGTCTATTATTCTATTTTCCATAAATTTTGACGAGTACTAATGTACAAGTTCAAAATGTAGGTAGATACTCTACTTTTTCTGTAAGTAGTTGTTAGGTTTCCTGTTTGTACAGAGTCAGAACTCTATTAAAGTTTTAATTGAATAAAAAATTATATTTCCAAAATAGATCTAATATTCTAATATATATTATAAAGGCGAAAGTTTGTAAGGATGTATGGATGTATGGATGTATGGATGTATGGATGTTTGTTACTCTTTCACGTAAAAACTACTGAACCGATTACAATGAAATTTAGCACACATATAGAGGGTAACTTGGATTAACACATAGCATAGTTTTTATCCCGGAAATCCCACGGGAACGGGAACTATGCGGGTTTTCCTTTGCAAACGCGGGCGAAGCCGCGGGCGGCAATCTAGTCGATAATAATTGTAACAAATCTATGTACCTACTTCTTAATAATAAATTGCTCTATGATATCCAATCATGTACCTACTAAGAATCCTTTATTTGGAATTCTCACGAATTTTCATCGTAAATGTTTTTATCGTATGAATTATGATAGTTATTCTTGTAAACGAAGACAAAACCTACAAATTAAGGATCGTAAAAATCCGTCTAGCCCTCTATAACTTTAGCCTGACGTTGTTTTATATTTTACTACTATTTCTTCTTTTATTACTATTTCTTTGTAAGCGAAAAGTTATAGGTATAGTTAAATAGTTTCATAAATTAATGACGCATACGGAATAACCGTAAAAACTTTATTTTACGAACAAAAAGGACATTAATCGATATTTTACTGTCTATTCGATACCAAATTAAGATATTCATTAATTACACAAGGAAGTAATTCTTTGTGTTCTTTGTGGAGTTAATGAGTCATTAATTGAGTTGTAAATTTTGTAATTAATGACTGTAAAGATATTTTATGTTAATTTTGTATTATCCCTCCTTTACTAGAAAAAGGTATCGTAAAATACATACATTATGCTCTGTAGTTTGAGGTCAATCTAGCATAAAATATTATATTTTTGTTATATTGAAACATACCTACTATTCTATGATATTTTGTCTTTAATAAACAAAACGAATCCATCAATTTTTAAGTTTGAAGTTTTAAATAGTGACTCTAGGTGTTTTTGCACACATCGGAGAGGTAGTTGCTCTATTGTCATAAAATCAAAAAAATAACGTTCCAAAAATTTTTTAAAACGCCCATAGTTTGCAAAGTTGTACCAATTCTTATATATAAAAATGAATCGCAAAATGTGTTGGTAAGCGCATACCTAACTCGAGAACGGGTGGACCGATTTCGATAGTTCTTTTTTTATTATATTCCTTGAAGTCCCAGGATGGTTCTTATGTAAAGAAAACATAAATATGTACCACGGGCGAAGCCGGGGCGGACCGCTAGTCTTTATATATAAAAATGAATCGCAAAATGTGTTGGTAAGCGCATAACTCGAGAACGGCTGAACCGATTTCGGTAATTCTTTTTTTATTATATTCCTTGAAGTACGAGGATGGTTTTTATGTAGAGAAAACGTAAATATGTACCACGGGCGAAGCCGGGGCGGACCGCTAGTAAATTAATAATAATAATAAAAATCATCAGATGAAAATGAAAAAAATGAAAAATATATTTATTTCATACACACAATTTTCAAAAACAGAAAGTGGATGAGTCCTCCTAGTAAGTTTACAAAAACCTGTGTCAGGAGGACCCGCTCTTCCTTAACTAAAGTTTACAAATATAATACGTGTGCGTGTATAAGTGAGTGAGTGTGTGTGTGTGTGTGTGCGTGCGTGCGTGTGTGTGTGCGTGCGTTCGTGTGTGTGAGTGTGTGTGTGTGTGTGTGTGTGTGTGTGTGTGTGTGTTTGGGTATGTTTAAGCTATTACAGAATATTATTTAATGTAGTGTAAAAGCGCCTCAGTATCCTCATAGGAAAGTGTTTTTAAATAATGAATAACTGTTTTTTTAAAATCACGATGATTAAGTCTATGAATATCCAAAATATTATTAAGACGATACACAAAAAAAAAAATCTACTGCTTGGCGGGCGGAGTCTAATAGCTCGCTATCGCGAACGCGGGTGTGCGCGAAGTCATTCTTGCAAACTCGCCGCGCTGCCGCTGGCCGACTCGGGACAAACATGTATGGAGTCGTCATATAGTTTTTCGGCGGTACTTTTTTCGGCGGTAGGCAGAAAATAAATAAACACGTGTTTTAAATTGCTCCCAAATTTATTTTTTAATTAATATTAATAACTTTTATCAAACTATGCTTTAAAGTGTCTAATATACTCACCTGTACTTTTTCCTTCAAAACTACATAAAAAGAGCTCTTAAATAATACAATCTCAACTATATAAACTTTACTTCACTTTGTCACTATGGAGTCTATTAAACAATCTGTTGCTCAAATGTCTGAGACTTTTAATAAACGTATGTGGTTGGTTGATTGGTGATGTTAAGAAGATTATCTTGTCCATAACTTCGAAGGCCGTTGGCACTGACCGCATTTGCCGTAACATGATCATCCCAATCCTTGATATAATTGATTCCATCATTACTCACATCCTCAACTTTTCCATTACGTCCCACAGCTTCCCGTCCATCTGGAAAGATGCTCATGTCATCCCCCTACCTAAAAAAAACAATCCAACATCCTTCAATGAGTATCGTCCTATCTCTATCCTACCTTTTCTGTCCAAAGTACTGGAACGCTTAATTCATAAACAGTTGAGCCAGTTCTTGTACAGTCACAACATCCTAAGTCCTTACCAGTCCGGTTTCCGCCCTGGTCATAGCACGGTAACTGCCCTAGTCAAAGTCGCCGATGATATTCGTTTAAGTATGGACAAGCAGCATCTCACAGTTCTAACATTGTTAGACTTCAGTCAAGCTTTTAACTCCGTTGACTTTGAAATCCTGTTGAGTTTGCTAAAATCTATTAATATCTCTCCTTCGGCAATTGATTGGTTTCGTAGTTACCTGATTGGTCGTCGGCAGCGTATTATGAATGATGATCAATATTCATCGTGGTGTAATCTCGTTGCTGGTGTACCACAGGGTGGCGTGTTGTCTCCACTCCTTTTTGCCATTTTCATAAATTCTTTGACTCCTCATATAACGTCTCTCTACCATATGTATGCAGATGATCTTCAAATTTACACTCACTCAGACGCAGGGTCTCTGCCGGAGGCTATCAGAGCGACCAACACTGATTTAGCTTCCATCAGTAAGTGGAGTACACTTTTTGGAATTCAGATCAACCCACGCAAAAGTCAAGTCATTATAATTGGAAGTCCACAACTCCGCTCAAAAATAAGCTGGGCCGATTTACCCCCTGTGCACTTGAATGGAATTGTCATACCCTATAGTTCTGAAGTAAAAAATCTAGGCATAACTTTCGACGAGGTGTTATCATGGGTGCCTCAAGTCAAAGCAGTTAGTAAAAGAGTATTTGCTGCCGCAAACTCTTTGAAGCGCTTGAGTCGTTTCTTGCCTATACCCACCAAAGTTATGCTAGCTCAATCCCTTCTCCTTCCCCTTTTAGACTACGCGGACTCTTGTTACACGAACCTGAGCGAAGATCAGCTCAATAAACTTGAACGATTGCAAAATTTCTGCATCAGATTTATATATGGTCTACGTAAATTTGATCACGTGTCAGAATTTCGCAAGAAGCTCAAGTGGCTACCTATACGCCTGCGTCGGAATGCTCACACTCTCCATCTCCTCTATTCCATTCTTTTTCATCCCAGTACTCCCTCCTACTTGAAATCCAATTTCCATTACCTTGCTTCTGAATCCTATACTCTCCGATCCTCTAATAACTTTCTACTCCGTTTTCCTGTGCATGGTAGTAAATTATTCGGTACATCGTTTACTGTATCGGGTATCCGTTTATGGAATGCCCTTCCTGAAACGATTCGTGGCGCCCAGACGATAAGATCCTTTAAAAAAATGCTTAAAGACTACTATCTATCTATATAAATATTGTATGTATATTGTATATTATATGTATATTGTATATTTTGTATAGTATGTATATATAGTATGTATGTTATCTATTTATAGTGAAGTATTTATATATTGTAATCTTATGTATAATTATGTTTATGCATTTTATATGTATATAAATATAAGTAATTTTTATATATAAATTTATGTTGTATTTATAAATTATGTGTGACGTTGTGCTTTATTTTTATTTTATTATTATTATTATTTTTTTTTTCTTCAAATTAATTATTTTAAATTTATTAGTTATTTGGCTTCCTAGCCTTTGGTATAATATTATGCTCTGTCCTTTACCTGAAGGTTGCCTGGCAGAGATGGCTTAGAGCCATAAGGCCGCCTTTTGTACATTTAAATCCATTAAGATATTATAAAATAAGATTAAACCTAATGTACAATAAAGAATAAATAAATAAATAAATAAATATGATGGAGTTCCAAAACGATCTGCAGAAGACCAGCACTACTTCATCCTTGGCTAGTCCTCCATCAAGACTAGCATCAGATTTCACTGCTTTCCGAGCGTTCGTTGTAACCTCGCTTCAGTGTCTGCAGGCTCAAGTTGATGCTCTGACTCAATTGCACGACAACCTGGAGATGAAATACAGGCGCAAAATTCTTTTGGTGCATGGAATACCCGAAGGCAGGGATGAAAACTCAACCTCTGTCACTATTGCTGCTATATCCAAACACTTAAATGCATCCCAACTGTCTGGTAATGACATCAGCCGCTGCCATCGGATGGGCTCAATTAAGGAAGGCAAACCTAGACCTGTTCTTATCAAATTTCGGGAACTTCAAATGAAACAACAGATCTGGTCCTCCAAGACAAAGTTCAAGGGTTCGGGTATTACACTATCTGAATTCTTGACCAAGGGTCGGCATGAAATCTTCATGGCTGCCAGAAATCAGTTTGGAGTGCCCAAGTGCTGGACCAGGGATGGTAGGATCTTTGTTATGGCTGCTGACGGAGTCCGCCACCGTGTGGATAGTATGGGTGACCTCAAGAACATCCCCTCCAGTGCGGCAGAAAGTAACAAGGCTCATCCAAGTGCTTCAACGTCCTCTGGTGACCCTTCAAAACCCATCAGGGGTGTATCACGCTCTAGGAGGCCAACAAGAGCTAAGTGATTGTCCTAACAGTAAATTTGTTCGGTTTTATTCAATGTTCAAGTTCTCTCACTATTTAAATCATCTTTTCTCTCTGACTACCTCTTTAATTATATCAATTAACTTGCTGTTCTTATTGAATCTATCCAATCTGTAATTTCTTTCATCATAACTTATTTTTTTTTTTAAACTGTAAATATGAGGTATTCACAAAATGTTTCAAGTTTTAATTATTTCTATGTTATAAGTTTGGACTTTGGACTGTCACTTGTTGTTGTTATTCATTTGTTACTTTATGTCAGCTGTCAAATGTCGTTTGTCATTTGTCCTAAGTTGTTACTACCATAGACTATATCAGCTATACAGTATAATCCTTGCTAATCGTACTGCTCTTAATTATTATTATTTTTTATTTCTTTTTATTCTTTTTTTAAGTTTATATATATCATTTTTGAGTCAATTAACGGTTTATATATTATGCTCTAAATTGTTATAACTGTAAAGGTGGGTACAAGGTAACCAAGCGTGAACTTGCATAAAAATAATATTTGCTTAATTTTAATCTATATTATTATTATTTTTTTTTTTTTTTATTTATTATAAGAAATTTTAGTATATAACTTATTTATTATTTATATATATACTTTTTATTTATTTATATTTAAATGTCAGTCGATACAAATTTGAATTTTAATGATGATCTTTTCTCACACTGGTCCAATTCATCTCTCAGTAGTGATGATAGTTTTCACAGTGCTATTTCCCCTCCTCTAGATGCTACCCTTGACTCCTTTTTCAACAACGTCCCTAAAAACTTTAATACCATCCATATTAATGCGCAAAGTATTCCGGCACATTATCCCGACATGCTTTCATCGTTTATATCAAGTAATATCCATGCCATCCTTGTATCAGAATCCTGGCTCAAGCCGTGTCATTCCTCCTCAGCTTATTCTCTCCCCGGCTTTCACCTTATACGCAATGATCGTGTTGGCAAGGGCGGTGGTGGAGTAGCTATCTACCTTCGCTCTCACATTCCGTTTAAATTAATTTGCTCTTCCTCGCAACCTCCTCCTGCTTCTTCCACTGAACATCTCCTTATTGAAGTCCTTTTGCCGCAAGCTAAAATCCTTCTTGGTGTTTTTTATTGTCCTTCTCTCTCCATAGATTACTTTTCCTCCTTCGAAACCCTTGTAGATTACCTCTCTCCCCAATATGAGCATTTAATTTTCATGGGTGATTTCAACACTTGTCTGCTTAAAGGTGATAGCCGTAGTAATAAGCTGCTTTCCATCCTGAATTCCCACAATCTCCATGCCCTTTCCTCAAATCCAACTCACTACTTTCCTGGCTGCAATCCTTCTCTACTTGACCTAATGATAGTCTCCTTACCCAACTTCATATCCAAGCATGGTCAGTGTTCAGCCGATGCTTTTTCCTTTCATGACCTCATTTACCTTTCCTACAAGCTCCATTCTCCGAAACTTAAACCGTCTACCATTTTGCTGCGTAATTTTGGGGGAATGGACGTGAATTTGCTTCGCTGCGATGCGCATAACATTAGATGGGAAGAGGTGTTTGATGCGCAGTCTATAGATGAGAAAGTCTCCTTATTCAACACATTTGTTTTAAATCTATACGACAAATTTGCGCCACTCCGACCTGTCAAAAAGAAGCACACACCGGCACCTTGGCTTACTCCGGAATTAAAATCTCTTTCTTTAAAAAGAAACCGTGCCAAGTCTAAGTTAAAAACCGCACAAACGGATGAAGCGCGGGCAAAGTATAATAGGATACGTAATCGTTGCAATGTATTGTGTAGAGACGCTCAGCGACGCCATATCCACAAATCCCTTGAGAGCGGTGATTCAGGTACAAATTGGAAATTTCTGAAAAGCTTGGGGATTGGTAAAGAGTCTAATGCTTTTCCTAATACTATTGATATAAGCCAACTCAATATGCACTTTACATCATCCTCCTCGCTTGACCCCAATATGAAACACCGTACTCTCAAAAACCTCTCCACCTTTCCTACTCCTGCTTATCCTCCTTTCCTTTTTAAGCAAGTCTCCGAACGGGATGTTAAGAAACACATATTGTCCATCTCATCAAATGCTGTTGGCTGTGACCTTGTTAGCCGTACTATGATCATTCCCATCCTTGATATCATTATTCCCTCCCTTACTCACATTCTGAACTTCTCCATGTCCACCGGTACACTCCCAACTGTTTGGAAAGATGCTCAAGTCATCCCTTTACCCAAAAAATCCAACCCGAATTCCTTTTCAGATTTCCGTCCAATTTCCATATTACCTTTCCTATCCAAAGTCCTTGAACGTATAATACATCAGCAACTTACCTCTTTCCTGAACAAACATAATATCCTTAGTGATTTTCAATCCGGATTCCGTCCCGGTCATAGTACGACTACAGCCCTGGTCAAGGTTACTGACGATATTCGTGCTGGTATGGACAATAAGCAGCTCACAGTACTTACTCTTTTAGATTTCAGCAACGCTTTTACAACTGTGGACTTTGACGTACTGCTGGGTCTGCTGCGTGTTCTTAACATTTCTCCTTCCGTAATTGACTGGTTCCATTCCTACCTACACGGCCGGAGGCAGCGTATCTTGGTGGATACTAAGTACTCATCTTGGTGTGCGGTCTCTGCCGGTGTGCCTCAGGGCGGCGTTTTGTCTCCTCTCCTCTTTTCCATCTTCATTAACTCCTTATGTTCCCGGCTGACGTCTCTGTACCATATGTATGCTGACGACTTACAGATTTACACCCAGTCCTCCCTTGCTGACTTACCTATGGCTATCCATTTTTCCAATTCCGAATTAGCTAACATAACCAGCTGGTGTAACGAATTTGGACTAAAACTCAACCCAGCTAAAAGCAATGTCATCATAATCGGTAGTCCTTATCTAATTTCGGAAATCGACTGGGGTATTTTGCCAAACATCAAAATCGGTGACGTTGTTATACCTTACAAAACGGTAGTTAGAAACTTAGGTGTGGTTTTTGACCAAACCTTGTCCTGGTCTCACCATATTCAGGAATTAAGCCGTAGGATCTATGCTGCTTCTGCTACGCTCCGGCGGCTTCGTAACTTCTTGCCTATTCCTACCAAAATTACGCTAGCACAATCCCTTCTCCTTCCTATACTTGATTACGCAGATGCATGTTTTCCTGATTTAGCAGTCGAGCATCTTGATAAACTTGAGCGTCTCCAAAATTTCTGTATTAGATTTATTTTCGGCCTTCGAAAATATGACCACGTTTCTTCTTTCAGGAAAAGGCTCAAGTGGCTCCCTATCCGACTTCGCCGGAATCTACACTATTTGCAACTACTGTTCCGTATCCTTTTTAATCCCTCCGCTCCTTCCTACCTCAAGTCCAATTTTTCCTTCTTGCACAGTGAAAGCTACTCACTTCGCTCTGAGGATAGACTCATCTTGCGTGTTCCAAGCCGACGCACAAATTTTTATGGCAAGTCTTTTGCAGCGATATCAGTTAAGTTATGGAACTCTCTGCCATTAAATATTCGTCAAGCCCAGACCCCTTCGGGTTTTAAAAATCTTGTGCGACAACATTTTCTTTCCGCTGCTGATCCGGACCAGTAATATTTTATTAACTTTTTATTTTTCTTTCATATTTTCATTATGTTACAATATGTACGTGGTACTCTGTATTAGATATAGATGGTATTCGTATAACAATTTTATCTTATTCAATATCAGTGTGTTTCCCTCTAAGTATATATTTATTTATGTTTATTATATATAATATGTAATTGGTATGTATATCTGTTTATTTTATTTATGTATATGTATATTTATATATTGTGTATGTATATGTATAGTATATGTGATATTGTATATGGATATGTATTATTTAAGGTAGATATATATTATTATTTTTTTTTTTGTTTTCTTGCTATTAATTATTCTTTTTCTGTTCTCGTCCCGCCAATTAGTGATCTTTTTGCTTGTTTACCTTTTACCGTGGTTGCCTGGAAGAGATCACTATTAAGTGATAAGGCCGCCAAAATAGTTGTACTCTGTTCTATGTGTATTGTGTAAGTAGTTCTAAGGCTTCTGTACAATTATTAAAGTGTTAAATAAAATAAATAATAATAAATAAATAGTTATAATATTCTTATACATATATTTAATTGTTGATTTATTGGTTTTATTTTCTTGCTTATAAACAAATAATCTTCTTTTTAACAACTACTTAGACATTATTAATAATTATTATTATTTCGTAATGTTTACTTTATTACAAAATAATACAGGTTATAAATAATCTTTAAAATAACAAAAAATATTGTTACTCTGAAAAAATGAAATGGTACTCAATAACGCGGACTACTGAATGGATTTAGATAGAATTTGATGCTGACGTAGATATTACGTCATGCCCAGAAATGAAAGGTAATATTTCTGAAAGAAGTTATAAACCCTAATTCTTCTCAGTCAAAGTCAAGAGTGGAAGATATCACTAATACAGTAAAACTGATGCGAAACTTTGGATGTTAATTTGTATATTTTTTTGTTAGTTGTTACTTAATCACGTCAAGACTACATTACCAATTTTGATAAAATATAGCTAATTGCCTGGATTTACACATAGGATACTTTTTATCCGAACTGAACACTTCTGTGGGATAAGACAGAATTCACGATATAATCTAATTCCACGCGGGCAAAGCCGCGGTCGGAATGATATTTTTTTAAATAAAAAAATTGTTTAAAAAAAACACAAAATATATTGACGCATGTATTTATTTTTTGCACTCTATTATAATTGTAATTATTCATTACAAATAATCAAAATAAAATAGCCAGAACAAAGTTAGGCCCTGGTAGGGTAGGTAGGCAGGTACAGCAATGTGAGACGAACATACTGGCTTATTTATACCAATAATAATGTATTATAAACATTAAATTAAGTTTACTTTCTAACAACAAAAATACATAATATTAGCTAATGTGAAAGCGAATCAACCAATCATCCCACAAAAATGAAATGTGCACACAAATATTCATCCAAATCGGTTCATGTCATTAGGAGGAGTGACTGCAGCGCCATCTTCCGGGCCCAATTGTGTTTCCAGATCACCCAGGAACTCAATGTAATATATGTACTTACACAAAATTTTTCGAAATGAAAACTCACATTACTATGTAAATATGAATACAAACCTGTTTTATTACTAAGCAATTTCCCGCACAGGTGTAGTAAGTATAAATGAAATAAATATCAACATCAAATTCTTTATACAACATACTTATCTACCACCTTCTAAGAAATGTAATTCTTGAAATTATTTCGTATTTTTTTTAAATATAATACTACTCCAATGAGCTCCTGTTCCATATTATGTCCACCATACTTCCACTAAGTTCACCATGATTTTTTATTTCTTTGCACTTTGTTGCTTTTTGCTAAAAATGGAATCATACGATAAAACCAGTAGAGCTTTGATAACATACATTTTTGACTGAATAAAGGTACTTACGAAGGAGTGGATTCACATTGTGAACAATCAGTGGGTTTATTTTCCTTCTGGATTCCGGATTTCTGAACAGATTATTTATGCTATAAATGAAAAAATCTTTCACATTCGTTATGTACTTAAAACAGGGGTACATATCAAACATCGTCTATAATACAATTATCATCAAATTTAAAATAAAACCAACTTACTTCATTAATTTGTTCCAATTGTAAGCATTCTTTTTCCTCCAACCTTTATGTTTCTTCTTCTTATTTTCTTTATTGTCCCCATTTGTCTCATTTTGTCTTATCGTGTTATCACCCTTTTTTACGATTGCGCGAGCGACACAAGTTCCCCGTGTGACGGCCGTAGCGGGAATGACTCGTGCAGCGATCGGGGTAGGAAGGTACAGGGCGGCTCTCGATATATTGGCTGGTCGCGCGCTAATTTCAAGTATTTCTTGTTTATTTCAAAACCATCGCATATTTCAAAATTCTAACACGGTAGACGTATAGGTTGTATATTTTATAGTTAATATCCAAAAAGTCGTAACTTTACGTTTGTTATTTTGAAGATGCCAGAGATTAAAAAAAAATAACAATGATAACTTTGTATTTTTTTTCTATCGAGAAAATATCATGGAATCATGTTTCTAAAACGGTAGACGTATTGTGTTACTATTGAACTTTCTTGTCAAGAATTTTCATCATGACAACTTTAATAATATAAAAATTACGAAGGTTTGAAAAGGGCCGTAAATGTTAGAAAAATTAATTCATCACCTTAAGACGATTATAGAGGTAGATGGACCTTGCTTTAAATTGGTGTTTAGCAAAAACTGTTTTAGTACATATAGTGTTAAAAACGTCTTTCTTTCTCCTTCTATTTTCAGTTGATTTGTCAAAAGGAGCCATTTTACGAATTTTAGTAGTAACCAAAAGAATGTACAACTGTCTAACTGTTAGAACATCGCAGATTTTATATAGTTCCGAGGCACTGTGTTTCATTAGATCAAAAAAATTTCCCTGTGCTGTTTATTGTATTTATCGATCAAGGGATGTATTTATAATGTAAGAGTAGAACACCCACGTGTCAATTTCTTATACTTTATTTTTAAAAAAATGACAAACTTTAGGTGAATTTTTCATGAAAAATATTGAAATGTATTCTGAAATAGTAACTGTCTAAGATATTTATTTTAAATAAATATAGACTTATAAAGCATCTTTGGGCGCATATTATCCAGTTTTTATTTTTTGAAAACTACCTCCGAATACCGAGAAATATATTTTTTTCAGATTTTCGTTTTTATTTTTTTTCTCCCTAAAAACGCAAAAGTGCGGCTTGTCACTAGCATAGAATTATTGCTCGTAATAAGGCCTATCACTCATAAAAAAACCACGCCGCACTATTGCGGTTTTCGGGAATAATACGCTATTTTCAAAAAGGTCAAAAAACACAATATAGGGTTGTCGCCAAAAGGTCAAACCAGTTTTTTTTTTCTAAGTGTGGATATACAAGGAATAAAAAGAGATATAACTTACATACTTATCACATCGCAAGCCCGAATTTATACAGGGTTACTTGTAAAACACCGGCAACCTCGCAGGACAAGATAGCTAACATCATAAGTAACAACATTTGTTCTACGACTTTTGATAATTTGTTAGATTTTATTTTCATACAAAAATAAATATTCATTTAATTTTCCGTCTGAATATTATAAACTCTACGCCTCCCAAAAATTACGTAAACAAAAAGCGAACGAGAGGGGGAAGGGGGCGTCGCGTCGTCCATCCGATAATGAATAGAACATAGACTTACAAATGTAAGGAGAGTACAATAAAAGTTTAAAAAATCATTTAAAAATAATTTATTGCGTTATGCCAAAAGTCGTAGAACAAATGTTGTTACTTATGATGTTAGCTATCTTGTCCTGCGAGGTTGCTGGTGTTTTACAAGTAACCCTGTATATTAATTGTAATAATGTCCTATAATATTTATTTATTTAAAAAAAATTAGTATAAATAAAAAAAATTAAAAAAAGGTTCCCCAAGCAGGTCATTAGATTTCCTGCCTAAATATCTCATTTATTGTAATATGGTAAAAAATATAGTACAAAACAAAATAAAAAGAATGATGGTCAAATTTATTGACAACCCTTACACTATGTTTAGAAATTGGATTCCTTCTAAAAACCGCAATAGTGCGGCGTGGTTTTTTTATGAGTGATAGGCCTTATTACGAGCAATAATTCTATGCTAGTGACAAGCCGCACTTTTGCGTTTTTAGGGAGAAAAAAAATAAAAACGAAAATCTGAAAAAAATATATTTCTCGGTATTCGGAGGTAGTTTTCAAAAAATAAAAACTGGATAATATGCGCCCAAAGATGCTTTATAAGTCTATATTTATTTAAAATAAATATCTTAGACAGTTACGATTTCAGAATACATTTCAATATATTTCATGAAAAATTCACCTAAAGTTTGTCATTTTTTTTAAAATAAAGTATAAGAAATTGACACGTGGGTGTTCTACTCTTACATTAAAAATACATCCCTTGATCGATAAATACAATAAACAGCACAGGGAAATTTTTTTGATCTAATGAAACACAGTGCGAGGTTGAAAACCTTCGCGGTTTAAAGTACATCACTTTAAGTAGACAACGATGGCCACGTTCCACGTCCAAGAGTTTAGTTTTATTTGCTCCACCCCATATAGGGATACAATAGTTAATTACAGATTGCACAAGAGATTTATAAATTTGGTTAATGAGTTCAGGAGTGGTTATATGTCTTAACATTTTAAAAATCCATATAAATTTTCGGGTTCTTTCATTAATATAGTCTAGATGGCAATACCAAGAGAGGCGATAATCTAAGATTATGCCTAAATATTTAGTAAAGGAAACTTTTTCAATTAAATTACAATTACAATTCAAGTTATTTATATTATTACATTCATGAAGTTTTAAAGAAAAGTTATTATTAGGTTGAATTCTATTGTTAATTGAGAAACAAATATAATTCGTTTTTTTAATGTTTAATGTAAGTAGATTCAATTTAAGCCAATCATAAATCTTTGAGAGACCCAGTTGAGCAATTGAGTACACCATATTCCATGAGCGCCCAGAAAACACTATAGCGGTGTCATCTGCGTACGAAATGATTTTACCACCATCAATAGGAAGGTTAGTAAGATCGTTAATGTAAATTAGAAACAGAGTCGGGCCAAGGACACTACCCTGGGGTACACCAAAAGTAATGTCCATATCCCGACTCACTTGATTATCAATTTTAACTCTTTGGGTGCGGTTTAATAAATAATCCGTTAACAATTTAAGAGGTGTTCCCCGAATTCCTACACGCTCTAATTTGTGAACAAGAGTGGGAAAAGAGACGGTATCGAAGGCCTTTTTTAGGTCCAGAAAGACAGTTAAACACTTATTTCCTAGGTCAAGTTGGTCTATGATTGAAGATGTGAGATGTGAGATCGTCATGAGTCATGACCTTATTTATTAAAAATATACAAAGAACAATGTGTTAGAATTTAACTTCATTTATAACGCTCTATTAATAACCTACCATAAAGTCGGTCATTCCAGAAAAAATTAAAACATATGTTTAATGACCTATGACTCAGCCACAGATATTATTCTGAAGTAACACGGATAAATACAAATGAACACCATATTCGTTTTATATGTAGCTTCTAAATTATACATTCGCCTTTTTTACATTATCTGCATATTAAGTACGGAGGATCAAAATTTAGTTTGTTTAAAAATACACTTTTTTTCAAAGGAATAAGGTGTAAAATAGATCTGTTATGTAAGGATAATATGATGTGTTTTTTTTTCGGTAATGTTATAATCTGAAGAATTGGAGTTGATTTTCAATTGTTAACTTTTTTTGTCTCGTAGATGGAGTAGCTTAAATCGAAGTTCATAATAATATTAAAAGGCTTCCTGTATAACTAAATATATGGAATAAAAATTACTTCAAAGGTACATGTAAGGTATATATTTTCGTTATAAATGCAAGAGTTTAGGTACGAGTAGGTACCTATATAAAACGAGCGTGGATCAGTCAAAAGTTAAAATTATTATTATTTTGCTATCCCATGGCAATTACTCTCAATACACTGTGAAGTGTTAAAATAATATATGTACTTAAATAAGAATACAAATCTGAGAAAGATTCATCAAACGCGTGAGTGAACCAAAAGCGGATTTAAAGAACGTATGGCTCAAATGAAGCAACAGTCGCAAGTAAAGCTGTAGGCAATCACTAGTTAAATCAATCGTTATATCACCAAAAGAAACTTGTTTCATTTATGTCAAGAAAAATAATATTTTGACCGCAATGAAGATTCCAACGTAAGAAAGTCAAATTCTTTACATACTACAGTATATAATTTCCAATAAAACCGGCTAAGTGCGAGTCGGAATCGTGACCAATGGGTTCTGTAAGTAGGTTTGTACCCTCTTTCATAAAAACATGTTAGTTAAAAGATATTATTTAGATATCATTAAAAATTCGGTCCTCGTATTGTCTCTATTTTTTGTGTTGTTTTTTAATTGTTATTTTTAATCATCATGAGAGCTAATACATATTATGTACTTCATTATATAAAACAGTAAAAATTAACATAAACATACTTAAGTATTTCATGTTTTATAAAATAACGTGATAAGTAACTGATTTATCATGCGACTGTATACTTATTAGAATTTATTCTATTTATTAGGTTCCGAACAAATTTTTGGTTTTCGTTTGTCCCCACGGAACCCCAAAAACGGAGCAACAAAAATGTTGACATTGAGCGCTCAATCACGTAGTGAAGCGAAATTTTTGAAAGTGCTCCCCGGAACTAAACGACCGCATCATTATATGTTTAATGTCAAATTAACACTTTTTTAGCTGCTAATTCTATGAAACTGTAGATTTCAACCGACTTTGAAAAAGTAGGTTCTCAATACGACACTATTTTTTGGATTTATTACCTCAGAACTTTCGACAGGGTGTACCCATTTCTTATGATCAAAAATTAAATATTTCATACACATCCAAAGATTTGTATAATAAGTCGTTGAAATTACATTTATTTATGTACAATATTCGTGATTTTATAAACTGCAGATATAGAGTACTGGATGCATTCCAATAAAGTATTATACAAAAAATAACAAAAAAACAATCATAAATAAAATACGCTTTAAACGCCGACTAAACATAAATCATAAACTATACCAACTGCACCTTAAAATTAATACCTAAACACATTTCCATATTTTAACTATTAGTCATTAAAAATGTTTACAACAACGTTTCAAACATTGCAAAGAATATTATATTACGTCACGTAATACATGAACTTAATACTATACTAATCAAAAAATCGAACGATGAGTCATTTTAGGTCATCCACAATAATATGATAAAAAGTAAATAATATCAACACCCCTCCATCCGTTTCGGAGTCATTCAGAAGCAAAAATGAACTTTATTTTCTACGTTCATAATATGAACAGGAAGTTGGACTGCATTCTTAATATCAATTATACTACTCACTGGAATAAGTAAAAAGAAAATAATAATACAATTAAAGCGTCATTTTAACTTAATAAGTATGCAGAGACAGCTTTTCTCACTACTATTAAGCATTCACTTAAGTAAACCGATAACTTGCATGTAAATTAATAAACGAATTACGAAATTATCGATTTGACGTCTCAATGTCGAATATTATGTTTCAAAGTAGAATTAAACCTGTTCGTGATTTTATAAATATAGAGTACTGGATGCGCTTAAAAAATAATATCTTAACTAGCTTTCCGCCCACGGCTTCATCCGCGTAGTCTAAAACTTAAAAAAAATATACAAAAACCTTCCTCTTGAATCACTCTATCTACTAAAAAAACACATCAAAATATGTTGCGTAGTTTTAAAGATTTAAGCATAGCTGTAGGTATATAGAGACGGACATATTCGACTTTGTTTTATACAATGTAGATGTTATATTATGGTAACTATTATTTATTATATTGAATTGAATTTCAAATATCACAACAAATATTATGACAGAAGAATATTTTGAGCGGAAATTTGTTTTGTAATGTTAAATGTAAAGGTCACATTTCTACCTTTGTTTGTTTGTAAGTTTGTTTGTAAAGATCTACTTAAAAACCGAGTAAATTAATCTATTTTTTTTATCTAAGAAACAGAAAAAAGAAAATCATAATACTATCCAGACATTATAAACCCACGTGTTACAGTCTGCTATGACAAGCAAAGTCGTAATCACGAAAAGCTAAACCTGAGTAATGACTAATCGTGACGGAGAAGCATTAATATTCACACGTGAATGAATTAATGAAGGATTCATACGAGGAAGTAATGCTTTGTCTACACGTAGTGTGTTGTGAATACGTTTAATTTTAAAGCTATGGATACATAGTTGTAGTATGGAGTTTCTGGCTTCATCCGCGTAGTAAAAGTGTCATGTATCAAATTTTATTTGCACTTACGTGCATAATAAATGTTTTTTTTTTCTTTCTTTCAAATATCTACACTAATATTATAAAGCTGAAAAGTTTGTTTGTTTGTTTGAACGCGCTAATTTCAGGAACTACTGATCCGATTTGAAGAATTCCTTCGGTATTAGATAGTCCATTTATCGAGGAAAGCTTGAGGCTATATATCATCACGGGAGCGAGCCCAACAGGAGCGGAGCACTGCGGGTAAAACCGCGGGGCACAGCTAGTAGCAGATATTTTTCGATGTTCAGTTATAGCGCTGAAAACTGCACGCCATAACACACAGTTATTTTACATGTTGTGTGTAACAACAAACAAAATAAACAAGAAGATTAAAATATTATAAAAAAATGTATTGGTTTCTAATATTGCTTACATTTGTTTAATGTTCAAAATCACCAGACAAAATGGACGGATGCAAAAGTTATTTCAGAAAGCATTGCATTAAAATTGCAAAACCTAGGAAGTATAAAATTAATTACCACTTTCATGAAAATAATTGGCCCAGCAAATATTATTAAAAGTTTTCGTTCGGTCACGGCTCGGACTCGGAGTGCAATTTACTATTTTTGTAGTTAAAATTATAAGGTGTATTTTATAGAACAAAGTTATGAAAATAATAACAAAATTATCGACAGGTATAACAGTACAGTATGATATGAAGAATATATTGACCGCCTCCTTGGTACAGTGGTTGACGCGTGAGCGTAGAACCGAGGGGTCCTGGGTTCGATTCCCAGTGGAGACGAAGAAAAAAAAAATGTCTCGGTCTGGCAGGACACAGAAGGCTGATCACCTACTTGTCCCTAAAGAAAATCGATCAGTGAAACAGATGTATGAATAATGCATCTGCCCCTTACCCCACTACGGGGACACGGGACTTCACTTTTATGATATGAAGAAACGATATTTGAAATCACTGAAAAACATTTTGTTTTTCATATATCTACTTACCTATGTAAGTTTACATATTGTTTCGAGGAAATAAAGTACATATACCTTTGTATTAATAATTAATATATGGTTTCTCTATCGTAATGTGTGATCTAACTCAATAAGAAATAAACACAACAATAAAAATGCAAAACAAAGTTGCGTGTACTCTAAACGTTTTTGCAAGGATATAAATAAATCTCAAGCGTAGACGCATTGATTCTATATGAGCTTCTAAAATAAGACCTCATAAATATTTAGACCACCCTGGAGCAAAATAAAATTATATATACGATATTTGATTTGCAATTGCAAAAATAACATCGGGCAGCGCTCCAATAGGTACGATTAATTGATTTAAAGCGACTGAAAGTAAGATTGTATCGTAGGATTCTCACCTGTATGTGTTACCTATATAGGTATATACTTAGGTTATATACGTATGAAGGTACTTCTTATTTATCTTCTTCTTATGTATTTATGTTCTTCTTATGTATCTTTTAGGTATTTCTTGAAGATTCCAGAACATTTTGAATCTAAATGGAAAACGTTTTTGTTTTAGGAACTTTTTGGGTAGTTTGCTTCCGTGATATGTAAGTAAATCCAGAAATGATAATGTATTCTACGCAAATTATGATATTTTCCTCAAAATTACGCAAATAATTAGTTAATTTACCTTTATTTGTGTTATTAAAATATGCAGGCTTAGGAAGAAACTTACTTATATTTTTGATATAAGAAATTACAGACGTGATATACTGCTCATATCATTTTATTCGAAATGTAAGCACTTTAGAGTAATTATTCTTCACACTTACTAAATGATTCCTCATTGAGTAATACATTACGTGTGTAAACATCAGCCCACATCAAAATTAACATTACGAGAACCCAATACACACAAGGACCATCAAAAATTCGCACTTTCTACTGGCAAGCAAATAAATTACAATCCGAATTACACACACTTTCGGCACAAACAAGTGAAATGAATTGCAAACATACGCTTCACATTTTCACCTAGCTTGGTAAATATTAACGAACGTACACATTTCAATGTACATGTGTGTAACCAAATATATAAACGACTAGGTACATAGTAAACTTAAGTTCTGTAGTTGCGAACCAGGGACAAATAGATACTATTTATGTCTTTGTATACTAATATACTAATATTATATAGCTGAAGAGTTTGTTTGTTTGAACGCGCTAATCTCAGGAACTATTGGTCCGATTTGAAAAATTCTTTCGGTGTTAGATAGGCTATTTATCGAGGAAGGCCATAAGTTAATATCATTACGCTAAGACCAACAGGAGCGGAGCCACGTAGGTGAAACCGCGAAGCGCAGGTAGTTTACGAATAAATTTTCGACAGATCAAAACTATTCTTGTACATGCTTGTACTCAATTTGTACCTGATACTTTCCTTTACACAAAACAATATTATAGTTCTCGAAAATATACCAACTAATTGCTCCATAGAATAAAATCAATAGAAAAGCGAAACCGCGGGAAAATATAGTTTTACGATACATTGTTTTCTCTAGCAGGCGTTAATTTGTGTGGAAAGTTGCCCAAATAGTGAAATTCACTTATATGATACGTGTGAACGTTGGTAACAAATAACAATAAGTTTGTGAAACTTAATGATGTAACTAGATCGTAATATTTTGTCTTGAACATTTTATGTCTGGTTAATTGTATTAATTTATATGAGTGTTTGTAACACAACACTAACAATCTAGTTGACTAAGATAATAAAAATAATACATTATATAAATAACATAAAGATACTAGCGGCCCGCCCCGGCTTCGCCCGTGGTACATATGAAAAATAGATGTTGGCCGATTCTCAGACTTACCCGATATGCACAGAAAATTTCATGAGAATCGGTCCACCCGTTTCGCAGGAGTATGCAGACTAACATTGTGACACGAGAATTTTATATATAAGACTAGCGGCCCGCCCCGGCTTCGCCCGTGGTACATATGAAAAATAGATGTTGGCCGATTCTCAGACTTACCCGATATGCACAGAAAATTTCATGAGAATCGGTCCACCCGTTTCGGAGGAGTATGCAGACTAACATTGTGACACGAGAATTTTATATATAAGACTAGCGGTCCGCCCCGGCTTCGCCCGTGGTACATATGAAAAATAGATGTTGGCCGATTCTCAGACTTACCCGATATGCACAGAAAATTTCATGAGAATCGGTCCACCCGTTTCGGAGGAGTATGCAGACTAACATTGTGACACGAGAATTTTATATATAAGATATTATACCTACCAACAATACGTCTGGCTATAATAAATTATAACCATCCTCGTACTTCAGGGAATATTATAAAATAAGAATTAACGAAATCGGTTTATCTGTTCTCCGAGTTATCCGCTTCCCAAAACTTTTTTTTTGTATTTTTTGACAATTTGATTTGATTTGGTTTTGTAGAGTTTGAATATTATCTCGCCACCCAAATTTGAACCACAACTCATAAACTGTAGGTTATAATATTAAACATTGGTGCAAATAGTGCTTACCAAGTTAACTCTAATGGTCGGAATGTTTTAAAACATGCAGAAGCACATGAATATTGCTATTATTGATTCACAATTATACAACAGCTATTGTTTTATTCATTAAAACAGAGTTTGAGTAAAATGAAGACACAAAAGTAACAGAGGTTCTCGTTAATTGGCAAAAAGTGAACCTCGAATGTCGGCCAAAAAATTGTGAATAAATAAGAGCTGAAATGAAGATTCATTGAATAAATAATTGAATTTATTTTAAAATATAATCATATTTTTTACGTTAGTATATGTAAGGAATAAGGATTCGGTGACATTTCTACTTTTGGTTGCTCAGTGTGTCGGTTTTCCTTTTATTCGTATTATTATGTGTTTTATATAATCTATATTTATATGATAAAATCGTAACTGTACATTGAATATTTTTTTAAAGAATACTTGGGGCGTGATCTACATACGAAATATAGTTTTTAGAATGTCTAATTGGGTACAGGGATAGCTAATTGAGACCTTAGAAAGGACATAGGATAGGTTTTATCCCGAATATCCAACAGGAACGAGAATTATGCAGGTTTTTCTTTGACTAGAATCCAATTTGGACATAAGGTACTCCGTAACCCATCCATACCTTAAAATTTTCACCCATAGTGCTGTGCCAACATTTAGCGCAGTCATTACGATGAAGGTCACATCACTAGCAATAAAAACAAAGCACATAGTATAAGCGGCAACTAGTAACCTGTTTCGTGGAATCCAGTGTGTCGACCTTTGACAATGTCGACTTAATAAACCTACATCTAGACCGACATAGACTTGAGTTTCTACTTTTTCGTGTGTGATATGATTCAAACGATAAGAATATCTTTAACACGATTTTGTACTTACTTACTTGTTAAGATCCTTTGGGGACTTTTTTTTACAACTTTTGACTATCTATCCCACTTTATGCAACAAAATAGTCCAGTGAAACATGTCTTTAGAATAAGAACATTGAAGAAATGATATAATATACTATCGATAAATATAAACAATGTTTTTCGTATTACGATGTAGATTTCATGACAAAAGTTATAGATGGCATGCACTTTGTAAATATCATGACTTTTTCGGACACACGGCATTATTTTATATTCTATAAAAATCAAATAGCTCTGTGATAGACGAACATAAAGACAAACCAAAGAGATTACACGTCCTAATTGAGTGGAAACTGAATTAGATAAACATTTTATACTACTTATGTTTCCTTTACGTCTAATGAGCGATCTTTATCTAACAACTTATGAGGTTAGTTTTATATTAAAGAGCCGACTATTTTTATGAGACTAGTTGTGCCCCGCAGTTTTACCCGCGTTGCTTCGCTCCTGTTGGTCTTAGCGTGATCATATATAGCCTAGCCTTCCTCGATAAATGGGCTATCTAACACCGAAATAATTTTTCAAATCGGACCAGCAGTTCCTGAGATTAGCGCGTTCAAACAAACAAACAAACTCTTCAGCTTTATAATATTAGTATAGATATGTAAATATCGAAATGTGGCATCAAAAATAAATTTATGTATCTACAAACGATTGAAATGATCATTTTTGTAACAAATAGTTCTCTCCTGGCTTTCCACCCGCGCAACTCATTGACGTTTATCAAAATAAAATATGTCTTATAGCAATTGAAGATAGCGAAGCTTTCTATTATTAGATAGTGAAAGTGTGTACAGTCCAGGACTCAGGAGTTCCCGAGATTGCCTCCTACAAACATACAAATTTAGGGAAATTATTCAACCGATAAACAAGATTGTAAATGTTACATATAGATGACTACATGTAGACTATTAAATCTTGTTAAATGATCAGACGATGATGATATTTTGTTCTGTACAAATATCTAAAAACCTATGAAGAATTTTTTAATATTGCAAATGGAAGATCATCAAAACTAACAATAAATTTCCCTTATTGTTTCTCATATTATCATTTTATACGACTCACTAATATAGGCTTTACAGTATTTATTTTTATCTCTTTCATTGCTACTTGGTATAATAATTAATGTATCAACACTATTATGAACCAATCTAAGCTCCTTGCATAATTTACGAAATATTTAAAAGCCCATTTAGATTGTCCGGCGTGCCACAATTTGCATGCAAACCACTTATTAATGAATTCACGCTATTTAATATGAATTTTATAATGGTTTCCATGGAATGTTAACTTGTTTGAGATTTCAAGCGCCATTTATTTTTATTATTGTTTTCGAGTAACAATATTTTTACCTAATAGTAGGCATACGTGTTTTTCTATATGTAGTTCTGACTGTAGTAGTAGAAAATAATATGGTATCGAACTTTAAAATATAAAATGGAAATGTGTTAGATAGTAAGAAGTTATTTTTTAAGCTATTGCATAGCTTCTATCGCGGGCCTTGAGCGCGGAGACCGAATCGAGAAATTCCGTAACGAAAAAACCTCACGCTCTTAACGAAAAAAAACTCCGACGGGCTCGGAGGTGTGGCTTGAAGGCATGCTATGCAATAGCTTTACCGCTGCAGTCCCCGAGTGCCACACTCCTTTTAATTTTTTCTCATTCATCTTCATCATCATGATCAGCCTATATTTGTCCACTGCTGGACATAGGCTTCAGTCATGGCACGCTACTGAGGCCGGTCGTTCGCTCGTTGTCGCCAGTTTTGCCCAGAAACCCTGTGGACCCTGCTTCTTCTCATTACTTCTTCTTAAAAATAACTTTTTATTAATTATTAATAAAACTTATTTATGTCGGTATAGTAAGTAGTAAGTAGATATACTATGACGTAGAGTAATATAGCTTCATTTATCTGAACTACACGTGGATATCATATTTAATTAAACACGACATAAAGCTTCCTCGTGTGTATAATTTAATCACATTATGAAAACTACTTAAATAATTATATTATATAGTTATTTCGAATATTTATATAATTTATAACATCGCTACTGCTCGAACGGTGAAGAACAACATCGTGAGGAAACCGACATGTCGAAGAATCAAAAGTTCAACGACATGACGTGTCATCCGCCAACCCGCACTTGGCCAGCGTGGTGGATTATGGCCTGTACCCTCATAGAAGGCCCGTGTCCCAGCAGTGGGAACGAATATGGGCCGATGATAATGATGGTGATGATTACGAATTCTCAAAAGAAGGAGTAAATCTAATAATATGAAATCAGTACACAACTTGAGGTTAATAAAATGAATGTTAAAAAATATGAATGTTATTTATATTAAACCTGTATATTTTCATATATTTATTTTTACTTTAGAAATTAGCCTCATCCCCATTTCCCC
The DNA here is from genome assembly GCF_061535395.1 of Colias eurytheme. NCBI lineage: Eukaryota > Metazoa > Arthropoda > Insecta > Lepidoptera > Pieridae > Colias > Colias eurytheme. The sequence continues at coordinate 7,309,049 of NC_142999.1, read as the reverse complement.
GATCTACTAAAATTTTAAATTAGTCCATTTTTTCTTTTAAACAAACAATCCTTATTTCTTCACCTCATTATATCAAGTCATAAAATACCTATAGTTAAGCAACCATGAAAAGCATTGTATCGTAAACAACATTAAGGGCTTTTGTAATCAACTATTGAAACGCCAATAGCATAAATTCACCTAAAATTGATAACGATACAAATTACTAGCTCTATTGAAATGTTTAGATGCTGATATCGTTTGGGACCACTTATATTTTATTGGCATTTCCTTGTCGGTATGACGAAGTTCTCGAAGATATTCGAAAGTTTTAAAACTGATTTTTGTTGGATATTGAAGAATCAAAAGTTTGATGATATGTGACATCTGTCAATTCGCATCTGGCTAGCGTGGTGGATGTACTCTCATAGCAGGCCCGTGTCCCAGCAGTGGGAACGTATATTATGGGCTGATGATGATGAGTTGGGAAGTGAAATCTTTCTGTATTTTACAATCATTTCGTAAGTAGTTTAATAATTCTGTAAATCGTATGATAAAACCATCAAGTGATTTTACGTGTTATGTTTTTTTCTTCCTATAAAATCTTTGATTCTTTGTACCTACTTCTTTAAAAGGATTTGATTTATCAAAAACCAAATCATTCTTAAATTACCTAATCAAATAATAGCCTACCTAGTCTCTTAATTAAACGGCTACAATAAAGTCACTACTAAGTGAGTATGAAAGTTAACTTGAATAATTAGTAATTACATGCCAATACAATTTAGAATGTCTTTCATAATGTCCTCTAGGTACTAATTTTGGTTTGAAATAGTTCAAAAAAAATTCAAAAATTCAAAATTCTTTATTTGGAACAATAAAAACACAGATACAAAAAACTTTATGAACGATGGCACCTATAAAAGCTTAAAAAAGCTGTGGCACAGATGCCAACGCCCGCCTCCATACATTAGAAGTTCCAGTGACTAACATTTTTACAGTAATAATTCCAAAAGAAAAACACAAGAAAACAATAAAAGTAAGTAAGACGATTACACAAATTTAAAAAGACATAAATGTGCAGGTGTGTATATGTATATGTGAGAGTGTGAGATTGTATGTGTGTGTGTGTATATGTGAGAGCGAGATTATGTAAGTTGTGTAGAGGTGTGTGAGGAATGTAGAAGTTTAGATGGTGGTTTTAATAATTTCTTCAGTTTTTTCATAGGAGAGGGATAAAAGCCATTTAAGAAGTATTGTCTTTAGCTTATGGTGACAAAGTGGGTAAATATTAAGGACCCGATTAATTTTATTGTAGATACAAGAACTAATGAAAGGATAGTGGCGACTAGCTACTGCTGTTCTTCGAAATTTAATAACACAAACCCTGTCGTTTCTGCGCCTAGAATTTATGAAGTCTGAGTCATACACGGTATCTGAGTGCTTCCTCAAAACAACTTTGAGAATAAACAATTGTCTTACGGTAAGAACTTGGCAAAGGGCATATAATTCGGTGGTTGGATAGCGGAGAGGTTTGTTAACGAGAGCTTTGAGGATAGCCCGTTGGGCTCGTTCCAGTCGTATCATCAACGATTTGACACAACCTCCCCAGGATGTTATGCAATAAGAGGTAACCGACTGAATCAATGCATAGTAAACATTTTTTAAGTAACACAAATCTAGGACTCCTCTGAGGCGTTTAAACACATATGCTAGTTTTCTGATTTTTGAGCACACAGTATCAATCTGTTGCTTCCACGAGAACGTTTGGTCAATTGTGACACCCAGATATCTCAAGCTAGTGGCCTTTTCAAGACTCATACAATTGCATTGAACACAAGGGTCGGTCTTGAGACAATCATGGGCGGATATGTTGAAACTTGAGGGGGGCAAAGAAGAAAGTTTCGGGGCAAAAGTTATGTATTTACTTTTAACAATATTTAGAGTAAGAAGGTTTTGTCGGAGCCACTCTTGAATAATATTTAGGGCATTTTCAGCGACACTTCGAACCTCCTCCCAAGTTCGGGCATGGATAATCAAGGCAGTATCATCGGCATACGAAATTATTTGACAGTTGTTGATAGTCATGTTACATAGATCATTTATGTAAATGAGAAACAGGGTAGGTCCTAAAACGCTACCCTGTGGTACGCCAAAAGTAACTGGTGCAAGCTCACTAAGAATATCATTAATAACTACACACTGCGTACGTTCAGAAAGATAACTTGTAAAAATATCTAGAACAGAGCCTCGAATACCACAGCGTTCCAATTTAGATAAAAGAATATAGATAGAGACAGTGTCAAATGCTTTAGAAAGGTCCAAAAAAAGAGTGACAGATTTCATTTTTTGTTCAAAATTATTAATAATGCTATTAGTCAAAGATAACAATGCATCTTCTGTGGATAGGCCACGTCTAAAACCGAATTGGTTTTTTGAAAGTACATTATTAGAGTTCAGAAAAGTAAGGAGCCTATTATTTAGCACTTTTTCGAAGATTTTAGAAATAGCTGAAAGCACAGATATTGGGCGGTAATTAGAGACACTATCTCTATCTCCACTCTTGAAGATCGGGTGGACAACAGCTCTCTTAAAAACAGTTGGAAATATGCCTTTTGAGATAGAAAGGTTAAAAACGTGACATAGAATAGGGACGAGTACATGCCTCGCAGATTTAAGGACAGATGTGGGTATCCCATCCCAGCCAACAGCACATTTGTCTTTAAGATTGCAAATAATTTTATGGATTTCTTCATTTTCGATGCTCAACAGTACCATCGAGTTTACAGAAGATTGTGAAGGGTTTTGTGAAAAAGCCTCAGGGGTATTATAATAATTTGAGGTAGCATTCCGAGTACCGTGTGAGTTAAAACATTGTTTCTATAAAGCAAAGCAATGTTCATTTAACAGGCGTAACCACGACTTATATTGTACCTTTTAGAGGTTAATAGGGCTGCCAAATGCAGTTTATAGCTTGACGTTTTGTGTGAAAATCAATGCTTCATTCACGGGAAAATTGGTTACCCTTTGACATTTATGTAATGGAAATCATTTTAACAACTAGCCGACGAACTACGTACTAACTGGTCTGGGACGATTTTCCCGAATTAAAATAATTCTTTATAATATTTATTAATTTAAAATACAATAAATGCTTGCGGGTAATACTTCAAATGAGCAAAACCGCATAATTTTCTTAATATGAATACTTATTTCCTTTTAAATCTCTCATATTTTACATTTATATATCATCCCTAACTTAAAGCTTCTCTAGACAGCCCAGAGAACTAACATTAATTTATAATATTTCAACCCTACTGAACCTTACTGAAATCTCACTACATACATAATACATTTAAAACTCGTTGTGACCTCTATATTTAATTATTTACTGAGCAAACATATTTTACATTTAACAAAAAGTATGAAAAAGAAAAAGAAAAGAAAAGAAAGAAAAATATTTATTGCCACATGTTACACACATAACAACTACTTATATTACTAAAAAAAACATACAATAGTTTACATGGCAGACGGGTCAGACTCAGCCATGCTGTCGGGTTTTAACACCTGAACAGCGCTGATTTTCAGTCTGAAACATTATTTATAGTTCTAAAAATAATTTGCCTTGTTATTATTAATAATTAATTACAAATAATATATAGATAAGTATTTATTACTTATTTTCATAATCTTAACCTACCTTAACTCTATATTACGCTAAAATTATTGAGCCGTCATCTAAATGTATAGTTATGATATAAAATACAAGTACATACACTTAAAGAGTGGTCTATTTATCCCATATTAAGCGACAGTCACTTCAAATACCGTAATACCTAAAGGCGAAAACTGAGTCACCATTGAAGCCATATCTAGCAATCAAAGAACCAAGTTTAACCATAACAGTAGGGACAGCTACACTCTGACCCCATTTTGAATATATTTTCCATGGGAATTCACGACTTCACCATAATATGGTATATAACGAATTGCTCTTTTGTATAAATGTCCCAATATTTTACGTACTGTGACCGTTATGGAATTTAACAGGACCTTTACCTGGACTAAGTAGCTGTTGGTTTCATGTTCAAGGCGTAAAACAAATCACTATATTACTTCCTTAACACACGTGCTGAACTAACTCTATTAATTTAATTTGTTATCTACAATATCAACTTTTTAGTCATGTAGTTCAATAAGTGTTTATACATAGTCCAGTTATGATGTTGTTTCTCACGCGTAGAATCATAATGAAATTTGGTTGTTATTCTTCTGCCGTATCGCTGATTCAGTAAGTTTTCTCAATGACCTAAAACTAAACAGTCACAGATTATTATTACATTAAAATGGTTACATATTTGTTTATCGAGTTTATATAAAAATTCAAAAAGGAAAGTCTCCGATTCCCTGATGACATAAAAACCTATATATTTTAATTCTATTTACTGATTGATTTTTTTTACAGCCACTTTTATTAGTCTACTGTACATGCTGATTAAAACATCACACTTTTCACTTGAATCCGTACTTACGACTTCTGTAATGTTCATAAATACCACAATAGATACTGTGAAATCACTTCTGTAAGTTTCATAACCACATACTTATATTGCAGTAAAATCTTGAATTAAACGCTTTATTCCAAGAAATAAACAGATGGCTTGGAGTCCGCAGGGAGTTGATGGAAAACATTAGCTAATGATGGCATACTCTAATATTTAATAGGGCCAAGCTTTTTTGTGGATGCACTTATTCATCATTTAAAAAGTTATGAGATATGTCAGGCAATAAAAATTGAAAAGAAAAGTATGATCAATCATTGATAAAAGCAATTTATAAGTGTTTTTTTAAGCTATTACACAGCTTCTATGGCGGGCCTTGAGCGCGGGGACCGAATCCAGTTTAGTAACGAAAAACCTCACGCTCCCCACTTCGACGGGTGCGGAGGTGTGGCTTGAAGGCATAGCATGCAATAGTTTTACCGCGGCAGTCCCCGAGTGCCACACGTCTTTTTTATTTTTTGCGAATTTCCACAGTTGACATTACAAGCTACCAGAGTAAATTAATCTAGATTAAGCGTGCGGCTTCAGTGACGTGCAAACGAGATAAAAACTACAATATGTTGTCTTCCCGACTCTACCATATCATCTTTGTGCCAAATTTACGTGCATCCAGACAATGTACCAGGTTCATGCGAAGTAACATATTATCAGTTTCAAAACCTGTCCTACAACTAAAAACTTTGTAGTCATACTACTGCGTCGAGGATGTCAATTCTCTAAACAAAGATGATGGATTAAAATAAAACATTATTATAGCATTCTTATAAAATATATTTTAACGTAATTTATTATGAAATATCACGAGATAATAAATTGATTTTACAGTCAGAACTTAGTGTTTATTGGCACAATAAAGTTTTATGGGACACTCAAAAATATATGACATAGTATTAGGTCGTATATTATACCATTATACTTAAATTTTCATCATAAACTCGTTTTGAATCTGCTTAAGAGTAAAGTTGATGAATCTTTCATAAAATGGAAATTGATATAAGGAAAAACTAACCGTTACCCGACATAATTAAGTTTTAATTGTTCATTAATTAGTTAGCTTTTTCAATGATTTTCTAAAGAAAGAAAATAAAAATGTCCCTTTCCTTTTTTAGTCTATTTAAAAATATTTTAATAAAGGTATATTGTAATTCATAATAATTGTCGTCTTCTATAAATATCAAAATAATTTATATTTTAAACTAGCGGTCCGCCCCGGCTTCGCCCGTGGTACATATTTACGTTTTCTCTACATAAAAACCATCCTCGTACTTCAAGGAATATAATAAAAAAAGAATTATCGAAACCGGTTCAGCCGTTCTCGAGTTATGCGCTTACCAACACATTTTGCGATTCATTTTTATATATTAGAGAAGATACATACTAAAACAACAATGAATGAAGTGTGCGTATAACCACATCAATTACACTAAAAAGCGTGTCATAGATTAACAATAGCACAGACTGCCCATCGATAACCACAACAAATATGGCTGTATTATAATTAATAATGAACTGTGATAATCGTTTGACAGTTGCTTTGTTCATATTTGGCTTTCTAAATACTGAGCGGACAAATGTAATTCACTATCGTAGTGTTATCTCAATCTGAATTGTAATTTAAACCCTGCGAATTGTTTTAGTAAAGACACGTTTACATTTTGGTCAGTATTTTTGAACTCTCATGTTTTTGTTATAGTTATAAAAACATAAATTAATAAATATTTGAAAAAGTAATTACGCTGAAATCAATATGCTGACTCTAATAGAATTAACACTCAATGCACAATTAAACATATGTCTTATTAGAATTAACGTAATTGTTATTTTGATAATAAGGGCATAAAGAAGCTTCAACAGCCACACTCCAAAATATGTAGACAAGTTGAGATAGTTCAATAAATTGTATTTGACATACATTATGAAATATTTAACAAATTAAACCGCATAAAAGATAATCAGAAGCAAACATAACCTATAAAACAGCAGTCCCACTTATATGAACAAATCTTTACTCTCAACTCTGATAAATTACAAGCACTTACAATAGTTCAATTTGTCCAACTTTTGTGATCATTTGTAAACAGTGGCGTCCCACATACTATGTGATTTCATTGAGCACCAAAATGGGTCAGATATGCTAACCATTTGACACCAAAGATTTAGTAAACCTAGATATGGCTTAGTCATTGAAATGTGACGTCATGCAATCGTTGATTTCGCTGTAGTAATATTTTGTAATTTAGAAGATTAAAGTGTATGGTGAACATATTTTGACTGAGGAATTGAATACATTTTGAAAAAAGCTGAGCTTTTATTCGCCATCGTTTTGTACCTTACCTCTATAATAAAGTATATATTGTACATTGTTTCATTGTTATCTTTATAATATTTATGAGGGAAACTATTACATCATACTATGATACCTAAAATAATACAAGGAGTCTAGGAATAAGAAAAGGTAGAGTTAGGTAGAGCATCATTAATGTCGTTACGTAAGAAATTATTAGAAATACATCTAGATTAAAATATTGATAGCGACATCTACGCAATTATATTCTTATATCTGTGTTATGTGCTGTGTCCACAATTTGAAACATGTTAGAGGGATTCTCTTTGCATACCCACCGTATTATAACCTTTTGATGTATGTGGTTGAATTACTTTCCAAGTAATTTTCCAAAATTAAGTATTACATACATGAAAGTAAAAAATAACATTAAAGTTAATCTTAATGTGCGTCCAATTGGATATTGTGTCATTTAAGTGTTTTATACAATTTACAATAAACTCTTATTGATAAACTTTATGCAATATATATTTATTTATACTAACGTAATCATATTTCAATTAAGTAGGTTGACAAAACGATTTTGGAAGGAAACCGCAAAAAAAGACGTGTGGCACTCGGGGACTGCCGCGGTAAAGCTATTGCATGCTATGCCTTCAAGCCACACCTCCGTGCCCGTCGGAGTGGGGAGCGTGAGGTTTTTCCGTTACGGAATTTCTGGATTCGGTCCCCGCGCTCAAGGCCCGCGATAGAAGCTATGCAATATCTTAAAAATTCAAGTTGTTTAAAAAAAAATACAAAATTTATTTTAAAAGAATATTGCTACTGTATCAAAATAAATGTATTTGTAGGCGTGTTAATAATATATGATGAGAGCGGCATTGAGTCAATGTGGGTCAGGTCGGATGCATACCAATTTGTGTATTCGTGGTGACGTCGATGATATCATTTATATACTGCGATTATAATATACAATATATTATGATACAAATAACAAACATACACAAGTAGGTACCTAGACATAATGGCTCTATTTCACATTTGCATTTACAAATACTTCGAGATAAACCATGTTTTTTACGTGTTCTGTAAATATCAATGTTAAAAAAATCCTTCCATTCCAAATCTCGCGTCCTTTTTGTCTACCTGCAAGGACTGTTTGGTACAGGTCAGCATTCATTTCTTAAAACTATTAGATTATTTAAATGTATGTAGAACAATAAGTATAAATATTAAATAGGTAGATAATAAGCATCAAACATTAACCCAATGCAATGTAGAGCACAAAGCTGCGAACATAACCTGAAAATTTTTACTTATTATATGAAAAATCCTACAAATAGGTATCTAATTTCTGTAACCACTACGTAAAAAAGCCACTCAAATAAATACTACATTAATTCCCTTATCGCAGAACAGATACCCAAAAGTTAATGAAGGGGTTAATGAACTTTTTATTACAAGGAAAGTAATTGATAGGACAATTTCATTGATAAACCCTCTATGCAGCGGCTATCAAGCTAATTTGTAGATAACGAGCCGAATATCATTCACTCGTTGCGTAAGAGGAAGTGGGAATTTATAGTCTTGTAAACTTAACTAATTAAATACAAGTTTTTATTTCAATATTTTTAAAAGTACAGGATATTTTGTTGTTTGTTTGAACGCCAATTTCAGGAACTACTGGTCTGATTTGAAAAACTCTTTCGGTGGTAGATAACCCATTTATCGAGTAATATTTACTTATGACCAACAGGAACGGAGCACTGCGGGTAAAACTACGGGCACAGCTAATCTACCTGCCACAAACATTGAATATCATTGCATCAATGAAATACTCGTCGGATTAAAAAAAAAAGCCTTTACCATACGAAATATATACCTTAAATCTTTACCATTACTGTCCAGGTTGTCCATGTTGTTAGGTTCTATTATTATTTATCTATATAATGTACCTAGACGTAGGGCTTTGCAAGCTTAGAGGAGGTGAGAGAGCGCCAATATGCGACTATGCGTAGAGCAGCGACGCGCGTCACACGTTGTCAAATTGTGAATATTATATAACTTATGTGAAGAATACTAATAAAAGTGTTATTTGAAGTATTTGCTGGTTTAATTGAAGCTGAAGAATCCTGCGACAATAATGTATTTATAACTATAATATGATAAAAAAAAATTAATGCAAACGCAAACCATATCGATTTTACAGAATGATTGTTATTCTAACAGAACGTATCAACTGTTGTGAATCGTAAATTCAAGTATCACATATCAAAACCGTTACTCATTATAAACGCTACAAACAGAATAAAATCTATACTTAATTCTATAAAGCTGAAGAGTTTGTTAGTTTGAACGCGCTAATCTAAAGAACTACTGGTCCGATTTGACAAATTCTTTCGGTGTTGGATAGCCCATTTATCAAGGAAGGCTATATATCATCACGCTTAGACCAATACGAGCGGAGCAATGCGGGTAAAACCACGGGGCACAGCCAATGCAGGATAAATTCTTGAGTCTTTCTTTTTAACACGCTTTAATTAGCTTCACCTGTATGTTTGTATGTAACCAACTCATTTAGATTCCATTTTGACCCACTTTAAACAGATTTTATTCAAACTTTGTACACTTATCAATCGGTGACACTGACACAACAATAATTTGTTTCAGCGTATTTTTAAGTATCTTTAAACTATGTTAATGATTAAATAAATAAGACCAGTCCAGTACCGATCTTGCGTGGTACACAGGTGCATCTGTTATCAGCTCCGTCTAACTTGATTGATAACGGACTGGTGTCAACAACCGCGTAAAGCGGTGAACACACTGCGTGCAAAGAAATTTGTAAATAGTAAATATGTGGACTAAGCCTTATGTTTGTGGAATTTCGTGAAGATGAACGAAACATTTTAAATGGAATATAAGTATTAGCATTTATTAATTTGAAAATAAATGCATTGTATTTTGTAAAAAACTGTTTTAAACGTAGTATTCGAGTTACTTATACGTGATATTAATAAATACAGAAAATTTCACATGTTAGGTTACTAACTGTCTCTTAATAAAAAATAAATAAATGTTACTCTACTTTAGATAGGTACTTGTACGTATATTAATGGAAACTGTTACTAAATAAGTCACAAATACGTCCCTACAACAGAAAAACACATTTATAATACTTACAAATAAATCAAACACTATATCCAGACAAGTCAGAGTGAAATGTAAAACAAAAAGGAATCTCGGGACGTGACTCTGGTTTCAAACCTATGGTAATGAAGTTGCATACATTACATGCATCATAGATGGATTCCTGTGCGTACTTACAGATTACATAAAACTGTTGATAGAAATAAACATCCTATAATAAGAATAAAGCGCAATGTGCACATGTGTCAGGAGTGAAACTTCTTTGGCAAATTAAAAATATACAGGGTGTCCCACTATCGGCATACTAAGCGCGAAGGGAATTGTAGTTTTGCATAAAGTGATCACGTAAAAAATACTTAAACAACAAAATTACATCAAAAAAAATTTTTTTAATTTTTTCTGAGATCCATGTTTTCTTCTCTATCTTCGCGCACCCGGCATATACCGCTTCACTAATGTGAGCATTTTGTCTATGAAATTATAATCTTAAACGATAGGTCACGTGCTGGTAGCAAAGCTGGGCGGGTTGCTTGTTATGGAGAGTTTTAAGGATTCATCTATTTGAAAAAAAACTGCGTCTGGAATTACTCAGCGTATACAAAACCTCCTTTTAGCTTAGTATACCAACAGTGGGACACCCTCTATATCTTACTCCATGACGTCAAGTTTCACTTCAAAAAATATTTATTTTTGACTTCACGACTCAGTTTTATAGGTACATCAAATATAATGGAAATAAGATACAGAGATTCTGTTTCTACCTATGTAAAATAACAAATACTTTAAAAATGCACAGGACGTGGTACAAGTAACAGTTTTAAACGATAATACAATAAGTAAGTGATTATTTAATTCCTGACAAATTAAATTGGCAGTGAATTTTATACTTAGATTTTTTTAACTATATTTTTGTTCAACAAAGAAGGCACTCAGAAAAGATGGATTGTTGATAAATTTTTAATAATTCTTGATTACTATGGAGGCATGAATTATTAACATTTCATTCTCCAAATGGCGCTAAAAGGGAAAAACTACGAACTTTGTTTATTTTTAGATAAATGAAAGTCCAAAATATCAACATAAAATAAGCTTTACAAATTGTAAACACGCAAATAACTAATAATGTTCCTTATACTTTCTGTATAAATGTAATGCTAGAAAATAAAGATATCATGTGTTCCTGCCTTAATCTTTTATAAAGATAGCATCCCACGCCATATTCTCTTAATTATCTAAAGCCCAGTTATTAAAAAGCGAGATAAGGCTGTCCACTGACGTTATGACATATTTCCTCTTGAATTAGGTAATGTCTGAGCAAGTGTGTTTGTTTTTAGATTGTTCTAATTAAATAAGATCTTTACTGCAAGCAATTACACAATTTTTCTCAACATAACTTCGTCCATCTATTTTTTAAGGTGTGTTAAACATCTTTTTTTTTAATACCAGTATACAATAAGTCTAAACAGATACTTCAATTTACCTATATTTACATTTACTTAGGGTGTTTGTACTTTCTATAGAACATTTTTTTTTGTTTTACTAATGTAGAGTCGGTAAAAATTGTAAAATTTTAAAAGTATAAAAATTTAACCATGCACTAAATATAACTCTAGAGTATAAAAACTAAATATTTTTTTATGTTTAAATACCTACCTATTAAAATAATATTAAACTATTTATCGACAAAAAATTATAACCTATAAAATATTAAAACACCGCAGTGATTTATAGTAATCATAAAGGTAATAAGTGGTAATTAGAGCCAAGCGAACGCCGCCAAAGTCAAACGCTACAAAAAGTTAAAACAGTTTGCAAGTAAGAAGCATTAATATGAATAATGCGTTCTCGTACACGACTCTTAGGCTAATTGCAGAGGCGATTAGAGTTTAATCCTGCAGAATGCGAATGTAAGTACTTAACTATACATCGTGTACTCCAGGGGCGTATATTATTAATTGGCTTAACATCCAATTTTCCTTATTGGTGTTCAGAATTTAGTACCTATGGGATGAAAATGTGAATGTATCATTATATAAAGTTTTTTTTTTTACGTTTGGGAATAGCGAAAATTTTAAAACAATTGGGTCGAAATAATTGGTTATATTTTTATTTTATTTGAGAAGGAATCCGTTGTTGTTCGATTACAAATGTACTTATTATGTGTTATTATCAAAACCACTAGACAATATTGGACAATATTTTAATATTATTTCGCCATAATAGCATTGAGAATTGAGATGGCTACGTCATTAAAACCACAAAAATCTACATAACTAAGAAGGCGTATATTACGACAAAAATAAATATTACTAAAGAATCATTCAAGAGAATAAATCGTAATACTTTTAAACGATTATAACATGTTCGAAATATGGACGTATGTGGACACATTGTAGCGCTAATGTATTTAACACACTCTTGCGTATAGCGTAAGAGTCAAACTTAAAAATATTGTATCTTTTAATATTAACGTCTGTTTTCATAAAGAGCACCTCGGTTTATTTACTCACTAAGGTAAATAATAGACATTATGACGCTTGATATTATACCATCTGTTTTTAAATTAATTTCATAATTTTTAATTTTCTGTATATCTCTCGTGCCTATATTTAGTGCAACTTGACTATGTAATTGTCGATAATAATATAATTTCCTACTAAAAAGCTACTTCATTACTACTATTCACAATTATGGACACATTATAAATATATTTTAATCACCACCTCCTGTACTATAAATCTGAATCGCCTTATCCATTCAGAAACGGCTAAGCGCGACGTGACATCATCATGTTGGACACATGCTCAATGAGTTACCCCACATGATTAGAGCAACCTTCGGGCTAATGCTACTCTGTTACAAATTTACAATATACTACATGTACCTACTTCTATACTTATACACACACTTATATTGAACACAAACACAAATATTATATACTTAGAGGAGAAGATATTTGTATTTTCGTACTAGCTTTCCACCCACGGTTTCGGAATTAGTGTGGTCAAAGGAACTTCTCGTGATATTTTTCGGCGCGGTAAAAAGTACGTGAAATTCCGACAAACAAACACAATTTAGCATTTATAATAGCAAAGATAAGAATTTTACGAAATAAAAACTAATCTATTAAAAAAAATGGATATACTATAGTTTATATACCGAGTAACAAAGAATACAATTTCCCTACAAAATACAAAAATTCAAAACAATAAATTTCCCTTTCTATCATGACTCAGATAATATAAATTAATTTTATTGCTGTTTACATTTACGGTAGTTTTTGTTTTCACATCACACGGCGAGTGATAGGGAAATCCTTGCAATATTTAATGTCGTGTCGTTAAATGTAAATACACTAAAAACCTCTTAAGTAGTTAATCAGGTGAGAAACCGGAAATTAGTTTTACTATGAGAAGTATTTTCAAATCATGCACATACATAAAAATGCACTTACATCGACATAAAGACAAAGACGTTTAATTTCAATCAGTTTTTTCAATCGAAACTAAAAAAAATATCAAAGACCCATCTTAAATTAAAAAGATCATTTAAAGTATAAAAAAACGCAGAAAGAGTCAGATGTAATGTTTTTTGATACTATAAAAACTAATGTGGTTTGCCCAAACACCTACGAATCAACGGTTACAAACATTTCGCAAAAAACGTAGTAGCATCACGAACACCTAGAACATTAAAAAACTAAACATTTCATCATAACAATATCTTATATTATTACAGTCTGCTTGACAAACTTTGTTAATACACAAATGATATTTCCAAGTAAATTACACCTTGCGGCGTCCACCGTATATTTAAAGTCAAACTTAATTTACAGCTCGATCGTGTAATCATCGGAGCTTACCCGCTATAACATTTTACACTACACTAAATGTAAACCCGTATGTCCATTAACCATTGGGATTTTGCAGCGACTTCTATCTTTATATCATTACCCCTGTAATTTTCTTCCCGAGTACAACCTCACACTTACTTAGACGATTCTCTGTTACCGATTTTAACGACTTCGTTTCCTATTTATTTTATACTAGTGTTATCATCAACTTTTATAATGATATGCAATTTTATGTCTTCATGCGTTGACATAGGGTCTACTGCTTTTGATTCATACGCAAATTCATGTTGGCCAACAACGCCTGCAGCGGTTTAGTCATCATCATTAACATTAGCAAGATAGTTTCGAGTATTCATTTTAAATGCTACATCCGTTTCTTTACTATTTATTTTGCTTAATTCGCTTTTATGGTATGTTTCTATAGTCTGTTTTCTATTTTTATCTGCATTAATGTTGTTATGCATGATCATCATATCTTGGAATGGCAATTTCTCTGTTTCTATGAATTTTAAGTTCGCATATAAAAATGATACCATTGAACGTTTTTCTAATACCTCTAAAATTAGTAACTGTAGAGCAAGTGTAGAGAGAACAGATACCTTCTATGGAAGCGCGTTCCATCTTAGACCACATCTCAGCTTAACATTAGGCGAGATTGGGGTCAAGCGCTTCCCTATTCTCAATGCAAAAAAAAGAAGAAAATTGTATCGTTAAACATATAATATGTATTTGTTAAGTATTTCGCTTTATCAGCAACAAATTTACCTGTAGGTACTTACTATATTGCACCATACAAGGTATCAATACTAAAGTGTACACAACAAAGTATTTAGCAGTAAATGTATACGATGTGAACAACAGATTAATATGGATGGAATTCAATTAAGGAGAGCCATTCCACAACGCATTTACATTGTAGCTTTCCAAGACACTGGATAATTTGATGTCAAAGCGAGTTATGTTAGACTACTCACAAATTCATATCAGCTAATGGACACTGTATGGAAAATTCGCTTATGTGCTGATAATTATCAAGGTAACCAAACAATATACATTATATTTTATGAGATGTTGATAGTCTGTGAGTGAGGTAAATTTTGATACATCTCAGCGTCAGCGAATATAATCTCAATCATTTTTGTTTACTTTGATCTTACGATTCATTGATAACATTATACACATTCAAATGTACATAACTTAACTAGCTATCCGCCCGCGGCTTCGCCCGCTGTGCCCAAAATTAAATAAATTATACATATAAACCTTGCTCTATCTATTAAAAAACTGCATCAAAATCCGCTGTGTAGTATTAGGTATGCTTACATTTTTATAATATAGGGACAGAGGAAGCGACTGTTTTATACTATGTTATGATAATTTTCTGTCTGTAGTCATGATTTTTGTGCTAATAAACGCGTTGTTCATTGCGTTGTTCATTGCGTTGTACCAATTATGTTAAATACAATCTCCTTACAAAGTAATTATTCGATGATGTCATTGATCATTATCTATGATCGCATCTTTTTCGAATTCTCGTATCTTTATTTTGGTGTTGTAAATAATTATAGACTCGAACATCATGAACAAACAAAGAACATCGCTGTCGACTTAGTTCAGTATTTCAAATGACCTTGTTTTAATACTTATGGTACATGTACAAAGTGTGTAATATTACTTCAAATTTGTTTACTTTAACATTACTACGTTAGATTTTTATGTTTATGACTGAACAATAGGAACGATTGTTGATTGATTTCTAGCAGTTATTTGGAGGAGTAATTTGCGCGGTTTATTTATTTTGATTCAGTAGCGTTTTGGTTGCGTAGTTCATTCTATAATTTACGATACTGACTTTGCTTTATACTATGTAGTGATAATATTTGTTCCTTACAATATTATGTAGTTACTAGCTTTCCGCCCGCGGCTTCGACCGCGTTTTCAGAGAAAAACCCGTTCCCGTAGGATTTCCGGGATAAAACCTATCCTATGTCCTTTCTCGGGTATCAAAATATATCTATACCCATGCAAATTGGTTCAGTAGTTCAGGCGTGATTGAGTAACAGACAGACAGACAGAGTTACTTTCGCATTTATAATATTAAGTATGGATTAGATACTTAATAAACAATATAAACTTAATAAATAAAAGTTTGGTTTTTACAGGAGTATCTAGTGCTGTTTTGAAGTTTAAGCTATAATATTTACCATTATAATAATATAAGGTTTAACCAACACGTCATGCTTATAAGCAGCATGCGTCACACCATCAGATGACGTAGCTCTATGTACACTTTAAATATCATAATAGCATCATGTTTTATTTTAATTCTAGCAAATAATAACAATTTTATTCGTCTAATAAAAAGCTACTTTACTGAACACGTATTTTTATATTACGAACAAACATTTAATGAATCCTTTAAGAGAATCGTTTGGAAATTATTATGGTAGAGTTATTAATATTTTTAAGCTCCTTTTTTTACTAACACTAAATTGTATCTTTTTTTCCCTATGACCATATTAAACTTATTTTCATTTCATTTCATTGCATTTCATTTCATTTCATTTCAAATTAAATTTAGTCATTACGTAATTATTTGTATATTAGTATTCTTTGATATTTGAACTCGTCGAAGAAATAATTAAGAAATAAAACCAACAGTAATCCACTCCTGGGTAACATATACCTTATTAGTTATTACATTAACACAAAAATAAATAATTAGTGGATACTAATTGGATTCGTCGGCCTAATAACGAATTGTCTTATTACTTTTCGACTTCTTTCTTATTCAGATCGTATTTACTTATTATTGTATTATTTACTGCTTATTCATTTAATTTGAAATAATATTATCTCTATAATAATCTTGCTTGTAGAGTTAGTTCATTGTTAATTTTATTTTCCTTATCGGAGTCAGTAAGTTTTTGTGGAAACGTTTTATTCTCTTGTTTTTGAATATGACATAATATTATAAGCAAAACATAAAATACATAAAATCTTATAAAAATAAACGATATGATTACGATATCATAAAATTATAGCTTTAATGATAGAGCACCTATACCTAAATAAAAAAAGTGAAAAAGTACGTGTATTAAAAAATAATGCAAATGCTCTATTAAATTATTTTATTCTATTTTCTTAAATTTCTAAATTATTATATTAAGGGCCGATTTTTCAATGGTTGGGTAAAACTTATCCGTCCAATAAAGTATTACACGATAATATTAAAATGTCACGTAAACTGTCAAATACGGGCAATTAGAATACTTTTTAAAATGGTAGTTTTATACATTATTTGACGAATAAGTTTTATCCAAGCATTGAAAAATCGGCCCTAAATTATTTTATTCTTCATTTCACCTCCCTCCAAAAACCATTATATATTATTTTTGAAGTGTATTTTTTCTTATATACTTATACAAGATTCACTAATTTCGCAGATAATATAACTATACTATTTAAACTAAATATAATATGAAGAGAGTCCATTATATTATATATATAATATTTAATACAGATATAAACGGAGATATCTACTGTTTCGTGGTTACCGGAATCTCGCTCACCTTGGCCATTATTTCCTATTTGTTTGCATCGTACCGCCACCTGACTTTAATTACCGTTTCTATTTATATTTAACGATTAAACTCTATAGAGAAATAAATATATGTACTATGGAGAAATGACTCAATGTATATTTAATTCGTCATTTGAAAATAAACTCAATTTTGCACACATGAAGACAGTTTATCATCTTATTGAATGAAGTATTTTGTTGTTACGGCAAAAAGGTATCTTGAAATTTATAATCAGTAGTGTCGGATATTTTGAAAGTATTTCGCAAAATTTATAATATATAAAAATCAACTCTATTTAAATTGCATAATATTAACGAAAGTGTTAACAAAGATAAATAAATATTGACTAAAATTGCGCTATCATTTAAAATTCTATCGTATTTTTCAAGAGCGCTAAAATTCATTATTAGTGATGTTCAAAGGTTACTCTCGGGTCGAGGTTATAAACACCTATTTGTATATTATTAAAACTGTTTGCCTCTCGACTATATTCAAGTACTTATCTCAACGTTTAAATGGATAATAATATTTAAATATGCTTTATAAATAACCACACTCTATCTGGACATAAATTATGTAATTACCGATTCACAAAAACATATTTAACGTTCAAATTTATTGAATTTATGTTCGAGACAAACATAATTAATAGGAAATAAAACGATGATACCACATGACATTGCAAGAACCGGTAAAATAAAATTCAAGCTTATGATATATGACGTTATCGATTCATTCTTGATTTGCGTAAGCGCAGAAAAATGTTCATTTCCGATTGGTTTTATACTTGACCATTTTATTTATTAAGGAAGAAAAGATGACAAGGGCAGTGAGATTTATTACTTTTAACGACTTTTTATGAAGAATGTATACTCATATGTCTCTACTATTTATCAATTTATTGATTTCTAATTTTCTACTATAACTCTAAACACACCGA
This sequence comes from Colias eurytheme, assembly GCF_061535395.1. NCBI lineage: Eukaryota > Metazoa > Arthropoda > Insecta > Lepidoptera > Pieridae > Colias > Colias eurytheme. The sequence continues at coordinate 7,290,694 of NC_142999.1, read as the reverse complement.
ATACTCGAATAGTTGAACTCTTTGACTTTGATAAGAGCAGTATCAATGTAATAGAGTCATTTCGGTTGGAAACAATATAACATTAACATAGATAAAACATAATTACCGTTCTGCAAGGATATAGCAAATAGCTCGTCGTCTTGCAGCCATCGCAGCTCGCTAATTATAGACATATCAGCTTCGTACGACATCAATGTGTCATGATAACAGCATTACAATAGCACTAAAACACAATTCGAGTACACAACACTAGCGATGCTCGTATCATCACAACACTAACACGAATCCACGCGGAACCTGAGCATTTTCGCGCTTCAATCATTCATACAAAAAATCTGCCGCCATACCACACGGGATTTTTTTTCGAAATACGAAAAATCGATCGTTCTTGCCGTCAATTTTTGACAGTTGACGTTTCGATCGTAAAGTCGGGGTGAACGAACTGGCTGCGCACGATCACGGGCCACGTGCGCCGGGCGTCGCTGTAGCACACTGACTAACCGACATGGTGCCACTAAGCGGGGGGCCGTTATATCACATTCATAATCATCGATAACTACAATTGAATTCGCACAACCCTAAAAGCGCGGGGCGACGGCCGAATATTACGTCGCAAGTGCAATCCCAAATTATTTTTATTGCATTGGCAACCGATTTAATGGTTTGCGGGTGTTTTACTTGCCAATTAAAGATGCTTAACGATTTTATCGAATCATTTGACGATGATTTATGCATCTTCCTCGCTAACACTTTGTTTTGGATCGTATAAAGTTATTGTTACTGGAAATAATTTTATTGGATGAAAAATGTGGTTAAAGAGATGTATGCGGAATTTAATACAAATTAATAAAAACAATGTACATAATTCATAGAGTTGTAAACTCATAAATCATTGACTCATAATTGTTAAATACCAATGATAATGGATTTATTCTGGACGTATGTTGCAATTAGCATTGAAATCATTAATATTTTATAACTATTCATTATAATAGAGCAGACCTTTGTTGCTAAAGCGTTTATAGTTCTTGCTACAGTTTCTAGAAGAAAAGAACATTATTTTGAGCTATTTCTATTGAGTTGAATTTAATCTCTACCTAGAGTCCCAGATTAGGCATCTAATTGCATATGTTTGCATTTTAAAATTTGTGTAGAGCTTTTTATATTTGCTAGAAGCACTTCACTATATACCTAATTAATTTAGGAGTTATTAAATAGCGTATAATTAATATGATTACATAAAATTCATAGAATTTAATTGTTATGACAAAAGATCAAAAGGTAAGAAAATTAAAAATAGCATTTTCGTGAAATATTATTTTGGGCAGGTAATTTAAGATAAGTACATAATATAATGTAGAGTTTTATAAAACACGATTCAAAGAAATAGTTACAAGCAAGTTTTTGCCCATTCTTATCGGTAGAAGAATCTTTGGATCATTAAAATTAATGGCAAAAATACGGAAATAATAAATATTCATAAGTACTTGTTAAATCGTAAGTATTTGGGTTTTCATACAAAAAACTGACAAAACTAGTACTCTCTCTTGAGTACAGTTGGCATTGCGTCATAATATGAAGCCTATAAAATATATTTTTGATTAAAAGAAGACCGTGGTAGTCCTGTGAATTCACTATGCGAAAAATATTTCCTCTATAGCAAGTCTTTATATATTAATTATTTATTTATTAATATTTGGGAAACAAACAATACGGCACTTATATGCCTACGTAAAATTAAAGCAGCTAAGTTTCCAAGATTAGTATGTAATATATAGTAAAAGGTTTAAGAAACCTTAAATTATTTATAAAGTTTTAGATCAAAAGGATTTCTTTATTCACTAAGCTATTATATATTGGTATTTGAGTAATATAAGTATATTATATATCCAGTAAATATTATAAACAGATTTGATAATATTAAATCTGTTTATAATATTTACTATTATATAATATGCTATATATAATGCTGCACCCTGCTTAAAGTTTTCCTAAGTTAATTTTCGATCACACCGCAGATTTTCAACATACATTCTATAGAATTTATGCTATTACACTCTACCGCATTATAAAATATACATATTTCTTCGTAAACAAGTAACCCGATTTAAAATGTTAGTGATATCAGCTTAATTAAACATTACTATCAAATAAACGAGGAAAGTGAGCCGCGAACAAACACACAAACATTACCACATCTCCAAATTAGAACTCGGAACTTGCATCATATTAAGAGATTGTAGAGAAACGTAGTGCTTTTTGAAGATTTAAGTATATTTTAAAGAAAAAAAAAGAGCACACGTGTAAGATGTGAAACTTCTTTGACAAGATTCAAAGATACCAAAATCGTCGCCTTACTCCATGACGTGACGGTATAGCCATGACGCGATCTTGAAATTTTACTCTCAACGAGCCTATAGAACTCACTTCAAAAATTAAACAATTATTAAAAAGGTATATAAATGATTTCAATATCTAAATTGTAAATTAATTTATACATTATAATATAGAAACTCGTGGAAAATATAGAGCTGGGTAAAGAAAATTAATACATTATATTGCAAAATAATGTTACTCCATATAAAAGGTTTCTTTCTCTTTATAATTAGGTACTGCTTAAAAATAATAAACTGAAAATAACAAAACAACGCTATGTTCACTGAAAATACGTTTGCTAGTTTCTTTCTAAAATCGTTTTTTTTCCTTTTAACTATTTTACTAGAAAATTCCTCTATTAAGGTCGTGAAATTGTATGAGCTAACAACAAAGCAAACAAACAATTAGGAAATACCGAATACTAAGGTCATGTCTGATCAATTAGGTGATGACGTCACAACTGAATCAGATTCGACCTTCGATTGTATTATGTATTTGTTTTTGAACGATTGGTTTCGTTTAGATATTGCACTTGATGTGGGTTCGATTATAATATTAAAATATAATTATAAACAGTTTAATGTAGCTACGCGCTACCAGTATTTTCTGATGTTTGATTTTACGCGAGTATTATACATTTAGAAATTAAAGACTTTTTAACGGATTTTAATCGCGATTTATTCATTCTATTATTGGTGGTCACGGGGAGACAGTCTCCCCGTGACCACGCTCGCTGTAAAGTGTTCGAAACGTCGGGAAAATAATAGAATGAATAAATCGCGTTTAAAATCCGTTAAAAAGTCTTTAATTTCTATACGCGCTACCAGCTTAGCTTTAATAGATAGAAATAATACATTTTCAGAGCAAAACGGTTTATTTTGTTTGAATAGGATTTATTCAAACAAAATAAACCGTTTTGCTCTGAAAATATTAGAAGGAAAGTATGAAATTGATAAAATATTACAGTAGAAAAACTTTAGTAATGAAAGTCATAAAAATGTCAGAACATATATTAGTATAGTATCTGCCCCTTGACCCAAGTACTCATTTCAAGAATGACTTTTATTGTAATCTAAGGACTTATATATCATAGTAATATTACATATTTTTCATTGATAAATAAAATAATGAGGTTCACTAATTATGAATAATAAATACCGAGTACGTACCTGTAATAAAAATGAGATTTTTTCAAAAAGGAAGGGAGACAACCTTCATTGTATCCAAATGTCGAGGTTGATGATTCACAGGATCCTTGAACGTCAAAAACATACATACATATCTATAAAAACTATACTTATATGGAGAAAGGAATTTTAAGTACACAGTAAGTATGTACAATCAATAACATATTTAATGCGGTACTAAAAACAGTGCATAGTTTACTGTTATATCTCCAGGCTATAACATGTTATATCTTAATATGTACTATTATAAAGGCGAAAGTTTGTAAGGATGTATAGATGTATGGATGTATGGATGTATGGATGTTTGTTACTCTTTCACGTAAAAACTACTGAACTGATTACAATGAAATTTAGCACACATATAGAGTGTAACTTGGATTAACACATAGGATAGGTTTTATCCCGGAAATCCCACGGGAACGGGAACTATGTGGGTTTTCCTTTGAAAACGCGGGCGAAGCCGCGGGCGGAAATCTAGTTATGAATATTTTTATGTACTAGTGACCAGCCCCGTCTCTACCTGTTTCTAAAATAAGTCATCTATATGAATAAAATTTTATTGTCACAGTATTTGCAACCAAAATTTTAGTTTTCCGTTTTCCTACGGTTGGAATATTTTTATTAAGTTTTTTGTGTATATTCTGTTGATTTTCGAATCGGTCGTAAATAATTTTATACCCCTAAGTGATAAGGGTGCACTAGCAGATCAACTTTTACCGGTTCTGCTAGCATTTACATAAAATAAATATACGCCACGCAACTAAATCAATTTAATCGTTTTTACAACGTCGCTTAACATAATATACGTTAGATTAATTTCAAATATGCTTATTATAATAATGAAATGCTACAAATATTTTGAACTCTACATTTATTGCAAAACGAGGTGTCAGTTCTGAACCTTAGAACGTAGGGCAGGCAAAAAGTAGTCAGCCTATATGCTAATCCAGACTAGAATAGACTATCTCTGTACTTAGTCTACCTATTGTGTAAACTGTGTTTCATACAGATCCAATCATCTGTTTTCGCGTAAAAGAGTCACTAACAAATACATCCATACAAACTTTGTGTTTATTATATTACTAGGATATGAAAGTGGTGTCCCTTTCTAAGCAGATGCATCTCATAAGCTTCAGGCTTCAATAGATCGAACATCAAAACTAGTTTCGGTCAAGCAAGGGTTGCATTCAGCAGTTTCCGTGAATCGATCCATCGTTACATAAAGCTCGTATTTCGGAAACGCGGCGCGTGCGACTCGCGTAAATTGATCCTGTGTGGTGCACAGGACGAGATGTAGCGATTTAAAAGGAAAATATATGTTTAAATATTACACTATACATGAAAATGTGTAGAAAAATTTAATAAGTACGTGATATGAAGCAGCATAAAGAACAATGTTTGAAATGTAGAGTCAAGTATAAGAAATTCAATTTAAACTACATATCTCATGCTAAAGTTCATCATAATATCACATAATATATATCTTTAATTAATCAATCACATCCAGTAACCTAATTCCATATACCCGGAAGCCCAGCGGTGGAACAAACGCTAAACGTTGACGTTTCCGTTGATATCGGCTAAATGCAATAATTATAAAAAAAATCATTCGAATCGTTGAATCCATACTAATATTATAAATGCGAAAGTAACTCTGTCTGTCTGTCTGTTACTCAATCACGCCTAAACTACTGAACCAATTTTCATGAAATTTGGTATGGAGATATTTTGATAGGACGAGAAAGGACATAGGCTACCTTTTATTGCGAAATATGTACCACGAGCGAAGCCGGGGCGGACCACTAGTGGTAAATAAATGTTTACATGTACACTCTGAAATGTATATTAAAAGAATAATGAACATAGTGGATGACATTGTAGAAAATATTTTTATGGTACCTGTGTAAAATCTAAAAAGTGGCCTTTAACTTGACAATAAATCGACTACAGTAAGGACACGTAAAATCATCGAGGTTTATTTCTATTAAAGTTTCAATAAATCGCTTGTTCTTATGATTGAACCACATGATGACGCATATTTCGTAATGTAAGGGTTAGGGCTGGCCATGAGCAAAAAACATTACTTCCGTTATAGGGTGCTATTGGATAATTACGACCATAAGGTCATTCCGTAAACTTTAGTAGAACCCTAGGTAATAAACGAATTAAACATGACATTTGAGAGTTTTTGAACCTTTGACCCTTCGAATTTCGTACTACTATGTTAATTTTCAATAGAAAACATTTCATTTAGGTTCGTATTACCTACTTACCTTCATGTATTTGTAACATTTTGCAATACTTATTTTTTATAAATTTCTTTATTTAAAGAAAGAAAACAGCAATTAATTGTGCATATTAGATAATAATAGATTGAAACCTGAAAAATTTATAATAAAGCTAATCTATTTGCCTGTAAAGAAAATGAATTAGTGACACTTATTTAAATTTTCGTTTAAATTCGCTTGTTTTTAGATGAATGGCTCTTGTTTCTTATAACATTACTGAATAAAAGAAACAAAGAATTCAAAAACTTACTACACTAAAATTTAACTGTATAACCCACAACATCAATATAATTGACAGCAACTAAAATTTAAACGAACATAAATAAAAATCCAATAAAAGTAAATAAATACAAAAAATCAATCACAATAAATTATGAATAGCTTAGATCAAACTAAATTGATTTCAATCTAAATCTTAACTAATGGATTTTTTATTATATTTCATACAAATAAACGATTGTATAGAAATGGTTTTAAAAAGTAACTTGGACACTAAACACGGGTGATAGAAACAGTCGTTAATCAAAATAGAAAGACTTGGTAAATTAGATAGTAAATTGAATTTCATATGAAATTTCGCATTACTTAAGGGGAAGACATACAGAGCGTAATAAAGATTAAACGCGCCGATTTTACATTACTCGTACATTGCTATATTACGCGATAATACTAATCAATAGTATTCAAATTAAATTAAAATATTTCAAATTTAAATTGAATTTAATAATTAAAAGGTAGTTAGTAAAAAATTTGCATAATATCACTATTTACACGCGCTACTTTTTTAACAAGAGTCAAGACCGGTAAAAAAATGTTTATTAAAGTTTACCCTTTTATTTTCATTTTTCACGTCGTTTATATTAATTTATAGTCGTAACATCATACAAAATAATTATTTCTTATGATACTGATGCCGTACCGTTTGTCGGCTGTCACAAGTCACAACAAATACATCCACAAACTCGCTTCCCCTTAACACTGCAATTTATCAATAAAAAAGATTTCTAACTCTATCTAGCTTTCCAATATAAACGAGACATGTAGGTCCATCAATAAAATTTATACGACCGCTAATAAGCTCTTCGCGAATATATAATGACTTCTAAACGTCTGTAATCTTTGGTTTTGTCGGTATTTTTTAGATCTTTAAATGGGCATAGATAAGTATAAACATAAATCATTTTCTCAAATATTAGCATAGGTAATTTAATTATGCGCGGGAATGGATAACTATAAAAGTTATCTAGTTTTTATGAATGTGTTTATTGGTTTCGTCCGAAAACAGTTTTATAATCATATTAATATTCTGAACATTGATTTTATGAAAAATAAATTATTAGTTATACTTAATCAGGGACTGACTAAAGAAAAACTTGGAAGGAAATAATAGAAACAATATTAAGGTAGTTAAAATTCTTTAGTTTTGTATAATTCTCTTCCAAAAAACCCTTTCCTATTTTCAGGGATTTTTAACAGGCCTTAAAGTGTTTCTAAATAACAAAAAAATAATGAATTATACCTCTCTATTTTCCTTGCATTAGTCCACCCATTTTCTCTCTATCCATTTTGTAGTAATTTTGAGTTTTTGACGTTCAGACAGACATACCTACATTTATATCTGGTAGAACATATTTGTTAATGTAATTATTATCTTAAACTTATAATATAATAATAGATCCATAAAATAACGAACTAAAATATTACGTAACTTAACAATCAAAGTTTAAGTCCGATATTCTAAAACCACGATTAAACATTATGAAAACCATACACCCAACTAAAATATTAACTGAGGCACCCTTTTGTTTATTTAGGTAATATTTGATTATATACGTAACCATGGCAACGGAAACCCTCGGATTGTAAAACCTTATTTTAGTAGCTGTTTTAGTTAATGATGGGCCACATGTGACATGACAAAAATAAAGTAATTTATCACCCTATATATCCTACTAATATTATGAATGCGAAAGTTTGTGAGGATAGATGTATGTGTATGTGTGTATGTTTGTTACTCTTTCACGTACTACTGATTACAATGAAATTTAGAACACATATAGGGGTAACTTGGATTAACACATAGGATAGGTCTTATCCCGGAAATCCAACGGAAACGGGAACATGCGGGTTTTTCTTTGAAAACGCGGGCGAAGCCGCTGGCGGAAAGCTAGTTACTAGATATAAGGAGGTATCGGGATAGTTTGAGTATTCATTTTGCTGAGGTAAAAAAAATATTTATAACTATCGCTTACTAACAAATATAGAAATAATGAAAAAGCCAAAAGGGAAGCGGGGGACGAAAAGTCTTTCTTTCTTTACGTCGTTTTTCAAATGATAAGGCTTTTCTCAACTACTTATCCAAACTCTCCAAATCTCTATACTTTCTGATAAAAAAAAACGATAAATCATATTCACATTCTTAAAATTTCAAGTGACTTAATCAATATTCAACACATCGCGTCGCTACTACACCACTTTGTATAATGAATTATTAAATTTAATTACAAGCTTCATTAGTTTAATGGAGTTTCTTTTAAATTAATTAAATTTCGCCAACACTATTTTATTATAGAAAGTTTAACATTGATTCTTTCACAAATTGATGGCGCGCCTTCCGTATATGGTATTTTTATAGACCTTAATAACCATCAAGTTATAGTAATTATATCCATAAATAGAAAATGTTTTATATTTGGTCGGAGAATGGGTATTTTTAAACTATCCGATACGATATCGGATACAATCGATATACGCTACAAATACCATGCTAAATGTTAAACTTATTTAGGCGCATTGAGAGTAAAATTACAAGGTCGCGTCATGGCAATACCGTCACGTCATGTACTACTCCATTTCAGGCGACGATTTTGACCTATTCTATGACTGGAAACACGACTCCATTGATCTTTATACCTACTTGTTGGATAACATCTGCTCTCACATAAGTTAAACTTTTTAAATTTGTAATACGTAACATATTCCTGAGTTCATAGCATAAGTATGATGATATATTTTTTGATGGTGTCTTAGAATGTACCTATAAGCTTATCATTGTGTTGTTTGGTTGCAATAAATCTTTTTTGTATTGTATTGTATATGAAAACTTCATTCATATTGGTTTATCAAAAAAGTTATCGAATTTTCGATATTAGTCGACATATCGTGTCGGGTAAGGTAAAAATTCAAATAATTACATTTTCATTACGATGTGAAATTACCCACAACACGATTGCAGTCTAACCAGAATCAATGCTTTAGATTTTTTGAAAAATCTCGGTAAAAATTCCCAAAAATACATATAAACTTCTCAGTGCTATTTTCTGCTTTACCTGCTTATTGTGGAAGATTATAAAACAACCTAATAACTCTTCAAAAAGTTAATGATTAAACTTCAATCAATTTAAATAAATAAATAAAATGCTTGTTTCAAACGAACGTTGAAATAAATGGTTAACTAAAAACGCATCAATTGAACTAAAAAAATACAAAAAGAATTGAAAATAATTGTTCAAGAGTTTGATTGTAAAACGAGGGGTGCTTGACATCAAATAAAAGTAAAAAAATAGTTCAAATAGTTTATTGCTTTTAAGAGAATTCTCGATATTTAAAGTTTATTTCTTTATACTGAAAATACTGATAAAAGGCAATGGGACAGATTATATTGAATGATGATAGACAATGAAATAATGAATAATATTATATATTGTTTTTTTGAAACGTATGCTAATTATTTATCAATATACATAGGTACGTTCAAATATTCAATTCACAGTAAGTATATTTATATTAGGTACTCAACTAGCTGTTCCCCGTGGTTTCTGGCGCATTGCTCCGTTCCTATTGATCTTAGCGTGATGATATATAGCCTTTAGCCTTCCTCGATAAATGGGCTATCTGACACCGAAAGAATTTTTCAAATCGGACCAGTAGTTCCTGAGATTAGCGTGTTCAAACAAACTCTTCGGTCTAACCAGAATCAGTCTCAACTCTTCAGTCAATTCAGCTTTAAAATATTAAAGTAAGTGTAGATAAGATAAAATAATTAAAATCTACAAAAGCGAGCAAAAAATATCGTAAAACCGCTTCACGCTTCGTAAAGAGAAGCAACAAAACTTTTTACTTCTAAATAACGGTTTTGTTACGTAATAATTTTAGTTAATCGTATCATTTAGATACGTGGCAATGACCGTAACATAATTATCAAAACCAAATGAACCATAATATGCATTCATAGATAAACATTTGTTGTTCCGATTCAACAAACGAATATTTGTTATTTGGAGTCTAAAACAATGCACTCAAATTTATTGTTAGAACATTTAAAAAATGTAAATAAAACCTTATTTAAAAACGAAAGTTCAAAATTTGTAGTGTACGTTGCTTCATGTATTTTGTTCTCAGACGGAGCAAAATTATCTATAAAACTGAGCAATCTACGTAAAGTATTATAAATTATTAAATCTTGTATTAATAAGTTTTGTATTAGTCATTTGTCATGTTACATGTATAATTATATCTTTAGTACAGTGGTAGAGCTGTGATCAAGAGTCTTCGATTAAATCCCCTATCTAATAAAAAAAAAACCTATGTCTACTGAAAATCGATACGTAAAACAGTCCATACGTTACCTTCTCTTTTGTACAGTATATTATCTTATATATAAAATTTTCGTGCCACAATGTTAGTCTGCATACTCCTCCGAAACGGGTGGACCGATTCTCATGAAATTTTCTGTGCATATCGGGTAAGTCTGAGAATCGGCCAACATCTATTTTTCATATGTACCACGGGCGAAGCCGGGGCGGGCTGCTAGTTATAATATAATACTCCCTTAAAATATTATTTCATTCAGGTCCAAACCTTTACACAAAGGTTACGTTAAAATACAAAATGATTTAATTTAAGAAGATAATTGAATCTAAATATGGGATGTTCCTTCCTCGAAAATTTTAACCATATATCACTTGTATTCAATTAGTATGCAAATTATATATTCATTGAAAATTAATTAATACATTGACCTATTAATTATGGGTGCATACGTTTGTGGCTGCTTTTTATATGCTTTGTTTTTATAATGGTCTCCCAAGGGTCTCCCTTTATTATAATCTGATATCTGTAATTTTATCGTCAGAATAGATTGATATTAGTTCTAAACTGTGGCAATTAAATTACAAGTAATTTTCGGAGTTAAAAGGCTTTTTGTACACTCGGGCGAAATATAAATAAATTGACTCTAGAATCCAATATTTTACTACTTACGTAGTGAGGTATTTATTAACGTTAACGGGTTTGGTTTCCATTCCTTCGTAAAAATAATCCAGAATATGAGGCAGAGAGGTAAAAAGAAAGCATCACAATCTGAACGCACAGAAATTTAAGCACAATTTAAAAAATTAAAAAAGTTTTTACAATGTGAAGAAAGAAAACATTGGAGATATCCTTAGAAAAATACATTTCGTATTTTAGTACTACGAGTGTTATAAATACTAAATTTCCATATTAATTAGCGACCAGCATATGCGATTCTTTACAATGAATCATATTCAGTCAGCTATCACGTTACGCTTTTAAAATTTAATTAAATATGAAACTTCATCCGTTGAATGTGTCATCAAGACTATATTGTAAGTAAATTTAAATAAATTAATAAATCTTTATATATTCTTTCATTGGTATATCATAACATTTATTTTTGAGAAACAAGTTTAACTGAATGAATCGTAATTGATGACTTTCATTCAAATTGATCGAATGAATTTTTTATTAATTAGGTATGGCTTATTCTCTTCCTGATAAATTTATAACATGCCTATTGACTTTATTATGTATTATTTACCACGTATTATATCATTGGTGGTTGACCGCCTCCTTGGTACAGTGGTTGACGCGTGAGCGTTCGATTCCCGGTGGAGACGAAGAAAAAAATGTCTCGGTCTGGTAGGACACAGAACGCTGATCACCTACTTGCCCCTAAAGAAAATAGATCAGCGAAACAGATATATATATATAATGCATCTGCCCCTTACCCCACTGGGGGAAATGGGACTTCACAAATCATTGGTAAAAGATCATAAATATCGATCAACACTTGAATAAAAATACTGCTCCTCGTCTATAACAATAAAAATTTCACTTCAGGCATTTATCATTCGACGAGTCTATAATTTTGTATGACAATTCCCCCTCAAAGAGGACAAGTGTAATAAAAGATACATATTCAACTAGATGTCGCATTCGAATTTGAATAAAACCACGTTCCGGTGACGTCACAGCTCCCTCCATACTAGCACTTAAGGTACAAGCATGCATGTAAGTTTTTTAAGTGTTTTTATAATTCAGACTAATCTAGCATCTTGCATTCGCCAGATGGCATTGCAGTTGAGTTATAAACAGTTGCAAAGTAGGACAATAAAGTTATAGTAAACTTGCTAACAATAGTATATCTGGTACAATCTTAAGTGTAACACGAAGCGATATATTCCCATACTAGATTTCCGCCCGCGGCTTCGCTCGCGTTTGCAAAGGAAAACCCGCATAGTTCCCGTTCCCGTGGGATTTCCGGGATAAAAACTATCCTATGTGTTAATCCAAGTTACCCTCTATATGTGTGCTAAATTTCATTGTAATTGGTTCAGTAGTTTTTACGTGAAAGAGTAACAAACATCCATACATCCATACATCCTTACAAACTTTCGCCTTTATAATAGATATTAGATTAGGAAGTTTCGATACTTGCAGTAAATTGTTCTGAAACACACTGAATTCACATAACGTGTCACCCGTTGAGATAAGCCTGAACTATGACCTCATTTGGAATTATGCGCTCAGCTCCTTTTAAGCGCATGAAAATCGACATAGCCGGGCATTTACTTATTTATTGGAACAAAATTCCTTATCTCGTATTGCTATAGGACTAGACGGAAAAAATTAAGACCTAAAGTTGTAACGACACTTTAACTGTATAGCTATAGCCGTGGGGCGTGCGCGTGTTTCTCCGTCTATCTTCCTCATAGAACTTCGTTCCAAACCTCTCAAGTTTTTTATTTATATAAATAGTTATATATTCGTATATTTCATATCTAGTTCGTATCTCGTTCTATAGGCGTAATCTACAAACGACAGGCGACATGAGGGACGCGTAACAATTACCATACAATGTACCGCGTGCATCATTGGTGGCCATTGTTTTAGACGTTCGGGATTATTCTATGGGAGTGGTTTTTTGAAGTGAAATTTTGATGGCGATTCGAAAATATAGTAAAAGTTGATGTTTTTAATACTAGCTGCTCGTCCCGTATTTGCTCGGGTTCACTTTGGGTTAAAATAAAATAAAGCCTTTGTAACTCAGGTATAGGTACTGTACTTTCTGTTAGTGAAGTTATTTTCAAAATCGGTCTAGTAGTTTCACGCCGTATAATCTTTGCACTTTATAACATTAATGTAGATTGGCTGCTCGACCCGGCACCACGTTGTTGACCCGGGATAAAAGCTGCGTCAATCTGAAATTTTCAAAATCTATTAAGTAGCTTTTGAGTTGATTAGTTAGTTTCAATATTATAATATAAAAGTACATGTGGATAAAGATTAAAGATGCGTACGAAACTTAATAGGATCCGTAGAATCTACGTAATCCTACCTCTTCCGAGCACATAATCCTAATTTTAATATAAATTTACCAATTACGTTTCAAGATAAAGGATCCGAGTCTCGTGTATTTTGACAAAATATTATGGTAAACAAATTGACTTCTTGTAAGATTTTAACAACAAATTAGCCACACTTCACGCGAGATTTAAATTTAAACTGTATTTGTGTAACAGAAGAGACTGAAATCTCTCTAGAATTAATTAATTATAATTTGTTTTGATGTTAGTTGCGATTATTTTTAGCGAATTTTGGTCAGGTCGAATTTTAGGAATAGTCCCCTACAATATAGCTGATATAAATACATCAATAAAATTATCATAGAATATGAAATCATGTAAATATTGTGGAATAACAAGTATTCCGAGTGCCATTAATGTATTTTTAAAGCACAGATATGCTAATATTCATTCATTAAATTCAGTTATAAACTATTGTTTACCGTTTCCATGATAACAAATTTTAAAAAATAATAATAGCTGTATATTTCTAAGGCCTTAGAAATATATTATTATATTATCTGTGATAATATGGCCACCACATCTAAATAAATAGGTCCTTCACCTCGACCTGTGTTTATCCACAAATGTTCGCTCCGCTCATAATTATTTCATGTTGAGATCCAGAGTGAAACAGCTGTCGAATATGCAGCTACGATGGAATATTCTTAGTCAAAAAAGTTTTCGGTAATTCATAAGTGAATAGAAATAATGGAATTCATATTTTCAGGAAAATTTTACTAAATTAGTTTTAATTTTTGAGTAGGTAATATGATCACTAAAATCGTCTAAAAGATTATATTACAATATAATATGTTCTTCTTCTTCTCTTTGTTACCTAGTGAAAAAAAAAATGTATTTCTAAAAATCTCAGTGACAAACAACTTTAAAACAATAACCAGTCTTTGATTACAATGAGCTTCGTTGAAACTTAGAACACTAACAACTTGCAGGTTCATTTGCTACTCGATGAAAGCCTTATCACATAAAAAAGTAATATGTATTTTTCAGTTATTTTTTGTCTCTTCGCATAATCATACGTATTTAAAATATTGGATGAAATAATGTACTTATACTAATCTTAATACTATTATAAAGGCGAAAGTTTGTATGGATGTATGGATGTATGGATGTTTGTTACTCTTTCACGTAAAAACTACTGAACCGATTACAATGAAATTTAGCACACATATAGAGTGTAACTTGGATTAACACATAGGATAGGTTTTATCCCGGAAATCCCACGGGAACGGGAACTATGCGGGTTTTCCTTTGAAAACGCGGGCGAAGCCGCGGGCGGAAATCTAGTTACAAGTATAATGACAAAAATAGTGATAAACTATGTGTTTTTACGTTTGATAGATGGAATAAATAACAAAATAGACCACAAAATTGCATTGAAATTTGAAAATAGGTTAAATACTTCACATCCTACTTATGTTATCATTTCGCTGCAATCATTTTGAAATTAACTTTAATCTAAACGACAATACGATGCGGGTGGGTAATGGCATTTCAAATTATTTTAACCGACTTTTAAATAAAATCGTTGATGTCATACAGAAATTTGCTATTGCCATATCTTCTATATAGTTAGTAAAAATGAATCGCCTAAGCGTCAAACTCGAGAACGGCTCCACCAATTATTATCGTTTTTAAAGGCTCAGGGAAGATTTCTTATAGAGAAAAAACTCGAGAGCTTAAGGGCAGAACAACGTCTGCTGGAGCAGCTAGTACCTACTATATAAAATAAAAAAACTATTACGTATCGACATATTAAGATACGCAAGACAGTTTCTTCTTCGCTTATCTTATACTAGCGACCCGCCCCGGCTTCGCACGGGTGCAATGCTGATACTAAATACACTACAGAAAAACTGTGAACGTTGTATATAAAAAGATAGCGGCCCGCTCCGGCTTCGCACGGGTATAAAATATATTGCCGGGCGGCCGGCCGGTACCGCCGGAAACGCTACGTCCCGCAATTTTTAAATCTGTAATATCTTCGAAAATATTCACTTAAATCATACGGTGTAAAGGGCCATATAGATCTATATTAAATGAACAATGTATTCAAGGTTTAGGATTAATGCTGTATTGGTTAAAATCGCTTCGAAAATTAGCCATTATTTGTCGTAAAAAAGCGGAAAAAATGTAATTTTTTACGACATCACATTAGAAACCTCAAAAATAACAGTACTTCTCCACTATTTAATGGATGTTATTATACATATAAACCTTCCTCTTGAATCACTCTATCTATTAAAAAAAACCGCATCAAAATCCGTTGCGTATAGTTTCAAAGATTTAAGCGTACAAAGGGACATAGGGACAGAGACTTTGTTTTATACTATGTAGTGATAATTAAAAGCATAGCAGAAATTTTATAAATTCTTATACCTAGAAATATACTTACCACTATACCTACCAATGAAACAGTAATTAATAAATTAGCTCTATCACATAATAATAGTATCAGAATATCGCATGGAAAGACTGAGGAACGTGTAAGCAGTGACCTGTAAATAAATCCTGTATTAAACCTACTATCAATCGAACAATAAGTTCATTAAGCTCTTAATAAAAACTTGAAATGATTAAATGTAAAACGCCTTGTTTATATTTTACTAACAATTGAAAATCAAACCATTGAAATTTGAATCGTAAAAAATAATCTACCTTTACAAATTTTCTCTTATGTATACCTTTACAAATTTTCTCATATGATTAACTGAAACGTACTATAATAATTTTAATGTATGGAACAATTTCATTGAAGAAAGGATGCTTGAGTTTTTTATTATTGCCCACGTATATTTTAAGCTTCATGTTCATATTCATTAATTTAGGTACAAAGTAACACGTGTTACGAGACATCAGCAAATAGCCCATACTGATTTTCCTTATTCAAAATACTCTATTATTTTGTATAATATTTTTATAACAAAAATAAATAAATAATTGTATTTCACGTCCCTGTTTATAGGCAATATGACATATCCGCGTATCACTGCATTTTTTTAACAGGAGCTCAAATAGGTACAAACTATTGATATTACATTCGGATGCAATCGTCACAATTTGGCTCACTGCCATATCGGTTTTATGTTTACGATCATTTTATACCCACGAGGACTGATCATCCCATAATAATATTGCATAATGACACAAAATAGAAAGTGATGAGTGAATCATTGGGGTCAAAAACCAGGTGACGGGGACCTTGAAATTTATGTGTTACGACTGACGTGGATTTGTTTTATTTGGAAATGTGGTTGATATTTTATAGTTTGTCACGTTTCTGTATAAATACGTAGGAAGTTGCATTATTTTGTAGGTCGATTGAACTGTTTTAATTAGTAGATATAAGAATAAGATTGTAAGTAATATCATTATTATAAGACTGTTAAACTAAAGATGACACTAGAACGATTTCAAAGTTGAAAGTACACTTTTAAATTGTTTGTAAATCGCTATAAAACGACAACAAACACTTATTTATTACAGACCAGAAAGCGGCATCCTCCAATAAGGCTCAGTCACATTTTTACATTCCTTTTGATAGCTTTTTCAATTCCAAACACCACCAATAAAATAACTCTTACCGAAATTCTTCAATAAATCTCAACAGTACAGTGAATTATGACCAATAAAATAAATACGATTAAAATTGAGAGATTTAGAGACATTGCTGTTTTACAACGTCGGCATCGTTTATTGTTTCAAAGAAACTTTTCAGTGCAATACAAACATTTTGAGGATGTTATACAACCGTTAAAATTTATTGCTTCCGATGTAATATTATTAGATTCGTTACGGTTTTGTATAAAATGTGTTGTTAGGAAAATTTTGTTGACAAACGAATTACATACTGCTTGTTGATGAAGGAAAATTTTAAGGAATGCTTGAGGCAGTAAAAATAAAAAAAGGTTTTCATCAAAGGTATTTGGTTTGATTTATTTAATTATTATTCGTTTGTTATGTGTAAGAAGTTTACCAAAAAGAACAAAGTATAGCAAGAATATGAATTATTTACTTTCATTAATATATAGAATACCAAAAGGCCTGTATTAGGTAATTAAAGTAAGAGAAAAATAATTATTGTCTTTAGTTAAATACGAAAAAATATTCATAAAAGCATAAATCATGATTTACCAAAATTACGGTAAATAATAAAACACCTATGTGATATGTCACATTAATAAAAAGTTCAAAAGGCACTGTGAGACGTCGACCTTTTACTTCCACAGGTAATATATAGAAATAAACGAGGAATTTGAGAAGACCGTCATATTTCGACTACAATCAAATAACAAAAGTAGAAACGACATCGTTTTTCAAGAAATGTCCTTTTTACGAGCCATCTCGGTAAGTACTACATTTATTGCTTCTTTTATCTATAACAGGATATAGGGTTGCCACAATGAGCTAATAAAAATTAAATGATTTTATTGAAAGAATAAAATAAAATACAATTCTATAGCTAACAAGTTAAACTAATATTAAATATTGAGTTCCTTCGAGGGCACTCCATTTTTTACATAAATTATGTTTAATCACATGTTTATATTTTTCGTTTTAATTGGTGCTACGGCATCTTTTATATAGTACTAGCGGTCCGCCCCGGCTTCGCCCGTGGTACATATTTACGTTTTCTCTACATAAGAGCCATCCTCGTATTTCAAGGAATATAATAAAAAAGAATTATCGAAATCGGTCCACCCATCCACGCGTGATGCCGTGACCAAGGAAAACGGTTTCATTTTTATAGATATATATATAGATTACTAGCTTTCCGCCCCGGCTTCGCCCGTGGTACATGTTTACGTTTTCTCTACATAAGAACCATCCTCGTACTTCAAGGAATATAATAAAAAAAGAATTATCGAAATCGGTTCAGCCGTTCTCGAGTTATGCGCTTACCAACACATTTTGCGATTCATTTTTATATATAAGATTTATCCTATTAGTGATGTCACTATTCAGCTTATTATAAAATGTAAGTTTCTATAGTTATTCTATTATCGACACCTCCTCTACAATCTTTACTCTGGTTATTTCTGATTCAAGTTCCTTAAATACGTTTATAGTTTCTTTCAATATCGAAATACATAAATAATTTCCGATTACACAACCCTATTTTCATTTTATTTTATCACAAGCAGTTTGCTAAACATTTGTTTACAGTCAGTACTTTCTGCGATCTAGTTAGATGATAGCGGCGGGATACCACAAAACTGCAGGAACATTTTATTATATTTATTGTCTTATTGTTTACGTATATGATAATTTATATCAATTGTTGACTTGTATTTTATACGTTCTAGCTTGTGTAATGTGTATGTAACACGTGTGTATAAAACATGTGGTTGTCAATAATAGTTAATAGATAAACCTTTCCCTTACCTTTAAATAAGTGAAATAATAAATGAATAAACAGACAATCTATCTTTTGTGGTAGGTATTAATTCGGACTTCTCATTCTTATGACTCTTACGTGCGTCCCATGTCCCATCGATGTATCGATATGACACGATGTATTCGTTAATTCAATTTCCTACATTGTCATTTGAAAAAAGAAAACAAAAGATGTTCTTTAAGAAATTTTAGAGATCTCGGAATTTTGGTGATAGCTACATCAGAATGACCGCCTCCTTGGTATACAGTGGTTGACGCGTGAGCGTAGAAACGAGGGGTTCGATTTCCCGGTGGAGACGAAGAAAAAAAATATCTCGTTCTGGCAGGACACAGAAGGCTGATCGCCTACTTGTCCCTAAAAGAAAAATCGATCAGTGAAACAGATGTATGCATAATGCATCTGCCCCTTACCCCACTTGGGGACACGGGACTTCACTTTTTCTTTTTTACATCTTGAATAGAAAAAACTCTTTTTTTATTGAAAAACGAAACTTAAAGGCTAAAGGCACATTAGAAGATAGTATCGCCGTGGAATAAGGCAAGTCTATAAAGTCATAACGCATAATTTAAAGATATTTGCAATCTTTAATAAGTATTCCGATCACGTCATAGCATTATGAACTATAAAGTTATTATGCAGAATGTACATAGGGATGTTGAAGCCGTGCTTTCAACTTAATGAGAAATTTGAGCCAAGTATTACAAACTAATATGAATACTTAGAGCTTAGATTTAGAGCTTAAAACTTGGGCCCTTCGATAGATTTTTAATAAAACATGGTGCTGCATAGTACAACTTTCTTGTTTGTTCAAAGTAAAATTTTATAATTAATTGGTTTTAGAATAAATATATAATACCATAAGCATAAGACTAAATTATATAAATCAATGCATAAAACCATACATAAAACAATTTATTTAGTTATATAGAAACAAAACAATGTAGATATTTAATATATTATATTTTGTGGTCTTTAAATGATGTTTGTTTTAGTTTAAAAATGTCGGCATAATATGCATTTTTAATTGATTTCAATAATGCAATTTAATCGATTAGTATACCAAATTGGTTTTCCTGTATAAAGTGCGTTGGTAGTTCCCGTAGGTGTGTACAAAATATTTATATTATCTTATCGTTAAACAAATAATTAATAAAGCTGACAAGGAAAAAGTAAACTTAAGTGTGTTAAATCGTTTTAGGAAATATCGACCTTCAACAGCTATAAATTAGACCACACGTTTGAAATAAATATAAATTGTATCAGTATTAGTAGTTGTGTGATGCTATTCAAATATAAAAAATCCAAATTATTAGATATTTTTATTTATTACACAGAAAACTAAAAATAAAGTTACTACGCCAAAATGTTGATACATATTAGATTTAAGTATTTATATACTTAATATGTATATTTACAAATTGTTCATAAAATATTATTTATTCTACTTATTTAAATTTATTTGATACTTACAGATTTATTGCTATGTAGTTGCAAGAAAATCGGATCTGTTTTTTTAAGTGACGGCCGTTCATTTCCGATCATAATTCATATGTATTTATCGCATCAAAATAGTTATCGTGTGTGTTATCGTGACAACCACAGTAACAATATTAATATCTTTATTTTGATAAAACCTTAACCTCGTTTGACAGAACTAAAATAAAGAGTCCCATAATATAAGTTTACGACAATTTCAAAGCTTCCATGCAAGCCCGGCTAGCTCAGTCGGTAGAGCATGAGACTCTTAATCTCAGGGTCGTGGGTTCGAGCCCCACGTTGGGCGTAATTTTTTTTTTATATTTCATTTTACCTATTAATTATATATTTGTTTTATAATAATTACCTGCAATTTTCCTTTCCCTCATTTTCCGCCACAGTTGTTCAGCTTTTCTCATCGGCCAATTCTCGATTTTCGCGCTAAAACTTCTAAAGAACTTGTATTCTTTGAAATGTGACATTCTTCTTTCCATCTTGCTCGGCATTTGGCCTGGAGGTGGTGACTGATCCTTCTGTTCACCAGACGGCGACGCCATTTTGTTTTTTTTTTTACTTTTTTTATCTATGCACCTTTTACGCGCAATTTAAATTCGGATTCTTATCTGGTCCCATTTATAGGGGCAAATTCTTTTAAATTATTTTTCATTAATACTTTTTTCTAATAGGCATGCATATAATTATTTTTCTTAAGTAATTAATTAGGTAAATAAATAATTATTATCTTAAATACTGATCTTGAAATATGTTTTATTATTTTTAAATTTTAAATATTATTATGAGAAATATAATTTTAATTTATAATATAACTCTCTTAGTTAAAATATTGTTTATTTTGGTGCACTAATTAACCTGAAAAGAAAAGAAACAGACCATTAATTGAAAATTAATTCATTTAACATACAATGCTTAATTAATACAAATTTGTGCGTTTTTCACATCCTCATCATTTTTATTTTTTACATCCCAAATAATATCTCATAATTTATTATAATATTTTCCTCTAGGGAACCCTAAAATTCGCGAAATGTCAAAAGTTGAAGCCAACCCGAGACCTGCAGAACTTTTAATTAACACTTACTTTGTGACCTTTTTACTTTACAATTGTTTACTTATGTGTCACACATTTATACAGAATTGCATGTTAGTACCTACTTAGAATATTTATTTTATTTAGTAATTTATTTTTATTGGTATAAACTTCATTTTTAGTTGATTGTTATCCCTACTAATACTATAAATGCGAAAGTAACTCTGTCTGTCTGTCTGTTACGCTTTCCCGCTTAAACCTCACAACCGATTTTGATGAAATTTGGCAGAGACAATCTTTAGACCCTGAGAAAAAACATAGGTTACCTTTTATCAAAACACCACGCGGGCGAAATTTTGGCGACAATACGACTAATTTAAATCTAGATTTATTCATACCTTGATGATTGATCACACACACACTTTTCGAAACGATATTAATGAAAATGTATCTGGATTCAATTACTACTATACGATGCATCAATTAATTTAAATATGTATATGGGTAGAAAAATATAATATACTAACAATGCATCAATTAATTAAAATATCCACACATAAAAACATGATGTATTCGGCTTTGTCTTTTATGATGGTATATGGTAAAAAACAGTTGCATGAAAGATGTTCAGTTTTCATTGTTTTCATTACAATGGAATGATTTATATTATTGTTATATACTAGCAAAAATTGTAGAGCCTACGGTAGAGTGTTTCTTATTTTTACAGATAGATTTCACATAAAACAAGGCGTTTTATATCTCTACAATAGTAAAATCAATTGGGGATCGAACCAAAACGTTTGAGCTCTTGTATGCAATTGTGCTGCAATAAACATTGAGATAATATTACTACGTATGGAGGAGACACCACGAACCAAATCTGTGCGCCATTTTTTTGCTCTAAGTTTTAAAAATTATTATCTAGTTAGGTACTACCGATGAAAAGTTATGTTAGTCACTTTTCCGTATTATTTGTATTATTTGTGCAATATCGTAACACACACGAAGGCATATTTGATGTGTTTCACTTTAAAACAAATAAAAAATGAGCGTGCAGGTAAGCCATATGGCTTATGTTGAGCGGAACATAAGTGATGTAGGCGGTGTCGTCTCCCTATGTATATATCTGAATGGCAATAAAGGGAAAATTATCATGAGTGTGATATCGGATACTCTATGTATCCGATATCGATTGATTAGTGTTTTACTGACATAACATTTATTTAATTACCATAAATGGATTCACTAACTCCATCTAGTTGAAACCTGTATTTTAATATTTTTTGCTGCGCTGCACTTAAATATTAATTGTAGCGTATAAATTCTGTAACTACATTACGTCTGAAGTTTTGATGGATGATCGGAGAATTTAATAACATTGTATTAGTTAAGCACTCAAATTACTGCGGATAATTCGATTATAAAGTTAAATTGTTATCACATACAGTTACTATGTTGTAAGCTCTATTCTCAGTATGCGAGAAGATAGAGGGTTAGAGATAAAGTTTAAGTAGTTTTGCTTTTTATTTTTAACCAGCTGCGCTTCGCAGTTTCACCCGCATGGCTCTGCTCCTGTTGGTCTTAGCGTAATGATATATAGCCTATAGCCTTCCTCGATAAATGGGCTATCTAACACTGAAATAATATTTCAAATCGGACCAGTAGGTCCTGAGATTAGCGCGTTCAAACAAACAAACTCTTCAGCTTTATAATATTAAGTATAGATACAAAAGCTACTACTACTATATCCATTTAAAATAACCAGCGGGATACATTAAAACATTATACACGATATAAAACTCGTCTTAAATGCTTTCTTGGATAAGGTACAACAGTTCATTCCACTTTTAACAATCAACCATGTGATCACTATCCTCATGGATTGAAAGATAATAAAAATGGAATGTCAGCTTAATGAAAGTTTTATAATATTCATAACAATACAAGGCTCAGAATAAAATTGTAGATTCACATTTTAGAACCACTTCTCTACAATTTTAGTTAATATTCAGATTTCAAAAACTAAATGGCTAAAGAAGCTATTACGCTGTACGCAGTTATAAAGGGTTTTTACTTGAAAATTTTCTTGGAAACGAACCTTTTAAAAGAAATTGGTAATTTATACATATCGTTTCATTTATTCAGAATATCTGAAGACCGTGAAAAGGCAAACGTATCTTTTAAGCGCGTCACACACGGTGAAGATACTATAATATTTTATCTTAAGATACTGTTATATTATATATTACAGTATCTTAACGCATCCGGTATCAGCGTTCGGACCATCATTTTTCTTTTTGTCATTGCGTACTAAGGACCCCTGTAGAACCGCCATCCTGTTACAAATGACGCGAAATTTTGTGGGTCATTTGTAACAGGATGGCGGTTCTACAGGAGTCTAAAGTACGCAATGACAAAAAGAAAAATGATGGTCCGAACGCTGATACCGGATGCGTTAAGATACTGTAATATAAAATATAACAGTATCTTAAGATAAAATATGATAGTATCTTCACCGTGTGTGACGCGCTTTATTCCTTTGTTTTAAATTCGTCTCGTATATATTTAACATTGTTAAAGATTTTCCACGAATGGATTACATATTTGAGAAGAATATCTTTAAATACATTTTTTATTTGGTTATAAGTATACTGTATGAAGATTTTCTTTATGTTTTTGTTGTTA
This sequence comes from Colias eurytheme, assembly GCF_061535395.1. Taxonomy (NCBI): domain Eukaryota; kingdom Metazoa; phylum Arthropoda; class Insecta; order Lepidoptera; family Pieridae; genus Colias; species Colias eurytheme. Next base: position 7,266,569 of record NC_142999.1, on the reverse strand, counting down.
ACCGTGTATGTACCAGTATACATAAATTATGTAATCTACATTTCAAATTCTACAATAATACCTATTCATTTTTTTATGTTTGTTCCTCCACATTAATCAAATTTTGTTTACAAATGATAATGCATTTAGATATTTAGATGAACAGATTAGTCGAAGAGAGATTAAATATTAAAATCTATCGATTGCAAAATCATAAAAACCTAATTCTACCTAGAGTACCTATGTAATTTAATGTATCTCTAGAATGTTCTGATAATTTCGATTATTAAGATTATTTCTATTTTTGAGGCTTAATAAAAAGTTGTCTAGTTGTTAGTTCATTCTAAAATCATATACAAACATACATCATTTCATTTTTATTTATATTATAAAATTGTTTTGGTTAATAGTACCTATAGTGCGAGTGCTAGCTGCCAAAAACACTAAGTCAACGATATATCCCGTAAATCCAGCATTTACCTCGTAAATATAGGAAATTGTTAAAGAAATAATACATATATTTCCACTTTATTTGTAGCAAATTTAATATTTATTTACGTGTTTTTGTCTTGACAATGAATAGAGATTTATTATTTCCTTTTTTTTAGTAAATGCAAGTAGTTAAAATTTTTAAACAATTATTATTTATTGTTAATCATATTCTTATAATTTTTTATTTGATTTATGCAAAGATATATTGTTTTTTCAAATCAAAACCGACATTGACCTACATTTGTTATAAACTGTAGCGTCATTAGATTATTGTTTATGTATTGTAACTTCGTGCCATGTTTATATTGCGAATGAAACCGCAAATAAATCACGTTTTGTTTAAATATTCTAGAATATTATAGAAATATATTTTTCTCATTTTACAAACCAAAAAGGCCCTTAGTACAATTGTCTAGAAAATATTCTAAAGCCTATTTTTATAGTAAACTAGCGGTCCGCCCCGGCTTCGCCCGTGGTACATATTTATGTTTTCTCTACATAAGAACCATCCTGGTACTTCAAGGAATATAATAAAAAAAGAATTATTGAAATCGGTCCACCCGTTCTCGAGTTATGCGCTTACCAACACATTTTGCGATTCATTTTTATATATAAGAATACGATACTATATAGTTTATACTAGATCCTACAAAAGCTAACCTTTTTAAAACACTCACCTCACTATATGTCTTTCAATATATACAATTTCACTTATCACTATACACAACACCGATATAGGAAGAACACTAAACGTAAGGAGAAGGAAAAAGTTTCAGCGACACTACGATTATACATAAAGCTTGCGAAAAATAAACGTCCATCCTAGGCGCTTGAATCTACAGGTCTGATCGCCCGCATTGGCACAAATTTCCCGCGTTCAGAGCGACAGAGACATACATACAAACACATTACGTTAAAACGAGACGGCTATCATTTTGCAAGTGCGCAGAAAATCGCAGGATCGCTTAGAACGTCACTGAATCTATAATTGTGTGAAAAATAGTGAAAATTCAATTTCCATCAAAAATAGAGTTATTTAATATTGATACTGAATTCATAAACACAAGATCTAAATTAGTCGTTCAGATTTATGAATTTTCCAGTCGACCTTAATCGAGTGCAGGTTGCTCATATTTATTTTGTATTTCATCGCTTACTTCAAAAATTTATGAGGAAAATTAAAATTTCTTAGCTGTTAGACCATCTGTTCGTGAGTACGTTACTATGAAGATTACTCATACAATTTACGATAATTTTTGGCATATTATTTAAACAAAATCAAAAATTCTTCATCTATAAATATGCTTCAAGCGTTTACTTTTAATCTTTCGCCTGCTCTTAATGTAGCGTAATATTTTAAACAAATTGCTTTACCTTTTATTTCAGAAACGGTATCAATACTTTTTGCGTTATAAAAAATTAAACGTCAAACGAGATCAAAGAAAGAGTAATCAGTTATTTTTAGACTTATTTTTAGAGAGTTGACTTTTTACCTTGCAATTTTGTTATGATAAATAAATAAATAAATCGTTTATTTGCAAGTAAACATGGTATAGTATATATAAATATATACATGTTTTTAGTATGTATGCATTTAATCTTTATATAGAGTAAACAATCTGAAAGCGTTTAAGAAGTATTTCTACCAAACAGTATTATGCTATTCTGATTTAATATGCTATTTATTTTATATCCTCTTAAATATATTTTTCAGTGTTCTAACTCACGTTTATTTCATAATTTAAAAGCTTTTCTATTCATAGACTCGCATTAAAGTTTCGTAGAGGCCTTGTGTAGAGTCGCTACATGTTGTCGTAGCAAATGTCTACGAGTTAGTGAACATTATGAGAGAAAATAAAGGTTATGTATTAAATGTTTATTTTATTAACGTTATAAATACGTTTCTCAGTGCATAAATATTTGTTACGTTTTTAAATATAGCTCTTTATATTTATATTATCCAATAGAAACATTAAAGATTCTTATGACATAATATATCTATTGTGGTCACAGTGTTATTAAATAAGAAACCAATACAAAATCAATACAAAATATGTAAATCAATTTAATAATGCTAAAACGAGGTATTATCTATATATATAAAACTCAAAGGTGACTGATATATAGTGATCTATCGATGCACAGCCCGAACCACTCGACGTATCGGGCTGAAATTTGTCATGCAGGTAGATGTTAGGACGTAGGCATCCGCTAAGGAAGGATTTCCCGAAATTCTTGCGGGAACGGAGAAAAACGGGGATGCATGTACAAAGTCGTGGGCGGAAGCTAGTTTTCTATAAATATAGAGGCAGACGTAAGTTATGATCAATTAATTCAAAACTTATTTTTTTTATCATGTTTTTTGTAGACGACCTAAAGTATAAAATAACATATTAAATTACATAGTAACCTTAAATGAATTTCCACTTGTTCTGATTTTCCACTTGAGACCCGGGAGAGAAATGAAATAATAAAAAGGTTGATAAAACTTTTCCATACGTGAAAAAGATTATACAAGGTATTTTGTTTTGTTCCCTCTAGACTTTACACACAAAACAATAAGCATTATACATAATGTTAATGATTTAAATATTTAACTGTTCGTCAGAATTTTCATTACAGAAACATAAACGTAATTGTCATACTCTGGTGTTAACAATTTATTCAAATAAATAAAAATTCGTGAATAATCGCGTCATTGTTAAAGTAAATCGTTTTACTATTTCGAATAGAATGAGCTTATAGCAATATTATAAAGCTTAAGTTTGTTTGTTTGTTTGAACGCGCTAATCTCAGGAACTACTGGTCCGATATGAAAAATTCTTTTGATTTTGGATAGCCCATTAAGTAGAGTAAGGCTATAGGCTATTTATCATGCTAGGCTAGGATATGCTATATAATATCATCACACTAAGACCAACAGGAGCATAGCCACGAGGGTAAAACCGCGGGGCACAGCTAGTGTCTATACTCTTTACTAATATAAAATATATTATAAAGCTGAAGAGTTTGTTTTTTGTTTTGTATTTCTTTGTTTGTTTGAACGCGCTAATCTCAGGAACAACTGATCCGATTTGAAAAATTATTTCGGTGTTAGATAGCCCATTTATCGAGGAAGGCTATGGCTATATATATCATCACGCTAAGACCATCAGGAGCGGAGTCAAGCGGGTGAAACCGCGGGGCACAGCCTAGTATTTTATAACTCTCATCATGCTATAAAGTAGGCAAAGAAAACAAACGGTTGTGAAATATGTTTATATTTTATGAACAAATAACCAACGCAATGAGATGCGTTCCGCTGTAAACATTAGCGATGGATTCCCAGTTCATAGAATATTTTATTCATAGATGTGTCTTGTTTAGCATTTGCTAATAAGTTTCAGGGTTATGTGTTATCTTTATTTCTTTAAATAAGGAATGTTGTTGGAAGCTCTCGCATCACACAGCCCGGAGTACTTACACAAGTTCATGATAGAGTATTTACTTTTCTGAAAATAAAAAGATTAATAAATTAATTATTATCAGTACCTACTGCATCAGTTGGTTCTTTTTTTCTGCTGACCTTCCTCTGCATTGGGCTATTTTAAATTTTAATACTGATTAACAGTTGTGAAAATTTGGTTTACAGATTCAGGCTTCTAAAATACGGGAGTAAAGAATTAAAAGACACAATATATTTTACCTTACATATACCTTACTTAGTTAAAAACTTAATGACTATTGAAACATTAAACTTTCTACTTATTTACTATAGCTATTTTTATAAAACCCACCTTGCATTAATAGAAATAAATTTACTCTTATAAATCACAAAAGCACATCTACGTCTGTACATAATCTTTGGCAATCCCAACGGCCTCCGTTCCTATAGCACTATGTTATCAACACTTCGATTCCGACATATCAAAGGCGAGTTAAAAATACCACATCCACTTTACACTATTCGCAGCGAATAACCAATCATTTTATATGTTATTCTAACGTCTTACGATTCATCGGTAGATTTGTAGGAATTAATTTAGGATATTCGCATTTACGTTTTCGTAAATCGTAGTTATTTAAGATGTTGGCGAGTATTTATATTTATATTCTAATATTATAAATGCGAAAGTAACTCTGTCTGTCTGTCTGTTACTCAATCACGCCTAAACTACTGAACCAATTTGCATGAAATTTGGTATGGAGATATTTTGATACACGAGAAAGGACATAGGCTACCTTTTATTGCGAAATATGTACCAACCAGGCGAAGCCGGGGCGGACCACTAGTATTTATATATGGCAGAGGATATTTTGATCTTCTGTCTTTTAATTTTCTTTTAGATATTGTTTTCAAATCCACAAATGCCTGAGTATTCCAGATGAAAAACTGACTCTTTTATATTTGTTATTTATACGTTGAGTGTGGCACACGTAGACTTACTCCCCTAGGAAATTTATTTTCAAAAAATCCAACTTAATGCTCCAATGAGCATCAATATTTAATGCTTATGTAATGTTTAAAATGGCCTTTATTTAATATTAAAGCTTATATAGCCTACTTACCTACCGACAGCTGAATAAAAAAATGTTATAAAAAAATTACCTACGTCTAGAAAAATAGAAGAAATTTTTTGCCTTTTAAAAATAGAAGAAATTTTTTGCCTTTTAAAAATAGAAGAAATTTTTTGCGCTTTTCGCTTATCTTATAATCAGACAGGTTGTTTACGTTTACCCCTAAGGTTTACCCATTTATTTTTAAATATTTTATTATTTTTATATTTAACATCTGAAAAATAAGGCTTTAAAGCTACAAGAGATATCTACAAAGCAACTAAGCATTCAACGGCTAAAAGTTATTTTTAGCATCAGACATGACACCTGTTGCAAGGCTTACTGGGCGGAAAAGCGGCCTGATAGAAAATTTATTTCGCCTCCTAGAATATAAAATGAGTTGAGATACAGTATAGTATTCTTTATTGTAAATTTAAATAGGAATGGTCTCGTATATTTCCTACACTATCTTATTCTAAATTTAGCAAAGCTATTGGAAACAATCAGTTTGAATCATGATTTTAAAAGTGCAACTATGGACTTTCTTGCCGGTTTTTCTCCATTGATACTGCTTTTCGAATCGGTGGTAAATGTTAAAAATATGTAATGACGATTCAAAAATGTTTCTAGAAGTAGTCTACTTGAATAAATAAATGTTTGAGTTTGAATAACGATGAAAGAAAGTTTTATCGACTGCTGTTAATTGTATTAAGTAGGTACTTGCGAAGACTACGACCAGACTTGCACCTGGTTTATAATTGCGAGTAACGACTGCCTTGAAGTACCTATGATTGTTTGAATTTTACTGGAAATAATACAAGACTACAGGGAAGATAATACAGTCAACTGTAACTCACCATACTCACCGAAAATTAGTTCGTTTTTTCTACTGCTTGGGTGATGCTTAAATCATTTTATCGTAATGTAAATTCTTCTTCTTATTTGATACCCCATTGAACACCCTTTCTAAGGGCTAACTAGCAAACATTACAGAAATTCTCTACAACTTCAAAAGAGCGTATATTCAATGTTAATTTGATACAAAACTCAATCATAAACCCATAAAGGTCTGATACGTGCGAAGTTGAAATGTAAAATGGCCGTAGTTTCCAGAACTATTTCCTTTTATACCAGTTCAGGAAAAGTTTACCGGGCGAGAAATGAAAACACGGACCGTCTCATTATTGTAGAAAACACAGCGGAACTGCGGGGAGACTGGGGTGAAATGGATATTGTATGATGAGAAAGTTAAAAAGAAATAAAATTGTATATGAATTCAACTTTTATGTTAATAAATCAAATAATGAAATGAGGTGTATTGTCATTTGTCATTCACATATTGTGACTATAACACTCATTGTTCAGTCTAAGAGGCATTTCAATTACAAATATCTAAGATCTAGATGATCAGATGTGAAAGCTTAACTAATTTCATTTTTTTAATATAAATTATGAGAATATTTCAAAACGTGAAACGTTGTCTTTTTCACAAACAAAACTATTAAAAAACTATTCAGCCGTTTTTGAGTTATAAATCTTGTAACTAACAGGACATTCTCTTACATATCTTGTATGTTTATTTATAAATTTATTTCCAAATAACACATATGAGCATTGAGCTTACCTGTATTTTGAAAATTGACTATAACATTTTGTATTATAACATTAAAAACTTTATATTGCAGGATGTACTACTCAACTCGACCTCCTCACGTACTCTCGGCTTTAATCAAAGCAACAAACAAACGTCACGTTACCACTAACACGACGTTGAGATGTTAAGACGAAGGTGCTCTTGAAATAAAATAATATTTTAGTTTTTTTTTTTTTTATATTAAACACCTGAAAATATCACTTATAACTAGATGAGATTTAACAGACCGATTGGTATACATAATTTGTAAAAAAAAATTAAGTGCCATTTGCTGTTATTTTCCAGATATGTAATTTGAAACTGTTAACTCATCTACCTAAATCTTATATATAAAATTCTCGTGTCACAATGTTAGTCTGCATACTCCTCCGAAACGGGTGGACCGATTCTCATGAAATTTTCTGTGCATATCGGGTAAGTCTGAGAATCGGCCAACATCTATTTTTCATATGTACCACGGGCGAAGCCGGGGCGGGCCGCTAGCTTTAATACATTATTTACAGGCAGATAGACATTGTGAAACCTGAAATTATTATATTATTGCTCCGTGATGTTTTCTTTCCTTCTTTATTTTCCGTGACAATCACAATAAAGACGAATCTAGACTCCAAACCATCAAGTTATTTGAACTAGTCATTGAAACATAATAATATAGAGTTGCTACCCTAATTTTTTTACAAAATAATCACTTTATATTAATACTTACCTACTACTTTACAGATCTTACGAAGACAGAAATAGCATTGCAAATATAAACCAAATATGTTTTTTCAGATGTCCCGAAATTGGTAAATAAAATAACATTCAATGTCCGAGGGTCTAATTTGAATAAAATAACAAGGTTAAAATATATTCATGGGACTGTAATATTATTAATGTTATTCGCAAATATTGAGGGTTGGTCGCTTTAATTGGTACAATAAACCTATTTATTTTCAATTTATAATACAATATTACTCAATGAATTCGCGACCGTGTTGATTGGAATCACTACATAGTATAAAACCATATATAAAACAAAGTCGCTTTACGCCGCGTCGTCTATTTGTCTGTATGCTTAGATCTAGGTATAAACTTAAAATTACGCTATGTTTTTTTTTTGTAAACAGAGTGATTCAAGAGGAAAGTTTGAGTATATTTTTTGTAAGTTTTAAACAAAGCAGGCAAAGCCGCGAGCGGAAAGCTACTAATAAGATTGAAAGCGAAACAACAACACTTTGTATATAATATATAGTTTAAACACCCAATAGTGTAGCACTATCGATATTTAAGAAAAAATGTTATCAAGTAACTACAACCACATAAGTTCCACAATTTATGGCGAATCGTAGCATCGTAGCTTCCAAAATATGAACATATTTGGCTCCTTTATAAATTTTGTCCTTCGACATTTTTCTTATCTATGTCCTATGGAAATAATATTAGTCCTCTCAGATAATATATTCAGCTCACATTGTAAGTAAGGTCAGATTCTAGGAAAATGGAAAATAATGTAGACCGTACCTAACTACAAATGCTGGACATAATATGATATGTTTAGATTTGTCTTTTCTTTGAAACCCAGGCAATCGTCGTATGTGTGAACAGATTAATTAATTATTATAAAACGTTGCATAAAACTATCCTCTCCAAAGGTTGCCTGGCAGAGATCGCTTGAAAGCGATAAGGCCGACTATACATGTGTACCTATCTAATATGTTTTTCTCATTTCTTTTTCTTATCTTCTGTATGTGTGTGTTAAATAAATAATTTTGTATTGTATTGTACAGATTAATGTATGTATAAACTAAATTTTTATGAACTACTCTTGTAAAATATTAAACTGATCTTTATTTACTTTTACAAGTTTTACAATTTACATACAAAAATCTAAAAGCACATTCGCAATCTTATATTAGAAAAGTTCGGAATCTATAAAATATACAGATTCCATAAAAATAACAGTCTAGAACTTTTAAATATTTGTTATATATTAATTCAGGGACTTTATAGTTAATACTTGATCAAACTCTGTTCACACCGCTTTGATCTTCAATTTTACGACTGAGTAAAAGGGAAAATGTTTTACGTCATGATTATATGTTTGGAATACCTATTGTCAATAGATTAAAAAGTGTATGTTATAATTTACTAGCTTTCCGCCCGCGGCTTCGCCCGCTTCGTCTAAAACCTAATAAATTATATACTAAAACCTTCCTCTTGAATCACTCTATCTATTACAAAAAACCGCATCAAAATCCGTTGCGTAGTTTTAAAGATTTAAGCATACATAGGGACATAGGGACAGAAAAAGCGACTTTGTTTTATACTATGTAGTGATGAATTTGTAGCAAATGTATATGGGTAGGTACTTCAGTGATATCCTAAGAAAAGCATGTAGGTACCTATTATCTCCATTTTTCATAGTATTGTTTAAATTTGATGAAAAAAAAACAGTTTTTTCTAAAAAACAAAAAGAACCTACCCTTATCCAGCCAGAAGCAATTGGAATCGTACATTGTTTAATTTAATAACGGCCACAGTCCCAACGCATTACTGGCTGAAACGAAAAAACAAAATTATTTGCGACAGCCCTAGGGACTCCACCCACTTCGGACTTCCTTTATAAACGCGTGCATTCAACACAGGAGACCACAAGCAGTCGAGATCTGGTGGAACACACAATACAAAATAATATATTATGTAACATATTATATCCAGGCATTTTCATACAAAGGTAAGTCTTCTTGTTACTACCATTTTCGGGTTTTATTTAGCTATTGTCATGACTAATGTATTACAACAATTTGTCTTTGGCTTGTAGATTATACTTACTAGTTAGAAAAGAGTTGTTTTAAATTTTTCTAAATACTTACAATATAGGATCGATCTGTGAATTTTAGAATTTCATACAACTCTTTTATAATTAGAGGCACTTGTTTCAAACGAATCATTAGTTTCTATGAATTAAATAATATGTAATGAGATAGCATTACCAATTTATTTTATCGTCTCTATATGAATTACATTTATCACTTAATAATTTATTTATTGTTTCAGACAACCATGCGTAAAAAGCTCTTCGTGCTTTCGATTTTACTCCTCGCTTCAAACAACATCGCTTACGGCAAAAATGGCAATAAAACGAAATCAGACAATTCTAATAAAAATCATAATAAATTAAATAGTAAAGCAGTTGATAGATTTAAAAGATCTTCTAACAGCCACGGATTCTCTCATTTACCTAATGATGATGACATAAATACATATAATAAATTGAAACTTATGAATGGTATGATTAATTCAGACAGGATTGAGGAAGACATACCTTTTTGGGGCTCGAGAGGCAGGAGAGAGAGTTCCTCTGTAGAGCACTTACAAGAAAGATTGAAACCAAAGGAAAGATACTACCAAAACTGCAACGGACTATGCTTTCCTTTTGACTCAGACGAGCGAAACGATATCCCATTTTGGGGTAATCGTGGACGACGGGATTCTAGCTCTCAAAGCAGTGAAAACAGTTTATGGGATGAAAGATTCAGACGACAGGATGATGATGATGAAGACAGTCCGTTTTGGGGAAGTCGCGGCAGAAGGGATGAAGATATACCGTTCTGGGGCAGCAGAGGTAGACGTGAGAACTCTTTAGATTCCAAACAGTATCTTTCTTCGTCAAAATCTCCGGATGTAGAAGATGATGAGGAAATGCCTTTTTGGGGAAATCGAGGGCGAAGGAGGATGAATAAAGAAAAAGGTCACAGCCTGGATGAACCGGAACCTTTTTGGGGCAGTCGTGGAAAGAAAGGAAAAAATAAGTTTAGGTCAACAGACGACGAAGAACAGATACCTTTCTGGGGTAACCGCGGTAGACGAATGAGCGGACTTGATAGTTATTCAAATAGAGGTGATGATTATGATGACTTGGACAGTATGTCAAAGATGAAAAGAAGAGAATTGTCATCTTCCTTTTGGGCGAACAGAGGTAGAGAGAGCAGATTAAATAATCTTTTTACAGGACCTATACGGAGTCGAATACAAAACATGCCAACAACCAATGACCTCAATAAAGAAGTAAGCAAGGGTTTCCATATTAAGCCATCTGAGCAGAATACCGTTCATGATGATAGAATTTACGCGGAAGAGCCACATTATATATTGATTGAACGTAGTAGCCGTGCTTCAGCCGAAGACGATCCATATATAATTACTAGAGGCAAGAAATATAGCAGTTATTTCCATCTCCCCAAAGCAGTCAGGGATCGCCGTGGAGCAATCGATGATATCTTCAAGTCAGTCCAAAACGATCCTTATTACATAGCAAGAGGAAAAAAGGATTCCTTTGTTAAGGTTGGTAACACAATCATGTCAATGCAATCTTTAAACAGAGATAAAGAAGCTGTTTGTGCTTTAGTAAATTCTGTATTATCGAAACCTGAAGGCACTAAAACTAAGAGAGAAATTAATGATTCAGAAAGAGACAGGCGTACTATTTTAAAAAAGTTGGCAGCACAACTTCAGCAAGATCCTTACTTCGTGAGTAGAGGGAAAAAAGATACAAGTGACAACGAAAAAAAGATCAAAGGTTTTGTCGAACAAATAATTGAAATGTGTTATTAAATATTATATTGTAATATTAAAGATAGGAAACTACATACAGAAGACGCAGCGTTAAGTTTTGTGATCAATAATTAAACGTAACTGGTGCAATTAAAAAGTATTTCATTTGAATTGTTGTTTCTATTCCTTCCAAATTCCTTTACACAATAGGAAAAATCTATATTCAATTTTTTTTTTTTCAATTTTTTATGAGGCATCACAAATATCAAAGCAGTAAATATAAAATAAAAAAATGTTAACACACGTAAGAAGTGAAACTTCTTTATGACCTTATTTTTCAAAAAATAATTTACTTTATGCAACTTTACAGAAATACGTCCAATCACGCGTGGTAGGGATAAGAAAAAGATGGAGCGTAACGGAAAAATGTCACGCGTAACGAAAAAAATAAAAATATTACACTAAATTTTTTTCCAACCCCGATAAAGAAGTTTCACTTCAAAATAGTTCCAGAGATCTATGTTTATTTTGTTTTAGCTAAAACTCCATCAACTAGTGAAATAGTCATATCGAGTTACAAATGCCACTCTGTTTAACTTTTCTTCCTGTTTACTTGTATCTTACTGCCGTATCCATTAGGCAATCTAATAGCAGTAAGTAAATTTTGACTTCGAAAAATCTACGAACTACAATCAGTGGCGGGGCAAGACCTAAATTTGATGTGGGCAAGACAGATTTCGCGAGGCCCTGTTCTATGGCGACCTGAAGACGGATTTTATTTTATAAAATAATAAAAACAACACTGCCAAGTTCCTCTGAGCTGCCAAGTTTTTATTGCGTACTTTGATTTGATTGGTTGTCTTCCTAGTCAAGAAAGTAGTTAACGTAGTTAGCCTCGGAGCAATAATTATCAAGCCTGGAGAAGTAACAATTAATTGAACAATAACGCACTAGTTTGGCCTTTTTAGCTTATGGCAAAATGTCATGCGAAAAAAGAGGACAGATATATGTCAGTTCGACAGTTTGAAATGACATGGCCCATTTCAATTTGTTTTGATCACCAGTCTGGTGATCATCACTTGGTTATTTTAATTATTTTGTTTGAAGTGAAAAACGAGTGTTTTAGTTTAATTTGTTATTTTATGAAAAGACAATTAACTAAAGATAACATGGCTTGTGTTGCTTACGGCTGTAAAATCCGTAGTAATGTGAAATCGGACGAAGATAGAAATTTGTCATTTCACAGGTTAGTGATTTTGATCAATTTTTGGCTAATTGTATTATAAATCAGTGAATTTGCGTTATTTTCTAAATCATCTATGTTTTATCTACCCTTGATCATTTAAATGAAATCATAATTGGCTTATTTTTGAGAGTAAATGCAAAATATTACTTCCATAGTGTTGTGCAATTATCGATACTTTAATAGAAACGAAATATTCAAATATACGTACTTTGCTAAGGTACTTTGACAATGACTGCTTTAAATCAAATAGGTTAGGAGAAAAAAGTTATTTAAGTATGGATTTTATTGTTATTTGCAGGTTTCTGGCTTGAGAACAATTAAAAGATGGTTGGGTTAAAGCTATAGCACAGGGAAAATTGGAAGCCTTCAAAACATTCTCGGCCTTGTTCAAATCATTTCTAATCAGACGGGAAGAAAAGTAAAGTGCTTTGCAGAGATGCTGTGCGACAAGTTTAAGGTGGCATCTATTTTAAATAATAAATATTGTAATTTGGTAATTAAGTGTCGAAATAAAATGTTGTTAAAAAAATAAATGTTTATTTGTTTTATTTGAAGCAATTTATTTTAAACTTTTACCAATTTTTTCCTGTGGGAATGAGTTATTTTCCCGCGGTAAATTGTAGCCTATATGTTATTCTGATGTTTAAACTATATAATTGTAAAGTTCCATAAAAACTCATTCAGTAGTTTTTACGTGAAAGAGTATCAAATGTCCATCCATACTAATATTATAAATGCGAAAGTAACTCTGTCTGTCTGTCTGTTACTCAATCACGCCTAAACTACTGAACCAATTTGCATGAAATTTGGTATGGAGATATTTTGATACCCGAGAAAGGACATAGGCTACCTTTTATTGCGAAATATGTACCACGGGTGAAGCCGGGGCGGACCTCTAGTTCTTATATATTTTTGCTTTTATAATATTAGTAGGATACGACTATTGATTTGTAAAAAGATCAACCAAGTGGAAGTCAGATTCGCGCACGAAGGGTTCCGTAGGTATAATTCTATGAATGAATCTATGAAAACAGGAAAAAATACGTACCTTTTTACGAAACCATAAAAACAACCTAAACCGAAATACCTAATAATATTTTTTATAAATACCACTACCATACAATGCAAGGCAGTCAATACGCATCGTAAATGAATAATTCCAAATTAAAAGAATCTTAAAATTTGGAATTACCTATCCATAATTCAAAATTAAACGAATCTTAAATTATCTTCAAGCAATTTTATATCTTAATTTTTTTATTTATCGATATTTTAGTATTCGATAAAGTGTCAAGCACTACCTTTTTAGAACAAAAAGTGGCTACATGTGGATTTGAATGCCAAGCAGATAATAGTGTGTTGTCTCTTTCTATCGCATTAATAAGGGTATTGAATAAAAGAGAGCCACTATATAAGAAACGTTCAATTAATTGTTACTTCTCCAGGCTAGTTAATTGCTCCAAGTAGTTAGCACTCAGGTTGTTTTTTTTTAATTTATTAAGGCATTGGAACTCTGGTCGGTCGGCAGCAAATGTTGCCAGACCAAGAAACTATGTTTCACAACAAAATTGATTTATATCTTTTTTAACCGACTTCAAAAAAAAGAGGAGGTTATCAATTCGGCCGGTATATTTTTTTGTATGTATGTACACCGATTACTCCAAGGGTTCTGAACCGATTTACGTGATTCTTTTTTTGTTTGATGCAGAATGTTGTCGATTTGGTCCCATAAAAATTTTATTCGGATAGGCCCAGTATGTAGTTTTTTATTTTAAAAATACTTAACTACGTTAAGAACAACCGACTTCAAAAACGGAAAAGCAAAAAATTAAAAGATTTGATATTATTAATTACTACATATTATTCAGATGTGCTATTTATTAAATAGGTTTGAAATCGGTGCCAAGCACTAATTATAGTCTAAGTGATAAGTTGAAAATGGCGAAAAATAGAGATAAGTCTCTTAAAAATACGTGCGATAGCTCATTTGATTCGGAATGACGTCTAGAAAAATGTATCGGAAATGTGTACCTATTAGCACACAAAAAATTGCAAAAGTTGTAAACAAATTAAGTTGCAAAAAAAAGGTATTTCGTTTTTTGTTAATAAATCCGAAATTATTAACATTTCAGAAATTTTGAAAAAAGATTCTTAAAGAGTAGGAAATTTCCAACGAAAAACTCCCGACTCCCAGAATTCTATCTCCATTATTTATAATTTTAATTTAACGCTGAAAATAGGCCTCCGCGCGGCATTTTTAGGTAGCGCGCTTTCAAAATTTCTGAAATGTTAATAATTTCGGAGTTATTAACAAAAAACGAAATACCTTTTTTTGCAACTTAATTTGTTTATAACTTTTGCAATTTTTTGTGTGCTAATACACATTTCCGATACATTTTTCTAGACGTCATTCCGAATCAAATGAGCTATCGCACGTATTTTTAAGAGACTTATCTCTATTTTTCGCCATTTTCAACTTATCACTTAGACTATAAGCACTTAGTATTAAGCCCGTGCACCGACATCAAACCTTTTTAGTTTTTTAGTAAATAGCACATCTAAATAATATGTAGTAATTAATAATATCAAATCTTTTTTATTTTTTGCTTTTCCGTTTTTGAAGTCGGTTGTTTTTAACGTAGTTATTTTTATTTTATTTTATTCTCGCTTTAAAAAAATTTGAGGCGCGAGGCCCCTTGTACCGCGAGGCCGTAGGCGGTGGCCCACGTCGCCCACGCCTTACGCCGCCTCTGACTACAATAACTGTATTACGAACTAACTAAAAGTACAGCAAGTAATTCAATGAGAATGATTTTTCCTCTTTTAATAGAGTATTATAATAATAGTAAAGTCATATATAAATAGTAAAGTCAAATATGGGGTAAAGGGCAGATGCATTTATCATAATATCTACATCTGTTTCACTGATCGATTTTATTGAGGGACAAGTAGGTAATAAGCCTTCTGTGACCTGCCAGAACGCAACAGTTTTTATTCGTCTCCAACGGGAATCAAACCCAGGACCCTTCGGTTCTACGCTCACGTTATAACCACTGTACTGAGGAGTATAGTAATATGTAGTAAGCAGTTTTAGTTACTGAAATCATTATGTATTTTAACTCAAAAATCCGTTTAAAGACATGAAGTGTTGTTTCTCAAAATAGTGTGTTTCCTCAACACTTGAAATGTTTTTTCTCATAATCAATGAAAGCTTTACGAGAACGAAATGTAAAAAAAATGTGACAAAGTTTTTTAAAAGTGAGTTTTTAATATTTATAATATTCTCGATATAGTAGAAAAACTTGTTGCCTGATTATAACTTGTACGGTAGCATAGTAACTATGTGTGTTATTACTTATTTCATATTATGTGCAACAACAAAATTAAACAACTTACATCTTAGAAACAGAATTTATGAAAATAGGAGTACAAAAAAAACACAACAAAAATTTAGTGCAACTTTCTTTATTCATCATAAATATACCTACATTTTCAAATCTTTACAATTCCGTTTGCTCTCAAAATAATTTCGTGGTAGGTAACATACATTGAATTCGGTTTGAGCAATCAAATTCCATATAAGTTTAAACATTTAAGGTACATAGACTGTTATACTATCGCGAGATCTATTGTAAATACATTGAAATGGCTTAGAACTAATCCAGACATTTATAATATGCACTAATGATAATTCCGAATGCTACTTGATGATATCTACACAACATGGGCACTATTGTTCACGATAGGTATAGATAGGTACGGGTATAGGTATAGGTACAGGTATAGGTACAGGTATTACAATTTTCACTAAGGAAAACCATTACATTAATTTACACGATACTTCGACAACAGCAATACGTTTTCAGACATTTAAAACCGCTTGATATGAATAGGTACATGTAAATGATTCTAAAACACCGTAAATATATCATTTGGCCTTAACCAATATCTATAATTTTAATACTGCACAATGTTAGGATAAAATTGTTTGATATTTAGACACTGATATAATCGACATTTAATGTCCTAACTTACGTTAATAATCTCGATCCTCTATCGCCCTCGGGGACAAACATTTTAAAATATATTAAAAAAGCTGGACAATTCGGTTTAACGTAATACAATTAGGCTCCTTATTTGTCGCACAACGTAGCAACGTAAATCGAAAACGGCCGAAGTTTTTCGGCGAAATTAGACCCTGTAGTGGGAAATATTCCTTCAGACCCTCCAAAGAAGAAGATGGTTGGTGGAATCCTCTCGACCGGCGTCTTCGGACATTGTGGAACTTCTGAAGTCTTCGTAACCGTCTCCTCCAGAAATTATCAAGGTTTCCGTATTATTCTTGGTGGTGTCAGCTTGTTTTTGTAGTTTTTCAGCGTTCGTGGAACGCCGACTTAGACCCTTGGTTTTCAAGGTCTGTGTCGGTTTCGTTGGCTTGTGTGGGACTGGGTTCTCCACGATGGTCAAGAATCGGACGTGCCCAGTATGTCCGTATGGGATGCCTGTGAAAAGTTTGGAATTGTTAACATCCATAAATATAACTAATATGAGTTTATTGAATGGTATTACGTAAAAAGTTTGGTGGATAAAAAAAATACGACACGAAGTAATAATAGCATATTTTTCTATACAACATATTTTACTAAGGTATAGAATAAAACAAAATTGACTTTTTGCTGCGTTGCACTATGTATTAGATCAAAATACCTACAATGTCAATTTTAAGTTTAATTTTCAATCAAAACTTAAATTAATTTTAATTCATTCATTCAATTTCAATGCACTTTACAATACATATTAAAATCGATCAAATACTTGTGTATAGTTGAATCGATTTATCGTATCGAGTACCGATTCGTAGGGTTAGGCCGACTGCTCACGTACCTGCCGCACGGGCAATATTGGAACAATCTCGGTTGTTCGGCGGTCGGAGCAATTTCAGTTCTTCTCTAAATTGTCCCTGCTTGCCTATACACATCACAATTAAGGAGCCAATTAAGGGTCCAATTTCAAAACTGCCCTACTACAGGTACATGAGTAGCCGGGTTTACATGACTAGTTACGTCACGATGCCAAATGTCAAAACGTAACGTGATGAATATTGTTACAAATCAGATGCACTACTTACCAGTAAGGTGTGGTGGTGCTCGGTTAGGAGCAGCCAATGGCGCGGTAAGTAAGACACCGGCACTTGTCCCCACCCATAGTGTATCACGATGTGCTAGTAGGGCGGTCACACGCAAGCACGCAGCTTTGTGCTGACGGATTATGTCGTCACACCCTGATACAAAAAAAAATTGGTTGTCTGTAAAGTCGGTTTACTGACGATAGTTGAACGTGACAACGTCCGATTATGCTTCTTTGTCGCTCGTTCCGCGCTCTCGCTTGCACTTCAAGCCTTACATGGAACGCCTCAGAGCGAGGTAACGCCGCATGAGTCATGTTTTTTCGTGCGTGCAGCCGGCTCTATCGAATTATAAGACGTTGTCACGTCAAAAAAAATCGTATGTACACAATGTAACTTTCTTAATTAAAAAAACCTTTATAATCCTGAAGGATGTATCATGTAGATTAAAAAATGGGTCCAAATACCAACAATTTATTATCAAACACGTAAAGAATCACGTCAATTGGTTAAAAATCAACCTCATTCATTTTTGGGATCATCGGTTGATAACTACTACAGCAAAATTAAATGATAAACACAAGATAACTACAACTGCGTTGCGTCGTATGCTCAGTGATTGCCTAGTTTGGATCCATTAATTATTTATCGTGTCGTAATATTTTTCTTTGTTTTTTTAAGCTATTGCATAGCTTCTATCGCGGGCCTTGAGCGCGGGGACCGAGTCGAGAAATTCCGTAACGAAAAAACCTCACGATCCCCACTCCGACGGGCACGGAGGTGTGGCTTGAAGGCATAGCATGCTATAGCTTTACCGCGGCAGTCCCCGAGTGCCACACGTCTTTTTTTTAGCCAAATTAATGTTTTCTCTCATATAAATTACCACTAGTAATAAGAAAAACTCACCATGCAGCATCTTAGTAACATGCGGCGTGATATTAAGCTCAGCTAGTAATTCCCGCGTATTGGCGTGATAACAACGCAAAGTGGCTGCGTTGTGTAGTGAGAGCCAGATCGCACCACCGGCTACTGCCATGTGGCTGATTGGTTTCGATTCGGAGCTTATTTGGAATGTTTCGTCCACCTGGTGAATATAATGAGTAAGTATCGAGATTTGTTTTGACACGTGAAAATAATACTATAAATGTGTATCGAGCTTTTCTGTAATGCTACACTTAATTTTAAGTACAGCTGCATTTTAACTAACGAAAAAATTGTGTTTTCATTTTATTATACTACTTTTTGAATACTACACTTGGTAGTTTTAAAGAATAACTGGATAAATATGCACCTGTAAATTCTCACAATAATTTTAATTTTTAACAAGCGTTCGATTCCACTACTTGGCCTAATTATAAGTATAAGTAAATTCTAATTTAAGAGTAAATTTAAAAGTTCCTTTGAATAAACGCAAATGTAAAACTAAATAAGTATCAATACAACTGTAAATGCAAGTGTAAGCATAAGTGTAAATTTAAGTGTACTTACATTTTTATGTAAGCGTTAAGTGTAAGTGTCAGTGTAAAGTGTTAGTGTCACTATAAGTGTAAGTGTTAAGTGTTAGTGTAAATGTAAAGTGTTAATGTAAGTGTCAATATCAGTGTCAATTTAAGTGTCCATATACCTGCAAAGTGTGCGGGTTAATAATCTTGATAGCCGCGTGTGTAGCGCACCACAACCGGCCTTCAGAGAGCAACATGGCGCTGACCGGCGTGTTGCCCGACCCCACCGGGATGCTGCAGCGTTCTGCCCACGAACCTTCTGGAAGATTGGTTTATTAGGTCTAATCGAGGTTTTTGGTGAATCTTTAGCGATATTTATTTATTTATTACATTTAATTCAGGTCACAATAAATTGTACAGACCCATAGAATAATATGGTAAATGTATACTACTAATATTATAAATGCAAAAGTTTGTGAAGATGGATGCATGTGTATGTATGTTTGTTACTCTTTCACGCAAATACTACTGAACCAATTACAATGAAATTTAGCACACATATAGGGGGTAAATTGGATTAACACATAGGTTTATCCCGGAAATTCCAAGGGAACGGGAACTATGCGGAAATATGTACAGTAATAATATGGTTTTGCATTGCTTGATTTTATAGTAAGGTAATATGCAAACGAAGCATTACCAATTAATATTAATTTGTCAACAGGCACCATTTTTGTTTGTCGACCGCTATTAAGATTTTTTTAAAGTGAATTATATCAGTGTTAACATTATATAATGCTTAAAATTAAAGATTAATTACTCACCAATATCTCTACAATACACTACGAGATCACCGTTGCCGAGCGCTACAAACACTTTGCCCTCCACAAATCTGCAAAAACATATGTATCTCAGTTAAAATATCAACATTTAGTCTGATAAACAACTTACCATGAAAGCTTGAGATATAAATCTATACTAATATTATAAAGCTGAAGAGTTTGTTTGTTTATTTGAACGCACTAATCTACTGGCCCGAATTGAAAAATTATTTCGGTTTTAGATAGTCCATTTATCCAGGAAGGCTATAGGCTATATATCATCTCGCTAAGACTAACAGGAGCGGAGTACTGCGGGTAAAACCGCAGAGCACAGCTAGTTATAGCTTATAGCTAGTTATAGTACTTTTTGCCAATTTATTTTTACTTTACTTTTTTAAAATGTTTGTCAATACTTACACAATGGAATAAACACCGGAATTGTGCTGCAGCTTCACTTTATTCTTCTTAATCCGGATATTATCCAAACAATTGTACACATGTATGCAGCCATCTTCAGTACCAAGCCACATGGTCGGTTGGTTCGCTGTAGTACCGCTATCCTCTGAAGATTGCCGGCTTGCTGGCGATGATAGAGTACCTATGTGTGATATATCTGTTTATTTTTGTTATAAATAGTTTTTTAGTTATAATAGGTGCAAAGTGGTATCATAGAGAACGCTGTAAAATGTGATTTTTTAGACTACGTTAAAAAAATGGGCAAATATTTGTTCCACACTGAATATATGAATTACCAGCTTTCCGCCCGCGGCTTCGCCCGCGTTTTCAAAGAAAAACCCGCATAGTTCCCGTTCCCGTAGGATTTCCGGGATAAAACCTATCCTATGTGTTAATCCAAGTTACCCTCTATATGTGTGCTAAATTTCTTTGTAATCGGTTCAGTAGTATTTGCGTGAGAGAGTAGCGACCATCAAAAACATCCATACAAACTTTCGCCATTATAATAGTGACAGGATTAAGCATGTTACGACTTTCTTAAAGCACTTTAGTGACTATGACAGGTCATAAAATTTCTAAATAATTTTTAGTACCTACATGATTATTTTGACGTGTCTGTTTGTTATTTTATGTAACAAGTAAAACCGTGATGTCTGCTCCATTCTCCAATTAAACACTTTACGTTATAAGTTTCTTTAGAAGTTCTTAACTACTTAAAGGTGTAAATATGTTGTCTAAATATATTACTGTACTATTTATATCTTATTAAGTACTACAGGTTTGGATTAAAAAGTTGTTAAAGCATGCAAGAAATATAATAAAGGTATAAAATATTAAATTAATATGTTATAAAGGTTCATACCAGCAATGATGCGTCCGTGTACTGAGAGACATAAGGTAGGGGAAGGTTAAGAAAGTGCACATTATTAGTTAGTGGAAAAAGAAACAACTACTTGTATAAAAACATTGAAACTAAATAAAATAACTGTTAAAAGGTTCGTTTTCTATAAACAGTAAAACAATATTTAAGAATTTTTCAAATGAACATTTTTTTATACAAAATAAAAACTCTAATTAAGCTAAAATGTTAATAACTATTGTACTGGAAGAGGGAAGAGTTATAATTATTTTAAAAGTTAAATAGGCAAATTAAAATGTATTAGCTTTAAAACCACTCGAGAGTTCACTATTTAAAAGAGGGTACTTCTAACACAATTACCAAATCCCACCGCTAGATGGCGCTAAAACAAATTTAGAACAGCGTCATCTATACTTACCGGTGGTAATTCCCATGGCCTGTTTGTCAACAGCGGGGTTCGAATTGGACTTCATCACGGGGTTTATTTGTATGTTCTGTCCTGTGTGTGGAGTGCTCAGGCTCTTGCTATGGTTGGGGGTCAGGGTTCGATTCACGTTGTATGTAAGACGCAAGCTGCCGGATTCTTGGCTTCTCTCGGATTGAGCGTCTTGGTTCTCGCTGGAGGAGCCGTCGTCTTCGTCGTCGCTTGATGATGAACTGGAATGTTTTAATGCAAAATGTGTTATTTTTTATGATTATTTAATTATTAAGCTATTGCATAATTATCTTCTATCGCGGGCCTTGAGCGTGGGGACCGAATCGAGAAATTCCGTAACGTAAACACCTCACGCTCCCCACTCCGACGGGCGCGGAGGTGTGGCTTGAAGGCATAGCATGCAATAGCTTTACCGCGGCAGTCCCCGAGCGCCACACGTCTTTTTTTGTCTAGCCTCGTATTCGTAGTAAATTTTTGTTAAAAAAAACACTTGAATTATGCATCTAGAAAGTTCGTTTAACAGTTAACTGCAGTTAGCTGCCCGGGCCAATACTTTTCAACGTACGTTTTCAATTTTGCAACATGCACGAATACGCTTATTACCAGTAACAACGGGGCTTTACAAGTCGATACTGAGTTCGCAGCAACACACATAAGTGTCATTACTATCACTATTGTTTATCAAAGTTATTTTCTTCAAGTCGCCAATATTTTTTAAATTATTTAAAAAATATAATATTTTATCACATACCTATCAAGTCGTATATTCTTGCAGCTCTCATCCGTGTCAGAAATGCTGATGCCTGGCTTATTTGCTGCAGTGATCAACGAACTTGTCCTGTAAGAAAAAAAAATCATTAAAAAAATAATAAAGAATAAAATAACATAAACAATGCACTAACTAGACTTTTTGTGCATGAAAAATATATTTATTTTTTTTGTAAATAACTTCCTTCCTGCGCGCGATACAAACATTACGTGAGTTGCATGCACACTTGGCCGACATAGCCGTTGACATAGCAATTACATAACTTGCTTTATTTATCTCTACTGTACTTTACTTTTTATAATAATACTAGCGGTCCGCCCCGACTTCGCCCGTGATACCTACATGTTTAAACTATCCTATCTCTCAAGTTGGATCGAACTGCACATGTTGTGCGAATTTTATTATAATCGGTTAAGTGGTTTAGGAGTCCATTGAGGACAAACATTGTGGCACGAGATTTATATATACATACTAGATTTCCGCCCGCGGCTTCGCCCGCGTTTTCAAAGGAAAACCCGCATAGTTCCCGTTCCCGGGATAAAACCTATCCTATGTGTTAATCCAAGTTACCCTCTATATGTGTGCTAAATTTCATTGTAATCGGTTCAGTAGTTTTTACGTGAAAGCGTAACAAACATCAATACATCCATACATCCATACTTACAAACTTTCGCCTTTATAATAGTATTAAGAAAGATTAAGATATACTTACGTATCAATAGTAGCAGGTGCGGGTGGAACACAAGCGACGCACAAAATGCGCGCATTACAGACGCCATTGCATGACGTCACTTGCGGCTTCGGGCTCAGAGTTAGCACGCACACTTGGCCAACGTAACCGTCGCTGTTGCATACCTGGAATATAACTCTTATTTATGTGTGCATAGAGTTTGTTTTGTACTAGCATATAGCCAACACAGTCTTTTATATAACGCCGCGTTTTTATTAAAAAGAAACATGTTATCCATGTTAAACATGTTGTAGATGGGATATACAACAAAATATTACATAAGCTATAAAGCTTATTCAGCCATTTATGAATGAATAAACCATAGTACAATAAATACAACTACTTGTTTAATTTCGCCTTGTTTTCCTTCTTAGGTATCATTTCATGTATAACATTCATGTAATGTAGAAATAAGTGATGCTTAATGCTTATATCGTATTTATCTACTTGAATCAAGCCATTCCTTTCATATCTATACTGAACATTATAAAGCTGAAGAGTTTGTTTGTTTGAACGCGCTAATCTCAGGAACTACTGGTCCGATTTGAAAAATTATTTCAGTGTTAGATAGCCCATTCATCGAGGAAGGCTATAGCCTATATATCACCACGCTAAGACCAACAGGAGCGGAGCAATGCGGAGCACCTAGCATTAAAAATACTTGACTAAATCACAATTATCTATTTACCATATAACAAATTACTCATATTACCCAAATTAAACACATATTTACCCAAACATCGGGACTCTGTCCTTTCGGCGGCAGTGTGGGCGCCGCACACGTGAATTGCATTATCTATTTACCATATAACAAATTACTCATATTACCCAAATTAAACACATATTTACCCAAACATCGGGACTCTGTCCTTTCGGCGGCAGTGTGGGCGCCGCACACGTGAATTGCATTATCTATTTACCATATAACAAATTACTCATATTACCCAAATTAAACACATATTTACCCAAACATCGGGACTCTGTCCTTTCGGCGGCAGTGTGGGCGCCGCACACGTGAATTGCATTATCTATTTACCATATAACAAATTACTCATATTACCCAAATTAAACACATATTTACCCAAACATCGGGACTCTGTCCTTTCGGCGGCAGTGTGGGCGCCGCACACGTGAACTGCAGTCCCGCACGCGTTTTGCGTATCGGCACTGGGGATAGGAACTCGGGAGCTGGCCTTTCTTGACCATATACACCTGGAAATATCCATAAATAGTCATTGAGATATACATATGGAGACGACACCGCCTACATCACTTATGTTCCGCTCAACATAAGCTCATGGCTTAACTGCACGCTCATTTTTTATTTGTTTTAAAGTGAAACGCATCAAATATGCCTTCGTGTGTGTTACGATATTGCACAAATAATACGGAAAAGTGACTAACATAACTTTTCATCGGTAAGTACCTAACTAGATAATAATTTTTAAAACTTAGTTAGAGCGAAAAATTGGCGCACAGATTTGTTCGTGGTGTCTCCTCCATATGTAGTAATATTATTTCAATGTAAATAGTGTATTATTTATGTCATCCTGCTGCTGCCTTTCGATATTTATGAGAGCATTGAACAACAGGAAATGACTTAAGTTCAACAAATAATAATTAGATTTAATATCAAATATGTATTTTTAATAAGGCCATGTATGATGAAAAACAATATGATATAAAGAGCATGCTTGGTAATATGTGGTTATACTTTTTTTCACTAGGGAAGTAACTACCAACGAAGAAAAAATAACAAGCACCACATTAACATTTTAATTATTATTATATTATGTTACAACAGATTATTATTGATTTGAATTTGAATTATAAAAAAATCTTACTTAGTTTTTGTTTGGTCTCGTTGATAAGTTCCTCCCAATTGCTCCTTTTCTCGGTCTTAGGAAAGATGATGGTCAGATTTTCTGAACCACTGCTGTAACATAGAAAGGCATGTTAAAGTAATAAGGATATAAATATAATAATAATAGGGTCTAATCGAAATATGTTTTAAGCATTTTTTATGCATAATCGTACACAAAAACACACGATCCTGATTCCCAAAATACATAACGCTTTTCTCTTTTAGCTAAGCTGGTAAGTATTAACTTCCATAATATAGCACAGTTGTGTATTGCCTCTCAGATAACTATAAAAGCACATTACACATACTTACTCATACACTTAAAACACACTACACCCCTTTTATTAAAGTCGGTTAGTTTGTCAGTAAAGTAGTTTAGGGTAAACTTACGAAGTATTTACTCTGACCTAATACAAATAATCCTGACACATTAAAAACACTTTCCTTATTTCAGCAAAGTTGGTTAACATAAACTTACGACGTATTAACACTGATCTCCATATAACACAGCTGTGTATCACTACTGTCCCTCTCTGAGAGCTGTCTCAGCACATTACACAGCATTCATTCTACACTTTGTTAAGGGGTGGGGGGAAGGGGGATGATTTGCTTGTACAAATTTCTTTATTTTTAATCAACTTACGAAGTATTAACACTGATCTCCATATAACACAGCTGTGTATCACTGCTGTGTCTCTCAGAGAGCTGTCTCAGCACATTACACAGCATCTCCCGCACGATCTCCTCGAGCGGTCCGTGCGCTGCGTGCAGACGCGCCACGTGTTCCGATATTTGTGTCAGCGTGTTCGCGTCCTCTGAGAGGGTCTCGACTTCGTGCATGATGCGACGCAGGTTTTCGTCTTTGGCTGAAAGGATTAAATAAAAATAGTTATTACGTTTCGTTTCAAAAGTGAAACTTCTTTGGCAAGATTCAAAGATACCAAAATCATCGCCTTACTCCATAACGTGTTGCCATGACGCAGTGGCGTGCATTCCATAAAGACATAAAGACACTGCCTACCCTACCATTTATCAAACTCTGATCAATATTTAATATCCATAAATGAAATTCACAACGTCATTATAATTTATTAATTACGCCATGTAGTAATGAAACAAAATATTTCAAATATATTTCAGATCCATCTATCGGTATTTTGGTGGCATTATTATCTAATTTCTATATGTACACAATACACATGCGCTGCACTAGCGCCGCCACAGGACTCAGTACGTCACGGGACGGCAAAGACACAAACTATCCGTGTCTAAGTTTTTATAGGTGTGCTCTGCGTGTCTACGCATATTTTATATGTGTGGGTGCCTATAAACACGGCACACTGATGTTTAAAAACAACGCACACCAACATGCAAGGTAGGCAGTGTCTTTTTACGAAGATATACGAATTAGGTACGAACCGAATTCGGAACCACATCGAAATTCGAAACTGAAGTTGACTATAAAAATAAAAAAAAAATAAAATAAAATAAAGTAAATAAAAATAAAATAAAATGCGACTATGCGACCAATTTAAGGAGTGTGATAATTTATACATTTTTGTAGCGGTAAAGACCATCCGCAAATAGTATCATTATTCGTTTGTTTTGTTTTGGAATTATTAATTATAAATTTATAACAAACGATATTTAATATTTTACTTTGAGGTTAAATTTGTTTTTTGAGAAAATTAATAATGTTATCTACGATAATTTGCAAGTGAAGTGTTTTGAGAGTACCTAACTAAATAGATTATGTATATCATGAGTGTATTTTGTAAGATAATAAGTAGTGATGCAACGAATACGAATACGAATATTCGTATTCGCCGAATACTAGACATTTACCGAATATTCGTATTCGGCGAATATACGAATATTTAAAAACGAATATTTTTGTACATGAAAAATCGCGCGTTAAAATATGACGTGTGCAGAGACTGCTGATCCACTGGCCTTTTGGCGAGAAGATGTCAATTTTCAAAGTCAGAAAAAACTCGCCCAAAAATATTTTTCACTGAAGCCATGTACAGTCGCTTCGGAAAGACTTTTTTCAACGGCTGGAAACATCCATACTGAAAAAGAAAATCGCCTACAACCGGAAAATCTACGAATTTTATGTTTTTTAAATAAAAATTTGCCTATTGTAAATTTTAATTATTAGAAGAGAGAATTTTAATCATTCATTAAATAAATAAGTCTTTTATTACCAAGGCGAGATATTCGTATTCGTATTCGCCGAATAGTAGGTTTGATATTCGTATTCGTATTCGTATTCGTAAAAGTAGTATTCGTTGCATCACTAATAATAAGGTATAATTTAACGAAAAATTCTTATTTTTGTTTTATGAATAAACTTTTATCAAACAGAGACTTGTGATAGGAAAAAGGCCGATTTATACCGGAATTTGTAATACACAACGGTAAAGTTAATCAATAATCATTCATTTCATAATATAGAACACTAGTTAGGTATCACTGGAATATGAAATAAACATTGCA
This sequence comes from Colias eurytheme, assembly GCF_061535395.1. NCBI lineage: Eukaryota > Metazoa > Arthropoda > Insecta > Lepidoptera > Pieridae > Colias > Colias eurytheme. The sequence continues at coordinate 7,239,125 of NC_142999.1, read as the reverse complement.
GTATTAGTTTTTATGACTTAATATCATTACAATATTTCTGCCTACCCTGTCGAAAAGCTCTGTGCACGCCCCTGCCATGACGCAACCTTAAAATTTTACTCTCAACGCGTCTTAAAGAGTTTCAGTTCAAAAATAATTAGGTATAAGCTACCGAATATAACATTCAAAGTGGGTGAATTATTATTCAAATACATTACATAGGAAACACGGATTGGATAAAATGTATGGCAATGATATTAACTAGTTTATCATACTTAAATAAAAGGTAATCATATTTTGATATTGCAGTGTTACCATATATAAATCTATCATCATATTATTTACAAACTCACCAGTCTTTGCTTTAACACATGAATACTCAATTAATATTAAATCAATTCCAATTGTTATTCATAGAAAAGCTTACTTACATTTAACAATTTCGAGATCAGCCAAATTAATTCTCATCAGAAGCTTGTATTTGTTGCCTTCCATCTGGCTCGCTATGCTACTTTGGTATGTTCTGAAAGCAAAAATAAATATTTATTTTTTAATCTATGATCAATCTATTACAAAAAAATTAATTTATTGTTTAATTTCTCTCTTTCTTTCTTAATTAATAAAGCCATCGACGACAATTTCCACGTAAATAATCGACCATGTTATATCACTTATGTATGTTAAAAAATTATCACAGACTTACGGAATGGGTTTCTTTATAGTCCCCGTGCGGCGTTTAACACTGGTAATCAGTAGTGTATCACTAAACAGGAACAGTGCACGATCTTTTATCGTGCCCTGCGCTGACGGCATCGTCACGGTCTCGTGTCGTATAAACGTCCTCTCTGACGTCACAAAGTTGGATAGCCCTTCGATCATTTGTTCCAGATCTCGTAGGGTTTGCTGCTGCATTTCTAGTTCTAAACTCTCTCGTTCCGTGCAATTGATTAGTTCGAGGAGATTGTGGATCTCCTTTTGAGCGTCGAGGAGGAGTTTGTGGTCGGGGTGTGACTGATCTGAAAGCGGTTTAAATGATAAGTTATGCAGCAATAAGACTTTTAATACATCATTGTCATTGTATTCGTCCAAATATCAAATGCATCATCATCATAACCGTGGTAAATAAAGTAATAGAAAGAATAAACCTGATGATAAGTTTCTTTATTTTCTGTATTGGCAGTGCCCAATGGTACGTATAATTTTATCACATTAAGGGCCGATTTTTCAATGCTGGGATAAAACTTATTCGTCGAATAATGTATAAAACTACCATTTTAAAAACGTAGGTATTCTAATTGCCCGTATGTGGCAGTTTACGTGACATTTTAATATTATCGTGTAATACTTTAGGGCGCGGGCACACGATGCGTTGCGGCGCCGCACCGCAAAGATTTCACCGTGTCAGTGGGCACACGAGCGGTGCGGCGCCGTAACGTTGTTATGTCGCAGCGGCGTCGTAGCAGCGTTGCACAGCGTGTCCTTCCTTGTGATGCAAAACAACTGAGCGGTGCCGCTCCGACGTCGCACCGCATTCACCCCTCCCCGCCTCGTCTTGGTGGTTACAAGTCCGGTGCGGCGCCGGAGCGCATCGTGTGACATGCCACAGATATTTCTATGTAAGACGACGCAGCGACACCGCTCCGGCGCCGCACCGCCGCCGCAACGCATCGTGTGCCCCCGCTCTTATTGGACGGATAAGTTTTATCCAGGCATTGAAAAATCGGCCCTTAATAAATAAATTATCAGTTTTTATTTACTATATACAGCCTGTCTCATAGTTATAGATCTAGTAGAACTTTACTGTTTATTTTTATATTGGTATAATTAATATGATGATTTGTTAATTATGAATATCTAGGACGCCATAATTATAAAAACCACATTGAAAGATATGGCCTTAATAAACAACTCCTATATTTTTCACATCACACGAAAACAAAGACGGAACATTGACCCCGTTTATATATAAATATTATTCATCTAATAGGTTCAAAGGAATTATTATTCATATACATATATAAATCATTTCGCGAACGAATTATACAAAGGACAGGAAATTAAAATTTCGCGTTTATTTAGAAAGTTTTCCATTCTATAAATACTTGTATAATTTAGAATATCAGATAAAGTGCTTTGGTAGTTAAAATGAGAAAAAGAACAGCATTACCTATATCAAAAATTTTATAAACCATGTTCAATGCAACAGGCGATCTCATATTCATAATTTCATAGTCAATATATAAGTATCCCTATTGCCCCTTTTTTTGTTTTCTCTCCGTAACAAACTTCCTTGTTACAAAAACCTAATAAAATTATCCGATTTATTTTTATTATATCCAAAAGATATGATGATAATTCACCTTCATATACCATCTCTAATTCATAGACTTCATTGCTACCAGTCGCACCACGCCTTTCAACAACAAAATAACCTTACCTGTATGTTTGATCAGCCGTTGAATCAGCAGTTTATAGCTCGGGAACTTCTGCACCGGTTTAATCAGCAGATTATCCAAAGATAGTTTGCCCTTATGGTCCCTGGCCATAGCGTCCAGGAACTTGGCGAAAGCCGGGCGGGAAGAGGCTGCTGTCTTGATCGTTTCCTTTGCTTTTTTTAGGTTGCTTATAAAGGACATATAGGTGTCCATCACGGTGGGTTTTGTAAACTGAAAATGTTTTAGTTAATCTTCAAATATGAAATAACAGTAAATTCAATTCCTACTGATATCCTACTTATATTATAAACACGAAATACAATACCGATTAGATATTTTGATGAATTTGAATGCTATAAAACTAAATATTGGAAATAAGAATGTATACATGTTTGTTATACTCTTTCAGGCAAATGCAGGTGATCGGATCTGTATGTTTGGTACAGAAGTGGTCTAGAAAAGAACATAGGATACTTTTTATCCAAATACGAAGCGAGTAAAGCCGGAAGATCTAGCTAGTTTATAATAATAATTACTGTAATCAATTCATGTTACAGAGTATATTTAATGAGGTGCCTAATAGATAAATATTCACTCCATCTTAAATAGGTTAAACCGCAACTTTCACACGTGTAATTCGTGCCATGTTTTGTTACATTAATTTTGAATTCCTTAAATATTTAGTTAGGAATATGACGACGAATAAGAAATATAAACCACGGCATATTTAACAACATTATTGTAAAAGAAATTCTGTATTTTAATTTGTATGTAGGTACTAAATAAAAACAACTTTATATCTACAACTACGGCTACGTTGTTTGCCCTTTTAGGTATTTTTCGTATTTTCACTCCATTTAAACCTTCTTATATTTAACAAAAACGTTAAACAAAACTACCCGAATTGATCGAGCTTTTCGCGAGTTACGCTTAGCAACACACTTGGTATCTAATTAATTTATATATATCATGATGAGTTTATATCCCTACTAAATCGAAGTATGAACTCCCTAGCAGACCATAACAGAACCAAAATATCTCACCACATCCACGAACACATCCCCAACCCTCTGCTGCAGGTCCCATTGCTCCAGCCTCCTCCTGAGCTTCTCCAGAAATTCTTGGTGCACGTTCAGGATAGCTGGCACTTGGTAGAAGATCTCGTCCACCACGAAGGCGTCCAGGAGACCAGCGTTTTCTGGGCTTTTGAGCGGGTGGAGGTATTTCTGTAATTAAAATTAAAATGGGTTATTAATCGGGTCGTTTTAGTGTGGGAAGAAAGGATACTTATTTGCAGAATAGGTACAGTTGCTATATTTTCATTTTATTTTTTTAGATAAGTATATATGTTTCTTCTATCAGATAAAAATATTAATCTTATATATAAAAATCTACATCTTCTTTATATATAAAAATGAATCGCAAAATGTGTTGGTAAGCGCATAACTCGAGAACGGCTGAACCGATTTCGTTAATTCTTTTTTTATTATATTCCTTGAAGTACGAGGATGGTTTTTATGTAGAGAAAACGTAAATATGTACCACGGGCGAAGCCGGGGCGGACCGCTAGTTTAGTATACAAAAACATTGCAAACTTTCACCACGTCGTCATACGAGAAAACTTATGGGAATTTATTTTTATCTCGCTATTTCTGTAAGCAAAGTTTATAAAAGTTTTCGTTTGAAACGAAATGAAATGCCAAAAATAAATTACATTAAATTTTTAACCGTCAAGAGAATAGTATTACGTTTTAAACAATACTCCCGAGAGGTTTGAAGTAATTTTAATCTCACCTTGGAAAAGCTATTTCTATTGTTCTTTTTTTATATTTAAGTATATAAGATTTTTTGCAAAGTAATAATTATCGATTTTATTTTTCAGACTAACTTCGACCGTTGCATAAAGATGCTGGTATAAATTTACGGCTTTTAGCAAATCCTTCAAATTTCAACAAATTAGTAACGTAAGAACAATAAAAATCGAAATAATTTTTGTTCTCGATTCTTCGACTCTGTTGGTTTGTTTGGCTGTAAGTAATGTGGATTGACATACTGATAATAATTTGTACCCTTTATTTTTCACACTTTCTAAGAAGGTGAGAGGATACCAACGAAATTTTAGATGGATCGCGTGCATATACGTTAGGAAGTCTCAAAGACAAGTAAGTTCTCAAATTTATGCTAAAAATTCAAACTCAAACATTAATTAATTCAAGCCAATTTTATGATACCACACTACTCCACAAAGAGTAAATACACTGTTCAAATTGAAACTAGTCACCGAATAATTATCAAATACACAGTTATATTTATTCAGCTATATATTTTACTATAATATACGCTTCGACAAATATTGTAAAGTGTAAACTGAGCCTTACAGTAAAGCGACAATCAAAATCATTTTCGAATCGTGTAATTTCTGAACGTCAACAATTTCCTACATTAAAATGGGTTTAAATCAACGTTACTTTCTAGCAAATTAAGCGCTGTATTCAGAACGACAACCATTCTTATTAAGCTGTCAAAGCGCTACGGCGACGATTGTGCGATGAATTGATCTTGCCAGCAGCTTTAGTGCTGTAACCCGGTTTCAACTGTTGAACGTTTGTGAATGGATAAGCGCTGTGTTCGCTGGAAGTGTTAAAGAGGGAAATCTATGTAGTATTTAGGGTTGTGAATAGTGGTCAGTGGTAGATAGTATTTGCAATGTCACATTGTGGGTAATATTGCGTTTCTAAGTGAAATGTAATTGGTAACTTTGGAATGTAATTTATAATGAATAATGATATTATAATAACAAGTGATAACTGCGTTAAAAACAACCGACTGGCGACTTCAAACTTGCACTTGCAACATTTAGAAATACAGACAAAAATGCTCATAAAATAAAAACTACTGGGCCTATCCGAATAAAATTTTTATGGGACCAATTCGACACCATCCCGCATCGAACAAAAAAAGAATCACGTAAATCGGTTCAGAAACCTCGGAGTAATCGGTGTACATACATAAAAAAAAACATACCGGCCGAATTGATAACCTCCTCCTTTTTTTTAAGTCGGTTAATAAATGTTTTGATTCTATCACTTCGTCTATGGAATAATGGAACAATAACACAATACAATGCAAATGTTTTTGATAATAGTCACTTGGGATCACTGAAAATCAGTGGTGGTAAGGTACCTAGTCATGTCACCTTGCCATCATAAACTGAGTTGGCTCCATTTGTCAAGTCACTTACTGCCACATTGCTGTTCTTAGAATAAGTTTTTTTTTTTACTTTTTTCTAAATGTATCTCGTGATATTGACAATAAATGTGTTTTATTTATTTATTTATTTATAATATATTACTTCGTATTTTTATAAATGCGTAAGTTCGGCTATCGGCGTAATCACTATTTAAAATAAAATATTGGGTATAGCTAACAGAAAATGGTATAAATAATACCTTCACAGCTGAGAAACTATTGTATAAGTCAATAGCGCCTAAATACAAAAATCCATATGTTAAGTTACAAAGAATAACCAATAGTTAACTCTACTACCTCTTTTTTATAATTATTCAAATTTCAATTAAATCATAAAAGCATACAATTATAATTAACCGTAAACATTTAAATTAAATACAAGTTATATCAAGAACCCGGAAGGCCTACAATTTCATCGTCCCGATAAATATAATTAATTTGTCAACCACCGGACAGTCAGACAGGCTGAAATATAATTTTCGTATTTATAATAAATGCGTTTCCGAGTAGGTCATAATTTTATGGAAATTATTATGAGGATGGTGATTTGGGATGAAAGTCTGCACAAAGGCTGTTTTGGTACAAAGCTGCAAGTTTTCTCGGTCTTCTAAAGTGTATTTATTTTCTTAGACAGTTTAAATGTGATTTTGTCTCTTTAGTATAGTAGAGTGAACATCATCATTAGGTACATCTACATTTAATAGTTAATACCTACATATCTAACAGTAAGTATTTATTATTATGTACTTTAAGGGCCGACTTTTCAATGTTTGGTTAAAACTTATCCGTCCAATAAAGTATTACACGTTAATATGTAAAAATGTCACGTAAACTGTCAAATACGGGCAATTAGAATACGTTTTTAAAATGGTAGTTTTATACATTATTCGACGAATAAGTTTTAACCAAGGATTGAAAAATCAGCCCTAAATAAATATTTGAAAAAATGCAAAGAATGGAGTAACTTCGATGATTATGTAGAGCCGAGACTATTTTGATTCGCGTCTTTTTGGTTTACCTTAGCAATCTAATTTCTTTTATTTTCTTAGGTTTTATATACATAATGATATATTGGTATTTTATATACTTTACCTTAACTAATATTTCCAAAGCCTCCACGTACGATTTTTCTGTCTCATACAACTCCACGACCACGTGTGTTCGCGTGTCCTGTGAAAAAAAACATATTTCAAATATTTCATTCAGAAAACATATATTTATCTTTTTAATTTTTTTTAATTTATAATACAGGGTGTACCAAAAAGTAGTGATGAACGGAAGCTGAGAGGTAGAGGACCTAGAGGGCTATCCGAATCACCCCCATGTATGTTATGCGATTTTTCGTATTTTCGGAGTTATAACGTTTTTTTTTCAATTTTTCACCTATCGCCGAGTACGATGATATTTTCACTCATGCTGACGTCAATGATTGCGGAAGATGCTTGATTTTTTTTGTGTGCTAAGCTGAAAGATAGGCCAGTTCAGTATGGTAACATTTACTATCGTTAGATCTTTGAATGGAATAAAAAAAGAATTAAATGGCAAGAAAGATAAAATTACCCAATATGTTCACCACTTTAAGGGCCCGTAAAAAAATAAAATCACATAAAAAAAGTTTTCCGTTTGACTTTTAAAAACTTGCTCTATCTATCAGATAGCTACCCTGAAAATTTCATTTAATTATTCAGAAGGCTTCAATCGAAAAATTTAAATCTAAATGTGGTAAGTGCAAAAATTGAATTAACTTGATGATCATTAAAACCAATAAATAGGTGTTTAATTACCAGAATTTTTTAAAATAACCCCGCTGTTGCTCAATGCAAGTGCGACATCACCGTAAAAAGTTGTCTTTTAAATGTCTGAATGCCCTTTTATCATTTTTAATGGTTTCTTCTGCTACTATGAATTTCCGGGTTATTTCGTCCAAATTGTGGCATTTTCTCAAGTAGCCGAGGTCTTTTTAGTATTCCCATTGAAACAAATCAATGGGGTTTAGGTCGAGGGACCGTGGAGGCCAGGCTTTAAGGCAGGCATCACCGGCGCATGCGCAGGCTGCAACGACCAATCCATCTTTCAGGGTATCTTTGCCCTTTAGCCTGGCCTGCACGGTCCCCGGACATAAACCCTATTGATTTTTTTCCTTGGGGATACTACAAAGACGAGAGACTGCCACAATTTGGACGAAATAACCCGGAAATTCATAGTAGCAGAAGAAACCATTAAAAATGATAAAAGGGCATTCAGACATTTAAAAGACAACTTTTTACGGTGATGTCGCACTTGCATTGAGCAACAGCGGGGTTAATTTAAAAATTTCTGGTAATTAAACACCTATTTATTGGTTTTAATGATCATCAAGTTAATTCAATTTTTGCACTTACCACATTTTGATTTAAATTTTTCGATTGAAGCTTTCTGAATAATTAAATGAAATTTTCAGGGTAGCTATCTGATAGATAGAGCAAGTTTTTAAAAGTCAAACGGAAAACTTTTTTTATGTGATTTTATTTTTTTACGGGCCCTTGAAGTGGTGAACATACTGGGTAATTTTATCTTTCTTGCCATTTAATTCTTTTTTTTATTCCATTCAAAGATCTAACGATAGTAAATGTTACCATACTGAATTGGCCTATCTTTCAGCTTAGCACACAAAAAAAATCAAGCATCTTCCGCAATCATTGACGTCAGCATGAGTGAAAATATCATCGTACTCGGCGATAGGTGAAAAATTGAAAAAAACGTCATAACTCCGAAAATACGAAAAATCGCATAACATACATGGGGGTGATTCGGATAGCCCTTTAGGTCCTCTACCTCTCAGCTTCCGTTCATCACTACTTTTTGGTACACCCTGTATAACTTTTAATATAACTTTTTTTAATTTATATCTCCCTATACAGAAGAATCGACTGATATCTTGTGCAAATATTTTTAGTATTTAAAATTAAAAGTGCCTTTACGTAGTGGAATAAAGAACACACATTTATACAGGTATTAAAAAAAACATTTCACCTTTTAGAGCAGTCGGTAAAGTAACAAATTCGATTTGTCTCGCGGATAAGCCTAGACGGCGTCAAGAAGTTAAAGCCATTAGTGGCTTAAAATTAGCACAAGTTAATTAAATTAATACAATAAATGACATAAGTAACATTTTTATCATTGTAGTAATGTGAGTAATAACTTTTATGTAAAACGATTAAAAATCGCGAAAATAATCTCGATCAGTAAATTCTCTACTAACTAAAAATGTTTGTAAAAATATGTAAGTAGGTACATACCTATTTAATTATTATGTTCTTAATTATTAAACTATTACAATACAAACAAAATGACTTTGTGGATATACTCAGTAGATAAATTCGATAATAGTTATGAAATTAATATTATTTCGATATTCGATAAGGAAGAAAATCAGCGATTTATGTCTGACTATCTGTCAAAGGTCATTTTATTATTTTTATATAATGAATGTGAAAGTTGATTATTAAGTAAAATAACTTTCTTGTTTCTATATAGTTAGCGTATGATGATTAAATATGTTTAAAATACCATTTATAAGGATAGTTTGAACTAACTTCTTAAATAGTTTTTTTTTTTTTTTCAAATCAATTATAACATATACCTAGTTAAAGTATCAGTCTAAACTTAATTCGGTATAAGATTCCACTAGAGACTAATAACAGTTTACTAGAACCTAGTTCATAAAATAGTACAGTCATAATCGACTTAGTCTCAAGCAAGTTTATAATCTGAAAGCTGAGTATTGATTTTGCTGAAGCGTTTCATTTCCGTCGTAAATGCTTTAAGTCAAGATAACTTGCTCAACTATTGTTTGATATTTAAGTATTGTTGCATGTTCTTAAATATCTGTGGTATCGTAAAAAAGAGGGGTAGCTCACAGGCTTCCGACTTGAACAAAAATATTGGAGTTGAAAGGGATGTGTATTTAAATAAAAGTTATTAGGTCCAGTGAAAATATCGAAAAAAACGGCCGACTATCAACCGTTACACCTACCTAACATTAGATAGGTACATAGTACGAAACAAGTGACATTAGACATATCGTGCGATGTATTATAAATCCATACTAATATTATAAATGCGAAAGTAACTCTGTCTGTCTGTCTGTTACTCAATCACGCCTTAACTACTGAACCAATTTGCATGAAATTTGGTATAGAGATATTTTGATACCCGAGAAAGGACATAGGATAGGTTTTATCCCGGAAATCCTACGGGAACGGGTTTTTCTTTGAAAACGCGGGAGAAACCGCGGGCTAGTATTTTATATTTATATTTCCTTACAGTCTCTCGTTTTTAGTTTCACTAAAATCTGATCCTAACCACGCTCTTCAATTTAAACACTTTCAATGTTAAACAACTGCAGAAACGGGAAACTATTTAAAGTAATAACAGTGATTTTTTGCATTATGCTCACTCATTCATTGAGAAAGTCTAGAAGAATAATAGTACTTCACTATTTTCTAAATACTGAATGCCAGTCTAGCATTAAACCATTTTCACATTTTATCTGCTGCACTGTGGAATTTTTCAATTTGTCGTTATATCTCAACTATGTTAATAGAAGAATTATTTTCTTTCGCTGAATTGTTCAGTCAATATTATCTTCTGTAATTAGAGTTCAAATATGTATAATGTAGGTTATGAATGAATGAATGAAAATACTTTATTTGCACCAAAAGCAAGGAAAACAATACGAAAAAACACATACAAACAAACACGTACAAAAAGGCGGCCTTATCGCTAAAGCAGCGATCTCTTCCAGGCAACCTTTAGTCGAGGATCATGAGAATTACGTTTTATGATGAGGTTGATGGTGCAGAACACAAAAAACATTAAATAAATAAGTATAAGACTAAACATAGTATACATATACATACATACATACGGATATTATAAAGATAAAAAGTAAATATTTAGTTGCTTTTTAAACTCATTCAATGACCCTGCCCTTCTGATCTTATCGGGCAAACTGTTCCACAGCCTGATAACTAGCACGGACCGTAAAGGAACAGTCATAGAAATTAGATCTATGAATAGGAACATGTAGTAGGAGTTTATTACAGGATCGCGGGGAACGGGTGGTGGAGTTCAGGAACTGGAAATTACTTTTAAGGTAGGAAGGCGTATTTGGACAGAAAAGGATGCAGTACAATAGGTTTAGGATATGAGCATTCCGGCGGAGTCTGATAGGGAGCCACTTGAGCCTTGTGCGGTATTCACTAATGTGATCATATTTGCGCAGACCAAAAACAAATCTCACACAGAAGTTCTGGAGACGCTCAAGACTATCAAGTTGGAATTCAAGGAGGTCAGGATAGGAAACATCTGCATAATCAAAGAGGGATAGGAGAAGGGACTGAGCAAGAACAATTTTAGTGGGAATAGGCAGAAAGTTCCTAAGTCGTCTGAGAGAACCAGCTGATGCAAACACTTTTTTCCTAAGTTCTTTAAGCTGATTTGTCCACGATAATGTTTCATCGATAAAAACACCAAGACTCTTAACAGTGGAACTGTAAGGAATGTCAGTGTTATTTATGCAAACATTAGGTAAAGAGGACCTATCAATTTTAGAAATAAGCGACTGACTTCCAATAATAATTACCTGCGATTTCTTCGGATTAATACATAGACCATGGTCGCGGCTCCAATTACTAATAGTCCGTAAATCATCATTCGTGAGTGCAACTTTCCTACTTAGGTCCTCAAGTGATGAATGGCAATAAATTTGCAAATCGTCCGCGTACATATGGTAGAGACTGGATATACCCGAAGTGATGGAGTTGATAAATAAGGAGAACAGGAGAGGAGAGAGCACACTACCCTGAGGAACGCCAGAAGTAACATCAGACCAGGATGAGTAACACTCGTCCAGTAGAATGCGCTGCCGGCGGCCCTCGAGATAGCTGCTAAACCAATTAATCACTGCCGGAGACATGTTAAAAGAAACGCGTAGCAAGCTCAACAACACATCGTGATCAACTGTGTTAAATGCGTTACTAAAATCAAGTAGTGTAAGTATTGTGAGCTGCCGTTTGTCCATACTCAATCTAATATCGTCTGTGATCTTGACTAACGCAGTGGCCGTACTATGACCTGGACGGAAACCGGACTGGAAGGGGTTGAGAAGGTTGTTTTTATTGAGGAATCTTGAGAGTTGCTGCTGCACTAATCGCTCAAAGACTTTTGAAAGGAAAGGTAATATGGATATAGGACGAAAATCGGAGAGAGTAGAAGGGCACTTGGACTTAGGGAGAGGGATAATATTTGCACTTTTCCACGAGTGTGGAAAAGTACATGAAGATATGGAAAAATTGAGGATATCAGTTATAACAGGAGTAATCAGGTCGAGGATGGGAATGATCATATTACGACCAATGCAATCAACACCTACAGCCTTAGAAGAGATGGACAAAATGTTCTTCTTAACATCGGCGACAGAGAATTGGCTAAAAGTGAAAGGGGAAAAGGAGGGAGTTGATTTAGATGACAAAGAATCAAGTGTGTTACGTTTACAGACAGGATCAAATACAAGGGAAGGTGAGGAGAAGTGTTTATTAAGGTCATTAATAGAAATGCCATTGGGAATTTCGGTTTTACAGGAAGATTTACCAACTCCAAGGGACTTCAGAAATTTCCAGACTCTGGCCGAATCTCCGTTCTGTACAGATTCGTGTATGTACCGTTTTTGAGCGTCTCTGCACATAGTGTTGCAGCGATTACGTATTTTCTTGAATTCTTCACGATGCTGATCACAATTTTTTTGTTTTAGTTTGCTTTTAGCTTTCGCCTTGCAGTTCATAATTTCCCTAAGGCTATCAGTTAGCCAAGGCGCTGGAAGATGCTTCAGCTTAATGGGACGCAAAGGTGCGTGTTTGTCATATAATTGTATAATGAATGAATTGAATAAATTTACCTTATCTTCAATCGATTCAGCAGTTGAGAGTGAAGACCAATCTATATTAGCTGCATCGTGCAGTAGACGATCTGTATCTATTCCACTAAAATTGCGTTGCATGATGACTTTAGGTTTAATTTTAGGAGGACGGATTTTATAGGAGAGGAAAATTAAATCATGATACGAAAAGGCGTCTGCCGAGCATTGGCCGTGTTTATGTACATGATTTAGAGAGGAAACTAGGATCAGATCAAGGAGCGAAGGAGTGCAATCAGGAAAGAAGTGCGTAGGACCAAGAGGAAGTAAGGATAGATTGTAGGAGTCAATAATTGAAGTTAACTTAGTAGCTCTATGATCATTTTTTAACAAACATGTATTGAAATCCCCCATTATGATGACATGGTCATATAGTGGCGAGACACGGTCAAGGATTTCATCAAAGGAGGGAAAGAAGTCGACGCTAGAATTGGGACTATAAAAAACACCTAACAGGATTTTGGTATGGGAGAGAGTGACTTCAAGAAGGAGATGCTCTGCTTCATTACATGGTGGGGGCTGGGAAGAGGAACTTACAATGGAGAAAGGAATATGAGCGCGTAGATAAATAGCCACACCACCACCCCCTTTACCAGTTCGATCGTTACGAAGCAGGTGGAATCCGGGAAGCGAGAAGGAAGATGAGGGGAGGCAGGGTTTTAGCCAGGACTCAGATATAAGGATGGCATGGACGGTTTTCGAATCAAAGGATGCAAGGAGGTCGGGATAATGAGCCGGAATGCTCTGGGCATTTATATGGACCACGTTGAACTTATTGGAGGAATCAGAGAAATGAGAGGATAAGGAAACGGGGAGAGGAGTGTAATCCGTGCTAACGAAACTGTTATTACTGGAATTGCATGATAAAAAGCTGTTATCAGTTAATGAGTCATTAGAGTCGGACATTATCAGAGTTAAAATTAAGTCGATAGATTGAGAAGCAACTTTGAGCGTTATATGAAGAGATTATAGAAATGAACCAATAAATAAATAGCTATAAGTTTGTATATAATTATGACGATAGTAGGGGTAATAAATAAATAAATATTTTTATATATGTATATCTATATATAAACTAGTACTTTAAAACCAAAAAAATAAAAAAAAAGATAAATAATAAAAACTATTATCAAAATAAAATGTAATTCCATAATACCTGGACCACCAGCTGTGGAGAGAGAACAATACAAAATTAAAACTATATTACTCCAACTTACAAAGAACTGTACCCAAAAGAATGGCATCTATTACATACTAAACTTACTCATGTTTAAAGAAAAAAAATAATAATATTTATAAGCTGTCAAGTATGTACGACAAGTGACAGATGTCAAGTAAACAAAGTATCAACAAGTACATAATATTGATAATATTTTAAGCTATAATATCTACAGTCTACACTACGGATCTATGGATAAGCAAACAATCAAAATATGAACAATGTAAAATTGATATTTAGATAAACTTCGTGAAACGAAATAAAAGTTTCAAATTATAGACGAAAAAAAGGGTAAATTACTAAAAATATCACATTTATAATAGGTAAAGTAACCAATTTTACAATAAAAATAAGTAGTTAATTGATTTAAAAACAAGTAAAAATAAGATTTAAGATCTAAAAACACCACAATAAATATATGAGTGTGAAAGATGTTATATTCACTATTTGTATACTACTAAAATATTACATTTATTATAGGTAAAGTAACCGTTGTACAATAAAAGTAGTTACTTAACTCAGATTTAAAAACATGTAAATATAAGACTTAAGAACTAAAAACAATCATATAAGTGTGAAAGATGTTATATTCACTATATACTACTAAAAATATCACATTTATTATAGGTAAAAGTAACCGTTAAACAATAAAAATAAGTAGTTACTTAACTGATTTAAAAACATGTAAATATAATATTTAAGATCTAAAAACACCAAAAGCAATCATAAAGTGTGAAAGATGTTATATTCACTATATACTAGCAAAGGATACACAATATTATATTTATAAACTAGTGCTAAAAAACAACAAAAATATGTTACTTGGCTTTAGGAATCCTTTTAGTTCTAGATGTTAACTTGGGATCCTTGTTGCTTTGAACATTAGTAATAGTAGAAGCAGATTCAGTCGCAGAAGATATGGCATTCAATTCAGAAAGAGACTCCACACGATGACGTTTACCATCCAGAGCAAGAACAAAAACATAGCCGTTCCTCGTCCAGCAGTTTGAGACTCCAAACTTAGAGCGGGCTGCTTGGAATGTTTCATGTCTGCTTGGTGTTAAAAATTCTGAGATGGTCACACCAGAGCCCTTTAGGCCACTCTTGGAGAACCAAATATTATCTCTGAGTGACATATTCCGGAACTTAGCAACAATTGGTCTTGGTTTATCATTTGTTACTTTACCGAGTCTGTGACAGCGGGATAAGGCATCAGCGTCCAAACCAGGAACATCTAACTTTTTGGATATAACATCGACCATAGTTGTAGTTACATTTTCTTTTTGGGTTTCCGGCACACCATGAATTAATAGGATTTTCCTTCTACTACGCAACTCTTGATGTTCATATAGTTTAGTGAGCACTTGGACCTGACATTGTAAGCTTTCTAGTGATGATAAAACCAGCGTGCGGAAAGCATCAAATTCACTTGCCAATCTAGAAGTAGGACTTACAGAAGCTGGATGTGAGGAGGCAGTGTTGTGTAAATCCTTTTGGAATTCAGCCATCCTGTTGTTAAAATCACTTGTCATCTTCTCTATAGATTGTTTGAGTGAGTCCATGTTCACTTGTTATGTATACTTTTTGTTAGAGAGTTAATATAGAATAAAATTATAAAGGACTTTGTGCTGGTAGACACAGGTAAGATTTAGAACATTATAATTTGTTGAAAAAGCAAGAAAATAAATTAAAATCAAAATATTTATAAGGAGCGAAATAACAACGTGTTGTGTTTTACACATCTACCCGCGAAAAAAAAAGAAAAAAAAAAAAAAAAGGTTAATTATTTTTTAAAAAAAAAAATTAACGTACCTGGGTAGAAAACTTTCATAATATCTAAACATGGTAAAAAAACTCATTCTAACTGCATATTTACCTAACGTAAACTACTTACACCGTACGACGGGGGCCCTTATTATTATTTATTTATAACACACCCTTAAAGAGGTTGAAAACACGCACTAAAAGTACCTTACGAATAATTGACGAATTATTTAGGTACTGTAAATATACATATATGTGTTATCAAATGTAACCTATGGGAAATTTCGTTTATCACAAGAAATCTCTTCTAGCCACAACAAAACGTCAATCACGCTACCTTTCTCCTTTCTCTTCAATACCGAATAGTTTAAAATGTAATATATAAAATCTATTAAAAATATATTACAGATAAGAAATCTCTATGATATTAGTTTTAAAGTCGTGATAACAATGCCTTACCTTTGCCCTTTGAAATAGAATACGTGTTACATAAGACATTTACAGTATTATATGAACCATTCATTTTCTTCTTTTCTATTTATATTTCTCTTTGTAACATAAGGAACAGAAACATAAAGCATATTTCCCAGTAACTCTAAAATGCATTTGTATATTTGTACTTACATATAAATGTCTACCTATATTTTTAGATCATATAGTTTATTTTATTTATTTATTTATTTCTTCGTAATCATACAGCATTACAGTCAATAAAATTTCTTAATACTTACATTGATACAGAACTATGAGCCAATTAAGATTACAAATCTATTTTTATAAAGTATATGTTATAGGTAGGTCGAGATATTAAAGCATTAGTTGCACCATTGTCTCGTTGTTCAAATGTATCCCAAAGACAACTACATTATCTCTAATAAACTAACGTTAAACTGCGAATAAACCTGAGTTAAAAGCCATTTTTTCTACATATTTCATTATTACATTTATAATATCAAAAAACTAATGAAAAAACTTATTAACCACCCACTAAACAAACCAATATTTTCACTAACGTCCTACATTCGTGTAAATAATTCCCAAAGTTTCGTAACATTAATGAGATTGTTTTAATAAACACTATCATATAGATAAACATGCGTTATCGTGAGAATCTGGTTTTTATGCTATCTGTACTGTTCGGATCGATATATCATCAATTATTACAGTCGGCTACTGAATAACAGCGTATGATTATAGACATTTCAATATGCCTTTTTATGTGTGGTATATTTGGTTGTTTTAAATCAGTTTAAATTGACGTTAAAATAATGTTCTACATTTTATAATTTAGTTGTGCTTACGATGATTAGGTTTATTGTAACAGAATACTTAAACTTAATCTTAACATTTTTTTGTATGATTTAATATCTTCAAGCTTTCAAGTTCATAAAAGAAGCTCTGAAGTTTTATTAATTGTTCACTTAATAGCGATAAGAGTTCTTACAGACGACTTATCGACATACAAGCTGTCGATTTTGAATTGGTTCATCAGGATAAACGAACAAACAAACATACATTCGTAAAAATAATCATGAAAATTATAAATATTCTTACAAATAGCCATCTTACATATTGTTATTGGGATTTCCTTCCAAATACATTGACTGAGTGAAATATAAAATCAAATATCACATAACTCAATTCTCACTTGGTTTTTATTATATTTTGCATTTGATTTAAGACGCTTTTGGAACTGGGTATATCCAGACTGAAAATAATAAAGGAAAATTGTTGCAATACATTCACCTCGTGCGATGATGCAATATATAGAAATGATTGACCTATTTTTGATTTTCCTTATGTAAAAGCTTACTACATACAACTGCGATATATGAATAATCGTTCTACAATAACAAAAATCACTGTATATTGCACGCCTCATAAGCGAAGCGTTGAGGTGGGTACTACTGTCACTTCGCGCAAAACATCTGATTTTTCAAACTTAAAATGTCATTATGTATCATACATTGCACTTGTAAGATAATACATACACACACATATTAAGAAAAAACACTATTTTTAACGTTCATGATATTTTTGATGTCATTTTTGTTATTTAAACTAGTTAAAAAACAGTTTAAAAAAGTTCTGTCTTGGACGTCCGTGTGTCTGTATGTGCGGATCCTTTTTCTTGTTAACACGATAGCGACCGAAATACTTTACTAATCGAGTCTTTTTTTTTCTCTTACGCTTGAGTATGCTCAGGAATAGAACCCTTTCATTTTTCAGGGTCTGATTCGATGTGGTTTAATTGTTATTAAATAAACAAAAATAATAATTAATTAATAATTATTAAAAAAAAATTATGAGGCGTGCACTTTTGGATTTTCCAAATTATTAATTTTCATCTATGACTTGCGGTGTTCCCGAACAACTACGGTCTACGACATTGGGGCCTTCAAGAAAAGAGCTCATAGCTTCATTATTTATTTTTTGATGGTTTTATAATCAATTATTTGAGATTCAGCATCTAATTGTACAATAACTGATACAAGGTAATTTAAAATTTATGAGGAAGTGAAAAAAAATCGCAAATCGCATTTGTGGGTATATGCAGTACTTCTTTCCTTAGTCGAAAGTTTCTTTATATCATTGGTCATATGCAGTTATATGAATATAAAAAATATGCCAGTACCTATACATGTACCTATTCCACATTTTAAATAAAAATAAATTACACCCAAAATCCTTTAATATTTCATACTTAAGTCATAAATAGAATTTGTCGCGTATAATCTTTTTAGAAAGTACTGCACGTGAAAGCTCGAGCAGTTTTTGACGAATATTTTACAAAGGAATGCTTGAGGTGGAGGTTTTTCTTGCTATGAATTTTATTATCCTTTGTGGGTTTAAATAAGTGAACGGTATTTGTGTAGAATTTAAAAAATATAAGTCTTTTTGTGTTATTTGAGCTTTTTTAATTAAGCTTATTTGTAAGTAAATGATTTTTTTTTATGTTTGTTGATATCCTCAATTGATAATGATATAAAATTTGTATAACCTTTCTTGCTATATAATATACGATAGACTAATCATAATAAATACCATATGTTAATTCTGTGTTGAATTAATAACTGAGGTTGTCGTAAACCGCAAATTCAATTTAACAGTACAATTTTGAACGATTAATTCACAATAAAAGTAAAAAAATTCAAAGTAGTAAGAAAGTCACCTTCAACTTTGTAACCTTTCTTTCTCTTTTCTTTCCAATATTAAAACAGGCTAACTTACAAAGTAATAAGTCAACACAAAATTAGAGAAAGTAACCGAACGGTGTTGCAATAGGTACGATAAAATAATACAAGTTTGAGAGTAATTCCATTGTTTTAGGATTATGGCTGAAGGGAAATAAGAGGCTTTTCCATACTTCTGGTTCAGGGCTGTCGCATAGGGAGCTTTTAAGATGCAATATTATAAGGTACCTATTTTAAAAGGATGAAATTAGAAGAAAAAACGCATCATAGCTTATCAGTTTCGAACTACACTACCTAACATAATTAAAATATGAAAAAATATAAGTACAATTATTTCAATAACAAGGTGTTAGATTACAATTTTTAAGCTAAAAAGCGAGGGCCGCTTGTGCTTTAAATGACGTTCCTACAAATACAAAAGTATGTTAGTAAGTAATTTAGATAATATTTATATGGGTGATTATACAAAAATGGGGTAACTCGATGTCATCAGCCAATTTAAACAAAGTCTTATTATATTTTATTCAAATAACAATCTATTTTAAAACAATGAAGCGTCCTTTATTTGGTCACTCAATTTCACTTCTTTATTTAAAATACAAATGAATAAAAAAAAAAAATTAATACCTCAAATGTCAGTACTTTGGCATGTCACAACTCCGAAAACCAACAATCAAGTGACTATCGTTTAAACATTATCATCGATTTAAGAAAACTTACAAAAACACTACAATCTTTGATGTACATAGTATTATATACTACAAATTTCATAACGCAATGTTTTCCATTTTATTTAAAAAATAAAATTAAACTTTGTCATCGTTTTCACTAGTCAGTCCGTTGTGTGTTTTTTAAATTCGAAATTCTCGCTAAATATCACCAAGTCGAGGTCAAATCCCTGTCTAAGTATTAATGTTGGTAATGAAGTTACTTGTGCACCGCATATTTTGACGGCCGTCATAACTGTACCAGCGCTAGGGTTGTGTTTGTCCTCTAAAATCTTGCTGCGCCAGTCAACATTTCAGTCCTATGGTGAGTCGTTATTTTATTGTTAATCCGATTTTTATTTTCATTTATAAATGGTTAACTATGATTTGTAAAAATATAGTTTGTTGATATTAGAAATTAGGCAAAAAAAACATAATTTGTGATTATAACCTCATATTAAGTCCCTTTTCATCAATCCGCTGGCATCAGTCCTTTGTCAGATATCGTGCCAGAGGACTGACGCGACCCCATAGTACTGATGATTCTGTCGTTTTTGAGAACTTTTATCTTGATTGCTATTGGTATAAGGATTTCTATTTTATATTTCAGTTTAAAACATCATCCGCCACGCTAAAAGAACCTGAATTTGACTAGGGAAGAAACATTTAAGAAAGAGTAGCAAAGAAAAGAGCTATTGAAACAAACTACTAATAATTTTATTAAAAAAGATCTTATTTTATTTTAATTATTAATTTTGATGCTTTCAGGGCATAGCTTTTTATATTTATCAGATAAATACGTATACGTATATTACTGTGAAGTAAAATTACCTCAAAATAACATAAAAGTTAATTAATATACTTAATAACATTATAAAAATGTCAAGGGGCTCTTATGAAAACTCAGATGAGACTTTCATTCGAGACTTTGGTTTTTAATTTTACTATAATTATTACTTTTAACATAAATATTGGTAGATTTTTAGGGCTGCGAACCTCAAAAGGAAAAAACAGAACCCTTATAGGATCACTTTGTTGTCCGTTTGTCTGTTAATACGTTGTTTTTGGAACGCGTGGAGGTATCAATCTGAAATTTATATTGGATACTCAAGATTAAGAACCCTTGGGGCTGTAAAAAAATCAAACTTATAACGCAACGCAATCAAAAGATACCTACATCCGTTAATACTGCAAATTTCCGCAAAATTAAATATTCGCAAGGGAATAAAAATACACACAAGATGCTTGCAGTGTATACAGTCTACTATAAACTGCTATATAGTTTACTTCTACTTGGTAAATAGCAACGTCTTTATAACACAGATAAGGAAAAATTGCTAAAAGTGTAAATTTTTAGTTACAAACATAATAAAAAATAGGTTGTTTAGGACTCCAACTCGCACTTGGCCGTTTTTTTGTTTCTATTGTTTGTGAATTACTTGAAATATCAAGTAAAACTAAGTCAAAGTAAAAAAGTTAAGTAAGAGAGTAAGAATATTCACGTAGCGTTAAATGTCAGAAGGCTGTTTTGAAACTTGAGACATTGTTTTTTCCCAGTATCACATATTATTAATTATCATTTTTAAACGTAACTAAGTGATTTTAATACTTAAAAGACATGTGCCATTATTAAAACTGAGAGATTTGTAGTAATTTTCATTCAATTTCTTTAAGAATATTACAAAATTGTGTTTTTTATCAGTACCATGTTAGCCTCGTCAGTCCCCTGGAGGCCAATTTCAGAAAATTTAAAATATCTCACAATCTACTTAAAAAACTGGCTGGCCCGATTTGGAACAATATATTCATTAGATTAGCTATCATATACACCCTAATTTGTAACAATCTGATATAAAAAATATAGTAAACAAAATATCCTCAAAAGTTACCCCATTTTTGTATAATCACCCATATGTATTTAAGCCCTTTAATTCGAAACAAGAGTGCGTTGTGACAACTTGTTATGTTATATACTGCAAAAATATGTATTAAAAATAATAGTAATATTAATTAATTATAATTATTGTTATGTGGCAACCCTATCAGCCCTTAAGCCACAAACTCCACTCAGGGTGTGATCATGTACACCGGCGGTAAGTGCATTGTGGTATGGCTGGTAGGAACAACAAATTTATATTCACTGCTGGTAATTAAAATTTAAGAAAGTATTTGGTAGCAATAAAAGAATGCGAGTAAATCTGAATCTAAAATCTCTAATTGTAGTGTAATACGTAGCAGGAGAAAATTAGATGACGAATCATGTCATTATATTGTGGATTTTAACAGCAAGCTTATAATTTCTAGTAAGCTAGTGATAGTCATAGGTTTGAAAACATGAAAATGAAAATAGCCAGCATATCGTAGCTACGTATCAATTTTCATTTTAGGAACAACCCTACCTTCCAGTATCTAAAAAAAAAACTATCCTATAAATTGTGAAATATGTGTAACAAAAATAAATAATTCATCTCTTATCGTTTTGTTATTTACCGTGGCTGAGCTTTAAGCCTAGAAGTGCACTTTTGTGCGTTAGAAATGTAAGGTTATGAAAAACAATACGTGTATGAAGATGATGGCAACTTTGTTATTGTATGACGTCACAAATAGAAGAAGCCGTCTATCTTCTGTCTACAGACGAATTTGGCACTTGTTTATATACAAATAAACAAGTGTACAAAGAATAAAGCTTAAAGTTGACAGTTAAGTCTGTAATAAAATACGTGGGTGATTGGTCAAAATTCGGTTTGCACCAAAGTTAAACTGCAGCTTTTTACTAGTAAGTATATGAATATGAAGTATTATAGGCATGTTTTTTTATCAGTGTCCCGAGAAATAATTAATTTATTGGGATTAATTTCCCTTACCAATCGGACTCTCTTAGCTTAAAGCTAGTTCTTACAATATAGGTCAAAAACACTTAAACTTTGTTGTTCATAAACATCAAGCGGAACAAAACCTTTAAACCAAATAATATTGTTATTATGACATACTTTACGGTGCCTCAATAAGAGCAATCGTTGTTATGACGTAGCATTTGATCCCAAAATAATTGTTAGTTACGAGAAACTACACTTTTATGCTAATAGCGTTGGTTATCAACGCGAACGGTTCTTTGATGAAAGATTTGGTATGTTGGCTTCGAAATTAATATTATTTATAATATCAATTAAGACTTTTATTTTAAAAATTAGAATGGATAGATAACTTATCAAAAACGCCATATTCTAAGCCTTTTAAATATAACCGTCTTATCATCGTCAAAATGCGACTTACTAATATTACTAAATAACAAAATATTGAAAAATGCATTGTATCATACCTACAATAAGCGAATGGAAAAATGTAACTATACTTTGCCCTTTCCATATACAGTAGAACCCCGTTAAGTCGAACCTCGATAAGTCAAAAACCTCCAAATCTCGAAAAAATGTTTTGTTCCCTTCCCTTCAAACACCAAAACCTCCATTACTTGAAATCTCTACCCTCTGTTAGTCGAAATAATCACCGAGTCCCTCTAGCGCTGACTCCACGAGCGAGAGAATCGCGGCGATATTATCGTCGTGCCACGCATTTCTATACACTCTCTATGGAACCGTCTCCACACGGCGATATTATCGCCGCGATGCGACGAGTGGCAATGAGCGCGCGAAACGTCATTACATCGTCGCTAGCCCGCCGCGACCAGCAGCGGGCTAGCGACGAGCGCGCGGCGGGCCCGCTGTCAAACGCAGCGTCATTTCAGCGTTGCCTCTGGCCTTCTCGTAGTTCTCTTCAAGGAAACGTGGCGATACCGTTACGATTCGCCGCGGAAACGCTGCGATTCCGTTACGACTCGCAACGATACGTGGCGGAATTATCGCTCGTTCGTGGAGATTATCCGACGATATAAGGGCGGAATCGTCGCGATTCTCTCGCTCGTGGAGTCAGCGCCTAAGCCATTTTGGTACATATTTTCACTCTATAACTCGAAAAATTAAATTTGACCTCTGTATGTCGAACATAGCAACGTTTTTTTTTATTTTACAACCTTTACAACTTGATCATTAGGAATTTATCACCTTTATTGTTTGAACAAAAATAAATTACCGACTTTAAGAACGTGCCGACAATGTAAGTACTCTATTGTTTCTTAGAAAACATTTTAGGAGTATTTGATAATAAATCTATGACTCACGTAAACACGTGTTTGCTTGATTGGTGTCAGGTGTTCAAAATCCTCCATAAGTTGAAAACTCTATAACTCGAATTTTTTGGCGTCTCCCTTGGTATTCGACTTATAGAGGTTCTACTGTACTATATGTTCAGTAGTATTATTTTGTTTACATTCAACCTCATTTCTATCTTTATTTTTTTCATTCTACCAGTACCAAATACAATTATAGCAACGTAAGTCAGCACCTTCGTTTAAGGCTCGGCATATTCAAATTGAGAGCTTTTACCGAGGTGGTGCCTCCAATACAATGTCAAATTTTATCAACCCTATTAGTTATGAAGTTTATTGCGCATATTTATACATATCACATATTTTAATGTCAAAATATTTTGTCTTTTTTTTCAATTGTGTAGAATTCATACTCAAATGAATCGGCTCTTGTTACTTGACTCCTAGTTCCTTGATAATTTAATATAATTAATTTTCTTCTGGTTGAAGATAGGTTTTATAGTTGCGTAATAAACATAACGATATTTAATACACTTCCACTACCCATTATTACAACTGCTTCTTACACGTCTAAAGATAAACCTCATCATCAGACTATACTACTATTTACCTACTACTTGTCTACTTCTTACGTCACATAAGCCAGTCTACTTACAGTAGCCGAGGTGATAGCTAGCGGCAACATGTTGTCCTCCTCAGGGCCGCTCCTCGTCTTCCTGGCTTTGGTATCATCATCAGACTCCGAGCCATGCACAGACAGGCTACCGGAGAAGGTGCCGCTCAAACGCAGGCGCAGACCATCGCGTCTCATTGTTCATTTTACTCTTTGGTTACTCTTTGGAATGTTACACTTGAAGTGTTTTGGTTTTTTTATTTGGTTTGATTTCACTTTTTAAGTTTATTAAGATACTGTGCGTGAAATAAAGATAAAGATTTAGAATACAGTAAGAGCCTTAACACTTTTTGTTCAATTTGTAAACGATTAGTTAAGATTAGTGGAAACTGAGTCCTTACATATAGTCTGTTCATGTCTTCTTATAAAGTAGTTAGTAGTAAAAACAAACAATAGTTTAATTAACTTCAGTATTATTGCCTTTTCCCTCAATACAAATTAAAAAAAATATACCGGTCGAATTGAGAACCTCCTCCTTTTTTTGAAGTCGTTAAAAAACCATGTTCTTTTAATATTGTCATACTAGATTTCCGCCCGCGGCATCGCCCGCGTTTTCAAAGGAAAACCCGCATAGTTCCCGTTCCCGTGGGATTTCCGGGATAAAACCTATCCTATGTGTTAATCCAAGTTACCCTCTATATGTGTGCTAAATTTCATTGTAATCGGTTCAGTAGTTTTTACGTGAAAGAGTAACAAACATCCATACATCCATACATCCATACATCCTTACAAACTTTCGCCTTTATAATAGTATTAAGATTATCATTAATTCCGTGAATAACATACTTTATGTAGAAAAGTTTAAAAACAATGATCATTAATCTCCAGGCAATTTGAATCGTTAAACGAGAGGAATTATTGCCCGGGGTTAAATTTGACGTATAAAATACGTTTTAAACCTGGGATAAATATATAAAACCGGCCAAGTGCGAGTCGGGCTCGCGCACAAAGGGTTCCGTAGCAGCAAATATAATAAATTACAGTTAAATCAACCTATCTCAAAAACTATAAGAGATACTTTGATCAAACCAAAAATCGTTGAAAGAGTTAATTAGCATGCATCACCTCTATTTTTTTTAGAATTTTATACCCCGTAGTTATAAAAATAGAGGGGGGGGGACATACTTTTTACGACTTTGAGAGCTGATATCTCAAAAACCGTTCACTTTAAGAAAAATGTTTTTTAGAAAACTTTATATCATTTTAAAAGACCTTTCCATTGATACCCCACACGGGTATGTACATCGAAAAAAAAAATTTCATCCCTCAGTTACATGTATGGGGGGCCCCACCCCCAATTCTTTTTTTTACTATTTAGTGTCATATTTTTGTAGCGGTTCATACAACACATATTCCCATCAAATTTCATCACTGTAGTACTTATAGTTTCCGAGTAAATCGGCTGTGACAGACGGACAGACGGACAGACGGACAGACGGACATGACGAAACTATAAGGGTTCCGTTTTTGCCATTTTGGCTACGGAACCCTAATAAAATGAGATTCAAAATTAAAATTCTAGTCATTCAGTTAAACATTTGGAAATCTATATATATATATAAGATATAGTGATCTATCAACGCACAGCCTAAACCACTGGACGTATCGGGCTGAAATTTGACATGCAGGTAGATTTTAGGACGTAGGCATCCCCTAAGAAAGGATTTTAGAAAATTCATCCCCTAAGGGGGTAAAATAGGGGATGAAAACTTATACCATGAAAATTTATCTTTTCCATGCAAGCAAAGCTGCCGGCAACAGCTAGTCTCATATAATACAAGGAAATAATATTTATTAAAACTGAAATGGCAAAAAAGATGATACAAAATGTAACCCACAGCTTAAAAAGTGCGAAATTATGCGAACTTCAGAACGCCATATTGAATTTATTATAACGTCAAAATGCCCATACAAAACGTTCGATCTCTTTTCGATCTATACTTGTACCTTTTATTTTGTGTTGTCTTCATTTTGTATTTCCTATAAAGTGAAGAATAAATAAATAACTAAATATACGCGTCAACGATATAATATCATTTGTATAATAATTCATTAGTATTTTAGAAGTTGATCAACAGCCTTAATCCTTATAGGTACAGGTGAATTTTCTCAAACAGCAGGATATAGACGTATAATGCTTGCAACCAGTTTTCTTGTGTACACTTCCCACTAAAATGAACTTTTAACTCCAAGCAAACTCGCATACACATACATATTTAATTTTCGCGGCATGAATTTCAACATACAAATGAACATTTCGTATGACAAACCGAATAAAAGCGTTCCCATACTCTAAAGGGTTGTTAATAAAAGTTGAACATTTTGCCTGGTTTACCGTGAAAATTAGTATAAGTGTACTTATCTAGCTCGGCAAATGAGCGAAACATTACGCGGTATATTACATGGCTCAGTTGGCTTTAACTCATAGCGAGACGGACTGTGACCATACGTTTGGGTAATTGTGGGACTGTTTCAAATTATTTTTATAATCAAGTACAATAATGACAGTCTTGATAAATATATTCAATCTTATCGAATAAAAAAATACTCCTAAATGATACGTGAATCTTGAACGATTATAGTCCAACAAGATAAAACTGTCCTCATTAAATACAAATGAATAACGTTATGCTAAATATCTACTATACTTTCAAACATTTCAAAACCTTAGCACTCATTTATAACTCAGATAATGTTTTTATAAACAAATATTAATTGAAAAATTGAACTAAAGTGGAACCAGTGAAAAGAGTGCGTTTTATTTTGGTAATCTAAAGTTTAAAGGCATGTAGGCTTCAGGAGTTAGAAGTATAAAGTAACTCACACATGCTTTCACACCGGTGTAAATATTAAATTATGCTTAAAACAATTCAAAAGCGCTTCTAAAGAGAG
This sequence comes from Colias eurytheme, assembly GCF_061535395.1. Lineage (NCBI taxonomy): Eukaryota > Metazoa > Arthropoda > Insecta > Lepidoptera > Pieridae > Colias > Colias eurytheme. Next base: position 7,211,896 of record NC_142999.1, on the reverse strand, counting down.
TCTAGTTGAATTAAAATTTGAGTTAGAAATGAAACACACTGAATGGTTTCTCTAGCAACCCACGCAGTAACCCGACACTATAGGACTCGTTCCACACTCGCCTATCACCAGATCCGATGGTAATTTACTCACTTACAGGCATTTAGAGTGCTTCCGTATGTCTAAGTTAATGTAAGGTACAAATTTACGTGGGTAAATTATCAAATATGTCGTACTACAAATATCAAATCTGTTTATAACGAGGTAAAATTTTAGTATGTAAACGTTTCACATTGGAGAATTGCGTTAAAATGAAGTTTTAATTAATATCAATTTCATGAAAATGTTGTATATTTGAAACACTCTATATTATGATATCATCCAACTCTAAACCACCTTAAGTAAACCTACAGTAAGAACCCACATAGAATATTTATGTACTGAGGTAACAAAATTAAACATATCCTAATTGTATGCTGATTTTAATCACAAAACATAAAGCTTTCTAAAAGTCCCAAGTTAACAACCCGCATGGTCACCCACGCGGTGTAACCCGACACTGTAGTCTCACTGCTCAGGACGTCCTTTGTCGGTCGTTACCGGTTCTGTTCTTAACTTACTAATATTGTATGCGCAGTTAGCGAATGTACTATACTTTTCTAGAACAAATAGTAAGCCTATTTGTTCTGGTATGGTGGTGGTAACTAAATAGAAATAAAATATCATCGTCAGGCTGTATCATATCGTTCTCAATGTAGTGACAAAGATCTTCTATGGAAGTATAAGCCATAAATCCACAATCCACTACTATGACTGGTGTATTCGGTATTAGACATTAGTACAACAATATAGTACAAACAAACAGATGTACGATATAGGTAGTTGATTTTGTTTTCAGTTTGTTAGAAACACAAATAGAAATAACATACTTCGTATTTTGGTATAAACCTCATTTGGAAGAACCACAACTAAATACAGACATTTATCTTTCGTATACTAAATAGTCAAATGAGATTTCGAACCCGGAAAAACATATAAGTACATTGAAAAATGTATATCCCAATACATGTAGAAAAAGAAATTTTTCAAAAATAGAAATATACAACCAAACATTTAACTGCGTGTACATAAATTACTAGCTGTGCTCCGCGGATTCATCCACAATGCTCCGCTCCTATTGATCTTAGCGTGATTACATATAGCCTTCCTCGATATATGGGCTATCTAACACCGAAATAATTTTTCAAATCGGACCAGTAGTTCCTGAGATTAGCGCGTTCAAACAAACAAACAAACTCTTCAGCTTTATAATGTTTAGTATAGATGATAACAAAAACCTACCACAGACCTATGATACATAAAAAGCTAGATACGTTACCCGCTCTCTATTTTGGCAAGAAAAAACTCAGCTAAGTGCCCGAGTTTCACTTAGTCACGCACCATTCAGCGTCGTGGCTGGACGTTCTTTTTATATTTTAATCGGCAGTTGTTATTACGAAGTACATGAGTGAGACATGTATTGTCTCGTGCGTGAGAGTGAAAGAGAGAACAACTGTATTGATGATAATGCGTTAGTAAGTAGGTATGTATTAATTACGCAGTTTTTTAGTGCAATGATGTTGGCGTATGCCGCGTCTACTAGTATAATAGTCATTGCCACAGACGACATAAACTAACACACCACAGGTTACAAAACGTTTCAGAACGCAAACCAAGGCCACGATACAGGAAGCGTAGCGGAAGCCAAAATCCGAATTCCGAACCGATGATTATAAATGTAAACATTACAAAAGACAAGTATTGATGGAATCAAAGGAACAAGGCCGGACTGAAATATCTTTTATGGTCTCACTGAGGTTGTTTACAATTAACGATGAATAAAACATACATACATTGAATCAGACATAAAAGTATAATAGAATGGATTTTATAACGGTAGAATTATTATAATAGACTAGCTTTCCGCCCGCGGTTTCGCCCGCATTTTCAAAGAAAAACCCGCCTAGTTCCCGTTCCCGTGGGATATTTTGAGATAAAACCTATCCTATGTGTGAATCCAAGTTAGCTTACTATATTTGTGCTAAATTTCATTGTAATCGGTTCAGTAGTATTTGCGTGAACGATTAACACACACACACACACACATTCTCACAAATTTTCGCATTTATAATATTAGTAGGATACATAATACATATTATTAATCAGTATGTAAGATTACATGCTGAACGTATTATATTGGAGACGTTGAAATTCAATGAACAGTTTGTTGAAACGGCGAATAAGGTATAGGCAACTTTACCCGATAGATGCTTGAATCTAGATATTTCTACAAGAATAAGCTTGATTAGAGTAATTCATTTATGTATGCCATTTGAATAAATCACACATACAACGAAAAAAACCATCGCTCATACAAAATCCTTGTTCAATAATTATGTATTTGATAGTGCAATGAAAGAACGAATAAAAAAAATAACTGGATGTTCACACATAGTAAGACTTTGTACTAAAAATTGGATCATTTTCAAGTTATTTCACAACAATAATCTTCATTTTTTTTTAAATACAACGACAAAGGAGCGGGGGTGTAGGTACTGATGAAGGTGATCACGGCCGCCCATAGCAATTGCAACGTTAGGTAAACTTGCGATTGTTTTGCCGGCCTAATTTTCAATTATAACTGCAGTTTAATTACGCTAGTAATGCCCAAAAAAGGTCCTTAGGCCTAAACTATTTATTAACTTACAACAAATCCCAAACATGCCTTAAATGAAATTAATTTCAGCAATTTGTATCACGTACTAAATAATTTCGTAAACAGTAGTTTATATTTCAAGTCCGATCAGTGTTAATGTCAAATTAACGATGTTTTATGAGACGTGACTGTATCTTAATTCCGTTTATTTTAGGAGTTTAATATTTTCATACATTATCTGATAATAAAGTACATAAAACATTTTCAGCTCAATTAAGGAGATTTGCGGGTATTTCTACATTGATTAGGTTATAAAAGCTGAATTATGAATTATAGTTTGTATCTGTTATAGTCAAATCCCGAACAATCTCTTCGTGGAAGGACTGGTTTAACTGAGGTTTAAAAAGTCATAGGGCAATCCTCGAAATACATTTGAATTTCACCCTTTGTCTCGGGCGTAAGAGAACGCATCATAGGCATCGCACGCGCATAAGACGCCTCAGCTAGACAACGACTGACGAAAAGTGTTATGTAAAAGGCCGAAATATTACATTTATTTGGGCTTTTGACAAAATCATAATGCCAGACCTGAGGTTTTGTCCAGTCCAACCTAAGAGTGCCCGAGCTTCGGGGTTTGACTATAACATCAAGACCAGCCTATAGACAGAGACGGACTTCGTCTAAACTATCATTGAAGGCAGAAGGTTCACGCAAAACATTCCCAAAAGCTCATACACATTACATTAGGCCGTGACTTCGCTCGCTTTGTTTTCGATACTGTGATACTTTGTGTTTATTTTTATATTTTTATGAGATATGTTTGTTTTTCTTAATTTATAAAAGAACTTTGTCGATATAGGTTAACCTGTAATGATAGTTAGTTCTATGTGTAAATAAATAATATAATGTAAAATAAATAATACTTAAGTCTAAGCATATGCTCAAGACTAGCATCTATGATCCAAAATCTAGATCCCAACAGCTACTTTGTGAAAGAGCAAATAAAAATATATTCAAGAACTTTCGCTTTTACAATATGTTGTATTAAGTTAGTAGATGGAACCTCGAGCTCAGGCTAAGACATGATATAGTAGTACTTAGATGTATCTACTCAAATTAATGTCTAAGGAAATAGTCCAGTGCTAAACTAGTCGTGTAAAACCGTTTTCATTCTTATTTCTAATCAGCATAGATTTTAGCTACTTTTCCTCAATAAAAACTATGTACTTAACGATCTGGTTCTAAATTCATTTATAACATCGATTCAAATAAATCTGCAAGAGTGTATTTAAAGAATATTCCGATGTGTTTTGATTTGGTATCATTAATTTGGTGTTGGTATATTGAATATTGATGTACTTCTAGTAAGTAATATCGTTTTAATACTTGGCTTAGACTTTAGAGTAAGAACTATTCTAGCAACGAGATGTTTTACAAATTGCATAATTTTAAAACCTAGAATTTAACCTACTGAAGTAGGTCTCCTCAATAGATACGCCTTACAAAGCCTACGAAAGTACGAAGCTACGTTTTTAGGGTTTGTAGGATAAATCATGGAGGCTAGTTCATTAACCAGGTTTTGTAAACTGAAGACAGTTATTAAGAATTTAATTTTTTGGATTATTCCCATTTGAAAAGGGCAGTTTCTAAAAACAACAGAAGAACACTCTTCTCCATTTTGTGTGCGTATGTGATGTTTTATTAAATTGAAATTCTGAACTAATAACAAGCCCTTTCAGAATAGTGTGGTCCATATAGTTTTGATTTCAGAAATTCGCATACAAAATTGTCTATGCAAACTAATTCAGTGATTTAAATGCATACGTCCTCACCCAATTTAGGACTTCAGAATTGAACCTCTTTGTGCTCTGTAGTCTATGGTTTCTCGTATCCTATCAATCTAATAAAACAAAAGCCTATATATCACCTTATTAATACTTGGTTAGTATTACATATTTTAATTAATTATTATAATAATACTTTTTGAGTCTTATACGAGTATACCTACGTGATTTATTAAAACGATCATGTAAAAGAACAACTACAGTATAATTTACTTGTAGACGTTAAAATTGTAAAAATACATACATATAAATTAATGCCATTTTGCTGCTTCTATTATAAAGAATACTGTTGTCAAACATAAAAGCAATAAAAAGTACAATTTTGTGTAAAAAATACAGTTAATCCTTCAAAAGCGTTTACGTTATGCTTTAAGGAGTATTCAGGAACGCTTGAAATTGGGAGGGTACGTTTGATCTTTCATAATAATTTATGTTAAAAATCGCTGTGCTTTTAACCAAAATATATTTAAATCGCAAAGCTGTGTATTATCCTACATGTTTATGTTTTATACAGGGTGTCCCACTGTTGGTATACTAAGCTCAAAGGAGGTTATAGTTTTGCATACGCTGAGTACGTAAAAAATACTTATAAAATTCCAGATGCATTTTTTTTTCAAATAGATGAATTCTTAAAACTTTATTTGTACACCCATAACAAGCAACCCGCCCAACTTTGCCACCAGCACGTGTGCTATCGTTTAAGATTATATTTTCATAGACGAAATGCTCATATTAGAAAAGCGCCATATGCCGGCTGCGCGAAGTTAGAAAAGAAAACATGGATTTTCAAGAAAAATTTAGCAAAAAATTTTTGACGTAATTTTGTTGTTTAAGTATTTTTTACGTGATCAGTGTATGTAAAACTAAAAGTCCCTTCGCGCTTAGTATACCAATAGTGGGACACCCTGTATATGGCCATTCGATTAATGATGAATATATAGTTCTATGGAATGATCTATTTTGCCATTTCAGTGTGATAATAGCTTGTATAAAATCTAGTAAAATGTTAAAATTATGATACTTAATTGCTATTTTATAAGTACTCTTTTTTGTATCAATAATAATAATTATTAGGTGTATATGATTTTTATGCATTTAATGAAATAAAATTGTGTTTCCACTAATCTTAACTTAAAATGCTTAAAAATTATCAAATATCTTTGGAATATCGTTTTATAAAGACATACGCCTATTTTTTTGTTTCTTAATTTACTGAATAGATACATAGTTCAATACCGGTAGGCGGTACAAACAAATCTGTGATATACATTTAAAAACAACGCAATTCAATTCGATACATAATAAAATCGATAATATCCCTTGAATTTCAGTCTCAATCTAATTGGGGTAATTATAATTATCCCCAAATTCCAAGGTGAAATTTCCTAATAACGAAAGCGTATCGCACGAGACGCCATGTCGAAAACACATGGAAACACTATCAGGTACATAGTTTACAATAATCATACAATGCTCACTGTATCGTCGATTATACATTCACATTAGGTACATTTGACTAGAAGGATTTGGTTGTTACATTTTTATATTTTATGCGCGCTTACAGGAGCGTCGCGACGCCCACCGTCGTCAGTGGCGCCCCGCGCGGCACTGACTCAAAACTACAGGGATACTTCATAATTCGTATGGATTCGTGACACAATTTGGAATTTCGGCTTTATTGCTCTATAATTAAGGTGTATTTAAGCGTGTTTGTGTATAGGAAGGTAGAGCTACGTCCCTTTTGTTCCAGCGTTCCGTTCTCGTGGATTCCGTTCCATTAGGGTTGTGTAATCATTACACGGAATATCATTATAGATATTTGTGCTTTTTGCTGAAGTCGCCTCATTATACGCTAATTGTTTTTATTAGAATTTATGATTTATTAAGGCGATTCTTGAGAACTAGATAGCAGAAAGCAATGTATCGTGTATGAATTTCGCATTACAGTTATTTTGTACTGAGAATTCAAATGTAAGTATGTTTTTCTTATTAGATAGGTAGCTTATAGGAAGGTATTCAATCATTTGTTTACCTGGTCTTGTTAATATAAAACTCAACAAAAATTGGATATAAACATTGAGTTCCACTTAACCTATATAATACATGAAATTGTTTAAATACATATTAGCGAAATTTTACCTTTTTACGTAAAAAAAATTGCGGTATCATCAAATTTTCATAATTGCGTGGGGCGTCACTCGTACGGTAAATGAAAATTGACATGTCTTCCGTCACGACATCCTAATTCATGCCAAATTGAAAAATTTACCAATTGCATTGTTTTAACTTGTTGATAAATGATGCGCAGATCTATATTATACTATGTATGTCGTTTATATATAATAACAAAATTGTTTTTGAATACAATTATTAATATAGTCTAACTAAAATTTTTCTCGGAGTTCTCAATAGAAAACTTAAAAGGATAAGTTGTTATACCTTTCATTACACTTTCAGTTTGAAAGCTCAGATTATTAAAAATACTAGCTTTCCGCCCGCGGCTTCGCCCGCTTTGTCTAAAACATAATAAATGATATACTAAAACCTTCCTCTTGAATCACTCTATCTATTAAAAAAACCGCATCAAAATCCGTTGCGTAGTTTTAAAGATTTAAGCATACAGGGACATAGGGACAGAGAAAGCGACTTTGTTTTATACTATGTAGTGAAAAGGCATTCAAAACTATATTTGTACAAATTAAATTATTTTATTTGCTTAAGGTAATTTTATAACCGACCTTTTTAAGTAAATGCACTTTATAAGGACTATCTCTTTTCTTGTTAACAACCTTTAAACCATTTTCACCGGCATTAATAACTTTACTCAAGTTTGCAAGCAATTAGGATGCAAATTGCAATAATGCGCGAATATCGTTTAACTCGAGTTATTTATTCTATGTTTTATTATTAACTAGATTTCCGCCCGCAGCTTCGCCCGCGTTTTTAAAGGAAACCCCGCATAGTTCCCGTTCCCGTGGGATTTCCGGGATAAAACCTATCCTATGTGTTAATCCAAGTTACCCTCTATATGTGTGCTAAATTTCATTGTAATCGGTTCAGTAGTTTTTACGTGAAAGAGTAACAAACATCCATACATCCATACATCCTTACAAACTTTCGCCTTTATAATCGTATTAAGATTAAGATTAAGACTAGCCTTCCGCCCCAGCTTTGTTACATGTTTACGTTTTCTCAACATCTACATCTACATCAAGGAATATTATAAAAAAAGAATTAACGAAATCGGTTAAGCCGTTCTCGAGTTATGTATTTACCAATACATTTTTCGATTCATTTTTATATTATTATACTAGCTGCGCTTCGCGGTTTCACCCGCATGGCTATTGGCTCCGCTCTTGTTGGTCTTAGCGTAATGATATTTAGACTATATGTACATATCCTTCCTCGATAAATAGGCTATCTAACACTGAAAGAATTTTTAAAATCAGACCAGTTCCTGAGATTAGCGCGTTGAAACAAACAAACAAACTTCAGCTTTATAATATAGTAGAGTAGGTACAGATATTTGACTTTTTATGAATCATAGCAAAAAATACTCCATACAAGAAAATTTTCCGCGTCTGTCAGACGTAGCGTATCCTCTATCAGAGTTATAATCTTAAGATCATATAAATAAAATAATTAAAAAAATATAATAACATTTTAAAAATATATAAATTCCAAGCCCTATATATAACAAACAGGAGCAAGTAAATGGTATATTCGTAGAACGGGCGGCGTTGCACCGGCCGTTATTGATTTTACATCTATTTGCTTCCTGGTAAATAGTGACCCTTCCCCCCCCCCCGGGTAGGGGGTGGGGTTTATTTGGTAATTGCTGTTTATTTAATTTGCAAATTATTATAGAATTATTTAATAGTATTCAGTTTATAGACTACTAGCGGTCCGCCCCGGCTTCGCCCTTGGTACCTACATGTTTAAACTATCCTATCTCTCAAGTTGGATCGAACTGCACATGGTGTGCGAATTTTATTATAATCGGTTAAGTGGTTTAGGAGTCCATTGAGGATTTGAGGACAAACATTGTGACACGAGATTTATATATGTATATTAAGATATTTGGTAATATTTAAGACCAAGGGGGATTACTATATGTTAGTAATTTATATTAATTTTATCTATTAATTTTACTCCAGAACGACTCAATGAATAAAGATGAAATTTCAGGCAGTCTTCATGTAGTTTGTTAATACCTAGGTTCTTACTTATTAATATTTTTCTACGAGATGTAGCTTTTTGTTACTTCAAATATAATTTTATTTTGCTACAGGCTTTAAATAATGTTTGTTACAATTTACGAATTTATAACAAAAGCAACTTTACGATAAATATACAATCGACCTTTTTAAATTTCAAATCATAATCTATTAGTTTTTTGTAATTACAGCAAGACAACATCTCTAAAAGGGATTATTAAAACAAGCTTATTTGAATGTTTTTCAGTATTACAAATCAGTATAATATAAACTGTAATAATGACTAGAAAATAATAATTCTCAAGGCGATCTCGAAGCTTCGAGAATAATCCAATTCCGCGGGAACTGAACAAAGGAAATAAATGCAATCTAGATCATTTTCTTCTTCAGTTCTTCAGCTATTTCATTAATTGTAATTATTTCTCAAGTCTGTAAGAATTCATATTGATAAGTCTTATGTGATTGTCTATAACGGTCTAAAAATGTAGATATCAATTACAAATGTTTTGTTATAATTTAGGTCGTGAGATTATGGGAGTAAGTAATTTTTGTTAGTACATATAATATATCTATTATCTACGTCTATTAGTCGTGTCTAAATTTGGGAATAAGCTCTCATCAGTACCTACCTATGAAAGCTTATTTATAAAAACTTAATTCATAAGTTCACTATCTTCCGTAGTTGTTTAGCTCAAAATCGTGTAAGACTTCAAACTTTCAGAGCTGTGCTTTCAGGTGCTTTCAGCCTTTTTAGTAGTTGACGTTTCGAAATATATAAAGTTGCTTTGATACATATTTGTTACTCGTACTAGAGCAGGCTCCAAGGAGATGTTCGTTTGCAAAAATAGCGGACCTAAATCTGACTTCTGATATATACTGTATAGATTAAAATAATAATTTAAATAATATATTCATGAGTTTCCAATCTATAGTGGTTTAAAGTTAACTCAAAAATGGAGCATTTTCGTAAATTTTCTAAAAAATCTTAGAGAAAGTGTAAGAAATGTTATAGTATGCTATATATTCGTGATCTACTCAATAAGCTCTTTCATTTGATACCCCACACGGCATGTTTAAGAAATTTTTATTTTTTTCTTTGTATGCCATATTTAATTACCGGGGTGCGCCGTGCGAGGAGGGGGACCACAAAACTGGTTGGCAACATCTGTCTATAGGATGTCTGGGATCTATACAATATATATCAGAAGTCAGATTTAGATCCGCTATTTTTGCAAACGAACATCTCCTTGGAGCCTGCTCTATACAACATATTCTAATTTTAAATTTTTAAATTCCTAATTCAAACAACAATTCCATCCAAAGATTACAGCACAGTTTAAAAACACTAGAGCGTCACAGATATTAAAATGCAGAGTAAATAAATCAATAAACGCATCCGGGTAACTTCCCCGCCTCGGAAATACTATTTTTAGCCTGTATTGAACTCCGACCTACATCCGGTGTCTATTAAATATCAGATCAGATTAGTACGAAATGCTGGAAAATATTACACGCAGATTCGTTTTAGCTTGCTATTAATAGAACTGTTTGTTTATTGCTTTTGCTAATTGAAGTGGTTTGTTGCACGGATTTTAAATGTGGGTTTCAAATTGAGTAAATGAAAAAAGTACCCTTACTATTTTGTGTATATAGTTATTTGTTTGATGAAAGGAATAACTTCTATATTATAATATCAAAAATTCAAAATAATTTATTAAATACAATATACAATGTCAAAAGTTTTGTTATCTTTATTCTATCTAAAAAAAATACGTGATGTTAATGAGCCTTATTACATCCATGGACGTATAAAAAAAGACGGACGGTATATCGCCTAAACATTGAGTGAAGCCTAGTAATGGCGGCGAAACATCCATGTGTGTGTGCCATGTTGCCATGGCAACAGCTGTCCTGTTGACAATGGCGGCTGTATTTTTTTCTATAAATTTTGCCGAAATAATTTTGTCATTAAAACATAAAAGAAATAACTTGCTTCCCTGTGGAATGTAATCCCTCGTGTTTTGTTATTTAAAATTGTACTGTTGCGACACCATTTAACCACGCAAGACGGCATTTTAAATATTTTTTGTGAAACAGTGACGCAGTTAATCAGTTGGTAGTTCACGACGTAATGGCGGCCGACTAGCTTACTATGGTGATAGTGTGTGCGTGTTTATTGTCTTTACACGATCGCTAGCTTACTATGGTGGCTTCACGTTGTTTGTTCGTAATACGGCGTCCGTCTTTTTTTATACGTCCATGATTACATCATTATTTTAACTAAATAAAATATGTTATGTTGATAAGCATTAATTATCGTTGATCTTAAGCCGTCAAAAACAACAAACCATATTCTTTTTTTTCAACAATAAACTTTATTTATCTATAAATACAACGAAAACATAGATATTAGTTTACTCCCATCACCTAGTCAGAATATGCAGTATACCAATAGGTACAGTATATTAGCTGTAGCATAACTTTAAAGTTCTCTAATATTCGCAAGCAAATATGCATTGGAAAACTTCATGTTTACACATTGAGTGATATTACATCATATCTCTCCAAAATGATGGAATTGATAAACAAGCAGATGAGTTTTGAAGGCGACTCGTGTAAAAATCATAAGTGAAGAAGCATTTTAGATTTTTGTTTTGTAAATATTGGAAACCTATGTTTAGCTTCGCAATGATTTGTTCTATATTATATGTTGTCTGGGTTCTACCATTCATATATTATTATATTTTATTAAACAGACTAGTTATTACTAATTAATTTTGACCCATAGGTAGATATAAAACTAAAAGAATAGATATCCCGTTTCCTAAATTAAACACTTTTACAATAAGAGACCTTTTCCAGAGTAAAATCTAGGGGTAAGATATTTTATGTATTTTTTAATCTAGGTACTAGGTAGGTCTTCAAGCCATGCTAATCCGGGACCATCTATTAGTTTCACTCTATAGGTACAAGTATAATTAGCATTCATACAATTCCCTAACTGATTATACAGTATTAATATAATATTCAGAATTCCACTAGCAAACTATATTCATATCACGATGGAATAGTACCTAACTTCAAGCCAATCGTATTCCACGAGTGCATCTAGGATCTAGCTAATGAAGTTTACAACCAACTCTATGGCTATTAAATAGGCGTGAAAATAGACACGGATTTAAAACGCATTTATTTGAGATATTATTTAACTGGTTCGAAGTCTAAATATTATTTATGTATGTGGCAAGAAGGTATTAATTCAGATAAAGGCGTAAAACAGGAGATGGATTGCTCTGCATTGTAATTAAAATCAAGATTGGAATTTTATGTAGAAATCAACTGTTCGAAAAGGTATCGTTCCTAACACTAGAACAATAATCTTAAAATCTATTTAGCGAATTTACAAATATTTTTATTTCTTAGTAGAAAGTTCTAACAACATGAAATTACAGCACTTTTACGACCAATCATTTATTTAGGAACACCACTGTGCGATTTAACTCTGGTAAAACTATACATTAGGTACTCAAAACACTACTGTCCTACGACTTTTTCCTTATAATACTAAATTTCAATAAATCCGCCATTTTATTGGCCTTGCCCTTTATACCGAATGGCACAAAACGAAAATCTCCAACTTCACTTATATAGATCAGATGTGATGACGTCACACTCTATTTCTAACACCCGCTTATTTTACGTACATTGTTTACAAATGTTTTCTATTTATAAACTTTAATTATATAGAGATTTGTTGAAAGATTGTTGGCGTTGTCGACAATATTGGATTAGCTTGAGAACGAAATATTTCAACCGGTTCAAATTGGTTTAAAAATGAAATATAATTAATAGTTTAAAGGTGAATAGGTTAAGAACTTGGAAACTTATTAATGAATTTGAATGCGATGTTTTCATATTATGTTTTATTTGACAAGCAAAGGTATTTTTAGACTATGTAGAGTTAGCTTTCAGTCAAGTATCATAACATCTTTCAATGAATAACTATGGGTACATATTAATTATAGTTAGATTCATAAAAAATAAAAGTCAATATCCAAAATAAGACTTGTCGGAATCCTGAGTCAAACAGTACCTATAGGTATGAAGCAGACAAATAGGCACCAATAAACATTAGCATGGAAATAATCTATACTTAATATTATAAAGCTGAAGAGTTTGTTTGTTTGTTTGTTTGTTTGTTTGAACGTACTAATCTCGAGAACTACTGGTCCGATTTGAAAAATTCTTTCGGTGTTAGATAGCTCATTTATCGAGGAAGGCTATAGGCTATATATCATCACGCTACGACCAACAGGAGAGGAGCCACTGGGGTGAAACCGCGCGGAGCGGCTAGTGCATAATAAAACGTAAAACTCCATAACCTCTACACGTAGGTGCATATCAAGTAATAATCGATACACTAGGACATATCACCCTTACCTATCAACCCTGATTTTAGAACTGACTCATACTGTACCCTTATCCTTTTTCAAACATGCACATTAACAATTAAACAAATCCATACTAATATTATAAATACGAAAGTAACTCTGTCTGTCTGTCTGTTGAGTATCACAGTTGAGTATTGATTGAGTAATCACGCCTTAACTACTGAACCAATTTTTATGAAATTTTGATACCCGAGAAAGGACATAGGCTACTTTTTACCCCGGGAAATAGGATAGGTTTTATCCCGGAAATCCCACGGGAACGGGAACTATGCGGGTTTTTCTTTGACTGCGCGGGCGAAGCTGCTGGTGGAAAGCTAGTAAGTAAATAACATTACATTTCTGCATTTTTTTACTCAACTATAAAACGTTAAATATTAAAATTATCTTATTAAGATAACATTATTAATATAATCCTGTATTTTGTTACAACAAATTTTGATTGAAGTTCTCAAAATGGACGCGAACGGACGGAGAGCGGAAATTATACAAAATTTCATTTAATTTAGTATCATTGCTGCAATATCATTTGAATATACATGATAAACAGAATTGGATAATTTATATAAACGAATTCTTAGAATTATTCGACAGGGAAATGGAGTTTTGTTTTGACTCCGTGAAATAACTGAAATATCTAATCATTTCTTGCTGTTAAAATATAGAAAAATTATAATCGATTTTGTATAACTTAACACTAAAGTTAACATATAACATGCTAGCTGTGTCCCGCGGCTTGGTATGTGTGTAAACATATCTATAAACGCTGTGCCCCGCGGTTTTACCCGCAGTGCTACGCTCCTGTTGGTCTTAGCGTGATGATATATAGCCTATACTCTATAGCCTTCCTCGATAAATGGGCTATCTAACACCGAAATAATTTATCAAATCGGACCAGTATCTCCTTTGATTAGCGCGTTAAAACAAACAAACTCTTCCGCTTTATAATATTAGTATAGATAATACATACTATTCATAAGATTGGCACTTTCACGGAAGTGAATAAGAATCTAGTCTGCAATATATCGATTTATTAGCTTTTTCCGAACTATAAAAGCTCTCGACAAAAGTGCTGGCTCTGAAAGCTGTCAAATATATTGCAGATTGCTCGATAAGTGAGTGAGAGGTGGGATATTACTTTACCGTTTCTGTACGTATGTTGTACCTACTCAAAAAAGTATAAAACAATACTTCAGCACAAAATAAATAATACCAATTCTCTATATTATATTAATGTATGTCATGTCTACAAGACTGACAAAAATATGTAAGTACTTACACTTATGACAAAATCCAGAAAGTAATCAGACTGGTAAGTAGCTAGTAATCAAACTTTTCCTTCAACAATTACAGATAATTATTATACACATAAATCAAAAAAATATTTAAATTTTTGCACACCCATCCAATCTCGAACCTTCTATTCTCGCCTTTACCGCCTCAACCTACCCCTCTCACATCAAACAATATTTACATTCTCACAGGCCAATTAAAAATCTTGCCCAATACTTTATTCACATATTTATTCACACCAGTTCAAACCATTAAACTTTCAGTTATACTTAACTCGGTGCATGATCATGACCCAAAACCGTTGGCAGTCACTCAAATACGTTGCTGAATAAACATTAATGTTGTGATACGAATTACGTTTTATTTCCACTACTACTGGAGGACATAAAACCCGGTTTATTCCAGCAAATTCATACTAAATTTCCTCTATCCAGTCCAGGGGGGAAGCTGGACTGGGAAGCGATCTAAAGTCAAAGATGTCCTCTAAATTTCCCATCTATGGGTTAACATAATGTCTTGAAGCAGTATTAATTATCATGTGAGGGAAATGACAGAGCTAATATTTTAATGTAGAGTCGAACAATATAAAATTTGCTCTTAGTTAAAAATCATTTCATCAAGCATGGGAGTAAATCAATCCTTAAACGATGCATTCAAAATCTATTGGTCGTTCTTTGATGACAAACCAACAGATTATCAATAAATAATTATAAATTAGAATACAATTATAAGATGCGAGAGAAACTTTTTGAATATAACATGACATTTCTGGAACTTTTAAATTTTGAACATGATTCGCATAGAAATAAAATTTAATTTTAAACATACCTTTCCAACTCCCACTGTTGTTTAAAATACATATCCCGGAAAAGGAAACCAGAGTCACAAAATGTAACCATAAAGTTCCGCTAATTGTTTTTCGCATGAGATCATACATCAGAAACCAAAAGCATCAGTCACTGAACTATTTCGCTTTATACCTTTCTGTTGTTTATTTTCAGGGTAATAAAATTATTTTTGCTAGTTTAATATGTGTAGAATTCTTTTAGATTGAACAATTTTTATAGGGTTTTGGAATAACAAGCAAACTTTGCCAATAGTGGTTAAAGTTCCGGTACCTATATGAGAAATTCATATTGGTTTTAAATTCTTAAATAGGTGTGAACTGTGAATAGAATTGAGCCGTTTTACTGAAGTTAAAATTAATAAAATTCGACACATAACGAGGGACACGTCAAATAGATACTTACCATATGTAAATTTTTGTTCTTTTTTCCCATCAAAAGTTTTTTAATCACAAAGTTAGAAACTTTTGATAATAAGATAATAATATGTTGATATGGGTTGGTCAAAAAATGCGATGAATAAAAAACTGAGGTTTTTAACTGTTTGTGTCAAATCAATACTTAAATATTATAAAGCTGTGTAGGTAATTGTTTGTTTGCTTGAACGCGCTAATCTCAGGAACTGCTTGTTCCGATTTGAAAAATTATTTCAGTGTTGGATAGCCCATTTATTGACTCCATATTCAGAAAAAATACCATCTTCACATTTCTCCGTGAAAAGTCATTTCAAATTTTCAAACCTTTCAAGTATTTGCACTTGAGTATACATATCATTATTCAGTACATAACACATAAACCTATATATCGAGTTATATAAGTTCCATATTATTCAGGAGCCTGTTCAAAAGCTTCGTGAATCAGCTCAAAGACTTCACAAATTACAATATTAACACGCGCTATTGACTTTAACAAAACAATCTAAAAGCGGTGCCGTTATTTAAAGTAAAGCGTATTCTAACAAACCTGACTCACACAAATAATGTAAAACTAAAATAATTTAATACATACGCATTATGTAATGATAGAATTCCTTGGCAGTGGCAATAGAATCTGAATAGCCGCGAATTGCTGTGAATTTTTTTCATAATACCGCGACTCTGTGGTTTTCTGTGTTCTGGTTTATTTTGAGTTATGACTGTTTATTGTGTAAGTGGAACTAGATGCATTAGTTTGAAGATTCATTAGTTATTTTTGCGTGAAAGTGGCGCTATGTTTCTATAGTAGAAAAACTCTGACGATAACCTCTCTATATCTCTTGGGACTATTTAATATTTATCGGAATAATCTCTACGGGGACTTATTTTTTAAGTTAGACATTTCATTAATCATTGAATCGATTATGATACAAATACGGAGCTAGTTTTATTCAAAAAATGAAACAATTTTTGTATAAGTAAACAATTGAAATTTACAAATAATTATAAAAAGCTCTTTATTAAATGCACATGAGAATTTCTTTTCATCGTGAATGCGCGCGGCTTCTGTTAATACCTTCTTGAAATTAAAACCTACAAGTAGCATGATGATGCTATGTTGTGGCATGAGAGTTGAATTAATTACGATATCAAAATATGAACTTGTTATGTTTTTAACTTTTTAAATGTTTTTGAGTTAATATTATGCTTATTTGTAAGCTTATTGAAAATCTATACATTAGTCGATACTAACTGTGTTGTTTTATAAATATAATGATACGATTATCATTATATTTATAAAACAACACAGTTTGTTAGCATTTGAAAACAATGATACATTTAATGCAAAAATATGTGAATTGAAACTATAACGCATCATTCTCTATACAAAATGTTATGTTGTATCTATTTTTCTTCATGCTTCCAAACACTTTAATTAACATTTTTATAGTATTTACACTCAATTCAAAAACAATCGCTTATAAATCAAGTGAAATCCGAAATGCAGATAAATAATAAAATAAATAAATAAATATTATAGGACATTATTACACAAATCGACCTAGTCCCACAGTAAGCTCAATTAAGGCTTGTGTTGTGGGTACTAGGCGACGATAAATATAATATTTAATAAATACATATATAGATAATAACACCCAGACCCAAGAACAAATAATTGAGTTCATCACACAAATATTTGCCCTGACCGGGGATCGAACCCGGGACCGTCGGCTCAGTAGGCAGTTACATTACCACTGCGCCAACCGCGTCGTCAATAATGCGACATTTTATCAAGATCATATATATATCACGGAACCAACAATTTTAATAAACGCTTAACCACGTGTATAACCTCCATAAAGTTAACGCGTAAATTTGGTAGTTTATTAACTCAAAGAACAGTGAAAACGTCGACTTTATACATTTAGGTCAGGCAATTGCCTTAACGTCTCTTACTTTGGAAATTCACAGGTATTGTTTGATACTGTTTATGTAATTAAGTACGATTTATGCCAGATCGGGATGCAAAACCAACATTTTGTTTGAGATAATAACAAAAATAAACGCTACACTGACCGTGAGTCACTCATCAACTTTTATAAGCACTATTGGATATAAAACATGCCTACTAATAATTTTGTATGAACGTAAAAACTAGCGAACATGAAAATTGTAGGAGGTTTGTAACAGGGTACGCAAACATAATTACGTCAAATATTTGAGCATATATTATCTTAGATAATAATTGTACCTACGGTTAAGGTGCACCCGACCGACTCAATGCCCTAGGCCTAGATGAAATACCTATGGTTCTATCTTCCATATCTCATTCATTAACAACATTCTTATTGATGACAACAGAAACTACCTTTTCCATTAAATTTACAAAATTCTAATAATCAATGAAATTAAAAACCATAGGCTATTTTCATCCGCTTTACGTCCACAGCCGCTAAACTGAAGTCTATCGCCTAAACTTTGTTTGGAACAATTTACGTAGAACCGACGTCATCAAAGCGTCACTCCGCTAAAATATATAGAAAATCATGAATGAAATAATCTAATTATAGATACTTCAAAATGTTCCGTAAATAAATGCCGTTTCATTATTTACGTGAAGTATATATTGGGCTTGAAATATCTAGTGAATACGCAAACCGGGATGCATCTCTATTTTATGAACTTGCATGTTACTAGGTGTAGAATTACATGTCTGCGGACGCGGTTTTACCGAATACCCGCGGCCCCGTCAATAAAGCGGCACTGCGGAACACAGTGGAGTTTAGTCGGTAGGACCCTGCACCCAGGAGTCAGGACTCTTCCCCCGAGTGCCCTGGGTATGCCTAAATGCATTCTCTACTATAAAAAAAAAGGTGTAGAATTACATGGACCATTTTATAGGTAGGTACCTACCTAT
The DNA here is from genome assembly GCF_061535395.1 of Colias eurytheme. Classification (NCBI taxonomy): domain Eukaryota; kingdom Metazoa; phylum Arthropoda; class Insecta; order Lepidoptera; family Pieridae; genus Colias; species Colias eurytheme. The sequence continues at coordinate 7,193,242 of NC_142999.1, read as the reverse complement.
GTTTAATTCTGAGCCAAGTGAAAAGAGTTATAGTTTTGCTAACATGTACTTTGCCAATGTAGGTGGAATTGCAGAAAAAACTATTCCCCTCGGTCCGGAGTTGTCCTCTCGGTCGGATACTATAACAAACTTCACTACATAGTATAAAACAAAGTCGCTTTCCCTGTCCCTATGTCCCTATGTCCCTTTGTTCGCTTAAATCTTTGAAACTACGCAACGGATTTTGATGCGGTTTTTTTTAATAGATAGAGTGATTCAAGGGGAAGGTTTATATGTATAATAACATCCATTAAATAGTGGAGAAGTACTGTTATTTTTGAGGTTTCTAATGTGATGTCGTAAAAAATTACATTTTTTCCGCTTACATTGCAAACGCAGGCTGAACCCTACGAGTTTTATCAAAATAATGTACTAAGTATTATACACATTGAAAAGGTCTACAGAAAAGTCCGCGATGGTATATGTCTATCTCTTATGGATAACCCACAATAACTTTTTTTTGTCATTTACTTTTTACGACAAATAATGGCTTATTTTCGATGCGATTTTAACCAATACAGCATTAATCCTTAACCAATTAAATACCTTGAATACATTGTTCATTTAATATAGATCTATATGGCCCTTTACACCGTATGATTTAAGTGAATATTTTCGAAGATATTACAGATTCAAAAATTGCGGGACGTAGCGTTTGCAGCGGTACCGGCCGGCCGCCCGGCTATCTATTTTATACCCGTGCGTAGCCGGAGCGGGCCGCTATGTTTTTATATACAACGTTCACAGTTTTTCTGTAGTGTATTTAGTATCAGCATTGCACCCGTGCGAAGCCGGGGCGGGTCGCTAGTTTTAGATAAACTTACTTTTAAAGAACAAAACATCTGATAAAAAGCAAAAAACTAAAGGGTAGATTAACAAAAGTTTACTATCCATAAAATTCATTTTCATAGACTATTATCTAGTAGCAAAGCATTCAATTTAAATGTAAAAATATTACCCTTTTAAATGTATCAAACTTATCTATTAATTATCTTCCTTTCTTAAATCTATCAAACCTTATCTCCGATACATAATTGCGATATTCCGACAAAAGTTAACAAACAGACAGCCACATAGAAAGTAAGTCGAAGTATCAAAGATCTTTGCATCTATGGTAAAAGTTGTTTACGTTAATAACAATGGTTTATCAAAACATCTCGGATAGCAGATAGGAATTTCTAGTACCGTTAATTCATTTATACTATGCTCAATTAATTCAATTCATCGCAAGTTAAAGGTTAGTTTCTTTGTAAGTGTGAAGGTACTTCAAACTAATTGTTGTTCTCATGAGTAGTATGTATACCTATATTGATCTGATGTAAGTATGTAGTTATTTTAAAAACGTGTCTGTGTGTGAATTCGATGCGATTAGAAAACTTTGTGTGAACATAGTAATCTGGATGTATCCTATATATCTAAGGCATTGCATCCAGAAATGATATAATTAATTATTAATATAGTATTTTATTGTTAAATCAGGAAAAGCGACCCAATACAACAACTATGAGAGGAGCTAGAATATATCTACTTATAAAAAAGAAGAAGCTTATTAGTAGCAATAAGTAGGTATTAGATTCATATTTTACTGATCATTCATAACTATTTATCCATAACACAACAAAATACAAAGCACTCAAGAAAATTTTCCAATCTTTTCCGACTCCAATAAGTAAATAAAGCAAAAGCAGAACATTTTCCATTAATTTTTAAAGTAAACAGACGCTTCGTTGAAACATTCTTCATATTTAAAAAATGTCTACAATGTAATTGCAGAAATTTTCTCTGTAAGTTCCACTGTTATTGTTTGTTTATTGAAAACTGTCTCCTCGAGCGCTTGTATATTACATTTCGTATAAACTAATTCTGATATAGAACAGGAAGATTATTAACTAGATTGTAAGATAGGCAGTTGTTACATGAGCGAAACTTATTTATTATACTTGTAGTTTTGAATGAAATTTCTGTAAAATGATTTAAAAATTCATCACAGCTCCTCAATTATAAATTGACTAGTAATCATTCTCAGAAGAGAATTTACTGATTTCTGAAAACAAGTAGACACGTCATATAATGCTACAGCCTACACATTACAGATAAGTATTTAAAATAGTTGTTGATGACATTGTAGAATAGTACAGAGTGGTAAGGTATATAACACAACGAAGAAAACCTGTTTTTAGCAAAGTTTGTTGAAAATAGTCCTCATCTCCAATAATTAATGCATTTTCATTATTAGAAGAACAGCTTTAATCATTTGCTCCTCCTAAATAAGAAACTAAAACGCGTCATAGAAATCACCCATCACTTTCCTATACGCACAATATGTTGCTTACCCCGTAGAAGGCAAATCGGCGGCGCTTGAGTTTCAGTTAACATAAGCACATCATTTAATTCATCAATTAATTATTCAAAAGAAACGTACTTAATCTCTTTTACTTAATTACCTATTAAAACTTTAACAAATCAACGTATATGTAGCTACGAAATTCGAAAATAATTTTATATATACCTATTACCTGCCTACATACTACTTAGTTTTAGTTACTATGTAAACACAAGGCGCTATAAATATCTATCTATTTTAATTATCCGGTCAAATAAGGCTCGGATTGGAGCATGAATGAACGTAAACACCGGTTGACGCACTAGTGACGCGAGTGACGCGGTATACCTAGTGACTGCCAACTGGCCACGCTTGTAGTATGTCGATATGTTGCATTGTTTATAATTTTCTGAGATTCTAGGATCTATGAGAAATCTTTATTTTCTGTTAAATATAGTATAGTTTTGGGCGGACTTAAAAACTGCAGAACTTGCATCCCTTTTTTCAACCCCGTAAAATTGATTTAGGAAAAAAGCGTCAAATCTATGCTTAACCACCTCCCAAAACTAGCGGTTCGAAAAACTTTCGGAAAAACGATCAATCATTAATTGTAATTCAATGTAATAAATAATAATAGATATACATTATACATATAAGTAAAATAATATTTTTCAGCATTTTATTGATCAATCTGTCCAAACAATTAAACATCTAAAAGCAACTAATTACCAAATCCTACGACATTGTATGTGCCCTGTGAATCACAAGCGCTTACTGAAACATATAACCATCACCCATCAATAAATCGACCGCGCCCTACATCGCTTAACAGCGCGTAGCAGCCGTGGAAAATTTATACTCTACATACTGCGATTCCTTCATCAATATAAATTTAACAAATGCAATAAATCCTAAATAAATAGCGGGTCGAAGACTTAGTAAATAATCTAATGATTTTAATGCTTATTTGAGTAAAACGGCTTAACTATTGCCAAGTCTTCATACCAAATGTGTTGTGGTAAAAATATCGCCATATTGTGTTCGGGCTACACGGTCTGTCACAGTTTCGCAGCGCAAACTGAACTGAGTTAAGAACTTTAGAGATAATATTAAACACTTATAGTTTATACAGTTTAATGTAAATAAAGAATGCAACTGCAATCTTTGTAAATTTTAAACTACACGGACACTATGGATGCTGTTTGGAATGTAGTTTTTCTTTCTCTCGTAAACAATAATAGAAAGATGCTTTATTATCGCAGCTATAGCAATTATAAAAGTCTAAGAACACAACACACTCCTTACCTTAACATGTAACATCATACATATTGAAAACTAAACCCCGTTCAAAATGAATAAACGTTATCAAAAGCTTCATGCAAACACATCGTCTGGCTCGACCACGAGAGCTATATCCAACCCGATTTAGCCCATATTCGTAGACTATAAATAATTCAGTGGTCTCGACTTTATGTCGATTTCAATCTATCAATAGATAAATATTTAACGCGACTTTTGTGTTTCGAAGACGGGTTTATTGGAAATACATTTAGGTTGTAGCTGCTTATAGTTTGAAGGACATTTGAAATATTTATTAATTATAGGGAAATTGTATTGACCCATAAAATGATTAAATACGTTGACAAAATTATGACCTGAAAACCACTAGGTATACACTTTTCGACCTTTGGTTTATATTATAGTCTTTATACTCTATAAATATAATAAAGAGATTTTATTTGCTTGTATACCTACCTACATTACAAAATATTCGGATAAGAATTTGTCGCATATTAATAGAATTAAACACTGGATAATTTCGCTAAATGTACTAAAGAGTGTAAACATTTATTTTGTTTACAAATTTTGTGATCGTGTGGCAGCACAGAATACAAATAGTGGTATAGAGACACATACAACATGAATTGGCATTAAAATGAAAAGAAAACTCTTATTTGCACACTAGGATATCGTGAATGTAATCACACCCCCGAGACATTAAAATTAAATATTTAAAATAGTTGTCACATATCGTTGTTTACACACACACACACAGATACCTCGCGTACACGCGCATATGTGTGCGTAAAGTCTATACCACAGATATAATACTATACCTACTTAGTACTTACTGTATTACAGAAAACTAAAATTACAAAATACAGCGCATACATTATTAAATCATAGAGATTTTGCTTTCAAGAGGGTTGTCAGGATGCGACCTTGAAATTTTTATCTCAACGCGCCTAAAGAAGTTTCACTTCAAAAAAGGGTTCGTTCGAATGTCGTTTCTATATGAAATATTATTACGTATTCTTTGTTGGAGCAGTAAAAACTTACGGATGGTTAGTTTGGCGAGGTGCCAAAATGGTTTCGTTGAAAAACTCCGCGAATGCCGGCCGTTAGGCGACAGTACTCAACGATTGGAAATAAAATAAATATTCTGCTTTGGGAACGGGAAATAATAAACGCTTTGAATCGATTTATAATACGTGGATTTTAAATGAAATTTGATGGCTATTTTTTATGACTGATCTTTTTGGTATTTTTTTATAAATTATAAGAAGCAATATAATTACTTAAATGATAATTTTGTAATATTATTTATTTCTGAGGACTAAAAGATATTATTCACAGCTGATAACATTCAGTAAGTATATAAATATATTGTTTATTAACATATCAATTAAATTCACTCGATAAAAGAAACAATAATAATGTTAAATATAAACTTCTACTACCTATACAATATTTAAAAATCCATTCGTTTCTTTCATATCAACCTACGTAAAATTAAATTTTCATGCTATCATTTCAACTCATTTCTTTGAATACACTCGATATCAAGAAAATAACCTATATTTTTATACTAGCTCGTAAATGTCATAGGTGAGAAACACTTTAAAGTATTTTATTTTAAACTACTTATAATTTCAAATAATAATACGTTGATCTCATTATTTCTTGATTGTTCATTTTTTTATCTGTGGAAGTAATACAAACTAAAATTTTACTCTTTCAATTTTAAATAAATTGTCGTTATAAGGAAAAGATAGAAGAATATATTTAAACATTGATGACTAAAAAGTTCGGGAATTCTAAACACAGAAAAAAAATATTATTTCCCATCCCAATAACTTTACGTCTTACACAAAGAGAAGCAAGTAGGTACCTATATGAGTATTTTTAATAAAAGCCACGTGGTTCTTAATAATAATGAAAAGGTTCACATTACCTAATAACTGTGGAAAGTCAGGAAAAGCCAGTATTTAAAGACTAATTGAACAATAAATTGCTAGCGGAGAACTTAAGTGGTGCTATAAATTTTTAACTTGGTACAAGTGGAAAGTTGAATAAAACTATATAATTTACTTGTATGAACTTTGTACCTAGTATTTAAATTGCTATTTCTGTTTTACTGAAGTAGATATCTATATTTTCTGTTTATGAAAGCTATCTAATAATTACCAGATTTCCAATTTGTCCCTTATTTAAAATATTATTAAGGGCTTGGTCTAGTAGTGCAAACAAATGCATCCTGTCATCCTATATGTAAATAATACAAATGTACTAAGGGAAAGTTGCTCCACTTAATTTTTAAAAATTAAATCATTCGTATGCATAATTTAATATTCGTAATAAGTACCAAAAATGACAATTTGAAACAATTTTCGTGAAAATTACACCGGGTGATTTTTTTTTATCAGTACACAAAATTTGCGAATACTTTCTATTGATATCTTCAACTTCATGTTTATATAACTGATCAACTTTTACAAAGAAATTTGGACGAAATAAAAAAAAAATAAGCTTTCCATTCAAAATGCATAACTCTATACATTTTTTTCGACCTAAGTTTCTTAGTGAAAGTTGTTCAGTTTAACTAATAAAACGGATAAACAAATTTTGTATATAATAAAAAAAATGTAATGTTTGTGTTAAAAAATTATCAAATAGAAAAATACGCAAATGAAAACAAAAGATAATTATTTCTGACTAGCTTCCGCCCGCGACTCCGTCCGCGCGGATGTCAGTCTTCGCGTCTTCTATAGATTTATTATATTATGTGTAATATATAGATTTATATTGATAAACCTAATAAATCTTTTGCTAGCATTCTGATGCTTTATCGGTTGCACTGGATTTATCTCTTTTTTTTCAATCGCTTGAATGATATAGGATGGGTCCTTGATGGGCATCGAATGCTGAAGTCTCGAATCAATCAATTCTGACAGTAGGCAATTTATGTAAAATCTTGATAATGGTCCATCATTTTATTTTGCCTAAACGTTACATACTTTTTTATATATTCTATTTTTAACGAATTATTCACTCCAGTCCAAACAGCAAATAAGCAGACTTCTGCTTCTGCAACGTTTAGTTGTCCCTGAATTTAGAAAAAATAGTCATGATTAATCATGAAAATAGTATTTCAAATATTATTTTTTTTTTTTAACCGCATCTTCCGCATTCATGTCTTTTGCCGGAATTAGACATTTAACTTCTACTAGTCCCATTTTCCCTTTTTGATATGGGAGTGTATAAAGTAAATTTTTTAGATATTTCTCGTTATACTTTTAAAAAGTTATTATTGTCATTTTGCTCATTAGGTAAAGTAATTTCGATATCAGTTTTAAGTTTTTTGATACCTGCAATAATAACGTCATAATTGCCTGCAGGCTGCACATACTTATCGATTACACCCTGTATACAATCCACCATCCACATTCATAATGTTTTCCTGTCCTCCTCTCCTTTACGCTGTTCACCGATACATTTGAAATGAGTAAATCTGCTACTACTGAAGGATGTTTCATTGTGATCAGCAAATTTTCACCACTGTTGTCGATTATTTGTTTTTCATTTTTAATCAGCAATTGGGAATCATCAGTTTTGTTTTTTGCAGATTGGTGATGTACCCTAACAATACGTCGAAAAGGGAAAGCATCAACGAATTATCGTTTTCGTCCTCTTTTTTTATTCTTCGCGTCTCTGTTACTTGTGTTTGTTTAGTTCTCAACACCCACTGAATTTTCTATGTTATTGTGATCTTCCATTACATCTGAGTTTTGATGATGTGATGATAATCCATTCGTTTTAATATTGGTACTTAGAGTTGGTGGACTAAACTAGAAATGGCGGACTAAATTTGTCAGCGCGTCTGTAAGATCAGAATATAAAACCAACATCCTGTATTTAAGTTACAAAATTAATAATCAAACAACATGTCGCTACGTTGAAAATGACTAGAAGAAAAAATTAAAACACCTCGGATCAATTTTGGAGTAAACAAATCATTTTCCCCGTATGGGGATTTCCCCGGATGAACTTGGGAAGTTCAAGTTCTCAATACAAGTTTATATTATATTTCGTATTTCTCAAACGAAAAATAAACATTTTTGGAACTTCAAAAAAATTATATTATAAGAAAATTTATGAGCTTACTTTAGTTTTAAAGAAATATACATCCCTTTACTGACACCCCGTAAAATAAATAAATTGTTGCCAATCACCTTTGCAATCTATTTGGTTTCATTAACTTTATGTTCGAAGATAATTTTTTTTCTAGTAGTTACACGCGTATTTTTTTCGTTTATTTTCCATATCGAAATCAAATGTTTAAAAATACGAATATTTGCACAAAACTAAGATAAAAATAATCAATTAACAAAAATATTAAATTTAATGAAGTAGAGCAACTTTCACTTCGGTATGAAGGAAAATCGAGCGTAGAGCACACGTCAGAACGCTCCGGCCCAAGGAGCGCGACTAAAGAAATTCGCTAGGATTTTTCCTAATTATTTTAAATATTTTTTTAATATTTAAGGAATTATCAAAATTCAAAAAAAAAATTTTTAAAGGATTAATACTCATTGGTCTTCAACCAACTCGAATAAATTAATGGAAAAAATAACTTTTAGCAGTATTTATCAATAGATTTTGTAAGGCAAAAAATGGGAAATTTAATGAATTTATAACGTTTTAATTAAGAAAATCATAAGTTTTTCGGCAATTGTATTCAGCAGTTTTTAATAACGACTATATAAGGATAATAATGCGCTGATCAGATTGTGTAAATTGTAATCGGTTGCAACGTAGTGAGTGCACAAACTTAGCTCGAAATGTCTTTTGGGGAAAGAGACTTATCTTGAAGGCCTGATTAAGGTAACATAAAGTAACTTTATAAATGTGAAAAAATTCACGCGCATTGCGTATATAACACTAATTGATAAACAAGAAAAAAAAATTCAGTTTATCATTTCATTAGCCGGGAAAAAATTGTCAAATAAATTTATATATATATTTATAAATTTATATTTGTCAAATAACTTGTTGAAAACGCAATTTTGCTAGACTGCAGCCTTAACTACGCTGGTATTTTTATTTTATTTTTCTTACATAGGAAGATTAGATTACGATTCAAAAACAATTCCTAAATTTAGTTGTGGGTGGTTAACGACAAACTTATTGATTTTAAATAGACTTAATAGTAGTATTACTAAATCAAATCTACTGCAAAATAACCCACATGGCGAAATTTAAATTTAATATACAATGTAATAAATTACCCAAAAACCTTCACACTTTTAGACTTATTAATGTAAAAGGTTACATTTTTGATCACGCGTTAAATATACCTACCTTATAAGGTGATATAAAAAACATGTGAAACTCAAAGGTTGAATTACATTTTACAATTCGAAACTATTGAATATCGAATTATTTTAACATGTGAGTTGTGACTTTATCAATGTAAAAGAATATTTATTATCTTTACAACAATAAAATTTTATAGAAAAAACAAAAAGAGAGTAGAATGGTGAAGGAAATAACGTGAGGAAACTAGGCACTAGCATGCCGAGTCGCCGCGTCCACGGAGCATCCGCCAACCCGCACTTGGCCAGCGTGGTTGATTATGGATTTATGGCCTTACCCTCATAGGAGGCCCGTGTCTCAGCAGAGGAACAAATTAATATGGACTGATGATGTTGATGTATTAATTATATATATGTATAAAACATGGAGATAAAATTAAATTAAAATTATTTTACGTTGTTGGAAGAGTATATAGAGAGGCTTGCTTTTCCCACATATCTTCATCGTATACCAATTACCATGTAGCCTGTCAGTATAGAATATAGTATAATCCACTCGCATTCTAAATATTTCTCATACTAATCCTACACGATAGCTAATAAATATAAGGATTCGATTTGAATTCGGCAAGATAAATCAAATCCGAGTGCTTGTATGAGTCACACGAGAAATAGGGCATAGCGTCGCACTGCATTCGCCCGTCTATGTTTGTATATAGGTTACAAAGTAGACGAGCATGTCGATATTAATTGGAATTAATATACTATCTTACTAATAATATAAAGGTGACGTTAGTTTGTTATTCTGAATATACAGATTAGAACTACTTACTGGAGCGATTTAAAAAAAAAATTCACTGATGAATATGTTCGTGATGATTAGTGAATGGTCCACGGACGAAGCCAGGCAGCCCGCTTGTTAAGAATATTTATGGATTTGGAGATCTGTAAATTAAAATGTTGTAACCTAAGGCTGTAACAAATTACGGGGTTAGAAGTTGGATAATCCCGTATAAAAATACAATTTATATGTACATAACAAACACATGCAATGTATCTATGCTATAAAAGCCATTTAAACTTAGTTTTCACAGTATATGCTTTAAAAGCTTTTTAATAAAAAATTTAATATGGCAACTCATAATGAAATGCTTGTTCAAAGAAAATGTAGGGAAAGAGAAAATTTGTTCTTCGTGTAATGAACAAAAAAATGCCAATTTACTATGCTGGGTACTATGTGATAATGACTTCGGTGTTTCACAGCAATACTTCATCACTACATAGTATAAAACAAAGTCGCTTTCCCTGTCCCTATGTCCCTATCTATGTCCCTATGTCCCTTTGTACGCTTAAATCTTTGAAACAACGCAACGGATTTTGATGCGGTTTTTTTTAATAGATAGAGTGATTCAAGAGGAAGGTTTATATGTATAATAACATCCATTAAATAGTGGAGAAGTACTGTTATTTTTGAGGTTTCTAATGTGATGTCGTGAAAAATTATATTTTTTCCGCTTACATTGCAAACGCAGGCTGAACCCTACAAGTTTTATCAAAATATTGTACTAAGTATTATACACATTGAAAAGGTCTACAGAAAAGTCCGCGATGGTATATGTCTATCTCTTATGGATAACCCACAATAACTTTTTTTTGTCATTTACTTTTTACGACAAATAATGGCTAATTTTCGATGCGATTTTAACCAATACAGCATTAATCCTTAACCAATTAAATATCTTGAATACATTGTTCATTTAATATAGTTCTATATGGCCCTTTACACCGTATGATTTAAGTGAATATTTTCGAAGATATTACAGATTTAAAAATTGCGGGACGTAGCGTTTGCGGCGGTACCGGCCGGCCGCCCGGCTATATATTTTTTACCCGTGCGAACTGCGAAGCCGGAGCGGGCCGCTATGTTTTTATATACAACATTTACAGTTTTTCTGTAGTGTATTTAGTATCAGCATTGCACCCGTGCGAAGCCGGGGCGGGTCGCTAGTGCTTTATAAAACGTATTCTTTATTAGTATTTTTTTAAGTCCGCTTCAATTTATCAATAACTATATTATTTAAACAACTTTTTCCATAATATGTATCTACCGACAGCATTGAATGTTTTGCAATGATCTTCATGATAGTGTTGTGCATGATCCCGTGAAGATATCGGTTTGTGTACGATCAAATATAAATTTAATTTTTTTTTCTTATGTTATATATACATAGTTGTAAGTTAGGTATGTAAAGTTTGCATTTAGTATATTATATTCTATCATCTATGATTTAGGTCTGTTGCGATCGAAAATATCTATAATTTCATCGCATTTCGCCGACTTTATTCACAAATCCATCTTCCTAATAAAATATATATGTCATAATAAAACCTCATAACCAAACATATTCAATGCCAGGTATATTATTTTTAAAATTATCGAAGTTTATTATTAATCTGTGAATGTTTATTTTTGTAAGTAGCGGTCGATAAAAATTAATCGTTCCGATTCGCGCCAACAGCCGGCGCCGCCATTTTGTATTTTTAATTTGGCGCCATTAAGGCTGCAGTCTAGCAAAATTGCGTTTTCAACAAGTTATTTGACAATTTTTTCCCGGCTAATGAAATGATAAACTGAATTTTTTTTTCTTGTTTATCAATTAGTGTTATATACGCAATGCGCGTGAATTTTTTCACATTTGTGAAGTTACTTTATGTTACCTTAATCAGGCCTTCAAGATAAGTCTCTTTCTCCCAAAGACATTTCGAGCTAAGTTTGTGCACTCACTACGTTGCAACCGATTACAATTTACACAATCTGATCAGCGCATTATTATCCTTATATAGTCGTTATTAAAAACTGCTGAATACAATTGCCGAAAAACTTATGATTTTCTTAATTAGAACGTTATAAATTCATTAAATTTCCCATTTTTTGCCTTACAAAATCTATTGATAAATACTGCTAAAAGTTATTTTTTCCATTAATTTATTCGAGTTTGTTGAAGACCAATGAGTATTAATCCTTTAAAAAAAATTTTTTTTAATTTTGATAATTCTTTAAATATTAAAAAAATATTTAAAATAATTAGGAAAAATCGTAGCGAATTTCTTTAGTCGCGCTCCTTGGGCCGGAGCGTTCTGACGTGTGCTCTACGCTCGATTTTCCTTCATACCGAAGTGAAAGTTGCTCTACTTCATTAAATTTAATATTTTTGTTAATTGATTATTTTTATCTTAGTTTTGTGCAAATATTCGTATTTTTAAACATTTGATTTCGATATGGAAAATAAACGAAAAAAATACGCGTGTAACTACTAGAAAAAAAATTATCTTCGAACATAAAGTTAATGAAACCAAATAGATTGCAAAGGTGATTGGCAACAATTTCTTTATTTTACGGGGTGTCAGTAAAGGGATGTATATTTCTTTAAAACTAAAGTAAGCTCATAAATTTTCTTATAATATAATTTTTTTGAAGTTCCAAAAATGTTTATTTTTCGTTTGAGAAATACGAAATATAATATAAACTTGTATTGAGAACTTGAACTTCCCAAGTTCATCCGGGGAAATCCCCATACGGGGAAAATGATTTTTTTACTCCAAAATTGATCCGAGGTGTTTTAATTTTTTCTTCTAGTCATTTTCAACGTAGCGGCATGTTGTTTGATTATTAATTTTGTAACTTAAATACAGGATGTTGGTTTTATATTCTGATCTTACAGACGCGCTGACAAATTTAGTCCGCCATTTCTAGTTTAGTCTACCAACTCTAAGTACCAATATTAAAACGAATGGATTATCATTACATCATCAAAAATCTGATAAAATGGAAGATCACAATAACATAGAAAATTCAGTGGGTGTTGAGAACTAAACAAACAGAAGTAACAGAGACGCGAAGAATAAAAAAAGAGGACGAAAACGATAATTCGTTGATGCTTTCCCTTTTCGACGTATTGTTAGGGTACATCACCAATCTGCAAAAAACAAAACTGATGATTCCCAATTGCTGATTAAAAATGAAAAACAAATAATCGACAACAGTGGTGAAAATTTGCTGATCACAATGAAACATCCTTCAGTGGTAGCAGATTTACTCATTTAAAATGTATCGGTGAACAGCGTAAAGGAGAAGAGGACAGGAAAACATTATGAATGTGGATGGTGGATTGTATACAGGGTGTAATCGATAAGTATGTGCAGGCGATTATGACGTTATTATTGCAGGTATCAAAAAACTTAAAACTGATATCGAAATTACTTTACCTAATGAGCAAAATGACAATAATAACTTTTTAAAAGTATAACGAGAAATATCTAAAAAATTTACTTTATACACTCCCATATCAAAAAGGGAAAATGGGACTAGTAGAAGTTAAATGTCTAATTCCGGCAAAAGACATGAATGCGGAAGATGCGGTTAAAAATAAAAAAAATTCATATTTGAAATACAATGCAAAAAATAACACTTTTGAAATACAAATAAGCAGACTTCTGCTTCTGTAACTAAACGTTGCAGAAGCAGAAGTCTGCTTATTTGCTGTTTGGACTGGAGTGAATCATTCGTTAAAAATAGAATACTTATATAAAAAATTATGTAACGTTTAGGCAAAATAAAATGATGGACCATTATCAAGATTTTACATAAATTGCCTACTGTCAGAATTGATTGATTCGAGACTTCAGCATTCGATGCCCATCAAGGACCCATCCTATATCATTCAAGCGATTGAAAAAAAAGAGATAAATCCAGTGCAACCGATAAAGCATCAGAATGCTAGCAAAAGATTTATTAGGTTTATCAATATAAATCTATATATTACACATAATATAATAAATCTGTAGAAGACGCGAAGACTGACATCCGCGCGGACGGAGTCGCGGGCGGAAGCTAGTCAGAAATAAATATCTTTTGTTTTCATTTAACACAAACATTAAATTTTTTTGATTATATACAAAATTTGTTTATCCGTTTTATTAGTTAAACTGAACAACTTTCACTAAGAAACTTAGGTCGTAAAAAATGTATAGAGTTCTGCATTTAGTATGGAAAGCTTATTTTTTTTTATATTTCGTCCAAATTTCTTTGCAAAAGTTGATCAGTTATATAAACATGAAGTTGAAGATATCAATAGAAAGTATTCGCAAATTTTGTGTACTGATAAAAAAAAATCACCCGGTGTAATTTTCACGAAAATTGTTTCAAATTGTCATTTTTGGTACTTATTACGAATATTAAATTATGCATACGAATGATTTAATTTTTAAAAATTAAGTGGAGCAACTTTCCCTTAGTACATTTGTATTATTTACATATAGGATGACAGGATGCATTTGTTTGCACTACTAGACCAAGCCCTTAATATAATTAGAGATGTCGCTGTGGTTCAGAAACATTGCGAATTGCAATGTTTTGAAATTATTTATGCTCGTAAGAACTAGTTTAGATGTAATATTAAACTGACTTACTTATTAATACTGTTATTACTACTAGCATCTTTTCTGTTTAGGATTGGAAAACCTCAGGATAATAAAAATATATAGCGTATGTCACTGACTACTGAAGCTTTGGTTCTACTGGTAAAATAACTTTCAAAGTCGATTACCTACCTAAATAGGTACTTGTACCTTTAAATTACATTAATTCAATTAAGTACATATTGTATAATTAATTCCGAAATCAAAAGATACATGCCTCAATCATTTTAAACAAGTAACACAACACAAAATTTATTTAATTCTCAATACATACTTAACTACACATAGGTACGTTCCGTCAGTTAAAATTGACGTATAACATTGTAAACACGCTTTGATGACTAGTAATGTTTTCAAAACTAGGTTAATTCCCATATTGACCTAATTTACCCCTTTACAAGGTCAATCACACTCCACGACCTTCGCAGTATATTTACATTTTTCACATAGCTTCTTGGTGTGTCGCAATGATTATTTCGATACATTTATCTTGTAAGGCAGTTCGGAAACAACCTTAATTTCATATAAATTACGATAATTGTAATCGTTTTACACTCTGTGGCGTTCATTCATGTAATTTGACAGATTAATTTGATAAGTTATCTGTCTCTTTCAGTGCGCTTTTTGACATGAATAAAAGATACAAAGTACCGGCTGCTTTTAAGTTTGACTGAGAAAGTTTACAAGGGGCATCAATTTTATTTTACGATTATTAAACATGTATTTTGTATACCTTATAACTATAAAAATCGCTGATCATCATAATGCAAAATGCTTATCCATTTCATAATATTTTTTTTTAATAAGCTTACGTGCTGTTAAATAAATTCTTCAAAAAAAGGGTACATACATCTCTCATTATGGCACTTTCTTAAATTGTAAGGAATTGCAAAAATACACAACGATCAGCGATGCGATGCTGACTAATTGTGAATATTAGTGTTTACTTAATTTATTCAGGCGAATAAAATGTTTCAGTAACTAATAAAATTAAACAATAATTCTCAATAACACAATTTTTCTTTTTCAAATCGAGAAGTTTCTGAGTGTAGAGCGTTGAAATAAAGTCTTCAGAAATATAATTTATAAAGATATGTTTTATGTGAAATATGACATTTATTTTATTTCTTGCGAAACATTTAATGCAATTAATATGATCACAATTCACATATAATTATAATTAGTCTACGAATACGCAATGCATACCAACGGACATGCAATTAAAATTGTTTTTATATTACGATTTTGGAATTGTCAATAAAAATATTTTGTAATCGAGAGCGATAGCAGTGAAAGTCAGAAAATTAATCAGATACTGCACTGATACTTTTCATTCACATTTTTTATATTGCTTTAATAAGATTAATTTCTCATTCGATTTTGATTAATTTTTATATTAAAATTATACGATTATCTACAACTCTATGTATTTCAAAAATAATGTGGAATATATTAGAATTTGATATTATAACTTTAAATAAGTTCATATATGAAAAATATAAAATAAAGAATGGAAATAAGATTCGTGTGTTGCTTCTGCTATGAATTAACATACCATGAATACAAGTGTGTATTGTGCTGCAACAATAATGTAGACAGTTTTAGCATAGCATTCATAAGTGTTTTAAACCGAAAGCCGCGAAATTTCACGAAACTAATAAAATAATGAAGTTCAGTGTTATATTTATATACAATTGCCCTCAAGATTTTTATGTTTTTTGAAACAGCTGTTGCGTGAATCATGCGGCATTGGCCAGTTTGTCGAATAACGTACCGGCCCTGATACTGATCGTGGATTAAGAGGAACCGTAACAAAAATTATTCGCTTTAAACGAAATTCAATGACGTGCGAAATAATCTACTGAGTACATCCGTATAAATTTTGGCATTTATACAAGCGCTAACGCTATTTGCGTGGAAAATATTATGAAATAACGCATATGCCTGCGCTGTTGTTATTCAAAATTTCAACTGCATTAAATGCTACATAATATAAAAATGTACTCACGTTATGTTGGTGCAGGGTGAGGATGACGTTGTCGAATGTTGAAGAATTGGAGAGTGCTTCAGAGCTGCCGCGCAAAAGTTCAGCGAGCAGATCGGTTCCAGGTTTAACTCCAGCCAATTTGGACGGTGACGACGTAGCTCTTACGTGTGTGTGTGCTCCCTTCGGTCGTCCTGACGTGGGAGCCGCTCCAGCACTTATTTTACGACTTGGCACTGTTGCGTCTGAAAAACTTCTACGGCCCATTTCTACTGATCTGCTAGAGGGGGCTTCTAAATTTCTGCCGAAAGGCCTCGTGAACTGCTGCCTCTTGGCTTCCACGTCAGATGTGTCGGAAGGGCTGAATGGAGATGGAGAAGCAGTGCGATCACGCGAACATGAATCGCTTTCAGCTTCTGAAGGAGAATCACCCCGTGACGTGACCCCATATTTTCTGCGCACTCTATATACTTCCTCCTCTTTTTCGTCCGAGCTTTGTTGCGAAAATCTAGCTCGCCTAGCTCTAACATCATCCGTTTTCGACCACATTGGAGCGGTTTCACTTGGACTTGGAGGTCCGTTAGTGCACGAATCGTCTGATTTATCACCAAGTACAGATGACGTTCTCGTTTCTGCTGACAATCTCATGTCCTGCAGCGAGGCGTCACTACTTTCTCTGTTACAGCCATTAACCGGTGGTGGAGGATCATCACCCCCATCATCGCTAGCCGTTGTAATGTAAATGCCTTTTCTTCTCTTTGTTTTATCTAATGGCCTACGCCTCTCTCTAGTGCCAATAGGGGCGGGCGTACATGGGTTTTGAACGGCTGCTAGTAAATGGGCAACTTGCTCACTTGTTATGATTTCATCCTCTTTGTCCCGGTCTAAAGATCCATCTGAAGCTGCATCAGAACGTTGCGCCTCTTCTGGCTGTGTATCCTTCGACCACTGTTTCACTATGCACTCGTACACGGGTACGGGGATCGGCACTGAACTATCCAACTCACTAGCTGATTCTATAACAGTTGGAAAACTAGCACACTCACAGTCCACATTAGCACACGCGTTTGAAGGAATTGCGGGAAGAGGTGGGAATGCGAAAGGTTGAGAAGGTTCTAAGGGCGAAGTGCCCTCACTGTGCGCCTGCGCACTGTCAGCTTGAGAACCGTCACTCTCTTCGCGAAGTTCGTGCAATACACGCGGTGGCATTAACGCGGGTAAACTGCCACCCGCATCGGTCGAGTCCTCCTCCCGCACAGGAGGCACGCGGCGCGGCAATGGATGCGTCAATGAACGCGCACCTAATTGTTTATGTAAAGCGTCAGGTGGCGGAGATCGCGCAGACGGCAGCGCATGCGCAAGTAATCCTTCATCCGAACCTACCGCGGAATCGACCGATGCAACAGAACCACCTTCAGTCACATTTTCTTCAGTTACACTCGCGGAATCATCACGACGCGCACTGTCTGTTTTCGAAACGCGTTTACCGAAATCAAAAATCGACGGCTGTTTACCGCGATAGTACTTGTCTTGCACAAAGTCCCCTTGAGAGAATGATGCACTTCGATACGGTATTGTTTTTTGGGCATATGAACCCACAATCGAACGGGGTTCGACGCGCACTAGTGTAATTTTATCAGTATCAAAGTCATCACAACGGTCTACGGAGACACCGCGCGGTGGGCTGTGTCGATGCCGCGAGCGCGGCGGCGGGACAGGAGGCAGGATGGGCGCTGTGTGAGGAGGAGGCGGCGGCGGAGGCGGAGGCGGCGGGGTCGGAGCGGCGTGCGAGCGGGGCATGAGCCGCTCGGTGAAGTCCTTCAGGCGCTGCTGGCGCGAGGGCCGCTCATCGCGCGAGCCGCGGCCCAGGCGGCGCTGGAGACGCTCCAGCGTGCGGCGGTCCGGCTTGGCGCGGCCGAGGCACGCCGCCACCGCCTCCCCGGAGCAGCAGCGGCAAGGGCAGGCCCGCGGCGGAGGAGCTCGGCGTACCGTGTATCGCACCGCGCCCAGAGTCACGTACGGCGACCTGCGCAAACGCCGATATATTTAGCGTAACGTGCTGCCCGCCAAGCGGTCGGACGGCGAGTGTGACGGATTTAGAGCGGACGAACTTCCCCCGCAACTCGTGGCTGAATTCCGGGAGGATTCCCCGCGACCCACTCCAATCGAATTATATCGGAGCAGATGATTCGCATCTGCGTTCTCTTTGTAGATATAGACGGTCGAGAACGGAGATTGAGGCGAGAGTTTTATGATGGACGTCGTATGTAAACTGACTGCTGAGATATTTGCGTCCAAGTGCAAGAATTCGCGGCAACCGCGTGAGGACGGCAGGTGGCAGACAGACAGACGGAAGACTCTTCGAGTATAAATAGGTGAACGTTGGCAATTTGGCAATAGGTCGACCTCGCGCCAATGTTTACATGTCATATCTTGTTGCAAGGGACAAAGAATCTGATTATTTATTGAATTCCATGAATTGTCTCGCCAGATAAAAGGAAAGACAAATTGTTTTAAATCAAAGTGCAAACACTCGCGCGCTTACACCTCCATACTGCCTACACGTGAAATATCATTAGTATTGAAGTATTTATTCTTAATGCACTGACTCACACATGTTATTCAGACGTTTTAACTGTGATACAAACATAAATAAAAAACATGTAACTTCCACAAATATACTTTCGGCTTTAGTTCTTTATCACAGATTTTCAAGAATTTTACCGAGAATTTTTTCTGGCAATTTAATAAATTTACAATGAATTACTAAATTTACAATAATGTAACTTTAAAAATAACAGTCTTTATTTTATAATACTAGCTGTGCCCGCGACGTAGTTCGTGTGTGCGTAGATTCAAATTCAAATTACCAGTCTATTCAAATGATGCCGACGAATAATAGCTATTAAAACATAAAATTTCATCAAAAACCAGTCCAGTAGTTTTACCGTGAAAAAAAGCAACAGAAAATAAACAAATTCAACAGTTTTATTATATACATAGATTTATATGAATAAATAAAAATTAATATGTAGTGTAAATTATCCAGTATGCAGTGTAAAGTATCCAGTCCACTATTTACATTACATTCATTAACCAATTAAATGAATTTTCCAAAAACCTAATCTAATAAAAAAATCAAAAAGGTTAATACAGGGGACCTGTTGTCGCGTCTCCTTCGGACGCCATCTTGCGGGGAGCGCGCGCGCGCGTCCGACGCCATCTGTCACGTGACGCCGCGCATGCTGTGCGCTATATCTGGCAACCCTGGAACAAATGTCAATGTCAAATATCAATAATGAAAAAAAAATAGTAAACTTACACTAGACATTGGCGAGACTGTATGGTATTTGGTACATTAAAGAAAGATTTATTCAAGCCTCGTTTACACAGTATATTCACCAAGTCTTGAGTCTGAATATAGGCGAAGTGAATTTGAAAAGATTTATTTAAGTTTCGTTAAATCAACATTAGTTGAGCAACAGTTGATCAGGAATGTTGCTGGAAACTTTGTTGAAATGACCGTTCTCGGGTGTAAAAATATCAATATACGATATCAACTCTGCAACACGTTGTTTTAGCAAGAAGTAGACAGCAACTTTTTAACAAGTTGATTCAACTTTATTGCTAAAAAATGTGTACATGTATGTGTAAATATGAATGCGGAGCTTTATTGTAAGTGATAACGTACGTATTTTTATTAATGATAGGGAAGCACTGGGTCAGCGCGATGGATTATGTCGTAGATGGCGTTCCTGTAGTGGAAAAGATATCTAGACTGATAATAATAACCTACCGAGTAAAATTTTCTAGCTCAGAATTTTAAATAGAGGTTTGTGCTTCATTAGACCTATCTCTTAAGATTGCGTTAAAAGATGAGAAGAAGAAATTGAATTTTTATTTTTAATCAATTATACAATATGATGTAACTTTTTAAATAGTCCTGTGATACATGTAGGATTTTAACAGGAGAGTTGATAGGGGATAAAAAAAATTCTGCAGTCAGAGTGCTCTACAACAATGTGCATTTTAAGATCCTGACAGGTAATAGCTAGACGTACTTGCAGTATAAACAAAAGCAGATGCATATGCATTACTACCCCCATCGTTATTAATACTATTAAATAGGGATGTAACGATACCGATACCGATACCGATATATCGGCCGATATAATCGGCAAGCCGATATATCGGTATCGCCGATAATAAAACAAGCGATACCGATATCAAACAATTCAAAAAACCGCGCCCATTACCCAATGAACGATGCGGGATGCCGCCCGCGCGTGCGCACTTTGTTTTCTGAAAAAACTCTACCAATAGTAAACTTTTATTAGGTACTGATTGTATGTGTATTACTTAAAGTTTAACTGACTTTGTAAAATAATAATACTAAAATAAATGTTTTTGTTGATTTTGATTTGGCATTTTTATTTAAAAGAATACGATTAACATAATAGCATAATTCACTATTTATTTTTCTACCAAGCCATCGATATCGGTATCGGTATCGGTATCGCCGATACATTACTACAAATATCGGTATCGGTATCGTATCGGCAAAATCATGTATCGTTACATCCCTACTATTAAAAGACTTGAATATTTACCCTTTTTTCTTTTAGTTTTTGGAAAAAAAAAACTATGCAAAAACTTTAACTATTCATGTGTCATTTGTTTGATAATAGAATTATATATATTTTTATATTTATCTATCTTTGAATCTTCTTCATCTTCATCTTTGCCAAAGAAATTTCACTTCTGACACGTGTGCTCGACACACGCTCTTTTTTTTATTTAATCTATGAATCCAATTCAAGATTTCACACCGCTCAATGTTCATCGCATTAATTTCACACAAATGACGATTAATTATGAAAACAGTGAAATTGGAAATTGGGTCAGCAATTCTTACATCCGCCCTCATTTTATATTCGACAAGGTACAGTTTTATATAATTTGTCAACGTCAAACATTGGAATAAACTGAGACAGTACTTTATTAACTACGAGATGTGAAATTTACTTTGAAATTTTCGTTTGTCATCAACGCAGTTATCATCAACCTATTAATAATAAGCTTCTGCCTTTGAAAGTGTATTTTTACCCGACTGGGGCACGGGAGGGTAATGTGTTTATTAGGTTATTACATATCACTAGGGAAACAGAATTAACGTTTCAATAAATATCTCTTTACTTAAGTTTTTTTTTTCACGTCATCTTACGCTATTTGCTATCCTAGTTCCTACACGGGACAATTAGGACAGAAAAGCTTAGCATTTATCTACATTCTATAAGATCGGTACGTGTACGTTGTACGCTCACTATCATAATTAAACAGTTGCCTAATAGCCATTTCCATATTTTTTGCTTTTTTTTTATAAAACAGAGCTTGACAAATAACTTTATTGAAATTATTATATGTCCAAACTGTTTACGTGTGTTTTTGCAATGAAAAACGTTCGTGATTAGGTACCAAAAAACATATTAAAATATTGTGTCCAAGAATACACCGCTTAACGAGCGAAGCGTTATGATCGCTAATTTGTCAAAAATAAATCGTGCGGTTTATCAAATCCGCGTTTAATTAAAATGATAAATTATTTCGTTTAAATTATTATTTACAGAAGTTTTCAAGTGCAAAAACCGCAGAGGTTTCAGAGACGCTATCGGATTAGTTACAAGCCAGAAGCCGGCCCCTTTGATCTCTTACAACAATACCGACTAAGGCATAAAATTATATTAAAAGCAACGAAACAGAAAATTTACGTCCTGTGTTTGCGTATTATGAGAATTTTTACTTTGATTTAGGAAACCTGATATACGTTTCATTCGAAACGAATTGCGTGTTGGCTGGCTGATCTTTCTTTGTTCTTTTAATGAACTTTAAATCATTTTTAAATACATTTCGGAATCATGAAAAAGTATGACTGCGATCAGCAATGAACCTGATATTAAAAAGTAACAAAGCAGTAAATTGGACTGACTAAACTTAATTTTCTGACTCCTTCCTGATTCCTGTTTTTGACAGATTTTAATAGAAACAATTACCATACATATGAATTACCTGATCGATATCCATAGCCATAAATAGTGCTTAAATACAATAAATAACATGTGATATACTATGTTCATTTTGTAAGTAGTTAAGTAGGTTTGTTCAATTTCAACAAAATCTGACGACATTTTAAGGAAAGACTCAGACGCATACAAAAAAAAATTATGCCTATTTTTATCACCTTATTTTGTGTTATAAATTGAAATCAAATTCTACTATAATACAAAGTATGTAGCGACATCTATGCTAACCAACAGGAAAGTAGGTTATTTCAGGATTTTGTAACATTTGGGCGGGCGGGACGACCTTAGAATTCAGTAAATTTCCGATAGATGTCGCTATACACAATATACAATACCATAACATATGAACTAAACATACTAACAAATAAGATAAACAGAGTCAGAGTCATCACTTAAACACATACATGTATAGTTTTAAGCTTAGAAATCATTACATAATAAACTAGTTATTTAACTAGTTTTGAAAACTTATATAAATGAAATTTGAAAATACACACTTACAACAAGTTTCAAAACAAATACTATCTTCAAGTACAATCAAATCTGTACAATCAATCTACAATCAATATACAATCAATCTGTTTCATTTTTAATTAAGAAAAAATTTCAAGCCAAGGAAGCGTCTCATACCTATACATTTGAAAGTTTCCTTATAATAATCGCATTTATTTACCTTTTTCACTTATCTCTAGAGGCCACGCATCTGCATTGAATCCTCAACAGTTTTTATGTGACAACCGGATAAATAATTATAATTAAGCCAAGATAAAAGGCGCCTGCCTTATCTTTTATTTTGAGGAAGTATACAAGTATATATGCAAGGCTTTTTGAATTGGCTCTTCTAGACGGAATAATTTAAATTTCAACAGTTTTCAGAACAATAGGAGTTCATTATATGAATGGATTAGAGAGTAATAACTAATATTCCTAGATGTTACAAGTAGGTAAGTACTAGTTAAATATTATATTATGAGATTATTGCACGCCTCATAAGCGAAGCGTTGAGGTGGGTACTACCACAGTTGACAGATATATACTACGTACATACAGTTAGGAAACTAAGCCCCCCCATAAAATTATGACGTATAGCTATAGGGCTGTTACTTTTTGATATTTAACCGACTTGAAAAATAAAGGAGAAGGTTATCAATTCGGCCTGTATATTTCTGTTTGCTTTTTTTCACAGTTGATTTTGTGGTAATTTGGAGATTAAAACCCGTTAAAATACAAAAATGGTGTAGCCTAAATATGAATTTACAAGAAGAAACAATCCGAATTAATACAGTTTGTAAAAGTAAATACGTTTTTATCAGTGCTATATTTCGAAATCTAGTTTTGTTATGGACGCCGAAGGCCTAATGTACCTAAATTATTTATAATGCTTGATATTTGTATTATACATAATATATTCAATAATTATTTTAAACCAGAATTTACAATACTTGTATGTAGGTATACCTACTAAATTATTTTTAAAACGATAAATTAAATTAAATTAAAAAACACAAAATATGCAAAAATAAATTAAAATTATTATTATACGAGCATAGAACCTCTACCTTTTTGTTTTAGGAAGAAAAAGAAAATAGTTTGACAGGCTTAGTGCTTGACAATGTGGAGACGCCACCTATCGATAAAAATACAATAATTATAATATCTATCTTTTTCTTCCCTAATATTTACGTAATTATGCACATAAATTTAAACAAGATTTTTTTAAGGTTTCCTTTTTTTATATTTTCGTGCTCTTCTAGATTGCGTAAAAAATAGATGCGATCTTTAAACAGACTGGACTCCTAATAGGTACTATTTGTAGCTATCATTTTGATAGAAAATATGTCAACATAATATAAAACTCATACTGCCATATCTAGTTATAGAAATTAAAAAATAGTCTCTTTTTAACTTGTAGTCAGATATGGTATTTACAAATATATTTATTGAAAGGGCTACAAACTGAAACAATCGATATTTATTTAATGTGAATTGACATCACTTTAAACTTTTTTCCATACTATATTCAAAATCTGTGGATGTGTCACCCGCTACTATCGATCCCCCTCAATACCCTTGTAAACACGCTTGATGGGGGGGGAGCCATTTCGAACATTTTGTATGAAGTTTCCTTACTGTATGTATCTGTATATTGTTGTGGTACTACTGTCACTTCGCGCAAAACATCTGATTTTTCAAACTTAAAATGTCTTTATGTATCATACATTGCACTTGTAAGATAATACATACACACACATATTAAGAAAAAACACTATTTTTAACGTTCATGATATTTTTGATGTCATTTTTGTTATTTAAACTAGTTAAAAAACAGTTTAAAAAAGTTCTGTCTTGGACGTCCGTGTGTCTGTATGTGCGGATCCTTTTTCTTGTTAACACGATAGCGACCGAAATACTTTACTAATCGAGTCTTTTTTTTTCTCTTACGCTTGAGTATGCTCAGGAATAGAACCCTTTCATTTTTCAGGGTCTGATTCGATGTGGTTTAATTGTTATTAAATAAACAAAAATAATAATAGATAAATATTTATTAAAAAAAAATTATGAAGCGTGCACTTTTGGATTTTCCAAATTATTTTTTATTATTTTTTTTAT
The DNA here is from genome assembly GCF_061535395.1 of Colias eurytheme. Taxonomy (NCBI): domain Eukaryota; kingdom Metazoa; phylum Arthropoda; class Insecta; order Lepidoptera; family Pieridae; genus Colias; species Colias eurytheme. Next base: position 7,168,132 of record NC_142999.1, on the reverse strand, counting down.
ATAACTAGTTAAATAGGAACCAAATTATTGTGATTTTCCAGTTTCCTCTACTGTAGGTATATTAATTTACGTGTGACTGAGTTGAAAAATATATTAAAAACCACAAAAATTTGTAATTTATATAAAGATGTCTGAAATTAAACCAAGATAATGTTTTGAAGTGAAACTTCTTTATCGGGGTTGGAAAAAAATTTGGTGTAACATTTTTCCGTTACGCGCCATCTTTTTCTTATCCCTACCACGCGTGATTCGACGTATTTCTGTAAAGTTGCATATAGTAAATTATTTTTTGAAAAATAAGGTCATAAAGAAGTTTCACTTCTTACGTTTGTACACTAGTACACGCACACATTTTTTTTAACCGAAATCCTCGCCGAATCACCGAAAGTTAAAAAGAAAAGTAGAAACAGATTATTTATTAAAAGATTATTAATTATGACTGTCTAGGTTCTAGTAAACAGTTTTATACTATTTTACTAGCAGGGAATATTTCATCGCAAAAACCTATGTACTTTAGTCGATACTGTATATACCATCTAGATATCACAGTTCAGATATAAGATCTAGCCTTGAAGTGACGTGTACCACAGACCACAATGTCTAAGCGGACGATTTATTACACGATTATAATTATTTTAGGTTAAGTTCTCTATGCATGATTAAGTCTATGTTTTAGAGAATTTTCTAGACACCGTTTAAAGTGGTATTTTATAATTATTTTGTATTAGCAACTAAGGGAAGTTAGTTCATAGTGGATGTGTTTTATATGTAGTGGAATTTAGTAAAACTAGGTCCTTAGAGTTTAAAGAATGTTTTCAATATGGTCATTATATCATTTGATCGGTATCAGATTGGTCCGATGTGGAAAATTCTTTCGGTGTTAGATAGCCCATTTATCGAGGAAGACTATCCCTACTATTATAAATGCGAAAGTAACTCTGTCTGTCTGTTACGCTTTCCCGCTTAAACCTCTCAACCGATTTTGATGAAATTTGGCACAGATAATCTTTAGACCCTGAGAAAGAACATAGGCTACCTTTTACCAAAACACCACGAGGGCGAAGCCGCGGGCGGTAGCTAGTAGGCTATATATTATCATCACGCTAAGACCAACAGGAGCGGAGCAATGCGGGTGAGACAGCGGTGTACAGCTAGTCAATCCATACTAATATTTGTATGTACGTAGTATATTATTATTAGTCTGTGCTAATATTATAAATGCGAAAGTAACTCTGTCTGTCTGTCTGTTACTCAATCACGCCTAAACTACTGCACCAATTTTCATGAAATTTGGTATGGAGATATTTTGATACCCGAGAAAGGACATAGGCTACTTTTTATCCCGGGAAAATGACGCAATCCCAGAAATCCCACGGGAACGGGAACTACGCGGGTTTTTCGTTGACTGCGCGGGCGAAGCCGCGGGTGGAAAGCTAGTAATAACCATAAATGGAATGTTTATTCAATTTGGAAACTTTACTATTATTTCACATCACCAATACACAACCAAAAACATTTTTTACAATAATCTATTAAATAATGTCCCTAAATAAATCCACCGTAAATAGAACATGCAAAAAACCGAATAAATTTGCGATACAGAGAATATACAATTTGGCAAGTTGCCAATTAATACAGGCTACAGTATATATGTACAACGAATGTCACCCGTAAACACATAATATCCCAAGCTAATTCTTGGGATAAAAAATTGATCTTTAAATTTGGAGATAAATGTATATAAACGCGTGTCGTAAAACAAGTCATCTATTTATACTGGTTTCCTAAGAGTTATTTAAAACGATTTGTTTCAGGGCTTAATCGTGGCGATTAAAATAAAAGGTTAAAAGTGTATATTGTTTCATGGAGGTATTTTTTTTACATTTGTTAGTTTCAGGTATCTTTTTAAAGCCAATTATTCAATAATTTATGAACCATATAGAATGATTTTTTTTAATGAAAAAGAGAATTACAAAAAATAAACAGCCTTGAAATGGGCAGAAGTAGAAAAAATTTAAAGGGGATCAATCGTAAGGCACAGGCATTCAAATGCAAAAAGAATCATAAAAATCGATTCGTCCAGTCAAAAGTTCAGAGGTAACAAACACAAAAAGCAATACAGTCGCATTGAGAACTTCCTTTTTTTGAAGTCGGTTGAAAATGTTGTTTAAATATACGCAATGATGTTGCACACTAGGATTCAATGACTAAGATTTCCTCATAATATTTTAGTTTTATAAATATAATCCTGTAAATATATGATTATGGCTCACTCGTATGTAGGTGTAGGTAATATAGTATTGCAGTTATCGTTTATGACAACTATTCATTTTAATATTTTATATTATTGCTCTTGAAATTCATGTAATAATATTAATTCTAAAGTTATTCAGTCTGTCTGTTTCATTTTCATGAGTAAACTGTATCAAACTTTTTAAGTAACAAATTTCAATTAATGTATGTTTGTGATGTGTAATCTCCTAAGACAAACAAACATGTTTTAAAATAATCCATTACACCTGAAATCCGTTACAATATAGATTAGTACATATAAAATGAACAGATACCATCATTTGTCATAACCATCACATTTCAACTGTTTCTCGTACAGTTAGAACAATCCAAGATTGACGAGGCTTGCTAAACCAACCTACGTGTGCACCCACGTGTTTAGGATTAGTATGGTTTACATACACGATTATGACTTATGAGTCTATTTAGCGGTTTGTATGGATAAGCTTTCGTTTGCAGACATGTTTAAATATTATAATTGATTATTTTAACCTTATATACTAATTTGATACTAATATTATAAACGCGAAAATTTGTAAGCATTTTTTACTCTTTTACGTAAAAACTAAGACGGATTTCGATGGAAATTAACAGTATAAAATAGGTTATATACATAACAATAATACTAAAAGTTTTTGAAAATAACTTGTGACTTCTCATTATTTGAATGTAAAAAATAAAAACCTTAATATTTTTCCCTGTTTAATTACATGTCTGGATATAACTTACGCTAAGATAAATAACTGCCAGTTAAACAGGCAGCTTACAATTAAAACGGTGTTTAAAACTGTGCCTATTTAGAGACGTATTCGTGTAAAAACACAAGCATTTCCTGGCGCAACACATAGTCTTTTTTATAAAAATCGTCGGTTTGAGAATTCTAGACATGAGATAAAAAATCTAGAATGTCTCAGTTGGAATATGCTAATTATTGCTTCATTGAAGACTAAGTACCACTGAAGCTATCACAAGGTTTACAAACCCAGTGACTTCATTAGTCATCCCATTAATTTTATAATGAAGTAAGTGATAATAGTATTATATTTTTTGTTTGAAATAGGTACCTCTGGAACTGTTGAACAAATTCAATAGAAATTTCTCCGAATTTTTTCAATAAATTTTTGACAAAACATTATAAAAAACCAAACTTGTAATAAACATACAGCAACACACAATGATTGATTAAAACCAAAAAACCAGCGATGCGTCTTCGAGTTTTGATTTGAAGATTTGTCCGACGACGGTCGGGGGCACTCAAATGAGAGACGTTCAATCATTCGTCATTTGCTTGCGCATGCGCATGTACTGTCTAATTGTTTATGATCTGTACAAGTTAGAAATATTTAACGGATTTAAAACAGTAAAATAATTCATATGTGAACAAATGACTTGCTAGACATTCGTAAATGTTTTATCTTGACGTTTATTTGGTTTATAGTATAAAATGCAATGATATTTTCTATGTAATAACTCAGGCCCCGGAACGACAGACACAATAGAAAATCTATTGTGTATTGGGCCGATCGGGCCACTTGGGGCTCAATGGGATAATATAATATCATTGATAAAATGTGCCAAAAATCCTACTCCTACTAATATTATAAATGTGAAAGTTTGTGAGGATGTGTATGCGTGTGTTTGTTACTCTTTCACGAAAATACTACTGAACCGATTACAATGAAATTAAGCACACATGTAGAGGGTAACTTGGATTAACACATAGGATAGGTTTTATCCCGAAAATCCCACGGGAACGGGAACTATGCGGGTTTTTCTTTGAAAACACGGGCAAAGCCGCGGGCGGAAAGCTAGTATGCTTATAATTGATAAAGCTTTTTCTTTATCTTATGATTAACCTTATTACTAGTGAATTCACTAAATTAGTCGTGAATATATTCAGAAATCGCTTCATAAATTCGTTTAAAAGTCTGTAATTTACTTGTCTCCATTTTTATCAGCTAATTTAAATATTTTAGGAGCTAATGAACATAATATTGTGAATGTATTATAATTTATAATGTATTCATTAGTGATACTTAGTAAACAAAAATTTAGCCACACGCTTAAAAGTTAAAATGAATTAAGAATTTATCTCTATACTTACCTACTATGTAGGTATATAATAAAAATGAATCACTATTTCCCTTGGTCACGTCACGGCATCAAGCGTGAACGACTGGAGTCTGGACCGATTTCGATAATTATTATTTTTTGTTGTGTTCGTAATCGCAAGGAGAAGGATCTTATGAATGAAAAACTTATGAAATCTGCGCCAGGCATAAAAAAAATATAGAAAACATTTCGTGTTTCCTTTATTGTTTCTATGTTTACCTTACTGGATTCTCATTAAATTTTCAATATACCTATATATACTTTACCCTAGTTTATTTATTTATTTACTATACTTAGCATAGTCTCATCACAAATTGCGAAATGTAACCAACATAAAAACGTATAAATCAGTTTGTTTATAAAATCTATCCGCGTGGTGTCCGTGACCGCAATGGGTATCCGTTAAAAGATCTATTGGAGGCATCAATCATTAAATCAAAAATCTGTCGTGTGGTTTAAATAAAATGGTACATTAGAACCGAGTTGAAGTTTTCAAAAATATTAATGTTCAATGAGTCGAAGTCATTTCGCGTGAAAAATAAAAAGTAAGTTCACATCTGTCGAATGTCGGTTAGATATTGAAATCCCTTAACAGAAAGCAGCCTCGCAAACCAATTGCTGCGCGAAGCAGCTCGGTAAGGGTTGACGTCCATACAGACCGAGCTGCTTAATTCACGGCTTTGTTACGTCGGCGTTGTTTGTCGTCAAGTCAGTACTTCATCTGGTTTAAAGTTAAGTTAATTTATTTATTAGTAAAATTAAAAATAATTAGCTTATAATTCACTTACAATTTATTTGTAAGTATATCCGTATTAATTACTAATACAGATAGTCTTCACATGACCGTCACCACAGAATAGATATGGGATATACTTATGGATATATCATTTTGATAAATATGTTCCTCCCCTTCATTAATCAACCTACCAAAAAATTATGTCCTTACTTATTATAGACAATTTCTTAATTGTAAAACAACTGAACATTAAACATAACCACGAACAAATACCAGCTGTACCCTTCTAGGTATTGATAAAGGTCATGTAAGATGATATGCACGACACGTAGGCAACAGATAGTATAGTAATTGAACTAAATGCTACAAGTAGGGTCAGCAACTAAGGGCTCGATTTGTACTGACACTAAATTATTGTCTACACGTGTTCAGTTCATACAAAGAAATAGGAAGCTGTTATCAAAATATTTTTATAATATTATTTTGAAAATATTTGAAATGGACATTGTTTATTAAGGTTTTTTTTATTACTTTATTGAAGCACAAAATTAAGTCACAACACGATGTTTCAAATGAGAAGAAGTGAACGGACAACTTTGAGAAGAAGATAGGTACGTACAATATTACCTGTGTATTATTTTGCTTGATGATTGTATGTAACTATCTGATAAAAGTATTGTATCGTGTCCATAACATTTAGGAAGTACTGTTTAATAACTGTAATTGCTGACTGTATCCTTTAGAATGGTATTTCTTAGACATTTAAGAATTGATTCAGGTCGCAAATCATACCAAGGTTTTATTTGTTGTCTTTCTAAGCTCGAACACATTGAGTTAAATGATGAAATAATGAATTTTGATTTCACTTCAGGATTTGATCTAACGGTATAAAAATATAATTTTAAATCCTAACCTATCCTATCCACTTATTACAACTAATCCTTTTTACCTTAAAAACAAAAGTGTTTTAGATACTTACCATATTCTTACACAAACAGAAAATTCTGCTCAATTGAAAATTTACTCAAAAGCAACAAGGAAAACCGAGTGAAAAACAATATCAGCATGTGTGAAGTATCAGTGTCACGAATAATTTGTAAGTGGAGTGTTTGGCTCAAACAACTATTGACATATACACCCACCTAAGATTATTTCACTATTTATATTTGTTTCTATTTGTACTTTAATATTGGTCTATTGGTTTCCGACATTTAAAAATGTATGGTCTTACCACAAAACAATTTAAACACAGTCTAACTTTAAACCAGGGATCTGTCACTTTAATAGTTGTCTATGTGAAAAACGACAAAACCAGAGTTAAACTCTGTCTAGTTTTTTGTGGTACCTAAGATAGGTATAATTTTATTAACCAATTTTACAAGTTTTGGATATGCTCTGTTTAGCTTATCTGTCAGTTAAAAGTGGTTAAAACTACTAATCGATAAAGATGATAGTAAGAACGTAAAGATTTTTTCAGTCATCATTTGTAATGATACATATTTTTTTAAAAAATATTTATTTATAGTAAAATAAATATTTTATAGGTTAAGTGTTAAGGCTACTTTAATTCTATTTGTATCTGTCTTTTACGACTTCAATATAATCGATATGAAATTTAAAAGCTCTCCGTTTCAACACTTTTTACAACTCCGCGAAATAATAAGAAGTACAAAATATTCATGTTTACGGAGGGATCAGCGAAATGTATTGTACAACAAGAATGTAGTCCCCAAAATGAGATTATTTAAGTGATGTCTATTTATATCTATAGATACTAATATTATAAAGCTGAAGAGTTTGTTTGTTTGTTTACGAACTAATCTCAGGAACTACTACTTCTTTAAAAAAAATCGTTCGGTGTTAGATAGCCCATTCATCGAGGAAGGCTATTTATATAGCCTACTAGCGGTCCGCCCCGGCTTCGCCCGTGGTACTTACGTTTTCTCTACATAAAACCATCCTCGTACTTCAAGGAATATAATAATAAAAGAATTATCGAAATCGGTTCAGCCGTTCTCGAGTTATGCGCTTACCAACACATTTTGCGATTCATTTTTATATATAGCCTATATATCAATATCATCACGCTAAGACCAACAAGAGCTGAGCACTGCGGGTAAAACCGCGGGACACAGCTAGTAATTTATAACTTAGAAAAGAATATCGCACAATATCATGAACACAGAGTAAAACCATGCTATTAATAAATATCAAATTCCTAAACTCCATTCAAAATTAAACTATTCCCAATCACACATTAACATACAGATAAAAAATTAATAAGCAAAAAACTGGCTGACACTTAACCTATCATTATTTCTCATATACACCGGTAGCCTAATTGTTTCCTAAAAGTATTCGCCAAGATTTATTGGTTTTATCTACACGATTTCCTAGTGATGCGTAATTAATGTGGCCAAAACTTAAACTTTCATCGACCTTATTCCTATGTACATACGAGCTTCAATATTTGCATGTAAAACTTTAGAGTTTACTCATTGTTTATGCGAATTTGAATTCTATACCTAGGCATTAAAGTTGCAATTCGATTGTAGATTAGGCCGAGTTAAATGAACTTACCTCTACTTAACCTTTGGATTATAAGAAAACAATTTGTTTCGTGTAGGTGTGGACGTCATAGATGCTGTGTCACAGTAATCTATCACAAATCACGATTATCATTCACAATCTCTATTAGAAGTTATGTACTAGTCAACGCACCCGTCTTGTACTATAATATGTACAAGACCATTTTAACGATTAAGATGTTTTTTTTATTATCGTTTTTTGTGTACCTAAGCGAGTTTCTATTAATCTCTGTTATTTTGACGTTAACAGTTAATTATTTGATTGACAAATGAGGTGCTATAATAATTAATTAACTGCGCAAATGTTATAAAAATAATGAAAAATTTATTAGTTAGTAGGTAACTCATCTATATGTACATATTTATAATGTAACTAGCTTCCGCCCACGACTTTGTACGTGCATCCCCGTTTTTCCCCGTTCCCGCAAGAATTTCGGGAAATCCTTTCTTAGCGGATGCCTACGTCCTAACATCTACCTGCATGCCAAATTTCAGCCCGATACGTCCAGTGGTTTGGGCTGTGCGTTGATAGATCACTATATCAGTCACCTTTGAGTTTTATATATATAGATGTGATAAAGACCGCCTCCTTCATCCTTGGTCCAGTGGTTGACGCGTGAGTTGAACCGAGGGATCCTGGGTTTGATTCCCGATGGAGACGATGGAAAAAAAATGTCTCGTTCTGGCAGGACACAAAAGGCAGATCACCTACTTGTCCCTAAAGAAAATCCATTAGTGAATCAGATGTATAATGTATGATGCATCTGCCCCTTACACCACAAGGGGACATGTGACTTCACTTTACATTATAAAACTCACTATTAAAGTGAGAATTATCAAAAAAACAAAACTATTTATTTTATTTATTTATGACACTTTATTGTACAAGTACCAGTAATAAAAACATAATTTAACAAAAAACATGAATACGGTAAGTGCACAAAAGGCGGCCTTATTGCTTAAAGCAATCTCTTCCAGGCAACCATATTAATAAAGGACATGTACGATGCTGGTTAAACGCGAAGGCGCAATCATAAAGAAAATAAATAAAATCAAGGTTATGAAAACAAAATCAAAAACTATGGGAAATAAACCTTAATATACAGGGATACAATAATTATCTATCTAATCTAACAGTAACAAAATACTAGAATAATGTGTATTAATTAGCAGGTAAGCCATATTTAGAATCTAGTTATAATTTATATTGTCATCTCTACATTGTTTTTGTCAATAATTCACCAAAACTTTATTAAAATCGACCATAGCATTCGATAACAGGTCATTATACGAATTATTTGTCAATAATTATGTCAATAGCTTTATTAAGTATTCAATTTGAATAATATTAGAATATTTTATTATATTTTTATGTTAAACATGTACAAGAAAATGGCTGTTATGATGCCTATTATAGAAATGGTATTTAAATTGTTATAAATCTTTTATACTGCCAAAAATAAAATTTCGTATATGGACAACGAAATTAATACATTATTTCAACTTCGTCAATAAAACTGCTATCATTAAATATTATAATCCCCCAAAACAAGTTGAAAATAAAATGTGTCTATGATTAAATTACGGCTTTTTAAAACTAGTCAAATAAGAAATAGGTAAATACACGACTGATTTCAGCAAGTGAATATAGAAATGTGTATCATTGTACATATTTCAAAATATCAAGGTTGGTACTCTCTTTATTTTGTGATTGGTTGGAAATTTAGATAACGTAATTAATGAAATGAAAATGAAAAATGAAAAATTTCTTTATTAGTTAACCGACTTCAAAAAAAAGGAGGAGGTTATCAATTCGGCCGGTATGTTTTTTTTTTTTTTTATGTATGTGCACCGATTACTCCGTGGTTTCTGAACCGATTTACGTGATTCTTTTTTTGTTCGATGCGGGATGGTGTCGAATTGGTCCCATAAAAATTTTATTCGGATAGGCCCAGTAGTTTTTATTTAATGAGCATTTTTGTCTACATATTTGTAAATGTTGCAAGTGCAAGTTTGAAGTCGGTTGTTTTTAACGCAGTTATTGACTTGTTTCAAAAAATGTTACATAATATAGTTACATATGCTGCATTAGATGCAATTAGCTAGGAGAGTTGTCAGAAGATTTACCATTTATGTTTTTTTATTTATTTATTTATAATCTTTATTGCATACAACACAAATACAAATTTCACACACACAGACAGGACATTAGATGCAAAGGGCGGCTTTATTGCTTCAAGCAATTTCTTCCAAGCTATGTTCTTATAATACAAAATGTATGTGATTTTATCACCTACTTTTTAAGTTTTAACTTTCTTTACCTAGACAGTAGAAAACTTTAATCGAACTGATCGAGCTTTCCAAGAAACCATTTAGATTAATAAAAGAAGTTATGATTATTTATAATTAATGTTTTAAATCGTAACTGTATCCTTTATCTCAATAATCGGAACTTCAAAGGATTTCAAAATTTTCAAACTGGTTTCAATCCAAAACCGCTCGATATATTTTAATGATTAATCGGAATGTATTTATATTAATTATTATATTTTCGACATTAATTAACATAATACATCAAAGAGTTCTTATTTTAATAAGAACTCTTTGATGTAAACTTTTTAATCTTTGCTAGTATACGTGTAATTAAGAAATTTATATAACTACCTAGGTAGATGAGCAAAAATCGGACTCCACTAGAATTATTTTTCGTAACTATATAGCATATATATATCCGATAGCTAAGTTTTGTTTGCTATGATTTTTTTATTTCAAAAATATCAAAATTCAATAAATCGTTCAGTTACCGTAGTCTAAAATTTAAATTTATCTTTGCAAAGGTTTTTTGTTAATATTAGTTTAAGAGTTTATTGCTTTCTTTTAATTTTTATTTCATAGGCACGAAAACATCACATACAATTTTTCAAAAGTGACTCACTTATCACATATCATTTTTCTGAACACGCTGTATATTTCCAAATACCACCCATTAAGAATTTAAATAAAACATCGAAATACAAAATGAATTTAAACGGCTATTTACAATTGAATAATGACCAATCATAGAATCTAACAGCGCATTAAGTTTTAATGTGTTCAACATTATAAATCCCGCGTTTGATTCTCGACGTTTGACAAATTAGTATATTATGTTGAGTGCTAGTTAATTGCTAAACACCTATCACGATAGTTTTATATAGAAAAATAGATTTTAGGAAAGCAAAACGTTTTTAGCTGCCAACAACAGAGCTTTATTTCAATGTTCCCTCCACGCATGAAATGTTGTACATACGTATTTTTTTTAATCTTTATTTAATACGAGAGTTTGATCATACTTGATCACACGTCACTCTCAAAAATAAAATCAAAACATATAACATAACAGATTATTCTAACAGTAAAGCATAATAATTATCTACCGTCTACTCAAACCTAAGGATACAATTTTAATTAATTTTCTTGCTTCATTTGATGTCGGACAAGCTAAGAGAAAAATACAGATGGCAAGCAGTTGCTATCGGGTCCTCAAGCATATGTTGGAAGTTAGTACGACGAACTCTACCTATGATGGTCCAAGATCTTCGATGTAGGTATATGTACTATGTAGGATGTTAAATCATCTTAAAACTGTCGCTCAATGAGATCATACCTAAGTTTGATTCGCAAACGACGTACTCCACAAATTGGTAATTTAAACGTATTAAATCTTCAAAACACAAAGAGTATTAAAAATAGAAAGGAAGTCGATTTAACAATATTTTCCGTTTCATAGTTTCCTTTCTACTGGTAGATAACATTACTTAAACTTAAAATATGGTTCTTACACGGATTATTATGAGTTAAAATGTGAACGATTTTTTATTATTTCACATCCATACCTTATCTATTCTTATTCCTAATTCCAATATCCAAAAACCTTCCAAACAGCTTAAAAGAAAGTGGTATTTCTAACACAATCGCGAAAACGTAACAACTAATTTATATGTAGACCAAATTTTATTGGCCAATAAACTCATTTATTAAGTCTTATTTATGGCAGCCATCTTTTATTTATGAGTTTGCTTTACATATTTAGCATTTTTATATTTTTGCAATACCTAGTGTCATTTTTATGTAGTTTTGCCTTAATATGGACATGCTTAAGACATAAAATAATACGCTCTAAGTTTTTTCCTTTTGTATTTTATTCAAATAGCCTTTTTATTGTGCCACGATGACTTAATTTATATTTTCCTAATAAAAATATCTGAATATGGATTACGCATTAGTTCTATTTACTTTTTATATTATTATCTTCATCATTTGACAAGTGATAATAAATAGCAACAAAAAATGATCATTATATTATCAGCTATTTCAGTTTCAGAGAGTTTCTGTCGAGTGGGAGGACTTCATTCAAGATTTTATCAATCTTTTAAATTGGTAAATTCTTATAATTATACATTAATGGGCAAACGTTATCGTTTTCAATCGAATTTCGATGTAGTAAGGCCAAGTACACGTTAAAACTTTTAACTGAGTAATTATCCTTGATTTATAAATTACAAAATTGCATTAACATTTCTTTGGAATTTATTGAACGAATACGGGGATTACATTTAATTCAATTACGATAAAATACTTTAAACAGGCCTATATTAATTAAACGATCCTGAATTTCCTTTTTGGGGGTTGACTTAATTAACTGACCTAATTTTGTATGTATTTAATTATATATAACTTGTATATTACCTTTAAAGGGCAAAATTTTATTAAAATAATTCGAATGTCAACGTTTCGCCTTACAAATCTGTGAATGATTTAATAATTAAATTGTAAAAAATAAGGCCATTGTTTATTTACTAAAAATAGAGTTAGTTCATTGAGCAATTAACAGTTCAAATTGTTTCAAAAATAACGTGTTTTTAATGTTATAAGTGGGATACGGTTTTTAAAAGAAACTAGGTGTAATGACCGAATCCATTTTCAGCCCTTAGGTTGCTTATACACAGTTGACATGGTAGCAGCTTATTTACTATATGGGATGCCAGATGCCCAATAAATTATTTTCTTACAGATACAGATTTCAGATCTTTAATGTTGGTAAACCTTTTTTAAAAATTGGCGTTAGATAGTAATAGTAGTATTTTTCATCTTCTTCCAAGTAGATTAAACTTTGCATGATTACGTACCTACTTTATTTCATCTTACAATTTTCATGATTTAAAGAGTTTTTAGAAATTTGTAATACCGCAAATGAACTAAATAATAAACGACCGTATCCATATGTTTCTAACAGCTAAGAAAGTGCGTCGTATTATATTAGGTGTAGGCAAAAAATATACAAACGAGATTAACAAGGCCTCTTAACATATAAGATTTCTGATAAATAAGCTGTAGCACTTTTGAAGCGAATAATAATAAAAGATAGCTTTTATGGTTTATTTACAAATCATCACGCTATCTTAGCCACCAAAAAGCGTTATAAGTAAATATAATACATATTTTCAATAATAAAAATAGTCTTGCAAAAGGCGAAAGCACGTAATAAATTTAATATTTATATCCATATGTATCTAGTCCCTAATCTACCAGGGACTCTTAACCATAGCGTGTGCAATCCTTGACATCCGCATCGAATCTTTATCCAAAGCTAACAATATACTGTACTGACAACAAACGAAAGAAACATCTTCAAAACTCGCACCTCAAGAAAATCGATCTAGCCCATAATCTACTAGGGACTCATAACCACGTAGTATGTTATCCTTATATCCGCATCGAATACCCAAAGCTAACAATAAACGGTACTGACGAAGACGGTGTGTGCCGAGCACACGTGTCAGAAGTGAAATTTCTTTGGCAAGATTCAAAGATACCAAAATCTGCATGACGTGACAGTATTGCCATGAAGCGACCTTGAAATTTTACTCTCAACGTGCCTAAAGAAGGCCTTCACTTCAAAAATAAAGAAATATCTTCAAAACTTGCACCTATAAGATTTATCTCTATCAATCTATCTAGCCCATAATCTACCAGGGACTCATAACCACGTAGTATGTAATCCTTATATCCGCATCGAATACCCACTAACAATAAACGGTACTAACAAAAGAATTTGCGTAACCCGTGGCGCCGTAGAACATTAAAATGTGAATGTATTGTACTTTTAATCAAGACATCGACCTTATTTTGCAACGTCGCTCACGTTTCGACCAAATCATTTTGTACTCAAAAAGGGCATATGCAAATGAGATACACTCCCTGTTACGACGTGAAGAGTTGTTAGCAAACCTTTCTATGGCTTTCGAAACATCTAGAACTAATTGTTTGGTGGTTATAGAACCTTCCAAGTAAAATGCTTTTGGGATTTGTGTAACCTATGTGATATTGTTATCTATACTTCTATGTCTGTAAGTATGCCCTGTATGGCACAGGAAATATAAACGAAACAAGAGGCTCGATTCATACCTTGTGTGTTCTTTTTGCAGTTGTTAAAGTACAATTTATTAGAAGAATACTAAAAATGCAAGGATAAACAGTCTTGTGGTCCAAGACACAGAACATAAATACAGATATACAGTCACTTCCACATCAAAACATTTGTACATACAACAATATGTCTGGAAGAAATCGCTGTTTAGCGATAAGGCCGCCGTTTGTTACAACGTAGGTTAAGTCTCAACTTGTAATTTATTTTGAGCAATAATGCATACATAAATAATAAAAATATTGTACTTCTATTAACTACTTTTTTCCTCATAACGAGACCAATTCATGTCATTCCACAGATCGAATATTTCTAATCGAAACGGTATGCGCGCGCGCAACCCGTGCCATTTGCCAACATGTTAACACGGCTGAATGTCCGATTGGCGATTGAATTGGGTTATAAATTATTTATTTAATAAACCTTTCCGGCATTGATACCTGGATTTTGGTCCAGTGATTTAAATCAGATATATTGCCAGATGTTTAAAATCTATGTAGGTACAATCTACTTATAACATTAAGTAAGTGCCAACTATTCTCAAATCTTGTTGAGCTAGTACTAATTTATACTTATGTTGGTAACAAATTTCACATAACATGATTCTTATAGCTAGATTATATTTTCATTATTTTACGTTCATTATTAGGTATTTTAAAAGCAAAGATTAATATAGATGCATATTAATTAAAAACAAAAAATGAAGTCAATTAACGAGATGTCGCAATTCACACTTTATATGTTAATTAAATTTAACGGCGGTATTTGTATAGTTTTATTATTATTTTATTGGCCATAAACTTAATTGGTTATGAAACACATTTGATTAATCATGTGAGGTGTTATCTTCCACAATTTAATTTATTTAGAGGTAATAATAAATATGAATTATATTATATATTCTTGACGGAATAAGCAATTTTTATGGAGTTCTGAGTGGATTAATAAAAAAATCCGTATAAATCATAATAAATAGACCCGTTCAAAAAGTGCCGAACTTAAACATCTATGTAATAACTAAAACCCAAATTAGGAGTATGAATAATGAAACTAATAGGAGGATACCCTCATAGGAGGCCCGTGTCCCGATAAGAGGCGCAGATATTGCATAACATTTGGTTATACATATAAATAGGTAAGTTACCCAGTTATTTTATATACATATTGGCACTTGGCAGCATCTCAATTAAAAATACAAAAGATATAAATAATAAGGACCAATATGGAGTACCAGTACCTATAACATTATTAGATAGAGAAAAAGTGAAAACAGTGAAATAATTAAAAAGAACGAACTCAAAGCATCATCCTGAAACATATTTCATAAAAAACAAGTAGGTACTTGAATACAAAATCATAAAAAACATAACTACATAAAAAATAAAGCACAAAGTACACACAAGAACTATGGTACCGTACCATAGTCTATTCTCAATCGAAAACATCTGATAGCATTTGAATACGCGTGATTGATCTTTTGTCTATTAACACGTTGCTCATTAGGCACTATTCAATAGCTTTGGTAATGATTTTGCAAGTATTGCGCATTTTCTCATACTTTTAATTTACTTCCGACTCATATTATAGGTACTTAATTCGAAAGTTTTTATGGTAAGAAGGTTGTTATATTGTTATTTCACAAAAATGCGTCGCGTTGTATTAGCCGAAATTTAGTTTGCAGGTCTTAAATATGTTACTTTTTATCGGAGTTTTAAGTAAGGGTAAGGTATTAGGTAAGTACCTACTTTTTTTCTTCATTTTGTACAAAAGCTAACTTGCTACTTGACAACTATTAGTTTGTCTTACCGTAAGAAAATAATTCAATCGTGCCACGATAATTTTACAGAGCACAGTAAAATCAACTCTTTACTCCAATCAATAGTACATATAAAGCTATAATTTTTCTGAATTGCCTCTTTGCGTTTCACCGTGTTCAACGTTCTCTCATTATAAACAACGTCAACGAACAAGCATTCCCAATCAAAACAGACTTATCTGCGGAATGCGGCCAAACAAATGCGAATCGAGACACTGACACTGATAACGTGTAACACTCCAAGGACAGCTGTACGTAAGGCCAAATATGCTCGAACTGTCTTCTGTTCTGCGCTTTCCTTAGCCAAGATTGTCAAGAACAATTAGAAAAAAATACAAGATTCTTAACAGGACCACGTCAGAACAGAAATTAAATACAATGTAGGGTTCGAATGCTGTCAAGTTTATGAGTCGTGAATCGTGATGGACGTTCAGGAAAAAAAGATATTTTTATTTTAGATTTTATACTATCTCATCATTATATATTATGGTTTAGTGTGTCTTACTTAGATTATTACAATCGTCATCGTCATCGTCGTCGTCGTTGGCCTATTAAATCTATGGTAGATTATATATGCAGTTACATTTTAATTACGAAGTTAAAAATGCTAACTAATGGCTACAGGATCAGTTGATCAACAATGTTGATGGAAGTATGTTGCTGAATTCCTTAAAAGTTCACTCCTGCGGCGATATCTTTTCAAAATACCATCTCAGCAAAACTCATTTTTGCCGTCAATATGTTGACAACAAATCTGCAAAACGTTGACTCAGCTTTGTTGCTAAATAAATACTTACCAAGAATACGACCTTATATTGAACAAGGTTTGAAACTCACTTACCACATACATGCTCCTGCTTACACTGCTTCTTGCGTCCTTAGCAAGATCAGCAAAACCAATCACCTGTCAGCAACTGACAGATAAGGATTTTTTGACAGAATGACATTAAGCCTAAGTAACGGAAGGCAGAGCCAAATTGTACTGTCAACAATGAAATTAGCATTGAAATTTGAATACATATGACAGGTTAAGGCTACAGGCTATATTAGTGGGAATGATGATTGTCTCGTGTGTAACTAAGGCAAAGCGTAACTACCCCCGTTTTCCAATTACAAAGCATAATGCGACTCAGTGCCGCACAATGCCGAATTATGCTGATACTTAATTGGAACATGAAACGCACCAGCAGGTTGCGCTAAGTTCAGTGTTGAAAAAAAAAATATTCATAGAGTTAGCAATAACCTCATTAATGTGTAAATAAAGTGGTATACCTACATAATAATTGGTTGAAAAATATTTACGGTTATTTTAAGTTAATTTAGATTTTGATTATTTCATTAACATTTTTTTCAATGTTTGTACCTTCATCCATACTTATATTTATTTTTAGGGTTCCGTAGCCAAAATGGCAAAAACGGAACCCTTATAGTTTCGTCATGTCCGTCTGTCCGTCTGTCCGTCTGTCCGTCTGTCACAGCCGATTTACTCGGAAACTATAAGTACTACAGTGATGAAATTTGATGGGAATATGTGTTGTATGAACCGCTACAAAAATATGACACTAAATAGTAAAAAAAAGAATTGGGGGTGGGGCCCCCCATACATGTAACTGAGGGATGAAATTTTTTTTTTCGATGTACATACCCGTGTGGGGTATCAATGGAAAGGTCTTTTAAAATGATATAAAGTTTTCTAAAAAACATTTTTCTTAAAGTGAACGGTTTTTGAGATATCAGCTCTCAAAGTCGTAAAAAGTATGTCCCCCCCCCTCTATTTTTATAACTACGGGGTATAAAATTCTAAAAAAAATAGAGGTGATGCATGCTAATTAACTCTTTCAACGATTTTTGGTTTGATCAAAGTATCTCTTATAGTTTTTGAGATAGGTTGATTTAACTGTAATTTATTATATTTGCTGCTACGGAACCCTTTGTGCGCGAGCCCGACTCGCACTTGGCCGGTTTTATTTTAACACAATTTGAATTAACTTTGATTATAGCTTCACGCGTCCTACGTACATTATTTGCTCGTAACTAAATCAGTATTTTATAGTAGGACGCGTGAGGGGATAACCCCTCGAAAAAACTACAATGAAACGAAAGCTTTAAAATGTTTTCCAACAATTAATAATTACTAACGATAAATCGATTGCACGCATCAATTCACGCGCATTACTTTTTCTAGTGCTCGATTGTGCGAAGCGTTGCTGTAGTTGGAACATTCAACGTTAAGCATTAGGCCCTGCGCAGACGGCACACTTTTTGTGCGATCGAGTCTGCGGCGCACAAAAAGTCTGCATGGCGCGCAAAAAGTCGGTCGCGGATTTTTCACAGACTCAACGCACACGACGCACATCTTCGATCATTTTGTCGGCAGAGCTGTAGGGACGTAGACGCTATGGAAATCGTGTAAAGTGTGCGCCGTCTGCGTTAGCGCGCGTTGAAGCAAACGTTCAATTCTTTTCACACACTTTTGTGCGGAGCGGCGCGGTGCGGTCTGCCCGAATTACACGGATTTTTTGTGCGCCGGACTTTTTGCGCGTCGTGTGCGTTACTGCATATAATTTCATAGGTTCTATTTTCACAGACTAAAAAGTGCGTCACGGATAGTCTGTCGTCTGCGCATGGCCTTATGCCGCATAATGCGCTGTAGTGCTGTAATTGGAAAACGGGGTACATAAAGTACAGCCAACAACTATAACCAAAATTGTGTTTCAACGGAGTCGGTGTACCGTATAAAAAAATGATCGTCCGTATTTTTTCAATAAAATGTTTCAGTTACAAAGAGTTGGAGACAGAAACATAAGAACAAATAAAGATTGTACCATCCTCATTGAAGTCTTACTTAACTAATTAATAATTTATGCCAATTGCCAATCTAAAACAAACGAAAACATTTTAAATGTCAATATGTCATTCATTGTCACAAATGTTTACGAAAATATCCGTTGTCAGCTTTTAAATGACATATTATAAAGTAAATGTTCAAAGTATTTAATTGAAAACATACATTAAACAATGGAGACCTGTTATTAGCATATGAACAAATGAATAATAAAATGATAATCGAATAATTTTGTAAGTGAAATTGTCTGTAATCGTTTCTCAGACGCCATGCCCTTTGGCTGTTCCTTAAAAATATTTACAGTGTGTTGTAATGATTTATTGTGGCTTGTAAATAATAATTACAATGTTCGTCTTGTGGTTAAATAACTTTCGATTATAATATCGTAAATCATTGTTTACTTGACGTTTGCTTTCCGATGATTTTGAATGAGGAAATTCGAATTTGATTCGTTGTTAATGCGAGTTCGAAATTTAAATACGTGTTGTTTTGTGTTCATGTTTTAAATTTTTCTTAATGACTGGTTAGAACTGGTTTACATCGAATAAATTGGTGTTATTATTGTTAGGGTTTAATCTATTTTTAACATACGTAGTTAGGTCTACGTAGAGATTAATGAATTTATAACTTACTATAACACGCTCTGTTTTGACTTGTATATAATTAAAATTAAAAAACTATGTATTACCTATCTTATCTCATCATAATATGTATTATCATTTTTGAGATCTTCAATTAACTTATACTATAAGGATCGATGACAATAACTTTGGCTCAAAAAACACAATGATCACCAGAATAATGAGGAAAATAACCATTTTATTTCAAAGTACAAAAAAGGCATTTGCACATGAAATTTCGGATTACCAGACACAATGAAAGAAAAAAACGGGAAAAGAAACCATACAGGAAAGTATACCGTTTATTTTTTTATCTGTACCACGAAACCGGAATGCTATTAATATTCAATACTATGTACCGAAGTAATTAGTGATCAAACTCCATACAAATATGTACATACACATTTATATGTGGATATACATAAGTATGACCGTTAAAGGTCGTATGTATTGTGAAGAATTTTATGGTCACGCGAAATTCTGCAAAGTCGAAAACAAATAACAAGTGCAAATATTTGTTAGCAAATTTTATATTTTACGCCTTGTTAGTGGGCGAGCGAATTGGCGCCATTTTATGATTTGTTTATATTATGGATTATTGGCGTTTGTTGACATTTCAATTGTTTTGTTTAATATCTATCCGCTATATAAGTGTTGTACCAGCAATTGCTAATGTTTTTATAGATAAAAAATAGATGACAAGCGTTTTGCTGTTTGTCTAGGCCTGCCGGCTTGGTTTTTATTTGATATAGCCACTACAACTGGACTTATTTAGTAGAAACAGTAGAAATACTGTTGTTATTTCAATTAGTTATGTATTCCATAATATTTGAAATTTGAATCGACCTCATACGTTAAGTGAAATAGGATTTGCAAAATAGTTGAGTGGTAAAATGTCACACGAATTGAAAATTTTACAACTCAGAGGTACCACTTCAATTATGTAGTTTTTAATTAAATTACCAACTAAATAAAGAACCACTGCACGCAATAATTGTACAGATGTAATTATTATAATAGCTCTTTAGAATAAACGTATTTATCATAAAAACAAATGGAATTTCTTAGTAACATCTTGTTCACATCAAACATTCTTCGATCACATTACTGATAAGCAATTTGCACCAAAAATGGCGAATTAATACTAAATGCTTGTAAATAAAAAGTTGTTCATACGAAATAGGCTTGTTTAGTGTAATTTGATTATAGAGCTATGCTGTAGGATGGGTCTAAATATAACTTACTTGAAATCTAAAGTTCACGATTATTTTAATTAAGATTAACATTAATAAGTATGGATTTGAATAATAATAAGACATTTATAACCCATTTAACGCCAAAATTGGTTTCTTATTATTATTAATACACCCAGTGTCACTCAGAATTAAGAGAAATCTAATGTTATTTCTCAACCTGATTTCCATCAACTCATTTATTAATGCTACCGAACGTGCCAAGGAAATATGTTAACATACATACAAACATTTCAAAACGTAACTTTACATTGGCACAGTAGGATAAAAAGCATTCAAGTATAGTTTTATAGTTATCAACGCAAACTTTTTTCCTCAAGATAAGGAGTGTCATTCCCAGAAATCAAGAAAGTGAAGGCGATGTCCTTCTCTTTTTCTTCTTTTCATTTACATTTAAAAATTAAAAAAGATTCAGTCAGTATTTTGAAACTGAACATAGTTTCTAAAATTTGTTTAAAAGTTTCAGTCGTATTGTGAAACTGAACATAGTTTCTAAATTATGAAAGACGCTTTAACAAGTTACGACAAATTTTGGCAGACGAATATTTTCAAACGATTAGTTACATATTAAATATCTCGAACAAAATCTACGCTACATGAAATATTATACACATTATCCATTGACATAAATATGAGTCCATTTTTTCCGCATTAATTAATATTCAAGATGGTTATCTAAAACGATAGTAATAGCCTTTAATGTATGTCGTACATCTAGATAAAATGTTTGAATTATTAGCTGGATAAATAAAAGGTATTTGTGGTTCTGTGAGTGCAACGTACGTTTTGGTTTCGGCGAATTATCGATTTTGTATATTTATGTTTAAAAGGAAGCTGATCAAGAAATTGAGTTTAATTTTATATCATTTATAATAAGAACATAATATGACGAAGGTATATACCGTATATACAATGAATATTATGTATGTTACATATTATTTTGTAGGGTACTGTATGTTCTTGCTTATACCACGTAGGATTAAGATAAGGTCCTTATATTAATACTGACGTAACTGGCTTCGTTCTTGCAGGCGTCATGAAGTTTTGATAACACAAAAAATACATACACAACATTGATATGTAATAAGTATAATTATTAATTAGTAATAAATCACGTATATATAAAAGAGGCTTAAAACAAGGAAATATTACTGAAAGCTTCCACATAGAAAATACGCTTGATAAATCTCTATACATAGGTATATTGGATACCTACATACCTATTAGTTAGATAATATAAGTAATTACATACCTGTATAAACTAGGTATGTATAAAACTACAGATATCTGTTTCTTTCATTAAACAAAATAAAGCACAGCACTCGCCGAGTTTAATTAATCAAATTAATACTGACACTAACAAAAATTTAATGAACATTTAAATGAAACACGCAATGAAACGTGTTTGCCACTCGTTTTATTTTAACCGCGTTCGAACGATCCATTTATTTACGACTTTTAAACTAAACAGTTAAAATTGTGCTTTCGGTTTGATGAACTGAAATGTGCTGTGTAAAATCCATTTTAACAGTTAGAATAATTTTGCAGAACTTGTCAAATATTTCAGAGGCTTCAGGACAATAAAAAGGCACAATAGAATACGCGATTAAAGAAGCGAAAAAATCTTTATTCATGCTTGTTGCCGGATATAAAAAAATATAGATTTCAATAAGTACAAAATTTCATGTGAGAACTGTACTACTTTTGTAATACATACCTACTTAACGATATGGTATTAATTATTGTTACACCTAATAATTATCTATACTAATATTATAAAGAGGAAAGGTTTGTTTGTATGTATGTATGTATGTATGGTTTTCACGCATAAACTACTGGACCGATTTTGATGAAATTTGGCACAGATAATCTTTAGACCCTGAGAAAGAACATAGGCTACCTTTTATTGCGAAATATGTACCACGGGCGAAGCCGGGGCGGACCGCTAGTTATGTATAAAATTATACACATTCATTTACATGTACCAAGTACCAACCTACCTTTCAAGCCAAACAGTCACAGTACCTATATCGCCAAAATCGTGACTTCAACCGATAACCCATATACGAAATCATTTATGGACACCCCTTAGTCAAATTTATCATTACTATAACTTCATTAAATGTCTACATTACGTAACATTACGTAACATTTTTAGTAACCAACTTCTTCGTTACGATCCTTTTACACAGGAAAGTAATCATTTTATCATTAGCAATAATTATTTTGACAAGCACTGACATAAATACTCAATAACCCAGCCATTGTATAACATTGTAACCGGTAGCCATATTATGTAGTATCAGAACGAGTTGTATGATTTAATCTTGAATTAAAGTTTTACGTTACCTTTCCTTTTATTTAAGGAGCGCGTAAAATTGTATGAAATTGATATGGACAGTATAGGTACGACGGAAGCGATAAATGTAAGAATTTTGATATATGGAAAGGCTTGTATACTTTTTTTCATATCCTTCTTCACTACATAGTATAAAACAAAGTCGCTTTCCCTGTCCCTATGTCCCTATGTCCCTTTGTACGCTTAAATCTTTGAAACTACGCAACGGATTTTGATGCGGTTTTTTTAATAGATAGAGTGATTCAAGAGGAAGGTTTATATGTATAATAACATCCATTAAATAGTGGAGAAATACTGTTATTTTTGAGGTTTCTTATGTGATGTCGTAAAAAATTACATTTTTTCCGCTTAAATTGCAAACGCAGGCTGAACCCTACGAGTTTTATCAAAATAATGTACTAAGTATTATACACATTGAAAAGGTCTACAGAAAAGTCCGCGATGGTATATGTCTATCTCTTATGGATAACCCACAATAACTTTTTTTTGTCATTTACTTTTTACGACAAATAATGGCTAATTTTCGATGCAATTTTAACCAATACAGCATTAATCCTTAACCAATTAAATACCTTGAATACATTGTTCATTTAATATAGATCTATATGGCCCTTTACACCGTATGATTTAAGTGAATATTTTCGAAGATATTACAGATTTAAAAAATGCGGACGTAGCGTTTGCAGCGCTACAGGCCGGCCGCCCGGCTATCTATTTTATACCCGTGCGAAGCCGGAGCGGGCGACGCTATGTTTTTACTTACAACGTTCACAGTTTTTCTGTAGTGTATTTAGTATCAGCATTGCACCCGTGCGAAGCCGGGGCGGGTCGCTAGTATATTATAAACGACTATGTGTTCGTTTAGTGTGACAAATGATCCAATATAGTTTAATTTTGGTACGGAGTACGTTAGAAAATATTAAAACAGTATTACCATATGTGTTTCCTATACTATGTTTGAAAAGATCTCGCCTTATGATACTGGAACAATCTTGATCGTTAAATTATTTCAATATTCATATATCGATTAAAATTAAAGGTTGTCTATATAAAAATAGTCTTACAACTCTATATTTCGACATTAAATTTGAATCTTATTATTATACGATTAAATTACAATTTCACACATCAAATCATGATAACAACAAACCTTTACATAACACCATTCTGTTTAGATCAGCGCTCGCACTTTACACTAATAATGTAAGTTTGATCCAGTTAAAATTGGTTGGTATCAAAGGTTATGTGTTCCATTGAAAGCTAATAATAAAAGTCAATCTTTAAATTTTTCAAAATAAAGTAGGCTTCTTTCAGAAGGTATGATGTCATTGCGAAAACAACATTTAAATACATATCGAGTATCGACTCATATGTTCTTGTTTGTAATAGTAATATGTTTTTGCTACGAGAATATAAACAAAATCACGTCTAAGGGCGATTTGTTCGCACTCCATCGAAACGGGGCGGTTTTATAATTTTTTGTCTTATAGCATTAAGTATACAGTGGCACGAAATATAGGTAATCTATATTTCATGCCAATGGATGATTATGTTTGGTGTGATGTCATTTGCCAGGTCAGCTCCATATTTTCAGTGATCTGCGATTGCTTAGCTTAGCATGCAATATAGCAGTACCCTTATATTCTTTCCAAGTACATAATATCAGACATATCACGTTACCGAAAGCCGAGCCGAGGCTTTACCGTCTTAAATCATTACTTTGTATGAAGTGACCTCAATATAACCGCAACGGGTCAATATTTTGGTATTTTGAATGGTTTTAATTGTACAATATTTTGATTTCAAATTGTTAATATGAGTGTTTCAAGTATAAATTATTATTTTTGTTTATTCAGCTATATTTTCCCTCTCGTGTACCTTCTACTAAAAAACAAAGATCCATTTCAACTTAAAATAAGGTTGTTTTAAACTAATAAATATCGATAGAAAATACACGTCATGCCAAATTATATGTACACTTTCAGACAAGAAAGTATTATTGCTTCAATTCATCTAATTATTTTGTGAAAAGAATGTATTGTAAAGTATTGAAAAGTAGGTAAGTCTTAAAGTAGGTAAATGTTTTTTGTCACACAATCACGCAAGCACTTCTGAATGACGTTAGTTATTTAATTATTTATATAACAATAACGCATCTCGTCAATTTATCACTTTATCACATAAATATTAGCTTTAGATTACGATGTTTACATAATTCAATACAATGCAGTGAATAAATACGTACGTTCATTATCATCAAGTCATAGATAAGATTTTCAGGATCGAGTTTTTATATCATAGATTACGTTCGTTATTTGTTATTTAGATGCAAAAATTAATTCACAATTTGCGAGTACATAATATTATATTAATAATCTCCTTCTAACTAAGTCTAGTCGGTACCTGAGTTTTTTTTTGTTGATTGATTTTATTTTCTCGTCCATTCATTTATTTATTTGTGTACGCTGACACCATTGAGTTACCATGTACTACGTACTAGAGAGGGCATCTCTAATAAACTATTTCTAACACGAGTTAGAGTCAATCGTCTCAAGCCATTTTTTTTTTTCGTTACATTGATTGGTTTTAATTGATAATTTTATTCATATTTTTTTAATATGATAAACAATATTATTTTATTTGTTACATTGATGGGTTTTAATTTATAAGTAATAAAAGGCAGAATATCTACAAAGTGTCTACTGACTAGCCGGCCGGTGCCGCCGCGTTTGTTACACAGATTTTGTTCGTGGTGTCCTCTCTATGCTGACACCTAATTTTTTTTTAATTGGCACTCTGGATGTCCTTGGGTAATAAGTGAAGCACTTAAAAAAACCTTTTGCTAATAACAATGGAGTATGGAGTAATAAATAAATATACGACGTTACTTTCGTAATTTGAAAATGCACTGAAATCTTTAGATAATTTAAAAATATTTTCATAGAAACTTCCGCACGTGTGTTTATTACGAAAAATACGCAATATATCATGTGTTTAATTTAATACGCAATTAAATGTCATAATACCTTAATAATAATATGTATAATTGCATTGTATATGTACGTATCTCAGAAACGTGACTGTTTTGTATGTGAAACTCATAATAATGCTAGTTTGTAGCATGCGTGAATTAAAGTCATGATTTAATCAATTTATTGGGCGTCTGACACATTAATTAGCAATAGTTTACAGCTTTTGTCGTGAACCGACTCTTAATTGCGTTGAGGTGCATTTAAAATAACATTTGTTGACATTGTCTTGTATTACATTTGAATTTCATTTGTTAAATTAAAACACATTAGGAGACATAGGCGTTCGGAAATGGAATAGTAAAAAAACTACAATGAGATTTTTTTAATAATTTTTCTTACTGGCAACTCGAATTTGAATATACCTACCTACTTACGTTTTTGAATACTCTTTATTTTTTACAAACGTTTCCAAAAACGAAGTTTTCAATTAGACTCTATTTTTTATTTGTTACTCGATAACTAGATATCTACGTGGGTTTTGACTTTTGAACCGATTTAGGTACCTACGTAGGTACGTTATTTTTGTGATCGATAGGAAATTGAACGTCACTGACCTTTCTTGTAGAAAAGGTTTAGGTATAAGATATTCAAAACAATGTTTGTTATTTTTGTGGTATCTCTCGATGTTAGTCAAAAGGGCTGCTACATCTTCATGTGCATAATCATGGAAGCTTTCTGAGTTTTTATTACCTATATCATATTATCATTATAAAAACCAGGTACATATTATAATTATTAATCACTACATAGGTTCTATAAAACTATGCACCAGTGTTGCCAACTCAGTGGAATTTCCACTACATCTGGTGGTTTAGCTCCCCCATTTAGCGGACAAATATTGGTTTTAGTGGCTGGTGGATTTTCCTAGTGGTTTAGATGAGTTCAATTAGTGGTAAGGTACGACATTCAACGACCAGAAAGATTTACATAAATACTCAAAAAGAACGACTTGAACTATGTGAAACAAGGGTATGATTTTGTGTCATGTTGGTAACAGAACGAACATTCGGGAATTCCCCGAAAGTTGTTTGTCTATTGCTTGAATATTTTTGATTATAGACTTTATTACTATTGATATAAAGAGTATGATTTGATTCAAAAGGTTATAACTATGTTTATTCTGTATTTGTGTACAAAAGCAATAATAATTGTCAGTCGGTATTGGTAACACCGCAGCCGGTAGCTTCAAGCTTGTCGTATTTTAATTAATTTTGTGAAGTAATATGGTTTTACATTAAATATGCCCAAACCACACAAAAATGTCTTTCACAGAAATTTATTCTTTACATACTGAAACTCTAGAAGAAGCAGATTCTTCTGAAGATGATCTTTAAATACATATATTGTAACAAAAATAAAAATTACTTAGTTCAAAATACATAGATGTTATTTACAAATAACTCGCAAAAAATTCGCCAACTGGCACTCAATATTTACATGTCTCTGGATATTTTTTAGTGTTTTTTCTGGTGGTTTTAAAGACCGATTTCTTTAGTGGATTTCTGGTGGGCCAAGATGCTCCAATATGTTGGTTCGAAAAAAAAAAAGTTGGCAACACTGCTATGCACTACTAGGTAGTTTAGAACAAAGTCACTTTCTCTGTCCCTATATCCCTACGCAGGTATGCTTTAAAAATACGCAACAGATTTTGATGCGGTTGTTTAAATAGATAGTTAGTTAGAGTGATTCAAGGAAAAGATTTTAGTATACCTATAACTAGGGATGTAACGATACCGATACCGATACCGATATATCGGCCGATATATCGGCAAAGCCGATATATCGGTATCGCCGATAATAAATCAACCGATACCGATATTTTTTTATTAAATTCTTTCTTTTCTTTTATGCTTTTGCATTGTATTCATTCATATTGTTTTATTTCTGTTTCTGTAATAGTGTTAAGGAAGAGCGGAACCTCCTGACACAAGCATTTTATTTGCTTACTAGGAGTGTTCCAATCACAAAGGAGATGGTCCAAAAAAAACCCAGAGTCGATTTAGACAAATTGGGTATCAATGGCTTTATTATATTACACAATTTACCCCACCGAAAAATTTATGCCCATATTCATGGGGTATGAGTGTTATAGGCTAACAAAGTATATATGGAAAAATCATGAGTAACTTGTTATTTTTACCAGTTTTTACAACAGCAGTATACTATTAAACCATCCATCAGCCGAAGGACGTCAACTGCTGGACATAGGCCTCCCCCAAAGTTTTCCACCGCGATCGGTCCTGTGCCACCCGTATCCAGCGGCTACCCGCGACCTTCACCAGATCGTCGGTCCACCTTGTGGGGGGCCTACCAACACTACGTCCTCCGATTCGCGGCCGCCATTCGAGGATCTTTCCGCCCCAACTGCCATCGGTCCTGCGAGCAATGTGCCCCGCCCAGTGCCACTTAAGGTTTGGGATTCTGAGAGCTATGTCGGTGACTTTGGTTCGTCTCCGGATCTCCTCATTCCTAATTCGATCACGGAGGGAAACTCCAAGCATAGCTCTCTCCATCGCCATCGGTCCAGTAGTTTCGGAGCCTAAATAATTGAAATAAATAAATATATTTCCCACCATTTTCTTTTTTTTTTAATAAATAAAAATAACTGAAAAATAATATGAGACAAAACAGGTAAAGCCAACCGTAAAAAGATGTTACACCAAAAGGAACTAATAAGTGTCCAAAAAATCTAAATCATTAAATGTCTATTTTTGTTATCAAATCTTTCTGCGGTTGACTGTACAATGAGCTACACAAACACACACACACACACACACCCATGCAGACACATACATAAACTTACATTGACATGTCTTGTAAAGTGGTAAAAATAACAAGTTACTCATGATTTTTCCATATATACTTTATTACCCTATAACTGTTATACCCCATGGATATGGGCATTAATTTTTCGGTGGGGTAAATTGTGCAATATAATAAAGCCAATGATAACCAATTTGTCTAAATCGACTCTGGGTTTTTGGTCCACACATTTTTGGACCATCTCCTTTGTTTATGTAAAGGAAAGAAATAAATAATTTTGAATTTTTTTTAATTTTTAACGTGATAACGTTTTTAAAATCGTTTTAGTCGGGTGACATGTTCATAAACTTGTGTCACACCAAAACCTCACGAGCGCGAACGCAGGTATAACGAGAGAGAGACGGACCGATCTCCCGTTTCATCTCAAGCGCTGCCACTGCATTATGTTATCACGTACGTAAACATCTCGATCGTAAACCTACTTTATAAACAACCAATTTTTTTGATATCAAAAAATTCAAAAACCCGCGCCCATTGAACGATGCGGGAGGCCGGAGGCCGCCCGCGCGTGCGCACTTTGTTTTCTGAAAAAACTCTACCAATAGTAAGCTTTTATTAGGTACTGATTGTATGTGTATTACTTAAAGATTAGCTGACTTTGTAAAATAATAATACTAAAATAAATGGTTTTGTTGTTTTTTGATTTGGCATTTTTATTTAAAAGAATACGATTAACAGTTGTCTCTGTTAAATGTTAGTAACTTTTTATGCATAATTCACTATTTATTTTTCTACCAAGCCATCGATATCGGTATCGGTATCGGTATCGCCGATACATTACCACAAATATCGGTATCGGTATCGTATCGGCAAAATCATGTATCGTTACATCCCTACCTATAACCTATGCCTAATAGTACCTAATAGATTGTAGACAAAGCGGGCGAAGACGCGGGCGAAAGCTAGTAGAGAATAGGTATGCGAGAGCAATTTTTATCCTTTCCTTGCCATCCTTACTAAAATTATTAATATGCTAAAGTGAAGCTATTAAAGTGAAACTTTTATTACATCGTCTCAAACTTTTTGGTCTGTGTAGCGCATGTCGCGTGTATCGCGGCTGCCGAGTAGGTATACCTACTCGGCAGCCGACCGTCACGCGACATGCGCTACACAAAGCAGTGTTCAGAACCGTTCGAACAGTTTAACTTTTACCGTGGTTTCATAAAACCACACAACATTTTTTTGTTTGTCTTTCTTTCACATTGCAATGGACGGATTTAGTAGGTAGGTTTAGTAGGTACCTATAATTTTTGTGTTAGGAGATAAATGGGAGCTAGCTACATCTACGTGCTAATTTTATACTGTGGTACTTCACCTACATCTCCTTTTCATGGGTAGGTATTTCATTGGACCACGCGGACGATGCTGGGGTAACCAGCTTGATAAATAGTTATCGTTAATAGGTAGCCAAATTTGAAATACACTTTTGACGATAAAATCCAAAGAGAAAAATAAAATACTTTTTTTTACTCAATAACAGAAATCTCAGTTACATTTTGCTCCTATCAGTTATTATGAAATACTGTAAACAAAAACTACAGCCTAAACAGTATATCCTACCTACACATAATATTATTATAAAATTTGCATGAATGCACATTGCGAAAATCAAGTTGCCAATAAGAAAAAGACGAGTACAATACAATCATAACTTGTTTACCTACTTACAAAACAAAGCACTAACTTATCTTCCAGTCTAACCAGCAATAAAACAAAGTTAGGTAACTATAAATACTTACTATGTGTAGCTAAGATAATTATTAAGACTTAAATCCAGTCACGAAGCCAGATCTAACTGGACTTTATTATCAGATATATTATACGGTTAATCCATAAAAATTTAGACATTAATTCCTATAAGAAACAAATGAATATGTTCGAATCACGAATCCACTTACCAGTATTTCAATCAGATAAAAAGGATGACAATGAACTTGACTCAGAACTAATTGGTATCAGATACCACACTCAAGACCAATACCGGTACAATTTCACTCGTATCAAACTTTTTAACACAACACAGGATCCGATGCAAGAGTTGCAGTATAAAAAATTATATGTTCCTTTTTAAAATGACGCACATTCACATACACTGACGAATTTCACATTTTGGTTAGACGGATTGTAAACCAAAAGTTGCGTGGTCGGGTCGTGTTTAAAAAAAACGATCTCAAATCTTGCCGGCAACAAAAATCAACACCGCGAGTGCGCAAACGCGGGCGGGACGTTCTAAAACTGAACCAACGGGTATGAAGTTCGCTCAATCAGAAACCCGAGCACGGTGCACGATCAGGCGAAACGTGACTCACTTCACAACAAATTATTACGATAAAATATTTGTAGGCATATTTAATTTATAGTGCACGCCCAAACTCTACAATATTTTTATCTAGATTACAAGTCATATAGACAGTATAGAATGTTTTGTTTTTGCAATAATATATGAAAAAATCAGAGTCTTGTCAGACGGAAGAACGTATCGAAACTTATGGGTCAATGCTCTCATCAATAATGCACGTTATAAAAATGAACGAAAGAATTATGTGACACACAATAATGATGCAGTGTTATTGCCTGCAAAAATTATTTCAAAACTGTCTTGATGATACAGAAAATATGATATAACGAGGCGATTACAAAGTCTCTTAATCTATAACCCAGATGAAATCTAATTTCGTACAAAGAAGTTTCTTTTGTTGCCAAAAATATACTCTACTTATAATAAAGCTTAGTGTAAAGAACGATCCCGCTTTCAAAAAATAATAAATAAAGGGCTTTGGTTTTGTTTATGTGTGTTAAACGTTTTTATACACGAAGTAATTAATAAAGTTAAGCTCTTGATAATCCCGCTTTTACTTCCTTGGAAAGTAAATATCATATAGGTGGATACCTATATAAGACTTAAAAGTATATAATGGTTGTGTAAGTTGCAGCATTCAAATACCTACTTTCATCGAAAGTTTTTTTTATAAGAAAGTAAGTGAGTAAAGATTATAAATAGGTATTAGCTATTCCTTGAAGTAGGTACCTAGGTACGACGGTCGAGGATGGTTCTTATGGAGAGAAAACGTAAACATGTACCACGGGCGAAGCCGGGGCGGACCGCTAGTTTGTAATAATAACATAAATGTGGGTTCACAAATCACACTTATACCGCCGTTTATAAGTAAGTAGAGCATCATCACTATGTTGTTTATAAAAATAATAAATATGCTGCCAGTGATGTCGCATATTTAAACTCTAAAGTAACTATGTTACTTATAATAAAATATTATGATCTATAAAGTATAAACATAAAAATCTATTACAGTACCTACATGTACATACTATAATACCATAATAATACCATAATAATACCATCGTTTGTTATATTGTTATCGTATTGACATTGCTCATACGACAATCGACAACACTTGTTTCGCGATCAGTCACCGATAGGATAGAGTTTAATCATTGATTTCTTTATCGATTTTTATCGGTCATTTACCCATATCATTCATTGTAATAGCTTAGTAAACAATCTGACGAATTAACAGGTTTATCTGTGACGGTTTTTGCAAATTTTGATAAGTACTTACCTACTGATTTAATTGTACGTGTAATCGTTAATGAAAAATTTAATATTAAGTATCCTTCTTTTTGAGATTTTACCGTAGAATAAAAAGAGCATTAAATCGGATATAACCCAAGAAGAAAAGTAAAAAGATTTTACCTATATTGTGTACAGTATGTATTAAGGGTGTATTCCGTTATGCACTGCGACCACTGTAAAGTGTGACGTCAATTCAGTATACTGTGAAGCCGTTCCTTTATAGCCAGTTATACTGGTTACGATTTAAAACGGAACGCAATCCAGTATACTGTCAGCCGCATTTTTTGACGCAGCATTCAAATGAGTGTATTAAAGTTTTCTAGAACATAAAAATAAACTGTTTTGGAGTACTGTCCAATTAAAAATATTTTAATTAATATTAATTGTAAATTGAATTTATAATATAATAAAAGTAAGTACTTTTTCATAAAAAAGAATAAAAAAGAACTTTCAGCTCGTATTGAACGTATTGAAAAGTTAATTTTTGCAATTCTTCCATTGTTTTATTTATTAATCCAAACTAATTACAGAACTTTAAAATTTTCTGATTATACTGTAGCTTTGTATAAGACGTTAGGCACTCGAGTGGTTTTGACTGATCATATTACTTGCTCTGTGGACTGATCACGTGATCAAAGTACTGCGAGTACCTTACCTCGAAAACGCCAGTGCTCACAGTAGAATATGGCGGCGATTAATGACGTCATAAATTTCCCTAGGGTACTGCGGCAGTATACTGGCAGTCCATAACGGAACGAATTTTTCTACAGTGATAGGCGATAGCCATGGAACTATAACTATAGTTCCATGGTGATAGCACTGTGCAGTGGTTGCAGTGCATAACGGAAGACACCCTAAGTAATTACGATCGGTTAACAATATATTATTATGTTAAATGGAAAATGCTGTAAGTTCTAGTATTAAATACACTCATTTTTAATAATTATAATATTATTAAACACAATTAATGATGTACTGTATAATTCGTCGTAATAAAATGACCTGTACTCCGTTTTTGATATCCAAGATACAGGCATTAGCCTAGTTTGGACATCACTGTACTAGCAACTTTGTGAACTAATCCTACTATGTAATGTTTGAATATTTTGGTTAATAAAGATTTTTATTATTTATTTATTTATTATTATTTATTATCTTAGTTCTTTTTGCTAAACAGAAATAAAAACAAAAATCGACATTAATTAATTTAAATTTTTTGTACGAAACGTTAGGTATATATTATAATGAGATGGGTCTCATTCCTGTTTTATGTACCCTATGTAGGTGCCCTTTAATCACGTTACTTTTTTAACAACGCAATATGAATTATAGACAATCGGTTTAGGTCGCAATTATTATAATTAAAAATATAAACTTAATATGAGTAAAAAAGGTATCAATCATTAAACTACCACCGTGCAATAAAGGAGCAATGCACTACATATAGTTATAGTAAACGTAGTGTGAGTATGAATAATTCATTTATTATACGTATATTATTATGTAATTGCGATACAATTTGTAAAGCTACCCGCAAAGAAACGACCCTAAGAATAAAGAAAAGACTAGATTATTGATGTGTCATTTGGCAGAAAGCCTAAGCAGAAAGCTAACGAGTCTTGCAATCATTTGCAATAGTGTCTGTAAGGTCTTGGCTGCCGACCGTAGCATGTTGCGAGTAGATATTATGGAGTTTAAAACTGTTTAAAACGAATAGAATTAGCTCAAGCTAAGCAATTAAGTTATCTAATTTATAAAGCTGTGCATTCAAAATATCCACTGGCTTTTCAGATATCTTAATACTGAAGTAAAAAATAATGTACTATTTAATTATGTATGTAATGCGATATTCTAATTTACTATTTTCTTTTATTTCTTTAGAAATATTTTGTAATGGCAATCGTTTAAAATCCGTTGAAATTTTTATCTGTGACGTTACTGACGTTTGACAAGAGGTAAGCGTCAGATAACAGCTTTCAAAAGTCCTTTGATTTGAATTTGAAAACAAGTTAATTTTAAGTTTAATTAATAAAACTTTGTGTTAGTGTTATTATGAAAATATATCATTAAAAGATGAATAAATATTAACAATCCAGTTGACGAAATTATACAATACCTCGAATAATACGAAGGTAAAAACAACAACGTGTGTATAGGTGTGGCCCAATAAAGCTTCACTTGTAAAAGTGTTCAAACATTTGTTTTCTATAATAATATTCCTTTTTCAGTGTACGAGAATCTCTTAACTTGGTATACACGACGTAAATATACAAACATCATGCCGGTATTAGAGTCCTGTTGGTCACCATGTATTTGGTCTTCGAACGTAAAAAGTGGGAGCAGAGCTGTAGCCGTGTATACCGCTGCTATGGGTATAATATTGATAACGTTTATAGCCTATCAAATGGATGGAGGAGATTCTACACAACTCTGGAATCCACTATTTGAGGCTGATGTGAGAGGATGTAAGTTAAAACTTTTCTAAGATGTTTCATTTGTATTTATGTCCGAAATTGTGTCATTGAAGTTTCATGATTAACCGCAATGTGAATCCAAATTTTCCTTAAAAAAGCAGATTAAGATGCTCTGTTTCACATTTTTAAATACATAATAATGTACATTATTTAATAAATAAATTACCGTTACTCGTAAACTTACTACATTTCTGTATGATTACATGGAATATAAAAAAAAAGTGATTTAGTTCTTAATTCTTATATAAAAACTAACGGTCCGCCCCGGCTTCGCCCGTGGTACATATGAAAAATAGATGTTGGCCGATTCTCAGACTTACCCGATATGCACAGAAAATTTCATGAGAATCGGTCCACCCGTTTCGGAGGAGTATGCAGACTAACATTGTGACACGAGAATTTTATATATAAGATTGACTTTATTATTTTCAGCTCTGCAAGTGTTTGGAATAATATTTATTGTGATTCTTGCGACACTGATTGTGTCTTCTATATTGATGGTGAGTAAATATACTTAATTTAAGCTTTTAATAAATACTCCTAACTAAGTAACTCTGTCTGTCTGTCTCTTCTTCAACCCTCTTCTGCTGAACCAATTTAGATGGTTTATCTATACTATATTTTATGGTTAATGTGTGTCATTTGTCTTTTCTTTTTTCATAACAAGCAATTTTATGGTATGTTTTTTTTCTAGAGATTGCTACAAGGCGTAAGAGTGGTATAGGTTACTATTTACCTTGGGGAAACATCATTCATATAAAAATTTCCCATTACATATTCAACACTAGCTGTGCTCATAAAAATTTGTATGTATGTAATGTATGTCATGAATCATGATACATACATTTTATGTATGTATCATGAATCATGATACATACATTTTATGTATGTAATGATACATAGTCAACACTAGCTATGCTCCGCAGTTTCACCCGCAATGCTCCGCTCATGTTGGTTTTAGAGTGATGATATATAGCCTTCCTTGATTAATGGGCTATCTAACACCAAAAGAATTTTTCAAATCAGACAAGTAGTTCCTGAGATTAGCGCGTTCAAAGAAACTCTTCAGCTTTATAATATTAGTATAGATTTATTTCTATTTAAGGAAATAGCTGTGGGTATATAAGTGTGGGCATTGGGCATATAATACTAATAAATTATAATGCGCAAGTGGAAAAAGGAAAATATTATATTTTATAGAGATATTCTAAACTAGCGGTCTGCCCTGGCTTCGCCCGTGGTACATATTTCGCAATAAAAGGTAGCCTATGTTCTTTCTAAGGGTCTATAGATTGTCTGTGCCAAATTTAATCAAAATCGGTTGAGAGGTTTAAGCGGGAAAGCGTAACAGACAGACAGACAGAGTTACTTTCACATTTATAATATTAGTAGGGATTAAACAATATTCTACTTAGTTATTTTATCAAATGTTTGTATAATTTTCAGGTGATCGGTATGAACATATGGATGCGAGGCCTTATGTTGCCATGGATGATCACAATGGGGCTCATCATCTTGTTTCAAATTATATTCAGCCTCTGGCTTATTGGTGGCTATTATATTTATGTAAGTAGAATCATAACATTATTTTTTTAAAGAAATTTACTCGCCGTTCCGCCCGCGGTCTTTTATTGAAAATTTTCGAAATTCTTGGGTAACTTTTTTTTTCACTTTTTTCGGTAAGTGTGCGACAAATAAACTTAACAAGCGACGAATATTGGTTGATAATAAAATACAGATTGACCATAAGTACTAAAATTGTGTTGTGATTCCCATGGTTTGTAATTCATTTGAGATATTCAAATACCAACTTAGCGGTTAATTTAGATAGTTGTGAGACTAAATTTCTAGAAATAATTTTTATTGGCTAATAGTGTTTCGTTAAATAGCTATTTGATAAAATAAAATAAGAAATTGACCTCTAATACCTGCTCTGCCCATTATGGTATTTTTTAGTTTTTTTTTCTGTATGAAACACCTTATTTAACATAAAATGCTGCTCATTATAATTATAAATAATTCATATATGCCAAATAATGAAAAAATGCAGGATGTAATGATGACCTCAAACAAAATATTCGGTCGCTCAAATATTATGAAGAGCCTGCTCATTTTGTATTTTAAGTACCTCAAATTAATGTTTGTTAGTTGCTGTTCTTTGACGTTTTGGTGCTAGCAGTCAGTTGCTCACTTAGTAATTCTAATATAACCTCATTTAATTATTTTTGTCACCAAAAACTTTAATTTACTTTTAATATTAAGAAATTAATTATGTCAGTCCGCCATCCGCATGCTTAATGCTACAAAATGTTCAAAACGTCAAGATAAACAGTTAAATGAATTAATTCAGTCTTTTATAAATAACACGTAAAATAAAACACAAGAAAGTACTGTTTAAATATTTATTCTGGTATTCATTAATTTATTTGTTTACAGTTGGACGCCACATTTGCTGCCTTGCTAAACTTCCTCTGGGTATCATATAACGTAAGTTATTAGTTATAACATTTATTTTGTCATTGATTTCCGGGATAGAAAGAAGCCTATGTCTTATTCTGTGTCTTCAGCTACCTACATACAAGATTTCGTCGTAATCGGTTTAGTAGTATTTGCGTGAAAGAGTATAACAAACTCTCGCATATATGTATAATACTAGCTTTCCGCCCGCGGCTTCGCCCGCGTTTTCAAAGAAAACCCCGTTCCCCTAGGATTTCCGGGATAAAACCTATCCTATGTCCTTTCTCGGGTATCAAAATATCTCTATA
This sequence comes from Colias eurytheme, assembly GCF_061535395.1. Lineage (NCBI taxonomy): Eukaryota > Metazoa > Arthropoda > Insecta > Lepidoptera > Pieridae > Colias > Colias eurytheme. The sequence goes on along the minus strand of NC_142999.1, from coordinate 7,130,359 downwards.
CCAAATTTCATGCAAATTGGTTCAGTAGTTAAGGCGTGATTGAGTAACAGACAGACAGACAGAGTTACTTTCGCATATTTTATAATATAAGTATGGACTAGCTGCGCTTCGCGGTTTAATCCACGTGGCTCCGCTCCTGTTGGTCTGATGATATTATAATATAGTCTATAGCCTATAAAAATCGGTTAAATCGGTAAAGTAGTTCCTGAGATTAGCGTGTTCAATTTCCGAGATGAAACCACTATGCGGTTGAAACCATGCGGTTTCTTTAGTCACAAAATGTACCAAATTTCATCAAAATTGGTTCAGTAGTTCAGGCGTGAATAAGAGACACACAGACAGAGCATTTATAGTATTTGTTAAGATTAGCAGGATTATAGTAGGAAATAGAGTACGATGGTTAGTAGGATTATCTTTTGGAAACAGGGTAATTATATATTTCTATAAGTGTATGTACTTTATTATAAAATTATTTATTGCTTGCTATAGCCTTCCTCGATGAATAGGCTATCTAACACCGAAATATTCTTTCTAATCGGACCAGTAGATCCTGAGATAAGCGCGTTCCAACAAACAAACTAACAAACTCTTCAGCTTTATAATATTAGTATAGATTAATACCTACATTGAGGAATTTTCCACCTATAATTCATTTAGCTTAGAGATTCCTATTTAATGAAATGTCTATAATCAATGTGTTCTATTTCAGATCTATTGTTGGTTGTGTGTGCTATCGCAATACCAAATTATATTGGAAATGCAGTCGCCGAATATAGAAATATTAGTGGAATACTAACCTAGTTATAAGATTTACCCCACTCCTATATAAAAGAAATTATTTTTGTAATAAAAAAACATCGTTGATATTGTATATTATAGAAAGTATGATGTAATCATTTTCAAAGAAAATCTTTGTCTTTTAATATAGGAATGGGGTATTGTTTCAATGTTATACAAAATTATGAATCAATTTTCATAGAATTTACAATACCAGTTTAATAAGCAGGTCTTAGAATTTATTGGAGGGTTTTTTCTCAATTTATATACAACTAGCGGTCCGCCCCGGCTACATATTTACGTTTTCTCTACATAAGAACCATCCTCGTACTTCAAGGAATATGATAAAAAAAGAATTATCGAAATCGGTCCACCCGTTCACGCGTGATGCCGTGACCAAGGAAAACGGGTTTCATTTATATATACATATATAGATATAGATTAATGTATGTAGGTATATAAACAAATTATTGAGACTTTGTTAGATCTACGAGTAAACTTAAAATGTATAAGTGAAAATTTCTTGCAGATTTTTTTTGTTACTAAGCTAAGCACAAAATTAATTAAAGTATAAAACTGTGTATTAATGAACTGATTTACCATTATTTTACATATAAATATGTATATTTGTATTAGATAAGTTAAACCATTATATAAGTGCCTTGCTAAAAATTGCCGACCAAAATAATATTGCCTCATTGTTTTTAACATCATATTCCAATGGAGAATGTTCACTAATTTTGATTATTAGCACTCCATATTCTCTGTCAAAAATAAATAATACTAGTGAAAAAATTACTTCGATACGTCAATTATTTTCCGATTTAGAAGTAAAACAAGTTGTAAACGCCCGGTGATGGTGTGACGTCACACTACAACACGCTCAATCTGGCTCACTCAGTCCGCTAGCGATCGCGCGCCCGCGCCGTCGAAATTATAATTAAATACTTTTAAAAATGTCCAATCCAAATACCAGAAAATCATGTGTTGTTCCTAAATGTAAAAATACAACTACCAATTCGCCGGATAAGTTGTTTTTTATAGTTGCAAAGGAAGTAAGCTACATATTATAATTTTTGAGAACATTGCAGCTGTTTTGCGTTATCCTTTGTTTTCTATACAAGTTTTAATCTATACTAGACTGTGCTTCTGCTCTGCTCGTATGGGCTAAGTATAGGTAGATGGCTAGTAAGATTTTTTCTTGTTTTAAGTTGAGAATGATATGGAGAACTATACTAAAATATAAGTTGGTCGGGGGAAGAATTAAACAAAAACAGGGTATAGTTCCACATAAATTCAAATGTCAACAGGAAAATGAAGATAAACCTCAGAGATCAGCAGTGCAAAAACGCAATCGTATAGAATATTTTGAGAAACTATTAAATAAAGATGAAACTTTGGCATGACTGTTATTTTATTAAACGAATAATAATTACTATTATTGGACTATTAACGAAATTCGCGGACGAAAACCCATCAAAATACTGCGCAAGCTATAACACCTACTACAGCGCTGCCGACTTGATACTAGGGTGCGTATAAAGCAAAATTACCAATCTTCTATTAGATGATACGTGTAATATTCAAGACCAAATCTAAAAAATGCAGATAAAAGTGTTTTATCTGCGATAAACCACTTTTATCGTGACAAAACCAAACGTTTATCTCGAGAAAAAAAGAGCGCCAAAAATAAAACCAAAACTAAAAGTAATTACACAAAATGATCTGACAAATATCTTGCAAATGTTTTAATATAATTGTTTATGAAAAAAAAATCATAATAAGTATTACCATGTCAAGTAGAAAACGTAAACGTGTGAAAATTAGAGCTAACTTGGTAATTTTTTTTTATCGAGTAAATTTTAATATTTTATGTTTTTGATTAAACAGAATCGTTGAACATATCATCTAGTTTGATATATATTTTATTTTTTAGATTTGGTCTTGAATATTACACGTATCATCCAATAGAAGATTGGTAATTTTGCTTTATACACACCGCGCGGGGACGCGGCCGCGCGGTGCGTTGTGACGTGACGTCACAAGCGGTCACGTGACTATTAGCGGGACTCGATATTTTTCGAAACTTTGAATGCGTATAAAATCAAAACTACTTGGTATTTTTGACTACGACAAAAACTAGTGTATTTGTATACATACAGGCTTTACTGAGACACAATTTCAAGGGATTTGGCATACCTAGTAACATTCTTCATTATTTAAATTACATCATAATGTTTGTTGGATTTTGGATCTTGTCCCGGAAGTTGTATGAAAATTTATATGTCTATTTATATGGAAAATTATTTTTCTATCATAAGAATATGATACTTTTACAGTTATTCTTGTAATTTTTGAAGGGACAATATTTCATAAAAATGCTGTATTAATTATATTTCGCGAGGAGATAATGTAAAATACCATTTATTTTGATTTGTGTATCTTTTTACTGAAACGATAATTGTATTATTTGCATTATTTTTTATTTAAATATATCTGATTTTTATACTTCTTATGTTTATAAAACTTAGATATAAGTGAATATAGATTATAATAGTACAACCCAGGTCCGTCCAGTGTAGACTGAATATTCACATTATATTTTATTTGTATAATGCTTTCACTTACATTGTAAGTTATTTTTACAATTTATTGTGTTCTTAGTGTAATAAAGTAATATAGATTTTAAATGTGTGTTTTTTTTACTAGCTTACCGCCCGCGGCTTCGCCCGCTTTGTCTTAAACCTAATAAATTATATACTAAAACCTTCCTCTTGAATCTATTAAAAAAAACCGCATCAAAATTCGTTGCGTAGTTTTAAAGATTTAAGCATACAAAGGGACATGGGAAATAGGGACAGAGGAAGCGACTTTGTTTTATACTATTTAGTGATATTTCAAGGGATAAATGACCTTTTATAATTATAGATATTTACTGACAGGCAAACATGCTCCATCCTAGATCACGCTTGCCGCTTTCCATCAGGTGAACCGATGGTCAAATGCTTGCCTAATCCTAACTAAAAAAATAAACATGTTGATGATTATGTTAATGATGATGATCTGAATAATGAATTATACATATTATATTTATATCGAAAGATAGTTGCAACTTTGTCACAACGCCTTATGCAACTGATATTTTATAATTAGTTTAGAAATAAACAATACTAGATTTATTTGGCGAAACAATGAATGCTTCAAAATCCGGCTATTTAATCAAAAAAATATACTTATATGTATACGTAGTACATATATTATTATTAGTCTGTGCTTATAATATCTATAAAAGGAGAGGTACCAGTACCACAGTCCACAGCAGATTCTAAAATGAATCCAACTGACAATAATTTAATAAAATTACCACAAAAATTACCTATCAAATATTATGTACAGACTTGATCAAGTTCAATCTATTAAAATTTCAAACCTCACGCAGTTATCAAGAAACAATAAAAAAGGCTTGAAATACACGCACACTGACACACTGTATTATTTTGAATAATATAATAATTCACTTTAGTATCGTGTAATGATAAATAAATAAACATCAATAAGAATAAAAAACCGGAGAGCGTAGTTATTCTGTATTGTTTTGATCACATGATTGATTTTAGCGCCATCTATCGAGCCACCGGAAACGAAACGACAGATGGCGTGCTACAATGAGCCGACAACTCATTCATTTGTTCTATATGTTTAAATTGTGTTCCAGTAGATGTCACTACCCATATAAAAATGAAATATTTTACGCAGACAGAAAATATATTATGTATTTGAACAATAAAAAACACAAACTACCTAATTACTAACGTAACTACGTAATTTGAGTACATATCAACGTAAGCTACAACCACAGCTTTTGTGTTATGCTGGAAAATCTTCCATGCTACAAATTGGTGCTCATCAATTTTTTTTTTAATAAGATACCTACTAGCAAATAGATATTATATGTATTAATTGCCATGTATAAGATAAAAAAATAGCTATTTTTGTCTATTTTTCTACAAATGAACCTTGAAAGCGTCTCCAATAATTTTCATAAAATTTAGCATGCAGCAATCAGCATGACGATTTACTCGTATATGTTCGTTGGGGACGATTGACGATACATCGATCTAGCAAGGATTCATTGTTAGCAAATGTTAAAAAATACAGAGATCAGGTCAGAGCCTCAGGTCGGTTATTAAGATTTCAGTTGCCAAATTCTAATCTTTGATTTATTAATTACGTTATTAATGGTTTTTTTCACAGATTTAACTGCACTTTCCTTTATTGATTTATGATTAAGTATATGAATAAATCAGACTTAACTTTGAACTAGGTACCTTCGTAGATTCATTTAAAATTTTCTCAGGAATTTTAATTTATTTAATAATCGATTAGGCATCAAAATGTAAAAAAAAACTTATCGCCGTCTTCGGAGAATGATAACAGCTGCCATTACAATAGTTTTCTTGTTTTCCCATATTTGAACCCTACGTCACAGATTAGAGAATAGTTACTTCGTAACCTACGTAGCCTAATATATCTACACAATTTTTTTTGTAATTTTTCCCCTCTAATCCACAATATAAGATGACTTTTTAAATTTTAATTTTCTTTAGTTTGGAACAAAGTTATTAAAACTATTTTTAAACATAATAAAAGATTAAAAAATTAGCTACCACTGCGCCTTTTTTTATCTCTCTACGTCTATTGCTTGGCAAGTTATAGTCACTTATCGGCCTTTTATTTTTCCTGAAAAGTTATGTTTTTGCAGTTATCATTTTATTCTCCGGGGACGGCGTTATCTAACCATACTTTGGTTTAGTTTTAATAGGTTGTAGTTAGGTAGTTGCTTATAAATCTAAAATAAAAACCAGGTTTGAAAATTCTTAATAAGTATTTTATTTGGACAAATAAAATTCACTTCTTCTCCATGTAAAATAAAAAAAAAAATATCCTCAGTTCGTAATTTGAACGCAAACAACAGATAATTTCGATACATACTTAATACCAATTAATTACAACTTTACAATTTTATAATATCTTAAATTACGATATATTAACGAAGCCCTTTATTGAAATCAATAACTTCATATTGCACGCGATAGCATTAATTCAACGCCTAAATATTCATTCAGTTGTATAAAAAAAACAACAAAATTGTTTCGAAACAAAAAACTATAACATGGAATGTAAACATATGAGTATTTCACAATTATATTTGTCATGACAATACATTTAGGTCACGTTAGGTGTTAAAAATAATTTAAATTGCTTAGAGAGGCTTCGATATAACAAATTCATTAATTACGGCGAACATATCCAAAAGTTTAAATTAAACATAATAATAACCTAACAAGAGAACGTAACAGAAGTCTTTGAGCATTGTCAAAAAACTAAAATGCTATTTAAACAACGTATGTACAATGAAATCTTATTTCGAATAAAATAATATACAGGACTTACTAATCTACTATAATTTACAAATTACATTACTCGATTAGAATATAAATCTAAGTACAGTCAGGTGCTAACTATTGTACATTCATTTACAGAAGCTTAAGTTATGTTTTAAAATGATATGCAAGAAGCTATATAAATAGCTTATCTATCTAATATAGCCAATATTATACGGGTAATGGCTACTCGTGTAGCGATCATTTACTAAGTGTGTAAAGAAAAATCTCGTAAAATTTCATCCATAATTCGTTTAACCATAGTAACTGCAAAACCGCCGCAGTTCTTCATATGAGTATTGACGAAGTCTTTCCGTAAATTATATCTAAATTGGAATGTTATAAAATAAATTATTTACACAACCACGATTTTATAGAGTTATAAGCGACGAGTTTGGTCGACAGACCAACATATTGGGAATGTATTCGGACGCTACTGTGAAAGTTTGTCATCAATATAGCTATGAGCTAGCTGAATACCAATTAGTATTTGGTGGAGCTGATTTGTCTACTGGCTGGTGCGAGTGAGACGGGTGAGCGGAGTGCGCCTGCGGGTGATAGAGATGGAACGATGGTGCCGGATGGAAAAACTGCGACTGGTCTAACGATGACGCATAGTCTAATGCGCCAGGGACAGCGGAATACGCTTGAGGTTTCAATGGCAATGTGGTGTCACTCAAATAGGAGTGCCTTAGCGCTTCCGAATACGCGTTATTATCGTATGGCAGCGCGTACTGTTGTTTGTCTCGAGGTGAAACCGAACCCGGTGGGGTCATCGCGGAATGATAGTCTGCGTAACTCCCATACGCTAAGGAACCTATATCAGTGCCTTTGTGTCCCAATTGTTCGCCGTACCCCGATCCTTCGCTTCCTGGAGGTGTGGGTAAAGGCCCAGACTGACCGTCACCGGAGTAATAACCACCCGTTCTCGCATCTCCTAAGAAATTGCTTCTGATAACACTTTCCCTGTTAGCATATAACTGTCTGAGTAATGCGGAAGCAGGTGTGGACGAATGATTTCCAGGTATTTGTCTATTAAGATGATTCAGAGGGTGATTTTGTGTTCCTATCCATTGTATAGTCGACTTCTGTTGCTGTTGTTTGAGCAAAGCGTCCGTTGAGAAATCTGTTGGGCGGTGAGAAATTTCTTTGCCATCTAATGCGGGTAAATGTTTAGACATGGCATTTTCTAGATCCCTTACTGAAGTCGCGTCAGTATTTTCGGGCATAGCAAGAGTCGTTTTGGTCATGTCGCGTTCAACTGGAGATATAGTTGCGCCTGGATTAGAAGAGCTCTTTCGTCTTTCTTCCTCTCTGTCAGCTTCATCTTCTTCTGTAGTGTGCTTTCGTTTCTTCAGTCTTCGAGCAGGCATTGGCGAAGTTCTTTCTGGAGTTGTGTGAAGCGGTATGGGTTGCGTGTCACTGAGTCTCGTAAGGTGTGTAACGTCGGACGTTGGTGGAGCCGTTGAAGCGGAATCGTTATTGGATGGAGCTTCAGTTCTTTCGTTTGCATGTCTCGCTGTAGGGGGAGGTGCTCCCGGAGCATCAGCATCTGGAGGACCATTTTCTGGATCCCCAGTAGTTTCTTCTCTCTTCACACCTTGTACACTTTCTTCTAGTTGACAGCAATCCATCACTGTGTTTGGATACTCTCGACCACTGCAACAAAGTATAGATACTTAGACATACGTACATCAAGGCATAAAGCGTACGATCTAGACTATTTTCCTCACCATTGTATGCTAATGATATGTTGCATTGATGCTATTGATACTTAACGTTCAGGAAAATTGTGTTTTATTGATAAACAATAGATAGGTAGAGCTCATTACTCTTTGGATTAACAAAGCAGCTTGAAATAATCGAGATTGAAATTTACTGTTATAAATCACTAAATTTCAATGAAGTAAATAATGACTAGAAAGTTTTAATATAGCTAGTACAGTCGATATTATATTATTAGTCCAAAATCTTGTAAATCAATTTAGTATTCTATAAATTAATGAGAACTAAATTAATAATGAAAATTTACCTAATAACATAATTGACGCAGATAATATTTTGTTCTTCAGCGTTCTTGGAAGAGCAGACGACGGTAGCACATGTCTGCATCCAGGTGTAGCCGCCGAGCTTGTTCATTATTCTATAGTAGTGCGTCAGGACCTGCCCTTTGTTCATTACTGTAACAAAATAAGACAACATTGAATTTGGCTAAAGATTTTGATAAAGCGGACTCAGGAGTTTAAATAATTAAATTCATAAGTTCATTAATACGCTAAACTAGAAGAAAAAAAAGAGCATGTGTGCCGAGCACACGTGTCAGAATTGAAACTTCTTTGGCAAGATTCAAATGTACCAAAATCGTTGCTTTACGTGACATGACGTGACAATATCGTCACGACGCAAATTTGAAATTTTTACAATCAACGCGCCCAAAGAAGTTTCACATCAAAAAGAAATAGTAAGATAAATATTATTGATGAATACAAACGAACAATCAATATGAATACACTTTTAATCTACACTAATCAGGACGACCTTGAATTAGTTACCAATAAGTTTATGGTGTTCGAGTCTAATTAAAAGCAATAGACGCATTATATTCTTCGCATTCAAAGGACAAAGTGTTTGACATGTGTATTGTACTACGTGAATCATTAGCAATTTGCTTTTTGGTTTTGTTGTTTTATTGTTTATTGTCAATTCGCTGCTTGAATCGCGATACGTTGGAGTCACGCCAGGATATTAGGCGTCATTTGCTAACCGTTCTATTGTTGGCTTTTAAATTACGTTAGGTAATGTCGGATTACCTTAATACGCAAGACTATTGTTTTTACTTATGACTATGTTCTGTGGTTTTATTGGGCTACTGTTTTTAAAGTTACTTGCAAGTTTAATATATTCTGCAATTTTTCTTTGAGTTACTGGTTCGTTTGATTATTCAGTTTATTGTCTTTTGATTGTATTATGATTGTCAGTTGTAATATGTGTCTTTTTTGTGAATACATGTTGGTCTATGTCTATGTCTATGTTAGGATCGAATACTTCAGTTTTAAATTGAATTTGTCCTGCTCGAATTGTTCGATGATGTGTCCACCCATGACCTGGTATGTGGTGAAATCTATCAAGTGTCGTAACGTCACTTAGTATTCAGGCATCGGCTATAGAAATCCATGTCAAGACGTCTGCATCAAGGTAGCAGGAAAATTTACGATCCTCTTTCGATACTAAACTGTAAACAGTAACGATTATTTTCGCGCCCTTCGAATTTTAAATTTTGATTTCTGTTCTCGAATGTTACGTTCGATGCATTTAAATTGAAATATGAACGTTCCAAACTTTTAACGTATTTTCACGGATCTTTTTTCGATTAAATCTTAGTATAAAATATTCAATTAAACTTTACAAGTTTACAGGACTTTACAGGAATCTATATATTTATATAAAACTCAAAGGTGACTGATATAGTGATCTATCAACGCACAGCCCAAACCACTGGACGTATCGGGCTGAGGCATGCAGGTAGATGTTAGGACGTAGACATCCGCTAAGAAAGGATTTCCCGAAATTCTTGCGGGAACGGGGAAAAATGAGGATGCACGTACAAAGTCGTGGGCGGAAGCTAGTAATTAATAATTATAACATACTTCCTACAACTAAATCTAGATAAAATATTGTAAAAGAAACCTTTCTTAGCGAGAATATTTCATATGCCGTAACGTTATCTGTACATCTTTATATAAAAGGTCTCTATTACAAAAATAATATAAAATACAATATACGCAAATTCATATATAACCTAAAACTTAATATAATATCTCATACCTTCTATTACTATTATGGCATGTATAAAGAATACAATTTAGAGCTAGCGCCGTATGGTCCGTCTTGTCTGTGATTTGAATAATAATTTCTTTGCCATCATTTCGTTTCCTTTCCCCGGTTTATTCGTGGGAAATGTCGTTCCTTAATGCTCTTTGAGATGGCTTCAGCTTTATAGTAATGACGTATTTTATCTCTTTTATCTTTGTTCAGGTTTTACGTAGGAAGTGTATGAGATGAGAATTTAGGAAAATTGTGATCAATATTATTATGATATCAAAAACCGTTTCTTTGTCTCTTAAAATGGGAGCATTCCAAATATTTTGGTTACGTGTGTAATGTGTGTCTTTACTATATTTCAAAATCTAGAAAAAGATTTTCAGTAAAATTCAGGATTTCCATAGTAATATAAAGTTACGTAACAGAAAATTTTCGAGCATCGAATACAAAATGGCTGACGATTCGAACACGAATCACGATCGCGTGACGTCATTTATAAACTTTTTCACTACCAACCGAACCGTTGATAGTTTTACGAGAACATTAATTTGAATTTAAAATACGGAATGTCTGTCAGATGCCGGTCAAATGTGGACGGACGGAGGGCCAGTAGAATGACAATTGTTTTATTAACATAAAACTCCGGGTGTTTGCTAGAAAGCGGGTAATTTGGATACAGCCGTAAACGCGGACGACATTTTGATGTTCAAATTGACGACACTGTATATAATTTGTACAGAGATAATAAAATTGGATGATTATGTTCTAAACTTCCGTCAGTGAGCGGCTGTTGAATTTCAAAGCGACGTTATTAAGGTAAAAGATGATAATTCACAATGATTTTCCTAAGTGTGTCCGCCAGGTGTTTGTTAATAGTCTATTAAAACAATAGTCCTTTTTAATGTAGTCACCAGACTTGACATGTACATATGAAAACAAGATGGCGGAGCAGGGGCTTAAAATATAAGAACAGAAGAAATTGTGACGGAAGAATTTAATATGATAAGTGATAACTTTAAAATTATCATTCGTCTCAGATATATTCGGCTAATACATTTAAGTAAGAAATTATATTAGCATTATATTTCACTAAAAGCAGATGTTAATTATGAAAGTACTTACAATCTACATGGCATTTTCTTAGTTTGTTGGCGTCCTCTCCATGGCACAGTGCATACAGATTCTTGCCCGTTAATTCTTCTGCTGTATATCCGAGCAATTCTTGTACCCTGCTGGGAATCAAAAATAGCAAAATTAATAACATGAACTAAATATGTAACTAATGACGATTCATGTAGAATGCTCAATAATTATTTTTCGGGAGTGAGAACAAGTATCTTAGAGAATTGGAATTGTTTAATTTTAATAGTAGCTTTGTTCCAGTAGGAAATTAAATTAAAGTAAACGTTTATTTAGAAGGTTTTATTACAGAAAATATGAAGATTACTACATTATTAGGAACAATGCTTAAACGTTTCATATATTTAATAAAAATATTTTATTTCAGAAATGATTAAAGATTAGGTACAGTTAATACATTACTAAGAAAAATACAACAAAGGAAAAGAACTTATTTTTTTATTTTATTTTTATTTCATATGCAGGCGCTTGACCCCTATCCCGCCTTATGTAAAGCGGTGATGTGATCTATGATCTAATGAAGATGTTAATTGACCAATACCTGGGCTCGCAGTGGGCTATCCTAAAGTCGAAGTTGATTCTCGTTACAAACATATCAGACTCCAATCTAATCTCGTGAACTGACGGTGGTGGGAGTGCGATCGCCAGCGCCACCATCCCCAGGAGTGATGGGGGCGACTTCCGACTGTGTGAGAAGGTGTATTGCGGTCGTAGTCTGCAGAGCATGAGGACCACCTGGAAAGATGGAAACAACTGTAAGAACACTGAAAATCGCCATCAGTTTGGGAACAATGGTTTACGTTCTGAACTGTATTAATCTCCCTTTTATCTATTAATTAAGTAGTAAGTAGTTAAATGACTGCAGGATGTTGTGTTGAATAAGAAGGAAAGAGAAATAGGAACAAAATCAATTCGACACATCGTTTTTAAAGGACATTTTTTATCCACATTGTCTTTTTTATTCCATACATTGGGCTCCAAATTTAATTTTCCACAAAAGAGGCCAAAAATAATTTTTTTACGGCCAAAAAAGTAATTTTCTTTATACTTCTGTGATAATCATTAATTTTCTAAGCCATTCGCTTCATAAATCTTATTATCAGATCATAATAATACCCAGCATAGTTATAGATCTAACTCTGAACAAATTATGTGACTTCGCAATGTTATTTTTCTCGAAGTTACCGAGCGAAATTCTATCAAGAGTTCGCAAGCCGGGAGTAATACGATACGTGTCGAAAATGAGGAATGAACTGCTAAAGATTTAGCCATAAGAAGCTGAGAGTCACGTCTGCAGGTAACTCTTAATAGCCCGTTTAAAGTACAGTTCTGCTGCAAGGCAGCTCAATTGGCACAAACTCACACAACCCTTTTCCTATTAGCAATGTTGGTATAAGTGGCAAAACAATAAAGTATGAACTTTGACCAAATTCGAGCAATAACATGTAGCCGTTGGCGTAGAATCAGTAATAAACGCTTTTCTCTAATCGCTTCGTCGATATTTGCGAATTGTATGAGCCATTTAGATGTAGATAAATTGAAATTATGGGTTTAATTTTCTAATTTGAACTTAAGATTTGTTCACGCTTCGTGACTTGGTTGCGAGTGTCATAAAGTATCGTTATATTGTTTACAATAATAATCTAGTAATACAAATAAAATCCATTTTAGACCTTATACAGGATTGTTAATAAATACTAAAGTATGTCCTTTCCTAATCTAATAATGAATGAAAAAGAAAGAAAATAATTTACATAAAAAACGTCAACAACCTGTAAGAGCGTGTTTTCTCAAAAAAATGACCCTCCAAAAGAAATTCACGGGCTGTATTTTATCTCACACTTCTTATCGTAGTACTAAATAAAACAAGAGTACCGTTTCCACGACGGAACAATCTATTAAGAACAATTTTACGCACCTACTATATAATACTGCGAGTTAAGATATAATCACATTTTATTTCCTAACACCGAGTTAAGACAAAAATTATGGGCCGTGGCTGCTGCCTTGAGGCACCCCACGCTGTGTTCAGCGGTTATAAAACGTATATTAACTTCGTGTTTAATATATCCCTGTGTATATTAAACGGGTGAATTAAGTTTTCTCATTAAAGGTAATATATCAAAAGACATGAATAAATCTGTAAATAATTCCTAATTAACAATAACATTTCATATATGTAGTATTTAATACCTGTATCTAATTTAAGATCAAATTAAACGAAGACAGCAATTATGAAGTCAGTAACCATAGACACTAATCTAAATCACGATCATAAACATGAACAGAACTCTTTTATTCTCATTAATCTGTTGTCTATGATACCCACCCGCCAGTTACCACCCTCTCCATATCTTGCCGTATCACCCTCCTTGCTTCTTCCAACCTAGATTGAAAATGAAAATTCAGCGTACATTTTTATCTCAAACACTAGATAAGAGAAATGTCCACAAATTTTCAGTCCCATCTACTAATGACTCGGAAATTAATAAATCTTTATGATAAACATAGCTGTCGTGTCTTATTCTTTATCTTTTTTAGCAGGCTTGTTAATGGGATCGAAATGATTTAATAACTAAAGAATTAGAAGTATTTTCGCAAATGCAATGTGTCATTTTATTAATAATAGATACGTTTTATATGTATAATATTTCTTCTGTATTTTCTTCATCAATGTCTACAGTAATTTTGATTTCACTTCTAACTCTTTAGTTTCTCTAATGTTATTACTCTCTTACCCTGTATCCAGATGACTTGAAGTGGCATCCTCGCTTCGTTAAAGTGCTCTTCATTCTAACACAGAAGGCTCTATCCATACCACGGTACAGGGAACCGCTCGCTGCTAACGTCATTTGTGCTGATACTGTGGAAATATAAACGTTTTAGTATGTTCATTATTTTTAAGAATTTTACATATGAATTAATAGCTTTTTATCGACTCAAGGTTGTTTGGATGAGATCGCTTCTAAACGATAAGGCCGCCAAATTGTACATCTACACTAATATTATACAGAGGAAAACTTTGTTTGTTTGTTTGTTTGATTGTAATGAATAGGCTCATAAACTACTGGACCGATTTTAAAAATTCTTTCACCATTCGAAAGCCACATTATCCACGAGTAACATAGGCTAGGTTTTATCCCGGAAATCCCACGGGAACGGGAACTATGCGGGTTTTTCTTTGAAAACGCGGGCGAAGCCGCAGGCGGAAAGCTAGTTAGTTATAAACTTTTCTTTTTGTAAATTGTTATTTGCATTGAACAGTAAAGTGTGTTTTTTAATTTCGTTTTTATTATTTATTTTTATTGACTAGTTCTGCGTCAGTCTTTCACTTAAACGATTTGAAACATTGCTACTGTATATACATCGTGTAGAATAGATAGAACCTATTCAATTACCAATTCCTAGAAAAACTCGCGTCACCTATTTGGTTAGATTGCCAAACACGAATCACCCACCTCGCAGATACCGATCAAAAAAGTCTATTTACGTCTCAATAGATAGAAGATACGGCTTTAAAATTCTATTTAAATATCCTTAAACGTTAAGTCATTCAAATATAATTCTGATGGCTTGATTGATTAGCTCGCCGGCTATCTAATTAATTCGTGAATGAATCTTTGGGATCGGTGAAACGACATCACGCCTTAATCGATTTAACGACTATGTTATGGTACCTGAGAAATTGGTCAGTGACTCCCAAAGTTTTGTTGATTTATTCACAAATATATTTCCATAACGAAAGGGTGTCTTTCCACATCAATTTATTTGAAGTAACATTAGAAGTATTCTCATATTAGTTTTCTCGAATTGGTTATGTTTAGAATAGTGTGTTTCTACGTACTTAATATATTTTACATATGTTTTATGTTATTCGACAGTACATATGTAGTTTTAAAATGTAATTAGACAAGACAATGCAGTAGGTATCTAGACAATGAATCATACTGTAACCACCAAATACGCATTAGTTGACTAATTACAGAACTATCGTAACCTTCGTATATCTTGGATTTTCCTGAATAATTTTAAAAGACACGTGGTTTTACAAATCGTCCTTGTAAGCTTACTCATCGTGTGTTTTACCGAAAATTTTTGAATCTGTCATATGTTTTTATGAAGAGTTATATTTTTTGCAAATTGTTAAAATATTTAAAATAGACATTTGACTGCATCCTGGCTGATGTTAAGTAGTTATGCAGTTATCTAGACTAGCTAGAAAGAGCCTATTCGGTCTATACAGTCATGCCTGTCTAGATATGAAATGTTACCGCAATATTAATAATATCGCCAAGTTCATCACCCGTTTTTCAACAACCAATCAATACCGAACTTTCAACACGTTTTCCATAAAGTTTAAGAACCGTCGTTTGCATCCGATCATCACACGGAGCATTTCTACGGCCATCAAAAAGACAATTCACAATTTAATACGCTTTTCGCTCTCAAATCTTCCTTTATTACGCCATTCCACATACAATGATCAGCTGTCACAACGGATCCTGATAGAATTTTTTCCAACTACCCTCATTTTTTGAACGGGTAAATTGAAACTGATTGTGTCGCTAACAATGAGAGGCCGTTAGCTTAGAACCAATTTGTGTAAACTGCCCCGGAGGTTTAGAAACTTTTCGTACGGTGTTTTCTATGTTAACAAGGTTTTTATGTACATTGCTTCATGGTATAATAATTATCAAATTACCTCTCTGATTTAAATTGAAAAAAAGACACATGGGACCAAAAATTACAATAAAAACTGTCACCTAAAAGTCAGCAAATTGTGATTTCACGCAGTTACGTAACGTCTTAATAGTTGCTCTATTTTTTCTCTTTGAATTTGTTATAGATAGAGATTACAATCAATCAGATTCTAAACAAGTGTAATTAATATCCGGTTTTCTTTTTGCTAAGAGATTTCGATTGTTTAAAATGTTACTTATATCGGTTAAAAGTTATTAAGCTTTGCGGTTGTAAGTGTATTATTTTATTTCGTATCTCCATAATACTTGGGTACCACCAGAAGGACAGTACCCGGTCTTTTGGAAGGCTTACGTGGGGACCCAACACGCAGAGGCCCTTTTGAGAGTTTTAATGTATTATGGGACACCAGCCGCAGCCTGCCCGTGACTGCACTATATAGAGATACAGCCCTGGGCAGTCCGCGGCCGATGTAGGACTATTACAGAAAATGGAAATAAATATCTGGACTATGGAAAGGGTTGCTATGTGGACAGGTTACTGGGTGTGGTGGTTATTTTGTATATTGTTGTGTACTTAATAATGTGTTAACAGTTATTTCCTACTATAATATTTTATATTTTCCTATGTACATAATATTGTAGGTATTCTATAGAATATGAGAATTGTCTTATTTATTTTTCTATATTCATGTGTTACACTAATTTATGTATGCTAAAATAATGCATACAGTGAAAAGTATGTAGTAGATATTGTATTTTGTCTATATGTGATAAAAAGGAAAATAATGTAAATTGATTAGTAAAAGTTTTGTGTTTTTTCTTAATTTTAACAAAGAAAGAAAAACCATACACTAGTACAGAGATCCAAAGCTTTAGATATAGCTAATGAAGAATGTTGCAAACATATTTAGGCTATTTAAAGATAAGATCGATCAGACAAATAGTTGAACACATTGAACGAGCGAAACCTGAACACTAACGAAACTTTAATTTTAACAACAATAATAAAAACCTCGAGTGCACTGGACCGAGAACTGCTATTTGTCAGAGAAATTATATACAAGAATTTTTTGCTCATTACAAATTTTAATTGAACTTAGCACCTATCGAGCGAGAAATGATTCCTAGAGGAGACGGAATTATGTCCGCTGTGGCGCCCAGAAATTCAATTTTTCCCATAGCGATGAAATAAAATATTAATCGAAACCATAGAGATGGCACTGGCTCCCCATTGACCGTTTCATAAGTTCTGAACACGGCGTGGCCAATCCATAATCTAATTTCAATTTGATTCAACACTTATTAAAGAAGCTTTGATCGATTCGACGTAGTGAAATAGAGCAGTATGGACTGTACCAACTTCCTATGGCGTAAGACTTTACGGGACATTTTGAACCGGCTTATATTTTTCTGTTATCATTTTTGATAGATAGATAATTGTTATCCTTTATAAATTAAAATTGTAGATTAGATTGTAATTTTTAGGCTGTAGAAAAAAATAAAATCGATCTAAAATTGAATTTAGACATTGAAGAAATTCAGCCTAAGTTTTTATATCGAAGGCGGTACAGTTTATTTTCAAATTTTCATTAAATTTTTGAACTCAAAAATTCAGCTAGATAGATTGACTAACGGTTAGTTTGTCTTTTAATAAATCACCAAGACTTTCGTACTTTTTCTAGAATTTCTAATTTATTCTGTCAGAATAAATCTAGGTCTTAATCTAAATTTGTATGTAAAAAGTAAAGCTATGTTAAACGAGTATAATGAACTTGCAAAAATACGACGAAAGAAATACTTTTATTTCCTTCAATCGACTTTTTGCGTTCGGCATCGTATGTTTGACATCAAAAAAGATTTTAATTTAACCGTTTTTTAAGAGACCAGAAAAACGTTACTGGTTTTCTGTAGGTGAGCAAGAATTTAGCTACTTAACCTATTGATAAATGGATGGTGTAGGATTTAAATTGTATAAAAATAAGATATTTAACATTTTATAAACCCTCAGTTTTATAGATCACCTACGAATTTACGAAAACAGTGATCAAGTTAAAACATCTATTAATTAAACTTATAATTATTATATTTATTTCATAAAACTTAAACAAAATAAATGATTTTTTTTTCAAATACTCACCATCAGGGTTGTTAGTGCCATGCTGGCTTCCCTCTTCACTTCCCGAAGCTGGGCTATTCAACCCCGCCCCTCCTCTCCCCGCGAGAGACAGCCCTAGCTGCTCCGCTATTTCTGCATGATCAGCTTGATGCACGTAGTCGAATATACTACTACCAGTCATTTCTACCTGGTGAGGAAAAGTCACATGAGTATAGTCTATAACTATAAATAGATAAATATTTCAGGACATTTTTCACGCACGGCACTATCTGATCCCTATAAGCTTTTCGCTTGTGTTATGGAAACCAAATGGATACTTATATAGATAATAATACCCAGACACAGAGCAAACATCAATATTCGTCACACAAATATTTGCTGGGTAGGAATCGAACCCACGACCTCTGGCTTGCAAGTGCAAAAACGTGTCTTAAATGTAGCTAAACCTATCTATACTATCCTCTAGTATACCTATATATCTGATACTAACTATATATTATGGGATAATACTATGAAATAACGTCACATTACACAGTCGGCATGACTAAAGATACGAGCATTTATGTAATTGCTGAGAAGTTGAAAACAACGTTTCTAAATTAGGTTAGGTTTGTTTCCATTCATTACGGAAGCTTCTTTTCCTAGCATCGCAAAACTTTTCTTATGTGCCTGTTTTATTGTATTAAGGTTATCCAAGGAGCATTTATCAAGATTATAAAAAAGTTAAAATCCTTGAAAAATGTCATATTTTTCCCAAGGAAATCAGTTGCCACCCGACTTTCCTGACCCTTTCACGGCGTATGCAAATGTTCAAATGAATTTATCAAATATAATTGTGGGACCCTATTAGGCATTCAGGTGCCGTGTATCCGTAGTGATGTGTCGCATGTGAATAGCAGAGACAATAGTGAAGTTACGGTGGTCGTTTCTTAGAAAGATCCCGAGTTTATGGTGTTTACTGATTCAACGATCGGCCGGCCACAAATTTGATTCGTTGACAGCTGTACCTACTGATGTTGAATTGATGTTCGTGTCATATAGCTTTTGATTTAGACATCCTGCAAGCTATTTGAGTATGGGAAAATGTTCAGGAGGAAATCTATACGAGATTGCCGGTATAAATATAATAGCAAATGTTAAAAAAGTTCAAAGTGCTATAGTTGTATTATTGATGTTATGCATTAGCAATGAAGCACGAATAACATCGGTCAATCATTAGATATACGTAGAAGACGTGTCTACGTGGTGACAAACACGTAGCCTGTGTTATCTTTTCCTCATAAACAAAATCTTAGCTGTGCCCTCACGTAAATAATTTCGACCAGAGGGTCTGTACATGTCAAAACAAAAAATAAAGTATCCATTCCCTTGTCTATGAACGAAAATACGATTTCCCATTGTCGGCGTTATCAACGCATCCCGAAAAAATGGGCCTAACAGAATTTAATATAGCTAAGCCTGGCTATAAGAAAGTTGTATGTATTTACCAGGAAGTTTGTGTGTTTTATGTGCACGCACACAGGCGCGGCTCGTGTGAGGTGTTTGAAAGTTTGAAGTGTGTGTAGCAGCAGCATTAGGATGAAGAGCACGCTCGTGCCTTGCCCGAGACGTGACCGGCATCTCTCATTCCTTTCCCCCCATTCGCTGTCTCCCTCGCACCACCCTACAGCCATTTTGGATCAACTGTTTCCCAGTTTTCAGATCTTTCCCATTTCCCTTCAATTTGGGATTTTTTAATTCTAATTTCATTTTGTATATTTTGCTTGAACGTTAATGTGTATATTTTTTATAAATTCCACAACGAGATTTAATTTAATTTTTCTTTACAGATACGAAAAGAGATTTCCAAAGAACCGAATTTCATCTTTGAAGTAAAAAATATACAATTTACATGTATCTTTTTAATAAGTGTCATAAGTCAAAATAAAAGTTGATAACCGTTATGTAGCATATTGAAAAAAATCTTCTTTTCTGGTTTTTGATGCGGTACCTAACATCACCTATCTACCAAATAATTACGATATAACACGTAAAAGCTCACTACCGTATCACGGATAGAACAACAATTCCCATACAGATCTTGTCATGATTTAAAGAAAGGGGTAGTGCGTGGCAGCCTACAACACGTGTCACGATGTTATCTCTCCGGATGTCTTGAGCCGACAAAACTCTGATTGCATCTAACGCAAGCTCTGAATGAAGATGCTGTATACACCTGCGTGGAGATGCGTTCACTAATCATGCTAGTTCATTGTTATTTGTTTAGACGTCACAAAATATGGTTTTCCAGAATTTTAGATAAAATTGCGTGAGCTTTTGTCGAACTTTTTCTATATAGGTTTTACGTGAGTGTAGAGTCAGATAACTAAATATGTTTAATATGGTAAATTTTCTACTATTGATAACCTTCCCTGTAAGCAATATTCAGGGCTATTAACTAAATCCGTCTACCGTAGGGACAAGGAAACGACCAAAAATATGTGGAGAACAGCCCATGTCCATAAACACTACTTTTAGTTGTATCAAGTTGTCGGAGGCGCCTTAATCAATATTATCACTATTATTTTTCGGTACCTTCCTTTAATAGTTTTCTCTAGTAATCTTACTAGAATTTCGCCCATGGCTTAGCCGGTTGCCCGCACAATCAAAATAAATTTTCATGGGAATGAATTATGAGATGTTTTCAGTGACCTCGTAACTATATTCTAGACACAAAAATCATACCATTTAATCGCTTCGCTAATCGTGTTCAACGGCAAACAAACAAAGAAACATTTAGAAAATTAATTAGGATTATAAGTGGATATACTTACTTGTGATAATCCTAAATATATAGACACAGTTTCAGATATGTACAGGAACCTCCCGTCCGCGGCTACAGACAGCGCGAATCCGTCGAGAGACTGCAACAAACATATTTAATTAACATCTAGTGATTAAAGTGTCTCTAGGAGGCTTCTAGAATGTTCTTTGCATAAATTTTCTTTTTATGTTTCGTAAAACGGGGTGTGAAATAGCTTGCATATATTATGCAAAATGGTAAAGTAGTCTGGTCATTTTCATTGCTTAATTAGAGACAACAACATCATGTGTATTGAAAATACACAATATTATAATTTTTATAATTATAATTATTCATTAATAATGATGACCAATAAGCTAAAGCTATACAACAATTACCTACTACAATAACAGCCTCTCAAAAATCCAATCATAATACTACCATTATAATAAACAGGCTAATCTAAACTAAAATAAAAAGAGACACTATAATAACCTTGCACAACTTGCATTTACATCACACATAGTTTTACGAGAGTTAAGAAATGATT
Source organism: Colias eurytheme (assembly GCF_061535395.1). Lineage (NCBI taxonomy): Eukaryota > Metazoa > Arthropoda > Insecta > Lepidoptera > Pieridae > Colias > Colias eurytheme. Next base: position 7,109,028 of record NC_142999.1, on the reverse strand, counting down.
AAGAAACGTCAAAAAAATAAATTAACCGACCTACTGCTTTACGCGTCAAGTCTAGCGCCACAAAGCGTATTGTTATTGGTAAGGTCAGCAAAACAAGAACGTTTTACGCTCGTTTATTTATGATTGGAATTATTTAACTGCGTACTTCGATAATGGATTAATATGAAGAGTTCAAAAAAATGAATACAGGGACAAGATAATAATAAATTAATATGTGTAACTTTATACCCGACTGCCCTAGAAGGAGGGTTATGTTTTTCTTAATTGAATTTAGTTCAGTATAAATAAATAGTTATCTACTAAAGAAGGAGTAAAAGTTATGAGTCAATATGTATTTGGTTTTTTTATAAATATCATCTAAAACTGTATTACTTTCACCTGTTGACCGTACCTTGAATAAAAACTATAATAGCTTCATATCCATCGATACTAAATAGAAGGTAAAAAACCTAAACAAATAAAAGTAAGGTGATGAAAAACCTTCTATAATCAACTACCAGATACGCAGAACTAAAGTGAACCTAGAAGAGACAATTCAAATTATTAATACATACTATGGTATCTAAGACAAGATAATTTTGTAAATATTAGATGTCTTTTTCGCACAATGAGTATAAATATACCTACACTGTTTATTTTTCAATTCATGTGAAAGCCTATGGCTGATTTAAAAACATAATATGATTAATGTATTTTCTAATAATGCTAATAAAATAATTGAACATGATCATACGATTTGGGTGGAGGAGATTTAAAGTGGCTTTAAAAACGTAACAGATATTTGCCCTAAAGTCTTTAAAAATTCCTAATTTTATCCAATATTAAATATTAAATATTCTGTTCTGAAATACTTCGATACTTATAGAATGTTCTTATGGAAGTTAGAAATAAAAAGCACACAATAATTTGTCGATTCCATTTCTTTATGTCACAATCGACTTTTTAAATCCGTTATAAAAGTATTTCATTTTTAAGTGGAACTTGTTATTAATCTCGACGGGTGACAATGTACTTTTTATGTGATTAATGAGTTATAATTTACTGTTAGATTTGAAGAAAACTTTTGTGGATCTTAACCCGATTTCGGGCAACAATATTCCTAAACTTTTTAAAAACTAAAAAATGTTTTTTTTTCTAATCGCTGATCTTTTTATGTCACGTCTGAAAAGTCACTCTACATCAAATTACGACTCAAGGCTGTAACCTTGCAATAGTTGCATGTACGTCCCTACTTTGTACAAAAAAAGTACAATACAAACGTTCCCGCTATATTGGATAAAAAAATACCTTTTCTTTGGAATCACGTATTCGTATTTTCAATCAGAACCAAACCGCAACACCCGATATTATCAGAAACTATTGCAAAATGATAACGTGATCGAACGACGGAATAATCGATTTTTTTTAGTATTCCACACCAATTTTGTGATGCAATCGATCAGCTGTGAATAACGTTTTTTCATGACTAATAGGTGTAATTGCTTTTTGTTATTTTTGGTTAGGTGCAATTCCTTTTCTGGTTATGTTCTAGTTCTGCAATTTTTAGGTTATTAATATATTTTTTGGTTATTTGGTTTTAATTGCGTATGATGTGATGTTATTAGTGGTTTACAATATAACTGAGTAAAAAAATTAAGAAGATTCATTGTTACACATATGTACATAGAGGAAGCCGTTTAAGAATTATTATCTATTAAAAGCAATACATTCGAACATAATAATATTTAGTTTTTAATACGGAACCAAAACCGCACAGCTCGAACTTGACCGCGTTTTTTTCGTCAACCCTTTTACAAATTGCCCCAGAAAGTATATATTGGATTAATTTTGTTATGAAATTTGGAGCGAAATCGAGTAAATATTAAATAGATGTTTAGTAATAATAAATTGGAGTATCTCGTTGTATTGTACGTTGGTTATTGTGTATAAAAAGCGTGAAGGTGTTGCGTAAGGCAAAGTCAAGTTCACTTTTCATTGGCTCTCCATTGAAAGTAAACAGAACTGACATAGTTTGTCTGCTAATTATTTTTAAGCTATGAAGACATATTACTTTAAGGCGAGATGGTTATGTAGCTTTTAAAAGCATATTAGATTTGAAAGAAAGTCAGTCCAATAGATGAAGAAATGAATAAAACACTCTATTTCACTAATACCAATAAGCACAAAAAGGCGGCCTTGTCGCTAAAACAGCGATCTCTACCAGGCAACCTTGGGTCGAGGATATTATTAATTATAAATCATATTATTATATTATTATGTATAAATCATGTAGAGATATAGGTTATTATTTTTCCAGTTTCGATTAGCAACATGGAAATAAGTTGATATGTATATTCAAATTATTATTTTCTTAAAATATGTTTTTGAAGTGAAACTTCTTTATCGGGGTTGGAAAAAAATTTAGTGTAACATTTTTTCGTTACGCGTGACATTTTTCCGTTACGCGCCATCTTTTTCTTATCCCTACCACGCGTGATTCGACGTATTTCTGTAAAGTTGCATATAGTAAATAATTTTTTGAAAAATAAGGTCATAAAGCAGTTTCACTTCTTACGTGTGTACACTATTACACGCACACATTTTTTATTATTATGAACTTACCTGAAGAATATGAGTGCCTTGATGTTGCTCAAACAACTCCATCGACATACCGACCCCCGTTCTTCTGTTTTGAGCACCTGCAACAAAATAAAAAATGTTAAAATCATTTTGTTACAAAATACGTTATTTTTTGACTTGTAGGACTGTGCTAGAAAATGTTGTTTCAATTGGGTTAACTGGAAAAAATTAATGTCAGATATATTGGCAATTTTCAGGTTTTTGACGTAGGAATGTTATAGAAAGGTTATAGATCATATAGATATACTTTTGGCTAAATAATAATGGTAATATTTTGAAAAGGATAATTTTCGTTTGTCAAACTTGTGCAAAATTTTATCAAGCATTAAAAATGTTAGTAGGATATAAAGTTTTGACTAAAAATCATAGCCTTAACGGCTCAAGGAAAACCACAACAAAATAAACTCATCCACTATCGAAAGAGGAAGATAAATTAAATCTTTTTAAGAATATATTTATTACTCAAACACATATAAAACAAAGGAAGTGTGTGTAATATGATACACACAGATACTATCAAAGGGCTTGTGACACACGGACAGTAGCTGAGAGAAGTTATATTATTTATTATCCTACTAATAATATAAATGCGAAGTTTGTGTGTATGTTTGTTACACGTTAAAACAGCTGGACAGATTTAGATGAAAATTTAAATTAATATAGTAATTAGAATTACTAATGATATTTGATTTTGCCCTTGATTTAGATAGTGTTTTACAGTTTTATTACGTGTTTTATACTTTTATTTAGGTGCGTTGAGATAAAAATAGAAAAAAAAAGGAAATCTTAAGTATAACAGCGAAAGTAGATCTGTTTTTCTGTAGGCTTTCACTCATTTTTTACTGCGCCTTTCACGGTTTAAGTAATTTAATGATCGGATGTGCATTTTCCTTGTAATTTGTATTTTCCAACCATATAATTTGTATTTTACAAGAAATACGTATTAGATTAAAAAAAAAATGTTCCATGATATAGCTTTGTATGAATCAAAATTAAAAACAAAACTTATATTATCAACAAGTTTTTCTACAATGAATTAATGAAATATAGCTATGGAAGGAGAAGTAGACTAGAATTAAAGATTCCAAGTTCACTTAGTCTTAAAAAAAAACTGAACGCAGGTAAATCATCCAGTTTTTTTACTTCCTAAAAATAACTTTTTATTTTTAACTTCAAATAAATAAACTCAAACTCAAACATTTATTTATTTAAAACTTTTTATAAAAGCACTTTTGAATCGTCATATCATTTTTTAACATTAACCACCGATTCGGAAAGCAGTATCTATGGAGAATATAAAAATCTTCTATTCCTTCTTATATGTTAAGTAACTTTTTTGTTATAATGTCTAGGTGAATCGATTTATCATCCTGAAACTCTGAATTCTAAATTTCATGACAATCGTTTGAGCCTCCGAAATTCAGATTATATAAATACAAGAACTAGCTTTCCGCCCACGGCTTCTCCTTAATGGCTTCTACGGCAAGGAAATTTCGATGCAAATGAGATGTTTCACTTCGCTAAAAAGTCCACTCTCTAATTGGCCCCCTTCACTATGGGCAGCGTTGGGCGATTAGAGGCAATCACGATAGTGTAGAGGTCCCAAATGTCTATGATGATCATTCATAATCACCATAATGGCGGCAAACATATCGATTATCGACTATCATATGTTGGGCCAACACTCTCGATCGTTAAGAGGGCCCATTAAATATAATTAATACAGTATACAGGTCAAAAAGTTTGTCACAAAGCCACGTCATTGCTATAGCAAGGACACGCATGTCCGTCCGTCGTGACGTCGGCCACGGACAGACAACACGACCAGCGCAACACTAGTGCACACGTTTCGAATTACTTCACGTTCACGAGTACGCTTTTTATGTTACAGTGTGTACTGGGCTTTTGAATCGGGATTATCGGCTGGATATTGAAGGGTTGACGTTTTCTATGGCATCTTCTTTACGTTGGCTATCCTGGTTAATAGTCAGTTTTCTCAATATATCGTCACATCATTTTAAATTCCCACATATAATAATTATTTTGTGATTGAACGTGGTATATACTTTGGTATATCTAACAATCGTGAAAAGCATGACCTGCAACTATTTACAAAGAAAAAAATTTAAAACATCAATTTTTATCTTCATGTGAAACACAATTAATTAGCATTACGAAACTTTTCAAGTACCTACCTTATATCTAAAATAATTCCAATCTAGAATGTTCTAAAACTTTACAGTTAGCGAAACAATGCTTTAAATACATTGTCATATCAACCGACTGTAACATAATAACAAAATGAAATATCGGTTACTGTGACTTTATCAAACGAGGGTTTCCATAATTCTGGTTTGTGGCGAAAACATAATCTATACTTATAATAAATCTGTAGAGAGGCCAATTCTGTACATGAAATATATTTAAAAAAAAACTATGAAGGGGTGATAAGGGATCGCTACTGATGCCAAAAATGCAATCAGTAAAATTTTTGTCTGTCTGTCTGTCTGTCTGTCTGTATATTCGTTATAGAAACAAAAACTACACGACGGATTTTAACCAAATTTGGCACAATTATTCTTCATACTCCTGGGCAGGTTATAGTAAAAGAATCATGTAAATCGGTGTAGAAACACCAAAGTTATACATGAAATACGCTATAAGTCATCGCGCGAGAATACAGAATCATGCAGCCATAAGGATTATTTTTGTGTATCAGTTGCCGCGTTCGACGCGCTTCGCGGCGGGAGCTATAAAAAGGCGGCGGGTCTGCACCCGTTTCGCGTTGTCACGGCATCACGTGTGAACGGCTGAACCGATTTCGATAATTCTTTTCTATTATATTCCTTGAAGTACGAGGATGGTTCTTATGTAGAGAAAACGTAAATATGTACCACGGGCGAAGCCGGGGCGGACCGCTAGTTAATAATAAGAATATAAAATTAAGGCGTATGTATTACATTTATTAATTACTTAATTCTTCTATGCATGAATTATACGTAGAATTTGAATAAATTACATATTTAATTGTTTCAGTAATTATAACTTTTCAAATTGGCTGTAAATCAGCTTAAAATATGAAACATATATAGCTCTTTTTGTGTAACTTTCGGCATTACTATTTGATAATTGCTTGCAATAACGATCAAATCAACAGAATTACTGAAAATTTTAATAAATATAAGGACTCCTTTTGTTCTCCCAATTTCAAAATCATTCGTATTTCGAAAAATTTAATGCTCCGAGCTTTATACTAAGTAACTAACAGTTAACCTCCCTTTACAAGTCTTACTCAAAGCATATTACAACTGTACTAATACCTACAGATTTATATTATCTCTGCTTAGCAAAAAATCCCACAACTAAGCCCACAAACCACCAAATAGATATACCCGCTAGTCGGCAATATCAAAGACAAACTCTCTCTGTTTTGTTGAATTAAATCGTAATAAAGCACACGGCTCGGGTATCTCGCATCGCTTAAATATGGCTTGTCCTAAACAGCCATGTGAATTTTATTTTTATCAGTGTAAAGTCACATGGCCATCTGATAATGCCTTACCTTATAGCAGAGATAATATAATACAGCTAAAAGTTTATAGTTATATTGCTTTTGGCATGTTCGCTACGTGAGTTTAGTTTCACGTTGTTTATGGTGTCAATTTTTGCGATGTTCATTTCCATGTTTAAATAAAAAAATTGTAGGAATAGTAGAGAAAAAAACGTTGATTGTGTTTGCATCAGTTTGTAGTTAAACGATAGTTGGTATCTCAAGTTGCTTTGCAACTTAAAGTGGATTTATATTACATATTGTTTTATTTTACATATTGAAAAAGCTCTACAAAATAGAGCTTTTTCAATATGTAAAGCAACGTTTTTTCTATTATTTTACTTCAATTATTACATTGCAATTTGCATTAAACCTTGCAGTGATTGTTAACCTTACCTTCTTAATAAAACAAGTGATAACTGCGTTAAAAACAACCGACTTCAAACTTGCACTTGCAACATTTACAAATACAGACAAAAATGCTAATAAAATAAAAACTACTGGGCCTATCCGAATAAAATTTTTATGGGACACATTCGACACCATCCTGCATCGAACAAAAAAAGAATCACGTAAATCGGTTCAGAAACCTTGGAGTAATCGGTGTACATACATAAAAAAAAAACATACCGGCCGAATTGATAACCTCCTCCTTTTTTTGAAGTCGGTTAAAAATAAAAATATATTCAAAAATTGATCTCCATTGCCCATTTAAATATATTTTAAAATACATATCTATACCACTTTTTCCACTCCCAAATCTAAATTCGCATTCCGTACGATCAATTTGTTATTACATAAGGTAGAAATGCCATTTATTTTACTCGATCGACCCCACGAACAAATTTTTATTAAGGCAGCTAAGACTGCGTATAATTTTCTCATTATGGTATAGCGAGGTATTACCAAAAGACGGATCTTGGTGTTATTATGACTGCAATTTGAGACAGTGTTAATAAAGTCACATTAACGCTAAGTTTTTAATATTACGCCATTAAAAGTTTCTGACAACGTTTTTGGGTGCAAGGAAGGGTATGTTGTATATTTGTAGGTTATGTTGATACTTCATAGGGATTCATGTATTGTTAGTAGATATGTTAATGTTAAGAAGTATAATATGATGACTATGCACTTTATGAAGTAGCAATGGATTTAGTGGGAAACATAGTCGAACTTTGAAAAAATAATATAAAAAAAATCACTGGGGAAAAAATAATAATATCGGCTTCTGAATTAGCATTATAATACATCCTCATAATGGTGAAATTGCACCTTTTTTAAATAACAAACGCCACATTTTATCTCTTTAAAATTGTATTTTCTTTATATTTAACCAAAGACAACATTTACCAAATTGCGTATGGTGCGGTAAATCCTCATTTTTATTGCAAAAAAGCAATAATTTATCTGTATTTGTCCATCGGACATGTGCGGGCAGTGCTAACATTGACTGGGGGTGTTTTCTCAGTGCCAAATTAAATAAAACTCACGCCTAATAGAGGGTTCGGTTATCAATGGTTTGACCAACTGTGAAAGAAAGTATGCGGTTGAACTTTTTAAATACCACTTAAAAAATTTAATGGCTATTTCTTTTCATGCATGTTATTACATCACTCTATTGAGTGATGTAGTAAATTAATGTATGTATGTATTATTACAGTTGTTTATTGTTAAAAACATAACACTGTAAGTAACTGTAAACAAGGTGTAGAGTCATTTTTGTAGAGCTCAAAAGTCTCAGCTTATATTTGAAATTATAAATTATATATTTGAAAAATACGTGAAAAAAAAAATAATTTTAAATTTAAAATACTTAGTTTTAAATTTAATATTTTTTGAACTACCGACAGGCATTTATTAATATGTTTTATTGGAAATTGAAAACTATATCCTCTATAGTTTATATCATTAAATATGCCTATAGAATAAGGTACTTACCTAATAGTTATATACCTATTAGTTAAGTGTAAAATTAGGTACCTACTAGACTTAAAAAAATTTCAGCATTTCAGTAACTGCCAATCTAAACACCCATACAATAAATATAGCACAGTGTGTCCGACATCTTAGAGGAGCAATAAATAAAATGGTCTAGTGTTGATTGGCAACCCCCAGAGGCAACACTTGACCGACCCCTAATGAAGAATTACCTCCCTTTGTCCGCACTTGAATACACAGACTTGAATATCCATTTATTGAGAACTTTATGTTATATTTATCAAGCTTCTTAGAAAAAATCATAATTCTGATGCTATGTGTAATCTGTTACACTTAAACTTTAGATGGTCATTTAGTAAGAAGGATACGTAAAGGGATCGTATGTATCAGGCTGCCAATAAATAAACTGTAAAAAGATAGACCAATGAAAATACAATCGAAGCAAAGCTTTTTGTTTGTGCGACTCTTAAGACACATATTTTAATAAAATGAAGAATTTCTTTAAACAATAAACAATAAAAACTCAATCCTGTTTCAATTCATACACATTTAAAATTACATAACACCAACTTCCGATACATTAGATCGATTCTATCAAATATAAAGTGAGAAATACCGAAAAATCACTACAGCGGAACATAATGAATTGTAACTAGCCAATTACACGGGCGAATAACCCTTCCATCGTCTGGGGTCGGACTGACCGGACGGACGATCGATACTAAATAAAAATAGCTGCAAAATCCCGGAAAAGGGCACATTATTCAGAACACGTACTGTCAATATAGATTCGCACAGGGCGATGATTGTGATGCACCGACGAGGGAAAAATGCTCCCAAAACTATACATTGAAAATAATGCGTATTTTGCAGCGCTGTGCGGCATATTGACGGGGATATTTGAAAAATTTATTGTTATAATTAAACTTTATTTTATAGATTTATACCGTTTTAATGAGTCAACGTAATAATACGTGTAAAGTTATTTATTTGAATCCGAACAATCAATTGTATTCTAATAGGTGGTTACAGTACGAAAAAGTTTATAAGAAAGGGGTTTAGAGCGCATTGTTAAAGTGTATTTACTAAGGGTTAGGGTTGAGTTCATTATGGGCCGGATTAGCAGGTTAACTCGAGAAGAGATCAAGGAATTCAGCGAAGTATTAAAGGGTTAGAAAAGAAGAGTTTTTTCTTGACATACTTGTTACATTTATAGTTCTCTTAAAGTGTATGAAAATATTATAAAATTACGAAAATTCAGAAAGATCTATGTTTTTACATAGTTTATTATCCTTTATTTAACTTACGTTATGACGAAAACATCTCAATAAAAACTTCACAAACCAACTGAATAAAAGGTCTCTCTGACCCAAACTTTCAGATATTCTCTACAGCGTTGGCGGGTTAACAAAATTTCCAATATTTCGTAGCGGGTGTCGTTTTGTCCGTGTTCCCTTTATTTATTGTTATTTTTCTATTTTGCCGGCAGATGTGCCACGATATGATTTACAACGGTCTTGTATTAAGGACACGGGAATTACAAGAAAAGTGAGGTTATGTTTTTCTATGGATTAGGGTTATGCGAAGTTTATCTTCTTTTAGGGAAAGTAGAAATTTGGAATAAATGATTCATTTAGTTTTAGAGGCAGATGTTTTTGTATGTGATTATTAGGATCTTTGATTTCCATTCAATACAACATAATTATTAGTTATGTACCATAATATGGAAATTGTAAATTTATTTAAATTCTTATAATTTTTTACTGGAAAAGTCTATACTTTTGTTTAAGTTCAAGGGATATCTAAACGCTTTCCATAATAAAGTAAGAATCACAGCCAACGAATTTTCTTAAAAAATCATACAAAATACGCACTATAAAGGAAGGAATCAGTATCATGTTCAACACCCCATACCATAAATCAGTGCTGCCACCACGCGGCCATATGGGGAACTAACATGTGTTTACCGCGAAGTTAATTTGTCGAATTTATCTGCTTGTCTCCTGATATTGTATTGAGAAATATGGCGCTTTGTGATGTATGAGCTTTATTCTGTGTACAAATAGCGAGGTTATTTTGCTTCTTATAATTTGTAAGTAACATTTAGAAATAGGTAGATGTTAAGTACCTACCTATATTAATGTTTAGATTATGATAGTATGTTACGCGATTTTTTTTACTATTAGTAACTATTAGTACTAGTACATATTATTATTTCGAAAGATTTATAATTTTTTCCAGAACGTTTGATAGAGCCATGGAATGTTTTATAGGCTTTTGTACAGACTTGTAAAAAAAATAGAGCTAAAAAGTTTGTGTGGCAAAAGTCATGTAGCGTACGTAAGAGAAGCGGCTAAAGTAAACTAGTTTGCATATAAATTTAAATGAATGATGCGATATAAATTTAATTGAATTATGCGATATAATTTTTGAAATTAGCATGTGGTAGGAACACTATTAGGAACGTATCCAAAACGTTTGAAGCTTTAGCCTAGCCTACATAAATAAATTATTCCACATAACCGAGAGAACTGTCAAATGTAGCCTATTATTCAATTATCCTCATTACAAACTGACAATACGAACTAATTTGACATCTGTTGACAGTTTCGCTAATGGTGGTTGGATTTTGAATCTGTTTATACTACGAGTGATTGTTTTACTACCGTATATTAGCTCCATTTATAATGGAAAAAAGGAAAAGTGTATTTTGGTAATAGCCATTACAATGTAATTTGTTTGTTAAATTGACTCTACATTATAATCTATTGTTCATTATTAATCTTTGCAAATTTTTTGTCGTGCAATAAAAAAACGAATCACTACAGATAACACACAAACAAATCTAACTAAAAAAATTTACATTATTACCCAACCAAATTCCAAAATAAACACGACAGCATTTAAATACGCTTATGCAATATCGAATTACATCAGGCAAATTGTAAAAGACACCGACATTAATAAAATGTATAATTACTCAGGCAACCCCACTGTAACAATAGGCGGGGAATTGGGCCAAAATTTTTAATCTAATCAATTAACAATCACTGCTAGCGATACAGCGCTTGTTAGCGCTGCTTATTTGACGAACGTGACTTGTTTTATTCAAATGGGGTTGGTTTGACGATTTTATGGCGCTTCATTTGCTGGAGGTTCTTGTGAGCTTTGGGAGTGCTGCATTATGTATAGTGCGGTATAGTTTAGACAAGTCCGTCTTGCTTAGTTTTGAGAGGGTTCCAGAGTACTGCAATGTTTCAATTATAGAGTTACTAGCGACCCGCCCCGGCTTCGCACGGGTGCAATCAAAGAATATACTACTCTCTCTGGTGCAATGCTGATATTAATTACTAAATACACTACAGAAAAATTGTGAACGTTGTATAGGTATAAAAATATAGCGGCCCGCTCCGGCCTCCGGCATCGCACGGGTATAAAATACATAGCCGGGCGGCCGCAAACGCTACGTCCTGCAATTTTTAAATCTGTAATATCTTCGAAAATATTCACTTAAATCATACGGTGTAAAGGGCCATATAGATCTATATTAAATGAACAATGTATCCATGGTATTTAATTGGTTAAGGATTAATGCTGTATTGGTTAAAATCGCTTCGAAAATTAGCCATTATTTGTCGTAAAAAGTAAATGACAAAAAAAAGTTATTGTGGGTTATCCATAAGAGATAGACATATACCATCGCGGACTTTTCTGTAGACCTTTTCAATGTGTATAATACTTAGTACATTATTTTGATAAAACTCGTAGGGTTCAGCCTGCGTTTGCAATGTAAGCGGAATAAATGTAATTTTTTACGACATCACATTAGAAACCTCAAAAATAACAGTACTTCTCCACTACTTAATGGATCTTATTATACATATAAACCTTCCTCTTGAATCACTCTATCTATTAAAAAAAACCGCATCAAAATCCGTTGTGTAGTTTCAAAGATTTAAGCGTACAAAGGGACATAGGGACATAGGGACATAGGGACATAGGGACAGGGAAAGCGACTTTGTTTTATACTATGTAGTGATGAGGTAGGTGGTTACCTACTGGTAAAACCCAAGGCAAGTAAATTTAATTTAGCTTTTATAAATCAGCTGTAAAAATACACAATCAAATGTATAATATAATGTCAGATAAGCTTTATTTATAACCAGCTTCCGCCCACGACTTTGTAAGTGCATCCCCGTTTATCCCCGTTCCCGCAAGAATTTCGGGAAATCCTTTCTTAACGGATGCCTACGTCCTAACATCTACCTGCATGCCATATTTCAGCCCGATACGTCCAGTGGTTTGGGCTGTGCGTTGATAGATCACTATAATATCAGTCACCTTTGAGTTTTATATATATAGATACACATGTGGTGAGTCGGTATTGTTTATAATTTTCCTTTTAATTAAGATAATAGATCGCTATTTAAGTGGGAGTGGATAGAATATATGATTAACCAATTTGCATACTACAGTGATGAATGTCAGTACCATAATTACATGTTACCTACTGTTTTGTTTACAGGATAAATAGCATTTTATATCATTGTAAATATAAAATGTAAGCACAAGAATATACGTAGGTACTTTTCTTTGTAAAGTTATGTTTTATACTGATTTTTGTGATGTGGAAGACAATAATTATTAATAATTTTACAAGGGATTATGCTGTATTTTGATTTCTCCTATATTTTAAACTAGCTTTCCGCCTGCGGCTTCGCCCGCTTTGTCTGAAACCTAATAAATTATATTCTAAAACCTTCCTCTTGAATAACTCTATCTATTAAACAAAACCACATCAAAATCCGTTGCGTAGTTTTAAAGATTTGAGCATACATAGGGACAGATAAAGCGACTTTGTTTTATACTATGTAGTGATATGCACTTAGAAAACTCTATTAAACACAAAACAAAACACGAAATATATCAAAGCATTTCCAAATAGATGTACTATTTAAAGTACCACTTCAAATCGTACGTGAGGCAAGAAATACCAAAATTACCCCAAAAAATGCCACACAATTTTGACACCCTAAACGCTCATGTTTTATCGTCGAATATTTTTTATTTTAATACAGCTTCTGACTATAGGTGGGTTTGAAATCGAGTTAAAATGACAGTGGCGTATGTAGTGATTCTCTTCGTGGCCGCATTAGTCGCAAGGGGATGAAAATTGGATTTACTATGGGGCATGTTAGTACACTTGTTATGAATTTGCTGTGTAAGCTTTTGGGCTTTTTGTCTTTTTTATAGATAGTGAGTAAAGATTCAGATAATATTAAGAATTAGAAAAGGAAAAGAAAATATAAAAATAAATGTACTAACATGGTATTACGTTGAAATATTAAAAAAAATAGTTTGATGCAATACGAGTCAAGGAATTCATTTAGTTGTCGTATTATATATCTCTTAATTATCTTATTAGTGGGCTTTCAAATAGCTTTTATTTCTAAAAACACTCTCTACAATTTCGTTTTCGCAAGAAAAAACTATTCAGCTACATAACAGAGCAGAATACTAAATCTTAATCAGTTTAAAGAATGCACAAAAAGAGAGTTAGTTAAACCAAATGAAGCCACATGTGCCACGTTTGTTTTATAAAACAAATGTTTATTTTACGGCTATGGCATAGGTAATTTATTTATTTGAAGCATTGCGGTGTCCCCACGGTGCATTTATTCGCGTGTACGCTTCGCTTCGCTTCGCTTCGCTTCGTGATTTACCCCAAGCTTGGGTTCTTTATTAAATTCGTTTTTTTGGCAATTTTTAGTTATTCGTAGTGTTGAGAAAATTCTTAGAAAGCTTAGAAGAAATGTAAATGGTATAATGTAATATGGATTTTGCAATTGATTTAATAATAAATTGTTTGATTTTATTTGTTTGTTCTAGGAAATATAATCAACATTCTTCTCATCATATAAAGTTATTATGATATTTTTATACGGATGATAATGCAAGTTTGCAGTACCTAATATAGTCTTATTTTGACATAACTTCAGTGAGGCAAATATAAAACTCATAAAATATATACCTATAATAAGAAAGTACCTAAACTTAAATATAGGTGTCGCATCGATTTTCCCATACGGGCATTACAATCTTATCAGGTGTGTTTTGCTCGTATCTATTATAAAAACTATATTGCTAAAGCAAGCAATAACCGACCATTTCTTTGCACAAAACTATCATATCTGAAAGTTCAGTCACAAAATAAATAGTACAAATTCAGTATTAAAATAAATAAAAAAACATTCACAACTTGCGCACCGTACAGGAGCGACATAACACGGTTAGCGCCGACAATGACTTGACGAAGGCAAATCTGATTTGCGAACCCTCCTCAGTTATTTTAAGGCACTCACTCATTTTGCATAGGGTGTACCAATGGGCTATTTGTGCCCACAATATGCTCTCGTTATTGGTTTTGAATCCTTTTATATTTATTAATAAAGTTAAATGTGCAAAGGAGTTGGAATATGAACATAAAATTTATTAAAGAAGTGTATTGTAAGCGTTGTAAGCGTTGTTGGTGGTCAATGTTAAAAATATGTACCTATGACGTTTCAAAAGTGCTTCTAGAAGAAGTCTAATTGAATAAATAAATGTTTGAGTTTGAGTTTGTTTTGAGTTTGAGTTGAAGATGTACTGTAATTTTGATTATTAACTAAAGACTTAATTATGTTAAAGGTGGAAAAGATATTCGAATTCAAAACTCTTGTACGTTGATTTTATCTTATTAAACATTACTTTTTTTGTCTACTAATGCCAATAGTTGCTTAAGGAAAAAAAATAATACATCTAAATATAAGCTTGATTCTTGAATTTATATTTTTGGTTTTATGGCATTCAAATGCTTTATAAAGCTTGATTCTTCGTAAAACTGTCTCCGACCGTACAGATCACTTTACAAATGCTTACTACTAAAATATAATTAAGAATAATACATAGTTTAAAAGACTAATATTCTACACCTATGACTATTTATGAAGATATTTCAATAAACCTCACCTTTCAAAGCCTTGCTAGTCGGTGGAGTATCCCTGCTCCACGGTGGATCGCCATGTCCGGAGAAATCCCGTAGCTTCAGGTAGCTTATAGTCAGCCTGATGATGGAGGCTTTATCCAGCTGGCTGGTGATAGCAGCTGGAAGGGGCAGCATCTTCGCCAGCTCGTAGAACTCGTAGTTTTCCTTCCCGCGCCGTGAGCGAGCTGCGTCTCGGCTTTTCTCTTTTCGTAGCTCGAGGATGCTGTAAGGAGAGGGATGGTTAGGTTTTTGTCTATTTGATGAGAAGCGTGATGTAGAGATTGGTTATTTTTAAAAAAGACAGATTAATTAAATAGCAGCTTAAAGTTAGCATACAAATGGCCTATTGGGTCAAGAGCCATCTCGCCCTTTTTAAGGTAGGTACTAAAGTGTATTTTGAATATATTAAATAATGTTCAACAAAAATTAATTAAATCTATGGCAATTAGATAAAGTTTGAAAAAAATATTTTAAATGACGAGAAACATGTTTAGATTGGTGTTAAAATAATGAAAGAAATTCATTATTTTACACATTTATACGTACACAGAAAACAAAATACATAAAATTATTCGTTATGATAAGAAAATTTTATTTTTCTTATGAGTAGATACCTAATATTATCTATTTTTGAAATCATTTCCTTATCTTTCTTTTACAATTTCTATGTAGGCATATACATATAATTATATATTTTAGTATACTGTAATTAATAAATCTTACTTCAAACTTAAAAACAGCGTACATCAAACACATTCAAATACAAAAAATTCTAGAAAATGCGCATGCGTATAGAAAAATCTATTATTACACTTATCTACACATCAAAGTGGATATGCTAATAACACAAAAACAGGTTATATTACGAATAAAACACGCTATAACTTATAAAGTTATAAAGTACGTATATATTCATATCGAGTGGGTGTAGCCGCGCCCTAACCCGCCCTACGCCCTAATGAGCTTATTTTAATCACTGTGTATTTTATTTTTTAAAATGGTAGGTTTTATTTTTTAATTCGTGGTGGATGGTTTTTGATAGCTTTCTATTTGGGAATAGATTAAGGAGGTACATTTGTTTCGATTAACGTAAGTGCACTAATTCATCCTATCGTAAAATATGATTACGAATTAAACTTTCAATGAACTTTTTCAGTACTAAATTTAGGCTTCATTAAAATTGTTTCAAATGAATAATTTCAATCAAATAATATGCAATAGAGGACCTATAGCATGGCATGACCTATAACATAGCATTGTTTCAAATGTAGAGTTTAAAATGAATATCTAAATTTAATAATATTACAAAAAAAATTGAAAAGTTCGTGCAAAAAAGATTGGACATCTGTATGCTTAAATCTCGGATTAATATTATGGAAGCCTGTCTTTATTTATCATTTGTACCTTATGTTATTATTAAAAACGAATTCATATTATCTTTGAAAATGATAAAGTGTTATTTTTGTATTTGTAAGATTTTCAGAAATATTCATCATCAATAATGACATTTCTATTTTCCAATGTATTTCACATGAAGTACCAATGTACATGCTATGTCCACCCTACTGGATACTTCTAAGCATTTCTCAAAGCCAGACTTCGTAAAATTACCAATTTACAATAAACAAAGGTAAGCATTAAGACAGGCAGGGGCAGTAAACCTTTGGTGCGGCGTAAGCGATCCCGTGATGGGTTTTGTTTTACGATCGAGCTCGATTACAACGCTCCCGAGAGTGCTTGCTTTATTGTCACCTGAGTAAGGTCATTTGGAAACAGCTATCTCGCACGTTACATATAAAGGCCTCTTTGAAAACATAGATTTGTCCACTTATTCCAAAATATGACGTCATTATCAAACATGAAAGCCAAAGCTTACGTAATGTATTGCCTACGTTTATACCCAATACAATAACCTTATCAAAACAACAGCTTAGGGACTAATAACTCTTAAAAATAAAGAAAACGTAAGCGGACCTTTGTTCGATTAGATCTAAATTTCCGATAAACGGATTCAAGTATAAAACAGCGGCTATTTCATCTGATTTAATGTTCCTCGAGGGTCAGTGAGCGGACGGCATTAAATTGTTTAAAATAACTTTAGAGTGACCGAGGGTTGCTTGCCCCTGGCTATTGTATTGTAATATCTTTAACTAGCGACCCGCCCCGGCTTCGCACGGGTGCAATGCTGATACTAAATACACTACAGAAAAATTGTGAACGTTGTATAGGTATAAAAATATAGCGGCCCGCTCCGGCCTCCGGCATCGCACGGGTATAAAATACATAGCCGGGCGGCCGCAAACGCTACGTCCTGCAATTTTTAAATCTGTAATATCTTCGAAAATATTCACTTAAATCATACGGTGTAAAGGGCCATATAGATCTATATTAAATGAACAATGTATCCATGGTATTTAATTGGTTAAGGATTAATGCTGTATTGGTTAAAATCGCTTCGAAAATTAGCCATTATTTGTCGTAAAAAGTAAATGACAAAA
Source organism: Colias eurytheme (assembly GCF_061535395.1). Taxonomy (NCBI): domain Eukaryota; kingdom Metazoa; phylum Arthropoda; class Insecta; order Lepidoptera; family Pieridae; genus Colias; species Colias eurytheme. Next base: position 7,091,399 of record NC_142999.1, on the reverse strand, counting down.
AAAAGTTATTGTGGGTTATCCATAAGAGATAGACATATACCATCGCGGACTTTTCTGTAGACCTTTTCAATGTGTATAATACTTAGTACATTATTTTGATAAAACTCGTAGGGTTCAGCCTGCGTTTGCAATGTAAGCGGAATAAATGTAATTTTTTACGACATCACATTAGAAACCTCAAAAATAACAGTACTTCTCCACTACTTAATGGATCTTATTATACATATAAACCTTCCTCTTGAATCACTCTATCTATTAAAAAAAACCGCATCAAAATCCGTTGCGTAGTTTCAAAGATTTAAGCGTACAAAGGGACATAGGGACATAGGGACAGGGAAAACGACTTTGTTTTATACTATGTAGTGATGCGTAAATCTGTAATGCTATTTGAAAGAGTTTGCTTTAGGATTGTTAGTGGTTAAGAATATTTTTTTAAACGCAATTTTCTTTTTTCCTATGTGGCATGCCATTAAAATTAATATCTTTTTTTTCCTTCTTTATTTCAATTTTGAAAAATTTCACTATTAAAGTATGATTTAGTAATGATTTTAACTTTTTAAGTATTACTTTGGAATTGTTTTATACTTTTTTGAGAATTTCTTCTCTTCAAAAAAAGATCGAATATAAAACGCCGACCTGACGTTGTATGCGTTTAATTTTAATTATCTGTATAAATAGCCACGTTTATTAAGACTATTATATTATCTGTGGTATTCCACCATTACATTAATGAATGTTAATTATGTAAACATTAAGTCATATCAATATAAATCAAGTGTGATTTAAATATTTATTATGGATAAGTATTTATTAATTATGCGGTTGACGTAATTATTTAAATATAAACAAATATGTTTTTATAGAAAAAAAGTTATCTTACTCGTAAGTTTAACTCAGTTTTAATATCAAGGAATGTATTTTATATTATGTGCTTACAGTGGACTTTAATGTTTACTTTTTTACTGAAATACATAGTGCAAAATTCGCTATTTTGGTTAAAAATGTAGGTATAGTTCATTCTTGTTCTTGGTCAATTTTCCTTCGATTCAAATTTAATATTTATTTCTGCTATATGACCCTAAAAGTTTAACTTAAAAAAGTTTTATATAGATAAAAGCACCGACTGTCTACTTCAATAAATTTCGTCAATGTTATGACGAACCTCCCTTCATCTTAGAAGTGGTCGTCTTTAACTGTTATCGGACGTGTCTCGACACCCCGTACACCTGGGAATCGAACCCACAACTAGTACAAAACGTCAAGCTAAAATAGCCCCTAAACTATACATATAAGACACAAAGTCAAACTCTGTATTCCAATGGTCAGTGATGATTGGTGACCATCGATCGAAAAACGTCGTAACTCCCAAAACTTGCTACGCAATTCTGAACCTTACAAGCAATCAAGAAAGAACGAAAAGAAATAAGAATTGCAAATTGAAATAATATAAAGTCGGGGAGCTGGTCGTAAAAAGCTGTCCACTACGCAACCGTGTCGCAGTTACGGTTAATATGTCCCGGACAAATTGAGTTGTCCCGGGCAAGAAAATTAGTTTGCCCTGGGGAGCCCGGTATGACGGATGAGCGTTGCAGCATCCCATTTTAGTGTCCTGTGCAATTGTATTAATTAGTATGATTGGTTAGAGATTTGGCTCGGTCATAAAATTGGTTGATTGTTGATTCTTCTCTTTTGTAGTATTCTTTTCGTATCAAATGAAGCAAAATAGAACAAGGAATAGTGAGGAAAGTTTTGAAGAAGACAACACTTGAAAGCTCTACAAATATTACATTTTCTTTACGATGTTTTATATATTATGTAGGTGCAACAGATTTGTCGTATTTTATTTGTATAATATAAATTTTACAATCAGTCTCTTAGTTGATAAATGGAGAGACTTTCTCAAAATATGTTTATTTATAAATATAGAGCATCTTTCTTAACATTTCTAACCCATTCTATTCCCTCAATCAATAAAGCACCACATTTACCCACGAACCAATCCGTTAACAAGGCGCTAATAGTTATCACTCAACACTTAACCATTGTCACAGTAGCACAGATTAAAAATACCACAAAATGAAGCTATCCGACCTTCTTGGTTAAATTGTTAACTGTCACCTTTGCTACTATTATAGTATTATATTATCTATAAAAGGCCGACACCTAACCCTCAAAATATAAGGATTACAAGGCATGGGAATTTTCGAGTATTTTCTGGATGAATAGACGTGAGGCAAAACATTGGTTTTATTGTATTGGTATTGGTTGGCTTGGGAGAAGATTAATGATTATTATTATCATTAAAGAAATGATGATTTTAACTCGTAGAGTTCGATTATTTTTTAAATGCAGTGATAGAATAATCAAACGAGTTCTAGTTTATTTTTTTTTAATTGTGACAACCAAAATTAGAATTGATTAAAAAATTGAAAGATTTTGTCAAAAAGGATAGCGTTCGTATGTAAAAAACTAAATAACTCTGTCCATTAACCACTAAAAAAGAAATTTAATTGTGTAGTTTGAAAAGGCCACACTATACCCGACGAAATGATTGAATGCAATACAATCTTATAACATTTTTGTCACATTAATAGGGTCTTAAAATATGACAAATACGTCATGTAGTATTGTTACTTCAAGTGGTTATGTCACTGTTAACCACTTCAGAACAGCGGGGAGCGATATAATAAAATAGGTATGAAATATTATAACTTAGGGCCAAGTACTTATCTTTTGTACGACTCTTGAGATACCGTTCGTTCTTTTGAACTTTGAGTAATCCCAGGATCTTATGTGACTGTTTTTTGCGTAATTTTATCTTTAAAATGCAACGTTGAAACATAATTGCAGTGCTACATTATATTTCGTTTAATTTAAACATGAGACCGTAATCAATTTAACGCTCTTACAAGAAAACGAATCCCCAAAGTAGGGTCGAAAGTTCGCAACAAAATTGAGTACATTCTTGTCAAAAAGAAGTGTAAGTTTCCAAAGAGGAATTCACACCTCATGCACTTAAGGGTCTGCTAGTTTTCTTTAAAAGCGCGGACATTCGAGCCGTTGGAGTTAAGTCAACCGTTCCCTCCCAAGGGCCTCGCAGACCCTACGCCCTACGGTCACTCACGGAATGCGAATAAATTTTCGCACTAATAGTCGTTGCTTACAGAAAATTGGCATTCTTTGTAGATAGATGCTCAAATGACTTGTCTGTTGTATGATTTAAGCGTGTAATGATGGATCTCTACAATATTTAATTCTATTTATATTCGGGATTAACTAGGAAGATGATTAAATATCTAGGTACTTAATAAAAAGTTTTTACTAAGTTATCTAGAAACGAAGATTTCGTTTATTTTATCATGTTATTGAAACGTTGAATAGTAGATAATATTATAATGAGCATAGGTATAACGTAATACTCCTTTTTATTGGTCTTCAATGGAGTTACATATGTATAGAAACCATGTACATAACAAGTTAATGAATTCATTCATTAATCAAGTGATATCATCACAAATATTAAGTGAGACGGAGCACAGATAAACATCAACACGGATATATTAGCTAAACGATTGGACTTCATTTATTCGAAGGGCAGAAATAAATACAGCGCAAGGGGCGAACATATTTGATGTAGGAAATGAAAATGTCATCGACTTATTACGCCTCAGGATTATTGATATAACTAACGATTATTTTCGATATAATCTGTGGCTTAATGTCACAAGTCACAAGGCGCCAAAATGAACAATATTTGAATTCGGAATGTGATTGCTTTTTTCTAGTGGATGAGTTTGTCGAAGATAGTGTTAATTTGAATTTGGAATTATTTTTTTTTTGTTTTTATATTACGAAAATGGTACAAACATTTAAGGTCATCAAAAATTTAGATATAAAAGAAATGTAACGGCTTCGTCACGAGTTTAAATTTCTTGTCTTGGTTTTGGTGTTGCTGGGGCATAAAAAGCATTCTTTTTAAAAATATACGTAACCAAAGAGAGGTCACGCGGTCACTAAAATTCCGAATATTTCCAATTTTGTATGGGTGAAACAGATGATTTTGATCCATTGCTTGGAATAATTTTTAATTGTGAAAAAGCAATTGAAAAATAAATAAAGACTTCTATGTTGTCATGTATGAAACTACTGAAGTCACCGAAAACATTGAATGAGCACCTACGAGATAATATAATAAATTAATAAATAATTTATTTCAATTAGCGAAAAAATTATGTAAATGATAGACTCTGTTCAATAGGTACGTAATGTTTTTAATCCTTCTCCTAACTAACATAAAATTCTGTTAAATTAAAAATTCAACTATCAAAACCGTTTACGCCAATCGGAAATAATCGAAAGGGCACGGTCTCTCGGGTCTCGGGGCAACTATGCCCTAAGATGAGCATCGTATGACTCGGCAAATTTGGAGAGACCCTGTCGACATAGAGCTGCTGTGACATTGATCATAATAGCTACGTGACATTACAATTTAGTTGGGTAATGTGTCGTTATAAGTGAACTAGTATGGGATGAAGAATTAGCATGGAAAAAAGCGAAATTGAGAAGTTAAATCAACCTTCTTGTTTTGTATTATATTGTTAAGCAAAATTGAGCAATTTCCCAAACTTTCTAGGTTTAAATTGTTAATTATATTTAAATGTAAATACGTCAAAATATTATTCAAAATGTTATTTTAGAGAAAACCATTTGAAAAATCTATCTTTAGGTACCCATCTTTAAATTGTTATATTTTGTCATCACAGTAATTTTTCTCTCCTTTTTACGAAATCTCCTCAAAAATTTTAACCAACAGCACAATATTTTTCATTTACAATTCTGAAATTTAACATAATACCTACAAAATACGTTTTACCGTTATGATGTCTCGTTGAGCTAATTTGGATACAGAGTCTAGATAACTTATCAAGCAAATAATGAACTTTGCTGAGTAACCGACTGCGCAAAAAGTCACATCTATTAGGCGGTATGAAAACGAAACAGAGTAAAAAACGCGGCAAAAAATGCAGTTAAGGTGTAACATAACAATTATAGTGTCGTTTTTGTGACTGACTTTAGAGTTAAACGTTGTAAGTAAATTTTTAGACGATTTTATAAATATTTTTCATTAATATAGAGTCAATTTAATTTTAGTATGTTGTTATTATTTATTTGACAGATCTTTTACAGTTTGATTATTTTCAATATTTTTCAAAACTAAAATAACATAGTTAATGGTAAGTATTTAAATATTTTACAATCACATTTAAAAACGTATTTCGCAAAATTATAACCTACCTACTGCTACTTCTATAATTATTACTTCCAACATCTTTAAAAACAATACTATCAATACCTATTTATAAAAAATACGTATGTTTGTCTATTTCCAGCAACATAACAAGTTGGACACCGGGACGGTCCCCGTGGGACGAACGATTTGCGCGCGGGCCAAATTGCCGCTCTTTAGCTGGACTTTAATAATCACGCCATATCCAATTTTCCGTTGAATCTGCTCGGAATACGAATGGGGAAGACATTTATTGAAATCGTCTTTATGTGTATTAATTTAGTAGTATTTCTGTAGATTATAGTTTTAATTTGTATGCATATTCAATAAGGAATCCACCTCTAATAAAGCTTTTAAATTTGTCAATCTAGGTACAAGAGAAAACATCATCATTACATTTTAAGTTAATTAGGAGTCTAATTTCATCTCATTTATTTCTACCTGAATAAAAAAGTACCTATGCATAATCGTAGAAAGTAAGACAAGTGGATAAATCGCGTTCAGAAACCTTTTGATAAACGTCTAAATTTCAAAACTGACAATCATTCTAACTTGAACGCACCCTAGCGGCCTTACATTATCTGTGGACAAAAAATGACCAATCTATGCGAAGCGTTGATACGAGGATGACTAATGGTCGCTCGGAGTTAGCAAATAGCCGCCAGAATTGGAGTGAAGTTGGAAAATTGTTTTATTCATAAATGCATGGATTGGACTTAGTGAGGATTTACGAAAAATATATGTTTTTTTGCGTAGGCACCTACCTAGGATTGGTTTGTAATTTTAATGATGAGATTATATTACGGCAGATTTAAAATAGATTTCTAAATTTGGATCTTATGGTTCATTGGAATCTTTAAAAAAAAGGATTAGGTATAGCCAAAGGTATTACGAGTATTTACTATTTATCATTTCTAGAGAAAATTCCAACGACCATCAGGGTTTTCATCTAAATCGACAATTTAGAAGAGCATCTAAAACAAACCAGTTCTAAGCGGAAAAGAGCTCAACACCAATAACAATAAAAATTAAATTCCATTATCAAAACATTAACAATAGCATTGCAAGAACTATGTGCAACGTAAAATTCTTTACCATTTGCGAAATACGACTAGAACTGCGTCTCAAATTAGCAATACAAAGAGAATATTTCGGGCGGCAATTGAAAGGAGAAGCAAATAATAGTTATTTGCTATAATCGGTCGAAGGGACGGCTGATTGCGCCCCGGGCTGGCATTTTTCCTATTTGGCTGGATACTTGCACTTTGCACTGCTCGTTAGTTAATACGATTTTACTGGCCATTTGGAAATCTTTTGGGAATAAAGATTCTCTGATCCTAGATTGTAAGTAGATGTACCTACTTAGTTCTTCTGTTTGTTAAACATCTACCATGGGTCTACCATCTACCATCTACCATCTACCATCCTGATGGTAGTGCAAAGAAATTTAGTATGGAAACTATATAGATCTATTGATCTTAAATTAACCTATAATAGAATGTAATAGAATGATAAAACTTAAGAAATTAGCAGGAGCTAGAAATATGGCTCATTGGCAAGAAATATCAGTGCCGGAGGAGCTTCAACTCATTATTGACGTTTTATTGATGGCTGAAGTCCTATGAATTTATAGACCTTTCGATACTAATAACTTTGTTTGTAGGACTATCTATCACTATGGATTTTCTAATAAGTTTATGATATCTACTTTATGACGATAAAACGGTCTCCAATTGCAATTGCTCTAGAATTGCTTCAATTAATCCTTTTTTTTTATACATGACCCAAGTTTATAGTTACAAAAAGTATTAAATAGGTTCTCACCAACTTTTGAAACTGATCCAAAACATTGATGTTTAGGGAAACCATTGCCATTTCAAGCAGATATTCCTATTAGGGTGACAATCGATCAATCGCTGGTATAAATAGGACAAGTCTCCCGAAAATGATGCATTATTTTCCCCTTTACCTCATCAGGGAACTTTTGTACTGACCCCTGTTGTTTTAATTCCTTCTTTTAGGGTTGAATTGGCACCGAAATTGACTGAGGGTTGCTAAGGATGTGGTTTAGTACTAAATCTGTATTCATTCGAAATGTGAATGAATGAATGAATGAATAATTATGTATGTAGGTACAATATAAAGTAATATAAGATGGTCTGCACGCAAAAATAATTATTTTGTAACAAGAGTTGCTGGTTGACCTTATGTCATTCCTATGACCTACGTTTCTAGTTTTTAATTCAAAAATCTTATCCCTTCCATATTAACAAAGTTTCCAAAACTAGTTTTTACCTGTCTTTTCAAAATGCACTAAAAAATGCGCAGCCAGAATGTCTTAAAAGATTAGCTACAAATTTAAATTTTAAACTAAAATATAACTGTTAAAACGTTAACATACGATCTTAAATGCTCTCTATTAAGTCATTGTTGAAGAATTTGATGAATTAACGCGATAACACACGACTCTTATATAAATGTTAAAGCCGGTCTACACGACTTGTCATGCTTGCGCAAATATAATAATATCAAGTCTGTGGTACTCTTATCACTTAGCATTAGCAATCTTATTATACTGATAACCTGTTACAACTATGATACAGTTTCTTATAGAGTTGAAGTTTGGCAACAATTTTTTTTACAGTAGGTAGGTAGGTACTAGAATTATATCCATGGTCGAAATTCGAACTTCTTATGCTACCTAATGGATTTTACAATAAGACATTTCGACTTATCGAGGTACGAGTATTTACTTAAATTTTACAATAACGTACATGAATAATATGTATCTAGATTTGTCTTGAGCTGAATTATTAGAACCAAATGTAATGTAACCAAATGTGTACATGTCTCTATAAGTAGATTTTTTAGCAAGCTTCTTGCGCAATTTTGAAATTCGTGTAGACCGACTATTTGTCTTCAAAAGTAAATTTATTTTATATAAACATTTTATATTTCTATTGAGCAGTCATTGAACAAGAGTTTTTATTTTTTATTGTTTGAATAAAATTAAAGAAATTACGACCTTAACAAGGACACAGCTTGTTAATACTTTATGTGAAAAAAAGAGAAATTTATATATAAATACGTAATAATTTCCTGCAATTTAAACAAATGTACCATCAAGGGGCGTGTGAATGAAATTTGATTTCCTGAAATTGCCGACCGTTGCCCAAACCGCAGACAGTTTGATTGCATCATAATACATTGATTATAATTTATTATAACACTTTCAATAGCTTTTATTATTTTATGCTATTCAAATCCATACTAATATTTAGTCTGTGCTAATATTATAAATGCGAAAGTAACTCTGTCTGTCTATCTGTTACTCAATCACGCCTAAACTATTGAACCAATTTGCATGAAATTTGGTATGGAGATATTTTGATACCCGAGAAAGGACATAGGATAGGTTTTATCCCGGAAATCCTACGGAAACGGGATTTTCTTTGAAAACGCGGGCGAAGCCGCGGGCGGAAAGCTAGTTTATAATAAAAAATAAATTTACAATACATTTATAATAATTATAATTACCTACATGTACATCTTGTAATTACAACTACATACATATTTTGTAATTACAATTACCTACATGACATTAAGACATTCTTAAATGCATAACATACTTATAAAAGTTAATTTTATGCCAAAAAGCACTACATACTTTTATTCAAATCCGTAAATTAAAATTTTTCTAGCCAATTTAATTTTTCACTAGCATTGCCAATTTTAACACTCTATCTTACATAGATATTTAGCAACGAAATAATATTTCAAAAAATGTTTCTGAATGTTCAATATCATCAAATATTTAACCAAGAAATAACAGTTATTGTATACATGCTGTGTATACATGTTATCAGTTTGAGAATAAAAACTAGATCAAAAATTAAATGAACGTAGGGCGTAACAAATTCTAATGAGTCAGCTTTTTCTTGCGGCCTCTGAATACAAGTAGATTCAGTTTTTAGTCGCAATTTAATAAAAATAATCAGTTTTAATTATTTTAGGTTTAAGTGTATTCGATATTAATGATAAATATTAATTAAAGGTTACTATTATACAAGTTGATATAGAGTTAAATAAATCGGAATATTCCAAAGGATGTGGTTTAAGATCGGAAGGACTAGTAGTTCCTGAGATTAGCGCGTTCAAACAAACAAACAAACTCTTCCACTTTATAATATTATTAGATATAGATTTTATATTATTTTAATTGAAACATCAATTATAACATGATTTAAAATTAATATAATTAGTAACCATTAGTTGTTTATTCATTACGAATATTATAATCTATTTACACATATAAAAACTTGTTTAAAATAAACATGTTATATATAGTTAGAAAACTAATTGCGGTCGCACAAAAGATTCATGTTTTTTGTTGTATTTTTTGTGAGATCAGGTGCATCGATTGACTCAGAAAAGCTATGTTTATATCGGTGAGTTCCAAATGGGTTGATAGCTGAATGATTATTTCTTTCTATTCAATTTTTGTAATGATTTCTAGTATTTTAAGTTTATGGTGGAATATACGTTATCGCAAAAGATCAGAAAACGTAGGCAATTAGTGTTTTATAAAGCTCTATACCTATGTTTCACTAATTATATTTCCATAACAGCATTGTTATTCATACGAAAATTAAACATTATGCTGATAAAAAGTCCCTGATTTTATAAAAATATTATTTGTATCTGCTTACCAAATTCCATCAGTTTCGCCTTGCAAGGGCCACGAATACCTAAGTAAATTAAGCACTTATTATGTATTTAAATAAATTTGAACCATTTCATATTAATTATATAAATATTATGTCTCTCATAAATTATGAAACCACATCAGCGAATCTTTTCTACAAGTAGGTAACAAGAGCCATCTCTTATTACTAACAAGACTCATCTATTCACAATTATTCTTCAATAAAAAAGAAACGATTTACACCAGACGCTAGTTAATAGAATTTCTATGAAACAAGTCTATCATCGAAGTAACTTAAGAGTTCCTTTGTTCCTTCCCTGCATACATTCATTTTATTATTTAGTTACGCTCCTTATTTTTCAATCAAAATGTCTGATACAGGATGCTTTTTGCTGTACCTTTTACGATGGAGTTTGACGAAGTGTGAAAGTGCTTTGATTCTGAGAGAAAGGGTTTTGTTTAATACAAAAGGTTTTAAACAGCTCGATGTATAGTTTTTGAAATTTATAGTCTATAGAAAATTCATAATGCTGTGAAGAATTTTATATGCGTCACATGTTAGATTTTGTGTCGTGTTGTATTATAAATAATTAAATAATGTGTTTACTATAAATATATTGATAGGTACCTTATGTTCAGGTAAGTGTTATATTCCATTTCATTGTCTTAGAAATTTTTTAAATATTAATTGGATTTATTGTTATTTGAATGACTGCTTACTAATAAAATGTTATCCAGACGTTTAAAATCTTGCTCTATGTCTTAAAACATACTAAAATTATAAAAAAAATGAATGAATAGTTGAATTTATTGAAAAACCATCCATATTTACCACCTACAATTGATCCACATATAATTTAAAAGAACAATAAAAGCAGTCAATCATTTGCAGGTCGATTTGCGTATCCAATCCAGATTATCTCTATAACGGTAGACTTAACCACGACTCGGCCATTCAATAACATAATCTGTGGAAAAAACAGGCGGCAAATTGGTAGCTTCCTCTTTAAATTCGATTGTAAATTATGCTGGGAAATGTTTTCTTTTTTCTTGCTTAATGCTATTCGTAATTGATTGATTTTTGTGTTAGTTCTTTATTGTTTTAATTCTTTTGGGGTACATTTTTTATGGAGGTAATAAATTGTTTTCCAATGAGATCAAACGTGCATTTGTAATAGGACAAGTACCTAGAAAAGGGTGCATAGCTAAAGCTCAGGATTTAGGTAATACTAGGTAGGTATACCAGAAGATAAATAAAAAAATTATATACCTAAAACCGTTACTGAAAAACATAACTCAGACATGTAGGTAGGTCAGTACAATTATTGTCATAATCAAAGATTTAACAACCTACTTTATTACAAGAACATAATTTTATCTTCTATCATCCCACAAATCAATGTTAAATGAACCGAATTCTCATGCCAATTACTCTAAAGCGAATAAACTGAGTTAAAACATTCGTTTACATGTCTCATTACGAATGTTTCTGGGAAAACGACAAATTACGAAGGCCAACCTGATGATATTATAAAGATTACAAAAGTTGTATTGTCTCGACAAATTATAGACATACTAGATTTCCGCCCGCGGCTTCGCCGGCGTTCGCAAAGGAAAACCCGCATAGTTCCCGTTCCCGTGGGATTTCCGGGATAAAAACTATCCTATGTGTTAATCCAAGTTACCCTCTATATGTGTGCTAAATTTCATTGTAATCGGTTCAGTAGTTTTTACGTGAAAGAGTAACAAACATCCATACATCCATACATCCATACATCCTTACAAACTTTCGCCTTTATAATATATATTAGATGTGATATAGATCTGCGTTTTTGCCGCGTTTTTTTTGTTTTTTTTTTAACTGTCAAATTGATGACGTGTGTGTGTGTGTGACGTGCGAATGATTGATTTTGATTTTGTAATCTGTGGTTTTGAGTTTGTATTAAAATTTAATGCGAATTTGTATTATTGTTGTTTAGTTGAGTTTAATATACTCAATTGGAGTATGAAATTGCTTATTATTATAATTTTTTTTCAATGTTACTTGTGATTGCCAAATGTAGAGTCAATTCTTATGTCCAGTGCATTATTTTTATTTTATGCAAATTATAATTTAATTCATAAAATAACATTGAATATTATATTTATGTCTACACTTTCTTAGCACTGCAAGAACTGTAGACTTGTAGAGTCATGCGAAGATAAACATCTTAATTTAAGCAACTCGTTTTGTCCTCAGTTTTATGTTTTATTTAAAAATAAAATATTAATATTGTTGACAATTGAAATTAGTTATTCAAGTTCGTTGTTTTTAAAATCAAGTTTTTTATTGTTTTTATAGAAATAATTTTATTTTACATGTTTATTTTTGAATAAAAAAATAGTTATCAGTTTTCCATCACGAATTTTAAATGAAGTTTATTTTTTGAGAAAAAAAACTAGAAAAATCTGAGTATCAGTCATAAAATTAAATTATTATCATACAGACTTCCTGTCCATAAGAAATAAAGTCAAGTATGATGACACACCCAGAACAATTACAATCGCTACAAAAACCAGTTCCACTGTATCATAGAGATCTCTATCTAGGACAATATTTTGGGTAATTTCACTTCACCAACAATCTTACATAATCTTATAAAATTATTATTATAATGCCCACTCTTATTTTCATCTCAGTTTTATTCAAACACTAAAAAGCACATTAAAAAGAAGCACAATTATTAAATTACGCAAAACAAATTGACCGCATCATTCAAATAAATACTAATTGAGTGTTCAAACTTGTTTCCCATTAAAGCGTGACAACATGTAAACATTCAATTAGCATTAATCTATAAAAAGTGTAAATAAAAATTAAAATATAAAGAAAAAAATGAAACGTGCCCAGGTTCGAGATGCGATTGGTTGGATGCTTGTTGCTGCCGACAGATATCCGGGCTTGTCTGTACGAACCAGGAATGGGTGAAGGCAGTGTTCAAGCCCGGGTTGAGCCCCGGCCCCGGCCCGGGCAGGCCCATCACCCCGGGCAGCCCCCCGGGCCGCTGGTGGTGCGGAAACCCCGCCACGTAGTCCATAGCCACCGCTTGATATGGCAACATGCTCACACACTACTTCAACAAGAATCAGTCCTATTTGACAGTTCTATTCGCGCGCACACACATTTCGTCAGTCCAATATGAATAAAAAATTATGTCCAACACAAAACTACCGGGATAACTCGGCTCTTGTAGAGTTCTCAAACTTAAAACATTTCGGAAAAGTTCAATATTCGCTCGCGCTCACGCGTGATGCGAGTTTTCGGCCGCGATGCTTTTCAGTTATCAAACAAACCGCTCTGTTTTCGCGACCGATCATTTACAGGGATAGCTATTCACAGGGGAAAAGTCACGCACAGCCACCCACTTAATAAATATTCTGGGCATATATCCGTTTTTACGCAGACGTGACTGGCTGTGAACTGTCCGATTTTCACGTACGGAACGCGCGGCCGATTATCGAAAACAGTTGCACGCGTCCCCCTCTCTCGACCTCGGACGTGCAACTGAAACCAAGCACGCGCCAAACGAGACTCTATTACCCTCAGCCTAGACGTCCCGGCTCGGTACCACAGAGGGGGACGCCGCTCTATAATAGAAAGAGACGGCCGCGCTCGTCGGTTATCGTCGCGGAGTTAAAAGCCTGCGTCGTTACACGCTTCGTAATAGGCGGTTACGTGATTGGGCGTGGCCAAAGCTATTAAGTTGAATTGTCGCGTTGTGATTGGTTAAAATTGCTAGTAGTAGCCTACGTGATATGTTCAGGAATACGTTTATAGCGTCCGCTCGTGGAATATAATAAGTGGAATGTTGGTTGGAGGTTCGCCAGTTGCGGCCGGGTTGCGGTTCGGTTCCCGATTCGTGTATGGGTTTAATTGTAGGACCGTTAATTTGTTTGGGCGAGGTGAATATTAAGACGATGGGTGTGGCCGCACCTGTAGGTATCGATTGTAATTCTACGAGATGAGCGGTTTATGTAAACATTAATCATACGTCATTAGACGCTGGCTGAATCGAGGCAGACATCAAAGAATGGCGTAGAAACTGTAGTATTGTCTCAACAGCTGTTCTAGTACCTATAGGTTGGACGTTAACTGTTTGAAATAAACTAAACTTATGGTAAAGTATGGAAATACTGAGAAATGTAGAGACAGTAATAGAATCAATAATTTCCAGATTCATAAGAAGTTATTTCAAACAATAATTTTATTTGTATATTATCTCATAAATACATAAAGGTAGATAACTATTTGTGACTACCTATGTTAGATACCTATAGCCCAAACATATAATGAAATGTTAAAGTTTTTGGTAAATTAACAATTTCTTGTCTCTATCACAATAATTATCTACTAGGTACCTACTACCTACTCAAACTTAAAAATTTACAAACCCCTCTACGAATACCTATATTTCAAAATTACTTACAAGCAAAAAAAAATTGTGACTGGCTCTATCTACTGTTATAAAGCAAAGAAACATCCTAAAAACGCACTTGTTTTTGAAATATTTATTTACTTCATGAGAAATCAAATCAATTTGTAACCTAGATAGTGGATATTTATCAATTAATAAGGAGGTAAACGGTATGTTATAGCTATAGAATACCAATTTATTAAGATACAACAAAACCAAAACACAGATGTAGAGACGATCCAAACTTTATTGATTTCTGTCGAGGCGTGGCGCAGACGATACCTAACCTAATATTTATGTGCTATGTAACCTTGGTGGATGCGAGTATCTACTTTGAACCCAATTTATTGGTATTAGAGTACATTTTTGGATGATGTGTTTAGATATAGGATGTTATTGGCATATAAGAAATGTCGAATCTTTGAGGTGTGAGCTTCAAAAAAAATATAGTAATGTAGAGATCAGACTCTATATGTATCTAACTACGTCATAGCACACCTATATCTTAACTAACTATACCTAGCCAAAGAGAACATTAAAAAGTTATTTATCTAATTGTAAAATAATCCTAAGGTCAACATAACATTTTCACATTCAAAATGCTTTGTAATACATATACCTAATAATATGCTTTTATGAAAATAATGGCTCGCTAAATGAATCTAGGTACAACAAATTTCAAAATCCATTTGGACACACTAAATATAAATATAAATCAAAACTAGTATCAAATACGTTATCACAGCAAACAGCAATTGCATGATAATTGTCCAATAGAAATATTATTGACCAATCGTATGTCATTGGTCAAATAATCGTAATTGGTCAAATAATCCCGCTTAGGTCGACCCGGAAGCGGTTTGCGACGTCCGGTATCTACATTTGCAATTTGACACATTTGACGTATTGTATCAAATACAATTCAAATGTTCTAAACGTATGAGAACAGGTGGATTTTCATTGATATGCTGTTTGCTGTAATTATTTCCATGGCTTGATGTTGGCAAACTCTAACCAAATAATATTGGAATTCACTTTTATTGATATTCTAAATATTATAGTACAATATTAAAATGTTTAGAATAAAATTTAATAGGTAAAGATTAAGTTTAAGTTTGCTTTGAATGCATCGATGTTAAATTATTTTAAAACATATCTATTATAATAAGCACTTAAGATATAATAAATCATGAATACATATATTCAGATAATATACCTATATATTCATATAGAAAAACCTTAAAGAAGGACCTTGCTAAAAAACCAGATGAGGTAGAAATTTGTGAACTGATAAGTGGTAATAATTGCATCTGAACGAATCAGATAGAGTTTTGCAAAAATAAATAAACACTTTTTCACAAAAATTTAAATCAATACGTATCAAGTAGTCAGTTATGTTAATTTTTCTGCATGTATTCAAGAAGAACGTCTCTTCATTATATCTCTATCACCCATTAAACCATCACGCGAACAAATACCCAAAAATAAATTGAATTTAACAACAAAACACGTGTTAAATTATCGAAAGCTCAGTCAGTTAGCGTTATAGGTTCGTTTTTCATTCCAGAAACGTTTTTGTTTTGTAGGCGGTTACGGTAAACATCTTATAATCAATAAAGAGATCGTTTCAATGGACACGGTCACGTTGTGTCGCGGACGCGATGGTACGCGGGGGAGTGTGGTCATGAGCGGAGCGGGAGCGGGAGCGGAAGCGTTAGCAGACTTACTAAATAGTAAATATAGTAACTATATTAGTGGATTGTAACAACAACACAATATAGCCACTATCCAGAAATAGTGGCTAAATTGTGTTGTTGTTTGATTTGATTAGTTTTTCATACTGAGCTTTGTAACTAATTACAAGAATGTATTGGTATTGAAAACCCTGGAACTTAATTAGAGTGGATTTAAATAAAATGAGACAGGCATAAATCTAAATAGGTACTTACTTAAATAGTAGGTATAAAAAAATGTTAATTGGTTCGTAGTCCTAACCATCGTTTTAGCAAATGAAAATTTTGTTTTGGTATATGGCATTTTTTTTGTAATAATAATTATAGACGTTCTTAACAATTCACATCGAAGAATAGAGAAACAAAATATGTGATAGCCTTTAGATAATTATATAATGGTTTCGATTCATTTGTATAGCTGTAAGCAGACAAACAGAACAGGCACACAAAAGCCTGTACACGCATCAACTATAGTTAGAAATCGCGTCGCTCATCACCAACGCTTCTAATCGGGGGAATCAACCAGAAAACTGTCGTCCATTGAATAATTCGTGATTTCCAGTTTTTCTCGACAGGTTGATCAGCGGCCGTGATCTTGATATTGGGATTTCAGAACTGGCCATTGAACCTGCCTGAATTGCTACAGTTATACCGATTTTATACTATTTACTGATATTTATTTGGGTGTTAATGTACTTAGATTCTGTTAAATATTTTTGGTTTTATTCGCTGTTCACCCCAGTTTCGAACAGGTTATCCGAGATAAGAAATAATCGTGTTCATAATGAATCGTGATGAAATCGGGCTCAGATGTAGTTTTTTAATGATAAAATAAAAATGTTGTGTGGTTTTATGAAACCACGGTAAAAGTGAAACTGTTCGAACGGTTCCGAACACTGCTTTGTGTAGCGCATGTCGCGTGACGGTCGGCTGACGAGTAGGTACTTATACCTACTCGGCATCCGCGATACACGCGACATGCGCTACACAGACCAAATAATTTGAGACGATGTAATAAAAGTTTCACTTTAAAAATAAATCGATAGAGTAGGTAGCTTTTAAGCTTTTAGTAAGAAACTTACACTAATACAAACTGAGCAAATTGATATAGCTCTAATTAAGCTTGTGCTTGAGTAAATGAGTGTAGATTTCTATGTTTCATAATCAGAGGCGGCTCGTGACAAAATTTTATGGGTGTTCACTTGAAATAAAACACTGAAAATACATGGTGTAAAGCAGTACAATTTATCAAAAAAATTACTTATAAAGAAAATGCATACGTGATACGTCTTTCTTTTTGGTGTGCAAAAATATCTATAACTTAAAGCGACAAGACCGATAGACGCCAATTGCAGTTCATTCAACAAATGGTACCGAGATTGTGAATGTTTTTTCATCTTGATTGAAAGATGAGCTAAGTCGTCAACGCCCGTTTCAGTCCAAGCACTCTCACCTCCGCCGGCCGCGCCCGCTTTAAATAAAAGACACGGAAAACAAAATAGTTTGTTGCTTTCATCACAACCACACAACCACGGTGTTTTCACATATTGTTCAGATTTAAACACACGCGTATATGTTTTCGTTTTTGTCGTACATTTTTGCGTAAGATCAAGTTCAGGCCGTGGCGGTCCCTTAGCTTTACATTCAAGCCGAATTTGTAACGTTTTATCACACTTTTTAATGAACGCCACATTATAATTATTGTTAATTTTAACACTCACAAGTAATACTGATAACTTCAGGCTATTTCAACACGTATTTTATAATTTTAATTAGAAAATTGCATGAATCGCGCGCGTGCATTGAAGTTGACTCGAGTGTTTGTTTATATTATAGAAGTGGTAACTGGCAACCTCGCGCGCAATCGCTGTCCTGCCTGGCGGTAAAAACGAACCGGCAACGTTTGCGGGTGCGGCGCTCCGAATTTTGCTACTTTTCCATAGAAAATATTTTGTTTCACGCGCAGGGCTCTGGCAAAACCCTCTCTTTCACTCCTATTGGATTTCGTATTAGGAAATGTACTAAATCTTTTTTCATTGGAGCGCAATCGTGAGCGCTCCGCTTCGCGCGTTACATAATACAGTAGGTATATTATACAGGTGTATGGGATGATGGAATGATGGATATATTCATTGGTATTAACAGTAGTTTTAAAGATTACGATTGATTTTAAATAGTAATAATTAATGGTAATAATTAAATTAAGGACTATGATTTTATTATAATTATTTATGGGAGTTCACTGCACCAGCGCTCCTTAGGGCGAGCCGCCTCTGTTCATAATGTCAAGTGTATTTTTGGAAAATATCGTCCAACCCTTTTATTTACGTGTTCATTGATTGGTAATTAACTTATCGGATAGAAGACGGATAAATTTCTATGAGCATTAATTCAAAATAAACTCATATTTTGGAATAAGAATTAAAAACTAATCAATAAGGCTAGTTTTCTTATTGAACCTAGGTGCAATCTACAAAATAATTTTACTTGACTATTATTATTATTATATATATATAGTATATTAAATGATAAGAAATCTCCATATATTAAACTCAAACATCTATTTATTCAATTAGACTTCTTATTAATGCACTTTTGAATCGGCATAACATTTTTTATTATTTACCATTATTTCATTCATTATTATTTCACATTGCATCATTAATTACCCACTAAAATTGTTTACATCCAAGCTATTAAGTAGCTTACTGTTTACAAAAACGTACCAAGACAGCCCAAGCGGGTACGTGCGTCCCTTCGCAATGTGGGCCAGCCGATCGATGCTGATTAACATTCAACATCTGCACTATCGTAGGATTAGTGACGTCACTGTTGCTTCGATCGCGCCTTTTTTCGTTGTATGGGACATCCCATGGGCTGCTGGTCTATGTGGTTATAGTGACGTAAGTTGCTTATCTGATGATACCATCATCATCATCATCAGCCCGTTTCGTTTGAATTGTGACGTAAGTTGCTTATCTGATGATACCATCATCATCATCATCAGCCCGTTTCGTTTGACGTAAGTTACTTATCTGATGATACTATTATTAACGTACCAAATTCATCATCATCAGCCCATTTTGTTTGAATTGTGACCATTTGAATCAGGTACCAATTACCATCATCATCATCAGCCCATTATGTTCCCACTGCTGGGACACGAGCCTCCCATGATGGATCAGGTAATCCTAAATCACCATACTAGCAAAGTGGTGGTTGACAGTTGATTGTTTGTTTGATTGTTGATTTTTTGACAATATGTCGGTTTCTTCTCGATGTTTTAGCGTTTAGAATAATTAAAAATCTGCATGTATGTGCATTGAAATTTAAAGAGTAGGTAAGTAGATATGTACCTACAATAGCGGTGAAAATATTAATTCACGTCAATTACCTATGCCTAAATTCTAGTACAACAAACCACTTACATTCAATTATCATGTACACGGGTAAATTTACTTACAAATAAACATGTCCAAGTTTATCTCACATTACCCCAGAATTAGGGAAGCACACACGCATTAAGATTGCAACCCTGATACTTTGATGCGAATTAAGATATTCTAATTTTAATTGTCCCGCGCTTTATGGGTGTAGGATAAGTGTTGCCTTGTACAAAATTATGGTTGTAGGTCGTAGGAGCTTAGAACATTGATACAGCATAGATAGATCTCTTCCATAGCATGCCTAACCTAGGGATAAAATCGTGTCCCAAACCGTTCAGGATTACTATAATGCTACCACAATTTAAAGTACCTACACTATGCTGAAATATTAAAAATAGCACATTACAATAAACAAATATTATAGGTAGGTATGTATTTACAAATTTTAGTAATTTAGGTTTGTAGATTTTTATTTTTTTAGCAATTTTAAATACTAAATGTATGAAATGGGTTCTATAATTTTGAAGCATAAAGTTTCATTTATCTAAAAAAAGTATCCTTTACCTTTCTAAGCATTTAAAATAAATTTGTACACATAATTTATTTAAACAACAAATCATAAAGGATAAGGATATCAAATCTTAACCCTTCACTAAGGGGTTGTTTTATTAATTTATTTAGTCTGGTATCGCGTAAATTATACAAATTCTGGTATAATTGGCCCCATATGCAAAGTTTAATGTTTCGCCTTGATTTTATCTTTGTTTAATACATTCCTTGATGGAGGGTTGAGCAAATATAATCGCAGGTTAGTTGATCTGCTACTTTGTTACTTCAAAATTGTCATATTTCATTAATATAATATTAAGTATAGATGAGGTAAATCGCTCTATATAAGAAAACACTGATGGCTTAAACACAGATAAAGCTTTCTATTAACCTACATTGAAAAATGAGTAGTTCTAGAATAGATGTACTAAAACGGAAATTGGTCCTGCCCTCTGACACCTCGGACTGATTGTAAAATCATTCTTCATTATCATTCATGTGCATTTTATTATTTCTGTTCAATTTACAATTTTAAATGTTATTAGGTAGATATCATTTCTAAGACTGCATAAGCTATTATTTATGTGTATTATTCGTATAAATAAACTCTCGTATGATCATTGTATTAATAATTACAATCGGTACTCCTTAAAAAGCGCTGAATTAGCAGCCTCTATATTCTCAGGTCGATATTAAATTTTCTACTCATAACAACGACAGACCCACAGCTAGTTCTTCAATAACGCGTCGCCATCAACACGATATTAATCCAGCTAAAAATATCGTACGGATATGAGTTTGTGAACATTGCTCATTCGGAGCACTATCCCTCCCCTCCGTACAGTCGGTAACGTAGCTGCAGTACAGTCAGCAACTAGTAGATATTATAAGGAGTATTATAGGATCAGCAAGTATGGGTAAATCTATACTTAATATTATAAAGCTGAAGAGTTTGTTTGTTTGTTTGAACGCGCTAACCCCAGGAACTACTAGTCCGATTTGCAAAATTATTTCGGTGTTAGCCAATTTATCGAGGAAGGCTTATAGGCTATATATATCATTACGCCACAACAGGAGCGAAGTCGCATGCGGTTGAAACCAAAAAGCGCACAAAATTTGGGAATAGCTTGAAAAAACGGGTGGATGCGTATGTGTAAAATTAATTTTGAAACGGATAGCTATGTTTTTGTTACTGCAAAATTAGAATCAGAAAATAATGCATCATAACACGCATTCAATTTTTAAACTATCATCAATGTTGCTATAATATGAAGCTACTTCACAATTTCCCTCCAAACACAACATTCACAATATTAAAAAAGCGCTTTACAACATTAAAAAGCGCTTGAAACAAAAGTGTAACAGTGTTAACACCAATTTGCTTCACAAACGGCTACTTACACTTTAAAAAAGTCAATTACATTACGCCCCTTGCTACATTTTTCTTGCTCTGTTCCCGTAATAAGGGACTTTCTTCAGAACCTAATAACGCGGGTAATTTTTCAATTGGCAAGGTTGGCAAGTTAGGTGTGGACCGGATTATGCAGTAGGTAATATTATGTTTGTGTCTATTTTATTTAATAGGTACACTATTTAGTTTGGTAAAAAGTATGATTTTAAGTGATTTGTATGTAGGTACTTTTTTGAACTGTTATTATAATTAATTGTGCTTTTAGTGAAGAAATGAATTACAGGTATTTATTTTATCATTTCCCCACCTTAACTGTGCCTTAATTCTTAAAAGTAAAGTGCATATCCCCGTTAAATCTGCAATTATTTTGACCCGAAGACCAGAAAAATTTGATTTCTTCGTGTTATAGATTTGCAAATATCTTTTAAGTTGTTTACCCTAACAGAAACAATACGAATAAACAAATATCATAAAATTGGTCCGGTTGTTCTTTAAGTCACTTGTAGATAGACTTATCTGTGTTTACTATACTTTATTTTTATGTCATATATAAACTGTATATTAAAACATTTTTTTTATTATTTTGCTCTAAGAAATAGTTTATGCAGTACATGTTGCATAACACCGCCCATAACCGATTTACATACATAAACTGTTGACGCTGTAAAAATACAAGTTGAACATTCGTCTTCGTCTCACCCTCGAGACAAGTGCAATACGTAATCTTATTTATTGTACTTTTTACGAAGAAATGTTTAAAGTCATAGGTAGTCCCATAACCTACACCTATAGAATAACTAGATCGTATTTTTCATATATGTTCTGGGGGTTAATATTCGGAGGTATATTTTCTCCCTTTCTGTATATTTTTCCAAGCAACGAATGCTTTTAAAAGTGTTCAGAGAGTGAGAGAATTTGAAACAGATGCATTACTAAAACTATACTAATTATAAAGAAAAGCGATAAAGCAGATTGTGGTCATTAATATATATATTTTATGTTATTTATTACAACAACTGTTCTCCCTTTTGGCAGATTTACCCTAGTGTTGTTAACATTAAAAAAAGCTTTTTTTTTTTTTTAATTTTTTGACATTCGCAAAAAGAGCATGTCGCGGACGTGTTGACAGGCGACAGCGTTTTAACCACCCAGTCACCCACAATTGCATGCTTCGATAAATAGCACAGGTTCAAGAAGATATAGACGGGATTTAATTTAATTTGGTAACGGTACCTTTGAGAATTTAATTTCCTTCATAATTTTAATGTTCTGAATTTATTAATTACTAGAGGTCCGCCTCGGCTTCGCCCGTGGTACATATTTCGCAATAAAAGGTTAATAATTATTATTATTTATTATTCAGCCATGGCTGTCCCACTGCTGGGCAAAGGCCTCTCTTCCCTTCGTCCATGTCTTCCTATTGTGAGCAATTTTAGTATCAAATAATATCAAATCTTTTTTATTTCTTACTTTTCCGTTTTTGAAGTCGGTTGTTTTTAACGCAGTTATTTTTATTAGTTAATATTAAGCTTTCCGTGCGATTAGAGATTTTTATGAAAATTAAGCTCTCCGTGTGATTAGAGCTTCTTGTGAAAATTAAGCTCTCCGTGCGATTAGAGCCTTAAATGAAAATTAAGCTCTCCGTGCGATTAGAGATTTTTGTGAAAATTAAGCTCTCCGTGCGATTAGGGCTTTTTGTGAAAATTAAGCTTTCCGTTCGATTAGAGCTTTTAATGAAAATTAAGCTCTCCGTGCGATTATACCTTTTTGTGAAAATTAAGCCTCCGTGCGATTAGAGATTTTTGTGAAAATTAAGTCTTCATGCGATTAGAGCTTTTTGTGAAAATTAAACTCTCCGTGCGATTAGAGCTTTTTGTACAAAATTAAGCTCTCCGTGCGATTAGAGCTTTTTGTGAAAATTAAGCTCTCCATGCGATTAGAGCTTTTTGTTAAAATTAAACTCTCCGAGCGATTAGAGCTTTTTGTGAAAATTAAGCTCTCCATGCGATTAGAGCTTTTTTTTGAAAATTAAGCTCTCCGTCCGATTAGAGCTTTTTGTGAAAATTAAGCTCTCCGTGCGATTAGAGCTTTTTGTGAAAATTAAGCTCTCCATGCGATTAGAGCTTTTTGTGAAAATTAAGCTCTCCATGCGATTAGAGCTTTTTGTGAAAATAAAGCTCTCCGTGCGATTAGAGCTTTTTGTGAAAATTAAGCTTTCCGTGCGATTAGAGCTTTTTGTAAAAATTAAGCTCTCCGTGCGATTAGAGCTTTTTGCGAAAATAAAGCTCTCCGTGCGATTAGAGCTTTTTGTGAAAATTAAGCTTTCCGTGCGATTAGAGCTTTTTGTGAAAATTAAGCTCTCCGTGCGATTAGAGAATCGCTTAATTTTCACAAACCTTTTTAACCGACTTCAAAAAAAGGAGGAGGATATCAATTCGGCCGGTATATTTTTTTTTATGTATGTACACAGATTACTCCGAGGTTTCTGAACCGATTTACGTGATTCTTTTTTTGTTCGATGCGGGATGGTGTCGAATGGGTCCCATAAAATTTTTTCGGATACATATTTATTCGGATAAATTTTTGTCTGTACTCGATGACTAAATTGAAATGTAGCAAGTAACTTTGATTCACTTCCCGGTAACCGATTGAGCTATGTAAATTTGATAGCGATGAAACATTATCATGACGTGAAGCTGATTTGATGATGGAATCGGAAGGTGGCCATAGGAACTCAGTAATATATTGACTCAACTTTATCGAGTTTGGGCTCGTTTGATTCGTGATGAAAATTACACTAAAAAGTATTAAATAAAAATAACTGCGTTAAAAACAACCGACTTCAAAAACGGAAAAGTGAGAAATAAAAAAGATTTGATATTATTAACTACTACATATTATTTATACTAGCGGTCCGCCCCGGCTTCGCCCGTGGTACATATTTCGCAATAAAAAGTGGCCTATGTCCTTTCTCGGGTATCAAAATATCTCTATACCAAAATTCATGCAAATTGGTTCAGTAGTTAAGGCGTGATTGAGTAACAGACCGACAGACAGAGTTACTTTCGCATTTATAATATTAGTATGGATGTATTTCATCTTGGTAGGAGCATCGCATTATCTTATAAAATGAAAGCATCACAAAAAGGTGGATGTTAAATGTGGTAAGTGGTAACATTACATTGTAGGTAGATATTACGAAATGAGGTTTAAATTTTATAGATTAGAATAAATTGTCATTCCCTTCTAAAACATTCAATCAAATAATCAATACATACAATAATTATTATTCTCACGATAGTTAGTACAATATTAAATAACATCTCAAAAATAGTGTAATTAAAACAAATCCACATTGACCTATCTATAATTTACTAGCTCTATGGTCCACCCCTCGCGAATAAGTTTGTGGGTGACTTCGAATTGAAATAAAAAATGTAAAAAATTACATGAGTTTTACATTACGGTGCAAAGACTTTCTTGTCCAATTCTCCATTTAATAATAAAATAATAATTTATAAAGAGTGGTCACGGTTCAATAATCAATTCCATATTTTGGTAAAATAAGATTTAATATAGGCACTTCAATATAATTGACACTTTTATATTTTTGAGAGAGATCACAAAAAAAATTACTTACTAAATATTATTCTGTTTAGGTATGGTTTAACTTGAGAGTGTTTAAAATTCATTTTCTTTTCATTACAAATATCACACATTAATAAAATAATTTTAAAACCGTTTCAGAAATTAAGGATAAGTAAATCCATATCAAAATTCACCAAATCAAGGG
Organism: Colias eurytheme; assembly: GCF_061535395.1. Lineage (NCBI taxonomy): Eukaryota > Metazoa > Arthropoda > Insecta > Lepidoptera > Pieridae > Colias > Colias eurytheme. The sequence goes on along the minus strand of NC_142999.1, from coordinate 7,066,081 downwards.
GAAGGCCCGTTTGCAAGAATTAAAACCGTTAAAATTTATATCCCTGTTCCATTTTTAAAATTTCAAAACGTCATCAAGCAAAGACAAAATACCACAAATGTCTGTGCGCATCAAAATAAGATGAAATCGTAATTCGTTTCGTCATCCAAACGAAAGGCTACTAGTAAAACAATGAATGAGCAACGAAACAGTAGACGAGGTATGCGTCCATTCTACCTGTTAAACGCCTACCGATGTGTACTCCGACCTAGCGGCTTGATACTTTAATAAAACTTGAGATTTTTGTTCATGTCAAGTTTTACAATTAGTGTCTATGGAATTATGAGGTCATTTTCGATTTCTATTGGAGTAAAGGTGGTTTAAAAATTGTATTGTTATCATTTTATTAAAATTAAATAAAATGCAATTTATACCGTTGCGTTCGTGATTGAAAAATAACGAACGGTATAATAATTCTCTTCTTATTTCGGAACGTGATTTATATAAATTGTAATCGAAAATATGTAATTGTAATCATAATGCTTGTACATTTTAATTCATTTCACACATCTATAGAGCTGTCTGTTAACATCCTAAAACCTTCAAAGTGACTATCCACTACATACATACACTACATATAGCTAGAGCTAGCTAAGCATTATTTTTGTTTGTTTGTCCCGATTGGTAAAACATTTCACCAGCAAAAAGCTATTCCCGATAGACAATCTATATTTTATTGTTTATTCTGTTCATACCCAACCCAAGCATAATCAATAAAGTATCAAACAACACCAACCACACTACAAAACCGCCGAAGTCACGTAAAGGCGCGGTCGAGAACGCACGTACACCAATCATTTGAATCGCGCCCGTGACCGCGCAACTGTCTCCCTCACACATATACAACTTGTTATCCTCTCTCTCCCTCCCGCATCATCCACCGGGAAATCCGAATGCTCAGCTAGAGCATCAAATTAGGTGCTTTGACATTACAGTAAGATGATAGATTCTGTTTGATATCCTCTGGGCTTTGCTAGGTGAAAATGTGAACTTTACATACGATATAGACGCCCAAGGGAAGAAGATATTCGAGATTGATACAGATATTGAAATTTGCTTTGAGCTGGAAATTTTCAATCGAGTTCAATAAATATGTAAATACTAAAAAACCTTACGTAATGCTTGACGCCTCATTCAGAAATTTCATTGATTACAAAGGAAGAAAGGAAATTTCATTGATTACATCTTAATTCATAGTAGGTAGGTATATTAAAACTGCAATTTATTTAAATACCAACATACATAATCTATCATGGTTCATTGTCATGTTTCTTTATACTACCTACAGTATTTCTTTTGTCTGTCCTTGTGGTTCTCAGAAATAATGAATCAGATTGTGACCTTATCTCTATCTGGTAACGCGTGTTATAAGGTCATCATGCATATCTGTGTTTGTTTGAATCTTCTTCTTGAGGTTGGAGTCATCCCTTTTGAAAGCATAAGTCTCTTTTGATCCTGTTTTAATAGGTGAATAATATAAACCGATATATTATTTTTTTTTTATATAAAAAGCAAATTACCTTAGGTTAACATATATTTACTCTTTTTATTGATTAATTATTAAGTATACTATTTACGTACTCTTCAAACTTAAGAACGCAGCAAACTTAGAGACGCATCACTTGATAGTAAATCTATTAGGATTAGTAAACAAAAGGCATAGAAATAAAAAAATACTAACAACCAAATTAGTAGATAGTTAAGTATTAAATTAATAAGCAATCATCGGCTACTTATTTTTATAGGTTACTAGCGGTCCGCCCCGGCTTCGCCCGTGGTACATATGAAAAATAGATGTTGGCCGATTCTCAGACTTACCCGATATGCACAGAAAATTTCATGAGAATCGGTCCACCCGTTTCGGAGGAGTATGCAGACTAACATTGTGACACGAGAATTTTATAGGTATATAAGAGATATAATTGACAGCCTGTTATAGTCAAGTCAGTCATCCACACAAATTTCAAGAATTTACTTGAACTGACCCTATTTTTACTTCCACGAATTGCATAAACAACTATTTATCCAATATCTTGGTCTCAATTGTATCTATCGAGAGAAAGCTATCAACTCTGTGACTCCGTGCGTTATGGATTCCAGAGGGTTCCGTCAACTGCAGTTTCATTTCCTTCGTTTGAACGATTAATTTTTAGCTGACATTTGTATTAGATTGTGTATTTTCAAGTTGTTGGTCTGTTTTGTCATAAGTGGTACTTGACAATTTTAGCAGCAGATAGGATGGCTACAGTTAACATTTAACAAGGTGTCGGACAAAATTGATGCAGTGTGTTTTGAAGATTCGTCTTTGCAACATTTTTAATGGTTACCTACTCGGTTATTTATATAGTGTATACTTACTTTATATTATTCAATAGCAAGGATTAATAAATAAATTGGCATATCAACCTTTATTAGGGTGTCCCACTATTGGTATACTAAGCGCGAAGGCACTTGTAGTTTTGCATAAACAGATCACGTAAAAAATACTCAAACAACAAAATTACGTCAAAAATTTTTTGCTAAATTTTTCCTGAAAATCCATGTTTTCTTCTCTAGCTTCGCGTAGCCGGCATATACCGCTTCTCTAATGTGAGCATTTTCTCTATGAAAACATAATCTTAAACGATAGCTCACGTGCGGGTGGCAAAGTTGGACGGGTTGCTTGATATGGGTGTACACTGTAGGTACACATAGAGTTTTAAGAATTCATTATTTTGAAAAAAAAAATGCGTCTGGAATTTTATAAGTACATATTTTTACGTACTCAGCGTATGCAAAACTATAACCTCCTTTGAGCTTAGTATACCAACAGTGGGACACCCTGTATAGGTAGTACTTTTTACTTACTTATTGAGTTAATTGCAAGTAGGTACTACCTAAGACATTTATGTGACCTGTATAAAATATTTAAAACTGTTATGTGCCTTTTCATCATTAACTATTATCAAATGGCGTCTTTTACATGGCTTTCCTTTAAAATATAACAGGTATTTCTTTCCCACCCCTGCTTTATATAACCGGTACATCACAAACATTACATTCTACATTTGACCCTTGGACATCAAAGAAATCTATTTTTCTGGTCAAACGAATCCCCGGTCAGTCCATCTATCGGACATGCGAGGAATCTCAATGACCAATAGTATAGCTTCAAACGGACTTAAGACTCTCATTGACGATTTAAAATTCAGACCAACCACTTTTGTTTTACAGATTTAATTCGTGTTCACTGCACATGGGTTAAGTATACTATTCCACTTGCAATTTCAATTCTTTTTCAAGGAGTTAGGGTTCAATATTGTTTGTGTACAGTATCAGTATATCAACCGTTTATTGCGATTTGTTTTGAGAATATAAACTATTTCCTGTTAATGGACGAAAGAGTCCATTGTTGTTTTCTCTTCGATGTGATGATGTCACGCTTGTACGAATCATAAGTCACCAATGTAATAAACATTTGAATGTTTTATTTGGCAATTGTCGTTTTAAAGAATTTGAATATATATTGCGACGTTGAATTCTGATTCATTCTTCAAAAATTCAAAGACATCATTTATTTATTTATTTATTTATTTATTTATTATAAGGTACCTTACAGCTAGTGATACAATTTTTGAGATGAATAAATACTAAGCTACGCCAATTAAAAGGTACACCAATAGGTAGTAAAAATAATCTACGTATGTGAACAAATACTAGTATAAGAATTTTACAAATGATAAGAGAAAAGATTTTAATTTTTTGTAGGTATAAGTAAGCATTGATCAAGCCCAATAAGTATTTATAAAGAAAGGAAATGTTTTAAATATCTTCGAATTCAAATAAATTAAAACCAATTTAATGTAAGTAGGATGTGATTGTGTGTGTGTGTGTGTGTGTGTGTGTGAAAGTGCGTGTATGAGAATGTGTGAGTGTTAAAAGCTAATGTATTATATTATTATGTGAGCTGAGCTTCAGTATTAATTAATTGTAAAATTTGCTTTTTAAAACTAGTACGTGATAAATAGAAGGGATCCACAGAAGAAAATTTTTTATTATAAATGTCCGGGAGCCTGTGGAACGGTGACATTTTTAGATAATTAGTTGATGTAGCCGGCACGTGGAATAGGCGTGTGTGGCGAGTACGCTGTGTGGGTACAAGATACTTTATATTTTCCAACGCTGTGGAATAGTCAAACTTGTTGTTCACGATATCGTATAACAACATAATGTCTATTATATCTCTCCTATCCTCCAAAGTATTTAACCCATAATGTGCGCAAGCCTGTTCATAATTTAACGAATAATTTTTTGTTTTATAATTCATTTTGTTCACAAATTTTTTTTGTATCGCTTCCAATCTTTTAATGTGACATTTATATTGCGGTCGCCAGATCACACTTGCAAATTCGAGAACACTACGTACGTAGGCAAAATAAAGAACTTTCAAGCAAGTAATGTCGTTAAATGGATCAGCTTGTCGCAAGATGAAACCTAGATTTTTGTAGGCTTTATGAACAATAAAATCCACGTGCGTACGATATGCAAGTTTGACGTCCAGAATCACACCTAGGTCCCTTACTGAAGTAACAGCAGGTATAGATTCACTATTAATTTTATAATCAAAACAAATAATATTATTATTTCTATTACGGGTAAAACTTATTTTTTGGCATTTTTTTATATTAATTGATATTTTATTTAATTTATAATAGTCACTTAATCTATTAAGATCATCTTGAAGACATTGACAATCGTAAGAGGAAGTGACTTTTCTGAATATTTTTTTATCATCAGCATAAAGTAAGAAATTAGAATTTACAAAGCAGTTACCAATGTCGAATAAGTAAATGTTATACAATAAGGGACCGAGATGCGATCCCTGCGGGACGCCCGAAGTAATATCAACAAAATCTGATTTAAACCCCCCTAGAATCACCGATTGACTGCGGTTCCTGATATAAGACTCTATCCATCTGAGAAGATCACCCCTGATACCCACCGCATAAAGCTTACGGATAAGAACATTATGACTTACTCTATCAAATGCCTTCTCGAAATCTGTGTAAATTACATCGACCTGTGCTCCTTCACTCATGTTGTTATTTATGTAATGTGTTAAGTCTAATAAGTTAGTAGTAACGTTCCGTGATTTAATAAAACCGTGTTGTTTAGTTGGAATACATTTAAGTGTATGAGTGTAGATTTTTTGGTATACTAGTTTTTCCAGCATTTTAGCAAATATATTAAGTAGTGATATGCCCCTATAGTTAGTTATATCTTTCTTCGAGTCTTTTTTATGTATGGGCACAATTAAAGCCTTTTTCCATAAGTCTGGAAAAATACCTTCGGTTATGGAACGTTGGAAGAGTATGCGTAAAGGTGTTCTAAGACTAGTTCCACAGTTTTTAATGAAGACAGCCGGTATGCCATCGGCCCCGGCTCCCTTTCTATAGTCCAAATCCCGAAATAGCTTAATAATCTCCTGATCTTTAATTGTGATTGAGCAGAGGCTATCAGCAAGCTCAAAATCGTCTACAGTAGTAATTGGGTCAGTATTATCATCGGATTGAAAAACGGATAAAAAAAATTCACTAAACGCTGAACAAATGTCGTTACCATCAGTAAGGTTGCGTTCACGGAAAATCATACTGCATGGGTAACTAGAGTTATTTCGTTTGTCTTTAATATACGTCCAGAACTCTTTAGGCGTGGTTTTAATAGATTTTTGACAACGTAAAATGTATTTTAAGTACGCTTCGTCCTGAAGTTTTTTTACTCTAGTTCTAAGCAGTGAAAAAGATGCGTAATCGTTTGGATTTTTGTATTTCTTCCAACGAAAGTGAAACTTATATTTTTCTTTTATTAAATTAATTAATGCAGGCGTATACCATTTCGGATATTGACGACGAGATGAAATCCTAACAGACGGTACGTATTTCTCTATTAAAGAATTTAAAACATTATAAAATTTATCGATGGAAATATTAATAGATGCGGAATTTAAAACGTCAGTCCAATTTATTTTACTAATTTCACGATTTATTGCAGTATAATCAGCCTTATAGAATTTTTTTATTTTTGAAAACTGGAAACGTAACGGTTGTATATAAACATCTTTTATTGTAATTACAAATGGTTGATGGTATCGATCAATATTGACTAGGGAATCGGAGGAAATAATATCATTACAATCAATAGATAAATTAGAGAACACGAGATCTAAAATATTACCACAACAGTTAGGTGAAAGGTTGTATTGATTAGCCCCCATTAAGGTTGTTAAATTCATTAGGTCCAGAGAGGCATCTAAAAGATCATTGGTACAGGGATCTGTAATAATAAAAGAGTGATCCTTCAACCAAGTAATAAACGGCAAATTAAAATCGCCCACTATCAAATATTTGTTATTAGGGTAACATTCATACAAGGACAGTAACGCTGCGTTTAAAGATCTTATATTACCAGGCAAATCAGAATTAGGAGGCAAGTACACAGCAACAATGTGAAGGTCACCTTGACTTTTACCAAATTGACAATTAAAAGACTTACCAGGTATAGTTAGCCAGACACTTTCCACGTTACCGCACACAATATTTTGAGTTAAGTAACCACAAAACGCTTTTTTAACGCATATAACAACGCCTCCGCCTTTCATTTTATGTTTCCTATCAAATCTGAAAACGTCATAGCGAGAATCAGAAATCTCTGAGTCAAGAATTCCATCACACAACCAACTTTCCGTTAAGATAATAATATCATAATTGCTTAATACGATATTTTTATGCAGTTCCGGTAATTTAGTTCGCAAGCCGCGAGTGTTTTGGTAATAAATGTTAATAAAATTACGTTTGGAAGTCATTGAGAACAAGTATAAAACAATTTAAATATAAGTAAAGTACAATAGCGAAGTAATCGATTAAATCGAAATAATATCAACTTACAAGTTATATAAAGTATTATCGCGGCAATACATACCTATACCTATCTTAAGTTTTTTTAGTAATATTACACTATTCACATGAATATTATAAAGATAATAATTATAGAATAAAACTATCGGAACATGACAAAAATTGTTAAAAACATTGCGGGCAGTTCTGAAAAAAGTAATGCAGTACAGGGGAGCGGAACCTTTTATAATGAAGTCGTAATAATAATTATTTATATATGAAGTTGACGTAAAATAATTTATTGAGAGCTCACGTATAATGTAAATTAAAAGGTATTTGTATTGTGTAGTGTATAAGTGTGTTAAAAAATTGTAAGTGGTAGATACTGAAGATATAAAAGCGTATGTAATATTATGTAGGGCATGATCAAAACTTAAAATTAATAACATATCTAAAAGAAGTAAATTGCTATTGAAATAAATGGTTAAGGGCAGGTTTCTAAAAAATTATGATATTCAAATTTCTTGAAAAATTAATACCAAAGATACCCATGTCCTCTGTTAGAGCTTATTTTCATAGTTCATTAATTTCTTTACATATAACAACATAATATATAACTTTCCTAGTACATAATAGTACATAATAGGTACGTAGCAGACAATTCAGAAAATATGGCTAGGTCCTTGCATAAAAAAATAATATTTCACGTTATTAAAATTGTCATAGCCATTTGTAAAAACAACCCTTCATTGCAGGTGGAATAATTTATTCAAATAAATCTTTCGTAAATTTCAGAAGCGCGATGTAGGAGGCCCTTGGGCGCCATTTTACATTCTTTTAACAGCACCGAGGAGATTCTTTCTCGATATTAATGGAAATGCTTATAAAAGGTGGTCTGTCTTGAATATTTATCTTTCTTATAATTTTATTGTGAATTCTCGTTTATATTGGATTTTTGTAATATAATGCGCATATTTCTTTAATACGGGATATAAAATGAAAGTTTAACCCATAGTTCAAATTCTAGTAAAACCAATAGCTATATTTTTACGTCAATTGAATCATTACTTTTGATTTACAAAACAGAATAATCCATATTCTGCCTTACGTAAAACAGAACTTAATTTCCCTGCCTTCTTGTACCTGTGTATATTTCGTTGTTACCTAGTCTATAAATAAAACACAATAAACCTTCCTCGCTATAAATAAAATTCAGATAAAAATAAACATTATCGCACTTATTTAATTTCAAGGCGCATTAATCATCCGAGTGTCGCGGCCATTTATAACGCTTTTAATTTGCGCGGGGCGAGTCCTTGTTGAAAAGATTAAAGATTTCGAATTTGGAACATACAATTTTTGAATTTAGAACGATATTATGTTCTATCTGTTTTTTGCTTTTTTGTACCAGTAGTATACGTAATATATTAGATTTTTTAAATGTTAAATGTCAAGCGTAAAGTTTAAATTCAAGTATCTAATAATAATAATTATAGTCTACACGGACTTTGCAGTCCACGCCACTTCAAATTTACATACATAACAATGCATAAACCTACCTACTTGAGGCAAAATTTTGAAATGCTTTAAATCGGTATTTAAACAAACCGTTATATTATTTTCTAAATAAAAACTACAATAAAGTATTTCAATCGTATCTTAATAGGAATCAATAAATATGAAAAGACGCTACTGTCCTCAAGTTAAATATTAAGTAATAAAACGTTTAAGTTATTGCTTTTCAATAGTTCAAATGTGGGTGAAAAACTGTCATCTTTTGTTCAGTTATTGTTGTTTTTCTGTATGGCTAGAATAGAGTGGACATTCCTTTACAAAATAATCGTGGTCGAGAAAGAATATTCTGAAGATACGATTAAATTCTGGTTGTTATTGTTATTATTCTGGTGTATTTTATTGGATCTTACAAAGAAATTTAATCCTAATATTTTACAATCATTTTTATCTATACATATAATAAAATCGTAGGAAAGTCAAAACTGTACATTGAATATTTTTTTAAAAGAATACATAATCCATGATCTATAATCGATATAGAAGCCAAAAACATAGTTTTTAGAATTTTTGTCTGTTTGTCTGTTTGTCTGTTTGTCTGTTTGTCTGTATGTTTGTCCAGGCTAATCTCGAAAAGTACTGCATAGATTGACTTCAAATTTTGCATGAATATTACTAACAGGTCGGGTGAGGCTTTTTTAAACATATTATCATGCTATCACCTCCGGGGGAGGAGCTGTGAACCTTTTTTTTTCTTACGTATTCCGTGTATTACGACAGCGTACAATCTAAAGACTCATGTTTAAATGTTGGTTTCGGGTAAGCCATGCTATTATCTAGCTTTACACAATAAAAACTATGTCATTTACGTAATTTGGGCAGAGAATCAGTTTAATGAATTTATTAGTATACAAATTTGAAACAGCGCCATCTATGAGATTTCGTAAAAATCAAATCAATTTACATGTTAACACTACTGAACACAATGTTAAAAATTAATAATTTAAATATAATTATGTTATTTATTTATTTAACTCTTTAACCCATATCTTCCCTTCCCTATAAGGTGCGCTTATAATTCGTGTGAATATACTACATTTTTAAAAGTGAGGGTAGATGTTTATTATTTTAAGTCAAACTAGACACCATTACAGTTAATCTAATATTGATTGTGTTCATTGGTTACATTTTTAAAAATCTTCGTGTTTTAAAAATTCGATAACGAGGCGGGACTCGAACCAGCATTCTTTAGTGGTCGAATTTTTTCTATTCTTTATAAATTTATTGTTTATGAATTTATATTTATAAACAATAATACAAAAAGGTTAGTTCGTTGATAATTATTATTCCTTCATCATTTACATGTTGTAAGTAAAAATATACTTTGACTGTTAATACTTTTGTTCAGTATTTACCTGTATGATTATTGCTTTGTAATTAATATATTTTCATGTCGTATACCTAATTAAAAACATAAGTTTGATGTGAAACTAGCTGGATTTATTTTTACACACTCACAGTCTTATATTTTGTGTTAATGTTAAAATAGTATCTATTTATAGTGTAAATCATAATATTTTTTCACAATTAAAAATATTTCCTTTGTTTGATGGCGTTGGCATCGAATTAAACCGCGCTGTCGTTTCGTTCACAAAAAGTGAAGTTATGAGGACCAAATATGTAGCCGCCTCAACTTACGGAAACGAGAGTAACCTGCGTTGTCTGTTAGTTATTGTATAGTCGAATTTAACGTTACATGGAAATTGGCATCTAATTATATGAATAATACTTATATTAAATCTGTAGAGGTCAATTCTGTACATGAAATATATTTCCTAAATAACTATCACGAGGTGATTAGGGATCGACACTGACGCCAAAAATTTTTGTCCGTCTGTCTGTCTGTATAACCGTTATAGAAACAAAAAGTACTCGACGGATTTAAACGAAACTTGGTACAATTATTAGTATGAAAGAAATGTTCTCCATATTATATAAAAAATATCTCCCGACATCATAATTAATGTCTATCTTTTATGGTTGAGCTTAGGAGTTCAAAGCTTTCTGATTATATTTGTCTACTAGCTGTGCCCGCGACTTCGTCCGCGTGGAATAGTGGGATGTGGGACGTGGAATATGGGACCTATGACCATGGGCTCAGGGTGGGGCAATAATAATTGTTTTTATTTTCATGCTTCCACTCCCACGCCCACTCCCAGGCCCACGCCAACGCCCACGCCCACTCCCCTTCACAATTGGTACCTACCAGATCAAAGCCAGGGTAAGCGCCCCACCCAGCCCCACCGTGGCTACGCCCATGCTGAATTACTACTTAACATACAATTATTGAGTAAATACGTACAACCATACTGTACTGTTGTACTACCATAAATAATTAAAAGAATTGTTATTAAAATTTCTTATTAAACTGAGCTAAAAAACTTACGTACCAACTTATTAAAGAAAATCAAGAAATGAAATGCCTAACCTATACCAAATAGTTACTACATAATATTGTAATTAAAAATTATGATTAGTATATAATATCGAAAATCAAAAAAGAAATGCCTAACTAATTCTACGTAAAATTTCTTTTAAATTATGTCATATTATTTTTTAGGAACCAGGGGGGGGAGAGGAGCAAATTCTATTTCCTTCCTTTCTTAAATGGATGTTTTTAATAATGTATGGTGTAGCCACTGATCAGCTTAATCGATACTCAATTTTTATCAAATCCAGCAACAAATCCAAATTAGATGTTTCCTGTCTCACGCACGTAACTAAAGGCTGAAGAGAGAGAGAGGGAGCACGTAACTTAACCGTTTAGACGAAGAAAAGTGTATAGAAAAAGGAATAAATAATTTCATAAACTTCCCAACGATCTTTAAAAATAAATTATTATATCATTTTTTTCATTCCCACTTTTACCCCTATGTAGGTATAATAAGTGGATGAACCGATTTCGATACAATTTATCTAAGAACCAGCGTCGGAAAATATGCTGCCTAACAAAAAAAAGCCGCATCTAATTCGGTTTACCTGTTAGCCAGCTACGGTGCCATAGACAGACACACACACACACACAGAAATACATAGCAGTCAAACACATAACACCCGTCTTTTTGCGTCGGGGGTTAAAAATATAATACGACATAATTTAAAGGACATTTTGTGTGGAAAATTTACCTATTAGAAGTAACCATAATGTTAATTTGACCCCGCCCCCCCTACTACCTCAGCTTACCCCCAAACCCTTGGGGAATTTTGATATGATCATCTGGACATGTAAAGGAATAACTGTAGCGTATAACAGATAAATTACGTTTTATCGTACACTGTACAGTGTACAATAGAATGCCTTAGCAAATGGTCGCCGTGATTACTTATAAATAGTCATAACTTTTTTATTTATGAACCGATTGACATGAAATAAACACTAACTGTTAAATGAAGATTACCACAATACATTAGTGAAAACCGCATCTAAATCGGATAAGCCGTTTCTGAGATTAGCGTGCACAAACATACAGACAAACAGACAAAAAAATTTTTAACTACAGTTTTGGGTTCAAGATCGATTTAATAATAACACCTGCTAATTTTTTTCTACATATTTTCATTGTACAGACATCGCTTTTCCACAATTTTATTATATGTATTGATGATGATGATGATTGATGATTATAACACTCTCAGTCCGTTTTAACTTAATTTTTATTTACTCGCATCAGTGCCACCTAAAAAATCTTTATATCGAAATTCGAGCAAAGCTAAGAAAATGAGAAATAAGAGTTCTCAAGGATCGTTAGAGGTAAGAGGCTTACTATTGACCGAAAACAACATATTGTGTTATGCCGAGAACCTGAAACCGCTTCACAACGAGAATTGCGGCTCACAGCTGACCGCGAACGGCATGTACTATCCTGTGAGACCGAAACCTTCACTGAGAGGGTATAACGTCTCACAGCTGATCGCAAATGGCATATTTTATCTCGATAATCTGAAACTTTTATTCAATATGAAGACCGATTGACAAATGATAGGGTGCACCATAATATTATTCGATCTCTTGAAGATGAACATGAGCATAAGCAATGACTAGAGTAGGGACGCGAATATTACCATTATTTGAGACAAGATTATTTGAGACAAGTACGATTAATAAGTTTGTTTAATGAAAGATTAAGAATTGAAACTATTTATTTGGTCTCTTGAAACGGACGAATAGCGAGAGGCCCGTCTTACTGTAGACAGATTTCGACAGTCTTAATGACTTAAGAGGTAAACATAGAAGATCAATCTACGAATTCGGTGGTGTGGTCCGACAAATATAAAAGTGGGTTTGCTTATAACCTCACAATTGTTTACAGATCATCTTCTGTATAGGCGATATTAACGTAGTATCACAGACTAATAATAATATACTACGTATACAAGTAGTATGTTCTTTTTGTAATGCTTTAAAGAGGAGTAAGGAGTCGGCTTTCGTTTGAAGATACACCAGAACCTTTGAAATCACTACTTTTAGAGGAACATGTGCAATCTAAACAGTTCTTAGACAATATTCGCTCTTATAGTAGTGCGTTTTAAATGATCCTTTGGTGCTCAACAATTATCAGAGGATCCTTTCATGCTTACTTTTAAGATACAAGGTCAAGTTTATCATTTGATAGGATCCCTTTTGCCTGAAGGCCAACCTAAGTTTCTTCAAATATATTTTGTATTCGACTACAACGAATAGTCGAATACAAGAAATCAATATTTCTCGAATTTAAAATATTACAATTTTTCCTACAGTAGGGCGACGAATGTATTTTCGCATAGTAACGGAGGGGAACTCGCGGGGGGTCAAGTGATGCGGGCCACGTACCACAAACATGCTTAGTTTGTTGTACCGAGCGCGAAAGAAAGTCATCGTGTTTTTAGTAAAATTACTATGTAAACTAACGTAATTTAATACTTAGGTACATATTATATAATGATGCGCTCAAACTGTTAATCTACATTTAATTTAGATTATTATTTGAATTACTAAGTAATGTAGAATTTAAATCAAATTCATGTTTTCCTCAGATTTTCGATGTCCTCCGATTTTAAGATTTTCTTATCAGAGTATTCAATTTTAATGTAGTTTATTTTTATAAGAGACAATTAAGAACATTCAAAAATAAAGTGTCACGTATTTTTTTTAAACGACGAATGACGAAAAACGACGTAATCGCGGACGAAGTCGCGGGCAACAGCTAGTAGATACATAATATAAGTAGTAACTTAGTAAGCATATTGTAAGTATAAGTTTATAATTTTATTAACATTCGTTAACTCTCTTGATAACTAAGAAGTGTAAGAACCCACATCACCACCACAACCAAATACAGATAAACAATAAAATTAGACAACCAATATCTATTAGTTAACACGCATTTCATACAATCTACAATTACTGCCAATTTAGCTCTGTTTTAAAATCTTCTACTATAATATATAAGACTTATAAAGGCGTGTCCACACAAACCAACACTACACAATACCGCGTAGGCGCCCGTGTGTCAACAGTCCATTGCGGTGTGGGCCAGCTTGTTTAACGACGCCATAAATCCGAACACGCATTATGATATCTCGATAATCAGCCGTCAAAAATCTCAGGTGTGTACCTGGCCTTACTGGAATCTGCTAGTCGCTAGACGGTGTGGAAGCGACTGTGATGATGAAAATTATGTTTTTATAATTCGTAGTGTAAAGGAGATCTTAGTTTTATTAAATATCCATTGTCATTTGTTAAATATCGTTTTGGTATTGGTATTATACTAATAACATATTAGTATAGTTATTATATTGTTCGAAGCACTCAGAGCATCTGAAATCTGAATAAAATAACAAGACTAATAGATAATTCTTCATTTTACATGAGAATTCCTATGTATAATACTTGTAGATAATTCTCATGTAAATTTTGTGCAAGATAAGAAATCTGTATCTTTCATTTTGATAGAAAGTGATTCTTCCTCTTTTAATTCAATAAATTTAGCACATTATTTTTCTATAGGTACCTTATTTCAGTTCTTTTTATATTGAAGAAACACCTCTTTCATCGCCTTGGACCTACACTACTACTTGGACATATCTAAGTCCAAAGCCAAGTTTTAAGTTACTTATGGCTGGTTCACACTTTGATTAGTGCGAGTGCAGGTGATTAGTGCGAGTGCAGGTGTGTAGTGCGAGTAGTGTCCAATTCAACTGCGAGTGCAGGTGATTAGTGCGAGGGCAGGTCAATGGTGCAATTCGCGACGCTACACACTACGCTAAACACTAAACACTAAACACTCCTGTCCAGACGTGTTTAGGCAGGCACACTGCGAGTGAGGGGGAAGGGAGGGCGCGCGGGACGTGGCTACTCGCAGTCCACTCGCAAAAAAATAGAACACGCTTCTATTCACTTTACTACACAGCCTACTAAACACTTGCACTAAACAGTCGCTGTCCACACGTAGTTACTAAACACCTGCACTCATCACCTGCACTCGCACTAATCAAAGTGTTAACCAGCCTTTAAGTTTACAGATAAACAATCACACAATTAGCATAAATAGTTAGGTAGGTACTGCAATAATTCCAGTATTTTGGTAATACCACGCTATTGCTCCAATTAACCGCCTCCACACCAACACCTACGGATGTTCTGACTTCTGACGCAATGAAACCTTATCAACCATCTTCATTCATGAACCCACACTCGTCATAACACGTTATCTGATGGAAAATGTACTTTTGGACTTAGTACTTTATGAAGGAAATTGTCTTTATTGTCCCAGTTTTTTGCCCTTATTGTTTTTGTAGTTTTGTTGAAGATGACTCTTTTAAGTTAAGTGTATTTACGCAGAGATTACAATTATATTGTAGGTAATGTACCTACTAATGTACAATGATTTTAATACATGTATGTATTTGATATTTGCTTTATTCATATTATAAGCATGAATGTTAAAAAATTCCCCTTCAAAATCTAATCTTCAAGTTCAAAAGCATCATGATAAACAGAATACCTCCAAAGTCGGATAAAAATACAGGAAATCTATGTATCTACATATTATCAGAATTTAAGCCACATCAGTTTGTAAATGTATGCAAAAAACAGCAAATGAAGTCTTCAACTGATATTTAATATTTCTGTGCCTCCAGTGAATAAGGGAGTAAGACGAGTTATTCCCTTTGGTTTTTATTGCACCATTGGATTCAGCTCGTCAAAATACACAACATATCAAAAGGTCATATCTCTAGCTGCGTCCTAACCCATTTTTTCGAATGACCCAAACGGTATAAGTAGGGTGTGAATAACGGTATAAGTTACCTTATCCATCATTTTAGGCAATCGCAAAGGAACTATTCGTCTCGAGTCAAAAGTACCCACGAACACAAAGACGTATGTGTAGTTATACTTTTTGAATAAAGACTTAATTCAATTTGTTCCATCAGTCCTAACACCTTCTTAGTATAAACGCATTTGTGTCATTTTTCTAACATGAGCATAAAGGCACAACTCTTTTAGTGTCATTAGTTCAAGTGACGACATGAGGCAGTTTGGCATTAATGCCGTGTTGCTATTGGTCTATTATTTTGAATACTGCACGGAAACAACACACACTATTCCTTATTATGTTTAAATCGTTTTTTCAATAAATCTGCAACAACAAATCTTTATATTTTTTAATAAAGGTATATATATCAGTTAACTTGGGATACTAATATATTTCTATGGAAATTAACTATTTTTTGCAATAGATATTAAAAATACAGTTAACACATTAAGTGCATTTAATGATATTATACTCTTTGTTTATATAAATACAGAACGATAATTGAATCATCTCAAAAAAGGCAACAAAAATGTTAAACTTATATTTTCTTCTTATAATTGGGTAGGTTTTTAAAAAATAACTCGTTTTTAATCTTTTTTTAAAAAAATTATCTAACTACAATAATCAAGACAATAATACTATAGTCTATAATAGTCGCTTAAAAAAAGTATTTATAACGGATATAACCAGTCTTGATAATTATTATGAATATTGTTTTCTCCGCATATAGCGTTTTAGCCACTGTGCTTTGGTAATTTGCCTTTTTTATAGGAAAAAAATCCGCAATATCGATACTTCTTTGGTCCTGCATTTTCGTAAACATTTTATGGTACCACATATTTTGAAAAAATTGGGCTATTGTCACGTAGAGTCTCTTCAAAGTGCGTGCCACAAGTCGTATTTGCATCCAAGGTACCTTCAAATCTGTGCTTAATTTTTCATAAAAATCTTTGTGGCTCATTGTTTTTTCTTTATTTAAGTATCTACATTATTTTGATATTATATGATATAGAAATTGTTAAAATTCTATATCATGCCGTAAAATATCGCCAGTCGCCACTGACCACCTATATTATTACCTATCACTTTTCCTGTATTAACTGAACATACAGGAATATGGTTTTCGGTCTTCTCTTATCTCTTTATAGTGCTTGTATCCTCAAAGTATACCACCATGACATTGTGGCGTTGCCACTTTTATTATCTATATTTTATTATCTGTGGCGTTTCGAAACGGAACGCACTTGATCGAATTTTAAATTGATTCGACGATTAATTTTCACTAGGACAATAGTTAATACGCAAATATTATACGTATTGCGATACGCAGTTGATACCAATACACAATGATTGTCTCCTGCTAACCTGTACAGACTAGACTCATTGTGGTGACTGGTGAAACATTGTATAGCATTAACAACATAGTACTGTATTATTGAAAGATAGATCAAAGGTTTATTTTACAATCTACGACTTTCATTATACATGGGTAACAAAACCCCATAACATATTCGGTTTTACTCCGGACAACATCTTCTGCAGCCACCCAATCCCCTTGCTTGAAGTCCAAATCCAGCGGAGGACAATAATCGTCATTTACTAAAATTGAAGGTTCTTCGTCCTTAGTATAAAAGTTGTCTGGATCCCATTTTATACTCAATCTATAGTGTAATACTATAGATATCATGTGAAACGAGACTTGGAAAAAAATTATTCAAATAAATCACAAAATAAAAATTTGAAACAATCTTAAAAGTTACGAAATGCCCAATTATACGTCAAAATGACGCACAACATCCTCTTTACAACAAAATGGCGGAATTTACCGGGATGAGCCAACTATGTACTGCTAGGTCTCGACGGCTAATAAGTTGGTTCTGGATTTTGCAGCGATTCGATGGTAAATATAGAAGAGTTCATACGTCAAATTTACGTAGATTGGACTTCTAGGGTTAAATGCATAAATACCTAAATGTTGTTTTGTTTTTATTATCTAATAACGATAAAAAACCCGTTGATTTCATTCGTTTTTCAAGCTACGTGCATAGTTTTTCCACTAAAATGCCTCAATTGAGTCATAAAGTACACAAATTTCAAGCATAATAAGTCACATCATTTCTATAAAACCAAAACTGGCAATAATATAAGTCGTGTTGTGCGACTATGAACATAGTGCATAAGGGCATAAGTCGTTATATTGCAAAGAGTAAAAAAAAAATTATGTGAATACATTGAGTTATTCCATGAAGTACTCGTTCATAAGGCCACAACTACAAAAAAACACGAAAAAAGTATATTTATGGGGTTGTTACAATATGTGTTCATATGTAAAAATATAGTCTAACATCATATCTTACCCATACAAGCTTAAAATTTTGAATTAATAAAGATTTAGTATTGATATATAGTTTTTTGTCTCTCCTGAAAAGTGCTGTTTTTGAGTTATTCCCTTATTCACTGGAGGCACAGATTTATAAAAGTATCTACGTAGAATATTACGATTTAAACACCTATAAAGGATATGTCACCTACGTTGTTAATTTCCAAACACGTGTGCACACACACACAATCACATTTTATATCGGTACACAATATATTACCCACACACGCACAGTTACTAGGAACAAGGTAAAGAGATACACGTAGATTGTCATCTTATTTTTCTTTGAAGTACCAAGTTTTGGGGTAATATTGAATATTAATAGCGAAATTATAACCCGCCCCGGGCGTTCGGGATTTTATTACTTTATTAAGCCCTTTTTCTTGTTAATGCAATTTAAACAAATCGTCGTGTAGTTTTATGCGTTCGTAGAAAGGTTCTAGTGTCAAAAAACAGTAGCCATTTTATAGCTTAATCGTTGGCGTTTGTTTTGTGTTATTTATTTATATTGCTTGTTTTTGTTGGTCGCAATAAAATTTTTGTTTTGATTCCGATGCGAGATTGCCGCTATTAATGTTTTTGGAAGCGCATATTCACAGTTGTATGTTAAAATTCTCTATAATTTTGCACGCCTCATAAGCGAAGCGTTGAGGTGAGTACTACTGTCACTTCGCGCAAAACATCTGATTTTTCAAACTTAAAATGTTTTTATGTTTCATACATTGCACTTGTAAGATAATACATACACACATATATTAAGAAAAAACACTATTTTTAACATTCATGATATTTTTGATGTCATTTTTGTTATTTAAACTAGTTATAAAACAGTTTAAAAAAGTTCTGTCTTGGACGTCCGTGTGTCTGTATGTGCGGAGGATTTTCTTGTTAACACGATAGCGACCGAAATACTTTACTAATCGAGTCTTTTTTTTTCTCTTACGCTTGAGTATGCTCAGGAATAGAACCCTTTCATTTTTCAGGGTCTGATTCGATGTGGTTTAATTGTTATTAAATAAACAAAAATAATAATTAATAAATAATTATTAAAAAAAATTATGAGGCGTGCACTTTTTTTTTATAGTTCGTAATGATTACTGTATAAAATAATATAAAAACATTGCATATCTATACATATAATAAAATCGTAGGAAAGTCAAAACTGTACATTGAATATTTTTTTAAAAGAATACATAATCCATGATCTATAATCGATATAGAAGCCAAAAACATAGTTTTTAGAATTTTTGTCTGTTTGTCTGTTTGTCTGTTTGTCTGTTTGTCTGTATGTTTGTCCAGGCTAATCTCAGAAAGTACTGCACGGATTTACTTCAAATTTTGCATGAATATTACTAACAGGTCGGGTCAGGCTGTTATATACATATTATCATGCTATCACCTTCGGGGGAGGAGCTGTGAACCTTTATTTTTCTTACGTATTCCGTGTACTACGACAGCGTACAATATAAAGACTCATGTTTAAATGTTGTTTTTGAGTAAGCCATGCTATTGTCTACCTTTACACTATAAAAACTACATCATTTAAGTAATTTTGGCAGAGCAACAGTATAATGAATCTTAGTAGTATAAAGACAAATTTAAAACAGCGCCATCTATGAGATTTCATTAAAATTAAATCAATTTACATAATATTAACGCTCCTTGGAAATTCATAATTTAAATATTATGAATTATGATGTTGGTGAGGTTGTTTTTTTTTAAAGTTAAATAAATAATTCATATCTTCCCAGAGTCCATTTCAGGTGCGCTTATATTTCATGTGAATATACTAAATTTTTATAAGTGAGGGTAGATGTTTATTATTTGATGTCAAACAAGACACCATTACAGTTATATAGGTAATAGATGTAGTATTTGTGTCTGAGGTATTTGTATTCTCTTTGGGTAATAGTAGATAACAGTGATTGTGTTCATTGGTTACATTTTTAAAAATCTTCGGCTATTTTTTAATTTTCGCCTTCTTGCGTTCCCACAAAAGGTAAGTTGTAGCTTTAATATTTATTGTTTATTATAATTATATAGTTATACTCATGTTTTTAATTAGTTAAAGTTATGACAATATAAGAAAATGATGAAATTTTATTTTTATGTATAACTTTTACAAGACTATATTATACGCCCAAAGAAGGTCACTTTAGTTCTTGATAAAACTTTATTTGTTAGTAGCTTTTTAATAAAATTAGGTACTTATCTTTTGATTTTTTTTTATTTACAGATTCAATGTTCATAAAAATTGACGATTTGCGTGAGGATGTAGTGGAAATTAGTAACCTTGCGCGTGGTCAATCAATACATATAATAAAATTCTAGAAAAGTGATGTCTGTACAATAAAAATATGTAAAAAAAAAATAGCAGGGGTTATTATTAAATCGATCCCAAACCCAAAACTGTAGTTATAAATTTTTTTGTCTGTTTGTCTGTATGTTTGTGCACGCTAATCTCAGAAACGGCTTATCCGATTTAGATGCGATTTTCATTAATATATTGTAGTAATCTTCATTTAACATTTAGTGTTTATTTCATGTTAATCGGTTCGTAAATAAAAAAGTTATGACCATTTAAGTGTTCACGGCGAACATTTGCTAAGGCATTCTTTTGTACACTATACAGTGTACGATAAAACGTAAGTTATCTGTTATACGCTACAGTTTTTCCTTATAAATGTCCAGGTGATCATATCGAAAGTCCCCAAGGGTGGGGGGGTAAGCTGAGGTAGTAGGGGGGGAAGGGGTCAAATTAGAATTATGCTTACTTCTAGGTAAATTTTATACATAAAATGTCCTTTAAATTATGTCGTATTATATTTTTAACCCCCGACGCAAAAAGATGGGTGATAAGTGTTTGACCGCTATGTGTGTCTGTTTGTGCCACCGTAGCTCGCTAACAGGTAATACGAATTAGATGCGTGTTAGGCAGCATATTTTCCGACGCTGGTTCTTAGATAAAGTGTATCAAAATCGGTTCATCCATTCATTATACCTAGGTATATAGAGGTAAAAGTGGGAATGTGGGAAAAAATATTAGTTATATTTTTATCCAATTCGGTTTATCCATTTATTAGATTACAGCGGTAAAAGTGGGAATGAACAATAATCGAATGTGATCAAATAATATACTCAAGCGGCATATCAAAATATAAAAGAGCAACGTGTTTTATCGAAATCGGTTCATCCGTTTATTACATTTAGGGGTGACAGTGGTTAGATAAATAAACCAAATGGAGCATCAAACGACAGGATATAACGTGTACATAATACATATAGGTATAATTAGATAATATGGTTTACATCAAAATCGGTTCTGCCATTTACTAGGTGTGGAAAGAGAAGGGTTGAAAGTCTGTGAAAGAAGAGGGGGATATGGGAGCGGGAGGATAGCCACACCCTGGAAATTTTGAATTCTACTCAAAGCCACATAGGCCTGGCTCTTGGCAATTTTTTTTTCCTAAAGATACCACTTCTTTTGCCACTGTGATCCATTACAATTTGTGCACGGTTACGGCCCAACTTAAAAGATGTCAAGGAGCAACAAACTTATAGATATCAATATGATGTAGGAATGTAATGTAACCGCAATCGCCGGTACAGCCTGAAAATCAGCGCTGCTTTTGTGTAGCATTTTGCTGAGGCTGTCTCCGTTTGCCTAATTGTAAGATAAATTTTATAATGTGTTTGGCTGTGTTTTTTTTGGCAATAAATTTCTTTTCTTTCTTTCTTTTTCTTTCTAATATGGAGGTAGAGGTCAAAAACGCACTTGAAAATATCACATGAAAATAAGAAACCGAAGTTAAAAATTTAAAAATTAAAAAGAAAAACCCAACGCAACGAAGGAAAAGGAATAAATAATAATTTTACAAACTTCCCGACGATCTTTAAAATTAAGTACCATTATAAAAAAAATATAATTGTATATGATATGATAATGATGGTATGGCAGCCCCGATGACTTTGTTTTTTTTAAAGTGAAACTTTTATTACATCGTCTCAAACTTTTTGGTCTGTGTAGCGCATGTCGCGTGACGGTCGGCTGCCGAGTAGGTATAAAGCAGTGTTCGGAACCGTACGATAATTATTATCGTACAAATACGATAATTTTGTGCCTAAGTTTCACTTTTACCGTGGTTTCATAAAACCACACAACATTTTTATTTTTATAAATATTTAAAATGGTATTTATTTTTAAAGATCTTCGGGAAGTTTGTAAAATTATTTATTCCTTTTTCTATGCACTTTTCTTCGTTGCGTTAGTTTTTTTTTTAATTTAATTTTTATTGCACGGTCTAAACGGTTTAGTTACTACAGGCGTGAGACAGGAAAGATCTGAGCGCTGAGACAAACGTCAAAACGCAAAGGAATAGAATCCGCTATCGATACTAATTATTGTCATAAGCGTATGATGTTTTGCTAAGGATTTGTTCACCTTACCAACGACGACGACGACCACGAACAAAATTTTCATCCAGTCGTAATTTAACAAAATTGTGCTAAACACAATTAAAAATAAATTATTAAAATTTCCTGTCGTTCTGGTGATTGGAATTTTTATTTTTGAGATCAACGAATGAAAAAATAGATTTTTCGTAGAAACGGTGGCTCCTAGAAAACAATGTATTTGAAGCTTTTTATAGATTATTTTACCGTTTCTACGAAAAATCTATTTTTTCATTCATTGATCTCAAAAAAAAATTCCAAGCACCAGAACGACAGGAAATTTTAATATTTTATTTTAATTGTGTTTTGCACAATTTTGTTAAATTGCGACTGGATGAAAATTTTGTTCGTGGTCGTCGTCGTCGTTGGTAGGGTGAACAAATCCTTAGCAAAACATCATACGCTTATGTCAATTAGTATCGATAGCGGATTCTATTCCTTTGCGTTTTGAAGTTTGTCTTGGCGCTCAGTTGCTGCATGATATATTGTCAAAAACATCCATACAAGGAAGGAAGAAAAATAAATTTGCTCCCTTCCCTCCTGGTGCCTAAAAATAATATGACATAATTTAAAATAAATTTCACGTAGAAAATTAACTAGGCATTTATTTTTTATTTTTTAGCTCAGTTTAGTAATAAATTTTACTAACAGTTCTTTTAATTATTTATGGTAGTACGTGTTTATTCAATAAAAGTTAAGTAGTCACCTACTATGCAGTCACTATTCCACGCGGACGAAGTCGCGGGCACAGCTAGTAGGTTATAAGTATATTTTCGTTAGAGCCTATTTTATTGCCTACAGCGTTCTAAAATTCAAATAAATTACGTAAGTATAGTATCTATTTTACTTCGTTTGATTAATAATAATAATAAATATCTAAATGTATTTATAATTGTAATGTGATAAATAAATAAACATGTTGATACTTTTATGGAACAATAAATAGTCAACATAAATCAACATCATATTTTGTATTACAAAAATAATTTTCAAAAAACCGCTATTTCCAACAAGACGTGATTAATTTCCCAAACCATAAATTAATAAAACGCTACTCCTGTCAAAATAGCACAGATAATAACTAGAGAAAAAATAACAAATTGGCAATAAACATCCCAAACCTTTGTCTATGATTTACAACACTTTTTTCAAGGGCTATAAAAGTTAGGTCGACTCACGATCGTTACGATTAAGTCATATTTTATCCGCAAATAGACATAGATTATATCTGTGTTGGTTTTCCAAATATTTGCTATAAATTATTTTTTTAGTGCATTAGATTTGGATTTTAGTAAACGCTTGGCAAAACCTAAAAGCGTGAGAGAAATGCTACCGATGGGTATTTAATATTTATTTTTAATTAAATATGGAATTAAAATAAATACCATTTAATTATTTAATACAAATAAATATTGCGCTTTAAAATATAAATTTATTTATGTGTAAATTGACTAATATTTAAATTGACAATTTATAATTACTTAATTAGAATGAAGCTCTTAACTCTTAGATTCAAATATGATCTTTAAATAGTTTTTTTTTATTAAAATTCAGAAATAATTAAATACGATTACCATAAAATTAAGGCCATCTAAAAGAGTTAGCCTAACCTATAAACTATTTTGGACAAACTAGTATTAAATGTAAACATATTGATAAAAATAACATTAGTGCTAATAGTGTAGGAACAAACAGGCCGAAGTCATTATTCACAGAGGAAAGTTAATTTCTAACTTGTCGTTTTTCATCCAACCCTAACATAGGGCTAACATATCCGATATTATGTAGGGCTTGACAAATCGACAGTAGGTACTTTGTTATGTAGTTATTTGTACATTTTTGTATTATTGTTCTATACGAATCGATAGTAATTTTTTCTTTGCAACTTCGATTGTAATTAGTTCTTGCATTATTATTTTATTAATTTATAACTCTTATTTTATAGATTCACATGTAAAATTGTAATTTTAATCTAAACAAAAATGTTTATTTGGTCTTTGTAAATATACAGATTTATTATTTCAAGCAAACACACTGCAATCTGTATAATTAGATTTTGTTCAGGGATTGTGGAATGTGGAACCATTTTCCGGGGCATTCGTCTCATGACTCATCCCAATTATTTTGGATTCTTGATAATAATAGCACAATAACCTATCATTATCCATATTCGTATTTCGTATTCCATCGTATGTATATGATGTAATTGCGATGATTAACAGCTTAATAAGGCCTTAACGGCCGTTCAAAAATTGCCATAGCGGACGGTATTTCACGTCCACACGGCGGGGTATTGGTAAAGTTTTCAACTAGCAATAATCGCACCTCGGATTAACCTCATTGGTTACGATATTGCCTCTGCGCAAAGTTAGCCCGAACGGCACTCAAAAATTATTATGTACCCTCGCGGAAAAAACTTCTATAGCGCGATCTAACCGTATAGTAGCGCCATCTAGCGGTATCATATCGCAACATTGATAAGTGTACAGTCACAGAGAATAACATCAAATTCCATACAATTTAAATATTTAAAAAGAGAAACGATGCAAATGGCGCAGCGCGGTGTTCGATTGGTCAACATCCGCGGCCGAATTTCTCCGAATGTCAAAATACAAATGGTACCTCGATCACGCGCGTAAACCGTTACTGCACATTTCAGAAATAGGACACGCCGGCCATACAGAGTGCTCCGCCAGTAGCGAAACATGCCCAGCTTATTAATCAGACTATTTATTTTATCGAGTGTAATAAAATATGCATAAGGTGCGTTCTGACCGACTACGTTACTGTGAAAATAGCCATAAAGTTGAACATAATGGGGCTCTTCTATGACACTCCTTTATATGGACAAACCTCCGCTGTTATGTCTTTTTAGAGTGTGTGAAACATTTATTTGAATACTAGTTGTAGTTCCTGACATTGTCTGTCTGGGAATTACTGGGAAGAAACATTAAACTTTTTTCAGTCATGGTCTAACAGTGCACAGAATTGCATCATGTAGATGTTGAATTTACGCTGATAGAGCAATATTATAATATCAAACAATAAACGATTTATTTAACCAAATATTATGAATTTTCTTCCATTTTATCCCATATAGAAACGTGGAGAATTAACATTTATTAACTATACGATAGTGCAATCGTTTGTCAAACTCCCCTTTTAAGAAGCCCACCGACCACTATAGCTAGACCCCTCGTATTATACACGTTCATAATAATTGTTATTACGATGCTGGTCATGGCGGGTCAACGTAGGCTGGTCGCTGGTAGCAGCTGTCATTTGTCTTGTCAGATTTTTTGCGATAGAACGTCAAGCCGCCTGATGGACAGAGATTTGTGTAATCCAAACTATGAATATTTTTGGACATATTTGATACTAGGTGGACGCCGTGGTTTTGCCTGGAAAATACGTCGATTTTCTTAGCAAATATTTTGCATTCTAGGTTAAGTATACATAGTATGTATATAAGATGATGAAAAACTGTATTGCCGTTTCATCTGTTAAAATCATATTATACTTTGATTCGTACTTTTGGAGGAATAATTGCATCTTTTTGAAGTTATTTCATTGTTATAAAACGATCCACGATCTACATATCTCACGACGCCAACCAATCTTCAAGAACGACAAGTTTCACACTCGCAATTTGTTTTCCAATGAAACATTAAAAAAACATACGAGATCCTCGAAAACGTACCTAATCCAAAAGTCGCGATAAATCAAACAAACCGGTATCTCCAATAGCCATTAATATTAACCCCTCACATAAATAAACATTAAAACATCCCGCAAAGAAAATGTTGTAAAAAATTCATCTGCCGTGATTTTTCTTTGAACCACTTGGCACTTGGCTACGTAGCCACTTAGAGCACCTCAGAGGGTTTTCCACTTTTTCGCTGTATACAATTTACATATTTTATTCTGCTTTATTTGTCTTCAAGTCGAAGATTACAAGTATGGAAATTTCGTTACCACTGGGAGTTGTCTTCTATTTGTTTGTGTTTTTTTTACTAGCTGACTCGATTAATGCTACTGTGTTAACATTGTTTATGTTTTTATGATTTTTTTTGTAAAATCAAAAAACGGCTATATAAAATATAACGCCATGCTCTGAACGGATTGATATCGAAATCGACGAAAGTTCTGAAAGAACATTAGGACATTTTTTTAATGAAAATAAAAGTTTACGGAGGTTAAATAGGGACAGGAATCTTTACCTTATCAAAAATCAGACAAGTATTTAAGTTAATTGTATTTTTATCATATAAAAACAACCTAAATGCAAGCAAATTCTAATAAGAAACTATTACGTCACTACTAATATAATCAAAGGATACAATCGCCTAACAAAATATGTGAAATGTAATTACTATGTACACTTGGCTAACGTGGTGACAGGGTTATTAATTCTAGTCAGGAATTATATCGACTACCGTTTCCTGCCAACAGTTGGGCAACAATTTATTACACCTTAGCTGTTAGATTGTAGATATAGTGTATGTATAGAACTATAAATATATTCTTATTTCTTGATGTCTATATTGATAAAGAATTTTTATTTATGTAGATACCTATACGAGTAGGTATGTAAAAAAATTCCAAATAGTGGCTGTCCAATTGAAAATTACTTACTGCGATCACATCCTGGCATGGTAATTTAATATTTTAACATTTTTTAAAGAAGTAGCCACATTTTGAAATAATTATTTTAAATCCTGAGATAATAAACAACTTTTTCACAAACATCAACATTCTCCTGATTTAAATATAAAACAGTGTCATACGTTTTTTAAATATTTAACATTCGGCACAGAACAAATAAAAATATGCAATAAAAATTCCTACCACAATTTGGAGACATTTAAAGAAGTACATCGTATCCAAGAGATAAAAACGCTTAAACTAATCAAAAAACATTAGAAGATAGCACACCCCTTGTAACAACCCTTGAGCGAGTTACTTTAAAACGCCCCCGCAGATAATAAAAATTCGTGTCTATGATTCCAGTGCAATAGACAATAAGGCGCGACATTACAGCGACCAGTGTAAAATGAACTCCGAGTTTTATTGTGCAGTTTACTTTACGACATAAATGTATGGTAAAATATATTTTTTATTCCTGACTTTTATTTAATTCAAAATTACGTTGCGCTAATACATCAGAATAGGTCGAAGTTTACAGTTTACGGTTAACGAAATTTTCTCAAAATTATAACTCAGTTTATATACAAAAGTTTTCAAAGAATTCATTTAGATACCTACATTTTAAAGTTCAATTGATCTATATTTTCTTCATTAATTCACATTTACATATTTTATCAAAACGTTTTTATAAATCCCGATTGACATAACCAACACACTTTAAAAAGTTTTAACGTTTTTCAGCCGCATTGTACCGGGAGGTCTTCTTAAATTGGTCGCGTATTTAAACAATACGGCTGGCAAATGGCGCGGATCGTGGGCTTTAAACTGTCATTACACGGGTAACAATTTTTGTACGCAAGGTGCTTCGTTTTACATATTTTTGTATTGTTCAGCTTTATACGGGGTGTATAAAATTTGTTGTAAAAACAAATCCCATATTTGTAACATTAATGAGCATTTGAAAGTTTGGGATTATAATGTTACTTTGAACATAATATGATTTTTGATGACTTTGTCGACTCAAAATAAAATTATTTTTATCATAGATAACTTTCGCCTTTGGGTTTAAAATGGTCTACATATTTTTCATTTAAATACATATTAGCAATATACGCTGTGTAAGTCCCTAATTAAATTAATTAATAACGAATTAACATATAAAAGAAACTATTAATTTATTTATGGAAAAACGAACGTTATAAAAGATTATTTCTCTTCTATGTACTTAGCTGTTTAATTTTAAATTAATTCACCAAAATATTTAATAACCCACATTTTTAATAATTAAAATGCTCGTCACCCTGTATAAAGCAATTGAGAACAAGAGATAGCTAATAAAAATAATAAAACGGGCAATCCTTTTTCCGCAAGCATAAGGGCGCGTACACACTCCCCGGAGTGTTCGCGAATTACGCACCTGGCTGCACTCGGCCTTATTTATTAGTGTCGTTTGTACACGCTTCAATAGGTAGGATTTTTTTTATTTCATCAAAAAAATATAGCATGTATTATGTTATAATGCGTAAATCTCTTATACCAGCTATTTATCGACAATTTAAAAACAAACAAAAATTTTATCTGAAATTTCTTTTTAGTCTGTCATAATTATTTTTCGAGACGTGATAATAATCTAAAAGTTTATCGACTAATTTTGATCCATAGAAATAAAATAGTCACTATTTCTAAAAATTCGACTGACTATTGTATCCTGTGATTGTATCGCAATGTGGAGTTATAATACCCCTTAGAATTGAACAAGTCGATCAAAAACTTTTCACGTCTTTTTCTCCGCATATAAAATATTTATTTGTCAAAAATTCTAAAATAATAGCTTCTAAATAACCAATAAAACTAAATTATTAAATTTCCAATAAGATCGATCAATTGCGACCAAAAAACCTATACGAAAACAACCCCTAGATACTTTAACGAAATCACATTTTTAAATTTAAACTAATGTGTTTTCGCCCTCTCGGCATCCGAACAAATAGACTGAAATGAACTCAAAATCTCCGAATTTGTTTTGGTCCTGAGAAAAATCCTTTATACTTAAGGACTTTAATTTGATTTATTGTTTAGAACGCAGTTTGGTTTGTAATACACGAATTTTATAAGAAAAATATCGATAAAACTTCTGCCTATTTAATATTAAAAAAAAAACTTCTCACAGTTTCTTGCGGAAAGAATCGTTGCATTATAATTATTCTTAATAATTATTATTTTTGCGTTGGTATAAAAAATATCGTGCTCAATTAAACCATTTTGATATTAACTCTAATTTAGCACCTACAGGCTACATTTTAGTCTCGGAAAATTAAATGTCATTGATCTTTATGCTTCATGAAACTTAAATCTTACCGCAACTATAGCAATTAGCTATTTCTTTAAGCTAAATTAGTTTTGAGAAAAGCATTCATTTATATTTAGGTACACTATAATCATCTTATACCTAGGTACTTATCTTTCGTATACAATCTTATTTTCGATGAATACCTACCAACAAGAGTGTGTTAAAGTAAGGTTAAAGTAGTCAGTCTGCAGTCTATTATATTGGTCATTAATTTTTATAAGCATATTAGAATATAACCATGAAATTGTTTTGTTTTTGTTCATAAAATTATTTATTTCACATGTCATTTCACATGTCTTTGTTAAAAATCCTAAGCCTTAAAAAAATTAAGAACTTTTTGAATGCCTACAATACGTAGTTATTAAATAAATACATACAGTAATAAAACTTGAATATTCAACATTTATCTAGCTATTAGCACTAATAAAGTTCTCCAGGAGCGTCTAATATAACTTGAAATATTAAAATCTACTCAGGTATGCTTCTAGATGCCTGCATTTGCATTTAAATTGGCTCCGAGTCGCAAGATAGATGCCTGAACACGCGTACGCGGTTCAAACTTTGTGCTTTAATGAGATAATAATATATTTATTTTTATATTATTTAATGATGAGGAATACAGGATTGGGTATTATTCTTTTTATAGATTTAGAATCAGAAATAAAACACCTAATATCTAATAAAAAGGCTGCCGTTGTTCTTGGGAGCATTTGTGAAAAATGTGAAAATTCTTTGTGCTTTTCAATGTTTTTTATTGGTTAGAGGAACAAAATAATATGAGATGAACAACGTAAAAAGAGATTTATAATAATGCATATTACATTGCGTATTACTTTAGTAATTTTGCTTAAGGCTGCAGTATTTATGAATTTTCTACCTACGTATTTAAATCTGAATCAATATCGAATATAAATAATAGAAAAAAGAAAAAATCGCTTTACTTACAGTCTAACTATCCTATTTGAATAAAGAAAGAAGCTTAAGACCTTACCTTAACCTTAACGTCCTTACCTTATTTCTTACTAAAACCACAGACTACTAAAACATATTTTAACAAAGCTTAACACTTCTAACGCCGTCAATATAGTTGATCCTTAAATCATAACACGCGGTCTATTAAGCCCCTCGACCGATGTGTCTATCCATTATTATTAACCCTGTCAATATCGCGGGGGTTGGGATCGCTACTGCATAAATTGGGATCAAAGATGTCGATTTATTTGTGTTGAACGGAAAACGTAATTTGTCTTATAGGAATCTGTTCTTTAAGTCTCCAAAATATCTTATAAATAAATTGTTATGTGTGCCCGTTTAAAATATTGACATGTCTTTAAATTAGCAACGCGATCTTATTTTTAAGTTCTTGTCTAAAAAATATTGAAATATTTTTTTTTATAGTTTTCAACGATTTATTGTTAGGCGTCTATATTAAAATGTTGGTTCCATTTGAATGTCAAAAATTATATTTTCTATTTTACATCGGAATCGGAGCATAACCCATTGAGCCCCGAACGGCCCGATCGGTCCACGACACAATAGATTTTCTATTGTGTCTGTGATTCCGGGGCCTGAGTTAATAATCTAGTAATAATAGGTATAAAAAGTAAATGGATACAAGATGATAATTTCGATTTCTATTAAGGCTTTGATGTCATCGTATTTTAAAAACATAAAAAAGCACAGAAAATAAAAACCTTCACGGCACATATAAAAACGCTCTCGAATTTATAAAACGTTTAAATGCTACGAAAGAGCGCATCTTACAATTATACTTAATTTAACTTAAAAGTATTTGTTTCAAGGTCCGTTAAGTGGCAAGCCTTCCATTAAATGAGCATTGTCTTGAGAATTAAAAGTAGGTACTTACAGCATTAGAGGGTTAAATCTTATAGGTCCGTAAACTTCAAGTTAACAGCTGCCCGTTGTATAAAAGCAAACCTCGAAATAACAAACCAAAGTGAAGGGAAAATTTTAATTTATAATCTACCATCGTAATATTATAATTTAGGTATATTTTAATAAAATACCTATTCGTAAAATCTAAGAGCAAAAATTGTAAGAAATTTCTATAAAAATAGAAAATAATGGTAATTTAATAAATAAAGTCCTTTACCAGTTCTCTTGTGCAAAGTATCTGAAACAATTTAATTATAAACATTAATACAAATCAAAACTTTTCTACTTATGAACATAATTATTAAAAAGAAATATTTTCGTACGTAGCCGACGCTGGCGCCATCTCTTTCGTAGTAGCGGAACTAAACTGAGCCGCTGTCATGTGTAGTTCATCTTTACATCAATAGATGGCGTTGTGCACTTGCTAAGTTTGATATTATTTTTATTCAAGTTATTCTACACACATTAAAATGACAATGTAAATACTAGATACTTAAACAAACAATAAATAAGGATCATTTAGAAAATATGTAATCGTTTTATACTTTTATACATAAACCTACTGAAATAATTGTGTGAACAAAATATAAAACCTCGATTAGAAAGGTTTGCTTTTACCGTTCCGTACCTACAGTTTTTCAGGAGCAATAAAAATTACAAATGGTAATGGGACTAATGGGTTTCCATTATAAGTTCTTTTGATACTACTGTTTTTTTTATCAACGTTAAACTTGTTATTAGAGCTGATACAACATACTTTAGTTACCTAGATACCTACCTATTTAGCAATATTTTTATTTTTGTTACTTTGCTATCCACAATTTCTTTTCTAATCTTGTATTAATATATCCATTAAATAAAAATTACAACAAATACGTTATTTTACTTGTATGCCTCAAACTACTCATAAAAAATAACCTATTATTTCAACAAATAGCTTTTTTGATTTGTAAGTTAACAATACTTGTTGATAGACAAAGTTACAATACAATATCTAAAACAAGCTTCGGTATTTCGTTGTGAAAATTGAAACAATATAAATCACAACAGAAGTAAGACGTACGCAATATGCAGTACAATGGAGGCGGCGCGCAATTCCAACTAGATTATTTTGCTTTCGGCTTCATGTAGTGACCGTCGCCTCTAATGTATTAATATTTCATATTTAACTTATTTTTTAACACTACGGTAATTATTAATTAATGAAGAAAGTTTGTTTCGTATGTGTAAATGGATTAACGCTATTAAACCGAGTTTGAATGTTTTTCATCAATTGAAAGCGTAATTAATGAATAACAGCCCCCCTAGTCAAGTGGCTTTCTGTTAGCGTAGCGTTCAATAGAATAGACTACGAATGTATGAGATTGACGTAACCTGTAGATACGTTTATCTACAGCCTACGTCAATCTCATACATTCGTAGTCTATTCTATTGAACGCTACGCTAACAGAAAGCCACTTGACTAGGGGGGCAGGCGTTTTGATAGTTTTCGTTTCGATAGTTATTATTTAATAGTAAAATCAATTTATGTTTGAGCAAACTTTGACTATGCATAGTGATGTATTTAAAATAAAAAAATGAGTGCTATTCACTTAGAATTAAAAAAATATTTGAAGTCATTAATTTAGGTCGTTGTCCACTACATATATTTTCAAAACAACGCCTTAAAGATTACTCATTTCTCTCATTTAATTCAAATATAAATTCCAATTTGCCACTTAAAAGCAACAATAGCCATAGCTCAAGAGCATCGCATCGCAATGATTTATATCCGCCGATATTGCACGCACTAACCCCAACTAATCATTTAATATTAACGTATTGTGCACTCCGAAACGTATTTAACAACTGTTAAACACCAAAGGCTTGAAACTTATTTATTTCGTATTGAAAATTAGTTCTATGTCAATTTTTTTTCAAGTTTAGTTCGTAAGCAATAAGTTTCTAATTTAAGAATTAATTGTGAAGCAACATAAGTGAAAACATAAGTGAAAATTGATAATTTTAAATTCAATCCTTTTATAAATTTAAAAGTGAATAATTTCAGTAACATTTTTAGTCAATATATTTTGAGCAACATTTTATTTTCCCAAAGTGAAACATGAAAATTTTTAAACATAATTACTAAAATTAGTCACTTTTAAATGTAACTTATTTTTAAAGAAATAGTTCACTACAGAATCCTCTAGAAATAGAATATATAGGAATTGTTTGAGGTCACATTGAATACGAGGTCGTGGGAGAGACTCGTCTTACGATTCATAAAATCATAAACATTAGCTAGGAAATGGGATGCTTATTGGGATATGGGAAAGATAATTATATGTGTGGATAATATAGAATACAATATTATATTATATGCATAGTGAAATTCATTTCAGTACTTAAGTAGGTACTTTTGATTTTTTCGATTTAGATTTATAAAGAGCACAATAAATAATAATACCAAACAGAAAAAAGATATTGTACCATGAAATATAATAATCAAATATAAGAAACAGATATAAGCTAAAGAATAAAGAAAAAGAAAACTAATTTAAAAACATAATACGTCACGCGTTATTTAATTATCTCGCGCCATTGCAAACAAAATCACCCGCCCATCAAACAGACATTATGAAATAATAACGGGAACACCTTAATCTTATTACATTATAATATCTTGGAATAACTTACAGCTGTTTTCTCAATCAGATTTCCCGAATCCCCAATTTTTTATCAATGGAAGCTACTAGAAAATTTGCATCGCCGCTAGCGCCATCTATGAGCGAATATCATTACTAATAACAAAATTGTTTGCGCTTCTAAAACAAGATAGAAACAAAATGAACTCAATGTGGTATAAGATAAGGTTCTAAATAGTAGATTCGATGTGTGGAACGCAGTCTATAAGTTTGTGATTGGAAGTGTAAGATTAGGGTACAGAAACACCCTTTTGAAAAACAGTATGAATAATAATTCGATTTGCATAATATCGTTAGCTGATCTAACAAGGTTGTTTGCTTTTATAAGATTATTGGAAATATTTGATTAATGTTGAAGAAATATTTCAAGATTTTACCTACATAAGTAATATGTATCATGTTAATAATATTATCTACTTGATCGTAGTAGAGATAAAATCTATATTTTAGTGGAGTAAAACGATTAAAATATTTATTGGTATTTGAAGATTCGATTCTTTTAAAATCCTCTTTCAATAATAAATAGATCTAGCCAGGACAATAAATTCATCAATAACTGAACTCGCATTTCATTTAATTTTATTGCATTCTTGAATTATTTTCTTCTATTTTTTTTTATTCGCAACTCTCGAATGGAGGACGGATTCTGCCAAATTCTCCTATTACGATAAACAATAAATCATCGGTACAGATAACGCACGAATCTTTTCCAATATGTCAGCTGTCAATTTTCCCGCCCTTTTGACCATAGATAAACATAAGAATGGAATAAATATTGCGTTCGCCCTAACAAATAACGCGTATTACCATACAGATACATTCGGATTAGTCTGCGTAAATAAATAATTGTAATTCTTAATAAAACTACCCTCAATACTGACCGCAGTAACCCGCACGTGGCGAGAACTACTATTTGCAGATCAAATGTCTTGATACTTTAAAAACGAGCCATTTTGAACAATTTATATTCGGTGTGTAGAATATAAAGTGTGCAGTTATTATTATTAATAACTTTTATAAATATAACAATGGACTCACATTTTATTTAAGTAAGTAGACGAAACAATTATTTGATTTTTTGTCTTAACTCTTATGGTTTTTCGTTTTAAAATTTCTTAGGACTTAGACTGCTTACATTTAATACGACAACAATACTACATGTGGTTGTAAGATTTACATCTATATTATTTTCCCCCACACTTCATTTTCTCTTAACTACTACGAGAATGATTCGTAGACTTGATTCCCTTGCAAATTATAATCATAAAAAATCTGAGTGAACATTATAAAGTATCAAAACCTCTAAACCGCAGTACATTTGCTAAGATAGAGCGGTAGATGTCAGTAATGACCGGACACTTTGCATAATTTGCCGATCGACTGACCCAGGGCCGGGTTTACGAGACCCGTCCCCACATAATGAATAGAAATGTGTGTTATATTGGATGCGGTATATCAGGTGCTTTTTATTTTATTGATGGCGATTTTAAATTATATTTTCGATATTTGATCGATGAAGTTTTGTTTATGGAGTATGGACCTATAGCCAAAATAAAGAAGATAAATAAAAGAACAAAACTATTTTTTCATCGTTTGTGTTGAATAATTTTCATGATAATTAAAATACTACCTAGCTTTTCATAGGATTGAAATCAATTAAACCTATCTAGACTCCAGTTTAATACAAGTAATTAATAGAACATTAAAACCTAGTTGATATTAAGAGAAGAAACATTAAGTCAGAAAATCAATAAGAATATTTGCAACATGATATTTCTGCTTATAGTGCTATATACCAAAACCAAAATAGCTGCAGGGAATAATTCTGAAAGACTTCTAATTGCCAAAATTCAATACTATAAAAAAGCTTGAATACCACCATAACTATTATAATCATTATCTTGATCTGTAACAATGATGTAAAACTAAATACAACGTGACAATTCCACATACCACAAAATTTCTATAACAAAACAATTCTGCACAAGGACGCACTTTCCTACCAATTCAAGTACAATTTTATGTCCAAGAATTCCATTTAAGGTCCCATTTAACTCACCATCTGACCTTACAGCTTATCGGGACTTTCCAACATTTTATGAGACATAACCGTCCGTTTGGCTATCTGATGCATTTTTAGATGCTGTTTGGGTTAAGACAATCGGCTGGTTGAATGGAGCAGGGTATAGGCTGATGCGATTCGATGAATTCACTGAACTAGGTATCACTTTTTTCATTCAATCGTTCAAATTTATAGGTGTCTTGGATTTTCAGGATTTTTTTTATGAGACAAAAAAAAATATTTTTGTTAAGTAAAGCGAAATTTTTGCAAAAATTAACAGGGAAATGTTCTAGTTAAATTGTTTGAGCAGATGCTTTCCCGAGTTGTATTATAAGTAAATTTCCTTTTTAGTAACAAAAACGACTTATTCACGAACCTGACTGACTGCTATAATATATATACGTATGATATGCTATGTGTATATTAATTCTGTATAATTATGTATTAAATATTAAGATATACATCGAAAATACATTTAAATGAATAACGTGAATCGCTCTAGAGTGATACTTGTACTCCAACCCAAAACCAATTGTCTCAGAATATAGGTGATTGGATTAGGATAAACGGTAGTTTTGGGTTTGACGCTGAACATTGGATGACCATCATTGTTTTACGACACTTTATTCGGATACGATATAAGTACATTGCAATTTTATTCGCACTATTGAATCCTGCATAAGGGTAATATAGATCTTTGTACACTCGAAGATGCTTTTTGATGCAAAAAATTTGTTTAGAGGATGAAATTTTGAATGCAAATATTTATGTAAGTCATTACAAATATTATGCATGAAATAACATATTTTGAAAATGAAATAAATGAATTTACTTTGCAAAGCTATGCTTGTTATTAAAGTGGTTGATGCCGATATTTCAATAATCTTAAGAAAATTGAATACCTGACAATTTCAAAACTTCATAGAATTTATATTGGTATTTATTTAAACCGATATTTATTCAGGTATATACCTACCTATGTAAGACTTCGCAACTAACATTAGCCAGTGAAATATAAAATCATATTATTTGAACATCAAGATTTACAACAAATTCCAACACCATATTTCGTTACTCAAAAAGCTGCTCACCTTCCCAAACTCAGAAGCAAACCTAACGGAAAATTGTACCCGAATGTGGTCTATAAATCCTGATAGAGAGACATCGCTCGTAAAATGACCCCTACCCTGGGGTCAGCCAGGGATATGATCCAATAATTTATACAATTGATAAATAATATATAGGCCACAACACAGACGGTGCATGATCGAATGTTTTGGCAATTCTTGAATTTTTGAAGAGGAAAATTATATCTAACATGTACCTATAATAACAAAATATGTAGATAATATTCTTATTTTCGAGTCCATCGAAACTGAAATAAGCTTATAACTATTAGCTGTATAGCTAGCGTAAAATTTAATGCTCTGGCTACACGATTTTGACTTCTTTCTTAGTTTTTTATTTTTAAATTTCTTTATCGTTGCTTCGATATTTAATACTGGATAGTCAAATACAGATATATATTTTAAAACCATTGAAAAATGTTAAGGTTGGAAATTTATAATATGGAAATAATTTTAAGTTAATTTCTAATCGTTTTTACAATATTCAGACATTCAGTCAGTTCTCTGTTCTGATAATATTCTAGTATGTATAGTATTATAATATTATCTGTGATATTACTAAATACAGGAATTCGAAAGCCATATTACCAATGCAAATATTTCCCTAAAAAAACTTAACACCATAAAATCCCACTAAAGATGGCCTCACTTCACTAATTTTAAAAGAACAATTTAGCTAATAAGAACAAATTACGCAAGTTCTAAGTAGAAAGTCATGACGTCACACTCATTATCACCATCTTACCCGGGAACATCATAAAGTTGGTCCGTACGACACGCCAGGGGATTTTTCCGCCTTCTCGAGAATTAACTTGCTTCTTACTTGCTGTGTGATATTCGTATTAGAAAAGGCATTAATACTTGGCGTAACGTAGCAAGAAATAGGATTCAACTCGCTTGATAACAGTTTTATAACTTAGACGACATACAAAACAAATTCACAAACATTTTTGAAAACAAACCTTTGTAATTTCTACTAAAAGTATTTCAGTTGATAAAAATAATCTATCATGTCAGTAAAATATACCTGCAGTTATAGATACAGACTAGCCAGAAGTTAGAACATTTCAACACATCACAACTCGATTTTTACGGAATTTAATCGGAGAGTATGGAAAAATCCCTACTTTCCTATAAGGTCGTGCAAGAAATCAATCTTTATTTCAAATCTTTAAATGATATCAGATAAAACGAGATACCATAAAAGCTTCACATCACAATAAGGCCTTCAACAATACAGATTCTACAATCGAATCTAATAAAATGGCGCATCAAAACGAAAGAATTTCACGCGTTTTTCTCATAAGATATTTCCTACTCCAATAGTCATGGTAACAATGCAATCCTACCATTATTAAAACCTAATACACCCTATATGAGTCGCAACCTTTTTTCGAACACTTCATTTAGCAGTATTTTACGGCAATGCAATGTAAAATGAACTCTATCTGCTTCAGATAAAGCTTAAATTATAGAACATGAAATTCTTATCAAGATCGTTTCAAGTGTATTCAATTTTGAAATTTACGACCTGAAGCATACGATTGATTATTAATTAACGATAAAAGAATGGCATTCGAAGTCAGTGTCGCGTTTAGCAATATAGAAATGAGTTGAATAAAAAGATATCGATATTTATACAGAGACGTTGTTAACGCATTGTGTTGCCAAAAAACTGGCCAAGCGCGATTTAATGTTCAATGGGTCCAAGTTAAAAGTAATAATTGAATATTTAAACATGTCCTGTATTCCAAAATATTATTATCGGCTCATTATAATTGGCGTACGTTTTTTAAGCAATTAAAATGTTTATGTATAATTATGACGGCTCCTTATTCATGTGATGAATATAAAATAACATCAGTAAGCTGTAGAGAAATTACAAATTACAATTCATGCCGTGTAAACAAGTAAACTTGTAAGGGCTGATTTTTTAATCCTTGGTTAAAACTTATTCGTCGAATAATGTATAAAACTACCATTTTAAAAACGTATTCTAATTGCCCGTATTTGACAGTTTACGTGACATTTTAATATTATCTTGTAATACTTTATACGGATAACTTTTATCCAAGCATTGAAAAATCGGCCCTAAACATTAGGTTTATACCTAAGTACAAATTATGAAATGTGTCAAACATAAAATCAGGAAACTATTTCAATTGTTTCAAGGTTTCAAGTCAATACACAAACTTATAGAAAACCTTTTTCTATGTTCCAAACACTTGACAGCATAAAAGCGGCATTACGCAAAACACTGCATAGTAAGAAGATTCCACAGTATGGAGGCAGTAAAAGAAAATTGGATTTTTTCCGTGACCCCAGCGGATTTAATTATTGTTTTATTGTGTGTTGAGGGGCTGCTAATGCTGATGACACTGAATTGTCAAATATGCGAACAGAAAGAGGTTGAAAATAGTTAGTGATAAAATCTACAATATGTTTGTAGAATTAAAATTGTAAAAGGTCAACGTAAAGGAAGAAAAAATAATTAATAATAAGGCAAAGCAGCAAGGAAATTCCGAGCATGTTGCAAGAAATTATTGGTAAACTGTTTTTAAACAATAATAATAATATACCATTAGAAAAATAATTTTCATGCGCTCGTCCAGTTTCGAAATTTTTAATTGACGTGGAGGTGACATGTAGAAGAACAACTGAACAACCACCAATATATAATCCACAAATACGAAACTTATTTACTTAAATAAATAGCTTTCGCCAAATTAAAATAAGAAAATTTACACTTCAATCTAGATAAAACACATTTCACAAAATTATCTATTACAAGTCACAACTACAATGACACAATCTAAAAAAGGAAATTAAATTTAAACGGCAGTTACCGTTTAACAGAAGGTTAACGGCGCGTGCGTTCACAAACCATTGCAGATCCTCTAATCAGAGTTCAACTTAACTGAGAGATTTGCATAACTTCTTTCGCTACATTTAACTTACATTTCAAATGTTTATGGAAATTATGTTCTACATATGCTGTCATATTTTAAAGTAAGTAAGTAAGTGATATCCGGTTTGTTCGTTTAGTTTGAACTCTAAAACTTCCCTCTGCACTGTAAGACTTTCCCTATTAACATAGTCTTTTTACTATGCTAAATGGCTTTGGTATTAATTATAATAAACTTGCTATATTTGTATTTTATGAACGGCTCTTTATGTCGAATCATATACCTACTTATTCGTCGAATAACGTATTACACTACCATTTCAAAAACGTACTTATTCTTTGCCCGTCTTTGACAGTTTACTTGTGACATTTTAAATTTTAATATTATCGTGTAATAATTTATTGGGCGGATAAGTTTTAACCATGGATTGAAAAATCGGCCCTTAGAGCATTAAACCAACCATCACGCTAAGACCAATAGGAACGGAGCAATACGGGTAAAACCACGGGGCACAGGCTACAGCTCTAGTATTATATTATCTGTGCTATAACCAAGAACTATACGCCCTTCGACCTCTATAAGATGCACCCTCAATAAATAATTTGGCAACATTTACATATGTCGATTTATTTGAGTATTATTTATGGCCACCCTGCAAATGTTCCAGACTTAGATTAAGGCTATGAAAGGATTACTTAAAGGGGTTTCTTGCCTTTCATCTGATTATCCGATGTATACGCACGTTTTTTAGCATTTTACCATAAAACGGTACATATTTTTTGTGTGATGATAGTGTTTTTTTTTCATGAGCTTAGGGTAAATAAATAAATGTATTTATGTTGTATAGTGTGGCATTGAATTAACTAATAAATTAAATTTTGTAAACGTTTTCTGTACAGTGTTAAAATAGCTCTATTATCATATATAAAAACTTATTGGATAATTCATAATCTTATATATAAAATTCTCGTGTCACAATGTTAGTCTGCATACTCCTCCGAAACGGGTGGACCGATTCTCATGAAATTTTCTGTGCATATCGGGTAAGTCTGAGAATCGGCCAACATCTATTTTTCATATGTACCACGGGCGAAGCCGGGGCGGACCGCTAGTACATATTATAAAAATAGAATATAAATGTAATACAATGGGTAATTTCGTGTTTAATAAAACATTGCAATTGTTGGAATATTTGACAAGGCCATCTCCTCGGCTAACATTTTTATAGATCGTAAGAATGAAAAACTTAATTTTCGATGACTTTAGTTAGTAATATTTAAAACATTAGAAACAAATATATGCACCATGTTATTATGAAAATAGATTTTGAAAATCTAACTCCATCTTTGATTTCGCGTCAATCACGTCGCGCCGGGGGACTACACTTTGATTATCCAAGTTTGATGTCTCAGCCAATTCTATGCATTGGGATTAGCCAATTTCGTAATATATTATACCAAGCTGATTTACATACAAACATGTATCTATATAATACATTGTTAACACTGATGTTTTACAAATATGTAAGTCTATATAATTAGGTACCTAATGAAGAGAAAATCGTTAGTTACATCACTTATTCAAGAACGATTACGGATTTAAAATTGAAAATCTTACAATATTTAAAAATTAAAAGCTTTAATATTGCACACAGCACAATAAATACTTATTTTACAACAACAGTGACTGGCCTAAAATACAGATTCATAAAAAAAGGAATCTTCGAATTCCATATTCAAATTTGGCGCCAACTCTTCACATTAGCTAATAAGGGTGCGACAAGATAAAGCGACGGCGATTAGCACTGACGCGCGACACGACAGCGACTTATTAATACCGTATCCAGTTAATTAAAATCAAACATTTAGATGCACCTCAAGGGTGATGAATCTTGTTACGTCTTACAAATTGAGGACTGTGTTGAATTGAGCGATGGTTGTTTGCATTTTCTTTATTTTTTCTTAACATCGTAAATATGTTTCTCAACTTAATAAGAGTTTTATTTATTGATGGAAAATGATACAAACTACACAAGATGTATGATCAATAATTGATCGGCTTAAGGAAGTACATAAAAAATAACTGATGACTTGTTTATATTCTTTCCTATAAAGTATTAATAATTGTAATTGCACCATTCATCTTGCAGTTTCATTAAAACGTAACATATGTATTTTAATACTATATTACAAATTAACCTACAAGGTAAGTACGTGAAAGAACTCAGTTTAGACATCTTCTAAATAAGTCGAAACGTAAAAAAATCATACCAACCAACTCCAGCTGTAACAATAGTAACTTCTAAACGTTGATATCCGTCACATCAATGACAAATAACTCCAATAAAATAAAACGAGACAGTAGCGTCGCGTTATCATCAGTAAAAAACGTCAAAAGGCACCGCCCGAACAATCGTTGCGACCTCCATTAATCAGAAGCCGAGGGTTGAAGACACTTAATCAAAGTATCACAATATGACGACTATAATAGGTACATGAATATTTATAAGAGAATTAGGCTCGCTCAGGACGGAGCGACGCGTCGTTTTAAACGGTGTGGCCTCGCCTTAATAATTGTTTGCAAGGAGCCGGCTCTTCTTATTGTTTCGTATTTAGAAAGTAGTAATAATAATGCAGGGATATTATATTTTTTACAGTGTTGGTAGGTTTTGAGATGAGTAATTGAGGACTGAATTGAAGGACATTACGAAAAGGTTGTATTTTTCGAACAATGGGGC
This sequence comes from Colias eurytheme, assembly GCF_061535395.1. Classification (NCBI taxonomy): domain Eukaryota; kingdom Metazoa; phylum Arthropoda; class Insecta; order Lepidoptera; family Pieridae; genus Colias; species Colias eurytheme. The sequence continues at coordinate 7,023,062 of NC_142999.1, read as the reverse complement.
TGTTGTGGTGATGCAGTTTAAGGCTCATCAGCATCTAATTTTTATTTAATCATGCAAAATCTAAAAAAAATATTTTAGTATCCTGATAGTTTTTGAGAATATTACCGACCACAGATAATTAAAAAGACATTGGCTTAGCTAATAAATTACTTAAAAAGCAACCCCTCGTGCTTTCAGTCATTATATTTCTATTTTAAATCTGCTACGAGTATTTCGGCAAATTTCCTTTGCAATGTTAAAATTCCGTACACAAAATGGAACGTTCTAGAAACGGAGCATTTTCAATCGAATCGGGGGAACGAATTAGTATTACAAGTGACCAAATCCCGGTTTAATGTGACGTTGGTCATCCGATCCCGGGATCAAGTTATAAGTCCTGGATTAAAACTAAGGGACAAGCTGACTTTGTTACATTTTGTCAAGGCAATTTAGACTCAAAGACCACTATATAAAGTATATAATGCCTCGTAGATATTGTTTGCAAAATAATTTTTAGCGCCCCCGGAATATAAAAGCATTTCGGTGTAAGATTATGATATTACGAAATATATTGCTTTAAGTAATAGTTGTGGTTGTAACCAGTATATCATGGGATGAAAGTGTTTTTTGTAAGAGTGGTGAATTTTTTTTGACAGCTGTAAAAAACTTTTAGGTTATTCTCATATAGCGGATATAGCAAATCGTGTAGAAATTTTTACCGTTTACCTATAAACTAATCAGATTTTTAATTTTGGTAACATTTCCTTTTGTATGAATAAATTAAGTATTATTGCACTAAAAGTCTCACAAAGAAATAATTAAGTTTTAAATCATAATACACCATCAACATTTTGAAAACTCGATCTCGTTTAGCAAATAAAAACGTTGCTTTTGCCATTTTACTAATAACGCGATACAAACTAAAAACAACCACTAACATCAAAGAAAACCGTATTACCTTATACGTACACTAATCCAATCAAAATCCACAAAAGAACATGAAATCTTCGAAACAACCAATTGTTCGAGCAAAGTAAACAAAAGAAATTTCCAAATTCCTATTAAGACGAAATAAATTACCCTCCCTACTAATTGGAAGTGGGCATTTTTGACGCAAAGGAATTTATGCAAAACATTCGCCGACAAATTAAAAGTGCTAAGAAAAAAGTATAAATTAATGCACCCAGTACGATTTTAATTGTCGTTCGTAAAGAATTTATGGACATACCGAAAAAGGAGAGCTAATCAAACATGCTAATTCTTTGCAAAATTGTACTTGACGTTTCTCAATCTGGATTTATACAAGTACGCGTGTGGTTAGGTAAGATATGATAAAAAGTGATACGTTTACGATAAATAAAGAATAAACAAAATACATTACCGGGTATTTATCAAAACATCTAGTAGCATTGGAAAGTAAAATTCAGTCCAATTGGAATTTGATTGAAACGTAAAGTTCTTGCTCGTTTTTGTTATGATTATTTAAACTGTTATTTTCTAAGGAAAATTCTAGTTGTCAATATCTGTAAATTGGTCTTTGTTACGGTTTTGCTTCCATCAAAGTCGTTTATGTCTGCTTAATACTATAAATGTAGTAGCTATAAATTGCTCTGTAGTAGATACAATAAGTATAGTTATACGTATCCGTATTATTACAATTGAATTCAATTTATTCGTATCGATATTTATTCCAGATTCAATCAGATATTCAATAACTGTTGTCATAATACACAAAAACATGACTTGCTTGACGGACGTAAGTATTCCGATTTTTGATTTTATCTCTTATCGAGACAAGAACTTTTCTCGGAATATTATTGTAGAACAAAAACATCTTATAGTCAATTGTGAAAAACGTAAATTATTCTTATTGGAACCAATTAAAATCGAATAACATAAATATCGTAATGATTAAAAAATTTTGACATCAGACTAGCTTTTCGCCCTGTTAGTATTTTTTTCATATAGGTTCTAAGCTACCTCCCTACAAATTTTCAGTCAAATCAGTTCAGCCGTTCTTTTGTTATAAATAGTGCAACTAATACGACTTTCTTTAATAAATATAAAATAATTTTTGTGGCATATCCATATTAGCTTTACCTATGAATATTTCTCATTGAGGGTCAAACGGCGTTATAATCGACAGAATAAATATTATTCATTCATTAATTACAATTGCAATTATGTGATTTTGTGTAAATTCATTACGAAAAAAGGTAAATTATCAGAATATAGGATATTTTGGAATTTGAACTCAATAAAATGTTAGTCAAAAGCTTATTTCATACAATTCTCTAATCTTCTTAACCAAATTAAAATGATTATAATATCCTTACAAATAATTATTATTAAATAAAACTTTGTTTTATGTAACCCTTCTTCACCTTTCTACTAATTTATCTTTCGATTATAATGTTAATAAATGACCTTTAAATCAGCTAATAGGCAATGGCTAAGTTTATTATACTATTATCTACACCTAATTAAAATACTACCTTCTACCTAATTATATAATATACTATCTACTTCCATAAGTTTGTTCAGAAAAGTGCAGAGTACGATATAAAAGCTCATTTAGGAAGCTTAAAGTTCACAAGCATGTGAAGTTTCATAAAAATAACTATGTACCAAGAGCTGCAGAACAATATGATAGCTAGTATGTTCTACCAAAAATCCTTCTTAATAGGTGCATAGGTGCAATAGTTATTATGTACCTACTTGTGTCCGTCTATATGCCGAAATTTACTTAAAGTTACTGTTTAGTTAATTTTAAATATTTTAGCTATTATTAAGTTTATATACGTTATAGTTTTGGGTTTAGTCAGTTAGTTTAGTTTGTTAAAAAATCTATGGTAATAATACTACAGGGAAACAAGAAGTTAATGTTTCAATTCAAAGTTCTAAGAAGTCTCGAGCGCGCAATTTCTATAAACAAAGATTTAAAACAGTAAAACATGAAATAGATATTGAGTATGAAAGAAAAATTATAAGCAGTTCTTAGTCTATAAATTGGGGTAACTATTAGCAACTAGTACGCTAGTCACGTTTGCAAGAAAGAAAGGGAAGATTACACTTATACAAATTGCATGTGAGAGAAAGGGACAGAGTTTAATGCGAAAAGTGTGCTTTTGCTCACCTGCTGATCACCGTGTTTTATGATAATTTATATTATAGTTTTAACCATCCTAATTTCTTAATGTATGAAATTATTATATTATACGAGTTGTTCACTGAGAATTATTTACTTATATTTTTTTAAAATACATTCTTGAAATAATTTATAATTTGAAAATATTTTTACGCTGCTCTTGAATCGCGGAATTAACGATTTTGTTTAATTTATGTAGTGAAATATTATAACTAGGTACCTACTTAATTGTGAACAAATTATTAGGTACCTTCATAATATCTCCTTAGATAAATTAAATTTCCAATATAACCTATGTCTATCACTTCACTACATAGTATCATCACTACATAGTACATATAAAACAAAGTCGCTTTTTCTGTCCCTATGTCCCTATGTATGCTTAAATCTTTAAAACTACGCAACGGATTTTGATGCGGTTTTTTTGTACTATTACAAATACACAATAGAGTGATTCAAGAGGAAGGTTTTAGTATATAATTTATTAGGTTTTATACAAATTGGGCGAAGCCGCGGCGGTAAGCTAGATACATACTAATCTATACAAAAGCATATGGTAACTATTACCCTATTAATCTTATCATAACGATTTTATGCATACAGCTCTACATTTCCTAATAGTTAATTCCATACAATGCTAATACCTCCCCTAATAAAACCAGCACTAATAAAATCGATACAATAAATAACCTTCCATTCGAATAGCTCGTAATGAATCGAACTCATAACTATCGGATGCAAATTCGTTTTGATTAAAACAATAACAATAAAGCAGCTGAATCGAATAAGGTATCGATACATCGGGAATCGATCGGATCGTCTCGATTATTGTCCCTTACTAGGCAGCGAGTAATTACTCGCTACTATTGTGTTATGAGATTTATCTGCGATATAAATACTTGGTATAAATCGTAATGAGGATACAGGGGTACAGCTATCGATTCTTATCGATATGTTAACGATTTTCAGTAATAAGCACTCGTTATAAGCCATTATATAAAAAATGGAATATGCTAATTACATGCTAATTACATTTAGATATGTATGGATATTTTGCCAAAATACCATAACACGCTTTCCAAAAGATGAAAATATTTAAACTTTTAGCATACTTTATGCATTTGCTACAATTTCTTGCCAACCTCTATGATCGGAACAGTCTATTTTCTTAATTCAATCATCTTTTACTAACACCGATATTCTAGAACATTCCAGAAGCATTAGACATTCTTTGAATAGGTTAAAAGCAAACAAAACATCCAAATAATGCCCTTATCCAAAGCTTTGTCCTAGCCCATACACGATTTGTAATTTGTAGCGGCCTACATGAAGGTTTTCATTATTTTTATCCAGTGTCTTAAGCCAGGGCTTACTGGACACACAGGATGAATATTAAGCAGTAGGATTGAAATCGGACATTTTGTTTTTGACGGCGACATCACGGGAATGACAATGTTGTAATTTACGTAGAAAAGCTCGAAATTTGATGTCGGAATATAATTTAGAGAGCTTTTGCAAGGGCAATTTAAATTATTTTACGAAATGTAATGTGACTAATTATGAAAAATTAAGACTAACCTGGGTGACCCCAGGTTAGTGTGGATAATTATTAAACCACCAGGATAACAGACAGTAGGTATTTCATTTGATACTAATAGACTTCTTAGTTTTTAAAAAAAGACGGGTTGCACTCCGGGAGTGCCGACAGAAGTGAAAACTTGATTATTAACGTTGAGCATGTTTGATATCCATCCGTCACGCTTTTACGTGTCCTGACGCGAGTTTAAGATTTTATACCCAACGCTGCTAAAGAAGTTTTCACTTCAATAATATTAGCAATGCATTATAAACTAGTCCATTGGATACTGTGTACACCGGGCTATTACTCGTGATAAAAACATGTAATCTAAGCTCATTCTTAGCTTTATTTATTGTATTAGAAATTTGTAAAGTCATATTAAGTATAACAATGTTAACTTCCATATTTCTGCAAACTTCCACACAAGAATATTTCGTGAGAACGCATATCAAATTAGCATTTTTAGAGATCGAATAATCGGATGCCTGGTTTTTAGATAGCCTGGTTTCGATCGGATGTAGATTGCTTCTCAATAACATGCTTCGGGCGGTTTGACAAGACCGTGATTTTCATAATTGTTGATTATTTTTAGTGCTACTGTCGAATATTTTCGTGTTATTAACAAAACAAGAGCGCACATGAGGAAGAATTAAGTTTGGGGAAGAATGGTCGAAACTTTTATAGTTGAATTCGGTTTATTTTAAAGAGATACCTATCGTTTGATTGAATATAATTATAGAAAAAATAAACAAATGACACAGGATTATTTGATATCTATTACAAGAAACACAGAAACGTTTATCACTTTTAGATATTTTCAGAAACTTATTGTGCTATACCTACACATACAATATAAGATATTATGTAACCTCAATCAATGAAATGATTTGAAAAAAAAATCGTGTTTGTTAAAATCTAATATGATATGAGCTTGTTATTTATAGCTATTTTATATATATTAAATACACTTACCGACTATTCACTGAAGCAGCGTTTCCAACACCATCTACTGATGGTTTCCTGAAACAATCATAAGCATTACCAACCCACCTCATATATTTTATATTTAAACATTAGTGTAAACAATTAATTGAATGTTTGGTGTGGCTGGCATATTCTAAAATCTAATAAGTCACAACAAATCGCAAAGGTATGGAAATAACTTCTAAATCTAGCGTCTCTCATCCATCGTTCCACTAAACTTGCTCATTGCAAGTTACAATTAATAGGAAAATCACTATATTTGTATTTACAACTAGCGGTCCGCCCCGGCTTCGCCCGTGGTACATGTTTACGTTTTCTCTACATAAGAACCATCCTCGTACTTCAAGGAATGTAATAAAAAAAGAATTATCGAAATCGGTTCAGCCGTTCTCGAGTTATGCGCTTACCAACACATTTTGCGATTCATTTTTATATATAAGAAGAAGATAGTAAGAAAAGCTTGGATATGGATATGGAGTTTCTTGCCGGTTCTTCTCCATAGATACTGCTTTCCGAATCGGTGGTAAATGTTAAAAATATGTAAAAATATGACGTTTCAAAAGTGCTTCTCGAAGAAGTCTATTTGAATAAATAAATGTTTGAGTTTGTTTGAGTTTAAAGACGCTCTATATTGTAGAGGTTCCCCGTCCAAGATTAAGCTTCAAACTAACTTGCACTTTTATTTACCTATCTAATCACAATTCGATCACACCAACCTTTTTGATGAGTTTTTACAAGCATACGAGAATCTTATTTGGTACTCAGATTATTTAATACACCCTTAAAATAATATACAAAGAATATTAATTTATCCTGTAATTTAAAAAAGATATTTAATTTCTGTCTATCACAATACTCATACATCATTACATTATTTCCATTTCCATATCCATCTTAGGATTGATATATAGAAATAATTAAGAAACAAATTTCGGCAAATCTTAATATACTTACATCCAATATTGGTCTGTAATACCAGAAGCGTGTGGTGCATAATGGTTTGCCAAATGATATGGAGCACAGAAATTCACCATTGGTACTGCGTACATTATGATTTAATGTTAAACAATATCTAATTATCCTAGACAAAAAGCATATTGTGAAAATTAAAATGTTTTTGAAAATTCATACAAATATTAAATTCCGACGCTTCAACCTATTTCTTTTCGACAATACCATCAGTCCAGTCAGAATCGTTTACAATTACAGTGAAACCTGGTTAAGTGAGACATCAAGGGACCAGCAATTTCGTTTCACTTATAGAGGTATTCCACTTACCCAGTGTCTCAGATATACAGGTACAAATAAATTTCTGTCTCATTTACAGAGGGTTCCAATAATAATTTGACATTTTTCAAATAAACATCTGTATGATAGTAAAGTGAAACTAAAACTGAAGGTAATTGAAGCTCAAAATTTGTACTTACGTAGTTGGAATTACGTGTGGAATTTGTGGGTATAATAAGAATGAGTAAACAAACAATGTTATCTCAGTTATAGAGGTTTATGCATATAAAATTTACTCGCTGTCTCAGTTATAGAGGTAACTATGATGATAAATCGAAAGAACAAATCCCAGATATAGAGGTTTACCTAGTCCCACTAACAGAGGTAATTCAGTGCCTAAGTGTTGGGACCTCAGCATGAGTTCCAGTTATGGAGGTTTCTCATTTATCCAGGTCCCACTTAACCAAGTTTCATGTATTAACAAAATGGTAAATTATTATTTTTCTGTATTTTTTGCGATTCTAAAGCTCTTCTATACGAAGTCTTGTTAAGCATTGCTTAATCAATGTAAAACCTGCACTCATCAAAAATATCTATAAATCCTACAAGCCAAGCACACGAACGTCTTTACATAAAACTTAAAAGTGCCGCAACCATTCCCAGAAACGTAAAACCTTTCAGTTTTCATTATCCACGCCGCATGCGTCTAACAAGTAACTATTGGGCAACGCATTCCAAATTAAACAGATCTAGTTGAGTTGAGCGCGACCAATCTCATAATAGTTCCATTTAGCTGCCAACAGATGTCGTTATCGCCCACTGCGCGGATACGAAATTAAACGATATAAAAGTATTAACAGTGACGTAGCCAGGTATACTAGGGCCCTGGGAAAAGTCACGGGGCCTCTCAACTATCAACGAAAATGCCATGAGTAGTAAAGACGAAGTTTTTTGAAGTGAAACTTCTTTAGGCGCGTTGAGAGTAAAATTTCAAGGTTGCGTCATGGCAATAACGGCACGTCATGGAGTAAGGTGACGATTTTGCTATCTTTGAATTTTACCAAAGACGTTGCGCTTCTGACACGTGTGTTCAGCGCCCACCTTCTTTTTTATTGTCGATAGGGAAGCGCTTGACTACAATCTCGCTTATTAAAATAAGATGGTCTAAAATAGTACGCGCTTCCCAAGGAGCTTGTACGTCGCTCTACGCTTGAAGTCTCAAGAATTTTCTAAATTTCAGTTCAATCGAGATTTTCTGCTAGGGCCCCTAACTCGAAAGCCCTGGGGCCCTGTGCCACAAAGCTCCTGTATAGCTACTGCGTATTAAATGCACTTATAATGAGACGGTGCGTGTTTACAACTTTTTACTGATCTCCTTTTATAGTTACTGCTTTGATTATGCAGCGTTTTAATATTGTTTTTAGTTTTACACGAACATGTTACACGTTGAAGAGGCTTAGTGTATTTGAAATGGGACTTTTTTTTATATTGATTGCGTAAATGCGTGTGCGTGTGACCTTAGACGGTTCGAGTTTATCATCTTGCTGTTATATTATGATAATAGTTCTTGTTTTTTTTTTCAATAAGAGTGCTATGCAAAAAGTAAGTAGATACTAGTTACTAATTGCATAATATAATTAATTATATTACAATAATTATGATCTAAATTTCCAGTAGGTAAAATTAAATTTAATAAGTGTAAAAGTTTTGATGTATATCTGTCCGTTTAAAATGGGTAAAAATCGAGTCTAAAGGAGTCGGTTACATACAAACAGCTAATAGAAGCGCGTTAAAAAAACCTACACCGATAACCATGGAGGCAGCGTTAAATACCCTAATCATCATCACACCAATTACAAATCGATTAAATGCAATCGTTGCTACCGATTCCGATTCGATACCAATTCGATTCTGATTTATTTCGATTGTCACTCGGCGGCGCGGTCAAAGAGACAGTTCTAACAAGAGATTCGTTATGGAAATGCTATGTTTTCTTATTTCTATGCTTCTAGCCTCACAGAAGTATAAATAGTTAAATGGCCTTTACAAGTGCCGCGAGTAATTATTTAAGTTACCTAACTTTTAAAAATAGTGAAGAATTGTATCTATGGATAAAAGCTTCAAAGCTCTTTCAGTAATTTTAATAAAAATACGTTATAATGTATTTATAGACATAATATAACATATGTAAAATGTTATGTTAAAAAAATATGATTTATATTTTATGCATTTTTATATACAACTAGCGGTCCGCCCCGGCTTCGCCCGTGGTACATATTTACGTTTTCTCTACATAAGAACCATCCTCGTACTTCAAGGAATATAATAAAAAAAGAATAATCGAAATCGGTTCAGCCGTACACACGTGATGCCGTGACAACGCGAAACGGGTTTCATTTTTATATATGTTTATAGATCTAGTATTATTATAGGTGTACTTATTAAATAAGTAAAAATAGCTATTTAACGGGAATCTTATGTATGGCTAATGAACGTAGAGCACATTCGTGAATTTTGCATCACTATTACTAATTTATTTGTTTAATAAACAGCATTTTTTATTTCAAATGATCATAAGAATTTCATTATGTTCCCTTTATCGAATAAAAATCGTACATACTTATATTTTGACTTTATTTTTATTGACCAACTAACATTTTTCATATTTCAAAATTAGAGTTTTATTTTCAAACAGAAGTGTAGAGACTTGTGAAAATGTAAAAATATTTAACGTACCTACCTACTACGGACCACCGTACCGTACCTCCCATATCAACCATACGTCCATACCCCATATTACTTTCCCGTTTAAACTACAGTAGATTAATTAAAGCTACTAATTGATAACAAGAAGAGCAATTAAAGTAGCAATAAGGGGTACACTCGGACATATATTTTGCGGCTTAAATACAAATGTCTTCATTACGCTCCGCCCGTCGGCATTTCAAACGAAAAACGGTCTCCCACATCGCGACTTTCCAAGAAAACCCCTTAAAACATCAAATTCCACGATATATCGAATAAGGACTGGTATCGATTAATCGAAACGTTGCGAATAAGCAATCGATCACGGACTTGTTTCAACTGGCTAAGCACGATTCGCGGAAAAAGTTTTACCAACTTTACAGGACTGAAGGTATCGTCGAAGAATTATGTTCACTTGAAAATACATTAAAAAATATACAAACAGTTTAATTCGCGCCTAAATTACTTTTACCTTTACTCTAACTTCAAGACATAAATACGTAAACATTTAAATTTCACTAAACACAACTTTCAAATAAAATCCTAACATCGAAAATTACGTCTAACTTTCATTTATTGTATAATGTTGGCACAGAAAAAAAAAACAATTCAACGAAGTTCGCGCTCAAATTTAAATTTGGAACTCTAGAAAAAAGTTTCTGCTAGAATCGCGTAGGCCTGCGTTCGTCGCGGCGCGCCACGTGTTTGTGCGGTGACATTGCACGCCCTCACCAAACTTCGCAACCCCTGCACTTGTACACAACATTACGCTCATGTGTGCGTAATCGAATACCAATCTGTGATCGGGACATCTTAATGAATCATTAATTCCTTGTTAGGATCCGTTTTGACTTTTGACTTGTTTTACGCGTGATCTGTTAAAGTTTGGTTACTGTTTCGAGTTATGTTTGAAGTTTGTTTATTTACCAAGTATTTGATAATATTATGGTTTAAATTAGGGATGTAACGATACCGATACCGATACCGATATATCGGCCGATATATCGGCAAGCCGATATATCGGTATCGCCGATAATAAATCAACCGATACCGATATTTTTTTATTAAATTCTTTCTTTTCTTTTATGTTTTTGCATTGTATTCATTCATATTGTTTTATTTCTGTTTCTGTAATAGTGTTAAGGAAGAGCGGAACCTCCTGACACAAGCATTTTATTTGCTTACTAGGAGTGCTCCAATCACAAATTTGTTTATGTAAAGGAAAGAAATAAATAATTTTGAATATTGAAGTAAAACTTCTTTAGGCGCGACTAGGGAGTAACTCAGATTTTTTTTCTGACGGAAGTAACGCTGTGTAGTTTCCGCCATTTAAAAATAATAATTCTGATTGTTGTAAGTATATGTCATATACTACACGCTTCTTGACTTATACGCCAGCTAGTGGCAAATATCATAATCAATTAGGATTATTTATTTTCAAATTTTCAAACGGATCAATTGTGAATAGCAAAGTGAATGAAAAATTCAACAGTTTTAAAAACATTATTTTAAATTGCAAAATTTTTTGAAAATCTCTAAATATACTTGTTTATTTATTACTTTTAAAATAAGTAAATTAAAAATAAATTTTCTGACAATTGCGACATTTTATAATATTCAATAACAAGGTTATATTGACATGTGCGTTTTACTTCAATCGCGCGTAAAGGTTTTTACACACACTTTTTTTTTAATTTTTAACGTGATAACGTTTTTAAAATCGTTTTAGTCGGGTGACATGTTCATAAACTTGTGTCACACCAAAACCTCACGAGCGCGATCGCAGGTATAACGAGAGAGAGACGGACCGATCTCCCGTTTCATCTCGAGCGCTGCCACTGCATTATGTTATCACGTAAACATCTCGATCGTAAACCTACTTTACAAACAACCAATTTTTTTGATATCAAATAATTCAAAAACCCGCGCCCAATGAACGATGCGGGAGGCCGCCCGCGCGTGCGCACTTTGTTTTCTGAAAAAACTCTACCAATAGTAAACTTTTATTAGGTACTGATTGTATGTGTATTATTTAAAGTTTAACTGACTTCGTAAAATAATAATACTAAAATAAATGGTTTTGTTGTTTTTTGATTTGGCATTTTTATTCAAAAGAATACGATTAACAGTTGTCTCTGTTAAATGTTGGTAACTTTTTATGCATAATTCACTATTTATTTTTCTACCAAGCCATCGATATCGGTATCGGTATCGGTATCGCCGATACATTACTACAAATATCGGTATCGGTATCGTATCGGCAAAATCATGTATCGTTACATCCCTAGTTTAAATGAATTGTATTTATTACAAAAATGTTAATTAATTATAACAACCTGATAAATAAGAAAAAAGAGAACACAATAAAACACAAACGCACAAACACAAAAATAAGCTTCACGAAGTGTAACCTAATTTTACACCTTATGTAGTTTAAAATGAATACATTAAAAGATATGTACCTGTCCCTAGCATAAAAAATATTTTTATTTCCACACAGAAGAGAGAAAGAGAATTCTCGTCACAATCGCGGAATATTTCTCTGATATTAGGGTAATGCGACAGAACACTGGCAACATCGCTTGAATAATAGATAGAAATTGGCGAGTCGCGGCGTGCGCTGTCAATTATTTACCGCGAAATTATTGACGAAACTAGAAATGGCGGGAAATATTTTTATAAGTACATTATGCTTGTAATAATGTGGCATAGATAAAAAATATTTTGTAATAAATTTGGAAAACTTTCTGTGTATGTAGAGATCAGAAAGTTTAGACAACATCACAAAATTGGTAAAATTGCTATCTGTCTCGACTTAGATTTAGGATGTCTTAGAGAACCCTACAAAGCCTTGTAAAACGCTCGACATGAATTAATACATAAATAAATCATTATCGAAATATGATTATTTATTATTAAATTAGTATCATACTGTTTAATATGTAAATTTATTTATAAACTAGCGGTCCGCCCCGGCTTCGCCCGTGGTACATAATATTGACGTTATCTCTACATAAGAACCATCCTCGTACTTCAAGGAATATAATAAAAAAAGAATTATCGAAATCGGTTCAGCCGTTCTCGAGTTATGCGCTTACCAACACATTTTGCGATTCATTTTTTTTATTTATAAATTATAATCTCCGACGGTTTTGGGGAGTTGCCGGAAGGAAGATTTGTATCAAGATCAATTATTTAAACAGTATTTTTTCTTTGTTTAAGCAGCTTTTTCGTACTCATGGTATACTATGCATTTACTTACAAATAATAAATTAATACAGTATATTTAAAACTGTATAGGTCCATAACAAGATTCCTAGATGTTATAAGGAAAAAGCTTTGCGTAAACGAGGAGTTCAGAACTCAAAGTCAAACATGTAGGTACTAACTCAACTAAACTTTCTTCAGAAGCGTTTTTTAATCGTCTTATTTGATAGTTTAGTATAGTTCTAGTTACCTTAAAGTTGTTAATTTTTAAATATTTCAGAAAAACTTTCACAATAAAAACAACGGCTACTCTCTTTAATTCATCAAGTTATTTGATCATTGACCCAAAAAATCATCATACATACATACTATGTAAAACATAACCCTCCTTCCCACAGTCAGGTAAAGTAAGCAACAATTGAGAGCATAGTGGATAATGCAATAGCAACAGTCGGTTTACTATCGCCATGGGATAGTCATAAAGCGGGGGCCTAATGACGATTTATAAGGCTCTGTGCAGTGCAGTGGTCGGGATATACGGTTTATAAGACCTTTTTTGCTTAAAAGATACACAAAAGTTAAAACTAGGTTTTAAAATATGTACAAGGTTGGAAAGTCGACTTTTTTGACTTAAAGATGGTTAACATAAATAACGGTAAGATGGATTTTTCTATTGATCGAAAGATATATAAAAAAGGTTTATAAACGTGTTGCTATAAAAAAAATGTAAATATTTTTTGCAGTTAAATTTATATTCGTTGGTTTCATATACTCCAGCAAAGTGGCAGATGGGAAAATCTTTCTAAAATAAATTTGAATATTGTTCAAATTATAAAAAAAATGGAAATATTGATATTCAAACTCACATTTTTTATCGATGTATAAATATTAAATAATGAATAATTTTTCCAAAAACCAAAGGTTGAAGAGCCCTGCCATCACTGAACGCTAAGTACCTGATGCCGTGACATTCGACCCTTACTTTGTTTTATTTTTTACCGCAAAGCTTTATTGTTCCGGGGTGATGCACTCACAGACATACAACGCGAAAATTATTTATGCTCTCTCAAATATTTACCAAACAATAATGTCGGAGTGAAATGTAAATACATCATGGTAAACAAAGGAAATACTTCTGAATTCTGAATCATCGTTTTAAGGACAAATTATTTATTTTTAACTTCCGAAATATTTATTTTTTATCGATATTTGTTTCTTATTGATTTGTGTCACTGGCACTGCGTTCTTGATCAACAAAATCTGACCAAAAACCTTGAAAATAAACAATTTAGAAAGATACATGAATTGCATAATACTCAGTCAAAATTACCTAGTAGGTAATCTATATTTTAAACATTGCTGTGACATTGCCCTCCTTCTGACGTAGTCAGGCTATAAGAAATAACTGACAAAAACTCGTGATCCATTGAAATGTTACATTTTTTAGCCCTAACCTTGCATTTTTTAGAGGACGCAATTTTGTTTTTTTGATGTGTAGGGGGGGTCAGTGTGAAGCTAAAACCAAGTTTGTGGGGTCGCCACCTTTGTCCCACGGCCGCCATCTTGAAAATAGCGGTTGATATGGTTTTTACGATATATCTCTTAAACTATTTATTTGAAAAAAAAAATTGTTTACATTATTTGTTGCAAATTAAATTCTCTACAACTTTGGTGTAGTAACTTTTAGTCGTAGAACTATAAATAAAAAAGTTATAAGCGAAAATGTTCAGAAATTAGAGCCATTTATATTTTTCAATAAAACTTTTTTTTATCATTTTACGAAGAAATGATATCAGACCATTTTTATAGATTGTTTTTCGAGGAACAACTTTTATATACAACATTTTTTCATAACGTCAATAACTAAGGTTTTACAGCGCGTAGCGCTCTGAAGTGAGTACTATTTTTCAGTACTCTTAACTATACATAATATATTGGCTATTGGCTCTTTTCTCATACTCCAGAACAATAGAAGCACACTGCAGAACATTTCAGACCTGCTTTTCGACGTAAAAAAAAGTCGCGCTTCCAGACTCTACCTCCTGGGTGGTGGGGAAAAGATTCAATAATTAATTATTAGTGATATTGCAAAATTAATTATTAAAAATATTATAATAACAAAAAAAACCATTACTGATGACAAATTATTATTAGTACACACATAATATAAACTGTATACTGTATAGTTCAGAGTACTGAAAATTAGTACTCACTTCGGAGCGCTGTAAAACCTTAGCTATTTAATTAATGAAAAAATGTTGTATATAAAAGTTGTTCCTCGAAAAACAATCTACAAAAATGGTCAAATATCATTTCTACGTAAAATTATAAAAAAAAGTTTTATTGAAAAATATAAATGGCTCTAATTTCTGAACATTTTCGCTTATAACTTTTTTATTTATAGTTCTACGACTAAAAGTTACTATACCAAAGTTGTAGAGTATTTAATTTGCAACAAATAATGTAAACAATTTTTTTTTATCAAATAAATAGTTTAAGAGATATATCGTAAAAACCATATCAACCGCTATTTTCAAGATGGCGGCCGTGGGACAAGGGTGGCGACCCCACAAACTTGGTGATAGCTTCACACTGACCACCCCTACACATCAAAAAAATAAAATTGCGTCCTCTAAAAAATGCAACCCCAAATGTAACTTTTCAATGGACCATCGCGTTTAAAGAGGTTGATAAATCTAAATATGTAAATTTTTGAAACGTGTAAAACAGTATAATATAATTAAAGCATTATTACAGCTTAAATATATATTACGTGTTTTGTATTTCCTGAAATTTGGAAAAAATGGTTACAAACTAAATTAAATTTCCTATTACAATTATCAAGTCTATCTTCTATAATATAAAAATGAATCGCAAAATGTGTTGGTAAGCGCATAACTCGAGAACGGCTGAACCGATTTCAATAATTCTTTTTTTATTATATTCCTTGAAGTACGAGGATGGTTTTTATGTAGAGAAAACGTAAATATGAACCACGGGCGAAGCCGGGGCGGACTGCTAGTCTACAATAAAATATCTCATCAAGACATGCTATCCCGCAACTCATATAAAAACTTTTTAATGCCTTCTGAGGTGGTTAGGGATTACTTGGATTAACTTGAAACTTGATGCTAAAGTTTCTGTACATCTGTTAATTCATTTTAGGTAACAAAGTAAGAACTAGTATAATTAGACCTTTTAAACCTCCATTATGTTTCAAAATCCCTTAAAATATTTTGAATATTGATATTTATTTCCTACTCTGTATTAAATATAAAAATGATAACTTTGCAAGGTTGCACGAAAGCATATTCACAGAATAAATCCCGTAATATCCTAAATCTTACGCGATTTAAGTTGAGACATTATGAATAAGACGCTCGTTTAAAAATTAGTTTGGCGCATTTGAGTCGCGTAACTGTCGCTACGGATTACGTAGGTACTTGGTACCGTAAGTTTTTGTTATTTAAATTTGTAGACAATATAATTCTAATTTTAATTGGTAATTTGGTATATCAGCTAAATATATAAAAAGTAATATAAATTATGTATATTTAGTAACGTTATAATAAATACTTAATGATTTTTAAAAGTGGGACTTCAGTATTTTATTTCGTGATTAATGGTAATACCTACATATATGATTTGGAGTAAGTAGATATCATACTTAGAACATCATACATAGGTACATTTTTTATCACAGTTATTATATATTTTATTCGATACCTTCCTTAAATCAAGTGGAAACCGCAATAATCGTAATTATCATTGTATGATAAAAACTCAGAATCACTGAAGATCCTCATATTATGTGTAAAACATTTTCAAAGCGAATGACGAATGCCAAATATAACCTTGAAATGTGGTAACCATGGAAAGCCCCAATAAAATATATTTAACCTACAATTTGTTTTAAAATTGTACATCATTAAACTTATCTTAAAATAGAAACTTCAGAACAATAGTTTATATTAATACTTAGTTTTTTTTAATAATACTTAATAGTTTATAAAATACCAGTAGATACTCTAAAACATTCCCACCGCGTACCCATACTATTGTGTCCATATTGTTCTGTATATTTTCGAATGTAAGTTTCAATACAATTTGCAATGCCTGCAGACTGCAGTGGAACACAGGTGAGTCGTTAGAACCACTACCACCAGATGATCCTAGTGTGTATATTTAGTATTTTAGTATCTACATTGTTATAGGATGAAATTTTTATCATTATTACACAGTCCAATACGCGTCAGGCCATACAGACAGCATATTAAAATTCAACAGGCCCAAGTAAACGTGTACTTAAAGGGATTTAGCCATACATCTAAGGCCTAAGCCCTTAAGCTTGTTGTCGCGAACTGCTAACGGCCTATATCAGTCACAATTTAAGCGAAAATACAGAGCAGACGATTTGATCCTTCGCTTCGTTATTATGTACGGATAGCAAAAAATTGATATTACGTGATCGTGGAAAATTCTAGATGGTTTTCGACAAATATATATTATATAAGTATAATATACGCCACGTTGTATAATATATGCCGAAGATTGGAATTCATGTCCATTATTTTCAATTCTGTAGATATATAGAATTGTTGTAATACTACAGCAATTAGGAATAGGTATGCACATCATTAAAATTAAGTGTAATCCTCATATTTTTCTAAAGCTGAGCTTTGTTTAGTTGTCAATAAAGATCAATTTTCTTTTTTTGCAAACCGTTCAACTAGAATATAACGGTAAAAATTCCGGTTTAAATTATCACCGCATTACCACTCGACAATCACATGTCGAATTTTTTTGCGCACCGTACCGAGAAAGTAATAAGTCAGCAAAAATGTGCATACAATGCTTGCATTTGAAATGCAAAGCGCATGACGTCCGCCGCACTGTCACTCACTAACTATACACTATAGACTTGTCAATTTTGGTTCGGTTGCTATTGGCAACGATTGTTTGTACTTATACCGAATTCTTTTGTGAATTACGTTTAAATTACTTTTTTTATATAAATCGCGAAAACGTAAAAGAGGTTTTTAAACTCTAGATTTACCTACGTTTGCGTGTCCTGAATAAATAACTATTTATTAGCTCTGTCTCCATCTCTGGAGATATAAATTTAACGATAAGTAATACGTTTACACACAACAACCGAATATATCATACCGAATATAACATGTAACAAAACCGGTATCTTAATGATTTAGACTTCATTAATTATAAGCATAAATTATTATGATAGGCCTCGAAAACAAGAACAAGGGTAACATCAACAATATCAACACTCATTTCGTAATTAATTTCCCAACCACAAACACAATGCATTCGACTGACCGTGCAAATTATGCATAGCCACAAGAAACCTGTCAAACGTCAAAGTAAACAACGTAAAAATCGTCAATATTAATAACAGTTATTGTTTTCGTTTTGAAAGTGCCGATCGGCTTTCAATCTGCATGTAAAGAGAGACATAAAGGTAATTTACATGTGTACAAAAAGCCTTTTGTGATACCCTGGGCCAGTGTTAAGCGGTCGTCGGCCTAAACAAAATGTCACTCGCGGTGAAGACAGCGGTTTTGAGTCTGTGAGTATCTTTTGAACTGCGTATAGCATGACGCGGGTATAGCTACGATAATATGTTAGTCACAGGTATGTGGATTGGGAAATACTTTCAGGGTTTTTTATTTTATTTTCTTTTCACAGTAAACTAAACAATTCACACTGATTTTTATGCAGAGCATGGAATATGCTTATAGCTATAAGTAATCGTAACAAATTGAATTTAAATTTTTTAATTGCAATTTGAATTGGCAGAGATATGTGATCTACCCTCATTTAAACGTCATATTTACCCGTAAAAAAACGATACAAATAACTATATAACTATCAAGATAACTATCTACAAATTATAAAACACATACTTCTTGAACGTAAAGAAATAGGAAAACTGTATCAAATGCACAACGCTCACAATGAATGCCGGTTTCCCACATAACTTAAACATTTCTTTCTGAGCAGAGCGCGGCGTAATGACAAATATTGTGACACGGTTGTGAGACAAGTGCTTAAAGTTTTCTTGGAAACAGAAAACGAAATTGCATGGTAACGATCGTGACCTAGTTATGAAAATCATATGATATTTTGTACATGTGGGATAAAAAACGATTAAAACTAAAATAATATTTTTATTACAGCAAGAAAAAAAACTGTACTTTCTTAGTTTTAAATGATTTTTTTATCGCAAATCTAATTCTTAATTTAATTTTCCAGTCAACACTAATAAAGTCTTTCTCTTTAATCGTGTGCATTGACGTCAGCTTGATAAATTATGTCTCCCATTGCAATCGAGAACAACATCTGCCAGAAGTAGTACATAGTAACTCAATGGCCAGAAGTAATTTTACAAAATATTCTCAAATGTTCGCAAATTCGCAATACAAAGTTGCTGGTTGTGAGAGTATATTTTTTTTTGTAAAAAAATAGAGTAAAAAACAAGCCTTTATCTAGATAATAATGATACCACAATTATAATTTTAGAAGATTTAGAAGATAGAAGATGTCACATTTTGCTTTCAACCTAAAATAAACTTGCAATCTCGATTAACATAAGTTCATAACCAGAAAAAGCACCTTAACAATCTAGTGTCATACAAAAATGAGCACAATTACCTAAACTTCCAAAAATTGATCGGACGAAACAAATGCCGAAGTTTCGATGGCCATTGTTGAATTCCGTGTTTTTGCCACGCACAGATTCTCAACATAGCGTCTCCGGGACACCACTTCTGTGATGCTTTTTGTATCTGTGGTTTTTGAGCAAATGACAGTTACTGCTTGTTGTAGTAATGGCATCTCAAAGCAAAACATTGCATGAGTAAAGACTCGAGTTTTGAAGATTGAAGATGATACACGTATGGGAAATATTGTTCATTTTATCTGTCATTTAAATAACATAACTGAATTTATATATTAATTCGAAAATTAAATTAATAATGAACTCATAAACACTAGTTTAGTTAATGATTCAAAGTAAAATTTAAAAGCATTTCACAAATCCAAACAAAAAAATAATACCATTCTGAAATTGTTTGGTAAAGATGTATCATCGATATAATCTTCAAATCATCGATATCAATTTAATTAAGAAACAAAGGAAAACATTTTGATGAATGGATATTTAAATTAAAAAGACCAATGCATCTAAAAGTTTCTTAATTGGCCGATACTGCTCCGTTATTTACAGCTTGCAATTCCTTACAGATTTCAACGTACAATTATTATACAAAAAAATACATTACCTAGAAACCAATCAATACTTCATTGACATCGGGCTTAGTCCTTATTATTTTCTTAGGATCGAAATACCTGTAGCATGCTAGTATCTTGCACCTTATATTCTTGAAGATAAGGTTTATTTTTGTTTGATATTGCGTACAGGCAGTTTTGTAGCGGTTAGCTCAAAGTATCAATTCCCGTAATTACGGCTACAATAACTCGATCAGACAGTGACAATTTATTTTAATGGTATAAACATTACATCTTATTTTTATACTGTTTTTGGTCGTATAAATCTCGTACATTGTTGCCGTCTAACATATTATTTTGTACATATCGTATTTAATATGTTTTCTTTTGATAGTATTTTCAGAAAATTACATCGTGAGAGTGGTGATATGATTTGTAGTTTGGTCCAAGAGCTGATACACTATTTTGGTTACCTCTTTTATAAAATGAAATGATAAAACATCCTTTATTTTTTGCGTCGATCGTTAAGACGTTGGACAATTTCACTTTTTTATATCTTCAAAAGTAATGTTTTACATTTTTTAAAGATAAACGCAGTTATTTTGACATTACAAATAACAAAGGAACAATAAAATTTTATTTATTTATTTGTACAAATATGCATAAAAGGTAACATCACAAGTCGATAACTCATTTGCAACAATAAGTGGCGTTATTATCTATAAGATACAACTCAGAAGAACAATGTTCCAGACAATCACCTTATAATAAGCAAGTAGGAAATTAATATAATTATTGTACCCTTATAGTTACAGTCGATATATTGTATAGGGTTGAAGCTGGTCTATATAAATTCCACTAAAATTAATAGTTTGAATGAATGAATGAATGAATGAATGAGAACTTTATTGTACACACCAAATTACAGACATTACATAAAATAGAATACACAGTTACAAACAATAGTTTGAAATATCCAACAAGAGTTGATGGTCATACATAGGAATTAGGATGTGAAAAAGATTGTTAATAATTAATGAAATTTAAAAAATGTACACAATAGCATGATAGATCCCGTAGCGCTGAAAAACGATCAAATCTCGCCGAAAACATAAATAGATAATGGTTTAGCAAGCGTTACTTAGAATAAAAAAATATGATCTTTGTAAATTGACTTTATCATTGAAAAAAGGATATATTTTGACTAATAATTTTCCATTATACATATTTTTAGTCATTAAAACCGAAGTGCAACATAACATAGTAGACAAATTAACAACAAGACGAATAAAATGTCAATTATTAAACTCCTCAACAATATATATAGTTATATGTTATAGTTTTGTGTTATACACTTATATAGTACCTACTGATCATGTAGCTAATTAATAAAATAATGAAAAATTATACCTATCAGTCACGATAATTGCACCTGCGGTTAATACAAATTTTTGTTCATGAACCAGCCCTATCGAGCGATGGGATCGATGATTGTGCGAGCGAGAAGCAAAATGGACACCCCACGAGTGAAAGGGATGGCGAAAAAACGTGTTATTATTGTAAGAAAATTGGCGCGTTTATGATAAATACGCGCATCGCATCTGCGCGTTTTTGTAATTTGTAAGAAATCAATTTTTCTGACCTTAGTTTGTGGTCTTATCGGTTTAATCTGAGACGTAAAATTCATTGACAAACTCAATATAAAAAAGCAAATAAAATTTTGGGGGCTCCTTAACTATCTTATCTATAAGAATTCTTACTTACAACCCTATAGTTAATTTATGCAACCTATCATAATATTAATATCTAATTAGAGTCACTTTGTTAAATTGTGCAACTATCAAATCATAATAAAAATCTACAGGTTATTTTTCCAATTGCAATCAAACAACCCGAAAACACTCGCATTTGAAACTCGTGAAAATTTTGTAACACTACAACAATATATACTTCATATTATAACCAAAACTATTAATACTTACAATACCTAATTAATTATTACTAATCTTTCATTAAATGACTTCAATTGTCTAATATGAAATTAATTTTCATAAAAAAATTAAAGACATATATATACAGTGGTGGACGTTTAATTAGAAACTCGTAACATGATGAAGTAGTCATCAAATTCATTTAACATTTACGTATTAACGTATTAAAGATTAAGTATTATTGCGTATGTAATAGAACACCCGTTTATCTAGTTTTATAAGACAATGCTTAATTTTAATCAAACATTAGCTTAAATTAATAAAATTAAACAACATTAAGTGAAACCTGATTTCCGAGTATTTTCAGTCTGGACAACAAATTAGAAACAGCATGCTTCGCGTGATCCAAAGTCAAAACCTGTTGAAATGCCGCCAATATTCTTTCTTCTACAAATATTTTCACCGTTTTTTAAACATTCTATCTAAAAGTTTCTGAAAATTAATTTGCTTTACAGTATAAATGGTTAAAAGTATGATATGTGACCAATCAACAAGAAAAATAATTTTAAGTTTACATTTTGACAAAATCTAGAGTTACAGGAAAATTGCAAATCATTTAGAGTGTTCGATAAAAATATATTCAATGCTATAGTTTATTTAAAAGAGCATGGTACTTCCGAAAAAGTGCCTAGAAAAGCTCTATCATGAAAAACCACTGCACGCGAGGATAGGCAAATGATTCTTTTGGCAAAGATGGATCCATTTAACACGTTCGCTGCGAAACAGGGCTTGAAACACCCTGTCCGTGTCTCGTCGTTATAGCGGTAGGAAAAAACTTAAACTTCTCTGTCGTGCGGGAGGCATAACTTCCATCTGGTTCAGTGTAGGAAAGTGATATCTATATATCTGAGATGTGCTATTGATTCCTAGTTCAATGGTATACCGACCTTAATACCGGGTTTCTTAGACCTCGTGCCGCACTGAACAAATAAAAATTCTAACACAGTGCGGAACGAGGTTGCGAACACCTCGTACCACCGCGCACCTCGTACCGCACCCTAAGCTAGCTTCACGCGGTTAGTGTTGTGCAACGCATTCGAGACTATTTGTGGAACAACTTATTGAAGCTTTTACAAAGAAGGACTTGAATGTGGATACAGGTACCTAATTTTCAAACTACTCGTTATAATAAATATCGTTAATAGAAACGTGAATGTGACATGTTGAGTAACTTTCTTCAAATATGTTGATAATCATGATTACTATTAGTGTGTTTGTTCATTGAATCAACTAGCGGCAAATCCAAAACACCCGGCAATCGGTGTATGGCTCATCAAAATTTAACTCTTGCCCAAGTCAACAAGCCAACAAACAAGGCACATCATCTCTTAAAGGGATCAAAGAAGAGGAGATGTGTAGGATGTTACGAAAAACTCCGCATCTTCTTAACAAGTCGTGAGGCCGACAAAAAAAGTAAAGGAAATTCTCACAGAATGCACTGGTTGCAAACAATATTCTGGTTTGGCCTGTTTTAATAAAAAACATCCATAAGTTTGATAAATAAATACAATTAAATAAAATCGATATTTCTTTTCCCATCACTAAATTATATGAAAAACTGCTATTGTTCAGTGCGGTATGGGGTACATCAGACCCCACATTTTATTTTACCCATAGAATCTAAACTAACTAATCTAACCACGGGCGACGGTAGATTTAGGTTAATGAACTCATTGTTAATAATAATCACGACAAAAGCCGCACACTTTGTCTTATTTGGCGCCAAAAAAAGGATTTTGGTCTCCTACGGGCGGTGGGGTTTAATATGCCTCGTGCCGCCACAATCTCTGGTATAGGACAAGGTTTAAAACGACCCGTAACGCAGTAATGGAAAGTACAGATATATCTGTGCCGCAGCGAACGTGTTAAAAGTTCAAATTCTATTATAAAATTAGTTTTTTCCGAAGATGAACCTCGCAATGTGTCGATGAGATCGCAGGCGGTAATTTGAGGCAAATTTTTTGGAGAGACGCCAGGAAAGTACAGCTTCTTACAAGGAAGGGAACAACGTGTTTCATTTACTTAGAAATAATGCTAGTGGACAGTACGCCAGTGAAAAAGTTTTATTTTGGGATGAAACTAAAATTAATTTAATCAATTTTGATGGCAAAGGATACACGCGTCGTTAAGTTAACCAGGCCTTAGATAATAAATAAACAGTTAAGCATGGCGGAGGAAACATTATAGTATGGGCATGTATGGGGTTGTTTTTAGACTGTTATAATCTTTATAGACAACAACGGCTTTACAACGTCGTGCCTTAGATTGTATGAGATTTTAACACGTTTGCAAAAACATATTTTCTAATAGAATTGGAACCTTTAAATGGATCCATCTTTGAGAAAATAATTATTTGCTTATGCTCGCGAGCAGTGGTTTTTCATGGTCGAGCTTTTTTAGGCACTTAATCAGAAGTACCATGCTCTATTAAATAAACTGTAGCGTTGAATATCTTTTTATCAAACACTCTAAATGATTTTATTCTTTCCTGTAACTCCAGTTTTTGTCAAAATGTAAACTTAAAATAATTTTTGTTGTTGATGGGTCACAATTGTTACTTTTACCCATTTATACTGCAAAGCAAATTAATTTTCAGAAACTTTTATACGGAATGTTTAAAAAACGGTGCAAATATTTGTAGAAGAAAAAATATTGTCGGCATTTCAACAGGTTTTGACTTTGGAACACTCGAAGCATGCTGTTTCTAATTTGTTGTCCAGACTGAAAATGCTTGGAAATCAGGTTTCACTTAAAGTTGTTTAATTTTATTAATTTAAGCTAACGTTTGATTAAAAATAAGCAATTTATTATAAAACTAGATTAACGGGTGTTCTATTACATATGAAATAATGCTTAATCACTAATACGTTAATACACAAAAGTAAATAAATTTGATGACTACTTCATCCTGTTACGTGTTTCTAATTAAACGTCCACCACTGTATATGTAATATAATTCTTCACAATTACAGTAAACAATAGGAGATAAAAAATAACAGGTGAATGTATGGTATCAGATCTTTTGATAAAGATAAATTTATTGTACCAATATCTACCTTGTAGACACTTTGTACAAATACCAATTAATTTATAAGAATTTTACAAAATTTTTATTAGGACATAATATTTAATACATTCACTTTACACTACCATAATTTCTTACAAATATGGTCTATAGTCTTTACTGTACCCAAAGATAATTAATTAATCGTCGATAATGTATCGTCAAAGTGTGCATTTTGAAATCTTTTTTCATGGTGACGCACGGGCGTAGTGACTTTAAACAACACGAGCAAATTAGCAGAAAAATAAGAAGTGCACAAAACTCGCTCTACAAATTTAAAATTAGTGAAGAAAATTTTTCATCGTGACTGTTTGTAGAGCCCTGATACTTCTAACTAAACTAAAATTAGATTCAAATAAGATTTTTATTATTAAAATCTCTAATAGTTACAAAAATCGTCCATTAACGCCAATCTGTCATTCACGGTTCACAGGAGCCAGGAGGTCTCGATTATTAATCGATGTATCGATTTAATACAAACCATATTAACACCAAGACAATTTATCGATCGAGCGATACAAGTATCGATTAATGGTTAAACGATGTCATATTATTCGATATTAATTACGAAATATTCATCACTTTGACATGATTTATGGCCGCCATTTGCTAGAATATCGCGTAAAATTGTTACGCGTTGTAAATTGGACAGATGCAATGGTTAGTCTATAATTTTTATTATTTATGTACTAGCTATGTTGTTAAAAAGGATGCATTTATGTGGTATTGTGTTGAAATTTTAAAATAGTTTTATTTAGTGTTAATCAGTTCAAATAACATCAGTAATTTTGTATCTCTTGACTGGTAACACTAGTTTTTTTTTTACCGCGATTGATTGATTAAGTAAATCTATTTTATTTTGAATTCTCAAAAAAGCGGTTTATAAGAAATTGTTTTGGTTTTGCAAAAAAAAACATAAAAATAATTTGGAAAATCCAAAAGTGCACGCCTCATAATTTTTTTTTAATAAATATTTATTAATTATTATTTTTGTTTATTTAATAACAATTAAACCACATCGAATCAGACCCTGAAAAATGAAAGGGTTCTATTCCTGAGCATACTCAAGCGTAAGAGAAAAAAAAAGACTCGATTAGTAAAGTATTTCGGTTGCTATCGTGTTAACAAGAAAAAGGATCCGCACATACAGACACACGGATGTCCAAGACAGAACTTTTTTAAACTGTTTTTTAACTAGTTTAAATAACAAAAATGACATCAAAAATATCATGAACGTTAAAAATAGTGTTTTTTCTTAATATGTGTGTTTATGTATTATCTTACAAGTGCAATGTATGATACATAAAGACATTTTAAGTTTGAAAAATCAGATGTTTTGCGCGAAGTGACAGTAGTACCCACCTCAACGCTTCGCTTATGAGGCGTGCAATAGCGTATGACTTCGAGCTAGTTTCACGGGCAGTTTCAATAATGCTGATGTTGTCATAATAATTTACAGTACCTAGAGTTGTGATATATAGACTGTCCACTTTGTAAAATATTTTTTCAATGCTTTTGAATAATATAAAAATATGTGCCTGACTGATGTTACTCGTTTTTAAAGCTTTCTATATATCCGTTACCTCGTAAGAAAAAAAAATAATAAATGGTAAATATTAGAATATGAAATTTTTTTCAGTTATCATTTTTTTCTAATTTACTTTCATATAGACTTTAAGTATATTATGTAGTCTAGTTAACGCATTCTAATTTTTTTTTTGGAAAATAAATTCATAATTTTTAACACTGAATATTCTGTGTAATAGAATACCAACGCTACCGCCATCGATATGGTATATATATACTATACCTTAATGAAAAAATAATTCACGAAGATTTATAGCTTACTCAGACCTCCGCAAATTGGGGCGTTTAACTTAATAATCGGCTGCGTACGCGCATCGACGTTAATTTAAAAATAAAACGCACTGAGACAGAATTATTCGCGACCAAAATCAAGATATTTTTCTCGATTTTTTACTCGATTTTTTTAATCGATTTAATTAAACAGGTTTGCTGCAATGCAAATATGCGAGATTGGTTTACGATGTAACATTAAGTGGTATTTGATCGCTCGATATATGGTATTGGTAATTCCGTATTATATCATTATGGGAAGATAATTATTATACAGTACTTCGATTTCGTAAAATTATAACGCTATAATTATGTTGGAATTACTCTATAAACTGAATTTCATGTGGTTTATACGACACGAAGTTTACCGGGTAGGTAGATTATAAGTTTTATTAAAACCGCACCTGTAGTAGGTGTAGTATAGTACCCTCTTTGAAATAAGTTTAAAATACATATCCATACTAATATTATAAATGCGAAAGTAACTCTGTCTGTCTGTCTGTTACTCAATCACGCCTAAACTACTAAACCAATTTTCATGAAATTAGGTATGGAGATATTTTGATATCCGAGAAAGGACATAGGCTACTTTTTATCCCGGGAAAATGACGCAATCCCCGAAATCCCACGGGAACGGGAACTATGCGGGTTTTTCTTTGACTGCGCGGGCGAAGCTGCGGGCGGAAACCTAGTATGAAATAAAGTGGAATTTGAGCTAGTATTTCAAGCACAATATAACAGTTAACTGTTAAAGTGAACACATGGCGAAAAACACCCACAATGTAAACTTAGTTTTGATTCAATTGGATATTTCATTATCGATTTTATGATTTTCGTAGTTCCATTATACAAAGTATAAGTTTTATTGTCTTTCAAAGTAATATTTTACGCCATACTCAATACATAAGTATGAAATTGTTCTTATATTATCATTCCCACGACGTCTAATCACACATAAACACATTAGCTGTTAAGTTTGTTTGTTTATCATATTAAAAACCGCCATTTCTTTATATGAGTGGGTCGTTAATAAAAATATAATTAAGGTCATGTTTACGGACGATTCTATGTGAAAACTTTTAAACATCTACCTTAAATTCAATGTTATTTTAAAAAGAAGCTTACGCCTTTACTTTAAGGGTTATTTAGACTTAAGTGTCTAGTATAGGGTCAACAAATTGATATGCTATAAATAAATTATAAATATCTATTGTTTAATAGTATTATTTCTTAATGTTCGTTACATTGTTAACTCTATTTTTCATCGTTGTTTGTACAAACGTCAATCTAGAAAGTCGCCTTCATCATGACATATTATTATTTTAAATGTTTTTCAAATTATATTGTTTTTCTTCTAAAAGACAAGGATTATAAACAATTAACGGAATAACTTTTTTCGCGTTTGTTTTTAATGGAAAATAATAAATCAGGAAAATTTTATTAAAATAAATTTATTGATCGAAGTCAATACATCTAAAATTACAAATCGAAAAATCGAGTGTAGGTGATACTGACTTCGTAAAATTGGATAAATTTTATTGTTTTGCTATCAAGAGGAATAGGTTTAAACACTGAAAAAACTTCCCGAAATTTCCAAAACGGGCTCTCCACAACCAAACCCGTAACAAGCCATTAAGCCGTAACATTGTATAAAGTACAAACCGAAGCAATACAGCAACGAAACATTAAACATCACCACAACATGTTGTATGGAAACAACATAAAAACAATTAAACAACAATCACGAAGCTCTGTGACGGGGCCGAAACCGTAATTGGCGACCGCACGGAACCCTTTGGATACTCTGATCCAATATTGTAGGGCTGCCACTAGATATTAATTGTATATATTTCCAGTTATAATTTAATAGTTTTTTTTTATAATTTTCTGAACTTAATGATATTCTAGAAAGCTTTGGAATATTATTTTAGTAGATATTATTCATAATTTCGTTATTTATCGATGTTTAACGTTGATTAATGTTTCATATTGATCATTCTAGCATTAATTTGCACGTTATTTCGATAAATGAAAGAAAATTACATCTATGTTAAATTTAAAATTTTATCTTATTTTAAACACACCATTGCAACCAAACCAATTAGTACTTACTAACTACAGTTGGAACTTTAAAATATTTTGTATGCAATAAATATTACAATAAATGTTACCATACCAATATAATCACGACATCTGCATCGTCTCGATAATTATTATGAATTTACAAATCTCGCATGATTCCTTCGCTTGTTTGCACATGGCTGACGAAACTGGCCTTGCAAATAATAATTAAGTATATAATTATTTGAGAAATAACAATACGAATAGATATAAAATAATCCATTTGCAAGATGTAATAATGGATTCAAGTGTAATTGATTTTATGAAAAACGTAAAATATATTTCTTTACTTAAAATTGTTTTATAAATATATATAATATAAATTTAAAAAATCGTGTTATACAAATGTATTGAGTGAGTAAAAATTTTAAAATAATAATTTAGTAACTATCCTACACAAAAAAAACCTGTGTGAAATTTAATTTAAAATTTTAACATCCTGTTGGCAACCCTACAGCCCATACCCATTGTTATCTAAGCCACAAAATAATCCTTTAGCTGACCGACCCTTGAATTAGAGCGTTTTCACATTATCCGATCCGATATCGGATATCGGACACCGATAGCCGATATCCGATATCGGATACAATTTCCCCTTTCACATTGTCCGATAAAATCCTTCCGATATCATCATGAGTGTTGCCAGAAATTTTTAGCGAAAACTAAACTAAATTGCCAGTTGATAAAAAAGGTATAATAAAAAAAAATTCAAATGATAGATCATACTTGTACATACATTAAAAATAACTACGTAAGAAAAATAACTTCAAAAAAAGAAAAGTAAAATGTAAAAAAGATTTGATATCATTAATTACTGCATATTATTTAGATGTGCTATTTACTAAATAGTTTTGATATCGGTCATTTGTATAGTATTAAGGTATCTTAACACATAATAAATTAAATAAATTTATATCAATACCTACTACAACCTAGTATTAGTTAATAGTTTTAGTAATACATATTATGTATCAGTAAATACCTTTCAAAATATATTAAATGTATTTTTAACAAGACCTACCTAGTCATTTAGTCATTTTTTCACAATATACATTTATAAAAGTTCATGTAGTACCTATGATAAATTTATTAAGTGATACAATCTTTGTTCACATTTTCTATTCTTTTTCTTATTACACTGCAAATAATATTGTCACCCGTTCAAATATATATTTTATAATATGATTGTTGTAATTTCCTGTAAGTAAAGATATATAAATTATTTTACTGTCACAAACAATTATTTTAGAATTAAGAGTTTTCAAATATTCTTTGTTGTTAATTCAAAATAAAAATAAAATCGGTGTGAAATCTCCTCCTTTTTTTGAAGTCGGTTAAAAACAAAGCATTCAATGACAACAATATAATAAACAGCACAACCACAGAGCACAACCAACATCCGAGTAGGAGGAGGAGCGAGGCAGAATGAGTTAAAATAACAGATGATAGACACTAATATTTTCGAAGATAGATATTTGAATTTAAGAACGCAATATATTTTTGTTTACTTCAGTTTAGGCAATTGCCGTATATTTTAATACGGTAATTAAATTAGCTGCCGTATAAATCGTATTTTTAATGCTTATAAATACTTAAATGTGTGTTTTCTTAATAAAAAAAGGTTTCTTTTAATAGAAAGGATTTTAGGTTAAAGCAAAGAATTTTTTTAAAGATTTAGCGCCCTATAAAGACTGAAAATACACAAACTAGTGCTTTTTTGCTGTTGGTATACTGCGTTTTCGAAAATTGTGTTGGCAACACTGAACATTATCGTCCGATAGCTCACGGGCATATCGGTGTCGGCTCCGATATCCGATATCGGATCGGACAATGTGAAAGACAGGTACATATTTCATACATTTTACTTCCCTCCGATATCGGATATCGGTTATCGGCTTCCGATATCCGATATCGGATCGGATAATGTGAAAACGCTCTTAGAGCTGTCGATATTATATAGTGACCGCAGTTTTGAGTGTTTGCTATATCACAACACTCATTAATGAAGACAATTTTAAAGTCATACTGGGGCCGTAACTGTATGACCTCTTATTTCCAGACAGTTTATGCCCTGAATTGAACTGACTGGCAAATTCATATTATGATCGCAATAACCAGCCACGGTTAATTGTGGTATTATATGAATTGTCCAGTCAGCTCAATTCACGGCGTAAACTGACTGGAAATAAGAGGTCATAATACGGCCTCTGTTTTAGAGGTAAAAGGTAAAAAGGTATAATATAAATATTCCTGTAATCTGTACGATGTAATGTCTTTCAAATATGTTGTAAGGTAAGGTATTGTAAGTACTTGTATGTGTTAGGGCGCGTTCCCACTATGTCGTAACGACTAATTTATCGTTCGACAACTGTCGTCTCTACCTGTTCCCATTATAACGATTGTTTGTCGTCAACATTTTTTATCGTTTAGCGACTGTCGTATCTAGCTGTTCCCATTGGATCGCGATGACATTTTATCGTTTCCTGGCAGTCGCTTTGTCGTTTACACATCATCAGCAAGCTACAAATCTAGTCGCCTCTGCCTTCGCTTGGTGATTACTAGTGCGTTTACTCTCCTGAGTTCAATGGACGTCATAGAGTTGCCGTCCACGATTTTTTTATCGTTTTACGACTGTCGTGCTTGCCGTTCCCACTGTCACGACAAAGTGTCGTCACTGCAAAAACTGTCGTAGACGACAGTAAATTGTGTCGTTCTAAATGTGAACACCTCCATTTAAACATATAAGCCACGACACTTAAAACTACACGATTATCTGTCGTTACGACACGGTGGGAACGCGCCCTAAGGTAATTACACGTATGTTATTGAAATAATTAAACAAAATATAAAATTAGTTATTTTAATTTTAACGTAGAACCGGCAAGTCTAGTCGTCAATAAAATTTCAAATTGGTAGCATAAAATTATAAAAAAGTTCCAAGAGACTGATGAACTTTTCTAATGATAAGATTCAATTGTTCAAGGTTTATGCTAATTTAGAGTAGGTATGGTTTAATATACTCAAAACTACTAGCACAAAGCTTGAACTATACGCTATAAATATAAATAATTTGGAAAATCCAAAAGTGCACGCCTCATAATTTTTTTTAATAAATATTTATTAATTATTATTTTTGTTTATTTAATAACAATTAAACCACATCGAATCAGACCCTGAAAAATGAAAGGGTTCTATTCCTGAGCATACTCAAGCGTAAGAGAAAAAAAAAGACTCGATTAGTAAAGTATTTCGGTCGCTATCGTGTTAACAAGAAAAAGGATCCGCACATACAGACACACGGACGTCCAAGACAGAACTTTTTTAAACTGTTTTTAACTAGTTTAAATAACAAAAATGACATCAAAAATATCATGAACGTTAAAAAT
Source organism: Colias eurytheme (assembly GCF_061535395.1). Taxonomy (NCBI): domain Eukaryota; kingdom Metazoa; phylum Arthropoda; class Insecta; order Lepidoptera; family Pieridae; genus Colias; species Colias eurytheme. The sequence continues at coordinate 6,990,526 of NC_142999.1, read as the reverse complement.
AGTGTTTTTTCTTAATATGTGTGTGTATGTATTATCTTACAAGTGCAATGTATGATACATAAAGACATTTTAAGTTTGAAAAATCAGATGTTTTGCGCGAAGTGACAGTAGTACCCACCTCAACGCTTCGCTTATGAGGCGTGCAAAACAAATAATACTACATCTCATGATCAATTTAATAGGATCGTGTTACCTTGGTTGGATAAATATTTGCATTCAGTGATTATAATCATTCGTCTGTTTGTTTGTTTTATAATAATCGTTTTTACTATATTATGCCTTTTTAATTATTACGTTCTATTTCGTTCTAACTATATTATATTCGGTTTTAACTTGAGAAAATTGAAAAACCATTTCCTATCTTTTCCATATAAAGCTTCTGTAGAATTCATTATTCATCGGTATCTATATCTACTTCTTATTAATAATAATGAATTATTAAGTTTATTAACATTAGTGAAGAAATATTTAGCTCACCTTTCCGACCAGCAAAGCGCCTCATCTCGATACCTGCAAATCATAATGAAATTAAAAACTTTACTAATTTTCGTACATTATTAAAATCATATTGAAATGCATGAAAAACGTTTATAAGGTACACATTATAATTCACATATTCGCGAATTACCTATTTTAGTGGGTGCCCGAAGAAGAAGGTACCCGAAGAAGTTTGTGATAAGCTTTGACTTATTTTGACTCTACCTAAGTTCGGACTCTGGACCTTCTTGATTATTATTTTACACGTACAGGCTTCCTGATATATATATATATTGGACAGATCTATCTTACTATGCATCTTCCATGTCTACCTCTACTAAATAATATTAATACTCTACCAATTACAAAATCTACTAGTGCTTTCTTTTTCTTTCCACTCCAGGTGTGAATCTCACACGTTGCTAAAGCACAAAAACTAAAATAGATTCTATAAAGCTGACGATATTAAATATTTATGTTATGTCACATCATCACATGTTCTATTGAAATGTAATTCAATGATATCTGTGAAGATTCTATCTTGCTTTCATCATAGAGTAAGTTTTAAAAATGCTTAGAAGACAAGGCTGGGCCAGTTCACAACACTGACGAATATTTTCATACGTATGATTTTAATCGAGAAACTAAACAGATTATCTTGCTATTAACTATCTTTTAATTCTTAATCAGTACCTATATCATCTAATAATGTATTTAAAAAATACATCTGTCTGGAAGAACTTAAACTAAAATATAACCTTCAACTAGTGTTCCAGACAATTTTTTTTCAAATATGTATTTATTATTTATCACCGGTTGCATAGATCTTATATATATAAAAGATAAACCTTATTAGATTTGTATCTGTTCTTAACTCAGTTTTATAAAAGTACACAATTTTAAGTGAACAGTAAAAACACACGAACAAAAGAATTCACACATCATTTTATGTTCCAAATATATCAGTCTCATGATAAAAAACTGGGTCAAATAAGGTATGTATAATGAATTTATTATTAATTAAAACACTTGTAATATCACACTGTTTCTTGTTTCGTTTTAAACGCATGAAATTTATGAAACCTTATTTAAGGGACAGTCTTGTCATTAAAATTCTGTACGTTATGAATTTCGTATTAGTTAACAAAATGAAAGTAGTAAAAATAATTTGTATTAACATTGGTTGGAAGTAGGTATTGGTTTGGTAGTAGGTATATTACTCGTAGAAGCATAATATAATGCCATAACCGGCTTTCGATTCAATTATTAAATTCTGTAATTAAATTTTGTATGTATTCTGTACTAGTTGTGCCCCGGGGTGTCACCCGCATTGCTCCGTTCCTGTTGGTCTTAGCGTGATGGTAAATAGCCTATATCCTTCCTTGATAAATGGGCTATCTAACACTGAAATAATTTTTCAAATCGGACCAGTAGTTCCTGAGATTAGCGCGTTCAAACAAACAAACTTTTCAGCTTTATAATATTATTATATTAGTATCGATATACATAGTATAGAGTGAGATTTTAGATCTTTTAGTGTAATTTTTAGCTTGCCATACAAAACTTGTATCAAGTTTAAAAATAATGTCCTAATTTTCTTCTTTTCAATTTAAATAAATAGTATATTTTCCCATAGAATTAAAATATACTTACATAATAAGTAATAACGCGTCTTTAGTCTATCTAGACTATCTGAGTGTACGACCTCCCGGGCGATTAATGAATTATTCACAAGCGACGGATAAACGCCGTACATTATTAATATATGATAGCTGCACTGTACATCGAGAAAGGGATCATTTTCTCACTATTTTCTCGGCTGTTTAAACTGTCATATTAATGTGATGATGCGTCTGTGCCGAGCACACGTGTCAGTGAAACTTCTTTAGCAAGATTCAAAGCTACCAAAATTGTCGGCTTACTCCATGACGTGATGGTATTGCCATGACGCGACCTTGAAATTTTACCCCCGCGCCTAAAGAAGTTTCATTTCAATAATAATTGTTTTACAAAGAGGTTATAATTCTGACCTAAATTAACAACATTATTAAAAAATAATGTATTATAGTTGTAATGTTGCAGTCTATCAACTTGTAGCGGTATGTTTATTATTCGTAGCATGATTATTCATCATTATTCATCATCTATTTTCCTCATCTTTTCTGGGTTGCCTGGTAGAGATCGCTGCCAGCGATAAGGCCGCCTACTGTACATTGCTATATTATATTTTGAAGTTTGTAAAATGTATTCTATAAGGTGTACAATAAAGTATTTTTCATTCATTCATTCATTCATTCATTCATTCATTCATTCATGATCGTGATCTGCGTTGGGCATATCACCAAATCGATTTAGACTAGACTTTCAGTTAGGTAGTAATGTCTATGGCAATAGTACTTTTTGCTCACGATTAAGAGCACTAGTTCAAAGAGTCTTATTCATATAAAGTCCTATTTCATACCAACTAATAGGGATATTTAAAAGTAAGTTTTAAGATGTAATAATAACTAACAAACCCATACATCCAAGAGGTTAACGCTTTAGTTTACATTTCAATAGCTTCTCTGAACATGTCTGCTGCATTGTTGCTTCTAATGTCCTTTTATATTGTTGCTCTCTGTTTTCTCTTATTAACATACCATTTGGTTGGACATTTGAATTTATACTAATATTATTAAGCTGAAGAGTTTGTTTGTTTGAACACGTTAATCTAAGGAACTACTGGTCCGATTTGAAAAATTCTTTCAGTGTTAGTTAGCCCATTTATGAAGGCTATCATCACGCTAAGACCAACAGGAGCGGAGCACTGCGAGTGAAACCGCACAGTACAGCTAGTATGTTATAAAAACGTTGAAAAATAATTAAAATCTTATTTTTCAATAATATGAAAAGCGTGGTTAAGAATGGCATTTGGATTATTTAATTACATTATAGCCTCTACATTCGTTATTAGATCTCTTGATAAATATAAAAAAAAATCTCTTAAAGCCTGAACAGATTCGATAATAGGTAACGCAAAATTAGTCTCAGTTATAGAAGAGATAGATAAAGCGTAGATAGGTACAATTAATTTAAAACTAAATTTAATCAACCTAACTATTTTGTCCCGTCAAAGTTTGATGGAAATGTGAAATTTCTCTTTTAAAATGTGATAGTCCGGGATACATCGCCCATTTTTGCAAGTGATTACTATCAAGCTAATTTTTCGTGAGTAGCTTTATTTTGATGAGATGCCCAATAATTTCATGTACGAAACTCTCGATTGTGGTAGCTTACAGAGGTAACAAGGATAAAAATTTTTGATTTGACGGTTCTCAAATATTTATTACGCAATTTGTAGGACAATATGTCTGTTGAATTATATAAGTATTAAATAAGTGAAAATAAAAAAATCAGCTGGTTAGTAATCATTTATGATGACTTCGTTATCGATACACATTGGAAAGGGGGACTCTTTGATCAAACCATAGATTTTGTAGGACAAATATTTTTTCGAATAATTTAGATAATTATCTTGAGATTGAACAAGAAAAAACATTCAGTTAGTAATTAATATTTGAGAACCATCAAATCAAAATATTTTATCCTTGTTTCCTCTGGTAGCTACCACAATCGAGAGTTTTGTACATGAAATTATTGGGCATCTCATCAAAATAAAGCTACTCACGAAAAATTAGCTTGATAGTAATCACTTGCAAAAATGGGCGATGTATCCCGGACTATGAATGAAAACGATATTAAATTGTATGCCTTCAATTAGACACCACATGATAGACAATTACGTACAACGTACCCTTCAAATAACCTATAAATTTAAACATATAGCATATTGTGAACCACAATAAGGGTGTGTATTATTGTAATTTTATGCGTGATTCGCACATAAGGTACGCCAAGTGCTTCAAATTACCGAATTTACATTCACGATGTACACTGTTGTCGTTGAGGACATTACGTTGTTCCTGTTTTTATACTTTTTAACTGTATTGGATAGGTACAAATTCATTTGTAAGCGTATGATGTGAAACTAGCTCGTGCCCGTGACTTCGTTCGCATGGACTTGTGTCTTGTGTGGTGGTAGACCGTAAGAATTTTTTATAAAATACGCTTGTAGAAAATGTAAATAATTAGTAGATACCTATAGCCGAGCTCTTAGAGTTTCACATATTATGTTCTGTGATTTTTATAAGTCAACTGAAAATGCTCACCACTATGAACAACTTTTCTTTAGACGTCATTCATTAGGTACTATAAATATTACACTCTCACTGGGTTTATCGAATTCAATAGAAAATGTACATAAAAATATTTAAAAGGTAAACTTGCTAAACATAAAAAAACACATAAAACAAAGCACTTAAATTTCCTCGTCAAATATTGCAGATCTTTGAATTTAGAATAAATTTTAATTTCATCAAAAAAAAAAAACAAACGCAAGAAGAAGAAAAGTTCAGTTCCGTGTTCGAATTTTAAAATGAATAGCAACATTAGCATGTCAACATAACGTTCAAAAACGTTAAGCGAATGATATAAAATGCAAAACGACGTGTCGCGAGTGCTGACAATTGCAGGCGAAGTTTCTAAACTGAATTCCATTATGTTTTATGACGTTCGATTTTCAGACGGTCTTTATAAAATTGTTAGAGAAAAGTTTGATGAATCGGTATTTTTATTACAGTTTCCCGTTTAAACTATATATTGGCTTTAATGATAGATGAGTTTTAATTACTCTAATTAGAATACTTATTCTTACTTGTTCCTCTAAAATAAAATAATTAATATTTATTTTTTGCCCAAAATAAATAAATAAATAACAATGGGAAATATTAAATACCTAAGTTAATAAAGTGACCTCCCAAAAGACATTAAATATTATGATCTAATTTTTAATTTGATTCAAATATAGTCATTATTTCTGAACATATGACAGTCTTGCTATATTTAAAAAAATATCTTGTTATATAAAGTTCTTTTAATAAAAAAGCGGCAAATACTTTACGATCACTTCACCGATCAAGAAGATTATTGTTCCACATATTTCATATCGCAAATTTACACCCTATAAGGTGTTTTATTAAATTTCGGGGTATTTGCGTGTTCCATATTGAGCAAGGATGTTTTGCTTTTATACTTTTTAACCTAAATCCGAAATTTGAGGGAAATATTACGGAAAAATAGCTGAATATGTTAGGTTGGTACCATGGACGTATAAAAAAAGACGGACGGTATATCGCCTAAATATTGAGTGAAGCCTAGTAATGGCGGCGAAACATCCATGCGTGTGTGCCATGTTGCCATGGCAACAGCTGTGTTGATGACAATGGCGGCTGTATTTTTTTCTATAAATTTTGCCGTAATAATTTTGTCATTAAAACATACCTAAAAGAAATAACTTGCTTCCCTGTGGAATGTAATCCCTTGTGTTTTGTTATTTAAAATTGTACTGTTGCGACACCATTTAACCACGCAAGACGGCATTTTAAATATTTTTTGTGAAACAGTGACGCAGTTAATCAGTCGGTAGTTCACGACGTAATGGCGGCCGACTAGCTTACTATGGTGAGAGTGTGTGCGTGTTTATTGTCTTTACGCGATCGCTAGCTTACTATGGTGGCTTCACGTTGTTTGTTCGTAATACGGCGTCCGTCTTTTTTTATACGTCCATGGTTGGTACCTTATGAATTCAAGCTTGGAACAGAAATTGTTTGTACAAATCTTTAAAAATACCAGGATCTAATTGCAATCAAGTATTTACAATAATACCAAACTTTTCTTCATAATAGCATATCATAATATCATTGTTGGGAATTTTGATTAGGTACAAAATATTTTTTAATATAGTTTGGACTCTCTATTAAAGAAATATATTTATTGATATCAATAAGTACTTATTTTGGAATTGGAATTGTCTTGATATCTCTCTTCGTAACAATCATTTCATAAATTCCATTTTTAAAAACCTTACACTATCTTATGAGAGTAAATGAACCGATTATGCTAATAAAAATGCACTTTTTCTTTCTAGAGTAGATAGATTACCTCTATTATTCTACTGCTATATAAAATACATGTTTGTATCTACGAACCGTATCGTCTATCGATCACTTTCCTCATAAACCTATTGAATATACACGTAAGAACGCGATTTACCGGCAAAATACTTCACGTTTGTTTTTTATAAGACCAGTTTCTAAGCATAGACTAAAGATATTTTATATTGTAGACGCGCTACTGTCTACTACAACATATATTCACATATTTTTAGTTCAAATTGCTATTATACTGCTTGTGTTTTACTATACTTGTTGTGTATAATGTTCATTGTTGCTTTAATGTGGCTTTGTTATTTAAAATTTTGATCTTTAAACTCTCTCTTCTTGCGATTTATCCTACTTAAATCGCTCATTCGAGCTGAGACGATATCACTTACAATTTTATCGATTTCTTTATTTTAACTTAAAATATTAGTTGTACATTGTTAAATAATGAACATTCTACATTATTATAAAATAACTATCCATTTCTATTATTTGACTATTTTAGGGATTATAGAATGTAGATAAATTTTTCTTTTTAATATGCAACACATTAATTTAACAACATAAAAAATAACATTCATCCACCTGCCACATCTACAAAGCTCTAGTCTTTGACGCATAGAACAATGTGTAGGTACTCTGTGTACATTGTCTGTTTGTTCCCCGTCACCGTAATCGTTTCCAAATTCACGCGAAATTCACATCTTAAGTGTTACTTTGTCTAATTTAGGTGATATTTGAGTCGTTATACAGTTTAATAGCTCAGCGGTACTTTAAAGTGTATAAGTGTAATATGAGTGCGAATTTTATATGTTTGTCTAGATCAGCTTTGAAATTATTACACCTGTATAAAAGTATGTTTAACAATTGGAAAGATTTATAATGTAGACCGATAATGGTGTTATTACAGAATTAAACAATTTATTATAATTACTTGATTATAATGGTATTTAAAAAATCTTAAGTTGCCGATTTCAATATCGCTATAAAATTCAGACATTAGAATAATCTACGACTTTAACATTTAGTTGTATAGTATTCAAAAGCTTTATAAATGAGAAACTTTTAAAGACTAGAAAAAAAAATGGATCACGAGGATTGATTCGATTTATTTTGTCCAAAGACGCGGGTTCAAATGCCGCCTCGTGATCGAATTTTCAATTCTTTAATAGAATAGAATAGAATAGAATAGAAACACATTTATTCCCAAAAAATGATACAGTACATTAAATTACAGACAACACTAATAATGTCTTATCTATGATTTTTTTCTCAATACCTCGCGAACACAACCGCGAACTTATGCTAGTACATTATAACTCAACAAACATAACTTCCTACACGTTTAAACACTAACAAAACCAAACACTAGATCCTGGCGAGCGAAAATAATACCAGTTAGCGCTCGTTAATAAAACAAATAACTGAGTGTTGCCAGTTGAGTGGTCGGTGTTGCCGTATATGATTACAGAGGAAAGCAATTAGCAAATTATCTGTGGAGATAGCGATACCCGACACCTTGTTAGCTAACTAGCGGATAGCTATTTTTAACCTACGCACCCGAAAACGGAGTTTAATCGTAGAGCTTTTTGTTGTGTAGAAATTTTCAGATTTGTATGCTGGTGGCTTTTTACAGTAGTAACTTCCTAAATAACCGATTATAGAATACTAGTAAAGATAACTATTTTTTTAATAGTAAGTAACAAAATATCGGCCAAGCTTTTTATGTATAACTTAATCAAGTCAAGATAAAACTATACTAAGAATGAGTTAATTATAAAATAGTGTGAAAATCATGTACCTCATTTAATACTTAAATTAACTCATCCCAATATCATGAACTCACACGAATCACCAAAACGAGCTTTTGTTATTATCCGAGCATTAGGCAACATTATCGTTCGAACGTGCGATTCGATCGCCATTACATACCTACAATCAATAATTTAGAATCGACGACCGCCGCTCACACCAACCACTTATTAGTGGAGAAAAAACAATCACTACGAGCCGGGTTATTATCCCGGCCGCGAGTGACGGTGTTAGTGTGGACATGGTGCGTTAGTATTTCATGTATTCATTAAACTAAAATATTTTACTTATGATTTATTATTTTTTTGCGAAGATGAGGGGAATAACCAGGGTTATTATACACAGACATTTACAAATTTAAACATATAAAGCTGCTTTTTAAGTTGAGTCAGTGAGTGTCTATTGGAATTTCTATTAGAAGCATAAACATCATAATAACACAGTATTACAATATATATAAATATAATATTAAATTAATATCTATCACAGTACACATGAAAAAAAAATATTTTAACATAGGTAATATTATGTTAAAATATTTTTTCCAACCAGCCTCAATTAATCATTCAATTATTTGCCACATAAATATTCACCGAATTAATATGTTAATTGTCTCATTTCCAGACTATTGCAATAGCACTTAGTTAATAACTTCACACGTTTTTTATAAAGAAAACACATGTATCGTTGGAATACCTTGCACCAAATTGCTTTACATATAAAAACTGTGAATAAAATTGACACATTAGCATAGAATAATAGCACCTGAGATGTGTATCATTCACTCCGGCCATATCTTCATGAAAACTAGCTATATTCGACATGTTTATGTAACATTAATTCAACAATTTTGCGAAAAACATCTGTCTTGATTATACAGCTCTCAAACTTGGCTATCAGTTTCAATCCAAAAACGCTTTATATAGAAGATCCAGGTTGAAGAGCTGTTGAATGTGTAATTTTAGAACAATCATTTAAATAAGAATCTCATATAGATTTACTACTATATTGAACTAGTTTTTCTCCCGCGGCATCACTCGCCTGATTAAAGGAAATTCCCATGGTTTCACGGCGATAAAAAGCCTATGTCACTGTATAGCCACCTAACTATCTCCAGACATAAAAAGTGTGTTATTTAATTTCCCTTTCAACATGTTAGAAACAATTTTGCATTTATAATTTAAGTAAGGATAAACTTTATTACACTAATGCAATTGCCTAACACATAAAAACATGTTTCTAAAACATAGTGCGTTCAACACAATTTTTATTATTACACTTAACTAACATAATAGTAAAATGGACCATGCTGTCTTTTAATTCTCTTTATTAAAAAAATATTGTATCAAGTCACGTCCACACTAATCTCCACCTAGTTTCCGCTTGAAGTGTAAAATCATAGTCGAAGATATAATTCTCATAATTCACGGCACAAATAACCTTTCACACCTCGCGCCCAACAATGTGCGCGATTGTACATTTACATCTCATTGAAATTTGTACACGATTGTACGTTTTCATGTCTTTCGAATTTGCGTTGGACTGTACCTGATTATTATATTTGAATGTGGAATTCTTGGTCAGCTATGGTTTGTATAATAGCAAGCTTTATTCTTTAAATAAAGCTCACGGAATTAAATTGGTAGAAGTAAGGTAAATTAAAGGCCGGGATTCTTAAGTAAAATTTACGTATTTATCGTGTGGTTAATGAGCAGTTAATTCAAAGAAGTTCAATGTCGACTGGTGTCATCATGCCCATTTTCAGTTACCTACTTGCTCACGAAGCTTTGAAGTGTACTGTTTAAATACCACTACGTACCTAATAGAAAATATTTTACACTTAGGTAGGGTCAGAAACTACAATTTTCATTTTATCACACATAAAAAGCTTGAGAATTTTCCTTTGAGATATTTTGTTATAAATTTAATGAATGCTCAATAAGTAGGTACAAAAAGAACATGCTCCAGGTTATGAATGAACATACCTACGCCCTGATAGAATATGTAAACCATGTCCGGTTTTGCATATTGCTATTATACTGATGTAGAACCAAAATTGCGGAAACTTCTTTCATCTTATGTTTATGTAGAGAACAAATAAGCATCAATGAACAATTACTCTATCATTGTACATTTTTTATAATAATGCACAAAAGTGTGATTCACTATGCAACCACATTGTCTTGTGAAGCCAATACATAATCTAAATTCTAAAGAATATCAAAGTATTTTGTATCTACTCACCTTTTTATTATATTTTCGCATTCCGGACCAAACTAGATTTCTATTTAAACCTTAGAATTGGTTTAATCGTGAGAATAAATGACTGGACATCTAACGGTGACTGTAATGTTATGACGCGGACACTTCTCAGTATTTTTCGGTTTTTAGAAAGGTCACGCAGTTGTTAATTGCTATATAACATGGCTATATGCTCGTTATACTTTTATATAGTTCTTGACACTGTTTCTTAACACTAGTTGACTGGACATCTACACTAATCTCCACTCCGTATATTTTAAGTACTTATTTTTTATTTAAAAATTGATTCAATTTAAAATAACGTACCTAATGCTGACAACTTAATTACTTAATAAATATTTATTTTGAGAATTATACTGAAAAAATATGGAGGAATCGAAGATAAGTTCCATTTTCTAGGTTAGATTATGTTCATTATAGACTACTGTAATAGGTACTCACCCGTTAAACTTTTGCACACTACAAAGTATACTAAATCATAAATGAAATAAATTAGGTTATAAATAAAGAGAAATACTTCATATTCCATTCAAGCAGGAACTATTAACCTACTATCTAGTGCCAAATCAGCAATAACTATTAATATTCATGAATGTGAATTAAGTTATTAAAACTATTCCCTTACAATGAAGTAATCATTCACTATAATATTATGTATGAATTAACAGGTGGGCTATAACTCCCCCTATGTCACGCCCTTTTATTTATGTTATTAGATAGTTTAACTTTACGAGGTTCTGCTAGTAAAGTTATAATTCATTAGTCTCTTTATAAGTCAAGTTTGTGTTTGGTAGAGTGGTAAAACTGTGAACGTTGTTACTAAGAGCCAAGAGGTCCTAAATACGATCCTTGCTGAAGTTTGAAGTAAATTGGTCATTGTGCTTATTTCCATATCGATTACATAGTGAATATTATATTCTGAGTTAAATTTCTATAGCTAATAAATTTTAATTAATAACAACAACTATCTTAATCTTTTAAGTTTGTCGTCAATTTATCAAATAATTCCAATGGCATAACTTGTCTGGTTTTAATTGTCTATTATTATGATAAAAGCTTTGCTTATTTTCAAACTCGATTGCGTTCCATATAGCGTATGTAGTAGGTACCACAAAGTAGAGACCTAGTCCTTTCAGTAATTGTTTTTACTCTGTACCATAATCGATATTCGATTGTTTACATCGAACAACCAAAATATCGATGTCAATTCGACAGGTGTGCCGATAATCGATTCTGCCCCCATAACACCATAAATACGACGGTATTTTTAGATGCGATACCATAATGCGCACCGGGGCCATAGTCGTAAAATAATATTCCATAATACATTATAATAGTCGCCATCCTGGGTAATGTTCGTAAGTATTGGAATTACAGGGCGGCGTTCTGGGCGACCATTTTGTGTGCAGTACAAGTCATACGCGACTACGTTTTTGCGAGCGTGTTTTGTTGTTTCTCTTTATTAAAAAAAATCGTCAGTTAATAGAATTGCAGTCATAAACTTAATTAAAAGATTCGGTCTTTCATTATTCTCAAACGTTATCAAGTATAATTAATACGTGGTATTTAAGTAACTATACGACAAATAATATAATAGCACATCATGAGCACATCTATTATTTTAAAAATCGAATTTATGGATGCGTCATTTTTTAATACACACATACACGTTACACGTTATTAACTCGTACCTACGCGATACGTTAAACTATGTAGGTAGGTTCATTATTAAATAACAATAAATCACATAAACAACAATTTACAGCAACTTTAATCTCCTAGTACTAAATCGCTATCGCACATGCATTTGTGCTACATGCATGTTTCGAATCTCATCGCTGCATTTGATTGGCTGCGGGTGGCAAAATTGTCCAATGATTTCGATTCATTTCGATGACAGATAAATTTTGAATTTAGAATGCGATGCGATCATTTTTCAATCGGAATAAAATCGATTCGTTCGTCAGCCAGCATCTTATTTTTTTCATAATAATATGTTCGGATAGCAATTTATATCTGAGATGTGTCATCGGAACATTCTCATATTTTATACATCAATCAGTCACAAAATGGAAATGTGGTGGATAACTTTCGATGTCTTGTATTATACCTATACATAATAATTAGAAAAAATAAATGGTTTTTATTCAGAATCTACAATAATTTAAAAAACAAATCATTTTCGCATTTTATTGTTATTATAAACACTGATAAACAACATCGTTACACATGAAAAAAATATCAATTAATAAACACACGGATATAAGAATCCGAATAACACATCAAACAATATAAAAAAACGGAAGCCAACAAATACATCAGTACGATACCTAAATGGATTTTTAATATAAATTTTGATTCGGCTTATCTTGAACAAATCGACGAAACCGGCACTTAGCGGGTTTCTAAAAGACCTAATTACCATCACAATCTGAGCGCATAAAGTTAAGATTGGAGTAATTAAATATAGCCTACCCCTTGTTAGTTTATCCGAGGCGATAACGAACAAGATAATAAATAAGGCGAAATCAGATACATACGGAATTTGTTTGATTAAATATTTATTTTGTAGTCATTTTTACGTTAGTGTGAGTTGTAGCACGAGACTTGTTTTAAATTTTGTAATAAAAGTGAAAGGGTTTTTAAGTGAAATAATTTGAATTTAATCTATTATGTTTTTAGATTAAAACATTAAACTCTTAATTAGGTATATTTTAATTTAATCTTATAAAAAACGATGTGTGGATGACGTCTATTTTTTATTTGAAATAAGATAGTAGTTATGGCATACAAAATTATCTTCTTCACCCGTAAATAAAAAATAAAAATATCACAAAATTATTACAACAGACATACAGTAAAAATAGTAAAACAAATGGCGTATAATTTAATTCAATTACAAAGCAATAAAATGACATGTCAAAAACAAGAAGTAACTGAACGCATCAGTTACAGATTAAAACAAATAAAGAACGCAGCTAGCCACGACATTCGCAGCGTGAATCCGAACGTAACATATCCTCTCATTTTCGAGCGGCAGGCGCGCCATAACTCAAATGTTTTGACACATAACCTCCAAATGGGCATTACCTTTGAATTGATTTAATTTGTGAAATTTATTTAATTAAACTAATTAAGTGTTTGGTCAATAATTTAAAGTCTTGAGACGAATTAATATAACTTTATATTCGGTGATGCAAGAGGCGAGATTGCAGATTGTTGTGTCTAATCCAAGGGTAAGATTTCAAAAATAGATCGATCCTTCAAGTAAGTAATGAGGTAAGAAATATTATGTTCATTTATTTATAAGTTTCTAAGTTTCTTATACTTAACTACATACTTTAAAGCTATGCGCCATACCTATCTCTGTTAATTAAATGATGATTATCAGTCTTAATTAGTAATTACTATCTAATTATACATCCACAAAGACTAAAGACATAATGTGTGAAAAGATAAGATTTAAAAAGATAAATACATACTTTACTTAAATTTATAAAATTAGGTACTTAGCTTCGTTAATACTTAATAGCCAGCAAAATACCTAATTATTTACCTTACCATCTTAGTTCGTAAAACAGAAATTCAATTAGTCAATACATACCGAGATATTGTTACAGCCAAGAGATACGTAATGCTTTATGTTACTCTGATAATTTAAACGGTCCACTTGCTATCTATATTAAAGGTGTTGCCGTGAAAATACCAATAATTTAGTCGTAAATAAGATAATGTACTACTGAATGTCACGACCTTTTAACTTTGTTTTTATTTGGTTAATAGCACCCAACCGCGGTAAATGTTGTTTTTCGGGAAGATAGTTTTATATAAAGTGGAAGTAAGTACGAGAAATTATTCAATTGGAATATTGATAAGACGCTGTAATCAACACTATTTGATATAAGCTTTTTTACCTAAATAAGTAAATAACCAAATCATTTCAAATAGGCTTTGCATGAAAGAGCAACAGACACGGTATACCTACCACCAAACGAACCTTGAATTTGCAATGTACCTAACATTCAATAAATTATTGCATAAATAATTGGTAAATTTTTAATCTGTGCCAATCAAAACATATCACTATAAAAATATTATAATGAACCACAAAGCTCAATGCAATCTGTATTGCAATTGGAAACGAAACCTCAACAAATCATAGAACACTTTTAAACACAAAATCCCGAGCCAGATAGAGTTATTTATCTTAATATTGTCTCTGGCAGCTACAATGTTGCCAGTTTTTCAATAAGTCACTCGTATTTAAGGCTAGCCCACATTATACATAGTACCAACACCCCCCATGGTCAGACGATTTGTCTTCACACCCCACAGGCTCGGCACAGATGATAAAATTATTTATTCAATAAAACAAATAGTGTATAAAGTGTGACTTTTCTCGGTGTTGCCGTGTAAAGAGTAATGGCGGATATAAATAAAATGTGAAGTCAGTGCAGGCTCGTTTTATTTGAAGCGTTTTTATTTCTAGATAACGTATGTGCGTTAAAATTTCGAATATTGTGTCGTATTAATTAAAATTTGATATTTTAAACATACTAGAGATTACATTAAGCTATTAATATAAAACTCGTATTATTCACAATATTGTATAGAACTATACAAATACAGTAAGTAGGTACACGCTTCCCATATTAAACTAAAATATAAGTTTTTCTAAATAAGGTTCAACTCAATTAGAATTAGATTACAATTTTGCCATATATAATTTTGTATGTGTGTATTTAAGTTAAAAACATCCAAAACATTGTTCGCCAAAACGCTTCCGGGTCGGCCATTACTTCCACGTTTTCCCAACTCGCTTGCAAAATGTCCGCCAATAATCAAAACGGCTAATAAACGCGGCAGACGGAACACTGAGCGACTTTTAATTCTCACACCCCATTTGACTTGATGTTACAATGTGCACTTACCGAATGCAGACTAAAAATGGTGTAGAGTAGATATTAATACGTATAAAAATATTTATAGTGCAACCATTTCATGTAAGACACATAAGTATATAAAGATGTATTTTATATATTTATTGAAAGAGACAATTTATTCTTATAACATACATAATAACATAATATAAGCATAATATTCTTTTTTGATATGACGAAGTTTCTGTTTATTTCCAATAAAGTAAATAAATCACAATTTTTTGCACACACACAATAAGCGAATTTAATAGTCTGATATGCTGAAATTGTTGTAAAGGACTGCGCAGAATTTCAAAATAACATTGAATCACTGGACAAAACATATGACGCAAATGTGATTCAGCGGAAAATATATAAAAAGATATAGTAACCGACATGTATAAAAACTAATAAAAACAGAATTAGTGATCATTCATGAAATCGTTAAACAAAAAAAATCGAATAGCAATACAGCTCCATTCATCCCCTGTTCCTAATGTTTTCGTAATTCTATCCCAAGTCCAGCGCCCCTTCAATTGCCCTACACCCGTTAACATTTCTTTTCGCACTTTTTATTTTGCCCCTTTCAAGGAATGTCGGCGATTACTGAGTCCCGTGAACTAATTATGAAAAGAAAATTTATTCTAAGGGGGACGGCTTGACAATTTTTCAATTTGTAAATACTAGCTTTTATCTGAGAAACTCTTCATTTGCGAATTAAGATGCAGCATAAATTATTGTGTCTGCTATTTGATGTAAATTATATTAAATTTATTGTCTTGATATACCTAATTTTTTCTACATTAAAGCGGTCCTTAACTATAGCAACAATAAATATTCAGAAAGTGTAGGATTATTAAGTATTAAGTTATTCAACAAGAAAATTGTTGGCCACATTCCGGTCACAGCTTTTAGTTTATGAACAGCAAAAACAATGGATCTATATTCTATTCTATTGCAATATGTTTCTGTATCTTTCTTTTTTTTATAATCTTGAACTAACAATAAGAATTGAAAATTCATACCGCCACACGCAAACCAAATAGAAAAAGCAGGTTTTAATCAAATTACCTTCAAACAAATATTATATCACATTTTCAAGAAGTACTATGGGAAAAGCTAAGCAAATAATGTTTGGTTTGCCTAATTACGTGGTTCAATGGTTATACAAACAAGTTGTGGACGGTAGAAGACGCGTCATTACTTACCGTTGCTTGATTGAATTTCTCAGTGGGATTCATATACTGCTGGATTAAGGTTTACAGATTATTGTAGATTATAATAGGATAAAATAGTATTTAATAGCGGGAAGTATTCTTGGTTTTTTCTCGTATCTGTCATGCTAGGATAGTTCGGTGTTCAAAATAAGACCCATTCTATAGAATTTTGACGTTATACTAATACGTGGACAGAGGCAGCTTCACCTTTTTGTCAGTAAGATTTCTTAGATATCCTAAACGTCCATTTTTGATGTTCAATTAACGGCGTAAACTCTGGAAATAAGAGGTCATACGGCCCCAGTTTATCCCTCTATTTTAATAAGAGAAGTTCTCGAAAAAATCATTATGAGAAGCTGAGCCATTAATATTGCTCAATTATAGTCCAAAAACCTGCGACGAAATAGTCTTACAGATCTCATCCAACTCGGTATTTAAATACAATACCCATTTATCACGATTCGCCAATCGTAACAGCAATCTGTGCAGAATACGTGAAATGTCCCTAAATCGCTGCACAACTATCGATGTAGTTGAATAGGGCGATTAGTTATTATCTCCATCTTGTTTCTCACCATTGAGCTGGCAATCCGGGAGCAGACAGCGGGCTTCTGATTAATTTCTATGGGGCAATTAAAATGTTGCATTCAGTATACAATTTGTCCCTATTTATGTTGTGGTCTAGTTCATTTACGATACATCTTTGATCTGTTGTAAAAGAATTTGGATCTTTAATGTTATGTTGTCAGTTACATTGATTTCAATAAACAAAAATCAACAGAGATTGTTAATTGTTTGTATAACATATTTTACATTACATTTTAACTTTTATTTATATTTGAAGTATCGTCTCATTAATTATGTTATTAGCTTAAGAAAACAATGATGAATCGACGTTAATGGTAATAAAACTTAACTGCGATATTAGGGATCTTTGTATTATAATTAACGGCATACTAACTGTCGATTACAAATGATACCAAATCGTTTGACCACAAGCGGCTTCGCTAATACAATTATTTCAATTAACTAAAATGCTAAAACGGGAAGAGCTTCGCTTACAAAAACGGTATAACATATAGAAAAGTTCACATAACTTACCCATAAAAACTATCCTTATAATTTTTTACACATAAAAACTGTCACCTGCCGATATGGTCTTATTTTATTAGTGTGCCTTTTTGCTGCTGCAAAAAGGTATAAATTATCAAAACATATGGTAGTACTATTTTTATTACTGAGTAACGCAAATTGTTCTCCTAGTATGGCAAAAAAAGCCCAGTGCTTCAGTAAATTGCAGTCACAATAGAGTGATAACTCCGTCAAGATCGGTTCCCGACACGGAGACGATACGATGGATAAATTTGCGGCTGTATTTACTTTATACGATATTTTTTGTTGATCCAAACATAAATTCCTTCTGTACGCTTGTAAAATGTGTAAAAAATGCAGCCTTGTGGAGTACCTTTTTAGTTCTGTATTTATTAGCAATTTCTCGAAGTACAAGTAAAAAATGGCTTAGAAGTGATTTGAGTTGCGAGTAATGAGTTCAATATCTATTATAAAGATGACCTTTATGTATGCAATTCGTAGAAGGCACTAGCAACATTGTTAATTATTGTCTATTATTTTAGATATTCCAGATTAAAAATGGTCGTCATCTACAGGAAGTAATGAAAGCTTTCACTTTTTTCTAATTGAAAGTTATGTACCTATGTACGGTTCAGTTCTTTTAAACTAATGAGTATTTATCTGGTTTAAATTTTAGTTATTTATTTGTTATTGAATTTATTAATGGGTTTAAAAAGGGGAACGCTTTTCTGTCGACAGAAGAAACAACCACTAGTTTGTTGTTTAATAGTAAATTTGAGTTCATATATTTGTTATTTTGTTTTGTAAGTGCAATTGGTAGCTCCATAGATTGCCAATTAATTACCTACTATTCTAATAGCTAAGTCTAACAGCTAAAATTGAACACATTTTTTATTTATTTAATTTTTGTATATTATAAGTTGTCTAGACATTTTGTTTTGTTTACTTCACTATTAGTTTCAATTTGCAAACTGATTGTTCATTTGCAAATATGTAGAATACAGAAAAAAGTGTTGTTCATTATTTACAAAAATTCGTTGACGGTATTTATTCATGAGATACGGCCAATTAATATTCAGATATTTAAGCTATTTACAAACAGCTTAAAATACTCTCGTACTATCCAAATACACGTATGAATGAATTATTTATTTTTGTTTTATTTTTAACATTCTTTTGGTCCTAATAAATACTTCACACTATTTAATGTACCTAAACTAACATTATTAAACTTACATGCAGTTTACTAAACCAAAAATTTCTGTCTTTAGGTATATGTTAGTACCTAACATATTTTTTTATCTCCTATAAATATCTCCTTAGAAAACACTTAAAATTAATTAACAGTTTTGCACTCTCTACCTCTATCTTCACTTATAAATATACGCATAAATTGCTAACCTTTGTCGAGTATTTTAGCCATGAAATTCCTCAGCAAATATTAGACTTTTAAAGTATTTTCTTCCGATATCCCGTGTCTGCAACCGCTTCATTATGTTTTGGTGTTGATTAGCGAATGGATGCATTAATATTTAATGAACCACGTCAATGCGACTCTATCTTAATTTCGAATAAATATATTTATTTCTACGTTAGTTTATTATATGGTTATAGAATCTGTTAAATTGCAATCATGCTTTGTAAGATATGCTTGCAACTTTCATAGCCTTTTTCACATTTCTAGGTGTGTTTTGTTTAACTTATCTGCCAGTTAAAATTGCATATAATGCACGAAAATATAACCTTTATATTGTCATAAATAACTTTTTGCATTATTAATCAATATTTTGACTTTTACATTTTATATAGGTAGATACAGAATTACATTATAGTCTCAAATGGTGAGATGGATTACCTACATCTTAAATCTGAGGGCTTGTGTTGTGCAATTTGCATTTAGTTTTGCATTTACTCACGTCCTTTAGCAAGCTAAGTGCAAACTATGTATAACTAAATTTATTTAATACATCTCTCTATCTGTATTAAAATCGTTTGCTGAAGAAATTTACTCCACAATAAAGTAATTTTATTAACACAAAAAAGGTAAATAACACCCACTAATAAATACTAATTAAAAAAAACATAAACAACGCTCTCCACGAGCTATTTCCTCTTGTATTTTTTCGTACTTTCACATATTTTTTTATTTCCCGCAGTAATAAAGCGGAACTAAAATAAACCATACCAGAAAACACTTCACAACAAAAAGCCGATTTACGCCAACCTTCAAAACGACAATAACCGTTAATAACCGTTAATACATAAAAACGTAATTAAATAATCCACTATATTTATTTTCTCCGCAACAATGTGGGTAATTAATAAATTTTTATGTAGATCCCAGTACATAAAACGGATAAGGTACGCTAAAGAGTGGTTGCTATCATAAATCCAAAGTTCAAAAAACAATACTATTCACAATTGGCTTTTAATTCCCTTAACGTGGCTCGTAAAGTAAGCCACAATTAGTCAGTTAAAGAGTCGCTTTATTTATAGAAAAAAGCACATCAACATTTTCTTGCGGACTGAACCGATGAGATTTTACTGATAAAATTGTTTGTCTTTAAAAATAGATCTTTTCACATTCTATAGGAAGTCAATACAAACGAATAAATTTGGCATAGATGTAACTATATTTTTAACCGACTTCAAAAAAAAGGAGGAGGTTATTAGAACTCACCTTTAAAGTTGCAGCTTCAGGAATTCAATACAGTGTTATAGATAAACAAAATTTGTTTTCATATATTGGGTTGACTTAGTATTTGGTTTTTCGATTTGAAAATTACATTTTAAATTATTACTCACATTGTATTTAATCATAAAAAGGCCTTCAAGTTTTAAGATGGTATCAGATTTCAGTATCGTAAGTAACTCTGGAATTTTCTTTTTTCACAAGGTACTATTTATACTTGGATGAATCTTATAATCATCATCAGGCTATTAAAGTTCCCACCATAGTGATGCAGGCATAAGGAGTTAACATATCAAGTTCAATGATACTTATGTATCAATAATTACAGACCACAGGGTCTTTAAATGAAGATCAGAGGCCGATAGGTAGCATAGTTCTGATTACTGTCTAGCAACGAAACAGTGGTGATCAGGTGATATCTAATAAATCTATACTAATATTATATGTAATGCTGAAGAGTTTGTTTGTTTGGACGCACTAATCTCAGGAACTACAGGTCCGATTTGAAAAATTCTTTCGTTGTTTGGTAGCCCATTTATCGAGGAAGGCTATTAATAGGCTATGTTTCATTACGCTAAGACCAACATTAGCCACGCGGCTGAAACCGCGAAGCGCAGCTAGTGTGTAAATAAAATGCCGTAATATTTGCTATAATGCTGTCAATATAATCTACTATGTGTCACAATTTTGTTACAGAAAACAAAACCAAATGTATAACACAATTCCTAGCTATCAACAAACACCAAATTTCCGAACCTAAAACACCACAACTCATATAACACATGAATCTCAAACTTTCTATTAAAGGGCTGAGGTTAGCAGTTAGCTGATTGTGTACAGGACAAAATGGAGTGCAAAAACCCGGCCCTTCCGATATGGTTCGTTATTAGGCCTGCATGCCGTCCTGCGGAGTTTTTGCACCACGCTCGCATGGCATAATGCACGGACAAGCTACAAGCGTGGTTCTCGATTATTGATTTTTACTCATTTTCCTTACTTAAATATGTTCATTATAGCTATATAAGTAGATTTATGTTTGTCACGATACTTTTTATCTAATCATTCCTGTAATTGTCTTTGGTGCACTCGTAAATCTTTCTAGAGTCGCATCAAAGATGTTTTTGTTCTTTCTGAGCAAGTGTTTACGCGAGTTGCAAGGGCTATGATATAGTTATAATTATATCCATCCCAAGTTTATAATAAAATAATGAGTTTATCAAAAAGTACTATTAATTATTACACTGTTAATCTTTAACTTTCTTAATCTTATACCTATATGTGAGAAGGTATTCTATCTAGAGTATCGGAAATAAAAATGTAATAAGCAATTTAATTATTGTCTTATATAAATGTGTGATAAGTCATTTGATAGAATTGTGTTACCTGCTGAATCTAACTATAGGTACAGTATAGACAGAGAAAGGTATGGATTTTTATTTTATGAAAAAAGAACATTATTATATTGATGGGTAGAGCGGTATATGCAAAGCTCTAAAGTTATTTCTTTCTCTCGAACTAAAATGCAACCAAAACTAAATCTATATAGTATATGTTCGATCTGATGACATACGAATGCCAATACAAAACCATACTTAAGAAAGAAAGAGCATATTGATCTACATGTAAAAACGAACAAAAGTTTGAAAATAAGTATGAATCAGATAATAATCGGCGCCAAATTTATCCCAACGCATTCGATTTCCCATAAGCTCAAGATTTAAAAATCCGGAAACCTATATTTTATAACCATTCAGCTTAAAAAAGAATCATTGATTTGCCATTCGTATGTCATCAGATCGAACCGATACTATAATCTGTGGAACCCGAAATTATGGCGGGAAACGTGTCATTTGCGCGGGATGACCACAGATAACCTAATTATATATTGCTATGTCCGGTTTCCGAATCGATTCGATTTCGATTGACTTTGTATCGGTGCAGCAAATATTAGATTCTAAATAAATTTTGAAATCTAGGTAGGTACGGGAATATTGTAAATTGTGATTATGACTTAATTTGTTTAAAGTCTTGTTTTCGTTAAGTTTTAGTAGTGATGTGTTTACTAAAATATTTTCTTTTTTAACAACGAGGTATTATTGTAATTTGTAAGTATTTTCTACTGATCGCTATTACATTGTATGATGTGGTTATTAGATAGATAATAATATAATAATGTTGAGGAGAGATTATAATTGATAACCACCTGCATGCATGTAAATTTCAACTTTCCAAATTACAACAAATTTTCAACAATAAACATATGATTACTGACGAAAGTTAAACTTTTTAAGTTGGAAAATATACTTACAACATTGTCTATGCAATAATATGTGGTGTAATCTCCAATTTTGTTACATTAAAATTTCAAATAAAAATACTGAAACTATTAATATTTTCATCTGTCTCCACCTTAATAAAATCTACTTCAATAAAAATACTTACCGATAGTACGGAAAAGCCTGGGGCACATGCAGATCCATCGGCATGGACGCATGTGCATGCGGCGGGTACTCATGCTGCATCATGCCATGCATGCCATGCCCGAGCATGGCGGCCCACGGCGATGACGCGAAACCGCCAGGGTGTTCCATTTTGTAATTTGTTTTTAAATCACATCTGTTTTTTTAATGTTTTATCACTTTCACATACATTTTTGGTTTTCGGTACTGATTGTGTTACATTTTACGTGCACAGAATTATTAGATACCTACCTAATAATAAATTGTTATGGCTTCACTCTAACTTATTTCTGTAAAGCATAATTTTTTTTAGCAGGCGTAAGTTCGCTTCAAAATTAGAATCTATCATAAGAGTTCATAATAGATTGTCATAAGAGATTATAAATAGACTATGAAAAAAAGCATAATTCTTATTGGAATCAATATAGGGAGTATTGAATATTATTAAAAATATCTTCTTGAAATTTTCATATTTTCATTTCTAAATTTCTAAATAGCGAATTGTGTATTAATTTTTATTTTTAAAAGTCATTTCCTCAATTTACATATTTTGCAATTGTTAATGCAAGTATTGATGTTTCAGAAAAACAAGTCGATTCTTTAACTAAAATTAAATACAGTCTCGTGGTGTACAAGTTTAAAAATTCTTAAAAGGTGTAAACTGAGATGCACACTTTAAACCACATACAAGTGTAAATAAGGCGAAGGTTAGAACATTTGATATATTTACAGAGCGTCCACGCAATCGATTGTTTTACCTATCGGCACCTATTAGTGAAGATATTGTTGACACACAGCTTAAGAGTTTATTGCGCTAATGTTGTGTTAACCTCAAGAAATTACGGGTTTTTCGTGTTTGTAAAGCAATAACAGCTGTTTGAGAACGCTTTAATGCGCGAGAGTTTGCGTTACTCACATTTTTAAGTCTTTTACTACTTAAACTGTTTTCATCTCAAACATTTTTCATCTTTACTTACAAGAACGTCGGTTATAAAAACGGAACTATGCAGTAAAAAGTAACAGCAAAATTCTGTCGAAAAAAATTTAAGCACACATTTTCATTCACATTGCCATAGCATGAATGTAATCACAAACACTATATTCGTAAAAAAAAACACCAAAAAACCACCTTCCAGTCAAAGCGCACCACAGTCAGCCGATTAAAAAAAAACAAATCCGCGCGAATCAAACGTCACCTGCCAAAGTTTTCCCGCGCGCGCACCGATACCTTCCGAAACGCACGCGCGTGCATTATTTACATGCATTTCGATAGAGCGATCCGCGGCAAAAACACGTGTGGAGAGTCTGTCGGTCCAGCGGTCATTGAGGATCTGCTATCAAAACTATACGGCGTGCGGTGGATGTGTGCGAGAACCGGCCCCGGCGTACGCGAGGCATACGAAACAAGCTTCCAAGTGCTCAGCGGGGCGTGCTGTCGAATTTCTGAACATCACGTCGCCTGTAATTGGGTTACCTTTACGTGACGCGGGCGTCTGTCACGTTCACAGACAATGATATCGGGATGCGCCCTAATTATTACTTTCGCTAAATACTCGCTTCGAGTGTGAAATTGTGTAGGGCATTGATACTACACGATGGCTTTTAGATTTCTTTTTTTATGATCCACGAATAAAAAGTACAAATTAACGAACAACATTTTTGGAAAGTTTCACTTTATTAGGGAAAAATGGAAACGTGCGAAGAATAAATTTGTCAAAATATGATATCGAGCGTAGATCTTTTGATTCGAGAGGACGTAAAGATTTTTTGATATGTTCTGCATTTAGTATCAAATTAAGCATTATTAAAATAATTAGCCGGCACTAAAAATAACAGGACAGAGTAATGACGATTTCTCTCGATTTCTCACGGCATTTCTACACATGACCTAACCTTGATGTAACTGTCGCAGCAATTTTGAGCTAACGACGGCCAATGTAACCTGACCTCTGAGATCAAATATTAGCAAAGAACGTTATAAAGTCGAGGGTTCACGTTATACTGGTTTTGTAATAATTGCTTAGAGCAATGACTGTATGACACACTGGAAAGTAACGGTACATTTTAATAATTGAAAATATTGTGTGAATTTGAACACAAGTTGGCACGTGATTAAAAAACTCTACCAACTTAAAATTTGAATAAAAACCCTTTACATTTTCGACTATTAATAAAAATAGAGTTTCTTTTGTAACTAAAGAAAGCTATTATCTATATCCAAAACTCATCTCAAAAGCATAGGTAACATCAACTATAGACACGCCAAATTAGCGCGATAATAATTATTGTCATATTCTGTCAGAAAGGAACAGCTATAGCATCGCCGAGTAACCGAAGCGGTGTGATTGGCCCGCCGTAGAGGGCGTGGGCGAGCGGCTGGGCGTGGCTCTGATAACGTGCTAATACTAGGTCAGTGATAGCGATAAATTAGTTACGCGTTACAACACCGCTACGGTGCTACGACGTAGATTTTTTTGTCACGTAGCAGTTTGCGAACGCACTGCTCTATACGTCTATAGTCTATTCTTGTAGACTAGGTGGTAGTTGCGTGACGTTTTATTATTTATATGAGAATGTCGAGAAACTGAAGGATACATTCATTTCTTTAAGATTTTGTTTAAAGTATTGGTTATCTTTTTTCTTCTAAATTAAACATAATATTCAATACATAGAGCGATCTGATTTAAATAAAAATATTGGTCATTTTAATATCTATTTGGCTCCACCTGAATAACATATACAAACTAATTATTGAAAAAATTATTGAATACTTATACTCAGAATAGACATGGCTATTTGTTGGCTCGCGAATATGAATAGAACTGTTGTTAAACTTTATTTAAAAACCTATAGAAAACACAATTGGGTTCCAATAAGAGCCGAGTATCTACTTCTTAGCTATTCCCAACTAAGATGCTAGATAAAGAGACTTGATGATAGATATGAAAAAACTACACTCAAATTCATACTTCTATTTAACTTCAATATTAAAATATTTGGAAAATCCAAAAGTGCACGCCTCATAATTTTTTTTTTAATAAATATTTATTAATTATTATTTTTGTTTATTTAATAACAATTAAACCACATCGAATCAGACCCTGAAAAATGAAAGGGCATACTCAAGCGTAAGAGAAAAAAAAAGACTCGATTAGTAAAGTATTTCGGTCGCTATCGTGTTAACAAGAAAAAGGATCCGCACATACAGACACACGGACGTCCAAGACAGAACTTTTTTAAACTGTTTTTTAACTAGTTTAAATAACAAAAATGACATCAAAAATATCATGAACGTTAAAAATAGTGTTTTTTCTTAATATGTGTGTGTATGTATTATCTTACAAGTGCAATGTATGATACATAAAGACATTTTAAGTTTGAAAAATCAGATGTTTTGCGCGAAGTGACAGTAGTACCCACCTCAACGCTTCGCTTATGAGGCGTGCAATACCTACAAATAGGCAAACTATAAAATACAATAAAAGTTAAAACACAAAGCAAAAGTTATTTTTCAAAGTTCAAAGTTCTGAACCGCACAAGCTCTGATCATGGAAGTTCCTCTTAATATTTCAAGGTATCCGACCTCCTTTATCATGAAAATTATATTTTATTTCGATCGAAAATCAACCTTATACTCATGCTAATACGAGTTAACACAAGTGCACCTGACTTAACTTCTTTCGCATTAAGACCAACTTAAATTTACAAGTGGGCAAGGAAAAAGCGACCTTATTTCTATAGCAGTAATATTGAATGGGGGAGCATTCACATACGTTGCTATTTTCGTATTCGAGGTGCGTACTTGGCAATCGATAAGGCTGGCTAAGGAAATGAGATTTAGCTAACACTGAAGAGTTTTGCAAAGATTATGAAAATTTAATTTTATAATACCTACATAAGAACATTTTTTAGACAATAAATATTTATATTAATAGCTAAAGAAATTATTCAAATAAATTTATCATCTTCGATCGAGGAAAATCCGACGAACATACAAAATTTAAAAATGTTAAATTAACTATTGATGCCCCCCTCCTCGCACCAATGTTAATAGGATGTTTCTAATCTCACTTGAACATTCATCCATTTAATCGAATTATCTCTTATGTAATGAAATATTGCTCTACTTTTTCAGGAGATCCAGCAGAAGATAACAAGAGCAGCAATCGATCCAGAAGCAAACAAAGAACAAGCAAGAAAGACACTCACTCTAAACTAATAAAGCATAAATATTAAAAGCTAGAGATCACAAACAATTGAACAGACTTTTTTCACCCCTTCACAGTTCATAGCCAGAAATATTTTGACAATTACTACAAAATTGAAACTTAAACCAACATTTTCTAAGACCCTTGAAAACTTCCCTAAAATTTTATAATCAATGATATTCATAAATATGATGGTGATATAAACTAATTACCTTCAAACTGGTGATTAGAATTTCCTTTGAAGTACAGTCAAGTTGTAAGCTAAGCCAAGGTGCGGATTACTTGCATTACCTTTCAAGTCACGCGCGTCTATCGATCCGAACCGAGCCATGCTGAGTGTGTGTTTTTAGCCAACTTTTCGGTTATTAAAACTTTTTGTTCTACTTCTTACTAATATCACAGATAATATAATACTAATATTAACGCAAAAGTTTGTAAGAATGTATGTATGTTATTCTTTTACAGAAAACAGGTGGGTATCTGTAACAAATCTGGTACAAAGATAGATTCTGGCCTACTACTCTTATATAGATAGGTGAAGAGAATCTCCAAAGAAATAATTAACAAATATAAGTTTGGAAAATATATTTATAATATATGAAACAAATCATTGAAAAAAAATTGCTAAATCAAAAAGTTGGAGATGCCGGGGATCGAACCCGGGGCCTTTCACATGCAAAGCGAACGCTCTACCACTGAGCTACATCCCCGATGTTAGAGGCATTGAAATATTATTTTGAATTCTCTTTAAGGTTTAATTACTGCAATCTGAACAAATATTGGAATGTAATTAAATTAATAATTATTTAAAACATAGAAGGTAAGTATGTAGAGTTTATGTTAATCATAGTTAACTTTTTGTAGCATTTTCCGACTTATTAATTTATAGTAGCTACTGAAATATGTTTCGGTACTATCATAATATTTTTGTCGTTCGTTTCCTGACTTTATTTCACTAAGATTTCACTATAATTCCTGGTAATAATATTTTTTAGAATATGTAACACGACACCTTAAATACGATAAATCTATAAGCTGAAGAGTTTGTTTGTTTGAACGCGCTAATCTCAGGAACTACTGGTCCGATTTGAAAAATTCTTTCGGTGTTAGATAGCCCATTTATCGAGGAAGGCTATATAAATCATCAAGCTAAGAGCCATAGGAATTAGGAGCGGAGCAATGTGGGTAAAACTGCGGGGCAAAGCTAGTGTACTATAAATCGACAAACCATGTAGAGTCAAATATCATAATAAGCTTAAATTAAAGCATTTCAATCGAACTGCTACTAAAGCAATTTGCATTATTATTACTTAATACTCGGTAAGTATGCATCTGCTCCTTATTATTTATTCTGCTTTTTATTTTAAAAAATGTCAACGAATGGCAGTTTAGTGGGTAGCTCTTGGGGTAGCTACATACTAGCTATGTTTTTGCACAAATTAAAGTTTACAAATGTTATATTATTAATTATTAGCTTGCCAATAAATTATCTGTTTTAATTTAATTATACTATACGTTCCTACGGTATAAACAACATACATAAAATGTTTTATCATTATAAATAGACATTTAAAAATGCATGTTTAATTTTAGGTATTTACTTATTTTTTACTACGTGTCTTTGATTTTAGAATAATCTATTCATGTTAAGGAATTAAGTGCTTTAAAATAAATATATTTTTATGATAATGTAGATAAATTGATCATAAAAGTTTTCAGAATATTATATGGAAACTAGCGGTCCGCCCCGGCTTCGCCCGTGGTACATATGAAAAATAGATGTTGGCCGATTCTCAGACTTACCCGATATGCACAGAAAATTTCATGAGAATCGGTCCACCCGTTTCGGAGGAGTATGCAGACTAACATTGTGACACGAGAATTTTATATATATATACTAGCGGTCCGCCCCGGCTTCGCCCGGGGTACATATGAAAAATAGATGTTGGCCGATTCTCAGACTTACCCGATATGCACAGAAAATTTCATGAGAATCGGTCCACCCGTTTCGGAGGAGTATGCAGACTAACATTGTGACACGAGAATTTTATATATATACTAGCGGTCCGCCCCGGCTTCGCCCGGGGTACATATGAAAAATAGATGTTGGCCGATTCTCAGACTTACCCGATATGCACAGAAAATTTCATGAGAATCGGTCCACCCGTTTCGGAGGAGTATGCAGACTAACATTGTGACACGAGAATTTTATATATATACTAGCGGTCCGCCCCGGCTTCGCCCGGGGTACATATGAAAAATAGATGTTGGCCGATTCTCAGACTTACCCGATATGCACAGAAAATTTCATGAGAATCGGTCCACCCGTTTCGGAGGAGTATGCAGACTAACATTGTGACACGAGAATTTTATATATGGAAATATATAACTAGTACAATGTTTTCCAATGCTGTAGTTGTAATTGTAATTGCAATAAATACTTGTAAAAACACCAATTTGAAACCAATTTTTGAAATATTTTTATCTTGATCCATACAGACGCATAAATCATAATCGTTATGACTATAAAGTCAGAAGCAACTCTTAAATCAGATATCGTATTCACTCTCATTTATAAGTTATACTCCGAATATAGCCTTGAAGCGATTCTTAATCGATACCTCGCACCCAATACAAACAACGGAAGGTATTTTGTTATAAGGCGAGAAAAAGCGCGAATGTATGAAGCGGACGGACGGACGGACAAGAAATCATTATTGCGGCGGCATCCATACAAATAATTGGCCCGTAAACATGTCAAGTCGGTATCTTCTACCATGTATATTAGGATAGGGCTGGCGGCTAAGAGAAATATATTTAGGATGTTGCGTATACATAAAAATTGAAGATGACAATTGTGATTAGTACCTTAATAAGAAAAAAATATAAAGAAATGAGTATGTTCAATTATAATTTTATAAATGTGAAGAGAAAATTAAGCAATTTTATCAGTTATCACATTATTGAAAACTGAATATTAGTATAAAAAAAGAAGGAGAAACTAAAAAATTGGAGATGCCGGGGATCGAACCCGGGGCCTTTCACATGCAAAGCGAACGCTCTACCACTGAGCTACATCCCCGATGATATCTAGTGATGTAATATGATACTGAATAAAACCTTTCCGCATTATCTAAGTAAGGTAAGTACATGGTAAGTACATTTATGTAACAAAAGGTTCCTAATGAACAAGTGTTTCACAGGTGTTTTGGTTACCTCATAGTAGTAAACAAATACACATGTAGTTGCACACCGTACCCAATGTTCTCATACATATTGTATCATCCAACATCAAAATTAAATTAAAAATGTAATTTAATTGGAGTGAGCTTTTTCATTTCATATACTTACCTATTTTAATAAAATAAATTTGTCTTCATATTTTCCTTCTATTATGTAAATGAAATGTGTATTTGATTTAGAAATTTACCATCAACCTATTTCTACCTCAAAAAGTACTAAAATTAGCCGTGCGGCAGCCCTATCGTTCGCCGTATCCGTCAATGTCTTGTCAATAGAGAACGACGAGCGCGGCGACTTTTTCGTCGCGCGACACCGACGCGTCGACCCGCGGTCTGCGCCAGCGAACTTATATTTTACATATTCATATTTTATGATTTATGGTCAAGAAATTTTCTTAGCTTGAAATATTTTTAAAACCAAAAAATAGTATGCTAAAAAAATCCGTTGATTAATTGTTAGTTTCAATGTTTTGTTCGAAACATGTTTTTTTTTTCTTAGGTCTTAAGGAGCTACGCAGTGTATCTACATGCAAAAACATCGTTAAATTATATCTAGTGTGTACCTACATTGTGCATAGTTGAAGTGAAACTTCTTTATCGGGGTTGGAGAAAAATTTAGTGTAACATTTTTTCGTTAAGCGTGACATTTTTCCGTTACGCGCCATCTTTTTCTTATCTCTACCACGCGTGATTCGACGTATTTCTGTAAAGTTGCATACAGTAAATTATTTTTTGAAAAATAACGTCATAAAGAAGTTTCACTTCTTACGTGTGTACACTAGTAGTTAGTACACGCACACATTTTTTTTTGATATCGGCTAGGTAGATATGTAGTTTGTATCATGATGTAGAACGAATTAGTGAATTAAAAAATTACACTTAAAATAAAAAAGACATGTGATGCTATAAATGAATTATAGAATTAAAGCTAAAAAATAAAATACTTCAAACTTTTACAAACATAAAATTACAATCACTAAACACAAAACCACGGAAACGATCTAAATGTTTCCACAAACATTATACCATAGTTTGTAGCTATAAAAATCCCGAACCATTCTATCCAATTTGATATAATTCTAAAAGCATACGTTTAGAGAAAAAGGGCAATAAACTTTTTGTCAATTCACTTTTCACTGATCGATCGGCGATCAATGCGGTCGTTAGTTCGGCATCCCGCCGTCAGCTGGCGTCATTGTCCCCGGTAATTATAATGTAATTAATGAACGGTTTAATTAAAAGCCATCAGATAATGTTGGGCTTATTGATGCACCAATTAATGCAATTAAGGGACCTTGGATGAGTCGATACATTGCAATACGTTCGGTTGACAAGTATTCATATGTTAGAAAGCTAATTGATTATCTTAGATTGATGTAAGAGATGTGACAATGGAGTCAAATTATAAAAGAAATATTAATAAGTAATAACGATTAACTTGATTCTCGGTGAACTTTATTAATTTCTAATGATATTTACGGAAGAATTTACTTATTATAATTTATTTATTTAAGATAGATGAGTAGCTTAAAATTAAAAAACGTACAGCATAATATATAAACATTTAAACAGATTTCTAGTATTGTTGATGTTGCAGGTGCATAATTAATACACTAATGAAACTAAAACAAAAGTTGTTTGCTGAAAATTAAACAAAAAAAGTACCTACCCAGATTTTACTTTTTATTCTCTTTATTCAGCAATTAAACGTCTGACAACTACCTATATTAAAATAACTACGACCTTCAGTTTAGATAACTTTTCACAAAAATTAAAAACGTTTTAAAACAATTCTATAACTTGTTTTCATACTTTTTATACTTCTGCTTTTAACTGCATTCTTTGAAACATATCATTAGAGTTTATAGACAATATTAATTTACCGATATTATCCGCAAGATCGTCCAGAAATAACCTATTCTATTTATTTGTTTTATATTCATTCCACTTGTAATATTCACAGTCACTGTCAACTTTAGGTATATCCACACTAGCTGCGCTCCGCGGTTTCACCCGCGTGCCTCTGCTTCTGTTGCTCTTTATAGCGTGATGATGTATAGCCTTCCTCGATAAATGGACTATTCAACACCGAAATAATTTTTCAAATCGGACCATTAATTTTTGAGATTAGTGCGTTCAAACATACAGCTTCAGCTTATAGTATAGAAGATTCTTAGATCTTAGAAGACATTTATATTAATAATAAAGTTACGATTGTCGATTTGTGTCAATTTTAGATATTGAATCAAAGATAAAAGTACCTATAGTATAGCTAATAGCATGAAATTTCCATAATACCTAATATAAAAAAGTTCACGCTGAAAGTATTCCTCACGTAGAAACACGCTATAAAATTAGTATCTACCTACTTACTCTTATTTGATTTTAAGTTATGGACATTTTAGACGAGACAATAATAATAATATGTTAAACTGTGTATGGAAGATGAAATAAATATGTTGTTTTACATCTTGTGTTTCATTTGTAAAGTCACAATCTATCAATAACCCAACCTACTACAGACCAGCTACAGCTAAATATGAGAAATATTGCAATACAGTGCAAAAACAGCACGTCGAGGGCGCTTGTACAAAGCACCGTAACTCAAACAAGTAACGCGCTATCTACCAATCTCGAGATAAAGTCCGCATTTAATCACAACCAGACACTTTTTCATACATTATTCTTATTCATCGATTCGTTAAATAAAATGGAAAAAGCCTTTGCAAGTGGGGGGCTGACATAAAGCGTGGAGACAAAAACTCGCATACCATTGAGTTGCGATCTTCTGTACGAGCTACGGGCCATCTAAATCGTGATATTGTAAAAATGTAAACGACCTCTTGGTGTTTTTATTGAGTTTATTTATTACGAGACCGCCCTGTAGTATGGGCTTTGGAGTCAATCTCAGATTCGGTAATATGACTCAACATCAATAACACTATAAATGTATTGAGGGATTTTTAGG
Organism: Colias eurytheme; assembly: GCF_061535395.1. Classification (NCBI taxonomy): domain Eukaryota; kingdom Metazoa; phylum Arthropoda; class Insecta; order Lepidoptera; family Pieridae; genus Colias; species Colias eurytheme. The sequence continues at coordinate 6,957,140 of NC_142999.1, read as the reverse complement.
GACCTACGTCGGACATAATTATCTGTGTTGCAAATAACAACTAATTAGCGATTTCAATCAAGCAGCAACAAATACTATAAGTGAAGTTACAATTTTAAAAACAGCTTACATTAAACATTTACTCCAACCCAATTAATAGATATTAGATACCTATATAGAGAAGTAGGACAGACAAAAATAATATTATGAACGTATCGTGTTGATATATGAAACATAATCCCATAAAAGCTTTAATAAACTACTCATTAAAACAATAATCAATACACAATCGGCAATAAAACGGAAAATCGACACCGGCTTTTGTCAAAGCGATCGGGACCGTCCGCAAAAAAAATCACCATAATTATTTCACTCAAAGGGTAATTTCGAGTCATTGTTCTTGAGAAATACCAATTATATACAATTACTTGTATATGACATTGTGTCGTCGCATAGCCGGCGGAATTCTTTCGTATCGATACTGAATCGAAGCTTCGAATAGCTGGCGTGCACGCTCGCCATCTTCGTAAAAAGTAGAACAATATACCAAAACAATATTTTGAACGTTTGATAGCTATGGGAGATAGGTGTGAAGAATTTGGCGGAATTTGCGAACGGTACGCTCGTTTTTATGTTAATTGGAATATATTGAATACGATGTTCAAAGAATTTTGAAAAGGCTATTCTTAAAATTTGGTTAATGACAAATCTAATTATTGAACGTCAGAAGCAATTAAAAAATGTGTGCGTGTAGGTACTAGTGTACACACGTAAGAAGTGAAACTTCTTTCCGACCTTATTTTTTAAAAAAAATTATTAGGTAAGTATATGCAACTTTACAGAAATACGCGTTGTAGGGATAAGAAAAAGATGGCGCTTAACGGAAAAATGTCACGCGTAACGAAAAAATGTTACACTAAATTTTTTTCCAACCCCGATAAAGAAGTTTCACTTCAACTATGCACAATGTAGGTACACACTAGATATAATTTAACGATGTTTTTGCATGTAGTTTCACTTCGAAAAGTTCGTTAGATTTAAAATAGCATTGACGAGCTTTTATGATGATTGTTGTTAACGATACAAATTGAAATCTTTTCTTATTTTCGGCTGCAGACATCTTTATGCCCTTGCAAATTGTTTGAATAATTTTTGAATATTAATTATAAGCCCTTTTGTAAGTTTTGCTCTACATGTAAGTTTTAGGACTTCGTACCTCATCATACGTTTTACATCACCATTATTATTGTATGTAGGTATATGTAGAGACTTTTATTAAATTAATTATATTTGTAACTAGCGGTCCGCCCCGGATACGCCCGTGGTACATATTTCGCAATAAAAGGTAGGCTATGTTCTTTCTCAGGGTCTAAAGATTATCTGTGCCAAATTTCATCAAAATCGGTCCAGTAGTTTATGCGTGAAAACCATATACATACATACATACAAACCTACTCTTTATAATATTATTATTAGTATAGATAATGTATTGAAACCGACTAAAAATAAAGAGGATTTCTTCTCTAGCATCAGAATAGGCCCCATACAAACCGTTTATACCACACGGCACACCTATAAATATTCTACCTATCAATAAAACACAAGATTCAAACCGATAGGTACGTCCAATTATACAACAAATAAAGATCATAAATCAAGATTGCAGTGAGATGTCGCGATGGCAATACGTTCGTCATCAACAATCGGCTTACTTATGATTTACTGCGACGCCAAATGCAAGTGGACCCTTCTGCTACATTAGTATAGGCCAAGAAACTAGCGTAAAATATTTGGCAGATGTTTCTGGAAAGTATTAGAAAAAGTAAGTATATAATATATTTATTCGGTATTTTTATGTTTAGTTTCTGTACAAACTGTTATACATGCACTATTTTATGAACTTAATCAGCGTTTGCTTAAATTTCTGTGATTAACTAGTTTATTACACATATTTAAAAGTTTAATAAATATTCTTATATAAAAAATTCTCGTGTCACAATGTTAGTCTGCATACTCCTCCGAAACGGGTGGACCGATTCTCATGAAATTTTCTGTGCATATCGGGTAAGTCTGAGAATCGGCCAACATCTATTTTTCATATGTACCACGGGCGAAGCCGGGGCGGACCGCTAGTTTTTATTATATATTTAAGGTACACCGTTCAGCATTTAACTTAAGACAGACAAAAAAATTTAAAGAGTGTAAGTGATGAATGCTTAGGAGATTAGGTACATATAGGTCTTACTAGCTTACCGCCCGCGGCTTCGCCCGCTTTGTCTAAAACCTAATAAATTATATACTTAAACCTTCCTCTTGAATCACTCTATCTATTAAAAAAACCGCATCAAAATCTGTTGCGTAGTTTTAAAGATTTAAGCATACAAAGGGACATAGGGACAAACAAAGCGACATTGTTTTATACTATGTAGTGATATATATACCTATATGGTCATGCTAACAAAGCTTAATGAATACACAATAAATAATTAACAAATAGTGTATTAACATTCCCAGTCTTTTAATTGTAAGTTCATTTAAGTAACCATTAATCGCCTGTTTAGGAACCTCATACACTGACCACGCACGTGTCGTTACGGCAATAGAATCACACTTAGGTACTTTTTTAATATCTCTCCACAAAAAGTAGCGTCCCTTCGTCAGAAAACAATTTGTTTGTCCAAGACGCAATAACGGTCACTTATCATTAGTTAGATACTTGGACTAAAACCAAAATATGGACTAAAAACAAAAACATCTTGGATAAAAAGTGAAAATTCCATAAAAAAAATTGGTATTTTGGAACAAATTATTTATGTTTTAAAATAAAAAAAAACAACATTTATCTGATCATATTATGGGAAAAACTGTTATGATGTGGAAAAGATTTTGTTTGAATAAAATTACAGAAAATAAAAATGGCTTTCCCATTTACCTTTAAGTAGATGAGAACCATGATAGTTTAGACATTTGCACTACGACTCTAATGCAAGTTAGTAGGTATCACGTTTATTTTCTTAATACTACATACTTCAATGTGTAAAAAGAGAATGAGGGAAAAACCTAATTGTTTGAAATCTCATAAAACAGACGTGGACCCAAACTTCCCTTAATGCAAGGTGGACTCATCACGTTTCACAGCCCTTGTGTTACGTGACCAAATCGGCCGGTATTCGGTATTTTAGTTTCTTTATAGTAAACAAAATTAAATACCTATATCAAAAACAGTGTGTGCCGAGCACACGTGTCAGAAATAAAACTTCTTTGGCGAGATTCAAAGATACCAAAATCGTCGCCTTACTCCATGACGTGACGGTATAGCCATGATGCCTAAAGATGTTTCACTTCAAAAATACTTTCTCAGATATTCTAGGCAGAGGAATGGAATAAAATGAAGAACGTAGAAATTGCCATCAGTGTTTGAGTTATACATTAAATCTGAGGTAGGTAAGTGTATAATTCTTTGCTCTTTCACACCAAAATATATGACAAAGTAATCCCTCACGTATTCACGTCAGTTCAAAATTATTCAAAACTAAAGTCATAAAATGTTTACGAGCCAGGTATACCTAGCGAGTATTAAACCGTGCAAGTTTCGCATTCATAAACGAATTTTCCAGTGTTGGCTGGAAATTTTATTTCCGAAATAATTTTCCGTATTTCCATCTTGTTTTTCGCTTTTTGTATCAGTGGATGCTGGTCACGTAGGAGGTACGTGCTACCGGCTGCGCTATACCTTAGCTATAGAAGTTTCAGTCGATACACCCTCGCTGGAGACACCATGTTTTATTCTGTTAAAGCTATATTTTATAGAGCAATAAAGTAGCGAATATCGCATTTATCGTGACGGTTTTAAAACGATTTATTTGTAAACAATAGGTGAAGGACGAATGTCAACGTTTCTTTATTGAAAAAAAAAATTGAGGCATTTTCAGTGTTTTGTTTTCAGGAACAATTAAAATTTGTGGTTGAAGTCCTCGAGCATCATTTCTTTAGTTTTTAAAAATGCCTTAATTATAGTTAACTATTATACAAGTGATATTATTTAAAGGTCATTTTCAGGAATATAAAATATTGAACAAAATTCACAAAAAACACCTCACCTTGGTGAAGCTAGCTGAAAGCTCTATGTGAATGAGTCAAATGATTCTATTTCCTGTCGATGGAATCGAACCCACGATCCCTACAACCTGATCACTAACTTATATATGTACTTAGTTATATGTACATGTATAATTACGTTAAAACAATATTATAGCATTCATCAGCGTACGGTGCGCGCCCTCACGACGTGACGCGAATGAAACTGCGAAGCACCAGTTGTTATGACGCGCTGAAAGAATATCTACTATTACCTATATATATTTTTATGGTAAAATTTGAGTAGTAGTTAAACTATTTTTAGGGTTAAGTCAGCATTTGATACGTTTATTGTTGTTTTAAATTTTGAGAAGAAAGCTCTTCTATTAAATGTAATAAAAAGTACAATGGTATAATAACATATTTTATATATTTATATCCTTGGAATATAAAAAAAATGTTTTCATGTCATTTAAAGGAAAAATCTATTACCGATCATTTAATAAAATTATAAAGAACATTGAAGAAGAAGCCTCTCTAGACACTAGCGACATCTTACGGCAAGTAGCAGAGTTGATATACAACATGAGAAATAAAATTTTGTCCTCACATTTCTTTCATTTGGTGGAAAATTCTGAATGAAATTTACCAGATCTACTTAATTTTCAAATATCGTCCTAAAATATAGCATAACTGAGCCTCATTTTATAGGGTTTAATCCTCATTTAGCGCGTGAAAATATTTTTATGGGCAAGAGGAATGCCCTCATAGTCGACTTCTTCCCGACCCCTTGACAAGCTCATGATTTAATGCTCATACTGAATAATTAGAATCCGATCATAATGGGAATAGTGAGTTTATTAAAATGTCTGTATATTGTAATTTGTAAGCTGTATGGCATCGTGATTAAAAATAGGTCAAGATTTATGGAGATACCTACTTTTAAAACATGTACTGACTGAATTTTGATAGAATTTTGAAATATATGTACAAAATTGTACGCTTTTAATTGTAGTTTAATGATACAACTGAGAATAAAAAAAAAATGCAAAAAAAATCTGGTTCATTTGTTAATCGGAGTGGATACTGTCGTGTTTTTAATAATTTATTCTCGCGAAGTCTATAATTTAAGAAAAAACATTACGAGGTACCTCATTTATACTTATTTTAGGATAGATAAATGAGGTACCTCGTCGCTACAATCTTATCGGAAATAAATTTAGTATTAATTGTCTTTGAATAGGTACCTAGTCCAATTTAACACATTATAAACAAGAGATGATACCACATGTTCATTAAGTCCCTTTGTTATTATGTCAAGTACTTGAAGGTAATTTTAATTACCATAAACAATATTATAGATTATGGATATTACATTTTGTTATCCATCGGGGATGTAGCTCAGTGGTAGAGCGTTCGCTTTGCATGTGAAAGGCCCCGGGTTCGATCCCCGGCATCTCCAAATAACTTTTTACTATTAAATGATTTCAATCTATTAACGAACTTGAAACCAATACACATAGTTACTCGGGTAGGATTTGTATATTTATTTGAAATAATAACTTCAAAAAATGGTGTAATTTTTTAGTAAGTAATAAAACAAACATAATAAAACATACCTACATAATAAAACATAAGTAATATAACATACGCAGTATAAAGATTTCATGTTACCATGATGCGAGATGAAAATTTACATATTATATCCTGTGATCGAATCTCGGAAAACTGGTGGAAAACCCTGAGGGAGGCCTTTGTCAATAAAAATCTTTGTAATAATCTCGGACATAACGATTAATTCTTTATCTTTTAAACCTATTCAATTGATTAATAAATAATTCGCAACTGAGCACATAATACTGTTATATCATACTATTAATATATATATTAATTATTATTATTTTTATTATAGTCACCAAAAAATACAATATTTTCCAAATACTTATCAGTAAACCGGAGCCGTTCCAACCGTCATCTAAAACACATCCCTCTAAAGTATAAAAGCTGTAAACAAATGTAATCTGCGAACAGACAGTAAAACGATGGCGGAGTCATCTGAAGTTCATTTACAAGTATCGACGGGTCCATTAATGCGACGTACGGAATTAGCTATAAAAACTTTTTTACAGTACACGGGGGACGGTCTAGTGATGTACAGGTTTATCGATGAAATTTTCTTAGCGTTTCATTGGGCAGTATCTGAATTTAGCGTATGAATAAAATAAAAATTATGCTTAAAGCTCTATCGTGTGTCATCATTCATGTTCCCTACATATACATATTTCAAGCTCTTTTATGGTATATTTACTATTCAATTAATATGGACATGTTACAGCTCCATCTTACCTACATGTATGTATAAATAATAAAACTATGTATTAGGTACAAAAGTGCCAATAATTGCTTCCTAAAATCTATCTAGAATGAAACGATAGTTGTAACATTTAGAATATCACAATTAATTGCTATGTTTACTGACATCATTTTAAGTGTCATTAAGTACGGATAGTCTACAGTATTATTATAAGAAAAATATACAAGCAGCTATTAAACTAAATGAATTTATACGTTTAATTAGAAACTCCATCTGTTTATTTTCATCGATAACATTGGGTAGGTACAACCCTGGTTGACGCAATAATTCTTAGCCACACCTCATTTGCATTTCTTTATTGGATCGCGGGGAAATTGAGAAAAATTCGGGCATTTGCCTTTAATTACGATTGTACTGGTTCTCGGAAAATGTGTCTGTATAAGTATAGAGGAAGTCTGAAATTATAATTTTAAATATAATCTCATTTATATCTACTGGTACAGCGAATTTTTATCCATCTGTTAATTTCAATTTAATATAAAACTTACCTTCCTAACAAAATTATGTAGATTTCACCCGCGTGGCTCCGTTCCTGTTGGTGTTAGCGTGATGATATTATGCCTATAGCCTTCCTCGGTAAATGAGCTATCTAAGACCGAAAGAATTTTTCAAATCGGACCAGTAGTTCCTGAGATTAGCGCGTTCAAACAAACAAACAAACAAACTCTTCAGCTTTATAATATTAACAATTATTAGTACCTATAGAATATAGATTAATGATTAAATCATTTAATAAAAGCAAAAAACTAGAGAGGATACTTCCAGTGTTATCTGGACATCGATTGGACTTTTGGCTGATTTAAAACAGTACAAGCCCAACATACATTCACAATAATTCGATAGTGTATCTTATTCCGTACTCGTTTCGAATAAAACATTCAGCATAATGTGCAGTACAGAGGTATGGCGCCGTTTCCGCGATGTATAGCAACTGTTCGCTGATGGATAGCCTAATCTGCCGATTGCCGCGAAATGGCCCATAAACTAACAATTTGTACCTACACTTACGTGCTTACCTGAACCACAGATTATGTAATGCTACAGATAAAATAACGTTTTTCGTGGGAAATGATTTGCAACGCAGCATGAATAAAGTAACGTTATAAATGACGAAGGATTTAGCTTTAAAAGCTGTAATAGCACTCATTATATGTTTAACTTGTGTAGAGCAATGGCAAATGAACGTTTTCATAATTGCTTTAATAACTTGCTCTGACTTTAATAATTCATTATTAATAATAAAAATAAAACTAAAACCCTTACCCTAACAATAATTGAACTTAATATGTATTACATAATTCAACGTTTTAATGTTTTTAAAAAAGGATTGGAGATGCCGGGGATCGAACCCGGGGCCTTTCACATGCAAAGCGAACGCTCTACCACTGAGCTACATCCCCATACATTTCGAACTCATTTTACTTAAATATATTCATTTTGACTTGCTTTTCTAAAGATATTCAATATCTAATATTAAGTTATAAAATCGTAGATACGTGACATATTTGCCACATTTCAGGATATAATCAAAGCAATACAAAACCCGAGAGCATTGCATTTTTCAAACCGTCAAAATTTATTGCCGCTCAATTGAATTTCACACTTGATTTGGGCGGACTCGAATCCTTCCGGTTTTCAAATTCGAAACACATCTGTCAAACGATAGCGGGAAAACGGAACGGTGTTGCCGTGTTGCCCGCTTCTGTGAAGGGTCGCTATGTGTCAAACGGGAAATAGTTATTTATGGGCGCCATTCACAAATTGCATTCGTGGTCGAATTGATATATTGGAATGTTTTATATGTAAATGTGATCTTAAATGAATGTCCTGCCCCAGAAACGGATACCGAATGATTTAGATACGACTTACTGCTGCTTACTGTTAAACCATGTTATAAGTTGATATAAATGTTTATGTTATTTATTATTTCCTTAATAAAATGAGTTGAATTTCATAACATTATGTAATAATAATAGCCATTAGCCAGTAGGTAGGAATTACATTTTCAAGGGTATCGTAAAAAGAAATAATTTGGAAAATCCAAAAGTGCACGCCTCATAATTTTTTTTTAATAAATATTTATTAATTATTATTTTTGTTTATTTAATAACAATTAAACCACATCGAATCAGACCCTGAAAAATGAAAGGGTTCTATTCCTGAGCATACTCAAGCGTAAGAGAAAAAAAAAGACTCGATTACTTATAAGTATTTCGGTCGCTATCGTGTTAACAAGAAAAAGGATCCGCACATACAGACACACGGACTTCCAAGACAGAACTTTTTTAAACTGTTTTTTAACTAGTTTAAATAACAAAAATGACATCAAAAATATCATGAACGTTAAAAATAGTGTTTTTTCTTAATATGTGTGTGTATGTATTATCTTACCTACAAGTGCAATGTATGATACATAAAGACATTTTAAGTTTGAAAAATCAGATGTTTTGCGCGAAGGGACAGTAGTACCCACCTCAACGCTTCGCTTATGAGGCGTGCAAAAGTAAAATCCTACTTATCTACTATTATAAAGGCGAAAGTTTGTAAGTATGGATGTAGTTTGTTACTCTTTCACGTAAAAACTACTGAATGGATTTGAATGAAACTTTATCACAATATAGCTTATACATCAGATTATCACATAGGATAGGTTTTATCCCGGAAATCCCACGGGAACGGGAACTATGCGGGTTTTTCTTTGAAAACGCGGTCGAAGCCGCGGGTGGAAAGCTAGTCAATAATAAACACAAGTACAATATTGACTGTACAAACAGTTTGTAATTAAAACATCTATTGAGTGTTCTTAATTTTTTAAATAAATAAACATAATAAGGCAACATTGTTGATATATAAATTTCAAATACATAAGGAATCAGAGGCGGCTCGTGACAAAATTTTATGGGTGTTCACTTGAAATAAAATACTGAAAATACATGGTGTAAATCAGTACAATTTATTAAAAAAAATATATATTATATAGATTCCGGGATTCAGGGATTCCGAAGACTCATCATGCCCCCATAAAGCAATTTGAAATGCACCACAAAATACGACACAATCTATTAACCTTCGTAAAATATGTCTGTTTTCATCGACACGGTCATTGAACTCGCGTATTGACTTTCGGTACCTACGCGGAATCTAGTGCTTTACGAATGTCTTGTCGTCCGATAGACGCCAATTGCAGTTCATTCAACAAATGGTACCGAGATTGTGAATGTTTTTTCATCTTGATTGAAAGATGAGCTAAGTCGTCAACGCCCGTTTCAGTCCAAGCACTCTCACCTCCGCCGGCCGCGCCCGCTTTAAATAAAAGACACGGAAAACAAAATAGTTTGTTGCTTTCATCACAAACACACAACCACGGTGTTTTCACATATTGTTCAGATTTAAACACACGCGTATATGTTTTCGTTTTTGTCGTACTTGCATTTTTGCGTAAGATCAAGTTCAGGCCGTGGCGGTCCCTTATTAGCTTTACATTCAAGCCGAATTTGTAACGTTTTAACACACTTTTTAATGAACGCCACATTATAATTATTGTTCATTTTAACACTCACAAGTAATACTGATAACTACAGGCTATTTCAACACGTATTTTATAATTTTAATTAGAAAATTGCATGAATCGCGCGCGTGCATTGAAGTTGACTCGAGTGTTTTGTTTATACAGTCAAAGTTCCTTATTCGCGCTTCCTTCATTCGCGGTTTCACTATTCGCGGGTGGAAAAAATGCGACCTAATTTCTATATTCGCGGCCCAAAATTCTTTATTCGCGGATCGAATCGGTACATCGGTATATACATATATGTATTTACCTAAATAAAAATCAATTGTTATCCATAGAAAACGCCTGAACTACATAACTACGAATTTATAATGTCGACTAAAAAACGAGTAAAAAGTGCTAAGCCATTGCCTAAACCTGAACTCTGAAGATAATACCTAATTAAATGGTTATTAATAAATATATGTTTGGTCAAAAATTTCAATAAAACTGATTTCTTTATGTAAGTATATGCTTCCTTATTTCGTCACCCAGGAACGTATCCCCTATAACCCCATACAAATTACCATTCCATATTCACGGTTTCGCTATTCGCGGCACATTTACGGAACCTATTGCCCGCGAATAAAGAACTTTTACTGTATTATAGAAGTGGTAACTGGCAACCTCGCGCGCAATCGCTGTCCTGCCTGGCGGTAAAAACGAACCGGCAACGTTTGCGGGTGCGCCGCTCCGAATTTTGCTACTTTTCCATAGAAAATCTTTTGTTTCACGCGCAGGGCTCTGGCAAAACCCTCTCTTTCACTCCTATTGGATTTCGTATTAGGAAATGTACTAAATCTTTTTTCATTGGAGCGCAATAGTGAGCGCACCGCTTCGCGCGTTACATAATACAGTAGGTATTTACAGGTGTATGGGATGATGGAATGATGGATATATTCATTGGTATTAACAGTAGTTTTAAAGATTACGATTGATTTTAAATAGTAAATAATAATTAATGTTAATAATTAAATTAAGGAGTATGATTTTATTATAATTATTTATGGGAGTTCACTGCACCAGCGCTCCTTAGGGCGAGCCGCCTCTGTAAGGAATGTGTTACTTTGTTAATATAGTTTTATTGCCAACTCAAATTTACCCTGAATAAATTAATTTAAAATACTTATATCTTACATATTATTACCCTTAGTTTTTACATTTAAATAAAAATATCCAGAACAAGCTTTTCAATAAAAGATTATCGAACATTCGTGTAGCAACGAAAACTGTAGCCGTCTTGTCAACATTATAATAAATTGGCGTACACAATAGATTCCCAAGTTATAAACAATACGAAATATAGAATGGTCACGTTTGTTCGATAAATCAAATAAGTTCAGTAAATCATGGCGTAAAGCGCTAGTTTAGCCAGGGAGGTCGGCTGCCGGGTCCACACGACTCTATGATAAACAAATGAAACAATATATTCTAGTTGTATTAGAACGAAAGACCATATTTAGATAATTTTTCGTAACCGCGGAATTAGGTATAATGACTATTTTCGTCATTATATTCGCTTCTGTATTTTAGATTATTCTTTATTGTAAAAAAAGAGGTAATGAAATACTCATTTCCTATTCTTGTACATACTTACAAAACGTTTGTTTCGCCTAAAAATCAATTGCCAATTAAAATAAATTCTGATTGCTGCCAAAGGGTACCTACTGTTATCATACTACCTATATTATCATATCAGGTATATAATAATAAGTATAGGAACTTTTAAATCAGTCGAGCAGTTTGTAAGTTAATCTACGATACCTACCTTATTTTGTAATACATATAATATTATGTACTTAATTGAAATTTATAATTAACGTTTACGTCAAATAATAATTATCGATTACGTTAAATAATAATTATCGATATTGAATTTTACTATTTGTGAAAGTGAACGCAATATTACACCAACTATAATTAATAATTTTCTGATAAAAAATTAGTAGCAAACTGCAAGCTCTACAAAAGAGCCGCTTAAAATAATTCCAATTAAGTCTATCAAAGATTACAGATCTAGCCATTAAAAATGAAAAGGTATTAAAGAAATATAATAATTACGGAACTTTAATTGATTAGGAAATAGGAGCTATGTTAAATGTTGTAATTCAAATGAATCTTTTTCGTTTCAAATAAAATTCTTACGTTTATAATCTAAACTAAATGTAACTATATACCTACATATTTACATAATATCTATTAAATGTGCCTGCCTTTATTAATAATATATATTTGGTATAATATGAGGTACTCGAAATTCTTAATAAATATTGAAATATTCTACAGACTACAACGCTATGTTCTTTGCATTTAAATAACGCGCCAATTACAGAGTAATGCCAGCTCCAAGGTTGCCTGAGTAAAATAAACAATATTGCATGTAAAAATAATAACTTTTAACCATTGAGATATAATATGGAGTCGACACCGCCTACATCACTTATGTTCCACTCAACATACGTCATGTGACGTATGTTGAGCGGTATTTTTTAATGGTTTTAAAGTAAAACGCATCAAATATGCCTTCGTGTGTGTTACGATATTGCACAAATAATACAAATAATACGGAAAAGTGCAAAGGAATAACTTTCATCGTTAAGTACCTAACTAGATAATCATTTTTAAAACTGAGTTAGAGCAAAAAAATGGCGCACAGATTTTGTTCGTGGTGTCTCCTCCATACGTAGTAATATTATCTCAATGCTTTTAACATAAATCGTTACATCCGCAGTGTGTATTGAAAAACATATTCTTTAGTAACTATATCTTAGAAACTATATCTGTAAAGTGAAAGAAGTTTTTAAGGCGCGATCAGGAATCAAATAATCAATGAGGAGTGCCAAATAAATGTAATCCAATAAAATTATTTAGTACCTTAATATTTTATTTCAAATGCTGGTATGTGTAATATTAACATAAGCACTTATTGCTAATATAATTGTTATTGTGATAAGAATTATAGGTCAGTGGTTCTCATTTTTCACTTGTCAGTTGTCAGTTGTCACTTGTCACTGACACTCGTTACTTCGATGACGCGGGACGCCAGCTGGGCTGACCAAGCTGACGTTTGTTATTTGTTAAAATGTTTTGGTGACGAGCAAGGTGACGAGTGCGAGGACAAAATATTTAATCTTCAAAAAATTCCTATTGGCCATTTCGACTACGTGATCATATGATATACTGTTTACAGTATACATTCTCGCAGAGGCCTTCATTCGCTTTTGTAGGTTAAGAGTGTTAGACAGTATTTTGTTTTGCCTCTAGCTAAGTATACTTACATATAAAGTACCTAAGTACCTACCTTTATTATAACAGTTGTTATTAAATATGGATTTCAACGATAAAGTAGTGCTTATAACTGGCGCTAGCTCGGGTCTCGGGGCCGCAACAGCTATCCACTTGTCGAAACATTCAGCGAAATTAGTGCTAGTGGGTCGCAAAGAAAATAATTTGAAGAAAATCGCGTTATATTGCGAAAAGGCTAAAGGAATAAAACCACTCGCGATTACCGCTGATGTTACTGTGGATGAAGATTTGGAAAGAATTATTAATGAAACTATAGAAAATTTCGGTAAACTAGATGTGTTGGTTAACAACGCCGGCGTAACAGCAATGGGTGGGATTAAAAAGTCGGATATGGCCAGTTATGACAAAATAATGTCCGTAAATACGAGGGCCGTATTTCATCTAACGATGCTAGCTACTCCCCATCTGGTGCAGAGTAAGGGATGCATTGTTAACGTGTCCAGCATCACAAGCACGAGACCTAATACTATCTCCTTAGCGTACAATATGTCAAAAGCAGCTTTGGATCAATTTACTAAATGCGTGGCTTTAGAGTTGGCGCCGGACGGAGTGCGAGTCAATGCCGTCAATCCTGGTTTCGTAAAAACCAACATAATAAAAGATATCGGCTTAACAGACGACCAAATAGATATGTATGCAAAAAATGTAGCATCAGGAACACCGCTCAAGAAGTTAGTGGAAGCGAGTGAGGTTGCCTCTTTAATAGCTTATCTTGCTAGCGATGCTGCAAAAAGCATCACAGGTTGTTGTTATCCCATAGATGGTGGTAAATTATTGGTTTAAGATGTTTCCTATGTTATGAAATTATATTTTCTCAGCCAGTATTCTGTATCACTAATAGGTATACTAACGCTACAATACGCGACTCACGAAATTATGTAAATGTCATAGGTAGATATTATATTTTCTAGTCATAGATATTTACAAAAAATATTATTTTCATTAACTTTACCTATTTAAAATGCATTTTATTTTTATACTTAACTAACTACTAGGTATTAGTTAATGATCGAACTTGTTGCAATTCTATTAAATTATATGAGAAAAATATTACCGAGTATTTTATTTTCCTATATTACTAGGTATAACGTGCTATAACCGTTCTTATTTTTCCGTTTTATTTACCTACCTAGTCCGATATATTAGTTAAGTTCAAGTTATCTCATAAAATACAAAAACGAATTTAAACTTACTCGTTTTACAACATCGTACGTATCGTTACATTACCAAAAAAAATAGTCTTGTTATGATCAATGATCGATACGAAGCAATTTTTTACGATCGATCATGCACAAGTTACAATTAGGTACTTAACTAAGTGATATTTAAAAGTTCCTGAATGTAACGTACGTAGGTACGTACGTGTACGTGTACACACGTACAGACGTACACATGCATTTACTTTGGAACTGTTACACGATAAATTACGTTGAGTCCACTTTGATAACATCTTCTAAGTGGTCCAGACTTATGAGAACCCAACAAAAACGCTCGATCTAATTAATTAATACAAGTTTCTAATATGTCTATCTTAAGATACACATCAGCAATATAAAAGACTACTAAGAATGCTTTTATCCCAACAAAAAGTGATATTGATATCTATTACATATTTATTCAATAATTATGTACTGCACTAATGCACTTAGTATGAATTTATTGCATTTTTATTATCAACAACCTAATGTATCTAAGTCATATTGAACAGTAGTGCCTAGTTGAGATTTCAAACCTCTTTTTTTAAACGTTATTTTGCTCATAGTTTTTATTGTTTACTTATGTGAATATGAAAGATCTCACATAACCATGCGAATTTCTGTAATCTATGTACCTATGCCATCGAATTCATGGAAAAAGATGTGAATCCGTGCGGTTAGCCGTTAGAGGTTACATATATATTATGTTCTAGGTACGTCACATTATTTGGCAAATAGGAAATATTTAAAATTACAAAAAAAGCAGGTATGTATCTAATTCGTTTCATACAAACATGGATAAAAATCATCGACCACACAACAAGATTTTTATTTTGGATACCTACACGGAATATTTAGATTGTCTTTGCTTTGAACCATTAAGAATTCTTCCATTGTACCAATTATTCTATTTTAGAACTTCGATAAAGAATACAGGCAAGTGTTATTGTACGTCGTCGTAGTTTTATGCTATGAGCATAAACAACAGATAGTACTTTATGCAAAATTTTCCATCGGGGATGTAGCTCAGTGGTAGAGCGTTCGCTTTGCATGTGAAAGGCCCCGGGTTCGATCCCCGGCATCTCCAATTTTTTTTATTATGCTAAAAATAAACAACTTGATTTTTTGGCATTTCCTCTTTAATTATATCTCTTAAAATCAGATCAAAATAAGACATACACTAAAGTACAATTTTATAACCTTAATATTAAATTTGTTCAGCTTGAGTAAAAATATCATTTAAGATTTAGAATACCTATACGAGAAATATAATAAAACAAATGCCACCAACTTCAGGAATGTTACAATTACAAATGAAGTCGGCAAATTTTAAAATAACATCTCAGAAATTTAGTTACTTATTAAAAAGTATTGACATACATGACATTAAACTTCCTAAGGATAGGCACAAAGCGAAGTGTGTTTACATTAATATAAATGAAATTGACACAAAATTAATATAAATTTAAATTTTCTTATTATATAAATAGGAATATTTATTTATATAATAATAATATAGATCATTCATACTTTGGAAATTTTATAATGAATTTAATTTAAAAAGAAATGCTGTAAAGGCAGAGTTCAATACTAGAATTTTATTATAATTTCGAACACGATTGTCGACATCACATACTTGTCAAACAAACTATACTAGCAACACTAGGTGTACATTGAACACATACTTTAACAAATTGATTCTCGTTGCCTAGAATTTGTTAAGATAATTTTATCTTTTCTATTTTTAATAATTACTTCATAATAAATTTTTATCGAATGTAGAAAGATAATGTTCTCATTCATAGCGAATTTTATTTCTTCTTTTTCTCAAGTATTAAAATATTAAGCGGTCGAACTTATAATATGGAGTTCACAAGGATGATAAATGCGTTTATGACTGTTCGCTCTACTAATTAACCATTAACCAAAAAAACATATTATTATATGCAATGAAAATCAACTTGTGCACATATACCTAACTATCGACATTCCAATTTTTTATCGACTGTAAGATCGCTAATGAATTTAAGCATTCGTAGATTTTTTTCGGGTTACACTCAAGCTAGGAAACCTTAAATTTACCCTAATTTTGTCTTTTTCTTTCGATTTTACATTTTTTATTATTTTAAAGATGAACATATTAGAATTTTTAGAAGGGAATGTCAATATACATTTAGATTGAAATTTGCAAGTATCTTTT
Organism: Colias eurytheme; assembly: GCF_061535395.1. Lineage (NCBI taxonomy): Eukaryota > Metazoa > Arthropoda > Insecta > Lepidoptera > Pieridae > Colias > Colias eurytheme. The sequence goes on along the minus strand of NC_142999.1, from coordinate 6,940,461 downwards.
ATTTTAAAATTTCACAACAATCTTACATAAGCTCTTGGCTAAGGGGAACTAGGACACAGGACAAATATCTTTTTAACTTTTAAAACTAAGAATTCAAAGTTTTCATGTCATGCGTTCTAGTTCAAACGTGGTATACAATAGTCAACATTATCCGACATTACACAAAATCAAACATTGTAGTAAAACTAGAAGTTTCTAAAAAACATGCATTAAAATAAAAGCGAATGGAGTATGCTGGGATTGAAGTTATCCATCTCCTGACTTGCGTATGCTACGGCAACGTTGAGTGAGACTGGTATCAGAATCAAATCCTTCTAGAACATTCTAGATTATTCTTGGTTGCGGAGGTTCTAGATCTTTCTTTTTCGTTGCGCTATCCCTGCTCAAGTATTGTCTTCAGTTATAGGGCTAAGATATATAGGAAGATCATCTGGAGTATCATCGTGTTTAGCATTACTATATTAATTAAGGAGATAAGCATCTGGGGTGGACATCATTAGACTTTAAAGTGGGTAGTCAAACATTTCTCTTGTATTAAACAGTGATTACTGCGCTATATTGGAATACTGCAATGCATATAGAGTTCAGGAATTACTGGATCGATCCGTTTGTTTAGCTTGTGATCAACTGCATTATGTAGTATATGGTATCCTGTTGATTTCTGATCGCTACTATCCTGTATATGGACTTCTTATCGTGGAATAACTGGATTACTGCACTGCACTCAAGAATCACTGGAACATTCCCTTTGCTCAGGCACATCTTCAACATGTTCGTTCTTCTTATTCATATTGAGGTCTGTGTCACGCGCGTGCGGGCGGGAGCTGCGGGAGTTGCGCGAGAGGCGCGCACGGCACGACCACCTCGGAGCACGCGCGGCCCGGCACTGAGGCCAGCGAGCCGCGAGAGGGCAGCGAGGGCGCGGGCGACGGCGCGTCGACGTCATTCTGCAATCCAACGCGCTCAGCTCAGCCGCCGCGCACTACAACACGGCGGGAGGGGGGGAGCGGGGCGGGGCGGGGGAGGGAGGGGGAGCGGGCACCATTACACTCTGCCCGGCGTACGGTCGCACCGACGTTATGGTTACGTACAGGATAGCACCTGCGCAGTAGATGCTATATAGGTGTTGCTACAGTATGTGGGCCAATGAATTAACCAAATACATACAAGTGGGCGATAAACACGCAGCAAGAAAAAACTACACTATGATGGTAACAAAAATGCCTTATTAAGAGATATCAAAATAGATGAATCCTACTTAACCAAGAAGTTATATGAATAGATATCTTAATCAAGAGGATTTTGTTCATTCATCCTGTGTGTTCCAAGAAAAAAAAAGATAAACTGGTTAACTGTTTCAAGGAACAAATCAAAATGCAGTTAAAAAGGTTACACACTTAAAGAAATTAACTTTGTAAGCACGTCAAGAACACACGAATAAAAACAGAGCTACTGCGCAGGTATTCGTAACTTATGAACGTGGTACAACAGTACGAGCGTAGCATACAATACTGTTTTTGAGGCCACATTGATTTAGTTTTGAACAAATATTATTTTTAATTGAACACTACATTCAGCACTATATTCAGAGAAAAATACGAATTCTATATTACGCATCAATGTAACCTTAAATGTTCGCTTAATCGCCTTTCTGGGCAGAGCTTTACTGAATCGCTTAATAAACGCTTTAGAAACTAAGAAATAAAATTAACAGTTACAATACTATATTTACAACTAAAAAAAGTATTTCTAAAGCGTTATGTAGCGTTTGTTCTATGGTAACTATTGTAACGAATGTAAACCAAATTTGATTGTGAAAGTAATTTACAACAGAATTACGAGTAGGTGACAATTTACAGAACTAATATTTGAAGTGTGAAGCATGACTTGGGGAAGCGTGAGGAGTGTTACGGATAATGACATTACGACTACAACATAAATGAGAAAAATCCATTGAATACTGTCTCTGTATTTAATTACTCTACACGTATAAAATGGACTTTGACACACATGCAAAATAATAAAATGACATGAATAAAATTATTACCTTCCACCAAAAGCAAGGTGAATTTGTCTGAAGCAAGAGTTTGAATGTAAGTATTTGTGTATGTGACATATTGAAAAATAGGAGGATATCAAGCAGTATTTAATATTATGAATATCTAGTTGTAAAATATCGTGGTAGTTCAGGATAGTATTAGGGGAAAATCAAAACTATATAATTATACGGATAAATGATTGGATATAACTAGCATTAGTTGAATAGAATGACTGCTATGTTATTTGGGAAGTTAATTCAAGCGACAGACATGTTATAATGAATAAAATGAAACATAAATGATAATAAAATATAGCTGAATAGCGATAAAACAATAACAATACAAATATAAATACGTACATACGTTTAATGTTACCAAAATAAAAATATACAAATAAAAATGGACTATACACGCGATATAAAATATATTTCAAAAGCGCCGTAAAATACAATCACATATACTTTTCTATCAACATATAAATATGTTTAATTACCTTCAGACGGTGGATGCGGATAATAAAAGAGTAATTTCACAAACATTGTCTAGCTCCCAATACTTGGCCGACTAAAAAACAATCACACAACAATATTTTAGCGGCTACATTATAACTTTACCTAATCCTTCAACTTTTATTTAATTAACATTATTCTCTTCTAAACTAATCATAGAATGGCAGTGAATGATATTTTTTTATATAAATTACGAATGAAATCCAATGAATCCTATATACTTTAACAAAATCTATAATTTATTATTCTATTCTACTCATTTGACAAACAATGACTAGATATATTTTATGTTAAAACCAAATCAATTTTAGTTTATTTACAAAAATTGTATTCTAATAAACTTTACTACGAAATTATCTATTGAACAGTACGAGGTAAAATTCAAAGTCATTTACTGTACTAAAGAAAACATTTTGATATCACACCTAGCTAAATCAAATACAAATCTTACAACATTTAATAAAAAATACAGATCCATGTATCGTTGAAGGGAACATTAATAATAATACAAAAGGAGGAATTTTATTCATTAAAATTTCCCGTCATGCAAACGACAAACAATATTGAAAATATCTAACACACAATTTTAAAACAGTCGAAAAACCTAGCGTAGATTACTTTTTTCTAGCGTAAAACGGAGTCTATGTCTAAGTTTGAAACGTCTATATTTGTCTATGGCACCACTAGTTTCGGAATACGGATAACAAAAGTGTCGCTCAGTTGGTCTCGGCCACACTGTGGTTGCGTTCCGTTCTACGCACTTACTGTGAGCGACGCGCTTACAACCCAAGTACGTTCTCCTAATCGCGCTTGTCACTTTGCCCTGACGGTCAGCGGTAATCAAAAGTTGTGTTAAAAAAGACAATAAATGAAAATATTAACGATTTCACACATTAAAATAATACTAGCTAGGAAATAGTAATTTTTAGCTGTCATTGAGTCGGATATTAAATTTTTGGAAAAAAATACGAAATTGGTGCAAATACAGGGTTTTATAAAAAAAAGAACAAGAATATCACACTTTGGATGAAAGAATCATTAGAATATAAATTTTCGAAATTTAATTAGCAAAAAAAACATTGAAAATAGGATCATTGGACGAGTTATAAAGAATGTGCAATTATAAATATAACAGCATAAATATATTATAATATATATTAATATAAATAGATATGACGTCACAGAACCAATAGGAATTAAGTATAGAGCAAGCCAATATAAATAAACAATAATAAACATATAAAATTATATAAATTATTTGTAAATGGAATTGGACGCAAAAGACGAAAACTGAAAGAGTCGTTAGTAAGGTAAAAATAGTTTCATTTTACTAGAAATTAAATATTTTTTTTGTATCTAATCTAGAATTATGAATATCTATAATATTATGCTATTTTTACTTTACAACAACCTCAACCCGAAACCACAGTTACCCGATATGTTTAAAATATTTGCATTTATGAGGTTTCTTAAATAAAATCATATTAACCTATACTTCAATCAATTGCTTATTATAAAACTTAAAACCGGCTTTTTTATCTTGAAACACAACATAATAATAACTCAATATCACATTTATGCCCATTTATTTTTGCAACTTATTTACTACACTATAATAAAATGAATTTTTAATCTTGAAAAACAACATAATAAATGATTCAATATCACAAATTTGTTTATCTTTTTTTTGCAAATTTACTACACTATAATAAAGGTAATAAAACCTCAAAAACGCAAACATCAAGACAACCAAACGAGCGCTCTCAACAGGGACACAAAAGCGAGTAACGCGTGCACGCATCGCCTCAGCCCCGACAGCGCTGACAGCGCGACAAACGCCGACATCGCTGACATGTCTGACAGGCTAGTCGGTTCTGACAGATCTGACAGATTTGACAGTGCAGGCGGTGCCGACAGCGCCGACAGATTTGACAGTGCAGGCGGTGCCGACAGCGCTGACAAATCCGACAGCGCGAGCGGTACTGAAAATGCTGACTGTGCTGCGAATTCTGACAGATCTGACAGTGCAGGCGGTGCTGTCAGCGCTGACAATTCTAACATGGCGGGTGGTGCTGACAATATTGCAAGTTCTGACAGATCTGACAGTGCGAGCGGTGTCGAAAAGTTTGACAGGTCTGACAGTGCGAGCGGTGCTGACATTGCAGAGAGTGACAGGTCGGTGTGTGCTGACAGAGTGTTTACCTTCAGTGGCACGGGCGGCACCTCCAGGTGGTAGCCGATGTCGCACAGGTTGCGGAGCAGCTCTAGACCTGGAATGTGTGGTGTGATATTTTATATTAATCATGCTTTTTATTCAATATTTATTTAATTTTTTACATTTTGTATACTTATGTCTAGAAAGATAGCTTACAGATGATATAATATGAACACTGATATTTAACATATTTTATACTATATGCTAGGCTTTCCAAAGCCTACAATTTTATCGTAATAAAGTCTTAACTCAACTGCCTTGTAAGACTGTTACAAACAGCTATGCTAGTTGAATACAGTATAACAAAATTGTTGCACAGAATATTCCAAATTTCGTATCATCGCTAACTTACATAATATTATAAACATGATAGTATATGATTATAGTATTTAATTTCGACCTTGAATAAACGGTTATAATAATAAACAATTTATATGGCTAGGAAATTAAGTACATATAAATCTAAAGATAATACAACCAACGCAAAAATAAACGAAAATATCCTATGCAACTTTACCAATAGAAAACATATTTAAAATCAACAAAACCTTACCAGGATCTCTATTATCAGCATATCTCGTTTCCCAGGCGTCAAAGAGCCGGTTATAATACCTAGGGCCGGCCAAATAGCCCAAGTATTTATGTGATTCCTTTGTAGGGAATACTCTTTCCATATCGCCCGTTTGTGTTAACTCGTCTTCCGCTTGTATAAGGTGACGCACGTCGTCCGGTGTGAGGGTTGATAGAATGTCTCGGAGGTACTGAAAATTATTAATTGTTATACAGGTTTTTATACAGGGTGTCCGGTAAGTAGTTAAAAAAATATTATATTAACTTACCATATCACGTTCTTCCATATTTGTGTAAATAATATGTTTATCTCTTTCTTCCTTTGATAAATATACCGTGTACAATCTGCTGTCGTATGGTAAACCGGCCTTAAATAAAAATACGTATATTTATATTTTACATAGTACATTAAATTAATATCCTGGCATTTAATAACCTGTAAAATTGTGAAATAAAGCCTTCTTAAATCAATTTTTGTCAGAAACGAAAGTAATATTATAATATCCAATTAAATTGATTCGAATCGAGACACCAAGTAAAAATTACCCCAAGTAATACAACAGACAATTATAAGGGTGAAGTCAAGTTAAATATGTACTTAATAACAGAATCAAATATGGAAATCATACCATACCATAGTCAATTAATATTTTATTTACTGATTTATACATTTATAAGCTAACTCACCATTTTATGAGGTTTATCCTTGGACAGCATTTCTATGTTAGTTTTAACAGGCACTTGAAACTGTGCTATGTTGAGTACTGTGGAAACTAACGGGCCTTTCACGTGAATGTCTAGTGGGGATGCACTGTGCAAACTGGGTGAGATGTTTACCTAAAATTATAGATAAAATAAAAAAAAATGTTTTGGCTTAATACAGATTGAACATTGAACAAGTAATACATGATTACAATTATGGAGCCTGCCTATAGTTTCTCTGGACATCAATTTTCTCTCTAGATAAGAAAAGGATTGAAAGAAACAAATGAACCAGATAAATTATGTGAATAATTTAATGTTATAAATTGTTTAGTTCACACGATGTATCTTGTTTTAATTTAAAATTATATTTAGTTCTTTCTAATTGTAGAATATAACACGCATTACAATGTTACGCTTCTTGTCGAAAAAAACAAAATCGCATGAACAATTAGTATAAAAGATTTAAGCAAAGTAAAATGCAATACTACAAAAAAATATATAACTTACCTCCAACAACCAAGGTTTCAAATCCTCATCGAGCAGCACATCAATACCAAACAATTCGTAACAATTATATCTAGACGTGATATTGGCCTTCGTTAGGGAACTAATACTGGCCTCTCCAGATATAATAGTCTTTATTACTAGATCCTTTATGGATGCCCATAGCGCGTCCGTGTCTACGTTCTTATCAGTCTTTAGGTATTGGAACAAGGTTTGGAGCGTCCTGGAAAAACCATTTTTATTTCATGATTTAAGTTAGCTAATAATTAATTGGTTTGTTTGGATATAGTCTTGTTGATTATAGAGGTATTTTTACCGCATAGTGCTTTAGGGTAACTGCGAATGTAGGATTAACATAACCAGAATTAATGCACTACTCAAGATATAAACCTTATAGACGGAATATATAGAAAATAACGATATTAGTAACGGATTTAATAATAGCATGTGGAATACGAAAGTTATCACATATTATCACATATGATATGATCACATATTTTCAATATAAATTAAGGAATCAATGCAATCAATGTAATCTGAAAAGATCGAAAATAATTTTTGTTTCACTTACTTTCATTATAACAGATAATTATTTAATCTCTATAATTATTTTTTGAATACTCATATAAAGTATAATTTAAACAAAAATATTGAAAAAAAATTAAAAGGCACTTACCACTTATGTCCTTCGCAAGCCGCGAAGTCCTCATTGGGCGTGTAGTTTTTAGACAATCTATTTATTGAGTAATTTGTTAAATGCATGTATCTATCGTTGAGTGATGTTAATTCGTAATTGTACTTTACTGAAATAGCAAAAAATTTATAAGTATTCCTTACTTTGCAACCCCAACAACACGAGAAAATAATGAAACCTTCTTTTTTTGATACATTGTCTTAATTCAATTTAGGAAAAACTTAAAAAAATATATACAATTAACAATAACAACAATTACAACTTAAAAAGATTTTACGCAATTATTAAAATTACGTAAGAATTGTGTTCAAAATTCGTTAAAAGATTCCATTCAAAGCCCTTTAAAAATTTGTAATTTCCAAATAAACCATACCTGAAGCAAACCTCGCAAGGCCGTCCTTATACAGATATATTCTAAGCGGATGTACAGACGTGACTAGCACGTATAACCGCAAATCGAACTTGCTACCATTGATCAGGTAAGGCTTGGACACATAGCGCTGAACTACAACCGGTCGTTTCTTGGGTATTTGCGCCCAGCGTGACACTACCTTTATACCTGTGCCTCTGGCTGACGCAGGCTGAAAGGAAAATTAATATTTATCTTAACATCTATAATAAAGCTATGGATGATTTATATTTTAAGTGTAATGAATAAACTTCAAAATTACTTTATCGATTTTAAAAATTATTTAACTATTTGGAAAGGTAATCTTTCCTAAGCAAAATAGGCTATCTTTTTTTCTGGTCAACAAAGCCGGACAATCAACTGGTCAATAATTATTACTTATAAATTTTATATATTAATAGCTACAAAAGCTTCAAAAACAAGATCGAAAGAAACGGTTCAACAAAAGCCCTTGTAAAACTAAGTTCTGTATCACATCACATTTCCGTGAGACATTACTTATACACAAAAAATGAATTCAACTTCAACTTTTCAATACTGTTTAGTTCGATAAATAACATTTTTGATCATGACACATAAAAAATACATATCTTACCGGTTTAATAATCCACCTTTCATTATTCGCCGCGTATTTCTCCCAATCGTGTTTCAATAGCTTCAAATCGTGAGGCAGCACATACGTTTTGGGCATTATACCGAATTCATCAATGCCAAATTTATTTGATAGTTTCTGTAAATTCCTCCACAATCTATCTTTTCTGCCTATTTGGAAGGTGCCGGGGAAGTGGTTCATTTTCTGACCATCTTTGATTGCTCTGAACATTAACGATTTCATGTGCTTTCCCCATATACCAACCCATTCTACTGTTTCTGAAAGGGCATTTCCATATTAAATTCTCGTATTCGAGCATCTATACAAATATTATAAAGAGGAAAGGTTTGATTTATTGTTTGTTTGTTTGTTTGTATGAATTGAATAGGCTCCGAAACTACTTGGCAGATTTGAAAAATTCTTTCACTGTTGGAAAGCTACATCATTTCTGAGTGACATAGGCTAGGTTTTATCCCGGAAATCCCACGGGAACGGGAACTATGCGGGTTTTTTTTTGAAAACGCGGGCGAAGCCGCAGTCGGAAAGCTAGTTATTAATAAAATAATAAGTAATTTTAAAATAATAATTATTAGGATAAGTCCCAGTATAGGATATTTAAGACTAAAAGATCAGACAAACCGAGATTATTTTATTAGTCTCAACAATGCAGACAATAATGCTAACTTAGTTTGTTGAAATTTATGCTCTATAGCTTCCTGTGAAGCTAAAAAATAATACATTTGTTTATTGCAGTATTAAATCAGCACATATATAAAAAAATAATAATGTGTGTAGTTACATACCTTCCTGCGGACATTCAGCTGTATCACACTCGCTCTTGACCAATCGGAAGCCAGAATTCATCAATGTCTTCTTAACAACTATCGGTGTGATTGTAGTGAGCTTCCATTTTAAATGTTTTTGTATAGCCGCGGGAACTTTTAACGGTACTGTATCGTCGTGGGCTATGAACTTTAAATATGGCGGTACTCGTGGAAACAGGGATGGACGAAGACAATTGCCTAGAGTTTCTGGTAGGTTGAGTGGTGAATCTGTAATGTATGTTTATTTTAATTATTCATGCATGTATTACATTTAGTTTTGTTGCTAGTTAGCGTCTGTTTTTAATTTATCTTTGCAATAACAACAAAAAATTCAATTTACTTTTTACCAATCAAAGATTAATTATTATTGAAATAACTACTTCTGAATATTTTTAATCCAACAATGTAATAGATACTACAATTTATTTTATAGAAATAGTCATAAAAATATAACTGAAATAGACATAAACCTTTCAACTTAAATAACACAGTAAAATGCATCTTCCAATGAAAGCATATCCATGTCTTTTATAGAATTTTAACTGTAGGTATATTAAAACACTACATAAAAACGTCTTCATACTACTAATATAAGCCTAAAACTAAAACGAAAACTAGACTACAATCATTAATAAACTGCTATATTTAGCCCAAAAACTCATAATTTCCGCTAATATAAATTCCAGAACAATCTAGAATATACGATAGATACTATTCAAATAATGGGCCAAGTTATTAAGTTATTTTAAGTCAACCTTTGCGTGACGGCAGTGCTTTGAATGGATTAGTCGTATGTAATGCTGTTAGAAACAATTGATCTTGGCTCGTCTTTTCTGAAAATTAAGTGAACATTTACGTGTTTAAATTATCGTCGATTTAAAATATAAAGTCTATGTAAAAACAATTAAAATTAATTACGGCAAATTACTGCTGGAAGATTTTTCGCACATGTTTGTGATTTGACAACAAAACCTTCTTGTGTGTATAATATTTAAAATGTAGAATGAAGATTTACTATACATAGAGGCCTGTAATAATATTCTTTCGGGATCAACTTGGCCAGTCTCTAGTGCCTAACTCAAGGCCATAATTTATAGTAGAATTTATAATAAATAAATGAAGAAATTAAAAAAAATAGTAATAAATTTGTCACCAAAGAGGTATTTTGTCCAAATTACAATTCAATTACATATACACACACACAAACCAAAAACTAATCACATTTCTTTAAAAAATAAATGGAAATTCTTATAATTTGCATTATTTATACCTATAAATTAGCCGATACATTACTAACATTCTAGTGACGTTTCGCCTTGTGAAATCAAAACGTCACAGAAAAAACTGTAGATTGCCAAATTGCGTGTACAAATGAATGAATAATTCGACACGCAAATTATATCACTATGATGATGTATCGTCATATAACATGTGACTTTATTATCTCATCATGTCGGATCAATGTTTTATTAGTTGATGATTTAAGCGTAACGTTGTGTATAGTTTATAGTTTTTAATAGTTTTTCTTTTCATGTTTAATGTTTATATTAGCAATTTGAAGACATTAATGGGACATTAATTAGGGAAATAGAAATTTAAGATTAGGACGTTTTTAATTGAATGTTTTGAAGTGAAATTTCTTTAAGCTCGTTCGGGGTAAAATTTCAAGGCAAAAACCGTCAAGTCTCCATGACTTAACGGTTAGGTAAGGAGAGGATTTTGGTATCTTTGAATCTTGCCAAAGAAGTTTTACTTCTGATACGTGTGCTCGGCACACACGCTCTTTTTTTATCATTACGTATATCTCTAAAAAAATAGGCAAAACATTATATACCTCTGGACAAACATTTCTTCGGCGACATAACAGTGCCATTGAGTTTATTAGTGATCTTCGTGACCGAGTTCTGATCTAGAACATTCTTCGTGCCGTTGGGCGGGGGCTTCTCTAGTTTCTCTATGTCTGTAATGTCTGTGTCCATTTGCCATGAGTCTGTGACTGCGTCTGGTGATGGGGACCGGCTGTGTGAGCTGAAAATTAATATCATCTTTAGAATATATGTTTTTTTTTGAGGTTTTATTTGTATTATCATTGGGAGGTTAGTATTATCTGAAATCTTTTTTCAGGTACTTATTTATCTGTTGGCTATGTATAAAGACAAAGTATGTAGTTATGTAGTTCTTACTAGCCATTTTTTTTTAAGATAAATGATACTTAATGACTGCGAAATGATTGAGCTAGAGAGCTAGTCTATAATATAATTTCTTCATAACATATAATTCATTCATAACAGTGATACATTGTGATAGTAAACTAGCACTCGGTACCCCAGTACATTTACTTATCTGAGATCATGAATAGACTAAAATACACGCGCGACCTGTTGATCCTCTAGTCTACTTAACGCGGGCACATAATAATACAATCTTCTGACAGAAAAAAAATGATTTTGTTTGTGTATTTAATATTGGAACCGTCCGCCAGCAACATACTATGACTTAGGTAATAAACAATCAATTCGTGCTAACCAGGAAGAAGCATGCTATAATTTACCACGATTTATATAAATTTATAAAGAATAGAAAAAATTCGATCACGAGGCGGGACTCGAACCCGCATCCTTTCGCGCCATATCCGCCCCAGAATGGCGCGAAAAGATGCGAAAGGATGCGGAAAGCATTTGAATGCCATAAAACCAAAAATATCAATTACCACGATTAACACATATTCTAGAATTCTGCAAAACGCCCCCACCGTACGTATTAATATCACAATCCTAAACAAGTTTGAATACGCAAACGCCATAAATAAGGTTAATTACTGTCAAAATGTATACTAGAGCCGATAGATATTAGTGCGGATTTCGTAGTTGTTTAAATTATAAACGGATAAATATTTTAATTGGCAATTTTATTTTTAAGAAGATCAAACAAACAAGTAGGTCAGATACTATCTAGACCATAGAAATCTAAATAACAAGACACTAGAAGTCGTAAGCGTGCGTGACCTTGTCGCCACTCAGGTGATTTGCACATCACCAGTGCATTCGTCACTGTTCAGTTGCTCTGGAGACGTATGAGTGTATACATGGTGTGTTTCAGCAATTCCCATTGCGGAAATTCTTCCACAAGTTGTAATTATACTTATAAAGGAATAATATTTCATCGGAAAATATATTTTTTTAGAAATAATGCCGTTTTTCCTTAAAATTATAGAATATTTACAAGTATTACGAGTGTCACCATAGTAATCGAAATAACAATGAATGACACAGTCGACCATTCTTATTATCACGTTTGTTCGTATTGGAGCAAAAAGTCTCATATACTTAGGGATGTTATTCTAAAATAAACCGTAAATTCGTGCGTTAGGATACATATTCAAAAGCTTAATTTAATAGATAAGTTAGTTTTCACTAAAATCAAGCTGTCCAATAAAAGGCATAGTTTACTTGTGTGTACTGTTTAGCTTTCGGTTTGAATGTGTTGATTTTGGCGACAGCGGTTTTCATACGAATTATGACATTAGAGCACTTCTATGTGTCTTGTTATTTAGATTTCTATGATCTAGACTCTAGGCGTATGTTCTTGTGTGTACCCGAAAAGATGGAAAATAATGAGGGTAGATGTATCCAACTGTATCTTTTCAATATGACGAGATTGGATATTACTATTTAATGTCAGGAAAATAAAATTCGTATTACAGCTAACGAGTGATTTACTGCAGTCAAACATTGAAAGCTGTCTGGTGAATCATGAAATTTTACAAGTGATCTCTTTATAGCCGCCGCTTTTAGTAAACGGAAATACATATGGTATTTCTGCATGCCTTGTTGGTTTAAACTTCGAGTCAAGTTATTCTTAATAATTAACATACGAAACGTTATATAAATGACACTAATATTACGAAATAAGCTACATATACATTGTTATTTACCGTTTGATCTACAGAGTAATAGATAACGGCCTGGAATGCAAACTATGTACAAATAATTATCCTACTAACTATGTATAATGTCCACATTCTCTATCTGAGAACTGTTATAGATTATGGGCAGAGTGGCTTAAATCAGTATTTATTCCAGTATGGAAAAGTGACGGCCTTAGACAACCCATATAGGTCCGTCTCTTTTCTACGCCGAAATAAGTGCTGCTTTAAGACGGATCGATAACCCAATTTGAAATACTAAAAAAAACATAATACTCACTCTTCCTCCCCCTCAATGATATGGCAGTCGACTTTACTATTGGAGCGCATCTTTTTCGTTTTCGCCTTCTTTTTACTTTTGGAGGGCTTTTTCGCCGGTATCGCGGTGACGGAGCTCACGGGCAGAGCGGGGCTCACCGCGGGCCGCGTGGGCGTGTCCTGGCGGGGCTGAAAACAATGACATTTTATGTTATTTTTTTATATTTTTGCAGGTTCGGTTTATGTTTTTATGGTGATGTATTAGTTATAGGGAGAAATATATATATGTTGTGTTAATTTAATAGCTTAAATTTAAGTATTTTTTATTCGCAATAAATAGCAGATATTCGCGATCTATACATACTGTTAATTCGTGATATGAATAGATGATAAATCCCGCCTATTACGTCTTGTTTACTACATTAATCTAGATAAAATAACTGATACTATTGCTATAATAACACTCACTATTAAGTTTCTATTTTATCTTAAAGAAATACAATTTATTGGCAAAATATAATAAGGATAGTTAGAGCACTAGCAAACGTGCCGTGCGTGACGGTGTGCCGTGAATTGCGATTATAAACCGTTAGTTGGTGTATAATTCACACGGAACAGTCTAGTCTTTAGATTTTAGCTAAATTTGTAATACTTAGTTGTATTTAGTTCTAAATTTCTTATTCATCGTGTGAATTCGACTATAGCAAAATATCTCTCAATTTATATTTAGGTACGTAAAGACGATATTTCTCTTTTGCTGCGCTTTTATAACAATTTTGTACGTAATTCATACATTTCAGTAATAAATAGTTATTCAAGAAATACATGCTATCTAAGAAATTAATAAACATTTATACAAACGTGTAACGTGTATCTTTTGGAATAAAAATATTTGAACATAAAAACATACACCATGACTCTACATTTTCATAAACATTATTCTAACCACGATCAATTTACGAAAATCTACATGTCAATTCTCGTAATCCCCTATAGTCCATTGAATGAGTCCCTCCAAGGGGGGTCTAGAGTGCGTGAGTTAGTAACGTAAGATGTTTCTTCGGAAACATGTCAAGAGTCCCTAGGTAATAAACATACTAAAACCCCGGGCCACTAGGAGGAGCCCCGGAGTGGGGGGAGGGGGGAAATGGGTCCATTTTTTCATTTTTCGCTTAAATCTCAAAAACGGTACATGTTAGAGAAAAACTTTCAAGGAAAAATTGAAAGGCCATAAAATTATCTACAAGTTGTACTTGAATCATTTTTTCCTATATCCTACCGTTTCTGAGTTATACGCAGTAAAACATGATTTTGGCTCAAACAATTTCAACATCAATCGATCAAAAAATATTTCTTTCTTCCAAAAAACTCAAATGTGCAACTTGTGACCAGTACTGATAGATTGCTCTTAATTAGTTCTATAATTGGTAAAATAAACACATTCCTCCATGGAAGCCTTTAGGAGGAATCGATTGTCAAAATATTATATTAGGGCAGTTTGAGTTACTGAACTTGATCTTTTTATTTTTTTCTTCCAAAAAACTCAAAAGTGCAACTTGTGATCGGTACAGATAGATTGCTCATAATTAGGTCTATCATTGCTAAAAATACCAGATTCCACCACGGAGGCGTTTACGGGGAATTGAATTTTATCAGGGTAGTTACGATACATGAACTTTTTATTTTTTTCTTCCAAAAAGCTCAAAAGTGCAACTTGTGACCGGTACAGATAGATTGCTCATAATTAGGTCCATCATTGATAAAAATACCAGATTCCACCATGGAGGCGTTTACGGGGAATTGAATTTTATTAGGGTAGTTAGTTAAAAAGTTCATGTATCGTAACTACCCTAATAAAATTCAATACCTCCTAAAGGCCTCCATGGTGGAATCTGGTTTTTTTATCAATGATAGACCCAATTATGAGCAATCTATCGGTACCGGTCACAAGTTGCACTTTTGAGTTTTTTTGGAAGAAAAAAAATAAAAAGTTCAAGTATCGTATCTACCTTAATAAAATTCAATTCCCCGTAAACGCCTCCATGGTGGAATCTAGTATTTTTATCAATGATAGACCTAATTATGAGCAATCTATCTGTACCGGTCACACGTTGCACTTTTGAGTTTTTTGGAAGAAAAAAATAAAAAGATCAAGTTCAGTAACTCAAACTACCCTAATATAGTATTTTGACAATCGATTCCTCCTAAAGGCTTCCATGGAGGAATGTGTTTATTTTACCAATTATAGACCTAATTAAGAGCAATCTAACAGTACCAGTCACAAGTTGCACTTTTGAGTTTTTTGGAAGAAAAAAATAAAAAGATCAAGTTCAGTAACTCAAACTACCCTAATATAGTATTTTGAAAATCGATTCCTCCTAAAGGCTTCCATGGAGGAATGTGTTTATTTTACTATTTATAGACCTAATTAAGAGCAATCTATCAGTATCGGTCACAAGTTGCACTTTTGAGTTTTTTTGGAGAAAAAAAATAAAAAGTTCAAGTATCGTAACTACCCTAATAAAATTCAATTCCCCGTAAACGCCTCCGTGTTGGAATCTGGTATTTTTATCAATGATAGACCCAATTATGAGAAATCTATCTGTACCGGTCACAAGTTGCACTTATGAGTTTTTTGGAAGAAAAAAATAAAAAGATCAAGTTCAGTAACTCAAACTACCATAATATAATATTTTGACAATCGATTCCTCCTAAAGGCTTCCATGGAGGAATGTGTTTATTTTACCAATTATAGACCTAATTAAGAGCAATCTATCAGTACCGGTCACAAGTTGCACTTTTGAGTTTTTTGGAAGAAAGAAATATTTTTTGATCGATTGATGTGGAAATTGTTTGAGCCAAAATCATGTTTTACTGCGTATAACTCAGAAACGGTAGGATATAGGAAAAAATGATTCAGGTATAACTTGTAGATAATTTTATGGCCTTTCAACTTTTCCTTGAAAGTTTTTCTCTAACATGTACCGTTTTTGAGATTTAAGCGAAAAATGAAAAAAATGGACCCATTTTCCCCCTCCCCCCACTCCGGGGCTCCTCCTAGTGGCCCGGGGTTTTAGTATGTTTATTACCTAGGGACTCTTGACATGTTTCCGAAGAAACATCTTACGTTACTAACTCACGCACTCTAGAACTTTTTATTCAATGGACTACTATCAAAACATAGCACACGTCTATCAGATGTAGATAATATAATCACATACCGGATTTTTATTGAGCTGTTCATGGATTAGTAGAGAATGGCGCAAACAGCTGTGTTCACAAATCTACATAACTGCGGAGCCGCGTGCTCAATGTCACGGGCAATCCTACTCGATTTATATATTCGCTCCAAATTAAACCACGTGCTCTGTGATTTGAGAACGTGATTTCACAACCTTATTCTTCAAATTTAGTCATTCATTGTGAATTTTAATGTGCGAGTTTAATGTTTTTAAATAATATTGTAAAGTCGAATTTATTAACATGTGAACAAGTATCAAAGCCTACGCGATTAACGAATATAATTCTCTATTGTTAGTACTAAACGTGTAATTTAACAACTCCAGGTGTTGTTAACGTAATAATTAAAAGATAAAGACGTAAACATTGTTCAGCATACCTAAGCATGTAAGATTAAAAAAATAATATCAAAGAGTAAATGAATGTTACGCTTAGCATATCATCTGATAAATCTGAATGATTTTCGCTGTCATTTACGTTCTATTCAAGGTTAATTTTTATGAAGTAGATAATTTATTAATCAAAACAAACGCATATCGTCAATATTTGCTTTAACAATCTCGTATTACTTATACCAACACATCATTAAGTTAACACATATTCAACTTAAACATAATACACTGTAAATACACGATGATAGAGATAAAGCCATAAAAATACAATACATTTTATAAGGTGTGAAGATTAAACATTAGCGGAAAAATGTGAATGAACAATGTTGCTATAAAGTAGCAGCATTCTTACAGTAAGCCTACCGTCTAAAATAACATTTTCAAACAAGCCACCGTAGATGTATCCTCTACACCTGCCACGTGAGAATTGACACAAGGTTAACAAAAACACAAAATTGGGACGCACTGAAATAGAATAAAACGTGGAAAACGAAAACGCACTACTACGAGCACACTTGTCTCAATTTTGGCAAACATATAGTATTTCACACGCACTGTTCATATCGACAAAGCCCCAACTTTCCAGTCGAGTAATTTTAAAATATTGAACCAACTGCACGCGATCGCGGATCGATTAAGTATTTCAAGCGGCGTTTAGTAGCAGTATTAATGCATCGTATTGACATTTTGTGCTTGGCATGGCGCCCGTCGGTTGGTGCCACAAATCCTTACGGCACGGCACAATGAGCTTTTTAAATAAAATAGATTTCGCCACCCGATTGTCTAGATCGCCGATAAAGCCGGGTTAAAATAGATTTTATGAGGCGTTCCTGCGGTGCCCCCACTTCGACCTGCCACTCTGATTAGTAATACATGTCTAAATGACCGGTATTTTATTTTAGAATGATCATACACGCCAAGAAACAATTATAAAGGGACATCCCACCAAATTTTATATACAAAGGTGGCGCTACTATTAATAGATATCGAACAAAACAAAAGCTGCTTTCAGGGCTCCTTCGAAGAACCTTTTTTAGAGCCTAGACTGAAGATAGAGTCTATTTATAGAGCAAAATATCAAGCATACAACATTGAATGAAAATTAATTTATCGACCCAACTATCGACTCAAATTTATTTAAGTACCTAGGTACCAAAATGATGACTAGGATGCTAAAAAATAGATGATTCGTAAGAGCCAACTTATTTTAAGGATATGCTATTCTCAACAATTGAGAGAATAACGCTGAATCATTCTCGCTTAGATAATTTTCTAACTAATCTTATCATAATAATTGATTAGCCTTTTTTGTACATCACACATATAAAACGACTAACTTGTCTATTGTTAAGAATAATATTATCTGAATATTTCAGTATTTCCTAGAATCAAGTCGGTAAAAATTTGAATTGTCCAATTTGTACCAGTAGCGTTTGGATCTAACTTGATATTTACCATTAAATGAGCCATCTATTAGTGGTGAAAACCAGTAAAT
Source organism: Colias eurytheme (assembly GCF_061535395.1). Taxonomy (NCBI): domain Eukaryota; kingdom Metazoa; phylum Arthropoda; class Insecta; order Lepidoptera; family Pieridae; genus Colias; species Colias eurytheme. The sequence continues at coordinate 6,922,090 of NC_142999.1, read as the reverse complement.
AAAATGTAGAGTCGAGCTGATAATTGACATAAATTGATGCTGAAACATTTGATCCACAAAACTTCAAAACTTTATTGTACTAGGCCACCACCAATTCCGATTTTTTCTGCAGTGTACCTACCTAAAAACTAAGAACTATTATCTATAAAGTACTTTTTTTGGTTAATCTAAAATTAAAGTATTAACGTTATTGCTGTCGCATTGCTGATTTAGCGCTGACATTGCACCAAACATTAATCTTTATGTTCTTTTATCTATAATAAACTGATAATCACAACAAATAAATTATTCATCCTAACAACACCTTACATCATAGTAACAAAGCCAAAAAAGAACAGGCAAATTGAGAACCTCTTTTTTCTTTTGAAATCGGTTAAAATGAATGTGTACCTCTCGTAAAAACCAACTATGGTGTTTACATACTTTTTTGGGTCTTTTAAGAGAGCCAGAATACTAAATAATATAGTAATATAGTGAGTAGGTAATAATAACTAAAAATAAATATATTATTATATTGTACAGGATAAATTATATCTATATTTATAAAAAAATACTTTTATTTACATTGCGTCTATCTGTTTTATTGTCAACAGCTTTAAATTATTAGTCACCGATTGCAGTATCTTTTAAATTTAATCGCCAATAAATTAATCGCATGTTCCCTCCAAAAACGCAGTCATTGATAAAAAAATAATTATTATTGTTCTTTATCAATTTCCTTTTAGACTTAAAATAAATTGGCACGTTATTTATGTATCGTAAATAATGACTGTTGTTATAGATCATAAGGAAAAGATACGTAAAAAGTTTTGATAAATTCGTTGAAAGTTGTAACTCTATTAATTAGTTATTAGCTTCATGAAAATGAATCAGTATGAACTGAAAGTTTTACACTGAAGCTATCGAGTTTAAATTAAATTCGTATTGTTTCCGCAACTCTGTTATCCCTAAAAGAGCATATATCTACCTACCAAAGAAATAAAACTTTGTAAAAGTACCTAATATTATAATAAATTGGTTCCGTATGTAAATAATAAAAATTATTTAAACTAAATTTGGGATTCAAGTTACCAAACTTAAAGGATAAATTTTGCAGCTCCGAGCTTAAAATTATAACTTCTTTTTACTATATTTTTCGTGAAACTATAAATTCATGTCGCTTTTCGCACACATACACCATTGCCCTAGTGACCGAGTAAAGTACAAGCCAGCAATTGCAGGAATCGCTTAAAGATGTTCACAAATTACCTTCGACTAGAAATTTTGCACCGGAAATCCTAATTTCTGCATGCAATTTCAAGAAGTCATTCCAGAAAATACAAAATTTAGCGCGCTACCCAAAAAATTTCACAAGCCAAATACGTTAAAAAATGTTACGCATCTTATAATTAAAAAAAAAACTTAATTCAAAGTTGTTGCATTATTATTATTAAGTTTACACGCTCCTTATAAAATAGCGAAGAATAAATAAATTTACTAACGTAACAATCAAATATTTATAACACTTATAATAACTTACACTGTGACAAAATTTTAAAATAATCTTTTTTAACGACGGCATCACATAAACACCAATAAGAATGTCATAAATTAGAACAATAGTTTATTTCAGTCCAATGCTGAAGCATTCATGGTCACTATTTCAACATTATCTGTAATTCTGTAAGACACAACACTCGGCATCGCGTAACGAAAATATCTTCGTAAAAATTCCACCGCTTCCGAAAACTCGAAGATGCGCCCATGCGGTCGCGTAAACAATAATTTACGACGTGCGAAACCGCGTATCACATAATAATTATTACGCACAATAATGTAATCACGGATAGCCCACTTTAGTCTCTATTATCTGTTAGATAAGATCGCAAAACACGTCGTACACGACGCGGTGCGTCCTTTGCCGTAATGAGCTTCGTACTGGGACGTGCCGGGGCGCGAAAACCCGTGAAATCGACTTAAAAACAAAAGTTATAAATTGCAACTCGTTATAACGAGTTTTCACTGCGTGCGAATTGAGTTTGAAAATCTTCTAAAGTTCTAGCGCGGAACGAAGGAAAGGAATTTGAAAGTGTTCTAATTATAACTTATTACATATTGCATAAAGAACTCATATGCTAAATAAAAACGCCGCACCTACCCTCATAAAGACATATTCATAACATCTATTTTGTATCAACTTCCATACAATAATACTGTCTGGATTTTATTTCTCCTTTAAAAATCGTATATTACATGTAACATATATTTGTCGTAGCATACATTTGAATACGAAAACATTCATGTATGAAAATGATCATTTCAAATCGGTAGACAACTTTTTCATATCTTTTTCATGTGTTTAAAAAATACTGTATTACTCTGTAGATTATGTTAGTACCGTATCACATTACAATGCTAAATGTTTGTAATCAGGTCAGTGGTTCATTACATAATGTGATCCATTCATGCAAATGTTTGAATGCATCTTCAGTGGTTAGTGAAGACAAAGCTTAAACAATAATACCATTAATGGAAAATGTTCTCTTGAAATTGATATTTTGGCAGGCCTCCGTCACTCGCTCAAGGTCGCGCTATAAGTGCCTACCGCACAGTAGGTCGGTACCGACCCAAGCGGCAGTTGGTTGGCACACGCGAGACTGCGCACCCGCGTCACGTTTCCCGCGCTCGCTACCAAGATGCCCGGTTATTGCGATGTGGACAGGTGTCAGAGTTCAAGAGTGAATAACAAGGAATTGTCTTTTTTTCAATTGCCTAAACAGGAACAAACCTACCAGGCTACTTTTTATCCAGGAGACACATATAGCGGGTCCACGCGGGTGAAACCGAAGGAAACAATTACTACTATCAATAAGATTTCATTTTTTTTTATTGTATAATGTAACAAATATAATTAACAATAAAAAAATTAAGTGTTTAAGCAACTCTGTGTTTAATTTACGCGCTCGGTACAACCCTAAAGTTCTCGTTTGATGACGCAATCACGCGGCGTGCGCGGGAAACTCGCTTCTCGGTGCGTGTTCGTTGCGTACATTTCTTACTGCAGCCGAGTTGCGGCGCATTTTGTAGGTAAATATAGCGTAGGTATTTTAGCTTTTGTATGGGAGTGATGTATCTGTTACGAAGTAACTATTCTCTAATCTGTGATTTTGGTTTTATGGCATTCAAATGCTTTATAAATTTATACTTATAGAATGTTCTAATAATAAAGTCAATTTATCAATGTGAATCACTTAATGAACAATGAATTGCATAATTGTAAATAAAATATCTATGTGTAATTTTGAAATAACAGCTATTTTATTTATCTACTAACTAAAACAAATATAGTTTTTCATTAAATCTCCTGAAATTGGCTGCCCGAAATTGATTCATTGAGATAAAAGCTATTCTGAATTGATGGGTGTTTTCATTAAGATGAATATATGAATATAACATCAAAATAATTTGGAAAATCCAAAAGTGCACGCCTCATAATTTTTTTTAATAAATATTTATTAATTATTATTTTTGTTTATTTAATAACAATTAAACCACATCGAATCAGACCCTGAAAAATGAAAGGGTTCTATTCCTGAGCATACTCAAGCGTAAGAGAAAAAAAAAGACTCGATTAGTAAAGTATTTCGGTCGCTATCGTGTTAACAAGAAAAAGGATCCGCACATACAGACACACGGACGTCCAAGACAGAACTTTTTTAAACTGTTTTTTAACTAGTTTAAATAACAAAAATGACATCAAAAATATCATGAATGTTAAAAATAGTGTTTTTTCTTAATATGTGTGTGTATGTATTATCTTACAAGTGCAATGTATAATACATAAAGACATTTTAAGTTTGAAAAATCAGATGTTCTGCGCGAAGTGACAGTAGTACCCACCTCAACGCTTCGCTTATGAGGCGTGCAATATAATCAAAGTATATAATATAAAATAACCAATGATATATTGCAAAATATAATGTATTTTGATGATACAAAAGCACTTCGTAAAGAAGTTTAGTTGAATGAATAATATTTGAGTTTGGATTGATAAAGTAAGTTAATATATTTGTATACTAGATTTCCGCCCGCGCCTTCGCCCGCGTTTTCAAAGGAAAACCCGCATAGTTCCCGTTCCCGTGGGATTTCCGGGATAAAACCTATCCTATGTGTTAATCCAAGTTACACTCTATATGTGTGCTAAATTTCATTGTAATCGGTTCAGTAGTTTTTACGTGAAAGAGTAACAAACATCCATACATCCATACATCTATACATCCTTACAAACTTTCGCCTGTATTAAGATTTGAAGTGGTTTTTTATGTGTCATATTGAACCTTAAAAATAAATATTAATCTAAACATTGACCCAGCATTATGATAACTGATTCATATCAGAGTAATTGAATTATCATGCATAAAACATTTTATATTGAAAAGAAGCAATGAAAAAGGCAACTGATAACTGAGAATTTCAAATGACCATATACATACATAGTTAAAAATTTGAAAACATTGGTTTCAAATGAAATAATATTAGAGGTTTGATTTTCTTTTACAACACAAGAAATCTAACTATTTTTAAATTCGCAATTGTTTTGATTAAGCACACTTCAGTAGACATACTACAAGAATTGTGGTGTGGTGCCTTGATGAAAGTGGTAGTTTAACCTCAGAAATGAAATATATATGGAAAAAAATTGACCCAAATTCCTAAATTGAATATAATCTTTTTAAGTATTGTTTTCTCAGAATCACTATATTCATTATTTTCTTATGTAATTAAATTTAAGAGATTGACTGTAATATTGAAAAAAAATATTTTTGTGGTTGGATTGATTGGATTCACTTTACGATAGCAGTGCTTTAGGCAAATGTTCAATATTCACCCTCACCCCATTAACAATATAACAAGCCGATAATCATAAATTCCTTACCGTAGGAACAACAGTTATATCATCCACTGTATCACTGTTTATTGCGGTAGTCCTTAACACATGCATTTTGTACACATCGTCTGTTGGCGTCACTATAACTTGGTCCTTGCATGAACACTTCACACCTTTGTTATAATTTATACTTTTATTGGTTGGAACTGAACTAAGAGCAGCCACTGCAGATCCGTAAGAGTATCCGGTGCCTGAATTGTCTTTCGCTCGCTTCATGTTGCTCGTCAAATATGACATTTGGCTGAAAATAAATTAAATTACTATTTATTACACAATTTAGGATTATTTACTCTCTATATGTAAATTTAATTATGTATAGAAATACAGGAATAATATTTTACAGATAAATTATAATCTTACCACAAAACAATTTGAACACAGTCTTAATTTAAAACAGGGATCTGTCACTTTAATAGTTGTCTATATGAAGTACGACAAAACCAGATTAAAGAGATCCCACGCTTAAAGTTAAACCCTGTCTAAAGTTTTTTGTGGTAAGACAGTAAGATTTTAGGTAATTATTTTATCAGTTTAAATAAAAACAATTGTGGCATGTGTATATAACCTATAAACATACCTATCATATCCAGGCATGGGTGAACTTATATGAAAACTACAATAAAAATTATCAGATTCACTAGAAGCTCGCTGTCGCCTTCGGCCCTCTACTGATTTATTGTCTTGATATACTCTGTTTTTTGGCTTCTTTAATATACCCTGTGGTGGAGATTTTGGTAAAGGATTATTGAGTATTGACTTCAAAGGTTGCTTTGTCATTTGAACTTCCATCATTTCCTGGTCTACTTTTTCAAACAACTCTTCAACTTTGGGTAAACGGCTATCTTCAATTTTTGAGTTGGACAGTGTTGTTACAACTATAGGTCTTGTAGGGCTTGTTCTATGAAATGTTGGCCTTCCTTGTTGATACCTAAAATCAAAGTTAAAAGTGTATATTAAATCACGGAATGACTAATATTTAGATAAACACACACAAACTTGCATGATTTCTCAAATTAATAAACTACATATTTTCATATTAGGTTATGTTAAAAAACGGTTTAATTTACCCATGATGACGACCGTAATCGTGAGCCATTACGTAGTCTCCGTTTTCTGCAGCAGGCAATGTGCATTCGTAATGGAACCTGTCGATTCGATAATCGTGACCGTTGTTTATCGTAAAGTGACTCTTGTTTGGTAGAACGCGGTGGCGATGGGTGATATCGGCAGATCGACACGTATCGCGCACTGCATCCTCGTAAGGGGATCTTTCGATGCCCTCACTGCGGCACCGCCGCCTCAACACCCTCGCTGGGCCTCGCCCTGACCACTCAAATACTGATTCCAACGGATCACACGCGTCAAAACCGGCCTCGTAATTTGAGCACGATCGCATGCCATCCATATCCGCATCTATCCACGACGCATCATCACATCTCCACATGGATCGTACCACACATGAAATTTCACTAATGCACTGTTAATTTTGCTGAAAAATACCCTTGAAACATGCACGTCCAGGGACGGCGTCGAGGAGGCCAGGCGACGACAGCTGACAGTTCGCCGTTTTACATCCACAAAACAATATGCCAGCAATCCCGCCAAAATTGAAAAAAAAATGTTCTTTTTACAAATTCACCTTCAACCTCGAAGGATAAACGAAAATCACGAGATTGGCATTAATGAAGTAAGTTACCAATATTCATAATCTTGAAATTGGTTCGATCAATGGCGATCGACATATCACAAATAATAAATATTTTTCACAATGTTGCAAAGATTATATTATGTTGTGATAGAAAGTTGATTTAAATTTCTGATTTTCATATTATATCATTGATTTATTTCTTTCCAAAAAATTTTTAAATTATTTTTAATCTGGCTTAATTTGATATTAAAACGCGTTTCATTAAAGAAACGAATCTTCAAGTCTTTTTTGGAATATAGGACATTGTGTATTCTTTGATCTTCAATGGCGGCCAAAGCTGACACTGACATATGGTAGGGTCAGTAAAAAAGAAAATAAAAATAATTTAAATGGATAATCATTTTATTAATTATTTCAAATTGTTTATTGACAAACTTCTTAGATATTGTAACTACTTGTGTATTTATATGAATTATCATATTTACGTATACAGAATGCAACAAAATCCCCATAATACTTGTAATGAGCCCATAAAACTGAACAACTTTTCCCAAGGAACATATTTTGTTAAATTCCAATAAAACATTATTTATTATCTCAAATACATAATTGTCGTTGTAAATTTATGATAAAAACTATTATAGGGAAAATCAAATACCTTTTAGTGATTTTAATTTTCCCTATTTTTTTGCATGCCGTACGGCCGTGTGTAAGCGAGAGGGAATGATAAGCGCCGCCATTTAAAGATATGCTCATAGACATGGACGTATAAAAAAAGACGGACGGTATATCGCCTAAATATTGAGTGAAGCCTAGTAATGGCGGCGAAACATCCATGCGTGTGTGCCATGTTGCCATGGCAACAGCTGTGTTGATGACAATGGCGGCTGTATTTTTTTCTATAAATTTTGCCGTAATAATTTTGTCATTAAAACATAAAAGAAATAACTTGCTTCCCTGTGGAATGTAATCCCTTGTGTTTTGTTATTTAAAATTGTACTGTTGCGACACCATTTAACCACGCAAGACGGCATTTTAAATATTTTTTGTGAAACAGTGACGCAGTTAATCAGTCGGTAGTTCACGACGTAATGGCGGCCGACTAGCTTACTATGGTGAGAGTGTGTGCGTGTTTATTGTCTTTACGCGATCTCTAGCTTACTATGGTGGCTTCACGTTGTTTGTTCGTAATACGGCGTCCGTCTTTTTTTATACGTCCATGCTCATAGATAAATATAGAAATATGAATCGCCCAAGGAATCGCCAGATCGCGGTGTCTTGCCTATTTTTGCCGTTACGTTGGTATTAGTAATAGATAAAGCAGTCCATAGATACATTCTACATTACCACAGTACATTACCTCTGAGACATTACCAGTTACCACTTACATTACGCACGCCACAGACGCACGCCGACGATTTTATTAAGGCCTACGATCGTTATAATGTAGCAACAATGTAGTTTAGAATATACTTAGTAACTTTTACTATAGTTTTTGTTCAGCGCAGTTTAGAAGGTGGATTATAAATAAATATTCTTTGATAACTTTCTACAAAGTCAATAATTGTTTCAATTATGTATGTACTACTTTGTAAAACTCTATTTGTAGATAATATCTATCTTTGAATGGTCTGAGTACATTTGTAGATAAAAAATTATTTTATTATCAGCAAAGCAAATAAACTGTGCACCATGGCTCTGTCTCTGTCTCTTTCTAATAAGGTGACCATGGCCAAACAAAATAAGGGTCAAATTGCTTGAGAAGTCAGCATGTTATATTATATTACTAAATTAATAACACGCAATTTAATTTAATGTATTCAAAAATAAACTAAAACATAGCGTGCGTAGTTATGTGTTACCGTAAAAGTGTAAACACCGCAAATTTAAATTTTCATACATAGCTGAATAAGACAGGTTTCATATTTTATCGTAATGTAGCCTATCTCTTAATACGTGCTTGATGGTTTCTTTTTTGAAGTCTTAAATTAAAATATTTTAAACCGATACATAATGCGTGAGATGGTGCAAACTCAAACAAAATTATTCATGGTCACCCTACCTACCATATCTACAAACATCAATGATTGATAAACTTAGTTGATAAAGTTGTTAAAACGTAAGACTGTTGAGAGACCTCGTTTGGACCATTTTGGTTAGCTTCCGTTTACAAGGAAAATGCAACCCTAAGCATTTATCAGTAGATCATATTTTATCAAACAAATATTTTTTTGGTGTACTGTCAAGTAGTAGTATATTACCTACGTCTTTGGCAAGAAGCTTATATCTTATACACTGGAGATTTCGGTATGAACATTTGACGTGTAACAAGAAAATTGTTGTGTTTTATCACTTTCACACCTAACTTGGTATTGCCACTGTTAATACGAAGTTTTCCCAAGGCTACTATGTATGCTGTAATATTCTGTGCAAAAGGTTAGTTTTTGTACATGAGTTTGTTGATAAATTGCCAACAACGTCATTCAGAAGCATTGTTGGATGAGACAATTATTATTTATGCTAAATAAAATAAGTATCTGAACCAATTATTAAAAAGCGATACTCCCTGATTATGGGTAGATACCATAATAAAATTGTAGCAACTCTCACTTTGACAATATGGCATAAGTGTCAAAAAAATTGCGTCGCTTCGAATATTTAAGTTAATATTGTTGCGTATTTAATAAATATTTTCCGAATATAAATAATGTATTGCATTGTGAAAAATTGCAGAAGTTTTTGGACACCAAATTCTGGCATAAAATTTCACAGGCAAGTGTATATTTACGCTATTTACAATATTCCTCAATACTCATGCATTTACCTGTTTAGAATCATTTTCATGGCAAAAATCGTCAATTTTATCATCATTTTAGTAATCAATCATGCTAAATATCTTCTATCTATCTTCTTTTCCTAATAATTTCATCATTTTTCAATAAACCAATTTAACAAGTAAGGTAACCATGATGACGAGTTTTTACGGATAGCGAAGAGAAAATATTGTAAAAGTTAACAAAATGATGATGAACATTTAGAACACCATTTCAAAGATTTTTATACTAGTAATGAAACAACGCACGACATCGATATTGCACTCACATGTGGTTTTGTGTTTGTTCTTCTTTAACATAGAAATTAATAGTTCTTTTAACTTACCAAATTTTTTTTGTTTTACTTATTTCAGCTTTCCAAAAATGAAATAAAAAGAAATAAATGGCTGTCCATAGTGCCTATCAAGGGTAAAATTTATCAACATGCCAGAATATGCAGTTTGCATTTTAAGCCTGAGGATTACGGTCCAGAAAAAAAATACCTTTTGAAAAGTGCTATACCTTTTTATTTACCACATTCTTGTTACTGCGTCTCAACTGTGGATAAAGTAATTTTAATTATATTATAATTAACCACCATGAAACCATTAGTAACCGTAAGTACAGCTCCTGAAAGACATACGAATTTCTGAGAACTGTAATATCGTTACCACACATCAACACTAACGATGCAACTCTCCCTTTGGAATATTGAAAAGTTTTAGACTGAAGCTTGAGTAACCAAAACGATGCTTTAATGTATGTAGCACTCATTTTAATTAAAAAATCGTAGTATGAGATCAAAAGTTATCAAGCGTTATTTAAAACTATCATTCTCTACCAATTAAAATGGTATATACCTATAAAGATGATAATTATTCATGTAAGTTGACCAGTAATATTATAATATAAATACTGTTAAAAATATATGTCGTTATTATTTATAGACCATGATTTTTAGTTTTTTTTATTTCGAAAAATCCTGAATATACAAACCAGTGTGGTCACCCACAGAAAGAGACAAAAAACAACACTGACGTCATTCAAGGTTATATTTTCTTGTGACAAGTTAATGGTCATAGTGCAATCTCCAGTGTATTAGATATAAGCTTCTTGGTCTTTGGTATAATTTGAGGGAAGAGTGTTCTAATGCATCCTTTATAGATAAGGTAGTTATCACCTTTTTCCATTTAATGATTTTCCCCGAGATAATCTTGTTTGAAGAGACTAGCCCTTTTTCATTTCTGTTATGGTGTAATGTGTATGTGTTGTGTGTAAGAACATAAGTTTTGTGTTTTTGTGTGTGTATACCACGTATGGATATCGTATGTCAGGTTAGGGGTAGTAAAATATTGAAATGCGTTTTCGAAAAAAAAACATGTTAGTTCCCGCCCATAGATAGCTTTATCCATAGACTTGAAACCTTGAGACTATTGTCTTTTATAGATAGCAACAATTAGTCAGTTATTGATTTTTATATAATATTTTTATTATTATTTTTCATCATATAATATTTTCAGAAGTAAATAAGTGCCACATATGTAGTATTATAATATTATGTAGAAGGAAAAACAAAAATAAAACAAATGTTATGAGAATCAGTATTCTTTTTACACAGCAGTAACTTACCTAAACCTTACAGTTGATGCATTTATTCTTAAAATTATATATGAAATCTTGACTCTTTCCCTAGCATAGTAATAAAATAAAAATTTCTATCTGTCACATAATATTTTTTAAATGAATGTTATATTACTGTACGAGTGCTTCATTTTCTAAGAGCGTATACGCATTATGCGGGTAACCGCATTGCGGGTAGCCGTCCGGCTGACCGCAAGCACAATTATGTACGTAATATTCATTTCTATGCGCACTGTGCGGTCTGCGGTTACGTACATAATTGTGCTTGCGGTCAGCCGGACGGCTACCCGCAATGCGGCTACCCGCATAGTGCGTATAGGCTCTAAAAATAAAAAAAAAAATGGAATTATATATCACTTACTTCTACATACCATACAAATTTGTATTTTATATTACATACATGTAATAAGTGGTTTCTCGAAGAAATTATCGATTCAGTTAAAATGAAAACGCACCTTTACATTTCTAATTGTAATAAACGACGATCGCTATGCGTATTTACAAACTCAAAATACTTTTCGAAACCGCACTATAATGATAATCCCGAATTTCAAAATGTCCAGTCCAAATTATTCTTCATATACATCGATTGAGTCGCATCTGTACATAAAACAGTTCCACACAAAGGTCATAAATTTCAATCATTGCAACGTTATAAAATGATCCGATATAATCTATGTATTAATTTAAAATTAACATTAGCTGTCCGTTCAGCAGGCTGATATACAAAGTAAAAAAATATACATTGTAATTTTCACAACAATACACAGAGCGCACTATACAATACGAGTCACCGTCACAGCGTTTGTAACTATTGAAACATATCCAGAACATAATCCATCATATTCAGGCTATCACGAATGTTCTCCGTCAAAACACTCGTATGTGTAATCTGAAACAAGATTCGTGATTAAATTTGGTAAACAATAAGTTGTAAATTCGGATAGAAGATATTCAACACAATATTATAAAAGAATTTCGATGAAAGTAAATTTACATTTTAAGTAACTAGGCAACATTTGGCGCGCGACATGTTGTGCAACAATCTACCTCAACAATGTGCCTCAGTCTTGCGTGATGCTTTCTAAAAACCGCATCACATTGCGCGCGAGCTGACAACATCACGCGCCAAATGGCAACGTCGCGTGCTAGCCGGCAACGTCGTGCGTTATCAGGCAACGTCGCACGCCAACTGACAACGTCGCAGGCCTGTTGGCACGTCTACACCAGCTGGCAACGTCGCGCGCTGTTGTGCAACGTCATCATACCTACGTCACGTGTTGCGAATTGCGAAGTTTACATCTTTATAGAGTTGTCTTATCTTTATAGTAACAATAATAAACGTGGAGTACCACACGGGGGAGTCGGGCACGCACGACCGCTCCGGCTGCAGGTATTTCCACACTATATATACCTTAGCTGGTGAGCAGCGCAATATTGATCTCCTTGACCATCTTGACGCGGTGCAGCATCTTGGCGAGCGCGTGTCTGCTGAGCGGCTGCGTGGAGTACCACACGGGGGAGTCGGGCACGCACGACCGCTCCGGCTGCAGGTAGAACACGTCGTTGCGTGTGCGCACCGATTCCGGACTGTTTTAGAACATTATTATTGTTTATATATAAAAATAAGTCGGGTTTTCCTTCCTGACGCTATAACTCCAGAATGCACGAACCGATTTCCACGGTTTTGCATTCGTTGGAAAGGTCTCGGGCTCCGTGAGGTTTATAGCAAAGAAAAGGTGTCTCTGGTGGCGAAACGGAGTTCGTCCGGTTTGCTAGTTGTTTATAAATAATTATACAGAAACTTCAAATGAAAATATTTATAAAATCTGTTTACGCATAACGTAACACAATATTATGTAACTTAACAGATTTTTTAACTACAATAAAATTATCATGCCGGTGGAACATTCCTTTGATTTCAAAAAGAAATGGAACTGCATTTAAAGATTTTCTTTCTTTGCTTGGACCAGACATCGAATGAGTCAAAAACTTAAAAAATTGAAACTTATTATTTCATTTTGTATTATCATGTTCACATTAAGTAAATAAATAATCACATTGCACATCATACTAATAAAAAATACAATATTACACTTACCATTTAGAGATATAAAATTCATACAACTTTACGGGACACCTCAGTGGATTTTCTTCATTCTCTTGTTGTTCATACACTTTCTTCTTTCTCGAATTCGCTTCTGTGAAGAAATATTTAAAGTCAAGTGTAAATATTAATGACGCGCTTATGTGAAAACTACAACATTTTAACTGTATACATGCAAGTCGGTTAACAATTTTAATACTTTGAACTCGTTAATATTATAGCATTAAATTTGTATTATGTATTTATATTCAACGTAATGAGTATAAAAATTCTAACTAAATACACAATATTTACTTAAAGCGGATTGCGGCGGATAAAACCGCAACAGCACATTCCTAGCGCCGGGTATCTTTGCCTGCCCCGGCTGGTTCAGATTGCGCTTCCAATGCTTCATAATGTGCGAAAAGGTTACCATTGTAACTTAAATAAATAAATAATTACCTAAAGCGGATTGCGGCGGATAAAACCGCAACAGCACATTCCTAGCGCCGGGTATCTTGGCCTGCCCCGGCTGGTTCGGATTGCGCTTCCAATGCTTCATAATGTGCGAAAAGGTTACCATTGTAACTTAAATAAATAAATAAATAATTACCTAAAGCGGATTGCGGCGGATAAAACCGCAACAGCACATTCCTAGCGCCGGGTATCTTGGCCTGCCCCGGCTGGTTCGGATTGCGCTTCCAATGCTTCATAATGTGCGAAAAGGTTACCATTGTAACTTAAATAAATAAATAATTACCTAAAGCGGATTGCGGCGGATAAAACCGCAACAGCACATTCCTAGCGCCGGGTATCTTGGCCTGCCCCGGCTGGTTCGGATTGCGCTTCCAATGCTTCATAATGTGCGAAAAGGATAGTTGCATGTGCTCTTCTACCGTCTGCAAAGTGGTAAAAACATAATATTTAATTGCACTAAAAATGTAAAACCAAACAAATCATATTACCAATTAAGCTTTCCAAATCGAGGTAGTATTTGAGTTTATCCACAACCAAGAAAGTAACGTAAGTAAAACTATAGCGATTATCAATAAAAATAAAATATTAAACATATTTTCAATATTATGAAGTTCTGAAAAATATAAGAACAATCATATATGTATTATACAGATGTGAAAAAATCGTCTTTCATTGCGTCCAAAAACTATTATGTATTTCTTTATTGCTTCCAAATCTATTTTAACATATAAAATTTAAACGGAAAACTCACAACTAAATTAAAATGCTTCGTATTGAAGAACATGAGGGTAGATAGAAGAACGTGCGGCGAATGCGCGCCGAGCTGCTTACTCTCCCATAGGTGTTCCTCTTCAACTCGCGTTACTATGTATTCTGTTCAAATTAAAACAAAATAAATTAATTAATAAAAATTCCGGTTACCAGTACTTTATACAGTGTTGAAGTGAAACTGCTTTAGGGGCATTGAGTAAAATTTCAAGATCGCTTCATGGAAATACCTTTTCAATCAGTGTTTGGCAAAACGTAATATTGAAACCATTATGAGATAATGATGAATGATTAAATTGAGAAAATCCACCAAGTTAAAATCATAATTTCTGTTACTTTTAGTATCTTTCAACGTGGTCCTTCGAGCCGGATTAGCGATTTATGCATTAATACTTTTTTAAACATAACAAACATGGCATGGGACATTAAAAAGGAATATGATTAGGAATATAAGTCAGCTAAAGTGAACAAATTATATGGTTACATTTTTGTACACATGTTTTAGGATAATATTGCTCTACTAAAGAAATAGTTATCTATAGTTTGAGGTAAAAAAAGTAAACAAAAAATGGTAAAAAATAACGATTATCTTTAATATGTAAAAACAAGTAATACTGTACTTACGCGAGTCATTATATAACACAGAGAACTTCCTCGCCACCTCGTCCAAACAGTCCGTGAATTTCTCGTAATATGGATCCGTGAATATATTGTCTATCCTACCGTTTTCGAACAAATATTGCTGTATACCTGTAAGAAATATATCGAATCAAATCTATGCTAATATTATAAAAAAGAAAGATTTGTATGTAAGTACTTACACGAATTAGCATAAAAACTACTGGACGGATTGAGATGCAAATTTAAAACAATATACTAACTGCGCGGCATTGCTAGTTATCTTATATAGAAGACAAATCTTATACATAATATATTGATTTCAAAACGATATCTCTCTTCTAATATTAATAAAATACAAATTTCGGTCAAGTGTGGTGCTTCAAAGTTGTTCTTTGCAGAAATTTTTTATCTATACATTTGCACGCAAATTCATAGGACTTTTTTTTTTGGTCTAGCCGAGTTACTTGTATCTCTCTATTCCTTAGTATAAGAGAATCTTACCTAAAACCAAATAATATATAGTGTCCGGCGCGTATTCACTGCCGTTCGGTTTCCGCACCTCCTTGACGAACAGACATAGCGAATAATTCAACTCGTCAGCTGTTAATTGCAAGATTTCCGACTTGAAGGGCTTCCGTCGTATGGAACTCTTTTCTATTTCCGCGTTCTTCGTCATGACCCATTGCTTCCACGCGTTTACGCCGAATGTGTACTGTGAACGTAATTGTTAATTGAATGATTAAGTTTTTTTTTTGAAGTGAAAACTTCTTTAGCGGCGTTGGGTATAAAATCTTAAACTCGCGTCAGGACACGTGACCTGATCGAAAAAGCCTAAGACGGATGGATATCAAACATGCTCAACGTTAATAATCAAGTTTTCACTTCTGCCGACACTCCCGGAGTGCAACCCGTCTTTTTTTTTATTTGAGGTCAATCTTGTGAGGCTAAATTTAAGATGTAATGTTACTCTGGAATGAATGAACATAACATTTACGGAGTAAATGTAAGTAATATTTTTAATAAGAATTTTTAATGTTATGAAAGCTTTACATTCAAAACCATTATGTATTTGTAGAGTGATTTAACCATGTTTAAATCATAATTTCAGTAAGTTTACATTTTTTCATTATGATCCTTCGAGCCGGATCAGCTATTTATAAAATTTTCAATCTTTTAATTTCCCACTATCGGACCACAAGCGGATACGGCATATGCGTTGGTTTATGTGTGTTCGTGTAAATTCATGTTGTTATATTTCTCCAAAACTACTAGTCCGATTTTGATGCAATTCTGTTTGAATGGTGGTGGATTAACTCACTATTTAGTAAAAAAAAAGAAATTGGCTCAATTTATCAATGTATTTTTATGCCACTATAATATTTAGGCACCTTGAGGCACATGTTCGCGTCGGGCTTCTCGGCGGGCTCGCGCGGCGGCTCCGGCTGCGGCGGCGGCGCGGGGTCGCGGCGCCGCTTGCTGGCGCGCGGGCGCGGCGCGGCGGGCGGGGCGGGGGGGGCGCGCTTGCGGCCCGCCGCACTGTTGGCAGCCTGCCCCGCGCGCAGTGCTGCTACTGCGCGCTGCTGCTCTAGTACCATCATGTGGTGGTGGTGCATGCCTTCGCCTTCTAGACCTGGTACAAATGTCACATGAATTTTGTGGAGGAAGGTGAATTTCTCCATCGAAAAAGATGATCTGGCCAGCCGTTAAGGCCCCAATGATGTCGGAAAGTTACGGAAGTATATGTATATGTTCTGTAGCAAAAATATTTCGCTTATGCGCAAATTTCACGTGCTAAAGTTGTCTAAAATGTTAAATTTGTGCGATCCATTCCATTCTAGGAATAGATCCCTAAATTTGCGAATAACAAAAAATATACATCAACCAAAATTTACATTGCAGCAAACAAGCTCAAAGAACGTTTAAGGCTCTACAACTGCTCTAAAACGGTTAATTAAAAAGCTAATTCAAACCGTAGATTGCAACAGGTAAATGAAAAAAAAATCACTTATTTTTGTTCATTAACTTGAACAACGCTAATTGTATGAATCCTCCACAAAAAAGGCATTTTATACATAATAAATAACGTACTGATAATCACAACAAACATGATTATTTACCTGGCATGCCTGGATGTGAGCTGGGTGTGATAGTATTGGCCGTCATAGCGGATTCGAGGTCAACCGGCTGGTCTTCATACTCTGTGGCCATTTTCAACGCCATTTGTAACATATCTTCACCAAAGGCGTTGTTGCCGTCCATGCCGGTAACTGGACTGAATTCCTCTGTATAAATAAGAAATTATTAAGTCTATAAAAGGAAAGTAAAAGATAAAGAAGTCAACATAAGTTAAAAAGGATGATGATAGATGCGTTTTAAATTACAGTACCATACTACAATAGGATTTCACAAATTAAACCATTTCCATTTATTTGTTTTGAATGTTCAAATTATACAACAATATATATGCATGACCTTAAACTGATTTATATACTCACAGAAATATTCAAAATTAGTAGGTTTCAACCAAAGCTATATGAGAAAAGACTTACCATTATCATCATCAGTATCCGAATCGCTCTGATCTTTCTTCTTATCACCAGCCACCATTTCCGCCATCATAAGCAGTTCCGCTTCAAACGGATCCGTCGGCATCTTATCATGTATCTTGTTAATTTCCTTCATTATGCCCTTCGCTGAATTCCTCGTTGTCGGTATGAAAACTGGAGTCGGTATAGGCAGCGGTATAGGTACGGGTATGGGGAACGGTAGCGACCACATCGCACACGGTACCGGTACGTATATCGGTACAGGGACCGGTATTAAGACCTTTCTTTCTAAGCTCGGGTCGGTTTGACATTCTTTCGTACACGGGTGAGGGCGGCAAGATACGCCTTTAGAGACCATCATTGGTTTAGCCATAGTTGATTTATTCGCTACTTCGTGAGGGGGTAATGTTTTGACTATAACGTGGTTGTATATTTTGGGGGGTGGAGGTGGTGGAGGGGTAGGTGGTTTGGGCGGGGGAGGGGGTGTTTTGGGTGCTTGTGGGGGTTCTGGTTCGGGAGCCGGTTGCACTTGGCGTTTGGATTTGCCTCTTGTTGGGGTGAGCGCAGGAGGCGTGGCCAGAGATTGCACATTAGATATGACAGGCATGCCTGTGCTCGCGCGGTTTTGGTTCTTTGCAGCTGTTGAAATATATTTGACATAAGTATATGATCACGATTCACGTAAAATAAATGTTATTTATAGTAATTATAGATGGTAATTGAATGTTTATTAATAATAATAATACATAGAAATAATTATTAACGAAATAATGCAGCATTTATATTATGTGTGTGAAAAATATTAAATTGAACATTTGCTGTGAATCAAAAATCAAATTTATTTTAAAAATTCAAAACTACCCACCATTTTTATTAGCGTACGTTCGCCTCGGCACTCCAGTAGGTACTGCCTTAGTTGTATCGGCTGCTTGTTCACCCATGCCCACAGGCAACGCATGCTTCGAGTATTGGCCCTGAATAGAATAAAAAACAATTGTACTTTCATATTATATTGTTACTAGATTTCCGCCCGCGGCTTCGCCCGCGTTTTCAAAGGAAACCCGCATAGTTCCCGTTCCCGTGGGATTTCCGGGATAAAACCTATCCTATGTGTTAATCCAAGTTATCCTCTATATGTGTGCTAAATTTCATTGTAATCGGTTCAGTAGTTTTTACGTGAAAGAGTAACAAACATCCATACATCCATACATCCTTACAAACTTTCGCCTTTATAATAGTATTAAGATTAAGATAACTATTATAATAAGGCAATTCTAGTTATAAATTATTTACCTGAAAACTCATAACACATTGGTATGTACAAAAGTTCCTAACTGTAGCATCCGACATTGTCAAGTGGTATTGCGCCAATGCCGTCCGTTTACACATATCGCATTTCGTCCTGAAATAATAATAAATATAGTATAATAAATTTTTTTTTACGATAACATAAGTAAAAAAGAAAATAAAATGAGATCCATCTAGTACATATTAATAAGTATAAAATTTCTTTCGTAATCAAATTAATTTGATTATGTATATTTTTTAAAAAATAAAAAAAATTACCTTCTCGATGATACAGCATTAATAGAAACTTGATATAAATTAAAACAGTTCAACGAGCACATCATAACTGCTCCGTTGGGCTGCATCTTTTGTATCATATCGAAATTATATTTCTTCACTTTACACCAATTACAAGGTACTATATGCCTTGAATTGCTTATATAAATGTTCATACAGGACTTAGAACAGAAGGGGTGAGGGGAAGATCCGTCATATATTGTGAAACTGTTGTTGCTTTTTCTTTCAAAGTACTTTTTACACCAGCGGCATTGATCTGTAATTTTTAAACTGTTGTTAAAATATATTGTAAATATTCCAGAAATACTGCGAAAATCTAACATAATTCACAAAAAACTAAGTTGTTGAATTTAATGTCTTGACACATAAAAGAATGAAATTAAAAAAATATCACCTTTGTGTATTTTTAGATAATAATTCAGAAAGATATTTTATATAGAACATTATAAAATATAATTACCAGGAAATATATTGTTGACAAATTTGAAAGCCGCAAAACATGGATCGGAACATAACCTCTGACACACATCTTCGCTGACTTCCACCTCTATGGACGTAGACTTTTCTATCGAGCACACCGCGCACTTAGCCCAGACATTCTGCGGCACCGGATTCTTGCTCATCTGGTCAAACTTCTCCATACAGCTCTGCGTACAGAAATCTTTGAACTGCCCTTTATCGCCCACCGGAGCGAGGAAGCCCTCATGACCACCAGAAATGTCCTTCTGACAGTAACAACAGATCTTCAATCCCTTCTTGAACTCTTCCAAGCATCCAGAGTTACAAAACTGCCGTATATCATAACCGAAACGCACACAATACTTCCCTAAACTCGTATGTAACACTGCATTCTTACAATTCGCGCATTTAGAACCAATTTTATTTTGATACCGCCCCAAACACACTTCGTTACAAAAGTCCATAGTCTCCCATGTCAACATTTTATCATCCTTGTTAATGATCAAAGAACATTGGCTACATATTCTTAAAAACGATCGTTCTCGTTCCTCTCTCGCCGCTGCGACCATGGCCGGCGTTTTTGCTTGGATTTTGTATGCTTCGTCCAAATACTTATCAGTTGCATTACTGATAACTTGTAACCTTAAAAGTTGTGTTTTAACAGAAATGGGATTACTTCGTTTATGGCGAGGCGACCGTTTCTTTGACACTAAATACCTTCCATTCTCTTGCAAATTGAGTGATTTTAAACACGGCTGATCACAAATATATATATCTTCTCCATATTTTTTAGCGTGGTAATTACATTTTTTAGTTTCTTTACAACAATAACATTCACTAGTTGAGGGTGTCTCATTGTCCACTGTAATCCTGCGTCGTTTAAAGGTGTACTTTTCTACTTCATCAGCCATCATGCTGTGCAAGCATCTTAGGGAACAATAATAAGTATCTTCGCCTTCATAGTTGTAGAAGAAATAACATGTTTTCGTTTCTTCACATTCCGAGCACATACAATCTTTAGGGTTTATTTCGTCAATGACATATTTGTTTTTAATTAATACATACTGCTCGGGATATTCAGCTTGGAAGGATGTGACACAGAATTCACTACAAAAGTATTTCCGTTCATCTGAGTCTGTGCAGAAGAAAAAATTGCATGTTTGTGTAATTTTACAAAGTTCACATTGTGTTTTTATGGGGACAGTTTCTCTTATTGATATTGGGCCATGCCCTTCAGCTTCCGCTGGTTCCTCTTGGTCATTTTCCTTATCTGAAAACACGCAATATTTTGTTTAATTCGACTGATCTAAGTACATCTTAATTAATTTCAATTTTGTAATTTATAAAGAAATTCAGTTTATTACATCTTATATACATTATCACTTTAAAATACAGATTGTGAGAGAGTTGTAGAGGTTTTAAGGATATTCAAAATTGTAAAATTCCATTATATTATTCACTCACTTGAATGATACCCTACTCCTACAGATTACTACTACACATACACCCCCAGTTTGTATACAAAACTATCGGTCCGCCCCGGCTTCGCCTGTGGTACATATTTATGTTTTCTCTACATAAGAACCATCCTGGTACTTCAAGGAATATAATAAAAAAAGAATTATCGAAATCGGTCCACCTGTTCTCGAGTTATGCGCTTACCAACACATTTTGCGATTCATTTTTATATTATAGACTAGCGGTCCGCCCCGGCTTCGCCCGTGGTACATATTTACATTTTCTCTACATAAAAACAATCCTCGTACTTCAAGGAATATAATAAAAAAAGAATTATCGAAATCGGTTCAGCCGTTCTCGAGTTATGCGCTTACCAACACATTTTGCGATTCATTTTTATATATAAGATTTACAATTGTAATAATTTTCCACATACCTCCACCATTTTCGTTTTCATTTTCATTACCATCCTCATTGCCATCTTCATTAACCGCTGCTTCAACGCCATCAGCTTCACTGTTAGCGTTTGTTGCTTCTTTGTCTTCTTCTGTTTGTGAGTCTTGCGTTTCCGTTTCGAGTTTCGGCTTCGCTGCTATTGATGCTGCTTCTATTGCAATAAAATAGTCTATCTAATAATACTGTATTATATTGAAAGCTATAAAATAAATTCTATAATATCAACTATAGAAATTAAGCATATTGAGCACAGACTAGTAAATATTATTATTTAGTAAATAAGTTATTCCTAACTTTTACGGCCCAATAAAGTTTGTAAACCTGAAATTATTTTAAACTGAAATTTCTACTAGATTGACATAAGCATACAATTCTAAATCCACAAAATAGCATAAAAAAAGAAAAAGAAATCTTCAAAATTGACTATTATAAGTGCTTACCCTCAGCCTGTTTCCGTTTTTCGGCTAAAACCTTTTCCGCTTCAGCCTTATCTTCTTCCGACAATTCCCTCTCAGTGTCGGGAAGGAGACACACTTCCTCATCTGCGCCTGGTTCCTCCGTCAACTCAGATACACTTTCATCTACAGCAATTAGTCAAAATACAAAAATTAATAAACAAAAAAAATGAATGCGTGTACTAGAGTACACACGTAAGAAGTGAAACTTCTTTATGACCTTAAAACTGTCACGAGTATGGCGTAACGCAAAAATGTTACACTAAATTTTTGTCCAACCCCGATAAAGAAGTTTCACTTCAATTATTGCTTAAAATATATGTATAGTGGTTTATATTTAATTAAATTATTACTAAATTTGATGATATTAATAAATCATTATGTATCCTGTAGTTCGTATGAAATTCATATTTATGGCAGAGCAAGCAAATGGGCATATGGGCTATTTAATTTTTCTTATTTTATTCATAACAATAGAAGTAAGTACCTAGTTTCTAAAGGAGGAACAATATCATTATACATAGCTAGAAATTGATAAAAATCTGTTGTTGTGTTAAAGGATTTGTAACTTATCCTATAACTAGCTTCCGCCCACGACTTTGTATGTGCATCCCCGTTTTTCCCCGTTCCCGCAAGAATTTCGGGAAATCCTTTCTTAGCGGATGCCTACGTCCTAACATCTACCTGCATGCCAAATTTCAGCCCGATACGTCCAGTGGTTTGGGCTGTGCGTTGATAGATCACTATATCAGTCACCTTTGAGTTTTATATATATAGATATGTATAACAAATATTTTATACCTGGATGTTGATCATCATCACCATCCACATTGTCCACGATATCAGTGTGATGATCAACACTATCTACATGATGGTCATCATCATCATCTATATTTGTTGAGGCATCTGCCATCTGTGTGCTTGTTTCCGCTTGAGCGTCCGTGGTGTCTTTTAGCAAAGCGTCAAACGGATCTAATGCCTTGGAAGAGTAAGACTAACATTAGTACATGTTTGTTTTTTATTTCCAATAATATAATGGCTATATGAATGAATAGACTGCCAAATTGTTGAAACATTGTTCATAGTAATGCAAACGTCATAGGGACTCATTATTCAATAATTTACATAAAAAAAAATCTTGAGTTTTTATTTCTTAGTGTGATAACTTTAAACTAGTTATTGATAACAGATTGATTTTCAAAATATAGAGATTGAGCGTAAGAATAATAGCACTAATGGACACAGCTGAAATTATTAATAAAATTAGCTTTATATACCTGTGTGTGATCTTCTTGAGAATCCTCCACAGATACATTGGGGGCTGTTTCAAACTCAGGTTTTTGTACTTTATCTGTGTCTCCATTATTATCTATGTCTGTTTCATTTTTAGCTTCACTGGTCTCTTCCTGACTGGATTCTGGGAGCGTTTCTTTTAATGTGTCCTCAGAATCTTGGCTTGTACCCTCTTGTGTACTTAAACCTACATCTGGTGTTGATTCTTCTTTTAATGTCTCCGCTGAAGTAAAAATAAAAATACTTTCATGTTAGATTTAGTAAATTAAAGGGTCATTTGAATCCCTAAAGGTGTAATAGTAATTCATAACTTTGACATATTTTTCCCATTCCTAAATTTCAAACAGCGTGATTATTAAATAGAAAATACAAATATAGTTTAATAATTCAGTTCATTTTCGAGATTTGGTAGGTAAGAAGTTTTTAAAATCAATAGGTTCTATTCTATGTAAACATTTTTTATGTAAAACTAATGTGCCAACAAATTGCAACAATGCAGCAGCGAGATTATAAATATAAAAAAAAACTTTTTATTCTAAATATAACTGACCTTTACTGTCATTATCACTTTCATTCTTACTCTGTTCAATATCTTCAAAACTTTTATCTTTTTCATTTTCATCATTTAACACTTCATCAACCTTGTCACTTTCTTCACTAGCTGTATTTTTTTCACCTGATGGTGAAGGTGAAGGTCCTTCATCGTCCTGTTTATCATTTTCGCTATTTTCTTCTACGCTTGTTTGATCTGTGTGATTAGTTAAATCACTTTGCTCATCACTACTTATTTTTGTATCACCATTTTCGTCAACAGTTTTTGGTGGTTCTTCATTTTTAACATTATCAACTTCCTTTTTCTCTTCCTCGGGTTTTGTAGAGGTATCGTTTTCCACCTCTGTGGAATTTTCAACAACTTCTTCCTTTTCGTCCATTTTAATATCTTATTAGAAGTTTGTATACATAGACCACGATATATACATCTGCAAACAGTAAATTACATTTATTTGTACTAAATGTATACGAAGAACCGCCGCGCCCGGCACATTTGTAGGTTATGGTTGTAGCAAGCAGAAATATAAGAATATGTTCGTAATAAAATAAGAAGAATAAAATATCGTACTTCTCACAAAAACTGCATTTTATTTTAAATGCTAATGATAAATTGCATAGATATTCAGAGGAATAAGAATTAAAACGGTACTAATAGTTCCATGATATGTCCCGCGCTTATTTGATATACATGGGAAGATGAATAGTTTTTAAACTAACTTTGTACAATAGTCGATTCAGTACTCTCAGATTTATAGTTAAAAACTGTACTTTAAAATAATTTTTAATATAATAAATTGTATAGACAAAAAATATTTTTTAGCGGGTCCAAGACTCATGCAAGCTGAAAAAAGAAACGCTAATACATACATTAGTTTTAGCATAGATATAATAGTTCTAACTATACTACTTTTAATAATTGGGACATTTTCGCGGTAATACTTACATATGCACAGTTATTCTAAAAATCACAAGCACAACAAACGACCACCATTTTGGAATCAACCTGTACCAGCAATTGCGGATATGAAAGGAGCTGTCAACTCGTCATCATACATTATTAATTCGCATTGAATTAAATAATAAAGCTTTTCATTCGAATTTGCTACGGTAATTGTTTTATCGTGTGATAATAAATAATGTAAGTAGGTACTTCAAATTCGTAATTCACATAGAATAAAAAGCAATCAATGGAAAGGCCAATTTTCGCTCTTATGTTGGCACTAAGTGACGCTTGGTCGCTTGGCAGAAGGCAGAAGCTTTAATCGCTAATAGTGATGTGTATATGGTATCGATAAAATAATGATTACCGAATTAAACACGAGAATATTTTTATAAAATGAAATGGATACTAATTCGTCGTTTTTTTGGATATTTAAAAAGTTAAAATAAATGAAAATTTGCGATAGTATCTGTTGCCAATTTTTGTGGACTTTGCTGTTTAATTTCTATAATTATAATTATATTTAACAAATACAACCTTGATTACAACAATTTAAATACGTAGAGAACATCAAATAGATTGATTTTCATCTTTAAAGAAAAAGGTAAAACCTTATTTTAAGTAAATTACAGTCAGTAATGAAAATCTATTTAAATAAGATACATTATTGCAATTTATAATGCGTTTCACTTATGAACGGAATGATTTTCGTCAAATATGTCTATTTGTAACTAAATAAAATTATAGTACAGGTAAATTAGCTTGGAGAAATTTTTGCATATGTAGTGGTGTGTATATTACTCAGATCTTAGAGCGCGTTTCCACTATATCGTTCTGGCCTATACAAAAATGTTTCGATATCCTAACATTACTATTTAATTTTATACTTATTCCTAGCAACACTTTTGTTTTCAATAAAAACAAGTTTTTATTTGAAAGAAAATGGTTTTGACTTTATAAAAAAAAATATATCATTCAATTTTACGTCCTTGAGCAAACGACAAGGCGACTACCGTGAAACAATAAAATATCGTGTCCATAATAATTTGTTTCATAATTAATATTTTACCATAATAATTACGAAACAAAACAAATAAATAAATCGTCACTTGATAGTGGAAAGTGGAAACACGCACAAAACCAGAATAAACCAGTTTACGCTGTCCGCATGTGCCACGTGCAGTCGTTTGGAACCGTTAGAACATAAAGCACATTTCATTCAAAAATTATAATTATTATGTACGTAGTTTAATTGATAAATTTTGTATTTGTTGATTGTTGTTATTATTTGTTATTATTGTTATAATATTTGTTGAAGTGAATTACATGTCCCGCAGCCGGAGGCCCCAAATGAAAACTCAGATGTACTTAAAAACTACATTTAATAGCTAAAATGAGACTTTTACACCCATGTCTGCACGATGCAGACCGGAGTTAAAGAATGAATTAATAATACAGTTTAATAATTATAAAGACGTAAGCTTGGATGCTAACTAAGGGAAATCGCATCCACATTCTATTCCCGTGCGAACGGCGTATTCAGCAGTTTTGTATGAAGGCAGGGCCATAACTAGTGTTTAATTTGTGTGTAAGTGTTGTAACTTTATATTGTTAATTCAATATGGCTCCAGTGTTAAAACATGGTCGAGGCAAGCCTTTGACTTCTCAAACTAAAGAATTAAACTTTAAATGTCGTTTCTTTTTCAGGTTAGTAAATTTTTCATTTTAGTAACATTGTTAATGTAAAAGTTATATGTATGTTAAATGTGCAAATATTAAAATAAAGTCTCATCTTTTTCAGAGGAGAAACACATATAGTTTAATTTAAAATCCCTTATATATACAGGGTTACTTGTAAAACACCGGCAACCTCGCAGGACAAGATAGCTAACATCATAAGTAACAACATTTCGACTTTTGATAATTTGTTAGATTTTATTTTCATACAAAAATAAATATTCATTTAATTTTCCGTCTGAATATTATAAACTCTACGCCTCCCAAAAATTACGTAAACAAAAATCGAACGAGAGGGGGAAGGGGGCGTCGCGTCGTCCATCCGATAATTAATAGAACATAGACTTACAAATGTAAGGAGAGTACAATAAAAGTTTAAAAAATCATTTAAAAATAATTTATTGCGTTATGCCAAAAGTCGTAGAACAAATGTTGTTACTTATGATGTTAGCTATCTTGTCCTGCGAGGTTGCTGGTGTTTTACAAGTAACCCTGTATAAAATAAAAACTAAAAATAAAATGTTGTTTTATTTTATTTGCTGACCATACACTACTACAAACGCAAAAATTTCTCCAAACTAATTTACCTGTAGGTAATTATTATAGTGTACTGAGAGTCGGTATGCTTTTCGATCACTTTTCGATAGTGTAATGAAGAGTGAAGCACTATTAAAACGTAGATGGTTAACAATTTTCTGAAAATAAGATCCTCTTTTATAAGAAGAAACTATCAGTTTGTTATTAGCTATTATATTAGTATAATATTTTAATGTATTATAATATATTTATTTAAATATTTCATATTTGTCAATTTATTTTTGTTTTTATTAAATTTTTAGAATATATTTTTGAACGTTATTTGATTAGCCTGTAGACATTTGTTTTCTATTGCAAATGTCTCTGGGTAAAATATCTTCTTGCTCTATTGGATTCTTCTACGAATACTACTGCATTGATTGGTAAATTAAACGTCACTGTTAATTTTAGCCAATGGCAGACCTGTACAATAAATTTTCGAATGTCAAACTTCTTTCGTTGTTATGGCGGGTTCGTGTTTTTTCAAGCTCAAATACGAAATGAGTAGTTATGTGCGCCGCTTGGGCGGCGACATTGACAGCGATTTGTCGAATATTCTCGTTCGCCATTTTGTTAATCTTATGGAATTTTGTGTTAAGTAATCAACGTGCCAACATTCTGGGGAACCCAAATTTGGTGTGAGTAAAAGTTTTCATAATATTCACATACTTAGTCCTATCGTACTTCATTTCGCACATTAGGCATGAAATATCAATACGGCACTCGCAAATGTTTGTTTTGAACAATTTCGTATCGTAGGGTATTTAAGTATTTATGTCTATTAGGTTAGGAAGATTAACTTTCCTCCTCATTCCAGGATTTGAAATGTCTGAGAAGTCCATGGTCGCTAAGACCGTATTAAAAAGACATGAAGTTGCTCGACCTATACATATTCAGCGTTTGGAGGCCGCCTTAGATATCCGACCATTTGTGAATCAAGTTGAAAGAATACTAAATTCTGATGGTGGAAGCGACAGTGGCGACGATTCAGATATCTTATCAATGAGCAATGAACTGTCCAAAGGGGACAAGCTAATGCATGGTGTAGTCACATCAAAACAAGGTATGGCTTTATAATAAACAAGTTTTTAATTTTATGTAAATATGCCTTATTTTGCTCATTAACAGTTTGTTCATGTTTTTAGAGAGACAGAGTGATCGTCTCCGATTGTACAACTTGTCATCAGTTGGAGAGGAAAGAGAGTGGCTTCGGGATGTCCTACTCTCGTCAGAATCAGATACAAGTAGCGATGATGATAGTCCCGCTGCTAAAGACTATAGAATTAAATGTTTACTAAAAGAGAGAAAGTTTCATAACAAATATATTAAATCTTATTATAAGGACCCAAGTGTAAGTTGATATATTCTCTTCTAAAAGTATTATAATAACAAATATCTAATCTGTAAGCCTTTTGGCATGCATTGTAACATTATCAGTCTATGTATTGAGTATTGAGCAAGTTAATGGAAATTACTAAAATTAAAAGTAAGGCAAAAATTAGTTGTATGGTTGGATTGTGGTTGATATTTGTTTTTAAATGCTCAGTTACAAAGTATTGTGTTATATCTACTATATAATCATACATTTATCTGAACCATCAATACTACAGAACTGATAATCATGAAAACTATGTACATAACACAAAAAGCAATGTTTATTTTATTTTTTTCATTAATTAATGAACTAACCACGTAATTTTGTATTATACTCAATATGTAATTAACAAAGATATTATTCTTATTATTCATTTTTAACAATTTAAAGCAATTTAAACATTTTTTTACAGAACTCTAGATATATGTATTACGGAGCTGGTTTACTATCAACTATTGACCGTTATCCAGAAAGACGTATAAATAGGCCTCCACCAGTGTCAACAAGAGGTAGAAGAGGCAGGCCCTCAGATAGAGGCTTGTCTAGACCTCCACAGAAGTCTAGAAAAGTTAGGGCTAAAGAAGGTCTAGCTGATGGAAGTGATGTTGTAAGTTGTTGTACTTTTCTTCTTCATAATGATATGTTTAAGGTTCCATACTGAAATGTGAAATCGTCACATCACTGAGATCGTCTGTCTGTCTGTCCATTCGTTCATCTGTAACCAGGCTGTATCTCATGCACGGTGATAGTTAAACATTTGAAAATTTAGTACATATCTATTTGTTTGTCACTGTAACAATAAATACTAAAAATACATATTTAACCAAGTTCCCATCTCATTGTCTAATACAAAGTTAAATTAACACAGTTAGTATTAAGTGTAGAATGGGGTTATGTTTTTAACCAACTTAAAAAGAAGAGGAGGTCTCAATTCAGCCGGTATATGGCCGGTGAATATTATTAATGTATGTTTTTAAATTGCAGCCAGATGGCACTGACTGGGAGGATCATGTTAAACACATTAAAGAAGAAAATGATACTGACGAATTCACCATTGCTGAAAAGTCTGGTGTCAGGTGAGTTTACCATAATAGAAAAAATGTTTATAGAATAATAGATAATAATAGGATAGTGGTTTGGTTATTGTTTCAGGGCCGATTTTTCAATGCTTGGATAAAACTTATCTGTCCAATAAAGTTTTATATGATAATATTAAAATGTCACGTAAATTGTCAAATACAGGCAATTAGAATATGTTTTTACAATGGTATAGACTACAGGCCCGTGTTGAAAAAATTATGGGTCATTTGACCCACCAGGTGACCTATCTAGAACGATATAAGAGCATAAAATAATAAGATTCAGCACTATGACGTCACTTGTAAGCTGTCCACCTGAGTGCAGATGAGAATTCGAAGGTTCAGTTAGAGATTTTCTCCCCTTGTCTCCATGATTTTTGTACGGCGTTGCGGAATAATTGATTAAAAGTAGTATAGAAATAGTATGACACAGATGCCGTACAAAATCAAATGACCAAATTTACCCCGGCAACTGTCGAAAAATAAAAATAAATTCCGACTTTGTGGACCACCATTTTTGTACGGCATCTGTGTCATACTATTTCTATACTGCTTTTAAGCCATTATTCCGCAACGCCGTACAAAAATCATGGAGACAAGGGGAGAAAATCTCTACCTGAACTTTCGAATTCTCATCTGCACTCAGGTGGACAGCTTACGAGTGACGTCATAGTGCTGAATCTTATTATTTTATGCTCTTATATCATTCTAGATAGGTCAGGTGGTGGGTCAAATGACCCATAATTTTTTCAACATGGGCCTGTAGTCTAGTAGTTTTATACATTATTCGGCGAATAAGTCGGCCCTAAATGACATATCAAAATAACTGATTAAAATTTATTAAGCTGAGTGCTTTACTAAATTATTAAAATACCAAATAATTAACGGAAAAAATTGTAAAAAAATAAAATATGCTTTAAATATGGATTGCGATTTTAATTGTATTTATTTTCAGTTTTCAAAGCTGATAAATATTGCATCTTACTCATTAACTTTTAGGGGGCGAAAGAAAATTTCCACACTAAAGAGTCCGGAAGCGCTCACAGCGCGTCGCAAACGTCACTGGTTCCTCCTCGTAAAGAAGGAATTGGGTAAAGTGCAGCGAGCAAGGACGGCAACACATAGAGAATTAATGCTGCAGAGGAAAAGGCTTGCAACATTGTGTAGTAAGCATTGGAGACATGTCGCTATGCAGGTGGGTTTTAAACTTAAACATTTATTAATTTTTTCATTCTACTACTTTTGAATCGTCAGAATACATCATTTACTAGCAGAATGCAGTTCTAGAATGCAGAATTTTTAAGTCAAATTTCTTTATGTGCATTGAGATTTGAGAGTAAAATTTCAAGGTCGCGTTATGGAGTAAGGCGACCATATTGGTACCTTTAAATCTTGCCAAATAAGTTTCAATTCTTACACGACATGTGCTTGGCACGCACGCTCTTTTTTTCTAGTCTAGTTTTCAAATAAACCATTTCATAAATGAATATCTTGCAAATTTCTAACGTTCAAATTTTAGTGTAATAATTCTGTTTAAAATATTTTAGTTAAAACACATTATTTATTTGAATTGAACAGTCACAAAAGAACATGAAGGAAACAGTATGGCGTTGCAAGCGATTGAGTCGCGAAATGCAAGCGTACTGGCGGCGATACGATCGGGCTGAAAGGGAGACTAGAAGGAGGATGGAAAGGGAGGCGGAGGAGCAGAGGAAGGTAAAATAATATTATGATAATGTAATATAACTACCTATAAGTAAAGTATAGTATGTATTACAATAATTAAAATATCACGCTGACCGCGATTGCCTTGCAATACAGTTTTTAAAATTTTCAATTTTTTTTACCAATTGAGTAGATTTTTTATCAGTATCAATAAAACTTAATGTGGTAGTTGTAAGAATTAAGCTGTGTGAATTGTCCAGTCAATTGCGTAGGACTGAGTGTAATGTCTGTTTAAAATTTTTACCCGTAAATTCTTATTTAATTTCACGTAATTATAATAATTATATCTCTTTTCAAGCATTATATTATATCACTTCTAAAATGTGATACATTTATTTTTTCCAGATGGACGTAGAATTAATGGAAGCCAAGCGTCAACGTCGAAAGCTTAACTTCCTGATAACTCAAACGGAGCTATACGCACATTTTATGCAACGCAAGTTGAACACTACAGACGAGGGGGACAGTGGGGCGGACAGGATATTGAGACAATTGGACGAAGACAGGGATCCGAGGCTCGCTGCTATTGATAATTATGATAGGTATACTTTGGATAATTTTTTAATTTGGATACTTCAATAGTGTAGATTTCCATTGAGTTGTGAATGTTTTCATTAGAATGATAACATGAATTTCGTCACGTGGATCTATCGTGATTATATAAGCTTATTTTGCGAAAAATATTCCGCTTTATACAATTTATAAATTATTTTACTTTGTACAATTTATCCATGATGATCTTTCTTAGAATTTATTCTAATTAAATAAATACTATGGTGATATATTTATGTATTTTACGCTAAATATACACGAAACGAAGAAAGTGCGTGCGAGAGCAAAGTTTTTAAACTCAAACTCAAACATTTATTTATTCAATTAGACTTCTTCGAGAAGCACTTTTGAAACGTCAATACATATTTTTAAAATTTACCACCGATTCGGAAAGCAGTATCTATGGAGAAGAAGGCGGCAAGAAACTCCATAGTTGCTCTTTTCAGTATTACAATTTTAATTTTACAAAACATGTAAGTAACTGTACGTTACTTACATACTTTTACATAAATAATTCAAGCTCTATTATATGAAATTGATAAGTAAGGTGTGAACATAAATCATAAGCAACTATCAGTACAACATACCAGTATGTTTAAATTTAATTCGAATCATTGCGTAGTGAAAACATTCAGACGACACTAAGAATGCCCTTATTCCACCTATAGCGAAGCGATGAAAGCCCGCGCATCTCGCAACGCGCGCGAAGCGTTCCGCGCGGACCGCGCACGCACGCTCGCACTGGACGCGGCCACGGGCGGGGAGCGCTCCGAGAGACGGGACCACGACCAGCCGGCCATCTTCCGCGGCACGCTCAAGGGATACCAGCTCAAGGGGATGAACTGGCTCGCTAACTTGTACGACCAGGTGCGACTAATGTCTCAACTCCACCTATAGCGAGGCGATGAAAGCTCGCACTGGACGCGGCTACGGGCGGGGAGCGCTCCGAGAGAAGAGACCACTAACTTGTACGACCAGGTGCGTGTGCGACTAATGTCTCAACTGCACCTATAGCGAGGCGATAAAGGTCGCGCTGGCTGGCTTGTATGATCAGGTGGGGTTACAGTAAAAGTAATAATACAGGTAGATTACAATTTTACGGATTTTTATTATGTCTAATAATTGTGATTGATTTTTTACTAGATCGAGATTGATACATTTGCTTGTAATTGAACGCATTATTTCTAATTAGACTATAATGCAATAAATTACAGTTATGTATTATGCCAAGAATTTACTCTTCCTATGTCAGGTGCACGTAGCAAACCGACTGAGACTTATTCCTATATACTTTGTAAATAAACCGAATCTATGCATTATTGTCTGGTCAATTTCATCTATCAATGAGAAATCGTTAAATTGTAAAATGGGAATTCAGTATGATACAATAGGTACGATTTATTTAAAAATCAAAATTTTCGAACGTTTGTAAATCCTTCAAGTTAGAATATTTAATCTAACAGTTTGTACAATGTTTATGGTAACATGAATACTACAATGTTAATCAATAACTGTTTTCTTATTTACGTACTATTCTTACGTAAAGGTTAGAAAGCTTAAGCTTCTATATATCTTTATAATATAACTTTTCCTTTCAGGGTATCAGTGGTATATTAGCAGACGAGATGGGTCTAGGCAAAACGGTCCAGTGTATAGCATTTCTATGTCATGTGGCTGAACGACTCGGTGTATGGGGACCTTTCCTGGTGGTGTCTCCGGCTTCTACACTTCATAATTGGCAACAGGAAATGCAGAGATTTGTACCGGATTTTAAAGTGGTAAGTTTATGTGTTAACATTATAATTTAAATTTTTGACAATGTGGATAATTCTACATACATATTAAATACAAGTAAGAATCGCTAGTTTCTGTGTTGACTGAATTATATTTATTAGACATCAATAATAATTTTAAACATTTTTGAATCATAAAGTTACAATTGCGAATTGATTGAGTACAGTAAAAGTATAAGCATTTGTTTTCCCTTTCTTTACATATGGTTATTAAACAACATGTGTGGAAATTAAGCTACACTTTCATAAATATTAACACAAATTAAAAAAATTCTGACAATTTAGATACATTACTTTAAAATATAATTCGCATCAGGTACCATACTGGGGCAGTCCCAGCGAACGTAAGATCCTCCGCCAATTCTGGGAACGTAAGGACCTGCACACACAGCAAGCTGCCTTCCACGTGGTTATCACATCGTACCAGATTGTGGTCTCCGATCTCAAGTATTTGAACCGTGTGTCCTGGCAGTATATGATATTGGACGAAGCGCAAGCTATAAAAAGCTCGGCTAGCATGCGGTGGAAACTGTTACTGGGCTTTAGTTGCAGGAATCGGTTGTTGTTGTCGGGTTAGTATAAAATAAAATATACATAAATTAAAATGTGTATTAGAAGAAAGAAAGAAAGAACATTTATACACATGTAACATTTAACTATTATATATTAGAATTAAGGTTAAATATGATTATATAGGAGTACTGGTTTGCTCCAATTTTGGTAAGATTTTTATTGAATTGTTGCGTCAAAACATTTTTACGTAAGATCGATCGAAGATTTTACGTGAGACAACAAAAATTTACTTATATTATTTATTATTATTATAATAATACTTAAACATATTTTTTATCTTAGGTACACCAATACAAAACAGTATGGCGGAACTATGGGCGCTACTACATTTCATAATGCCGACACTTTTCGACTCACATGAAGAG
Organism: Colias eurytheme; assembly: GCF_061535395.1. Lineage (NCBI taxonomy): Eukaryota > Metazoa > Arthropoda > Insecta > Lepidoptera > Pieridae > Colias > Colias eurytheme. The sequence continues at coordinate 6,887,591 of NC_142999.1, read as the reverse complement.
TTTAACGAGTGGTTCTCTAAGGATATTGAGAGTCACGCGGAAAATAAGAGCACTATTGATGAAAGTATGTTGAATTGTATCTAAAATGTTTTCAATTTTAAAATTAAACTGATACATTGAGTTGATAATTTGTTCTTAGCCTTATGTTTGAAATATGTTTGAAATTGGGTAAAAATACGAAAAACTAATGAATGCCATAAAACTATTAGATCTTTTATTTTACATCTCTTCATTTTTACTTTCTTCTCTTTCGTTCAACTTTTTATATTTAAAGCGGAGAAATTTTTAAATTATAATATTCTGCTAATATTTAATATAAAAATTTACAAGTACTGCTTTTATTTTACAGAACATTTATCGCGTCTGCACATGATATTGAAACCGTTTATGTTGCGGCGAATAAAAAAAGACGTAGAAAATGAGTTATCAGACAAAATTGAGATTATGGTGCATTGTCCACTTACTATAAGGCAAAAATTATTGTATATAGGTAAGAAGAAATATATTCCATTACTGATTTTAATATAAATAATGTTTATGAGTTTTTTTAACTAATTAAACATTTATTTTCAGCATTAAAAAAGAAAATTAAAATAGAAGAGTTATTGCATTATACAATTGGATCAGAATCGGGACATAATGTTGACAAAAACTTTACCTCAAATCTAATGAATTTAGTTATGCAATTTAGGAAGGTTAGTGTAACATTTTATTTCTAATAAATGTCTTTGGCCAATATCAACTGTTTCATATCAATAAATTTGTCTTTACTATTCTAACATATGTATTTTGTTACTGCAAACAGTTGTCACTAAGTGCAGTGATAGTGGCAAATATGAAATTAATATCATTTCACTCCTTTACTTGTTGTAATTTTATTGTAATTGTAACTTATCTTATTGATCAAATTCATTTTTTTTTCATTTCAATTCATTTACATGACATTCCATACTTTTAAATGTGTGTAACGAAATGGCTAATGCATATTACCATTCAAACTCAATTAGTTTATAATAATATAATTATAATCCCAGGTATGCAATCACCCAGAGCTATTCGAGCGGCGCGACGTCAAATCCCCGTTCGCGATGCAAGTCGACGACTACAATATACCAAAGATTATTGCCGAAGACTGTATCTTACTCCGTTCCATACCCTCAAAACGTCATTTATTGTATAATAAACTTAGTGTGCTAATAACTGACTATGTGCACAGAAGTGTTAGTGAAAGTGTAAGTGTTAGTGATAAGTGTTTTTCGTTTATGCGGTTCATGGATTTGTCACCAATGGAACTGTATAGAGTTATGGTGTGCGGGTGGCTGTATGCGTGAGTATTTTTGTAATAATAATATGTAGTACATTACTTAATTTTGTTAATAATGTGTCACCTTTCTCTAAGAAATTTTTTAAAACTTGTATTGAACATCTACTTGCATATTAGTGTAAAGTGAAAAGTTAATATTTTTAATCAATCTTTTCAATCTTAAACTTAAATCGAAATGGTTAGTTTGTAAAAAGTTACTTAATATTGAGAAATATGAGTAAAAGGCAGTGTGCGCCGCGCTCGACCGTCGCTCTATACCCCGCACTATCCCAGTTTAGTGTTGACCTTGGTTTTTAAGATGTGTTAGTATTGATAGCGTAATATCGAACTAATACACATCTCTAACTTGAACATTAACATTCCTTAAAATTCCTCGGAGCTCGCGTGCGGACTGTAGACATCTCTATATCTTTTACTTCCAACATTTTTCTATTTCAGTATATTACACATAGAAGAAAGTATAGAAAAGTACGAGAAATTACGTCACAGGCAAGAATGGTGGTACGACAGTGATACAGAAAGAACACAAGAATTCGACAAAGTTAGGAGTAAACATATGTTATTAGTATGTCCTGATGGTGATGTCTTGAAAAGGAGGAAACATGACTCTACTGTGTGGAGAGATTTGCTGTTCACAGATCCATTGTGGATTGAAGGTAATATAATTAATAATAGGATATTAATAATCTACTATATAAAAATAAGTCGGGTATTCCTTCCTGGCGCTATAACTCCAGAACGCGCGAACCAATTTCCACGGTTTTGCATTCGTTGGAAAGGTTCTCGGGCTCCGTGAGGTTTATAGCAAAGAAAAGGTGTCTCTGGTGGCGAAACGGAGTTCGCCCAGTATGCTTGTTTTGTATAAGTATTGACGTTAGTTCAGAGATGTATGTGAAATATTCAAGAAATGTTTGTTGTGATGTAATGGCAAAAAGGCTTATTTATTATTCCTTTTTATAACTAACTAGCGACCCGCCTCGGCTTCGCACGGGTGCAATGCTGATACTAAATACACTACAGAAAAACTGTGAACGTTGTATATAAAAACATAGCGGCCCGCTCCGGCTTCGCACGGGTATAAAATAGATAGCCGGGCGGCCGGCCGGTACCGCCGCAAACGCTACGTCCCGCAATTTTTAAATCTGTAATATCTTCGAAAATATTTACTTAAATCATACGATGTAAAGTGCCATATAGATCTATATTAAATGAACAATGTATTGAAGGTATTTAATTGGTTAAGGATTAATGCTGTATTGGTTAAAATCGCATCAAAAATTAGCCATTATTTGTCGTAAAAAGTAAATGACAAAAAAAAGTTATTGTGGGTTATCCATAAGAGATAGACATATACCATCGCGGACTTTTCTGTAGACCTTTTCAATGTGTATAATACTTTGTACATTAATTTGATAAAACTCGTAGGGTTCAGCCTGCGTTTGCAATGTAAGCGGAAAAATGTAATTTTTTACGACATCACATTAGAAACCTCAAAAATAACAGTACTTCTCCACTATTTAATGGATGTTATTATACATATAAACCTTCCTCTTGAATCACTCTATCTATTAAAAAAAACCGCATCAAAATCCGTTGCGTAGTTTCAAAGATTTAAGCGTACAAAGGGACATAGGGACATAGGGACAGGGAAAGCGACTTTGTTTTAAATACTATGTAGTGATTAACATAATATTAACGTTATTTTGATTTAGCAACAAAATACAATAAAAATAAACTAACTCGTTTTTTTTTAAATTATGACCATCCATTTTCAAATTTGTTTGATTTTTAGGTGGTCCTTTCTATACACATACAAATCACACGATAAATTATATGTCAGAGACGATAGAACATAGAGCGATGCGAACAAGGAATTTGAAAGAAGCCAGTGGACAAGTGGTATGTATTTTTTAAATATATTTTATGTTCGTGTGAATATTTTAAAACCTTTTATATAAATAAGTGTATAATGAAAACCTTAATTTTGTTTTATGAGAGTAATGAAGTTTGTTGTTATAAGAGTTGACTTTGAATAGATATAGTAAAAATAAATGTCACTTATTATGATTGATACCGTTATAAAGTCTTGTTTTTCAATTTATCAATTACAAAAAATTAACAAACAATTAAACTTTTCATCTATATTGAACTATTATTAAATCAAGTTGTGGTCTGTATAATATAATATGTATGTCCATTATTTAGCCGGAAATGCTGACCGAAATAAAGACGGAAGACGGCGGTGTGATACCGGTAGAGAAGCAGCCAATAGAAGCGGCGGAATTTCCGCACGTGGAGCGGCCGCCAGTCGTACATTGCGATGTGCCCACACCCTTACCGACTTTCTTATATACTGTGCAACAAAAGGTAAGTCACTATCACCACAATCATCAGTCTTTTTGAAGTGAAAACTTCTTTAGCGGCGTTGGGTATAAAATCTTAAACTCGCGTCAGGACACGTGGCCTGATCGAAAAAGCGTCAGACGGATTTTTTTTTAGCCCTTATATTCCATTTGTAAGACGGATACCATTCCAAAATATCAAACATGCTCAACGTTAATAATCAAGTTTTCACTTCTGCCGGCACTCCCGGAGTGCCACCCGTCTTTTTTTTTCCCACTGCTCGGACACGGGCCTTATTGGATCAGGCCATAGTCCACTGGCCAAGTGCGGGTTGTCACATGTCGTCGAACTTTTGATTCTTCGACATGTCGGTTTCACGATATTTTCCTTCACCGTAAAGAGCAGTGGTAACGCTACAACATGCGCAGATAAATCGAATAATAAATAAATTTCCTGCACGCTCGTCCTTGCGCAGATAAATTGAAAAATCAGTGAATTTCCTGGTCTCGAAACCCGATTTGAAGTCGGAGGTTCCCACCACTGCTTTTTTTGTGAAATGCTCATAAAATATAAGTCCTACTAATATTATAAATGCGAAAGTTTGTGAGGACGGATATATGTGCGTATGTTTGTTACTCTTTCACGCAAATACTACCGAACCGATTACAATGAAATTTAGCACACATATAGATGGTAACTTGGATTAACACCCAGGATAGGTTTTATCCCGGAAATTCTACAAGAACGGGAACTATGCGGATTTTTCTTTGAAAACGCGGGTGAAGCCGCGGGCGGAAAGCTAGTTATTTATAAATTCCTTAATAACTCTATATTTTCTTAGGTGTGCGCGCCAACCCGGCAAAGTTTCTCCGTGTCCCGTTCGCACGCGTACCACATAAAGCGGCACACTCACTGCGAGACGCGGCTCGGCAGCGACACGGTCGCGCGGCTAGTGGACAACGCACGGCCGCCCTACGGGTGGGCGAGTTTGCAAGTGCCAGGTGAGAAAAAAATTAAAAAGAACGTGTGAGCACACGTGTCAGAAGTTAAACTTTTTTTGCCAAGAAAATCGTCACGTGTCAGAAGTGAAACTTTTTTTGCGTCGTCTTACTCCATGACGTGACTGTATTGCCATGACGCGTTGCAATTTTACTCTAAATGCACCTAAAGAATTTTACTTCAAAAATCTTTAGGTGTGCAATTTAATACTTCGTGGTCATTCAGCACGCGTACGAAATAAAACGGTACACTCACTGCCAAATGGTGGACAATGTGATAATTTTTGCGAAACAAGTTCTATTTTTCTGGTTTACAATACATGATGTTTTTGAATGAAAATTTTAAAACGAAAAAAGTCTTTCGTATTAAGGTTCACGAGGTTAAACAAATAGAGACAACTCATTTTTATTAATTTTATTAATAATTATATTTTTATTAACAGATAAAAATCAGCTAGTGAGCGATGCGGGCAAATTAACAGTATTAGATTCGTTGTTGAAAAGACTGAAGGAGCGCGGACACAGGGTGCTCATATACAGTCAGATGACCAAGATGATTGATCTCTTAGAGGTATGTTACTTATTTATTAATTTAAATTATCTAAAGACTAAAGATGTATAATATGAAATAAATAAATGCAGAAGAACCAAAATACATAATTGAAATTATTGTATTTTCACTGATCCTTGATAACTGTACAAAGTATGAATTAAAACTGTCCATTTAAAGTGCATATAAATCGAGTCAAGGAGTTGGTTAAGTTCATCTAGCAATTTCTTAAAAAGTGAATGAAATAAATTTTACTTTCAATTGTATAATTAAAAGTGTTTTAGGGCCGATTTTTCAATGCTTTGATAGAACTTATTCGTCAAATAATGTATAAAACTACCATTTTAAAAACGAATTATAATTGCCCGTATTTGACAGTTTACGTGACATTTTAATATTATCGTGTAATACTTTATTGGACGGATAAGTTTTATCCAAGCATTGAAAAATCTTTTATTCAATATAGTTTAAACTACAATTTTTTATTATTTACACTAGAGAAATGTTTTTGTTTATAGGAATACATGTGGCACAGGAAACACAAATACATGCGGTTAGACGGTTCCAGTAAGATTTCAGCGCGTCGCGATATGGTCGCTGATTTTCAGGTAAAATACAATAAAATAAATTAAACTGATCACATTATTTAATCAAATCAAATTCAAATTTTAGTATTTTTGATGAAAGCTTTCGATAAAAGTGGTATAAGTAAATTAAATATATCGTTTTTTTAATGTCGTGATTACTTTTTACTTTGATTAGCTTTGAGTAGCTAGTAAAAGTTGTGAATGTGAAAGTTTTTTTCTATCTTCTACCCTCTTTATATGAAATATAATTTTATACACAAATATTATTTAATTTTATAGATTGTATATATTTATTTTGTAATATATTTTGTACAGGCTCGCACAGATATATTTGTGTTCTTACTGTCGACGCGTGCCGGCGGCTTGGGCATCAATCTGACCGCTGCTGATACTGTAAGTTTATATATTTTTTAAGTTACTGCTTCACTCACTGAACAAAAAAAAGATGGCGCGTAACGGAAAAATGGTCATCGAAGTGCGGTAAACATAATGACATACATGTTATCAGACTCTTTTAATCAATGATATTTTATGTATAGATACGTTATATACTCACAATATATCAAAAAAAAATGCTTCATATGCAGTGTCAGGCACACACAAATACAATTTTCATTTTACTTAATTTATTACATTGACAGACTGTATAAGAGAGATGGCTCTAATAAAATGATATAAACAAAAAAGACAAAGATAGTTTGTCACTTCTGCGCAGGTGTAAGCAAAAGTCATAAGAATTCGCCAATTAAATATAAATAAACAAATAGTTGCCATGGTAATTGGCATAGACTAACGACACAGAAGGTTCAATGTTATAGATATTATAGATGTTAAGATTCCTGCACAAGTAAATAAATACAGTGACAATTTCATTTACTATTTTATGATTATTATGATGTCGTATTACAATGAAAAAAAAAATTTTTTTTTGGAGATATAAGTAACTGTATTAAGTATTTATTACTAGCTGTGGTGTTCGTTTTCGGTCATCATCATTTCACCCGATAAACACCCACTGCTGAGCATACTGCATAATCCTCCTTATAGAACTCCATAAGGACCGATCTTACGCTATTCGTTTCAAGGCAGTTCCCGAAACCCGTACAAGGTCATCACTCCAACTTGTAGGATAATTATAATAATAGTGGTGCCTAGATGAAAAGGATGAAATAAAAGAAAGGATGAAGTATAAGCCTTTTTTATCTAAAACACAAATAAAATTTATGTTCAATAGCTATTTACAGAAAAGCAAATAGCATTTTTCGTCAGTTGCGATAATCTTTTCTTTAATGTTTACGTACTTATATTCAACATCATTTTATTTTTATTTATCATTTTATTATTGCAAACAAACATTTTTGGCATCACGATTTCATTGTATATAATAAATAGCTATATTTGTTAATTATATGCACTGGATGTAAACTGTGGATTTAAATATAAAAATAATCAAGTATTTACCAAAATCGAAATTAATAAAATAACCGTTCTATTTTCAATAATCGTATCTACATGATAATCTTTGAACACAGTGTACGCTAGCTTTGTCACACTAGTGATTGAAGCAATGTTTTATCCCTTTCATTATTTCAATACACGTGTCAAGCAAGTGTCATTCATAAAGAATTGTAAATTGTTATTTTTACTCTTAAACTGTAATAATTTAATATATTTTGCTGTGATATGATATTCCTTTATCTTTTTTTATTTTTTTGCACGAATACGTGCACTTTCTGAACACACAGGAAGGCATTTTCGACAACTTTAATGTACCTATCGGCATATACGCTCACTGGGACCGGTGACAATCTGACTGATTGCATTGGTCCCAAATAGGACCAATTCACGGAATCAGTTTTGATGCGTTGATGACGTATCTACCTCTTGTTTCTATATATAATATCATTGCTTTTAATGAAAAACAACAATCGAAGTCGTCTTATTTGTGAAATAATCGATAAATAGCAAACATAATGGTGGGTCAATTTTTTTGATGACCAGTGTATACCTAATATATTATACTAATGCAGGTGATATTCTACGACTCGGACTGGAACCCGACGGTGGACCAGCAGGCGATGGACCGCGCGCACCGCCTGGGGCAGACCAAGCAGGTCACGGTGTACCGCCTCATCTGCAAGGGCACCATTGAGGAACGCATCCTGCAGCGCGCCAAGGAGAAGAGCGAGGTAACATAGTGTTTATTGATTCATTCATGATTCATTCATTCATTGGGCGAAGTGTAGTTGAAATTAAAACAGCAAATACTTTTGATAATGTGGAGTTTTATTTCTTAACGACTTATACAATATGGCAGACGGCAGTACAGCAGTAAAAGGAAACGGACATAGACATACTGCATACAGATTCAAGACGGAGTATTGCCAACTTAATATTACATTGTCTACCATAGACTAATGCCAACACGAAGCATGTAACGGAAGTCGTATGCGTCCATAGTGCGGGCAAACTACTGAACCGTCTTTGAGCAAAATAAACTACCCATGTAGTCGCTCGATTGCTTTTCAAAATTCATTAAGGGCCGGCGCAGAGCATTTTTGAATGTCAAACTATTATCGACATTGTCCTCATTATATAATTTTAATCAAACAACAATTTATTCCCAAAAAGCATCGAAGCGTCACAATATCACTAATTGAAATATCTATCACGCGCTACATGCAATCATATTACATACAAACAACAACAACAAACAATCAAATTAGCATAACAATAACATAAATAGATTCAAATTTTAATATAATTAGAAACACGCGCTTTCATCCACACTTTGTAGCCTTGTAATGATTATATAATTTTTCATGTAAGTAACAAAAATTTATCCTCTGTGTATAATTATAATAAAAATGTATTTTTCCATGTAGATTCAACGTATGGTGATCAGCGGCGGTAACTTCAAGCCTGACACTCTAAAGCCTAAAGAAGTTGTGTCGTTGCTTCTCGATGACGAAGAAATTGAACTCAAATGTAAGTATTTTTATAATAACCGTGAATGTTAGTCATATTTTAGTTTGTACGATTCAGTATTGCATTCGTAACATAAATTTGCTATTAATTATATTTGTATACTTTCATAGTAAATAAAATGTTGATTTTTGCAGTGTAGAAAATATAGAAGCTGCAGATAAACTTCAAGCATAATTTCTCAGCGTGATAGTTTCTGTAAATATGTAAAATATGTTCTTGTCTGTCTGTGTAGTATTTTATTATCATTAAAATTGTACTTATGTTTTAAATCTTTTTCGATAAACAGATCGTCAAAAGTCTGAAGAGAAGAAAATGATGGAGGAACGAGAAAGAAAACGGAAGTTGGGTATACTGCCTGCGCAGCCTGCAGTAAGTAGATTCTTTTAACTATTACAAGCGGTCCGCCCCGGCTTCGCCCGTGGTACATATTTACGTTTTCTCTACATAAGAACAATCCTCGTACTTCAAGGAATATAATAAAAAAAGAATTATCGAAATCGGTTCAGCCGTTCTCGAGTTATGCGCTTACCAACACATTTTGCGATTCATTTTTATATTGTATAAGAATATTATTATATATTGCCTTAATAAGAATATTGGTCCTTCGAAACGGATTACCTTTTTGAAGGACTAATATTCTGAATTTATGTATTTATTAAAGAATATTGGTCGATGTATTTATTAAGCGCAATACACATTGAGCCCGCCGGGCCGCCGACATATGTCGGCAACTTTTTGTCGGCGGTCTAGTTGGCGGCTTCACTTATTACAAGTCGGAAAATTTGGTCGGCGGCATGTCGGCGGCTTGAGATGAGAAATTTATTTGGCATTCAGTGATTGCCGTGTGTCGATAAAGGTTGTGTGGTAAGTGGTTGTGTCATATAATTTTGGTGGTGTATCTTCGATAATTCAGTAAATAGAAATAATCTTAAAAATGAAAAATACAAGCACGTCACTACAGGTCGAGCGTCGCCGCCCGCCGGGCAACTGAGCGCAGGCGTACCCAAGCCGCCAATATGTCGGCGGGCAACACGCGCGGGCGCATGTTGCCGACATGATTCTTTTCATACAGGCCGCCGGGTTGTGTCGCCGGGCTTTGTCGGCGGCCCGGCGGGCTCAATGTGTATTGCGCTTTAAGAGTTTATGTATTTATTGAAAACCATTTAATAAAAATCGTACGTAATAATGATATATCGTATTCGACGCTAAACAACATTCACTCACATGCTAACTTAAAGTAATGGATAAAAAAAATATTATAATGATGTTTTGTGTACTTTAACCGTATTATAGAAAGAGTTATTTCCATTATTAACTTAAATATTTAAAAATGTATAATTTTGTCGTAGCCGGCAGCCACAGAATCGAAACGTGCGCGCGAGTCAGCGTCGGAACCGGGCAGTCCGCTGCAAGTTGATGATGAAGCTGACCTCATGGTGGACGTCTCTCATACTATACCGACGTGTGAGTATTTTAAGTATTAACTATATGTTTTACTATAGATATCGCATATGTTATGCTTGGTAACGTGTGGTTATTGTTGTAATGTTTCTTGATACAATGTTTTATACAATTTTCTTATCTGAGTTTATCCTATCCTACTTCCTAATAATATTATAAATACGACAGTTTGTGAGGATGTATCATGTATGTGTATGTATGTATAACCGTTTGTTACTCTTTCACGCAGATACTACTCAACCGATTATAACACACATATAGAGGGTAACTTGGATTAACACATAGGATAGGTTTTATCCCGGAAATCCAACGGGAACGGGAACTATGCGGGGTTTTCTTTGAAAACGCGGGCGAAGCAGCGGGCGCAAAGTAAATACAGAAAACAGATGTGATACGTATTTTCATATCTTTAATCTCTGAAAATCTAATCGGATGTAAAAATCCGCATTGATTTTTGTTTGATGACTTAAGTTGAAATGATTCATTTTCGTGACTTTTGAGGGTGTGAGTTTCAATAATTTATAGCTATATCTACAGGTCACGGTCACAATATTTTCTCGCTATGTTATCTAGATACTATAATATTATAAAGCCGAAGAGTTTGTTTGTTTGTTTGAACGCGCTAATCTCGAGAACTACTGTCGGAGCGGAGCACTGCGGGTAAAACCGCGAGGCGCAGCTAGTAAAAACATAAAAAAGATGAAATGTGCCATTTTCCCAGAAATTCCATATAAATAGAAAGTTGATTGATGACTACTAATTGAAATGAAAACCGTCTTTGGAAGGTGCGGTTTGCAATAATTTGTAGCTCATATGGCTAAATATGATAAAGTAAGGCACATCGCGATTTATATTCCAAACTAGCTTTCCGCCCGCGGCTTCGCCCGCTTTGTCTAAAACATAATAAATTATATACTAAAACCTTCCTCTTGAATCACTCTATCTATTAAAAAAACCGCATCAAAATCCGTTGCGTAGTTTTAAAGATATATGGATACATAGGACATAGGGACAGAGAAAGCGACTTTGTTTTATACTATGTAGTGAAGTATAGGCCATTTAACATCAAATGATACATTAACTAGCTTTCCGCCCGCGGCTTCGCCCGCATTTTCAAAGATAAACCCGCATAGATCCCGTTCCCGTGGGATTTCCGGGATAAAACCTATCCTATGTGTTAATCCAAGTTACCCTCTATATGTGTGCTATTTATCATTGTAATCGGTTCAGTAATTTTTACGTGAAAGAGTAACAAACATCCATACAAACTTTCGCCTTTATAATAGTATTAAGATTAAGATAGGATAGGATAGGATTTTGATCATGTCACTCGTTATTTCTAGCATACACGAGCAGTTCCCGCGGCACATGGGGCCGTGCAGCCCGCGGCGGCCGGCGGGGCCGCCCGCGGGGCTCGAGACACGCGGCGCGGCGCCCCGAGCCCGCGCCCCCGGATAATGCATCTGCGGTTGCGGCCGGTATGTGCACTTGTGGTGTTATATTATATTATATTATTTGCTTTTTGACAGCTTCAAGCCTATGAAATTTTTGACAGGTACGAGCTACACAGAATGATTCAATACCATTGTGCTACCGATTAAATGTATATATACATACAGATAGCTTTATGGTAAGAAAATGGCGTAATATAAAAAAAAAATATTTTCCTATCCGCAGGTGCATTGCTATTAGAATCCAACATGCCTCTGGAGATAGTTGAGAGGGGCGGCTTGTCCCGCGGGCGGCGCGGGCCCGGCCGGCCGCGCCTGCGGGGCGCAGCACCCCGGGCTCCCGTGAGGCGGCCGCGGAGGCCGAGGGAGCCGCTGCTCGTGCCGCTCGCACCTCCGCCTTGAAGTAAGGTGCGATAGTATTGTGGTAGTGCCACAGAATACATAATACAGTAGAACCCCGTTAAGTCGAACCTCGATAAGTCAAAAACCTCCAAATCTCGAAAAAATGTTTTGTTCCCTTCCCTTCAAACACCAAAACCTCCATTACTTGAAATCTCTACCCTCTGTTAGTCGAAATAATCACCGAGTCCCTCCAAACCATTTTGGTACATATTTTCACTCTATAACTCGAAAAATTAAATTTAACCTCTGTATCTCGAACATAGCAACTTTTATTTTACAACCTTTACAACTTGATCATTAGGAATTTATTCAAATCAAAATTTCTTATCAAAATTTATAAGAATAAACCTCAAACTCTTTATGTCGAATCAAAATCCGCCTAAGTCGAAATCCTCCATAAGTTGAAAACTATAACTCGAATTTTTTGGCGTCTCCCTTGGTATTCGACTTATAGAAGTTCTACTGTAATAGCTAAACGCTACAGAACGGACACCCTCCGCCTCCCGCCAAAATTACTTACCTCTCACCCCGCACGATCATGCTATAAATGGTCCGCATTTTTCTGCAAGGACGATACGCAACGAAGATTGACAACATTAATCAAATTGAGAAAGTAATTTTATTATTTTGGATTAGTAATTATCGTTTTTCGTAGAAAATGGTTAGATATTGTGCTGTTTACGGATGTATTTCATCAGAAAAACGCGAATTTCTTTACGCTAGTCAAAATTAATGTGCGAACCCTAAAGCGTTAACACACACATTTGCACTCTCTACAGTCATACAGTGTGACTGTCAAAACGATAATTTTGTATGGAGTGTCCGGGGTATGGCAATAGCTTAAAAATCACAAATGTCTCCATTCCGACGTGAAAAAAGAAATACACTTTCGCGTTTAATTGAATAATTACTATATTGAAGTGTGTGTAAATTTATCACATATGTATTATAACAAGAGTTTAACCATATCAATTCATTTTTTACAGATTATACCGATGTCAGATGCTGCGGCGGCAGGAACCCACCTTTAGTGCAATTTTATTTTAATTTTACACATAAAGATGACAATATAAATAATGTACATATTTTTTTCATTTACAACATTAGCTGGCGAAGTTTAACTTTGTTATATTTATTAAACGACATTAATTGTAAATCATTTAGTTAGGAATTATTTTAAGTTGGACATAAAATTCATTTGGTTGAAAACCATTTTTTCGCATTTATGTTTGTTTCAAATTGTTTGTAACCATCTTATACATTCATATATTTATCAATCAATTTTGATCTGTCGATACTGGATAATTCGATGTATTGAAAGATGTAAAAAACTGCCAATTTATTATAATAAAGTTATGATGTGAACTCAAACGTGATTTTATTTACACCCTTATACCTATAGAACTATAAGAATTGCAATCTAAGAAAGAAACTCGCATTAAGAGAGTTTTGTTTAGTTTTTTCACTCTTTTTACATAATATCTGTAAATGATAAATACAATTTTGTAAGAGTTTTTTCTAATTGAGCGTAATGTACCGTTCTATGGTCTATATTCTATTATACAATCTTTATGATAATATATCTATTACTTCTTTGCGTGTTTGTCACAACTGCTCCTAAACATCTGGAACAGGTTTTTTTCTGTGACTGTATATTACTTTAAAATTCGATGCATGCGAAGACACTACTAGCAAAAGCAAGTACTCTAAACTCATTCATACAGTATTATATTTTGTTGTTGGATAAACATAAGAATTAAGTTTTCTTATAATGCCACTAATTCATTAAAACTACAACCTATAAATACGATATTCAAGAACCTCGTAAGATTTTTCATTCCGTTAAAAATAACCCTCAATAATTTTAAAATACAACGCAAAGATCATAGCATCACATTGAGCATCACGTTATGTGTAAGAACTTGTTATCTGCATATATCTCGATCTATTGAAATGATTTAGAGGCAATCAAATAGTACACGCATATATTAGCATGCGTCGCGCACACTTTGGCGCCTGCTCGCAAATTCTGCGTCACGACATACTTCCGCGATTCTTTGGCGATCTGTTTGACTAGTTCATTAATTAAATTAAAACAAAATATGCTGCTGGGGTGTTAATAGGGCAAATAAAAGTACCTACATCCGCTCATTCACTCATTGATTTTCATTCCATCTCCATTCTAGAAATTATTATTCGGGACTTAAAAAGCAATTTAAATCACAACTTCACAAGCTGTTACAGATAGTTAAGTTTTTACTTTTTCTTCTCAAAGACTAGGCTTTTTAACATGTAAATTTCATTTTTTCACATTTTTGCCCCCTAGCACCTGAGCTTAAAATATAACGTTGTTTTGTGTAATAAGTGACGTACAAATTTCGCACTGTATGTTTTGATGGAATTACTTTTCCAAATGATTTAAGTCTCCTTATTTATTACACGAAATGCATAAAATCAGTATCAGAGTAATTTTCAGAACGTATAAAGGATAAACATTTCCTCGTAAACATAATCAAGTAGTAGTCTACATGTGCAATGTAGACCACTGATTAGAAGCGTAAAAGCATCAATTACTGGTATATTGAGTTATTATGTGGGAATGCGTTGTTTCAGTGAACCGAAGGCGTGGGGTCGCATGTGAATGAGCGCCTAATGAGATGACCTCCTTAACGACTCTATCGACGTGATAGTGTTGGCTAGTGTGGAGTACGCTTCTGTATGTGCAAAAATTAAAAAAAAAATGTAGCCGTTGAAATGTTGACAGATTTTTGTTTTTATTAGATGATTTAAAAAGGGGCGGCGGTAATTACTTTGATCATATTTTTTTTAAGTTGTTTCATTTAGTTAATCTTGAAACAGCTGAACAAAATTTTACAGGATTTAAACCGGTAGTAAGATAATTTATAGAGTTATTTATAAGTTATATTAACCTTACCTTACCTTAATATGAATTAGTTAAGAACTACGTTATAATCATCAGAAACAAGCAGGCAAAGTAGGCTGCGTTTTAAGTTAGGTATTCTAATTATGTTCTTTAAAGTTTAAATCAAATCTAGTTTAATTTTAGAAATTAAGCAAAAGCATTCATAATATTCTCTATCAGATACTTTGATCCATTCCATTTTATTAAATTAGCAAATGATAAAACCTCATAATAATCAACGCCAGAGAGATGATTGCTCCATATCGGATGAAGACTAAAATAAACGTGCCCTTAATATATTATCATCATATATATTTTATTCTATAATATTTTTACAATCTTACATTAGTCGTATATTTTCTATCTGCTAGAAAAATGTTATTCCATATATTTTAGCCGTGGTTACGTATCACACGCAGTCACATGGCGGTCATTATCACCAAGCACTGCCTACATACAAATTAGTCGTGTCGCAAGTGATTCCTTGAATGAACTATACATAATAGAATAACAGGAAGTTCAAGGTTTCCTACACTGGTATGCGATTTCATATTTAATAGCCCGTTAGCAACTTTTAATGACACCTGCCATTGTAAGGATAGCTGTGCTTCGTATTTAAATTTCCTAGAAAAGGAATATAATTGGTCAAAGGAATTATGCTAGGCTAGAGTGGGAATATTGATTAATAAGGTGCTTTTTTTATTCATTAAATATGGTGCTCGATATTTCATGCACAAAATACTTTTTATAAATGTTTTGGTAATATAGAACGTTTCGTTAAATCTAATCAAAATAACAAATACCTAATATTCTGGATCGATTTCTAAACGTTTTATAAAACTAGGTAGTATTATATTTTTAGTTTCTAGATTAAATCACCTATATAACTAATAACTTGTGCAAATATAATTTGATCACTGAATTTCTGATGCGATCAAACTCCTAGTATGATGACTACGTATGTCAAGTTTATTATTCTAAATAAAGACTGAAAAAAAAAACCTTTCAAAATCAGTTCTAGGAGTTCCATTCAGGTTAATAGTATCTATTTATAAACACCATTAGCATAAATCAAATGATGCGATTTTCCACCTCAGCACCTCGTCACATTCATCACGTGTTGACAGTTACAAAGTATGAATGTTTTTGCAGTAATGTATCATCACACCGCCCTTACATTCAATCATCGAGCCATCGATGTTCAGAGGATTCCAGGTTTTTCTATACATTCCTGTACCTTGTATGACTGGAGGATCATTTGTTTAATGAACCGTTTAATTTTAGGACTGTTCGGGTCATTTATGACAATGTATGGTACCTACTAATTTTAGATTGAGCTGTATTTTTTTCTCTGAAGTATGGAAAATTTAGAATATTTATTTTTTAATACATCAATACGTTTTCTAATCTTTATGTTTTAGTATCTCACTATTAATTATATTAATGTACACAATTGATGCTTGTGAATTTTATTTGGCGATGGGTGTTCTACATATATTTATCCAATAATTATTAATTCCGTAAACCTGCAGGATCCATATAGGTACTATCATGAAATGTGTAAGATCTAATCTTATTCGAGAACAATTCAATGCTCTATCTTACGTTGTAGTATTTGAAAAATTAAAAAAAAAAACAATGAACTTGATATTTTAAAATAAGGAAGGCTTATACAGGTTACCTACCTAATACCTATATCAGCAGGATTTATTCCGAAAAACAATGTTTCGTGATTGATTAAATGTACGCAGTATTGTAGGAAATTATTCAATTGTTTAAATTGTGTAGAGTGTGTACGATACTATTACGATATTACATGCGTTGATGTCTTTATTTTTATATTTTTGCCTTGTTATATTATGCATTATAATATTAGTAACTACCTACATATCAATTTTAAAATTAAATTTATTCTACCTCTATTTTTGTGTAGATAGTATATCGATACATATCGTTTTTTAGAGTCAAAACTATCCAATTGCATCTATTTTAACGATCCCTCTTTGCCATAAGGAATATCAGTCATAACAAAATCGTCACGTAAATGAAACACACGTTTTAGCGTTATTTCCATATTGTGGGGTGCAATTGGATACGTTTTTTGCTGAGGTTTTAATTTGAGGTGTAAAAAACGTTGGGGTGTAGAGGATACTTATCTTTCGCGCTGACGATATGTTATCATGCACAAGCATAGAGTTCTCAAACTTGGGTAATTAGTTACCGTGCAGTTTGTTTAAACGTCGATCGAATACATCCAGCTATAGTAGTTAGTTTGGTACTCATTATATTTTGTTGTTCTGTTATTTTTTGGTGAAAATTTTCATTGTTCACAGAGCTGAAGAAGTTTTTATCAGCTATCAAAGTGTTTTTTATTTGTAGATACATAATGTATTTTAATCATCTCCTTCATAAAAAATATATACAGTATCTACTAGTAGAAACATTATATTGCAATGAACTGTTTTTATTTGTAAATTTTTACAATGATAAATTGACACAAATTACAACATTTAAGATAAACATGTGCAAAATACAGTAAACTTTAGGCACCTCAGCCTCAGCTCACGCGACATCTCAGCTAGCTTGTAAAGACATCCGTCATTCCACGCTTTGCTGACTTACCGACTCTTATGTTTTTAAGCGCGCTACTCAACCTCCGCCATTTTGTTCGCATCTCCATTTCTTGAGGGTTCCATAAGATTTCATGTGTATAAAAACATGTTTGAAGCTCTCGTTAAAATGGCCCCAGCCCCCGAATTACGGGGGTGTAATGTGTCATTTCCGATAAAATTTTTAGGAAGAACTTTAAGATGTCACGTCACTTTTTATCTTTTTATGCAAAGCGTTCTTTTGTAAACAAACTTGAATCTTATTTATTGAATTACTTTATTGAAAACTTCGAAATTTATACGAATAATATATTTGGATAAACTAAAGCCTGTGTTAGTTATGAAAATTTTTCATTGCTTATAGATCGAACTTGTAAGTAATACATGGTAATACGTACAACGTACTGCTTATTATTTCCATCCATCCTTTAAGTAAATATTTAATTATTATCAATTGGACAAATTATACCTACTCTTATCAAAATTTCCATCCGTATACGATTATTATTATATTTTTTTAAACGAGTGTTTAACAGAACTATACCCTACATAAAGTAAAAAACAACAATCAGTGCGGTTCTTTCCTCAAAAATCATTAAAGTATAATGGACAAGGATTTGAGAGGTACATCCGAAGGGTCTTATAACGTCAGTTTTAGTCAGGGGTGCGAAAGTGATGATATATTCATGCAGAGGGAGGGACTGGTGATTAATGGCCATATGTTGATATATTAATGTTGGAGACCTAAAAAACTGCCCTGGAGATAAAACAATTGAAACCTCATTATGCGAAACAGAAAAAATAGTAACTACGTTGATGGAGCCAGCAATGAATTGTTTTTAAAAGTGGACATTTTTTTTTAGATTTATTTACAGAAAATGCGTTCATCAATATATATTTATAACTTATGTATTTATCTAATTACCTATTAAATCAGCAATAAATGTAATAACAAGGTTATGTATTAGGTATTTATTCTACTAAGTGCAAATATACTTATCTACATATATTGAGTGTGTATAGTTTCATATAAATTGTAACGTTAGAACCTTCTTCTGCTGCAGCTCTATTATAATTTATAATGCCTTATTACTTATTATTTATCACAAAACATTTTCTCTATACCGGTATCGTCGAAAAAGCCGTCGCGACGCTCGTACTCGTAGACGTTTGATATATTTGCGTACATTATGCAAAGCGCGGTCATTACCTATAGATTTTCCATTAGCCCCGCAAACTGTTGTAATATTGATATGTAGTGTATATTTAGCTAGATCAATATTCTATGGTCTGGACTGCATAATGGCTTTTGGAAGATCGCGCGGGAAAGTGCATGGTGCGCTTTATTGTTTATTTTGTTTACGGTTATTAATGAGTAGCTGTGCCCTGCGATTTTACCCTCAGTGCTCCACTCCTGTTGATCTTAGCGCGATGCTATATAGCCTATATATAGCCTTCCTCGATAAATGGGCTATCTAACACCGAAAGAATTTTTCAAATTGGACCAGTAATTCCCGAGATAAGCGCGTTCTAACAAATAAACAAACAAACTCTTCAGCTTTATAATATTAGTATAGATAGAATATATAACATTCATCCATTTTCAATTAAGCTTGCAAACTAAACTATCGTAAGAACGCGGAAAATTTTGGTTTTATTATAAGGATTCAGATATCTTCGGTTCTATATTCGTGTTTACTTTATCGTTATTTGTAATACTTAATCATTTTAATAAAGAAATGCAACAAAATACTAAATGGTAAAGTCGTATTCTTTATTAGTTAAATTGTGATTCCTAGTGACACAAAGGTATTATTTTCTGACATTATGTGAATTAAATATATGTACAGTTTTTCTACAGTGCGTACAAAAAGAATTAATTGCTTACATTTTATAAATCACTATTCTACGCGACGATACAATGCTACAAATGGATGTATTTCAGCATAATAGTCCAGTGCGCGTCCTGCTAATTAATTAGACACTCCAAATTAATTACCCAGCTATAGTACAGCTTATACCGAGCTTGGTTGTCTCGGAAATATAAGTTAAATATGATCACATTTGGAGTAGCTTTGTTTTGAGAAAGTCATCAATAAATATAAATAACTATTTGTTGATGACTCTTTTTTCTTATGGGAAGATGAACATTTTAAATGAGACTGAATTTATTTCCTCATATATTATTACTATACTAGGTACTTATTCGCTCGTAGATTTTCCCTTTTATCTAAAGCTTTTACCCGCATCGAAAATCGGTTCACCATATTTTGCGTGAAGGACTAACAAACAAATATCTACACAAACTTTCGCATTTATAATATTAGAAGGATTTAAATATTTCGAGTACGACACGATGACGACTATCTATGTGTTATAATTATTATGGAATACTCATAAATTTAAATTGAGAAATAGAATTAAATTTCACCAGCAAACAAGGCACGCTCGCTAGCCAAAGCCAAAATTCAATCTATTTCGTTGAAAAGTTCACCAGCATTCCTAGAAGACTTATTAGTCAAAAACAAAGTCATAAAATAAATTCATAATCAAAGTTAACAGACGATATCGGTAACTCGCGTGCACTAGCTGCCCGGATGACAGGAACAGATTGCTAGCAAATACAATCGAAAAGATGGTGGAAAAGTTGGCATTACAATCTGGATCGTATTTATGTCAGGACAGAGTTTGTCACGAAAATTGCTTATTTCGTTTGATTTACGGTTAGCCTAAATAAAAGTACTGAAGAATGGAATGCTCGAATGCTTGATGCTTTTTATTGCAGAAATGGATTTCCGATTTATGGTATATGCAAATGGATTGGATATGCAATAAGGTTATAGTCCGGGATCCATCGCTCATTAATTTTGCAAGTGATTACTATCAAGCTAATTTTTCGTGAGTAGCTTTATTTTGATGAGATGCCCAATAATTTCATGTACGAAACTCTCGATTGTGGTAGCTTACAGAGGTAACAAGGATAAAAATTTTTGATTTGACGGTTCTCAAATATTTATTACGCAATTTGTAGGACAATATGTCTGTTGAATTATATAAGTATTAAATAAGTGAAAATAAAAAAATCAGCTGGTTAGTAATCATTTATGATGACCTCGTTATCGATACACATTGGAAAGGGGGACTCTTTGATCAAACCATAGATTTTGTAGGACAAATATTTTTTTCGAATAATTTAGATAATTATCTTGAGATTGAACAAAAAAAAACATTCAGTTAGTAATTAATATTTGAGAACCATCAAATCAAAATATTTTATCCTTGTTTCCTCTGTTAGCTACCACAATCGAGAGTTTCGTACATGAAATTATTGGGCATCTCATCAAAATAAAGCTACTCACGAAAAATTAGCTTGATAGTAATCACTTGCAAAATTAATGAGCGATGGATCCCGGACTATTATTGGTGTTTGACATACTTCTGAGTTAGATATCGTATATTTGATTTAGAAGCATGATATAACTAGGTACCTATCGTTAGTAAATCGAGGACTAGAGTTAAAGTTTCAGAAAGGTTAGTGATAAAGTTGTGTCTGTGAACTTATAAGTAGGTAAATAGTAATAGATACTATATTTCCTTACTAGAGTATGAGTAATTATTATGATGACAACCGAGAGGACAAAGAGAAATATAGATATATATATGTATATGGCAATGACATTGTTGCATTTTTAAAATGGTCAAAGGTCAAGTATCAAGAACACTCAAACCTAAGAGCGATCTGTAAAGTAAAGTAGAATCTCTTATTATCTGTAAGTGTAAGAGAGATATCTCTTCAGTTTTGCCGTTGAAAGTGTAACCTAAAATTTTTAGTTGATTTTTGATTTCAAATTTGTATTCGTGTCGTGAGTACTATAAAATACTAGCTGCGCTCCGCGGTTTCACCCGCTTAGCTCCGCTCCTGTTGGTCTCAGCGTGATGATATATTATAGCCTATAGCCTTCCTCGATGAATGGGCTATCTAACGCCAAAATAATTTTTCAAATCGGACCAGTAGTTCCTGAGATTAGCGCGTTCAAACAAACAAACTCTTCATCTTTATAATATTAGTATAGATTTGTAAGGTCTTTTATTTACTAACTTAAAGATTCTCAAAGGTCTCCTAAAGAAATTTCACAAGACTTTCATATCGAAAGTGCCCAGTAGGCGGACAAACAGAAGCAAATGACATTTGTTATGAAAACATGCAAGTGCTAATCGTGGCCCAGTTCCTGAATGTTTTCCGTTGATTAAATAGTTGCTTGACATTGACGAAGTATTTGTATAATTGGTTTGGGAGACCATTTATAGAAAACTGATAGTTTTAATGAATTCCAAACTCCAATTTCAAATATATTTAAGGGCAAAACAAGTTTAAGGTAATACGTCAATCATGTGACGGAAAACTTTGTGTTTGTGTGACATTTTTGGTCGAGCATACTTTACGAAAAATGTCACACCAATATAATTTTTACTTACATGTACTTACCCAAGGCGATGTTACTCAAGGTTATCTCTGCTATTAACTTAAGTACAATATTTGTTTTAGAAGGCTTCTTCTAACGTCCTTTTAAAGAGACATTACAATTAAAGAAAAATCAAAATGGCTCACCCTGGAAAACTTTGGAGGAAAAACTTGTCACGTTTTTTAGAAGAGATGATATCCTAAACTTATAATACTTAAATATTTGAATATCTCAAAATAAATGTTACAAAATGATTAAAGATGAGGTTAGAAGAAAGGTGCTTGATAAATAAAACACAGTTAATTTTTAATATTTTAATACTAAAATAGTAACTAATACCAGGACTACAGAACTGGATAGCTATAATGAACATTTGACATTGTTTCGCAAGGCGTTCGCGTTGCGTTCTTCATACAAACGGTATGCAATAATACTAGGTTATGTCATACGGTTGCGTTACTTGTATTGAGGTTTGTTTTTTGTAGGACAAAGGGCTTCTGCTTTGGTGTAGAATGTTCGAGAATATTCTATGATAATATTATGGTTTGGCTGAAAAAGTAAGATCGTTTGATCCTTCAAAAAACTACTTAAATAAATCTATGGAATGCCTAAATAAATTGTAAAGACGTATTTTAAATTTAGAAAAAAAAAAATACGTGTGGCACTCGAGGACTGCCGCGGTAAAGCTATTGCATAGCATCGCATCGCTGTGCCGGTTGGAGTGGGGGGTGTTAGGTTTTTTCGTTACGGAATTTTTACATTCGGTCGCCGCGCTCAAAGTCTGAGATAAAAGCTATGCAATAGCTTTACAATAATAATTAATAATTTATTTATTTATAAGTAGAGAGAGATAATTTTGTCATTCCATATTTGTCATGATTTATTGTCTATGCAATATGCATATTTCTCCACAGATTACAAAAAAACGTCGTTTGCTTAAAACATTAGTGTCACAAATATTGCTAATTCTTGCAGCTGCACTTATATATGCATATGCAATCTCTAATATTTGTATATAGGTACTTAGATATAACAACAATATTTATTAGTCGAATATATCACAACAATATTACAAAACGATTGTACGCTATTTTGTAACTTCCACTTTCAAAGCAATGTGTGGCATAAGTGTTGACTTTTTGGGTTAAAGATGCGTTGACACTGTGTGCAATACATGTTGTGAATTATTGCTATTTTATTTAACGTTTGTTTTTAAATTATCATCAATACTTACTAAGTAAATATTATATTAGTATGACATTAACCTTCTTTAACCAATTTTTATATAATTTATTTAAACTAAATTTAAATTCAGAACAAAAACTTCAAAGCTCATCCATGGCTACTACGAATCTTAAATCTAATTCAAAATTCAAATTAACTTTTCTCGAAGAATTCATCTGTAAGCGGTACATGTGAGAGTTGGTCGTATGTGTATGTGCTGAAGAATCGTTGTGTGACGTTCATTGCGTAGTCTATGGCGTAGTCCAGAATAGGCCCGCCGAACTCTTGGGCGACTAGCTGCGAATTTGAATTTAGAACCTCAAGGATGTTGGCGCCTAGATAACAAAAAAAAAAAGAAATTAAAAAGAATTTAATGCTGGCAACTTACGCTTTCGTACAATTTATTTTTAATTTTTGTCTTCGTCCAGATCGTAATGAAGAGAGGACTATTTTAAAGATTTTTTTTCTTAATTTAAAAATGATAGATGTTATTTTGAATGAACGTATTTTTTTTTAATTTAAAAAGTTTAAATAGAATTAGACTTTTGCGAATCTTAAGATAAACAATGTTTTTTTTTTAACTTACTGATTTCAGGACTGCCTCTAAAGAGATTGGTAAGGTTTAGTTTCAGATCGCTTCCATAGTCAGCTTTGTACTTGTATGAGTTTATCTTGTAATGTCCTTCACCTTTATCGTCTTTGACAACTTTCTCGAATACTTCTAGACGGATACGTTGGTTCCCTGAAATTATATTGTAAGGTTAATACATTTCATATATTTTTTTAATTAATCAATTGGCGGCAAAAAGGTTGTTTTATAAATAGAGGGTGTTGAAAAATTAAATATAAAATACTAGCTTTCCACCCGCAGCTTCGCCCGCGCAGTCAAAGAAAAACCCGCATAGTTCCCGTTCCCGTGGGATTTCCGGGATAAAACCACCTATTTCCCGGGGTAAAAAGTAGCCTATGTCCTTTCTCGGGTATCAAAATATCTATACTAAATTTCATGCAAATCGGTTCAGTAGTTAAGTCGTGATTGAGTAACAGACAGACAGACAGAGTTACTTTCGCATTTATAATATTAGTATGGATATAAAATTTTTGAATAATTTATCTTGTACACTATAATAATATTATAAAGAGGAAAACTTTGTTTGTTTGATTGTAATAAATAGGCTCATAAACAACTGGACCGATTTTAAAAATTCTTTCACCATTCGAAAGCTACATTATCCACGAGTAATATAGGCTATATCATGATAAGAGCAACAGGAACGGAGTAATGCGGGTGAAACTGCGCGGCACAGCTAGTATTATATAATTATATTCTAAGAACTGCAGAAATAAAATAATGTATACCTATACCTATGTACTATTCTTTTCATTTACGCAAAGTCAAGGCTAAAGTCACACCATATTCTACGTTTTTACTATCGTCAAATATGGTAATATTGATTTATTTGAATACTGTTTGCTTTTCGCTAATAATGACCCGAAGCAAATATATTTTGCGATATATTAGTCATTGAGGTACCTGCCCCAGTTTCTTTTTAATTCTCGTCTTGGTCTTGGAAAATGAAAATTGATCTCTAATATATGTATAAACATAATCTTTCGCACATATTTGAATTTTAATCAAGTCTCATAATATGCCAATAATACATGTAACAATAATTTAACAAAACATATGACCATTGACCCAACAATTGAACTTAAAATTTACGTATGACCATTGACCATGTGCTCATAATCTTTGAGTCATTTATTACACTTTCATAAGTAAATTTTTAAAGGGTAATTGCTTAAGTTTCGTAATTTTTGTAACTTATTTATACATAAAACAGTTAATATAAGTAATATTATGCAAGTACGTATACTTACAGATTTTGATTTTAGCGTTGCCGTCAGTGTTGAGGTGGAAAAGTAAGATCCTGCCCATTATACTGTATTGACCTCGGATTGTGAAATTGCAGTGCATGTCAAATACAAAGGTTCTCTTTTCACGACGGGATCTGAGAAAATATAATATTATAACTTACTGTTAATACTTCTACATTATATTACCTAAAATATAAACTACAATAGATAACTAAGAACTAATTTATAGTGAAGTGTAAGTCCTTGTGGATTGTGGGGTATGGGGAAGATTAATCCATAATTCATCTTTTTCCATAAGTAATCAATTTCAATCGATTTTCTTTACGATAAGTCTACCGTCTGTATCGATCTAATACCAAGACTTTTGTTTTTTTTAGATCCTAAAATAGATAAATTAATAATTAATTAAAAATAGCATGATAAATTAGCTATTAGATTCACAGTTCAGCTATAAATAGTTGACTTGTTCAAAAATTCGTATTTTATGTAAATTGATGCAAATTGATATTATTTATCTACACTAATATTATAAAGAGGAAAACTTTGTTTGTTTTTTTGATTGTAATGAATAGGCTCATAAACTACTGGACCGATATTGATGAAATTTGGCACAAATAATCTTTAGACCCTGAGAAAGAACATAGGCTACCTTTTATTGCGAAATATGTACCACGGGCGAAGCCGGAGCGGACCGCTAGTTTGTTATATTTGTTAAAAATCATAATAACACGATGGTACAAAAACATAAGATTAATCTACATTTTACTTTCGACATGAATTCGAATAATAGATATAGGTAAAATTCATTATAGCTGTTATGTAGATATTTTGAAGTCTTAGGTATGTATTAATAAGTCAGCCCTTAACCCAATTTAGTTAATAATGCCGAGTGGATTTCTAATTGGCTAGATATTTTAGCGTTTTGTAGGTAAATGTTTACAGGATAACACTCATCATATCTACTACCTACTTGCGAAATATTAGTAGCAATTTTCAAAACTTAGTTCCTATAATTAATACATAGTTACGTATTCAAGGAGAAATTGTTTAAAATTGAGGTTCCGTATAACTCACTTGTTGTGCACAATTTCTACACATATTTTAAAACGTCTAAAATGTTTTAATATCGCAATTTGTCAAACCAAATTTAATGAATCACATAAAAACATATTTTATTTTATTTGTTTTTTACGTTCTTAGAAAATTAGTGTCACCTGTTAAACTATAAAACCGATGCGTTAGAATTAACAAATTATATATTAAAATGTTCTAAATGTTTACTAATCGTATAGGCCTCAATACTGGGAACTGGTTTAATGTGGCAACACTGTTATGTAAGCCGCGAGTTGTGTTTGTTTTGACACCATAAATAGATTCATTTTTGTGACATCTGAATAGGAATATGGTTATAGAATATAGTTGACGATATAGCGTAAGCTATATCTCCAATCTCCATACACGTTCGCTCCAGCTACGTCCGAGAAAAAATATAAATATCTAAAATTTATGTTCTTGAGGAATAATATTACTTTCTATTGGCCAAAGAATTTTCAAAATCGGTACATAGTACTTCCATAGATAACTTTCTACAAACAAATTCTAAACTAATAAACCTATTGTAATTATAACCTCTACATAGATTGCAACGTTAAATTTTTACTCCCCCATTATTATAACTTTGCAATATGAATTTTATCTATCTCTATATCTATCAGTAAGTATATCTATCGTATACATTAGTTCGCTAGTACATTATAAAAGTACGTAAGAAAGTTCTAGAACCTTCTAGAGCAAATCGTTGACCCACCGTACCAACCTGTTGACCTAGCTGTCATGTATTGTGCTTTGTTTATCTACTCCACCTGACTACTAACGATCTACAAATGTTAAGATATTGC
Organism: Colias eurytheme; assembly: GCF_061535395.1. Taxonomy (NCBI): domain Eukaryota; kingdom Metazoa; phylum Arthropoda; class Insecta; order Lepidoptera; family Pieridae; genus Colias; species Colias eurytheme. The sequence continues at coordinate 6,860,492 of NC_142999.1, read as the reverse complement.
GTGTACAACATTTTATACTATCTAGTGAATTTGAAATGTATAAAAACCAGTGAATTTATTCTTGATTTTATTTGTAGAGATGTAGAGACTATATGCTATTTGTTTTTTTAGATAAATTACTATACTTTGCACGCGATGAAAGGGATAATTTTAGTATATTATTTTAAACTTTAGCGGCAAGACTGATTTTAGTTATGGGTTAAGTTTTTAACTAATAAAGTATAGAAACAGAAGACTCATTTACTATTTGGTTCAAAATAATTTCTGTCACATGTCACTTCCCTAATTTATCGATTTCCTCAATTCAGCCCAGCAACCTGAATTTATAAGCGGCTTATTAGATTATACTAACTAGATTAAACTTCATACAAAGTACTTCGCAAAAATAAAATTTCGTACTTACGACACTTTATCCGGGATACATGTGCTCAGACCAATTAGTTTTCCATTGTGGAATGTCATTTTGACGTTCCCGGGTAGGTCCATGGTGATGTTTTTGTCCAGGTATAGCGGGTCCAGGGTTGGGATACCCGCTTCCGGGATACCTTTGACCACTCCGGGAATAGCATCTAATGTGGCTTTCGTGAAACATTCGTCTGTAAGCTCCGCGCAGGGGTGGATGAAGTCCGCTGGAATAAAAGTGAATTTTGTTATGATTTTAGTTAATATAGAAAAATAGAAAAATAATAACGTACCTACAATATAATGATGAGCTTTATATAATTTAATCATTATTAAAGAGCTATCTTTTATGTGGAGTTGGTGGAGTGGTTAAAATTTTCGTTTTAAATATATACCCTACATCTTCACGTCTTGAATTTCTAAAATTATATTCAAATATCAGAAAATTAAGATAATTAATAGAATATTTCATAGATATTAGATATTTCAGAGATAGATCCTTGTGATTACAAGAGTCTATCTCTAGTCTAGAATAAATAAATAAATTGACATATTAATTATTATTTCATGTTTCGTAGTTTATTTTATTTAGTTAAAATTTAAATATTAAATTATTGACAATCTAATTTATAAACACAGGTAGTTATATCGTTAATTTGGCCACATTAATAAAATATTTAAATGTTAATTATTTATTTAAAACATCGTCACTTTTCTATAAGTAATAATTTACGAACTTTCTTTTAACATTTTGACACTTAACGACTGCATTTCCAATACTTACGCAACGGGACAAGCTGCAATGAACCCTGAAAGCACGCACACAAGCACATAAAAACAAACAATTTCTGCATGTTTATTTTTTTTAATCGCGTATACGAAATAACCGGTGATGGTAGCGTCTTAGCCGACGTGTCATGTGCGAATGGCCTTATTTCCTTCGCCTCAAAGTCTATAGTTAAGAAACATTAACTTGTAATTAATCAAGTGTTCAAGGACTCTCCAGATTTTCTAAGATGCAACGATAAGTTTTATATTTTTATGCAAATAATGTTTGCTTCAGACGTAGATGCATCTAAAGCAAATATGTATTGTGTTTTGTTATCTACTACTTAAGCTATGTTATCAATAATTATGATAAAAGCGTCTTTACTTTTATGTTGTCGGAATAGGTTATAGGTTCAATATTAAAAAAAAAGCTTATATTTTAAATTCTGATTTTTTCGTAACTTTGTATAATATTAGATGTGTCTCGTATACGTATAATAAAATTCCAAAATATTAAAAATATTTATTGAAAGCATGAATTTATATGTGATATTTGTTATTTATCCATATGATATTTTTATATCTAAGCGTTGGTATGTATAAATAAAATAAAATAAAATTTTCATAATAAGGGTTGAGTAAATTATAACAGGGTTAGGTTAAAGCTCAGGTAGGTACTTATATTACGCAAGTAGGTATGAATTATTATTATATTGTATTAAAATACAGTTCGTTACTGTATTATAATTATTTTTATCTGTGGATATTATTATCTAGATCAAAACAGCTAAATCCATTTAGTTTGAAATGTAAATTTTCTTTGTATATTGTATGTGAGAACAAATTGGAAAACTTTCGCAATTGTTCAGCTTTTCCATGTTATTTTCTTGGTATCAAAGTCGGAAGCTCGTTTATATAATTTTTCACTTCTCTGCTTCTATCTGCCACAATCGCAGAAGTAGACAAATGAGACCAAGTACATCTTGACATTATGTAGCAATTAAAAATATTTTAGAAGTACATAGTGCATAAAATGAGTTATTATTATGCAACTTATATAATATGCAGACATCATAAATAAATACAAAAACAACGATTGCACAGTACTAGAAAGACAACGATAAACCAACAGTTGGGTAATGTATTGAAATCTATATTAAACTTATTCTAAACTTTATTATTAAAAGATACAGTTACTTTTCCCTTAGCAAGACAATAAACGCACTATCCTTGACATGAACTAAGAAGAACTATACTTGTGTGTTCAGTTTTTCCTACAATTTTCTCATTGTTTTCAAATATATGAGGACATTGTCGTTAGATGCTGCACAAATACTTAGGGATGAATGGACATAGTATTTAGTATTTACAGACTAATGACTAGTTGCTTAAATACTATTTTATAGTGCTGTTTACATAAGGATGAATGGGTAATATAGGATTTTATAGAGTTTGTATTATAAGTAAAACATTAACTCTTGTTTTAAAATTGTATCTAATTGAATTCTAAGAAAAAAGTTATTTCTATTCTAAATTTAATCCGAGTACAATACTTATAGACTATAGTGGTGTTGAATTAAAGGTAACATTACATTATTTTGACTTATTTTCAAATTAGAATTTGCGATGAATGAAAGCTTGTAATTTTGTAAAATATGAGGATTTTGTGTGTGTTTTGGAGCCTTATTTAAAATCATTATTAAGAATTTTGGCCATCTACCTCAAATAATTTAAGGTCCAATACCTAGGTCGAATATTATAAATGCTTAAATAATGTATTTAGATAATTGAAGTCCTTAAAAGTAACAAAGACCAAACAATGTCCTCAATCAAACAAATGACAGTAAATTTAAAATTTCCCAGAAAGTAAATAAAGGATTTTCACACGGTGTGCACTGAGCGAAAATGGTACAAATGTAAATATACCGATTGTGCCTGTGTTGGCAAATTAGTGGTTTTATACTTAACAATACATTAAAGGACATTGTCGGTGACTAATGGTCTGTTTGATGAAACGATTCGTGTTATTGACAGAGTTGTATTGACTTTTATAATGGCCATCCATCATTTTGTGAGTATATGACCACAGTATTACAATATTATTTCCTAATGACTATGTATTAACATAAACATAACAGTAATCTATCTGAAACGGATCTTGAACTGATAGTTTGAGGGCATCAAAGGCTTTTGATGATTACATCAAACCCTAAGACTAATATTATAATGTCTATTTTGTTAGAGCTTTAATTAAGTGGCAAAGGGAATTGAAAAGTTAGAAAATAAGTTAAGAGAACTGAGAAGGAGAGTTTATAAAGATCTATACACAAAATTTTATTACGATTGAATGAATATAATAATGATAAATCATAGTACATATTATGTATATAAAAAACAGCTGAAAAGTTCAGCTTTACTCGCGTGTAATGAATGAAGTGGACACGGATGGATCAACTTAGTATGTTTAAAAAGTATTGTATTTAAATAGGTAATTTTCTTCATTTGCGTACTACGTAGTAAGTACGTCATTAACTATCTAAATCTAAATCTCAATCTACAAGTTAACGTTAAAAATTAAATAAAAATATATCTCAAATGACAGTACGCAGACGATTAGTCAGTTAAAAATTAAAATTAAAGAAAATTCTGAAAATGTAAACCACAAAACCATTGATAATTAAAAAGCAAAGAGAAAGTTTTGATGGCCTGCAAAGATAATCGCGAATTGAATTGAATCATTGTCCTAAAGCATTGTAATCCTGCATCGAAAATCCGCGCGAAATTCACAATAATTGTCCGAAATTGGACGGAACAATCGTGTTAAATTGGACGTGAACGTTTCAATAAAGCTTTGTGAAACCAGACGGCTTCAGAGAACGGGAAACCAGTACAGTGCATGCTAATTAATTACATGCAGGTTGCAATTGTAACAATGGACGTACAGGCTTTGGGAACATATTGTTGTGTTACGTATGCGTAATACATGGTGTGGTAATTTGTAATTTGAAGGAGTAATTTCCCTATGCAATCCTCTGGTCTTATGAAAAGTATAGAATCTAGTATATTTGCTACAATATGTACCTCCCGTAGGTACATATTATAACAGTGGAAATTTTCGATGGGCTCTGGAGGGAAAGTACTTGAAATATTGAAGATAGCGAATTTTGCTGAAAGGAAACATTACCTCCTACGCATAAGTCAAAATCCTTGCCGGTTTAGGCTGTAGGGCGGGTATGCCAAAGAAATACATACATGCATACACTTAAAAAACATAACGCTCCTTCTTTCGCAATCGGTTAATAATTTAAATTTGAAATAGAGAAATTTGCCTTTCTATAGTGGTGAAATAGGGGTTAAAAGTTCATGTGAGACTCGTCATTTTGGACGTTGGCAATTTGAAATAGAAATATAGATAATAAGACTATATGCTTTATTGCACACCCAAAAAATTAACATAAAGAAAGAGCGGTCTTACCCCTAAATGGTGATCTCTTCCAGACTACCTATAACTATACGAAAGAAGGCATGTTAATTTGTACGGAAATGGTCAAACGTAATAGAGCGCTCAAAATCTGTTGTCTAAAGTTGTTTATATGGTATTTTTCAGGTTACGGGTAAAGTAAATATTGACGTCGCTATTCCAATGTTTGCAAATTGAAATTTAGGTACTTACATTGCAAGTACAAGGTACAAGCCATTACAATGAAAAATGTTTAATAAAATATTTTTGATATGCCTATTTTCTTAACGCCTGTGAGTGATCCTAAAGTTGTATACACGCAAGTTTGCTTCAAGAAAATTTATTAATCTTATGAGTCGTGCATGATTTTATTTTTTTATGAAATGAGATTAATTTTTAAAATATATTCTAGTTTTAGCTTATTACATGTAATATCACAATTCACAAAATAAATTGTAATACTTAAAGAAAAGTTAATATTTTTAATGAATATTTTGTGATATAAATTATATCACAAAATATTTACACATTTGGCCTGGGCAGGGAGGAGAAGGGTGATCCTGGAATAACCGTATTTATCTCTGTATAGTAAAGTTAGTTAATAGTATATTTATAGTTAGTATAGTATATTGTTTCTGTTACCTATTTTTAAATGTGTATTTTAAATGTTTCACAATCTTATATCATTTCTGTGAAGATATGTATTATCTACTTTTAACTATTCATTTGTATATTCACATTCTTTTACTTCAGCTAGTTAAAAATAAACATACATAATAAACAAAAGTTTACGTGTGTCTGTTTGTCGGATGGCCTGAGATGCGAACGGAGTAACAGTAAATCGCGGTCGTGCTCTCCCTCCGACGATAGAATACTAATGCACATTGGATCTGTTTCCATTCATCTGGACATCCTAAGTGATGCTATTATGAACAATTATAGTAATAAATAAATTATAAGTAAATTGTGTTGAAAACTTGCTGTAAGTGTATAAGAAAAAAATCTGTACAGTTTCTTGGAAAGTACCTATCGATTTTTTCATGTCTGTCTAGGTTTAGGCAAAATAATGCAGTGCTATTTAATATGATTAATAGCAAGAATAAATAAGATTTTATTTGAAATCAATAGATATTGTAAAATGTGTGTACATACAGTACATAATTTTTATAAGTTTTTGAAATAAGTATCGTGTCATATGCGGAGAAAAAATCTGCTTTAGGTATTCTATCAGCCGTACAAATAAAAACTTGCTTATTCAAACCTTATGCAATGCATAGATATGATAAGAATAAATAAAGAATAAGGATGTCATAATTTCTTACAAATAAATTTGGAATAACGTCGATGTATCTATGCTCACGCTATGCAATAGGCGCGAAGCGGCAACGTCGCAATTCATTCACAAAATTATGAAAAACATTGAAATTGTCTACGGTTATCCCTTGGTGCTGTCATTTTGCTGACGCTCGTTTGACTTCGTCGAATTTGTTGTGAAGTTCCATCATGTTGTGTTTATATATTTTTTAAATATTTATTGGAAATAATATTTTAAATATATCATTAAATATGCAAGCAAATGATGGATAACGCTATCCAATATCTGGAGAACAGAAGATAAACCCACCTTGAGATAGAGAGTTGCCAAATAACTGGTACTCAAAACATACAACTCCAGGCTTAGAAGATTTATATTTTCAACGAAAGTGTATATTATTGTGATAAGTTTAGAAATAAGTTTTATGTATGTATGGTTTGGCGCATGTTGTAAATAAATAAATCATTATAAATATCAAAAGGGTTTTTCATAATTTCGTATATTTTGACATTTCATACAAAATTTTCCATTTCAATAGGTACGTAATGAAATTATTAATTTGCTCAACTTTTTCTACTTCTCGTATTACTCTCATTGCTATTATCTCAAATTTAGATTGAAAATTGTTTCTAAAACTTGTAAAACACAGCACAATGTACTAAAAGATATGTTATAACTCGGTTATGTCAGACTTATACTAGGGTGGTAGCCGTAATAAGGACGGAATAACATTAGTATGAATACTTATTACGAAGTTATACTAGGTTACATTTATTTCGTGTTTATTTGTATGATTTTTCCTTATTCTTAGTTTATTCTTTGCATAAAATGTTATAACTCGTTTATTTGTACGGCTGTATGACTTTATTTGAATGCTTTTTTGTAACAATTTTTACATTATGATTAGATGTCGAATAACAGTTATTTACTGCTTTTTTAAATAATTTCAAGCAATAAAAGTCTTTAAAAAAAAGTGGAACACAGGAAGTATATCAATAAATAATTGTCCATTTCATTATTGATATCTACCAAATTATCTACTCTCAAAAATTAGGGTAATACGCGATATTAACTTTTTAGACCATTCCCACAATTTTTAGCCAAAAATAAGTAGACAATGGAAACAAACTCAAAGTTCACAAAGTTAGGGTATACGAATGATACGAGAATGAATTTACGTGGCATGATGCATCATAAAAATTCAATGGAAACAAACTCAAAGTTCACAAAGTTAGGGTATACGAATGATACGAGAATGAATTTACGTGGCATGATGCATCATAAAAATTACTGTGGAAAGTAGACGGCGAAATATGAAATCGTTGCGAAACCGTCGGTACGACGTACAATAGCTTGGAATTTCACTATTTCCTTAGCATTATGGAAATTAAAGACATTGTCGTTATTTTGTTCGGTTGAACATGCGGCCAATTTGACGAAGGTTTTTAAGTAATAACAGTAAAATTTTAGCCTTTCGTAAACTAAATTGTGGAAGTTGGTACAAAGCATTTAAAAGAGTCAGTTTAGTTTATTACGTAAATTAAGTTAATGTTATTGAACTGTGTAGATTTCATTATAACACGAACTAGATAGTAGCCGATTTACCGATGAATATTAATATATCTACAGTATCGACTATCGAATGTATGTAGGGAGTTCATCAACTTCATAAAGTACCTATCATAAAACTAACAAATAATATACACGATTCAAAAAATAGGTAGATAGGTATACCTACTTGATTTTATTCATATGCATCAGGCTGAGAAATGTGTACGTGTATGTGTGTAGGTTTGCTATTCCGTAAAGACGTTTTTAAACTAGTCAAAACTTTTTCTATTTGGTACTAGATGGCGCTAGCTGTAGAAGTTGCTATTGAATTACTTAATAGTATGTACGAAAAGTTTCTTCATTCTGCGTATTTGTCGATAACTGTATATAATCGAGAAATCATAAATTAAGTAGCCAAGGAGAGACGATGTCACAGGTAAAACATTATCAACTAGAGTTATATACTATAGTCAGTTAAATGCAAACAACTATGCAAAATACATAGGTATTTAATTTATAACATATTACAGGCGGCTGCTCATTGCGATTGCTTTTCAAATGTTCTGAGAAATGTGTATTATTTATTACTATATTAGCTAGCTATAAGCTACTAGTTATTATTCTGTGGTATTAGGGCCTTTAAGTTCTTGATAGCAACAGCAAGCTCAAAGTTTGGTTACAAGGTATTATTTATAAATTCCAACTACATATTAGTATTATATTTATTTTATATTTATTTGAAAGAAAGAAATTTAATTCCATGTATCATGAAAGATTCTGCGTGTGCGTTATTATTTCAAATCAAATTCAAATTTATTCAAATTCAAAATTTTGCACGTAAATATCCTTAACGATTATAACGAATTATTTTTTGCATATTTTTTTATTATATTTTGAGAAGCATTTTATTAATAGATAAACGTTCATGATTCCAAAGTTTTTGTAAGAGAACCGGCGAAGTCCTGTCGAGGGTCTTTATCAATGATTTAGTCAAAACGCGCAAATTGAACTCTAAGTTGTCTAAGTTAATAAATTTAATAATAATATTCCGCAGAATAATTATCTTAAAATACGTGAATTCTCTCTAAGTATTTATTATAATCGTTGATTGATATTATTGATTTGAAAATAGGTCATGTTTGGAGCTGACGCGGAAGCTATGTCTTGAAGATATTTATATGAATGGCTCAGGATGAGTAAGTAGGCAATAATTTATGCAAATACTCATTATTATAAATTTGTACTTGTAAATTATAATATATATGTTATATGTTTATACGGAAGACTAAACTGTTAGGTTACTTATCCAATATTTATGAAACTTAAAACGCATACGTTCAAAATAACTAGAAAGTTCGTTTAGTTATCACTTGTCTTAGAGTTTTTTAGACGTTTATATATGATTACTTTTCATAAATAAAGTAGGACATTATTATAACGACAGGAATATACCAAACTAAGTTACTTTATCATGGAATTTACACATGTGAACTGTGATTTATTCAATACACTACATGTGGATTTCTAGGGCTTCTACCCTACAATAGCAAAGCTAGCCTTGATTTCAGTAATTCGACACCCCACAAACCAAATCATTCTATACAAAGCTAACATGTGTTGATCAAATTGGCAATTGATCGTACCAACCATTGACCTTAGTAAAAAATGTTTAGTGGAGGTGCGCCCCCCGGGCCGTGGGAACCCAGGCACATGGTGCCAGGCGTGTGCTGACATGTTCGCGAATTGGAAGATTCATTTGTCCCAGAATTAATTGGTATGGGATTTAAAGTAATATGATGGTTTTGTAGATTATTCAAGAAATAAATAGGGTTATTGAATGTAGTTCATTTTCTGTCGTAAAGTCGTAACCTTGTTTGAAGTTGAAGGACTTGTGGAAGAACATGATAGAGACGTTTTTATAGTTTATTCATTTGATATAACTAATCAAGTGGAATTGTTTTGAACTACATTTGTTATTCAGTTTGTGTATATAATTTGAGGATATGAGAAAAGTTAGTACATGGTAGAGACACAGGTAGTCTAATCAATTATACATTCAATCAATAGAATCGACTTATATTGAACAAGAAAAATTTGGTTCAATTCGTCAGACTTCATATAAATTGATCAAAAGGGGGTTTAAATATTTATTATTTAAAAAATCTCTCCATAGCAATCCAAGTAGTAATACTGTTTTAATTTAAACAATTCAAATAGCGATTGACTCACAACGGTAAATCAATTGAAACAACGTAAATGTTTATGGTATCGAGTACGGCGTTAGGAGACAGGATCTCGCAAGGAGGCGGGTAAACAGCGCTTCGCGGTCAAGGTTGGATATTTCAGGCGGGGTTAACGACCGCGATCATATGGCTACCATGCCATGGCGTGTACGAAACATTGTGTACAAATGTGTATGATTATATTTGATAAATACTTATTTAAATGGTAAAAAGAGGTAAGTTAACGAGAAATTATTTACATATATAAAACTAGCCGTGCACACCGACTTCGCCTGTGGTAGTGTCAGAGATTGGCCGTACCAACTCTGAAACCTTCGTGGGCTCAACACCTTGCTGAAGACCTCATGATTAAATGCATAGACCGTATACCTATATAAATATTTATTTTAGATAATATTATGCAGAAAAGGCAAACCCGTGTGATTATAACAATCGTTCCGATTTCAACTCAGCTTTCAGTCAATTTGTACAGAATTCAACCCGTGGCTTTGTTCACATGTTCATGGTACATATCTGAAAATAAAATAAAATGTATGGCGATTATCTTACTTATTTTTAAGCTGTACTGTTTTATATTTCCATGCTAAGAATTTTGAATTTATAAATATACGCAGGATCTTGTGCTATTTAGAGCTTTTATCTGACCATATAAAAACAAAATATAATTGCCACATGTGCTATAGATACAATTATTTATTTAAAAATAGTTATTGTAAGCGAACTTGACACGTTTTATCATCGTATTATGAAATAATGGATAAGTATTTTCTAGAGATCAATTTTTTATAGTTAAAATTTCTTTGAGTGTATCGATTTCTATAACTTACAAATCTTATATTAAGTTCGTTTAAAGAATTTTACAACATCTATAAGTACTAATACATATTATAAAGCTGAATAATGAATCTTATATATAAAAATGAATCGCAAAATGTGTTGGTAAGCGCATAACTCGAGAACGGCTGAACCGATTTCGATAATTCTTTTTTTATTATATTCCTTGAAGTACGAGGATGGTTTTTATGTATAGAAAACGTAAATATGTGCCACGGGCGAAGCCGGGGCGGACCGCTAGTCTTATATATAAAATTCTCGTGTCACAATGTTAGTCTACATACTCCTCCGAAACGGGTGGACCGATTCTCATGAAATTTTCTGTGCATATCGGGTAAGTCTGAGAATCGGCCAACATCTATTTTTCATATGTACCACGGGCGAAGCCGGGGCGGGCCGCTAGTATATTATAAAGTTTGTTTGTTTGAACGCGTTAATCTCGGAAACTACTGGTCCGATTTGAAAAATTCTTTCGGTGTTAGATAGCCCATTTATCGAGAAAAACCGCGGAGCACAGCTAGTTGAAAATAAATGTTTTAACCTAGGAATGGAAAAGAATGTCATAAATTGTACTTTAACTAGGTGTACTAAAATAATATAAATACAGTCCGTAATCAATTTCTGACGTTAATTGCTGAAACCTCTGAAATACAGAATCGCGATAAGGTACATGAATTATGTAAATCCTTAAATAAATTGAAGGTTATTTATTTTATTATTCTGCAGAACTGTGAAATAAGTTTCCATAGCAAAGATAAAGGGCGCTAGACGTTTTATAAAGTATAATTATGTGTTAAAAAGGTTTTTCTCTCTAAGTGGTTTTATTTATTTTTGTCACGCAATTTCTGCGTCATGTGTATGTTGTTCGTGTGTGAGATAAAAATTGTTTCTTCATAACAACGAGACATGCTGATGATTTATGGCAGATATATTATTCATACAGTCTTTCTTGCAGTATGAGGATGCGGCATGAAAAATTTTATACGAGTGTTTATGATGTCAATATAATATTATATTATATCTAAACTGTATATAAGTCAGTATTTTGTAATTTGCTGAAATTCAATTCATTTTGCGAAAATCCTCGTATTTTATATTACTATAGATATTCACTACGCTGCTATTGACGCTACGAAAATATTTGCATTTTATTTTCTTTTTATTTTAAATAACTATAGTAAGTATGGGATTTTGTACTTATATTATGTTCAATTTATAGTTTAAATTATTATTTTCTATAAAGCTTAATTAGCGGTTTACACGTTTTCAGCAGCTTTTCATTTGCACACATATTCTATAGCTTACAAGTTTACTCACGTTAGTTACTTACGAAAATACGAGTCCTTCAATAATAATAAAATATTATTTTTATCATGTATGTTAGAATTTCATATCACCAGTAACTTAACTAATTCACATAAACCTTATGGGTACCTAATGGTAACGTGTGCTTCTCGATAGCTTTGAACTTTCAACATATTTTATAGCCAAATTGCTAGCTCCATAAACAAGCAATTATTATATTGTTTTATACGCAAATCTTACTTAATATTTAATGCATTCATTGCATAGCACGCTCCACACATCTGTTAGCTACAATATATAGTTGCAACAAAGATATATTGTGCAAATTGCGCAAGGGAGAGCTAAGTCTATGTCCGCCATTGTTTGTCACGCGCGGGACTTAGGGCATGCACCCGGGTTTACCCGGTTCCGAAAAACCCGGGTAAACCCGGGTTTTTTGATGATCTTGAGAACCGGGTCTGAATAGTATGAAACCCGGTTCTCCCGGTTCCGACCAAAATATTAAAATATAAAGTATTATTTATATTTTGCTGCATTATTTTAACAAATTTATTGTATCTGGCAACGTCAGACTCACGTGCATCGCGAATTTTCGTGCCACGCCTCAAACGTAGCTCCGATTGGTTGTCTAACCTTAGATGCTATAAGTTTCCTACGGTTGTATTACCAAAAAAAAATTAGGCTTCGAAAATGACAAAAATTAGGCTACAGATATATTTTTATTAGATTTCTCGTGAATTTGAAAAGCTGTTAATTTTACTGATTCATATTTAATGATCCAGTCATGTTTTTGTTTTTGGTATCAAGCTGAAATTTATATCGAATACTCAAGTCTTCGGTCCCTTTTATGTGAAAAAGTCGAACTCACAAGCCAACGCATCAAAAGATACAGCCGTAAATGCTGAAAATTTTCGAAAATTTCGACATTCGCATGGGACTCAAAACCTACAGCTGGGTACTTTTCATGTTTTTATGTGATATTATGATAACAAGAGCGCCGAGACAACCGTCAAAACGCTAAGTAATAGAATACGCTATCGATACAAATTGACATAAGCGTATGATGTTTTGCCTAAGGATTCGGTCACACTACCAACGACGACGACGACCACGAACAAAATTTTCTTCCAGTCGAAATTAAATAAATTGTGCAAATCACAATTAAAAAAATTTTTTCGAGATCAATGGATAAAAAAATACGTTTTTCGTAGAAACGGTAGCTCCTAGAAAAAAATGTATTTAACCTTTTTTATAGATAATTTTATGATGTACAATTTTGGTTCCAGGTGATTGTATGATAAACTTACCGTCTCGGCGAAAATCGCCAAATAACTATTTTTTTATTAATTGACCTCGAATTAATTTTTTTCCGAGTACCGTAATGACGGCAGATTTAAATATTTTATTTTGAATAAATTTTGGCAAGATTTGAATTTTGGTTGTGGAGTCGTCATCGTCGTTGGTAGTGTGACCGAACCATTACCAAAATATCATGAGCTTAATGCTTATGTCAATAATTATTAGCGTTAGCAATTTCTATTCCTCGGCGATACTGACGTTTGACTAAGGGCCAAGGTACTTTTATAACACTGATAAATAAAGAGAAGTATTGAAATTTTGTTTCTTTATTAATTTAATAAAATAAGACACAAGCCGCGTAAAATAAAGGCCTATCAGGTATGTACTTTTACAGTTACTTTTGTTTAATTTCGTATTTTTTCCGAAGTATTATAAAAGAACCGGGTAACCCGGTTCTACCCGGTTCTGAGCTCGATTTGGAACCGGGTTTCAAAAACTTGGAACCGGATCCGGTTCTGCATGCCCTAGCGGGAATTAACACATTTTTGAATTATCGTTAAATCTAATGTTGAGTATGTTGAATGACGTGTCGTATATCTGAATCTTTTGGCAATACGTGCGTGTATGTTATGCTTTTGTTTGATTAGGGAAGGGAAACGATTGACGAATAATAATAATTATAGACTTATAATTACGGGTTTACGGTATGTTTTTTTTTGATTGGGGCAGGGAAATTATTTGAAAAATTATTTTTAGACACATTTATATATGTACTTACATAGAAATCGGATATAATACCTACCTACTTATTGTGTGTAGGCTTAAACATAAAGACATAAATTATACGATTTAAATCTGTAAAGACCAGAAATTACAACAATATAAAAGTTAATAGGTAAAAACGACGATTGAGCTGAAATAAGTTATTTCACCTATGTTTAGTTGGTTTTATCTGTACACTATACATTACCAGTTATTACTTTAATGCTTGTATTGTATGTAAAATATAATTACATATTAAATATTGTTATTTAGAACTTATACTATAGCTCCTAGTTCCCACCACTTGACAATTTATCAAATACACAATAATTACTTTATTGCATACGTAAACGACTAATCCCAGTCGTTACGATATCGTCACGTACCCCAACGATATATTTCACAGATAATAAAAATCTACGACTATTTAGATATGTATAAGGATTTATTTGTCACATTCCTTATATCCGATCCTTTTATATCAAAACTTTAATAACACTGATATAAAAGGACACTTGATATTGAAGATGATCTACTTATTAGTATTAGGTATCTATGTGCTTACTTACTATTAATAAGTAATATTAAATCTTTTAGATTGCGTATTGCATAGAGCGTACTGCGTAAAGCTGTAGTCTAGAATTTGAAAAAGTGAGCTGTTTTTCCCAAAATAAAGAACGGTGGTAAAGTTACGGTATGCGTCGCCCAATAAAAAATCTAATAGATACCTAATTAATTCGAAATTAATTAATTACACAATTAGTCTTATTAGTATTATATTCGTCAGGCCATATACAAATAAAATATAATTAAAAAAATAAAAGGTAATTTGTAGAAAAACCCAAATACCTACCTAATAAATAACATGTGTTATTTGATATCCTCGTAATGAACATAATAAACTTTCATCACAAACAAGATTCGAGTTCCCATAAACTACACCCGGTATCAATTTACCAAGAAATGAAATAATCGAACATCTACAGGCGATGTTAGTATATTATAGCATAGCATAGATCAAACTAATGATGACAAATTTTTCTTCGCTTTCCCTTATTTGTCTCAATCGCTTTTAAATATCAGTAATTATTTGTTTATATAGCGTGAGAGTTTTAAAGGATGTCTAATTATTTTTTATTTTGTATATTAATTGTTTTTCGCTCCCGTCTATTCGTCAGTACTTATCTAATCTTATTGAATACTATATTTTTTTTATTTTTATTTCGTGACTACCTACGAGATATTCATAGGAAGTTTTACTTAATTATGTGTTTAGATCTATCAATCATCATTAAAGAGACTAATCCTACATTCATAAGATATCGTTTCTAATTTCAACGACATTTTGTTGCATTCAATTGTATATATAAATCCGCCCGCCCGCGGCTTCGCCCGCGTTTGCAAAGGAAAACCCGCATAGTTCCCGTTCCCGTGGGATTTCCGGGATAAAAACTATCCTATGTGTTAATCCAAGTTACCCTCTATATGTGGGCTAAATTTCATTGTAATCGGTTCAGTAGTTTTTACGTGAAAGAGTAACAAACATCCATACATCCATACATCCATACATCCTTACAAACTTTCGCCTTTATAATATATATTAGATATTAGAATATTAGATAGATATTAGATATTAGATATAGATATTAGATATTAGATATAGATATTAGATATTAGATAATATGATATGTAGTTATTGTTTAATATAACTTATGGTACCTATTTACAGTGAACTGCAGGTATGTTTTGCTGTTAGAAATATTTTCTCATCAATAAAAAATGACTTCCTTACTAGGCTTTTATTTATTTATACCTATAAATATGTTAAAAGAATTATTTGTATAGATCAATATCGATCGCTACGACTGTTATATCGAATTACTGCTGAAAAATAATATACGTAAGTTATCTGTCGGCCATCGCTTATTCCATGTCTATGCATGTCCGCACAGAATTATTTATTGATGTGTATACAATATTTATATTTTACTTACATTTGCTCTCGCGGTGACCTGCATATAAATGTTGCACTTGTATCAGTTAATAATTATTTATACAATATAAGATTGGCGATAAGCTAAAATGAAACTTTGTTGCGTCTTTAAATCATGTTATTAGGTGTTCGCGCGGAAAACTTTTGAATGCGCTGCCGCCATTTTGTAATAAATAGGCCATGGAACTTTTTTATACAGCCAAACCAAATGTCAAATTTTTATCTTTATCGAATGATAAAATATTCATAAATTATTTTGTCTTGAATAAGGAATCATAATCCTAATTATTTTTAACTTGTTAATAGATAATATAATATTGTTATAAAACATTTGACCTCTTTCCTTAGTCCATTTTACGTAGGCGCCGCGCACAAGAGATGAAACATGAACATTTTATATTAATTTTTTTGTAAGTAGGTATACCCTAGCAATGTGAGGGCGGGTATCGAATTAAGTTTTAATATTTTTCCATCAATGTTAGTGAGGCGTATTCAATAACATGTATGACTTAGCCTTGGACTTAGCATTAATGGATAAATATTACTCGAACACGTTCAAGGGCCATATATAATTTAAATGAACCATAGACAGTAAACGTACCGTTCTAGTGTCTATAATTCATTCAAAGAAGTCTCAGGCAAGTACATTGTTATTCATTTTTTAAATATTATAAATGGTCTTATGGTCTTATTTCATATATATTTAGATGTTTTTAGTTTGTTAAATTTATTTGGAACATTTCGCGGGATGGGAATTAAATGATTTTGAAGCATACTAACAAACTTTCAATCACATAAATAAAACATCAATGGCTTTACTAAACCTTACATAACACCACTTTATAATTATTGGCAATTAGCTCTTTATTATAACTAACTTCTAACTAAACGTAAGGCAGTATCATTGGCAGTTTTAATGGGATTTGGTATGAAGATGGTATAGCCATTACTGAAGTAAACACGAGGCACGTATGCCAGCCCTTGTCCTTATTGCGGCGCTGTCGATGCATCAGCCTCGCGATTCTGCTGTAGTTCGCGCAATGAATATTGACCAATGAGCAAATAAAAGCTTGTAAGTGAAGACTGATATAATATTGTATTATCACATTTATAGTGCATTAAATTAATCATTAATCACGTTATTGTCTTTGTCAAACATAATCAAATAAAAATGAAGATTTAGAAAAAAATGTATACCTTTTCCGTCATCAGTTGCTATAGAGAATAGCCTACAAGGAACATGCAGTGCTCCTTTACAAACATAAATAAGAAAATCATCTAAAACATAATAACCCCAAAAACCATGTTTAGTTTCACGCAACAACATTCCATTCATCATTCCCACATTTAATCACTCGATGTCGATGGCATCAACAATATTTTATTTAAAATTAACAATCCACCACAAAACAAACGACTATACTCGACACTTAAGATTTATTTCGTAAAATAGTTTGTAGGATGCGCTCTTGCTTGAAACACTTAACATTATTCAGAGTCCACAATAGTATCGGATGCCCGCTCCCAGGCTGCAGTCACGCTTTTTGGCTTCCTTACAATCTGCAATACTTGATATTTCATTATTTAGAATTTTACTATTCGCTATTACGTAATTGTTCAACCAATTATATTTATTTACGCTTTTGTAATCGTAAATTTTGTATTAACGATTTTTAAAATTTTAGGAAGTTATCCTTCCATTTAAAATAGTGGAAGGGCATTTCATGTAAGGAATTTGACGTACGGATTTAAATTATCTATAAATAAATAAAAAAGTAAAATATTTTAAGCGTCTGTGGATTTGCGTTCGAATTTCAAAGTCCACCGCCCGCCTATCTCATTTCACTTTTAAAAACACATTTTCGAATTTAAAAATAGAACTCTAATATGAATTAATAGTCTTGTAGTGTTGACATTTACATGAGGTACGGTTTTGGTTAAAAAAGTGAGTTTCTACGCTCGACATATTTAGTTTTGGAGTGTGAAAAATCGCGTTTACGACGGTCTGCGGTTGTTATAAGTAATACGAATTTGTTCGCATTACGTACTAATTCCCTTGCAGCTGTGTTGCCACACGTGATTTTCGTTTTGTAATCTAAGAAAACAAATTGCGACTGTTAAAGATTGCCATCATTATCTTGGAAAAATGTTGTTCTGCTATTTTTGAACATTCAATAATATTTAAGCGTTGTTTGTGCAATGCTTGTTGAGAAGATTCTGGAATAATTTGTTTCCATAGTTAATCAGCATATCGTTATTAAGTCATTTAAGTAGCAGTTCCAATGGTGTCAGTGTTTTCATTTCAACTGCACTCACCTTGAGTAAGTATAATATATTTGTACCTCACTATAATATACTTAGAAACTAATTAAGCTTCTCAAATGAAGGTTATTTTTAACCAACAAGTTGTACTCTTAATTTTATAAAATCAAATGTGAAAGCGATTTCGTACACCATTCGTTGGCTAATTGCTTCCTGACACAATAAATACAATGTGAGAACGTTTATTGATCGTAAACATTATTTAGTGACAAAAGTGTTGACGTGAACGAGGAATGGATGTTTTGCCACTAATTGGCGTAATGGCGAACTTAAATGGCGCGATGGCTTGTAAATTATGGATTGTTGTCTATGTTAGTGTTGGGACTTGGGAGTTGTGAGTGCCACATTGTGTATGGTTGTTTTCTAGTGTGGAAAGTAAGAATTAAAAATACAGATTGATTTTTGCTTAATTATTTATAAAAGACTAGAGGTCCGCCCCGGCTTCGCCCGTGGCACATATTTCGCAATAAAAGGTAGCCTATGTCCTTTCTCGGGTATCAAAATATCTCCATACCAAATTTCATGCAAATTGGTTCAGTAGTTTGGCGTGATTGAGTTTCAGACAGACAGACAGAGTTACTTTCGCATTTATAATATTATATAGTATTTATAGTATAATAGTATAGATTTATAAGCTTTAACATGGAGCACTGCATGTTTTTATTTTTATATATATTTTTTAATTTGTTCCTAAAACAAGAAGACGATATAATAATTATGCAAAAGTTAATTTAAACTCAATTCGATACAAAAATAGAAGATGGAGTACTATTATTTCTCTAAGTGCTTTTACGTGACGATCGAGACACGCGTCCCTCAACTAATTATGTTCAGCCGAAACATCAATGTTACCGACAAATAAACAATATTAATTCGAATACATTTATATTATAATCGCATCGTGTGTACCACAGTTCACGACGTAAGGGCACGAGCCCACGGTCGTGGCGCACGTGCTCGTGTCGCGTGCCTTATGCTCCCGCGTCACAGAGCCACAGATTATTAAATAGTAACAGAGTCAAGTGGAATTATAGGGCTGTGTGTATACTGGCTTATAACACTAAACATTCTGTCTTTAATCTTTAAATTAGGGTTGCGATGAGCGCTACGATTTGATAGACGTTTCAAATAATCGAATGAACGTTGTGTATACTGGCTTTTGAAATCTCTTCACACCTTTAAAGAAGACTCGCTATGAATGCTTCGTTTTCGTAGAGCCACTTGAAATAAGCGAACAAATTGCTGTGTGGCAGGCTTGATATCTTCTTTAATCATTATCATGATTACTGACATCACAGAATCATTTTGATTTAGCATGCGATCTTATAAGTGTGATCTTAAGGTGTGACTGAAAAAATTGATCGATTGTAATTTCAAATTCATTTGACACAAAATAATATTGTATGATAAAAAGTGATTAATACTTTACTTATTTGTATAACTGCAGTCAATCTTAACCTTATTAAGTAGAAAAAAATAAAAGGCCTATAATTGACATTATTACCTTGGCTCTGTGTGGACACAACACTATGTGTCGTGTTCAACCGCCCGGGCTAATCGCTCCCGAATGATAATCAGCTTTTGTTTTCTACAGAAATACTCTTTTGAACTTGTAATTGATTTGTATTTATTGCTTACATGTAGACATGCTATTTGCGTTTCCTCGCCGCTTTGTTAATATGCAGCTTTTTTTCTGAATTCCGATAAGGATAATATTATATTGAGTTGGAATATAAAATTATTTGGAGTTAGAATCTGCTTTTTAATCCTCTTTGGATTAAAAAGTTTAAAAAGTTTTAATTTAGTTTAATTTAAGTTCTTTTCCATAAATTTTATCGTGTACGATTTTTTACGTATAAAAAAATATAGATGGTAAATTTTTATGCGATATTCCAAATGTCATAAATTGTCTCAACACACTAGATTAAACAAAAATATTAAGCTTTATTCAGTGAAAGAAATAGCGCTTAGATATTGAATATTGAAATTATTGATATTATATTTTTGCACAGCTTATGCTCAAACGGCAGGATATTTAATATTCGTAATATTTCAGATAAACAGCATGTTAAAGTTCAGTAACTGTATTTACTAGGTACATCTTTTATTGCAGAATAGCATTATGTAGTATTTATTGCCTAAAGAATAATCAAATTTAGATACCAAATGAACTATTTTTTTACATAAAAGTAAACACAACATATTAAACAAAACTTTACGACCAACAACATAAACACACATTTCTACGACCAAATACACTTTTAATTAACAATTGTCAACCGGGACTAACCCAACAGCATATTTCACTCGCCTTAACAGCCGTTGATACAAAGCTTAAACGATTTATCTAAAAACATATAAACCCACTCTCAAACAAACTGTCATTAGAAGGAATCTTGTTCTCACACTCGAATTTATATGCTAATATCGATTTAAGTAATCGTCGCGCCCACCTCTGACACTGAGTCCTTGCCCTTATAATTATCCGTGATAACGAGGTAACCCATTACTTTGTGTGTTACTGGCCTAATGCGCGCGGCTGACGTGTGTAATAGGCTTTATCTGTACCATAGAGTAATTACTTTTTTTATTTCTATAAGCGTTGGGATGCTCGTTTATGGTTTAAGATCACATCGAATAGGTAAAAAGTGTTAACTTCACTTAACTTTTTATTTCGTTTTTGAATTGTAATTATAACAAGTTTAGTTAATAAATTGATAAAGTAAAATTTCAGTTTTAAACTCAACCAGTGTCATCTACATAATTTGCGGCGAATTTAAAATCTCTTATAGATAAAACTTTTCACAAAGAAAAAAATGGCATCAGTTTATAGTACATATTATACGAGTATCAAACTATGATTTGAAATATGAAATTTCAAACCTGATATTTTATTTTATCCGTAACTAACAAATGATCTCTTATCCCACTATTTTCAAACATATTTTTCAATTAAAGTTAAATACCGTTAATTAATTTAATATCACATAAACATCTCCGACTATTTAATGTTTTTCTATGCAAATGAACGCAATATGTTGTTTCAAATAATAACTTCTAGAAATAATAGTAAAGGTCATGTCATAAGGTCAAGCTAGATCGCACTTGTAACAATTGATTAGTTAGCCGTTAGGTTTGCGTGCGATAAAGTCGATTTTTATTATAATTTATTTCTGTATATCATGAAATAAGTGGGTAGTGTGCTGATCTTATTGTTTTACATTTGTTTTGTATAATTGATTGTAATAATAAAAAAATTGATTATTTAAAAACACGTACGTTTTTTACACGATCAAACGTTTATTTAAATTGTAGTTGCTTCAGCTGTATGAAATATATTTTAATAATAATTTATCTTATTATGGTTAAGTATTTCTGTTTTTATTGCACGCCTCATAAGCGAAGCGTTGAGGTGGGTACTACTGTCACTTCGCGCAAAACATCTGATTTTTCAAGCTTAAAATGTCTTTATGTATCATACATTGCACTTGTAAGATAATACATACACACACATATTAAGAAAAAACACTATTTTTAAGGCGCGGGTCAAACACAAGCGGCGCGGGCGCGGGCGTGCCATAAGCGCGCCTCTTCAATCTGTTTTGCACCACGTCCTTCTTCTACATTTTGTATGAAAGAATTTTGGAAAGGCGACGAGGCGGCACGCCACGGTTGCGCCGCGGGCGTACCGCAGGCGTACCGCAGGCGCGCTTCCCCCATCGCATCCAAATAGAGGTCAATTCACGGTCATACCCAATCAAAAACAAATCGGGTGGTAGGAGACGGTAGCCTGTCAGTTAAAAATGTGTTCTCTCTGTGTGGAATTATATAGAGCTGCTATTACATACCCTTCTTCGTTTTGTTTTTAAAGGTGAATTGAATTAATCGATGAAATGATTTACATAGGTGATGGCAGTAGGGAAAGTGAAAATGAAGAAGAGCATAATGAAAGTTCCCATGTATTTACAATGTCAGAAATAAAGATAATCCTGATGTTGATTGTGTTTTTTATTTATTTGTAATTGTAATAATATTGTGGAATGATCAGTACTGTAAATACTTTTGAACTGAGATTTTAATGATAAGATTTATATGGTTTAAATGTAAACCTGTGTTTGAAAACCATATTTTATCTATACTAATATTATAAAGAGGAAAGGTTTGTATGTATGTATGTATGTATGGTTTTCACGCATAAACTACTGGACCGATTTTGATGACATTTGGCACAGATAATCTTTAGACCCTGAGAAAGAACATAGGCTACCTTTTATTGCGAAATATGTACCACGGGCGAAGCCGGGGCGGACCGTTAGTACAATATAAATTTTGTGTTATTTTAACCTTCTTTTCTTCCATCATTACACCAGTACTACTTTAAAATTACTTTAAAAGTACTATAAAATTTTCCAAGTAATTTCCAACAAAGATATATTTGCAATCGTGGGGTTATCCTCGCTATTTACTTACAAGGAATTATCAAAACAAAATCGTTACTTTCAAATTAATGTTAAACTCTTTTAGCACAAAAAACATAATTTTACTAAATTATGCATGAAGAAAATGCATTTAACCACTCTATATAAATATCATTTTCGGACGCCAACAGCGCGCCCGATGCGCGCCGGCAGCGCGCCCGAGGCGCGCCGGCAGCGCGCCCGAGGCGCGCCGGCAGTGCGCCCGCGGTGCGCCCGATGCGCGCCGCGCCGCTTGTATATGTCCCGCGCCTAACGTTCATGATATTTTTGATGTCATTTTTGTTATTTAAACTAGTTAAAAAACAGTTTAAAAAAGTTCTGTCTTGGACGTCCGTGTGTCTGTATGTGCGGATCCTTTTTCTTGTTAACACGATAGCGACCGAAATACTTTACTAATCGAGTCTTTTTTTTTCTCTTACGCTTGAGTATGCTCAGGAATAGAACCCTTTCATTTTTCAGGGTCTGATTCGATGTGGTTTAATTGTTATTAAATAAACAAAAATAATAATTAATAAATATTTATTAAAAAAAAATTATGAGGCGTGCACTTTTGGATTTTCCAAATTATTTTTTTTGAATATTATATGTTGTAGCGCGCTTATTCCATCATGTTTAATTTCTTAGAAAATGTGAACTGCAACAAACAGAGGTTCCGTTTTTTTTCATTTGGCATCATAATCATGTATTAATAGGAAACCATTTATGACTCCACAGTTGTACATTTAGTGGTTAATAAAATGTGCAATCACACAAAGGGCCAGATTGCGCACCGTAAATCCCAAATGCAATTGACATCACGGAAATACACCTTTCCTATGTGACACCGTTGTTCATTGATTGAAGATATTTAAATGGGTTTTTGGGTTGCTTTAAATACAAATGTTTGTGAGTAACAACTGCTGGAATTGGACAATTAAGATTTTGCATCTTTTCGTTGAATAAGGGGGAGTACATGATGTTTAATTAAGTTTCATGTGCATTTTATATAAAAAAATAACTTGTTACATTATTCATAATCAATTCATTTTAATGTTTTTTTTTTCTCGTTAATAAACATACTTCTTGTAATGTTCATGTAGACTGTACTTTTTCTTGATCATTCTAATGAGCAAAAAATGTTTCCCTTTTTAAAGAATACAAAAATACCTCGCCAAAAGAACATCTAACGTCCCTACACTTAAGCTTGATCAGTTATGATTAATGTAATACTAACATCTTTTCGTGAACTAACGTAAACTCAAGGTGTGATATCAGCCAACTAATCACTAGTGACTAGACGACTACGGATATGGCGGCAGATGGTAAAGGGTTGAAGTGTTTGACACCTAGCCGGCTATTGTTGATTGTTACCGAATTGTGGAAAAAACGCAACGCCCGCTGGTTTGTAGATTATGGACAGGGCCGGATTCAATTTGTCGTATTTGTCTTAATTTTCGAGCAAAGATTTAATCTCGGTAGGCATTTATTTAACTTCGTAATCAAAAATCTTACAAGCGGTAATGGTAAAGTATTGTGTAAGAGAAAATAAGTTACATTTTTTAAATATATTACCACATTATTCGCTAATGGCTAAGTCCACCGAATGTACAAAAGCGAGGTCTAGCTTTAAAAAACCACATCATATTTTAAACGTATTTCTATAAAGTATTCAATTTTCTTAACTTCTATATTCTTATTTTAGAAGAGAAGAAAATTAGAGAGATAATTCATGTACTTGACAGTGATCCCCAACAAATACATATTTCTCTTTCAAAAAAGAACATTAATTCTATACCGACTCCATGAACTTCTTTTCCACGTAAGAGAGAAATATAAATATTTAAAATATTAGTTATTTCTCCATGAATCCCGCCCTGTACCGGGCAGTGCGCGCGCGCACGTGCTCACGTCATTATTATAAAGACGCAACGTTCGTCACGCAGTATGGTAAGCAGTTGTCTTTTACACGACTGCCTCTATTATGTCACATTTGTAGCCAGAAACCGTATTACGGCATTAATAATATGTATCAGTAGATTGTATTGTTATTGGTAATGTTTTAGAAACTTACCTGTGTTTGAGTTAAACGTAATTGTAGGCAGGTAATTAATTACACAAAGCATGGTGTCGGGGCCTATTGCTTGAAAATAGTTTTTTGCATCTTTGCATAGGTAGATAATAAAATATTTTTTAGTGGGTAAATGTTGATTTTCTTCTTCCCTTTTTTAGAACAATCTTATTAATAAAATTATGGTGTGAAATCTCGATTTTCTTAATGCGGGTCGACGCACGACGATGTTCAGCTAAATAATTCCAATTCCTCCAATTTATTTTATGAAATATAGTGGGCCCTTGAAATTAATAATTTTAAAACACATTAAACAGGGAATTTAGTTTTGGTTAGAAAATGCTTACTTACATTGTGCGTTATAAATAAATATGCATACACAATTCCTAAACTGTCGCCGTCGTAATAAACAAAGCCAAGTCACACATGGGTAGGCAAGTCATTTAGATTTTTTCTTACAATTTCGTACACCTTTCGTCATTAAAGAGACTTTTAGGGTAAATTATGTTATAAATTATAAGGGTGGTGATAATTTGGAAGCTACCGTTCAACCCTTCGATGGTGGAGGAACAAAAAATGAGCCGTTGGTAATGGTCAGATAGATTTTGGATGTTTTCCATCGCGTTGTATTTGACCGTTAAGAAAGGGTTGTTTTGGGGATGTTTTTATTATGAATATATTATTAACAGTAAGTTTATCTGATTTAAATTTTAGGACGGGTAATTTTTTGGGTTTTCAAACCGTATTGTTTGAATAATACACAAATATTCAGTGAAATCATAAGTATAATATCAAAAAATAAACACCTGTGCTATATTTTATTAGAAAAATAATTAATATCTGAAAATTGAATTGACGATTATTTTAAAATTGTGAGATTGTAATGGCGTAGATCTCTATCTAATTTATTTTATATTTTCCAATTAAATCTATTTCGAATTCGAGTCTCAACACACACCAATTCTTTAGAAAATATAGTGAATTATTTCCTTTTTAAACATTATACCAAGTTTTATAATGGAAGTACAAAACATAATATGTATCTGAACACGAATACAAACATAATAAAGTTTTTATGATTAAGAAAATGAATGTCACAATTTAAATTTTATAGCTGCAAAATCAATTAAGTTTCGTGCTTTACAAACATGATAAAGACATAAAACTATTATCGGTTTCTTACAAGTACGTCTAGACAAGCGTATATTTTATTACAATAAAACGTTCAATAGATTATTTATTAAAGAAAGTGTAATTATTAAACAACTATGAAAAAGCTCTATAAATTCGTATTGAACTATTGTAATAAGTATGTATTAGGTACCTATGGTAGGTACGTGTATAAAAGTAATAATTAAAAATACAACCCTTTATTCTGATACAATATTATTTGAGCGATTTCAGCCAGTAGTTTCTAGCTTATTAGAAAACTATATAGTGTTGCCATTTGCCGCTAGATGGCGCTAGTTTACTAGTCAAGGAATAATAAAATTGTTCAGTGTAGGTAAAGTGATTTGTAGAGCTTTTTTATACATTTGATAGTATCTGCAACAAAAAAAAAAAAAAACGTAAACTAACACATATGTTCAAAAATAATAATTATGATAAAGATAAATTTATACATTGTAATTAATACAATGCCCTTAATTATGCCAGGTGCATGGTAATATTAAGCTGGTGTGAAGTACAGAATATAAATAAAACTACGTATACATACGTTGTATTGTGAAAAAGATTTATATGGGCATCTAATTCCATTCAGTGCTAAACAATTGTACAAGGTTCACAGAGCGTACTATATCTTTGTTTTTAAATTCACGGCTTGTACTTGCTTTTATGGAGATACGATATTTGACACTCGTAAGCAAATAAGCGTGTGAAGTTGAAAGTGGAACAGTTAAAATAATTAATTATATGTACATATTCGAATGACGAGAAATCAAAATGGACTTCGTAAATTGTATTAATTATTACTCAGAATGAAAAATATTTCTAAATTGTTTTTTTTTGTATTCTTTGTCCCTAATACATAATCTGTATTTTTAATTGAGTTATACATATTTGTAATTATGTAACATATAATAAGAATGTGTATTTTTGCGAAAAAATGTATTAAATTCTCGTTTGAACGCAAAATGTCAATATGTACCTATATTAATTTTTTGCAAAATTGCAACACCTAAGACTATTATAATGTATTTACATTGATTACAATCTCCATACATTCTGATCACATAATTACACCAAACACTAGTATAAAATTTACATCATTTCTTATCAGATATTCAGATTTTATTCAAAACAAATGATTGTATTGAAAAAGATTAATTTTAATGTGATTGATTAGAAGAGACGAGATTTGAAATGTTTTAATTCTTGTCCCAAGGATTTGGCGCCCCCATGAAACTGCCGCCCGAGGCAAGTGCCCCCGTTTGCCCGCCTTAGATACGGAGCTGCTTAGTCCTTGGCAGTAACCTTTTAACTTGTAACACATATCTAACAGGTATGATAGATCAAAGTACATATCAAGTATTATGAAATAATACTATTTATATTTCTTATAATTTAAAGAATATAATATACGTTTCTTACAATATGCTTATATGGGATTGGCGCCAAGTCATGGGAAAAACGATTACTCATCAATTATATATCTATACGGAATTAATCTTATGAAATCAACATTGCAAGCTCATATTGCTTATTACTAACTATGATTCATTTAATTGTATATACTTTTGTAGTTATTTATAATTGTGTTAGATATCGTGATGCACTTGTACCTATATTCGAATGAATGAATAATCATTGTTAATTAAATTCAATAAATATAGAATACTAGCTTTCAGCGCGCGGCTTCGCCCGCGTTTTCAAAGAAAAATCCCCATACTTCCCGTTCCCGTGGGTTTTCCGGAATAAAACCTATCCTATGTGTTAATCCAAGTTACTCTCTATATGTGTGCTTAATTTCATTGTAATCGGTTCAGTAGTATTTGCGTGAAAGTGTAACAAACACACACACATCTTCACAAACTTTCGCATTTATAATATTAGTAGGAAGGATAGGATAGAATAGGAAGGACATGACCAATAATTTAAAAACTAATATTAGAGTATTAGATACGCAGCTAGGTATAACTCGGAATAAAATATATGCTACTTTTTAATCAAGTACCTTTCTCGTAACTGTAGTGTTATTTTAATTGTATAATATCGTGAATGTGTGTATGTAGGTATCACAATCGTTTGATAATATTGATTTGTTTTAAAAATATTTCCCCCTCATTAAGTGCAAGTTTTTGCAGACGGTTTGCGGTTTCCGTCAATGTCATTGCCTATTTGTTGATTGTTAGGCGAATGAAGGAGGGAAAATAAAATGCTAGCAATTTCATTGTATGATTATGATCGTGATGTTTGTGATTTCACAATAATATTATTTTTGGCTTATGATTCAAGTTAAAGCCATTATATTTATATCAGCTATAATATTAAAAATTATTGCAAAACACACTTACATAATAAACGCAACCGTGGGAACTTTCAGCAGACGTATTAAAACTTAAATCAATATATTTGTGAGAAGGTCGCGAGCGAGAGCAAAATAATAAAAATATTCCCTTATCTGAAGATATTTGTAATTAAACAGTGTTTGTAACCGGAACAGATAAGCCGACCGGATGCAACCACGCCCTCTGGTGTTCACTGGATTTAGGGTAGCGTTTTTTAATTTTCCCGTTGATTGTGATCACGTTAATTAAACGGGAACACGTTATGACAGATAATTATGTGTAATATTTTCAGGGAAAATGTAATAAGCTTGTTAAAGTACCCATTCACGTTATTATGGTGTATAAATATGGATTAGGTACAAAGGTTTGCAAATTGGTTGCAAATAATGTTTTGTAACAGATGTTTTATTTAGGTTGCATTCGTTAATTTTCTGATGTATTATCGTACAAATAGGTATACGTCCTAAACGTACATTTTTTATGTGATAAATAGTTAATTTCTATTTTTGTTGAAGTGACTATAGCTTATTTTTTGTACAAATCGATCATCATATTAAAAGAAAATCAATTTATAAAAAAACAAGTATATTAGAAGTAACTGTTTGTTTACCAATCTTATCACACTGTGACGTGTAATTCGGTAAAAATGTGCAAGTCCACAATCTAGTAAACACAACATGGATTCAAATTAACTAAAAACAGCTTCCAAGAAGCGATTCGTCAAATAAAATGATTATGACCTTTCCATAATCGCCTCTTATTTATTGAGCTGTTATTTCTCCATTAAAGCGGACTACTTTTTACTGTTTTGGTGGCTTTTTATTTGAGTTTGAACGCCCCAGTAATGTGATCTTAATATATCGTGTCGCATCTGATAATTTTATCAAGTCATCTTTTGCTTTTAGCTAGGGAATTAATGCGTATGCAGTTGGACTACATAACCTATGCTATATTATTTTAAAGTTACGAGGTGCTCTTTATTGATGTTTCATCTTTCAGTTCTATTACGCTTTAGTTTTTTTAAGCTAATTTACAAGTTATTATAAAAATAGCACATAAAAATAGAACGAATAAAGATATAGACAAACATAAACCCTCTTTTGCGAAGTCGGGTAAAACGTCTATAACATAAAATATATCTAATAATCTCTCACCGAACAGGTTGATATGGCGATAGTCGTTTAACAAGAGTAATAACCCAAAATGTCGTCGTTTGCAAATAAGTGAGCAAATAGATGTGTTTGCGTTCTGTTATCGATACCGATAGTATTATAAGATTATCGCTACTACGTGACAAATAATGATAGCTGAATATTTGGGCGAATTCGTTTTATGAGTACGCTTGTACGCAATGGCAATTGGAAGAAAAATATATTCTTCTTTTTCTTTAGTGGCAACTCCCGAACCCACTGAGGTCGGATTCAGCCAGTGCCAAATTTTGTGCGGAGATTTTATAGTAGTAATGTAGCTTTGCATAGTGTTTTTTTATTCATTGCCAGTTTTTATCTATTTCTATTGCGCAAAGCACATCTCCTTTGCACTTTGAATTATGTACTCTATTCAATTCACTTTTTTGTACAGACGCATTTAATTGCACGCCTCATAAGCGAAGCGTTGAGGTGGGTACTACTGTCGCTTCGCGCAAAACATCTGATTTTTCAAACTTAAAATGTCTTTATGTATCATACATTGCACTTGTAAGATAATACATACACACACATATTAAGAAAAAACACTATTTTTAACGTTAATGATATTTTTGATGTCATTTTTGTTATTTAAACTAGTTAAAAAACAGTTTAAAAAAGTTCTGTCTTGGACGTCCGTGTGTCTGTATGTGCGGATCCTTTTTCTTGTTAACACGATAGCGACCGAAATACTTTACTAATCGAGTCTTTTTTTTTCTCTTACGCTTGAGTATGCTCAGGAATAGAACCCTTTCATTTTTCAGGGTCTGATTCGATGTGGTTTAATTGTTATTAAATAAACAAAAATAATAATTAATAAATAGTTAATTATTAAAAAAAATTATGAGGCGTGCACTTTTGGATTTTCCAAACTATTTTTTTTATTGGTAAATGTCAAGATGACGTAACACGCAATAGTTGTTAATAGTTGACAGGAGAATTTTTCTCACGACAATCATATTTCTTAGTAAAATGTGTCAGTGAAATAATTACAAGTAAATACATTATTTATATACAAGTGCATTAGACGCCGGCTGAATAACTCATGTATAATTTATTGCAAGAAAATAAACCGTATAAAACAATTTGAAATTCATATAATTCGTATAAATTGTCATTTTCTCTCAAACAATTGTTTTCTTTGTTATAGTGATTGAATATGTAATAGGTTGTAAGGTTATATTGTACAATAATTATTACCTTTTATAGATCTTTTTCAAATGAGCTATTGTTTATGACTTAATTATCTAGGAGGTTTTAATTTTTTCAATTATTGTTTTCTAAAAATATCTATGAGATGCTTATGAGATAGGAGCTTTAATTAATAAAGATATGCAAGTGTTTGTTTCAAACGGAATTAGAGTTATTACTATTATATCTAACACAACTTCCATAAGTTTAAAGAGAAATGGCAAATAAATTATTTGCTGCTAATTTAACTCACTGGTGCAGTCCTTTTAAATTGATTAATTTACGTGTTTAGAATATAATTTTGCATTAAAAACATACATAACATATGTATTAAAATTCGAAAAGTTTTACGTAAGACGTTGTACTGTGTACATAACGTTTTACTAACGAACAAGCAAAACCACCTTGCGAAAGTCCTGTATATATTGAGCATGTTTCATGTTTTAAAAACTATAATTATTCCATAGATATTCCCAGGTGATTATTTGATAATTTTCACGACATCGCGTGATATCTGGAGCCGGCTGAAGTACCGTGATTCGAGATTATCGTAACAGAAATATATAAATAAAAGTCGTGTAAAAGACATATCAATAAGGCGTTACCCGGCAATTTCGACTATGTTCAACCTCTATAAAGGCTGGTACAACATAAAGCACAATACCGAAAAAAATATATAAAATAGGATGGTCTTTGATCTTTAATTGCTCGCGAGGACTTTTTTCCAAAGTTAATAGATTTCTAGAAAAAAAATGTGCCGTGGTCATCGATTTTTCCGCAAATACTCTATAAACTTCGTAACCTGCTGACTTAGAGCTCTGAAAATTTTATGTTTAATAAATTATCAGTTACACAACAGTCCCTGACGAGGATATTTTGTTTCACTGATTAGTATCTTTTTAAATACAAAATGCGAGGAAAAAAGAAGGTGCAGCGGGAGAGGTTTGAGATTCGTCAAGTATGCTCAAGGTTATTAGCGCATGTATAAGCCTTGGGATATGAAGACAGGACGCATTTAATTAGTTAAAGAGTCACTGAACAAAGAAAATAATTTGGGCATAATTTTAGAGGTTATTTAAGAAATGAATGACATTCTTGTAGAATTTTTTAACTGCATATCTTATGAGCCAGATTTTACATCAGCCAGTTTTTCAATCACGATATTTGAATCATGCCATCCTTTGACGTCTAATCCTGTGTGCAGTGCCGGCGTAAGGGCCACTGACACCCCGGGCGAAAATATTGTGGCGCTCACTTGAGGGAAGCAATATCAACCAAGAGACTCCAACTTCAGATCTTGGCGCCCCCCAGAATTTGTCACCCTGGGCCATCACCCTATCACGCCCTCCCCCCCCCCCCCTAACGCCGGCACTGCCTGTGTGCCGTTGAAGATTGAATGTTGTGTTGGTAACCAATCTACACCTTTTCAACACGTAGGTACCCCTATATGTTTGTACTTTGTATGTAACCAACATGTTCGTATGCTACTGACTCCTCTAGACTTGATTTTGAATCACTCTAAACGGACAGATTTAATTTAAACTTTGTACACTTATTACATCATACGACGAGAGGACGGAAACGAGTGCAAGCGTTTTTTATACTATTTTAATTATTATAATATCATTGTATATAACGCCATCACGTAATATTGTTCACTACGAACGCGCAAAGGTCGTTTACATATTAAACAAACATATGATAAGGACGGCGCCCCAATTCTATATCCTTGCAAATATGCACCGGAAGTTGAGTAAGGTGCCTTGGAAAGTCCCAGTATTGAGATTTCATAAAAGTATTTCAGCAATTTCAATTTTTTGGTTTTGGCATGAATTCAGGGTTCCGTACACGTTTTGGAAATTGTTGTGACAAGTGACATGATTCTGCTTGAAATATTAGTAATGCTCAAAATATTCGTATATTTTTTTTAAATATCTGAGTCTATTTTTATTTTTATGCAGTTGTCGCAGAAAAGAACAACACAACTTGCGATAAATGAAGACTGCTTTAGAAATCAGATGCATAATTTTGATTGTTAAATCGCCTTTTAAATTTATTAGACTAGATAGAGTACAACATGAGAGATCTCTTTCTTCCAGATTCTCTTCTTAATCTGCTCGTATTTTTTTTAAGTGAGTCTATTTTTATTTTTATGTGGTTGTCGCAGAAAAGAACAACACAACTTGCGATAAATGAAGACTGCTTTAGAAATCAGATGCATAATTTTGATTGTTAAATCGCCTTTTAAATTTATTAGACTAGATAGAGTACAACATGAGAGATCTCTTTCTTCCAGATTCTCTTCTTAATCTGCTCAATATTATCTGAAAGAAATCTAACGATAATCAAGTACATATACATTCTTCGAGGGGCTTATATATTTTCAGAGCGTCCCAAAGAAAATTTATCATTACCTACTTCACAATCTCGAAAAATATTTACTCTCCTTCTGGCTTATAAAAGCTGAAAAATATTTTTAACATTAATGTTCAAGTATACAAGCTGAACATACATTTTATATTTATATCTAATTCTCAACCCGAGTAATCATTGAAAAAAACAGTTTGAGATCGATGACAATTACATAATTATTTTTAATTTTATATTACTCTTTAATAAAACTATACATGGAAAACTTATTGCTAATTTATACAAAAAAAAAACAAGAAAAGTATTGTATATCACTTAGAATTGATCTCTTCCAGGCAACCTTTTCAACCAATTAATTAGATATTGCAGCATATAATATAAAGTCCTTTCAACCCAAATTTTTGCAAAAAACACGTTGTACTTCAAAAACAAAATGCAAGGGTCACGATTTCCGCCCATAACATATATGTATTTATTTTATTATTATTATAATAAAGGATGTTACGTAAGCAAACCATATTGGACTAGAAGCAAGATCTGTGTTTTTGCTCAATACCTTTCACCTATTAATTGATGTCAAGTTGATTGTGTTTAAATTAAATAAACGAAACAATATTGATTATTAGTCATTAACATTTCAAAATAAGACTTTGATAATACAAATCTAGATGTTTACGTAATATTATTAATTTTCTCGCATTAAATAACAACAAAATAAACACTAAACAAAATGTCACATAGGTATGTGTATTGTGTGTATCAAGGTAGATCATCTTTAAAAATCGTTACGAAATGCTATGATTGTACAATTGTGTATAGATAATATTTATATAGCTATAGTTATATATAATACAGATGTGAGATAATAATTAACAAATGTTATCCATCGAAAATTAAGGAAAATGCTTTCATACAACTGCAAACTAAGTACCTAATAATGTAAACATGATCAATCTTACGATTTTTAATTTTAACATCAACGCTTGCTCTTTTATATACAATTTTTAAAATACTATAATAATCTATAAAACACACATTATACAACACATTACAAGTAATTGTAATGCGAGCAACAAAAATAATTTCTCTGCTACCGTGGGATAATCTTGAAATATTACCGTAAAAGTGATCTTACCGCCCTTGATACCGTCAACTCGATGTAATTAGTTTCTTCCTTTATATACGAAATTATCCTGCAGTTATGTATTATTAATAATTGTTAGTTTTATACAGATACTTTGTGATTATGTTAGTGTTCGTCCTGGCTTTGTATGGGAAGCTACTGAGATACTTCTAGAGAAAGTTAAGACAAAATCATATAAGATATTTAGCAAACAGAAGGAGAAAATTACAAAATTCGGTCTTAATCTTTATATAATAAACTAGCGTACATATTTCGCAATAAAAGGTAGCCTATGTTCTTTCTCTGCAGGGTCTAAAGATTATCTGTGCCAAATTTCATCAAAATCGGTCCAGTAGTTAATGCGTGAAAACCATACATAGGTACATACATAATTACAAACCTTTCCTCTTTATAATATTAGTGTAGATAAATTACACTAATGTTAATACTCTACAAATTACAATGATCCTTAATAATGAACTTACTTCTTTATACAATATTAATAGAAATAGATAACTATCATCATACAGATAACACACAAAAACATCCGCAAATTGAGTTATCAAGTATTCCAATAATCAAATATAAATTGGAATTGGTCTCAAATTCAATATTGAACTAATATGTTCCCATTTGTGCACCGGAAACAATCGATATTATTGAAATTAAGACATTGTTAGCACAGCTGCTATTTGCCATTTGACATTTTTGTGTTAAATCTATAAATTTGGCGTCTGGTTATAGGTACTCTGTGGTTTAGTGAAGAAACAATTCGGTTTTTTGCCGCCTAAAACAAATACTGTCTGGGTTGACATACAGAAAGATATTAGACTCATTTATGTAAGTGTTTAAGACATAACTAAAATATTTATGTTTTAATTTAGGTATATTTCAAATGGTTTACCGTAGCTTGAATTAATTGTAAGAAAAATCTTTCAATGAGTTAAATCTATCCTAACTTATTCACCTTTTCTTGTTAGGAAATAATATGCAATTTCTAACTTTGTTAACCTAAGTACGTAAATTGTTTTTTTTTTTGAAACCATAATATAAACAAAAGAGAAGCTAATGACGTGAATGAATGAATGAATGAAAAATACTTTATTGTACACCTTATAGAATACATTTTACAAACTTAAAAAATATATAATATAGCAATGTACAGTAGGCGGCCTTATCGCTGGCAGCGATCTCTACCAGGCAACCCAGAAAAGATGAGGAAAATAGATAAGTCAATAACATGGTGGTGCAAAATAAATAAAAGTGCCAGAATAATATTTTATTATATATATACTATACTATACCTACATATATGCAGCTTACATTATCATATACATACACAAATAATAATATTATACATACACAAATTAGATAATATATAAGAATACATACTTAAATATATACAAGCATACACACATACATACATATTATATACATACATACATATTTTATAAGCACATATTATAAATAAATCGACAGAGTTAATACCTAGCCTGTGACAGAGTTAAATAATAGTGACATTTTTG
Source organism: Colias eurytheme (assembly GCF_061535395.1). Classification (NCBI taxonomy): domain Eukaryota; kingdom Metazoa; phylum Arthropoda; class Insecta; order Lepidoptera; family Pieridae; genus Colias; species Colias eurytheme. Next base: position 6,824,807 of record NC_142999.1, on the reverse strand, counting down.
TTTAATTAAAAAAAAAAGATACAAAATGCACAAAATGAGTGAAAAGTGTCACTCATAAAATGTTGTTCGTAATAATAATATGGTCTTGGCATAATAATGAATTCTCATTTGTAAGTATTTAATTTTTGAAAACATACGGACACATATTTTATTAAAAACTGACACGTTTAATTATTTTGCTGTAAATATTGTGATTTTGTAGATAATAATTGATCTAGATGATATGCTTTTGTAATAAGGAGTAATAGATATCTATAAATAATTTATATATCTATGAAATACTAATAATGAAAAAAATAAAGGTATAACTACCTCCCTTACCTACTTACTACCACATATAATATAAAACTATGCTACTACTTTACTTACTAAAGCGCTTTAAAATAACATTGAGACGTTTTACACGCGCTGCATATCGAAATTTCTTTCGTCCTGCTAAAAGCCGTATCAAGCAAGGTATCAAGTATAATAAAGCGACAACAGCGCTGCAGCCTCAGGACACGTCTAACAGTACAACCAAGTGACACACATTAAGATGCGAAAAGCGAATTCATCACGAGATGTCATGTAAACATAGAGATGGCATGAGATATCGATTAAGTATATCGATCTTTTTTAATTAAATTAATTTTGATGAATGATAGTGAAAATAAGCATTTTTTATGACATTTTGTAGATTTGTAACAATTATGTATGAAACGAAATGTGGTTTTAATTGCATTGAATATAAATCATTTTTGAAAATAAGAACAGGTCTGCTTACAATGTAAAGAGACATATTGTAAATACTTATTTTACCTATTTCTTGACCTTTTCTTATCTATGTTAATACTTAATAAGTAATAACTTAATAAGTATGTATATCAATTTTCTATTTTTTTTTTCTCGTCGTTTAAGATACGATATCTATACATTGAGTTCTCGAATAATTTAAACCACTGAATAGGGCTTATTTAAAAGGAAGCAAATTGAACTCTAACGCTAATAAGGAATACAATATGAAAATATACGAACACCTTTAGGATATTTTTACTTCAATTCAACATTATTAAACTTGATTTATCTAACACCCACCGCGGACAGTTTCAATTAACAGGTATCCCTTGAAAATTACCCGCCATTACCCTATCAGCTAGACAAGCCAACGAAACGGCGGATAAAATTGCAAATAGAACCTCCAAGATATATAGCACCACTTAATCTGTTATGTTGGCGCTTGGCACATAATTTATCGATATGCTATCGTACTGTACGGCCCTAGCATCATCTGGACAGATGTTCGGCAGGTGGCGCTGCAGGTGATGGCCATACTTGGCGCGCATTCTGCCGCCAAAATCTCACATTCTCGAAAATGCAATTGTTGCTACATAGTCCGATATTGATCTGTCTACTGTCTATGGTAGCATTTTTATTCTGTGCTATGATGCCTGTAGTCTATGGAATACGGTAGTTGATAATTGATATAAAGATGGCTACTCCTTGAGACTCGTAGTAGACGGAGTTTCGTTAATAAAACGAAAGCTAGTTGTGACTTTTACCATTTGTCTTGAGTAAAAACTAGTTATTTTATATAGCATTTGTAATTGTTTCGACTTCTTTTGTATTTGTGAAGTCAAGGGTAGTTTTTTGTCCGTGACATTTGATTAAATGCTACTACTGACCTAAATTTTATAATAATAGTGGCTAACTTTTTCATCAGCGGACTACGGGACACAAATAATAATAAGTATCTACATATTATGAAATAAAAGTATTTATGATGCGAATTATCTATTACTTATTATTTTTTAAATAATGATGATGATGATAGATATCATATTATATGATTTCAATGAAAAATATATACCTAACAGTATTTTTTACCTGTAGCGAATTCTTCCAGATGATAACAACATTTTAGTTATATTATTATAATTAAAGAGAAATAGACTTGGATAGAGCTTTTTATTTCTAAATATAAGTACGGTCTGAACGTCATACAAAACAAACAAAAAGAAAATACTGCAGATTATAGATACATGTAACTCCATCCATATAATAATTATACTCCTTCAAATCCATCAACTAGCAAACTATAATTGACAGAAAGGTTCACTGTAAAAATGTTTTTTTTTCCATTAACAAACATATTATGTGTCCACACATTCGTTTGAAAAACACTTAATAGACTCAGTATATTATAGTTTCGCCTTTTATTGTACAGAAAAAAATCAATTATACACCCTCTATGCATTATGAAATGACATTTAAAATTTTTGAATATAAATAAGCTATGGTCATAGTTAGACACAAACATAACAAAGTGATGTTATTGTTTTTTATCGCCAAGGGCCAAGGCCTAAGCACAGGCCTAAGTACGTTCAAGTATCTAAGAAATATTTGAAATAGGTAACGTGAATACAATTTACTCCTACCTGGTTAGAGCTTATTTTCATAAAAATGAAATTCTTATAATTCTAAGTGCTATTATTAATTGTTTTAAGATACGTTTGTGACTAGGAACTTGCCCAGACTTAGCTCGTTATGAAAAATTTATCGCGTATAAGTTTGTATTTGTGTTTAAGAATTGAAAAAAAGAACACTGGTAAGCCTAGTCCCTAACATCCATTTAATTATTCATAGCAAATGGGTTATAACGAATAATAATAATAAATTATTATTGCATAAGATCAATTAATATGAAATTTAAGTAATTATTTACCATATTTTTTGGGTATAGAAACCAGATCATATTACGTCTTAAGAAAATCCAACAGAGGGGTGTAATACCCAAGGTAATACCCAATGACTGACAGCTTAATCTTTTGTCAAAAGTCAACATTTTAAAACGAACAATTTGGTCGGATTATGTCAACAATTTAATGTGAGTCGAAGTATGGAGTGACATGGTGAACTGGCTCTGACAGCTTCAGTGACAGAAAGTATTTCGACTATTCATAATTAAAAAAAAAAAAAAAACAATTAATTGCATTTTTTATTCTGCGACAGAAGGAGGTTATGTCTTTCAACTGTATGAATGTATTTTTCTTTCCTATTGTCTATATTATAGTAAATTTCTTGATATTTTTTAATAATGACTTGTTAATTTAAGTAAGTAATATGAAATACAAATAAAATTCATTTTTAGACAATATTATCAGAAGTACATGGTAAATGTTCTCTTTTCTTAACAATCTCCACATAAAAATTAGATCTATTTCACAGCGAAGCACTATGTTGTAAGTCAGTAATTAATCGTCAATTAAAGGACAGATTGTACGAGATAATTAACTATAAAATATACCTTGATCCGGTCGAGATCGGTTAAGGATATGTACACACAAATAACAAATTCGAACTTTTCCTTATATCTCTTATTGATCTAAAATTCCTTCCAAAGTTATAATGTTATCCGTCCTAATTGCTTTATTGTGTTCATGGTTCACTTCCGGTACTAATTATAACAACGATAAAAAATGGTATCAACTTCTTTATAAGTATAGGGAAGAATTGGGTGTTAAGTCTGTAATACACGTAAGTATTATTTTAGGGTGATTTTAATTAAATATTTCTGCAATGTATGACGAAACTATGTCACTTTTTTAATTCATTAATGTTTCTTTACACTCAGAGAATGAAAAGCAATTACGATAAATAACATGTAATGATTGTCAAAAACTTATGTTGAAACTTCACAGGTACAATTATTGTTGAATGATGAAAATTTAAAAGATAAATTATAATTGAAATAATAATTATTTTGATTATTATGTATTACCTATGTTTTCGTAATTCAAAGTCTTTTATTTTCACACTAACCTTTTTGTACCATCAGTAGAACCTTATTTAGTTTGTTTATTTATGTAAATACTAGCTGAAGCCCACGACTCACCCGTGTAGTGCCCGTTAAAACGTAACCCATTCAGTCCGGAATATATTTCTGTCCAAATTTCAACGATTAGCTATTTTTCCTGAAAGACCACAACCATCCATTCTCAGAAACTTTTTTATATTATTAGTAAGAAAGATAGGCTTATTAACTAGTATACAACCAGCCTAAGTCGCATGTCGTGAAAGGCATGTCCCTGAGCATAGAACGGGACGACGCGGATGGTGCTCTGCTGTTTATTTAGAATCCTGGATATATTATTGTATATGAAATAACTTGCGAAATTGTTGTACTAGTGGTCAGTTTATAATAAAGATAGTTTGTTTACGAGATAACCTTTAAGAGCGACGTTTTCGGAAGAGAAGTTTCATTTTGTGAATGATCGTTTTGGACGAATGGTGATTGAACTTTTTAGATGTTTATGTTACACTAACTGTGCCCCGCGGTTTCACCCGCATTGCTCCGCTCCTGTTAGTCTTAACATGATGATATATAGCCTTTAACCTTCCTCGATAGATGGGCTATCTAACACCGTAAGAATTTTTCAAATCGGACCAGTAGTTCCTGAGATTAACGCGTTCAAACAAACTCTTCAGATTTATAATATTAGTATAGATCGTCAACAGAAATAGTTTTTCACACGATTAAAATGTTCTGTTGATTCTTCCACTGATCTCGATTATCTAAGTTTTAATGAACTTGTTAAGAAGGAGATGATTATCATATGGTTCATTAAAAATGCCATAAAATGTTACTACAAAGTTTAAACACTAAAGGCTATATTTCACTTACATGAAATGATGACATTCATATTCGCCATAGATATTATAAAATGATTAAGATAATCTCACCAATTAAAAAGGCATTAATTGTTCGATAAGCAAGATATAATTGAAAGCTTAATTATTATCATCGTATATTAACGACAATACAATACAAATATTATACAATACAATAATACAATACAATACAATAATTATTTTTATGATTGTTACAGTTGAAGCCTTTATTACAGGATTCATAACAGACCTAGTTAGTTGCATTGAGATAATATTACTACGTATGGAGGAGACACCACGAACAAAATCTGTGCGCCATTTTTTTGCTCTTACTAAGTTTTAAAAATTATTATCTAGTTAGGTACTTACCGATGAAAGTTATTCATTTGCACTTTTCCGTATTATTTGTATTATTTGTGCAATATCGTAACACACACGAAGGTATATTTGATGCGTTTCACTTTAAAACAAATAAAAAATGAGCGTGCAGTTACGCCATATGGCGTATGTTGAGCGGAACATAAGTGATGTAGGCGGTGTCGTCTCCATATGTATATCTCAATGGTTAGTTGACTATATTTTTACTCCCATAATAATAAAAGTACATACCTACAGTATCTAAATAGTTAAGCACTAGTATTTACTTTTTCATACAATTGTTTTAATAACGCTTTTTTAAAAACAGAATGTTACAATCGATAAAAAATTTGTTACTGTAGCAAAATCTCTTTAAGAAGCCTAACAAAAATAAATAGGCACTCTTAAATTAAATATCAATTTTAAACATAAAAAAGCCCTAAAAACTGAGACTGAGACTTCAAAATCAATTGATATACAGTTCTAATTAAATAGCTCAAGTTATTACGTGTAAGGAAGGAGTTTGATATTCAAGAAATGATCGCTTGAGCGTGGGAAAAAGGCCTCCTGTTCAATCCCTTCCCAAATCTCCATTGTGAACTACACCTGCTACGTTCGCAGCTTTCGATAAAAAAATCACTGCCCACTTTTTTCACTCCTCCGATATTCCGATAGATATTTTTTAAGTAGTCCGTATACAGTGATTATTGAGACGTGGGATAGTTTTTACGGTGCATGATGTTCATAAATCTTGGTGGTTGTTTTGTTTTAAACTGACGAATCTCTTCAATATTAAAACAAAAGAAATCGATAATTTAAAATACGAATCATAAAATTGTACGTTACTTTAAAAATTTGCATTTGAATCAAGAAGCTTATATCTAATACACTGGAGATTTCAGTATGAATAATATTAACTTGTAACAGGAATATATGACCTTGAATGACGCCTGTATGTTTTTTTATCCCTTTCACACCTAACTAACTACCTAGGTACTACTGCATGGAGGTCCTATAAGAATCTAAAACCTTTTTAAAAGAGGTTTGATTTCGATCATTCATAAAAAGTGTACCTACCGCATGCGTTAAATCGCGTAATGTCATCAAGACGCAAAAAGCTCAGTAGCGTAAGTTAAAAAATGCTACGTAATTTGAATAAATTAGGCGTAACAGTATCACGTATACGTCTTCGATTATGTTTAAACTACGATTATAGTTTTTAAAGCAATGGATTTAGAGTGCTTTTTGCTTTGTAATTAGTAGGACGTGAATTTGATTAGTGACTCTATTAAAGGAATAACCTGCACTTCCGTTCTTATCTTTTGGTTTAATACGATGTGAAATTATTAAAAGCTAAAAATAGTTTACTGTTGGAGTCGTTTTTGATTGAGCCTATTTGATTTTAGTGATATGAATTTTTATGGGTTCTTATTAGATTTCTTAAATGTTATTTTGTATCGGATTTTGATTGGGTAAAAAGTAATCCATACTAATATTATAAATGCGAAAGTAACTCTGTCTGTCTGTCTGTTACTCAATCACGCCTTAACTACTGAACCAATTTGCATGAAATTTGGTATAGAGATATTTTGATACCCGAGAAAGGACATAGGATAGGTTTTATCCCGGAAATCCTACGGGAACGGGTTTTTCTTTGAAAACGCGGGCGGAAAGCTAGTATTTAATATTTCCTTTTTCTTAAACTTCTATCCCGAAATAAAAACTTTCTATTAAAAAATTCAATGCGATTTTGCTTTTGGGATTGATCATTGAACGGTCAGGGTTAAAAAAAAGTTCGTTGTCTTGGCGCTAGATGGCGGTCATAATATTACATTGATGATCAAATTAGAAGCTAATACATATTTAAATCTCATGCAATCAAATAACATACATAGAAAAATACATATTCGGGATTGAAAATTAATTATGAATTAAGTTGGAAAATAATTTCCAGGTCATTATTTCCTATTGAAGGACAAACAGCTATAAGTTTTTAATACTTTCCGTGAAAATTAAACGTAAAGTACGTGAATACGTGCTTCTAGAAGTCATTTATCCCTCTAGTAATAATATACTACATAATGTATTCATTTATCCAATTAAAACATTGAAAATAAGAATACCGTTGTCTTATTGAAATATACTATTATTCCCACAGGGCTCCATTGTAATAAAAAATAAAATTAACAACGGAATATAGGTACCCCAGTGGGTAAATAGGTGAATGCATTTTGCGTAAACATGTACATATTAAAATTATGTGACAGTTTCATGCACTTTTGTAAGGACATCTTAGATCATTAAGTAAAAGTACATAATATATGTATGTACTTGTAATTATCTCTGGTATGAATTTAAAGATGATACTTCCTCCACAGATGTTTATCTGCACTATCAAAACGTCTTTAGAAATAAAATAAGTCAAGAACTAAGAGAAATAAATAAATAAATAATTTCGTTGAATTAAGTGGTTATAGGAAATTAAGACATATTTTCACTATCATTTCATATTATTCATGAAAGCTCAGAAAAGCTGAATATCCGAAAGTTGCTGCAACTTAAATGATTTACTGAGGCTTATCGACTAATGAAACCATTTAGATTGTATCTCTCAATTATAAAACAATAAATCCACAATAAAGACCAAGCTGTATCTAGATATGACTTTAAATGTACTTACATAATTTTACATCAATGCTTTTAATATTTACTAATTATGTAACTACTTATTCCACTAAATAAATTCAAACAGACAAAAATTAATTAATTATCCTATATTTTAAGCGCCATCCAATTATATTTTATACCACTATGGAACAGACTAATTTTAATAACACAGATAAAGGGATGAAAAATAAAATTCAGCAACTAAAATTTACAACACTCGGACACCGGGCGTTTAATGCCTGGTATGAATATCGGATTATACTACGTTTCGCCACATTATACTGATACAACCAGTAGGGAATCTTCATACAAAACGTTCGTAAAGGCTCCTGCACACAAGCAAGCGTGTTTACGAGAATCGTAAGGGTATTAGCACAATTACCAGATATAATATTATGAATACCTTTACGATTCTCGTAAACACTCTCGTGTGCGTGAACCATTTCGAACGTTTTGTATGAAATTTCCCTACTGGTTGTATCTGTACATTGTGGCTTCGCACACATATTTTGTTTCTCTTTTGTTTTGCATGTAATATAGTGGCTGTGTATGTACCATTATTTGTACACAGCGGACAATGTTTTCTGTTTTTACTGTGAAATATTGTTGATGCACCCAGCGTGCAATAATTGGCGGTTTACTGTATGTAAATGGGAAGTTCGATCAATAATTATTTTATTTTGTGGGTGTTATTTTACAGGTTGTACGTGAGAAGGTATAATGTCTAGACGTACTGGTGAGCACATTTTTGCAGCAAGTAGATATGTGGATAATGTGAATATAGCGATAAGTTTTTAATTATATTAATAACAATAATTACTAATAAGCTATTTTACGTATACATTATACTTACAAACACAACTTAAAACACGTATGAAACTCCCTTAAAAATCTCACACAGGAACAATTTTATCAGCTTTGTGCTTATCAAAGCTTGAATGAAACAAGCATCGGATTCTCATTACATAACCTAATCTAAACACTGCTCCCACACTAACCTGCACGCATTGGCGTATTTTTTCCACTTCCTCAAGTACAGGCGGTTCCGGATCCGCAGGAAGTCGAGATTGGGACGGTTTTTGTATCGCTTCCGGCGCTCATACTCTCATACTTGACGATTGAAGGTGCACGCTGACCTTGATATCGTATTTCAAACTTCGAAGGGCGAAATGACACCCATACGAGCTTGGTGTGGGAGTTCGGAATTTGCGTACGAATACGTCAATGTCAAACTTGGTTGTATGGACTGATGTTGTCCTTTGCCCAGGCCTTTGCCTATGTTTCGTGAAATGTCAAAGTCAAGGAGAGATATTGAAAAAATTATATATATTATAATTATACCTAAATCTTTTTATGCAAGCGCCAAGAAGACTACTTAAGAAAGAAAAATTACATTTTAAACGTTCCGGAAAGCTGGAAAAATAAATAGGTTTTAGCGCTACAATGAGTACCTATAGTTTAAAGGTTCTCATAAATTATAGATAAGGTAAAAACATAATGATATAAAACTTTGATTTTACTTTTATAACAACTGGTGGTTAATTGCCAATTGATAAGTATTAAATTTTTAAATTACTCAAACATTTTTGCGGCGAGGTAATGATTGTTACTCTACAAAATTCTTGCGTAATAATATTCATAATTATCGTCGAAAGACGAGAAACAAATAAATGTCAAATGTAATTCTGATTTTATGCCAGGTGCAGATAATATCGATTGTTAATAAAGTAAACATTAAAACGTCCACCGAGCAATAATTTAGTAAAGTATGGCCGTAAGAATGTACTTTAGGCATATAATTTACTTAAAAGATTATAAAGACAGATGGCAGACCAATCGGACCACTTGCAGCAAACGATTTATTTTTTCCAACACCATGTGGATTACTGTCTAGAACTTTTTCACCGTCATATTTGCATCCAAATGACATATGCCGCTGTCGAAATTTCCAGAAAAAAATCTAAGATTCCTAAGAAAAAATCTGAGAAAAAAGGCTGAAGGAGCGACAGATGTACGAAAAGAAACATCGGCAAGCACGTGCCATCTGCCAAATCTCCTAAGAAACACGCACACAGGTAGAGATTAGTTCTATTTCTACATAAAAAATGTATAAGGAAACGCACACAAGCCCAGGCGATATATCGAAGATCGGCGCACGCGCCGCGGCAGATGTTTCGATGTGATTGGTCGAAGGTGTTTGGTTTTCGAACTTCCGTACAATGGCATGATAAGGAATATGACTTATAGATGGACAAACGAATTGATTTATGTATATTGATCGCAGTTGTCTGTTTATAATTGTATAGAAATGCTTACAACCAAGACTGAATGATGTATGACGTGAATCCGTTGGGCAATCGTCTTCTTGGCGGTTACTTTAGTTTAAATTGAAGTTAAACTGATTTTCAGTCTTTTTGCGAACATTATGGAGCATCTGAATATGCGTGTATTATTGAGGGTTAAATGAATCTTTTCCAGTGAAAACTTTTCCAGATTTATTCTGAATTACCAAATTAATATAGAGATAAGTCAATGAGCTTTGATAACACGCTTTCAATGGCATTTGTGGAAGAAACAGGTACTCTGTTTTTCAAGTTATAAAATTATGATAGCAACGAAGGAGTTCATTGAAAGTTTTAATTAATTCGGGATAAATAAAGATTTACATTACAGATAATTATTTAAGGGACTAAATTATTACATATTAATTAAAAAAAGAAGATGTTTGTAGACAGAAGAGAGAAGATAATAAAAATTAATAACTATAATACTTAAAACTTAAAGCTAAATTTAAGATTAGCTAATATGTAATTAACTATTACATATTCGTGTTTTGCTGATATTATAGAAATGCTTTAAGAACTATAAAACAATATCGTAAATATTGGCATATAATAAAATTCTTATCTCGTATGTAGTCTCAGCTTTCGCTGTTTAAAGCTTTTTACTTGTATTAAAAATATTCTATACCCATTAAACTTTACAATTTCAAGGCTGAAAACTTCCTTTGTCAGTGTCTGATATAAAAAAGTTTTTGTACATATTCTTACAAATATCTCAAGGCAGTGTTAGTATGCTTTAAGAATTTTCAAAGGACTTAGATTAAAGAGCCTTGCTACCTGAGAGGAGCAGCTGCATTTAAATCGATCCAGTATTTCGTCCTTTTCTGGTATAGGACGTTTTGTATGTCTGTCCTTGTCATGATAAGATATGGGAATTCAGAAGATATCGGATGTAATAAATGGCTGCACTAGTGTGTGAGATATGAACTATTTTATATTAGCTCATTATTGTGAAAAAATACAAGTAGGTATCGTATTTTGTTGTAATTGGCATCTTTAATGTATATTAAATGTTTATTAAAAGGTATGCTTAGGTAGATATATTTTTGTAGAATTTATTCATCTTTATTTTATAAAAAATCATGAATAAGACTCATGTTTTGAAGTGGTTTTTCCTGAGACAATAGTATATAATAAGATTATTTGACTATAAAATTTGGATAAGTTGTGAATAACATAATTGAACATTTTCTTTTGTAATTTCCTTCTACATCAAACATTTATTTTCTCAATAATATAATTAAAACTAAAATAATACACGTCTTTAAAATTACGATTGACAAAAATAATAAACGATCTAAAACATTAAAAAGGTTTATCCCATACTTAACGATAGTAGAATCACATACCTACGTAATCGAGTAATTATATTCTCTAATGAGAGAGTAACTAATATGTTAATGTTTCATCTGATTCCATCATTAATTGATCTCGATAAAGGCAGATTATAAAATGAGAAGCTCACTAAATATATGACCTTTTTTGTATATTTAATTAATATCAACCCACGTGATATTATTTGTAATTGATAATTATAAATGTTCATATAGGGACCGACGACATAATATTTTAATTTGAAATTTTAATAGTGATCATATCTTGTGGAATTGGTAGTGCTGTTTGATCTTTGCGTCTTATGTTCATAAATTATATTTTTTTGGATGAAATGGTTTAAGAAACCTAAATAATATTTGCTTATTTGTATTTTTGTTACCAAATTTTTTTTTCTAGATAAATAACGGGAATAATAATAATAGACTTGAATGTTCTTGGAAAACTTTACGTTTTCTATCAAAAATATACAGTTGATTATTACTAGTATACGGATAACAAATAATATAATCATGAATTTAATTATGTAACACACTAAGGAAGCCTAATTGGAATGAGTCTTTGCTCTTTAGTGATTTTACCCCAGGTGCCGTCTGAAAGCCCTAAAAGTGCTCTAATTAAGCTAGTCTAATGAAATTAAATGGAAATTTCTAGGTCTCTACACTCTAATTAGTTTGAAGATAAGAGTAGAGTATATTATAGTTTAAGAACGATAGTAGAGTATATTATATGTTCGTAATTTATCTGTTAGGACTACACTGTTTTTTGCGTTTATTCATTAAATTTGCACGTATGAAAAACTTGGTTACATACATGCAATTCTTTGTCTACTTTCAAGTACAATTATAACCCTTATCACAATGCAATAAAGTTCTTGTTCAATAAACGTCAATGTCAAAATCAGCTGATTCCCAAGACCTTGCACACGTGTTCGGGTTGTATTTGCGACTTTTTTCAAGTGTCACAAAAAACCTTTTATTGTCTGTTTGTGCAATGCCGTGGGAAAGAGCCTTCGATATCACGTGCTCTGATTTTTACCTGAAAAATGAAATAGAAATTAAAATGATTGTTGGTGACAGGCGTACAATCAAATATATACTATAGAGCGCTTTCATTGATATCCCGTAGTGACATTTTTTGATTTTTTCTGTGATTGAATCGGAAATTTAGAACTATAAAAATAGTAGTGAAAAACTAAGGTTTACAGAGATTGGTTTGACATTTTGGACATGTATAAGGCAGTATTTCATAGAAATGTTACCTTACAAAAGAAGGAAAGCTTCTGATCAAAAGCTGTTTATGTATTTGTTAAACTAAGATATTCATGTAAAGATCGATTCAACAACTTCGTATTTGGAAATAAAATACAGTGGAGGCTTTCAGTATAATTTAACAAGGAAAATAAACGCTATATCCACTGCCACACACTTTATTTCTTAACATTGATCGCGCAAAAATAACATCTAAATACATTATACTGCTTTTGTATTTTATATAAGCCAGGAAAAATAAATACAATTGAATTTTTTAAGTAATTTATTTTGTCCACGCTGCAATGTAAGTTATGTAAGGGAAATAAGATAGAATTTTAAACGTATGTTATTTATAGATGAACATAAAATGTTAGTGATACTGGCAGGGTTGTTTTAGATATTCCATATGCCAAGTTTGGTATGAAACCTCGTAATCATACATACATAATATGTATATCCCATTTCAAAGACTTAATTAAGTTGAAATGAAGTTAAACTGCTGTTGCATTCTTTCTAATGACGATGAATGGTTGTTTGGCACTAGTATCTTTACAATAAAACTAGAATAAATAGAATATTTATAGGTTTATTTCAAATAATGAAGGAATAACTATTTAATCCTAGATAAACAACACATCGATCTTTAAATCTTCGCAATTCAAGCTCGATTTATAGCGCATATTATTTTTTTGGGGCTTGTAACAAATATCTGCAGTGGACCAATGGTCGTTTTATTTTTTATAATATATTTATGTACATATGTAATGGATGATCGTTTAAATATAAAAAGAAATAAGAGTGATGTACCTATGTCCTATAGGTCAATATCTTAATTAAATATATTTAAGTATACCGATTAAAAAATAATGAGTATAGTTATATGTAAATGCTTATATGTTTTTAAATAAAATACAGATAAGGATTCAAACTCAACTTTACCGAACTTTTGAAAGAACTTAGAACTTTATATAGCGATCAAAACAGACGAATTCGCTGCTAGAGGCAATTTCCTTAATAACTTACCATTTATGTCATATTAAGCAGTTTAATAAAAACGTATACAAATAGGTTTCTCATTCAGTAATCGCATATTAATTGGGTGTATGAAATGCGTCCTTGCATTGTTCCATTGTATTCCAGATAAAAGAGAATGTTCTATTTATTCAAAGGATCTTCAAGGATATTATCATTTGACTGTCACCTGGCCGTTAAAAGTATTGTACTGCTAGAAACGGTACCTTTTGTACATGCTCTTAAATAAAGTTCTTGTTTATTCAGATTTATTACACAGTTATGTATGTTTATGTCTTATAGATTGGGTATTTAGCATCCCTTGATTCTATTAAATAAAAGGATTATAACTAATAGTTACTACGTAGTGCCACTAATACGTATAGCAACGAAACAAATGACATACGAAAACTATTTCAGAAATATATTAATTATCTAATTATGTTAACGTGGTACGATACTACTAGCTATATCAATGAAAAAGTCATTGTAAATTAATATATTATACTTATATTATAAAGCTGAAGCTGAATCTCAGGAGATTAGCGCGTTCAAACAAACTCTAGTTCCTGAACTACTGGTCCGATTTGAATTTCGGTGTTAGATAGCCTATTCATCGAGGAAGGCTACAGGCTATATATCATTAGTCATTACGCTACAGGAGCGGAGCCACGCCGGTGAAACCGCGGAGCGCAGCTAGTCTATACTAATACATATTATAAAGAGGAAAAGTTTGTAAGTATGTATGTAAGTATGTATGTATACGTATGGTTTTCACGCAAAAACTACTGGACCGATTTCAAAAATTCTTTCACCATTAGAAAGCTGCATCTTTACTGAGCAACATAGGCTATATTGCATTTTCAAAAAAATTAGAGATCCTTACCAAAAATGCAATAATGTAACCCAAGGTGTAAAAAAATCCTCAATAAAACTTCTGTCATCGCGTGCGCTGCGGAATCTATTGAAGATAGAACAAAAAAATGTTCTACGGTATTATAGAATGGATCAATATCTACAAGAAAGTCCGCGATACCATATGTCCATCTTCAGTAGTTATGTTACTACGACAACTTTTTTACGTTTTCAAAGTAAATAGAAGTGCCGTCAGTAATCAAACCATGTTATCCATACACATATATTAATCCTTATCCCATTAAATGATGTTTTATTATAGACTGTTTCAATACCAGCAAAATACTTTTTAAATGAAAAGAATTGGATATTCCATTCAAAAGATATAACGAATTTTTAAAAGTGTCAATCTACAGAAAATAGTAGGTATACTGTTCGAGCAGGCCGTAGTGCGGGGGTCACGGAGGAATTCTACCAATATGCGTCTTGACGGAACACAGTGGGGTTTTGGTCGGTAGGAATCCGACATAACCCACGGCCCCACGGGACGGGGTAAAGGTGATTTTCATGTGATTAAAAATTAAACCTATAGTCCAACCTATTTAGTAGACTTTTCACTGTAACGATATCGCTATCTATGCGGGTGAAACCGCAGGGCATTGCTAGTCTTTAATAAACTAATAAGACCATTCAATCATACTATTCGTATCTTCATATTGAATAGTAACCGTTGCCATAGCTCTATAAAATCCCGTCACATCAATTAAGGTACTGTTAGCATTATTAAATCACGAGTGATTCGTATAGGATCGCATGTGAGGAGGCAATTGTCCTCACAAATCGATGTTAGAGTTAATCTGTCGCCTCGATACAAGACACGCAACAGATTATATTATAGTTTATTTCATTGACCGATTCGTTCTGGTGAAAAAGGGTTCTGGCATATTCTTTGTTGATGGAGTAGGTAATTGGGAAGGTTTAGTGTAGTGGTGATTAGGTATAATAGTTCCAAATTAAGAAATATATTTTTATCTCTGGGTCAAGTTCACTGTACAAGTATTTTTATAAGAATTTCATTATGTTGAAGAAAGGTAAAGAATTGCAGAAAAAAATATAATATTTATAAACTCTTTTGTTGCAGGAAGGATTGCTGAATTCAGGCTGCTGGTTCTGAAAACATCATCATCATCACTACATAGTATAAAAATAAAAGGCTTTCTCTGTCCCTATGTATGCTTAAATCTTTAAAACTACGCAATGGATTTTAATGCGGATTTTTTTTAATAGATACAGTGGTTCTTGAGGAAGGTTTTAACTTAGTATATATTTTTTTTAGGTTTTAGGGAAAGTTGGCGAAGCCGCGCGCGGAAAGAAAACTAGTTTTTCTTTGTTTACTTTTTTCTTTTAATTTACACATAATTTCTAGTTATACAAACACACAATAAAATCTTATCTCAGTATCTAGCCACCGCAAATCATTCAACTAACCATCAAACGCTTCAAGATACTATCTTTTAGAAACTGGAATTGTATTAAAAAAGGAGTTTGAAGTAACCACAACAATGGGTATATCTTATTGAAAGCATCCACAATTGATCCGATCTATTAATCTCTATCAAGTTGACCCTTGGATCATTCTGTATTGTGGTTTCGATCATAATAGATTTAAAGTTTATTGATAATACATTATTGAGAAAATTCAATGCTTAAGAAAATTTGGTAGTATTTGAAGAGGTTACATACCTTCTTGATAAATTATTGAATAAATCCTTACCATTATTAAAAATATAAGGATTTTATCAATCAACAAATTTAATATATATCTTGCAGGTATTATGTATCTATAGTTTATTATATTATGTTATATCAAGTTTTTAATAGCTTAGAATAAGAAAACCTCTATGCTATATCATATATGCTAATTTTTGTACTCAGTCAATCCTAAACATTAATTATTATTATATTTTATTAATACGATACATTACAATAAACATTTAAGGTGATGAATTAATTTTTCTAACATTTACGGCCCTTTTTAAACCTTCGTAATTTTTATATTATTAAAGTTGTCGTGATGAAAATTCTTGACAAGAAAGTTCAATAGTAACACAATACGTCTACCGTTTTAGAAACATGATTCCATGATATTTTCTCGATAGAAAAAAAATACAAAGTTCTCATTGTTATTTTTTTTTAATCTCTGGCATCTTCAAAATAACAAACGTAAAGTTACGACTTTTTGGATATTAACTATAAAATATACAACCTATACGTCTACCGTGTTAGAATTTTGAAATATGCGATGGATTTGAAATAAACAAGAAATACTTGAAATTAGCGCCTGACCAGCCAATATAGCGAGAGCCGCCCTGTACCTTCCTACCCCGATCGCTGCACGAGTCATTCCCGCTACGGCCGTCACACGGGGAACTTGTGTCGCTTGCGCAATCGTAAAAAAGGGTGACAACACGATAAGACAAAATGAGACAAATGGGGACAATAAAGAAAATAAGAAGAAGAAACATAAAGGTTGGAGGAAAAAGAATGCTTACAATTGGAACAAATTAATGAAGTAAGTTGGTTTTATTTTAAATTTGATGATAAGTGTATTATAGACGATGTTTGATATTATGTACCCCTGTTTTAAGTACACAACGAATGTGTAAGATTTTTTCATTTATAGCATAAATAATCTTTTCGGAAATCCGGAATTCAGAAGGAAAATAAACCCACTGATTTTTCACAATGTGAACCCACTCCTTCGTAAGTACCTTTATTTAGTCAAAAATGTATGTTATCAACGCTCTACTGGTTTTATCGCATGATTCCATTTTTAGCAAAAAGCAACAAAGTGCAAAGAAATAAAAAATCATGGTGAACTTAGTGGAAGTATGGTGGACGTAATATGGAATTATGGAACAGGAGCTCGTTGGAGTAGTATTATATTTTAAAAAAATACGAAAAAATTTCAAGAATTTCTTAGTAGGTGGTAGATAAGTATGTTGTATAAAGAATTTGATGTTGATATTTATTTCATTTATACTTACTACACCTGTGCGGGAAATTGCTTAGTACTAAAACCGGTTTATATTCATATTTACATAGTAATGTGAGTTTTCATTTCGAAAAATTTTGTGTAAGTATATTAAATTGAATTCCTGGGTGATCTGGAAACACAATTGGGCCCGGAGGATGGCGCTGCAGTCACTCCTCCTAATCACATAAACCGATTTGGATGAATATTTGTGTGCACACTTCATTGTTGTGGGATGATTGGTTGATTCGTTTTCACATTAGCTAATATTATGTATTTTTGTTGTTATAAAGTAAACTTAATTTAATGTTTATAATACATTATTATTGGTATAAATAAGCCAGTGTTCGTCTCACATTGCTGTACCTGCCTATCTATCCTACCAGGGCCTAACTTTGTTCTGGCTATTTTATTTTGATTATTTGTAATGAATAATTACAATTATAATAGAGTGCAAAAAATAAATACATGCGTCAATATATTATTTTGTGTTTTTTTTAAACAATTTTTTTATTTAAAAAAATATCATTCCGACCGCGGCTTTGCCCGCGTGGAATTAGGTTATATCGTGAATCCTGTTTTATACCACAGAAGTGTTCAGTTCGGATAAAAAGTATCCTATGTGTAAATCCAGGCAATTAGCTATATTTTATCAAAATTGGTAATGTAGTCTTTCAGAAATAGTACCTTTAATTTCTGGGCATGATGTTATATCTACGTCAGCATCAAATTCTATCTAAATCAATTCAGTAGTCCGCGTAATTAGGTACCATTTCATTTTTTCAGAGTAACAATATTTTTTGTTATTTTAAAGATTATTTATAACCTGTATTATTTTGTAATAAAGTAAACATTACGAAATAATAATAATTAATAATTATTAATAATGTCTAAGTAGTTGTTAAAAAGAAGATAATTTAAAGAAAATAAAACCAATAAATCAACAATTAAATATATGTATAACAATATTATAACTGTATGACGACTCCATACATGTTTGTCCCGACTCCCGAGTCGGCCAGCGGCAGCGCGGCGGCCGGCGAGTATGCAAGAATGACTTCGCGCACACCCGCGTTCGCGATAGCGAGCTATTAGACTCCGCCCGCCAAGCAGTGGATTTTTTTTTGTGTATCGTCTTAAGTATTTTTTTCTCATACTTATCGATACAAAGCACGACGTGCAAAACATTGAGAGAGCAATAATACTTAAACATTTCAAGTAGCCATTCAAAATTCTCATGTCTTTATCTATACAAAATATTTAAAAGTAAAATACAGTAGCTTCAGTGGTTGAGCCATTCGCCAAAGACGGCTGCAGATCTTAAGGATACGTGTTCTATTTTAAAAATTGTAAGACACAGATGCAAGCAGGTACCAAAACAGCCAGTATCAAATTGCAAACCCGACCAAGTTGAGAAGGCATTTCTATCGCAGCAGCTTCCAAACAAATTCGACCATCTAAAACCGTCCGGGTAGTCAAAACCACAGCTTGCTACGACAGATGTATGGCACCAGCACAAGGAAGCCGTACAAAAAACCAGCACGTGCTGGCGGGAAAAAAAAAGAAAAAAAAATCGCATGCGGGCACAAGTTGCCTATGCATAGATAAAAAATTGGTCGCGCGTGATTTGTACAGCGAGATTTGGCGTGAAATGAATCGCGATTGATGCAGCTGCCGTTACATATGGTTTCTATGTTGAATGTTTCAGTATTGCAAAAATATTTTCCTCTATCCGGGTCCCGAAATAACAACTGGATAGCTGAAAAAATCATACTACGTTTGCAAGATGCACATAATCTGAAAACAACGAAAAGTACTAGGTAATATTTATATATTTTTTTCAAATTTATAATTCACATTATAATGTCAATTTTCAGCAAGCAGCAAGCAATATGCAACCTTTTCAATACAACGGACCTGCATAAAATGGACAAATAAATTTATTTCATTTCATTTCATTTCATTTCATTACATCATTTAATCGGGAAATAAAATCTGAAGTATTACCATCAAAAAGAGTACTTAAACTATTATTTTCAAAATAAACAAGCGCTGTATAACCCTCAATACTATCGCCAAAACTCGATCAGCTCAATTATCCCGGAAATGACACTCAATGCACGTGCTCAGACCACCCAGTGAGTATGGCAATTATTAATGTGGTTTTAAAATTAATTATTTTATGCTTTTAATATGGGATCATTTATTTTGTGAATATTTGTTAACTCTGAGGGCACATGAGTAGAAAGATGTGCTGAGGGTGTATGGCGTTCTATGTCTTATGCGTTTCTACTTAATGTACAGTTATATTTTCATCTATACTAATATTATAAAGAGGAAAGGTTTGTATGTATGTATGTATGTATGGTTTTCACGCATAAACTACTGGACCGATTTTGATGAAATTTGGCACAGATAATCTTTAGACCCTGAGAAAGAACATAGGCTACCTTTTATTGCGAAATATGTACCACGGGCGAAGCCGGGGCGGACCGCTAGTACAATATAAATTACCAACCAGGTTTTGCCTCAAGTACTATAACATCAGATAAACGGGAAAGTTACATCAAAACAGTAATAATAAATATTTTAATTCGTCTTATATTAAGAGAGAGATCCATACATTTTATTTATTTTCACATAAATACATAGGTAGTTAAATTTATAAACAACATGGGATTACCACATTATTAAAGTTACATTGCATAACTTGCTGTACCACCTGGGTATTAAGTATAAGTCATAAAAAGGTGTTAGAAATCATAAATTACATAATATTATGTAATTATTTTATAAAAAGCAGTATAACATTCATCAAACATCGAAAACACATGTAGTTTCGGAAATATTACATCTCTTAATGTACCTATAGATGCAGTTTATTCCTTGTATGATGTGAAAGAGTACTTAGTTAAAAAAACTGGACTAAGTGGGAATTTGAAATATATTGATTGGGTTCTGTACAATTATGAAGCTTTACTTTACAAACATGCAATATTGATACCTTTTACAGAAAATTCTCGATTTTTGTTTAATTACTTATTTGTTGTTTAAATATTATAATAGTATAGTAATAGTATTAGCAAATCACGACATTTTTCTCTTTTAATTTGCTGTTATACTTGTAGTACACAAACAGCCACATTCATCGATTTAAAAATTTAAACACATGACAGAGAATCAAACCGACACACAGAGACGGCTGTAGTGGTTGCACTATACAAATTATTACATATAATAGTCTTCGTATAAATGCTTTCCTTGGAAATCGCTTAATCGGTTAATGAGACGATGTTCGCCTATGGGACCCTAAAATCTTAATACTATTATAAAGGCGAAAGTTTGTATGGATGTTTGTTACTCTTTCACGTAAAAACTACTCAACCGATTACAATGAAATTTAGCACACGTATAGAGGGTAACTTGGATTAACACATAGGATAGGTTTTATCCCGGAAATCCCAGGGGAACGGGAACTATGCGTGTTTTCCTTTGAAAACGCGGGCGAAGCCGCGGGCGGAAAGCTAGTCTGATATAATTTGATGTGTAAAGGTTTTTATTACTTTTAAAAACGTAGTCTTAACGAGTAGATACAGGAATTTCGTGTATTGAACATAAATATGTATTCTGCAATCATAAAGTGTATGTTTCTAATAACGGGAGATAAAGAATTTTAATGTTACATTTTAGATATATATGGAAACTTGTATGATACATTCGAGACTAGATTTATAGCAAGCAATATCATAGATATAGTGTTTTTATAAGCGTTTTAAATTCAATATTTATTTATTATTGATGATGTAAGGATTATTGGAAACTTAGTTGCAGCTCAGTTTCGCTCGTATTCAGATTATATTAAGAGAGATTAGCATAATAAAAAAGACTGAGAAACTTACTTATGTCGTACTATTCGTTGTAGCAGATATTTTTCTTCATATGAATACGAACTGCTATAAAAGTGTGTACTTTAAACAAAAGACGGGTAAATTATATTTATAACTAGCGGTCCGCCCCGGCTTCGCCCGTGGTACATATGAAAAATAGATGTTGGCCGATTCTCAGACTTACCCGATATGCACAGAAAATTTCATGAGAATCGGTCCACCCGTTTCGGAGGAGTATGCAGACTAACATTGTGACACGAGAATTTTATATATAAGAAGATATTTCAATTCATAGAACTATGTTAAAGCCTAAATTAAAGCTTTTGTACAAACACACGTTCGACAAAAGCTTTAGTAGATATAATCATAGGAAATATATAATAAAACTTATAAAAGGCTAGATAACGTAATATATGACCTATTAATATACACATGCATTGTCGAGGAGTTCTTGTAATGCATCTAACAATTTATTAGTGTCATTCGCAAGGGCGTCGCCAGCCGATGGCGCAGGGGGGGGCAAGTTGACTTTACCTACTACAATTCATATGAATTGTGGGTAAATTCGACAGCCCATGAAGCTTTCCACTTGTACTACGAGCCTTACATCTACAGAGATTGTAATAACAACAGTATCTTAGTACTATATACCTACATACAGGGTGTCCCAAGAACTATGGATATACTGAAGCTAGGAGGTAGAGGACCTAGAGGGCTATCCGAATCCCCCCCATGTATGTTATGCGATTTTTCGTAGTTTCGGAGTTATGACTTTTTTTTTTCAATTTTTCACCGATCGCCGAGTACGATGAGATTTTTACTCATGGTGACGTCAATTATTGCGGTAGATCATTGATTTTTTTTTTGTGTGCTAAGCTGAAAGATAGGCCAATTCAGTATGGTAACATTTACTATCGTTAGATCTTTGAATGGAAAAAAAATATAAATGCCAAGAAAGATAAAATTACCCAGTATGTTACAACTTCAAGAGCCAAAAGTATTCCGTTTGATTTTTAAAAACTTGCTCTATCCTGTAATTATATTCTGTGACAGTACAGGGTCCAATGTGTAAAGCTACATGAGCACGAGCTCTTGCTTATGCAATAAACTTGTAAATAAGTTATAATAACATTTATTAGAAAAATAGAATAAAAAGGAATTTGAATAAATGTACAGCGTATTTTCTTTAATTACCAGATTTTTTTATTATAGCTGTGGTCGTTGTTTGTTTATATTAGGTTAATTAGAACCTAATTTTTGGGGATTCATTGTAAACTTCTCGACCACTTTATTATTAAAATCTTGTAAGTTTCCATGTATAAGTTTTCGGTGCACACTCATCATAGCCAAAACATTGAGGCGATTTTCACTCATAGTGCTTTTTAGCCAGGTTTTTAGTCTCCTGAGGCTGCTAAACGATTGCTCTACCGTACACGTCGTGCATGGAAGAGCGATCAAAATTTTCAAAATTTTTAGAATCTCTAGGGGGGGGCAGCTGCCCCTCCCTGCCCCCCCTTGGCGACGCCCTTGGTCATTCGTATTATGTGAAAAGGTTACTTCCACTTACAATATATTATATAAACTAAAAGTTTTTTTAGTAGTCATAAATATTTTATGGTTAATTCTAAATATTATGAATATTTAATTATTTTAACTGAAAAAGGTTTCATCCCAATGGAGAAGCTTTAAGTTCCTCCTTTCCCAGACCGTTGCATATAATTTCAAATTTGTCCTGAATTCTCCTCCTTTATGTATCTATTATAGTGATTGATATGACTTAATTGGGAAAACAAGTTAATAACAATTTAGATTAAATTGACAAGTAAGTGGCGATTGAACTATTGAACTATTGAAAAAAAAAACTATAAATATTGAACTCATTCGTAGAAATATTTTTACCCTATTGACCCTCGCTTTCATCAATCGAAAAGGACATAAAATTGGACATCTGTTGCCAAATATCTGCTCGCTAATACCTAAAGTCAAAATGAACCACAGTTCTTAATGAATATATTTTGAAATTGATTAACTCGTAACCACATTAAGTGTAAAAAAATAAAAATACGAAGTGACGTCATTAGCAGGTGCTCGAATTTGTCTCGAGTTGCATTCAAGTCATGTTTAAAATTGCTTATGGAAAGCCTGTTATATGTTTAAGTAGATGTCCTATAAAATGGATTCTTTAGCTATCCTCTGGCATGCCAAAAAGAGTAATTGGAACATATTTAACGAGACCTCGTGTAAAGTACTTATATTGTTTTATTTGGCACACGCTGGTCGAAAGAAGACATTTTTTGCACACGTGCCGTTCGATTTAAATGTTATTTTGCATACAGGAAGAGTTTAAACAACTCTTTCTAACAATTCTTATATGTATAAAACAGGATATGATACAATCATGGAGTTTTCTAGAAGATAAAATGAAAGGCTACATTCTGTCTTCATAGGGTTCTTTCGAAAGCGTTTTCTAAGCTGCCCCCCTAGTCAAGTGGCTTTCTGTTAGCGTAGCACTAGCGTTCAATAGAATAGACTACGAATGTATGACTGTATGAGATTGACGTAGGCTGTAGATAAACGTATCTACAGGTTACGTCAATCTCATACATTCGTAGTCTATTCTATTGATCGCTACGCTAACAGAAAGCCACTTGACTAGGGGGGCAGGATGTTACAATTTTAACAATGAATATAAAGTATTTCACATATTTGTAGGCCTTCATTAATATAAATCGATTAAATTATGCACAATGAATAATAAATACTAAAACAAGGCTTATAATATTTATTTCCCGACCATATACCAACAGAGAAAGGTTGTACAAGATGTCAAGAGAAAATTCTTTGTAAACTGACGAATTCGTAGACTACCTGATTAATTATAGCTTCACAAAAACCTGTCCCGTTACTGTACAGGTGTATCTTGTATTACAGAGTTATCTAGCGGGATCGTTTCACCTGACAATGTTAATATGTACTATGATAGTGTTGCCGCAGTTTTGGATGAAGGTTGCCACTTGCCAGCTTATGGATTCTAAAATCTTCTGCCTTGTGAAGTAACGATTTATGAAGTATGTGTACTTTTGAAATGTATATCGTGTTTCAAGTATTTTTTGGCGTAGAGACTTATAAAACGGCAAAGCTTTTAGTTGATTTTAGGTATGACTTGACATATATCATGCAAAAAGGCGCATCGAATGTTATTAAAACTTTGATGAAATATAAAACTTTCTATTCAACGTTTTTGCATACGATGCATTACACATAAAAATGTTTGAAGCAACCATCTGCCCAAAACGTGATCTCCGTGTAAAAACCGTATTAAACGCGATTGTTAGAACACAATAAGACCAGAAGCAAACAAACAATCCCTTAAAAATTCCTAAGAAATCATTAATTCTAAGCCTTCCTTGACATCTGCTTCTAGTTTCATCTTTTATAATTGATTCTTACGTAAAAACTTAACCCTTTTTGGAGTCAAAACGAGGAGCCTTAAAGATTACAATGTTGCAGATGCATTTTAAAGAATTAAAATAAATTGAACGAAATATCGTTACGCTTCCTTACTAAGAAATAATGGTGAATGTTGATATTTATACAATTTATTTTAATTTCTTTAAAAGGCAATGTGCACCATTTACGTGGTAAATATCATAAACTATGGGGTAATACATTTATTTGTTTAATATGTACCTACTGTAATGCATGCGTAAAATAGAGTATACCATGACAGTTGGAAATTAATTAAGTCAATTTATGCTTAATCAACTAACACATAAAGATAAAATGACGTTTCCGTGTCATTTCAGACCTTCATAATGCATACATACACAATACATAGCTGCTTTTAACACCAATTAACAAAAACACCAAAATTATATTAATAAGAGAAGAAACTGTAGAATTTTCGACTCTACAAAGACCCGGCTCAATAAAAGAGCCAAATTAAAACGCCACTTGCAAACTATCCTTATTCTAGTAAAATAATTTAATAGAGTGATTATATCCCACTGTGAAATGACAACTTTCGGAGCAGCATAGTTTGTAGACCACCATCGGTGATGTCTCGATTTACGAGAATTAGCTAACTGTATGCGGGCATACCGCATAGACAACGGACTTTTTAAACGTTTTTGACAGTTATTAAAAAGTTAACCAAACTTTTTGATTGAGTTTATACAACCATTGTTGATTGTGCTTTGTGCTATTGTTTTTTTTTTGGCTTGTCTTTATTATAGGACTGACTTATTACCTACCTATAGATTTGTTGGTATTTTTCTAAATTAATTTCTCAAATAACAGAGTTAGATTGACAAATTGAAAAATAAACGAAAGTTTGAATAAAGTTAAACGACAAAAAGTTTCTAAACACATTAAAAAGCTTTATCTTCAATCGATCTCCAAGACCCCAAATATTGTAGAAAATTTGAATGTCAATGTCAATGCATTCAACATTCAATTACGGCTCGTAAATATTATAGATAATGAGACCCCAAACTCGTTATTACAGTTTTGATAAAATAAATCGACAAAATTTATTACAGTCAAATCTAATGTCCCAAATAAGCAAGCACCTTGCCAGACCGAAAAACCGTGGATAACACGACAGGCAGGTGTAGGACAGGCTTTTTAATCACTTTGTATTCTGCTCTTAAACTAATTAAATGATTAATACGTATTTCATGCAGTTTTCGGATCAGAATTTAGTTATTTAGTTAGTTTTATTGATTGCGATCGGATCTCCCGGTCGCTTGACAGCTCTTTTTCAGTTCTCCGTATATTGTTTTTGATTAAAATTAGATTATCCTAATATTTAGTACTTAATATGGAGAAGGAAGAGTGATTCAATTAAAGTAACAATGAAAAAACAAAACTGCGTCTAAAACTATGTTTGTAGAAAGGGCCATTGCTCTACTTTTTGAGACGTATTATATTAACGTACCCATTTTATGACATATTTTATATATCAAGGCATTTATCAAGGATCAAGTTTAAAGCGTTATGTAATGAACTAAAAATAAACATTTATTTATTCACGATTGAGCAACAAATATCCAAACATACACACTTTCTCTGTTAAACTATTGCGAAAATATGACATAAAAAGTTAACGAACATATAAAATTAGGTCATATTTTAACGACTTTCAAACAAAACTATTTTGTAATATGTGGTTCAACGAACGACGTTAGGTACTACAAAGCAATAAATTAACAAATTTCGCTAAATTTGTTAATTTATTGCTTTGAAATCATTAATTAAACAGTATAGGTAGTAGTTAAATTTAAACGTAAATAAGTAAATAACTATAGGAAAAATAAAAAGCAACATAATTGCAGTTTAAAAATAAATTCCGAGTTCATTCCCTTTGTGAGCGAAAGTGTAATTGACCGATTGAATTACAAAGTTCGCGAACTGTCAAAATACCGAACAATTGATAATAATAAATAAATAAATAAATAAATAAATATTATAGGACATTATTACACAAATCGACCTAGTCCCACAGTAAGCTCAATTAAGGCTTGTGTTGTGGGTACTAGGCGACGATAAATATAATATTTAATAAATACATATATAGATAATAACACCCAGACCCAAGAACAAATAATTGAGTTCATCACACAAATATTTGCCCTGACCGGGGATCGAACCCGGGACCGTCGGCTCAGTAGGTAGTTACTTTACCACTGCGCCAACCGCGTCGTCAAACAATTGATGCAACTTTCCCGCCCTTTATTAACCCGGCGTCATTGTGGTAGAAAACAGATACGCGAACGTTGAGGTGGGTCAATATTACCCATATATTTTATAGTTGTTATTTTTAAACTTTTTAAGAAAATTAGTATTCTGTGTTATTATTATAGTTAATAGATATTCTGGTTTTGATAATATAAAATAAAAATAATAATTAACCAACGTTTTATTCACTTTAATCAATTTTGACATAAACTCATAAAAATAGGACCAAAATATAGACCTCTTACGTTTTCATGTCATTCCTACGCTAATAACCAGTAATTTTGGTTACAAATAGCATTTTTATAAACTTAAGTCTAATATATTAGAAAAAAACTTTAACAAAGCTAATTAGAATCTTCTTTGTAAATGAAATCAATACAGAAAGCTATGATGCGTTCAGGACAAATAAATTTAGGGCAAGCTTGACAAAAATGTTTTGTTTTACTATTTTTATTTCCGGACACACTTAACATCTTTTCGGGAATTGCAGGTGGATCCTCTGATGATCCACCAATAAATTCTCCGCCCATTTGTCATTGCTATTGATCAATTTCTGGCGAATTTTCAAATGTTCTATGACCAGAGCAAGACCTAAGTTTTTCAAAAAATAACGTCGCTTATCGTTTGGTTTGTTTTTAATTATGCGACGTATTATAAGCGCATTTATTCCTGTGTGTCCAACATGGCATAAAAATTGTCAGGGGCCAGCCACCTTTTGGAGTTACGACTCACATCATATGAGGCGCAGCGTTCATCAGCGACGCCAACCCCATATTTAGTTTTATTGTAAAAGGTATTGAATTCGGGTTTTCACTTTTCTCCGCTTGAAACACACTCTGCACTTTAACATGATCCTCTTCTTCTACTTCATCATCATAATAAGGTAAGTCTGAGTCATACAAGAGTCTAAACCCGCCATGATACGTGATATTTTCTATTCTATCCATTTATAGTACCTATTTTATAATAAGTACCTGTTGGATAAACAAAAACATTAAATTCACAGAAAGAAGCAAAAAAAATGTTTGCAGACACCAAGAAATCATACACAAGAGTAAAAATCGATAACTTAGCCATGGCGCGAAATTGTTACATCAATTGTGAGGATGGGTCAAATTTACCTTTTTCGAAAATACACGCGTGTAGCTCCCAGTACACTCGACGTCGAAAGGATTTCACTTCCAAAACGTTTAATGTACATTATTAGCTCCAGCTACTACAAAGAACAGCACAATCGTGCACGTAATTACAAAGATATTGTAAATTATAAACAAGCCGGGTCATTTTGACCCAACCTCAATGACGCCGGGTTAAAATGGAACAGATTATAAATGGCGCCAAATACTTTATATTTTTATTTTTATTGTTCCAAAAAGTATCAACATTTTAATTTTATTCAGACACATTTAATTGATAAACAACATTAAAGAATGTATGTTTTACCATAATTATAAGGCAGGCCTACGTGATTATTAAATTAGCGATTATGTAAAGAATTCGAGGGAATTGCGAAATAACCCAATAATTGGAGATATGCGCCATTCATGTTATTTGTTAATGAGCTAAAAATAAACCCATTGAAAATTTAAGTCCCTATACAGTGAAATTAAAGGTTATAGTTATGTAAAGGTACCCAAATTGTTAAAATATGTTTGTGTGTTTTGCACACGTACTTGTCGGAAGGCAGTATGGCGGCGGCAGGTGATCATTGGCGCAGCTGCGGCGCATCCAAGGTTACCTCACCCCGCGCCAGCGACAATAGTGATGTACTGTCATAGACTAGTTTTGTTTTTTTTTTAAACTTATTATTTTTTTATTGTTATCTATTTAGATTATATTTTATTGTATTTTGAGATGGTGACTAATTTGAAATCCTTCAAAATAAAAATTCATTACGATGATTTTAATACGAAAAAAATGAGTTAATAATTTTAAGAACTATTGTTTCTGACACTTTTACCAAGTCGTGTAATAAACCCTAAATGTTCTTAATTTCAGGGTACACCAGGCATCCCTATCCCCACGTGGTGCGCACGCGCCGAGCCTTGTCCGATAATGTCCCAAGCACTTACTTGATCCTCACGCCCTCGAGGTCATTGCAATCCCGTTACACACCTTTATATGATCGTTTATTTTGTATGCGCGTGTGTTTAAAAGTATAGGCATGCTTCTATGAGCCCGATATAACCTAGCTATATTTAATTGGAGCAGCTCTTCTAGAGTAACTGAATTATGGTGTTCAGTAGCCTTCACTTATATGTATTAAGCTGTCAAAGTAACCTTTTTTTAAAAATCTATATAATAATATAATAGCATATTGCACTAGCTCAATTTTCTGTAGTTAAATAGGTACATTACTGTTATCAATATTGATGGGTCAATAAAAATTTAAAACTTTATCCCAATCGCGAAAGCCAATGTTGATAAATAATATGAAACTTCATGGATTTTTAATATTAAATAATTTAATAAAATAGGCTCTATACTTATCTAGGCTCTATTTCTCGATTTATTAAAATTCATCCAGATTATTCTAATAGCTTTTTATGAGCTTAGCCTCTCAGCATCGCAACAGAAAACATACGTATTACTTTCGCAATTACAATATTACTATGTATGGATTTCATACTATTTCTAGATATATACTACTCATGTTATTTACTTCGTTTTATTTATACAGGCTTTAAGTAAAGTGCAAGAGAATCGGTAACGATTCTGAGTTTTGTCAAGCGTGCACAAGGCGCCGGCCGGAACGGAGACACACGAGTTACTTGGACTTTTCAATCATTTTATTTATATAAGTTTTAAATTTAATTATTAATGTAAAACTGTCTGATATTAAAATCGTTTGAATTAATAAATTCATTTGTTCTTCAAGATTGTTTTTTTGATTAATAACTCTCTTTTAGGCTTTAAAGAACACCCAGCGCAATGTTTTAAATATAAAAGTATATAGATTTCATCATACTGTATCAAATTTAGGAGAATTTCAAACCATGTTTTGGTTTAATGTAAAAAATTGCGTATTTTATTAAATAAACTGAGCTCTTTTATGCAGACATTTTTAGTTTTATTTCCATGAAACGAAAATATAAACAAAAGATTAAAAACCAGGAAGAGCAACGCATAAACTCATTCATTTGGTGGTATTGATTTCAATTCGAATATTTTTTGCTAACCTCTCAACACTACAAAGATATACGAAGAGATAACCAAGAAAACCTTGGATAGATTTCTAGCTAATTTTATGCTCTATTCTTAAATAAATAAATCGTTCGAATTAAAATTCGACAAACAACGAAAAGATAAAAATCATCACGCATAGATTTATGCCAAATTTCATTTAAATATTAATTTAACGCAGTACCTATTACACAACAGAGCTATGTATTACGTTATGCTAATTCTAACCTTTTGCGGATAAATAAAATTATTGTAAAAGATGTAAAACAAGCATGTTACATGTCCTTAATATCGTTTTATACGAGATCTTAGTGATTAAATTAAGGCTTTATTAGTGCCGAATCCAAATGAAAAAGCCAAAAAGGCCTTCATCGCGATATTCATATATTTCATTAAAAATTATAATTTTCTAACGAAAATTCAAAGACTATTTGTAAAATATACATAATTACAATCCTTATCATAGATACATGTATGAATATTGCAAAACATATAAAATAAATTTAACTGCTTTGTTTTATGTATGCCTCAATGAACCCGTTTTTGAGTTGACTAATAATAAAGAATATACGGACATTTATTCATTTATCCGGACAATATACTCGTATAATTTAAACTATTAAGCAAATATTAAATAAATGGAACATATAAAATAATAAATCTAAAAGCAATTTTTACGAGTAAAATAAGGCAGAGTCCCTTTAGCTCTTCTGTAAATCGCAAGGTAAACGCCAACTTCCTACAACAGCGTTATGGCCGGTGGCCACGATAACTGCGTGCTTTATGGGAAGCCCCCTTAACTTACAGTTACACTCAAAGTCGCACTCAAAACGGTCAAGTAATGATCCACCAAGAGCTCGCTGAAAGCATGTAGCTTGAAAAGAAATTATACAAAATGGCAAAAAGGAAAAAGAGAGAGAAAGTATATTAATTGAAAAATGTAAAGCTAAATAACCTTAAAATTGTAAGCTCAATATTCTAAGCTCTTAATTTAAAGATGCTCAAATGATACCTGACCCCGGTTACCCCTCAAAACTGCCTTGCGTTATATTCTTAGCTTGTAAATCTTCTGACTTCAACTCAGAATCAGCTTCTCGGAACAGATTTTTGCAAATATCTTCAGTGGCAATCGAACACAGAATCCCAGCTTAATTTAGTTTCAATTTCATTTGCT
The DNA here is from genome assembly GCF_061535395.1 of Colias eurytheme. Taxonomy (NCBI): domain Eukaryota; kingdom Metazoa; phylum Arthropoda; class Insecta; order Lepidoptera; family Pieridae; genus Colias; species Colias eurytheme. Next base: position 6,793,326 of record NC_142999.1, on the reverse strand, counting down.
ATATCTATCCTGCTTGGTGAAAAACATATTTTTAAAACAACTTTTTTACTATACCAGCCTGTATGTACCAACATGAATCACTTTCAACGCAATCGAAAACAAGTAGAAAACGATCATTTCAATCTGCATCGAGATAAAACTTATCTTCTATCTTTTCCACATTATTACAATTTAAAATTTAGTTCAAATCTTTATAATTCTGTTCTTAATATAGATAATTGCTTCTCAAATGCATACTTTATACAAATTGACAAGCTACATGGATTCTTCGTGTATCCGCCTGTTTAAGATAATATCTTGACTTGTTTTTTTATCATTTAAATTAATCTGTGCATTTGTTGACGAAATTTAACATATTAATTACATTTCAAAGGAAAAATACTGAATTTAGCATTCATTGTAAAGCTTATTATTCGTATACTTATGTATCTATTCTGATACATTTGACTAATGTATTTATTACCTACTTAAAACGATTTGTATCAAACAAGAAGTTATTTGTTTCAATAATAATTGCTGGTTCTATCATCAATTAGGTAGAAGTGTTTGTTGTTCTGATTATATTAAAGTGAAACTTTTATTACATCATCTCAAACTTTTTGGTCTGTGTAGCGCATGTCGCGTGTATCGCGGCTGCCGAGTAGGTATACCTACTCGGCAGCCGACCGACACGCGACATGCGCTACACAAAGCAGTGTTCGGAACCGTTCGAACAGTTTCACTTTAACCGTGGTTTCATAAAACCACACAACATTTTTTTTGCAGTAATTTGTGTGTGTTATTTACAAATCTTCAAAATGTTTATCCATTTAAGAAGGTTGTATACTTTGTCCACTTTTTACCTCTGAAATTACTTATTACAAGTGTATACCAGAAAATTCAAATCCTTACAACAATATAAAATGATTTCTATTTCCTCGTAATATTTTTATTAATATTTGCACATGTAAAACAATAGCTAATAATCGCTTCTAGGATGCTCTAAGCGAACGAAAGTATGCAGTTAACAGTGCCGGTACTCCTAACAACATAGTAAGAGTTCCAGGAACGTTTAAACCGCATTCAATTTTAGATCTTAGCCTTTTCAAAATAAGATAACATTTCCTTTGAAGATATATGGTGAGAATTAGTTGCATTAGCGCCGGTGTTTTTACGTGCAATCTTTACAGGATATTGATAGATATTACTCGAAGAATGTTATGGATTCTTTGTTACTTTAAAATTATACGCGTAATTCATATACAGTTAGTTGATGTCAGTTTTTTTGTCATATCTTCTTCAATAATGACAGTAGAACGTAGTATTAAGAGGTATTTATTAGATGTTATTGATTATTGCTTGTAATTACACAATAATATTATGTTTTCAATCCTGTTCAATATGTACTAGTAGAGTTAAGTAGGTAGAGGAGATTTTGTGTGATAGGTACTATGTGTAGAGTATGAGGTACAAATTCAGGTCTAGTTTTCTTAATTAAAAAAACCATCGAATAAAAACAAAAGAAAATTTCGTACAAAATCCTCATAACTGTAAACCATAACACTAAAAAGCCAACTATCTCACCAAATATCGAACCACGGTTAAACAATTGTAAAGCGACGGGCACACAATGCAGCCAAATTAAATTCGATATTGGGATAACAAAACGAATAAAAAGATAGACAATACGATAGTGTCAGACTCAGCATTACAGTCTGTAAACACCTTTATACCAACAAAGCTAGGGCAGCTGGTATTGACGGCTTTATTAACGATGATAAGATTATTATGTTGATTTTAAAATTTGATATCGTTAGTAAATCGATTGAACTCGACACCTTTTCGTGGACGGGAATAATCATTAAAAGCTGGACTTGAGAGTTGAGTTGTTAATATTGACATCTGATTGAATCGAAGTTAAACAGAATGTGCATAATCTTTTATGTATAAAATATATATATAAAAAATATTTTACTGCTAAAGTATAGCATTAGAGTCTGCTGAAAATGTAACTCAAATTTTCTCAAAAATTAATAATACGGGTTAACATACCTAAATATGAATTAACTATGTTTTATGTCACTCCGGAATAATGTACATTTCTGCTGTTGATGTAATTTTTCCTATCCATAATTTCGTAGCCTATTAATTTCAAATAAACAAACAAACAATCAAATCTTTCGCCTTTATTGCAGATGTGTATATCATCATTTTTATTCTCATGACGTATTTAGCTACTAGAAAAATAAATCAGACCAGACGTGGCCTTATTGAGATAGGTAGATTATCTTTTAAAAATATCCTAATATTAAAACCAGAAATTTCTAGCTCCGACTTTAGTCGAGACAAAAATAAAATTTTGTCCGGCACAAAATAGAATTTTAATAACATTTTTTGTACTCATTTATACATTTTAATGAAGCTAATCTGTAATTGATTAATTATTAAAATAGACCTAAGGCTGATATAACATAATAATATGTATTTTGGGTTAAATAATATAAACATATGTGCATAATTTTTTATTTTGTTTTTTAATTGAAACTGATTAAAAAACTCAAAATATGTACTTCAGAAAAATCTAAGAATATGATTAAATTGGCGGAATTTTCCCTATAACAATATACCTAATCGAATAATTTTGCTAAAATTTGCTTATATTAAAATTTCGAGATTTTTTGAAGTAAAATTTTTTAGGCGCGTTGAGAGTAAAATGTCAAGGTCGCGTCATGGCAATAACGTCACGCCATGGAATAAAGCAATATTTTTTTATCTTTGAATCGCGCCAAAGAAGTTTCACCTCTGACACGTGTGCTCAGCACACACGCTCTTTTTTATTCTTAGATAATTTCAAAACATTTTAAACCACGTGTATAATTCGAAGCATCTTCAATTATAACTAGAATGCAATGACGTCACTACAATATGGCATGCAATGTTTTGTAAATACAATGCGATACAATTGATATTCGGTCATAAACAAACAAATGCTTGTGACGCAGAGTGTTTCTGAAAATGTTAATAATTGTTTCATTTAGTTTGCTGTTAAATTCTTTGGTACATATAGATATCTATATGTATATTTATTATTTACATTAAAATACGAAGCAAATTCCTTCTTGGATATTTTTGATTTAAATAAATTAAAAGTGGTTTATTAGTAAGTAGATATGTATTGTGTAAAAAAGAGCATGTGTGTCGAGCAAACGTATCAGAAGCGGAACTTTTTTCGCAAGATTCAAAAATGACTTGACGGTAGGTATTGCAAGGACGCGTCATGACGCGTCCTTGAAATTTTAATCGCATTGCGCCTAAATGAGTTTCCCTTCAAAACTGATAAACCTTACCTTCCAGCATACATTTTATTAATTATTATTTTAATATTTATTAACATCGATTGCCATTAAATAAGAACAGTCATTAATACTTTTTTAACTTGCAAAACATTAGATAAATGTAATAGTCCGTGTATAGGCGTGATTTATCCATAAAAACGATCAAATTTTATTATTTTACTGCCTCCAGCGGTTAGCAATTAAACGTGTCACACAATGCATAACAATTATGAAGGTGTTATGAATATATTAATTTAAATAATCGTTCTAGTCTCACGGCAAATCATCATTAAAATAAAGCCGGGTGTTCAAGGTCGCTTTTTGCGACATTAACACATTTCTTATCGTTCTATCAGATTCACGATTTTATATTGTAAACCTGACCTTATATAGATTCGGTTATCTTTGACATCAAAAATAATTTTCGTGTCTTATGTATGCAGACGGATGTTTAAATGGCGTGGATTTTGGGTATTTCTGTTTAATTATATATGATGTTAGGCCACAAGGCCTATTCATACAACGGTTCAATATTATGTAAAAATGGCATGGCATTTCATAACTGGAAATATTTATAGTGTCTGGACGATAAGAAGATAAAGATTTCAAATAAATAATGTAAAACATGTTACATATGAATAGGTATATATTTATTAAAATTTAAAATCATTATATTCTTATCCTCCATTCTTAATATTACTAATTTAGCTGCGCCCCGCGGTATCACCCGTGTGGCTCCGCTCCTGTTGTTCTTTGATGATATAATATAGCCCATAGCCTGCCTCGATAAATGGGCTATTTAACACCGAAATAATTTTTCAAATCGGACCAGTAGTTACCAATATTAGCGCGTTCAAACAAACAAAGTCTTCAGCTTTATAATATTAGTACAACAAAACATTTCCGTATAAAATTTGTATTTAAAAAAAAGCAATGATTAGGTACCTACAATGAAAATAGGCAATAATGAAATAATAACAAAGTATTCTATATGCGGAGTCAAAACTTGCCCCAATTTAACTTCATCTGAAAAACTCACAATTTCAAGTTAACTTTTTTTATGTAGTAACGAAAAAATAGTACAAAATGTCTTGTGTCATCTTTATTAATTACAATAATCTCACAAAAAAATAGCATAAAAATTAGGTCGACCATTCATTAATATTTTTAAAATTCAACACTATTACGTCTTTAAATAATTAATCCTTCCATACTAATTGAAAATGCAATACCATAATCAACGGTTCATAGTTTGTAATCACATAAATTACGATTTAGAGTTGTTAATCTGTCACTTAGTATCTAATTACAGTCTAGACTTAAAACTGCTCTAATGACCTTAATGTGCCCGTTATATTATTTTGTTAAATCTTTTTTACAATGCGTCATTATGATTAGACTAAGAACATCCTGAACATGTAATTAAAACAATGAATCAATCAGATTCGTTTTTTCATACACATCTGCAAAAGAGGAAGGATTTTTTAAGTGAAACTTCATAAGGCGTGTTGAGAGTCAAATTTTAAGGTCGCGTCATGGCCCTAACGTCACATCATGGAGTAAGGCGACGATTTTGGTATCTTTGTATCTTGCCAATGAATTTTCAGTTCTGACACGTGTGCTCGGCACATTCCCGCTTTTTAATCTGAATATGTATATTTGAATTTTGAACTAATTATTTGCATAATTAGATTTTTTTTATTAGTAGAGCTCTTGACGAATGGTGTACATTATTTTGGTTTACATTATATTGAGTATAGGAAATTTTTTGTAAGTAAAACAGCAGTTTTTTTAATCTTTTGATAAACTTAAGGAAGATGCAAATTGTAAAATGTTGTGATTTTATTATTAAGCCTTTTTTATAAAAAAAAAAACATGTCAGATAAAAACTTGTTTAATTTTTTCTATTTCCAATTTTTTTATAATTTTTCCAATAACGATTACAGAAATAAATTTAGAATAAATTAATTGTTTTAAATTAATAATAACAGATAATCGGTTGATTTTATTTAAAATTATTTATTTATTTATCGTTGTTTTTATCAAGTGATAAAATCATTATGACGTAAATGGCATTTATTTTTTATTATCATATATATATAAAGCTACACTACCACTGACTCACTGACTGACATCGGTTTTCTCGGAAACTACGCGGAAAGTGGGGGGGATAATTATGTGATTGTGTAGAGGTGCGCCGAGTGAGCAGAGGAAAAATATAGCGATCTCGATCATCTTCGAAAACCAAGTGGACCCCTGGAGGTGCGCAAAAACGGTGGTACCTGGAGGGGGGGTGTCTGAACAAAAAATGCTCAGAACTGGTGGCGATTACCAGGGGAGGTGGAAAAATGGGGATTTTCGCGAAAACAAGATGGCCGCCGTACTTTGCCAAAATCGCCGTTTATGAATCCTTACGTCTCAAATTTGGCACACGTGCTCTGTGCGAGCCGGCGAATCGATCGGTGCCCCGTTCGAGTGGCTCCGGGCCCCAGTTTCCGACTTTCATACATTGGAAAATCCAACGGCCCGCGGAAACGGTGCGAGTTGGGTGGGGGGTGTCGGAACTAAAAATGATCACCACCCTGGGACGCTACCAGGGAGCCATAGTGGGTCGCTCGATTTTGGAATTTTTCCATTTTTGGCGCAAACATAAAAACGTAAATTTAGACGAGGTGGCGCAACGGAGAAACACACCAATGATGCATTCATACTCGCCTAGCTCCTAGGATATCCAGAAAAATCCGAAATTTTGAACTTTCTCACAGCCCGCGGAGACGGTCAACGGCCCGCGCAAACGGTAGCAGCTACATCTGGGGTGCTGAAACTAAATGTGTAGTAGACCTCGAGCAATTACCACAGATGGTGAAAAAAATTCAAAATGGCGGAAAAAATGGCCGCCGCCATACAAATGCTAAAATGGCCATTGCTGGGCCGATCGCGCTGAAACTTGGCACAGGGGCTTTAATCGAGCCGCACATTACGTTGGCATACTCATCATCGAGTTTCCATCGCTGGTTTCCGAGTTTCATACAACGCGAAATTCGACGGCTCTCCGAAACGGCGCCAGATAGGTGGGGGGTGTAGAACTAAAAAATGATCAGGAAGATTGGGTGCTACCAGGGCAATGGAGAAATTTCAAATTGGACGCAATTTTTTTTTCAAAAATGGCCAATTTTTCAAAGCAAGATGGTGGCGCCGGTTACTTTACGATCGGTATGAAAATTGACTTCTATGCTCTAATCGGCCAGATTTACAAAACTGCATACTCAGAATTTCTCTCCGACCCTCGGTTTCCATTTTCCATACATCACGTAATTCAACGGCTCTCTGAACCGGTGGCAGGTAGGTCGGGGTCGCCGAAGTAAAAAATGCTTCAAAACCTGGTCCGCTTCCAGGCATATAAAATTTTTTGGTAAAAAGCGAAATTTTTTTTTCGAAAATTTTGTATGGAAATTTCCATAGTAGGAAGGGTAATTGAATAGCAACGGCAAAAGACGGCGCCGCGGGCTGCTTGCTGCCCGCGCACCGCGCAACCTCGAAGGTCGACAGCCTCCCGCAGTAGAAAATATTTATTAACTTTTGAACTACCACACGAGCCAAGCGAGCGAAGCGAGCGAATCACGGCAGCGGCTGGCGTAAATATTCAAATAGGTAGCGAGGAGCAAAGCGACGAGCGAGTTAGGTTAACTTTTGAACTACCGCACTAGCCAAGCGAGCGAAGCGAGCAAGTCACGTCAGCGGCCGGCGTAAATACTCAAAGAAGTAGCGAGGAGCGAAGCGACGAGCGAGTTAGGTTACTTTTGAACTACCGCACTAGCCAAGCGAGCGAAGCGAGCAAGTCACGTCAGCGGCCTGCGTAAATATTCAAAGAAGTAGCGAGGAGCGAAGCGACGAGCGAGTTAGGTTAACTTTTGAACTACCGCACTAGCCAAGCGAGCGAAGCGAGCAAGTCACGTCAGCGGCCTGCGTAAATATTCAAAGAAGTAGCGAGGAGCGAAGCGACGAGCGAGTTAGGTTACTTTTGAACTACCGCACTAGCCAAGCGAGCGAAGCGAGCAAGTCACGTCAGCGGCCGGCGTAAATACTCAAAGAAGTAGCGAGGAGCGAAGCGACGAGCGAGTTAGGTTACTTTTGAACTACCGCACTAGCCAAGCGAGCGAAGCGAGCAAGTCACGTCAGTGGCCGGCGTAAATATTCAAATAGGTAGCGAGGAGCGAAGCGACGAGCGTGTTAAGTAAACTCTTTAACAGTTTATTATGAAAAGTCACTGCCCACTATCGATTAGACACCTCAAAATGATGAAATTCGGGGATCACGTGTCAAGAATTTAACCAATATTTGAATAAGTAATTTATAAACAGTTTCGACTGACTGTAGAATCGCTGTTAGCAGATGTAACAAATGGACAGGAAATTCAAATGCATTTTCAAATGACTGAAGATTCCTGCCCTGGGATGAGCCGCGAGCTGCTTGCAGCTCGCGCACCACGCACCCTCGAAGGTATACAGCCCCCCGGAATAGAAAATATTTGAATGGGAAATTTATAAGCACTTCCGATTGACTGTGGAATCGCTGTTAGCAGATATTAACAAATTGACGGGGAATTTTTATGCATTTTCAACTGACTGAAGATTTCTGCCCTGGGATGCTTCGCGGGCTGCTTGCAGCCCGCGCACCACGCACCCTCGAAGGTGGGCAGCCTCCCGAAGTGGAAAATACTTGAATGGAGAATTTATAAGCATTACCGACTGACTGTAGAATCGCTGTTAGCAGATGTAACAAATGGACAGGAAATTCGAATGCATTTTCAAATGACTTTCCTATTGCTTCAACCCAGAGGCAAAAGAGGCTCGCGGGCTGCTTGCAGCCCGCGCACCACCTACCCTCGAAGGTCGACAGCATTTCAAAATAGAAAATATTTGAATTGGGAATTTATAAGCACTTCCGATTGACTGTGGAATCGCTGTTGGCAAATAATAACAAATTGACGGGGGATTTTGATGCATTTTCAAATGACTGCCCTATTGCTTCAACCCAGGGGCAAAAGGGGCTCGCGGGCTGCTTGCAGCCCGCGCACAACGCACCAGCTAGTTATCATATATATATAAAGCTACACTACCACTCACTGACTGACTGACATCGGGTTTCTCGGAAACTACGCGGAAAGTTGGGGGGATAACGACGTGATCGTGTAGAGGTGCTCCCAGTGACCACCGGAAAAATATAGCGATCTCGATCATCTTCGAATACCGAGTGGACCCATGGAGGTGCGCGAAAACGGTGCCACCTGGAGGGGGGGTGTCTGAACAAAAAATGCTCGGAACTGGTGGCGATTACCAGGGGTGGTGGAAAAATGGCGATTTTCGCGAAAACAAGATGGCCGCCGTACTTTGCCAAAATCGCCGTTTATGAATCCTTACGTCTCAAATTTGGCACACGTGCTCTGTTCGAGCCGGCGAATCGATCAGTGCCCCGTTCGAGTGGCTCCGGGCCCCAGTTTCCGACTTCCATACAACGTAAAATCCAACGGCCCGCGGAAACGGTGCGAGTTGAGTGGGGGGTCCCGAAACTAAAAATGATCACCACCCTGTGACGCTACCAGGGAGCTGTAGTGGGACGCTCGATTTTGGAATTTTTCCATTTTTGGCGCAAACATAAAAACGTAAATTTAGACGAGGTGGCACGACGGAGAAACACACCAATGACGCATTCATACTCACCCAGCTCCCAGGATATCCAGAAAAATCCGAAATCCTGAACTTTCTCACAGCCCGCGGAGACGGTCGACGGCCCGCGCAAACGGTAGCAGCTGCATCTGGGGTGCTCGAACTAAACTTGTAGTAGACCTCGAGCAATTACCACAGAGTGCGAAAAAAATTCAAAATGGCGGAAAAAATGGCCGCCGCCATACAAATGCTAAAATGGCCATCGCTGGTTCGATCGCGCTGAAACTTGGCAAAGAGGCTTTAATCGAGCCGCACATTAAGTTGGCATACTCATAATCGAGTCTCCACCGCTGGTTTCCGAGTTTCATACAACGCAAAATTCGACGGCTCTCTGAAACGGCGCCAGATAGCCGGGGGGTGTAGAACTAAAAAATGATCAGGAAGATGGGGTGCTACCAGGGCAATTGAGAAATTTCAAATTGGACGTAATTTTTTTTTCAAAAATTGCCGATTTTTCAAGGCAAGATGGTGGCGCCGGTTACTTTACGATCGGTCTGAAAATTGACTTTTGTGCTCTGATCGGCCAGATTTACAAAACTGCATACTCAGAATTTCTCTCCGACCCCCGGTTTCCATTTTCCATATATCACATAATTCAACGGCTCTCTGAACCGGTGGCAGGTAGGTCGGGGTCGCCAAAGTAAAAAATGCTTCAAAACCTGGTCCGCTTCCAGATATATAAAAATTTTTGTTAAAAAGCGACATTTTTTTTTCGAAAATTTTGTATGGAAATTTCCATATTAGGAAGGGTAATTTGAATAGCAACGGCAAAAGACGGCGCCGCGGGCTGCTTGCTGCCCGCGCACCGCGCAACCTCGAAGGTCGACAGCCTCCCGGATTAGAAAATATTTATTAACTTTTGAACTACCGCACGAGCCAAGCGAGCGAAGCGAGCGAATCACGGCAACGGCTGGCGTAAATATTCAAATTGGTAGCGAGGAGCGAAGCGACGAGCGAGTTAGGTTAACTTTTGAACTACCGCACTAGCCAAGCGAGCGAAGCGAGCCAGTCACGTCAGCGGCCGGCGTAAATATTCAAAGAAGTAGCGAGGAGCGAAGCGACGAGCGAGTTAGGTTAAATTTTGAACTACCGCACTAGCCAAGCGAGCGAAGCGAGCAAGTCACGTCAGCGGCCGGCGTAAATATTCAAAGAAGTAGCGAGGAGCGAAGCGACGAGCGAGTTAGGTTAACTTTTGAACTACCGCACTAGCCAAGCGAGCGAAGCGAGCAAGTTACGTCAGCGGCCGGCGTAAATATTCAAAGAAGTAGCGAGGAGCGAAGCGACGAGCGAGTTAGGTTAACTTTTGAACTACCGCACTAGCCAAGCGAGCGAAGCGAGCAAGACACGTCAGCGGCCGGCGTAAATATTCAAATAGGTAGCGAGGAGCGAAGCGACGAGCGTGTTAAGTAAACTCTTGAACAGAAGCGACTTTAGGGCGATTCCCACTCAAACAAAAAAACTACCTACGTAGGTTAAAAACTATTAAAACTACGTTAAAAAAACCGACTTCAAAAACCGAAAAGTAGGTTCTTATTTTTAGTGCCGAAAGCATAATGAATTTGATTTTAAACGAAGCTACTAAAAAGACTGAAGTTTTCAATACGTAATATTATTATACATCTTCACACATTTATTGAGTGAATGAGCCAATCGTTCACGCTTTATAAGCGTAGGACTTACACCAAGAGTAGTGTAGTTTTTGTATCGAAAATAGCCAATTTTTTTTAATGCGAATAATGTAATTGAATTGCAAGTAGGTAGTTCTTGTATCAAAAAATAGCGTAGTTTAATAAGTGCTTAGTGCTTGGCACCGACTTCAAACCTATATAGTGAATAACACAACTAAATAATATGTAGTAATTAATTATTTTTTACTTTTCCGTTTTTGAAGTCGGTTTTTTAAAGTAGTTATTTTTATAGTGTAACGATATCTTATTCGATACACCCTTTGACTGTAGTCCTATGGCTTTCACTTAGATATTTTTAGTGCCGAAAGCATAATGAATTTGATTTTAAACGACGCTACTAAAAAGACTTGAAGTTTTCAATATGTTTTATACATCTTCACACATATTTTATTGTCTTGAACAGTTTATTATGAAAAGTCACCGCTATTGATTAGACACCTCAAATAAATAAAATTCGGGATCACGTTTCAAAAATTTAACCAATATTTGAATAAGTAATTTATAAGCAGTTTCGACTGACTGTAGAATCGCTGTTAGCAGATGTAACAAATGGACAGGAAATTCGAATGCATTTTCAAATGACTGAAGATTTCTGCCCTGGGATGAGCCGCGAGCTGCTTGCAGCTCGCGCACCACGCACCTTCGAAGGTGGACAGCCCCCCGGAATAGAAAATATTTGAATGGGAAATTTATAAGCACTTCCGATTGACTGTAGAATCGCTGTTAGCAGATATTAACAAATTGACGGGGAATTTTAATGCATTTTCAAATGACTGAAGATTTCTGCCCTGGGATGCTTCCGCACCACGCTCCCTCGAAGGTCGACAGCATTCCAGAATAGAAAATTTATGAATTGGGAATTTATAAGCACTTCCGATTGACTGTGGAATCGCAGTTAGCAGAAAATTATAAATGGACTTGGAATTCTAACACATTTCCTAATGACTGCCCTATTGCTTCAACCCAGGGGCAAAAGGGGCTCGCGGGCTGCTTGCAGCCCGCGCACAACGCACCAGCTAGGAGGTGGTGCAATGGAGAAACACACCAATGACGTATTCTTACTCGCCCAGCTCCCAGGATATCCAGAAAAATATGAAACCCTGAACTTTCTCACAGCCCGCGAAGACGGTCAACGGCCCGCGCAAACGGTAGCAGCTACATCTGGGGTGCTCGAACTAAACTTGGAGTAGACCTCGAGCAATTACCACAGAAAGTGAAAAAAATTCAAAATGGCGGAAAAAATGGCCGCCGCCATACAAATGCTAAAACGGCCATCGCTGGTCCGTTCGCGCTGAAACTTGGCACAGGGGCTTTAATCAAGCCTCACATTAAGATGGCATACTCATTATCGAGTTTCCAAAGCTGGTTTCCAAGTTTCATACAACGTGAAATTGGACGGCTCTCCGAAACGGCGCTAGATAGCCGGGGGGTGTAGAACTAAAAAATGATCAGGAACATGGGGCGCTACCAGGGCAATCGAGAAATTTCAAATTGGACGCAATTTTTTTTTCAAAAATGGCCAATTTTTCAAAGCAAGATGGTGGCGCCGGTTACTTTACGATCGGTCTGAAAATTGATTTCTGTGCTCTAATCGGCCATATTTACAAAACTGCATACTCAGAATTTCTCTCCGACCCCCGGTTTCCATTTTCCATACATCACGAAATTCAACGGCTCTCTGAACCGGTGGCAGGTAGGTCGGGGTCGCCGAAGTAAAAAATGCTTCAAAACCTGGTCCGCTTCCAGGGATGTAAAAAGTTTCTGTAAAATGCGAAATTTTTTTTTTTTCGAAAATTTTGTATGGAAATTTCCATAGTAGGAAGGATGATTGAATAGCAACGGCAAAAGGTGGTACCGCGGGCTGCTTGCTGCCCGCGCACCGCGCAACCTCGAAGGTCGACAGCCTCCCGGAGTAGAAAATATTTGAATAAGTAATTTATAAGCAGTTTCGACTGACTGTGGAATCGCTGTTAGCAGATAATAACAAATGGATAAGGAATTCTAATGCATTTTCAAATGACTGAAGATTTCTTCCCTGGGACGCGCCGCGGGCTGCTTGCTGCCCGCGCACCACGCAACTTCGGTGGAAGATTGCCTCCCGGAGTAGAAAAAAAACTTGAATAGGGAATTTATAAGCATTTCGGACTGACTGTAGAATCGCTGTTAGCAGATGTAACAAATGGACAGAAAATTCGAATGCATTTTCAAATGACTGAAGATTTCTGCCCTGGGATGAGCCGCGAGCTGCTTGCAGCTCGCGCACCACTCACCCTCGAAGGTGGACAGCCCCCCGGAATAGAAAATATTTGAATGAGAAATTTATAAGCACTTCCGATTGACTGTGGAATCGCTGTTAGCAGATAATAACAAATTGACGGGGAATTTTAATGCATAATGAATTTGATTTTAATCGACGCTACTAAAAAGACTGAAGTTTTCAATATGTTTTGTACATCTTCACACATATTAAACTGAATTCGCAAGGGTGATATTACAGTTAATCTGTTATTGTTAAGAAGTTATTTAAAGCTTATATTTCTTTGTTAATTGTTAATTTATGTATGTTATTTTAATTTAGTTAAGTTTATTTTTTGTTTTATAAAATTGTATCTCTGTCGCATTGGGCATTGTCCTGTAATGGCATGTGATGTTTTTTAAATAAATAAATAAATATTTTATTGAGTGAATAAGCCAATCGTTCACGCTTTATAAGCGTAGGACTTACACCAAGAGAAGTACACTACTCTCTGGTTTTGTATCGAAAATAGCGTATTTTTGTATTGCGAATAATGTAGTTCTTGAATTGCATGTAAGGTAAATAGCAACTAAATATTATGTAGTAATTAAGTAGGTATATTAAATCGTTTTTATTTTTTACTTTTCCGTTTTTGAAGTCGGTTTTTTTAACGTAGTTATTTTTATTTAATACTTTTTAGTGTATTTTTCATCACGAATCAACGATTTTTTATCATTGACTGTAGATTGTAGAATCTCTGTTAGCATATACATAGTAACAAATGGACTGGAAATTCGAATGCATTTTCAATTGACATTGAGATACAGCCTGGTGGCAGATGGACAAACAGTCAGCCAGTCCCCATAGGGTCCCCTTTTTACCCTTTGGGTACAGATCCTTAAGAATAGAACATTTTTATTTTTAATTAAAAAAATTTAAATCATTAATATTCAAGATCTGTAGAATAAGTGTGGAACCTATACTATCACATTAAACATTAGGGTGGAGTGATATTGTGTGAAATAATTTTTTTTTGTTTTTTTCAAATGGCATAGCGACAGAAAGGTGCCTTTTAATGAGTGAATTCAGCATACAAAATATTGTTTACGTGTCTTGATGTTTTGAGGTGCCCCAACCCAATTGAAAATTAGAAAAATATGATTTTTTAGCAAACTTTGATTTATTTTTTAATCACAGTATTTTTTATGGCCTTCAAGTCTATTATATAACAAACTTATTTGAATTACATTAAATAATAGCCTGATAAGTTGTTTTAACGTTTTTCATTAATGAAAATTATATTATAGAGGAGAGGAATGAAAATATCAGAAATAATTAATTATTTAGTACTAGCTGCGCTTCGCGGTTTCACCCGCGTGGCTCAGCTCCTGTTAATCTTAGCTTAATGAAATAAAGCCTTTAGCCTTCCTTGATAAATGGGCTATCTAACACCGAAAGAACTTTTCAAATCGGACCAGTAGTTTTTAAGATTAGCGCGTTCAAACAAACAAACTCTTCAGCTTTATAATATTAGTATATAAATTATAATATTGGATGGTTTCAGGATGGTTTTTTTTCAAAACTAGGCATTGGCAGTCGTGATACTGATACTCTTGCCATTATAAAACCATTTTGTTTACTTTCTCAACAAACTGCACTTGAAGCCTCTGTCACCAATTTGATAATATGCATTACGGCCTGGGTAAGGCAAAGAAAATCTTTGATATTTTGAAACATGTAGTCAAACCGCTATTCACGATGGTCCGGGAGCCAGCAGCAGATTTTATGACCAAGTTCCTCTCAAGCGGTAATTAGTAAAATGCATCAAAGTATAGTATTATGAAGCCTCGTGAACGTCAGCTGGAGCTCGGTTGGGGGGAAGAGCGGTTGCAGCCTCCCGTATCAGCTGACGGTTTTTCCACCAAGATACGGCCAGCTGACATATATATTTATCTACAGTTACATATAAGCTATCATCAGGTAAATTTTTGTTTGAGAGGAAATAACGGAAAATAAATTTTTCTTTAAATTTAACTTTCATGTTCGAGACACCAGCTGACGTATAATACACCATGTTGTAACCAGCTGACTATTTTTTTTCGTTGAGATATTGGGTTAGCTACAATTTGACAAATTTTTAGCTGAGAGGAAATGAATGAATGAATGTATTTTTTTTCCTATGTGCGTGGGAGGCTACAACCGCTCACCCCCCCAACCGAGCGCCAGCTGACGTTCACGAGGCTTTATAATACTATACTCTCATGCGACTGACGAATTATCTCTTGAGAGGAAATAGTTAACCAAATTTGCACCTGGCTCCCTAACCACGATGTCTTTTAAGATTTATTCAGATAAATTAGAAGTCAGAGGCTTAGTGTTCTTACATTCTTGCCACATAGTTAAGTCGGTATAATCTTTTGAGCAAGTACAAGAGAGTTAAAAAAAATGCATTTGCAACTTCAAATATCAAAATATAACCTTTGGTACCGAGTGACAAAATACTTCAGTTATCTTTTTTTGTTCTTTTTTGTTCGTTTGTCGGTCTTGATAAGGTTTTAATAAGCGTCTATATTAATTTGTCATGGTGTGTCGAATAAGTTGTAGTACTCTGTTACAGCTAATAGTGGGAAGCGATGCTTTTCGCCACACATCAAACATTTCCGTAGCTTATCTTTCGGATAAATCATGAATTTTGTTATTTTATTAGGTTTAAATTCATATCTAATAAATAAGTAATAATTTCTTAGCATCAGTATAAGTTGGTAATTGAATATTTATCTATTAATAATTATTTATACTGATTTTTTATTTCATTTAGCTTTCACCAATGTTGTGATAAAAATTAAGTGTGAATAAAATGTACCTACCCACCCTCTTCAAATATTTATATGATTTCAAATCAAATTGGAATAATAAAAATTCATAATCAACAAGCATTCAATGAGAATTTTATAAATCAATACAGTTTACTTTAACATACATGCTTTATGCAAAGTTATCTAACAAAAAAATAAAGGTATTTTAAAAAATTATATGAAAGCAATTTAAATTATTTTTTTCTACTTTATGAATATTATTACTAACTTACTAAGAGACACTAGAATCTAGATTAAGGTGATGAATTAATTTTTCTAACATTTACGGCCCTTTTTAAACCTTCGTAATTTTTATATTATTAAAGTTGTCGTGATGAAAATTCTTGACAAGAAAGTTCAATAGTAACACAATACGTCTACCGTTTTAGAAACATGATTCCATGATATTTTCTCGATAGAAAAAAAATACAAAGTTCTCATTGTTATTTTTTTTTAATCTCTGGCATCTTCAAAATAACAAACGTAAAGTTACGACTTTTTGGATATTAACTATAAAATATACAACCTATACGTCTACCGTGTTAGAATTTTGAAATATGCGATGGTTTTGAAATAAACAAGAAATACTTGAAATTAGCGCGCGACCAGCCAATATAGCGAGAGCCGCCCTGTACCTTCCTACCCCGATCGCTGCACGAGTCATTCCCGCTACGGCCGTCACACGGGGAACTTGTGTCGCTTGCGCAATCGTAAAAAAGGGTGACAACACGATAAGACAAAATGAGACAAATGGGGACAATAAAGAAAATAAGAAGAAGAAACATAAAGGTTGGAGGAAAAATAATGCTTACAATTGGAACAAATTAATGAAGTAAGTTGGTTTTATTTTAAATTTGATGATAATTGTATTATAGACGATGTTTGATATGTACCCCTGTTTTAAGTACATAACGAATGTGTAAGATTTTTTCATTTATAGCATAAATAATCTTTTCAGAAATCCGGAATCCAGAAGGAAAATAAACCCACTGATTGTTCACAATGTGAACCCACTCCTTCGTAAGTACCTTTATTCAGTCAAAAATGTATGTTATCAACGCTCTACTGGTTTTATCGCATGATTCCATTTTTAGCAAAAAGCAACAGAGTGCAAAGAAATAAAAAATCATGGTGAACTTAGTGGAAGTATGGTGGACGTAATATGGAATTATGGAACAGGAGCTCGTTGGAGTAGTATTATATTTTAAAAAAATACGAAAAAATTTCAAGAATTTCTTAGTAGGTGGTAGATAAGTACGTGGGCCACACTGAAAGTTTTGCGTAACTAATAAATAAAACAATTTATTTGTCTAATATTATATTTACTACTTTTTAAAGTATTCTCCGTTACATTTAAAACACTTTTTCATACGTTCAAACCATTTCTGGAAACATGAGGACCATTGGTCCGAGGGTATGTTTTCTGCGTGCTGTTTGAAAGCAATCACGGCCTCTTCTGGCCACGTAAATGTCGAACCACTCATTGAATCATAGATTTTTGGGAAAAGGAAGAAATCGCAAGGTGCTAGGTTAGGACTGCGTGCTGCATGAGTCACGTGCTCTATGTTTTTAGAAGCCAAAAATGACTTTGTTTTGTTCGCGGTGTGCACCGAAGCACTGTCGTGGTGCAACAAGATGCGACTTCTAGGTCGCTTTTCTCTTATTTTTTCTAAGACATTGGGCAAACAAATAGTGGTGTACCACTCGGCATTAACAGTCTTTTGTAACTCAAGTGGGATAGTGCAGACAGGATTCGTCTTAGAGAAAAATAATGCAATCATTTGTTTGCCGACCCTTCTCGCCTGCCTCAATTTGGTTGGTTTGCTGTCACTTTCAAACACCCACAAAGAATATTGGTGTTTTCTTTCTGGAATATAACCATGTATTCATATTTCATATCTTGCCGTGTATAATACACGGCATTAGAATGTCCGTAATTGTACTTTAATAGCATTTCTTAACACCAATCTACTCGATGTCGTTTTTGTTCTGGAGTGAGTTTGGGAGCAATCCACCGACAACCAAGCTTCCTAACTTTGAAATGTTCATGTAAAATTTTCTGAATTTGGCTCATACCAATCCCCAAATGTCCTCGAATCTCCTAATAAGTGATATGGCAATTTTCTTAAATTAGTCGTCTGACGGTAGCCATATTTTCCTCCGTGATCGCAGTTGAGGGTCGACCTTCACGAATTTCATCATGGAGAGAAACACGGCCGCGATGAAATTCAGCATATCAATGCCTTACAGTGCTCAAATGAGGTGCTTCCCTCCCAAAAGTATTTTGAAGGCGAGCAGTGCAAGCTTTCGGAGAAAGCGAACTTTTAAAATCATAAAAAATCATCGCCCTAAAATTGTTTCGTGTTAGTTCCGTTTTTGCTACGGACAACGAACTTCAACTTGAGATAAAAAAAATTGACAAGCGCTTCCCGCCAAATTTTTTTTTCCTAAACTTATGAGACTTCATATGTTAAAAAAATATAACATTCGAAATTCAAACATTTATGGGTGGCCAGAAACGCAAAACTTTTAGTGTGCACTAGGTATGTTGTATAAAGAATTTGATGTTGATATTTATTTCATTTATACTTACTACACCTGTGCGGGAAATTGCTTAGTACTAAAACCGGTTTATATTCATATTTACATAGTAATGTGAGTTTTCATTTCGAAAAATTTTGTGTAAGTATATTAAATTGAGTTCCTGGGTGATCTGGAAACACAATTGGGCCCGGAGGATGGCGCTGCAGTCACTCCTCCTAATCACATGAACCGATTTGGATGAATATTTGTGTGCACATTTCATTGTTGTGGGATGATTGGTTGATTCGTTTTCACATTAGCTAATATTATGTATTTTTGTTGTTAGAAAGTAAACTTAATTTAATGTTTATAATACATTATTATTGGTATAAATAAGCCAGTGTTCGTCTCACATTGCTGTACCTGCCTACCTATCCTACCAGGGCCTAACTTTGTTCTGGCTATTTTATTTTGATTATTTGTAATGAATAATTACAATTATAATAGAGTGCAAAAAATAAATACATGCGTCAATATATTTTGTGTTTTTTTTAAACAATTTTTTTATTTAAAAATATATCATTCCGACCGCGGCTTTGCCCGCGTGGAATTAGGTTATATCGTGAATCCTGTTTTATCCCACAGAAGTGTTCAGTTCGGATAAAAAGTATCCTATGTGTAAATCCAGGCAATTAAGTAGCTATATTTTATCAAAATTGGTAATGTAGTCTTGACGTGATTAAGTAACAACTAACAAAAAAATATACAAATTAACATCCAAAGTTTCGCATCAGTTTTACTGTATTAGCGATATCTTCCACTCTTGACTTTGACTGAGAAGAATTAGGGTTTATAACTTCTTTCAGAAATAGTACCTTTCATTTCTGGGCATGATGTAATATCTACGTCAGCATCAAATTCTATCTAAATCAATTCAGTAGTCCGCGTAATTAGGTACCATTTCATTTTTTCAGAGTAACAATATTTTTTGTTATTTTAAAGATTATTTATAACCTGTATTATTTTGTAATAAAGTAAACATTACGAAATAATAATAATTAATAATTATTAATAATGTCTAAGTAGTTGTTAAAAAGAAGATAATTTTGTGTTTATAAGCAAGAAAATAAAACCAATAAATCAACAATTAAATATATGTATAACAATATTATAACTGTATGACGACTCCATACATGTTTGTCCCGAGTCGGCCAGCGGCAGCGCGGCGAGTATGCAAGAATGAATTCGCGCACACCCGCGTTCGCGATAGCGAGCTATTAGACTCCGCCCGCCAAGCAGTGGATTTTTTTTTGTGTATCGTCTTAATAAGAAAATGAAACACATTAAAAAGTTTTCATTATAATATATTTACACTGAAAACATAATATCCAAACCATATGATAACTATTTATTTAATTTAATTATAAACATGACTTGGTGTAGGTATAGGTACTATGTTTAAATTAATATTTTAATGATAGGTACAGTAACTTTTATTTCATATTTTTGTCAAGACTTCTGCAGGGATCCCGAGTTACATTGTTCTTGAAAGATATTTTTTGGATAGATATATTATATTTATGATGTTTGATGAATTAAAATTTATAAAGAGTATGGCCAAATTATTATACTCGGTTCCTTTCTTATAGCAAACAATGTTGTTTAAAATGTAGACGGCTTTCACTTATTAGGTATATTCTGTATATTATAGTAAGAAGTATAAAATGTACAGTAGCAATAGCTTGATAGCTATATAGTAGCAATAGCTTGATAGATATCTGAAAACTTGATAGTTTTCAGAGATATCATGGTTATTCAAATTGAAGTTTATACACTTTAATACTATTTTTCATCTATAATATAATACCATCAATGGGTCAATCAGTCTGAGTTATTCAATATTAATAACACTAATAACTTTCTGGAATCTTAGACAGACACCTCAAATAAATGAAATTCGGGATCACGTTTCAAAAATTTAACCAATATTTGAATAAGTAATTTATAAGCAGTTTCGACTGACTGTAGAATCGCTGTTAGCAGATGTAACAAATGGACAGGAAATTCGAATGCATTTTCAAATGACTGAAGATTTCTGCCCTGGGATGAGCAGCGAGCTGCTTGCAGCTCGCGCACCACGCACCCTCGAAGGTGGACAGCCCCCCGGAATAGAAAATATGTGAATGGGAAATTTATAAGCACTTCCGATTGACTGCGGAATCGCTGTTAGCAGATAATAACAAATTGACGGGGAATTTTAATGTATTTCCAATGACTGAAGATTTCTGCCCTGGGATGCTTCCGCACCACGCTCCCTCGAAGGTGGACAGCCTCCCGGAGTGGAAAATACTTGAATGGGGAATTTATAAGCATTACCGACTGACTGTAGATTCGCTGTTAGCAGATGTAACAAATGGACAGAAAATTCGAATGCATTTTCGAATGACTGCCCTATTGCTTCAACCCAGGGGCAAAAGGGGCTCGCGGGCTGCTTGCAGCCCGCGCACAACGCACCAGCTAGTCATATATATATAAAGCTACACTACCACTGACTCACTGACTGACATCGGTTTTCTCGGAAACTACGCGGAAAGTGGGGGGGATAATTATGTGATTGTGTAGAGGTGCGCCGAGTGAGCAGAGGAAAAATATAGCGATCTCGATCATCTTCGAAAACCAAGTGGACCCCTGGAGGTGCGCAAAAACGGTGGTACCTGGAGGGGGGGTGTCTGAACAAAAAATGCTCAGAACTGGTGGCGATTACCAGGGGAGGTGGAAAAATGGGGATTTTCGCGAAAACAAGATGGCCGCCGTACTTTGCCAAAATCGCCGTTTATGAATCCTTACGTCTCAAATTTGGCACACGTGCTCTGTGCGAGCCGGCGAATCGATCGGTGCCCCGTTCGAGTGGCTCCGGGCCCCAGTTTCCGACTTTCATACATTGGAAAATCCAACGGCCCGCGGAAACGGTGCGAGTTGGGTGGGGGGTGTCGGAACTAAAAATGATCACCACCCTGGGACGCTACCAGGGAGCCATAGTGGGTCGCTCGATTTTGGAATTTTTCCATTTTTGGCGCAAACATAAAAACGTAAATTTAGACGAGGTGGCGCAACGGAGAAACACACCAATGATGCATTCATACTCGCCTAGCTCCTAGGATATCCAGAAAAATCCGAAATTTTGAACTTTCTCACAGCCCGCGGAGACGGTCAACGGCCCGCGCAAACGGTAGCAGCTACATCTGGGGTGCTGAAACTAAATGTGTAGTAGACCTCGAGCAATTACCACAGATGGTGAAAAAAATTCAAAATGGCGGAAAAAATGGCCGCCGCCATACAAATGCTAAAATGGCCATTGCTGGGCCGATCGCGCTGAAACTTGGCACAGGGGCTTTAATCGAGCCGCACATTACGTTGGCATACTCATCATCGAGTTTCCATCGCTGGTTTCCGAGTTTCATACAACGCGAAATTCGACGGCTCTCCGAAACGGCGCCAGATAGGTGGGGGGTGTAGAACTAAAAAATGATCAGGAAGATTGGGTGCTACCAGGGCAATGGAGAAATTTCAAATTGGACGCAATTTTTTTTTCAAAAATGGCCAATTTTTCAAAGCAAGATGGTGGCGCCGGTTACTTTACGATCGGTATGAAAATTGACTTCTATGCTCTAATCGGCCAGATTTACAAAACTGCATACTCAGAATTTCTCTCCGACCCTCGGTTTCCATTTTCCATACATCACGTAATTCAACGGCTCTCTGAACCGGTGGCAGGTAGGTCGGGGTCGCCGAAGTAAAAAATGCTTCAAAACCTGGTCCGCTTCCAGGCATATAAAATTTTTTGGTAAAAAGCGAAATTTTTTTTTCGAAAATTTTGTATGGAAATTTCCATAGTAGGAAGGGTAATTGAATAGCAACGGCAAAAGACGGCGCCGCGGGCTGCTTGCTGCCCGCGCACCGCGCAACCTCGAAGGTCGACAGCCTCCCGCAGTAGAAAATATTTATTAACTTTTGAACTACCACACGAGCCAAGCGAGCGAAGCGAGCGAATCACGGCAGCGGCTGGCGTAAATATTCAAATAGGTAGCGAGGAGCAAAGCGACGAGCGAGTTAGGTTAACTTTTGAACTACCGCACTAGCCAAGCGAGCGAAGCGAGCAAGTCACGTCAGCGGCCGGCGTAAATACTCAAAGAAGTAGCGAGGAGCGAAGCGACGAGCGAGTTAGGTTACTTTTGAACTACCGCACTAGCCAAGCGAGCGAAGCGAGCAAGTCACGTCAGCGGCCTGCGTAAATATTCAAAGAAGTAGCGAGGAGCGAAGCGACGAGCGAGTTAGGTTAACTTTTGAACTACCGCACTAGCCAAGCGAGCGAAGCGAGCAAGTCACGTCAGCGGCCTGCGTAAATATTCAAAGAAGTAGCGAGGAGCGAAGCGACGAGCGAGTTAGGTTACTTTTGAACTACCGCACTAGCCAAGCGAGCGAAGCGAGCAAGTCACGTCAGCGGCCGGCGTAAATACTCAAAGAAGTAGCGAGGAGCGAAGCGACGAGCGAGTTAGGTTACTTTTGAACTACCGCACTAGCCAAGCGAGCGAAGCGAGCAAGTCACGTCAGTGGCCGGCGTAAATATTCAAATAGGTAGCGAGGAGCGAAGCGACGAGCGTGTTAAGTAAACTCTTTAACAGTTTATTATGAAAAGTCACTGCCCACTATCGATTAGACACCTCAAAATGATGAAATTCGGGGATCACGTTTCAAGAATTTAACCAATATTTGAATAAGTAATTTATAAACAGTTTCGACTGACTGTAGAATCGCTGTTAGCAGATGTAACAAATGGACAGGAAATTCAAATGCATTTTCAAATGACTGAAGATTCCTGCCCTGGGATGAGCCGCGAGCTGCTTGCAGCTCGCGCACCACGCACCCTCGAAGGTATACAGCCCCCCGGAATAGAAAATATTTGAATGGGAAATTTATAAGCACTTCCGATTGACTGTGGAATCGCTGTTAGCAGATATTAACAAATTGACGGGGAATTTTTATGCATTTTCAACTGACTGAAGATTTCTGCCCTGGGATGCTTCGCGGGCTGCTTGCAGCCCGCGCACCACGCACCCTCGAAGGTGGGCAGCCTCCCGAAGTGGAAAATACTTGAATGGAGAATTTATAAGCATTACCGACTGACTGTAGAATCGCTGTTAGCAGATGTAACAAATGGACAGGAAATTCGAATGCATTTTCAAATGACTTTCCTATTGCTTCAACCCAGAGGCAAAAGAGGCTCGCGGGCTGCTTGCAGCCCGCGCACCACCTACCCTCGAAGGTCGACAGCATTTCAAAATAGAAAATATTTGAATTGGGAATTTATAAGCACTTCCGATTGACTGTGGAATCGCTGTTGGCAAATAATAACAAATTGACGGGGGATTTTGATGCATTTTCAAATGACTGCCCTATTGCTTCAACCCAGGGGCAAAAGGGGCTCGCGGGCTGCTTGCAGCCCGCGCACAACGCACCAGCTAGTCATATATATATAAAGCTACACTACCACTGACTCACTGACTGACATCGGTTTTCTCGGAAACTACGCGGAAAGTGGGGGGGATAATTATGTGATTGTGTAGAGGTGCGCCGAGTGAGCAGAGGAAAAATATAGCGATCTCGATCATCTTCGAAAACCAAGTGGACCCCTGGAGGTGCGCAAAAACGGTGGTACCTGGAGGGGGGGTGTCTGAACAAAAAATGCTCAGAACTGGTGGCGATTACCAGGGGAGGTGGAAAAATGGGGATTTTCGCGAAAACAAGATGGCCGCCGTACTTTGCCAAAATCGCCGTTTATGAATCCTTACGTCTCAAATTTGGCACACGTGCTCTGTGCGAGCCGGCGAATCGATCGGTGCCCCGTTCGAGTGGCTCCGGGCCCCAGTTTCCGACTTTCATACATTGGAAAATCCAACGGCCCGCGGAAACGGTGCGAGTTGGGTGGGGGGTGTCGGAACTAAAAATGATCACCACCCTGGGACGCTACCAGGGAGCCATAGTGGGTCGCTCGATTTTGGAATTTTTCCATTTTTGGCGCAAACATAAAAACGTAAATTTAGACGAGGTGGCGCAACGGAGAAACACACCAATGATGCATTCATACTCGCCTAGCTCCTAGGATATCCAGAAAAATCCGAAATTTTGAACTTTCTCACAGCCCGCGGAGACGGTCAACGGCCCGCGCAAACGGTAGCAGCTACATCTGGGGTGCTGAAACTAAATGTGTAGTAGACCTCGAGCAATTACCACAGATGGTGAAAAAAATTCAAAATG
The DNA here is from genome assembly GCF_061535395.1 of Colias eurytheme. Lineage (NCBI taxonomy): Eukaryota > Metazoa > Arthropoda > Insecta > Lepidoptera > Pieridae > Colias > Colias eurytheme. The sequence continues at coordinate 6,768,669 of NC_142999.1, read as the reverse complement.
GCGGAAAAAATGGCCGCCGCCATACAAATGCTAAAATGGCCATTGCTGGGCCGATCGCGCTGAAACTTGGCACAGGGGCTTTAATCGAGCCGCACATTACGTTGGCATACTCATCATCGAGTTTCCATCGCTGGTTTCCGAGTTTCATACAACGCGAAATTCGACGGCTCTCCGAAACGGCGCCAGATAGGTGGGGGGTGTAGAACTAAAAAATGATCAGGAAGATTGGGTGCTACCAGGGCAATGGAGAAATTTCAAATTGGACGCAATTTTTTTTTCAAAAATGGCCAATTTTTCAAAGCAAGATGGTGGCGCCGGTTACTTTACGATCGGTATGAAAATTGACTTCTATGCTCTAATCGGCCAGATTTACAAAACTGCATACTCAGAATTTCTCTCCGACCCTCGGTTTCCATTTTCCATACATCACGTAATTCAACGGCTCTCTGAACCGGTGGCAGGTAGGTCGGGGTCGCCGAAGTAAAAAATGCTTCAAAACCTGGTCCGCTTCCAGGCATATAAAATTTTTTGGTAAAAAGCGAAATTTTTTTTTCGAAAATTTTGTATGGAAATTTCCATAGTAGGAAGGGTAATTGAATAGCAACGGCAAAAGACGGCGCCGCGGGCTGCTTGCTGCCCGCGCACCGCGCAACCTCGAAGGTCGACAGCCTCCCGCAGTAGAAAATATTTATTAACTTTTGAACTACCACACGAGCCAAGCGAGCGAAGCGAGCGAATCACGGCAGCGGCTGGCGTAAATATTCAAATAGGTAGCGAGGAGCAAAGCGACGAGCGAGTTAGGTTAACTTTTGAACTACCGCACTAGCCAAGCGAGCGAAGCGAGCAAGTCACGTCAGCGGCCGGCGTAAATACTCAAAGAAGTAGCGAGGAGCGAAGCGACGAGCGAGTTAGGTTACTTTTGAACTACCGCACTAGCCAAGCGAGCGAAGCGAGCAAGTCACGTCAGCGGCCTGCGTAAATATTCAAAGAAGTAGCGAGGAGCGAAGCGACGAGCGAGTTAGGTTAACTTTTGAACTACCGCACTAGCCAAGCGAGCGAAGCGAGCAAGTCACGTCAGCGGCCTGCGTAAATATTCAAAGAAGTAGCGAGGAGCGAAGCGACGAGCGAGTTAGGTTACTTTTGAACTACCGCACTAGCCAAGCGAGCGAAGCGAGCAAGTCACGTCAGCGGCCGGCGTAAATACTCAAAGAAGTAGCGAGGAGCGAAGCGACGAGCGAGTTAGGTTACTTTTGAACTACCGCACTAGCCAAGCGAGCGAAGCGAGCAAGTCACGTCAGTGGCCGGCGTAAATATTCAAATAGGTAGCGAGGAGCGAAGCGACGAGCGTGTTAAGTAAACTCTTTAACAGTTTATTATGAAAAGTCACTGCCCACTATCGATTAGACACCTCAAAATGATGAAATTCGGGGATCACGTGTCAAGAATTTAACCAATATTTGAATAAGTAATTTATAAACAGTTTCGACTGACTGTAGAATCGCTGTTAGCAGATGTAACAAATGGACAGGAAATTCAAATGCATTTTCAAATGACTGAAGATTCCTGCCCTGGGATGAGCCGCGAGCTGCTTGCAGCTCGCGCACCACGCACCCTCGAAGGTATACAGCCCCCCGGAATAGAAAATATTTGAATGGGAAATTTATAAGCACTTCCGATTGACTGTGGAATCGCTGTTAGCAGATATTAACAAATTGACGGGGAATTTTTATGCATTTTCAACTGACTGAAGATTTCTGCCCTGGGATGCTTCGCGGGCTGCTTGCAGCCCGCGCACCACGCACCCTCGAAGGTGGGCAGCCTCCCGAAGTGGAAAATACTTGAATGGAGAATTTATAAGCATTACCGACTGACTGTAGAATCGCTGTTAGCAGATGTAACAAATGGACAGGAAATTCGAATGCATTTTCAAATGACTTTCCTATTGCTTCAACCCAGAGGCAAAAGAGGCTCGCGGGCTGCTTGCAGCCCGCGCACCACCTACCCTCGAAGGTCGACAGCATTTCAAAATAGAAAATATTTGAATTGGGAATTTATAAGCACTTCCGATTGACTGTGGAATCGCTGTTGGCAAATAATAACAAATTGACGGGGGATTTTGATGCATTTTCAAATGACTGCCCTATTGCTTCAACCCAGGGGCAAAAGGGGCTCGCGGGCTGCTTGCAGCCCGCGCACAACGCACCAGCTAGTCATATATATATAAAGCTACACTACCACTCACTCACTGACATCGCTTTTCTCGGAAACTACGTGGAAAGTTGGGGGGATTTCGACGTGATCGTGTAGAGGTGCGCCGATCGACCAGAGGAAAAATATAGCGATCTCGATCACCTTCGAAAACCGAGTGGACCCCTGGAGGTGCGCAAAAACGGTGATACCTGGAGGGGGGGTGTCTGAACAAAAAATGCTCGGAACTGGTGGCGATTACCAGGGGAGGTGGAAAAATGGGGATTTTCGCGAAAACAAGATGGCCGCCGTACTTTGCCAAAATCGCCGTTTATGAATCCTTACGTCTCAAATTTGGCACACGTGCTCTGTTTGAGCCGGCAAATTGATCGGTGCCCGGTTCGAGTGGCTCCGGGCCCCCGTTTCCGACTTCCATACAACGTAAAATCCAACGGCCCGCGGAAACGGTGCGAGTTGGGTTGGGGGTGTCGGAACTAAAAATGATCACCACCCTGGGACGCTACCAGGGAGCCATAGTGGGTCGCTCGATTTTGGAATTTTTCCATTTTTGGCGCAAACATAAAAACGTAAATTTAGACGAGGTGGCGCAACGGAGAAACAAACCAATGATGCATTCATACTTGCCCAGCTCCCAGGATATCCAGAAAAATCCGAAATTTTGAACTTTCTCACAGCCCGCGGAGACGGTCAACGGCCCGCGCAAACGGTAGCAGCTACATCTGGGGTGCTCAAACTAAACTTGTAGTAGACTTCGAGCAATTACCACAGATAGTGAAAAAAATTCAAAATGGCGGAAAAAATGGCCGCCGCCATACAAATTCTAAAACGGCCATCGCTGGGCCAATCGCGCTGAAACTTGGCACAGAGGCTTTAATCGAGCCGCACATTAAGGTGGGATACTCATAATTGAATTTCCATCGCTGGTTTCCGAGTTTCATACAACGCGAAATTCGACGGCTCTCCGAAACGGCGCGAGATAGGTGGGGGGTGTAGAACTAAAAAATGATCAGAAAGATGGGGCGCTACCAGGGCAATGGAGAAATTTCAAATTGGACGCCATTTTTTTTTCAAAAATGGCCAATTTTTCAAAGCAAGATGGTGGCGCCGGTTACTTTACGATGGGTCTAAAAATTGACTTTTGTGCTCTTATCGGCCATATTTACAAAACTGCATACTCAGAATTTCTCTCCGACCCTCGGTTTCCATTTTCCATACATCACGAAATTCAACGGCTCTCTGAACCGGTGGCAGGTAGGTCGGGGTCGCCGAAGCAAAAAATGCTGCAAAACCTGGTCCGCTTCCAGGCATATAAAAATTTTTGGTAAAAAGCGAAATTTTTTTTTTCGAAAATTTTGTATGGAAATTTCCATAGTAGGAAGGGTAATTGAATAGCAACGGCAAAAGACGGCGCCGCGGGCTGCTTGCTGCCCGCGCACCGCGCAACCTCGAAGGTCGACAGCCTCCCGGAGTAGAAAATATTTATTAACTTTTGAACAACCGCACGAGCCAAGCGAGCGAAGCGAGCGACTCACGGCAGCGGCTGGCTTAAATATTCAAATAGGTAGCGAGGAGCGAAGCGACGAGCGAGTTAGGTTAACTTTTGAACTACCGCACTAGCCAAGCGAGCGAAGCGAGCAAGTCACGTCAGCGGCCGGCGTAAATATTCAAAGAAGTAGCGAGGAGCGAAGCGACGAGCGAGTTAGATTAACTTTTGAACTACCGCACTAGCCAAGCGAGCGAAGCGAGCAAGTCACGTCAGCGGCCGGCGTAAATATTCAAAGAAGTAGCGAGGAGCGAAGCGACGAGCCAGTTAGGTTAACTTTTGAACTACCGCACTAGCCAAGCGAGCGAAGCGAGCAAGTCACGTCAGCGGCCGGCGTAAATACTCAAAGAAGTAGCGAGGAGCGAAGCGACGAGCGAGTTAGGTTACTTTTGAACTACCGCACTAGCCAAGCGAGCGAAGCGAGCAAGTCACGTCAGCGGCCGGCGTAAATATTCAAAGAAGTAGCGAGGAGCGAAGCGACGAGCCAGTTAGGTTAACTTTTGAACTACCGCACTAGCCAAGCGAGCGAAGCGAGCAAGTCACGTCAGCGGCCGGCGTAAATACTCAAAGAAGTAGCGAGGAGCGAAGCGACGAGCGAGTTAGGTTACTTTTGAACTACCGCACTAGCCAAGCGAGCGAAGCGAGCAAGTCACGTCAGCGGCCGGCGTAAATATTCAAATAGGTAGCGAGGAGCGAAGCGACGAGCGTGTTAAGTAAACTCTTTAACAGTTTATTATGAAAAGTCACTGCCCGCTATCGATTAGACACCTCAAAATGATGAAATTCGGGGATCACGTTTCAAGAATTTAACCAATATTTGAATAAGTAATTTATAAACAGTTTCGACTGACTGTAGAATCGCTGTTAGCAGATGTAACAAATGGACAGGAAATTCAAATGCATTTTCAAATGACTGAAGATTTCTGCCCTGGGATGAGCCGCGAGCTGCTTGCAGCTCGCGCACCACGCACCCCCGAAGGTATACAGCCCCCCGGAATAGAAAATATTTGAATGGGAAATTTATAAGCACTTCCGATTGACTGTGGAATCGCTGTTAGCAGATATTAACAAATTGACGGGGAATTTTGCAATGCATTTTCAACTGACTGAAGATTTCTGCCCTGGGATGCTTCGCGGGCTGCTTGCAGCCCGCGCACCACGCATCCTCGAAGGTGGGCAGCCTCCCGAAGTGGAAAATACTTGAATGGAGAATTTATAAGCATTACCGACTGACTGTAGAATCGCTGTTAGCAGATGTAACAAATGTACAGGAAATTCGAATGCATTTTCAAATGACTGCCCTATTGCTTAAACCCAGAGGCAAAAGAGGCTCGCGGGCTGCTTGCAGCCCGCGCACCACGCACCCTCGAAGGTCGACAGCATTTCAAAATAGAAAATATTTGAATTGGGAATTTATAAGCACTTCCGATTGACTGTGGAATCGCTGTTGGCAAATAATAACAAATTGACGGGGGATTTTGATGCATTTTCAAATGACTGCCCTATTGCTTCAACCCAGGGGCAAAAGGGGCTCGCGGGCTGCTTGCAGCCCGCGCACAACGCACCAGCTAGTGCATATTATAAAAGTCAATGCATTATAATTTTATTATTATCAATAAAATGTATATTTCTACTTTTTTAATGTCTGAACTGATTATTTGCATAATTGTTTCGATAAATATATATTTAGTTACATGTAGGAATTACAATACATTATTTTCTGGAAATTTGTTTCGCTGTGTCGCTAATAGCTACTACAATTTCAAATTAGTCAGATTTTATTTGAGCATATAATTTGTTTTTTGGAGATATACTAATTCTAATGAAGATTTTTTAATGCTATTTCTTGCTTAAATTCGAAATATATTTATTTATTCCATAAACTTAAATATTCTAAAACAAAATAAAATATTTCAACAAGGATAATTAAAAATAATTTACGTAAGATAAACCAAACCAAAATGTAGCAAATAATATCCAAAACATAAAAAAACAACAAATATAATATTTATTATATTTGTTGTTTACCTAACGTTAAGTATTTACTTAACGTTAGGTACCTAACCTATCCAAAAATATCCATCACAACAAAAATGATTCCCGCTAACTAACCGTCAAACAGAAAATTTATAATTAAAACAATTGCAAATCACAAAGGATCGAACGAAAACAATGTTATAACAAGTCATAATAAAATTGTATCCTACATCTGCCGTTTGGCTCCCCCTTACAACCCCTGTAACCAAAGTCACCTGTCGAACGATTTTGTATTTTGATTTTGACTTACTTTTTATTCATTTTGAAAGTGAATTTGCAAGCTACACCTTTTGTGATGCGGTATATATTATTTGTTTCTGTGTTAATCGTTTGTAGGGAAAATATTGTACCTATCACTTGTTTAAATAAACAAAGTTTGGCATTTTTTTTTATGGGTAAATTACTCATGCTTTCCGCTTGCCTTTTCTTCTAGCATCTAGTTCATAACTCTCCTATGACATAGCTCCTTGGAAAAGCAAATAATTTTTTGACCCTGAAACAAAAAGTTGGATAATCTGACTGAATAAAGATATATTGGGCTACTATGGTGGCCAAACCCTCATAGGAGGTCACTATATCTTCGCATGGGCAACAAAATATGGGCTGATAAATTAATCTATACCTACTGAAAACTTGAAAAGTCGCCTCTATGCCCTCATCGTACAAAACGTAGAACACGTTGTTACATTTATAAACTGTCGGCTCTATGCCCTCGTTGAACCAAACGTAGTACACGTTATATACAGTTTATTTACTGACCTTAGAGGAATATCTAAAATTGCAGAAAATTACCAAAGTGCATAACCCTGCACTGAAGCTCTACCTCACGTACAAAAGGATAAGTGCAGTTCTATGTAAAATTTCCTTAACCCGTTTGAAAATCGTACTACAACACTACAAGACAGTATTGAACGGAGTAATTACGTGAATCGTTTGTTTTTTTATTTAGGGTGAAAGCTGACTCTGCCTGTTAACATTAGCTATTAACAGTTACAATTGTCTCGTGTTTATGGATTTGGGGTTGTGTTAATGCCTTAATCCTTTTAAGGACTACATGGAGAAATGTTGATTGTTGAAAGAACCTTTGGAGAGTATACAAGATTTACATTAAACTAGCCGTGCCCCGCGGTTTTACCCGCAGTGCTCCGCTCCTGTTGGTCTAAGCGTGATGATATAATATAGTTGCTAGCCTTCCTCGATAAATGGGCTATCTAACACTGAAATAATATTTCAAATTGGACCAGTAGTTCCTGAGATTAGCGCGTTCAAACAAACAAACTCTTCAGCTTTATAATATTAGTATAGATTACTAAGCTGGATGAAAGATCTACTAACAGAAGATAGTAGTCATCAAAATATGTCTTTTCAAACGCAGATATAAAATTCTTATCCTTTTACTAAATTCACATCAGCCACTATTCTCAATCGTTAACACCAGGATAAGAATATTGAATAACATTATTTATTAATAGTTTGTACCAGATAATATTTAGTATAGATAAAATGTTTTATGTTTTTGTATAAGTGGTACAAGTGTGTCAAGCGATCAAAGCACTAAGGTGTTTAATAAGAGTTAAATAAACAAAATTAATGAAGCCATTAAAATCCAGCTTAATGCATTCATGTCATCTGTTACAGGTGTAAATATAGATTTAATATTCATAGATCGATAAGTACTTTGTTGCACAGTTGATGGAAGAAAACATATAAATAAGTAGATTGGCTGATATTTCTGACATTGTCGTTCTTTTTTTAATTAACCATGCTTATTTGTAGGAGTGTTTATTAATATTATTTTACAGTGAATACATGGTAATGTAACAATATGAAGATAATTTAATAAATAAGATTTAGCAAAATAGTATTAAGATAAAACTCTAATTAAATAGCTCTACCTCTAGTTTTTAACGATAGTTTTCTATAACATGCATAAAAACGCGCATATATTTAAAGATGTTTTACGCGACTCACACTTAAAAATTCTAGTGCGTACGTGCAAAAGTCAGCACTAAACAATAACCCATACACATCCATACAAGTCGAATGAAATCGTGGGAAAACAATTCTATATAATAAAATGTTGCGATCCGCTAAGCGTTTGTCGAGGAATGTAAAGGATTATCTTCATATAATAACAATGCTTATTGCTTATGTGTAACGGGCGATAATCCTGTGTTACTCGTTCGTCTGAGTAACTAAGTGTTGAGGAGATACGGGCGCGATTTCATGTAGCATCCGTTAATAGCTGAATTGATAAAGCTGCACGGTTACATGTGGGAGGTGCTATAATGCGACCTAATTTAATGTAAATCAATTTGATAGTATTTGTATTCGTAAAATGCATCAATTTCATAGCATTTAGTTTTATCATTGATGACTACACTTACCTACCTAAGAAAGTGTTATATTGCCCGGGACCGACATAAAAACATTAGAGAGGAAGGACCCTTAAAATAGACTTCATGTGGATTGTTTGTGAGTATAGCATGAAATTGTTACAATTATTTTAGCATTCAAAGCATGCATTATATTTATGACGTAACTAGAAATCACAAATACATACAAATGTGTAAGATCTAAAAACGCGGAGTCTTCATGCGAATTTCGTTCCGTATGTATGTCGATCACTGCGGATTTAATGTAGACCATCATTATCGATAAGACACGCGCTAATTTTGCTTGCAGTATGACGGCTACCGTGATTTTGTACGCGGGAACGAACTTTTGTACAATATTTTATTCAGTTTTGACAAAGGAATGTAGCGTGGTATAACATATACTGTATAACTAAGATTTATGTGTAATTTGAGAAAAATCTTTTTTATTATAATAAATGTAGCTCTACCTATTAATTATTTATTCTATTGGTTTTCATTAGATATAAATTATAATATTATAGGAAAGTATTTTAAGTCATAATTATTACAAATTAACAATAATTATTGTAAATTATAAAAAAATATCATTTTAAAAAATATCATTTAATCGTAACACAGATTCATCCAAAAAAATATTCTTCCGACGTCGGGGCGTGGTAATGGCACCGTCAACCATTTACCGCCAAATAACATAATTCAATGACAATTGTTTTATAATGAGCGACCTTCTGATTTGTCAATGCCGAATAATGATCATCAGAAAGGGCGTATTCAGAAAGAAAGCTTGAAACTTATAAGCGCTTATCGGCGCTTGTCATGTTCATATATTTTCCTGCGCGGGTTACCAGCACTGACAGGAAAATATATGAACATGACAAGCGCCGATAAGCGCTTATAAGTTTCAAGCTTTCTTTCTGAATACGCCCTAACTCATGAATCATTTTAAAGAAGCACTTAATTGTTAAATAAACAATCTTTATGTTTATAGAGTTATTTAAAAAGCCCGCCAAAGTGTTTCATGTTTATAACTAAGCAAAAAAGTGGCAAAGGGTCATGGCGATACAGCCGTAATTTAAAAAAAGCAGTGACTCCTGCATTCAGGCTGCAATAAAAATTTGCCGCGGTTTTTATAAAAAATGAAATAATTGCCTATTATTTTTTTAAATTTTCTCATTAATTTCCTGTCTTTGTCCCTAATAACTGATGATTTATTGCATAATTTGTCTTTTTCAACGGCAAATTGATCAATTTCGTGTAAATTGACCAATTTTTGTCTATGTTTAGAAGCGGCGTGTAATTTTAAATAGTTTTAAGTATTGCTTGTTTGGGAAGGTCGAATGCAATTTTTATGTAACTGTGTGAACTAAGGAAAAAGTATTTACACATTATATACACATTTATTTGTATTTAAGGACACTTTATTACTGTGTTTATTTCCTTAATTTGAAATTAAAGAGGTATATTACAGTAACAAAATAACACGAAACAATACACGCAATTGACGAATCAATCAAAATTTTTATAAAACTTGACAGTTATCTAAAAAATTGGTCATAGACAAAACATTTTTTAATATAAAAATAACACAGATACAACAGATGCGCTCTATGATTTATGGCGAACTTTTTAATGGATTTTCGAAACTTAAAAAATCAAACCATGTGGGATTCTGTCACGTCATACTGTCACTCGTTCTAAATGACTAAAATGAAATATTATGTTGAGAATGTATCATAATTATTTTTAAGGTATTTTTGTACCTACTTAAATTTAAAAGTACATAGGTAATACATAAAAAGAACAAGTTTTGATTTTTATTTACCAGTAATCTTACTAATTTAATCAATGCCCGTTGCACACCCATTTTATTTAAATTAAATACCATTATGCCTAACAAATTAAAGCCCTTCATTAATATAAATAAAACCTCAGTAATGATCAAACCCATAATTTGTCAAATTGTTTACAGCAATAGAAGGCACTTGAGATCATTGTTCATTGGTTTGTTTTTGTGGGGGCGGGAAAACATATGTTTGAATTTTGAATATGGAACACATTCTTTTTTTATTCGGATATAGGACTTCCGATGCTTCCTTTTGAAATTTAAAAAGAGGTTCTTAATGCACATGTGTCGTGGAACACGTGCTTACGATTGAATACCTGTTTTTTTCTAAATCACTGTTTTTATTTCTAAATTTGGGCTAAGTTAGTATGGATATTTTCTCGGAATTACGTTTTAAGTGTGTGAGTATAGAAACTATAGCGTCAATATAAGCATTGCGTTTCTTGGTTTGTAATAATGTGAATTCTAAGCAAGGTTCATGTTCAAATTTATTATAGTTCAGAACTTTCAACCTGCCTAAAATTTACAATGTATCTAAAAATTACATTTTTAAGATTATAAATTAGTATCTACATCGAACAGTGTAGATAGCTTTTAACTAAAATTGATCGATCTGTGATATGTTTGATTTTACACAATTTAAAAAATGCGTCTCCATACTAAACCTTCTCAATCGTAATTAAATTCCAACTTGTTCCATCACTAGCTGAATAGAACTGCACTAGTTTATGTAGAAATAAAAAAAAAACATCATGGCTGCACTTCCGATCTTTTGTCAACACAGCTGCATATGGCACGTGCTGGATTTGTTGTGTCGTTGATAAAAATTATACGATATTTATTTTATTATTTATCTGAGTTAATAGTTTTGTAAATATAGAATATCCTGATTTATCAGCTTTATACATGGACCCTTGGAAATATTAAATCGTCGATTTGGTTATAACACATGAATTATTTATAAAACGATAATAATTTTCTCTATGCAATATACAAATAGATTTTCTAATAGCTTTTATCAGTGTTTAATATCATATTATGGTGCATTAACATCAAACGAGCGAATGCTCAATCCTGAAACAGGCGTAGAGCATTCTTTCGTTGTTGTTGTGCGTTCGAATTTTCTAATACTGAACAAGACTGGATACGAGTTTCGTTTATACTAAAAGACCACGAAAGAATGCTCTTGCTCTTGCTCTTGTTCTTGCTCTTACTCTTGATCTTGCTCTTGCTCTTGCTCTTGCTCTTGCTCTTGCTCTTGCTCTTGCTCTTGCTCTTGCTCTTGCTCTTGCTCTAGCTCTATGTTCGTTTGATCTAAATGCACCGTAAGAATGCACAACCACACTACTCGAACTTATTGTCCATTTATCTTTGAATATCTTCCAAAAAATACTTACAACGTACAAGTAAAAGTACAATTAGGTATGCACACAAATTTTTATTCTTATTGCATTATGACCTACGGTTTCACCTGATACTTTAGAAATCCGATGTTTTGCTGTTCACGTACATGGAGCGAGGCTAATTAAACTGCCTTATTCTGTAAGCTATGTAGATATGATATTGCGAAGTTATTAACTTGCATAAAACTATGTTTTATTAGGCTAGTTGTTGCTTCATAAATATTTTTATTAATTCAAATGGTATTTGAAGAATTTTGATGACTTTTTTAATTATAGTTGGTATGGTTTGTTGTGTGTTATTTATGAAAAAATTAGGTTAAAAGTAATTTCCCCACTCAAGAAGTATTTTCATCTTGAGAGTATGGATGTACTATAGACACACATCATACATCACATATTTTTCTTATCTTTATTAAATTAAGCAAAAGTCTGCGTCTCAACTATTAAAGACAAATGCCCTTTACAATAAAAACTAAATTACATTTAAATACGAAGATTAAAATTAATATATGATTTGAGCATTATCTAAAAACTAGTCTTATCCAGAATAAGCTTTCGTTCTGTAGGTCAGGTCATAGTGTAAGCTTCAGCCAATCACTTTCTCTATATGCCATTACTCAGCACCTCACATTGACCATAAACTAAAAATTACTTTTTATATCCATAATACAAAAGAGTTTCTCTTAATGTGATTCATTGATTGTTATCTTTTTATTTAATCGATGACGTTTATTAACTTGTCTATTCCGTTACGGATTTAAAATGAAAGATAAATCACACGTCTTTAATCCTATCGTATAATAAATGTGAAAGTTGAATTTGTTTGCATATTTGTGTGGCACGTCAAAATGATTGAACTTATTTTGATTAATTTTGGCATAAGTGAGTACTGTAATACATTAATTATAATGCTGTTAGAGAAACAAAATTTTTCATTTTCTTTTTTAGTATTCTTTAGAATAAAAAAAAAACACCTGTTACAATAACGAATAGATGTCATAAACATGTAACAAACACAAACTTAAATAATTAATGATCTACTTATTTAAGACATAATTGTGTGAATAATTTAAATATGGAGCTGTCCTTACAAAAACTTCCATTTGAATGCAATTTCACGGTCCGGCCTCACTCAATAGGCCTTTTGTAATTAGATTCCAATAATGGCAACTAACCTCTAGACAAAACGTTAACCCTTCACAACGAATCGAAAATAAAAGAGTGACATCACCGTCTGTCGCGAATGGCGCACAGACTGACCTAAAAATAACTGAAAATAATCTGCCATATGTACACCAAAAAACTTCAAAACAGCACGCGAAGCAAAAACCTAATGCGATCGATAAACATCTCAAAAACGGAGTGCTTATGAAAAACTTCGCGGAGTTCCACATTTGACGCAGCTACAATTTTAAAACAGTTTTTCAACGTGCTGGCTGCGTCCTCATCTGCTTAAAACGGAACGCAGCGAACCATAGACACGAAAGACGTTGATAAAAAAGCAATGAAAAGGGGTAAAAGAGCTCTTCCCTCGAATTTCAAATTCGAAGGGTTAATATTGGTACAAAAAATGGAATCTTTTTAAAATTTAAGTTGTACGTGGCCAGGTGTTTTGTAATTTGGAACGTCTTACCGGAAATCTGTGGCGCATGTGTCTGTGCAACCCGTTCGTAGCGGAAACAGTGCATCCCTTCTTTCGCGCTCTTATTTCAAAAAGTAACCCCTTGGTAACATTGTTTTATTTCTTTGCATAACCTACTTTTCATTTTATTTGGGTACGATTTTCTTGGAATCAAAGCAACTGCAAAATTTTTATGTATACATTGCTAATGATTGCCTTGCAATTTGAATTACTTTAAATATCGTATTATCTGCATAATCTCTAACCACGAACTCTATCTTTGCATATTCGTAGACTATCAAAAGAAAGCTCTTCAATAAGGGAACCATAATTCGACTAACTTATACCACTAACCAATCACCACCAACCAACTTATAATATAATGGAAGTAATTGGGAGACCATTGAATAATTCTTATTAATTAAAACAATTGTTACTTACTCTTAAATATTAATTAAAAATGTCGTTAAAACTATAAACAAAGTACACGATATCTATGATAATCTCCATTTAAGTAAAATCACAGCACAGTACACAAAGAGATTTCTTCACCAGCGTGGGAGATAACGTTATCAATGATAGATCGAGTGTCACTGACCCCATTGATCTTACCGACGTTTGAACTTTGATTGACTCTGCTACTGTAAATATTGGAGACAAGAATTATGGAGAGAAATCAAATTTCGGAGTTTTCTTTTGTTGCGTCTTATTTGCATACATTGCAGTATATATCTAAGTAAGAGATAGGTATTAACTATTATGTTTATATAACCTCAATATGTAACATCTACACTAATATATAGAGGAAAACTTTGTTTGTTTGATTGTAATGAATAGGCTCATAAACTACTGGACCGATTTTAAAAATTCTTTCACCATTTGAAAGCTACATTATCCACGAGTAATATAGGCTATATATCATCATGCTAAGACCAACAGGAGCGGAGTAATGCGAGTGAAACCGCGCGGCACAGCTAGTAAATAAATAAATAAATTCTAAGTGTGCATGTAAAATAAGAAAGTACCTACTATTGTTATATGTATTTCCATATTTTTGGACAAATATTTTATGGGAATGCAATCAAAATATAGTAGTAAAACGCGCAGCTCATCAATACGAGGAATGTTTCTTTATTTTGGATTTCATAAGAAATCCATACTAATATTATAAATGCGAAAGTAACTCTGTCTGTCTGTCTGTTACTCAATCACGCCTAAACTACTGAACCAATTTTCATGAAATTTGGTATGGAGATATTTTGATACCCGAGAACGGACATAGGCTACTTTTTATCCCGGGAAAATGACGCAATCCCGGAAATCCCACAGGAACGGGAACTATGCGGGTTTTTCTTTGACTGCGCGGGCGATGCCGCGGGCGGAAAGCTAGTAATAGATAATAATTAATTAACCTTTTGCTAACGTAGAGTGCTCTACTAAACCCCTCAATTAAAATTACTGAAGAAAACTATAACCTTAACTTGGGCGAAGGACACAGGTTACTTATTACCCTGAAAACTAACCTTAATGATAAATTAATAGCTATGCTAATGCCTAATGGGCTGAAAGCTGAAAGTTTACATCGCGGTATAAAACCTACTTCGTCGCCACTTAGTATAAAACAAAGTTGCTGTATCTGTCTTATCTACGCAACGGATTTTGAAGCGGTTTTTAATAGATCTAGAGTGATTCAAGATGGTTTTAGTATTTCAAAAGTTTTATACGAAGCGGGCGAAGCCATGGGCGCAAAGCTAGTTGAATATATGTATATAAATACATAGTAAACTTGACATTTACTAAAGGTTTACAAAATGATTCAGTTATCGGAAATTTGTACATGACAGTCGTTACACGATGTTTTCTTTGAAATCCAGGCATAGTTTGGGCAAGTATGCCAGTCAAATTGCATCATCAATGAGGAATCATCGTTCCGCTATATCCGGAATGTTAAAATTCAGAGAGTATGGTAAATCTTGTTTTTCTGTATTATTATTATCTCACGCAATGAACACGTCATTTTGAAAAGATGAATAAGAGCACGAGTAACTACACCAACTTAAAATACACATCACAATTGAACATTATGTATGTTATTAACATTTTAACCATCATCAAAATTTTAAAAAGATATGTTATTGGGTTTGTGTAAAACTCTATATAAATAAGTTTTCATAGGTTTCCTCTTAACTTTTCTCATGTTCGCTGTTTCTTTGAAATCTCCAATTTCATTCACGTAACGTTTTATTCCTCTCTGAAAACATACTGAAAACATACAGTAAAAGCTGTGAAAACAATGTTATAAACGAAATATGACGTTGTTTCTTAAAATACGAATGCACTAATTTAGTCACTCGCGCCAATGTTCCAAAAAATCTAATTAATTAAAGAAAAATCACATTTAATTCAAAGCAGATGAGTCGACTGAATCATCTTAAAGTATAAATACTTAACCCTTGCACGTAAATCATGGCTAAGGGGTCTGAAGCCGGTTAGTAAGGAGTTTTGATTTATACGTATTTTAAAATACAGATGACACGTGGTCTGAAAGCAATTATATTTCATTAAAATAACGCTTAACGCATTACTGAGCTTTTATTGTAGCTTCTTCTAATGTATTTAAAAGTTATTTGTATTGTTATTTATCTGACTATGTAGGTTATGCTTGGATATATGATATGAATCATTCATAATCTGAGTTTTGATTTATACAATTTCTGAATCAGACATCGCATGTACTACATAGGTATTGATTTATTGATTTGTGGCAGCATACATAGCGCATATAGGTTAAAGTGTAACGCATGAGAGTAGAAATATCGAGACCTCGGTTCACCTTCTGATAGAGACTAGCAAAATGAAAAGCCCGCATCCTAAAGCTATATTAATGTTTCCCATTTGATAAAATCGAAAAAAATGGTTGAAAATACGGACGAAGTACAATTCAAATCATAAACTAACCTTAAAAATCTTCCACTGGAATAGATTTGGCAAATCGAAAAATGGTAAGTAATTTGAAATGATACTTCTACATACTTACTACCTATAACTACCTACTACTATCCTACTATTTCATTTCACATACAGACGAAGTACAGTTCAAATAATAAACAAACCTTAAAAATCTTCCACACAACAGATGTGATGCACTCCAAACCTTTATCAATACATTTCTCATACCTGTAGATTCCCAATTCCCATCGGCATATGATCGTCAGTTGTCTTCATATAACAGGTGGTACAATCTGTGCGTTTTCTGAATACGAAAAATAGAAAGAGAGCTAAAGAAAGAGACAGACAATCTATCTTTCCGCTTCCGGCTAACCATCTGCTAGGATCTGTGGGAAATCCTGATTAGATTTAGCTTTTGTTTGGTAAACGTTGATAACGATGTTTGAAAATGTTTTATAGCGATAAAACTGTGGATAAAACGTAATTAATCATGCATGTTTAAGACTAGATGTTTAAGTGCTTAAAAAAGCTGCCATTTTGGGATTGAAATTGAAGTGTTTATAATTTCCTTTGTTATTATCAAATGTATTTTACCTATGTGTGATATTTTAGAATTGAAAAGCATTTTTATAATGGCTGGACTTTATTAAAGGGAAATAACAGTTTGAGCAAGGGCTATGGCGAAAAGCTTTTATTAAATTGTTTTTGTATTGTTCGGAATACCGAAACATACAATAGTACGCTATCATCCACTAGACTAACAGAGAAAATCAATTTTATATCAGACTAGCTTTCCGCCGGCGGCTCCGCCCGCGGTTTCAAAGAAAAACTCGCATAGTTCCCGTTCCCGTGGAATTTCCGGGATAAAACCTATCCTATATTACTCGTGGATAATGTAGCTTTTGAATGGTGAAAGAATTTTTAAAATCGGTCCAGTAGTTTATGAGCCTATTCATTACAATCAAACAAACATACAAACAAAGTTTTCCTCTTTATAATATTAGTGTAGACTAGCTGTGCCCCGCGGTTTTACCTACTGAATATTTCAACACACTCTTACATAATAGAGTATTCTAATGATCCTTCTGTAACTTTGTTTATATTTAGTAACCCCTTCATTTAATCTAAATAGACATTCTTTTTATTCACTTCCGAAGCAACAAATCCTTAACAATATGCCATATGCCGTCAGCTATAAATAGAAACATAAAAACCATTCTTAATGAACATAATTCCCGTATAAAAGGGTTATTTAAAAATAACCGGCGCCGTTCGGAAGTATTCCTTTGGATTGGTGACTGATGAATACAAGGTATCGGTATTGAAGTTAGATGTTTATTTTATTTATTTGACACTTTATTAGTTGTACAAATAGGAAAAACAGAGTACAACTAACTTGGCGGCCATATCACTAAGTAGTGATCTCTTCCAGGCAACCACGGTAAAAGGTAACGAGCAAATCACCATTGGCGTGTCTATTAATGTCTAGTCTATATACAGCAATATCGGGCTTGATTATTTGTTTGTGCCCACTGTAAATATAATTAGGAAGTTCATGTGGTAGTAGGAAGTTTGAAGTTTCAGCTATTAATTAGGTAGGTACCTAATTCAGATTTTAATTGATTATTTTTATAATAATATACTAGTCATTCATAGTGTATCGTGCTATATAGTTAATTAATTTATAATGTGAATAGGCACTAACTTAGGTTACTTAGGCTCCATCCTAGACCACGCTTGTCGCTTTCCATCAGGCAAAGCGATGGTCAAATGCTTGCCTAATCCTAACTTAAAAAAATTTTATATTTGTGATAATTATATATTTATGATAAACAAAGAATCGTTAAATTATATGAAATAGATAGTTATTAATAATAATTATGATTGAATACTTATATTTTATTTCCTTTTTTATCTAATAAATATCCAAAAACCCCATGCATGAAATTTGTGTTTCAATTTTCAATTAACGTCTACCAATTGTTGTTAAATCGAACCACAATTATTATCTAAAAATATCACAAACAATCCATGCCAGGTACTTGATCAAATTAACTCCAGAACAACCTCAGATCAAACAGTCAATTACACCGAGTCCATTTATAATCGTTTGTAAATGTACATTTTAATTGAATTAATCACACCTCAAGGAATACAATTATGTTGTATTCATCTGAATGAAGATGTAGTAATTTGTTAACTGTTATTGTATTCGTACAGGTTTTTTACAAGGCTGTGATACTCTTTTTTAAATAGTGGTATATTTGTCGTAGTATAATGCTGATTATGTAATATCACTACATAGTATAAAACAAAGTCGCTTTCTCTGTCCCTATGTCCCTATGTATGCTAAAATCTTTAAAACTACGCAACGGATTTTGATGCGGTTTTTTTAATAGATAGAGTGATTCAAGAGGAAGGTTTAAGTATATAATTTATTATGTTTTAGACAAAGCGGGCGAAGCCGCGGGCGGAAAACTAGTTTATCATATAAAAGTCGCTAAATATTGTTGCTTTGTACATTTTTAGAGATAAAAGAATTGGTAGACTCTATATAAGTACTTAGAGGCTCTCTATATCCAAGCAATTGTTATGTAACTGTTTTTAACTGTTAGTTTTAAAAGTACTGGTACAATATAAAGTAAGTCTCTAATAATAAATCCTACTTACTATTAGGCGAAAGTTTGTAAGTATGGATGTATGGATGTTTGTTACTCTTTCACGTAAAAACTACTGAACCGATTACAATGAAATTTAGCACACATATAGAGGGTAACTTGGATTAACACATAGGTTTTATGACGGAAATCCCACGGGAACGGGAACTATGCGGGTTTTCCTTTGAAAACGCGGGCGAAGCCGCGGGCGGAAATCTAGTACTAAATATAAACTTAAGGTTCAGGACTAAAAAGCTATATCTGTCTTCTTGACATCGTAGCAAAAGTTTTAAATCAATTCATCATATTATGACATATAATGCTTATTGGTAAAATAGGTAAAATATCTAATATAATGTAAATTACACATAAATATTACAGTAAAACAATCGACAAAGTCAAAACAATAAATCGGAATTGGCATGTTGTGTTTGTGCGTGAAGTTTAAGCTATGCAATCATTTAATCTGTCATTACAGTTCAAAGAGCTTTGTTCAATAATCAAATACGATCCCGTTGTATTTGCACAGCATTATACACATTTGTTGTATGTGTATTGTAGAGCCACGAGCAGTGGCTTAGTGGTGAGGACCTCGGACTTCAAATCTATCGGGGGTTCGAGACCAGGCGAGCGTACAGGAAACAAATTGATATTTCAATTTATCTGCGCATGTTTAAATAACATCACTGCTCCGTTAGTCAAGGAAAATTTCGTGAGGAATCCGACATGTCGAAGAACCAAAAAGGTTCGATGACATGTGACATCCGCCAACTCGCAATTGGCCAGCGTGGTGCATTATGGCACGATCTCTTACGGGAGGCTCGTGTCCCAGCAGTGAGAGCATATTGGGCTGATGGTGATGATGACACATTGGGCAAATAAATATAAACATGCGTTTAACATAATTCAAGGAAGCAATCAATAGAGTGAAAAACTAAATGAGATTAGCACAAAATTAGTTCCTGGATTAGTTTTTGTTTAAATGAACAGTTAAGTAATAGGCCACTTGTATGTTAGTTTGACGGATGACATAATACATGGTATCACAGTATTAAAGTAGTCGATTTAAGTTCTGTTATATATTAATATGGATAATGATGAGATATTTAATCTGTGGCACTCACAGACATAGATAGACTACGCAAGTACCGCGATCTGTATGAAAACCAAGCGTGTCATATTTTTTGTACTGACCTTGACGCGTTATGACGTCACGAGCGCTTTTTAGTGATGGTAATTTCATTTTACGCTAAATCGATTAGGACGTCACTCGCGCGGCGATTCTAGTATCGTCCTATCCCATCGAAGTAAATCGAAAGAAATCAGATCAAACAAGATCTATGTCTAAGAGGTAATTAAATAAATGAATCGTAATCGATTACTAAATCGATTCAAGACAGAAAAATGATAATTACCATAGACAGAGGAATGATAAAATAAATTTATAAACCTTTTAATATTCTAACAAGTAAACTAATGTGTTTTAGCTTTTTCTTACATATGCCCATTGAGTTACCGTGTACTACGTACTAGAGAGGCCATCGAAAGAAAGTAATGAAACTGTCAATCAATCAATCTTTATGTCCCGTTGCATCAATCCATTTTGCACGCCTCATTAGCGAAGCGTTGAGGTGGGTACTACTGTCACTTCGCGAAAAACATCTGATTTTTTTTCTTTTATGTTCGGGTTACTTGGAAAACTGAAAAAACAAACATAGTCTAAGCAATAAGGAGTTTTCTTAAAAAACTCCCAAGATGACACTTTAACTAATGGCGTCCATGTCATAATATTTATTTTTAGTACCTTTGTATTAAAATACTTAAAAGTTCTAGGTCAAGTCGTATTAAATGACAAAAAAAATCTATGCCTTTTTTTCTGAAAAATTGCTCCTTCAAATTATCATTTTTCTGTTCGATTATAAAATCGATTAGAATCAAGAACTGTTGCATCAAATGAACATCACTAACCACAAAATTGGACAGAAAAATGAGAACAGAAAAATGAGAAGACGCTATTCATTGCTTGTTATCATACGACTCGATCTTTACCGTGCCAAGTAAAAGCCGCAATGTATTCCGAATCATTTCGTATGATTTGGTATCCGTGTTTGTCACGATCGTTTTCCACAGATATTCTTTATTTGATTTTAAAATAAATAGTGCATATTCTGATTAGAAAATTACTTACCGGTGGAAGGAAACATCTCTGCTAACTCGGCCACTCACAGCTGTGGAGTTTCTACAGTTTATAACGGCGTAATTCGGCATTTTACTTTATTCAGCTTCACGTCTTTCCTTGGCGAACTGCAAGCGCGGACTGAGTGTAGGCCAGCGTCAAGTAAGTTTCATAATCTTAGTTTGGACACGGGAAGTACATACACTCGCTTAGTCTATCTTGATACATGTCTGTGGTGGCACTTGATAGATAATATATGTACTCTAGATAAAAACCATTTTAAAATTTCACAGTTGAAATGATTATACGTCATAGATATTAATTATTAATCCATACTAATATTATAAATGCGAAAGTAACTCTGTCTGTCTGTCTGTTACTCAATCACGCCTGAACTACTGAACCAATTTGCATGAAATTTGGTATAGATATATTTTGATACCCGAGAAAGGACATAGGTTTTATCCCGGAAATCCTACGGGAACGGGTTTTTCTCTGAAAACGCGGGCGAAGCCGCGGGCGGAAAGCTAGTGTTACATAAAGGAAAGTTTTGATTGATTCTTTGTTATTTAGTTCAAAAACGACTGAACCGATTTCAAAGATTCTTTCACGAGCAAAAAGCTACATTCGTCCTGAACAACATGAGCAATATTTAATTTTCTTTTTATCCCCGGTCGCCTAAATAATATATAAAATGTCCCGGCATTGTCCAATTTCTCATATTCTATAGTCTATTCATCTCATATGAACTAGATTATCTATCGATTCGCAGTTACCTGCGAGGCGGAGCGGAAATCCTTCCTCCCATAGGATATACTCGAATTACATCACAAAACGGTTTGAGTTACACATCCTTCGAGAATCAGGTAAAATAGCGAATCGTGTTCTCGTTTGTACTATTTTGTGAAGTACAATGTGTATAGAAAGTCTTGGAATGGTAATTATTGCTTCAATTACAACAGTTTGAAAAAATATTGCACGTAATTAGTAGTTATGTATGATAGATATTACCAGAGTTTTAATAAGTCAAATACCTTGGACAATAGACTAGTTAAGAGTAAATTTCGTTTGATAAATTAAAAAGAAAAACAGCATAAATCTTGGTAGTATTATATTATCTGTTACAAGAGATAAGGAGAGGAGGATTCACCTGTAACATTTTGTAAGTAATGTGTAATCTTATGTTATAAAAAATATTTAACATAAAATAATAACCATTAATTCGCAATTCGTATACATAATATACCTATACCCTAGAGTAGCGTTAAAATTATTAATGTTAATTGTCAATTTTTTATTAACATTGTCATATTAAAATAATAAATGATTTCAAGTAATTAAATATTCGGATGACGTAGTTAGCAAGGGCTTTTATACCTTAAATATTATTTCATAATCACATGATTAATACAATGGGGAATAACGAGTCAAATATTTCATATTGACATGAATGATAACTCTCTATATAAATTTAATTTAAATATATATTTTTCAATCCGGCCTTTCAACCCGGATCTAGTAGAACCTATGTTTGAAGTCGAGCATAAAATACTGTTGTTCCTAAGCTTCTGTCATTTTCTTTGGACTTTGAGATCAATGGAATAGCACATTTGTTTGCATTATCGTACAAACATAATATCCTGTGAAATTGTGTAGTGTAAGTCGAGATTTTTCGTAGCCGAAATTCATACAGAAGAACAACTAATAATGTCCCATATTATTTAAATAGACACATACAAATCTGATCCTGAAACTATAACCCAAACACTCAATTATTACCACAGTAAACGTAGCCGGTTGTAGACTATTTTGAAAATTAATCTAAACAAATTGATTCGAAACAAAAAACAATTGAAATCACGAAAAATCATTGTTCCACCTTAAGTCTATTACACCTATTTTTCACGGTCAGTTGGAAGGGTCAGTGCACAGATAAGTAATTGTAATTAGATCTCCAATGAAAGCCCTCGAAATGTAACAGAATCACACTCAAACTACAATTGTTTGAACCAACAGACAATGCGTTTCGCTTGCATTCGTTACTATAGAGATGCATAGATTATTATACAGATATGACACATTTTTTTATTTAATACTAGCTGTGCTGAGCGGTTTCACTTATAGGACCCGTGGACGAAAGCAAGTGTTTGTATAACTTTTGTGTTATTCTGGTAGGTATGTAATCTATATTACTGCCAAGTAGGTACTATCAAAATCCGTACAGTGGTTTACACTTGAAAGTGTAACATGCATACATTTCGTACATCAACTTTCACAGTTATCATAATTATTAATAGGAAGTAGGATTAAGTATATTTGTTTTTTCTTTCAACTTGTGTGAGCACTATTTTTGAATAGGTATTATTTATGCTACATGCTGTTAATAAAAAAAATATTGAGCTATATATCATTATAATATATTCGGTTGTAGTCACTAGAAAACAGAAATGTCAAATTATGATTTGAATATTCAAATGCAAATTAAATACGTTAATTAATTTAGCATATTTTGCATTCACCACTATTTCACACCGTGTGACTGAATATAGAAAATTCTGAATTTATGAGATAATTCCATATTTATATTGATATTTTATTCAATAAAGAAATAATTATTCAATTCAATGCAAAGAAAAGAAAAAAATACATTATTATTTTTTTTCTTGATGACAAGAAGATACTTACAACTATTTGCTGAATGTTATTAAAAAAACATTAACTTTTATTTTAGCAATAATAATGCTACGTCTATTCCATGTTTAATCTTTGATAGATCTTTTTACAGAGGTGCTAATCAATCAATTTTGGATGCACACAAGTGAATATTATCAGAGCTATGCGGAAGATGAAATTTCCTTTGTTAATCACATTAAGTCGTAATTTGATTGGTATAATCAATTTCTCGATTAATGACTCATAAATTATACAAAAATTATGATAATTTAAATATATTTTGTATCTATTAGACGTGATTTAAGAGAAATATATTCATTTGTCATAACATCAGATTTTAATGTGGTTCGAGATATGAATTATATTATTATAATTAGTTATTTTTGTATATATTATTAGACTTATATAGTTTAATTATTGATACATATGATTGATGATAACATAAATTTTGGATATAAGGATAATATGTCATTGTCAGTCAAAACAAAGAAATAGTTTTTGAATGTTGCACACGATTTGCCTCATAGAGGTTCTGATAAAATTCAATCACAAATCACAATTCATTATATCGTATTGACCTTGTCTATACTTTAATGAGAAAATAAACGGTATTTAACTTTACAATATATGAACGAGACATCTCACATCAAATATCAGCAATACATTCAAACAGCAAACTATTTGTCCAAAGTAATATTCTTGAACTGCAGAACATCTCGGTAATATAAAATTGTCGTGCCATACTATACCGTCTTAGTTGCTATACTCGTTTACGACTCTACTTAAATTTTTATGAAAATTTGTATGCATATTCGTAGGTTTTTGAATGGATTGTGACCTATTTACCCTTAAATGAGAAGACAGAACAACATTTCTGGGTCACCTAGTTTTTGTCAGTCAATAAACAATAAAATTAATTGCTACTCTTAGGGTTCTGTATCTCACAAGGGAAAAAAAGCGGAACCCTTGTAGGATCACTTTGTTTATAGAAAAAAGTTCGATCATATTCAACAGTTCAAACTCAAATCAATACACTTCGAAACAGCGATTTCCCATATATTTTCCAGTAATTAAGGTTCCAAGTACGTAATCCAACATTCACCTGCCATCCTGACATAACCCCGGAGAAAGTGGATATGATAATTGGACAAGCGATGTGCGACTGGACTGGGTGCGATGAGCAACGGATAGTTAGATTTGTGTGGACATACCATTTTTATTACTCGACCAACTTAGTAAGCTTTTTTTATCTTATATATAAGGAGGCTTTCCGCCACTTGCAAAAAACTTGCGTCGAGAATAATATAATATGGTTGGTTTTTTAATAATATTAAAAAACCAAGTCTAATTTCGTTATGTAGTTTTACACGGACAGCGGAAAGTGACTTTGTTTTATACTGTGTAGTGATTATTTTTCCGCTTGCGCAACCGAATTTCGTATTTTCGATGAGCTTTTCATTTCGCTTTTTTAATTAAATCATTGATATATTTTTTTAATGAAGCGAGTAGTAAGAGACAATATTTATTATATATATTCATATCAATTCAATTAAAAATGTCGTATCCACACAAATCGTTCGTAGTCTTCCTCAATTGTTCGTCTACCGTGTTATCAATCATCTATTTTTACTATTCCGAGGCCTGAGGCATTTTATGCAACTTGCTTTATATTATTTTATTGGATTTTCAGTTTACTTTTACATTTTATGTAAATTACTTGCGAAAGCAGAGACTAAATACGTGCAAGATTTTGTGTATGTGTGAGTGTGGTATTTTGTGTTTGTGTGTGTGTGTGTGTAAGAGCCAGCTTTATGGATGAGCATACTATATTATATCATATAATACTAGCTGTACCGGGAAACGTTGTTCTGCCTTACTCTTATCAATAAGCAGTATGAAAAATAGATGTTGTCCGATTTACCCAATATGCACCCAAAATTTCATGAGAAACGGCTTAACCGTTTCGGATGAGTTTACTTTCAAATACCGCGAAATGAGAATTTTATTTATTAGATAAGTTCTACTTATTCATCAAGTCCATCATATACTATTTTGTATCTGTTAGTCTATTTCTCAAAAGCCAATGTAGATCTCGACGACAGTCAATCATTTAAATGTGTTTATAACCTTATTAACTACCTATTTAATAAATAATAAATAACAAATTATTTTATATCGTCATAAAAATGTAAAAATAAACTCACAAAGCGGCTTGCAGTTTCTAAAGAGCCATCAACCTATCATCAGGTATAATGAGTCAAATTCGTTTAACTTTACCGATTTTATGGACATCACTATTAATTCGATCTTTGAGAAGTTCAAAAAACCGATGAAGTAACGGTTGGTACCGGAAACAGTTGAAACGTGGCTAATCCTCGAATAATATATTGCTTTTATATTATACTATTTTATACGCAACATTGATTCATATAAAAACTAGTCCGACTAAGAAATGCAACTAATGAGGTAGATGGTCGTAGTAAGTCATGAGAGGAAGCGTTTTTATTGAATCGGAGCCACAAGAGTCTTTATTGTGAAAATTTAACAAAACAAGGCACAAAGGTATAGTTTATAGGAGCAGAAGAAAATGTATATGCCTGTTTTTGTAAAGACAAATGATTTTTAAATAATAAAAAATTGAACATATTTTTTTCCAACCCTTGGTAAGTATGTTATAAACAGCCAAGCTTAAACGTACAATAACATTATGTTTACTTAAATAATTAGGTACAACTTCAAGCTTCAAGCTTTCAGTGCATTCACTTGTCGTAGCGCGAATTTATAAAGCTCTATCACCACTATCAGCACCACTATTTCTTTAAATTTTTCCGCTCTAAGCTCCTACCTCGTTCCTCTAAACCCTAGGGCAAGTGTGAATTTGAATACGCATACATTGTTGGCCACGCGTGTCGACAGGAAGCTATCCTTATGTCGGAGCCGCGGTCAAGGTTCTTGGGTTTTATGCCTTTATGACGTCAAATTCGTGGTAAACAACCGAGCTGTAAATCAGCTTAATAGGTTACCCTGAAAGTTGATGTATGTATGTATGTATGGAGCAGTTGGATTACATACCTATAAATAAATAAGTAGTTCACCCATTATTTGTGAATGAAAATGGAATCGTAAAAGCTTAACTTTATTTTATCGAAATATCCCCATTACTTTTATTTTTCAATGATAAATAATATCGCCTAGCTCTATACGGAGTTCATTTCAAGTTGAACAACAACAATATTCAACATTCTCAAATAGACATACATAATTATTTTAATAAATCGATAGAGTTCATTTAATATCACTACATAGTATAAAACAAAGTCGCTCTCTCTGTCCCTATATGTCCCTTTGTATGCTTAAATCTTTAAAACTACAGAACGGATTTTGATGTGGTTTTTTTTAATAGATAGAGTGATTGAATAGGAAGGTTTTAATATATAATTTACTAGCTGCTCCGCGCGGTTTCACCCCCGTGGCTCCTCTCCTGTTGGTCGTAGCGTGATGGTATATAGCCTATAGCCTTCCTCGATAAATGAGCTATCTAACACCGAAAGAATTTTTCAAATCGGACCAGTAGTTCCCGAGATTAGCGCGTTCAAACAAACAAACAAACAAACTCTTCAGCTTTATAATACATATTAGTATAGATTAGGTTTGAGACAAAGCGGGCGAAGCCGCGGGCGGTAAGCTAGTTATGACATAAATTATTTTTTTTAATCAGTGAGAAATTACCGCATAAAGTCTATTCTAGTCTATTAATAAATGCATATACGAATATATTGAATGTACGTATGTTTACAGTCTAAGGTGCGATAGGGCGTTACATAAAGAAAGCCGTAAAAAATGCGGAATCCCGCTTGACCGGTTTTTATTTCATCAATAATACTTAATAAAACATAATTTATACGTGAATGTGTAATATCTATTTACCGCGCTCGATAAAGACGACTGTGATTTCATTTTTGCTTACGTTTACCTAATATATTAAACCTGGCATAGATATTGAATCATAAATATTAAGTACGTACCGAACATCTTCTTGTACAGTTAAAAGAATTATTTTTTTTAAGATTACGTATCTAATTCTTAAAACTACATAATTTTAATATGGCAATTTATAAAAAGGCACAAAACGTCAAAAATTGGCGGGAGCTTACAACGTCATGACTTTTTTTGCAACAATGTCATGTTTACGAAAACAATAAACAGTCCTTTTTTGTAGTAGTTGATAATGCAAACAGTAAATCTTTTTCTGTTCTCGTCCCGCCAATTAGTGATCATTTTGCTTGTTTACCTTTTACCGTGGTTGCCTGGAAGAGATCACTATTAAGTGATAAGGCCGCCAAAATAGTTGTACTCTGTTCTATGTGTATTGTGTAAGTAGTTCTAAGGCTTCTGTATAACTATTAAAGAGTTAAATAAATAAATAAATAAATAAATCATCTTATTTTTCATTACATTTTGTTGATTTAGCCTCAATTAACACATTTACCTTTTAAATGCAGCTCTTACAAGTACATTATTATCTTAAACGAATTTTATGTATTCCAAAAATATACCCACTTAAAATAATTCATTAATTGTTTTCATAAATAAACTAATTGTTATAATATAAGTCCTCTGTCCCTATGTCCCTTTGTATGCTTTAATCTGCGGTTTTTTTATAGATAGAGTGATTCAAGAGGAAGGTTTTAGTATATAATTTACTAGTTGCGCTTCGGGGTTTCACCCGCGTGGCTCCGCTCCTGTTGGTCTTAGCGTAATGATATTATAGCCTATAGCCTTCCTCGATAAATGGACTATCTAACATCGAAATAATTTTTCAAATCGGAGCAGTAGTTCCTGAGATTAGCGCGTTCAAACAAACAAACTCTTTAGCTTATATATACATATTAAGTATAGAGCATTTTATATATTTTATATATATATATACATAATGTTGATCAAACGTTGCATTTAAAAATTAGGTTAAAGAATGCAGGTGAATAAAATAAACTAAAAACATAAGCATTTGAATCGAAAGCATCAACATTAACGTATTCTCGGACAGTTCTGTCTAATAATTATTGAATAGCAGGTGTTAGGAGGTGAAATTTATACCTTCATTAATAATTTTACGGGTTTTAAATTCTGGATGTAACGGTGAATAATTAGATATTATGTTTGTTTTTAATTACAACGTGCATCTGTCAATATATTATGAAGTAGGTCGTTAACAAAGTTTCAGAGTCTAGAAATTGCGTTTGGTCATTGGGTCAATATAACGTATTTCAGAATTCGTAAACATTTGTTTTGCCGTTTTGTGTCTTTGTATAACAAACATGCAAATGACTAAAATAGTGGTAAAAACTTCACTCGGTAGAAGTGCACAGAGATATTATTGATAACAATTGCATTACATTCAATTCTAAAACTATTATATAATGATCCAATTAGGTAGAGTAAGTGCGCCAATTATGGACTGGTTCCGTAATATGGACTACCTTCATTTCTCGAAAACCATCAGTCGTAGGTAGGTATCGGTCTCCGCAAACTGAATTCCACCCCACCAGAGCCTCGCCAGTCGTTTGCCGTTGGGCAGAGAGCGCGCACGCATTAACGGCAGCCATTTTTCGTTTTTGTCATCGCGCGATGTAATTTTTTACCTAACTTCGTAAGCTCATAACTTCATAAAATATTACTGTTTGGAAAAGTGAATTATACCAGGGGAAAGGTGAGTTGCTTTACAATCATTCATAATAAGTTGATATATCTAATAGTTTAAATATTTTTCTTAGCAACAATATTACCGTAAAATTTTATGTGTATTATAATATGGACCACCGGCATGTTTTAAATATGGACTAGTGGTTCATATTAGTAAAAGTCAAATAGTTTTATTTTAATTTATTTTAATTTGATTGTTTAAGGATAAAATCTACAAATACAGACAAACATGGGATAAAGAGGCAATGGCTAATGCAATTAAAGCACGTGTTTAAAGCAAGCAAGCGCGCGTTTGCATTATGCGGTTTTCGTGCCACAGGGATATATCCCGTTAATAGACACGTCTTCGAAGATCATGGCTTTATTGACGAAGACCTTCCAGCAGTAGAGGGGCCTTCTAATAACCCAGCGCGCGATATAACGACACCAGTTGATATAATTCCTCAGCAAAGGGCTGTTGTACCTGAACCCGATAACTGCTTACCTGAGACAAAAGCTGTTGCATGGGAGATGCAACAGCTTAATCTGTAATTGAACCATCACCCCAGACCCGTAGATTGGACATTATGAAGCAAATGCACAACCAGGAGTGTCAACACTGACTATGAATGATTTAATAGTTAGTCCCTCTACATCATCTAAATCATATTTTTCGCAAAAAGTGTTTCAGCTTATACCGCATTTAAGGAAAACTGTCAGCAACAGAGGAAGAAAAACTACCAAGCCTACAATCTTGACATCTTTTTTTCAATAATTTTGTACCAAATTCACTATGGTCCATATTTAAAACCATGTGGTCCATATTTTGTACACTTTTTTCTAATGAACAAAAATGACATATTTTAGAAAATGTTGATTATTTCTTTAAGAATTCTAATATTTGATTTTGTTCCTAAATAACTACCGAACCTTTTAAAATATATAAGGCTGATTAATCTTTATAATTCTGAGTTTTATTACAAAAAAACCTTATGGTGGTCCATAATTGGCGCACTTACTCTATGCATTTCTTCTGAAACAAATGTATTAATCTTGTGCGAAGTCAGATAAAAAGTGAGTTTGCTTGCCCATTACCGTTTGCGTTCACCGTCCGTGACCGAAGGGTTGCGCCCTTGCTAGATCTTCGAACAATTTCACAAGAAAATAGTCTCTATATCTTAACAATAACTTCCATTGCGAACTATTTTTGTGTGCGCCTAGACAGGACCACTTACGACTTCCCGGTTTTGATGTTCCAATCTAGATATGTGATTAAGCTAACCAAGATTGAATTGTATTAAAAGGGAGTAAGGTATATTTTCGTATGTGTGAATGTTTATATCTTAGGTTCTGCTTGGTGGATCACAGTATCATCCAAGGGTTGGCTGACCGCAGTTTATTGTTCAAATTTTTATTGTCTCCTGGGGTTATATAATATGAGAGGAAGTAACGTGTCGTTGGTTTTTGAGACGTTATTTTTTAGTTAAATTAGATACTGAATAGTGTCGTATTACTGTTACCTAATTCCTATTGCGTGATATCTAACTAACACGTGATATTTAAAAGTAGTGCAAGTGTGGATTTCTTATAGATTCGAATTGAATTTTAGAAATAATACAATAGTTTGATATTATGTTGTAATTTACTCAAATTTTACTTGGTTTATTAAAACCTATGAGAGTAATGTTGTTTGAAAAGCTGTACGATTCGAATGGAATATTTATTATATAAATAGAAATATGATCTATCTAAAATAAAAAATGTGACTATTTTTTATTTAAAAAATTATTAATATAATAACACTGCATTACGGTATAACATCTGTGCTCATTTCCATGCTGATAATCCATAATTTCTCTCTAGAACAGTATAATAAAAACTATCTACAGAAACTATATTCATATACTTTCATTTACATATAAAAATTAAGTGTAATTTTGTTCTTTTCAGAGCAGGTGTGTGAGTGCAGTGGTTAAAGGCTGATTTCAATCAAAAAGTAGAGGGTTCGAGGCGATTGCAGGCGTGCTGAATATACATTGAATTGGCAATTTTCTGCTCATTACCCATATTACCTCTGCTCTAATCGATGAAAGAAAACATCCAGAAAAAACGATATATCCAAGACCAGATCACTTATTATATTTATTTTGCAGCCTAAAAATGTTTTATTTCTATCCATTCTCTATCATTGATATACCGACTCAATTTTACGTAAATTCGTGGCATCAAAACAATTTACATTGGCACAAATTATATCGATTTACAATGTTACTTATTATGCAATTAAACAGTTAATTTAATGAATTCGTGAATGCATCTCATAGTGTTAGGTCGACCTAGATCCAAAGCTCATTGCTCTAACGGTGGTACTATAATGCCCTCTAATTGATCTAACTTCAAATATTTATACAGGGTGACTTGTTATAGGTATTATAGTTTTAAAGGGGTGAAAGTAGGTATAGCTCATTTGGAGTAAAAAAAGTAAACATTACCCAGTCAAAACTTATTAGTTTCAGAAATATTTGACATTTTACCTTTTTTGAAATTTTACCAAATTCTTAGGGAAAACTTTTAAATAATAAAAACGTCTAAACGTTACTCCAAATGAGCTATACTGTCACCCCTATAAAACTATTACCTATAACAAGTCATCCTGTATAGTGTATATATGCGGCGAAATCGTGATGAAAGGAAAAAAATTAATGCACTTTAAATATAACTAATAAGTCATGATAGTTGATTGATTGTGGCGTGCGAATGTTTCGTGAGCAAAGTATGTATATAGAAATTAGTTTATTTTGTGTTTTATTTATTTTATCTACTTATCGTAATACACATTTATAGACAGTTCAAGGCTACATGTCATGTTTCAGATGTTATGATTTTAGTGGTGCATGTAGTAATTATTAAAGGTCGATTGTTATGGAATCTGATTATTTAATGGATGAAGTAAACATAATTAAAACATGTAAACTTATTGTGTAACATAATAATGAAGTCGATTAATAAATAGAGAAAGAGAAGGCATTATAGAAAAAAAGATCTAAAATCGTTACACTGCCTGACTTTTACGTAAAAGACCACCAACGTTCAGTATAATCTTTAAATCAATTATAGATATAAAACGATAAGTAAAATTATGATATAACGTTTATGTAAGATGCGGTAATGTAACTGGTATTCTGTTGAAGATGGGTATGCAATTGTGCAATGAACGTATTCAAATTTCTAGACTTGTTGCTACACTGAATTTTAATTGCATACTAAAAAGTACTTATACTTATACTTTCAACCGTTTTATGTAGATCTATGTAGAGTCTGTCTTCTTACGCTTCATGTATTGAAATGTCGAATATACAGTATTTAGTATCTTTTACCTTGACCGTTAAAAAGTACCCAGAAAAACTTATATTATACAAACATGCATTTTTTCTTCAGATAAGTAATTTTCAAGGAGATAATAGAAACTAGAAAAGAATAGTAAATAGATCCGCAATTTTAAATATGTATCTGTATAAATATACTAACATTTCGAACATGTGTTCATTCTAGAAAATGCATATTTTAAACGTGATAAAATTATAAATCACCAATTTGTATACCATCTTTGTAAAGACTAAAGAGAATATTATAATGTGTTAATAAAATTATAATTCAAGCAAGTAATACTTAGATGTAACTGTTGCTATCGACCCTATTTGAGGTAACTCGAACCTCCTCAATAGAGAGGAAACGAGTATATGTATTATATTCGATTGTAACCTTTTGAAGATGTTGCACAGTGGGCTATGTTCTTGTGTATTTGGCCATACATCTATGTTTTAAAGTATTTCTTTTATAGGCAGGAATTACCTTGATAAAAGATATAGTTAGTTTAGAGATATGTACATGCGAATAAATGTATGATTTACTTAATATCTTTAAAATAAATATCTTTGTAATTTTAAGTTTTGGATGGAATCAAATATTGCAATGCAATAATTGTGAAATCATATCGATACCTAATGCTTATTCTAATTCCTGTAAAAATTTATTTGAGCCAGGCATTAAAAACACATACATATAACAGTTTATTAACCAGTTAATTCAATGCCTATATGCCTGAGTATTCATAAAAATAGACATTTCTCTCTTAAGCAAAGATATAAAGAACTATGTAAGTAGAACAGAGGCATATAGACTCTTCCAGTTCTTCCGATCACACCCAAACGTCAAACATGAAATACATCCCCACATAGGTATGTCCAATCACCACACCCCAAACACACTGTGCGGCGCATGCGCGCACTCTCCGGAACGGCGCACACGTCACGCTCGCTACAGCGTCGCGTGCGCAGCCTGACCCGCGGACAGACGATGAGCTATATACGTGTATATAGCTTACTAGAGATACATTTTGTATAGGTTATTTTTAGTTCATGAAAAAGGATACTTACTTTTATGTCCTAAGACATAGAATTACTGGATTAGGGATTGTTTTTTGAGTAAAAGTAACCTATGTTAGACCCTGGGTCTTCAACTACCAATATTCATTTTTAATTTAAGACCAATTGCCGTATTATTATATCAGAAACGATTGAAACAAACGAAAAATAACCTTTTTAAGTAATTTAGTACGAGTACCATATAAAACTATGCTGATTCATGATTGTAGAGTAGTTATGGCTCTACTTTTTTTAAATTCTATCTAAAGGAATTAAACACTGGTAAAATCAATCACAACAATCAGATATTCTCGAACTAAATTGCCAATTTACAGCAAAAGAGAATCAAACACATATAAAGCTTCTATATATAAATATAATTTGCATAAAGCATGGCTTTGTATCGCACAAGCTCTGACTATAACTCACGCCGACCTGAACACATAACTGTCTTTAATTGCTTTTGGGGACGATGTACAAGCGAAGCAAGGTTAATATCTAGTATGATATGCTCCATTTAGTATATGAATGTAACCGCACTTTTTAATGGTAATTGATTAATAACCAGTCGTATTCAATTCGTCTTCAGTGAAAATTAAAATTTTTAGTGGAAAGTTCAATCTGTATGTATATATGTTAAGTATTATATGTCTTTAAGCCTGGACCAGTGAACGAATAAGGGATAAAAATTAAACTTAAAATAAGTAATAGGTTAATAAATATCTACTGAAATCTACAAAATTTAGTAGTCAAAACAAATGGATACCCATTCTTAACATTAGGTTTCAGAGAAAAAACAATTGTTTTTAAACTTTTTAATAATAAAGATCGATGCATTAAAAATCACTGATACGTGCAAATAATAATAATTACAACCAGCTGGACCCAATAAAAATAGTTTAATAATATCAACCTTATTCCATTGTAATACGGGTCATAATACGTAAGAGGGAACCACCCTATTGCAATTATTGGAGTTACATTTAGGGGTCAAAAGTAACCGGTTGCTTCTAGTCATTATGCATTATGGCTGAAGCGTGTCCAGTTTTTGTAGCACCCTATGTTGACCTGTATTTTATTTTTTCACTAGCCTTACGCCCGCGGTTTCGCTCGTGTGCACTGAAGAAAAAAATGAGTGGTGCACTCATTTTTTCGTCTATAAAGTATGGTAAATTTTTACAAGCATTTTCATCTACATTGTAAAGAGATAAAAAAGGGAAAAGATTTTTTGTTTTATGGTTTGTAATTTATAACTGATTTTAAAAATACCTTCAACAGAAGAAAGCTATTTTAGTCCTGATTGTCATCGCCCGTAGAAGCCAATTATTTTTGGTTCACCATGGGGCCTGGAACAATCTAGAATGAACGGCTGCATATAAATCGGAAAATATTTTTGTAAATAGGCTTATAGTCTAGTCTAGCTTTTTTATCATATATATGTGAGTAAGTAAATAGTATATAAATGTAAATTTTGTATATCATACTAGTATATTATTATTAGTCTGTGATCATACTGTGAAATAAAATGATTTACTATTGTTTTGCTGTTTTACTGTTGTTTTCTTGATAAAATATCTATAGGTAAGGTAAAAAAGGGAGCTTAGTATGATTAAAATTGATAATCGCCAACTCAAGCATGAAAAGATATCTTTGACCTCTACCATAACTATTCAAGCATTATACATAAGTTTACAAATGCGAAAGATTGGATGTATGGATGTTTGTTACACAATAATGCCAAACCTAATTAATGGATTTTGATGAAACTTATCAGTATAACTCAATAAAATACTATACATACATAACACATAAGCTATAGAAATACTAGCCTATGCCCGTGGTTTTGGCCGCGGGCCACGGATACATAATATGTGATTTTCTGTTTTATTAGATGGCTGTTAACTATCTACTCTTTCATGTAAGAACATCCTAACAATCAAATATGGCAAAACAGAAGCCTGGATTTGTTACGGATTAAACTAAAACCAACTAAAATTTGACAAAAAGATACATAGTCCGAATAAATATATTTACCCAGTTACAACGCGAAGCCGCCGTCCAAAGTTAGTACAGAGGATATGAGCTTTGACTAAGTAAGGAACAACGCGAAACTAAAGAAACTACATAAGATATCAGATTTTTTATTAAGCTACAACGCAAAGCCGATCTAAAGCTAGTACAGACGATATCAGTTTTGGCTAGACAAGTTCAACAACCGGCGCACTGCACCGTGACATACCGAGTTACCTTACCGCTAACCTGTTGTGAATTGGCGAACTGTTTGTTTATTACTGTGGAGGGTTAGGTTTTTTGCTTTTATAGCACGCTTTGGCAAGATTTGTTTGAAGCGTGAGGTGAGTCGTAGTAATTGGGCAGGAACAATTAAGTATTTCAAAAGGAAAATAAAATTGATTACCTACATTATCAATAAAGAAAATATAAATGAAAAATATAATTGCCTCAACCGTTTCCATGTGCTTGCTTATTGCAATAAAAAATTGAAAATTAAGATTCTGTTATTTTAAAAATTAACTATACTGAAGGCTCTATATTGTTTTAAATCTGTTAAATTTAATGTTTAAAGTAATTTAAACAGAATATACACAGAAAAGCTTCTAGGTAATGCAATTGTAATAATAAATAATGATTTCATTTGGTTCCATTATAATTTGTTTCGGATGTCAATCAGATGTGAAGTGAAACGAAAGCTGAAGGAAATATGAGTAAGAACCGACTTTTTGCATTCAGATTGTGTTTACAGTCACCTAATTTTTATGACAATTATTGCATTTTCCTTATTCTTTACTGTTATTTTTCACTTAGCATAAAACAGTCCGTCCTACTAATATTATAAATGCGAAAGTTTGTGAGGATGGATGTATGTGTATGTGTATGTTTGTTACTCTTTCATGCAAATACTACTGAACTGATTACATTGAAATTTAGCACACATATAGAGGGTAACTTGGATTAACACATAGGATAGGTTTTGTCCCGGAAATCCCACGGGAACGGAAACTATGCGGGTTTTTCTTTTAAAACGCGGGCAATGCCGCGAGCAGAAAGCTAGTAACATATAGAATTGAAAATTCCATCTGAACATGTGCCAAAAAGTACTCATAAATGAAAAAGTGGAGTACATAATTCGTATTGTAATGGTAATGTAGGAATTTGAGATTCTTGATATTTATTGGCATTGCTTCATATCCTCGCAAACAGTTTGTTCTCTGACTCACTCATTGTGAAATACTGTAATGATGCTCATTACCCCTTAAAGAGAAGCGATTTATTTATAAACAATTGAATAAGGACATAAATACAACAAATAAGAATGTTCTGCGAACAATTGCGAATTAATGTGATTTGCGAATTTAGAATACCTAGTTTTTATACAATATTTAGTTGTTTTTATAGCATCATCTAAATTCTTATGCGCCAATAATTAATTTAAGTACCTATATTTTTGCTACTTTTATTAGGCACCGAATATAATAACAAACTTAATGATCATTTTATATATGTAGTGTAATCTTCACCATTATTTGTTCTCGCAAAGCCTAGCCTTAACTACAACCTACAGAAGCATTCCATAGTTCAGCACACAATAATGCCAGCAGAGACATTACCTAACAATTTTCTACACAATTTGATACATTTACAGATTGTCAACCACAATACTAGAAAGTAACTGTCGTATTCGAAGCGAGAAGAACTACAAGATTGGTTTACTGTGTGGCTTCAAATTATACTTATATGTATAATAATATGTAATACAGAAGGCTAAAGAGTTAGTTTAGCTACTGCATCTTATAATAATTGGTCAAATGCGAATTATAAATTAGAATATTTATTATAAATAAAAAATGTGTGCGTGTACTAGTGTACACACGTAAGAAGGGAAACTTCTTTATGACCTTATTTTTCAACAAATAATTTACTATATGCAACTTTACAGAAATACGTCGAATCACGCGTGGTAGGGATAAGAAAAAGATGGCGCGTAACGGAAAATGTCACGCGTAACAAAAAATGTTACACTTAATTTTTTTCCAACCCCGATAAAGAAGTTTCACTTCAAAAATGATGGAGATATTTATTATTTCTGGCTCTTCTGTTGAATGACCATTAGATATTCATTTAGAAAACTTTGTTTTAGAAACCTAATGGTATACAAACAAAATATAATGATAGACTTAGACATAATACATGCTACGTATTATGAAGTTTGATTTGTTTGGTCGTTTACAAGTTACTAACTCGATAGAGTTGTCTCAAAGGTCTAGAATTGTTTATTGAGTTATGTAAAAAAAAAATTAATTGTAGAAGATCTGGTGTCCGGTGGACCGTATACTTTTCCTTTGGTCCTTTCCTTATTCTACTTCCTACTTAAATAAATGCGAAAGTTTGTGAGGATGGATGTCTAGATATGTGTATGTATGTTTGTTACTCTTTCATGCAAACACTACAGAACCGATTATAATGAAATTTAGCACACATATAGATGGTCACTTGGATTAACACATAGGATAGATTTTATCCCGGAAATCCCACAGAAACGGAATCTATGCGGGTTTTTTTTTAAACGCGGGCGAATCCGCGGGCGGAAAGCTAGTATGTGCCATATAACTTCAAAGCGGCAATCCATTTAAAGTCTTAATAAATATGGTTTCGGAAAATGTTACGCAGTGGTGGTCGCTTACCAGGTTATCCATCGAAAAAAAGACATGGCCAAGTAATATTGATAAATCTATACTAATATTATAAAGAGGAAAGGTTTGTATGTATGTATGTATGTATGTATGTATGGTTTTCACGCATAAACTACTGGACCGATTTTGATGAAATTTGGCACAGACAATCTTTAGACCCTGAGAAAGAACATAGGCTACCTTTTATTGCGAAATATGTACCACGGGCGAAGCCGGGGCGGTCCGCTAGTGTTTAATATACACGAAGAAATAAACTAACTAATGAGTCTGTAAACCACTTCCTTAGACTAGTGGTTACAAGTGTCGGGTGCGTATCGATCGCACCTTAACCTTACCTTTTTATTTTTATTCCTTCCAAACTTTAGACATGTTTACTTAAAATACTAGTAGGTTGCCCTGGTTCTGCTTAGCCTAGCTTAGCTTAGCCTGGTCAAAATTAGCAAAAATAGAGCCTGTGTAATTTGGGAATACATAATACAGTTTCCTAGAGATAAAATAATTTTCAAATCGATCTAGAAGTTTTGAGCGTTATTTTATACAAAAAATTATATTTTTTCAGTAGCATAGATAGAAATTATATATGTACATACAAATGCTACAGGTTTTTAGTAAAAAGAAAATCGTCTCTATTTTATAAGTTTAAATATAATAAATTATAGAGTTATTTAAAAATTTATATTCGGTTATGAGTTAGAGCATCACGAATGTGTTTAAGATGTATTTTTAGAATGCTCATGCTCCGGTTTCACAACTTCATTATACTTTTAAATTTGTTTTTGTTTTAATTAAGGTGATTAATTATGCTAAACAAATTATCATAACAACAAAATTTTGAGAATCTCCTGATAAATAAGTACAGTTACTAAGAGGCTTTTTGTGAATTTATTTTAGAGGCAAGCTGTTTCTCCTAAACACAAGTTGCCCAGTAACCTAGCTAGGGAAACATTGGCTTGTATAAATTGTTTTGGTAGCCTTTTTATTTATAAAATTTTACATGAATATTAATTGTATATTGTAATAAATTTTAATTGTAATTGTATGTATGTATGTTTAATAATAAATAAATTTGATTTGATTTGAAATAAAAAACTTATTTAGGTGTTACTAGTTATTTCCTCTATTTTTAACATTTTGAGTTAAATAAAAAATATGATGTATCTTTGTATTATGAAGGTTACTACATACATATGTATATAAAAATAAAGTTATAGTTATTCTCGATTATAACAATAGGCTACCAACTCTGTTCAGTATTTTTTGTAGGTAGAGCAACATTTTCCTTTATTACTTATCACATATTTAGATAATTATTATTATCTATCTATAGATCTAAATGATCTATAGATCTAAATATGTGATACGCTTGTATATATCTATATCTCATCTTTAAAAAAATGTAAGACGTATCAATCAGTAACATTTGCATTCAAAACTACAATCTCCTACCCAAACAATAAATAATTGAAAAACTTTTTCAAAAATTGTAGGGTACTTTTACAAATGTTTAAGAACACCCTGTATAGCACTTTCACATGTCCTGTATGCACGGTAACGGGCGTCGCGGTCTGCTTGCTGCGCCCGCGCTTTCGTAAGCCGATCCTGAAGATAATGCGCTGAATAACTGTTGTTTATGCTTTTTAGCTTATGAAAGAGACATTGCAATGCAATTAGCAATTGTTGGTGGTACAGGGTGAAGAAAAGGTTTATGGTGAAAGATATAATATATTTAGGTGGTAGTAGTAAAGGAGGAAGTAAAGTAAGATGGAAAAAAAAGTAAGTAGGTACGTGAAAATTGAAAACGTTAGATTTAGATATGGAGGATGGAGTTAACAATCAACCATAATATAAATTATGTGTCATAATTAAAGTAAATTTGCTCTATCTGGTAAATAATTGTTATTATCTACTCTTTAAAACATTCATATTTAAAAAATCTTTTCGCAATTCTATAAAATATTTATACGAATTTACATCAGTACTAGAGGTCCGCCCCGGCTTCGCCCGTGGTACATATTTCGCAATAAAAGGTAGCCTATGTCCTTTCTCGGGTATCAAAATATCTCCATACCAAACATGCAAATTGGTTCAGACGTTTAGGCGTGATTGAGTAACAGACAGACAGACAGAGTTACTTTCGCATTTATAATATTAGTATGGATATACCCAATTCGCCAATTGTAATGTTTTTGTGACAAATATATAGTACGACATAAAAGAGATGAAATTAATTATTTTGGAACTAATTCGTTTTTCATTACCTGGCAACCCTGAATTGGCAATGTAGCTGTCAAGTTGAATAAAAATTTGTTGTTTTTTTCGTGAAGTGGAGAATTATTGAGATAAAATTGTTATTTAGAACAAGAAATTTAAATAAAAAAGGAGACATCATGAAAAAGGTTAAACGTAGCGGTGTCCGTGATGTGGTGTATAAAGTTTTTATTCGGTGTTTGTCCGAATTTCAAGCTGGAAATTTATTGACTGATTTGGAAAACGTTTACAAACGTACAGCAGAATATACCGGTGAGATTCCATTTATTTTTGCTCAATACTACGTAAAATAGAATATTCCATTAGTGACGAGTGTTTAATGTATGTATGTATGGCGATTATTACGTTTTCGCAATTTAATTTGAGGTTATTTGTATGTAAACAAAAACTAGTTTTTATAGTGCGACCAGCACAATTTGACTCAAGAAGTTATATCCAATCCAACCAGCCTCAAATAAAGTACCTAGTTTAGATTTTACTACAAAGTATAGTGATAACTGTTTTCATACAGCTATCTATCTATTAATCAATCAAAACATAAGAAAAAAATCATATTTACTGTATCATATTTACAGATACTGAAGATGCCCAGTACCCTCTTGCCAGTACTTCGAAA
Source organism: Colias eurytheme (assembly GCF_061535395.1). Taxonomy (NCBI): domain Eukaryota; kingdom Metazoa; phylum Arthropoda; class Insecta; order Lepidoptera; family Pieridae; genus Colias; species Colias eurytheme. The sequence goes on along the minus strand of NC_142999.1, from coordinate 6,727,482 downwards.
CAGAGTGATGATCAGTCCTTTGAAGGAGTAGAATATTTAGATTTTGATGAATTATATTAATGTACAAAATTTATCTACAAAAAAAATAAAAATATGTGGTTTTCAAATCGCCTTGTTTTTTTCTACCCGACGGACCCAGAAAGAGGGTAATGTGTTTGAGCTGCATGTATGCTTGTTTGTTTGTATGTTTGATTCTATGTGCGCCTCTGCAGTCTAAACACTTGACCGATTTTTATAAAATAACTAATTCCAAATACATTAATAAGTAAAATTTGACCTAGGTAGGTCAATTAAAATACTAATGTATTTTTGTCTTAAATTTACACTATTGCTACAATGAAACAATTATAACGGTTTAAATCGCGGTATTTATTTTAGATTATATTATATAGATTTTTGGATTTTTATTCTATAGTATCAAGATCGCTTGCGTCGCAGTATCAGTGTTGCTATATGAGCGACGGTGGCGCCCTCATTTATTTTCATCTCTTTTGTGTCGCACTGTAATCACTTGAAATACTGTAAGCAAACTACGGGGTGTTGTTTTCTGAAATAACTATAAATACTAAATAGTTAGATCTACTAATAAATATTGTGAGAAACATCCCTAGATATTGTTTATTGTAGTTAAAGAATACTAAAACGGCAAAAGTACATAAGAGGTAACTCCTATAAGATATACATATTTAAATGTGTGTGGGTGTGAGAATATTCTAAAATAGTCATTTACCACTTAAAGGATATGCATAAAACCTAAACGCTGTTTCACAAATGGATATGAGGACAAACATCGAATAAAATAAATTGAGCAATGTATATTACGTATACAATATACTGTATAGTTTTGAATACTAATATTGCTAGTTAAATTGCGTGTTTAAATATAGCCTCTCGTTATACCTACTCATATTATTAATCTGAAAGTACACATATTGAACTAAGCTAATTTTGATCACGTTTAGGTTAACTATTTTACTAAACACCCAAGAAATGCTTAATAGAAATCGATGCCCTTGAAAGAAGAGTATTAAACATTCTTCAACATCGTCGTCGTCGTCTTAGGCATAAGACTTGCACTACTGGACATAGTCCTCCCCCAAAGACTTCCAGAACGATCACCAGCGGCCTGCATCCAGCGGCTTCCTGCCACCTTGATCAGGTCGTCTATCTAGTTGGAGGCCGTCCTACGCTGTTATCCTGGGCGTGAATACTCTCAATACGAGAACCTGCAACATATTTAATGAAATATAATTTTTATATGTATAATAAATATATTTTAACCCATGGGAGTTTTTAACTCATGGGAGTTTTCAAACGCTTTTCAATGACGCATATAATAAACAGGCTATGAATTGAACGGCTGGGGCCGTGATTTCCAGACAGTTTAAGCCGTGAATTGAACTGACTGAAAAATTCATATTATACCATAATTTACCATGGCTGATAATTGCGTTCATAATATGAATTTGCCAGTCAGTTTAAATTCTGGAAATAAGAGGTCATAATTTCGGAACCAGATTAAACTTATTAGCTGCGATAAACACATAATAGAGTGAATATAAAACCTCAAATACACCAAATAACCACATATTACCATATCCCCGTTTTGTAAAATAATATACAAATTCTCACGGAGTGCACCTCAAAATTGTTTGTTACGAAAACTTTTTTAATGTAGATTTATTACCGCTTTTATGCCGTTCCGAAACATAAAATCCGTTGCATCTTGCACTTTGCGTTGTTTCCCAATTCATTTTAAATGTAAAATAAGATTTCAGAGCGTAGGTACAGTATATGTATATGTACCTACACTAGCTTTCCACCTGCGGCTTCGCCCGCGTTTTCAAAGAAAAACCCGCATAGTTCCCGTTCCCGTGGGATTTCCGGGATAAAAACCTAGCCTATGTTACTCTTGGATAATGTAGCTTTCGAATGGTGAAAGAATTTTTAAAATCGGTCCAGTAGTTTATGAGCCTATTCATTACAATCAAACAAACAAACAAACAAACAAACAAAGTTTTCCTCTTTATAATATTAGTGTAGATTATAATATACATTTTAATCATTTTACTTGTTGATACCTAAAAAAATATTGTTGATATAATACATTTATTTTACAATTGGTTTAACATTTGTATATTTCGCATAGATTTTATAATTTTAACAAGAATAAATAACGTTAATAAAAATTTGTATTAATAATTAAACATTAATTCTCTTCTAATATTAGATCAGAATTCAATGACTTTTTGTTGAAAAAAATACAGTTGTGTTTTAAATAGCTTCAAGGAAGTGTTTTAATTACATTAGTTACCATTTAGATTATTCATACACAAGAATTAAATTAAAAGTTTTAATGTGAAACATTAGTAATTACTTCTCATGAAATTATTTTAATGAAGGATAAATTAAAGAAAACAATTATCTTTTTAATTGATGGGAATGAAGAAGTTTCTCAATAATTGGCTAATTATCGCATGAAATATAATTAAAAATTGATACATTGTTTCTAAATCAACCCCTTTACTCACTTTAACAATAAAGTGTTAACAGCTGTTGAAAATAAAATAATTTAATTCGTTTAACATAGAAAGAAACCGATTAATAGCTCATACATCTGCCTCCATTGAAAAGAGTTTCTAATTCAAACGTCGATTGGAACAATAGATACAAATAAAACAAATAATTTAGTTCATTATACTCTATTTTTGTGTAGTGTTTTTGCATATACAGTGATAATTATACTTAAAATCATGATATATTTTATAAATGCTATAAATGAAATTAAAATATAAAAAAAACACTTGAATATTGCGTCAACTACAGGTATAATACCTATGTATCTGTCAACTGTGCTACAGGTTTATTAAATCCTTTTTTTGTAAATTTTGAATATCGTAATTGTTTTTTGACATAATACTATTCTAATAATGGCTGATTTTTCAATCCTTGGTTAAAACTTACGTATAAAACTACCATTTCAAAAATATATTCTAATTGTTCGTATTTGACAGTTTACAGGTGACATTTTAAAATGTTCGTGTAATACTTTATTGGACGGATATAACCAAGGATTGAAAAATCGGCGCTAAGTCAGAAAACAATTACGATGCTCATTAGTCTTTTTTATTTCATAATAAATTATTTTTGTAATATAATTTTTATAAAATGTAAATTAGTTTCAAAATACAATCAAATTCGATGAAACTTGCACTGTTCTTTTACCTACTTCAACCAAATATAAATTTTTATTGTATTTTTAAAGTATTTGTACAAAAATAATTACAGAAAAAAATGTTTCTGGACTATCCAGAGGTGGCGCGAACACCCTGTGATGACAAAAAAAATATATATATATTTTTACCCTTTATTATTATTAATCAAAGCTTAAAACTAACACATTAAAATTAAACTTATAAGTTGATTATATTTATAATAAACTAGTGGTCCGCCCCGGCTTCGCCCGTGGTACAAATTTCGCAATAAAAGGTAGCCTATGTCCTTTCTCGGGTATCAAAATATATCCATACCAAATTTCACGCAAATTGGTTCAGTAGTTTAGGCGTGATTGAGTAACAGACAGACAGACAGAGTTACTTTCGCATTTATAATATTAGTATGGATATCGCAATGTAAAATAACTCAATAAATTAAATGCTAATTACGCATTATATCACATAGGTGTGAACGGCTAATATTTTTTTAACAGCAAAGTATGTAAATTCCAATCTTTATTTGGATTAAAAATGAATAAAGAGAAGTATGCGAGAAATTAATGCAGCTAACTGTATGATTAAATTATTATAACTGCATATAATTAAGGGAATATGGATATACTATTGATCTATTATTATCTAAGTACCTATTTGTATATTATATGATAATGAAACTAGATGTCGATTACGACTCCGTCTGTTTAAATAAAATTACATACCGCATTCGCTGAGAGAAAAGATTTGTAACTCTATAGTTTTATAGATATTAAAAAGCTTTATAAATGATCAATTTTTAAAGAATAGAGAAATCTTTTTGTAGTCTGAACAAATTATTAAATTTTAATTTAATACTTAAAGTAAATTAGCCCAATACCTAGTTATTGTGTCACATCGAATCATGCACGAAGAGAATAATATTTTAATAGCCCAAAAATTTGTGTCATTCAGGTATTGTTTAAAAAAATTTAGAAACACATTTTTTTACTGTTTTCTTTTTTTGTTTACAGGGTGGTCGTAATGCTCAATGTGGAATAATCAAATCCTATTATATGAAGTTATCGATTGACGATCGGAAGTGAATGCCGGAGGGACAGACGCACGTGCACGGCACGCACCCTCATTTTATAAATCTGGTGCCATATTGTTAAAGGGTGATGTAATTATATTTTATAGTTAAAGGTTATGATTAGGTAAAGGGTACACAGGAGTTGGAAGGTAGAGTTTGACATTTTAGTACCTATTCATTTTTGAGCTTTTGACATAGAAGAAAGGAGAAGAGAAAGCTTTAGCTAGTAACTTATCTTAGCTAGTAAACAATTAGATGCACCTTTTCACCTAAGTATAAAATTTAAAAAAGTTGTTAAAAGGTATAATTTTTGTTATATTTGTCCCTTTTTGTTAGCAAGGGCATTTGTATGGGAAAAGTTGTACGATTATGCAAAAATAAACAAAATGTCTTTCAAAATTATTCAGACATATCCACAAACATATATTTATAAGGAAAACCAGAACAAATGACTTCTTTATTTATGTCTTCAAAAACATACAAATTAATATTCACACCAATTTACGTACTAACCCTCCATAGAACAAGGAGATAATAAAACATTGTTTACCAACATTGGGGGCATAATACTCTCATAAACACGATACAAATCGCGACCGTCAAAATGTTTTGTGAAACTGCCTTATCTGCCTTCCATCGAATACTTGCTTTAATAGCGGAAATCGCCAATTCTAAACAATACACTAGCGGCTCAAGCATCGCTTCGACGTTGGTTTATTCTAGTCTATGGCCTAAACTCTAAAGTCTATGGTGTATACTCTATAATCTATGTTATATGGTCTATGCTCTGTAGCCTGACTTGTGATAATCTTATTGGTGGAATTTGTCGCAATGTTATCCCTAATTTGGATTTGTCCTTCTATTGTATTCGAAAATAAACAGTTAATTTGATATTTAAGTTGTTTTATTTCTTTTTGTCTGATTGTGTGAAACATTGTTACAATCATATTAATATCTTTGAAAATGAGATCGATTATATCAGTGTGTATGTTTGGTTTCTCAATGGCCTGAAATATGATTTCTTTGTAATATAGAGCCTGTTTTAGAAAAAACTCCATTAATAATTTACCACTTTGTGCTATGTGGTGCTACTTTAAAATTAATATGCAAAAATATATTGTTGTCAGTAGTTCAAAATCTTCCATCTAATAACACTAGTTATGCATCTCATTTGAATAAATTATTTCTATTATCTTCTAATCTGTTATTGCAATATTCTTTAAAAACCAGAACTATTTTTAAATGAGCGTAAAGTCATGAAATGCAAGACAAGGCCGAGTTTGCATCGAGTGATGCAATTCTAAATTGAATTGTAAACAATAGCTCTCACATATATTTGCGTATTTTTTGTATGTGAATGTAACAATGTTGTAATTTATATCTCCTTTGTACATATAGTTAGTTTACAATGTATTTTGAGCATATGCGTGTAGCAATAGCACTAGAGACAGACTTTATTACCGTTTATACATTTTTATTGGAGGTTAATAGTTGTTGTATCATTTTATTTGTTTAAATTTACAAATTTAATCAGAATTTGTGTTGTAGACTGTAGAGTTTGTTCGTTTTTTCATAGTATATCTTTATACTATGGTTTTTTGTTTGACATAGATGTGTACCTAGATAATAACTTATTAGGCTTTAAAATATACAACAGCAATGTTGATAAAGATATTGTTATTACAGATAGATAAAATTTAAGTATCTGTTGTAATGGATCTCAATTGATGAATATGTATATCAATACACGGTTAATATTACAAGAAAACTACATACTTGTTTGTCCATTTATGATGTTATCTACGAAATGCCTGATGGATTTTGATGAGTTTTTCTTTCGAGAGTAGCTTATGTTACTATTTACTAACAATAAATAGGCCAAACAGGAGCAGTATTTTAAATAGAACTTGGATGAACATTTATAAGACGTTCAAACATAAGTATAATCAGCTATGACTATTTCAGTATTACGTATTCCCTTATACCCTTATCTTAATATATCTCTTTTCGCAAATAAATTTTTTTAACTCACCCAACGTAATCTTTCATGATATGATTAACACTATCCACTAATAGGAAATTGATTTTGACCCGCAACGGAAAAAATCTTCGAATGCCCTATAATTAGGAATAAAAACAAGGGTCATAAGAACCTGAAGTACAGAAGAGGCGTTCAACTACTTACTACGTGCTTGAGGGCAGATATCGTTAAGGGCCCTTCAGAGGACCGGGACACGTGTTTCGTTCCGGAATTGTCATTTTTTGTGGCGGGAAAAATCGGAAATGTATTGAGTATGCGATTTCTTGGCCCTGTGGTTTTTTAAGCTTTCTCTTCTATGTGTGGATTTATGTATAAACTAAATTTAGCAACTGACCTCCTACTCCTGACCAAGAGGCAATGCAAAAAACATATAAAAAATTTCCTTTGTGGTTTGGACTACGAACACACCGAAAACTTCCTCAGACCATTAAAATAATTCTACAAACTCACTCAAGACATCCATCCTATCTCATTCACTCTCAGAAATTTATTCAACTAGCATATTGCATGTATTTTCGTAGTTAAGAATTTACCTCTGTATAAACTGTGTAAATAGACGTAAGCTGGAAGAGACTATATTCTCCACAACACAGGGAATCCTAGTGTGGAGATTAGTGCATTGTATTATCTACAAAATGTTTATGCAACAATAAAGATTTTTGTATTTTGTATGTGATTTTGATATGTTCAGTATAATGATTGTAGATAATAACTAATAATGATAGTAAAAATATTAATATATATTTAACTTACTATAACATATATAAATAATGTGAATAGGTATGTGCTGCAAAACAACTTGAATTTGAAAGTAAAAGTATGTACTGATGAAATTTTGAGATTTCATGATAAGTAGGTATTGGTACATTTTGGCATTAAAGAAAATAATTTCGTAGAGTAAAGCCACGAACAGAAGCTAGTATAAATATTACTATAAATAACAACTGCATATATGTCGTGATCTTACAATAAAGCAAAACATCAAACAACGCATTGTCAACTAAATAAACACAAATGAGCAAAGTGTTCATCTTGTTGCATTGTACTCTATTGGAAAATGAATAATGAAAACATGAAAATAAATGTTATTGTTTGATCTGTCTATTGTTTTGATAAATATCAAAAGTAGAACACAATGGGAAATTAATCATATTATATTATAGTAGTCCTACCCAAAATACATAACTCCTGTTTTCTCATAAAATGGTTATTTTTCCGATTTTTGAAACATTTTTAAAGATGCTTGAAATGATTGTAGATTTTCATTTTTCAACAAATGGATTTCTGAAGAATGTAGAAAAAGTTCAATTTATACATTCGAAATTCAACGATTCATTTATTTACATCCATTTTTTTTTCATAAATAAACTCCATAATATAATGAAGAAGATTTCATAAATGTAGGTCTCAACCTAACCCTAAATAGGTCTCGCTCACCTTCCTATGTCACATGTCATTGAACTTTATTTCTAGGACACGAAGCTCCACGATGCTAACTTATTCAATAGTTAATAGACTATTTAACTATCATCTTTTAAATTAAAAGAAACATTTAAAATAGTTTGCCTTTTTACGAGTTTTCACGTATAAAATAATTACTAGATGATATTTAGATAATGCACAAACTGTTTAATTGAAAACGCCGACAATGCTATTTATATTTATACTAGTTTACCGCCCGCGGCTTCGCCCGCTTTGTCTAAAACCCAATAAATTATGTACTAAAACCTTCCTCTTGAATCACTCTATCTATTAAAAAAACCGCATCAAAATCTGTTGCGTAGTTTTAAAGATTTAAGTATACATAGGGACATAGGGACAGAGAAAGCGACTTTGTTTTATTAATACTAATTACTATGTAGTGATTAATGACTATCAGGGAATCACGAAACCTTGTAGATTGTGCTAGAGCATCAGATGAGATGGCTACAGGTAGCACGTTCAGGTAGCTGTATTATCTAACTAATTAGATTTTTAAAATATAGAAATTACAAAAAAACCTAACACTCCCCACTCCAACCGGCACAGCGATGCGATGCTATGCAATACTTTACCGCGGCAGTCCTCGAGTGCCACACGTATTTTTTTTTCTTTTGTTAAACTTCTCTACCAGGTTTGGGGCAATCTCTCTCCTTCTTTACAAAGCTGCGCAAGCTTTAAATAAATGGCGCTACTAAATCAGAGTTCTCCAATATTTTGAATAATCATCTTGGGCCGTATTATAACCAAATACGTACGATAACCATGATCGCAATAACCAGCCATGGTTAATTATGGTATAATATGAATTTGCCAGTCACTTCAATTCACAGCATAAACTGCCTGGAAATAAGAGGTCATAATATGTCCTGTTCAGTTTTATGGTAAACTAGAGGTCCGCCCCGGCTTCTCCCGTGGTACACATTTCGCAATAAAAGGTAGCCTATGTCCTTTCTCGGGTATCAAAAATCTCCATACCAAATTTTATGCAAATTGGTTCAGTAGTTTAGGCGTGATTGAGTAACAGACAGACAGAGTTACTTTCGCATTTATAATATTAGTATGGTTACAGAGTTTAATTGTTCTTTTAAACTTCACCACAAATTTCAAACAGCCTTACGAATCAATGATTTTTCTGCAACATTTTATGAATCAGAGAATCTAATTGTAATAAATAGGTAAGTCTATCACAGAAGCTTGGTTAGAAATGATCCATCGTCCCACGGTGTGATCAAGGTCGGAAGATCGCAATGCACGCCACGCCCACCGTCTCTGACGCATCCATTTTGCAATAATGCTAAGTCTTTGTATGGTACAATAATTGGTGAACCATGTAAATGTACTTGGACATAATATAAATTAAATAATCAAGAACTTAATATTAAAAAAGAGCGTGTGCGCCGAGCACACGTATAAGAAGTGAAACTTCTTTGCCAAAATCCAGAAGATACAAAAATCGTCGCCTTATTACGTATGACAAAATTTTACTTAATTTCAAAATTCCAGATAATACCAATAGATATTACTATGTATGTATGTATGTATGTGTATGTATATGTTCTAAATATGTATTATATAAAGAATAATGTAAAATTAACGTTACCTTATAATTGTTTCTAATGTCTAATAAAAATCGCAATATTACCTCTTCTTCTAGACAACAGCTATCGTTGTTTTAATATTATATATTTTTTTTGTAAAATTTACAATAAACTAAAATCTATATCTACTAATACTAGATTTCCGCCCGCGGCTTCGCCCGCGTTTTCAAACGAAAACCCGCATAGTTCCCGTTCCCGTGGGATTTCCGGGATAAAACCTATCCTATGTGTTAATCCAAGTTACCCTCTATATGTGTGCTAAATTTCATTGTAATCGGTTCAGTAGTTTTTACGTGAAAGAGTAACAAACATCCATACATCCATACATCCATACATCCATACAAACTTTCGCATTTATAATAGTATTAAGATTAAGATTAAGATAAGATTATAAAGAGGAAAGGTTTGTATGTATGTATGTATGGTTTTCACACATAAACTACTGGACCGATTTTGATGAAATTTGGCACAGATAATCAAAAGATCTCGTATCTTGCTTTGTCCTTAACATTGATATGAGCAACACCATCAAGCAATAATTACACTACACTTGACCTTATCAAACTATACTTAGCATACTAGTTCCTCAATAATAATTCATACGCTAACAATCTCACAATCAAGAGGAAGCAACTATTTACTATCATTAAGCAGAGAAATAATAAACAATTCTTAAAACAATAATACCTGATTGCATCTATGATTGCAGCAGATATGGAATGAAATCATCAGACCTTCAGCGACGAATAATAGAGTAATTACAGATTATGTCATGCTGATTGAACCTAGACGTAACTGTGTGGTGCGTCTACACAGAGCCAATTATAATTTTATGTAGAGCAGACAAGTAACTGAATTTTACATCGTGCTTTTGTAGTAATTTAAGTGTAGCCGAAACTAATATTGTGGTATTAAATTATGTTCTATATTATTTTTAAATAAAACTTATACTGAAGCAATAACATATTTTGAAGCTAATAAATTAATAATCATGAAAATAGTATCATGTTTGGTGCAATTTCCATGTTTATCCAATCTGTAGGTATAGGCCGGACGCTAAATATGTACTCTACAAGTAAACTTTCTGCAGATAGGATATCCAACTCCAGTTCCAAGTCTGAAACAAAAATAAAATATTATTATCATTAAAACGACTCTACCTTTTATAAAACATTGAAATATCTATTCTTTCGTTCGCGAGCAATGTTCGCCATTGTTAGCTCTGTTTAGACGTAGCATTATAACGTTATAGACGATATTGATTATTACGTGAATATAATAAATATAATAATATTGGAAATCATCGGTTGATCAGTTTCAGACAATTTAGATTAACAATTAGCGTCATATAATTGAATTATTTAGAACGAACTGATTTAGCCATTATTAATGTCAAGAGCGAGTGATTTATTGAATGAAAAGTGAGTTAATCTCAATAATTGAATTAAATACAAGTTCTTTGCCTAACTACGTCATTTTTAACTGGGATATGTACCTATGAACATTGTAAAATACTTTGTATTGTATTAAGTATGAAAAATTGTGATAAATCTCAATTCATAATAATTTTTTTTTTATTAAACATTTATTTTTTTTTAATTTTACTTATCTTCAGTCGTTTGTTCATCAAGGCCATCTATGTCATTGAGACTTCAAAACTTAATTGAAATAAAATATTTCAAGCGGAAAAGCCTAACAATGTTATTACAGTGCAATTATTCCCAGATAATCAAAATTACACTATGATAAATGATAACTCAAGGAAACCAGAATCATAACTAATAATGCCTGATATCTTCACAAAGCGTAAACTGCATAAACAGTGGAGATAAAGTCAATAATTATGAGTAATTAAACGTAGATAACATATTCAAACATATTCAGCTAACGAAGACACATTTTTTTAAACGTAGGCATAACATAAGTTTTGTTAAGTTGGTAAGATGTCATAATTTATCAAAATATTATTATGTAGAGTGCGTTTCACGAAAGAGTTCCCCTGCCGTTATGTTGGCATACCTGACTGTCAAAAACGAAATTTTTTTTTTTTAATCAAAAATGACAGAGAAAATATGCTCCTTTCATCCTAGCCTTATCCTGTATCTTACGGGGTCGGCTGCCTAGAAAGGAGAATATTTTCTCTGTCATTTTTGTTAAAAAAAATATTTTCGTTTTTGACAGTCAGGTAAGCCAACATAACGGCAGGGGAACTCTTTCGTGAAACGCACTCTGTCAATAAATGTATCAACTTTCAATTTTTACGTTGAAGTTTTTTTTTTACTTATGAGAGCAAGGAGTTCAAATAATTCATGATGCTTATTTTTAATGTATGTAAATGTACACAAATAATACGTTAACACTTTATGTGAAAATAAAATTATTAATAATTATACCTTCATAAATAGTGTGCACATTGATATTATTTAAGTTGTTTGATATTTTTGTATCATTTGTTTTTGCGTTCCTTTTTCCACAATAAAAGTACCTAATATTGAAAACTTTTGATTTAAATAATATACAAATCTATAAAAGGAAATGACAATCTCTTTGTTTACAGCAAACGTAAGTGAATGCTTCGTACATTTTCTCTTAGAGAAAGTTAAACTCAACCTAATAATGTGTTTGAACAGACATGCATATTGTATAAAAAAGTTATGAATTCTTAATTTGAAAGTCGTGGTTTGTGGAGCGTTAGTTTAAACTTTATTTATTTATTTTTTAATCGCATAAGTGTGCTGTGTAAATATTTTATAATTTTAACCTCGCAACACTGTTTTGATGACCGATGATCAATATAAAAATTAGCTCTATAAAGAACACTATAAGATTTAAATTAGTGATTTATCGTTATCCAATATTTATTATACATTCGTATCATTCAGTATCAGTTTATTTTGCAAGAAGTGAAAAACAGCAATGCTCTTTGAAGCTATTTTAATTTAACACTCTTAATGTATTATGTTTGCATATTAGACTCTACCTTTGATTTTGATCTGCTTCGAAGGGCTAGATTTAATTCAATTCATTCAACACTTATCAAGCTAACTATAATACAATAATTTCATGACTCTATTTTAGCGTGTCTGTATTAGTATTCTTTAAGCTATATTTATTTAGAGATCTCAAGATCTCGACACTTATCTTGGCTATAAAATATGAATACTGTAGCATACATTTTAGTATTCTACAGTTAACCACGATTACCAATACCTAACTATCTCAGAAACGCACTTTTTGGGAATACAATTATATTTTCGGATCACGTATGAAAGGTTAAAGTACTTTATATGGTTTTGTAAACAGCCGTTCTAAGAAATGCCATGATTTGTGTAATGCGAATTGCTAATGTGGGATTAAATCGCTTAAAGCCGTGTTTTTGCTTGATTGACCCGCTTTTGTTTATCATGATATGGGAATTGGGAATCCATATTTATTGCATTGAATTTTGTGAGTGATCCAGGGTGAGGCTTAGAATTGATTTTAATTTTTCTTTGTATATTATTGTGAGGTTTCATATATTTACACTGTTTAGTTATAAATAAAAATAAAAAAAAACACCAAAATAAGTAGACTAAATTATGAAGTAAAGTAAAGCAATGCAACCTTTAAAATACGGGTTAGTTACACTACTTATTATGTAATTGATATTATGTTCTAATTAGGTATCTACTAGTTAGATGCGAGTAAGAAACAATTCGATTTTTATATTTAACCAATTCGCATTGACCGACTTCCTCTACTTCTAAGTCATGAGTCTTTTTTATATCTGTAGATTCTAATAAACGAACAAATGACAATTTCAAATACGAAAATCAAATTCTAGAATGTTTTATTTCGAAATTTGAATCCAATCCACTTTTGAGTCTGTTTTCTGTGATGCCTCGTACATACAGCCTAGGTGTTGTGTATTCAAAAACGAGTTTTATGCCTTGTAATTGGAGTGCATTTTCGTTCGTGTATAGAGTTAGGTTTTAATAATAACCTGTTTGTGGACGCCGTGGGAACGAAGTCGGATATGCGAGGTATAATCGTCCGTCGGAACTGAGACTGCAATAGTCCAATTTTGCCTTTTACTTAGTTTGCTGGCTAATTCGTTTGGGCATCGCCTGTTTGATAGACTTGACCTTTATTGGCTATTAGTACACAATTAAGCGAGACTTTCATATAAATATGTAAAAGTTTACTGCAGTATATACTACTTACTTAGGTAATAGAAAAGCGTTTTGGATTGTTAATTGTAAACATATAAGTTTTGTTAGTAGATAAACTAAAGTTTTAAAATGGTTTTAAATCATTTTTATTGTAATAATTAACTACTGGTCTTAATCATAATAATTGAGAAGCTACTGTTTTTATATAATTAATGTGTTAAAAACGACCAAAGCTACTAAGAAATTTCTAGACTTGTCAAACAAAGAATATTCGCGTTGTTTTAAAACAAAATACGATACTTTCCAAGCACTCAAACAAAAATACTAAACGCATAGTAAAATAGAAAGTTATAATAAATGGTCAATTTCCACAAAACAGGTGCAAGAAATGAACTGGCTCATTAAACTATGAATTATTAAAAAGCTTTGGATTTCCGACAGAATCGTGATCTACTAATAGTTGATCATAAGTAATTAATAATAATTGAGAACGATTATTGCTTATTCGATAAATTAGAATCTCATTACTTAAAATAATTAATTCAAATGTTTTGTTAATTATCAACTAGCTTTCCGCCCGCGGCTACGCCCGCGTTTTCAAAGAAAAACCCGCGAAGTTCCCGCTCCCCTGGTATTTCCGGGATAAAACCTATTCCATGTCTAAGTTACTCTCTATATGTGTGCTAAATTTCATTGTAATCGGTTCAGTAGTATTTGCGAGAAAGAGTAACATACATACATATACACACATCCACATTGTTAGGAACAAACTTTCGCATTTATAATATTAGTAGGATATGAGAGGATTTTCTTATTAGAAACTCTTAATAGAATGTTTGAGAATAAACCGAAAATTTCCTCTTAGAATTTTAACTTTTATAAGAAATGACCATGACTCTTGTTCTTCAAATAAAATCTTTTTTACATAGTAGTGTAGTTCTCATCAGATATTTAAAATAGGATCGGAAATGTAAATCTAATGAATAATATTATGTGTATCATATCCTACTAATAATCGGTAAGTGTGAATGTGAGGTTGGTTGGTATCAACGCCAAAAATTATTCGGCGATTTTTTAGATATTCTGTAGTTATAGTCAGGAAATATATGAAAAGTAAGTTAATTAAACATAGGTATGTCATTAGTCATTACATTAAAAACACTCCGTATTATTCATATAAAATTTAAACATAATTTGAATAAGAACAAAAGATATTATCTATATCTAATATCTAATATATATTATAAAGGCGAAAGTTTGTAAGGATGTATGGATGTATGGATGTTTGTTACTCTTTCACGTAAAAACTACTGAACCGATCACAATGAAATTTAGCACACATATAGAGGGTAACTTGGATTAACATATAGGATAGTTTTTATCCCGGAAATCCCACGGGAACGGGAACTATGTGGGTTTTCCTTTGCAAACGCGGGCGAAGCCGCGGGCGGAAATCTAGTAGTAAAATACTTATGGGTACAAAATGATTTCGTTAAAATTCACAACCATCTACAAAAGCCCTCAATAATTCTTGAAACATATCCATTTTAAGATGCAAATAGTAAAGCTCAGCACATAAGATCAAACAGACAAACAAGGTATATAATGCGATCTAAATATAGACTCATTATTATGCGCAAAGTGTTACAAAAAGCATAGAGCATTCTCCATAAAATATCACATAATAACAGCTTCGTGTAAACAGATGCTTAGTTAGACCTACCACGGTTTTAGAAGCAATCCAATCATTCCTTATCTATCGCTCTTCAAGTATAAGATTGTAATACTACTTGCAGATGAAGTAGCGCAATGTATGTTGCTGAACGCGATAATAAAAACAGGTATGTTTTATCCATTGCTTCTTAAGTATCAGATGAGCAATGGAAATTGTTAACATAGAGGGCAATGTATGTCGTCAATTCGATACCATCGGCGTTTAAAAGCCTGTTATATACTTGCGCAAAGCTTAGACAGTGATGAGTCATGTGTTTCATAATATATTGTATAGATTTCTATAGAAAATATATTCGTAAATCATATTAGCAATAAAATTGTATTACGGAAGTAGAGAGTAAAATAATTTACAAACAAACGGCGCCAACTCGACACAGAAACACTTTTTACATTGCAGTTGGAAATTAGATAAGGAAATAAACGGAATACTGCTAATATTTCGTATATAAATTGATAGTAACTAGGTAAGTAAAGAAAGGAGAGGTCTATCCTACAAATATTATAAATGCGAAAGTTCGTGACGATGGATGTATGTGTATTGTGTATGTATGTTTGTTTGAGTACTCTTTCAAGCAAATACTACTGAACCGATTACAACGAAATTTAGGACACATATAGAGGGTAACTTGGATTTACACATAGGATAGTTTTTATCCCGGAAATCCGACGGGAGCGGGAACTATGCGTTTTTCTTTGAAAACGCGAGCGAAGCCGCGTAATACAAATATACGCTGCCCGATGTTTAAAAATATATCTTTTTTAATGTATTCTTAATTCGATTAAAATGTATATCTATCGATGCTGTTTGTATGCCGAATTTTATGCAAATTATGTTTAATCTATTTTTGCATGATTACGTTACAAACATGAAATCAGAAATCAATGTTTATCGTAAGCTAAATGATTAGAATAACATAGGAAAGATAAAATTGTTTTTCAGTTTCATTTAAAAAAAAAAACAGACTTAAAAATATACTAAAATAACTGATTAAAATGCTTGATTTCTAGCTGCAGTTTAATAATTCAAAAAAATACTGAACTGTCCTTCTAATATTTAGAAAAATGTTTATACTGAATGTAACTTCAATATTTAGAAAGATTTTTTTTTTATTATACTAAAAATAGTCACGAGCAATCATTACAATAATACTTGAAATTAAATCCAACATCATACCGTTATAACCTTAAATTAAATATTAATATAATATTTCATTACACAAACATATTTGTATAAGAACAATCATCGTTCCGCGGTTTACTGATGGGCATTATACCAACATCAAATATTGAAGAAATCTTGTAATATACACCTTAAGAAGCTTATATAAACTCGATCATGTTAACGGTATTCTGAGATATTGCCTAATTCTGCTAAAGCGAGTCACGATTTAATTTAATTTATTGGACGTGTAGACTCGATTATTTTGTGGTACAACTGAGGCTTTGAAGACGTCTGGTAAAGTTGAAAAAATGGTAAAAGCTGTATGTTAATCATTAAGCTTAAGTTTCGTACGCGCTGTTCGAATCAGGCCCCCTATGCAAGTGGCTTTCTGTTAGCGTAGCGTTCAATAGAATTGACTACGAATGTATGAGATTGACGTAAGCTGTAGATAAACGTATCTACAGCTTAGGTACGTCAATCTCATACATTCGTAGTCTATTCTATTGAACGCTACGCTAACAGAAAGCCACTTGCATAGGGGGGCTGGATAATTGTATCATAGTGTTTATCTTGGCTATATAACACTAGCTGTGCTCCGGGGTTTCACCCGCATTGCTCCGCTCCTGTTGGTCTTAGCGTGATAATATATGTATAGCCTATAGCCTTCCTCGATAAAATGGCTAACTAAAACCGAAAGAATTTTTCAAATCAGACCTTTAGTTTCTGAGATTAGCGCGTTCAAACAAACAAACCATCAAACTCTTCAGCTTTATAATATTAGTATAGATTAGAATTTATGAGCCATAGTAAATAATAAAAATCAACTATGTACCTACTTTATACCTGTATAATATTAATTACCTATAGAATAAATTACTATTATTCTTATATATAAAAATGAATCGCAAAATGTGTTGGTAAGCGCATAACTCGAGAACGGCTGAACCGATTTCGATAGTTCTTTTTTTATTATATTCCTTGAAGTACGAGGATGGTTCTTATGTAGAGAAAAGGTAAACATGTACCATGGGCGATGCCGGGGCGGACCGCTAGTAGGTAATATATATGTAATTCCTATATACGATATACATTTTGGATTTCATAGATATACAAGTGACTTTTATAATGAAGCTTTTATAAATTTTCTCATTACTCTCTCACGAAAAAACGCAATTAGAGATTTGGAGTATTTTATAATTACAAAATTTACCCATTAATTCACGCCTATATCTCACTATTATTAGTTATTCTAATTAAAATCACTCAAATATTCCGTAAAAAGTTACAATTAATTATTACACATTCATCAACATTCATTCACAATTCACAATTAATTTGTTTAATTGCATTTGTACCTGTTTCTATAAGTAATTAAAAATTAATGCAAATCTTATATATAAAAATGAATCGCAAAATGTGTTGGTAAGCGCATAACTCGAGAACGGGTGGACCGATTTCGATAATTCTTTTTTTATTATATTCCTTGAAGTACGAGGATGGTTTTTATGTAGAGAAAACGTAAATATGTACCACGGGCGAAGCCGGGGCGGACCGCTAGTTTAAAATAAAATCAATTCTCAATAATTCCAGAATAGATAAGATACACATAACACCATAAAAATATAAATAATAGACATACAATTATTTGTAGTAGCATTTTTGTTATTGCTAATCAATAATAAGGAATTATTTCATGATCCCACGATACTATAAGAATAGATTTTAATTACCAATGCCTTCATTTTAATTATTTTATTACATTCTCAACATATTATAACTTTCTAATAATAATTACAAGCTCGCAATGTCATCCGTAGAACCTTCTTTTCCTTTCATAATTTAATCTAAATTCTTCCAGCGTCTGAAAGAATAATAAAAACTTTCTCACATATACAGTTGAAGTAAAATAAGTACATATATATTTTAACATTTTTTTATTTGTATATGTTTATATTAGAAATATTATAAGTAGATTCTATAACATAGATTCACCTTTTGAGAATATGAAAACCAAAAACACACAACCATTTGATTTGAGTTTCTTATTTCAGGCAATTATTTCTGTCAGATCTTTTTGTTATTATTTCATAGATAATTCCCTTCACAAAGCAAACTGTAGGTACAATTAGAAAGATGCAAAGAAAGGTCTAATCTAGCTTAATAATTATTAATTAATATGAAAGCCTACATGATAACAACTGAAAAAATGAAACTACTTAAGTATGTAAACGCCAAATTTTTGGTCAAATCTTTTCTGATCAATAGTTTCTAGGATAGGCGCGTTCAAACAAAAAAAGCTTTAAATATTAGCATATATATGTATTTAGTAAAATGTAACACGACACAATTAAAACAATAACAGTATATTAAACACAAGCACACGGAATACAAAGTATACGTATAACTTTCAGCAGATCCACGAAGAACATAGAAATACATATATGATCTGAGATACGTCCGTTATATCATTTAATATTCTGTTCAGGAAGCTCTCTGTGGGAAAACGACTTATCTATAGCGACGATAAAAATCGTCGTGATTTACATATCCTAGCTACTTGTCGCCGGTTGGTTATTGATGCAGTTTATTATATTTGACGGTAATTGGTTAAATTTGGGCGTAGCCATGGAAATGCTCGAATAGTAATGATTAACTTTGTGGATTATATGGTTCAATAGATTACTAGTAAAAGCTTCAATAACGCTATGTCGCGAATTTATCGACCTTCTTGATCGAAAATTTCCACGTTTCATCCATTTATTTTTATTAATCGTTTGGGTCATAGAGCATAGAAGCGATCGGAACTAAACACTTGTATTGGTAACTTCGTCAATGAAGTAGTTATTGTTGTCCTAATATTTATACATACACTTACTATTTTAAAACAGTATTTTACTGATCTGGCTGTTGAGTAGATAATGGATGAAACCGCAGACTAAAGCTGTTTACAATTATTAAGCATTGCTACAGGTGAGATACCAAAACTTTACAAATTCTGCTCCTCAAAAGGTGCTTTTGGCTGTTCATTAAAAAAACAGCACACAAGTGAACAACGCGAATCGAACCGTAAAATTACCGTGGACACTACAGCACAATACTCTTTTGTTAGAGATAGTCACAAAACCTTTTTGTATAAAGGGCAATCAGGTGTTTTGCAAGACATTGCCAACCTGCAAGCACCAAGCTATTCTGAACCTTATCAGCAAGTACTTTAAATCCAAATTTGGCGATAATTGCTTGTAAAGAACACCGTATGTCTTGAGTTTTTCTGAATTTCACAGCATCTGGCAAGAATTCGCGAGATCTTAACACGGACGCATCTGCTGCTGACATTTGGTACGTGCCAAGAAGAAAAAATGGTATCTTTTAGTAGGTAGATTTAGAAATGCGCCATAATGATGTTAAGAGCTAGAGTTTCCGCTCAATGATTAAATTTCATCTCTATTATTAATATAAGGCAGATGGATAGATGGATTGGATGTTTATGCATCAGTATACTATATACATTTTATGAGAAAGACGTACAAAATTACGGAGTATTTAATTTAACTTAATTTAACATAATATTTTATTTAACTTAATTAAGCAATGAAACTTTAAACGTTGCTTTAAACAATTAAAAACTCATATTATATTGGCAGCCTTAAATTAAACATCTAGGTATTTATATGTAGGTAGGTACTTAATTAAAATGAAAAGGTTTAAATTACTAATTGTAGTGTGTAAATATTATAACTAAAATATATAATCGAATTCAAAAATAAATTAAGTAGTACAAACTTGATTAGCAAGAATTAATTCAAAATATGTTCAAAATTAAAAGGATTCATTCGTTGAAACAAGAAGCGATAGATTTTTTTACTATTATGCTAATTTAAGTTCATTCATACATATATTTAAAATTATTCATTGATAATCTCAAAAATTACTCACACGAATATTTTTTATGAACCTCGCCATTAATAGGACTACTATACCTCTTTAAAACCAGTACCGTTTAAAAAATTATTTGCTCCAAAATTAACATTCGGAATTCCTGTGCAGCTTTTATATTTAATTATTTAAGGTCTTAACAAAATTGTGCTCTTTTATTTGTGTGCGAGAAAACTTGAAAAATTTCGTATATTACCGCTTACTTCATGTTAATTAATTCGCTTAATTCGTTTGACTTTACAGAAGTCCGAACGGGTCCAAACAGACATCTGCTTTATCTACTTCCTTTACCTGGCCATTCGCATATGTCTTGCAAGAAAAAATCTCGTAATGATACAAAAGTTGCTTCAAAAACGCGTGAAAAACATCTGCTGCGCCTTAAATGCAACACAAATGAAATTAAACCTTATCTGCATGCTGTTACAGTACAAGTTTCTGTGTGTATTTAAATAGAGATGGTCGCTTTGTGTCTTCGGCTGTGTCCGTCGAAAGTCGGATATCTTCGTTCGCGTGGAGAACTTAATTTAACAAGGAAATCGCATGCATGTGTTCTTGACCAGTATTTATGTAAATTTATATTTAAGCGACAGCTTAGTGCGATTATTGTCCCCTTGGTTTTCCAGTTAAGGGCAGGCATATTGAGTCGTCGTGAATATAAATTTGCTGGCAATTGAAATGTTAATTCACTTCAAATTGAAATTGTGATTGTTGTAGAAGGGCTGTTTAACTTAAACAAAACGTCTACTTTACAAGCCTTTTCCACTTTGTATTACAAAATGGCAAAAGTTGGGGAAAATTACCTTACCTATTTTAGGTAAAGCTTAGGTACCTGATTTAATTAAAACTTCTTCTATTACTCTAAGAATTTGTAGATGTTTTTTGAATAATTATTTCGTGGTTTTCTGCTTATAAAGCAATCTATTATGTCTGTTTTTCGTAGGCTGGTAGCATAGTAAAATGTAGTAAATTGTAATACGACTTCGAAATCTCACCAATATCGCTCTAGTTGTTTTTGCGTGATTGAGTAACCAATATCCAACGATCGGAATTCCGTGCAAATATGTAATAAGTTTTATCATAAATTTACAAAGCCATAAATCTAACTTGCTTTCAAATATTATCTATATGCAAACTTCTAAGTGCTAACTTTAAGAACACTTAGACGAAACTTAAATAAGCTTTACGCTAAAGTGTTTGTTAAGTTAACGATTTGAAATTTACCTCTACTAGTTGGTATTAGGTGATTTCTATGTAAATATTAAAACGATAAATTTCTAAAATACTTAAAAGAACTTAATAAAAATTGTTTAATCCGCAAGTTTATATTGTTCAAATAAAAAAAATGTGAATAGAAATATTAAAACAACAACTTAATAGAACATAATCAGAATTGTTAATAGTTCGTTTTCTTCAAATTAATATAAACATTGTTTGGCCTCATTTTCTTTTAGTTCAAATCAAAATTTTAAGTTTGTAATGCACCACCACCATAAATGTAATCCTTCTAAATTTTCGGGTTGTCTGGCAGAAATCGCTTCCAGCGATAAGACCGCCCTCTGTACATGTTGTTACTTGTATGGTTCTTAGTTTATAATCCTGTATTAAGTGTGCAATAAAGTATTTTTCATTCATTCATTCATTCATTGTTATTCACATAAATATAAATCATATTAATCTATATTCAACTAAAGAATGCATAACAATTCGCAAGAAACTTCAAATCCACAATTTAACAGTAATTAATTATTACTCTACTCCCCTTGAACTTATCACAACATTTCGAAAGTAAAAAACGCCTGATGGACAAAACTAAAGGTGTTTGAGTTTTTTACATTACCATCTTCAAGGTTAGTTTTCGTGCATCTGCCCATCTTAGGAACAAAACATCTGCATATTCAATTAATAGCAAAAAACTTGACCTACTAAAAAACCTACTTTTTAGTGCAATATTTCTACGATTTAACTATAACTTTTCTATCAATATTAAACTCAATCTTATCGCAAAGAAATAACGGCGTATTTCGTTTGGTTTATTGTAAAATTATGTCAGTAAAAAGGTGCCAATTTCCGTTCGGATGTCACATATCCGTTTCTAAAAATCAGCGGTAAGTGATTAGTGCGCATGTGCTTCGTTTTTTATTATTTTTAATTTTTTCCCAGTTAATTTATCATTAGAGAAACAGCTGCTTTTCCAACAATGTGGTTTATTTGCATTCCTTGTGAGATATTTTGTTTTTACTAATATATAGAGGTATGCTGGCGACCGTGAAATTTAAACTGGATCCCGAAATTAAAGCGGACATTCCATTCATGTAATTATTCAGCATTTTGTGTATTTTAAAAATTAAGACTTCGTTATCGTACACACCTACTGGCTACTAAATAATTGACAAACGTTTCGGAATCTTCTCTATTTAATTATTCGCCAGTTACCTAATGTTATAAGATTTTTATTAAAACCTAATATTACACGATTGTTTATTCTCAAAAAAAATCTTCTCATCATTTCCAATTTGTAATCCTCCTTATTATTTCAATTTAAAGACAGAAAACATATCATAATTCGGTAGTCCAGTAAAACTTGACTGAACTACGACTTACCATGTCATAAAAGAACTAGATAAAAACATTGTTTGATAATTTACAATCAACTTATTCCTTTCAACATTACATAAATTGAAGAAACAAATATGATCTCTACTTCCTTCTTTTTTCCTTTTCCAAAAACGAAATACCAACTGTTCCTTTTCTTCTTAGACTACCTTCCTCATACCGCTTCCTGGCTCTTTCCTAAAAAAAATAATTTCAACTGATATCAAACCGCATGAACAGTAACTAACTGCGCATCCTGCAAACACCAATTGTACGTTAAAATTTCTCA
The DNA here is from genome assembly GCF_061535395.1 of Colias eurytheme. NCBI lineage: Eukaryota > Metazoa > Arthropoda > Insecta > Lepidoptera > Pieridae > Colias > Colias eurytheme. Next base: position 6,704,219 of record NC_142999.1, on the reverse strand, counting down.
TGGCTAGTGCATCAAGAATAGCACCTTGCAACTCGGATATCCGCGTGGAGTTCATAAAATCTTCCCACAGCACACACCTTTCGTACTTGTCGTCAAAAAACATAACACCTTGCGGCTATCGATGAAAAAAGGCTGATCGAAATCATTTTTCCTTTTGCTTGTCTCATGGGATTGTTTGGGATGGGGACATTATATGTATTTTACTATTGTCCTTTTAGGAATTTTTTATGTTTAAGAAATTCAATTACAGTAAAATGGTTAAAAATGTTGTTGCTAAATTCAGTTTGCGCTCCTGTCTTTGAACAATATTTATCTCACAGAAATAATTAATATAAATATCGAAATAATGTGTTATCAAAAATTCGTTCATGCTTGTTAAAGATCCTATCTTTACGCTAAAGGAAACCTTTACCTTCAATCCTCACCAATAAATTAAAGATTAAGAAAGAGATATTCAACATTTCACCTCTACTCCGTGAATAAAGCAACGATCAAATCTTTAAAAAAGCCTTCAATATGAAATAATTCAAAACACATAACTTAAAATAACCATGCAGGTGATATATAACATAAAACACATAACGTCAAGCTCCCAGCATCAGGTGTTTGCAGGTAAAATCTTCAGTTTCTCAATATCAGAGAGAAGCAGATGCCCAACCCGTTAGATGCATTGTGATATGAAATCAAGAACGGCATGTGATCCCGTCTTGTATGCCACATGTTCGCAATCAACCAACTGTGAGGTTTTGGAGACATTACACTAGCGGAAAACTAAACGCACGTGAGAAAGTTGAGCATTTGTTTTGAGCAATAGATATGGTGCGAGAAAGTTGTATATTTCGTTTTAATGCATTCAAATGCTGCTGAAGTGTTTGTAAAAAATCACAAGACGGGAAGGAGGATTTTAAATTATCTCTAATTATTGAGATTTGTGTTTTAGTCTGTTGGTTTAATGTAAAATATACAGCGATTTGTTGTTTAAAAAATAAAGAAATAAGACTTACAATCTGTGTTGTTTATATACACGTGTAAGTTACACGTGTATATAAATAACACAAATCAGATAATATCCAAGGTTGATAATCTTTTTAAATTTTAATCTTAATCAAATTCAGTTTAAGATCCGATTTTAAAAATTCTAATCAACCTGTCTAAAATACTAGTTTTAGATATTTTATTCTTAGGCATCCACAAATACACTAAATCTGAATCAGATTAGTTACAAAATTGAATAATCTATTCAGCTTTATAATATTTTTGTATTGTAGTTCGACATTAGGCCTTTTGAAGGGCTTTTCAAAACGCTACCTTCGTGGCTTCTCAAGCCGTAGAACTATCGCTGATCAGCCGAATGTTGTGTAAATTACAACAGGTCACTAATTTGGAGTTATATGATAAACAGGTATTTATCACCTGATGGCCACTGATCTACACCTGTGAAAACATATGACATTACTAAAAGCCAAGATAATTTTAGATATTTGCGTAACTTATCGATGTAATCAGTTGCATATGATAGTGTTTATTTTTATTATGTGGCTATCGTATACATAATTAATATAATTTTATCAATTCAATCTTCTGCAAGAGGCAAACAGCTTGTCTTTATTTATTTATTTATTTATTTACCCTTCAATAAAACTATACATAGAAAACTTATTGCTAATATACAAAACAAAAAACAGTATAGTTTATTAGGCGGCCTTATCACTTAGAAGTGATCTCTTCCAGGCAACCTGGGCAAAAGGTAACAAGCTTACTGAAATTACGATGGTAGGTAGAAGAAAAAAGGCAAGGAACAAAAAAAAACAAGATAAATAAATAAATGATAATAATTAAAATAGATATACAGGTAGATATATAAATAAAGATAAATATAGATGAATATACTACACTCGAATATACACAATTACATTTTTATTAATAATATATACAATTTACTTATATAACTATAAATTATATACATGGTACATATTATTAAATACATGCATACTACATAAAACAAATATAAAATTGTATAAATACATACATATACATATCTGTGTATAGATAATAATATGTAAATACATAGTTAATGTGCCGAGTTGAAAGCAGTAGTGAGAAAATGTCGTCGCAAAAGGGTTTTAAATGAAGATATATTTTTAGCTTGTCTAATAGGTAGTGGCAAAGAATTCCAAAGATTGACAGCAGTGGCAACATACGATTTAGCAAGGAAGTGAGTACGTCGAACAGGAACACTCAAGGTGAGTCTATCAGCCGAGCGAAGAGAATAGATTTCATTGTGCAGGAAGGAAAAATTGTTTTTGAGATAAATAGGAGCAGAAGGATCAAAAAGGATACGGAACAGTAATTGCAACAAATGGAGATTCCGGCGAAAACGGATGGGGAGCCACTTGAGCTTTTTTCTGTAGATGGAAACGTGATCGTATTTTCGAAGGCCGAAAATAAACCTAATACAAAAATTTTGGAGTCGCTCAAGTTTATCAGTTAGCTCTACTGATAAATCAGGAAAACATGCATCAGCGTAATCAAGGATAGGAAGTAGAAGGGATTGTGCTAGCATAATTTTAGTGGGAATGGGCAAAAAGTTACGAAGCCTTCGGAGCGTTGCGGAAGCGGCATAAATCCTACGGCTCAATTCCTGGATATGATTAGTCCAGGACAACGTTTGATCAAACAGGACACCTAAGTTTTTGACTACCTTTTGGTAAGGCAAGACTACGTCACCGATTTTGATGCTAGGCAAAATACCCCAGTCGATTTCAGAAATTAGGTAAGGACTACCGATTATGATGACATTGCTTTTAGAAGGATTTAGTTTTAGACCAAAATCATCGCACCAACTAAGTATAGAAGCTAATTCATTATTACAAAAATCTATTGCCTTAGGTAAGTCAACGATAGTAGACTGGGTATAAATCTGTAAATCGTCTGCATACATATGGTACAGAGCCGTCAATCGGGAACATAAGGAATTGATAAAAATGGAGAAGAGGAGAGGAGACAGGACACCGCCTTGCGGAACACCAGCAGAGACTGCGCACCAAGACGAGTATTTAGAACCTATCATGATACGCTGCCTCCGACCGGTAAGGTAGGAACGAAACCAGTCAGTTACCGAAGGAGATATGTTAATTAAACGCAGCAAACCCAACAGTATGTCGAAGTCAACGGTAGTAAAGGCATTGCTGAAATCCAGCAGAGTCAGTACTGTGAGCTGCTTATTGTCAATACCAGCACGAATGTCGTCAGTAACCTTGATAAGAGCTGTAGTCGTACTATGACCAGGACGGAAACCAGATTGGAAGTCACTAAGGATATTGTGTGTATTAAGGAAAGAGGTGAGTTGGTTATGAAGAAGACGTTCAAGGACTTTGGAGAGGAAAGGTAGTATAGAGATGGGACGATAATCAGAAAAGGAATTAGGATTAGATTTTTTAGGTAATGGAATAACTTGTGCATCTCTCCAAACACTTGGAAAGACGCTAGTGGAAATGGAGGTATTGAAAATGTGAGTGATAATGGGAACAATGAGGTCAAGGATAGGAATGATCATATTACGGCTAACAAGGTCACAGCCAACTGCGTTTGATGATATTGACAATATCGCTCTATTAACATTCCGTTCAGTAACAAGGCTGAAAAGGAAAGCAGGATAGTCAGGGGTAGGGAGTGAGGAGAGGTTGGCAAGAGTACGGTTTTTCTTACTGATTTCAAGAGAAGGAGACGATGTAAAGTGCCCATTAAGCTGTTCAATGTCGAGATTGTGAGGGGAGTTGTGAGTCACTTTACCAGCGCCTAAACTTTTCAAGAATTTCCAGTTGGAAACTGAATCACCGTTCTCAAGAGACTTGTGGATATGACGACGTTGAGCGTCTCTGCACAATACATTGCAGCGATTACGTATTCGTTTATACTTTGCCCGCGCTTCGTCCGTTTGAGCCATTTTAAGTTTGGATTTAGCACGATTCCTTTTCAACGATAGACTTTTTAGCTCAGGTGAAAGCCAAGGAGCCGGTGTGTGCTTCTTTTTAACTGGTCGTAATGGCGCGTGTCTGTCATATAAATCTACAAGCAGCTTGTTAAATAAGGACACTTTCGTATCAATGAGCTCTGCTTCGTAGACCTCACGCCAACAGATAGTTTTCGCATCAGACCGGAGTAAATCTCTGTCCATCCCCAAAAAATTACGAAGCAGAACAGTGGAGGGTTTGAATTTAGGAGATCGGAGCTTGTATGAAAGGTAAATAAGGTCATGGAAGGAAAAAGCATCGGCAGGACACTGCCCATGCTTGGATATGAGGTTGGGTAAGGAGACAATCATCAGATCTAATAGTGAGGGATTACAGCCAGGAAAGTAGTGAGTAGGATTTAAGGAAATGGTGTGGAGGTTGTGGGAGTTGAGGATGGAGTGCAGCTTATTAGCACGGCTGTCACCTCTAAGCAAGCATGTGTTAAAATCTCCCATAAAAATTAAATGCTCATATTGTGGAGACAGGTTATCAAGGAGGGTTTCAAAAGAGGAAAAGTAATCAATGGATAGAGAAGGACTGTAAAAAACGCCAAGGAGGATTTTGGAATGTGGCAAGTGTACTTCAATGAGGAGATGTTCGGTTGAATTGGAAGGAGGAGGTTGAGGGGAGGAGCAAATTAATTTAAACGGGATATGAGATCGGAGGTAGATCGCCACGCCACCACCACCCTTTCCAACACGATCGTTGCGTATGAGGTGAAAGCCAGGAATAGAATAAGCAGCTGATGGATGACACGGTTTGAGCCAGGATTCTGAAACAAGGATGGCATGGATATTTCTTGACGTAAACGATGAGAGCATGTCAGGAAAATGTGCCGGAATACTTTGTGCATTGATGTGGATGGCATTAAAATTTTTAGGGACATCATTAAAAAAGGAGGAAAGGGAAAAATCGAGAGGAGGAGGAATGGCACTATGAAAACTATCCTCACTGCAGAGCGACGAATCGGTTAATAAATCGGCATTGATATCAAAATTCACACTAACATCTGACATCTAAAAAAAAAAAAAAAAAAAAAAAATAAAATAAAATAAAATAAGTAAATATAGTATAATAAATAATAATAATATATAAATATATAAATATATATAAAATATGAATAAAATAAAACTTAAATTTGTAAAATTAAAGGTACGCTTGATTACCCTGTACCCACCGCAACAGTAAAAGTATCACAATTAAGCACAATTATTAAGTAGGTAACATTAGATAGTTTAAAAACAAGCCAAATAGTTATAAATAACATAAAACAATATAAAAGTTTATACATATCGACAAATCAATAATTTCTAAACAAAAACCAAGACAAAAACTTAACTGAATATTGTAACTGGCAATACCCAAAATGACTTTGATTATGACAGTTATGACATTTGACAAAGCCATGACATCTGACAGTTGACAAATACAAAACAAAGATATTATAATTATTGTGAAGGTACGATAATAAATATATTTTGCATATAACCGTATCTAGTAAATTGAAAAGAAGCAAATCAAAAAGATGAAAATTAGTTATTACAGTAATTTTGAGAGTCAGCCAACAGTCAAATGAAATTAATAAGTTTTAACCAAAAAAAGTACAAAGATAATTAAAATTTTAAGAATAAAAGCAAAACATAATCTTTCGAATCCTGATATTAAATGAAATAAGACTACTTAGCTCTAGTTGGCCTTTTAGAGCGAGGAACACCTTTGATGTCTTTAGCAAGGTCTCTATTAGAGGCAGATGAACTTGGAGGAGGCTTGTTGTCTTTCCTTAGTTTATAGATTATTCGTTTTTCTGACGAACGTGGAAAGTTTAGCAAATTGTCTAATATTTTCTATTTACTAACAGATTTAATCTGCTCATATGTGTGCCGTATATAGTTAAAAACCAAGACAATATGATCAGTTTTCATATAACCAATATGTAATATGTTATATATTATGTATGCTTAGGACCTATTATTCCACAAAGGAATTTTGATCCATTTAAACAAGAAGTGGGTTTAAATAGACATTTACAATAACCATCAGCTACTAAAATACTATTCTCGAGACAATTGTATATTTAGTAACATTACTCAATATTTAATGAACTTGTACACTTACCTACTTACTGTATAATTTGATTTATTTTTAACCATTCTCTTTGAAGACGGCACACTTCAAATTTGTTTACATGACGGCAATAAACACGCTTCTGTTATTTATGCGTTCTCTGTTCACTGCTTGATCACTCTGTATGAAGTGAAATACCTGTTTGTTTATATTATATTGCTCCTCAACGGCTGAAACGATTTTGATATAAGTAGAGAAGTAAGTATATAAAAGTTTTGTTACGAATCAGGCATTTGTAATGTAAGGAGTTCAGTATTGAAGCAATTCTTATTTGTAACGCATGCATCACGCATGATAGACAATCAAATAGATTGTAAAGTGCATTGAAGTTAAGTAAAGTGCAAAGAAACAAAATAAAACTCTCCCTTTTAATATTAATAATTATAGAGCACAGACGATAGAGCATTATAACTCACAGAACTTCGGAAAAAATATACAAAAGTAATATGCTCCCAAAATATATAGATGAACACTTTTTTTTTGCTAAATACAGTTCGATGCACTGAAACACCTTTAAAATCGATGACATAAAAGTGTCATGGCAGACAGTTGAGATGTCATATGTAAAACAGCGCGTGGCATGCTTTTTTCACTCATCCAGCATCTGCTAAAACACATTTCACGTCAGTTGTTTAATGAGCGAATTCCAAGAGATAATCCTAATTAGTTGAAAATAATGTTCGCTGATTTTTCATCTTTATTTCTTTGCATTTTTCGTGCTTAGCGCCGCGTGGGATTGCGTGCGGACCAGTAATTGTATTTAATTATAATTAGTATGTGTAATTAGTGATTTGCTTTATTTGTCCTAGCTCTAATTATAGTACTGAAACATTTCGATTTAAATGTTTGTAATTAACATTTTTTGGACGTATAAAATAACTCTTGTGCAATCATTTTTTTTTTTATTCGTCTCAGATACTACCAATCAATCTTAATCATTCTGTCAAATTGTTGGAAACTCTAATTATTTAATCATGCTATTGTCAGCAAAAGCAAACATATATAGGTACTTTTTTATTTTCATTCGAATCAAAATAATTTAACAAATTTTTTAAGAGGGGTTAGGCGGTCAGCGAAAATTCAGCTATTCGCACCTTAAGTGAGGGGTGAGGGGGTTCGCGTTCAGTATGGAATCAACGTGCTCGAAACCAAAAATCGTAAGCGCCATTCACATTTTTTATCAAAAAGTGAATGAAAATATTTAGTATTTTCTAAATCTAAAACAGTCCCATCACACACACGTTCTGTAATACATATTAGAAATTTCAGTGCGAAAAAACTTCAATATTTTCAATTATAGCTCATAGATAACAGTCCATTTACCGTTTTCACCTACTAAGGGCCCTTAAGACTTTTTCACATAGATGTTCCACATTTCTCGTTTCGATACAAAATCATATCTTAAAACCATTACAGACTTTCCTTTAAAGCTCAAAGCTCTCCAATCTACGTATAAAATGCCACAAAGTATATAAATACCTGACCTTTATGTAATGTTATGTTAACATAGATCCGACCTTATTAGCTCCTCTATACACCATATGCATTTTATATCCTCTGTTTAATGAAACTACATTTATTGAGTACATATACAGGAATTAAAACTGCCCAGTTTATCGACCATACGCTTAATTGAGTTTTTAAATATTTCTTTAATTAGTGCTAGTTTTGTTTCCGCCAAGCAAAAAACAAATGTATGCTAAAATAATAAAAGTCCATAAATTAAATTATGCTGCCAATTCAATTAACTTACGAAATAACCTTATTTTTTACATATCCTCTAGAAGATAACGTGAAATTTATTACTGTTCCTTATTAATATTGCGTTTAAACCATCCCCTCAAGAGTTCACATTCCTGCCTTAAAAACTCGGTAGTATAACGATTCTAAGAAATAATATCACCCATAATTCAATCGAGGGATAACATCAAATAAAACGTATGTGCACTGAGATGCATACACTTAGATAAATTCAATAAATCCCTTATCTTAATTACGCATAAGCATTAACCATAGTTGCTGCGGTGCGGTAACTTCTCTTTTATTTGAAACCAGTAAGTTTTTAAAATCCCCACAATGATGTAACGGACACCTTAAGTAGACAAATGTGTAATGAGCCTTGATAACGATAGAGAAGTGTGCCTCGGTGGTTATTTGCCTTTAAATTCATTATTTTATGTGTGTTCTATTCAAATTCTGGTACATAAAGACACCTTCTTACAAAACTGATTAAATAACGACGTTTATTGTATCTTTTTAATAGGTTTTCTACCGATGGCGTTTATCGTGGAGCTTATAACTTGACGATAATTGTAAGAAAAATAAGATAAAGAAAACCTAATAGACCGGGAGATACTGACACAAAATTTCGAGTCATTTGTAACAGGATGGCGGTTCTACAGGGGTCTTAGTACGCAATGACAAAAAGAAAAATGATGGTGTGAACGCTGGTACCGGTGGGTTAGTCGCGTGGGCGTTAGTCGAACTCGTCGGAAAAATAGCGACAGTCAAACGATTTGTAACACAAAAATTTTAGAATTTACCGATAGCCCATAAAAAAGAAGTAGGCGGTAGTGTCATGCCATACTTTTCCGGTATGACTTACAGCCCGTCATACCGACGCGAATGTGTTGATTTAAAAAAAACAATTATTCAACCATTTGTACCAAGCTAACTTTTGCACAGGTAACCATCGTCGTGCAGCCATTTACGAAAATCGCCATGCCATACTTTTCGGACGATTCCAAATGGTCGCCATACCGCCGAAAATCTGCAAAAATTTTTTATTTCGCCTATCTTTTTGTACCAGTATTGCATTTGGCTTTTTGGAGAGTATTTGATAAAATGTGACCATTAATATATTTGCCATACTTCTAGTAGGGGGAAAAAGTGCTGTCATACTTGAAAAATAAATTTATTATTAATTTATATAAGTGAAGATTTCCAACACCTAGATCTTTGAAATTTTGTATTTATATTCGTTGATCCTCAAACTTACAGGAAAAATAAGTGCCATACTGTTACAAATCGTTTGACTTTCGCTATTTTCCGATGAGTTCGACTAACGCCCACGCGACTAAGCCGCCGGTACCAGCGTTCACACCATCATTTTTCTTTTTGTCATTGCGTACTAAGAACCCTGTAGAACCGCCATCCTGTTACAAATGACTCGAAATTTTGTGTCAGTATCTCCCGGTCTATAAGTGAAATGTTGAAAATGAAAATGATATGCTTTATATTTCATTTTGTACAAGGCATCTAAATAATAAAAACGAATTACTTAGTTGACAATTCATAGAGAATCTAGAAGCTCCTAGCGATGTAGAGTCCACTCGAATAAAATATTTTTTATATGAGACTATGTATTTTAAAACTATTTTCAATTTTTACACATTACAGAATCATAAATAAAAATGTATGTTAGTCACAGTGCATAAAAATACTAGATATAAATATTATTTTTATTTTAATAAATCGATTCTAGGTCATATTTGTTTAGTAAAAGGACTATATATTTGAGTAAATACCTGCAATGCAACATCGCGGGAATTTATATAAAAATTTAATTTCAAAATCCATAACACATTGCATAATCAAGGTGAAGTGGTTAATTCAATTAAAAAATAACATTAAAGTGTTAGAAAAGTAATTTTAATAGGCCAAGCTGTCAGCTGTTGCCAACGGGTCAATATTAAAAAACCTTTACTGGACAATGGTAAAAGATTTATTGCCATGCCACATCTGGTCCCTACCTGGGGCTATAGTTTTAACCCATGGGTCTTACCGTTGATTACAACGGACTTGAAAATGTACTTTTAAAGTTTTAAATGTTTAAAATGGAACAGATGGTTTGGATTTTTGGTAAAAATCGAATGGTGTAAACTGATTATTGTTAATTTTATATTGTTTTTGAATTACATTGCTATAAAATGGGTAAAAAATTTTTTTTAGTTACATTTGTAGTATCTGCTTGTTTTTAACCTGAGTTCATGCCATAAAAAGCAAAATTTAATGTGTAGTTATTATTCAAAATAATAATTTTACATTTTTTTTACCATAAAGTAATTTTTTTGACAACCCTAAAACGAACATACCTAAACAAACAATGCATATTTCATTCTGTTTAATTCATTAACAAGTTAATGTATAGCTGACAAGTAACAGATCAATTACGGTGTTTCAAATCAAAATAAGTGAAACCAGACATAAATAAACACTAAACGTAGGTCAGGTGAAGGTAGCCCTTGTGGAATTCAGTACCGACGGAGCGATGATATTTGAATAGGGTTGTCACATAGCAAAATCGGGAAAATTAAATAAGATGTACAGAATTTGATATTTCAAGTTATACGCAATAAATCGCATTATTCCAAAGATAATATCGTAAGTAAATTGATTTTTATTACGATATTTAAATCCAGTCCTTAAGAAAGATACCTACATTGTAAAAAATAATACAGGTATGTAGTTCAATTTTGGAAAATTCAGAAAAATATGCCTTAGGACTTACCTTTTTTCGAGTTTTGCGAGGATAAAACCTGTATATCTTACGCGGTGAGCATTCTCATTCCTTCAATTACATACACCTAATTAGCCATGGGATTTGTTAAATAAATATTAATCCAATTATGTGGCAGCCCTAAACAAAACAGAATTGGTACCGTGTTGTTTGAATTCCGTACATTTAAGCAATCCTAGAAACGATCACGTCTATCTTGAATATTTTGCATTTATATTTCAATTACTAACTGCAGTAACGATGTGATTTTAATTATTCCATTAAATCAATCCTATAGAATAATATACAATCATTATTATATGAAATACTTGTTGATTCTAACAATATCGACTATAAAAAGAGTAACAACAATCAATGAATATTGAATTAAAAATAAATTACATGATAAGTATAGGGAATACTATATCCTGCACAATTAAACCGAAATTGATGATACTACACTTTATAAATCACATAATATATCGATTAAGTGACAATGTCTGGCCACATACAAAATACAGAAACAAATCTAAAAAAAAAATATTTATCAACCATTGAGGTATTAGGTATTACTACGTATGGAGAGGACACCACGAACAAAAACTGTGCGACAAGCGCGGCGGCCGCGGCTGCCTCTTATTAATAATTATAAATTAAAACAAAAAAAAAATAAGTTTGAGACGATTTACTCTAACTCGTGTTACAAATAGTGTAGTAGCGATGTAATGTTATCAACACAATATTATCTGTATTCGCCAATCATACTTCCAATTACACATCTCAAATCCACATTCACTACTATACAAATAAATACATACAAACATACAGCTTTACCAAACACCGTCTCAGTTGGCATTCATTATATTAACCACGATCCCGAGTTCCGTTACATTTGACATTATCATCTCCATCTCCGGTTTACTGCTTTTAGAAGTTTTAACTATTTCAATGAGGATATTACATTCCAAAGCTTAAGACATGTAAACATACATATTTGATTCGGCGAACAAAAAGGTGGTTGTTTTTGTTGGTAACCCGTTTTGATTTTGATGGTAAATCCTGATTTTTGTAGAGGTTTTGTTTTTATTTAAATGTGTATTGATGATTAGTATTTTAGAGGTTAGTGAAAATAAACATAAGGGTATGACTGTAAGACATGAAGAGCGAAAAATAAAGAATAAATTTACCTAGGTATAGTTTACTTTTTTATCTGCTGTTAAATGTCGAATAAAAAAGTCCCTAGTGCAAAAATACACCAAAAACGACGAATTGACCCAGATTGTCAGATGAGTAATTTGGTTATAAAAATCGTTTGTGAAACACTTTTCATTAATTTTACCGCAGAAAGCTTTCAACAAGGCATATTTTTATCAATTCACTATTAGTTTAAATGTCAACGAGCTTTAAAATACAATACATTAAGCTATTATGAAATCGCGTGTTTGTCGAGTCACACAGTAGCGGGAGTGGCCGACATCGGCGGCCTTAAAGGGCGGCCTTAAAGGTCGCCCTAACGTCTAGGAATTTCAGCTTTCTTAACTTAACAGAACTATCTTAAAGAAGAATTATTTCCAGTGTGGAAGTGATGGCGAAGACGACGTAAATAGCGCTGTCATTTTTCCATAGTAGAAATAATACTGCTTTATGATGGGGTACGGATACATATAATTACGTTCAAACTTATAATAGGAGCAAAAGGTTAATATTTTTCCCCTGGTAGAGGTAAAGGAGATGTACTACTTACTGCAAGTTTACTGGGATTTATTTACTTTTTCATTTGTTATTGAACTGCAAGATTTGGACCAGGATTATCGAATGATATCAACGCGTCTTTTGTAACGTAATACAAAAGACGCGTGTTATAGATACTTATTTTTATTATACCCCACGAATTAAGTGTTATGAAATTTTAAAGTTTAATGTTCTGTATGGATTTATTTACTGTCTCCTATGTGATCCTTAATTTAGTCACAATGTGTTTTTCAGTTTTATATACATTAAACACGGTTCGGTTTAAGGCAAACTTCGTCAACGATTAGGTTATGGTAGGTCGTCGACTTCAGCCTGGAAAATATTTATAGTTAGAGGTAATAAAATAACCAACCATTACGGTATATTATAGGAATTTCTTTAGCAGTACTGTATTTATATTGGCAATAAATAGTTTTTATACATCAAACAGTAGATATGTTATTGGTGTTTAACTTATAATCCCACATTAATCCTATTTATTTAGTTAGTACAATGAACCGTCTCTTTCCTTATCAATAAAAAAAGACGACCCATATCAGAAATCTTCAAAGTTTTTAAGAAATCCTCCATTTTTCCCTATTTCCTTACATTTATGGCAAAAAATTGCCTAAACTCGCATGTTCCAAAATGGATTCTAAACAATAAACCGTTTAAATCAATGTTATTATAAAAACAATAAAATATATTGTCGTGAACCACGGCGACTGTTTGTCTGCCGGTTTCACCTCGTAAAATTGGACAAATAGCCGTCCCAGAAACATAGATAGCACACCTGGGCGAGTGGGCCTAACTCAAATGATGTAAAGGTCATGATGGACTTATACTTACGATTTGTAGGCAAAGAGATGGTTAAATTTATGTCTAACATATTAAATTAATTATAAACGAACCATTACTATTTAAAAATTAAGAATTTCAGCAAGTTATTTTACGATGTTTTTGAAGCTTATTAACATGTATTAAAGTTGACCTAATATTAAGATACTTACGATACAAGAATGTGTAACATTCACTTTTTCTAAAGCCTTTAAAATATTAAAAAAAAATTGCGTTTAAAATTTATTTCATAATTTTAAGTTCGATACATGTACGCATAATATATTTTACAACCAAAAATATAATATTGCTCTTAGACTATATCCACAGACCCGCGTTAACTATTCGGTATTAACCGTTCGGACATTCACATACATTTCCATAACACGTCCAATATTCGCCGGTGTCGTCTCTCTTACACACGCAACAAAGGAGCGAGACGGAAACAACATGAATATAGTCATAATTATTCTTTTACTAGTTTCTCATAATTTAAGTCTCCTTTCATCTGTTACGGTCTAAAGTATTAAAAACCACTCCATGTCTGTTCATTACGAAATATTAGAAATTTAAAGCTTATTTGGCTGTTATTTATGGCTCGGTAGATTTTTGGCTATTCGGTGGTCTGTTTAGGTTTTATAAGCATTCAAAAAATGTTACTTACTGCACATTAATACTATTTAACTTTTTTTATCAAAAAATGTGTTGCAATATAAAATGCAGACTAAAAAATATTTCAGAATAATATTGATGCGATTCTTTGCATCAAAGCTACTACTAGGTAAGGTAAAAGCATCAGTAGATGACCACTTAAGGAGACAGAATATTCTTTTTAAATGTTTGACTTTAATTATCATATGAATTCAGTAAGTTTATTTTTTTGGAAACCCTGTGAAATGTGTTTTAACATATGAACAAGCATTTCACCACGTACAATGGTCGAATAAACTTAAAAAAAATTAAAAATGTTCTTATATTAGAAATTTAGTAGTTGACCATCTAAAAACTAGAAGATGACCATATTTTGCATCAGTAGATGACCACTCAGATGCTACAATTTTAATTGGGTTATTTGTTAAATAAGAAGCAATAAGATGAAAAGATAACGTTTTATTTGAAATATAATAATAATTAGGCCTTTTTAAGCCTATAATTTAAATAAAAACAAGATTCTAAAAGATCCGAAAGATGGTTATAAAACAAAAGGACACTGTCAAACACAAAGCGTAAACGTCAAACTTTTTGCCAAATTTATCATATCAAGGAATGTATCTCTGGAACATCATATACATTTCTCGTAGAACTGGTCTTCTTGGGAGCCTCTATGTGAGCAACTACTGCATCCCAGGGATAGTCGAGCACATCTTTATGCCATTTTTTGCCATTTTTTGCACCCAGTCGCATATTTTATGCTCCTCTTCTGGTGTAAGGATGGATGTCGGACCCATTTTTCGTTCCATCGGTGACTTCCCTTTTACTTTATTAATTGTAAGCGTTATTCTTGGTACACCGAACTTTTTTGCAGCCGTTCGTATTGGTGTTTTATGAAGACGAACATCGTTCACTGCTACAAGCATTGCAGCTTCAGTATAATTTAGGAATGCGCCCCTTTTCCCAGGCATCTACAAGATAAAAATTGGTTTTAGTAATAGATCATAGCCATAAATTCGTACCATAAACAAAACTAACTAACTAACTAAAGAAAATCAATCTATTGTTAAAGTAAATAAAACAGTTTATTTTAATTAATTATTATATGCAGTATATTTAAAAGATACAGAACATAATCAAAAGTTGACCACCATGGTCAATTACTAGAAAATCATAGTCAAACGGTAATTCGGTAATGGACCACCATGGTCAATTACTAGAAAATCGCAGTCAAACGGAATCAGTATTGGACCACCCCCACATCTCAATTTTGTCAACAAATCTTTAAATTTTAATTACCCTGTCATTTAAATAAACCATAAACGAATAAAAAACGAAAAACACTTACCGTCAACAAGGTGACAAAGTTCCTAGTATTCAGCTTCAAACTTTTTCAATCTCTACGAATATTATTACAAAAACGAATTTATTGATTTAATGGTCCGTCACTCAACAAACAACTGACCACCATTTACTATATTTGACAGATATGGATGCGCAATTTACGCGCCTATTTGACCAGATAGCAGCACTAACTACTTATTAACGAATGAGTTTTTAAAATTGCCGCGAATTCTTATTATAACGGTTTATGTGCATTAGCGGTCAACTACAGGTACATGGTCAACTACTGGTGACTTTACCCCTACTATGTAAATTAATAATATCCAATATTTATTTTATCCTCCTAATGATCGTTTTTGCAACATTACAACATTAACCAAAAACCAAAAATATTTTGTAGATAAAATCAAAATTTTGAGATTAACATTTAAATTAAGTATGTATTTCACGTTTGCTCTTGCTGTATAACTTTAAATATTTCCGTGTTTGCAAATCTAATTTTTATGCGGCCATGTTTTTTTTTTACATTTAGGTACGTTTGGAGTTACGTACAGTTCAAGGACTAAATAAAAAAATATTAGTAAAAAGTGTAGAATATTGGTGTAATGCTATTTTTAATTTTGTAATTTTGAAAAAATCTTATTTTTTGGTAACTATGATTAATTTAAAAAAATACAAATAAATGTGTACGATTATTGCCATTTTTTTGTAAGTAATTGATTACCTTATATATTTTATAATATTGCCCGAAATCTTCGCGATAATATCTATACCTACCTAGACTAACAGAAAGATTTTAAGATTGAGAGAACTCATAAAAGCCATTCGAGCTTTATTTCATAAAACACATTAATTCTACTACTATCAACAAGCCTTAATAAATAAATAATTAATAATAATGAACGCTCATTTCTTTGTAAAGCTGAAACCTCTTTACATTTCAAACGCGAAGCTATCAAGAATTGACTGCCAACTCATTACAGCTGTTACTTTTTGTTTTCCAAAGTTCTTAAAGCAAGTCCAAACACATCCAAACATAAACAATTGGTATTACACCAGATGTTTGTAATTGACTTATCTCCAAGACCAGATGTAGTCAAATCTTATTGTTGTGCACACGTGAAGGTACCTGACTGATAATATAAAAGAGGCTTTACACGAATACAAATGATACCAAATTGTATGCACACGTGTTTTACAATCTTTACGGATTTTAGCAGATTGTTTTTCTCAGGTTTTGTGACTTAATTCGACAGATGTCAGTCAATAAATTTCAAAGAAATGTTGCATTTTGCGACACTGGGTAAATACTAATCCGCGGGTGAGACTGAACAAGGTCGTTTTTTGTTCGCTGTTTTATTATCTGTAATGCAAGATCGAAATTTTAATTCGTAACAATGTTAGGAATCAATTACATATTGTAATCGAAAAAATAGTAATAAAAGAAGCTTTGATATTAGATTATATCTCCGTGATTTAGAACGTCTTTCGCTTCAAACATACGAAGTAAATAATCAAAAGCTGAAAAATAAAAAATGTTGAATACTCTAAAGTTTCCTTTTGGCCTTTCGTATAATAAATGTTATTTAAATAAACATGACTTTTATCCATTACTATCTAGTAATCGATACCAATTTTCGAGACTATACCGCCAATCGTTCGAATTCCAAGTGACGTCACTCATTGCTTACGGATCCATACAATCATAGACTGCAAACTATTCAAACCATGTTACCCCCTTTTCTCGTTCACGATTCCACGACTAAATATTTATGCGTCCGTTGAGTCATCTCATGGGAAGACTCTGAATCATTTGGACACCATTTTTCTCAGGTGGACAGTTTTGGGGTCATTCGTCGTACGTGTTATTTGCTAACGTTTTATTTTTATTAGTTGTTATGTAGCGAGTTCGTTTTGGTTTGATATTATAGTGTTGGTAATAAGGAATAATCGTATTATTAAATATGTTATATATAAATTCTAAACACATTTTTTGCTGGTCTATTTTTGTATGATATTAGCATAAATATGCAGAAATTATTAGGATCGTAATTGCGTTATTTACATGTGCACATGTGCGTTTAATGTATATTCATAATTAATTGTATAATTGGTAATATTTTTTGTTACTTATATAAAGGAGGAAATCATTAATCACTTAATAACTCCAACATTACCAAAAGACAAAAGTAAATAATTCAATTAATAATAAGATAGAAAATAGAGAACATAGAAACAAAAAAGACCTCGCATTTTTAATGGTTGGTACTTACATAAATTTAAATCGAAATTAATTAGATTTTTTCTAGAAAAAACCATTATCCATTGTTCTTAAACTTCAATGTTTAATTAATACACAGCAACGGAGGTTTAAAAATAACGAAACGTTGTTTTACATAAAAAAAACATATCTAGAGTTCCCATTAATTAAAATGATTTATTACATAGTAAAAGATCATTGTATTGTTCTTGTTTATTTTATGAGATAAATAAAGTTCTTTAAACCGAGTATTGCTATTATATTTCTTTTTTACAGATAAACCTAATTGGGGCACGTGAATACTGTGAAAATAAATAGATGGATAATAAAAAAAGTAATTACATTTCCATATTAATCATATCATAAAAGTATCAATGTAACCAAATTTAATTGTTTATGAGAAAGTATTCAATTAAAGCCCATCTTCATGCTTCTGGCCCTTTTATAATGAGTATTAAATTTTATATTATGTGCAACATTATTCAAATTAGTAACTGTTCTGCCGAAATAATTTTAAGCAAATACAAAAAGTTACGTTACAAGTTATGAATTAAACATTTTTGTAACCTACCAATTTGTAACTGATATTATAATATACTAGCTGTAGCTGTGCTCGGCGGTTTCACCCGCATTGCTCCGCTCCTGTTGGTCTTAGCGTGATGATTATAGCCTATAGCCTTCCTCGATAAATGGACGAAAACAAACAAACAAACTTGTCAGCTTTATAATATCATAGTATAGAACAGGTATTTCATTTTACTCTATCACTGAATAAAAAACACTTGTCCTTCTTTGATTTAGGTACATCATGTCAAGATTATAACTAATAAATCGAATATTTGCTTAAAAAATATAATTCATTAGTTTATTTCCCTAAGGGCCGATTTTTCAATGCTTGGATAAAACTTATCCGTCCAATAAAGTATTACACGATAATACATATTAAAATGTCACGTAAACTGTCAAATACAGGCAATTAGTTTTATCCAAGCATTGAAAAATCAGCTCTTAATTAATATAATTCATTAGTTTACTGTTTATCGTAAAAGCTCAGTATGACCGCTTTCCAATGAAGACGTTCCTACTTTCCGAAGCTAGTTAGCTGCATTCCTCAAGCCACGGACTATTCACATGCAACTATGAAAAATATAATACGTTATTATTTTAATTTTTTTTTTTTAATTTTGAAATACATACCTAAACATATATTTGATAAAAAAATATTTAATTAAAAATGCAAAATAAATCCTCTTACGATAATAATTGTTTATTCATTCGCATTTTTTATTTGTTTTAATTTTCCACTTAAGTATTTTTATCTGATGCTTTTGAAATAACAAAAAATAAAAGAATGATGATTTTCAATATAAGAAGCTTAAAAACCGAGTAATTATGTAGATTTTAATGTTTTTTCAATGAATTTTAGAATTTAAAGCTGAATGATAATTATTTAACCAAATAAATACTAGCCAAATTCTAGGAAAATAAATTATTTTTATTCCTTTCTCATGTGTTGTTAAATTATTTAATTTAATTTCCATCTTTTAAGCATAATTACGATGCTTAAAAAATTGATTAAAATATATGTTATTATTATTTAAATTTAACTAATTAAGAATGAGCTTTCGTTGACAATATCACCATTAAATATAAATTAATTATTAAGCATTAAAATTAGACAATAATATATATTGAGATAAAATTCAATTCTGTAGAATAAATATAAATAAGTAACTACATAAAATATTACAAAAGACTTTTTTACGAAACATTAACTACCTACTTACTATATAATTACTACACTACTAGTTAAGCACCTACATTTTTTGAGTTTGATCCTAAAATAATACCAGCTTCTAATGTAAATGTTGAATAACATTAAAAATTACCCAGATGCCTTCTCCACGCTAAGTGAATAGCTATAATGATCCCACCCGCGAGCTAGGTCGCAGGGCATGTGCTCAAAGGTCGCACGCGCGCACACAAACAAACACAACTTATAACCACATACAACAACAACATACAACTCCAGAGACATAGAGCATAGACTAGAGAGTATAGACCATAATAGACTATAGTCTATACCTATAGGCTATTATAGAGTACCTATCGAACATCGAACGTCAGCAATACATTTTGGTGGGAATTCCATTCGAAATTTTAAATGGAAAAAAATGTTTTATCTGTTGTTTTAATTATTAGAAAAATAATGCGCCTGTTTTATTCTCAGTGACGTCAAGTTTTAAAATAAATAAGTATCAACGACCTTGTTAATATAATTTTGACAAAGATTTATACAAATCTCACGAAAAAATGACCGCGATATCGTCCGAATTATGTTTAATTTCCTCATTGTTTCCGCAAATTGTTCACGTCGATACAAAAAGAGTTAATCGTTTTTGATTAAATTAAAAGTTCAAGCATCGTACTTAGATTATATTAAAATTATATTAGAATACCTTCAAAAACGTGTCTAAAATAATAGCACACTCAGTATGACATTATACCAATTTGTATGTTTAAAATAAGACACTTCACTTATATTATATCCTCAGAATACATTAATTATATGATATTATACAGGCTTTGCACGCGCAAACTAGCAAGAATCGTGCTTGAGGTAGATAAACGAAATTCATTAACATTATGAACTATGGATCCGTCACTAAATTATGGCTATGATAAAAATTTATGGT
Source organism: Colias eurytheme (assembly GCF_061535395.1). Taxonomy (NCBI): domain Eukaryota; kingdom Metazoa; phylum Arthropoda; class Insecta; order Lepidoptera; family Pieridae; genus Colias; species Colias eurytheme. The sequence continues at coordinate 6,684,065 of NC_142999.1, read as the reverse complement.
ATCCTTATACGCTAAAATTGTATATTGGGCGCAAACTATTTGCAACACTAAATTCACAATATAAAGGAAAACAATTTTGGTACTTATACTCTATTTAACAATTTGGAATATATCCAATTTTTTACAAAGCTTTTGAAAATTGGAATGCGTGGGTAAAATACTCATAGTTTTATGTGTTGTTTTTACATATTATTATTTAAATTGGTATTCAAGTCATGTACGTAAAACATGTATTCTATTTGAAACTATTAGATTTAAAAATCCTTCTTCCAGTTTAAAATATAAATGCGAAAGATCCAGTGGAATTTTGCACATGGATAGATTACATTTTAGAACAAGCACATAAACTATTATCCCTGGCTTTACAAACGCCTTCGATTTAGAGGCTAAAATAAACTAGTATAAAAATTCAATATCGGAAAAATGCGACAAGATTTCCGTGATACAAGATTTTTACTTAATATGTTCTTAATTGTAAATAACCATATTGTAAGCTGTTCTGGTAAATTGAACTAAAAGCAATCTACAAATCGTACCAATCTCTAAAACCCATCTCATTACCGAAGGCTGTTGAAATAAATTCCTAACCATTTCGAGTCGCAGTGTTCACTGAATTACATAAACCAAAACAAACCCCATCTGTCGCACAAATCGTAGCATTTTCACCTTTATTCTCAGTAATTAATGCACATAATTGCGTAATCGGAATCTGATTTACATAGCACAATTATATGTCGAACGCCGATTTCGGTCCTGTAGCTAATATATTAGCGGTCAAAAATCACCTGTTGCATTCTACACCTGTTCGGCAATCACATTTTAGCTGGACACCAAAGAAAAAGCAATCTAAATCTTTGAGAATTAGAGTCGAAATTTGGGTGTAAGGATATTGACTTTTTCTTAACTAAAAAAGCTTTTGGACAGTTGTTTGAAGATACGCATATCGATGATGTTCAAGTATGTATCGAATATGATGTCTCGTAATATACTCTTTTTAACTGCATATGTGAGGTTTTAGCGTTTAATTAACGGCCAATGACCTTTGTTATAGTCTAAGGTACTTGTATGATTTCTCTCAAAATTCTCTTTGCCAGATTTTATATCAATTTTATGATATGGTAAAATTATGTACAATGTACATATAAGTAGATATTATTAAAAAATAAAAAAGACGTGTGGCACTCGGGGACTGCCGCGGTCAAGCTATTGCATGCTATGCCTTCAAGCCACACCTCCGTGCCCTTCGGAGTGGGAAGCGTGAGGTTTTTTCGTTACGGAATTTCTGGATTCAGTCCCCGCGCTCAAGGCCCGCGACAGAAGCTATGCAATAGCTTAAAAATATTTGTTTCTCTACTCTAATGAAATTGAACGATCTATATCTCCTCATTAATATCTTACACGTATAAATTTTATAAAACGTATAAGAAAAATCTCCCACACATTCAATAAAAATTCTAAAAACTACAAACAACAATATGTTAATTTTTACAGATAAAAATGCCTTGCGCTATTTTAATAAATAAATTCTTATAAAATACTTAATTTGCATAAAATATATTGAATTCATTACCTGAGGCGTAAAGATTTCTACAAATAATTAAATTTATCATACGCTAATGAATAGAAAAGCGCATCCTCAGATAGCGGCCATATTGGCAACTTTCTCTTAGATTTGAATCTACAGGCTTTGCGGAAATAGCTACTTTCATACTTCCCTTGAAAACTTATGCATCGTATGTGCTTTTGACCTTACTATATATTATGTGGATTTCTATACATAAATTACTTGGAGTTATAAATGGATCGGATTGAAAAGCAATTACAAATGTTTCAATATCTTTAATTTATCCTCAAAACATTTATTGTATGAATTTTTTACATGTATTTATCCCCTTAGATCATTAAGTTAATCTAAGATTATCCCGCATTCGCTTCGCTTCGTTTTCCAAAACTGGGATTTTATAAAATCTATGCTTTAATGTTCCCTCTGAAATATTTTTTGTCACGTTGTTTGCATCTAAGATATCTACATTAATATTCTGCAAAATGTTTTCTCGAGATAATAAATTACAGAACAATGAAATGGCATTTAAAGAAGCACAGATAATAAATATATTGTCGTTATAATAAATCAAACATCAATCAGTTTATAAACTACTCATTATAAATCGTTATTATTTGACAAACCGACATCATTAAGTTTTAAAATTAATAAAAATATATTACCTTTGATTAATACGCACCTACGCAAGCCACGATTTTTAGTGTAATATTTATTATTGGTATAAATGATCTAGTATGATTGGTAATGGCGGCTTTTTATTCAACTAATGATTAACGTAATGAACAAGTACATTTATAATTACAAAATATGTCATATTTTAATTGTTTTATTAATAAGATTTGAATTCAATGTATAAATTTTACAATATCTTTAATTTTAATTCTTTTTTTTTTTATTTTATACTTATACAATGTATTATATTAGACTAGCTTGCCACCCGCGGCTTCGCCCGCGTTTTCAAAGAAAAACCCGCTTAGTTCCCGTTCCCGTTGGATTTCTGGGAAAATACCTATCCTATGTGTTAATCCAGGTTACCCTCTATACGTGTGCTATATTTTATTGTAATCGGTTCAGAAGTATTTGCGTGAAAGAGTTACAAACATACATACACATACATCCATCCTCACAAACTTTTGCATTTATAATACCTATTAGTAGGATGGTCGTGGACGATTTCGAGTACCCGCGGCCCCGGCTAACTGCGCGGCTCGACGGAACACAGTGGGGTTTTAGTCGGTAAGAATCCGACATAACCCTTGGCTCCATCCCCGGGGGCCGTGGGTATCTTTGGAAGATTTCCCCACTATAAAAAAAAAAAAAAAAAAAAGGATAGGATAGGACATTAACATTACCTATAGTTAAGTATTTCTTAAGAGTAATCGATACTAATCCTTACATTAAAAAACAAATACACATAATGCAATTACTATACATAACAAACTTACAAATTACCAAACATCAACAATGACGATTAACAAAAAGAATCACAATAATTAACCATCGTCAAATGCCACATTAATTAATTAGATTGAAAGGGAATCTGTCGGCAGAACAAAGCAAGTAACAATTAGCTAGTATTCAAACTCAAATCATATTAATCAGTAGCCTTCCCCCGGGCTAGGCCTGTTAACGTAGGTATGGTAGATATAATTATGTTTAACCGGTGACCCGCCCAGTGTATAAATCTATATTTAAGAGGGAACCGTTTTTCGATCTGGCAACACATTATTCAACACATTGACTTGAAGAAATGTATGTAAAATTTTGCGACATGCGAGAAATTTTTTCTTTCTTTTTTTCACTATATATAAGAGGTAAACCTTTACTAATATTATAAAGCTGACGAGTTTGCTTGTTTGTTTGTTTGAACGCGCTTATCTCAGGAACGAAGTCCGATTTGAAAATTTCTTTCGGCGTTAGATCGAGGACGGAGGAAGGCTATAGGCTATATTTCATCACGCTAAGACCAACAGGAGCAGAGCACTGCTGGTAAAACCGTGGGGCACAGGCGCACAGCTAGTATAATTATGAGCCAAATCACAATATCTACATAAAGCAGTGCACTTTTCAAAATAGTTCAACTCAAAAATGTCATGCAAAAATTTTCGATTGTCAACAGCCTTGCGTCAAGATAAGGTTAATTATAAGTTTAAAAAATAAAGTTACAGTAACAAAAATAATAAATACCTTGTCGAACGCCTACGCCGCAATGCCTTTGAATTCCGTTTTATTATATAAAAAGCTACAGGTTATAAAATTTTATTCACCTTCATACTTGATTAACTGATTATACAAGTGCCGTATATAAAGCATTATTAATTTCTTATTGTTTGAGAGATTTCTATGGTAAGTATTGCCATGTGTTGGATTCCTAAATGTTTTATGAAAAATATATACGTCTGTTAAATATTTAGGGTGTTAATTTACGGATTAATTATTATTTTATTGTTAAAGACTTGTTATTAAGGTAGAAGGTAGGTTAACAATAATAGAATTAGTCTGTTCGAATTATAGTAAAAATTATAATGTATTTCCAGAAAATGTCCTTTATGCCCAGGTAGTATGACCATATCTACTAGTCTACTCACAGAGTTTACTACATATATTTATATAGATAGTATAAAATATAATTTGTTTTAAGTAATTATCATGTACATGAAACAAGGAAGCTGATTGTTCTTCTTTTGATATGGTACATTCCACATTTCATATAGTTTTCTGTCTGCTGACAGGTTATTAAGGGTCTGTGAGTATTTCTATTTACCGGTTTTTCTCATTCACAATTACTGATCTTTCGCTTTGCAAAATTTTACAGTATTTATAGAGTCTTTCCACTCATAATGAAAGGTGGTCGAAATCGTTTGAGACGTGTCCATTTTTTAACTTTTCAATGAGTACCTGATATTGCATTTCGTTGTATGTAGCGCACGTTCCAATTAGTCTATTATTGCTATGTAATATTTAATATGCGTGGCATATGTCTGTCTGTCGATAGCACGCGAACCAATGCTCTCTTATACAAAATTATGCCGTGACGTTTGTAACTACACGGGGGCTTTTTGAGTTGAAAGAATACAGCCAGAATGCAACAGAATATGATCTTTTACATAAAACTCACAAGATCTGTGGATAAGTAAAATTTGTTCATAATATAATTCACTTCGAATATAAAGAAATCATTTATTATATGAAAATGTGAATGGTATAACGTATTTTTCTAATAATTAATTAAGGTATTGTTTTAAATAATAAAAAGATTAACAAGTGTATCCATTGCGCATTAATGGATTCAAATTTAAAACTCATTAGTTAATTATATTCGTTGAAAATTGTATCACTTTTTAAGAATTAGCAAAAGTCATGCCATTAGTAATTAGTATACTTTGCATACAAATAAATCCCTTGATTATATATAAGTCTGTTTCCTTTAAATATTATGTAAACCTATAGGTGCTAGTCTTAATACCTCTGAGACATATTACAGCTTGTCCTGGCCAGGACGACCGGATATGATACCCGGGTATCATATCCGGTCAGTTTTCCTGCTCTACTCATTTGACAATAAGTATAGTTCTATATTGCCAGCCTACTAGTAGTAGTAGTACTTATATTGCCATCCAACTCCTGCCAATTGGCAAATATCTATGAGCCTGGTCCACACTGACCGAACTGCTTCGCGCTGCAATTTCTTCACGAGGCTGCTCGCTCTGTGTGGACCCGCCTAATGAGTATCCTCCAAATACCTCCAGAGGCATATCACTAATATTATACGGTCTAGCAGGGAGGATAACTATATAAAATCTGGCTGACATTGAGATACACTACAAAAAATACACCTATAGAAAATTAACTTTGAAATACAAAAACACCTAGTGTGTTCACTGTTTATCAGTCACACTTACAACATCAAACCGTGGTCATCGCTAACGATCGCCGATTCGTCACAAACTTTACAAACTATTCCACATAACACACTCCAGTAATTATGGAATAACAATATAACCCGTCGCTTGTTATAATAATCCGATTTTATGACCTCTGTTAACCCGCTATTTCCGTGGTGTCGAGATTTTTTTCACGTCTGTATTTTTTATTAAGTGTTGCTATATACGTAGTCTATCAATATTATAAAAACAAGAAGGATAGAACTCAGTAAATATTAAAGTGAAACTTTTATTTTTTAATTAACATTTATTTTTCTCATTTAATAATTTTATCAAAATTTAGAAAATATAATTCATTATTAACAAAACAATGTATACCGGACTACTATAAAGTTGTAATTTAAAACAATATTATCCGACCAAATTAAAATGTCACATAAAATTTAAAATGCAAATCCAATTTTATTACAATCGACAATTAATTAAGGTAGTGTCGAAATGGTCACTTACCCGATTGTAACTTTTTATGGGATAATTCGATAACAATTATTACTTTGTTAATTTTACTTTCATTCGAATTCCATTCACCATTGAAAATTTATTCTGTACGGTAAGTATTTATGAATGGATTCCACATTCCTCTTTATATTATAGACATGAATAAATGTTCAAGCTAGATTAGAATTGAAGAAACAAAACAATGAATAATCAGTTTCAAATCTCAGTAAAATAAAACATAATATAACAACTTCCTATCAGTTAGGTACTCATTAATTATCATATTGTATAGAAATTAGTGTTATTTTGAAATAAATAATACATAAATTTAAAACACTACATAAGTAAATAATGCGAAAGTGCCGACGCTTTTCCGAAACGACCCTGGGTCGTGCTTTCTAAGCGGTTTCGTGTCACCATCACTTAAACGTGAATATACAATTTTCTATAATTACTGAAATAAGCAAATATGTACGGAAAATACTTATATTTAAGGGTGAAATAGCTATAATAAATATGAACTTCTTAATTTAGTACCAAATTCGAAAGCCAATATTTATTATAGAGGTAGGTACCTATCCTTTCTTTTCCGCCGCAAGAGCCGCAATCCCTTAAAAGGTACAAAGTATATACCAATACTTACATAAGGTCTCATCAGATTATACATGTTCATCTTTTATTACCGACATAACCATCTAATTGCAAATTCTCGTCTAATGCTAACCTGATACACCAAACCAGTTATGTAACAGTTACCGATCCTTACTGTTCCAAAACACATATATTCGTATAATAAAATTGAAAACCGGATAATTATTTAATAGAATATCACCTCGTCTTCACGGAATGCAGTACTGCAAGCGGTGTTTGAATTAGAAATCCGATAACTATTCGCGCTTTATTACTGGTATAAAATATTCGATATTGCAAAATATATGCTTGTACCATTTTCCCGTATGACACTTCATTCCTAGTAATTTCAGGATATCAGTCGTCGGTAAACCTATAAAGATTAATAACATTCCTATTTCTCCTAATAATATAATGATTGCGATGGTTCACACGGGAAAAACGCAGTTGATTTTATTAGAAGATTAAATGGAAACAGTTATGAATTTATCGAAATAGAACACAAAACTTCAAGGAAGTAAAATATAGAAGTATATGTATGAAAATATTGTCCAACTGTAGCATACATTTTACGATATCATGAAAACCATTCTATATAATCATCCCATTTCATAGTTAGGCTAGTAGATTAATTAAAACCATTTTTTTTAATCATCATCTGACTAATGAATACTGATACTTCAGAGTTCAGATAGAATACTAGGTCATCTAATAGCTTGTATTTCAGCAGCTTTTAATATAATTATTTCTCAAGTAACGTTTTAGATGCTCATTTGTAAATAATTTCAAGATCAATATGTTCTCTAGCAGTAGCGGCTAATAACAATTGAATAAGTATATCAAGGAATTTAAACACATACCAATCATAAGCAAAAATATAACAACTTTAACTAAAGAACAATTACACAAAAAATTACGCCACATGACGTTCTCTTTTACTCAATTTTAACGAAACTCAAGAAAATGTATTGTGTTAGCTAGAAAGTGTGATTACAAATATTTAGCCTCGTAAACAATTACTTAAATTGTATTATCACATCTCAGTACATATTCGAAATAGAATAAATTTAGTTAAACCGATTGTGCAATGCATTATAATGCAATAGTGTAGGAGTACAATAATGTTTCGTGTTAATCATTGGATTGTTGATACGCGGGGAAATAACTTGCGTATATTAATTTTGAGATTATGTGCATTGTTTATTTTCTTACTGTTTATAATTGGATTTTCGACATTCAAAACATCATAAAAATAATACTGTTTTATCTGATGGTCAATCTATTATATTTTACATGCAATTATATGAAGTAATAAATATTACTTATTGATAAGTGGACCGTTGGACTGTAAATAAATGTAGGTATAAGCTCTTAGACTTTTTTACTGTACATAGGTACATTTCTATTACTATTGGACTGGACTGGACCGATTTTGATGAAATTTGGCACAGATATAATCTTTAGACCCTGAGAAAGAACATAGGCTACCCTTTATTGCGAAATATGTACCACGGGCGAAGCCGGGGCGGAACGTATAACCAATATATTACAACAACTCCAAGGGTAAATACTGAAACGAAGTTAACTCAATGTACATACCACATTCGAGATAGAAATCTAGCATCAATTTGAAATCTATGTTCTTGTAAATATTTCAACCGTGTTATTTGAAATTAAATTATTCAGTTAAAGTGTGTAAATAAATGAATTGAAGATGGCTATCAAATTATGCTTCTACATTATTTATTAGTATCTAAAAACGTAATTTGAATGACTATAGATACGGTAAAATAGCCCGCGTTAATGTGAAAATAAAATTACATAAAAAAAAAATAATTAGAGTAATACATATAAGAGTAATTGATGGAAATAATTAAAGTAAGTATATTGTTACCTGTGTTCAAGTATCCACAAAATTAATTATTCACTTTTAACGGAAGTTTTTACGATTCCGGTCTTTCAATCTTTTTTAGCTGCGAACATATAAATTTTTGTACATTTTTCATTCGTGATACATACAGTAGGTATTTCTTAACAATGTAATAACTGGGTTAAAGTAATATATTATGAAACCTTTTCAACAATTCAATCAAATAGATTATTTTCAAATGCAACTTGAGTTTTTATAGAACGGAAACCGAACCTTAACGAAAATTTTAATTAGCGGTTTTTAATAAAAAAATTAATTAGAAATCTATGAGTGGATCTCGCTAAAATTATTTATTGTTTCAATCAGAATAATTAAGTACAGACAGGCGTGATTGATATATAAAATTTAAAAACACTATAAAACGGAAAACGGATACTTATACATATTATATTTTGTTACCTATTTATGGCCGATTTTTCAATGCTTGGATAAAATTTATTTGTCGAATAATGTATAAAACTGCCATTTTAAAAACGTATTCTAATTGCCCGTATTTGACAGTTTACGTGACATTTTAATATTATCATGTAATACTTTATTGGACGGATAAGTTTTATCCAAGCATTGAAAAATCGGCCCTTAATGGATGGTATTAAATTTTCAATTCATTATCATTACAGTACATATTTTAAATGCTCATAATGTAGATTTCCATAGATAAGTACAATAATTTTAAACATCGTTTAATTATAATTTTTATTATGAAAATTATAGCGTAAAAGTGATAAACATACATCATACATGTATTATACATCAACCTTCCTATGTATAATGTACTTATAAGTTATATTCACAAAAAAAATAATGCAATTAACTGTTGCCCTTGCGTTTGCATAAAATTATAAGTAGGTACATACCTACTCACTTTCATAATATGTAATTCTTTAAAACATTCATTCCTATATTATTTCTAACATAACAAGATGCGTTTCGCATATTTTTTACAAGTACAATAATGAAATAATTAAACTATTATACAATTAGAATATCTCGTACTGTGTCAGGGACACTTAATGCGAGGGTGGGCAAAGGCGTGGCTGTATTCTTTGTTCTGTAATCAGTGTTGTTTGCCACGCAAAATTATAATGTTATAATTGAATTAAATCTACCTGAGAAAGACTGGAGATTTTATCATTTGTACATAAATTAAAAAGGTGTGAAATTTCTCGATTAGATTGTTGGTAGGAAAAGATTTAAGTAGTCTTTTAGAGATAATGGTACCTACACATTTGTAAAAGAAGTACAAACATTAGACTGGCCTGAAAAGTGAAAACTTAAGTTACGTTAACATAAAATAAATATTTATTTGTATAGGTACATATAAATAGATTTTGCCAATCAAACATGATTATATAAAATATTTATAATTAATCTAATTGTTTGATTACTTATATGGAAATGTTAGGCAATTACGTGTTCGTAATAAATTTCAATAATGAATCTACAGATATTAATACCAACATTATAAATGCGAAAGTAGCTCTGTCCGTCTGTTACGTTCATTCTGTGATCTGTGGTTATGTTATTCTACGTAATAATTTTAATTTACTTACCTATGTCTTATGAATAAATTTCATGTCACGAATCACGATGTATCTATGTTAGAGAAAATTTGCGAAACTATTGTGCAGATTTTGATTAATTTCGTATTTCTAACTTAAAAGTTAAAAAAGGATTTTTTATGCAGTCAATAATTGGCCACAATATTTGTTATCGGTATGTGTGAAGTTGGGGCTAGCTAAGCATAGATATAAATAATATAAGATAAAATCTATTGTTGCGAAAACAAAATTAAATGAGGGTGAGTGAAGCAATCAATTAATTCATAAAGAATAGCTTTAGCGATACAACATAATGATAACGAGGAAAACCGGGCTAAAAGCTAGTTACAAATAAACATGAAGTCATGAAGTCATTACAGGTGAACGAACCCCAAAAACTAGGCGCGGTGTAAAAATTAAAACTAGCTTTATTACATTACAATGATGTTTTACCTGTTTAATTGCAAGCTGAATATATTCCGTGTCAATCGTAAATAACGTTCATTTAGCGGTAAATACGTATTTTAATTAATGTCAATGTACAAAACTGGTTGTGAGCATTTGAAAACGCATAGTTTTTGAATTGCGTCGAAATCATTAAAATAACCTCGGAAATGTTGAATGAAATAGTTTTGAACAGTTTTTGAAAAATTTTTGTTTTGATTGAAATTTTTCGTGAATTTGAAAAGAAATTACCGTAAGCTTTTTTGGCCATTGAATGAGTAAAAATTGTTGTAGAGCTTTTAAAGAGGTTTGAAGTGTAAGTGGGTACCTCTCTCTAAGCTCTCTACCTACCTAGGTACTACATCAATTAATTTTTAATAATAAAATATAAAAATTCAAATCCTTTTTAAATTTAAATTTATAAAACATTTTTAGTAGTAGTTTTAGTTAAGCAGGTAGCTAGGTACCTACTATCGCTAAACCTATTACCTATGTACTTAGTAATTACGAATATATCGGACAATAATAACGTAAGTTTACCGTGGCCATCACATATAAGAAATCCACTCAGCGTTCGACTCTTGCATTTGACACATCAAATAACCGAATACGCACATCAACATCCATAGTACCAAATGCGCACTCCTCAACGGGAATAGTTCATTAGCCTCTTTTATGAACTACAGTAATATAAAACATGTACCAACGTCGCAGGTCGTACAAACTTACAATACGTCATAGTGGGGCGTGGTCTTGACAACCAATAAAACTAGACTGCGATTATATAGATTAGAATCGCAATGGAGTCTGCCGGTTTAATCGTTTTGGCACACTCGAGATGCATACAAAAAACATGCTTGCTTAGTCGAGGATGAAAAATCATATCTCAAAAAACACACGTCATGGGAAAAAACTAAAAATACTTTCGTTCAAATGTCGTACCTATCTACTTAATAATTTTGTATTTATACAAAATTTTCATCGAACAACGTCAATACAAAAAAATAATGGTCAAATTATTAAACTCAAAAATGAATAATTTGTGTTTAATGAAGATGTTACAATAACAAAAAACTTGGAAGTTTCCTCAAAAATATTGCTAATTAGAAACTATATAAAACTCAACTCACTTTTTGCCGCTTCATTGTAAAAAAATAATAATCTGGCTCTATTTAAAAATACAATTAAGTACCTACTTAATGTACCTACCTAAATAATACAGATAAACTTTGTAACGACGGTAAACACCTACCTACAATCTGAAACTTTTTGGAATCAATTAAAAATGTTTTTTTTTACAGTTTTCTAATTAAAAATATTTACCTAGGTACATAACTCAATCATTAAGCTTTAATTTTAAAGGTAGATAAATAAGGCTGGTAGTCTTAAATTCAATGTGAACTGAATTAAATATTTACCTTGAAACAGTTCATGATATAGGTTTTGTAAACAAGTAAGGAATTTTATTGAATTTAAAAATTAAATTGCGATAATTATCATTCCTCCGTACAAAAAATTATTAAACTAGGTACATACCTATATGCATTCCATTTAAAGCATATTATTATTCCTACGATTCCTGCGATAGATATTAAATTCATCAATGATGTAGGTACTGTGAACTGTCTTACTATTAGCATTAAATTTAGGTACCCCATAAAAACATAAATAAAATGGCAAAAAAAAATGTTGTGTGGTTTTAAGAAACCACGGTAAAAGTGAAACTTAGGCACAAAATTATCGTATTTGTACGATAATGACTCCGAACACTGCTTTATCTCGGCAGCCGACCGTCACGCGACATGCGCTACACAGACCAAAAAGTTTGAGACGATGTAATAAAAGTTTCACTTTAAAAATAAAAGCAAGTAGGTAATTGAAAGACGAATAAAACACATAATCAAAACAACTACCATATTATTGTTAAACCGGAGGCAGTGGTCAAATTAAATTGCGATCTTGTCCCTTGCGTTTATCACTCCATCAAACGCACCTGCCGAAGATTTAAAAAATTACCATATTATGTAGGACCTACAATCAACACGCGAAAATGTTCACTTTAAAGTAGGTATGCATTTTTTAATCATGGAGACTATCTAATATAGTTAATTTATTATTTAAATAATCAAATTAAGTGGAGCGTATGTAAGTACTTAGTTATTAACAGCTGCACGATAAAATATTTTACTCAAAATTATCATAAGCATAACTACATCGTAAAAATTCTCATACATGCGTTTCACTCAAACTACACGTTGATATTTACTTTATTCTGGTTAGAGCTCTTCAGTGATGTGAATTAATATCCACATATAGACAAACAATCAACAAGTCTCCTTAAAATTATATCGCAACACGTTTGAGAACGTATGTTTGATAAGAAACCGCATAGTGATCCGTCCCGAAGTTTTTACACAGGCATTACTATGAGCACGTGGTTAAGATCAGCAGAAGACGGCTGTTTTCCGTGTATTTTCTGCTTGAGGGCGCGCGGGGTGAGAGCGGCGGGGAGAATAAGCGGCAGATGCGCCGCGCAGCGCCATCTATCGTCGCCGCGTTGCCGCCAGGTGTGCGCTGCCCGCACCAGCCGCCACCCGCCCTCAGTCCGCTGTCACGCACCGTCGCGACTACACGTTATTACGGCTGCTCGACGCCGGTGCACGCGCGTGTTTTGAATAGTGCACGATACTCCGACCGGTTCCCGTAGTCGATGAGCGCGACCAGTGACACCTCTAGTGCTTTGTGACTTAGTGAAACTCAGTGCTCATGTGCGAGTGATGGATTACTCTGCCGTCGTTTGTTGACGGACCCAGGATCCCGTATATGCCCAGGCGCCGGTAGAGGACGCGCCAATATGCGCGCCCCCACGGTGCTAGCCTTCGCCCTGCTAGGGTTTCTACCCCAGGTACTGGACGACGATATCGTAAACCGCGAATTCCCCGTTTGTTTACGTCTGTAACGCGACCAGTGCAGAGCGAATGTTTGCCAGACTTAGCCGTGGAGGCCGCGACGTTACACTCACTTTCCCACGAGTTGGCGTCCGAGGCCCTAGATCGTCCTGGATAGAGGGTGTAGGTTAGATCGAGTCGTGACCGGGCCCGAGCCCGTCCTAGCCGTGGCTGTGTGTGTTCGATACGTTTGCCGAGCAAACATAGTTAGGTGCATACTTAAAGAAACTTCAGGTTTTAATACGGCCAGCGCCGGGTCACTCGGGTCGCGAGCTTCTTCGTTTAAAATTAGATGCATACCAAAGCTTGCGATGAAGTACATCTCCAAAAGGAGTAAAATGTGACGTCGACTAGAATAGCTATGTACCTATGAGTTGGACGGAATAACTCAAGGCGTATTATTTTCGGCAGGGTTAGTAGTACGATGTTTATCACTGTAGGCAACGATTATAGGCGTCCTCGATACTTCTTGTAATTTGGTTAGAAACTAGGTTAGCTTGGAAAATAGGTGAAAAACATTCGGTATATATTATGAGGTCATTGTCCTAAAACGGTCAAGGTTATGCACTTACGCTACCTAAGCCAAGGGTTGTTGTGTTTTCCTCAAAAATATTTTCATGTTTACAACTTGTACATCAATCATTGAAATATTTCTTCACTAATTATAAACTGCGTAACTTATTGTTAGTTAATCAAATAAAAACTTACTGACCGACTTTTGTAATAATTAAATTCAATTAAAGCAATAAAAATTATATGCTAACGTATTATAATAATATATATCTACATGTAATGTAATTTACAAGCTTTAAATCTTCATCGAAACCAATCGATGTGCACTGATTGACAGATGGACAAGTTGTTTATTACTATTTCTAAACATCTCAGCGCATTGCATGATTCACTTAAGATCTGGCTTAAGCCGTACAGTGTAATCGTCTTAAATATTACCCAATTATGAAACGTAAATGTCAACGGTAGAAAAAATCGATAAGCTCCCCTATTTTTATTTACAAGTCCATAATTTATAGGGGAATAGTTGGTACCCTTACGTGCGTCCGCGCATACGTCTAACTATTTATTAATCGCAAAATGCGAATGTACCGTTATTACTAACACAGGCATTTTATATTATAAACGCGATATATAATGTGCATGTGTGTGAATCTATCTCCGGTCGTTTCAACAATTTTTTGTTGGAAGAATGCTTCAATAACGCAATAAATATTTGCATTACGTTTCTATAGTTACACGAGTGTAAACTGTAAAATAAGTTACAACAAAACTATATGGTATCATTACGAGTAGCAAATAGATTAGAAATTATATTCAAAGTTCTATGTTCTCAGAGTTAATAAATGTTTTATCATCCCTTTATTTGCTACAATAACGACGCCACAATCCATTATGAATGAAGTCGAGTTAATAAAAAGCTGTGTTTTGCAACTGGTTTCTCCTGTCGATGGCTGCGTGCGGATGTCACAAACACAATGTAATAATTGTTCAAACTCGATCATCTCATGATTACAGACATTAATTTTCGAATCGATTCTGAAAAGTATCGTGCATGAATTGCGTGATTAAAGCCGATAATCGGAAGCGGCGTCGGAACACGTCTGCCCAAAACCGCAACCGAATAATAGCAATTTCCATTTTATAATAATGTATTAACAATTCACCTGAGGGCCGAATCATTTCGCTACACGAAAAAATACTAAAAAGGATAATCGAGGATAAAATAGATAATAAATTCAACTGTTGCGTGCGTTAACCACATTCGGTGTATCGTTTTTATGGCGACATTACTGTATTAATAACAAGATTGTTAGCCGAATAACTAGGACATAGCTCGTAGTCGAGTGATATAATCGATAGATGTTATTCCGATGCTTATGAACGGCCCACATTGCAAGCAGGTGCAACTTAATGGCTACTCTTAAAAGCCTTAACATCTGCTTTTTTTTAACTCGCGACGAATTCAAATTACAACCGGGTTGATTTAGTTCATTTGGGGTTCGTTATCAATGTTTGTTAAGTAACTTTCTTAATTGGCAGCTTTATAACGTACTTACATATAATATTACAGTTATCCATCACGGTCGACATGCGTATGTAGGCAACCGCTTGCATTCGAATGCTTATTCACATGTTTAGTGTACATTTGGCAAATCAAGCTGTCAAGGCAATTGGCCGTATTTCCCAACAGTTCCAAAACCCCCAAATTCTATTCAGTCCCGTTTTCACAACGAGACAATAACAATTAATCATATATGTCATGTTAGTCGCAATAAGCATTTAAGTATGTGAATCGTTTTAACCCTGTTATAATTTGGTCTATTGTCCGAACTGTTTTGTTCTATGTGAACCGACTCAATTACCGCGGCTCCTTGTACGAAATACGTATAATCGTCGGTTTTTAACGTCTTAACTATGTGAAAGCTGTATTTCGTCTCATTGTCTGATGAGCACGTAATAGCACGATTGTAACGTACTCATTAAAATTTTTCCTCAATTTAAACGTTTGACAACCCTTTACTCGAGCGGGTATCAAAGTTAAAAGTGTTCGAACTTCACACAAAGGCATGTCACTTAAAATTTAATTAAAACAGTCCATATTATATTTATTATAGTGTCTATTAGTGCGCTTTCGTCTAACAAATGCTGACAAATGATGATTCCATTACCGGAGTAGCGTCAGTCACGCTCCATTGTGCCACATCGAAAGCACAATTTCTTTCATTACGACCTCTTTAAAATAATTTATTTAATTCCCTTTTTTGTTCCGTTCCCGGCCGGACGTATAATTGATTGTAAAAAAACAAAATGGCCGCCAGGAATCAGGATCATTGATCAGATTACGCAATGTCGCCAAACTGGATGCACGGGGAAGCCAATAATATGCATTATTTATAAACATAGCTGCGATTGTACTGCGAACTAAGCGTGGCAATTAGTTTAATGAATGGCCGACTTTATTTTATATGGCAAAAAGTATTACGAAACTTTTTGGTGGATCTTTGAATATATTGCTTGTCAAAATTAGGTATGCTAAAAGGTTCCATTGTTTAGAGCTGCCAGTGTGAATTATTAAATTTCGAATTGGGTAAATGTGTCAAATGCTGTGCAACATAAGTTTGCGCAATGCTTCAGGCATTGTGCAGAGATGAGTTGCGAAGTGGGATGCAAGTTAAGGTCGAAATGACAGTTATGAATATAAAAGCTCACTTTAATAAATAACTACGTAGGCGTTCGTCAAATTGATATCTTCATAATGATACGCAATTTAACATTCATATTTCATACCATCCTTTTATAAACGAATGTCATTTTAAAATTATATTTTGTTGAAAATAATAAACCTCACAGACTAAAATGTAGGTACTTACTCAATTTTCATCAATTAGTAACAACAAAACGGTTTCATAATGTTTTATGAATTACTTCGTGAAGGGTAATTAGCGAATTGCATCGACATTTATGTAATATCTAATTCCAGGTAACATGTACAACTATTAAATGTAAGCAAACAAAAACATTGTACATTAATTGTATCATAACAGAAATATACTAATTAACTTGAACAATCAATAAACAGTTTCCTTTAGCAAATAAGATTTTTACGGATTGCAATTCAGAACAAATTTTATATCAAAATTCAATTTTTATAATATCCAAAACTATTTTAATAAGTTCCGTCTATATAATAGTGTAAAGCACAGCCCTCGTATAAAACACCAACGCACGAAATCTCAATTCTCTGTTGCAACGCTTAAATAACCGCAAAATACCTATGCGCTTTCCATATACGTACAGGCAATCTGCAGGCCTATTACAATCATTATTCTCCGTTAATTTCCAATTCCACTGTTAGATTGTATGTTACTTTTATACTGCAGCTGCCAAGAATTAACCGACGAACAAAGAGCCTGACTTTTGTCGCGCGCATGTCGATTTTAAGGATGTTTTGTTCGTTTAAGACGAGTTCCCTTTATTCTCCTTCTATTGTAATGGCAGAAGTTTTGTGTAACCGTTTTTACAATTTACTTGTGTAAAATATCCACAATTGCACTATTATACATTTTGACATTTACAAAACATATCGCCTGTTAAGATACTACAACCGAACGAATCTTGCATCTAAATTATGAAACGGCCTGATCTAAATTTAAATCGTCTTGAAGTTCAAAATAACGCGACGCGCGCGCGCCAAATACAGGAAAAATAAAACACACAGATACTAAAAGACAATTCCAAATTCGATTGCAAATATGATGCAGTGGCCACATCGTCGCGCTATTAAAAGATTGTTTGGGTGTTTATTTTAACACATTTCGCATGTATAACGGTCGAGATGAAAAACATTCCCCTGTGTTTCATTATTTGAGTTATTTTTAGACTTCAACCTGCCGACTGGAACGAGTGTTTACTCTGTATTCACTTACATACAATGGTCTTCACATTATTGCTCCTTTACTAAATTAATCTTTATTAACTTGAAATGATACAAAAAATATATGGATTTTGATAATTATAAAAAGTGACAAGTGATTAAATGTTGTAATAAACTAGCATGACAAATTTCATATTTTGACACGTAATTTTAGGTAAAAAATGTTATAATACGCCAAGGCCACAGCGGTGTAATTAAAACCATTTAAATTAATGTAAAGTGATATATTATCAAAGGTTCTGTTGCGCGATGGCCGGTTCAAAATCAATTTGGACAGTGTTGATGGCCTACGCCGGCGCAATTAATGTTACGTGCTAGTGCCACTTTCAAAATAAAAAACAATATTGATGTTCACGACTAACGTCGAATGCATTAAATGTAAAGCCGTATGTTAAATAAATTAGATACACGCATAGTCGATTCATTACTCAAGGTAATGTTTTAACTAAACAGCCATCTACGCGGTTGATTATAGAATTTGGAATATTAATAATTTGTAAATCGAATTCGATTTAAAATTCCCTGAGCACACACATGCTTCTATTATCTGTGGTTATTGATTAATTTAGACGCGTATATTATCTTTAGAAATGACGTTCTATTTTTAAATGTAAACGTAATTATAGGTGATGGTAATAAAGTTTAGCGCCTTTACAAATAGTAAATACCCGTTTGTATACATCAATCAAAAGTTCATCGCGTCAAATCGCCCGAAGATATGAAATACAACTTATTCGGTAGTAAGTAGAATTTAATTGTCAATTTGTGGTTCGCTTCGGGCTAAGTGTTGACCGCACGGACGCATAACAAATTTTTTACAACTTTTTAATAGTACTAAATTAGGATAACACATGTAGGTATTTAACTATTTGAAAATATATTTAATTAGTGCAGAATAATAATTTAAATCGATACAAAATGCGCTACTATATAAACAATATGAAGAATGAAATGTTTATACAAGCTTTTTTCGATATTTTTTTGGTTCCGCTCCTACCTGGCGTTTACCACGTGGATGTGAAAGTTTTCCGTCCTTTTCCATCATTATTGAAGGGAACGAGAGGGCTCACATTTCGCGTTTTGAAAACTTCAACCCCTATCAACTTGGCAGGAAGTCGGTCGAAATCTGGTGTTTTTTTCCTTACGCTTTGTTTAATCTGTGGTTATTTTTCTACCATAGTCCTACTGTCTACAACTAGATAAGATAGTTGAATGAAACTTTATTTAAAAGATTAAACAGTGTGTTTAAATAGTGTACAGACCATAAAAATATATTTTATGTGCGTGAGAAATTGATAGCATAGATAACATTTAAATCATTATATTTATTCAAAGGGTTAATTAAAGAAATTTGCGTCATCTAATTGCTGTAATATAGATATAAACTTTGCCAAATTGGACCGTTTTAAAACCATAATTAAGACAACAAACAAAAAAATAGATATATGTAATTTAGTTCATAGCACAGGAAACTGTGTATTTTTTAAAAGCTCTAAAGGCCCTGACTTCCCCGGTAATGATTCGCGAAGACAGCCGTAATAGCGGCCACTTCCTTCCGATGCCTTATAATTACGAGGATTTATATTACCTTTTTGAATAATCGATATTTTAAAATCAACCTAATTTTAAGAGGTTCTCCGTTATTCTTCAGTAGTTTATTATCAATTTTTCTTAACAAGATTGTAATATATTATAAGTTACAGTGTAGATAGCAAGGTGGCATCATATTCCCTAATGCATAAGTTGCTTAAACGAGTTAATCCCACATGCATAGCCAACTGCGCATTCTTTCGAAGGGGTTGCTACCCTAGAGGCCATTGCTATTATTATTCAACAAAAAAACGTTAACCTATCTGTCAACAATCGAATTTTTATAGACAAAAAAGATCGCTTAAAACAACGCTGGAGGTTTGTTAACTGATATTTATATGCTTTTGTTTCTGTCTATCATCGTTCTAAATTACGTCAAGGTTATTTTTCAATGTAATAGGTAGTTATTTTTGTAATTTAAACGTATTTTCGACCAGTGTCAAATGAGAGGCATTTAAAAATGTCTATGCTCAACTGTGTTTGAAATTCGAATCGTTGGGTTGTCGCCCCACATGAGCATTAGCAACCCCATTTCGTATGTCCAGTAAAACCGTTAATGTCTCAACGGGATCGATCTCGTGGACAGTTGTGCAAATAATTTGTGTTTAGGATTTAACTCTGACGTTGAAAGATGAATTTCATTTTGCTTCGATATTAAATATCATGTGTAAACAAAATTGTATTTACTGACGCAAGATGTTATTTGGCGTAGATATTAATGTTGTATTTTTCTTTTCAGGTGCTGTCATCTGGTTCCTTCGAACTTAGGATAAAAAGTTTTACGAACTCATTGGGTAGGTTAAGTAGTGGCCAGTGCTGTGATGGTTCCTCAAATAGTGACGCGCCTTGTTTGGCGCCGTGCAGGACTAAATTTCGCGTGTGTCTCAAGATTTATCAAGCAAATATCGATACAACATCACCGTGTACGTTCGGTGACATCACAACACCCGTCTTGGGTGGAAACTCATTGGATGTGCCCAACCTCAACGTGCAAGGATTCACCAACCCCATCGTCTTTCCCTTCGACTTCACGTGGCCGGTAAGTTTCTATATATTTCTTAGTTTCTTACATTCCATTCTATTCAAAATGCATAAATGAACATGAACGCCGTAAAGATCATGGTCGTATAATTCATTGTTATGTCAAATAAAATCAATACATCATTAAAGAAACATTAAGTAGCAACCCTGTATCAATAAATCAAATCGTTCGATGTTCGTATTTCAATAATCATGGTAAAGGGCGACTAGACATCGGTAAATAAACAAAAAAAAGTAAAGTATTCGATATTCAAATTTGACAGAAGCGATGTCGATAAGAAATACTCTATGGTTTATCAGGTGTCCGCGTGGGACGCAACGATTACTTATAATAATTAATTATGGAGTCATTTGTTCAAGCAATCGTATGTTATTAAAAGTACTTTATACAGCCTTCATTGAGCTTACGTTCTCATCATCGATTAGAACATTAAGGCCGGTCGGGATCGTGATTCAATATTGTAATTACCTGTTATTTACAAGATCACGCTTAACTCTAATTCAAGGATGGCGGACATCTTAATTGTGATAGTTACAGTTATTTCGAATTGTCTATAGTTAACATGGCCGTGTCACTCGAGGTTTGAGTGGTATTTGTATTTTATTTAGCGGCCGCTTCAAATGTACCGTCTCGTAATGTTTGAGCAAACACCACGGCCGCTTGCACAAGCTCGGACCATCTGGAGAACGTGACATTTGGTCAGGTAGAGAAGAGCGTAGTTTTTTCAGAGAGACCATAGACATGTAGAGAAACGTAGGATCGATTTTTTTTGGCGGTAGAAGAGCGTCCGGTATCATTCCATATGAATTGGCGCTAAATTGAAACTTCCTGTTTAATTTCACATAGTTCTATTGTCAGACTGACATGCGATCAATTGAGTGAAAGCGACGCAAAATAATCCCCGTCTATCGAATTTCGGTGACAGTTTAAGCTGGATCGGACCCATATGGTATTTGATAAAATGTTAAATTTAACCATTCCATATGTTACCATATTAGTGATATATTATTTTAAATTTGATCTATTTGGAATGTGTTGTAATTAAAATAATTAAAATTTACGTTCAAATTTCAAATTTATTAACCATAGATTAAAGAATGTTGTATTCGAATTGCATTCAAATTTCGAATAGCGTGAGGCGTAAAGCTGGCCACTGACATCACAATATTTTGAAACTTGATGCCGTGACGTCGTCATAACGGTGGCCACTCACGTTACCCTGGAAGAAGTTACACGCCACCGATCCCTGTATTGCTTTACAGAGATTTGACCGCCGATAATAGGTCATAACGTTATTAATAACACAGTCACGATGTGAAACGATTTATGAAGAATAGTATGGAGGATAACGTTAAAATTTTTCTTTTACATGCTATATTGTTTAGCTCTGGGGCCCGTTAGCTCCGGATATGACAAGACCGGATTATGAGCGAGTCGCACTTACACGTAAAACGTGTTCAAATTATGTTAACTTTTTGGAGAAATAGTTAAATTTACTGTATCTTGTAGCACGCTCGTCTCTGTCTTAGTGCATTTGATTCAAAAACCGTTATGAGACTTGCATTTTATTGCATTTCATGGAAATTTAAGTAGCTGTATCTAGTCATTATTATTTTTATGTGCCTGGAAACAGAATAATAAAGATTAATTACAATTTAAATGGGTTGCATTCGAATCCATTCAGATGCAATGGGTCCGTTACGGTTGATGCGAAAAAATATTCAATGGTATTTTTATATAGTAACACCTGCTCATGCGTTATGTGCGAAAAGGACGGCAACACCGCGAAATGTCAAAGTTGACTTCCGCGCATGCGCGCCCGCTGCGCCATACAAGCTAGCTCATTTACACTAACTAAACCTGACCATGAACTATACTTTTTATGGCATAGATCCGTATTGCGATGTTACATGGAGGCTTATCTTAACAAATTGTCTGAACTATTCATTGTTCGAACAAAAAATATCGACATTCACAATCACACTGCTCCTAGACAAGAATGCACGGGGGCAAAACAAAATATTTTTCTAACTGTCTCTGAGAATAATCGTTTTGCTAAGTCACTTTCCCACAAAGCTTAAGGTCGACCCACATAGCCTACAAAAACATTACAACGTTACTTAAAACCATCCAGCGAGAGCGAGCTTAATTATTTATTCCATTTTAGAGTAAAACATAAAAACGAGTTCTCATATCGAAAAATAACTAGTTCCGCGGGAAATATAAATTAGCATTGTTTTCAGCAATCAATATTTGTCCAGCGATATAAATATTGACTGGCAACATTATCACCGGAAGGAATTAATGTCGTGTAGACGGCAACACCGTGGCTTTTATCACTTTATACCGTGAGACGCTGACAAGAAGTGGCGTGCTCTTACCTAATTAAGGTTAATTAAATCATAGAACTAAGCATTTTACGCTCATATTTGTTTTTATCCATTCCGTCAATGCCTCACTTACATATTCACGTTCACGATGAATTATTTTATACAGTTTAATGTCGCAAGCAATAAGAGTTACGCCTTTCAGTTTCACAGAAAGTTAACAAGCTTAATGTGTATGTAGAAACATACCTACGTCTGTGAAACAAGTAGAGTAAGCAACGGCGTAACTAATTCTAGAGATTGTTAGTTATTTTGCATGTTTCGTCAATAGTTTCACGCTCTAAATGTTTGTAAAAATTTAAATGAAAGTGTGGTATCTCCGTAATGTCGACATGTATGAAATATTGTAGGACGAGCTCGGTTCGGAGAAGTTGACGTGTGACGTCACGGCTAAAACAATACGGTACCCGGCTGACGTCTCGATACATTGTCGTGCGTGTGAGTGCATTTCTATCCTAGCGGCATTTCTATTGGAAAGCAATTAATGCTTCACGCTTTTATCTCGACAAAAGGACGCTAAATGCTATAACAATTACCGATTATATATTCACATGTGATTCGCTGGTTGTGAAACGTTCTAGCGTTAGTCGCTTCGCAGTAACGCGATACGATCGCACGAACTATAGCCGGTGTAACTTCCGCCTATGGACTTTTTATCCCAGAGAGCTCTTAATAATTTCCTTTATCTCAATCCGCTCGCGTCGCTCTTAAAATACCTACCCCTACATCCGCTTCTTTTAATAATCCACCGAAGCTATGGAATGCCTTATTCCATCGTTCCCTCTTCGACATCGTCTTTTATCTCTTTCCAACGAACAGCAATTAAACTCGAACAAAAAGATTGCGAAATGAAATTCCTCGTAAGAGTAGCCCAAGACGATAGCGTTCGCAATTCCGCCGATCGTTTAATATGTATCAAATTTAATTAATCGGAGCGTGTATAATTACTAGATTGCATTGTTCGGAGCCACTGAACAGGTATTCGACCCGACGATTAGTGAATTTCATGCAAAATTACCTAAATAAACAACGAACAATAGACTCAATTATGTGGAGTGCACTTCGGGTACTAAAATAACATCTCGATGGGATCCCAGCATCGGCGATCGTAAATAATGATTAATCTTAGACGGGCAGATAAAGAGAATAAGCTCATCAAGAGAGTGAATAGACAATAAAGTTTACCGATCTTGTTATTACAGCGCGTCTACGGAACGCTAAAGAAAACACTCCTTTTTCAAATGAACGCTCGTTTACGGTCAGTTTCTGACATTTTAACTGCGTCTCTAACATTTATGGCGGCTAATAAAATTGTTCAAAAAGCCCGATTTATTGTGGTCAGGATGTAACGATTTTTTGTAGTAGCAATAATGTAGTGTTAGATATCGATTCGCAGTTCCAAAATAGTTCGTATAAAGCGGTGTCTACATTCCATTTTTATTGGCTCGAACGGCGGGCGTCTGGATGCTTTCTCACGTACAGTAAGGGCGCGGATAGCCCTCAAATCTGCAATGATGGAATTCCTCGCGTTCCAGTCTTTATTCATCACACGCGCGCAGTTTCTAGGAATCCTGTGTAGCAATGCGAGCGGCTCACATGCCCCGCTCGGATCCGCGACCGCGCGAATAAATCCCTGCCATTACTATCTATGCGTCAAACATATTTCGTTAAATTTATAGACGTGTCAAAGGCTATACGACCGCCACAAATTAGACCATTGATTTACTATGAAAGAACAGACATTAATATTCGCTATTAAAAACCACTCATTCCGAGAACGTAAACACGTCTGCTGCGAATTAGGTCCGCTCAAACATCGCCAATGTAACGTCGGTTTATTTATCTACTCACCTATGACGAGAATACAAAGATTTTCTAATCCCATTTATAACTAGATTCTTACTCATCGGTGTATAGATTTATTTAAATGGCGGCGGTATGCAAAGTGGATTAGTAAAAAACTGAGATACGAATCGAAAGAATCATGTCCAAACTTGTATTAGGTACGTCATTGAAATCCGGATGAACAGATCTTCAGATTTGTCCGATGCGGTTTCGGTTTCAACGATCGACCCATCTTATCTCGGATCGTCAGAGCCGACATCTCCCAAAATTTGTTAACTACGCCCCGCTTTTTTAATTCTTATTCATTCAAATCATTCTGTTGTTTATGGCCAGCATTTTCATTTTTGGAATTCCTCGAGTCCCGGGTTACCATTCGTCTCCGAAATGCCGGTGAGGCCATGTGAAATTAAGACTCCTCCTTTTGCAGTGCGCTTCCAAAACATCCAAATTCCTTTCGAGTCCCCTTTTTTGATGATTGTAATTGAGGGCGATAAATTGGTAATGTCTAAGTTACAGAAGTCAGAAATTTTGAGATTTCAACACATTTCTGCTTTCTAGTTTTTTAGCGTCACAGTGTAAGGCATAAAGTTTCGTTTGAATTACGGCCCGCTTTCCAACTTTTTAATGTTTCCGAGTAAAGTGGATGAGGTAATTAATCCTGTTATAATGAAGCTCGGTTCATTTTTCTCTCCGGTCAGTACATTTACTTTGTCGTCTGTGTTGCACTTTATAGCTATGATAATGGCCGTTTCTTCATGATTGGCGTGTGAAATTTTTAACGGGCTTAATCTAATTAGAGCGGTTAATTTGATGCATTCAATTAAACAAATTAAAACTTAAAGTTTTAAGTTTTTGTGTTATATCTCATTTTCGAATAAAACGTGAGCGTCCAATTTATTTAATGAGTGTATTAATAATACAATCATCCATTAGAACTTATCTCAGATTTATTCGTTTACAAATAAAAGATGTCAAATAAAATTATGTTACTCCTATATTTCAAGAAGTTTTTATTGAAAAAAAGAATATGTCTGGCAACCGAATACCAACGCTCTTATCATACGATGATTTAAATGTTCCTTTTTTAAATTTACGGTTCCATTAGTCCACGCCATTTAATATTAACAAGAAGGATTTTCTTCGCTAACAATTTGAATATGGAACGTCTTAGATTATACTCTCATGCTTTGGGAACGTCTTTTGTCTATATGCAGTGCGCAAACGTGTAATACACATACAGGTATAACCCGGCCGATTTAAAGTAATCCTATCCGCCGCTTACTGTAGCACGGTGTAGGTATTTTCAATTGAATCGTATATGAAATAGACACGGTACCGCTCACCAGTTACTCGCGTTTACCACGAATCTACTTAGCATTCTAACCGAATGCTCATGTACAGTCGCCAATAAAATGTCGACCTGGTTATTTTTATATGATAATATTTGTACATTAAATCTCACATTCTCACGGGACATTAAATGTTATGACATTATTTATACTGAATAAATTATGAATACTTAAGGATCTAATACAGTGATATGATTCATCGGGTCAATGATCTGGACAATCGTCGATGCCAAAATAGAATGAGATAAACTTAATTAAAAGCATTAATAATTTGGATTATACGCGTTTGAAACGCTTTAATACTTCACGCTACAAGTTCTGTATCGGGCAGACATTGAAATTTGCATATCTTTTAATTTGACGTATGCTTCGAAAACACTCGACCACATCAACGAAGGTAAAAACCTGTTGCACTGCATAATCGACCTTATTCCCAACGCATAACATTCAATTAGCCGCGATGCACATCGGGATGTTCAGTAAAAAAACCTGTCTAAAGCAAGACGATGTTACCACACTAGTGAAGTGTGAAATATGAAATCACGACTCCTCCACTTGGCTGGTCGTTCCAAATAGCTGGATATTCTCGTGTCGAAACTAGAAAACGAATGCCCTTTGTTATCGTTAACATTTGCTGCCCAGATTAAATATGAGCTAACCTAATAATTATTGTAAAAACGGCAGGCCATTGTTACTTTCGACGGCATTTAAGTATTAATGAAAACAAATACGAAACATCTGTTGCGATTTCGACCGCTTTCATTTCCCAAAACAATTACATACCGTAAAAGCCAACAATGGCGAGCCCATGTGCACGGAAGATGTCCAAATCCTCACCTGATTATCCTTTGTCGAAAGGAACGACTGACAATTGTCTCTAACGACGTTCCCACGTATCCTTGTAACTAATTAAAAACGAAAAGCCGATATGGGAGCATCCTCTGAGTACCCCTATAAAACGATTATCAAATCCACTGCATTCAGTTATCATCTGAGTTTTGTAATATAATTTAACGCGTGGATAGTAAACGCGTCGTTACGGTCCGATCTCACGATGCCATAAATAACTTGTAATTAACCAATAAAAATAATTTGTACTCGAAATATAACAATGGATCGAAATCGAGCGAACGGTAAAGTGATTTAGCTTAAAGTTTAATTTAGGTAACATACCATACCTATGTATGATATAAATTTCATAGTAATAATAAATAGTTGTACCTACACCGCTACCTGCTTCACGTACGCGTTGACTTTTTATGAGCAGCGTCGAGTCACCGTCGTGGGAACCGACATTCAACTACAGCTGACCGAAATGCCTCCTTATTCGATTAACAAATCAATACGTACGACGTATTCGATCACAAAAACAAATCATATACTAATCCATTGTTTTGCAACGAGAAAGGAAGCTACAGAATTTCGTACCGATCAGTATGCAAGAGCAATAACACGTCCGTTCGCATAATCGTCAAAACTCAATATCGAAAGCTTTAATTACGACCGTAAAAACTTCGCAGCGATCTTGCGACGTTGAGAAAATGATTTCTACTATTGATTTTCATCCCACAATGAGTTCACAAGACGTATCAGTTCCTATGCAAATGTTTCATTGTTAGTTCTCGATGCAAATGATGTTTTCATTCATCGAGCTAATTGAAGCCGGGGGACATCTGTCACATCTGAATCACTCTTTAGGCCGTGTGGTGATCTTATAAAACGGTGACCCTACACATCCGTGGCAGCTGCATCGTGACATGTGTATAGTGTCTAATTGCGTTCGGACCTTACGGCCATCTCGGGCCCATCTTGGACGTTAGACCGCGCCGAATGCCGATGTCTGATTACGTTATTGATATGACGTGACCCGTTTCCCATTTCTACGATATTTACATTGCTATTATCGTAAAATGTACCTATACTATTCTCCGCACACATCGGCGCGGCGGCGGCTGCAAGCAATTATAAATTACAAGGTTAAAGATGTATTATAATGATATACATTTCTGATGTAATTTAAAAGCGATGTAGCAAAAAGTATAGCACCGAAATACCAGTCGAGGGGTGACTATCAATTAAGTGTTTTATATCTATTAAAGGTCGAACATTGTATACCGCGTACATCGTTCATGGTGATCGAAACCGGTTCTCGAGAACGTAGCGTTACAGAAAGCATTTTTGCATGATACCAAATTAAATTGTGGTCATAAAGGCATTGATAAGTTCGAGGCGCCTACAAGCTTGTTGACTCGTGTTATCACTGATAATCGATTTTGGACTGCCGTTTCGCCTCCTTGAGTCAACATGGACAAATGTCAATAGCTCACTATCTGATACGCACCCGTTTTTTTACCATCGCACGGAAACATTACACGATTCCATATTGGGTGGTTTAAGTAGCAACAGTCGTATTACGCGTCGTGTATTTTTAGCTCGTATAAAACAATTCAGCCATCTGCTCCCGGGTTCACCTGTCTATCGTGTTGTTAATTTACACTCATCCACCATACAGAGCGACGTCGTAAAGTAAAGGAAATATTTGAAATGCTCGCTGCGGCGCGCCCATTTTTAAAGGTCTCAGATGGCGGGATATCTCGGTTCATCTCGCTGCGGGCTTAGAAACATTGAAACATTGAAATAGCATTACGTTAGCCCGCATCGTTTCTTTGTTTTAGTCTGATAAGTGTATAATGCAATGTTGTAACGATGTTTTGTTTTTCAGGGCACCTTCTCGCTCATAGTGGAAGCGTGGCACGACACGAACGAGACGTCAAGATCTGATGGTGAGTTGCATTATTTAATACGAATGCAGTTATGACTAAAATGAAAATTTTTGTAAAATTCAAAACACGTCCGTCACGACTCGCTCACATTCGAGTTTCACTGTAATTCTGGGTGTTTATCGTGCATTTAACGGACAGTATGTATATTTGAATGCTTATATTATCATATCGTGGAAGACAAAAATTTTCCCATGGTATGGACGATTGGTGTTCAAAGCACGCGGCGGCGCGCGTGAGCCGCTTCGCAATGCACGCCGTATTCTAATAAACTCAGCCTTCTGTAGGACGAAAATTTAGTAGAAATGTTCTAATGTATTCCGATGGCCGTTGACCGATAGACGAAAAAAATAACGTTCTCATCGACTACTCGTCTTGCACGAACCGAACATAATAATGATTTAGATTTTTTACGATTCTCGTAAACACGACGATGACATACTACATGGACGCACACAATTGTAGATATCAATCATTTAGAGCAATTGAAAATTGATGGAATCGATATTCAAAGTTCACCGTTTTACGATATCACGAAGTATAAGCGGCCAATATAGAATCGACAGGTTCGGCGCGTACATGCGACATGGCGTGACCGAAAAAACGATCCCAATAAAATGTAACCGCAGAGCTTACAGTTAATACATCATCACTATAATTCGCTGCACGTATCCGAATTCATAACAAACCCAAATAAATAAAACATCAACAAAAAAAACATAGCGTACAGAATTCGATTTTTAAATTTACAAAATTTGTATACAAGTCTGGCAACACCCACTTCTTAATTAGATTTTCATCCTGTTGCACTTTGACCGACATAATTACTACTTCTGACCGAGTAACAAAAAACCTCAGTGATTTACTTAAAAGAGATTTAGAGATACGGGAAGGTGTGTTCTACGGGCCGGTTTACCGAAAATCATTAGCGTCCGAAGTGGATAGCTTAAGAGGACGGGTATATTTTTAATACAGCGCGGGAGCGATGGGCGTCATCCACGCACTACCGAGAAATGTTACCAACAGAAATCTAATCAACCATAATAACAGGTTACATGGGCGCTGTTTGTGCCCGGTTAATGCTTAATTAAATCACACAATCTTTTTTATCTAATAGCAAACAGCTGCATTCCTATTTCTCAACGATCTACCTAAATCGATTACCACCCCATCGCATTCACGGAGTACGTCTTTGATAATGGCGACACAGCAGAATCCAATATATCACAGATAAACACGAGCGCATAGAAAATTGCAGGCTTACGGGTGAATAAAAGGAATTCTTCGAGTGAACAAATAGCCCCGCGACAATGGCTAGGTTCGCTTGCAATTCTTACGCAGTCGCTCGCTCCTTCACCGAAATCTTTTGTTGCCGCAGGCGAGCGAGCCGCACCTGGATGCTAACGGCCCGACGCATTGTTTACTCGACACTAAAAAACATAGCTCCAAGGAAGTGAATTTTTAGTTTACACTTCATCTTTCATCGTCGTAGGGCTTGAATTGAGTAAAAAATTACGGAAGACGCCACGGAAGGCTCAATTTATGATAACATTGTCGGGAAGTGGTGTTGACAGATGTCGAGCATGTGCTCGCGGGATAGGTGAAGAACACTGTCCCGTTTCGTTTTAGTCGTCTCTGTTTACGATTATTGCACTGTCTCGATTTACACCTCCGTGTAAGTGGAGCAAGAATGGGAGCGTGTGAAAGACACTACTGATAACAGATTCGTAGAGGCAATTATGTGCGGGATCCGCCGCAGGGCAGCTACCGCGCGCTCGCGATGGGATGCAACTATGGACAACTTACGCTCGCTCGACTTTTATCTCAATAACGACTTTGCAAACATTAAACTTGTAATTGTTCTCTTTGTAACTTAATACATAGTGAAGGGAATTATTAAGTAATGCAAAAGCAATGCAATAATTTAAAATTTCACAATAAAATCTGTGACACAAAAAGGCCATTTCCAAAAACAATAGCAAATTAGAATCGTCGAAACGCAAATCGTGTTGAGCAACTCCTCCGTCAAGTGACCTCACGTCTGAAGATTGTTTATCCATTGCAAGACGTGGCACTCGAATTGAAATACACGTTAGAAGTGGACAGTTTTATAAACAAAAGGAGTGCATCGTGTGTGCTCAGTCCATTCATGAGATTCTGTTTCCCACAGCGCTTGAGGCGACGGGCCGGTTAGGCGAGTGACCAAAGCGAGAAATCGAGACATCGACGAGAACACGTATTACATCGAACGGTACCCATCGATTTCATTTTCATTTGTGTATCGATTAATTATACAGATCCGCGAGTTGTCAATCCACAATATAATGAACGAGAGCACATCCGGTGCCTACACTCGCCCGACGGAAGCTCGCGTGATCGGATCCCTTATTCCCCTAAGGATCCTTTTAATATTTCAATATTAAAATTCGAATCCGCTTCTGATAGAGGCCGAGTCAAATTATTGGTTATTTCGCTTTCTGCTTTTATTGTTTTCTCGTTTTATTTGAATGACCTCTGGGCCCGTAATTATATGCTATTCGACGTACGATGCACGTAGCCAGTTCCTTTTTTAAATGTGTTATTTATTTGTAAATTGGAACTACATTAATAGGCGATAGGGTAGACCTTCATTTAATATCGTTACGGCTGTGATTTAAAATGATGAGTGTAATTTGTACGGTACGTACGAGAATCTTAGGGTTTTGACGACTCTGTATAGGAATAAATTGTTGTTGTAATTTTACTACAAATTGCTTACCGTGTCGAATTTACTATAGGGTTGGCGCAAAAGAAAAATGAAAAATAATACGTTGCCATAAACGGGAGGCATGTACTTTCCTATTCTTGCTAAAAAGCGAACTAAGTAATGTAGTGCTATAAAGTTTCATATAGCACAAAACACAGCCCTAGCGCACCTGAGTGCACGGTTGCCATAATTCCTTGCAGTCGAGCTAAATTGCGCGCGCTCCGTTCCCACACATCATTTTTCTAATTCCCTCAACCCTAAACTTTATTAACGTCTCTTAGAACTGTAGTTTCCCTCGTTTATTTAAAACAGTATTATATGAATTGAAAATACATTTACTCTAAACTGAAGACGCTAAAATTTACTTTAAACAAGATTAACGCGGTCTATTCGAGTCGATTGCGGTTTGAATTTATTGATGTTTATTGTATTTTCGTTGGGCGAACTCCGAGTGGTAGGTTCGTTTTATCTTACAGATTTATTGCTAAGATACCATCGGTGTAAGCTTGAATTGTGCACTATGCGGAATCCCGATTTCAAATCGAGTTCTTCTATTACTAGATCATTGCGTAAGCAACATTAGGTATCGTTTATCTCACGGAGATGTGTAATCTAACATATTGTTTATTTAACTAAATGTACAACACGAATACACGCGATACAAATATAGAAACCTGTCTTCATTTTATCCATAATAATTTCGATTAAATGTCAACAAAAGAATTCGATGGGAGATAACCCTCATCTCATTACCCGGTTCCTTTATCGCTGACACCTACAATAACGAAGAACAATCGTTGGCTATCGAATGCCATACGCCACGAAATTAGTTGGGATCGATCGTTTTTATATACCTTTTAATTTTGTTTCGCGTCTGGTTTAATTTTATCTGCTGTCGGGATTACCAGCTTAGGAATGTAACGTCGGGGCAAAAAGAATAAAAGCGTATACACGAGGAGAAATAAATAAGGTAGGAACTGGCCTGCGCCGAGATTTCCCATCGCGCTTACACATAGCTTGATGAATGGAGTGGCACTTTTAAATGTTTTTATGGAACACGTTCACGTTACATCTTTATTACGATAAATGGTAATCTTATATAATATCGGGTTGAAAAATGTTAAAACTCTTAATCAATCATACCGCCAACGAACCAAAACAGTGAATCACGCTTGGGAACAATGAAATCTCACGTTCGAATGCGGGCGTCAAACGGCCCACGTTAACAGGTCAATTTGCTACCATAACCCTTTCCCACGGTGATAAACGTATTTTTTCCTTATCAAATTAAAGCGCTTACGAGATTTCGATCTCATTAGCCGCGCAAAATTGCATCTTCTCGAAAAGATGTAAGGTGGATTTTAAGGTGATGTTTATTTTTCCAGACACACTCATCGCGCGGATGACGAAGCAGAGCATAGCTGACGTGGGAGGGCCTTGGATCGAGGAGGAGCAGCGATGGGGTGGTGTCGGCGGCGCGCACTTGAGGCTGTCGTACCGCGTGACGTGCGCGGCGCACTATTACGGGCCCGGCTGCGAGGTGCTCTGCCGGCCCCGGGACGACGGCTTCGGCCACTACACCTGCTCGGCCACCGGCGAGATCGTCTGCAAGCATGGCTGGACGGGAGACTACTGCTCCAAACGTAAGTACCCGACGTAGTGCCCGAAATAACACGCGTAGACGTGCCTACACGTCGAGGGGCAGTTTTAACGATTATTATGATAATAAATTTTTTACAAGATAAATGCGATGACATTAGCCAAAACACACCGAGCGAGTTGCAGTTTACGAATAGCTTTACGAATTACATAAGGTATTACGTCAATAGTTATGCGGATCTGCATGGCCTAAATTATAAAAATAATTCCCTCTTCCTCATTAAACTATGTGACAAATTTTGGTCGAACATCCTCTAATAAAGTCAATTGGGAGAGCCGACCTTTTGGATGCCAACTGGCTTTCTAGCCCGCGCCTAGTGACTCATCGAGGTCAAGGGAGGTTCACAACCTCCCATTTATACCTAGGGAACCGAGCTTTGGACGCTGACTGAGAGTTTTCCATTACGCCTAACGCAAACTTTCTCATTTATCTCACATTTACATGCAAATATAGCTCTAAATCAAGCGACTATCAAGATGGCTGGTCCCTGCGGATTCTGCCGCGAACGCTTGCCCGTCTTTATTAAATAATATATCTTAATTCCGACTTTATCACACGACACTTGAGTTCACGAAACTCTTAATTAAATATAAGGTTATTTCACTTCCTGTTATTCTGGCGACTATGAAATATTTTATTAGTAATTGTTTAATTTTCACATGAATAATGTTAATGTGCTTAATAAAATCGTTTGATAACAGACTCGGTAACAACATAAAATTTTCTAGATCTTATCTTCAATCATCGTTAAAGTTTATTGCATAAAATAAATGACCAAAATTAACGTGCAGTTCAGAGTTGAGGGCAACCGCGGTCAATATAATATAATTATGAGAATTTATCCTCTAACAATAACTAGAGTAGTTAAATATGTACACAATTTTATATCTCGCTCGGTGTAGGTATACGAGAGTATTGTCGCATAGTTTCAAGCGTGAGACCGATCGTGTCTGTTTACTTTCGAATGCCGCTAAATTTGTAAATAGAGCCGGAAAGATCACCGCTTAAGCGCGTTCCGATATATTTTTCATCGCTGCATCCTCTTAAATTCAATCGATAGCTAAACGACTGGAAGTAGCCCTCAATAATTAGATTTCACAATCGCATGAATCGCAGCGGATAGCAAAAAGTCTAAACGTTTCAAACGTCATTACGGAGCTCTGACGTATGTTAAACACATCGCGTCTTGTAAAACAAAGCGGTGCGTCTCAAGATGCATTGTGTGTAGCGGATGTCGCGTCGCAATCTCGGCAACCCCACCTGCCGCTGCGTTCCCACACTCCGGCGCCGCAAAAAAACACGCCAGAGCGGGACGGAGCACCGCGCGCCGTGTAGCGCGCCGTCTCGCTCGCCTCACAGACCGCCATAGAGCCTCCACGCGACGTGATAACCGCGAAATCACAATTTTCTGGTAAAAGTAAATAGTTGTGGTCGAGAAATACTAACTATTTTTGTTACTGTTTCACATCAACGTTGAATTGAATCGATTTTCATAACAAAGCTCCACTTACACATCCGCGATTACTTACCTAAGTGTAAAGTGAGAGACGCGACTGCATGTAACATACGGCCACGCACACACGCGCCCGCGAACCGGGTCAAAAACACCTTTAAACAAGAACTGAACAGTCGAAATAAACACTGTAGTTGACCGTGTCATGATATTGCCTCACATCTGCCGAACGGTATCCCTCCTTCTGGGAAAGCTTAACAATCCCGAAACGTATTTGCATGTCCCGACAACATTATCTCGACTCGATTCTCCTTCTTAATGATAGGGTAAACATCGCGAGAGAAACCCTTACGGCCGCTTAATTTCGCCTAATTGTTAGCGAGAGTGGATTTCTCACGAATATTACCTTCTGCCGAGTCGCGAATCCCACGCGCACCTAATTTCCGTTCGAATAGAAACAGATGTCGGAACAGTTAAATATTTGCTCGATCCCAAACACGTGCAGCATCCTCGGGGAAGGCCGCTTTTTGTCATTACCGGACCTCGAGAAAGCCTTCGAAAAATCGTACCTTCTTCGAGCGCAGTGCGGCATCCGTTCACAATAGAAATCGATACTCCTTTACGTTCATTGATAATAATTAATAGCTCGCATGAGGGACGATATCTCGGGCTATTTGAGATCGCTCATAACTTTAGGATAATTTTTACGACTCCCGTTTTACCGATTCGAGGGTCACGATAAGCCGGCTCGAGTGGGAGGTACGTGGAGTGGATAGTGCAATGAGCAATGAGGTCGACACTTGAGTCTTTTGATCCGCCTGTTGCGCCGACGCGTGGCGCCTACCGTTCCTTGCCTTAATGTATCATATTAAGTTTGTTTTAATAGCTCCCAGCCACTCAAACCCAAAAGTGATCGTTCAAACATCTCAAATTCCAGTGAAAGTACAATTTAGTTACGTGAAAGCGGATTATATTTCAATTTCAAACGATCACCGTATCATAGCCATACAAAATGAACTCAGAACTTTGCCAATTTGGCAGAGCGTGCTGTAAGCGGATTTGCGAGCGGGAAGTTTTAAGGGGCTTAACGTTAGTCCCGACTCCAGAGTTTAAACCTACATTACAGTCTAGGGCGCGGGCCAGACTAATCTCCTTTAATAGTAAATTCAGAGAGATAGCTCTAGTTAAGCGCTTCCTTGTTTATGTTGGAACGCGAATTGTAATTTCCATACGTAGCGAGGCGTCTTACTATTTTTCTAGTAGTTAGGGGACTAGTAACGGTCGGGTGACGGTTAGCTCCCCGCACTATCTGCCCCCTTTGTATTCGCTCCGATAACTTGCCCATGCGCACCCGAGCGATACGACGGTGCACTTCTATTACAAAATATTCTCGATGCCTACATATTAACTCGTAACCTATTGTAATATGTATATGCCTTCCTGCGCTCCGACGCCGCAATGTACCTCGCGTGGATTTACAAGAATTTCTTTATGAGGTTGCGCCGGTTGAAGTTCACTCGTAGAACGTAAATCAAACAGTTAACGATGCGCACATTACACTCGCAATACTTCATGTCCGAACACAATATACCTTTCCGAGCGATTCATATAATTTAGTAACTAAAATTGAATGATACATAAAAATGATTTCAGCGTTTGGTTTTATTATAGTCAGTTATGATAAATGATCGTTGCGCATGACCTCGCCCCCAGGGACGTTAACGATCCTCTCTCTTTGTTAAAATGTCCTTTGCATATCTTCGATTATCCTAAACTTATGAAACTTCGAGAGAATTTATCGGCCGTCTATTAAATACGATTTATTCACGCTTACATAAGTAACATTAAAACTCGACGCATTCCAACATTATACCTCTGTCTACGACACGGGGTTTATGTGTTTAAACATTGTTTTGTGCTCGTTTTGTACGTGCTTTGTCTTTGTGAAGCGCTAACGAATCCGTCTCTTTTGTTACAGCGAGATGCCTGCCCGGCTGCGACGCGGAGCACGGCCACTGCCTCAAGCCCGACGAATGCATGTGAGTATCCACTTCACACCTTTGTGTTAAACGCTCAAAGTATCCCTCCGACTAAATCATTCATCCCGCTCATTGTTCCATAGAAATACATATGCTTTTTAGTCACTCGTTATCACATCGTATATTTTACTGACTGGTGTTATTTTATTTTCAGTTGTCATTCGGGCTGGGTGGGCGAGTTCTGTGACCAGTGCGAGCGGCATCCCGGCTGCGTGCACGGGACGTGCTCTAAGCCTTGGGACTGCATCTGTGAGGAAGGCTGGGGCGGGCTCTTCTGCAATCAAGACCTCAACTACTGCACAAACCACCACCCTTGCAGGAACGGTGGGACGTGCCACAACACCGGGCAAGGCAGCTACACCTGCGTCTGTCCGCCTGAGTACACCGGCCCAGATTGCGAGAAGTCCCTACATTCCTGCGCGGTGCGATCTTGCCTGAACGGCGGAGCCTGCGTGCCCGACGAAGGCGGGGAACTGTCCTGCGCCTGCCCATCCGGTTACGAAGGAGCGAGATGTGAAACTCGAAGACTGACTTGCGCCGACCAACCTTGCCGAAACGGCGGCACGTGCGAACTGCGACCTTCCGGATACGTGTGTCAATGCCCCGCCGGTTACACCGGCCTAGATTGTGGAGTAGAAGCCGATCCTTGCGCCGCTAATCCTTGTCGAAACGGAGCAACTTGCACGAGAGCGGGAGACGGTTTTCGGTGCGCTTGTAAACCTGGATACAGAGGCAACAGATGCGAAATCGATATCGACGACTGCACGGGCATAGTTTGCGAACACGGAGGGACCTGCGTCGATTTGGTGAACGGACAGAGGTGTCAGTGCGCTCCCGGTTTTCTCGGCCCCAGATGCGAAACTAGAGTGGATTTCTGTCTCGCGAAACCGTGCGCGAACGGCGGCGAATGCCAAGTCCTCGACAACGACTATGAATGCCGATGCCGGCCTGGGTTCGCGGGAAAAGATTGCAGCATAGACATCGACGAGTGCGCTTCCTCCCCTTGTCGAAACGGTGGCACCTGTCGAGACAGAGTCGACGGCTACCACTGTAACTGCCCTCCGGGCTGGGGCGGGAAATCGTGCACCGTTTCCTTGGCGGACTTCGCGGCGAAACCAGCCGGCGGACACTTGAGAAGAGTAGGAGACGAAACATTAGAAGGGGAAACTCTTTCGGGCAGCCACGTGGCGTTAATAGCTGCGCTGTCTGCCGCCGTGCCGGCCGCCGCATTAGCCGCGGCGATCGCGGTCGCGTGCATCAGGAGGCGGAGAAAACGCGCCCAAAACGCAGCCGACGCTGAAGCGCGGGCCCAGAACGCGGCCAACGCCGGCGGCGGCGGCAGAGTTATCAGAAACACGTGGGGCAAGTGCGAGGGGCCGGTGCCCGAGTGCCAGAACGCGCACAACGCCGCCGCGGAGGAGTGCAAGAGAAAAACGCTCAACACAGAGAGCGCGGCGCGCCTGCTGGCCGCGCTCGACCCGCGGCTGTCGCGGCTCTCCGCAGACTCCGCGTATTGCGCTAATAGGTCAGTAGCTTTTCTGTTTAAACCTGATTTCTTTGTCAACAACAACAATTTTGTCATACAGCAGTATTGAATAAATAGTTTTTGTAAAAGTTGCATTCGTCCTTTACTTTGTTAGTGGCGAATTAATTTGACATTCGAGCCTCTAAATATTAATTTCATGTTTTTATTCATAACGAAAGTAACCCGACACTCCGACTAACGTTCAGTTTCTCTTGTTACAGCGATACGTCGCTAGTGAAGCGCGCGCTAGAAGGCGGGGGGGTGTACGTGTTAGACGACCACTGCCTGCCGCCGACGTTCGCGACGCAAGTGTAGTGCTAACTTACAATCGATGGACATTAACTTATTTATTCAAATCGGACGCTCGTGCGATCAAGGCTGTGCGCCGCGTGTACATATAGCGTTAAATGTAAAATGACCCCTGTATAAACGGCTAGTTTTAAGTGTTCGGATGTATTTATTTGAATGCGATCTACCCGCTCTGTAAATAGTAACGGCGGAGTGGTCGCGTTTGTTCTCCCGCCCCGGTCGGCGAGCGTGCCCCGCGCTGCCCGCAGCTCGGCCGGCGGGCAGCGCGCGGGCAGCGTGCCTGCCCGCCCGGCGCGGGTGCGGGCAGCGCGGGGCCGGGCCGCGCTCGCCGCGGGCTAGTGGGCCAGTGTCCACTGTATGCGATCTCTGTAGGTAACGTGAATGCGGCCGGGCGGTCGGTCCGCCGCCCGGTAACGCCACGTACGCATTATACTCGATGTGCCACTTTTGTACCCTTTCCTACTATTGTCTCATTGTTCTATCCCTCTGGTCGCTTCTTTTCTTTCACTCCACTCTTGAGTGGAAGAGACGAACCGCCGCCCTTTCCTTTCCCCGCGAAGGTTTCGTTCCGCGAACACAATGAGTATAATGGGTACGCCGTTCACACCCCGCTATCCCTCTTTAGACTCGCACCAGTATAGAAACCAAACCGTGCGTTAAATAAGATTTTAGACTAATTTATTGAAAACGCGAATCGTGCGTTCTTTTTATAATGATTATTAATTTTGTGATTTGACTAATTGTTGTCATCGTTCCTATGATTATGATTTATATTTATAGAAATCTTGTTCAGGTTTTTTTGAAAATCGACACAGATTTTTCTCTCCACTTTTCGCTTCAGTTCTTACTGGAATGTAGGTCGGACGACGTTCCTCAACTTTGAGCGCAACCGACGGGTTCTGCGAGCCCTCACTCGCAGGACGCGACCGTCGCGCTCGAACCTCACAATATACGACGCACGTAATTAGTCCATAGGTTTAAAATAATTTGAGTACTTATAAGAAAATGTCGAAACCTAAGTCATTGTGTATAAAAAAGTTATTAAGTTGTAGCGATGTAAGTATATTCTCCGTTTTGTAAGAGTACTGTGACAATATAATGATGTCATTAGGCAACATACGACATAATATTGAAAGTTGTTTTAACTTATTTATTTTAATAGGTGTATCTAGTGAGTGAAAGCGCATGAGCTATTTTTTGTGTCCATATTTATGTACTGCAGTATAAATGTTTACGCGAAACACAAACAGAAATATTTTTTCGCATATTATATGTAGACTCATTCGTTTGCGCCACGATATTACTGTATCAGAGCATTAAGCGTATTATTCTTTTCACTCTCATTTCATATTCCATGAGAATATGCGATGGGCGTCGGAGAATCGGCTAGATGTGAAAATAATTTATGTTAAATTGCCGTTGTATAAAACTTTCTTGTAGATATTGTTTTACTATAGTTGTTACCTCTTATGTTGCCTTTTGTACTCGAGCATAGATTTAATGAAGGTTAGAATCGACAAAATTGTAAAATTTATATCAAACTATGAATAGACTGATGATCAATAATAATGTTCTTGTATTTAATTTTGTAAGATGACAAAATGTAACAATAAATTATGAGGAAATAAGCGTTGCCGAGTAACATTATGATATCTAGTGTACTTAAACATTGATCACAGTGATATGAAAGACTTTCATTTTTCTTTTATTCCTCCAATATTATGTTCTATAGAATGTTATTGATAAACAATAAAATGACAGTATTTTAAATTTATTTATTGAAACTATCATGATTGTATTGAATTTATTATTAATTAATCAATGTTCAACTATTATTAACCGACTTCATAAAAAGGAGGAGGTTATTATTATTATTCGGCCGGCATGTTTTTTTGATTATTTAAGATTGACTGATATGAAATTGTCTTCTCATTTTAACTTATTTTATTAAATCATGAATGCATTTATAGTAAATTGTGGATATACTGAAAGAATTTAATTAAAATTTCAAATCATTCCATTTCTCTAACGAGAGACTATTAAATATTTATCTTTTAGCCTATTTTATAATTATCACTATTTTTCTAATTATATTTTGCATGCGAACCACATGATTATTATTTTAATATGCTATATTTTTCTAAGTAAGTACAATAATTTATTATTCTACAATACTTTCCTTACTTTTAGTATATTCACATGTATTCGTATAATTTCAAAAGAAAAATGAAAGCTGTAGACAGGAAGCGTAACAAATAATAATTCCATAGATAGCTCCTATCACAATAAAGTCATATTGAAATTGCTAATACGGTGATATTTTTGCCAGCGAGTGTATGTGACGAATGTGTATTATTATGTGCAGTGATGCAACGAGAAATAAAATGTTAATAAACAATTGTTTACAAAAGATACTTGGTTATTTTATTTTTATATTTCTACTCAAATTTCTTAAATTGTTATTACATTTAACGAGGTATATGAAATAATTAATTGAACCTTATTTTGGAAACAACAAAATTACAAATTAGTGTAGAAAACTTAATAATTTGATTGATCTATTTCATTTTTAGTTATTAAATTTATAGCATGGTCAAAGCAATCATCTACAATATAACACAAACAACAATTATTATTATTAGAATGTAATTAACCAACAATATTATTTTTAGTTGGCTACTTAATAGGTTCATGTCGATCAAATTTTTACAACCCTAAAACATAATGAGGAAGATGCAATTCGAATACTTAATTTTAAAGCTCAGTAAAAACTGATTTTTTTAACCTTTTGACCGCCAGAGCAAAAACGCATCGCCGTGCCCTCCACGCCAAGCCACAAATTCAATGAGATAACCTTGAAAATAGTAGGGATTCCAAGATGTTATCGATAAACATAATAATTCACGTCTGAATATTTGAATAAACAGCTTATAACACAAAAATAATATTTATTTAACCTCATCTCCTACTGTAAAAACTTAAGACCACATTTATAGCAACTATCAACAAAAAAAATCAACCTTTTGAGATACAAAAATACATATAAAATTGCAGCAAGTTACAGCACTATTCTCTATCAGTTACGCCCCATTGGCATGTATACATGCCAATGGCGCGGGCAACCATCCTTTTTTTTATAATCTCTCGCTTCTGATTAGGGATGTGTAGCTGTATATTATTATAACTTATCGAGTTTATTTATTAAGTTTATATGAACTATAGGTATTATTGTGGAGTGTTTATTTGTAAATATCAAAACAACTATTACCTTTAAATAAAGGGAATTGCATTAAAACTACATATTTATTTTTCAATCATTTAGTTTAATACTTGAGTTATTACAAATACTAATTATATGTAGGTACCTATTTAGGTCAATTACCATATTTTGATATGACATAGCGACAATTTGTATCATAAGAATATTCTAATAAAGGCACTGATTAGACTTATTAGGTAATAAATTTTGAAAACTTCTAAAATGCGCAATAGTTCTTCTGTACTATAAAACTCTTCACTTGCAATTTTTGCGATTATAATATTGGTAGATACCTACTCGATAAAATATTTTTACAACTTTCCGCACTTAACAACACGGCACGCGCTTACGACGTCACCAGTCCGACATCTATTCATGTCAATGGCGCAGAAGGGATTGCATATCGATACTGTGCTAGGGATGCGCATGATTGGCGAAAAGGAAAATATTCAAATCAACAATAACCACAATATAGACAATATGGTATTATACCAAAGAATGTAGTATTTACCTTTTTTCTCAGTGACTAAGCTTATATATTTTTTTTGTAGTTATTACAAAAATTAAGCGAATTAGAGTAATTTCGCTGAAATTTTAATGAAGTTACTTGAATATTACACTACATCACTAGTAGGCACGTATACATGTCATTGACGCGAGAGAACATGCTTTTTTAGCCATTAATTAAGTTATTTTTTGTCATCAAATATTTGAATAACTACTTGGCAATTTTGTTTACTGTGTACAATTATGTAATAACTGGGGATTCAGTTCATAAACTGTATAAATAAAACACGTAAAAGTAAAGGTTTAATATGTTTATTTTGTATTTATCTATGATCTGTTTCTTGGCATGTATAGGTGTCGTTGGCGCACAGGGCACGATTGCGCATGACATCTATAGATGTCATTGGCGTTCAAAAGGTTAATCTTTATTGATTATTCTAATAATAAACCTAACTACATACATATTTTTACTTATAATATCAGTCTCTAGCTTTATATTTTAATTTGTTTTAGCACTGATTGCGTCAGCTAGTTTCATATGAGAATCTTTATGTTTTGAATAACAAAATGAAAAACCTAAGCGAATAGCTTCATGTCGATCTACGCGCATCTTACTACCTACATACACCGTGGTTGGTATATAGAAAAAATCGAATCTAAAGTTTTTGCTCGACCTGGCCTAGCCTATCAGGCTAATAGCAAGGCTAAAATAGATTTTTTTATAAAAAAAAAATGTTGATTTGTAAAAAATAAGTGTCTCGTAGAATACCTAGCATGCAACTTGCTAACCGTTAGGATAATTCTATACATCTGAATGCAACAATAGTTCTCCATGCTAGGTAATAGGTACCCCTTAAAATATACCTAGGTACTGTCTTTTTTTTAAATATTCTATTTGTCTATTCAATAGTAATTGATAGGATATTGATAGGTTTGTATATATCGTTAATTTAAAGGCATTTGGTATATTTGATGTATTAGGATTTCAATGATTGATAAATTTAGTGTGTAGGTGCCCATTGTTTCTAATCATTATTACGAAATGCTCATAGTAGGTTTTTGGAATAAACATTTCAGAAAATGTACCATTATTTTATTCCCAAAATTGACATTTAACTACTTGTAGTGATTATTGGCACCTAGTAGATATTAGTTAGCAGCAGCAAATAGTGCAGTCATTTTAGCCCAAATTAGTAAATGTCGCAAAATCGAGATACCTTACGCCCTCTATCTCGAAAACAGTTAAAAATTATAAAAAAAATATTAAATAGAAAAATTGAAGAGAATGAAATTCTCTCGAATATTACCTATTTTGATTTATGATAAATGATAATAAATAATAATAGCGTAAAAACCATAGAAAACGTGAAAATCGATTTTTGTGATCTTTTGATTTTAAAATTTGCGACCATCCAATTACATGTGAATTTTGAGAAGTTTTAGAATGCAAAAATACAAGTTTTTTCGTTGTTATATACTGGGTATATATATATATAGTAGGTATATTTTCTAAAATGATTGGACTAAAATGCCAAATTTCAGATTGATTGATTTTTATTTTAATCATTGTGTGTAATTTTAACTGTAATTTCAATCAATATAAAATAACATTTTTATACCGAATAATACATATGTATGCCCACTAATTTTACCATATTTGGCTCAGGTACTACATTTCGTCTTGGGAATGATATACCTGAGCCTGATGATTTTATAAAAAAATCGATTCACTAGATTTGTAAAACCATTTTCTTGATAAAGTGAATAATGTTACTCAAATAATGTTACGAATATAGGTAGGTAAGGTGTCAAACAAATAAAACAAAAAAAATATTCCTTAATAGTTATTTATTTGGTGCCTTAAATAGAATCAGTATTTACAGAATACCTTAACCTATACAAAATAGGGGTGTCACAAAGTATTTTACAACTTCATCTACAACAGTAATT
Organism: Colias eurytheme; assembly: GCF_061535395.1. NCBI lineage: Eukaryota > Metazoa > Arthropoda > Insecta > Lepidoptera > Pieridae > Colias > Colias eurytheme. The sequence goes on along the minus strand of NC_142999.1, from coordinate 6,639,735 downwards.
TTAACCTAGCCAAAAACTGTTACAAATACAGCAAATTTTCAAACTTTTCACAAGTGAAAAATTACTAACAATTAATTTAATAGTTATATAAATTCCAAATGCTAGTTCTCTTGCATACAAAAAATACATAACATATTTTTATTTTATATAAAAGAAAAACGTGTCAGTAATAACCCAAAGACCGTGACACCTGACGATTTGTAACGACTTACAAAACTCTCGTGTAAAATTAACTTACTATTTATTTAAGACTAGTAACACCGCGACTCACAACAATTTACGTACTCGTATAATCTGTTTATCCATGTCTGTTTATCAAAAAGTTTTGTATATATCTTGCTACAATGAAATCTTGCGATATAACAAAATCAGAATTCTTAGCCACAATTTCCAATTTCATCCGACAAAAATACACCAGTCTAAAACAAAACGCAAACGAACATTTTAAATTTAAACATCAAATCTTTTACGCTCGTAACAAAACTGCGTACATAAGTTGCGATCGCGGCGTATACGCGTAACCTAATCCCCGCTTCGTGGCGAACGGTCGGTGCTCGCTCTGTCCTGCGACTCCCCGTTCTGTCGCGGCGAGGCGGATCGCGAACGTTCGCGCGAGCCGGAACGCGAACGCGACGCGGAACGCGAGCGCGAACGCGAACGGGACTTGCTCGCTTCGCGTTCGCGAACTTCCTCGCGCTTCGGTGACGCCGCCTCCTTGCTGCGGGAACGGGATCGCTCCCTGTTGGAAAGTGGTATTAATACACATATCCTTATTGGATAAAATACGTGTAGCCTTCTTTTAAATTAAGGCTTTAGGAACAAATAGTTATAGGATCAAAGTAATGTGTTTTGAAATTTGAGAAATTATTAGCAAAATAATATGGAGAAAAAAAATTCATAATTTGATCTCAATATTCCTCGTTCTTCTTAGTTCAGTTATTTAAAACCAAATATTTATGAAAGATTTTGACAATTTGTTAATGTATGTTTTCTCATAAGATAATTTAGAGAGCACTGGCTATTCTTTGAAGTTAACTGATAAAAAAATATATCATCAAAAGAATAAAAACATTTTGGGATAATAAATCAATGTTACAGTTAAACTAAAACACTGCATATTCTACAAAAAGGCAGAAATAAATCGATACCCAAAGCATGAAAAAAATGCGCAAGAAATAAATATATAGCAGTGCATCTACTATAAATACACTCTACCAAAATAAAGGTGCATTTAACATTAATGCTCACCTTTTCGGTGCCTCCCTTCACGTTGCAGGAAAATATGAGAAATATTAATAAAGACCTTTGTGCTCTCTATATTTTGGGTAATTGTTTTGTTATAATTTTGAAAAAAAAAAAAATGTTTTTAATGCCAATTGTGTTGAAATTTCGAATGAGTGAGCGCTTTGATGATTTTTTTAGGAGGATATTTGAATGCGAGCAATGAATCAATTACTGGAAGTGTAGACTTGCATTTACCAAATGTCAAATACTACACATAACATTTTAATTTAGAAAAATTACACTTACATAATTCCAATTCAATTATGTATATCAATATAACGTATATTGACTGAAGTTACAGTATACAACTGAACTTTCGAAGTCAAAAATATTAATTCTTACTTTCATTTTATGTTTGATAAAATTTGTAGATAACATATTTGTTACCGGTTTTTTTTACATTTATGTCACATAAAATATTAAAAAAATTCGCAGTGCCACTTCATGACATATCAAATAGAGGTTATAGTGGTAAATTACCAAGTGAACAAAATATCTCAAAAATATTGTCTTTATAATTTATTTCATTTAAATACTTTATTGACCCACACAAACAAAATGGTACAAAGGCGGTCTCGTCGGCTATTTGCCGCTGTCAGACCACCTTTACCTCCAGCCAGCATTTATGCGACAAGAGACATTAAAAAATAAACAACCTATCTGACAGTGTGACAGTGACATTATTAAAAAAAAAATTGGTTGTTTGTAAAGTAGGTTTACGATCGAGATGTTTACGTGATAACGTCTTATTGGTGGCAGCGCTCGAGATGAGACGGGAGATGGTTCCGTCTCTCTCTCGTTATACCTGCGATCGCGCTCGTGAGGTTTTGGTGTGACACAGATTTCTGAACATGTCACCCGACTAAAACGATTTTAAAGACGTTATCACGTCAAAACACGTTCGCGGCGCTCTCTCATCCCCCGTCCCGTGTACCCATAGCACATATCCCCACTCACTTGGTCTCGCCGCGCTTGGGCGACGCGCTGGCTGACTTGCCGTTCCGCTCCCGCGGCGCGCGCGAGCCGGACCGCGAGCGCGCCGACTTGCGCGAGCCGGAACGCGAGCGGCTCGCCTCCCTGTACCGCGCACGTTTAGCAACCAACTACTACGCTACACGACCACTGGAGCTAGTAGCTTGTCGACGTTTCTTTTGTTTGTGTGTATGTTGTTTATGGGTAGATGATTAAACATTTTCCAGAGCGGGAAATATTGCTCAGTCTATGGTAAATAGTTTTTCTAAAACACGTATACGCGTGAATTAAAGTGAAGTAAGTATCGGACATATTGGAATAACGTCTGTAAGTATCATTTTTGAGAAATAATCGCGTTTCAAATGTTTTGCTTGTCCTATTTAAGATGTATAATAGAACACAGCATAGTATTGCACTCTCCAAAACATCAATTATAATAACGTTTAATCATCTATGTTGTAATTTGTTTTCAAATGTGTTTAATGGGTGAAACATTGACAAACTACGATCCAAAACATCAAAACAATCTACTACAATATATACCCGAATAGTTACAAAATATACATATATCCACATTCTAATATGCTATTTTACTTACGATTTTAAGTTTTGCTCAGCGATTGTAATAACACACCTAGTTAAATAAAACTAGGTTAGTTTCATTGAGTAGTCCATGCATAATGCATAATAATAATTATTATTTGAGGATTCTATTTTGATATTATTAGAGCGTATACGCACTATGCGGGTAGCCGTCCGGCTGACCGCAAGCACAATTATGTACGTAATATTCATTTCTATGCGCACTGTGCGGTCTGCGGTAGCCGCATCGCAGTGCGCATAGAAATGAATATTACGTACATAATTGTGCTTGCGGTCAGCCGGACGGCTACCCGCAATGCGGCTACCCGCATAGTGCGTATACGCTCTAAATGAGAGAATTTAATAATCAATTACATGCAATTGTAAATATGTATTTTTCAGGGCATTATTGTGATGATAGTATCAATATTTTGTGTAATTTGATTATTTTAATCACAGTAAGAAATGTATCAAATAACTATTATGTACATTATTTACATAAAAATTATTTTACGTCTAAGCTAAACCTATAAACAGTACATCTGATAAAGTGATATTCATTTCTCAAAATGACTTTTAAACTGGAAGTTACTAAACTTTTTAGCAATCCACGAAGACATAGCGAAATATGTTATGATCAATATAGCATAACGGTCAATCTTTTTCTATTCATAAAAACTTTTTCAAATATTTATAAGCATTTTAATAAATAACGTAATAACTCAGCCCCCGGAAGCACAGACACAATAGAAAATCTATTTTGTCGTGGTCAGATTGGGCCGCTCGGGGCTCAATGGGTTAAATATTTAAATGTCAGGTCAAGATCAGTAAACTCTAGTCAAGATTTTTTCTTCTAGATTTCGTAACATACATATTCGTGAATTGCTTCATGTGTACATGTTAGAACTTACTTAGATCTGGATCTGGATCTAGACTTAGGCGCTGGGCTCTTGCTCTTCGGGCGTGACTTGGAACGGGAGCGGCTACGGGAGGAGCGGCGTGAGCGAGATCTGAAATAATAATTGTATACTTGTTAATTAAGTATAAAAATATAAATATGGATATTAAATATTGTGTATGATTTCTTCAGTGTATGGTTTTATCATTCAGAGTTAGTCAGCCCCGAAAGATGGTTAAAAAAACAATATCATCATGTCAATATTTTCTTAAGTGCCCAGGTATTTGGTATAAATAAAAACATCCAATGAGTGATCCTCTATTTCTGAGACAATTATCACAAGCTAGTTTTCTAACTATTTACTATCCTATAAAAGACAATTTGGTTTGTCAGAGTAACCATTTCCAAGTAAGTATTCTTATTCGCGAATTAGAACAATCTCAAGTTTACAACGGCTGCGGTTTTTCTTGTACTATTTTAAAGTATGTAACTACTATGCTTATTTCGCTACTATTTATAACAATTTTATGCAAGTATTGGACATAAACTGTAACGCTCGAATGGCGCTTTGAAATATTTTTCATCCAACTATATAGTTCACTAATTAAAACTGACTTATTATAATTAATCTATATATATAAAACTCAAAGGTGACTGATATAGTGATCTATCAACGCACAGCCCAAACCACTGGACATATCGGGCTGAAATTTGGCATGCAGGTAGATGTTAGGACGTAGGCATCCGCTAAGAAAAGATTTCTAGACGCTAGATTGCGGGAACGGGGAAAAACAGGGATGCACGTACAGTCGTGGGCGGAAGGTAGTTAATAATAAAGTTATCACTTACCTAGATCTAGACCCGCGTCGTGGGCGGCTCCTGCTCCTGCTCCGACTGGACGAGGACCGCGAGCGACGACGCGACGACCGCCGGTCCTCCACCAGCCGGATACGACGACCGTTCAGCTCTGTACCATCTAATTTCTCTATAGCCGCACGCATGTCGGAATGCGTTGCGAATTCCACCACACTGTATTTAATAACTATATGTTATTGTGTGTTTTGGTAGTAGAGTTAAATAATAGGAGAAGAAAGGTGGTCAGGTAGAAAGGTGTCGATCACGGGTAATCAGCCCCGAAAGATGGTTAAAAATGCAATATCATCATGTTAAGTTTGTTAAAAAAATGTCACGCGCATGTCTGAATGCGTCGCGAATTCCACCACACTAACACTGTATTTAATAATGTGTTTGAGTAGTGGTGGCAAGTAATAAAGGATGGTAGGATGTCAGGTAAATGTGTGTCGACCATGGAAGTTCAGCCCCGAAAGACGTTTAAAAATGCGATTTTATCATGTTGAGTACTTGTAATTAGAGTGTTACGAAATACATTATTCGAAAGATTTAATATGGTAGGTGGCTATGAATAAGAGGCATTTGATACTTATCACGCAGAATTTATAATTGCAAACCTACTCAATAAGATTTTTAATTATTGTAAGTTCAGAAACAAAACAAAGTACATTTCTTGAAACAAAATTAAATTTTAAAGCTGTATGAAAACAAACAATAAAATTATTTCTAATAAAATAAAAATCTTGTTCTTACCCCTCATTTCTATGCTGTTTGTGCGCATCAGCGTAAGTAACTTCACCGGCCTGACGCATGTAATCCTTTAAGTCCTGTAAACCAATACAATAGATTACGATCTGAACAAAATCACCATTAAAAAAATGTTCTGAAGCCATCCTCAGATATGTTTTTATCATCAAGGTTTTCAGCCCCGAAAGATGGTAAAATGTACGATATCATCATGAAAACTTTTAGTAGCTAGCAAACCTAATTCTTGACATATTTATGCAACCTGATGATGAAGTTTCGAGTCAAAAAATAAAAAAGTGTTACATACAGATATTTCGTAAATGGTTACCCTTCGGTGATCATTGCTTGTGACTGACGGGTGGAAGAATCTCGATTCAGCTCTGGCATGATTTGAAGCATTTTCCGTCCCTTCTTGGTATTCTCTGGACAATTTTGTGGATTTCAAACTGTTCATAAACATATTGAGCTCAGTTCTGGCTCTAATTGCACTTATTGTGACCATTATTTTCTATCTCTCTTTACCATTTGGTGCTCTCCAGTGCTGTTTTCTCTAGGAACTTCTACGTCTTGGGAAGTAAAAGCGCTGCATTGAATCATGAAATCGACTCCTTCGTTATCCCCTGCATTCGTCCTTTTAGCTGCATCAGCTTTTTAATAGCATTCATCATTGCATCTCAATGTCATCATGGCCCATATTCTCAAGCTTTTCTCATCTTTGTGTGTGTGTGTGTGTGTTTCAATTCGTCCATTTTGTGAGGGGTATTCTATCGCCAACCAAATTCGTCAACATCATTTTGCCACTGTCTCATTGATTTCGGCCACCTCCATGAAAACGCCCGACCATCCTGGCACCTTCGCGATAGTTCCAAGCAATGACACCTAGAGGATAGGACAATCTACGAAAACCTGTACGAACACAGAACAAAAAAAAAATAAAGTCCAATACAGCGACTGTAGTCACTATAACGAACAATGATAACGAAAAGGTAAGATGAATGAATTTACAATGGGTTTGCACATCGGCTCCTGCAGTGCGGCCCCGGTCGACATTACCTTGGGAGGGTCCCGGGAGCGCGTCAGGGGGGCCTCACCACCGACTGTAGGGCTCCGGAAACCAACGTCATGGGGCACTGAGCGGCGCCGGACACCGAAATCCCTCCTAACATCCAGACCACATCACACACGGGCTCTATCGGGAAGGGCTCAGGCCAGAAACGCCACCTTCTGTCGTTATTTAAAAATCAATAAACTCGTATGGTTTTTAACGTAATACAAACAAAATTTTAATGTAACTTTACACTGACAAGTTTAAGTTAAAGACAAATTTAATACTATTTTAACAAATTACTTTTTAACTATTGTTAATTTTATTTTGTTTAGTTATTGGTTCTTCAAGTTCTGGCAGCGTCCGCGTCATCGATAGTCCCATTGTACGTCTTTTATTTTGTCCATTATCTCTCTTTGCGTATTGATACAGCTCCAATAGTGTTTTCTATGCGCGTACTCTTTTTGACAGCATGTTTCGTCTCCGTCTTCATCATAGTTTCGTCTCGACCATTGTTAGATCCGCCTTCTTTGTCCTTGTCCGCACAGATCCAAGCCTGATTTGAAACCGAACCTTGCCCTCAGCGGTGAATTACAGTAAGCCCTGACTCCAGACCCTGGGTGAATGATGGGGTGATGATGGAGCCGCGATGCCGCTCAATCTCTTACCTGCCAGCTAATGCGGCTTGACAGATTTTCTACGATTAGTCGATACTCGGTACGCGTTGGCGGGCCGTATCTATAATTGTAGTCACTGCGGAAAGAAAAAATCTATGTCAATATACATACTTACAAACTAGATGAATCAAATATTTAGGATGCAGTAAACGCAAATTAAAAAAATACCACAAACGACTTTTGTGTTATACTACAGTTCAAAATTTAAAATAACACAGACTTTGAGAAATAAACAGCAAAGGACACAAGCATTTAAAATGGTTCAGCATTTTTATTTAATAACATTAAAAATTTTCTCATTCTAGACTTGCTTTTTTCATAATTTTCTTAAAAAGATTTCATAAGAAAAACAAAACAGTAACTAAATAGTGGATATTCATATTATCTTGCATTTGAGAAATGATTTGTTTACTTACGAATAAAAGATGCTGGAATAGAGCATTCACTGTGTTAGTCTATATTTAGCAATATAATACAGCATGTTGTGCATATGTATTATCAGAATATTTTTACATGAAATCTTTAAAAAGCAATGGAGTCTTGACATTTACTTATAGATTTATTGATAATAAACATGAAACTTGTGACATGCCTTGTAGATCAGCAAGCATTTTAAATATTAGTTATTTATATATTAGCTAGTTCAATAAAGAAACGCATCTTCAATGGCGGCCAAAGCTGACTTTGACAGATGGTAGGATCAGCAAAAAAGAAAATAAAAATAACGTAAATTGATAATTATTTTATTTATTATTTTGTTAATTATTTTAATTTGTTTGTTGACAAACTGTTTTGTTATGATATTTGTGTATTTATATGAACTATCAAATGACATATACAGAACGCAACAAAATCCCCATTAATACTCGTAGTCTCGTAATTAGCCCATAAACTGAACAACTTTCCCCAAAGAATATATTATTAAAGAAAATATTATTTACTATAGCAAATACATAATTGTCATTCTAAATATAAATGGCGAAAATGTTACAAACTAAAAAAAAAAAAAATTAGGCTCGCCGGTACAATAATTACCCACGATTTGAAACTTGGTGATATTACTGTGAAAAGTTCATATTATTTCTTGTCCATATTTTTTTTTTTGCAATTTCAAGGCAATTCTCAAAACTTTAAACTCCAATATCTCAGAAACTAAGTGACTCCTCACCCCCCCCTTTGGAGGAGGGATTCCCACCACTCCCCCCTCCCCTCCCCCCCCACAAAAACCTTAAATTCGAGGGTTGTATTTGTACACTTCTTCCAAAAATTATAACAGGGAAAATTAAATACATTTTACTTTACCCTATTTTTTTTGCATACCGTACGGCCGTGTGTGAGCGAGAGGGAATGATAAGCGCCGCCATTGAAGATTCGTTTCTTTAAAGAACTGACTAATACGAGTAAATTAGTTGAAATAAAGCATGCAGACTTACTTTTAAGTTCGGGAAAAGACGCATGGAATGAGGTAAAAGTGCAGTTAATAAATTGTAAAAATATGTCCATTAATTTATGTTGCATGCTTTTAATGTTAATTACAAGCAGCAGAAATCAAATATCTTGTAAAAATCTAGCAATTGGATGTATGGCATCCATATTTTTACATGTCTATACTTTTTAGGAGGGTTTTATTTAAGAAGTTATTTAGAGAAGTTTTTGTTAAGCACATCAGATCTATGAGCATGTGGTTAAAATACAATGTTGAAGTATTAATTATTATATGGTATAATTTTGAGGTATGTTAACTATGTTATGGTATACTAGTATTCAAGCATATAGGTTAACTACAAGATGCAAGACAAAAGGCCAGTTTCACAACTTCAGAATATGTTCTGTTTGTTACATTGGACAGTTAAAATTAGAAAATTGTTTTAGCTACACACCTTAAATGCAATAACCGCTGAACGGATTTTAATAACTTCACTTATTGGGTTTGTTAACAATAACTTTTAAAAATTTCAACAACTGACAACAAATAAAAGTGTTAATGGGCGCTGCTGACCACATAACATCCACCACCACCTGTCCCTTTACTGTAAGATGTAGTGATAAGTTAATACATGTGTAACCTAATTTTGTAGCTTACACTTGCGTTGATATACAAAAACCCGTATCAAATGGTCTCTCGTTCACTATAAGCAAGTTGTGAAACTGTCCCTACGTGTATGTGTGTGTGTACAGTAACAAACGTGGTAGATACAGACGAGGTCGGCTGCGAGGCCCGTGGCGCGCGGGCCCGTGGCGCCTTGTCCCGGCCGCCCCAGCGGTCCGAGCCGCGGGGCACGCCGCGCGCGCGCTCCACGCTCACCCTACACAACAACTCACTCGTAGCCGCGCCGCTAGCTACCGCGCCCGCACCGCACCACCGCTCATACCGTCGCGACACGTACGCATCGAGCCATAGATACTGTGTCTAGCGTGCTCTTTCGTAACTAGTGAAACATTACGGAAACTACGACTTAATGTGGTCAAAAGACCTTATTCAGTTTTTAAGTCATAATATGTTCATTAACTAGCCAAAATGGCCAATTTAATGATGTGTTTTCGACCCTGATTTATAAGTCAATAACAACTTTAAAAAAGGAGCTTTTTTCTCAGTTGTAGCTCATTTAATGTAAATTTTATTATTTTTCTACAAGAAATTTTTCCTCCCAGCGACTTTCGAGTTTAGATAGTTATATTTTTCTGCAACAAAATATGCTTCTATTTTCCCAGTAACTCTCCAATAGTTTGTAGTGTATCCAATCACCATTACAAACGAAAAAGCACCTAATCTCGACCAAACTAGACGCAGTATCGTTCGCACGCACGCACGAGTACCCCCCCCCCGCCCGGTACTCACTCGTAACGCGATCGGCCGCGGTCGCGCTCGTAGTGGCGGTCGCGGCGGTAGCGGTCCGCGCTGCGGTCGATGCCACGCGCCGGCTCCACCACCACCCTGAAGCATCCACGCATCGTTAGCGGCTTGTTGCCGAGACTAGTCTTGAGCGAGTCGAATATAAGCCAAATATAGCTTACGAGCCTGTATATTGCTCTTGTATATATGCAAATACAATTTTCCCAATTGTTTGGTAATTTTGAATACAGCTCAAGACTCGTTTCGACAACAAGGCCGCTTCATATTTCACACAATCACACTTCACAGTTTGGACACAAATTAGTATTTGATTGTTTTAATCGTCTTAAAACAATGACTGTGAAAAAATATAAAATATCTTTAAACTTTGTATGACTGAAAGAATTGTAAAAACTATTAAAAATCTTTGAACTTTGTTTTATCATTAAAAAAATAAAAAATTCAATATCTTAAAATATCTCTATATGAATGTTAGATAAATTTCATTCATTCTCTCTAGGTCTACTTTCTGAAGAATTTAACAAAATAAATTATCACCAACTTTCACCCAGTCTCACAAAAACTTTCACACAATATCGAGCTATCCGTTCTCCATTCATGTCATTCAAAAGTGGAGCCGGCTAATAAAACAATTTATCATTAGTTAATCATTGCAAATTAAAACTAAGTTAATATTTATGATACTAATTAATTAATTATTACTGATTGCTACATATTTAGTATTTTCAAAATAAATTATTTAAACAACTGTTAATGTAAACATTTTGTAACTAGATGAAATAGTAAAATTATTTTTGAAGTTATCATTAATTAAAACTGAATAGTAAATAGACTGCAAAATATATTTAACTACTTAATTAACTTGTGGCATTTAATGCTATTAAGTAATATTTTTCATTAGTAATGCCATTATTTTCAGCTATGTTACAATAATTAAATAATGTTATTATTTTCTCTTTAGTAATCTATTCTTACCTCTCTCCTAATAGTTCTTTCCCATTCAATTCATAGACAGCATCATCTGCATCTCTGTAATCTTCAAATTCCTGTAATAAGAAAAAAGAAAAATTCACATAAGGGAAATTACAAAATAAAATGTTATTAACCAACGATTAATTTAAATTAAACAACGATTTAATTTAAACAAAAACAAGTACCTAAGAATTTATGAAGTACCTAACACTTACCACAAACCCATAGCCATTTTTGATCAAGATGTCTCTAATTCTGCCGAAGCCTTTGAAGAACTTTTCCAAATCCCTTTCCCTGACTCCGAATGGCAGGCCGCCCACATACACCCTGGAGCCGACCATTTTCTGTGATGATCTGCAGAGATAAATAACATATAAAAAACTTGCTTGTCTTTATAATTGCAGTTTTAAAACAATTTTTAATTTAATTTGCATATTATTGTTAAACTTGTTACATTATATGGAACTTATTTAGTATGGAGGTGGGCGTTGGCATCCGTGCCACAGCTCTTATGCTTTTACGGATGTCATCGTAATTTAAGTTTATGTACAATTTGTTATTATGTTCCAAATAAAGAATTTTTGAATTTAATTTTATATTAAAAGTTAGCTACTGTTTCACATTCATAATGGTTGAATGCTTTTGATTTCTCTGCAATAATAAAATTGGACAATAAATGTTTGTGCGATCACCTTTACAAGTTATAAAAATCAGCATAGATACTCTTAGAGCGAGCGCGCACGAGCAACTTTGTCTCCGCAACTATTTTGTCTCTCCCATCAATTTGTATGGGGAGTTGCGTCGCTACGTGCGCGCACTTTCATACTAGCCCATGGGTGAAGAGACAAAATAGTTGCGGAGACAAAGTTGCTCGTGCGCGCACTGTCTTAGTTGATGATTGTTTAACAGTATTCAGAGGAAAATAAGTGTAAATACCGAGTCTCATTGTTATTCAGTGTCAAACATAGATAAAATATTGAAAAGTTAGAAGAAAAATCAGCATTGACAAATTATCACAAGAGCACAAATACAAAATAACAGATAAGATAAACAAAATGATACAGTAATGTCATATGCATTGATCATATCAAAACCTTGATTATTGATGCATTTGGAGACAGACACTATTATTATATGAAATGGAATGAAATTAAATGTGGCATATTCATTTATACTACTAGGTTTTAGAAACATAATATTGAGGTCAAAAACTGCTGTAAGCTGAGAAAGCTTCATTAAATTCTATAGGGGTTAATGGAAGATGACCTCAACAGGGGCAGAACTTGAGGATCACAATAAATGTAGTTTGTAAATTGTAACTGGTAAGGTGGCTGATATAATGTAAGAATCATGCAATATTAGAAATTGGATTATGTTGAAATATAAAAGAAGTCACGTTATCGTGATTTAGCGGTATTGACTAAACAAATGGTGGTGACATGAATGTTTCCTAGCATCACTACAACAACAGTTATTTAGTGATTTACCGGTAATTGCCCCTTTTGTACATTATGACGACCTAATTCGCCGTTTTACGTATATTATAATAAGAACGAATCTCAACTGGTTAACGATCAGAAATCTCCAAGCGATCCTACAACAGGTTATTGATTTCTCAACTCATCAAAATTATTCTTCGGTCTTCATAATCACTTGTAATAACCACTCCACTTGCAATTTATTAGTAAATCGAGATAGATTTTGCTTATCTACTCGCTGATACAGGAATTTGATCGTCTTGTTTGACAAATCTCGAAAATACACTGTCTTGGTTCAATTACACGGCAATCGTAAAATATCACTAAGTTGTACCCTATTACATACGAAGTATAGAATACAAACCTATTTAAAATCGATAACCTCTGAACATAGAATGGCGGCAGTCGGCACCGACGCGCAATCACCATGCGCTTTTTAGTCCAATCAAATTGTACATTGGTTATATGAACAATAAATGCGATCTAGCATCGCAGACTTGAAGCAAAATATTGTGGATACATTTATTTTAAATGAGGCAGAGGATTATGCAGTAAAACTAAGAAAAATGTGAATTTGCTACAACATGGCGGCATTACAACATGCAACGTGCATCTTGGATATAATAACTATAGTGTAATATGATCAAACTATTACATACATACCTTTTTAAAAATACTGATATTAGCAGGCACTAGAATTGTATGAGATAGACAACAAAATATTATTTACTTTCACCAAATTCTACACGCGGTTCTATTCTCGTAATGTAACCAACCGGAAATTAAAATTATAATCCTATTCAAAGATAATAGACTTTGTCTACAGACTATAGAATTGTTTTATGGTGGCAGTACACATGGGCCCAACGTGTTGGGCCAACGGGTTGGGCCAACGTGTAGAGAGCTACTTGGCGGTATGTTGGCTTCATTAGCCTAGTTGGCGCCAATATTGGCAGGCCAACCGAATGTTGTCGGTTTTTTGTGCACACATCAAAGGATCTTGGCGCGCTCCGCAAACAGCGTTCACACGTTGGCGCCGATGTGGACAAGCAATGAGGTTTTACAATTCGTAGAATTGTATCCACATGAAGGAATAATTTGGAATCCACGGCATGAACTACTTACACAAAAATAAAAACCATATATAAACCGTAGTTAATATTAAATTAAATATAAAATGTACACATTTTAAACATTTGAAAAAATCTAAACATAATAATGTTTTATTTATACAGAAATAAAAAAAGGACAATAGAGATTGGAAAATGGTATCATCGTAGACGGCAGAGTACACTCATTATTATTGGTGCACATGTACGTAATAATTAAACGCACTGTATAAATAAATTGCCGCGGCTGCAAGAACTTCTACGGACTACGTCCATCTTTGAAGCGCCAATGCAGAATGATCAGTACGCCAATGTGTGAACAGGAACCTTGATATCCTTCATTTTTTCCCAACACGTTGGCCCAACGCCTTGGCCCCATGTGTACTGCCGCTATTATACACGTGGAAATAACAGATAATATAAAACAAGGAATCATGCACGAATCATGTTACAAGAGTACATAATTCCTTTAATTATTTTTTTTCTACCTAATATTTTTCTAGCTTTTTAAAATAAAGTAGCTATGTATACTATAATGCTTTAATTATTTAGTAATATTAATTAATTTAAATATTTTTTTAGTTATTTTATTGTTAATTGACATGTTGAAGCAATTTCGAAATTATTTTTAACTTTTAAACACCTTGGAACTAATTATTTTCTTTTACCTCCATATTTTAGCAGTCAAATTATTTGCGAAATCAAAATTACCATTAATAGAAAAATCTAGAACCTTCGCCATGAAAGAAGTCCTTTAGTATGCACTGCTATGCGCCTAAAATAGTATTGCTAGTGTTAATTTATTAAAATGTCCCCAGCCCCCAGCCCCCAGGAGAAGGAAAAAAAATGAAAAGGGTTACACCATGGTTAAAGGGCTGATACACGTAGGAACTTTAAAACCGCGGTTTTAAAGTTCGCGTACTTACTCGGCTCGACGTCGGTGACACACGCAAGAGCTTGGTCAGTAGCTTCTCGCGCGTCACCGATATCGAATGTCTCTATGTCATCAACAGAGGGAATTTTATGTTATTCAGGAATTAAATATAGACATTTTTAATTTAATAACCAGCACTTATTTTTAAGTAAATAGCATTCTAACAAAATAAATGTTCAAAAATTGAAGGATATATTTTCGTTTTTACTATTATATTTTGAGGGTACTTTACAAAAAAAGAGCGTGTGCGCCGAGCCCACGCGTCAGGAGTGAAACTTCCTTGGCATGATTCAAAGATACCTTCGCCAATATTCAATTATATTATATTCATATATTCATTCATATTAATTATATTAAATTATTTTCATAAAACTAAAAGAAGAAGACGAAATTAATTGAACTTTTGCACTTAGTAACACCTATTATAGCTAGACAGGCTAGTCTCGCGGCTCGCGGCGGTGACAGACGTGCGAGCGAAGGCGGGCTACGAGTAAAATTTCAAACATGTTGGATCGTCAACGAACTTACTCGACGGTTTTTAAGTACGCGTACTTGGGGTGACACACGAGCAAAAAAGGTCGTCGAGCCACAAGTTCGCGTACTTACTCGTACGTCTGTCACCCCTTTAAAATTAGCATAATTATTTCTGTTGGGTAATACACTATGTACCTATACCTATATTTTTTTATCAATTAATATTCAACGCCTGTGTCAACGCCCATAGTCCTGTCCATTGTAATCTGTGATTGTAATGATCGCGTGAACGTGTCTATACAGAATTTTTAAGAATTTCTATTCAATTATTCCTAATTTATCCATATTTTCACAGGATATATGCCACAGGGGTAGCCAGTAGGTTACAACTTTCAAGTTTCAATTCATGACCTGTCAAATTGCCCTACATGAACCATGACCTCACCCACAGACCTCACCCCACCTTTAATAACTGTGCTCCGCAGTTTTACCCGCTTTGTTAATATAGCCTTCCTCGGTAAATGGACTATCTGACACTGATCTAATTTTACAAATCAAACCCGTGGTTTCTGAAATGAGCGCGATTAAGCAATGAAAATCTTCAGCTTAATAATTGTAACTGTATCTAAGACTAGTCAAATTTCATCTGTTATGTTTTTATTTGCTTACGTTTGATATCGTTGTTTGATATCAATACCATTTTAAAAGTATGATGTGGAGACGGAATAAACATTTTTCTCTCAAATCAATTTATGTACCTACTTAAATTTTTTCAATCACACTGAACAGTAGGTAAACAATTTATTCCTAATTCACGATTTAGGATATCTCTAAATTAAGTACCTACTACCCGTTAGCTTCGAGTTGGCCGTCGATGACCGTTACAAAATGATGTCACAGGCTCATCGACTGGTACCGTTGACAAAAAAATAATAACACTCCGAAAAATAAAATAACAAAAACAGTTTGTATAATTACTTACTTCAGCGATTTCCTCGCTAATAGCAGTAAAAAAATAATTTGGAAAATCCAAAAGTGCACGCCTCATAATTTTTTTTAATAAATATTTATTAATTATTATTTTTGTTTATTTAATAACAATTAAACCACATCGAATCAGACCCTGAAAAATGAAAGGGTTCTATTCCTGAGCATACTCAAGCGTAAGAGAAAAAAAAGACTCGATTAGTAAAGTATTTCGGTCGCTATCGTGTTAACAAGAAAAAGGATCCGCACATACAGACACACGGACGTCCAGGACAGAACTTTTTTAAACTGTTTTTTAACTAGTTTAAATAACAAAAATGACATCAAAAATATCATGAACGTTAAAAATAGTGTTTTTTCTTAATATGTGTGTGTACGTATTATCTTACAAGTGCAATGTATGATACATAAAGACATTTTAAGTTTGAAAAATCAGATGTTTTGCGCGAAGTGACAGTAGTACCCACCTCAACGCTTCGCTTATGAGGCGTGCAATATACCTATAAAACTTAACAATAATAAACTTAACAAAACGATCAAATAACATAACCAAAAACAACGGGAGCGATATTAGTGACGAACGGGCGCACGTGATTGCGTTACTGACGGTACTAACAGGGTCTGTCTAGGAGTGCGGTGCGGTGAAGCGGGAAGGGTGGGAGCGGCCAACTCGAAGCGAACGGGTAGTATGTACCCATGTGAAAGTTATTTTCATAATTTTTTAAATCAGTTGACTAATGTCTGACTAAAAAGGGCAGTAATTAAAAAAGGGTTTCAAATAAAAGGCATGAATAAAATTGAAAACCAATGTTTATTTATCATTCCAAAAAGCCAACATGATGTTATCCAAACACCTAAAGATGTTTCTATTCCATTGCTAAAAAAATTAAATGCACATTATAGCATGTCCATACACCCTAAGCTTAGTCAAAATTAAAATACAAAAGCTTATAGAAATATGACACACTATGTCGGCATTACCGCCTAAGTGATTAACATTTAATTAATTATTAACTTTCTCTGCAGTGATTTATTTAAGTGGATTTATTCTCTTTAGAAATACTGGCGGTTGTAATTGTTTTAATAGTTCATAAATAAAACGTTTTCTCTTAACGTTAGTAAAAGTTGACTTTTATATCACTACAGAGATATTCTTATAACTAATTTATTCATTCACAACTAGAATGCGCTACACACTCAAACATCAAGCATGACTTACAATAGGTGAATATTCCGTGATAAAAATCATGAACTTCATTTAATATTGTAAATAGATAATAACTTTGTAGAATATAAACTTTCTTCTTATTAAGTTTTACAAGTAATATGTTTTTTTTTTAGAATATAGTATCCTTGCTGTATGTTGACATATAATTATTTTTAAATTGCCTATAATTGAAGCACACTTGAAAATTGAAATTGAAAATTATTTTAATAATAATTACGACATAGTAATTACTAATTACTATTTAAATTTACATTAACAAAGGGATATAGTCATTGTAAAAATCATCTATCTGATATGATTAGTAGGTAAGTATCATCTTAAATAATAAATTATAATTATTACTGTTTTTGATAATACAAATCATACATATCCGGTAAGTATATATTTTAGCGTTGTGAAGAAATACACAAGACAATATTATCAATTTCAAATGAAAAACCTCATGTTTAACAACAGGAATATTCAACACCTATCGGCAAAATGGTAAAATAATTCATAAAAATATTATATTTTCATACATATAAAAATCAACAAATTATAAATTTTGTTACACCCAACATTCAATACAATAAATATTAAATCAATCAAATAATAATAAAATAATAGATAAAGAATCAATAATTGTTTGTTTCATAAAATCAAACACAGATGAAATTACGGTATAGATAAAATATAAAGGTGATTTCTCATTTGGCCTATAGTTTGCGATATTACATAATACATAATAGTAGATATACATAATAGTACATAGGATAGTACATAATAGTACATAGCCTAGCAGTTGTAATACGTTATTTAAAAAATAAAAATATGATAAAATATTAAAAGCTAGCAGACTATTAAAGCCAGTTGATCCACTTTATCTGAACTTTATTAGCTTGCTAACAAATTAATTGTTTTCCTACTAGCTGTAAAACTCTTTAAACGAGCAAAATCTCAAACTATACGTCAAATAAAATATCAGATACATGATGTTATTACTAAACAGACAATCTAAAAAATTATACATAATATTTTAGCGTTAAATTGATATTTATTTATTCAGTCTTCTAAGTTAAATTTCATTAAGGCCACTGTATTACATTATGTAATACATTTGTATATGTCTGTTCGGTGAGATTTTGATAAATATTATATACGTTTTGATATATGTAATGTTTTTATTATTTAGTATCTTACGTAGGTTTATAGTAAGATTATATAATACTTGCACTTTTTATTAAATGCAAGGCCAAGGTGACTTAAATAAGTTTATAACTCGCCGAACAGACTTAACATTTAAAATATAGAGTAATAATTCCACTAAAACTCTACTTTTATTGCAAGTTAATGAATAGCATCTCTATAGATATGTAACAAGATACACACATAGCGCATTCCACACACGACAAAAATTAAGTAATTGTACTACAATAGGCTTACATACAAACTTGTTGTTAGTAAATTATTACTAAAGTACCTACTTTGAACTTCATCTGATACAGATGATATTATTTTTTGGAACACTTTCGTTTATTTGACATTTTTTTTTGCTGTGAGCAATATTTTTATTTCGTTTCCACGCAAACCGTTACAGTAGTAAAAATATAGTTAAGGCTGCGTTCACACGTCAACATAAATAAAAGAATACTTAATGTACTTCTTGTTAGTCACTAAACATAACATTTATACCTCATCAAACTCGCATCTATTCTTGGAATTTGGCAAATTGATTATTATTATCGATTAAACATGCAACTTCTACCAAACCCAACATTCACACAGACATAAAAAATTAAAATAACACAACACTAGTTGGATGTTTCAAATCACAACCTTTTCAACCAATTATATGGTTTGAAGTTTGTATATTTATATTATAAAATGTCTTGTGAGCTTCGTAAATGCTCTCTTTATTCTCCATTCCATACTAGACTTTCAAATTAGCAGTAGTTTCCACTACGCATTCTCCTCTATAGAATTTCCATAATCAAATGACTGCAAACAAAAACGTTTACAGATAACAAATTTCATTACACACCCACGTGTACGCAAAACAGTTCGAAAATAGAATCTAAATTCAAAACGTTCCTCAATTCGAACAAGAATTTCCCGTGAATGACAACGTCTAATTCGCGCTATTCTATGGACGCCGTTGATGACGTCACGCGTGACACGTCACAGTGACAGCTGTCAAACCTTCGAGAGTAAAGGCGCGTTCACACTGGCGGCGGTCCCCTGACGTAACGCAGTTGCGGCGTTAGCGTTTGCGCAAGTGAGTTCAGCGCGTCACAACATTTCGGCCGTTCTACGAGCCACGCTGCTAAGAGCAACGCCACGAGGCAGAGTTGTATGGGGATCGATGAGCGGAGAACACGCCAAACCCATCCGCTACGTGGGTTGTAGTCGGGGTCTCCTGAACCGGTTTTGCTGGTTGCTACTATTGCATGGTCCCTGGTGAAAGAAGATAATGTCTATTTATAGTATACACGTGTTATTTATACAATATGATAGATATTCAGAACAAATTTTGTTTTTTATAGGATTAGTGATATTATACTAAAATGTTAATATACACTTAACAATTGTCTTATAAGATTTGAAAATATATATTAAACATCTTTATATTTACTCCACAATATGATTAAAAGATACTTACGTATCGTCATCGATTTTCAGATCAGGAATGCTTTGTTCCACAAGAGCACGACACGACTCTTGCAATATCTTCACTTCATTCTCTGTTTGCTCCATACGCTATAACAAAAATATTAATTATGTTAACAAAATGCCAAAACATTAATTATTTTTTTCCCAAAAAAATTCTTTTTTTAATTGTAAAATAACCGTATTTACACACCTTCGCGATAGCTCTATGCGCGGGCGAGTTCGGTGCGAGCGCGGCCTGCAAGCGCTTGGCGAGTTCCCGCAGCGCGCTCAAACGTCTCGCGCGACCGCCCGCGTTCTCACTGTCGCCGTCCGATATACCGGAGTCAGATAGCGAGTCGCATGTTGAACCGCCCTGGAAATAGATAATTCATTAATTAATATTAAAATCTAGATTGTTATTTATTATTAATACCTACTTAAGATGATCATTGAAAATTAAATACTTGACGAGGACAATCAAGATTTGTGGTAGTTATTGTAATAATTAGCACTCTTGAAATGGACACTCAAGATTATAGGTGCTAAAGATCGAATCTTGAGCAATTTATCAAAATGCTAACACTGATTTCACAATACAAAATTTCAAGTACTCGTTAATAATTATTAGTATTAGAATAGGTAGTAGAACTCGATTTATTTAATTACTACATGGTATAATAATACTCTTTGCCATCAATTTCGCAATTTACATCACAATCCGCAAGATTCAGAACACAAACCTTTTTCTTATCAACCAAAGAAGCAGCCAGCTGTCGTATTTGGACAGCAACTTCGCTTTGGTCATCTATCTTAGATCCTTTTTCACGCAACGCTTGTAGCGTCGCTATATCACCACGCAATGCTCCTTGCAATTCACGCAGTGCATTCTCCCATTCTGCCCAGGCACTAACTGCCTTTTCGAGCGAGAGAAGCTCATTAGATGTGCTGTACACAATAAAACAATAAAGATAACATTCATACACAAATTATCTTCATATTTGAATTGTAAAAGCACTACAAACATGGAATAGAATATAATGAAGTCTGAGATAAATGAGCTGTAATTAATATCCCTAATTGTATTAGTCACGAAACATTAGAGTTCTGTGTGAATTAATCAGAGTCCATTGTCATATATCATAGTTGCAGAACTCTCTAGAATTTCTAATTCACACATTAATAAAAACATTGTGTTATAGTTTGTACGAACCGTTGATGTGCGTCGTCCCAAGCGGCTAGCAGAGCCGTCAGGTCCGCAGTCAGTCCGCTCTCATCTGTCTCCATTTCGCCGAGCGCGCGACGAACGGAGACGGTCAGTTTCAGCATCGAAACTTTGCATTCTAACAGACGTGACAGGCGGTCCTGTAATCAAAAATTATGGGTTAGGATAGAATATAAACTAATTATAAAATATTTAATAGGTTTTCTATCATAAGCAATAAGCATTATATTACCCTTTTTAATGGGAAATAGCAAGGAACTATTTATACCACATTTTAGTTCAAAATGGTATTTTTCACTTTATTGTATGTGTCATGTCATTTATTTAACAGAAATGATTTTGTAGAAGTGTGAGCACTTATTTAGTTTAACGTGTCTCAGCCACTAATATTTTCTTAAATAAAATTGATTACGTCTACATCTCGTACAGCATAAATGATAAAGTTACAAGTACAATACCTTCAACTCCTCAATCCGTCTGTGCAGCTGCGCTCTAGTGTGCGGTTGCGGTGCACAGTCCCCGTGCTCGCACAGCTCGTCGAGCGTCTCCCGCAGCGACGCGATCTCGCGACGCAGCCGCCGCGCACCGCCCCGACGTATAGCCGCCGCGCGGAGCGCTGACCATCGCGCCGACACCGCTAGTGTGGACACACCATTATATTATTAGAAATTATGACAAAATCTCGTTAAAATTATGGAGTAAATCAGACATCTTGGATGGTTGAATCAGGCAGACATACCAGCTTAATTTATGTAGGATTTTTAAATAATTCTGAGTACCTCTAAGTTTGCGAAAATAACGTTGATGTAATAAGACTATACATGTAAGGATATAATAGATATACCTACAAAAAAAAAGATCTGTAGTGTATATTAAAAACTTACTAATCGAAGAACTTATGGAGAGATGAATGAAGTAAATAATACATAGGAATATAAACATCTTTTCAATAAAACATTATAAAATTATAGAATTTAAGGAAATTTAATTCCATTTATTCGGGTCGCGATAACAATGTAAATTTTTAGCAAATTGATAAACCGAAGGTGGCATGGTATAATAGGTTTCAGGTCAAACTCGTCAATTGATAAAAAATACAGCAATTAATTTCCTACTGTATTTAAAGATTAAATTGTAATGTAGAATATTTGTTTTTTCACGAAATCATGCATAAAAGTCTATGGGCTTATGAAACGTGGGTTCCAGGCAAACTTAAATTATGCCTATAAAGTAATTATTTAAAAGACAGCAGCATAGACTTTCCTAGCATCTTACTATAATCTAAATCTATACTATATAATATTATAAAGCTGAAGAGTTTGTTTGTTTGTTTGTTTGTTTGTTTGTTTGAACGCGCTAATCTCAGGAACTACTGGTCCGATTTGAAAAATTCTTTCGGTGTTAGATAGCTCATTTATCGAGAAAGGCTATATGCTATATTATATCATCACACTACGACCAACAGGAGAGGAGCCACGGGGGTGAAACCGCGCGGAGCAGCTAGTATGATAATATCTGTACATATTTCCACGCAAAGAGCATCATCACAACGCATGAATACCATGTTCTATTGAGCTACAAATAAGTACTCGCCACATTCAAGGCGACGTTCAAAGGCTGGACAGAAATAGACTGCGCAAACGCATTAACATAACACACAGTCTTTGTAGCATATATCCGCATATGGCGAAGGAGCTAGAAAGGAGGACGATATTTGCCTAACAATCGTATTAGAATACGAATTTATTGCTATCGTAGATATAGGAATATCTCTGGTTGAAGAATATGTTGATAAAGTTTTACCTAGGCCTGACCATAGTCTACAAAACATAGTAATTTCAGAACTTGTCAGTTGCAGAAATACTATGTAGAAATATCTCAAGTAATCCTTGAAATTAGATATAATCACGTAATAACTAGTTAAACAAGCCATTATGTAATTGCAAAACATTTGACCGATACAATCCAACTTATAATATTGCTATATGTATCATAGATTGCGCCAAATTACACTGGCAGGATACCAGCAGTTGCATTGATATTAACCCACTGACACCATTCGGGGAATGTAATGCACGACCCGTGTACCATGTAACTACTTATAGTGCCAGATGCAGAATAAAAAGCATCGTAAGAACTACGTAATGTTAAGCTTTCAACGGCTAATGCAGATATTATTTGAAAGATTGTAGAAAGCTCTGAAAACAGCAAAAAAAATTATGACGAAATTTGCAGTTACTGCACTTGTTGCAATGGAATATTTCAAAGACACTGTTCCTGAGATCAATGAAACGTTCGATAACATTTGAAGGAAAAGTAAGCCATTCTCTAGAAATAAAACTTTAATGGTCCGATATAACGAGTATCCATTAAACCTTACAACAATCACTTAAATTAAAAAAAAAACAGTTAAAAAGACATTACAGGAAGGAATACATCTATAAAGCGGTAGGGACATAAATTGTGTTTTCAGAAAACAAAACCGAGACATTCGTAAAGTTGAGGATGTCGTAAATGTCCGTAAATCAGAATGGATAGCAAAACTTGGATATTCAGAGCATCGTGTTTAAAATAGAGCTGTTAATGTCATTGGGTCCATGAACTTGTCTGAACAATAATCTGGAGGATTTATGGAATCTCCCGTTACGCTCGGCATTTGAGAGGAATTAGATTTAGGTATAGTAACTGTTACAGGCTTAAATAGTCGAAAATGTCGAGTATTTAAATGGTATCAAACTCCAGATGCAAATGCCATTACTTGATCTATATCTTAGTTTAACTTACGTATTTATGTTTAAATATTATTAGCTACATACAGGTGTGAACATTAATGTTTAGATTCCAATATAAACTAACTAATAACATACTTGTTCTTATGCAATGCCTTAATTTAAAATTACATCTCAATTTAAATTACGTAACACCAAAAGCTTTCCGAGTGGAAAAACGATAATTTTGGTCAATTACCAAGATCACAAGGTGCAATAAATAACGATCCACACAACTACTCGATAAAGAGAAAGTCGTATATAAAATAACTTTTACAAAATTGCTAGTTGTACAGAGACACGTGAAAATACGCCACGTATGCAGGTAATCGATTAACCGAAAAAGTCGCCTGGGCAGAGATACGGGTTCGTTAACACTAATTGAAATTTCCAAACTGTATACCAACTACACGGTCGTTAGTCTTCGCGAAATTATTTCGAGCACCAATAAACTGTACCGGTTTCGATACTGAACCAATTTGCGTTTCGCAGGAAGCAAATTTGTCTTTCGTCGTATCAGTTTGTCAAGTGTTGTTTTCCGTGTGTTTATCATATCGAGGCCTCTTCAGAAGCCACTATAGATGTCCGAATCCATACATAAGTATCATTTTAATCCAAGCGTATTCAACAGTTTAATAGGATAAAATTTAAATTTCAAAGGAGACTTTAAGACTAGTTGCATCGATGCTAATTATACCCTGATTACATAATTAACTCAGTACCATATCTGATATTCTAATGACATTATGTAACTTTACAATGAACACTTTTGACTTAACTACCATAAATCATTTATAATTGTGTGACGTCATTACGGAACTTCGCGAAACTTAGCAATTAAGATAATCTAGAATATTTACATTAAGATTACTATTTTTATACGTGTTATTTCTAGAATCCATCCAATCATAATTTTGCTAGTAAATAAATCTATGAGGTGTGAACTGTGAATGCGTAAAGTATTTTCCATTTGATTACGAGTTACGACACATCCTCAACGTTAAGGAGTGAAAGCAAAGAAATTTTATAGGAAAACGTGATACTTATGTTTAAAAGGTGTGTCGTAATGGTGGATATTTATTTAATGGAAGCGTATATTTAAAATATAAACGTGAAAAACGAAACGATATGTGACTTACCAGGCTTAAAAGGTACTCACAGTTCGAGGCACAAAAGCAATTTTACAGATATACATCATGTTCACACGGCATAAAAACAGTACCTGGATAAGGCGGGAAGTGATTCCGATCCATTATGACACTGTCAACTCGATCATGCGCGGGAGTCGACGAGGCGGCAAGGTTAAAACTGCACTACTGAATTACTGAATTAACCTCAATAACCAGTCTTGTTGCCACCGTGCAAGGTTCATTTTAATTTAGCACGCCAATCGTGACGAAAATTTTGCTATTTTATAGTTAGTGACTCGAGCGCTTATTGCAAGCGATCTAGGTGCCAATTGCCTTGAAACTGCTACGCTTGGTTACAAATAGATTGTGATAGACGGAAAACTACAATGGAACTGCAAGTAGCAGAAAACATGTTGAGCGAAAATGTGACTTTGGCATCTTGTCTTACGATTTCTTATACTTTATCGTGATATTTGCAAAATATGATGCGACACAGGTTGACAAACTGTAGCGAAACGAAGGTGACCCCGTTGAAAGGCTATTTCATATCAAGATAGTATTGATTCGAAGAAAACGTAGTTTAAATAAAATGTAAAATGTGAATATAAAATTATTTGCATCTGTGCCAGAAAGATTGGTTAGTAAAATCAATCCAAATTGCAAACACAAAAAAAGATGAAGAAAACCAAAACCATTATAATCGGTATATTTTATGTTACAAGAAATACATTTAACACATATTTCAAATTAAACTTCGCATAGATTTTCGCCACAGTGCGCAAAAACATTTTTCCTGCCGTTCGTCACGATATTTATTTTACCTACTAAAATTTATTCAAAATCCTCTATATTCTTCAATTACTTGTCAAAATCAAACAAAGCATTTAAAATTCAGCAAAAAATTCACAGTTGCCAAAGGTCAATATTCTAATTACTATTCATGCGCTCCTTTTAACTTTCAATGAATGAAGAAACAGTAAGGCACATAGCTTACCAAAACGAAACAGGAACTAACCACGTGATCGTAATAATAACTTACATAACTGATTATATCACAGAGCATTACGCTGTTAATCAATCGAAATTAAATGCATCTCTTATCTCAATTTAGTATTACGCAACTAATTAAAACAACGAGAGAAAAGATATCAAATGATTATGCTGTCGAAACATTCGATGACAAATCAAGTGTGAAAGATATTGTTAACTAGCTTTCCGCCCGCTGATTCGCCCGCGTGTTCAAAGAAAAACCCGCATAGTTCTCGTTCCCGTGGGATTTCCGGGATAAAACCTATCATATGTGTTAATCCAAGTTACCCTCAATATGCGTGCTAAATTTAATTGTAATCGGTTCGGCAGTATTTGCGTGAAAGAGTAGCAAACATATCTACATACCATACACATAGATCCATCCTCACAAACTTTCGCATTTAAATAATATTAGTAAGCAAGTGAAGATTTAGTCAGGTAATCAAAAAAAAAGCACTACAATAAAATTTAAATATGAAATTAGAACCAGTTTATTTCAAATCAAGTGATAATTTAATAAATCTAATAGTCTATGGTAAAATAAACCATCCATCATCCGCTGGCCTTAATGTGATAGTGACCGTTACCCTGAAATGCTTCGAGGGTAATGAGTTATCATAAACACGTTCTTCGGAAGGAGTAACTAACGTGGGTCGACGAGAATTATTATTTAATATATTACTGGTAGTGATTTTTATTAGATTGGTCAATAAACAAACTAAAGTTTCTATGCTAATTCTCACGTTTTCAATTTGATGAATCTATCTCCAGAACTTAATGAAATACAGTAAACTTGATATTACATGTTTTTAGTGCATAATTAAGTTATCAAAATATATAATTATTATTAATCAGGATGTTAAATGTTTTCCGTCTCAGGACATGAATGATATCTCATCTATTTGAGGAAAAAGGACAGAAAATATTACATTTCATGGTGTTAGATCATCGTGTAACGGTAAATTACTCCAGCTAATTTAAACCCCGTTATTTCATATGGAAATTGGCCTGATCTCCTGATGACATCAACGTTTTTGCCAAGCGTTGCGCAAGAGTCTACAGTTGCAGTTGCAACACAAAGATAATGATCGGAACAGTTAAAAAGTTCGTCTGCTTTTAGCGACCTATTTTTTCGGGCCAAATATAAACTTCGGTCAAGTTTAGCTTAGCAATATTTACCAAAAGAATCCGAACAAATTACCTTCATCAAATCTCAGTACGTCAAAAGGAATGTTAAATCAAATCAAATCAGTTTATTTGCACGTTATTTCTATGCTCCTTCAATAAGAAGATTGATATACAACAAAATCAATAAGAAAACAAGGTGAGCCAGATGTTTAAATAACACGGATTTATAAAAGAACAAAGATACCAAGCAACTGAACTCATAGATTAGTCATACGAAACTCAGTTCATTTGAATGTAGAAAATTGCAAAAGTGGTCTATATGTATATATCATATTGGAGACTCGCACAATGGTTTCGTCGATTTTAAAACTAATATTTCGCAATCAAATCGTGTCCAAACATAAATTACAATATTGCTTGCAATGTAAACGGTATTTGGGTTGCATCCTGCGTGGAAAAGGCACTGGCAACTGGCAACATCTACTTAACATAAACTTAGCATAGCTTTAAAACTGCAAATATAATTATTGGCAATATGTTAAGAGGGCTTCAGATAGCGATATTTACAGAGGCGTGGGCCAACGCACGTGGGTGAACCAGTCTCGGTGCTAAGATTAGCTTAGCTTGTACTTGCCTGTTTGTTTTGCGATAGTTAACAGATTTATCATTTCTGTGCTTATTTATTCAAAGATTACTAATGTTTTTATGCCCTTTTGACTTTTGAGTGATAACATGTTCATAATAGAATATAAATATATACATATTTTTTTATTAAATTATTATAGGTAATTACTAATTAGCATTTGGCAGTAACCTAGTCGTCATCAAAATAAAGGAGTGGTCTTCTTTTGCAATAAGTACGACCTACCTATTGTTTAACGCCTATAAAGTCGCGGCCGATCCAAAATCTGCTAAAACTAATCGTAAAAATTTGTTTATAATTTTTAACTTACCAACAACCTCATTTCCGCTCGCATTTGGAGTTACCGTTTGTAGAGCTGTACTCATTTTTGGAATCACGACTTCACCACTCACTTTAAAGTTTAACACACACTTCAGTTTAGTAAAACATCTATATCATGTTTTACGTTTCTATTTATTCACTGTTCATTAAAATTAAATTTTAGAATTAGAGGCTCCTTCCTTATTGCGTATTATTTTGTACTAGCAATGCCCTGCGGTTTCACCCGCATAGATAGCGATATCGTTACAGTGAAAAGTCTACTATAGGTCGGACTATAGGTTTAATTTTTAATCACATGAAAATCACCTTTACCCCGTCCCGCACTACGGCCTTTTTTTTTTTGTTTTAGTGGGGAAATCTTTCATAGATACCCACGGCCTCCGGGGGAAGGGCCGTGGGTTATGTCGGATTCCTACCGACCAAAACCCAACTGTGTTCCGTCAAGACGCATATTGGTAGAATTCCTCCGCGTCCGTGACCCCCGCACTACGGCCTGCTCGAACAGTATACCTAACATTTTTCTGTAGATTGACACTTTTAAAAATTCGTTATATCTTTTGAATGGAATATCCAATTCTTTTCATTTAAAAAGTATTTTGCTGGTATTGAAACAGTCTATAATAAAACATCATTTAATGGGATAAGGATTAATATATGTGTATGGATAACATGGTTTGATTACTGTCGGCACTTCTATTTACTTTGAAAACGTAAAAAAGTTGTTGTAGTAACATAACTACTGAAGATGGACATATGGTATCGCGGACTTTCTTGTAGATATTGATCCATTCTATAATACCCTAGAACATTTTTTTGTTCTATCTTCAATAGATTCCGCAGCGCACGCGATGACAGAAGTTTTATTGAGGATTTTTTTACACCTTGGCTTACATTATTGCATTTTTGGTAAGGATCTCTAATTTTTTTGAAAATGCAATATAGCCTATGTTGCTCAGTAAAGATGCAGCTTTCTAATGGTGAAAGAATTTTTGAAATCGGTCCAGTAGTTTTTGCGTGAAAACCATACATACATACATACATACATACATACATACTTACAAACTTTTCCTCTTTATAATATTAGTATAGATTAGAGCTGCGAAAATCCGTGTTGCTTCGCGAACGTCTGCTTTCGTTCTGTCACATTGAATGTATTTTGTTTCTATCAACTGAGCCAGACAAAACAAACATCACTATCATAAAACAGTGTGTGAACTTTACCAGTGGAAATGACACTAAGTGCTATTTGAGCAGTACGGAAAGTGTATGCAAATTAAATTTTAATTATAAAAACCCATTTTATTTTGCTTCTTAGCATGGTCTTGTCCGAATTACTTCTGATAATAGAAATTAACGACAATATTAATTAAAAATGTTTGTTTATAGTTGATGTAATTCTAAGACATTTACAGGACACATTTTGTATGTTATCATAATTAGATATGTACTGGAGATTGGAGTACATAATATGAACCGATACACGCAATTGATAAAATCGTTTTATAGACGACATAAATAGAATCGAAACGTGTCTAGCCGTCTGCAACAGGAATAAGCGCATCTCGGAAGTTAAATATAACATTGACAGAGAAAAGATGACTATCAATTTAAATTATGAAGGCAGTCTCTAATTGAAAATAATGATTATAATCTAAGAACTGGATGCTCACGATTCGGATGGTGTTATGTGAGTATTTCATCACGATCAGATGAAATTTCACTTTTACGATAATTTTAATTGAGTCTTTGGAGTGACAGTGGCGTTTATGGACACTTATCTAAGATCGATTATGCATATTAAGTGCTTTTAATGCAGTGCAATTATTTATGTAACTGTTATGAGTCTTAACGAACTAGAAAATATCTGCTGCGTTGCATTTTAAGTGTTCTAATGTGCGATGTCATTTATTATTTTAATGAAATGTAAATTAATCTAATCATTAAGATTATTACATAATTATGATTACGCGGACTAATGATTAAGGCAAAATAAGCTTTGTATATTAATATAAATTTTTGATACTTTAAAGTACAAAATCGGAGGAATGTTAAAAATAAAAACAACTTAGATAACGGTTAACGGGATGAACTAGAACGCTCTGTAACCGTTACCTGACAGATGCAATTAATAAACGAATTAATCTCAACGGACGTCACTTTGTGGAGCATAGACTACAGATAAAGGAAATGCAGCGAATACTATGGTAGACCTACATATAAAGATTGAAACTAGTTTGTGTTTTATGGTCCACAAGAGCTATTATAAAATGTGGTTCGGCAATCTGTTGGTAACACTTGTAATTCTATCAAAGCCTAAATAGCCCTCCGTATATAGATATAGACTACATTCTTTATCGATTACAGCTATTTCTTTATGAAAGCAAATGGTTAAAGATCGAGATAGGTTAACAAAGTCTGTCCGCTGTCGATATAAATGTACATAAATCCTTATTCAACCATGACTCCATGAGTCAATGCAGTCGAATCTCTAAAAATGAGTCACATTAGGGCGTCACATGTACCCGGGAATTCAATCCGTACTCCCTACCTTATTACATTCAATCAATAAATGCTATTTATTAAGCAAAGTACATGAAATCATCCTGGGATCTAGAGTCTTCTCAAACTCAATTTTTTACATACGTATGTAAATTTTTAAAAGTTTGATTGCATATTTTTTTAAACTACCACCGATTTGGAATGGAGAAGAGTCGGCAAGAAACTCTTACTCTTTTTAAAGAATTTTCTGATCGCTTATATTGGTTGGTTTTCGAAAGCACGTATGACTAAGTGACTCCTGCGCAGTTACTTTCTTTTACACGCGTCTGATACACATTATGCACTGATATACATACCTATTTAGCTAGATCTCAGCGGATTTGACTAATTACGGCACATAATACCATATGTGGCCATCGGTGGAAATTCGCTTTCAAATAGTCGAGACGGGGCAACGACCTCATCTTTGTATGCAGTTTGCCGATCTTTATACTTTTGTTAGTCGATTGAGTGACATTTTTGAAGAATTTTATGATATCATCTTGTTCTATTTTGTTTACATATAAATGGGTCGCATCTTAGAAATATTTTTCGTAAGTATCAGAATTATGAGATAGGTAGTAATTACAATAATACTTTGTAGTAATAATCATTAGATACTTCAATTAATATTCATAAATTTTAAATATTAGCTATGTGTAGTAGCTTATTTTGTGATTTATTCGTACATAAACGATGAATTTATTATAACTGAACGATTCTCAAAATTGAATCATTAAAGTTTCGTAAGCAAAAACTGTATTCTTGCAAACCGGTGTATAATAAAAAACTTTCTTTTGGCAAAACCAGATATTTAAAAATTTACATTTTCATTGCATCCAAAAATGTTCTGTATCGCTAAGGATAGTAGAGTTAAAATTGTTCAAAGTGATTTTTACATGGCGCAAAATATTTTTGGCAGTGCAAGTATCGTGGAGCATTTAGCCGTCATGCAATTCGAACGCGACTTTGCTCTGCGAGTGTTAAATTAATCATTCTCAACATTAAATTAAATAAGTTAGAGTTATTTGAACGCTTTTGAATTTAATATTTTGGAAATATTGTAAAATTTGTTAGGCTCTTGAGGCTACAGTCACACTATGGGTATTTAGATCTCTTTAAATATAATGTTCTTTGATGACTTTCTTCTAATTAAATGTGAAGATTTAATACAGTTTATATATTTAAAAAATATATTAATTTTTAAAATACGTACGTAATTAACATATTTTAAATATATTTTCATTTTTAAATTCTGTTATTTCTTTTCTATTTCGCTACCATTACATTCTTCTAAATACATACCTATCTACAGTAATATTTTCATTTAATATTTCTCGTCAAACGTAAAACATTAATAATTATCGTAACTACGATATAAAAATGTGTCAACGACACGAAAGTCGTGATCTCCGTGATACATAAATAACTATCATTCAATTTGTTCACTTAAACAAATTACTTTTACAAACATTTCTCGAGATTTATTGTGTAAATATACAATAGTCTATGATTTGCGAACCTCCAATCACGATATGCATTTGTTTTATTAAGCTCTAATTTTATTAACCTAATAAGAATCATGTATTTATTCAATATAAACTAATTTGTAAACATTCAAATAGTTCCGCATTCTTTCCAAATATAAGAGAGATATAATTTATCGTATTTTGTGTTATCATATAAACAATAATAAGATGTGACCGTTCATGTTGACAATGCAGTTTTTTCGATACAATAATAGCTGTGTTTTACCTGAAAATAAAACACATATTAAATACTTACCTATATTTGAAGCTTACTTCATTGAGAAGGTACCTAGCTTTTTCCGCCTATTTTTCCCTCTCTTTCCGTTGTATATATGCTATCTCTCTCGCACACCTCTCCACCAGGTGGCGGGGCGCACGATAATGTCGGGCGCTGGATGTTTTTCATTGAGTCGAAATCCACAACAGGTGGACGTTAAGTGTAAGCTTCAAATATAGGTAAGTATTTAATATGTGTTTTATTTTCAGGTAAAACACAGCTATTAAACACTTGACCGTAATTTGAAGCTTACTTCATTGAGACCTGTTTGTTACCCACCTGGTGTACAATATATGGACGCCAATGTGAATTTGAATACATAAGTAATTACTTATTTCTTTATTTGAAAGAGTAAGGTGTGCAGATAGTATACCTACCAATAAATCACACAAATTTTTATATTATATAATATATTAACAATCCCAGATGAAAAGTTAATCAAATAAGAACCAAAAAGTTAATCATAATGATTAAAAGTATTAGAACTTATGAGATTGGTTCAAGCGTACCTTAGTTAACCTTTTGGGCTTGAAAAGTTAAAGTTACTACAATTTTCACTATCTTTAGCGTAAATCTGCGAAAGCGCCAGTAACGACTTTCAATTACGCATTTAGATGTTACTTACAAAATGAAGCAACAGCTGATCCCGACGAGGCAAAAATACCTCAAACTCAAACCTTTATTTATTCAATTAGAACTCTGTAGAAGCACAATTGAATCATCTTTACATAGAATTACCACCTGTCTCAACTCACACAGTTTTAACCCAACCTGCTACAAGCGGACAAGAAGAGAACTTGGTCCTTACTTTTGGGGTCAGAAATATTAATTATTATTAATTTAAAAGGTCACCCCTTGAATAAGGCAATAAAATATCAAAACAGGTAAACGGTTTTAATTATAATACAGATTTTTAACATCAAACCAAACCGTGCGGTATCTATTAATGTTTAGAGCCAACGCCACCAATCATAATCTAAACATGGCTAGTACTTTCAGTACAATGCATGAATTATTTATTTAAAACTGATAGGTCATAAACTCTGTACTGGAAACAAATATACTGAACTTAACTCTTAAGAGACTAAAATGATAAGGAGCTTATCTGTGTCCCAAAACTGCAATTACTACAGCCAAGTACGTTACTTTTAATCAATTCGGTTTTAAGATATAATTATGATTTACATAAGAACTTATATACCGAAAGCCTCGGGACTACATAACGTGACTTATCTTCTTATATATAAAAATGAATCGCAAAATGTGTTGGTAAGCGCATAACTCGAGAACGGCTGAACCGATTTCGATAATTCTTTTATTATATTCCTTGAAGTACGAGGATGGTTTTTATGTAGAGAAAACGTAAGTACCACGAGCGAAGCCGGGGCGGACCGCTAGTTTATAATAATAGTGTTTGTGCACAACACTAGGCAGTCAACAGCTATATGAACGTCAGATAGGAAAAGAGCCAAATTTATCCAGTCAGTAACAAAGGATTTTAACTATAGTTACTTTATTCTAATTCAACCAACTACTCCGTATGTCTTTTGGATAGACGGAGGCAAATAGGATTTTTATTCCAACTATATCATTTGATATTTTGAAAATGTACTCCACATTTTCATACCGTCAGAGTCATTTTGCAGATTATAGTGGTGCAGCACTGATCACTGTCTATTAGGTGGCTGGTGCTGCTGACCGGGCCTTCAGTTCCGCTTTCCAGAATACCTTCACCCTTCTAGGTGTTACTACTACTGAAATAGCGGTACTCTATCGCGTCGTTCAGGTCTCTAACTGACTAGGATTTCTCATATTATCGTAACAACCCTCGCTCGTTCTAACGAGGATAAATTATCGCCAAGGAATTCTGCTGCAGGATAATGGCAAGAGAGATTATAAGCTTAACTATGCAATATTATGTTAAGGAATATGGTGGGTTTTGAATACTATCGTCGTCTGAAAGTATCTCCTTTCGATTAACTGCATTAAGGATGCAGATCTGATCCCATCTTTGTTCCGTAGGAATGCTACGACAGTCTAAACGTTACACTGAACAAAGAAAATTGCCCTGAATATAGTCGGTTGTTCCAACATCCGTAATATGGCTAGCCTAAGGTTAGTTATCCCTTGATTGTAACTGCTACCAATGGAGGCATTGCTCTTGTGTTGTCCACAGTTGTGCGAGTGCAAAAATGAAGAACTGAGCTCGTGGGGAGCTATGTCGAATGAATCTGTGTTAAGATTATGACAGTATAGGACAGTTAGCTGTGGATGCGAAGACAGGACATTACTTTATTCATCCGTAAACACGCGAGGCAGCCACGGACAGCGATATAGCAAGAACTAAACTAGCAAAGTTTAGTTCGCTTACCATACTTTGTCATGTTTTAAATGCAGTATATCCTCTGAATAGCATTGCATTTATGACTATTGATAAACTTAATTCACCCGTAAACACGAGAAGCAGGCACGGATAGCGATATAGCAAGAACTAAACCAGCAAAGTTTAGTTCGCTTACCAGACTTATATTTTAAAAGCTGTATAGCCTGTACATTTCATTTATTGCCCCCCCCCCCCCCCCCTCAAAGCAAAGAAATGAGAAGTCATTTGGCAGAGCTTTCTCGTTAAGGGTAGGGGTTCCAAGTAATATCTAATAATAAGAGGCTTTTGTTTGGAAAGATTGACTTTCCGTTATTTATCCTCTATCCTATGTAACTCAACAGTCAGTATTCTCAGCATTCGTTGAGTACTTAAACGTTTTACGTTAATAGTTGTATATAACTTTATTATACAATATAATAATCCTGGTGGGATGACAAAAAACTTGTCTAACAAACGATTATCCTAATCCCTCAGCGATTTATTGTTTGAGCCCCGAAGAAAAATCTCATGGGTGCAATAATGAGGTCAAATGGGTTGAAAAACGAGTCAAATAAATTGCCTACAAGACCGGGCAACTAAAATAGGCCTATGAGAGGTCAACTATACGTAATCAATCGTCATTTGTTACATTCAATCGCTTTGCGATTAAAAAATCTCTTCCGATGTTTGTATATGTAAATTGGTCGGCTAGTGCCATTTAATTACGATACCAAACATACCGTTGACACAAGGCTTGGTGACAATCCTCGAAACCACCGCCACAAATCATCTGCGAGATGATATTTGATCCGACTCGCCTTCCTTTGTTGTGATTAGGCTTTGCATTGGTAAATACAATTTGTTCAATTCCAATTTCCATAATTGGTAAACCAATGGTGGTTTCCTGATTCCTGAAGCGTAAACTTTTAGGATACGAAGTATCAATTTCATGCGCCCATTATTTGACGTATCTAACCTTTATTGTATTTATTAGGTCATTTACTATACTGCCCACTGTGAAGTAGATTTCAAAACCTTTTTCTACCTACCTTAGAAGAGTGAAGATCCGATACGGTCATATCCAAAACTTCTTTCGTGGGTCCTCGTTGACAAAAGCAAATATCTATGATCATTTTAATGATCAATCCTTTGTATATTTGCACCAATCGCCATTAAAGCCCCGCGAGGGCTGATATATATTTGCACCATTTCCCCGTGGGGACGGTTGTTATCAAAGCCCCGCGAAGGCTGATATATATTTGCACCATGTCTCCGTGAGGTACTGTTGTAATCAAAGCCCCGCGAGGGCTGATATATATTTGCACCATTTCTCCATGAGGGACGGTTGTAATCAAAGCCCCGCGAGGGCTGATATATATTCGCACCATCTTTTCCGTGAGGGACGATTGTAATCAAAGCCCCGCGAGGGCCGATATATATTTGCACCATTTCCCTGCGAGCGACAGCTGCGCGAGGGATGTTTGTAACTAGAAATAAGTAGGGCCTGCCAAAAAATGCTTAAGAGACACCCTGCGAGGGTGAATTTGACCTGGCTAACCCCTGCGAGGAGTAGTGGCCACATTTATGTATTCTGCTTCGAGCAAGAATACACCTTAGTGCTAATATAAAAATAGCAGTAAATAATCATTTAAATAATATAGCAATTAACAAGGTCCTTTAACTTATTTTCCAATGTTAGCGACATTTAATAAATTCATAATTCAAATCAATTCACTAAATTTTAAAATGAACTTCGATTCATATTTATTTTTGTTCATGCAATCGATGTAACATTTAGTTGCTTTATATCCGTTAACATTCCTTACGAACGCAACCATACCGTCGTAGGACGTTATATTTAATTGCACAAAATAATCTCCACTCACCCGCAATTTTTTACTTTTTGTCAAGGTGTACAAGTTTATAATATTATTCTAAAACGTTAGAAGTGAATTGTAAATCCTTTGAAATAAGTGTATCTAAATCTAATTTATATTAAGATATCTCGATAATTATTATACGATAACCCGTTCAGCACAAGTTCAGTAAACCAAAGAATTTAATTGTAAAATTTTGGTACTTACTCGTTTTAACAAAAAAGTTGCATCATTTGAACATAGGAAACGTAATTTTCAATCAAATTAGCCGTGTGTAATATGTCTATTTTCACATAAAAACGGATCAGAATAATACTCATAAAAGGACACGTATAGACTACGGATAGTTTTGAATGTGTGGAACATTCATGGTACGTATCTACTATACATGAGCGAATTCCATCATTATTCAGTTGAGCGGTAACTCCCGTACGATTTATAAAATAAAATCACAACATGTTCTGACATGTCGTGACTTCTTGGAGCTGACTCATCTCGTTCGATAATTTTTAGTAATAAACTATGATAGGAATTCCGAACCGTTCCTAGCGATAACGACAATGTAATAAAGTCGTAGCAATGGATTGTATGCCTGTAAAGCTTTGAGTTGGCTCATATCCATACTAAGTATTAATTGTAATTTTTCCACGAAAAATTCACTTGTACCCTTGTAATAAAAACACATTATTAAAAATGAAATAAAATATTAAAAATATCTATATACAAGAGAGGGTATTTGATATATCTAGTAATATCAAATAATCACAAAAGTAATATTAACGATTTGAGTAAAGCCGAACGGTAACACCGTTAAAATAGCTTTACTCACAGTATTAAAAATTCAAATATTAATTAGTACATATTGCATAATGAAATATTTCAAAAGAAAAGTTACTATTTCAAGTAAAATGTAACGGTTGTATCGTTAATTTTAAATATCTTTATTCATGCTATTAAGTATTTAAGCATATTGAAAAATAAACTATTGCTGAAGGATTCATTAAAAACCTCAGCATTTTAAATAAAGTCCAACGATTATACCGTTGACTTTAAAGATTTTTACTCATTTTTAAGTAAAATATTATTAGAATAGATGTAAAAATAACTCACTGTACCGATCCGACGGGATACACTTTTTAACACTTTTAGCACTTGCTTTAAGCAATACTTAATACTTAATAGCACCAAGGTTGTAGTCTTGTTGACAACCTTCTCGCGGCGGAAGCTAGACGCCAATGAAAAACATCCAGCGCCCGACATTATCGTGCGCCCCGCCACCTGGTGGAGAGGTGTGCGAGAGAGATAGCATATATACAACGGAAAGAGAGGGAAAAATAGGCGGAAAAAGCTAGGTACCTTCTCAATGAAGTAAGCTTCAAATTACGGTCAAGTGTTTAATATAATGTGTATTATGGTGTAACTACTTTAAGATTCGAGATATCAGAGCTTATGGAGGTATTATTATTTATCCTTTAGTAGTGATGACTTGAAACTGATACAATGTAATAAATAATAACTAAGTAATAAGTATAAGTGAGTGGATTGAATTGTATAGCTAATATCATGTTATTAATATGCAAGGACACATCACACAACTAGGCTTGCCAGGTGTCCGGCTTTAGCCGGACATGTTAGGCTTTTTGCAGTCGCGTCCGGCCAAATATGTACGTGTTTGGCCTGTCCGGCTTTTGTCAGGCTTTTTGTCAGAGTGGCGATTCGTACGACGATGGGCGGACGAGCGCCCGACCTGAACGGACAAGGGCGAGCGGAGAGCAAACTATCTTCCTATATCGAATATCCTCACTTTTCACCACGTATAAATACTTTTTTCAACAGCCCAGCTGTAAAAACATTATGTTTGGCAATAAAAAAAACATGTTCGGCTTTTAGGCTAAAATGTCCGGCTTTATATAGTGCGCAGTCCGGCCTTTGCATTTTATGGCCTGGCAACCCTACACACAACCAATACGAAGGAACCAAGAAATAAACATTAAAATATTAAATAATAGTTGAAAAACTTGCGGAAACTGGCAACTTTTCAAAAATTACGAAAAACTGACGTAAACGCCTTATCACTACATTTTCTAAACTATCTTGTATATTACAAATCATGTTATCGATTTTATATCAATAGATTTATCGATAAATGTGCCAAACTTGACCAAGACCTAGAAAAAACGATCGTTTTGAGAGACTCGCCATAAAAGGGTGCGTAGGCTTTAGTCATAGACAATAGGGTGGAGTGAAAATGTATGAAAGAAATTTTTTTTTGTTTTTTTCAAACGGCATAGCGACAGAAAGGTGCCTTTTAATGAGTGAATTCAGCATACAAAATATTGTTTACCTGTCTTGATGTTTTGAGGTGCCCCAACCCAATTGAAAATTAGAAAAATATGATTTTTTCGCAAACTTTGATTTCTTTTTTAATCACAGTATTTTTATGGCCGTCAAGTCTATTATATAACAAACTTCTTTGTGATACACTAAATAATAGCCTGATTAGTTGTTTTAACGTATTTCATTAATGAAAATGATATTAAAGAGGAATGAAAATATCAGAAATAAGTAATTATTTAGTACTAGCTGCGCTCGCGGTTGCCTCGCGGTTTCACCCGCGTGGCTCCGCTCCTGTTAATCTAAGCGTAATGATATATAACCTATAGCCTTCCTCGATAAATGGGCTATCTAACACCGAAAGAACTTTTCAAATCGGACCAGTAGTTCTTGAGATTAACGCGTTCAAACAAACAATATCTTCAGCTTTGTAATATTAGTATAGATTATAATATTAGTATAGATAACGCTGTTTTTTTTTTCAAAATTAGGCATTAGCAGTCGTGATACTGATGCTCTTACCATTATAAAATCATTTTGTTTACTTTTTCAGCAAACTGCACTTGAAGCTTATATCACCAATTTGATAATATGCTTTACGGCCTGGGCGAGGCATAGAAAATCTTTGATATTCTGAAACGTAGTCAAACCGCTTTTCACGATGTCTTTTAAGGTTTCTTCAGATAAATTAGAAGTCAGAGGCTCAGTTTTCTTACATTCTTGCCACATAGTTAAGTCGGTATAATCTTTTGAGCAAGTACAAGAGAGTTAAAAAAAAATGCATTTGCAACTTCAAATAACAAATAACCTTTGGTACTGAGTGACAAAATACTTCAGTTATCTTTTCTTGTTCTTTTTTGTTAGTTTGTCGGTCTTGATAAGGTTTTAATAAGCGTCTATATTCATCGAATATGGTGTGTCGAATAAGTTGTAGTACTCTATTAAAGCTAATAGTGGGAAGCGATGCTTTCCGCCACACATCAAACATTTCCGTAGCTAATCTTTCGGATAAATCATGAATTTTGTTATTTTATCAGGTTTAAATTTATATCTAATAAATAATTAATAGTTTCTTAGCATCAGTACAAGTTGGTAATTGAGACACTGGGTATTTCTCTGGCAAACAAAATACAGGACAACATGTCGTTTGTCGTATTTTGACTTGCAACACTTTACTGTAACAAAGCGAAATTATAGATAGAACTCACATCAAAAATATTAAATTATGATCTTAATTGTATTTACGTGTAAAATGTAATTAAGAAATATTACTAACATTAGTGTTATTTCCTTAACGGCACTGTTTAAAATCAACGTTTCCTACAATAAGAGTCGACGCAAACGGGCCACCGACCAGAGCCACTGGTAGCCAGTGATAGCCACTTTTTTATATATTGAAATATTATGTATTCTGTGTCTTCCCGTTGGCAACCAACGAGATAACACAGAATCTGATTTAGCGTTAATTTGTCAAAATTAAACTTTAATGATTTTCGACTAAATTTTTTGAATTTCTGAAAGTTCATGATGTTGGGGGCACCTCTAAATGTATCATCTGCAAAGTATAATTTTGCATGTGTATTTATGAGCAATAATGACATCTTTTTACAGGTATGCCGAAACGAAAATGAAAAAAAATATTTTTCACTCCACCCTAATAGACAAGCTTGGATATGACCTCATGTGGTGTTATGTTACAGGTATACATATAATTATGTAAGTCAATAATTGTGGTGTTATTTAATAACATGAATATATAATTATATACCAATACTAGCGGCCCGCCCCGGCTTCGCCCGTGGTACATATGAAAAATAGATGTTGGCCGATTCTCAGACTTACCCGATATGCACAGAAAATTTCATGAGAATCGGTCCACCCGTTTCGGAGGAGTATGCAGACTAACATTGTGACACGAGAATTTTATATATAAGATTATTAAAAGATAACTCTTTTAAAATACGAAACTCTTTTTATAGAGAATACCAAAACGATTTTTATTTTAAGTTGTTCGTCATCAATTTCAATCATAAAAAGGGTATTGATTCCAAGCAATGTTAATACACTAAGCCTGTAATTGCCTCTGTGTGTGTTTCTCAGTGCACATAAAATTTATGCTATTAGCTATATTTTATTTTACCGAACACAAATTTAATTTGTCATTAAAGTTCTACACAATTGACAATACCACAAAATACCTAAAATAATTAGTAACAATCGTTAACAATACCATAGTTCACTACAATAGTTTTGAAACTACACATGTTTACGGAAATTTAATAATTAAATTATATAAGTATCTATAGATACTGAAATAGTTTCAGCATCCATTAAAACACGATACAATTACGCAATAAACGAGGAAAATTTAAAATTTAAGTAGCTAGTTACATACTTTGCATTAACAAGGATTAAAAAATATACAGTACAGGATGATGTCATGGCAGTAACAAGTCGTTCGACAAAGAGAAACTCGCTTCACAACTTTTTCTTTACGACCTGAATTTAATAAAACTATGAAACTATCTACTGGACCAATAATTTAATCTTGCTAATAATTTCGTATCATTAATAGCGAAACCGTGTTCGAGATTGCTATCAAATATCATGTTAAAATCAACCTTTATTTCATGATATTTAACTGCTTCATTATTCGTCGTGACTTAACAGTTAACATATTGTATTGTTTACAAATACACAATCGAACGAGTAACGTATTATCAATATTAATAATACTTGTATAACTAGATTTATAGCCTTGTGTGAAGGATGAATAAATAGTAGA
The DNA here is from genome assembly GCF_061535395.1 of Colias eurytheme. Classification (NCBI taxonomy): domain Eukaryota; kingdom Metazoa; phylum Arthropoda; class Insecta; order Lepidoptera; family Pieridae; genus Colias; species Colias eurytheme. The sequence goes on along the minus strand of NC_142999.1, from coordinate 6,598,071 downwards.
TTAGCTTATCGTACTTTATAAAATATTTTGTATCTATGCCCATTTGAGATACTGCATAGGTATTAGGTATACCTATTTATAAGAGAACTAAAAAAAAAAACTTTATTCATTGACAGACCGTAGGAATATAAAAAGTTGGATACCCTCATAGAATTTAACCTTCGGCATACAAGGTGGGGTTATTTTAACCCCAACACTTTTAAATTGCGTTGATTTTATATTAAAATGCAACCAAATAACTTAATTTTCATAGTAGCTGAAGTTTAAATATTACCGCGTCGAATCACAGCGTTGAATCAAAACTGCGCGCGCCAGGGTCGTGTGAGCACGTGCGCAAAGTGGTTCCCGGGCGTTTTTTACCCCACGTTGTATGGGACGTTGTCAAAAAAGTTTGTACCTACTTCTGTGTTTTTTTGTTATTTTCTGCTACAATTAGTGTTTTATTTATACTTTTTTATTTTTATTGTAGGTATAGATAGTCAATATGAATAAATAATCTGCAAGATGATCGTATTGCGGCGGCCTTATTGGAAGAAAATAAAACTTCGTCGGACGACGAAAACTTTGGGCCAAGAAGTTCCAGGACCACCGCAAAAGCAACCAAGAAGGTCTCAGCGCTGTTCTTTCTGTCCAAGACAGAATAACACAAAGATAGGAAGACTCTGAAGTCTGAACGGATGTTTCAAATGTAACGCCGCCATATGTAAGCAACATATGCGAATTTGATGTGTCAAAATTGTACTATTTTAGATAACGAATGATCTCGCTCAAATAGTCATAAAGAGCCAATTATTGTGATTTTTTTATAAAGCCTTATTGTCTTATTTTATATAAGAAGTAAAATAATTAAGTTAAAAAAGAAGAAATATTTTTGTTGATTTTTTATTTCGATTTAATAACATTTTGTTGAATTCACGGAAAGGTTACGTGATTTTGAAGTTTTTTTTATAATAAATGTTTAATTTGATACTTTTTGTATTTTATTCATTAGCTTATTAATGTACGTAACAGAAAAACCCATTCAAACTTATTGCACATGATGCACACATAAAGTAGAAACAATCTCTAGTGGGGTTAGTTTAACCCCACGTTGTATAGGTGAGGAGTTTTTTTCACCTTGTATGCCGAAGGTTAATTGGTTTTTAATAATCACCTACGCAACGCTACGACATAATAACCCCCACCTACAAAAGCTTATGACTGTTACATTATATTACTGATTCATTATCTATATTTGATAAGTATTAAAAAATAAAATGTTTTAAATACATTTTTTATCAATATTCAAGTGCGCGCGCGAGAAACGTTTGAAAAATCATTACATAAGAACAATTACGCATTAAAATATCGCAGTCACAATATTTTTAGACGCAAACGCAATGAACAATTGCGAACTACAGTCTACACCTACATTATTCCCCGCATTTAGTATTTATTTATCGAAATAATCGCATACAGTCACGCTAATTATCTCGTGCAGTGGCGAAGGTCATTTCAATATCTTTCGCGTTTACAAACAAAATATCAACCAACGCAATATTATAAACGAAATTAACTTTAACAATTGCAAAACGCAATCACCGGCCAGCGAAAGTAATAATCACTCGTGCGCATCCAGTTTCTCTCTAAACTTGTCTACGAATACCGCATATTTACGTAAAATTATAAAACGTACGAAATACACAACAACTGTCACTCGCGATAACGTTTCACGCGACAAACGCGTCCGTCGCTCGCGGCGCTCACAGCTGATCTAAAGTCCAAAGAATACAATTCAAATTTATTCGAGAACGAGCTGTAAAGCGCTTGAGGCGATTGAAAAGTCTCGCCTTGACAAGACAATACAGCTATTTTATCGCTTTATTGATTGATAAACAATAATCGCTGCACGTCTTCGGCCGTTGCGTCGTTATGGAAATTGTTTAATCTGCATAGGATCGCATTATATTTTAATTTGTCCAATAGTTTCAAAATAAAACCTTAAGTCATCTAGACGCAATATTTTTAATTCTCAACGTAATTTAAAAATTTCAATAGCTTCTATAAATACAATAAGAAACATAATATTTACAACCACAGTAAACAACCATAACGTTCTTTCTTTTTTTTATCTAAGTAAATCTTTTAATATTAGCCTATGACTTAAGTATTTAAATCTATTATTAATTACCAGCTAAAAGATAACACGGATAGACAAAAATTTCATTTAAATTCATACTTTACTTTCAGAATGTCCATGAATTCAACCTTGCAATAATGACATCATTTTAAAATTCAATATTGGATTTGTGTTAATATTTATTTAAACTTAGCAAAAAATAGGTAAAAGAAATGCAAATATCATATAATAACGTCATGTAGAACGTATTTTTTAAGCCAGAAATTTTTTAAGTATAATAACAATTCAGAATAAAAAATTTAATCTTAAATTATATTTTTAATTTTTACATTCAAATATTTTCCTACACACACACACACACCTTAAACGTGGTAAGTACATTATTCGATTATCTCGTTAATAAAATTTACTAATTTAAATTATAACCACATAACATTTCTTCTAGACCACGTAACTTCGCATCGAAATACGAAAAAGCCCTTCATAAAAGATTCCTATTTCCTATAATTTACAATAGAATACTTACATTTTCTACCACCCTTCCTGAAATCCCGGATAGTGATAACAATTCTACACGAAACCATTTTTACGGCACTATCGTTCCCAAATCAATATAAAACTGATGAGATTTTATTAGTGCATCGTTACATCAAATGTTTATTCAACGTGTTAACACAAGAACATGATGTCATCTCTAAACAGGAGCTAATGTTTGTGGAAAAAATGAATTATTGTCAATTGTTATGTTTGTTTACATATGCATAACTACCTAATAATCTAAATAGATGAGTTAACATTTTGAGACACAGCAAAATCTTTCGGCCAATAATGAAATTCATGCATTTTACTGCAGTTTATTTCCGGAAACTTTACGATATAAAACAGAGATGCTGCCTGTCTTTGCAAGGTCTTTCGACGTAAACCGACTCGCAATGTTTGATGTAGTGTGGTTCATTTAGTTATAAACACATTAGAGCAGGCTCCAAGGAGATGTTCGTTTGCAAAAATCGCGGACCTAAATCTGACTTCTGATATATATTGTATAGATCCCAGACATCCTATAGACAGATGTTGCCAACCAGTTTTGTGGTCCCCCTGCCCGCACCCCGGTAATTAAATATGGCATACAAAGAAAAAAATAAAAATTTCCAAAACATGCCGTGTGGGGTATCAAATGAAAGAGCTTATTGAGTAGATCACGAATATATAGCATACTATATACATTTCTTACACTTTCTCTATGATTTTTTAGAAAATTTACGAAAATGGTCCATTTTTGAGTTAACTTTAAACCACTATAGATTGAAAACTCATGAATATATTTTTTAAATTATTATTTTAAATAATTAACAATAGTCCATTGTTTATGATTCAATAGTTCGTAATATAATATAAGTGAGCTATGTGGTGGATTTGATGAAAATAACTATATACTATATGAACTTGAAAATATACTCGCCATCTTTGAATGCTCCCCCACTCCCCCATGCAACTATTTCACTGTACGAAATATTGAATCGTAAACAATGGACTATTGTTAATTATTTAAAATAATAATTTAAAAAATATATTCATGAGTTTTCAATCTATAGTGGTTTAAAGTTAACTCAAAAATGGACCATTTTCGTAAAGTTTCTAAAATTTCTTAGAGAAAGTGTAAGAAATGTATATAGTATGCTATATATTCGTGATCTACTCAATAAGCTCTTTCATTTAATACCCCACACGGCATGTTTTGGAAATTTTTATTTTTTTCTTTGTATGCCACATTTAATTACCGGGGTGCGGGCAGGGGGACCACAAAACTGGTTGGCAACATCTGTCTATAGGATGTCTGGGATCTATACAATATATATCAGAAGTCAGATTTAGGTCCGCGATTTTTGCAAACGAAACTCCACTGAGAGTCCGGTCTACATGTCTGATACGCAACATAGTAAAAAGATATGTAACAACTTCACAAAGCAGGTTAAAAGGTGACGTGAATCCTATCATTCGTATGATTCGATCAACGAACAAACACGCACATAGCATATGTCCATGTTAAAATAAGAAAACTCCTCTTACTGTCGACCATTTATAATCTCTGGGACATATTTAGAAATACTATTTGTGAAGCCGCGGTACTCATTATCTCTTAAGAAGCTTTTAAGTAATTCTCCAGAGGGTTAAACATTTTAAAAGCACTTAACTGCAATTTATCTTCTTTAAAAACCTTGCTTACGGTATCTTGAAATTAATCCGAAGTGTTCGTTAAACCACCCTAAGAAATATTTAAAAGCATATACGAGCCAAGTCATTCATCGCTTTCTTTCCTTCTCTGGAGACTTAATTTTTAACGGATTAATTTTGCTTCCATAAAAACATAAGAGTTCGAGTAGCATTACGAAAAATCGTTTGTACCAAATAATTTAACTTAAAAGTTGTAACCCCAAAAATAAAGCAACGCAAATAACCATTCTACTAATTAGCATTAGCAAGGATACCCGTCTTCGCTTGCGCAAAGTCACCGTTCCGCTTTCGTTGGCAGAAATAGATGGAGCCAAAAGACCGGGCGTGTGGCCGTCCCCCGTATCGCTGCTTCCGGGATACAAGCCATTTGAAATTTTTGTTATTATGTCACAGCCCTAATCATTTAGCGATGTAAAAACGTCAATATGAATACGGTTTTTGATGTCCGCTTTGTAATTTTGGAGATTTCGATCGTTAATCATATTTTGTAATTTGGAAATATAAAATAGTAGGTTTTTGAAGCAAAAATAGTGTTCAGATCTCGGAGTAATGATTTGATAATAATATTTTATTCATTAATTCAATGAAAACACGTTAAAAGAGCTCAGATAGATCTTAAAGAGATAATCTACAGAACGGAGTCTCGGAAATACCAACTAACCTGATCCGACCATTCAATAAAAAATAATAAAACCTATTCTCACACGCACCTCATTTATATTAATTGTAAACATACGTAGCATTACAGACTCTTTGTATCTAAAACAAATAATTGTCTGAGAGTACGTAATGAGTAGGTAAATACACAACTGACGTGCATAAAGACGAGCAAAAAGCGACCTTATTGCACACAACTACGGAGTACATTCCTAAATAAGTGACCTCAAACGAATGATCGAGTGCTCTTAGAAGATAAGTTAATGGCTATAATTATCGACATTTGCGCTACAAATCATGTGTGAATAAAAACTAAGCCGAGGCGAACCAGACCTGAAACTTAAATACTGGGAATTAAACGCGTTGCCTTGATCGCGATTGCGCAAAGGTCTTCGTTCTGAAACTGGTTAAGATCCCAATATGGCCGCGGCCACAGACTGCGTTTGAAATTAATTATCTGTGATACTGCTTGTTTGACGCTTAAATGTTTTTTTATAAGACCAAGTATGGGTAATTAACGCACTTGAATTCATTTGGAATTAACACTAGAAAAAAATGATTTTTAAGAATCTTCTCTCAGTGACAACAACTACTCAATTATATTTTGACAAGAAAGAAGTTTGAATTGTATAATTTAAAATTATGCATTTTGTCCCAGACCAAGGAATGAACAAGTATATGAGTTTTAAAATGAATGTATAGTAAAATATAAATAGTGTAAAAATATCTCAAAAATCTTCACTTTAAAACTTAATCAAATTAGCTTATCAACTTATTAAAATTCCATACCCTCCCGTACATCTTATACTTCAATTAAAAATCTGAATACCTTACGCATACATTTAAAACTACACTCAAAAAATGAACTTCCTTAAAACTTTAGCACTAAACCAGTTCTTCCAAGCAAACCGCCCGACCACAGAGGTTGCAATCGGTAACACAATATTGGAACCTTATCCTACAACCGTTCTCCTGGCACTAATAAATGCACTTGTTTTGTGCTGTATCGAATGGCGAACGTATTACCTAATCTATGAATAAAATCTATTGTAAAATAATCCCAATGCATTAAAATCCTGTAAGGTTAATTATGTCCACTATATTAGGATATAAGGATAATATTAACAATAAATTTCTTTGGGTTAAAACATGCATGAGGTACTTTTTCTTGAAATTAAAAAAAAAAATTTCTTCACACAAGAGCCCATAGACTTTTAGTACAATACTTGGTCCTATCAAATTTTCGTTTCATATTTTGGTGTCAAATCTGATGATAATTTCCTAAGACATAATAAAGGGCATATTTTCTTTATGCATATTATATTAAAAACATCCACAAACCTCTAACATCGCGTTGTAAAGATGGCGACAATGTGTTGTCAGCTAAAGCCACTTCCAATAGATTGATGTTTTCGCGGCAACGCGTTACGACCTCCGTCTGTATAGAAAAAAGTCCATTCTAACCAATCCTGCTTCAAATGGTATATTTCACAAAGTATTGTAGAAAAACAAAACTTACTAAATATATTCGCCACACAAACTCCTTCAAATCTCACAATGTTACAAATTACAATTTCAAAAATAAAATTTATATTGACAAAAAAAAATAGCTTACATAAAGAAATCAAAATATTAATAAAACATGCCGCAAAATTTTGAAAGCAAAACAAACAAAACTTAAAGATACAGATTAGAGAAGCGAAGTCAAAATGTATCCCACACGGAAAGTTTAGAATTTTGAGCAACCCTAATATTTCTAAGAAAATTAAAAACAAAACTGCTTATAATTTCAAAAAATAAAATACATTGCTGATAGAGAAGGGTGTTAATTGACTGAAACTCCATTTTTTACTTTCAAACTGACTCATTTATTCTCGTAAAAGTTTAATACAAAGATCACTGTGCGTTTGACATTTTGTTAAAAAAAAAAAACATCAATTAACAACCTAACCCTAGTCGAGCTAAAGTTAGTACATGTACAATTGTTAGTAATGAGATGATGCGGAGTTCAGTCAAATCACATATTGTTAGGCTTTTAGTGTAGACCTATCAATAATAATTAATAATTATTATTAACGTTTAATAAAATTAAACAACGAATATTATTTTACTCGCTAACATATAAATACACGTATAAATATCACGCTATGACAAGAAATCACGTTTAGATTCACTTAAGTACCATTGCCTAATTTTTGAACTGAAACGAAAACGTCTAATGTGACATCTGTCAATTTGACTTTTCGAGTGTCAGTGATTAAAAGCATCATCGGCTTCGACGCGCCAACTGCACAAGCAACCATTAACTTTGTTATATAAATATATTGCTCGAATATATCTAAAAGTTAGAATGAACCTAGCACCGAGTTATCACCACCAAAATAAGAGTAGATAAATTTAGAAGAATCAAACAGGCAGTTAGTAGAGGAGCTACACAAACATATCACAAACGCTGTTAGTATTTTAAAGAACTCAAACAAACAAAAAGGGGATTAAAAAAAAACAGGCACACACAAGACATAAATAAATATGTGATTTGAGTAATGACATAGTTTCACTGCAAAACTGTGTGAAACTACATCACAGGGATCGAAAAAAATAATAAATACATACATAAGTAGACAATGATTTCAAACACCTGTCAAACAAAAAGGTTATACGGAATGTATGCGACAATCTTTTTGAGAAATAATAATAATGTAAACTTTTCGTGATAATATTATATATTGCTAATGCACTTGACAAATTTATTGAAATTTATGGCCGAATTGTCGCAGACATAACGCGTAAAAACTGCGTTTGTCAGATTTTAACTTATTCCAAAAATGCTTACAATTTGTACCTACGATGTTTAAATATAAGAAAATAATTTAACGATAACCTACTTATTGGTATAACGGAATGTATTAAATAATTTCCACCGCTAATGCAATAATAAGAAACACTACCAGTAATAGGCAATAAATTAAGATTTAAACTTGAAAAAAAAAATAAAGATATACTTTCTAAAGGAATGAAAATTTCACCATCACTACCGCAGACGCACTTACGCCTCGCTCGAAACAATTCTAGCCACAACGATCCCTTTGTGCGAACCGACACTCCGTACAATCTGACAATCGCAGCGTACCTGACTCGCATACTCACACACGAACGACAATCGCACATGCCCAAGCGAGTCATTGGAGGTGGACATAAACGATGATCATGATAGAGAAAGCGGTGACCGCGAGACAGATGCGCGAGCGGAAGCATGCGGGGCGCGCGACGCACGAGTCGGTTTCGTAGCTGCTGTAATCGAATTGTGTCCTTACGTAGTCGACGGGCCGCAGCAGGTCGGGCTCGGCGTCGCGCGCCAGCAGCGCCTCGGCCGCCGCGAGCTGCGCGCCCGAGCGCCGCACCAGCGTGCGCAGCGAGCCCGCCTCCGAGCCCGAGCCGCGCCCGCGCCGGCTGTGCTTCGGCGACGACGACGAGTCTTCCGAATCCCCGCTTTCTGTTGAACGCCTGCGTAATTCCGTCAGCGCAACTTTCTGCAACTCCGCTTCACCGTTCTCCTTGCGTCTTCTATTCAACGAGTCTAATATATCTGGTCTGTTGTTCACTTCCGTGTACTCGAGCGAGCTGTTCACTTCGTCGCTGGTGAGGTTTGAGCTGTGACGTCTGCGGCTGAGCGCTTGTATGTTGAGCAAGTCGAATTCGGGGGACCGTTTGCTGTTTCTGCGTTCGCTCTCGGAGGGCTTCCGCCTGCGGCCCCCGTCGTTGCTCTCTATGCTCGTGTTGTTTCTAGATCTTTCTAAACTGTCGAGTAAGTTCTTTTTGCGTTCGGCGCTGGACATTGATTTTTTGGGCTTTCTGACTGGGGTTTCTACAGGGGACGTTCGCGAAGGTCGCTTGTGTCTAGGTAAGCTCCTCTCTCGTGATATATCTGAAGGAGGTCGCCGTCTGCGTGTACCGCTGGGACTCAGGTCATTTTCCGGTTGTGCTGAAAGACTTGAGCAGCAGTCTGACTGTGAGTCCAAAAAGGCTCTGTAGTCGTCACCGAATTCCAACAAGCGACGCGCTGCATCCGAGTCCGGAGCTTCTGAATATGGTTCTGAATTATATTTTTCCTGTTGACAAAAATAAACAGTTATATTGGGTCATTTTTTCGATTCAATTTACCAAATCTAGCTAAACTTGCAACAGTTAGATAAAATATCATGATAACATATTATTTAAACTCGATTCATAAAAAAATATTATCATTCTGGGCATAAATATAATGTAAAAGACGTTATTAGGACAAAAACTTAATTGAAAAAAGTTTTTGGTGATAACTGTGAATGGCATTTAATTCAAAAATTATGAATTGAATGAAATTCTCAATAAATATCTCCATAATCTACCCGATAATAAAACTTCAACTTTCAAGAAAAAATAATCCCACCAAAAACATTTTCATGTAAAATGTTGCCAAGACGAGTCCATATGACTCGCACTGTCAAAAAGTTATCAGATCTCATGTAGAGCCAAGCTTCTAACACTACACGCCCTAACTCTACAAGGCCTAACTTCACAAACTCTACACCTTAGTCAAAATATGTGGCCTGGCCATTTCGCTACATTCACATCGGCGTAAGGTGAAAAATTAATTCACTGTTCATTACTTTTGTGTTATACAATAGTTCTTGTAGTAACGAACGGCCAAGCCACATATTTTGACTAAGGTGTAGAGTTTGTGAAGTTAGGCCTTGTAGAGTTAGGGCGTGTAGTGTTAGAAGCTTGGCTCTACATGAGATCTGATAACTTTTTGACAGTGCGAGTCATAGGGCGCTTGTGCACTACAAGGAATTTTACTGTCCGGCATTCCGATTTTTTACGGTCCGGTGTGGCATGAAAAAACCGATGAATTGCTTGTGCACCTGTCCGTCTTTACTCGGATCAGTGCGGTACAGTTCAAAGAAGTATGGCGGTATAATAAATGATTGTTTTTGCATTTTACAAGAAACGAGTAGGTAAAAATATAGAAGGTGAAATATTATATTACTTCGTTATAATAAAAAGTAAAGTTCCGTAAGAGATTTAAAATGCGTGTTTCATTTATTTATTAATCGGTGACGAGGAGCTAAATCTATTCCCACTTGAACTTTAACTTACCAACACTTACTTAGATAATAATTATAGGTCAATGCTTGGTCAATGTATATAAAATAACAATATCGACTTCTCAAATCTCATTGCCAGCTAAAAGAAAGTAAAACAAGAGCTTGCTTTCAATTGGCATATGCAATAAAAAGAGTAAAATCCAAGCAAGTGGGCACTCGAAAACAATTATACCTACAGCGACTCGTAAACTCAAAAAACCATCCGGAATAGGGAAAAGTAAAATGTCGGACAGTAAAATTACGTATAGTGCACAAGCTAGTATTTAGATTAATTGCGTGCCATACCGGACCGTAAAAAATCGGAATGCCGGACCGTAAAATTCCTTGTAGTGGACAAACGCCCATATGGACTCGTCTTGGCAACATTTTACATGAAAATGTTTTTGGTGGGATTTCATTTCTTTTTGTAAGTTGTTTGTAACAATTTTGCACGCCTCATAAGCGAAGCGTTGAGGTGGGTACTACTGTCACTTCGCGCAAAACATCTGATTTTTCAAACTTAAAATGTCTTTATGTATCATACATTGCACTTGTAAGATAATACATACACACACATATTAAGAAAAAACACTATTTTTAACGTTCATGATATTTTTGATGTCATTTTTGTTATTTAAACTAGTTAAAAAACAGTTTAAAAAAGTTCTGTCTTGGACGTCCGTGTGTCTGTATGTGCGGATCCTTTTTCTTGTTAACACGATAGCGACCGAAATACTTTACTAATCGAGTCTTTTTTTTTCTCTTACGCTTGAGTATGCTCAGGAATAGAACCCTTTCATTTTTCAGGGTCTGATTCGATGTGGTTTAATTGTTATTAAATAAACAAAAATAATAATTAATAAATATTTATTAAAAAAAATTATGAGGCGTGCATTTTTGGATTTTCCAAATTATTATTTTTTATTTTTAGCTACTGTGTGGACGTAAGAGGCAGGAGACGTTCGCAACACTTCTATTCATTCATATTTATATGATCTGATCTGAAGTATATGTCTCATCAATATATGTCGATTAAATTTTTAATTTTTTTTTAACAAGGAGTACCTATACATATATATATATATATATCTAGGGGAACCAAGTTTTAGATTATTAGATTAGACCTCTAGCGTCATCAAAATTTAATTTAAAATTACAGGTCTCATACAAAACTCCCATCCCCTAGTTTAAGGGGTTGGGGGATGAAAGTTACAAGTTTTATAATTTTTTTGTTGTTTGTGTGCTAATACTAGCTTACATACAAAATTTCAGCTTTCTAGGGCATTAGGAAATACCTTAAGAATTTTGATGATCATCAGTGAGTCAGTGACGAAATTAGCGTTTTTTAGATATAAATAAAATCTGAAGTATAAAAGCTAATGTAATTAAAACTTAATATGTTCAATAAGTCCGCTATTGACAATATATCCCGAAAATTTTGTTGATCTAGCATAATCCAAACCCAAGTTATGAGGGTTCAAAAAAACGTCGAAGCGCTTCGAGAAAAGGTAGGTAGTGCCCGTGCGCGTAGTCGCTTGGCTCGTCTTGGCGGGGGCACTACCGTGCCCCCAGATAACCTACATAAACCTAGTAACTATTTCAAACAATATATACGATTAGCTCTAATGTCCTAGGAATTAAGAATTAATATCAACTGACTAAATCGTAACTTTGCAACACAACTCTTACCTGATAGAAGTCCCACGCCTGTTCAGAAAACGAGCTATGTTCCTCCGTGCCGGCCGTCACGCTCTTATCTATATCCGAGTCTTTATCTACACAGAGGTCCCACATTTGGCTCGGGTCTCCCAAACTGAGGGCCAAAAACGACCTTTCCCGTTCCATACTTTTCGTGAGCCTCGGTCGAACTAAACCGCCTTCTGGACCGAGTTTGAAGCTGGGAGCCACTTGTTCCGTCTCGTTCTGTTCAGGGATGGCACTGTCTTGTTCTTTGGACGAGATGTGCGTCTTCTCTATGCTCTTGCGCAGGTTCGCTATGGTCGCAACTTGCTGTTTGATCAGTTCCTCGTCGCTGTCGTTGCCTGAGGTTGACGTTGTGTCAAACCTGTAAATGAAAGGTACATTAGATAGAATATTTATAAACATTTATCTTCATAGAATTATGTATAAATATTTTGCTATAATCTACATTCAAAATAGAGCATCAATTTTAAAATAGGAAAGTCTCTAAATTTTTTTTTTATTTTTTTTTATCAATATTCTGTAATATTCTATTATGTATTATCTAAAATTATATTTAAAATGTTTTAGGGCCGATTTTTCAATGCTTGGATAAAACTATCCGTCCAATAAAGTATTACACGACAATATTAAAATATCACGTAAACTGTTTTTAAAATGGTAGTTTTAAACATTATTCGACGAATTCGTTTTATCCAAGCATTGAAAAATCCGCCCTTAGAAGACATATTTATCTTGTTTGTTCTGACATTTCAATAATAAGAAGTTTTTACAAAAAATATAATATTCTGCTTCCAGATCGAGTAGCTCGCCGCGACTGTTGCAGGTGTGTTGCAGCCGCAACCATTTTACAATATAGTAATTTAGTCATTTTACAATATAGTAGTTTACAATATATGTAGTATTGTAATCTTAAACTTACCGACTCTTCCTACTAGTAGCTGGATCGCTAGCCGCACTTCTCTCCACCCCGTCCACATCGGGGCTGATCCGTCCACAGAACGACAGCGACTTCACAAGCCTCTCACTGCGGGTTGCCCCGGATCTTCTAAGTCGCAATCTCTTACGTCGCAACCAACATTGTTTATCACCCTCCACGCAAGATGTGCACGCTTCAGTCATAGTATTCGTGCTTGATATGTGGCCCTGAATTTAACACACATATTAGAAACATATTTTTGCACGAGTAATCATCTAGGGAAAATTCTACTAAGGTAGTGAAATTTTTTGCACACGCACATTCCCATTAATTTTAAGCTCTTTTAGTTGTTTAGCCACCTATTTCTTTACTACTAAGGCAATGAAGGAAAACTACACTATACAAAATAATACGATTTACATTTACTTTTCTACACCAGAAACTATTACGAATACTGCAACTAAAACATTATTCTTTTTGACTCACATGCATTCCCTGTTGTTTTACGACAATAAATTCCAAATGTAATATATCACACAAAAATATCTTCCAACCTTACTTATCATATCAATATCACATCACCAAATCAGAGTAAATTTAAACGACACTCAACATTGCAAAACACGTATAAAAGCAAACAATCGTTTATCAACAAAACCCACCTGTACCGTAGTAGAACTGCCGCGTAACTTCGAACTGGAATTCCCTGGAGTAACTCTTTGCGGTGAAGCCAACATATTCAGAGCGGATTCCGATATGGACATATTATGCGAGATCTCGTTAGTGGGCGTGGCGAGCGACGTTGCCGCACCGCTCAGTTGAGACAGACAGGAGACCGACCACGGGCGAGCGCTGTTGCCGACCCGCTTCTTGCGCAGTTGCACCTGGGTTAGTGTGGATTTATTAGCACATGGTGATGTGATTTTATCGTATGTTAGACATAGAAATTATTAGTTATTACGAACATAGGTAGTGAAATTGCCACGTAGGCTATAATGATGTTATTTTTTTAAATAAATGACAGGTGCACGAATATTATATTATTTTTATTGAAGTGAAAACTTCTTTAGCGGCGTTGAGCACTTCTTCTGTAATGGGTATAAAATTTTAAACTCGCGTCAGGACACGTGACCTGATCGAAAAAGCGTAAGACGGATACCATTCCCAAATATCAAACATGCTCAACGTTAATAATCAAGTTTTCACTTCTGCCGGCACTCCCGGAGTGCAACCCGTCTTTTTTGCATCTCTTTTGTCTATAATTAAAACAATCAAAGGCTTTTAAAATACCACAAAGTCATTGCTAAAAAGGTGAATTAGGTATACCGTATATGCATATAATATTATCTTTTATGAAATTGGATAATAATTATTACTCAATGAAAAGTTAAGAAAAAATTAGTCCTGTCTATTATATCCACGCATATATGGATATATACAGGGTGTAATCGTTAAGTGTGCACAGGCGATTTTTCCGTAAGTATTACAGATAACAAAAAACTTTAAACTGATATCGAAATAGTTAACCTAATGAGTAAAATGGCCGTAATAAATTTTTAAAAATAAATCGAGAAATATAAAAAAAATTATCTTTAAACCCTCCCATACATTAAGTATGAAATATGAATATCCCATATACATTTAATATGAAAGATTTTAGCTTTCTTTTTCTTTTTTGGTTTTCTGCTTTAATTACTTCGCAAATTTGAAGTGGCATTTTCCACGCTTTTCCGGACATTTTCACGCATTTTCCGGATATTTTCCGGGGATTTTCCGAGCATTTCCCTGGCATTTTCCGGCGATTTTCCACGCATTTCCCAGACATTTTCCAGGCATTTTCCGGGGATTTCCAGGCATTTTCCGGATATTTTCCGGAATTTTCCACGGTTTTTCCGGAATTTTCCACGCATTTTCCGGATATTTTCCAGACATTTTCCGGTTATTTTCCGGGAATTTCCCAGGCATTTTCCGGGGATTTTCCGAGCATTTTCCACGCTTCTCCCGGACATTTTCACGCATTTTCCGGATATTTTCCGGACAATTTCACGCATTTTCCGGATATTTTCCGGAATTTTCCACGCATTTTCCGGATATTTTCCAGACATTTTCCGGGAATTTCCCAGGCATTTTCCGGGGATTTTCCGAGCATTTTCCACGCTTCTCCCGGACATTTTCACGCATTTTCCGGATATTTTCCGGATATTTTCCAGGAATTTTCCAGGGATTTTCCAGGCATTTTCCACGTTTTTTCCGGAATTTTCCACGGTTTTTCCGGAATTTTCCACGCATTTTCCGGATATTTTCCAGACATTTTCCGGTTATTTTCTGGGAATTTCCCAGGCATTTTCCGGGGATTTTCCGAGCATTTTCCACGCTTCTCCCGGATATTTTCACGCATTTTCCGGATATTTTCCGGACATTTTCCAGGGATTTTCCAGGCATTTTCCACGGTTTTTCCGGAAATTTCCACGCATTTTCCGGATATTTTCCAGACATTTTCCAGGCATTTTCCGGTTATTTTCCGGGAATTTCCCAGGCATTTTCCGGGAATTTTCCGAGCATTTCCCGGGGATTTTCCAGACATTTACAGGCTATGTCAGGGAAATGTCCGGAAAATGCCTGGTAAATACCCGGAAAATGCGTGAAAATGTACGGAAAATGCGTGGAAATGCCTGGAAAATGCCTGGGAAATGTCCGGGAAATGTCCGGAAAATTCCCGGGAAATATCCGGAAAATGCGTGAAAATGTCCGGAAAAACGTGGAAAATGACACTTCAAATTTGCGAAGTAATTAAAGCAGAAAACCAAAAAAAGAAAAAGAAAGCTAAAATCTTTCATATTAAATGTAGGTATATGGGATATTCATATTTCATACTTAATGTATGGGAGGGTTTAAAGATAATTTTTTTGATATTTCTCGATTTATTTTTAAAAATTTATTACCGCCATTTTACTCATTAGGTTAAGTACTTTCGATATCAGTTTAAAGTTTTTTGTTATCTGTAATACTTACGGAAAAATCGCCTGTGCACACTTAACGATTACACCCTTTTTTATTACACAAAGCAAACACCAATTACCTTCGCTTGATGCGTCGGTGTGACGGTGCAAGTAGACGTGCTCATGTCCATGGAGGAATGTATATTTCTCTCTTCAGATGTTAGCGATGTGTCCACTTCACTTTCCGTTGTGTATTCGCCTGAAGCATCGTAGTTTTCTGTGCCCTGGAAATATATAATTAAATAATTAGAACATTTCTCCTGATACGATGTTGATTTCAAATAGCTTATCTACATATACTAATACATATTATAAAGCTGAAGAGTTTGTTTGTTTGTTTGTTTGAACGCGCTAATCTCGGGAACTACTGGTCCGATTTGAAAAATTCTTTCGGTTTTAGATAGCTCATATATCGAGGAAGGCTATAGGCTATATACCATAACGCTACGACCAACAGGAGAGGAGCCACGGGGGTGAAACCGAACGGAGCGGCTAGTAATTTATAAAAAAAATGATAAAATTTTCGCTCCATACATACAAGTCCTACAAAAAACTTTAATATATCTTCAATATTGTATTAAATGAAGATTTGCAACACCTATAAGAGATTGCACTTTTGTCTTTAAACTGGTGTCGAACATATTACATGTTATATTACGTTTAAACGTTAAATAAAAGTCAATTCCAGAAACCTATGGCCATTCATAAAAAGATACATCGAGATAAATATTCATAACACTAACCTGATTGCCATCATTTTTCCCATCCGAGCTCTGATTCAGCCACTCCTTTATCCTTGACATCTTAGCTCTACTGACCGACTTCCCTTCCTCTTCTAGCATTAACGGTTTGAAGCTCCTCGATCCCTTTTTCTTTGCCATTTGCTGCGCTTGCTTCTGTACCAATTCCTCAGCTTGAATCACTAGCCGTTCTATATCCTTGCACCTTGAGTTCTGATCGACCCGTAATAAGTCTGGCGTGCTTGATTCCAATTTAGGCTTAGGCGATGCTGTTTTCTTTTCATCTACTGGCAGTTCGCATTGAATTTCCACCGATGACGTCATTATGTCTGTAGAATCTTCGTTTGCAACTTTAGGGCCATTCACATATGTCCATTCCTCTTCCGAAGATTCGTCCTGCGATTTCTCGTCCGTTTCAATCATTTGCCTATCGGAGTCCGTGTCGTGGTGTCTGAAGTAAAACGTTGCGCAGTTCTTGGATTTCCGATCGGATTGATTGAATCGTGACGTATCGATTGGTTTCTTCCTTTTGATCACGGTGGGGGGAGTTTTGATTTCTCTTGGAACATCGTCCATGCGCGTCTCGTTGCCTGCAAGAGAGGAATGCTTTATGAAAGCGAATTGTAAATAGTCAGTCACTCTTAGTCAGTTTGTAAACAACTCGTACTCAATGCATTAACTAATAATAACACCGTTTTGTTTGGTTTGTAAATGAGCGAGTAATGCAATGAAAATATTCGAGATGCTTCGCATAAATATGGTAGTGTAAACCTGTTATAGACTTTATTTTTCTTATTTTAACATTGATAGCATGTTGTTTATTCTAAAGGTTATGTCTTACCATATTGGACGAATATTTGAATAATGAATTATATAGCGTTATCCACACTACATACTATATTAACATATTATGTTTTTATTTATGTTTGTAATGCATAAACATAAAAAAATTTACAATTTTGAAAATTCTTTCTCCTGTTGAAAGCTACATTGTAACCTAATTTTAATTGGTTAAATTTTGCCCGATTATATTTTCAAGTAATATTAAACACAATTTATCTATCTATTGTTTTTTTTCCTGTTCATATATTATGTATGTAAGAACCTTACCATCAATCTCATCAGTAGCGGGCACGGTTTGATCAGTGCGCATGCGTGTAACGAGCCCGTGCAATTGGTTCGCGGGCACGCGGCGCTCGTCCGCCATCTTGTTGCGGCTCGACTCCCACTCGCAGTCCGAACCGAAGTTGCGCCAAGTGTTTATCACTGCATACTCTTGCTCCTCCTGGAAATTGTTTATGAACACATTAATTAAGGGTTCTGAAATCTATTTTTATACAGCATAGAGCATATTAGTACAATGTTTTTTTTGGAATACGCTTGTAAAAATATGTCTAGTGTAAATGTAATAATGATGATGAGTTTGAATGTAATCCTTACTAATATTATAAATGAGAAAATGTTTGTTTTTTTGTCTTTATAACATTAAGGGTGCGATCTGAAGATAGTTAGGAAGCTGTCAAAATAGCCTATGTCATTCTGTAGCCTAATTCCTATAGGGATTTCCTTTAACCACGTGGGCGAATGGGGTGAAAAGCTAGAACGAAATGGTGTACAACTATTTAAGTGTTAATTAAGAAGTGAAATGGAATATAGATACTGAAGCATAGATAATGAAGAACATTTCGGAGAGCTTTTATTTGCTAGTCGCGTCTTTACACTTTGATTCCTTACACGTGCTCTGTGAACTGTGTGCTTAATGAGTAGCCAAGCCTATTAACTGGTGGTATAGTTTAAACATGCAGCAGTTAGGTACCCCTTAAATGAGACATGCCGCATGAGTAGAGCAGCAAGCTATGAGTAGAGCAGCAAGCTATGAATATAGATAGCTCACCTCAGACGCAGACTGTCTGCTATCCTCCGAGTAGTCCCTCACGCGGGCACACGGCGGCGTGCGCTGGCGCTTCGGCGAGCCGCGCCGGCTGAGCCGCGGCTGCTTCAGTGCCGGCTCGTCGTCGCTGTCGCTGGCCGGCTCTACTGTTACTATGTTCTGGAAGGAATAGGGGTTTGTTTTATTAGCTATACGATAAGCATTAACTTAAATTGGCAGAATCTGTCCTCACTGGGATCGGGAGTTGCCATTTTGATATATTATAGGTTGGGTAGGTTATATGACTATGTTGGATATATCAAGTTAGATGGGGTAATAATTATGATTAAATATAAATACGTTATTTTCATGAATAAAGATAATTACAAGAAATCGTGATTTATCAAAATTATAATTTCATAAAATAGGGATTATACAAGTTACTTCAAGCCTTAGATTACAAAATAAAATGCTTCAAGCTATGTACATTATATCAAACAATAATAATATTCATTTTATACGGCATCGTATTAATTATTTTATTAAAATATTTACTCAACAACAATGTCGCATATGAATAAATAAACGCATCCCATGGACATGAAATCTGAATAGAATAATTTTACGGCTCTTACGCACACTACTAAATTAAGTTTAATAACTATCCATAATCCTAAAATAGTTACAAACCTACAGTTACCGCCCATTACAGTCAAATTAAGTAGCCCCAAAAGATATACGAGTATAAATAAGTTAACCCTTTAATGCGAGCGGTCGGTCTAAAAGTTAACTAGGCGTATAGAAATAGGTCGAGCAGCCTAGCGACCGCGAAACACAACACACTCCATACAATATTTACGACACGTGACGTGTGGTTGTGTACACTTAAATGGCGTGGGTCCGACAGATCATTGTTAGCGCTATTTAGGGTCGTGTTTGCAAACACTAGCGGGGGGTTGATTGTACTATTATTGTTGACGCGCCGAATCGTGCGAAACTTGAAATGAACAATGCTTTTAATTTGGCAATAAATATTTCAAGTGACTCGTGCGTGGATGTCGCACGATCGTTAGAAATTTTGCGGTCTAGTGTTTTTATTTTTCCTAGTCACAATGAGTGAATTCATTATGAAATAATTTTCTATTTTTACTAAAAGTTAGAAACTAGCGCTTACTTTTATTAAGTCTATGTTAAATAGAATTTTGTAGCGACTAACTATTGATATTGTGTAAAGTGTTTAATGCATTTCTTATGATGTTTTAATACTTTAATTATGCATTTACATCTTAAAAAATAATTTCTACTTTGTCGATAGTAGATACTATTCCCATTTTTTCCCCACTTCACCCGACTTTTATTAGCTTAAATTATACTACAACACAATCGCAATCCTCACCTGACTGTCGCTCTTAGCGAGACACGCCTCCAGGTGGCACTGCCACTCGATAGCTCGCAAGTACAGCAGGTGCCAGCGTCGCTCGAGCGCGCGCGCCGCGTCACCGCCGCCGCACAGCCGCACCACCGAGCCGACGATCCGACCGTGGCATTCCACGTCGCGTTGCAATACCTGCGCGAGCGATGTGAGGGTTAATAGTGCATAAGGCAAGTACAGTATGTTAACTTGTAAGAACTATAGGAAAGAATACGTTTATTGCTACAAAGCAAACAACAATTCAACCTGACTTAATCTAAGAACACAAAATTGAATAGAAATGTAATGCGAATAGATATTTATTACAAAAGGGCTGGGCTCAGCTATGCCGTAATAATAATGAAGCCCTTCTAACAAAGTAAATAAAAGTAGATTAATAAAATTAGATGTATGCAAAATAGCTGGAAAAGACCCATAATACTACACTACAATTATGACGAATTCTAAATTTCTCGTAAATAAATCTTGCATCAATTATTGACTTCCAAACTGCGAAAAACCCAAACTCGAATGGTCCATAGAAACTGCCGCACAAGAAAAATTACAAAAGCCGATTCAATCAAACGTAACAATGCCGGAATCGAGTGCTTTTTTCGATTGTGCTGACAAAAAATTAAATAACAGCCGATTCACAAAGGGCGGAACGTGCCAAGATAGTTGCGTGCGCGCAGCCGGCCACGAACACTGATCACGTGTACGTAATTGTTACAAAAATTCAATTATTTGAATGCACTTGATACGATTTAAGCATGGAATAGCCATGTAATTAAAGAAAGCTTTTAATGTAAGTTGTAATGAAACAAAAAGCATCAAGAGATTTGTATCTGGTCCTACACAATATATTTTGAAGTTGCTAGTAATAACAAAGCAAAAAACAAAGCACATAGATCAATTTATAAATTCATGTTAGTCCAATATTTCAGCCAATATCCAAATCTGTAATTAACAAATATCAGATTCAACGAACCTTAATAACAGCACAAGGCATAACTAATAGTATGAAGCCGTTTATTCCATCTACAGCCTAGGCAGCTACCCCGACCTAATTCACGTAAAGCAGTTTAAATTCTATCCTTATCGAATTATATCGGCAATAAACAGAGCATAAATAACCGTTTAGATAAGAAAGTAGGCGTAGCCGTCGAGAGTATGATAGAATGCCTCGATATATACTCGCTTCATAATAGACACCATAACATTTCGATTGTATCGGCGTTCTGTCAACATAAAACAAGTTAAACTGACGTAGAATAGTGCGGTCGGCAGTAAATCATGCTTAAACTGCGTTCGTTCTGGAGATTAAAGATTTTCTGCATACACTCGATCACCTTGGAGCTGTGTTATGTATGGCTAATAATGATTCGAGCTGTTGTTCTATCTTTTATATGATCGTAACTCTTATTATTTATGAGCTTGGAGAAATTAAAATACAATTTTCTCTTTTTGACAAATGGCTTAGTAATTAAAGGTGTACCTACTCATATAAATCTTTGTGAACATTCTTTTGCTTCTCTTCTTACAAGCTTTTTCTTTACTACGACAATTTTAAGCTAGTCACACACTTTACAAAGTCGACAAGTTGATGTACATATTGCTACTGCAGCTCGCCACATCATCAGTCATTTCCGTGTTATTTCACAATAAATCCTCTCGCTGATCTGTTACGCACCTCGCGCCTTATCGCCACGTCATCAGGCTTCAAAGCGACACTCGTCAAGATTGCAGCTCCACAGATCAACGGACGGTTATGCAGATACGAATCTTTACCAGCCACGTAACATCGCATTTACACAAATTGCCCTCCGCTACAGTTTATCGTAACTATTGCCAATCAAATTACTATTTATCGAGATCGTTCCATCGTACCGACTGCGATTACGACTGAGAGAATATCGATTTATTAATCGAAACGATTTTCGGTTCGAGTGCATCTAATGCACTCCGAGCGATCGTTAATTTTGAATAGAGAGAGTTGGAACGATAAAAAATAATCATAATGACAGTTCCCAATCGATTTCTATATAAAAATTACACCTATTCATGAGGTAACGATGCATTCAAAAAAATAATAAATTGGAGAAATGTGTGAAGTAATATTGTACATTTCATTTTATATTCAGTGGAATGGAAATTAAAAAGAACAGAAGTATACAATAATTTGTTTTCATTTCCGAGTTTTTGTATTAATATAACAACAATTATATTTAATTGTGAACAATAACGTTAATATATTATTTGAGTACCGACTCTATGCATGAAATAAAGTATCATTACTGTTATACTTTTTTTATTATACCCAAAATATGCCAAAAATATTACACAATATGAATTTCGTAATACCAAACGGTATACACCGATTAGTTTGTATTTCCAATCAAACAGCATTATGTATCAACAAAAAAGCGGTTGTAACTTGTAACGCATTTCCAATGATAAAGTACGATTGTTATCACATTCCTTGATATTGCGAGACCCTTTCGACCTTTTCAAACGTTGACCGACCCATTGTTGTAAGTACATTTTTATTGGTATTCGATTGAGATCGTGATTAAATCGATAAATCGAAACCATCTCATCGGCCTATTATGCGGCTAACAACAATTTCTATTTCATTATTGTGTTATTTCATAACAACAAACTATCGGTGACCTTGCTGAGATAACATACGGCTGTATGGAATAAGTTTATTGACCTCATCAGTTACAATCTACTTCTACAATATCATTGCTCTTGTCTTCCTATCTATGTATAACATTATGCTATAGTGACATATCTCGAAGCTCTAGTTCAGATCGATGTGTTTGGTAATAACGTAGAATATTCTTTTAAGATCCATCATTATCACTGTCCAAAATTTATCTGGAGATAAATTCATGCAATGTCTATTAAAACACAAAACAAGAAAACATTCAATGCTCACAATTTCAATATGAAGAAAAAATCATAGTTTTATCGAAAGCTTCCTTATTTCGGGCACACTTGTTGTCATGTACCACCAAATTCATTTTGGAAAGAACTTTCGTTAACACCGATGATAACATAATAACAAATCTAAACCCTCCTACACTAAGTCCTACATATGCTTCATAACCACCGCGTCAAGCGCTGTAAATAAACAATACAACGCTTACTTCCCATGGGAACATTTGTACGGATCGTGTTGCGTCGTCACTCGAGTCACGTCTTCATTACTTCGAGTCGTGTCTTAATGAGCCGTCCCTTTTTCAGAAGCCCCCGCCTTTAAGGTTATCTATAAGCTCAAGGTGTATTTTCCCAGTACTTTGTCCTTGTCTAGTAATCACGGGTTAAATCTGAGATCGAATAACACTTATCTCATTAATGTACCTGTACACAAAACTAAATTCTACAATTCCTCATTTACAGTGAAGGCTATTCGACTATGGAATGACTTACCAATAGCCATACGCCAAGCGAGATCCATCGATGCTTTCAAAAACATGCTTTTTGACCACTACATCTCCTTAGTGGCCAAATGATGACTTTAATAATGTTTCCCTTACCTATATGTATTTTGTATATATATTATATAATATGTATATATTATATTTATTTATATTATGAATACGTATATATATACTGTAATATATGAATTTCTTTATTTATTACATATTGTATATTATTTATACTTTTACTTTTCTAGTAATTTATATTATTAATTTAAACTTATTTTATCATTGCTTCTTTTTTAGTATACACCGCCTACTTGTATTTTTTGTAATTTATTATTGTTTTCCTTGGTTGGGTCACCTGGAAGAGATGGCTCTGTAGCCATAAGGTCACCCATTGTGCAATTTGTTTGTATCTTATTTTATGTTATTTCTTTCAACTGGTGTGTGCAATAAATTCATTCATTCATGTTTGTACTACTTCTGTTTAGTCACTAGATGATTTACTGCCTAGCATTTCGTTCAACCTTTATTTTTACAAATTAAATTAGAACTAATTATTTATTAGCTTATAAAAAGCAGAATTAAACGGATATAACAAAGATACTTAATTCAACACATCGAGGAAGTAACAAGTAAGTTGCGGAATTCACAAAAAAGCCAGAAATGTTCTGCTATCAAGGGTATTTGAGTTCTATACTAATTGTAGCAAATTCACGTCAACACCTCTTATCAAGCCCCTTACTTCTTTGTGGTCTCCAATTCAGTTCTCCTTGCTTAGCATGCACCAAAACGTTACTATGGAGCTCCCACAAACTTTACAAATCACAACAACATAATTCGATTACAACCGCAATTATTAGTTTCAAACACGGCATGTCACTCACAACAAAATCCTATAATGGAGGCACGCGTGCCGCACACAGACTCATTGTTATCTCTTGTCATTACACCAGTTCATAATTCGCCGTGCCAGCTGAACACGATTGAAAAACAATAGCCTTTGATAACAACAACATTTCGTAACGCCTTTGTCTTTGTCCGTTGTATTTTGAGAGGAAAAATTATAGGGCCGAGAGTGTATAATTTTATTTGAGGTACATATTGCACCGTGTCTCAATGTGCGTTGCGATATACACGAAGCCATGTAGTGTTGGAAACATATTAATAGCTATACTTAATATGGTGGTACTTAAATGTAATGAAATCTGGCTCTTACACTCCATATATCTTTGTATCTGAAGAAAAACGAAATACATGCTTGAATAATGAAGCTTGCTACCATGCTTGAAGGTATCATGAATTTATAACAATAATGTAGAACATAGACATGACGTACACTGAAGTGAAAAGTTTGCTTGATAATACATATTTCAGTATAACCAAGAACAGTTACTTCATTAGTACATTTCACAGTTATCTCCACAATATTTAATTTTGAAATACCACACACGAAGTAACATTGATTAGAACTTTTCAAAAGGTGTAAATTCAAGGTGTGCACATCGACTACAATACTCGTGATCTTTAAAAATGCATGACTTAATATAAGCACTAGTGTGTTAATAAAGTTAGTTCTAGCACAAATACTCAATGTCGAATAGCACTCGAATGATTTATGAGAATTAGTTGCTAAAAATTACTGTCTTTCATGCCCATATACATAACAATACACTTCAAATACATAAACAAACTGACAACGATTAATGACCGAATCTATTTTAGAGTTAGATATTTTTTATCACGTGTTTATTATTGAAATACGATCTGATTTTGAACCACAACACTTTTGTTTGAGCGATAGCTGTACAAAACAAAACAAAAACAGCAATGATCTCATTTATCATTTGCTAACAATACGATGCATGATTAAAGTCTTCTTCATGATCCAAAGCTATTCATGATGTACGTGCAGGTTTCCGCCTTCCTTACGTTTGAATACTCCTTTTCTTATTAGTTCATTCAAAATCGACTACACTATAATATACCGTATCTGTCTCATTTTAAAGATCAATATTGTTTGCCTCTATTGTATTTTTTGTTGTACAATTTGTAAATTCTTGGTTCGCCGAATGCGGTCGAACTCTGTTTTGCTCTTCCTTGTGTATGATGCGAAATGCTTCAAGGTTATTAACAAGCGATTTAGACATGTTCAGTAGTCACGATTTCATTGATCTCAAGATGATTTACGTTTTGAATCAACTGAATGTTATTCAAATAATATACATTAATTCTCTTCTCTATCTCAAGTGTTCATAAATCTTTATTGATAAGGACCTTTTGAGTTTCATTAATAGTGTAATTGCTATTCATGTTATGCTTACAATTCATCATTAAATGATTCAGTTGTGAGATAGTGTAACAGGAATCATTGTCATACATTATTTTATCTATACCAGGAATAGCGCGAATGGATTAACTTTTATGTTAATTGCATCCATCAGCTATTCCATGACACCCTTTAATTAGTCATCTATTAAATTAACACTAGCAGCATTTGTAATTTCTATAATAGAACCGATCTACCGACTAACAATTGGATTGATATTTGAAATATTTTAATCGTCGTCGATTTTACTGCACAATTCCTAGATATGAAGCAAGTTTTGTTAGAATCCACATGATCATAGTTTTCGTAACATATTTACGTATTAACCATCGTGAACTATCATTAGTCAAACGTATTAGCGCAATGCACGTATTATAGCCCATTGCTCATCTCACACTCGAGTTACATAAACCAGGTTAATACCGAAATTCCTGTAAGCGTGTTAATCGTGAATTTTGCAAGAATAGAAGATAATTGACAGCGTACATACATTCGCCATGATACAATTAAGGAAAAACGTGCGTTAAGGTAATTACCTTATAATTATGAGGCGGTACTATATTGATGATTATATCACCGCTTGTCATATGAGGTTATGAACGGGTAATGTTATGTGTAATAACTACCGTCAACCGTGTAATCGTAAGTTTATTTAAATTATATAAGAAATGGAGATCTGATAGATAGATCACCATATTAGATTGTCGTTTATTCACTACTTCTACACTATATCATCGATCGTTATTTCCCTTTAGAAATTTTCGTTTCCGTTTTCTAAAGCACAACCTATGTGGTATAAGCTTACATTCAATTGTTTTATATCATCAATAGTGTTGCAAGTAGCTTATATACAAGCTTTAATTAAGATTATCTACGCCAATTGTCTCCAAGGTCTTAGGAATAAGCTCTAGCCATAATATTAACAATATGATGAGACACACGACTATTGCGAAAGCAGAGGTTAATTTAAACATAAACTACAATGTCTGCGCCCTCACACTAAAGTAGCATTACTTAATAAGAGCTTAGTCATAAACTCAGTGTTATTACATATGCTTCTTAGTGCCTATAAATCAATGAATACGGAAAATGGTTAAAATAGCAGTACCATATTTGATCGACGCTAGTCTAACTACATAGTTTCGTAGAGTTAAAATGTTAGCTACAAGAAGTATATCTCTTTATTATTATTCTTCCAACAATTCTTTGAATAGTAGAATCATTCAACTTAATATTAAGGATAAGATGATGTCAAAATTTATTCAACAAAGTGAGTTAATTGCCTAAATTAAAAGGAAGAGCACACACAAGTGGTCCCATTACGAAGGCCGCAGTATGCTATAAAAAATTAATTATTCCATGGGAATTAGATCTGCTATTATAAATGTACTTCAAGGTCCGTCGTTTTCGCATGCCTGCGGAGTCATCGGCCGCGGTGCTTGAATTAGCCAAATCAGAGCCGAGAATAACTGAACTCCGATCGCGTTTTCAGCAAAACGTGATGCATTGTGTGTTAATGGTGGAATGTCCCTAATATTATAAATGCGAAAGTAACTCTGTCCATCTGTCTGTCTCTTCTTCAACCATTTTACTGATTTAGATGTTAAAGAGATAGCATGAAACCTGAGAAATGAGATAGGATAGGTTTTATCTCGGAAACCCCACGGGAATGAGAACAATGCGGGTTTTCCAATGACAACGCAGGCCAAGACGCGGGCCGAAAGTTAGTATCAAAGTAAAACCAATGCATACAGAAATTCTACGGGCCAAGTGAGTTAGAACGTATCCTATTTCGCCGGTATGCTAGCCCCGTTTCCGGAATGGCTGGAAACGTTGTCAGCCATTCGTCACTATAAAAACCGCGTTGACACAGTGACATTTTGTTTACGAGCAGCCAAGTTGGCGAAGATAGTTGAATTACATAGTATGAGATGATGGGGATAGCTACGGATTTACGACCGCATTCTGTGTACCTGTTAAACGGTAGTTAAATAGAGATACGTCTTTAAATGTTAACGAGCATCTTGACATCTCGTAGGGGAAACTTTGTTACGATACAATGGTCCTATCTATAGATACGTGTGTACAAGTGGGAAACGACCATAAACCTTTATTCTCTGCACTTCACACATGTCGTACAGGACACATAGCTCGCGAATCACAATTGTAACTGGTTACAATGCGTCAGCGAAAGAGCAACAACATTCTTACGTTTTATACATTCTTATGTTGCTCAGTTCATATTTCTATATTTCTTGATTTTATTTTATTTTATTGATACAAACGAACAACGGTTCTTGTGATATTTTAGATATTATTGCCACTTAATTCAAGAAGCAAAATGAAAATAAGTAACATCCGTTTGTTTTCGACAGAGTGTGATCTTTTTATGTCGAACAAATATATCCACTCATTGTTCAAAACACATTTAAACCTATGTTAACCTTGAAAGCACCTTCACGCTACGATTTAAATAATGGAATACAAAAAAAAACATTTGTATAGACTATAGCCAATTGTGTTTGACCTTATGTTTATTTGTTTCTAGAGCCGGTATATTCGCGAATGAAGTACGATTCAATGTTTTGATACTACATCAAGGGTATTGAATGCACGTTGATGATGTCATAAATCATTTTATCAAACATTTGATACGATGAAGTCAGCGATATTTAAGCAGCTTGTATATTTAAATCGATAAAACGTGTAATGCAACCCGTAGGAATGTTCCCTACTACCTACATATTACACACGGATTACAGATTGTAACTAAAAAACGTGGAAAAACTATGAATAGCAATAATTTTAGATGACATTAACATCAAAAAGGGACAACTAGAAACATGTAATGGCATAGGTATATAATTTAATCTTCAAGAAGAGAGCGAATTCTAAGCTATGGCATAATATTTTATATAAAGGCAGTAATATCTTTTGTTTCTTTATTTTTCAAACTTTAATAAAGTCTGATTCAACTAATGTTCAACGCAAATACAATATTCCTTTCATTCTATTCAATACATTTAAAAATACCACTACGAGTGAAATATGACTAGTACACTGTGCAAACATGGAATATACGATGAAAACGAACCAAACGAACACACATACACTCGAACCGTTGTATGCTGCAAATGGTCAGATGTGCCGATACAGTCGATAGCTGTATGATCTTGTAATAACGTTCTAAATAAACATCGGGATTATGGTATCGGAACTTATCAGTTTACTGTTAATCTGCGGTTGTATGCCGCAATAAATCTATTTGTCGATAAAAACGGATACACGTATACCTATTACCAACCTACATATGTACATACGAGACGCTTTCAATGTCAAGAACGGCGGGTATAAATATTTATTATGATATCGGTCAAAAGTACCTATTGGAAGATAAAGTTTTTTTGAGATGTAATTTTTGTGATTTTGAGAAGTCATGCTTACAGGACAATTTAATAAAATATTATACATTCAAATTTAATAACATCTATAAAGTAATTTCATTCGGATTAAAGTCCTAAACTAACTTACAAATTGTGTTTTTATTTTCTTTCCTACATGTGTACTATGTCACATTACATTTACAAATATTACTTAACTACAAATTCTTAACTTTACAGCCTTTTTCTAAATCTCGACCATTTAGAAAAAGTACCATTGTACATTTCCAATCCCTACCCACCATACCATCGCATTTAACGAAATCGATCCATACCTTCACTGTTCACAGCTGCAAAAGTTTAAAGTAAAAGTTAAACGTGATCGCAATTAGCATACAACCTCTCATCACACACCACAGTACATTTATTATTACGTAGTGTAACCAATACTCTTTGGAATCGTGACCGACCACATGTTCGTGGTATCGCCATGTTATCCATATAGAGGCATATGGCATACATCTTATTTGGATGTAGCATTTTATGGATCCATAGTGTTAGACACGTCGATTGTAGTATTGGAGTATACTGAAGATTTATTTGCGTTCACACGACTTGTACTTATAGCGAAATTGTGAAATAGTAAAGACTAAAAAATATGAAATTATTATGTAGTATTATAACGATGCAAACGTTATCAAAACTAATAGAAGAAATCTAAAGTGTTAAAGAAAATATTTATTAATCTTTAAGCTTAATACTGAGTTTCATTCACAAATGTTACACGTACAAGAACACGAATTCCACGTATTCGAACAATGGTCCAAAAAGTGTAACACTCACGTAAATCTAACACAGCTGTTTTTATCCACCATCATCATCTCAGACTCTCAGTGTAATCTATTTATTCTGTGGTAAAATCTCAACCGTTGTGAGGGTTGCCACCATGTGGAATTATATTTGATATTTATTTAATCAATTGTTGTATTAAGTAGAAACTGAGCTTTATAGAGAGGTCGTTTAAAAGTCGTGAAATTCGTGAGCTTTTTGTTTTTAAAAATATCTTTAAATATGTACATGTATTAAAATTCCACAGGCTCCTTCTGCTTGATGCAAAAAGAAAAAAAAACTGTTGATATATTTATATAAATCCCTTAATTATCACCTCAATATTGTTATCACTTAAAACACCTTATACATTCCACTACAAAATATTCAACACGTAATGCCCTACAAACTTATTCCCATCAAACGCATCGCGTACCTACCAACCCTAGCCGTTACCTAGCAACGCAACCACTGCACGCTGCGGCCGGCCAGCACAAATCCTACTCGAACCCAATCCCATTTCCACAGCCTACACACATGAGGAACGACGGTTATTGGCGCGAATTAGCACAGATTCTGTAAATTTGTGGAGCGTCTCCGATTGCGAGCGATTTGACGAGACATTCAGTTATTTATAACGCACTTCATGCCATTCAGGATGTAGTTGTTATAGTTTCTCGAAATTTCCAATGAAAAATCTCACTATATATGAAAAATCTCACTATATGCTGATTACATTTCCAAAGTAAATAAACTAATCAATGTGTTTAACAAATATATATATATATAAATTCTAATCAATATTCATAAGCATAATTATAATGTAGAAGTTGCTTCTGGGTTTAAATTAGGGATGTAACGATACATGATTTTGCCGATACGATACCGATACCGATATTTGTAGTAATGTATCGGCGATACCGATACCGATACCGATATCGATGGCTTGGTAGAAAAATAAATAATGAATTATGCATAAAAAGTTACCAACATTTAACAGAGACAACTGTTAATCGTATTCTTTTAAATAAAAATGCCAAATCAAAAAGCAACAAAACCATTTATTTTAGTATTATTATTTTACGAAGTCAGTTAAACTTTAAGTAATACACATACAATCAGTACCTAATAAAAGTTTACTATAATATTGGTAGAGTTTTTTCAGAAAACAAAGTTCGCACGCGCGGGCGGCCTCCCGCATCGTTCATTGGGCGCGGATTGTTGAATTATTTGATATCAAAAAAATTGGTTGTTTGTAAAGTAGGTTTACGATCGCGATGTTTACGTGATAACATAATGCAGTGGCAGCGCTCGAGATGAAACGGGAGATCGGTCCGTCTCTCTCTCGTTATACCTGCGATCGCGCTCGTGAGGTTTTGGTGTGACACAAGTTTATGAACATGTCACCCGACTAAAACGATTTTAAAAACGTTATCACGTTAAAAATTCAAAAAATTCAAAACTATTTATTTATTTCCTTTACATAAACCAATTTGTGATTGGAACACTCCTAGTAAGCAAATAAAATGCTTGTGTCAGGAGGTTCCGCTCTTCCTTAACACTATTACAGAAACAGAAATAAAACAATATGAATGAATACAAGGCAAAAACATAAAAGAAAAGAATTTAATAAAAAAATATCGGTATCGGTTGATTTATTATCGGCGATACCGATATATCGGCTTGCCGATATATCGGCCGATATATCGGTATCGGTATCGGTATCGTTACATCCCTAGTTTAAATTCAAAGTCATAATTATTATCAAGTGTCGAAGCGGTATTAAATTGGAAAGTAGCTAATAACGTATCTAAAAAGCAAGTATCCAATTTGTAAGTCATTACTTGAATTTAAAGTCTAGATGAAATCGCCATAATATTATATAGCCTTTGGCTAGTATTTATGTTAAGATTAGATACATGTATTGCAAAAAAGCTATAGGAATGTTGATTACGGTATGAATAGAGGATTTACGCATGCCGATAATGCTATGGTCCATTGTTTGATGTAACGGTCCCCAGTCGCTTGATCGTATTCAACTCTGAGTGCATGCTCGCAGGTCGATAAACAACGGGATTAGCCAATTAGATATAAGTATATGACATAGGTAAGTTTTAAATTTTGATGTGACATGCATGGTGTTAAATTATATGAATTTTAAAATAGGTGCTGTCTTTTCTTAAGTTAAGTTCTGTATCTCTGTTCTATGTAATGTATTCCTTTATTAGGTGAATAGCATATTTATATTATTTACAATTACTATTTAACCAACTTAAAAAACAACTTATTCACTGTCTAGCCACATATTTACCACCAACAAAACAACAATCTCATACACTTTCGGTTAATACAAAATATGCCTACCTTTCAAAATAGGTAAAGGGTATTTCAAAACTAATCAAAGAACAATGAACTTTAATTAAACTATCTAATAAAATCGAATTCCAATTGGACCCAACCCCATTGACCGTGTGTCAAGACCAGTGTCCCGTTTGTGTATTGTGCAAGGAAGCACGTGCAATTTAAATGCAGCTGCGAATAATTTCAAACTTAACGTAATAAATACGTGACTGTTTTATAGTGGTGCGCGCCCCGGTGTTACTTGAGCTTCAGATTTGATAGTAATGAATGTACACGATAAATAGTTACAAATTAACTTATAAAATATCGTTGAGATTGTACCATAAACATCTGCCAAGTTGTTCAGTATCGTAATAAGGATATTCTGTTCGTCAGGAACTCTTGCCAGATTTATATTTTAACTACACAGAATTTGAAATTTAAAGCTGTGCACGACAAGGTGAATGAATATATGTAACTAAACAAATATTCGCTTCAATAACCTTATAATAAGAAGCCTACTTCCTAAAATTTAAAAACCTGAATTCGCACAATGACCTTATAACAAAGCATAAAAAGTTATAACTGCGCCTGAAACGAAAAACTTTCATTTTTTCTACAAATTGAAGATTTCTTGAGAACGCTATTCTAGTGAAAATAAAAATAAAATTTCTATTAACCTCGTCCATTTAACGGTGCAATAGTGAGAGTAATTAGGGCGTTAAGTTGTGAAAGTTTTTCAGCAAGAAAATTATAATTTATTTTAGAAATTAACTGAATCCAGATTTTAAATAAATATAAATTAATTTCAGTTATGTACGGTTATTCCCTCGATTTTAGTTGCTATGCAAACATTATTATTATGTTTGTACATATGTATATCCTTTTTAATCCATCAGTCCTCGGAATCACAGACACAATAGAAAATCTATTGTGTCGCGCCCCGATCGGGCCTTACGGTGGTCAATGGGTTAAAACAAAAGTTCACGCTTTTACGTAGATCATCATAGAAAATGGTACTTTATTACTTTTTCTAAATAGATATATATTCTTATCTCTATCCTTCAAACGCAAGTATTCGAATTATTTTTGCATCTGAACCACTATGAAATTTTTAGAGTCAAATCAGGCTGGCAGAAAATTCTGTAATATTTCTTGACCATTTCGATACAAATAATCTTCAACCTATAAAATAATTCGCATACCGCGCGTACAATGTCCTTTTCAACAGCCACAACAATTTACCTGTAACAATAAACACACATTATTAGTTATTGCATCAAAGTCTGAAAGCTTTTTAAGTTTAAACATACCATTGTATTGTTTCCTCTCAACGGTTCATACACCTTAACTTATATAACGTTCATAAATACCATTTCACATTCCATGGCTTATCGAGTACTGTTTAAACAATTGTATTGTATTATAAAAAGCAATGTACGTCGAACAATCGTCTAAAGTCTAAACACTTCACGGTTGGGTTGCACAAAACCAGATGCAGGCACAGACTAATAATAATATACTACGTATACAAATGCAGGGTATGTGTAGACTAAACAGTAATACAAAATGTAAATACAACAATTTTTAAGTTTTCATTTTGAACTTGAGAACAGAGTGGCTATTCGAAAACAATAAAGCTTTTAACAGCAACGTTTTAATTCGCCTACATCAAAATTTTAGAAAAGACTTCTTTGTGCTAGATTCGTTGTATTTTTGTAACAGTTAATAAAAATTTTGCGAATGTATTATGTATTTGCCTTGTTTGGCAATTGAAACAAAGGATTTATTCCGTCAATTTTAAATTTCAATAAACCTTATTTATTTGGTAACACTACAAAATGAGAATCAACGTAAAAAAGTACTGTGGACTCTGAATCTGAAGCCAATCCTTGATTTCACCATCATCTAAACTCCTACACATATATACTAATTCATAGTACTAACATAAAACAATAAACCACAATCCTAATACCAGTAGCGATAAACACAAAAGCTGTGGTCTGAAAATCGTGTGCAAAATTGTCGCTGAAATTATGTTTTGCGGTCGCTAATTAGATTTGGTGGAAGCAATTTAATTTGTATTTTGTAAGAAATTGTATCCCTCTTTGCATAATTCTTAGACTACAAGCCCGCATATGAAAAAAATATGGGTCAAATGAACCACCACGGGACATATCTAGTACGAAAGAAGAGCAAAAAATAATAAGATTCATCACTATGCCGTCACTTGTAAGCTGTCCAACTGAGTGCAGATGAGAATTGAAAAGTACAGGTAGACTCGGTAAATTTTGGTCATATATTTTTGTACGGCATTCTTAACCATCGATAGATCCATTAAAATAATAAGAAACCGCTCAGTGCCGTACAAAAATGTTGGTCCACCAAGTCGGAATTTTTATTTAATTTCCGAGAGTTACCGGGGGTAAATTTGGTCATTTGACCATGTACGGCATCTGTGTCATACTATTGCTATACTGCTTTTAATCCATTATTCCGCAACGCCGTACAAAAATCATGGGGACAAGGGGAAAAAATCGAGAGTTGTAATCCCCTCTCTTTCCCCACTCCAGGGGGTCATTTGACACAACACGAAATAAATTTATTTTTAAAGTATTTTATGCATAGATAATATTTTTTCATGTGCCGTACATTTTCGTTGGATCAAAGGGGAAAAATCTGAAAAAGAAAAAATCCATATAACGAAATGTTTGCTTTATATTTTGATAATAAAATATAAATATACATTAATATTAAGAAGCTCGAGGTGGTTAATTATCACCTTGGAAAGTCGGAGTCAAGTGGAATGGACTCCGTTAAATTGATGAACTAATAAAAAAGCTATGAACGAAAAGATATGAATTATATGCAATCAGCCCATGAATACAGGTTAAGTCACAAGCAAATGCTAGTAATATATACATATTCAAAATGTACAAGTAAAGCGCTTTCAAATGATACCAAACACGGCATATTTATCTTAACTTTATTTTTTTACTCTGTATGTTTTGTCCGCTAGAGGGCGCCACATTAGATTTTATGAAACCCCATATAGCCTTTAGCTAGCTGGTCACTGGTTATCCAGTGAACAATTGAGACGCTTCTAATGATATGTCATTTGTCGAATTCTGTTAAGTAGTTTAGAAGTTACGAGGGAATAGATGAACATACATACATGACCTGTCAAAACCATAACCCTCCTTTTGCTTTGCCGTAGTTGGGTAAAAATATGTTAATGCCGTACTGTATCAAATGGCCATAAAGCACCCTTGAAATTGTAGCTTTCGTCGCTTTCATCAGCCTAAAAGATGTGGTCTGCACAAAAATGTACGGCATCGTTTTTTCCTAATTTCTATGTTTATACTATTTAAAACAACGAATAAAGTGTAGAAAACTATTATATTTCATTAATCTACGATGTTTAAACTTTAACAAAATTTCTGGTTTTGCATTTCTCTATAACTTTTTTTAG
Source organism: Colias eurytheme (assembly GCF_061535395.1). NCBI lineage: Eukaryota > Metazoa > Arthropoda > Insecta > Lepidoptera > Pieridae > Colias > Colias eurytheme. The sequence continues at coordinate 6,562,523 of NC_142999.1, read as the reverse complement.
AACGGTTTCTTTTGAACGGCAATACTATACAACAATTGAATTTTACAATATCATGTTAAAAAAAAAGTTCCCGTACAGGGTCAAACGACCTTACAGCTCTTTATATCAAGAATTCGATGAAATTAAGATGATTGGTATACATTTAAAAGAACAATTATTTTTTGACGGCAATGCTTTTAATAGTACTTTTGAGTGCTAGATAATGTTTTGGAACCGAAGCCGTACTTAGTCAAATGACCCCCTGGAGTGGGGAAAGAGAGGGGATTGCAACTCTCGATTTTTTCCCCTTGTCCCCATGATTTTTGTACGGCGTTGCGGAATAATGGATTAAAAGCAGTATAGCAATAGTATGACACAGATGCCGTACATGGTCAAATGACCAAATTTACCCCCGGTAACTCTCGGAAATTAAATAAAAATTCCGACTTGGTGGACCAACATTTTTGTACGGCACTGAGCGGTTTCTTATTATTTTTAATGGATCTATCGATGGTTAAGAATGCCGTACAAAAATATATGACCAAAATTTACCGAGTCTACCTGTACTTTTCAATTCTCATCTGCACTCAGTTAGACAGCTTACAAGTGACGGCATAGTGATGAATCTTATTATTTTTTGCTCTTCTTTCGTTCTAGATATGACCCCTGGTGGTTCATTTGACCCATATTTTTTTCATATGCGGGCTTGTAGTCTATCTGTTGGGAAAAATTCAGATATTTCGTTTAATTTTTGGTTGATAAATCTGAATTTTGAGTGAAATTCGTAGCACTCGATGAAGGCTAGAATATTTTTGTCTTCTAATAGTTGAATTTATCTACTTTAAATTAATAAGTTATGCTTAATAATACAAAACAATTGACCATCAAATATAATACACAATACACATACATATAAAATTTAACAAGTATAAATTTCCTTAATTACTTGCAATAAAAACTTATTGCTCAATTAATAATTATACCCCAGCACTTACAAAACAGATTAAACCTAAAATCATCTCCGCTATGACTAACGCAACGCGCAAAGACCTTCAGACGCATTTGAAAGGAAATAACAAATTGCTAACAAAACTGTACTCAAGATTTATCCATCGTCAATGAACAAAGAATAGACTGTATGATCCATAATAATTACCTGCCACAGATAATAAAAGCACTGGCCAGTTAGTAAACGACCTTTTAGAATAGCAAGGTCGGAATTATTAAGTTTTTTTCGATTATAATTATTCATACAAATTGTACTGCATGACGTGTGTTACTTTAACTTTCAAGACTGTAAAACAGCATTATAATTAAAACATTAATTTATATCTCGTGTTTAATGCAAATAATTTAGTTTAAATTGTAACAATTCTAATAGCATCCTGCAGTCCCCGGCTTGCGGCAACAAAGCAAGACGCTACACAGCACACAATCGTTAGCAAACGAGTTTCTAAAATCTAAATCCGTCGACCCATGACCTTGCAACTTCCTTACCCATTACGGCGAACACTAGAACGAATCAGGCACAAATCATTAGCATTTCCCGAGCCCGGTTATCGACCCCGTCTAAAAGTAAAATTACATCCAATCAACCGACACCCACAATATAACTACTAATGTATTTACGATCGGGAACGCTTTAGTGTTCTCTATACACAGATACACTATATAGAAAACACCCACGTGCTCTGACGAAAGTGTAATACATCATAGATACAAACAAAACAGATTGATGGACAGTTCAAGGATATTTTATGAAATTGTATCGTCCGGTTTTGTATTGAGCATATTTGGTGAAATTCGTTCATTTGTTTCTGTTAAAACTATGATTTGTAACCGATACAGCATTGGATTTTAATTGAACTATTTGTTTTCATATTTTATTGGATTAAACGTTTCATTTGCCAATGGGTAGTACAGAATTGTGCATCTAGACAAGAGGAGATAGACGAAATATTGAAAAGTTTTAAATTATTTCAATCGATTCGAAACTATAAACATTAAACATATGTGATTTATAATTAGTTTCCTAAGTAGTCTGCGACTGCGAGTTAACAATCATCAACCACAACAGATTAAAAATAAACTAAACGAGCGCTTTTATCGGCTGGAAAGTGGAAATTTTTGTGTAAATGACTGTAATAATTTTTTAAACTAGAGCGTCGCAATAAATTTAATAGTTACCATAGTAAATCATAGAAAAGCGATAACGCCAGTATTAAACTACATATTTTACGATATAAACTTAGTATATTTTCATGACATAAATTACAGGTTTACATTTAACTTAAGATTCTTCCTAAATTACTTCATCGCAAAGGCCGTATAGTTAACAAGTTATAATAATAATTAAGCACACAAAAGAGCATTATACGCATGACATGTTCGCCATATGAGATGAAAGTCAGCTATTAACTGTAAAATATATCGAGTGAGAGGAGCCTACAGTGCTACTGTCAAGATCTCAAGTCTCGAGCTGACAAGAGTAAACGCAAAGCAATTTCCTTATGAATCCGTCACAAAACACAACGCACGATGATTATCACATATTTAATTCAAACTAAAGGGAAAGTAAGGTCAAAAGAAACACCGGTTGTCTGTATCGATTGAAAAGCCAACGATATCAATAATCCCACGTAATAATTTCGTGAAACGGAAAGTTCGTTGTCACCACGAAATATGTTATGGCTGAATTATTCAACTTTGTGTTAAATATGTAATACGATTTCTAGATTTATTATCAGACTCTTCCAGCGGTTTCACTTGATTATAAACATGGGCGTGAACCGGCTCATACCTTATGGAAAGCAAACTGAACTGTGCATAGATAATTATAGTATAATAACCTAATCGCTAATCAGCCTTGATGGTGCGTTAACATCAATATAGATTTTAAATCTATACGGTATGAAAGAACAGTACAATTAACGTTATTTTAGATTTTAGATGTTGTATTTTTGCGAAACTATTTGATTACATATAAACATTGTTGAAAACCAATTCAACAATTACTATAATTTCAAGCCCGCTTCCGCATATCACGTCTTACTCCACTTATATAAGATATGCAAATTTCAATACAGTTACTCAAGGCGCCTGAAGGACATTACCAGTAAATAGGCCGAAAGCACACAACCAACAATTACTTTCATACTATAAAATGTACCCTTAGATTTCGTTCTCCACTGAAACGTGTGGGTGTAAACAACGTTTAAAATCGTCGGGCCGACGGTTTAAGACAAATTGAGTCATTTTATTCACCTCAGCCTGATATACATGTAATTTCAGTGAGAGTAAATTAAAGGCCATTTGACGGTGTATATTTATCAAGATGTAAGTTTGCTAATGTCGGACAGGCTGTTATTAGTGCTCTATAACTTGTTACACGTGACTGTTATACGGCGTTTAAACTGCAATTCTGACTATTTATTCTACCTAAGTGAGCACTTGCACATTTTTCGATAAGGTGACGAAGAATAATGAATTCAGCAACATTTAAACATAAAAAGTTACTTCCCTTTTGCATCGTAGGTCTCTCATCGTATAGCAAATAACAATTTTGATGAAAAGTATAAATAAAATAACAATAAACAAAGCAACAATGTAAACTTTGAACGCGAAAACAGTCCAAGCGGCTATCAATAGAACTGTATTCAAATGGGGCTATTCGTTATATTAAAATCTTTTAGATCGAAGCGTGTTCAAAGGCAAATCTAATAAATCAAATCGAATCCGATCAGATATAGTTTAGCTGGATACAATTGCGGCCACCGGCAATACTTACTATTCAATACGCGGCCACAATACTGCAACTACCTAAGCTTCCTATAATCCTATTCAACCTGAGGCGATCTAAATATCGCATTTATACGGATCTTTTGAGATATCGAATATCAAATTGTTTCTATTAATATTGAGTCGCTCGTTTTGTTTAAATATTTACTTTACAAAATGCAGCTCTTAATCCTTTTGTGCTTTATAAACTCATGATTCTATGTATAATCGAAATGGTATTAATTGTGTCTCACACGTAATTTTTTGAAAATTTAACGCTAATTTGTAGAGATCATAATGTCGATTTGTACTGGATATATTAGAGGTTTTGTTTTAATATGCTAATCACATTATACTCAGTACTTCTATAGTGTTGATAACGATACAATAGTTGGTCTAATTTCACAAAAAATAGCGCTGCAAATGTTACATTTTAAACTTTATTTCTTTAGCACTACAGCCACGATATCTTCTTAAATATAAAGAAGCAATTTAACTTCTTAAAGTTACGTAAAATACAAGCAAAGTTTGTCAAAGCTACACAATTACGTGTAACCATATACACATAGCTATTTGATTTTCTCATAACGTTACAAAGACGGAAGCTTGAGGTCACGAATCACGATTTAGGACCAGCTTCTGACAATCGATTACGTTTGCTTGTTGAGTGATACATTTGAGTTTGAGTATCGATTTATTGAAGGTAAAATTTAGGTGCAATAGAGATACGACTGGCCTCTAGGTTTTTTTAAATATAAAATTGTTATATTGCTCAATACATAATTATGCTTAAATTTTTCCTACTGTTAAATTACTGCCTACCTACTTACTGTTAAATTGACGAAAGATTTCAACAACAAGCATTACTTTTGAAAGAATACAGAAAACAAAAGCTTATTAAAATTTAAAATAACTTTACAGACATCATTAAAAATCCTTTGTGAATAAGCTATTCAAACGACCAACAAAAACCTGTTATAATAAAACAACATAGAAATAAAAAGAATCAGATCAAACTTTTAGATTAGCTTATAGTGAGTCATGTTATTAATTTGCGAATTTAATTCCTTGCCATTGACCCATATTTTTTATTTTTTTAATTATATATGTTTTATTTATTTTCAAACCAATAAATTAGAAGTAGACACCTATTAGACCATACAAGCTGTAAATTAGCATATTATAGTATCTTGTTTGACCGCTGTATGTAAATTATATGTTAATATATCTATCTCTTCTACATATTATAAGCAGATATATTATTTTAATGACATGTATGAGTAATAAATTGTGTTGTTATTTCTGTTAGCGAGTAGATAATTTTAATTGATACTCCTTACGTTAATATCTTCATATTTTATACCTATTTCATCAATTTAAGAGAAATGTTCCGGTCTGATATTCTTCAGTTGTGATCCAGGAGATCCAGGAAATTTATTTAAAATTATTTTCAATTCCGATACCTCTTGTTGTATTTATGCCTATTACAATAGGGGGCTTAACTAATTTCTAAAATATTCCGTTCTGATCTACCTAGTAGAAGTTGCCTTTGTTATTTACATAAGGACTATAGGGAGTCAATAACATTCGATAGGGTGATCGATAGGTACCCACCTTCTTTTATAAACAAATGTTATTTTTCCCATGGCCTACTGGTTTCAATAACGGGTCGAGCGCACGTGTTTTCCACAGATTAAACATTATCTCTACAAACAATATCATCGCACTGGCCCTTCGTTAATATTCCGCGATGTCGCCAGACCGCTTTTCATTCAACATCTCTTAGACTAAACGAAGCTTAATTGTCAAACAGAGCACGTATGTTAATTGTAAACATCTATTATTAAACAATTATATTGACCGACCCGCGAAGGCGCAAAAAAAACCGAAATTTACTTATTAATAATTTATTGTAAAAAAATTACATGATAAATTATTCCTAACTTAAACTATGTCCCTCCCGTTCAATGTTGGAACAAAGAGTGCTCGTCGTCCACGGCGGAGCAGCTACAGCGTCGCGGTGGCGATGATTGCCGCAACACTCTCTGGAATCGCAGGTGTGCGCGATGTCGCAATTGCTAACAGGTGCAAGTCCTTCTTGGGTGGTCCCATGCATCCTCTAATGGTTAAGGCGTGTATACACAGTACATAACACCTCCCTCCTGAAGTTCAGCGATTATTGGCGGGCAAGGCTCGTTAATATCGCTGAAATTTCACACTCCGCCGATTGATGTTCTATTTCTTCTCTTTGATTACCATGAACACTCGTAGTAATAGGCTTTGATGTACGCACTCTCCGTACGACGTACCATGTCACTAGGGCAATTGCACTCGTTATTAATATAACATATATCGGTATGATGGAAGGCTGCATATAGAGAATCTCGTATCCGTTGTTGGTACTGATAGGCATTTCCATTGATATAGCTCTGTTACTAGCGTGTAATTTATCCAAATTTATCGAATTCAACTTCAGAACTTCTTCATCTGTATTATATTGGCTGGAATCTGGCAGGTTTGCAATTTTCATTATCTGTCCTTTGATATGATCTTCTCGATTGACTATCTTGAAAGCCTCCGTTTGAAGAATGCAGTTTTTGGGTATTGTGGCTAAGTAGCTTCCTTTAATGACGTCATATTGATCTTGCGAGCATGATAGGTGAATTTTTGATGGCTTGGGGAAACTGATGACGTAGTGGGCGTCGTCTAATTTTTCTAGTGCGGGTGCTCCGAGTTCCACAGGTGTGAAGAGACAGGATGCGACGACTCGTTGCGTGGTAATAAGGTGATACACGCAGTCATTTTTGGATCGATGATGGTTCAGCTTGTCCTCACATAGATACGCTAGGCCAGACTTCGGGCATTCTGCCTCCATGTACATAAAATCCTCGTCGTGAATTGCCACAAAAGGATAGGGTGGAATTAGGACTTTACTATCTTTATTAGGAACTATGGATAATTTAAATAATTCAAAGGTAGCAGGAAGGACAACCGGGAACATAAAAACTATAACTATATTTCTATTACTATAATAATAGCCTAGTTTAACTAAATCAAAATATTCTCTATAATTAACTTGAGGGATTTGATCTTTGCCATAAAATTTGTTTAACTTATTTAACATTTCTTTTAGTGAATTTGAATTGAACATAAGATGATGCGTACTTTTCGCACGAATAAAACCTAATAAATTTTCTAATCTATGTAATTCCTCAGATATATCATCAATGTTATCTGATAAAATTGCTACGCGTTGAATTAAATCGATGTATATAGTAATGTTTAAATTATTTTCCTTTAAATCATTTATAGCTATTTCAATTTTTTCCTGATTTTTAATTAAGTTGTTTAAAATATCAGATTGTTGGTTTATCCAATCTTTACTGAGGCTTATATGATTATTCATTTCTGTGACCAATCTATTTTCATTATTGTGTAATAATTTAATTGCGGTATCATATTTAATTGCATCCGTATAGTCTAGGTTACCAGAAATACTTTTTATTACTGAACCTAAACCATCTATGAGACCTCTCTTTTTGCGATTGGGTTCAAAAGTTTCTAACTGATTTGATAATTTAATAATCTTATAATGCAGGTGTTCGATATGTGAATTATAAAGCGAAAATAATCTATCGTGCAAATTAGGTGTTAATGAATTTAATTGATCCTTTACTATGGTTATACTATCGCGAATATCTTTTAAATTAATAATTTGCAAAAATGAATGATAATGAGTGACAATTCTTGCAGTTCCAATATTAAATGGTAGTATACCGGGTCCATCATCCAAGCTACTCAGGGTGGGATCCTCCGCTTGAATCAGGCACAGGATCAGAGGAAGGATTCTGTAACAATTTAGGTACCCTCTTAAACCTAAATTTAGCAACAGCGCCATATTTCTTCTTAGTAAAGATATGAATAGGTAAATCAGCCGGTACATCTGTTATAGGGATATCTAGAATTGGGTTCTCCGCGTCAGTATGAACTGTGACGGTGTCGGAATTTGCTTTAAGAGTATCTGATTTCGAATGTGCAGTAATCTTAATTGAATTGGAATGAACAGTAATTGTATCTGAACTTCTTTTTATTAATGAAGGTGTTGTCTCTGTTGGATTAACCGCTAAAGAATCTGTTTCCTCATTATTAATTTGAATTCGCGATAAAGCATCGGCGTTACAATTTTGTTTTCCCTGCTTATAAATTACGGTGTAATCGTATTCGCTAAGTTTGAGCCTCCAACGTGTGAGACGGGAATTAGGTTCCTTTAAATTCATGACCCATTGAAGGGGTCTATGATCAGTTATAATTTTAAACTTACGGCCAAAAAGGTAAGGGCGGAAATACTTCGTTGCCCAGACAATTGCTAATAGCTCCTTCTCAATCGTGCTATAATTAATTTCGCTACTATTAAGTGTACGTGAAGCGTACGCAATTGGTTTATCGGAACCAACGGGGCCTTGAGAGAGCACAGCACCGATAGCTAAATTTGACGCGTCAGTCGTAAGAATAAATTCTTTATTGAAATCAGGATACTGAAGAATTGGATCGTTCATTAATAATGTTTTACACCTATTGAAACATTCAATGTAATCTTTAGAAAATGTTATCTTTGAACCTTTTTTTAAGCATTGTGTCATGGGTTTCGTGATTTTAGCGAAATCTGGTATGAATTTCCTATAATAACCTAATAGACCTAGAAATCGTTTAATGTCGGTTGGAGTTTTCGGAAGAGGATACTTTTGGATGGCAGATATCTTATCTGGGTTAGGCTTTATCCCATCTTTGCTAATAATGTGACCTAGATACGCGGTTTCAAGTTTAAGAAATTCCGATTTATCCATCTGTATTTTAAAGTTGGATTCACGCAATCTCTGAAACACTTTCCCAAGATTAACGATATGCTCCTGTAAAGAAGTGCTAAACACTATTATTTCATCCAGGTAGACTACACAAATAGAATTTTGCAATTCTCTCAGTACATTATCCATAACTCTTTGAAAAGTAGACGGACTGTTCTTTAGACCCATGGGCATTCTTAAGAATTCAAAATGACCATGTTCTACACTAAAAGCAGTTTTTGGAATGTCAGCCGGGTTCATTTCCACTTGATAAAACCCACTTGCTAAATCTAGCGTTGTGAAGTATTGACAGTTACCCAATTTACGTAAGACATCTGTAATATTAGGAATCGGATATTTTTCATCCAAAGTTTTCTCATTTAACTTTCTAAAATCAACAACTAAACGCCATTTAACTTTACCGGATGCATCTGCCTTTTTAGGTACTACCCAAATAGGAGAGCTCCATGCTGAATCTGATGGTCTAATAATACCCTGTTCTAACATCTTACTTATCTGATTTTGTACTTCCTGCCTATGAATAAATGGATAGCGATAACTTTTCGTATAAACCGGTATTTCATCCTTAGTTCTAATAGAATGCTTAATTTTATTCGTAAATGTTAAGTTTTCTCCTTCTATATAAAATACATCCGCATACTGTGTACATAATGACTCTAAATTTAAACGTTCCTCATTATTTAAGTGATCAGTACGCAAGCGAGATAATACCTGTTTCACACGGTCGGACGAACGTTTGGTGCGCGTGCACTCGTTATTATAAACCTCGGCACATACCGGTCGATCCATTGAAAAAATTACGTCATTACGGGTTGGATTAGAAATTTCGACGATAGCGCGATTGCTTTTCGCCTTCGTTAAACATTCAGAAATATGACAATTACATATAATTTGTTCCGGTATAATAGCGTCTCCATTCTCAACATCTACGGGTAATCTAACTAATTTACTACTTCCTGCGGGTATGACGTCCTCATAAAGATTAGCGTTCCGTGAGTCATATACTAATAACTGATTCGTAGCGTTGCATGTATTTAAAGTTTTAGTTTTATAATTAATGGATGCTTCCCATTTATCTAACAAATCTGAACCTATTAAGCCGTCGAAATAATTGTGAAATTTATAAACGAAAAATGTGATATCGTCAGGGTCATTAAATTCAGGAAAACTAGGTAATGTTATAGAATACTTATTACGTGTTACAGCATGAACATTACTTACTTCAAAGGGATCATAATTAAGAGTAACGTCCGGAAAATATCTCTGTACTGCATCGGGGCTAAGAAAAGATTGGTTAGCTCCAGTATCAATTAACAATTTAAGTGGAGGATTATGAATTTGAATATAAGGAAGTTGACGTTGCGTGTGTAGATTTAATTCTATTTTGGTTTTTCTAATTTTTGGTGGATTCGGGAAATCCTGATCGTGTTCTGAACGTACGTCACACGTTTCATCAAAATTTTCAGGTGCGTCTATCTGTTCGTAATGTACATAAGGTTCATATTCCGTACAGTAATATTCATAATTATAATAGTCATCTTCATAAGGATATAAATCGGTACAGTAATAATCTTCGTCATCTATATATTCATTATGATTCATCTCCCTAGTCTTAAAATAATTACTCGGGGGTGGATTGCCAAATTTTGACCAATCATGAGCGCGTGCAAAAGGTGTCGGTGGTAAAGTCTTTGTCACGTAATGGCTAACGCCACTCATAGGATGCGGTTTCGGTTGCGCGGGATGTTTGGGCTGTAATCTGAACGTATTGCTCTGCGGGTTATAGTTAGGGGGTGCAGCGCGGAAAATTTGCATAGTACGAGTTGGACGTGCTGGTCCTTGCGGTTGATTAAAATTTCGATTAAAATTTGGTGGCTTAAATTGCGGTCTAAACGAATGTATAGGCTGTAGTTTAGAAGATATAGGTTCACTAAAATCATTATGTCTATAAAACGGTTCATGCGAGTACGGCATTCTAAAAGGTACGTGGGGTTTCCTATCAAAAGTTTCATTACGTTGTTGAAGGTATAAAGTGCTTTGTTCTTCATTAACGTATTCTAATGCCTTTTCAATGGTTGCGGGGCGCATGCAACGTATGCGTGAGCCTAACGGATCTCTTAAACCACGTAGGAAAGCCTGTAGTGTTAATTTTTGATACAGGTCCCTTTTTGCCTCACGAGTAGTAACGACTGTTTCATGTAATGCTATATACGTCATTATGGTACTAAAAAGATGCTGACATCTTTCATAGAACTCTTGAGGAGAGCTACGACCTTGCGTTAATAAGGCTAAATCGTTATAAAGGGCGGTCTCATCTCTATGGTCAGAAAAGTTATTAACTAATACGCTTCTAATACCGTGCCAAGTAGTAGGTATACCATTTGCATTAATAACTCGGGCTGCGGGCCCAGTAACTTTATTTAAAATACCATTACATAACGCGGCAGTTTTTAAAGTATTTCCGGGATCTTTATCTATAAATTCCTCAGCTAATTGGTCACTTAAATGTATAAATCTTGTTAAAACGTTAACATTACCATCGAATTCTGGCAAAAGTCTAAGCGCATTAAAAATTTTATCCAAATCTGACATTTTAAATATCTGTATTACCTATATAAAATGTATTAAATTTAATTAAATTTATTTACTTCGTTAAACTAATATAAAAAATTAATAATCTTTACCTAATATATTTGAATTATAAAATGAATTAATTAGTAAAATTCGAAAATTAATCAATTCGTGATTAATTGATATTTAAATTTATAAGCTTTTATCAACCTAATATCTATATATTTGAATTTTACAAATTGATTTTGTAAAATTCTACAATTAATTCTCGATGAATTAATATATTTTAAGCCTACGCACTACAGTTCCTCGGTTCCCGTGAATGGGTAATCTAGGAAAACTTACAATCTAGGAGTGGCAAGTCACTAAGAGAATTAGTGTACTTACAGGATTTTCATTTCGGCCTTTCCTGCAGTATCAATGTTTGGATACCCTTCGCGTTGCGGCGGCCAACGGTGTAGGTTCTGGATCCCCGTCGTCGTCCCTCCGATGGAATAGCGATACTCGATGCTTGTAGTTTCGCGTTCCGAGAGACGGCTCTCAAGGATTATCCTACCGGCTGCGCCAATTATATTGACCGACCCGCGAAGGCGCAAAAAAAACCGAAATTTACTTATTAATAATTTATTGTAAAAAAATTACATGATAAATTATTCCTAACTTAAACTATGTCCCTCCCGTTCAATGTTGGAACAAAGAGTGCTCGTCGTCCACGGCGGAGCAGCTACAGCGTCGCGGTGGCGATGATTGCCGCAACACTCTCTGGAATCGCAGGTGTGCGCGATGTCGCAATTGCTAACAGGTGCAAGTCCTTCTTGGGTGGTCCCATGCATCCTCTAATGGTTAAGGCGTGTATACACAGTACATAACAAAACTGTAAATAGATTCATGTTTGTATACAAACTTTTGTATGTAAAACGTCCAAATTAGAAATTTGTATTCTTCTCGTCAAGAATGACTAGTGATTTTCTCTGGCAAAAGAAACATACAACTTTAAATGTAGGTATTTTAGGATGCCAATTGTATTCATTACCTAAGTATGTTTTTTACTTATTGTAGCAGTCAAATGGTTAGATTATACGTAACAAAAGCCAATTGAGATATTAGTTAAATTGCCAGAACAAATTTATATGAATTGAACCCCGCTAATTCACAACAGACAACATACAAGATCTAATTGAAAATTATTTGTATGACACACAACACTGCGTTCTATTACATCACACGCAAAATTAGGTTATTTTAATATGAACTTGAATTTTGATACATTCAGTGCTATGTATTTGAAAATTATTTTACAATGTTTCAAAAATTTTAAGGTGTATTACGACTCATAAACTTTAAATAAAAGATAATTTATTAGCATGGAAAATCCTTAGGTTCTGTGTTCTATTTCGAATCAGACGTTTTGTTATACCATTGTTTTGTGGCCGATTGAAAAAAGTGTCATCATAATTGAACGGTTACCTTCACATTTCACATAACCAGGCTTTATCACATGTACACGATATTCATAAGATAAATAACTATGACATAGAGTACCTCAAAACGAATCCTCAAAGTGACAACTCCGATAAACTATGAGAAAAAACACAGATAAGGCGCGAGATAAAATATTGACGAGCGGTCAATAAACCTATGTAATGCGATAATGTGGCGGGAATATAAATAGAGCCTGCGAATTAAGGCCAAGTGCATTACGAGGAGAAAACAGCGTTTGTTGATTATTATTGAAAACCGTAGCTCTGGGAGGAAGACAATTTCTACCACCTTAATCATTGGAGATTGTATTACAATGACATGAAGCATATTTGCCATTTATTTCTAATTAGTTGCGACGATGCTGATATACGGTAGACATTTATGTCCCCTTTCATATTCCACTATAATTATTTTCTGACTGAAAGAGCATACAAAATGGACAAAGTAACTTTTTCTAGGAATATCAAAAATTTTAAGCATCTTTGATCTTCGTTTGTTACAACTTATGTACCCAACGTATAAACATACGTCACAAAAAAATATTTACAGAAATTCTACACAATAACGTATTAAAATCGCCAGCGCCACGATATTATAAAAAAAAAAAACACTATACGCAACCCGTTCATCAAATTAGAGAGACGAAGGATCAGCGACATAATCTCTGAGAAGACATCGCGTCCGTCCGCCGCCCTTAATCCATAATCCATCAAAGACGCACGTCGCTTACGATTTACCATATCTCTCGATGTATGTCGTAAGAGCCATTTCAGACTAGCGTATTTTTCGACGCGGATACGGTCGTTTCAGCGCGCTTTACACTCGCGCCTCATAACGCGCTTCAAGAAACTGGACTCACGTAAACGGGCATATACATATATGTATATTGTATAGAGCTCGAACCTATGGTGTGGTGTCTTATACGGATCAATCAAAATGGATTATACGAGCTAAGAAGCGCGTCAACGTTCGTACGAGCAGAGCGTGTGACAAGAAACGCGCCTACATGCGCTTCCAACTTCATACGCGCGTATAAAACGCCAGTCTGAAACCGCTCTAACTTTCACATAACTCATTGTCAGTCAATAATTAAGGGCATGAGCGGAGAACACAAGAAATATGAGCAGTGAAAATTACAGTGTGTAACTGAGATTTAAAACACCGTGACCCTCGCGACTCGTGTGTTACTAATCAGCATTGAATAGCGGCTTGATAAATGTTTTAATTAATCATTACTTACAGCTGTTGCAACAGTGTACCTTCGAACATGCTGTGTACATGTTATCTGATTTCTAATCTAATTAATATATAATCAAAATTATGTCGACTTGTAAATCGTAATGATTATCGTGCGTTCATTATTCATATGAAGACAGCTGTTTATATTTTTTGTTATTAGTATGTTAGTAGGCAGTGTAGTCAGTTTATAAACTTCCGAGATTTTACACAACAATAACAATTATGAAAATCATTTGCACTGCTTTGCACAAACAAAAAACAGGTCAATTGCAATCATTAGTCATCGCTAATCCTAAAAGCGAAGCTAGACTGTAACACAGTTACATTAGACTGTCCTGTGAGACTGTCTATAGTCTGAGGTGGTCCAAGCTTAAGGATACATTTAATCTTATCTTGCTGGATTTATTTGAGAGCACGTGACGTCATAATCAACATACGAAGTACGTAAGTTAAATTATACATTGGAAAGTGGTTGCATTCATTTTCTCTTATCTTAAAATCTTTGATTCTGTATTGGGTTCCAAATATTTTAAAGAAAGTTGAAATTCTTCGGAACGCATAATTTCACTGTTCTAGTATAATAAGCAAAGTCATTTGTTCAATATTTACAAGTAATATTTGAAAAGGAAGTGTTGTTTATTTTTTAATGTTACTACGAACGCTCTTTTGTTTTAATAATTATTTTTGTTCGAGTTGCTCGGAAGAAATCGCTCACGAGCGATAAAGCCGCTCTTTGTACATCACTATTTTACGAAGCTATCTCAACATGTAAAAAACTATATTTCTATGTACGAACAATAAAGAGCATTCATTCATTCAATTTTGAATCTTGATATAACCTTACAATGAATATCCCAGTAAATATACAAAATAAATTTCCTTCGATCCATCGTATATCATAGAACATAGCAACACGAAGATCAGTGTCACGTCTTTGTACACAAAAGAGAAAGTAACAAATAACAAGAGTGAAGTAGAATTTTGAATGATTTAGGGCCACGCAGCATCAGTTGCACGAGTAGGTTAATCGACGCAAATTGTACTGCCAACCCGTTACGGAGATGTTCTCGAAAACGTTTACAATCATATGAAATAGATACTTATGATATAGCAACTTTCTTTATAAGGCTTTAATGAAAGGTAACTTCAAGGTTCAACAGTCACAACATTAGTTAAAAAATAATAGTAGTAGGGTAATAGTGACCTAGGCTGATGTTTTCGTAGGATACAATTTAGATTTATTTGCAAATTGCAAAAGGATATAATATATAGACAATCAAGAAAAGGCTTTAACAAATTCTTAGTAATTTGAATATTGTGTATCATTTGTAAATTGTAACATATATGTATAATACATAATTTAACAAATGTCCTCTATACGTGCAAAAAACAGGAATACTGATGTTAGGAAATTTCCGATTAACACGTCTTATATTACAATCAAAATATCCATAAAATATATATATGAATATCACGAGATACTCGGCCAAGGCGAAAGCGCGAGCACGCAACGCAACCCGGAAGTCTTATTATATTTATTTACAAACAAAAAAAACTCGCGCGAAAACAACTCAATTAAACAATTTTAATCATCACACAATCGAGGATTTCTAGAAAAACTAAAAACGTTAATTAGGAACACTTTTAATGCAAGAGTATTGTAAGTGCAATTTTTAGAAAAATACACAAAAAATGGTTACAAAACTTTTGTTAAAATTGGTGTCCGTGTGACCACTGCTTTTAGGTCACATAGCTGTCTGTTTTACTTTTAAGGTTTTATTTTCCTATTTCTCATTACGCCTATACCTTCCATTTTGTTCTATTATTGAATATTTATATCACAGAACAGTTATTTCATTTTGCACTATGAAAGTAATAAAGCTGGCTACTCACGTAGGTACCTGCCTCAAAGGCAATATTGGAACAATCTCGGTTGGAGCAATTTCAGCTGTTCTCTAAATTGCCCCTGCTTGCCTACACACATCACAATTAAGGAGCCACTTAAGGGTCCAATCCTAAAATTGCCCCTGCTGTAGGTACGTGAGTAGCCGGTTTAACATTTCTTCTTTAAAATATTGACTCAAAAGCTATAAGTTGTGCGTGACGAATTCTCTAGAACATTTAATGTCGGCACACAAACAGTACACTATTATAGTTTCCCGGTACAACTATCTGAACGCGAGTTAGTCACTGAGTTGAGTTAGTGACTAGTCTTTATGATTTGCGGGATCGGGTTACTTCATATTAACACAAAACGAATAAATAAAACAGATGATTCGTATATGATTTAATTTACACGGATAGAATTACTTTGTATATTACTATTTAGATAAACGATATAATTAAAATTAGTAGACCGTATAAAGCCTAAAATATTGAATATTTTTGGATATTAGTAAGTACCTAAATTAGCAAGATATGTAAGGGCTTATTTATGAAACCTTAAAACCTATGCGATCGAATCTCTAGTTAAGGGGTGTTGGAAAATGAAGCCCTTGTTTTTCGCCATACTTGAAATGACTCAAATTCAATCACGCAGGATAATCTATAAATATCCATTTTAAATTTTCAATATAGTTATGCTGCATATAAATAAATTAAAAAAGGACTGACTAGTATTCTATATTGTTCTAGTATTCTATTGCAGATGTATTTCAATTATTAATTGAAAACATTTAACGGATTTTCAAACTCGTTTCCTACAAAAGTGTAATGTTCCTCGTAAGCTTAAATTACGTTATGTAAAATTTATCATTCAATTCAACAAATAACTATAATTGTTATAAATTTTAATAACATAAAAAATACAGGGTCATTGTATCTATATTCAATATTCACTATTAATTTACGTATGCCCGAATCCAATTTAAAATTCATCGTGGTACTTTCAACCAGTCAAGAACCCTCTAGAGCACGTGACTGTTTACCCTCATCCCCTAATAGTTAACGGAAATACGATATAAACGTTTACAAAGAAACATAGAGCAGCTTTCGATACAGACTGTTTATTTCATTGTATGCACTATTAACTTTTATTATGTTACTCTACGTATATACAACGTAATCTTAATATATATAAATCTCGTGTCCCAATGTTTGTCCTCAATGGACTCCTAAACCACTTAACCGATGATAATAAAATTCGCACACCATGTGCAGTTCGATCCAACTTGAGAGATAGGATAGTTTAAACATGTAGGTACCACGGGAGAAGCCGGGGCGGACCGCTAGTATTATATAAATTGAATATATTTTTAAATTCAAAACGATTACATATATATTGTATATGTATTATCCCCAGTGTGTAATTACAATAACAAATAATCCTTTAAATATGTGAAAAATGTATGTCACACTTTTACTTTCACATCCTATAAGTTTCACGACACCTATATTTTAATGAGTGGCTTTATAAATCTTAATAATTGCTATAAGAACTTATAAAAATGTGACTGATAAAAATCACTTCAATTATTTAAATTGCGTTTATATTTGCAACGATCAGATGGATTGATTAAATTGCTTCCAAATAAATTACATTTCATTTAATTATTATGACTCACATTTACAAATACATAAGTTGAAATATGAAAGAACTTGAAATTCATTTTTCAATACATAATCTACATTCAATATTTAAAAGTATAAAATGTAACCTCTACATACTACATAGGTACTCTGTGACCACAATACGTATACATAGTCAGCATCCGCCCCACACAAGTCGCGGTTTGTTCTTATGAATTGATAGATTTATATCCTTTTTATTGGGTTATACTTTGTTCCTAGTTAGATTAGTTCAACCGCTTCAAGATTACGACCAAATTTGGAGTTATAAACTGTTTTTAGAGAATTATGATTTTATGTTCCGTGAGTCTCATATAAAAGAAACTCACATAAAAAAGATAAAAATAATATGACGACAAATTAAAGACGTTAAAAGCATTTTACGACGATTAAAGCTTTTAAGGACATCTAGGCGTCTACACGTCATAACAAAACGTACCTACCTCTATATTATGCAACCCAATTACTCTACTCAAAATTTTACCACGACATAAGTCGCCACCAAAAAACAAACAACAACAAAAAAACTGTCACTACTTCCTGCCAATTCCATCAATCATCACGATGCATTTGAAAGTGCTCTAACCGCGAGACGTGGATGCAATTAAACGCGATCAGAATTAAGATATTTGCAATTGTCGTCGTCGAGAGCATCGTGCCACAGCCGTGACATAATGTGTGAAAGTTTGCGGTTTCGTACCTTCGCTATTATCGCCAATCGTCAATTATTCGACATACGTCAATAATTATGATGTGGGAATATTGTTACGATTCGTAATTCGTGTTTTTTGTGGTGTGTCTAGAGACAGGGACATTGCAGACGTAACTTCCATCCCAAATGTTGAGTTTTATTCGTGTGCATGATAATTCATGACCACAAATATTGTCATATTAATTGAGATGATAGTTGAGCGAAGGTGTCGTGATCACGGTCGAGCATTGATAAGAAAATTCAACTTTACATTTCGCAAACTATTATCACACTATAGAAGGCAAATAGAATACAATCCAACGTGCTGTTTCTCTGAAGGAATAAAATGAACAGCCACCAAAAAATCTCCTAGCAAACTATGATGAAACTTGACTTCCTACACCTAGTTAAAAAACCTTACCAATTTCAAAACATCTAACACACAATTACCAACTACGTTCAATGTTCCTACGATCCGATCGTAAAACCCGGCCCACTAATTTAAAAGCAAATGGCCTGTAATTGAATCGAGATAATATCGATTGCCGAAATTGCCATCACACAAGCCAAGGACCATTGTACCAGCATCTGTCCGTGGGTAATGCCTAGCAGATGGACAAACAATGTATTACGAAGGGGACTAATAATATCTAATGACATACAGCGGAAGCTATTGACTCTTAATAATAATGGGCTATCGAAAATGGTCGAGATTTGTTTGTTTACTGAAAATTAGAATGTTCCTAACTTCTATGAGATAACTAACGTCTATAATACGAAGGACGTATGTACAATTTAAGGTCGCTAACCTTTGGAGGAAAAATATACTAATAATACTTCGATATAATGCAAAATGTTTGAGTTTACAAATTCGTCAACTGAAAAACTTTCCTTTGCAAATTATACAATAAATCCATCATAAATAATATTAAATTTCAATCAATATTTAGTTCACGCATAATTACGGTTATAAATCTATCGGAACTCGTTAAAGAATCAATAACAATAAAGTTTAGTTTGCGGCGCCATAAAATCGAAAGAAATACAGAGAAAGGCCAGAATAATAAATCGTTTTGTGTAATTGAAAAAAATAAGCAGAATTAATTAACAAGCTAGTTAATAAAGCCTTGAAGTAACAGATTAGAAAATGTCATCTATCTAACGGTTAATATTTAATCAATATATTGTGTGAGTTTTTTTTTCTGTATAGTTAAACAGTTGATGTACTATATCTTTAAATACGATTTACGATCGTCGATCCATATAAATTAAACAAAAATTATATTATTATCTATGATGATATTATACTTATTTACGATACATTTTCTTGGCTACACATTATGTCTATCAGAAAATTCGATCGATCTCTCCATTACTTCCCATGGCCATATACCATCAAACTTCCGCGATACCCAAAAAGTTTTAATATAATTTTAAACTATATGCCTAGATTCGTGTTAAAGGCTTAAGGTCCGGTCAGGTCGAGTTTGAGGTCGGTTCAGTAGACCGTGACAACCTTGTCTATTATTTCAATTTGAATGGGTTTTAACATTTTCGCTCTTTTCCGATTTTGCTGTGTCAATCAATAACTTTTCCAATCGATTTAATGATTGGGTAAATTTATAGATTTTTTTAATGGTCTAGCGTTAAGTGAAAACGAATGTAACCTAATTTAATTGTATACAAAAGTTTTTAGTAAGTTATGGCTAACTTCAATAGATGAGCTATTGGCTCAAAAGCTTAAAAGTTTTAAACTTTAGACGCGATACTCAATAATATTTTTATTTAATATGTTGTACATCCACTCATATGTAATAATTATATCTACTAATTTAATTATCCGGATGTTAAAATACGAATAAAAACGCGAAGGGTTCCCTTTTTAGTTTAATAGGGGATTTGTTTTCATTCATCATAATGTTTTTTGTTATTAATCATCATCCTCCCTCACCAACAGTGTAAATATCGATGATTTGCAATTCTGGGATGATTAATATTATTTAACAAAAAAAGGTAGCCGTTAAGACATGTACTATCTAAATAATTAAAAACTTGAACGCACAAATGTACATGCATCGTAAACTTATTTTTTTTTAAAGATTTCTGGCCTGTAGTAAACTTATAAACCTTACCATAAACAGCATAGAAAAATTTATACACTACAGTAAATAGATGAACTTTCCATACCTGAAACAATTAAACAAAAAATTAATAAGATTTATATTCCACTACATACGCCGAAGATTCATAAATATAATTTGGAAAATCCAAAAGTGCACGCCTCATAATTTTTTTTTAATAAATATTTATTAATTATTATTTTTGTTTATTTAATAACAATTAAACCACATCGAATCAGACCCTGAAAAATGAAAGGGTTCTATTCCTGAGCATACTCAAGCGTAAGAGAAAAAAAAAGACTCGATTAGTAAAGTATTTCGGTCGCTATCGTGTTAACAAGAAAAAGGATCCGCACATACAGACACACGGACGTCCAAGACAGAACTTTTTTAAACTGTTTTTTAACTAGTTTAAATAACAAAAATGACATCAAAAATATCATGAACGTTAAAAATAGTGTTTTTTCTTAATATGTGTGTGTATGTATTATCTTACAAGTGCAATGTATGATACATAAAGACATTTTAAGTTTGAAAAATCAGATGTTTTGCGCGAAGTGACAGTAGTACCCACCTCAACGCTTCGCTTATGAGGCGTGCAATACGATAAAAAGTCACGCACACCAAGTCCATGACGTAAGCCTAATCTTAGCAAAAATAAACTACCCGCAAAAAAACTGCCTTGTCTTTTATAATACTCATATACTGTACTGTTACTTCCAATTATTTATAATAGATTAGTCCACTATCCTTTGAAAGTATATGGTGAAAAAATAACCAGCTTCGGCCATTGTTTTTATGGTGGCACGATAAAAATTAGATTTATGACTAGCATAAATAGATTATTAGGAAAAAATACCACACCTGCGACCATGTGGTCTATTTAATCGGTATTTTTTGCTTCACGAAACAGAGATTAGTTTCATTTAAAAGTAATGTAGAAATATACCTATATTAAATTTTGTGTATTGATTATTGAATCAATATAACAATAAGGTGGTATAAATACGATGTATGAAAGGTTAACACGTCCGTTGCTTGATAACGATACCTAAAGCCCTATGCCTATATATTGAAAGTTGAAACAATATAAAACTGTAAGAGCATTTACTAAATATATGTTTACTAACGTATACAATAATTATAGAATCACGAACAAACTATAAAAAAACTTATACATCTATTATTTGAGTATATTAAACATAATAAAAAAGACAATAAAAACATTTGCCCTTAAGACAAAACCTCCATCTAGAACCTACCAACCTATAAAAAGTAATACCTCGCATAATATTTAGTTACTCGTGTTAAATGAACTTGAATATATTGAATTTCTCAACAAAAAATATATGTTTTCGCACAAAACCCGTTTCAGGTATGCGTGCACTTTCACAAGTCATTCGATAACTTATAGATAAATAATTACTCTTCAAATAATAATAATAATATCTTTGCATCTAACGAATGTGACATGTCGCGACTCGCGGTGGTACGTACACTATCACATACATTTTGTACGTTATATAATGACAAAAGACAAGATGTACGACGATAAACACTCGAATATAATTAGATTCCGTGTACGATAAAAGTTAAAAAATTGCCTTTAATTGTATGACGCATTGGAAGAGAAAACCGTATGAGCATATTGCGCGCGAGTATTGTGAAATTTATAACATATAGTAAGTAGATATATTTATAATAACTTAGAGATACATTGGTACATTTTTGTTTCATTCATTGTTGGTATTGTATTTTTCATATAGCTGGTTCGATTTATTATTATTAAAATAGAAAGAATTTTACTTTTGGCTCTCAATTTGATGGGACATATCCATAGTAGAAAACATGTAAAAATACTGAAATACATGTTGAAAATGTATCTTGTGCGCGATCTTTTCTAGCCTTAAATCAAACTTGAGATATCATTTAGTCAATTAAATTTTAATTAATTCAAAATTCGCACTTTCAGTTCAAATTTCACACTTTCCTTCTTGCATTTTAAATTTTATCATGTTCAACTAGCAAAAAAAAAAATTATAACGATTAATTACATATCGATGACTTTCCGATTAATCGATCCGGTACAGAAATGTATGTCTCTGTGTATGTAGGGAACAAAAAACTAGTCACCCATAACTTCACCTTGCTCCGTCTACCATAACTTTCTAGCTTCATAGCTTGAGAAAAAAAAATCACGTTTACTACTTGTAAATTGTTGAGATTATTCCCATGTACTGAATATTAACTCTTTGTTTACAATTCGCGGAAACATTGTTGGCATTACCTACATTAAATTAAACGAAACAATAAATTTACATAATTTTGCAATAATATGTTTATTGCAGTTCAAATAACTGTCAACTTATATCGCATTTAAAGGTAAAATTACAATGTTTATATTCTTATCTAAAATATTATAATAAGGCGCGGCATAAGTTTAAACGCAAAAATAATTTTAGCGGAAGCTTTTTTCGTAAACCACTCGTTTGTTGGGTCAACATAAAATGATATATTTTGTTCAAAAAGACTTTTTATTACAAAATATTTTTTGATATTTAAAACGAATAATGTTATAAGTGATATACCCTATCGATTATAACTGTGTGCATACTTTAGTTTTTCAGGTAGGTATTTTTTACCATTTAATGTATTATGTATGTAATGAATTATAGCCATACTTTAACACATAACGCAACACTAGTTTCTTATATAAAATCGAGGTCTAAAGTACATAGCCAAAAACCTGTCAATATTGGAGCTTTTGAAAAAAAAACCGCGTCTGTTGCAATAATCAAGCCGGAAGCACGATTTAACGATCTACAATAAAACAACGCACACGTGAAAGCTATCCTTAATTTGTTATATAAAAACACTTAAACAGAATCATTGGTAGCCGACCGCAAGCTATCATTAGTATATTATTTTAATTTTTACGAGTGCGCCGAGATAATAACTCGAATAACTATTGTGAAACGAAACGTTTTACATTGTTGTGATTTAAACGAATGTGTCGTTACGGCATACAATATTTTCCTGTGTGATAATGACTGTGACTGAGAACGGTCGCAGTGCATAAGAATTCAGAATCCATTGCTATTGTGAATATTTTTGTAGATTAAAGAAATCTAATAATTGCCAATTATTCATAAAACTAAGAAAATTTGCTGCTAACAAGACGCATAGTAAACATTTTTCGTTCGTTTAAACGTAACCTACAACAGGCAAATGTCTCTAACTTCAGACAATTCAGATTCAATTGAGTGAATCAATTGACTGCACACACAGTATAACAAACTTAATGTTCTTACCTCATAATACCGGATAACAGTTACAACAATTTACTATAATTTTACTATTTAATAAATATACAATTCAACTAGCACATCACGTAGATGGTAAATACTTGAGATATGATCTTGCTATGTGTCGTGTACGGTGTACCATTCATTATAACTGTTACTATGCACTTTACTCGAATACGTAACATTGTTATGTGTGTACGATCATACGATGCTTGAACTTGCTTTAGTACCAATAATTTACATTTTACGAGAAGATCCGGAGCTTCAATAGTAAGTAATTGTTTAAAAAACAAAATCAAAAATTTTGAGTTGAAATTATTTAAAAATTATATGAGTATTTTTAATTAAGGCGCGTTTGTTAGAAACTTTTATATGTAATTCATGAAAAAGCTAAGTATATTCACTTTAAAAAAGTTAGAAATCTTATTGAATATATTTCACGATACACTTTATCAAATCATCTTAGTTCCTTCAAACATATTTGTCCTATATTTGCTTACATAAAAAAAACCAGTGGTATTAATACGCATTTAAAACTTTCAATTCGACTCGATAAGCCAAATCCGCCCAAATCGCGATGCACACGATATCAAGTTAAGTACATTAAAATTGAAACAAGAATAATTGCGATTGAATACATTCACTTTAATAACATGCATAACGCGCGATCACGCCGCCCGATATATAGTCGATATATTATGTCGATACGTATCGATTATATATGAATCGATTTCACACCCATCTCTCAAAGCAATTCACAATGGTGGATGTTTATGAGTTGTGCAATATAATGTCAGTATGTATCGTGATGTTTCACGGCCTTGTTGCTAATGGTTCACTTGTTCAGACACACAGTTGGCGATAGGGCAGGTCAAATTTTTTGTAAAAAGTTATCTATTGAATAGAAATGGAATGAATAGATTTCAATCCCCGATTTCATCATATGCAAGCTTTTGCTTTAAAAAGTATATAGCTTATTTCCGTCAGCATCGACTGCACCAAGCTGTTTTCATACTCAAATTACAGATTAACTAAATTAAAATACATTGCAAACATATATTACAATTTCATTTAAATATTAATATTACTAGACAACTAATTTAAAACAAGAGACAACCCAGAGCCTCTGGCTTTGTTCATAACAAACAGAAACAGGCCTTATACCTTTACCGCTATATCGCGTAAAAAAAGTTCTTTCCCTCTTACATTCTTAGTGTTATTGCTAAAATTCGGTCAGCAAGACTCACCTACCAAAGAATACGTAATAATATTTCATGCTAATACAATGATTGATATCAATTTCACACCTATCTCTCAAAATCTATTACCGTGCGTGCATGTTAATGTTTACATGTTGTGTAATATGTCAGTTTCATTTCAATTATTTTGTAGTGTGTAACGTATCATGTATGTTTTGTATGTGTGCGTCATACTATATAGTCCTAAGGTTCTACAGTTTAAGAGCAGTTGTGCACTTGTAATAGCAGTTGTGAATACATTATTATACACCCTACAGTCTAGAAAAGTGTTTCATTAATACCAAGCCATTGCATGGCGACCCTGCCAGTGCTGCCTCGCGGCAGTACTGAGCTATGGATCATTTTTGAAAAATAATACTTTAAAAGTGAAAATTTAAACAAATAATTTTAATAATTGTACCGGATAGAAAATTTATCAATATAATAAAAAAATCGACGAACGTGAATATGGAAATTAAGAACAGAATTTATTTGACGAAGAAAGTTTTTTAAAACAAAAAAAATACTATGGAAATTTGGAACATCGTCAATATTTATGAAGAAAATTGTTAAACGAAAATGGAGAGTTGGAAGGATACACCTGGAGCCGGGAGATCAGCCAGTGTGAATAGCAGACATTTTTCCCAAATTCACCAGAATCCCGAATGTCCCGAAATTCAAGAGTGACGACGCAATAAAAGTTTAATTTCGTGAAAAAAAAAGTAAAAGTGAAATTTAAAGTTCAAGCAGTGTATTTTACATTAATGTAAGGTAACGAATTATTTTAGTTAAAAGATTTTTTTTTTGTCAAAAACCATTATTATGTTATAATTATTTATTATACATAAATATATATAGCTATGTATAATCAAAGTACTTAGTAATAGATAATTCTATTAGTTCATTGTTTGTTTTATAAAGCGCTACCAAATAGGGAAATGGTATGCAGCGTCTGTAATTTCGTCTCATATTTCGTGCTACCGTGTAGGTAACTAGGTAGTCATAATGCATCGTTCTGTGCATTTTATAAAAATGTTCGTAATGAAATACGATCTTGTCAATTCAATTTAGTGTGAATCTTTAATTTTTTTTTTTTAAGTTATCATTTTGGATTCGGAGGGTCACACTAATTTCATAAATAATGATTGAAATGAAACTTATATTTCAATATTTAAAACATGATTTAAAGAGACTAAAGTAAAAGTATATTCTTATTTGATTAAATGAATTACCATGATAAATATCTAATGATATTTGTGAATAATAGACGAAGAGAAAAAGTAAATATTTGTCGTTGTATGAGTACAAAAAAAAATTACTCAGATTGTTTTTTTTTTTTATTAGGATATAGACGGAATCTTAGCTTGATCACCTAAGTTTTTTCTTTTATATTCCTATCAAAAATTAAATAATGTGACATTTAATTACTCGAAGAAATAAGAATTAATATTGTATGAAAAATAAAAATAAATTAATATGCAAGCCTGAGAGCTACAATTGAAAAGTGAAATGATATGATTTATTGTTAGTAACAAGGTACACCAGGATACAAGACAGGCACGGAATCCTTGTTAATTCTGATCATGATTAGGTCGAGCTACCACTCGTGAAGATAACTTGGACACAATATGGTACCTATAAATAAAGGTATAAAATATATGATAATATAATGATGTGTTAAAAGAACTGCCTGAATTAATGTTAATGTTATAAGTAAATAAATATATTTCTTGTATCTTGAATTATTGAATATAATAAGATGAATAATATAAAACACGACGGTGTTATTAATTATAATTATGAGGGAAGATTACCCCAAATGAAATTGTGTATCTTGATATTGTTGTACGTATGAGGAAGTACATAAAGAATAAAATATATGAAGAGAATTGAATACAGATAATGAATATTATGTCGTTTCTAAGTATGATGTGTAAACTGTAAGCACATAAATAAACGTATTCTATGAGGATATATTGTAAGATATATTGAAAGATAATTATTATTTTACTCGGATATGACTATTAATTACGGACTGTGACATTTTTAAATACGGATATGACAATAAAATATTTTATAATATTGTATAATTTTTCCATTATTTTTGTACATGAAAAGTTAATTAAAATTATTTGTTTTAATCTATTAGTATTAGTTACTATGTAGTGTGTAAGCCTATAGAATGTTCTTTTTTGGAGTTTTAAAAATAAGTAATTATTAATAAGTGGAAACCCATGCTATTGTTTTAATTTTAATTTTGATTTTATTTACTCGTTTATATGATAGGTATTAAGATATGTAACCAATAACGAAGAAAAAATTTGCATTATATTCAGCTAAAAAAAATGTTAATTACTATTTTTTTTATTATTTTCTATGAGGGGAGATGTAGTGTGTAACGTATCATGTATGTTTTGTATGTGTGCGTCATACTATATAGTCCTAAGGTTCTACAGTTTAAGAGCAGTTGTGCACTTGTAATAGCAGTTGTGAATACATTATTATACACCCTACAGTCTAGAAAAGTGTTTCATTAATACCAAGCCATTGCAATTTATTCAGGCCACAATTATCACACTAGAAACAGACAGATGAAATCAATTTTTTTTTATCTTGACGTGAGGTAATTGTTGTGAAGATGAATAGCTGTCTAATTAAATTTAATTATATTATAATTTCTCACGAAACAGAGCAATGATTGAAAAGCTATGATCATTTTATAAGGATGATCTTTTACTTCCACCTACGTTTGTGCAATTAAAATCAAAACAAGGACTAAAATTAAATTGTATCTACACATCACTAATTCTAGCTTAAAACTTTAAACTTCCTTTGCATATAGGTACCCCAAATCATATTATGTACTTAACACTTTTTTGTTATCTATATTAATATTATAAAGCTGAAGAGTTTGTTTGTTTGATTGATCGCGCTAATCTCGGGAACTACTGGTCCGATTTGAAAAATTCTTTCAGTGTTAGATAGCTCATTTATCGAGGAAGGCTATAGGCTATATATCATCACGCTACGACCAACAGGAGAGGAGCCACGGGGGTGAAACCGCGCGGAGCAGCTA
This sequence comes from Colias eurytheme, assembly GCF_061535395.1. Lineage (NCBI taxonomy): Eukaryota > Metazoa > Arthropoda > Insecta > Lepidoptera > Pieridae > Colias > Colias eurytheme. The sequence continues at coordinate 6,534,616 of NC_142999.1, read as the reverse complement.
GTTTAATCACATTTGACATATCCCATTGATGTGCACAATGCTAACTTGTTTCTCAACGTAGCCTCTTTATTCTACTAAAATAATGATCTAGTTTTCATATTATCTAACCAGCTAAACAAGAACACAACATAAAATTCAAAACAACATTTCATCACGTCAAACGGACGCGTGTATACTTTCTCCACTCAAACCGATGCTATGGGTGTCAGAACAAAGCTTGCGTTAAAATTATTGTTATCGCAATCGTGTTATTGTAAAACTATAATTTTGAAATGAATCGATGCTGTTGCGCAATAGCTAAGAATATATTATACAGCCTACAATGTGTAAATTGTAATAATTATGGTTTGATCTTGTCTAGAAATAAATGACAGGCCTAAAATTATATTATACAAGAGCTTGGACTGAGCTTGTTCTATAATTACAATTTATAATACAACTTTAGGTAAGTTTGCATAAAATGCTTATGCTTCCGAGAGAAAATTAAAAGTCTAAAATAGAACAACTTTACAAGATTTCATATTGAGTTAATTAATTGGTTTTACTTCTAAATTTATTCCATCATTTAATTATCAAATTAATCGGTAACGAAGAATGAATATTCATCCGCCTATTAGCATCTAAATTTATCGATCACTGATCAAACTCACAACCAATCGATCATAGTTTAACAACATTACATCAAGAGAAATGTTGTGTAATCATTTAATACATATACAAAGTCAATAAATTGCAAATCACACACGATTAAGATGCACTCAGGCGCATACACACTCGATATAAAATGTAAATACAGAATTACACAGTGTCATCGCTTTCGCGCTTACGAGTCACGATGTAAGGCTCCGGAAGACAAGTACTTACTGATAAATCTTTTGCTAAAAGTAAGAGCTTACTGTCTACTATATTGACAACGTGTGATGATAATTGTTGTGTTGTACAAAAACTGGAATTAAAAGCCATTTGATACTTATATATTATTTAGTATTTGCATTTTAACGTCACTGGATAAAGATTGTTATTTCTCTATTCAATCAAATCATTTTCGAGTCTGTTAGGATATACTGGACATTGGCGAAGTCCCTTTTTATTGGGTGGAGCCATTAATTAAGAGAAGAAGAAGAAGAGTCTGTTAGGATTTCAAATTTTTATTTTATGCAACAATAATTGCCTCTAGTTACAATGACATTCCCTTTTGACAAGTGAACTTGACACTTTCTAAAATATCAAACGAGCAAAGTCACTTAGAATGCAAAAATTAAACAAAATGTCGCAGTATGCGCACACAATGACCGGATTCAAACCGTCTTGATTATTTATGTGAAAATTGAAAAATATTTATCGTCATTTAAAATATCCTTACAATTTTCAACCAACACAACATACACAAATTTAAGCCTTATTCCTTACAACATAAGGTTTACAAACTTGTGTTTATATAATAGTTACAAGATAAAAAGTAAAACAACTAAAACCCAACTACGACAAAAAACGACGCTGAAAAAGTATAAAACAAAAGTTAAATTGATGAACTCGATGAACTAATAAAGAAGCTATGAACGAAAAGATGTGAATTATATGCAATCAGCCCATGAATACAGGTAAAGTCACAAGCAAATGCTAGTAATATATATATATTCAAAATGTGCAAGTAAAAAGCTTTCAAATGATACCAAACACGGCATATTTATCTTAACTTTATTTTTTTACTCTGTATGTTTTGTCCGCTAGAGGGCGCCACATTAGATTTTGTGAAACCCCATATAGCCTATAACCAGCGGACAATTAAGACGCTTCTAATGATATGTCATTTGTCGAATTCTGATAAGTAGTTTAGAAGTTACGAGGGAACAGATGAACATACATACATACATACATACATACATACATACATACATACATACATAGCCTGTCAAAATCATAACCCTCCTTTTGCTTTGCCGTAGTCGGGTAAAAACTTAAAAGTACATGTGCATCCGATGGCTTGCGCAGGTGCCGACGCACCTTGAAACCGAGATAAAAAAGGAGAAACACTTATAGCAGCTGTTACTCAGATTTCATACGATTGGACCAGTTCGGGAACTTATTTAGACGGATTTGTATAAACGTGATGTTCTCGTTAGTTCACTTCACTAGTAACTTAGTAAGTATCTATACTTTATATGTACAGTCACGAGCAATAATATATGCCTAGGGGGCGATGTGCAAAAATATCTGTCACTAGAACAAATTCAATAATATCTGTCTGCCCGTATACAGCAAAAATATCTGACATTAGTAGGCAGCATAATAAAGTGGCATCAAAATTATATGACGAAAATGTAGAGCAAATAATTGTGACAACCTCTCGAAGCATAAATAATAAATATGTGACGTCACCTAGGAGGCAATAATATCTGACACAATTTTATATTTCTGTATTGTAAAATATAATTGATTCCTCACAAAAAAGCATAAATATGTGACACTAGCTTTCCGCCCGCGGCTTCGCCTGCGTTTTCACAGAAATACCGCATAGTTCCCGTTCACGGCATAAATATGTGACATCAACGATTTCATATTTCTGTATTTTGCATCGATTCCTCACAAAAAGCATAAATATGTGACAACTAGGAAGCAATAATATCTGACACAATTTCATATTTCTGTATTTTGCTTCGATTCCTCACACAAAGCATAAATATGTGTCACCAACTTGGTGGCAATAATATCTGACACAATTTCATATTTCTGCATTTTGCATCGATTCCTCACAAAAAGCATAAATATGTGACATCAACTAGGAAGCAATAATATCTGACACAATTTCATATTTCTGTATTTTGCTTCGATTCCTCACACAAAGCATAAATATGTGACACCAACTAGGTGGCAATAATATCTGACACAATTTTATATTTCTGTATTTTGCGTTGATTCCACACAAAAAGCATAAATATGTGACATCAACTAGGAAGCAATAATATCTGACACAATTTTATTTTCAATTTAATATTGAATTAATATAAAATAAATAAATTTTATTTTAACTACGTTGTTTTAAAACATGATTACCATATTAATTAATATGTGCCGTCGTTGTATACTACATATTGTATGTCTAGATATTATATCCTACTAGCTTAACACCCGCGGCTTCGCCCGCGTTTTCAAAGAAAAACACGCATAGTTTCCGTTCCTGTGGGATTTCCAGGATAAAAGCTCTCATAAGCGCTAATCCAAGTTACCTTCTATGTGTGTGCCGAATTCCATTGTTTTGTCTTTTATTTGTGTGAAAGAGTAACAAACATCCTTACATGATATGAACTTTCGCATTTATAATATTAGAAGGATATCATATCATGACAAAATTAAAGTATTCATATACTTATATGAATACCCACTTGGGTAGATCTATTTTATTTGAAGGTTCAGTGCAACCTTCGTGTATTATTTAGAAATTGTTTTGTTATATTTGACGTTAGCGGCGTTTGACACGATTGCTCCGTTATTCATTTTCATTTACCTATAATATTGCTATTAATTTATTGAGTATCGAAAATTATGGCAAGTAAATTATGGCAAGTTATCATATTATCGTAATTTCATTTAAATAAAAAATATTTACAAAATATAATGTGTCTTTTGTTCATATTCTTACCCCAGCAAAATACAAAACACTAATTCTATAAAAAAACGTTTGGCCTTTTTAAAATCCTATCCTATCTTATCCTACTAGTCCTACTATAATCCTACTTCCTATCCTACTAATCTAGTATTATAAATGCGAAAGTTTGTGAAGATTGTATGTGTGTGTTTGTTACTCTTTCACGCAAATACTACTGAACCGATTACAATGAAATTTAGCAGACATATAAGGGGTAACTTGGGTTAACACATAGGATAGGTTTTATCCCAAAATTCCCACGAGAACGGGAACTATGCGGTATTTCTGTGAAAACGCAGGCGAAGCCGCGGGCGGAAAGCTAGTGTCACATATCTATGCTTTTTGTGAGGAATCAATTATATTTTACAATACAAAAATATAAAATTGTGTCAGATATTATTGCCTCCTAGGTGACGTCACATATTTATGCTTCGAGAGGTTGTCACAATTATTTGCTCTACATTTTCGTCATATAATTTTGATGCTACTTTATTATGCTGCCTACTAATGTCAGATATTTTTGCTGTATACGGGCAGACAGATATTATTGAACCCGTTCTTATGACAGATATTTTTGCTAATCTGCAAATGGTAATATATTTATGCTTCTGACTGTACATGCTATTGAGATAGGTGATAGGTCATCAAACGTTTAATATTCGATACTCACATATTTTTTCTTCTTAATTATTATTCCAGACAACAATGACATCATTCATCATTCAGAACATTCATACCAAGTTTAAGAGAAATCACTTCAAAAGTTTTTGTGTTACACAGCAAAAAATTTGCGTAAACAGCTCTCTGTTTAGATTTACAAAAATTAATCGATTAGCAATGTTTCTAATCATTTCTAGAACCAAATATGACAAAAAAGCCTTATTGAAAATATCACTTAATAACGCAATTGGTCATAAAAGTGAACGACCTAGTTCTATTATAAAAATATTCGACTTGTTAAAAAAACATTCACGGTCATTTTTTTGCAATGGCCTCGAAAGAGCGCGGAGGCTGTCCGAACACGCGAGCTCAAGATTCAGTCATTATTTAATACCAAAGCTAGGCTTGGGGCTATGCTAAACGAAAATCTAATTATAGTCATTTTGTTAGTGTGCATTTTTTGCGGCTAGCAATGTTCATTTCAAGGAATTCTTTTTTTTAACATTACATTTAACAGGAAGTATAACGCTCGTAACGTAATAACAATGGATGAGTAATCGCGCTATTAACAAAAGAAAATTAAGATTGAGTACAACAATGTACAAACACAAATTATAATCATGTAAGACTATAAACTTCCGCCGAAAATGCACGCATTAATAGCAAATAGACATTCCATCGCGAACAGCGCAAACGCCTGAAAGTCGAAACGAAACGAAATATAACAGCTGTAGAAAGTGCATACACTTCAGATATGAATCTACGCGACAATAGCACATCCAGTCGGATTTCCTCAGGCTTTCACGGTGTTATTGTCACCGCAAAGTGATTCAATATCTCATAAGTGTCCCACGCCTTGACCGGCGGCCGCCGCTGCTGCGCTCGATACAAGGTGACAGCCTTTCAGACTCATTACCGATAATATCGTGTATTTAACGATCTGTGAAATATTATTTTAAAATGTGTACAGCTAGACCGATAAGCGTTAATTAGGTACGCCTTTGAAAGTAAACGTTAAAAACGTTTGAAGAAAATTAACGCTATTTTCCATAATTATGAATTCAAACTATTATAATTAAATATTAAATATTTTATCCATAGTTTCAAGCATTCAAGATCGCAAGTCGAAACGTAAAGCCTTGTAATGTTGCTTACTACGGTTAGACCTTCTGTAATCTTGTTAACTACATATAATCACTTATTTGTATTAAAATATAAGTAATTCAAATAAATTCTGTATCCAATATGAATAAAATTTAATATGACATATTTTATTCCACGTTTTCTAGCTTACCACCGGCATTATTATGTAAAACCATTCTAGCCTGCAGTATCCAACAAAACTTTACCAATATTATATTTTAAACTTTCACGCAATATCCTAGCGACCTTTATGTAAATTAGCTTGTTAAATTCGCTTTCTATAAACTGATAAATTGAAGGATACAAATTCTCTTTTAATACAACTTTACTGCAAGTAATAAACTTACTAGTATATATGCTAGTATCGTACATCTTCAATAGAACAATATCAATCATAATAAAGCGTATGTCGTTAAGTATGTACGAACGCTAAAAGGCTACAATCAATCCATCACGGCTGACATGTTATTAATAATCAATCAATTACAAGACGAGTTATTATATGGTCTTCAGGAGTGTCAATGATATGAGAGAAAGCGTTTAATTGGTTGATATATGGACACAAAGATCTGATCACACAGCAAGATTTCTGCCTGTTTAAATTGCCAAACGATCACTTAGTTGGGATAGCTTAAAACAATTATAACTCTTGCCCATACCGAGATGTTGGCCAAAACTGTTTATCTGTTTTGCAAATTGCTCTTTAAACAGATATCAATAAATACGGGAACAATTTTTACTTGCGACCATTGCATTATGCATTTGTTCTTTGTCGTAACATGACTTATCGCTTCTTATTCTTACATATACCTACACAAATTTAAATACTACATACCTGTATAGCAATGATTAAGGGCCGATTTTTCAATCTTTGGTTAAAATTTATCCGTCCAATAAAGTATTACACGAACATTTTAAAATGTCAGCTGTCATATACGGAGAATTAGAATACATTTTTGAAATGGTCGTTTTATACGTTATTCGATGCATAAGTTTTAACCAAGGATTGAAAAATCAGCCCTAAAAAGAACAAAATTACCCACTGATAAGAAAACCTATACATAAATAAACAAATGACTGAAATTCCAATAATTGTTTTTCCTAGTAACCATTTAGGTATATATTTACGTAGGTATATAACTCCTAGTAATCTGTGCTTATATCTTCAACTATTTTCCATACTTTTCACTTGCACTTTCGTTAAAATATTACACTGGAAAGGAAGAAAAGATTCTATGTACTACAAAGGCCCTAACAATCGCTTGTATAAAATGCCACAGATTAACAAAACAACAAAATCCTTCCAAACCATACATCATATCGCGTCATAACCTCCCGTCACAGAGCTACATCCACAGTTCACTCTCCACCTACACTTTTCACTTACGTTACAAGTCTACAATCTACATGACATTTGAATGGGCGAGGTTGAAGTTCAATCACACTCATTACATCCAGTGTTATAACTGTTACTGTTTGTGACGCAATAAATATACGATTACTTAATATATTATAACACTCTCTCCACCGATGAAGGTACATTGATCGATCAGCGATTGCATTTTGTTTTCAATTATTTCATAATACGCACAAACAATTGCAACATCTCATCCCATTTTATATTTAATTGTACATTGATTGATTGAGGTTAACCTTATTTATATGAATATTATCGATCATCACCAACATTCACTATCATCCTAATTCCTTTATGTAATTTAAAACTATATTTACATCTTAAATGAACCTTATTATATGATGAAGAATCGACAGAAATTATTTCACACTATCTAAAAATTAACAAAGCAATTGGTAGAACACTCTGTAAGTACCTAGTTTACTTTAAATTATTTATTCTCAATACTGGAAATTATTTCGTTTCAAAGACAGATCCATTAAAATACACAGGTATTTAACCTATTGTTATCTATATTCCAGTTAATAGCTCCTTCGTTCGAACAATTAGAAGCAAATATAAACTTGTGAGTGCTAGTAATATCCATCGAGATTTATGAATGCGCCTTGCAGCCAGACGTCCAATAAAATGTTTGTTTTATCGTTTAGTGACACTGGCTTTCCTCTTCCCTTATTAATTAATAAATACCGAGTTATAACAGAATGATAAACTGCCAATATTTCAATAAGAAAGAGAAAGCCATAAGGCGGTGGCTCATAGTTTCAATACAAAGTCAAGAGTCACCTGCCTAGAACCCCTGGGGTAATTTTCAATCATTCACATCATAAATTTCATACCACACTTGTTTTGGAAATTAATAATCATAAGGAATGTTTGATTTACTTAAGGCTCACCTACATGAGTTTTTAATTCTTCTGATCTCATACTTGTATATATACGTCCAATAAAGTTAATTGAATAGAAGTAATATGCATCATAAAACCTACCTATAGGTATTATAGAGCGAGACGAATAAAATATTTTCACTTCCTTCATCTCTACATTTAAATTGGTGCCCATAACTTGCCTCACAAGTACCCATAACGTATATTTACTCTGGTATTAAATAATAGGCTATTATTTTAGATCATTCACTTTACATTCTATCGCCCGACTCGTTATATATTTTACAAACGACCTTGTCACGAATCGCCAGTAAAATGTGCTTTATGATATTATGCGTAAACACCATGCCACTTTCACCCCTTTAAGATACAGCGACTTTCCAATCTTAACAAGAATACCTTAAAATGTCGCAAGCTATATACTAAACCTCCTTGTTACCATAAAAATATAGCCGCTCGATATTAGATGAGAGAAAAATTCGTAACAAGTTACTGTTGCATTGCATACCACATGTGTTATAGTCTGGTATATAATTTAAGTAATATGTTATTCTTCTGAGAGAGATTGTTAATTTTTATAAAGTTAGTACATATTTCCTATTAATTATGAGGTCATCATCCAAATATTTAAAATAGTTTTCAAACAAAGCAATAGTAAATTACCAAACCGCGCTCACTTCTGAACCCATTAATTTGCGTAAACATGAAGCAAGCAGAACCTTAAAACTGAGACAATGCGCAAAAAACGCGTGAGAATTATTAAAACAATTTTAAAGAAATAGCCGAAGCATCTTCATTATATTCGCGCGTATTATTACGTTATGCTCTTATACGAGTGAGTAATCGTTGTTCGTCATCGCCACCAAAATACCACAACGTTTCAATATAGCCAAGTGTTAAGTTAAGCTCGGCAAATAAATAAAAAAAAACTACATAATATTGGCACATTTCCAGCGGCCTTGATCCGCTTAGGGAATAGTTAGTCGGCGGCAACTTACGCGTCCCACATACATTTGTACTAAGAATTAATCCATGTATTGATACAATATGTTACATGTTACACTAACTAATTTATGTTCTAATGTACAAGATTGCAGGGAGGCAACAGCAAACCTTTACGCCACATCGTTATTATAACAACGAGTAGGTGTCAAAGTGATTTACACAACTTTTTATAGGTACAGATTGTGGTCATTGATTGATGGTTTCGACTTTCGATAGTAATTGTAGTATGGATAAGTTCAAATGCAAGATCGATTTTAAATAACGATCATTTCATAATATTTACGATAAGGATACAATATACAGTGGGGTGAGATGACATGCATGACGAAAAAAGTACATACTTACATCTATCAAGTATAGAAAGATATATTCTTTCCTTACCGTAAGAGCAACTTACAGTAGCATAATGATAATCATGAAAAATGGAATTCCTGCATTAAATACGCAGTTGTTACTACAAACGCCTACAAACTTCCACTACAAACTTATAAATCATTTGCATATTCATTGACCGAGTAGTAACCTAGCTAACCAATACCAACCAACGAAATATAGTATGTATAAACCTAATTGTGATATAAATAAATATATTCCCGAGATGCTCACGTGTTCATAACATAGGAATTGGGTCAACTGGACCGTGTGAGAGAATTCCTACAAGTAGCCGCCTAATGCCGAACGCCGATACGTGGACGATCTTAAAATATAACCTAAAGTTCATCTTGCATCACACCCGCTAATAAACTATTGTTGATATGAGTCTTCCAACCTTGATTTGATGGACTGAGATTTGAGACTGTGGACAGTAGAAGAGATAAACGAACTATTTTTAGTGGCTAGTGTTGACATCGATATACCTTTCGAGTGGGTATTTTAAACCAATCTTTTGTTATGCTAAATTCTGCTGAAGAAATTAAGATTCTTCATTTAGATTAGTGTTCTGATTATTCAATTCTATGTTTATTTTCTTTCCTTTTAAGATTTCCTATATTATATTATTTAACATTTTAACACTAGATTAGGAATTTATATTCCATTTTGATACAAACCAAAAAAGACTTTCCTAATTAACCGTGCCGACTCGAATTGAATAACACACAAATAACAAAAATCCAATCATAATGACACAATTATGACGCAACTGACAAACTATGACACCTTGAATGGCATTTATGCAACGGGCCCATTGAAGAGGCACAATACCTTGCCACTGTTAAATCTATTATTTTTAATACAAGCTACTTAGTGTTATGTAAGAACTTTCGCTATCTTTCGATTGAATGTAGTTACGTTAATAATATGATTACGAATCAAAGCGTAATTAGCGGTTGACAGCAAAATTGTGAATAATAGACCTCAGTGCTACTGCGCTTTAATCCGTATGGTGATGATGATAAATGGTCAGACTTATATAACTACATATTCAATTATTGTAAGTACAATATTATATTCAAATATTTAAATGTAATCCCTTCGAGTACATTGCTACGGAACAAAATCAACTAAAAAGTTATGGCAATACCTTGATCATGTAAGTAGATTGAAGTCACTACCAAAAATATATAATATATTACACATAAGGCATAATCTACTCATTCTATCGAACTATTAATTTACCAACATTCAGAATAGCCCCAAACCTAATCTCAAATCAACACGTATAATTATAATTGTTAAACAAATCACGGTGTTACAATGACTAATTATTGTTTCTCCGAGTTACAAACAAAATAATTGTAGTTATAAATTATTTGTTTCGTTACCTTATACGTTATACGGGACATTGATTGATCTTACCTGTGAACAAGAAAATGTTTGATTAGATAAAATAAATTATGATAACGCTACAAACAATTTTGTATATGATTGTATTATAAGAATTATCTAATAGTTTATGGGATTATTTGATGTCTAATCAAAGCTTAAAATGCAAAAATTTCATAAATCTGTTATGATAGATAGGTTTAAAAAATAGTTTGATTATTTATTTTGAGTTTTGACTGTGGAAGAAACATGTATAAACACTAATGATTTATTTATTTATTTATTCTTCATTGTATACATAGTAAGGAAATACAAAATATAAAACAAAACAAAATAAAAGATATAGAATGGGCGGCCTTATGGCTATAAGCCATTTCTTCCAGGGAACCGTACAACAGTATACAACATTAAGTTGATGTTTTAAGACAAGGTTATCTTTTAAGAAATAATTTGTATCACATTAAAAATAACTTACAGATCTCCAATCACACGCTTCGAAAGCCGTAATGTCAGCATGTGTCATCCCCGAAAATAGTGTGACCGTTATAATTGGGTTTCAAATAATAATAATATCAACTCTCCAGATGTCCTGCCTCCCACAGTCGGGTGTTTGTAATCATTACGAAGCGCCATGTTGATTCGATACCGTTTTAATCGGCGGGAGATATAATTGCATGGGAATTGGTTTGTTATATGGCAATATTCATACGTTGGCAGGTTAAAATGTTTCAGTGATGCGTAGTTCGTGGTATTGATATTTTTAATAATATATCGAAATAATGTAAAATGCAACGAGACAAGATTGTTATGGGTTATTTTTCTTAAGCACACGGTGATATGAAGCAAAACAACTACGCTATTATGAAGGAAACGTTTTATTTCATTGACGTACACAATCAATAGAAATCTTAACTAAAAGTAAGAACTAGGTACATAATATACTTATTATAAAAAAAACAGTTAGACTTAACCAGAGGATAATAACTAGTAGGTAGTAACTAACGTAACTAATTCTAACAAGACTTATATCTAAGTAATCTTAGCAAATTAGTGAGGGCGCCAGGAGGATTTTATTTATTGAACGGGATCCTTCCAATCCCTGCCTTTTAGTTAGCTCCAGGTAGTAAAAATCAGTCGCATGGATATCGAACGCGTATTATTTTGATCACGAGATTGAAGGCGTTTCATACAGGCTACAAACAAGACATAATTTTAGTTTTTATTTACTTTTGAGTTTTAATTATCTTAACATTATAGTTCTAAAATTATAACTTACCCCTTCTCGCACGAAAATAATAGCACAAACTTAGAATATGTAATCACACTTATAATTATGATATTATTTCAAACAAATTACACCGACAAACGGTGTGCCGAGATCCACTGCTCAACGACCACTGTCCTTTCAATGACATCGTATAAGGATTTCCAGACGTTTCTTAAAAATATTAATAATTATAAAAAATGCATTGAGATTCGTGTGGATTTGAACTTACGACCCGCGGATCTACGCTCCACATTAGTTCCACTGAGCCACTCGTACGATAGCTCAAGTCGTGAAACTACGTTACAATTATTGTTAGTTTACCAAACATAATATTCCCCCAACCAACACAAGAAATGAGATGCCATAGTTTATGCATCTCATTTCTTTCATGCGTTATGTTCACGCCAGAGAGGCTTTAAATCCTTAGCATGCCAAATACCTATTGACTTACCATGACAATTATTAAGACGATAGATGTTATCTGATAACTTAGCTACTATTATGGCTTTTTCAAATTTAGGTGCTAACTTTGCCATAAATTTATTACTGGCATTAGAAAGCAACTTAGTTCTTTTCCAAACTACATCACCTATGTTAAAATTTGCCCGCCTACGTTTAATATTGTATAATTTTGAACTTTTATAATGTGAGGTCTTAATTTTATGCTCAACGTCGCGAAAAAGTTGGCTTCTTCTCTTTAAATCCATCAAATAATTATCGGTCTTAATGACGATAGAGTCAACATCTATTATTTGCGAATCCCTCGAATTTAAGGTTTTAGGAGGCACAGCAGTCTCCCTACCAAGAAATAAGTATGATGGTGTAAAACCTGTTGTTTCATGAATCGATGTTCTAATGGCATGACCAAAATTGTGTAAATGTACATCCCATTCATTATGTTTTTTTTTTTATTAATATATGTTGAGATCATAGTGCCAACAACTCTATTGACGCGTTCTGTTGGGTTACTTTGGGGATGGTAACTGGGCGTATACCAAATACTGGTATTGTATTTTGACATCAAATCCTTAAATAAATGAGATTCAAATTGTTTCCCATTATCTGAAATAATCGCTTGAGGCACTCCAAACAGTAAAAACTGTTTTTCAATAATGTCACAAATCTTATCGGCTTTTCCTGTTCGTAGCGGAAATAGAAGAACAAACTTACTGAATAAGCATGTAATGACAAGTAACATAGTGTTACAGTTTTTACTTTTAGGAAACGGTCCCATGAGATCTAATGAAATCACTTGCCACGGTCTAGTGACTGTACGATGACTACCCATATGCCCTAAGGGTAATTGTTGCGACACTTTTGCTCTTGCACACACTTCACACTTCCCGACATACATCTTAACATCCTTCAATATGTCAGGCCAGTAATAATGTTGTTTTACTCTAAATAAAGTTTTCCGTACTCCCAAATGACCTGCAGTGACATCATCATGGCAACGTTTCAAAACATCTCCTCTGAGAGCATGCGGAATGTACAATTTCCAGTCGTTAACTTTATCTGGATATTGCTTCAGATGAATTTTCTTATATAATAACCCATTTCTCACTTGCCAATTAGGAACCTCGCTACCGCTAGTAATTTTTAAGACTTTATTTCTATACCATTCGTCCTTATGTTTCTCTAAATTGCTGAGAAAGTTACTTTCTATACAGTCTCCAAGGGCATCAATAGATCGTGATAGAACATCAGGAACAACGTTAGATTTACCGGGCCTATGGATTATATCGAAACTGAACTGTTGCAATTTCATGGCCCATCTCGCAAGTCTACCATGTGGGTCTTTCATTTTATGAAGCATTTTTAGTGCACTGTGATCAGTGACGACTGCGAAATGCGATCCATCTATGTAGGGTCTGAATTTTTCTATAGCATACACAATGCTCAAAAGTTCTCTTTCCGATGTCGTATATAATTGTTCTCGCTCATTAAGTTTTCTACTAAGAAAAGCTATGGGTTTCTCGACGTTGTCAACCTTTTGACATAAGACTGCTCCTATACCTTTATTTGAAGCGTCGCATTGAATAATAAAAGGTTTATTAAAATCAGGACAACAAATCACTGGCGTCGTGGTTAAGAGTGTCTTTACTTTAACAAATGCGTTATCTGCCTCATCCGTCCACTTAAATGTTTTGGATTTTCTCCCTTTTGTCAACTGATGGAGGGGTGCTGCAATGAGTGCAAAATTTTTAACAAACCTTCGATACCAACTTGCAATTCCAATAAATCTCTTTAACTCTCTTAAATTTTTAGGTCTTGGGAAATTAATAATAGCTGACACTTTTTCAGGATCAGTACGCAATCCATCTTTATCTACAATGTATCCCAGAAAACGCATACTTGAACGCGCAAATTTGCATTTTTCTATATTTATTGTTAAACCGGCATCTTTTAATATGCTGCACACTTGTTTAAGAATGTTCAGATGTTCCTCTAACGTTTCTGAACAAATAACAATGTCATCCAGATAAGCCCAAACTTTGCCCTCTAAGGCATGAAACAAAATATCCATGAGTCTTTGTTGTGTTTGTGATGCATTTACAAGACCAAAAGGCATTACTTTAAAATGATACAACCCTCGACCTGGCACTGCAAACGCTGTCTTCTCTTTACTACACTTATCCAGTTCAATTTGCCAAAAAGCAGTTTTGAGATCTAAAGTACTAAGAAATTTTGAGTGTCGCAAGTTGTCTAATATAGAAGCCACTCTAGGCAAGGGGTATGTATCTCTTTTAGTGACCTTATTCAACTGCCTACTATCTAAACAAAGTCTATTGGAGCCATTTGGTTTTTTAACCAGTACTATTGGAGAACACCAAGGACTGTAAGATGGCTCTACTACATCCTTGGCTAACATTTCATCTAGTTCACGTTCAATAATTTTCTTAATAACTGGAGAAAAATTGTATTGCTTTTGGTATATCGGTTTACTATCACCGGTATCTATTGTATGCTTCAGAATTGTTGTTCTACCTAATCCTGACCCAATTTCTTCCTTAATATAATTAATAACCTCATATAAAGACTTTTTCTCATTTTCATTTAAATTTTCTTCACTTATAATTGCTGGTTCTTCATCTGATACCGTATTAATATGTAAACCCTCTTTTATATCATAACCTTTAAATGTAAACCCTATATCAAATAATTCAAAGAAGTCCTTGCCTAAAATCAGGTCTTGAGACAGATTAGGCATTACCAATATCGACATGACGTGAAATTTATTATTAAATTTAATGGGTACATCAACAATTTCAGAAAGAGTGTGATTAGTTCCATCTGCAGTAGAAATGTAAACGGGTTCTCGTTTCTGCGTCTTTAAGTTTACAACCTTTAAATATTCTATAAACCTTAAATTACCCACGGATCTAGTAGCTCCCGAGTCCAATAAGCCACTGAATCTTTTACCAAGGATGTTAATACAAACGTATGACCTATTATCACACTCCTTCCGAAAGGTCAGAGGTGAAATTACTTCTCGTGACATGAATAGCCGAACGTAATTTAACCAGTTCTGCCACTCAATACTGTTTCGACTAAGGGGAAAGGTTAGTTGGCAGTGTCTTGCCCTTCCCCTTTCTCGTTTCCCATACAATTACATTCTTTAGATGTAATGCCAAATCGACCACATCTATAACAAAAAAGTCGTTGCTTGGGCGCTGCACAAGATCGAAATAAGTGTCCAGATTCACGACAATTCCAACATCTGGATTTATTACTATATGTCTTTGGAACTAAAGCTTTTACTTCATGTATCTCGTGATTATTTTCAATACTAGACTTATAGGCTAAATCCGGTTCCATAGATCTATAAGAAGATTTAGGTTCTTTGAAGTTATCACAATTAATTTTGGTTCTTTCCAAAATTCTCAAAACATTAATCAAATCGGAAATAGAAGAAAATACGTCCCTACATACGGCTCTTTGATAGTACGGTTGAAGATTTTTTATAATTATCATTATTTTCTCCATTTCTGAAATTTTGTTTGGAAGTCTATTAAATAAATTTTGCATGACGGATACGTAAATAACTACAGATTCATTAGAACCCTGTGTTCTAGATTTCGCTTCAGCCAGCAATTCTTCTTGATAGTACGGCGACTGAAAATTACGTTTTAATAAGATGACTAGTTCATTCCAGTTTTCTATATATTCTCTATTAGCGCGAAACCAAATTAAAGCATCTCCCTTAAAAAAATCAATAGCATGTCTCCAAAGATCTTCATCCGTTGCATTTCTAGCATATTTCAATTCATTCACTCGCTCAATAAAAGCGTTAACACTAACACTAGTGTCGCCCGAGAACTGAACACCCCATTGGCTAATAGGCACCAACTTGTGTCTTAATATTTGGGTCACTTGAGCATCATTTACTGAAGTCGAATTAAAAACGTTCTCCGGTAATTTATCATGAAAATATTGAATGCCTAAATCATCATGAGCAAAGCTAACTCTCTTTTGTTCTAAGTCTACTTTCGAAGTGCATTCTTTGTTTAAATACGTTTCGCAGGGGACTTTAGATGTCGACGGCCCAATGACGTCAACATCCAATTCATTAAGTATCTTATGACTATCTTCACCCAATGATTTTTGTAGAATTTCTTTCATTTCCTTAGTAATTTTATCATCATCCTCCATATCATCCTTAGCCTCTAAATCATTAAGTAATATAACAGCCTTATCCGACAAAGCTTTGTGCTTCTCCTTATCTAATGTTTCAGCTGCTTCAATGAATTTTAACCTATTCATCACATGAATTAAACGAGAGACTAAACGTTTATAAAGCTGCTTATCGGGTTTTTCTTTTAATTCGGACACATAACGTAAAATGCAATCTAATTTATCTGAGCATATATCTAATTCATTACTAGGATTTTCACTACATTGGCTGGGTGCTTTTAATTCATAAGAAACCAGTTTTAAATTTTCAACATGTAACATTTTTTTTAAAACAAGTTTTAATGCTGAGGCTAAACCCCCTGGATGCACGTATCCACGGCACGCGAGTTCAAACTCCACCTCATCCTTTAACAAATACTGTGGATCCATAATTAAAAGGTAGGTATACTATAAAATCTAATGCGCCTATAAAAATCGTGCAAGAAAGAATAAGTTGTATCCTCAAATAATTTACATATAAGTGTGTATAAAAAGATCACTATCCATGTAACACTAAATCTTATATTCGATCAACAAATTTCTTATAAACAATCATTCCATATAATATACATATTACACCAAATCCACAATAATAATAAATAGAAATCTTATTTTGACAAGTATTAAGCACTTACATGTATTCAAAAAATAATGTATTTAAACTACCTATTTTAAAAAACTAAATTAAAACTAAACGAATTAATCAAGTATCTATTATTGAGATTAACCCGCTAGCTAATTAAAAATAACAAGCACAGTTTTGTTAAATTAATATACTAAGAGTATAAATAAATAATCCCATTGTTTTAGCGTTGGGCGCCATTTTGTTATGGGTTATTTTTCTTAAGCACACGGTGATATGAAGCAAAACAACTACGCTATTATGAAGGAAACGTTTTATTTCATTGACGTACACAATCAATAGAAATCTTAACTAAAAGTAAGAACTAGGTACATAATATACTTATTATAAAAAAAACAGTTAGACTTAACCAGAGGATAATAACTAGTAGGTAGTAACTAACGTAACTAATTCTAACAAGACTTATATCTAAGTAATCTTAGCAAATTAGTGAGGGCGCCAGGAGGATTTTATTTATTGAACGGGATCCTTCCAATCCCTGCCTTTTAGTTAGCTCCAGGTAGTAAAAATCAGTCGCATGGATATCGAACGCGTATTATTTTGATCACGAGATTGAAGGCGTTTCATACAGGCTACAAACAAGACATAATTTTAGTTTTTATTTACTTTTGAGTTTTAATTATCTTAACATTATAGTTCTAAAATTATAACTTACCCCTTCTCGCACGAAAATAATAGCACAAACTTAGAATATGTAATCACACTTATAATTATGATATTATTTCAAACAAATTACACCGACAAACGGTGTGCCGAGATCCACTGCTCAACGACCACTGTCCTTTCAATGACATCGTATAAGGATTTCCAGACGTTTCTTAAAAATATTAATAATTATAAAAAATGCATTGAGATTCGTGTGGATTTGAACTTACGACCCGCGGATCTACGCTCCACATTAGTTCCACTGAGCCACTCGTACGATAGCTCAAGTCGTGAAACTACGTTACAATTATTGTTAGTTTACCAAACATAATAAGATAATAATTATAAATTTAATTGTGTCCTGAAAACCATTAAAATAATTAACAGCATATTAGTTCAAAAAGCTGACAACATTCCCTTTCCTATATAATCAAAGAACATAACGCAGTACATGCTATCAAAAAGTTCAAAAACTAGCATATACTACATATTGCTTACATACAACAATTACCCAGATAACGTACTTTCCAAAATCCACAGCCACCTACACATCCCTATAACCATCACAATCGATCGTTCCACATAATACCCCCATTGCAATAATTCAAAGCCTCAGTACATTATCATATCAGCGCTTATCAGCCGCAATCAGCACTTGAGCACGTCCAGATAGTGTCAGACGGCAGCGGAGACCTAAAAATACTGGTGATATCATGTGAGAATTCAATTGTTTCCGCTGGTATCTACTTTATTATGTGTGAGACTTTGTGTCTACGATTGTGTTGTCTTTTTGATTTTATATCAACGCACAATAATTAATACGAACAGTAAAATATGAACCATGACAACGTTTTATAATGTTTCCATTGGTCATACTAATAATATTATTCACAAATTATTCCAAGAATCGAGACAACTCTCTATAATAGAAAACCTTCACAATAATAACGAAGACAGTAGGTAGGAATAAATTGAAATATGTTGAAGTGAAAATGCCTATAATATCGCTTTTTTGTTGTAGGTATATTGAGCTGGGGCAGCTTGCAAAATAAATCCAAATGTTTGAAGGTTCGCAATATTTCACTGTTAATCAGCTTTTTCAGTTTATTCATAGTTATTCCGATTGAATCGTTAATGAATTGCCAGTTGTATAAACGATCGCATGTATAATAATCCACATGCATACGATCCGTATCGATAACACCATAAGCGGGATTCCACGAGAAAGCAAAAGAATGGCGTCCACCAGAACAGGAAAAAAAAGAAAGTGCAATAATGAAATTTTTGTTTAATCAATTCAGCCTCGAGCGGATTTAAACAAATTCGACATACACAGTTATCGTGCAAGCTTAAACATCGAATGAGATTAACTATAGCACACCTCGTTTCGTAGTTATTACATGTCAGTTCTAATTTGATGTCGGTAAAGAAAAACATTGATTGCCTTGTTGAGTTTGATTTATGTGTGTGTTGATCTAGATATTGGAGCTAATAGCACGCTTCCTATGCAGCGTGTATCGTGACCTCTGTAGGACCACCTCTAATTTCATCGACATAGTTTTATATGGCTTTTAATAGCCAAGTTGAGACATAAATCGAAAAACTAACGAGGTATAACTAAAATAAATTGGTATCGAGTATCAATCTTGATTGGTCGTTGATGCGATTATTTTTATAATGCAATAAAGTTGTTGTATATTAAAGTTTTGTTTTCCATTATTTTGAATAGATAATACTCTTTATTAAAAATAGAGGAACTTTTAGTCTGATCCTCTTAGAGTTCGTAACATAGATCTAAATAAAGTAATAAATTGCTTTTTAAAACCATTGTGATTTATTTAATTGCGGATTTTACATATTCGCACAATATTATACACAAACACAATGAATAACTGTTACACCAACCTATGTTTGACCTACACAAACCCCATTGTAATCTCTTATCTTATTTCTTAAACAACACAATAGGATGGCATAGATTTACAGGAACACTTTATCATTTCATCATAAATTAATGTTATAATTTTACAGCATATTCTCATTTATACATATTATTATACACCTTTTGCTTTCTTAGGACACTAGTTAGCGCATGAGCGTTACAAACAAGAGACGCTGAGTTCAATGCCCGATGGTCACTTGTAAAAAGTCCGTCTGACAGACATAAGGCTGATCACCTACTTGCGCCAAACAATTTATCTATGTATACTCCATACGGATGCTGTACAAAAAACTTACTGAATAATAAAAAAAGCATTGCACAAATACACCATTTTGCTCTTTTCTAAGAAGTGGGTTACTAAATGTACAAACGAATGTCAAACATCAAATATGTATTAGGTATGTACTAATCAATTGATGTCCATACATTCATGTTACGTAATTCACAAAATATCAGTTTAGCTGAGGACAGTCACGTATCAACTCGGGACGAAATAAAACGCAAAGACATGCTTACATTCGCGTTTTTATATTTTATTATAATTGATAAGCGCGCGTAATCTAAAGTGGAGCATCACCTAGATATAAAAATCAATAATTTGATAAGATTACTATTATAAGGGGCCCGTTTCGTGTGATATATGTTTTCCGCATATTTTGAATCTATCGTTTCTAAAATACAGGAGAAGAGTATATCTCTAATTGGTCATTTTATAGGTGGATACCAAATCTATAAGTGCCAATAAAATTAATGTAATTTTCCAGTAACTTTATTATAATTTGAAACTAAATCTATTCTAAACATTAAACTCCAACCTAAATAGCCGTTTACAAATTCGCAATCAGAGTTGAACCGGTAAACAGTTGCAATGAGTAAGAGGAATCTAAAATAGGCACAATAATGTTCAAACTGCATCCTGCTAGTGCCGTAAACGGGTCACCGACTGTTATAGTAAACGATTTATACAAAGGTTCAACGCTACACCGACTCGACTAATAGCCACTGGTTTCTGTTATAGGGAACATTGTTGGTACAAAAACGAGAAGCGAATTGTAGGAATTATCACATGTAGTTTGTAGTATGGAGTAGGTCGTCTTCTCGTGCATATTTTGAATGTTTTCTGCGATATAATAGATCTGATTATTTATCATTATGTTCGTAAAATAATGCAGATTTGTCGAATGCATCTTTAATCGCAATAGGTTGAATATAACACGGGTGAGACGTTTATGACACAAAGTATGCGAAAGTCGACCTCCGGAAGATCTAAGCTTCATTTACTAGATATTTTCAATCCCAATCATACAATATTAAATGCTGCAACGTAATCAAATGCACTTATTAAAATATCAAGTCCAACATGTGCCCACATTTTTATTTTTTATACTAACAACGCGCTTTGCCAACGATCAGCGAGTACATTTGTATCCATTTCTGTCGAGCAATTACGCGTATAACTACCCGATACATTACTATATGTCAACGTTTAACGTCATTACGTCATTAGACCGGCGCCGATTTTTTATAACTAGCTTTAATGCCACATGGCGTAAAATTATAGAACATTAGGCATGTGGACAACAGTAATTTTATAATGGCTAATAACTAGTAACAAAAACAAATATGTATCTATTTATACGTTAAAGGAATAAATTGATACGGAAAAAATTGATCTTAAATAAGTATAATTAAAAATACTCATTATTATAAAACGTGTGATGTTTATTCTTCAATTACGGATCCAAACAGTTTGTCAACACCTGTATGAAAATATAAGTTTTGTTTTTAAATAAGACTGTCATGTTTATTACGTAACAAACATACATTACGTGTGTAGTAGACTCTACACACAGTACAGTCTGTAGTTTTAAAATACAACATTTCCATGCCTTATCGTACTTCAAACTTAATCATAAAACATTTTTTCACCTACAAGTCACCAACCAACACTGTAGCCATCATTAAAAATAGACACGGGCCAGGTGAGTTTTTTCTATAAAGAGCGTTCCCAGAAAGGAAACAACTTGTACGCTCCGGCCCATTAACACTTCCTCCCGGGAGCGTCGCCGGCGTCACTTCTGGTTACATCACGCGGAAACATCCGAAATTCAATTATTCTTTGATGTTATCTGTGCTTTGGTGTGACGTGATGACGTCACGCGCACGCTTTGGAATAAGACGCGGGAAAAGGGATGTTTCTATATAGTTCTATGTTCTATGATATATAATTTTATGGAAGCAAGTTAAAGTACCTTAAACATGAATTAAATAATCACTTTTAAATTATCATACGATGATTGTAACAATAATAAGGAATTACATATCAGCGGAATGCATATGAGTGAATTACATATTTGGGTGACTGATAAGATTATGAAATACATACATTTCTCCAATGAAATTCGCTTATAACTGAAGATACAATTCCTGATAACTTGTCCTACAGTATTCTACTAGAAACCTCTAGTGTAAATTTCACATATTTAGTACAAAAAGGTTAAAATCCTCGTGTTACGGTTTCAGGATCAATGACCACAGCAACGACAGGCTATCCCTTGGGTACTTTATGTGCCTTGGCACGCCAATATTTAGTCCTGAGTCTAATCTATTAATTAGTTTATGTGAGTCACAAAAAAACCACAATAGTTACAAACCATTTCAACGGGTCAAACTATTTACACCGTGAATTGTTCACGGAAAATATAATATTAAAAACAAGCGACACAAATATCACAGAAAATAAACGTTAACGTTTCTAACGTTTTCGTTTGTTTATTATCAAGTAAATACGATACCTCGGAAAATGTGGAAATTCTAAACATTAATAGATGCAATTAATGTTGCCTTGAGAGCAATTATAAAGCAATGAATTCAGATTACTGTTCCGATAATGGAACTACAGCCTACAGGTGATAATTTGACCGGAATAATAATGAGCAGTAATGTTCGTACCATGTGTGGGAAACCGCTGACCGCGTGCTGTGATTAGGGTTGCCAGGCCATAAAATGCAAAGGCCGGACTGCGCACTATATAAAGCCGGACATTTTAGCCTAAAAGCCGAACATGTTTTTTTTATTGCCAAACATAATGTTTTTACAGCTGGGCTGTTGAAAAAAGTATTTATACGTGGTGAAAAGTGAGGATATTCGATATAGGAAGATAGTTTGCTCTCCGCTCGCCCTTGTCCGTTCAGGTCGGGCGCTCGTCCGCCCATCGTCGTACGAATCGCCACTCTGACAAAAAGCCTGACAAAAGCCGGACAGGCCAAACACGTACATATTTGGCCGGACGCGACTGCAAAAAGCCTAACATGTCCGGCTAAAGCCGGACACCTGGCAAGCCTAGCTGTGATCCAAGTTCTAAATTTCTAATAACTATTGTAATGATTTATATACATTTTTGGTTAAAATTGTAATATAAAAACAGTGCTAAATATAAACTACTACTTAAATAGAATTATTAAGAAGCTTTATATGACATATCCTAAGTTAAGTAGAATAAAGTAATGCTCAAATCTACCATTTTCTTTACGTTTCAACTAACCATCACCATCACCATTAACCATCTACGTTCTAGTTTTTTCGAGAAAAAGACATTATAGATGTCACGTAGAGATATAAAAATAATTCAAAATTTCTGGAACTTTCATTTTTGTTTCTTGCACACTATACGTGTGCTCAATTTAAAATCATATCAACAAAATCAGGTTACCTAAGCACTATATTATATACGTTTTACTCGTAATAACGTTCCTAGACTATCAAAAAGCATCGTAGGCGTTAAGGATGTATTTAAATAAGTGCGTGT
Organism: Colias eurytheme; assembly: GCF_061535395.1. Classification (NCBI taxonomy): domain Eukaryota; kingdom Metazoa; phylum Arthropoda; class Insecta; order Lepidoptera; family Pieridae; genus Colias; species Colias eurytheme. The sequence goes on along the minus strand of NC_142999.1, from coordinate 6,511,118 downwards.
GAATGTACGTAGCAATCGGGAAGTACCCTATTTCACTAATAAAGGGAATTCACAATCTGTAAATGTGCCGGTTGGACTACTTTTGTTAATCAATACTTAATATTATAAAGCTGAAGAGTTTGTTTGTTTTGAACGCAATAATCTCAGGAACTACGGGTTCGCTATATCATAACGCTAAGACCAATAGGAACGGAACAATGCGGGTAGAACCGCGGATGACGAACCACAGCTAGTGTTTAATAAATCGTATAGCGCTATGTGTACCGTCGAGCTCCATTCTTATGGTAACCCACTTCTTAATATCAATAAATCAATACCGGTTGAAGTGAATAAATAAACAACACGTGAAGCTATTGATATGGGATATTGGTCCAGTTATTTTGCGAAATTAATGGATTAGGTACATTTAGAATATCTGTTAAAAGTTTACAGTATTAAAAATTTCATTGTGCATTGGGTTTTAGTGAACTATTAGACATTTTTTATAACATAAATTATCAGCTCTTTTAAAGGAAATACATATATGATTAAATATGATTTGAAATACATGTATCTAGAAATATCACGGTCGAGCAAGCTTCATTTGATTCAATTTGTACATAATCCGTAAGCGCAAGGTTTCTTTCAGCTCTTGGTATTATGTTTTGTAAATGCTTACAAGCAATTACATACCTATTTGAATACAGTTAGAATAATGCTCAGAAAATGTAATATTAGTATTAAGTAGCAAATTTTTAGGACTTGGGTCAAACGCGTAATAAATCATTCATACCACAAAAAATATCTCTGCAGAAACAATGATGAAGGACGATGAAGATTTAATAATTATGATTCTGAAAATTACTCAAATAATTTTGGCGATTAAAACAATAATTTGTGTTATGTAACCTTCATTGCAGCTATCGTTGCAGTTCAAGTCGATATGTACCTATTTTTTTCTCGCTTAAAATTTATTACTGCTCGTAGTTATATCAAGCAATTATCAATACCCTCTACGCTATAGCTTTATCCCTTGCTTTTCCTTCACTGTTATCGCGTTCTATATTGCGTGTCGGGTAACCACGCCTTTATCAGACGCATATACGGACACGCCACATACACAAATGTGATTGTACCATAAAATACCTGATATATGCATGAATATAGCCGGCATGTAGTTTTATGATGCACTAAACTATGGGAGGTACATTTGTTTAAGTATAGTGTTTGAGGTGCGAAAGTACTGTACCTATAGTAGCTACCCACGCATGATTAGAATACAATTAATATATTGCTAAATATGCATGTTAAGTTTGAGTTTTCAATCAAATTTTAAATAAACCTTTAAAAAAAAATGGTAAGAGGCAAGTCGTTTCAATATTATTAAGTACAACCAAAATATTATACAAATGTATTTGTGAAATTCTAATCAAGAATAATCACGACTAGAGTATAAAATACAATTTATACGAAGGTCCTACAGAACTTGTATTTGTTTCCAGGTGCTTTAGGCTGATAGGGCTGTCACATGCAAGCATTCGTACTGTTTTTTGCAAGCCAAAAACACAATGTAACATTCAATAACTATCAAAATTAAATTAGAAAAAGAGAGACGTCTAATCAAGTTACCAATTTTATTAATTTAAACCACAACAAAACCCTGATCTGTCCCGAGGTTAAACCAAAACAAACACAATTATTATAGATTATCCTTATTCGGCGAACTTTCCTGTTTACAATGACTTTAAACATTTCAGCATGGCAGCCCTAGCATTGCAAGAAATACAGTGACCTGTCACAAAGTACTATTCATTCCTGTATAGCGGCAAATGATTTGAAAGGAACTATTATTTTCTGATTTCAGAGGGTGCAGGCCCTTATATAGGGCAGGGAGCGGTCGTTGACATTACCAGTATGCTTAATAGATTCGTTATGTTCAAAGCTTTTTACTGTAAAAACGTCTAAATTATCACTATAAGTTGTATACCTAACTATGAATTGTGATTCGTTGTTTTCTAAGACAATAAATAAATGAAAATCTAATAGCTTAACAGAAGTTCCTGTAACTAATAAAACCTAACTAAAACGTGAGTTTTAATAAGCGGTGTCTTTGAACTTGCAGCAGATGTCGAGACAATTCGATTTGATCAATTGCATGTTTCCTAACATCTTATAAACTTGTTCCATACGGATGCAAATAAATAATTCTAATTAATCAACACAGAAGCGACTTATAATTTGATTCTAGATAAATAACGATCGGATTATAGCATTGAGAGCGAAAGTGTTGATTTACAAGACTTGATCAATAAGTCAATGTGATTGGTGATAAACAAGTAGCTTGTTTCATTCAAACCACCGTTATTTCATCAGTTATAGTATTACAGTTACATTATAATTTCATGATTGAAGACATTTGCAAGAAAATTGATTTTTTTTCACGCCTCGTCTATAGAAATACGGTTGAACGAATTACGAATACAATGCAAAATACATAGACCGGGAGATACTGACACAAAATTTCGAGTCATTTGTAACAGGATGGCGGTTCTACAGGGGTCTTAGTACGCAATGACAAAAAGAAAACTGATGGTGTGAACGCTGGTACCGGTGGGTTAGTCGCGTGGGCGTTAGTCGAACTCGTCGGAAAAATAGCGAAAGTCAAACGATTTGTAACACAAAAATTTTAGAATTTACCGATAGCCCATAAAAAAGAAGTAGGCGGTAGTGTCATGCCATACTTTTCCGGTATGACTTACAGCCCGCCATACCAGCTCCGTCACGCTGGAACCCGCTTTAAAAAAAACCTTACTTTTTTTCAGCCTATTTTACCTACAAACGATGCCAATAAATGTAGTATAGGTCAATTTTTTGTAGTCTTATTAGTTACTTAGAAAACATCATTGATATCGTTCGAAGTAAAAAATATAAATAATAGCGTGTTGATTAGTTTTGGAATGGGTTCCAAATTGATTGTAGTTTATTGTAGTGGCAAGAAAATTCTTTATTTGCGTTGTTTTATCTCAAATTATTGCAAGAAGGTCACAATAACAAGATTTTAAAAAATAAATAACACTTGTTAAAAACTACAAACGATGCCAATAAATGTAGTAGAGGTCAATTTTTTGTTGTCTTATTAGTTACTTAGAAAACATCATTGATATCGTTCGAAGTAAAAAATATAAATAATAGCGTGTTGATTAGTTTTGGAATGGGTTCCAAATTGATTGTAGTTTATTGTAGTGGCAAGAAAATTCTTTATTTGCGTTGTTTTATCTCAAATTATTGCAAGAAGGTCACAATAACAAGATTTTAAAAAATAAATAACACTTGTTCAAAAACTACAAACGATGCCAATAAATGTAGTATAGGTCAATTTTTTGTAGTCTTATTAGTTACTTAGAAAACATCATTGATATCGTTCGAAGTAAAAAATATAAATAATAGCGTGTTGATTAGTTTTGGAATGGGTTCCAAATTGATTGTAGTTTATTGTAGTGGCAAGAAAATTCTTTATTTGCGTTGTTTTATCTCAAATTATTGCAAGAAGGTCACAATAACAAGATTTTAAAAAATAAACAACACTTGTTCAAAAACTACAAACGATGCCAATAAATGTAGTATAGGTCAATTTTTTGTAGTCTTATTAGTTACTTAGAAAACATCATTGATATCGTTCGAAGTAAAAAATATAAATAATAGCGTGTTGATTAGTTTTGGAATGGGTTCCAAATTGATTGTAGTTTATTGTAGTGGCAAGAAAATTCTTTATGTGCGTTGTTTTATCTCAAATTATTGCAAGAAGGTCACAATAACAAGATTTTAAAAAATAAATAACACTTGTTCAAAAACTACAAACGATGCCAATAAATGTAGTATAGGTCAATTTTTTGTAGTCTTATTAGTTACTTAGAAAACATCATTGATATCGTTCGAAGTAAAAAATATAAATAATAGCGTGTTGATTAGTTTTGGAATGGGTTCCAAATTGATTGTAGTTTATTGTAGTGGCAAGAAAATTCTTTATTTGCGTTGTTTTATCTCAAATTATTGCAAGAAGGTCACAATAACAAGATTTTAAAAAATAAATAACACTTGTTCAAAAACTACATACGATGCCAATAAATGTAGTATAGGTCAATTTTTTGTAGTCTTATTAGTTACTTAGAAAACATCATTGATATCGTTCGAAGTAAAAAATATAAATAATAGCGTGTTGATTAGTTTTGGAATGGGTTCCAAATTGATTGTAGTTTATTGTAGTGGCAAGAAAATTCTTTATTTGCGTTGTTTTATCTCAAATTATTGCAAGAAGGTCACAATAACAAGATTTTAAAAAATAAATAACACTTGTTCAAAAACTACAAACGATGCCAATCAATGTAGTATAGGTCAATTTTTTGTAGTCTTATTAGTTACTTAGAAAACATCATTGATATCGTTCGAAGTAAAAAATATAAATAATAGCGTGTTGATTAGTTTTGGAATGGGTTCCAAATTGATTGTAGTTTATTGTAGTGGCAAGAAAATTCTTTATTTGCGTTGTTTTATCTCAAATTATTGCAAGAAGGTCACAATAACAAGATTTTAAAAAATAAATAACACTTGTTCAAAAACTACAAACGATGCCAATAAATGTAGTATAGGTCAATTTTTTGTAGTCTTATTAGTTACTTAGAAAACATCATTGATATCGTTCGAAGTAAAAAATATAAATAATAGCGTGTTGATTAGTTTTGGAATGGGTTCCAAATTGATTGTAGTTTATTGTAGTGGCAAGAAAATTCTTTATTTGCGTTGTTTTATCTCAAATTATTGCAAGAAGGTCACAATAACAAGATTTTAAAAAATAAATAACACTTGTTCAAAAACTACATACGATGCCAATAAATGTAGTATAGGTCAATTTTTTGTAGTCTTATTAGTTACTTAGAAAACATCATTGATATCGTTCGAAGTAAAAAATATAAAGATTTTGAATTTATATTTTGAGGTATAATCGATGCTACATTTACTGTAGGCACTATAGTAACTGTAAACTTGTGTACGCACGCTTATATTTAATCGGTAATGTCCATATACATATAAAGGTATGCTGTCGGAAGACAAACTGTGAAACTACGAACGATTTCCTTTTCTATTTTCTAACGTCTTAAAATGTATCACTCTATCAAACACTAAGTAGATTTATTCATTCGCACTTATAATCAGTAATAAGCAAGACATACAAATATAAAGGTACTGTGACAATTGTTCATATCGTTTATAGTTTTTATGCCAGTGTCATTTTATTATACCACTACAATTTGGCTAGTTTTATCTGATTTTTCTTGAAGTTATTTTAGAGGATAAATTATTTTACCAGTACTACAATAAACGATAAATGACAATATTAATTCCAATTTTTTATATTGCACTATTTTGAGTTTTTTTTTGTTTCGGATGGAATTTATCCATTATTTCATTTTAATTACTTTTGTCGTCTCAGCAGTTTCGGATAATTAAGTGACTTTGTAACATTGAACAGCAAACTACTGAACATTAAAGATATCCAACTCTTTTTTTTTAACATATATCATGTGCAATTTAATGTACACTAAATTACGAAACTCCCACACGCATACACAAATACGCATGTGTGCGAAGATGTATGTATGAGCATGAATATTTTTTTTTCTAAAACTACAAACGACACGAAATCCAAGGCTCATAATTGTTTTGAATATATTAACTTATTGAACACTAAATTTTTTGTTTTTTATTGCTTACAGGGGTTCAGCAGCCACTACAAACATATGAGTTTAGCTACAATCAACTACATTGTTTGTAGTTTTTGAACAAGTGTTATTTATTTTTTTAAATCTCGTTATTGTGACCTTCTTGCAATAATTTGAGATGAAACAACGCAAATAAAAAATTTTCTTGCCACTACAATAAACTACAATCAATTTGGAACCCATTCCAAAACTAATCAACACGCTATTATTTATATTTTTTACTTCGAACGATATCAATGATGTTTTCTAAGTAACTAATAAGACTACAAAAAATTGACCTATACTACATTTATTGGCATCGTTTGTAGTTTTTGAACAAGTGTTATTTATTTTTTAAAATCTTGTTATTGTGACCTTCTTGCAATAATTTGAGATAAAACAACGCAAATAAAAAATTTTCTTGCCACTACAATAAACTACAATCAATTTGGAACCCATTCCAAAACTAATCAACACGCTATTATTTATATTTTTTACTTCGAACGATATCAATGATGTTTTCTAAGTAACTAATAAGACTACAAAAAATTGACCTATACTACATTTATTGGCATCGTTTGTAGTTTTTGAACAAGTGTTATTTATTTTTTAAAATCTTGTCATTGTGACCTTCTTGCAATAATTTGAGATAAAACAACGCAAATAAAGAATTTTCTTGCCACTACAATAAACTACAATCAATTTGGAACCCATTCCAAAACTAATCAACACGCTATTATTTATATTTTTTACTTCGAACGATATCAATGATGTTTTCTAAGTAACTAATAAGACTACAAAAAATTGACCTATACTACATTAAATTGGCATCGTTTGTAGTTTTTGAACAAGTGTTATTTATTTTTTAAAATCTTGTTATTGTGACCTTCTTGCAATAATTTGAGATAAAACAACGCAAATAAAGAATTTTCTTGCCACTACAATAAACTACAATCAATTTGGAACCCATTCCAAAACTAATCAACACGCTATTATGTATTTATATTTTTTACTTCGAACGATATCAATGATGTTTTCTAAGTAACTAATAAGACTACAAAAAATTGACCTATACTACATTTATTGGCATCGTTTGTAGTTTTTGAACAAGTGTTATTTATTTTTTAAAATCTTGTCATTGTGACCTTCTTGCAATAATTTGAGATAAAACAACGCAAATAAAGAATTTTCTTGCCACTACAATAAACTACAATCAATTTGGAACCCATTCCAAAACTAATCAACACGCTATTATTTATATTTTTTACTTCGAACGATATCAATGATGTTTTCTAAGTAACTAATAAGACTACAAAAAATTGACCTATACTACATTAAATTGGCATCGTTTGTAGTTTTTGAACAAGTGTTATTTATTTTTTAAAATCTTGTTATTGTGACCTTCTTGCAATAATTTGAGATAAAACAACGCAAATAAAGAATTTTCTTGCCACTACAATAAACTACAATCAATTTGGAACCCATTCCAAAACTAATCAACACGCTATTATGTATTTATATTTTTTACTTCGAACGATATCAATGATGTTTTCTAAGTACCTAATAAGACTACAAAAAATTGACCTATACTACATTTATTGGCATCGTTTGTAGTTTTTGAACAAGTGTTATTTATTTTTTAAAATCTTGTTATTGTGACCTTCTTGCAATAATTTGAGATAAAAAAACGCAAATAAAGAATTTTCTTGCCACTACAATAAACTACAATCAATTTGGAACCCATTCCAAAACTAATCAACACGCTATTATTTATATTTTTTAATTCGAACGATATCAATGATGTTTTCTAAGTAACTAATAAGACTACAAAAAATTGACCTATACTACATTTATTAGCATCGTTTGTAGGTAAAATAGGCTGAAAAAAAGTAAGGTTTTTTTTAAAGCGGGTTCCAGCGTGACGGAGCTCGCCATACCGACGCGAATGTGTTGATTTAAAAAAAACAATTATTCAACCATTTGTACCAAGCTAACTTTTGCACAGGTAACCATCGTCGTGCAGCCATTTACGAAAATCGCCATGCCATACTTTTCGGACGATTCCAAATGGTCGCCATACCGCCGAAAATCTGCAAATTTTTTTTATTTCGCCTATCTTTTTGTACCAGTATTGCATTTGGCTTTTTGGAGAGTATTTGATAAAATGTGACCATTATTATATTTGCCATACTTCTAGTAGGGGGAAAAAGTGCTGTCATACTTGAAAAATACATTTATTATTAATTTATATAAGTGAAGATTTCCAACACCTAGATCTTTGAAATTTTCTATTTATATTCGTTGATCCTCAAACTTACAGGAAAAATAAGTGCCATACTGTTACAAATCGTTTGACTTTCGCTATTTTCCGATGAGTTCGACTAACGCCCACGCGACTAAGCCGCCGGTACCAGCGTTCACACCATCATTTTTCTTTTTGTCATTGCGTACTAAGAACCCTGTAGAACCGCCATCCTGTTACAAATGACTCGAAATTTTGTGTCAGTATCTCCCGGTCTAACAATACGACAATATTGTTTAGATTATAATTTTTTTTAATCTATTTCATATTCGTTCGTTCTCGAATATACTATATTGAAATAAGTAGTGAAATATTCAATACTACAGAAGTAAGAAATATATGTTACGGTACATAATTCAAAGAAAATAACCACTACGACCTAACAAGAAACATATTAATATTATCCTTCACAAAAGTAAAAGGACACTCTAATCCCATATAAAAAGCGCTTATAAATTACGCAAATGCGCATACATAATTCATTTATGTACATGATAATTGGAATAGTATTTCTTTGTCTTCCTAAGTCTGATTATTTCTTCGAGACAAAGAGCATGTAGGCGTTATATTCAAAACCGTTTGTAATCGTACGTACAGGGCCACTCTATTTATGGAACTTTAAGTCTTCATTCTCAGAAAGTAATACCATTTTAGGAAGTTGAAAGATGTAGCAAATAACATGTAAACGTTTTAAGTATAAAATTCTGTCTAACAAGTGGTTTATGCTTCAATCATGGACGGAACAAAATCTATGAAAAATAATTTCATTACATACAACATAAATACCTAATTTAAGAGCTTAATGCCAACTTTTCTCTTTAGAAAAGCTATCCTGACCGAAACGACTTGATTGTCTTATATTATGACGAATAATAACACCTCCCAAATAAACTGGAATAAATATTACAAGGAAACGTAAAATATACAAAGAAGAACAACCAACACATAATTCTTCGAAATAATTTGTTAATATTGCTACAATAGTCGCCCTCAAAAAACGATAGGCCTGTGAGTATGACTAATTGACAAATCGAAGGACACACAAAGTTCCGGTGCTATTGTTGTCTACGTGATCCTCAATTCAGTTCTTTGTTAAGTTTTTGGTATTATTACAAATATTAAATTATATAGATGAGAGCCTTGATCAACAAATCCCCTACAATTTATGCTTTATTTTAGGAATATAAGGACACCATCTTATGTGGTCTGAATTTTTAAACAATTTTTTTTTAAACAATTATTAATGGTTAGGAAATACATGTCTTCACTAGTTGAGTGTTATATTCTTCTTCATTAAAACAAAATAATTATACTAAGACGTAATGGTTTTGAATTAACCAAAGTAAATTTCCTGAATACATTTTCGATTCATAGACATTTATCGTTCAATAAAGATTAGGCAAAAATAGATAAAATACAAGCGGAAGCGACTGAAACAGAATTGTACTAGTAACCTACAATAATCACAGCGGAATGTCAATAATCATTTATTTATCGTACAACGGATTATTTTAATGCACACTACATTGTAAACTAGATCGTATTACAATGTATTTGAAACTAGAATCGCTTGCAATTGAAACATATAACGTTTGGACGTAATCCCCACATGGCACGTTGCGTGATTTTCATTCACTGAGAAATAATTCATACGGTCGCTTTCTTCAGAACAATGAATTCTTTTCCGAGTTTACCTGAACATTTTGAATGTAGTCATAAAAATATTTAAGTACATATACATACACACATTCAGTAATTAAAATTTTAGTAGGAAACCTTTTAATAAAAAGAGAAAGAAATTCGTTTATATGGTAAAAATTACATGTTAAACCAACAACAGTTACACAACACAATTCAAAACCAAAAAAATGCATTACCTGCATCCTTAATTAAGTGATTTACAACTTTCCATCTTCTCATGCAGGTCGACATTTTAAATTTCCAAGAATATAAAGAATCATCATTAAAGAGTTTCCGCAGCATCAAAAGTGAATTTCGGAAATGGAAATGGAGACGTAAACAAAAATATAACTTTCGCTTTAGATCCGTCTATAAATAATTTTGGTAAGTTTTATGATGTGGATTTATGAAGACGAAATAAGTGAATTGGAATTAATTAAAAGCTAAACTCTAGCGTTTGCTTTCCACAAGCAATTAATGTTTATGTGAGAATCAAGAACGTTTTCGAAATCTTCACTACGTACCACTTTTTCAAAGCAGTCCCCAATCCTATCCTACTTTAAGTACCTACTATCTATTCATTATTATTTATTTCGTAGTCATATTTCAGACATACGCAACCCAAAACCCAATGTTCCCTACATTAATAATAACTATATTATACAATACCTACCGCCGCGAGGCGAGATACTTGCCCCCCCACTATATTATGATACTTTATAATAACTATCTTTAGGGAAAAACGCAATCAACGTCATATGCATTTAGCCTCCTAATTGGGTGAGTCTTCAACGCCACAGTTTCCATAACGAGTTATTTTGTGCACCACGTTGTATGGTGAATGACCTGATGATGTTGTCAACATTTTAGTTTTCTATCATTATTAAAAAAAAAAAATGGAAATAAACATATCACATGAAAGTTCTTTGAAAATGGTTATAACAATTACAATTTCTACAAATATTATTTTGTTGTGATTACTATCCTGACCACAATATATTTGCCCATTTCAAATTTCTAGTAGTTTGCATTGTTTCAATCTATTTAAATACAAAGAAAGCTACTGTTTGTATCTTATTTCAACTACCTACTACATTATAGGTATTTTAGTGTCACATTTTCGTCTACATTCAATATATTAAAAAGTACGTCGCCACCATAACAAATCGACCATCATTAAACTACGTTTTGAACTGCGTTCCGTATATAGTCCCACATTGGGGGGGACATGCGGGCGCCGCACGAACACGTGTGCCGCCCGCTTCCGTTCCTCTGTTTAGACTTAGACAAGTTCGGGTTAAACTTTGTTTTAATGCGGATCGGTTTCACAATATTTAATCAGCCGTTAGATAATGTATAGCAAAAGCGGATAGAATTACTGTTCAGTTGCAGTTGTTGAGTGAAATCTTAACAATAAACCTTATAAATTATACACAAAAGACATACTTACATGCACTTACGCAACAAATAAAATGATAATAAAAATATATTCACCCTGGATCCACTTTAATCGGATTTAAATGATTGCAATCGATTTCAAATTTAATTCTAATAAAACTCTTGTCAAGTTTATTATATCAATTTACATCTTCTATATCTACACTATCAATTTACGCAAATTGCTGCAAAATTGAATAATCAATTAAGACGTATATTTATTAAGACATGCTAACAAACATTAACGATTATTTCTCGATCTAAACATATTTATGTGGGTAATAAACGTCCGAGTTAGGTTTCGTATAATTATAGAGACTTTCATATACTTTAGTCTCAAGTCTCAACTATCAGCGGTTCACACACTCTGTGGAAATTATACTTTCTTGGAAATAAAAGGTCGAGAACCAGATGTATTTCCTTAATTGCGATTATGAGATATTATCATCTAAAAGCTGAGGTATTTTTATCTACTGCTGTTAAATATAACTACGAATAAATTAACTTCCGACATTTATGCAATCAAAATTCTATTTTAGCTAAATTTTATTAAAATCGAGAATGTTGTATGAAATACCGCTTGCAAGCAAGTCGTGATTGGTGTAACCTTCGAATGAATCGAAAGATGGTGTGAGATAAGAAATATTTTATAGTTAATTGTATTTGAAGAACATGGATGACGAATGTTTTAGATGTTTGAATATACTGAATTGATTTTTTTGTATATCAAAACTTTTCTTTTAACATTCTTATAAATTAATTTATCATGGAATTGGAATAAAAACAAAGATTACCTATACCAATTTCGCACTTATTGTAATAACTATAATCACGACCTTTGTAAACATAGTTTGTTCAACACAATCCGTAACATTGAAACTTATCGAACGAAAAAATCAATCATTATTTTCACAACTAAAACAATAGACAAACACAAATTGCCTCTACAGTCTATAGTCTATACAAACATACCATAAAACACGATACATTTGTACGACAAGTACAGTACAATGGTAGCAAGTGAATTTGTTACAATTCCGAGTTCCCACGCCTCCGCCCGCCCGTGGGAGAGACGGGCTTGTATAAACTATAAATATAGGATCCTAGCTGTGCCCCGCGGATTTACCCGCATTGCTCCAGTCCTATTGGTCTTAGTTTGATGATATATAGCCTATATGTCGATCTGACTGTTGGTAATATTCATGCAAAATTAGAAGTAATCTATGCACCCGCTTTGCTCCACTCCTTTTGGTCTCAGCGTGATGATATATATGGCCTATAGCCTTGCTCGATGAATGGACTATCTAACAGCGAAATAATATTAATATAGATATGTAGGAATATCACTCTTATTTCTAGGTAGTATTTGTAGTAGAGAGATGTTAGAACTATATTATGATTCACTAGCTGATAATGACTTCCTACATCTTTTTCCAAGAAAAGATGTAGACTATGTTGATCAAACCTGTCTGCCACTGAGACTGATTTAAATTAGTTTTAACGTATTATGTAATAAATTATAGAGCTGCAGCGACACATAACATTATTTAAGATATATATATAGATAAAGCAAAAATTCTAAATACTTTATCATTTTCGGTTGTTAAACGATAATAATATTTCCTTATTAGTATTACTAATATGTATACCTATTAAATCTATATCATTTTTTAATCATACCATCTTTTGAATTTAGATCTTGTTTATTATAAAAAAAAACACTCACACTTAGATAAGGGCACCTCATTCCGTTGAAAGCAATTCATCTTACCTGGAAGAAAACAAAATGTTGTTATCAAACAATAATAAAGAGCATTTGTTTATAAAACGTGACGAACAGATAACACTGAATTAATCACTCACGTGCTTGATAAAGGCTTTATCGAAACACATATCAACATTATTATTTAAGGAAATACACTCATTCAAAATCCAAGAACGGTTAATTCATAGAGTACTAAATGCAAAGTTATCACTTGAATCTTGCCAAAGAAGTTTCACTTCTAAGTTCTGACACGTGTGCTCGGCACACACGCTCTTTTTTTCATAATCAAAGCTTAAAGTTCAAAAGCGACAATATAATATTACAAAATGATGACAAAACGATGCCATGGGAATTGTGGGCCGTAGGTACCATATTTTTTTCAACGGTTTATACAGGGTGTCCCACTATTGGTATACTAAGCGCGAAGGAACTTGTAGTTTTGCATACACTGATCACGTAAAAAATACTTTTGAAAAAAATTACGTCCAAAATTTTTTGCTAAATTTTTCCTGAAAATCCATGTTTTCTTCTCTAGCTTCGCGCAGCCGGCATATACCGCTTCTCTAATATGAGCATTTTATCTATGAAAACATAATCTTAAACGATAGCTCACGTGCTGGTGGCAAAGTTGGGCGGCTCGCTTGTTATGGGTGTACACATAGAGTTTTAAGAATTCATCTATTTGAAAAAAAATGCGTCTGGAATTTTTTAATTATTTTTTACGTACTCAGCGTATGCAAAACTATAACCTCCTTTGAGCTTAGTATACCAACAGTGGGACACCCTGTATAAACAAAATATGTACGTATTTCTTACTCTAAAGAACAAAATCTACATAATATTATGACCATTGAAATTTGATAAACACAAAGAGGTTATGAATAGACTCAATAACATATTTATTGGAACACCACGATAGCAAAACCTCATACTGCAGTAGTCCACAAAATCGTCCGCGCAGTTCACACACGGCGTTATCGCAAACAACAATTGTAAACATGACATTTACATTAGAAGCATTCACGTGAAACCGAATACGAGTAACCGAGCCTCATAATGAGAATAAACAACACCTTTATCTGTTAAATTTAGATAAAGCTCGGGTGTCTTAGCGTTTAGAGTCGAATTACAAAAGAGCACTTGATTGACGGCTGAATTAATATGTGGATCTTCATGTGTTACAAGTTATTAGCAGTACTACTTATATATATAATAATCAAAGAATTAATAACTTATCAAAGTCAATATATACGTCTAGTTTAAGAGAACTGAAATAAGGGCTATAGAAGTATAATAGCAAACGAGAACAACCCTTTTTTTTCGTTTGCATGCTCAGAAACTACTGAAAGATCCAATGTAGTATGAATAGATAAAGTTAAAATGATACAGTCGTTTATATTGGCACTAATGTATAATTTAAAATACTTAAAGTGTTCTCATTAACACAATTCAAGCAATAATTTCTGAACATAACAGATTTATTGCTCAAGTTCAATTGAATGAAGGAAACATAAATCATGTAATTTAATTCTCTACAAAGTGTCCATTTCGCGTTTAATTTTATTTAATTATTTTTATAGGACTTAAATATGCAATTTCTAACACTTTCTCGTCAATCCATCTCACGATCTATAATTATAGGTAAACCAGAATCTGATGGCAAATTGGGAAATCAAAATTTTGAGTGTGCAACCCTAGGGAAAATGGACTGAACGATCTTGATACTACTTATTTTTTATTTTGTCCTCAACATCATTAGTCACATTACATAAGTGAACAATACTGTACTTAATAATGAGATATCCACTTAATATTATGTAGGTACATACTTACATGTATAATATACATATTACTTTTAAATCTATGTAACACATATTATTATTTACACATACCTATATTAATTGTATATTCATTATCATTATGCCATGTAAAAATATGGATGTAATGATAATGCAGATCAAAACTAGATTGCTAATATTTTTTTATAAAATAAAATAAAAATAAAATAAAACTATGTTTATTTTCGTAAGTATTAAAGATACACACATTATAAAATTGACTTGGACAGCTTGGACTTGACGAATAGCCGTATTGGAAACTCCTGTAATAAGTTTTCATAAAATTATATTGTAATTAACAAACAATATGATAGCTACCTACTTATAATATTTTTTATAAGTATCAAAACGGGTAAGTCCAATTTACCAAAAAAATATTCAAAATTGAAAATTGTGATTTGTTTGACCCTTCTTCATCGAATGTTTTTCTATACACATTATAAACCACACCTCTTGCTTGTTATCGCAGCGGCTTTTTCGACATTTTCGAAGATTTTTTAGACAAAATCCTAAAAAATATTCATCAATTGCAAAGAAGACAAATAATTTGACAACCAATTTGATAGTTGTCAAATAAAATTGCCATATGAAAATCTTTTATTTCGTAAATATAAATATGCCATCAGATTCTGGTAGATCTATATTTGTGCATTTTATTGTTGGTTTAAAGTTGAAACATACGCTTTTATTCACATTTATACAATGAAATTATAAAATACCAGCGGTCCGCCCCGGCTTGGCCCGTGGTACATATTTCACAATAAAAGGTAGCCTATGTTCTTTCTCAGGGTCTAAAGATTATCTGTGCCAAATTTCATCAAAATCGGTCCAGTAGTTTATGCGTGAAAACCATACATAGGTACATACATACACACAAACCTTTCCTCTTTATAATATTAGTATAGATTATGCATGAGTAGTTACTTGTTTAAAGGAACATTATACTCATATCCGTGGAATGTTCTATATATTCAACCAAGAACATGTTAAATCACCAATGTTTACTGAGAATCCGCTATCTCTCATACATTAGGTCGGATATAATTCCTCACACTATAAGATACACTTGACAAAGTCACTCTCCAGTGCACAGCGTGTATTCACCCGACATCTTCCCAAGCATCCTGACGAATTAGTCACATTTAATTTGGTTACAAGAACAAAAAGATACGAACAATGGTAGTATTATTTATTATGTAACCAGCCTATCCCATTAACATTATAAGAAAGAACAGAACCTTTGGTTACAAGTACAAGTCGTAGAGAAAATTATTTTAGGAGAAATAAAAAAGAAATCATTTTAATTGAGACTTTAAATAAACATTTGTTGATGAGATTTACTACTAAACTTTTACTTTATGTGTAATAAACCCGGTAAAAGTTGTCAATAAACCTATTCATTGCTCTTCGCAATGCGAAATCACAAATTTTAATGAAATACGACACTATCACAGTAAAATTTTAAAATCTCTGTTAATTAAGTTGTTATCTCCCAACTTTCCGATCACACTATAATATTTGATACCTAATAAATTAGTTTCACAATTACATAAACCATAAATCTCTCAGCGTGTAAACTTTAAAGCGGCATTATTTTCATAATGCAACCCACGCGATAGAATAAAGGATGCATTGAAACTGAAGATTTGTGACCGGCTAATTACGTATTAGCTCCAACGAATGGACTCCATGAGAGAGTTATTTCCATTCAAACGCTATCGGATAAGATTTAATTACGTTCTGTTGCCGACATGTGTGAAATCGGTGAGATTAATTATGCATTAAGGTGGTCTAATAAAAATGTTTCGAAAGCTAGCTCAGCCTGAGACCTGCGAGCGCAATACTGCCCACCACAATCATAAATTAAGTGACGGCATTTTAATTGGCACCGTTACATTACTTACAGTTTTAGAATAACACTAATTAAATTAAATCGAATTGTATACGTACTTAGACCCTACTAATTATTGTAGTGTACAGTGTATTTAATTAAGGTATTGATGTCCGTGTATCTTATTTGTACCACATTAGATAGAAAAGTGTAGATTTACGAAGTACCTACTTACATGCATCGTAAGTTTAATTTAAACTGGATAAACTTTAGAAAGATACCATGTTACTTGAAATATAACATATCAATCACAATATTTGTGGATCACATTTGAAGCTATTTGAGTTACGTGTTTTCACTAAATCATATTTTATATTTACATAGTGAAAACACGTAACAGCTTACACCCAAAGAAAATTTCCTTCGTCTTATACAAACAGCCCCGTCATAGAACACTGTAAGATTTATTAATTCCGACCATTGTATTTCAGCCAGAGGGTTCTGAAATAACGTGTTATTGAGATAAGATCTCAAGATACACGGTGACAGAGAATGATTGGCTGCATTATCCAATTTGCATGGAAATTGGTCCAAGCTTACGATTTACTGTTATATTCAATTGGCCGCTTATGATATTTCATGAAATGTATGTAAATATATGATTCGTGAATTGTGCTTTAATCATTTAATCAAATAACTCGTGAACTGCAACTTATTGTATTTAAAATTACTTAAAAATTATATTCGATGTCTTAAGATCTTTTATTTTGTTCAAATCAAATAAATAAATATTTACTTTACATTCAGAACAGCCTTACTCCAAGCTTGTACAATTCTGTAAACAAATACGTAAGTATACCAGTTTTAAAGCATCTGCGTTCATGTTATTAATTATAACGGTACTCTAGATTATTGCATGAGAGCAATGACTACCAATTGCAATAAAAAACTAAATTATTTTCATACTCATTGTGGATAAGCATTGCATATCAGTTAAAACTAGCATATTGTAAGCCCATATAAAAAATATACATTCCTCCAGGGTAAATTGAACTCTAAAACTATCACTATAAGGTAAACATAACGCGACATATATAATCCACTAAACGGTTACAACAAGTAAAACATTTATGGTAGAAGTTAATCAATTAATTGCAACGGGAAATGAGAATATAGTGGAGTAAGGAGAGGAAACTATTAACTTGTCACAGCTCTTCCCATTAACCGTAACATCGACAGGAAAGATTTATTTACAAGACGATAAAAATAGAATTAAACAGGCCAAACTATTGGAAGGGTCGTGTCTTAGTTCGTAACAAACTGAACTTTAGTTTTATTGATCTTGTCACATGTACAAATGCTTGATTCTCAGATGTAAATCGATTTGTATTGGCTAGTACTAAAAGATACAACAGGTAGTTTTGTTTTTATGCTCGGATCAACCACAAGCATTTTAAACGCTCTTTTACATAAGAGTGCTTTCTGATGGACATAAGATAGCCAGTTAATTACCTAAAAATATCATAAAAACAACGCGAAAGTCTCATCTTAAAACATCCGCAACTATTAACCATTTACTAAACCATATAAAAAAGAACATCGTCATTATTTTTGTCATTTAGTTTTTCGTGTTTTCCCAGTGCTCTGTTTTCAAACATCTATTAACCTGGTTCTTGATGCGTGCAACCGCTTTAAGCTCCAAAATACGAAGCGTGTCAAGAGACCATTATAATTGAACAAAACAATTGAATAACAAAGGGCTAAAAGGTACCTACGCACAATTATAGTAATATTCAGAAATCGTAAGAGAAATTTACCGTGCATACATTTCGCAATTCCCTTTGTTACATTACGTTTTGTTACTCATTACATTAAAATAATTTAACATGGCAATAACGTCATGGTAACCGCATTACGTTAATCATAGAGAATATTTGATTTTTCCTGTTTTTCACTATAGTATAATACTAGATTTCCGCCCGCGGCTTCGCCCGCGTTTTCAAAGGAAAACCCGCATAGTTCCCGTTCCCGTGGGATTTCCGGGATAAAACCATGTGTTAATCCAAGTTACCCTCTATATGTGTGCTAAATTTCATTGTAATCGGTTCAGTAGTTTTTACGTGAAAGAGTAACAAACATCCATACATCCATACATCCATACAAACTTTTGCCTTTATAATAGTATTAAGATTATGAGTGATACCTCAAATATAAAAAGTTACAAATTTAACTGCCTTCAGTTGGTAGGTACCTAATAATTACTATGCCCCTATTATTTTAGACGTACCTAATTGAAGTGTTTCTTTATATTCTAAACTAACATAACTACCTTAACGCATTATATTTCAATCAAACGCAGCACCGTAATGGGCCATTCTAGGGAAAACATTTTGTACAAATTAGCCAAGAGCGTCCACAAAAACTGACCTAGTCTTTATATCAAACGACTGCAACATATAACGGTAAGCTAAGATTACAATTCGCCTGAATCTACTTTCGGTGGCTTTCGTTACATTGTTACACGCTTTTTGGTTCGCAAACCGACGGATCGAATGCTTGATGATACCTATTGATTATTACAAATATATCATTTTTCATCTCATCATTACCGTGCCTTGAATCGTTGAAGAAATAAAAGTTAAATTCGTTGTTATGCCACGATTTCATCTTGCTAATTTTATTGATAACGAAATATACAAAAAGAAGAGAGTTAAAAAAGATATCATTTAGCACTCTACAATACAAAAAAAAACCGGCCAAGTGCGAGTCGGACTCGCGCACCGAGGGTTCCGTACAAACCTGCAAGGTTTACAAAGTTGATTTTGTTACAGCTTAAAGGTATTATAGACCTGAGTATTTGGTATGAATTTCAATTTAATACCTCTACGCGCGGAAATGGGTAGTAAGTTTAAAATTATTAAAAAAAAATATATTATGTGATGTAACTAAAAATTTATGGTTTTCGTAATTTTTCCTTTATCTATGCTATAAGACGTTGCTTCGTACCAAATTTCAAGATTCTGAGTTCACGGGAAGCACCCTGTAGGTTTTGATTCCCTTGCAAGTGTCGAAAATTTGCGGCATAAACGGCTGTATCTTTTGATTGCGTTGGCTTAGAAGTTTGATTTTTTCACAGCTTCAAGGGACAGTAGACCTGAGTAATTGATATAAATTTCAGCTTCATACCTCCACGCGTTCCTGAGAAAAAGGGTCTTGACAGACGGACGGACGGACGGACGGACGGACGGACGGACGGACGGACGGACGGACAGACGGACAACAAAGTGATCCTATAAGGGTTCCGTTTTTTCCTTTTGAGGTACGGAACCCTAAAAACATTGATCTCCAATCAATACCTATTATCGAAGTTAAAATTTAATTTACATAATAATCACGTAATAAATTGGGCCGTGTCAAATGCGAATTAACGGGCGAAACAAAATAAAGCTAGATGCAAATCGCAACACTGATATTTCGAAATACAACAGCTTGCTGAGGAAAGTAAACATTAGTCGACCACCTCATTTTATTATATTTTAATGTTGTCACTTTATTATTTTTTAATGTTGTCAAAATTAGTTCCGTTCGTTTGCGCAATTTTTATTTGCATTTTTTTTCCTTTCGGCCAGTAGGTGTGTATCTACTTACTGGTCTTTAAAGAGATTGCATAACATTTATTGATTGGTTCCTTCTCTGCTCTGTAATGTTAATATAATAAGAAAAGGTGTTAGATGCAAAAGGTAAAACAAGACAGATCGCAAAGTGAGCGTACTATGTAGAGCGTGAACAATTATTGCAGCGTTGAACGTTCATACTTTAGGAAGTCAACTTCAATAGTTTCTCTTTATTTTCTAAGTTGAAAACTTGGCATTATTTACTTTTTGAAGAATGTATCGCTTACCAATTATAGTGCTAGCTAAGCTTTTAAAATCTTTTGTTTACATTTCACAATTTAAGTGAAACTCGAGATAACAAAATTAGTCACATCATCATTCTGCCAAATCTTTATTATACCTTATTGGGTCATTTTTAAAATGTTCTTACCGGAAGACACATAATCTTAATATTTGCATAGATATCAAACAACACTTGTTTCACATTAAAATTTAAATATTATGTGTATCAAAATTTACATTTTACATAATAACAAACACACATTAAGATTATCACTATTTAGATACATAAAAAAACTGGGACATACAGATCGTTGAATGATTCCACGAATATTATAAATCCGAAAGTTAGTACGGATGGGTAATTAAAATTGTGAAGATGTCGGTTGTTGAATAAAATATGCACTGTTTAATAGCGAGTACAATTATCGACACATCCAACAAGATAGTTATAATATATAATGTAAATTTTATATTAAAAAAGTTTATATCTTAATCTTCAAGCATTACTGCAAACGATATATTCCTTCATATTTTAAAATATGTTAAATATTAAGTTCCTGCTAAAAATTAAATAATTAGTCAACCGTACTTGAAAAATCCACACAAGGGAGAAACTCTTTCTTATATCCGGGTATATACTGAAAAATAAATGGCATCCATTTTTTATTCAAACTGTTACATTATACAGTGTGTTATTATATCACCGTTACGTTACAAGCATCAAATTTAATTGTTAACTTTAAATTAATAAGGTGCTAGGTTTACCATACTTTATTTTGAACTAGTTGTCAACTGCTATACTTTCCAATTTTCTTTAGAATTTTAACATATATTATAAGACAATCCGACAAAACAATCATTGAAATCTGTGGGGTTAACTCACACTATTAGGCAGGAAGAGATGAAAGTATGTATAATATTTAAAAAAATACGCGATTTACTGTTGGTTCTAAGTTACACCTAGAGGATTTTATGGAATAAATATACATAATACAATAGGGACAATAATATATAATTATCTATAGTTAAACTACATAAACAATTCTCTCAGCCGAGTGAGACCATCGAGCGCGATATAACCATCATAAAACTTCAAACTAATAAGGTTAGAAAGTCAAGTATCGTTTTTGAGTAATCATTAAGAAAACGGTCAGTATTTAACTTAATAGCCGCAATAACTAGCACAGTAGTCACTATAAAACGTTTGCTTGTTACCGACCGATCAAATCTGAAACCGGATCTTTAACTATTTTTTGTACAAAAATTTCCAGTGTATTTTTATTATTAAATTTTTAGAAGATAGTGGAATAAAGAGACACAAATGTACAAAATATAGTAGTACCCTTATGCAAGCACAGATAAATATCATTGTGCTAGTAAAACTATTGTTTTTTTAGTACAGCAGGTAGTACAAGCGTCTGGGAGAGGATTATACCCGGGACAGGTGTAAGTCCAACATCCTGAGGCTCGATTTTGTTTAAAATCTTTTATTTGACTTATAAAAATGGTGTCTAGTGAGACTATTTTACAATTGAGTCATAACAATAGCAGTATTTTTTCAAATTTCCTAATTTCACAAAAGGAAAGAATAATCCAGAGAATATGAATAATGAAACGTTCTTTAATAACTCAACAGTCTCAACGTGGTGTACCTATATGACCCACTTTTAACTCGTTAAGTTAATTTGTAATGGCCAATCATGATCAGCGATTTAAAACTGTTTGTGAAGTAAATTGTACGTTAGCGGTGTTTGAATCAAAATAATACACACCACTTATATTAGTTGGAAATAAATGCTTTTTCTTTTAATTATGGTCCTCGAAAGGGCCCTCGCGAATAGGTACACATTTCTTTTGTTGCTAAGTTGGACATTTGAGACGTATAAATATTAGATGTAGGTAGTTATTAGGTAGATAGATTGTTTTGAAATTTGATGATGAGATAAAACGTGGTGCATTAGCAATCAAATCGTGCGTGTTCCAATTAATGTAACCTCATCTTCAGCAAAAGATTGCACACATTCGTTGTATGTTATTTTCCTCTTAAATTTATTAATTAAGAATCTTCAGCATCTTCCAAAATTACGCAAGAGTTTGCTTTCGCATCCGAAAAATATAAAAGCAAACTCTTACGTCATCACACAAAAGAAAAAATCTTCCAAACATACCTTAATTTATGTATTAACTCGCGTTACGTAGAAAAGAAACAATCCAAATTCATGAGATGCGGTCGGCGTATAACAATCCAGGACAGTCAGATTCACGTTTTCAAATTTATCTCAAAAAATATAACTGGTTGCTTGCTTGTACTTATGTTACTACTTTAAGAGCACTTTATATCACTAGCGTTATGTTTGTTCGTCTACAATCGGAATGCGTTCGTGTCTTTTTGGTATCCAAATGGTTTAGAATTTAGATGTCAAACATGCAGGGAAACTATAAAAAAAAAAAACTTGTTAAAATTCAATAGGTCCATGCGCTCAATGAAGCCAAACATTCCTTGGTCATAAAACATTTTTAATAGGGCTGGTCCACACCATAACATAAACTATGCTACATGCGGGCGTCTTAAATAGACACAATTTTATGTGCCTTTAATCGTCTAATACTGCTCAAAGTAAATTCTATCAGGAAATGTGACTAATAAAAGCGGAATATTGTTACGTGCAAATAATACCGTAAGACCATCGTAAAAAGAGATTTCTATCGCGCTCTAGATTAAAAATAAATTAAAGCGAAGAATAATCCGCAAGTTATTATCATATGAATAGACCGAGATGATGATCAAACTATAAAGTATTATAACAAACACATGCAAAGTTAGTACTGTAAACTTTTTCACACCAATCAAATGTTATTAAGCTGATGATTCATACAAGAACAAGAACAGCTTGCATCAACATATCTGCTCGCTCCGCTATTAACCGTTCGTTCAACAGGCGCAATTATAATTTGAACATTTTCAAACGCTCTTTTTCAAACGCAACATCTGTCCGTTGACCTTTCATATTCTATTTTCCATTCAGTTTCTTATTGCCATGCCTTTGGAAGCTTGCCATTATTTTTATACCAAATTGACATTTTGTGGATATAGAGTATGTTAGTCAGAGGAAACGTCGGATTAGTAGCACCACGGCGAGGTAATAGAATTTAGACAAAAACATCTCAATTGTTAAATCTGAATTGGGCAATTTAGAACTCAATCGGGTTTCTCGGAACGCCTTCGAGTCGGCAAAAACTGAGAAATGAAATCACGTTCGCTAAATGTAACCATGCGCAACAAGTGGCGAGTAAAATGTATGCAAGTTTACGAGACATTCACAGATTAGTGTAAGCGGCGACGTATCGTCGGATATTTATTTGCATTCGATAGGAAAGTGAAAGATAAGACTTCGTTGCAAGCAATTAATAGACCAATAAATTATGAGGCGCCACTTCAACCATTATCTTAGCTAATAGTGAGAAATAAATGAATGCACACAAATAAAACCGGCATTCACCCCAAGAAATTTTACGTAATATTGGAATAAATATGTCAATCGAAATCAGTTAACTATAAAAGGTGGTCAAAGGACTCGATTGGCCTCGAAACAGAAAGGCGCAGACTACGATAGCAATAATGGTCAAGGTAAATAAGTAACGATTTAATCAGTTTTACAGACTATGAAAATGCATTGCACGACTCATAATTCACAAACGATAAAATCCTTTGAAAGCTGATAAGAATGATAACAATAGAATTACTGCGATGCATTTATTCGTACTGCAGCATATGTTTAATGAACAATGCTATATACAAACAGACGTAGCCTTGACTGAAACTCGCAAGGGAACATCGAAATTCGTTTAAATACAGACGCCCGCATAAGTAACTCAGGATAACCACAACCGAACCAGCCTCACTCGCAAACTGGTTTTGTGCACTATTATTATTAAGGCTCGTGCCAATATACGGGGCAAACGTGCACCGGAATACCACTGTTACTAACAAACCCTTAGAAAAGCACAAAAAGTACAAAATAATAAGATCTGTTTATACCAAAAAGACACAAAACAAAAGCTTCAAAGAACACAGAAACTCTTCATTCGTTTTAAATCCAACGTTCAAAAATCATGCTGTATCACACTTGTTAAGGCACTGTTTATTTATAAGATTTTAGTAGAAAAAAGTTATAAAAATGTTTTTAAAAAATCACGAGTTGAGCGTAACGGACTGTCTGCACTAGTCAGCCATGCGCAAAGCCGGCGACTTGCAAACTGTTCGTTTCGTTTCGTGTTCCAGCGGCCACGCGGGCGCCCTACCTACCCGTCTCCCTCACCATACCGAAACACGCAGCGAATGAAAGAGACGACAGCTGGTCGCACGATATATCGCCTTATCGAGGGATAAACTTTACGACGCGAATAGTATTCCGAACGTTAGACACAAGTGATAATTTTTGTTTAGCTGTGTTTATCCGTTATTTTAAAATAGTTAGTCTGCTCTGTGGTCTGGTTCTTACCTCGGTCAATCGGAAAACATAGGAATACAGCCTTATGTTTTATAAGACAACGAAAACAACTTATCACAAGTTGGTACATCATTTCTCCTAAAAATAATTATTCTGGAGTGTTCACGATGAAAACAGAAGGTTTCTGAGCGACTGCCTACCAAAAATTGATCAAAAAAATCCCTAAATGAAGAATTTTTTACAAAATTAATTTAATCAATGACACTTTGGAAGACTTACAAGCAACAAAGAGACAAGATTGCGCAGTCCCCAAAAGGACAAAAGTACCTATCACATACATCTGTATATTAATCACAACCCTACAACTGTTGCATGAATTTTCCAATACCATTAATAGCTGGTTTTGCAACGTTCTTCAGTGATTCTGTGAGTGGCCGTTCCTTCGAATTGGCCTCAATTCGGTGCTATCTAAAGAGATCTCGAATCGATCATATCGCATATCAAATATGACATCCCGAACCCACTTAAAATGTATCGTAATAGCGTTACGGCAAAAATTTCCAATCCCTTTACCTACTTGTAATTTGGGCACAAGCTACAAACAATAGTGAAACTTTAAGCAGCATAACAAATTGAAGAGACGCGAGAATGCAAACAATACATTCGATTAGGTACTTTGTGAAAAGAACATTTAGCAGGTATAGTAATAAATGCAGGAATACCCAATGAATAATATGTATCTATTCTTTTAAGGGTAATTTCTTTTAATGAAAAAATGGAACTTACTACAACTGGACTTCATCTAAATGTAGCAAAAGAAGCACAAGATATTGATAGATAGATAGACCGTAATACCTTAGTAGGTATTAGTAGTAGTAGTGATTAGTATCACTGCCGATCAATAAGGAGCGTATCGTTAATTGCGTCAAACAAATACATTTCGTAATCACTATAATGAGCTGTCACTTCCGTAACAGGAAAGATTTGCAATCGGAAACAATTTCGTGAACAATACTTGTGTCACTTAACGGATTGATAACCCCGGATACGATATATTTTTACTTTTTGTTGTTATTCTCTTAATCTGTATCGAATTCTGCATAGGCGTGAACACTAAGTATTAAAACATCAGAATTTACTGAACCTTAACAAAACATGAAATGCACGTGTAATTCTTGCGATTGTAAATATCTAGAACATTGATGGTACACATAGAGGAAGTAGCAAAAATAACCTAAAGCAAGGAAGCGCAATGCACAATTACGTATTACATAAACAAAATTCTAAGGAAATAATGACAATATGGAACAAAGAAAAACACCTCTGGACAATCGATGTTCGCTTTCTCCACTTATACATCAGAAGTCAGAACATAGGAAATAACATAATCTCTTGGAATGCGGCGACTACAGTACTAATAGTTAATCGATATGCAAGTCGAAGATAAACGCAATTGCACAATAATATAGCGGCGTTATCATTGATATATATGTGAGCTGTAATATTTTTATAGGTGAGCAATTGTGATAACGTGTATCGAATTCCCTGATATTTAGGTACCTACACAAAATTTACAAAAAAGCTTTCTATGATACTTTCGTGACGAACAAACACGCTTTTGAATGATGTGTGATGAAATAGTGATGTTCAAAATAATTTCAGTACTGTGTGTCAGCAATCAGTGAGTTTTTTGGTAGTCAAAGCAGCATTCAAGCAAAACGTAGACGATTCACAGAAAACCCTAAAGCAGGACGTTAAAATTCCATGTCCTAAACATGATTAATTGAAGACGACGAACCTTTTGTTTAAGGACTCGTTGCTCGGTGGTACATCATATTGAAAACACTGCTTTCTAGCAACAGAATCAAAACAATCCCAGTACAAAAGATTGATCGACGAAATCTGGATCGAGGAAGACAATGAAATGAACTGATTTACTGAAGACTTTCACTCGGCCCTTCGATTTCATATACCGGCAAGCAATTAGGGACATTTCTCTTTTTTGTCTGTCCATCAAATTTCGGCACGTCCCTAACTTAACAAAGAAGTCGAAAAAGTTGCCATGCTAAAATTAGTTTTTTGTTAAATAAGAAGGGAAATTTAAAGTACTTCTTTATAATATAGTTTATATGGGGTATAGCCTTTTTATTAATATTTTTATGGGCAAGGTCAGCATAAAAAGAGCCGCACATTCAGATTCGTGTTGTTAACTTTTTGTATCGTTCTCATGTCATCATAATTATGCACAAAGTGTCGTTCCTCCAAAACTCCGAGAAAAGCGAAAGCTTTGTGTTGCAATGGTAAATGTTCTTAACTTTTTACTATCATACAACTTACAGAAGTAATTGTTTTTTAATAGCTAACACTTACTAGAAATGTTAAAATAACAATTTTTTGTAAAGGAAAACTGTTATGATGATCCAGAAATAGCATAAAATATAGCATAGGCTTAACCTCTTGTTTATATATCCGATTAATAGACCGGGAGATACTGACACAAAATTTCGAGTCATTTGTAACAGGATGCCGGTTCTACAGGGGTCTTAGTACGCAATGACAAAAAGGAAAATGATGGTGTGAACGCTGGTACCGGTGGCTTAGTCGCGTGGGCGTTAGTCGAACTCGTCGGTAAATAGCGAAAGTCAAACGATTTGTAACAGTATGGCACTTATTTTTCCTGTAAGTTTGAGGATCAACGAATATAAATACAAAATTTCAAAGATCTAGGTGTTGGAAATTTTCACTTATATAAATTAATAATAAATTATTTTTTTTAGTATGACAGCACTTATTCCCCCTACTAGAAGTATGGCAAATATAACAATGGTCATATTTTATCAAATACTCTCCAAAAATCCAAATGCAATACTGGTACAAAAAATTTGGCGAAATAATTTTTTTTGCAGATTTTCGGCGGTATGGCGACCATTTGGAATCGTCCGAAAAGTATGGCATGGCGATTTTCGTAAATGGCTGCACGACGATGGTTACCTGTGCAAAAGTTAGGCTGGTACAAATGGTTGAATAATTGTTTTATTTAAATCAACACATTCGCGTCGGTATGGCGGGCTGTAAGTCACACCGGAAAAGTATGGCATGACACTACCGCCTACTTCTTTTTTATGGGCTATCGGTAAATTCTAAAATTTTTGTGTTACAAATCGTTTGACTTTCTCTATTTTTCCGACGAGTTCGACTAACGCCCACGCGACTAAGCCACCGGTACCAGCGTTCACACCATCATTTTCCTTTTTGTCATTGCGTACTAAGACCCCTGTAGAACCGGCATCCTGTTACAAATGACTCGAAATTTTGTGTCAGTATCTCCCGGTCTATAAGCATGTCTGCTTAAAACTTTTAGTAATTCGGAATGGTGGTAACAAATTAAAACGTTTAAAATAAGAACCAGATATTTTTATAAGCGTTATTTACTGAAACAACGATAAAATAAAATCTAACCTTCATAGAAATCGGACTTGTTAACCAAAATTAATTTCGGACTCAATAAAAGCTAAAGATATCCCAACAGTTTAAGGCTATACTCACTATCCTTTCTCAGAGAGAGCAACAGACTTTATCAGTTCATTTGTATCGAGTTACAATTACGCTACGCTTCCCGGTGCGAACGCGTTGCGTGGGCGCATTTCCGTATTGCGGGTAGATGGCTGATGCGCAAACGGTATTGTGGATTGGGTCATGGGTGTGTGCAATCACTCTTATTACCTTCTGCACTCATAGTACTTTTTGCAAAACCACGCTTGACTGGAAAATATATATAATTGAATTGAATTACCGAGTTCTTATTGAAATTGCTGACAGCAGGATTCCTTTCATCGTTGGTTGGAGAGGACGTGTACATAAACATAGCTAAATAGGAATTCAAACCACCCGATAATTTTACTTCACGGGTATAAATCTCTGTAATATTTCAATGAACCTATTTTGTCCTATTACAAGGTCCCCACTTTGGGGATATGCCAATATTTCAAGGAAGTGACGGCAATCTTACAAAAAGTGGTCTCATGCTATTTTAAAAGTTATATCACATCATCAGTATAACAAGAATAACATGTAAATCTGATAATCCCATAGCCACAAATGGAAACACAATTCGATTTAGCATGTTTCATTTCGTAAAATGGGCATAGCTAACTAGATAATAAATAATAACTTAGATACCGTAACAGCCATTAAATCAGAGTTGAGCAGAGCCTGCAATCGCAACTGGCATTATTTACGTGGCGCATCTGCCTCGATGCAACGCGCCTACGCACAACCACCTACGTGTGCCCTAATGACTGTGCAATATTACTTCAGATCCAACGTCGAGCGTATATAATTCTGATTTGAGATAAATTGAACGGTCTAAGTACTTTCGGTAGTTCAACAATAATTACAGTCAGCAAAGGCAATTGTGAAACAGACGATGACGAAATCGAAGCTAAAGACGTTGTATGCGATTATAGAATCAAAGATACATATCGAAATTACGAGTGTTTTTCGCTTGTATAGCACTTAAGACACAATTTAGATTGTAGATAAAGCAGGAGACACAAAATTGGTTACCGCAATTCGATGTTGAGTGTTAAATGTACATGAGTGAATAAGCCACAGTAATTGACAAAATGCTAACAAAAAATATTTTTTCCTAATCTTAGCTTTCTAAACAATGTAATGGCTAAAGCAAATATTATCTGATTGATTTATTTTTGTAAAGGTTTCTAAAATAAATCCACCAAGGCTATTTTGATAACCTGAATTACGGAATCTTTTTCTTCTATCGCAGTCATATGCCAATTTCTAAATCACAAACTATAATAATGTACTATATTCACGTAAACTATAAGCCCAAGAATATGCCTCGGGTTATCTCGTAATCCTAATATGTGAAACGAACCGTGAAGGCTTTTACGTTTTGTTAGGCAAGGTGTTTGCAATCGTCACAAAAACTCTAAATTGCCGACGAGGATTTGTGACAATCGTTATCGACTGGTCACAAAAACGATGCAATATAAACTAAGTATTGCACGAATAATGTCAACGTTATGAAGATTATAATGTTATGGAAAGAAATATGTGCAACAAAAATATAACGATAGGTACTTAATATCGAAAGCTGTTATTGAAATCAAAACTTTATTTCTAAAGATAAGGTTCATTAAAATTACCATGTAACCAATTTCCGTCAAGAAAAGCGAAACCATTTCAACTTTGCCATTCCAATTATGATTTAATATCTACCATAGAACAGTTCCTATGAACGCTAATGATTATCCAATACGAATCGCCCGAGGCAATTAGTTAATACATGAATATCTGACCTTAGTTACTTTCGCTATCTGCATGTAAATCTCGTAAGTACGAGATTAAATAAACAGCAATCTAGCGTTTGACTCCTGACCCTAGAGCCTACAGCGAGAGCCATAATGTATATAAGAAATACCTCATTGAAAGCGGAAGAGTACGGTACGGATAGATCGATAGTGCCATGTGACGTCACGGTACGGTGAGTCGCCAATCAGTCGTGAAGCCGGTGCCCGTGTGGCTGAAGGCACAGGTGGTGGAGAGGAAATCGATTCATAGAACAGTGTGAACACTTTTTTTTTTTCAATATAACGTAAACGGTGACGAAAGCTTTAAGGCTTTAAATAACTATATGACTCAAGACTTCCATTTGAAGTGGCAACCTGTTAAAGCATAATGTTCCTGAAAATTTCCCTCGTTTTTTATTCCTACTACTATATCACTGATCCAAAGAACTTTCTTTAGTTTGTAACCAGAAAGCCTTTTATGATATAGGCTACACATTAGCAAAACATGAGCAGGACCCCAAACCGCTACAAATTCGGCCTCCTTTTATAAGCAATCTCGTCTCATAACTGTTATAATCAATTAATTGGTAGTGTATTGCAATTTGCAACTTTCCCACAGTGGGCGATTAGTTAATAGCTTCATAATCGCTAATCGGCTGTAGCTTAAGTGTAGCCTAATAACAGCGATTAAAGATCATACATCCGGCAATATAATGAGGATTAACACAGGCTCGCTGAGTAAATTGCGTTAATAAGATTTGCTATAAATATCTATGCGAACATTATGCTTTGTATTAATGTACCATTCGATACTAGAAGTATTCGATCTAATTGCAAATAAGAGTACAGCGACGCGTTTAGAGTATTTTACGAGCAGAGCGGCGATATTACTTTTCCTATCCTATTTAAAGTTGAAAAAGTTATCGTTCATTAATTTTTCAATAAAACATGTGTTGCACTTTCAAAATAATATCACGACATAAAATTATATAATTTTACTGTCATAGTCAATACACCTTAGTGTGTTTATCAAGACGAAAATTATAATGTTTTCCGGATCCGTTCGCACCCTAATTATTTATTTCCAACAATAATCAATATTAATCAAATGGCGCGTGACCAGCAGCTGGTTTTAATAACTACCTTGGAATGTCCCCGTTATTACCCTTTGGCATTAGATATGCATATTGTATAGGTAGGGCGACATAGTTGAAACAATAAAACTATTTCGATGAAAAAGTTTTTCAACTCGACAAACGTATGTAATTCATACTTATAATATCATAAACGCGATTTGTAAGATTGTGTGATGTTTGTTACTCTTTCTCGAATGGGATTGGACGAAACTTTACAGTAATATAGGTTAGACATAACAATACATGAGCTATAGAAATACCTACTTGGTTTTGCCCGCGGTTGCAACCCCACGGCACAGTTAGTAAATAATAAAACACAATGATTACTCGAAGTTAAAAAATCATCAACCAATAAAAATAGCACAGTTCCAAAATAATACAACTACTTATCAATTCAATTCAATTTTCAATAAGATGACGTTCGTAAAAGTGACACAGATAAAAAATATCATCTTATGCAACAAACACTTTCCACTACAATGACGGATCGTTTCCCAAGAGAAAACATATTGTTTCCGATAAACTTCGATAGCATCGATGCGAGATTAACATCTCCTAGTAATGCTTGAAACAAACGAATATAAGTATTCAACTATGAAACCATGTAGATTTTGATTTGATACAGCTTCAATAATACAATCCATACTTAATATTATAAATGCGAAAGTAACTCTGTCTGTCTGTCTGTTACTCAATCACGCCTAAACTACTGAACCAATTTGCATGAAATTTGGTATGGAGATATTTTGATACCCGAGAAAGGACATAGGCTACTTTTTATTGCGAAATATGTACCACGGGCGAAGCCGGGGCGGACCGCTAGTGTTGAATAAAATTTTCCTAATGATAGATGAAAAGGTTGTATTTCGGCTATAATTTGGATAATTCAATAGGCAATGTGAACAATTCTCTGATAGTGACTTTTAACATTAAAAAGGTAAGGAGGAAGGAACGATATACTGTATACAATATATGCACATCAATAACACTTCCCATTGCTTGGTTGATATGAATGCGTTTATATCTTACCGACTATATGATATTGCGAGTTGCGACATACCTGTAACAAATAAAACAGATATTTAATATACATACTGACAAAACAGGTTATCTTCAGACAGATTGAAAAAACACAAGTACACAATTTTCAGATCAAATAACAAATATGGATCTTATTAATAAGATGATATTACACTACAATACGTAAATAGGCCAGGTTTGAGTACAGTTATCATAAACTAGCATTCCGCCTGCGGCTTCGCCCGCGTTTTCAAAAAAAAACCCGCATAGTTCCCGTTCCCGTGGGATTTCCGGGATAAAACCTAGCCTATGTCACTCAGAAATGATGTAGCTTTCCAACAGTGAAAGAATTTTTCAAATCTGCCAAGTAGTTTCGGAGCCTATTCAATTCATACAAACAAACAAACAAAAAATCAAACCTTTCCTCTTTATAATATTTGTATAGATGTATAGATAAGTAATATTGTATTTAGAATTGTCTTTACTTATATTACTTTTGCATACTTATATAAGATGTAGATAATTAATAGTTGTTTACAGTTTATATTTTTAAGCTATACTTTCACGTATTTTAAATTCTATCGTATCCTAAATTTACAACTACAACTACGTGTTATCCCGTATGTTATTTCAACACAGAAAAGCCAAGACCCTATAATATAAATCACACACGCTAAAACAATACAAACGTACAAGCGTACAATCATTACCCGTACATTGATTCGATAGGAAATGTTATGGTCTGGTGATTTGCAACAGCTCAAAAGCGAGGCGTGGTGTCCATCCATCAAGGTACGATCGTTATGAATTATTATCCAGTGATTATTTATCGACCGCGGGTTCGATTCCGCGTTCGGTTTCTCTTGTCACAGTTTGCGAAGGTATTCGTGGAGGTGACATGTATCGTGGGATCATAATTCATAATATTGTGAGGTGTTGTCAAGAAAAGAAATGAAAAATGACGCAACGGATATTTAAGACGATTTAGGCCTCCCCCACATTGAACGTAGGCCGAGCGTACGCGTTTCCTGAGCGTGCTGCCGGCGTCGGCGCGGCGCGGACGTCGCGTCAGCGCGCCGTCTGTGGGGCGCGGGCGTCGCGCCATCGAACGCTATGCAAGCGCTGCGCAAGCGCCGCGCCGACGCGACGTCGCGTCTAAAGCACTCGGCCGCCCGCGCCGTGCCCCTCGCACTCATGGAATGTGTGCGGGGGGCACGGGCGGCCGAACGCCCATGGAACGCGACGTAAGCGCGGCGTCTGCGCGGCGTTCACGCAGCGCCCGCGCGGCGCTGGACAACGCGTAGCCCGCGCCCCACAGACGGCGCGCTGACGCGACGTCCGCGCCGCGCCGACGCCGGCAGCACGCTCAGGAAACATGTACGCTCGGCCTACGCCCAATGTGGGGGAGGCCTTAGTATTTCCAGACAAGATTTACGTTATATAGATTTTTCATAACAGCGAAAACAATTTCTCTAAAAGCTATCTCGTATTGGGTAACAAAAACATACGATACCTTGACCCGTCTATACCTTTATAACTACATATTGCTGGTTGCATACACGTTACGCAACAAGGTTTAATCGTCCAAGGAAGTAACAACGCTACAAACTTTTGTTCTACCGGAAAACTGTCGCCAAAGGAAACATTACAACCGAAGAGTACAAGAGAAATCCGGTACAATGACCACGACAAAAGCCCATAACATGGTAAGCAATAGTCGACAAAATACTTGGACATAAATGATATAGCGGTAAGGAAATCAAATAAATAGAAGTATGATGAGATGCATAATATCGTGTAGAATTTTAAATTAAATATGTATTGTGCACATATTCGTAACAAGTAAGAAAATTTATTGTATTATTGCAATTTCTTGTTAATTTATTTTGTTTTTTTTTTTATCTTGTTTTTAATTTATTATAACAACTATATAAGCATTATAATATGTAAACAATATTTTGACACACTTTCACGATGCAGGTAGGGAAAACTTCTTCAAACTATGGCACCCGAGTTAAATAAAGTCGATATAATGGGTGATAAGTCAGACGGCAGACCTAGCCCCGTTGCCATGTATAAAATATAACCTGCAAGAAGAATAATATAATCAGAAGTTATAAAGCAATGTCTGCTATAGTATACTGCTGCTATTTAAATACGATTCACGACTTGTGAAAAGCCGAGACAACATTATCAACTTGTATAATCGAACCGGGAGATATATGGGGTTAATATTACTCTGAAATATCAGAAACTAAGCAGCTAGCAGGTGTGGCAGAACATTAAATTATTACCAAACACGGAATGCCTGACGGACACTTGCATAAAGCAATACTGGGGCCTATTACAACCGTACCGAATTGAAGTATCATTAAAGACGAGGAAACGATAATATTGAGCGGGAAAGCCCTTCATTTGCATCGCTATCTCATTCGAGACACATACAATTATTGTACACGTCAGAAAATTCTGTTCGAAACGAGTTAATATTTGCTCAGCCAGTGCAAAACCAACAACTGTATTACGGACCCTGGATCGTATAATCTGTAATTGAAAACCTCCAGCTCAATGGCGGTTTACGATGAGAATTTTCGAGCGCACCATGTTTATGCTAATGTTGCTAAGACTTGAAGAGTCTATTGTTTAGTTAAATGACGGTAATAATAATCAAGTCGTATCTCTCGTACGCTTATTACGCCTCGTCCCGGCCATCGAGAGGAACATTGAAATCATCATTATTTTACTTTCTACGAGGTTCGCGTACTTTGTAATTATCGCTTGATTTGAGTGTCTTTGTATTCCGTTTGACCTCGGACGTTGAGCTGCGAATTATCCAATCGCGTCGAGTTGATAAAGTGAAATTTCCGCAGAGCTTTAAACACGTTGCATGCATTGGTTGGATCGTGACGATGTCGCCAGCGTTACTGTTATCAATAGCACAATCGTCACTAAGCGCTGGCTACTGCCATTTCTAAAGTACTGCGAGCACATAAAAGTTATTTGTCCGCTTGCTTGGGTTTATTTTCAACAATGCAAATATAAAAGCAATAGTGGTCAGTTTTTTATAGTAGTTACACAATTATGAATTGAACTTTTTCATAGTATCATAACAAGGTTGAAAACCTGTTATGCAAAAACACGACCATTAACATTCTTACTGGGTCCAAATGATCATTATCCAAAACATCTCGAGAAATAAAGATGCAAGATGCAACATTTAAAATATAGTCACGACATTACATGTAAAGTTAGGTTTTGAATACAAAAAGAAAATATTCTGAGAAGTTTAGAAAGTTCATAGGCGACAGCAGTAAACGCGAAATCGCATTAATGTCGTTTTCTTGGACACTAGATATAGACAATGGGTTTATGGTCAATATTGTCGTTGTAAATGTACCTTAGGTTAGAATAAATGTTACGGCTTAACAGAATAATGACGGTCCTGAACCTGATGGACGGACAACACACGAAGCAAGGGTGAAAGCAATAAAAGCGGAGGTCAATGGGTAATGCGCGGAGCAAATAGCCATCTTAAAGAGCGCTGGTAGCATTTAATGATGGGATGCGATTGCAAGAATGGACTACTTTTGCGACCTGTCTAAATTGATTGTTTATGGCCTTTTAGTAGAGTACTATTAGAAACGTGTAGAGATAATTACTATTTCAGTACCGTCTCTTTTATGTTGAAGTTTGTTCTATTTGAGAATTTGCTCAATAAATTTTCAATTTCAAGAATTAGTTAATAGCATTACATAAAACTATTAAAATTATAATATAAGTAGGAAATAAAAATAAAGACTATAAAATTTGGTCGATGTATTTTGTTCATATTGTCCGATTATTACAAACTTTAACATCACTCAAGTACTCTTTGGCAATTGTAGGTTCAAAACTAGGTAACCATAAGGCTAATTATTATAACGGTGATCGCGAAGCCAGCGAGGCGGCACTATGTGACATACGCGTGATTCCATCGCGCAGTAATGACACCACTAACAGAAAATTACCGACAAATGATAGACACCCGACGAATGGAAACAGGTCAATGCGTATAGAAAATGTATGAACACTATTGAGGAAATATAATAAACACTCATTAAAATTGTAGAAAACTTCAGTGAAATACGTTTTCAGTTGCGATTCTTCATTATCAAGAAGATATGTAAACATAACCTATACAACCAATAACTGGTGACCTGGGTATAAAGTTTCCCTGACTTACTTCTTCTGCTCTTTGTTTCAAATGGATAGCTACCATGAGCATTCTCATAAGCTTGTCTTTATTCTGTTCTTAACCCATAACGAGTTCTTTCTATGATGCTACGTTAACGCAGTTGAAAATGCCCCTCAACAAAATTATGAGCGCAGAATTCACGTTACAATGTTAACTTCTACAACCGGAAGAGATCCTGTCATCGATGGGTAAGTAATAAGTCGTAAAAGTAGATTAATGGAGGACAGGATGGGAGTACAATGGCACACCAACCGGATGCTTAGATTAAAAAGGGTCCGACCTTGTACTACGAATAGATAAAGGGCAATTGTAAGGTTGAGTTAGCATTGCAGACGGATTGTTCGAATTTTCCATGATTGAAGGTAATCAATAACTTTGCTAAGCAATAGAAATCTGAAAGGATCAGTGAAAAATTGTCTTCAAACTTTGAAGTTCAAAGAAATGCAATATTATTTCTTACGTCTATAAGTTTACTTGACTTAACGTTAATATGAGAATAATTTCAATTCATTTATTCTAATACGTTCACATTTCACGAAGATGAAATAACCATAACATAAAATTTAAAAGCTTCCCGCCCTCACGCTTTTAACACTCGTCAACTGAATCAAATGACAATTATGTCTGATAGATTTTAAAGACATAAAAGTCTCCCTTCAAGCAAATAAAAAAGCTCTATAAAATGTTACATAAAATATATATAATCCACAAACACAAGCCACCGTTCTATATTTAGATTGTGCAGCGATTACCAATTTGCGTGTTGCCCAAGACTGATATTATGTCCTTCTGGGTTCGCAATTATATATCAATTAAGCGTTGGTCTATTATTACAAGAACTTTCCTGGACAACGTGCCGCAATTACGTAATGTGACCAGTCTGAGTTATGGTCCAGCTAATAGTGATCACGATAACAACACGAAACTGGAGAATTTATAGCTAGTGTTGATAAAACTACCAACAGATAAATAGTAATAAAGGCCTAAGCGGTGGTGGCGCGCGACGGGGCAACCGACATATTTAATAAAGTTACATAAAACAAATGTAGGCCACGTTTATAATTTGAGTCGTCGGATTGTAATCTCGCTTGTAGATACTATCGTCAATTGTTGCGAATAGTTCATTAGAACAAACAGACGCAAACCGAGCGCGGGGATTGAACAAAATAATTTATTGTCTGTACGAGACCACGAACATAGGTTAAGCAAACTTATCTGCGTCGTTAACATGTCACAAACAACTTTACATGATTCAGCTTTAATTCTTATGTTTAAGTTATTTCAAGATAGATGATTTATGACAAGATTGTTTTCGAGTTTTGAATATGAATGTTCTCGAATAATGATGCCATGCATCATAAGCCTACATTGTACATATTGTACCTGAATATTTTGTATTCCAAAAAGTACTGATTGGTTAAATGATTAACAAAATTAACAGGTTTACTAGGTCATAACAATGATTGTGTGTAAAGTATATTTTGCATGACAATAAAGTATAATAATAAAGCTAGTTACTATGAATTGTGATATGCACCAATTCACACATGATGATATTAAAGAGATAAATATCGTACGAGCCGTATTAACGAAGTACAAACAATGCATGATGACAGTTTTATCGATAAAAAAGCTGCAGAATAAATTGGCTGTCATGGTAATGAACTAACAAATACGCACAGACAGTTGCATAGTTTGTCCGACAACTGAATAAATAATTCACGACGGCAATCGATAGTGGATAAGATAAACTCAGTATCTGCTACCCTTTCAAATAAAACCTAGAGATTATCTTAAATACACTTATCGTTTTAATACCACGGTTAAACGTTCACTATGATTATACAATTTTCTTAGTCCAATTGACTACTAATTTGATATTACATAAATGCTACGCGCGGGTCATTTATTAGACGTCGATGGCGTTCATAGTATCACTTCTAATTCCTAGGAAACTGATGCAATACTCTTTATTCTCACACGTAATTTATAACACGCGTAATAATAACAATAAATCCAATTCGAGTTTATTAATACGGAAAGCAATTAATCTTCCAGTTGAATTGTGGTATATAAGTGCGGAAATTTGTAAATAAATCGAGTTCTGAAGCGTGAAAGTCTAATTAATTGAAACCAATCTAAAACGTTAGGCCAGACCTACCATTAGAACCGATAGCTCCGAATAAGTACACGCTGATATCACGATGAAACGAACAGGGTTACAACATTTACTCCTCCGCTCGTAATGATATGCAATAACTTAATGTTGATAGCAATTAAGCTGAGAATCCTGCAGCTGGTTGATTTAACTCACTGCATTACCTCTGAGGTGAAATAACAGACAATTATAAGAATACGGAAAGGTGTTGAGATAGCTGTCGCGAAGGCGGAGTTTGTTAGATATTAAAGTTTATATCCAATCTTGGCTAGATATCGTTTCTGTCTATTATGAAGCAAGATTGGCACTTGAACATGAAGAAAATGGTTGACGGAGTTGTAAAATTTATTGTAATATTTAAGAGATTTCTGTATTCCTTTAAAAATTCTTTCTATAATCAATGTAATGTAAGAGCTGCAACATTATAATGAAACTCAACGAAATTAAACGCCAACGAAGGAACTCGTTCAAGGCAGTCCAATTATAACGATTCAAATTAGCCACGGACGTAATTATCAGATTGAATAGCGTCAAAATAGGAAAGCGCAGTGGGCTTCCAGGCGAAAATAAGTGAAAGTTAAATGTGCTGCGAAAATTTCCTTGTATTTCAGAGACCAGAGGGCAATACGCGTGTCGGGTAGCGCTTAGCTGCGACCTCTCACCCGCCGAGATGAAGATACGAATGCACGCGATAATTGAGGCGTAGCGGCCACAAACGAATTGTAAGTAGTTAAATTACACCCATTACACACGGTACTGCACATTGAGCTATAAGCCAATTGAAATGAAGGGAATGATTATCCACGTCTCGGACGTGTGCGGTTAATGAGTTTGACACGAGATGGGACTCGAGTATTTAGGTTGCTTGTGGCAGGGCTTATGGTTTTAACATCGGATACAATCAGTTGTAACTGTTTAGTAAATTGTTTTTGCCCGGTCAGTACGAGGTCATCTATTGTTATATTAATAATTGTTTAACCTAAATTTCTATTGATTACCATCACACATTGTTAAACGTGAGCGTATAGTTAACGTTTTAATGCATAACTAACTCGACCCAAACTTTTTATAATTGTAGGCCAAAGCTTATCCACATAATATACGCTTTTATGCTGTACATTGACTACCTATAGCAATTGAACTGATAATTCAATTATCAAACCGTCACCCCTCTGCATATTCAACAAAAAAATCCCAAAAGTTACCTTAACATTCACCACAGTGATTCAGTAGGTACCTACCTAATACAGATCCGTGAATTTCAACAATCGCTGTCCATTCCTACATAATTACACCTCAAATTGAGCAATACACAATCATCTTTTGATTTAGCAATACGCCGACCATCACGGACGTCATTTAAACTATATTATGCAGTTAATTTCCCCAACTCACTGGACGCCTGGGGCTCTACGAACGGGCATTGTTGCTGATTTTTGCCACATTACATTATCTTATATTGCGTGGCGAGACCACTTTCGCGGCACTTTCTAAATTTGCAAAAAAGATTAGAACATACACCTACCCGGTTACTTTATTGTATGTAACGATATAAAATACAAATAATTGCAACTATAAATGTTTGCAGAATAATAATATTTAATAATATATGTGATTTTAACACGAATATTATTCTATATTCGATAT
Organism: Colias eurytheme; assembly: GCF_061535395.1. Classification (NCBI taxonomy): domain Eukaryota; kingdom Metazoa; phylum Arthropoda; class Insecta; order Lepidoptera; family Pieridae; genus Colias; species Colias eurytheme. The sequence continues at coordinate 6,470,676 of NC_142999.1, read as the reverse complement.
TTTTTGCCCACTTATATGCAGATAAACATCAATTTAATGCAAAGCACGTGCTCACTTTATCTTCAAAGCATACTCGTTTGCAATTTAATATGAGATATTCCACGCAACTAAGTTATGCATTTTGTTTGTAAAGTATTAAAATAATAAACATTTTCTATTGCAATTGAAATTCGATCATCTTATCTTAATTTGAAGTAAGTTTCAACTTTCATGGCAGGTATCAAGGATCAATACATTCAACAAATCTACATCATTATCGTTATATTTATGGAGAAAATATGATAGCGCATTTAATTTTGAAACAGTTTTGGTATTATAACCTTTTTATTTATATCATTCAATTCATCATCATCTTATTCATGCTTACCACTTTGCACCACACCCATTAACTAAACAAATCACACGCAAACCAGCCAACTAATAAATACATAAAGAAAGTCCAGTTAGTGAGTTTCCTTTCAACAAAGGCATTATTTTCTCCTCACAGGGACTTTGGCTACTGGAGGGCACGATGCTATCGTACCGCTCGACACTCGAGAAATACCCGCAATCGTTTCATACTCGTATTTAATCGACATTGAAAAATATTTCCTGCGCTTGGCCGAAACAAATTTCTAATGCAGTGCTTTCTAGCGTTTCCACGTTGATCGGCGATTATGTGGATACTCGTCTCACTGTTAACTTCGTTTAATGCTGGCTTTCCGGCCGCGACTTCGTTTTCATGTAAGTAGTAAGTACATCCTAGAAGGGATATATAACACCTCAGTTTATCGGGATATCTTTATACCTTTTTATTGTCAGATACGTTCTCCTTTTTACACATCAATTTATTTTCACATACGTTCTTCTAAATCCCTTCATGTTCAGGAGCAAAAATTTATATTAACTTTGCCAGGAACTACTTTTGCATTACCTACTTTAAAACTGCAAGCACGTTGCAATCTAACGTTGTAAAACATTCGATACCTATTTTACTTTCGCTGACAAAACAAATGAATATCGCAAATAAAACAATAATTGATACTAACAAATGCATAGTACATATTCACAATCCGTGAACACCGTATTTCCCACGCATGTCGGTGACATCAACCGTTAGTACAACAGAATAGAAGCTATCGATCAAATAACACGCGAGTAAATAGATCCCTTCATGGCCGCTCATATCTCTTAAATATATATGCAGTAAATAGTTATGCGTACATAGAAAGCACAAAGCAAACAGTTACTTAATAAAAAGCCGTTTAAGAGGAAAATAACTGAACGTGCTCTTCCACGCTCTTTGAAAACTGTTTTTTGGGAGCTTTGTGTTTTTTGAGAAAAACAGTTTTTTTTGTAAAATTGCATAGCCTTTTCTACGTAAAGTGTAAATAAATTGTTTGTTAAGCCATTCCAAATCGAAGTCTTTATCCAATTATAAGACAGGAAGAATCTGATCTTCTGTATGTGGTCCCGTACCAAATGAGCCAATCAACGTTCGCTTTATCCAGATTAAAGATACATCGTTATTTAACCAGTCAACGGCCTATCACAGAAAACTCCGTACGCGAAGTAATCGCCAACAAAATCTCAGCGAGTCGAGCCATTAAAATTTCCGATCTAGATATTTAGGCACACGTCTACATTTCACATTCCTCTAGTTAAGACTAAACGTAACAAGCAAGAACGAATGTTAATTAAACGCGTATAAATCTCACAAACCACGGTAGCGAAAGCAACTGGCTTGATCTTAAGCGTCGATAAATTTATTAATCACCCGGCTCAAGAGCACAGGTACAATATAAACATCTCGATTCTGTAATTACACTCGAGTCGAAATCGATACAGATATCGAGTGCGACATAATCGTTTGCATTTAAATCACTGTTTATATCACCTCGGATTAACGCCCACACTGAAAACATTCATCGCCTGGACGATCTTATTAAGTCGTTTACGAGTAATTGATATTTTATTCCTAGTTACATTTCGACTTGTGCTTTTGATTACAAACCGAACCGAACCGAACATTACTATGTTTACAAAATAAAACAAACACATTGAGCGTTTTATTTAGAAATATTGCCACATCAATCAGATTAAAATTGCATTTTGTGTATAGTTTCCCCGCAAGGTAAATTTAAAAGTATTTAATTTCTTATTATTATATATCTATCATAAGATCATAGATATTATCATTTGTAATTTTGTAAATAAAATAACAGTATTTTTTCATAATCTAAGATTTCATGTAACGCAAAAGGCTATATCCTCATACAACTAGGAGTTACCACAGGCGAGGAAATCTTTTCATAAAAAGCCAGTTCCGTGAGTCAACAGCCCTTTTAGCACACATCACCGCAAATGTTATAGGGCACGTCAAGGCACGTTTGCGTACGGTGACGTCTCGTTAACAAAGGGAAATAATTCTAGTCTCCCGCAATCTCTATAACGTATGTCTGCGTGATTTATTGCCCGTTTGTTCGCGCCTCACGAGCTTACGATGAATGCCTCCGTACCTACAGTGCTATCCGCGATGATTTTAAATACAATACGTAGGAAATCGCGCTGGATTGTTAACGATGTTTGTCATAATCTAATGTGATTTATGGACCAAGTTCGGCTAGATGTGGACAAACACAATGATGAATTGATGTAGCTTTCAATGGCTCATTACTTCATTAGCGATAAATTCATTTTTAGGTGTCACTTACGTATCCTTCTTTCGAGTCAAAATCATTTAGGATCAATAAAAATCACAGTTTCATGAACTGTTAGAGATATTATTATCAACTAGAAAATATTAAAGATATTTAAGGTACAATCAACTATAGGAAATTACAATATCTCCGCAACATTACAAACATTGAAACGTAATATCACCGGTCGATTTAAATGTTCGCAGTAAAAAACAGGCAGTAAGAACAGATCGATTACATGATGTGCGCAATACATGTAGGTATGCAACCATATCGAAACGAACCCAGATGCTTAGCCATTAAGGCATTAGGGAAATTATACGGTCTAGATAATAAATGTATACGTCATACAAATTGAATATCGGAGGTTAATAGCGGCCAAGAAAGGTAGAAAGTAGAAACTGACAAATCATATTAGTCGATCATGTCGAGATATTTCCCTAATGCGATGCAATTTGTCCAACGTACGGTGTAAACTATAAACCAGGGATATTGGATATACTTGTACATGTTGGCAAATCGTTTGGAATAAGGATGTATTACATCCGCTGGATGTTTATGTAAATGAAAACTAAAATTGTTAACTTATTTGCCTATTAGTCATAGCGAATACAAGAATACAAGTTCATTAAGCGCAAGAAAGTGTGTGTCGCATATGTGGTACACCGCATATGCTTGTAACTTGTATTTCGATTGAAATATCTTTCTAATTAGACGGAATATAATAAATACTGTTAGATTTGAAATATATAATCAGAAAATTATTAAGTTAATTAGAATAATTTGTACTCTCACTTACTCTCTTTTTTCACGTCCGCGTATTTCACTGATATTACCTATACCTATTTATTTATGTTACGTGGATTGCACAACATATTACCAACAAGTAAATTTGCCAAACAATAAGCTTAACTCGTAAACATTCTAAACTATTCAAACTCCTTACAACATCAAATCATATTTCATATCACACTCCCCTCATTCACAACGCAACAAATTAATTAGACGTGCGAAAATGATAATTCAATCTATAAGCAACAACAATTATTAGGTACAATACAATGTACATGGCATCCGATATATCGTACGATAAACTTGCACACGACGATGCCGAGATGCTAATTAGGAGCATCTCGCTGGCGGCCGTTATTTAAGATGTTCGTTAGGCTTCGTTTACATTGTGCGGTTTGATAAGTTTGTAGTGAAGGTTCGATTCTGATCCTTAAGTTTAGTGACGTTTATAATGGTTTATTCATTATGTTACAGAAGTATTATCATCATTACTCATTTCCAACCCACATAAATTCGTAAAGGCTTTAATTCAAGCTTTAGTCTTTGGGACTTTTAATCTAGGTATATGAAGTAAGTATTTTCACTTTAAATTGTAATGAAAATTCTATTAAAAGGGTAGAGAAGGAACCCGTAAATCCTGAAATACAGTTCTGACTAGTACAGAAGACGCGATCGTTCACGTTTTTTCCAATAAGTTACCAAATTGGGTCCGGACTGACTAATATTTTTCGGTAATCCTACTTAAAATTATTTTTTTTACTAAATTTCAAGACCAAAAAAAAGTAATGTCCAAGAAAACCAATTATCTGGTAAAAAATAAGTATAGTAGGACTAATGTAAACGCACCTTACATGTAAACATTAAAGACAATGTAGTCACTCACATGCAGTAAAAGTTTCTAAAGGGCATTGTTTTTAGCTTATGCCTCGTCTGTAATTAACATTTTCTCTTTAAGATATTTATCAATTGCTTATTCAAAATGTCCTGTCGGTCCTCGATAAGACAAAAAACTGTCGTACACTTGAATTATTCAAGGGTAAAAGCTCACTAGGGCTGCAGGGTGATATTATCTCGTTAAGGTCTAGTGGGTAAAGTCACATCAGCGCAAGATGTCTACTTAGAGCGGCAGCGGAGGAGTGTCTTTAGGGCACCAACGGTGGCGTTCACAGGCCGAGTTAGCAGGCTTATTGCGCACCCATCAACACGCACTGGACCAGCGCGATGGGTTATTATTTGTCCAAACCTCTTCCCTCATAAAATACATATTAGAATACAAAATTATGAAAAGTAAACCTAAAAAAACGCCCCAAGTCCCTGGCGGTACTCGTGGGCGTACTGTTGATGACAGTAGGCAGGCACGCCCCGGTCCAAGGGGTGGTAAGAATCTCCAGGTGGGTAATCTAAACTGTCCGACGACCCAGGCTAGCAAAAAGGATATACAGAAACTTAATATTTTAACTTATAACGTTAGAACTTTAAGAACAGAAGAAAGACTTGTTGAGTTAGAAAACGCATTAGAAACCATCAATTACGATATCGTAGGTCTAGCAGAAGTGAGAAGAGAAGGTGAACAAATTATTGTAAGAAAAACGAACACTTTTTATTATAATGGAGAACAAAATGGCCAATATGGCGTTGGATTTTTAGTTTCAAATAGGTGGAAGAATAACATAATAGAATTTATAGGCTTCTCTAATAGAATTGCATTACTTAAATTTCGGATTAATGACAACAAAATACTTACAATCATACAAGTATATGCACCCACATCTACACATTCTAATGATGAAGTTGAAGATTTTTACGACCTACTTAACCCGGCGTCATTGTGGTAGAAAACAGATACGCGAACGTTGAGGTGGGTCAATATTACCCATATATTTTATAGTTTGTATTTCTAAACTTTTTAAGAAAATTAGTATTATGTGTTATTATTATAGGATAAAGGTATTCTGGTTTTGATATTATAAAATAAAAATAATAATTAATCAACGTTTTATTCATTTTAATCAACTTTGACATAAACTCATAAAAATAGGAACAAAATATAGACCTCTTGCGTTTTCATATCAATACTATACTATTAACCAGTATTTTTGGTTACAAATAGCATTTTTATAAACTTAAGTCTAATATATGAGAAAAAAACTTTAACAAAGCTAATTAGAATCTTTGTTGTGAATGAAATCAATACAGAAAGACATGATGCGTTCAGGACAAATAAATTTAGGGCAAGCTTGACAAAAATGTTTTGTTTTAGTTACTATTTTTTTTTCCTGACACATTTAACATCTTTTGCGGAACTGCAGGTGGCTCCTCTGATGATCCACCAATAAATTCTCTGATTCTTTTGCCCATTTGTCGTTGCTATCGATTCAATTCCTGGCGAATTTTCAAATGTTCTAATACCAGAGCAAGACCTAAGTTTTTCAAAAATTACGTCGCTTACCGCTTGGTTTAATTTTATTTATGCGACGTATTATAAGCGCATTAATTCCTGTGTGTCCAACATGGCATAAAAATTGTCAGGGGCCACCTTTTGGAGTTACGACTCACATCATATGAGGCGCAAAGTTCATCAGCGACGTCAACCCCATATTTAGTTTTATTGTAAAAGGTATTGAATTCGGGTTTTCGCTTTTCTCCGCTTGAAACACACTCCGCACTCTAACATCATCCTTTTCTTCAACTTCATCATCATAATAAGATAAGTCCTAGTAAGACAAGAGTCTAAACCCGCCATGATACGTGAAATTTTCTATTCTATCCGTTTATAGTACCTATTTTATAATAAGTACCTGATGGACAAACAAAAACATTAAATTCACAGAAATAAGCAAAAAAAATGTTTGCAGACACCAAGAAATCATACACAACAGTAAAAATCGATAACTTAGCTATGGCGCGAAATTGTTACATCAATTGTGAGGATGGGTCATATTTACCTTTTTCGAAAATACACGCGTGTATCTCCCAGTACACTCGACGTCGAAAGGATTTCACTTCCAAAACGTTTAATGTAAATTGTTAGCTCTAGCTACTACAAAAAACAGCACAATCGTGCACGTAATTACTAAGATATTGGAATTTATAAACGAGCCGGGTCATTTTGACCCAACCTCAATGACGCCGGGTTAATAAAGCTTGCGATGAACACAGAGGGACCTGGACTATGGTATTAGGCGACTTTAATGCAAAATTAGGCATTCGAAATTCAACGGATGATCGTAACATCTTAGGACCACATGGGTTGGGCATTCGAAATGAACGCGGAGATCGTCTACTACAATTTGCTTTTGGCCAACAATTAAGTATAACGAATAGTTTCTTCTTTAAAAAAATAAATCGTCGATGGACATGGCTTTCCCCTAACGGATTCACACGAAATGAAATAGATTTTTGTCTTTCTTCTAACAAATACATAATAAAGAACACAGAAGCTCTAAATAACTTAAAATTCAGTTCTGATCATCGAGCATTACGTACAACTGCTAGTTTCAATATGAAAATCCTGAGGTATAATAGAATTAAACACGCAATCAAGAAAATAGATAAGAATAGCTTAATAGCAAATACAGAACAGTTTAACTTAGAACTAGATAATTATTTCAACTTATTAGAAACAAACGATACAGAGGATCCAGAAATTACTTACAATAATATCATAAACAGTATCAAGAGAGCAAGTAAAAAAATAAAAACCGTAAAGAACAAAAATAAAAAATTGACAAAAACTACCTTAGATTTAATAGACAAAAGACAAACGATGACACTTTATACTACTGAATATAAAGAAATAGATAAAAAAGTAAAGAAACACATAAGAAAAGATATACGTACATATAACACAAATTTTATCCAAAAGGCACTCGTAAAAAACACATCTCTTAAACAGGCTATACGTAATACACAACCAAGCAAACCATTAATTTTATCATTAAAAGACTCAAATGGAACCAAACAAAGCGCGCGGGATAAAATTATACAAATTAGTACTGAATTTTATAAGAAATTGTATTCTGATGACTCATGTTATTGTATAACCGATAAAAACTATGTACGTTCGGAAGTAGTAAATCCAATCACAATTGAAGAAGTCCATTTAGCCATAAAGAGTATGAAATACAACAAAAGTCCAGGTGAAGATGGGATCACAACCGAATTCCTTAAAATTGGCGAACCAGCTCTTATTCCCTATATAACTCAACTATTCAATAACATATTACGAACGGGTATATTTCCCAAAAGTTTCTGCCATTCTAATATAATCCTCCTCCACAAAAAGGGAAATAGATCAGACATAGAAAATTATCGTCCTATCAGCCTCATATCGCACCTATACAAAGCCTTTATAAAAATCATTGGAAATCGCATCACAAGAGATCTGGATAAACAACAGCCCCCAGAACAAGCAGGATTTCGCGGTGGACTCTCCACTACAGACCATCTTCATTCGATTAACCAAATTTTAGAAAAAAGCCATGAATTCAACCTCCCCCTTTACCTGGCCTTCGTTGATTATTCAAAAGCATTTGATAGCCTGAAACACAATGCCATATTCACAGCCCTCAAACAACAAAATATAGAACCGACGTACATCCACCTTATACAAAATATCTATAGTACCAGTACAGCTTCTGTAAAAATTAATAGCAATGGCCCATCCTTCCGAATAACAAAAGGAGTCAAACAAGGTGACCCATTGTCTCCAAAACTCTTCAATGCTACCTTGGAAGAAGTATTTAGAAGCTTGGCAGCTCGATGGCAGAACAAAGGTTTTAAAATCGGTGAGCATCGATTAACAAATCTTCGCTTTGCTGATGATATTGTTCTCTTTTCCTCCACAGCCTCTGAGCTACAAACGATGCTCGAAGACCTGAGCGATGCAAGCCTCAGGGTCGGACTTCAGATGAACATGACCAAAACAAAGCTTATGACTAACAGCACCAAAACCACCATCGTTGTCGAGGGTGGGTCGGTTGCATATGTCGATGAGTATACTTACCTCGGCCAAATAGTTTCTTTTCAAGCCAGGCAGGATCAAGAAGTTGCCAAACGCATTGAAAACGCTTGGAGAAGCTTTTGGTCGATGAAAGAGCTGATGAAAGGAGACTTGCCTCTTTCACTAAAGCGAAGGCTCATGGACATGTGCATCTTGCCCATCCTCACCTACGGTGCACAGACCTGGTCATTGACTGATCGCCAAAAGTCCGCACTTGGGGTTTGCCAAAGATCAATGGAGCGCAGCATTTTGGGCGTAAAGCTTTCTGATCGCATTCAAAATAGAACGCTGCGCTCAAAAACACAGATTGTCGACGTAGCCCATAAAGCTGCCGAGCTCAAATGGAACTGGGCTGGACATGTTTGCCGGATGTCCGAAGAGTTGTGGGCAAAAATCACCACTATGTGGATCCCCGACAATGGAAAAAGGCTGCGTGGAAGGCCCAAAATCAGATGGCGCGACGAACTGGACTCTCATTGTAAGGAATGGGCTAAAATTGCTCACAATAGGAAGACATGGACGAAGGGAAGAGAGGCCTTTGCCCAGCAGTGGGACAGCCATGGCTGAATAATAATAAAATTATTCAAAATGAGTTTTCACTTAAGCACTTAATCTGTGTATTTATTTGTTATAATTATAATCTTACATTGTTTAATATAACCCATGAGAAGATGCTGTGAGCAGTGAGTATGTAAACATACAATATTCTGAACATCAATAATATTAAGATACAAAAAGTCTCCTGACACGTATTTTGGAGCCTTTTTCTACACATTTGAATGATAATCATCATGAAATTCAAAATATTGTTATGTATTAAGCTTTCTTGAATTCATGTACCTACATAATAATATCATTTTGTAACTTATAGAAGAGCGCAGGAGAGAAATGTTAGAAAGATAACCTTATCGACTACACATTTTTTTTAAATTAATTGTTACTAATTATTACTGACAAGACACTGTACATATTTGTCCAGGTACTCCATACTTGAATATAAGATTGCTATTACAAATTAAAATAAGAAAACCACTGACAAATGTATCAATCGAGTTTCATATATAACATCTCTACAGACCTAGATTAGACGGAGCTTTACTAGCACAGCTTAAACGTAATCTGCGCATTATCATTTAATTTAACATTATTACGTACCATAACTTGCAACGGTTACCATTAAGATGCAATACAAGATACGGCAATCTAATGAGCATGCAAGCTTGGTCCCCGGGAACCGTCTAATCTTATATCAATATTATCACTTGAGCGGAAAGAAAGTTGCATTATTGCAACAATAGCTTTTATATATATGTAAAATAGAACGTGCAACACACGTCACGAAGCGACCGCATTAGGTAACCCGCCCTCATTACCGTAACACAAGGAACGAATGTCTTTCGATATTATAATACGTACATTCGTACATGGCATCATAATGTTATCTACGTAATTATTACAATTTCGCTATCTCAAACATTTCTAAGACATGAGAAGGGAATGTTTCGCGTTGGCGCGGGCGTCTTATGCGTGACTGAGTTATTAAGATTTATGATAATAGATATTAGTAAGTAAAACAACAATCTTTTTAAATACGACGTTCATTTTTTTAGTGGTCTTATGCCGGGTCCAGACTGGTGAAACGTAACATGCAATGTAACATTCTGCCTTTCATTGCATGTTCGCTGCTGGTGTGGACGCATAGCGCGCTCATAACGCGCATTCACTACGAACATCCCGCGTTCGTCTGTTTCCGCCATTCTGCCGCGAACACGGCCCTTCGATACACGTTTTTTTCGTGCGCGTCAAACCGGTAGATCACACGAAGCATGGAGTCCGAAGACCACGTTCTTGCTATGACGATTATCAGTACTTCATTATTAATAATACATCAACTCATGAAAACACGCCGAAGACCCTTTCTTTTGCTCATTCCACGCAGTCTCGTCCTCCATGTTCGTTGCGTTCTCAAAAGACCGTCCACATTGGCTGCCCCGCGCACACTACGCGCCCCTTTGTGTTCGTCGAAAAACCGACAAATTTCGGATCGCTCCGCGCGCGGCTTGTAATGCTCGTAGCATACGCGTGTAATGCACAATTCGCGCGCGCAAGACGTCCAAACTATGAGAAATTGTTACAAAGTGTGTTACCTTTCATGATACATTGCAGCAATGTGGACGGTGAATTCTTTCATTGCATGTTACATTGCATGTTACGTTTCACCAGTCTGGACCCGGCATTAATGTTATACGTATATATTTTTGCCTAATCCTAAACTTAATAATTAAGGAGTAAACTATATTTTTTTGGTATAGACGAAGTCGTATCTATATAGATACAACAACGATTTTTTTTTTATTTTATTTTGCTTACGTATACCTTATTTGTGATTTACGGTTATCAAGATTGTAAAGACGATTTAACAGACAAATGGAAAACATTTACCTATTTAATTTAGGTATTAAGTTATGTGGTGTCTAAAGTCTAAGAACAGAAAATGTAACTCATCAATCTTTATTTCTCAGCTATAAGAAATCCTTACATATATTCCAATGTGAATTGACTCATAATAAATAACATAATAACACATACGCGCTGTCTAATTACGTTTAAATATGTCAAGTTACGACAATTAGTTTCATAAGTTACCAATAGATGGCGACACTTTAGATTTGCATCGCACTAGCGAAATGTTTTGTTGAATACGTATAAGAAATTTCATGTCGAATATCTGCCTTGTGTGTATCTTGTGGATCTTGTGTAACTTGTGTAATATTGTGTTAAAGTAAAAATAAAGTAATTTAAAGTGTTGAGTGTTTAAGTGAATCCCGCCAAAACGTCAGTTTATACATGGTGCCGAAACCTAAGATGGACTTTGGACTTTGAAATACTTAGAAAAATTTCCGATAAGTAGAACTTGTAAAAATTTAATATTTTATTATATGGACTTGGAAAAATATTTGGGATTTTATTCTAAGGACTTGTAAAAATCTGATAGTTTATTATATGGACTTAGAAAATATTTGAGATTTTATTCTAAGGACTTGGAAAAATCTGATACTTTATTATATGGACTTAGAAAATATTTGAGATTTTATTCTAAGGACTTGGAAAAATTTGAGAATTTATTATATGGACTTTAAAATTTCTGGATTATTCTATAGACTTGGAAGATTATTGAGACTTTGATAATTTTAGAAGAAAAATTTATAAAACTAAATTATTAATATTTAAACTAAAATGGCTTCAAAATTAATTAAAAGTCAAGCGGATTTGTTACTTAGATTAGAAAAGGCACAACAAAATTTTAGGAAGAGTCCGAAAAGTAGAATCACTAAACAGTATTTGGAAACTAGAATAAAAAATTTGGAAGATTTTTATTTGGAATTTAAACGGAATCATACAGAGCTAATTCAAATAGTAACATCGGAACAACGAGAATCCTTGACATATTTTATGGAAGACGATTGTGACAAGTTTGAAGAAATTTACATAGACCATATGACTGAACTAAAAGAAAAATTTGAAGAAGTGCCCAATAATCCGATATCAACATCAATTAATACGATGACAAGTGACGATGTAAAACTACCAAGAATACATTTGCCAACATTTTCGGGCAAATATGAGGAGTGGCAGACATTCTATGATATGTTTTTGTCGCTAATTCATAATAACGAAAAATTATCACCGGTGCAAAAGATGCATTATTTAAAGAGTGGTGTCTCGGGAGAACCTGAGAATTTATTAAGAAATTTTGCTACTGTTGATAAAAACTACCAAGAGGCTTGGAACCAATTAACAAAAAGATACAATAATAAAAGATATAATTTAAATGCTGTTCTAAAAAAGTTATTTGGACAAAAACAAATTAATAGTGAATCTGCACAAGCGATTAAGCAACTTCTGGACACAACTACATCAGTATTACAAGCGCTAAATAATATGGGAATACCAACAGCAACATGGGATGCAATTGTAATTTATTTGGTGGTTTCAAAGCTCGATGTACAATCACATAAACTATGGGAGAATCAGATAAGCATGTCATGTGCCGATGAATTGCCAACTTGGTCACAGTTAGTGGATTTTTTAGAAGCAAGATTTCGGAGTTTAGAGATGGTAGATTCTGGAAAGCAACCTATGAGACATGAGACGTCACAAAAGAGGCAATTGGTTAAAAGTTCTTTTCACGGAGCTATCCTACAGAATAAGAAGACAGAGAATGTATGTTCAGTTTGTGGTGACAATCATTATATAAATGCATGCACACAGTTTAAGAAGCAAACAGTAGAAGAACGAAGAAATCACGTACAGAGTAAGGGCTTATGTTTTAATTGTTTGCAACCTACACATATTGTAAGTAAATGTCGACAATCAATTTGTTGCAAGAAATGCGGACGTAGACATAATACTATGTTGCATTTAGAGAAGACAGGATTCATTGAAAACACTCAAAGGACACAAGAAGAAAATGATGGGATTGAGAATAAAACTTCGTCTACGCTAGTAGAATCAAAGATTGTGGCAAATTTTGCCAAAAGAGAGCATAAAAGCTATCATGTTCTGCTAGCTACGACACTTCTTAAGGCTCAGTCAAATAATGGTAACTTATTTATGGTACGAGCATTGTTAGACCAAGGCTCGCAAGCGTCTTTTGTAACTGAAGCAACTGTTCAGTTACTCGGTCTTAAACGTACATCTGTTAATAGTTTAGTATCAGGTCTGGGAGATGGTCAAATGCATATTAAACATGTAGTAACTTTATGTTTAAAATCGCGTCATAACTCAGAATTTTCTATTAATGTTAAGGCTTATGTATTAACTTCACTTACGTCTATGCTTCCATGTGTGAAATTAGATGCTCCTAAATGGCTCGAACTCGAGAATGTAGAATTAGCGGACCCAGGGTATGCAACACCAGGTAAGATTGATATTTTATTAGGGGCAGAAGTTTATGCTGAGATTTTATTAACAGGTATGATGAAACAACCCAAAGGAAATTTAATAGCGCAGAATACGGTCCTTGGTTGGGTTTTATCGGGTAAGGTATCTGATTCACTTTCAGATAAATATAAGGCTAACAGTTTTCATTTACAGGTTAGAACTAACGATGATTTTTTGAAGCGTTTTTGGGAATTAGAAGCTGAACCAGATATGATTGTTAAGAAATTTACAAGAGAGGAACAATTGTGTGAAGAACTATATGATAAATCAACTGTAAGAAATCGAGATGGAAGGTATGTTGTTACATTGCCATTTAAAAATAAGGATCCTGAGTGCCAGTATGGAGAATCGATAGATATAGCTAAGAATAGATTATTCGCTTTAGAAAGAAGGCTTAAGAATAATTCTAAATTATATGAGGAATATAGACGAGTAATAGAAGAGTACTTAGTTCTTAATCATATGTCTTTAGTCGAAGAAGATGATTTAGACAATCCAACGGCTGTCTATCTTCCGCATCATGCTGTTGTACGGGAGGATAAAGATACGACAAAGGTTCGTGTGGTTTTTAATGCTTCTAGTAAGGGAACAAATAATGTGTCATTAAATGATGATCTTATGATTGGACCAAAAATCCAACAAGATCTCAGACATACATTAATGAGGTGGAGAACCCATCCCATTTGTATAGTGGCTGATCTTGTCAAAATGTACCGTCAAGTACGTATTAATCCAAGACAGACAAATTTTCAGAGAATTTTATGGAGAACTTTACCGGATCAACCAATTAAACATTTTAAATTGCTCACTCTAACATTTGGAACCGCGTGTGCACCATATCTTGCTGTTAAAACTTTACAACGTTTAGCAGAAGATGAGAAACTTAAATTTCCAGTAGCATCAGAAGTTACTAAAAATGATTATTATATCGATGATCTAATGACAGGTTGTGATACATTACAAGAAGCTAAAATTATTTACAATGAAATGAACAAATTAATGAAATCTGGAGGATTTACACTTCAAAAATGGAGCTCTAATTGTAAGGAATTATTAAAATATATTGGAGAAGATAATAAAGAAAATGAAGAATCTATGCTAATTAAGGTTGATAATATGGTAAAAGTTTTAGGAATTTCATGGAATCGTAGTTCAGATAGATTTGTTTATACAATTAATTTACCGGAGATAAAATTTCCAGTCACGAAAAGACAAGTTTTATCTAATATTGCTCAAATGTTTGATCCAATGGGTTGGATTGCACCAGTAATCATTGTTGCTAAATTATTTATTCAAAAAATATGGAAGGCGCATTTAGATTGGGATGATGCATTACCTAAAGATTTGAACGAAATGTGGCTTAATATACGACAGCAATGCAAGGACATTCAACGAGTAGAAATACCACGGTGGATTTGTTGCACTAGTCAAAGTCATGTTGAACTTCATGTCTTTTCAGACGCATCAAGATCTGCTTATGCTGCTGCAGTTTTTATAAGAGTCATCAATAACGATGAATCCATACATGTCAGGTTAGTATCAGCTAAAACAAAGGTAGCACCTATAGAGAAGGAAGTTTCTATACCTCGTTTAGAGTTATGTGGAGCTGTGCTTGCTGCGAAACTTGTGAACGAAGTATCTCAAGTGATGAAGGTGTGCAAAGGTAACATTTACGGATGGACTGATTCTACAATCGTTTTAGCATGGTTGAAGGGCGGTGCAAGCAAATGGACAACATTTGTAAGTAATCGGGTATCAGAGATTTTAACTATAATGGATTATGATCAGTGGGGTCATGTTTCAACCGAAGCCAATCCTTCTGATTGCGCATCTAGAGGTTTGACTCCAACAGAATTACTTTCTCATTCACTATGGTGGTACGGACCGGAATGGTTGAAGAACAGAAACATTGAAATGAAAAATCCAGAGATAGTAGATACAGATGAAGAAAGAAGACAAGTATCATTAATAGTAAAACAAGATAAATTTGAAGATTTTGAATGGTTAAAATTTTCTAATTTGACTAAAATGCTAAAGGTTATTTCTTATTGTCGAAGAATATTACTGAAGAAGGAAGAAAGAAAAATTTTGCCGAAGTTTGTAACAGTAAAGGAAATGAATGAAACATTAGAGAAATGTATTAAACAGGTTCAAAGAATTGCGTTTGATGAAGAGATCAAGGATTTAGAGAATAAAAAGGATATACCGAAGAGAAGTCCCCTTCGTACTCTTTGTCCCATTTTAGACCGAAATGGAATATTAAGAGTCGGTGGTCGGATTGATAAGGCTCACGCAAACCATAGCACGAAGCACCCGATTATTATGCCAGCTAAGTCTCATCTTACCCAGTTGTTAATATCGGATGCTCACGAAAAAACTTTGCACGGTGGACCGCAAATCATGATGAATTACATTCGGACAAAATATTGGATAGTACGCTGTAGGGATCTAGTAAAACAACATTATAGGAAGTGCCTCACGTGCTTACGATATTCGAAAGCAGCGAGAGTGCAGTTAATGGGACAGCTTCCAGATACTAGACTGAAGCCTTGCAAGCCATTTACGGCAACTGGTGTTGATTATGCAGGCCCAGTCAATATTAAGTTTTCTCCAGGTCGAGGGGCAAAGTCTTATAAAGGCTACATTTGTCTTTTCGTCTGTATGGTCACAAGGGCTATACATATTGAGGCTGTAACTGATTTAACCGCTAAGGGATTTATCGCCGCTTTTAGACGCTTCACGTCTAGACGTGGACGTTGCCAGGATTTGTTCAGTGATAATGGCACAAACTTTGTTGGTGCGGATAAACATTTACGAGAAATGTTTGACTCTGCTAAATCTAATTTACCTAATGAAATTGCGGAACTTCTTACATTAGAATCTACGACGTGGCATTTTATACCGCCGCAATCACCTAATTTTGGAGGGATATGGGAGGCCGGAGTGCGTTGTGCTAAGAACCATTTGAAACGGGTCATAGGTGACAGCATTTTAACGTATGAGGAATTAGCTACAGTACTGTCACAGATTGAAGCATGTCTTAATTCTAGGCCAATTTCTGTTATAAGTAGTGAAGCAGATGACCCTCTCCCACTGACCCCAGGTCATTTTTTAATAGGTGAACCGGTTATAAATATAAGTGATCGTAATTATGATGATTGTAATATAAATAAATTAGAAAGATGGAATGTTATTCAAAAAATGGTAAATAATTTTTGGCGTAGATGGTCTAAAGAATATTTGGTTACTTTAAATCAGAGGTATAAATGGAATTCGAAATTAGAAGAACCTAATATTAATGATATTTGTATAATTAGAGATGATAACGTTCCACCTTCTAAATGGATTTTAGGAAAAATTGTAAACAAACATATTGGATCAGATAATATAACTCGCGTTGTAACAATTAAGTGTAAGAATGGATATTTAAAACGACCGTTAAGTAAAATTAGTGTTTTGCCTAAATAAAATGATTAGTTAGTAGAATAGAATATCTAAAATTGTTAAACTTTAGAAGGTCAGTTGACTGAAGTGTCATATGTATTTTTTTTGGTTACTAGTTTAACGCCACTACGTTGATGTATCACGGTGGGCGGTTAGGTTTTGTTTAGTTATGTTTTGTTTTGTTTAGAGGTATATTTTAGTTGTTTTTTTGTTACGGACTAGTCCTTGGTGGGCGGAATGTCTAATTACGTTTAAATATGTCAAGTTACGACAATTAGTTTCATAAGTTACCAATAGATGGCGACACTTTAGATTTGCATCGCACTAGCGAAATGTTTTGTTGAATACGTATAAGAAATTTCATGTCGAATATCTGCCTTGTGTGTATCTTGTGGATCTTGTGTAACTTGTGTAATATTGTGTTAAAGTAAAAATAAAGTAATTTAAAGTGTTGAGTGTTTAAGTGAATCCCGCCAAAACGTCAGTTTATACACGCGCCATGATTTTTTTAAATAATATACTACTGAATAACATTATTAAATAATAAAGAGTAATAAAAAGATGCTCAAAGTACACTTAGTTTTTACCATTCACTACAAGGTCGTAGTGTCGATTATATTTATATCAAACAATTAAATAAAATAATCTTCTGACAAAACTATATGATAGTCTCCATTTAAAACTCACATACCAAAAAGGACAAGAATAAAACCGGCCAAGTGCGACTCGGACTCTCGCTCGGAGAGCTTCGAACAAATTTAAGTTATATAAATTTGATCGAAAATTTACGATTTTAGCAATTTTTCCTTCATCAGTGTTATAGGACGTTGTTTTCTACCAAATTTTAAGACTCTGTGTTCACGTTAAGTACCCTGTAGGTTTTGAATTTTGATTCCCTTGTCAATGTTTTAATTTGCGAAAATTCTACTAACCACGCCAATCGACTGGCCAGTTGGCGTGGTTGGTAGTGACCCTGCCTTCCCAGCCACTGGTCGTGGGTTCGATTCCCACCCGGGGCAAATATTTGTGTGATGAACATAGATCTTTGCTCTGTGTCTGGGTGTAACTTATCTATATATAAGCATTTATTTATAATTATATATGTATGTTTATCAGACATCTGGTTTCCATAACACAAGCGAAAGCGTAGTTTGGGATCAGGATTGATTGATTGATTGATTGATTGATTGATTGATTGATTGATTGATTGATTGATTGATTGATTGATTGATTGATTGATTGATTGATTGATTGATTGATTGATTGATTGATTGATTGATTGATTGATTGATTGATTGATTGATTGATTGATTGATTGATTGATTGATTGATTGATTGATTGATTGATTGATTGATTGATTGATTGATTGATTGATTGATTGATTGATTGATTGATTGATTGATTGATTGATTGATTGATTGATTGATTGATTGATTGATTGATTGATTGATTGATTGATTGATTGATTGATTGATTGATTGATTGATTGATTGATTGATTGATTGATTGATTGATTGATTGATTGATTGATTGATTGATTGATTGATTGATTGATTGATTGATTGATTGATTGATTGATTGATTGATTGATTGATTGATTGATTGATTGATTGATTGATTGATTGATTGATTGATTGATTGATTGATTGATTGATTGATTGATTGATTGATTGATTGATTGATTGATTGATTGATTGATTGATTGATTGATTGATTGATTGATCGATCGATCGATCGATCGATCGATCGATCGATCGATCGATCGATCGATCGATCGATCGAATGGATGGAAATCATGATTTAAATGAAAATGATTTGATCGTGCCAACCCTGATTGTTGACTGACTGACTGACTGACTGACTGACTGACTGACTGACCGCCTCATTGACTGACTGACTGACTGACTGACTGCTCACTTTCTCGTTACACACTCGTTCACACACATGGCCACTAACCTGATGCTCTCGAAGCTTCCGCAACAGCTCGTGGTAGGGCGCGGCGCGCGCGGCGGCGAGCGACGGCGGCGGCAGGCGGCCCTCCATCACGTGCAGCCAGCGGCGCAGGCAGCGCAGCTCGTGGGCCGTGTCTGTTGTGCAAATGTGTTCTTTAAGTGTATGGCAGAGAGGTGTTCTTTAGCTTGGCTAATTTTGTATTTAAATTATGAGATTTTTCCATCACGTGCAGCCAGAGCCGCAAAAAGCAGTCATTAAATCATAAATTTATTGAAATAGCGTACAGTTTGGCTTGACAAATTTTGTATAAATTTAAATTATGAGATAATATGTTTAAGTTGTGCAATTCTGTTCTCATTGTATGACAGTAGGTTGGGGTTTAGCTTGACAATTTTTTTTACTTTAATTTTTTAACCAGTCTATGTTTTATAGTATTAATTGTTGTGACATGTTACAAAAAATCGTTTCGTAAGAATTTTGAATTGTGATTACTAAAACACATTTAGTGTTTAATATATTCTGTAAAATGTGTAAAACTAAAAGTGCCAAAGTACTATCAATTGGCTATATTAGTTTGCCTGTAGGCTGTAACTGCTGTAAAATGTTCCGAGAAATAAGGAAAGGTATTTATTGCCAAATAATTCGGCAATGAATACAAGTTTACACACATTTAAATGAGGCAAATTTTGTACAACGTCCGCGTCGTGCTATTAAGACGATACACAAAAAAAAATCCACTGCTTGGCGGGCGGAGTCTAATAGCTCGCTATCGCGAACGCGGGTGTGCGCGAAGTCATTCTTGCATACTCGCCGCGCTGCCGCTGGCCGACTCGGGACAAACATGTATGGAGTCGTCATACAGTTATAATATTGTTATACATATATTTAATTGTTGATTTATTGGTTTTATTTTCTTGCTTATAAACACAAAATTATCTTCTTTTTAACAACTACTTAGACATTATTAATAATTATTAATTATTATTATTTCGTAATGTTTACTTTATTACAAAATAATACAGGTTATAAATAATCTTTAAAATAACAAAAAATATTGTTACTCTGAAAAAATGAAATGGTACCTAATTACGCGGACTACTGAATTGATTTAGATAGAATTTGATGCTGACGTAGATATTACATCATGCCCAGAAATGAAAGGTACTATTTCTGAAAGAAGTTATAAACCCTAATTCTTCTCAGTCAAAGTCAAGAGTGGAAGATATCGCTAATACAGTAAAACTGATGCGAAACTTTGGATGTTAATTTGTATATTTTTTTGTTAGTTGTTACTTAATCACGTCAAGACTACATTACCAATTTTGATAAAATATAGCTAATTGCCTGGATTTACACATAGGATACTTTTTATCCGAACTGAACACTTCTGTGGGATAAAACAGGATTCACGATATAACCTAATTACACGCGGGCAAAGCCGCGGTCGGAATGATATTTTTTTAAATAAAAAAATTGTTTAAAAAAAACACAAAATATATTGACACATGTATTTATTTTTTGCACTCTATTATAATTGTAATTATTCATTACAAATAATCAAAATAAAATAGCCAGAACAAAGTTAGGCCCTGGTAGGATAGGTAGGCAGGTACAGCAATGTGAGACGAACACTGGCTTATTTATACCAATAATAATGTATTATAAACATTAAATTAAGTTTACTTTCTAACAACAAAAATACATAATATTAGCTAATGTGAAAACGAATCAACCAATCATCCCACAACAATGAAATGTGCACACAAATATTCATCCAAATCGGTTCATGTGATTAGGAGGAGTGACTGCAGCGCCATCCTCCGGGCCCAATTGTGTTTCAGATCACCCAGGAACTCAATTTAATATACTTACACAAAATTTTTCGAAATGAAAACTCACACTATGTAAATATGAATATAAACCGGTTTTAGTACTAAGCAATTTCCCGCACAGGTGTAGTAAGTATAAATGAAATAAATATCAACATCAAATTCTTTATACAACATACTTAATACTTATCTACCACCTACTAAGAAATTCTTGAAATTTTTTCGTATTTTTTTAAAATATAATACTACTCCAACAAGCTCCTGTTCCATAATTCCATATTACGTCCACCATACTTCCACTAAGTTCACCATGATTTTTTATTTCTTTGCACTTTGTTGCTTTTTGCTAAAAATGGAATCATGCGATAAAACCAGTAGAGCGTTGATAACATACATTTTTGACTGAATAAAGGTACTTACGAAGGAGAGGGTTCACATTGTGAACAATCAGTGGGTTTATTTTCCTTCTGGATTCCGGATTTCTGAAAAGATTATTTATGCTATAAATGAAAAAATCTTACACATTCGTTATGTACTTAAAACAGGGGTACATATCAAACATCGTCTATAATACAATTATCATCAAATTTAAAATAAAACCAACTTACTTCATTAATTTGTTCCAATTGTAAGCATTCTTTTTCCTCCAACCTTTATGTTTCTTCTTCTTATTTTCTTTATTGTCCCCATTTGTCTCATTTTGTCTTATCGTGTTGTCACCCTTTTTTACGATTGCGCAAGCGACACAAGTTCCCCGTGTGACGGCCGTAGCGGGAATGACTAGTGCAGCGATCGGGGTAGGAAGGTACGGGGCGGCTCTCGCTATATTGGCTGGTCAGGCGCTAATTTCAAGTATTTCTTGTTTATTTCAAAACCATCGCATATTTCAAAATTCTAACACGGTAGACGTATAGGTTGTATATTTTATAGTTAATATCCAAAAAGTCGTAACTTTACGTTTGTTATTTTGAAGATGCCAGAGATTAAAAAAAAATAACAATGAGAACTTTGTATTTTTTTTCTATCGAGAAAATATCATGGAATCATGTTTCTAAAACGGTAGACGTATTGTGTTACTATTGAACTTTCTTGTCAAGAATTTTCATCACGACAACTTTAATAATATAAAAATTACGAAGGTTTAAAAAGGGCCGTAAATGTTAGAAAAATTAATTCATCACCTTAAAAGTGTATTTAGACAATTCAAATGTTATTACAATTGTATTAATATTTGCCTTTTGCCTTATTGGACGAATAATTTATGGAACTAAGGGCCGATTTTTCAATGCTTGGATAAAACTTATCCGTCCAATAAAGTATTACACGATATAGAGCAGGCTTCAAGGAGATGTTCGTTTGCAAAAATAGCGGACCTAAATCTGACTTCTGATATATATTGTATAGATCCCAGACATCCTATAGACAGATGTTGCCAACCAGTTTTGTGGTCCCCCTCCCCGCACCCCGGTAATTAAATATGGCATACAAAGAAAAAAATAAAAATTTCCAAAACATGCCGTGTGGGGTATCAAATGAAAGAGCTTATTGAGTAGATCACGAATATATAGCATACTATAACATTTCTTACACTTTCTCTAAGATTTTTTAAAAAATTTACGAAAATGCTCCATTTTTGAGTTAACTTTAAACCACTATAGATTGAAAACTCATGAATATATTTTTTAAATTATTATTTTAAATAATTAACAATAGTCCATTGTTTACGATTCAAAAGTTCGTAATATAATATAAGTGAGCTATATGTATGTGGTGGATTTGATGACCCCACAAAATGTTTTAAATTGCAAGGCGCAACTTTCACTGAAGTTACCGATTTGAAATCTAATCACACAGAGGCTGATTCAAGAATGTTGCAGAGATAATTATTCTAAGCCCTGACACCGATATTTTTGTATTAGGCCTTTATTTCTGGCATAAACTTGAAAATATACTCGCCATCTTTGAATGCTCCCCCCACTCCCCCATGCAACTATTTCACTGTACGAACTATTGAATCGTAAACAATGGACTATTGTTAATTATTTAAAATAATAATTTAAAAAATATATTCATGAGTTTTCAATCTATAGTGGTTTAAAGTTAACTCAAAAATTGAGCATTTTCGTAATTTTCTAAAAAATCTTAGAGAAAGTGTAAGAAATGTTATAGTATGCTATATATTCGTGATCTACTCAATAAGTTCTTTCATTTAATACCCCACACGGCATGTTTTGGAAATTTTTATTTTTTTCTTTGTATGCCATATTTAATTAGCGGGGTGCGGGGAGGGGGACCACAAAACTGGTTGGCAACATCTGTCTATAGGATGTCTGGCATCTATACAATATATATCAGAAGTCAGTTTTAGGTCCGCTATTTTTGCAAACGAAACTCCACTGAGAGTCCGGTCTAATAATATTAAAATGTCACGTAAACTGTCAAATACGGGCAATTAGAATACGTTTTTAAACTGGTAGTTTATACATTATTCGACGAATAAGTTTTATCCAAGCATTGAAAAATCGGCCCTAAAGAACATAATATTAAAGTGGACCATCTGATTAAAGGTTCATTAGCCGGCAAAGCACTCGGTTAGAATAAGTTCTCGAGCAATAGACTAGATGGCGCTTTCAACAAATTCTATCGCGGGCAACTTTCCCTACTCAAGACTAGATGGCAGCAATAGCACCATTTATTGAACAGAACGTAGTAAATTTATTAAAACAACTACGTACTTGGCGCCTTTAAAAGATCTACATATAAAAATAATTCGTTCATCAAAACGTATTTTAATCGTATTTTACATTTTTCATTAACAGTTTTGTTATGGAAAAACTATGGTACTACAGTGAAGACCACATCAACCTTTTGATCAACTAGAATTTTTCCTTGACACAAAAAAAAACCTGTATAAATGCGTTAAACTTATTTGCCTTTATCTTACCAACAGTTTCGGAGCAATCTCCGTCGCGTTGCTGCTGCTCTGGGCTCAGTAGCAAGCGGAGACTCTCCCACTTTACGTTCAGATGTTCTACACGCCATGACACCTAGACAGTCAGGATTTTTAATAAAAAGTTACATTTTACAAGGTTTTTAAGCTATTGCATAGCTTCTATCGCGGGCCTTGAGCGCGGGGACCGAATCGAGAAATTCCGTAACGAAAAAACCTCACGTTCCCCACTGCGACGGACATGGAGGTGTGGCTTGAAGGCATGCTATGCAATAGCTTTACCGCGGCAGTACACGAGTGCCACACGTCTTTTTTATAAGGATATGGACATAAAGGACATAATATTTACCCTGACTATTTTAATTTTTAAGACAATTGTAACTAATACACACTTATCCGATAGATTCGGGTAGGAATCGCTTGCCAATAACAATATTTCCATTTTAAATGAAGACTTGACGAATTCATGGTGATAGCTCAACAAAATCAGGTTCTGGAAAATCGATTCAGGAGTTTTTGTGTGAAGGCGTAACAAACAAAAAAACATACATTCGCATTTAAAATATTAGTAGGAAGTAAGAGAAATGAATATACCTCAGCGCCAGCCTCGGGTATCCTGTCGAGGATGGCGGAGGCCTGCTCGATGAACTTCGCTCGACGCGGCTCCACTGACACTAGCTCTGACATGCGGTTCTGAAAATTATTTTGTTTTTTAGTAATTTTGATATTTTTGACAAGAAGTATTTGGAGAACATGTGCATTTTTAAACGGGAAGAATATACTGCTAGACGTAACTTTTGATTTAATATTTTTGTGGATGCATAGTTCTCACTATTTCCTGTCAAAACATGTTTAGCTGTCGAAAACTATAAATTGCCGCTTTCCTTTGAATCGTGGCACATTTGTACGAATCGTGCCTAGGGGCATGGACGTTGTTTATACGACGCTCGACCCAACTACCCTCACTTTGATAATAGTCGTTGACTTTCTGCGATTTGTTATCGATTACCTACATCAATTAGATAGCTGTGTAGAATCGCAGTACATTCTTATTACATTCAAACTAATATTTAACCCAGAGTCCCGTGTTATTTTTTATAATACATAAAAGTACACCTCCAAAGAATAGAATAAGAATTAAGGATTAATGGCAAAAGTAGTCAACTGAATTTCCATTTCAAGATTCCCTGACAATAATAAGTTACTTGTATTAAATGTATTACATTGCTCTGCTTTTTTTATTTTTTGCAAATACAGCGTCCATTTATCGGAATTTGTTAAATAAAAATGACGTCATAGCATTTATAGTACTTATACTGAAATGATAGACGGTCAACACAAACCACACACCACATTACACCATATATATCATACTTGATTAATTTAGTAAGTTGATGTAAATGTTGTTAGATTATATCCTGTAACTGTGCCTTATATAAATAAATAAATATTACCATACCATATTAGACTACTGCCAGTAAACACCCAGTCTACTGGCTTTATGCACTATCCAACTTACCGTTCGCAATTTCCTGCTGGACAAGTTCTCCGGACTGGAGTATATCTCCTCTTGCACGTGCGTGAGCCACTGGCACAGCTCCGTGAACTCCGATATGAGTTGGCTGAGTGACTCCTGCCAGTAGAACACCAACTCTAATTGGTTTATTCAATATACAACTTACCGTTCGCAACTTCCTGCTGGACAAGTTCTCCGGACTGGAGTATATCTCCTCTTGCACGTGTGTGAGCCACTGGCACAGCTCCGTGAACTCCGATATGAGTTGGCTGAGTGACTCCTGCCAGTAGAACACCAACTCTAATTGGTTTATTCACTATCCAACTTACCGTTCGCAACTTCCTGCTGGACAAGTTCTCCGGACTCGAGTATATCTCCTCTTGCACGTGCGTGAGCCACTGGCACAGCTCCGTGAACTCCGATATGAGCTGGCTGAGCGACCACTGTCGGTTGAAACCTGAAGTCGGGTTGAGTAGTCGCGGCCCGTGCAATACTGACGCGTTGTTTGATAATAACTCGCCGTTTGCTTCCTGGAATAGTGAATAGGGATGATGAAACACATGAACGTAAAAAAAATATTTCTAGAAAAAGTGTTATTGCTGAAAGTTTTAAATATATGGCCCAAATAAGTGACATAGGTAATGAATCGCATGTTATCACAAAGATTAAAGAACATACTTTAGGTAGGACATTTTGCTATTCAAGTAAAAGAATACAATATTTAAGAATATATTTAGAACATTAATGAAGATACTAAATAAATTGATTTCCAAAAAAAAATGGTACTTTTCAATAAGAATAGCATTTTAAGAATGTTTATTTCTTCAGTTGGTTATGAGCTACCTACCACCAGTCAATTTTCATCATTTTTAATCAACATCGACAATCGTGTTAGTAACAACATCCTATCTCTCTCACCTTGCAAGTATCGATGATCTGGTTGTCCATGATGTACTCGTAGTGGTGCTGCAGCAGCGGCCACAGGTCGTCGGCGACGCTGCCGCCGCTCGCCGCGGAGCCCCAGCTGCGTCGCCACGCTTCGCGGCATGGCTCCTTCCTGGAGATTTGCGGTGTGAGAATTAGTTATAGTGTGTGTATATAATAATTAGTCAAGTTGTATTTATCATTTATGTATAAGTATTGTCGTCTAACAGGAGACTCTTTTAAAGGAGAATCTAACTCTCTTATAATATCGGAATACTAGCAATCATTATTTATTTATTTAACTCTTCAATTTATTTATTTAATATAAATTAAGTTATGTTACAATTTTACACAAAAATACAAAATAATATTATAAACCAGCAATGATTCCATTGAACTTACGCTCTTATTTTAGAGACATTTACCTACTCCATAAATTAACATAATCAACGCTATGTTTATTATTCCATTAATTAATAAGGAAATGAACAAAAAATATGTATAGTGGTTGCAAAAAAAAATGTTATTGCAGTCACGTGTCGCTAACAGCAAGAAATAAAATACGTCAAGAAATATGATATGAATAAGTTTAAAGACCAATAAAAACGATGTCTAGCAAAAAAATGCAATGCATGAAGCATTTCTTTAGTATCTACCTATTTCTTGTATTATCTCAAATATTTAAAATGGTAAATTTATTTCAATGTTTTGTTATCCATCGTGCATATAAAATAGACAAATGCCTTAAAATGTTAATTTTGTATTCCGAAGCATCAAAATGTTTTATTAATCAATTTATTAAAACTGAAACAGATAATACAGATTTTCAAACAGTATTCAGAATGAGAAATTGAGACAATGGGTTTCATTATACTTTTGATAATCACTCTTCAGTACACAAACATCCCGTGGTTGAGTGCTTGCATAACTGTTATCTTATTTTAATCTTATGGGATCAAAGAATTAGGATGAAAGATGTCTTTTTTATAATTGTTTACTTAACCTGCGCGCCGCATTCCATCGTAGATAAACTATGTTAAAAAATTACATCAGATCAACTATTGCCATAGCTTAGGCTTTATATGTATATTTCAGCAAACCGACCTAAATGAGAGCAATACAACATTTTCTTGTCAAAACAAGATTGTAAGTAAAAAATTAGGATTTTTTTTGCTCAAATCTATTACATCCACGATAACTTAAGGAATTGGCTGCAAAAATTAAAATCCTAAATTGCTCTTCTGAAAATCTATTTACCGCGTTCTTTATAGAACAAGTACCTACTTTAAATAATGTGTCGAAGTATGTATTAATTTACCTTTTTTTAGTAAGGCTGTGATAGGGCCTCTCTAGCTGGTCGCAGGGCCCGTTGGGGTAGGCGGCGCTTTTCAACGAGGACAGGGAGAAGCTGCTCTTCATAGCCGAGTTCTCGAAACCTGAAAATGTTTGGTTAAATTTGTTAAAACATGGTACCATTGCTTATTGTTTAACGTTACGGTAATTATTACATGAATAATGCTTATATTGATAACATTTTAATGAATTCTATAAGTCATGGTTTAAATACATGCATATAAAAATAAAATCCTTAAAAGTTTAGTACAATTTTGAAATTGGTCTTTGCAGCGATAAGAATATAGCTATCCTTAGGAACTAGATGATCTGTACGTTCGTATTAATTGATAAAAGCTTTCGTTTTTAGAGCTATTATGCACTGTCGACCAGTCGCTGGCGACTCAGTCGCCGGCGACTGTGACTTACTATAGTTTAAATAGGGGCTTGCGCACTTAGTCGTCAGTCGTCCAGGAGTCTGGTCGACAGTGCGTAATAGCTCTTAAAAATACTTAATATAAAATTATACTCACTAGTAGACATCTTATCTCGAACGTTCGGGAACTTCCAATAAAATCAATTTACTTCTAAATCAAACATTAGTATTCCCTTTTGTACTGTCTCGTTTCTTTGTACTTAATCTCTTGGTACATTTTCATGTGAACATTAAGTCTAAATTGCTTCATTTAATAAACTATTGCGACTAGATTCGTTAAAATTAAATAAAATAAATAAGTGTGTCTTAATCATGTAATCTTGAGAAGACTCATGAATTTTAAGAACAATCGTCGTGTTTTGGTGATGGTGTCGGTGGTCACATTTTGTTTTGTCAGTTCCTCTCGTTCCTTCGTGGTGTTGCGCAAGTCGTCGCTTTGTTTCTGAAACAATAAAGATATTTTATTAATCAATATGAAATTTTTGAGCTACAGTTTCGAAAACGTACGTTACGTTTATGAACAATATTTCCAACTGGGATAAGATTCTTGAACATATTTTTGAGTGGCTTTCAAATTATTAACATCTCTAATAGATGCGATAGATCCTCTATTATACGAATTTACGTAGACTACAAGTATATTTATTTATTTCGTTTGTCCAGTAGTATACAAGCAGTAGCAGGGAAAAGTACAAAAGACGTAAACAAGCACTTGACACTCAACTATTTACCAATAACTTTCACAAAGCCGACCATTTCAAAACATCACTAAGGGCAAATGCAAAAATGGAAAGCGTCTCTTGCGGGTACAAATTATTTTTATAGTTTCACACCAATTTGCTTCAACAAGAAAATTGCTATGCCACGAAATGCAGTGGTTTCGATCTATTAAGTTAACAAATTGTAAAACGATTGTTTGTTAAACATTAAAATAGTTAAAACGTAACTACTTGTCTTACACATGTTATTTAACAAGGAATATAATATACAGAGTCTTCCTCAAATTTATGTCTTACAAATCTATACTAATACCATAAAGCTGAAGAGTTTGTTTGTTTGAACGCGCTAATCTGGGGAACTACTGGTCCGATTTGAAAAATTCTTTCGGTGTTAGATAGCTTATTTATCGATAAAGGCTATAGGCTATATATCATCATGCTATAGCAAAAACAGTGGAGCCCCGGGGGTGAAACCGCGCGGAGCAGCTAGTAAAATACTTTCATTCTCATCTACATCCGTAGTGTTAATCCTAAAAAACTCCGCGTGCGCTATGAATAGAGAACTCTGAATGGGGTTAAGGCTGCAGTCTAGCAAAATTGCGTTTTCAACAAGTTATTTGACAATTTTTTCCCGGCTAATGAAATGATAAACTGAATTTTTTTTTCTTGTTTATCAATTAGTGTTATATACGCAATGCGCGTGAATTTTTTCACATTTATAAAGTTACTTTATGTTACCTTAATCAGGCCTTCAAGATAAGTCTCTTTCCCCCAAAATCATTTCGAGCTAAGTTTGTGCACTCACTACGTTGCAACCGATTACAATTTACATAATCTGATCAGCGCATTATTATCCTTATATAGTCGTTATTAAAAACTGCTGAACACAATTGCCGAAAAACTTATGATTTTCTTAATTAGAGCGTTATAAATTCATTAAATTTCCCATTTTTTGCCTTACAAAATCGATTGATAAATACTGCTAAAAGTTATTTTTTCCATTAATTTATTCGAGTTGGTTGAAGACCAATGAGTATTAATCCTTTAAAAATTTTTTTTTTTGAATTTTGATAATTCTTTAAATATTAAAAAAATATTTAAAATAATAAGGAAAAATCCTAGCGAATTTCTTTAGTCGCGCTCCTTGGGCCGGAGCGTTCTGACGTGTGCTCTACGCTCGATTTTCCTTCATACCGAAGTGAAAGTTGCTCTACTTCATTAAATTTAATATTTTTGTTCATTGATTATTTTTATCTTAGTTTTGTGCAAATATTCGTATTTTTAAACATTTGATTTCGATATGGAAAATAAACGAAAAAAATACGCGTGTAACTACTAGAAAAAAAATTATCTTCGAACATAAAGTTAATGAAACCAAATAGATTGCAAAGGTGATTGGCAACAATTTCTTTATTTTACGGGGTGTCAGTAAAGGGATGTATATATATTTCTTTAAAACTAAAGCAAGCTCATAAATTTTCTTATAATATAATTTTTTTGAAGTTCCAAAAATGTTTATTTTTCGTTTGAGAAATACGAAATATAATATAAACTTGTATTGAGAACTTGAACTTCCCAAGTTCATCCGGGGAAATCCCCATACGGGGAAAATGATTTGTTTACTCCAAAATTGATCCGAGGTGTTTTAATTTTTTCTTCTAGTCATTTTCAACGTAGCGGCATGTTGTTTGATTATTAATTTTGTAACTTAAATACAGGATGTTGGTTTTATATTCTGATCTTACAGACGCGCTGACAAATTTAGTCCACCATTTCTAATTTAGTCTAACTACAAAACTACCAAAAAACTCTAAGTACCAATATTAAAACGAATGGATTATCATCACATCATCAAAATTCAGTGGGGTTGAGAACTAAACAAACAGAAGTAACAGAGACGCGAAGAATAAAAAAAGAGGACGAAAACGATAATTCGTTGATGCTTTCCCTTTTCGACGTATTGTTAGGGTACATCACCAATCTGCAAAAAACAAAACTGATGATTCCCAATTGCTGATTAAAAATGAAAAACAAATAATCGACAACAGTGGTGAAAATTTGCTGATCACAATGAAACATCCTTCAGTGGTAGCAGATTTACTCATTTAAAATGTATCGGTGAACAGCGTAAAGGAGAGGAGGACAGGAAAACATTATGAATGTGGATGGTGGATTGTATACAGGGTGTAAATGTAATCGATAAGTATGTGCAGGCGATTATGACGTTATTATTGCAGGTATCAAAAAACTTAAAACTGATATCGAAATTACTTTACCTAATGAGCAAAATGACAATAATAACTTTTTAAAAGTATAACGAGAAATATCTAAAAAATTTACTTTATACACTCCCATATCAAAAAGGGAAAATGGGACTAGTAGAAGTTAAATGTCTAATTCCGGCAAAAGACATGAATGCGGAAGATGCGGTTAAAAAAAATGTAATATTTGAAATACAATGCAAAAAATAACACTTTTGTCATAGATAAGAATCATGACTATTTTTTCTAAATTCAGGGACAACTAAACGTTGCAGAAGCAGAAGTCTGCTTATTTGCTGTTTGGACTGGAGTGAATCATTCGTTAAAAATAGAATATATAAAATAGAATATATAAAAAAGTATGTAACGTAAAAGTATGCAAAATAAAATGATGGACCATTATTGGATTTTACATAAATTGCCTACTGTCAGAATTGATTGATTCGAGACTTCAGCATTCGATGCCCATCAAGGACCCATCCTATATCATTCAAGCGATTGAAAAAAAAGAGATAAATCCAGTGCAACCGATAAAGCATCAGATTTATTAGGTTTATCAATATAAATCTATATATGTATTATACATAATACATAATATAATAAATCTGTAGAAGACGCGAAGACTGACATCCGCGCGGACGGAGTCGCGGGTGGAAGCTAGTCAGAAATAAATATCTTTTGTTTTCATTTGCGTATTTTTCTATTTTATAATTTTTTAACACAAACATTACATTTTTTTTATTAAATACAAAATTTGTTTATCCGTTTTATTAGTTAAACTGAACAACTTTCACTAAGAAACTTAGGTCGAAAAAAATGTATAGAGTTATGCATTTTGTATGGAAAGCTTATTTTTTTTATATTTCGTCCAAATTTCTTTGTAAAAGTTGATCAGTTATATAAACATGAAGTTGAAGATATCAATAGAAAGTATTCGCAAATTTTGTGTACTGATAAAAAAAAATCACCCGGTGTAATTTTCACGAAAATTGTTTCAAATTGTCATTTTTGGTACTTATTACGAATATTAAATTATACGAATGATTTAATTTTTAAAAATTAAGTGGAGCAACTTTCCCTTAGTACATTTGTATTATTTACATATAGGATGACAGGATGCATTTGTTTGCACTACTAGACCAAGCCCTTAAACATACTTCCTCACACGCAACACGTTAAGCAAATAAAAAATAACGACTCGATTCATTAAAAAACATATTTCGGTCGTTTGTCATAGCCAAGCGTTTAGGGGAGGTCCTATGATTGGATCATTATTTTCAAACACACCACTGTCTCATTAACCAGTTGATATATTTTCTAATAAAAAATAATAAAATGGTTGTAATAATAGTAAACAAGGGACACGTTTAGGAGAGTATGTGGAATATTTACATTTACATGATAAATAATAAATAAGTAATTAGCACCAAGTAGTAAAGCTAGGAAGACAGATAAGTAAATGGTTACTAAATACGCCGTATCAACTAAATTTAGGAATGCAATGCACAGCGAACTGCAAATTTGATTATTCGCTGATCTGTGCGAAATGTGGTATAGGCGGTTGCTTCCCCGACGTCCCCGAACCCCGAGGGTCCTAATGCGGTAATAGCGTGACATTAATTCCATTAATGCATATAAACTGTACCAATTACTTCCCAAAACTGTGGTAAATCATAATCAATATCGTCTTACCTCTAAACATCACGAAATCTTCAAGTACAGACATACTTTATTAAACATTTATTCATTCAACGTCCTACAGAAGCGCTTTCGAATCTTCAAAATACTTTAATATTTACTACCAATTCGGAGAATATAGTTTTCACACAGAAGATTCGGTGCGAAACCTTGTAATTGTTCTTTTAAAAATCATGAAAGCATCGACTTTTTTTAACACTTTATTGTACAAACGAGAAAGAACAAAAAAAGAACAATATTACAAAAAAGGCATCATTTTCATTCATCAACATTGAACAGCAATCTCAACCAGGCAATCTGGTAGGAAAGGAAATCTTCAAAACTTTATACTAGAACGTGCAAAACACAATACATAATGCACCCTTCCGGCGCACAACTGTCCCTGATTTCTTTGCCATAAATGTATGTGTACGAGTAAAGTTTCACCGGCGGGTCAACGAGGCTAGGGCTTAGATAAATGGCCCATTCAAGAAAATTATAACCCGAGAGCGCTGACCGAGGAAATATTATTGTCTCTGGTCGCGTAGCTGTAGCTTAGACGCATCGACACTCACAGTCGAATAGCGTTGTGAGTTGTGACTCATTTAAAGGCTATCGTGCCTTGGTGATTTCGTTTCCAAATATAATATGTGATGGAATAATAACAAGATTATAATTATTATAATAAAGGAATATGATACAACATTACATAAAAATTTCAAGTGTGACATTATCTGATGCCTGAACGTAATCAATAAAATAACCAATTTGTAAGGAATATACTCGTCTAAAATAAAATAAAGGAGAACAACCATTTACTAAGAAGTGAACGTAAATGGCTCTCATCCGAACATAAATAACAGCATCGTCAGAAACATCTCATCTCTATCTCGACCAAACATCGGAAACTATCACGTTCCATGCCCAATACTGTGAGATACTATTGCATTATCAGCATTCCATGCAAATCCAATTCACGCTAATCTAGCGTTAAAATGACCCACTTATAAGGTGGAAATTGCCGTAACAATTGTTATACATACTTGTATTTAGATCGAACACGACAATGTGATCCGTATGGAAAGCATGTTTCGCGTTAAACAAACGTTTACTTTCTAATAACCCAATGATCGCCGGCCACGGGTCAATTCGGCCCTCACAATATATTCTACAGTTTAATCTCTGTTGCAACGGTAAACGTAATTGATTTTCAATTTATAGCCAGCATAGTACGTGAACAGCGTCGTAAAGACAATAGATACCTAAGAGTGGACCATGAGAATAGCGCTCAGAAAACAGAATAGCGCCACAATGTATATTATACAACCAAATAACGTCCAGCTCTTTCCAAAGAATATTGTAAATCTTAACAATATTGTAATTACCTTTTGAAAATGATTAAGTGTGTGTGAAAGTGTTAATCAGAATGTAAGAACAATTCGTTGTTTCGATCACAGCAGATTAGAATTATGATAAATGACTACACCACAATTACGCGTGCGAAATGCCTCCACAACAATATGAGAAGCGATGCTTTCGCTAAAGGAAAAAATATTTAGAAATCACAGTGTTAGAAAGACGGATGCGAAATATGGGAAGATGTTTTACTAATACCATTTGCCAAAGATAAGATCGAGTATGAAATGAAATTGTAGACTATGGTTATTTATTAAACGTAAAATATGATGACAAAACTTTATGAACTTTCTGAACATTTATGTATAATTATTATAGAAACTGTCGTCACTACATTTGTAATTACATGAAATTATTTGAACGAGCGACATCCGCTATATATTGCAAAGTCATTTTAAAGCAAATATGGCGAAAAGCTAGTGCTGAACTTAAATCAATACAGTGTCTTATTGTAAATTACATAACAGTCTTGTGGTCAAAGAGTATTACCCCCAATGCAACTTTCTTGTTTCACTTAAAACCGATATTAAATAATGACAACCACATTTCATTATGTACGATTATATAACATTGAAAGATTTCAAATTCACACACTCCAAACAAAACGATATAAAATTTAAGCACTGCATAATTTTACAAAACGGACATTATCTTAATTGCGTCTACATTATTTATAACCGAGCTTATTTATTTTTATACAAACGATTTTGACGGATACAAAGTATTATTAAACTTCTTATAACGTTAGGAGCATATTGCATATCACTGCTAAAAGAACAAAAACTATTCCTATCGAGTTCTTTTATTTTTATAATAAAAGAATGTTAACTGGACCTTCACGGAATCGAAACGCGTTTCTCGGTACAAAGTGCATTTAGATAAGGCAAGGATGTTAGCGGTGGGTATAAATCCTTATCTCATTATTTTATTGACAATATACTGTTCGTAGTATTTCGACAGTTACTAATGTTTGTTGTTTAAACTAGGCGAAGGCTTTGTTGATACCTATATATTTTATAGGCAATTTTTGTGAGAAAACTTAATGTTCTACGTGTGTAATTTATATGTGTGCGTGCACCAGACACTCTACGGTAGCTTTGCTACAAACGCAAAACAAATACCCAATAGGTTAATATCAATAGCAATTTTCTGCATTAACAATGCCTGTTTATTTTTCATAATGAAAATAATCTACAAAAGATTCTGACCCTTTATGATCAAAAACAAAGTAACTGAAATATACACCCTCTAAATCCTCTTCAGGAAATTAGGAACATACAGAATCGCCCTGAGTTATTTCTAACACATATACCAACGTCTTATACATATCATACGATTTTACATACCATTTATTACAATAGAACCCGTCACAAGCTCACAAGGCACGATTAGAAGCGATAGGAATAACGAGTTCCCTTCGTCATGGTCTCGAGATTGGTCTCCACAACAATGGTGTAATTACACCGAGCGCGTCTAAAGGATATCAGGATGTTTCTGTATACAGGTGTTCACTGATTGACGACAATAGATTTTAATATGTCAAGAATATAAATATTGAAGGTAAATATTTCCAAAACTTGTTTAATTTATGGTCACGTTAATGGCGTTATTAAGATGCATATTTATAATTCTATTGATTGCCTACATATTTAACCAAAAATCTAGTAGGTAATTATTAATTAACATTCAATATATGCTCATATTTATCTGTAAAAAAAGATTTAAAAAAATGCTTCTACTTTTTATAAAAATGAAATCACACCCGAACAACTAAACAATCAAAAATCTGATCAACCTGTATACTCGACAGTTACAGGCACTTGTAAAGCAAGACGAATTAGAAATCATAAAAAAGTTTTTTTACGGTCAAGAATGTTCGGGAATCGTGGGGTATAATTTAAATGGAATTTTGGAGCAATTACATATAGATTATAATGTTTTTAAGAAGCTGAATTAGACTTTCAACATATTGATGAAATAAGAGATACAAATTTCGTAGATGTCAAATAATTTCCAAGTTTGTTTTCAAAGGGTTACAATTTGATAACACACTGCAGTCTACAAGGGACCTCTTTTGAATGCTTATCGTTAATTTAAATATAATAACAAATGAACTAGAAAGGTCCCTATCAACTTGTAAACTCTATACTCGCATAAAATCAAAAACAATAGAATATAAAATTCACAAGTGTTAACCAAAACAATCTCTTAAACCAGCCGCGAACACCTGTACAGTATTTATCACAAGTCACGCGTACTTAACAAAAGATAAATCATTGCATTAACTACAGTCTACAGCACTTTCCATCTTATTATATGTCACTACACAAGTGTAGATAAGACAATGCATGTTACGGCCGATCTCTTTCGCCGATACAATCTCATTACTCGAGATTATTCTCTATGGATGACGAAGAAAGCTTTGATATGTTCATGTTTCCCCAATAATTGCTCGGAGCTATGATCGATGTTTGCGGAATGAAAGTCACGAGCTGTGGGCTTCGTCACATGACTGACACTAGAGAGAGTGAACCATACGATATACACAAAGAACACGAATGTTAATAAAATTATATTTAATACCGGGTAAATATGTGTTGAACCTACTGATAAATTTACGTTATAGAAGTTATATTTTTTTAATTTTATCCA
The DNA here is from genome assembly GCF_061535395.1 of Colias eurytheme. Lineage (NCBI taxonomy): Eukaryota > Metazoa > Arthropoda > Insecta > Lepidoptera > Pieridae > Colias > Colias eurytheme. Next base: position 6,434,150 of record NC_142999.1, on the reverse strand, counting down.
AATTGTTAGTTATAACAATATCGATAAAAATTAAGAAAACTTTCAATACAAATAAAAATGGAAAAAATATGTATAAACATTTTACGTAAATCGGCAGGTAGTTACGAAATTGAGATTGGCGCTTTCTATACATAAAATCAAAGCTTCACTGTAAACATATAAAAGCACTCGTAAAATATACAACGTTATTATTACGTGCAATATAAACAAAGTTTATACGGCTGTATTACCGTAAAACACAGTGTTAATTTATTATATTAATTATATCATAGACATTTATTGTTGCTAACTTAATTAACAAATTCAAGAAAACCGAGATCTAAACTCTATTCTTCTCTCTTCTATTTAGATGGTCATAGAAACAGCGTAACCAGCGAACAAAAACAAGGCCAACACAGCGCAGTTCAAGCGAAAATCTGGACCAAAATTCACAGAATTATGTATGATATACTACACTCCGGGGTAACAAAAGATCCTTTCCGGAGCGTGAAATCTCAAAACAATACCTGCACATCGAGAGCTATCAATGTAATTGCGGATCACTGGTTCACCATTACGCTTTCACGTGATAAGGTACTATAATCCATTGTACAGTTAGGGAAATAAAAACCGGCCAAGTGTGAGGCGGACTCGCGCACGAAGAGTTCCGTACTATAGGGACCTCCCTTTTATTTAATTTTTATTACAGCTTTCTAGCTATCACGGTTTATGAGATACAGCCTGGAAACAGACAGACAACGAAGTCTCAGTAATAGGGTCCCGTTTTACCCTTTCGATATGGAACCCTAAAAAGTACCGCTCCGTTCGCACGGAGCTGCAATCATTCGATGCTCGGCTACACCTGGCAATTGATAACAGCTCGACTATACTAGTATTGTACGGTGCCGACCACATGAGTAGAAAGACGGAACAGAGACTAAGCTTCAAACAACCGCGCGAATCGATTGCACTACTACAAGTACGCGGGGCATGTGTGTGTGACCGCAGGCCGCTTGTCACGTACGCAGCGATTCTGGAAAAAACCGGTTTGCGCTTGCACAGGCTGAGGACAGTCTCAGGGTTGATACGACGCACGTTGTTTGTTTTATTAGTTGCAACTTGCAAGTTTTAATATTTTAATATAAAACGTAATATTGTATTGTTAAAAATGGTTGTTTATTGTACTGTGTGTATGAATAATACTAGAAAAACTAAAAATATATCATATTTCATTTATCCCAAGGAGTACAGTGAGTAAATATTTTGATTATTACTTTTTCAAGTAAGTACCTACTTGCGTTTATTTCATAAGGTCCTTTTTTAATAAGAAGAGAATTGTACACGGTGTGTTTTTAACTTTCATTATTATTACAAGTTTAGCATTTGTAAGTATGTATGTATGTATTGTAAGTGTGTACATACCTACCTACTACAACCCAACCCACCCAGGTTGGGTTGTAGTAGGTAGTTTTGTTTAATTTGTCTTAACCTATTGTGACAACCCTACCAAAATAGGTAACAATTTTGCACGTTCTTAAGAAGCTTAGTCTCTGTTCCGTCTTTCTACTCATGTGGTGCCGACTGCCGTCTCTGATGATCGTCTGACTGCTTATTAGATTCAATCGCACTGCGGGTAGCATGCTGTGCAACAATCAATTCAAAGCTATTTACATATTATAGTCCGGGATACGTCGCCCATTTTTGCAAGTGATTACTATCAAGCTAATTTTTCGTGAGTAGCTTTATTTTGATGAGATGCCCAATAATTTCATGTACGAAACTCTCGATTGTGGTAGCTACCAGAGGAAACAAGGATAAAATATTTTGATTTGATGGTTCTCAAATATTAATTATTACTAACTGAATGTTTTTTTTTTGTTCAATCTCAAGATAATTATCTAAATTATTCGAGAAAATATTTGTCCTACAAAATCTATGGTTTGATCAAAGAGTCCCCCTTTCCAATGTGTATCGAATATCGATAACGAAGTCATCATAAATGATTACTAACCAGCTGATTTTTTTATTTTCACTTATTTAATACTTATATAATTCAACAGACATATTGTCCTACAAATTGCGTAATAAATATTTGAGAACCGTCAAATCAAAAATTGTTATCCTTGTTACCTCTGTAAGCTAGCACAATCGAGAGTTTCGTACATGAAATTATTGGGCACCTCATCAAAATAAAGCTACTCACGAAAAATTAGCTTGATAGTAATCACTTGCAAAAATGGGCGATGTATCCCGGACTAATACGAATGACGGACAAACATCCTTCCTTCTTGACTTCTTAATATTTATGAACGCGAAAATGTGTTTGTTTTTTTTTTTCTTTCACATCGAAATATATGTTAGTTTAAGAACTATGTATATACATATACATAATACATTTTTTGAAATTATTTACCTCGGTAAGCCGAGGTAGGTAAATAATTTCATAAAAGACTAGCTTTCGTACTCATTCGCGTCATTTAACGTATCGATTCTATAACAATTACATGTAAATTAACAACCAATTTGTTGTAGCAAAGCTATTAAAGTTTAATTACTATAATAACAAAAGATTAGTTAAAAGGGCCAAGTTCAAGTGCAAACGATTTCACTTTTCACCACGTGTCATAACAAAACCGAAAGTATACATACACATACACACACACCGATAGTGTTTATCTCACAAACAACACAAACAAATAGAAGACGGTGAATGTTAAATGTTTGTAATATACTGAATTAAACTTACTAGTATACAGGTGTGAAGATCGTGCTTAAAATACGGTTCAAGTTTACTTTATCTTTTACATTAATTATCATATCATTACAAAATCTATCGTCAGCATAGAAGCCTTCAGAGATAAAATGGTCGCTCTAATATTTGGTTACATCTTCAATTCAAATTCAATTCAAACATTTGGATCAAACTTGCATCTTAATTTTTCTCGAAACGATGATAGACGTAAAAACAATAGATAATAAATTAATTTCCCTCACTTTAATTTAAAGTTTTCACATAGTAGTAAATTTAAATTTAAGATAACCGCAGAATTTCAATTCAATCTTCACTATCCGAGTTACATAATACATCCAAAGTTGATTACATTCCCTAACCTTACTATAATACCCTAACCATTTTCTTTACTGGGAAATAAGTGAAAGAGGCTGACTGAATTCCCACGATCAATCAGCGATCGTCAAACTTCACAACTTGTAATTGTATAAATAGTGAGTGGACAGCACTGCGAAATAAAACCGCAACAAGCAAATATAAACCATATCGCACTATAAATAATGTTTATTTTGTAATCCTCCTCTTGAGATAAATATATGTATGAGCTAGAAAGCAATTAATTTTAGATTTAATTAGTTTCCTTTTTTAAGAGGTGACACAGCGACGTGGGTGTCTTTTTTGTTTTGTTTTTTAATTGGAAACGCGTAATTACTAAGTCACTTTTGTTTAACATTAACATTATCATTAATTAATTGTGTCTCTACTTACAAATTAACAATAATTAACATTGCGAGATATAAGATACTATATCACTCATCTGAACAATATTGTAACGGCACTATTTCTCTACTATATCTTATACCTTTAAAAAAAAAACAAAAGCTTTATGGGTCTATTTTACAACAAACAACAAACTTTGTTTCAGGATTCGTGCAGACAAACGAGCCCATTTCAAAATGTTTACTAAACAGACATTCTTCCAACAAAGTAGGGCCCAATACGATCTACTAAAATTCGAATAATACGACGCCTGTTTCAGTGTTCCAATTTAAACTTCACGATACAAAACACGCAACTTTAAATATTCCGATTTTACTAGATAACAAAGTTTCCATGACTTTGTAAATACAGTGCTTTGGTTAACAGACTCGTAAATTATTGGTTTAACTGCTTGTTTATAAGGAGAAACTTATAAGTAAAACAATAAATATAGAGTAAATGAGTTAAATCAATACTGTAGTAATTCATAAATATATTAATGTTAACTAAACAAATCCTTTTATTGAATAAAAGGATATAAAAAATCAGTAATTACTTCGACTTCATTCATTTGCATTCCATTCCATTTTCTTATTGTGCACATATTTGAAACTATTCTCCTTCATTTTGTATATATCTTCAAGGCAATAATTTACCCGTCTCTACATCTAATAACTCTATCCATACCAAAAGTTTACCTTGTCTAACTTATGGCGAGGTATTTGAACTAAACAATTCGGCAACGATTCGCGTGACGATAGCCGTTAAGCACGCAACGACGACAGAATCTAAATAGGCTTTAAACTGAAGGATTACTTTTTTATGTTAATACCTCGAAACACCCGGAACGACTCTAGTACGGGAATACATCTTTATTGACGTTGTAAAATTCTAACACGTACTGGGCAAAGATCACAAAGGAATACTTAATTTCCGCGTCTCAGTTTATTTTAGTTACGCTACTTCGACGGCGTGTTTGCATACCGTTAGAAGTTAAAACATTTATGAAAAGAGTTATGACATTTTTGATTTAATTTTTGTATGTGTAAACAATATATAAATAAAGCACAATGACTTCGACTGTGTCTTATAATTGGGGTGAGTTCCCTCTGTTCCATGTTCTAGGACGATGAAGATGTCGAAAATAATAATCATTATATCGTACTCACTCAGAGATAACTTTTGATCTCAAACCCTTTTTAATTAAGCAAGTGGAATTTTTCCCACAAAACACTATTTCTTGTGTTTTTCTGCACCTAGAAAGTTCTTCTAACGTGTTTATAGCGTACTTCTTCTCGTTATTAACACATTAGAAGAAATCTTGTTACACTATCTGTTCATCTAAAACACCTTTTCATCGACAAGCGCAAAAAATCTAATTATTCCTCGTAATTAATCAGCAAAGCTTGTCTGCACAATGAAGGTATATCAAGATGACGATATATCATCATTAAATGTATGCAATTAAGTGCTGTTCGCTATAATTATTGCTTAATCCCGATTGAATAATATGGAAGTTCTAATGACATTTTTTCTTAGTTACATCGTGATTGCATCAATCAAAATGCAATAGATGACACAATGCACTCAGCAAAAAGCAAAGTATCAACGACAACACACATAAGTACCTATTTCCGGGTACAAAATACTCAAGACATGGCTAATATAAAATAATGTTAAAATACCGTGCTCAATTTCAAAAGACAATAACTTTTACCGTATCTATAGCAAAATCTGCTCATTTCAATATTATTGCATTATTCAGAATTAATTACTTTGCTCATTTAATTAAAAACAGTAGATAAAATAAACGATTTTATGGTAGACTCTAAAGCTGTCTATTAGTTACATAGCAACGTTATCTATTCAATGGGCGTCTAAAGGCGTTAATATTCAGAACAGGTTGTACACTGGTACAATGCAAATTGTTACTTGGCATTTAAGTGGATGTGTGAAAATTCCTTCTATTCTAGATTGATGGGAAAATGTTCATTGCAACGAATAAATTCCTATTTTGAACAAAGGTGAATTACCTTGCGAACTATCTATTGAGATTTGGTTATAGCTCTAAATGTTCACTGCAACGAATAAATTGCTATTTTGAACTAAGGTATTACCTTGCGAGCTGTCTATTGAGCTTTGGTTAGAGTTCTAACAATAAAGTCGTTGAATAAACCAAATAGAATTAAGATAAACTGCATTATCAAATAAAACTTGTGCTGATAGTAAACATTATATACGCACAAAAATTAAAATTATGTCCTGGTAAGCATGAGGCATGATTAGGTCGTTTCATGTAGAAGTCAAAAAGGTCATATCTTAGAAATTACGTGTTCAAATTCAACTTCATTTCAAAGCTCTACCAAACATTTATACAATTAAAACATAGAAAATAATATTCTCTATATTCTTAATTTCTTTATCCAAGTGCACGTGATCATAGGCCACAAGTCTCATTCATGACTATAAGGAGAAAGAAAGGCAGTTACATTTCTTAGAATTTTCACTAGTCGCCGTAAGTCAAAAGTGGTTCAACAAACAGGCAGCATGTCGCTTTCTTGTAAGCACACGGACAGCATGAGAAAGCTATAAAATAGGGTTGCCAAAACAACATTTCCTATATTGTTTTAATGAATTTTGGTCACTTTGGGGAGGTAGAAAAATTAAAATGCGGAAGCGGATTGCAAGAAAAAGCAATATATATTAAAACAAATCAATATAAAAGAGCACGAGAGACCAACAAAGTAATTCCCTTTCATGGACGACACCTACATAAAATATTGCCAGTAAACCAATAAGATTAAATAACTATCCATTACAACACTTTGAGCTGTCTTCATCTCATTATAACGCCACATTAAGGTGAAGAGATAACCATACAATTGATTTATTTTAAGATCGGTCTCTACAAGGGTTCTACTATCACTTACCAAGTAATCTCTAGGATTGATAGCCCTATACATTTGTATAGATTACTCGCTAGGACAGATGAATCACTGACCACTATTTCATAACCCCGTATCATGATTCACGACAAGCGCATGATTTACACAAGTAAATTATAAATTCCAAACGTCAACCGTATTTTGAATAACTGATGCAATGCGTCAAACATTTTAAAGATAGAAAATACTTGTCCACTTGAAGTTTATATTTTCTAAGATAAAAGATAATCCAAAAGTCTGAGGTACTTAATTCAAACTTGTTTCATCGTTTTAGTGTGTTGATTCGGAGAACAAGGTGCTGTAAGCGGCTGTTTATCATCATCTTAGATTCTTTATAGGAAGTGTATAAAAGCAGTTGTTTTAATTCTATTGGCATTAGTTCTTGCTTAAAAGAGGAACAAGATTCTATACGTTCTGATTTTTATATTCTTTAATTAAGGTAGTTCTACAAATCGACACACTCTAAATATATCTATAAGACGCCTTAATTAAAACATAAAATAGAATTAAGCGTACGCGGATACCACAAATCCGCCTCAAGAGTAGGAAGTTCACATCATTGCGGTAAGCCTCAAAGCCTCAAAAAAAATCAAACACTAATACGAATGTAACATGCAATGATAAAAACTAGCCGTAGAAACGTCGTGGGTGTCGCTTTACAACTGGTCTGCGCGTACGCATCTCCGCCGGCCGCGCTCCACAAAGGACACCCGACACCGATGGCACACACGACAAACAGAATGGAAATATTTTTATTTCCACTCGTGTATGTGGAGTGATCTTTATTTATGGTATAAACGGTAAAACGGACAAATAAGTTTTAACTGCGTTATTTGATTACTTTCAATTTTGAAGGATTTCAAATTACTTAGTATCAAAAACGCAGTCCTAGATGATTTGTTGCGTTTAAATAAATTATAAGATAACCTTATCAAAGTCAACATGAAAATAATTTAATTAATTGATTTGTTTATAACTTCGTGTGTATCCTTGATGCGTCACGTAGATGCACTCCTTTTTGTTCCGGTTTCAATTTCCTACTTCATTTTAATTCAGTATAAAAATGCGAACAATATTTTCCAACAATTATTTCTCTTTCTACAATTGCCTTTAAAGAAAGCTTAAAATTTAAGGCAACAATTTAAAGAAATTGTAAAGAATGTTAACTAGCAAAAGCTCATTAAATGAGACAGTTGACATGAATATTCCTTGGGAAGTCGGTCTCAGCTATGAACTAGTAAATATTACGAGTTATTATTCTCGAACCAATTCCATATTGTTAGTGCATTCACACGCCGTAATTGTGTTACACCTTATACGCTTTTTACAGTTCATTACTCGTGACAAAAACAAGTGCATATTGTTATCAAATACATAGGTGGTACTGACATAGATATAAATTTAGAATTTAATAATAACATGAATAGTCATAAAGATGGTCTGAGTATGTTTAGGAGCTGTCAAAATAAATCAGGTTCTTTTAACTACAAATATTACAAGTTCAACAATACCTCGACATATTAGTACCTAATTACAGCTGATAATTAATATTCCACTCCGCGCCGTATCCTTATCTTGAACAGACAAGAGTTTTTGAATGACAATATGAATATTGTTGTCGTTTAAAGCGTGACTTCTTGTGACCGTGACCCTACAATGTCTGAGTTCATTATAAGTACTTTAACATAAAGAACTACATTTACACCACACTTGCCACAATTAACATCCATTTACTTGAAAACTGTGAATTAATTTTGCACCATTTTTCAAACAAAATATATGAGCTTTTTACATATATTGTACATAACATATTTCTTGGTATACAAATACCAAAATATGTACGGGAAGTGCTTATCGTATAAAGTCATTGTTTCAAAGAACTCATGCTTCGTTTGAATCGTTCTAAGAAATTGATTGCACGTTTAAGGTATGTCTTGTTCTTTTGGCTATTCTATGTTCTATAATATCTGACGAAATCTTCTGCATTATCAAGCCTTTCGTTATCCTGTCTTGTAACGATTTTTACTTTGTAGCATTTAATTTATTAATAACAAGCGTAAACATAACATTATCGCGTGACTGCCATTCCCCATACTTCATTCAAATTTCCCATTTCACGTCCATCGTGTTTAGTTTTTGCACCAAATATTAGCTTATTTCCTTCAAGGTTTTATTTCCTTCCTGACGTTGTAAAAATACAGTCAACAATAATGACCTATCATTTAGCTCTAAACAGTACCCGAGATTAGGCCACATAAACCACATTATTAAACATTAAATCGATTCCACAATCGAATAAGATAGCATCGATAAAGTTAGAATCTTGGCGATCTGTTATCTCGATTCGTTACATCGATTACCTAATCCGTCGGAGGTCTCCGCGTTACCTCACTAGGAGCGGCATTCTATTACCAAGGCCACTCGTCATCTGTACGACACTTTATCCTACTAATATTTTAAACGCGTAAGTTAGTAAGTATGGATGGACGGATGGATGTATGTTTGTTAATCTTTCAATTAAATAAGTACTGCTTAATGGATTTGGATGAAAATTTACAGCAATATATAGTAGGGGAGGCCAAGAGGGGGATTTTGGGATTTACTCGAGCGCGTCAGATTACTATAAGGGACGGTACCTTAGCTATTCATTAGTACCTCTAGTCAATATGAGCAGTTATGGTTGGTGGGTGCGCTCAGGGGCCCCGCTGGAAAATTTGAATAATCCATAATTCCCTAAGGTTGAGCTCGAATCGTCAGATTAGCGAAATGGGGACTTCTTATATTGTAATTAACCCCCCCATATATTAATCTGACGCGCTCGAATAATATTACTTTAATTTTTTACCCTTTCTTCATAGCGATTAAATCGCCACTTAAATCGTCAGATTAACGTATACTTTTTTTCAGTGACGTCCTGGAGCATGCAAAATATCAATATCTAACGCGCTTGAGTATTTCCAAGCCAATTTTTTTCTTTTTTAAATTAAAAAAAATCAAAAAACCCTTCCCCACCGCTAAAAGTGAAAACATTATAGGACCTTTTTTTCTCGCTATGGTCTAATCTACCAATTCTAATAGGTTCCCGTGACGCTCGAGTAAATCCACATTTAGCATCCTGGGCTCCCCTACTAATAGGTTATACATCAGAATAAAACATGAGCTATAGAAGTACTTGATTTTATACGCGGGTTCGTCCGCGGATGAAGCCGCTCGGCACTCCTAGTAAACCATAATATTTGGTTTGGCTCTTGGTTCCTATCACGTGATCGGCTTTTCACTTTCATTGGTAGCTGGAATTCAATTGTTAGACATTTTTGTGTCAGCAGTAGGTATTCTATTGAATTTTTTATTTTTTTACTAGGTTACCAGCCCACCAGGTGACATTGCATCCGTTTAGAATAAAAATTGTAACTCATTCAATAGAAAATTCTATAGATAAAGGTAGATATTAATAAATAAATGTATAAATCACTCCTATAAATATGGAATCTCATAACAACATCACAAAAGCTTATTTTTATTTTTGAAATAAAATCGTTTAATTAAGATATAAGCAGCAGCGGAAATCCTGTGCTACATAACGCAAATAGCTCTTAAAATGCTAAGACATCTCGTCACTTATAGAGCCTAATGAATAACAAACAGACAAGTGGTACATTATAATTATACATAATGTATTCAAGTGTACAATTAAGTTATAATTATAGCACAAGTTAATGCTGACTTGTTGCTCTATTTCAATAAAAACTGGTCGTAACGCACTAACTAATTTTAATTTTTTTCGCGTCAATTTTTTCTATGGACCAAAGGAAGCATAACTAATATAGTAGTAAAGTCGAAACGCAAAAAAATATAACAAGTTACTAACATAATTATCACATTAACAAAATTTATGTTTTTATTATTAATCCTGCCTACACTTCGTTAAACATTATATTAATAATTTAATAGTGGTGGTAGACCTTGGGATTTTAGTGCTACTTTAAAACCACTGAATTACTAAATAATTACTCAAATTAACCTTCAAATTTGAACTGTGAGTGCAGTTTGCTAATATTTCATCGACAAGCAATCCATAAAATACATCTCTATACCATATTATAAGCAACGAATTTTCCTTTTAAATAAGTCAACCACGAAGCAATCCCACGAAACAAGTATAAAGCTCGAATGGATATCATCAACCCAATATAAATTCAATTATTCATAGACTCGATACAACTTCCATTATACAGTGTCACCTCAATTCCAATCAAAGCGACAACACGTATATTATAACAGTTCACGACTATAGCAAACAACTACACCTACAAACTGATGAGAAATGTAGCAGTACAGTTGAAAACATCTCGACAAGTTATTTTCGAAGTAAACAGAAGAATGTTCTAGATGCTCAGATACTGTCACTTCAATCAACAACAAATAACCATGGTCCATGAATTATAATTGCCGATTGGTCTTCTAGTCTTCAGGAATAATGCTTTATAATAAATAAATATTAATCTAATTGTCATTTGTAACAAAAAGCAGCCGTAATTGATCAGAACATCTCTTCTGCCAGAACAGATACCGCCTATCTTGCCTTTGACTAAGATACTTAAAAAACTTCAAGTCCCTTCAGTATCATGCTACCGAACCAAAACTTCTAGATGCGACAATCAATGTGCCACATCCATAAAAACGGAACAATAAACAATATCCTCATCAGAACATACAGCTGACCGCGGCGCTTCTGGCGATTCGTGTGGCGCTCGTTTCCGGGTAGCTTTCTAAAATCATTAGCGTATACATTTAATTTTTATCCTCGAGTACCTGTGCTAAGCTAGTTTTGCAGTTATCATTAATCAATCATACACTCCATACAGATTTGGCGCTTGTTCTTCACAGGCAATCTAACACTGCGCTGTGAAATGAATTGCTTTCGCTATTCTAATGATTTGAAGTCGCATCTTTCATTTTGTTTTTATAGTCGAAAGTAAACTATCTGTGACCTATCTTATACCTATCTAACTATCATATAAATAAAAAAAATAAAAATATAAATAAGTTTTTAACGTGGTTTAATAATGCTATGTAGATACGGTATAAGGATTCAATAAAATAATTGAAAAATACTATTTCTATATTAATTACCAATCAATATAAATATATAGGTTGTACATGATTAACTCATTACATTTTACAATTAAATAAATAAGAGCAAACATAAGTGCACAGCCTTCATTCGCTCGGTAAGGAAAGGTCGATTCATGGCCAAGCGCGTTTTTGGTCACTGCACCGTTCTCGTAGGCAAGTACAATTGATATGACGTCATTCAACAACTGTTATAATATTGTCTACTTGTAAGATTTAAGATCTTAGTATAAGATAGATATGTCTAGACATTTCATGCGCAAAACCATGTAGATTGTATAGTCCTGAACTGAGCAAGACCAAGTGCTTTGGGAACAGGACAACTGATAAACCTACGGATTGTGGGCACAATTTAAAAATAATTACACTAATAATTATAAGTAATTGTGCCGGATACCGAGTAACACCTGGTGTGCTATATCGATGGTACAGAATATGAACACGAACGTAGTCCTTGTCCTTGTCACAAATATTTGTTTTATAAAAACCACGATTACAAAACCATATGTAGCTACTATCAAGTATCAATTATGTGAATTACTGTATTGGATAATTTTTAATGAATGCAACAATTAAAACGTATAAATATACATATTATACAGGCTGTCCCACCGTCGCGTCGCTGTCGGTCGGTGTACATATTTAGCGCAAAGGAACTAATAGTTTTTCATCCAAACATATATCTTGCAAATTTAATAATAAATGTTCGTGTGCAACAACTACGCCAAGAGATGGCGCAGGATAGAGTAAAATGGAGGCTCTTATTGTCGGAGGCCAAGACTCACTTTGGGTCCCTGTGCCACTCCAGTAAGTATTTTAATGTTAACTCCTGTCAATAAAAGCTATAATTAATTACAGATTTACGGCATTGTTGTTTCTATTTAAGTTTCAACGTTAACAGATTGTTTATATTGTTTTTCTGATATTCTAGGAAATTAAGAACTGCTGTTTTTAAATTATTAAATGTAATGTAGTGATTGAACTTTCAGGAGCTTATAAGAATTTCTAAACCATTAAATTAACAGTTTTATAACTAAATTAAATGTCGCTTTCATTAACGTCTCGTAAAATATATTCGATTTGCGTTTAATCGTCCTTACTTCCATCTCCGTGACTTTCTACAAGGAAATTAAATAAATATGTATGAATTTCTTCAGTAGTATGAGATAAACGTTATTACGTTGATTGCAATCATTACGTTTCAATTACGTTGATTACAATTAAAGATATATTATCATTCAACATTTTTTTATAGTTTCACAACTGTCCTCAATTAGAATAACCAAAGCCTAGCACATCCATAAGAAATTATCCTCGTCACTGCTACGTCTGTCTCTTTCGCCCACTATTTATAGCTTACGAATATTGTAATAATTACTCGGAAACTTAACAAGCTAAACATTCACTTAGTATCGGGATCGCACGGCAATAAAACCTTTCACCTCTGTACCCCAACACTTGCTCTTTCGTTGAGTTTATGAGTTTTGTCGATTACATTGCACAAACTGTTGCACTACTGCAAAACGCTATAGGACGTAGGGCTGCCACCTTGATTGGATTTAATTAATTGATACTTCCTTCGTTGGTTCATTAAGAATTAGGATAAGACTACCTAATGGGGAGTCAAATACTCAACATAGAGTACTTAGTAATCTATAACTCTACTGCAATAAGAGGCCTGTAATTGTGTACAAATAATAAAGAAGTATCATGGCATTGCGTGTCAAAGTGAATAAATCAATTCCACGCCAAATCAATGTCATACGCCAACATTGCATTGGATAATCTTCCCACTTATCAAAAATTTTACCTGTCACATTAAACTTGATAAGCTTTTAGACCCATAGGCAACCCTAGCCCAGCCCATCAACTGGTCACACCCAGTTTATTATCATTACGTCCAGACAAACTGTTCACGATTTAGCTGCAATTTATACAAGTCATTATTCTATGGAGAAATATACTGCGTCTGCAGCAGACACATTCGTCGAGATAAATCATCAAGCACTGGATACTAAACTATCACGTATAACTGGTATTGAAAAAATATATGGGAACGCAACTTCTATATATTTAATTTCTTATAAATAACTGTATTTCTGCTACTGTATAATATATTGAATTGCATATTAATTCAAGCATATGTTTACGATAAATGCATTAAGAATTTAAAACACAGTTAACGGTAACTAAAAGAGACACTTTAATTCCACTGCAACATTTATGGATCAATACAAATTGTTTAATAGAGCATAATATCAAACTCATTTAAGTCCAATCCTTGACTATTAGTCTAATAGCTGGCGCTATTAATAGACTTCAAATTACTTACTATCTTGACTGAGTAATATGTTTCATAACAAATTAATTTCATTTATAAACAAGTCGTTGTTTTTGGTCCTGACGCAGATTATGCTGGAGCAATTAAGTCGCAATCTAGTGTAGGTTGTAATCAAGTAATCCGATTGATTCATAAAATAAATATGAAACTAGATTATTGCGATTGATTGATTAATGAATTGCGAAATAGAGTTTAATCTTGTATGTAAAAATATTGAATGAGTTTTATCGGATGTTTTTACATAACTGTGTAATCATAGACTTAAATTAGTAGAATAGTAACTGTTTTTGACATTAATTTCACAGTCCTATGCAACTGCAAGCATTATAAAAAATAATTATATTTATGTATTAGCAAATTTTACATATTCTGTTCGAAATTTTGCTCTTTTTGAACTCTATATCTCATTATGCAAGTTTATTCCCATTACAACGATGCTACGTGATTATATCTTCTTAATTCACACATCAAACAAACATATCAAAGCACATGGCTATATAAAAACATCATTCTTGTATCCTTAGTCACGCTTGCTGTGAATCATAAAGTTACTTGTACTAAGTGTTGTGTACTTTAAGCGGTAAAAACTTCGAAAATGCCGAGTTCACATATTTTTTACTTCACCTCAAAAATAGATCATCGAAACTGAAAGCTATTGGACATTGGCGACGGTGTTTTTATCTTTTGTACTATATCCTTTTCATAACCATTACACTGTTTTTTCTATAATAATGAGCTTATTATTATGTAAAAGGCATTACATTCCATAACTCGCAACAAAGTTGAACATTAATAACATTAAATACCTAAATATGGAACACACATAACCGTAAATAAGTTTTGAAACCATGTCTATACAAATAAAAGAAATCTGCTCATCGCTCGTCGCCTACACGCTGTTACAATCGCAACCTAAATATAATGTGGAAAAAAGAAAATAAGATGCAACCCACGAGTTCACTTACTAAACGATAGAACAATATGGTTGGCCAACTACTTATAAAAAGTAAGATGATATAATAACGATATCTAAAAATTTTAATTCAACTTAACACATTAAAAAAATGTTTGGGCCCAATTATAAAGAATAAAATTAAAACACGCACATCACTTGCCTCAAATAAACCAATTTCATTGTTCTAAGTGCTATCTTTTTTTTCTCATTCAAAAGGTAAACAAAAATATGTGCGTGCCAGCAGTTAAATATTTCAATTAACATTCTAAGCAATCGTTATATCCGTGTTGATAGTTATTTGCTCTAGGACAGTAAGAAAATCAAATATCACGTAACCAAAATAATATTAGCACTCTACACAACTTACTTCTGTTTACGCAAGATATTAGAAATCCAATATTAAAATATTGATCCAAACATTTGCTATACCTTTCTATCGAACCGCAAACAAAACTTAATTCAGAATTTATTCAATAAAATAAACAGTGAATAAGATACCATATAAATTTAATCCTGACACCAATCTGGCCGGCTTGACTGATTAACCTAAAATAATAAAACGGATTTTCCTATTACATGGAGAATATAATTATGAATGAACAACGCCGCGTCTATGTCTATAATAGTATTTATAACATTGTTACTAAACAAACGATTACAACTATTTAATGCTATTAAGAATGAGATGAGTGTGGGATTTTTGTTTTTAATCCCTATTACTAAAGAATAGGTGTTTTTATGAAATAACTGAGCGTAAGTAAGAAATAACGTTCAATTCTCAATAATTATTATATGATGACCTTTTAATTATGGAAGCAGCAAGGATGACAACATCCGATTTACAATTGCATTAAAGAGAAAAAGTGCAATGCAAAATAAATTAATAATTTTCACACAAAAAAATCACTCAATGCAACCCAGCTTTAATTAAGATTTCTCTCATTTCAAGTTCAACGATTTCATAAAAAAGTCGATAACTTTTAATGGTATGGTTTAAAATTCGACTCCAAAATTCACTGGCATCAAAACCAATGAGTATCGAGAAGATATGTACATTCAAATTGCTAGTAATTGTCGGTACAGCGTGATATTCATGTAAAAATGGTAGTAGTGGACAATAAAAGTGAATTTAAATCAAAAGACTTGGCTATAAAAAGAACTGGCGCCAACTCATCGTAAACCACACGACAGTAGATTATTCAATTAAGTACATTTCAATTCGAAAAACGTATAAAACTGAGCATACTGATTTGGAATAAAAACTAAAAGCACCCTGGGCTTATTTTTAATTTAAAATACATGAATAATTCATTCATGCATAATTTAGGTACTATCCTAAGATACAACTACGGATTAGTTTTTAAAATAAATTCTTATAAGACACGTTTTACACCTACAATATCGTGTACCTAAATTTGAATTCTCATCGTATCGTTTAATTATATGGACGAGTACATTTGCTGCTTTTTCATTACCAGTTTTTTCCGGGTCCACGAGCATTTGCATTATTCGTTCAAAATTAACAAAAGGAAATGCATGTAAATTCTAGAATCTAAGCAAAGACATATATAATAATCTTTATAACACGTTACTTTAATACAATAAAGAAATAAACCATTCGTGTTTCTCCAGATATTTCTTACCCATTTCATTACAATAAATAAGCAACGTGTTCAATAAAAATAGTTTGAAATTACACAAGCACAAGCAAGCTTTTAATTAAATAAATAAGTTCTGGAAACGTTGAAAGAAGACGGTTTACAGAGCCTGTTAACGGCGCGAACCCATAAAGCTACCCATAACACTTTACTACTTACTATAAAAGGTGTCAAAGCATAAATCTTTAGATCCCCACCGAATAGCACCGGAATAGTTCCGTTGATGGATTGAATGTTCTGAATCTTTAAAGCTTTTGATTCTTAATACATTACAGAGAAACAATATAAAAATCTAAAATAGTAGCTTTTAATCCGATAATGTTAATTTTTGTGTATCTACAATACATCTAATGGTTCATACAAGGTTCATAGAATGTTGACTTTCGTAATATTTTGACAATCTGTTTATTTTGGTAATAAAACAGTTATTGAAACCTACACGCTACATAAACAATTTATTTCTAAGTTATTTTCTAGCTTTCCACTTATATCTCCCAATTAAATACACTCGTATGCCATACTAGAACATTGTCTTTTAGCGTAATCTCTTACAGAATGGGAACCATTAGAATAAAGGTCTTCGCCGGCAAGCGATCAATTTATCAGAACTGGCGTATCGCAAAAACACATAAACAAGCCGTGACCGATTGAAATCAACTCGAATTTATACCGTAGCAGATTTACTTCGGGTGTCGTGAGAAAACTGAATGTATTACGAGCGGCAGTGAGATAGGAAATGTGGGTTATCGACTGAACACGAACAGTGGTTTCATAATTTTGGCGCCACTTGACTTGCTGATGTTAATCCTTACACAATCTATTCAAATTCTCTTATTCTTTGTAAAGTATCGTATTCGTAGTAAAGTATCGTGTATAAGTTTATCTTATTCTTTGTAAAGTATAGCAAACAACTGCGCTATTTAAGAAACTATACAATGTTGTGTAGGAAGCTCTTCACAAGAATTGGAGATTAAGATGATAGGTACGTATAATTCCGAAGCCATGAAAATGTGACTACATAATCGCGCTTAACACAATAAAACGTTTATAATAAAGTACCTATACTATAATCCCGAAATAAATATAAACAGGATCAAAGTTTGTTTACGTTAAGAATGCTCATGTTTTATGTTACCTATATTGGTAATACAAAAGTACATCTGTAAGTGTGTCACATATTTCTTGTGAATTATTCATAAGATATAGGTGATAAGCTTGTGACCCAAATAACGCATCAGCAATTGATCTTCTTCCCAGATCACATACAACTATCAAAACAGGATCCACACAAAAAGCCAGTCCAGATGACACAAACAATGAAAGGATGTGGGTTTCCTTCCTTAGTATTCTTCGGATTGACCACAGCTTCGCAAAAACCGACCAAAATAACCGCACACCGGTCGGATGCCGCATACGAGTTTTATCACAATCAGATGAAGACTCTGGCTATAACTGGTTTTTCGATTCATAAAATATCCAAACCAATATGTATCAAAACCCTCCACTATATTAACAAACTCCACCCATAAGCATAACGATCGCATTCAATAGCGTTAAAAACTCCGAGTTAATCGAGATATTTAATATGAATAACTACAACTTAATAGCCTATAAAAAGCAGCGTCCAAAACGTAACATAGCGTTTTACTCGTTTACTTTTAATTGTTTGTTGGCAATCAAGCAAGCGAGTCTACATCAATAATTCTTTATCAATAATTTTTTCAATACAACGTCTCAATGTGGGGTCAAAACAATCTTGTCCAGTTTAACCCCTCAAAGACGCAAGTTTGCGTATTCTCGGCTAAAAAGAGGTCTTTCGCAGTGTCACCTACATTCCAGAACATTCCTCTCAAAGCCACGCCTTGTATCGGAATTCTCGGTATCGACATTGCTAGTGACGTACAATTCCGCGGTCATCTGGAAGATAAGGCTAAATTAGCCTCAAAGAAACTTGGGGTGCTCGCTAAAGCGAGACAGTACTTCACGCCAGCTCATCGCCTACTACTCTACAAGGCCCAAGTTCGGCCACACATGGAGTACTGCTCTCACCTATGGGCTGGAGCACCCCAGTATCAGTTACTTCCTTTTGACCGCCTTCAGCGTCGTGCCTGCCGCATTGTCGATCTACCTGAGCTCACCGATCGGCTGGACCCTCTGGCTTTGAGGCGTGATGTTGCGTCTCTGTGCGTGTTTTATCGCATATATAACGGGGAGTGTTCTGAGGAATTATTTTCTTTAATACCACCTGCACAATTCCACCACCGCACTGCCAGACACAAGCAAAAATATCATCCACACCATCTGGATGCATGGCGCTCGACAACCGTGCGTTTCACACGTCATTTCCCGCCCCGAGCTACACTATTGTGGAACAACTTACCACCTTCCGTGTTCCCCAACCAATACGACATGGGAACCTTCAAGCAAAGAGCCTACACCTTCCTGAAAAACCAACTTCCACCTTAAAGCCGGCAATACGATCGCAGTGTTCCCAACGTTGTGATCGTCATGGGCGGCGTCTATCACCTACCATCAAGTGAGTCGCCTGCCCTATTGCTAGGGTTACTATAAAAAAAAAAAAAAAAAAAGACCCGTTACACGGTTTCAAAAAAAATTCCATCGTATGCAAATAACATAGTACGTTCATAACTCTTACTCAAATCTGAAGTTTGAACCCCCACAGACTTAACTGTATAGTTAATAAAATATTAGAGAATTCCCACATAACCGTAAGAATATAAATAAAGCATGTCACAGAAATATGCAGCTCATACAAATAATCCGTTAGAGCAATGAATTAACATAAGAATCACATCATCAATGCACAAAGCTGTGAATGTGATATTGAAATATTTCTTTACCTTATTCACTTGGATTGTATTTAAAAGAATAATTGGATGGGAATTAGGTGATGCAAATTCGACCTATATCAATTATGGTAATATTGTTTACTTTATACTCATTAGTTAGTTGCATACGCGTTAAATTTAACATAACTTTTATTACTTCATTATCTCTAACTAGCTACTACACACTAGCTCTTTAAACCATGATGAATGGTGGTAATTTTAAATATTTTACAGCCTTTAGTTAAAATCTTTTTCCTTTAGATACGCTAGCTAATAATTAAAATAGCTAATGTGATCAATTTAACAGTCTCTAGACTTAATAAGTTCGAGTGATCCTGTTAATTATCATGTGTATGTGACGAAAGAGCAACAAAACCATCTTAATAAAATCAACACAACACAAACAAAGGCACTAGAACAAAATTAAATATTCATATAGGTGTTCCCAATACATTTTTTGATCAGTAGGTAAAATTTAACCTTTATCTTCATATAGCAAAAGCATATAAAATCCTTTTCAGGGAACACAATATACTACGAAATAATATCAAACACTATTTCTTGAATAAGTCACAATATCCATCCAATACCGTGCGATAGATTAGAGATATCTATAAATCTAAATTGCCTACCAAATAGAAGAATACTCTCGTCCTACTAACGCCAATCTTAATAATTCCAAGCGATTGTACTGATGTTGGATTGCCTTAATTCTTATCTCTAGAAAGCACTTTATTGTGGGTCGAATGTTGCTTTTATTTATATTAGATATCGCATTTTCATTAATACCACGAATTAAAATCTAATAAACTTTCGTTATAAAAGTTCATTATAGAAGAATAATTATAACTACCAAAGAGTGAGAACTAAACTTGACGACGAAAGCATATTGTTTTGAACAATCGCTATTACAAACTTTATTTGGAACGAATCTCATTGGAGAAAATATAACAAAATATCAGATCTAGAATTGCAAAATCTTACAAGTTAACCATTCAAATGCAAAGAGATCTGAATGATTTAATACAATTCATTTAAATACGCTTTCATGACACGCACCAGTACCTACAGATTACGTTTAATCACTTGCAAAAATGCTTGAACCACTTAATGCTCCGTAGAAGATAATAATTAGCGAGTCAGACCCAGAATTTCAATTTCACTTTCATATGAATGCCAAATGGTCCAGATAAGGTACCGAGATATATAATCGAAATCAATCAATAACTGATCTTCAACTATTACTGTTGTTAGACCATTTGTAATAACAGAGTAATAAAGATGATTGTATATTTTAAACAGCCCTTTTCTTGTAGCTACGATGGCATTAAGTAAATTAAGTGTTATGCAAAAGCAAGAACTGTAATTGTTAATAACGATAAATCAAGTGCCATAGGCGTTGGACATGATATATAATTAAAACACTAAACAATCTCACGAGAACTCAATTGTAAACATTAAAACGGGTAGAATAGAAACGATAATACTAATGAACATTTAACAATGAATTAAACAACATCTGAAGTAATAAGTAAAGGTAATCTACGATAGACTTCTTAAAACAGTTAAGATTTACATCAACAAAAGACAAACTTATAATAACAATTCTAAAAACACAATTTCTTGAAACTTAGCCAAGTGTCAAAGTATGAAAATCAATAAAACCACAGCTGAATAGCGATGAAAGTATCTTGGACAATGAAGGCTTCGTCTCATGCTGTGAACAATATCCTATGGTAAATTATTTTAAACCGGACTCAGATACTTTCGCCGTCGTTAATACCGACCGATGACTTCGATAGATTACTGAAGAATGTACCGGACATACATTAACTAATAGATAATGATAATATGTAATGTTACAAAATGTCTTCTAACAACGACAGGAAATGCCACGTCCCTCGGGGAACTAAACGTGATGTAGGTACGTAAATGTTTTATAATAGCTCAGTAATAATCGACATCCGATAATCCGATAACTTATAATGATAAATCACTACTAACAATTTTTGAAATATTTTCGATTCTATCGAAAATTATTCATAATTTATTTTTAATTGATAATTAATTGGTAACGTTTTAGATTTTCAATAACAATTGCTGACCAAACGCAATCGTTTAAAAGAAACACTATAAGTACCTATAGAAACAAACGACATCAAATTTTTCATACTTTCACACAAAATCAAAGCAAATGAACGCATTGTACATCACACAACGTCTATAAACAAGAACCACCCATAATCAATTTAAGCAAACCGCCAGCACATCACACAAGGCAATTATCATAACGAGAAAATTTTCATCTCGAGTGAAAGCCCGGTGATGAGTGCTGTTAAGTTTGTGTAAACAATTTGTACATTATTGAGAAAGCAGATGATACAAACGATCGCCGAGCACAACGAATAGATACCATTAACGAACGATATAGTTGTTATTATTGCTTTTTATTCGCCAGTTGCCACTCTCTTGGCAAGTCACCTATTTGTGTAACGAGCAAGAAATGTACTTAGTGTAAATCACGATTATATTAAAATTAGGGAAGCAGTTAGCGTAATTGTATTAACTGATGATGTATGGATTCAGGCTACGGATGGAAGGAAGCGTGCTAAGGATGTGTGCTATTGATTCGTGCAGTGGTGTATCAATACATCATTTAGCTAGAGCTGTGCATCTTCATAGCATATCTTACTCGCTCCGCTACCTAGCTAGCGCTACCTAGGTAGCGGAGCGAGCGAGTATCTACCAGTGGAAACTGTCACATAGTTTCACAGCATAGCTATTACATTTTCGTAGTATAGCTGCATAGCACATCCCTGTTAGAAAAACACCCATATGGTAAGAAAGGTTAAGGAATATAATAATGGTTCGTTACTTAAATTCGAATAACTCCTTAAACTTTCATTGGGTATAGCCTTACACTTGTGAGTCACCACAACACGTGCTCCAGTCCTACGTAAGAATATTACTTAACTATTTATTAGATATAGAGACGCCCATACAAACTTTACTATTTTTGTTTGCGTTCATGAACATACTGTAGGACTTGAGAAGGCCGTCAGACATTGTAAGGTGAACAAATGCATTATATTTTTAAATATCAGCACTGGTTTTATACTTTTTAAATATTGTAGTATATCGACTGGGATTGTTTTTAGAACTACCTATAACAAAACCAACTAGGTACGGTTTTAAGTCTTTTTGAATTTGCCATTATGGATTTATGATTGTCTCTGAGGACTGTGATTAAAGCTCTACAATCTACATTATTCTTATATTCCGCTTAAAGCTACCTACAACTAATTTAGCCACTTAATTTATCTTTATATTGGGAAAATAATTTTAGTATGAAGACTTCAATTTTAAGAATTAAATAAAATCAACGTTACTGAATTAAAAAAAAGACGTGTGGCACTCGGGGACTGCCGCGGTAAAGCTATTGCATGCTATGCTTTCAAGCCACACCTCCGTGCCCGTCGGAGTGGGGAGCGTGAGGTTTTTTCGTTACGGAATTTCTGGATTCGGTCCCCGCGCTCAAGGCCCGCGATAGAAGCTATGCAATAGCTTAATAAAATAACAACAAAAGGGCTATAAAGTTTATCGCAATTGATAGCCACTAGCCAGTAACGCAATGCAATTTCACATCCACCGTGTTCAATGCAAATTTCAAAGCAAAGCCATCAATATAGAGGACAATTTAACAAAAACGCCTCTATAGCAATTACTCAGAATGATGAACAAGCAATATAAAATACGCGTCTGTTGTGTTCCGAGAAAACGTACGCTTGAGAAATTTAACGTGTTCCACACATACTGTACAAACATTACGCCGATTACGAAATTACAACTGTGAAGACTTAACTATGGCATAGTAATCGAGTGTGAGCGCAAACATAACAAGTGGGCTCTATTTGTTTTGTGCCTACAATTAGGCAATGTTGATGGCGCGACCCTACTAGACTTACAACATTAAACATTACTATTTCTAATGCAATATATTTAAACGAGATTACACTCGTTTTGTGAAATGGTTGGTTTTGTTCAATTTTCTAATTTTACTTACATATCATTTATCAATCAATGTTATTGCAGGCTTACCTGTAAACAAAAAAATAAACATTAATAATCTGCAAACTTATAAAAAATACATACGATTAACGATTAATGTTAATTACATAATACATATCCTAAAACCTAAAAATATAATAAATCGTGACCCTTAATTCAGTTAAATTATTACATAACGTGCTATAAAATGAAATACAAGTCACAACTTTACTTATGCAGTTTCCAATGCATTGCCACGTCGTACACCGCTACTTACAACTAACCAATCTGCCGTTTATCAAGAGAACATACTCCTTTATCAGGGAAGGAAACACAATAGGCACAATAAAACAGTTCAATGTATTCTTAGAGCGATTGCCGCAAGAGCGAAAGTGTGAAATGAACTATGTAGGGCAATATTGATCCCGAGTGGTTGCGGTCTGCGTTCATAGCCACAATGCACGAACAAACAATTAATGATACCTACTTCCATAACACGAGGAAATGCTAAGAAATTTTATAACAAAATGTATTTTAAATGAGATCAACGAGAAGGTAGGTACTGGCTGCGGTACTTTTCAGTGTGAATATTTTATGGCTTAGGGCAGAATTCGATACTTATGTATCGTTTTACTTGTCTGAAGAAAATAAAATGTTCAGTCAAAGACTTATGCAACCTTTTTCGTTTTCATATCACTAATTCGCGGAGAAGTATCGATACCATACAAAATCCTACATAACTTAGTCTGGCAAAACTAACAAGTCTCTCTTATACGAAGGCACACAAACATTTAGCACCCGTATTAACTAAGCACGCCGTGACGTCACACACATGACACACATTGACAACTGTCGCGAAACCCGCGCCAAACCTGTCGATCATCTGGTGCTACTGCCCACATGACCACTGCAAAAACTAGCCTCCACATCTGTTCCGCACGTCGAGTTGACAATTTTACCGTGTATACTGACGGTGACCAGTGTTAGCTATACGATTTGATGCAATCACTGCGAAGTTAAGAACGATGTTCAAATGTTTATATTTTTAGGTAGGATTTTATTATGTTTGGGACAGGTGAGAGACGTTTCTTTACGTATGATTATTTCTACATTTCTAAATAATGTGGCTTGCCATTTGTTTAAATATTTACAAAGATATATATCCTTTTTATCTCACACGTACCAAGAGAAAAACGTAAACTGGTAATGTACCTATTATAAAACTGGAACGAAAAACATACTTACAAGCTAAATATACAAGCGAGCAAATTTGAACCTTCAGAATCAATTTAACGTCGAAAGATAAACAGAATATTATAAAAGCATTTGAGGTAACCACGTTGCTATAAATATGATTGATAGCGTATCAATAACGTTTATATCTATTAAATAGATTTATTATGTAAATGCAAAATGGAAAAGCGAAATATTGAAGTTATGAATAATAAAACTTGAATTTCATCAATAGTGAAAATCAACATAACATTATAATAAAAGCGATGGAATTTAAATTTAGTTTCATATTAATTACATCATAAAACGTGATAAAAAAATATAATATTCAGTTTGGTAGTTATTCCGTCAGTCATCTGTTATTTGCATATACACCGATCATTAATTACTTACTTTGCTTCCTCATGAGTATCTAAGATTTCTATTAAACATTCGAAGCGAGATAAACTTAACTTACTTTAACATTTTATTATCCATTCGGTAATGAATAAACAAAAATAACAGTTCCATAAAATCGGAAAATTATAATAGGTATACGTATACTAATTTCTAAACTATCATTTTAGTTTATTACTATTACCAAACCTCACACCTGAACAATTTTACGGCCGTATCAAATGAAAATCACTCCAAGATAACTGTTTCGATACCGGATGAATGTAGGTGTAACTAAACACCTTTACCTTCATATATATCATTGACAAACTGGAATCCCATAAAGTTAACGCGTTTCAGAAAGCCGATCTACACACAAGAACATTAATGTTTATAGCCATTATTAATCAAAAAGAAATTAAATTGAAATACACTGCAAATTTTTTAAACAGCTGTTTACTTGCTGCATTAACTAGCTAACTGCATTAAGAAATCGATACTACTACCGTTAAGTAAAACTATTTGAGCTTAGACATTTAAAATTGATAGCACAATATATTAAAGTTTTACGAGAAACTAGAAATGCGCTATTTTCCGCAAACATAAACATAGCAATAAAATTCATCAAAGACAAAAGTCGCCGGCAGAAATAGCAAATAAATTATCTAGTCATGAAAATTTTTACCTGTATTTCAACTATACAGTGTACTGACTGTAAATTGTTACTAATAACCTCATGAACATAATAAAATGAACACAGTAATTGATTTCTAGCTAGGAAAATATAACGAAAGACTTAAGAGATTAATTAAGAACAAAAGAAAGCATAGCAGCAGACGCCTACAAATCTCCTCCAAACGATGCTACCAAGAACGGCACTTATAGAGTAAAGATCCGACTTCCACCATATCCACTCGTGTATGGTTTGTACAATAATGGAAACCAATTAGACGTTTCACACGTTCCACAGTTTAACCGGTTTAAATGGTGTTAGCGGCTTCGAGATGTCGCTTAATGTTGTCGCTTGACACATTTATACACTGTATAATTGGAGGTTATACTTCGGCAAGGAAGTAACAATTAGATAGACGTCAAAGAATCTGTCAGACAAACGAGTAATTGCTACCACTGAGCCCAATAGCAATATTTGAAACTATTTCAAAAATTACCTGTTGAAACATCTTAAAATCTAGAGAAATGCCAGCCTTTCCCACGAAAACAAAGGGGTCTCACCATTTTTAATCATGATATTACCACAAACGTTTCAATTGATACAGTTAAGAAACAACCACATTTAGCACGTAAAACTCGCAATAATTATAATGCATTACAATTTCCCAACGACAGCACATCGTCCGCCTGTCTAGCAGTAGCTAGATTATCTCGCTGCTATGGCTTCTCGGTTGTGTTTCATCAGCTTTTTCCTTCCGATTATTGCGGCCGTGCGGGATCAAATTAAAGCCATATCGGTATCGAGTGTGTAAACATTCATATGTGAATCACCTTTTTAATATTTAATCTTTATTATTGAGCTCAATTTCGCTATTTCATATTAGAATAGAGCAGTACATTTGATCATTAAGCTGCTATCAGATACTGGAATAGTTATTTCACGCATAATTAAATTAAAATCGTAAGTTTCTATGCAAACTTGAAAAAAAGTGCTAGAAAATATCATAATCCTTGTTATTTTTAATAGTTCGATTTTTAATTTTAATTTTCATAAATTTTATTACGTGTAGCAAATTTTGCAACATATAAATGTATCTAATGAATCATGAAACAACTATGTAGCAAAGCACTAATTTCCCAGTATCAATTAATTTCCTTGCATCTAGTACTTTATCATTTACGCTACAGAAATTAATATAATCAGTAATGATGAAATTATAATAACGTAAAGCCGGAACAACAATATATCACAACAAACGACTGCCCCGGGCGACGATAAAACAATCTCTGCTATACAAAGTATGTGGTTAGACGAATGAATAATTTCTATTGCACAACTTTGTCGTGATTCGAAACTAAAGGCCGATGATTACCACCGTTCATTAATATCATCGGGAGAGAGTAATGGAACAATCGTTACACATATTGGAGTAATAACGATTTGGCATTTTACATTATATAAGATGATTGAAGTAGGAGCTCATTTGTATAACTTCATCTTTTCCATTAAGACCAAATTTAAGTATGCACGATTTCATCAATAAATCATATTAAATGATCATCCTTGCTAGACAATCATTCTTATTTTGTTTTTCATTTAAAACGAAATATCACATCATGAGTTGAAATTGGTACCCGCATATTCATTTAACCATAACAGTTGCCCTGTTTTCGCTCCTTCGATACTAAACAATAGATATATTGACTGCAGAGAGCAACAATAAATACTATCAAAAACTGTGAAATGTTTAAATATTTATAAAAAACACAATTTAGTTCATCCTCACACTTTAATCCCGCACTACCAAAAAACACTTATTTATCTATATTTTACGTGCATTGCAATCAATCTATTGCACCATTTTGACTTACATTTCAATTTACCATTAAAGTAAAATTACAAATGACTAACACATGCAAACGTTTAAATATCTAATGTAATAAAGAATAAGATTGGAAGTATACAAAGGTTTGTCCTATGGGTTTGTCCAAGCTATCGAAAAATATTTTGCTTATCAACTACAACATTGAAGGCGTCGTGCCATTTCGAAATTGTATAATATCGTCACTATTTATTTATAATGTTATGAAAGACTGACTTACATAAATCACAAAGGAAAAATAATAAAACTTAGAAAAGCGAATTATGAAAGTTGATAAAAAATTATACCAAATAAAAAGCATAATTCCAAAAAAAGAAAATGGAAGCGACAAAAAGTTCACACTGATACTAGTCCATCGAATGAGTCCCTCCAAGGGGGGTCTAGAGTGCGTGAGTTAGTAACGTAAGATGTTTCTTCGGAAACATGTCAAGAGTCCCTAGGTAATAAACATACTAAAACCCCGGGACACTAGGAGGAGCCCCGGAGTGGGGGGAGGGGGGAAATGGGACCATTTTTTCATTTTTCGCTTAAATCTCAAAAACGGTACATGTTAGAGAAAAACTTTCAAGGAAAAGTTGAAAGGCCATAAAATTATCTACAAGTTGTACCTCAATCATTTTTTCCTATATCCTACCGTTTCTGAGTTATACGCAGTAAAAGATGATCTTGGCTCAAACAATTTCCCCATACCACATCAATCGATCAAAAAATATTTATTTCTTCCAAAAAACTCAAATGTGCAACTTGTGACCGGTACTGATAGATTGCTCATAATTAGGTCTATAATCGGTAAAATAAACACATTCCTCCATGGAAGCCTTTAGGAGGAATCGATTGTCAAAATATTATATTAGGGTAGTTTGAGTTACTGAACTTGATCTTTTTATTTTTTTCTTCCAAAAAACTCAAAAGTGCAACTTGTGACTGGTACAGATAAATTGCTCATAATTAGGTCTATCATTGATAAAAATACTAGATTCCACCACGGAGGCGTTTACGGGGAATTGAATTTTATTAGGGTAGTTACGATACTTGAACTTTTTATTTTTTTTCTTCGAAAAAACTCAAAAGTGCAACTTGTGACCGACACCGATAGATTGCTCATAATTAGGTCTATCATTGATAAAAAAACCAGATTCCACCATGGAGGCGTTTAGGAGGTATTGAATTTTATTAGGGTAGTTACGATACTTGAACTTTTTAACTAACTACACTAATAAAATTCAATTCCCCGTAAACGCCTCCATGGTGGAATCTGGTTTTTTTATCATTGATAGACCTAATTATGAGCAATCTATCGGTACTGGTCACAAGTTGCACTTTTGAGTTTTTTGGAAGAAAAAAAATAAAAAGTTCAAGTATCGTAACTACCCTAATAAAATTCAATTTCCCGTAAACGCCTCCGTGGTGGAATCTAGTATTTTTATCAATGATAGACCTAATTATGGGCAATCTATCTGTAACGGTCACAAGTTGCACTTTTGAGTTTTTTGGAAGAAAAAAATAAAAAGATCAAGTTCAGTAACTCAAACTGCCCTAATATAATATTTTGACAATCGATTCCTCCTAAAGGCTTCCATGGAGGAATGTGTTTATTTTACCAATTATAGACCTAATTAAGAGCAATCTATCAGTACCGGTCACAAGTTGCACTTTTGAGTTTTTTGGAAGAAAAAAATAAAAAGATCAAGTTCAGTAACTCAAACTACCCTAATATAATATTTTAACAATCGATTCCTCCTAAAGGCTTCCATGGAGGAATGTGTTTATTTTACCAATTATAGACCTAATTAAGAGTAATCTATCAGTACCGGTCACAAGTTGCACTTTTGAGTTTTTTGGAAGAAAAAAATAAAAAGATCAAGTTCAGTAACTACCCTAATCAAAATTCAATTCCCCGTAAACGCCTCCGTCGTGGAATCTGGTATTTTTATCAATGATAGACCTAATTATGAGCAATCTATCTGTACCGGTCACAAGTTGCACTTTTGAGTTTTTTGGAAGAAAAAAATAAAAAGATCAAGTTCAGTAACTCAAACTACCCTAATATAATATTTTGACAATCGATTCCTCCTAAAGGCTTCCATGGAGGAATGTGTTTATTTTACCGATTATAGACCTAATTATGAGCAATCTATCAGTACCGGTCACAAGTTGCACATTTGAGTTTTTTGGAAGAAATAAATATTTTTTGATCGATTGATGTGTAGTATGGGGAAATTGTTTGAGCCAAAATCATCTTTTACTGCGTATAACTCAGAAACGGTAGGATATAGGAAAAAATGATTGAGGTACAACTTGTAGATAATTTTATGGCCTTTCAACTTTTTCTTGAAAGTTTTTCTCTAACATGTACCGTTTTTGAGATTTAAGCGAAAAATGAAAAAATGGTCCCATTTCCCCCCTCCCCCCACTCCGGGGCTCCTCCTAGTGTCCCGGGGTTTTAGTATGTTTATTACCTAGGGACTCTTGACATGTTTCCGAAGAAACATCTTACGTTACTAACTCACGCACTCTAGAACTTTTTATTCAATGGACTATACAGTCAATCCATTTATAAACTTCAGTATCGATTTAATAATAATAATTGAATACTATGCACCTGTTATTTCTAAACTGTTCACTAATATGGCCGTGAACAGGGCCACCTGCCCTTCAAGGGCAGAAGACTCATCGGAAGGAAGTACGTGAATCCGATAATATAATTACCGTCGGTATTCGTGAATGAATACTTTAGAGGTTGTTTTTATATCGATTTGTTTTACCTTGACTTAGAAATTATCTCTAACAATGAATTACGAACAATATTCATCGAAACTTGACGATAAGGATCATAACGATAGCATCTATTGTAATGTGGCAATCGCACGCCTCATAAGCGAAGCGTTGAGGTGGGTACTACTGTCACTTCGTGCAAAACATCTGATTTTTCAAACTTAAAATGTCTTTATGTATCATACATTGCACTTGTAAGATAATACATACACACACATATTAAGAAAAAACACTATTTTTAACGTTCATGATATTTTTGATGTCATTTTTGTTATTTAAACTAGTTAAAAAACAGTTTAAAAAAGTTCTGTCTTGGACGTCCGTGTGTCTGTATGTGCGGATCCTTTTTCTTGTTAACACGATAGCGACCGAAATACTTTACTAATCGAGTCTTTTTTTTTCTCTTACGCTTGAGTATGCTCAGGAATAGAACCCTTTCATTTTTCAGGGTCTGATTCGATGTGGTTTAATTGTTATTAAATAAACAAAAATAATAATTAATAAATATTTATAAAAAAAAAATTATGAGGCGTGCACTTTTGGATTTTTTATTTTTCCTTTGAATGAAACTATAATGGAATGATAGCAATAATTCACTTAATAGCAAGAGAAACCAATAAATATTTCCACTTTGTTCTATTATGCATTATCCAATAAGATAATTGAATACTGTACGCCCTCGTACGAAGATTCTACGCGGGGGCCAAGGATACAACACACTTTATTTTACTAGGTGCGGTTGTTACTAAGTAAACAACATGAATGAAATTCTTATCCAAATAACTACACAATGAGGCTTTGTGGAGAATTTATTGTTACGAATGTTTATTGTACGGAAGACTAGAATTTGATGATATAATTTACATATTTTTTTGTTCTTTCGTGACAAAAACCATTTTTATCAGTTGACGTGTTATGAAATTATTATGAAGCTAAATCAGTTTTTAACGATAATTGTAGATTAGTTAACGTCTTAACGATATATTAGAATATAGAACAAAAACTTAAAATTATTAGATAGGTATAATAATAACGTACATCTCAATCACATAACGCTCTCTAACTATGCATTTCGGTCAACATCCTATTACATAAACGTGGCATTAAGCACTCTCGAAGCACCATAGTTTACGTCAGATGCACCCGCGGCAGAACATACACTAATTACTGGGAAGCAACTGTAATTGCCTCCGATAATAATTACATTACAACAATACCCGAAGAAAGTCGACCGGTACTGTTATTCGTATGATTAAACAGTCGAGAGATTACACATAATGTACGTAATTATAGTGACGTTTGAAATCAAATAAACCACCGTTTGGTTAACATCTTAATATCAATTACGTGTAACGACGCTGAACTTTACGATCTTGTTAGTCGAAAGCACCTACCTACTACTTTGATTATAGACTTTGGATTTTAATCGTAGGTTTAGTTCAATTAATTGTAACTGTATTCTTGTGCGTGTAATATTTTATTAAACCTGCTATAGTGCAAGGAAACTTTCTACATCTATATCGTCCACGGGACGCAATGCAATAAAGATTCAAAAATCTAATTTATAACGGTCACGTACCTAACATCTGATAAGCACGTCCCTGCGTTTTTTCTTCCATAACAAAAATGAAAAAAACCTATCGTACACGAAGTATCAAGTGTACAAGCAGTCCATTTAGTCCTACATGTAATAATTAGGATGTGTGATTTCAACCAAAACGTACAAAGATTCTCTGCATAGCCGTAAGACGGATAAATAACGGCATTCTCAATAAAAACTGGGTCAATGAGTTTGATTCTCGATTCTTTACGATATTAGGTCTTATCGCTACACGTACATTTTAAAAGCATCGGTAAAGTTCACTTCAAATGGAACTTGTTCAGACGTTTTAGAGCGAGCGCCCACGAGCAACTTTGTCTCCGCAACAATTTTGTCTCCGCAACTATTTTGTCTCTCCAGCCATGGGCTAGTATGAAAGTGCGCGTACGTAGCGACGCAACTCCCGGGAGACTTTTTTGTCCGCGGGTTCGGAGACAAGCCCGCGACGCAACTGTCGCCCTATCTATTGGTTTCAATGCAAGTGCGCGCACGGCGACAAAAATGTTGCCTGTCGACGGCCGCCGGCCAGTTGCCGCGTAAGAGCGAGCGCCCACGAGCAACTTAGTTGCCCAGCAACTATTTTGTCTCTGTCGCTGTCTCCTCGCAAAGTTTTGAACGATGCGCTCACGAAAGCGACAGCAACGCAACTTTTTCTTTAAAATTTTCTGCATTTATCAACATGGCTTTCGAAGAAACGGTTGTGGTCTGTGCTCTTGTCCCGCATAGTTCCCATTCCCGTGGGATTTCCGGGATAAAACCTATCCTATGTGTTAATCCAAGTTACCCTGTATATATGTGTGCTAAATTTCATTGTAATCGGTTCAGTAGTTTATGCGTGAAAACTGAAAAACCTTTTTATAATATTAGTATAGATATGTAATCGTAATTGAAAAAAGTAAAGTAAATGTGCAGTTCCAACAAAACGAAATTACATATTTTTCTATGGCGTCGTTATTAGATTACGTTGCTGAATTTTATTGAACTGTCAATGTTGTCTATTAAAATGGCTCTACTATAGACAGAAAACTACTAATAATAAAAATAACTTAATTAAAAACAATATTAATAATTTATTAAATAGGTTTGAAGTCGGTGCCAAGCACTAAGCACTTAGTATGAAGCCCGTGCATCGACATCAAACCTTTAAATAATATGTAGTAATTAATAATATCAATATCAATCTTTTTTATTTTTTACTTTTCCGTTTTTGAAGTCGGTTGTTTTTAACGAAGTTATTTTTATTTAATACTTTTTAGTGTATTTTTCAACACGAATCAAACGAGCTCAAACTCTATAAAGTTGAGTCAATATATTACTAAGTTCATATGGCCACCTTCCGATTCCATCATCAAATCAGCTCTATCTCATAATAATGTTTCATCGCTATCCAATTTACATGCGTATACAAAATTTCAGCTCAATCGGTTACCTGGAAATAAATCAAAGTTACTTGCTACATTTCAATTAAGTCATCGAGACCAGACAAAAATGCTCATAAAATAAAAACTACTGGGCTTATCCGAATAAAATTTATGGGACCAATTCCACACCATTCCGCATCAAAAAAAAAAAAGAATCACGTAAACCGGTTCAGAAACCTCGGAGTAATCGGTGTCCATACATAAAAAAATATACCGGCCGAATTGATAACCTCCTCCTTTTTTTTAAGTCGGTTAAAACTACTGTGTACGAGAATAAATACGTTGACATAAATAGGTATTATCGCTACGCCGGTTACGCGGCAACTGGCCGGCGGCCGTCGCCTGGCAACATTTTTGTCGCCGTGCGCGCACTTGCATTGAAACCAATAGATAGGGCGACAGTTGCGTCGCGGGCTTGTCTCCGAACCCGCGGACAAAAAAGTCTCCCGGGAGTTGCGTCGCTACGTACGCGCACTTTCATACTAGCCCATGGCTGGAGAGACAAAATAGTTGCGGAGACAAAATTGTTGCGGAGACAAAGTTGCTCGTGGGCGCTCGCTCTAACCGGCGTAGCGATAATACGTATTTATGTCAACGTATTTATTCTCGTACACAGTAGTTTTAACCGACTTCAAAAAAAGGAGGAGGTTATCAATTCGGCCGGTATATTTTTTGTATGTATGTATACCAATTACTCCAAGGTTTCTGAACCGGTTTACGTGATTCTTTTTTTTTTTTTTGATGCGGAATGGTGTGGAATTGGTCCCATAAATTTTATTCGGATAAGCCCAGTAGTTTTTATTTTATGAGCATTTTTGTCTGGTCTCGATGACTTAATTGAAATGTAGCAAGTAACTTTGATTCATTTCCAGGTAACCGATTGAGCTGAAATTCTGTATACGCATGTAAATTGGATAACGATGAAACATTATTATGACATAGAGCTGATTTGATGATGGAGTCGGAAGGTGGTCATAGGAACTTAGTAATAATATATTGACTCAACTTTATCGAGTTTGGGCTCGTTTGATTCATGTTGAAAAATACACTAAAAAGTATTCAATAAAAACTACTTTACTTTTACAATTACGATTACATATCTATACTAATATTATAAAGAGGAAAGGTTTATATGTATGTATGGTTTTAAGTTTTCACGCATAAACTACTGAACCGATTACAATGAAATTTAGCACACATATAGAGGGTAACTTGGATTAACACAGAGGATAGGTTTTATCCCAGAAATCCCACGGGAATGGGAACTATGCGGGACAAGAGCACAGACCACAACCGCCTCTTCGAAAACCATGTTGATAAATGCAGAAAATTTTAAAGAAAAAGTTGCGTTGCTGTCGCTTTCGTGAGCGCATCGTTCAAAACTTTGCGAGGAGACAGCGACAGAGACAAAATAGTTGCCGGGCAACTAAGTTGCTCGTGGGCGCTCGCTCTTAGATTAGGTATTTACATTATTAAGTCATTAACGATCTTTATTAATAAACTGAATATCAACGAACAAATATTTTTTAGACTTATTCCTATCAAACAAATTACGAAAGTACGAAAGAAAGAAGTTCTAATTAGAGTGTAGAAATTAACATAAACATTTGAAATATTTTTTCCAGGAAGGTTATATAAATTAAAGACGAGAGAAATATCTCTAGCCTTGCAGCGATGCATAACGAGAACTGCATCTGAATAGCACTGTTATTATTCTATCAACACGTATACAACACGGATGACATAACACGCATATAGACAATGCAAGTCAGCAGACGCAAAACGGACACGCACCGGATAAGGGCCCAGACTATTGAACTCGGCCAATGGCAAAGCGGCCTGCAACCGCATCACTGATTTTAATACTCCATGTGACTCATGTTATATCACACCCACCAGAAGACAAACGACTCAAGTGTCCATCAGTGTCACGCAATTATGTAGCTTATGTCCAAACATTAACGACTATCTATCTAAGTATGTCGTATGCATTTGAAAGCCACTGCAAATACTCATACTTCACGATCTGTGTAATACGTACGTATAGTATGCACGTTGCAAATTATAAAAATGTTTTCTCAGTTTTGTAACTGAACAGGATTAGAAACCAGTTTTGAATATTGAGCCCGATATAATCGATTCAATCAATATGCACGTACCCAAGTGATTACTCTGAGAATATTTTTCATAAATGGAATTTCGCACACTGATATCCATATTGCAACCATATAATAACCACCTTATCAGATGAGCACCTTTATGAAGTGAGTAGCATAATGAAAAGTTATGTATTCCGCCAAAGAAAGTATAACTTATGATTACCATAATATCCTGAATTACGCAAGTGTGAAGTTAATAATGCAATTTATATGAAACTCATCCGTCTCGAGCAGACTACTAAAAAATCTTATTACGACTGAGCTCATTACATAGAATATGTGATATGTACAGAGGTATTAAAATAATATTTAAGAACAAAAAAACCGTAATGATCTTGATAAAGGCAACAAGGCCAAGTTGGAATATGAAGACAAAGTAAATCTTCGTGTTTTATGTTAGTGTTCCTTTATTTTTCCTTTATTTCAGAATATACGTTCCGCAATATGAACAAAGAATATCACGTTTTTTTTACATCATAATGTACTGGAAATATTAATTTAATATTTAATTAAATTATTTTTCTAATAGTTCTTCAAAAGTATTTACCAATTAAACAAAAAGCAAATACCCTTTGCATAAAATTATAATTGCGAAAATAATTATAAAGGAGATATATCTTAGAAAACAACAAACATATCATAAAGAAGGAGTGCCAGGATATTGAGAGGCGTAACCCCTCGAGCTAGAGAAAAATTACATACATTTCTATGAAATGCGTTCTTGATTCAAGAAAAATTATACAGGGTAATGGACCTACATGGAATGTTGTAGAACGATGATATTTTATATGTAGATTAAGATGATGAAATTGAACCTCAGTCATTCAGACAAGTTTTACCTACTTTATTTTATTGGTCCTTTATTTTAATTTCGCAAGTATCAGAAATAACACTTAGAATATATGTACATACCGATTTACATATTCTAATAATGCAGTGCTGCTTGTATCATTCAAGATATCTGAATGTCTAGTATCCAACCAGACAACTTTTACTGCATCAGTTCCTTTTATAAATCACCCTCACAAAACGTGAAAAAGACATAAATCTATAGACCGTTAACATTTAACCAAATGCCCATATATAATTTACAAGCAGATACATTGAAAAGTACTGTTAGCTTTCCACAAGAATAATAGTGCTATTTTGCTGAATTCATAGCTATAAATAATCATAATCGATTGCAGAAAGTTAACCGAGTCAAGAACAAACGGCATAATAGATACAATTATATTTCTCGGTTACATCTAAATTACTTTGCGAATATTTCTTAGACATTAGCTCTAAATGAAAAAGGAGATACCGAGATTCAAATAGAAACGTCTTTAAAAATCAACAAACATCGAAGAGGCGTATTTTGAGACGTGATTAAATCTGAAGTTGACCTCGTGTCAAGTACCAAAACAGACGCGATCAGTAAAAGTGCGCTAAATAATCCGGCATTGCTTTCGATTCAAATCGAGTATGTATTAAGGACAGTGGAAAACAATCGTGTTACTCACGATTCTCGATATTTTGTTGAGTTCGTGACGAAAAGGTCAAGGGTGTGAGAACTGCTCGTGTGATTGTTTACTTTAGGTAAACTTAGGTCAAACTCTCTAGCGATGTTTCGGAATTGAGATAACAATGTTTGTACAGTGAAATTCGCATGCGATAATGTCCCATTAACAATATGTACTTGGGCTGTGTGACTTCCTGATAAGCATAAATTTGGAACATGGCATACAATTACCAATCTATAGAAGGTGCTTGATATAACTACGGAACTTTGGGCTAAAATACTTTTAATATCAATTAGGAATAATAAAGAGCTGTTAATAGCCATTTAAGCGATCACAAAAGTAAGAAGTTAGAATTGCAAACAGTGAAGGCGATTGTTTATAAGATAAATTGCGAAACCCCACTCGATTGCTCCGATTTGCAATTATTGAACATTTCGACCTACTAACGTATATTTGGAACCGTCGACTCATTCTTATATTCGCAATAATTAATTTCAAATCTGTAGCTATTTCTTTTGAATGTGATAGATGTGCGTGTCCATTTCCAAGTATTGCTTTACAAATCAACTTTCTTCCTGTTCACGAATTATTTCAATGTCATGTGTTGTAACGATTTCAATGTGTGTAAGTAAAGAGACTTGTATTTCATTACCTACATATTTTAAAACACATTTCATTTGATATCTAGCTATAATTCTTTTAAACCATATTTGCATAATTTTAGATGCTTGCGTTTGCAATTTTCCAAATTCATTCATAAGCAGTTACATGAGCAGGGTTATTAACTTACCTATTATTGATTAGTGTCCAACAACCAAGTATCAGAAACTCCGTGAACAGATAAGTAACACACAAACCACTTTTTGCTCAACGTTAGCGATTCGTATTAGAAATTCAAACACACATAAGAATTATGCTTTCAATCACTGCACTTAACACTGCCGTTTCCACAGCACGAGAATCTCACACACGTTTCCTCACAGTTATCTGTTAAGACTTTAGCGTAACAGAGTGAAGCAATAACACCTTTGAATCGCAATGCGAATTTTGGCGGGTCACAAAATGCGCACGCTATTCAAAAACGACAGTTAAACCGACTCTACCGGTCGGAAACGTTCCAAATTCGTATACGGAAAGTCGATTTGGTGAAGCAACGTCGAGATAACACACGAGTGAGCTGCGCGGGCAGCGCCAGCAAACTGAGGCGCCGTGGAGCGTGACTACTCGACGCATCTAACCGCCATGCCGTCGTGGACTTCAAACCTTAACGCTGCTAAATGCTGTATCGACTTATTCAACTTTACTGCTATACTAGCCGATGGATCCATAAATTGGTAGGGTTATAAAGTTGCGAATAAGCTCGTGGTTACGTACATGGACAAGCTACCTGGACAAGGCTCTTAAGGAATGACATTCAAGTATGCACATTCTGATACTTATTACGCAGCTGTTTTAATTCATAATATAATTGGATCGTATCAACTTACTGGTATTGGGTGTAAGTTGTTATTAAATCAATTGAATTAAGTATCAGAAATGTCGACAGCGAATTGTTAATACCTTTTGGTCATTTGAACCAAAAAATTCACAGTAAATAATATAATTTATATTCCAAGAGATATATCGAAAACTACACCTGCAACCTTAAAACTAAAAATAGCAGCAAGGCAATAACTATTCACTATAATGGAAAGTAGTGATGCGCATCAGGACCAGTTTTTCTGTAAATTAAAATGAACATGTAGTGCGGGAATCATTGCACATAAGAAGCAAATTAGATTTTTTTCCCACCACAGAGATTTTATAATTTCACAAAATAATGAATAGTCAAATGTATGTAAAACTCTATTTTTCTATGGATTAATGCCGATTTTGAGATGATGCTCTACACTACAATTTCTATGCAATGGGAGATTTTTAATTCCACACTAAACGGGTTGCGGTGCGGTAATCATAATTAACATTACCATAAAAATAATATTCTTTGTGCTTTAAGAGCTTGAGAAAACAAGAATTATGTTAATTTGTATATTTTTAGGCATTGATACTATACAAGTGTAAAACGCGCACAAAATTGTATATTTACACTATCATAAGTATGTGAGATATTGAGCATAAAGACTTTAACTATCGTTCTCTAATAATTATTATATCAAAATCCGAATTAAACTAAAACTATCAAAGATAACACAACCAGCACATCAACGTGAGAACACCAGTAATTACGAATAGTGACTCGCTACATCAGCAATCAATGATAAACATCAGGGTTTTGATGTCCATTACGCCAATAGTTGGTTCATTACAGACCTCGGTGAAGAATATACATCTATACTAACACGATTAACTTTGATATGTATTGAAATGTATCAGGGTCCAGGGACCATTGTGTATAGCAACATTTACCTAACTCTTGATTATGCTTGATTGGAAACAAAAATAAAGAAGCATATTATAGTGATAGTGTGGACCGCATCCTGCCTTGAGGCGATATGTGGCTTGGGAATGCAAATGACTGGGTGTATGTAATGGGCAGTCAGCTAGATAAATAGTAAAATTATACCCTGAGACGGCAGAGCCCAAAGGGATATGAAGAATTGCACATGGACATATGTAGAGTGATAGATGATTAATGTTAGCTTTGAAACTATGCTCTAAAAGTTTCGTTAACACGAAATACGATCTAAATATTACAACTAACAATTAAAAACAGCTGTTGAATCATTTTAAAATTAAAAGGAATAAATTAATACCGTTCATTTAACATTAAAACTGTGTACTTGTACTTGTACATAAAAATGTAGTACCTACATTTTATTATACCTATAAATACAAGATTGGCATAGAATTCTGATTATTACGAATTAGTTACATTTGATAAATTGAAGTATTATATTGATGTAGACCGTGAAAACAATGATCCTAACAATAACCATATTGGATGTAACGACACAGTTATAGCAAATTATAATTTTACTGTAACAGGCCTGTTAATCGTAAAAGGTATGATAATTAAACTAATTCCTTACACAGAACGCAACTAAATAGTATATATTGCAAAATCATAAGTTTCTCAACCAAATACAGATTGAATGCCAGCAAATAAAATGAAACAAAAAAGGACAATTATTACGTAAATACACACGTCCATAAAATCATTGCTTTGAAAAAATAGAAGAAATGTTAAGCCTTCAAACCACAACGAATACAGCTCTTCCACGCTTGATCGGAGTATCAGTTTGAAACAGGTGTTCCGTGTTAGAAAACCTGGTATTATCATCACGCCGTCTTGAAGATCTATAACTATCTGGTCGTCTAATTGTGGCATTTAAGCTTCACCTTTACATAAACGTATACCATCACATCACCTACATTCCTGATTTCCTTCGCCGTTCACGTAATTATCATAAAATGTTTGCTTTAATGCGATACTGTTTTGATTTTACACCACAAGTAGAGTGATGCTTATAAATTTAATATACGCTAACGGGAATTGAATAAACAACATTATAGAACTAAAATGAGTAATTTGCCCAACTGCGTGATGAATGAAGTTCTTACTCCCAAATTGATCATTAAACTGATTCTTCAAGAGCAAATTGAACGAAACGCATAAGCTTAAATTACGGAATAACCACTTCCGCCGCAAATAATAAAACAAGAAGATGGTCTAATGAATTTAACAATGAAATAGAAATTTATGAACAACTGTTTTGTATCTGGGTCACTATAATTTCACACCATTGCCCGAATACATGT
The DNA here is from genome assembly GCF_061535395.1 of Colias eurytheme. Classification (NCBI taxonomy): domain Eukaryota; kingdom Metazoa; phylum Arthropoda; class Insecta; order Lepidoptera; family Pieridae; genus Colias; species Colias eurytheme. The sequence continues at coordinate 6,393,374 of NC_142999.1, read as the reverse complement.
ATAGGAAGCTTTTGTCGGAAATTTTACGGCTTAAGTCTATTCACAATTTGTGTAATTCTATATTCCTAATTGTTTTATGACTTAATGCGCCATGTTTTTTCTTAATTGGCTGCCATTGCAACGTCCAACAAACTTATTCTCAACATAACGAGCCATGATGAATGTGATATTACGTAAAAACATGGTTTCTCTGGAGACCCCGCCCGAATTGTATTATTTTATTACTTCTAAGAAAACTATAAGAATTTTACATAACCATAGTCTGGACAAATGTCAAAAGCTGCAAATATCATGTATTAAAAAAAATATATTATGTTCTGGTCACCTTAGCATTCCGTTCCATAACCAAAAAAGTGACCATTTATTAAATTCAACATTCAGAACCTATAAAGGACATTTACAGCTGCATTATGAACACTGTTGTCTCAAAATAAACTGTTTTTCGCATTCCAGGCCTGCAGACAGGTGATATTGCTAAACTGTTGCTTTAAATAGAAACCTATTTATAGGTCGGATACCGATATTTTATGGCATCAATTACTTTTTCATATTTGATCATTCGTCAATAACAGTTTGATGCAGTCCATTTAACTATTAATCAAGCAGATGTTTGTAGAACATCTTGACATATTTTTTTTGGACTAATATTTTGATGCAATTATTTTTCTTTTGGAGGCATACTTAATAATTATTGTGAGTACAAAACATTTTCTCGTGGACACAAAAACAATATCGTTTTATTTAACATTCAAGTATCAACTTAACGATTATACTTAGATGCAAAGAAAAATGCATTCATGCAATATAGGACATCATTTCCCCCCACAAAATTAAAGGAGGAGCTTGGTCTTCACGGCTAAAAGAACTGTGTTCTTTCTACAGAATTATCAAACACATCATCCACTTACGTTTAAAACAAAAACAATAAAATGATTAATACCAATCAACCATAAAACGTTTAACCACAACCACAAACGTAAACAAAAAAAGAACCACCAAAAAGTCGATCGCGCCCAGTTCAGTAACTAATTAACGCGCCTTCGTTTTTTATTCAATATCACTGCGTAGAAAAATGTTAAGGCTTTTCACATGTACGAGTGCATAAAATGTCTTTACTATGACACAATCAGGTTTATTGGAGACCGCATGCTACAAGGTTACGGACTTGTTTCAACCATTACTTGAACCAAGCTTTTTATATCTACGTCTGATTGTGTGATCTTCTAGAGATAAAATTTTGCAGAATTAGAGAACACTAGCTTAGAGACGGGTTCGCTTGCGTATTTCTTTCTTGTTCCTTGCAGAATTACTATCGCATTTATAACACAAAGATTACAAAATTCTCGGAATACAAGTGATAAACATTTTACCTAGATATCGTTAGGCACATTCCAATACATAATGCATATAAACTTTGCGACACGAACGCAATCGACGTAACTCCACTATCTTGTTACAATAGTTTTGCAATCGATCGTGTGGAAACCGCGGCGAATCTTGCGCATTGTTTGTCACATGACAATCTTACGGGGCCCATAGACTGTATGCGTAATGAGATTAACTTATTGTGTGGAATGTGAGAGTTTAATAAAAAAATGCTTTATCTTAAGTATGAGATAGTATTTCATAAAGTTTCCCCTCAGGTTACTTTTACCCAACAATTATTTTTTTAACCAAAAAACTATTTCAAATGAAAATGGAACCACATAGGAGGCAGCATTAAAAAAAAGAATTATCGAATTTCATTCACCCAATGGATAGTTCTGAAGTAACAAACCCAAAAAATAAACTTTATTATTACTAAAACTTGATAATATACCGATTTATATTAAGCAATTATTCTAAGTCATATAATCGGTTTTTAATCGTAGATACAAACTACAATAGGATTGAGGAAAATCTTACGATTTTTTTTAGATCAAAACGCTCAACATCTTCTCGTATTTCAGTTTCACGACACATGCGACAATGTATAGGGAAATTATTTATTCTATAGTCTTAAAAAATAGAAGAGGAAACCAACGTAAGCTTTCTTTCTGCATAATCTGATAGTAAGTAAATCATAAATGCTGCGAATGCTGATAGTAAATACTAAACTACGAACTCTTATTCCTTCATTGATATTTTCCTTCACCGTTTCGAGCAGTGGCGATGTTGTAACATGCGCAGATAAATATGAAATTAAATTTATTTCCTGCGCGCTCGCCTGGCCTCGAACCTCCGACTTATCGATAAAAAGTCCGAGATCCTCGCCACTGAGCCAACACTGCCAGTAATTCTTTCATTTACCTACTTTCGTAAATACATCTTGACATTCAGTTAATCCCCATTGGAAGGGCACGCGCGCAATCCCCATGTGTCCGTCATGCCATACATTTGATATGCAACATATCAAAATACCGGTTATGTAAATCGTTAGATCCGTAGCGAGATCTAGAGCGAGTGTCACTAGATCGTGTTCACGTTACACCTCAAGGTTTGGCGATGATCAATGGGGAACTGAATACAAACGATCGATAGATTGTTATTGAGAAATCTGCGTTTAATAATTCATTTTCGTATTGGGGACGTTCACCGATATGAATATTTTAATATTGCTAATCTTGTCTGATACCATATCCTACAGTGCACTTAAATGCATTCGACAAGAGTCCTAAATGTTTATGCTAATTACGAGCATGCATTAAAATGCAAAATTAGATTTAGTTTCCAATTAAATTAGCAAATAAAAATGAATTAATTACGTGCACAATACAACGATAAGATCAATAATTCCATTGTCACACGATGAGGCGGTTTCATTGATCCCGCGACCGAACTCGTGTACTTCAGTGCTATTGTGTGCCAAAAATCTTAATCACTGTCACGCAAACATGTGCTTTCTCTTCAAGTCATAAAGTACATAATTGCACGGTATGTACTGTAACCTGCTCCGAAAAAGTTGCTCAGAATTTTCATTCACATGCCTTATTGGGAGTGAGGCAATTAATCAAGTCATGCGAAATCGAAAGTTGTCGAAATAAGCACGCGTTGTATTCAAAATGCTATTGCTGTACACAAAATCCTTATTACTTCAATTAAGAAGCATGTAATTAGAAATTAATCATAGTGCTTTTATTTCTTCTACTTAATAAAATAAAACAATCTGAAGCGAACATTAGATAGTAGAAAGCACTTCTGCCGATACTGTTTAATAATAATAAAAAGAAAGGTTAGCGTGTAATTAAAATATTTTATTATATTAGCACACCCTCCGGCGAATGGATTTCACTATCAACGCTTTCCAAATAAAAGCGTAAATCCACTCTATTAAATAATTTTAATTGCTCTTATCGGAAAGTTATTATTATGTAAAAGTAACATATATGCAATATAGAGGAAAATTTAATTGATACCAAATCAAGAAAACCAGAACGGGTGTGTAAACCTTAATTAAAACTATTTCCTAAAAGTGAAAAGTTTTTAAGTTTATTATAGAGTGTTGGTCATAAGTGTTACATTTATGAGACGGTATGAATGAATTAGGGAGATAAATACAGCAATTAGAGTAGTAGGCGTCATAGCAAAATGGTTATTGCTGTATTTATTCAAATTAATTTTTCGCCTACAAATGTTACACAATATAACGGCTACTAAAGTTCACTTATTTAGTGTAAGTAAAGTATTACATAAAGATGATAAATTTAGAAAATAAATTTTCGTGACAATGTTTATACAAGTAGTTTTTCCTTCGCTATACAAATAGTTTATTAATGAAATGAGACTACTATAGGTTTATATTTAAAATTAATTTACATTATTTTATTTATTAAACATTTTGTATCAAATAATGTTTTAAAACATCACAGGAAAATGTATATTTCGATGGATATCCCCATTCGAACATATTTTCACATAGTATTCTCTACTAAGGAAGCTGTTTTAATGTCTACGACGAAACGCAGACAACTTTTATCGTAGCTAATGGCGTAGATGCGTGAATTCATTGATTAGTATTCATATCAAAAGCACACATAAATTCACAAAATGATAAATGAAATTTAAATATTTCTCTATATTTGTAACATAAATTTAAAAACTAGAGGAATGTGGAAGTATGAGGAACAAAATCCATACTTGCATAAGACAACTCGTTACACATTCGACCATTATAAATATTTATTTATATTTATTTATTCTTTATTGTACATAATATACCAAACATCAATAAGCTATTCTATAATTACAATTAAGATACAATGAAAACACACGGCACAAAATAAAATAAAATATAACCCAAATAAATATTAACCATTCCAAACATAGCAATGCTTCATAACCATAATTATGAAACGCAGAGGATAAATAAATCTCATACAGCCGTCCATAAACGTGAGTAAATTATAGAAATAGAACTAATTAAATAATACGGAAGATATAAAACAGACGGGGTTTGGCATATACAAAAGTGTACCACATCAGAGAGCGGCCATGGTGGCGCCGATGTCAAACGATCAACTATACAGTATACATGTCGCAGTCATGTGGTCGAATCTGCTGTTTGATTGAATGACTAGCGCGTTCATTGAATGACGACGTATTATATTGAATGAATGACGTTCAGTCAAGACGTTGAACGTTACATTAAACAACTTGACAATGAACGAGCTAGTCATTCAATTAAATACCAGATTCAACCAAATGACGGCGACACACACATCCACACTCATATTTTAAACGTGGCGACAATTTAAATGAGAAACTGCTGCTTTGATACACATAATACAGTGATTTGTCAAACTAAACAGCCTATACTGAAGAAAGTAGAGCATATTAAGCATTCTTAAGTGAATAATGTTCTGACCTAAATATTTCATTGCAACAAAAAATATGGTGGGTTAAAAATTGACGACGTTATCATCGCCAATTTTCCACGCACTAAATCGAGTGTGGTTTTTATTTTTAAGGGCTTCAGCTCGTAATGCTTTCGCCAAATAACATAAAGTTAATACAATCACTGAGATACCTTATACGATAGGTATTTAAATCTTTTCCGATATTTGAAGATGTGCTAAAACAATGAAGGTATTAACACTATCAAATTTCCATACCTTACGACTTACGTAACGCTACACCACCAGTACATCGTTTCTTGGCTTTACTCTTTCATGTCAATATTTCTTTTCTTCCCCATCTGATTGACGTCTGCATTAAGCAAAACAAATTGTATCCCTTCGTAAGGTCACTGTGAAATCCGATTAACCTATTACATTCTCGACACGTTCTTGCTTTAATGAATAATAAACAATTAATCAAACGGTTACATTTATGTTACCATAGACGTCACTTACGTCATTGCATTTACATTAAATTAAGGGCCGATTTTTCAATGCTTGGATAAAACTTATTCGTCGAATAATGTATAAAACTACCATTTTAAAAACGTATTCTAATTGCCCGTATTTGACAGTTTACGTGACATTTTAAAATTATCGTGTAATACTTTATTGGACGGATAAGTTTTATCCAAGCATTGAAAAATCAGCCCTTAATCTAACAGATGATAAGCTCATTTATCAATATTTAAAAACAATGTCGATATATTAATAACCATAAAGTAAATAGTAACTAGCGTATTCAAAACAAAATTGATACCACGTTATATCATTTCTTATGTTATGTAACGTTACCTCAAATGTCCCAACGATTCCTGAAAGCTTTTATTACCGTCTATAAGAATTCGACTTCCGTGTTACAACTGTTTTCTTTCAACTCATCACTGAAATAAAATAAAAAATAGCAACATCCATCCGCTTAGCTCACGCATCGACACAACAGTTCGTTTTAACCTAAATCTTGACAGATATTTAATCACAGTTAATGTGCCATTAAGAACAAAAACAATATAAATGATTGTTGTTTTAAATTTCACTATTGAGATAGGTTTGAAAGCGTATTGTCTTGCTAAATGCTGCTCTGTAGATAACACAATTTTGACCTTACCTAAAATACGCGTGTAAAAAGAACTAATAAATATTGTTCTTTTAGCATTGCTAATTAGGTACTACTCAAGATGAAAGTAACATTCGTATAATCGGTTTCCCTTTTAACATTGCACTAACGATGAAAGTGATAGTTGATACAAATAGATTGAATGTCAATACAAGTCATGTATAACTCATTAGTTTAAAAAGCTTTGCGACATTATACGTAAGATATATCGGAATATAGAGCTATTACTGTGGAATTATACTATGTATGTATGACCACTGACGTAGAAAGTACTTAATATATCTTCTTCTTATATATAAAAATGAATCGCAAAATGTGTTGGTAAGCGCATAACTCGAGAACGGCTGAACCGATTTCGATAATTCTTTTTTTATTATATTCCTTGAAGTACGAGGATGGTTCTTATGTAGAGAAAACTTAAATATGTACCACGGGCGAAGCCGGGGCGGACCGCTAGTTTGATGTATAAATTAAAATCATCATTACCCGCGAAATATTTTTTTTAACGAATTGTAGTAACATTATCTTTTTTCATTATTAAATTGAATTTTAACGAAAAAAAATTACACAATAGCAATGAGATCTGTGGTGATAGCTTATAGATATGAATTAAAATTTAAATCTATCCTTAAAGCCAACATGATTTATAATTTAATCAAGATTTCCTAATCTTATATAGTGAGTATTTAACCAACACTACAATGGTACTAATTCTTTTTAAAAGCGGATGTGGGGTTTATGGCTTATCATTTCACAATCGTAAAACTTACTGACGCACGATTCCGTTATATGGATATCCTTTGAGCTTAACTCTATCTTTTATGTAACATTAAAAAGTAATTTCTAACTGACCACTTTCATGAAACTACAAATGCGTTCTCATTACAGATGTTATTGAAGGCTAATAATTTCACATTACAAGGCAATAACATCGTTTCGTATCTTACATAGGAATTTCCAAGCATATCCTTCAAACCATCTCAACAACGTAATTGGCCCGTGCTATACCCATAAATACGCCATACACCATACACCTGTCTGAAAATACCGCTTCATTTCAAAGTACCGTTGCATAGACATTGCTAACATTACAATGTTCAAATATGGAAACGAAATATGTTAATATTTAACCTACATCATTCAAGATGGCATTTGGGTAATTACAGAGCACATGCCGCAGGTGGTAATACTAATGATAGATCTAAAACATCCATCAAGGAGATCGCTCCATATATAGCTGTTTGAATTGTAGTGACAAGGTGTAAAAATGACATTTGTAAAGCACTTGTCGTACGAGTATGTCTCGAAGGTGTCCATTGTTTTTAAGCTTTGAAACATTCGTGACAAAAAAAAATATCCTCCTTTAACTCATGTATTCGTCACTCTTTACAAATGTTAAATAAAAAATTATTTGTAATTCTTAAATGATTAATTATAAACCCTAGTTTTAAGAAAATCTTCAGCATTCAAAGATAATACGACGAATATCCATTTATACTAAAGAAATAGTAAGCAACACAGTCCCCTAATAAGGAAATGAATTTAGTGCTCATTTTACGTAATAGGTCGGTGTCTGCAGCATTCATATCAATGCTATGTGGAAGCAGCTATAATTTCCGTATCAAGTTTTCCCATAGTTGTCAAATATACACCGTTATTCGTAGCGGTCGGTTCTGCTAACAAGAGGATGGTTTATTTCATTGTGATTACTTGAACAATTTACGAGACAAGCTATATAAATGTTATTAAGATAACTCATCTCCGTCGTTAAAGATAAAGAACATATTATTGTCATTAAAGAAGTTTAACATCCACTAAAGAAATCTAATACGGACTATTAATCAGTGATTAAGAATAATTTATTTACGTTTATTATATGACAAAAAAAGAATACTGATCAGCCGATGGTAAATATTAAAAAAACGAAACTTTAAAACATTTAAGTCTTATCTTGTACTTAACTATATGTATTATGCCATCATTTAAAATTTCACATGGAACATGCTGCTGAATATTTCCACCAAAATATTGTTGATATTATCTTAAACATTCGTACATTACTCGATAATCGATATCATGATTACGATTAGCCACTCAGTGACAAACGATTACGCTTCATTCACGCTTTTATCTCGCAGCAAAGGAAAGTACCCGCCTAACTTTCTTAAAACTTTATTATTTGTAATTTCCTCTCGTACTTTAGCTCGTTATTTATTATGACATCTGTTTCCAGTCCGATACGAGTCTAGCGATTAATCATCCACTTGATGGTGAAGTTTTGACCTTTGAACATAAACGGTTACACCTTTAACGTTAAAGCTATCTCGGCTTTATTTATCATAGCAACCATTCACTGGTTATTGAGGGGCATGATATTTGAAAATGTTATGCGCGTTAAACGATGGATATTTCTGTCAATTTCGGATACATATCAGCGAAAATCTCACAATACCAAATTTTAGGATAATCCTAGATATTTATATGTATTGGCAATATCCTCTTGGACAGTCAACCCGGCTGTCAATCATATAGTGTTTATGTAGGAAATAATTCACAAGTATGTATTTACTGTATCTGAACACGAGTAATAAGCGCATTCCATTATCTTTCTTCACATCAAACGTCACTTATAACTCGTCATTAGTTTGATATTACGTTAGATAAGTCACGATAAGAAAGAGATCATGTGCATAGCCTATAGTTTGACGCCCTGCAACGTCCGGGGTCAAACGCCCGTAGTTATACTCCAAACTACCTTTAAAGTTAAATATTCTTCTTCTTCTTTTACCATGGCACTTGCCAATAGAGATGGATTTTGCTCATGTCCAATAGGTGAACGTATCAAATGAAAATTTGAAGATCATTATAATTATTATTATACAATTTTGTGCAACATAGCTCATTATTATCCCATATTATCCAATTGACTTCCTCACAGCTAGAGGTAAGCTTACCATCAATCATCATAGCAAGAGATAGCATTACCAAAAATGTTTCTATTAAAATATGCAGTCGTAACGCCCAAGCCCTTTATATCTCTGCTTTAAATACGCAGGTAATTAAATCGCTCATTATACATAAAGCATTACGTTCAACACCATGATAATATTAATGTTCACACCCACGACGCTTACGTTCAAGCAATATCCGCACTGGCTCCTGATAAATCATACAGCACTCAAAATAATCTGTTAAATTTGACAGCTTCAAGTAGCTGCTTATGATATCAAATTATCTCTACTGTTCATCGAACACTCGATATCCATTTCCTTAATGTTTAAATGGGTAAACACTTCTTATACACTAATTGCTTACAATCTTACATCAATGCATACGATCCGAAATGTGCTTAAAATAAATATGTTTTCTTTAAGTCCCATCATCGCACTTGCGATTAATATTATGGTTACATTAATGGATATTTAATAGAACATTCAGTGAGCATTTCCTGTAGTTATAAGAAGAAATTAATTCACGAGGCTTATATTTAACATGTCCAATCAAACAAAATATCGATGTTTATCAGATCCGTAGTATGAACAGATAACATATTACTATCTCCTCATGTGTCATGTTGTAAATTGTAACTTTCTCGCATTGTTTGGCAAGCCGAGACGCGAGCCATATTGTGGGTACACGTGAAAGTGTTTTAGATACAAATAGCCCTTGTAAAAGTTAATTAATATGGCTTTAATTTAACCGCAAATAAACGTACTAACGACATGGATTTACCAAATGTATTTTAATTGAATTGTCACAGTGTTTCCTTGAGGAGTTAAATGAAGGGGATCTAGTCCAATCTCCTTTTTTGGGAGTACTTGTGTGTATATGGTCATAGTAAATTTTTCGATAACCTTCTTTATAATAAGCAAATCCGCAGAATTTGCTAATTTCATATATCTACGTGTCCGAGCTTCAGGTATATAAGTGCGTGCGCAAATAAAGCGTCCTAATTCTGTGCCATTCTATTCTATTATTTTATTGGCCAATCTTAGAGACAATCAATATCAACTAGTCAGTTAGACTTAATAAGTCATTGTGATTTTATCACCCTACAGTCATACAAGTGCGTGGGTTGATGGGTGGTTACTATGAAAGCGAATAAGATCACTATTCGATCTCTTATGACAAGCAGATATCGACAAACCTGTAATGTTTGCAAAATATTTCCTTGTTGCGATCTTATCGTCTCTGTTTAGACAATGTACTTATATTTTCGCGCGCATTTCAGATTGGGCAACGATTAAAAGTCAGGACCTAATGAAACTATTGTTCTAAATGGTATTTAAGATTATTTCTAACTAAATTATTGGGAAAGGTCATGGCTGATCGTAATCAAAATCGGTACAATTTAGATATGTCGATATTTACAACTAATACTAACAGTTGTACTGAAGCGTTACTTAATCCCGTTCTCACTTTAAATGTTAAATGCTTTATAGTATCGAACAAAGAAAACGGTTTGCTAAGTAGGTAGGTACATAGTTTGAATTCAGTAAGTAAAGTTAAACCAAAGTAATAATTTACTACGCCGCATTAAATACGTCTTTGCTGGCTGCGTCAACAGAACGCATATTTTCAAAAACATGTTCCAAGTTCTAAACTACTCCATTATTCAAAGCAGGTTTGGATAGTTCCATAAATTTCATATTATCATATCGCTGTAATACAATACCGTTCTGGGAGACCATAATCTGAAATAAACGGTTTATGATCAACGTTTATCTTAAGTCGGGGCTGACAAACATAAACAATAATCCATCTATAAGCAATTAGACCGGGAGATACTGACACAAAATTTCGAGTCATTTGTAACAGGATTGCGGTTCTACAGGGTTCTTAGTACGCAATGACAAAAAGAAAAATGATAGTGTGAACGCTGGTACCGGTGGCTTAGTCACGTGGGCGTTAGTCGAACTCGTCGGAAAATAGCGAAAGTCAAACGATTTGTAACAGTATGGCACTTATTTTTCCTGGAAGTTTGAGGATCAAAGAATATAAATACAAAATTTCAAAGATCTAGGTGTTGGAAATCTTCACTTATATAAATTAATACTAAATTAATTTTTCAAGTATGACAGCACTTTTTCCCCCTACTAGAAGTATGGCAAATATAATAATGGTCACATTTTATCAAATACTCTCCAAAAATCCAAATGCAATACTGGTACAAAAAGTTTGGCGAAATAAATTTTTTTTGCAGATTTTCGGCGGTATGGCGACCATTTGGAATCGTCCGAAAAGTATGGCATAGCGATTTTCGTAAATGGCTGCACGACGATGGTTACCTGTGCAAAAGTTAGCCTGGTACAAATGGTTGAATAATTGTTTTATTTAAATCAACATATTCGCGTCGGTATGGCGGGCTGTAAGTCACACCGGAAAAGTATGGCATGACACTACCGCCTACTTCTTTTTTATGGGCTATCGGTAAATACTAAAATTTTTGTGTTACAAATCGTTTGACTTTCGCTATTTTTCCGACGAGTTCGGCTAACGCCCACGCGACTAAACCACCGATACCAGCGATCACACCATCATTTTTCTTTTTATCATTGCGTACTAAGACCCCTGTAGAACCGCCATCCTGTTACAAATGACTCGAAATTTTGTGTCAGTATCTCCCGGTCTAAATAAAGCACTAGACAGTAGACATGTTGGTCACTACGTCCGTAAAATAAAAATTATATATTTATTATATATTTAGCGTTATAGTAAAGCTATTTGTTGGCACAGATAAACTTGAACGTTTTAAGTGCATAAATAATTTTCATAATATTCAAATGAATTGCCATAAGGCAGCATAATTTTTTAATTACAGTCAACATAGACTCAATCTATGATGCATTTTAAATAGTGGTGATGACCATTCAAAGATTTGAATGCAATTTTTTTTCATTCATGATTCATATCATATTCATGGATTTCTATCTAAAGACAAATCAAACAATTGCAGAATTCTTGAAAACTCTCGAACTTTCTTTAATTTCTAAATTAATAAAGCTGCATCCAAAAAAGCGTTCACATTTACATTAGGTATAAGACAGTAGACGTGTGTCAGTTTGTTTGTATGTTTCCTGTCAACACTTCGCGACAGCACCTGCTTTCACAAGTGAAATTCAAGCGTGATTGTATCAATATTGCCTTTGAAGTTGTATAAATTTCGTACGAATAGCTCTCCATTGCTATAATAGTTGGAACCAGAAATACAACATTTGTATTGTTTTAAAAATATTTGTTTACTACAAATAGAATGGGATAGATTTGTTTTTGACGAAATTATGTACTGCAACGAATTTCCCTATTTTAACTTTTAATATAAATCTCATTGCTCTCAATCTAAAAGCCATCTCGCCAGTTACACAGAAGCTACCAAAGAAACATATTACATACATACATACGCATAATAAAGTAATATCGTAAGTATCATTGCCTTCATCTAAGCACGAAGTACCAGGGTCGCATGAATCATTAGCCGGTCGAGTTATGTCCATGCATGGTCGCCTTCCAGTCAACCATGGCGTTCGAGTATCATCTATGGTCTATGCGGTTAGATATAAGTGCATCGAAACATTGCAGCTTTATATCGTTATACGTTACATAACCACATTTTACTAGATGGTGGGCACGGTTGATATTGAGAAGTTTGGGTGTAAATATTTTCACACCGCTAAATATATGATGCATGATTCATGTTTTCTTATCATGCTTAATGCGTCTGCTTATATACCTTATACCTTATATTTTAATATAATATCTTCTTATATATAAAAATGAATCGCAAAATGTGTTGGTAAGCGCATAACTCGAGAAAGGCTGAACCGATTTCGATAATTCTTTTTTTATTATATTCCTTGAAGTACGAGGTTGGTTCTTATGTAGAGAAAACGTAAATATTATGTACCACGGGCGAAGCCGGGGCGGACCGCTAGTATAATATAAATATTATAAAGAGGAAAGGTTTGTATGTATGTATGTATGGTTTTCACGCATAAACTACTGGACCGATTTTGATAAAATTTGGCACAGATAATCTTTAGACCCTGAGAAAGAACATAGGCTACCTTTTATTGCGAAATATGTACCACGGGCGAAGCCGGGGCGGACCGCTATTAATATATTATATATTTTAATATATTAAGTAACTAAGTAAAATAATTGCGCCACCATAACAAAACTTTTCTGACAGACGAATTGAAATTGGACTTTAATTTCTAAGCCGTCATTAGTACCAATCCTTCGAAGATATCTGGTACATTAATCAACTCCACTTCATAATTACAAATACAAGAACCGCAAGAGCATCTGAAAAAGTTATCAATGGCGAATATTTCAAACACATCCTTCAACCTCGAGGAATGCTACACCCGATATGGTGTAACTAATTGCGTCAGAGCAGGCGTAGACGCATAACGGGCTGGATAATATGAGAATTATCATCAGGCGTGAAGTGTAACGGTGATCTGTGAGTGCATGTTTAACCCACACAAAAGGGAATATTAGTACAGAAACTATTCCGAATAAGTATTGCTCTAGCAATTCTTTCTTCGTTTTTTGGACACCATACCGCATAAGCAATGCACTGACAATACTTTCTGAGCTTCTGAATAATATCACAGTTTATATCACAAGAGAGCAATGAATTCATTTACCTACTTTGTAAACGCACATGACTTTTTTAACTTGGTTATGGTGGTATGTACCGAATATTCTTTTTTATGTTATTCTAAAGAGAAACAGTTATAACATCGTAAATAAATTATTATTCAAAAAATAATTGCATAATGTTTATTTATACGAAAAAATATTTAACACGTTCCATTCGTATTTTACGTACTATAACAAGTATCACAGCATACATTAGCAATATTTTACCTCTTTAATTACAGTCGGTGTATTTAAAGAAAATTTACATGTAAAAGTTTATACGTTACAAGCACCTTTACGCAACTAACATTACTAACACATTTTAAAGAAAATTTCACACACATCTTGTAGATCACCTCTAGTTATATAATTTCGCCCACCTACATTTCGGAAGTGCTGCCCATTCATATTCATTAGGCGTACTCTTTCGTTGAACGGTAAGTGCCCTTTGTATACCGTCCAGTGGTAGTTAAGGAAATGACGCCAAAACGGTAACTACTCACGATTAGTCACCGCACCTTACTATAGTATTCTTTCGTGCATCAATTGTCATATATACTAAGTGGTACATATTTTGGAGTGTAATCTCTAGAAAATTGTGAAAAAAGCGTGGAAAACATTAAGGAAAAATTGTAAAATTTAAATGTTCAAGTTCAACACGTTATTCGAAACGTAACGAAAATGTACCACAATTTTGAAGTATCAGGACAATTATTATTAGAAAAAACAAATGTTACCGTCGCAGATATTAATACAACGTGCAACTATTTACAAGCAGAGAAATTTACCACCAGCTGTGTATTGCCACTACAGACAAATACTTGCATCGTTCAAGCTATTTTGGCGTTAGGGGATTTACTTGTTTTACTTTGTGCTTAGATAATTTGAAATGAAACGAACTGAACGGATTTTGATACAACTTGGCTTTGATTATGGCCCGGATTAGCATAGTCTATCTTTTATACGGGTTTGTTGGGTTCACGTGAGTGGAAGCTCCCAGCACGAAAAATATATAATCTTTAATGCATTTTACCACGACTATCTTATGCATACGATTTCCATATAGAGGTAATCGTATGCATAAGACGCTCAAAGATATAATCTTCTATTAACAACAAGTTCGTCTTATAGCCAGTATTTACAATTTTTCCAACTAAATACATAAAGCTAGTGCCTTATTGTCCAATAAGATAAAAGCTTAGTATTAGATTCGCGCTCTATTAGACATGGGCCCTACCTTGGTATTTCGTCTCAATTTAGATCGCATGAGGTCACTGAACCATCGACAAGGCCACAGTACTGTCCTCGTGGTAACTAAGATTTATGATCCTCTATTCTATTAGTAGTCCTTTAATTGCTAGCGATTACTAAATAAATAATCACTATTGTTCGTTCTGTTTTCAGTATTGAATTTGCACATTTGAACGCTAACCTTTAGACAAATAATAGACTAAGATAATGAATTGTCCAGGTATCATTGAAAAGTAGATATTTATAATTATGCTTGATAAATAATATTACCAGGGAACTAATCAAAACAACACTGAATAGCACTACTTATATTAAAATCAATTCACACAATTTATTAAGGGCTATACAAAACATTGTTTAAATAACAATAAATTCAGGGCCTTCAAGTTCTGCTTATGTTTCGTTAAGATCCTAATAAATTGAAACGTTAAATTACTTAAATACATCAATAACTTCTAGTGCACTAAAAAATTTAAATAAATACACAAACACGTCAGATATTTATGGTATGAATATCAAAACATAATGCATACTCGCATAATAGGCGCATACAATATCCGATGCTGATATCTCATGTAATTACATATTAATCATCTAGCAGTACAAATTTCTGATTAAAACTCTAAATAATTCCATCAAAATGTTATCTACTATGAAAGTTGTCTAAACCCTTGGAGGTCACTCTACCAAGCGTTAAATTACTCGCTCTTATTTGTTTTATCTACCACGGGACCAGCATACCGTGAGAATAACTATCGGATAATTTAAATACATTAACTGTACAAAATGTGTATCAAAAATATTATTTATAAATCCAATATTAACTTAACATGAAGACATAACATACCTTAATTAGCGGAGTCGCATTTTGATCTTCTGGAAAAACATTCATATTATTAAAAAAAAAAAATTTTAAGTATCAATTCGTTATTTCTAAACAACTACAATAAAAAAAAGCTTAATATGGTAAGCGGTATAAAAGACATGAAACTATCATGTTTTCTACGGGAACTATATTTTCTATCACCAAAATTTATATTTGTCATCAAGTTGTATCACCTAATAAATAGATCTATCACCACGAAATATTTTCGTTCTCAGATAAACAAAAATTGTTCCCAGGTATGAATTATCAAATTAATGTTAATATATGTGTAAAATAAGAGATCGATAACCAATAAAATTATATTGCATTACATGAATATAAACTTCGTTCTTATAATAACAGTTTTGTTACTTAAATAATAGCTCTGTGCTCAGAATGGTAGATCTGTCACCAAATAAATTGATTATCGATCCCTGACTGCGACTCCTTTTTATTTGATATTTTGTCACCAATACAGTAGTAACATTTTATTTCGTTCAGATATTAAATTAATAGTATTCGTTACCAATTTAATACATCAATTTATAATTTTAATGAAAAAATGATCAAAGGGGCGGAGACAAATTGGCGCTCTTTAAAAATTGATTATTTTAACTTTAATTAAGTGTTTTATATTATACAATTATTATGCTAGCCATAAGCCAGCTATTAAACCAGAGCTGATTATTCAGTGGTTATTATTTTTAAGAATAAATATTAAATATTGATTATTTTAACTTTAATTAAGTGTTTTATCTACTATTCTGCTAGCCATAAGCCAGCTATTAATCCAGCGCTGATTGTTCAGTTCAGTGGTAATTATTTTAAACAATAAATATTGATTATTTTGACTTTAATTGTTTTATTTACTACTCTGCTACAATTTTTATTTAAATACTTATAATTTATACTACCAGTGGAAATTTAGAACCTTGGGAGTCTCGTTAAGTAGCAGAATCTTTTGGTTGAAACGATCATGACAACCCTAATTTTTTATTTGAACTTAAGGCTGCAGTCTAGCAAAATTGCGTTTTCAACAAGTTATTTGACAATTTTTCCCCGGCTAATGAAATGATAAACTGAATTTTTTTTTCTTGTTTATCAATTAGTGTTATATACGCAATGCGCGTGAATTTTTTCACATTTATAAAGTTACTTTATGTTACCTTAATCAGGCCTTCAAGATAAGTCTCTTTCCCCCAAAGACATTTCGAGCTAAGTTTGTGCACTCACTACGTTGCAACCGATTACAATTTACACAATCTGATCAGCGCATTATTATCCTTATATAGTCGTTATTAAAAACTGCTGAATACAAATGCCGAAAAACTTATGATTTTCCTAATTAGAACGTTATAAATTCATTAAATTTCCCATTTTTTGCCTTACAAAATCTATTGATAAATACTGCTAAAAGTTATTTTTTCCATTAATTTATTCGAGTTGGTTGAAGACCAATGAGTATTAATCCTTTAAAAAATTTTTTTTTAGAATTTTGATAATTCTTTAAATATTAAAAAAATATTTAAAATAATTAGGAAAAATCCTAGCGAATTTCTTTAGTCACGCTCCTTGGGCCGGAGCGTTCTGACGTGTGCTCTACGCTCGATTTTCCTTCATACCGAAGTGAAAGTTGCTCTACTTCATTAAATTTAATATTTTTGTTAATTGATTATTTTTACCTTAGTTTTGTGCAAATATTCGTATTTTTAAACATTTGATTTCGATATGGAAAATAAACGAAAAAAATACGCGTGTAACTACTAGAAAAAAAATTATCTTCGAACATAAAGTTAATGAAACCAAATAGATTGCAAAGGTGATTGGCAACAATTTCTTTATTTTACGGGGTGTCAGTAAAGGGATGTATATTTCTTTAAAACTAAAGTAATCTCATAAATTTTCTTATAATATAATTTTTTTTGAAGTTCCAAAAATGTTTATTTTTCGTTTGAGAAATACGAAATATAATATAAACTTGTATTGAGAACTTGAACTTCCCAAGTTCATCCGGGGAAATCCCCATACGGGGAAAATGATTTGTTTACTCCAAAATTATATGCCGAGGTGTTTTAATTTTTTCTTCTAGTCATTTTCAACGTAGCGGCATGTTGTTTGATTATTTATTTTGTAACTTAAATACAGGATGTTGGTTTTATATTCTGATCTTACAGACGCGCTAACAAATTTAGTCCGCCATTTCTAGTTTAGTCCACCAACTCTTAGTACCAATATTAAAACGAATGGATTATCATCACATCATCAAAACTCAGATGTAATGGAAGATCACAATAACATAGAAAATTCAGTGGGTGTTGAGAACTAAACAAACACAAGTAACAGAGACGCGAAGAATAAAAAAAGAGGACGAAAACGATAATTCATTGATGCTTTCCCTTTTCGACGTATTGTTAGGGTACATCACCAATCTGCAAAAAACAAAACTGATGATGAATTGCTGATTAAAAATGAAAAACAAATAATCGACAACAGTGGTGAAAATTTGCTGATCACAATGAAACATCCTTCAGTGGTAGCAGATTTACTCATTTAAAATGTATCGGTGAACAGCGTAAAGGAGAGGAGGACAGAAAAACATTATGAATGTGGATGGTGGATTGTATACAGGGTGTAATCGTTAAGTATGTGCAGGCGATTATGACGTTATTATTGCAGGTATCAAAAAACTTAAAACTGATATCGAAATTACTTTACCTAATGAGCAAAATGACAATAATAACTTTTTAAAAGTATAACGAGAAATATCTAAAAAATTTACTTTATACACTCCCATATCAAAAAGGGAAAATGGGACTAGTAGAAGTTAAATGTCTAATTCCGGCAAAAGACATGAATGCGGAAGATGCGGTTAAAAATAATAAAAATTAATATTTGAAATACAATGCAAAAAATAACACTTTTGTCATAGATAAGAATCATGACTATTTTTTCCAAATTCAGGGACAACTAAACGTTGCAGAAGCAGAAGTCTGCTTATTTGCTGTTTAGACTGGAGTGAATCATTCGATAAAAATAGAATATATAAAAAATTATGTAACGTTTAGGCAAAATAAAATGATGGACCATTATCAAGATTTTACATAAATTGCCTACTGTCAGAATTGATTGATTCGAGACTTCAGCATTCGATGCCCATCAAGGACCCATCCTATATCATTCAAGCGATTGAAAAAGAGATAAATCCAGTGCAACCGATAAAGCATCAGAATGCTAGCAAAAGATTTATTAGGTTTATCAATATAAATCTATATGTATATTATACATAATATAATAAATCTGTAGAAGACGCGAAGACCGACATCCGCGGTCGGAGTCGCGGGCGGAAGCTAGTCAGAAATAAATATCTTTTGTTTTCATTTGCGTTTTTTTCTATTTTATAATTTTTTAACACAAACATTACATTTTTTTTTATTATATAAAAAATTTGTTTATCCGTTTTATTAGTTAAACTGAACAACTTTCACTAAGAAACTTAGGTCGAAAAAAATGTATAGAGTTATACATTTTGTGTGGAAAGCTTATTTTTTTTATATTTCGTCCAAATTTCTTTGTAAAAGTTGATCAGTTATATAAACATGAAGTTGAAGATATCAATAGAAAGTATTCGCAAATTTTGTGTACTGATAAAAAAAATCACCCGGTGTAATTTTCACGAAAATTGTTTCAAATTGTCATTTTTGGTACTTATTACGAATATTAAATTATGCATACGAATGATTTAATTTTTAAAAATTAAGTGGAGCAACTTTCCCTTAGTACATTTGTATTATTTACATAAAGGATGACAGGATGCATTTGTTTGCACTACTAGACCAAGCCCTTAATGTAATTTTCTAGTAACATAATATGATTTATTGGTGATCTCTTTAAATTAGTTTGCTTAAATACTTATTAGGACACACCTATTATAATACATACAAAAACATTTATTTGGTACTAGACCTTATATCTCAGGATTTTAGGGGATTTATTGTGGAACTGATTTTGCATTGTTTGGTGACTACATTTTGGTGACAGATCTACTATTTTGAGGACAAACCCTATTATTTAAGAAACACAAAACTAATTAAATTGGTGATAGCTTAAATGATACCCGTTTTCTACACATATCAATGCACCCTCCGGTTCTAAATGAAGCATTTAAGCAATAACTTTAATTTGCATTCCGACCTCTTTTGCTATCCCATAGTCTAACTCTAATATAAGAGGTGACCGAAGTGTTGGCCGCTCGCCAACCGAGGAGATATTCTCGGAGACCTTTTTAGACGTTTTATTAATTTCCCTTTAAAGTTATTTTCTCCATGGACGCCAAAGGGCACTGTTCTATCTTCCTTTTTTCTTATGTTTCGTTTCTTCTAACCCAATTACCGGTTGGTTTTTGGTGGGCATGCGTTGAAAGATACTTCGTCGATTACAAATATCAAGGATGAACTTAAAGACATGTCTCAAATACTATCAGAACAAATTTTATTGCATATTATAGTCAGTATCTCATTACGGAACTATATCCGTGCCTACATTATTTTAAATTGCTCGTTGTTATTATTTATTTCTAAATTCAATGTATTGCTTATATAGAAGAATTAAGAAATTAATTAGTCTGCAACTCGACATTTAACAGCGTTCAACAATAATTTAATTCTCGTACTCAAGCCATATTTCGCCAGACAATGCCTATTTGCAAATGTCGTACAGCATCTTATGTCATATAAATCATAGATACCCGCTGTTCAGTTCGTGCCATGACAGACAATATCCATGGGAACCGCTCTAATTACAAAACACATAATAGTTATCTAACGTGACATTTAAACGTTTGATACTTCGCTATTATAATTTGTCGTATCGCCTGACCCGATCCCTTGTTATTGCTAACCCTAGCAGCATAATAATCTCATAGAAATGTCAAATGATTTGAACCAGTTGCAATCGATCTATATTTTCTATTGAGACTCGAAGACTAATGGGTCGATTGTATTGTACGATATCGTTTGAATCTTTAAGCTTTTACGTTATTTATAGAGAGAAAACAAGACAAGAGTATAATTTCTTTATTCAGAACTTATAATACTGCTCATCATCATCATCATCAATCATCATCATCATCAATACATATAATAAAATTCTAGAAAAGTGGTGTCTGTACAATGAAAATATGTAAAAAAAAATTAGCAGGGGTTATTACTTAATCGATCCCAAACCCAAAACTGTTGTTAAAAAAAATTTTGTCTGTTTGTCTGTTTGTCTGTTTGTCTGTATGTTTGAACACGCTAATCTCAGAAACGGCTTATCCGATTTAGATGCGGTTTTCACTAATATATTGTGGTATGCTTCATTTAACATTTAGTGTAGTGCAGGTCCACACTGCGAGCCTAGCGCGGTTGCGACGGCGGGCGCGAAATATCAAACGTATGAAACGCGCCTTTGCGTCCACATTGAAATGACTTTGGCGGAAGCCTAGTGCGACGGTAATGAGCGAGCCAGCGCGCGTAGTTTTCAAACTCTCCTATCCGCGCGTTCTGGCCACACTACGGGCCTAGTCAGCAAGCGACCCAATGCGCGGACGGCGGGGGTATCAAACCAGTTCGGTCTTGTCGCTCGACTTCTTATATTATATCCTTTATTGTTTTTCGTAAAATAGCGGTAAATACTTAATTGTTGAAGTGAAACTTCTTTATTTATAAGTGCGATTCAATCTAAAGCACTTATATACACCACAGTAATTTTGTAGGGTATAATCTCAATTCTTCATATAAGATTCACCCGTTATTCCTCTGTTTTATTTATTTCGTGTACAACTTCTATAATGATCTCATCTCAAAATCGGACTGTCCAGTAAAAATAGCAAATCGTCCAAAGTTTGCAACACCCGAAAAACGTCGAACCGCTACTTGAGCTCGCGCGTCGGTGTGGCCACCGCGAGCGCCCGCTCGTCGCGCCCGCCTAGGCCGCCGCCACCGCGCATTCACTGTGGACGCACACTTTATTTCATGTCAATCGGTTCATAAATAAATATAAAACCGGCCAAGTGCGAGTCGGGCTCGCGCACAAAGGGTTCCGTAGCAGCAAATATAATAAATTACAGTTAAATCAACCTATCTCAAAAACTATAAGAGATACTTTGATCAAACCAAAAATCGTTGAAAGAGTTAATTAGCATGCATCACCTCTATTTTTTTTAGAATTTTATACCCCGTAGTTATAAAAATAGAGGGGGGGGGACATACTTTTTACGACTTTGAGAGCTGATATCTCAAAAACCGTTCACTTTAAGAAAAATGTTTTTTAGAAAACTTTATATCATTTTAAAAGACCTTTCCATTGATACCCCACACGGGTATGTACATCGAAAAAAAAAATTTCATCCCTCAGTTACATGTATGGGGGGCCCCACCCCCAATTCTTTTTTTTACTATTTAGTGTCATATTTTTGTAGCGGTTCATACAACACATATTCCCATCAAATTTCATCACTGTAGTACTTATAGTTTCCGAGTAAATCGGCTGTGACAGACGGACAGACGGACAGACGGACAGACGGACATGACGAAACTATAAGGGTTCCGTTTTTGCCATTTTGGCTACGGAACCCTAAAAAGTTATGACCATTTAAGTAATCACAGCGAACATTTGCTAAGGCATTCTATACATGAATTACTTTATTACGTAAATTATACGCTAAAGTTATTCCTTGACATGTCCAGATGATCATATCGAAAGACCCCAAGCGTGTGGGGGGGGGGTGGTTATGCTGAGGGGGTAGTAGGGGGGGTCAAAAGACCTTTATTTAGATTTTTGCTCATAAGTCTAAAACCTGCACAAATAGCATTATGGTTACTTCTAGGTAAATTTTCTATATAAAAGGTCTTTGAAATTATGTCGTAGGTATTATATTTTTAACCCCCGACGCAAAAAGAGGGGTGTTATGACCGCTATGTGTGTATTGCGTGTCTGTCTGTGCCACCGTAGCTCGCTAACGGGTAATACGAATTAGATGCGTTTTTTTGTTACATTAGTTGTTTATTATTATATTATAATATAGGGGTAAGTGGGAATGAAAAAAACGAATGTTAGTTCTTAATGTAGGTTGTTAATGTAGGTTATACCCAAGTGATATATCAAATGAAAATAGACGACATGTCAGAAACAATTAGTCAAATTTTATCAAAATCGGTTCATCCATTTATTTGATATAGGGGTAAAAGTGGGAATAAATAAATGAATTTTATCAAATATACTCAAGTGACGTATCTAATGAAAGACATGACGTGTAAAGTACAATAAGACATATTTTTTCAAAATTGGTTCATCCATTTATTGGATAAAAGTGGCAATAAAAGTTGTCAAATATACCTAAGTGGCATATCAAACGAAAGGGCATGACCTGACGTGAGAAGTATAATGAGGCATATATTTTAATCAAAATCGGTTCATCCAATAAGTATATGTAGGGCAAAAGTGGGAATGAGAAAAACGAATGCTGTCTGTTATACCCAAGTGATATATCAAATGAAAAAAGACGACCTGTCAGAAACAATTAAGTAGTCCAATGTTATCAAAATCGGTTCATCCATTTATTTGATATAGGGGTAAAAGTGGGAATAAATAAATAAATTTTATCAAATATACTCAAGTGACTTATCTAATGAAAGACATGACGTGTAAAGTACAATAAGACATATTTTATCAAAATTGGTTCATCCATTTATTGGATATAGGTATAAAAGTTGTCAAATAATATACCCAAGTGGCATATCAAATGAAATGGCATGACCTGACGTGAGAAGTATGATGAGGCATATTTAATCAAAATCGGTTCATCCATTTATTGATTTATAGCGGTAAAAGTGGGAATGAATAATCGAATGTGGTCAAATAATATAATCAAGCGGCATATCAAATGACGTGTGAATTACAATTAGTCATGTTTTTTTTTTAGTCAAAATTGGTTAATCTGTTTATTACATATAGGGCACCTTAGGGGTGATAGTGGGGATAAACAATCCAAATGGAGTACCAAACGAAAGGATATGACATGTACATAATATATAGGTATGATTAGACATGGTTTAGATCAAAATCGGTTCTGCCATTTACTAGGGGTGAAAGGGAAAAGTTGAAAGTCTGTGAAAGTAGAAGGAATATGGGAGCGGGTGAATAACCACATCCTGGAAATTTTGAACTCTTCTGTACCTAAGTTTTATAGCTCAGTTTAGTAATAAATTTTACTAACAGTTCTTTTGTGTTATTATTTATTTTATTTCTTAACTTTATAATAATGTGTAAGTATGTACTTATAATTTAGTTGTATATGATTAGTACGTGTTTCAAGACGTGTTTACTCAATAATTGTGTGTTAAGTAGTAACTACTATGCAGTCACTATTCCACGCGGACGAAGTCGCGGGCACAGCTAGTAGTAAATAAAAGATTACGAGACATTTTATATGAAATCATTTATGCATATCAGTTGTGATTTCAACTTGTTTTGCTTTACAATTTATAAACGAGACCATATTAAAGCCCATTATGTTCATATCTCAGTCCATTAATGCCACAAGACACGCTTCCCCGCTCACGTACAAACCTTCCTCGTTGTAATTCTAATTACACCCACTTATTGGCTTCGTTTATAAACGACTTGTGATATAATTTCATTGAACTATTCACAAATCGATCAATTTATCTCTATTAGAACGATGCATGGCTGCAATAACCGAGATGGGAAAAAGCCAATTTCTTTTCCTCTGGACGATGGACTATACTTTTACTTACTAGTTATAGGTTTCTATATCTATATTAAATTATCATAATATAAGAAAGTGGTAAAGTATCTCTCTCGTTTTTATTGTATGGTTTTTTTTTATCTTAGTCGCAACCGGCAAAAGCCGTAGTAAAATTTAATGGTGATGTGGCTGAATTTACTCGGGTCAGTCTGATGCGTCGACTTCTATTGGATAAGAAAATCAAAGTGAAACGGATGTTTCCATACATTAATTTTATTACAACTAAATCGCAGGAAAGTGCTTTGCAATGTCATTTTGCATTTTCTACTGACCGATAGCTTTAGGCAATACTTGGGACAGCCATTATTGGTATCTACAATGCAAGCATGTAACAATTGTTGCCTTGCTCTTGGAAAGTGAAGGGTCAATAGCAAATACCCATCCGTAGGCAATAAAATAAACTACGTAGTAAAAAATATTAAGTTCCGACTATAAAATCATACTTTTACCCCTTCCTCTTTATGCTACTAGTACATATTTCGATAAAGAGCCTCCCATCTATTACCTACATTTGTATTTGGCACTACAACCGCAGTTCCATTTTATTTACCTTATTTCTTTCACAAACACATCACAAACATAAATATTTTCTTGTTTTTTATTTAAAAGAAAGCTGCTATAAAAACATGAAGCAAATATTTTAACACAAGTTCATGTGTCTCTATCCTAAAAAAAATTACTTCATCTTTTCTATCTTTAAGAAATTCTAGAACCTTCCTTCCCATTCACTATAGTCGGCAACCACAAATTCCAAGGTACCAATATCATACACAGCAATCGCCGCGTACATTTCAGCGAGGTTGTGCCAACGACGTGTGTTCTTAAATTCACATTCGCTTACACTCAAGCTATTATCACTAATACGTAACAATTTCCACATCAAGCCGGCATTCCGAATGGGTAACTGTACAATATTCGCCAAGCCCTTAATAATCTCAGACTACAAGCATGTTGCTACACTTTAATCCAGTTCAACTAGTACATAAATCACTCCTATGCCGACTATGCTAAGGTAATTGTCCTGCTCAAATGAGATTTCTCTCGAATTTGCGTTGTTACAAATTGATTTTCACAACTAAGTATAGAGACGATACAATAACAAACGATGCAGTTCTAGATCATAAGGAAAAATATGGGCTAAATTTTCATGAAAATACTTTAACAAGTACCTACGTGTGGGCGTCAGCATATCATAAAAATGCAGTATTATATAATATATCGGAACTTGGAAGTTATTATGGAGTATGGACCAACGTTAGGCACATAAATAATAATTTCAACTACATAGGTATTTGCTAAGATAATATATTCGCTCCGTTTCTGTTAGTACATGCTTAACTACAATTATGTGTGTAAGTAATATGTGTATTTAAGAATAAAAAAATAGTATTACGTATTACATATCTAACCAGCGTAAAAAGTCAGTGTCCGCAAATCAAAACAATATCCGACCGCATAACCGCAAAGTTTCACAACTTAACAATTTATTAAAATTCTAAATTAAATGAGAACAATTAGCATTACGCGGGGCACTGTGTCTGTACTAAATACATTATTCAAAAGATTTTTAAGATAATATTATAAGACACATTCAAAAACGCCCTACTTTTCGAGGAGTAGGTAAATTATTAGTATTAATTTAATTGCAGCTACATGTGTACAGAAAATTACAGTGTAAAAAATAGAAAATGTTTTATGTGAACATTCGATGTTATATTGATGACACATCCATACTAATATTATAAACTAGCTGTTGCCCGCGACTTCGTCCGCGATTACGTCGTTTTTCGTCATTCGTCGTTTAAAAAAAATACGTGACACTTTATTTTTGAATGTTCTTAATTGTCTGTTATAAAAATTAACTAAGTACATTAAAATTGAATACTCTGATAAGAAAATCTTAAAATCGGAGGACATCGAAAATCTGAGGAAAACATGAGTGAATTTGATTTAAATTCTACATTACTTAGTAATTCAAATAATAATCTAAATTAAATGTAGATTAACAGTTTGAGCGCATCATTATACAATATGTACCTAAGTATTAAATTACGTTAGTTTACATAGTAATTTTACTAAAAACACGATGACTTTCTTTCGCGCTCGGTACAACAAACTAAGCATGTTTGTGGTACGTGGCCCGCGTCACTCGACCCCCGTGAGTTCCCCTCCGTTACTATGCGAAAATACATTCGTCGCCCTACTGTAGGAAAAATTGTAATATTTTAAATTCGAGAAATATTGATTTCTTGTATTCGTCTATTCGTTGTAGTCGAATACAAAATATATTTGAAGAAACTTAGGTTGGCCTTCAGGCAAAAGGGATCCTATCAAATTATAAAATTGACCTTGTATCTTAAAAGTAAGCATGAAAGGATCCTCTGATAATTGTTGAGCACCAAAGGATCATTTAAAACGCACTACTATAAGAGCGAATATTGTCTAAGAACTGTTTAGATTGCACATGTTCCTCTAAAAGTAGTGATTTCAAAGGTTCTGGTGTATCTTCAAACGAAAGCCGACTGCTTACTCCTCTTTAAAGCATTACAAAAAGAACATACTACGTTAATATCGCCTATACAGAAGATGATCTGTAATCAATTGTGAGGTTATAAGCAAACCCACTTTTATATTTGTTTGACCACACCACCGAACTCGTAGATTGATCTTCTATGTTTACCTCTAAGTCATTAAGACTGTCGAAATCTGTCTACAGTAAGACGGGCCTCTCGCTATTCGTCCGTTTCAAGAGACCAAAATATAGTTTTAATTCTTAATCTTTCATTAAACAAACTTATTAATCGTACTTGTCTCAAATAATCTTGTCTCAAATAATGGTAATATTCGCGTCCCTACTCTAGTCATTGCTTATGCTCATGTTCATCTTCAAGAGATCGAATAATATTATGCTGCACCCTATCATTTGTCAAACGGTCTTCATATTGAGTAAAAGTTTCAGATTATCGAGATAAAATATGCCATTTGCGATCAGCTGTGAGACGTTATACCCTCTCAGTGAAGGTTTCGGTCTCACAGGATAGTACATGCCGTTCGCGGTCAGCTGTGAGCCGCAATTCTCGTTGTGAAGCGGTTTCAGGTTCTCGGCATAACACATGTTGTTTTCGGTCAATAGTAAGCCTCTTACCTCTAACGATCCTTGAGAACTCTTATTTCTCATTTTCTTAGCTTTGCTCGAATTTCGATATAAAGATTTTTTAGGTGGCACTGATGCGAGTGAATAAAAATTAAGTTAAAACGGACTGAGAGTGTTATAATCATCAATCATCATCATCATCAATACATATAATAAAATTGTGGAAAAGCGATGTCTGTACAATGAAAATATGTAGAAAAAAATTAGCAGGTGTTATTATTAAATCGATCTTGAACCCAAAACTGTAGTTAAAAAATTTTTTGTCTGTTTGTCTGTATGTTTGTGCACGCTAATCTCAGAAACGGCTTATCCGATTTAGATGCGATTTTCACTAATGTATTGTGGTAATCTTCATTTAACATTTAGTGTTTATTATATTATTCATGTCAATCGGTTCATAAATAAAAAAGTTATGACAATTTATAAGTAATCACGGCGAACATTTGCTAAGGCATTCTATTGTACACTGTACAGTGTACGATAAAACGCAATTTATCTGTTATACGCTACAGTTATTCCTTTACATGTCCAGATGATCATATCAAAATTCCCCAAGGGTTTGGGGGTAAGCTGAGGTAGTAGGGGGGGGGGGGTCAAATTAACATTATGGTTACTTCTAATAGGTAAATTTTCCACATAAAATGTCCTTTAAATTATGTCGTATTATATTTTTAACCCCCGACGCAAAAAGACGGGTGTTATGTGTTTGACTGCTATGTATTTATGTGTGTGTGTGTGTGTCTGTCTATGGCACCGTAGCTGGCTAACAGGTAAACCGAATTAGATGCGGCTTTTTTTTTTTGTTAGGCAGCATATTTTCCGACGCTGGTTCTTAGATAAATTGTATCAAAATCGGTTCATCCACTTATTATACCTACATAGGGGTAAAAGTGGGAATGAAAAAAATGATATAATAATTTATTTTTAAAGATCGTCGGGAAGTTTATGAAATTATTTATTCCTTTTTCTATACACTTTTCTTCGTCTAAACGGTTTAGTTACGTGCTCCCTCTCTCTCTCTTCAGCCTTTAGTTACGTGCGTGAGACAGGAAACATCTAATTTGGATTTGTTCCTGGATTTGATAAAAATTGAGTATCGATTAAGCTGATCAGTGGGTACACCATACATTATTAAAAACATCCATTTAAGAAAGCAAGGAAATAGAATTTGCTCCTCTCCCCCCCTGGTTCCTAAAAAATAATATGACATAATTTAAAAGAAATTTTACGTAGAATTAGTTAGGCATTTCTTTTTTGATTTTCGATATTATATACTAATCATAATTTTTTATTACAATATTATGTAGTAACTATTTGGTATAGGTTAGGCATTTCATTTCTTGATTTTCTTTAATAAGTTGGTTGGTACGTAAGTTTTTTAGCTCAGTTTAGTAAGAAATTTTAATAACAATTCTTTTAATTATTTATGGTAGTACGTATTTACTCAATAATTGTATGTTAAGTAGTAATTCAGCATGGGCGTAGCCACGGTGGGGCTGAGTGGGCGTGGGCGTTGGCGTGGGCCTGGGAGTGGGCGTGGGAGTGGAAGCATGAAAATAAAAACAATTATTGTTGCCCCACCCTGAGCCCATGGTCATAGGTCCCATAGTCACTATTCCACGCGGACGAAGTCGCGGGCACAGCTAGTAGACAAATATAATCAGAAAGCTTTGAACTCCTACTCGAACTTTGGCGTCAGTGTCGATCCCTAATCACCTCGTGATAGTTATTTAGGAAATATATTTCATGTACAGAATTGACCTCTACAGATTTAATATAAGTATATAAGTATACATATTATTAGATTCCAATTTCCATGTAACGTTAAATTCGACTATACAATAACTAACAGACAACGCAGGTTACTCTCGTTTCCGTAAGTTGAGGCGGCTACATATTCGGTCCTCATAACTTCACTTTTTGTGAACGAAACGACAGCGCGGTTTAATTCGATGTCAACACCATCAAAAAAAAGGAAATATTTTTAATTGTGAAAAAATATTATGATTTACACTATTAATACTATTTTAACATTAACACAAAATATAAGACTGTGAGTGTGTAAAAATAAATCCAGCTAGTTTCACATCAAACTTATGTTTATAATTAGGTATACGACATGAAAATATTATATTAATTACCAAGCAATAATCATACAGGTAAATACTGAACAAAAGTATTAACAGTCAAAGTATATTTTTACTTACAACATGTAAATGATGAAGGAATAATAATTATCAACGAACTAACCTTTTTGTATTATAAAGAATAGATAAAATTCGACCACTAAAGAATGCTGGTTCGAGTCCCGCCTCGTTATCGAATTTTTAAAACACGAAGATTTTTAAAAATGTAACCAATGAACACAATCAATATTAGATTAACTGAAATGGTGTCTAGTTTGACTTAAAATAATAAACATCTACCCTCACTTTTAAAAATGTAGTATATTCACACGAATTATAAGCGCACCTTATAGGGAAGGGAAGATATGGGTTAAAGAGTTAAATAAATAAATAACATAATTATATTTAAATTATTAATTAATTTTTAACATTGTGTTCAGTAGTGTTAACATGTAAATTGATTTGATTTTTACGAAATCTCATAGATGGCGCTGTTTCAAATTTGTATACTAATAAATTCATTAAACTTATTCTCTGCCCAAATTACGTAAATGACGTAGTTTTTATTGTGTAAAGCTAGATAATAGCATGGCTTACCCGAAACCAACATTTAAACATGAGTCTTTAGATTGTACGCTGTCGTAATACACGGAATACGTAAGAAAAAAAAAGGTTCACAGCTCCTCCCCCGGAGGTGATAGCATGATAATATGTTTAACCCTTAAATTGTCACCCCTAGATAACTTGGGTGTATAATGTCCAAATTTGGAGGATGTGTTGGAATTAGGATAGAAAAGAGGAAAATGAAAAAAAAATTTAAAAATTTAAATTTTTTCTATTGTTTTCACTATGTCACATAAAACGGACATTGCCAATTATATGTACATGTTCGAACCGTCACATATAACGGACATTGCACATTATTCCTGCAACCGTGGTACATATATAAAATGCACATTTTCAACTCTGTAATTCAAAATTATTATCAAATTATAATTATGGACGATCAAGTATAAGCTTTTCAAACATCTGTCTTAAAATATTGGTTAAAACTTTAACGATATCGTTAAAAATAATGGATTTTAAAAAACGACACTATCAAAAGTCACAGCATAAGAATTGGCTAAGAATTGGGATAGAAATAGTATTACATAGCCTGAGAACTTATTCTTATACACCAAGAAAGTCCTCTTCCCATTCACTAAATTGTACAGATTGTAATGTGTTTGCTTTATCGTATGCAAAGAAGTCGTATACCATGCCTGAAGTACCAAAACAAACAGGAAATTGAAATCGCTTTTTTTTGGATTCTTTGGCATAATATATATCCATTTGCTGCCAGTTTTTTAATTTGTAAGGTATTATTATTTAAATTTTCAAATATTAGGTGGTATTTCTGGTAAGTAACATGATACTGTGGCTGAAGAACTACTGAGAAGTAGGGAAGATTCATCTCGCACCGCATGTAAGGGCTGTAATTCTGCAGCAATTATATTTTGTTGATGGTAAAAATTCTGACTTTTTGGATCTTCATTGTGACTCAAATCAATATGTCGTATAATTCCGGAGGTATGGTGCTGGGAGTAAATGATTGACACTGTTATCATAGTGAAATCACTCCCGTAGGTCTACATTTCCTTCGAAATCGTCATCTCAACTCAACGCCAGACTCTTCAGCTTCCGTCAGAGGTAGTGAGGGAATTTTTTATTGAGTGCCAAGTCATATGCTCCTGTTAAATATAATAAAAATAAAGAAAAATATATCAAAATGATGACGTTGAAAATGGAGGGCCTGATTGGCAACGTCCGTTACATAGGACATGTGAAGAATACCCTAGTGTATACTCCAAGTTGTCAACGTCCGTTTTATGGGACATCATAAACAAACTAAGATTTTTAATACAAATATTGTAAAATATGTAAAAATTATGTCAAAATACTATACTTACAATCGTATTCTGACTAATAATATAACATTATAAGCAAAATAGTCAAAATACTTACAGTTATAACCAATTTTATCAGGACAATCAAAAGATCCGTTTTTTGCAAATTTCAAATGGTCACCATTCGCGACTGTACTTCGCTTCGCTAACGAAACCTGCATGTACGCGAAGGACATAGCTAGTACCTTCCTAATATACCAATTGGCAATGCCTAGGTCTACTGTAACAGAGCCAGCATGTGTATAAATACTATGTCCTTTAAAACAGACGAAATCAATTTAAGGGTTAAAAAAGCCTCACCCGACCTGTTAGTAATATTCATGCAAAATTTGAAGTCAATCTATGCAGTACTTTTCGAGATTAGCCTGGACAAACATACAGACAAACAGACAAACAGACAAACAGACAAAAATTCTAAAAACTATGTTTTTGGCTTCTATATCGATTATAGATCATGGATTATGTATTCTTTTAAAAAAATATTCAATGTACAGTTTTGACTTTCCTACGATTTTATTATATGTATAGATGCGAAAGTAACTCTGTCTGTCTGTCTGTTACTCAATCACGCCTAAACTACTTAACCAATTTGCATGAAATTTGGTATGGAGATATTTTGATACGCGAGAAAGGACATAGGCTACCTTTTATTGCGAAATATGTATCACGAGCGAAGCCGGGGCGGACCTCTAGTTCCAACTATATCTGGAAAATCGTGTTAACAATATCTGAATTGTAACTATAAGTACCTATACCTATTGTGTTCAAAGTATTGTTAGGTAAAAATTTCAATAATTTTCATGTTTACTCAACTGTCATAGAAATTATATAATAAATTTTACACAAATAAGGGTCCCACGGTAGATATAGAAAAATAACTTTACAGTAATAAAAATTATTACCAACTGCTCAAATAAAATACTACAGATCTACCACAGACGTGAAAATTTGCTAAAAGTTTTCTTGTTAGAATTATAAGCGAATAATTTGTAGTTCTAGTGTGCATGGAATACCTACGTGTTCGCCTACAATAATACAACAATTTAAATTTAACTGATTAGTACTACATACTCATATTATTCCAAAAACAATTCAATATAAAAAGATTACATATTCTCAGTAATAATGAAGGGTGCGATAACTCCAACCCTCGTGATTTAACTGATAATTGATAATTTCTTTATTTTATTATACTACAACACCCGATTTTTTCTTTACTCGAACATTTGTGACAGACCCTTTTATCGTAAAAGCTATAAACTGACCTTTACCATACTTTTATAACACTATATAACACTATAAAATACAAATATAAGAATGAAAGTTTTTATGGATGTGAAGATAGGAGAGCTCTTTCTTTCCAAAGCTAAAATAAATTATGGAATAGATTACTTCTCCTCCTATTGGTAGACTGTTCAATTCTGATTCATACCAATAAAAAATAACGCAATATAAAACTAGGTACTTACCTACGCATATAAGCATAAGTAAAAAGACGAAAGCTCCATACAGGCATACAAATGAAATTCAAAAGGCCACCTGTAGCTGTAGCATTATTAGACAGATCGAGAAAGTTCTAACGAGCAATTAAATAAAACTCATTATGCTTATAAAATTGACACAGGACAGTTTCACCGGTCATTACTTGTGATTTGTACAAAACATACACCTACATGAGCTCTACTTTCGCTCCTATGCTCTCTCGATGCACTTTCTACCATCAATCTTTAACCTTTTTAAAGGTAACATCAATTAAGTTTAAATTCTATGAAAAGACCATATAAATATAAAACCAATTTAATAGAACAACGTAATAGAATTATATTAATTATTCTCATTGCTTGTCCAACTACGTTCATAATCAACGATCCGTTTGGCAATGAAAGATAGGCAGCTGATAATTGTTTTGTTACGGTCAACGCAATCTTGAATTAACTCTTATATATTAGTAAATCGGTATAAGATTCAAATTATATTAACAAAACAATCGCAAGTGCAACTAGAACACTTTGCAGGACAATAAACTACAATACGAAAAGGTATATGTGATATTTACAAACATGCCATTCCCGAGCATGTTTATATTACGTTATAACAGTAGCAAAGCTGTGATGTGGTTGTGAGCTTGTATAAATAGCGTCATATAAACATGACACGTTATATAATAGGAGAATAACATAAGCGAGCGATTGCAGACTTGTGGTTTTAAACGTTTGCAAGGGAAACATAAACTCTAACTCAAATAGGTATTCCTTCAAATATATGAACTTTGGAGAATCATTTTAGCAATTATGAGCAAACAAAAGATTAAAGTTTAACCGACTCATTTATCTTAATATCTTATAGCTACTTCGAAAAGTAATATCCTACAAATGTAAGTGCCAAATCAAAAGCCACGATTGCACTCATAGAAGTTATTACTTTATCAAAATATAGTGAGCATATTGTACAAGGAAACGACAAGATCTACTAACGCAAGTCCCTAAGGAGTCGATGTGAATTGCGTGATTGAGTAACCCAAGCTACATATGGTCCGTGCAATAGCCATGTAGGTTAAATATACAGATATAAAATTACATTCGATCCACTTGAATTTTAAACAAACAGCACATTATATAGCGTTAAAAATAGAGACCTCGTTGAGTTGGCAAGATTCTAAGTGCTGACTCCCGCAGAGTCACATCAAGCAAGTGATAAGTTTTGAAGCAACTAATTTATTTTGATACCTCGCTGCATTCATCGTAAATCACCTAAAGGTTCCCGTTAAATTGGTTATAATATAAGGCGTGGGAACACAGTTTTTCTCGATTCAAATTAGATTGTTCACCTTGACTGATCCTTTGCACGTGATTTTAATATCAATACAGCTCCCTTTAAATGGTAGCCAAGTAGCGCTTGCTTAATTATTCATTGCAGTATACCTAGTTCTAGTGTCGAGTTATTTTTTTAAAGTTATAAAATAAATTACTTATTCTTACATGAAAATGTTTAATAAACGATACATGAGGTAAAGGAAAATACTGAGCACGTGTACAAATTCTCATGGTTGTAGCTCATACTGTGACAAATCAATAACGCTATAACCTTGAATGTCTTGATTAACCAACGATAGCGACCAACACTTGCAATATTACACAAATATCGTTTTCACATAACCAGCCATCAATCTCCACGATAAAACAGCACAAATGTTCGTAAGGGAAGTAAAAGCTAACATTTAAATCTGCATACTTGATAACGGTGACCCGCATAGAAATGGCCAACCGACCCTTTAAAGGAACGGACTAGAAAGCCGGAAAATCGTGAGAGATGAGAGATTGCGACGACAACGAAATGAAACATCGTATGCAAAACGACGGACTGGCGCTTGACACTGCTTATACACAAGTTTATTATCGATCGTGTGCGATCGACATGGGAATGGATGTTGATACACACAATAATGGCTATGGGAGGAACATTACTGATGCTGTCTAGAAATGTCTTCGTTAATGTCAGGCTTTGAAAGGAATTTATTTTTATGGTTATTATATTATCGCGACTTCCATGTCTCGAGGACTATGATCAACATTTAGTGATCAACATTTAGTGTATGAGGAGAGGAAAATTTATTGTTAAAAATTTTAATGTTTAATATTTTTTATTAATAAAAGGTAGAATAAGATAATAATTATTATACAACTTAAGCAATGTAGCGTCCTAATCTTCTACCAACACATCACGAAATATACACTTCAAAACTCTCCAACCTCCAAATAATAACAATAAATAACTTTTTTCGAGGGTAGGCGCCAAAAAGTAATAACGTATTTTTTTGCTCTGAAGTGTTTAATATTAAAATTAAATAATTTCACATACATATCTATGAAAGTACAATTCTAAAATATTCTGTACCTACCAGCTTTAATATCCACTTAAAATTTTCAAGTAAATAAACTGCTATACAACCTCACTAGAACATATTTAAATATTGATTCAAATCATGACATCAATGGAGTCACTGAAACAGTCCATGGTTGACTTGACTGCCACTTTTAACAAGAGGATGGCTGAATTCCAAAAGAAAATGGAAAATGCAGCCCCCGCAAGCACTGACACATCCACTCAAATTGCTGCCGAGTTCAACCTGTTTCGTGCATTTGTCACCACGTCACTTGAATGCCTGCAGTCCCAATTGGATATTTTGATGAAGCTATACGATCAACAGGAAACCAGAAGTAGACGCAAAATGTTACTCATTCATGGTGTACCTGAAAAGAGTCAAGAGAACCCGTCACTTCTTGTGTGTGATCTTCTCTCTAAGCACTTCAAACTTCCAAATTTGTCTGAAGAGTCTGTTAATCGTTGCCATCGTTTGGGTCGTATGCAGGAGAGCAAACCTAGACCAATTGTATTGAAGCTGAATGATGTGAAACTCCGAGATAAGTTGTGGTCGAATAAAGTCTCCCTAAAAGGCACAGGTATTACTCTATCTGAGTTTCTGACCAAGCAACGGCACAATGCTTTTATGTCTGCTCGCAAGCGTTTTGGCATTGATAAGTGCTGGACAAGAGACGGCTGTATCTTCATAATTGGTCCAAATGGCTCCCGCTACCGTGCAACATGCATTGCAGATGTTGATACAATTCCCGCTCCTGGTGCTGCAAGTTCTACATCTTCTCTTCCTGCCAGTGGGGATAACTCGAAAGATGACAAGACAGTAAGCTCTAGACCAAAAAGACTCCATAAAGTGAAATAACTTAATATAATAATTTTACTTTGCTATTGTTGTTGCTCCTGTAAGTAACATTGTACTTTTATTTTATTTTATCTTTCGATGATTATCTTATAATTTCCTCTATTACTTTATATCCCAATATAATATTGTAACCTTTCTCTGCACAAAATTTGTTTTAAGATACATGTAGGGTAAATTTTAGGCTACCAACAACTTGCAAACTATTATTGTATACATAGATTATTATTTCATGTGTCACTCAGTTGTCAAATGTCAAATAGTAATGTCATCAAATGTCAAAGATCTGTAATTTGTTTTGTTAATGCCCGTTGCAGTCCTTGATACTGAGACTTTGGTTCTATTTATTGTTGAATTTATATTTTTTATATTTCGTTCTGTTCTGATTTGTATAATTACATAGTACATATAGCGTTTATTATGTGATTACTTCCTTTCTTACGTGCTGGAGGGTACAGGGTAAATGCGGATAACTTCTAATTAATTAATTATCTTATTTTTGTTAATTTAATTAAAATAATTATTTGTTCATTTATAAAACTAATTTATCTATATAATTATTTATACTTATTTATAAATAAGTATTATATTTTTATATCTATTTTCAATATTATAATATATCTTAATTTAAAATTTTACTTATATATTATATTATATTATATTATATGATACATGTCTTTTAGCGATACCGATACGGATGAGTTTCTTTCTGCTTCATCTCATGATGAGTTGTCCAGTAGTGATAGTTTCCATGACGCATCTCTTCCTTCTTTAAATTCTCTATTGCAATCTGAATTCGCTAACTCATTTAGTGGTCTCAATGTTGTGCATATAAATGCCCAAAGCATTCCTGCACATTTCTCAGACTTGTTGGCGTCCTTTGAAGGAGTGAATCTCCATGCCCTATTGGTCTCTGAGTCGTGGCTTAAGCCAAATCTACCCTCCTCATTTTACCATCTCCCTAATTTTAATTTAATCCGCAACGACCGCGTGGGTAGAGGTGGAGGTGGTGTTGCTATTTATCTGCGCACAGATATTCCTTTTAAAATAATTAGTATGTCACCTCAACCACCCCTACCCAATGCGGCTGAGCATCTGCTTCTAGAAATCTCTATATCTCGAGCTAAAATTCTTCTTGGTGTCTTTTATAGCCCATCTGTCTCATTTGATTATTTCCTAAACTTTGAAAGCATACTTCATAACTTTATTCCTCTCTTCAATCACGTAATTCTTATGGGTGATTTCAACACCTGTTTAATGAAGAAAGACTCGCGAAGTTCCAAGCTTATTTCTATTATTGACTCTTTTAATCTACATTCTCTTCCGTTAAACGCTACTCACTTTTTCCCAAATTGTGCTCCTTCTCTTTTAGATCTTATGTTTGTATCTGCTCCACATCTTGTTTCCAAACATGGCCAATTTCCCGCCGAAGCCTTCTCATTTCATGATTTGATCTTTCTCTCGTACAACCTCCGGGTTCCTAAAAGCAAAAAAAGAACGGTCTTGCGGCGTAACTTTGGTGGTATGGATCTGGAAACCCTTTGTGATGATGCTCAGTTGATTGATTGGTTGCAAGTCTTGAGTGCTGATAGCATTGACACTAAAATTCAGACATTCAATTCTCTCCTTACCGAGTTATACGATAAACATGCTCCACTCAGACCTGTAAAGTTGAAACAAGCGCCGTCGCCTTGGATAACACCTGAGATTAAAAAAATAATGAAGTTAAAAAACCGTGCTAAAGCAAAACTGAGAACGTGTAAATCGAATGAGCGTCGTGAAAAATATAAGAACATTCGGAATCGCTGCAATACTATGTGTAGGGATGCGCAACGACGCCATATCCATAGCTCGGTCGAGAACGGCGACCCATCCAACGTATGGAAGTTTCTTAAGTCACTAGGTGTCGGAAGCAATAAAAATTGTACTGTTCCTTCAAATGTAAATTTAGATGACCTTAATAAGTTCTTTTGTTCCAATTCTTCAGCTCACATCAACAAACAGGCTTCTTTAAATCAGATTTCTCTTATTCCGACCCCTACCTATCCTCCGTTCTTTTTCCGTCAATTTTCCGTCTGTGGTGTTAAAAAGAATATTCTATCCATCACCTCGAAGGCCGTTGGCAGTGACGCTATTAGCCGTAATATGATCATTCCCATCCTTGACATAATTGCTCCTATAATCACTCATATCCTTAATTTTTCCTTAACCTCACATACATTTCCAACCATGTGGAAAGATGCTCATATTATTCCTATTCCTAAAAAAAGGAATCCTTCATCCTACAATGAGTATCGCCCTATTTCTATCCTTCCATTCCTCTCCAAAGTTCTCGAACGTCTTGTCTATAACCAACTAAGTAATTTCCTTTACTCAAATCACATCCTTAGTCCTTTTCAATCCGGTTTCCGTCCTGGTCATAGTACGGTTACTGCTCTAGTCAAAGTTGCCGACGATATTCGTTTAGGTATGGATAGCCAGCAACTTACAGTACTCGTCCTACTGGATTTCACGAATGCCTTCAACTGTGTTGATTTTGAGTTACTGTTGAGCTTGCTCAATTCTATTAACATATCTCCAACGGTAATTGAATGGTTTCAAAGTTACCTGTTTGGACGCCGGCAACGCATTGTAATGAACGATCAAATATCGTGTTGGAGCAACATTACAGCTGGTGTCCCACAGGGTGGCGTGTTGTCCCCACTCCTCTTTGCACTTTTTATAAATTCCCTTACTCCTAAACTGTCTTCTCCCTACCATATGTATGCAGATGATCTCCAAATATATGCTCACTCAGAACTCAACACTCTTTCTAATGCTATTCAAACACTGAACACTGATTTGGAATCCATACACGAATGGAGTAAACTATTTGGTATTAAAATTAATCCTAATAAAAGCCAAGCAATAGTCATTGGAAGTTCACAACTACGCTCAAGAATTAACTGGACCGATTTTCCATGTATACAACTCGATGGGTTTGTTATACCATACACTTCTGAGGTGAAAAATCTGGGATTAACCTTTGACGAAATACTATCATGGGTACCACAAGTCAAAGCTGTTTCTAAAAAAGTGTATGCATCCGCAAACAGTTTAAAACGGTTAAGCCACTTCCTACCTATACCTACCAAGGTTATGCTTGCGCAGACTCTTCTTTTGCCACTCCTGGATTATGCTGATGCGTGTTACACAAACTTATGTGAAGAGCAGCTTAATCGACTCGAACGGCTCCAAAATACTTGCATCCGATTTGTTTATGGGTTGCGAAAGTTTGACCATATTTCCGAGTATCGTAGGAAACTTAAATGGCTGCCAATCCGTTCACGCCGGAATATGCATGTCCTCAAACTTCTCTACTCTATTCTTTTCTGTCCTAATTCCCCTTCCTACTTAAAATCTAATTTTAACTTCCTTACAACTGATACCTACTCTCTTAGATCTTCCAACAATCTTTTGCTTAGTTTCCCTATACACTCGACTAAATATTACACCTCCTCCTTCACTGTCACTGCAATCCGTTTATGGAACAACCTACCTGAGAGAATTCGTTGTGCTCAATCAATAAACTCTTTCAAGAAAATGCTGAAAGATTATTTCCTTTCCCTCTAATTGTAGTATTTATGTAATTATCGTATTGCTGTTTGTATCTGTAAGTATGTGTATGATATTTGTATATGTATGTATGTATGTGATTATTATATTCTATACGTATAAAATATTTATGTATATGTGTTACTATATATAACAAATATAACAATTAATTTAAGCTAAACGCTAAACGCCAAACGTATTCAATATTCTACATCAACAAACCTGCAGTCACGTCAACTCTGTATTTACCACTAATTAAAGCTTACAAAGGTCGCTTTCTACACGATATCGAAACTGCAAAGCAAACGGTACGAAACAAGGGGTAAACAATTATTTATGGGCAGCTTTTTACAATGGGCAGCGTTGGGCCAGTAGAGGCAATCACGATAGGGCCTAAAAGTCTATGATGGGTTATAGATGTTTATTCACAACTCACAAGCGCCGTAATAGCGGCAAACATCCTCGATCTATTGTTGGGCCAACGCTGCTCATTGTGGAGAGGGCCCATTACACCACACGCATTCGCTCCAAATCAACTACCCCCTACCGACTTACCCTTACCGGAATATTTATGAATCATAAACACGCGACATTTTACGCACGTATGATGGAAACAGGAGCTAATGGAATTAAAATTTGGACAGCTTGCACTTTCTGATTAAAAAAAGATACACAAATAAATGCAGGTTATGTCGCGTAGGTACATGTATTATTTTTATATACCTATCAAAATAAGTATCCTCGAAAATTATAATCGTCATTATTTTATTATATTAGGGTGAATTATGATATTGCAATTCTTTCACGTGAACAAATAAAATAAAAATGATGAACCAATATGTATAGTAAATAATGTGTAATATTATGTCCTATATGTTGATGTAAGGACAAGTAATTATTATCAAAGCTAAGTCTTTATTCTTTAATTTATAGATTATTTCATTGAAATATATTTGAACAATACATAAACATAAGAGAAAGTTAATCTATCAATATCCAATCACAAATATTTGTTTCATACCTGTAATATCTATATCATCAAGCTTAAACTCAAATGCTCCACAATCTACATGTTAGTGTGAGAACAGTAAAATGATACAATTAACAGGTAAACTCCACGTTTCCTTTATAACAATTTTTCATCAATCAGCAGTATCATATAATATCCGTCCGATAGATCCATATCCGCAATAAACTTTAAAATAATCGCTGCTTGATTAGTTATTATTGTTGCAATTAACTCGGCTTATAATAATTTCTTTGTAAATGAAACGGTGAAACGAAGTTACATGAGTGATGTAATTTGTCTTATACATAGTTTTTAAAGAGAGAGATAAGCTTTTATCCTCATGATAACAACAGATGTTTATCTATAACTACACATTTTATTCAATACCGTTAATTTATTATTTAGAAATTGTACCAAAACATACTGACATTGCATCTCATGCAATCTGATAGAACTAAACTTACAACATACGAGTATGTTGGACGTTGGTATCGACACGTTTCTTATATTCGAGGTTCAGAGTGTAGTGCCCTCGAATCTTACATGAAAAGCGTCGAATTAGCGAGAGCATCTTAGCAAATCCCTTTATGAAGGTTCGATGACTTAACGTTTGATTGATCACGAAATAACTATTGTTAAACATGCATTCTGTTTGAAGAGCCATTCTTTTGTTTCTTTACATATACAACCACGATGACCATCAGTTAATATTTAAATTATAATTACTTAATACCATACTAAGTTTGCAAATGTGCTAAAATACAATACCTAATGCGGTTTTATTTTAACGTTTTAAGTGGCAATTAAACAAGATAATGATTATTATAGTTATATAGCAAAATAACTAATTATTATCTAATGTATATCAAGTCCAATCATAGGTTAATTAAACCAAATAAGAAAAAAAGTGAAGCAATTTCATACTACTAGATATTGTAGCTCAAATTGGCGACAGATAAATAAGTTTCCGTAGTGTAGCGGTTATCACGTGTGCTTCACACGCACAAGGTCCCCGGTTCGATCCCGGGCGGAAACAGCAAATTTTATTTTGCTGCACAATTTTATGACATATTATTATTTAAATTTGCTCCCTTTTCCGGTTTTCAAACGAAATGTTGTAGGAGAAAAACAATATTCACAGCTCTTCGAATACACAATACTATATCTCAGTAGATACCAGTTTCTCACAATTCACGAATATATCAGAAACAGAAACCAATTTATCAGGGAAAGTAAATGTCTAAATTTACATATTACATAGGCCTATATCCTTACATCACGCGACACTACCGTTATAGCATTTCAGAGTTGATAATGACGCGGAAGAGGTCGACAATAAGTATTTAACTGGACTTCTAGTGGACGCCGGCGTTCAGGAAGTGGTACCATGGCTGAATGATGATCATGAGGAAATGTTGCTTATGGAGTATTTATCGTCTTTATAGATGGCTATACGTATTATTAGATTTTGCGGCTTTTATAATAAAATGATAGACGTTTGTATACATTTCGATAATTCATATTCTAACTAATATAGGTAGATACTAGACGAAATTTTTTACTAGTTTTGAATATTGTAAAACCGGGAAAATATATTAAATGTTGTACACATGTTTCAATAACACGATACGCCGGCAAGCACAAATCATTACTTCTTACACCTACAAAAAATATTTCACTGATTAGAAATGAATTCTGTCATTAACAACTGGTTGAACAACTTGTCATCAATCAACGTATAAATTAGAAAAAGGAGATACGGAAGAGCAATGTCCTGAGCTATTTTAGAACAAAGGACGGGAAGGACACGGAGGCATTAAAGAATTTTACATGTCTATTTATAAGAACACAAAGATTATCTAAAGTACCATCAAAACATGAATGGAAATAATTTATGAATAACTAAATCAATATAAGATTTATTTATGGTAATAAGAACTAAATACTGTGAAGTGTAAGTGATCTCTCCTAGACGACGCAAATTATTGCAGTATCAAAACGGTTCACAATCGTGCTTGCATTAAAAAAAAAAATGATTCGTTCACATCGACAACGTTACAAATTTAAAACAATAGAAATTCCACGACTTATTACATGAATTCAAATAGAAATATAGGGCAATAATTCCTTCGTTGCTCGTAATCTATCCGTGGCTCCCAATGAAGCGTGAAAGATCAATAATAATTTAAATCTTTGTTTAACTCGGCCCGTCAACCGTTAGGTCACCGTGAACAAATTATGGAGAAATAATTGAGTTTTGTAAGTAAATTGTAATGCAACGTAATCATAATTTTTAATATGCATGGTCTCTTTAATTATGGTATTCTGTGAAAGCAATTTGTACGGTACCTCAATACCATCGCTCTCAACTTCCAATTGTAATTAATAATAATTTTGTAATAATGGTATTAAAATATCTAACGTAACTTATCTTGTTTAAACCACGGCCACAAAATACAAATACCGCACTATTTTTGATGGTTCATTATAGACGAACATTTGGGATGGGATCAGCAATTTTCACTTTATATTTGATACCTAACAGCTACGGATATACATATTATAAAGTATATAATATAGTATAGATGTGGACAGGAAGATAAATTAGCCTGGCTTATCAATTATTACTATACCGTATTTTAACACGGTTATTGTTCCGTGGCATTAACTCATTGACTTTTTAGAATAAACGTGTCGTGTTTAACGAATACGGTATAACCGAATTATGACAGCCAAATTATTACTTGAATTATGATCAATTTTGTGATCGATGTTGGGGTTTGTGGAAGAAAATTATCATCGATAAAAAATTCATAAAATTTTGATGAATACAAGTCTTATTGAGTAACGTTTTGCTACTGAAATTAGAAATGGTAACAACCGGCGTCCGAATTTTCTAAGTTCAAAAATC
The DNA here is from genome assembly GCF_061535395.1 of Colias eurytheme. NCBI lineage: Eukaryota > Metazoa > Arthropoda > Insecta > Lepidoptera > Pieridae > Colias > Colias eurytheme. The sequence continues at coordinate 6,349,339 of NC_142999.1, read as the reverse complement.
GTTAAAAAATCAAACTTCATTAATTAAATAGAATTTGTTTTATGTAATTTTATTTTATCGATGGCCGACCTCAATTCTGTTTACGTACAGGATTTCGACACTTAGCTATAAGGAATATAATCGGCCGCTGACCCTTGAGCACGTGTATCTATTTTGGTTTGATGCCTGTAGGAAAATGCTTACCAATCTCGAATGATAAGCGTAAAAAAGTGTCAAATGCAAGTATCAAGCGCAATAACCATTGATATTACATATTATTATACTGAATTATACCTGCACGACGAATAGGTGATAACTTATGTTACCTACGTACTACATATATTTTGTAAAGGCGTGTTGAGAGTAAAATTCAAAGGTCGCGTCATGACAATACCGTCACTCCATGAGGTACGGCGACGATTTTGGTATCTCTAAATCTCTCCACAGAAGTTTTTTTTTTTTAATGGCACCCGCCATCTCACGACACACAGCGCCATCCTGTATAAGCTAAGGAACTAAATGCAAGTGATTTGAACAGTTTAAATAATACATCCTGTTTTATTATTTATCTCTATCCTTTTTCTCTGTATAATTTTTTACTTGTTATAATTGTGCAGGTTCAATATTGAATAAGAATTAACTAAAACTTAAACACAGCCTTTTCACATAAGTGATATAAATTTATAACCAGCCATTTATTGTTTGCCTTTGTTATTCTGTAATGGTGCATATAGATCAAATGAGCAAATGCTCATTCTAACCCCACTATGCAATGTTCTAATATTGAACAATACTGAATACGAGTTTTCATTTAACTCTCATTTATATATCATTTAAATCACCCACATTGCTTTGTTCCTGTTGGTCTTAGCATGATGATATATATATGCCTCGATAAATGGGCTATGTAACACCGAAAGAATTTTTCAAATGAGACCAGTAGTTCCTGAGATTAGATTAGCGCGTTCAAACAAACAAACTCTTCAGCTTTATAATATTATAGTATATATTGATACACACAAAATAGAAATCTTTCCTCTAAATTATATTACATCTTATATATAAAAATGAATCACAAAATGTGTTGGTAAGCGCATAACTCGAGAACGGCTGAACCGATTTTGATAATTCTTTTTTTATTATATTCCTTGAAGTACGAGGATGGTTTTTATGTAGAGAAAACGTAAATATGTACCACGGGCGAAGCCGGGGCGGAACGCTAGTTAGATATAATAATATGTTAAAATGGGTTATAGCAAATTACAATCTTACGTTTTAAAATATTATAATTGGATTTTATAAACAATTGAAAGCAAAAAAGAAATGTTTAGTTTAATGAATAATTATAATTGATTACAAAATTACCAGTCACTGAAATGTAATGGCATCAATTACCTGAATAATATATTTTTTTAGACCAGAAAATCTAGGACAGCTTTTTTAAGTCAATATTATGATTGGTATAACGCATTTCATTAAAGAAACAAATCTTAAATGGCAGCGCTTATCATTCCCTCTCGCTTACACACGGCCGTACGGCATGCAAAAAATAATTGGGAAAAATAAAATCACTAAAAATGTATTTTATTTTCCTTATAATAGTTTTTATCATAAATTTACAATGACAATTATGTATTTGCGATAGTAAATAATGTTTTATTGGAATTTGACAAAGTACAGTGGACCCCCGATAATCCGGCCCCTGTCTAATCCGGCGCCCCCTGTAATCCGACATGACTTAAAATAGTAGATCAGGCAGGTTTGAACAGGTTACAACTTGTACGCACCACCGCTATTATGCTCGACGCGTACGCATTCTTTTACTTAGTTTGAATTTGACTACTTGTGATAGCGGTACGGCCTAGCGTAAACGTAAGCTCTCTATTGTTATTTAATTTACTAAATTCGACATACATAAATAAAGTACTATGATTTGTACTTCAAAGTATGTACATATAACATATAGAATCTTATCATTGGACATGTAATTTGTCGGATTACAAGGTACTCTTTTGTAAAAAATTCCGGACTATAGGGGGTCTTAGGCAGTACTCTATAATCCGACAAATTCGATAGTCTGACACTGCCCTTTATAATGTTTGTCGGATTACCGGAGGTCCACTGTATGTTCTTTGGAAAAAGTTGTTCAGTTTTATGGGCTCATTACAAGTATTATGGGGATTTTGTTCCATTCTGTATACGTAAATAATAAATATGATAATTCATATAAATACACAAATACCATAACAAAAAAGTTTGTCAATAAACAATTTGAAATAATTAATAAAATAATTATCCATTTACAATATTTTTATTTTCTTTTTTACTGACCCTATCATATTATGTCAGTGTCAGCTTTGGCTGCCATTGAAGATTTGTTTCTTTAATGAAACGCGTTTTACCATTAATTTTATGAAATAACAACATTTTACTGAAAATGTCTGAAACTTTGTAACATAAAATAAATGCACCTTATTAAATTAAATTATGATTATATTCATAATATTGAACAATTTTAAGTTTTATTAAATTTATACATCCACTCTATCCATCTATTGAGCCAGTAAAACAAACTAACTAATTAAACTATCAATTATCGCATAAATAACAAAACTAGTAAGAAAAATAATCGACGAGACCAAACATGCAAATCGATAAATCAAGGCTAAACAAAATGCAATTTTAGCACAATAACTTTGTATGCGTTAAATGCACTACCTAGATATCGAGACAATTTTATTTCGGTTAGTGAATGAACTAAAGCTAGATATTTGTAAAAAGCTCTCATTATGAACAAATGATTAAAAAAGTATTAAAACATAGATTAGCTCACCCGGCGACAGGTGCAATAAATGCAATTGCGATGATCAATGAAGAAACTTTAACACAAACAGTTCAATGTTTTGAACAAATTTTACACACAACACTCACTTGGAATTAAAGGGCTCATTGCCAACTACACTCATTTCATTAATTCATATAAGAAATGCTAGATTGTAGGCAATGTAGCAATTTATTTAGTTTTTCATTTTCACTAAACAATTTCGCGTTTGTGGATTCATTTGACGTTTATTTGACATTTTGAGACCACAGAGTAATAAGTAATGTTTGACACTGTTTTTTTTCTTTCTTCATGGCAAAAGACACTTGCCAAATTTTTCCATATTCAAAACTTCATTTCGTCAATTTTAACTTCCCTTTATTTACACCCAGTTATTATCAGATTTATATTAATGAAACGCTCAATAAAAGCACAATAAAAGGTTATGGCTAGCATCTATCGGCCGAGTGGTATTGTTCGTCACAAATCTGCGTGTAAATATCGCTTGTAATTAAATTTATTATTATGTAAATAATAATATAAATTTTTAATTTCGCTACGGTACGGCTCGGGGCTCGCCAGGGCTTGCCTTGCGGTGTGTATAATCAATGAGACTAAGCACAAATCTAAGATCTGTGGCACTAAGTTTCTTCTTCGCCACATTCTTCGCTATATGATTGCATGGCGCCCTGAAATAAGTCCCATAGTAGCAGGCGCAACACTGGCAACTAAAAATATTTTATTTCAAAAATGTCCCCAAAACCATTGAGATATATACATATGGAGACGACACCGCCTACATCACTTATGTTCCGCTCAACATACGCCATATGGCGTAACTGCACGCTCATTTTTTATTTGTTTTAAAGTGAAACGCATCAAATATGCCGTCGTGTGTGTTACGATATTGCACAAATAATACAAATAAAACGGAAAAGTGCAAAGGAATAACTTTCATCGGTAAGTACCTAACTAGATAATAATTTTTAAAACTTAGTTAGAGCAAAAAAATGGCGCACAGATTTTGTTCGTGGTGTATCCTCCATACGTATAGTAATATTATCTCAATGCCCAAAACTTAGAAAAAATTCATGAGAATAGAAGTAGATAATGTGATAATACTCACGGATAATAATTATTATGTTACAATGCGCGAACTAGTAGGACGTTGAGTGACGCTTATTAAATAAATATTCACACTGCAGCAGCTTCAGAAATGTAAAATATAGAAAGCCTCATGTGCGTTTACACTTAACTATAATCTATGAATGATGAAGGTGATGAACCATTCAGAACTTAAAATGTCAACCAAGCCATATAAAATACAAAAAAAAAAAAATTTTTCAAAACGTCTGAGTGCATTGGCCATAGACTAAACCCAACCACAACATTCGGTTCATTTAATTTCTGGATCAGGAATTCGTAAATCGCATCGCTTTTCACACGAATATGGGTAACAACAAGTAGCCGTTAGAAATTATTATTAACACATCACTAGAGAAAATTAAATACATTCCACCCACAATCAAACAAGGTAAAATATGTGGCAAACAGAGTAAAAAGCATTTAAATTGTATGATTATTTTATTTATAAGTACCTAAAACTACTAATTGTACTGTTAACAGTTAACCAAGTTGTGGTTTAGGAGCTGTAGTGACACGTTTCCGCGCGATTTTCTTTCGGGCCACTTTCATTTGTTGAAGCTGATTGTACACTTCTCCCCAAATCTCATTTTGTTCCTCCATTGGAATTGTTTTCCTGAAACACAAACATTTTTTTTATTTGTGATCATTGAGACGACATATGGAGACGACACCGCCTACATCACTTATGTTCCGCTCAACATACGCCATATGGCGTAACTGCACGCTCATTTTTTATTTGTTTTAAAGTGAAACGCATCAAATATGCCTTCGTGTGTGTTACGATACTGCACAAATAATACAAATAATACGGAAAAGTGCAAAGGAATAACTTTCATCGGTAAGTAACTAACTAGATAATAATTTTTAAAACTTAGTTAGAGCAAAAAAATGGCGCACAGATTTTGTTCGTGGTGTCTCCTCCATACGTAGTAATATTATCTCAATGTTTGTGATATGTATTTATTGAAGTTATTTAAGAATCAGCTAGCAAGGTTGGGTTATTTAGTTATTTTTAATTTGTCTGAGTGATACCTAATCAATAAGATTGAAATAATAATACATAATGTAATAGCGAAATAAAATATTAAATAAATATACCTACCTATATTGTTTCATAAGATCATATTTCTCCCATGGTGTCTTTCTTAATTCTCTTCTTACTCTATCTTTTTCCTTCAAGTGCTCTTCAATATTAGAAACTCCCTTCAGCTCTTGTCTTTCCCATCTCTCCAACCATGGTCTTGGTTTTAGTTGAACCTATAAAAAATTAATTGGAAAATACTTATTTTTTTATTGTTTATAGTACTATGAGTCATATGTTATTTTATCAATATCAAATTACAATTAAATGTACAATTTAGAAATGGTGGCCAAATGGTTCTAAGCCTTTTAGAATGTAGCTGTTGTAACATTAAATATTTTTTTAATACAACTGATGTTAGGGTTAGGCGCAACACATAGTTGTTTTAAGTTTTTTTAATGATAATTGATGATTTTATATATAACCACACTAACAACAAAAATAAAATGTAATTAGGTATAAGTAAAGGAATGAATAGAGGCTTTATTTATTTATTAATTTTATTTTAATTTTTAATGATATTGTTATTATTCAGACATGTTAATAAATAAATACCTGCACTGTATTCACTGGAACAGGCGTCCCTTCAGGCACTATCTCGGGGTCCATATCAAATGGGAAAGTGCTATATTCGGGCAGGGCATCTCGGAGATAGAACAACTTGTCATCAAGCCTCTTTTCAAGACGAAGCACTTGTATGGACTGTATTGTGGGATCATATAAGTCATATCGGACCTGCAATGGAAAATTTAAACATATTTTTTTTGTCCTTTTAAAATTATCTTGCTAGTTACATTGACAGAAGCGTATGCCATATGAGTCAGTATATATATATAATAATTTATAATACTTTTGGAACAAGAAGGTTCTATGTAAAACATTAAAATGAGATGATATCAAAAATTCATGATTCTCAAGTTACATTGCGTTGTGGCAAATTAGAATAAATTATTAAAGCAATCAATAAAATCTGTTGTTAGATAAAGAAAAAATTAAATACCTCAACACCCTGATGATCAACAACATTTCTTAAAGTGAATTCAGCTCTCAAGCCACATCCTTTACGCTCTATACAAATGCCCACAAATCTATTTGTTTTACCCTGAGCATGAGGGTCAGATATTGTGACAGCTAAGATAGAACCTGTAAATGAAGCATAACAAATGTTTAAAATTGACTTGGTTCCTTCACTTCATATTTATATACCTCTGAACCAGTAAAGATATGTTTTGAATAAAAGTATGTACATATACACACCAACATAAAATTCCGGTATATCTACTTGGTTTCTTCGATTTAACATATCTGCTCGTTCTAACTTTTCTCTCAGACTGTTGCGCCATTTAGGATTAGGGTCTGGCAAAAATTCTGGATAAACATGTCTGTATTCAAGAACTGGATTTTGCGAACGAGGTCTGCGCCCGGGAGTCCGCTTCGTTTCCACAGATGTATCTTCTACTTCTACAGCTTCAGCCTTTTCAGGAAGCGTGGATAATAGACATAATTCTGGAAATGTATTCAATAACGTTACGAAAGGAGTTCAGTTTGAAATGTGAACAGGTATAAAATTATGATACATAACCTCTTCGAAAAATCCATTTTGACGCGGATAACAATTCAAGAGGTGCTTTGCGAAAAGCCAACGACATATTTATTATTGATATTCGCAAAAGCTTTTCTGTAAAATACGGTTACTTTTTCTATTCTAATTCATTTCAAATTACAAATACACAAATAATGAAATAACACAGAACAATTTGACACTTGTAATTTTTTTTTTATATTTTGACATTGACACTTTCAATTATTCAGAATACTATTCACGATAAGATCATTATAGCGATTTTTACACTTGCATCACAAGTTTTAATTTGAATGAAATCATTCACGATTAAAACGTAAATTATTATATTGTGCATGTACAAAAGCTTTTTTTTTTCGAACTAGATCAGTGTATCGACGTTTTGGCTAACGAGATAAGTAAAATTTATTTTGCTGTATACTCTTGTTTAAGCTGTTGCTTACTGAATCCAATAATTTCATTCTAACATACGCATAGTTATGTTCGCTTGCACATTAGTTAGGTAAATACACAGGTAAATAGGATCCGAAAATTATTGTGCACCACTTGTGACACTCCTTTTTACGCATTTGGTAGGTACTCAACATTTATGTGACGTTGATTGTTGACAAACGTTGAAATGACATCTGACAGCAACCCAAACAATTTATCGATTGATGTGTGACCTAATAAAAGAAACACTGTGTAATTCTTTATAGTGAACATGTCTTCAATTATACAGAGAGACGATAATATACCCCTTGCTGATGATGATCCACAAGTAATCATTACTGATGAGGTAGACAACAATCGCTTAGACCATGGTCGATCCATGGATTCTTTGCCTAGCTCTTACACGGGTGGTTCATCCAGCCCCGGACTTAATGGACCTCCTAGCTTCGATCCAGATTCAGGAATAGACGAACAAGAAGAGAAAGCACGTCTAATTTCACAAGTATTGGAACTACAAAATACTTTGGATGGTAAGAAGATTTTGTACTGTTTTTGTGTGCAAAACATTGCAATATGCTTTTTAATAGCCGTAATTGCATTTGTTACTTCAATTGATACAGCAAAAATTCATTTCAGATTTGTCCCAGCGAGTGGATTCAGTAAAAGAAGAAAATCTGAAACTTCGCTCAGAGAACCAGGTTCTTGGGCAATACATCGAGAATCTTATGTCTGCATCGTCTGTGTTTCAATCAACAACCAATGTTCACAAAAAGTAAATGAATTATACACAAAACATGGTAGAAAGAAATTTGACCAAATCCAACTAAACATATGACTGAGTGTGGAAAAAATATACTGGGTACATAGTACTGTTGTGTTGTAATAGGCAATTTTCTTTCGTACCTAACTGTACCCATAATTTGTTCAAGCACCAACAGCTTACATGCTGCCTGAAGTATGGCACAAAAATGTGGAACAAGCTTAGCTTTTAAAGCATGTTGTATGTTCACAAGTTTAATGTGGTAGTTAAGTAACTAGCTAGTAAACACTTGTATATTCATAGTTAATGTTTTAATTTAAAATTTATGTGCTTTATGTGTGAAAATGAAGAGCTCTTTTAAGATTATCTAAAACATTCATGGAAATGGTTTATTACACATGCATTTGCATACATTCCAATCTTATGATAAACAGGTTCAAATGTAAACAAGTAATGCTCTCTCATTGTAATCTCAATTTGTATTAAATATCAATTTCTATTTATAATAATAAATGTGAACGATGTTTTTTCTATAGCTTTTAAATATATTTATTAAACTTGATCAAATTGGTTTTATTTATCTCCCTCCCCTAAAAAAAGGTCATTTGTATAATTGTTTTGATGGTTATGAATGATTTTTTTCTTATATTTTAATTTTGATAACATTATTTGTATGATTTACACAGAGTTAAACAATGGTTACTGGTTGTTAGTACCTACAATTAAACTAAAAGAGGACTAGTTGTAATGAAATGCCTTTGTAGTCTTTTAGAACTACTCCATATTAGGGGCTTAAAAACTATAATACTAGGCGAAACAACACGATAAACGGGATTTAAATATACCTAACTTTTATATTACTATTTTAAAAACTGATTAACCTAAACATTTTCCTAATAAAATTGCTTGAAAATTGATCCACCATCTAGGTATGATCAATTCCATTGATCATACGACAGCTATGCGAAAGACGTAGGTTTGAATATCCCGTCCGATTAGGGCCCTTCTGGCCTCCTCCACTCAAGCGACAGCTCAAGCCGAGGTTCGTGGTCCCCGTCAAGGGGGGACGCCCTTGTGCATGTCGCTACCAGGGTGAACCTTCAGTTCACCCCCGCGTCCGCGTTAAAATGTAGAAGCCCTTCTGGCTAACATTGAGAGACACCACACAAAAAAAAAAAAAAAAAAAATGAATATATTAATTAATGTAGGTATTAACAAAAAATTAAAAATGTTTCACGCAAAGCTATTTTAAATTTATATTGAAAAACCAGGAATGATTCATTCAGTTAGGATAGTCGCAACAGTCACGGAAGTGACCATACAATAGTCACGAATCCATCACGACTCGGTGACGTCGTTTGAGGTAATATTTAGTGTGGTAAAAAAAGGAAACCAGGCGGTCTCGAAAGATGACGATTACGTGCAAGCCGCAAGGTACCATTACAGCAAAATATTCATGCACCGGACGAGAGAAACCCGCGTGAAACAAACGTGACTATTGCGTGCAGCCGTGGGAAAATGGGTTTGTACGACGGTGAATATTTGTTACCCAATTTTAGGGAATTTATGAATATGTGTTAATTATGCTTTTATCCAATTGATAGCTACTATTTAATTACGTATGCCACATGTTACTAATCATAAGAGGCCGTCCGACGGTCCGGTCTGTGTGAACGGATCAAATGCAAATTGAATCTCAAAAGTAACTAGGTACATAATACAAAAGGAAAAACGTATTAATTTTAACAAGTCCAGGCTCTTATTATGATAAAATGATTATGTACATAGTTAAAATTTATAAAATATTTGTAAGTATGTAAGTAATGGTGTTATTTTTTCATAACTATTTAGTTTCAAATCTTTCAAATACTTTATTAATACTTACAAATTTTTAAAGAAAAAAAAAATGGATCACGAGGCGGGATTCGAACCCGTTCCTTCAATTTGCCGGGTATTAATTTTTTGTTTGATAGCTCAGTTCTAATGTGCCAAGTGTTATATAAATAAGTATTTATACTATATGCAAACTGCAAAGTTTAGGCACGGATATATAAGCAACGTTAAAAGTATATGTTTACAGTACATAATATTAATTTCTCACATATTATTTTCTAGTACTTTGGGAAGTTACAAAATAATTCGACAACACTGATAGATTTTTTGTCTCTTACTAACATTACCGATCAATAAACCTTCCTTGTCATTCGTCGGTGTTTTGCGTGCAGGAAAAAGACAAAAACTTAGTTTAATTTTGACAGTCACGGGAAGTGATCGTGTTGTTTGTAATCTGAAGATAAAATAAATTAATCATGCCAAAGAAACTAAAAGTTGTCGTAAAATCCTTGTATTCTCATGAGATTCGTAAAGATGTGAGTTTGGAAAGCTTAAAGTCATTGAAGCTTGAAGATGCCTGGCCTTTCATCAGAGAAGAAATTGAAATAGAAATTGGTAGCAGCCAGCTTGTCTGTATACCTCATATTACTGAAGCAGATCTCTATAAAGTCACGTCTCTTTTTGTACCAAATGAGAAACCAACGAACGGTAAAATGTTTACACCATTGGGCGAGCTTCAGAAGAATATAAATCCGGCTAAATCGAAGCCTGAATATGTGAGCTGGCTCGAAGAAAGTGATTTTCTAGATACTAGTTTTAAATTTCCTCACGAAAGCGTTAAGGTACCAATTTTTTCGTGTTTTTGTAAAATTAATAATGTAGTAAGTTAGTAACACAGTCACATTGCGCTATACTTGACCTTGGTTCGTCCCTCGGTTAACTTCCGAAAGTACAATGACTTTTTCATAAACCTACATCTAACATGAGTATTAGTAAAAAAAATATATTTTCTGTGGCCTTTTTACCATTAAAATATGCCTAGATTATAAATAAATGACTGTGCCATGTGCTTATAATTTGATTAGCCATACCCCGTGGCCATCTACTTGTAAATTTATTATAGGCCAAACTTCAAAGGTTCTAGGTTCTAGAGTTAAAATATAATCATAATGTAGGTAGTCAGAATGTTGTATTAAAATCTGCAGTATAAGGAGTTTTCATTTTAGTGATGCAATCATATATAGAGATAAGTCATAAGTAATATTATTATTTATTATGCAATAGACTACAAGCCCGCATAGGACAAAAATATGGGTCAAATGAACCACCAGGGGACATATCTAGAACGATAGCAGAGCAAAAAATAATAAGATTCATCACTATGCCGTCACTTGTAAGCTGTCCAACTGAGTGCAGATGAGAATTGAAAAGTACAGGTAGACTCGGTAAATTTTGGTCATATATTTTTGTACGGCATTCTTAACCATCGATAGATCCATTAAAAATAATAAGAAACCGCTCAGTGCCGTACAAAAATGGTGGTCCACCAAGTCGGAATTTTTATTTAATTTCCGAGAGTTACCGGGGGTAAATTTGGTCATTTGACCATGTACGGCATCTGTGTCATACTATTTCTATACTGCTTTTAATCCATTATTCCGCAACGCCGTACAAAAATCATGGGGACAAGGGGAAAAAATCGAGAGTTGTAATCCCCTCTCTTTCCCCACTCCAGGGGGTCATTTGACACAACACGAAATAAATTTATTTTTAAAGTATTTTATGCATAGATAATATTTTTTCATGTGCCGTACATTTTCGTTGGTTCAAAGGGGAAAAATCTGAAAAAGAAAAAAATCCATATAACGAAATGTTTGCTTTATATTTTTATAATAAAATATAAATATTACACACAGATGCCGTACATGGTCAAATGACCAAATTTACCCCCGGTAACTCTCGGAAATTAAATAAAAATTCCGACTTGGTGGACCACCATTTTTGTACGGCACTGAGCGGTTTCTTATTATTTTTAATGGATCTATCGATGGTTAAGAATGCCGTACAAAAATATATGACCAAAATTTACCGAGTCTACCTGTACTTTTCAATTCTCATCTGCACTCAGTTGGACAGCTTACAAGTGACGGCATAGTGATGAATCTTATTATTTTTTGCTCTGCTATCGTTCTAGATATGTCCCCTGGTGGTTCATTTGACCCATATTTTTGTCCTATGCGGGCTTGTAGTCTACAATGGAAATGGCTCATATTGTGCATTTCAACAGATAACATTACAAGATGAATCTATTAAGAACAAAGTAAGAGTGATTATGGTAAATTTCACAAAGACCACCATTCCAAAGGACAAGGACCTAGTCAATAATATTTATTTGGACACAGAAAATATTAAAGGTAAGTGACTCATTTCACTGGAATGTTCAAAACATGTGTCTGTGCAATGAGGCACAAAATATGTATTTTATGCAAATATGTATAATTTTTTTGTGTAATGGAAATTTTTAATTTTGTTGTAGAATTGAAAGGCAAGAAATCAGTCTATATGATAACCAGTGTGCTCATGGCGAAAACAATTGAATTCAGAGTAACTCGGGGAACATCATCTAGAATCTTCCATTTGGGAAATGCTTCCCCATTAGTCTTTGGCCTGGAAGAGTTTGTTATAGATGATGATGGAAAAATCATTGCTAAAGTAAGTAGATAATTTTTTATCAATAAAGGTTATGTATGTAATGTTTATTGATAGTGCTAAAATTGTCATAAATAAAGATTTTAATGATACATCTATACTAATATCATAAAGATGAAGAGTTTGTTTGTTTGAACGCGCTAATCTCGGGAACTACTAGTATGATTTGAAAAATTCATTCGGTGTTAGATAGCTCATTTATCGAGGAAGGCATATACATATCATCACGCTAAGACCAACCGGAGCGAAGCCACGCGGGTGAAACCGCGGAGCGCAGCTAGTTGGTTATAAATAGGAATGTACCAAGAAAATACCTCAAAACATATTATATACTCTTTTGTGTACAATAAATATACAAGTTTGTACTTTCAATAAAGTGTGATCATTGCTTTTATCAACAGATAACAAAAATGATTCATGTTGAATCTCAGTCATAATATTTCCAAGTAGTTCTATATAAATAATTCACAGATTAGTGATAATTTAATATTTTCATATACATTTGCACTAATGAATATGAGAAAATTTAATAAATTTTTATTTTATATTTAAATATTGTGTATGTGTGCAAGGATGGACAATATGTTTATTGAAAAATAAAATATTTAATATTCACAGTTAATATTTAAATTATAACCATGAAGTGTTAATGGATGGATACTATTGATATTATTGAAATCTTGAACAATGGAGACTTACAAGAATAGTATAGAATAGGTATATATAGGTACTTTATTCTTTAACTTCTTTATTATGCAACACTATACTTGGTATGCAACCTAAAGTACTTCCTACAATAATAATTACTATTTCAACTAACTTTAAAAAGGAGGAGATCTCAATTCAAGTAATTTTTTTTGTGTGTATGTAACCTTTCTGTTGGTTGAACTAATTTTTTATGATCCTTTATTTCAGTTAGTTTTTATTTAAATAACTAGCAATGCCCTGCGGTTTCACCCGCATAGATAGCGATATCGTTACAGTGAAAAGTCTACTATAGGTCGGACTATAGGTTTAATTTTTAATCACATAAAAATCACCTTTACCCCGTCCCGCACTACGGCCTTTTTTTTTTTTTTTTAGTGGGGAAATCTTTCATAGATACCCACGGCCTCCGGGGGAGGGGCCGTGGGTTATGTCGGATTCCTACTGACCAAAACCCCACTGTGTTCCGTCAAGACGCATATTGGTAGAATTCCTCCGTGACCCCCGCACTACGGCCTGCTCGAACAGTATACCTACTATTTTCTGTAGATTGACACTTTTAAAAATTCGTTATATCTTTTGAATGGAATATCCAATTCTTTTCATTTAAAAAGTATTTTGCTGGTATTGAAACAGTCTATAATAAAACATCATTTAATGGGATAAGGATTAATATATGTGTATGGATAACATGGTTTGATTACTGTCGGCACTTCTATTTACTTTGAAAACGTAAAAAAGTTGTTGTAGTAACATAACTACTGAAGATGGACATATGGTATCGCGGACTTTCTTGTAGATATTGATCCATTCTATAATACCGTAGAACATTTTTTTGTTCTATCTTCAATAGATTCCGCAGCGCACGCGATGACAGCATTTTTATTAAGGAATTTTTTACACCTTGGGTTACATTATTGCATTTTTGGTAAGGATCTCTATTTTTTTTGAAAATGCAATATAGCCTATGTTACTCAGTGAAGATGCAGCTTTCTAATGGTGAAAGAATTTTTGAAATCGGTCCAGTAGTTTATGCGTGAAAACCATACATACATACATACATACTTACATAATTACAAACTTTTCCTCTTTATAATATTAGTATAGATTATTTAGGCCAGTATGGCAATTAATTTTGTATTATCAGAATTGCCGTACACTTAATTGCAGTTGGTCTATTTTGTTTCTATACAGTAATCTACATTCATTAACAAATATACTATCATATATGTTTCTAATTGATGGCTTATCAACTTTACCATGGCAAAAGTTGGCAATGAAAGAATGATGACATTATACTCAAGGTCCTTCTAAAATAACAGCCCACTTTTATCTATAACGAGTCTATAACTGTGTAAAATAATATTATGTCCATTAATATTATTAAAAAGTGGAAATGTTCAAAAGTTAATGGCATTTTTTGGTTTTTGAAGAATAGCCACTATAGAATTGTATTGATTGATTATTGTATTTTGAATGTCTTAGAATTTTAAATGTAAGGTTTGCCAAGGCTACCACATATACCTAAACTCTTAAACTAAATTCAGAAAATAAGTATATTTATTTATTCTAGAAAAAAATAGGGAACTGAAACATGACTAATTTTAGTTGATTGATTATATTATGTACTTAGCCTTGTTTTTGTTAAATGTTGTTGCCCTAATACATAGATAACAGAGAAGGTTAGTTTGTGTGAAAGAACAATGCCTCAGCATTTAAGCCTTAAGGATTTATTTTTGTAGTATAGGGTCGCGTTAGAGTATATATTGTATAGTAAAGGAGAATAACGAAAATAATTGTTATTTATGAATTGTTATATTTATGAACAATAATTACAATATTGGTTTGCATTTGCAAGTAACTACTTCTTTACCACAATAAAGACATTTTAAAATGTTAAGAGTATGCTATGTTGCAAAGTGCAATATAGGTTAATCAAGAATCTTTTTATGACTAAACAAACACAGTCATTAGATGCCTGGACTATGAACACTCATGAATGCGTGACACGTGTTCACAAGCTGAACATAACTGGTAACTGACTTCTGCAAGTGTATCCAAAAATAAAAGAGGTACTAAATTGCTTATTTCCCTTTAATAGTGCTTGAGCAATGTTCAACTACCTGAGCTAGTGTTTATGATTTTTCAATTATCGAGTAGAGAAAATACTCCCTGTATGATATTGACAATATTTTGGAAACTTCAGAAATTGATAAAATCAAGTAATTTTATTCATTCATTTGCTAACTTGTGCATTTACAACCTTAGTAGGATTACTAAGGATATTCACATACATACCTAGTCATACAGTTACATAATCACGGCCTTGTAATTATAAATCAAGCGTAGGTAATTTTAATAATAGGCCTAAAGGATATAAAATTATATGCTATATGTAAATGCTAACGCACTGCATTCGTAGGGTACAATATTATGAAAAATTATGTATACCTATATAGGTACTAAGTTTACATTGATATCATGGTTTAATTATGACCAGTCATGGTAATTAAAAAACAATACTGCCCATGTATGAATATCAAGGGCACAAACAAAATGTCTATCGGTCTATGACCTAAAAAAATAAATTACATTAAAATGGAGCTAGGTATATACTGAATATGGTTTACTCAATATTTTGGGTAGTAAAATGCGTTTGTAAAAAATATAATAGTTTAGAAAGTAACAAAATAGAGATAATTATCTATAAATAATTATACTAAGGTAGTTACCGACTTCATTATAATACAAAATCATTCTAGATTAGATAACCTACTTGATAACTGGGTGAATATTTAGCACATTACGTCATTTCATAGTAATTGATCTAATGAATATGATAATGAACTTATAGATGTAAATATTATTGTAACACAAGCATACATAGTTTAGGTCTAGAACCTTATCGTAAGAATAATCATAGATATATATGTATACAAAATATAGGAATGGTATCTTGGTGTGTACAAATTAATTGATATGGTTATTAATATACGTTGGCAATCTTAGGTGTAACCAAAACAGAGATTGGTTTAAATCTAGACTTAGCATTTTGGCAAAAGGCCCAACATTGCCTAACAGACTTAATGATTTTGTTCATGACTACAAGGATATTTATATCCTAAATAAATTATTATGACATAGTTGTTCAGTGTGTCATTTTATATTTATTATAGGGGACAGTAGGCTCAGCATGTATCGGTAAAATAAAATAATATTAAGTAGTTATTTCCCTCGCTCAGTTGCATGTCCTCGTTAAAATTTAAAGAAATTACAACTTTTGTTTTGATTTTTCTTCCACTCTCTTGATGTAACACTCACAATCAGCATTAAATGCAAAGTGAACCTCTGTCGATTGCGAATTATTGTACATATAGCACAAGCTTGAAATTGAATACAATGTACCTATTCGAAGAAATAAATTTCCTACGAATCACCATGACTCGATCAATTTGATATGAAACATTAATCGATCGATATCGATGTTTTTTCCACGCCTATTTCGTATTCATATCGCAATGGCTCATCATTAAATTGCATAGTATGCATTGAGGTAGGGTTGCCAACACTTCATCATCAAAATATAGTATTTTCCAAAATAAGGTGCAAAAAATATAGTACTTACATTAAAAAAAATATAGTATTTTATGGGAAAAACAAAAAAAAAATAGACAAATATATATTTGTTAATTATTTATTTTTATAAAAACTATATTTTTGCACTTATGGCACTGTGTAACAGCTTTTTGTTAAAATAAACTAGATTTCCGCCCGCGGCTTCGCCCGCTTTGTCTAAAACATAATAAATTATATACTAAAACCTTCCTCTTGAATCACTCTATCTATTAAAAAAACCGCATCAAAATCCGTTCCGTAGTTTTAAAGATTTAAGCATACATAGGGACATAGGGATATAGGGACAGAGAAAGCAACTTTGTTTTATACTATGTAGTGAAGTGTCATAATATGCTTTGTCATATTCAATTTTTATCAATTTTAAAAGCTCATTTTTTATCAGTGATATACAGGGTGACTGGTAATTCGACGTGATCCTTCAAAGGGGTCATTTGCAACAAATTAAGTCCAGTTAACCAGGGGTCAAAAATGGATGGTTATTGAGCTATGACGGATTTTAATATGAAAATTTTCTGCCTTTTTATCAAAAACAATTATTATGAAAAAACTACTACACTGTTAGCATTCAATTGATATTTTTTTGAAAGCCGAAGAATAAGCGATCAGTTAAAAAAAAAGAGGGGTTGCACTCCGGGAGTGCCGGCAGAAGTGAAAACTTGATTATTAACGTTGAGCATGTTTGATATTTTGGAATGGTATCTGTCTTACGCTTTTTCGATCAGGTCACGTGTACTGACGCGAGTTTAAGATTTTATACCCATTACAGAAAAAGTGCTCAACGCCGCTAAAGAAGTTTTCACTTCAAAAAAACTTGCCCAAAACTTGCATCACCTCAAAAAGAAATGGGTCATAGCTCAATAACCATCCATTTTTGACCCCTGGTTAGCTGGACTTAATTTGTTGCAAATGACCTCTAGTATAACCCCTTTGAAGGATCACGTCGAATTACCAGTCACCCTGTATATGTGCAATAGCTTATATGACTTTAGCCATCTTAACAATAATTAAAAGGCGCGTTCTTATTTTTTTTTAATGAAGGATTTGTTTGTTACATTTGTCGGTGTTGAAAATATAGTATTTTTGAAATATAGTACAATACTATATATTATAGTACGGTTGGCAACCCTACATTGAGGTATTATTACTACGTACCTAGTATGATCTATTTAGTACCTATTTATAAATTATATCAATTACTAGCCGCATGTCCCGGGTTGTCCCGAGATAAGAAATAAAGCCCACAACACAAACAATCACAAAAAGTCTGGCTTTCTATTGGAAAAATAATTTTCAAAATAATTTCAGTATCATCCAAGATACTACACAAACATAATCTTTTTATATTGATAGTAGGTATAGAATTACAGGTGAATATTATAGTGCTAACCATAGAAGTTGTTATTTAGATTTCTATGGTGCTAACATATTATACAAATAAAGTGATTCCCCGACGTGTGACGAAGATCGGGGTGTGTCTGAATAAATAGCAGTGATTGGCCAATCAACAAGGCTATAAATCCATGTTATATCGCAATATTTAAATAATTAACCTAGAGGTTATCTCGAGAATGTAATTTCAATATTAAGAACGTAAAATGATAAACGATTGACGATGTGAGTGCTTACGTGTTCGCTATTGTGTTATCTTTTGCGTTGTAAATCAAGTCACGTACTTATTATATTAATGCTAATCTATATATAGATATTTATTTGAGGATGTAGATAAATTTAAAACTTCATATTGTTCCGTCTTCAGATAAATGTACCTATTATGTTAAAAATAAGAATAAGTTTGAAACTATCCAAATCGTACCTACCTACCAACTTACAAAAAATTGTACCTACCTAAGTACAATTTTACGTTCTGTCCTAAATCTTAAATATAATAATTATTAAGCGTAACACTTTTTTATTTTTAAAGTGAAACTTTTATTACATCGTCTCAAACTTTTTGGTCTGTGTAGCGCATGTCGCGTGTATCGCGGCTGCCGAGTAGGTATACCTACTCGGCAGCCGACCGTCACGCGACATGCGCTACACAAAGCAGTGTTCGGAACCGTTCGAACAGTTTCACTTTTACCGTGGTTTCATAAAACCACACAACATTTTTTACCTGGTAGTCGCATTTCTATATGGCTTCCCATTATACTAGGTCTGTAAAAATAATATATTGCCTTAATCGACTGAATTTTTACATCTCTTATTTTTATTTAAAATAATAGGTATTAGACTAGAGTAGATAATTTTTGAAACAAAAAAAAATCGCAGTCGGATGAAACCCATTAGAAAAGGAGGGGAATATGATAAAAATGTAAGGAAAAATAAATTACGGTCAATCCGAGTTCGGGAAGCGGGAGGGGGGAGCTTTTAAGAGAAAAAAATGGTTTCTCTCGATTTCCGACAAAACTACAAGTCCTATAGAAAAAAGTTCAATGGCAAAGTTGTAGGTAATTAAAAGTTCTACAACTTTTGTATTCACAATTTTTTCACATAACCTAAAAATTTAGGTGAAAAATTCAAAAAACCAAGTTTTTGGTCTTTTATTTCTATGTACTTCAAAATTTATTTTTTATCTACGATATTTGGTGGAAACTTACTTTATTATGTTCCAAATACACTGTAATTTATTTGATTGAAAATATTTATTTTTTCGCCTTATTTTGAATTAATACCAAAAAAACAACCTAATTTTCAATCGAAAAGTCACCCGTCAAAATATCAGCTTTTTTCAAAAACTTGGGGTGCCTTTTATTCATTGAAATCTCTACTTTCATATGGTGTAAAAAAAATAAACACCACCATTGTAAATGTTCTCAGGAAATGCATACAAACAGTCTGAAAATTAGCTTTTACTAAATCAGGCACACTTCTCGAACTACCTGAAATGTTTTTATCGACATCATTTTGCTTTTGAATATGCTGTAAAATATTAAACTTAGAACAGATAATTATTTTTCTTTTGAAATATTACCGAAAAGCCGATACAAGAGAAGATATAGAGTTCAAGAAGTGTGCCTGATTTAGTAAAAGCTAATTTTCAGACTGTTTGTATGCATTTCCTGAGAACATTTACTATGGTGGTGTTTATTTTTTTTACACCATATGAAAGTAGAGATTTCAATGAATAAAAGGCACCCCAAGTTTTTGAAAAAAGCTGATATTTTGACGGGTGACTTTTCGATTGAAAATTAGGTTGTTTTTTTGGTATTAATTCAAAATAAGGCGAAAAAATAAATATTTTCAATCAAATAAATTACAGTGTATTTGGGACATAATAAAGTAAGTTTCCACCAAATTTCGTAGAAAAAAAATAAATTTTGAAGTAGATAGAAATAAAAGACCAAATACTTGGTTTTTTGAATTTTTCACCTAAATTTTTAGGTTATGTGAAAAAATTGTGAATACAAAAGTTGTAGAACTTTTAATTACCTACAACTTTGCCATTGAACTTTTTTCTATAGGACTTGTAGTTTTGTCGGAAATCGAGAGAAACCATTTTTTTCTCTTTAAAGCTCCCCCCTCCCGCTTCCCGAACTCGGATTGACCGTAATTTATTTTTCCTTACATTTTTATCATATTCCCCTCCTTTTCTAATGGGTTTCATCTGACTGCGATTTTTTTTATCTTTTCATTATTTTCAAAGGCTTCTACCCCAGTCTATATTCAAAGCGAATAAAGTTAATATTGTATGAATAAAGAAAATAAAAAAGAAAAACAAAATATAGGTTCCACCGAGATTTGAACTCGGATCGCTGGATTCAAAGTCCAGAGTGCTAACCATTACACCATGGAACCGTTGAGCGTTAGTTTGAATTTGTCGATAAGTTTTCGATATGTGATGAACGAACTTTATCTATAATGTATTTGCTTGCATTTTTTATATAGTTCTACTTTTCATTCTAGTAGATCGGGTCATTAACATTGTAGAAATTTCATTGAACCCTGGTGTGCTAATATTAACTATAAGTACATTTAGCAATAGAAGTATTATATTTAATTTGATAATAATTTCTTTACAGGTACCAGTGACCATCAAGTCTAAGAGTCTTCATTGGAAAAAGTTGGATCCCTCAGACCAACTGTACATCGTCGACAAGCCGGTCGAGTGTGAAGAGTAATCTCAACATCAAAACCATTATTGGATTTAATTGTAGGGCCTAACAGGGCTTGCATTTTATAAAATACTTGAGTATTGTAATGCTTAGATGGCAGTTCTATGAAGTAGGCAGTGAACACACTATTCTGTGTTTAAAAATTGCGCTTTAAGAAGGTTATGAGCCTTATTTATTTTTTACGTGTACCTAGATTAAAAAACCTTCCTCACAGATACAAAAATAAGTTTTAGATTTTACTATATAATATGTAATTTATAACCCATCACAATATTTTTAATGAAATGATAATAGAATAATCATTCAAAATGATATTATGTAACAAATTTTAATTCATCATCTTTTAAAAAAAAATTAAATGCTATGCTGAATGAAAGAAAATATTGTCATTGAAAAATAATTAATTTACAATTATTGTATTACATTTGTTGATGTTGCTAAAAGAAGATATTATGTATCCAGGGCGTCTTAGATTCTATTTAGGTTGTAGGTAATAGTACTTAGTTTAGTACTTACTGTGTTTGTTGCATAGACATGACATTGTCTTCGAAATTGTTACTTAAATATTATCAAAAAATACTATTTTAACATCTTTTTCGTGCCCATATTTATACATTCCAGCACTTAAAAATATCTTTAAAATTAATTAATCTGTGATTATTTGAGTACCATGTGACAACTGTTCAGTTTATTTTTAAGATTTTGTGATCATTAAGTACTTAATGTGATTATTTTAACAGATGTACTGTTGAGTATCAGTATTGAAATAAATTTTATTGTGTGTATACCTCGTTTTTTATTTCTCATCATCCCATTTTTTTTTACATTATAATATACTAGCGACCCGCCCCGGCTTCGCACGGGTGCAATGCTGATACTAAATACACTACAGAAAAACTGTGAACGTTGTATATAAAAACATAGCGGCCCGCTCCGGCTTCGCACGGGTATAAAATAGATAGCCGGGCGGTCGGCCGGTACCGCCGCAAACGCTACGTCCCGCAATTTTTAAATCTGTAATATCTTCGAAAATATTCACTTAAATCATACGGTGTAAAGGGCCATATAGATCTATATGAAATGAACAATGTATTCAAGGTATTTAATTGGTTATGGATTCATGCTGTATTGGTTAAAATCGCATCGAAAATTAGCCATTATTTGTCGTAAAAAGTAAATGACAAAAAAAAGTTATTGTGGGTTATCCATAAGAGATAGACATATACCATCGCGGACTTTTCTATTAACCTTTTCAATATGTATAATACTTAGTACATTATTTTGATAAAACTCGTAGAGTTCAGCCTGCGTTTGCAATGTAAGCGGTAAAAATGTAATTTTTTACGACATCACATTAGAAACCTCAAAAATAACTGTACTTCTCCACTATTTAATGGATGTTATTATACATATAAACCTTCCTCTTGAATCACTCTATCTATTAAAAAAAACCGCATCAAAATCCGTTGCGTAGTTTCAAAGATTTAAGCGTACAAAGGGACATAGGGACATAGGGACAGGGAAAGCGACTTTGTTTTATACTATGTAGTGATAAGTTCTGATCTCATCTATATTATATGAAATAATTGAACCTCCCACCTTTGTCAGAGTAAAAAAATGTACAAAATTTACATGAAGCACTCAGGAATCATGTGCAATATTCAACAGTAAAAGAATTTATGAAATCAGCTAAGTAGTTTCTGATATTAGTGCATACAAACTCTTCAGGTTTGTTATTACTCATTAGTATATATACTGACTATAGACAAATTCTTATTGTTTCACTTTTAAATAAAATATTAAGTTGTTTAAAGAATTATGGTATTTTTTTATGACATAACATTTACACATTACAGGGCCAGGGTCAGTAATCAAATAATACAGATTACATATTCATATTTTTTTTAATAAGGAAAATAGCAAGATGGACTTTAATATTTTTTAATTGTCTTTCTAATGAGGGCCATTCTTTGTTTATGGGCTTCTGTAACAGCAGCTCTTTTGTATGGGCGCAACTCATCATTACCAAAACCAGGAATCCACATATTCCATTGTCTTTCTGTAAGAAAAAATATAACATTTAGTAATTGACTTCAATGGAAACTTAAATGACAGATAAGGAATTGTTTGCAGACTTAGATTACAAAAAGGACATGTCTAATGATTACATATTGAAAACAAACAAAAGTAAATAAATCTATTAAATAAAGATTTAAAAAAAGTAATAAATTTATAAAAATCTAGATACATTACCTAAGTGTAATTGAACATCTCTAAGTTCCACAGTGGGAGCGTGTCTATGCTTAGCGAGGGAGCATGCTGCATTTAATGTAGTGTCAATGAAATCGTCAGCTAATTGCAGCAGCATCTCTTCTACTTCCTCATCTAATTGCACCGTGGGATCCACCTCTCTTACTAGTTCTTGCAATCTTGGTCTACTTAATAGCTGAAATAGAAATTAGCACATTATTGACATATTTTGACCAAAGCAACAAAATATACACCAATAATTTATATGATATGTAAATAATGTTAATATTTATATGCCTGTAAACACAATGATCGAGTAATGTATACATTGACCATTTACCTGTGTTGTCTGATCTCCAGAAGAGTTTTGATTACTTTTAGAGTTAACTTGAGCCTGCCCCATAGGGCTGTGTTGAGACGGCGATCCTTGGATAGAAGAAGATTGTAATTGTGGACTTTGCAATGGGTTATTCACATATTGTATGGTCCCTTGGTTTATTGTTCCTATTGTCGGCATATTGGCTCCTTGGATCGAACCGCTCGACATTATAATATATCACCGACCAGTTCCGGAATTTTGCAAGGTAGTGTGGGTGTTGGTGGTTTCTTCATTCAAATTATTGTTAACCTTCATGAATAATCACTTTTTATTACAAAGTTGCAAAAATAAAAAGCGTCAGTAAGTATCTATCAAAAATACAGAATGATTGACGTTTATTTGTTGTCAAATGTCAAACGACAAAAAATTACGGTGACCATAGTTTTCGTTTTCTTTTTTTTTCGCTGCTTTGTTGTGTCGGAGAAAACACGTGTCTCAGAGATTGTTTTTGTTTTTTACGTTTTTTATTATCCTATTATTTTTCTAGTGATACCAAACTTTTTGTTGTGTTTGTGCTGTTTAGGTAAGCAATTGAAAACTAATTTTCCTTCTGCAATATGGGTCCTGACCCTCCAGACCTTAATAAACCACCGGATCTACAGAGTGAGATGATGGAAGCGGAGTCTACGGGCCACAAAAGGCCCCGTTCCGATCACTCCTCTAAAGACTCTGACATTTTACCCTCCAAACGCCATATCCCTGATCACGACTATACTATCCCAGCCTCCCAAACTACCTATATTGATCCAATTCTTTTGAATCCCCCATCTTACACTGGCGAAGAGAGTGGACCATACATAGTATATGTGTCTCGCACAGAGGAAGACCCTTCGGCTGGTCTAAGTATAAGACCCATTAAATTCGGTTCGTTCTTATATAAACACCGTGTCCAGAACATAACTAAAGATGGTGTTAGACCTATAGGCCGTAATAAAATATCGGTACAATTTACTTCAGCAGCAGATGCAAATAATTTTCTTAATTTTTCAAGTTTAAAGGAAGCGAAGTTTCAAGCAACTATTCCCTTGTTCCATATAACCCGTATGGGCATCGTCAAGGGTGTCCCTACTGAATGGTCAATGGAGGAATTTGTAAGTTACATAGACTTTCCAGGAGGACGTGGTAAGGTTTTAAAGGCGAGGCGTTTAAATAAAAAGCAGAAAATTGATGGAGTGACGTCTTGGACACCGTCCCAATCTGTAGTCCTTACCTTCCAGGGGCAAACTATGCCTAATAAAATATACTGTTTATACACTGCCATGCCGGTTGAGGTCTATCAATTTCCAACAATTCAGTGTTTTAAGTGCTGTCGGTTCGGTCACGTTCGTGAACAGTGCCGTTCCAAAGATCGCTGCTATCGGTGCACTCAAATGCACGCAGGTGATACCTGTCCCAAAACAGAAGTAGAGGCGTCCTGCCTCTACTGCTCAGCTAACCACTTTGCAACTGACAAAAGCTGCCCAGAGCAGGGTCGTCAAAAAGCGATTAAATTGTTGATGGCGACTGAAGGTGTCTCATTTGAAGAGGCATCAAAGTTGATCCCAGCTTCACGCAAAACATTTGCGGAAAACGTTAAGACCCATCCATCCACCATCCACTCAGTAACGCCTGAATCCCACCTCACATTATCAAGCCAACCTATCCCTACGGTTTCTTACAAAAAAACTGTAATGAGATCTCCCCGCCCCAGGGCTACTTTGGGAACCACTTATGATACAGTCGCTCATAACGCCATTGTTCGCGACGTTCCACCTTCCCTCCCCAATGGGTGCGCTCTAATTAATAATACTACCTCACCCTCGGCCCCTTCGCGCGATGATAAACTTTTAGATATGTGTTTATCTTTTATTGAAAGTTTAATAAATGAATACCCCGAAAAATTACCGTCCAACGTTGCCTTAAGATTCTCCCGTTTTTCTTCCATTCTTTCAAACCATGGATCTAGTGTTCCTCCAGTGGAATGCACAGAGTATTCGTCGCAAAAAACATGATCTGATAGAGTTAATTGCCTTGCATAAGCCTGTTGTGGCTGCCATCTCGGAGACATGGTTAATTCCTGGTTCTCATTATTGGGTTCCGGGATTTTCTTGTTTGCGTGATGACAGGGATGACGGTTATGCTGGAAGTGCTCTACTTGTAAACCGATCGATCCCATTCACCCAGATCCCTCTTCCGTCGCACGGGCGGTATTTCAACGCCGTCGCAGTGCGAGCCTTTGATATCTCCTTTTTATCTGTTTATATACCTCATCCTCATCCCAGTATCATCCCTGATCTATCGTTAATTATTTCCTCTCTCCCCTCTCCCGTGATAGTTATGGGAGACTTCAATGGCCACCATACTTCATGGGGATCTTATATGTGTGATACCTTTGGACGACTTTTAGTGGACCTCTTTGATGATCTAAATTTATGTATAATCAATGATTGTGCCCCTACTAGAAGAGTTTCCCCCATGCAAAATCCTAGAACTGTAGTCGACTTAAGTATTTGTTCATCTATATTAGCCTCATCCCTTTCTTGCCGCACCCTTCCCTCTACATTTGGTAGTGATCATTTCCCAATTCTCCTTTCCTGTTCTCGTACTGTTCATATCCCCACCTCCTCTTTTCCTCCCTTACTTAAATATAAATTAGAAAGCGCTGATTGGGACTCTTTTGCACTCAATCTTGATTCTAAAGTAGCTAATCTACCAGAAATTCTTCGACAAAATTGCATGTTCTCATATAACTCCTTTGTTACCTGTCTCCACTCTGCTGCTTCTGAAACCCTGCCTGTAAAGCGAACCGCCTCATCCTCTCCCAGAAAAATATCCCCTCCCTGGTGGGATCACGAATGTTCTGAGGTAATTATTGAGCGAAGGAATGCCGAAGACAGGTACAATTCTAATATGAGTTTCGAAAATTTTATTGTTTACAAACGAAATGCTGCTCATGCGAAACGATTTCTTTCTAAAAAAAAGAAACGAGGCTGGATACGATTCTGCGAGAGTTTATCACCTACTACACCTCCATCCATTGTATGGAAAAATATCCGTAGATTCCGTGGTTCTCTTTCCTATGCCAACCCATCCTCCAATAACCCTGATATCTGGCTCAATGATTTTATAAATAAATTAGCCCCCCCTTTTGTCCCTTCTGCGGATCTTATTCTCCTACCTCCATTTGATTTTATTTCTTATAATAATGTTTATGGAATAGATAGCCAGTTTTCTAGCCAAGAGCTGGATACCGTGCTTGAAGGCCTAAAGGATTCGTCCCCAGGGCTAGATGGCATCCCCTATTCATTTTTAAGTAGATCTAATAGTTCAACAAAGTCATATTTTCTCAATTTGATTAATTTATTTTATGAAACCGGTTCTACCCCTGATTCCTGGAAATCCCAACTCATCATACCCATTTTAAAACCTGGTAAAGACCCGATTGATCCTAATTCTTATAGACCTATTGCACTTTCTTCCACATTATCCAAAGTTATGGAACATTTAATAAAAAACCGACTGGAGTGGCACGTTGAGAGAAATAATCTCCTTGCTCGCTCTCAATTTGGGTTTAGGAAAGGCATGAGTGTTTTAGATAGCCTCAATATCCTTACCACTGACATACGCTTAGCCTTTCAGCAAAAAGGATTCTTGGTGGGTGTGTTCCTAGATATTGTATCAGCGTATGATAACGTCCATCTTCCGGTACTCAGACATAAGCTGTCTCAGATGAGTATCCCTGCGAGGATGATACGTTTTATCATGAATCTATTAACGATAAGATATATTCATGTGCGCGGCTCTTCTTCAAGTAGAGTTACATTTAAGGGCCTTCCCCAAGGATCAGTTTTGAGCCCAATTCTTTATTCAATCTACACGAATGATTTAGAAAGTACTGTTACTCCGTTTTGCAATATCTTACAGTATGCGGACGATATTGCATTGTATGCTTCATCTGACAATATGGATGATGTCGTTGAACGCCTTAATAGTGCAGTATCCAATTTAGAAGTCTGGATGAATGACCATGGTCTGTCTCTATCACCAGCTAAAAGTAATATTGTAGTATTCACCAAAAAACGTTCATTTTCTCCCCCCGTGG
This sequence comes from Colias eurytheme, assembly GCF_061535395.1. Lineage (NCBI taxonomy): Eukaryota > Metazoa > Arthropoda > Insecta > Lepidoptera > Pieridae > Colias > Colias eurytheme. Next base: position 6,321,833 of record NC_142999.1, on the reverse strand, counting down.
TGATTCTTGACAGTTCTGTAATGCCTGTGGTAAGTAAGGTCAAATTTTTGGGTGTTGTGTTGGATCAAAAATTAAGTGGTATTGCACACATTGACTACATTGTACAAAAGTGCGAAAAAAATATTAATGTGCTACGTTCACTCGCTGGAGTGTGGTGGGGTTCCCATCCATATTGCCAGAAACTCGTCTATAATGCAATAATTCGAAGCCACCTAGATTATGCATCTTTTATTTTTGAGCCTTGTAGTAAATCTGCATTGGTAAAACTAGATAAGATCCAATATAAATGTTTACGCCACATACTTGGTGCAATGAAATCGTCTCCAGTTAACGCTCTCCAAGTAGAATCTGTGGATCCACCTCTGTTTCTTCGCCGACAGTATCTTGCCGATAAATACTTTTTTAAAATAACGCAGTACTCATCACATCCTCTTCTTAACAAGCTCCAGAATCTATTACATTCTCTCACCTCCAATACTTTACGTTCGCCATCTGATTTCCCTTGTATCCTTAAAAGCCTTATTAAGTTTTATCGCCTTCCAGATCCTTCTTTTCAACTTGATAATCACCCTCTATATCTAACAAATTACAATGCTCTAGTTTTTAAGCCTTCCATTATTTTAAGTTGTGGTATAATTAAAAGTTCCCCTGATGCAAATATGTCTCTCAATAGACTCATTTCATCTCGTTGGCACGATTACAATTACTTCTATACTGATGCCTCTAAATCGTCAAATTGGCTACCGGTTGGAGTAGCTGTGTGGCATTCAAACTCTAAAACTATACTGCAATATAAATGTCCTCCGCTTTCTTCTGTCTTCACTGGCGAGGCAACAGCTATTTTAGAAGCTATTAACTTCATCCTCTCCCATAACCTTAAAAAATCTATCATCTTTACCGATTCTCTAAGCTGCCTTCAATCAATATCTTCGAACCCATTCCGTTCTAAATCAAATTTTCCAGTTATTCTACAAATAAGATCCTGCCTTTTTAACTGCTATGAAAAGAACCTCAGCGTTTTATTAGTTTATATTCCAAGCCATTCGAATATTACTGGTAATGAGAAAGCCGACGCCCTAGCAAAAGCAGCTATGTCTAGTGGTACCCTAGAACATTATTTAAACTATTCATACGATCTCCTCCCCCTTGCTAAGTCCCGCCTGGAAAGTATGTGGAACTCTTTGTGGAATAGCTCAAACAAGGCTAAATACTTCAGAGATATACAGCCCACGGTTCCCTGCAAGCCGTGGTTTTTCAAATATAAAAATATTAATAAATCTACAGTGTCAACCATTTGTCGTCTCCGACTAGGCCATGCTTCCACACCAGTGCACCTAGCAAAAATTCATGTTCGTGATAACTCCTTATGCGAGTGTGGCTTAGCCGAAGGTGACAATGATCATATATTTTTTGAGTGCCCTAAACGAAATTCCTCACTTTTGGATCTCCTTCCCCCTGATGTTCCCCGCCCCACTAATTTTAAATGTTTATTGTGTTTGGTTCCCTCCTCATTTGTAAATGTTTTATCCAAATTTATCCACCTCAATAATCTTAAATTTTAATGCTTTGCTTTTGTATATGTCCTGTTTGGTTATCCAGGTAAGACTGATCCAGCATTTGAACTGCTCAATCTCTTCCGTGATTTTTCCTCAGCACAGAGCATCAAGTTGCTACATTATAACCGTAGTCACTGAAATAAACGTTCAATTTTGATCTGTGCACACATGACACTTGACACTGGCAGAATCCGTCCTTTTGGGATTGGGAAGGCCATAGACAGAAAAGAAGAAGAAGAAGACCATAGTTTTCAAAGGTATCACATGTAATAGTATTGTCGTGAATGGCGTGTAATAAATCCTATATACAGGGCCCTACCGTGACTAGCTGTGAAAAAAAAATTATTAAATTTAATAAAAACTTCGCAGTTTGTAAGGATGGAGAGATGCATCATGCATGTATGATTTTAACTCTTTTATGAAAAAAATAAATAAATAAATGGATGCGGATTTAGATGAAACTTTACAGTATCTTACGCACACAAGTAACTCATGAGCTATAGAAATACTTGATTAAATTGCATACATAGCTAGTTATGATTAAAATGTGGGGGTGGGATTAAATGTTTTTTAGAGGTGTTACTTGCTCTGTGATTAATCCTTGAAGTGCATACTGCATATACAGAGACTTTTAAGCAATTTACAAGTTTTAAAAAATCAATTGATACACATTTAGTCTTATCTTTATGAATTTCGATAATAATTGATAAAATAAATGATTTTTCGCTGTTAAAAAATAATTTCACTTGCTATTGAGCTTGGTATCTGGTATGAGTTACATTATTTTCAAAGATTTTAGGATAAAAAATTAAACAACTCATTGGAAGTGTTTCAAAATATTTATTGTGATATTATTATTATGGATTTATATCCAGTACCTCGAATTGTGGCGGTACTATTATTATTGTTATTATTTTAAGCTAAAACTAATCTATTTCATCTTCTAAAGAAGATGAGATATCCGACAAGTCGTCTTGGCTTATAAACTTGTCTTCCGGTATTTTATCCATTTTCATATCAGCGCTGAAGGTTTTTAACGCCATTCTTATATCCCAATCATGAGCTCGAAGTCGCCTGTAAAGCAAACATCAGCCTGATAAAAATAAAAACATAAAAATAAATAAGTTGTAAATGACAATCAGAGTATATTTATCGCCGTCATCAGTTGCATTAAAATGTTGACGACGCGGTTGGCGCAGTGGTAAAGTAACTGCCTACTGAGCCGACGGTCCCGGGTTCGATCCCCGGTCAGGGCAAATATTTGTGTGATGAACTCAATTATTTGTTCTTGGGTCTGGGTGTTATTATCTATATATGTATTTATTAAATACTAGCGGTCCGCCCCGGCTTCGCCCGTGGTACATATTTACGTTTTCTCTACATAAGAACCATCCTCGTACTTCAAGGAATATAATAAAAAAAGAATTATCGAAATCGGTTCACCCGTTCTCGAGTTATGCGCTTACCAACACATTTTGCGATTCATTTTTATATATAAGACTAGCGGCCCGCCCCGGCTTCGCCCGTGGTACATATGAAAAATAGATGTTGGCCGATTCTCAGACTTACCCGATATGCACAGAAAATTTCATGAGAATCGGTCCACCCGTTTCGGAGGAGTATGCAGACTAACATTGTGACACGAGAATTTTATATATAAGATTATATTTATCGTCGCCTAGTACCCACAACACAAGCCTTAATTGAGCTTACTGTGGGACTAGGTCGATTTGTGTAATAATGTCCTATAATATTTATTTATTTATTTAAAAATACTTGAAGAGTTGTCCTTTAGTCATTCAAAGGGCTAGTCAATAGTCATTCATTCAAATAGCAGATTCAACAGAGGCGTGGGCGTGTATAATTTTTTTTTTTAATAATTCGGAACACTCACGTCTCGACTTCTGATCTTCGGAGCTGAGTATAATGAGTGAAAGCCCTACAAATAATATCGCGCTCATCAGGGTCTGGGTTTATAAGAGTTAGCTGATTCTCGTGTCTCACAGGATTCTGGAATGAAATGTAAATTAAAAACAAAAAAAAAATTAGTATGTGTACCAAGCACACGTGTCAGAAGTGGAACTTCTTTGGCAAGATTCAAAGATACCAAAACCGTCGCCTTACTCCATGATGAACGACCGCGAAACGCGACCTTGAAATTTTACTCTCATCGCGCCTAAAGAAGTTTTACTTCAAAAACAAAAATAAATAAATCGTCTAATATTATAAAGCTGAAGAGTTTGTTTGTTTGTTTGAACGCGCTAATCTCAGGAACTTACTGGTCCGATTTGAAAAATTCTTTCAGTGTTAGATAGCCCATTTATCGAGGAAGGTTTTAGACTATATATCATCATGCTAAGGCCAACAGGAGCGAAGAAATCCGCGGGGAACAGCTAGTTTTATATAAACTAGCGGTGATAAAAGATTAATTTCAAGTTATAAATGGAATAATTATATACATACCTTAAAACTATTTTCTTTTAATTCATCAGATGCAAACGAAATAGAAAACATTTCCCTAGAAATATTATACATCGATTTATCACGTTCAGCATAGTGGTTGAATAAAAATGTTCTTCTGAAGTTGAATAATCTTTCTGTCCCAGCATTGGCACCAACTTCCTTGTATACTCCATCTATTATTATATATAGGAATTGTTTCTGCAAAGTAACAAATTAATTTTGAATTACAATATAATTACTCTGCTACAGTTATTTAAAAAACTCATTATTAGACTTTTAAGTCTAAAAAAATAAAAATCCATTTAAAAATGACTATTAGAATATTGTAGACTAGCTTACCGCCCGCGGCTTCGCCCGCTTTGTCTAAAACCTAATAAATTATATACTAAAACTTTTCTCTTGAATCACTCTATCTATTAAAAAAAACCGCATCAAAATCCGTTGCGTAGTTTTAAAGATTTAAGCATACAAAGGGACATAGGGACAGAGAAAGCGACTTTGTTTTATACTGTGTAGTGACTTACATCGTGTCTAAGGACGTCAATCGTAAATGTAGTTGGATCATGGATAGTTTCTGGTAACAAGCTGTGAACACCAACAATAGCACATTTCTTCTTGTACCACCTTTTATGAGTCAATATTAACTGTTTCTTTACTGGATCTAATATATTTCTCGAGTGCATAGCCAGTTTCGGCATTTTTAACTCCTCTGTATCTATAAAATTATTACTTTTATTCAATACATATTATGTATCAATTAAGTTAATTTAGTGTATAAAATTCTCGTGTTGCTGTGTTTGAAGTGAAACTTCTCCAAAACAGCTTGATCGATTTTCATGAAATTTTGTAATTAGAATTAAAATCTATTTTCTATATCCCTACGTGATAAAAGAAAGGCAGATCAGCGTTTGACAGGACCGGTAGTATTATATAATAATTTAAGTTAATATTATAAATATGGCCATTTCTTTAACTTTTGATAATCGTTAATATTTGTAAAACCGAGTACTTATATTTTGATTGTTTTTAAGTTAGTTTGTTCGTACCTGTAAAGTGTGTAGATATAGACATCTGTGCATTTGGTTCATAAAACATTTCGATTTTTCGGCGCGTTGAGTCATAATGCGAGAAATAAAGTGTAACAAACTTTTCAACAATCATCTTTGTCTTTTTATCTGGTGTTATCACAAACGTCTTGTAAAATGGCATCATTATTCCATGGTTATTTATTTTTATACCATCCTGAAAATGTTATACAATTTTTTTAATTAATTTATGGTATTCCATTAATTTATGAGATATAAATATTTTATTTTATCAATGCATATAAATATACAGTACTCAAAACACATAAATGAGACATTACAAAAGCATTTAATGAATTTGATATCAAATTCAACAAAAAGGTCGTGTTTCATCGCTACAATATTGTATTCATTGAAAAATGTTTCATGTTGGTTGTTAATCATCTCAATAGATGGCGTGCGGTGTGTCCCTTAGACACATAAAAACTGAAAGAATATAATTAATAAGTTAAGCATTTAATTGTAATTTATTTTACTTACCAATACCATAAGTCTGGGAAATTTTACAGTGATTTGTTTAATGTACACTAATGGATCTACATTTTTACAGAGAGGATTTCCTTCAATAGACAGCTTCTCAATCTTACTGCTTACTCTTTGTAGCTCTACCAGTGATGGTATCTAGAATTTAATATTAATATCAATTCTATAGGCACAAGGAATTTTTTGTAAAGAATTATGTAATTTTCATTTATTATTATATTATACCAGCATTCCGCCCGTGGCTTCGCTCGCGTTTTCAAAGAATTACCTGCATAGTTCCAATTCTCGTGGGATTTCTGATGTGTCAATCCAAGTTACTCTGTACATGTGTGCTAAATTTCATTGTAATCGGTTCAGTAAGCGTGAAAGAGTTACAAACATACACATACACATCCATCCTCACAAACTTTCATATTTATAATATTAGTAGGAAGGATAGTAGGATTATTACTACTTTACAAACATTTATAGATGTACAAAGATGAATAACTTACATTATTATAACTTAGATCTATTCCCAATAAATCTCCTTTGATGAAAAAGTTTAGTATATCAAGTGGAATCTGACTGAAATACATAATAAGTGTATTATTAAATGATTAGAAAATATATACCTAGATATAGACTTGAATCAATAAAAACATTACCTCAAATTATTATTACTTAAGTTTAGGTATTTAGTGTCCCTTCCCATCCTTAACATTAAAATCTTAAATTGTGATAATAGAGTTAATTTATAGAAATGTATTTTCTTGTTATTGAACTCTGAAAAGTATACAAAATATTCATTATAAAAAAATAGGATCTTTATGATGGACAACTTTTGAACAGAACCAGAATAACCACTATGCTTCGTCAAGTTCTGAGTATTGAAGGAAGCAAGACATATGTGATAATATGTATAAATATTAAAATTTGAGTACATACTTCAAAACAACTGTATTCTAAAAAGTAAACAGCTCTTTATTACCTGGATCATTACAGAAATTTGATAAATTTAGTTCACCGTTGCTCAGAAATCTTAATTTAACTATTTCTGTGACAATATCTTCAACCGAAACTTCTGACTCAAATAATTCCGTTGATGTTTTATCATTAAGAAGTATATCTAGGCTGCACATGCTTCTCATATAGGGAAATAAGAAGTCTAGTTTTACTATTTTGCTCACAAAACTGAGGCTGCTTGTGTAAAATGTTGTTATTCCATTTTGTGTAATGAAATTTACAGGGATAAATGAAGCTGCGAAAAACGTTGATAACACTTCAAATAGATTAATTTCGTTGTCGGTCCAATTATGCAACTGAAAAAGATTTATTATATATTTATTGAAGGATAATGTGGAATGTATTTTATCTTACATTTTCAATTTACCATTATTTTATGAAAACTGTGTTTAGAAGTTTCATCGTCTTTAGTCAAACAATTTTCCAAGTATTCAATTATAGCTGGTGTTACGGTTACTCTGTTCAGAAGGAGCTTTTTGTAGTTTATCGTTGTCATTTTCGTTTCATTTATTTTATTCGTTTACATAAGTTTTCATTCTTGTTTTGATATCGATCTAAAATCTAAAATAGAAAATAGGTAATGTAAACAAGATTTTTGAGTGATTTTTGACACATTTATATCACAGATTATTAGTACCATATTAGTACGAATTTAGATCAATGCACAGATAACTTTAACTACAACCCTCAGAGCTACAACCAATCAATTTTGTCAGTTTCTGCTTTCACTTGTAAAATTGCTAGAATAAAATATATGTGTTGAAATCGTAATCGATATAACACTTATTAACACTATAGCACTGTGCAGTGGTTGCAGTGCATAACGGAAGACACCAAGAAGCTTATATCTTACACTGGAGATTTCGGTATGAACATTTGACGTGTAACAAGAAAATTGTTGTGTTCTATCACTTTCACACCTAACTTGGTATTGCCACTGTTAATACGAAGTTTTCCCAAGGCTACTATGTATGCTGTAATATTCTGTGCAAAAGGTTAGTTTTTGTACATGAGTTTCTTGATAAATTACCAACAACGTCATTCAGAAGCATTGTTGGATGAGACAATTATTATTTATGCTAAATAAAATAAGTATCTGAACCAATTATTAAAAAGCGATATTCCCTGATTATGGGTAGTTACCATAATAAAATTGTAGCAACTCTCACTTTGACAATATGACATAAGTGTCAAAAAAATTGCGTCGCTTCGAATATTTAAGTTAATATTGTTGCGTATTTAATAAATATTTTCCGAATATTAATAATGTATTGCATTGTGAAAAATTGTAGAAGTTTTTGGACACCAAATTCTGGCCTATAATTTCACAGGCAAGTGTATATTTACGTTATTTACAATATTCCTCAATACTCATGCATTTACCTGTTTAGAATCATTTTAATGGCAAAAATCGTCAAATTTATCATCATTTTACTAAGCAATCATGTTAAATAAGTTCTTTTCCTAATACTTTCATCATTTTTCAACAAGTTTTCAACAAACACATTTAACAAGTAAGGTAACCATGATGATGGGTTTTTACGGATAGCGACGATAATATATTGCTAAACAATATTATGATGAACATTTAGAACACCATTTTAAAAAATTTTATACTAGTAATGAAACAACACACGACATCGGTATTGCACTCACATATTGTGGTTTGTTCTTTTTTACATTGAAATTTATACTTTTTAATCTAATATTTTTTTGTTTTACGTATTTCAGCTTTCCAAAAATGAAATAAAAAGAAATAAATGGCTGTCCATAGTGCCTATCAAGGGTAAAATTTATCAACATGCCAGAATATGCAGTTTGCATTTTAAGCCTGAGGATTACGGTCCAGAAAAAAAATACCTTTTGAAAAGTGCTATACCTTTTTATTAACCACATTCTTGTTACTGCGTCTCAACTGATAAAGTAACTGCGTATATTATAATTAACCACCATGAAACCATTAGTAACCGTAAGTACAGCTCCTGAAAGACATACGAATTTCTGAGAACTGTAATATCGTTACCACACATCAACACTAGCGATGCAACTCTCCCTTTGGAATATTGAAAAGTTTTAGACTGAAGCTTGAGTAACCAAAACGATGTTTTAATGTATGTAGCACTCATTTTAATTAAAAAATCGTAGTATGAGATCAAAAGTTATCAAGCGTTATTTAAAACTATCATTCTCTACCAATTAAAATGGTATGTACCTATAAAGATGATAATTATTCATGTAAGTTGACCAGTAATATTATAATATAAATACTGTTAAAAATATATGTCGTTATTATTTATAGACCATGATTTTTAGTTTTTTTTATTTCGAAAAATCCTGAATATACAAACCAGTGTGGTCACCCACAGAAAGAGACAAAAAACAACACTGACGTCATTCAAGGTTATATTTTCTTGTGACAAGTTAATGGTCATAGTGCAATCTCCAGTGTATTAGAAGCTTCTTGGAAGACACCCATTATGACTTCGTTTGTCAATGTCTATACATCTATTGTCATTGTCATTTGGCAATGGGCATTTGTCAATTGTCATTTGCGGGCGTTCGTAAATAAAATAGGTAATCGTCGATTTTGCAATTTGCAACTTGTTTTGCATTTGTTTACATTACATTTGATATAAAAATATATTATGAAATCTGCAATAATCCCTATCTGTAAAATTTTAATATTCGTTTTAGTTTTTATGAGTGTTGTTAATTATGTAGTCATAGGCAGCACACCTCCAAAAAAACTCCAAATTGGAGTGAAAAAGCGTCCTGCAGAGTGCCCTATGAAGAGTAGGAAAGGAGATCTTCTGCATATGCATTATACGGTAAATTTTCGATGGATTATTTTATATTTACAATGACAGAGCACTCCTTTTTGTTAATTTACTATCTCTCGTCAAATACAAGTCAAAATTCGCATAGTTCTCGTTTCCATAACGTTTTTGAGACAAAACTTATTCTATTTCCTTAGTTCTCTAGCTATATTTTTTACCAAATTTCATCCAAACTCGAATAGACACCAATTGTATAGATTTTTCAAGAAAAGTTGGTTAATCTTTTCTTTACATATATAAAAGAGGTATTATAGTAACCAGAAACAAACAGATTGCGCTACAAATAAAATTGTTAAATTACTATTTTTAATTTCAGGGTACATTAGAAGATGGAACAGAGTTTGATAGTTCAATTCCAAGAGGCAATCCATTGACATTTTCTCTAGGTGCGGGACAAGTTATTAAAGGATGGGATCAAGGGTTGATTGGAATGTGTGAGGGTGAACAACGGAAACTTGTGATTCCTCCAGAATTGGCTTATGGCGAAGCTGGAGCTCCACCAAAAATACCTAAATCAGCAACTCTAACATTCCATGTAGATCTTGTTAAGATTGAAAGGAAGGATGAACTTTAATTAATAAATATTTTTTTTATACACATTATGTATGAATAATATATTATGTAGTAAATTACCTTCTTTTATTTTCCTTCTCTTTTAATTGTAATATAACTATATTCCGTTTATCCCAGATCAATAAGTACTTCATTACAAAGTATAAAACAAAGTCGCTTTTTCTGTCTCTATATCCATAGGTATGCTAAAATCTTTTAAACTACGCAACAGCTTTTGATACGGTTTTTTATAGATAGAGAGATTCTCGAGGAAGGTTTTGGAATTTATTGGGTTTAAACAAAGTAGAGCAGGCTCCAAGGAGATGTTCGTTTGCAAAAATAGCGGACCTAAATCTGACTTCTGATATATATTGTATAGATCCCAGACATCCTATAGACAGATGTTGCCAACCAGTTTTGTGGTCCCCCTCCCCCCACCCCGGTAATTAAATATTGCATACAAAGAAAAAAATAAAAATTTCCAAAACATGCCATGTGGGGTATCAAATGAAAGAGCTTATTGAGTAGATCACGAATATATAGCATACTATAACATTTCTTACACTTTCTCTAAGATTTTTTAGAAAATTTACGAAAATGGTCCATTTTTGAGTTAACTTTAAACCACTATAGATTGAAAACTCATGAATATATTTTTTAAATTATTATTTTAAATAATTAACAAACGTTAAAAACTTGGGTATTTTAATGGATCAGACCCTGTCGTGGGATGTTCATCTGAAGGAGGTTAGTAGGAGGGTGTTTGCTTCCGCTAGCTCACTTCGGCGCCTGCGCAACTTTCTGCCTATCCCAACAAAAATAATGCTAACTCATTCCCTTCTCCTTTCCCACCTTGATTATGCTGATTCCTCCTACCTTGATCTTTCCGAAGTCCAGTTGAGTCGACTTGAACGCCTTCAGAATTTTTGCATTCGCTTTATCTTTGGCTTGCGTAAGTTTGACCACGTGTCAGACTATCGCAAAAAACTCAACTGGCTTCCCATCCGCTTCCGCCGTAACTCCCACATCCTTCATCTTCTTTTCTCTGTCCTGTTTGATCCTAAAGCTCCTCACTATCTCAAAGATAAATTTGATTTCTTTACCTCTTTTGCGTGTCCCTGTCACGAACACCAAATTTTATGGTCATTCCTTTGCTGTTCGTGCTGCCAAACTCTGGAATGAACTTCCACTAGAAGTACGTCAAGCGCAATCCTTAAGGAGTTTTAAACACCTTCTTAAATCACACTATCTTTCTCTTGCTTAGCTTCTTCCTCTATTTCCTTACTGTTATCTTATTTTCTTCTTTGTTATATATATACTACTATATACTTGTTCTATATGTTATATTTATTTAATACATAGTTATAATTATATTTTCTCTTATTATATACTTCTATGTATTTGTTGTATGTGATATATATTATATACATTGAATATTTATAATTATTCTTTCTTTCTCCCTAACGCCTTATTTTTTTGCTCACCCACCTCCTTTTAACGTCTCTCCTTACATATTACTTACGGTGGCCTGGAAGAGATCGCTACCTAGCGATAAGGCCACCGTTTGTACACTTTGTTTTCCTCTTACCTGTACTTTATGTGTCTCTACTTCCTTTGTGTGTGCAATAAATAATTAAATAAATAAATAAATAAATTAACAATAGTCCATTGTTACGATTCAATAGTTCGTACAGTGAAATAGTTGCATGGGGGAGTGGGAGGAGCATTCAAAGATATATGTCGGCGCAACGACGATAAACGACTACCCTCAAACTACTAAATAATTATAACTAGCTAAAGTTTACTTTGATCTTTTTAAATAAGTGGTTGATTCATTAATCAACCACTAATGAAATAATAAAATTAACGAAATAATTAATGTTTGTTAAAACTGATGAAAATTCATTGTAAAAATTCGAGTGGCAACATTCAAACTAATTCTTGTGAGTCATGGTTCGCTTTAAATACGAGCGCCCGACGGCACAGAGCCAGGGGGCGTTCACTTTGTTCCACGATCTATGCAACATACCTTTGGGGGTACGAGCACAGCAAGTGTGGTCATAAAAAAATAATATATTATTATGATACGGCAACACTAAAAAATTATAGAACTTCTGTATTACCAAATGAAAATGCCAATTCCTGATTTGGGGAGAAAGTAAGCAAAGAACAAGTATAAAATTTTCATATTAAGAAATATAAACAAGTTCTAAGTGCAAATATTTATATAAGAGATAAATAAAGATACATAGTTATTACATATCAATAAATTTGCTACTGCTAATAAACTTTATTTTTGCAAATGTTAGACTTAGTGGAATAGTAAGTGGAATTCGAAGTACGAAATTGGCAACCCAAAGCTTGACAAATGGCGGATTTTTGTTTTCATTTGTTGCGTGGTGTTTTCTAGCGTTGTTGGGTGTTTTTGAAAGGTTTTGGTTCTTGTTTTTGTGATAATTTGTAGTACTTATTAACGTTGAGTTGAGTTCCGCTCCTCCGTTTACTAGCAAATATTACATTGTGCGGCATACCTAACCTAATCTGTGTGGTGATTCTTTCGTTTGAGATAGAGACTCCCAAAATGAAGGAAAATCAAAGGAAGTGTGTGAAGTGCGGACGTTCTCCTGCCAAGGACTCGCGTGTTAAGTTGTATCGTTTTCCCCGACCGGGAACAACTAACATGCTTCGGTATGTTAAACAAACTAAAACTTATTTTGTTAACTTGTATGAATATTGACATTTTGATCTGTTGAACTACATTGCTTAACTTTTTTTTCAGTTGTGAATTGTGGGCGAAATATTGTTTCCCCGATAAAAACCGCACCTCAGAATTCCTGAGAAAACTCTTCACAGAACACTATATGCTGTGTGATCAACATTTTAAACCATGCTCATTTAGGGATTATAATGCTAAAAAGCTGCTAAGATCAGCCGTACCAGAGGATGTTAAGGTAAATGTTCTGTTTTATGTTATAAGATGTGCAGATAGAGTATAGATCTGTAAATGGCGTCTAATAAGTATCCGCCACCATTTTCAGATCTATTCTTTATCTGCGCAGGTTATACTTACAATACGGCTACAACATACAAACAAGACGGCTGCTGCTATAATGTAAAGCTTCATATTACAGCACAATACTGATACATTCGGACTAAAGTCAAATGAAAGTGATATAATATTACATTACACATACGTTGTGGTGCCCAGCTATACTTTTATACTATGCTATACTATACATATAGCTTTATATTATGGCATCCTTAATTTCTTAGTGATTTACCTGAATTGTTTAAATAAGAATTTTTATTTATTTATTTACAGAGAGTTGTTCTGAATCCCGTAAGCAGGTTGTCTGACTCTGGAAATGTTGTTCTAAGCAATAAGGATGATGCTTCACCTGGTACATCAAGGTCCGTTCTTTGTGAACAAACAAATATTGTTATAAATATTGCTTCACAAAGAAGGGTTGATCCAACACCTGGTCCTTCCTTTTCTAAAGAAGAAGTTGACACAAAGCCTGGTTCATCACATTTACCCCAAAAATTTGACCCTAATGAGACAATCTCAAAACAAAGATATTATATGACAAAATGTCGGAAATTTATGCAAAAAATATGCAAATTAAGAAATACAATTACCAAATTAAAGAATGACGAGGTGCTAAAAGCTTTAGACACAGATAAATATGTACAGCTTCTATCAAAATATATTACTCCATCATTGGCACTGATTTTACAAGGAGAAATAAAAAATTTTCGGAGAAAAGAGAAAGGGCGACGTTGGACAAAGGAGCAAAAAATTACTGCCCTGAGAATATATAAAAGATCACCAACATGTTATAATCTTCTACGGAGATTAATAATACTGCCCTCACCATCATCTCTAAAAAAATTGCTGCAGCTTTTTGATTTAAAGGTGGGAATAAATAAAAAAATATTTGAAATGTTGAAAAAAGTTTCAAAAAATCTGAAACAAAAAGACAATGAATTTATTTTGTCATTTGATGAAATATCAATAAGGAAGCATTTATTATACAATAACAAAAATGATTTAATTGATGGCTACCAGGATCACGGATTACAGGGTAGATCATCTCAAGTAGCATGTTATGCTCTTGTTTTCATGTTGAGTGGTATCCGTAAACAAATTAAACAACCAGTTGCTTTTTATTTATCTGGGTCATCTGTTAGTGCAGACAGACTTTCGGTCTTGATCAAAGAGGTAAATAAATTAAATGCAACTTTTATTTTTATATTCTTAAATTTTCACTGTTTTCAGAGCTAATTATTATTTTATATTTTAAGGTTCTCTACCACTGCTTCGAAGTCAATATAAATGTTTCAGCAACAGTATGTGATATGGATGGAGTGAATAGAAAAGCTCTGGGGACACTAGGAGCTACTCCAGAAAATCCTCAAATTGAAATCTACAACCATAATGTTGTCACACTTTTTGATGCCCCTCATCTGTTGAAATGCTTCAGAAATTTATTTATGAAATACAACATCAAATCTAAAACCAATATCAGTTCTGATGGAAAAGTTGGTGAAGGTAAGAATCACTAATCATAATTCTTCTAATAATATAATTTAGGTACTGCCGCAGTCTGTGGTTTACAAGTATCCATGGAAAAGAAAGATGGAGCCAGATGGAGCAGGCTTTTACCCACATGTAAATAACGCAATGCAATATAATAAATGCTAAAGTTTGGATGTCATAAGTAATCAATATCAATATGCCACGGGCAGAAGCTAATTTTATAATCAGTGTTTGTCTACACTAACATTATAAAAAGGAAAACTTTGTTTGTTTGTTTGATTGTAATGAATAGGCTCATAAACTACTGGGCCGATTTTGATGAAATTTGGCACAAACAATCTTTAGACCCTGAGAAAGAACATAGGCTACTTTTTATTGCAAAATATGTACCACGGGCGAAGCGGGGGTGGACCCCTAGTATATTATATTATGTACTAGCTTTCCACCCGCAGCTTCGCCCGCGCAGTCAAAGAAAAACCTGCATAGTTCCTGTTCCCGTGGGATTTCCGGGATAAAACCTATCCTGTTTCCAGGGGTAAAAAGTAGCCTATGTCCTTTCTCGGGTATTAAAATATCTCTATACCAAATTTCATGCAAATTGGTTCAGTAGTTAAGGAGTGATTGAGTAACAGACAGATTGATAGAGTTACTTTCGTATTATATTATTAGTATGGATGTGTGATGTGTGAAGTATGTTTGTGTGATTTATATACATTTTATGCAGTAACTAGCTATGCTTGTACCGTGACTTAGCTCGCTTTGATTTTGAAAAAATTATATATATTTCTGACTGCATGTAATGATTAAAATATAATTATTTTGGTACATAAATGCATACATACTTATAAGGCTCTTTTTTCTAATTCCAGGTATTGCGAAATGGACCCACATAAAAGAGTTCTATGACCTTGATTCACAAAATGACCATTTTGTTTTTGCCCCAAAACTTCGGACTGAACACTTAGCTCCTAACTCAAAACAAAAAATGAGAGTTAGTCTCGCAGCTCAGGTTTTAAGTCACTCTGTGGCAGCTGGCATGTACTGCAAAATTGCTAAAGGTAATAAAACTACAAATATGTCACATGTTCCCATGGAGTACAGAGAGAGAAGAGGTGTTATTACTTCTCTAAAAAAATGCGGTGACAATGCGCGAGGTGGAAGTCAGAAATGCGAATTGGTGGAAATCAAAATATATTTTGATTTCTACCAATAGCTGGACACGAAAATAACAAATGAAATGACATTGACACAAAATGAAATTCCCCTTTCAGTACTCCATGCATGTTCCCTTTTTTTAATTTTAACTTGTCAAGTACCGGTTTTCAAAGTCAGTTGATTTTAAATGGTTAGGGTTTGTTCAATATGGTGTACCTACTGACCTCTCATATTTAAATTTTTTTTTATAGGTGAACTACCACAAGAAGCAATCATAACCGCTGATTTAATTGTTGATATGGACAATTTATTTGACTGTCTAAATAGTGACAGTCAGGATTTAAAAAATGGAAAAAAGTGTTGCACAAACATGAATGACCGAACGCCACATATTCAATTATTTAAAAAAATGAAATCATTTTTCCAAAACATGGAATTTGTAGGATGCCGCAGCAAGCCACCATCGCTATATGGTTGGATTTGGACAATAAATGGTGTAGAACAGATATGGCAAAATATCAAACAAAAATACCAAATAAGCAGTTTGTGCACAAGAAAGTTGCAACAAGACCCGCTAGAAAACTTATTTGGTATTATAAGGGGAAATTGTGGAGCAAATACCAACCCAACAACGGGGCAATTTATAGCAGCTTTGAAGACAGCTGTCTTGAGTCGCTTAGCAACTACAGGAGCCAAGGGAACTAACTGTGAGACAGACCATAACGAAGCAATCATTAATAATTTTAAAACTCTATTTACAAGATCTGTAACAACAGACAAAGAAAATGAAGACGAAGGACCTGTTCCTTTTACAATAGAATTTAATATAAAAGAATTGGATGGTGAAGAAGAAATGATAGTGACAAATGATACACAAGCTTGTGCTTACGTTGCGGGATTCATTCTAAAAAAAATAGATACTAAGTGCAATGATTGCAAAGAATCATTATACACAAAAGAAAAAGGCCTAGAACACCTTTTTATAGAAATGAAGGAGTATGATACTAAAGATAGATTAAAATATGGTTCCAATATATTAATTAAGACCATAGAGTTGTGCTCAAAATATATAAAATCCTTTTTAGAGAAAAACTCACATTTAGAAAATATAAAAAGCCAGTGTACAGAAATTTTATTAAAAACCATAAAGTTTGATTTTATCAAATGTATGAACCATAGAAATACATTAATTAAAATTATAATAGAAAGCATTTTTTATATTTGCATGAAAAGATTTTGTAGTCTTAAAAATAGACAGTTCATTGTAGAGGCATCAGCAGCAGCGTTGAAGAAAAAAATTAAAATTCTTAAACATGTGTAAAATTATAAATAAAGGGGTTTGGGTATTTTTGTATGGGCCAGTGGCGTCGTTATGATCTTTCGCGGCAAGTGATGAAACTTGGATATTTTAAAAAGAGCAATATCTTGCGTGTATTTAAGCTTTTATAAACATCGTTTGGATTAGAATTCGTAAATAACGGACAAACCTAAGAAACTCAGAAAAATCTTATAATAAATAATCTAAATTCTAGGCAAATGAATAATACAAAACCAAATATCTCTGTTCCTAATACGTTACGAGATTTATGTTCATAATAACTTTTGCTCACAATATATTGCTCATTTAAAATATCCAAATTTTATCACGGGCCGCGAAAGTTCATCACGACGCCAACTTTACCCAAACCCCTTTATCATGTTGTATAACTTTTCCACTACTAAGCTCCAGATACACTGCCATCGAATCCGTGGTGGATGCGAAGCGGGATAGTGAGATTGAGATTCGGTAACGGCACGCATTTCAGCCAATGTGGCAGGGTTCATACAATCTCAGGATACAAACTATCCCACTTCGCCTCCGACACGGATTCGATAGCAGTATGTCTTGAGCTTTAAGGAGGCCGGCCACGAACGATTTTTTGTCAGCGACAAAACTGCTTGGAATTTTTGAAGATTTTTGTGAATATTTTAGAAGAAAATCCTAAAAATATAAAAAATTGGTTCATTTCATTCAATTATTTTATCCTGTAGTAATAAGAATCACTGATGTGATGTGCTGTTGATAATGTTATTGGAATATAAACGGTACTTATTCTAGTTAATGTTAATGTTAATTTTTAAACTAATTATAATAATTATTAAACATTTCCTAGAACACTTTGCTGTTTTTTTTAGCAAAACCTTTCCTTGAACTTGATATTCCATCAGCTTTGAAAAAATATGTACTTTAAATACATATAATTTGTGTGTAAGTACATATTTTTTCATACCTGATGGATCATAGAATAAAATTTTTATCAATCTTCAAGTCGTGTGACTATTTAAAGTTTGAAAAGCCCGCCAGTAAATAGTTTAAGGGGGTACCAACTAGATGGCGGATCAATCGTCTTCGTTTCTTTTTTTTTTGTATGAAGTTGTCATTCTTCTCGCCGAAGGTGAGTAGTATATTCTTTGCACAGAGCACATTCACACGCCGGCCGTTGGAGCGTTCGGAGCTCTCTCTATAATTTCCACGTAGTTTAAAAAGGCATTAAAATACCCACGGGCGTTCTACTTCGAGTATGAGCGTCTGCTCTGATGATGATGACGTCAGAATTGCTGACGTCACTCTTTTTAAAAATAGCCTTTGGGCCCTTCCTCCGTCATATATATATCATATTTGTCGAATAAAGACGTCATTCATGAAAATAATAAAATTGCGACCGTAATGAAATTTAATAATTCGTCTTGTGTGTGGAGGACTTTACTACAATACAGAAGAGTACTCTGTTCGTAGTATAATATATTCTTAATCTGTGGTAATCTGTGACACCAGAATTTGACATTTACAAAATACAAATGACTTATGACACTTGACAGCTATCTAAACTGTGATCTAAACATAAAATATGTTTGCGGTGTTGTGAAAAAATATTAATTTATTTCAAGTAGTAAATTTACTCAACAAAATTTGAGTGTTTAGTATTAAGCATGGTTAAAATAATATTCTTACATCCTGATCTTGGAATAGGGGGGGCAGAACGCCTTGTTTTGGATGCAGCTTTAGCCTTCAAGAGTAAGGGCCACGAAGTCTCTTTTTATACAAACCATCATGATCCATCTCATTGCTTTGCCGAAACTAAAAATGGCACATTTCCAGTAACAGTAGTCGGAGATTGGATACCACGTTCAATACTCGGACGGTTTAAAGCGGCTTGCGCTTATGTGCGTATGGTATATGCGGCAGTTTACTTAGCCTGGTATGTTATACCTGTTCAGGAACCGACTCTTATATTCTGCGATCTTATTTCATTATGCATTCCTTTTTTTAAATTCGCCAGAGGACCGTTCAGAGTTGTCTTCTATTGTCATCACCCTGATAAGCTCTTATCGTCCGAAGGTGGATTCCTTAAGAAGTTATACAGGGCTCCATTAAATTGGTTAGAAGAACTGACTACAGCTCAAGCAGATAAGGTTCTTGTGAATAGCAAATATACAGCTAGAGTATACAAAGATGCATTCCAAAATATCAAGGATGTACCAGATATTTGTTATCCTTCAATTAATACAGAATTCTTTAAGAATACCGCACCAAAAAACCTAAAAGAAGTAGTGCCCGTTGGTACTGATAAATTCATATTTCTATCTATTAATAGGTATGAAAGAAAAAAGAACTTGCAACTTGCATTAAGAGCACTAGAGCATTTACGGCATATGTTGAGTGAAGATGATTGGTATAGAGTTCATTTAATAATGGCTGGTGGGTTTGATCCTATTAACTTGGAGAATATGGAACATTATATTGAGCTGACAGATTTGGCTGCAGAGTTAGATATAGAGGATAAAGTCACATTCATGAAATCCCCTAAAGATATTGAAAAAGTATCACTATTGTACCATTGCAATTCATTGGTTTATACTCCTTCGAATGAGCATTTTGGTATTGTTCCATTAGAAGCAATGTATTACAGTAAACCAGTCATTGCAGTGAACAGTGGAGGGCCTACAGAAACAGTAGTAAATGATGTCACCGGCTTCCTTTGTCCACCCACAAGCAAGGCATTCGCTAGCGCTATGAACAAATTGATTCTTAACCCACAATTAGGTGTAAAATTAGGTGAAGCTGGACGAAAGAGGTTTGAAACAAAATTCTCATTTGATGCATTTACAGAACAGTTAGATGGAATTTTATCCCGAGAGAGGCAACTAATTTCTGAAGCAAGGGCGATTGAATATGACCAGAGAAAGCGCAAATAACATAAAGATGACACTCCAACAATATTTGATATTGTTTGAGTGTTTATTGATCTGAGTCAATATTTATGTATACTTCTGAAATAGCTTCCTTCATAATAAATTTTGATTGCATTTAAACTCTTATAGTTGTAGTTATTTATGCTTGAAGTGTAAATTATAACTCAACTTTAATCATTACTAAGCACAGTCCATATGTTTGACCTCTTGCATTCACTGATTGTAAAGTTTTCCTACTATTTTGTGATATACATATTACATGTAAATTGAAATAAATAGAGAATGTTTCAATGATATATGGCTTCATTTGCCTTGAAACAGATTATTTTGTTATATGACAGATGAATATAATTAATTATAATATATGAGTGTTGTTGTTGGCTATTTAATGTAGGCCTAACCAATTATTACTGCTAAGCTTCTGTTGATGTAAATAAACAAAATAGAAATGGTTATATGTTGTTTTATTTTATCAGAGACTAGCTGTTCCCCGCGGTTTCACCTCCTGGCTCCACTCCTGTTGGTCTTAGTGTGATGATACATAGCCTATAGCCGCCTCGATAAATGGGCTATCTAAGTATCTAACACCGAAAGAATTATTCAAATCGGACCAGTAGTTCCTGAGATTAGCGCATTCGCACACGCATAGATTTGCTTGATTGAAATCCAATGCACATTTTCTATTATTATTGTAGTTTAGCCTTGTTCTCGTGACATACTTTCGATTCATGTATTGAGATTTTATTATTGTGAGCAAACATATGTGGAGAATTGAACTTGTAAAACATATATTTTACATTTACTGTTCTGTTTAAAGCTACATAATGTAATAGAGGCTTGTTTTTATGTTAAAATTGTTTTTTTTTCGTCAACTAATTCTTTTTGTCTAGTGTTTGTGTAAATAAATATGTAGTATATTTTATAAAGTACACTCTTATTATACACAAGTAAAGTTGTGAGTTGTGACATATTCTGTCTAGTTTTCATCGTAGGTTCTGTTTAATAAAATATAATTTTAATCCTGTAAAAATAAATTGGGTTATGTTTGTTGTCATAGAAATAAGAAGAAATATTAACAAGCATAATATATAAATAATTTATTTGAATGCAATATACAAAATCATTCAAGTAGAACTTTATCCATAGTATCATATACTTTGTCTACCGTCTCTTCTGGGAGGGGATCTATAATTTCAAACTGAAGATCGTATTGTTGATCTAGCCCCATATAGCTGTCGCTTACTATGTAGATTGTATAAATAATTCGTCCTGTAATTAAAAGGTTGTTAAATTATAAACCAATATGGTTATGGTACGGAATTAAACAGGGAGAATATCGGTCAAGACTTTTAACACAGATACGAAAGGTGACATCTTTAACAGGTGGTTCAATTTCAATTTTATAGTAATAATTATATTTATATTGACGGATAAGGTATTTAAGGA
This sequence comes from Colias eurytheme, assembly GCF_061535395.1. Classification (NCBI taxonomy): domain Eukaryota; kingdom Metazoa; phylum Arthropoda; class Insecta; order Lepidoptera; family Pieridae; genus Colias; species Colias eurytheme. The sequence goes on along the minus strand of NC_142999.1, from coordinate 6,300,478 downwards.
TACTTAGGTATTAAGTTATCAGAGTTCTATCTCTTTATAAATTGCACTATATTTTTATTTCTTAAAGAAATATTTTCCTGCACAGTGCACAGAAAGATCATTGTCATTGCTATGTGCCAAAAATATAAAAGAAAAAAATTATTATTACCTGTTTTCGAAGGTGTATAAAACGTAATTTGCGTATTCCCTCTAGCTGGTCCCCGTTTCAACGCATGCAATTCCCCATACTCTATGGTACCGAGGGTTATGAACCAGCCTTCGTTCTTTGAGCGCGGGAATCTGGGACATATCACGTTGTTCGCGTTGCCGCCGCGACGTTGCATTTCTAGTAGTATTGTGTATTCCTGGTGAAAAATTATATTATGAATAAATTATGTAATTAGGACGTTTTTTAATTGTGCATGAGTTTTAGAAGAATAAACAAAAATACAAACTTATAAATATGAATTTCATGCAATACCGTCACGTCATGGAGTAAGGCGACGATTTTAGTATCTTTGAATGTTGCCAAAGAAGTTTCATTTCTGACACGTGTGCTGGGCACATACGCTTTTTTTCAATAATCATATGTTCGGGAAAGGAAATTAACATAACTAATAAGGTATTTAACTTTTCCATGACCTTCAGTAAGGTTAAAATACGATTATTATCGCGAAGATCATTAGGGTCGATAAAATTATATCTGTTACTGTGCTAATGAAGTTATTATTAGATAAGAAAATTTATGATATCAAATTGAATGTGAATGCAAATTATAATTATCTTACATAAATTATTAATCCTAAAAAAAATCTATACGTCATACAATGACAGTATTAAAAAAAAATCTTTTTGTGTAATCCTAAATAAACAGTTATTTTGTATGTATAAATTATGCGATTTTTACGCGATAATGAGGAAAAGGGCAGCATCTATGATGAGGAGAATGCGTGAGAGTTCCAATGGTATTCTGAAGACATTAATTGATAAAGTAGACGGTCCATTCCTTAAGCGGTGGGCAAATTTACATTGTATGCAATATAATAATTATGATAATGGATAATTTTTAATGGTTTTAATCTTGTTTTTTAATTGTATGATTTTGATTTGTATGTAATTTAATTATAATTAATGTATTACTAACATAGTTTCTAAGTTTAATGTATACTAACACAATTATGGATAATTATCTGAAAATAAATATATATTATTATTATTATTATAAAAGTTCCATTGAGCATAGTACGTGGCTTGCGTGGTTCTGCTCCTGTTGGTCTTAGCGTGATGATATATTATAGCCTATAGCCTTCCTCGATACATGGGCTATCTAACACCGAAAGAATTTTTTCAAATCGGACCAGTAGTTCTTGAGATTAGCGCGTTCAAACAAAGAAACAAACGCCACGCCAGAAATTGGTTTTACGAGCGCCTATAAATGTTTCACATCAAAAACATACCTGATCAGCATGTAGTGGCGTCCATTGGTCCTTGCGTTGCGGTTGCTGTATACGCTTATCTTGTTCGCAGTCACTGTCGAACCACACGCCTCGTATATTGAACTTTATGTCGAGCGTCGGAAGGTCGGAAATCACCTAAACATAGTTAATCAGTATATTATTATTTTATTTTACACAATTTACATTTATATGTTATATTATTTATATGTTATGTATACATATAGGCCTGAGTTATTAACGTTGGCTTTTACAAAATTTAGTTATTACAATTTCTATTCTTTTTAAACGTGCTAATGGATACTGGATGGTAAAGCTTTATATCTTTATTATCATAAAATTGCTTGGAATAAAATATGAAAGTATTTTTTGATCTGCCTATGTGATTATATCAACAAAATTTAATAAAATCACTCTGAAAATTCAATTATTTCTCCTAATGAGGAAAAAATCTGTTTGAGTATTGAATACATATACATTCCAAATCTATAATAATAATATACAAACCTTATAAATCTGTTCAATCTGACCCTCCTCGAACTCCCGTCTCAAGTACTTAGCCAGTACTTCATAATTCCTCATACAAGTGACCTTCAAACCGTTCAAAGTGTTGCAAGGTTTGTTCAAATCTTTCGTCATACTTGCAAACATGTATAAGTGTTGAGGTTCTATGTGTGGTAAAGTGGTCAAGGGTGAGTCGGCCGGCCAACGAGCCTGTACTATGGACTGCATGAGCATCTGGCAACACAGACAGACGGACAGCCAACCGTTTTCGGCGGATGTGTCTATCATTGCCTGGAAGAAAATTTGTGTTTTAAATGTTTTAAATATAATTTTATGTGGGTATAGTTGTCATGCTAGTTTTAATCTCCATAAAATGTATTTGAGATAGCACGTTCTTAGAAGTTAGAACAGAATGATTTGATAAGTAGTAAAATAAGCTATTAAATTTACGAAATAAATAAACCTTTATTAATTAATTATTTTACAGTCTTAGTAATTTTCAACCCAACAACTAGTAAAAGAATTAGGTTAGGTATTTTCGAATAACAATATTGAGTCAAGTTCTCAAAATTCAGAATATGATTTTTACAATACATACAAACTTTTTATTCTTACCTGTATAATTCTTATAGTTTGATCCAAAACCGACTTAGTATCAGTGAGATAGTCAGTGTTAGGTAGTTGCAACCTTGTTAGATGTGCTTGTAACAATAAGAACGCTTTCACGTTAGACGAGTCAAGCGATAATGAGTCTACTGGCAGACGACATTGTTGCGATAATTCTCTGGAAAGAAAGATGATACATAAATATGTATTATGTATACACAAATATGTGGAAGAGTAGGTGAATTTATTCCATCTTTGTCTCATTTGCTTTAAAGAATACGGATACAACAATACGAGGAAACTCATTTCTATGTGAATGTGTGTGTTTGTATGTGAAATTAGGATTAGAAATTGTATTTATTTTGACAAAAATAATCATCTGTACCAGGATAAAACATTATCCTTTCTAAAGTTGATATCCAAGCAAACTAGAATAAAATCCAAATGTAGTAATTTTATTTAAAGTCAATGATAAATACAATTTATCTGTAATAGTTTCAATTTATCTCTAAAAACTTCTTTAAAAACATACCCATTCAATATATCTTCATTATGCCTAACAGGCAATGTAGCGTATTCCTCACAATCGGACAAAACGCGTAATAATGCGTCGAAATCGAGATCTCCGTGAAGATTAGCGGTAAAATGCGCCATTGTTTTATGTGATAAATAATAGTATGACGCAATACGACCCATCCATGTGCAATGTACTGTTCTTTCATCCTGAGAAATTGATTGGAAAAAAAATATAAGAAAAATAGAGCAAGAAATATAAATGTTCCAAAGAGTATTTACATTTTTACTTTCCATAATTGTTAGAATTAGAATTTGCATGCATGACAAGATAATTAAGACTGAAACTTAAACGAATGCTTTAACTTAAAACAATTGGAGGTAGCTGCATAAAAACATTTTTCTATACAACTACCTTCAATCATCCATTTTTATTAATCTAACCTTCGCATACATAGGATATATTATGTAATATGTTATCCCAGATTAAGTTCTATCTGCATTTAAAATTACATCCAAAGGAATTTGGTGATTTTCTATGAAAGTATTTAACTATTAAAACAATTAGGTATCGAATCCATGATATTAATACAAATTATTCTATTCATCAAATAAAATTAGAAATACCTCTTCAATTTCCACACAACTAGCATTAATCAGAGCATCTAACGAAGTTTGTACTAAATTAGACAAATAATAGTTAATGTCTTGAGGCTCTAAACTCTCCAGATTGTAGTATGTTGGGTTCTTCAGTAATCGCCGGAAGAAATACGTCCAAGTTAGGTAGTCTAGGATATCTTGCTTTGATTGTACAGTACCTTAAATAAAAATAAAAATTGTGTATTACAGACAATGTTGAAATGTTTACTGGTAATAAGTGATAAAACTCATCTAACTCAAAGAGAACTGAAATTGATTATAAATTATTTTAATATGATATTTGGAAATATGAATAATGGATTTAGAATATTAAACTTTTAAAATGAACTTATATGACATAGCCGGAGACTTAAAAGCTTAAAAAATCTATCATCTTTGAGCTGAAAATTGATATTTGTTTTTTAATTTATTTATTTACTAAAATCATCTGACTAGAGTACTACTCGAACAATAAAAAGAAAAAGACGTGTGGCACTTGGGGACTGCCGAGGTAGAGCTATTGCATGCTATGCCTTCAAGCCACACCTCCGCGCCCGTCAGAGTGGGGAGCGTGAGGGTTTTTCGTTACGAAATTTCTGGATTCGGTCCCCGCGCTCAAGGCCCGCGATAGAAACTATGCAATAGCTTAAAATTTTTTTTCTTCATTCCTTAAAATCCAAAAGAAATATAACATACCAGCCACAATCTCGGCATTCAAATGATCCGCTAACACTTGCAGTAAACTAGATTCAACCGGGAACGGTTCGTAAAGGAATTTTTTGTAGAAATTTTTCTTTTGATCGTGAACCAGTACTACGGCTACTCCTTCGTTATCATACTGAAATGCATATGAAAATTATATTTTGTTGTAAGGAAATGTTTTGAAATAAAAGGAATATAAAACGAGTAATTTCCGGTTGCACAGCTTCTGCATCTATTTAGCTTATCTGTCAGTTAAAATGACAAATAATGTATGAAACATCAGAGGTACGAAAAGGCACCCTAAATATTGTAAATAAAAACTTCTTATCGTGGTTTTTTCAAAATCAGACAATCTTATTAAAATTCTACAAAACTTTACAGAGATAGGGATATTTGAATAATTATTGGGAATTCTATCTTGAGATATTTTGCATTAATTATTCTATTATACCTGAGGTCTCCCAGCTCTGCCCATCATTTGCAGCACATCCGTTATGGGCATATCGACATATCTCTTTTGCTTTCCGTCGAAATATTCCGTGCCTTTAATAACTACAAGGTGCGCGGGGAAGTTCACACCCCAAGCTAGTGTTGCCGTGCAAATTAGAACCTTAGGATAAAAGAATAAGGATGATAAGTTATTAATTCTAGTTTGGGAAGTAAATATGTATCGTCTAATTGCATAATTTACAATGATATTATATATAATATAAAAACGATTATTTTTAAATTTATTTTGACCATTGGAAGAAGAAAGAAGCCTACTTTTTACTATTACGTGTATAGTGGTGTCTCTGCTCAAAATATACTACAATATTACCTGTATTTTCTGATTAATAAATAATTCCTCAACAGTAGTTCGATCTTTTTCGTGTAGACCGGCGTGATGTATGCCAATACCGAAAGCAAGAGTTAATTTGAGGTTAGATTCTCGAATGTTCGATAGAATTAATTCCATTTCCATTTCTTGCATGTGTAACCATTGTTTTGGGTTATCCTCTGCTGCTAGGTATGCTATTAGATCTAGTGCTGTTAACCTGGATAATAAAAAAAAAATTATTTGTGAATGATATAAAAAAATGTGTGCGTGTACTAGTGTACACACGTAAGAAGTGAAACTCTTTATGACCTTATTTTTCAAAAAATAATTTACTATATGCAACTTTACAGAAATACGTCGAATCACGCGTGGTAGGGATAAGAAAAAATGGCGCGTAACGGAAAAATGTCACGCGTAACGAAAAAATGTTACACTAATTTTTTTTCCAACTCCGATGAAGAAGTTTCACTTCAAATAACACGTCACTGTATACTTTGTTCTACATAAAGCACTGCACTTACCAACACAAGTTAAAACCGAGTTATTACAAAGTCATATTTGTGGCAATAGTCTACCTACCAAACTCAAGGTAGAAAAAATATGACATCAATAAAGATTTTTACCTCTTTTTGCAATATTTTTTTGCTCATTCGAAAAAAAACATATTTATCACGCTAACTAGCTTTCCATCCGCGCATCACCCGTGCATTCAAAGAAAAACCCGCATAGTTCCCGTTCCCGTTCCCGTGGGATTTCCGGGATAAAACCTATCCTATGTCCTTTCTCGGGTATCAAAAATCTCTATACCAAATTTCATGCAAATTGGTTCAGTAGTTAAGGTGTGATTGAACAGACAGACAGAGTTACTTTCGCATTTATAATATTAGTATGGATTTCCGAAATCAGCAAGTTTAATACTGTAACTTACCTAGTCTGTCTTCTACTGGATACAAACACAAGTGCGGGAGCAGCGGGCGAATGTGTGCGTATCGCTTGGAATGTTGGCTTGTTCATGGATAACATTCGTGGGCAATAGTGCCTGCCTGGGTGACCCGATATATGCACCTAGAAGGGAACATAATTATATTGAAGTGAACATAAAAATATATATGGGAACCATAGACGATAATTTACAAAAAAAGACGGGTTGCACTCCGGGAGTGCCGGCAGAAGTGAAAACTTGATTATTAACGCTTTTTCGATCAGGTCACGTGCCCTGACGCGAGTTTAAGATTTTATACCCAACGCCGCTACAGAAGTTTTCACTTCAAAAAATAGAAGACATAATATTCTATCTTTTGGATTGCAAATAAGATGTGTTTTATTGTGTAAAAGGAAACAAGGAGCAGCGGGTGAATGCGTGCGTATCGCTTGGAATGTCGGCTTGTTCATGGATAACATTCGTGGGCAATAGTGCCTGCCTGAGTGACCCGATATGTGTACCTAATGGTTATAATATAACAGATGAATATAATTAAATACTAATAATTAACACTTAGAGGTTATTTTGCATTTACTTTGGGCCGTACAAAAGAAACAGTGATAGGTAAGCGCGTGCGTATCGCGTGATTTTGCTTAACTGCCTTATTGATTTAGTCGCCGACTATTTACAAAGTGAGGGTAGTTTCGTTAAACGTTGAATAACGTTTTTACAGAGTACCGACGCACGACCCGAATGTATGCGCCACTATTTAATGCAAGGATTAGGATATAGGATTCAACAGCTAACCATGTTTTCGACAAAAATATTAAATCAGAAGTATATCTATCAATATTTTCATTACAATTAATGTAATCTTGTGCATTACATTGTATAAACATTTTGAACTTACCTCCAAAGGAACAGGTCGTACAGATGGTCTGAAGTTATAAAGTCCCATTTCTCCTATATTAAGCCAATTAGCAAGATCCTTGGCATTAGCCAAAGCAGTCGATAGACCAATTATACGCAAACGTCTTGACGTGTGAGATTCTATGAAATTTGTTCTGAAAATAATAACATGAATAAAATATTCATTTGTTTTATGGACCAATAACATTTGAAACCGATTTGGAAAACACATTATGTCACTGTTCGATAGTTATAACACAGAATGTTTAATTAGAATATTGTTAATATATAAGCTATTCAATCTCAAGCTTGTGATTTTTTTTTAAAACTTCCTGGTCACCAAAATATTCATGACAGTTCTTTCGAATCTATACTATATTCAAATGATTGATGTAAAGACAGTTCTCATCTAGTCTTCATAATTTTTAAGATGGTACAAATAAAAGTAGTTGTTATTTCAATAGACATAAAGACCAATTCACCTCGACACGATAACTTCCAGCACAGGTCCTCTATCTTCACCCAGCAGATGAATCTCATCAATAACGATCAAAGCAACGTCCTGCACGTAGTTTCTAGTTTGCCACGAACGACTTATACCGTCCCATTTCTCTGGAGTCGTTACTATCACTTGCGAGTTCTTTATAGCTCGAATGTCGGGAGACACGTCACCTGTTTTTATAGACGAATTAAAAGAATATTCGTTGTTGTTTCACTTAAATAACCTACAAAGATTATTGCTTTATTGTACAGTCAGAAATTATACGACCCTTTATTTCTGGGAAATCCCGGCTTTAAGCTTGATAAATTTTAATAAAATTTGTTATTTTATAAACCTTGCATCAAAAAACTTATTAATTTTAGTTGTGAATGAAGAATAATTAAATTACAAAACAGGTATGACAAGTATAATTTGTCGCTTAGAGCGTATACGCACTATGCGGGTAGCCGTCCGGCTGACCGCAAGCACAATTATGTACGTAATATTCATTTCTATGCGCACTGTGCGGTCTGCGGTAGCCGCATCGCAGTGCGCATAGAAATGAATATTACGTACATAATTGTGCTTGCGGTCAGCCGGACGGCTACCCGCATAGTGCGTATACGCTCTTAGACACCATTACTTAAATGAAATAAAAAAAATTACCTGTTAATTCAACGACATTCTTCCCAAGGCGCTCTTGAAGTCGCACTTTCCAATCCTTTATTCGTTCTTTGACGAGCGCCTTCAATGGAGCGATGTATACAACCTGAAAAAATAATAATTTTGTGAAATATTCAGCACCTAAATTAAAGTGAAATTACCATCTACGATTAATAATTTATTATTAAGATAAATTATCGTGTGACAGTTTTCTCTATTACCTACTCATTTTTTTAAATTCGTTTCTATTAGGTTACAAGAAATATTATGTGCAATTATTAGCAAATTTTTTTCGTCCTAACAAAAAAAATATACCTATTTGAAAAAAAATTAAGTCCAGATCTTTAGGATTAAATTTTGCATATACCAGCCATAGTCATTTTTTTTAAATATTTATATAAATAAATATTATAAATTCTACTCACTTTACACCCAGGATACTGATTAAACACTCTAAACATGGCTACTTCCGCGACTATAGTTTTTCCCGACCCAGTAGGTGCTCCCAATAGAACATTATTATCCGTATGGTACAAACAGTGGAAAATCTGCGTTTGTATCGGATTGAAGTGCGTGAAATTGTATAGCATTTCGTATGACGGGTTGTTTAGAGCTGTGACCGGTAAAGGTTGAAGTTCTAGGAGATCTGAAATATGGAATAATTAAACTTTTCTTAACACTCATGGACTTAGTATTTTCTAGTGTTTGATTTTGCATTTGAGTCACGGGGAGACTAAACCACCACGCTCGCTGTAAAGTGTTCGAAACGTCGGGAAAATAATATAATGAATAAATCGCGTTTAAAATCCGTTAAAAAGTCTTTAATTTCTAAACTCATGAACTTATTTAAAATACAACTAGCTAAAACATACATAAAAAACTGGACAATCGCCTGAAAGGTCGTCAAAAAAGTATTGCATTGTATCAAACATTAATTGAAATGTACACCTTATTTCGAGACAGTAATGTTCAAAGTCTATTGAATCGCTTTTTAGTAAACTCTGCCTAATAAACGCGCAGGCAGAGTTTTATTTTGGACAATTTTGGAGCCATATTATGACTCTATTTATTTTTTAAAACATTAAACATTCGACAAACATAAAAATTTTAAAATCCTAGTCAATAACTATAAGCAGCCAGTATAGTACACCTTTTTTTTGCTAATAATTAATTAATACTATTTTTTTACATACCTGTGTGCGGTGGATGTGTTTCTGGTAGAATTAAATGTTGGAAAGTAAGTGGCAAAACACTCTCTGAACCTAACCATCTGAAATTATAAAATATTGCAATTCATTGTAACTCATGTAAGATTATATAGGATAAATGTTTAAGAAGTTAGAACACTATAATAGCACTACACATTATCAAGTCCATAGACTGTAAATGTTAATTATTGAAAGTTAAATCAATGTTTAATATTTACCGTTCTGAAGTGGCACGGATGTAGTATTGTGGCGGTAGAGGTTCTGATATTGGTATTGTGATTACTAATTCTTGAGGTTCATTTGTGATGACCTGTAAATTGATTGTCGATTATTGAAAGAATAGTAAAGATAATTATATTTATTTAGCCTTATCATAAGAAAGCTTTTTTTAAGATTATGTACAATATAATAATATTGGAAATTAGAAAAATGTTACCTGTTTCTTAGTGATAAGGAAATATTCATGATAATACATAATGTCTGTCTCTGGATCTTCAACCCATATCCAAAACGCTTCAGGCGCTTTACCATGATATTTATCGTTCCACCTGTAGAAGTGATAGATTTTAACTTAGACAAAACAAAGTCCATTGCAGTTTATAAAATTAAAGTTCATATTAGATATCATATAACGAGTGAAACAGTTTTAGGAGATCCTGAATATTTTAAAATTTTAGTGGATCTGCTTCATTGGTTTTACCTTCGCATCATTGTTTTTTTTTACTCGACTGCAATAAGTATATTATGTTTACCGAGTATATATATGCAAGTCAAACTTACTTAAAGTTAGGCGTAATGGTGAGTCGTATTCTCAACACCGTTCGTGTTATAGGATGGAGGCTGGCTTCCATTTCCAATAGTGGAAACTCATCAGCGCACTTCTTTAAGTGGCGAGCCGCTTTGGGATTTCGGAGAAGATCACCTAGAAATTTAAAATTATCTTGTAGAAATTTTATTTTTATATCACAGGATACATATTGTGTATTACATAATTAAAACATCTCTTATTTCCCTTTGTGACTAAAATATGAGTTGTAGTTCGTTATTACGACAAAAACTTGGTCAACTAATATGAATTTCATTACTTTATTCATTTAGTTTGCCTGAGAGCGCAAGTGCTATAGAAGAAAGGTAAAGTAAAATATAGGTGAAAAAGATTATTATTTAAATATCATTCAATCCACATTATAATACAAAAAAAAACATAGTAAAAAGAATATGTGTTAAGTTTATACACTTATCATATCAGTGTACAATTTACGCAATAAAATGTAACCATATAAACATGTTATTGATTAAAATATAAGAAGCAGTGCATACCAACTTCCTTCCAATCCATATCCCTTATTTGATCAGGTTTCAACATAGGATACTCAATATGTCTCAACACTTCCATGGGGAAACAATTAAACTGTCTCATATCACTGTAGAAGTCCCACTGTTGTAGTTCTAACATTTTTGCCATCTTTAAGTATAAGCCCGCCATGTATGCGTTGTTCTTTCGTAGTGTTATTTCGAAAAGCGCGCGAATTATGCGTACTGCATTCTACAGTAAATAAATAAAAAGTTTTATTGGATAGAATAGAATCAAAACACGGACAAACTACAAACCGGGTCTAAAACGTTTGAAATCCATGGTCTAAGTAAAAGTCTTAAATCATAGGCACGGGTAACAGATAAGGATAAGTTTAAACATCTGTACTAAAGTTAAACCATGACTTTATAGTCTGCGTTTAAACAGGCCTAAGACAGATGTCTAAAAATAATAAATGCTTTTTGCTGAAATATTTACCATAATACCAAGAATTTGATTATTCCAAATAAAAATATGCATAAATACCTGGCTAATATAATTCAAATCCGACTGCAAAGAGGATTGGTTAACCCGCCCTCTAGATAAATAAGTCTGCAATAAAATATTTATCTTCCAATGTATGTCCTCTGGTGCGTCTTCGATACGCAACTCGCAATATTGGTCCTTTAAACTCCAAAGTTCTGTTAACTCTTCTTTGCGGACCTGAAAATAATTTTTATTTTAGATTTCTATTTTGCTTTAGGGTAAGTACAGAAGAATTACCATTTATTTGTTAGGAAAGAAAATCAATCTGTGATTTTTTTCAAGTAATAGTATTTACATACTGTATGTACGATGGCAATTTGAAAGTTCGTAAATCCAAGAGTGTGGCGCAAATAATAGGCCAATTTTCATAATTTTACCCATCAACATTCTCTAATTTAAAAAAAATGTAAAATCGTAATAATGATTTTCAAAATAAATTGAAAATCATTTGGCAGTAGGAAATGAGTAATATTTCAATAAATTGATCTTTCCAACTAACTTTTTTTTAAATACATATATATAGGTATAAATATAAGCAAAAATGTCTTTAAATCACTTACTTTAAGCTGCTGGAAGTCAGAACACCTGGTCAACATTTCTAGCACATAGCCTTGTGTCATAGACTTGCGAACCATAGAGTTGAACACCTCCATCGTTTCGCACGTTATATAGTAGTGACTTGCTGTTCTTCCTAGATCTGTGGATTTATACGTAAAATTCAAATATGGAAGTAAGCAATATGTTTTATTTATTAATTTAAGTGGATACGTGTTTTTGGTATGCTTTTTAAATAAAACTTTGTGGCTATATTTGGCAGGACACATAAAATTATGTGACCCAAAAAATGTAATAAGCCTTCAATCACAGCTCTAATTTCAACTTAATTCATATAAATAGTGTCAAGTGACTAAACTTGTAATTTATAGGTGATGTTGGGGTGATATTTTATTTATTCGAATATCTCAGGTGCTATTCCAAAATAATAGATATAGTAACGAAAACAGTTCATTCGCGATCTTCAGGTTAGACACATACCTGTAATATTAAGATCCCCGGTTCGCTCATTGTACCTCAACATGTGCGTTTTGTCCAACAACATGGCCGCGTTTGTTATAAGTTCGCGACGTTTCGTTTCCAACATCGGATCTTCTTGTACGTCGCTGTATGTTAAACCGTACACCTAATGGGGAATAGATTTTAAATCAAATAAATTGATACTTTCCGTTGTATTTTTTGATACACATGTCAAATATAAGTGCATGTGCTGTTTTACATTCCATCCATATTATTCTATCTAGATAGTTAAAAAGCAGCAGTTAGCGCTATGCAATTTATAAATTACATAGCACTAACTGCTAATTATAGATAATAAAAAATAGTTTATTTAATTTAATCTTACCTGTGGGTTGATTCTCATCCGCACGAACAAATAGGTATAACTGAGCCATTCTACTGCTTCGTCGATATTTGTTACCGTACCTAGCGCAACCTATAATATTTATAGAAAGTTATTACAAACATAATAAATATTAGTTAAGGGCTTGGTCTAGTAGTGCAAACAAATGCATCCTGTCATCCTATATGTAAATAATACAAATGTACTAAGGGAAAATTGCTCCACTTAATTTTTAAAAATTAAATCATTCGTATGCATAATTTAATATTCGTAATAAGTACCAAAAATGACAATTTGAAACAATTTTCGTGAAAATTACACCGGGTGATTTTTTTTTATCAGTACACAAAATTTGCGAATACTTTCTATTGATATCTTCAACTTCATGTTTATATAACTGATCAACTTTTACAAAGAAAGGACGAAATATAAAAAAAATAAGCTTTCCATACAAAATGCATAACTCTATACATTTTTTTCGACCTAAGTTTCTTAGTGAAAGTTGTTCAGCTTAACTAATAAAACGGATAAACAAATTTTGTATATAATAAAAAAAATGTAATGTTTGTGTTAAAAAATTATAAAATAGAAAAATACGCAAATGAAAACAAAAGATATTTATTTCTGACTAGCTTCCGCCCGCGACTCCGTCCGCGCGGATGTCAGTCTTCGCGTCTTCTACAGATTTATTATATTATGTGTAATATATAGATTTATATTGATAAACCTAATAAATCTTTTGCTAGCATTCTGATGCTTTATCGGGTGCACTGGATTTATCTCTTTTTTTTCAATCGCTTGAATGATATAGGATGGGTCCTTGATGGGCATCGAATGCTGAAGTCTAGAATCAATCAATTCTGACAGTAGGCAATTTATGTAAAATCTTGATAATGGTCCATCATTTTATTTTGCCTAAACGTTACATACTTTTTTTTATATATTCTATTTTTAACGAATTATTCACTCCAGTCCAAACAGCAAATAAGCAGACTTCTGCTTCTGCAACGTTTAGTTGTCCCTGAATTTAGAAAAAATAGTCATGATTCTTATCTATGACAAAAGTGTTATTTTTTGCATTGTATTTCAAATATTAATTTTTTTTTAACCGCATCTTCCGCATTCATATCTTTTGCCGGAATTAGACATTTAACTTCTACTAGTCCCATTTTCCCTTTTTGATATGGGAGTGTATAAAGTAAATTTTTTAGATATTTCTCGTTATACTTTTAAAAAGTTATTATTGTCATTTTGCTCATTAGGTAAAGTAATTTCGATATCAGTTTTAAGTTTTTTGATACCTGCAATAATAACGTCATAATCGCCTGCACATACTTATCGATTACACCCTGTATACAATCCACCATCCACATTCATAATGTTTTCCTGTCCTCCTCTCCTTTACGCTGTTCACCGATACATTTGAAATGAGTAAATCTGCTACCACTGAAGGATGTTTCATTGTGATCAGCAAATTTTCACCACTGTTGTCGATTATTTGTTTTTCATTTTTAATCAGCAATTGGGAATCATCAGTTTTGTTTTTTGCAGATTGGTGATGTACCCTAACAATACGTCGAAAAGGGAAAGCATCAACGAATTATCGTTTTCGTCCTCTTTTTTTATTCTTCGCGTCTCTGTTACTTCTGTTTGTTTAGTTCTCAACACCCATTGAATTTTCTATGTTATTGTGATCTTCCATTACATCTGAGTTTTGATGGTGTGATGATAATCCATTCGTTTTAATATTGGTACTTAGAGTTGGTAGACTAAACTAGAAATGGCGGACTAAATTTGTCAGCGCGTCTGTAAGATCAGAATATAAAACCAACATCCTGTATTTAAGTTACAAAATTAATAATCAAACAACATGCCGCTACGTTGAAAATGACTAGAAGAAAAAATTAAAACACCTCGGATCAATTTTGGAGTAAACAAATCATTTTCCCCGTATGGGGATTTCCCCGGATGAACTTGGGAAGTTCAAGTTCTCAATACAAGTTTATATTATATTTCGTATTTCTCAAACGAAAAATAAACATTTTTGGAACTTCAAAAAAATTATATTATAAGAAAATTTATGAGCTTACTTTAGTTTTAAAGAAATATACATCCCTTTACTGACACCCCGTAAAATAAAGAAATTGTTGCCAATCACCTTTGCAATCTATTTGGTTTCATTAACTTTATGTTCGAAGATAAATTTTTTTCTAGTAGTTACACGCGTATTTTTTTCGTTTATTTTCCATATCGAAATCAAATGTTTAAAAATACGAATATTTGCACAAAACTAAGATAAAAATAATCAATTAACAAAAATATTAAATTTAATGAAGTAGAGCAACTTTCACTTCGGTATGAAGGAAAATCGAGCGTAGAGCACACGTCAGAACGCTCCGGCCCAAGGAGCGCGACTAAAGAAATTCGCTAGGATTTTTCCTAATTATTTTAAATATTTTTTTATATTTAAAGAATTATCAAAATTAAAAAAAAAAAATTTTTAAAGGATTAATACTCATTGGTCTTCAACCAACTCGAATAAATTAATGGCAAAAATAACTTTTAGCAGTATTTATCAATAGATTTTGTAAGGCAAAAAATGGGAAATTTAATGAATTTATAACGTTCTAATTAAGAAAATCATAAGTTTTTCGGCAATTGTATTCAGCAGTTTTTAATAACGACTATATAAGGATAATAATGTGCTGATCAGATTGTGTAAATTGTAATCGGTTGCAACGTAGTGAGTGCACAAACTTAGCTCGAAATGTCTTTGGGGGAAAGAGACTTATCTTGAAGGCCTGATTAAGGTAACATAAAGTAACTTTATAAATGTGAAAAAATTCACGCGCATTGCGTATATAACACTCATTGATAAACAAGAAAAAAAAATTCAGTTTATCATTTCATTAGCCGGGAAAAAATTGTCAAATAACTTGTTGAAAACGCAATTTTGCTAGACTGCAGCCTTAATATGAAAAATGATTATTTTCCAATATCTAATACTATCACTAGGTGTGTGCTTTTGTAAATTTGGTAAAAACCAGAGCGCAGAAGAAACTTATTCCACATACTTTTTATTTATTTTTTTGGGCCTAAAAATACATGTCAGGCATCGAAAGTTGATTTATATATTGAGGTATATTCAAAAGTTATAGATGATAACTTAATCAATGTGCAATATACCTATAGTAGAGCCATTTTAATAGGCAACATTTGACAGTTCAACAAAATTCAACAACGTAACCTAGTAACGACGACATAGAATAATATGATATTTCGTTTTGTTAGAACTGCACATTTGCTTAACTTTTTTCAATTACGATAACATATTTATAATAATAATGACCGATATAAGTAATTTTAGGATTTGATTTTACTGATAAACCATTCTAAACATAATAAACAATTTCTGATTTAAAGAACTGACGTTGCTACAATTTTGTGTCAATAAACCTTTTTTCTTTTTAAATACCAGAGACGTTACTCTAAAAATCGAAATCTGACATCTAGAATCGAATGCATTGATTACTTGGGAATAAAAATCATCATAAATTATTGACATGTGTTTCAAGTTCGATTGACAAATGTTTCAAGTCCGTATCGATTAATTCACTTTAATCGATGTTTTTAAGCAGGTTACCACCCTATGAAGA
This sequence comes from Colias eurytheme, assembly GCF_061535395.1. Classification (NCBI taxonomy): domain Eukaryota; kingdom Metazoa; phylum Arthropoda; class Insecta; order Lepidoptera; family Pieridae; genus Colias; species Colias eurytheme. The sequence goes on along the minus strand of NC_142999.1, from coordinate 6,284,186 downwards.
TAAAATTGATAGACGTCAAATGTTGCCTCTTAAATTGGCTCGACAATAGTACACATCTCTATGATATAAAAAATACAAGACACAAACCCACCTCAGCATTCAAATTATCAGCCAATAAATTAATAAAGTTGCTCTCAATCGGGAACTGATTGGTCATAGATTTCAAGTAGTGCGTCAATTTATCGTGCGTTGTGATAATAATCCCCGTTCCCGAAGTGTCGAATTGTGGTCGACCAGCTCTACCGAATATTTGTAACACGTCCAATATACTGAGGTCCACGAATGTACCGTGACTTTGGTCGTATATTTCTGTACCCTGAAAAGGAGTAGATTTTTATTAAAAAGTAACTGGCAGAGTCGTCTTGGCGCGAAACTTGGCATATGCTGTCAAATGTGAAGTAAATTGACAAGTGGTAAGTGCGAACTTAAAGTTTTTGTCAGTTGAAAAATTAACACAATTTATTAATTTTATGCACACAAAGAATGAAATAGATGGTATATTTTAAAGCAAAGTGAGTTTTAAATTTAACTCACATTGACTATCGACCTATTTGGAAAGTAACAAATTTTCGAAAGAGCTTAAAAAATATATAAATTACTATTAACTCTCTGTCAAACATTTTTAGTGTAATAAAAAGTATTAAGTTATTAAAAAATGTGTTCTGTATATACTTACTCTTATAACAACGGCATGAGCTGGCAAGTTGACTCCCCAAGCAAGAGTAGATGTACAAACTAGGACCTTTATATACCCGTCGGAGAAATATTTCTCCACCATATTCCTAAAGAAAATATAAAGTTGGAGAGGAGGTAATGAGCAAAAAACTTAAGAAAATTTAAATTAATCTAGAAAGGGTAAGTTAAAAATATTACATTATTAAGTTACGAAATATTAAGCACATCTCACGTGTGATTATATGTGTCGCAGTCATCTGGTTGAATTTGCTATTTTATTGAATGACTAGAGCGAACATTTAATTGAATGTCGTCATTTAATGAACGCGATATATGATATAAATAATGACATTTATGTTTCGTATACGTAACGCTTTTAATAAAATCAATTGATTACCAAACGCACTCTGTAAAAAGTTTGTTTAAACTATAATTAAATAAATAACACTTACCGATCACTTCTCAACATGCCAGCGTGATGGCACGCAAACCCACACGCAAATAACTCTGCGAGTTGCTTGTTAGGACTGCTTCCGATTGATTTTTTTGCTTTCAGGAATCCTTGAATAATATAAAAATTAAAAATTACCTAACAGTATGTCAAGGAAATGACAGACTTATTTTAGTGATAAACTTTCATATAGTCATGTCTATGTTGTACAATATAGAAGACATTTAAAAATACACTAATAATAAAATTAATTCTATTATAATTTTAATTTATTAAGGCATAATAAAACTGTGAATCATAGTAATCTAATTCATCGCGTTGCGCGAACACCATCACTTGGCGGCCATTTTGCACCATATCCACCACTATTTTAGGAGATTTTTTTATCTGTGGTGTTTTTAATATACCAATAAACTACAAAAAACACTTACCACCCGAGTCCTCCGGTTCAAAGTACTTCAAGTGGCCCTTTTTCTGCGCCAACTCTTTGAGAACCATAGCAGTTTGGTGCGTCGCGTTACGCGCATGAACAAACACCATCACTTGGTGGCCCTTTTGCACCATGTCTATCGCTTTGTCGTAGCATATTTCGTTCATTTGTTGTATCTGTTTTGGAGATTACATTATTTTATAGCGTAATAGCTGTGATAGACTTTATTTCCATTAAATTGTGTATAACATTGAGGAGATTACGTGGATTACCAAATGAATAATTAATGAAATAGTTGCAGAACCGAGGCTAAACTAATTTTTCAGTAATAGAGCACTCTCTTATGATTCGCTTTATGATGCGCTTGCGTGCAAATTAAAATTAAAGGTTACATTAAAAAAAAAACCATTATAGTAAAAAAATAAATACCTGTCTTAAATGAGATCCTCCACCGCTCCCAATATCTTTGACTCCAATAAACTGCTGTTCCAAAGGTACGGGTCGGAAACGCGAGTCGAAGAAAAATAGACCAATGTTCGGATTCACTCGCAAGAATCTGAAAAGTGATTATAAGTAAAGTAATAACGTATACATCAAGTTTTAAGTGAAAATTTCAAGCTCGCGTCATGGCAATGCCGTCACGTCATGGAGTAAGGCGATTTTGGTATCTTTGAATCTTGCCAAAGAAATTACACTTCACACAAACGCTCTTTTTTTAAATTTAGTTCGCATTTTTTTATATTTTGGCAACAGGACAAAATAGCGATTGAACAACACGGGGAATTTACAATTAAATATGTAATTTAAACCCTCACAAGAAATTTCTACTATTCCTTTAATTTGCACATCATGTTGCCATTAATTTACATCATCAACACCCACATACCATAATATTTACCTTACTTAACGTAAAATATATTATGTACCATATTTACCTTTTTTTTTTTTTTTTTTTTTTTTAACGTTGGGAAATGCATTTACGCATCCCCCTCTGCAGTTTTCCTGCGTGAGGGGGTATGTGGGACTCGCGAAAGCCATACCCACTAAAACCCAACGGTGGCCACCGATCACCTTCGGCGGCAGGGGTTAACAGCCAGGCCTTGTACCCCCACCGCCTACGTGATGAATGCCGCAGCTTGGCGACTCGCCCGCGCCCATAAGGTGGCAATAGACGTCGGTATCATAAAATAGCGCCGCCCTATTGCCGGGCTATCCACCTCCTGTCGCAGGGGGGGCCGGTTTACTTACAGCGAGCATAGCTACAATATGCTCGTTTCTACGTAAACCTCCCCCTGCGCTAGTTCGTCCAATGGTATTTTAGGGCTGATGCTGGGCATAAAGACGCCTGCGTCTGCCAGGTCTGCGTCGGCGCAGAGGATCCGCCGATGGGTCATTCTCCCGGGCCCTCTCTGCAACCTCCTTTGCTTTCATCACAGCCTCGCAAAAGGCCACGACCGACTTCCAATGAGTGTCCCCACTGACCATTATTTTTGCGAGACCCTGCAGGGTCAGCTCTTCCTCTCGCAGCAAGGCTTCAAGAGGCCTTCGCTCCACCGTCCAGGCCGGGCACTCGGCCAGTGTGTGTTGAGCCGTGTCCAGCTGGTCGCCGCAGTGATGGCAGGAGGGGGCCGGTTCCCGACCTATCCTGTGCAGGTAGCTGCCAAAGCATCCGTGGCCCGACAGGACCTGCACATGCCGGTAGCTTAGCGACCCCCACCTTCTCTCTGCCCACTCTCTCAGCACAGGGCTGAGCGCGCTGAGAGTCCAGGCCCCTACGCAAGATGAATCGAGTTCCTGGCGCCATTTGTGGAACACTACGTCGCGAGCCTCTCTACCATGTACCATACCATGTACCATATTTACCTAGCAACATCCAAATAATTAGGCAGTGTGGCGGACAGACCGACAATTCGTATCATATTCTGCGTGGATTCGACTTGTCGTAACGTTCTAGCGACAATCGCTTCCACAATCGGCCCTCTATCGCCGTGTAAGAGATGTACTTCGTCTATGATTAGTAACTTCACTATGGACGCTAGTTCTGTGTCCGCTGTAAGTTAAGACATAATAGTGCGTTATTAAAGGTAGTATTTAATTTCAATTGCTGTTTTTTATGGGAATTAGGCACATGTCATTTCTTCTTATTAATTATTACTGTAACATCATTCATCAAAAACTTGAAATTTACCTTAAAAATAAGAGGGAATATGACTGCAATATCTATTGATGTATTAAAAAGAATAGGACACACGATTATTTATACAGTAAAAATGAATCACCAAGTGTGTTGCTAAGCGAAAACTCGAGATATCGGCATTTTTTTGAAACGTTTTCATTAAGGCACATAGAAGGTGCTTATGGAGAGAGAACATAAAGGGGCAGTAGGGTAAAACAACGTCTGCTAAGGCAATTAGTTGTTCATAATATAATATAAGAATTCTACTCACTCGCTCCCTTCCTAGTAACGACATCCCACTTCTCTGGCGTAGTAACAATCATTTGCGTCTGTTGTACCTCAGTTTTGGTTAGTTTCATATCTCCCGTCAATTCCCGTACGGATATACCGAGCCCTTGTAACCGTTTGCCAAAACTTGCCGTCATTTCTGACGCTAGAGCTTTCATGGGCGCTATGTAAATTATCTGAGTGAAGGAATTAATAAAAACAATAGAGGAAAAGTTGGCTTTAAACACGATTATTTCATATATCTAAAGTCTTATTACGGAATATGAAAACATGGATAATAAAGTCTGCTCGGTGTATAAATGAAACACGAACAACTTTTTTGACTTATTAAATCAAAGCAAATTTACCTTGTTTGTCTTAAAAAACTTCTACTATACTAAGTCATATGTATCACATAAAAATATTCCGATAATCATTCTACAATCTCCAAAACGAATATAATATGTAATCTATTATCCTTATATAAACAGATTTATGAAACATACCTTAAACTTGTTCTTCATAATAACATTATTCTCAATATGTTGTTTTATTTGATGTACCACAGTGAGTAGAGCGATATTAGTTTTCCCCGCGCCGGTCGGAGCGCAAATTAACAAGTTCTCATTTGTATTATATGCTGTATTGAATACCACTGATTGTATTCTGTTTAGTTCTTTTATATTCTCGAATGCCATTTGACCGATCTGAAAAATATTTTGATAAATCGAATAGAAATAAAACTGAAGAAAAAATTACAAATTAAGGTTCAATACAATAATAACTGATAATAATCCTAGTTTTTTTTTAATCAGGCAGAAACAACAGGTGTTTATTGTTTTATGTTTATATCGATTTTTTAAGTACCTTCAATTGTATGAAATTTGATTGAATAGCGGATTCTATAAGTAGAAAAATTGTATATTTTTTCCTGTTAAAAATTGAAAAAAAAAAATCTAATACACACTACACTAAACTTTTTTATATTTTCATCAACACTATATTTAATATCCAAATGTTTCTTTCACTTACTTCATCCATAGCAGATATGGGAACACGTTTGTTACCAATTTCCAAAGGCGCAGGTTCATTTTTCGGAATTATGACCTCCTCGTATTCTTTATAATCTTTACGCACTGCGTTTTCGGGAAGAATTAACTTCATTCCCGACACGAAACCTTTATAAAGAAAAACCGAATTACTCTATTAAATTACATATCTAAATTTTTTTCAAAACCAAGAACGAGACAATTCGATCATTTTCTGAAAGAAAAATCTTTGTCATAGTGCAACCCAACGTAAGAATTATTAATGATTCAATTCGAAGCTTTTCCATTAACGTTTTAATATGTTTTTTTATACACTCACCAGCAGAATTCTTAGCATTTATAGAGGAATCATATACATTGGGATATTGAACTTTAGTTTGAAAATACGATATTTTCTGCAGCACTGGATCTATGTTATTTGCAGACCTTGATGTAGAAAATGGTACTACTGGTTTGGTGAGCTCTGCTAGTCTGTAACAAGTAATGTTATTAATTTTTGCATGGATATTTATGGTCGGTTTGTAGATTCTGGCTCCATGTAGCTGAAGAGACAGTGTATAAAAATTTATGTTTAGAAATGTCAAATAACGAATTAGTTCAGCAAGTAATGAAACTGTTCCTAATTTTTTTAGCACTATTAAGCTTCTGTATATAGACATATTAAGACAATATTTATTTTAATCCAATGGATCTATTAAAACCATAAATGATTGCTTCCAAAAGTTTTATAGTTAAATGTTGTAGAATATTTTGGTAGGTAAAAATATTAATATTCAATTTTGAAAAAAAAAAAAAAAAAAAAATTTGTGTCTAAATCTTGCACCTAACTGCCTTACCTCTTTGCTCTCAAGTGAGCAACATTAATTTCCTGTTCTTCATCATCATCTTCAACTTTTTTAGCGCTTCTAGCTTTCTTCTCTTCTTTCCTAACTAATTTTGCCAACAGTTTTTCTTGCTCTGACTGTACAGATACTTGACATAAATATTGCGGCATTTTGTTTTCGGGTAAAAGCGCGGCAACTGTAATATCGAATCATATTTTTTGAGGGTACTTGAAATAGTTGTATTTTCTAACCTTCATTAAATTGATACCAAAGGATATGTAATTTGAAATATGAATATAAAGAGTATTGCAAATCTATGCTAAACAATTATCAGACTAAAGCTATACAAAAAATTAATTAAAATATCAAAATTACAATTCATAAACACATGCAAAACCTTACATGACAATTTTTTTTGAGCTGACATTAAAATAAATAAATCAATAAGACACTTTTCCCTAATTGTAGAATAATATATTTATTTTATAAGTTAACATACTTTCAGCAATGCTAGGCTGTTGCGGTGGAGCTCTCAAGCTATCAGTTATATCCTGTCTGTGTTCTAATACTTCTTGAATAAACTCAAACTTATCAAAACCCAATAACTCAAAGAGATCATTCTGCATCTCGTCATTTGTTCTCGGTGAGTTGAGGAATGTTATAATGGACTGTAAGATGTCCGCACTGGACATACCAGCGGAGTTTTCATATAATTCACCAACTTTTGTTTCTAGCCAGGCTTTTCCAAACTGCAATGTTTTATGAATATAATAATTATTTAATAAACAGTGCCCTTTATATCAATGAAATCGAGAATCAAACTATACATTTGCATTTAAGATTAGCTGTTCACTTGAAATGAATGAATGAAGTGGAGTATTTTTTATATTTGAATCAGTATTTTTGCATTAATTCCTTACAAATAAATTTACAGTTAATTAATCATGCCCTCATTTTAACAGAAATAGATAAAGGACTTAAAATATATAGTGATTGATAGATAAATAACTAGCAAAATAATGTAATATAATTACTTTGGGTTCATTTCGTGGTGCAGCCGGTACCACATTATTATTTCTATTATCCACTGCATATTTCATAGAGAAATCCTTAACAAATGAACTGTCAGTGGCTGGTTTATTTGTCAATTTTGGTAGATTCTTCTTAACTGGTTTATAGGGAATGTAGTTGCATTGAATATGTTCGCCCCATAGCTTTAGATATTTCTCTTCCTCTTTATTTTCCTTTCTTATATATTCCTTGGTGTCTTCATTGAGGTTAGAAGATATTTGTGTAACAATCTGAAAATTGGACAATCTTTTATAATAAAAATAAATCACAAAATGTGTTGGTAAGCACATAAGTTGAGTATGGCTGAACTGATTTCATTAATTATTTTTTTATAATAATCCTTGAAGTTCATACTTACAGTATTACCACTACATTTTTATTCTTTAAATTGTAATTGATATATACCTCACAAATCTTATTTGCTGTAGATGACTGAATACTCCCAAAAGTCTGTCTAAGTTGGGACAGATGTTTCAGCATAACCATATCCTGGTCTAGGAATATTCTCAATGTCATTACAGCCGCATCTTCTATAATTTCATCACTGGCGTCCCCAGTCAACTGTTTACATGCTTCTTTTAGTTTTTTGAGCAGATCTAGTGTTTCCTCCGCTACTAACTCATTTTGTTTTATGTAATTGTAAATATCAGAGAAGGATTTGAATCTGGAATTATAAAAGGTACTATTGATAAAATAGGAATGCAAATATAAAATTAATTCTGTAAAATGATTGTCATATTTGGTTATCAATGCAGGTTTACAGTTCATATTTAAGTCTGTCTTAAAAATCATGTTTACCATACATGATTTTTAAGACAGCTAAACTATTAATTAGAATGGAATTATATTCTTACCTTTGAACGTTTCTGGTGATGGTGTGGATATACTGAGAATCCGCAGGTGGCTTCAGACATCTTGGCTTATCCAGCTGCGTATGAGCTCTGAGAGCTCTGGTTATCCGAGGAAGTTCCCTCATAGCTTACTTCTTGTTAATAGTATCCTAAATACCTAAATACAGTGAAGAATTTTTCTTCAATGATTGCTTTCATATTGTGCAATAAGAGTGGATACTTAAATTAGTACGAATTTTCAAGTGATAATAATAGGTAAAGATAGTTCAATTTATACGCTATATATATATAAATATACTAAATAAATATACTACGTAAATTAAATTAAAATTATAAATGATATACTAATGTACTGTCCCAGATTTATATATATTAAAAAAATTGTTAGTTACCAAATATGTTGTAGTTACTAAGTAAATTATTTTCCAATAAATCCTACATCTATACGATGTTTATTACGAAAATAAATACTTATAATTTTCGTAATAGGTTTATTGCTCTGAGCTTTACTCTTTGCATGTGCCACTGTCAAGTGACATTTGACAACTTTCTTTCAACATGTACATACGTTCAGTAATTACACATTTTTACTTTTGAAAATACACAGAACAGTAAAAACATATAGAAGTGCTGTAATGTCTAATTATAGACTACAAGCCCGCATAGGACAAAAATATGGGTCAAATGAACCACCAGGGGACATATCTAGAACGATAGCAGAGCAAAAAATAATAAGATTCATCACTATGCCGTCACTTGTAAGCTGTCCAACTGAGTGCAGATGAGAATTGAAAAGTACAGGTAGACTCGGTAAATTTTGGTCATATATTTTTGTACGGCATTCTTAACCATCGATAGATGCAATAAAAATAATAAGAAACCGCTCAGTGCCGTACAAAAATGGTGGTCCACCAAGTCGGAATTTTTATTTAATTTCCGAGAGTTACCGGGGGTAAATTTGGTCATTTGACCATGTACGGCATCTGTGTCATACTATTGCTATACTGCTTTTAATCCATTATTCCGCAACGCCGTACAAAAATCATGGGGACAAGGGGAAAAAATCGAGAGTTGTAATCCCCTCTCTTTCCCCACTCCAGGGGGTCCTTTGACACAACACGAAATAAATTTATTTTTAAAGTATTTTATGCATAGATAATATTTTTTCATGTGCCGTACATTTTCGTTGGTTCACAGGGGAAAAATCTGAAAAAGAAAAAAATCCATATAACGAAATGTTTGCTTTATATTTTTATAATAAAATATAAATATACATTAATATTAAGAAGCTCGAGGTGGTTAATTATCACCTTGGAAAGTCGGAGTCAGGTAGAATGGACTCCGTTAAATTGATGAACTAATAAAAAAGCTATGAACGAAAAGATGTGAATTATATGCAATCAGTCCATGAATACAGGTAAAGTCACAAGCAAATGCTAGTAATATATACATATTCAAAATGTACAAGTAAAGCGCTTTCAAATGATACCAAACACTGCATATTTATCTTAACTTTATTTTTTTACTCTGTATGTTTTGTCCGCTAGAGGGCGCCACATTAGATTTTGTGAAACCCCATATAGCCTTTAGCTAGCTGGTCGTTGGTTATCCAGTGAACAATTCAGACGCCTCTAATGATATGTCATTTGTCGAATTCTGATAAGTAGTTTAGAAGTTACGAGGGAATAGATGAACATACATACATGACCTGTAAACAACCATAACCCTCCTTTTGCTTTGCCGTAGTTGGGTAAAAATATGTTAATGCCGTACTGTATCAAATGGCCATAAAGCACTCTTAAAATTGTAGCTTTCGTCGCTTTCATCAGCCTAAAAGATGTGGTCTGCACAAAAATGTACGGCATCGTTTTTTCCTAATTTATCTATGTTAATACTATTTAAAACAACGGATAAAGTGTAGAAAACTATTATATTTCATTAATCTACGATGTTTAAACTTTAACAAAATTTCTGGTTTTGCATTTCTCTATAACTTTTTTTAGAACGGTTTCTTTTGAACGGCAATACTATACAACAATTGAATTTTACAATATCATGTTAAAAAAAAAGTTCCCGTACAGGGTCAAATGACCTTACAGCTCTTTATATCAAGAATTCGATGAAATTAAGATGATTATTGGTATACATTTAAAAGAACAATTATTTTTTGACGGCATTGCTTTTAATAGTACTTTTGAGTGCTAGATAATGTTTTGGAACCGAAGCCGTACTTAGTCAAATGACCCCCTGGAGTGGGGAAAGAGAGGGGATTGCATCTCTCGATTTTTTCCCCTTGTCCCCATGATTTTTGTACGGCATTGCGGAATAATGGATTAAAAGCAGTATAGCAATAGTATGACACAGATGCCGTACATGGTCAAATGACCAAATTTACCCCCGGTAACTCTCGGAAATTAAATAAAAATTCCGACTTAGTGGACCACCATTTTTGTACGGCACTGAGTGGTTTCTTATTATTTTTAATGGATCTATCGATGGTTAAGAATGCCGTACAAAAATATATGACCAAAATTTACCGAGTCTACCTGTACTTTTCAATTCTCATCTGCACTCAGTTGGACAGCTTACAAGTGACGGCATAGTGATGAATCTTATTATTTTTTGCTCTGCTATCGTTCTAAATATGTCCCCTGGTGGTTCATTTGACCCATATTTTTGTCCTATGCGGGCTTGTAGTCTATTAGTATGAAAACCAGTGTCGCCAAACCCACACATTTAAACCGATAGTTATACAGTACACTACAAGTAAACTATGCCTTTGATTGGACAGCTTAATTTGAGTAAAAACTGACTGAGGTTATAAATTTAGCATTTCAATATGTACCCTAACACACCATGTTACGGTTTATTTTAGTATAACATCCCTAGGTATATTAGCTGTTTTGTTTCTCATTGCACAGAAATTCCAAATTCGAAAACATTCAGCTACTCCACAACAGAGGGCGTTAGTTTTCGATAGATATAAATTTGAAACGCAACACATAGAGATAAGGTTGAAATTTGTGTCACTCAACATTAATGACATTAACTTGATATATTTTATCTGATGCTATGCTCTGAGGGATGTCAGCCTTGTTATCGATAATTCACAAATAAATATTTTTTGTGTATTTTTTTTTCTTTCTTTTATATGAGTATAGTATAATGCGTCACATTTTGGAGTATGTTTATTACTACTAAGTACGTCTTTTTATATTATTATTATTAAATAAAAAACGGAATAGAATAGTATAAATCTATATTTACAAAATACAAACAGAAAATATGCATTATTTTAAATCTTGGAACTGCTGTAGGTTTGATGTATCGGTGGCCTTTGTTAGACCGCTTAGTACTGTTCGGCATCCAGTTAACTCGTCACGTTGCATTTATCCATTTCTCTTTTAAATTAGCCTCTTTGGGAAATCTATAAATAAATTAGACAAATGAAAGCTAAGGAAAAATAAAATAAAATTTAATATTTATAATGTTTGTCTTTTCTAAAGTATCGATACTGTCGATATGCACCACAAGCATCACTAAAGCGACATTCGTTTGTTTATTGCAATAATATTCCAGAAAGTCTTGTTTGCTGTTCAATCTATAATAGTACTAATTTCTTATGGATTAAGGTTCATTTTGACTAGATATTTGTATACAATTTTGACAAATTACGACAAGCGAAGTTATAACATAAAATATAATTAAAATAAATTAAAATAAGACTTACCGACGGTATGAAATGCCTTCATTGCTGATATATTATTTCGTCTGCTATCATTTTTGCACTCTTTATACCGAACAACACGTCCTAATTAATGAATAAATATGGAAAAAAGGTTTGACAGCTGACAACCGACTCGAATATTTTTCTGCGCACAACCTCCCTAGAGTATATTTGTTCTGTGCGCACAACTGAGAGCAAGTTAGGCTCAGAGGAATAAACCTATAGAGTACTTGTATCGAGCGTATACAATTTACATATATTTGTTTCTCTCTATCTAAAGAAAACGTCGTATGAAAGAATGAGATAGCTATAGACTACAAGCTACGTTTCAACATAGTCATGGCACCATTTTTACTATAGGTACGTATTTAGATAGATAGAAGGTGATAGTGATGGGATGTGCTTCAATCGATCAAATCGTGAATGCATTTTGCATTTACGGTTTCGTGAAATAATAAATAATAAAAAAAAAACAAAATTAATCATTAATTTCAGTTGAATACATTATTTGTTTAATCCTACGAATATAATAAATGCAAAATTATGCGAGAATGGATAACTTTCTCTTTCACTGCTGAACCGATTACAATGAAATTTTGTACATACACACATAGGATAGGTTTTATACCGGAAATCCCACGTGAACGGGAACTGTGCGGGATTTTCTTCAAAAACGCGGGCGAAAAGCTAGTATATTTTAAAATAAATTTTAAAACTTGAAATGTAACTAATTTAAAATAAAGATGGAAATGATGATAAAGTTAAAGGAGTGAGGAGAAAGGCACAGTCAGCATGAATTTTAACAAGTTCATAAAAGGACAGTCTTAAAGAAAACATTTTCCTTACATCCTACTAATAAAGCGAAAGTTTGTGAGGATGGATGTTTGTTACTCTTTCACGCGAATACTGCTAAACCGATTACAATGAAATTTGGAAAAATTACTTTTGATCCCGTAAATCCCACAGGAATGGGAACTATGCGGGTTTTTCTTTGAAAACGCATGTATATTAAGTATGTATTTCAATAGTAGTTTCTCATCTATGAGAACTGTCATTTAATCAACCGTTTAATTTTCACATAGTTACACATTTAAAGTAAATGTGTAAAAAAAATTCCAAATAAAAATTCACTCACACACAAATGTATTTATTATCTAAAGGAACAAAAAAAAAACGTAAGCGTAAGATTGCACAATTCTTCTAGAGTATCCATCTTGATAACACGCAGGCTCGAAATGCAGTGAACACAATCTAGCAAATTTCGACGGCGTCCAATCTACACGTCTCATGTTTTATACCCATTTTTTATTTAGCTCTGGAAATCTAAAACAAAATGAATTTATTAATAATCTAAAAGAGAAACAACAAACTAAACAGATAAGTCAAATAAAACAACCACGTGGTATTTTTTTATTTTCCTGCTGTAGAAAATTTACATCTATTATTTGCAACAACAACTACATATAAATCTGATATAAGAAACAAAATAAATAAATCAACGTTAATATGAAATAGATTTTTTGTCATAAATCGATAATATACGCTAGATGTGTTACAACACTACGGTGGTAAACAAAATGCCAAACGTGATAATATTGTGACATTTTTTAAAAATTATTTAATTCTTTTGTATTCAACAACCCCATAAAGTGGGTAAATGTTACAGTTACAACATAAACTTATAAAAAAGCGCTTGATAAAACCTTCAAATAGGGTTAGAACATAAATATTTATCAATTTGTTGAAAATCACTTACCGATGGAAAGATATTTTTTCATTGTTTTCATCCAAAACTCCCATTCGACTAGTAATAGCCGATAGCTAAACATACAATAGTCATTTTAGCACACTGACAAATAAAAAGAAACACTATACACTTTATATTTTCTTAATATTTCGTTAAAAACACTTGACGCACTGAGCCCACCAGCTGGTTGGAAAACAAACTGACTGCCGGCGCGCTACGTTTAAAGACAGTGCAGATACTCTATCGCTATCTCAATCTGACTTATGCTGTTATTGACTAAGAGTAAGTAGATTAGAAAATATGTATTTTGTTCTGTCTCAATATAAGAACTCTATAGGTTTATTCCTCTGAGAAGTTAGGTGATCTAAACTTATCATTGACACGTGGGCCACGCCCACATCACACTTCTATGTGTGAAAATATATTTTAACTTTGATCAATTTTGTTTAGAACATTTTTGTTTTAAAATCAATTAAATAAAATTTTATTGCTTATAAGTTGTTCGTTAGTTTTAATTTTTAACTACTTCAATTACCTAGTTCTATTTCTTTTGGCATAACGATCACGTTTCGACTTTCGATATAATATATGTATTACTTACTTTTAAGCTTACTTTCTTTCCGTCTAGGGCAAAGAATACATAGACTCTAAAAAAGAGTCTAGGGCTCATTGAAAATGTCCACTGTGTATAATTTTTATTTTTTATGACATTCAATCAACATTCAATAAACAAAAGAAAATATAGTTATAACTTGAGTTTAAAGGGTATCAATTCATATGCCAATTTTTTTACTTAATGATAGACAATCTCTTATTTTTACCCACAGTTTTTACCACTTTTTACTCTACTCACACACATCCATCCAACACACACCACTTCTGGTATCTGGCGGACTTTTTTACTTTTAAATTTAATTTTCTAGTTTAAATTTGGAATTGCCATTGGGCAATCTAGCCGCTCAATTAGAAGTAGGTAGGTACACGAGCAATTTTATATAACGAAATAAGTAACGAAAATATAAACTTTGAAAGAAGAATACTCTGGTGATGGTACACAAGCTTTTATGAATCGGTATAAAGTAATTTAAATATCATATCAATAGCATATCCGCGAATAAAATGCAGGATCTATTAATTGAACTTTTAAGGTCTTTTAAGGATACCTACTTAAGGATTGGGTCACAAAAAATGAGTAAGTAAATGTTTAAATTCGCTTTTTTATTGAAGCAATAATTACATCAAATAATACTATACATATAGTTTACTATATTTCCATGATAAGGATATATTGATTATGTAATTTAATTATGGTCTATGCAAATATTGTTGAAAATTTTACTTACGTTTTATTATTGGTTTTACTTTGTTATTTACAGTTGTTTTCGCAAGTTTTGTTTAGGGAAATCTTATTATTGTAACGTAGGTAAAATTATCAAATTAATATTATATAGTTACGAACCATGCTCTACGTATAGTTTCATAAAATACGTAATTTAAATGTTTCCGTGTTTTTATAATTTCATAAATAATTTTATAGTCTCATTACTCGTTAATTATGATACAACAAAATAGAACATTATTATCCTAAATAAACCATTCAATAATTAGTAAATACCTACCGTTTTGATCTATTGTAAATAAAATCATTTCAATTGTGATCCACAACAAATTTACATAATATATGTATGTATAATAAATATTGTTTATAATGACACTAAAATAAATTGATTTAAATGTCTCTATAAAATTCATTAATACAACGTCAATAAGCCTTTCTTGTAATAATATTCTTCAATGCTGATTTAGCTACACATGAAATTATAATTTAAAATATAATTATATGTAGGTAGTTAATATCAAAGTGAAATGAACGACTTTAAGTCAATTTCAACGTTCTAAAACTCTAAATTTAAATTAATTAAAACATTATATTATCGTCATAACTCATGAAAGTTACGTTATTATAATCCTAAAGTAAAGATAAAAATTGTTAAAACCCGGACTCTTGTTTTAACATTTCTCATCTTTATTAGACATTATACTAATTAATCTCGTTGGAGATTGGTGTATTTTGTAATTACCTTACAGTGATGGTTAAGATCCTTATTTTATAAACCTATCAATAACTACTGATCAAATTTATCTTTGTAATTAAAAACATAAAAATACACGGTTCATATATTTTATATTCTATATCAGAAACATAAAATACAAATAATCATATTTATCAAAACATTATAATTTTGTTAAATATAAAAATAAAAAATGTATTTAATAAGTTTATAAAATAAGGGTAATATATAATATTTTAAAGTTACGTTAATCATTATTTCTAATCTAAACTAGAATTCAATGATCAAACACTCCTAATAGACTTTCCACAACAATGCTTTTCAATATTTGTTTGTTTTTGAATCGCATATTTATCTGTAGATGTTATAAACTTATCGCATTTAAAATCCATAATAAGGTTTTATATACAGTTGATTATTTCATTAAATCTTAAGGTTTCTGCCTAGTGCGATTTGTATAGGTATCAAGTCTAACTATGAAGCTTTTAGACCTACATATACACGCAAAAGAAACGGCTCAGTTTATTAGAGATACAATTATAAACTGGCCTGTAATCATAAAACGTGATAACACACACTTATTACAAGTTAATGCAATAAATAACAATTTTATAAGGTATAAAATTTCGTTTCAAATAGACATTAAAAGTGGTTAAATATATGAAACGGCTATAAATTTCTAAAACATTACAAAACGGCTCAAAGTGCTCGATTGCTCGTTACATACGGTTAGGGGCGTTCGTTAATGTCATGATATCTATTAAATATACAATTGCTTACGATTTTGCTACTGGATCTCAAAATAAAAATTGTTCAAAAATAACATTATAGATTTTTACAA
The DNA here is from genome assembly GCF_061535395.1 of Colias eurytheme. Classification (NCBI taxonomy): domain Eukaryota; kingdom Metazoa; phylum Arthropoda; class Insecta; order Lepidoptera; family Pieridae; genus Colias; species Colias eurytheme. Next base: position 6,268,005 of record NC_142999.1, on the reverse strand, counting down.
AACAGTAAAAACAAAATGCAACAAGACATGATAGGGTAACAGTTAAAAAATATGGTCCAGGAATACAAAAGCAAAATCATTAAAAAATATACTCATTGTTTATGAACACAATTATAGAAAATATCTAGATATGGTATATTTCCGATAAGCCTTATTCGAAGGGTCATAGCAGATAGCTAATTCAGCCGCTCGCTATTCAAGAGTAAACCTTTATTAAAGAAAGTTCTTCTAAAAATATTCTATTACACATAACATATATGGCAAAATAGTGATAGAGTCGGTAAGATAAGTGATTTCAAAAATTTACAAATATAAAGACATACTATAATGAAATTCACATTTAATTTATTCTGAATATTTTGATATCATAGATTTCATTTAGTAGGTATATAATTACGAAAACATTTAACAACACTAATTTCTATTAAAGAACTTTAAATTATTTATCTATTACGGTTGTTGCCGGAACCGAAGCGTTGCTGTAGTTAGGGGTGACCTGGAAAAAATAACAATATAATTAATATCATCTTGTATTAAGTAATTTCAGGAAAAAATGTTAATAGTTCTATGCTTACCTCGGTTTTATCTCGTATGATGTTTACAGACCTAAAAAAATAATTTCAATATTACCAAAAGATATAAAAGAAGACAAGCGTTAGTAGGAATGTAGAGCAATTGATTTGGTTATATTTTATACATGTTTTGAAGCCAATTTGATTTTTATCAAGGAGCCAATAATAGATAGGCTTTAGCTATTTTTCCGTATAATTTTGTACATATCAGCAGTGATTATCATGTTATATACAGGTACCTATGTAAGATAATTTTCTATAATTATTCTAAAAGCAAGCATTCGCTTTTTAAGAAAGTATTTGAATAGATATAGAACGTGGTAGGTATAGTATGTAAGGGAAAAAGTAACTTGGGTTTATAGAATGAAGGTTCACATTCTAAATGTCTTGGAAAAGCAGACTAGACTAACGGGGATAAGACAAGCAAACATTCTTAGAAGAATGAAGATTGTTGAGTTGGAAGTATGTGGAACCTAGGAGTATTACGTCACATTTGGTTATACAAATAGACAAGTAGATTATCATATAGACATTTTCACAAGAAACACGTTTGCATACAAAGCCGAGATTTTTGTGATTCAACCATTACCATTAACCATCGTGAATATGAAAGAAATAATAAATCAATCGGTTAAACCATGAGATTAATCAACTATGTGTAGGTACAGTTGAAACACATAAATTCCGTTCCCATAAACGGCATCAGACATTCTCATCAGACAGACAAGAATACGAAGAGACAATAGAACAGTCAAAGCCAACATGTAGACATATTTACATAATTTGAAACAGCTTTGGAAACTGCATTTCGAAAAAGCTTCTTCAAGATAATTTCAAAGCATCGTATTTATTAAAAAAAAAACTAAATAAAATAAAATCTTATCCACAAAGAGATAACCTTGATTCATTTCAGATTATGTAAATAGGGTACGAAGTAACAACGACACAACGATTCTGCCCACTTACCAAAAAGGCTTAATATCAAAATATTAATAAAATATAACATACTGCATATCTATATTCATAATATAACAAGTAACTTCTAAATTAAACTTCGGTTACCGAAACTTGTTCACACAAAGTTGGCTGAAAATTCGAGAAAAAATAATGGCATGATTAGTCTAATTTGTAATTCAAACAACAAAGAGCGACAATCTAATGTGCTAGTGTGCGATTTTGTGTGATGCTTACCAATGATTAGAGCCAAAATTATAATTCCAATGACGGCTGCGATTATCATCATCTGAAATGCGAAATAAACAGCATGATTTATATCAAATTCATCATGATTATTGAATAATTTTTAATAATTCCTCATTCCATTCGCAGTTTTCTTCAATAAGTAATAGATTTAGATTATTAAAGAAAAGTGTTATTTGTTAACGTGTAAAAATAGAAATAAAATGTGACAATTTAAAGGAATAAATACAGTAAAATCTAGACTTATGATTGTTACCTTTAAGTTTTGCAACCAAAATTTGCTCTTCAATTTCCCAGCCTGCTGTTCGAACTGTGAAGCTCCCTGTTGCAAAGCGTCTGAAAATTTGAATTTTTATGAAAATATTCTTGCAAAGTCAATCAATCTATTAAATATTAGTGCAATAGACATCGTTCAATTGAAAGAAGCTCACGATGTTTGTAATCCGATATAATCTCAGGTTTACAACAGGATTAGGTACTTGACGTACGTGTATTAATTGTAGTTTGAAGTCTCAGTATTATTTCTCGGCAAATATAATTTGCATAAATAGCCAAATAGGTACCTATGTTGTAAAATAAAAAATTATAATAAATTGCATAAATAATGCATTGACTTTCTCATTTTGGAAATGTATCAATAAAAAATACTTAAAAACAAGTTAACTTATAAATACCTGCTCTATCATCAAGCTCTGAAAGCTTCTGATCTCTCTCCAGCACTTTCTCCACATTTGTTTTCATTATATCGACCACCTGTGATAGTTAACATTAGTTAAATGCGTAAAAAATAATGTTTTACAATCTATATTATTGAACCCTAATTACTTCGATTAATATTTATAACATAGAGGGTAAATTAGAAATAATAAGTTTTTTATAAAAACGTAACAATAATCTGAAAATTGAATCAATAGGTATAGGTACTTTTCAAACTTTAATTTAACTGAGCAATGGATTTTCAGTATTGGCAACATTTATTTATTGATGGATTTATAAAAAAGTTGATGTTTATCATTACCTCATCGACTTGCGCCTGCGTCTGCTGCAGGCGGCGCTGGGCGGCGATCTGCTGCGGCGTCTTCGGTCCGCCCACCGGCATGTCATCGCTGCTGGGAGCAAGACCGCCTTCCGTCGCCCTACGATAGTAAAAAGGTATTTATTTATTTGGTTTCACCCCATCATGCGAAATTACCCTAAATCCCTCATGAATACCTAATAAAGCGCGTGTTATAAATTGTAAAATTCTGTTAAAAATATACCGTAAGCCTTATTATAAACATTTGATTCATATAAGATGGCGTTTTATTTATCTTTCCAATAACTTCTTAATCGATACATCGCTTTGCAAAAAATTAATAAGATCGTTAATTAAAATGTTTGAATAAAAAAGTGGCTACCTTATAATAATTTAATGACGAGGAAAATTACAGAGCAGTCGCTCGGTCTATATTTCAAGTAAATTGAAAACAAAGTCTCTGTCATTTGTCTTTATATTTTCACCGCCGAAGGAAACAATGAAAACGAAAGTAACTTTTTCTCGTACATATCGAAATGTTCAAACTGCCTTTGTACTTGCTAATGCTTAGGTAATCGGTTGTCTAGTGACGGAAGGTTTCAATTAATAATAGCTTTTTACGCTGTAATCCTATTCTCATTACATTTTTGGAACTACAGAATGGTATAATGAGTTATATGTACTTTTAAGATTTTCTTAAATTTTAAATCAATTTTATATTTAATATTTAGTATAACGTTCGAGCTTAGGTTCACGAAAAATATAAGCTAGAGTCTAGACTATTCGTGACAATATAAGTTACTAACAAAAAACTTGCAGGTGCATTCGTAATTAACCCCATTTGAGGCATTCGTGACGCAAAAACTTTTTCAGCTAACATACCTCCTGTTCTCAGGTTACATTGTAAATAAAGATATAATAAGTAAATAAGTTGATGTACTATTAAATAAATTAAATGACACCAAAGAGTGATAGAGCAGAATCATTTAGTAGTAATACCAAAGAGTAATACCTACACATAAAATATTGATTTGATAAATGTCCCAGACATGAACATAGGCTAGACTTATAAAAATACCTACGCCCAAAATGAAATAGCCGACAGCTTAAGGACAATAAAGGCATCTATTAGAAGATATTTATCACAGACGAGTTAGTGTCACGTAATGTACGTAATTGACATTTTTGGAGCAACGCTTTGTCGTTTGAAGGAATGAAGCGAAACAAATGACGCCTGTTATAGGATAAAACGTGGATAAAACTTTTGTCCTTTTCATTAATGTTCTTTATGCTAATAACTACTTATATTATAATCTCATCCGTATAAAAATATTTTGTTGCTAGTACTTCGATAATTAAAAGATTAAAAGTCTTAAATAGTCTCTATAGTAATAAACTAAATACGATATAGACGAGAATTATTATACTTACAGTAAAATACGAAAACCGTACATCTACGTTCTAAAAGCTTATAAAGGAAACTTTATTTCATTTAACGAATTCTCAATATGTATATCCAGAAAATATGTAGAGCTTATTTGACTTTTAAATTGTTATTGGAATTAAGCTTCGCTTCCACCGAAAAAGCTGTCTAAACAAAGAAATTTCGACTTAAGTAAAAGTTTCATTTACGCAAATAACAGGCTTCAGGCGTAAAGGTCAAATAAAGAAGAGGTCAATGCACATTAACACCCAGACTCCTATTAGGTTGATATATTGATAAGGTCATTTATACTTCTTATTTATATACTTATTTTCCAAGAAAATAATATAACCTTTGTGTTTTAAATTGATCGTAAAATGTCAAGTTTTTACTTATCAGACGTAAAGGATTTTATAGTCGAGCCAATTTAATAGGCAACATTTGACGTCTATCAATTTTATCTTCGAAGAGAGGTAACCTGCTTAAAAACATCGATTAAAGTGAATTAATCGATACGGATTTGAAACATTTGTAAATCGAATTTATTAATTTATGATGATTTTTGTTCACAAATAATCAATGCATTCGATTGTAGATGTCAGATCTCGATTTTTAGAGTAACATCTCTGGTATTTAAAAAGAAAAAAGGTTTATTGACACAAAATTGTAGCGACGTCAGTTCTTCAATTCAGAAATTGTTTATTATGTTTAGAATGGTTCATCAGTAAAATGAAATCTTAAAATTACTTGTATCGGTCATTATTATTATAAATATGTAGGTAATCGTTATTGAAAAAAGTTAAGCAAATGTGCAGATCTAACAGAAAGAAATATCACGTTATTCTATGTTGTCGTTACTAGGTTACGTTGTTGAATTTTGTTGAACTGTCAAATGTTGCCTATTAAAATGGCTCTACTATAATGCGTTTACATAATTTTTAAAAATTAAGAATTATATTCATATTTAAGATATTGTAATGCATGGAATGTTGAAAAAATTGTTAGAATGCCTACTATGAATTACGTCAAATTCTTTGTATTCAGTAAAATTCGAATATATACTATTCGAGTGTGAATTCGTTCATGAAAGGGGCTTTTAAATTAAGCTCTACACTAAAAGACAGATGATACAATCATTTAACTAGAAACTGATAGGTCAGAGGTCTCTAATCGATTATTTTCTTTATCCAATACTGTTTTTTATATAGATTCACATTTGAAACATTCGCAATTGCTTTTTATTAATAGTGCACTCCTATACATAATCTGTTAATTTTATCTAAGTATTTTTTTAAATGTGGTCGTAAGAATTCTATGCAAAGGAGTAACGGTGAGAATTATAAAAAAAATAGTATTCATCTGACACTATTTGAACATATTTCTTAAAGCCTACAGGCAAAAAGGAAATAAAAATTTTGTCATCTGATTTAGGGCGGGACTGAAATAATATTGCCTACCTAATACTATAATACCCCGTTAGTCCCTTAGTATAATTTCTGAGCATTAGAGATTACAATTTTACATACTAAGTAATGTTTTGTAGTAGAATTTAAAATGAGTTGCCCTTATGGTAAACAAGTGATAACATCAAAAGATCCCCTATGCTACGTGTTGCATATAAAAATACGTCCTTTGAATGTGATGTAGGTTGCATTTCAATGATTACTTATACAGCAATGTTAATTGGGTCAATTACTAAGTGATATTGCATGTTTATTTAAAAAAATACTGTTAGTGATAATTTTAATGTCAGCTTCGAGTTTGTTTTTTTAGAAACTCTATTACACACCAAACTTATTATAGATATGCGAAATATTACCTAACCTACACCAAACTTTTCATTAAAACACTACTTATTTCTTATTACAAAGCCGGTTATAGCGATGATTTTTTTATTAAAAAAAATAATTAAAAGTATAACTGTGTATCTTTAACTTAGGGCCGATTTTTCAATGCTTGGATAAAACTTATCCGTCCAATAAAGTATTACACGATATTATTAAAATGTCACGTAAACTGTCAAATACGGGCAATTAGAATACGTTTTTAAAATGGTAGTTTTATACATTACTAGCTTTCCGCCCGCGGCTTCGCTCGCATTTTCAAAGATAAACCCGCATAGTTCCCGTTCCCGTGAGATTTCCGGGATAAAACCTATTCTATGTGTTAATCAAGCATTGAAAAATCGACCCTTATTCATTTAGGTTTCAAGGAGATTTTAATCTGAATGTTCTCCGTGTCTCTTCTTGTTTACGTATCCATTATTCTAAACTAAGTATATCTACTTTTCAATGTTGTAGGTTAGAGCTACATAGAGACCTATGTAGAGAACCTACAACATTGAAAAGTATGTGTATTGTGTACATAATACAATATACATATAAGATAGGACCTTATTCGTAAGAAGATACATTCATAATTTATGTAGGGTTATGGACTATTGAAGAGTCGGGGTGGGTCACTAGTCTAAAAGTTTGAATTAATAATAATTAAAGATCAGCGGGCACTGATTATAAAGTTGAAAATAATTGAGAGAAATCGTATCATAAAAACGCAACTGAGAAAAAAAGTATTTTGTTTCGTATGCATATTAAAATTATTTTATTAGTTATATATACAATTATTATTCATTAATATACTGAAAACGATTCACTTTACAAAAAAGGGTTGCGTGTGCGCTAAGTAGGTACCTATTTCAAATGAAATGAAATAGGTATACAAAGTTTCTCTATCCGAGTTTTATCATGCGACATAATGTTACAAATATTATTGTAACCACAATTTATCAATCTTTATAGAATCCTAAGATGTTTGATTATCATAGAAAAATAAAATAGGTAATTAATAATTCACGTTTAATTAGTTTGCACTTTCAGACCGACAATAATTGAAACAAGATCTAAAAAACAATTATAATCTCTAAACAGTTAAAAAGATAGTCCTAATAACAATAGACTGAGCCACGATGACGCATGAATCTATCCAACATACATAGGTACGTGGCAACTATCTATATAACTACTGTAAAAGGGAATAAATTCCGGGAAAAAGATTTAGTTAAAATAATGTACCTTAGCATAATATAATAGATTGTTTTTTGAAGTCCGTTTTGCTACATTAAAGCTTTATTCTTTATTTTATGTAGGCTAAGTAGAAATTTTCTTTTATTTGGAACAAAAGTTAAAAATATTTTTATAAAATGACACTTCTGTGATAAAGCAATGTTTTTTATTCGCAATTAAATTTAGAGAAAACATAAATATCGGTATTTAAATATAATTCATGTCCACATTAAATCAGGACAATATGCTTTAAAAATAATATTCAGAATGCTTCATGCCCTTATTCCGAAATAAGTATATTTTTAGTAAAATACTGCCTCGTGCAAAAAATGTATAAAATATGAATACTTACATTTTTCACAAATATGTATTGTCCGATGCGAAGATGATAAAAGTCCTCGAAATATAATTTTATAACGTTCACGAATTAAAAGTCCATTCACTGATACTTCGCGAAATCTACCCCTCCGGCTTGTCGTCACTGCCCAAATGAATGTAGGTACTTTATGAATGGGATCCTCACTCGATGTCCCTATAAGAATATCGGCGAATAGCTATTTTTAGTTCAGTCGCAATCCGAAATAAAACAACCCCTTACTGCAAATATCTTACCCGGACACTTTCACAATGATTTGGAACGTTATTTGACGATGTTTAACGCAGAACAAACTGTAAAACGTGTGAAAATCGGATAAAGTAGGCAGACGAGAAAACCTTCCTTGACAGGGTTTTCCGAATTGTATGGGAGAGGGCGCGTCTGAACTTTCCTTAATAGGTACGAATGGACTAAAAATACCACTCGATATTTCACATCCACTTTAAACTTTATGGGCAAGTACATTAAATTCACTTTTCCGCACACGGAATGGTTCTGAATGCGCATGTGTAATTCTCTTCGTGTTAGTGTGTGCGTTGGATAATTCACGCATGCGTATTCCATTTTTTGAGGGGAACAAAAATCAATTCTGTGAGTATGTGGGTGTTACGTAATGGCATAGACAAGTTTGCGTTGGCGACTCGCTCGCTTCTAATTGGGGTTAATCCATTCGATAAGATTATTCATCTATTTTCTTATATATTTTCTCGAAAGATCGGAAGATTTACTAGACAGTCAGATAATCGTTTCATAGCGACGCACACCAAAACCAGTTTTATTGATTTTGGTCGAGAACGACTCTCTAAACATTTATTATTCCTTCAACATTTTCGCAATTCAATACACATTACACATATTGAGAAAAATTATATTTTACTACGTCCATGAATACTGGTAGGTTGGTATAGCATGGGTATTGGGTATAATTGTCTCAATAATAAACGAGTATGCTTGTTGCTCTTTATTTTACCTATATTATACCAACAGCAATATCGAAATTACCATGAAAATACTCCCATTTCCTGTAAGAGATTATAATAAATAAAATAAAAAAAATGTAATAAATATAAAACTAACGCATATCATTGCAATATTCTAGACTAAATGATACTATTTTCTAGCAAACGAGAGCTTTATAGAGCCTTCTCAATTTACATTTAATGTGATACTATATCAATAGTTGGGAAAGCAATCATACTCTCAAAATAAATCTGGGATTCTCCTACTGAAACCTAATTATGGGCTTAGTATTCCTGCAAATAGAGAAAGTATACATTCGTTGTTAATGGAAACTCGACGGGCTGAGTAAAATAGAAACGAGCTTTTTTCTGCAGTATTGAACGTAAAAATGTTATGGTTCAGCAGTTTTTAATATACGTGCTTTATTTTGATATTTAACTAACTTGTAAATACTGAATAATGCAAAAAATTAAACGTCTTCATAATTGATATAAAGATATTAAATTTTTGAGTTTAATAAATAAAAAAATGCGTGAAGTACTGCATATTGAAAATTTAAACCTAAAAAAAGGATAAGTCATTCATGTAATCCAGCATGGATAGGTGTAAATACAAACAAATAGGTCAACACCATTCATTCACAGATCTTAACAACTTCATCACATTAATTTATACATATTAAACCTTTGAAAAGTGTAAATAAGTCTCATTTAAGCTTCTCATTTCTCGGTGAAAATCCCTCATAATTAAACGTTATGTAGAGTGGCTGGTACATTTTAAATGTGAAATTTTTGCTTCGTCGCATATAATTGTGAGCACGATTTTATGCCTGTTAACCTTCATAGATATATCATAAATTAATATAATTCATAAACAGGGTATTTCTTTCAGTGCCAAAAGACCATCATTAAGGGGGCTTAATAAATGTACAATTTTCATTTGTAATGGGACTGTGTAAACACGGTTTAAGAGCTTGTGACCTTGACAAAGTCTTCACACGACACGGCTCGTGTATGATGAGAATAAAGACTTAATGAAATGTGCCATAATCATGTTTTAACATTTTTTTTATTTGAGAGGAAATCAATGCCTTTAATAATGCATATGAAGCTTGTTGTATGAACATATAACGTATCACGAACGTTATATTGTTCAATCATCGCGCGCAGACTTGTAAAATAAGTCTCAGTCTTTCATTTATCTTCTATACGATGTTTACGTTAATGAAAAAGTTTTGAATTTGGATTTAACCTTGGAAAGATTGCTCGAAGGTGGCTCGAAGAGAAAAAGCGAAAACATGACGTTTTATGTTATTAAATTCAATAAGTTTTTCAGTGGTGGTAACAAATAAGGCAGCAATATTACAGACATATGTACACATGCAGACACTAAACTATTAATTTCACATCTATTTTATTTAAACAATAAAATATGTACCTATGTACACCACATTCTATTATACACAGGCTATTAAAGTACCAAAGTTCATGAAGTTTTAATATAACGTACCAATGGAGGTCTATCTGAAATACTTATTGAGGTAATCACTTTTCTCTTTAATTTTTCAGAATAGTAAGGGTCGGTACTTTTTATGAAAGTAAAGAATCTTGTAAATGTTGGTACAAAATCGATAACAATACAAACATATTATGTTATGAGAATAAAACACTTTATGTCGTATGGCTTCGGAAACAAGCGTTAGAATAAATTTACAACGACGCAAAACAATAGCGTAAATCGTTTACGCAATATTTCTTGCAGTGGATTTGATAATATGTCCGATCTTTTTCATTTTTATATGTATGAGTAATTACTAAAATAGTGGATGATAGTGAAGTAAATGTAACGTCATTAAATGGGTATTATTACGACCTATACACCGCATCAGATTTTTCTCAGTAAGTATGTTTATGTTAATCCTTATTAATATTATAAATGCGAAAGTAACTCTGTCTGTCTGTCTGTTACTTAATCACGCCTAAACTTCAGTAGTTTGCATGAAATTTGGTATGGAGATATTTTGATACCCGAGAAAGGACATAGGCTACCTTTTATTGCGAAATATGTACCACGGGCGAAGCCGGGGCGGACACTAGTTCAAAATATATATAATTTGAACAATATAATCATATGATTGATAAACACACTAATATATTGTTTGAAAAGTTAAAACCATAATTATATTTATTTCCTATATTTTTTCATAACCAATTAATATTTTTGCAGTATCTCTCCTTATTCCATACCCCACTAAACAACACTTTATTTGGGTAAGTTCATATTATCTATAGATATATTTTTTAAATTGATTGTGTAAGATATTTTATCATCATAATATAATGATAATTAATATCAGATTTCCGTCTGCTCTTTACTATCTCCATTATTTTTACTCTTTCCAATAAAACATATTTTTCAAAATGTTACAAATTGTAGCACATTGAAATGATGTATTTTACTCTTTCTACATATGAAAGTTTTCGTAGTAAAATTGTGAGTATAAATGTATCTGCAATATGCAAGTGCAGGTGGAAGTGAAGAGAGAAAAATTGCTTCACATTTCCATCTCTGCAAAATATCAGCAATTTTTATTTCATACTTCACTTGATAAAGTTTTATATTATTATATACATAAATTATTGAAGAACGTTGAACGAAGGCTTTATTCGATTTTCATTATGTCAAAATGCAAATCCTGTTGAATGTTCACAGTTGCAACGATTTTATAAAGTGAATTTCAAGTAAAGTGTTAACAAAATTGTGTCGCAACAAAAATAGAGTTGAAACATTTTAGTGTTTGTATTTACACATTAACACATCGCTGAAACGAGTGTTTGTTCAAATCGATCAGAACGTTTTGAAAGGATTTACTTTACACTCATTTTTAATCACAAAATACAGCTTAATGAACTGTTAATAGTAGAGGCTTAATTGAAGAAAAATCCCTTACTTTTCCGGTCAAGGTCGCGTTTCTTATCGTCTTCTTTGTTCTTATAAAATAGGTAAGTCCCGCTCTGGCTTAGCTTAGGTAAGATGTTCTCGGAAATATGCTGTAGTTTTTTAAGAAGTTATTTTGCAATATAATATTAAACTTAAAATTAGATGCTATATATTTATTTTCAAGACACCCTAATAAACATATATTTTTATTTTATTACATGTATTATTACACTTTATAATCTAAAATGTCCTTCATTATAGTACTGAGGTGAACCAAGTTATTTATCACTTATTTATGTACCTACTCGTTAATTTAATAACTCTAGGGAGTTTTATTACTCTGTGGTAATTGAAAACAGAGCTGTCATATACAGGAGCATAAAAGTTCACCCGTTTTGAAAGCCAGAATGATGCTCTATTTTCACATAATAATAAACATTAATCACTAAATAATTTAATGCGTTTCATAGCCTCTTCACTGGTGTTTACTGGCGGACATTTGCAATCACACATGGATCCCCGAATGTGGAGCTGAGGATGAAGAGCCCACCAGACGAAGGTTATTCACTGACGAGTGCGATATGTATGAGTATAACTGTGATTACGAAAGAGGTGAGCTTTATTAAATTATGTGTTCATCAGAAAAATAATAGTTAAAGGAAAAATATACTCGTTATATTGATTATTCTAATATAATTTGAATTTTTTCTTATCGTCAATAAACTAAAGTAAATTTTAAATATTCCTATTGTTGCAGATTTCGAACCCATAAACTATTCGGATTGCTTCAACATTCGGGTAACGTGTCCCATACCTGAACCTTGCCCATCGATACCACCGTGTCCCAATCATAGACTGCACAAAGTGGGCAACAAATATAAATATGTTAAAGCACCGTTCAGAAGAGCAGAGCGGCGAATTCGAACAACAAATATGCCCTTACCAAGGCACATGCTTCATGGAAAAAGACGATACACACCAACAAGACACACGCACACACCAACAAAACCAAAAGCCAAAAAGACAGTATCCAAAACCAAAGCCTCCTTCACAACAGTGATTTTGAAAAAGGAAGAGGTTATTAAAAATGGCCGACGTATGATGAAGATAGTGAAACAGGTCATAAAAAAGATGACACTTAAGAAAGTAACCAAGGAGTATACAAAGGACTCAGATTTTCTGGAGTAAAGTGATACTAAGTAATATTTGCATTTTATTGCTTAGTCTGTGGCAATATTCGGTTATACTTGCGGCGCGTGTAAAATATTTTCGATAACAGTTAACTATTTACATAATATTTTATGTGTTATGGTTTTTATTTGGTGTAAAATAAATATATTGAAATAAGTCTGCATTTATTCATGATTCCACCATGGTTCATAAATGATACCTGTTATTCAATTAAATTATGAATTCCCTGTTATTATTGGTTGAAGGTAAATAATTTATATATATTGTTTGTAGTTGATACTGAATATCAGAATAAATAAAGTTGATTGATTGATTACAGTGTGTTTTTTCTTTAGCAAACATACGAAAGAACATTACGTACCTGTAAGTTGTGTTTTGATTTTTTTTTAATACAAGCAATTATTAATCTCTATGGATTTAACAATTATTATTTCACAGCCACCAAAACCATGTGCAATGGCTCAAGTATGTAACCATACTGGAATTGCAATTTGCGGTATAGAAGCAAAACTTACAACGACGCGGAAGTTTCTAGATGAATGTGATATGTATGAATATAATTGTGACAACCATAAGCGTGAGTACTATAATAGGAAATATTGGCAGGATTATAGGAATAATTCCAACAAAAAAAAACTGAAATTATACTTAAACTTTCAGAATACTATCCAACAAATGATAAAGAATGTGCAGAAAGTGTAACTACAACGGAGTCTACTACAATATCATCGCCTTCTAGTATAACTACTTCTACAACTCAGAGTACAACAGTTACTATATCAACTGAAAGTATCACTACAAGTAGAACTGAAAGCACAACAGCTAGTACAACTGAAAGCACAACAGCTAGTACAACTGAAAGTACTAATGTAAGTACAACTGAAAGTACCACTACCAGTACAATTGAAAGTACAACAGCAAGTACAACTGAAAGTACAACAGCCAGTACAACTGAAAGTACAACAGCAAATACAACTGAGAGTACAACAGCAAGTACAACTGAAAGTACAACAGCAAGTACAACAGCCAGTACAACTGAAAGTACAACAGCAAGTACAACAGCCAGTACAACTGAAAGTACAACAGCCACTACAACTAAAAGTACCACAACTAGCACAACACCTAGCACCACTTTCCAAGTTTCTTTGAATACTACATGTTCCTTAGATGCAACAACAACGACAAGTATACCTCCAACGGTACAGAATACAGGTATTACTTGTCAAATGTATCCTGAAGATTGCGAAAGACCCGTGACATGGGAGACTACAGCAAAAGGGGAGCGTCGTGATTTTTACCAAATACTAAGAGAACGGTACGGAAATCGAGTTAAACTTTTACGGGGTACAACGCATTGGCCACTTCGTGGTATAGTCTACAGTTTTAATGAAGAAAATTTTCGTTTTGGTCGACATAATGAAAGTTAAGGTTGGGTATTGCGTAATAGGCTGTTATGCTTCTCCATAATGTAGGTTAATAGACTGAAGTGCACTACGTATGAGTACAGCCAAGTCTTCAATTGAATTTGGCTTCCAGCCAATTTTTAGTGGCACAGACTTTAGGGTTATTCAACTATGTTTGTGTACTAAGTGTTCTGACAAAAGACAAAAACGTTCTTCAGGGCTGTGACTTTTTAATCGTGTCTGGATCCAACTTTTAACATTACCACTAAAAGCAATGTTCAAATTTAAAATAACGGCACCAAGAGTTTGGTAGTTTCAATAAAGGTATTTTTCTTAACAATTTTACAAACATTCTGGTAATCTGAAGTCCCAGTATTTAGGTAATGTTTCGTAAGTATCATAATATAAGAGAAGACAATTCTGCTTTTTTTAGAAGTTGTGAATTTAACCGTGTTATTAAAATAGGGTCTTATAGCAAGTTTTGTTGTAGGTATAATGCTACACTGCTAACAGTTGAAAGAGGTTATTTAATGTTATGCATATAATTATTTAATTCAATGCAAATAACTTTTAAATAAGGTTAAATATCCATTGAAATGCGTAGATTAGTGATCCAAAGTATCACACGGCCTGGGATAAATTCCGAAAACTGCGGGTAATGTCAAGGTTTCTATTGTTGGATTGTTGGTTTATCTGACAGTTCTGAGATGGATAGACTTTTAATTACAGCACTGGGAAAATGAAAACCAGATTCGAATAAATATTACATTTGTTTAAATCTAATGATTTACTTCTATTTCATAGAGATAATAAAATATTTGTGTTCGACACAATTTCTAATATTATACGTTTTTATAGATCCAGCAGTTAATTACTTTTTGTTCATTGTAAGAGGCAGACGCGTCCAGAACTTTTTTTTTCAGAAAATTTAAATTTAATCTTTTTGGAGAACGTATCATATAATATTTATGATATAGATTCAATAACATCTTTCAATGCAAATATAAACAGTTTCACAAATCAAATATTTTATAAAATCTCGAAAGTTCTAAAGGCAGTAAGTCAATAGTCACATGTTTGTCGACCTCGTTCATGTATTGCAATGAACTTGACCATGTAATAATCTTAAGAAATCGTTAGTTACGCAGGCTTTATGTGGAGTTATTTATGTGTTTATTATGCTTTTTTCTGATTAAATATTTCTATTAAATATTGAATTATTTATAAATGTAATGAAATGTTCTTGTTGTCAGAGTTGAAGATGTTTTTAATATAATACTCATCCAATAAGTCTGTGCTATATTGAAAATTCACTTTAATTACATATTTAAATGCAATTAAAAATGGGATAATATGAATAAAATTCTTGTATAGTTTTATACAATTTATAATAACCTACTTTTAAATCAGTCAAGTAACCAAGCAATGCATGTTTTAATTATATTTTTATAGGTTCAGTAATTTGTAATCATGTTAAATATTTCCAATGAAAGGATAATTAATTGATAATTTATAAGCCCTAAAATCACGTTATTTAAGGTCTTTAATTCGCTTTCGGTATATTGCGAACTAATTATTCTCCATAAACGTTGGTTAATAATATAATTATTACGACCCAAATTTTAGATTCATATGTTTAAGTATCAAGTACATTTTAATTAATTTTATAACTTTATCGATAAGAGAGAACCTACCTTTAAATCGGTTTACCTAACCTTTTTTTTAATTTACAATATTATAAAATATAGATAATATATAAATATTATCGTATATTTTCTCCATAGATTTAGTCTGATTATTGCAGACACATCCGTCCTTGAAATTCGTTGAAGCCTTAGATTTTACGCAACTTATAATTTTCCTCGCGACCCTTACGAAAGCCATCTTGTTGCAGTCACGTTAAATATTCGTGTCGAATTCTAAAGATAAAGAAAGAGGTTGCTCAAATCTCGGACATTAGGAAACTCTTAATTGAAGGGCATTTATTCTGCAAACACATTACTTTATTAAAAAAGTAAATTGTGGTAGGAAATAAAATTATAACCCAAAATCAGATAGTAGATACGTATTCATTTTTACATCTAAAATTGTATGAACACCTTTAAAGCTGGTTGGATCTTAGATACACTACATCTACTATTAAGTATTCTGTGACTACATCTAAATAGTACATGACTCAAACTCTACAGTAGGTACACAATTACTAATAAACTATTAGGGAAATTCATGTAATTCTGAAGAAATTTTGGTACCATTTATAATCTTGAGCTAAGAGTTTCGTCACTTGACCTGCATTTCGTTGACATAACCTATTTGAATATTACGTGCTTTTCATGTTAATAAGCCGTTCTTATTGTAAGCGTTATTAGTAAGTAGGTATTAACTGGCTATATAAAAAGTTCTAGAGAAAATTGCACCACAATCGCTGGCGTTATTAGCTTTTGGCTACATTCTACAAAATAATTCAATTATGCATATCTATACTAGTATTATAAAGCTGAAGAGTTTGTTTGTTTGAACGCGCTAATCTCAGGAACTGCTTGGTTCGATTTGAAAAATTATTTCGGTGTTAGAGAGCCCATTTATCGAGGAAGGCTATATATCATCACGCTAAGACCAATAGGAGCGGAGCACTGCATGTAAAACCGCGGGGCACAGATATTGGTTTAATATTTCCCATGTATTTTTAATATGCAGTAGATGGAGCGAAAACTTTCAATGATCAAGAGACACCAATTACATAGTAATTTTAATACAATTAAATTTAATGGCATGTAGTAATAAATAGTACAGCAATTTTCTCTAAAGGGCCTTGTCATTTGAAGGGAACTGATCCAGAATAACGGCTTATTTTAAATCTCGGAACGGAACTAGGAAGCAATAGATTATATACGGAACTGCAGCAAGGCGAACGAGTGAACTTTGTGAGCATTTATCTCTTGTTAGCTATGTAATTAACTATGAATATATCGTGACGACATTGTACGGTAACGAGGCGAGTAACTGGAGCAATGGTGTTCTATAGATAATTAATTGAAATATAACTACTATTGAAGTGAAATAAGATTTTGATTAAAGTCGAGAATACTTTAGAACAAATTGGAAGCTATTGCTGTTGAATTTTGGAGGATAAGGACGCTCTGTTCGATATGCTTCTTAGTATTATTTGAAACAATGTAAGTTAATTAAACATCGCAAATATCATGAAGGTCATGTCAGTTCACTACACCATTATTTAATTTGGCATTTCCTAAAAATAAATATGAATAAAGGTGTTTTTTAAATTAGGGCTACGATGCTGGACTTGGATGAGTCATTTCAATTTTGTTATAATTACTCAGTTCTTTCTAGAAAGCCGCTTTTTGTGTCTTTTCTATTGAAACAGTTTATGTTGGTTTGTAACTACTTCAATATTATGCTTAAAGATTAAAATATGTACTCTAAATTTGCTTTAATTATACAATTCAAGTTTATACAAATAATACGATTTATTAAAAATGAAATGACTTTTTGTGAAACTTCAAAAATATTTTGCTCTATGCAACAGGGCCCAACATTTCTAAAACAAACATTGTGAAGCACGTAAAGTTTGAACATCGTCCCACCGTTCAGCATTTTGTTCGCTAAAATTTGGCATTGAAGAAGATCTGTTGCTCTCTCATTACACAAGTTAGGAAACGTGTTATTTTTATAAAATAAAAGCGTGCTATTGCTTCGTATTTCGTCATTATATATTATGGCCAAGGTTCATGCGACAGTTCGTGACAAGAGCTGGTAATTCTCAACTAAATGGTGATCATGTATGACATATTATTAATTATACTAACTAAATAGGTATGATTTTATCTTATCTTCTTACTAATATTATAAATGCAAAAAATTGTGAGAATGGATGTGTGTGTGTATGTTTGTTACTCTTTCATGCAAATACTACTGAACCGATTACAATGAAATTTAGCACATATATAGAGGTAACTTGGATTAACACATAGCATAGGATTTATCCCGGAAATTCGACGGAAACGGGAACTATGCAGGTTTTTCTTTGAAAACGCGGGTGAAGCCGTGGGCAGAAAGCTAGTTTTTTATAAATTTATGCACATAATCAATTAATATTTTGTATTAATTAACTTTGTGCAGACGAATACAAAAATGATGTATTCGAAATTCTGCATAAGACATTTCCGAATCGATCTCTTTGCATAATTTACTTAATGTTTCCACATACTTTTAGTATCATATAAAATAATCGTTTTTTAAATAGTAAGTAATATCGGAACTGCGTCCGGAAGTATTCGGAAGGTTGATGTAAAGCTGGTATATATTGTGACTGCGGCGTGCGCCCGCGCAGTGGTTCTATAGTCGTGACCGTGACTTTTGTGATTGTGATTGTGGTACTGTGATCTTGTGTTTTGATAGACTTTTATAAGGTAATCTTTGAATGGAAATATAGTGTGTTCATTCATTATAATATGTGTGTCAAATATTTCGTGATATTGTCAGGATACAGCACGGTATTTTTAGACCGCTTCTGGGAACTTATCAGATTTAATACACCAATTATCCCCTTTTCCGTTATAATGAAATCCCTATTTACTTCTTTTAAATCCCGCAATGACATATTTTAAATACGTAACTTGTGAACGTAATTTGCTTTCTTCATTCTCATTTAATTTGATCATGGTCATTAATTAATGCAGTGAGAGAAATTAGTTTCATTAAGTTGCGCTAGTGAAGAAAATAGAAATTACTACTCGTTAATGAAGTTAAAGAGACTATCTATGAAATTAAATCTAGAAATTCTTAACGTACACAAAAACATTACAAACAGCGTAGCACAATTTGCTATAACACCAATTTATATTTCAGCTCAAAATGTGGAAACTATTTGTCATCGCCACCGTGCTTGGGGTAACACAGGCTCGTCCCGGGCTATTCTTCGCTGCGCCTCTCCACGCTGGCATCGAATACGCTAACACAGCGCCTGTAAGCTCTCACCCTGCTGTCGAACTGAATGCAGCCAGCGAAGCCCAACTCCCACCAAGTCTCTTGAAGTCAAACGCCTTTTACAGCAACCCATCTATTGCCGCAGGACTCGCCAAGGAATCCTGGTTCACGAACAAGGAAATGCAAGTGGTTGAGCGCGAAGCTGAGAAGATCCCACGTCAAAGGATTTATGATATTGTTAAAAATGCTGGGTTCTTAGATCAGCATTAAATTCATATAAGCCGGAGCGAAAGGACACTAAATATAATCATGGCTTAATTTTAATGCGTACCTTATAATTTTTAATGTTAAAGATTTATGTAGTGTTAACGATATTGTTATTAATAATAGTTGTTGTATACTTCCACTGATATAGAAAATGAGATTGTAATTATATTTAAAACTTACGTTAATTTATAGTTAGGCCTTCACTGTAAATATTGTGCACATGACGTCACCTTGTTTAAGATAATTATTAAAGATATTTTTATAGATATTGTATGAATGTAAAGAATTAATGTGTGTGATTAGAGCAATATTAATCTGTGATCTCGAACAATAAGTACAGTAACGTAAGTTATTGTTTCGTATTTAAAACTGTTAATTTATTCAATAAAGTAACTGTTTTGTTGTTTTTCGTTTTCTTTCTACACTGTCATTCATTCTACAAATCCTGTATTTATAGAATTCTATGTATTATTGTATGAAATTTTCCATGTCACAGCCATCTCCGTAGGCGCGTTTTTTGAAACTTCTACCACGTTTGCAAGTCACCCAACATTCGTGTACTGGTTTTTGTACAAAATCTGTAAAGAGACGATAAATTTAATTTTAATATGAATCCCAATCTGTATTGGTGCAATAGAAAATCAATAATAGATGACCTAAATAAAGGTCCATTCACCTTTTTGCCCTACTGGGTCCACTGAAACACGGTTCTGTTTTCATATCTTATTATAGGAATTTCTTTTTAATCAGGAAGTATATAGACAATGTTTTTTGGTTATTATGAATTTTTTGATAGATGACAGAATGTTATGAGATAAAACCCTGATAAAACATAAAAACGATACTTTCAATCGTTTCTCTTCATTGATTTTATATTTTAGTTCGATGATATCATATACATATATTGCAGCATACGACATTGATACTTTTATATTATCTTGTCTTGTATCAAATTTTATAAAAACTTTATTACATATAGGTATACCTATGCAAAAGATGTATCTATTGATTTTCTCTAAATGACTTTAACCAATGAACCGTATAAAGGTCGTGTGTATCTTAGAAAGCTTTTATTTTAAAATTTGTATTACAACATTTTCTCTACAAAATGAATCGCTATTTGCTTGTGTAGGCGGATTTTATTAAAAATGTTTACAATTTACAAAGAAATGAAACGTGATTTCAGTCGGAGTTGAACGTTGAAGTCCTTATGGGATCAAGTAATATTAGATGTTATTTATAAAGTAAATAGTTCGCAGAAATAGTAAGATGATTTATTTTCTAGAGATTCACATCGTAGTAGGATGTATAGGTTATTCAACTGTTAAATAGCTGTGTTTTACCTGAAAATAAAACACATATTAAATACTTACCTATATTTGAAGCTTACTTCATTGAGAAGGCACCTAGCTTTTTCCGCCTATTTTGCCCTCTCTTTCCGTTGTATATATGCTATCTCTCTCGCACACCTCTCCACCAGGTGGCGGGGCGCACGATAATGTGCGGGCGCTGGATGTTTTTTCATTGAGTCGAAATCCACAACAGGTGGACGTTAAGTGTAAGCTTCAAATATAGGTAAGTATTTAATATGTGTTTTATTTTCAGGTAAAACACAGCTATTAAACACTTGACCGTAATTTGAAGCTTACTTCATTGAGACCTGTCTGTTACCCACCTGGTGTACAATGTGACGCCAATGTGAATTTGAATACATAAGTAATTACTTATTTCTTTATTTGAAAGAGTAAGGTGTGCAGATAGTATACCTACTAATAAATCACACAAATTTTTATATTATATAATATATTAACAATCCCAGATGAAAAGTTAATCAAATAAGAACCAAAAAGTTAATCATAATGATTAAAAGTATTAGAACTTATGAGATTGGTTCAAGCGTACCTTAGTTAACCTTTTTGGGCTTGAAAAGTTAAAGTTACTACAATTTCCACTATCTTTAGCGTAAATCTGCGAAAGCGCCAGTAACGACTTTCAATTACGCATTTAGATGTTACTTACAAAATGAAGCAACAGCTGATCCCGACGAGGCAAAAATACCTCAAACTCAAACCTTTATTTATTCAATTAGAACTCTGCAGAAGCATCATTGAATCATCTTAACATAGAATTACCAAATGTCTCAACTCACACAGTTTTAACCCAACCTGCTACAAGCGGACAAGAAGAGACCTTGGTCCTTACTTTTGGGGTCAGAAGTAAATTTAAAAGGTCACCCCTTGAATAAGGCAATAAAATAACAAAACAGGTAAATGGTTTAAATTATAATACAGATTTTTAACATCCAACTAAACCGTGCGGTATCTTTTAATGTTTAGAGCCAACGTCGCAATCATAATCTAAACATGGCTGGTACTTTCAGTACAATGCATGAATTATTTATTTAAAACTGATAGGTCATAAACTCTGTACTGGAAACAAATATACTGAACTCAAGAGACTAAAATGATAAAGAGCTTATCTGTGTCCCAAAACTGCAATTACTACAGCTAAGTACGTTACTTTTAATCAATTCAGTTTTAAGATATAATTATGATTTACATCAGAACTTATATACCGAAAGTCTCGGGACTACATAACGTGACTTATTTATAATAGTGTTTGTGCATAACACTAGGCAGTCAACAGCTATATGAACGTCAGATAGGAAAAGAGCCAAATTTATCCAGTCAGTAATAAAGGATTTTAACTATACTTATTATAATTCAACCAACTACTACTAGCTACTCCGTACGTCTTTTGGGTAGACGGAGGCAAATAGGATTTTTATTCCAACTATATCATTTGATATTTTGAAAATGTACTCCACATTTTCATACCGTCAGAGTCATTTTGCAGATTATAGCAGTGCAGCACTGAACACTGTCTATTAGGTGGCTGGTGCTGCTGACCGGGCCTTCACCCGCTTTCCAGAATACCTTCACCCTTCTAGGTGCTACTACTACTGAAATAGCGGTACTCTATCGCGTCGTTCAGGTCTCTAACTGACAGGATTTCTCATATTATCGTAACAACCTCGCTCGTTCTAATGCTGGGGCCACACTAACGGGAAATGCCATTAATTAACGCGATAATGGACGTTAACTTTAGGTGTAGCCAGTATTATTTAACAACGGCATTAACATTGCCGTTTGGCGAGGCGATAGCTTTATCGCGAGAATTAACGCAATGAAGCGGTCACATTACGTCCATCTTGCTAGAATTTTAGTAAAATTAACGCCGTTTTTATCGCCAACAATCGGCATTCTCGTTGACCGTTCAAGTGTAGCCACCCACTTAACGCCTTAAAAATTATCGGAATAATTATCGCGATAAAGGGCATTAGACGTTAGACGTTAGTGTGGCCCCAGCATTACGAGAACAAATTATCGCCAAGGAATTCTGCTGCAGGATAATGGCAAGAGAGATTATAAGCTTAACTATGCATTATTATGCTCAGGAATATGGTGGATTTTGAATACTATCGTCGTCTGAAAGTATCTCCTTTCGATTAACTTCATTAAGGATGCAGATCTGATCCCATCTTTGTTCCGTAGGAATGCTACGACAGTCTAAACGTTACACTGGACAAAGAAAATTGCCCTAAATATAGTCGGTTGTTCCAACATCCGTAATATGGCTAGCCTACCTTACTAGCCCTTGATTGTAACTGCTACCAATGCAGGCATTGCTCTCGTGTTGTCCACAGTTGTGCGAGTGCAAAAATGAAGAACAGAGCTCGTGGGGAGCTATGTCCAATGAATCTGTGTTAAGATTATGACAGTATAGGACAGTTAGCTGTGGATGCGAAGACAGGACATTACTTTATTCATCCGTAAACACGCGAGGCAGCCACGGACAGCGATATAGCAAGAACTAAACTAGCAAAGTTTAGTTCGCTTACCAGACTTATATTTTAAAAGCCGTATAGTCTGTACCTACTGCATTTCATTTATTGCCCCCCCCCCCCCCTCAAAGCAAAGAAATGAACAGTCATTTGGTTTCTCGTTAGGGTAGGGGTTCCAAGTAATATCTAATAATAAGAGTCTTTTGTTTGGATAGATTGACTTTCCGTTATTTATCCTCTATCCTATGTAACTCAACAGTCAGTATTCTCAGTATTCGTTGAGTACTTAAACGTTTTACGTAAATAGTTGTATATAACTTTATTATACAATATAATAATCCTGGTAGGATGACAAGAAACTTGTCTAACAAACGATTATCCTAATCCCTCAGCGATTTATTGTTTGAGCCCTGAAGAAAAAACCTCATGGGTGCAATAATGAGGTCAAATGGGTTGAAAAACGAGTCAAATAAATTGCCTACAAGACCGGGCAACTAAAATAGGCCTATGAGAGGTCAAATATACGTAATCAATCGTTTGAAATTTGAAATTTGAAATTTGATTTTGAATCAATCGTCATTTGTTACATTCAATCGCTTTGCGATTAAAAAATCTCTTCCGATGTTTTTATATGAAAATTGGTCGGCTAGTGCCATTGAATGACGATACCAAACATACCGTTGACGCAAGGCTTGGTGACAATCCTCGAAACCACCGCCACTAATCATCTGCGAGATGATATTTGATCCGACTCGCCTTCCTTTGTTGTGAATAGGCTTTACATTGGTAAATACGATTTGTTCAATTCCAATTTCCATAATTGGTAAACCAATGGTGGTTTCCTGATTCCTGAAGCGTAAACTTTTAGGATACGAAGTATCAATTTCATGCGCCCATTATTTGACGTCTCTAACCTTTATTGTATTTATTAGGTCATATTACTATACTGCCCACTGTGAAGAAGATTTCAAAACCTTTTTCAACCTACCTTAGAAGAGTGAAGATCCGATGCGGTCATATCCAAAACTTCTTTCGTGGGTCCTCGTTGACGAAAGCAAATATGTATGATCATTTTAATGATCAATCCTTTGTATATTTGCACCAATCGCCATCAAAGCCCCGCGAGGGCTGATATATATTTGCACCATGTCTCCGTGAGGTACTGTTGTAGTCAAAGCCCCGCGAGGGCTGATATATATTTGCACCATTTCTCCGTGAGGGACGGTTGTAATCAAAGCCCCGCGAGGGCTGATATATATTTGCACCATCTTTTCCGTGAGGGACGGTTGTAATCAAAGCCCCGCGAGGGCCGATATATATTTGCACCATTTCCCTGCGAGCGACAGCTGCGCGAGGGATGTTTGTAACTAGAAATAAGTAGGGCCTGCCAAAAAATGCTTAAGAGACACCCTGCGAGGGTGGATTTGACCTGGCTAACCCCTGCGAGGAGTAGTGGCCACATTTATGTATTCTGCTTCGAGCAAGAATACACCTTAGTGCTAATATAAAATTAGCAGTAAATAATCATTTAAATAATATAGCAATTAACAAGGTCCTTTAACTTATTTTCCAATGTTAGCGACAACTGTCCAGGATGAATTAATAAGAATTGATTTGACAATGGTAATTAATTATTATGTTTATATAAAAAAGAACTAACTATTTAATAAATTCATAATTCAAATCAATTCACTAAATTTTAAAATGAACTTCGATTCATATTTATTTTTGTTCATGCAATCGATGTAACATTTAGTTGCTTTATATCCGTTTTAACATTCCTTACGAACGCAACCATACCGTCGTAGGACGTTATATTTAATTGCACAAAATAATCTCCACTCACCCGCAATTTTTTACTTTTTGTCAAGGTGTACAAGTTTATAATATTATTCTAAAACGTTAGAAGTGAATTGTAAATCCTTTGAAATAAATGTATCTAAATCTAATTTATATTAAGGTATCTCGATAATTATTATACGATAACCCTTTCAGCACAAGTTCAGTAAACCAAAGAATTTAATTGTAAAATTTTGGTACTTACTCGTTTAAACAAAAAAGTTGCATCATTTGAAACATAGGAAACGTAATTTTCAATCAAATTAGCCGTGTGTAATATGTCTATTTTCACATAAAAACGGATCAGAATAATACTCATAAAAGGACACGTATAGACTACGGATAGTTTTGAATGTGTGGTACATTCATGGTACGTATCTACTATACATGAGCGAATTCCATCATTATTCAGTTGAGCGGTAACTCCCGTACGATTTATAAAATAATATCACAACATGTTCTGACATGTCGTGACTTCTTGGAGCTGACTCATCTCGTTCGATAATTTTTAGTAATAAACTATTATAGGAATTCCGAACCGTTCCTAGCGATAACGACAATGTAATAAAGTCGTAGCAATGGATTGTATGCCTGTAAAGCTTTGAGTTGGCTCATATCCATACTAAGTAGGTATTAATTGTAATTTTTCCAAGAAAAATTCACTTGTAACCTTGTAATAAAAACACATTATTAAAAATGAAATAAATAATTAAAAATATCTATATAGAAGAGAGGGTATTTGATATATCTAGTAATATCAAATAATCACAAAAGTAATATTAACGATTCGAGTAAAGCCGAACGGTAACACCGTTAAAATAGCTTTACTCACAGTATTAAAAATTCAAATATTAATTAGTACATATTGCATAATGAAATATTTCAAAAGAAAAGTTACTATTTCAAGTAAAATGTAACGGTTGTATCGTTAATTTTAAATATCTTTATTCATGCTATTAAGTATTTAAGCATATTGAAAAATAAACTATTGCTGAAGGATTCATTAAAAACCTCAGCATTTTAAATAAAGTCCAACGATTATACCGTTGACTTTAAATTAGAATAGATGTAAAAATAACTCACTGTACCGATCCGACGGGATACACTTTTTAACACTTTTAGCACTTGCTTTAAGCAATACTTAATACTTAATAGCACCAAGGTTGTAGTCTTGTAGACAACCTTCTCGCGGCGGAAGCTAGACGCCAATGAAAAAACATCCAGCGCCCGCACATTATCGTGCGCCCCGCCACCTGGTGGAGAGGTGTGCGAGAGAGATAGCATATATACAACGGAAAGAGAGGGCAAAATAGGCGGAAAAAGCTAGGTGCCTTCTCAATGAAGTAAGCTTCAAATTACGGTCAAGTGTTTAATAGAAATTGAAAATACGATGTTGAATTTTAGTATTCTATAGAGAGATTGATAATATTTTTTTTCTATTTTTTTAAGTAGTTGGTCGTACCAAAATGTTCATATTTTAATGTCTAT
Source organism: Colias eurytheme (assembly GCF_061535395.1). Classification (NCBI taxonomy): domain Eukaryota; kingdom Metazoa; phylum Arthropoda; class Insecta; order Lepidoptera; family Pieridae; genus Colias; species Colias eurytheme. The sequence goes on along the minus strand of NC_142999.1, from coordinate 6,241,478 downwards.
CTGTGTGACTATTCACCTCAATTCACCCAGACAAAGCCATTTACGTAATTGTCTGCTTTTGATGATATGACATGGCCGTCGCCAGTATAAATTGAAGTTCAATACACCTACGTATTAATTTTCCTTCCAAATGATACTATAGCATATTGGCAAAGGTTACGGGTCGTTAGCTATCGTGAATGTCAAAGGGTTGATCTATTTAATGAGATATGGAAATTAGCATTGAATATTGGTATGACGAACTTAGTTTACAGGCTCTATTGTTTATAATAGCATTGATTGAACAAGTTATGACTAATTAATTGATTTACGTTGATTTAAGACCACTTATGGATTATATTATTCTAGTTAGGTAGCTTCTGCTTTTGCCTATAAATAAATGCGAGTTGATAAATTGACTTCAATATCTTCTATGTATTATCTTCTTATATATAAAAATGAATCGCAAAATGTGTTGGTAAGCACATAACTCGAGAACGGCTGAACCGATTTCGATAATTCTTTTTTTATTATATTCCTTGAAGTACGAGGATGGTTCTTATGTAGAGAAAACGTAAACATGTACCACGGGCGAAGCCGGGGCGGACCGCTAGTAATTATATATTTTCAACGTTAAATCATTTCAACGTAGTTTAAAATTGTTTTTCCAAATTTCTTTTAAATTAAAGAAAAACGATGTCAAACTTTAAAAAAGAAAAGACAGAACTCCTCCATCATTAGTAGTTATGTATTCAACAAGTAATTTGCTAATCTAGCTTTACTGAACTTTACGAATTTCTGGAATAGGGCCAAGTGTAATAAACATTTAAGCAGCAATTGACAAAGAAAGTATTTTGCAACAGGTGTGTTTTGGCTCGTAATACAAATTACAACACAAACCAAAGAAAAACATTAGATACAGTTATTGGTAGATTTTGTATAAGTACTCGTAAATTTTCAGGTTTTGTAGAGATTATATTAAAATTAATTTCAATTATGCTATAAGTATAATTTACACATATTTGCACGTGGAAAATCAAGTTAGTTACATTTTCTGAAGCTGACGGTTAATTATATGTCTGAAATAAATGTTTTGCCCTAATTTATTATTAACCATGTATTCAGACTTAGTTTCATAGTACAAGTTTCGAGTGCAATCACTTGAATTGTAGTGGTTAGATCCCATATTGGGTGGGCTGCGGTTGTTCATTGTTCCTGTACTAGAAAGCCTTGTTAATATTCAATAGAATTGCATATTACTCGATATAGTGTACACGCATGAAATTGTTTTAAATAATTCTTTATCGACATAAGATGTGTCGGTTTCACCACTCTCTTATAAATCTCTGATAGTTAATTCAATACTTTTTGTAGTATTTTTGCAAATATTGTTAGTAATTTTAACTGACAGATTTTTTTTTTTTTTTTTTTTTTTTTTATGTTATGGGGAGGCAAACGAGCGGACGCACTGCCTGGTGGTAAGCAGGTTGCGTCGCCCATAAACCATAACAGGGGTTATGGTTGTTGCCTACCAGGATTAAGGGATTTGGAAGAACTAAAGAACATATCTAGAAGTTCTGAATTGGCAATAAATGTTAAAGAGATGTTGAAACCAAATTAAATTAAATAAGTAGTTAGTTGCAAAGAGTTGTCTTGCAGGAAACTGTATTCAATTGACAAGACAACATTTTTTATTGTTACATGTCCTTATCCATACCACAGACTAATAATAATATACTACGTATACAATCCATACTAATATTATAAATGCGAAAGTAACTCTGTCTGTCTGTCTGTTACTCAATCACGCCTGAACTTCTGAACCAATTTGCATGAAATTTGGTATAGATATATTTTGATACCCGAGAAAGGACATAGGATAGGTTTTGTCCCGGAAATCCTACGGGAACGGGTTTTTCTCTGAAAACGCGGGCGAAGCCGCGGGCGGAAAGCTAGTTGTAATATAAACCATTAATAAATTTATTCGAGCTTTTAATGAGCTCTCTATTATATCAAACAGTACAAACCCTTTCTGCTATCACAGTTATATTCATGCATATCACACGTATCTATGAAGGTGCGCATTTCCCCGCACGAGTCGATGCCGCACATTGGCACTTGGTCGTGTCGGCATATGTCTGCTATGTTACACTCTTCTTCGAGCTGAAATTGTAGAACGAACGAACGAAAGAGTATTCTTATACTCTTGAATGTGTTTTTTCTTAAAAACATCTAAGCGTAGGTAGGGTGTCACAGGAAAAACTGTCAAGCGGTGATCCAGAGGTAGAGCACCGCGTGGGCTACTCGAATCACCCCCATATTAATATGCCATGTGATTTTTCGAAGTATAGAAGTTATAATAGATAGTTAAGAATAAAATGATTATAAAAACTAATAAATTATCTGATAATTCTCACATATTTTAACTTTCAATCTTACCTTAGCTCCATCAACATGTGCCACGCAAATTTGCACCTTCATAATTAGTAGAACTATACTAAGTACATATAACATAGTTTCAGTATCAACATGGTTCTATACAAAGCTAAATATTTCTCCATTACACATTCAATAAGTGTGATCGTAAAATTTTATATGAATGCTGTTTTATTGGCTCACTTGCTGTACTCTAATGCAATCCTGCGTTAAACCAACGACCAAGTATTGAACAGGGTACTTTAAATATAAGACATAATATTTAATTTTCTTATGTTTTGAAGTGAACTTCTTTAGGCACGTTGAGAGTAAAATTTCAAGGTCACGTCATGGTAATACCGTCACTTATAGCGACTCGTAAAGCGACGATTTTGGTATCTTTGAATCTTGTCAAAGAAGTTTCACTTTTGTCTCGTGTGCTCGGGACACGCTCTTTTTTTATTTTCTTAAGTTTTTAAATATAAATGTACAAACATATATTGCCTGGTAAAGAAAATAAAATAACACGGCTATTCTGGTATTATTAAGATAAGGATAACAACGTATTAACGTGTAATCGAATATTGAAAATCAATACTCTTTGTGGATTCTACTTATTCTAGCCATTTTAGTCGTAAAATTATAAAAAATCGTGATTTTTTATATATAGAGATAATTCGTTTCACCTACATAAAACCTATAAATAGATATTAAAATTTGCTTAATATAACTGTAAAATAATAAGGAATAAGGAACTTAAATAAAAGACTCAAATTAATGCTCTATTTATATTTAGATTTCATATTTAAATTGCAGTCGGTTCTGAATTCAGGTTTCTTGAAAGATCTTCCGCGTTTGCATGTCACCCAACATTCATGGATCGGTCTTTGTTTGAAATCTAGAATTACAATATTGTATTACGTTAATTCATTTTTAAGTAATTTAATAAAAAGACTCTAAACTATACTTTTCTGTATAATAATTACTAGCTTACCGCTCGCGGCTTCGCCCGCTTTGTCTAAAACCTAATAAATTATATCTATACTAAAACCTTCCTCTTGAATCACTCTATCTATTAAAAAAACCCGCATCAAAATCCGTTGCGTAGTTTTAAAGATTTAAGCATACAAAGGGACATAGGGACAGAAAAAGCGACTTTGTTTTTTTCTATGTAGTGATACTGATAAACGAAGTGTTAAAAGATATGATACTTCAGTAAAATCTCTTGGCAAGATTATTATCAGACATTAAAACTTCTATCGTATCAGAACCTTCAAATATGACAAAATTAATATTGAGGAAATAACGGCGCAGATTCTTTTCAAATTGTAGGTTTTGTTTGATGTTGGATTGAATAGACTCATTGTTCTAGCTGAGGATCGTATTACATAAATGTTGTCGTACTCCTCGGTTTCACCTTCCAAAAAAAGAAAATATAATTTGTGAAATTTTAACGCATTTAATTCTATTCAGCTTTAGTCTATTAGTTTAATAGGAAGAAATAAAAACTGCTGGTAAGCCTTTAAAAACTTCCAATATTTTTTTTACAAAACTTTTGTGAATAAGAGTATTTCTTTTCCAGAGTTATGGTGTCTTCAGTAGTAGTATACACGTAGGTACTTGTAAGAGCGAATAATTGTCCTTATCATATGAAGCGTCTGTGATACACAAAGATAGGAAAAATATATAAATAAATACCCTTCTTGCTATCACAATTGAATTCATGCATGTCACAGGTATCGATGAAGGTGCGCATTTCCCCACAGGAGTCAATCCCGCACATCGGCACTTTGTCGTGCACACAGAGATCTGCTATCTTACATTCTTCTTCATTCTAGAGTTGAATTATATTATAAATAATCTTTATATATAAAAGAAAGTCGTGTTAGTTACTCCACTTATAACTCAAGAACGGCTGAACCGATTTAGCTGAAAATTGGCAGGGAGGTAGTTTAGAGCCAGGAGAAGGACATAGGATACTAAATATGTACTACGGGCGAAGCCGGGGCGGACCACCAGTTATAAATAATTATTAAATACAATCAATAAATAGTTATGATGATTATAGAGTATTGATAAAAATGAAATTAGTGACAAGTAAAAATCAATCTTAATAAATTATTATTAAGATGCATTTAGTTTACATTGAAATGAAATGAAAATGAAAAAATATTTATTTGGACCCACATTATAAAAAGTTTACATACATGAGACACGACGATCGCCTAAACTAGGTACTAGACCTGTGCTATAGGCGATCGACGCTTTCCACTCCTATGACACAGTGCCATTATAACGTGAGTAAAAACGTAGGTAAAGATAGTAACGTGAGTATGTGTGTGTGTGTGTGTGTGTGTGTGTGTGAGTGTGTATTTTAGTGTGAGTGTGTTTGTGTGTGTGTGTAGGTGTGAGTGAGTACGAGGATGCGTGCATAAGAAAGTAATAGATAAGGGTTACATACCTAATACATTAACTAATTACAATGTTATATATTACTTAAAATGCCTGATTTTTCAACCACTGTAGTATAATGAATACATACCAACGATGTATTTTTAACATTCTTTGTTATTCTCTACCCGTTTTAAGTTTATTGTTTGAAAACGAGATCAAGGCTTTTCTCGGAATTAAAAACACTTTCATGTGTATCTTATGTCATATTTGTAAATTGATAATAAATAAAAATACAAACATATTCAGAGATATTTAATAGTTTGGTAAAAAGTTATCTATGAATTTAAATAATGAAAGAAGAGTTATGTATAATAACCCAAGTTATTACTAAAACAAAAGTAGGTACCACAGAGTATAGACAGACGGGTTCGATTATAAATATTTTTCAATATACATGGCGCCCATTTTAGAGACCGTTTATAACAATTAGGCTCAGTATAATATTAATGGAAGCAATCAGTACTTTTGGAAGACCTTAAACTAGACTAAATAACATTTTTTCTTACTTACTTTAATTGATTCACTGTGTGACGAAGCTAAAGTAATATACGCTAATAAATGTGTGGCTGCAATAAAAAATATTTATTTAGTACTACGGCTTATAATAACGTGATAGTGATTTTTTTTGTTCCAAATTGATGAAAACAAAATACAATAAAATCTCTTTATATAAAGAAACATAACCGTTTCTAATAGTATGCAATTGTATGCAGGGGACTAATTTTCAGAAGTACCTACTGCTCTGATCCTGAAAATTGTTTCACTGTGAGAAACCTACGCTATTTGTGTGACAGAGTATTATGAATAAGAAAGCGACTACTTTTAATATATTCAACCCATAGAGATCTAGAGAGATGCCAATCGCTTGCGCTGAGTACGAAACCGTGTCTCATAAAAAATTTACGCACACAACTGCAGTAAACAAAATCAAAACAATACTTCGCGTTGTGTGCGTGTCATCACACAAAAATATGAGAGCGACTATTCGTTCGCACACTAGATTGTAAGTGACGTACGTATACAGCACCGCTACAGTTTGTTCTCTTTTTGTACATATTGCTGCGACACCGGCCCCGCCCCCTAACCATATCTCCCTTTAGTTTCTGTGATCTGTGATTCAACCGCATTGTTTGATAAATAATATATTTATTTTATTACATCAACAAGAGATTAAACGCAGGATCTCTGGATGACTGAATACTAAGGTGGCGATTATGTAGAAATTAATAACTCACCTATTATAATATAATCAAAATTTAGCATAATTATTGCATGGAAATAACTCTATGAAAAACCTGTCAATCCATTATAAAAGTTTTTACTTCAACTATATGATGGAATAAAGTTATTGAATGTGGGTATATTATTACTTTCGTATATAGCAATCTTGTAATTCACTCAGAATGTAATAAAAATGTTTTATGTTTCTATTTGTGTTCTTAGAATTGAGTTTGTGATCTCACCTATTTGTATAATAATTATTTGCACCGTAAAATTATGTGTTCGTAGTTAAATGAAATATTTTTTTATGAATTCAGTTAAAGCAGTTTCATTTTATCCTAAATCAACAATTAAGTAAAAAAGGGGAAGCCCCGTGTAAGGGGCAGATGCATTATGCATACATCTCACTGATCGATTTTTCTTTAGGGACAAGTAGGTGATCAGCCTTCTAGCCTTCTAGGTCCTGCCAGTTCGAGACCGTTTTTTTCATCGGGAATCGAACCCAGAACCTCGGTTCTACGCTCACGCGTCAACCACACTATCAAGGAGGCGGTACAGTAAATCATCGGTATATCATCAAACTGTACTAATTACAAGTTTATTCTTAGTTCATAATGACGTAAAGTTAATACCATTGTTTGTTGCAGCTTTGTTAGTTTAAAATTGAAATGGAGTAGCATGTGACAGCACAATTAGCTGCGAGAGAACCGCATCAACGCAGTAATTTAATCACGATCCGGTTAATACCTATAAATCACATTGAAGAAACGATTTGGATTGAAAAGATTTGATACTTTTAGGTTATTTTTTTAAATAAGTTTTTTATAATAAAATACGTATTGATTGCACGAAAATAAGAAATGGAAAAATGTAAACCAATTGGCATTAAGCTTAAATTCATAAAGGCATACTACAGTTTAATATGTATAACCCATCATTTTTAATTTTTATTTTATACTTAAGAAGATAGATAGAGCTGCGTATTTCATGAATTTCTTTATTTTGTAAAGCATAAGTATTGATATTTGATAAATATTCAATATCAATACTTGTCTGAAAGAGAATTCATGATATTCTAGTCTAGCCTAGTGTTTATTTTCTAGGCTATCTAACATTTAATAAAACGATATTATAACGTAGATAAACATTAAATTAATACCTTTTATCAAAGTTATTGCCTTAAACGTAGAAGATATTTTTAATTATAAAAACAAAGATTTACAAGGTAAGCCGAAGGTCTAATAAATGTTATACGGCTATTCAGCTGAAATTTACAAAGCAAGTGCTGCCTACGCAGTTTCTTTGAACGTAATTAGGTATTTAAGAAGCAGCTTAATAACGAACTTTGTTGTTTGTAACAGTGATATTATATTTATGAGAGAGGTACACTTTGATTTAAAATTAAACCTGAGCAATTTGTAAGAATAGAAAAATCCGCTTCTTTCATCATTCGTGGGTTTGAATCCCGCCTCATATTTTCTATTTTTTAAACATTTCTCATTTATAAAGCATTTTGCTTACAATGCTATAAAACTAAATAAATTTAAAACTGAATAATTGTATGCGTATTACTGTTCAAGTATCAAAATCATTTGTATTGCGCGTTCAATTATCGACACTATAAGTGCTGTTTCCTTCGCCCCCCGACCTAATTGCTTAGATTCTAAAGGACAACATGAAGGCTCTATATATTGGTAATTTTTTTAAATTAATTATTTCGTCCAAAAATTCCCAAAATTAACAGGGTTTTCTATTTGCAGTTGTATTGCTCACGTATATAGTATACACCAATCAAGACCCAATAGAAAGCTTGGAAGATGTTCTAGTCTACGCCATGGAGCCATCTACGGTAAGGAAATTAATTATTATAATTTAATTTAATTAAAAGCAGCAAAAACTAAGACAAGCGGTTTATTTCACCAGAAAATACATAAACGTGAAAGCGAAGACGTAAAAATCAAGAAGAATAAATTCGTCGAGTTTGTGGAAGAAAAACTGATACAGCACACGCAAGCTTTGGAGCATCTTATAAAAACGGCAACAAATAATGGGGAATTAATTAAAACTCTTATCGATAATCTCAGTCATAAAATGGATGAACCGAAAATGCCTGAGAAAATTGAGGTACACCGCCAGTCGAGGCGCAGTAATTCCGAAGATACGGATAACCCTTTAATTAAATTCGGGAGAAGTATTCCAACCTATGGGGTTCTTTTTAAAGACATGATAATGCGGGCGTTTGAGAGCGATGATGCGCCAACTCCCCTTGTAGAAAGACGTTCTAATACATAATAGTATGGAGGTAGATGCGTAAACAATCTTCTGAAGCATATTTTTTTATTTCCTTTTTAATTTTTGATTTGCTTCAGAAGTTTGCCACTTAATAAATTTTGGCATTACTTTTAATAAACAAGTCTTAGAACAAGATTTACTTTTATTATTAAAAAATAAAAAGGTACCCCAAAATATACAATTCACCGGGAGTTTTAATTTTAAATTCAAATTACCAAATCTATTTCCACTATATCCCACTTAGGTAATTATTAGATCGCTTAAATGTTAGCTATAACTTTATGGTATTGCTATTTCATTTGATTATTTTTACAGTATCGGCGTTCGTACGGTGGAAGTCCTATAATATTGCCGGAAAATCAAATCAATCGACCTAGCCCTTGGTGTGCAGTTGCTGTAGTTTGCCGTAGAACCTTCAATCCTGTGTGTGGTTATGATGATAATTTTGGATATGGAAAATTCGACGATATATGCCATATGTTGCAAGTTAACTGCTATTGGAAGTATAGTAAGTATTTTTATAATCAAACTACATTTTGTATGTTAAGGGCCGATTTTTCAATGCTTGGTTAAAACTTATTCGTCAAATAATGTATAAAACTACCATTTTAAAAACGTATTCTAATTGCCCGTATTTGACAGTTTACGTGACATTTTAATAATATCGTGTAATACTTTATCGGACGGATAAGTTTTATCCAAGCATTGAAAAATCGGCCCTAAAGTATATATATTTTATCATGAGCACATTATTGTATAAAAATTAAAGAGGTAACAACATAAGTGGCAGGAGTACACGTCACACAAAACAAAAGAAACCCTTTCATTATATAATTGTATTTTATTATGAACAAGAGAACAAAATTTTTCATATTACATCGTAATTTCAATGGAAAGTATGAATTATGGACAAAATTAATTACTTAATGACCGTAATTTGTTGTGTCCTAGCCATGTCCTAGCTATACATTATTATTAAAACATAATATATCTAATCAATGATTAAATTTTAACAAAAAAAAAAACACTCGTTAAGAATGTCTATCGTCAATAGAGCAGGTTGTCTCAATAAATTTCCATTAGGGCTCTCATAATATAAAGGTTTTTGCTGATTACTCTCAGAAGATGAAACTTACCAGAGTAATTACATATTAATTGAACAGATGAGTAACTTTCTCCAGTAATTACAAATTTAATAGATGTCGATATATTTTTTTTCATAAAATACAAATAAAAATTGTTACATAAAATTTTGTCAAACTGTTCAACTGTTGGCTGATGGTAAATAAAAAAAATAAATAAAAATCATTTATTGAGTAACAATACATTGACATAAATTATACAAACTCGACGATCGCCTCAACTAGGTATAAACCTGTGCTAGAGACGACCGACGCCTTCCACATTAGTCTTAGCCATATAGTATTGTACTATGCAAAATTAAATTATTACATTATTAATTATTGAGAAAATGTACAAAAACACAAAAAATTTAAAAAAGGAAAACAAAATAGGCATGCAAAGTGTGTGTATCAGTAGTCGAGTGTGAGTGCGAGTATGTGAATGTGTGTGTCTTCGCGTGTGTATGTGTGTGTATGTGTGTGTGTATGCATATGTGTGTGATTAAATTGGCGTTTAATTATAAAACTAACAATTAATTAATTATAAAATTTAGATAATTATATGGTTATTTTAAAGTGTTATAGTTGCGCTTTCAGAATTTCTTCAGTCTCCCCGTAAGAGAAGGTAAGTAATAAGTTTGTTAGTTTGTTTTTCAGATCATATATTGTCAAATTGCGAATGTTTAAGATTTTATTGAATTTGTTGTAAAGAAGTGGACCTAAGTAACCGTGGAAACGTTTAGCAGCTGCGGTGTGTACAAACGGCAAGTTAAGAACTCTGTCCTTGCGCCTCTTTACAATTTTCAATTCCTTCCAGTTCGTCTGCGAGTGAGTGGCAACAAGACAGTTCAAAATATAAAGCTTCCTGATGGAGAGAACTTTGCACTCGTTATAAAGAGTTGAAGTGGGATAATATATAGGTTTTGACATCATTACCTTCAATACAGCTCTCTGTGCTCTTTCGACTTTCAGCATTTGTGTTTTAGTTGCCCCACCCCACGATTGAATGCAATAAGAAAGTACCGATTGGCATATCGCATAGTAAACTTTTTTTAAAACATCTTGATCAGCAATTGAGCGCAGCTTTTTAAATACGATCATAAGTTTACGAATACGAGACGACATTAGTTGAATATGGTGCTTCCAGTTGAGCTGATTGTCCAAATGTACACCTAGGTATTTAATAGTGACAGTGCGTGTTAATTGTCTGCATGTACATGCTATGTTTTCGGAGGTGTTACACGTATGTACTGTGATGGTGAGATCCTTTGGCTGAGAAGACTTGTATAAGGAAAACGTTATAAATTTGGTTTTTTCTAAGTTTAATGTTAGAACATTTTTATTCAGCCATGCCATAACTCTTGAAAGACCAGTTTCAGCTGATTGTTTAGCTTTCGTCCAGTCACTGCCACTAAAAACGAGGGCCGTATCGTCAGCAAAAGTCACCACACGACCATTAGACAGAGATATATTGCAGAGATCATTAATATACACTAAAAATAAAGTAGGGCCTAGTACGCTACCCTGGGGAACACCATATGTAATCGCACATTCAGAACTAGTTATATTTCCAATTTTGACAACCTGCTTTCTGTTCGTAAGGTAACTTTTTAATAGTTGTAGTGCCAATCCTCTGATACCAGCACTTTCCAGTTTCTTCAGGAGTATCGGTATGGACACGGTGTCAAAGGCCTTAGCCAAGTCCAAAAATATACCAATACAGTATTTTTTGCTATCAAGATTACCGATAATGTGGCTAGTTAAGTCATTTACAGCATCATTTGTTGACTTACCCCTAAGAAAACCATACTGTTGGTTTGAGAAGAATTTAGTTTTGTGAAGAAAACTGGAAAGCCGAGTAAAAATAATTTTTTCTAAGATTTTTGACATTGTTGGTAAGATAGATATTGGGCGGTAATTGTCAATTCGATCTAAGTCTCCAGCTTTATGAATCGGATGAATAAGGGCGATTTTGAATAATTCAGGAAAAACTCCAGAACGCAAGGAGAGATTACATATATGAACAAGGACTGGCATAAGAGATTCTTTGCAAAGTTTGAAGATTTTAGACGGTATGTTATCATAGCCTGTAGCACATTCTGTTTTTAAGCTATTTAATATATCACTTAATTCATATATGTCGGTCTCCCTTAGACCCATAGAACAGCGGGGCGTTTGTGAGTTATTAGTACACTGTGGGTCATCTACTTTTACGTTTACATCCTTTAAGATATTTTCCGCCATGTTTCTACCAACGTTAACAAAAAAATTATTTATGTCATTAATATTTAGATTATGCCTTAAGAGTTCCAAGTTGTCATTTTTCGATGTTGTCATATTTGTGAATTCCTTTATTAGCTTCCAAGTTTGCCTGTTGTTCTTCTTACATTTACCCAATTCAGCTTTTTCATATGCATGCTTTACTTTTTTTAAAACATTACCACAAAAATTTCGGTAGCGACAGTATATTATTTGAAGAGATAGATTACTAGGTTGTTTCTTTAATTTCAAATGCATTCTATCTCTAGTTCATATGCAACGCAAGAGTCCTGGTGTAATCCATGGTTTTCTAGGTACAAAATTTCTGGAGATTACTTTGTATATCACATTGCTTTGGATTACATTTTGCAAAAATCTGGTGAGCGATTCAGAGGCAATATTTACATCTGTTAACTGAAGGATATCACTAAAGTTTGTTGATTTAATTTGATCCAAAACATTATCATAATCTATCTTGGTGACAGTTACAGCCTTGGTTTTGTTAATTTTTAGTTTTTTCATCCACAATAAAACAGCAGCGTGATCTGTAACCGAAGAGTTAATAACTACCGTATTACAAGGCAGTTGAGATTTTATTAAGACATGATCGAGCGAGTTGTTGGCCCGAGTAGCAAACCTATGAGCAGGTAACAGCCCATGGATAGCCATGGTATTTAAGTAATCATCCATCCTGGGATCGGCGCTAGTCTGGGCTATATTAATGTTTATGTCACCAATAATAACTATATTCCCAAACGATGTTAGGGAAGATAACAGATTACTAAGTGATTCCAAAAATTTATCAATTAAACGGATCGCTGGTGACCGGTATATGGCGATTATTGCTGTGCATTTGTTTAATTTAATAACCAAACTGTTAGCATTATGTAATATGCTTTCGGAAACAGTGGCTCCAGTTAACGTATTACGTATGTAAACAACAACACCTTCATTTTGTGATGGACAATGTTTAGTGGCATAAGAATTATATCCAGATAGCGATGGTATACTTGGCAGCTGTTTCAACCAACATTCCGTGAGTACGATTATGTCAATATCAATATTAATTTGGTCCAGAAATAATTCAAATTGAGACAAATTTTTTGATATACTTCGAATATTTTGTGTCAGAATAGAGAGTTTGCATGTGTCCATTTTGACAATATCACGAACCCTTTCGGTGTTACATATCGTTGCATTAGAGACAGTAAAGTTATCTAAATCTAGATTAAGTTCGTTTGTGTGAGTGGCCATATTAAATTTTTAAAAGGGAAAGTATTCGTCTCACTAACAAGACTTGGTTTTCATTTGTGGTTTTCCGGCCCAAAAACATTGAACAAGACGCAGACTCAAAAAAGTAGTATAAATTAACAAAGTATAAATTACTTAGGATAAATGGCAAAGAACGTGACAAAAATCTATTTGATATAATATCAACACTGAAACTTGGCTTCAATAAAATCTTATTAATTGAAAAGTATATTGAAAGCAGACCACACTTTTGTGTTTGAATGTTTGTTGGAGCTTTGACAAATGTGTAGTGTTTTAATGAGTAGTATAAAGTATAATAATATGTGTAGGATATAGTGTTAATGTTTAACATTTTATAGAAGAAACAGATTACATTTAAATACAAGCAAACAATATTCAAGCGTATTACCATTAAATATTCAATTAAATTTAAATATTTTTTTTTATAAACATTAATACAAGCAAAAAACGATTTATAAAATTTAAATTTTAACATTTTGTATAGATAAAAAAGTAATAATAATATAATTCTAATGGATTCGCGGTATATACACGTAGACTCTGATACAAAGTTATATTTATGAAATAGTCTTATGAAATTACGCATTCTATCTAAATATAGTCAATCTTTATTTATCTTGAGCAAATCTTCTTCTGTGTTTATTCTAATGAGGGGGCTACCATCATTTTTTCTTATGTAAATATATCCATGCGAGGTCCAACAGTATTTAAAGTTTTTTTGTTTGGATATATCCTTGGTTCTCATAAATAGCCTTTTTGTTTGCGGAATTAAACTTTCTGATATATATACTTGTGTTTTAGGTCCCTTTAATCCAAAAAGTGATGAGTTTATCCTGTCACTACTATTGTTCTTGTTGTATTTTTACACTGACATTAGAAATTGATCTCGGTTAAGTACAGTGGTGAACTCGAGGATAATTGGCTTCGTTCCAGATTTGCTTTTTGAGCGATAAACATCGCGAATTTGACTTGGATCTATTTTACATTTAATGTTGGTATTGAGACACTGCACCATATGGAGTAGGTCAGTTTTGCTCTCCTTTTCATTTGTCGGCACATTACGTATCTCTACGCAAGCTAAGCGGGTGTTACGCTGCAACCCTTCGAGTTTAGATTCAAGAGATTTTATGTATGCGCGATCCGATTTATGTTCATTTTCTAAAGTTTTAATTTTAATGGTTAAGTCGTCGTATTGGCGTGATACAAATTCCAGAGAGGTTTTCAATTCAACGTTAGTTTTTCGTATTTCAGAAATTTCAGCGAGAACTTGCGCAATCATAGACATCATTTCGTCTTGTTTATCGAGATGCTGCACTGGAGAATTACTAGGACGCTGTCGCTTAGATCGAGGAACAGGCGTTATGGTCGCAGCGCCCTCTGTTGTCTTAGGCGGAGTACGTTGCATGTTAACGATAATTTAGATAAATCGAAAACAAGTAATCCGAGCAGATGAGGTAAGTTAGTTCACCGGTACTAGGCGCACAGGATTCAATGTAAGTTATTCGTGGATTCCACTCACCAGTGGTAAGCCGTCAACCAGCGGGGCGGATGCGATTGGTTGGGTATCGTTGAGGGCGGCGCGCGCGCAGGTAACAATTGGGCGGAGCACGAGGCGGAGCTGAACAAGTGGGAGGGACCACGTACCAGGCGTTCAGACGAAGAAGAGATCGTTCACTTAGCACAGAAAGAACTCCTATAAACTTATGCACTCCTATTTTTTACTTTAGATTTTATGAATTACTATTTTAAATAATTTTTAATAAAAACTGGCACTGATTATTTAAGCACGTCTACTTCACGTAGCGGTCCGGGGGGAAGAGGAGGGGGGAGGAGGTAGAACCTTATATATACATTACATTTTAATATACTTACATAATATTTTAACTTATTTGTTATACAATATGCGGTTACAAAGCTACTAAAGAAAAAGAGCAAAAAATGTAATGAAATAAATTTAATAGATGCGATTTGATATAGAAAGATAAATAATATTTAATCTTTGTTCCAGATTTCGCTTTAGTGCCCACATGTCGACCTGGATTGGCTAATTGAATTTTATCACAATTGATATTTGTTAAGAATATTAAATTAACTTTAAATTATTTATGAATTAAAAATATACGATGTTCAACCGACTCCTTGTCCTAATTCTCTTGGATTAGGACATATTCCTTCTTCGTCTTTGACATGTCTGAAAACTGAAATGAGAATTAAAGTTAGGAAAATCTGATTTAAAAATGTACAAATGTAAAGATAAATAAAAGAATCACCGTTTTTGTTTTCAACAAATATTATTCACAAAAGTGTTTCAGAACGTTTTAAAATATTGCATTATTATTTTCAATAAGTTGAAAGAGAAGCATGAACTACTATAATAAAATTTAACGCTAAAATATAAAGACAATACAGTGTGGCATAAGTCCTAACGAGTGAGATTACTAGATAAGTTTTCAAAGGAGAAATAACAGGCTTATGGCGTTCCTCAAAGGATTCGAAATAAGCTATGTTCATTCGATACTATAAAATACTTCCTGCGCTGCTTAGATTCAAGATTTACACGTGAAATCAACACGTGTTGATATTTGTGGTACTTTACGCAAAAACTGCTTAATAGATCTTACTGAAACTTGATGTATGCCCCGGTACTATATACCTATTACCTAGTCTGTTTTTGATAGGATATGAAGAGCGTTGAACTAAACATAAATAAAGAAACAAATATCATAGAAGAAGGTTATCATAATTACCCATATTGTATTCACAAGAGTACTCGTATAAATCGCAGAGATCCAGAAATGTTCTCGCTTCGTTCACAGACTTTCCGCAAATTATAACATTGTCGTGGAAACACGTGTAAGCGTGTTCACATAGTTTCTTCAGCTCCGTCTGAAAGTGGAACGTGTATTTCATGAATAATTAAAATAAAAGGTTTAAAATGAGTTCTGATTAATACTAATACTGCTTTATTACTGCTAAAGCTAATACCTTAGGCTAATACTGCTTTATTTCAAAGAAACTTTATAAAGGATTAAAATTACGTCGCCTCGGAAAAAGAGTTCACTCAGTCTTTTTCGTAAAGGCTTTTTTTTCATTCTTTCTAGATGCTGCTAGATTATAATCAATGACGTATATTTCACCTCAAACTGAAATATTAGTACACTATGGAAATCTTATCACAGTAAATATGAATTGTATAGAGTTCTAAATATTCTTACCAAGTGTGCTTTGTCCCCAACTAGATGTAGGTCACTATCTTGGAATAAATAAGATAGCATTATGCAAAATATGAATATTTGTGAAGACATGTTGCCTTTGCATTACTCCTTTGAGGAATGCTCGTTCCTATTTACCATAGAACAAGCTATTATTTCTAATACTAGGAATCGTATGTTTATAAAATAGGTAGCGTTTACTAGGAATCTACTTAGCAAGAGCTATACATTATCTTTGTATCTTTGATTCTGCGTATCGAGTAGTGCGGTTCTCATATTAAGAGGTTATTAGAAACTTGTAAATATTTTATATGCATTTTCGATCCATTAAAATATGCATTATTTTCATAATGTTAATTGTGAGTTTGTTTCGAGAAGTGTAAATGATTTGGATACTTATAGATATTGGGCACATAGTATTTGGTAAATGAGAAACTGGTTACCTAGGATACTAATATTAATTTGAAGAATTTAATATAGAGAATTAAATTCGTCGCCTCTAGCACAGGTTTATACCTAGTTGAGGCGATCATCGAGTTTAAATTTAGGTAAATGTATATGTACTAAAAAAGACGGGTTGCACTCCGGGAGTGCCGGCAGAAGTGAAAACTTGATTATTAACATATTATTAACGTTGAGCATGTTTGATATTTTGGAATGGTATCCGTCTTACGCTTTTTCGATCAGGTCATGTGTCCTGACGCGAGTTTAAGATTTTATACCCATTACTGAAAAAGTGCTCAACGCCGCTAAAGAAGTTTTCACTTCAATAAACGATTTTTTTTTTTTATTAATTAGATGAATCTAATCTTATATTATTATTGAAGGGGAAGAGATTCTATGTTCGTCTGTAGACTGTATGTATTTTTTCTAGATACTATATATTCTCTCTCTTTCTATTATTAAAGAAGTGATCAAGTTAATGAATTAGAGTACCTAGTACAAACATGGCCTTTTTATGATCGAAAAAAATGAACTATAGGTACTCAAAACCAATTTTATACGAAGTTTGATCATAATTAATTTGTTTTCAAATTGTTGAGCGAATATTAAAAATAAAATAACAGATCTTTTCATGGAACAATTTGAATTGTTATTTTATTTGTTCCGTTCTTTCGCAAACACGAATTTTGTATGTTCCACCTACGCTTTATGTCCATATATACCGATTTTCCTTTCTAAATTACATTCTCAGAGAGATAATTTTGGTATTAAATTTTTATGTAACATAACATTTTGTTTTCCTGAATCAACCCGTGTTAAATGAAATAAAATATAGCCAATGTAACTCAAGAGTCAGGAGTGAATTTTTTTATAATCGATAAGTAGTGTTTAATAATTTTCTTATTATTATATTATTAGTTTAGATGATATTCCTCTGGATACTTTAATAAACCAAATATAAGCAAGAATTTAATTACATATATTAAAATAAAAGGCATATTTCTCATAATATGTTTATTTATACGTTCTTATTATTTAACATTATAGCAGATACAATAAATTGGTTAATTTTGTTAATTACAGTGAAATTTTATTCGTCGTAGTAACTGTTGGTGGGTCGACGGGATGCTGTCAGAAGAGATTTATCTTCTGGACATCCAGTTTGTTTGTAATCTGTAAAATGTCATAGAATATTGTAAAAAAGCACACATCACACTTTTAATTATCATTTTAAAATACACACAAGAATTATTGTATGAGATAGTAATAGCCGAATAGATGCCATCTTATTTTTAACGTGAATAAAAAAATTAAAAGTAGGTGGTACATAGAATATTGTGATATGCTAGTTTTTTTATTCCAACATACTTCGAAATGCCTGGAAAATTTGGCTGTTGGAACATTTTGGAGGAATTGTTGTAGTTATAAAAATGACAAATGCTCTGTCTTATCTTTTATTTATAGCTGTAACTCTACCGTCTCTACCTCACTTCTTGTTACACTAGTTTTTACAATAGTTGCCGAAATGACATTTCTTAATAATTGGAAACCTATCTTTATGGAATTATCGTAGTAGTCGTTAACTATATTGGTTCATACCACGTTCTAACTAAGCGAAATAAAATAAGGTATTGCGGCTTGTGCATGGCATTAATAATATATGTATAAATGACGATATGTATAAACATTAATTTAAATTTTCCACCACATGACACATCACAGATCTCCTTGATTATTATTGTCATATGATCAGAGGGGCTACCGAGAGCTCTTGAGGCGTACTGCCAAAGAAGAGCTCACCATCCTTAAATGTCTTTAAATGTATACTAACTTCGTCGTCGTATACAATTATAGTCGAACATGTCGCACAGGTCCCGGAAGCCCATGATATCGCCGGCGTGGCTCACTCCACAAATTGGCACGCGGTCGTGGTTGCAAACCTTCGCCATGCTACACCATTTTGCTCCCATCTGTAACGATTATTGGGTTCAGAATCTTCAATATATGCCTATTGTCTCTTTGAATAAGTTGGTAGGTTGGCGTATCTGCTACGCATTTATTATGCCATTGATGATGAACGTTGAATATACCTAGTGCACACTAAAAGTTTTGCGTTTCTGGCCACCCATAAATGTTTGAATTTCGAGTGTTATATTTTTTTAACATATGAAGTTTCATAAGTTAAAGAAAAAAAAAATTTGGGGGAAAGCGCTTGTCAATTTTTTTTTAACTCAAGTTGAAGTTCGTTGTCCGTAGCAAAAACAGAACTAACACGAAACAATTTTAGGGCGATTTTTTTTGATGATTTTAAAAGTTCGCTTTCTCCGAAAGCTTGCACTGCTCGCCTTCAAAATACTTTTGGGAGGGAAGCACCTCATTTGAGCACTGTAAGGCATTGATATGCTGAATTTCATCGAGGCCGTGTTTCTCACCATGATGAAATTCCTGAAGGTCGACCCTCAACTGCGATCACGGAGGAAAATATGGCTACCGTCAGACGACTAATTTAAGAAAATTGCCATATCACTTATTAGGAGATTCGAGGACATTTGGGGATTGGTATGAGACAAATCCAGAAAATTTTACATGAACATTTCAAAGTTAGGAAGATTGGTTGACGGTGGATTGCTCCCAAACTCACTCCAGAACAAAAACGAAATCGAGTAGATTGGTGTTCAGAAATGCTATTAAAGTACAATTACGGACATTCTAATGCCGTGTATAATATCGTGACAGGATATGAAATATGAATATATGGTTATATTCCAGAAAGTAAACACCAATATTCTTTGTGGGTGTTTGAAAGTGACAGCAAACCAACCAAATTGAGGCAGGCGAGAAGGGTTGGCAAACAAATGATTGCATTATTTTTCACTAAGACGAATCCTGTCTGCACTATCCCACTTGAGTAACAAAAGACTGTTAATGTCGAGTGGTACACCACTATTTGTTTGCCCAATGTCTTAGAAAAAATAAGAGAAAAGCGACCTAGAAGTCGCATCTTGTTGCACCATGACAGTGCTTCGGCGCACACCGCGAACAAAACAAAGTCATTTTTGGCTTCTGAAAACATAGAGCACGTGACTCATGCCGCACGCAGTACTAACCTAGCACCTTGCGATTTCTTCCTTTTCCCAAAAATCTATGATTCAATGAGTGGTTCGACATTTACGGGGCCAGAAGAGTCCGTGGTTGCTTTCAAACAGCACGCAGAAAACATACCCTCGGACCAATGGTCCTCATGTTTCCAGAAATGGTTTGAACGGATGAAAAAGTGTTTTAAATGTAACGAAGAATACTTTAAAAAGTAGTAAATATAATATTAGACAAATAAATTTTTTTATTTATTAGTTACGCAAAACTTTCAGTGTGGCCCACGTATATACCTATTGTTATTTTTATAAACGTGAAAGTTTTTAAAGTTGGATGGATGTTTGTTATATGACAACTTTTCGAAAAAAAGTTAATTGGAACTGGATGAAATTTCAACATACTTAAATTCAAATACAAAATTAGTAACCAACCAAGTTTAATCACACCTACAACTCAATTTTTAACATCTTTATCATGTTTCCGTCTTCTATTCACAAATTGCCTCACAAGAACTATAGAATTCTTAACAAATTCAATAACAATACGAATTTTACTTTTGCGTCAACTTTATAAATTGAATAAAAGTTGATTATTACTTTTTTTACCTTCCGCCCCATCGCGATGTCTTCATTGTCTCGTTCTCGAGGCGGGCCGTGGGCTGATGTTGTTATCAACATATAGTATATAATGAAAAGAACTGAAAATATACAATTTTTATTAATAAATTGAAAAATATGGCGACATAGCCTTCTAATATTATGTTCTTTTTAGCTTATCTGTCAGTTGACATATTATGAAAATAAGGGGTATCAGCAAACCATAGCAGCAAACCGTGAAACGGCCCTGCCTTCGATATACCTATATATAATGATTGTTTCTCTAATTGAAACTAAAGGCCACATCTGTAAACTAAAAGAGATTCTTCATATTATAAGGATTGTAAGATCCCTTTACAGAGCCTTAAAATGTGTATTACAAACGATAAGAACTCTTCAATTATGTAGAACTTTTAATTAATGAAGAAAGTTCAAGTGGTATCGATTTAGAAGCGGAGTTCAGAAAGAAAATAGAAGCAAACAAGACAATCTTGTTAAGTTATACGATCTTTGCCTTTATAACATTTGACATTTAAAATATCGTAATATTATTTTAGACCAGAGTAGATAATTTTTGAAACAAAAAAAAATCGCAGTAGGATGAAACCCATTAGAAAAGGAGGGGAATATGATAAAAATAAAAGGAAAAATAAATTACGGTCAATCAGAGTTCGGGAAGTGGGAGGGGAGGAGCTTTTAAGAGAAAAAAATGGTTTCTCTCGATTTCCGACAAAACTACAAGTCCTACGGAACAAATTTCAATGGCAAAGTTGTAGGCAAGAATTATCGAAATCGGTCCACCCGTTCACGTGTGTTGCCGTGACCAAGGAAAACGGGTTTCATTTATATATATAGATAAATATAATAATAATAAAGTACTTACTAATGGACTTAGTAAACATTTTCCTGAAGGCTGACTTGGATCTAACGAAGTGTGAATGCAACTAGCTATAACGTTTTCCGAGCGCCTTGTTGGCTTTTGTTCTATTGTCTAATACAGTTTCCTGCTTCATACTTCAGGGAATTGTTAAGTTTGTAACAACAAACTGGACTGTTGTATTAATAACAAAATCTTAGAGTAAATTTTCAAGTGGTGCATTGTTTAAACGGTAACAGTTTCTGTAATAACTATAATATTGCAATGTATTATAGTGGTGGTACATGGCGGCATTTTCTTGATGAAACTCTGTAAAAACCTAAAATGGAAGCAGTAATATACATCAAATTATATATGTAATTCAAAAGTAACTTTACATATTATTTCAATTAATTTAATTTTGCGATGTGAGACATAATATTTTTGTGCCTTAATGGAGCAAAAATCTATTGAACACAAAATTGTTTTTCAAAATCGAAAATTATGATCGAGTTTCAACAGTCATGTCTGATGAGTGATGATGATTAAAGAGATAATTCTCACTTGTGCTATACTCGCAATTAAATTCCAATATATCGCAGCTATCAATGAACCATCGGACTTCCCTATTGTTTTTTTGAAAGCCACATCTTCGCCTACCACCATGAATACATAAAGCGGCTTCGAGGCATGGCTGAAATATTTAAAAAGATATGTTTTAATATTTCTGATTTAAATTAATTATAAAACATATTTTTGTCTCTTGTTACCAAGTAACAGAATTAGGTAATACAAAAACAGTGATTTAAAACAGTGTAAATAGGGAATTATTAATCTTTAATTAATTTTTAAGTAGTTTTTATTGCAACTTCTTTTGACGCGTTGACATTAAAATTTCAAGGTCACGTCATGTTAATACCGTCACGTCACGAAGTACGGCGACGCTTTTGGTATCTTTGAAACTTGCCAATGTTACTTCGGACACGTGTGCTCGGCACACACGCTCTTTTTTTTAAATGGCTATTGTTGAGTATTACAATATGGAGTAGGCATACGCTAAGCATCAATTATTAAACATCAGGCGGATATTTAGTGTTTTTTAATTTTACAACAGGCGTTATTACTGCTCCGGATAAACATTTGATGAGGACGCTTGCCGCAGAAACCGTTGTTTTTAATTTTGATTACCCGCATTAAATATTTAAGCTTCTGGAGAAGGAATGCGATTAATATAGGCATATTTATTACGTAATGCTACATGTACTAGATGTATAATGTACCCTTAAGATCTTATACAAATCTCAAACATTGAATTCAGGCAATTTACTCACAAATTTTTTATATTTCTTTTTAAATCGTCGACAGCAATTTGTTACTATAATAAAAGTGATTAGAAGTAATAATGAGAATTTTAAATATCTCATGTGTTTATTCAAAAAATATCAAATTACACAATAATGTTTGACAAAATTTTCAGTGTTATTGATTTCTTATCAAGAATGGTTTTAGAAGTAAAACATTGCGTTAGCGATAAGGTGGCTCGATTGAATGTGAGAAAATGGATTTCAGTGCCACAATAATAGGTACCTTATTACTTACTTAATAGTTTTGTACTAATTAGGTATTTTGTTATTTAATACCTACCTACTACTTTTTAATATAATTTATAAGATTTATTTTTCAGGAACAGTACTTTTAGGATGCGTCATCAGTATTACATATGGATCTGATGTGAGAATTTAAATAATTGAACTAATATTGATAAGCACCTAAAATATGGCCTTAAAATTATTAGATAAAAATTTCTAGTACGTTCAAAATGTAAAGAATATAAATTGCTATAAAACTATTTTAAGAATCAGCAAAATTTAATAAATTAAAAAATAATAATTCTTAATATTATGTAGTAGTAATCACCTACTGTTTATTGCAAAAATGACTCTGTGGTATTTGGGTTTCCATACCTACAAATTGATAAGTACCTATTTCTATTTATTTTTAAAGAAAATAGTTCACAAGTGTACGACATATTATTATATTCTGCTCATTGTTGCATATTGATGTCATTTCAGAAATGTTATTCCGCTAAAACGTGCATTCACGATGGAATGGAAAAATGTGGTAAAAACGGACAAGGGAAAGTTAGAAGATTTATAGATTCATGTGATATAAAGGAGTATAACTGCTTGAAAAATAATGGTATTATGACTATTACCTATTCCATAATTTAGTTACAGGTTAAGGTTCAGATTTCATAAATTGAATATGCACCTTATTGTAGTGTTTTTATTTTTTTCATCTCATAACTTACTAAATATGCTCTACTTACTTACTTACTTACTTATGTTTGTACATACACATTTGAATATTTGTATATTTGATAGTTTTGTACTAATTAGGTATTTACATAATATTACACATACCAATTTTATGCATTCATTTTATTTCGTTAAACACACGATTGTGTACATTTTTTTTGTAAGACAGCTGATTTGTTATTCTTTGCCAATTTTCTTTTGCTAAAAACATGTTTTAGATTATGAGAAGACATCACTTCAAGATTGTAAATCTTTACCACCATTGAATGAACCAGTGGAACCCCTTGTTCAAAATGAAACTGAAGACAATGCTCCATCTAATAAGGAATCTGAAGAAAATGCTCCATCTAATAAGCAATCAGAAGAAAATGTGGGTACATCTAAAGAAGCTATAAGAAAGTCTAAAGAAGAAGTAACTAAGGTTCAAGAAGCTGTAAGCAAATCTAAAGAAAGACCAATTAAGATTAAAGGAGCTATATCAAACAATGGTGGTGGAATATCATTTGAAAGTTCGAGTGCTGAACATTGATGATTTTGTTTTGAATAAACAAATTTGTTATTGAAGAGTTTTATTTTATTTTTCTTTGTTAAAAAATAAATATCATACGATATGTATGTAAAATGTTGCCATTTTCATGTAAAATGTTGCCAAGACGAGCCCATATGACTCGCACTGTCAAAAAGTTATCAGATCTCATGTAGAGCCAAGCTTCTAACACTACACGCCCTAACTCTACAAGGCCTAACTTCACAAACTCTACACCTTAGTCAAAATATGTGGCTTGGCCGTTCGTTACTACAAGAACTATTGTATAACACAAAAGTAATGAACAGTGAATTAATTTTTCACCTTACGCCGATGTGAATGTAGCGAAATGGCCAAGCCACATATTTTGACTAAGGTGTAGAGTTTGTGAAGTTAGGCCTTGTAGAGTTAGGGCGTGTTGTGTTAGAAGCTTGGCTCTACATGAGATCTGATAACTTTTTGACAGTGCGAGTCATATGGGCTCGTCTTGGCAACATTTTACATGAAAATGTTTTTGGTGGGATCATTAATTTCGTCGAATGTGAAATGCATGTGCCTCATACCTCACAAAGGAACACTTCAATTCACAAGACATTTTTTTACAACTGATTCTGACCTTGAATTAGAAAATATGGTAGGGTCTACCTATTTAAGTAAGATGAAACTAATAATAATTTTCACCTTTATATAACTTAGAGCTTTATACGCATCATAGAGCAAAATATAATAGAGCATAATTAAGACGTTGGTGTTGACCATTAATACAGATTTCCTTATAATAACTACGTAGGTTTCTATTGTGAGAGAAAAAGACGTTCAAAAGAAAATAATATTAAGAAATCTTTTTACCTCAACAGAAAATAATAGATCGCATTAAAACTCAGCGAGGGATTTAATAACAGTGAAGCGAGAAATATCAAGAAAAGTAGAGTGTATCAAGCGCGTCACACACGGTGAAGATACTATAATATTTTATGTTAAGATTCTCTAATATAAAATATTACAGTATCTTAAGGTATCCGGTATCAGCGTTCTGACCATCATTTTTCTTTTTGTCATTGCGTACTAAGACCCCTGTAGAACCGCCATCCTGTTACAAATGACCCGAAACACTGACACAAAATTTCGGGTCATTTGTAACAGGATGGCGGTTCTACAGGGGTCTTAGTACGCAATGACAAAAAGAAAAATGATGGTCAGAACGCTGATACCGGATACCTTAAGATACTGTAATATTTTATAGTAGAGAATCTTAACATAAAATATTATAGTATCTTCACCGTGTGTGACGCGCTTCACTCAGTTGCGAAATTATTTTCTCTCGGCCGTCGGTTATTTCGCTCGAGAATTTAATTATTTATT
Source organism: Colias eurytheme (assembly GCF_061535395.1). NCBI lineage: Eukaryota > Metazoa > Arthropoda > Insecta > Lepidoptera > Pieridae > Colias > Colias eurytheme. The sequence goes on along the minus strand of NC_142999.1, from coordinate 6,216,058 downwards.
GTGTGATCTTACATTAGAATCCCTGCTTAGGGTTTCATCTTAGTTTACTTAAGGTGAGTTTGAATTTTAAATAGAGATTCGGAATATTAAATGCTTTTTATCTTACAACTAACTTACCGCCCGCGGCTACGCACGCGTTTTCAAAGAAAAACCCGCATAGTTATCGATCCTGTGGGATTTCCGGGATAAAACCTATCCTATGTGTTAATCCAAGTTATATGTGTGCTAAATTTCATTTTAATCGGTTCAGTAGTATTTTCGTGAAAGAGTAACAAACATACATAAACATCGAGCCATCCTTACAAACTTTCGCATTTATAATATTAGTAGGATAGGATAGGATTTAACTATGTAAACTAATTAACGATTTTTTTTTGGTTGTGAAATTAAAGTATTTCCTATATCACTCGCTGTTAATATATTTTTGATAAAAACTGCAGGGAGTGACAATTGTTTGAATAAAAATCAACAAAGTAGTTAGTTATACGGTGTATTAAAGGACTGGAACATAACATTTTTATTTTATTTCCATTCTTTCAGATGACAACCCAGGAATACGGTGTGTCAAAAGTCATAACCGAATACTGGTGTTGGCGAGCAAAGTATTGCCATAATAAAGGGGAGGCTGTCTGTGGAAGGGATGCCAGAGTGAACACTTGGAGAAAGTTTCAGAATGCTTGCGCTATGTATAAATATAACTGTCGATATGGGCATGGTAATTTTTTTTAATTTATTCACAGATGAAGTAACAACAATACAACTAAAACTAAAAAACTTTTTCTTTAAATATGTAATATATCGATATCAGGTACATTCCGATTAATCAATATAGATAGGTACATTTTATGAAAATTACTTTGATCTATTTCATGAATTTAAATTTTTGTATAACTCCACTAATGAATTAAGCGCATCACACACGGTGAAGATACTATAATATTTTATGTTAAGATTCTCTAATATAAAATATTACAGTATCTTAAGGTATCCGGTATCAGCGTTCTGACCATCATTTTTCTTTTTGTCATTGCGTACTAAGACCCCTGTAGAACCGCCATCCTGTTACAAAAGACCCGAAATTTTGTGTCAGTGTTTCGGGTCATTTGTAACAGGATGGCGGTTCTACAGGGGTCTTAGTACGCAATGACAAAAAGAAAAATGATGGTCAGAACGCTGATACCTTAAGATACTGTAATATTTTATATTAGAGAATCTTAACATAAAATATTATAGTATCTTCACCGTGTGTGATGCGCTTTTTATTATAAAATATGAATTGTAAATTCAAATACTCCACACAAATAATCAAAACTGACATAAGATACAAAATAATAACTAGTAGCTTAAGATCTATTCCATTAATCCACTTGAAAAATGTCACTTATTTGTTTTCAGGATTTACAGCCACTAGCAATAAGAAATGCTCTAACTACCTATTAAAGATTTAATTAACGTTTTATTGTGGTTTTATTTCAATTGCTTTTATTAATTAATCTTGTGGGCTTTTGATGGCTTTTGACGTCGTTCGTTGAGATGTATCTTGCATCGTTGATAATCGGTAAGAATAAAAGTTTCTTTTAAGGGCTTGGTCTAGTAGTGCAAACAAATGCATCCTGTCATCCTATATGTAAATAATACAAATGTACTAAGGGAAAGTTGCTCCACTTAATTTTTAAAAATTAAATCATTCGTATGCATAATTTAATATTCGTAATAAGTACCTAAAACGACAATTTGAAACAATTTTCGTGAAAATTACACCGGGTGATTCTTTTTATCAGTACACAAAATTTGCGAATACGTTCTATTGATACCTTCAACTTCATGTTAATATAACTGATCAACTTTTACAAAGAAATTTGGACGAAATATAAAAAAATAAGCTTTCCATACAAAATGCATAACTCTATACATTTTTTTCGACCTAAGTTTCTTAGTGAAAGTTGTTCAGTTTCACTAATAAAACGGATAAACAAATGAGATTGCCCAAGTGACTAAGGCACTTGGTATGGCAATCAAACTTATTGTGTCAAGATGAAATATAGCTCAATTTAAAGTTGATGTTAGTAATTTTTGAAACGATTAAAGTTTTTATGTAAATAAGCCGCAGTTCGCGACAATAAAAATAAATCAACACATTAAAAAATGTGAATGTGAATGTGAATGTGAATGTGAATGTGAATGTGAACATACACAAACACAAACACGAACACGAAAACGAACAGCGAACAGCGGAAAGCGAACAGCGAACAGCGAACAGCGAACAGCGAACAGCGAACAGCGAACAGCGAACAGCGAACAGCGACAGCGACAGCGAACAGCGAACAGCGAACAGCGAACAGCGAACAGCGAACAGCGAACAGCGAACAGCGAACAGCGAACAGCGAACAGCGAACAGCGAACAGCGAACAGCGAACAGCGAACAGCGAACAGCGAACAGCGAACAGCGAACAGCGAACAGCGAACAGCGAACAGCGAACAGCGAACAGCGAACAGCGAACAGCGAACAGCGAACAGCGAACAGCGAACAGCGAACAGCGAACAGCGAACAGCGAACAGCGAACAGCGAACAGCGAACAGCGAACTGCGAACTGCGAACTGCGAACAGCGAACAGCGAACAGCGAACAGCGAACAGCGAACAGCGAACAGCGAACAGCGAACAGTGAACAGCGAAAAGCGAACAGCGAACAGCGAACAGCGAACAGCGAACAGCGAACAGCGAACAGCGAACAACGAACAACGAACAACGGACAACGAACAACGAACAACGGTGAATGTGAATGTGATTGTGAATGTGAATGTGAACGTTGAATGTGAATGTGAATGTTGAATGTGAATGTGAATGTGAATGTGAATGTGAATGTGAATGTGAATGTGAACGTTCTAATTAGGAAAATCATAAGTTTTTCGGCAATTGTATTCAGCAGATTTTAATTACGACTATATAAGGATAATAATGCGCTGATCAAATTGTATAAATTGTAATCGGTTGCAACGTAGTGAGTGCACAAACTTAGCTCGAAATGTCTTTGGGGGAAAGAGACTTATCTTGAAGGCCTGATTAAGGTAACATAAAGTAACTTTATAAATGTGAAAAAATTCACGCGCATTGCGTATATAACACTAATTGATAAACAAGAAAAAAAAAATCAGTTTATCATTTCAATAGCCGGGAAAAAATTGTCAAATAACTTGTTGAAAACGCAATTTTGCTAGACTGCAGCCTTAAATGCATTGAAATTCGATCGTTACGGATAATGTGGTTTTAACCAATTCCAAATAAGGAGGTATTCTATTCGATAATTCGATAAATGTTTTATGAGTTTTCTCGAAATTGATTTATGTATTTGTTATATGTGGATCAAAATGCAGTAGCTCCGAACTAATGCAGTAGATCCGATAAAAAAATATAATTTTTAAAATGGGATAAGATGGCCAAGGCTTGCTCTATATTTCTAAGAAAAACGCGTAATTTATATTATAATATTACAGTTTCAGTTTCTATGATGATACAGTTCTCTAGTGCCATTATTCCTGAGCCATTTGTAAGTAATTATCTTAGATGTAATTACATTTTATTTTAGAAATAACCTCTATTTATACTATGTTATTACAAATAAAACATGTTTCAGGAGCTCAATAATGAGTTAGCTAAACAAAGATTTGCTGAATTTTATTGTTACAAATTGAAAAGTTGCACTCCAGGAGGTCCTCCGGTCTGCGGCTTTGACGATAATAAAAGCTTTCTGGCCGAATTTGAAGATCTATGCACTTTGTATAAAATAAACTGTCAGAAAATTGGAAGTTAGTAAAACCATTGATAATATAATACTACTAATCTTTGTAATCAATTAAAATAAAAAAAAAAGGTTTACTGTTAAATTTAATAAATTAGTACCATTCATTATTTAGCTTTTTATTGTTTTCAGTTTTTACATTAGTGGAAGAAAATATTTGCACGGGACAAAAACGATTTGAAACGGATACTAACCATTTAATTTACCTTCCGAATTAATTGTAAAACAAAAATGGTAGCTAAATCAAATATTTTGAAATCGAGGAAATTATTACTAGATTCAGAAAAGCGCCATCTCTCGATATGTCTTTGAACTGGCGTCTGCAGTAACTTTCTTCGTTTGTATAATTTTTGTTCATTGTTGGTAAGTTCACATTAGGGTTAAGAGATGTCACCGTAGGCACAATTAGTGAAAGATGCAATTTACTTATATTATTATTTTTAATCAATCAATTAAATTGTATTAAGTGAGTAATCTCCTTTGTTTTATTTATTCTCCTGTGAATGTGAATGTGAATGTGAATGTGAATGTGAATGTAAATGTGAATGTGAATGTGAATGTGAATGTGAATGTGAATGTGAACATACACAAACACAAACACAAACACGAACACGAAAACGAACAACGAACAGTGAAAAGCGAACAGCGAACAGCGAACAGCGAACAGCGAACAGCGAACAGCGAACAGCGAACAGCGAACAGCGAACAGCGAACAGCGAACAGCGAACAGCGAACAGCGAACAGCGAACAGCGAACAGCGAACAGCGAACAGCGAACAGCGAACAGCGAACAGCGAACAGCGAACAGCGAACAGCGAACAGCGAACAGCGAACAGCGAACAGCGAACAGCGAACAGCGAACAGCGAACAGCGAACAGCGAACAGCGAACAGCGAACAGCGAACAGCGAACAGCGAACAGCGAACAGCGAACAGCGAACAGCGAACAGCGAACAGCGAACAGCGAACAGCGAACAGCGAACAGCGAACAGCGAACAGCGAACAGCGAACAGCGAACAGCGAACAGCGAACAGCGAACAGCGAACAGCGAACAGCGAACTGCGAACAGCGAACAGCGAACAGCGAACAGCGAACAGCGAACAGCGAACAGCGAACAGCGAACAGCGAACAGCGAACAGCGAACAACGAACAACGAACAACGGACAACGGACAACGGACAACGAACAACGGTGAATGTGAATGTGATTGTGAATGTGAATGTGAATGTTGAATGTGAATGTGAATGTTGAATGTGAATGTGAATGTGAATGTGAATGTGAACGTTCTAATTAGGAAAATCATAAGTTTTTCGGCAATTGTATTCAGCAGATTTTAATTACGACTATATAAGGATAATAATGCGCTGATCAAATTGTATAAATTGTAATCGGTTGCAACGTAGTGAGTGCACAAACTTAGCTCGAAATGTCTTTGGGGGAAAGAGACTTATCTTGAAGGCCTGATTAAGGTAACATAAAGTAACTTTATAAATGTGAAAAAATTCACGCGCATTGCGTATATAACACTAATTGATAAACAAGAAAAAAAAAATCAGTTTATCATTTCAATAGCCGGGAAAAAATTGTCAAATAACTTGTTGAAAACGCAATTTTGCTAGACTGCAGCCTTAAATGCATTGAAATTCGATCGTTACGGATAATGTGGTTTTAACCAATTCCAAATAAGGAGGTATTCTATTCGATAATTCGATAAATGTTTTATGAGTTTTCTCGAAATTGATTTATGTATTTGTTATATGTGGATCAAAATGCAGTAGCTCCGAACTAATGCAGTAGATCCGATAAAAAAATATAATTTTTAAAATGGGATAAGATGGCCAAGGCTTGCTCTATATTTCTAAGAAAAACGCGTAATTTATATTATAATATTACAGTTTCAGTTTCTATGATGATACAGTTCTCTAGTGCCATTATTCCTGAGCCATTTGTAAGTAATTATCTTAGATGTAATTACATTTTATTTTAGAAATAACCTCTATTTATACTATGTTATTACAAATAAAACATGTTTCAGGAGCTCAATAATGAGTTAGCTAAACAAAGATTTGCTGAATTTTATTGTTACAAATTGAAAAGTTGCACTCCAGGAGGTCCTCCGGTCTGCGGCTTTGACGATAATAAAAGCTTTCTGGCCGAATTTGAAGATCTATGCACTTTGTATAAAATAAACTGTCAGAAAATTGGAAGTTAGTAAAACCATTGATAATATAATACTACTAATCTTTGTAATCAATTAAAATAAAAAAAAAGGTTTACTGTTAAATTTAATAAATTAGTACCATTCATTATTTAGCTTTTTATTGTTTTCAGTTTTTACATTAGTGGAAGAAAATATTTGCACGGGACAAAAACGATTTGAAACGGATACTAACCATTTAATTTACCTTCCGAATTAATTGTAAAACAAAAATGGTAGCTAAATCAAATATTTTGGAATCGAGGAAATTATTACTAGATTCAGAAAAGCGCCATCTCTCGATATGTCTTTGAACTGGCGTCTGCAGTAACTTTCTTCGTTTGTATAATTTTTGTTCATTGTTGGTAAGTTCACATTAGGGTTAAGAGATGTCACCGAAGGCACAATTAGTGAAAGATGCAATTTAATTATATTATTATTTTTAATCAATCAATTAAATTGTATTAAGCGAGTAATCTCCTTTGTTTTATTTATTCTCCTGTGAATGTGAATGTGAATGTGAATGTGAATGTGAATGTGAATGTGAATGTGAATGTAAATGTGAATGTGAATGTGAATGTGAATGTGAATGTGAACATACACAAACACAAACACAAACACGAACACGAAAACGAACAGCGAACAGCGAAAAGCGAACAGCGAACAGCGAACAGCGAACAGCGAACAGCGAACAGCGAACAGCGAACAGCGATCAGCGAACAGCGACAGCGACAGCGAACAGTGAACAGCGAACAGCGAACAGCGAACAGCGAACAGCGAACAGCGAACAGCGAACAGCGAACAGCGAACAGCGAACAGCGAACAGCGAACAGCGAACAGCGAACAGCGAACAGCGAACAGCGAACAGCGAACAGCGAACAGCGAACAGCGAACAGCGAACAACGAACAACGAACAACGGACAACGAACAACGGTGAATGTGAATGTGATTGTGAATGTGAATGTGAATGTGAATGTGAATGTGAATGTGAATGTGAATGTGAATGTGAATGTGAATGTGAATGTGAATGTGAATGTGAATGTGAATTTGAATGTGAATGTGAATGTGAATGTGAATGTGAATGTGAATGTGAATGTGAATGTGAATGTGAATGTGAATGTGAATGTGAATGTGAATGTGAATGTGAATGTGAATGTGAATGTGAATGTGAATGTGAATGTGAATGTGAATGTGAATGTGAATGTGAATGTGAATGTGAATGTGAATGTGAATGTGAATGTGAATGTGAATGTGAATGTGAATGTGAATGTGAATGTGAATGTGAATGTGAATGTGAATGTGAATGTGAATGTGAATGTGAATGTGAATGTGAATGTGAATGTGAATGTGAATGTGAATGTGAATGTGAATGTGAATGTGAATGTGAATGTGAATGTGAATATGATGGCGAACAGCGAACAGCGAACAGCGAACAGTGAACAGCGAACAGCGAACAGCAAACGGCGAACAGCGAACAGCGAACAGCGAACAGCGAACAGCGAACAGCGACAGCGACAGCGAACAGCGAACAGCGAACATCGAACAGCGAACAGCGAACAGCGAACAGCGAACAGCGAACAGCGAACAGCGAACAGCGAACAGCGAACAGCGAACAGCGAACAGCGAACAGCGAACAGCGAACAGCGAACAGCGAACAGCGAACAGCGAACAGCGAACAGCGAACAGCGAACAGCGAACAGCGAACAGCGAACAGCGAACAGCGAACAGCGAACAGCGAACAGCGAACAGCGAACAGCGAACAGCGAACAGCGAACAGCGAACAGCGAACAGCGAACAGCGAACAGCGAGCAGCGAACAGCGAACAGCGAACAGCGAACAGCGAACAGCGAACAGCGAGCAGCGAACAGCGAACAACGGACAACGAACAACGGTGAATGTGAATGTGAATGTGAATGTGAATGTGAATGTGAATGTGAATGTGAATGTGAATGTGAACGTGAACGTGAACGTGAACGTGAATGTGAATGTGAATGTGAATGTTGAATGTGAATGTAAATGTTGAATGTGAATGTGAATGCGGATGCGGATGCGGATGTGGATGTGGATGTGGATGTGGATGTGGATGTGGATGTGGATGTGGATGTGGATGTGGATGTGGATGTGGATGTGGATGTGGATGTGGATGTGGATGTGGATGTGGATGTGGATGTGGATGTGGATGTGGATGTGGATGTGGATGTGGATGTGGATGTGGATGTGGATGTGGATGTGGATGTGGATGTGGATGTGGATGTGGATGTGGATGTGGATGTGGATGTGGACGAACACGAAAACGAACAACGAACAGTGAAAAGCGAACAGCGAACAGCGAACAGCGAACAGCGAACAGCGAACAGCGAACAGCGAACAGCGAACAGCGAACAGCGAACAGCGAACAGCGAACAGCGAACAGCGACAGTGACAGCGAACAGCGAACAGCGAACAGCGAACAGCGAACAGCGAACAGCGAACAGCGAACAGCGAACAGCGAACAGCGAACAGCGAACAGCGAACAGCGAACAGCGAACAGCGAACAGCGAACAGCGAACAGCGAACAGCGAACAGCGAACAGCGAACAGCGAACAGCGAACAGCGAACAGCGAACAGCGAACAGCGAACAGCGAACAGCGAACAGCGAACAGCGAACAGCGAACAGCGAACAGCGAACAGCGAACAGCGAACAGCGAACAGCGAACAGCGAACAGCGAACAGCGAACAGCGAACAGCGAACAGCGAACAGCGAACAGCGAACAGCGAACAGCGAACAGCGAACAGCGAACAGCGAACAGCGAACAGCGAACAGCGAACAGCGAACAGCGAACAGCGAACAGCGAACAGCGAACAGCGAACAGCGAACAGCGAACAGCGAACAGCGAACAGCGAACAGCGAACAGCGAACAGCGAACAGCGAACAGCGAACAGCGAACAGCGAACAGCGAACAGCGAACAGCGAACAGCGAACAGCGAACAGCGAACAGCGAACAGCGAACAGCGAACAGCGAACAGCGAACAGCGAACAGCGAACAGCGAACAGCGAACAGCGAACAGCGAACAGCGAACTGCGAACAGCGAACAGCGAACAGCGAACAGCGAACAGCGAACAGCGAACAGCGAACAGCGAACAGCGAACAGCGAACAGCGAACAGCGAACAGCGAACAGCGAACAGCGAACAGCGAACAGCGAACAGCGAACAGCGAACAGCGAACAGCGAACAGCGAACAGCGAACAGCGAACAGCGAACAGCGAACAGCGAACAGCGAACAGCGAACAGCGAACAGCGAACAGCGAACAGCGAACAGCGAACAGCGAACAGCGAACAGCGAACAGCGAACAGCGAACAGCGAACAGCGAACAGCGAACAGCGAACAGCGACAGCGAACAGCGAACAGCGAACAGCGAACAGCGAACAGCGAACAGCGACAGCGACAGCGAACAGCGAACAGCGAACAGCGAACAGCGAACAGCGAACAGCGAACAGCGAACAGCGAACAGCAAACAGCGACAGCGAACAACGGACAACGAACAACGGTGAATGTGAATGTGAATGTGAATGTGAATGTGAATGTGAATGTGAATGTGAATGTGAATGTGAATGTGAATGTGAATGTGAATGTGAATGTGAATGTGAATGTGAATGTGAATGTGAATGTGAATGTGAATGTGAATGTGAATGTGAATGTGAATGTGAATGTGAATGTGAATGTGAATGTGAATGTGAATGTGAATGTGAATGTGAATGTGAATGTGAATGTGAATGTGAATGTGAATGTGAATGTGAATGTGAATGTGAATGTGAATGTGAATGTGAATGTGAATGTGAATGTGAATGTGAATGTGAATGTGAATGTGAATGTGAATGTGAATGTGAATGTGAATGTGAATGTGAATGTGAATGTGAATGTGAATGTGAATGTGAATGTGAATGTGAATGTGAATGTGAATGTGAATGTGAATGTGAATGTAAATCATTACCTCGAATTCCTTTTTCTTTACATTTTTTTCTAATTACAATTATTTTTTCAATTTTTGATGTAGAAATTGCATTAATTTTCCCTATTATCCCAACTTTTATAATAACTAATATAAATTCTTGATTTTATTCATCATTATTTTTTATTATTATATTATTAATCGGATTATATAATGAATGATATCAAAAAATATTAAATTGAACTTATTAGGATTATAGTTTAAAAAAAACTTTTGATTTGCATTCAAAAAATATTATATAAATAATTTTTCTTAAATAAGAAGCAAATATTGCATTTAATTTCGACTTAAAAATTTGATTAAAAACTCCTTATTTAAATAAATTAATTGAAACCAAAATAGAGGTATTTCACTGATAATGATATTAATGAATTCACATTCCAATTAAGAAATATACAATATTAAGCTGCTAACTTAATTTATAGTGATTAAAATCATTAGTATTTCTTATATATTTATATAGTTTATTTAAAACTTTACATTTTCAATGTAAAAATAAAATTTTATATTTTTGTAAATATTTAAAGATTATAATATAATCACCTTAATATCTTCAATATTAAACTATTTTTAAGCTATTTAAATAAACAATTATTAATAAACATATAGTTACAAACAATATTCATAAAATGAATCTATATAAGTAAATAAATTTTGTAATTATTTATTTGACAAATGAATTATTTTTTAAAATTATAAATATTCCTTGTCCTATAAATAATTCTCTTCAACCTAAATCAGTTTTTATTAAAATTTGACCTAAATTTAAAAACTTATAATTTAAGCCATAAGTAGATAAATTTGGTAAAAATCATATTATTCTTAAATAATTACTTAATTTATAAGTTATAATAAATTTATTCATAGAAAATAAATTTATTAATCTTATAAAATAACCAAAAAAACTTCCTAATAAAACCACATAAATTACTATTAATTTTAAATTTAAAGGTAAATAAATTATATAAGGGTAATTAAAAAGTATTCATCTTAATAATCTTCCAGAAATTACTCTTATTAATAAAAATATTATTATTCTATTTAATATAATATAATCTTCATCATATAATTGATATACTCTTATCAAATTAAATTCATTAATTATTAAATATATTAATAACCGAATTGTATAAAATATAGTTAAACCAGTAGAAAAATAATATAAAAAAAATTAAAATATTCATATTTCTCATTCTAACTATTTCTAAAATTAAATCTTTTGAATAAAATCCAGCTAAAAAAGGAATTCCACATAAAGCTAAATTAGAAATATTTATACATATAGAAGTCATAGGAATATAAATTCTTAAACCACCCATATAACGAATATCTTGATTATCATTTAATATATGAATAATTATTCCTGCACATATAAATAATAAAGCTTTAAATATAGCATGAGTTAATAAATGAAAAAATGCTAAATCATAATATCCTATTCTTAAAATTCTTATTATTAAACCCAATTGTCTTAATGTTGATAATGCAATAATTTTTTTTTAAATCAAATTCATAATTTTAGCTGAAACTCCTGCTATAAATATGGTTAAACCAGAGACTAATATTAATATTTTAGAAAAAATAGTACCTTCTAATAAGTTTCTAAAACGAATTAATAAATAAACCCCAGCTGTAACTAAAGTAGAAGAATGTACTAAAGCAGAAACAGGAGTAGGAGCTGCTATAGCAGCAGGCAATCATGAACTAAAAGGAATTTGTGCTCTTTTAGTTATAGCACCTAAAATAATTAAACTACTAACAATTTGTATAGATAAATCTTTTTTTATAAATTCTAAATAAAAAATATAATTTCAACTTCCAAAATTTATTATTCAAGCAATTACTATTAGTAGTATAACATCCCCAATTCGATTTGATAAAACTGTTAATATTCCAGCATTAAATGATTTTAAATTTTGATAATAAATTACTAAACAATATGAAACTAATCCTAAACCATCTCAACCTAAAAAAATTCTAATAATATTAGGGCTAATAATTAATAATATTCGCTGTTCGCTGTTCGCTGTCGCTGTTCGCTGTTCGCTGTTCGCTGTTCGCTGTTCGCTGTTCGCTGTTCGCTGTTCGCTGTTCGCTGTTCGCTGTTCGCTGTTCGCTGTTCGCTGTTCGCTGTTCGCTGTTCGCTGTTCGCTGTTCGCTGTTCGCTGTTCGCTGTTCGCTGTTCGCTGTTCGCTGTTCGCTGTTCGCTGTTCGCTGTTCGCTGTTCGCTGTTCGCTGTTCGCTGTTCGCTGTTCGCTGTTCGCTGTTCGCTGTTCGCTGTTCGCTGTTCGCTGTTCGCTGTTCGCTGTTCGCTGTTCGCTGTTCGCTGTTCGCTGTTCGCTGTTCGCTGTTCGCTGTTCGCTGTTCGCTGTTCGCTGTTCGCTGATCGCTGTTCGCTGTTCGCTGTTCGCTGTTCGCTGTTGCTGTCACTGTTCGCTGTTCGCTGTTCGCTGTTCGCTGTTCGCTGTTCGCTGTTCGCTGTTCGCTGTTCGCTGTTCGCTGTTCGCTGTTCGCTGTTCGCTGTTCGCTTTTCGCTGTTCGCTGTTCGCTGTTCGCCGTTTGCTGTTCGCTGTTCGCTGTTCGCTGTTCGCTGTTCGCTGTTCGCTGTTCGCTGTTCGCTGTTCGCTGTTCGCTGTTCGCTGTTCGCTGTTCGCTGTTCGCTGTTCGTTTTCGTGTTCGTGTTTGTGTTTGTGTTTGTGTATGTTCACATTCACATTCACATTCACATTCACATTCACATTGTTCGTTGTTCGTTGTTCGTTGTTCGTTGTTCGTTGTTCGTTGTTTGTTGTTCGTTGTTCGTTGTTCGTTGTTCGTTGTTCGTTGTTCGTGTTTGTGTTTGTGTTTGTGTTCGAATTAAAATTCGAGTTTGTGTTTGTGTTTGACTTTGTGTTTGTGTTTGTTTTGTGTTTGAATTTGAATTTGAATTTGAGACATTGTGTTTGTGTTTGTGATCGTGTTTGTGTTTGTCCAGATCCAGATCCAGATCCAGATCCCGATCCAGATCATGATCCAGATCCAGATCCAGATCCAGATCCAGATCCAGATCTACATCCACATCCACATCCACATCCACATCCACATCCACATCCACATCCACATCCACATCCACATCCACATCCACATCCACATCCACATCCACATCCACATCCACATCCACATCCACATCCACATCCACATCCGCATTCGCATCCGCATCCGCATTCACATTCACATTCACATTCAACATCCACATCCACATCCACATCCACATCCACATCCACATCCACATCCACATCCACATCCACATCCACATCCGCATCCACATCCGCATCCGCATCCGCATTCGCATCCGCATCCGCATTCACATTCACATTCAACATTCGCATTCGCATTCGCATTCGCATTCGCATTCGCATTCGCATTCGCATTCGCATTCGCATTCGCATTCGCATTCGCATTCGCATTCGCATTCGCATTCGCATTCGCATTCGCATTCGCATTCGCATTCGCATTCGCATTCGCATTCGCATTCGCATTCGCATTCGCATTCGCATTCGCATTCGCATTCGCATTCGCATTCGCATTCGCATTCGCATTCGCATTCGCATTCGCATTCGCATTCGCATTCGCATTCGCATTCGCATTCGCATTCGCATTCGCATTCGCATTCGCATTCGCATTCGCATTCGCATTCGCATTCGCATTCGCATTCGCATTCGCATTCGCATTCGCATTCGCATTCGCATTCGCATTCGCATTCGCATTCGCATTCGCATTCGCATTCGCATTCGCATTCGCATTCGCATTCGCATTCGCATTCGCATTCGCATTCGCATTCGCATTCGCATTCGCATTCGCATTCGCATTCGCATTCGCATTCGCATTCGCATTCGCATTCGCATTCGCATTCGCATTCGCATTCGCATTCGCATTCGCATTCACATTCACATTCACATTCACATTCACATTCACCGTTGTTCGTTGTCCGTTGTTCGCTGTTCGCTGCTCGCTGTTCGCTGTTCGCTGTCGCTATCGCTGTTCGCTGTTCGCTGTTCGCTGTTCGCTGACACATGATGATGGCAAGGTCCAAGATTTACTTCAAGTGAAACTATTTCACAATCCATGTTCACTTTTAAATCAGTAGCAAGACAATCGACAATCGACGCGCTCGCTGTCAAGGACAATTTTTTTTTATTTTTAGCTACTGAGTGGACGTAAGAGGCAGGAGACGTTCGCAACACTTCTATTCATTCATATTTATATGATCTGATCTGAAGTTTATGTCTCAATATATGTCGATTAAATTTTTAATTTTTTTTTATCAAGGAGTACCTATACATATATATATATACCTATACCTATATATATACCTATACCTATATATATACCTATACCTATATATATATATATATATATATATATATATATAGGGGAACCAAGTTTTAGATTATTAGATTAGACCTCTAGCGTAATCAAAATTTAATTTAAAATTACAGGTCTCATACAAACTCACATCCCCTAGTTTAGGTAAGGGGTTGGGGGATGAAAGTTACAAGTTTTATAATTTTTTTGTTGTTTGTGTGCTAATACTAGCTTACATACAAAATTTCAGCTTTCTAGGACATTAGGAAATACCTTAAGAATTTTGATGATCATCAGTGAGTCAGTGACGAAATTAGCGTTTTTTAGATATAAATAAAATCTGAAGTATAAAAGCTAATGTAATTAAAACTTAATATGTTCAATAAGTCCGCTATTGACAATATATCCCGAAAATTTTGTTGATCTAGCATAATCCAAACCCAAGTTATGAGGGTTCAAAAAAACGTCGAAGCGCTTCGAGAAAAGGTAGGTAGTGCCCGTGCGCTTCGCTTTCGCTTGGCTCATCTTGGCGGGGGCACTACCGTGCCCCCAGATATGTTGAAATTATGTTGAAATACACTTTTGAACGAAGTAGATGAAGTTTCCTGAAAGTCGATTTTTGCAATTCAATTCGCAGTATACCCACAGATAATCAATTATGTAAAGATGAACAAATTGTTTAAGGCGCTAATTTCCAATTTCTATCACTGTAGAATAGGTACGTGATCCCAAGCTGGGTCCCAACTCCCAAGCTTTATATGCACGATGGGCGAGTAAAAATAACATCAAAAGTTAATAAGTAGAGCGGAGAATAAATAAAACAAAGGAGATTACTCGCTTAATACAATTTAATTGATTAGCCGCGTCCAGACCGGCTGAGCGCGGCTCGGGAGCCGCGCTCAGACTTCCTGCTCGCGAGCCGTGGCACCCGAGCTAATTGTGTAAAGTTCCGAGCCGCGCTCGCGAGCCAAGGTGAGCCGGTTTGAGCATTCAGTTTCTCTCCGTATAACGATGGAAAACCACGTATTATTAGATGCTGCGGCGCTTGTGTTGTCTGAATATATCATAAAAAAAAGAAAAAAGAAACGAAAACTGGATTAAAAAATTGTACCAAAACCGAAATTTTTATTTAAATGATCTGGATCTTTCGAATCCCATAACATTTTGAAGCTTCCGTAAAGTTGTATTAAGCGAATACTGTCTTTTTTATCCATTTTTGATTCTGGCTCGCGAGCGTCGTTACGTCCGTCCACACCGGGCGAGCAGCTCAGACTGAGCCGCCTTTGAGCATCGCCAAAAACCGACAACGCATGGCTCGGGGCTGAGCGGCGCTCGGCCGAGCCAACGTGTGCCCGAGGAAGCCCGAGCGCCGTCCACACCGGCCGAACTATTGGCTCGCGAGCGGGACTCGCGAGCCGCGCTCGGTCGGTCTGGACGCGGCTATTAAAAATAATAATATAATTAAATTGCATCTTTCACTAATTGTGCCTACGGTGACATCTCTTAACCCTAATGTGAACTTACCAACAATGAACAAAAATTATACAAACGAAGAAAGTTACTGCAGACGCCAGTTCAAAGACATATCGAGAGATGGCGCTTTTCTGAATCTAGTAATAATTTCCTCGATTTCAAAATATTTGATTTAGCTACCATTTTTGTTTTACAATTAATTCGGAAGGTAAATTAAAAGGGTTAGTATCCGTTTCAAATCGTTTTTGTCCCGTGCAAATATTTTCTTCCACTAATGTAAAAACTGAAAACAATAAAAAGCTAAATAATGAATGGTACTAATTTATTAAATTTAACAGTAAACCTATTTTTTTTTTATTGATTACAAAGATTACAAAGATTATTATCAATGGTTATACTAACTTCCAATTTTCTGACAGTTTATTTTATACAAAGTGCATAGATCTTCAAATTCGGCCAGAAAGCTTTTATTATCGTCAAAGCCGCAGACCGGAGGACCTCCTGGAGTGCAACTTTTCAATTTGTAACAATAAAATTCAGCAAATCTTTGTTTAGCTAACTCATTATTGAGCTCCTGAAACATGTTTTATTTGTAATAACATAGTATAAATAGAGGTTATTTCTAAAATAAAATGTAATTACATCTAAGATAATTACTTACAAATGGCTCAGGAATAATGGCACTAGAGAACTGTATCATCATAGAAACTGAAACTGTAATATTATAATATAAATTACGCGTTTTTCTTAGAAATATAGAGCAAGCCTTGGCCATCTTATCCCATTTTAAAAATTATATTTTTTTATCGGATCTACTGCATTAGTTCGGAGCTACTGCATTTTGATCCACATATAACAAATACATAAATCAATTTCGAGAAAACTCATAAAACATTTATCGAATTATCGAATAGAATACCTCCTTATTTGGAATTGGTTAAAACCACATTATCCGTAACGATCGAATTTCAATGCATTTAAGGCTGCAGTCTAGCAAAATTGCGTTTTCAACAAGTTATTTGACAATTTTTTCCCGGCTATTGAAATGATAAACTGATTTTTTTTTTCTTGTTTATCAATTAGTGTTATATACGCAATGCGCGTGAATTTTTTCACATTTATAAAGTTACTTTATGTTACCTTAATCAGGCCTTCAAGATAAGTCTCTTTCCCCCAAAGACATTTCGAGCTAAGTTTGTGCACTCACTACGTTGCAACCGATTACAATTTATACAATTTGATCAGCGCATTATTATCCTTATATAGTCGTAATTAAAATCTGCTGAATACAATTGCCGAAAAACTTATGATTTTCCTAATTAGAACTTTATAAATTCACTAAATTTCCCATTTTTTGCCTTACAAAAACTATTGATAAATACTGCTAAAAGTTATTTTTTCCATTAATTTATTCGAGTTGGTTGAAGACCAATGAGTATTAATCCTTTAAAATTTTTTTTTTCGAATTTTGATAATTCTTTAAATATTAAAAAAATATTTAAAATAATTAGGAAAAATCCTAGCGAATTTCTTTAGTCGCGCTCCTTGGGCCGGAGCGTTCTGACGTGCGCTCTACTGCTGTGTGATTTTCCTTCATACCGAAGTGAAAGTTGCTCTACTTCATTAAATTTAATATTTTTGTTAATTAATTATTTTTATCTTAGTTTTGTGCAAATATTCGTATACATTTGATTTCGATATGGAAAATAAACGAAAAAAATATGCGTGTAACTACTAGAAAAAAAATTATCTTCGAACATAAAGTTAATGAAACCAAATAGATTACAAAGGTGATTGGCAACAATTTCGTTATTTTACGGGGTGTCAGTAAAGGGATGTATATTTCTTTAAAACTAAAGTAAGCTCATAAATTTTCTTATAATATAATTTTTTTTGAAGTTCCAAAAATGTTTATTTTTCGTTTGAGACATACGAAATATAATATAAACTTGTATTAAGAACTTGAACTTGGGACATACGGGGAAAATGATTTGTTTACTCCAAAATTCCAAATATGTCGAGGTGTTTTCATTTTTTCTTCTAGTCATTTTGAACGTAGCGGCATGTTGTTTGATTATTAATTTTGTAACTTAAATACAGGATGTTGGTTTTTTTTTATTCTGATCTTACAGACGCGCTGACAGATTTAGTCCATCATTTCTAGTTTAGTCCACCAACTCTAAGTACCAATATTAAAACGAATGGATTATCATCACATCATCAAAACTCAGATGAAATGGAAGATCACAATAACATAGAAAATTCAATGGGTGTTGAGAACTAAACAAACACAAGTAACAGAGACGCGAAGAATAAAAAAAGAGGACAAAACGATAATTCGTTGATGCTTTCCCTTTTCGACGTATTGTTAGGGTACATCACCAATCTGCAAAAAACAAAACTGATGATTCCCAATTGCTGATTAAAAATGAAAAACAAATAATCGACAACAGTGGTGAAAATTTGCTGATCACAATGAAACATCCTTCAGTAGCAGATTTACTCATTTAAAATGTATCGGTGAAAAGCGTAAAGGAGAGGAGGACAGGAAAACATTATGAATGTGGATGGTGGATTGTATACAGGGTGTAATCGATAAGTATGTGCAGGCGATTATGACGTTATTATTGCAGGTATCAAAAAACTTAACTTATTTGCTGTTTGGACTGGAGTGAATAATGATCGTCTAATATTAATTTAGTGAGAAACGTCTTCCCAGTTCAAAATGGAGAAATAAACCATCCACGCGAAGACCGACATCCGCGCGGACGGAGTCGCGGGCGGAAGCTAGTCAGAAATAAATATATTTTGTTTTCATTTGCGCATTTTTCTATTTTATAATTTTTTACACAAACATTACATTTTTTTTTATTATATACAAAGGAGAATGACCACGGGTGGTGTCGGTAAAATTTTAGTTGTGCCACGTATTCGTGATATTGTTAATTCCTATTTGTATTTATAATGACTGAAATGTCTTAATGTTTATAATGACTATAATGAATGTATCACTATTAAGTCTTAATTATACCGGATAAATTGAAATAATAGTAAAAGTTTGTGTTTTGAAACATGTATGACCACGTATGGAATCGGTAAAATACTAGTTGTGTGATGTGTCACATGTTCGTGATATTGTTAATTCCTATTAATTGTATTTATAATGATCATATTATTTATCACTATTAAGTCGTAATTATACCGAATAAATAGAAATAAAAGTAAAAGTTTTTGTTTTGGCACATATATCTATCTCTCTTGCAAGCGTCCTGCGTCATGTGTCATTGTGTTCGACGCATTGTTCGACGTTATTTATTTTGAAATAATGTTTATTACGATTTACTTTTCACATTTGTCTTGTAAATTAAAATATTACCTATGTAATAAATGTAAAACTTAACGTTCATCGTTAGTTTAAACTCGATAAAGTATTTTTTAAAGTGTTGAATAACACTATTGTTTTATTTTTATTGTCGCGAACTGCGGCTTATTTACATAAAAACTTTAATCGTTTCAAAAATTACTAACATCAACTTTAAATTGAGCTATATTTCATCTTGACACAATAAGTTTGATTGCCATACCAAGTGCCTTAGTCACTTGGGCAATCTCATTTGTTTATCCGTTTTATTAGTGAAACTGAACAACTTTCACTAAGAAACTTAGGTCGAAAAAAATGTATAGAGTTATGCATTTTGTATGGAAAGCTTATTTTTTTATATTTCGTCCAAATTTCTTTGTAAAAGTTGATCAGTTATATTAACATGAAGTTGAAGGTATCAATAGAACGTATTCGCAAATTTTGTGTACTGATAAAAAGAATCACCCGGTGTAATTTTCACGAAAATTGTTTCAAATTGTCGTTTTAGGTACTTATTACGAATATTAAATTATGCATACGAATGATTTAATTTTTAAAAAGTAAGTGGAGCAACTTTCACTTAGTACATTTGTATTATTTACATATAGGATGACAGGATGCATTTGTTTGCACTACTAGACCAAGCCCTTAAAAGAAACTTTTATTCTTACCGATTATCAACGATGCAAGATACATCTCAACGAACGACGTCAAAAGCCCACAAGATTAATTAATAAAAGCAATTGAAATAAAACCACAATAAAACGTTAATTAAATCTTTAATAGGTAGTTAGAGCATTTCTTATTGCTAGTGGCTGTAAATCCTGAAAACAAATAAGTGACATTTTTCAAGTGGATTGGAATAGATCTTAAGCTACTAGTTATTATTTTGTATCTTAAGTCAGTTTTGATTATTTGTGTGGAGTATTTGAATTTACAATTCATATTTTATAATAAAAAGCGCATCACACACGGTGAAGATACTATTACACTGTTACACTGTTCGCTGTTCGCTGTTCGCTGTTCGCTGTTCGCTGTTCGCTGTTCGCTGTTCGCTCATTCACATTCACATTCACATTCACATTCACATTCACATTCACATTCACATTCACATTCACATTCACATTCACATTCACATTCACATTCACATTCACATTCAACATTCACATTCACATTCAACATTCACATTCACATTCACAATCACATTCACATTCACCGTTGTTCGTTGTCCGTTGTCCGTTGTTCGTTGTTCGCTGTTCGCTGTTCGCTGTTCGGTGTTCGCTGTTCGCTGTTCGCTGTTCGCTGTTCGCTGTTCGCTGTTCGCTGTTCGCTGTTCGCTGTTCGCTGTTCGCTGTTCGCTGTTCGCTGTTCGCTGTTCGCTGTTCGCTGTTCGCTGTTCGCTGTTCGCTGTTCGCTGTTCGCTGTTCGCTGTTCGCTGTTCGCTGTTCGCTGTTCGCTGTTCGCTGTTCGCTGTTCGCTGTTCGCTGTTCGCTGTTCGCTGTTCGCTGTTCGCTGTTCGCTGTTCGCTGTTCGCTGTTCGCTGTTCGCTGTTCGCTGTTCGCTGTTCGCTGTTCGCTGTTCGCTGTTCGCGAACAGCGACTGCTACTATAAACTGCTATAAATATGGTTAAACCAGAAACTTATATTAATATTTTAGAAAAAATAGTAAAAAAAAAATTGTCCTTGACAGCGAGCGCGTCGATTGTCGATTGTCTTGCTACTGATTTTAAAAGTGAACATGGATTGTGAAATAGTTTCACTTGAAGTAAATCTTGGACCTTGCCATCATCATGTGGTTCATATGCCGGGAGATGGTTCCTGCCTCTTTCATTCCTTGACATATTTAATGTGTGAAGAAATAGACTTTGAAGTGGCGTTGCAAGTCAGGACTGCTATTGTGCGATATGTTGTAAACCACTGGGATGAACTACAATTGTATACTTGTGCCGACAATGGGGAAAATAGAGAGTGGGCTATAAAAAAAGGCGTCTCTGATGTGCAAGAAATACACCCCAAAAAAAGAAGAAAAAAAAAAAAAATTTTTGTTACAAACAACTTACAAAAAGAAATGAAATCCCACCAAAAACATTTTCATGTAAAATGTTGCCAAGACGAGCCCATATGACTCGCACTGTCAAAAAGTTATCAGATCTCATGTAGAGCCAAGCTTCTAACACTACACGCCCTAACTCTGGTGGCTTGGCCGTTCGTTACTACAAGAACTATTGTATAACACAAAAGTAATGAACAGTGAATTAATTTTTCACCTTACGCCGATGTGAATGTAGCGAAATGGCCAAGCCACATATTTTGACTAAGGTGTAGAGTTTGTGAAGTTAGGCCTTGTAGAGTTAGGGCGTGTAGTGTTAGAAGCTTGGCTCTACATGAGATCTGATAACTTTTTGACAGTGCGAGTCATATGGGCTCGTCTTGGCAACATTTTACATGAAAATGTTTTTGGTGGGATACAATATACACAGAGTAGAGGGGTACCTGTGGGTACCTATGTCATATTTCATCATAATTTTTTTTGCGAAATCTCAGTAGGGAAATAAAAACATTCATACAAATATGTTAATCCAAATTTTATCTCTTCCTATTTGGACCCGAACGATAGAAATCTGGTTATTTTATACCTAAAAAGCTTAAACAAACTTTCGCACGTGCCGAGTGAAAATTATGTCGAAATTTGCAAACGGTTTACTACCATTTAGAGAGAAAATGCCAGTTATAGTGTAGCAGATTAGATTAGGGCACACCTGTTGTTCCCACGATCTCTCTCGTGACAATGGTGCCTTATTGTTTACGTTTATTGTTGCTAAATTGAAACAAAGTGCTATGAAGATCAAGAAGCGATTGCAATAATTTAGTTAATAATGGTGCAGGCGCAGCCCTTTTAGTGGCCTTTATGCGTCAAATATCATTGCGCTTGGCGAGATGGCGTTCGCTTTATGTGATGACAAATGGGATCAAAGCAAAGCACGAATATAGAGTACCTACAATATGCTGAAAATTATTTTTTAAATTTTAAAGTTCATGTGCATGTCATGTTGTTTGAGCATTATACTCTCTGCAGTTAAATGAAAAATAAACGCTGATATCATATTAATGGCGACTGTACCTAGAATATTATGGAGCTTTTAAAACGGCTTCTAGATCTATCGTGACAATATAAAACGTCTCTATTCCTAAGAAATGAATAACTTGAATAAATTTATTTAAGGCTGTCGATATAATTTTCGTTAATTCAAATTCTTAATACTTACCTACGTAAAGAATGCAATAATTCAACTGTACCTACTTCTTATTTCGCAAAGGTTTCAATTTAGCAAAAGCTCGAATTTCGTGAATGAAATTCGTCAAGTTGTTGTATTCCTAACTCATAAGCTATGGAAAATCTGAAATATTATGTATCAATATTTATAATATTGCATAAACCAAGTTATCCCAGTACAAAGTTACTCCAAGAAAAAGTGCTAGAGCGTCTTTGAAGAACAAAATTATCGTGGCTAATTCATTGAGTTTCATGTACTACGTACTAGAGAGGACATCGCTACTACATTTTTTTTAACACGAGTTAGAGTCAATCGTCTCAAACTCAATTTTTATTTGTTACATTGATTGGTTTTAATTGATAAGTTTATTCATATTTTTTTAATAAGATAAACAATATTTATTTGTTACATTGATTGGTTTTAATTTATAAGTAATAAGAGGCAGAATATCTACAAAGTGTATGACTCACTAGCCGCCCCGCGCCGCCGCACTTGTCGCACAGATTTTGTTCGTCGTGCCCTCTCTAGTAATAATACCTCAATGGGCTAATTAGAATTCATTTTTAATTTTCGAGTTACAAAATTAACTGGACTTTGACGCACACCTGTTCCTTTTTTACATTTGTTTAATAAAGCCGACACCGCAATCATCTTTAAAAAGTACCGCCAAACCATGGAACTATATATACTACGTATGGAACCCACACTCCCTAAGAAAAAGTAAAGTCAAAAAATTTGACCTTGAATCTTATCGTTTCCCCTCCGTCTCTTTCTAGTTACGGTGAGTCATAATATATATAGTATGTCTATATTTCCGTGGGGTGAGTATAAATGTAAAAAATTCAGGATATTAAGGAAAAAAATAACGGATACATCAATTTTATTCGTATTAAAATTTTACTATAATACTAGATTTTGCCCGCGACTTCGTCCTCGTTGAAGTCATAAAACATAAAATCCCATTTATCCCGTGGGGATTTCGGAATAGCCTTTCTAAGTGCACCTTTAGGATACTCTAGATATACAGAGTGTGCCAAATTTCATGTCTTTAGGTCCAGTGATTTTAGGCTGTGCGTTGTCTGTCAGTCACTAAGTAACGGGAGAGTTTTATATTTATTGATTGATTGATGGTTGATGATTTACGGCGGAAATAAATTACGTAATTGCATTTATTATTCTAATATAGTTACTGTAGAATTTTTGCAAATAGATAAAAAATAGATGTTCAAGTATTTAACATTGGAAAATTGTAATGTTCCTTTCAGCGTTTTTTCATGTTTGCGTCTTCCGTCTTGCATCTTCAGAACACAGGACCGCTATAAATTATGACAACATTTTGCTGTATAATTTGGCGTTACGTCCAGTCATTTGAGGAATTAATGAAGTAAAATATCAATGTGTTTTTATAATATTTATTTATCATTACAATGCCAACTGCCTTTACAAATTTGCAAATTATAAGATAATAACAATAAAAAGTAACGAAATCGGTTCACTGAAAATATTTTTATCATTCCATACCCTTAAGTATTTAAATAGTTTTAAGAGTACTTGAAATATGAGATCGTGGTCTAGCGCTTCCCTATCATACAATAAAAAACAAAATATAATATATTCAGGGTGTAATCGTTAAGTGTGCATAGGTGATTATTCCGTAACTATTGCAGGTATCAAAAAACTTTAAACTGATATCGATATGATACTGATATGATACTTTACCTAATGAGTAAAATAACAATAATAACTTTTTTTAAATATAACAAGAAATATCTAAAAATGTAACTTTAAACCCTCCCATACATTTTATTTCCCGTAACGTATATATTACGTTCCCACTGCTGGGACATGGCCTCCTATGAGGTTACAGCCACATCTACCACACTGGCCAAGTGCGGGTTTAAAATGAATGTTGCATATCTTCACTTTTTCAAAACAGGATATTTTTAATTCTACTATATTTAGCCATGTATTACGTTCCGCTAGATTGGACGGAAACCTGTAAAGAGAAAAGAAGATTATTTGCAAAATATAAAAAAAAATGTCATTTAGATACAGATAACACAAAATTTGTGCTGTTGTCTTGTGCTTCTATTTCAGTAGGTACCATATATGTATGTACTTTGAGTTTTTGATTTTACAATATATCATTATATAAAAGTAGTAAACAACGTTTTTATACCATTAACTTTCACGCCAATTGAACTAACTCAAGTGGAGAAAGACTTCTCCTCATATAAAATACCATACCGAAATATATGTACACAATTTTATAAAGTATGGACACCCTAGTCTAATATTTATTACAATCATGAAACATTTAATAATAAGCAAATAACGATGTTAAATGGAAAAAACCTAATGAAAATTAACATTATAATCACAACTTCGATCTATTATTCCAGATTTAACAACAATTAAAGTAGAAATATTACTAAACTACAATTTTTCATGAAGCGTAGTTTATGCATGGTTTTTTGTACTTACGAATGAAATATAATATCACATCCTGGATGCCATTCACTTTTGCAACCGCGCACAATATATTTACAACCATTTCTATTAATTTTGGCTCAGAATAATTCCAAAATACAAGAACAAACTCACGAAATGAACATAAACATCCGCCATTTTGCAGTAAACATTATTTGACACCTAGAATTGGGGCTGCCGCGCAACGATTTTCATAACATAATTCAAAATATGGGAAAAAAATTATGAGCGTGTTCGATAAGCAGTCCATTTTAAAAGTTGTAAACCTTTGTTATTTCAATGGAAAAGCAAACCTGCATGAATCTCGTTTAAATTTCATTTTTTTAGCGGATTTTATTAATGATTTATGTCATATAGACTATTATTACTGACAGTCGATTTTTTAATGCACGTCAATAGGGGAAAAATTTACAATCACGCTGGCTACCCTATGGGGTAAACAGGGGTTACTTGCGGTCATTCTATCAGTTTTTTATTTATTCTTAGGAGTTTGGGTTCCAGTATGACTATAGTTCCATGCGCCAAACCCGTTATAATGACGTCCCAAATCGGAAATATCGATACAATCACACCGTTACCCCCTAACGCTCCTACAATTTTTAAATCAATTTAAATTCAACCGCCTCACACGGCACGTGTTATAGAAGCGTGCGCATAAAACAATTAGAAAGGGTAAAAACAAAGAATGATTTTATTAACTTATTTGAAATTCAGGGTGTAGAGCGGCGTCGTGTACAAACGGTTAACACGTGGCAAAAGACATGAAAATCGTGCGTTTATGAATTGCGTTGGATTGAATAGCTTTATCGATGTTATTGGTATTAATAGGGGTGATTGAACTGCTCCTTTTTTCTTAGAATTATGTTAGTAGAGGCGTATTGTAGTTGGAGTATTTATTAGAGGTTTTTGCACGAAATTTGAAATTTTTTGTTGGGGTTACCTGAAACATTCTGACTTAGGGTTTAAGCTTTTTTATTATTATTTAGTCTTCAATCTTTAATGCAAGACATTGAATATCCGTACGGTATACACAGAACATCAGTAAAAAAATATTTAATTTAATGGCCTTATTTTTAACTTAAAGAAAAGCTTTTTATTTTAGATTTCGAATGACTTATTTAAATCTAATCATCGTATGCAATGTGTATGACAATCAATTGAAAGTAAAATTACTTTAACAATAATATCGATAAAAAAGAAATTAATTGGCACCTCCCTAGCTTAGCGTCGTGCGCTACCCTGTCGATTGTTTTCAATATCAGTTCATTTGAACACGATTAAAAGAATCTTATGCGATGCTTTCATGTTGATATTGTTTGTATGCAAAGTTTCATCACTTGCCTGAGTAATTAATTTGCATTTGAATCTAATAAATTACATTTATGGCATCACATTGTTTCATGTAAAGCGCTTCATGAAAAGTATGCCTTTAGATTAGTTCTACGAAATTTGAAATACGGCGTTAAAATAAGTACTTTATTTACAGCATTTGTTATATTATGTTCCAGAGAAAATTCCCATGTTGAAAAACGAAAGTAGTAGTATAATTAAGTAGTATAATAATTCATGTTATCAGAGGTGTATAGTATATAATTTATTATGTGTATAAGGGTTAATTTTTTGGTAGAATTTTAACTTAGATGAGTTACTGTTAACTTAAACTTAAAAATTAATAGTAATTATAGTCACTAGTAAAAAAATTACATAATTGAACTTGTAAATTGTACAATAATCTAAGATTATTTTTTTTTATATCTAAGATTATTTTTCTAATGTAGGTAGGTACCTATTTTAAAAAGTTTTAATTCTAGTTACTTATCTTATATACGTAAATGCATAATATATTATATCTGTAGGTATGTGTGATTCATGACAGATTCATATATAGAAGTCGTGATATTAATTTGAATATTTTTTGGTAAAGTCGCTGTCGCTTTTTCCCGATTTCTAAAACCGTTGCTTTCACCTAAATTATACGTGTGTGAACATGAAAAAGTCGTGTTGTTTTTGTGAAATGCGATGTTTTTAAACCTTAAATTCACGAATTGTTGTGTCATATAACTACTTTATGCATTTTAATCTAAAACATAACCATATTGTATAATTTCTGTTACAAATATCCACATTTTAACACACTAAATGTGTACATGTTCGCGGCAGCGTAGCCTTCGAACGGACGAATTGATTTAGTTGCATTTTTACAACCAGAAATCTGAACAGTACCTACCAAAAGCATCTTTTCTTCTATGTATTAGGGACACGATCTCGAATAAAAATAAATAATATACGGATAAGTAATCACATACTATGTATCTACCTGGCGCTGTATACAAAATATAAAAGCGTTTTCCTTGAAAAGCTCAAATTATTCCAATCGTGTTGCGATGAAAGATAGAACTAATTGATAAATCCAATATAATTACTTATTATATTTAAATTAATCGCTTATTATATTCAATTCTATTGTTTGTGCAGTGGACACATTCGTCACAAAGAAATGGTCATAAATATGATTATTTTCTAAAAGGAAGTGAATAAAATTAGCACGATATTGAATAATGGTTACATAACAGGAAAAACAATTATTATTTATGTTTATTTATGGAGTTTTTGCCGGTTCTTCTCCATAGATACTGCTTTCTCGATCGGTGGTAAATATCTTATGAATATAGACGATTCAAAAGTGCTTCAAGAAGAAGTCTAATTGATAAATAAATTTTTGAGTTTGTGTTCATTTGTGATTGAACTTTGAGCTAAGGCAATTTAATTCTATGAACTTATGACGTGGAAGAGGCAAGATAACATCTCTCCTTTGATATGATTTTTTCATTAATTATTATCATTCATAATTTTAAAATCACAAGTTATTGATGCAAAAGCACTAATTTATTAATTTGTGTATTTGCATTTATCCTTTCATATCCACGTTAAGTTGATTTTTTGTAAAATAAGAAATCGTCGATTTACCGAGAAAATTTATTTGCAAATTGAAAAATCAAAGAGCACTCAAAAACAAGATTGCTTTTAAATTGTTTTATCATTTATTTATTATCTATTCCCATTATACCAATTTATTTCGCAAGCAATAAAGAAGTCTTCCGTCTGCATTGTTCCTCTGAGCACCGGCGCTTTATACCAGAACATAATCTGGCCGCGTTTTTATTTTCCTTTTTACACGGAATCCAGGATGTGTGGATATTTGCATGAATATTTATCATAGATATCGTCGGTTATGTCGTAAACCGCATTTTAATGCATTTTTATCTAACACTCTACGTTATAGATATCTAAAACTATGAAAGTGAGCACGAGGCCGGTGTCATTACGTTTTAGTGGGTGTTAAGTGTTTAAAATATATACATTTATGGGCTGTTAAATTTATTACTGAAATAATAAATTGTTGTGTGTTAACTTCTTTTTTTTATTTCATAACTTGGTTTGGTTATTTGAATGTTAAATGCCTACTTGAATATGTTTTACATATTATAATGTAGTCATCTTTAATTAAGTTAATAGTTTAATTTATACTTATACCTACATTATTATTTGCACCTTAAAAAAAGTTATTAAAGATGGCATTTTCTGGGTTTCTTGAATTCAAATATTACAACTAGAGCTTAAAAGAAAAATTGTTTCGCCTGAAAAAAAAACATATAGGTATTTTTTTCAGGCGTATGTTAATTTACTGCGTAATTTATTTACTTATAACAAAAGTTGACTAATGTATCGTCTATGTTCTAGTTTGTATTGTATAATGTCACTATTTTATTAACAAATATGGAGTCCAAAAGGCCAGGGTGTTGAAACATGATATCTACAAGCTTTTGGTGTTGGAGGCTCCTGGCTCTATAGCCACAGATTAAGTTACTACGTAACTATAGCTACCGTACCTCAGACCATAATAAAATAAAATAAAATTAACAGCAAACTAAATAAAAATTTCTACCAACGTGCCACGAATTTTTCAATAAACATTTACCTTGAAAGCTAAGCTTGAAAGTTTGAAATTGTTACAATTAATTTGAAACGTTCAAACAGTTGTCAATAAGCTAATTTATAAACAATCATTTGAATTGCCAGCTCACCCACGTATGCGGTGTTTACAACCCAGTTAAATTAATCGCTTAGTTTTCCCACGAGCGAAGCTTGAGTATAATTTATTAATTTGTTTTCTGCTAACGATCGTACTAATGCGAAAAGCTTTGCCTTTAGTAATGGGATGTGTTATGCAGAAGGGAATCATGTGTGGTTAGTTTTGTGAGTACTTAGTGTCTTATACATATTTTTAAAAGTTTGCTGAGTTGGCGTAAAATATTGAAAGAATATACAATTTAATCTATACTAATATTATAAAGCTGAAGAGTTTGTTTGTTTGTTTGAACGCGCTAATCTCGGGAACTACTGGTCCGATTTGAAAAATTCTTTCGGTGTTAGATAGCTCATTTATCGAGGAAGGCTATAGGCTATATATCATCACGCTACGACCAACGGGAGAGAAGTCACGGGGGTGAAACCGCGCGGAGCAGCTAGTTTAGTATATATATGAAGTTTTTTCATATCCTTGTTTTGTTTTTGATTCCATTCTGGTTCAGTAATTTTTACATTTCAATTAAATTTTCAAACCAATTGAAAGAAGAATTGAAAGAGAAGAGAATTGAAAGAAGAAAATTGGTTGACAATTTTCTAATTATTTAAATGATATTTTGTGATTTTACATTTAACTTTATATACTTACTTAGGTTTTAGTTTTTAGGTTTACGATTAACGATTATAAAGATATTTATAATACAAGATAATATGTGATATATTTCAGAATTCCGTATGTGTGCATCCTGGGAACCTCTCACCGCCTGCACCGTCACAGGCTTTAACACCGAGCTCGTAATCCAGGCTTGCATATGGATCACGTAGTAGGGTAGA
The DNA here is from genome assembly GCF_061535395.1 of Colias eurytheme. Classification (NCBI taxonomy): domain Eukaryota; kingdom Metazoa; phylum Arthropoda; class Insecta; order Lepidoptera; family Pieridae; genus Colias; species Colias eurytheme. The sequence continues at coordinate 6,186,213 of NC_142999.1, read as the reverse complement.
CATCAATAATTCATTGTACTGCAGTCCGACCGACCACTTCGCAATAACAATAGATCACTGTTTAGCAGGAGCTTTAGTGGTCCAAGTCATAGGCGTATAGCTAGACAGCGAACGCGGAAAAATCGAGTATTTCTATAGCTCATGTGTTGTTTTGATGTGTAATTTATATTACTGCAAAGTTTCAAATCCGTCAAGTAGTTTTTACATGAAAGAGTAACAAACATTCTGATAAACTTTCGCGTTTATAATATTAGTATGATTAGTAGAATTATAAGAGCATTAAGACATATATTATCTTGACTGGGAATACAACAGTTTGAAATCTAAGAGCCAAGAGGAAAATAATTAGCTCAGTACATTATAAAAAGTTGGTTGGGGAAATACACCGTGCCAAGAAAGATATCATTTATAAAAATTATAGTCTAAGTAGTTGATAAGGAAAAGGGTTAGTTAATCCTGTATAGATTTGTGCTAACGTAAAAATATAGGTCTCTGATGCAACATAGAGTCCTATATAATAATTATGGCGAAGTAAAATTACTCAAAATACTCACAAATTGATTATGTTAAATTTTAAGAACGTACATTGATACTGCAGTATAGTAAATAAATAAATAAATAAATTTGTGCTCTTTTATGATGCATAGATAATTTTAAGAACAATATAAAGGCATAAACACAAAACCGCTGTTCTCTTCTCACTTATTCTACATGATAGCGGGCTAAGCTTTTGTACATTTGACGCCGTAGCGCCACCAATATAAAATGAACTACTCATATCCCCATATTCGCTTATATTAAATCAACCTTGGGGGTATTCTTAGAATGGTCCTGTACATCTATTAAGGCGTTCGATATTGGCCTGCTAATTTGAATGACAGTATTTAAACTAATTCGTGTTACTTATGCAATTACATGCCGTAATGCTTGGATAATACCAATTTCGCAACGGGGTTTTGTAAATAATGAAAATTTATGTGGGAAAAGCTAAGCGGAAATGATTTGTATGTATTTATGTTTAATCTGTTTTAATGCGGTTTAAGGTAGTTGAGTTTCTAATTTAAAATAGGTGCAAGCAAATTTACGAAGTTTATTTACTTCAAGTGAGTTGAAAAGCACTATATTATGAAAACTATTTGCATTAATAAGTTTAAAATCTGGGCGATCGTGTGTACAATCGATGAATAATCTTTAAATCATAACGAAGTAAACTGTAGTTCTCATATCTATACCTATATCAAAATTCTAGATTGAATGTTCTAGAAAATGTGAGTTATTAACGAATTCTGTCTATTTTATGTATAATTTTATTGGAGATTGTTCTGTAAGTACCATAGAGTAAGTACTTTTTATGTAAAAACTTTCATTGTCGTTTTATGTTATTCAACATACATTTGACGTTCTCAAAATTTAACGAAAATATGATGAACGTAGAGTGGCGATATTCACTTAATTTCATTTTTCTGTCAGTATGTATTAGTTGATTTGCTAGCTAGGTATTTATCAGATAGTGGTGTTTATGATTTAACTTTAAGAGCAATGCGTGAACGGGTTTACTGGTAAAAATAAGTGTAAAACATTTTTCTGTGTAGGTTTACTATGAAAGTATGTTTTAGTCTGTGTCTCCAGTTTTCTGTCTTCTTACTTACAGTCTCAGTCTTTTTACTTACCTCTGCATTTGGAAGTACATATTAGAATAAGCAGTGGTTCTTAAATTAGCCCAAAAGATATATAATTATTATTTATTAGATATATACGATAAGTTTTTCCAAGGATATGTACAACAGTTTAGTTAAAGGACGACGATGGAATGTATAATTGATAGACATAAATATTAAAAATCTATTTATTTCAATATCACTTATTAACAATATTTAAATGCAATATTTACACAATATAGTAATAAAATATGTACAACCATTCTTCGCTTAAAACTACTTAGGACGGTACATTACTTACTATTCCTTTGGAATGAACTTTTATTTGGACGGAACCGTTTAAATAAATTAAATTTATATAATAATACTTAAATATTTAATAAAAATACTGACAAATTCTCAAATTACAATAGAGCTTCAATACCTACTAAAAATAGATATCGTCAAAACGATATGAAAATATAGATATTCTTAATACTTAGAAAAAGTTATAAAATTAAATGAATAACATTTATTGCACGCGTTGTTTGATGTAGATGAAATTAAAACATGAAATACAACCATTGTTATACATATAGGTACTTATAAACAGAAAATTTATTCACAAAACTTTAAACCGCAAGCTAATATAAATTACCAGTAAGAAAATTTTATGTTTATTTTTGACAAAAAGCCTTTCAGATGCCAAAATTATTGCATTGTACTTTTCTACATGAGGCAATAAATTGAAATTAACATATAAAAATTAATTTATTAATTATTATAGGTATACACAATATTAAGTGACCATAGCCCTCTCAGTAGGCATTGGAAGCATGTTGTAGGTAAATCTTTGGGTGTAGTCCGTCATTTTGAGGTTATCCGACCACGGGGGACTGGGGTTCCATCTGTCCATGCAATCTGTACCCTCTATGGACCCACCGTTGGTTGATAATCGCATGCGTTTCGGTGAGGGGTACTCTGAGCCTGAAATAATTGTTTAAACTTAATAAAGGATTCGATTAATATCCGAGATAGTAGATATCCTAGATATATAAGTGCTTAAAACATGCATAAGTTTTATTATTGTGATTTGGCATTATTTTTAGAAAATCTCGGATAGTCTCATTTTAAGAAACAACAAAAGAAAAGCTAAATCATGAGACTTACTAAATATATAAATAATATACTTTCCATGAAATATAATAAATAAAAAAATAATATTACCATCCATACAAGTACTGGTGCAGGGTTCTTGTGTGTAGTTCACAGTTGGGTACTGTTCGTAATACTCTCTCTTCCCAGGGTACGCGTATGGGTACATGTTGTTTATAGCTTCAGATGACATGTCGTAGTGATTCGGCGATCTAAGGAGTTAAAAATAGTTATAATTAAATTTTAATTTATAATAACAATGTGAAGAGATAAGAGAAGAAATAATTTTAGATTTATATGAAACTAGTTGTCCGCCCCGGCTTCGCCCGTGGTACCTACATATTTCGCAATAAAAGGTAGCCTATGTCCTTTTTCGGGTATCAAAATATCTCCATACCATATTTCATGCAAATTGGTTCAGTAGTTTAGGCATGATTGAGTAACAGACAGACAGACAGAGTTACTTTCGCATGTATAGTATATAGTATGGATGAATGTGAACCCAACAAATGTTCTGTTCATATTTAATTTGCACAAATTTCGCATCGCATTATGTATCTTCCTAAAATCATTATTTATCAAATAAGATTCAAAAAACATCCTAAACCATTCTCATTCTTTGTTAAAAACATCATTGCATTAGTACGTGAAACGACGATAATTGATAACAAAAGTATAACTTAATATTATTATTCATGAAAATACGCTCGTCAAATATAACTGGACCGCACATTTCATAAAAATTAAACCACACATAAGCTCTATCTGATTTGGCTCCTTATATGGATAAACAACCAGAGTAATGCTGCGTGAATTGTTCAAAATTTCACAGTATTATCGACCTTATTGTAACGCAGAAAGGTTCATTTAAGAATTTAGAGTTTCAATGCGTAAATGTTTTGTATGGGTTCACAATAAATATGGTAATGAAAGGTGTCAAATTACGCTGACGCGACGGACGGACGGGTGATGATTTTCTTATTTGTATTCCTATAAGGTTTGACATGACGTGTACAAATTGTGGCGCGCGACCTTGCTTACGTTTATTACAATTTGTACTCTAATTATGAGTTCCTGTGTCTTTTATTTGTTAACCTTATGACGTTGTTATTATATAACACTTATATAAGACTTATATATCACGTTTTTAATGACACTATCATTGTAGGAAAAATCTACGCAGTTGAGTTGATAGCAAGAGGATATAGATTCAAAACACTTAGTAATTTTAGAATGGAACTCTGGATTAAATGCAAATTATAAAATATAGCATTTTGTAAAAAAAATACTTTTAAAATATTTTAGAATTATAACTAACCTCTCTTCACTAATAGTAGATTGTGGGGAATGCGTAGAATAATCAACGGGCCCTCGTTCCGTATACATTCTTTCACAGACATATTCCTCCGGTTTCTGTACATATGAGACATATCCAGAATATTCTATGTCATTGTTCTCTACATAGTATTCTTGATAAGGCTCTTGGTAGTTCGGTTCTCGTCGGAAGAACTTTTGGCAGCGCGGGTCTAATATACCGCATGGTTGATTTTGATAACCGTAGTATTGGTAGAGCCATGAATTTGCCACCATGATGGATGCTTCTTCTTCACTGTTTTGAAGAGAAAATTTGGATACAATTATTTATTAAACAATCAACATATTTACGAATGAAATGAAAGACTAATCATCATCAAAGTGTGCGTTACGCAGAGCTACGGCAATGTGGCATATATGGTCCCAAATCAGGACTATAGACAGATTTTTTTGTAGTTATTTAACATTAAGAAATATTACACAGTTAAGCGGTATAAAATATAAATACCCCAAAACATGATTTACTAATCATTATGATTGAAATCAGTGAATTCGTAGCACATTCATGCTACGGACAAATATGTACTACGAAAAAAATGACGTATGATATATGCGTATTTAAATTATTGCTCAATTGTGTATAAGTGTAATTAATTAAATCTATCAAATAATATACACACCTTAATACTTGATTAGTTGCTACGATAAATTGCCTAGGTGTGTCCGTGGCCTCTTTGACCTGCAAAACCATGTGTATCCATAGAAACAGGCCGGATCTCTGCTGCAGCTTTACTAAAAGGATGCAGCATTTGTCTTGCTCGGATTGTGTTACTGAAATAAATTGTTGAATTAGTTGTCATCGTCAAGGTCACTTTTTATATATTATTTGTCAATTAAGGTAATAGATAAGCTAAATAGAAGATATCTACAATTCTATAGGAAGCTGTATTTACGTGACAAAATGTTCAATAAGACAAAATTTAATATAATAAAAATAAATATCCTGCCAAATACTAGGGAAATTAACCAAGAGATCTATTTATAGAATATTTTTAATATTAGACTGTCGAAATTGAATCTTTAATAAATAATTTTTTACCACATGTGAAGCAAGTGATAGATGAAGGAATTTTGTGTAATATCATTGAATATTAACATTCTTCAATAGAATATAAAACAGAATGCTATTGCAATGGTTAAGCGATAGTGACCCATAAGCCTTCCACTGCTTATCCCATAATTTAATATTCTATTCAGATCTCAAATTTCAATAAAGGTTGGTGTAACGTGTGTAATTGATTATGTGTCTTGCAATAACTTTCAAACGCAAGGTTACGACTTACGATAGAGTAAATATTTTAATGTTTAATAAAAAAATATATTTAATAAATTGTCTTACTTAATTTATGTTTGGCCTGAGCTTCCCGTAAACTATCCCAATGTAGTATTTGGTACCACGAGACATCAACTAATTCTGATTTCTTCCATCCTAAATACCATTCACCACTGAAACAAAATAAACACATTAACAACCAGATAAATTATGCTTTAGAAAGAAATTTTAAAAACTTTTTTGAGAGGTATGTTTCATGTATTATAATGTACAAATAAGTGTCAAGTATGGCCAGCGGCGTGGGGGAACACTTACTTGGTGTCAATGTGCAGTATCTTCATGTCCATGGCATGCACGGTGGTGAAGACGTTGGTGGCGCCGTGCACCACGCACTCGCGCGTCTCAGGCATGGCCAGCGGCGTGCACGAAGCCAGGAACACGGGCTCATTGCGGCTGCATAGCGGGAGATATGACACGTAGTGTCCTCGGACTAAAACTACCTAAAAAATAGAAAATATCATATAAGTAGGCATATGGTGTATACTTTGAAACCACGTGTAAACGAAACAAAATAATTGTTATCATAAGTATCTTAAAGTTTTATTTCAACAGCATTTTGTTTGTAATTATAACTTACTTTTTGGTCACCAAATCGCATTTGCCGCCTGGCGTTCCTAGACACGTTCATTCTACAAAAGAAATGCCTATTCTTTGGTATATTTTCAGTCTCTCCGTTGCTCCCTCTATTCAGTTCTAATTGAACCATTTGGTGGTCTTGTCTGTCTATTATATCGTACACGCTATCTCCGTGTATTAATAAATCTTCCTAAAAGAAAAATAAATATAGATTGACAATGCAATGCACTAATATAAACAACATTATAATAAAAACATCGAGATAATATTATGTACATACTATCTCTATGTATAAAAACAAACTTTTATGTAAATGTCTAATCACGAATACATAATCTAACTGATTTAACTATAAAATTACATTAATTTTATAAAAACAAAAACAAACCATTGAGTGTCCCAAGTATTCCGCTGCATTTTCCGATATGTAGAGCAATTTGCCATTCTGTGTCATCATCATCATAAAACCGTTCATAGCCTGAAAGACATTGTAAGTGTCAGTACATTCTGATTTTAATGTTTTCACGGTGAACGCTCATAAACTTGAAAAATATACCTTCGAAAATCCGATATTAGGTGTGGGAGTAGGTTGTTCCTGATACTGATAGCTGAAGTCGTGACTCTTAAACACTAAAACAGAAAGAAAGACGGAATTATGGGTGAAGTAATAGCAACTAGAGATAAGATAGCGAACTAAATGCATTTTAAACGTCTTAATATGCCTTTTCGTGACTGAAGGTGAAACAAAAAGTTTTGGAGACGTTTTCAAAACATGGGATGAGATTTTGGATAAGCTGTACGTGATGAGCTTCGACAAACATGTGGGACATGGGAAGCATGCTTTGGGAAATTTTACATGAAAGGAAAGGATTTGACCTGTAAAGGACTTTTGAAGAGAATTTGCTTATCGTTTTTATATCGGGATGTATTATAAAGACTCATATGTGTGTACAATACATAAAAATATATACCTACGTAGGATTTGATAAAAAGTTTTTTATTGACTGTGCTTGTTTTTATTGTTTTCTTATAACCATTTCAGATATGTATATACTTCCCTCTTTATATAAGAAAGAAATTATGTAACGAATCACTGTTACAATATAATGCCTATTAATATTAAACTATATCTTAAATAATGTATAAAAATTTTAAAATTATATCTTAATGATACATAAAAATGGAATAGAATTTTTTTTAAATATATTTTCGTTTAATTAACTTACCTTGTTGAAAATAGTTCATTTTCCTCACATACACACAGACTAGGGCCATAAGCTGTAGCTGAGACAGTCTCTGTCGAGTGGATGGTGGTAGTGGTAGTAAATCCCGAAGGTTTGAGATTTCCGCGTTGATCAGATCTCGGCGCATTTTGCTCGCGCCCTTTGTGGATTTTGTTGGCTCGAATCTAGATGAATATTGATATATTTACAATTATTTAGTAATAAAATTTTAATAAGTATTATGATTACTTTATAACACTTAATGTTATGCTGTTAATTACAACAACTACTGAACTACCACCTGAAGGTTGAAATAGGGGACAACTGAAAATCAGCAGCGTCTACTTTGCAGATTAAGCATAATATGCTAAGAAATCTCTCTAACTGTTACCAAAAGTAGCTTTAAATTGTTTTTTATGTGATATGATATGTGATAATACAGGGTGGTAAAAGAATTATTGCTTTCATCCTTTCCACAAAAAATTTATCCTGATATTGAATAGCTTTTACGATTATCAATTTGACTATTTTGTTTTCTTAATATTGATTTGAACGTTTGTTAATATTTACATAATCGTGAGATAAGTTTGAAAAAGTGCTTTAATATTTCAATAATTGACTTATTTACTATTGAATTGTTGAATAAAACATAATATATTATAAACTAAGAGAACTTAAAAACAAATATAATAATTGAATAAATAACATGGTCTCTACATTTTTATGAATTTTAGGAAACGAGAATGGTTTTTATTTTCTTTTGAGTATTTTCTAAGAGAGCTTAAATTTACAAAACTATTAAATAATCTCTATCTGCACTGACTAGGAAACGGGTAGAATGTAAATTTTTCCCTAGAATAATTATAAGAAAAGATCCAGCCGGATTTGTATACAATGTACGGATATACCGACGGACAGGTGTCGAGTGTCGGCTCGTATAAAGATATCACAATTCTTGCAAACATTAGAATGGTAATAATATCGCTTTCGACGGAAATCATGTGTAAATTTATAGCTTTACGCTCTTCTATAATTATAATATCGATATTGTAATGCAAATCCAACCTGGGGCTCATTCTAATGCATTCAATTTCTTTTCCTATATCATGATATTGAATACAAATTATAATGCGTGTTATCGTTGTTTATTTCATTGTAAATGCTGCCTGTATTGATATAATTAATATTAATATCGGCTGTGAGATGAAAGTAATTATTGTGCTGGGAATTGCAAAGTTATTGAATAGTTCTTATATGTTTTTCTTAGTTTGTATTTGTGGTTATTTTACAGGCGAAACATTAAATAGTTTAAGAATTTATAAACTGTATGTCTGAATAATAAAAATAAATCTTATAGAAAATAAATAAAATCTTTATTAGAGACTTGAATTTATTCATATATTTTATGAAAAATTACTAAAGCATACCTTAAATGAAATTGTAACCTGCATTCTTTATTACTTTAGTTTAGAATATCATTGACAGATTTCCTTATTGACAAATAATAAATTAGTATATGTTAATGTTAAATTAACACCGTTCAAAGATACTGTCGATTATATTTCAAGTAGACCTAGGAAACAATTCATATAAAACAATTTATTATCTAACACGAAACACTACCGACAAATTAGAATACAATAGATATTAGATAGAAAAAACGGTTTCCCAAACCCTCAGGCATTAAAAGGAAACTATTTGACTCGTCGGCATACACTACGAGCCCTTTTATCTTAACTTTTGTCTTTTTACGATCGTTTGAACGTAACCTTTTTAAGGTTTGATTGTGGGAAGTGAACGATGATTGGTGATCGTTTTGTTAATTTGATGAAACGATTGTTTGCTTTTTATTGTTATTGGAGCTAATGTGTGTGGTGTTTGACATATTTTTTTCGTTTGGATTAATAAAAGTTGATTTTGGGTGACAATAAGCGGTTTTATTTTGCTTCAAATCTAACTTTAATGTAGTTATTATCTAATCTGTGGTTTAACCTTACTTCAACTTTGTATTGAGGGTTTTTGTCAACGTCTATGTTACGTTCATTTTTCATATTTTATGTGAAAATTAAAAATGTAGAGACATAATTCAACAAAAATCCATTTTTTATATTTTATAACTTTCTATTAACCATACACCAAGTTCACTTTACATAAATTACGTAAACTTAATACACATTTCTCCGTATATCATCGAGTTTAAGGGCAAAAAGTGAATTCCTTACATAGTTGTTAGAGCCTCAAGCCTTTCACGGTGTCCGCGTTACACCGTGTAAATTCTTCCGATTCAGTTTGACCATCTGTTTTTGTGGGAGCACGTGTTGTAATGCTATGTAAAAACATTTAAGGAATTTTTAAGGAAGGCATTAAATTCCGCGGTGTACTTGGATTTAAAAATTTGAACTTTTAGAAGAGACGGGGTATTCAATTCCTTGGTGTTTTACTGAATATTTAGAGCTTTTGTATAAGATAGTTGATAGATTTGATATTCATATTAGCGGCATAAACTTATAGCGCTTAAAGTCTCATATTATATAATTAAGATGTATAAATCATAGGGACCCTCAACTCTTATAAAACAAATATTTATTCCACTAGATTGAAGCGCTTTTCTTTCGCGAATCGTTAAAATATTAACCAATTTATTCAATATTTATTACCAGTTCGGAAATAAGCTCCTACAAATCTTCATTCCTTTTCTGGGGCAGCGATTATTATTTTAAACTTACTGGTCTAATCAATATTGCATTCATTAATTTAAATAAGTCAAATCACAAAACACGTGTTTGTTACAGAACCTACTAATATTCCATGACAAGAAATTATAGATATTATAGGTAATGCTTTTCTGCGCACGGCAATCGCGGCTGCGTCCTTCTCTTGCCTCTTTGCTAACAACCGTGATGATAAATTTTACACATTTATTTATTTTAAACTTCACTCTGGGATTCCCTAAACCATTATAGATCATTTATATTGTGGTAATATTGGTTACTTTGGTTTTTAGCTATGTATTGGAATGAAAATTATTGCGCCTGTGGATTTGAGTTGGCAATGTTGCAAGTTCATAGTTAGGTTATTCTATGGCTTTATTCAAGAATTATTTAATTACAATTATTATAAATTTGTATAAACCTATAATTGAAACGGTATTAAAACTTTTAAAAACTAATTTTAATTGTTATTTAGAATATTATTATGTATAGAAGCTTTTTGTTACAATGATAAACTTTTACCTAGATAATGTAAATTTTTAATTATTTATATTTTTAAAATCAATAAACGTTTTCTTATTTACACAGAATATACTGTTTCTCTGCAAACAATTCTTTATTTTAAAAAAATTGTATGCAGCCCTTTTCAGGCTTATAACTTCCTTGATGTGGATATAATGTAAAAGCCTCTTTAATCTGTTGTTTTTCGCAACTTCAAGTACATAAGATGTACCTTAATATTTAACTTACAAGTTAGTATAAAATTAATACTATCCGAAAATAACCTTAACAATGCAAAGCTCATCATCGATATAAAATGCGATAAGACTATTGAGCCAATCATAGCGATCCCTCAGAATATTTCGTAATAACATTTCTGTACATATGTACCAAGGAATAATCATTTCTTAGCAGTTACAATAGACATGATTGTTTGATAACATGATAATTCTGTCAAAGGTACGCGCAGTTTGACATAATGACGACTGGAGTATTTTATCTCGATCGACGGACAGACAAAATGTACCGAGATATAGATATCGGATCTACGCTTCGTTTCTGTAATTGTGATTTGGAGTTGCTTGTTAGAAAACTTTAGAACGAACTCTGATTACGGTACGGTATGCGTATAAATTGCGCTTGTTTTTATGTTTGAAGAAAATCAGGGACGATATTGTAGTTATTTTATTTATCTGACATCTGAGATTTTAAAAATAACGGTATAGTGAAAATCTATGCTAATATTATAAAGCTGAAGAGTTTGTTTGTTTATGCACTAATCTTAGGAACTACTGGTCCGATTTGAAAAATTTCGGTCTATCTAATAGCCCATTTATCGAGGAAGGCTATATATCATTACGCTAAGACCAACAGGAGCGGAGCCACGCGGGTGAAACCGCGAAGCGCTGCTAGTATTAAATAATAGAGACGGGAAAAGCTTTTCTTATTTGCTCACAAAATTATTCCTAACAGCTTCACTGTGATCGCCTTTTCATTGTATATTACATTACATACATTGTATATTAATTAATATAAGATAAGATAAGATAAGATAAGATAAGATAGCCTTTTATTCAGATCAAACTTAAGTCCAATAATTAATTAATATACAATATTTCAAATAGGTATATTTAAAAAAAATGCACTAGGAACGAGTAGAGTGCTTAATTTTTTAAATATAAAATTATAAAAGCTCTATTCAATGTCCACTTCACTGACTTTTTACGTGTTCCTCCGACTATTTGATAATTTCATGTCATAATATACTAATTAGATATATTTGTATCGTCACAATGCGTACTTATATATTTTCGTAGAAGGCTAACAATTACATAACACGCCAAGTCACACGAGATCGGTTCATGTGTGCTAATTTGTCACTTATTTCTATTATCAGCTGAATTGCAAGCACTGTGACGTCACAAGTTTGCTTTAAACATATTATGTTATAACATTAAACACTTTTTAGTTATCTTAGAATGGAAAAAACTTCTTATTAGAAGGCGGATTCTTTTTAATGCGTTGAAATTGTATATTCCCGGCGAATTTGAAGAGAAAATAATTTAACAAAACTGTAAACATTTATTATTGTCACGATATATTATTTTATAAGGTTTTTTGTGTTTATTAAGTTATAATTTCTAAACCATTGCCTAACTTCTAAACTCGAGTAACTAATAATATGTTGTATGAATATTTTTTCAGAAGTGACAAAGTTCGGCTTTAATATAAGTTCAGTTTAAGCTATGCTATTAACTTTAAAAAGGATGTGATTGGAAATTATGTCCACAATTTTGTTAATAGGTATGTTAGAAGCATTCAAACTCAAACTCAAACATTTATTTATTCAATTAAACTTCTTCTAGAAGCAGTTTTGAATCGTCATAACATATTTTAACAATTACCACCGATTCGGAAAGTTGATCTGAGTTCCTATAAGATTACGCAGTAAACGACAATATTAGTTCATTGTTACATAGAGCTATGCAAACTCATTTATATTTAAATAATTTGCATAAAATGTTCACAGCGCGGCCAAGTTATGAGAACTGTATCTTACGTTTGTGTAATTATAATAGCTTTTGAATAATTAATTACGCGTTGTTGATTGAAAACATTGTAAGTAAGACTTAATGCAGTTTCGAAGTAACGAGATATTACGTGGCTATAGACAGACCTAATTAAAGAATTAATAGAATATAATAGGACTAGTTCGTTAGTACTTCATAAATATGTAGCAGATTTCCTATTTAGTTTATGTGTTTTATATTGATCGATAATTTAAGTTTATCGGGTGGCGAAATTTGATTGTTTCTTTCATGATTTTATTTTTTCAAGTTAGTTATTAATATCTGAATCCGAAGTGAAAATCCGGGAGGTTAGTGAGCGTTTAGAATCTGATATTGAGGAAGAAAATATGATTAAATAAAATCAATAGAACTTTTAGTAGTATGCCAGAAAAGGTTTCTGATGTACAGGAAACTTTTCATGAAATAAATTTAAGGAGACTTAACAATGTTACCATATAAATTAATAATTAATTAACCTTAATAAAGCTCTCTTCGCCTTCTATTTGGACTTTGGCGATATTTCGGAAAGGTATTTTTTGCACCATAAAGTAGAGCCAAAATATTCTTATAAGAAACTTTAAAGCAGTAGAATTGAAATGATGTTATTTTTAATAATTTAAGCGTTATTATTTTAATTGTACAATAAATACTATTTACAATAATACAATTATAAAGAAAATATGCAAACAAATATAAAATTCATTTGAAAGGATTGCAAAGTGTACATTTAAAAAAGTAGTTAATTCACAAACTTTGTATTAAGTACATATATTATAAATGCAAGTGCTTATTTTACAGTAACTATTATATTGTTATAAAAAATACTAATAAATGAAAATCTAATAAAGCATTAAGAAAAACCAAATAAAAAAATCCTACCTTAAAAACATTTTGACAGCACTAATATTCCTTTAACAATAAAGTTCTCACATAAATGTCAGTTCATAACGATAAACTAAAAAAAATTAAAAATAAATAAACACGACCACACAGTCCGAACGATCAAGACTTAATGATTGCTCAATAAGGACGAGCCTTTTCATAAAAACTCACAAAATTAATGTCATATTCGAACCATAAAAATAACCATAAACAGCACGTGTCCGACATAATTTAACACCTATGCCTCACAGAGCGTTAGAAAAAAACTAATTTGAATTTCGAACCCCTAATGATAACGCGTCAATTTATGCGTAAGCTTTTTATTGGAATGAGATTAAGGACCGATACTAAAGCTCCGATACTTCCGTGCGCGAGCGCATCAGGACAACGACTATAAAAAGGCTTCGTAGTAAACCTCTCTTTCCCGCGCGCATTTTTCTTTTTTTCATCAAAAACGCGCCTGTGCTTGTGACCGGTCGGCACAAAGCCAATTTAAAAAAGTTTAAACAGTTTTGCCCTGTCATCAAATACAAGTATCTTTTTTTAGGGAAAACTTTCCGATTATGAACAACTTTATTTTGGGGTTTGTCAACCGCGTGTGACAAAGACGGCTAGTGTTCTCGCGTTTTTCCGCTCGTTACCGCGGGAAAGAAATAGAATGAGTTATTTTCTGACGGCATCGCTTTAGATTAATGAGTCTGAGAGAGATGTAAGTAATGTAATTACTGGAGGTTTGCGTAAAGGAGACGGTATAATGATCGAACGTACGGACAGTTATTGATATCGTAATGTGCTTTTATTTGCGAGAGATTTGCTGTAGAGTGTGATGCATGGTTAAAGTTAGAGTTAATTGTATTTTAATGAGACGGTTTTGAGGCGACGTTGGGAGTGATGAGTTACGACGTTTTGTTTCCGAGGCATTGGTTATATGGCAGGTGTTTTAATTGCAGTGTGAATGTGTACTTGTGGTTGTAATGTTCTCTATGTATGTGCACATCGATTTCTATATAGTGTAAACTGTAAGACTTTGTTGGCTAAGAAAGCAAATATAGTGTTTATAATATTATATAAGTACTTATGAATAAATAAATACATTTTATTACACCATACCGTAATTAGGAATACTCTTTATAATGTCTTAAGATATTATATTCTGATGCAGATATGGTAGCTAAATTGCTAATTTTATTATTATTTGTCACTATATTTTGTTCAAAATTGGTTACAGGTGATAAAAAAATACTGTTTTACCTATTTCTTTGAATACGTTTTTCTCATCATTGATCTAATGATTTACCTCAAACGATCGATTATACGATTAAGTTATTTGTTTATATAATGACTTTAGAAGGCCAACTTTAAGTTTTAATACCTATAAAGTTGCATATTTTAATTTTTAAGGACTCTATATAATAATCTCTACCAATTCCACTCCATTTTCGTCTCTCTACCGATTCCACTTTCGTCAATGATATTCCCGTTTATCTCATAATGAGTAAAAAAATGCAACGTCGAGGCGCCTTTGTCCCTAATACTTCGAATTTGATAAAGGGTAAAATAAAACGCACTAAATAAAGGCTCGTCGCCTGCAGGCAGCTACCGTGTTACCCGAGATAAACACGGTAATCACGCTCATCTTCCTAAACAACTTTGCTGTCCATCTTCCAATTTATACTGTGGCTTTTATTAAAAGATGGATAAATTGCGCATGTCATTGTGATCATGTTGTCAAGGGATTGAAATGGAGTGAGTAGAAGTTAGGAACTTTGCTAAGCTTTTGTAAACTATTGTACAAAAGCAAGAATTTCTCATATATGAATTTCCTTGTGTTGTTTGAAGTGGAAGTCTAAGTTCTATGGTCAATGCTTTAAATAGCTCTTGATTAGATTTTAGAAGGTTTGCATCGCTTTGTGAGCGACGACGCAAGTTCTAAGACATAATGGAAAGTTTTAATATGTTTTAGACGTAGTATTATGTATTTACGATCAAAAGTGGTAAGTTCTTTTACAATAACAAAGATTTGTTTGGTTTTTTACTATGTAAGAATACCGAATAAGTGTAGGTACTAGGTAGAGACGGCACGATTAAAGTAAATTTTAGTTATTTATAGAGAAAATTTTAATTGATTTGATGTTAATAATTGAAATGAGCTTTGGCTCTATGAAAATACTTTAATACTATTCGCTTCGTTTTTGATGATACCTTTTTAACATTTATCATCCACATTTCACCAAACAGCAGACAATCATGCAAACCTCTTCAGAAACCCATTAGTACCAAAACTTCCATGTTCAATATTTATCCATAGTGTGACAAATAAGAAACAAAGCTTTCGTGCCTATTAATTATTTATCTTCAATATAATAATATGATGATGCACGTATGTGATTTATTTTTAACATTTATTTCCAAACTTCACCAATCAAGAACCCTTTCAGAAACACATAAGAAATAAAGCTTGTGCTTTGTGTCTATTTATTTATCCTTAAATTCGCTAAGTACCTAAAAGTGCAAAGCTCAACTTCTACAAAATATAATGAAACTATAATTAACCACAATCTTCCGTTACCAGTCGGCATTACCTCTACAAGGATAAAGGGATAAAGGTCTTTCCGATTTCGGTGGTATCAAAGCTCGTCGCGGTGACGTCCGGGCGTCGCGGGTCATTAGCTGCCTGATCACGTGTCCCTAAACATTGCCACGTGCGATCTGCACCCTTATACAGGGTGTGGATTTAGGTAGGTTATAATTAATAATATTTAATATAATTAATAAAGTTCTTTGGCTGATTGTATGTAGAGTCAGAATAGAGTCAAAAGCTATGTTTGTTGTAATTTTCTCAACGATAACTTTTTGCTTAATATTTAAGTAACAAAATTTATATGTGAATGTAAACAACTGAGTCTATAGAAAAATTGAACGTTTTGTATAATATTTTTCAGTATAATGAAAATCAGATGGTCGATTCTTTTGGCATAATATAACAACAAGGAACTTGTAAGGCTCAATTTTCTTATATCGGTGCACTATTAATTTAGGCCTTTAAACAAGAAAAACACTGGAAACTAGAGCTAATTTAAAGCTAACTCAACTCCAATCATATTCATTTATATATACGAAACAAACATCCAAAACCTCTCAATCCATCATTTCAACCAAATCAATTAACATCGCAATTTTAATCAACCTCTATCTCGTACAAACGTCGTATTTAGTAGTAACCACTACCAGCAGGGAGGTCCAGTAAAGGTGCCGGCGTGACTTACAAAATCACGTACCACCCTAATGTAAACAATAGACAAAGGACCCGACAGATTATTAGGCTAGCCGATGCTTATCGTTGTGCGTACTGAGAAACGGTTGGGTGCTCTCGTTTCGAATTTTTTGACTAAATACGTTTGGATGATTGTATCTGAATGGTTCTTGTGGGCCCTAGCCCTAGCTGAAAGCTTCCACAGTGAATGTGGTCTCTAACCTGAAATTGAACAGGCGAACAGCTGATAGAAAGAAGAAAAGCTGTTTTATTGTAGGTCTAGTTATGTTTTGTTGTAGTGTTATGTAATATTGCCTGCTTCATTAAATGCATAGTCCGCACCACAAAAATATTTTTTCAATGCAAAACAGTATTTTCTGAAATTAGCAAGTTCAAGAATCAATAAAAGAAACCGACTAATCAGCTTCATAATTATTAAGATGTCTATTTAAGCACCCGATTCACATAATATTAGGTAAAACTTTAAATACTATTCGTAAATTGTATCTACATAATTGAAAATAAAAGCATAAAGTTACAATTATTTACCTGTTATAACTGTATTATAATATTATACTAGATTTCCGCCCGCGGCTTCGCCCGCGTTTTCAAAGGAAAACCCGCATAGTTCCCGTTCCCGTGGGATTTCCGGGATAAAACCTATCCTATGTGTTAATCCAAGTTACCCTCTATATGTGTGCTAAATTTCATTGTAATCGGTTCTGTAGTTTTTACGTGAAAGAGTAACAAACATCCATACATCCATACAAACTTTCGCCTTTATAATAGTATTAAGATTATCATTCAGTCCATATAACCAAAGCTCTACATTCTACTAAGTTTCAGTAAGCAATCGTATATATAAACACGGTCACGGGTCAAGTTTGTACTGAAAAAAACAGGCAGGCTGCACAACTATTTTAACCCTTAATTATCTCATATGTCCTTGACCCCTGGGTCCACCTGTCCCGAACTTGACCTCGGGAGGCTAATCAACGAAATCGCGGGCGGGCGCTCTCCCGTGATTTAATGCCCTCGCTAATTATGGCTTGTTCAAATTGTACCTTTCTCACGGATACTCCGGGCAGGTTGCACCAGAGTTTAGTGGCATCTTGAAAATCAAAACGACGTTTAGTCTAATCGTAAAGTGTATGATTTACAATATAGTAATATCTCAAGAACGTTTCATTTCAACGTGTAAAAAATTTAAACAAGATAAATAGAATAGGCTAGATTATTAAATGAATCTTGAAATGTTTTGTTTTATTTTCTAATTTGTAAATTGTTAAATGACAATTGTGTTATGAGGGCTTTATGTCCGAGTTTTCGAGAATATCTAAAACATATTTACATATTTAATATTATGGTGGAAATTGCAAAAAAAAAGATCAGCTTAAAGTGTCTGTGGGAGTTAAAATTGTAAACTGACACCTATACTTACACTACTATTTATTTACTCTTGTGCTTACGCTATGATTTCAATCGTAACTATTGATTAATCCCAGTTTAACCAATTGTGAAGCCTGGCCAAGATGCGATTGAACCAGACTGTACCTTACTGCATTCGCTATACTTATTCCGTCTGCTCTAACCTGTTACTCAACCAACCTTAACTATACATCCCTCCCTTTCCCCCATATTTAATTTATTATAAGTTTATCTCTGTCTGCAATCTCGGGTCAGACCAACATATTACCGTAATGGTACTTAAACACATATTTAAGTAAAGATTCTTTTTACTAAAAAGTTTCGTGTGTTCATTCGTCGATTACAGTCCAGTGCGATGTTGGACGTGAATTACTGGATTTGCATTTATAGGCTTCTGTTAATGATACTGGATTTAAAAATCCTGCTTTATATTAAGAATGAAGAAATTTGTATGCATGTAAATTCTGAAGAATCCTATTCTTATTATTTTTCACAAAAATGATTTAATTGATTTGTATGTAATTTTAAATTCTACTTATATTTCATCTGTGTTAAAAATATGAACGTGATGAATATCAGGGACTTATGAAAAATCAACTTAAATTTTGTAACAGTATAAAAGAGAACAGCAGAATACGAAACATGTGTTTATTTAAGATTAATACAATATTTTATAATTTATAAAAAAAAATATACTTTGAAAAGATTACTTTACTTAAATGCAGCTACTATTACCTATGTATTCTGTGCTTAATGCTTAAACTGTGGACAGCCTTCCATGTCGTCAACGTGAGCGTAAACTGAAAATGAAAAAAAAGAATTGTTGTAAAATTTGATTTTAGCATACCTACTTAAACAAACTCTGTCTTGCGACTCTACATTATTAATTATTTTTTATATTTTAGTATAAGTATCTAACAAAAATTATATTGTGTCATTTATCTTTACGTATTCCTTAATATTAAAAAAGTACCTAAATTAAGAAGAAAAATAACCTGCATTTAATTGTATGACAACTTTTTGTGCACGTGAATAAAATTAACCAGGTAGAAAAAAAGCCAGATTAAACTGAACCAAACAAATAGTCTGGTTAACAATAATTCACCTTGATTAGTATCACACGCGAATTCCAATAAATCACACAGATCGAGGAACGTTCTGGTCTCCTCGCCCATTCTTCCGCAAATCGGTATCGTGTCGTGGATACACGTGTCCGCCAGATTGCAGAATTGGTCCACTTTGTTCTGGAAATTTTGTTTTTTATATGAATTGTGGTATGGAAATTATATATATATTTCTGTAGTCAGTTTAAAGTTGTGTTGTTGATTGAATTTTGGAAGCTTTAGTTTTGTTATGGGGTTGTCAAGTTAGGGAAAAATAATGTTAAAAAAACTAATAAAGAAAGGAAGAGATTTTTTGTTTGTGTGGTCGAAAACTACTTGAACTACTATAAAAAACATTTTTACTATAGCAAAACTTTGTTTATCTTTTGTTAATTACTAGATATACATATAAATAGAGAAGGTTTAATCTTGTTCACTATTATTAGATACTACGTAATTTCAGATATGATTCAAATCAAAATAAGACTTTCCGCTACAAACACAGAACAAAAACCAACCATTATATCTTATCTGATAACAATTAATAACAACAAAACATAATCCTTATTAACGCTAATAAAGTGTAAAATAAATTATTACAGGTATAATATCCGCTTGGCCACAAACAATTACATCACTTATGTTAATTATCGACTATAAATATAATTAAGTGCACATTTCAATGGTATCTTGTAATGTTGGATATAATATTTATAGACCTATGCAATATATATAGATACTTAGATATTATTCCGAACTTAATTGAATCGTATGTCAACGTTCATTTTGATATATGCGGCTTCTCGTGTTTCTTAATTGTATGTGTGATAAATTTATAAGCTGCCAAAAAATAGTGATTTAAAATAAAAAGAAATAATTAAACAACGTGGTAAGTGAAAATATGGTCACGCTTAGAAAAAAAAAAACATAATATTTATTAGTTAGGAGACTTCAAAAGCTCACAATGTTCAAAAAAAATTTAAAGCCTTAGTAGTCAAAGCCAAAAATGTGTTTATTATGTGTTAATGTTTTCAATAATGATCATTGCTATTAATAAATAATATTGTCATTAGTCTCTACAAATTGTACTTACTGGTGGAGTCGACAAATGATCTGGGAAGTGAGCCAATACGGTGAGAGTAAAGGATATCCATAGTAAATCTGAAAGTTTCGAAGCCTTAATATACCTTAGGTTTATTACAGTACATTATAGTGCATCTACTGTACAATTCATAGTGAGGTAGTTCATGACAGTTACTAAATAGTTTTTTTTTCTAACATGCAAAAAATAAAATGCTTAATTAAATTTAAAAAAAATGTTATTTATACTTTTAAAGGAACACACAAAAAATAAATAAATACTGAATGTACTAGGTAAACAGAACCTAATAGGAGATAAATGGTAATTAACAACGTAAATTATCTTCAAGCTACCTATCGGATATACTTACAATGAATGATGATGTTAAACCACATCCTCGTTTAGTTTGATCAGTAAAATGATAATATCCGATGTGTTCATGTTGCGGTTAAATTATATTTATGAATTAACAATATATAGCACTAAATACATGCATGTGTAATCAACATTTGGTCCGGAGTTTTAACATAATTTGATTAGTACGGATTAATAGAAGTATTAGCTATTTTTGTTACTTTAATAAGCAATAATTTGATAGTCACTTATTACGCTCATATTTAGTATCTTTATAATATTTCAAAATATATTTCTTGAAATTTAATTTATATTTTTAGACAAAGAATCGTGCACGTGTTTTAGATTGGTTTGTACCTATTGGCACAGGTTCAGGTAAATAGGTTATTTCATGTAATAAATGTATGTTACTACATTACTTCTGTCTATTACTTTCACAGCGTAATATGTTGATTAGGATATGAAAAAAAATTGTATGGTACGTGTTTGTCGTGAGCATCGCCAACTTTAACTTAAACTCTAGATACAGCTCTGGCTCTGAAACTTTGTGAATGACAGATCCTTATTTTTCTCAGCATTATTTTTACATTTATATGTAACTAAAGGTATTTTGAAAAAATTATATGCTGTAGGTGTGTTAACACTCATGTAAAATGCACATTTTACATACATGAGTGTTTTTGGACATGCCTTGTCCTAAATACAAATCTTGATTTATATTTCATGAAGTGTTGACTAGTATATGCTCCACATAACATTCAACATAAAGCGTATGTTTTGATTCAATATCCTGCAGGCTATAATAGTTATGTTAACGAACACAAACTAACCTAGTCATTGTAGCCTAGATCATTGATAGTGGTATTGGTGTTAGTAATGATATTTAGAATACTGTGGACTAGTGAGTTGTTTTAACTTATTACTTTTATAGTACGTAGGGATTTATTAAGGAAGGATTTATTCTGAAGTCAATAGTAAATAAAAATAGGTTAAGAAAGAAGATTATACAATAGCTTTTGGATAAAAAGTGCTTTATGAAATAATATTTTAAAGAGAGATCATTACTTCATAGAAGGTTATATCTTAAAGTATATTAATTATTGATATCGAAGGTTTGAGTTCAAAGTAATAGAAATTGATTATTTTTTAATGTGTTATGGTGATGTATAGCATTGAGTATGATAATATATTTATTTCTACATACTTTAAATAATTCAAGCAGTTGTTTTTATAAATTGATACAAATTTTCCTTTTTTTAGGTTTAATAATTTTAGGATTAGCGGAAGAAGTCTGGACCCACGTGGAGATTGAGGCTGAAGACTACTTCTTCCCTTTAGAACCAGTAAATATTATATTCCATTATATTATACTTACTCATACATTTTCGAATTCTAAGTATTATTGGTGCATTATTTTTCATCTTAAATGAAACATTGTCAAAATATCCTGTTGTAACAAGACCTTTTTACTTTGCTTTACATTGTAACAAATCAATGACAACTATTTTAATGCGCACCTACTGTTTATCTGTACAAATGCTTTTGTTGAGAAATAATCTCTAACAATGCCCATATTAAATTAATGACATTTCTGTAAGCAGATTGAGATATGTAATGAATTTAGAGTAAGTACTAAAATT
The DNA here is from genome assembly GCF_061535395.1 of Colias eurytheme. Taxonomy (NCBI): domain Eukaryota; kingdom Metazoa; phylum Arthropoda; class Insecta; order Lepidoptera; family Pieridae; genus Colias; species Colias eurytheme. The sequence goes on along the minus strand of NC_142999.1, from coordinate 6,163,893 downwards.
TGTCATTATCAGGTAATAAATTTCTGCAAAATGGCCGATCAGTGCCAGCACGACTTCGTGGCTATTTGCGGGCAAGATTCTTTGGGCATTTCTAGAATGTTCAATGATAACTGCGATTTGTATGAATACAATTGTGATGAAAAGAAACGTAAGTGCTAAGTGGTATTGGGTATTTACTTATGATTGAATTAACTGATATATTTAAAATTTGGAAATAAGCTAGCCAAATATTAATATGTGTTATATCTATGTATACGTACATTGTACGTGGCCTCCATATTTTTTTTTGGAAACATTGGGTATTGATTAAAGTTGTAAAATTCTATATTTTTTAGCTCTACATATGTAATGTTTGATTTTCAGAATACCGCCATGTAAAACTAGACGTGTGCAAGTACGAAGCCGCTGCAGCTGAAAGAGCACAGTATAAGTGAACAATAAATGAGGAAATTAATATAAAAAACAAAAATGATGCAATATTTTTTTTATATAAAGCTTCCCACCAGGCAAGGCGTCTGCTTGTTTCCCTTCTTATATCATAAATATCTAGTAGAATGATGATACTAAACACAGTAGTTCTTTATATACAGATAATTATTAAGGTCATTATCCAAATGTAATTTAAATTACGTGCTGTTATTGAGAAATTCAATGAAGAAGTACCTACCTGAAAAATAATATTGGAATTTGCAATAAGTTTTTTCGAGAATCCGTACAGACACACACATGCACTACACTCGAGATTTCTGTTATTGGTTTGATCCACATGTTTTGAAAGAATTTTTTTTTCATATAAAATAAAAGAAAACTCTCTGAAACAAACTACTCTGTGTGACGTCACAACTCTGCACCGACATTCCTAGTAACTGTTTGGCTTCCACAGTTTGCTTATACTCCGCAAATACACTGCCAATGTTACAATTATGTACAAACGACGATGTTTACAATGCAATGGTAACCTATAGGGCAAGCCAAATATTTAAAAATGGTAGGATATTATTTATTTGTTCAACATCAATATAGATCTCTGTTCGGATTTATGACGTTCGAATTATATTTAGAAGAAAATATTAGGACGTTACTGTTAGGACGTAATACTTAAGTAATGAAAGTAAAATACATTAAAATTAAGTATTTTTTATTTATTTCTATTAGACTTAGTGAATGACTGGCTTTATATATCCAGTCATTCGATCCCAAGACCCGTCGTTGGTCGTAGGGCTAAGTGCAAGTGTAATGGGAAAATAATTTTGCCTAAATAAACACAATGATAATTATATCATTTTTTAAAATATACAAAACCCTTGCTTTCTGGACTGGTGGTTACAACTGAGCTTTGGCATAATAGTGGTTTATATATTCTTTGTAGTTTTTCTTATTTCTAGTGTTTTCTTTTCTCTCAACAAGTATAAATAAAATGTGATCCAACGAAGTGAGGAGTGGGGGCCTGGTGACCTAAAATACAGGTAATTTTTATTTCCTAGTTTAGGCACCAAAAATGAACTCTTTTTTATTTTTATTTTTTTTTATTGAACAACACATGCTATTTATATGTTTCACTAATATTAGATACATTGACATAAAATTAATAGTGCTTAATTAAGAATTGATTTTAAAATATAACCACAAGGACCTTAAGAATAACCTTATTCTTTATATTGTATTTTGTTAAAGACAATATCATTTCTTTTATTTTGTATAATAAATTGATGGACTATTTAAAACCTGATATTATTCATATATTACAAGCTTGGTCGTTTATTGAAAGCGATATCTTGCACTCAATAATTCTAAAACTCGTCTTCATAAAGATTGGCTCGGTGCTCCATTACATGCACAATACTCAATTAATGGCGAGTCTACATAGAGACTGCTTTAAGAAGGAAACAAGAGAATATACATCTTATATATTTTAAACTCAGCTTAAGTAAGTAAAAAAGTGAAGTCCCATGTCCCCTAGTGGGGTAAGGGGCAGATACATTATACATCTGTTTCACTGATCGATTATTTAGGGACAAGTAGGTGATCAGCCTTCTGTGTCCTGCCAGTCCGAGACATTTTTTTTCTTCGTATCCACCGGGAATCGAACCCAGGACCCTTCGGTTCTACGCACACGCGTCTACCACTGTATCAAGGAGGCGGTCATTTCAAGGACCAAGTGTCAAGACCTTACTTCATAGGATCATTTCTATAGTAAGCTCTTCACGAGAACTCTTTAGTAAATAAGAGTGTTATTAATAGCTGTATTATCATAAAAAATGAATATACATATAGAGTGTATTTGGAAGTTTGTCAGTGGAAGTTGATCTTATCATCAATATGGTGATTGAATAATTTTAAATATCATACCTACCTATAGATAACAACCGTGATAGATTCTTATAATTTTTTTATTTGTCATCTTAAAAAGCATTAAAGGTGCCGTGTGGATCAAGCTTAACATTATTTTATAATATGCTTATTTATTGATTACCTTATATGATACTATCAGTGCGTAATTGTGAATTAATTTCTAACGCATATTCTAGGTACATTTAATAATAATTAAGTAGTGCGGATGTAATTCAACGATATAATTTTGATAACGATTATTATAAAAATGATTACAGTTATATAAGAAAGTAAATATATTTTTGTATAGTAAATACATATTACTGTCATTTATTTCGGCCATTTTTAAGTGAGAAGTAATTTGGAAGCACATGTCAGTTACGAATGAATTAGCTTTATATATAGGATGAAGTAAATATTATTATTTCAACTACTAAGTAACCAGAAAGATTTGCCAATTTTGTTAATGAATTTTAGAAATAATTTCTTCTATTATGTTCTTATATTTTTAGTATCTAAGAAAATGTAAAATTCCTGACCATTTAAACATGAATGACGTTAAATGAATGTTTCTTAACGTCTTAAATATTACCTCAGTTCTGATGTGAATTGAACCGTAATTACTCAAAGGCTGTTTAAGCCCAATTAAAATATATTTAAGACCACGCTGTATAAAATATAATATATTTGGACAGATGCTGTGTGCACCCGTCCGCTCGTTTACCATGTATGTGATAATGCATCTATACGAACTACCGAAATTTGTCTAGCGCGGCTTAGGGTGACACTACTCTTTACAAAGATACGCTAAACAGTACCGGGCTACTGCATTGCAACCGGTATTCATAGAAATAGAGCATGTTTTGATATTAATTAACGCTGTTTGGGACGTTCCCGAAATAGAACATGTTGAATTGAATTGATTGAAATGATTGTTATACGTACACATACGGATGATTTAACAGTTTATTTCTTTTGTTAGTTTTCAAATTCACTGTATCAGAATCCGATTATTGTCTCAAAGATAGGTTGGTACAAATTTTGTGTAAATAAAAAAAAATGTCCTCATATTATGTTTTTACATATGTAACATGTCTGCTTATACTTTACTTACATTCTTCTATAAATAGTATATAATACTTATCTATAATATAAAAATGAATCCCAAAATGTGTTGGTAAGCGCGTAAGAACGGCTGAACCGATTTCGATAATTCTTTTTTTATTATATTCCTTGAAGTACGAGGATGGTTCTTATGTAGAGAAAACGTAAACATGTACCACGGGCGAAGCCGGGGCGGACCGCTAGTATATAATAAACACCTGTTACGAAATTTAAAAGGCAACAAAATCATAAGTCGGTTTCGTGTTCTTGTCAAATATTTACTCGCCAAATGGAATGGTTATGTCAAAAGCGTAGCGGTTCAAAAAATGTAGCACACTGCACAGTAAGCCCATAGCAAACAAAAAAAAAAATTAGAAATATGTAGTTTATATCTTCATTACATATTATATTTAGCATCTTTTCGTGTTGAATATAGTTAGTAGGTAATCATTAGGTAATCATCAGCGTTTAAATCAAGAAATCTGATATTCGGGCGTAATTGTAGAGAATTTGCCGTGAATGAGTAAATTCAATGCAAACTTTCTAATAATGCAAATTTACAGTACAACTAGAAATAGAATAAAGAAGTTCTCAATTATTGAAATAAAATACAATTTACGGCAAAGTATTTTAGTTTTAACCTCACCATTATTGAATGAGTTTATCTATTAACTATCGTCCATACTACATATTCCCGCACAAAATATGACAACAATTTTTATTTGGCCGTCCAAAGGCTACTCGTAATAAATATTTGAGGTAAACACGGAGCAGAGAGCAAGCGAGCAGCCGGCGTAAATACAAGCTGGTCTTGTTAACCTAAAATATTAACAAGGATCGGGCAGCACTTAGCTGTTACATGTTAATTCCGTGGACAAAGCTCTGATTTGTTTACAACGCCTAGTTGCGAGTTATCGTGGCTAATTGTTGATAGAATGTCGGCTTGTCGAATTATATTTGTCCTTCGGTACGGTTCAAGTACGCAGATTTATTTGGCATTGGAGAAATCGCACGGTCCCGGTCGGTATGAATTTGAAAACTGCAAGACAATGAGGTTACTGCTTACAATAGATAATGCTTTCATATACTTGAAGAAAACTGATAAACACTGCATTTAATCAAACATCTATATCCGTGAGTATCAACAGAAGTTAGGTCGTATTATGAAGCACTCGCTATCGATATGTTTTTGTGTCGATTTACAAAAATATATTTCAAGCCTTTTTCACTACCTAACAAAAACTACGAGTCATAATAATATTATGTTTTTGTATTTATTAAAAAACTAGGCCGTTTGCACTATCTATCAAAAAACTCAGTTATACTCATCTCTCATTTTGTGGAATACCTAGTATTTTCAATTCATTAGAGTTCTTTGAACCGACCAGGACTATACCATTATAGGTAGATATGTATACCTACCTACCATTAGATATCTACTCATTCTGAAATATTTATAGCTTATTAATAAAATCAATTGAGAGTATTACAAACCAAACAGTTGTAATTACAATGCTATGTATCATGCATGTTTCAAATAAATGAATTAGAGACGTTAGTCATATAGCTTCGGGGCTAATAAAACAAATGAGGAGCGGCGTCTTAGCCTTTGTTAACTCTGCGTATTAATTTGTTTCTTTTGACAACAAATTATATATGATATGCATTATGTTTATTAATTACGTTGTGGATAAATAGCATTAGTTATTGTGTACAGTGATTGATTTTTCAACATGTTTCTATTATGTTTATAATGGCTACGTAGAGAGTAGGTTTCCGCTTTGTTTTTTTTATGTGACGTTCAAAAAAAGGAAACTTGATTTTCAAGTTATTAACTATATGACCTGAGGAACTGAGAATTTATAATTTCTGAAAATTTAATTGAAATAGTGTGTGTGAAAATGAAATCTGCGCGTAGTGTATAGTTGTAAAGAATCAAAGATTTCGTTGAATTAGGTAAAGGTGTAGGTACATGGTAGGTACTTGTTTTTTTTTCGGAAATTGCTTTGAGCCAAGTTAACAATATCCTTATTGCAATTTGATAGAATTAAATTTCTGAGGTTATCCAATCAAAAAACAGAGAATTAGATTTTTCTATCACATTTTCAATCGAAACTTCAAACAGATAATGAAGCTTCGAAAAATCGTATTCACTTATATCGATTTATTTAGTCAGTGAGCAGTCAGCCAATTGATTAGTCGAGGCTCTTTGTGCGTCTGCGCCGACGCAGCAACGATTTGCTCGGGGCCCGACCGCCCTAATTTTAATGGCCTTATAAAATTTATACTTAATGTATTTATCGTACAATGTCTTAGTGTGGATAAGCTGGTCTATTATTTATTGAGGATGATGTATTATTTATTTAACGTTTGCGTGTTAAAATCTTATTTATTTTTACATAATAAAATATACTACGACGTAGACGACGACGACAACGTACACCGCATAAACGTAATAATATAGTTAAAGCGTTAGCTTATTGTTAAAGAATGAACCGCACAAATAATTTCAAAGATCAGATGGTTTGAGGTTACTGCGTAAGTGAGACAGCCAATCGATAATAATAATATACGCAATCATAATCAAACCCCATATACCCCTATAGGACACAAGACCAACACTATAAAACCGTATATAAAGTAGTAAGTATCATGGTAATTAAATTAAGTTGAAACTCAATACATGTCCATTGTACAGTACAATAAAAACAAAAGTTTAACAAACCTTTATAAATTAAAAAACAAAAACTCTTCGTCTCAATTTTTTTAATTTAAGTAAATCAAAAGACCACACATAATGAATTCGAATCTTATCCACATTATTACCAACGGGGCAGTTTTAAAATTGTATTGTTTTATTGTATTACATGCATTAAGTGCCGATGTACGCAGTACGAGTCATTACAACAACGAACTCTCAAACAAGGCTTCGATGATAAAATATATTTTCTTTGCCTCATAGTATCTTGCGAATTATATTCGATTGTTCAAATATAGACAATACTTAATAAAGTATCGAGAAGTGTATTAAGGTAAACTGCGTGTTAAATAAGTATTGACATTTTAAGATAAATAGCTTGATAATTGATTTTAAACGAGATTTATTAATTGTAGATACCCAGTTTAATTTTTTTTTAGCTTACAGATAATGGTGGTACGTGGTGATTGGCAGACTGTGATGACAGTCGTATTTGAAAACCTATTGAAAACTTTATAGCATATAATCTTATACTTCTCAAAATAAAATAAGGGCCAACATAATTTAAGTAATCTATTAGATTTGGGGATTAAAATCATGTTATGAGATTAATTACAAAATGTTTGTTACTTCAGCTAATTTTATGGAAATGAAGAATGGCTATTTTTGTTGAGTAGTAATTTCACGACTATTTAAAGGACTTCCTAATAAAATTAGTATTTCATGAATAACCCTGGCCCCCTTTATATTGAAGCCCATTCATGAAGGAGTTGCAGTGCACGTGCTTCGAACCCTGGACCTACCCCACGAGTGCGCAATCGATGCCGAATTCACGCAGTAACGCGCACGCGCCTTGCGTTCGATACAGTCGTGGTGAGAAGTGCTTTACGAATTATATAGGAAAAAAAATACATGATGATAAAAATTTAGGTAATAACTATGATTGATGACAAAATTGTATCCATTCAGCATTTATACAAAGTAATTATTTCTTTGTTCCTCTTGATGATACATAATTAAGAAATTTTGTAAGCAATTTATTTATAAGATATTAACTGACAAAACTGGAGAAGATTCCTCGCTTCGACTGCATAGATTTTATAATGCCAATTAATCACGAATAAACGATTGAAACGGAAAATTACGAATATATAAAGTGAGTAAGTACTTACAATCTTTCAAAATATCGCTTCATTTGAAAAAAACAAAAGAAAAATAAATTAACGACTAATCTACTTTTATGGGTGTATATATAGTTTTTTTTTGAAGTGAAACTTCTTTATCGGGGTTGGAAAAAAATGTAGTGTAACATTTTTTCGTTACGCGCCATCTTGTTTTTATCCCTACCACGCCTGATTGACGTATTTCTGTAAAGTTGCATATGCATATAGTAAATTATTTTTTGAAAAATTAGGTCATAAAGAAGTTTCACTTCTTACGTGTGTACTCTAGTACACGAACACATTTTTTTGTTACTGTTAGACTTTTCATATTTATTTCATTTGTCGCATCATCAATCAATAAAAAAATCAAATACCTACACATACAAATATATAATAAATATCCATAAAAAGCCATCTCCAAATATGCTCCCGCCATTACTGACGTAAGCAAACAGCGGCCGCGCGATGTTACTGCGGCCGGCCATTCCGCTGCGGCAAGCGCGCTGAAGCCTTCGCGAAAGCTCTTACAGTGCTTTGTGACAGCTTGTTTACATTCTACTTATAATGTAAGTATTTGATCATGTAGAGATCACATATAAAATATAGAGTCGCTTGAGATTGTAAATGATATAGATTGTAGAGTCGATGTAGAGACTGAGTAGATTTTTTTGGAATGATGTTATATTTTTTTTTGTAAAAATAGAGTAAAGTTAAGAAGTTTTAGAGACGTTAAAAGTGAAGACTCTGTATACTCTCCTCTAACACCTCTAATGAGGACTACATTTTTAATTATTTGTGTGTGTGTTTTTTTAATATTTTGATGTATTTACAAGAAATTACTTTTTATAATTGTATGTTATTTGAAAAATTGACCCTTTTAAAGTTTTAAATATAATGTAAGTAGGTCAAATATCGTGTGAACTTTTCGCTATTGCGACTTTACAACGCTATGAATGGAATTTCGGTCCATTGCAGTTACTTTTCACTCAGAAGTAACAAAAGTACCTATTACATTTTTGTGTAGTTTTCGTTACATTTATTTTTAATATTTTCAATTAAGAAAATGCAAGTTTTTATGAAAACATATAATTTTCAAAAATGAAAAAGTATCAAAACAATATATATCAATCACTTCAAACAGTAAATTGAATAAATAATTCATTAATATTATATAAAAAAAATACACATAAAAAGCTTTCATGACATATTTTTTACATATCATTCCAAAAACACTAATAAGTGTTTGTTTTTAATACGTTTTAAGGTGATTGAAACATTCATGTAATTCAGAAAAACTATTCCGAATATCTTGCATAAGTAATGCTCTGGTTTTGTAAACAAGCGCTACGAAAGTACCGCATTATGTTAGACTGTGGCACGATGCCAGATGTTATTGATTGATATCATATCACTGTATACAGTACTGCTTAAGTTTGGTTACACGATCAATAATGACACATTTTAGTTCTCATTATCAATTCTGTTTGTCGTCAAAGGAGCCGCTCTATATTTTTCGGAATTTTTGTTTCTATTGCATTTTACATCATATAAATATCACAAAAAAGTTAAAATTTGAGTAATGAAAGGATCTTATAATATACCTACATTTTTGAACACAATACGAGCATTAATATAGTTTCAGTTTATATAGTTTCTTTAGTTTATTTTTAGGTAGGTTATAAGTTAACGGTCGAACTATGGAATTTGCAAAAATATTATTTTTCATTTATAAATACCAAAACACTGCAGTAAGTACATTAGTACAAACCAAGTACAAACACTCGAAAACATATTACTTTGCACAACACAAGTGTAAAATATTTTGTAATTCATCATCATCAGCTGATATATGTTTCCACTGCTGGGACACGGCCCTCTTATGAGGGTTCAGGCCATAATCCACCTAGCGGGTTGGCGGTTATTTTGTAATTATATTCAGGTGTATTTCGTATATTAAAGGGCTGAAGAAGGCAGAGCTCAGGAGGGGCTGGCGCCACCTACAACAGAAGGTGCTGATGGCGAGATCGTGGGAGGACCGCGGACGCCGCAGCAAATCGCTGCACAAAAGAGGCTGCAACAGACGCAGGCTCAAGTGGATGAGGTTAGATTGATAATAAACCATGCTTTATGAAAAAGATGCGCTATGATTTAGAAAGTCTGTCATGGTTTATGAAAATATTATGACCATATTACTGAAAAAATATGACTAAATTGAATTGGCATGAATGAAAGATGAAAAAAAAACGAAATGAAGAATACTTGGGTACACGATTTAGGAAGAAAAGAGACTAGAAGAAAGGAGTATAGCCACAGACTAAGTATAGCGGTATTATAGATAAAAGTTATTTATTTTTTTGAGTATAAATACGGTGGATTCGACTCAACCAGTTTTTTAAATTAAAAAAAAGCTAATATTAATTAAATTCAACATCGTTTATTTTCAGGTGTGTGAAATAATGAAAACAAATGTTGAAAAAGTACTTGACAGAGACGCTAAATTGTCTGAACTAGATGATAGAGCAGGTAAGTTTCATATGTCACATGATTTGTAATAATTTCGTATTGTTAGTTGTAGGTATTGTGGGATCTCCACAAAACATTACTTTAGATAGCCTTCAAAATTATTATTGTAATGTCATTAATGTTTCTTTATATTCTTTACTTTCAGATGCCCTGCAGCAAGGAGCTTCCCAATTTGAGCAACAAGCAAAGAGTTTGAAGAATAAGTTTTGGCTTCAGAATCTCAAGGTACGTATGAAGAAATTCAACTAAGGAAGATGTTTAAAAGACATTTGATTTAAAAAAATATTATTGTTGTAAATAAATGATATTAACTACTATTTGCAGATGATGATTATTATGGGAGTGATTGGAATCGTTATTATTGGACTTCTTTTTGGTGAGTTCTAACATATTTCTTGCGATATTGTTTGTGTAAATTTAATGTATAAAATTAAAGAAAATAGTCAATTGAATAGTGTTAATAATGCTTGAAGTTACAAAGATAAATGAGTTTGGTTATTGGTTTAAAAGCTTAGTGTTAATTGGCATTATGGTGTATGTTAGATATCGTAATGTGATTTGTTATTGGCTGATAAAATCCTTCTAAAATCTGCTTCAATCTATTCTATTAGATGTTGTGATTCTTAACGTGTGTGCTATATAATCTTATCTATGTATCTGTTATTAACGTAGACATTAAATTATCTAAAATTACCATGTATGAAATGTTTATAGTATAATTTCGGAAAATAAACTTGCACTGCAGTAAGTTAACTGCTACTCAAAAATGTCAAACAAAGACTTCAATTTTAGTAATGAAATTAGTGAAATTTTAATTTCTTTTATTTTGAAAATGGGCTCACATTGCTTATTGGAACTGTGGTTTAATGTCTACGTCATATTGTGTGTCGCAAAAAGTAGCTTAGAGGCTTCGTGGCGTATGTTTTGCTTCCGGCTGTTCGCAGGTGATAACATAAAACAAATGTTTGGTTAGTTCGGTATCGCGGGACGCCGTCAATGCCCAGCATCGCCCCCGCACCGGCGACAAACGCTACTCAGATCGTTGCTCCTCCTAAGTGTAAGTTTTTAGAAGTTCTTTCTGTCACGGTCACAGCTAAATTCCTGTTAGAGAAAAGCAGAAAGTATAGGTAGATTTAACCTCTTTTTTGGCAAAATAATGATGAGTTGTGGATTAGACCTACTTTGGAATGAGCTTAATTGCAAAGGCTGAAACATCAGTGTTTCTTCTTGCTAGTGTTTGAGGGCGGCGGTTACCCCTTCATTAGGAATTCCTTTTACTCCTTTACTTTATAAATCTAAAACATATGGGGCTTATTCATACTTTTGAAATGAAAAGTACTTATTAAAAAAATATGTCTTTGTTATTGTCTGATCATTCTTTTAATTATTAGAAATAATAATATGGATTTAGCTATGACTAAAATAACTTTAAAGCATGACTGCTTATATTAGAATTTATTATTGATGATTACTTACATATTGCGAGAAAATTATTATATTATGCATGAACGTGTCGAAGTAGTTTTATGCACATTATGTAAAGTAAACATAGATTTTATATTTATAGTCATGTTAAACACAACACTTAATTTTATTATTTTTATAATTGTCGTGAGAACGTGTTTTTTTACTTCTGTCACTATTTTTTTGGTGCACAATAAAGTATTTTTATTTGTTTGATTTTTTGCTCTACACTTTTTTTAATTTTACCTCTCTTTATACACTACTGCACAATGCACACCTAGATATATTATTATGTCACACATTAATACCATAAAATTATTAACAATATTTTAATTCTAAGCACTCGTAAGTAATAAAGACATGTTATTATTGTTTATTGTAATATATTTGTACCAAATAAAAGATCCTATATTTGAAATAGCAAACCCGTCAGTTATTTTTCTATATTAATTATTATGTGGAAGATTTTCTTCCACGAATCGTTATAGAAATAAAATTTACCATTTTCATTAAGTATTTAAATATTAAATTTAAATATCATCGATGACAATTTTCCGATATACTTTTTATTAATTAAGGCACATTACCCTTATTTTACATAGAACTCTAAACTAAACATATTGACTCCAACTAATACTCATTTTTTGGATTTTCAGGAAAATATATGTAAAGAGGATGCATCAACAAAAAAAAACTAATGTATATTTCAATATTTCATACGTAATTCATTCGTAGTGTATACAATGATAAAGAGATTTACGTTACTTAAAATTTTCCCTTATATTAAATTATTATATGTAAGTATTCGTAGTACCTAAATGTTGTAATTGATCAAGATTTCTTTGACGACTAAAGAAATATAGATTATTTATATTATGTATACCTTCATAGCTAATACAACTTTGTTATAAAGTAAAACTAAAATACAAAATTTCCCTAAAGGCAGCTTTTCCACCAATAATATGAGAGGATGTGAAGCGAGTTTGTTTGTAACGAACCAATCATATTGCTTTATTTAGTTTAAAGTTTGATGCTTTTAGCGTTTGCAGCGATACTATTGTTTATTTAAAAACACATCCTCGCAGATTATTGGTGGAAAAGCAACCTTATACATAAATATATTCAATATCAAGCAATTTTTGAAAAGTGCCAAAACAGGCAAATGTTCCAATATTTATTTAACAATGTAAATAATGTAGATACAATTTTCAAAGTCTAGTAATGTATATCTCTTAACTTCAACTTTAGTAAAAAAATTCTCCGTCACAACATTTTAAATAATAATTATTTATTTTTATTTTGTTGTTACCTTTAAGAAAATGTAACTGTGTTAAAATATTATAATGGGTGTAAAAGACGGGCAATTCATGATTAATTTACAAAAAATATATTCACTATAGTTACTACATATTAGAGCTGAGCTATCTCTCAATGATTTGCGTGCCTTTGCTTATAATTATTATTAAATGGTAAGGTATAACTTATGAATAAAGGGGTTTCATACGGCCTATATACAGTAGTCTAGTAGCATTGAAAATAATGTCTACGTTGTACTAGATAACCGGCAATCTTCTGCTTCTTAAATTATTTCTATAAGAATGTTATGCGGAAAAGTTAGGGTAAGATATACGGAATTGAGTATTGTAAGGAAGGAAACTTTCAAATTCTTTAATTTCACTCAATTTTAACATATAATATTAACTTCTCTGTCAGAATTTTCTGTTTTATTTGCACTCTAAATATTTGTATTTTATTTTTTCCTGTGTGGCATGACATTATAATAATTGTATTTTCTTTCTTTTTTCTTTCTAGAAGAATCTTGTACCAACAACATAACTACTTAAATTGAGTGTTGTTAAAGAATAATTTAACTATTTGACTATGCAATTATTCAACTCGTTACTTTGAAGCTTTAATGACGACATCTTTTGTCAATTATAGTAATCAATAAATGTCTACGTATTCAAACTATATTATTAGTATAACTCATAGAATATTATATAATCTACATAACGTACTTCAAATAATATTATTTTCGTGAACGATAAGCGAACGAATAAGTTTATTGAAATGTCTAGGTAAAGAATTATTATGAATTTTGTTATCAGTTCAAAAGTTCGGTAAAACGGGTGAAATAATTTCAATAGATTGTGCTTTTTCTTCTACTTCCTGATTGGTATCGCTAAATCTCATAGTGGGGACCGATTCTGCCAAAATATTGTTTATTAAAGCAACGTCTTTGACAATTAAAAAGCCAGGTTAAGCAATTGCTCGCGAAGCAGTCAGTGTGGACGTAGCTCGGCCGTGGCGAAGGAAAACGCGTGAGCATTTTCCCAAGACACTTCGCACGGAAATAGCTTCGCGAGGCTACTCGCTCTGTGTGGACACGCATAAATGGCTTAAAATATAGCGGCATTGAAATTACTTTATTTATATAGATGGTAATTGATTGTTGATAAAGGATCGAGAAAAGTGTTGATTAAATTTTAAAAAATAAAATAAATATAACCAAATCCACGAACAACAGAATTTAATATTGTTAAATAGACTAAAATTTTGAAATGGGATCTAGTAAATGTGTTGTGATATTCTTATGATTGTAAAGTTTTAGCTATATATTAATATTTTGCAATCATGAGATAGTTAAGATGATGAACGAAGAAAGAAATGATGAAGTTTAGTATTTAAAAGAGAAGTGAATTTATAGAGCCCTTAGAAAAAATACTTTTTACTGGCTAAAAACCTGCTTAAAACCTCTATTGCAATTATAAATTAATTGTATTCTGTGCTAAACTTAACTACTTATTTTAAATGCGCAGAACAAAGCAATGAGCTAAAATGTCATAATTGTATGAACGCGTTGAGAAGTATTGGTCAAATACTATTTAAAATTTCTCTATAAAGACGAAGAGTTTGATTTCAAAACCAGAGATACTATGCAATATTAATATACAAAAACTACTATAAATTTATAATAGTCAAAATATAAATTTCCTTACTCTTTAAGGTCTATTACTAAGGGTGTACAGGAAATGTAAGGTGCCATTGACAATATTACTTTTTTTAATTATAATGTAAACGTTAGGACTGACACTATAATTAAGATTGCATAATTTATTTTACTTTGCTTTCTAAATATATCTATTGTATATTTGAATATTCTTTCGAGGCGTGAGATACATGGGTCTTAAAGTTATTACTTATGTATTGCGTAAATTACGATGTAGGTGCTTGCCTACAATTATTTTAGTTGATTAAATAATAACACAGAATAAATATGAACTATTATTATAACTTTGAGGAGTTTCATGCCTCGTACCACCGACAAACATTAAATTATTATAAAGTTTTTTTATTATTAGTCTATTAATACTATGTACTAATCTAAGGCCATATTATAAATTATTCTAGGGAGAGAGTAGACCGTACAAGGAATGCAAACACCGTCTACTTATAGTTTATTTCTTATACATTCTACTATTTTAATTATAACAATAAATTAATAATTATATGTTAACTACACTAGGAACAATTGTTATGAATTTTATTGGACTGTTTAAACTTCTGTTAAGTGTAATAGTGTTATATAATATATTTTATTTTTAATTACGAGTTATAAATTCGTCTAGATTTTTTAAAATAATTTATTTATGTATATGACTTGTCATTTTCACTATGGTACTAACTTAGCTTTAAAATGTAAAGAAGCAGTTACGTTTAGAATAAATTGTGTAGATCTAACTGTTTTAGGCTTTATCTTCAAAAAGTTATTATTTGTATCAGTTATAATCTGTTGCCGCATTTCAATGTCAAGTTGTGATTATTTTAATGTAATATATACGGATATAATTCGTTCAATATATTATTACACATACATTAATTTGTCGTTTTATTTATAACCATCCTCTAGGCTCTAGCATAAAAAACGTAATGGTGAGCCATTAAAGTTCAAAAATAATAGTGTTTCATTTATTCAGTCCTTATTAAATGAAACACTATATAATTGAGGACATATTATATTATGTGAATTTTAAATAATAATTCAAGTAATATCACATAAGCCTATCTCTAAATCTCCCATTTATAAAACTTTGTTCAAAAGCGATTATATACGATACTATATCATGTTTGTAGGAAAATAATTAAACATCTATGTTTTCCACGCTAGCTGCTAGACGTGCATAAAATAAACGGTATGTAGGTACATACGTTTATGAGATTTACCCATCTGAATAACATTTTCATGCACAACAACTGTTACGCTTCAAACACGAAGCTAACGTGTTAATATACAGCTAGGCATCGAACGATCTTCTTAAATTGATAAATTTTGTTCTGTCACATTAAACCATATAAACACCCACAATTCGTTTTATACTTTACCCTTTGGCTTTAAAGTTCATTTTATTCGGAATATAGATTAAAATTTAGTTCCGCAAGCCTACCATAGACTAGACTTTGGAGAATGATGTGAGAGCAGCGAGCTTTCTCTTTGATAGTTGCCCGCCATTTTGACTTACAGTAATGGTTGGAATGACGTGAATTATGCGCTCGTGTCACTGAGGCTTAAGTAATGACGGTAGTGTTCAAATTCTTCGAGCAATAAATGAAATGGTAAACGTTGATGTAAGTACATTACGAAATAGTTTGAAGTTTAAGTAGAACTCGACTGATTCATTTGGCGCCAAAATTTGACAGCTCGTTCTAAATGTCATTATTGTTTGCGAACTAACGATGCAATGCACAGATAAAAAATGTTTATACGCGCTTATGAAACAGTTGATACATATTAAATGTGTTTATTTTTACAGGATAGAGAATAATGTGCGAACATGATATTTCGTATAACAGACAGTCAATTATTTTCGCTGTGGGAACTGTCTAAGAAAACAAAGGGTGTTCAGTTTCAACAGCTGTTCTTAAATTCCGCACTGAATCACTTACCACGGACCTTCGCTAGCACCTCGTTAGTTTCTCGATTCTATTAACATCAGCGTTATTTTCTTTTTAAATAATGTATGGTTTCTCTTTGAAGTGTCCGAAGGGATCTGATAGTTTATTAAAAGTTAGTTATTTTAGATAGACTGGTATTTTTATTGTCATTAAATGTTTTAGAAAACAATCACACAATCACAATTGTAGTAACAACGTGCAATAATTATCGAAACTTGCGATTATTATGCGTGCATTAAGTTAAACATAATTATACACCTACTTACCACAATTTACCAGCATCTAGATAAACAAATTGGTATTACCATGGTAATTAAACTAACTGGTCATTGTTACAAATGGGCAATGTTAATGCCGAATCGCATAGTTATATCTACAAGCTCGGAGATATTGAATTTAGTGTGAACACTTGGAGCATTATTTAATTACGTGTCAGCCAGTGAGTTGCCGCGTCGGCCAGGTGAGAGGTGATCGTAAGGCGATGAAATGGGCAAACATTATCTTACTGATTTTTATCTGTGATGTTTTATTTTATGTTCTTGATTATTTCTTTATGTTTTTGGTTTAAGTTTAAACAAATATTACATCTGAAAATAAATATTTATTTGTGTAGATACATGCTGTTTGTGACATAAACGTTTTTCTATTAATCATTAAAATAAACAAATACATTGAATTATACCTACTTGTACTATTTCTTTTATGTTTTCAGTTTTTTATTAAAAATTTATGAATCAAGTCCACAATCTCATTGCTTGAAGCAAACAAATTAGCTCCCTTAATCAGTAACAAGCAAGGTATGTTTCGAATGAAACAATTGCAAAACTAAACTTTTATTTCACTACTCACTATGGTGATAGTTCACGGTAATAGGACTGTCAGGTGTTTGAGGAGTGCTCGTTTATTTTTCCTTGCCAGTGTTTATTTCTGCCCCGACCTCGACCTAACTCGTCAGACAGCTCTAAGTAACACGCTGCCTTTTTGTTGAAATGTAGCAAATTATATGCAGGTTTTATTGCGATTTATAGAGAAATGTAACAGTGAATATTGTTTTGAATTTATGAATTAGTAATGTATACTACTGATAGTTAACTGATATAAAATAATTATTCCTGTAATATAATCTGTATGATAAATTGTTTTTTATATAAGAGAAAGGTTTGGGATATAAGAGAAAGGTGTTATATTTCTTTTGTTTTTCTTATTACAAAATAATCTTGACCTTTTTAAAAAAAATGACTTGGAAATTAACTGGGAAACGAAATAAGATAAAATTGTAAAGCTCGATTCTATCAACGATAACCAGAAGCCAGGTATTGTATTGGAAATGGTTAATATAATACGTTGAACCAATCACAATCGATCGGGTTCCAATATTGTTCAATTGTATGAAATTACGTTACCTATATGTTGGATATACATATGTATGTACCTGTACAATTTCAAGATACAATTTTTACCTCTATGTTAAGAAATTTATTTTATTATTAATGAATTAATGATATAATATTATTATATCTAATATCGAATTATACTAAAATATAATGACGATTCTACAAAATAAATTTTTGTCAAATGATGTGTGATTTTCGATTTATTGAGATATTATTGATTTGTGAATAATAAAGCTTTAGGTAGCTACTGTCTGGACTTCCCTGAGTTTAATCATTTCATAAAATATTTATTATTGTACCTTGTATGTGAAGGTTAATAGGAGTTCGTGGATATTCAGCATATTTCATACAATAATGAAATTTCACGTAAGTGACATTTGCAAGTTTCTACCACATAGTCTAATAATAATCATCCCATGTTAAAATAGATTTTGTTTTGAAAACAAAGCAATAATAGTAATAATATAACCGATTACAAACCACTTATGATAATTGAATCCCAAAGTGGCCGGTGCGCTACCGTCACGCGCGCCTACGTGCGCATGAGATTTCGATTTAGTATCGAAATGTTGAGGAAAATAATGTACTACATATATGTATAGAGATATTTGTGATTATTATAAGTAGATATGTTAGTAATGGGCAATGGCTCGATGAAATACTACTGTTACGACTACTAGTTTAATATTATTTGTTGCATTTGCAAAAAGGCAGGTGTACGTGTAAGCCGAAAAAACTGCATCTAGGTATAAAAGGTGTGGAAACGGGCAACTCAATTTCAAGTATATTTAAATGTAATACATTATATGTAAAAGTTAAAACGTAGGTACCTTAATATTGGAGATTTATTTACCTATTTACATGTGTTGAGCTTTTCTCCGAGTAACAGCGCTCTATCATGATATTTTTGTCGTTTTAAATCAATTAAAATATGTAAATTTTTAAACTAATTTGTCCATTTTCTTATTTTTAAAACAAGTTTGAAAAGTATGTAGAGTATCTTACAGACCCTTCTTACAATTGAATACATTTCTATTATTTCTGTACATTATTAATATTAATCCAGATATTATCGTTTAATTGGTAATTGTTTCTTATTCCTGATCCCTTATCGATGGCTACAGATTACTACTGAGTTAGTTAAACCTGTGTTTTAGATTATCTAGCCTTGTACGCCATTAAGTTTTACATGCGGTGCGTAAATTCCTACCGTGTTTACTAAATACAAACATTCCAGTTGTTTAGGTAGTGTGTTTATTTTAAATGAAATAAAATTAGAACTTGATATTGACAGAAAAGCTTTAGTTTGATTGATAAAATTATAAATGGCATATTAATAATATACCGTCTGGTAACTCAATGAAAAAATTTCCTTGCATTGCCTTGATTTATTTTTAATATATTGTACAAGATTCTTAACATCATTTATGCTTTATCCTGTACGACACTGCCCGACATCGCTCTAGATTTCTCAACACATCATTTAAGTATACAATCACTACATACACACTTGGGGCATCAATTTAAACATACAATTTAATCATGTACTCTTTGTCCTTAGTTAATAGACTTGTAAGTACGAAAAAAAATCTATAACAGGCTAGAAATTAAGCCCTATCCTCTATAATCTATGGTAACAGTGCCAACGCACTTATGGTGTGTTTGTTTGAGTAAAAATAAATGCAATATTTACTGTAACTGCCCAACTATTAGTGGTAAGTAGTACTGAGCAACATTGGAGTTAAGTGGACTGTTCCATAAAATTTTATTGTTCAACGGATTCTTTGAGCCTGTTAAAAACAATCACATACGATTGATAGTGTTTTTATAAATCTAGTTAATTAAATTGGTTTGTGTTAAAGGTGAAATACGCGTTCTCTATAATTATATTGTGAACGTTTTTACTTTTTTAAATATGTTTAAGTGAAATGGTAGGTAAGTAGTAAGAACTTTAAGATGTAGGGAATATTTAGATATTTATTTTCTACATGAAAAAATATACGCTTACAGCATGACCTGATGAAAACATTTCTTCTAAATTGTAAAGCTAAAAATAATTTCCTACCCGTTTTTTTAGATTTTTTATTATATTTGATTTTTCATTAATTCAAAAACTAGTATGATATATTTTTTTAGGGAAGTTACCATCCCATTAATATAGCTTTCAATACCACACTTAACAAATAACCTGAAATCAGCATATTAAGTTTCTAAAGAGTTTTTGATACGCTATCACACAGCTTTTTCACACTCACAAAAAAATAAACGATTAAAAGTAATGCGTAGATAAGGTAAAGGTCTAAAATAAAATAAATGAGGTCGAAAGACCTCTCGCAAGTCATTATGAGTGGCCGCATTTGCACATTTGATAACATCGTCAAAGTGACATAAAATTGTACGGCACCGGTGAGCCCACATTCAGCTCACTTGTGTGAAGAAATATCTTACTGGACGATGAATTAAAGTACTGGAAATGTACCTTTTAGTTTTGAAAAAGATTCTGATTATAAAAATCAAGACTAATGATATGATGTTCTTGGTATTGATAACTTATAAGTATTATGTATATTTTTACAAATGTATTTTACATATATCATTATTATTCGATTTTAAATTGTGTAAATGGTAGTTGGTTATAGGTGTTCTGTATTACAGACAACTAGTTCGCAGTAATTTTTAAATTTTAAAAAGTGTCATTTGGCTTATGCGATACATCATGTCATTAATAGCACATACTTTTTGTTTAATTTTTTTTTAATAAAGCTAACTTAGTAGAGAATATTTATAAGAAGAAAGTTTTGGAGCCACATCTATAAACTCTATATCAGCAAGTTAGACTTGTTCTAGGGTTGTACAGCGTAGTTATAGGTTTCGCTAGGTCACGTTTCAAAGACAAAGCCTATGGGTTTATGTCTTAATTAAGGGACCACACCATTACATTCACAATATATGTATACACAATATAGGAATGTAAGGCATTTGAAAGCGAAGTAGCCCAGATATAGTTTGCGGGATTGAGTTATGAAATATTCATTTATGTTTCGAATTGAATAGTTATGTAAAACGGGAAATTGATCGAGAATCGATGTTTTCTTAGCTTGAACGTTCTCAGTTTTTAATATTTTTTTTTATGTAGAGTACGAGGTTTGTTTTTAAAGCATTTAATGTGAATGTTGTTTTGGTATCTTTGTTTATATGCAACGAGGTAGCAGTAGCAGGATAAGGGTTCGGTAGAAGCACAGTATTAGTATTAACTTTACCATTTCATTTTGAATATTCAACAAAAAAGTAACATTCTTTGTTTCACAAAATAACACCCAATTAAAAATATTTTTCACCTGTTGAGTGCTGGTAGAGCTAATTAATTTAATTCAAATCAAACATCAGCGTGTGACGTATTGTTGCAATATTCTTCAATTCGAAACGAATCAATAGAAGTAGGTGTATCAAACAATCTAGTTCAGATAGGCAATGTCGAAATTGTTAATTAACTGTTGGCACTTAGTGCACTTAGACGATTTACGACTTTGCCGACTTGTTAACAGAGGTACCTTAATAATATCACAGATAAAATATACTAAATAATATATTGCTATAGTATTGACGGCCAGCTATAAACTCCCTTTGTCATATTCGTTGGACAGTGTCTGTTAATTGTCGAATGTCTTAATTATAAAGAGCTTTTACGACTCAACTGCTTGCTGAGTTTGATAGGTGATAAATATATTCAATACTGATTAGCTAGTGATTGCAAAGGGCTTTTATTCGGAAGGTATATTTTGTAATGAACAATACATAAATCATTTAATTAATTTGTAACTGATTAGCTCATATTTCGATTAAGTTAGTAAGAATGTTTTCTGAGATGGTGCTTTTGTAGTCAATAAACAAAACATACTGATTACAACATCAGCTATATTTTGGTAGAGTTTGTGTTGAAATGGAACTGTACCAAACAATGCCAATAATTATTGCCCCAAATGAGAAAATAAGTAAACTTCTTATTAATAATAGCAAGGGCTTTATTCAAGATCAATTTTTTGCTCTTACGAACATAATTTTGTTCCTCAAAAATAGAGTACCTACCTAAGAAAGCTGAAAAAAAATTCTCGCCAGTCCAATATAATTTCAATTACTAACATGATTAATCCAGTCCTCTCCGAAGACACTATATCCAGCTATATCTCCACAAATTCATATCGCGTGACATAATTAATAAATAAATAATTAATCAAGTCTTATCCGAAGATACAATTCTATATACCACCACAAATTCATATCGAATGACGTGAAATGTAAATCGTATAGCTGCAGATTAATTGTCCCAGGTGTAGCCCTCAATTAACATGTACCTACATTTCGGACCGTTGTCAATGACTCACGCTTGTATCCTAGTTATTATTGCTATCATAATATAATTAGAACCAAATTATGCTGGGCTGGCTTGATTGTTGTTTATAATAGTAATCGAGCATAGTACAAATCTTGGTAGTGACATATCTTGACTGATTCATTGGGGCTGTGTGGTTGTGGTTAGTAATAATTGTTCATTTTAATATGCATTTTTAAGAACTTCTATTTTGTGAAGTATTCTTTTGGTAAAACTAATATATTATCATTTTGTCATACATTTTTAAATATGACTTCGGACTATCAATAAAAGTTCAATCAAGTAAAAAGTTTATAAAAAGCATCTGTTAGATTTGTAATTTGTAAAGAATAACGATAACTTTCGATAGATTTTGAACGCAAGATCCTCAGGAATATCCAGCATAATTGATTGTAAGCTTTGCATTTCACGAGAACCAAATAAGTCGCATATAAATTATAACTGTATCCGATGGTGTGAATAAGACAAATAGTTGCAGTCGACTCTTTATTACATAGCAGATATTTACTGATGTGTCGAAGTGTCTGTTACTTTACCTTTGTTCGGTGTCGATTACAGAAACTTGAATCGGGGTTAAACCTCCTTTCGAGTTCAATTGCTCGAGAAATTGCCTGATAATGGTTGTTTAATGAAGGGAGATATACGAATTTGCTGATGTTCCTGAAATGATATTTATTTATTTATTTATTTAAATAGGTACACATCACAGCTGACAATTTTGACTAATTATACACAAATTTAATCACATGTTGCGGTAAAATGCCAGCCAAATTGTATGTACACAGCACAATTGAGGTTAAAAAAAAAAATTATTAATAATTACATTATTTAGCACAATTCATAGATCAAGTAAAATATTTTTTTTAAGTACATGTCATAAAATAAATTGAATCTTAATCATATTAAGATATTGGAATTAATTATTCCTTATTGATTTGGCTATGGGACAGGGAGTCTTTTTTAGACTTGACACTCCATTATTTAATTTCTTTTTTTTTTCAGAATAGAAAGCGTCTTAATATTTAAAAAAGCGTCTGTTACAAGGCAGAGCAATATTATGTGTAGATTAGAGGCGCATACATCTAAATAATTATTATGTTCAACTACGCTTTAAAACTACTTCAAAAATAAAGTCCAGGTTCATTCAAGTGCTGTCTTGATGGGTACTAAGAATGTTCTTAGAACGCCTACTAGCTCACTGGACTAACTTTACTATACAATAAACATATCCACACTGGCATGCGTGTTTTCATTTCAAATTATGACATTGGTATCGCTTAAAGGGCTACAAAATTAACTGACCATTTACAGTCAGCCTTTTACGTTCCCTACATTAATTATAACACCTCTTTAGCTAAAATTTATGGTGTTGTTTTGTTAGTCATTACACGGTTTAAGTGTCGATGTTTTTTTGCGAACGTTGTGATATTGGGTGTTTATGTTACTATAATTTATTGCTCGAGGCCGTGTTTTTATGTTTTGAGAGTTAAGACACGTGGTGGATTTATTATGAACGTTTCAATCTGGGCGATCTTCGTTTTGAAGTTGACTATTTTTATTGTGTTGATGGTGAATTTGCTTTTGCTTACGTTAGTAGATATGGTTTTATAATTTGAATAGTGAGTTTATTATGTTTTTTTACATTGCTTCTTAGATGAATTGATCTAGAACTATTTTTATAAAGGTAACTCGTTGGTCGGTATCTATAGGTATTAGGTATGTAATTGAGTTGTTTAAGATATGTATCTCATCTGGATAAACCTGAATCTTACTTACAATTTTACAAATTAATTCTAAACTATATTATCATTAAACCATGTTCTTAGAAATTCAAAATCTATTTTTCCTGTTTGTCATCGATGCTGTGATTTTATAAGTATTATTAGTAAGTAATAATTATAAGAAAATCTAAGATAAAATAACATATAGTCGTTACTATGACGTAGTTTATTACATCACGGTTTCTGGAGTTAAGTTGGAAAAACCTTTGACTTGGTTTTGTTTAGTCATAACCTTTTAAAAAGGTTTCGATTTCCTTAAATTTTAATGAAATCGAAACCTATATAATTTACTCTCAAAACTCGTTTGGCAAAATGCTTATGCAATGGAAATTCATGAATCTATTACACTAAATTGATAGTAATATTATGAATCAAAATCCAAATCTACAATGTGGAATAGCGCTATGACAAAGTCTAAACACTACTTGATGTATTTGTTACTTTCATTCGTAAAGAAACACTTTCTTATACCTATTACATTCGAGATTTTTACCAATTTATTCCAAGGTTCATACACAACATTTTATTAGCTGCTAGCAATACCTAAAACGAATAACACTGAAATCGAATCAGACTGGTAATATAATCAAAGCTGCCGGCTCACAATAACTTGCGGTATATTTATAGTTCCCCGCAAGCACAGATAAGATTAGCCTACCCATCCTTGTATCCTTGTTATAAATAATTACTAATGTACTATATCCAGTGTTCACTAGATTACGCGTAGGGATACGTAGAAATGCTTTTTCTTCAAGCGAACTTGCGAGTTGCATTAATACAACATAGATTGGAAATAAAATGTTTATGTACATAATAGTAGAACTTTCTTAGATCCTTATTTGCACAAGGTTTTGTTATAAGTAACTAGTAGGGTATTGAGATAAAGGAAATAAATTTTGAAATAAATTCAATCAAAAGTTAAAAAAGTAGAGTTTTGTTCAAAAATAATCTTTAGCTGCATTAAACACAGCAGTGGTAAGTGAAACTGTCAATTACTATTTTGGTATGACCCCTGATATTAATCAAAACATTGTCTAGCTTTTCTTTTATAAATTGATTTAAAGAGATTAAAATGCATTGATACTAGCAAATAATTGTTGAGCTAGCCAGTCGACAAAGTCACAGACAATTCTTTCTTATCATGGTCAAAACACTGCCTCGTTTCTACTATAATTTGCACCTTCTCTTTTTATCACATTAAAAAAAGATTAATACTATCCCATATTAGACAGATCGGTAGTCGAGGGTCGAAGGTTCTAGCAAATCCTGGACATAAATATCGTACAATAATACTGGTCATTTTTGTCCGAACATGTCTTTCGTGGTATTTATTGAATGCACTCGCTAGTCGCTACCATTGTTGGTCTCATTGTTTATTTACATGGATTATCGAGAAATTCTTATTCAGCTCGTTTTTATGTGTTTCAGATGAAATGTCAGAATGTAGCTAATATTTATAATGGTGGTTTGTAATGGTGTTATGCAGCGATAGTTTTAAAGGCAATGAGATATGGGGAGTGTGTATTACAGAATTTATAATAGATACCTACTAAGATTGAGGATATTGGATTTTAGGTAAAGCACTCTTTGATATAGATAAATAGTTAATATTTCGGTCTTAGTTGAATATAAATAGTATGAAAATAGCTTTTTTTAATAGTTTTAGTCGTTCAATTAAATACAATTATTCAACCAAACATTTAAAACAATATTCTGCAAATTGTCATAATACATAATATCGTAATTTTATTTATTTATTTTATTTATTTTATAAACAATTAGATGACAGGGATCCATTAATGTTAGTACGTGACTTAAAAGCTTAGTAATAATGCAATTATTAAAATCAAAGTTAAACTGGTTTATATTTAGTCATAACTTTTAAAAAATTACTACCTACTCCAAAGTTTTTGATTTCCTAACATTGTTTTACTGTGGTAATGTAACCTTATTACATGATCCTTCTGAATAATGTATATAGCACATCGTATAGATTACATGTAAAAACAAAAACTTGTATTTATTTTAGCTCTTGGTGGCGAAGTGACAAGTCGCGGCTTCCTCAGATGTGATCCAATCAATTTGTACTAGAAAATAAATTCAACGTATTTCCTTCGATGGTTTGTGGAGGGTGATTCTTGAACATTTTGTTATTGGCTGTAAATATTTTTCACTTCATCTAACGTGGTTTGGGTTAAATATGGACCTAAAAGAATATAAAAATCATCGTGCATTTGTTAATTAAAAATAATAAATGAGTAACAAAATTAGCTTCTTTTTTAAAGCGCTACAACACAGTTTCTGTAATGCAATATAAGTCACTTGAAATATCTAGCAATTTAATCAATTTATTAATTAAATCGTGGTTTATCCCTTTACCAAATTATTTTAGATGATTATGAAATTGCAATTTCATTTTTATGTGTAAAAATAAAGCAAAAACGAAACCATACTTTGTTATAGTGCAGTACAAACCAAATAAATACAAAGAATTGACCTCCAGGATTGAATATCTCATGTAAGATGTATATTCCTACACAGGTGTGGTCATTACCATCAAACATAGTCCCTCTTGAGTTAGGAAATTCTGTTTAGAAGCAAAGATTCCCACAATATATTAACCAATTTTCAACAATTTATTCCGATTCATCATTGCAATATTTGAAGCAGCTTAATAGTACGATTATTTTCTATGCTTTTTTCTACATAGGTAGTAACGAGGTGGTTTAGGTAGCCTGGAGGAAATCGCTTTAAAGCGATAAGGTCACCTTTTGTACTTTAACTCGCATCTATACAACTATATAATATGTAAATTGTATACAATGTTTTATATTACGTACATTATTTTATACTTATACGCAACTATCGCGTAAACCATACTATTTTGTAGTTCAAGGTTGTTGAATGCTTATAAGAGCAATGGGTTTTGCTTATCCGTAGGAGGCAACCATCTATAATACTACCATAGACTAATAATTCTATTAGTCCATGATACTACCTAGTAATTCTGTCTTATCAAGTCTACGAGAGATTTGTTGCTCTTGATAACTAAAATTATAATCGAATATTGTGAGGCTTACTACTAAGTGATTTTAATGTGTGTATGTGTGCGTGAGTAAATTATGGACAGATAACTTATAAACGATATTATATTATGACTTATAAAAAATATTGCTGTGAACTCATTGGGCAAATTATGGAGAAAACTATTTAGAATGTTCACATTTGGTACTATAAAATGTATCCTTTGAATGTCAAGTCTTCTGTTTTCGAATTATTTTAACTGTGTATTAAATGGATTCAAACGTTGAGTACAAAAGCTCCTTACTCCGTCTGTCCTATCATCATTGAATCACGTTAAATCTCGTCGTGTCCCTGAATAATTATCTTCAATATTTCCCAATTGATACATTATATATAACGTCTATTTATGAAACATCATGACCCTTTATCATTTCAGTATTAGCTCCGTATCTCGCAGACATATTTATTGTCCGAGTATCTTTACCCGACTACCGTATTTCAAGTTATTGTGGACGTCCAATAAACATTCAGAACAATACCTTTATTCTCATAACCCGAATGGAATCCATTTTATATAGATAGCGTTGGATATTCCGATCGTATGCAATGTGTGTTTTGTTATTTTTAACATCTATTGTCTTTTAAATGCGAATTACGGTATGATAGAGCTGTATGCGGTGGTTGAACAATATTTGTATTTTATTAATATTTCTAGTGGAATAAACTTAAACCACTCGAAACAAAATCAAGTTTATTTTATATACATAACTTATTGGATAAAGTACTTAGTTAGGTGCAATAGCAGATTATTTGAAAAAAAAAACACCTCATAATTTGAGAAGGAATAAATTATCTTCCACGACACATTATTTTTTAAATGACACGAAAAGCACAAGGAACTAGCTAAGAATATTAGATGGTTTTGAAGGTATGACTAAGTTTAGTAAATCAATTGAAAGGTCGATAGTAGACGCGTAACGCGAGATTCCCATGTACGCAGTACGTAAGACCCGCGATGCGAGGTGATTCAGCGAGCTAGGGCTGTTCTAAACGTTTATCGATAGTTTGAACTAGAAATTTGTTAATTCTATTATATTTACAATTTTGAGCATTCGTTCATTACATGTAGCGATGAGTAAGTTATTTGGAATTATTTTAAATCCCATGATATATAACAGTAAAATTTTATAATATGATATTACATAATATGATGAATATTAACGTTTTATAATAGACGTAATGTTATCAAGGCATCATACAATAATAATAATATATTTATTATAATAATCACCACTAAACTTAGAAACAAAATAAACGGAAATCCTTATTCCATATTCTATCGTTTCTACTAATAACCTTCATAAACATCTGTTAAAACCCAAAGCGCACGTATCGACACTATCTTCGATATTGAATCACACGATAACGGGTACATCACTATCCCATTTCGTATCTTTTATTTGGCGTATCGTGTTTGCGTCGGGTATTTTTGCAATTCAGAGTGCACGTGCTTATCCGAACTTGTAGCATTCCAATGATCAGCGATTACTTTACTGCGGTATTTGATTGAATAACATATCCTTATTTTGCCTTGAGCCCATTATTTATTTATTGCTTTATGATTATCTTCTTCATTTTTCATACTAAGCCATATAGTCCAGTCTGTGGGGAAATGTAAAAGCCTCTGCTCTACAAAAGGTGGCGTAGAAAATGTTTTGAAACAATATTGTTTAGGTATGAAAGGTTAATAAAAATCCAAGTTTTCGACCTTGACGGACCCAGGCGCTAGCCGCCATCTTGAATTAAAGGTGCTAAAATTAGGTATATTTTAAATAACTTCTCAATTGTTTACTAAATCACAAAAGTGTCTATGAGGGGTTCAAAGAAGACAAAATTACCTACATTTTTTTCATACATGATTATTCTGTAAGTCTTAAAGGTAAAAAGTTACAAGCGACGGAAATAATAATATTTACAGAAATCATATAATTTTAATTTTGTTTAAAAATTGTGCAGCAATCTTTTTTTATTCTTTTTGATGGCCCGGGCTGGTTAATGGTGGCTTCTTCATTATCGTTGCTGAAATTTTCTGTTTCATTGTCTGTATTTTTAGTTTCCAACCATGAAATTTCGTCGATTAAATTTACTTTTTATTGATAACTTTATGAATCGTTCATATCGGATATCTTCTAAGGATTCCTTATCCATGTCCCCTTTGTAAAAAGTTACTAGAAAGCGTGCTCCAGCGTCTTCGATTTCTTCTGGTCATGATGACGAAATTTCATGGTTGGAAACTAACAATGAAACAGAAAATTTCAGCGACGATAATGAAGAAGCCACCATTAACCAGCCCGGGCCATCAAAGAGAATTAAAAAATGATAGCTGTACAATTTTTAAACAAAATTAAAATTATATGATTTCTGAAAATATTATTATTTCCGTCGCTTGTAACTTTTTACCTTTAAGACTTACAGAATAATCATGTATGAAAAAAATATAGGTAATTTTGTCTTCTTTGAACCCCTCAACGACACTTTTGTGATTTAGTAAACAATTGAGAAGTTATTTAAATTATACCTAATTTTAGCACCTTTAATTCAAGATGGCGGCTAGCGCCTGGGTCCGTCAAGGTCGAAAACTTGGATTTTGATTAACCTTTCATACCTAAACAATATCGTTTCAAAACATTTTCTACGCCACCTTTTGTAGAGCATAAATACCTACAGACTGGATTAATACGAATTTGTTTTACAATAACCTATTTATGTCTGGTTTGTGTCAAGTCATTGTGATGAGATGAGTGGTTCATCTGTCCAAAACCTGACATTTTCAGAATCCGTCCTCACAGGGACCGGAAAAGCATCGTAAGGCATTGTAAATAATTTTTAATGAAATAGAGACAAAAAATAACTTAAAATAAGATTATGTTTGATACATCGATCAACACTTCGATTGACAAGTTGATAAAAAACAAGAGTATGTTCGTCATTGTACTTACATTATTAAATATGTATGAAATAACTTCATATCAACAGCCAAATCCGATTAAGGTGTATACCTAATTACGTTGAAGAATATTGATGTAAGTATTGCTTTTTCTTGGGAAGCTTTATCAAAGCTAAATCTTCTTATATATAAAAATGAATCGCAAAATGTGTTGGTAAGCGCATAACTCGAGAACGGCTGAACCGATTTCGATAATTCTTTTTTTATTATATTCCTTGAAGTACGAGGATGGTTTTTATGTAGAGAATACGTAAATATGTACCACGGGCGAAGCCGGGGCGGACCGCAAGTTACTAATAAAAACTACTCTACAAAATCCAAGGCAGCATATTATATTAATCGCATTAGATATATTGAAAAAAAAATGTTATTTAATACTACAAGCATTAGCATCAAGATCAATAGCAAAACATTTATTACCCAAATCGGATAAAGTTACTTCTACGATATTCGTTTTATTTCGACTGCTTAGAAACTGAGTATTTTAAAAATGCATTTTTTACATTCTACTTTTTTCGGGCATTGATTAAGGCGTTTACTTGTACACAATTGAACCCTCGCTTCACAATTTGACCATTATACCATGACCTTTTATGGTACAGCGTGAAGTTTGAGATTACAGCTTAGAGAGGGGTCTTGATGAATGGTTGTTTAATAAATACCTACACGGCTTGAGCGGATCGCATCAATTTCGATACACTTTGCTATTTAAGGAATTTTTGTTAGCTTGCGTCTACTTTGATAAGAATTTGGAAATATTTTTGAATTAAACATTTGTAATTTGAACTAAGCCAGATCATGTTAAGAGTTCAATTATTGGACTGAAGATGTTAATAAAATATATTTCAAGTGGAAACTATTATTTTAATACTTTGTCTATGAAAAATATATTTAGTAAAACTAAAGCAGTCTCTAGGTATTCCATGATATTTTTTTAAATTTATTATGATATAAGACGTATAAACATTAACATCTTCAAATTTTATACATAAATTTATAATATAATATTATAAATTTTATTTATATTATAAATTTTATATATGTATAGAAGACGAGTAAAGCTTATGACACATTTCCCTTATTATATAGGCCAATATCACGGCCAACCCCGTGATTTGTATAATTTCAAGTATTCCTGAAACAAATTCCCATTTGATAATGTCCAAGGCACGTAAGGCTTCTCAAAAACGCAGTCACACTTGAACAGCGCTTAGTTATGCGTTTTTACAGCTAAGTACTTAATAAATTTCATGGACAAATGCTTGGACCGTTTTTACTCGCCCTAATTGAGTTCGGGAGTGATCTTATTTTATTTATAATGTAAATTGCTCTTGTTATCATTGTTGCTGGAGATTATTTGCTGCGCTACATAATTGGAGTGATAAAAACTAGTTTTAAAGATTATGAATTACTCAAAATAGATTTTTTTTTAAATACACATACCTACCAAAGTAAAGTAACTGTTACTTGAAAATTTAGTAAACTATTTTTAACTGTATATATTACATCCTACACTTCTTCATTTTTATATAATTATGCAATAAATGCAATAGGTTGCATCTAAATCTGAAGTTTTAATAGGTCAATGCACTATTGGTTACTAAATCTTCTCTATTCTATTTGATTTAGTCCTTCTCTATGTACAAATCAAAATAATACTATTGTACGTACCTCGTAACATTAAATCAGTACAAAGCTACAAATTACGCTCAATATCGGTGGATATGGGTATCGGTTGCCATAGCAACGAGCGTGAGAATCGCGGGTCACTACAATGCTAGATGACCCTTGTAAGTGCGATGGTCAATGTGTACAGTGTGTTTCGTATGAATTGTAAATAAATTCTTTTTTTATTAATAGTTATCAGCATTAAGCATAGTAATGCTTTCGATATAAATGTAGGTATGTTTATTAGTAACTTATTGTTGGCTAGATGCTACTACAGGCCTGACTTGAAATAGCTATGAACGAATTTGAAACATACCAGGGTCAATGAACTTTAATCATAGTTAATAGTTGAACTGTTCCAGAACAACAAAAGATTTGGTTTTCATAATGCTTACTTATATCTAAAAATGAATTACAGAAAATGCGAAAACTTTTATCACAATAAATACTTAATGATTTTAATAATATAATGACATAAAGTTTTAATAAAGTTTCGAGTTAAATGAAGCTTAAAGTAGCTAGAAGATAAAAGCTTACAATGAGGAGTGTAGTGTATGTCCTTCCCTATTATCGGCTCTTAGACGCACACGACCTCTCACTCCGACCGCCTGCAGCCAACTGAGCTGTGTGAGCGGTGTCACCGTTGCACGTGCGCAAGAGATGACATAATACTTCCCTCTCTTTCACTCACATACACTACATCCCTCCTTTATTTTAGAAATTTTTAATTTTTTCAATTAATTTTATTAAATGAAATATTATGTTCTATTCGGGTATGTTATACTATGTATGCTTCTATTCTAGTCTATACCTAAGCACCAGTATCAGTCAATGACCTATTATACTAGTAGACGCGGCATACGCCAACATCATTGCACTAAAAAAACAGCGTAATTAATACATACCTACTTACTAACGCATTATCACCAATACAGTTGTTCTCTCTTTCACTCTCACGCACGAGACATAATACATGTCTCACTCCTGTACTTCGTAATAACAACTGCCGATTAAAATATAAAAAGAACGTCCAGCCACGACGCTGAATGGTGCGTGACTAAGTGAAACTCGGGCACTTAGCTGAGTTTTTCTTGCCAAAATAGAGAGCGGGTAACGTATCTAGCTTTTTTATATATCATAGGTATCAGTTAGTAAACACAGCTCAGGGACACGTCCGCTCCATACCAGCGATAGAGTAGAATGTGTCACCTGGCCTAGTAATATAATTCTATCTATATGCAACATCTCTCCTTTTCATTTTTTTTCTTTTTTTTTCCATTAAGTATATGTATATTCAAAATTATAATAATTTTTACAATATATGTATTCAAATCGATATTAATTAAATTAATTTTTTCAAACTCAAACCTTCATTCATCAACCATACCTCGTCCAGAAACGTTTAAAACGTTTCGTCAGTATAAGGACAAAATATGAATTTACCACTGTTTCGGAAAGCCGCCTCAACAGAGAAGAGCCGGCAAGAATATATAGGCATATAGTCGCTCCTTCAAAATCATAGAAATGTAACATCTTACATAGGTATTTATAATAACAATAATGACAATTTATTTAAGTATACGACAATCTATCATGAATAAGTTGTATACTTATATTTAAGTTTATTAAGTCATTATTTATTTATTAACCAATGGGACGAAATCGTTTTCAGTAACTTAATGTTCCTTCTGTAACTTAACTATACTTTTGACTAACTGTACCTGTACTGTACCTGTACTGTACCTGTTCTGTACCTGTACTGTACTTAACCTGTTTTATTTTTCCTTACATGACTATTGCACTACCTTGTTGATATGTTTCACTCACTATTTATCATGACCTGCACTCCAGGTCATTTAGAAGAGGTGAATGCTGCTTCTTCTGACGCATAATTTAATTCACTTTACCTGCACCGGCATCTGCACCATCTAAGTAACCACTGTTTTCCCACATATTAAAATTATTAATAAACGATAGCTGCAAACCGAATTATTACCAAGTGAAATGCCTATAGACTGGGTACATACTTAAATGCTCGGTTATTATTTAATATCTATATTCTGTATATGTACTTCGTTACTAAAACAATATATGTTCCGATTTTAATTCAATATACCTAATAAAATCGGAATGTAATATAATATGTATATATCTGTACCCTAAATAATATAATAAATATTATACGGCAAAATTGTAATAAAAAATTAATTGGTTCATTATTTATTCTTATTTAAGCAACAACAACTTATCATATGATCCTTAGGCACAAGGAAGATTTGTTTATTTATTCGTTTGTCCGTCTCTCTTTCATATCGCGATAAAGCGATTTATGATATATTTTTGGGTGATAGTTTAGAGGCTAGAAAGTGGCAGCCTTTTTTATAGCGCATTAAATATATTTAATTCATACAGATACATAGTATTACAACGTTAAGGTTCATAATTATCAATTATTTAAATACCAACTTTTGGGTATAAACCACTCTGACAGAATTATAGTCTTAGTGGAGCTTGCTCTGCAACAGTACAATATCATACTATACTGTGCCATTGACTTCTATTGAACCGCTTTTAGCTTCACCTGTATGTTTGTATGACTGTATGCAACCGATTCTTTTCGATTCGCTTATGACCTACCCAAACCGTACAGATTTAACTTCAGTGACAATATTACAACAATTTATTGACAATACAATAATGAATATTTAGTAAAGCGTGATTAATAATGTATTACTTTTTTTTTGTACTTCTTATTGTAACCTCAACACACACGCGGTGTTGTTCATTGTATGATTATTACATTAATAACACATAGGTATTTAAAATTCAATTAATGTAACGAACCTAAAACGAATCAAAATGTATCATTTTGTTGATGACTTTTTTTATTTGTTATCTATGATAACATTTGTATTTGTATTACTGACAACTTATTAGCCACTTGAAAAAGAAAAAGAATATAACTTAATGACAATAATAATGGCTAGACATTAATCACACATTAATGGTCTGCAAATAAGTAGTTGGATACATATTTTTTTTTAACTGTACAATGTTAACTGTAACAATCAGTAATACAAATTTAACTGTAACAATCAATAAAATCTTTGTTTTCCCATAACTATATAAGTATTTGCATAAATTAAGTAATTAACTTGAATTTACAATATTCAATTTTGCATTTCGAAATCAATACCACTATACCACCTCAATATTGTAGAGATTAATACTTGGAATTTATATTCTGACTAAGGCACGAATAACCTTTTCGCGATAATACATTTTTTTTTTGCTTTGACAAGAAATCTTTACCGTATTTCTTAATTGATAATCTTTTATTCAATCTAGTAGTTACGATATCCATTATTTTTTCGCAGCGGTGTTAATGCATTAGGTGCGATATTTAATGTTCAAAAGATGAGCTCTTAAAAGATGTATTACGTAAGTATCTACTTTATGAATATGAAATCAGACCAGTCTTACAAACCACCATTAAAACTTGGATTTTATATGAATTACTACGTTGTAAATCTTATTAAATTCTTAAATAACTTTTTAAACTTGTAAATAAAATTATTAGTGTATTGACTTTTATAATACTATTCACGTTGATGTTTGTGTTGCTGATTTTCTCGTCTATTATAAAATTGGTGTTTTTTTAATTAAAAACAGTCGTTATTAATATAGTAATAACTAGATGCACATGGTGTATGATTTTACCATGGTTCTTACATATATACCTTGCATATACCAATATTTACGGTATGATGTGGTTATGATCCATTTTTTATTTTACATTAAATGTTCGTCTTGAAATTGACCTTTATTATCTATCTAGAAATTTTAAGTGTATATTTGACAGGTCGTTTGTCACTATACACTATCTATCAAAGTAATCTACTATACAAAAATAAGTCGGGTTTTCCTTCCTGACGCTACAACTCCAGAACGCACGAACCGATTTCCACGGCTTTGCACTCGTTGGAAAGGTCTCGGGCTCCGTGAGGTTTATAACAAGGAAAAGGTGTCTCTGGTGCGAAACGGACTTCGCCAGGTTTGCTAGTTATTAACAATTAACGATTCATATTTTATGCCAACTGTCTATTGTCCAACTTTTGTCTTTCACGGTATATTATTGTATAAATTACGTAAAAGTCGTTTTCAACGTTCCAACATGTAATGATTAACAGTGTGTTATACCTAACCCCAAACCGAGGTGCTACATTTCCGCTGAGAGAGTGGTGTTATGCTACTGCTACGTTCTGTTTAGAAAGCTTCTACATACCCGCAACGTTCCCGCGCAGGGAATTGTCGCGTCCTTGCCACGTTCCGATAAGGAACCTCATACGCTGCTACATACCGCTTAAGACCCATCTTCAGTAGTACTACGATATTGCTACGATTGCCGCTGAGGAAATCCTTCTACGTCTTGCTTGCTTCGGCTCCTTAATTCCTGTTGAAGGAATTCAGCGACCAACCCTAAGGACACCCTACCGCCTAGCCTTCGCAACGAGACGCGCACTCCATCTTACGTCCACCTATATCCTACCGCCTACAACGCCACATAGTATATACAATAAAAATGAATAGCCAAATATGTTGCTAAGTGTAAAACTCAAACCTCGGCACGCAGCGTATCGGCTCGACCAATTCGGATAATATTCATGTTCCAATTCGTTTAACGAACCGATAAAAGGCAAAAGAGCATTACAACGTCTGCCAGGTGGGTAGTTTGAAATAATGAATATTGAGACTACTCTGTATGTCTCTCATTCCATTTATTTTTGTTTTCGAATATTCATTGTTTTATTACCTTACCCTGTTTATCATTATTATATTATCACTTAACCTGTCTAACTTTATAGTTGTTGGTTAAATGTGCAATACCTATCGCAGATATTTTAGGTATTGTTATCATTATGATTATTCTTTCGTTGTTTAACAAAATCTGCTATAAAATTATGAAAATATTAAGTCACTTTTAGATTAGAATAATAAAATCTACTGTAAATATTTTAGTATTTACTGTATGCTCTTAAAAATTGTATTATTCCATTTTTTATTTGGATATCAATACTAAGCGTAAGTAATTTCGAAGATACAATCTATCTTACGAACAATACTTCACTGTGAAATGGTGACGAACTATCACTTTTTTTTTTTTAAGATCGCGTATTTAAGTGCATGAATTCGCAATATGGGCATCACCCAAAATATAAACATTTTATACGAGCATCACCCGTATCACATCACTACAGGCATCACCTGTATTGTAATTATATTACGACTACCAGGCATCATTTGGTATAAAATTACAAAGTACACACGGGCGTCACCCGATTTTTGTTTTTGCACTACCAGGCATCATCATCATCTGGTATAACATTACAAAATACACACGGGCGTCACCCGATTTTTGTTTTTGTACCACCAGGCATCATCTGGTATAACATTATAAAATACACAAGGGCGTCACCCGATTTTTCTTGACCACCAGGCATTATCTGGTAACACAGTACAAATTACGTACACGGGCGTTACCCTTTTTAAAGTGAAACTTTTATTACATCGTCTCAAACTTTTTGGTCTGTGTAGCGCATGTCGCGTGACGGTCGGCTGCCGAGTAGGTATAAAGCAGTGTTCGGAACCGTTCGAACAGTTTCACTTTTACCGTGGTTTCATAAAACCACACAACATTTTTTTTGTCAGGCTTCATCTTGTAACATTATAGCTTACATGAACTTCCATGAACTTACATGAACTTCCATAATGTTACTATATTAGCCTGTCCAGGAAACTTACGTTCCTTGCATGATAACCATTAATTAATTCTTTATGCAATAATGAATAATCTTAAATAATACTCACGCAACTTCACATCGAGTAATTAAATAAGATATAAGTGGGTATTTGGTATAATTATATTTTTGTAACCAGACAAATCCATTCTGAGCTGATAGGGAATCGAACCTTCTTAGCTCATTTAATCATGTTTAACCAATCCTTTAAGCAGGTTTTTACATATCAGTATCAATAAATTTATATGTAAACAAATGTCCCAAAATAATAATCTACAGCCTCGACTAAACAAAATATCACATTTAGTCTCGCATAACGCAGTTACAGTCCTATGCATGACTACGTGAGTACATATACTGGACGACGCTAGCTGTATTACACTGTACAGTGTATTTATCAAACAGGCACCATACGCTCGAGCAATAAAGACAGCCCGCGTATGCATTGGTATCAGTGTAGTTATGTATACGAGAAACAATTGACAACACCTACTTTATCCTTCTGGCTACAATTATTTAAGAGGTTTTGCTAAATCTTTATGTAAACGAAACCTTCGTTTTCTACGGCGCAGAGGCCGGAGGCCTCTCGAAAGGCACGCACATGTTATTTATCTACTTTGTGCGGATATATTTTTTTTTATGTAAGCGGCACAAAATATCATAATGAAAATAGGTATGTGTGTATATTATTATTAACTTTAATATTCCCTTCGATGCAACTCGACTGTGGATATAATTAGTTCAATAGTTATCACAGCACACCTATTTCCTCCCTTTTTTTTTTTGTTTTGTAATTTTTTTTATTATCAAAAAAAAAATTACTTACATTTATTCCCGATTTACCTCGTCGCCAAAAATGTAGTGTATGTCCTTCCCTATTATCGGCTCTTAGACGCACACGACCTCTCACTCCGACCGCCTGCAGCCAACTGAGCTGTGTGAGCGGTGTCACCGTTGCACGTGCGCAAGAGATGACATAATACTTCCCTCTCTTTCACTCACATACACTACAAGGAGTCTTTTTACAGATGTGTTCAAATTTTTATAATTGAACATTCCTTTTAAGTATAAATATATGTTAATATACGATAAAACCTTATATAAATATGTACCAGAATAAGGATTACTACAACCCAAGCAGAGAAATATAACAACACGCTATATACAGATATTTCTTAGTGTTTGTAGATTAGTCGGAATAAGAACGCAATCTTCTAAAACATTTGTCTTACTTATGTCTAGATTGTTTTGTATCTTACACAATATTACTGCTTATAAAGTACTTTGTGGAAAACGAACACGCTTTAGAGAATATTGAATATAGTCTTTATTTGTGTACTTTTATTAGGCTCAAAACCTTTTATTAAGGATTTCTATCACGCTAACTTTTTTTAACGTAAGAAGAACTTTTTTTAAGGTAAGGGACTTACTTGCAAATTTTAATAAGGATAACATGTTTGTGCTTTGTTTTGACAATTGTAGAGATTCTTGTTAAAACTTTAAAGATTTTTTTATTTTACTGCTAATTTAGATTTATTTGGAATTTATTTCGATACGAGAATCGTATTGAAATCTGAAAAACGATTATGAAAACCGTTTATTTAAAAGACTATAGTGCCTATGAAGTATTTAACACTCTTAAGAATTCATAACCATTGTATTTGGGAAAATAGGTAGGGTAAAAGTGGGATAGATGCCGCACGGGGATAGATGCCCCACTTTCAAAAAACCTCACTTCCCAGAGTCGTGACTACGAATTAATGATTTAAATAGGAGCTCCTATCACCCCGCACCTCGGGTACGCATGAGCTGTTGTTTGGTGAAGACGTGTTTCGCTAGTGCGTGTTATAATATCCGGGGCGAACTTCACGAACACGTTAAAATTTAAAAAGGTTGATATTTGCCTTTGCATAACTTTATAAGTATTAATAAATTTCACTATATTTCTTATTATGTCTATACACTAGTTCATTAAGTACAAATCTAAGTGAAAATAGTGGCTCTTTTGTTTTTACTTAATAAAAAAAATACTGGGGCAGCTATCCTTATCAAAAAGGATAGTTGCCCCTTTCTTTTCGAGGGATAGATGCCCTTAGGGGCCTCTAAGGGCATCTATCCCTCAATACATATGTACTGTATGTTATTATCGATAATCACAGGAACTGTTTATATTTTTACCTAATTGCGTCAGAGGTTTTCTCTATGTTAACCGATTTTACTCGTTTAATTTGCTTTTTTTTGTTATGTATACTTACTTATTAATGATCTGCCCTTAAACTGATTGTAGGAGAACCACGCCACGAAAATACAAAAGAAAAGAAGGAGTGAGAAAGAGAGAGTATATTCTTGGACAACAGAACAACTATGTTAACATGATATTTACTGGTTTATCATATAAATTTTATTAGATTTCGCGTTTATAGAGTATGTAAGGCATCTACCCCACTCTGTAGGCATCTGTCCTCCTTAGTATTTTCATGGTGGGGCAACTACCCAACTAGGTAGGCATCTATCCTCAAAAAAGGTGTTCTACAAAAATATTTATTACACATTATCTATAAATGATAGGATAAAAAATATATATAGTAATTCAAAACAGATAATTAACCTAGCTATATTCATACAAAGTGTTCGTATAAGATTCATGTTTTTAAAATTATGAGGCTATTTCAAAAAGTGGGGCATCTATCCCACTTTTACCCTATATATAAAACTCTACAAGGGCTAATTAAAAGATTTCTCTTTCTTCTCTTTACTTCAACCTCAATCATATTTTCCATTTAATCCCATGTAATGCCGAATGCAGAATAAAATTTTAAGATTATTTCGCTCTACAGGGTATAAACAAAATCATCCACACGTAACCTATTCACATTATAGGTAGTTATTTATGAAACCTTCCTCTTCTTCTTATTTAATAATTAATATAATAAAATAGGACTTCTATGATACTATTATTAAGCTCTAATTATCATGGGTATTATTATTGCGTTGCAACTCTTGTATTCCATAATTGTACTAAAAAAAGGTCCTTTTTGTGAAAATATCAGCGCTCTGAAGCTTAATGCAAGATTTTAATGAGGAAACTACAGGTAATTTGCTTTATAAATAAATAATTGAAGACACTTTTTACGGAGACTCTCAATTAAAAATAGTACAACATCATTATTCCCGGAATTGGTCTGTTAATTGTTAACGAGGTTCCTAGAATTGAAATATTTTAAACGCTCAGAAAAAGTAGTGTTAAAACCGTTTTTACCTTACAAAAAATGTTTTCTGCAACCTTTTGCTACCGGAACTTCGGGTCAACGACTTATAAAGTTGATCTTAATTTATAAAAACTTACAAAATAACCTTAAATTTGTTGGTAGAGTTTTGCCGCGTAAATGCATCAAATTATGTTCCGTCCTGTTTATTCCTCAATACGTGGGTGACGAGTGAAAGAGATAGAATTAGGTTTGTCTGTGTGCTGCAGTGGGCAGTCGTAAGCAGTAGTGCGTGGCGACTGTTCTATTTGAAGAGGAAGCGATAAACGCGGCGTGAACTGAGTTTGTTTTGTTGTCCTGCTCATACATTTTTCTAGGTTTACATGCTGTGACGTAACAAAATTATCACGTCTTATCAGTATCTAATAGCATTAGCAGTTTTTATGCATTATGATTTATGATTGAATCAGCAAAATAATTGTATGCGAAAGGTTTATTTGTTGTCTCTTCAATTTAATTAGTAATTAGCTACCTACTCATGATAAACATTTAAATTAAAAATAAAAAATAAATTTAAATAAGCAAGCAGGTGCAATAATTACCTGTAACTACAGAATTTATATTTTTTTTATCAATTTATCTGATCAAATCGTAGAAAGCAGCATTTGTTTAAAATAATTATAGTTTCTAAATATGCTATTACTAGCTTTCCGCCCGCGGCTTCGCCCGCATTTTCAAAGATAAACCCGCATAGTTCCCGTTACCGTGGGATTTCCGGGATAAAACCTATCCTATGTGTTAATCCAAGTTACCCTCTATATGTGTGCTAAATTTCATTGTAATCGGTTCAGTACTTTTTACGTGAAACAGTAACAAACATCCATACATCCATACTTACAAACTTTCGCCTTTATAATAGTACTAGATTTCCGCCCGCGGCTTCGCCCGCGTTTTTAAAGTAAAACCCGCATAGTTCCCGTTCCCGTGGGATTTCCGGGATAAAACCTATCCTATGTGTTAATCCAAGTTACCCTCTATATGTGTGCTTAATTTCATTGTAATCGGTTCAGTAGTTTTTACGTGAAAGAGTAACAAACATCCATACAAACTTTCGCCTTTATAATAGTATATTATGATTGATTACCAATTTTTCTTTTTCTCAGTGTATTTCAAACAAATTTTATTATCCAGGTAGGTCAGTTTATTTGTATCCTTTAAAAAGTCCTTGTTATTCATTTGAAATTCCATGCATATAATTTTACAGAGAACAATTATTGACATCAAACGCAAAGGTGACTGACTGACTGACTGATCTATCAATGCTCAGGAGGACCGATCGGACTAAAATTTGGCATGCAGGTAGCCACTATGATGTAAACATCCGTTACGATAAATTTGGTACAGTTATTTATATTAATTACTAGCTGCGCTTCGTGGTTTCACCCGCGTCGCTCCGCTCCTGTTGGTCTTAGGTAATAATATATTATTTTATTTAAAAAAAGCCTTTATAGCCTTCCTCGATAAATGGGCTATCTAACACCGAAATAATTTTTTAAATCGGACTAATAGTTCCTGAGATTAGCGCGTTCAAACAAACACACAAACACAAACTCTTCAGATTTATAATATTATAGTACAGAATATAGAGTATAGATTAATCATTATTTAGACGAACCAAGGAAATACGGTAGGGGATAAACTATGTACCTACCATGAAAACCTATTTTGACCACGTGGGTGAAGTAACGGGCAAAAGTTAGTAAATAATTAGTTTATGTATGTATTCAACATATCGGGCTCTACAACACATAAATATCCCATTTTTGGAAAACAAAACAGAAATAATGACTCAAGGTAAAATAGATCTTCAGTAATTACTATTAATAATTACTATTAATTCAGAGCAATACGCATATATTTATTATATAATACAAAAACAAAATACAAAATATACAAAAACGATGGTCCCGTACTAGACTATAGTCTGTATTACGGGTACCGATGTCCTTCCATGTTACAGTTGAGAAATATAGTGACGTAATTTAAACAGAGAATAAAGTAAAATATATATATATATATATATAATGTAAAAGTTGTGTCTGTGGGTGTGTGTGTGAGTGTATGAGTGTGTGGGTGTGAGTGTGTGTGTGTGTGTGACATGTCTTACGTGTGTGCATGATTGGAGGAGTGTGGGTTCATATAATGGTAGAAGAGCATGAGTAGAATGTGTTTACGTTTGAATAACTTATATAGACTCTCACGTTAACAGCGGGTCTTAGAGATAATTACATTTTCTGTGTAGTAGTAATCCTTTGAGAGCAGCCATTTAGTTATAGTTTTTTTACTTTTATATCGTGATAAATTAAATATTTTCAACTCTTTATTTATTACATTATATAAGTGTGGTCCCAAATATAGAAATTGCCTACGGAAAAAGGTCGTATTGAAAGTTTGATGTTTTACTACATCTCTAGTTGAACGCTGAGTTAAGTTTATGTTAGATAATAATATTATAATAATTAAAATTATACTGTTACGGTATCGTTGAAGTCTTTCGTACTCAAAAAGGCTAAACAGAGCTACAGTGACGATTTGTAATGGATCATATTTTTAATTCCTGTAAAAGTGTATAAAAAATTGATTTTCTTTTAAATTCAATTAAGAATCTAGACTCGTGCTAGAGTGTACGTGCCGTCAGTTTGAAAATTTTACTTAGCGACATAATGAAGAGTCTCTAAAAATTGTTTATTTTATTTTGCATTGGGTATATTGACTCAAATTTGCAGTTTAATTAAGTGCAACTTTCGGATGAGAGGTGACAAAAAGTTGGGACGTGCGTAAAGTATCGATTCGTTTTAGTAATTCAAAGAATCACCTAGCTAGAACTAAGGTCTAGACATTTTATTTAATTTTCTAAATTACCCAAAAAACGTTTCATGTAACGCTACTCAGAGATTGTCAAAGTTTATAACAGAGAAATTAGGAATAGTTAATCTGTCCGTGTAAATAAAAATTATTTTACGCTCTATAAGCCGTAGTACCGTTCATAATAAACAAAAAGGAACCGCTCTAAATGTCAAAATTAAAACAAAACTAGTGTTGAGCTCATCCCAAGATGCGAGTCCTTTCGTGAGAATATCTCATAGAGATAGAAGGTGAGACGAAAAGCGCGCGAACCCAGTGCAGCGCCGATGTCCGTGCGCACCACACGCTCACACGCGCATGCGCGCCATACTGACAAAACGCGCGCCACACTCCCGAATCCGATCTGTCAAAACATTTAAAAATGGAACGCGATTGAGTTTTTTTCTTTTCTTATTTTTGTTTAACAGTAAGGACAGATAAAAAATAAACTCATCTAAAGAGGTTATAGTGTAGTGTTACTAAGTGACAATTTTACCTTTAAGTGTTCCAAATTCAGTGCTAAACATTCAGTAAGGTCTGGTTAATTTTGTTTAGTTAGTTTAGTGGTTACAAGGGCGTGAATTTTGACTTGTTATATGTGTGAACTGTAGGTGTTAACTGTTGATTAAATTTCTATTTTCAAAAGTATGACAAGGGATTTTTAAACTGATAGAGCTTTTACGGTAAGTTTTACTATGATAATTATGTATCATCTATTTTATAAATTATTGTTTAAATAAAATAAGAGAATATTTTTTATTGTTACCAAGAATTAAAAATAGTGTCTTATGGTATAAAGTACTACACACTATTCTACGTATACATGATTTGATAAGCTTTATGGAACCTATACACATTAGAATATAATCTTAAAATTTTTCCATCTATGCCTCTATTCTATCTATGAATCAGAACATTGATTGTTACCGCGTACTGTTTATTTTATAATTGTAGAGCAAACACTTTTTACTATTTTGTATGCGAACTTCTGAATGCTAGATAGTATCGAGATATTACTGGTACACATCAAATGGATGAAACTGCTTATTATCTAGCGAAAAACAATATAAATAACGTACATTTAACCTTTAATTTTACCTTTGATTTCTGATAAATTACCCGCACAATATAAAGATGTGATTCCATTGATAATAACAGCTTTAGCTC
The DNA here is from genome assembly GCF_061535395.1 of Colias eurytheme. NCBI lineage: Eukaryota > Metazoa > Arthropoda > Insecta > Lepidoptera > Pieridae > Colias > Colias eurytheme. Next base: position 6,119,318 of record NC_142999.1, on the reverse strand, counting down.
ATAGAAAAAGAGTCAATAATCCAATATACAGACCACAAGGATGATCTATTATATGGTTATTAGTTTTTGTGCAATACCTACCTAATAGGTCAAATGAATGACGCATTATATTTTTTGTAACCTAATATTTAGATTACGTGAGTACCTATAGACCGGGAGATACTGACACAAAATTTCGAGTCATTTGTAACAGGATGGCGGTTCTACAGGGGTCTTAGTACGCAATGACAAAAAGAAAAACGATGGCGTGAACGCTCGTACCGGCGGCTTAGTCGCGTGGGCGTTAGTCGAACTCGTCGGAAAATAGCGAAAGTCAAACGATTTGTAACAGTATGGCACTTATTTTTCCTGTAAGTTTGAGGATCAACAAATATAAATACAAAATTTCAAAGAGCTATGTGTTGGAAATCTTCACTTATATAAATTAATAATAAATTAAGTTTTCAAGTATGACAGCACTTTTTCCCCCTACTAGAAGTATGGCAAATATAATAATGGTCACATTTTATCAAATACTCTCCAAAAATCCAAATGCAATACTGGTACAAAAAGTTTGGCGAAATAAAAATTTTTTGCAGATTTTCGGCGGTATGGCGACCATTTGGAATCGTCCGAAAAGTATGGCATGGCGATTTTCGTAAATGGCTGCACGACGATAGTTAGCCTGGTACAAATGGTTGAATGATTGTTTTATTTAAATCAACACATTCGCGTCGGTATGGCGGGCTGTAAGTCACACCGGAAAAGTATGGCATGACACTACCGCCTACTACTTTTTTATGGGCTATCGGCAAATTCTAAAATTTTTGTGTTACAAATCGTTTGACTTTCGCTATTTTTCCGACGAGTTCGACAAACGCCCACGCGACTAAGCCACCGGTACCAGCGTTCACACCATCATTTTTCTTTTTGTCATTGCGTACTAAGACCCCTGTAGAACCGCCATCCTTGTTACAAATGACTCGAAATTTTGTGTCAGTATCTCCCGGTCTACTACTGTTTTATGAATGAGCTTTTAAAATATGAAGCATGTTTTTATGAATGTTTCTAAGAAAGCGTTGAGCGTTCATTGGAAAACAATTTGAGAAGGACTTTTCTGTTTTACTTTTAAATAAGTCAAAATAGATAGAACGTATTTTTACATACCTACCTACTAAATATGTCTTTAAAACAAGTCTAACTTTAAAATATAAAGCTCGAATAAGAAAGCTTTTGGAATGATGCAATGTATTTTATCTGTAAAGGTTTAAATGTTTGAAGTTTATAATTGATATTCAGTTACCATCAATGCTTTTAAGCTTCTTTTTAGATGTTGTGAGCAAGACAAGATGTACTCATTATAATGAGTACAATTATTTAAAATATAGAATCATCAGTTATCAGTTTTTGCATTTCTAATATTGATTAGATATTTCCCAATAGCCCTGTATAAATGTTTATTTTATATTAATTTATAAAATAAATATATATAAATACGGCTTATTAAGAAACATTAAATCCTTTTTATATATTTATTTTAATGTTCGACTTTTTTAAAAACATACATCAGCCCTGTCTATATACATGTAGGAACTAGGAACGAACCCTTTTTCTACAATATGGAAGATTTTTTTTAATATTTGCTACGTATGAAGCAAGACTATTCAAAATAATAAATACAAGATCATCAACTCCAAAGAACCAAATTAAAAAAAATATGCCTTTATATTTTATTAACTAAATATTATTTATGTTAAAAACCAGTTAACTTTCCGTTTAAATCTATTAATTCGTTATCTGTGCATGCAAATAAAGAACATAGGCAAATAAGCTGTGATAAATTGCAATATATAAATCACATCTCAAGTATTACAATTGATGGATTGAATTTTGCTTTAGCTATTTTATGAATAACTTTTAGGCAAAAAACACACAAACACATGCTTGCTCTGTGGTCTGTATTACATAATAGTAGTGTTTAAAAATATAAGGTTTAAAACACTGTTATGTAGAGCCCGCCCAAGGAATCATAGGTACTTGCTTTGAATTTATTAATTAACATTACAGTAAAGTTCTTTTTACGTATATACTTAGTTTCAGGAGTATTGCATTAAATACACATATTATAATATATATATCTGTGTCTGGAGTCTGGTTGCTCAAAATTTTTTATTCATACCGATATATTATATGCTTGAAAATACAATAAAAATACAATAGGAACAAATATAATCTCACTTCTGTCCAATGCTCACAAATCCTTAACTCTCCCTTTCTCCACTCTACACCGACTATCTATTACTCGACTAGTCTTATAAAAGAATCTACATTTTGTTATTACCAAACCTATTCACATTTCGTCGAGGCAATAGATACACTATCTGAATGTTATGTAATTGAAAGTATTTTTGATAAAGTCTAATTAATTATAAGACATATAGTTACAAATCAAATGTTAAAACCTGAAGATTTCAATCTTTCTCAAATAGCAAATTTTAAGGAAATTGGAAATTAACACGAAACACTGCCCATTGTAAACTTAGTTGCGTTTATTTAAAGGTTAATGACTTTGATAGAATAATGATAAGCACAAAAACATACGTATACGCTTTATGGACTGCTGTTTCAGTTTACTTCTTAAATAAACTATAGACAGTGCAGAGGCTAATTGCATTATGTTAAACGAATAAGTATATTTATTGTAATAAATTACATGTTTTAATCTTCCGTAATTAAACAAGTCAACGTTTATTAGAAAACACACAACTTACTATTGTACATTTTGATTAGCTGTCTCAAAACATATTTTAAATCTATTTTAAAACCAGTCATCACCTCAACAGAACAGTTACAAATAACCGATATCGCCCTGTGACCCCGGTTCCGTGAAACTCAATTAAATTTCTTTGGTCCAAATACTCTTACTTGCTATTTTAAAACAAGTTTCGTACTCAATTTATCAAGCTTCATTTTCACCAAGATATATCTCTCATAAATTAGACACGCTAAAACGCCAGCCACTAATCTCGTGCCACAGATAATAGATGGAAAATATGTAAACATTTGCATTTTGAAGATCGGAATCTGCAACATTTTAACATAGTAAATATTAAGATGGCAACGCAGCGATTTCAAAAAGAGAATACTCGATGAAGTCCGTCCGTAACCGCAAGCAAATATTTAAATTTCAATTCGAACGTCGCATATCAATGGGGAGCCATAAGCCACCGGGTTTATTTTTTTTTGCTTAAAGGCCGTGGCCGCACAGAGACAATAAAGAAAAAGGTAAAGGAAAAGAGAAAAAAGAAATAAACAGAATCTAGATTCGAAATACTGGCTGATTCGAGGTTGGAAACAAAAGAAGTCGGCTCCCGCCTGACCGAGATCTTGGCGTACGCGGTCGGATCGCGCTTAAATACTTTTTTCTTTTAGTGTTTAACTTTGCATCCATGTGATTCCTTTCCCGATGCATCACAATAAGACGTGTATCGTCAGTAGCTATTTTAGAAATAATTACGTACGTACAACTTATTTCTCTGACATCAGAATTTTATAATTAAACCGTTCAATCTTCATTTATATTCGAATATATCGATACAATTACGCATTGAATAGGATTATACGTTACGGTGTTACCTTTACCTTATAGAGAATAAATAATTGTTGTCATACCAATAAAATGTACTGAGATGAATCCAGTTTTTTTTTAAATCTTGAGTGACATGTCAATGATAGGTTTTTATGTTATTTCTAAAGTAAGTTGCACATAAAAATTTATTACATATAAAATACGCATGAGATATTAACGATAATGAAATTCCTTACAAATATTTTATGCGGCTATAAAATTATGGCTTAATAAACAGAAATCTATTTAAATAAATCGAAGATTATAATCGAGTACATACATAATTAAATAAGTACAAGAGGTCGGTTCGAAATCATTAGATCATCATCATAAATAAGTGCATGGGAAATACTCGTCCAGGATTCGATTCCGGGTCAAGTTACTCATCTCATTCGTTGCTTAAATGTTATTATGACTAATTGACTAAATGCATGTGTAATTAATTCTTAATGCAAGCATAAATCAATAATATGTCACTATTATTATTTAGAAGTATTATTCAATTGATTTTTTACTATTTACTTTTAATTGATGTGGGTTTTTATTAAAAAATACTATGCCATAGTCTGTTTAAGATACTATAATGATGAAATAAAACTCTATTGTGTTTTATGATATTGACATAGATTTTTTAACAATAAAGGAAGGTATATGTAGAGTATTGTAGAGCCAAGTAAGCATTCTTCTATGAATTTTACAATACATTTTATGAGAGTTATATTGTACATTAAATTATCTTTGAAGCAACCAAAAAAAATATGTATATCGACAAGTTAAAAAATTGTCTCTAAATAAACTACTAAAGGGTCAAGTAAAATATAATAAAGATTAATATATACCTAGATTTATGTTACAAGGAAAATATTTAAGATATTTGCTATTTTGCAGCGTTCTGCTTGTCAATTAGGATTAATGGTGTTACATCAGCACATGTTATATGGTAACTAATCTTTAAGTAATGATCATAAAACGCATTATATATTATTCCCTCACTTTCGATTGACATTGATGTTATTATAGCGCTACGCTAGACAGAGCGTCAAGTTTTGTGTCTTATTTGAAGACTAGTAATCCGCCCCGGCAATATATTCTATATTATGCATGTTTTATATGTACATGAAGCTTCATATTGAATAATCATCTATTAAAAAGTCAAAATCTGTTTCACAGTTTTAAAGATTTCTGCATAAATAGGAACAGACAGACAGCGGGAAGTGACTTTAATTTTATACTGTGTAGAGATGACGGGTTAAGTATGCTAGTATTGTATACTATATTAAAACAAAGAGCTTTTTTACCCAGGATATTTAAAGACCGACAAATCCGGGGCGCGCTTTAAGTAGCCAGCTCACATATTTATACAGAGTACCTAAATACGAATGAGTACTAATTTACATACTTTAAACAAATCAATATTTACATTTTTCCCCACATTAGCGCGGCCAAGGGACAGGGTTTTCATTAACACTGTCTGTTAGCGTGCGCAGACGCAGGTGGTCTTTGTTTAACGAGAGTTTGGGTGTTTTAAAAGGACCTGTTAATGTGTACGACCTTCTTACTTATTGATCAGCTTTATGGTCAATTTAGTATGTGTTTTGTTGCTTGTACATTACATTCTGTAGTGTGTCTGATTAATGTAGAGTCACTTATTATAAACAGGTTTAATAATTTTTGGTACAAGGTTTTACAAGACAATGCGTCTATAATATTCATGATCAAGCAGAAATATAGATCGGTAAATTGCTAGAAAATTTCAAATACCCTTGGCAGCCTGTAGATTGATAAACCAAGTAAACAGTTATCAGTGTGTTATCGCCTATGTTAAAAATACATTTGTTTATTAATTTAACCCATTGACCACCGTAAGGCCCGATCGGGGCGCGACACAATAGATTTTCTATTGTGTCTGTGATTCCGAGGACTGATGGATTAATTATAATTAACTTATGATAAAATCGCTCAATCGCTTGTAGAAAATTAAGTTTTGTGATTTTATATGTTATTACATTAAAAACACTTGCAAGATAAAGAGCCATGAGCTCTACAAAAATATGATGTATATTTATTAATTATTGATAACAAAAAATCTTATTAAGCTCAAATATAATAGAAAATGGATACAGTACCTATTCAATATTAATTCTTTTTATATGGATCGAGACACATACAAAACGGTGTTTTTTTATTTTTCTAACAAAACGATATAAAATGTCAGTATTAAACTTATTAAAACGAGACATAAGGCTCAAATTACTAGGTATAAAAAAGTTAAAATTTTAAAAGACAATGCTTATCAAGAATAGCTTATTTTGAAGATGGAATGAGCTACGCTACATCAACCCACCTTTGAATGCAATTACAAGTAGTAGAGAAAGTTTTTGGATGCGGCATTAATTATTTTACTGCTCTTAGTTTTGTTTTTATTTTTTACATTTTTTGAGATAATTTGAATCTCGATTTAAGATGAACGAATTGTTGAATAAGGAAAATTTTCATTTAGTAATTTTATTTCTGGGCAAAAATTAAAACTATAAATTTTTAATCTTAAAACACAAATATTTGTAACGATAACATAGCTAAGCAATATATGATACAAGCGTGCTAAAAGCTTTTGCATTGTTAACATTCCACGTACTTTATTCCTAAAAAAAATCTTTTCAAATTTCCTAAGCACATCACACAAATCTCGTATTCTACGTGTTGCTTTTGGTATATTTACCTATTCCCAAAAGAATAATTTCACATATCCTAAAAACATCATACGTGCCTTTGTAAAATATAAATAATATGTCAACTATATAACCTAAAAATACTCACTAAATAATCCAACCAAAAACTTGGTCCGATTGTAAAACACTTACCTTATCCATTGCTCGCTCCGTTTCTTACATAAACACGATGATTACGCCGCGCCGTAGCAGAACTAATGCAGCGTCTTATCATAATTTAAATCGACGTTTAGATCAGCTCCGTATGACAAACTTGTGTTTTCGGCACGGTTATTAATTCTTGAGGCAGCTGTTTGGTACAATGTTATGAAGTTTAAAAGTATGGTATGATTGTTATGAAGTCTGGAAAAGAAGTATGGTATGAATTGTGGCTCAATTGTTTTTGGGAAAGACGATAAAAATAGTACATCTCATTTAGTTAGACTTTATGTAGAGAGATTTCGTTTAACGTTAGATTGTAAGTAGTCATCTAAACGTGCATTTAATGAGGTACATATATTATAGCATAGGTATCTAAGTGGTTAGTAATGGTTAGAAAAAAATTAACACAGTTTTCGGATATAAAATAGGTAAGTAAAATAATTGTCATTATAAAAATTTTACAAAGCATCAATGCGTTTTTATTGTGATATAGTATTCGTGTTTATACTAGTAGGTACGTAAAGAAACTAATTGTTATAAAGTATTGTCACATTTATTATTCACTAGTAATCTGGTAGCAGCGATAGCAGATTCACCCATCATTACTTAAACCGAGAAACAAGCAATTAGCACCCCATAGACATTCCATTAATTACCACAGACGTAAGCACCAATCCTCGTTCCCATAAACACAACAATTTGCATAGAATTCAACGATTCAATAACTTGAAATAATCGCACAATTAATTTCACCACTTGCTTGTCTTATCGGAGTCATCTAGGACCATATAGCCCGGGTCATCGACGCATTCAAGTTAAATCTATTGTTCAAACTTCGAGCTAACTACCTATAAAAGTCACGGTTGCTTCCATATTGGCATATTGCAAACCTTACATGGTACGAACCTAATGACCTACGACATTTCAACCAATCGCTCCATCTCGCTCTTATCGCTCAGGTGGGAAAAGAAGGCAAGATCACCATAATACAATATTGGTGTTTTATTCGATTTGTAAGTGGCTAGGATTCAGTATTTTCTGTAGTTTCTCATATTGTTTCTTTAGTAGTGCTTTGTATTTTTTTTGTAATGGATATCGCTATGGGAAGTTTGCTTGCAAAGATTTTTGAACAAACGATAAATTGAAGTCTATGGAATGTTGACAATCTATGAGATATAACTTGGACATAACCAAGGACATAGCATTGTATAATTTTTTTAATTATGCTTATAATGCATGATAGAGTTAAGTCTCGTTATTTTAGGTAACCATAGAGCTAAATTTTGTTTCACATTTTAACGATGTTTTTATTTGTTGAGTGTTTTGGATGATACGGATGAATATATTATTGGTTGACAGATTTGTATTACTTAATTTATTTTATTATTAAGTTCTGATATTACGCAGGAGTTTGTGGTGTTTTCATGATGCGCTTAGCGTATAACAAGAGCCAATAACATTAGCGTTATCATAAAATTTATAAAACGATAAGCCCATATAATTTACAACACAATTCGTATAATTACAAATTCATGAACAGTTTATCCAACGATTCATCAAGCTAAACGAGGCTTTCACTAAACGAACATGCGTTTTGACAAATAATAGCACAAAAATTACACACCAAAATGTGTCCAATCACCGGTCCAAAGTGGACGTAATCGGTCTAAATATAAGCCCTTTGGACGAAAATTATTGACCCGTTGAAAACCATAATTTGTGTTGTGGTAAATATACATGCTTAGGGCGCTTGTGCACTACAAGGAATTTTACTGTCCGGCATTCCGATTTTTTACGGTCCGGTGTGGCATGAAAAAACCGATGAATTGCTTGTGCACCTGTCCGTCTTTACTCGGATCAGTGCGGTACAGTTCAAGGAAGTATGGCGGCATAATGCTATCATAAATGATTGTTTTCGCATTTTACAAGAAACGAGTAAAAATATAGAAGGTGAAATATTATATTACTTCGTTATAATAAAAAGTAAAGTTCCGTAAGAGATTTAAAATGCGTGTTTCACTTATTTATTTTAATCGGTGACGAGGAGCTAAATCTATTCCCACTTGAACTTTAACTTACTAACACTTACTTAGATAATAATTATAGGTCAATGCTTGGTCAATGTATATAAAATAACAATACCGACTTCTCAAATCTAATTGCCAGCTAAAAGAAAGTAAAACAAGAGCTTGCTTTCAATTGGCATATGCAATAAAAATAGTAAAATCCAAGCAAGTGGGCACTCGAAAACAATTATACCTACAGCGACTCGTAAACTCAAAAAACCATCCGGAATAGGGAAAAGTAAAATGTCGGACAGTAAAATTACGTATAGTGCACAAGCTAGTATTTAGATTAATTGCGTGCCATACCGGACCGTAAAAAATCGGAATGCCGGACCGTAAAATTCCTTGTAGTGGACAAACGCCCTTAGTGAATGCGGCCACGTAATTTTGCTTCATATACCTAGATAATAAGGTACATAATTGGCTACATTCTCAGCTCGACGGTTAAAGGTTATACTCGTAGGTGGTAGGTATGTAGGATTACATTGTTGTCAATCAGCCTATTATAATATGATAATAATCTCAGAGATTTAGCGATAAGAGGAAAGTTTAATTAATATAATCCCTTCATAGTGTTATGTCATATTTATAATCGACAATTATACGCCATTATTTAATTGGTTTATCACTTGATTCTATCTTAGTTTTGGTAATATACATTTTTAGTGTCGCTTATTTTATGAAGAGAATTGAAAGTGAGTTCACTGACCTCTAAGTTTCAAAAATAAGCAGAGCATTTTCGTACGTATTTCAATTCTAAAATATGCTTAATATTCTTTTATCTTACCTTCTCGTAATGTTTGTGATATCCCGCAAATTTCAGAATTTTTTAGACTGCCCAAAAACATTACTTATCGTATATTTGAGATCTCATATGAACCAGGATACATAATTATTAAAGAATAATATTTAATCATTCTTATAAAATAACATATGTCGCGACACTGATATTTCAGTTTTCAAATATTTTAAATACACTAATTGTATTTATTTACTAGTTAGCAGCACTCAATTTGTAAATTTAAACGTTTCTTTGATATATCGCGTTATTTGCGCAAACTGTGTATATTTCTAATTTACATCCTGACGTATGAATATACTAGAGATTAATAACTGTTCAAATTATAAGAAATGGCGCCTGAATATTCAATATGTCTATGTTTAATTTACGTCATAATTTATTCTAATGACTAGCTGACTGTTATTGTTGTATAGAGCCTTTATTGCCTGGTAGAGATCTCTCTACAATGACGATGTAATAAAGTGAAAATATAATATGTCGGAGTATTGATTTATTCAGTTGGTATTAACGCCATCTATTGGTAAAGTTGTGAGTATTTTTAATATTGACGCAGTAAGACTTGAAGTTTTAACGAATGAATTTATGACAATGACAAGTGACAATGACATTTTCCTTGAGTCAGTAGTTTGGTAGGTTGGGGGGTGTCAGTTCGACCGACACTTGCCGCCCGACAGCCAACCGCGCCAGTTGTGCGCACTGATTCTTTTTATTATTTACGATCATGGCGGACGTTGAAATTGATCGCGAGGAATCTCCGAAAGCAGCGGTGGGATCTGACCATCATTCCTCCAGTGTATTTAACCGACACCCTGCTACTACGAGCGAGACATATTTCCGAGAATCGGCGAACCAACCCGCCGAATCAAATACTCCACCAACTGGCTACGTGGAATACTCCACCAACAAGCTGGCGATGATCGATCGACTGGAGACAGCGTGAGCGATGCGAACGAGATCGAAGTCGTCATGTCAGGTATCCCTGACAATCAGGTACGATCAGATTTATTAAAAAATCCCCCACGGACTTTGTAACATTAGTTAGACACCTTGCTACCTACCCTCAAATTAATAAAAATAATAAACGACCTTCAACTTCGAGCTCTTTTTGTAGTGACTTTAAGCAGCGTTAAATTGAAACAAATGACCATGTTATGTGCCACAATTGCGGCAAAATGGGGCACTATAAGCGAAGTTGTAAATTCCGTCCGCACACTAAGGTTTCACATTCGGAAACGTTTTAATTAAAATGTTCCCCGCCTGTCGATAAAAATGTTCAGTGCACTTATTGTTGCAAATTGCTGCATACAGAGCAGGTGTGTTTCTCTAAACAACGAGACGAAAAATTAAAAAAAAAAGCAATGATACAAAGTCCGTTATTATGTGTGTGTCTAGTCAGAATCGCCGCTTGTTGAAATTATTGTTGGTAGATTTCAATTACAAGCCCTCGTAGATAGTGTATCTAACTGCTCGCTCATTCGTAAACTTATCGCTGACGTTATGACCGGTGTACGAGATTTTTTTTTATTTATGCGTTTATCTGGTATTGGCTCCAGTTCACTCATTCTTGTTCCCGTATTACTTTGCCTATAGAAATCGATGATGTTCACTTAGAGGTCGATTTTTTTTTGATGGTAGACTCAGGCTAAAGCCTGAGGTAAACCTCATGACGTCATTGTGGGGTGGGATGTTTTTACGCGACTCGGGGTAAACTTAATTATTAAAAATAAACGTTTCTCGCGATGTTCGTGCGCACGTTTGTGCTTTGCAAAGTGACGATATAGAAGCGATCGATACCTACCTTACAGACATCCAAGATATTGCTCGTTTACGTGCTATTATTGAAAATTTTAATGAGAACTTCGTAAAGGGGAACTCTCAGACGGTCGTAACAACAGGTGAGATGGAAATTAGATTATAAGATCCGAACAAAATAGTGCAGCGTCAACCTTATCGCCTGGCCCCCGCGGAACGCAAGGCCATGATTGACATAATAGTTGACCTCCAGTCTAAAAACATTATCCGCGAAAGTACGTCACCATTTTCGAGCCCGGCGATCCTCGTGAAGAAGAAGGATGGCTCTGACAGGTTGTGTATTGATTTTCGTGAGCTGTATTCGAATACCGTGCGCAATATGTGTGTCATGAAAAGCTGAGTAAATATCCTATGAGTTTACCAGAAATGTCTAATCAATTTGATGATTTGTAATAAGAGTGAGTTTTATTTTTCTAATCGGCTTTAAAAATTAATAATTAAATATTGAGTTATGTTAAAATAAAATGATTAGTCGCCAAAGTAAACGGCATTTGTTGAGAAACACGATTGTATTTATTATGTCGACGGTTGCGATATGATGATTTTTCCATTATTTTTGTTGTTGGTGTTTTGGTTATTAGAAATGTTTACAATTTATTTTGTTGATCAATGCTAATAAAGGATCGCATCCCTAGACGCTTGTTTCTTTTTCCTTTCCTAAGAGGAGCTGATGGCGTAAATTTAGCATTGGAAGCTCCGCGCTTCATGCGAGAGTTTAGCGTTGGAAGCCCTGCGCTTCACGCGTAAATTAAACATTGGAAGCTCCGCGCTTCATTTGTTGGCCTTACATTGGAAGCTCCGCGCTTCATGTGTTGGCACTACATTGGAAGCTTTGCGCTTCATGTATTGGCTCTATTTACATTGGTACTACATTGGAAGCTCCGCGCTTCGTGTGTTTGCTCTAACTACATTGGAAGCTCCGCGCTTCATGTATTGGCTCTATCTACATTGGAAGCTCCGCGTTTCGTGTGTTGGCTCTACATTGGAAGCTCCGCGCTTCATGTGTTGGCTCTATCTACATTGGAAGCTCCGCGCTTCGTGTTTTGGCTCCACATTGGAAGCTCCGCGCTTCATGTGTTGGCTGAATCTACATTGGAAGCTCCGCGCTTCATGTGTTGGCTCTATCTACATTGGAAGCCCCGCGCTTCATGTGTTGGCTCAATGTACATTGGAAGCTTCGCGCTTTGTGTGTTGGCTCTATCTACATTGGAAGCTCCGCGCTTCATGTGTTGGTTCTATCCACATTGGAAGCTTCGCGCTTCATGTGTTGGCTCTATCTACATTGGAAGCTTCGCGCTTCGTGTATTGGTTCTATCTACATTGGAAGCTTCGCGCTTCATGTGTTGGCTCTATCTACATTGGAAGCTTCGCGCTTCATGTGTTTGCTCTAACTACATTGGAAGCTTCGCGCTTCATGTGTTTGCTCTAACTACATTGGAAGCTTCGCGCTTCATGTGTTTGCTCTAACTACATTGGAAGCTTCGCGCTTCATGTGTTTGCTCTAACTACATTGGAAGCTTCGCGCTTCATGTGTTTGCTCTAACTACATTGGAAGCTTCGCGCTTCATGTGTTTGCTCTAACTACATTGGAAGCTTCGCGCTTCATGTGTTGGCTCTATCTACATTGGAAGCTTCGCGCTTCATGTGTTTGCTCTATCTACATTGGAAGCTTCGCGCTTCATGTGTTGACTCTACATGGGAAGCTCCGCGCTTCATGTGTTGACTCTACATGGGAAGCTCCGCGCTTCATGTGTTGACTCTACATGGGAAGCTCCGCGCTTCATGTGTTGACTCTACATTGGAAGCTCCGCGCTTCATGTGTTGGTTCTATCTACATTGGAAGCTTCGCGCTTCATGTGTTTGCTCTATCTACATTGGAAGCTTCGCGCTTCATGTGTTGGCTCTATCTACATTGGAAGCTTCGCGCTTCATGTGTTTGCTCTAACTACATTGGAAGCTTCGCGCTTCATGTGTTGGCTCTATCTACATTGGAAGCTTCGCGCTTCATGTGTTTGCTCTATCTACATTGGAAGCTTCGCGCTTCATGTGTTGACTCTACATGGGAAGCTCCGCGCTTCATGTGTTGACTCTACATGGGAAGCTCCGCGCTTCATGTGTTGACTCTACATGGGAAGCTCCGCGCTTCATGTGTTGACTCTACATGGGAAGCTTCGCGCTTTGTGTAGGTTCTACGTTACAAACTTTGACGCAAAGTTGTGATCAGAGCTAAATAGGCTTAGAAATCGCGCGAGAACGCGCTTATTGTCAGAATGGCCGTGTCGGAGTATTGATTTATTCAGTTGGTATTAACGCCATCTATTGGTAAAGTTGTGAGTATTTTTAATATTGACGCAGTAAGACTTGAAGTTTTAACGAATGAATTTATGACAATGACAAGTGACAATGACATTTTCCTTGAGTCAGTAGTTTGGTAGGTTGGGGGGTGTCAGTTCGACCGACACTTGCCGCCCGACAGCCAACCGCGCCAGTTGTGCGCACTGATTCTTTTTATTATTTACGATCATGGCGGACGTTGAAATTGATCGCGAGGAATCTCCGAAAAATATATAAATAAATAATTATTTTTTATATTTTACAAATACTGAATGCAACCATAAAACATAAACTTATGACAGTCAAACACATGACTCCCAAACAATTCACACGTATTCATTATTTATTACTACCTACTGTTTTATGATTTGGTAACCGTAAAAGGAGTCTTGTTAGCACTTATGAAGACATTCCTCAGCTCTTAGTCTACTGGAGCCCCTCCCATCGCCATTTTTGGCGGTTTTTTCTGGACTGCCGATTGGCGATACGGTAATTACAATCTAAGTTATTAGCATACCATTTTTGGTTATACATACGAGGCTAAAATTTAGCCTTACATTTTTGGAGTTATACCTAAAGATAAAGTGCTATACCGTTCACGTTGGTTATAACTTATATGCAAATGTTATCAATTTTATGATATCGAGATAAAACATGTTTTTATATGTCTATGCTGGTGTTTTTGAAGTAAAACTTCTTTAGGCGCGACTAGGGAGTAACTCAGATTTTTTTTCTGACGGAAGTAACGCTTACTATAGTCTGCGTAGTTTCCGCCATTTAAAAATAATAATTCTGATTGGTTGTAAGTATATGTCATATACTACACGCTTCTTGACTTATACGCCAGCTAGTGGCAAATATCATAATCAATTAGGATTATTTATTTTCAAATTTTCAAACGGATCAATTGTGAATAGCAAAGTGAATGAAAAATTCAACAGTTTTAAAAACATTATTTTAAATTGCAAAATTTTTTGAAAATCTCTAAATATACTTGTTTATTTATTACTTTTAAAATAAGTAAATTAAAAATAAAAATAAACATGTTGCGGATTATAATCAATCTATTTTAAATATTGCTGAAGACAAAGTAGTATCCATAGCAACAGATATGTATATAGGTTGTCATTCAGTTGAACAAGAAGCATATGTACGCCAACAATTTCATAAAATGTCAGTTATTGATACAGGAGGATCGCCTTATGAAATCATATTAGTTCTTAACAAATTTTACATTAGATATTACAACCAATATTGATGTATCTGATGGCTTAGCCAACGGTTGTGTTGGAAAGTTAGTGTATATTGAACGTGATGACAGTGATAACATCATACGCTTATGGCTTGAGTTTCCTGGTAAGATAGGAGAGAAAATTAGGAAAAAAGCTGCCCATCATATTCAAACTCTAAACATTAGTAGAACAGCAGTCCCAATTTTACGAAGATCGTCATCTGTACCAATGAATAGAAATAAGACAATATTTGCAAAGAGAAATCACTTTCCATTAGTATCTGCTTGTGCGCTTACAATACATAAGTCTCAAGGTGGTACTTTTGATCAAATCGTTTATGAATACAATAAAAGTCACAGTCAGCAGCTGTTATATGTAGCATTATCACGAGTAACTGATATAAATGGATTGTTCATTGTCTCAAACACAAATTTTATCATGGAAGAAAGCGTCCAGGGGGAATAGTTGATTTACAGTGTGAATTTGAAAGACTTTCAAATTCTCGCCTAATAACACAACAGGAAGAATTATATAACCTTGTAAATGAGAGTAACATTACACTATTTTCCTTCAACTGCCAAAGTTTACGTGCTCATGTTTCTGATCTGAATGATAAAGTATTAAAAAGGTCCACATTGCTGTTATTTTCCGAAACTTGGATGAAAAATGACGAACAAATTCTTATTGAAAATTTTTATTGCGTTACCCAATACAAACGACCCAACTCAACTGCTGGTGGAGTAGCTGTATATCATTCATCTACAGATACACTGAACAATGTAACACCAATTCAAAATATTTCACCAACTATATTATCACAAATTTCCGATGAGGTTTCACAAATTGGTGACATCGCCTTGGTTCGATGTGTTAATACGAATGACCAACCTGTGATTATCGTTGTTATTTATATTTCTACAAATACTAGCCTGACAAATATCATAAAATTTATTCATCAGCAATTACTTCACTTCACAATTGAAGGTTCTCGACTTTTAAATAGTAATTATCATGAATTACCGATGATTCTAACTGGAGATTTTAATGTTAATTTTCGCTCTCAGGAATCTCAGCCGTTAATTGATTTTTTAGAAGAAAAATTTGATTTATCTATGAATACTTCTCGACTTCATTCAACAACGCGTTTCGGTACAACGATAGATGCTGTATTTTCAAGAAAAGTAGCAAATTTAGAGAGTAAAATTTATGTTTCACATTATAGTTACCACAAACCTATAATTTCGTACGTAAGAAATTATTATGACATTCAATTACCTGTTTCGAATGAATAATATTAATATAACATTTAAATAATCTTTGTAAAGCACATGAATAATAAATATAATTAAATTATAATATAATATTTATTTATTTAAGTTAATATTTAATCATTTCAGTGATATATGTCGTCAACGCCAAAGAAGTTTTACTTCAATCGCGCGTAAAGGTTACACGCACACACTTTTTATATGTTTTTTTTTGTAACAAAAGATTTTTAACAATTTAAACGAGGTTCCGGAGGTTCTTTATTGATAATAAATGTACAAAATGCTTAAGGTGCTGTTATTTTAATTAGTCTATAATAGAACTGTTTTTGTGATAGAGTAATAATTGGATGCAGCTTTATCTCTACTAGACACCCCAGTATCCTACCTAGTATAGTATAGTGTATAATATCCTTTACTAGATAATATGTATTATACAATACATTAATATCTTGGTATGTATGTACGTTAACAGTAACAATATTTTCAGGGTCCGGGTGGCGGTGCGTGCGGTCCGCGGCGTTAATGATGACAAGGAGCCGCGTGCGGGGGGACGCCATACAGAGCGTGCCACTGTCGCACTCACCACCTAGCCAACATGTTTACGAGGTTAGTTGCTTACTGAATTGGGGAGAATAGGGAGAATGAGTTTGGTTATGTTATGATATATACTTACATAGAAATCTAAATAACATTGCCTTGTTATTTAGATTTCTATGGATATATATAATATTAAATTGCCGTATAATAGGGGGAAACGGGAACATTAAGATTTAGAAATATACCTTTTGCAATTTAGAGCGTGCCACTGTCGCACTCACCACCTAGCCAACATGTTTACGAGGTTAGTTGTTTACTGAATTGGGGAGACTATTGCAAAATTAATTAATAATATTTCTTACATTTTCTTATTCATTATCAATTTTATGATTGTGGACTTATCATTTGTATCTTAAAGTGTGTTAAAGTTCTGTAATTAATGCTCATGAGCGATGGTTGTCGATAACCTCACTCAGGCAACTCACCAGCTCCATAGCCTGTAGTTGAAGGTGAAGTTATAAATGTGCATTTTAATATTCCATTTTATAACGATATTTCCAAATACGTTTTATAACGATACAAATACTAACATTCGTACTCATACCTATTGCAAATTGTACTCGAATGTTAACACGCAAGTGAGTGATGTGAGAGTCTTATATGCAAATGCAGCTATTTGCCGACCATGGATACGGTAAAAGTTTGTATACCGCACAACACAATATAATTTTTATTTTAAGTTCTATATCTGTTTCAACTAGAATACACCACGAACATGATACGTGACATGTACGTGACACTTAACTTACGATACGTCAAATGAGATTTTCGTGATCAAAACCATGGTTTCACCGTTAAGAAGTCCCGTGTGCGGTAATTAGCGTGTGTGACGATTTTCAAGGATATTATTTTTAGATATCATGATAATTTGAATCGTGCTATTACGATTTTTGAGGCTGTGTCGTCACAGTTTAATAATGAGTTATAGATGTCGTAGGATAATGCCTTCATCATGCTTTTATATTTTGCTAATATATGTAATTGTTATCACTTCAAGCAGTGGTGGCTCAGTAGTGGGGACCTCGGACTTCAAATCGATAAGGTTCGAGACTAGGCGAGCGTGCAGGAAATAAATTGGTTTTTCAATATTATCTGTGCATGTTATAACATCACCACTGCTCGAACGGTGAAGGAAAACATCGTGAGGAAATCGGCATGTCGAAGAATTAAAGTTCGACGACATCTACCAACCCGCTATTGGCCAGTATGGTGGAATAATGCCTGTATACCCTCATAGGAGGCTCGTGTCCCAGCAGTGGAAATGAATATGGGCTGATGATGATGATCACGTAAATGTTCTCAAATTTTTCTTTTGCACAAGCTACTGATAGGTAAACTATAACGAGATCAGAAATAATATAATGACTTCATTGATGAAAATTGAAATGGACAATTCATTTCATTATATTTTTATTCTCTGATATTTATTTTGTTAAAATAATTCTTTCTAGAGTCCTCTAGGTATCATTAAGGTTTTTTTCTAGGTTTTTTTTTATATTAACTAAAAATGATCTATAGTTCATGAGTATGATAATGTTTTCGTTTATATTTATAATTTGAAAGATGTAGAGTCGCCTAATTTTCTGCTAATTCATTTATCCATCCATATGTTGCTTAATTTATGGAAATAACTTGGACTAACATAACTATTTATATTATCTGTTAGTTTATTACAACGTCTACAGTAAACATATACGTATAATATTTACTTGTAACTGAAATAATTTAGTTTAAAATATGTTTCTTGTTTCGTATGGTATCGATTCCATATAGAAGGTACATTGAATGAAAAGTATGATCCCTTAGGCTCCTATACTTTTAGGCTATAAGCCTTATAGTTTAAGCTTTAAAAGTATAGAAGCTTTACTCAAATTTTCTTACCAAATCACATGAAAAACAGTTACACGAGCAGGTAATAACTACAATTTCGTCGGCCTATGTACATAGTTTCATTATTGCGCTAAATGTGCTAACAGTGACGTTCCGCAGCCGTACTAATATTGATCTGATGACGTAGCAAGTGTTAAATGTATATCAAAATGTGTTGTAACATGCATGTTTGTATTTTATATCGATTGTGTTGACAGGGGTTTATAATTTTCGGCAAATTACATAGTTATATGTAGCTGGTGGTAGAGAAAAGCTGAATTTTGCCAGATACATTTGATTCATGGGAAACTTTGGCAGTTCTTTAAAACTGTATGATATTATTGAGACGCAAGTTTATCACCACGTGTGTCTGATCGCATATCAAATAAGATTGTATTTTAAACCTAATTTCATTACGCTTAATGTAACTGCAATGTAGAATTTCTCAATTTAAAAAGCATGTGTAGGATGCATCGTTCTTTAATGGATCTACACCACAGGCGTAAACTTAAAAATAATATTTTTTTAAACGAATTTTTAATTTTGTCTTCTCAAAAATCGGCAAAAAACTCGACAATTATACTTTCAAAAGTTCACCAATTCACAAACTAATTCTCTCGCATTCTAATATGTGTCAAGTAAATCTTGACGAGCTTCAATATTAGTCGGACAGTTTCTACGTTCCTCGCATAACTTCTTTACCTTTTTTGTTCAAATCGCTCAAAATAACGTAATGCGCATACGACCATTACGTTTAGAACCTGCGACCACTGAAAGCTAAACTTTGATATACTATACATACAGTAATAAAATTTCCTGTCACTTGCTTAATACTTTATGGGAATTATAATGTGTCTTGAAACCATTGAGATAATATTAATATGGAGTCGATACCGCCTACACCACTTATGTTCCACTCAACATACGTCATGTGGCGTAACTGCACTCAGTCGCTTGCTCGCTCATTGGCGCGAACGTCACGCTCATTTTTTATTTGTTTTAAAGTGAAACGCATCAAATATGCCTACGTGTGTGTTACGATATTGCACAAATAATACAAATAATACGGAAAAGTGCAAAGGAATAACTTTTCAATCAGTAAGTAATTAGATAATAATTTTTAAAACTTAGTTAGAACAAAATTTTTGGCGGGCGACATTTTGCGTCATTTGTCATAGATTAAAAATTTAAGATATGACATTGGGCATGAAATAAGTGTTGTTAGTAATATTTGCTGGCGTATATTTTTATAGTATAAAATAATAATTTTACATATTTAGAAAAGCATAGACTGGTTGTTAATTGAAAAAAGGTGAAATCATGAAATATGAAAATCAATTACTTAATCACCAATTTTTTTTTGTTAATTGATTTTAATCAATTTTAATTGATATTGTATAAGCTACTGACTTGAACGTATAATTGAATTATTATTTATTTATCTGCACTAATATTATAAAGAGGAAAAATTTTGTTTGTTTGTTTGATTGTAATAAATAGGCTCATAAACTATTGGACCGATTTTGATGAAATTTGGCACAGACAATATTTAGACCCTGAGAAAAAACATAGGCTACTTTTTATTGCGAAATATGTACCACGGGCGAAGCCGGGGCGGACCGCTAGTTCAGAGATTAATATTTTTTCTATTCAAGGTTTCCATGTCTGGGTCGTGAAGAAAGGGAAAAATGGGTAAAATTTGTCCAAAACAACCGCAGTGAAGAAACCTGGTTACCATCCGATAGAACTAGCATCTGTTCATTGCATTTTCGCGATGAGGATAAATATACCACAAAAGCGGGAAGGCGTATTCTAAAGAAGTCTGCTGTTCCTTGTATTGATGTTAGTAATAATAATAAAATTTTACGGATTTGTATAACAAATAAAATATTATTTTAGCCATCACTAACATTATTATTATTATATTTATTTTAGCCGAAGGTGTGCTACAATAGTACTGGAACAATACAAGCAATTTCTGAGCCGGGAACATGTTCTGAGGATGATGAACTAAATATAAATAAACACAATTTTTACACGGCTTTTATTTTTTTTCTAAAAAAGGCTCAATTTGTAAGGAATGAAACTTCCCATAGCCCATATTGAACCTCCTCATCCTATATTATATGCCAGATATTGTTAGCCCCGCGTAGTAAAGTCAGTTTATATCTGAAATAAATATTAAGTAAGTACAAAGAAAATTTCAAGTCAACGTGCATGTAAGGAGTGGCACCCAATAAAATAGACAGAAAGAAACAAAGTGTCGCCTCTATAGCGGTGAGTCAGTGACATCGCATAATCTATGACTGTCTAGCCGTCATTCGCGCGCCCCGCGCCGCCATCTTGGCGCACAGATTTTGTTCGTGGTGTCTGCTCCATTATTAATATTATCTCAATGCTTGAAACTGAATTTAGATATGAGGGTAATGTTTTTGTAGCTCTACATATTATGTGAACGTAAGGTAGTTTTAACAATCATATAATAAGACACACGACTAAAACAAATAGGCAATGTAATAGTGTGTGTGTGTGTGTATGTTGTATCAACCAGCAGTATGGTAAAGGTGTGTAAATAAATTTATTTTACTTTTCCATAAGCAATTAATGTAGAGCCTTTTTTCATTCCCTCCATGACACACTTCATGACGATATATTTTTACAATAATAATATAAATCTTATGGTCTCTAGTGGAAAGCAGTCCTAAGTTGTTTAATGCTAGCTATTTATATTAGGCTGAGGATGACTTGCTCTTACAGTAAGTTGGGTAAAAAGTAAAAAGCACAACTATTTTACCGAAGCATTCCAAAATAATGTTGAACAAAATTCTTTATGCCTATTGGATATCAAAATAAAACAGTTTGGTACATTTTTAGGATTTAGAACATTGGTTTTTTTGTTATATTATACATAAATGAATTTATGTACGGCTACACGCTATTGTATACTTTATCAGTAAAGCTTAAATATAACAGAGATCATCCATCTACATTGCTTAAATTATTCAAGTAAAAAATAGTAAATTTATTGTACTGAATATTAAACCTATATATATACCTGATGTGATGTGAACCCTCTTTATTTAAAAAGTTATAGTAAAAAATGCTTACGTAAAAATACTATTTATAATAGGAAGAAAGAACTTATTTCAATCTCGATTGAAAAAACCTTTTATAGAACCAAGGTCAACACCCCAAAACAAAAATATCTATCTCACGATACACATCCTACTCAAACTAATTCACTTCACAAATTAAATCGAAACATTTCAGTAACTTTCAAAGCATCACTCAAACGTACATTTAACGCACAAATTGACTCTTGCGCATGTTAATGGATAAAACTTATTGATGCATCAATCACTAATCCGTTCTAATTGATTGATACATTTCCTTTCAATGCTTTTTGTTTCGAGATGCTATTAATGAGATGGCAGATAACTGATATAATCGAATTTAATGTTTTGTCGATTTGTTGTGAACCTTTGAAGCCGTTCGCACTTAACTTTGTTATGTCTGTCTTACGTGAAGTGTGATGTATCTATATTCTGCAGTACTTATATAAGTATAGAGAAAGCAACTGCTTTTCGTTGGTCTTACTAAGCTTCAAAAAGGTCGCTATGATTATAGTATTGTCTGGGTTAATATGCATTTCACCGCTTCCTTCAAAAGATGTATTATATTATGATGACTTACTGAAAATTGATTACATAAGTTGATATTATCAACTTATATATTCAATGAAATAATGATTCGAGTTGTGTTTGTATTTCTCCGTAAAGTAAGTTAATTGTCAAGGAAGTTTAAGATACTAGCTTATCAGTGTTTCTGTTTCCATTAATAAACAAGATTTATTGATAATTTCCAATTCATTACGAACTTTTTAAACTGTCTTCTGTTTCGTATGCTTTTGAACTAATTTCAGATATATTTCAAAATTGAAATATTTAGCTATATAATTAATAACAATTGTATTTATACTATGTTATGTGAAGTCCCATGTCCCCAATCGGGGTAAGGGGCATATGCATTATGCATACATCTGTTTCACTGATCGATTTTCTTTAGGGACAAGTAGGTGATCAGCGTTCTGTGTCCTGCCACACCGAGACATTTTTTTTTCTTCGTCTCCACCGGGAATCGAACCCAGGACCCCTCGGTTCTACGCTCACGCGTCAACCACTGTACCAAGGAGGCGGTCATACTATGTATTGAACATGTGATAAAACCAAACACCAAAAATATTTTAATTGAATCAACCATTAGCCATCAGCTTTGAACCTCTTAAATGTTTATTACACTTTAAACTTTCATTTAGAACACAAAACATTTGCGATATAGATTCAAACCTTCGACGATGGTATTAATTATTCATTTCATTGCATATTCCTAACAATATCGTTTACTGTCCACGTTTATTTATAGTTTTAACCTTGTGACATGGAAAATAAGGTGCTAGCCGCTCTCCCACCGTTTCAAATATAATTGTTGGTACATTTATCAACTGCGTATCGATTTATGTATCCGATCGCGTTATTTATAACGATTTTTATTTTCCTGAATTGATAATGCATGTAGTGCAAATAAATTAGCATTGATTTTATATTATCATGTAATGTTATATTTATGTGATTGTTGTAACTTGTAAACAACTATTTTCAGCTGAAAAATATTCGATTTCGAATCAAATTCTAATTTTGTTTCAATCTACGATATATTATTTGTAGTAAATAAACTTCTTCATAAAAATTGCCTTTGGATCAAACTAGGGTTTGTTTATTTAGAATTTAATTTTTCGTCATTCGAAAATAAAATATATAGACCTTTGACCTTTGATCCCAAGGTCAAAGCTGTATTTTAATATTCGATACATTCTTAATTAAAGTATGTAGGTATTACTTAGGTATAACAATAGTCCAACATCCAAAGGCAATTTTTATGAAGAATTTTATTTACTACAAAAAATATTTCGTAGTAATTGTAAGAATATTTTTATTGAAATTATCAATTAAATTAAACAACAATAAACATAACTAAACGAATCTTGTACGAGAAAATGTCGTTACAATACCCCCATATAGCTTTATGTACAGATCGTGTAGGAGAGCTATCTTAAATAATAGTTAGGATGATATCCAAAGAGATAAGACAGCATAAAATAAGTTTATCTACACCTGTAACGCTATAAAACATTGCTGTTAGGTAGGGTTACCATTTGTTAGACTTCAAAGTTTACACTAAATTAGGGAGTTTTGGGACACGGTAAAATATGAATTATGTTTTTTAGAAAGGAAATAAAGCCGAAAATAATGCGTATTTATTATTCACGAAAGAAATAGCTGTCTACGATTTAATTGATAAAGGTAAGCAAGATTTATTATTTATGCCTAAGATTAGTTCTTTATTAATTGAATCAATTTGTTTTTGTATTTAAAAATTGTATATAGAAATCGAAAATGCTCTTTGAGAAAAATATATAAAATATCCAATGGAATGATCCCCCTCATAAACAGTTAAATTGCACCAATAATTACGTACACCAAGAAAATATGTTGTTTCTTTCCTAAAAACATCCCAACTCTATTTTTTCGGGACTTTTCACTAACTCCTGGTAACCCTACAACAGAGCTAGTTCTACGATGCATTCCCACGAAGGAATAGTTCATAATAAATACATTGCTCCAATATCCGCGATCACATTAAATCAGCTTTATTCGAGTTGAAGGGATGTAGTGATAAATGTGTAAGTAGAGGTGTAAATGATACGTTAGAAGATTAATTCCGCTTGCTTATCTTAAAATGTTACGTATTGAGTATTGAATTAACAAATAACTTGTAATAAGTATTCTGTTTTTACAGTTGATCCATAAGCAATTAAATTAACGAATGGTCCCTGTTGGAGTTTAAATGGTTCAACTTTTATTATGCTATTTTAATGGCAAAATTACAAGTAAGACATAGGCGTTTATTGTAACATAATGTCCTAAATAAATAATAACTTTATTACACCTTTAAATTGTAAATACATTGAACCATTACGAATAATAGACAGAAATCGATAAAACGAGTAATAAAAAACATAGCAGGATATTATCCTTAGGCATTATAATTCAACTTTCATATTCTTTGTATTCCAAGTAATAAATCAGAATTAATGTTGACCTTTATCTCTTATTCCTGTCAAAGAAAAAAACTTGTTATTTTGCGGTTAAAATTAATGCTTAGAAAAGCAAAGCCTGATGCCAATGTCAATCATTTAAAGCGACTTATTCGTGCGTCGGTCTATTCGACTTTGGTCTTTAATGTGTAGTAATAAGTTCTAATTTACCTTGAATAGAAGTCTTTAGGCCTATACGTTATTAATTGCTTTTAAAAACATTATATTGACTTATGTAATTAAAGTAAAAGGAAAAAATAAGTGATGAATTGGCAACGTGCATATATTAAAGCCCTTGACACGTATTTAATATTTATTACAATAATTAGTGGTTGAGATTTCGATCTTATGGTTAAACCATGACTTGATGAAGGCTTTATACAAGGATGATCTTGAGTGGAATTATTTACTTCAACACAGAAGCTAGAAATAACCACTCTTTTAGACTAATCACTTAAGGTAGAGTGACTCTACTTCTTCCGTTTTCATTTAATCGTTTTACTTAGAGATGATTTTTGATTTTAATTATTTTAAAATTTCCTTTATTTTAATGCAAAAATAATACGATAATTCGACACAGTAATATGTAATATTACATAATATACACAGTACTGTACATGTACAGTAATATTACACGATACGTCTTTTCTAGTTTAGTGTTTAGTGATTGTTTTCATAGTAGTACAATAGTGTAAAAAAGAGTGGTAGTGAAATTGCTATTTATTTAAGAAAAAATATCAGATTACGGAAACACTTTTTTCACAATAGGAAAATTTATCATCACCAGTTAGCTTTCTATTTAAAAAATCTCCTAAAATATATTGAAAGAGAAAACATGGAACATTTTGTAACCGTTAAAAATAACAGGACTATTATCAGCAGAACATATTCACGAAACTGGATGTAAATCTAATTTGGTTACTTTACTACGAGGCTGATTCTAATCTTTTATATTTGTATTACCAAACAAATTGTCTAGTTAACAAAAAGAGCTACAATACCGATTACAAAAGGAAGCTTCAATTATACCTTTTATCATTTTAAGTATGTGAATTTATCAGTTGTTTATCCTTATTAAGATCCTGGTTCATTTAAGTTAATAATATTGGTATATTAAGAATCAGATACGGAGCTAATAAGTTAAATTTATCAATACTTTTTATTAGAGGTTACCTATTACAAATATCAGTTTTCCAATAGAATCGTTTAGATTCATTACAACTATAATTTTATAAGCAAAATGATGCTTATAAACGCTATTTTAATATATACGACGAATATAATATATTACATGTTTTGGGGCTCTACAATTTATGGAGAAGTAGCTCCGAGTCGTAATTGTGATATAATCTGAGATGTGAAACCCAAAGGATATTATGTAACAATCTCAAATGCTTGTTTACATGCATAACAAATACAAAATCATACGTCACGTGCCACTCATAATTACAATAACTATTTAATGATGCAATGCTCCGTAAAAAGGCTTCCTTCTCATCAATTCAAGGTCACCATGACTAATTGGAGCCAACAAAAAAGCTTACATGAATGATTCATTGATTGTTATCACTTAAGCTCATATTACGTTAGTATTCGAATTAATGCGTATTTGTAGGAAGGGAAAACCTTGTGAATATAATCTATTTACTAGGTGTTTACTGTGTTTTCATGTTTTATTCTTGAGTAACTACCCTGTCAATGTTATATGTGACAGTTGATTGGCTTTGACACAATGCTCCGTATTATATTTACAAAATTGCATCTCAAATGATTATTTGCATTTAAAATATTCGTGATTTTTTTAATCTACTTTTATTTTCACTATACTCTATTATTTAAATATACTGAATCAGTTGTAAATTTAAACAGAACAAATAATACTAACACAAAGCGCTCAACAAACGAAACGGCTATACCAAAAGAAACAAGGCAGGATACCAATAAAATTCAATTACAGCGATAACCCGTCTCACAGCGCTATACTTTAAATGTAACAGCAAATCAATGATACATAAATAAAACAATAACATTAAACAAAGGATTTATTTCAATTACAAGAAATGAGCGTGAAAAACAATTATAAAACGATCGGCAATACATATCTGAAGCGGGCACTAAACAACGCACGCCTGGACGGCAGAGCGTTCATTAGCTGACAGCTAATTTTAATCTCCGATTAAATACTAGACTTCTGTCAGTGGTTAATAATGAGGCGGTGGGGATAATAACTTGTTGATGACAGATTTGTAGCACGTATAGACTTAGCCACTCTGCTGATAACTCGAGAAGTATTTTTATAATTACGAGTAATAAGTGATGCTGATGAGGTGGTAACAGCATGAGTGTAAATTACGAGTGTTGATTATTTTTCTTGAACAAATTAAAAAACGATAGCACTCCTCTTGTAACTATCTCCTCTCTTTCTATTAAACCTCCACATTTCTAAATTATATCAAAATATTCGTCGTTTGGCGGTAGGATTTTAGTTTTTCGTTGCATTGAAAAACTTGATCGTTTGTAATGATGCGATAATTCTTCGAATGCACATTTTTTAGTCTTAAAAACAATACAATAGGTAACTAGCATTTTACGTAATATGATCGACTAATGAGCTAGGTTATTAGTGGTCTATTAACCTTCGTCTGTCAGGTGATGTCGGCTTTTTTGACCTGTGAACCCTCATGACCTTAGCCTGTAAGTACTTCACTCTAACCTTAAGGAGTCAATAAGTCTTGTCATATTAAAAAATTAGGAGAAAATAAAGCAATATATCTTTATAAATATTTTAAAAGTGTTCAAGATACAGTAGAGCTGTAATATTTCCTCCCTTTCGATCCTTGTTTATACAACGATAATCATCTTTTAGAATGGTATCTAATCTATCACTACACCCTGACCATCGACCACACAGGTTGTGTGGTCGATGACCCTGACCTACAAAAAACTATATTCCTTTTCCTAAACTGCATTTGTATCTTATGTTAAAAATTCAATAATCAAGAGGCTGGCGTAAGGTCGTCGCTCGCTTGCTCACAATGGTTCTCATTAGTACGCTATTTGCGTGCACTAATTATTGCGACACGACCAATGTCAAATGCCCTTTGTCAATATTATCCTGCTTTTTCTGCTTTTTCCTGCGCTTTCTTTGGCGGGGTTTTTAAACTGAGCGGATGGAACGGGCGCTAATTTTATTATATTCATTGAAGAGTTTGTTGTTTATAAAAGTGAAGTAAGTTGGATACGTTTAAAGGGATATAAAAACTAAAGAGGAGTAATTACTCCGTACGTAAAATATAGAATTCTATATTTTACGCTCTATATATTTTACAAGCTATAACGTAATTCGAACTAATTTTAAAATCTATTACAGATTTGTTAGAATTAAATTTGAGAGGTGGATCAGAACATATTTAAATCCTTTATTTTAAGTAACATACCTAATTATGATATAGGTAGTTAAAATTTAAAAACGAGTAGACCATATTTAAATACCAGCGCACCTTTTGATCGATCACTTTTTATACTATTTTAAATATTTCCAACCGCTTAATTTCTAAACAATTTTGTTCAATAATATTTCGAAAAGCAAGGAATTATTACGTAAGAAAACGTACATTTACAAGTTTTGCGTGTGATATAAAGAAAATTGTTCGCCTCGGGTTGCACTTAGCGCACTTTCATAACAATTGCAGCCAGACTCATAATCAGCTCTTTATAGAGGCTTGAACCTTATAATATACTGTAAAATGGATAGATGGGATTTTTATTGCGTCTAAACTATCATCATGGCGCTCATTGATTTTTTATGACTATTCTGTGAATAAATTTAAACCTAGTTGGTGTAAATTTATTGAAAATTGTTTTGAATGGATTTTGGTTTGCAAAAAACATGTTGTTAAATCATCTGAAATAGAATTTTTCATTTAGGTACCTATAATAGTATTACTTGTATTGTAATATTTCATATTGCATTTATTTTTGTCATAAGATTTACTTTTAATTTACTTTTATTATGGAATTTTCATCCATTCCGAAGAATATTTTAATGTTCGATTAGAACTCTACCTATTCAACTTCTATAAATATTTCCTTAAATTACAACATTTTTCTCTCAATTTATTAAACTAAACATAACATAATAGCGAGCAATAGCCGCCATATCAATTTCCATACTATTAAAATTTATAGACCGTTCAAAGATAGAGGAATGGTCCATACGAATAGAAGTAATGTGAGGCCGTGTTAGGTTCAAAGATACCCTGTTGCGGTTTATATACACTACCATGATGTAGTGTATGGTGCTTGGGAGAAGCAGAACCGTGTTATTGTTCAGTTTTATGTAATGAAAAGTGTTTTACTTCAGGAACTACTACTTACACTTGATGGAAAGTTGAATGTTCGAAATCAATAGACAGATGAAGAAGTGAAATTGAACTTTAAAATTTAAATCGAATCTTTAATCTAGATATAGCATTGGGCAATATCTATTCAATTTTTCCATTTGCTAAAATATTCTAATGAAATAAAAGATGGAGTGAAATTTTCCCCTCCAAATTTTTTTGACGAATTATCATATGTAAATCACCTTAATTTTATTAGGACTTTAACAAAGTTACCTACTATTGTTGCAACAAAATTACTAGAAGGGTATCTAACTAGTCATAGAAGTCAGAAGTGGCTTTGTAAATTTGAGTTAAATTCGATCGTAAACAATATAAAATAAATATCCTCCTTGTCAATGTGTTTCCTATTTTGATAAATTCATTCGCTTATCAAATGTACACGCTAAACACCCTCACAACTTGGACCAACCACGAGGCGATATTGGAAAATTGTCTAAATTATTGAGTACCCGTACCAACGTGCGGCGTGGGAAAACAGGTGGGGTTTTCACGTGAAATTACATGCTGTGTGTACGAAACACTACTGTACACTCGCTATGATAAATCGATAATCATATCCTGAACGTAATTTCTATGAATGCACATTGTATATACGAATGGGCATTTCAGGTGTATGGTTGGCTGCGTTTTTAAAGGTCACGCGGGTTATAAAATATGTATAGGGAAAGGATGGAAAGGAATGTGATAGTGAAATTTAAACAGACACATTTTTCGTGTCTTAGGTGTTTAGATATGTACAACATTGTACGTATTGTTATTTTTTTATTTATTAAAGGTTTACCAACAATTGTTACACAAATTGACAAATATGCATAAATTTAATCTTAAAGCTAAGTGTACAATTTAAGATAGGTAAACACCACATACATAAATAAAATTTAGACTTTGAAAGTTATTCAGTATATTAATAACAGTACTATATTATTATAAAGATATACTTGTAAGAATATGTTTATTATAGGTATGTATAACGTAAGATCTAACATATGGGAACAAATTAATTTATTTTGTGCCCTAAAATGAAAATAAAAACTTACCTATACAAACCTAATTAGCGTTTTCATATACGACATAACAATATGAGTTTAATAAGAAAAAGTTATATTTAAAATATTTACGAGTACCAGCTCTACATTTATCCCAATTTACTCATTCTTATTGTATGTACCTTTTTGTATACAAGCAATTAACATTTCTGGCGTGAGAATTTCAAGACATACTTTCTTTTTAAATATATAACAATACGACAGATGTTTTCTTACATTCCCCAATTCAGGAAATTTGCATTTATAATTACCAATTATTTTTAAGGTGATTTCTGGGCAAAAAGAAGATTGGGCCAAAGGCGGCTAGAGGAGTAGTATTTAAAGTTTGTAAGAAGTATTGAAACTGGCATAAGTATTTTAGTGTTTTAATTGAAGTTGCATTAAGATCCTTGAACAGGATACTTTTTTTCTATTCAAGCAACCATTTTTAAAACTAAACCATATCCCAGTATTAGTTTAATTTTAATTTTGCAACGTTATAAACAATTTATTTTGTAAATATGTATTCCTATATTTTAATAATACCAAATATTAATTCCCTTCTAAGGGCAGAGAGCGTTAACTCGCAGTTCTGTTATAAGCTATGCATAGCAAATGATAATTGACGTTGCCTTCCTATTCGTTATTACAAAACATTAAATACATTTAATAGTTGTAAATGGCCTACGCACTATGTTTTTGTTTACGTGATAATAGCTAAAAACAATATGATTGGGAAATCGTACTAATATTATAAATGCAAAAGTTTGTGATATGTATGTATGGATGTTTGTAACTCTTTCACGCAAATACTACTGAACCGATTATAATGAAATTTGGCACAAAGAGGGTAACTTGGATTCACAGGAACGGGCACTATGCGGGTTTTGCTTTGAAAACGCGGGCGAAGACGCGGGCGGAAAGCTAGTTCTATATAATACGTAAAAATGTCCTGCTTTATATGAATTTTATAATTAAGACTTGAATGAATATATTAAGATTATTATTTTAATTTTAAATCGAGTCTTTGTGATTTGACCTGCAATCTACATACCTGAACAGTTTTAATCTATTTGTTTAGTAAATTATTAATCGCCTCTTTAAAAATTAAATAATCCTTTGTATATAAAGCAGATTTAAAGGCTTATTAGACCACCCAATTTTTAGGGACCCTAACCCTAACTAAGAGTGGTGTAATAAGACTTAGGGAGTTAGTGTCCCGATTTAGGGCGATCGGGTCTGCCCGATCTGCCTAGCTCCCTAAGCGCCCTGCAGATTGGGTGATGTAATAACGTTTAGGGCGGTTAGGGAGCTCAGTTGCCGCGCGACTGTTGCGTGAAGTGGCTGCTTTTGTATGTAAGGTGTCACCAAACTTCCCTACTACAGGTTTATATTATAACTTAAAAGGGAAGTTCCAAATGTTTGTGATCACACCGCCATGTTAACAAATAAATAAATTGTTTAAATCAATTGTATATTTAATTGTTTTAAAACTCAACAAGTGTTCAAATTGTTCTGCACCTACTCTAATTAATTCATTAAAACTCCCGTTTCAAGCACGCTTAGTATTTGCATATTTGAAAGCTTTTCACGTAACCGCAAATACTCTTTCACCCAGATCTTTCTCTTCTTTTTTAATATTTGTTATTGCGTCAACGGTTGCCACTGCTACAGCAACTTTTTGAAGTTTCGATACTGACGGCGGCATAATGTAAAATGCAACAATACGTTTATCTCTCTAGACATTCGCGTATAAACTGAGTTAGGGCCCAATTCGCAGAGAAGTGTAATAAGCGCCACACTAACTAGGGAACACGCCCACCCTAGATGCAGGGCCCTTCATATCGGGTAGTGTAATAAGCCTTTTAAAGTATCAAAAATCCAACTTAATATTTATATTGCATGATTTAATAATAGTTCCCGGAATTAAACATAAAATGTTTTTATTAACATTTACGTTACTTACTTCGCAGTTCCGACAACAAATCAGAAAAGCCATTAGGCATACAAATGGGAGGTCATGGTTAAGAACTGTAGGCAAAGTGACCACTAATTTTAGGCATTTTATTTCGCCTTCACTTGTGTTACGCAATAAAGTAACTAATGAGTAAATTGCTTGTACGCGTATAATTATTAAAAAACCTTAAGACATTCATTAGACAATAATTTGAAAAAAAAAAATGTTTACTATGGGAAGTTAAAAGGCTCGGATATTATTAAAAAAGCCACAGTTCGATAATAAACATATTATATGCACATTATTGTACCGTATGATTTTATGTCAATAATTATATCTACTTTTATTTATATACCATCTCAGCTTTAATCGATGGCGGTAAATATCGTAAGTAGACCAATATTTCCAAGAACTAAAAAGTTCAACAACATGTGACATCCACCAATCATACTGCAGGGCCAGTGTGTTGGATTATGACCAATCTAGTGCAAACAAAATTGAGCTGATAACTATATCTTTTTTATAAGTAATAATAATGCAATATGAAAAAATAAGGCATATTTTTTATCACAAATATGTTAATTTAAATTGTAACAAAAGTGCATAGGTACCTACAGTAATAAAATTTTATTTCATGATTGTGCACAAAGAAGGAAAAACAAAAGTAGGTATAATGTTTACTATTCGACTCTATAATTGTTTCTGAAGCTATAACGGACACAAATACACCATCTAAGAGATTATTATTCGATACAGATTTAAAAATGATCTCATTCCGGCATTCATTTTAACGTTTAAATTGTAAAATTACTCGCAAACGAATAATATAAATATGCAAGTTGACCTTTAAACAATTGCTGTATACAATACTCTATACTTCAATTACTTCAAGGTCAATTGAAGAATTTAGGAAATATAAAAAACAATTTGGCGTTTTATTGGAATCGTTATTAATATTAATAGATTTGGTATAG
This sequence comes from Colias eurytheme, assembly GCF_061535395.1. Taxonomy (NCBI): domain Eukaryota; kingdom Metazoa; phylum Arthropoda; class Insecta; order Lepidoptera; family Pieridae; genus Colias; species Colias eurytheme. Next base: position 6,086,348 of record NC_142999.1, on the reverse strand, counting down.
AAGCGACAGAAGGTTAGTAATCGTATGTTTTAAATATCGCATACAGTTTTTTACAGGAAGGACGATTTTCACCATTTTATCTCTGGGTATATAAAATCTGTTTAGATAGATAGGTACCTATATATTTGTTAATTAAAAATGTGATCTATGAATCACATATTGTCTACATAACCAACATAAGAATTACAGTAATTCTGCTTCTAAAATATGCAATGATAGACGTGGGAGGCCATGATGCTTATGACTATGATGAAGATAAATTAAATAATATCCTCTGTATTAAGTCTATATTCATAAAATTTAAATATAGATATTATATTTTATGCGACATCTCAATGGCAAGATTATTTAATATAAAACCATTATTTTTTACTGTCAAAACTATGAATATTCTCACAGAGCGCAAAATACAAAGCAATCGTAAAGCTATATAAAACCGATGGGTCTCCATTAAAATCAATTTAAATACTTAATAAATCTTCAATAAGTGATAAACCTGTTATAGTATAATTATTCGCACGTCGAATCGGTGAATGTCTTTTGAGAACTGACAAATTGTAGCACATTAAAAAATATGAAGTATTTTAACACTAACGTTTTAAATATAAATATTTTAGCGTTAATGCAAATAAATGTTTGAAGTTATTTATCACATGGATATTTACAATGTTGTTAATTGTTTTGTTTTTCTGTAATATTTCGGTATTACTTTTTTGTCTCGACCATATCAAAGTATTGTACGAACTTGAACAAAAAATTAGCATACATTTAAGATTTATGAAGATAAAAAAGGGAGTTAGCGCAATAGGAAAAATCAAATCTGATTTAAATTCTTATAAAGAGAATAGCTATTTCGCTAACTTTATAATTAATATGTATTCAAATCGGTGCAAATTTTTTTGGTGTGGCTGTTCCATTGGTGAAGTTGCTCCTAATAAATTGGTTTAATTTTGTTATTAATCGTAATACGCTCTGCAAATTGGTCAATTCAATTCACACAGTTAAAAAACACAGATATATAGTTAAATATTAAGTAGTTTATAAATATTCAAAACTTGTTTAAATATTTAAAACGCGATTTATTAAACGTCCATGACCGTTCTCTTTAAACTGCGAAACGTTGGTAAAAATACATCATGTTCATTAAATGTGATCCATATTGGTTAATTCTAAGTTAAAACCAACCTCGTCCCCCAGGTTCGACCAAGGCAAATCAACGAAAGGCGCGAGCAAACTTCGGCGCGACCTCATCAACGCAGAGATCGCCAACCTTCGGGACCTGCTGCCGCTGCCGCCCTCCACTAGGCAGAGGCTCTCACAGCTACAACTGATGGCACTCGTTTGTGTGTACGTCAGGAAGTCTAATTACTTTCAACAAGGTTAGTCTGGTTCATTTTATTGGTAAAACATGGAAAGATTATTCAGAAAAAAAATATCTACGTATATATGTCGTGGTCATATCGTAGATTTGATCATTTCATGATATGAGTGGCCATTTCACGAAATTGTCGCATATCGTGAAATGGCCAATTTAGTTTGGCCACATCATGATGTGGTTTGGGCAGATCAATGATAAGAAATCGTTTCACGATATGGCCAATTAACGCACGGTTTTTTCATGAAATGATCAAAATTATTTGATCATATCGTAAAATAGTTACATTAATCGTTGGTAGAGGCGCTGCAAGCTCTGTGTTTATGTGATAAGATGGTGGCCGCTGGCGAAAATTAAATTATTCGCAGTTAAAAACTTCATAATTCGTTTAATAACAATATTATGAAGAAAGTCATAGCAAAGAATTTACGACGAAGAGGTACGAGTACTATGGAAAATGTGGATATCTTATATGTATTTAAGAAAAAATGCGACTTAAATAAAATAATTTAAGAAACTACTACTATATTATTATAATTGTTTGTTTTTTAAAAAGCGATCCGCTTCTGGCACTCGCCGGCCGCTGCCGCGGCACGCTCGCTTTGCTCGCTCGGCTCGTGCGTTGTTTATCAAAGTCTAACCTAACCTAACCTAACTGTTTTCTATTGCAAAAACGATTCGCTTCTGGCATTCGCCGGCCGCTGCCGCGGCACTAACTTTAATGACATTAAACAAGTTTTTAGAATATAGTTATTCTGAATTTTTTTAATATTTTATGGACTCTTTATATTTTATACGATCTGGCCAAATGTGGATGACCAAATCGTGAAACGTTGACGATTTAACGATCTGATCAAACTATGTTGGCCATTTCACGATATGCGAGCATTTCGTGAAATGGCCACTCATATCATGAAATGATCAAATCTACGATATGACCACGACATATACAGGGTGTAATCGTTAAGTGTGCACAGGCGATTTTTCCGTAAGTATTACAGATAACAAAAAACTTTAAACTGATATCGAAAGTACTTAACCTAATGAGTAAAATGGCGGTAATAAATTTTTAAAAATAAATCGAGAAATATCAAAAAAAATATCTTTATACCCTCCCATACATTAAGTATGAAATATGAATATCCCATATACATTTAATATGAAAGATTTTAGCTTTCTTTTTCTTTTTGGTTTTCTGATTTAATTACTTCGCAAATTTGAAGTGGCATTTTCCACGCTTTTTCCGGACATTTTCACGCATTTTCCGGATATTTCCGGGGATTTTCCGAGCATTTTCTGGGCATTTTCCACGCTTTTTCCGGATATTTCCACGCATTTTCCGGATATTTTCCAGACATTTCCCTGGCATTTTCCGGTTATTTTCCGGGATTTACCAGACATTTTCCGGGAATTTCCCAGGCATTTTCCGGGGATTTTCCGAGCATTTCCCAGGCATTTTCCGGTTATTTTCCGGGAATTCCCCAGGCTTTTCCCGGGGTTTTTACGAGCATTTCCCGGGGATTTTCCGGATGTTTTCCAGACATTTCCCTGGCATTTTCCAGGGATTTTCCAGACATTTTCCGGGGATTTTCCGAGCATTTCCCGGGGATTTTCCAGACATTTACAGGCTATTTCAGGGAAATGTCCGGAATATGCCTGGAAATTTCCCGGAAAATATCCGGAAAATGCGTGATAATGTCCGGTAAAACGTGGAAAATATCACTTCAAATTTGCGAAGTAATTAAAGCAGAAAACCAAAAAAGAAAAAGAAAGCTAAAATCTTTCATATTAAATGTAGGTATATGGGATATTCATATTTCATACTATGGGAGGGTTTAAAGATAATTTTTTTGATATTTCTCGATTTATTTTTACCCGACTGCCAAAGAAGGAGGGTAATGTTTTTCGAGTGTATGTAAGTATGTATGTATGTCTTTTCCTTTGTGACCACCTGTAGCCTAAACGGCTTGATGGGTTTTGATGTATGAGGTATCGTTAGATTTGTCTTGATTACGGGAGTGTCATAGGATACATTTTATCCTAAAAGTCCCACGGGATAAAGACATTTTTACTCTTTTTTTAGTGTGCAGTCGGGTATTTTGTTTTTTTAATAATAATTAGGTACTTGTTAAAAATTTATTACCGCCATTTTACTCATTAGGTTAAGTACTTTCGATATCAGTTTAAAGTTTTTTGTTATCTGTAATACTTACGGAAAAATCGCCTGTGCACAGTTAACGATTACACCCTGTATATATTTTACTATTCTATAACGTTAACATTTCACATTTTAAAAATGACTAATATATTGTATGAATGCTCTACTATTTTTTTTTGAATGAATGGTAAGAATGACCCCCAATTTTAAGTTATTACTGTCATTATTCTAAGTTTGTATTTCTCTACCTGCAGTTTTAATTCAATGTTTTTCATAATTATATGCTAGCCGGTTCTATTCAAATGTTTTTGAATTACTTTATTGAATTTTAATTTTTAACTACTAGATTTAAATTTTAACTACAAGAGTTAGAGAAACATTCATTTCTTAATGCTAATCTGGAAGCTGTGTTTGTACAATAGCTGAAAATTAACTACATAGAGAGTTGATTCTGCCTGTCCGGTTAAATCGTCGCTGGCCTATTTAATCTGTAGTAGATCATATATTTTATGTCATAGTCCGGTTGAATAATGAAATAAATAATAGTCTAAAAGCATAATTAATAGTAAAATAAAAGACTTGAAATTCCTAATTAACCATTTAGTCTTCAATCCAAGATCGGCAAATAAAAGGCAGACCAAAGTTATACCGCATGCATTATACCTTATCTAAAGGATATCTATGTACGGATTTCTTGAAATAAACTCGTATTATAAACACATAAATAAACGTTCGACGTCTTCTTGTTCTAGGTAATTACATGTCAGCATGTTTAAATACATGTATTCATGTGTTTATATCGACGAATGACAACTGTTTATATTATTTCCTTGGATACATTACTATTTTACTTATATGAAGTTGCTGTCAATAGATAAAGAGTTTCCTTCTGCGATTAAATAATTTACGTGAGCATTTTATGTGACAAAATTCTACAGCAAATATATTCATTTAAGATATAAATTAGCATACTATGTCCGATATCAAACTTACCAACATCATTCAAATTATTGTCAACCTTTCTACCTTTGTTTTATACCGTCAAATAATATACAACAAACACACTGTCCAATTTATAATATTGGTTTAAATATTTAGCTCAAGCGTAGAGTAAACAGGTACCTTCTAGGGAAGCGCGTTCCATCTTAGACCTCATCTCAGCTTAACATCAGGCGAGATTGTGGTCAAGCGCTTCCCTATCGACAATAAAAAAAAAGTCTAATATGATTTAAACTCCTAATTCAAGTATACAAAATAATCTTAAATTATTTATTGTAAACCTTATTTATAACAAACCCAAGCTATTCATCTAATTGAAATAGTGTGTCAAACAGCACATACTAATTAATTCAATCGATAAATCATAATCGCGATATCGTATCAGACTTAATTAATATTTTTACGTTCTCTGTATATAATATAATTCAGTTTATAATTTGTTCTCGTTTAATTACGAGCATGTTCTAAACGAAACGTATTAACACATGCATATGTTATGTAGTATCTGACGTGTTGACATTGTTACAGCTTGTTACAGATTAATTTATTCACGGCTATTCACACTTAGTAGCTGCCAGGTGTAGGTGAAGACCAAATTAGATGCGGTTGAAATAAATATATTATAATGAGTTATACGTTATATCCTTTGTGAACAGAAATAGTACTTATTACTTAGGTACCTATCATTAACCCTACGTCAGTTAAAAGAAATCACACAGATAACTCATCCATTAATTTTCTTCTGTCTTGAAATAAAATAACTTTTCTCGTACGATTGTATAGATAATATATGTATTCAGTATTACAACGATAATATTATTCATTTAGAGGTATTATAATAAACTTTAATTTTTATAGATAGCGTACAATTTGCATTTTTATATCCATCACCAGAAAACAGTCACTCAAAACTATTAAACGCCTAATGAGTTATAAAATAATATCTATCATTTAAACTAGGGATGTAACGATACCGATACTGATACCGATATATCGGCCGATATATCGGCAAGCCGATATATCGGTATCGCCGATAATAAATCAACCGATACCGATATTTTTTTATTAAATTCTTTCTTTTCTTTTATTTTTTTGCATTGTATTCATTCATATTATTTTATTTATGTTTCTGTAATAGTGTTAAGGAAGAGCGGAACCTCCTGACACAAGCATTTTATTTGCTTACTAGGAGTGTTCCAATCACAAATTTGTTTATGTAAAGGAAAGAAATGAATAATTTTGAATTTTTTTAATTTTTAACGTGATAACGTTTTTAAAATCGTTTTAGTCGGGTGACATGTTCATAAACTTGTGTCACACCAAAACCTCACGAGCGCGATCGCAGGTATAACGAGAGAGAGACGGACCGATCTCCCGTTTCATCTCGAGCGCTGCCACTGCATTATGTTATCACGTAAACATCTCGACCGTAAACCTTTTTTCAACTTTACAAACAACCAATTTTTTTGATATCAAATAATTCAAAAATCCGCGCCCAATGAACGATGCGGGAGGCCGCCCGCGCGTGCGCACTTTGTTTTCTGAAAAAACTCTACCAATATAGTAAACTTTTATTAGGTACTGATTGTATGTGTATTACTTAAAGTTTAACTGACTTCGTAAAATAATAATACTAAAATAAATGGTTTTGTTGTTTTTTGATTTGGCATTTTTATTTAAAAGAATACGATTAACAGTTGTCTCTGTTAAATGTTGGTAACTTTTTATGCATAATTCACTATTTATTTTTCTACCAAGCCATCGATATCGGTATCGGTATCGGTATCGCCGATACATTACTACAAATATCGGTATCGGTATCGTATCGGCAAAATCATGTATCGTTACATCCCTAATTTAAACATTGACCCTGAAATTAAGAATAATACATAACGTCCATAACGGGCTTTAAGCTTCTTCTTTAAAACAATAAATGTTGCAATGTTAATGGTCAATCAATTAATTAATAAATGCACCATCTACATCTTCCCACGAAACCTACGACCTTAACAATTAAGTTCTCACATGGTAACCCACAATATTTTTACGTATCCACCCAAACTTTCAATCGGTAGGTTAGCGAATCACAAGGTCGATAGAAAAGTGATACACGCCAAAACTCAGCCTTGAACAGTAATCGATAATCGTTTTACGTAACCGAATCGATGTTCTCACGACTCGGAATACAGTTATCCGTTTTAAGAGAGATTTTGATAGGAAAATTAGGGAAAATTAGCGAGTTGGGAGCTACCAGTTGATGGTTATTGGGCCTAATGGTGCCCAGGGGGAACCGAGTTGAAATGCCACGCCCCGATCGCACGCTACTCACCTCTGGGGGTTCACATGGAAATTTGCATTTTTTGTATTCGGTATTTGTGTTATGTCGTGTCCCTTTTAATGTTACGTCAGACTGAATAATACAAAAAGAACAGGACACTTTGTAGTACTGTACATTATTTATAATAGATGCGAATCGTAGATAATATTCATTTGATGGTAATTAACCATTATACTTCCAGACTATTAATTATTGTATGAGTGATTAATGTCTAAAACAAACAAACAAACAAACAAACAAACAAAAATACTTTATTGTGCACCACAGAGAAAAGTACAAATAAGGACATAATACATTACTTAATAAAAGAGCACAACAGGCGGTCTTATCGCTCAGACAGCGATCTCTTCCAGACAACCTGGTGGACAAGGAGACGCAGTGCAAAAGTAATTAAAAACAGGGCAAAGTGCACTAAGAACAGAAAAATAAAATAAAATAAATAAATTAAAAATAAATAAAAATACATATTACATATATTAAATAGTTAATAATATAAGCTTATAAATATACATAAACATACACATATATACATATACATAATGTACATACATAATATAACTACATAAATACATACAAACATATACATATATTATAATAGGAAAATAAACATACATATATATTTACACATACATAAAATAGAAAACGCACACCAACACAATTGACTAATAATATAAACAATGAAATTACCGACTAATTGGATAAATAAAATTGCTTCAGTAAGTTTTTGAACGTAGATAGAGATTGAGCTGCTCTTATGTCGGGTAAAGCATTCCAAAGTCTAATGGCACGCACAGTGAACGAAGAGTTATAAACATGATTAACATGCGGTGGCATTGCTAGACGGTGTTTATTAGAGGAACGCGTCGGGTTGACGTTAGACACAAGGAACTCAAATCTCTCTTTTAAGTATAGCGGAGTTCTCGGATCAAACAGAACACAGTACAGGAGGTGAAGGATATGAGTATTTCGGCGAAGACGGATGGGAAGCCATTTGAGCTTAGTGCGAAACTCGGAGACGTGATCGTATTTGCGCAAGCCAAACACAAATCTTATGCAGAAATTCTGAAGGCGCTCAAGGCAGTCTAGGTGGTATTCGAAGAGGTCAGGATAGCACGCATCAGCATAATCTATGATAGGTAAAAGGAGTGTTTGGACGAGCGCAATCTTAGTCGGTATCGGCAGAAAATTACGTAAGCGACGGAGCGAACCCGCAGCAGCAAAAACCTTTTTACGAACCTCCTTTATTTGACGATTCCAAGATAGACAGGAATCAATCCAAATCCCCAGACACTTAATTTCGGTACTATACGGTATAGCAATCCCATCAACTATTACCCTAGGCAAAGTAGAAAAATCTAATTTGGATACAAAGTATTTCGTACCGCATATTATACTTTGCGTCTTTTTTGGGTTTACGTTTAGGCCATGACTATAACTCCAATCAACAATAGTGGATACGTCGTCGTTCATTTTAGCAATAGCATTCGGCAGGTCTTCAAGCGAGGTGTGACAATAAATTTGAAAGTCGTCGGCATACATATGATAGAGAGAAGTGATGTTGAGGGATATTGAATTAATAAATAAACTAAAAAGAAGAGGAGAAAGCACACCGCCTTGCGGAACACCAGCAGTAACGTCAGCCCAAGAGGAAAAAGAATTATCAACTTGGACACGCTGCTGGCGTTCCTGTAGATAACTACGAAACCAATCAATATCTGTTGGAGATATGTTAAGAGAACTAAGCGTGCTGAGAAGGATATCATGGTCAACTGTATTAAAAGCATTACTAAAATCTAGAGATGTTAGTAGCGTAAGCTGTTTTTGATCCAAATGAAAGCGAATGTCGTCAGTGACTTTAACTAGAGCAGTAACCGTGCTATGACCGGGACGAAAACCGGATTGGAAAGGATTAAGGAGATCATACTTATTAAGGAAAACGCTAAGCTGCTGTTGTACTAAGCGCTCTAGGACTTTTGACAGAAATGGAAGGATAGATATCGGGCGGAAATCGGTGAGCGTAGAGGGTTTAGAATGTTTTGGTAGAGGGATAATGAAAGCATTTTTCCAAGCACTTGGAAAGGTATGTGAGGAAATTGAATAGTTCAGGATATGTGTGATTACGGGAACAATAGTATCTAGGATGGGAATGATCATATTACGGCTAATGCAGTCACTGCCGACAGCTTTTGAGCTGATAGCTAATATGTTCTTCTTAACATCACAATCAGAAAATTGACTAAACTTGAACGGAGGATGCAAAGGAACAGAGTCAGAGGTAATTCTATTTAAAGTACGCTGTTTAACTTTAGCGTCGAAATTGTTAACATGAGAAGAGAAATGCGTATTGAGACTATCCAAGTTTACGCATGAAGGTAAGGAATTATTTGGGGATTTGCCAATACCAAGGGATCTAAGGAATTTCCAAACTTTAGCAGAGTCGCCGTCCTCGACCGATTTGTGAATATGGCGTCTTTGTGCATCTCTACATAGTGTATTGCAACGATTTCGAATTTTTTTGAACTTTTCCCGAAGTATCTCACTATTGTCAGATCTGAGCTTGGATTTAGCCTTGGCTTTTGCTGCTAACAGTACTTTAATTTCCTCGGTCAACCAAGGAGCGGGCAGGTGTTTCAGTTTAATAGGTCGCAACGGAGCGTGTTTATCAAAAAGCCCAATGACGAGGTTATTGAAGTGTTCGACTTTCTCATTTACATCTTGAGCCCCATAAATCACAGACCAATCGATCTCGGATGCATCTGTAATAAGACGATCTGGATCAATACCACTAAAATTGCGCTGTAGGATTATTTTAGGTTTAGGCTTAGGAGGGCGGATTTTATAGGAAACAAATATGAGGTCATGATAGGAGAATCCCTCGGCCGGACACTGTCCAAACCTAGAAATCTTATCGGGAGAGGAAACAAGGATTAGGTCAAGAAGGGAAGGGTCACAATTTGGAAAAAAATGCGTGGGATTGAGAGGGAGTATGTGTAAGTTAAAGGAATTGACAATGGAACATAGCTTATGCGCACGTGCGTCGGATTTAAGGAGGCAGGTATTAAAGTCACCCATCAAGATAGTGTGATCATAAAGGGGAGTGAATCGGTCAAGGATAATATCAAATTTATCAAAATAATCAAAGGAAAGATGAGGACTGTAAAAAACACCGAGGAGTATTTTTGTGTGGGAGAGGGTTACCTCAAGCAGCAGATGTTCAGCTGCATCGGCCTGCGGAGGTTGAGGAGAGGAGTTTAGGATAGAGTAAGGAATGTGTGAGCGAAGGTAGATTGCAACGCCGCCGCCAGTTTTGCCTTCACGGTCGTTGCGGATGAGGTGGAATCCAGGTAAGGAGTAGGAGCTGGAAGGGATGCAAGGTTTAAGCCACGACTCAGAAATGAGTATGGCATGGATGTGAGGAGTTTCAAAGGATGCTAACAATACGAATATAGCGTATCATATAGTACCTAATTAATAACACTAATAACATAAGGCGGCAATTATATTGGACAGTACTAAGTACGCAACATTTCAAGCCTTATATCGTTATATCTAATGAGTAATGGCTGCACTTGAGACATTTAATAGAGACTTAAAAGGTATGCAAAGAAGATGTTTTATTTTAGCATTTATGTCGTTATGTGGAAGTGTAACTGAAGTAATGAATGCATGTTTTGATTCTGTTGCATTATTAATATATTGTTTGTTATGCTTTTTATATTGATTTTTGTTAAAGTAAAAATAGAGCTACTTTGTTAAATGGTAAATGGTAAAGGTTACATTTTTATTTATATTGAGCAGCGTGTAATTAATGCATGCAAAGTTTTTGCAATGCATTGTTTGTATGATTAGTTAACTAAATACTTCGTCGATGTAATCATCAGTATATATTTAACTGGCTGTACAACCTATGATTTCCTTATACCCACCAATTATATTTGGTCTTTCATTAATAATTACACATCCTTATAGCCAAAGAAGTATAAATTAAATTGAATATTAAATATAGGTAAATAAAATGAGCTTTGTGTGCAATTTTTATTTACATTTTTATTTTATTCTTTTTGTTTATTATCTTTATTGCATACAAATTTTACATAAAAGCAGGAGATTTGATGCAAAAGGCTTATTGCTTACAAGAAATTTCTTCCCAGCAACCTGTGCAATGAATACAATGATGAAAATATTTGTTAAGATTACTTTTTTCTCAGATAGTAGGTGGGTAGGTAGTACTTGATTCCAGCCGCTGACGGGGTCACGGAAGAATTCTACCATACCCGTGGCCCCGTCGTTGATGCGGCTTGACGGAACACAGTGGGGTTTTGGTCGGTAGGAATCCGACATAACCCACGGCCCCTTCCCCGGAGGCCGTGGGTATCTATGCAAGATTTCCCCACTTAAAAAAAAAAAAAAAGGTAGTACTTGATTTTATACATAACCTATAACCCCCAATCTCCCCTGCAAAAAACTAAACATTAGAATATTTCTAACTGCAAAGCTACACGATGTAAACCCTCAGGCTCGATAAACGGAAGGTTATCGTGGGAACGGTGTTTTGCATTTACGATTCAACTGCCTGTTTACTTAGACTGAATCCAATCGAACCTTTTTACGGAAGCTTTTTTATATTGCTTTTAATATTTCTGATAGCGATTTTATTTTAGTTCTAGTATTTTCTTGGTTATAACAATAATGTTTTGGGTATGGAGGTATTTTTAATGTATGAAATCAACTACCACTAGGTACTACCACTTTTATAACTATACTTCTGAAAGCTTAATTGGTTTAAAAATATGTGACTTGCGCATTAAATTCTATCAATTATAATTATTGTTAAGCTATTGCATAGCTTCTATCGCGGGCCTTGAGCGCGGGGACCGAATCCAGAAATTCCGTAACGAAAAAACCTCACGCTCCGCACTCCGACGGGCACGGAGGTGTGGCTTGAAGGCATAGCATGCAATTATAGCTTTACCGCGGCAGTCCCCGATTGCCACACGTCTTTTTATACTATATGTAGGTACCTAGTCATATGTAGGATGTTTTGTTTTATTATTACCTTTATTAATTATAGATACCTATAGGCTATAACCAATCTATAAGCAACCAAGTACGCATTCCTCACTTTTAATCACAGATTATTTATCCAGAAATAAACAAAGAACAGCAATTACACCGATGCGTAACACCGTTCCCAGTTCCCAGTCATATCGTTCTAAATGCTAAAACTACTTGAACCGGTTAACGAATTATCGATCACGCATCGGAATATTTTCTCAACAATTTTTGCATACCACCCTGGGAACTATATAGCTTTCGGTCTAATTGCCGCGAATACTGGATCCGTAATATGCATTTTGTATTGGATGCTTCTTTCACCGCAATCTTAATGATACTTCAATTACGTTGGCATTACGATTTTGCTTTCTTTGTATGGTATTTATTATCTTCGCGTGTTCGTTTGTTATTGAAAATAGCGTATGAGGATAATACTTTATTTTAATATTGGTATCACAAATAAAATTCGTACTAAAAAGGATTATGTTATTTTCCGTACTTATTATTAATTCAATTTCCAATTTATTTTATGGTATAAATATTAATCAATCATATATGTGAACAAAACAAGCTAAATTATACTATTATGCATCAATTATTAAATGTTAGTAAAATTCGAAAATATTGGGCTGAGGCATCGATAAATAGTATTTAAGTTCTAAACCGCCTAAAAGTCAACTTCCCAGAAACCCGTCAATTTGTTCCAAAGATACAAGCTCCAACTAATCGTCCACATTTAGCCTATCGAGTACTTAACACACAGTTAAATAAAAACAGTTCGTATCTAAAATATGTACGTTTTCAAATCGCTATTTAGCGGGGCTCATTGATCAGTCCGCGCGAAGGATGGCCGAGATATAGCGTAAGTGATCGCCCCTGAATAATGGTATGCTTTATATTTCACTTGAGAATATAGTTAACAATTTAAATTAAACTAGTAAAGGTTTGTATTAAAACAAAATTTAGCCATTTCTAAGTAATTTAAAGGTAACGTAAACGTAAACGATGTAAGCAAAAAAAAACCATAATATTGTTTTTATTTGTTTTATATTGATATATTATATATTTCCATTCATCATCGGTATTTACATTATATTTTCAAAGTATTAATATTGGCGGAACTTCGATTTTTCTAATCTAAAAATTGGCAGCGAAATATAGGTCAAAATTTGTATAAAAAGTGCACTTGAACGAATTTGCAAGCAAAAAGCCTTAAGTAAGTATATCGCTGATCACAGTAATATTTTTAAAACTTACTTACCTAGTAATAATCATAACTTCGAAACGAAATCCATGTATTCAAATAAAATATTTAACATAAGTACAGCATAGTTATTTACCACGTAATAAGCCTATTAGAGCCACTGAGAAATCGAGATTTGTTACAAGACGGTATTTAAATTGCATGTAAATCATAGCTTCGTTTGATTTTATAATTCTACAGTTATTAAAGATAATTACAATTGACGATTACTAACTTGTGTTCACACCTCGTTTTCTCACAAAATAAGGTGGAAAATAAAAATACCGTAACTACAGATAAAATAACTTTATACTTATGCGCACAAAAACTTATTCTATCAATTAATTTTAAATCGATACTGCAACTTTGATAGTTCGTTTATCAAAATAATTGTCACATACAACTTTATTGATTAAAGTATTAAACACTTATAAACACATACTAAACTACAGAGTAATTATTTGTTCTTGTATTTACCTTATATTACGCCTAAATAAATAAGTCCAATTTTATTCTTTCATCAAAAATATGGCACAATAATCAATATGCCAAATATGCAAATGACACAGACCAATCAACAATAACGGAATCTATAAATTTAAAACGTTGGAGGCACCATTTTAATATTGTTATAATTAATTTCATTATTAATCTACTAGAAACATGCTTTGCATAGCTAAAAAATAAATTATTTATTTTAACCCAAAATCACAGAACTGCAAACAATATTTTTGCAATTATCCTGTAAAACAAACATTAGCCAAGCTGAATGTATTTAAATAAAAAATGTATTTAGGGTAGGTCATAAACAACAAGCGAACATATATAAATACGGTGCACGTGTGTTTTAATCCAATTAGCTAACGCAGCGCGTTGTCACATTAGCATAAATTTGAATTTTAAAACCAGTAGAAAATTACTTACTCACTTGTTACTGAGCCAACGACAGGTGTAGATGCTACAGCCCTTGTAAATTATGGATTACATGTTTCGATCTAATACGTTTAGCTTCCTGGACCTTTATTTGCGAACGTTTTTCTGCAGGGTTTTTTGTAATATCTGCAGAATGGAGTCTATACATTTTGTATAACATTTGTGTTAGGATATCCATATAAATCTGCAAATTGAGTGTATATATCAAATTAAAAATGTAATGAATGCAATAATATAGGTTTAATGAAACATTTAAAGTCTAATGTACGATAGTGAAGGTTTCAATAAAATGTATTAAGCATGAATTTAAGTACTTACTTTTATTATGAATAGAAAAAAACACTTAGGTAACTTTTAAAAGCAATTAAAATTCATTATTCTAAAATACACTCAAGGTGTTAGTTATGAAATGTGTCCAAGCTTATAAGTTTATTTTTATCTCTTAAAACTCAGTAGGTATCATACAATCTCTAGCTCAGTACAACTTATTAGGTCACATACAGTTTTGTGGGTCAAGGTCCGCGTGGCTGGCCCTACACGTCTAACCTGACACTATAAGCTAGAATATCAACATTACAATGTATTTTAATAAACACAATACGAATATTTCTCAAAATCAACTGGATTCGCAACCTTGAATTTGTGATTCTCTCCGCTTAACTTTTAAGCGGTAATAGTAAAATTATCGTGTTTTTTACAAGTTAAATATGACACGGATTTGTATGACCTCATCGTGATAACTGGCAGACATATTTTTATGCAAATCCACCCGTTACTTGCATAAGCAAAAGAAACATTAGTTTAATTTTGTTTTGTAGAGTCATTTCACACTGAAATGAAGAGCAACTTAAACAGCTTTTATAAAATCAAAATACTATATTTCAATGAGATATAATACAATAAGATTTCAATTGAGCCTGGTGTCTCATGTCGATTAATTCAAATTTCAAATATAATATAGTATCTTATTGTAAGAGCGCCTAATTTAAGTACATATTTGAAAAATCATCGTTACTAGAGAGAGTACTCACCGCTTTGGTCATTTCCAGATCAGTTACATAATTTTCATCAAAACAAATAACAACATACGAACTGCTATGTGATAGAGTCATTAAAACTAATTAATCTTGTACATGGCAAACATTGAAATAATTGTTAATTCACTCTTATGAAAATCTGTCGGTAGTCCCACTTAAGCAACCCAGTAACATTGCCGAATTATTCTTAATTAAATTAATTGGCAACTCGCAAGCTATTCTAACAACAATTAACTCCCGCGGTAAGGTCGGAAATAATTATTTTCATATCGATTGTAATAATCGATTTCGATACGCGATTACGACTCGCACAATAACCGATTCGAATCGTTGAAAGATGTTGAATGTTGTATGGCATTGTGGTCTGTTATAGCGTGAGCTTTTGGGTTTAGCTGTCAAACAAATATTAAAAACGTAATCATTTGTAATTATTTTAACGTCGAAAAAGATTTATGTACGTTCCACGTACGTAATACTGTATTACAAAATATTGACAATGAATCGGAAATCATTCTTTTTTAATTTTTTATCATGTAAAATATAACTATTATGTATTTTAGGAATATTAAAAGAATGCTGCAGCAGCCAGTTACTTAAACGTAATATGAATTTTGTTTCGAAAGCTCTTTCATTCTTACACAGAACACTAAAAATATAACACGGAATTGAGTTTATACAATCGTATACAAATGCTTGTAAAATTATCTAGACTTATTACTATTAACACTTATTACATCTAAGTATATTGTTATCTTCGTTTTCTTATTCAAACAGTCTTTTGTCTTATCTCAAGAGATGCCTGCGAAATAATAGTGATAATAATCGTAAATATTTAGAGATATAAACGTATGTTCTTTTGACCATTATTCTACGCATTGCGAGCTAGAGCATATTATGTTTCCTGGGTTAGTGTTTAAGATAAACAAATAATCGAGTTAGATTTGAATTGCAGTGAGAGGCTGAGAGCTGCGGAGATACAATAGTACTAATGTTTATTTTTAGTTTTAAATAATTTGTTGTTTATATTTTATTATGATTCAGGTGTTCATAGAATTAATTAATTAATAATAAAGATATAAATATACTAGCAATGCCCTGCGGTTTCACCCGCATAGATAGCGATATCGTGACAGTGAAAAGTCTACTATATAGGTCGGACTATAGGTTTAATTTTTAATCACATGAAAATCACCTTCACCCCGTCCCGCACTACGCCTGCTCATTATACCTACTATTTTCTGTAGATTGACACTTTTAAAAATTCGTTATATCTTTTGAATGGAATATCCAATTTTTTTTATTGAAGTAAAACTTCTTTAGGCGCGACTAGGGAGTAACTCAGATTTTTTTCTGACGGAAGTAACGCTGTGTAGTTTCCGCCATTTAAAAATAATAATTCTGATTGGTTGTAAGTATATGTCATATACTACACGCTTCTTGACTTATACGCCAGCTAGTGGCAAATATCATAATCAATTAGGATTATTTATTTTCAAATTTTCAAACGGATCAATTGTGAATAGCAAAGTGAATGAAAAATTCAACAGTTTTAAAAACATTAAGTATTTTTAATTGCAAAATTTTTTGAAAATCTCTAAATATACTTGTTTATTTATTACTTTTAAAATAAGTAAATTAAAAATAAATTTTCTGACAATTGCGACATTTTATAATATTCAATAACAAGGTTATATTGACATGTGCGTTTTACTTCAATCGCGCGTAAAGGTTACACGCACACACTTTTTTTAAAAAGTATTTTGCTGGGATAAGGAATAAATAATATATGTGTATGGATAACATGGTTTGATTACTGTCGGCACTTCTATTTACTTTGAAAACGTAAAAAAATTGTTGTAGTAACATAACTACTGAAGATGGACATATGGTATCGCGGACTTTCTTGTAGATATTGATCCATTCTATAATACCGTAGAACATTTTTTTGTTCTATCTTCAATAGATTCCGCAGCGCACGCGATGACAGCATTTTTATAGGGGAATTTTTTACACCTTGGGTTACATTATTGCATTTTTGGTAAGGATCTCAATTTTTTTGAAAATGCAATATAGCCTATGTTGCTCAGTGAAGATGCAGCTTTCTAATGGTGAAAGAATTTTTGAAATCGGTCCAGTAGTTTATGCGTGAAAACCATACATACATACATACATACATACTTACATAATTACAAACTTTTCCTCTATATAATATTAGTATAGATAAAAAAAATCATCGCGTACGTCATATTATTCTCAAATATATGAGTTATGATCATCGAGATATATGTACTACTAGAGAGGTTATTCCATACAAAAACATTGCGCGCGGCCGATGTGGTGGGGTACGTGTGGAACGAGCGAGGCGTGGCTTCAAGTTCAAAGATTAAGCAATGCGTGCAGATGCGACACATTGTGCAATCTGTTTACTCGGTACTATCTGGTGGTACTGATACTAGGGAATTAATAAAAAGAGGATTTTATATTAAACTATGTATTTTAATTTCCTTTAAATAATATCAATTTAGTAAGCTTTTGTCGTTTTGTGTAGTAAGCAATAGTTTTATCAGTTTTTGCTTCATGATGTAAGAGTATTGGTTTATAATAGCCCTAACTTAATGGATACGATGATTCAATGTTGATGGCGTTTACGTATAAGAAACTCACATTTTGAAAAATCTCACGTGAGATTCGAGGATGGGGGGGAGGCTTGAATAAAATCTCACGACATCTCACCAGGGGGGGAGGGAGGGGCAGAAAATTTAAAAAAAACACCTCATGTAATTTATGGACGCCCCCTTACTCGATCACAATTTTTGTAACGAATGTGAAAGACGAAACAATAAATACGCAAAGTGGCTTTTACTATAAACGGAACTACATTTAAAAATATACTTTATTTATTGAGTTATAAGGTTGCTTCCATTCTGTTTATTTACATTCTCAAAAACATCAATCGCCGCACAGGCGGCTTGCGACAAAGGCGGCTTGTGTCAAAGGCCTCGGCGCGGCGATATCATTTAAGAACATAATATACTTTAGGCAAACTTGTAATAAGATCTATTTTACTTTCTTATTGACAAGGATATTGGGTAAGATACCTATTGGAATAATTTTATTATTATGTATGTAGTATGTACTAATTAAATCCGCGAATAAAAAAAAATTTAGTCGCGAATATAGAAATTGGGTCGCATTTTTTTAATTCGCGAATAGTGAAAACGCGAATAAAGGAAGCGCGATTAAGGAACTTTTACTGTATTAGTTTCTGTGAATGTTGTGTTTATTTGTAATTGTTGTGCATAATAATTTATAAATCCTATTGGAACAACTGTTGATGAACCTTTTTTTAATAAATAAAAATAGGCAAATAAATAAAATAACCTACCGTTTTACTTTGCGTAGTCGGGTAAAAGTATAAATATTTAGGTACTACACCACGGTAATCTTTCCTAGTATATATTGTATATACATAGTTAAAAAATCCAGTTACATTTTTTTAACAGACTCATCGATAGTGTCACGTCTGTGCTGTTAGTCTATGAAAAATGGCGCGAAACGCAGAACGCGTGGTGATTTTTCGCAAAATGATAACAATATTAGTAAAATGCATGACTTACTCATAATAAGGAAACTTACTGGTGAAAAGTCACTCCTCGGGCTTTGTTTGTATTATGGGAACTGTTAAAACAATTTCTTAGCACACACGAAGGCATTTTGAACAGAGCAATAACACGTGTTGACGCGGCAAGCGGGGAGCACAGTCCGGCACAGACTAATGAGACTCGTGACTTTTGACTCTAGCTCGTTGTAAAGAGAGTGTAGTAGCGATCGCCTCTCTAGTGTACATATATCTCGATGGTTATGATAGAGTCAAAAGCTCTATAGCGCGCGCGAATAGATTTTCAATAACTCAATTTAAATTTTATTAAAGAAGAATAGTTATGTTTTAACTACTAAAAATCCTTCTAGAAAGCAATTTAAAAATGGAACGCTTATTTTTTTTTATTACACCGAACATAGACTAATGCACACACAGAGCAACGCCGCGTATTGCCATGTTTAAAAAATCTTAAATTACACCTATTATTGCGAATGCCCATTCATAACATACCGTGAATAACTTTTTCGGGCAACTGTCACTCGCGAGGTCACAGTCATCAATACATCAATCGACAATTATATTTAGTATGACATGACCTTATACAGCAATGCTTCTACACAATTGTTTTAATAAAAATTACATAGATGGATATGACAGAGGTCGGAGTATAATGACTGATTCGGTCAATCAAAGGGCCAAATGATCTAACGTTTTGAACGGTCAATAATTATTGTACCCATAAAAGTATGCACTTGGTTTGAATGCCAAAGCTTTCATTGACAATGTTAATTTAATAAATTGTTTTTGTTGGTACCATTTTATTCGATATTTAAAGAAAAAAGACTAGAACAGATAAGTAGAGGATAACAGTACCTTCTAAATCAATTCGAATCGAAAATAATAATGAAAATGTCTAAATGTTTATTTATTTGATACCATGTGGCTATCAGGCACACAAAATGCTTTTATGTATTTTATAGCTATACCTACTAGTACAGTTCTTTACATCAAGGGCTATATTATAAGTGAAGGCCCGTGACCTCTACTCTCTAGTGGGGTAAGGGGCAGATGTATTATGCATACATCTGTTTCACTGATCGATTTTCTTTAGGGACAAGTAGCCTTCTGTGTCCTGCCAGACCGAGCCATTTTTTTTCTTCGTCTCCACCGGGAATCGAACCCAGGACCCCTCGGTTGTACGCTCACGCGTCAATCATGTGCCAAGTAGGCGGTCAAGGGCTATATTATAATTACCTTTATATGTTTGTTAAGTACTTATATATATTTACCTTCCATTGTAATTGTCGAGTAGAATAAAGCTTAACCAAACCAGATACAGTGCTCCAAATTCAACGCGGAACGAATTAGGAATCCACAATCATTCAATACATGACAGTTATTGACCATTTTTTCTCATTGTTCAAAACATAACGAATTCATAATTAATATTGATGACTCAATCGCATCTCATAGATAAAGAATAAATAAAATATAGAAGTTTTAATGAAAAGGTATATCATATTTCATATACGATTATATCGCAATTTTTATTTGTCGACCGTCGACAGCCAATTTAGTGAATACGAATGATTTATTTGATGTATTGAATGACCGTGATTGCATATTTCGTAGTCACTTGATTGTTCATGTCACTGTATGATGTATTATACATTACACCGAATGTGTCCTTCATTAGATTATAATTAAGTGTTGAACTCAATGCTATTGAATTTATACATTGTGCAATTAACGGATGGAAACTCTTAAATTAATATGAAATGCACTATCGTCCTGTTTGTGCTGTTATGTATACAAAAGTAACATATTATATAACTCAATTAAAATTATTTTTATTTTATACAATTATCATGGAAAAATCGGATCATTTGACGGAAAATGAGCCTTCAATCAAACATTCATTGTCCTTTTCAATCTATTGAGGATTATTTTAGTATATTAGATAGAGAAATGATATGCAAAGGAATATCAGTCTGATAGAGCAATTCAACAACAAACATAGATTTGAGTTTTTTTTATATTAATTAAGGCATTGAACATTTCTAGTGACTGCGTACTGAAAGAAAGGTTTTTTTTTTATATTATTTAAAGCCAAAAATTTCTAAATGTATTTCAATAATATATTACTGCTATAATATACTACACATTTCATCTCTACTTATAAATTAATGCTTATGTTATAAAGTCTCAGTAATATTTCTTCCTTCAAGCAAAAATGTTGCGAATTCTACGTATTTAGTATTCATCCATCATCCATCATCATCCATCCATTCAGCCCGGATAAGTCCACTGTTGGACGAAGGCCTCCCCCATATTGTGCCTCTTGAGAATCATACCACCGTACTGCGATCACCAACACGCCTGCCAAGCGTGGTGATTATGGCAAATTCCCCCCAAAATGTAACCATGACAAGTACAATGGCTGACCAAAGTCAAAGACCGGCAACATTTAGTATTCAGTACGTGATAATACGCTTGTTAACAATGGCTGCAAGTCGATTATAACATAAGTATATGACACTAATTAAGCTCTTACGTTACCAACGCAATGTTACTTGGGAGTTTTAAGACCTTACCATATATCAGACACGATCGCCGCCCAGTCCTATCTAATTTCTAATCTAACTACAACTTAATTAATAGCCACTTGTTGAAATCGATTTCGAACTTGATTTATATATCGAATGACCTGTATTTACGCACTATCGATTCGAATACCGATTATCGATTAACAAAACAAGCAACGTAGGTTTCCGCTGTTGTTTGTTTTTATCGGAATAATACTTGCGCAAAATTAATACATTAATGTTATGGGCGTGGACAATAAATTTAATATTATCATTATCTTAACTGGCACTAAAGTTAATTGAAAATTTACATAATCTATCGGAATATTCTTTAAAACTTAAACTAGAAATTGTTTCTCTAATTTATATTGACGTATAAAAAATGTTATGTTCTTTCTTAACAATTATGAATATCATAATTTTTGTTGATTTTATGCAACACATTATATTTCAAACATCAACACATGCATAAACAAATGAACCGTTTATTTTTATGTTAATTTAATGTCATAATTAATCAACTACCGTTGATTGTAAATGTCATATCCATCATCAAAACGAATCATTCATATTTTATTAAATTGATTGACAGCCATATGCAAATTGGATAAAATCCCACTTTTTAAATATTCATAAATAACATAGAATTCTTTGGATATTAGTTTATAAATAAATTTATTTTGCCCAAGATTACTTGATTAGTGAATACTCGTAAAAATGCCAAGGTAATGTAATTGTATATCGCGCTCGTAGTAAATTTGCTTAATTTTAATGTAAAAATAAACTTAAATATATATTGTATCATGTGTTCAATGGCTAATAAATTGTGTAAATAATTATTACTTTTTGAATATTAATAGATAAAAAATTTACAACGTATTTTTTTAACAGAAGGTTAAACCAATAGATTTTAGTAGTTAATTGGTTGCATGCTTTTTACATTAACTATATTTAATTGAATGATACAGGTAGGATCGTAATTAAAATCTTTAGCAATTCCTCTCAATTTTAATATAAAAACAAACAAGATTTAAAAGATGTATTTTTTATTTATTTGCACGTTAAGAACGAATGGTGATATTCTTAACATTTCTACGATATCAAATCCTAAGCTCGAAGCCCAGAAGGTGGCATAGGCTTGCATGAAAATCTATAACTATCAAATTGTACTTTATTCACCCATGCCATAATAAATGATCGCTATAGACCATTCCAGACACATAACTTTCCAATATTCACGTAACTCAGTACAGCAGTCAGTGAAAACATCTCTAAAACATGTGAAACTTCACAGCATCAAGTCTTGTCAACATGCTTACCTCTGACCCAGTATACAAACTAATACGTAAACTTTTGGTCGTTAATGTGACGCCTCCAAACCATGACTGGCTAATACGCTTGCGTGTGAAAAGTTAATTGTGGTTCACCACAGACAGATGGGCAACGCGGTTTGGTAATGTTTTGACAGCCTGTTAGATATATTGGCGTTTTGTAAGGTGATGAATCTACTTAACACGTCTATTGCTTTTGATTCCATCGAGTTTATTATAACACCCCACATGCATAATCATATTAAGTTGTAAAGTAATTTGAAAAGTATTATTATTATTCAGAAAAGATCTCATAGAAAAAAGACATAATGTTAAAAAATTTCCGTTTATACATATTAGTAGGTACAAATTGTTTTATTGGACATATTTATAAATATAGTTAATGAATTATCTCATGTCCATGCCTTTATAATATTTTAATTCGTAACCCAAAGCTCATTACGGAGCTTATTACGTATTTAAAAGCACAACAGTGTGATCTGGTTAACAACTATTGATAGCACAACCGTTTCTAGGCGTATTTATAGACCGAGTCCTATTCAGGCGGATAAAATTGCTATAAAATTAAATAAACACCACAAAATACGTATCCACTTAAAGTAAAACATTGTTTTCTTCACCCGCTTTCACAATTATCTTACGCAATGTCTACGGTGCACCATGAAATCGAGGGCAAGTGGACCTTCTTATGCTAATCGGCAATTACCACAAAAGAAATGGTCCTCACGAACGAATCTAAGCTCTGGTCGTGCTATACCTTTTCGGGTTTAGTATTTTAGTATAAACAAGACTATTGTTCGTCAGCTTTTCGCGTAATTATAGATACGGGAATTGCGGGAATAGCGTCGTTTAGGTTGGAAAGGTTGTTAATTAATAAGTTAATGATAGCTTATTTTGTTGATAAAGATGCTGGAAATATAGTTATAAAACATGTTATGCCCGCCCTGATAAAATTAAGATTTTATACGGTTTAGAATTTTTATAATAGTGTGTAGGGTATTACACATACATAAAGATATTTCTAAAGACTTAAAGTATATATTCTATATTATAATAGTGATCTGTTTTGTTCAATGCCACTATACTAAATACTATACAGAACGACCTATTCCAAAGAAAATATAATATAATTTTGAATTCAGATACCTACCTAGACTTAAAAAGGAAAATCACTAAATAAACATACGACGTAAGATTTTTCACGTAGTACTCAACTAAGTGCCAAGATATCAAACAAACAGGATACAATTATAAAAGAAAGTAACACCAGACGTGAGAATATATCCGAACTAACAATTCGATACTCCAATCCGCATAGAAACAGATTTATCCAACAAGGCCGGTGGTTAGCTAAATTGAGATGTTCGTTAGTCCAGTAATGTTATGTATCTAGTCAATCTGTCCGGTGGTTCAGCGCCCACCTCTGATTGGTCGGTTCATGTCGCACCGGTTTTTGAGGCAATTAAGTCGGGTGAGGATTGGTGACGTCATAGCAGATCTCGAGTATAGGACATAGGTGATATGGAAAAATTGTGGTAATCGTATTTGGTATTGCAGGCTCTGCGGCTTGTATCGTGTTCATTCAACTCGTCTTGATGGAATTATTTAATATCTATTGTTAATTCAATAGGTAGACATTCCAGTTTCAAAAATAATAAGGATTGTTTATAATAAAGAAAAGAAAAGATATTCTCTATTTGAAAGCACTACATTTTTATGTAATGCTATTTATAAAACCGAATATAAAGTAAACTGTAAGTTCTTCCAAGAACTTAACCAAGAATGCTTCTGTTTTACCATCCTTACAAATGTACCCTCATAAACCAAGGAAAGGTAGAATTTATAAGACATTATATTTATGTCAGATAAATAACACTTATACATACATTGTCATCATTGTATTACAAAACATAAACAATAAAGCATTTCTAATAAATTATCACATTAAACAAGGACGTGATTAATTAACAAAATCTACATAAATGAATAACTAATTTACAACAGAGTTTAAAACCTGCATCTGTCTATAATAATTAAAACTATCAACGTTCAAAAGTATTTATGTTCTATAACCACAGACTGCGTTGATCGATTTTTAATGAACCTGTCCCTTAATAGAGCGTCTAATCGAATTAAATAATAATTTTCATGGCCATATAGAGACTATAAAACTCATCAAATGAAAGAAAATAAACGAATCGTCAATTCTTCAATAGCTCGCTAACAGATGGATGGGTGGTACTTAGAATTGATTAGCAGTACTCGAATGCGTTTCAAAACGATCGCCGGTCAGCCCTAATTAATTATCATAACGATTACGTGGAGATACATGTTTAGGGTTGTCGCTTTTCAGTTTTTTATGTATGTGTGTTGAAAATGTTAATTATTTAAGTTACCAAGTGAGATTTGTGTTTGAGTTATCTTGTTTTTATAAAATGATCAACGTATGAAATAGCTATTATGTATTATGTAGCTGAGATACCATAATAGAACATTTAAGCAAGCTCTTAAGCTTTAAAATTTTACTTAGCTTTTCTTGTGTGTGTTTGGTCCTTTAAAGTAATTTTATTTTAATACACTACTAGCTAACGTTAGGTAGGTCACTATTTTATTGTGTTGTTACTATTTATTTTCGGTAAGTACATGTAGTTTGTTTGTTCGTACGATGTTCAATAATATTTTTATTACGACATAACTTCAAACCACAGTTTAATATCGTAAAAGTTTTTGTGTTTTATCCTTTCGTATGTTTAATGTTACTTTGTTTTTCATATGTACAACCTCAGATTTATATTGAACTTATTTGTATGTAATGGTAAAATAAATATTAATGCATTGTCTTTTTTTATACTGAAACACTTTAAAAAACAAAAAAGGTATGGCATATGAAAGCTTCGTAATGTATAGTCGTTGTATAAAAGTTTTTTAGCAACGACTATACATATTACTCGACTAGCTGCGCCCCGCGGTTGCACCCATACGGCTCCGCTTCTGTTGGTTTTACCGTGATGATATGTAGCCTATAACCTTCCTCGATAAATGGGTTATCTAACAGCGAAATAATTTTTCAAATCGGAAAAGTAGTTCCCGAGATTAGGGCGTTCAAACAAACAAACAAACTCTTCAGCTTTATAATATTAGTATAGATTTAAATGTAACAATCCTTCCTCCTTTATAGGCAGTTATTTCAAAATGTCCCACGTGAAGAACATTACATTAATTACCCACGTACACATCCTCATGTTGTCAATTTGTGAAACCGCGAGAGGCGTCACAGGACCCTCGCATTAGAATCAGTTAGGGATTCGTGAGCGCGATTTGTATAGACTTTGACTAATCTCTGCTACGAGCCAGCTATTATATTTGTATTAGAGGTTTGTTTATATCTCTTGGAAATGCGGTATGCGATCATTTTGTTGCTTAATGATTGTTACTCATACATTGTTTATAAATTGAAAATATATGTATAATTCAAGTTACAGGATTTATGTGTTAGCGAGACATAGTTAAGATGTTTTGTAACACGATTTTATAAAACTTTAATGTTAATTCTATAATTGTTTTAATTTAATGAATAAAACGTTTAATACATATAATTATTCTAGATATACTATTGCATTTAGTATGAATTGGAAGGTATTTTTGTATCGGTAGATGTCATTTATCGTGTTAAAGATTATTATACATATTCGCAAAACCCAACCCTAAATAAACGAACCATTTATTACCACACATATAAATAAGAATTTACTAATAAACATGCTTCCATAAAATTAAAATTATCATTCAATGCTCATCAAGTCCTATCTAGAGATTACATTTGCTATGCTAATCGACGCTAGAATTCTTGATAATCTGTGCATATTTAAGCGGCAACAAAAATAGCTCGGGCTTATCAATATTCTAATCCATCCTCCAGAAACCCTTTTGAGATAGTTTAGAAAGTGTAAATCCCCTTATACACCGTGGCGGGCCCATTAGAGGTTGAAATTATTCGATATCTTATCGATATAATCGGGTGGCTCGCCTGCTTATTGTTTATCGTTGCCTAGGCCGCCGTCGAGAAAGTATCGATAGATTGAATCGATTAATTATGAACGATGTTTGTCTCGTAAGTGCATGGAACGACATCGATTTTGTAACAATGATGAGGAATTTCGCTGGCGGCTGCTTTGGTATTGATTTGATTTGGAGATATTAATGGCTAATGTCAAATATCATGCGTGATTAACCAGGCACAGTTATTACAAAAGGTCAACAATATCTCATATTACAATTTTCCGTATTTAGGTCATAGATTGATTGTGGCTTTTAAAATGCTGTTATGAACCAACCTTCCATGATTGCAATATGCCCCCAGTGAATACAAATGGTATTTTTTGCTTGAAGTGTGTATTTGTATTGACGTATAATATATATATGTATTATGCTAATGGAATAAATAGTAAATGTAATAATTTCTTTTTATTTTAGTTTCAGTTTCGATATCAAAACATACTTACATATAAAAGCTCTTTCAAAAATCACAAAGCTCAACATCAGACGAGATTGTGGTTATGCGCTTCCCTATTGAAAATAAAAAAAATCTTTTATCTAATTACATATAATATCTCACTACGTACAGACATGATCTACAATAATACCAAACGGAAATAACTCAAATACTAAACCAATGAGTCGAAATATGTATTAAAAATTCGCACTTTCAATTACGAGAAACGACCAATAGCATGAAAGTTATGTAATGCGGTTAATGAGGTATGACAAGTATTTATTTGATTACCAAGTCTTTGGTATAGACCATATAACTGTAATTGCCTTAATCCGCATACCAATAACTTAGAATCTAGATTAGTAAATAGTATAATAGTAATAATAAATAGTATAATAGTTTTTAAGAAATTAGTAAATAATTAATTCATTTTCATGAGTTTGAGGATAAATTACACTCTACCTCTTTGTTAAGTGATGAAGGGAACGTTTAACTGTTTCCGTCTGAATAATTTTATTGCTACTGGTAATAAAAAAAATACATTTTAATTAAGGATTGTTTTGTTAATAAATAAGTTACAACAGCAACCGATACATGATCTTCCTGAGGAATGGACAACCTACCAATTGTAGAGCGCGTTGATGTCGTTTATATTCGTGTAAAGCTTATCTGTTATCACGAATCACAATAGGGACGGATAATGAAAGAGAAAATAGAAATATTTTTTTTATTATGTATTAGTGCTGAATTGTTTGTGAAATGTATTTTAAATTTTAATTTTGGAAATTTGTCCACAAAATAAGAACGAAAATATATATGTATTATCAAAATATTCACATAAATATTACTACGACAAAAGCTATAACTACCATAAATATAGTAATTCTTAACACTTTTATACTTTTATAAAAATACTTTTATAAAAAGTCACATAAGATATAATATACAATATCCCATATATTCACAATTCGTAACAAATCCACAGCAATAGCAATGTACTGAAAGCCAATAACGATGTGTATCATACTGGGTCGCTTCAAATTATCGATTGTTCGCTTTGCTTATCTCTTATCGACTCCATATATTGTTATTTATGGACAGAGAAACCATAGAGCCGTATAGCGATCGAATTACTGATAAATAGACACGTATTTTGTTAATTTTATAGGCAAATAATAGCATGGCATAGCTCTATTATTTCATAATGCTAACTAAATAATAATGATATTTAAACAATGATAACACTAATAGCGAATTTTAATTTCATACCTTTCACACTACATTGTAGTAAATTACTTACATTTAACACACAAATTGAACTCATTTATTAAATAAATTGTAAAATATACATATAAAAAACACTTTTTTTACTTTGGATGTGTCATTTGTCAATGACCCATTTGTTTACAAACTAAACCTTTAAGCTATTACACACACAGCTTAATTCTTTACCACATCAATCTTACATTTCAAATAGAATTATCGACGCTCGTGTGGACATACCTTTACGAATGGTATTTCCTCGCAATGGTACCATTTCTTTAGAACATTATCTTTGTATTAACTGTTTTATGAACAGAACCCGTGTGGGTGTGTAATCTTCTAAATGACAATATGATATATATGAATGTTATAGTTTCTAGCATTGTTGAGCTTTCTATACAACTGTTAGAAAGTAATGACTTGAATGACTAAAATATTTATGCTGATTGCTTATATGTTGTCCGTTTTTGTATCTTTTTGTGATTGCATTTTTGTATTAATTACTATGAATTTTGAATGTAAATAAAGACTTAAATATTTTTTTTAATACTTGGTTGTCTTAACACTGTATATTTAAAATATATTTTTAATGAAACGTTTTACATGCACCTGATTTAGGGTTATAATGTTGATTTTCCTGCATATCAACAATGTTTAGAATAGTTTATAAAAATTGTATTTATTTTTGTTGCAGTTTTCAAACGCTTTGACATCACTCAACAACCTAGTACGGGACCAAACTTCGGATTTTCAAAGGTAAGAATTCCGCATCATTGTTATTTGTTAATCAGACATTGTTTATATTTAACAATTGTTTCATTATAAATTCGATTCCCACGCTACGAAAACAACGAATAATTATGATCTTCTGTCACTTTCTGTTATACGGGATATACGTAATATAGAAAGAGACAAATAAAAGAGTTATTTCAATTTAAGTAAACTACATATTAAACAGGCGTGGTTAACAGCAACCAGTTATTAACTTCGGTTCTGTAATTTTGTATTCTGTTTAGTGAGGGGTGATTTTTCTTCACCAATCATTTGGAGGTGGGCTATTTTTCAAATTAGAAACACAGCAAGATTAGTTTTAATTTTCGGTGAGGAGGTAACAACATAATATTTTACAATTATTATATTCGCCATATTTTAATGCTCAACAAGATGTTTTTTGTGTATTTGCCTTTTATATTTTGGCAACATAATTTTAGCTATGACCCTTTTACGTTTTTAATTAATATTCTTTACATAAACACTTTTAAATGTATTTTTTGTTAGAGTTAATAAACTACTCTCATTTCATTTGCAAATAACATTGTATTTGTAGACTAAATTTACCAATTCACATTTGCAAAATGCACAAAATGGGAAACAACCTGATTAAACATCAAATAAATTTTTAATTCCAACAACCATAAACACCACTTTATAACCACTAAATCTGTCGCTCAGTAAATTACACAGGATTGTCTTGGAACAGTTTGTTAGAGCGAATATAACACAATTGAATATCACAGTGAATCTAGTTCTAGTTAAATTGGAGTAAATAATAAATTAAACTGTGTATACTGTGTAGTGTCAAATGGGGATTTCATAACACCGGGTGTAACTGTTGGAGATTTAACGCACAAACGCGTTGCAAAACTGTGCCCTTTCTGTTGGAATAGACGTGGATTTAGTTCGAGAATATTCTCGTATTTAAACATTTTTAAATATGATATAGGTAACTTCCTATATTTATTTAACTAAATACTGAAAGAAAACAACGTTTATCAGTTATCACATTAGTCAAATGTAGAGTCTCTACTTCTTTTATTTTGCCTTAAATATTCTTGTAACATAATGTAATACCACAAATTACTTTTAGAATGGACATACGACAACTTTTTATACGTAGAAGTATTGTTTAATAATAAACATAAATAATGTATAGAGTCTCTGAAAAACATACATTTATTATATCAATCGTGTTTTAAGTACATTATTTCATTTTACAAAGCTTTATCATCTGTGTATTTTCTACCATTAAAAACCATTGGTACTAACACAATTAGCACTCTAAAATTAGTTAGTTCTATGGTCAGTAAGATCCTCGTAGCGATTGTGTTATAGTGATTCAAATACAGTAGCACCTCTATAAGTCGAATATCAAGGGAGACGCCAAAAAATTCGAGTTATAGAGTTTTCAACTTAAGGAGGATTTCGACTTAGGCGGATTTTGATTCGACATAAAGAGTTTGAGGTTTATTCTTATAAATTTTGAGTTAGAGAGGTAAAGTACATTAAAATTCAACTTGCAGAGGTGACAAACATGTTTTTATTTATTATTTATAAATCAACATTATTTCAAATCATTTTAAAATAAAAAATATGGCATTAAAAAAGTCAGTATTTTTTTTCCTTTAGATAATTTGGTTGTTCTCTAGCATTGTCTAATCTATAAAGAACAGAAAATTCTTCTTCTTCTGCAGAGATACTGGTTTGCTCCATAAAATTTCGTAAGGTATTCAATGCGGTTCTTGCCTCTTTGATGGAAACGCATGGAGCGCATGTACTATTCACGTCTTCTATGTCATCTTAATCATTAGTATCGGTTTTCTGAGCTACTGAATCGATAATTTCGTCATCATCGAGTCATAAATTTATTATCGTATACTCCTAAAATGTTTTCTAAGAAACAATTATAGTGTACACTGTACTGCACTGTCGGCAAGTTGTTAAAGTCCAAATGATCAAGTTATAACGATTGTAAAATAAAATGTTGCCATGTTCGAGATACAGAGGTCAAATTTAATTTTTCGAGTTATAGAGTGAAAATATGTACCAAAATGGCTTGGAGGGACTCGGTGATTATTTCGACTAACAGAGGGCCAAGATTTCAAGTTACGGAGGTTTTCGGGTTTGAAGGGAAGGGAACAAGACATTTTTTCGAGATTTGGAGGTTTTTGACTTATCGAGGTTCGACTTAACGAGGTGCTACTGTATACTACGAAAACACTTGAATCTAGCACGCTTTATATCGCCTTTAAAATATCTTTCACTGGGTATAATAGTCTATGTTTATTTAATTTTACTCTGATATACAAATTAATGCTAAGATTGTTTCCAAGTTTGAAGTACTTCTCTGTAATTTAAAAAATCTTTTTATCTTAACGCTACCAAAATTAAAAAGTTCGGTTACAATTTCCCCGAATTGACAAAGAAATTGATTATTTAAAAATACCATTATTATTTTGATGCCTATAATACGAATCAATACGCAAAATAACATTTATATCGTTTCTAAATAGCGTCAATTCCGAAACAATATAACTGTAATATACCATTGTACTCGTATTTCCTAACACCTTTATAGGTCAAGTGCACACGAGTATCAATTCAACTTTGACACATTCTAACCTTTATGATATCCGCGTACACCAACCTTTAGACCGGTTTTCGTATGAACGAATTTGACTCGTATGTTTTTTGTCGGCAGGCTCTCAACGGTTTTCTAATGATGATGACTCAGAATGGGAAACTCCTCTATATATCTGATAACGCAGCTGAATATCTGGGGCATTCTATGGTATGTATTGTTTTTTAATGTTTTTGGTATTTTTTTGAAAATTGTCATCATTTTGAATGAGTTTTATGCATGCTGATATGTAGATATTAATTATTTATAGCAACTGTTTTACGTGCTAATTACCATTTATTATGTTAGTTATAAAGATTCATTATGGGATCATCGTGAAATATTACATTTATGTACAATCATTATGATTATCAAGACAAGCAACGAAACAATCAAGAACTTTCATTTTTATGTATTCATATAATTTGTGTTTATTGCTCAGTAATACTCAGTATACAAAGGCATCAAACAAATATATAATACCATAGTACCGTTCAAAATTATAATTCAGACACCAAATAATAGTGCAAAATCTAGAAGCATACGGTAAATAATTCTTGTATCCGGCTCTAGTAAAAAACTCTTGAAAGACACCGCAATGGTAAAGGAAATAAATTATAATTAAGTAATAATTTATCAAGATCGCGGCTATAAATCATAATTTGAACATATTGACTCGCTATCATTAGAGGCTTCAATGGTAGCTTCGCGCGGTTGCTACAATTATTATACCACACAAGTTGTGTTTAGAGAAAACTGCACAACTTACGCTAATAGTATTGATTTATCTATTGGTAATACAGAAGTGGTGGAAAATGAAGCGATTTTATTGTTAAGTGCAATTTACAATACCAACATACCTACATTAAGATATCTTGTACTACACGTATAGCTATGTAATGAAATCTTAGATACTAGAGACGGTAATTTCTTTATCAAAATATAAGAATATAGGGAACTAAATCTTGACCATAATTTGACATTTTTTTCGTGTAGACATTTGTGCTAAAATAATGAATACATCATACATCATACACATCATACCACAGAATAATAACTAGTAACTATCGTTACTTCTACCAAAAGTTACACACATATTTCTATTTCTCAAAAAATCAAATAACAAAACTCTACAAACACCGTTCTCAAAACCTGGCTTAATATTGTCAAAAAAGAGCATCATTTTTAAGCATCGATGAAAAGTTACAAGTAAAATAAAGCGTCTGCAAGCGGCAAACAATAAAAGGTATGATTAATTTACCGACATGAGCTAACGAGAAACCGTTTCGGGTCACTTTCCGACCTACCGGCGCGCGGTAACAATTGATTGTAAAATAAATTGTTTTTGTTCGATATTTTTAGCCGATGTTGTAGATCTTTAAAGTTTAATAACAATTATAATCATTATCATTAATGGCAATACTTTATTTATTTAAATATTATTACATTAATACTTAATCAGCTCCACGACCCAGGGTCTTTAAATATTGTACGAGATGGTCGAATAAGCATAAGGAGTGATTTCTCTTTATAATTAGATTCATTTTTAAATATATAATATGTATTTAATTCATGTAAGTAGTGAAACTAAACACAATCCTATGAAAAAGTCTAAAAATAAAATAGCTTTCATGTGAATATTATTAACTCTCTCGTAACCAAATCAAAAAAGTTAAACAATTTCAATTATTTAATCATCTTAAGCCCGAATATTTATTACCCCTAGCATAGCATAGCATAAACAAAAGCTGCATTTTTCTTCAGCAATCTGATTCCTTACGTCTTGACGATTCAATTCAATGTTGTGACTTGTGATAGCTACAGCATGGCTACAGCTGGTTGTCAGATGTCATCTGATAAAAATGTCCAATCAAAATGATGTTGCTTCAGCTGATATCTGAGCTGTATCTTTATCGCATTGAAATAGTACTTTAGTTGTTTGAGGAATTTTAAAGGCTTTCGCGCATTGTAGTGCTTATTTTATACTTTGTTGTATGGAGATTTTCCGAATCTCACTATATAAGATTCGTAGTTGGTCAGAACTTTGATCGGATCAGGCCCATCAGGCCTATTGCATAGATATATTATTAATTTTATTGTACAGACAAACCATGCATATAACACAATAAATCTCACAATGTTATCTTATTATTAGAAAATGCAAAAAGTCAATTTCCATTTGTGGCAAAGGTTAAAGTGAATCTAAATATCTAATCTCAAGTTTTTCGCTAACTCGATGTCATTACAACAAAATAAATATCATAAACGTCATGGAATTGAGCAAAGCATTTGAAACTATTCGGAGTCCATCAGAATCCCATAACTCAACTATCTCCATTATTCCCACGATCCCGTTCTTATAAGGCCCGTAATAATGATCAGTATCGATCATTACGTGAAAAACATATTTTGTACTCTTTTCTAATACTTTAAGGTTTATTTTAGATCACCGCTGTACAAAGTATAGGCAATATTTATTGTTATTCCGCAATTAAGATTAATGATAAGATTTTAGAGTAAGTACTTAATCCAAATGTCTAGTTAGAACCGGAGCAGCCTTAATACGGTGTTTAAAGAACAAAATTAGTATGTGGGTGGATCGTATTAGAAATTACTTTAATCATCTCGTATCATAATTGTTTTCGCGTTGGTTTGATCATACATTACGATGTAAATTCATGAGATGTGATTACCAATGATATAGATTTCTAATCATAGGGCTGTACCGCTAAAATATAGAAAGGTTTTAGAACGTTGCATTTATGTAATGCTAATTATCGGTAGGTACAAGTGATCTAGTTTATTAATTAGGAGCAATACCGATTTGTAAGAGATAGACCCCCTTGCGAGATAGAGCCTGCATAATTATGAGCTAGTGATTTCAAACTCAATATTTTAATATTTACGCTCTATATATTTATCTCATTTAAAATATGTATATGTAATCCAAAAGCACAATAATTCAAAAATTTGTTTATAAGCATTATGCGAAATTTCAAAGCGTTCAATGAAACAGTACCCAGTATGTCTTTGATATTTGTGAAACCGTACCTATATTATTTTTCATACATATTTTCTCTCTATAATACCGCAACAATTTAAGCAAACATTACTCATTTCAAACCACACACGTAGTAATTTCACAAACAATGAACTTCACAATTCAACAAAACAATAAGATATAATCCCATACAATAGTCTTTCGTCGCTTGTCTTACCTATTTATTGATATAAAACATTAATACTGCACCCACCAGTATATCTTGATCCACTTATTTCCTACGTACTCCTCCTCATTGCCTATAAAAAGGACTAAAGAAGGGGACAAGGAAGATCATGTGATAGTGGTTTTGTCAATTGGCCAAGGAAGTGCCTGAGGCTACGAACTGTTGTTGCTTGGTTGTTAAACATTGAAAGCTAAACGTATGAACAATTGTTCAAGTGCTTATTCAATTGAGATATAAATTCGCATAAGGACTAGATAATAGGAGTTGTCTGCGGCAAATTTTGTTAATGAAATGAAATTTCTGAAACTGTGGAATTTAACTAAACTAATAATAATTAATTACTTGTCTCATATCTCTTTGTGGTGAAACTTTATTAAAAAAACTTCGATAGGAACTCTGGTTAAAGCTGGGCACAGTGAATCTAAGAACTTATACCTATGCAATTCCTGAAAAAGTCATCTTCAACATTTTCCTAACGCTTTCCAAAAGTCGAAACAGTAGATATGAATTTAACCTTGTATATCGAATGAAATTTCACTTTTATAAAATTCATACAAAGACCGCATTTTACAAATAAATCATGTCATATAGAACGAATACATAGATCAAATAATTATTATAAATTAGTATATCATAAATCAATCTGTAGTATTCATTTGTAACACAATTACATTAAGCGCTTTCGTTAACATCATTAATCTATATACCCGGAGGCTTGTTTGTTCCTCTGTACATGCTGTTACAAGAGCAAAGAGCTGTACACTTTATGATTTTGTTATTAACAGTGATATTCATCACTACATAGTATAAAACAAAGTCACTTTCTCTGTCCCTTTGTATGCTTAAATCTTTCAAACTACGCAACGGATTTTGATGCGGTTTTTTCTAATAGATAGAGTGATTCAAGAGGAAGGTTTTAGTATATAATTTATTAGGTTTAAGTCAAAGCGGGCGAAGCCGCGGCCGGTAAGCTAGTTATGTATAAGTCAATATGGAATGATTGATGGCAGATTATGTTTAAGGTAGTATTAATTTGGTAATTTACTTTGAAGCAAAATAAATTGCAATGAATGTATACTTTTTGGTGGTGTTATTTACATATTATTTGGAATACATATGAATATTGGACATATTAGAATTTAGAACAAATCAAAACGAACTTTCTATGTAACAGCACAACAGCTTATACTCTATGTACCTAATGAAAAAGATCTCTTAAATTTGGTTCATTAATTTCACATTTTACTGCATCTTCATCAACTTCAACAACAAGAATTTTTCAAGTAGTTTACGTCAAATTAATTTATGTATTCTATCATCCTACTCAACAGACAACAATGCTGTGATTATCAATGTATACATTTTTATAACTACGTAGGTACTTACTACTTATATCTAGCATAGTCGCGATCTAGGTGGGCCCGTTGAATTATCTCTCCATCAAAGTATTTCAAATAGAGCTCTTCTTAGTATTTCGATATTTTCAATTGATTCTATTATGCTTCATTCTCAATGGGCAGACCGACCGTTAGGTCGACTGATTGACCGATACAAATTATTGTAGCACTTCGATTGTTTAAAACAATGAGTTGTTTTTAACCTCTTCTTAATTCCAATAGAACTTGTAAACTAAACACAATAACAACATTACTATTAATTCATTTAACTGCTATAGGAGTTAGGCGTTAAAAATAAGCTTAATTTAAACTCTATAGGTACAATAGTTCAGTTTAAACAAATATTTACGCCGCGTTTATGTAAACGTACAGGCGAATGCAAGCGAGTTAACAAACTATAATTAAATAAATCCGTCTGCATAATATCATAATAATGTTCAGTTGAGCGTAAAGCTGCGACCCCCTGCGAGCGCGTGGGCGACCACAATTATGTCTTAACGCGAATCTTTGCGACAGGTGGGCGGGGCCAGGCGACGCGCCTCACAGGGCAACCATTTACGTTTTTATAAACATATTAATGATTTGGTCTTTGGTGTGGTTAGTGGTTAAGAAAGCTGTGGGACAATGTGTGACTGGGACATATTTTGTCTTGTGTTATAGATATATCATACTTGATATAGAATCTACATCTCTATAGGTATTATAAAATACTTCTTGAAGTGATAATGATTGATTTAATTAAGTAGGTATTATACCGTTGCATGATGTTTATGCTAGTAGTGATGTTTAATGCCAGTAGTACCTAGTAGGTTTTAGATTACCATTCAAAGACTTTGGTATTCACTCACTCAAAGATCTTTCACATGATACCTTTAACTTTTGAATTTCATATTAGAAACTAGATTTTATCGATAAACGATAAAAGAACATGGATATGCTTCATTTTCCATTGTACATACTTAGGTTTTTAAATTGTTATAATTTTAAATGACGAGAAATTTATCTAAACTTTAGTTTCCAAAATGTATTAATCCATAAAACCGTGAAGCGCTAACCCTAGCAAATTAAGTACATGGTAGAAACATCAAAGTTGAGGGAAACCTCATCCTACTCTCCAAGCTATGATTTAATTAAACGCAATAAAGCCGACCTAGGTTAATTGAAATTTGTTTAATATGAAAACAAAGAAAATTAAAATACAATTTTATTAACCCTGTCTGACCTACACAAGCTGCACTCAACTGGACTTCGTAATTATATGGCTGCTTCTTACAGAATATTATTATTGTTAAAAAGATTGTTTTAATTCTTATTGTTTAGACATACAGAATTATTGAAGTGAAACTTCTTTCGCGTTGAGAGCGTCACGTCCATGGCGTTAGGCGACGATTTTGGTACCTTTGAATCTTGCCAAAGAAGTTTCACTTCTGACACGTGTGCTCAGAACACACGCTCTTTTTTATTAGTAGGTATATAAAATATTGAGAAACCGTAGAGTTATATTTTAATTGCGCCTGACACTTTGCCGAACTTTGGAATGTGATCTTAATATCTTATCGACGCGAAAGAATGTCAAATACAATTTATGTTATTTGAAAAGCTCGATTGTGCAGAAATGAAATGTTAGGAACTAGTAGCATTTAATACGATGAAAATAAAAGTGATCCTTGTTTCACGAAATAATAAGCTGTTTAAATAACTGTAATGTATGATTATCTGCACTATAGCCTCTAGAATCTAGATAAGGCAGTGTAGTAGGTGCATTTATCGCTGGTAATATTATATACTA
This sequence comes from Colias eurytheme, assembly GCF_061535395.1. Classification (NCBI taxonomy): domain Eukaryota; kingdom Metazoa; phylum Arthropoda; class Insecta; order Lepidoptera; family Pieridae; genus Colias; species Colias eurytheme. The sequence goes on along the minus strand of NC_142999.1, from coordinate 6,048,128 downwards.
GATATTCATTTCTAACCCTTAAAAAAACAAGAAAAGTATCAAATATAGTTTTTGACTGTCTAAATAAAACATATAAACTCACATTCTTAACATTCGCAAAATTAGCAAGTTGAACAGTCTCGTAGGTACCGCCATTAACAATTTTAACAATTAATTAATGTCTTTTTTCCCAGGAGGACCTCCTTATCCACGGGGACAGTGTGTACGACGTGATCGACAAGCAGGACCAGCAGTCAGTGAGATCAGAACTATCGAGGGCTCCTACAGACGGGGAGGACAGAGTCTTCCTTTGTCGCATGAACGTCGCGAGAAACGCACGCCGGCAAATGCGGTTTGGTGATCAAAAGGTAAATAATAGTTATTGTTCTATAAAAAAACATGCTAGGAAAAGAAGCTCCAATTTTTGAAAATGGTTAGTTAGTAAACACTAGTGACTAGTAGATTAATGGATGGAACACTAGTGACTAGTAGATTAATGGATGGAAAATGATGAATTAGAGAAGTTTAAGTGTATCTAATTTGTTATGTTTCATTTAGGTAATTGAATGTATGTATTGAAAAATAAAATTAATGCATCCAACTTAAACTATGTATTAGAGCTTTTGTATGTAGAGAATCAACGTAATTAATTTTAAAAGTAAAATGTAAAATTAAATTATATAAAAGCAAAATATATTGGCATAAGTTGCATAATTTACTAATCATATTCGGTCTTTTTTTTTTATCTATTAATTTTGAAATTAATTTTTTGCAATCGAAGTATGAGTTACAAGTGAAAGCAAATCTTGGAGTAATTTAATAAAATCAATCAATGTGTATCAAAATGATGGAACGTAATATCTGAGTAAAAAAATTAAAAGCATTTTTGAATGTTAATTAAAACATTAAAATTATATAACGGTATCTAAATTAAGCGTAATTTCTTAAAGCAATTATATACGCTGTCAGTCACGCTGTCTGTACGTTTCAATTTTTATACTTATAGTTCTGTTTTAACTACATTCCTCATTCAATATATTTTTGTATAGAAAGAAGTAGTTGATGTTAGAAACAGGATCAAATGTAATTCTAAATTCAAATAAAACACGTTGTTTATGTGACTAAAGTATTTATTTTGAAATAAGTATCAACGAGAATTTTTATTTTTATCAAGTTATCAAGTACAAACATAAATATAATCAGTAGGATTGCAATCAATAACAATATTGGGTAAAATACTATCGGCTTAAAAAACTTCACAATGACCATATTTGTGCTAAAAAAATTAACACTCAATTGAAGTATCTCTTTAATTCAATACATACTTAATTGGCCCACAACACTGCAATAAAAACAAGCACAGCTAAAATCAATATTTTGAAATACGATGATGCGTCTCAATTAACAAGTTTACTTTCAAAACATTTAAGTGCTCATAAAAATAATCGTGCGCACATTTTTTTAAACCATTTACCATTACGTGTTTCAATTAATAGTTCTTTACCTCAATTAAGACTCATCTGATCCGATCATTACATGTTTGAACTGAGATTTCACTTTTAAATGAATTATAACTTTTGAGAGCGCATCTGGGTATTATATTTATCCTCTCGTTATTTTATTATGTAACGGTTATAGTAGTAATTGTGAGACATTTTGCTTTCTTCAAATTTGCATAAATGGTAGAGCATACAATCTAATATATGGATTCATTTAACTACTATATTATATTATACTTAACTAGCAGTCCGTTTTAGACTAACTCAAACTCAAACTCAAACATTTATTCATTCAATTAGACTTCTTATAGAAGCACTTTTGAAACGTCATTACATATTTTAAAATTTACCACCGATTCGGAAAGCAGTATCTACGGAGAAGAACCGGCAAGAAACTCCATAGTTTCTCTTTTAAATCATGTCAGTTTTACAATTTTACAAAATACATATGTAACATCATAATATATTATAATAACATGCCAAAGAACTGTCCTGTGGTTTTTTCGCGACAACCCTCCATGGGTTTTTATCGTCCATATATTCCTGAATACTGTAGTACTAATTATTAATTTCGTGAATTTTGAAAAATTTTAGAAGTCCAATTTTTACCAACATAAGAATTTGTTATAACATGGGGTAACTAAAACTATATTAGTGATAGTTTGAAATGAATAATGATGTTTGATTTAGTTCTATAAATAATATAAAACGAAACAGAAAATTTAGCAATTAAGATGGAATAATAAAATAAATTTGAATATCTACTCCATGTCTCGAGTTCCATAATCGTCTATAATATTTCGTCAATTACAATATGAGACACAGAAAACATCCCAACATCAAAATAATCTAAAACTTAACTCTAAAGTTATTGCATAAACGTTTGCAATAACACTACACACAATAAAAAACAAAGAACATCGTAGAATGACAAACACAAGCCATCCATAGCTTTATTGTGAGCAATTAATTTTGTCTTGCACGTGCTTCTGCGAGCTTTCACGATATATTCGCTATGAGCTAAAACTTCATGGCTTTGGAATATTGCTAATATTTATAATCTATATTGTCTATATATTATATTCAAGGAATATTGTGGACTTCAAAATAATTTAAGATAGTTTGACATCTTTTTACCCGACTTCTCTAGGAGATTATTGTCTTCCAGTTTATTAGTTTTCACGCTCTGTAGCGTAATAATTTACTGAGTTTTCGTAACAATTTCCTTAATACTAAAATATTGGTAATGACATAAAATGTTGGTATAATTCATAGCTTTCATTATGGTTTTAGGTACATTCATAAAAAGGAGTCGATTAGCAAATAAAACGCCCACAGTGATTAAATGCAATGACTTATCCAAGAACTACTAAAACATTGGTCTATTTGTATAAGTAATGTAACAGTTATGGTTTATAGCTGTTTATTTAGAATTACAGCCAAGTAGGCTCAATATTGCGTATGATAACGATATTCAGAATAATATAACGTTTATAAATACGTTTCGTAATATGTATCAATCAATGTACATTACTGTAAAGATTGCAATGTTTTTGAATAACATTTCGAAATACGACGATACGCCCGTGCGTAAAATGGGCTATTTAGGCTATAATACTTCGTTAGAATTTCGATATATATGTAGCGATCTCGTCTTATCACATTTAAATCAATTATTTCGCTTCAAAGATTACCCGTACATTTTTCATATTGTAGATCTTGACTCATAAGTCCATTACCCGTACCCTAGTCCAGTCCTTACCATAGTAAGTCTGACTATCTGCAGGGCTTTGTCGTTATTTTTTGGCGTAGAGTACCTAAGAAATCTATTGACATAGAGTGGTACAAATTGTTTATTGAAAATATAAATTACTGGTTGTATGTATCTATTATTAACATTGTCGCAAAATAGAACATCAATACAGAGTCGTACACAAAGTCACATACAATAAAACTAATTCCGATACGAGTAAGCTTGTTGTACAGTTAAAGGGTGCTATTAGCGCTTAACCATTTACCTGTTGCTGATGAAGTTAAACCACTAATGAGGCTTATCACGAGATGACACCGCCGATGTCTGCTTGTTAGCGATGGGACGAGTGCGTCTTTCCGTCCGTTTATTTTGGTCCAGAGTTACTTGTGATTGTTTACGTTTCATTTTTGAACGGGATAATTAATTGTAATGCGGATTTGTAGCAATTGTATTGTATATAGTAGCTATTGTATTTTTTGAGAGCATTGTTTGGTAACTTTTTCTTCTTGACGCAGTTTCTGCTAATTTAAAATAGGATGTAAAAATCGTTTCTCTGGAATTAAAACTGCGTCCTGGTATAAATATATACTAATATTATAAAGCTGAAGAGTTTGTTTGTTTGTTTGTTTGTTTATTTGTACGAACGCACTAATCTCGGGAACTACTGGTCCGATTTGAAAAATTCTTTCGGTGTTAGATAGCCCATTTATCGAGGAAGGTTATAGGCTATATTTCATCACGCTACGGGCAACAGGAGTGGAGCCACGGGGGTGAAACCGCGCGGAGCAGCTAGTATTTCATAAAGTAGATACCTTATTCTTGAAGAGGAAAATCATCGTATTTCAAAGTGGCAAGCTGCGAATGATTTCTATGAAACGCTTAAAGGTTAACAGATATTTATCGTTATAAATTTAGGCAAGAGTACCTACAATGCAATCTGTTCGAATTCTGTTAGAATATTGAATAATACTTCTTACGAATATAATAGATTTAAATTCGATGTATTTATTATAAAAAAAATACCGCGTAAATTTGTATTATGTAAATAAATGTGTAATAAGTAGGACCTTTATTTTATTGCAAATAGTATCTCCATTACTGCTTTAACATTCATATTATTCAACTGCAACATACCGCTACTAGATAAAATAAATACATCAACACAACACATCATTATTTCGTCACAGCAATTTTCTTCTATCACCTATCGATTTAGTCTTACAAAATATTATACATTACGCTATATTAACTAAATTGCAACTATCACTATCGCAAAAACTCAATTCAACTATCATTAACATCTTAAATATTATGTTAAATGGTGTATAAGCAATGCATCTTTTATGTTTAGCAAGTCGGTAGAATTAAGCTTCTCCATTTAGTTAAATCGTTTCTCTTTGATGCAACTAATTCACAATACTTATGAGACTTATTCACGCCTGTATGCTTTTATTATAATGTTTAGATAGAGCAGGATCGTTCTCTTTACATGCATTACGTTGATGTATTATGTATTTGTCATTTTGAGTGACTGGTAAGTTAAATAGAACATATCAAAAAGCTATGAAACCGGTAATAAATTTTCCTATTAGGATCACTAGGAAAATTGATAACCGGTTAAATAGGTTCTTATTTAAATATTATTTAACTTGAGTTGTGACTTCTTTGTCACCAATTTGTAAAGTTGAGCATAAGAATTAGGTACTAATGAGAACCTTCAAGACCTGAAGGACTTTAAAACTTCAATTTATAAGACGTAATCCTAGTCTTCCTGCGTTTGGCTCTGTAATTATAAAGTAAATTTAATAAATCACATACTCGTATGGGAAAAAAGAAATACTTGTTAACATGCAACTATGAGTAATAATATAATATGCAAGTTGTGTAATATCTATGAGTAATTCTCATAATTAGACAATATGATCACGTAATACGTCAAATGACACCATTCCCTCATCAATTACCAATCAAATTAAACCAAGAGCACAAACGCATCCATCGATCACAATATCATATACATACAATCAACATTTGCACTTGAAAAAAATAACCGAAATTAGTATGTATTACGTCGCATTAAGAGTCATAAAACATATCATTTGTTAAGAGAATGATCCATTTCTATGTGGCATATAAGTCTAATCGAAGAACATTCCAACACACAAAACATCGCTAACCATCATTATACAATGACAAAAGAAACTGGTGCAACTGCTTCAAATGTAAGACCGATTGTAAAGTCAGCATGACACAACATATTTATATCTTATCATCTATATTAAATCATTTAACTCGAGATTTAAACGGGGATCAGTGCACTCCGACTTGGTCTATGAAAAGATGTATTAAATAGAATTTTTAAGCGCTACATTAAATTTGCCGTTGTTTGACTTTTTGTGTTAAGAAATCTCGCGTATAGTCTGCAAAAAAATTATCAATAGACTAATAATTAATTATTAATAGATTAATATGTTTTGTGTAAGTTATTAATGTTTTTTATAAGATTAGATAATATAAATATAAATTGACATTAAAGTACCTACTTATTCCCTAGTTTCAAACATTTAATGCTAGGTAGATTTGTAGGTATGTACATTGTACACCATAGGTTAATATTTGTTGCAATAGCGCATAGACAATGCTGCCAACAGTAGTAACAAAACAAAACTCATTATAGAGTCAAATACAGATACTCTACATACCCATATAGTAAACAGTTCTATATTCGATTGCGAACAGTACATCGATTGGTTCCAATATACTAATCTTATTCCATATTATAATAACGGCTCGGTCTCAGCAAAACATTCCTTTGCAATACATTGCGGTACGTATATTGTTACGTGTGGATCCGAACTGCGTCTCTTGCACAATTATGAGCCAAATCATATATGGTCTACATATTATGATAAATAGAATATCTATTTCATGTTACTGAGTACATAATATTATATATATTTTTTAGACGAGACCCCAAAACTCTACATAGAGAGCATGGACTATGTTTTGAATATGATTATAATACTCATTATCTAGTAATATCTAAGAGTAGATAATATATATACGGGGTGGGTAACAAATGGCATCATAACAAATCTCCATTGACCAAATGAGTAAAATTGAATAACAATAAATTAAATTTTAACCTTAGACATAAATCTCGAGTAGAGTAAAACAACGAATATCAATGCGACTAAAGAACTTTCAATTTAGAATAAGTTATCTCACATCTTTGCCATTTTAAATAAATAAACAATCAAGTAGAATGCAGCAAGTCCTTACAAATGTTTGAACAAGCAAGATGCAATACAGTTTGCAATATTAACTGGATAGTTAGACCCGTCATCACTTTTTATGGAGCGTAATGGACCATTCAAAAGTATTTAGTCAAATTGACAATGTTGTGAATGTGGAAATCTTTATTGGAGTAATGGCTGATAGTTCTTGGTTGTATTTTTTAAGTTAAAATTGTATTTTTTTTTGTTGTTTGTATAATAAATAATGGTGTGTTTTGTTCCGTTATTATATCAATTTTTAATTACAGGTTCCATACTTTTCAGCCCCAGTTATTGCATTTATGAGATACATAATATGTATGTATATATAAATTTCTTTGTATTAAAGTTTTAAAGAAATAATTTGATTGGAATGTATTCATATTATACTCTATGTACGCCTTCTCATAACATTAAAGTTAATATAGTAGGTAGATATACCTTATAAGTACTTAATTTTTCATTTCCAAGTTCATTTTTCCAATCAAAACATTGCAAATATTATGCAAATAATTATCAATCGTGGTTTGTTAAAAAACACTTTTAATCTATTATTCGCTTACTTAAAAATAAACGGCCATGTCCCATAAATCTAAACAATCACGCCTCTCCGACGCGTCATATTCAATCATATCATACACGGTTAAACAAAATAAAATTTCACAACCTCACCTTCGATACCGACCTTTATAATTAAAGAAGATGCTATTACCTTACTTTATAGATACCTCTAATTATATATATTTGGTGTTTTCTACGCGTAGTGACGAAATGCTATCCGTAGTCATTATTTGAATTAATATACCTACGTGCGGTTCAAGAGTGTAGGTACGTAATGATCAATTTTTATAGCATCCGTGAGAACACGAACAAATGATATGTCTCCGTATTGAAACTTTTGATCAATGGGCTGATTTACGGGTTATTTCAAATCGTATGTAATTAACATCGATTTGAAAGCGATTCATGCAATATCGATTTAACGTGAATAATTGGATTGTAGTACTCGCAATTAGTTAAGCGAAATTTATGTATTATTATTGAATACATAATAAATAATGATAATTTGGTAGAAGCCAGAAAGCAGTAATTTAGTTGCAGTTAAACTACGACATTTAAAATGTCCGCATAGAATTAAGAAATATGCTCTGAAATAGTCTTATTTTTTATCGATAGAAATAACTAAGTTCATTTCCCTTGTTTGTCTATAAAATTAACATAAATCTACCAAGCAATAACCAATTTTAATTGCTTATTAAATGCAGATGAAAAACAGGTTTGAAAACTTGCGTACTTACTTTAATGTATGCAGTGTTGTTATTAAAAATACTTGGAATATTGGATATTAAAATAGTGTAATCTATACATACATATATATTTCTGTGGTGTTTGGTACGTACCACTTAAGTGCAAAATGGTGATTTTTGAGTATGAGCGTTTGAAAGTTTTCACGGTTGCTACCCTGTTGCTACAGATCGGAATAAACTCTTGAGTAAAACAAATTTATGATATTTAAATGTCTTATATGTTCAAGTTTAGAACACTTACAAAAAAAATAAAAAAAATGTTCTAGTTCAAGAGTAATTGTTACTTAACATGTTTGTACCAAAAGAAAAAAATGTGAAAATGATGTGAAAATGTCTAAAACGTGTGTACTTAAGTGGATTAGAGCATATTTATTTGTACTCTTAATTAGTATTTATTCCTATTTTTACCCTAATGGAAAGGATTTTTCATTTTTTTTTCGACGGAGACATAAACAGACATTAAAAAACAAATATTATGGGGAAACGTCTTCCATACAAATAGATTTAACCATATATAAAAATAAAAACGAATAGGAGTGTGATTTGCCACAAATAAGTACTCATAAAAAAGCCAGGAAATATTGTGATTTTCGCAATTCAATGCATTCTCTTCTCTTCTCAATGCAATTCTCTGATACTCTCTCTACAAAGTAAAATCCTAAAAGTAGTGTGTATGTGCGTGTGTGGTTCAGAAGTCACGGTAGTTCGCTTGCCTGCCGTGCTAGATGCTGCGGAATCGATCCCATCAACCGACATCTACGAATGTGTCTTTTTCGGATGCATAAGTAGATTCTCTAATAACCAGAGATACATCTTCTATAACAAGAAAACATCATCATTTCTAATAACAGGAAAACATCGTGATGGCAACCGGGATTTTGGTCTGAAATCACCAACCAGCAGTGAGCAAGCGTGGTGATTACTGCTCATGCCTTATCCTTGTGAGAAGATGCCCTTACCTTGCAAATAGTTACGATCTGGATCAAGTCAAATAAAATTTGTTTGTAAAACGTACCACTACAACATTCATTCATAGTCCTCATCACTGTCACTGAAAGTCATAAGATTGTTTCTAGTCGGACCATGAGACAATGATTTGAAATAATCATCATAAATTGGATCACTTATTGGCAGGAGATCTAAGAGATCTTTGAATTTCAGAGCATCGATATTGAAAGGCTCATTAGAGGCCAATGGCAAAGCCACTTCGGAGACTTCTCTCTTTTCTCAGTTCTCTTAAACCAGAAATACAGCAACTCTTCATTTTCACTCAAAGAGTATTTAAAATCTACGTCATTAGACTTTTCATACATCAACCAGAAAATACAGTTCTAACCAAATGTAGTTTTGTCTGTTGCAGTATTTCTTTTGATAAAATGAGTAGGCAGTCAATAGTTTAGAAAATGGAAGATCAGATTCATTCGTTAATTTTACATCATGGCGATTGCTGGTCATTTTAATTTATCTCGGGGAACGGAGATGGTGCTGTCTTTTTTGAAAATGAATCTTTCAATATCTGCTTAACAGGCAAGATATTATACCGATTTTGACCTGGACAACACTGAATATAAAATAAGCTACTCTATTTCTTCTGCCAAACCGTTAATAAAATGCCATAAGCATGATGCGATTTCATCCGCACCTCTTTGAGCTATTCCTTCATACATAACATAATGGAATGTTCGTTTAGTAATAACTTTGCGGATTTTTAAATTAAAAGTCCAAAGTTTCTTTTATAAAAATACTACAGATGCAGTTAAATTTGGAATCTGTAAACAAACAGCTTTTATCTTTTAGTTTCATAGTGAAATGTTGCCTTATGCTCCGATTTTTCTAAATCTATTCTAATCTGACACGAAAGAATGAATTTGAAGAGACAAAGAATCTAACCTTGTGCATGTAGGTATCGTTACTTGGCTTTTTAAACGTTTACCAATCTTTAAATCGATTTAAAGATTGGTAAACGTTTCTGAACACACTAAGTCTAAGAGATCTTGCATCACATGCTTTATAGGCTTCAGACCTAATGTCTGAAGATTTAAATTATGTGCCAAATAACGTTATATTTAAGTAAGGTAGAAGAACTGTTGAGTTCACAAATAATTTTATTTGATTTGGTACAAATAAGTTAAGTGATGATAATAATTATTCAAGTTTGGTCTAATTATGTTAAGTGCTCTTACGTTGTAAATGGCCGTTCGTTGAATTGAGTATTCGTTTTACAAGTCTATGTTAAGTTATATTAATATATTTGTATCAAATAAAAATATTTTTTTTTGTACTTAAGGGGTTTTGATACAACCTATTTAAGGTATTTCTACTATCAGTAGGCTTATGTGACATAGACCAAACGAAAGAGGACGTTTTTATCAGTATAGATGGCCAGAAAACAAAAAATGGCCATTTTTGCACTTACGAGGTATATACCAAACACCACAGATTTGCATTGCGGCATGTTTTATTTGCTGCAGCGTTTACGATTGAAGTTATATATCTTATAATATAATAAACCTACCGTTATATTATTAATACCTGAATATACCATTACTGGTTGTGATAATGAGATCAATTAAAATTATAACTTAAATGCATTGCGACCATGTATTTCGTAATTACAGGATAGTAGCTCTATTTGTAGTTTATAAATATGATCTTGATTGCTAATATAAAATAAGTAAACTTCTAGAGAAGTCACAAGTGTTTATATTCGATTAATAAGTTTCTCGCCTATTGAGCTGCATTGGAGAGATGCATTTGTTTCACTGATCTACGTAAAGAATATGCAAGCTTTGTGTCAACACTGAAAATTTTATTTAGTTTATTTACGTCATCGCACCAACTATATAAACAACTAGCGGTCCGCCCCGGCTTCGCCCGTGGTACATATTTACGTTTTCTCTACATAAAAACCATCCTCGTACTTCAAGGAATATAATAAAAAAAGAATTATCGAAATCGGTTCAGCCGTTCTCGAGTTATGCGCTTACCAACACATTTTGCGATTCATTTTTATATATAAGACTAGCGGTCCGCCCCGGCTTCGCCCGTGGTACATGTTTACGTTTTCTCTACATAAGAACCATCCTCGTATTTCAAGGAATATAATAAAAAAAGAATTATCGAAATCGGTTCAGCCGTTCTCGAGTTATGCGCTTACGAACACATTTTGCGATTCATTTTTATTATAAACAATGTTACAATGAGCTTGTACAAGACATACTTAATTACACTCCTTTTTCGCGTAAAATAGTAATATGTTTTTTCGCGTAAAACAAAAATAAAAAATCAAATCCCTAACATGAATTAATATTTTAACCATTCAAAATACCTGAAAAGTTCAGTAGGTAAATAGTCAATTAAACAGCTTTCACTTTATGAGGTATCCAATGAACAGAATGCTAAAGTAAAACTAAAATTCACGCGTTTGCAAGCGTGCCAGGTTATTTAAATTAAGCCGCAGCAAAAACAGTGTGGCGTCGTTAGGGTAAGCCGAGATGCATTTATTTATGAAATGTAAATTTAACTGATTGTAATAACAAAACTGCGAGCCTCCGTACTCTATATTAAGATGTATTATTTGCATATTGTATATTGAGAATGTGTGACCGTTTCAATACGTTTGTTTTTTGCTTTGTCAATCTGTACATCTAGACTTGTGGTAGTGATTTTATTTATCTTATAGTGAACTTTGTAATACACCATTTTATATCTGTTTCAATAAACATACTAAACGGAGATTTTTTTATGTTAGTCTCCACGAAGAATTGAACGCTACAACCTCCGCAACAAAAAGCTCAAAGCTCAGGCTTTAACCATACAAACGGGATTTATAGCTATCAAATGCTATATATATCACATATAATTGTTATACATAATTATACAGTCTAAACGCATAATTTTAGAAAAAAAATAAAAAACAAAAACACTTAAAATACCGTCCAAAAGTCGATAAACGCTCTAAAACCTAGACCGGCCATTAACCCTTCGAGACTCGTGTGATAGACACAGCTACACTTTGTATAAGTTTCGTGACGCGAAGTGAGTCAGTCTGCGTGCCATGCGCGTGCGCAGCTTGCCCGAATTCACACAAACAACACGAACTCATTGCTTTTCCGTTTTGTGTATATCCATGTAGAGTTAGAAAATAATATTATAAAATTATACATTTTAAATTGACATATTATAGAAATTAGTATGTTTTAAGGCTCTATCTGAAGCAGAATAAAAGATTTATTTACTAAAATTATTGACATACTGTCTGCCAACATATTCATCATGTTTTTGATAATTTCTAACTATTTCGAAGTATGTAATTTAAAGGCTTTTTGATAGAGCAAAACTCAGTACCAATCGTCAGTCATATCAATCGAGACTTCTGTGCTACTAACTTCGCCAAATTTAATAATATTACAGGTTTATACCCCGTCTCCTGGGGCCTATAAAATACGAGGCCCTAACGGGCCTACCTCACCCGTTATGAAGGAACATGTAAAAACAATCTGACAGAAGTGACGTAACAACTCGTGACTACGCCAAGCCGAGCGTGACTCTTTTGACCACACTTTTATATTCAAAGTTATATTTTATTGTTTTAATATTGATACCACGTCTAAATTGTTACTATACTACGTTTGGGTGAAGGATATATAAAGTTTGGACATTCTGTTTACTTGTACTTTTTGGAATACTTGAATGACTGCTTACTGCTTAGTGCTTGTCATATTCCAGATTTTTTGCCGAGGGAAATTAGCAGAAATTTCACTTTGGTATTTAGGTCGTTGTAAGGATAAGAAGAAAAATGTTATATTAAACAAATTAAATCAATCATATACTTATAGTCATAATATTTTTACTTTATTTATGTTTATTATGTATCCCTATAATTTACATTAATGTTAATTAACTTTGCTATTATTAGAATCTCATTTAAATGATTAGTCTATTACAATCAATTCTACAGATAACTGTTAGAATTGACATCTTAATGTAAAATGGTCCTGACCATTATACACTGAACCTTGAAATTACGTGGATGTTTAGAAAACGCCAAAATCAGAGTAACATGACAGGATCAATGCTGGCTGGTCATTCGTCGGGTCATGACTGGTCACGACAGTATTATCTTTGGTAGAAAGTTGTATTGTTCCCCTCTGTTTGTGTTCTTGGCTAAATTCGGTATAGCTGATAGGCAGTCACGATTGATAGGTACACTGTCGTACAACTCAATAACCATTACACGCTAGATGACAATCAATTAGACACGTTCGAGCTCACCTTTATATATCAAATGATGTTTATTTTTAGTAATAACGAAATAAAAAACGGGAGTAATAATAGAAAATAATAAAAAAGTAGATTCTAGTTATAGATTTCAAGTCAAACTGTACCTTCTTTTTTTCATGTTATGTTCCAAAGGCGAACGGTCGAATATTTTTTAATCGAAAGCCTACGACTGAAATAATAGAAAAGAGTCATTCAATTATGTAATTAAACAATTGATGTTCTATTTCTTTTTTCGAGTTATGTATCAAATCGTAAAGAAAACCAACTGCCTATCCTCATCTAATACTGAAGCAATTCTACTCAAATTCTTACTCCAATTGTGCCAATGTTCAAATTTAATTAGCCTTATTAATAAACGAATATCTTGTCAATAAAGATTCGTATCCGTATACCCGTCATTACCAGTGTTAGTGGGCGGGGAGCGTTGACGCTAACATTTCTGTCTCGAGTTTAATCTTCGAAAGGAATCGATGTATAAATCTTGATAGAAACTGTTATTGAGTGTTAATTATCGTTATTATACATTTGTTTATAAGCAGTTTTGTGGATCCGTTGCACAATGAGCATGGTAACGAAACCATAAGTTTATAAAATGGTTTCAATACGTTTTATCTCTTTTTAACGCAATCGTAAACGTCAGTTATTTTGTGCAAAAAAGTGAGAGGTTAAAATTATAAAAAAATAAAGAAAGGTTAAAGAAAAGAGATGTTATATAAAAAAATATAAATAGTTATTCATAGATCTTCTTTATATCATGCCTAAATAACTATTATACCTACACTTCAAATATAAATAGTTGTTTTGAAAATACCTTCCCATTCCAAAGAAATTTTTAAGATTATTGTATCCGTATCAACAGTATCTTTAAAATAATTTATAATTAGTATTGAGCTCTTGTTTAACAACCATTCCAATTAATAAACTTACATTTAACCTATGTATCGCAAAGCTCTACTCTAAATCATATTTCTCACGTCAGAATTCACTAAACCCATAGTTTAAAACAGTTATCCACTCAAGCTGAGATTTATTGTCGTTGTGTAAGCGATATTGTTGGATAAGTTATTCAATTCGATAAATATATCAAGGTTGCGCATACCCGGAGATTACACCAGTGAGCGGCTGAACTGTGAACTATTGTGACTCTTATCGGTCTATTGTTGTTAAAACTTTGAAGAATGTCAAAGCGCCACGCCCCTGCCGAGACGTCGGTTTCGGGTTAGAGTTGAACGTCGTTAAACGTTAATAGAAATACCATTTGGCACGGGTGACCTTCGGCTGCCACTTGTTTCGCAATGTGAGCCTTTGTGATCGATATTTTATAGTTTTCGATTGCTTGGCTTTGAAATGTGTTTGAAAGCATTGTACTTATGGGGGCAAGAGCTTTTGAAGCGTTTTTGAAATACTTTGGATATTACACTGAGTTATTTAATGATTGCTAAATCTTAAGGAATATATTGCACAGCGTTTCTTCGAATATTCATGTTACCTATGTATTTTGTCTTATTCTTCTGTCTCGATTCTTACGTGCTCACCAACTTACAAATGACTAAAACATGAACATTTTTTGTAGGTGGTGCTAGTCCGAGGACACTACGTGTCATATCTCCCGCTATGCAGCCGCAACGAGCCCGTGTTCCTGGCGTCGTGCACGCCGCTGGCCATGCCCGAGACGCGCGAGTGCGTGGTGCACGGCGCCACCAATGTCTTCACTACTGTGCATGCCATGGACATGAAGATACTGCACATTGACACCAAGTAAGTGTTCCCTCCACGCCGCTGGCCATGCCCGAGACGCGCGAATGGATATGGACCTTATCCAAAAAAAAGCTTATTGTTATATATGCACATAATTTACCTTTTAAACATTTAAAATTTATTAAAATGTCCCCTGTACAAAACAACATGTAAATTTTAACAACATATTAGTTACAATATGATAATATGTACTTCCTAGTTCATTTTACAAGAGCAATCATAAAACAATAGGACAATTTCATGTTCATCGCACGAACATCGAATCCATTTGCCACAGAAGGTCACAAAGTGTTTTAGGATTAATCTCTTGTACGAGCACCTCAGCTTTGTTTCATTACCTTGCGAAGGTGATGATTGTAATATCTTCGCTCGCAATAATACTTCATATTAAGGTCATAATCATGAAAAGAAGACCCTGATTCAATAGAAACAAAAGACCAAGGGCAGAGTGGGAAACATATTTACGTTCTGACAAACAACATAGATATCCTAGTCTGCAATGCATGTATTTCACAAAGAACTTATCGATGCGTAGCTGCTACTGTCCATCAAGCGTGGCAGATGTATGACAACGTCTCTATTGAATCGTTTCATATTCATGCCGTCACCGTTTTCAATAGCACGAAATAATAAGAGAAGTTGAGATAATATGCAATGGTAAACAGTGGTCCGATGAGTTTATCACTAGCCGGGCGCGGGCAGCCAGCGCATCTGTCATGTTGAATATCATTGTCGACTCACAATGGAAGAGATAACATATTTAAAGTAATGCCCAACGTAAAGTTGTCCAGTGGAGCCTGTGTCAGCGGTATTTACGTACTTTATAACTCAATATTTAACAGCTTTAACACAATATTTATTCAGAACGCGTTGTCATTTTGTGATTTTAAAGATATTCAATTTCATGTTTGTGTCATACGTATAAAATATGTGTGCAATAAATTAATATTTGGTGAACATACATTAAATTTCACGTGTGTTTGAGTACTATGATTTAAATAATACACTCGTGTCAAGTCATAATTTGGTAATTTCACAACTATAATATTTGACGATTTTGAAAGTCTATATTGTTATGATTATATTACTAATTTGCTACAATCACTGCCTTCAAATTACAATGCCCAGAAGTCAGAACAAGATATATTAAGCGTAGTTTTTAATAAACAGGCCTTGCAGGTTATCTGTTTGTTTTGAAAAGCTCTCGTCACCTGTTCGGAAGCGAACAAACTTTGCATACAATGACAGACATACAAGCTCTCGAGTGTCTTAGCAATGTGGGTTGAGTTTACACTATTGGGAATTCTATAATCGCAAAGTGATGTTTATATTTATACGGTACGGTTTTTCCTTGTAATACTATGTTTTGAGTTAATAATTCTTTATCATAATTAAAATAATTTACTTGCAAGGTTAAGGCTAAGGTAAAATTCCGTTTCTATCTTATTATTCAGCGTATAGATCAAAGTGTTCGTTAAAGTAATGGATCTATTAATTAAAAGCTGTTTTATAATAGGCAAAAATAAATTTGAAAAAGCTCCGTAGCGTAATTGGGTCACAAGATTCTTGTAAGACTCTCCACTCTTCCACATATAGGTAGTAGTAATTACTAATTACATCATTGCCTTAAAAATGTCAAAAATACAAATTTCCGATAAATGTGTTGCCAGCTTTATATTTTGCAGTAATTTATGTGTCCAGCAAAGAGCGTATCAACGCACAGTTGTATGTCATACAGCATACTGGGCATGTCCATATTCCATCGCGCTGTCAAGTGTTGCCATGTCTATTACAATTTAGACATTTTCCTCTTATATAAAGAATTAATTAAACGATAGAGATAATTACTTTTACTGTAGTGTATAGAGCAGAACTTAAACATTTAATCGTTGATGAAGAAATTTGTGAATGACATCGAATCTTTTACTTGCGTTATTAATTTTGAATATAATGGCAATTTTTTAAATATTATAAGCGTATTAAAATTCCAGTTAAACTATTGTTCTATAATACGTAATCTGCAAGATAAAAATAAGCTAGAAATTACTATCAGTCGTACAGAAATATCAATAGAGCTGAAAAATGCATAACGATTTCACAAAGATTTTTACATTTTTAACATCTAGATGTTAAAAATGTAACACATATTATTAGATTTTGCGATGAGAAAATCACCAAGACATTATAACTAGAGTTAGTTCAGAAACATAAATTAACTGTTATAAAGTTATAAACGGAGAATCATTCCATTTGCCAAACCTTCGATGAATTGGTTTCTGATTTTGGTGTGAATATTTGACCTAAAACGATAATTAATACGGAACAAATAATACAAACGTATATCATGGATGTTATCGTCTGCCCTTATAAATTACACGGGTAATTCAAATGTTGCTGAATACAAAATGAGCTGTATATTGCCAAGCAATGAAGAATCAAGCATAAATCTATCCAAATAATTGATGAAGCGATTCGCTAAACTTATTTACAATTTAAATCCTAACGTATGTTTCAATCTATTTACTGTTAATTTATAAACACTTTTCGATCAGAATATGTTTAATATTTTAATATTTTTAATGTCCTGTCGTTTTCAAAGAGAAACCACACGGATTTGTAGAGTCTAATATTTTTAACGGATACTAATAGAAATGAACTTCTGTTACTTATTTTTAATATTTTTTTAATAGCGGTTCTTCTCGTACTTAAATAATTTATTTTCTACATTCAAGATGAATTCCATATAATTCAATTGCATTAACACGGTGATAAATTTACAATTATCTTTACAATGAAAACTGGCTAAAATCTATTGAATTGTAATTTTATTGCCTTTAGTGTTTTGTTCAAATGCTATATTTACATTAATCTTAAGTTTAAGTCGAGGGTTCGATGAATTGAGGTCACGGATACGACATATTGTGAGATTTATTTGTCTTTCGACAATACTTCAAAGGTAATTATAAAACAAATACACCTTACAATAATACAATCGCAATGTCAAGAATCCTACTCAGCTCGAAATAATCAATTTGCAATCATACATTTTTTGCAGTTGCGTGTTGCAGAGATGTGTTATTTAAAATATGATTTTCAAACACTTAGCTTCGTTGTCATCATACCATTTTACAGAAATTAACGATCTTGATAATATTGTAAAAAAAAATAAACCTTATATTATTATTATAAGAAACCACTTTCCTAAAATTAACTAAAATTGAAAAGGTTATTTTAGAAGAACCTGCTATATACATTCACAGTAACATTTTAAAATGTAAATTTACATCTTAGTTACGTACAACTTACAAGGTTCAACTGATTAACTCATTCGAAACCGTATTAAACTTTCCTTAATTAAAATTTCCGAACGTATATGCAATGAATGTAGACGGCAACGAGATGATAAATGTAATTAAAGTGTACTTGACACGGCAAAACAAATATTCGTTTTGGGTCATATAATCGATCAATCACATAGACCTTGTCAGTTATTCTGTTCAGATTAGTTCCGACTTGCTTTGAAATCGATAGGATATTTTATTAATAAGTTTCTATTCAGCTGGCGCTTGCATCTGCTACGTCATATATTTTGGACATATTATGTAGTCACTCTACATATTGATAGTTTTCTTATAATTTTGTAGAAGACAATGTACACTTAACGGCAAATTTTAACGTTATTTTGTTTATTCATTTATCATAGACCTAATTGTAAGAATATTATTAAATTGACTGGCACTTTTCCTGCGGCTTCCACTTTAATGTCGTAAAAGTAGCTAATCTGATGTACCTTATAAATGTAAAACGATTACTTGCTTGCGATTAAGGGGTACTTAAACAGTCGTTTAAGTACCCCTGATTAACATATTACTTTCCATTATAAATATACGTATGTATATTATATGTAGATATATAGTATAAGTACGCCTTTGAAAGCGAGAGTCCATAACGCATTCATACTTTTATTATGGAAGTCAATGACCTAAATTTAAGGTTTGTAAACAAACTTACCTTTTGCCCGCGGTATCGCCCGCGTAGCCTAAGGAAATTACCATGGGATGTTTCTCCACGATAAAAAGTATTTTATAGATATCACACTCTAGCTTCCTCACTATTCAATCGCAAAAATCATACCATTAAATCGCTCCTTTATACTCTTAACCAGGGATGTAACGGAGGTAGTTTTATCGGAACCGAAATCGGAATCGGAGTTTTCAAATTTGGTTTATCGGAATCGGAATCGAAATCGGAATCGAAATCGGAGGCAGGGTCAGTTTGTTTATGGACAAATAAAACATGATTTATAGTCAATTCTTTTCATTTTTATTTTTTATTATAAAATAAAAAACAACTGTGAAAAAAAATTGGCATAATTCCAAATGAACAAAAGATAAAATTAATGAATTTAAAGTTTAATTAAAATTAAAACCCAAAGTAGCGTGTTACATTTGGTGACATTACAATAAATGAACAATAGCTAAAGCAAATTAAATCAAAATGGACTCCAAAAGTAATGTATTGTACTTTATGAACAAGGTCTTGCAAAGCAATCATTTCCGAAATTAATCTGTCAATTTCCTTAGATTTAGCATGAGAAGTGCACCATTTTGTATTCTTCAGCAAAGTTTCTTTTAAATTCATTTGTTTTTTAGCATCCTGAAGGGGCGTCGAAGTCGAAGGCTGTACAGTATCTTTTTTTTCAGTTTCTGACTTAATGAATTCTTCATATTCAGTGGCATGGACAGACTTCAAATGACTTTTTAAGGACGTTGTCGTACCTCCCTTTCTTGAATACGTCTTCATACACAGTTTACACTTTGCCGAATCTGAATTAACTTCATTGAAGTAGTTCCAAATACAACTGGACTTAGGTTTCATTATCCCACACAAAAACAGATCACTTTCATTGACAATAAGCCGCAAAAATCAAAACAATTATCTATAACCTATAAACGTGTCTTGGGCGTAACAAATAATAACAACTAACAAGTGAAAAAATAATTGATGATAGAGTGCACGTAGTGGGGGTCGGGGGATTCCCCGCGCGACATGTATGAAACTGTTCGGCACAGGCCGTCGCGCGCCACCCGCTTTGTTTCGTTCGACCTCCGATTAACATCCGATACAAAAGTATCGGAACCGAAAGTGTAATAATAATCGAAAGTTCCGACTTAACGGAACCGGAATCGAAGCTCCGTTACATCTCTGCTCTTAACAATTAACATAGCACATACCTACTATAATTTCTATACTTAATATTATAAAGCTGAAGAGTTTGTTTGTTTGTTTGAACGCGCTAATCTCAGGAAGTACTTGTCCGATTTGAAAAATTATTCGTCATCGTCACGCTAAGACCAACAGGAGCGGAGCAATGCGGGTAAAACCGCGGGGCACAGCTAGTTAAATATAAGATGTATTGTAATATATTGAAATTTGTGTTCATGTCCAGTAGCGAATGGCACCTCGGGTGGGATCGGAGCTCGCTGCACGGTGTGAGCTGGTACCACCTCCTCCACCCTGAATGCTGTAAGGAGGCCCAGAGCAAACATCGATTGAGTAAGTTTCTTTAGTTTACTTTCCCGATGTATATGTAAGGCTAATTTTCACGTAAATGAAATTGTTACCGAATTTAGATGTGGAGCTTTTTTCGCTAAATTTGATACATATAAAATAACCTAAAAATTATATATTTAAAGATAAGATTTCGGAACGTTTTACTTAGTGAGTTATTTATAAAATATTTGGTAAAAATTTGAAAATCCTTTATAAATTGCTTAAAACTGTTTTACCCTTAGCTTAATATTATGAAGGTAAATGATTAACTTTCTTAAACTTCGTTACTTCACCTTTCTTAAAATATAAGAATACTTACATCGCTATACATTTTCCAAAGCTTCCCACGTTATTTCACTACCATTTAAACAATCCCATTGGTAAAATGTTAGACCACGTTCCTCAACCAATCGGTTTCATCGATACAAAGCGACGCTATTATTCCAATTTGTTATTATTTTGTACCATCCAATTATTCGGATTTACATTTATTTAAAGGGCAGGTAAGAAAGGTGAACAGAAAGTTTACACGTTGAGAATTAATGATGTTAGTAATTGAATGTCTAAGTTTTGTAAGAAGCTTCGCTACATTTCATTTTTATTTCAGTCAAATCTTAAACCCAACTACGTTTCAAACAAATGAAATGATAAAATATGCGAAGCAATTTGTCATTTTTACCACAATGTTCTAACTAATAAAACATCTGTGTGCTTATAATGTTAAATTGTTTCGATATATAATAGATTAGAGGTTAAATCTAGTTATTTCGCATACCAAATCTACCAGGATGAGCACAAAATACGCTAAATCCGGTACCCATTCTATAAAATATCAACATAAGCGCATCTGACATTAAAATACATCAATCTGTTAGCAGTAAGCGACTATAAGATTCCTAAGCGCTTTGCATTTATCCAATAATCCGTGATTAATCGTACCTTTGTGACCTGAATAGACCGCAATTAGAATACTTTAATGATTAATGAACGTGAACTTTTCCTTGAGCAAACATTTGGATATGAATTGTAGCATTTTTTGCTGGCTCTATATCAATCAAACATTATTTGGCAAAACAGGATATGTGTACACAATGGTTTTTAAACTATACAATAAAGATCTACAAACAGAAGTTTTTTATGTAATGCAATGGATAAATTATATATGTAGGTATTACAAAATATTTATTATAATGTGCAAATTCTTTTTTTTTTTTCTATGACTTATTCTCAAACCACATCTATAGTTCTGTTTGTCTTTACACAAACGTAACACTAAATACTAAATAAATACTAAAAATGTGTTTCAACGAAATGAATCTATCCTTCAACCCCTCACGTCCAAGAGAAAGTGTAGTTGACGCTTAGCGCGCGTGACGCTCGTGTGTGAACGCTTACCTCGTTCTACGTGAGCGATTAAATCGAACAAACTTACTACATCACTAGCGCCAAAACATGGACAAAGAATTTTAAACTTTAATCTCATAGCGCGGGAAAAATGAAATTTGAATTTCGAACGTCAATTTCGCAAAGGACTCGTGACTTGATAATTGACAGAAATCGAGGAGCGAAGTTTAAATTTGGAACGTTTTCAAAATACGCGACCATAGAGTTGATAATAGAAGTGTCATAATTCTTCATGGTAAAAAATGAATGCGCACCAACAATTATTATAAACTGTTATTAGGTACATTTTATACAATGTATAATTCATCGACAATCGTGCAACATATCTCACATATCTATAACTAGTAAGCATTTTTTACATTCAATCAATTAACAATTCTACCATAATATAAGATAAACATAACTCAATCACAATACAATTCCTTTAATTCATTTCCAATGAAGATAGACTACTTACTATGAAGTAGGTATAGAGTTTAGGAAAATATAATTTGAAAATATGTACTGTATAACGCATCGTACGGTCGTGTCGGTCGTGTTTACTTCCTTTATAAAGAATATAGATATCGTTGCTTTTATAAATAACTGAAAGGCAGGCAAAAGCTTAGCACCACGTAGCGTCCTAAGGCGTAGTGCACAAGAATAGATAACAATAAAATCTTGCCCATTAATCCCCTAAGATTGCATTCAATGTTTTTTTTTTTTTGATAATTGGTTCAAGGCCCATAAATATTACTTATTTTGTTACATTTATGATTTATACATGCAAGCTCTGGCGTAGGCCGACGAAAACAGCTCACAAATCAACTACTTTGCATGCGTATAATACGTTATAGAGGATAAACATTTGCTATAGTAAACCGCAATCTTGAGTCGTCAATCTGTGAATCTAAAACCAACATTGAAGATTGCACAAATAACTATCTGAGCCCTTATTACTATTTCGCAATCTACTTACTCCTACGCATTTCGGATACTCCCCTTAATACAATGCAATAAGGTACAAATTTAAATGCAGCAGCGCTTTCCAAGTGAATAATACTAGTTTTCGGTACAGAGTATTCATGTATCAAGTTTAGTGCATGCTCTATAATCTTAATAATTCGATATCTTAAGAATAAGAAAGTCGTTTATTTACTTGAATGCATTATGCGGATATTTAACAGTCGTGGTTTTATGATGTATCCGATGCAATCCTATGGGTCAGTTTAGATTATATTATTGTAGAATGAGTATATTTAGTTTATCAGCATTACACTTAATACAAGTTATAGCCTGAGAGTTAGCTAGTAAAATTATTATAAAAGCAATTAGCCATTATTAAATTAAAGCGTTCCTGATGAAAATTACATATTAATTATTTATCAACGGTTTTATATTATGCATGAATTTCTATTCTATGCAAATTATTTTGACATTTTTGAATCCCGGTTATTTTGCGACAGCTCCAGTTTATAAACAAACAATGGTATTTATATAATACCTACATTTTTAATTTTTATAAAATAATTAACTATATAATAACAACGAATATAGTTGAACTGAATAAAAACTAGTGTTAACGATTGATTTATAGCATTCTTTAAATACGTTTTGTCGCATGCCATTTAATAAGTAATGTACCTAATGCTATCAGATACTCGCCTTGTTGTTGATTTCCAATAACCATTAGCATAAAATTTCATTACACTGCATTTACACCTGCGATAAGTATCCAATGTTATTTAGATATTTTAATAATTAAAGTAATAAAATTTACATTTGTATGTTTATGTAATTTAACTACATAGTTCGAAGATCATCCACACAATGAATTTGCCGAAAACTATTAAACCAGTTAAACACGATTGACACTTAAATATAGAGATGTTTAATTATTCGTATTATTAATATTTCCATTTTGTATGATTTATAAAGTTAAGTCTCTTCTACTTCCGTAAGAGATCTCTTTTGAACAACAATCGTTCAAAAATCTCTCTCTAAATTTCTATAGGTAACCAAATTAACCTACTGAATGCTTGCTATATGTTTAATTTTAATAGCTTCGTTCAAATTGTGCTATTTATCGGTATTCGGTATAGACTATAGTTGTTGGTTTGATTTTAAGGCTTACATTATAAAGCTTTAAGCTTTTTCAGGGAATTAAAAAGCTTGTTGTGCAGGATTAGCTTAGAAAAAAATATTCATTCCTTTCTACCTTCCTATTAAATAAAATTATTTGTTCCTTCTTTCTTTTCCTTTACTAAAACCCCTACCACAGAATAATAACTAGTAGCTAGCCCCTACTTAAACGATTCCATTGTAACACTCATAACTTAATCGAGGAGGCGTAAACACCCATTTAACAGTTGTCTTCAAAATAAATGGCTTAAACAATATTGTATAAGATAGTGATTAAATTACAATTAATTCGAAGGTCCCGAGCCCACACGGATGTCCTGCAAAGCAAATAGAATGCATATTTAATAGTGACCTCAGGGCACTCCATATTTATTGCAGTGGTTTCATGCAACGAAACCTAAAACATACTTGTAACTGCTAATGAATTATTTGTTTTACTAATTGGATTCATATTTTATGTATTGATTTATATGACTGTGTTTATTATGATAACTTTACGGATGCAGGTATTCATGACTCTGTAATGTATGAATATTTTGATTTGGTTTCATAATTCATATTTTCTTAAATACGAGTGCAAGTAACATAAAGCACTTGGTTTCATAATCATTATACCCTAGTGTGCAAAATTATTCGTAGTAGCGTTGTTATGATTACAAATAAAGAGACTCGTAGAAATCTCTCTCTATAATGCATAGAAATCTATATTTTAAGAATAGAATTATATCACGTTATATTGTCTTCTCTCTTGATAAAAACTCATCTTATGAATAAATCAAGTTTTTAACACAATGAACATTCAGTTTTAATCTTTAAAACACACCTTATAAGTTGTTTTTATTTAAATTCCTTGTCATTCCCAGTTAGTACGCACTGAGATTAAGTTATAAAGAAAATATATCATTCAATTACAGTATCCCCTTAAAGGAAGAATGAATGTAATATTTCATTCCGTTTTCTGCTTGTTCCGTGATTTATGATACAATCTTGTAATACAATTTTCATATTTTAATACTAATAAACACTGTTGGATTTAATTACCGTGTAATTTGCATGAATATTCTGTGTGACTCTTATTTTAAAATGCAGAATGCAAGTTTTATCACAAATTTTTTTTTTTTTTTTTTTTTATAGCATTGGAAGGCAAACGAGCAGACGCAATGGCCGATGTTGATGGCAAAGTGCGTCGCCCATAGACGTCCATAACATACGTTATGGGTGTTGCCTACCATAGAGGGGAATGGGATGGGATAAAAACGGTCTTAAGGAGAAAGGTGGAGCTAACCGTGATTTAGGTAGCGGTGTGCTTTTGGCCTTTAAGAAACACATATGCTTTTTTCTTGAAATAACTCAAGTCGTAGTTCCTCGGAAAGACAGTCGATGGCAGATTATTCCAGATCTTACATGTCCGTGGAAGAAAGCTACGGTTGAAACGTACCGTTGTGCTGCGCCAACCATCCAGGTGGTGAGGATGGTATAGGCTTTTGTGGCGGGCTGTGCGATGATGGAATTGAGCGGCTGGAATAAGCTCAAACAGCTCTTCAGAACACTCCCCGTGATACAATCGGTAAAATATGGAAAGACACCCTAAGTCCCTTCTTAACGATAGAGGGTCAAGCTTTACGGTCAATCTGTGGTCGTTGATGATTCGAGCCGCTCGACGTTGGATGCGGTCAAGTGGAAGAAGTTGGTAGTTCGGGGCTCCAGCCCATAGATGAGAGCAATACTCCAAGTGGGGTCGCACCTGTGCTTTATATAGCAGCAGAAGGTGATTTGGCTCGAAGTATTGCCTCGATCTATTGAGCACACCCAACTTTTTAGAAGCCAGTTTAGCTTTTTCCAAATTCCCTTTAATTTATCATTATTGTGTGAGAAATAGTATTCTGTTAATATTAAACCATGGTATTCATTCACTTTCATTTTACTCAGATCTAAAAACATCGGAAAATATGTACCTATATTATAATCGAATTGAATAATATATAATCATACGTTGCATAATATTGATGATATTATGCAACGGTTATATTACCGTCAAATGTGGCTACTTGACCTTTACTTGGCAACTTGACCACACCTTCCGTTTAACAACAAAATATCAAATTTTGTAGAATTGAAAGCAAATTGACCTAAAGTATCGATGTTGGTAGGTTTTTAAAATATTAATTGGTAACATATTTTAATTTTAAAGCGGTAACGCTGTTGGTTCTCGCAATATAACGTATCGAAGTGTGACTGTGACTAAGGATATTTTGCCGGTGTCAGTATTATTATGTTTGTAGAGCTTAAACTGCACATCTCAGGTGAGTACAGTTTTGATATGTTGTGTAATAAACCCTAGAGATTGATTTTACAGTGGGAACTATCCAATTTTAGGCTCATCTGTCGAAATATTTGCTTGGGCATTGATGCCTCAGGTTAGGTCAAGTTGCCATCGACCGCTGCGTGGCAACTTGACCGACGCCTAGGGTTGACACAAAAAATAACGTGACTGCATTTTTTCCTTTTTTTATCTGTTTCGAGTTTTGCATAGTAAAATCAATAAATTTGCTGCAAATTTCGGACAATCCAGATACTTATACTCTCTTTGATGACAACGATTTAGCATATTTCTAATGAAAAATAAATGTTTCCTTACCTATTAATAAATACCTATAAGTATTAAGTAATATACATATACATATGTATTAAATTTAGTTTAATAAATAAATAGTTCATTAAAATTTGTGTCTTATTCGTGACAACCCTATCCGACATGTAATGCTTTGTATGAAATCATTACAAATCCCGTGGCAACTTGACCAGGTAGCCAGAGCCTAACAGTTTATTGTAAAGCTTCGGGCTGCAATATTTAAAAAGTCGAAGACTTAAAAAGTAATAGCAACTTAGCCTAAAACAAGAATGTTAAGCATCAACCTATGAAAACTGATGTGCAAGGTCAAGATACCACATCAGTGTCAACTTGACCTGTATTACGTTTATTTGTAAATAATGTCAGATTCAATATATTTTAAAGAAATACCTAGTAAAAGTGAATGATGAAATCATTCATGACATGAACAAATCATAAAATGTTAATAAAAGTTTAACATAAATAAGTTAGCTAAGAAAAAGAAAAAAAATGTGGTCAAGTAGCCACATTTGACCGGTACCTAAAGGAAAACCCATAGTTCTTACGAGATGTTTTATAACGACTGTATAAACTATATTTTTTTATGTATGTATGAGAATATAATATGTAGGTATAACTTATATTAATTATTATTAAACCAATTAATTATAGTGTATGGTAGTGTTGTAATTGCTCGCATTTATATTATTTAATTATCAACTGTATGTAATTCATATCTACATTTTAAATTAATAGTTTAACTAAAAAAGGAATAGAGAATGAACATTCTTTCTTTGAATAAAAATAGTCTCAACCTCATTATTAATTTCAGTAATAATTTAATAAGACTTTACCGTTATATAATTAAAAATAGGAAAGCAGTTTAATAAGGTGTCAATACCAAACGCACCTTATCAATCCGTTGGTAAACATTTTGACTGAACACCTGAGCTGATCAGTGTCCACCATATAAGGCAACGTGTCAGCCTACGAACCATTTCTGGCAATCGTAAATTACTATCATAACATCATTGTCAAATGTAAACATCTACTATTTATCAACTCATATCCCATTATCAACTTTAATTTAAAAGTAATAAAGTGTAAATTGAAAAGTTCACAGGTTGTTATGATTGTTAAATGTTCGTACCTTTTTGGGATGTGTGCCTTAAGCTTTGCTCGGTAATCTGTTTATTAACAATAGCCTTATATTAGAGCCATTCAATTATTACAATTCACACTCAATCGAACGTGAGATTGCTTATTCTCATATCAATACTGACAATGGATTTTTTAGGCGTTTAACCTTTGTCTGTACAATTAGACATAGCAATAAAATGCGAAGGAATATTATGCTAGTTTTATTGTGCCAAAGCTGTTTGCGTCTCGTTCAACAAATCAATTCCTAATTTTTATTACCATTGAAGATTTGATCTCGCTGTATTGCCTGTCTAGTGCCATTAAATATATTTTGAATTAATTAAAGTTTATGAAATGATTAGTTTAGTTCTAGAACGCATAAGTAAATGTAAGAGCATATTATGTTGAATATCTTCATCTCTATCAAAAATAGAGATGATGATAGTATGATAGATAGTAAATAATATCAAGGAAGATTATGCTCCGATTATAATTATATTTTCTAATAACTACATATATTTTCTAATAAAATTTCCTAAATAAAAAATATGGATATAATAAAATGTATGGGTTCGATGTGCAATGGAAATGTTGTCATTCAAAAAAAGCTTTACATATAAGTGGTAATGTCTTATACAAAGTTATGTAACGTTATGTTATCACAATAAAATCATATAAATCGCAGTTACACATTAAAATTTTTCCTATTTGTTTGCCAGTAACACAATCAGAACAAGAGAGGTCATGCATAGCGCTGCTTCGGTTGCAGAGGAGATGCGGCCAGTTCCTCTGGGTGCATACTGTTCTGCAGCTCAAAGACAACTTGGAGAACTCGCAGCGGCCTGTAATTGTATGCACCAATCAAGTTTTGAGGTAAGGTTTATATTTTACGTACCTACCCTTTATAGAAACCATAGACTAGATAAAAATATAGAACATACAGAACGAGATACTTTCATGCATGTATTCTTCACTGTAAAAAGAAATCTTTCTGTATTAGTTTTATTCAACTCTATTTTTATGGTTTAATTACAACTACTATTATATGTAATTAATCTCAATCGTAGAAATAAAATTTACAATACAAACTGGTTAAAACTATGCTGTACTATAGGACCAATACCATACCTATGAATAAATTGTATTATTACTCGCTATGAAGCCATTATTCCAAGCACTGATAATAGTCACACACATAAGTTAAATAGAAATAGAATGCACATTCATATTATTTAAGTATTTAATTTCAAAATCGAATAATGTGTAAAGGTAACTTATAGAGACATCGTTCGTCCTAGAGCCTTGTAATTGAGATAAAAGCACATGAGTGTAGTAAAGGGTATGATGGTATTTATCGTAAACAGCCGACGAGGTATTATGATTACGGGCTTAGTTCTCGTGTGTACGGCACACAGTAATTATGAATTAACTTGTAATTGGTCAATTTTCTTGGGAATTATTTGTTCGACGTATGTTTACGCTTTTAACTTGTGTGGCGTATTGTACCGAACTAAACCAAGTTTTATTTATGCAGCAGTTTTAGATATGCGAAGTTTTTGTTGTGGCTCTATTTATTTTTACCTGTTTATATATAACTTATTATAAAAAGATATTAAAATAATAGAAACTACCTACATCTATTGTACTGAAATTCTGTTCAAAATAGGTAAGATCTTCGAGAAAGATCTTCTTCCATTGATAACCATTTACAAAGTAAAATAATCCCTTTGACCATTTTTTGTGATTAATATTCATGTTAAAAATCCCATCGTTGCAACAACTAATTGGCTTTAAAGCTGTTCTATTAAGTGAGCGATAATACCAGCCTGTATAGTACACTCGACTTTGAAAAATTGCTGCCATAATTTAAAGCGGTCACTTACAAACTTCCCTATTGAGATATCAATACAAAATGACGTCGGACTACGTAGAGCTCGCGTAAACACTGGCCCCCTACTATGGTCTTGTCTAGTCTAAACTCACGTTTCGAAATACCGCATACTCCGGTGCGAAAACTTATTTGTTTCACATTGGAGCTGTCGATTTACAAACGAATCGGCACAGGGTATTCGTAGTAAGAGATACAGCGAATAAATATTGTAAGGGGGTGATTTATGAAGTCAGAGCGCGTCTAGCGAACCGATCGGCCGACCGATGTTGCTATCCGATGGTTTGAAATATGCTCGCAAAGGGCTATTGTTGTGATGTGAGAAACGGTGTTTAACAAGCGCCGCGTTTGATCGATGGCGCTCCGCTAACTTTATTCTCGACCGTATTTTATAGCGCGAAAATACGCGAAAAGCCAGCTAATTTTGTAAAATTACACCTCCAGCTATCTCGTTTAAGAGAATTGAATCTAGTTTGTTTTCTGCTCTTCGCAAGATAACATTGTTTAAGCGAAACACATTATTACTTCAAGCCTATATTTTATTACAAAAAAGTATTTAGCACTTTACAATGTTTATGTTTTTTTGGGTGAGGATCATAATCAAGTATTTGGTAATAAATAAGGATATACAGGATATAGGTCACCTATTACTTTACAAAGAAAATCAATCAGTTAAATTTGCCAGAGGTACCTCATTACAAAAACGGATTAACAGTAAGATTGTATCAACCATGTTCATATTAATAGCAGCATAGTTCTTTTAAACGCTGGACCAACTCGAACTATTTGTCACGAGTTAATATGCGCTTGTAATAAATATCAATTAGGTAGGAACAAGCAGCGGTTGTATTAATGAGAGGCGAGGTAATATCGCCAGGGTTCGCGCCTAATGTCACCGACAGCCAAGATTTAACCGGTAACTGGCTCATTATACAGTGACTAAGATTGGAATTAATCGCCGGTAGGAGGCTTCGAGATTGTAAATCTAAATTAATATCAGCTGAGTGGGTGACAGTTCGCTTGACCTAAACAATCAGCGGCCACAGGGCACAGGCACAAGCTCTGTGCACTAAACTAGACGTTTGGTGTAAGTTACAAAATGTAGTTGGGAATATTTTCTTTTGAAATACAATAACGAATAGCTAAAGAGCAGAGACACATTAGGCAATAGTAAAATAGGCACCTAATTATTGATTGCTCTCAAAACAATTCTACATTGTTAAAATTTATAGGTAAACAGAAAAATCGTTTCTTGATTTATCCCTATACCTAAGTAGGTATTATAAAACAAAAATAGCTTTCAATTCATATTAAACATAATTCAATTTTAACTTTCAAATACCTCCTGCTTGATTATCACTGAAGAGAAACATATACACAAGTAAAGTATGTAGGTATTTGCACCAAATACATAAGTAATTTATCTTTCATATGCTTTATAGGTAATATTTGTTGCTTCACCTCACATTTATATGAATAATATTGAACTAGAGTGCTGTGGTTTTGCTAAGCGTTATCATCGTCCATAACTTAGACCACAAATATTCTTGGTACACCTCTGATATGCTTACAAGCTCGGCTGCATTGTTTGCCAGATTACGTCATTTGTCACGCGTCTGGCGCAACTTTTGGCTTTGTGCTTTTCACACTGTCACTCTTATTAAAAGCAGTATGTGGGGAATAACATTCCGGTTATAGTGTGTGCTTTAATGGCGTCAAATAAATTAGGTTCATAGAATAACTTTTAATAGTTAGGAGTAAATTTGTGCGACCAATTAAGATTAATTATACTTTGGGTTTAAAGGTCTTTGTTATTTGCATTTGGATGCAAAACTGTTTGTTAATTAAAACATAGATGTTAAATTACGTAAAATGTACTGAGGATATAACTTCTGTAATCTCGAAGAAGATTTAGTTCTAGGTGATAGTTTAAGTCGCATAACTATTGAGAAATAGTACCTGAATACTATTTCACTATAAAGTTTACAGAAACACCCAATACAGATATAGGAACACGAGATAATTGGACCTAAGCTCTTTCGACATAATATATTTATTCATTTTTCTGACACCAACATATCGAATAGGTAGATATAACTACCTAGAAGTAATGATGTAGGTAGGTAATTCTATAAAATACAAAAAAAATACAACTGATCCAATGAATTTACTTTCAATTTTATGTAGATAGTGGAATTTATCTTCAATTCTACGTAGATGTAGATTAACATTAATTTTCATCAGTCTCTTACGAGACGTAGGTTCTAAAAACGATGTGCTTATAAAAGCTTCACAAGAGATGAATTTATGCCTCTCCGTGCGATATGAATTGAGTAGATCTTTTTAATAAATAAAATACGTTTATAAGAGGTCTGTACGCAAATTGTCATCATGTTTACCGCCTACGTCATGTCTGCAAGATTTATGCGTTCAGAGGAAGCAGACGCAAATTGGCGGGAAACGGCCATATTTATACGCTCCTCAATATTCCATTAACTTTGTTATGCATAGCTAGACCCAGCCGGTTTACTGTTTACGCATACAATTAAAATTTATGCGAATGAAATATATCTCGAGTATTTAAAGTACGTTTAAGTTATTCATTTAAAATAAATTTTATGGTTATTATATCGTTTTATGCGAGATATCGAAACGTGGTCCGAACTCCAACTTGGTCTGCGGAATAATAAAAGCGAACTTGAATTTTCCCCTTCTTATTGAATTAATATTTCGACTTTTATTAGTAATGGTACCAATAAACTTAACAATAAAATAAACAATGGAATAGTCGCCACAATTATACTGGTAGGTAAACTGAGCATCAAGAGACATCAAAGCTGGAAGTATAATGAATCACGTTTACCCGAAGGTCAAGTTCATTATGCACAACGTGTGTACGGCGTTGCTTTATCCATTTACCCTTTGATACCAGCTATCTCCTAATGCAATGCAAAAGCGATTTGTCCTCCGTCCAACAAATCTCAACTTTGACGTACATTCGCATCCAGAGCTTGATATAAACATTTAGATGTTTTAACAGTGTCCCTGAACCTTTTAATACTCGGTAGGTATTTGGAGATTGGCATATTACGATTGTTCTGTTGAAAACAAATGCTAAATGAACTCGATTTATTGATATCCTTCCAGGAGGAAATGTATAATATATAAAATTTATGAGGTTTGCAATATAGATATCGAGCATATAGAGCATCTTTTCAATCCACGACGAAGCCTAATTTTATAACCAGCTTTAATTTATTTAGCCTGTTTAAAATTTTAACATATTTTGTTTCGTATGATTGTTACTTTTGTAACTGACAGTACTTACCGAACAGTTGCTACCTATATAGATCCAGGACTAAGTCCAACTATGTGACATTTCCCTGCATCCACTATCTTAAAGGTTTCTTACGCTAGAGTTAACGCTAAAGGTTATATTATTACGATTTAAACACAAATACCTATCTCTCGACAATCGTCAAATTGAATGTTATTATTGACGACATTACCTAAACTGTAGACTGTAGGTAGGTATTGAACACATAATATATTATGCAGCGTATAGAAACGAGAAAAAAATGAATCTTATCTATGTAGATAACATATCTGTTATGTAACAGATAGGTACCTAGGTATGCAATCCGATTGTTCGCATATATTTTATCTATTAAATGTCGTCTCTAAATTATGTAATAATAAATAATTATCTATGGAAACGATTATAAAGTAACATTTTTAATGTTAACTAGCGGTCCGCCCCGGCTTCGCCCGTGGTACATATGAAAAATAGATGTTGGCCGATTCTCAGACTTACCCGATATGCACAGAAAATTTCATGAGAATCGGTCCACCCGTTTCGGAGGAGTATGCAGACTAACATTGTGACACGAGAATTTTATATATATAAGAAGATTTAACATGTTGCTTACACACTATACACTTTACAAAACACCTAGACAACATAAAATTAACGATAGGTACATTCTCTGTCTACAAACGACTTATAAAAAGTGGAGCAATAAGTTTTATAGATGGACATAATACACGTTTTACGCATGTGGATCTACCCTTTTCTCCTGGTACCTACCTTGCTACTAATATAAACATTAAACTTTAGTGGTTCCCATTCTGAAGTCCTACTAATGGGCAAAACATGTTAAGTCGTTAATAGGTATGTAAGTGCGAATTTCTCCTTCAGAAAAAAGTGTTACCTATAAAACTTACATTAAAATGCCAATAGATAACAAAAGCAGGCATCTGTAACGTTATATTTTGTATTTCATTGCTTTATTTTGTCAACAGTGAACAAGAAGCAGCCGTTATGAAAGCGAATCCGTGGCTGTACCATTATTATGCAGTGCAATCAAAACTTCACTACGGGTTGGCATACGAAGCCGCTACAAGGATGTATGGCCCACCGCCTCCCGATATACAAGTTTACCCACCAGCGATGCAGTATGCCCCAACTCCACCTGTCTGCATAAATGGAAGTCAACCTGTAATGATGCCCAACACAAACCTCCAGCCGCATATACCGCATGTGCCTCCGCATTTGACACCCATACACTATGCGTACGAGAGACCAGACAATGGCCCAGTTGACTATTCTGTATCACTTCAAGACAGCAGGTAAGACCAACAATCGGTAGCAGTTATAAGAATTCATAAAATATATGGCCACTTCTGACCCTAACGTAATCAGATATCCTATGTAAATTTAACTATAGATTTCCATTCCAGGTATCCCAATATACGAATTGAAGATACGAGACTACAACCAAATGTTAAGAAAAAAAGTAAATCTGAAGAAAAGCCAAATACACCTGTTCCTAATATGTCGCCTCGTTTTGTAAATAGCTCTGGTGGAGATACATTAGTTGCAGTAGCGGGTGCGATCGTGAGTCGGAGGCCAGGCTCAAAAAATTTTAATACACCGGAATCAGAGATGATTGATCAGTGGAATCCGAGTCCAACTTGGTCTGAATCGGCGTTACAAAAAGTTCCAGATGTTTGCCAACAAGACCTAAGCCCCTACGCTACAACGACGCCACCTACGCCTTCTGGAACGCCATCAGCATATACTCATAACTATAGCCATACTTTTGTTTTCGACTGGTCGCCAGAACAGTATGTTCCTCATACTAACAATAGATGTAGTACAGTAACGTCTGAAAGTTCCTATCAGCAAACTTGGAGAAATCAAAGAGCAACTTTTCCGAATACGGATGGAACGACGGATGAGAACTGTAATCCTAATAGATTAAGCTTAACAATGAGAGTCAGCAGAACTCCGCCTGAACACGCAGCGCCAGTTGAAGGAGAAATTCTTAGAAGACAAATTGGTAAGTTTATTTATCAGCCACAACAATAATGTACCTAGTTACATCGAAATGAAAACCA
Organism: Colias eurytheme; assembly: GCF_061535395.1. Lineage (NCBI taxonomy): Eukaryota > Metazoa > Arthropoda > Insecta > Lepidoptera > Pieridae > Colias > Colias eurytheme. The sequence goes on along the minus strand of NC_142999.1, from coordinate 6,013,157 downwards.
CAAAAATTACCAGAATGTAATCGCAGTAATCGCCTGAATTTTCAGCGTCTTCTTAAAGCTATTGATAATTTTAGCCATGCCTATATTAATTTTTTGTTTCAGACGGGCCCCACCCAGATTCACCAGGTGCCAAAAAGCCAGCGTTATAACTATAGCATAAATTATACCTATCAATATATAGTAAATTACTTTGTTCGTTACCTTTACAACTAGATATTATTTATGTATGATAAATGTTCTGGAACTCTCCTGTGATCTTCGTGTTTATAAGAATTTTGTATAATATATAAATAAAAATATTTTGTAAATTATTTTTACATAAAATAAATGTACAAAATGTAACGATACCGTCCATTAAAGTTATACATCACATTAAATGTGAATACTGTATGAACTGTAATATTTTTGTAAATAATGTTAAATAATTTAAAATCTTATTTAAGGCACATTTATTTCTACACCCTTTGTGCAATTGTTGGTTTTCATATATTTTAGGTATTGAATTTGTACTTAGTCTTTAGTTTAGTAGTCATATTTTACATTCCACTTAGAAAAAATATAACTAAGTATAACCTACATTTAAAAAATCCATTGTCCAGTTGTCGACTATGAAATATTATTTCTTAAATTAATATTTCAACAAAACAATATCGAGTGATTTTTTCTTGAATTTAATGCAAAAAATACATACAGTCTAGTGTTTATTTAAAATTTTAAATATTCCATGATTTTGAGTACATTTGATATCCAATCATATAGGAATGGATGGTTTGAATATGTAATAAATCGATAAATAGTTAAATTGTAAAAACAAACATAAATTAAAATTTATTTTACTTCAAGTTGCTTAAATTTTAAATAAAGCATTGTGAATACAACACATTTTTTATTATTTATTCCTCCTCAATCCTTTCCTTTTTTATTTAATCCTTTAACAGTATGAATAAAAAATGGCAGTATATTTAATTTATTTATTTCTTATATCAACAATAATATTATTATCATTCAGGCCTCAAGCGCATATTTCGCAATAGACACAAATCTCTAGCAGCATCTTTCCTGCCATAGGCAGAAGTTAAATCATACAATCTCAGAATTAATCCAACATTAAAGTTTTCTGGGAGTGCTTTAATCAATATAGGAACCAATTCACTGGGCATTTTTTGGAGAACCAACTGTACTCTGTCCTGTCCACACTGAATTATATAAACCAAAAATTGGAAAATAAACTGTGTTTGCGGCGTAACTTGTCCATTTTTTCCCGCCAATTGAGAGAATGATTTAAAAAGCATTTCTAAACATGTCTGCATTGGTTCTTTTAACACAATTCCGGATGAACTTTGCCCCTGAGAATAATACATGGCATCTGATGAATTATCATTAAGTCTTCTCAACTTGCTAGACGACATAGTATCCAAATCATCCGCGTCATCATGACGTCGCTTTCTAGAACCTTGGCTTTTTAGTTGCGTGCTTTGTCCTAAAGCAGCAAAGATACAGTAGACACACAACTTGGCCAGTATAGTAGACTGTGGTTCAACTAATTCTTCACTTATTTTGGCATTATACAAATATAGTGGTAAAACATGCTGTAGCAATGCTTCTGTACATCTCTCAATATCCAAATGAAACATTGCAAGGACAATGTCTACAGAACGGTTAAGGTCTTCTTGATACCTGTACTTCAAGGTTTCTTTTATCAAGTTAGATACAAACCACACAGGGCCAGCAGTGTTTAAAAGACTCTGCACTATGTGAGTAGCATCAATATGCAGGTATCCCCTTGTCTTCACATCCTCCCATATTGCTTGTAATTGTTCTAAAATTGGTTGGCGTGAAATAATGCTATGAGATGAAGTGATAGCTTTTGTTTTAGGAACAGATGGTGGATGTACATCATATTGCATCTTCCTTATAATCTGACACATTAAAATTGCACGCTCTTTAAAATTGTCAATCTGTGCTAATTCCACATCATTTGGAGGTGTTATCAATTGTTGCACCATATTTATAGGTTTTAATAAAGCATCTTGATGGACAACATTGAGATATGAACATAGCCACACTGCACCACACACAGCTAATGACGCCATTTTCTGTCTCATAGAATCGAGCATCCTTTTCACATTTGCAATAGAAATTGATCCTTGTTCCCAAGCAAATAGAATCTCTTTCATTACTCCACTTACATTCATACACAGGTCATGTGGTTTTAAATTAGTATTTTTGAAATCAAAATCAGAAGCACTGAGATGATGAATGAAAATGTCCACTAACTGCTGGTCACATTTCTGCAGGATCTGGTTTGGACATTTATATGCTCCCTTGTGCGGCATACAATCTCTGACCCATTGCTCAAAGAAAGAATCACCGTTTTCTTCTAAGACGGCTTCAACACCATAATCTTGGACAATGGAACACAGAATTAAGAATGATATATCAAAAATATACACTTTTGACTGAGATGCTCCCTTTTCACTGGCTGCTACTAGAGCAAATTCATTGAATTTAATAAGTCTTGATACAAACAGTTTCAGTTTCCCTTCTACGGTTGCTACTGCTATAATAGTATCCAATGTAGTTCCTCCAACTATTTGGCATAGCATCACTGACAATGATTCCTGAGTTTTATGAAAGTCTCCTCCCATTGTCTTCAGAATCCCAGCTAAAGTGGGTTCAGCCCTTGTTATGAATGACGGAACAGATCCCTGTAAACCAGTTGGCTCCAATTTTTGTAATTTAATATCTTTAGTTTCTCGCTTTTGATTAAAATATGACAGGTGATTCTCCGTTAATACATTTAACTTTAGCAATGGTTCTAACAATGACATAACACAATTGCAAGAATTCTTTGCATCTACAACATCAAGCAGAGGCGAACTTTGTAATAACTTTTCAAATGCTTCTATAATCTCCACTGAATTATCACCTTCTTTACTTGGAGTACCACATGTGTTATGAAGGTATTGAATAACTTGCGGTATTTTTAGGAAAGTAAAAGCAGCCCATAATGCTTGTTTCGAGGCATCATTGCTTGCATCGTTGAGCGAAACAAAACAAGCTTTTATTAATTCACAGTAGAGCCTTGATAGAGAAAATCCTTTTATTCTCTGTACCATCAATAGTTGGTTTGATAGTTGTTGCATATCTGCACTTGGATTAGCCAGCACATGAATAGCAATAAGGGCTTGTAGGCAGTGTGAAACTAATTCAGGTTTACTGTTTAAAGGTGCTATTTTATCAACATCCATATTACATATCTTTTGTAGTGTATCATGTATAGTAACAGGCGCTTTGAATTGTGTATTCATCATCATAAATGCAGTGATTTCCTGACATTTCTTTGTAACTTCACTGTACTCTTCTGGGTCATTTTGCTTAGCCAAATAGAACATAGCTAGCAAAAAATCTGAATGTACTATGGAATTGAGTAAAGATGTAGACTTCTCTAAAAGTTCTTGACTTTGAATTGGATTTGATGATGGGTACTTACTCAGTGAATAATGATATACTTGCAAAAGCCACAGTATAATAGATGAAACAGCATTTGCTAATATTTCTTCTTCCATCTTCCCACGGCATGTTATTCCATCAATGAAACTCTCAAGAAACTCCAGTAGGCTAAGTATGCAATGTGGTTTGTGAAAAGAGTCAAATTTTGCTATCCTCTGAAGCACTGCAGCGTAAGACACAATGTGTGAGGCTAATGAATGTTTCAAGTAAGATATCACTAACTGGTTAGCACCACATCCCACCATAGCTTGTTGAAGAATACAGTCAGCAAGATTGTATAGATCACCACTCACACCTCTAGGTAGTATCGTTTTAATATTGATACCCCACTGAATATCAGTCCATCGTTCACGCCAAGCTTTTAATATCAAAGCCTTCAATGAACTCGTTTTACTCGTCATTTTAGATGCATCCATTGTCACCATCTTTCATACGGCTAAACTAAACTTAGATCCTTATGAAGCCACAACACTAATATCAAATATTCTTCAATATGTTCATATCGTTTCAGTTATTAATTTAAGTTAATATAAATTTACGCTAACGAAGCGAAAACTGCTTTGAAGTTTGAATAACAGTAATCTGACAGATGACAGATTGCGTCGATTGTCAACATGAGCGTGGCGTAAAATCAAAAATGTCTCTGAATGTGTTCCTCTGGATAATCATATTATCACGTTTAATTAAACTAAATATTGAAAATTTGAGATTTAATTTATGATTAAAATATATTAAAGAATTGAGTTTTACAATTTAATAAGAAATCTTGTAATTATATTGATGACCTACGTTTAGATTTTTTTTTACTTTTAGTTAGTTTTAATTAAACTGAACTTCTAATCTGAACTTGGTACCACACATTAAAAAAATACAATAAAACAGGTCAGAATATATAGGTACAAATGTTTATTATAGTAATAAAACCTATGTTCCAACTTCCAGATTCCAATTTTGCAATGTTTGCAACATAGGTACAATGAAACTTCAGAAAATGGCTGGAATCATGGAACTATATATACTACGTATGGAACCCACACTCCCTAAGAAAAAGTAAAGTCAAAAAATTTGACCTTGAATCTTATCGTTTCCCCTCCGTCTCTTTCTAGTTACGGTGAGTCATAATATATATAGTATGTCTATATTTCCGTGGGGTGAGTATAAATGTAAAAAATTCAGGATATTAAGGAAAAAAATAACGGATACATCAATTTTATTCGTATTAAAATTTTACTATAATACTAGATTTTGCCCGCGACTTCGTCCTCGTTGAAGTCATAAAACATAAAATCCCATTTATCCCGTGGGGATTTCGGAATAGCTTTTCTAAGTGCACCTTTAGGATACTCTAGATATACAGAGTGTGCCAAATTTCATGTCTTTAGGTCCAGTGATTTTAGGCTGTGCGTTGTCTGTCAGTCACTAAGTAACGGGAGAGTTTTATATTTATTGATTGATTGATGGTTGATGATTTACGGCGGAAATAAATTACGTAATTGCATTTATTATTCTAATATAGTTACTGTAGAATTTTTGCAAATAGATAAAAAATAGATGTTCAAGTATTTAACATTGGAAAATTGTAATGTTCCTTTCAGCGTTTTTTCATGTTTGCGTCTTCCGTCTTGCATCTTCAGAACACAGGACCGCTATAAATTATGACAACATTTTGCTGTATAATTTGGCGTTACGTCCAGTCATTTGAGGAATTAATGAAGTAAAATATCAATGTGTTTTTATAATATTTATTTATCATTACAATGCCAACTGCCTTTACAAATTTGCAAATTATAAGATAATAACAATAAAAAGTAACGAAATCGGTTCACTGAAAATATTTTTATCATTCCATACCCTTAAGTATTTAAATAGTTTTAAGAGTACTTGAAATATGAGATCGTGGTCTAGCGCTTCCCTATCATACAATAAAAAACAAAATATAATATATTCAGGGTGTAATCGTTAAGTGTGCACAGGTGATTATTCCGTAACTATTGCAGGTATCAAAAAAACTTTAAACTGATATCGATATGATACTGATATGATACTTTACCTAATGAGTAAAATAACAATAATAATTTTTTTAAATATAACAAGAAATATCTAAAAATGTAACTTTAAACCCTCCCATACATTTTATTTCCCGTAACGTATATATTACGTTCCCACTGCTGGGACATGGCCTCCTATGAGGTTACAGCCACATCCACCACACTGGCCAAGTGCGGGTTTAAAATGAATGTTGCATATCTTCACTTTTTCAAAACAGGATATTTTTAATTCTACTATATTTAGCCATGTATTACGTTCCGCTAGATTGGACGGAAACCTGTAAAGAGAAAAGAAGATTATTTGCAAAATATAAAAAAAAAAATGTCATTTATATACAGATAACACAAAATTTGTGCTGTTGTCTTGTGCTTCTATTTCAGTAGGTACCATATATGTATGTACTTTGAGTTTTTGATTTTACAATATATCATTATATAAAAGTAGTAAACAACGTTTTTATACCATTAACTTTCACGCCAATTGAACTAACTCAAGTGGAGAAAGACTTCTCCTCATATAAAATACCATACCGAAATATATGTACACAATTTTATAAAGTATGGACACCCTAGTCTAATATTTATTACAATCATGAAACATTTAATAATAAGCAAATAACGATGTTAAATGGAAAAAAACCTAATCAAAATTAACATTATAATCACAAATTCGATCTATTATTCCAGATTTAACAACAATTAAAGTAGAAATATTACTAAACTACAATTTTACATGAAGCGTAGTTTATGCATGGTTTTTTGTACTTACGAATGAAATATAATATCACATCCTGGATGCCATTCACTTTTGCAACCGCGCACAATATATTTACAACCATTTCTATTAATTTTGGCTCAGAATAATTCCAAAATACAAGAACAAACTCACGAAATGAACATAAACATCCGCCATTTTGCAGTAAACATTATTTGACACCTAGAATTGGGGCTGCCGCGCAACGATTTTCATAACATAATTCAAAATATGGGAAAAAAATTATGAGCGTGTTCGATAAGCAGTCCATTTTAAAAGTTGTAAACCTTTGTTATTTCAATGGAAAAGCAAACCTGCATGAATCTCGTTTAAATTTCATTTTTTTAGCGGATTTTATTAATGATTTATGTCATATAGACTATTATTACTGACAGTCGATTTTTTAATGCACGTCAATAGGGGAAAAATTTACAATCACGCTGGCTACCCTATGGGGTAAACAGGGGTTACTTGCGGTCATTCTATCAGTTTTTTATTTATTCTTAGGAGTTTGGGTTCCAGTATGACTATAGTTCCATGTATATATGGCTGGAATTGAATTTTGACACAAAAGTCAATGTCAATTCCACATGTAATGAGGATTTGTTTACAAACTAAAAATTAACAATAAAACATAATTTAAAAATGAGTTTTAAGAATTATAAAGATAAAATCGACGAAGGTGATACAGTTATTCTGTACCTAAGTAATAATCTACACGCCATAGAAGTGCGACCCGAAATTACAAATAAGAAAGGCGAAATAGTTGAAAATGTTTATCAAACAACTTTTGGTGCATTGAAAGTGAGAAATCTAATAGGTGTTGAATACGGTAGTCGAGTAAGTCTATTTCTATACATTAACAACAACTGAATGGGGACTTTATTATATTTTGCACCTAACCTAAAGTTTAACCTGTATCTTCTTGCTTAATATTAAACGATGGTGTGAGTGGAGATAAAATTTAAAATTTACAATAACTCAAATTGTTTAACTTAAAACATTAAAACTAATGAAGTCTTATTAAAATCAAACATTGAAATGGTTATAAGTAAGTAATTATATATATTTTTCACAATTATTTAATTTTCGATTTAGGTAGAATTATCAAAAGGCTGGGGTCATGTTCTACAGCCCACTCCGGAGCTATGGTCGCTAACATTACCTCATCGGACTCAAATTATATACACACCGGACATTAGCATGATTCTGCTGCAGCTCGATTTAGTTCCTGGATCTGTTGTTATTGAAGCAGGTAATTATTTTATTTGTATTTTAGTAACTATATACTGTAAGTTATCATTGATCACACATACTTTAGAAACACAGCATAAAAATGACATGTTAAAAAAATTAAATTGCTTATTTTTTATTGAGAAAAAAATTGTCTTATCTAAACTAAAAAAAAATTTTGTTCTATATAGTAACTTTCTTTTTAAGAGACTTGAACAAATTCAAAATTGCTGGTACTATAAAAAATTAATCAAAATCCAATCCATACTAATATTATAAATGCGAAAGTAACTCTGTCTGTTACTCAATCACGCCTAAACTACTGAACCAATTTGCATGGAATTTGGTATGGAGATATTTTGATACCCGAGAAAGGACATAGGCTACCTTTTATTGTGAAATATGTACCACGGGCGAAGCCGGGGCGGACCTCTAGTACACCATAATGATAAATAATCAAACAACAGAAACACAAGTTGAATATAAGCAAAAATATCATGAGACAGAATTTTTCTAATCTTTAAAAATTCCTCATTATTGAAGTTTTTTTTTTAATTTTTAAAATCGTTAGTCAATACCTATACTAAAACAAAAATAAATACCAGGAACAGGCAGTGGTTCATTAACGCACGCGTTAATACGGCGTGTTCGTCCCAATGGCCATGTCTACACATTTGACTTCCATGACCATAGAGCCAAACTCGCTAGGGAAGAGTTTGAAGCACATGGCATTGCGGAGTATGTAACTGTGAGTAACATGAATCACTACATAGTATAAAACAAATATGCTTTCTCTGTCCCTATGTATGCTTAAATCTTTAAAACTAAGTAACGGATTTTGATGCGGTTTTTTTTAATAGATAGAGTGATTCAAGAGGTAGGTTTTAGTATATAATTTAATAGGTTTTAATCAACGCGGGCAAAGCCGCGGGCGGAAAGCTAGTTGAAAATATTATAATTAGTAATGTTTGGTAATTAATGAACGTACCTTATGCCATCGTCAGTTATTTATTTTTGATACTAAACTAATTACTGTACTATTTTTTGTATTCAGATTAGTATTTATAAGCTCCAGTATGAATTCAATTTTTTTATAAATGTAAATTATGTATTGAACAATAAAATTTATTTTTCAATCCATTAACTTATTATGCACCATAATATAATACCAATGTGATCTCACATTGGTATGGTGGTATGGTATGGTTATATGGAACGCAAAAATAAAAATAACATTTAAATGATTAACATGGACTAAAAAAGTACTACCTATGTGACTATTTTTATTATAATATTTCATATCTTATTTAGCACATATTCCCATCTCTATAGGCTCAACATAGGGACGTCCTCGAGCAGGGTTTTGGGGATGAATTAAATGGCAAAGCCGACGCAGTATTCTTGGATCTGCCAAAGCCGTGGGCCGGTGTTCCGCACGCAGTTAACGCTATTAAGGATGAAGGTGTGTTATTACTTATTAGTTGTTAATTTTATTGCATTTTGAATTATTATTGAAAAAAATATGTATTGTAAGTAAACAACCTCACTGACCGTGACCACGCTCGCCCTAAGGTTGTTATTGTTATTCGAAACGTCGATAACCTATATTTGACTGAAAACTTAAAAAATATTTATTTTGAAGGTAGTTGAATTTATTTTACTTTTTATGTTAAAATTTAGTTCGTATCTACATGCTTTTATAAACAATCTAGTTTCTTCTGTCAATAAATGTAAATCTAAAATTAATTACGTAAAGATACGTACCTATCTCCGATTCAATTAATCCCAGCGAAAGGCTAACTATGGCGATGTTAACTCGTTAATAACTGCGCATTTGTTACACTGATAAGTTTATACACATCGCATTATCATTCATCTGCATTAGTTACATCGATACTTACATTAGTAAAGCAAAGCTCGGGCCAGATAACCTATCTACAGGAAACTGCAGATCGTTATAAATCGACAGAATCGATTGCGATCTGATCACTCGGTGTCGATTATTCGATCTCTGAGTTATGCGTTCCTATTCATTAGACACGCTTGTTGGGCTAGATAACGAATTTAGAATCGATTAATCGCTTTCAATGTGTCACGCGAGGGTTGGCGAAATAATGTGGGTGGCTGGGTGCAGTTTGGTGTCCAAATATATTATTTGGATCATTTATGAAGTCGCTTTCCTAATATGTACTACAAGTTTTCTACTTTATACAAATATATTAAAAAGGTTTTTTTTTTACATAAATATGCGTACAGAATTTGTCAGCACATCCTTAGCAATTAGTTAAATTGCAAAGCTACAGATTTTACAATCAAGATAGGATTAGTGAATAGGAAGTTAAGGAATTTATCTTGAATTCTCTTGCAAATGCGTTAATTGACTATTAAAATTCTTTAATCATCAATAAACCATTCAATCGTCTGCTCTGGTATAAACTTCACAGTCCAACTCGTATGAATATGCAATAAAAATATAATAAAGTGTTTTTTGAAAGCATCTCATTCCCATGGGTAAATTTCTTAATATACGCGTGCGAAGCTGCGGGCGGAAAGCTAGTTACTTATACGACTATTATAAATGTAAAAATTTACGCTAAGCCCCCTAATAACAAACCACTACAGACTTAGGTATTAATAAATTGTTTGATGAATGGCAGTGTTCAAAGTGTAGCCAACCAACAAGCACAGATTAGTTCTGAATAATGTCTCCCAGTAGCTGACTACAGCGGAGCACTTACCAAGACCTTTATTTATCAAACCCAATCAGCCCTCGCAACCATTCCGTCTAATTAGTCCCCTATAAACTAAGATATGCATCGCAGCCACTCACCAACAAATGACACATTTACTTTTGTATCCTTGAGGCCTCTTAACTCAGCTAAGCTGGCCATTGTCAAAGCGACATTGAACTTAAGCAGTCTTGACTAGTTACTGATTCAGATTTGCAAAGATATCGCTGTACATTAGATACAGTAGGTATTAACTTTTACTCGCTCTATGTTCAGTCACAGATTACTAAATAGCTATAGTTACCTACTATGTAAGTTCAGTTCTGGTTATTATATGAACGAGAAAGGTGAAGAAAAGACTTAATTTTCAATGTCGGCTATGCCGATAAATTACTCTAACTACTTCGAAAATGCTGTTAAAATATTGCACGCATAGAATAGAATGCGTTTATTTTTTATTCATTACTACCTTCATTCAATGAGGTAAATAAGTGTGTGAGCATTTTAATGAGATCCTGTCTATGAAGAGTCCTTTGCAAAGCTAGTTATTCAATTAACTAATTACCTTCTGCCTACTTCTAAATACCCATGACTAATCAAGAACCTGACTGATTCTCATATAAATATTCGATTAAATATGCTAGTTAGGAACAAACTCAAGATCTCATTTCATTTGAATGCAAGTAAGTCGGAATAACTTTTGAATGTCATAATAAAAATGTCCCGTAAAGCAAGAAGTAAGAAATGGACCGTTCGTTCCCTACATACGCTTATTGGATAATGACTCACTTTAGGTCATTAGATTGCTTCCAATATGGTTCCTTAAATAGTACCGATATTTACGCTTCCAATCAATTGAAGATACGCACTGCGTATAAAAACGCCGCGAATAGACATCAATGCAAGAGTTTTTTTTTAATGTTAGGTGTGTAGTCAACAAAATAAATCTGTAGCAAATTGTTGAATTGTATGCATAAATGAAAGGTTTACCATGATGTCGCAGATGATGATGAATATTCATTCCAGTGTGGAAATTAGATGGGTCGTTTGTCGCCATTATTTTCTCACACAAAAATAATATTTTACTTCAGTTAACTTGAAACATTTCTAATAAATTTATCTTCATTTGTCCATCAATCTGAATTAGCAATTAGTGCTTTACGAAATAAATTACATGAACTTAAAACTTGATTATATTTGTGACAGTCAGTTTAGCGTATAGTGCGTAAAGCAGCGGTTACGTAGAAGATCGCATACCGTCTCGTACTCGTCAGCCCAATTATCGATTGCGATCTTAGATCATTAAGTAATGGATAACACACGCAGGCGTTTCCCCTTTTGCCGAGGTATAAGATTATTCGAATCGAAAAATCTTATGCTTTCATAAAAACTACTTGCGTAATCGATTACGAACACTCTGCGTATTCGTAAAACATCGAAAGGACGTCTGCGAGTGCTCCGCTAAAAATGCCGTTTTGCACTGTCAAGTCTTGCAGAAGCAATTCAAACATGTCGAATATTAAAAAAGATGGAATAACCTTTCATTTGTGTATATTTTTTTATTTTTTTAACGTACATTTCTAATTAAATGCAATTTCTAATAATCGTCGATGTATCGTTTAGCGATATGATCAAGACAAATAATCGAGTCATGTGTGTACTCGATCATTGATGCGGCCTCACGAGACTATCATGGAAAGAAAATATACAAATTTAATCTTTATAAACTAAGCGATAAAGTTGAATTTAGAACGCGATATTGAACCGCACTCCCCACGAGACTATAAAGTGATGTAGCGAGACTATCTTGAAGAGAAAATATACAAATTTAATCTTTATGAACTAAGCGATAAAGTTGAATTTAGAACGCGATATTGAACCGCACTCCCCACGAGACTATAAAGTGATGTAGCGAGACTATCTTGAAGAGAAATTCAAATTTAATCTTTATGAACTTAGTGATAGAGTTGAATTTAAAAACTCGTCGCTTAAAAGGTCGTTAATTTTTACGACTTTCTTAGTGACGGACTGCTTTTAACTTGAACGTCGATAAAAAAATATTTTTCTAAGTATAATTTGAAATGAGATGAGAATTAATCTTTATTATATTAAAATTTTACACAACTGCATAAAAAGGAGTATAATGTTTATTTTGTAAGTCCTGTATATATTTATTAAAATTTACGCTCGGTTACTTTTAACTGGCAGAACATTTTAATGGTACGGAACCCTTCGTGCGCGAGTCCGACTCGCATTTAGCCGTTTTTTTGTAATGTTAATCTTGTAACCTTTCTATTATGTAATCCATACTAATATTATAAAGCTGAAGAGTTTGTTTGTTTGTTTGTTTGAACGCGCTATTCTCGGGAACTACTGGTCCGATTTGAAAAATTCTTTCGGTGTTAGATAGCCCATTTATCGAGGAAGGTATACATCATCACGCTACGACCAACAGGAGTGGAGCCACGGGGGTGAAACCGCGCGGAGCAGCTACTTTATTTATATGTATGTACGAATATTGCGTATATTTCAGATTTACAAAAAATCCTGCTTTAAGGCTAAGGTGGATTGAATGCTGTGGGAGAAAATCAGAATGGACACCTCGGTACAGAAATAATAAAAATTTCTGGGCCGATATTTATTTTATTGAATATAATATGTGATGTGTTGAATAAATACATATTCAAATACAAATAAAATGGCGTTTTATTGTTTTTTCGTATGCATATAATAATGATGAAAACGTTACAAATGACCTGTGTAGTATTTTTTATGAATATAATATTAATGTTATTTCTAATTTCAACAAAATTATTATTTTTGTAATATCGATATGGTTACATCCCTTTAGAGCGATTGTATTATTACGTATATGTATAGAGATTTTTCTGTGTAATCGATGTATGTGTGCAAAAACATGCTAGTCTGTCCATTTTGTAATAGTTTGAGTTTGTAAAGACACAAATTATTTTTGTGAATGTGTGATTGTGTTTCAAAGTGTGAGTTACCCTCCCCGCACCAAAACCGGCAGAAAGTTTAGTTAGAACATTTGCCAGCGTGCTCCATCCATTACTTAATGATCTAAGATTGCGATGCGTACGCGCCGCAATACTGCGGAGGGCCCTGACTTTCATTACGTACACACGTAGGTCGAGGGCTCTCTTGACTCGTGTGTATTTTATATTTCTATTGACGTAATAGGTACTGCTTATAATGACGTTAAGACCCTGATTTGTGCCAAATATTAGGTTCCTAAATATATGTACTTCTGGAAAAAGTTTGCGCGATAATTGTATTTGCCGTATTTATTATCATTACAACTTTTATCTATTTGCAATTTTTAAGTCATGGAATGTTTTTAAATTTGAAATCAGATATGTGAATTAAAAAAATCTATACGTATATCTAGGTAGTTTCAGTACTTTTTGACGACGCGGTTGGCGCAGTGGTAAAGTAACTGCCTACTACGCCGACGGTCCCGGGTTCGATCCCCGGTCAGGGCAAATATTTGTGTGATGAACTCAATTATTTGTTCTTGGGTCTGGGTGTTATTATCTATATATGTATTTATAATATTATATTTATCGTCGCCTAGTACCCACAACACAAGCCTTAATTGAGCTTACTGTGGGACTAGGTTGATTTGTGTAATAATGTCCTATAATATTTATTTATTTATTTATTTATTTATTTATTTCATAGTAGGTAGTGTAAAAATAGATACCAATGTGCGAAGTATCCAAGAATAGCCGATATTGTTTTTGTGTATCGTTTTTCTACGATATAGGTCCACTAGGTTCATATAGGTTACATTATTCTACTAGGTACTACTTATTACTGAATCAGAGCCCGACAGGGTGGGCACTAATAAAACAGTTTACAGAACCCGGTGCACTGGCACTATTATTATTAAAATACAGATTATATTCGCAACACCTGAAGTAATGGAGATATAATAGCAATATTATAACAACAATTACGTTGCATACAACTTGCATATAATGCGAGCAAATTAGCGTATACCGTTGACGTAATTCCATCAACAAAATGTGACGTGCTAACATAAATGTGATCAATGTATAATAATAAATTATGCATGTAGTATTGTTATTATTTTCCTGAGAATTGTCATCGTATTTATGTAAATCTATGAAGGCGTCGGCGTCTTATTCCGGGAACGTTATAATATACTACGTAGGTACCTAATTCTTATTATTTATACTTTATAGTACCTATGTGCTGTTTCTGTATGTGTTTATGGCTAAGGTATGGCCAGGTAGCTAATAAAATATATTAAATTTAGTAAAAGACAAATATTACTAAAGATAATACATATGATTAATATGATAAGTTTAATGTAGAGCTGTAGAGCTACAATATACTATTATATACACATATATTAGGTAAGAAAGATTTTTTGTCATACAAGAGTTGTTAATCGTCAATGTTCTGGTTGACGAGTTCATAATCTTATATATAAAAATGAATCGCAAAATGTGTTGGTAAGCGCATAACTCGAGAACGGCTGAACCGATTTCGATAATTCTTTTTTTATTATATTCCTTGAAGTACGAGGATGGTTCTTACGTAGAGAAAACGTAAACATGTACCACGGGCGAAGCCGGGGCGGACCGCTAGTTAAAAAATATAAATTTTATCAATCTTAACAGCATTGAACTACAAAGTAGTATTAATACAATTCAGTAATTGCAGTACATTCGGCTTATGTAATTATATGAACGTTGAACGTGATATATCTCGAGCGATACGTAATAAAGGTCGATACAATGGCCGTTAAATATCTACAATCAGCGTATCGAACAGATACATTCGGCTAAGACTCTTTTCTATGGCGTTATTTATCACCCGTCGGCCGATGTCCAAATATGTCCCACTTATAAATGGTCGGACGCTATGCCCAAGGCAACAATGGCTAACAAATGTATGGACTTTTCTCTTTAAATCCAATGGTGGGTATGTTTATAAATAATAGGGGATTTCACGTTCTAGCTACGAAAAATAATACAATCGCATACAATGCGTACGATGGGTATTACTATAACCAATATTTAAAAGGTAATTTTATCATGTTATTTGATGAAATCATGATACCCTCCAGAAATGTTAAGTTGTTGCAGAAATTTTAAAAACATAATTTTATTGATATGATCGTGTTATCATGCTACATTATTAAATAGCACGGTTTAAACTCGAAAAAAACAAGAGATCTTGTATTATAAATGTAATGTATGTGAATTTCTTACATTGTCGTCCCATTTCTTGAACTCAACCACACTATCCGACTATATTAGATAGCAAGTGCACTTAGTTTTGATTATTACGAATTACCAAGAAGTTTTATTCTCTTAAAATAATACCCACCTCGTATCAAAGTTTGCACTTTTCAGTGAAACAATACAAATCATGCCAAGCTCTTGAATCTAACCAAAGTACATTAAAGTAACTCACTTATCTCCGGGAACGTTCCACGACTTAAAAACATCGCAGCCCAAGCACAGAAACAAAGTAATTAAAATAAATAGCGGGCAACAAAGTAGAGGTAATGCAGTTCCCATTGCACTCACTGTCTAAGCTTAATCGCAGCGTTTAGAACACTTACAAATGTCCAAGTGGGGAACATGACATATCAATGTAACTGAACCCTCTCCCATGGTGGTCTAGACGTAGAACGAACGAAAGTCTAATAAGACAGCCCTTTAGCTCAACTGTCGCAACGGGGACGTTATCTTTGGGTGAGAAATGGTGCCTTTTGTTGGACACTCTGACTGTCCCGTGCTTAACATCGGATTTTTGATGTCGTGTACTTTGTTTTGCATTTGCTTTATTTGGATGTTTTGCTAATGACGCGGGCTCGACTCGCTCGCCGCTTGTGCTTTGTATAGCGTGGTGGTGCCGTTCCCAATTTTAATTAATAACTATCAGCAGCCTATTTATATTCCCGGAGTAGACTGTGATGCTTGTAATGAGGCTTTTACATTCTGACCGCTATTCTTTATAACCGTAAATTGCTGATTTTAATTATCTTACTAGTTTAGTTCAATTGAAAATAACAGTCAATTCTATCAATTACTTATTTTCGTCCTTCATTCCATAAAGTTTCCAAAATACCTCTTATTCACCATCCAAGAAATCATATCAATTGAACTGAAATAAGCCCATTCAAAAAGGATTGAGCACGCGACAAAATCCAAGGTAGGTACGTAACATCATCGTGACTGACAATCGCTGACGCAGCTCTTTCGACGCCTGACAATATTATCACATATTATATCTTCTATATACATATTATCTTATTTATAACTTGTCATATCATACACCGGTTCGATAGTAGCACAATCCCTCTCATTATTGCGATATTCAATAGTTATTTTATGAATAAAGGTACATTTTTGTGTAGTGTTGGAAACCTTGAATTCAATATTAAGCTTTTATTTATTAAGTATCTATGTATAAAATACCTACTAAAGATAAATGACATCAACGAAACTAAAAATAGGTATTTTATTTATTTATTTATTTATCCTTTATTGCTCTTAGATTTAAACTAAAATATGAACTTAATCTAATTATAAATTAAAACAAATGGCGGTCTTATCGCTAAATAGCGATTTCTTCCAGACAACCGGAGTACGGAAGGAAATTAGTTAGAGGAGAGGGATAGGGCAGAGCATAAATATAATATGTAAGAATATAATATAAAGATATGTATAAATATAATATATATATATTCACAAAAGTATAGGAAAGAATAATTAAAGCCATAAAAACATGATAATAAATATATAAAGCGACAAAGATATAATATAATAGGTATGTACTTTTGTAGTTAGTAGAGCTATGTTACCGCGAGTTTGGTGGACGAGAATGATTTTTTTAAACCAAAGCGTCCATTATCTATCAAAATAATTCACTATGTGGAATTGTAGTTGAAGATTTGAAATTAAAATTTAAAATATTTCGTTTTCGTGGTTTTGTTTGTATAACAAGTCAATAACTGCGTTAAAAACAACCGACTTCAAACTTGCACTTGCAACATTTACAAATACAGACAAAAATGCTCATAAAATAAAAACTACTGGGCCTATCCGAATAAAATTTTTATGGGACCAATTCGACACCATCCCGCATCGAACAAAAAAAGAATCACGTAAATCGGTTCAGAAACCACGGAGTAATCGGTGTACATACATAAAAAAAAAAAAAAAAAAAAAAAAACATACCGGCCGAATTGATAACCTCCTCCTTTTTTTTGAAGTCGGTTAAAAAAAGTTACATATTCTCATTTTGATTAAACACAATATTTCCTTCATCGCATTTAATCTTAACGAATCGTGTAATTCGATAACATATAATCTGCATGATTAATGAACGTGTGATTTAAGCTATATTTATAAGTGTTTAATAAAGGTTTAAATAACCGTGGCCTTATTAGCGAGCTATTAAATTATTGCTGACAGATAACAGCGTAGAATTTCAATACCAATGTAAATCCTTACCTTTAATAAATCAAACATCAATCGCTATGTAATTTGTGTACAATTTGATAATTAGTTGCTCTTTAAGATGAGTTATTGGAATTTTACTTTAATGTTAGGACGAGGACATGCGATTTCACTTTAGGAATCTGATGACGGAATGAGATTTATTATAGAATCTTAGAATGTATGCATTATCAATTATGTTTTAGTATCTTTGCGTTAACACTATTACTTGCAGAAGAATATATAAGGGAAGTGCTTAAGGGACAGATACGACTCATATAATTTGCGCTCTACGCATGTTATGATTAAATACAATAAATAATTTCCTTTGAAAGAAAGAAAGAAAACGTTTATTTAATGGCACAAAGCCTCTCAAGGACATTATGAAAACAATTCATACAATACTTATATGGTATTAAAAATACACATTGAAGAAGTCTGTGAAGCATGATGCCATTAAAAGGGGAAATCACTCGATGAACATCTGTGAAGTAAAAAACCTCGTAGCACCCATTTTCAGTGAGCCCCGAGAGAAAATGCTTTGCTTCTTTCCTGGCTTCAATCCTTTTAAGTTTCAATACAATGCAATCAAGAACAACATGATTGATATCTAACATTCTTTAGATGGTAATGAAAGACAAGGTTATTGTCAATTTTAATTGAGCGATTAACAAATTAAAACAACACTTAATTATCAAAACCAGCAATTAAAGATAACGATCAAGGAAATTAAACATTAAGAACATATTTCTATCACTCAAGACAGCACTCCCTTGATAAAAATCTTATATCCTTGTTACTTTCCAAATACACGTCATATATAATGGCTACATGACATGGCTTGTCCCCTTAGGCGCCATACACAACCTTTAGAAGAAAACTATTTCATTCTATACCCTATGCTCTAAAGAATAAGAACTATGCAACAACACTCACTGCCGAATTATTAATTATGCAAATACCGAGTTCCTTCCTCATTTCAATCTGATTGCATTTGGACAAACAACAATGATCTCTATTTTTATTACAGCAAAGACTCGCCACAGATTTTTAATAGAATATAAAGTTGGTCGAATTTGTGCTACTAAATCAAATAGTAGTCAATTAAGATAAAGTTCACAACGACAGCTTCAGACAATAGAGTATATGACTAAGGCATTTTGTTTGCTTAACTAAATTACTATATGCAGCTCATTGATATTAGATTTCCCTTCGTTGATTATGTAAATAAATACGATTAACGTCATATTATTGTAGGAAATACGTAATGAATTCTACATTAAGAATATCATAGAAATTGTCAGCAAGAATTGTACAGGAATTATCATACAACAGACTATTTGAATGTAGTTAACTTATTGTATAGTTATTACGGAAATGTACTGTTTCTTGCAGTTTAAAACAATATTTTACTAAATAAGCACGTATCTTTGAATCAGCGTCGCTCAAAAAATATTGATAGTTATGTTTTAAGTCCCTAAAATGATGCCCAGAATATAAAGTTTGAAAGGAAGTAATTCCATATGTGAAAATCCCGTTGCGTGGTCGAATCTTGAACCTCAGGCGATACGATTGTGTGTGCGACCGTTTCACTGACAGATGTTCTGACAAAAATAAAAACATTCACAAAACCGTGTGAATTCCATAAAACCGAAACTATCAAATTCACAAAACCATCAAAAATATTGCAAACAAATAAATTTATTTTAAGTTGGATTGTGTAATTTAAATTGAATTAATACTTCGATAGGAGTATAATTTGTAAAAGGATAATGATGATGATATAATTTTATGAATAGTTGTATAATTGAATAAACAATTTCTTTCATTGTAGAAGTACAAATAGATCCTCTTCTGTATCCAGAATGTCGTTCAAGTAGCGGTAACAGTCGACTTTAACTGCTTAACAAGCTTCGCATATACCATAATAAACTTATAAACTAAAACTTAAGACAAATACCACTTTCCCAAGGTACAATGCACTTTCAATCCAACGCTAAAATAAATCGCTTTACTATAATTAATTGCAACGTATAAGATTTATTGAAAATATTCTGAGCTAAAGATCTAATTGATAGACCAATTTAACGTAATTAGAAACTTTAGCTATTAATTTTAACGTTGTTACGGCGATATTAATACAAGTAAAATTCTTGTTGCAAAATTATGATTTATTGTTGGCGACCGCGACGCGTTTACGTAAATTGCCTCCGTTCTATTCCAAGTGAGTTCTTCTTTATTGATGCTTTCTTCGATTCTCATTAAAATAAATTGGGATTTGTTAGTGTTTGAATGTACTTAACATTTGGAAGTGATTTGAGTAAATTACGTTACGGATCTTTTACCACAAAACGCTTCTACAGAATATAAATTAAAGTTAGCTGTGTTAAATTAGCTTCTTCCACTAATGAGCTATTATCCTTCACCCATGATTATCCTTTGCTTCAAATTCCCTGAACTGAGACTTTACATATCAACGTTATATTCCTAATACAAACATAAATAAGATTGCAACATATTATTTGCAATGCCTTATCGAAGCATCTTACACGTTTGACGAAACTAGGACGTGAATGCTATAAACTATCGAACAAATAATACAATAGTAATTATACATAATTACACAGTCCGACTAAAATTGATGTAAATCATCGATATTTTATAAAGTACAGCAATAAAGCCTTTCAATTGCATATTGGTGTAACTGCTGACATGCCAACGGTGATATATTATAACTTCTGTATTGGACCTTTGGATAATATACTCGTATACATATTAAATAGTTTTTAACACGCCTACAAAGAAGATTATATTCCATGATATTTTAATTTGATGTGGTTTTCAATGCTACATCGAATAGCAAGGCTATGTAATAATTTGTTTGAAAAAATCGATTGATATTTTGCAGTTCTTGTTCCAGATAGTTTAAACTGCTTCTTTGAACTAATTACACTTTCTATACAGTTAAATAAATTCAATATAAAGGCTTTTTATGACACCTAAAACCAATTTCTTACAAAAATAGAAAACCCTTATGAAAGAGATAAATGTTACAGAATAAACTGATATAATTTTTCATGCAAATAAAAATTTCCTCCGTTCACAACTAACTTTAACCTCACAATTATATAATAACACAAAATTAATATAGTCTTTACAATTGTAAGGCCAGTCAAAGTACATTTTGTCACATTGAATGATGTCTGAAATATGTACTATTAGACTACAGGCCCGTGTTGAAAAAATTATGGGTCATTTGACCCACCAGGTGACCTATCTAGAACGATATAAGAGCATAAAATAATAAGATTCAGCACTATGACGTCACTTGTAAGCTGTCCACCTGAGTGCAGATGAGAATTCGAAGGTTCAGGTAGAGATTTTCTCCCCTTGTCTCCATGATTTTTGTACGGCGTTGCGGAATAATTGATTAAAAGTAGTATAGAAATAGTATGACACAGATGCCGTACAAAATCAAATGACCAAATTTACCCCGGCAACTGTCGAAAAATAAAAATAAATTCCGACTTTGTGGACCACCATTTTTGTACGGCATCTGTGTCATACTATTTCTATACTGCTTTTAAGCCATTATTCCGCAACGCCGTACAAAAATCATGGAGACAAGGGGAGAAAATCTCTACCTGAACTTTCGAATTCTCATCTGCACTCAGGTGGACAGCTTACGAGTGACGTCATAGTGCTGAATCTTATTATTTTATGCTCTTATATCATTCTAGATAGGTCAGGTGGTGGGTCAAATGACCCATAATTTTTTCAACATGGGCCTGTAGTCTATATGTTTAACGCCAATTGTTTTTGGGTCACAGATTTATTTGTAGAGATATAAATTTATAGCGTAGTGTTGGTACTGCGTGTGTATTTTATCAATAATTGGATCAAATTCCATATTTATGATTAATTGTTTATGGCGCCCGCCCCTTTGTATATTTTAGGACATCAATTATAGTGGCCATATGCATTTAATACCATTTATCGGCCTTTTGATCTTTGAAATTGGTGACTTGATAAATTTATGCATTGCAAATCTATTGAATGGTAATACTTACTTGTATTTTTATGAACGTGTCGTAATATTTTTAATAATCAATAAGTATTAGTAGGCATGCTACAATTTTCAATTGTATTGAATTGATATCGTACTTATAATAAATAGCGCATATAGAATTAAATCTACATTCTTATTTTTTTGGTAACAATTGAATGTGATAATAAGATAGTTTATAGAGATTTGCGAAAACTTTAAAAGTCTGTTGAAACACTGAATACTAGGAGTAACATGGTGTTACTTATATAGAATTCAACGCGCTCGACGTTGAACAATGAATATAATGAAATATTATTCTAGGGTGGAATTGAAATAAAGTCTACACTCATATTATCAATAATATTTTCAGTGTATTTATTACGTTCATAGCGTTAGCAAAGATTTCAGTTTTTTACCTAAAATAAAAATTCCACATTAACACGCTCTATTTAGCGAGACAAGCCGTAAGCAAATTGCAAACAATTTAGCCTTAGTATGCTGATAATAACTAAAGTATAAAATTAATACAGACGTTAGGCCGCCTTTCTATGACCCCTAGCCTTGACTCGCCGCGCCCTGCGGCTTGCATTCCGGAGCATACGTCACAGTGTGTATATTATGCAGCTATTGTGTGTTTTGTTGACTTGTTCCGGATTTTGAAGCATATTCTCTTTGCATTACGTCATGTTTCTGTGTGGTGTTATTGAGGGAAAGATCGGGAAGGATACATAAAGTGTTCTTCAGTACTTGCGATAAAAGGTGTGGTGATGTAGAAATGCAACAAAATGCGTACATCAGTGTTAGCCAGACTTATATTATTTAATATCTTTATGTGTCAACACAATCACTAGCTAATCCAAATAGAGAAACTGACAGGAAGAAGAAGACATAATAATATAAAGAACCTCTTCCTTTTTTGAAGCTGGTTGAATATTAGTGTGTTTTTTCAGGAACGTAGTAGGAAATTTCAATTGGAGATAGTAGTTATATACATATCTAAAGTGCTAGAGTTAAATTGTTTATTCGATTACCAAAACCAAATAAAGTATAATGGTGTAGCGCAGTTAACAACAATTATATCCTTGTTAACACACAGCGGGCAAGCAACTAACATTTGGCATGAAGGTGAATTAAACCTTGTCTAGCACAATTTTACGATGGTCAGTATTCTACTGCTAATAAGTGATTTATCTTTCGCGTTGCATGTTATATAAATCAGTTTTTAATCAAAGTTCATTAGCGGTTATTTGTTAGTTTCGATCGGACAAGTTCACGTTGAAATGATTTAGTTTCAATATGGTCCAGTGGTGACCGTAAATGTGTCTGCTGGCGTGTTATTTACAGCGATTGCTGCTTGTTTAATATTGTGCTTATGTTTTAAAATTGACGTATTTGCGTGGGAATTTATTTAACGGCGTGGCTGTAGTCGTTTTTACTTCACTCGATATAGTGTCGTAAATGTCCTGTGCTAATAGCCTTACTAGATATTAGTCTTAAGTAGAGTCTTATTACCAATTTCATATTTCATGCTGACTAGATTTGATTTGATTATTTAAGAAAATTGTATCCGTATTAACGTCACGTATTATAATACGGACTTCACAATATTCCAAGAGGTCTAACGTCGCATAATAACACGTCCGCACAGTTCGGCCGCCGTCACGCGACTAATCAATTGGCTGCATGATGTCTTCATCAGCCACCGGGGGGCGTAACGCCCTTGCGCTTGCGCCGATATCAAAGACTTGAACTTTAAAGCCTATATTGTAATACCACTGAAAGTTACGGCTGTTATAGTAAACGGTATCTGATATGGGCTATGGCTTAAAATACAACCGGTTTACAAGTATTTCTAATTTTGTCGCATTTGGTCACAATTAATCGAGCACTTTATCTATTTTAGAAATAAAATTCATTTACATGTTTTATAGCATACGAAATAGAAATCCTTCTCAAGTATGATCATTAATTACAGATTTATGGTTGTTTTATTTACCTAAATATTAAAAATAAAAATAATTTGCCGGCGATGAACTATTAGCTGGCGTGTCAATAACAAAACAAAGTTCAATAACACAATCAGCCGCATTCCTGAAGCATTCACACCGCGGCCGGCAGCGGAATAAAAAAAATATTACAAGCACCTAAACGCGCAATTTATTTAAACCAATTGAAAGTGGGCACTTAAAGGAATCACAGTGCGGAGAGGCAACAAATCCAACAAATTGAACAGGATCGGCAATTACAGAAGACAATGCGTGCGTGAGAGAGGCGCCGGCGCACGCAGTCGCGAATTAGACTCGTTATCTGGGGTGGGGTAATTAGGGGTCGTTCCCACGGGCCAGACAGGTGGATTCTACTTTATAAATATCGGGATAGCGGATAGCCTGTGTCAAGGGGCGAGTGTCAATCTGTGCGAGGTCAGAGGTAGTACACTCAAATGTATTGCGGTTGTAATCGATGTACTTGTACAGTTTAATGCTCACAAGAGTTGTGCATGCTGATAATTGGAGCGTTTATTTGACATAGATTCAAACTATGTAATGATGTTTTACTTTTTGATACAAAATCACAAATTTGGTTGTTATTGGGAAAGAATACTTAATTACCAACATTAGGCACTATACGGTTCTGTTTGTCCATTGAGCATACAAAGCTCTCCCATACTCCAACTACAAAACATAGAATTATGATATTACATTTCGCTTTCGAAAAAGGAAACTTGTCTAACAAAATGAAACTGAAGTCTTACATTGATAATTTAAAGACAACCTAGTACATAATATAACAGCAATCAGTATTAACCGAACACTAAATTATACACCACAGCCCTAAAATCATTATACACAATGGATAATATAATTTAATAGCAATATTAGGCTTGCGATGGCGGTTCCGTTTCTTTTTGTCGTGGTTTATTGATACTCGTGTTAATCCTTTAATATTTAGAGCCGTTTCCGCGTATTTACCTGCCACTTTGCCGCAATTGATTGTTATATCAGCTACAGCACATTGTTAGCGCTTTACTCGTATTATTGTAATACAATACTTCTGTAACCAAAGATTTATATCAACAACATAATCTTATCTCAATACTAATTCCAATTAAACTCCTTTACACCCAGGAATAAATGGCCATATCTTACCGATTACTAATCAAAAGTAAATGTAGAAACAGTTAAATCACACGCAATTGAAAACGTTACATTACGATCTTATTCATAAAATGGAGCACGAATAAATTTACACTCACTATAGTCTATAGCGGGGCTAAGTAAACGCAACTGCCAATTTTCAATTGAGGAAACGGAATGGCAAATCGAGAAATGTATCGAATTGAGTATCGATTCATGTGACGTTTTTAATAAGGCCTCTATTAAATTGACGAACGTGTGAATGAGTTTTATCGCCTTTTGCGTTGCAGAATGAATCGGGGAGCATTGATACGTCCCTGATGATTTATCTGAACACGGTTAACAGTTGTACCGGGATTTCGACTAAAGCGCAACTAACACTGTGTCTCTGATGTCGATAACATTCGTTCTACGGCTTGGCATTTGAATTTAACGGCTTTGAAAATAATTAAAATATCAGTCGATTACGGTTGTGTCGCATACTTTTCTTCGAGAAAGTTCTGCGAACTGAGTGGAATGTAAAGCTGAATAGTACTTAATAATTATTCACAAGTACAAATATTGATCTTATAAAAAGTGCAAAAACACTTTGACCTCGTAAAATTATATTTAAAATCTCCGCTCTCATAATAAAACTTTCTTTCTTTCTTACTTTCAAATATTCGTATTAAAGAAATACAGACTAAATAAGGTGTTTATAATTACATGAATTGGTAATAAGGACTCTGGAGTCACATTACCTCATCGTTTATCGGCGATTGGTTACAAGTTCGCTCGCCGGGAAGCCGTGCGTATAAGGAGCCATCGGTGTACGCATGGCAGCAACATGCTACTGTATATTTTGCACCACTAAATGAAAATATATTCTATTTTATAAAATGTAAATCGGCTCAAATTACGTAACAAGGTCTCGCGATTAGGCCAATTATATTCTGTAGAGATGTAGAGTTCAATTAGGAGATACTTCTACAATTTTTTCACTGCTTACAAATATTAGAACTTGATTTTTGCTATAATTTCAATTTTCTTGTTCATCGTGCAAAGCTCCGCTAAACTCTAAAGTAATAATTTTTTTTTTTTGTTTATTGGACGAATTTGAATTAAGAACTTTCCGCTAAGGCTTTCTGCATTTAAAGTTCGATTCTGTTTTCATAGAGTATTTCATTCGATAATTGAATTGTTTTAGAAATATAATGAAGGTATTTTAACCAGTTTTATAAATAATTGTGTTTTCACGTATTTGAACCCTGAATAAGAAGCACGGGAGCGTCCTCACTAACAAGAATCTTACAAGTTTATCCATATTCCATTCAAATACATTCAGCAAACTAAGCCCTCGTACGAGGACCATTGCATTGCAAAACTGTAAGATTAGATTACGTGGGTTTACATAATATAAACATTATTCAGTGTTACGAATTCATTAAGATAATTGAGATTATATTATGTCGAGTTTAACCATTCGACATTCCGGTTACGGAGGTCAAATGGTACGGAAAAAATTCTGATCTCATTCAGTTGTTGTTCTGTGCGTGCTTTTGTTCAGTTTTATGTTTCCTTAATCTAATTGCTATTAGGATCTGTAATTGCTCTTTGTTTATGTATGTTACTATTCTGAAAATAATAAAACGATTTAGTTCTAAAAATGCTGTGGAATTTCTGGGAATAAACTTCTCTCTTTAACTATTATCCTGAAATGCAACACCACATTTTCTTATCATTGATCTGCAATGTGTATATTTTTTAACACTCGAACTATTCTTACGAAACTGATGAATTTATATTATTGTAACTATCCTAACAAACATACTATAAAACTGATATTAACAATGATTTTTTCCCAATCTTGAAAAATCTGGTTTGAAAGTAAAAATAGTACAGTATAAACCTATAGTCATGACTTTAGGTACATTCTTGTAGATTTTTGTTTGATAATTTATAACAAAAGTGTATTCAGATATCAGGATAAGTAACGGACTCTTCCCAAACTGATATTGATGAGAGGCAGCTGATTTCGTGAAATAAATAGCGCAGTATTTATAAAGTTAAAGCAAGCTGAGATCCGGCTTACCGATTGGCGAACATTCTTGTATCACTTGTATAATACTTTATTGCTCTACAGTGAATGTAATCCAGATTGGCTTATATTGTATTATTCACATACGCTTAATTTTGAAGGTGATAATATTCTCATTCTTCTACTGATGTAATGTTTTAAACCTTATCATACCATTTTCAAATTAGGCTGAAGAAAAGCTTTTTGATGAGCGTTTTTATTCATAGTAAGTACTTCCAATTCTTTTACTTACAATTACAACTTGTTACAATTTGTTTGTCATTCTACGTTTTTGAGAGAATCTGCAGTTTCTACAACGCTTTTTTTTTTTGTAAAAATCGTATGAATTTTCTGAACGTGTACCAATATGTATGTCCTCCACTATACCCGACATCGGACCAGGAAAGGTTCGTCGTGTGCGAGTGAGACTGGCGTATAGTGTTTAATTCGTTTTTTGGATTTATAGCAGCGCCTCCCTGTTAGCTTTATCTACATCGGTGCGCTATGGAGCTATCGTGCGCGCGCCGCATCTGCTCGCCTGACGCGGTGTACACGAGTGATATCCGCGCACTGATGTTTCTGCTTGAAAATGATCTCAAATTGCTGAAATGAATTTGGTGGTGTGAAACGACAACTTTATTCTGTTAACAAGATTTTTAATGGGTTCTTAATTTTTGAGTGTTTTTTTGTTTGATGTTAAATTTTTCATAGAATTCAAGATTGTAAAGTTAGGTACATACCAAAATAAAATTATGTAAATTGAATATAATTTTTTGTTATTAGAAAGATTACAAATACATACCTTTTCCTCATTCACATCGCTATCTTATATTAAACACAGCCAAAATTCCATATATCTCGAGCACAAATTTAATCCAATTGTACCCATAAATAATCCCGTGTGTGTACCCAATAAAGAGTTAATGATGCACTGATTAACAATATTCGGGTTCGATAGCAGTGAGTTACTCGCGGGGGCGGGGCCCGATGCTAGATTAGTCGCGGATTTATGCCATACCCGCCGTATTAACTGATAAACTAAATATCCCATTATTATATGCGAAACAAATAATGATCTCTCACAGTTGGTCTGATTGTGCTTTATTTATAGGCGGCGAGGCATTGGTGAAGATTTATAGAACGGTAATCTGATTTTAAATTACTTAACTATGGATGTAATAAAGCGGCGAATAATTACTAGCTGTAGATATGGTTTGGTGCTTAAAAATTATGTTGTCTTCTTTGGGTGTGATAGTTATAGTTTCGAAATTGTATTTAGTTTGGTCTAGGTATATTATAAAAGGAATTCGTCATCAACAAACAATAGTATCCATATATTATTATTAAGAACGCAAGTATGTATTTAATATCATTTTCCGTTATGTATGAAATGTATACAGTTTTGCGGGTATGGTGAACTGTTGAAACTAAATGGATTTCAGAATATTGTTTAATTTCTACTGAGAACTGATAACAAGTCGTCGAGCAATACCGTAATTATGTCGCGTTTGCGTAGATGTCCTATCTATCCTATCACGCATGTCCCCTTTGTTAAAACGAAATAAAGCCAATTTATAAATTCGTCTGCGACACGAGCATCATTAATTATGTTGCTGGCTGGGTGG
This sequence comes from Colias eurytheme, assembly GCF_061535395.1. Classification (NCBI taxonomy): domain Eukaryota; kingdom Metazoa; phylum Arthropoda; class Insecta; order Lepidoptera; family Pieridae; genus Colias; species Colias eurytheme. Next base: position 5,984,515 of record NC_142999.1, on the reverse strand, counting down.
CTGAGAAAAACTTACTTCACTCATTTCGCTATCATTGCAATCGTGCAACCGTCTCCCTCTCACTCACCACCTCATATAAAATCTGTTCTATAACAGCCGTAATTTTTCCAAAATCATTAACATTAAAATTTTAAGCTTAACCGTTTATAATAGAGTCCAAATTTAATTAAACTGATTCGTAAATGCTCCTTTTTTCGCTTTGGTCGCTGATAGGGCGTCCCTCTCGCAGGGTTTGTTCGCAAGCCTCCCTGGCGTTAATGGTGTTATCTCGGCTCTCGAACGCAGCACCTCTCGGTATATTTCTTTATCTTGTCTCTGCTGGCGGTTTCCAGTTTGTTTTTTATTCGTTTGCTAATTTCGAAAATGAGGAGGCTCTGAGATCACATCGCTAGTGATCGTAGATTTAGGCTCTGGCATTAATAAAATTAACGAATGCCCCTTAAATTAATTGAACGCGCCTCTCGGAACTGTTATCCTGAATCTGCTTCCATGCTTCGAATTAAAAAAAAATTAAGATATTTAAAAGGCACCTGCAAAACCTATTTGGTTAAAATTCATATACATACTACCTATAAGAGAAAGAACTACTTCCCATTTCATAGCCATTTCGATATGGACTTATAGTTACCTAGTATCTAACCTTTTTAACAAGTGCCAATGAGACCGTCCGCGTCCTGCCTACCTGTTTGTAGTGATTTTTTTCCTCAAATGTAAAAAATCGTTTTTAAAAATTAAATATTATTGCTTTGGAATAACATACATAACTTTGTTAAATATGTCACCTCTATGTTTAACTCAATATTGAAATAAACTGTTCAGCATCCGCTGACCTATCTAGACCTTCTATAGAGCAATCGATTTGCGACATTAATAAAATACTGCATAATTCCCATTCGAAAGGTGCAAGAGCAACGTTTCTCGCAATTGAAAGAACGCATTAACGATATGAATATAGCATTTAGCGTCGTAGCAAATATTGGTATGACAGCACAATCACTGGGGATTGTTTACATTGAATTACCAGCGGTATTGGTGGTATAATAGCGAAGGTTTAGCCCCGGGCGGGGGCGGGCGTGTGCGCATGTGGCCACCCCGGCGTGTACGCCCCACACGGCGCCACTTGCTGTGTTGCAAAGTTCTGGATAAATCTATTCATTATTTATTCGACGCGCTGGGATGTTGCGTGTGGAGACTTTGATTTTGCATATGAATATCTTTAGTCTATACTCTATGGTATGGTCATACTAGGTATAAAGCTGGGTTTTTTGTGCGGTTGAAAGCGCAATCTCAGAAGTCAGAAATAATACAGTTGCTGAGAATTTTTATTTTGTCAAAAGTCCATTTTGAATAGCAAAATTCATACTCCATCAGATAGTAGATAAAAAGTATCAAGGAAGGCTATAGATACAATATACGTCAATCGTATTAAAATTAGGCATATGTCGCCACCAAATTGTTATAATAATTTGTCTATTCAGAAGTACATTTACTTTTGAAATAAACCGAGATAGTTATTTATGTGAGTTAGATCCATAGTACCTAATTCTTATTCTACCAAAATCGAATGAGTATATATTATGATGTGTAGCGACCTTTTAATTATAAATTAAGACATTGCCATTCCAAACTTTATTTTTCTAAGAACCAATTATACTTTTATTAATTGTTATAGTGTTAATTGATTGTATAAAACCTCCGTACCAGTTCATAAAAATTCCTTAACAAACTCAACAATTACCATTAGGGCTTTAATTGTAATTTTCTAATCACCGATATCGATAATTACAAAATATCGACAAGTACAACAATATTGAATCGATTCTCCCCAACGTCATTCACGATTAAAAGCGTACCGCACAGATAACTAATCACATGTAATGGATTAACAAATACTTAAGAGTCGGCCGAGATAATTATTTTTCAATCGGCTCATCGGTAGAACAATGCGCACGCGTCGCTTGCGTTACGGGCATATGTGATTTCACCACCTTATCTCGTGCTATACATCAATAGACTGTCCGGCATTGTTAGTGACGGGACTGGGATCTATTGTGAGTTGTATGGATAGTGATGGGGCTATAAATTGATTTATCGATAAAAAATTTGAACGTATTTCTTTAAATTTGAGTTGGTTGGTTGGTGTTGCGAATAATTTTATGTTATTTAAAAATTCATTTTTGACTGATAATAATTATTAAAATTAGTAATAAATATATAGTTTTAATGACCATAAACCTGTGGATTCTTATAAGAGAACACCAAAATGACAATTGACAATGAAAATAATTTTAGTTAAATCGTAAATGTTAAAATTAGGCTATCGATAAAATCAAATGCACCACATCACTAGCCATTGTTAGTGAACGGGCATTTAGGATACAAAGCCCTTGTAACGTAACATATAAGTGTTACAAAATCCAGGATCGGAACAAGAACATTGACCTTTGATTGCTATCGGTATTCACAAACCAGCTTCGCGAGTGCTAAACGATCGTTACACTTTTGATTGTTAAAGTTTAGTTTATAGACAGCCGATAGATTGAAACAGTGTTGAAGGAAGATTATGTAACTATATTTAGAAGGATAGTACGCTAGAAGTGCTTGACGTTTAACAATAACTAAAAAATCACTGCCACCACCTATATCATCATAAATACTTGAACAAAAGTATATTTCCCACAATTTTACCGTGAAAGTAGAGCTTTGTATCTTTCTTATATATTAATCTTATATGGTTATGAATAATTTCAAATGTGAAAATATTTGAAATTTAATCAATTATGCGACATATATCAACATAAAACGTAAATCGCAATCTATTTTTCTTATTTTTTAATGATTTTTTTTAGTAAGTATAAGAATGTTTTTAATTCTTCACCCGCAAGATTTATGTGTACAAATAAAAATCCATAACTCCGGCACGTAAGTCCTATATAATAGTGCAGTTTATCAGAGAAATCGCCAAAGCAATATTTAGGCAAGCGAAAATTTAAAGCCCTCCAACATAATGCCTGAACACGTGTGCGGACTCTCCAAATCACTGTTGACCGTTTTACGACATTGCCTAGGCTGGCCACGGGCGATCGTAGTGTTTAATTATTCATACTAAAACTGTCAAATATTAACTCACACCTAACTATAAATTTTCGCAAAAAATGTGACGGTAACATGTATATTTATGGCTCTAATTACAGATTTCGGACACAGCTTACTTTTTATTCAAATATGATAATTAACATGTCACAGAATATCGTTTTAATTGAGTTATCAAATCGTGTATATTATTTTATACTACGTGAAATTTTCATGTTTATGTAAACGTTAGCTACCTATATGATATATTAATTTCTATCATGTCGACGAACAAATACAATGCACAAATACACCATAGAATTGAAGACAAAATTTTCAATTTACACGTTCCTATACTTCCTCGTCGACACGAAATAAATATGTTAACCGGTGAACGTATCGCATGAAACAACACCAACTCATTTGTATTACATAAATCTCAACAATGCCATTGTAAAATATCTTTCGATAAACACATTAATTCCGGTCTCAAGCGAGACGGCATTTCGGCGCGTCGACTCACATATTTCATAGGCGCTGATGTCCCCACTAATCTGTCAATTAGCCAGCATTCCTGTCTCTTGACCTGGGTTGGCAAACACGACCGGAGGATGACTAACTGCTATTGTTAACCCTATCCTCGGTGTTTTATTAGCCTCCCAGTTTTGTTTATGCATTTTAAACGTTCGATAGATAGAGGTGTCGTTGTACCTTAGAAATTAAGTACAACATCCCGAAAATTTATATTCTTAATGTTGGTTTTTTTTTAACATGATTACTAAATAGTACCAATATTAGTATGGAGGCCTAACTTTTATGTTGAATAAAAAATATCACAAGAGAAAGATATATTCAGTCTAGTTACATTCAGGGTAAAACCGTAAATCAATTGAACATAATAAATGTATTTCAAAACAAATTTTAACAGGCAATATAAATTCAACACGTCGCAATGTTTTAGATTTGCATTGCTCAGTCAAGATTTTCCTTTACTGTAAATGCAATTAGTCATTGTTTTATCCAAATAATGTTCGACTGCACCTTCGCAGAGCCGACTATCTAATTAAAATCGCTGTTTAATTAATTTTAATTAAACAATGGAAATGTCGCCGTAGTCCTAAGCGTCTCTAAATGCCGTCACAGTAACGTGACTCGTGATGCATTTAGATAAAATATTACATATATTTCCGAGCTCGTTCGATCGTCCGTGTTCGAGAATAGCTTCATTACTACGCTGGGTTATGGTAATACCGCTACTCTGAAGTATTATAACATAGAGACACGCGATACATAATAAAAAAAATATAGAAAATCACCCCCCGCCGTGCTACACTCGCGTCTCAGATTGGCAGAGTGAGTGACGTGCGCTGTCCTTATTGGTCGATAAGATTTGACAGATATGCTCTAGCGGCACATAAAAGATATGTCCCGAATAAGTACGTAGTTGAAAAAACTCCTAAAACGGTATCATGATAACAAAAAGCCGGTATTGACGTGCAGTCAGTACTATCGTATTAAAACAGCTGTCGACATTTTTTCTCCTTGCTCTTTCGACTTTATATTATGATGATTTGTTTGGGTTATGAAAGAGTGAGGTTGACCGCCTTCGGCACTTTAAAACAATCAGATTATTCCTGACGTATAGAGGAAATGATGACATCCTTAAGTCCGATCTTTCGATGATAATTATTGAAAATTTTAAGCATGTCTCGTGGCCTGTTAAGTCGACGCTTCAAGTTCTTTTTAATTGCCTTATGAATATTCAAACTTTCAAAAGAGCATACAGAAAAATTGATGTGCTATAATAACATTTTATTATTTTTTTTTTATTCCAGGAGGTCGGTTCTGCTCTTTCTCTCCGTGTATAGAGCAAGTTCAAAGAACATGCATAGCATTGGAACAAAACGGTTTCCAAGATATCAGCACTATGGAAGTGTTGCAAACTGAACTCAAAGTCAGCAGGAGAACTGTGCCTGTACGCGATCTATCCTTCTTGAAACATAAGGTAAATGTATCATTTTATTTATGTAAAGCTTTTGTATCGTAATCATATGTATCTCTTTTATTATTAAGAATCTTTAATAGATATAGGTTATAGGTATAGGTCACTAGGCTAGACTATATTTGTTTAAAGTTTCTACTCGTACTACAATTAATTTATGTACCACTGATGTGTTCACTGCAACTATTGCCCCAAAAAAGCTTTTGAAATAGAAAAATACTTATCATAAAAGTGTACACAAAGCTGAATAGACATTCAAAATAACAAAGAGGAGTGCTCTCATTGCTTCACAACATCCTTCATCAATCATTGCGAAATATATCCGAAATGTATTACACTTTTCTCATCGATTCTTCACTCGAAATGCGAAGCTAACAATGAGCCGTAGTTACGTTTATGAAATGTAAATCAGCATCACAAAGCATAACATCAAAGGTTGCATCAGCGTATCGTCTACACTCTACAGCCTCTGACCCCGCCGACTGACACATTAAGTTAGCTAACGTACGACGGGCCGCGTACGTCGGGAATCGATCAAGGGCTAACAAGCTGATAATTGACAGAATACCAAGGGCCGATGCCTACGTTGCGACACAAATTAGTGCACAAAGATACCGATCTACGTTGGAGGTTGACGCTCTTAATGCAATATCGGTATACGGTGCTTAGGTGAAGCCAATTAGTGGAGGACTGCCTTGTTATACATCAAATGTATCGACGCGTCCTCCAATTCTGATTATTTACGGAAGTTGAATAGTCTCGGAGATTTCTATGCACTTCAAACGATGGAATAATAATTAATAGTAACTGGATAGGTTTGAAAATAGACACAACTGTGACCTAATTGTAGTTTGATGATTCCAGTAGTCTTGGTACTAACTACTAAGATACCTACCTTACTGGTTATCTTTATTTTCTCATATTTAAATAATATTTTTTTTCCACTATTAGATAACTTTATTAATATGAACGCTTGATGACTTCTCAACTCCATCAAATTTTCTTCAACTTTTTCAATTCTCCTTCCCAGATTTCGATGCTTAATAAACGCATTGGGAAAACAATCTTATCGCCTTAATAACAGGGACTATATAATCCCGTGTGTATATTAGTATAAGATGGTAGTATCTGCGACATATCGGGTTGCGTTCAAAAACGTCACGCGCGCCGTTTGTCGCGGGCGGTCACGTTCCGTCGGTAGCCAATCCTATAGTGGTGGATGGATATCGATTTCAGCAAAAATATATGAAACTAGTGGTCCGCCCCGGCTTCGCCCGTGGTACATATTTCGCAATAAAAGGTAGCCTAAGTCCTTTCTGGGGTATCAAAATATCTCCATACCAAATTTCATGCAAATTGGTTCAGTAGTTTAGGCGTGATTGAGTAACAGATAGACAGACAGAGTTACTTTCGCATTTATAATATTAGTAAGGATTATGCATATTATAAGTAATATTGTTTTGGATCATGATTAACTGCAGACTATTCCGTATCCATTAGAAAGCTATATGGTGCAAATTATGTTTTATATACTTAATATATAATTAAGTATATAATAGTTATAATTCTTATTTTAGTGGCATATCCACCAAAAAGTAGAAATGTATAAACCCATCATTTCTTCAAAAAAAAATTACTTTAATTTTACTACAGCAAAATTCAATATAGTAGACATTTAATGCCGATGTTAAATTCCCTTCCCGTTTATTCTCCAAACTATCACACCTATTTTAAATATAATCAAAATATCTTTTCATTGCATTCGATTTTTGGAGTATCAAAATAAACTTAACTAATAAGCATGCATACATTATAAAAATGTCGTCTATAAATATCCAAAATACCGGCGATATAAGAAGGCAATTAAACTATCTAACATCGAATTATCGATAAAGTCACATCCCTATTCGCCACAGCTCAGTAGAGCCGTGGGAAAATCGCAAGGGCTTTTTAAAATCTATCTTATAACCAACATCGGCGCGCGCAGTGCCATATATTAGTAATTACTAGATTACATACTATATTTCGAAATTACCACATTAGGGCAGAGGGAACTTTATGGCAACTTAAATTAGGGCCATAGACATCGTGATCTTACCCTATATAGAGAGATAATGAAAAGGTTGTATTACTGATATTATTTGTAGGTTTATACATACTTTCTTGTTCGGTTTTAACTTAGAGACATTGAGGTGTTTTGTTTAAATGTAAGGTGTTCTTTCTTTCTTTTCCAAATTTTAGGCATAAAAAAAGCTTGAAAGCTCAGTCAATCAGTAGTATTATATTATAACTGATTTACTTAGATTTTGTAAAGTATAGATCTTGTCTTTTAACTGAAGGCAAACCTAATAGTAGCTAACGCTACTGAAGGTTTATAATCATTAAAGGAAAGGCAACTCTAGCATTTAAAACTTCTTATTAACTTTAATTAATTATTATTTTACAAAGGTTAATAGTCCAGTCTGTGGGGAAATGTAAAAGCCTCTGCTCTACAAAAGGTGGCGTAGAAAATGTTTTGAAACAATATTGTTTAGCTATGAAAGGTTAATAAAAATCCAAGTTTTCGACCTTGACGGACCCAGGCGCTAGCCGCCATCTTGAATTAAAGGTGCTAAAATTAGGTATATTTTAAATAACTTCTCAATTGTTTACTAAGGGCCGATTTTTCAATGCCCAGATAAACAGCTAGATAGACTTTATTCTTCAGTTAACAAAATATTCCATTTTTCAATAGACGAATAGGACTTATCTGTCGAATAACTACGTTATTTGAGGAATAAATCTATTTGCCGCTCCAACGGCCAGATAGCGCGCTATTCGACTGTTAGGCGTTTGAGTTGACAACTGACGCGTCAAATTTGGGATATTTTCGTATGTCATAACATAGAGCGTAGAATTATTAACAATTAAACCTCTTTCTATATAATTATTATCAATTAAAATCATATTGAAATTGATGTTTTTGATAGTACTGATGACCATGCCATTGAAAATTTGCCGAACGCTGCCTTTAAGTATGTCGTTTCCACTTTCCATCGTAAAATATATAAATTGAAACACAAATTTAACCAAACTCTTTACTCGAATCAAAACAACAATCAACAATCATAGAAGACAAGTGCACTCCTGACGTGAGTCATAATGACGGTTGTTGACAAATTGCAAGAGTTGACTCTATCCCGCTCTAACCTGACTAATTTAATATGTTTGTTTCGCCACTCCGAGAGCAGTGCTGCCAATATGGAAATATTTGGTCAGATAGTTATTCATCAAATAAATCACGATTGAAAAATAGGCGAGCCGTAATGAGTTAGATAAATAATTGAATAAATCTATTCGAGGGGTTGTTATTAGACTGTTTATCTCGGGATTGAAAAATCGGCCCTAAATCACAAAAGTGTCTATGAAGGGTTCAAAGAAGACAAAATTACCTACATTTTTTTCATACATGATTATTCTGTAAGTCTTAAAGGTAAAAAGTTACAAGCGACGGAAATAATAATATTTACAGAAATCATATAATTTTAATTTTGTTTTAAAATTGTGCAGCAATCTTTACTTATTCTTTTTGATGGCCCGGGCTGGTTAATGGTGGCTTCTTCATTATCGTCGCTGAAATTTTCTGTTTCATTGTCTGTATTTTTAGTTTCCAACCATGAAATTTCGTCGATTAAATTTACTTTTTATTGATAACTTTATGAATCGTTCATATCGGATATCTTCTAAGGATTCCTTATCCATGTCCCCTCCGTAAAAAGTTACTAGAAACGTGCTCCAGCGTCTTCGATTTCTTCTGGTCATGATGACGAAATTTCATGGTTGGAAACTAAAAATACAGACAATGAAACAGAAAATTGCAGCGACGATAATGAAGAAGCCACCATTAACCAGCCCGGGCCATCAAAGAGAATTAAAAAATGATACACTGTACAATTTTTAAACAAAATTAAAATTATATGATTTCTGTAAATATTATTATTTCCGTCGCTTGTAACTTTTTACCATTAAGACTTACAGAATAATCATGTATGAAAAAAATGTAGGTAATTTTGTCTTCTTTGAACCCCTCATAGACACTTTTTGATTTAGTAAACAATTGAGAAGTTATTTAAAATATACCTAAATTTAACACCTTTAATTCAAGATGGCGGCTAGCGCCTGGGTCCGTCAAGGTTGAAAACTTGGATTTTGATTAACCTTTCATACCTAAACAATATCGTTTCAAAACATTTTCTACGCCACCTTTTGTAGAGCATAAATACCTACAGACAGGATTATAAAGGAAGTCTCTCGGACAATATACAAGTATAGTGGACAATATAATTACTTGTAAGTGTCATTTGATATTAATATTTAATAATGATACAATAATAAATATAATTTAGTCATTTTTCTGGCTTCTGTTTTCAGAGAAACATTATAAAAATCAAACAACATCGGTCTTAAATTTTAAAGTAAACGATCCCTTTCTCACAAAATGCTCTTGCTATTTGATCAAAATAATCTTAATACTATTATAAAGGCGAAAGTTTGTATGGATGTATGGATGTATGGATGTATGGATGTATGGATGTATGGATGTTTGTTACTCTTTCACGTAAAAACTACTGAACCGATTACAATGAAATTTAGCACACATATAGAGGGTAACTTGGATTAACACATAGGATAGGTTTTATCCCGGAAATCCCACGGGAACGGGAACTATGCGGGTTTTCCTTTGGAAATGCGGGCGAAGCCGCGGGTGGAAATCTAGTACAAAATAAAAGTAAAATAAAAAATTACCAAGCAACATTTCGTTTAAAATATTTAACATAGGTCCGCCTCTCCGAGCATTAAACTCGAGTCACCGAATGCCATTCTAATTCCCATAATTAAAAGTTATCTAGATACAGATCTATAAAGTTTCGAATATGATTTATGCCTGCGCCGACGCAGCTGCAGGAACAAAGCCATGTTTCAAATTCCCACATTACTTATTGAGATGACTGATTGATGGTAACGCTTCATTGTGCTCGGTGTAAAGATTCTGTAATAGAGGTTTGTGTTTGTTAGGTTAAATGGGGATTTTAATATATTTGTAGGTTTATAAAGGCACGTTCAGTAATAATGTAAATGGCTTTAGGCATAAGGAATGGAAATATTCTATCTTCCTTCTAGTAAACAATCAAAATAATAAGTAAATATCTCAAAAATAGTTCTTACTTCTAATACATGAATGATATCTTGAGTAAGTATAATAAACAATACTTTAATGATAATATTTAATCTAACGACGTAATATTATCTGTATGTTACCAAATTCCAAAAGCATAAAATATGACACTATCTGTGCCAAAAGTCACAGCCTATCTACTAATTAAAATTATTCTGAACTTGACAGTACCAAAATATTTGTTCAAAATATCCTGACATAAATTCCAAGTATGATATCTTGTAAACTAATTCTGACTGTAGATAACTTCAACGATAGATAACGCATAAAGTAATAGAGAATTCGGGTACAATTAATCGGAAAAGTCATTACGCCTACCCATAAATCTGTTTTGCTTGAAGGTGAAATAACCGGTCAAGTAAAGATAATTAGGGTTGTCAACTGAGTTTATAATTTATTTAGGCAAGTTCTTGAGTTTTATTTAGATGTAATATAAATTAATATATTATTCAACTACAGAGTTTCTTGTCGTCTCTTTTCTGTAGAAACTGCTGTCCGAACCTGTGGAAATTATTATTTTTCTGTATTTAAGAGATTAAGCCGCTCTTCTAAACGAAGTCTAGTTGAATAAATTCATGTCTCAGTTGTAGACTACAACTTGTAGTAAAGAGGTTAAGTAGTTTTAATATTCGATTGAAAGATATCTATTATTGAAAAGTAGTTGTATTTTTTCTAAGTAATTCAAATGACTTATAATAATTAAACAGTTTTTCATTTATTATTATGAACCTAATCTACCTTCCCAAATATTAACATCTCAACTTAAAAACTATTCCTTTTGATAAAACTTTACTGTGACAGCCCTATATTGGCGCGTGCGCACCCCAGATAACATCTTATCACGGATCGAAACGCGATCTGTCGCTGTCGCCGGGCGCGTGTCCAAACACCGTATGCGACTCTACCAGACGTACCCGACTGACCACTTACGTCAACAGACAACGCATACGAGTTTATATGTATATTTTGTGTTCGCTATTAAGAGGGAATATCGTGTGCTGCTTACGATTCTCTAAAGCCAAATCTTGGTGGAATTTGTTTTACGCAGAGTAATAAATGTTGAACATGTAAATATAATTAAGAAAGTTGCCAAATTTCTTTTGCATCTACATACTTTCATATTTAAAATTTATTTTGTTTTGCAATTGTCATTTTGGTAACTTACTTTAAGAAAAATAAATTTAAATTTCATAACAACAACATATATAAACAGTAAACAGAGTTAAATATGATTCATTTATACAATTCAAAGTCGATTTTCATCAAATCCAAAACATAAGTTTTACAAGTCAATAAATTGTCAAATGAACGTAACTAAGCAAATTAAAATTGTTAATGTCTCCCTGCGAGGCGAGTTCTGTAATGAGAGCGTTTTAAGTTATGGCCGTGTCGCCAGAAAATCGTAATTTCAAATCTCGGAGTCGACTCGGCAATACATCGAGACTGGTCTATCATTTATACTGAGGATAATTCTAATAATACGAGCGCCGTTCACTAGACAGTTTGTACACGCGAATCGAAGAACAAAGAGATTTAGGGCAGTGTAACACGATCCACCATATTGTTGGTGACGCAACGTTTGTCGCAGCGTGATCGAGGGCCGACAGCCGTGGCTAAAGGATGCGCTTGTGCCGTGAAATCGCTGCCCGCGCTGCGCTGCTGCAAGGGAAATATATGCACGCTGTTTTTGTGACGTAACTTATATATTGTTCAATTTCACATGATATAGTGCTGAAATTATTACTTGCAATTTAACGCAATACATAATAACATTGAGAAAGTTTTCTTGTATATGTCGTAATACTAAAAATGTAAAATAACACAGATAAAACTAAACATATTCTAACTTGGAAGTATTCGAAATATGTTAGCATAAACGTATGGCATACTCATTGCATTTATCTGGAGTTCCTTGAATTCCCCTTAATGTTCCTATAAATATTTATTCCCGAAGCAGCTTATCCCACAGTATCGACTCTTGTATACAGGACGACCTTTACCGCAATGCTCGGTAATATCGGCAGGACTCGGACAAACTTTTACCGTTAATACAGCGATCTATAAATTTGCTACTCGACAAAATAATAGGAGAGTCGATAGTTCGATGCTATTAACGCCCAGAAAGATATATTGAGTCGACTCCTCTCAATCTGATACCTTAATACGAACGGTCGTAATAGAAATTTCTCAGTTACGAGATGCCAAGATAATTGCTTTGAATAATGCGTTGACTTCCATTTTGATTTTGGATTACGTGTCGCGCTGTGTGAATATCCCATTGGAAATGTCTCGCTGTTCCTTATTGAGGATATTGTTAAAACTATTACCTTGTAGCGATAGTAGACTATCTCTGGCAATTAATGTGATATCATGTCCTCCATGATAGCTGTAGATAGAATCAAAGTTAAATTGTTTGTGATTCTCATTTTTCACACTCAATTTCAGATACTTATATATTTAATCAACCATATTTTGGAATTGTTTTAGATATAAATTCCACTGTGAAAATATAAAATTCATACCAAATAAAATATGGAAAATATCTAATTAATTATGGATAAATTTTATCAATATTGATGTAGTGTGTCTCAAAAAAGAATGAACAGAGACATTAATAGTAGAAATGAAATGTTTATACCGAGATGTTTTATTCGAAATATAAAATCCATTTCATCGCACGCGATCGCTTTATTTTACGCCGTGTTTATTTATTATACAGAACAAATGTATATTTTATCGAACCTTCAAGGTAATAATTGTTTGTCGTACATTTATTTCGCTTGTATATTTAATTCTATGACATTTGATATTACAAAATACGTCCCAGTTCTTTGTTTATTGTAGCAATGATTCTGTAATATTTTTAGTGCCCTGTATTATTTATCGATTCGTAGTCGCCTTCTAAGCTATTATTTTTCATAGATTCAATATAGACATCTCTGGGTACTAGTATTTTATTATAAGCAGTACTTGTGTACAAGCAGGTTGGGACTATTAAATATTGCCATGTAGAGGTTTTATTATGTAATGTGTTTTTTAAGCAGTTTCTTTCTTCTATTTGCAGCAATCTAAAAATAATGATATAAAGCCCAAAATTGAATATCTTGCATCTCCAGCCGAAAAGCCTCTTTAATGTGCTAATCTTAATATATATATAATGTTTGTCCTCAATGGACTCCTAAACCACTTAACCGATTATAATAAAATTCGCACACCATGTGCAGTTCGATCCAACTTCAGAGATAGGATAGTTTAAACATGTAGTTACCACGGGCGAAGCCGGGGCGGACCGCTAGTATTACTATATGATTTAAAATACTTCAGCACGTTTTGAAAATGGATGCATAGTGTGTGGATTTAATGCATCTATTTTCGTATTGAGTGATGTATCTTTACCCCTTTACCTTTGCCATAATAAAACAATAATTTCGTTATATGATGAGCCTATTAAATTGTTCGACGATCCACCAGAGCGCTCGCGATCGATTTATGACTTTGACACGTTAATGACTCTATCTTGAAGCGAAGCAATTTCAAAGATTTCATAAAACTATCTATGAAACAAGCTGAGATCGAGATCATTTCGGGTAGTACATCCTTAATGCATCCGCGTTTATGTAACAGTTACAAGACTAGCGAAGTGACACGAGTATTAAATATATTCGTGAAGTAAAAGTTTTAGCCGGCGTTTGCGCAAGCCAGGTCACGTTTGAGTACAATACCACCTGTATGATCCGGATCCAGCATGTTACTATTTCGCAACGCATCTAGGACTCCTTAATGGGTAAATATATATTGAATTCGTGCATCATTTGGCACGTTTGTTTATTTATGCCACTGCTTAGTGAGCGGTTATAGTCAATTTAGCGATCAGATTGCCACGCCGGTGAAATATGGGTAACGCGATGTTATGTATATTGCAATTGTTTATGCCGCTGATGATTTATTTTTATCACTGTATTCAATTTGAAAGGCAATTAAAACGTGGCTTGCTGACAGCTGAAATTTTATGTATTTCCCTGTTTCATAATTGAGACCATTATTTCAATTTTTATGTGGTTTATCTGTTGTCTTTATATCTATTTCTGTATCTATACCTTCTAAGTTCTTATATGTGTCCTTATCTTCCTTATGTGTGTAACATTTTTTCATTGGAGTGATGTTACTCACTTTTTTTCTCCAGCTTTAATGAAATTTGGTTGATGATGACCTCATTGATTAATCTGATGCCTGAAACGCTTAATTCAGATTCTTATAATCTTACAAGAAGCAACATTGCTATTTTGTAGATAGCATGTGAAAATTAAAAAAAATAGTGTGGTAATTACAGCGACATCAAATGGAGCTTAAGCGCCACAGAAAACAAACATGTCATTTTGCATTTTTTAAATTAACACAAAATTTAAAACTAAAAGACCACAAAACCTGTTCCATATTCCCTTATCAGCGTTACTAGATTTCGGTCGTAGCTCTCATTCGCTGCTTGCAACACCGGCTCGGATAGAGTCGTCAGTCGCATGTAGCCGGGCACACAGCAATAAATTAGCACTCCAGTGTTCCCACGAGCGAAACCGTATCAAGATGAGCCTCGAACAACGCTTCGACTCGAAACGGGGACAGCGAAATGCTTTATTTTCTCACTCGATTTATTCCAAGTGACATTCTCTTACGTTTTGTTAGCTGTCACTCGGGCGTTCTAACGAAGTATTGCTTTGTTACTTAACACCGTGTTCTATCAACGATGTGTTGGTCTTAATAGAAATACAAAGTTTCGTTTCGCCTCTTTGCCTTCCAGCGTATTAAAGGGAATTTAATTTTGAATTGATTCATTTCTTGAATTTTGTTCAGCTAACATTACGCATCGTTATTTTTATTTTTAAATTTCTTACATTCTTACAACTGTTGATTAACGTAGCTGAGTTTGAGTTAAATATCGTAAGATAAAGCTCTTAAATACGGTTAAAATAACAGTTCATTGCCATAGTACTGAAGTACATCGTGGTTATGTGAAATATCACCACAATAATTAAACAGATTCCTTTGTATCAAAATAAACTTTGCATACTATAATGACTTCAACACACGTATCATCTATCAAAGCTTCAGATCCAATAATTTGTTACGCTTCTCTACAAGTGAATGTGTTCCTCGAGATTAGATATCAATTAATTCAAATTTCCAATTATGTCGATGATCATTTATTTGGAAGTGTTCACGGTGTCAAGTTATTTGGAAGAGCTCGATGTTCGGACGGTTACTAATAGTTTTGCTGTGTCTTGCATAATCTAGAGTGATTTATTATTTGCCTTGTTCCTTTTATTGGTGGTTTATTTCATCGTGTAAGAAATGGTACTAAAACTTGTACCGTAAAGAATGAAATTAAAAGTGTTTCTGCGATCTGAAGAACACTTTCGTTTACATTTTTGCTATTACTTGTTTTAAGTTTACTTTAGTTGTTATGTATTAATATATGTTATGCTATGTATAATATATGTAAAGAACTTTAGGTATCAGTCATAAATACTGAATTTAATCACCTCAGTTTTTAAATTATGCCGCCCACAAAAAGTCACATTATCACTCCCAAGCAGTTATACATATATTAATACGTATTCTAGTCTCATTATACATATGATTATACATTCGTCTTATACCTAATGCATTCGAACGTATTTCAAAGTTCTGTTATAAAAATTGTCGAGATGTGTCACAATATATATTCTGATCCTTCGAGCTTAACCGTAAAAGCATAAAAATATATACGTTGAATATGTGTTTTATTTCATTTAAATGAGAAAACAAGACAAATATCCAGCACCAAATAGCTTACTTCTTCATCATACCCAGAAGCATATTTGCTGATGCCTGATAGTAGCACTTCGCATCTATCCTTCTAATTTTTCGTATCGTTTTTTTTACCTTCTTAATTTCGCTATAAATCCCTTATCTTATTGATAAGATATTCCCCATTCTGTATCATATTAAACAAAAACACACGTACCGTTATTGTACAATCACATCGATTGAAATTCATCAAACAACACAGGAGTCGGGCGTCGCCTTGGGCGTGTTAATGCTAATTATATTATAATCAACATGATTAAGCACCACATCCGTAATTGTGATCGATTGGACAATGGCACGGGCCACTGGAATCCGTCTCGACCGGTCATGATCACGATACTGACCAGTGACGAATCTATCAACCCTGTATGATAACACGATACAATACTGTCTTGGATATTTAAAATGTGTGTACAGAAAGCGATATCCTATTGACGTATGGCAGGAAGTTGTTTGGTAGATTAACATATTTACGATTAGTCTAAGAAACACCTTAGGGCTGAACAGATTGGCAATTAGAAACTTGTACCCAAAAGTGTGTTAAAATTTAAACTTGTAAGAACATTAGCAGCATTGCATTACTGACTAAAACAAATGTAATTTAGAAATTGCGAAGAGATTGCTTTTCATTAATTGATATTTGTTAATATCAATTAATTCAAAATTCAAAAAAACTTCAATTCTGTTGAATTGAAGTTTTTTTGAATTGAGTTCCTCTCGATTGCAATATTCGAGCATCTATGCTTTGAATGATATCCTAATCCGTATATCCATATATATATACTCGAATATAAATCTTATTCATTTAAAAATCTGGTTACCATATCGTTCTAACGACAAAGGAGCTGCACATATAACAAGCGCATAAAGTTCCTATATTTTATACCACGCAAGCTCCAGTGTTAGTTACGCACAACGTCCACATAGTAGCTGACCCCAAAAGCCTGTATCGGATCGTGACCCGCCCTGACCCCGATCTACTTACCAACTATTGTCTTTGCCCAACACTTGGCATAATTCGCCGATAGTTTAACACTGAAATAACTCTGTTGGGACACACGTCGCGTTAGTCATCAGAATTGATTAGCGGTATCATATTTATTGGATATTTTATCGTTGGTCCTGTGTAGTAATTTAATACTTGATCAGCGGTGTTTGTAACTAAACATTACTAACAGTTTATCTACATAAGGAAGTTATTGGTTAAATTAACACATAAGCGAAAAATGAAATGGTCCTTCAAGGAAATGCGTATGAATATTTTACAAATTCGCTTTTACTTCTTGGAACGTAGGTTGGTAGGTTGGTTTTTAACTAAACATTTCCTGTAATTACCCATAAAATATCTTAATTTACCGTTTATGCGGGTGTATTGTAATATCGCCGTAAAATTGACCATGTTCTACTGTAGACAGAAAACATTATAGATAAAGTCCTATACTTCTTATAATTTGTAATCTACATAGCGGTTAAACAATAACACTAATAACATTGAGTTATTGAGAGTCAGTGTATCTTAAGGTCCCCAAATTAATAGCATACATTAATCACTTTCCACCAAATGTCATAACATTTCCCAATACTAATCGTGTTAGATCTCTTGAATGGTTCTAATTGAGCTCTGAAGGCATTGCTTCATTGGATCGATTATTTGAAACAATTGCCAAAATTTATTGTTACGCAAACATTAATGAGCATATTCGATGTTGTATTGTTTCGAGTATGGCCTGGATTAATGATATTATTGGTAGCCTCTTGACCTCGCTTGCGTTTAGATGCTATCACAGCTTATCTATGATTATATGTCGAAGTGGTTTGTCTTACGGAACTAAATATGATTGTGGTTCGCTGTAGGCGTTATGGAAAGTTGGTAGGTTTCAAAAGTTGTTTTAAATTCCTGAAGGATTGAAAAGTCAGGTCATTAAAAGCGGTAAATGAAAGATGCATGTTTTGGTTTTTAACTCCATGACTTTTAATAATATACTCTTATAAAATAAAAGATATTAAAAGTTTCTGAAAAACATATTTGAGCAATAGGCTAACATAAAAGAATACTGCAAAGAATTCTGTTACATAAATTACAGGAAAACAGACTACAGAAATTTCAAACAATCACCTCGAGCCGCACAAATCTTGCATTTTCCTCTACGCTAAATCTATTTTTAACTTCCCTATTATATGATACTTTTACGCCTCCCATTCAGCATCCAAAAATAACAATAGTTTTTACCAAATAGCATCCGAATCGTGATTGCACGCACGTTCTTACGGAGATTTTGATTTCTCGTTTGTTTGGCGGTTTTTGTGAGGTTAGGGGTTTGATGCGGTTCATTCATTCGGAAATCGTCAATCGAGGTGTCGTGACCGCTGGCGGGTCGGGTCACGACGTGGCTACCGGTCAGATGGCGTGCTTCCACGTTTGTTACGGATTTTGTTAATGGAGCCTTTTGGGGTGAGAGCACGCGTGATTCCGAATTTGTGGGCTGCATTGCCGCTTGGGAAAGTGATGCGATAGTAATGCTGGTCGAAATCTAACAATGTAATAAAGTCCTTCATGTTCTTGCGGAGAAGTTATAACAACACGCCTACTAATTTACAAAAAAATACTTAAAATATTATATTTTAAACTAGTACAGTAACACTAAAATATTTATAGAAGCAATTAAAAATATTATTTTGTTAGAGATACAGTCCTTTCTTCATATCTGCATCATTATCTGTGGGAAATTCTACGTGAAAATGTTTCAACCAAAAGCCAAAAGTTAACGAGGGAGCCAATAAATAAACTTACAATTTATATTATGATTTATCGCTTTTATATAAGGTGTTACACCGACTATAATAGATAACTGTAATCGCAGCACGGATACAATTAGTGCAACTATGATACCTATATAATATCAATTTTCTTCAATATTTTGTTATTATATATTGAGTGTGAGTAAAATAATTGACATAGAAAACATTTAAAATCCCAAACTCTAATGACTTCGCGTAGCATGTAGATTTTACACGCATCACTTCTGCGCATGTCACGTACAAGACGACCGACAGATGGCGCTAGTAGTATTTTAAATCGCGCTATCGAAAAGTTTTTTCAGTACCGTAAGAAGACTGGGTTCTTGGATTTTGGTTAACTTTGCGCAGAGGCAATATCGTAACCAATGAGGTTAATCCGAGGTGCGATTATTGCTAGTTGAAAACTTTACCAATACCCCGCCGTGTGGACGTGAAATACCGTCCGCTATGGCAATTTTTGAACGGCCGTTAAGGCCTTAATAAACCCTGAAACATACACAAACAGCTTTACTGTTATATCTAGCAGGAGCTTTCGAAGAGCTAAAGAGATAATTAAATATTATACAATATACATATTTGGTCTTATTATTATTAAAATATAGAAAATTTTCTCTTTAATAAATGTAAATAAAATTTGTATATTAATATATTATTATAACATGGTTATAATATGTAGTTTATACTTCTAATTTATTGCTTAAATTTTGTAAAGTATGCATCTTTTAATGTAAACTATTTTAAAAACATGCTTGAATTCAAATGCAGCCATCTCCCACACAGTTCATTACATTACAAACTAACAAATGGCCGTAACAAAAAGGATTAGCCATCAAAACAAGTCGAAGATTACGCGTCGATCCAGATTTAATAATGTCAAAAAGATTTGACATTTACACTCGGTGAAAGTACTGGCTTATTGAGTGGAATCGATTGATCGACTTATAATCGTATTATCGGTTCACGGGGGGTCCCATAGACCGTGTCGACTTTATAAGTGTTGGAATTATGCTTAATGAAATGCTGCATGGGATTTGTTCAAATTAATTTAGGTTCGATTGAGAAATAATTTACGAGTTATAATTGCTTTACGGTTGGCTGGTTAACTGCTTCGGTTTGTATTCAATTGGTGTTTGTTTTTGATTGAAGTTTAAATTAAACAATCTGTTTGGACACTTTCATTTGTTTTTGTTTATAGCGATGCGATAGTAGAATATGTTCAATATTCAAATCACGTAGTAGTAACGTACTATAACAAGCTAGCTATAACGTACTATACGTGTGGTAATAAATTATTATTTATATGCCTTTTACCTATTATATTATTTTGTTTCTTATAGTTGTACAGAGAACTAATACTTAGTTTGTGTAATTGTGTTTTACATTTAAACAAGTTTTTATTGTGACCATCACCCTTCGCTTAAAACGGGTAGAGCCCTGTAATAAATAAAACGTACGTTGGAAAAAAAATAGGAATACAAGTTACATGTTTTTATAAATAACAAATCAAAGACTAGATTATTTTGTATAAGTCAAAATTACGGTGTAATGTGCTGAGTAAATGATTGGGGAAAATAAAAGTAACCGTCATATATCTCAACACTCTACCTTTTTGTATTTGTAGGGTCTCCACGTTTATGAAATGTTTTAACTTATATAAAATACGAAATATTATTATGTGGACTAATAACTGATTACATAATTATGTACATTTTCTGTTAAAATGTAAAACACAGAAAATTCTTTTGATTCATTCGTTTATAACGATTATCGAAACTAACATATTTGTATTTCAAAATTAATAACAAAATTAATAAATAATATAAAATAAAAAATTATTACCTTCTATTATAGTTAGTAGCGAAATATATATATTAAATATGTACCTAGGTATATTTTAATTAAAACAAGAAATGGTCCATGCATCTAATTTACAACCTAGTCCTCATTCACACGGAGTCCTAAGAAGTTTGTATGTTTGTGAATCCTACGATCGTGATTTATACGCTCTCCTTACTGACAGATGGCGGCGTAATGGCGATTGATTTACGAAACCGATTTAATAGTTACCTAATCGGTTATTGAGCTCGCCTTTATTAAATACCGCTGACGTATCGTCTTTTTATATGTAGTGTATACTTGCAAGCAATTAAAGTGCATTTCACACGCCATCCAATCTGAATCCAAAAGAGTATTAACGTTGAATATTAAACTGATAAATTTATGAAAATACTAGCGGTCCGTCCCTGCTACATGTATATCTTTACGTTTTCTCTCCATAAGATCCATCCTTGTACTTCAAGGAATATCATAAAAAAAAGAATTGACGAAATTGGTTCAGCCGTTCTCGAGTTTTGCGCTTACATATGGCATACATTTGGCAATTCATTATTATATTATAGATTATGTTTATGTCCCTTCTATATAAATTGTAACCCAAAAAATAAACATCTACCGAACCCACGTCATACCCAATGATGTCAAAACCATACCTATAAAATTATTCTCTCTGATCTGATGCAATAGGACTCTATCTAGATTCTAGAGTATCAATAATAATTTTTATCAATTCATATTTCGTTAAATTTTCGTTTTGAATACAAAAATATTACAAAAAACTTTCAATTCTGAGAATTTTCAATAATATCAAGAGGCATTTGCTTCACTGAATTTGTTTCTAGCCATTTTTATTTAGAGAGAATGAATAATAGGTTAGTAAATGAGTGCAAACTTAAAATTTTATACAAATAATAATTACTCAAACAAACAAAACAAGATAATATTAGCGAACTATTCTAAAACAATTTACGTTTATTCCAACGCATCTAGAATAGTTTATACTTTATACATCTAACCACTTGGTGGACAACGATTAGATCGGATTTATGTGGTGTATTAGAATTACGTCCGCGAGGCCCTAAACATGCGCGTTATCAGAAACATGCGTTTTGACCGCTACCGCTGCTTTTTACGATATCTTGAACGGTCCCACTCGTTTATTTATTTCACATTTACGTCCGAGGGTGAACGTCTAAATCCAAGCGACACATATTTATGAGTCGACAGCTTCGACGGGTTACAAGACTGCGATAAAAACGTACATTTTGTCGCTTGGCTTTTGGCAGTTGCGTCATTTATTGCATACTTTTTTGAATCCCATTATTTTGCGTGCGTTTTGAACGCGCTTTTAAATGTGATTGTCTTTTGTTTGAGTATTATCTTGAAACGCATTTTGACTCTTTATTTATTAAAATATTAGTGCTGAAGACGTAGATAAATATATATATTACGTATTGTAGTAGCTAATTGTGTCCCAAAAGTTAGAGCTGCTAGATATATTTTGTGAAATGGTAATTTAATGTTATCTAAAATTGCTTCATAACTTTTCTATAAGTGAGTAATAAATATAATAAAGCTAATATGTTTCGGTCAATTACGTAAATACCCTATTTCGGCACGGGCCAGCGAGCTAATTATTTTAAGTGTCAATAAATAATAAAGATGGCCGCGCGCCGTTGAGTGCTCGTCCATCTCTCTTATCTCAATTCTTAATGCGCCTCTTCGCTGGTCATTCTTTTTTTGAATTTTGTTTTCTTTTTTCCCATGTCATCCAGTGGAAGTTTAAATTTTGTGTTGACAGAATGAAGGTTTTATGTTTTAATCTGGACTTTATGTTCGTTTAATCTGTAGCGTGGATAGATTATTTACCGCATTTCTTTCACCTTTTTATCTAGTTTATGGTGAGTCGCGTGTGTGAATCGAGCGATTTATGTTGTATAAATGATGTTTAATTTTGTAAGTGGTCTA
Source organism: Colias eurytheme (assembly GCF_061535395.1). Classification (NCBI taxonomy): domain Eukaryota; kingdom Metazoa; phylum Arthropoda; class Insecta; order Lepidoptera; family Pieridae; genus Colias; species Colias eurytheme. Next base: position 5,961,779 of record NC_142999.1, on the reverse strand, counting down.
AACGATTCGGCTTTCTGCCTCAAATTATCGACGATTTGAGGTGGTTTATGAAGTCATAACGATAAATCAAAAGTGCAACAACGATATTTTGTTGCATTTCCGAACAGGGACGGACCATCGATCACGGCGTTTGAATAAATTTATGTTACGTAATTGCGGTGTGCGTGCGCGCAAGATGGCTCAAGTATTATGTTGTTTACGAATTATAAGCAAACTTGACTCTAGCTTTATTGCACCACCGATATTACCACGAAACAGACAAATTATTTGCGACTTTGGTGGTATATGACTATATGGCAATTAAAGTAAGAAACCTGATAGAGAGAAATACTCTACGTGATAAAACTGTTGATCTTTCCTTGATAAAGCTATTTTTTGATTCCGAAGAAGAAAAGCACTTTTTTTAATGTTATTATTTTTTACAAAAAGTCTGCCGCTGGTTGCATTATCTATAAAATATGCACTATAGGCATATTCACATTCCTTCCCGTTTTAATGGTTCTTCGTTGATAGTTTCGTTACATTTCATAGGTTACTGCTCCGTTACCCAAGAACCACAAAACACCGAACATAGATGTAGATTGTTAAACTGAGCGCAATCTAGCATGTATCAACTATCCAACACAAAACATACGAGGTCAGGGGTATTACCATGTCTCATAGCAGTATTATATCCAGTACTAAACAGTGATGGAGCTATACAACCTATATAGCGTTAACATTTTTCCACACTGGAATCAATACTGCTTTAAGATATCATGGTACGGGGCAGGTCTCACACTAGACTATCAGTTGTTGCGGTTAAGACAGGCGCGAAGTCTCAATTAGTGTAATCTTCATGACTTGGTAATGCACCTAGTTGAAGACCTTCGGGTGTACCGTTCGACCTGTGGCAGTACAGACTTTATGGGAAAATGTAGTAGAGTTTGTTATAAGATGCTTTATAAGGGTTTTTTCAAGGAGACATGACGTCACTTTTTGTATTTTTTGGTCAAGTTATAGCTATGTTCATTCAAAGACACATCGTTTATGGTTTGCAAATCGTTGTTACTGATTACTTTGGAAATACAATAACGAGCTCAAACTACAGACGTGGGGCAATTAATATGTCTTAATTTAATTACTATCCAGTTTGACGATAAATGCAATCAAAGCAGATTGATATTTTTTTATACTCTCACAATATCGACAGTGATGCAACGCGATCAATCACTTCAAACTTCCACGTGCTCAACATTCTAAGCTTCAGAATATGATGAAGTGTCATAGCACACATTAGTTTCAATATCTGATATTATTGCGGTGGCGCCTCGCTAATAACAAGGCGCCGGCGCACAGGTGTCCCCTCTCATCACGCGAAATTGTCTGCTAAATGCACCTCTGATGTCAGCAACTGCTCGCCTTTGATCGAGCCGCTAAAGTGGATATTAGTGATTGCTAAATGTCGCTGTTACGGTTCTTTCACAGGCACAAAATTTGGGAAATTATCCTAAATATTAAAAGGATTGAAATTAATGTAAAATTGTTTAAAACCCCTCAAACATATGTTGAAGGGTTTTAAGGGTATTAATGATGAAGATACAAAATTATCTAACTTTCCAGCACCTTTAAAGTGCTTATGTTATATAGATGATGAAATCAGTCCACTGTTTCTTATAAAATGTGCCGACTCAATAGCCATTCCACTAGCCTATTTATTTAAGAAATCACTTACTCTTATGGAATTCCCCTCAATGTGGAAGAGGGCATTTGTTACACCTGTCCACAAAAAAGGTTCTAAGTTGGAAGTTGTCAATTATAGACCTATATCTAAATTGTGTATCATAGCCAAAGTCTTCGAAAGAATAGTATACGACCAGGTTTATGCAGTATTTAAAAACACATTCATGAGTTATCAGCATGGATTTCTTAAAGGTCGATCAACCGTGACTAACCTGGTGCTTCTGAATGATTACATTACTGATGCTATGGAGACAGGCCATCAGGTCGATGTAATCTACACGGACTACAGTAAATGTTTTGACCGCATAGATCACAAGATTCTCTTGCATAAATTATACATAATGGGCATTAGAGGTAACTTACTCAGATGGTTTTCCTCGTATATCAACAATAGATCTCAAGCAGTTGTAATAAGTAACTATATATCAAGTTGGGTGGTAATACCAAGTGGAGTACCTCAGGGCTCCCTTTTGGGTCCTCTTATGTTTTGCGTATTTATAAATGATATTCCAAATTGCTTCACACACTCAAATCTTCTTTGCTTTGCTGATGACATGAAGATATTTAGGACTATTAAATCTTCTGCTGATGCTGCTATGCTTCAAGATGACCTTAATAAATTAGACTACTATTGTACTCAAAATAAATTAGATCTCAACCCTGGTAAATGCACAGTCGTCTCATTTAGTCGTAAAAAACAAACACTGCGTTTCAACTATCGAATAAAAAATCAAGATCTTGGAACTAGCCCTGACATAAGAGATCTAGGAGTGATACATGACCCAAAACTCATGTTTGATAAACATATCGATTATATTCTAGCTAAAGCTTCTAAAGCTTTAGGCTTTATAATGAGAATTCCGTCAGATTTTAAAAAGGCGAAAACGTTTAAAATTCTGTTTTGTGCTTACGTACGTAGCATTCTAGAATATGCGTCGCCAATATGGAATCCGCGATACGATAAATATATAACTAGAATTGAACGAATACAGATGAAATTTTTGAAATTCCTATGTTACCGATTACACGTCCCGTACAAATCTGAGGATTATTACGAGGTCTGCAGCAAATTTCACTTCCTACCCCTAACATATCGCCGGGAGATTTCTGATATTTTATTACTTTTAGGCATTACATCCAGTAAAATAGACTGCCCAGAACTACTAGCCAAAATTTCTTTATACACACCCTCAATTTTATCTCGTAAATATAATCCTATCTTTACTTCCGCAGTCAACACTAACTATCGTCAAAACTCGTTTATTCTACGCGTAAGCAATAATTTTAACAAGCTATCAAAACAGTTCGACTTTGACTTATTCTGCAGCAGTTCTTACTCCATTAAGCGTCAGTTAGCTAATGAGTTCTTCCGTCAGTTTGGTGGTCAAGTTGATATGTAATTTGATTAGTGTTACAATGGCATTGGTTTTAAGCATTTGATTCGTGTAGGTAATCGCTCACATTTGTAATTGTTATATATTAACATTTTTCTAGCCGTGAGAATCTGTAAATGGCTTATTGTAAGTATTATATTATGTGACTATCTTTAAGGATACAGCTGTAGATTCTCCTAAAATATAAATAAATAAATAATAAATAGATTATAGACAGTTTCAGTGTGCTACAAAATAAGCCTCACTGGTTATGCTATGATTATAATTGACCGAGAATTATGTTTAACGTCTTTATTCAGAGGACGACTGTATAAGCTCTAATCCATGACATCGATAATAACTCCACGCGCCCTGACCCCCTTGGTGGAGTACAATCAAATACAAAAATACACATAAAAATAAATTTTATAATGCACTTTTATAAAGAAAATTGCGCAAAAAGGTATCGATTGGATAAATCAAACTAAATATAGCAATAAATTATTGTACTTTATGATTAATATTTTCGTATCCTTATATTTTAACCCTTGATTTATACTGTATACAATCTACATAATATGTAAATATATATTAACTTTCTAAAATCTATAAATTCGGAGCCCTAGAGACGTTATCGTCTCTATGCATGTGTATGCTGCAATCTACTATCTTACATTCATAACATCCAACTAAATATACAATTACCTACGCAATCGACTTTTCCACCATCATATACTTTACGACCAAGCACGTATTCCTAAGGCAGGTGCATAATGCTAGATGTATGGCGATGTTGATCTTACACATTTAGCGTGTCGATATCATCTGCACCACGCTTAATCGATGTAATTACGAGTATTAGCGGTAATCTGTGGATTTACAAGATTATTCTTGTATTAACTGGCTGGCTAATCAATCAGTCGCATTGGGTTTGAATGATGCACGCTTACTGATAGTATGTTTGTACTGTTTGTATCACAGTTAGCTTAGATTGTTAGAAGCAGTGTTTTACTAAATGTAATATGTTCGTATACCTATTAAAAATATTATATTTAGTTTTGTTACATACATGTATCATATAAATTGTAGAGTAGGATAATTAAATAAAAAATTACAAATATACAACAAATTCCTTCTAAAATTGCAGCTATCAATATTTTAACCACCGATTTTGTTACGGTGCTAATGGTGCTATTAACGCCATCTCCCGCAAAATACCGATAAAAATAATACTGAATCAATGAATAATAATAATGAGTACATTTCCAACTGTCTTACTTCATTCTTAGTGTTTTAAATGTATTTTTAAACGTTTCAGAGCTGCGACAACCCTGTAGAGGAGAAGCCATCGAGTGACAAAAACTTCATAGTTGGCGCGTGGCCGACCAGCACACCCGGACATACCGGCTACCTCACTGTGGCCACACTACCGCCGGCTTTTATTAGAAGTAAGTATCAAAAATGGGCATATTATAATATTATGTTGTGTATAACTGCAACGTGTTTTAAGAATAATAATGCATGGTACTGTGTTGAGCAGAAATTATTATTATACTAGCTGCCCTTCGCGTTTTCACCCGCGTGGCTGCGCTCCTGTTGGTCTTAGCGTAACGATAAATTATATAGCCTTGCCTTCCTCGATAAATGGGCTATCTAACACTGAAAGAATTTTTAAATCGGACCAGTAGTTCCCGAGATTAGCGCGTTCAAACAAACAAACTCTTCACCTTTATAATATTAAAATATTAGTATAGATTTAAATTATGTATATTGTTATGCCCGAGTAATCAATATTACTCTTGAAGCATTATTTTATTAAATTCTGTAATCTTAATTAATATAATCAATTTTGTTTTGCATTTTTAACTATGCATTATTATCTATTTCAATAAAATAACTGCTACTAAGACCCAAAAATTGATAGTTATAAGAAGTAAAAGACAAAGAAAATATATAACTCTCAAACTATTGTACTCAGCAGTCAGCCTAATTAATAATAACGAAAACTTATGTTCTTTTACAGCAAAAACGATTCCAGCCAAGACAGAAAATGGAAAAGATGAGAATCCTCCAGACAATTATGAAAGGAAAAGTGACTCAGACAGCGGAGAGGATAAATTAGTTGTCGACGAAAATAGATTATAAATACACTTTGTATTAAATAAAAATTTGAATTTAAATATTTGGTTTTATTTTTCCGAGAAATACCTGAGGACCCCAAAGTACAAAACATATATCTGTATATAATATACTTATTAATGAAATATTTCATTTACAATCAATTTAAGTAACACTCAAATTTTCACTTAATGCAGAATACATTTCTAGCTGTGATAAGAGAAACCGAGAAAACATCTAAATTAAACCTTACTTTTACTATACTATTAATTCCAAACCCTAACCAAGAAAAGAAAGAAGGTATCATCTTGTAGAAAACCAGAGCTATAGTTTTATTGAATAGGTTATCAGAGACTCACTTCGAAAGCAATTTAAGATAGCAGTACATTTGTCGCTGTCATCTGGTTGAATTTTCTATTTCATTTAATGAATGGTGTGTACTTATTTATTAATCGCGGCAAACTATCAAGCAGTCGGGGTCGCAGCGCGCATAGTTGAATTAATTGGTTCGCGCGGCGAATTCCGAAAAATGGACAACGAAAATTGAAAGCTACTAATTCTTATTAATTGTATATTGCGCTATTGTCTACTGACTTGTTGTGGAATAGCGAATCCACACACTACCACAATAAATTGTTGAGGCATGATGCCTGGGCATAGGCATGATGCCTGGGCACAGGCGCGTGTACCTAATTTGTACGCACCTCATCGCGTTTATTTAATTTATGTGAATATTTTCTGAAGTAAAAAAGTTGTGAATGGTTCATTTTACCATCATCACTTCATTTTTGTAAAAAAAGGGAAACACAATAAAAGACATTTAATTTTCATACATTTATTTAGGTTAAAATTCTTAAATCTACAGCATATAAATATAGTACATACAAGCTAGTGTTACGGAATTCTTGTGAAGCCTCATTGGAAGTCAAAGGCAGTGTAATATAGGAATATAGTTTGGCATTATAGACATATTAAATAATTTTGCAAAAAACCATAAATAAATAAGGAAAAACACATTTCCTGAACTACAGTCCATAAATGGATCGATATAAATTCTAGTACACAATTTAGTTAAGAGCCATGCTCCATATTACATCATTTATAAATATTTTTCTAACATATATATTCGATATACTTTGTTTTTACTACCACAGACGACATCATTGACGTTTATATAATTGTCTATACTTGTATTAAATCTATGTTTGTAAATTTTATAGCATGGTGCGTATAACCTTATTGTATTTTTGACAATAGAAACCCTATGTAAAGTATGGATTAACACAAATTCAGTTTTATTATTATTACATGTTATTTTAACAATTTTGCTTGGCACTTTTAACTCCAGGCTTACATTGAATTATTAGTTATTTTTAACTGGTATTAATGGAATTAATAACAAGGATATATTTCATCTTAACATGATATAATATTTAGTCATATATTTTAGTAGCCTTTACTTAGTTCCTTACAATTACATCACTATGGCTAATTGTTATTGTTATAGTAAATATAATTATAGTTATAAAATTATGTTTGTCTAAGGAATAAAATATTTATTCTAACTTACATCTACTTATATTTCATCGAAATTCCGGAACGACACATTAAACATTTCATTATTTTGATAATCTAACAAAAAAAATTAAATCCATTTACGATAAGTTTTGAATGACAAAAAGTCGCTTGTTGATTTACTAACACACTATAAATTAATATATTGTCGATTATTATTAGAGGAACCTTGCACGTGTCACTTATTTTTATTTTTGTAAATGGCAAACAAAAATAATGAAATCGAGAGGTTGTTTTAAAATTGATAGGGATGAATGCAATTGAGATTTTAAAATATAAAAGAATTAATAAAGATTTAAAAATAATATATTATTGTGTAATTGAAAATTAGTGCTTATAATAAGTGATAAAATGCAATAGTAATAATGTAAATATTTCGATCACTTACACTGAAATAATAATTTATTCAAAACTAAAACTATTTTAACTTTATTCCAAGATGTGAAATCAAAGAGTGCATTATTATAAAGTAACTTAACTAAACAGAATGCGTAGATTAATTTTAAACTTGTAAATGATAAAATATAGTAGTAAAGTTTAATTCAAATTGCATATTGTGTCCTCTTGATAATAGCGAAAAAGATAACATCATTTCCACGTCTAAAATTGATCTAACTTTGTCAATAACAAAATACTCAGAGTAATCGTAACTGTTACGTTATATGATTATTTTTGAATAAAACACTCACATTTGGCAAATTATATAATTTTGTTTGAGTACTTGTATATTTTTGTAAAGGACGCATAACACAACTTTTACTTTTCCGAATTGCGATACTTTTTAGATTATACTTAAAAATGTATTTACTTAATTTCCATTAGTCCTAATCGTCGTTATTATGGGGGGAGTAATCTAAAACTTTATCAAGTAAAAGGTCACAAAAAATTTAAAAAAATCGTCACGCCTTTAAACTCTCAAGTTTAGTTTCAATTTTTCTCTTTTTATTCCTTGATTCATTTATCTAAAGTCACTGAAATCTGTCTTCAATTGTATAGCTGGTTTATTTGGTCTTGATTCAAATACAGTTCTCGTCTGAGCGCCGGTTTGACCGCGAGCATTTTGACCTGCTTTTACCGCATTTTCCAATTTGGTACGAAGCTCGGAAGATTGCTGCATGATCGTCTTGAATTCCTGAAAAAAAAAATATATCACTTTTTGTTGAGATAATAACATTGATTCTTTGAATTTTTAGATTTACAGGATACTTTAACAATTTTTTTTGCTTAAAAGTGAAAATCATACATGTTGATTTGTTGAACCAAGAAATCGTTATTACACTTTTTGTAACTGCATTAATTACTCTATTCGTCTGTAGTGTAGTGGTTTTGGTAATTATAACTTCTGCTTTATATTATATTAATTGCAACAGACATATAAATAGAAAGTGATACATTTTTGTAAAATTTGCGGGTATACAAACAAATATGTAGGTACCTGTGGATACTGCGGGCCGATCTTCATGAGCCAGTTGAGCGCGAACTCGTGAAGCGCGCGGACGTGCGGAGCAGCGTTCGTTAGTGCGCTACCTTCGCGTAGATATGATATCACTATGGGCACGAGGATCCAGAGCAATTGGACACCTGGGAATTTTTTGTGTATATTTTTAGTACCATATTATGTTATAATTTAATCAATATTAAAATATAAATATTTTTCCCCCACTTTTTTAAAGAAAGAGATAAAACACAATATTCAAGTACTAAATATAATTAAAATAAGAAGAAAAAAATGTACTCTAAATGATACACATTCTTCTTTCGTTTAAGTTGTACAAACATATTTTCAAGTTAATCTTACCTTTATGAGGATCATCTATAGCAGCAAAACAAATTGGATAACAATTTAATATGACATTGTAACAAAATTAATTAATTTTTTTTTATAAGTGGATGCTGCTGTAATTTACAGTGTTGGTTGAGAACAATTCTTTAATAAATATTTTACAAACTTTTAACTTAAAAACATTTGAATGATTTATTTATTTATTTATTGTAGGGCGTGGACTATGATAGCGCCTAGATTACGAAAACTATTTTGAAAAAAGGTTCATAAACTCTACTAATATTCGACGCGGTTGGCGCAGTGGTAAAGTAACTGCCTACTGAGCCGATGGTCCCGGGTTCGATCCCCGGTCAGGGCAAATATTTGTGTGATGAACTCGATTATTTGTTCTTGGGTTATCTATATATGTATTTATAAAATATTATATTATATTTATCGTCGTCTAGTGCCCACAACACAAGCCTTAATTGAGCTTACTGTGGGACTAGGTCGATTTGTGTAATATTGTCCTTTAATTTATTTATACATACGCGCATCACTCGGCGCCACTTTCAACAAATCGGACAGCGCGGCCACCGAAGCTGTGGCAGCTCGAGCCAGCCCCGCATCAGGCCCGTGTGCTGCAGCTATACACTCGCCCCATACATGCGTACCAGGCTGCAGCTAGATAGTAGTGATGTAGCAGCTAATACTAGATACATACGCGCATCACTCGGCGCCACTTTCAACAAATCGGACAGCGCGGCCACCGAAGCTGTGGCAGCTCGAGCCAGCCCCGCATCAGGCCCGTGTGCTGCAGCTATACACTCGCCCCATACATGCGTACCAGGCTGCAGCTAGATAGTAGTGATGTAGCAGCTAATACTAGATACATACGCGCATCACTCGGCGCCACTTTCAACAGATCCGACAGTGCGGCCACCGAAGCGGTAGCCGCACGAGCCAGCCCCGCATCAGGCCCGTGTGCTGCAGCTGCTGCTCGAGCTGCTAGCCGTGCGGCCACAGCTCGCGCCCACCATGACACCGCAGCGGTGGGTGTGCCCCCGCCCCACACTGCACGGACCACACCGCAGCACGCCGCGAATATCTGCGGTGTGACAGAGGACGGGTAAGAGGTGGGTCCACACAAAGCGAGCAGCCGCACCAAATTGATTACACCACAGTATTGAAATATTCCATTGATTCACCTAATCAATACTAAGCGACTCGCATCATGACGTAACATGATGCGAATCTTCGATGTTGTAGAGAGAAAAATTACTTTATGTTGCGTAGTACTATGCACTATTGCACAACACGACACGAATACCTAGATGGTTTGATGGAGGAGCTTTTAGTGTTGCGTGGTTATTACACAATAGAACGCACTGTGTGAACTATGCGAATTCATACTATATGATAGAGAGTCTATTATTTTTCTAACATAATATAACTAACACACAGAAATATACTGTCACTAACATTATATTTCGTTATACTATACAGCAGTGATACTACATGTGCAACGATTAGCGTTGCGCGTTGCTCATGAAGTTGCATGACAAAAGTTTAAGTTAAATTATTATCATGCGTAATGCGATATATGAATATTGTAAAAAAACCGTACTGTAAATACTTACAAAATTTTCATACGTAAAATTTTGATTAGCTGTTTACAACTTTCATTATCATTAACATACACGTACCTCATTATCACGCGTATCCAGACAGTGCCGTAAATGATTGATGCAGGGATAGTGCAGCAAGGGCAATGGCGGCGCACGCGCAAGTAACGCAGACATAGCCCGAGCACCGCACACGCTCTCTATACGTTGCTCGCTATCCTCTGGAAAAATGGATACACAGCTTTATATAACGTAACAATTTTTTGTTTTTTATTTATGTTATAAAGGCATGTTACCATTTTTAGATCTATAACAAATTTGCGGATTGTTAAATTTGCTTTGTATTATTTCAATTTACGGTGTGGTAAATGTGGACGTACATATAATTTTCATTTGGCAAATCATCAGGAATCTACATAACAAAAATACCAAAGATTTATTTCAACCAACAAAAAAAACACAGCACACATGTTCATAGCAGTTTATTTTGTAAAAACAGTGTCAGAAAAAATTTAACAACGTCCATAAAATAGTTTCTACATAAACCCTTACCACTCTTTATCTGCTACGACCTAAACGGTTAACGGACATACATAGAGACCTTATTTTGAAATGCCTACATACAATTCTTACCAGTCTTAACCCGTTCCACGAGTTTAGCCAGCGTATTATACAGTAACTTATCATGCTGTGCCCGTGCATCGTCTGTTAAAAACGCGGCTCTTGACCTTAAGGAAAAATCCTATTCTTACCAGTCTTAACCCGTTCCACGAGTTTAGCCAGCATATTACACAGTAAATTATCAAGCTGCGCACGCCCATCCTCTGTTAACCGCGCGACATTCGACCTTACGGAGCAATAACCTTATTCGAAAAATCCAATTCTTACCAGTCTTAACCCGCTCCACAAGCTTGGCCAGCGTAGTATGCAGCAGCCTATCATGCTGTGCCCGTGCATCGTCAGTGAGCCGCGCGGGCCGGCACTCAGCGGCGCGCTGCAGCACGAGCACCGCCGCGTCGCTGGCCGTACCGTCGCCGCTCACACGCAGCACCTCTGTCGCTATGTATAGCACGCTCGGTAGCACTGATAGTGCGCCTGTGGGGAAAGAGATTTTAGTTTTTAACGCCGTTAGTACACCTACGCATTCGCGTGCGGCAGCGAATATCTGCGAAACTACTGCGTAGCGAAATATCTGCGGAATGTTAGTACACAGCAATGTTTTCGCAATGCGTCTGTGTAATGGCCATTTCGCAGTTCCTTGCGAAACAATACTGACAAGGATGCAACTATTTCATCTATCTATGTGCTAGAGTGAGACATATCATATGCGAAATCCTGCCACACTACTAACAGATTTTTTGTTGTTTCGCTGCCGCACGCGAATGCGTCGGTGTACTAAAGGCGTAAGGGCCCAAAAATCATCGAGACCAGGGGAAGAAATCTCTACCTGTACTTTCGAATTCTCATCTGCACTCAGGTGGACAGCTTACAAGTGACGGCATGGTGCTGAATTTTATTATTTTATGCTCTCATATCGTTCTAGATAGGTCACCTGGTGGTTCAAATGACCCATAATTTTTTCAACATGGGCCTGTAGTCTATTATTCGTGAATAATAATATATATAAAATATAAATGCTGCAAATGATTCGTATGCTCTTAAAACCAAAACACTTGTATATAGGCTTGTGGTGAATCTTACTCATAAAACAATTCTGCGTTATAAAAATCCAACAAACTCACCCTGCGGACTAGTTAACGAAGTCAGCTCCGACATGGCCATCATACTCTTCACCAATAGCGTGTCCCCGTGAACCCCCAACCCCCGTCTAACCCCTATAACCCCCACACGCCCCGTTTGCTTCAATGGGCTGAGGGTTGGTAATCGTCGCACTAAGAGACATAGACACACTTCTAAACACGCGAATACTAGAGATTTCCCAGGAGGTAGGTCTCCGGTAGGTCCACCTTCGCCGAGTGTATGGACTGCTTCTAATACGGATTGAGGGATTGAACCTTCTGTATCGTTGGGTGCTAATTCTGAAAGTTAAATATTTATTGAATAAAGAAAATGAACAGGTGGCAACTATTAAATAGAGCACAGATATACTTCAGATTATACGATGTTAATAAAAAATGGCTTAGTGCCTAGAGAAAGCTTCTAGATAAATAGATTGATAATAATATAATATTTTACTCTGCTTGAATGTGAAAATTTTATGACGAATCATGCTTCCATCGAATCAAGTACACATATACAAGACGTATTACATTTTATTGTTAAGAACAAATTCAATAAGATTATTTTGAATAGTTTGGGAAAACTATTCTTATTTAAAGTGTTCGATAAATGATATCATGTAATTTAATAAAATAGAACAAACCTTTAATTTTCAGCTGCATTTGCTCATGCAACTGCTCCCTAGCGCCAACTATGACGAGTTGCAGAACATCGGCAGCCAATAACAAAGCCTCAATGCTTTCTTGTGTTAAACCAGTGCGATGTATAATTTGGCATAATTCTATCGCTAATGCCCTAAAAAAGAAAAATTTTAAACTGCATTTCAAAGAGAAATGTTTCAAAAAGCACTTTTAAATATATGTATATTTTTTTTTATCTGCAAATTAGTCATAATTCTGTATAACAATTATATAGAAAAAATTCACAATACATACGCTAAAACATACTTAAAAACGCTGATAAAATTATATAATAGTTAAAACGTACCTGTCTTTAAGTAAACGGGCTCTATTTTCAGGTGCATCTAGTAAAGTAACTAGGGACAACAACACGGATATTGTATTTTCCACGCTCATGTCGCGTTGGGCACATAACGCTTCCATGCATATACCTGAGGAATAAAAAAAAATGTTGTATTTCATTAATTATTAAATAGCACTTTATTTCCTACGCTCTAGAGACTATATTTGCGATGACATTTAAATTAAAACGTGTAAAACGACATAATCGAATATTTAATTATAGTAAAGAAACTTACCAAAAAGAAGGTGGAATCGTTCATCAACTGGCTCATAGAATTCAAAGTTTCCATTTTCTGTCTTATTTGTTTTGTTGTCAACGTTGTTATCGGAATTTTCTGTAACAAACGTCTATTTTATTACAGGTGAACAGGTTCGAATCAATAAATTGTTAGAAATCGTTTATATACCGGATAAAGTATTTCACACATAAGTTGTAAAAATTAAATATCTGATGTTTAGTGTCTTAAGGTGCGTACAAATTACAATGCAATGATCGACCAGAGTTGACGTTCATTGGCTCGCGAGCAAATAATATTATTATGTAGAAATAATATTTGGTAGAGCGCAGCTACCTCGCGCGGCAGGTGGCGTAGAACGTGCGTGATTTTAATGTGTCCCAATATTATTTCCAGGCAGAAACGCTTGTGTCCCAAAAACTTCCTTACACATATATTTATCTATACTAATATTATAAAGCTGAAGAGTTTGTTTGTTTGACCGCGTTAATCTCGGGAACTACTGGTCCGATTTAAAAAATTATTTCGGTGTTAGATAGCCCATTCATCGAGGAAGGCTATAGGCTATAGGCTATTTACAATCACGCTAAGACCAACAAGAGCGTAGTATGTGTATGCGTGTCCGCATAATGTGCGTTGTACTGCAGTGCGGCGGCGTAAAATAAAGACGGCCAAGCGGTGGCGTAGTGCGCGCGGGAAGCCTCCGCCGTCTCCTTGCTAAAATTTCGCGGCTAAACGTCTCTACTCTAGCGTCCCACAAACTCCTCTACACATATCTATATCTATAGCAAATAGCACCAGCGTGCGTGTGGTGTGGCGTGGAGTGGGGGCGTAAAATATAATTACCAGTATGTGTATGAGTGTCCGCATAATGTGCGTTGTACCGCAGTGCAGCGGCATACAATAACGAAGGCCAGGCGGTGGCGTAGTGCGCGCGGGAAGCCTCCGCCGTCTCCGCTGCGTAGAACGCACCGCCACCGTGCGGTAGCTGCGACGCGAATTCTGACAAAATAAAAAATACAAGTCCTTTAAATTACTTCTGAAGTGAAACTTATTTGGGCACGTTTAGAGAAAAATTTCAAGGTCATAGCAATACCGTCACATCATGAAAGGCGACGATTTTGGTATCTTTGAATCTTGCCAAAGATGTTTCACTTCTGACACGTGTGCTCAGCACACACGTTCTTTTATTTTTTATAATATGTATCTTTTATATTAACATAGAAACGAACATGAAAAACGAATTAGTATAAATTGTATGGACTTTTTTTGTTAGTTTTTGTAGAATATACAGTTGATATTTTTACAATAGATACAGGAGAAATAACAGTTAGGCAACAGTTTCCCAAGAATAGCTAGTTATTAATATACTTATAATATGCCAGTACAGCTTTTGTTGACATGAACCACTTTTCTGCTAAAAAAAACGATTTATTTATAACAAAAATAAAATCTCACCAGGCGGCAAACTCAACAGCGCATGATCCCTCAACGCAGCCAACCAATTCTCGCTCAAACTTTCCAACTCCGGTTCGACCAACTTCAATAGACTCTCTCCTTTCGACTCAAATTCGCCATAATCATCTTCCTCTTGGTCAATAATAGCGTTATCTATTTCATTGTTGTTCTGCATCACTTGGTTCCGCCATTTTGCTATTTCCACTTTGTTGTTGATCAGTTTAGTGTCGAGTTGTTTCACGTAGCTGCCTGGAGCGCTATCGTTGCTCACCATTGCTACTATGTATACCTAGAAATTTTTATAATTGAATTATTGTATTTCAATCAAAATATTTAAATGTGTTTTTAACTTAACTAAAATGCAGCATTTTCATTTTTAAAAAATCTCAAATAGAGGGTAATTTTAGATATTATAAACACGTTTAGAATCAGCCATGAATTATTTATTTATTATTGACGACAAAAAATAAAGATTATTTTTTTTATTTAAAATGACACGAGCTTGAAACTAATATTAAGTATAAATAAAACAATACAAATATATCAATAATTGAATAAGTATATAACTTACTTCAGCCCATGCCTTCAAAATGGACAGCTTTTCCAATGTCGCCATACTTTCGTTGTATATAAGAGTTGTGTTTCCCTTCTTATTTAATTTATCCAAACTGGAAACTAGCAGTTGATGGACTCTAAAAATATACAATACGAATTATTTATATTATCCAAATAATTAATTTCATAACGTTGCTTTTACGGCAGAACAAGCAAAGTATGTATGTATCACCAAGTATTAATCGACTGTCGAGAAAAAAACCATAACGTGTGTCTAATATTATTAATGCTTTATACTGCTGCAAAATAGGCATGACGACAGTATCCATAAATGATCGTATTAGTGTTTTTCAGGGAAAATGTATAATAGATAAATTACATATAGTGACTAAGAAATCTTAAAAACATTAAGATTAATGAGATTATCAATAAAATAAAACATTGAAATACTGCAGTTGGCCATTTTGACTAAAACACGCGTGACGTCACGCTTAAGTAAACAACTCACGTCAGATGTTTTTTGTTGTTATGAATATGTTGAGAATACGCATTTTTATTTATTTTCTATTGTTTCACGTATGATTTATCGACTCAGAACAGAAATATAATTGCGAATTCACGAATACATGGTTCGGGGTTCTCCGCGCCAACTTTATACAATCATTTCTTATTATTTTCTCGCTTAAAATAATTACTAACACATTTTTGAGCATTATTTTTATGTGGATTCACACTGCAATACTGCACACCACTTTTAAACTTTGAAATTCGTTTCTATAACACATATTAAATAAATATTTTTTTAATTTTCTTCGCAATGCGTACAAATAATTACGTATTTACCAAAATGTGACGTCACGCCTACGCCATGACACCTGCGAGCTGTTTTGGCACAGTTAATAAATATTTTTTGGAAAATGGCTTTTATCTTCGTTAAATTTAAGTATATTACCGAAATATAGGGTTTTTCTTGTATAGTAAACGTATACACACATTATGGAAGAGGATTTCAAAATCTTTCGTCATGCCTATTGTATTTAAAAATTATCCAAATTTATTGAACTATACATTAGCATAAACAGCAAAAATACATCACGTCACAATGCTTATGAGCGGTGATGACCATTTGAACAATTTTCAAAAACAAAACTTTTCGACCTACCTCCATAAAAAAAATGTGTGCGTGTACTAGTGTACACACGTAAGAAGTGAAACTTCTTTATGACCTTATTTTTTCAAAAAATAATTTACTATATGCAACTTTACATAAATACGTCGAATCACGCGTGGTAGGGATAAGAAAAAGATGGCGCGTAACGGAAAAATGTCACGCGTAACGAAAAAATGTTACACTAAATTTTTTTCCAACCCCGATAAAGAAGTTTCACTTCAATAATAAAAAATACACTCCCCCACACACTAACCTGCGCAAATCATTAATATCCCTAGCAACCCCGCAGCCAATCCACGCAGAGCACACGTCACAAGCGGCCGCTGTAACATGTGACGCTGTATCACCTGCAAATGCTGGCCGTACTGCTGCACCCACCTGTATGCAAAATACATTTTTAAGCTATTGCATAGCTTCTTTCGCGGTCCTTGAGCGCGGGGACCAAATGGAGAAATTCCGTAACAAAAAACCTCACGCTCCCCACTCCGACGGGCTCGGAGGTGTGGCTTGAAGGCAGAAGGCATAGCATGCAATAGCTTTACCGCGGCAGTCCCCGAGTGCCACACGTCTTTTTTTTATCTATATTATGACTACTTTCACCACTTGCTGATAACAAATTGCACTCGCTGGTTCTAACCCTTTCATTAATTTTTTTTGTCTTACTTTTTTTAAATATTTATGAGCCTTTTAATTCGATATGAATACGGTTTAAGTGGCGTGCCATGACTGAGGCTTATGTCCAGCAGTGGACAAATGTAGGCTGATAATGATGATGATGATGATGATGATGGTTTAAGTAGCTATACTATACTTGTGTCTACAATTTATTTTTTTACCAAGAACTGTTCTTGATAATGAAGCATACTATACGTCGGCTACGTGTGATATACGGCTACGTCAAAAATATCACTAGAAACACTAATATATTTAAAATACACTCGACTTACTATTACATTCAGTTACCTTCAAAAATTACATGTATAACTCACTTTTACCACAACAATTTTGAACACACGTATCCAATCTATTTTTTTTTCATACTCAAACATACCTGAGCCTGATACTGTTCCATAAGCAAATGTCCCGGGAAGTCTGGTTCAGGGGCCCTCGCGTATTGCTGTATTATCATTTGCAGTGTTTTTAGTCCACATAGTCTTAGTGCATCCGACTCTCCAGTCGCACCGACAAATGCCATACGAACTAAGTCTGATAGATGCAGGGAGAGATAATCGCCTGGGAAAGATGTTAAAAATGGCTGAAATTGATACTTAAATAATATGATATTCATTACTATGATTTTCATATGATACGGTATTTTTGTCGTGCCTAATCAAAGCTCATTGCTCTTATTGTTAGGTATATTATAAAGTCTGAAAAGTATTGTGAAAAATGCTTCTATGACCCCAGATTTACCCTAAAATATAGTGTATCTATAAACCTAAGTATATGTCTTTGCAAGAGCAAAAACTACCACATACAATTTAACAAAGTAAGAGAGCATAAATAAGAGATTTTACTACTTTTTAAACATTAAAATAAAAAAATAAACACCTACCTGTAGGATCTTTCTGTAACTTCTCTTTCGCTTTAACAAGATCGAAGTGCGCCGCTTCACCGGTCGCTTCGCAAGCGGACATTATTTTCTGAATACACTCCATTGCAAATACCTAAAATATTACATATTTTTTTCAAATTTTCCATTTTTTCACATTAAATAAGAGACTTTTTAATAGCCTAGTATACAATACTCATTTATCATATTATTTTTGTGTCGTGTCTAGGAATATTAGTGTAATAACGGTAGTATAGAATAAGTAACAAATTAATTATTATGGTTGAGGGTAAATCTGTTTCTTTGTAATAAATCAGTCTGTCGTTGAAGCCCGCCTTTCATTTACGTATCAATTAGCAGCATTATTTCCTAAAAAAGTGATAAAATGAAGTGAAATATATACGAGTGCATAATATAATCTTGTTTTGAACAATTTAAAAATACAAACGATTTCAATAAGCAAGGTTTAACATGTGTTTAATGTCATTTTAAATGCATTTAAAATATTATTGATTCCTATATAAATAAAAACTAACCCGTGTCGGCCATCTTGGCTGAACAGCGGGATGAGTCGACTGTTCTGACTCCGCATGAAATTCTGCCTGATCATCGTCGCCTTCAAGATCGTCGGTGTCTGGGTTGTTGCTATCCTCTATGAGAAAAAATATTTATTAGTTTATTAGTTATAAGTGTGTGCATATCGTTATTGACCATAGAAAATGATCTATTTGAAAAACTATCAATAACTTAAAAAAAATATGTTAAAAACTACTATATCCTCATGCTTTATGTTCCTAATTTGACAAAGATAATATTTTTAGATATTTGCAAATATACTAAAGATTCCGATCAAGGGCTAACAAGCAGCAGGTTAGAGTATCCCAGACAGATAATTTCTCACGTATCTCTCTATATATCCATTTACCTAAATAGATTTTTCTAGAAATCCCCTATTTACTTACCAAGTTTAACAGTGAGCACACGTTTGGCCAACGCGAGCCACTCCTTCACAGAGCCGTTGGCGGCAGCGGCCAACAAACAGCAAGTTAGTGTATCCCGGGCATATGATATCGCACTTTCATCTCTTTCCGTGTCTAGATACGCGAATAGTGCTCCGGGTAATCCTGTTTCTGTTATTACTACACCTGGTGGATAAAAATATTATTAAAATACGAAATTTAAACAAACTGCTTAACCCATTGAGCCCCAAGCGGCCCGATCGGTCCACGACGATTTTCTATTGTGTCTGTGGTTCCGGGGCCTGAGTTATTACAAAAGATTTGAAAGTTAAGCATATTCAGTTAATATTGAAAAGATTCATTATTGTTCTGTGACAAAGTAAATTTCAATCCTGAATAAATTAATTTATTTCAAAATACTGAATTAATTTTTTTATTCATTGCATAAATAATAGTCCTCACATTATTATTAATGCAAAAAACATTAGAGTTAACAATGAAAACTTTGAATGAAGTGTGAACCGAAATATGTATTAACAGTAAGTTTTTTGTTTTATTGTTAATTTGATTATAGATGGTGAATACAATATAATATAACTAGTATAAATAAATAACATACCACAATACGGTTTAACGGGCACGTGGTCTTTAGCCAACATAGCGTATTTGCAGACTTCGGCCGCTTCCCGCTGAGACAGCTGCCTGAGACAGCATAAGGCCGCGCGACGAACAGATAGCACCGGGGAGGATAAGTCACGCTAAAATAAAAATATTACCCTTATATAATTTATTTTTAATTTTAAAAATGTTAATAAAATTCAGCAACACACAAGTATATTTTATGTAAATCTTTAACAGTTCATTTACAATTCATTTATTAACAATTCAATACACAAGATACATAAACGGATTTATGTAAAGATTCGTGGGACAACTATGTTTAAAAAAAGTTATAAAATGACAAAAATGGCTTAAAGCTAGCCTTTTTTTTTGACAGTCCTTTCATTAATATTGATAGATGAATTCATGTTTTGTATAATCCGATACACTAAGTCAACATTTTATGATCAAAATAATATCATAATACCAAAATTCAATCAAAATAGTTGAGTTTTACTTACCATTAAAACTCGTATTATGTCCAGGAGCCTTATTCGAGGCCTTTAAACAATAATGAGAGAGACATCTTTGATTTCCGGCCGACATTACGTAGTTGTAGTTCCAATTATCTCCACAGAGGGCCTCGTTGTCGCGCTTCCGTGTTTACCAGAGTGACGTTTGTACAGCTAAGCTTATAAATAACGGTTTTCGCAGTAATTAGCTCATTGAGTCTCATTATTTTTAATAATTTAATTTTATTAATTATTTAATCAAACTACCAGGCAGGTCTTAATGTAAGGCCTCGAATAAGGCTCCTGGACATAATACGAGTTTTAATGGTAAGTAAAACTCAACTATTATGTCCTTACGCCGTTATTCGAGGCCTTTAAACAATAATGAGACATTGTTTGGTTTCGCCTGGTAAACAAGACGCCAATGTGATTATTTACAAAAAATAAATTAATATAATCATTTCAATTTATTATTGTGATAAGGGCTCAAACAGAGCACATAAAGAATTATTCTGATTATTAACCGGTCTCACTTCTTTTCTATAATATTTTTTGAAGGTATTTTGTGACCTCCAATTTCCCCTTGCAAGAATTTTATCTATAGATTCGTTGTCTAACCAGCTCCTAGAGGCAACAGCTGATCGAACACTACCAGGAGCAGCTTCAACACCCGCCTCTCTCAAAGCAGATTTCACCCAACCAGCTATTACAGTTCTAGAAGCGGCTTTCGCCTTGCCACAAACGGTTACAAATAAATTATCTACGTTAGCCGAGTTACGCCTATCCATGCCCAGATCTAATAACTTTCTAATCCAAAATACGGGGTCGATATTACAGTTACTTGCGTTTGACAATAATTTCCAACCCGATTGAACATATGAATCCGAGTCAGTCTTAGATCCATGTTTGGGCCAAAAAACTATAGAATTTTCTACGGTACTATCTACATAAAAGCCTTCTGCAACACTCAAAAGTGTCAAGTCATGTATTCTACGACCTGAACACAATAATAATATAATGGCACAACGGCGTGAAATTTCCCACAAGTTACTACTATTCTGCACATTATGATTAGTTAACCACGATATCAAAATGGAGGTATCCCAAATGTTACCCGCGCGCAATTTTGGGCTAGTATTTGCTATAGCTTTTAAAATCTGTTTTACTAAAATATTCGAACTTAACTTAGAATTGTCCTCCGTTTTACATAAAGTGGACACGACTGATTTATGAACTAAAATTGTCCTATATGCAAGTTTTTCGACTAAATGTAAATCAGCTAAATATTTGGCTAAATCAGATCCTGTTGGATTCTTTATGTCGACATTGTGTTTTAAACACCAATTAATCCACCGTTCCCAAGCAGGTTTATACGTTTTAAGAGTAGAGCCTCGCCATCCTGACCGCAACAGCGATTTTTGCTGGCTTGACCATGTTTCTAACGCTTGCGACCACCCCCACATTTCCAAATTTCGAGAACCATATTCTTTACCTTTGGTGGAGGGAGACCCGTGGTCAGATCTATTAGTTTGGTCTCCAGGTGGCGGACGGTGAAGGGTGGTGCTATCGCTCGCGACTTCAGATCTGCTCTCCAAAATGCCCGCGGCCACCTCGGTGCTACTATTAGGTACATACCTTTCGCTCGATTGAGATGCATCAAAACTCGGGGCAGGACACTCGGAGGAGGAAATACCCACGCTAACCTGAAGGTCCACTCCCAAGCAAACGCGTTGTGTTTCCATGCTTGTCGATCCCGTTGGTCTAGACTCACATATTTGGGTACCACATGAGCTCGTGTTGAAGCGAAAAGATCTACATCTGGTACTCCCCATTTCGCAAACACTAGATCTGTCGTTGATGGTAGTAAATGCCATTCCGCGGGGGACATGTTCCGCGATAGACGATCTGCTTCCATATTGTAACTGCCTGGAATGTGGTGAGGAATCAAATGTATGTCGAAAATGTCTAACAGATGGTAAACTTCGTAAGTTAGTTTCATCAGTTCCGCCGACCGACAACCCCCTTCGTTTTTCAAGTAGGCTACAACGGCTTTGTTGTCGCACTGTAGAAGAACTGACGAATGAATCAGAGAGGGACCCACTTCCCTTAAACATTTGACAACAGTGAGCATTTCCTTTTGGTTCGAATGAAGTAAGCTTTCTGCGCCCACCCATTCTCCCTTCATATGAATACCATTTAGCTCGGCCCCCCAACCCGAATCCGCCGCGTCTGTTGTTAAGAAATGTGTGGTTGAGGGAGGATGAATTCGAGAGAACTTCTCGCAATTTACCAACCACCACTTGAGCTCCTTGACCACCTGTTGCGGCAGATGAAACGACGTTCGGCCTTGGTGTTTCAGCAGTCTGTTTGAAAGTGTTAAAAGACAACGGAAATTGAGACGGCCCTGGGGTATAACGAGACGGGCAAAGTTTAGAAAGCCTACAGTACTCTGAGCCTCTTTCAAAGTTATGACCTGACTCTCCAATAGATGTGAAATATTTACCTTTATTTTCCGGATTTTGTTTTGTGGTAAACACTTCCTGTTCTGCCACGTGTCCCATACTATACCCAGGTATTCTAAAGAGGTCTGAGGTGAGAGTATCGATTTGTTGGTGTTTACCTTCCAGCCCAGCTCCTCTAGACTTTTTAGCACGAACTCCACTTGGTTGACGAGCTTGGCTCTGTCCTGGCATACAATTAAAAAATCGTCGAGGAAAACAATGATTCGAATACCTTTCTCGCGCAGAAATTCCGCTGTCCAGTTCGTCAGGGACGCAAAAACCTTGGGTGCTGTTGCGAGCCCAAATGGTAAACAGGTCATCTGTAACATCTGGCCCTTGTACATCAACCTCAGAAAGCAGCGATGACTCACGGCCACGGGCACGTGACAGTACGCTTGGGTGAGATCGATTTTTACCATGAAATCGTGCGGCTGTAGAAAATCTGGAACTCGATGTACCGAAATTAGTCTGAATTTCGTTACTTTGAGATATTGATTCAGTCTTTTTAAATTGAAAATTGGACGCATTGAACCGTCGCTTTTTGGTGTTAGAAAGAGGGTAGATAAAAAACTGGGCGTTTCGGGGGCATGCTGTAAAATATTTTCGGTTAGCATATTGTTTATTGCCAAATCCATCTCGACAGATGGAACAGTTTGATAGTGGACTTTGGTATGGCGCGGCATGACCAAGGGCGGTTTCGCTTGAAAAGGAATTTTGTAACCTGTTATTATTTTTAGCAGTGCTTCTGGAGCACCCCTCTCTTTCCAAATACTCACAAACTCCGTTAACCTGCCCCCCCGAAACGTCTGTAAATAGTCAAAATCTTTTATCACCTTTGCCTCTTGGACGCGAGGCACTAGTACTGTTAGATTGCGGTCGGTTAAAACGCATTTGCTTAAATTGTGATCTAAATTGAGGTCGAAATAAACGCTCATTAAAGTCATAATTAGGACGCACTCCTTTGGGAGGTGCATAATGTCTAAAACTATTATTATTATTATTATAATTTAACGCAAACGGTGCAAAGGAGCGACCGGTTTGGTTTTGAATAAACGTACTAGGTCCAGGTTGCGCAGCCTGGGACCCAGAAATAACTCGCTTTTCTTGCGCAGAAAAGGAGGATTTATTTTGCGAAAAATTTTTATTAATACCGCCATTTATTTTTAAAAATTCAGAAAATGCTTCCTTTTCAAAAATATATTCACAAGAAGGCGGAATCTTTTTTAAACTAACCCTCAAAAACTTATCTTTTACCAAATTTAAGAAAAAATCCCTTCTTTGTTCAACAATATCCGCTCGTCGACCGCATACTAATTGTAAGCAATCAAGAGAAATTTTTTGAAAACTGCCCGAAAATGTCTCTTTAATTTTAGAAAGCAAGGATTCTTTGTTTATTTCCTCACTGTCATTAGTCCATTGTAACAATTCCGATACGCCCTTTTTTAACGCATCGCTTTGCATAATTAACGCATGAGTAATAGCACTTAACGACTTTTCAGTTGCAATTAAATTATTAGATTTTTCGAATTGTTTAATTTCATCGTTTACTTCAAGATCAACAAATCCCGGACGAGCGTTATACAATTTTTGAATATCGGCATAACGTACGTTTGTCCAATTCTCCGAATTGAAATGTTGAAGAGAATTTAATAATTGCAAATGTTCAGTTGAAGTATTTGCTACGGTTGGCTCTTTTAAATTTGTAGTCAAATCGAAGTTAAAAGAAACGCTCGGCTCGACAGCCGGTTCGCTTACATGATCACAATTATCAAAATTAATTCCATCCGAACAATAACTATACCCCGGCGGGTAGTAGCCAAAACTAGAGGAGAAATTCGCAAGAAAATGCTGTATTTCACTGACCTGATTTGAAAGTAATGACAAACTTTCATTTTCCTTACGTGTTTTCTTGTTCTTACTAGGTTTGCTGCTTTTTCGTTTTCTTTTAACCGCCTTTTTAGGTGAACGTACGACCTCCTCTTCATCCGACGACGACGAAGAATCGCTGGATACCAAATTATCATTTGGCATCTTCTCACTACCTCCGTCACTCATTTTAAATACACTTAACACGACAACTTCTATATAAATTTTAAACTGTAACTAATTTTAATATTTAAAACTTTAATTTCAAAACGTAATATAATAGCAAACTACAACTTTTATTCCAAAGGATAATAAACGAACGCTAACAGCGTTATCCCAAGATATACTGTCGGTACGAAAATTAAGACGCCAATGAGCTAATTACTGCGAAAACCGTTATTTATAAGCTTAGCTGTACAAACGTCACTCTGGTAAACACGGAAGCGCGACAACGAGGCCCTCTGTGGAGATAATTGGAACTACAACTACGTAATGTCGGCCGGAAATCAAAGATGTCTCTCTCATTATTGTTTAAAGGCCTCGAATAACGGCGTAAGGACATAATAGCAAAACAGCCCCCCTAGACAATTGGCTTTCTATTAGCGTAAAGTTCAATAGAATAGATTATGAATGTATGAGATTGACGTTTGATTACGAAGACGACGACGATTGATTACGTCAATCTCATACATTCATAATCTATTCTATTGAACTTTACGCTAATAGAAAGCCACTTGTCTAGGGGGGCAGATAAACTATAAGAGCGCACTCACACAGAGCGCGGGCACCAGTGCGTGCGCGGTGATGTGCTGCGGCGCGAACATCTGCAGCTGCTGCATGCAGCCCGCCGCTTCGGCCCGCGCGCCGCCCGCACCCGCCCCGCTCTCCTGCAGCGCGGCGCACGCACACACGAACCGGCCCACCGCGCCGCTGCACGCTGCACGTGTTATAGAGGCTTTAGTTTTCGATATACAAAAAAAAATACTATTTTTTTGAAGCGCAACTTCTTTATGCGCTTTGAAAGTAAAATTTCAAGGTCGCGTCATGGCAATACCGTCACCTGGAGTAAGGCGACGATTTTTTTGGTCCTTTTTTGTATAACGTTATTTAAATATCGTTATTTGGTCCTTTTTTGTATAACGTTATTTGGTCCTTTTTTGTATAACGTTATTTACATATCGTTATTTGGTCCTTTATTGTATAACGTTGTTTAAAATCACGGTAAGAAGCTTATTAATTAATAAAAATATCACAATTACGTACCACAACTTGTACAAAATGTAATATCCCGATTATTAAAATGACCCGAATTCCGAAATGTAAAAAAAGACGGGTTGCACTCCGGGAGTGCCGGCAGAAGTGAAAACTTGATTATTAACGTTGAGCATGTTTGATATTTTGGAATGGTATCCGTCTTACGCTTTTTCGATCAGGTCACGTGTCCTGACGCGAGTTTAAGATTTTATACCCATTACAGAAAAAGTGCTCAACGCCGCTAAAGAAGTTTTCACTTCAAAAACTTAACAAACAACCTTGCAGCTCGGGTCCCAGCGCGGTGATGAGCGCAGCCAGCAGCCTGGCGAGCGCGCGGTGCAGCGGCGCCGCGGCCGCCGCGCACAGCGCCAGCCGCAGCGCCGCGCCCACCGCCCACTCCGCGTGCCCACGGAACATGGGCCCCGATGCGTCCACCACCACGGAGAGCCCGTGGATCGCCCACACCTGGGAAAAAGAAAAATCGAAAATTTGATTTGGATAACTACTGAATCCATCATTAGCACAACGACTGACACGCGTATATCACAACTGAGAGGTCATTTACACGCCGCCTACACGGAACATACCTATTATATAGAGACAGAAATCATGGAAACAATTGATCCGGACGCGTCTACCGTCTAGACAAAGAATAGCAAAATAAATAACTAAACACAAAAAAATAAGTTTTTATAAAGTTTGATTATTCAAAAATACATATCGTAATGGATCAAAATTTACTGATTACTTTTTATATAAAACGAAAATTTATATCTAATCTACAACACTACATCATTTCCATGCTCACTTGTACATCCACCGCGCTCGTATCCTGCGCGAGCGCCCGCAACACGGGCAGCGCTGCAGCGCTGGTCGTGGCGCCCCTCGCCCTGTGCACCGCGCCCACAGCGGCTGCAGCAGCTGCACGCGCTGGACGGTTAGCGCTGCTCCGCGCTAACGCTATCACCCGCTCGCTGAGCGCTTGGCTCTCCGCTTCGGAGACGCAGCCGCAGAGCCGGCCTACGCACGAAGCGGCTGCGGCGCGTACTGTAGCGCTGTTCGCTGATAGACCCGACTACATAGAAAACAACAAAATTTTAATGTGTGTGGAATATTGGATTGGTAAAGTGGAGTATAATTGCACGTAAATAATTTAAAAGAATATGGTCAATGTCAAATAAGTCAAAAAAAATTAAGAAATAAGCAATTATGCACTGAAAAATTGTATTTATTATTCACACATTTTAACAAAGAAAAGGCATTTACTTCGGAAAAAAAATACAAATTTGATACCTTGTAAAATATGTGCGAAATTCACGACGTGTTTTCTGATTATTTTTTTTTATAAACAAGAAGACATTTAACAATGAAGTTACTTACAATAATAAGCTCAGTGCACGTAGTCTTAACAGCGTCTTGTCCCAGGGAAGTTTTCATTTCTGCGAGGGTACGCAAGGCCAGCAACAAGGCAGTGTAAACGTTTATTTGTATGGCCTCTTGACGAGTGCCCTTCGACATTTTGATGCATTCCGCAAAGTGTTCAAGCATTTGCTGTCTGGAATAAATATTCAGAGGATTCTTTAATATAAAAAGTACCTTTACCCTATACCTTTTACAGAAAGTAGAAGTATAACAAAATTTCCTAATTTGAGAGAGCCGTGAACTTGTACAGGGTCTTGTGAAAATTAACACGAATAAAAATAGTTAAAGTTTTCTGTTGTAATTTATTACAAAGATTATTTATTACATGAAACTTAATTGGACAAAAAAAATTTTTTTTAGGGAAACATTTTTTTTTTTTTTTACGAAAACACCCAACATACCTATGTTTATTAGCGGCTTTCGAGAATATCTGCGGGAAGAGCGTAACGGACGCGTCTATAACCGCCACGCCCAGCGGCTGGGCGCCTCGCAGCGAGCGGTACAGGCAGCACGGGTCGTGTTCCAGTGCGCACGAACCGCTCGCACTTAGCGGCGATATTAGCTGCAAATTGTATTAGCTTTGTAATGACGTATAACGGACGCGTCTATAACCGCCACGCCCAGAGACATTTAAATTGTTTTTTTTCGTGAAAATTTTTAAACGACATCTCTGTCATTCTTTCATCAATCTGTGTCGTAAGACACACAGTATTCATAAAAAAAATCTGTCAATATTAAAAATATTATTTAACACTTTCTTAAGTTAAAATAAATTACCTGCTCTTCAATATCCGCATGGTCGGTATCATAAATCCAACTCTCTTCACCCAGCAGTATTGTATCACGTGGATGCATGGCGTGCCTCAGCATTCCTAGAAAAGTACAGAGGTTATTTAGTAAAGGAAACACTATGAGATGTCAATTTTATTCCTGATAATATTATGAGGGAGAAATTTTGTATTGATGATCGCACCGCACGCTTAATACAAACTCGAGTTATTGTACCCCACTGTAGTTACAGACCACTCCACCCACACTAAACAATAGTTCCATATTAAGCTGAACGCGCACTTGTACGTGCCGCACTTGCCGCCTTCGCCGCAGTCATCGCATTTTTTAAATCTTTATATGAAATAGTGTACGTTATCGTACGCACCTATCCGCTCCGAACGATTCGCATTTCCATAAAATCCTGTAGGTATACTGATTCAACAAGCTCGCGCGGATGATGTCATTAAATTCGCCGCGTGCGATGCGTACGGCTCGTGCTGTACGTACGGCTCGTGCTTACATACGGCTTGTGCGGTAAGTACGGTACGTGCAATTCGTGCTGCGCGTACGGTACGTACGGCGCGTGCGGTACGTACGGTACGTACAACTCGTGCTGCGCGTACGGTACGTACGGCGCGTGCGGTACGTACGGTACGTACAACTCGTGCTGTGCGTACGGTAAGTACTGCGCGTACAGTACGTACTGCTCGTGCTGTACGTACTGCTCGTGCGGTACGTACGGTACGTACAACTCGTGCTGCGCGTACGGTACGTACAGCGCATGTAGTACGTACGGTACGTACAACTAGTGCGGTACGTACGGCTCGTGTGGTACGTACGGCTCGTGCGGTACGTACGGCTCGTGCGGTACGTACGGTACGTACTATTTGTGCTGCGCATACGGTACGTACGGCTCGTGCTGTACGTACGGTATGTACGACTCGAGCTGTGCGTACGGTATGTACGGCTCGTGCTGTACGTACGACTCGTGCGGTACGTATGCCTCATTCGATACGTACGGTACTAACGGTTTGTACGGCTCGTGCTGTACGTACGGCTCTTGCGGTACGTACGACTCGTGCTGTACGTACGGTACGTACGGTATGTACGGCGCGTACGGTACGTACGATGCGTGCGGCGCGTACGGCTTGTGCGGTGCGTACGACTCGTAGGGCGCGTACGGCTTGTGCGGAGCGGACAGGTGCGCGTGCACCTGTATACCACTCACCAGTAGCGACAGTGGCGCCGCTCGCATCAGCAGAGCCCGCCAGTTCAGCAGCCAGTAGTCTCAGTAATGGCGGCGCAGGCGCACCAGCTGCTAACGCACCGCACGCTTGATATAAACGTAGCCGGAGTAATGCCGCTGGGGCTTTTAGTGCCCCGCCATAGTTGCGGACTACGCCACCGACACTGAAAAAAAAAATTGTATTAGAGTTATGCGTAATATAACCAAACTTGTTCGGGAATCTGTGAAGATATTAAGATATCTAGTAAAAAGTCTAGTAGTATTAATTATACGAATCAAACAGAACAAATCATAAAATGTTCTTTATATTTATGTTAAAGTTTATCTATTGTAAAGACCACATAAAAAATTAAGGCAAAGTTTGAACATGAAACTAAAACATATTGTTTATCATAAAAACTTATAAATACATACAACATACAAATAGCCATTTAAAAGTACATACTTAGTAAGAACAGCAACCGCTCCATCGATAGGCTGAGCCAATCGCTTGGCCGTATCATCATTGTGAACTAACGAAGGACAGTGTATTAGCAAACTGTGCAACGCTGATAATGCACCCGCACGACCTTCTAGCGTCACCTAAAAAATATATATATTAAAATTTTATAAGTTAAAAAATGCGTCAATTATTAAACTAGATACAGATATACCGTATTGTAGATTATTGGCATAAAATTGAAGTAAATAAGTGATGCGTTTTTGAATAAATTAGAGATGAAATAAAAACATAAATTTAAAAGTAATATTTTTTAGCATATCATCAATATTTATATACAAATAATAAGGTAAGAGATAAAGTATTCACCTGCCAAGTAAAGGCATCCCCTCTCGCCTTTTCGGATTCCAATTCTTTGGCTGATCTGGGGAAACTATTTCTCCATAAGAGCAACATACGCGGTAACAAACCACGCACGACAGGCACACCTAAAATAATAAAATTAAACTAATTAGTTTCACAAACTTATTCTATAAAAATATCCACTCTAAATTAGATTAATTAATTATTATTTCCCTTTGACTTTCTGAATTTTTGTGTTTAAGAGCATCTAAAAATTTATCAATTGTTTTACAGTCTATCTGTAGTTCTATTGCTGAACAAATCTTTGCAATCATTACGCAAATGAAATTGACTGTAACGTTAATAACTCAGGCCCCGGAATCACAGACACAATAGAAAATCTATTGTGTCGTGGACCGATCGGGCCGTTCGGGGCTCAATGGGTTAACCACAATTTACAAAGTTTATGTATCTAAAAATATTGACAACCCTATTGAATAAATACTTACCGAGCGTACAAATAGCGCCCACAATAAGCCATCCCGCGTTAGTCCTAGCGGCTGTAAGGCGACTGCTCTGTCCCGCGGACCGTAACAATTGTTCTGCCGCATTGAATGCGATTTTACCCCTCCCGTGAGGTACTCCGAGAGGGGAGGAGCGAACAGCACCTAAGATTGCGGCTAGGGCTGCTGAATAACCTGTAAAGATGAAAACATAAATAAAAAATGTTCATAAAGTAATATTTCAAAATACAAAACTCAAACAAACTCAAACTCAAATCTACAATAATAATAAAACGATAAACTGGACGATAACCTTTATAATTTCCATAATTTCAGCAATTTACTTCACAGTTTGTGTATTTAAATGTTCTTGAAACAAGCATGAAATAAACTCATATTTTTTCTGTAATGAAAACTATAATTTCTTTAAATCAACAATTACAAGGAGGTATTAAAAACCACACTAAAAGCAAATTATTTTGTACAAAACGCATAATATTTATCTCATTCGCACGTAACGCACACCCACCGCAACGCAGTCGCTGCAGTGAGTCGAGCAGCGACGTACTGGTGTTTTAACACTTTTATAACTCACCCGATATGTGATGCGGCGTAGGTCTAGCCACATCTAGTGCGTCACATGCGCGGTCCAACAGCGGCGTTATGAGCGCGGGCAACGCTTCGCAAACGCACCGCACCGCAGCTGCTGCGGCTAGTCGTGCGGCGACGCACGGGTGCTCTAGTACCTAGGAAGGTGTTCGACAAATGAGTCATCTTTTTTTAGAATAGATTTTTGTCTATATGCAAAACATAAACTTTACTACTCAATTTATTTAGATAATTTACTATATAACGGATTAGATAAGTGTAGCGCGACTGTACTGTCCTAAAATCAACATTTCTGTATAAAAATACTAATACAACTTAACTAAGAAATCAATAAACCATAAATTATTATAAGTGCAAAAATACATACCGTAAATATAGTGTCAATCATTTTCAAAGATGTATCCGACACAAGATTATGTACCGATGTTCCCAGTTGAAGCGATAACTCACCTGCTTCTGTCAACGCACATACCAACAAGTGCTGACTGAATAATGTCTCCTAAAAAAAAACAAATAAATAATTAAATCTTAAAATATGTTTCATATATTATAATTTGTAATACAAAATGTGACATTTAAGAACCAAAATGAAAATATGAATATTGATGAATTGATGAAAATACTTTGAGGTTGTGTTAACCATTTAGTATTTGAATTTAAACATAATAAATGGAAAGTTAATATTTGCGAATTCCGCTCTTTGCGGTCTTTTATTATATTTTTTCAGTTTCTCCGGAATATGCCAATAAAAATATATCCTCAAACACATTGTCATTTTATCTAAAATTTTAAATTACCTGATTACAATCCTTAGCATTCTCCGGGTTAAAATCAATGCTGTTCATTTGTTTAGCGACAATCTGTATAATTTCACGGCAAGCGGACGCCTGCGCTTTCTCTCCGAGCATTTTACCAAGTGTATTCCGTAATATGTAATTTATGCATTTTCTACAGGAAAATAAAATAAAATATAGTTATTTAAAAAAAATACACTGTCTGGATGTTGGAAAATTTGGTCATTGATACGGCAGGTCATTGATACAATATACGCGGCATTTTTTTATTGTCATTTATTGAAAAAAATAAATATTAATATTATTTAAAACCAATTATTGTTTTTAAACTTTGAACACAAAGGACAAAACGGTATCAAAATAAACTACTCGTAGGAATTACTTTTATTCCAACTTAAAGGCTCCGAAAAATTCGTATGAAAAATATTGTAATATACTTTACTTGCCTAGAATAAACCGCATCTACATGAGAACTTGCAGCTTTCGGATTAGCCACTAAATCCAACACATGAGTTAAAAACGTAGTCATGTTACGTTCCAACCACACTCCACCCATATTTTGTACAAATATCACATAGGCCTGGAAAACAATATCTTAATTTATGTTTTTTTTTTATATTTTTAAATAACACTCTAAATACATAGTGCATAAAGTTCAATTTTAAATGGGTTCAATTGAGTTTCATTTTCAAGAAGTTAAAAGCCTATTGTTTTAACTGACGAAAATAACCCAAAAAAAGTTATATGGCCACTTTATCATCATGAAATCGTTAAATAATAAGGCTTTTGTAATTTAAAAAAAATTGTATCCATTTGTATATATCCATTTTACTCACATGAGTCACGCAAACTCTCACTTCTCTATTAACTCCAGAACCAGACTTAATTATTTCTCCTTTCAGGAAAGAAGTACCGCCACGTAAAAATGCACCCATCAACAAATTCAATGCTTCATCCAAAGATACTACATTTTTGGGTGGATCTTTTTTGTTTTGTTGTACTAAAATAAATATTTACCATTTTAATATGTATAGATTTCATCATATTATATTGGACATATTACTTTGATTAGAAAGTAAACATAACTAAATCATTTATGAACAGATAATAATAACTAAATAGATAATAAATAACTAAATAAATAAAATTAATCAGTTTCTATTCTTAGATTTTTTAAACATTTGCACTTAGTTACCTGATTGCATTCCCAATTTATTCTTATTGTTCAGATTTGTCGCTTCACCAGCTTGAGTCATGGCTATAAGAGCTCCGAGCAATTCTGCTACAGCACATCTAAAAAATTTCATTAGAAGATTCTAAAACTGATAATAGTTAAAGTTTCTAACTAAATGTTTTTATAAATGTAAAAGATTTGTACAATTTTCTAAGATTATAATTAATTAAAAAAAGTTAAAATACTAGGTTCGAATATGATTAACGAGAATTTTTAACATAATATATACTGCAAAGAATTCCAAATATTCTCTGATATGTACATAAATTGGTCTCCTATTTAACTATTTTGTTATAAATTTCCTAATAGAGTGAATTTATGTGTCTTACCTAAGCTGATAATCACTAGGATGCGCCGCCCTTAAGCACGCAGCAGCTATCGCATCCACATCAGCCGGTGTCAACTTTTGCAACGGCAACATACTACGCAGTGCATTAGCCGCCGCCGCACGCACAGGGGACGACCTTTCATTGAGCAGCGACGCTCTAGCCGCGCGGGATACTTCGCGCAAAACGTTACCAGCTGCTGTACCCATGCCCACGCATATCTATTGAGAATTACAGAGGTAGCTTAGTTCTCCGAATAATTTATTTTGTTTATTGATCGTGTGGGTCATAGACAATGTCAGCAATAGAAGTTTGTGTTGCTCTATAGAGAAACTAGTAACTTTTGCAGCGCATTAGCCGCCGCCGCACGCACAGGGGACGACCTTTCGTTGAGAAGCAACGCTCTAGCCGCGCGGGATACTTCGCGCAAAACGTTACCCGCCGCTGTACCCATGCCTACGTATATCTATCGAGGAATATTAAGACTGCTTAGTTTTTCGAGTATTTTTTTTTTTATTGTTCGTGTGGGTCATAGACAATGTCAGCAATAGAAGTTTGTGTTGCTCTATGGAGAAACTAGTAACTTTTGCAACGCGTTAGCCACTGCCGCACGTACAGGGGACGACCTTTCGTTGAGAAGCGACGCTCTAGCCGCGCGGGACACTTCGCGCAATACGTTACCAGCTGCTGTACCCATGCCTACGCATATCTATCGAGGAACATACAGGTAATTTAGTTCTCCGAGTAATTTATTTTGTTTATTGTTCATGTTGGTCATAGACAATGTCAGCAATAGAAGTTTCTGTCGCTCTATGGAGAAACTATAACTTTTGCAACGCATTAGCCGCCGCCGCACGTACAGGGGTACTTAGTTTTTCGAGTATTTTTGAAGTGAAAACTTCTTTAGCGGCGTTGGGTATACAATCTTAAACTCGCGTCAGGACACGTGGCCTGATCGAAGAAGCGTAAGACGGATGTTTTTTTTTTTTTCTTTTTTAGCCCTTATATTCCATGCGTAAGACGGATACCATTCCAATATATCAAACATGCTGAACGTTAATAATCAAGTTTTCACTTCTGCCGGCACTCCCGGAGTGCAACCCGTCTTTTTTTTATTGTTCGTGTGGGTCACAGACAATGTCAGAAGTAGAAGTTATGGAAGAACTAGCAACTTCTACAAAATTATTATACTGTGCAGAGCATTAGCCGCCGCCGCACGTACAGGGGACGACCTTTCGCTGAGAAGCGACGCTCTAGCCGCGCGGGACACTTCGCGCAAAACGTTACCCGCCGCTGTACCCATGCCCACACATATCTATCGAAGAATATAAAGGAAACTTGGATCTCAGAATAATTCTATTTTTTGTATTGTTGTATTTCAGAAAACTAGCATATTCATCATTTGTTATAATTAAATTTTAATTAGTACAAACCTTTTCTAATGTAATCATAATCTCCAGTCTTGTTTGAGATTCAGCACTTTTCAGAGATCGTACAAGGGTCGATACTGTTTCTTCATACGAACGTCCCATCATCCTACCCAGCTTTTCATACATACTCCCCAAACAACAAATAGCAGCACTGAAAAATTATCAAACATAAATATTAGATGTATGTCATATAAATCATATAAATTTAAATAATTGTTATTGGAAAATATATATAAAAGTTATAAATACATGCATATATTTTGCACATAGTCTACACAACTTGTCTAAACATAACATTATAAAAAACTAGCTTTCCGCCCGCGGCTTCGCCCGCATTTTCAAAGAAAAACCCGCATAGTTCCTGTTCCCCTGGGATTTCCGGGATAAAACCTATCTATTAACCTCTATGTGTGTGCTAAATTTCATTGTAATCGGTTCAGTAGTATTTGCGTGAAAGAGTAACAAACACACACACACACACACACACATCATCCTCACAAACTTTCGCATTTATAATGTTAGTAGGATTACTACCCTCATACATGAAAAATATAATTGGTATAGAGAATTATTTACTTACAGTCTCGTCGGCAAGTATGATGGAGAATCATCCTTAACTTTTATGATATCATTACACTTATTAACAGTGTCAAATAGTAGAAATGTATCGCCCACTGAGAATAATGTAGCGAGGCATCTAGCCAGCACTCGACGGGCTGGCGCTCCGAGATTCTCTCGGAAAAGATTAACTAGCTGTGCCACTAGTTTCTGCTGACAGTTCTTAATATCGGACTGAAAATTGTTAATAAAATATTGTAATTAATAAGAGTATTTTTCTTTTATTTAAGTAACTGTTTAATAGAAGTTGTTAACAGTTTACAGTAACACAAAAGTGTTTAACCAAAATATTTTGGATTTTGTAATTAAATCTAAAAAAATGAATAAATGGGTTCAAACTTGGTTCAAACCACAGACATGTATCAAGATAGACTAAGCGAGTGTATGTACTTCCCGTGTCCAAACTAAGTTTATGAAACTTACTTGACGCTGGCCTACACTCAGTCCGCGCTTGCAGTTCGCCAAGGAAAGACGTGAAGCTGAATAAAGTAAAATGCCGAATTGCGCCGTTATAAACTGTAGAAACTCCACAGCTGTGAGTGGCCGAGTTAGCAGAGATGTTTCCTTCCACCGGTAAGTAATTTTCTAATCAGAATATGCACTATTTATTTTAAAATCAAATAAAGAATATCTGTGGAAAACGATCGTGACAAACACGGATACCAAATCATACGAAATGATTCGGAATACATTGCGGCTTTTACTTGGCATGGTAAAGATCGCGTCGTATGATAACAAGCAATGAATAGCGTCTTCTCATTTTTCTGTTCTCATTTTTCTGTCCAATTTTGTGGTTAGTGATGTTCATTTGATGCAACAGTTCTCGATTCTAATCGATTTTATAATCGAACAGAAAAATGATAATTTTAAGGAGCAATTTTTCAGAAAAAAAGGCATAGATTTTTTTGTCATTTAATACGACTTGACCTAGAACTTTTTATACAAAGGTACTAAAAATAAATATTATGACATGGACGCCATTAGTTAAAGTGTCATCTTGGGAGTTTTTTAAGAAAACTCCTTATTGCTTAGACTATGTTCGTTTTTTCAGTTTTCCAAGTAACCCGAACATAAAAGAAAAATGGATCGATGCAACGGGACATAAAGATTGATTGATTGACAGTTTCATTACTTTCTTTCGATGGCCTCTCTAGTACGTAGTACATGGTAACTCAATGGGCATATGTAAGAATAAGCTAAAACACATTAGTTTACTTATTAGAATATTAAAAGGTTTATAACTTTATTTTATCATTCCTCTGTCTATGGTAGTTATCATTTTTCTGTCTTGAATCGATTTAGTAATCGATTACGATTCATTTATTTAACTACCTCTTAGACATAGATCTAGTTTGATCTGATTTCTTTCGATTTACTTCGATGGGATAGGACGATACTAGAATCGCCGCGCGAGTGGCGTCCTAATCGATTTAGCGTAAAATGAAATTACCATCACTAAAAAGCGCTCGTGACGTCATAACGCGTCAAGGTCAGTACAAAAAATATGACACGCTTGGTTTTCATACAGAGGTACAGGTACTTGCGTTGTCTACTTATATACATGTTTGTGGTTCAAACCCATTTATTCATTTTGTCATAAGTTATATAAAATCTTTACATCTCCCTTTCATTCTAAGATGCCTGATTAAATAAATAAATAAAAAGTAAATATAACGCTTTCTGTATATTTACCTTATGTGCAGCAACCAGAACTTTGTCAAGAAACCGCAGCCATTCAAATATGAAATGCGGCTTCTTATCATCAGGTAACTGCTGCAATGCAGTTTCATTCAGCGTCAGGGAATGTGACACCTCCATAGTTGGAGCTACAACATTTAATAGTATTTAAATATGTAATTATTACCTTAATTTTAGGAGATTAAATTTTGTGTTAAAGTAAGCTTGATTATGTTATAAGAACTTATTGATTATTGAACTTATAGATATATTATTGATTAAATTTATTGATTACTAGCGGTCTGCCCCGGCTTCGCCCGTGGTACATATTTCGCAATAAAAAGTAGCCTATGTCCTTTCTCGGGTATCAAAATATCTCCATCCCAAATTTCATGCAAATTGGTTCAGTAGTTTAGGCGTGATTGAGTAACAGACAGACAGACAGAGTTACTTTCGCATTTATAATATTAGTATGGATTATTAAGAGTCCTAATACAAAATTGCGCTGGACGAAAGCTAGTATTTTTATGTTTGAACGCGATCATCGTGTAGTCGAGTAGAAAAGGCTGAAAGCGCTCAAAGTGGAAACATTATAGGACCTTATTATCTCGTTATCGTCTACTCCACCAATTCTAATCTAGTATCGTGGGCTTCCCGACTACTACGCGCGGGAAAAACGTACTTTAGTAATTTTGTGTCTGACGGAGCAGCGCAACACGTCCTACTCCCTAAAGCGCGGAGCGCGGTCTGCCGTAGCAGCGTTTGCGCTCCCGTATATAATCGAAAATTCGAGAGAACTTTAAAATATTCCATTACTTTCATAAATCATATAATATGTATTTTTTTTATTGCAAATTTTTAAGCATAAATATATCATTTAATGTGTATTTTTTATTTATTTTTTACTCTGTTGTATGTTTTAGAAATTCGACGCCCAATACACATAAAATTTCATCAAAGTAAGGCTATTTTAACTTAGATTTTCTTTGAATTTTTGAATAAAAGTACTTAAATTGCCTCGAGCATATTTTAGGATGTCTCAGTGTCTTTACTGATGTATATTTTATATGAAAACTTCTTCTTTTAAATTCCGTGTAAATTACAAAGACACGAACGTCCCGCATGGAAAAAATTGAAACACGCCTCAGGTTATTGGCTATTAAACAAACTGGACAATGAATATCAATAAATTGTCTCGAACATATTTTAGATATTGAATGGATCTTTAATTTAAGATAATAAAACACATTGTTACTAATTTAGTTTTGTTAAACGAGCGCATAAAGAATTACAGAAACAAGTCAAAATCACTCTAAAATCGATATGGATTCTTAATTATAATTATATAGTTAAAAAACATTCCATTAAAATTCTATGTTATAACTTGAACATAAGGTGTATATTATATTGCATTGCTGCAGGTGTTTTAACATATTGGCAGAATCAAACTATAATCCAGGTATTTGTTTTTATTTACTTAATCAATGTATACCAAGCGAAAAAAATATTAATGTTAGAATAAACTGTATACAGTGGTATACAAGAGCATAATTCCATGCTATAATTCAAACACCTACTTATCATTGACCAATTGAACTACAACTAATAGTTTTTAAAAATTCATCTACGACCTTCGCTTTCCAGCTCATAACTCAATAATAGAGCATACATGCCGCAAATATAATCCAATCAAATTATTCTACACAACATAAACAATGGCATCACGAATGAATCAGCGCACCCTAATGAAATACGAAACCTATACTCATATATATAACCACAATATCCCCGTAACACACCCGTTACTTTATATTAATTTTAATTAACGTTTATAATCACCAGGACACGATTCACTTACCAATGTACTTAAAATTTTCTGTTTTAATCAAACACTATTCACATAGTTGAAGAGCGACTATTAGGAATTAATTTTTTGGTTGAGAAATAAACTTTTGTTTAAAAATTAAACCTGTATTATCAGATAACGCGAAATGTACGACACACAACATATGTAATTCTCTTCAACAATTTGCGAAAAGGATGCTGATATTGTTTAGAAATTGGAATTAATTGAAACTTGAAAGATGATAGATACTGAATTAATTATTGTGAACACAACACCGATACCGTCATCTGTCATTTAAATGTCAAACTTACATAGATAATATATTAAAATAATTTAGACTGCACAAAAATCTATGGGTGTATTCCGTTATGCACTGCGACCACTGTAAGGTGTGACGTCAATTCAGTATACTGTGAAGCCGTTCCTTTATAGCCTTATACTGGTTACGATTTAAAACGGAACGCAATCCAGTATACTGTCAGCCGCATTTTTTGACGCAGCATTCAAATGAGTGTATTAAAGTTTTCTAGAACATAAAAATAAACTGTTTTGGAGTACT
The DNA here is from genome assembly GCF_061535395.1 of Colias eurytheme. Classification (NCBI taxonomy): domain Eukaryota; kingdom Metazoa; phylum Arthropoda; class Insecta; order Lepidoptera; family Pieridae; genus Colias; species Colias eurytheme. Next base: position 5,922,362 of record NC_142999.1, on the reverse strand, counting down.
GTCCAATTAAAAATATTTTAATTAATATTAATTGTAAATTGAATTTATAATATAATAAAAGTAAGTACTTTTTCATAAAAAAGAATAAAAAAGAACTTTCAGCTCGTATTGAACATTTTCAACACAGTCTAATAAAGTTAATTTTTGCAATTCTTCCATTGTTTTATTTATTAATCCAAACTAATTACAGAACTTTAAAATTTTCTGATCATACTGTAGCTTTGTTTATAAGACGTTAAGCGTCTTATTTACGGTCCATCTTGACGTACGTCCCGCCAAGGTCATACACGATGCACGACGCAAAACGACAGTGAATAGCGTTGACGTACGTCAATAATTATTATTATTATCTTGCTGGATGTGCACGACCAACTTTTCATCCAGCAAGCACCCCCACCACCGCGAACGTCGTGCAGATGGACAGTGAATAGCGCGGACGTACAGCAGATTAGTGTTGCCAACAGAAATTAATGTAAATACTTGGAAACGTGGCCTATTGATATGATTTTTTGTGATAACTTAGTGAGTACATGAGCAAGCAAGAAACGGTTATTTTTGATTTTTATGTAAGTACACAGGAAATCCCAATTATCATTACTTTTGGATCAACCTTGTACACATGGACAGTTTATATTCAGAAGTTATTATTTTAAAAGAACTCCAAGGCAAATTGTTGAATAACACAGATTTTATGCAAAAGTCCACTGCAGAAAAATGGCAATTTATTTAAAAAAAAATATCTTGACGAATTTGTTTGTTAAAAAAAAATGATTAGCTATATACTCTCTGTTCCCGCCACTTTAGCATTTACTGAAAGAGTCTTTTCGGTCATGAATGTGAAGTGGCGGGAAGAGAGAAACCGAGCTTCATTAAAAATTAATTAAAAATGAACTCTTGAAATAAATAAATTTAGATTTGGAACGTTTGGATTCATATAATTCATTTAAAAATAATGAAAAATTCTTAATTACTGCAAAAAGTACAAAAAAAATGTTGTGTGGTTTTATGAAACCACGGTGAAAGTGAAACTGTTCGAACGGTTCCGAACACTGCTTTGTGTAGCGCATGTCGCGTGTCGGTCGGCACGCAGTAGGTATACCTACTCGGCAGCCGCGATACACGCGACATGCGCTACACAGACCAAAAAGTTTGAGACGATGTAATAAAAGTTTCACTTTAAAATACATTTTTAAAAATATTTATTTACTCTTTATTTACCTCCTTTAAAATCAGATATACTCTATTTTTTCAAATAAAAGTTGGCAACCCTAGCCATGCTTGATGCGCGCACGATCGTCAGTAGGATACATCCAGCACCGCGGCCTTGAGCCGACGTACGTCGGGGATTGACCGTGAATAAGACGCTTTAGGCACTCGAGTGGTTTTGACTGATCATATTAATTATTACTTGCTCTGTGGACTGATCACGTGATTAAAGTACTGCGAGTACCTTACCTCGAAAATGCCAGTGCTCACAGTAGAATATGGCGGCGATTAATGACGTCATAAATTTCCCTAGGGTACTGCGGCAGTATACTGGCAGTCCATAACGGAACGAATTTTTCTACAGTGATAGCACTGTGCAGTGGTTGCAGTGCATATCGGAAGACACCCATAGTGATCTATCAACGCACAGCCCAAACCACTGGACGTATCGGGCTGAAATTTGGCATGCAGGTAGATGTCATAACGTAGGCGTCCCCTAAGAAAGAATTTTAGAAAGTTCATCCCCTAAAGGGGTAAAATAGGGGATAGAAGTTTGTATGAAACTTTTTATTCCTGGGATGTATTTGCATGAAATTGGGCATATAGATATTGGATTAACACATAGGATAGGTTTTATCCCGGAAATCCCACGGGAACGGGAACTATGCGAGTTTTCTTGGAAAACGCGGGCGAAGCCGCGGGCGGAAAGCTAGTATTAAATTAATATAGATAGAATAGATACAACTCGCCACTCGAACTCGTCACACATGATAGGGTTCTAAGGCCGCGTTTCCATCTGCAAGAAAACTTCCGCAAGAAATGTCCGACAGTCTGTCTGACAGCAGCTTGCAAGTCTAATTCCGCGTTTCCACCTGCAAGTAGACTTGCAAGCTGCTGTCAGACAGACTGTCGGACATTTCTTGAAGAAGTTTTCTTGGAGATGGAAAGGCGGCCTAAGTTAAATTTTAAGATATTTCTGGTTATATTTTTTAAAGTTGATATTGTCATTTTACTCATTAGTTAAAACATAAAGTACTTTCGATATCAGTTTTAAGTTTTTTGATATATTATACCAGGCAATATTTACGGAATAATCGCTTGTGCACACTTAACGATTACCTCCTGTATATTTTTCAGCAAGATCAGACAATCGTACTCGAATGTACGAATATTCAGGAATACTTCTTGTACGTCTTGTATTTTACTGATTCTGTGACAATTTGTACACTCTGTGGTGGTTGCATGTTGATGGCGTGTGCGTGACACTCGTTTGACAATTTATTGATGTTAAAAATTTCGTTTTGTCCGTAAATTAGGCATTATTGCTAAAAAAAGACTATAAAAGTTGAAATAATCAACCGAAAGATACAATTTAAAAGATAAAGCGCATAATATAACTCGAAGAAATAATTGGCGGATAATGCCAACATTTTTAGCCCAACAAAGTGCAAAATTTAGTAGCGATGCATACTAGTATGAGCGCGCAGCAAAGCCCGGCAAATATGCAGACTGTTGTGGACAGAGAAAAGATTTACACTTGGATATTGGAATTATGCAATCCAGAAACTCGTGAAAATGCTCTATTGGAATTAAGTAAAAAGCGGGAAGTGGTGCCCGACTTAGCTCCTATGTTATGGCATAGCTTTGGCACGATTGCAGCTTTGCTACAAGAAATTACGAATATTTATGTAGCAATGATTCCTCCTACATTGACAGCTCATCAGAGTAACCGGGTCTGTAACGCTTTGGCTTTGATGCAATGTGTTGCTTCCCACCCTGAAACTAGATCTGCATTCTTGCAAGCTCATGTACCATTGTTCCTGTATCCATTTTTACACACGGTTTCCAAAACTCGCCCTTTTGAATATCTACGCCTTACTAGTCTAGGAGTTATTGGAGCATTAGTTAAAACAGATGAACAAGAAGTTATAACATTTTTATTGACCACTGAAATTATACCTTTGTGCCTACGAATAATGGAAAATGGATCAGAACTATCAAAGACTGTAGCAACATTTATTTTGCAAAAGATATTATTGGATGACAGTGGATTGTGCTACATATGCCAGACATATGACAGATTTTCTCATGTAGCTATGATTTTGGGGAAAATGGTATTATCATTAGCAAAGGATCCATCAGCAAGACTGTTGAAACATGTTGTTCGTTGTTATTTACGTTTATCTGATAATCCTAGAGCAAGGGAAGCTCTACGACAATGTCTTCCAGACCAACTTCGAGATGCTACTTTTACGGCTTGCTTACAAGAAGACAATTCCACAAAACATTGGCTAGCTCAATTGATAAAGAACCTGGAAGCTCAGCCCCCACCTGCTAGTCCTGCACAACCGAACATGTGAGAATTGGCTTTATCGAGTTACACCCTCTACAAAACATTCAAAAAGTGGTGCAACTCTAGCTAAATTTACAGTTTATTTATAAATTTAGCACTGATGAAAAACCATAGATATTATATGAACTAACATGATGTCATACTAAGTGTCACTGGCAAATAATTGATATAGCTAATTGAAACTACTTATATTGATAGTTGAATGGATTCAAATTAATTAAATAGTTAAAATAAGATGGTTCAAATCAAAATATTGCTATACAATGGTCCATGAGGACATGGTCTATGGTTTTTGTATTAAAAATGCATTATAGGTACCTAATTAAAGGCTTGTCACTTCGTTTCGCATATAGATAATGTAAGAAGTTTTGATTTTGTAGTGGGTGTGTAAACTCACTTAATAAGGATAGCAGTCAGATATGAACAAAGTTCTTAATTGCAAATGAATTGTGTAGCTGTAAAACATTTATTGGAATATAATATGATAATTATTAATTCTAATCAAATTAATAATTACTAATACTCAAAAGTAGAATAATCACAAGCTGTAATTGTTTTTTTCTCCATTGTTAACCTCTAAAGCAAAAAAGAGATGCTGTAGAATAGTGACCACATTTATTTCAATGCATAAATAAACTGCCCTATAATAAACAATAGTTTGGTCTCATTTTTAAAACATTATTTTTTAGGTACAAAACAAGATGAAAGCACTTATATTTTGTGCTGATGTAGTGGAGAGGATAAAAGAAATAAACTTTTTCAAAATTTGCTATTATGGTTTTATTTCATCTTTACTAAGCTACAGTAAGGAAATGCTAAAAGTCGGGACCTCGTATTGGATAGTTGGATAATGCCCACCTTTTTCCACCCAAACAATGTGCTGAAAGGTTGTGATATGATGGTTCAGAATGTTTCCTATTACAATTAATGTAAATACGAGAGGATTTTCTTTCATCATGAATAGAGTCCAATGAATCCTTTGGGATAATAAAGTTGATGTTAGTTTTAGACTTAGGTGCTCTTTTAGAATTGGATTTCAATATACTACTTTGCCGTTCAAGAAATTGCGTTCCACAGTTTACCTTTTGAAGAGATTGAGCACAAGCTTTATCCATTAAACTGTTTTTGTATAAGGTTTGAATAATTTTGCTGCTTGCTTTCGGCTTAACTTTTTGCTTACTACATTTGCATGAGTTTTGGTCCCTTTTTCGAACCATAGTTACGCAGTAATTGTCACATCTCAGCGGCCCAGTTGCTAGAGTATTAACGGCTATATCAACGAAACATTTCTTTAAAATATTTTCTTTTGATTTTAAAGTCTTAGATAAGCTAGGTCTTTTATTCTCTGATGGAATTATCTTATTAATCACACGTCTTTTCTCAAGATATACCGCTCTGTTTGGCTTTCCACTGAAATTTGATGAACTTTTTGTAGGTTTTTTTACTTGTTTAAATTTTACATTATTGTTAATTGAGGAAGGTTTAAAAACAGGCTCAACGAGGTCTCGGCAAAGTTTTTCTGCTACGGTGGGCATGAGGCCGATGAGAGTGACTTCAGGTGGTTATACTATAAAATATTTACTGCATGTTGTATATTTATTTTTCGAATTTATAATTACTTGATTGAATACTTCATACTTGTATAATTTTTTCACTGAGTACTCATTGTGGTGCTCATCATAGTGCTCATAATACCTACTTTATTTTGAAATTGCCACCATCTTTTGTCTCTAGTCTATGGCACAAAAAAATCAAGCATCTACCATAAATAAAAATCTCGTCTTATTCGGCGATGGGAGAAAAATTGAACGTCAACTCCGAAAATACGAAAAATAGCTTATCATTTATGTACATACATGGAGGTGATTTGGATAGCCCTTTACGTCCTTTACTTCACAGCTTCAGTATATCATACTTCTTAGGATACCTGTATAAAGTTTTCCATGTAAATGTAATTTAAAATAATAAGATATGTTATATTACGGAGATGATGGTGGTTGGTACAATATATTATTCCTAAAAAATAGTTCTTAGACCAAAATGTTAGTTAGCTAATATTAAGGATTCTGTGCCAAAATGCCAAAGCTTCTGTCTTCTTACAATAGATGAAAAAGTTACGTCATTGTCAATTGTCAAAATAAAAGTCTAGAACTGCATAAAAAAATGCAGCCTAAATTTTAAGAATATTATTTTATTGAATAATTGAAATGCATATACAATGTATATATTATAAATTAATTTGAAATTAATATTATAAAAAAATATTAAGTGTAAATAATTGTAATTGTAACATAGAAAATGTGGGTGTTCGGATATGGCTCTTTAATATGGAAAGTAGATTTTAAGTATGAATATAAATCTGTCGGATATATTAAAGGGTACCTTAGAAGATTCTATGGCTAAAATGTACCTTAAGGGCCATCGAGTTGGGCAACCAAAATTTTTTTGGAGAAAGGTCTATGCCTAAGTAACTGACCCGTAAAATCTTAACCGGCGGAGATTTATAGTTTTTTAGAAATTAATTATCAAAGTTTCATAATTTTTCATACAATTTCGAGCAACCATCTTGACATTTGTTTTTTTTGTTGCATTTCGTTTTTGCAAGTACAATTCTTGTAAAATGTAATTTTTTTCAATGATGGAATATTATGTATTCAATATTAAGCTGCGAAAGTCCGAATCTAGCTAAAAAACGTTACGCTAAAATAAGCATTGCATTATCATAAGACTTGCCACAGAACCGAAGCTGTCAACCCCGAATTCCACGTGGTCTTGTCTGCCCTACCCCTAGAGTGTATGTAAAAAGCCGGAGGCGCGGAGGGAGAGCAGCCCTCGCCCGCCGTGACAAAGCTCGGGAGCCGTGCGGAGCGGAGCGGCTGAGGCTGGTCGCTGAAGGCGACCAACAAGCCGAAGCTGTGAAGCGGAGTACGGGCGACCGTGCTTTGTCACGCAAGGGCGGAAGGGCTGCACTTCCCGTAGCGCCGGAGCTAAGGCAGTGTCTGACACAATATAAAAATCGATTTCTGAAAAATCGTTTTTTTTTCAAATTTGTATTTGCAATGTAAATATAAATCCATTTTTATGTAGCCCATGAATGGTACCATAATAAACAATCTCTGGGATCTCTTATCAGTAAAATCAGGAATTTTTTTAGTTCAGGGAATTCGATAATATTGTGAGTACATTCAGTTAATTCGAAATATATTTTTTTTACCATAAAAGAAAAAATCGAAAGTCGATTTGAGATCGAGCACACCAATTGGGTTAGCCCGCTTTGAGTAGCAGATCTGAATCGGAGCACCCTGACTTGAGTCAAATTAGGTCACTTTGAGTAGCAGATCTGAATCAGAGCACCCCAACTTGAGTCGATTTAGGTTACATTGAGTAGCATATCCGAATCAGAGCACCCCGACTTGAGTCGAGTTAGGTCACTTCGAGTAGCAGATCCGAATCGGAGCACCCCGATCCCACGTGGTCTTGTCTGTCACACAACTAGAGTGTTTTTGTAAAGCGAGGGGGCGACGAAGCGAGTCTTCTGGCGAAGGCCACTCGTTTCCCCCTCCTTAAAAAAGTTTACATTTTCTCCCGAAACTATTAAAAAAAATGTCAAAAATTACTGTATTTTATGTTGTATTCTTATCCCCCCTCCTTTTTCCAACCCTCCCTGCCAAATCTCCTCTCCATTACCCCCTTTTTCCTATTACATTTCGTAACATAACCTCAAAAATTGTTTTGCATTTTTCTCGAAAAGGGGGGGGGGGGGGTTCCGCACCTCCCCCTTCACAGAGGGGGTTCCTCTCCCCCTCTCCTCACCTCCCCCCCCCCCTTTACCCCCCTCTCAACGGCCCTTAAAGTACATTTTTACCGATTCTATCAACATAGTATCGATCACAGAGGAGTTCCTGAAAAGGTAAAAATCATAATTCATTACAATTTGATGGCAGCTTATAATCATGCCTTCACTCACTTGAAAACCTATGAAAACTATAATATAGCAAAAATTGTTATTGTAATCAATTACCTATTTAATAGGCCATCTGTATGCCGATTTTCAGGCAAATCTGTTCAGCAGTTTTTGCATTATAGAGCAATAACATTTATTGATTCAATTAAAACTGAAATTGTTTGGTTATAAGTTTTGGATAGATAGCTTTCGAAGTCTGGGAAAGGCCTTTGTTTTCTATGATTATCATAATATGAAATTGATTGTTTTAAATTGTATATTATATTTTTCAGCCAGGCAGAGTAGTTACCTTGATACCTAGCGATGACCCTAATAGTAAAGTATGGGGCATTGCTTATAAAATAAGAAGTGAAGATGTTGACGAAGTAACAAAGCATTTAGATTATAGAGAGAAAAATGGTTATTCCAAGCAAATAGTGACATTCCATCCAAGAGATAGCAAACTAGAACCTTTTGAATTGACTCTGTATGTGGCGACACAGGAAAATGAATCTTATGCAGGTAGTATAGTTGTTACCTTTAAAAAATTAAAAGAGGTTTAAAATTATTATTTTTTATTTTTTTCTTATTCATCTGCAATCAGCGGTTTTTGCTTTAAGTAATGTGTCGCATAAGCAAAGTTTGGGACATAGAGAGAGCCCCTCAGTGAGGACAAGGAGCAAGGAGGTTTAAAATTATGGGAAATTTCTATTCAGTTATTATCTATACAGACTTGAACTTTGAATGATGGACTTTTGACTAAATATATTTTTATAGATATTTATTTAATCCAACATGTTTTAGTTGCTTTTTTCTTTGATAGCATTTTTTTCAATGCCCTTTTATATTCATGTTTTACATTGAAGCCTGCAGCAGTTGTGACATTTATAATTGATATTTTGTAAAAATGCCTTGCCTTTTAAGTAGTGTGTCTACAATGTATGTTTTTACTCAAATGGTTGCATCATAAGTTCAAAAAGTTTATCGAAATATTAAAAAGTAAACAGAGTAATAAGAAGTTTAATCCATTCCTCTCATTATTTCAGGTGCGGCATCAATAGAAGATATAGCTAAACAGGTAGTTGTTTGTCGAGGGCCAAGTGGTTTAAATAAAGACTATGTGTATCAACTAGCAGATGCAATGAGGCAGATTGCTCCAGAAGTTGATGACGATCATCTATTCTCCCTGGAGGCTGCTGTGAAGGAACTTGATACTGATAAATAGAAAATTATAATTAGGATAATAATTAACTAGCTTTCCGCCCGCAGCTTCGTCTGTGGTTTTGCCCATGGTGTCTAAAACTGAAATTTAAAACATTTCAATAAACTTTTAAAAGAAAGTGTAAAATCGGCTGCATATTTTTAAAGATCTAAGGTTACTTATGGACAGACAGACAGCATGAAGTAACTTTGTTTTTTACTATGTAGTGATATTAACCCATTGAACCCCGAACGGCCCGATCGGTCCACGACACAATATATATTCTTTTGTGTCTGTGATTCCGGGGCCTGAGTTATAACATAATAATTTAAATTTTTTTTAATGTGTATTTCTTTTATTTTTGTGGTTGTGTTTGTTTTGTTTTGTTAAAACTGAGAATTTTATTGCTGTTATTTTCATTTATAATTTATATAAAAGTAATGGATAAAGAAATAGTATAATAAATAAAATATAGATGATTTATCCAATTTTAAATCCAAATTGGAATTACTTAATAAAATTATAGTTGATGGATATTTTATTCAATTTGTATTCCTACTAAATGTATTTCCTTGTTTTAAGTTCAAGTAACTTCAATTGCATTGTATAAAATGAGGATACAGTTAAAATAATTTTGCATGATTCCCAAATGTATAAGTATTGTGTAGTATATTATTATTAGTCTGTGGTATTGTATAGCATAATATTATGTTCTATAGGAAAAATACTGACAAGGCTGTAAAAATATAAACTCTTATTGAGAGTCATAATTCTAATTATATTTAATATATTTAAGGATAATATCTAATATAGTTGAATTTATATATTTTCGCTTTTCAATAAGAAATTTTCTTTTAGATTTCTTACTTATTGTTGTGGCTATGAAATTGTGATAAAAGCACAATTTAAAGTTCAAAAAGAGGACCCTTTTTTTATTAAAAAATAACATTAAAGTACAATAACCTTAAAAGCTTTTACTTATATAAAATTAACCATTTAAGAGGGTATGAAAAACTCCACAGTTGCAGTGTAATAAAATTCAAGGTTATAATTGTCTTTGATTATCATTAATTTCCAATTTAAATTTAATTTGCTCAACGTTTTGAACAACACGATTTTATATATTTCATGATAATTTAGAAAAAGCACATTTTTTAATTAGTTTCTAATTTAAAACTGAAACATTTAATAATTCATTTAAAAAATTTAAAATATGTAAGTAAGTACTGAAATGTAAATCGAATTGAGAACAATTTTTAAAAAGTCTTTTCAAAAGTAGTATCCTAATCTTACTAATATTATGAACACGAAAGTCTGTAAAAATGTATGGATGTATGTTTGTTACTCTTTCACTTTAAAACCACAATGGTCTTTCATGATACTTGGCATTTGTGTAGCTTATGTACAAAAATAATAGAAACATTTGCTTTTGCACGAGTGAAACCGCAAAGCTATTAATTACCTAATTATATAACTATTAACTACATAAATGGGCAAAAGATATCAATTATTTGCTTGATATCTGATACAGTATTTGATATTGATTTTATAAGATTGTAAGTAAACTGAAATAACATTATTGTAATAAAGATAAATATAATACAAATGTACAGAATGTTTCGATTTTGTAACAAATGTAGAGAAATTGTCAAGTATATTTAAGTTTAGATAGGATACCATTCAGATAAAATATCTAATGCTTATTGTAAGTATTATTATTTATTATATTTTTCAATATTTATAGGCAAGTGATAATATGAAATTTATGATATATCTATGTATGTATCTTTTCTTGTTATATTGTAATAAAAACAAATAATATTTTAAATAACAATTTTATTATGCAAAGTATTTCCTACACATTTTGTCATTTTAGGAACGTATGTTAACAAATATAAAAAAAATCAATTAATAAAATAAAAGTAAAACTATACATATTATATTTAAAAATTAGTTTCTGTAACAATTATTTGCATAACAGCATTAATCATATTTTATACAAAACATCATCACACAGATGCATGATTTATAAATAACAATAACACCTATATGTTGATAAAATTTATACATTTAAGTAATTAGTATAATTGGTTACCTAATACTCTAATCGAAATTTAGCAGAAAGGGTGTCACATGCCACTTTTCCTTATCTCTTCACGATAACCTACCAATGCATTAAGATAGCGTGCAGGAAGTATGACCTTCATTAGTTTTATACATTTATCGATACCTAATTGTTTCTTTTACTGAAAATACTATGTAATATTCCATTTGATACCTTAACAGCGATAAGGCAAACCGACGTCATGTGCTTCGACCAACCGAACAGGATTGCAGTTATCTTTGGCAAACGATATCACATCGACCGTTATCACTTGTCACTTTTAACTCCTTTATTGCGTCCAAGAAGTTTATCAAGGAAACTTCTTTTTCTTTTAACTTTTTTACCGTTGCTCTTTTGGTGTTCCAAGTTTTCACCTTCGGTGTTCATTTTGTCGATCAACGCTGGAATGGTTAAATCTACTATTGCATCCTTAGGTGGTCTTTTAGCTGATTCTCTGCTTAATTGCCTTTTTATAGGTGATAATTCGGGAACAAAGTCATTTTCCTCTGCTAGGGAATTCTTGGATTGATCTTTTTGTTCTGAAACATTATTATTTTCCTGTACTTTTTCCGGACCGTTGTGTAAAATTTCAATATGTGGTTGAACTTCCGGTACTTTTTCCTTTTCGACTTCATTTAATATGGTCTTTGGTTCATCAGTTTCTTTCTTTTCAAATACATCATCTATGTTATCTATGTTATCCGTACTATCGACACTGTCTGCTGCACTCGATGTCGACTTTGGAACTGAACCCACGACTTTCGGTCGCGTTGGCGGCAGAGTCCAATCCACAGGTTTACGCTGTGGAGAATATCTTTTGACAAGCTCTTCAAATAATTTTTGTCGATCAATTTTTGGTGAGCTCTCCTCATTGGGCAAACTTTGATATTTTCTTCTTTCTTGTGGCACGTGATTTTCTTTACCATCTTGAACATCTTCGTCATCCGTTGGTCCCAAATCGATTATAATACGCCGAACTGGCGTCGGTGTAGTATACGGTTCGGCGAAAGGAAATTTATAAATTTTTGGACTTTCGATTTTGTAACTTGTTACGTTCACGCTTTTAGCGGGCATCGAGGCGCGTACGCCGGTTCGAGTGAATGGACTATCAGTCGGCTCGTGTAGATTTGAAGTAAGAAAATCTCTTCGCATTTTAGAAAGTCGCCTCGTTCGTTCGGCGGTACTGTACCTGTAGTCTGCATCATCACTTTGATTGAGGTCCGATGTAAAGTTGTCGGAATATTTTCGTGGTCGAAAATCGTAATGGTTGCGATCCTCGCTCCTCGTTTCGCGCATACTGGAATAGCCAGCAGTGTTTCGTTTGAAGTTCGAAGTGGTTTTACCGTGATTGGACGTTATAATTGGCTCGACCTCTCTATAGGTTGGTGTCGGGGTCGTAGGTGACGGCAAGGGCAGGAACACCGTGTCGTGTTTTTCGAATACCTCGCGCCGTTGACTGAACTGGTCGCCGCCGATGATCTCCCGCGACTTCACACTAGTTGTGGGCGATTTAGCCGCCATTTCCGTTCGATAACAAACCACAACACTTTTGTTATTGATACTATTTTCCTGTAAACACTGTATTTCTATTTTCGTACGACACACATTATGACTTCACCGGTAACATCGTGCCTATAAAAGAGTACACGTCTACACGTTAAATTGGACAATAAAGGTAGTCCGGTCGTCCGTATAAGGCGGCCCGTTCGCGATATAATGATGAGTGATCAATAGAGTGGCTCCGATAAGATAGCGACGTCGCGTTAGCGCGATACCTACACAGTTTCTTTATCTTTCAGCAGTCGAAACAGTTGTGTAAATAGAAACGAAATAACACAATCATGTTCGTAATTAATAGCGGCCCGAGTGAAAGCAAACTGCGTCAGATCGTCGAACGTTCATTATATAATGAATATTAAATCTAACTCCACGATGCGTTAGAGTGACTTAGCCGGCTAGCGTTAAATGTTACGATACTTAATTTACACTCCGAAGCAATATGCAAACAATAGTTTTTGTATTCGTGTCAATAGAGACCGCGTTACACCGAATTTAATTACTATGTTTGTCCTATAGTTAAAGTATAAATTAACTGCCAATCATAAAGATAAGATATGCTTAGGAGCTCTACTTTGAGTTAATTAACAAATAGTTTAATAATTTAAAAAAAAATTCTTATAAACACGTTTTAAAGACTTAAGCACATAAATAGGTATGTTTTTAAATACATAACTACTTGAAAGTTAAATTATGTAGCCGATTTAAAGAGCAACCGATAGGTACCTAATCAATGCTGCTCTACTTAAAACAAATGTATTATCTATAGAACGTCTACATGTATTTTACAGCGATATTAGCATTTTAACGACCTAAAAGCTAGACTACACAATGACACACGTAAAATGAAATCGACAAATATCCTGAAAAGTAGGTACGTATGTTACCTATATTATTTGCAAAGATTTTTGAACCGGCGCGGGCGCACTGAGAACTGAGAATACACTTATAAAGTAGTACAATAACCTAAAATTTGTATGTAAACAACATAAAATATATCCACACTAAGCTAAGGCGAAGTACATATTTCACCACAAGACACGGCTTAATATCTATTGAACATAAATATAGAGTAAGTAAGGGGATACACTCTGTGGTAAGTAATTTTTAAACGCGGTTTCGAATAAATCGCATCGTGTAAACTAAAATGTTCTCGTAACGACTATTAATACGCGAGCGAACGTATGAATGAATCGAGAATTTTTCAATATAAGCAAATCACTTTTCAAACACACCACACTATACACAATAAAGAAGATTAACCGGACACAACTGATGATATGCACATAACAAAGGTCAGCGAAGGAATAATAGATTGCGAACGATATATTTGTAAACACAAAGCGAATCAGCGAACTATTTTGAATATGCGTACATCCAGTGATTTCGTGAAGCGTGCCATGTGCGTTTTATTTATAAACACTTGTTTTTTTTTTCATTTTAGCTGGGATCAGACGCTAATTTTACATGCATACTATGAGTATGTAGGAACACTATTTGTGGGAATACTCGGTCGGTCAGTGACATTTAGAATATTTATAATACTAAGGAGCAACAATGTCGATTGGTCCTTACGAATCCTGCCCGAAAACTGCTTCGTAGACTGAGTTTATTCGCGTATGAAGTAACCGTGGACGTAGGTATATGTTTATACGTTCTCTTCGAGCTTTCAACACAGCTAGTTAGTAGATATTTAATGAATGAAATAACAGTATCTATGCAATATTTTAAAATTTAACATGTTTTATCTCACTGGTAATTCTGGCGAGGGCAGGCGGAACCGGAGTCCGGAGGATAATAAGAAAATGTCAATACCAACAATTCAAAAATAAAACAATTTCCTGATGAGGTTTCGGAAATATACTTTACTTACTTACTCAAAAATATTTTTAAATTTTAGGGCTGGTATTTACTTAGTTAGGTAAGTAGGTATGTATGTCCTATGTATATTCTAATTTTCAAGGGTGGGAAGCAACATTTCCCGTTGAGTGATCATATGGAAGGAGTTTTGCTTAATATTTTAAAAATAAACAGGGCGTTACCACTAGCCGGGTATTTCAACGGTGATCTCATTCAATTTACATGCAAGCTCGAGGTAATCTCCAAACACGGTGTTGTGTGAAGGTTTAGTGGCAAAGCCAAATGTGATTTATGTTACAAAATATTTACATTGAAAGTCTGGCATTTAATGTTCTCGAACAACGTGATACACTTCGATGTAATTACTTGAGAGTGTGCAATAAGTTTCTTGTTAAAAATTCCCTCTATTTCTGATAAAATTAAAACAGATAATTGGGTAAACTAAATGAATTTTTAGTCAAGCACGTACGCCTGACTGCGCCCAGTTTCCAAACTAATGAGCACGCGGCCTAGAAATGATTCACGCTCTTAGTTTGTGCTTCCGACTCATTTTGCGCCATTGTCTGTATTCTTAGTTTGAAATCAATTTTTAATTAAATTTCAACGAGAAGTTGCATAAAATGTCTACTACGAAACGGTTCAAGAGTCAAGACAACGTGATTGACTAAAACAAAAGTTAACATTCCCAAAGTTCAAAACCGCGAGTGAGTCACCGTTCCACTTCGGCGGTCGTAGTCATAGCTTTCTTAACACCTGACTGGATTCTAAATGACTCGAGACAGAGTTATCAATAATTCAATACCTCTATAAGCCGAGGTGTCGAGGTATAGCCAGATTAGCATAACGAATTAAAATGAACATAATTTATAATTAAATTCAAAGATAGCGATTGTTCGCTCTACACAAAGAATGACGTCAAGTGTCGACTATGAGTACAATATTTTTTTAAATATAACTAACTTTTTATTTATTCATTTGCAAAAAAATAATAGCCAGCAGCTCATAAAAATACCAAATCTGCTTATTGGCACAATTTTAGCAGTTTTAAATTATTTCAACGAAAACGGGTCACGATATTATAACGATTTTATTTAGAGGCTATGTAACCTTGCAATGCAGCAATTTTCTGCACTTGTTAAACCATGTTATGCTTATGCTGATTGTAAGAATATAAAAATAATACTTTAGTAGGTACCAACATATTATTGTAATTAGTAATCATTTAACGAGGTCAAGATTTTCTCGACTGCGCGCGAGTTGCAATAGGTAATAAAGGTTATTTTCAGACCCATTATTGTAGAAGCCTGTGCGACATTATTTTATTTCGTAATTCTTTAATTTCATGTAAGTATCCTGTAGTGTTCAAACTTAATATAAATAAAATACATATCTGAACTAAAACCAATGTCTCTACCACAGATAATATAACACTATACTAACTAGTATCTCTACCTTCTGCTATTTAGGTACATCATATAACAAGACACAAAAGCCTTTTAAAATGTATGATGTATTTCCTATTTTCCTGGGCGGTGGAAACAATTACCATGAAATTTTCCTGAATGATACAGGAGTTTATAGAGCAACATATACCTAGTAGGAAATTTTATCGTACAATATGTGAACCAAGTTGCAGCGAACTGAAGCATTTAGAATTTAGATAACAATAAAAGGTAATTAAAAGTATGTAGACACTAGACAGGTATGTATCAGATGTAATGATAACACGAGTGTGTTTACGTATCAATTTACTATGAACAATAATTAATAATTTCAAATGCATCCAATGATAACGGAACACAACTTATGTTGCAGCACGCCCGCTCTTCTCTATATGGTCACCGTTTCTTTTAATTTGGAAGTCTACCAGGTGTCAGATTAGGTTGCAAAGGATTTTGTCATTCTTAACGATGGCTCTCTAATTACTGACCCACTTTTACGATTTTCCAAGCAAGAATTACTGTAAAATTTAGGAAATACTGAGCATAGTTGTTCATAGTTGGTCGCCATCCGTAAAGTCATCCTTCATAACCGATAATAGTCTTTCTACCTACTGATCAATTAGTACAATTAGCCATGATTACCTCATATCCAGATTTAACACACTAAGGCTAATGTGTTGTAGGTTGGTAGGTAATATATTATGTCCTAATGAAAGGAAATGCTATACAATGTTGCTTTTATAAAATCCGTGTCTCCGCACAGGACTATACCGATAAGGCAAATGTGCGACGTCCTTATTTACCATAATTGGTTCTACCTAGACAGGCACTGACAAAGCGGGTTGTTTATGTATCACAATAAAGACAGGATAAATCTAATAGGTGGCCTTTAACTCTTAATAATAATTGACTGCCTTTGTTGCCCGGTCATAAATCGTTAGAATTAAGAATACTTTTTGTGTATTTGCTTTTGTATGTACTTAACTGCGCTGCACTGTCTCTAAGAAAATGTAAAAAATACTAAGAGTATAATATATTTCTTGAATTATTTATGATATAATATTTCATAGCCATTAACAATAGTTATGGTTTGCTATAATTCATATCAAATACCAAGGTGAGCAATTCTAACGAATGGGGAAAATTATTGGTCTAATAAGATGCGTCGTTTTGAATAACAAGACGAGAGAATTGAAACAATACTTGATTCATGTTGTTTTTATAAAAATAAATCTAAGTGAGGCTAATTACGAAGCTCAAAATTTAAAATATTGCAAATAGATATTATATAAAATTCACTTATTTGCAGTTTTGTTTTGCGTTTGTGGCGCGTTGAGAGTAAAATTTCACGGTCGCGACTCATGGCAATGTGGCAATACCGTCACATCATGGAGTAAGGCGACGATTTTGGTATATTTGAATCTTGCCAAAGAAGTTTCACTTCTGACTTGTGAGCTCGGCACACACGCTCTTTTTTATTTATTAACAAAACCTAAATATACATATTTATAGTACCTACTTAAGTCTTTAAATATCCATTTCATTCTGTTAAAAAAAAACCTACCGGTCACGTTATCACAAAATTTTCAACTCAATTGCAGTTGCATTCATTATATAAAATGACCATTGATTACAATATTAGCTTATCATTTCAATGAAATCATTTATCAGTTAGGTACATCTGAGTATACCTACTGCTTGGATCGATAATAAAATACCGTTATGCAATTAAGGTGTGATATTGATGTTTTTATTTCTAGAACATTTTTATACTTATTGATGGACTATCGATTTATATAAGTTGATCGTAAGATAACTTTCATTTAATGAAACAGCATAATAATTAAGTTTTTAGGTAGAGGTTACTAAAAGAAGATAGAGCAGTAGAGCATATTGATGTTAAGTTGTAAAACTAGGTTTTATAGGACTTTTCCTGTTTGTTCATTGCTTGTGGTTCATTTGAAATATGAATTATTGTATTTTTTTAATTGATCAAGGTCTTCCAGCTTCCTGAACATAAAAATATATTTGAACCAAAGGTGTTTATTAGTAACTATTTTTTTATATCTAAGGTACCTACTTAACTAATGGGCGGTAATAGTTTCCATTACAAAATAGCAACAGCAAATTACATGAATTCCACAATCGTTTTGCTGTTGATTCTAATGATTGATTATGTTTCGTCCGAAACAAGAACAATTCCAAATATTTTTACACATAGATGTACATATAGCATGTACATAGGCAACCTGTCCTAGTCCTAGTCCGCGGCTCTTTCAATACGTATACTTACGTATACCACATATAACTTAATATGAACAGTTGTCCCATGAATTAAGGCCTATATCCCTCAAAAAAATTGGTACCTTACATATAAATGAACACGTGCTACGACTGGAACGCGGGCTAAATTAAATCACATTGTTTTAAATAAGATTGATACATATTTATTTGAAAACCATTGCGAAGAATAGGCTCTTCTGTAGCTAGCTACTAGTTATTATTCTGTGGTTCAGGTTTGAATAGGCAATTACAAATTCATACCTATATAATAATTTTATTAAGTAGGTCAAGTTAGAACCGTATTTAAGGTGTAGCATAGAAAATATATCTTTGCAAATTAGCACTGAAAATAAAAGAGCGGCAATTAGGTAAACGAGTCTGGCCATCATTAAAATTTGCACACAAAAAATGACAATGTTTTACACTAGACGCTAGTCTCTTGAGTCTAGAGCTACCTACTTTAATTAAGGTGAAGGGTTGAATGTTGGTTGTTACAGAAAAAGGAATGTTTTATTCTTATTTGTTATTAATTATTATAGTCGTAACCACAGACATATGTCTGTGGTCGTAAGTAACTAAGTATGTTATTTTTTTAATTAAAAAAAAAATAGATTTCTAGTTCAACTTTCAAGCTTATCTGTTCTAAGGTTATCATGGTGACCTTTTACTGATAATAAGTATTAGACTATAAACATTTCCTGTCTTCGTTTAATAATTAAGAATATTGTAAAAATAAGGTAAAGGTGCCTACTTACATCGAAATCAGAAATACTATCTACTGTACTTAAATCATAAAAATTCGTAAAAACCGTTAGGCGTTAGCGAATAATCATTTCATGCATAAATCTAAAATTAAAAAGAAAAATAATTTTATGAACGATTTCGAATAAAAGCATACTTAATACGTGAAAGTTTTGTTTTGCACTTGATATAACGATTTCGAATACAAACATTATATGTACACGGAAATTTTTGTTTTGAACTTGATAATTATAATTCTTTCGAAGTCATGTTTGTCTCCATACAGTCTAGCTTATCAGATCTGTAATCGATTGTCCTTGATAATTACTCTTTAATTGTATTCTAATGTATGCTATAGTGTTTCACGAATTACTAATGTTATTTACATAACAAAATGCTGACTGATAAACTTAATTGCTCCCAATGATTCACTCGGTGAGTTCATCGCTATATCGTACTAAACGTTTAAGATTCTAGCTATTCATTAACATACAGAATTTTTTAATTTAGGATAAAATGGTGTTAGAAATGACAGGAGAAAGTACTGAAGCCTATTGGTATGATTAAAATTTGTTAATTTGGAAATCACATTACATTAATAAAATATACTTACGTATGTTTGAATATTCAGTTTTATAGCATCTACAAATGATTTTTTTTAAAGAATAGGAACAATAGTAATCCGTAAATGTAACATAAGTAATCCGATTACTTATGTTACATAAATTGTAATCGTTACTTCGTAAAGATTTAACCACAGGATTTAACCTTGATGTAACCTGATACCTTATTTTGATCGAACAAGTCCGGTTCGAAATAAAGATAATTTTCCTAAAATTTGATCATAATCGAATCTTTCGATCACCTTTCGATAATTTAATGACGTTTATAATCTCCTTTAAACGCGATAGAGATTTCTTATGAATAATAAAAGATAGATAATTTAATTATACGATTTATTTCATAATTTATATTACATAATCAATAAATACATAGATCTATATTTCCTTAAATTAATAATAATACATTTACGACTTAGACATAATCTCCTTCATAGCTAGTTCAATCTTCAATTGAATACACGCCACTCTTTCTTGGAATATTTGGTTTACTAAAGCGAGTCGTTTTTGCTCTAATAAAGCATTTTCTTTGATCAATCGTTGCTTTAATTCCTGGTCTTCTTGACTACAATTCTCTTTTTCCTTATGTAGACCACCTTCTTGTTTATTCTTCAAAGCAACATGACTCCTAAGTTTAACAATTTCAAACTGTTCCGAGTTGATTTTGGCTTGCAGTAATGATTTGAGTTGTAGATATTCCGCGTTTTCCAATTGCAGTCTTAGTACTTTCAGTTCTTTTTCCGTAAATTTCGGTTTCTCTATGACTTCTATTGGTTCAGTTTCTTTTGTTTCTGGTTTGAAGTCGAAATTATCTTCAAATTCTACTGGGAATGCTTCAACGTTGGGTGAATCAAAGTCTACAGGGAATGTTGGATCTTGTTGTATATCTGGTTCTTTACTATCTGTTGCATCATTGCTTGGAATTTCTTCTGGTTTCTTTTGTTCGTCTTCAGTTTGTTCGTTTGTTTGTGTTGGAGCGTCTTCCTGTTTGTCATCGATGGATGGCTGCTGAGTCGACAACGAGTGCGGCTCAACGGATTTTTGAACTGCCCGTAGTTTTCTCTGTTAAATAAAATAGATAAGTTAAGGTTTGTGGCCTTATTCTTTATAGTAACAAAACTGCCATGAAATATTTTATGGGTCTATTGTTTTACAGTTCGTTATTAGACGATGATGAGAGGATTTTTCAAGAGACTATAGTCATGCCTATAGGTTGGTTATACAGTCGTAAATACAAAATTTCAGAATAAGTAAATTGGCCATAAAATATATTTCATTGAATAATTATTCTATATGTGTGAGAAAGAGGAGGAACATAGCTGCAAATGTTAACTAACTTTCCCACAAAGGCGCGGTAAAGCATGCATCTCTGAGAATATGTAAGAATATGGAAGATGGAAATCCATGAGGGTTGTCGCGTAAGAACCACAGGATAGTTCTTTAGCATATATTATATAGTTACATATTACTATGTAAAATTAAATTGTAATATTGACATGATTTTAAAAGAGCAACTATGGAGTTTCTTGCCGGTTCTTCTCCATAGATACTGCTTTCCGGAGCGGTGGTAATTGTTAAAAAAATGTTATGAGAATTCAATAGTGCTTTTATAAGAAGTCTAATTGAATAAATAAATGTTTGAGTTTGAATTTGAAATTGTATTTTTTATGTGAAATAAATAATTAATTATTATTTACCTTTAATTGCGTAACAATTCTCTGCGCCTCCCAAAGCTGCTGGTCCCGCGCTGGTGTTGTAAAACCGGCGTGCATTTCTGAATGTATTTGACTCAAGAGTGATTCTTGCTTTCGAAGTTCTGAACTGATCTCACTCGCTGTGTCCGGGAAGTCGGGGGGGATCGATAGGAGTGGGGGCACGTATCTGGAAAATTATTGGTTATAAATATAAAAAATAATTAATATTACTAATTTTTGAAGTGAAAACTTCCTTAGCGGCGTTGGGTATAAAATCTTAAACTCTCGTCAGGACACGTGACCTGATCGAAAAAGCGTAAGACGGATGGATATCAAACATGCTCAACGTTAATAATCAAGTTTTCACTTCTGCCGGCACTCCCGGGGTGCAACTGGTCTTTTTTTTTATCCCGGGGTGACAGATGTAGGAATGAAACGGAAATCCGGCTATCCGGTATCCGGCCTATCTAACACTAATTAATATTCGTATCCGAAACATAGATACGTGGTTGGCTGAATATCCGGTATCCGGTATGACTACATAGTACAAAACAAAGTCGCTTTCTCTGTCCCTATGTCCCGTTGTATGCTTAAATCTTTAAAACTACGCAACGGATTTTGATGCGGTTTTTTGTAATAGAACGAGTGATTCAAGAGGAAGGTTTTATTATATAATTTATTAGGTTTTAGACAAAGCGGGCGAAGCCGCGGGCTTAAAGCTAGTATTATATAATAATTAAATATACTAGTTTTTTTTATCCCGGGATGACAGATTTAGAAAAGAAACGGATATCTGGCCTATCCGATGGCCATTACACTTTACGGCTGAATACCGGATAACTAATATTGGAATCTGGCTAACTCGGCATGGATGGCCGAAGATCCGGCATGGTAAACTGCTATCTAAATAAATAAATACACACGTTCTTTTTGAAGTGAAACTTCTTTATCGGGGTTGGACAAAAATTTAGTGTAACATTTTTGCGTTACGCCGTACGCGTGACATTTTTGCGTTACGCCGTACGCGTGACATTTTTGCGTTACGCCATACTCGTGACATTTTTAAGGTCATAAAGAAATTTCACTTCTTTAACGTGTGTACTCTAGTACACGCATACATTTTTAGTATCTCATACGTTACACCATCTACAGGGTAGAAACTTCTCTATGAAGCGTTTTATAAAAGTTTATAACATTTTCAGATTTTTCACATAATATTAGAAAAAATTTTCTTACTTGGTCAAACGAACATCTGGGAAGAGTTTATCTGCTTTGCTGATGAGGTAAGATAGTAGATTCTGTGACATGTTCAACGCTGGACCCATCACATTTGATAAGAGTTGAATATTTACGTGATTTACCTGAAAATTGTGCATTTTTATATTATTTTTTGAAAAAAAAAATATAATAAATTAATAAATAAAATATTCAAGAGTACTTCTTATGACCATGGATTTTTCACGGATACGACAATTTTAAGTTGGTTGACGTAAATAAAGGTCAGAACTCATTTTTCAGAATTCGAGTTTTTTGGGGGGGAGATTTTAATGTGCAAAAAACATTGCCATACCATTCTAGATATTCCTTATTGTGAAAGTAAGTTTGATCCCTGTATTATTATTAACTGATATTAAAAAACTACCTGTTCATTAGCTAGAACACTCTCAAAGTGCTTCATAAGCCAGGTCAAGAGGCTATAGTTGACAGCTGTGAGTTTGTGGACGAGGAATAGCAAGGTATGTATAGTATATGTGGGCAGTATACTATATAATTATTTTTTATCTTTTTAAACATATTAATAAATTACCTGTTCATTAGCCAAAACACTTTCAAAATGCTTCATAAGCCACGCCAATAAGCTGTAATTAACAGCTGGTAGTTTATTGACGAGGGCCAACATAGTGACTTCACGTTGTGGTTCTGCTATAGCCGTGGCTTGTTCGAATTGCCCGTGAAGCTCTTGGGTGAGAATAGATTCGGGGAGTTCACTGAAAATTTTAATATTAAAGGTAAATAATAACGTCAACAGTTGTTTAAAGAAGGCATTGACTTAAAATTGTATAAGTATATAGATCGTCTAAATGTCTGCCTAATAAATGCGTAGGCAGAGTTTTTCTTCAGTCTTTTTTTAGGTGATTGTAAGTGCAGTTTTTTTTATTATAAATACGTACATGTAAGTTTTTATTGTTTACATATTACATCAATGGTAAATAAAATTATAGATATGTACACCAATACATTAAGTATTTAATCCATTTTCATCATTTAAACTTTTAGGTTTCATCTAAATCCGTCCAGTAGTATTTTCGTAACAGTATCAAACAATCATACATCCATCCATCTTCACAAACATTCGCCTTTGTAATAATATTATGTACACTAGCTTTCCGCCCGCGGCTTCGCCCGCGTTTTCAAAGAAAAACCCGTTCCCGTAGGATTTCCGGAATAAAACCTATCCTATGTCCTTTCTCGGGTATCAAAATATCTCTATACCAAATTTCATGCAAATTAGTTTAGTAGTTAAGGCGTGATTGAGTAACAGACAGACAGACAGAGTTACTTTCGCATTTATAATATTAGTATGGATATAGCCTTCCTCGATAAATGGGCTATCTAACACCGAAAGAATTTTTCAAATTGGACCAGTAGTTCCCGAGATTAGCGCGTTCAAACAAACAAACAAACTGATACACAAAAAGCTATAAGAAGCTGAATCAACACAACGACGACAACAACAAAAGAGGGCGTTAATTTTTGATAGACATAAATTTGAACCTCAATGTAATAATAGTTAGGTTTATGTGTGACGATTTAATAGTTAGGTTTGTGTTTAGGTTAGGTTAGGTTAGGTTAGCTTTTTAAAACTAAATTATTTCTGGCCACGAAATTTATAATCGTAATATTAGCTGTTTTGTCTCTCTTTTCTCGGAAAATTCGAAATTTTTCAAAATCGAAAAAATTCGGCTGTTCAACAACAAAAACAGGTACCTCAATGTACTAATAGTTTGGTTTCTGTGTGACGATTTATTAGTTAGGTTTGTGTTTAGGTTAGGTTAGTAATTTTTTAAAACTATATAGTTTCCTTTCTCTTTTCTCAGAAAATTCGAAAAAAAAAATTTTCCTAACCTAACCTAACCTAACCTAACCTATCCTTTTCCACCTTATAGAAATTTTTCCTGACGTATAGAAATTTTCCTGGCTTATATTAATTTTGCTGACGTATAGAAATTTTCCTGGTGTATGGAAATTTTCCGAACTTAGAAAAATTTTCGTAACCTAACCTAACCTATCCTTTTCCACCTTATAGAAATTTTTCCTGACGTATAGAAATTTTCTTGGCTTATATAAATTTTCCGGACGTATAGAAATTTTCCTGGCGTATGGAAATTTTCCGGACTTAGAAAAATTTTCCTAACCTAACCTAACCTATCCTTTTCCACCTTATAGAAATTTTTCCTGACGTATAGAAATTTTCCTGGCTTATATAAATTTTCCTGACGGATAGAAATTTTCCTAGCGTATGGAAATTTTCCGGACTTACAAAAATTTTCCTAACCTAACCTATCCTTTTCCACCTTATAGAAATTTTTCCTGACGTATAGAAATTTTCCTGGCTTATATAAATTTTCCGGACGTATAGAAATTTTCCCAAAAATTTTCCTAACCTAACCTATCCTTTTCCACCTTATAGAAATTTTTCCTGACGTATAGAAATTTTCCTGGCTCATATAAATTTTCCGGACGTATAGAAATTTTCCTGGCGTATGCGAATTTTCCGGACTTACAACAATTTTCCTAACCTAACCTAACCTAAACTAACCTATCCTTTTCCACCTTTTTCTGACGTATAGAAATATTCCTGGCGTATGGAAATTTTCCGGACTTCGAAAAATTTTCCTAACCTAACCTAACCTAACCTTACCTAACCTATCCTTTTCCACCTTATAGAAATTTTTCCTGGCGTATGGAAATTTTCCGGACTTAGAAAAATTTTCCTGACTTATACGAATTTTCCTCATCTGTTTAAATTTTCCCGACTTTAAGAAATTTTCCTGGCGTATAGAAATTTTCCTGGCGTATGGAAATTTTCCGGACTTAGAAAAATTTTCCTGACTTATACGAATTTTCCTCATCTGTATAAATTTTCCCGACGTTTAGAATTTTTCCTGGCGTATGGAAATTTTCCGGACTTAGAAAAATTTTCCTGACTTATACGAATTTTCCTCAGATAAAATTCATTTATTTATTCCTACTTTTACCCCTATATCAAATAAATGGATGAACCGATTTTGATAAAACGTTCACTTTCATCTTAATCTTAATACTATCTTAATACTATTATAAAGGCGAAAGTTTGTAAGGATTTATGGATGTATGGATGTTTGGATGTATGGATGTTTGTTACTCTTTCACGTAAAAACTACTGAACCGATTACAATGAAATTTAGCACACATATAGAGGGTAACTTGGAATAACACATAGGATAGGTTTTATCCCGGAAATCCCACGGGAACGGGAACTATGCGGGTTTTCCTTTGAAAACGCGGGCGAAGCCGCGGGCGGAAATCTAGTTTAATATATATGACTTAGATTCGACAACTTTAATTTTTTTCATTCCCACTTTTACCCCTATAGGTAGGTATAATAAATGGATGAACCGATTTTGATACACTTTATCTAAGAACCAGCGTCGGAAAATATGCTGCCTAGCAAAAAACCGCATCTAATTCGGATTACCTGTTAGCGAGCTACGGTGGAACAAACAGATACACACACACAGACACACATAGCGGTCAAACACTTATCACTCATCTTTTTGCGTCGGGGCTTAAAAATATATGTAATACGACATAATTTAAAGGACATTTTATGTATAAAATTTACCTAAAAATAAGCATAATTTTAATTTGCCCCTCCCCCCTACTACCTCAGCTTACCCCCTCACCCCCACCCCCACCACCAGAAATAACTTTAGCGTATAACAGATAACTTACGTTTTATCGTACACTGTATAATAGTGTACCATAGAATGCCTTAGCAAATGTTCGCCGTGAATACTTAAATGGTCATAACTTTTTTATTTATAAACCGATTGACATGAAATAAACACTAAATGTTAAATGAAGATTACCAAAATATATTAGTGAAAACCGCATTTAAGGCGAAATGAGACCCAAAACAGACGTTTCGAGCGCACGGAGAATTAATTTTTTTCTTCAAAAACTTTGAATTAGATTTTTTTTATTTATCGATTTATTTAATTGAAGAGTTTGTTTAGTGACGTTTGGGAACCGAAACACGATTGACAAAATTTGCCTCGATAGAAAAACGTTGTGAAGTTGCCCAAAAATTAAACGGTGAATCAATTTCATTTGGACAATAGTAAAGTAATATCAATGAAACTTTATCCACATCCACTTCCATTCAATTCTTGAGGGACGTACGGGATTACACTTTTCAATTAATACATCAGTAATTTAAAAAAAATATATTTATAAACTATGATCAAAAAATTGCGCGCAGGCCGGTCGCTTCCGCCGTTCCGCCTCCTGTTAGTCGACGCCAACGCGTCTTACAGAGCAGTCCTGTACAACTTTTTCGCGCGGTGCCGTTGTCTACTCGCATACGTGATTTAGTGTTAGTGTCACGGATCATCGGATAAGCCGTTTCTGAGATTAGCGTGTTCAAACATACAGACAAACAGACAAAAAAAATTTTAACGACAGTTTTGGGTTTGGGATCGATTTAGTAATAACCCCTGCTAATTTTTTTTTACATATTTTCATTGTACAGACACCACTTTTCTAGAATTTTATTATATGTATTGATAAAATAAATAAGGGAGGTTCGTGTCCATAGAGTGGGAACATATACGGACTGATGATGATGATAAAATAAAGAAATATTCATCCTAGTGGTTGATTTTACGCGCGCGGATTTTAAACGCTCTCCCCGTGACATATGAGTGTGAAACGTCGGGGGATAATAATATAATGAATAAATCGCGTTAAAAATCCGTTAATCGTTATAATCTTCAAATTCTTAACATTACCTAATAAAGCTCTTCAACATAGCACAAGCAACTGCTACATCCCAATGGTAAGGGAAAGTTGGCCCACGGTCCGTGTATAATTTGCGTAGTTGTTGCAATTTTATCTTGTCTGGCTCTGTGCGATACATTTGGTTGGATTTTATACCGTGCGCCTGAAAACATAAAAAAAGATTTAAATAAAAATCGTGAATTAAGAAAGAACAAAAAAAACCTCTTATTGCTGTACCTTGTCGATGCGTTCTTTATCATCATATACAATTTAATCTCTTCACAGATCTCTCAAAGATATAAAGATATCAATTGATAGAGTTTTGTTACAGTTTAAAACTACAAAAATACATGAATGTCCATAACCATGTCATTAGTTAATCCATATTTAAGATATTTTATATAGAGCAAAGCTCCGACAATATTATAGAACTAGAGGAATGGGAGTTTTTAACACGATTCTAGTAGCTTCATAAACCGACTTCTTTAGATTCGATTTTGATTCACTTTAAACGGACAGATTTATTTAAAATTTACACATTTATCAAAGACAATAAAATTTTCATGAAATTAAGCGTGTTTTTTATGTATTTTTATTATCAAGTCTCAACGTAAAGAGTTACCTATCGTACTATTATTTACATAACATCCCACTGCATTATATAAGCTGTCCTCGGTTTTTAGTAACAATACCAAATACCTACGTATTTTGTGTAGCGAACCATTTCAATGTCATATGACATATCCACTCCTACATATGCTATTAAATGTCAACTTGCATCTGAATGTCATTATTATTTATTCGATATATTTGCATTGTGAATATTTTATATTATTTGCATGTATATAAGTGTCCTTGAATATAATCGTAATAAAATCATATTGAGTTTATAGTAATGTTTGGAGTTGACAATGAAAGTACATAAATAGATTATTATATATTAGTACAAACATCGTATTTATATGCTACACAATTTTACGATATTGATTGATTTTAGTGTTTACAGTAAATAACTAAACAAATAATTTTATTTGGTTGGTAAAACTATATAAGTAAGTATTATTATATGTATATATATAAGTAGTATGTATTATTATATAGTATGTATTATATTTTCTTTTGTGTTTTGAAAACCTAGAATTACCCATTACCCTATCATTGGGGAAAACCCGCGAGTGATATCTGCTTTATTATTTAAGCATTTCTTGAAATAATGGAAAAAACAACCAAAATATTCATACATCTATGAACGAAGGTCTTCTTTTTGCAGTGCCAGTTATTATTCGAATACATTGCGGAGATTAAAAACAAACTTTATAAGGTTGGTTTATTTAGGAGTACCTACTCCTTGGTACCTACCAATGATTAGAAACTTTTCCTCATAGGTATAGTGGTTTCGAATTTCTTTTTTTCAACTTTCATTTCAAATATGCAATATTTATTTGGAAAGCAATGTTCTCTTGTAACATATCTATACTTATTTAAATATTACAAAGCTGAAGAATTTATTTGTTGTAACGCAGCGCACTAATCTCATGAATTTTAGTTCAAATTGATTTTGTTGAATAGTCTACTTATCAAGGAAGGCTATATGCTACGACCAATAGCGACGAAGCAGCAATCAAAATAATCCTTAGGAGTAGACGAAGTTGTGTAGGTATGCAAAAGTGTAAATATAAAATAATAAACCTGCAAATAATCGATGCTGTCCCTCACGACCAGCGGCAGGCCGGTGTCGTCGTGACATCTCGAACGTTCCACGGACTGCTGTAGTGGAACTCCGAATATTGGCAGAGCGACTGGAAAAGAACGATTAAAAATATTTTATATGCTACTTCGTCATCACATAGTTGAAAATGGATGTAATAAAAAAAAGACGGGTTGC
This sequence comes from Colias eurytheme, assembly GCF_061535395.1. Classification (NCBI taxonomy): domain Eukaryota; kingdom Metazoa; phylum Arthropoda; class Insecta; order Lepidoptera; family Pieridae; genus Colias; species Colias eurytheme. The sequence goes on along the minus strand of NC_142999.1, from coordinate 5,893,431 downwards.
ACTCCGGGAGTGCCGGCAGAAGTGAAAACTTGATTATTAACGTTGAGCATGTTTGATATTTTGGAATGGTATCCGTCTTACGCTTTTTCGATCAGGTCACGTGTCCTGACGCGAGTTGAAGATTTTATACCCATTACAGAAAAAGTGCTCAACGCCGCTAAAGAAGTTTTCACTTCAAAAATATTTTTATTTAGTTATGAACAGGAAAAGTTAAATTTTATGATTGGATAATTTGATGTTACAAACCTAAGTAGAAAATATTGTTATGTTATACAAACACATTTAACTGTGTGTAGATTTTCGTTTCTATGATATTCTGAAAACATCTATCTACTGATCTACATTCTATACTCTATGAAGTGCTACTCGAATGCAGTAGGTATCTTTCGCACATATCGATAAGACGCTAACTAATCCACCAAGAAGACAATTACTTATATAAAACCAGTAATTCTATAAAGTAGTGGAATAATTCTAATCCCTCTACAAGATTATATTACAACAATAGTTTTATATTGCATTGTAGTGTTAAATACCATTTATAGTTGATGCTCTTTATTTACAAACCAGTCGTAACATTAGATATACAGAAAAATTATTAAATAACTAGTGAAGCTTTCTACAATATTTTTTTTGGATTGATTGCATTAATCTCTCATCCTTTGATGAAGGACCTAACCTTAGGGCATTGCCTTAGGGCTAACAAATGAAAAATAATAGTTTTTCCTACATTATTGAATTCTGTTTAAAATTTTAAAAACAATTGATATTTAGATGTCATTGAAAATTACCATACAATATAATTTTATAAAGTGTTTTAACAATTAAAATTTAAAACATAAATAAACCATTACGGAAAAATTGTGAGCGAATGAGAGAACGATAGCGTAACAAATAGAGATACTTAGTACGCGTTTTTGTAATTTTATCCGGATTGAATTTAGCCAAAATAATCTCAAAATGTAATTTTTAAAATAATAAGAATAAACTTATTATGAATATAAAAGCAGTGGTATATACCACCTATATAACCATCATTTATAAAAAGCAGTGTTTTTGCGATACTTATAAGTATTGAAAATGATAATAGCACAGATTAATAATAATATACTACGTATACAAATAATAGTAAAAATTAATCATACAACGAACCTAGTATTGCATCTAATGAGACGAGTGTCATTCGTTGTAACCTTGTTTTCGCTTATATGTACCTAATTATGTTAATTCGTATATTATTATGAATGTCAAGCACATTGTTCATTCATATTAATCTTGTAATTATAAATATTTATAATCATTATCCTAATACAGGTAAAAGAAAAGAATAATAGGTATAGAAGTAAGTGTTATCTTAAGATTTAATGCAATTTAAAATTAACCCATAAAATAAATTAGGTAAAATCTGTGAAAAAAAAACAAAAAATTTAATATTAGAGCATGCCTTCGAACATTCTGGACATAGATAAGTTAATCAAGGAATATAATATACACCCTTACCTTCACACTTGTAGTCATTTAAAAAAGGATTAGTGCAAAACATAATAATATTGCTATTGTGTTGTTGATAGTTACACAATTTTAGTTAACTTTTATCACTAGTCGCCTTGAGTTTTGTTTTGTTTCGTTACCACAGATAATAAACTTGACGTTCTTATCGCCATGAAAGCGGGGCCTCGTTTAATGCAATTTTTAGAGTACATACCATACACCTACTGTTTCTTTTGTTTACTCATTGCTGTATTGATAATGTATGTTTGATAAATGTATAATTTACGAGATGACCATTTTTTAAACGAAGCCAAATTTATAGTAAATAAAATATTAAGTAAGTACTTATATGTGTTGCCATCTAAAATTGTAAGATAGAAAAAGGAGGAAAATGCATGTAATAAAACCATCTTATCTCCATTGGTACAGTGGAGCGCTCGTTATAATTTCGAGTATGTTTGCTTCGATATCCGGGTGTTGACAATTGACATTGTGTACATGAACTTACATGTTATCATACTAAATGCGTGAATATCAGTCTGAAATTTTATTTGCCCAGTTATGAGATACCTAACTACTTATGACTATTTATTATTTATACATAGCCACCAAAATAAGGCTAGGTACACGATTGACGATACGTAGATGGTTAACCTTTGAAATAATCTGAATCGATTAATGTAGAATCATGGTTGACTGCCATAATAAAAATAACAGTAGACATAGAGAAAATTCATACAAACCGTCATCATTATATAGCTAAAATTGTCAAGGGCTACAGATTCTCTTTACAAACAATTTTTTTTTCGTAGTCCCAACCGGGAATCGCATCACGGACCGTCGTTCTACTCTCACTCATTGACCACTGTACTAAACAGGCTTCATTCATACGAACTTTCACGTGTTTAATATTTGTAGCCTTTAGATTAGTAGGATAAGCAAATCTAACATAAAACTCACCTCCAAGGGTAAAAATCTCTTCAAAAGGCACCCCTGTAGTTACTGTGGATGGAACTTTCGTCAACTTCTTATCTTTCTTATCCTTATCTTTTTCTTTCACCTTCTCCTTTTCTTTATCCTTAACCTTTTCTTTGTCTTTATCTTTAACTTTTTCTTTCTTGTCATCTTTCAATTTTTCCTTTGATTCCAATTTAAATTTCGCCTTTTCTTCTTTCTCCTACAAATATATTAGACAATAGATAAAATTTGTTTTACGAACACTTACATTCTTAAGCCTAAATGACCAAATAGATTAAGAAAAGATAAGTCGATAAATGGGTTAATGAAGTTCTTAGGTACCTACTTAATTACGTAGTTCATTACAATAGTAGTTTTTGATGTGTAACATGCGAACAAAATGATAATTGGCAAAAAAAAAACAATTCTTTAAATTCACGCACTTACTATTGTATTTGTAGGTAACTAATAATATTTATTTCAATTAAGTCTTAAGTTCGATAAATTTTAAAATCTCCGATACGATATGGCATCTCAAATCAAACAAATTAAATTAGGGTCAGGTGGGGTAAGTGAAACTCAGGGGGAACTGAAACGCTCATTCATAACTATAAAACTAATGAGTGTATCGATACTTCGCTCTTAGTTGGTAAAACAGAATGGCGATGTGGTTTTATTGATAAAACATAGATGTCGCTATCATCATTTTCTACACCAATACACAAAAAAGAATTTTTTCAACTGTCAGTTGTCAAAACACGAGTTGGAGGAGTGATGTTTTCGGTTTTCGTAAAAGTTTTAAAAGAAGTGTTTTAAATGTACCTAATGGTAAGTACTGAGTAAAAAGTATGTACTATCTAGTCCAATGATTATATTTCGATAAATCCTACGGATAATTGAGTTTTGGCTTTGGTAAAAACTAAACCTAAAAAAGTGTCAAGTGGGGTAAGTGAAACCTAATACACGGGGAAAGAGAAACGTATGTTTCACTTCCCCCGTATCAGAAATCACAAACATTTTTACGTGATTAAAAATGTTGGTGATCATAAATTTACTGTTTGTGTCTAAATGATATTTTTATTTGTTATTAATTGCTTTAATTGCTTAATAACGTAAACCTTAAAATTGGCTTGCATTTTAGTATAAAATTGGGTAACAAATTTGGTGATCATTTAATATTTTTGAACAAAATTTTTTCTTAATTTGGTGATCAGTTAAAAATTATGCCTTTTTGATAAATTTTGATAGATCAAAAATAGGAAGGTATTTTTTGGCAAATTGTAAAAATTACGCTTAACAATCGGAGATCGGTTTTATTGTACTCACATTATATTATCTTTTTTCAGGTTACTAAAAGATGCCTCGAAATTATATACGTAAAACGAACAAAGCTGCCTACTCTACAGAGCAACTTCAAGAGGCATTTTAACTTCTATGTGAAAAACATGCAACAACTGAATTATTTCATAGCTTTATTAATGTGCCTGATGCTTGTTTCCGTAATTGTAAGCAAACTTTTAAGTCAGTAAAGAAATTTATTTTTATTTTGTTTTTCATTTCACTACCTATAATTTCTGTTTTAAATTTTATACAAATGTTTGAGACATCTGACCATGGTAACTATGTTTCACTTACCCCAAAATACCTTTTTTGTTTTCTTTTCTAAAACTAAGCCTTATATTGATTGTAGAATATAGACATTAGAGAAACAAACTCTGAATTGTTGCCTTAGTCAGGTAATCGTTGCATAAATACAACATTTAAGTATATTTCTGACGTTTGTTTCACTTACCCCTTTCCAGGGGCAAGTGAAACAAAACCATAGTCTGAAGATATTGATTGTTTTCTCGCTTATGGTAAGACTAAAGAGCTGTTTGTCATAACTCCATGAATCATTGGCTAACGGAGAGTACTGTGCAAGAAATGCTACTGAAATTGATTGTCGCATTACTGCGTCAGATGCCGTTACGTTAAAATACAAGTAAAGTATGTTTCACTTCCCCCACTTGACTTATAAATTGTTTATTTATTATTATTTATATTTATGTACATAACATTGCTGTGGCATAAACTAGGCAAATAGGCTTTGTTTGTCACACCGAAAATATTCTAGCAATTTTTTTGCGGTACCCACTGACCCAGATTGAATAGGTCACAATAAGTAGAAATTACAAGCGTCTCGTTTTTAATTTACAGTCGATTAATTATTTATGAGAAATAATAATATCGATTGAACAAGTGTATTATTATCATTGCCTTATTTTTATCTCACCATAAGTTAGAATACCCACATTAAAGCACAACAATAAATAAATATAACACTTCGTTATAACACCGATACGCGAATTTCAGTACAATGTTATGACGCGATAAGGATATCTATCTAATCGAATACAAATAAATCGAACCTTGCTAAACACGCTACGCAGGTGATGCATATCGCGATTTCAAAACAACTGAATAAAGTATGACTGTCCGCTGTTTATCCGCCAAGGCCGTGTCTGACTACTTAATAGTGAAATTATGTATAGATTCAACCAGCCGTGAAAACTCATGGTGACGTTTATGGAAGTAACAAAACATCGCAAATTGAGCGTAAACAATATTACGATTCCAATAAACGTCGCTCAGTGTCGTGTTCATAAGAAGAGACAGAACATTATTCTGACTTACTCTTATCATTTAGATTTTAGGCGTACGAGAAATGGATTTTGGCTCATTCACTCGTTATGCACACAAAAATTGGTCAAGCCGTTTCGGTGTAACCGCGACACGACAATTATGTTGTACTAGCTGCACTCCGCGGTTTCACCCGCGTGGCTCCGTTCCTGTTGGTCTTAGTGTAATGATATATAGCCTATAGGCTTCCTCGATGAATGGACTATCTAACACCAAAAGAATTTTTAAAATCGGACCAGTAGTTCCTGAGATTAGCGTTTTCAAACAAACAAACAAACTCTTCAGCTTTATAATATTATAGTACAGATTATAAAAAATAGGAATGTAGAATGTCATTTACATGGAAACAGGTATAAATCCTTTCTGTTTCAGCTCGGCGGTAAATTCTGTACTTGTGGAATTTCGTAGAAAAGGTAGGTAAAGGAAGGTATGACGATTTAACGGCTTTAAATCCGTGTATAATATCTCGTCAACTATTTATTTTAGTAAGAAAAATAATTAATAACTATTTCTATCTAATTTTAAAAGACCTATTCAGACCTATTCTCATTCAACTCATACATATTCACCAATTTATTTTAATCATCACCACCACCGCCACCCCTAAGAGCCAGCGCGCACGAGCAACTTTGTCTCCGCAACTATTTTGTCTCTCCCATCAATTTGTATGGGGAGTTGCGTCGCTACGTGCGCGCACTTTCATACTAGCCCATGGGTGGAGAGACAAAATAGTTGCGGAGACAAAATAGTTGCGGAGACAAAGTTGCTCGTGCGCGCTCGCTCTAAAACTTATTTTTTTAAATGTTGCTCTATTTGAAGTCGAAATTGAACATATATGTATATCTGTGGCACCTATACAAAATTTTGAAGTTAAGATTTTTTCATGTATGAAAATGACGTAATGAAACCGAATGAGTTATAGATTTTATTACAAAATTTTCAAATTAAAGTGGAACAAATTAATGTTTCTTTAAAAAATCTAAAGTATAAAATGCAGTTTCATAAAGAGATATTATGTATAAGGATAAATAATATATGTACATATATAATTTTGTTTTATACAAAGTATAAATTTTATATAATGACGCTTGCTCTAGCTAAGTTGACATCCAGCAAACAAGCATTCTTTGAATATTCCGTTGAATCTTTGCAAACGCACTAAGAACAACGAAAGAATATAGAGAATACTTGTTTACACTAAAATAATTTGGCATAGTGGGGGTAGAATGAGCATTTGCTCATCTGCCCCCTAGTCAAGTGGCTTTCTGTTAGCGTAGCGTTCAATAGAATAGACTATGAATGTATGAGATTGACGTAGGCTGTAGATAAACGTATCTAGTCAAGTGGCTTTCTGTTAGCGTAGCGTTCAATAGAATAGACTATGAATGTATGAGATTGACGTAGGCTGTAGATAAACGTATCTACAGCTTACGTCAATCTCATACATTCGTAGTCTATTCTATTGAACGCTACGCTAACAGAAAGCCACTTGACTAGGGGGGCAGATGTAAATGGATAGTAACACAAATTCTGTATCCATTTGTTATACATTACATTTTTTACATTAACAGGTGTAAAATGTCTTACCTTATCCTTCTCTCTCAATTTCTCTCGCTTCTCCTTTTCCTTCTTCTCTTTCTCCCGTTCCTTTTCTCTCTCCTTTTCCTTCTTTTTCTCTTTTTCATTTAATTCCTTTTGTTTAGTAACATCTTCAAGGACCTTCTCCTTATCTCTTGACTTTTCCCTTTTTTCTTTGCTCTTAGAGGGAAATTTGAAGGATTTTGTTTTTTTAGATTTTGAGGGACTTCTACAATTAATATATTTGAATTATTAAAATAAATAGTGTTGTGATAATTAGGTATTTAACACAGATGACTTTTTTAAATCATAATATAGGTACTCATACATAATGGTAGGTATACGGTCAATCCAGGTTATTGTGAACAGGGGCGGTTTTAAGCAACTCCACTTACACTTTAAATACCTATTCTAAATAACTCTTCTTTTACAACTGTAAATAATATTTTCATATCTGATGCCGGGTTTCAAACGGTCAAACCTTTGGAAATATATATACAATAGAATCCGTTTATTACGACTCCGCCTATATTGACCAACCGGTTATTATAACGTATTTGCACTACGAAGTTTGGTTTTCATATAAAATTCTTTATAAAAAAGTCGGTTAAATTGACTTCCCTTACAGTGACATGCCGCTTATTATGACCCATCATCACTACATAGTATAAAACAAAGTCGCTTTCTCTGTCCCTATGTCCCTTTGTACGCTTAAATCTTTGAAACTACGCAACGGATTTTGATGCGGTTTTTTTTAATAGATAGTTAGAGTGATTCAAGAGGAAGGTTTATATGTATAATAACATCCATTAAATAGTGGAGAAGTACTGTTATTTTTGAGGTTTCTAATGTGATGTCGTAAAAAATTACATTTATCAAAATAATGTACTAAGTATTACACACATTGAAAAGGTCTACAGAAAAGTCAGTGATGGTATATGTCTATCGCTTATGGATAACCCACAATAACTTTTTTTGTCATTTACTTTTTACGACAAATAATGGCTTATTTCGAAGCGATTTTAACCAATACAGCATTAATCCTTAACCAATTAAATACCTTGAATACATTGTTCATTTAATATAGATCTATATGGCCCTTTACACCTTATGATTTAAGTGAATATTTTCGAAGATATTACAGATTTAAAAATTGCGGGACGTAGCGTTTGCGGCGGTACCGGCCGGCCGCCCGGCCGCCCGGCTATATATTTTATACCCGTGCGAAGCCGGAGCGGGCCGCTATGTTTTTATATACAACGTTCACAGTTTTTTTGTAGTGTATTTAGTATCAGCATTGCACCCGTGCGAAGCCGGGGCGGGTCGCTAGTTTTTAATAAAATTATGTCTGGTTATAATGACCGGCATGATTCTTTACACCTTCGATAATGTTCGTTGATTCTCGACGACGTTCGGCATGTGGCTCGTTTTTGTTTTGAATCTCAGTGAGTATTACCTACCGCAGAAGAGGCATTAAAAGCTGCTGAATTATTATCACGATTTGTTCACAGCAATATTGAAAATGATAATTTGACCATAGCTATGTCTTCTATACACAATAGTATTAGAGACTGTTTTTACAATAAAATGAAAAAACAAAAGCAGACAAAAATTACAGTGTACTTACAGTAAAAAATACACTTATATGTGTTATTATAATAATCTGCTGATTACGTGCAATTTTGATTTTTATTAAATATATATGTATACATATGCAAGTATACTATGTTTCTATATTAAAATACTTAAATACATACATATTTACATAAAAAAGATTTTTCATTACACACAATTTCACATAACGACGATGACGTCCGCTTATTATGACATGTTTGTCGATTCCCTTCGATGTCATTATAAACGGATTCCACTGTAATTGATTATAGAAAAAAAATCTTGTTAGTTGTTTTCAATCACCTCTGTTCACAATTACCCAGATTAATAATGCAATTTTCAAAACTTTTATGTCAATTATATTATTAATTCATTCTTACAATATGAATTGATCTTATACACTTACTTAGTGTCTGTATCCTCTTCTGGAGAACTTTCACCTTCCAAAGCTGCGTAGCCTCTATCTTTTTTCTCTTTTTTATCTTTTCTACGGCCTAACAAATCTTTTTTAGACGGCTTCTCGTGATCACCACCATCACTAACTAGAAAAAGTGTAAAATAGCAACAAATATTATCATTCTTTGATTCTGTTTTAAAAGATGAACAGGAAATTCGAATTTAACAAAGAACAAACTTACAATCACTTTCATTGCTTTTTCGTCCAGTTTCTGAGGCATATAAGCCAGGAAAATCCTTTTCAACATCTGGACTTTCGAAATCCATTTTCGCAAATAAATTTTACAAAATTATTTTCAACACTATCTATATAAATCGACCATGTATTAATTAATGTTTATTTTTGCATGTCGCTTTTATCACAAACTTAGATTAGATCAATCGAATAAAACTGAGAACATGAAAATATCAAAATACTAAAATTCTACAATTTAAGTCATTGTCACTGTCAGATCTAGTCTGTGATCTGTCACCAGTATATTGTACTCCTCAGAGTTGTACTCTGTGGTCTGCAGCTGTCTGTCTGCTCCGTGGCGTGAGAGAAATACACTTATGACTATAAAGCTAAGAGCAAGCGAGACAGAAACATTGTTTTTTGTTTCTCTCATGTTATGCGATTTCTTTTGTTGGGGACAAAGGCAGTTTGTCCCAAACAAGCGGCTACAGTCCATTGTTTTGCTAGTTTTCTGTTTTTTCTCGCTGTTAAGTGACTTCAAAGTTTAATAAACGTTGACAGTGATCTGTTTTAATCCGACTTTAAGTGAAAATATGGTGCGTTGTAGTGTGATTGGTTGTAAAAATCGGCCGGAACGAAGATTACCAAATATTACCTTTCACACGTAAGTAAACTTATTTGAAGTATATTGTTTTATAGAACTGGATATAGTTGATACATTTTCATTAACTCTAATGTGAAATTATGTACAAATATATAATATTTTCATCGAAATAGACGTAAACATTTTTTTGTGTTATCCGACTAAATTACAAAGTGTTCTTGTTGTTCAGGACGCCATTTGTTTTTACGTAGTTTCAAATTTATGGTATAATCATGTGATTAACATAAGGGATACCAGTACAGGGTAAAATTTTCCCCAAAATCGTGAAATGTTTTTTAATATTAAATAATATGTTTTTTAGGTTTCCAAAAGAAACAAGTACATTAAACAGATGGATTCGAGCTACCGGAAGGAAGAACTGGTTACCAGGAAAAAGTCACAGAATATGTTCTATACATTTTGAGTCGCGTTATTTTCGAAAAACGAAAAAAAAAACCTATTTGATGCCCAATGCAATTCCAACACTTTTTACAACAGTGAGTAATTTTTGTGATGCGTTTAGTTTGGATTTAAATGTTGTAGTTTAAATATTCATAGACTAATTTTGTTGCTATGTCTACATAATAAACAAAACAAGTTATTAATTTATTTTTATAGGGGTATATTTTTTATTTCTACTAAATTAAATTTTATTTTTTTAGGATATTATTGTTGAGCAACTGAGTACTGCCCAACAATCAAAAATCCATGGACCAGGTCTTAAGGTAAATTAATAAATTCATTGCACTTTCCCACGAGCAACGACACTGCACTATTTTAGAACTGCACGACATACCGTGGAGAGGAAGTTTATGTGGTGTTGTTGTGTGTGTACACGGCTCATATGAATGTGTGAAGCCTGGATTAGTCACAGGTTTTTTTACACCTTTTATTTTGTACGTGGATGTTCTTAGTATTATCTGATTCAACTAACTTAATCTTTTCAGGATGTTGTTGAGCTACCTAATACAAGCGAACAGTCAAAAACCCCTGAACCAAGTATTGAGGTAAATTGATCATATTATAAAATTATGGTGAAATATATATCTATACTAATATTATAAAGCTGAAGAGTTTGTTTGTTTGTTTGAACGCACTAATCTCAGGAACTACCGGTCCAATTTGAGAATTTCTTTCGGTGTTAGATAGCCCATTTATCGAGGAAGGCTTTAGGCTATATTATATTATCTCAACAGACCAACAGGAGCGGAGCAATGCGGGTGAAACCGCGGGACATAGCTAGTTAGTAATAATTTCATTTGGGTACATTTTGTACATTTATGTTATTTGAATTTTCTGGTTTACTGAAGTTAAACTTTATCTTTTCAGGATATTACTGAGTTATCTAGTACTAGCAAACAGTCGAAAGCCTCTGAACCAAGTTTTGAGGTAGGTATATCATTATTTCATAAGAGTACAACAATAAATTAATGAATGAATACATTTATTTCTGAAACAATGAAGTAGAGTATAGTAATAATTTCATCACGCCGGTGCCAGTGCATGGTGACAGCGCCGGTGGCCGGTCACGAAGCCAGGAGCAGGAGCCGCCGTTGTGAAACTTTATAGTGCTCGCACAATAACTAAAACCGTAGCGAATGTTAAAGAACAGCCGACGTGATATCTTTAATGGCGTAAAGGAAATGTTGCCACAGCGTGGTTTTATAGCGTGACCAAAAAATATATTTTGAAGAGTTACCGTGGGAGCACTGTAACTGTTTAGAGTTATTTGTATAAGTAGTATATTTTGTCTTATTTAGACACATCTGTGTGGTCTTATATTTTTTTAAATTGTAAAATTATTTAAGTTAGAAAAGGCATCAAATCTACTAAAATTGTGAGGGGAATCTAAAGCCTGTAACATAGTTTTGAACTAATACATGCTTTAATTTCCCCAAATATATAAACTGTATTATTTTAATACTTTTTAATTAAATTTTTTTTCTATTCTATATTTCTGTTTCAAGTTTGCAAAAAATAACTTAATATTTTTTTTCCAGGTACCACCGAGAAAAATCAAATTAATAGAAAAATTAATAAATAAAGAACGTGTAGCCGAGCAAAGAAAAAAGAAAATTGCAGTATTGAGGACAAGGGCGTGGCGGTTAAAGAAAAAGAATGCAGAACTGTGCAGCATATTAGAAGATTTAAAAGCCTGATGTTTAATAAATAAAGAATCTGCTGATGTTTTGTCATCTATATAAACGGCTAATAAGGACTTTTTAAAAAGATATATAATATGTAAAAAATCCGCACCTAGGAAGTATTCTGCAGAGTTAAGAAAATTTGCATTAACTCTCCACTTTATAAGTCCAAGAGCCTACGATCACAGACTAATAATAATATACTACAACTACGATCATGTTCGAAAATATTTCAATACATGCCTTCCTCACCCACGAACTCTTTCTACTCAAATTAGCTAATAGTATAGTGAATCCATTTCGCAAATTATTTTGCGCCCTATGTTTCGATGAAATGGCTATTAGAAAGCATGTAGATTTTGATGGTCAAAACTGTATAGGGTTTGTAGATTGTGGCGATAATATAAGTAGTGGTCAATTAGCTAAGGAAGCTCTTTATGCTAACTGCTATAAATGGTAGTTGAAAAATACCTTTAGGGTACTTTTTAATAGATGGTATTTCGGCATATCAAAAAGCCAATTTAGTTCAGACCTGTATTAAAACCGTTCATGATGAATGTGGAGTAGAAATTTTATCACTTACATTCGATGGCTGTCCAACAAACTTTGCAATGGCTAAATTATTAGGGTGTTGTTTACAAGAAACTCAAATAGATCCTACTTTCCAAGTAGGTGACTAAAAAAATTATTATATACCCAGATCCATCACATATGCTTAAATTAGTACGGAATACTTTGGCTCAGAAAGGACCCATCATTGATTGGCAGGGAGTAGGGACGCACTATTTCCTGGGAATACATCAAACATTTAATTAAACAAGGACTTCACCTAGCTAATAAACTGAAAAGATCTGATATGAATTTTAGGCAACAGATCATGAAAGTAAAGTTGGCTGCTCAGACTTTCAGTAATTCTGTTGCTGATGCCATAGAATTTTGTAACGAAGAACTTAAAATAGATAATTTCTCAAATTCGGAGGCTACAGTAGAATTTATTAAAAATATAAATGACTTGTTGGACATATTAAATTCAAGAAATATGAATGCATATACACATAAAAAACCTCTATTCGAGGGAAACTTTTCAAATACTAAATTGATTCTTGAACAAATATATCAATATTAATTAATGAAGTTACATTTAGGATGCACTATGCAACAAAAAAAATGTCTGAGGTGGATGACAAGGTACGCAACTTTTATAACAAGTTAATTTTATTTAAAGGTCAATAATTTTTGAAGTTCAAGGATTCAACACCGTCCTTAACTCTTAATTATAAGATTTTTTTTTTATGTTTGCATTAGTCATCATCACTACATAGTATAAAACAAAGTCGCTTTCTCTGTCCCTATGTCCCTTTGTACGCTTAAATCTTTGAAACTACGCACAAACAATAAAAAAACGGATTTTGATGTGGTTTTTTTTTAATAGATAGATTAATTCAAGAGGAAGGTTTATATGTATAATAACGCCCATTAAATAGTGGAGAAGTACTGTTATTTTTCAGGTTTCTATTGTGATGTCGTAAAAAATTACATTTTTTCCACTTACATTGCAAAGGCTGGCTGAACCCTACGAGTTTTATCAAAATAATGTACTAAGTATTATACACATTGAAAAGGTCTACAGAAAAGTCCGCGATGGTATATGTCCATCTCTTATGGATAACCCACAATAACTTTTTTTTGTCATTTACTTTTTACGACAAATAATGGCTAATTTTCGAAGCGATTTTAACCAATACAGTATTAATCCTTAACCAATTAAATACCTTGAATACGTCATTGTTCAGTTAATATAGATCTATATGGCCCTTTACACCGTATGATTTAAGTGAATATTTTCGAAGATATTACAGATTTAAAAATTGCGGGACGTAGCGTTTGCGGCGGTACCGGCCGGCCGTCATTGCACCCGTGCGAAGCTGGGGCGGGTCGCTATGTTTTTATATACAACGTTCACAGTTTTTCTGTAGTGTATTTAGTTTCAGCATAGCACCCGTGCGAAGCCGGGGCGGGTCGCTAGTTAAGTTAATAAATAACAAAATCTTTTCAAATCTTGTCTTTTTCTTGATAAACCTATCTTACAAAAAAATACCCAAACATTTATAGATATTTTGCCAGTTTTTCGGATAAAAAGTTTTTGTTATAGTAGGCAACATTGACGTATGTATATATGTGTATGTTTATCTTAGATCATTAAGTAATGGATGGAGTACGCTGGCAAATGTTCTAACTAAACTTTCTGCTGATTTTGGTGCGGGGAGGGTAACTCACACTGATGAAACACAATGAAACATAATCACACATTCACAAAAATAATTTGTGTCACGAAAGTCGTAAAAATTTACGACCTTTTAAGCGACGAGTTTTTAAATTCAACTCTATCACTAAGATAATAAAGATTAAATTTGTATTTCATTCCAAGATAGTCATGTGGAGTGGGGTTCAATATCGCGTTCTAAATTCAACTTTATCACTTAGATCATAAAGATTAAATTTGTATTTCTTTACAAGATAGTCTCGTAAGGAATGCGGTTCATTAAGGCGTTCTAAATTCAACTTTATCTCCTAGTTCATAAAGATTAAATTTGTATATTTTCTTTCCATGATAGTCTCGTGGGGCCGCATCAATGATCGAGTAAACATGACTCGATTATATTTCTTGATCATATCGCTAAACGATACATCGACGATTATTAGAAATTGCATTTTATTAGAAATGTACGTTAAAAAAATAAAAAAATATACACAAATGAAAGGTTATTCCATCTTTTTTAATATTCGACATGTTTGAATTGCTTCTGCAAGACTTGACAGTACAAAACGGCATTTTTAGCGGAGCACTCGCAGACGTCCGTTCGACGTTTTACGAATACGCAGAGTGCTTGTAATCGATTACGCAAGTAGTTTTTATGAAAGGATAAGATTTTTCGATGAAAATAATCTTATACCTCGGCAAAAGGGGAAACGCCTGCGAGTGTTATCCATTACTTAATGATCTAAGATGTTTATGTATATTTATAAGCTTATATTATTATCTATTTATATAATATGTATTTTTATTTATTTTTAATTTATTTATTTTATTTTATTTTTTCTGTTCTTAGTGCACTTTGCCCTGTTTTTAATTACTTTTGCACTGCGTCTCCTTGTCCACCAGGTTGTCTGGAAGAGATCGCTGTCTGAGCGATAAGATCTGTTGTGCTCTTTTATTAACTAATGTATTTTGTCCTTATTTGTACTTTTCTCTGTGGTGCACAATAAAGTATTTTTGTTTTGTTTGTTTGTTTGTTTGTAAGGATTCGCCATCTCGTTCTGCTACGGCCACACTACCTTACCGTCTACCGGGCTGTTACCGCAATAATTATGGCATTATAATACCGTCTAAATTATACTACGGCCACACTCGCGTAATATGCCAATAATTATTGCCACAACTTTAACAACACCTAGGTGTAACCACGACTTATGGCCATAATTCTACAATGCCAATCAATATGACAAATGGCGGTAGGCAATAGCTCCGGCGGGAGTATTCTTTCGCACATCAAAGAAGATTACCGCGGTAATTATTGCGTTTGCGGCCACACTACCGTTTGTCCAGTGTGCAATATGAGCTCATCGGCCGCGGCGACGCACGTATCAACCGACATGGAGTGGTCAAATGAAAAAGCGCTCGATGGCGCTAATTTTTGGAATTATTGGAATTCTTCTCTTTGGGATACCCGACAGAAGAACTATAAAAATCACAGTGTACACAATAATGCGTGGCGTTGGATCAAACAAAATTTATCATTTCCAAGTACCTACAATAGATGATTTGAAAAAGAAAAAATCCTTTTTAAAAAGAAAGAATCCTTGATGAATTATTACAGAAACCATATTATATATTAATTATTAACTAATCTTTTTTTTGCTGCGGTAAATGCCAATATAGGTCTACCAGAATCTGATGGCATATTTATATTTACGAAATAAAAGATTTTCATATGGCAATGTTATTTGACAACTATCAAATTGGTTGTCAAATTATTTGTCTTCTTTGCAATTGATGAATAATTTTTAGGATTTTGTCTAAAAAAATCTTCGAAAATGTCGAAAAAGCCGCTGCGATCACAAGCAAGAGGTGTTGTTTATAATGTGTATAGAAAAACATTCGATGAAGAAGGGTCAAACACATCACAATTTTCAATTTTGAATATTTTATTGGTAAGTTGGACTTACCCGTTTTGATACTTAAAATAAAAATATTATAAGTAGGTAACTATAATATTGTTTGTTGATTACTTACAATATAATTTTATGAAAACTTATTACAGGAGTTTCCAATACGGCTATTCGTCAAGTCCAAGCTGTCCAAGTCAATTTTATAATGTGTGTGTCTTTAATACTTACGAAAATAAACATAGCTTTATTTTACTTTTATTTTATTTTATAAACAATTATTAGCCATCTAGTTTTGATCTACATTATTATTACATCCATATTTTTACATGGCATAATGATAATGAATATACAAATATAGGTATGTGTAAATAATAGTATGTATTACATAGATAAAAGTAATATATGTATATTATACATGTAAGTATGCACCTACATAATATTAAGTGGATATCTCATTATTAAGTACAGTATTGTTCACTTATGTAATATGACTAATGATGTTGAGGACAAAATAAAAAATAAGCAGTATCAAGATCGTTCAGTCCATTTTCCCTAGGGTTGCACACTCAAAATTTTGATTTCCCAATTTGCCATCAGATTCTGGTTTACCTATAATTACCGAGTACCGACATATCTAGGTAAACTGTAGTGTAACCACACCAGTTCATGCAGTAATTTAGACGGTAATTTAATGCCATAATTATTGCGGTAACAGCCCGGTAGACGGTAAGGTAGTGTGGCCGTAGCATTATGGCCATAAGTCGTGGTTACACCTAGGTGTTGTTAAAGTTGTGGCAATAATTATTGGCATATCACGGTAGTGTGGCCGTAGTATTCGGGTATACGCCGATGTCGTCTCTTTAGTTCATTCTCCCTCTACAGTCAGCTCAATGATCATAATTTAACGTAATTTATAGGCTATCAATGATCTTATTTGTGTTTTATTTACCGTCTAAACTATTTTATAAAGGCGCATTATTAATTAAGACCAATAAACGTAAATAACCCATACTATAGGCTGTTTTGATAACACTTCTCCTGTACAGATAATTAAATATAATGAGACAGTTCGACAAGAATGGCATGTGTGGCATATTGGTGGCATACGGTTTTTGACAACATGATTGAGAATACTTGATATTTGATAATTTAATAATGTCAATGTCACCTTGTAAATTGTGTGACGAGTTGGGGAAAAGATTTAAATTTTTGTGATTTGGAAGTTTTCTAATGTTTATATAGTTTTGTAAAACCTGTTACCATAAAGAGTATAACAGATAATTAATGCATGATTAAATAAAAACTTCACAGTTAAGTTTGTATGACATGTTTTGATAAAAATTATTTATTTACACTAAGTAAATAGTAAATATCCATAAATGTCATGGTTTGCGGACATAGCTGGCAAGGCTGAGACCCTGCTTAACAATTTGGATGAACAGACTGGTGCTGTTTTGGGAAATAATGGTGGTGTTGTTAAATCAAAAAGACATGATCCCGTACCATTTCCTGAACCCTCTTTGGGGCAGAGGAGACGTCCAATACCGAAGTATCTTAAGCGAAACAGTATGGAAACTAAATCAAATCTTAGTCCAACAAGAAAGCTGTCACCTACCAATCACCAACCACGATCCTCGATCAAAGGCAGCCTTGATAATGTGAGGGTAAATCAGGAGCGGCGCAAGAGATCGCCACCAAAAAAGCTACCGCAATACTCGTTACACAACTGTCCTAAAACTTTAGTTAATGATTTTGATAATTTTGGATTAAAGCAAAGGAGTAAGTTGAGGATCTCACATTTATATGTGTTACTGTTTTTAAATAATATATTTTTTTTATCACTTGTTCACTGTGATAATTTGTGTGCCAATAACCACATTGGATTGCCACAGACATTGCTGTATGGCATTATAATATTACATTTTCTTGAGAATTTCTCTTCATCACACAATTTCTTATCTTGATGACACAAATTAAAACTAAATATCATATAATTTATGTAATTATACATGTTCAGATATAACTTAAATCTAGAAAATAAATCTTAGTACCTAGTTTATTAGGTGATAGTTGATACCACCGATTGGTACAATAACATACAACAAGTAACAATTTTAAGATGAACCACAGTTCTTGCATCAATGGATTATTTTATATGTAAGGATCAATTTAAGTTAACATGGCACATTTTAATTTTCTTTCAGGATTCAGTTTACCCACAGATTTGGAGATTATTAATAATGAAAACCTAACATATGACATGCAAACTTTAGAAGTAGAAAATGCCATGTTAAAAAATGAACTCAATGTTATGAATAGAGAGGTCTCTGATTTGATGGAGAGATTAAGAAAAACTGAAGATGGTAAGATTTTTATAAGAAAATCTATTATACTGTATAATAGATTTTCTTAGAAGCAATATATTATATGGGAGATATAAATAGTTTAATCTAATTAAGGGAATTGAGGCGATGTAGGTAACATAAGATTTAAAAAATAATTCACAATGTGTTTAGTAAAAAAAATGCACAAAAAATTTTTACACACCTCAGTATCTGTTTATAAAATTGTTTATAACATACAAGAGGAAAGTAAAATATTATCGTACTTTACAGAAGTAATAAAGACGCAAGCTGCTTTAGAAGCAACAGAAAAGGTTAATCACAGATTAAGTCTAGACAAAGAAGGTTTATTGGTTCAATTGGACGATGTCAGAAATAAAATAGAAGAAGTTAGCGTAGTTGAAATCTCTCAGTACAGAACACAAAAACAGGAAATGGAGAATGAAATTCAAAAGTTAAATATGAAAAATAATGACTTGGAAAACATGTGAGTATCTTAATTAATGCGGTTTGAAAATTCTACTGAAAACTGCTCTGAAATCTACATTTATGGGATAATAAAACAAAATTTCTAATACTGAAGTAAAAAAAAACAGTATACTATTCTACTGATTTTGATGTTAGATACTACAACTTTATTTTTATAGCGTAGCATACATAATAACAAAAACAATCTTATCCTATTATTTTGTTTACAGAAAAGAAAGCTAAACTTAATAAAATTTAATGAGAATCATCCTTTATTTGGTTTCAGGATTTCAAACTTAACACAAGAATTGAATAACAATACTTCCATACAGAACAGACTTGACAACGATTTACGACATGCTCAATCGCAAATTTCGGAACTAGAAAGTGATTTAGAGAAACGAAACCAAGAGTGTGAACGAATAGAAAAAGAATGGGAATCTTATAAATTGCGAGTTAAGAATATGTTGGTGTCTAAAGACGGTGAAATTAAAGCGCTAAGGGAAGGAAAAAATATGACTGAAGAAACGAAACATCTGATTGAACAGATAGACGCCTTAAAGTAAGTTAGAAATGCTCTTAGGCATCCTATATGATTGTTTCGGAATTGTAAACTGTGGAAAAATTGTAATTACTTGTAAACAGACTATTCAATATACTATTTTTGATGCATCATATTTGTGTAACCATGCTAGCAATTGTGATTGAAATGTTTATAATCCATTGAAGAGTTCTTTAAATTTTAAATGTATATTACTAGCGTTAACTATTTACACACAAAAGCAACCGTCATATAGTTAAATGGCGTGTGGCGGTACACAACTGTATGATTTACATAAAATTTCAAACTACATACCTACTTTTAGACCTTATTCTGATTGTACAGTTTGTAGTGCCCTGTGCCATAAGACCAATTTAAAAATAGCTAGCTTTTCGCCGGCCGTTTTGCGCGCTTTGTCTAAAATCTCATAAATTATATACTAAACCTACCTCTCATCATAACCTCAACCATCAAAATCTGTTGCACAATTTTTAAATTCTAAGCACACAGATGGCAGAAAGCGTGTTTGTTTTATACTAAATAGTGATAAAATTATAATTTAAATCTTCTAGAGAAGAACGTGACGACCTTACCCAAAGTATATCACGTATTAAAACCGAGTGTAGCGAAATAAAACAACAGATGTCGCTACTTGAGTCTCGGCACACAAACGCAGAGAGAGTTGTCGTGGCGCTACGGGACGCACTGAAGGAGGAACGGGCCGCTAGGAACAAGGCTGAAGCGCAGGCTAGTGGTTTGGGAAAGGTATGTGTTTGGTGATATGATTTAATTTATTTTATAGTATATTTATTTTATAATATACATTATGATATTTTGTAAATAAGAAAAAAAATCGATTGAAAAACAATTCAATTGGTTGCCTTTTTGGTTGTTAGTGGAATCCATACTAATATTATAAATGCGAAAGTAACTCTGTCTGTCTGTCTGTTACTCAATCACGCCTTAACTACTGAACCAATTTGCATGAAATTTGGTATAGAGATATTTTGATACCCGAGAAAGGACATAGGATAGGTTTTATCCCGGAAATCCTACGGGAACGGGTTTTTCTTTGAAAACGCGGGCGAAACCGCGGGCGGAAAGCTAGTCATAAATAATTAAGAATGAATGTGATCAATATAGAATATGTATTATATTTACGTCAGACTATCGGTCTGCTTGTTTCAACACCTATATTTATTGAAACATAGACTATAGACTCGTCCATTCCTATCAACATTCTATTTCATACCATTTTTTACAGGAGCTGCAAGCTGTACAACTACAAAGCAATCAAACAATAGCTAATCTTCGAAGTGCATTGCACAAAAAAGACGAAGAAATTAATAATCTAAAAGAGATCAGTTCTCAAACGTCAGACTCAAGCGCATTGAATGTCGGAGACTATGACGTCATGCATTCCATAGACAACGAAAAGATTCAATATTTGACGCAGACATTGATACAAAAACAAGGGAAAATAGACTCGTTGCTAGCTGATAATAATATACTGAAGATACAGTTAAATAAATTAGATGTGAGTATATTTAACTTTATTTTTGCGATAAAAACTATAGATATCAAATCTATGTTAAAACATGTTTTTAAAGATAACTTTGTTATCATAAATCTGTATTTTTTTTTAATATTTCTTTGATTATAGATTTTTAAAGAATAGAAAAAATTCGATCACGAGGCGGGACTCGAACCCGCATCCTTCGCGCCATTCCGGGGCGGATGCCTTACCAACTCAGCCACTCGTGACCCGCCAGAGCAGTCGAATTTATTCTATTCTTTCAGTTTTATGTGTCTGAAGGGACACACCGCGCGCCATCTATTGAGATGATTAACAACCATTTCAACCAATATGAAGCACTTTTCAGTGAATACAATATTGTAACGATGGAACACGACCTTTTTTTGTTGAATTTATATTTTTGGTTTTATGGCATTCAAATGCTTTATAAATATAGATTTTTAAAGATTTCTTTGATTGTTACGATAGATATATACATACAGCGGTGGACGTTTAATTAGAAACAGGTAACACGATGAAGTAGTCATCAAGTTTATTTAACATTTGTGTATAGAAGTATTAGAGATTAAGCATTATTTCATATGTAATAGAACACCCGTTTATCTAGTTTTATAATAAATTGCTTAATTTTAATCAAACGTTAGCTTAAATTAATAAAATCAAACAACTTTAGGTGAAGTCTGATTTCCGCGTATTTTCAGTCTGGACAACAAATTAGAAACAGCATGTTTCGAGTGTTCTAAAGTCAAAACCTATTAAAATGCCGTCAATATTTTTTTCATCTATAAATATTTGCACCGTTTTTTAAACATTCTATCTAAAAGTTTCTGAAAATTAATTTACTTTGCAGCAAAAATGGGTAAAAGTAAGATTCGTGACCCATCAACAAGAAAAATAATTTTAAGTTTACATTTTGACAAAAACTGGAGTTACAGGAAAATTGCAAATCATTTAGAGTGTTCGATAAAAAGATATTCAATGTTACAGTCTATTTCAATAAGCATGGTAGTTCTGATCAAGTGTCTAGAAAAGCTGGACCATGAAAAATCACTGCTCGCGAGGATAGGCAAATGATTCTTTTGGCAAAAATGGATCCATTTAAAAGCTCAAATTCTATTATAAAATTAGTTTTTTCCGAAGATGAACCACGCCATGTGTCGATGAGATCGGTTTTCGGGTGGTAAGTCGAGGCAAAATTGTTTGTGAGAGACGCCAGGAAAGTACAGCTTCTTATTAGGCAGGGAACGACGATTTGCATTTACTAAGAGATATTGTTTGAGAACAGTCCGCCAGTGAAAAAGTTTTATTTTGGGACGAAACAAATTAATTTAATCAATTCTGATGGCAAAAGATACGCGCGTCGTCCAGTTAACCATACCTTAGATAATAAATTAAAAACAGTTAAGCAAGGCGGAGGAAACATTATAGTATGGGGTTGTTTTTAGATTGTTATAATCTTTATAGACAACAACGGCTTTACAACGTCGTGGCTCAGATTGTAAGAGATTTTCACACGTTTGCAAAAACATATTTCCTAATAGAATTGGAACCTTTAAATGGATCTATCTTTGCGAAAAGAATAATTTACCTATCCTCGCGAGCAGTAGTTTTTCATGGTCAAGCTTTTCTAGGCACTTAATCAGAAGTACCATGCTCTTTGAAATAAACTATAGCATTGAATATCTTTTTATCTAACACTCTAAATGATTTGCAATTTTCCTGTAACTCCAGTTTTTGTCAAAATGTAAACTTAAAATTATTTTTCTTGTTGATGGGTCACGAATCTTACTTTTACCCATTTTTGCTGCAAAGTAAATTAATTTTCAGAAACTTTTAGATAGAATGTTTAAAAAACGGTGCAAATATTTATAGATGAAAAAAATATTGACGGCATTTTAATAGGTTTTGACTTTAGAAAACTCGAAACATGCTGTTTCTAATTTGTTGTCCAGACTGAAAATACGCGGAAATCAGACTTCACCTAAAGTTGTTTGATTTTATTAATTTAAGCTAACGTTTGATTAAAATTAAGCAATTTATTATAAAACTAGATAAACGGGTGTTCTATTACATATGAAATAATGCTTAATCTCTAATACTTCTATACACAAATGTTAAATAAACTTGATGACTACTTCATCGTGTTACCTGTTTCTAATTAAACGTCCACCACTGTACATATTACATCTGTATAGTCGGTTATCAACCCTATTC
This sequence comes from Colias eurytheme, assembly GCF_061535395.1. Taxonomy (NCBI): domain Eukaryota; kingdom Metazoa; phylum Arthropoda; class Insecta; order Lepidoptera; family Pieridae; genus Colias; species Colias eurytheme. The sequence goes on along the minus strand of NC_142999.1, from coordinate 5,870,422 downwards.
TAAAGTTAAAGTTGTTGGTTGTTCTATCTATGAAACGAACACCACTATACAAACACGACTAAGTTAATATTATACAAACACTTCAAATAAATCTTTATATTTTTAAGGACACATGTTTTTTTAATAACAATGAAATATTCGGTTTTTAAGAAATCCTTTCGTTAAAAAATATATAATACTCAAAGAACATTTTTCTTATAGACTAAATATAAGAACGAGATAGCATCACAACGAGCTAATTCACACAGCGTCATACATTTGAACGATGACACCCGACGAGCTCGTAACTATTCGCCGTCGTCATTGTCAAAATTATCAGTACGGATTGGAGTAATGATAAAAAGATACCCGATTTTTAGATTATTCATCTTCTTTTATATGGTAAGTTATTTTTGTTTTTTTTGAATTTCAAAAATAGCTTTAGGTTATGAAGCAGATGGGGAGGAGACATTGCTTGTATATTTAAACAAAATTACTAATTATACCTTCAGTATTTTAATATGTATGATAAAGGTTATACAATTTGGCTTCCGCTCTGGCCAAAATATGTTAAAAGGTATATAAGCACTCATGTATTGGAGTGTATACCGGCCACATATTATGTATTCCAGTATAGATTTTTTGGCACAAATCAAAGAATTTGCCGAAATCGCTTGCCACGCATCCACGGGTTTGTGTACGGTCTAACGTATCATCATCATCAGCCCATATACATATTATTATGTTCCCACTGCTAGGACACGGGCCCCCCTTAAGGGATTAGGCTATAAATCATAATCCTTGGTCAAGTGTTTCATGTCGTCGAGCCTTTTAACCGACTTCAAAACAAAGGAGGTTATCAATTCGGCTGGTATATTTTCGAGAGAAAAGATTTTAGAGTTTCGAGCAGTGGTGATGTTATAAGATGCGCAGATAAATTGAAAAATAAATTAATTACCTGCGCGATTGCCTAGTCTCGAACCCCTGACTTATCGATTTTGAAGTCCGAGGTCCTTACCGCTGCTTTTTTTTGTGAATGAATATGCTATCACTCAGTTCTTTCTTCTCGAAACTAATAAAATATCTTAAAAAACTTTTCGCAAATAGTTAGATACTAAATTATTTATTTTTTTACAGATTGGTCTTCATTTCTGGGTTCTTACCGTTCTACTCACGAGTACTCCTGAAAATTATATAAGACCAACTAAATCATGATTGTACGTAAAATATATTCATTTTATATAGATTAATTGTTCATAGTTGTGACTGTGATTAAAATCAAAATATGGAATAGAAGGATTATTAGTTAAAATCTAGAGGTATGTACTATAGACTACAAGCCCGCATAGGACAAAAATATGGGTCAAATGAACCACCAGGGGATATACCTAGAACGATAGCAGAGCAAAAAATAATAAGATTCATCACTATGCCGTCACTTGTAAGCTGTCCAACTGAGTGCAGATGAGAATTGAAAAGTACAGGTAGACTCGGTAAATTTTGGTCATATATTTTTGTACGGCATTCTTAACCATCGATAGATCCATTAAAAATAATAAGAAACCGCTCAGTGCCGTACAAAAATGGTGGTCCACCAAGTCGGAATTTTTATTTAATTTCCGAGAGTTACCGGGGGTAAATTTGGTCATTTGACCATGTACGGCATCTGTGTCATACTATTGCTATACTGCTTTTAATCCATTATTCCGCAACGCCGTACAAAAATCATGGGGACAAGGGGAAAAAATCGAGAGTTGTAATCCCCTCTCTTTCCCCACTCCAGGGGGTCATTTGACACAACACGAAATAAATTTATTTTTAAAGTATTTTATGCATATATAATAAATTTATTTCGTGTTGTGTCAAATGACCCCCTGGAGTGGGGAAAGAGAGGGGATTGCAACTCTCGATTTTTTCCCCTTGTCCCCATGATTTTTGTACGGCGTTGCGGGATAATGGATTAAAAGCAGTATAGCAATAGTATGACACAGATGCCGTACATGGTCAAATGACCAAATTTACCCCCGGTAACTCTCGGAAATTAAATAAAAATTCCGACTTGGTGGACCACCATTTTTGTACGGCACTGAGCGGTTTCTTATTATTTTTAATGGATCTATCGATGGTTAAGAATGCCGTACAAAAATATATGACCAAAATTTACCGAGTCTACCTGTACTTTTCAATTCTCATCTGCACTCAGTTGGACAGCTTACAAGTGACGGCATAGTGATGAATCTTATTATTTTTTGCTCTGCTATCGTTCTAGGTATATCCCCTGGTGGTTCATTTGACCCATATTTTTGTCCTATGCGGGCTTGTAGTCTACTACAAAAATAACCTTTAATGTTGCCATCTCAAAAAAAAAATCACTTGTAAAAAATTGAAATATTGACGTCTTCCTAATGAGGCAATATATTATATAATTAATATATTATTTAAAGTAGTTATTGTCATGTTTAACATATTAGAGAATAAAAAATGAAAATTTATTGGTTTAATACTAAAAAAAAAACTTTCCAGTAATTATTGTACTTGTTAAAGTACCTTTATCTGTACCTGCATATTAATATTATATTGTGTATGTTTTTATTATAATCTTTTACGTTTTTAAGACAAGAATTATTGTTAATATACCAATACCTTTTGCCACAATAAAACTTAAAATTCCTACTGTGTACAATATTTTTGTAATTATTATTGATTTCAAAACTGCCTCTTAATTATTTCAGATATATTTAAATTATTGCATAATTTTATTGAATCTTACATGTTATATTATGCATCGCATGGTTGGAAATTTTTCTTTGTAAATTAAAATTTACAGTAGGTATTGAAATGGTTGTAAATAAATTCTTGGTTAATATTTTAAATTTAATGAAATACTGTCTAGACTCTAGTGTATATAATAATTATTTGATATGTAAATGGAATGTAATATTTGTTAAAATACATTATATTTTCAAAAAAGATTTTTATTTTAACAGTAAACATATCTTTTTTATAAACTTAATGGGTTTTTTCGTAAATAATTATGAATGATGATCTATGGCTATTTATTGTGATGCAAAATAAAACACTTCTTCTGTTTCTTATTAAGTTCTTGATAGAGTAAATTAATAAATCATGATAAAAGGTCATGTTAATTAACAATCATTTTAATTGTGTGTTTTATATTTTTGTCATATTTAAATAACTACAATGTTCTGGTTTATCCCACATCAATCAAAATTCTTGACGACTTTCTAGCCTGTAATGACTAATATAAACAAATTATTATTAATAAATATTATTTATCACAGTACTCTGTATCTTAAGGAAAATGCATTATTTATTGTTTTTTTATATTCTTCGGGCTTCGCCCCGTCTCTCATTGGGATTCAGAAGCGGGACTTTCCTTTGTTTGTAGTGAAGATTTGCTATCAGGATATTGTATATGAATAAAAAGAATATTTAAGAAAATTTACAATAAAAAAGGTATGATGATATGTAAAATAATGAAATAATAACGCTGTTTTCAAGATCACGTTCAAAACGAAATACCAGGTATGCTTCTGGCAATCTTTTTAAAATTTTAAATGGTTTCGTAAGGCACAAGACCTGTTATTAGTTTTCTTATCTTTAGATTAATTAACGATTAGATCCGCTTGAAATTACTAATTTTATAATTTATAATTAAAGGGCTGGACAATGGATAGTGAAGAAAGGATAAAGGTAAAGTGATAATGAGATGCTCTATTAAAATTATTGAAAAATTCAAATACATAGGTACTTTTTACAAATTTATAATTTTTTTTTGAGTTTTACGTTCGCGCCATAGGAATGTAAAATCCATTAAATTATAATTTATCTAACTCGTGGGATAGGTAGGTAACTACCCAAACTATAAAAAATTGTGATTTTTTCACAAAATCTTTCTCGTTAAGTAAACAGTCTTTACAACTTTACGGTGACATTATCTGCATATTATTGTTTACAATATTTCTATCTGTTAAAGGTGGCATCATGGAATATCCTAATGAGAAGTAGCATGTAGCTACATAATTACTTAGTTCTTTTTTTCATCAATCAGTCATCAAAATCGGTTCACCCAGTCGAAAGTTTTGAGGGAACAAACAAAAGAGTATCTACCTACCTCCTCCTTATTGCGTACACTCGGAGTCGATCACCATCTCTAGTGTTAAAATGAAATTAGCAAGTGTGGTGTCCCTACCTAATTTCAACGCGTAGGTAATTCCATGCTTGTATGATCCGGTTCTGCATATGTGCAAAATTAATTTGACCACAATATATTTAAGTAACAAATCCTTCGCTTAATTAAAACAGAATTTTGAGTATGTATATTATATGGATCGGTTTTACATGAAGATTAACTTTTACACCTTGTTTATGACAGGAATTCTCATCAATCAAGTTTTTGTTAATCGTTACACGTTCGCAGCGTCATATATTCGATAGGTATTTTATGTGAGAAATAATTTAGATAATAATGCTATCATCACGATGAACCGGTCTCGGACCTCAGACCTTCCAATATCATTATTCAGTGTCGGATTGTACTCCGTCCACATCACACGCATTTAATAACAAACAATGTACACAAACAAATAAATTTATGTGAGTTGACCATAAATAAAACTAATGTTTTGATTGTGACCGCGACTTCCTAGCTATCACCGGTTTAATTACCTTGCGTCAGAAGATTTTTTCTGCGATACAACTATTTTAATTTTCCTTGTCCATAAACAAGTGTCAAGATGAGATTACTTCTAGTGATATTTTTAGGTAAGTAAGTTTCGTTAATATTATGTTCTCCAACAGGTTATAAGCTTTTCATTGTGGGTATCAAAAAACGTATTTTGTGCGACCTTCAATTTAATATTGTGATTAATATACACTAACACTTGGTTGTCATCGAGGATAACACAATAAAATCTCTTAATTTTAAGTACAAACAAGTATATTTTTAGATGACATTGAATTAAACACTAGGCAGGTACTTACCCAGAAGATCCTGAACGGGTTAAACAAACACCAGTTTGTCAAATTATTCTTTAATCAATAATTTAAGTAAATATACGTGTATGTACTTACGCAGGATTTTTTTATAATAAATAAATATATAAGTTAGGTAAGCTTACATCATTGAAAATTGACGAGCCGTGGCACAGTATTTTTTTGACCCTTCTTTTGCGACAGCCTAATTTTATTGAATGAATGTATGGATATATACATGACAAACGCAAGAGTAAAACTCCCATGAAGCTCACTATCATACTTTTCGAAAAAATTCAATCTGAATAAAAAGTACCGGTATTTTATATAATTCAATTTTAATTTTTTATTAATTTTTCTACCATTATAACACATTTTTTTGCATTGCGAGCGTCAAGGCTAGCCATAGGGCCAATTTTCGATCCATTCGGGGAAGAGCTGTGACTTCGCAATTTCGAGATAATCGCATAAATAACAAAATTTCATTTCTTTTTTTGTGACTGAACTTTTAAGAATAGGCAAATTATTTTTACTTCAAAACATAGTTATATGTATGGACTACTTCCACAAAAAAAACCGATCGCGAAAAGAGCGGGATTCGCGAGATATTAATTTCTGAAAAAGTACCGGTTCTTTAACGATTTTTTGTATAAAATCCTAAATCACACTTTATCAATATTTTTATTTCATACTTTCATATAAAGGTAAGTAGGTACCCCAATTACTATTTCTTTTCTTTATTTATATACTTATACCACATTATACTATGAAGAGGATTACATAAATTTGTAAGTTTCCTTGTTTGTAAAATTATTAAAATAAACTTGACCTTGGATTTGGCAGGAAAAAATATGTAGCTAAGGGAGTGAAATGAAATGTGAAAATGTCTAAACTAAAAATACGTCATTTTCATTTGTTAGAATGAGTGAACTGTCTTCAATTTCAGTACAATATGATTCTTCTTCGTTGTGTTCATCTTCTTCTTCATTAAATTGAAATGGTTTCAACATTTCGATAACAGCAGAGGGCAAAGGCAATTTTTTCATACTGTTTTGGCGCATACTCAAACGTGTATTCGATATAACTGGATCGGACGATTCCAATGCCCTATGAAATAAGTCTTCCATTGTGTGTTTTCTGTCGTCTTTTCGGCTGTGATGTTCGCGGTCATATCGCCAATATTTATTTCTGGACTCTCCAGCTTGTTCGGATAAAACACCTACGGGCAGTACCGAGTTTTCTATAATTTCTTGGCCGTGAATAAGGATTTTGTGCATTGTCGTCGTCATGGGGTGCCAGTTGTAATTAGCTACATATTTTTTGGCTAAATTTCTGCAAAAAATTCCGAACTTCGTTGAGTCTACCGGTAGACCGCAGTTAATTGCCACTAAAATTACGTGTATGTCATCTACAAGCCATCTACTTATTCCTAATATGTCTGCAAATATGCCGCGACTTTCCTCATTAGCGAAAACTCTTCGAGCAGTATTTCCGTCATTAGTTGTTCCAGAGTTCGGACGTACAACATCTACTAGTATACCCAGACGATCCCGTATTTGCGCCTGAATTGTTTTTTTTCGGTCTTCAGTAATTATGCCCGCAGGTGACAACTTTGAGACTCGCCACTGTCTTACTCGGGGGTCATTTTTGTATCCCAAGTGGAGTAAGAACTCTAGAAATCTTATAAATGCATGAAGAGGGCTCAGACCATTTTTTATAGCTTCTTTATTAATTTGTGTAGAGAACGCCAAATCCAGGTCATTGAATTTAGTTGCTGTCAACCCGCAAATTGGACACCTTAGTTGAGAAAAGGTATTGTTGATGATATTGTACACCTTGCCATCTATTATACTTAATGTAAGATTACAAATAGTTTTTACTATGAAGCCTTTTGATGTGGCTGCTGCGATAGGGGACAAATTTTTTAATTGTTGTTCAACGTACTGTTTTTCTCTGAGAATAAGAGACTTTGACTCTTTTCTATATTGAATATGTAGAGGCCTGCAAGAGCGATATGATTGAGGTGTTGGATTTACCCAGAGAATTTGACTGCTGCACGTTTCCATGACCTTTAATGGTACGAAGGTTGTGGCAAATATAGTATTTTCATCATACAAAGGATCTTGGGGTGCCTTCTGCTTATATAATGATTGGCCTGTGCTGCCGTCAAAGCCCCAAGAGCCTTCAAATTTACAAGACAATTCGTCCAAATCCATTCGTTCGCAATACGCATTAATGACATCATCACAGAGACTTACAATTCTTTTAAATGTGTGTGCAAGCAGACCTTGTAGCGAAACAGAAGCTTCAACTTCATTTGCCAAGACTCCATCCTCTGGGTAACACTCCAGTTTTGCTTTTGCTACAAGTCTGTACGGTGGAAAAGCTTTAAAACCTCTTTTATTTAAATCTTGTTGTAAAAATTTATATGTTTCGACACTATATTTTCGGTCAATAAGTATACCAAGCGCTTCTTCTGGAGAGTATGGATTACTGTACTGATTTATTTTTGCCAACACTTCAGTTGATTTATTTGCAGACTCCAAACATATCTTTATCACAGCTTCTAAGTCATGGGCACTTTTTTTGCTTAGTTTTTTGTTGTCATGAGATTTAATGACTTTAGTAAATGATGAAATCAGTTTTGCTGATGGTTCATTCTGAATCAATAATTCTAGTGATTTTTGTTTTCTAAGTTGCGTTCGTTTATGAAGTTTTGCATATTCTTCATCTTTATTACAACAGGCAATTTCACGCAAGACCAAGCGATGAGGATCGGGAACTATTGGGTGTTCATCGGCTACCTCAGATGGCACGTCCAAAACCATAGGCGATACATCCAAGACGGCAGGTGGTACATTCACAACCTCAGAAGGTTTCGAAATGACATCTTGAGGAAGATCATTTATAAAAGGCTTATTCAACCAAGCGTTATTTTTTTTTCGAAATTGTGACAAAATTCTGTTGCTATCGTTATATCTTTTCTCAACTTTGTTGATAAAACGGTTTATAGCAATGTTAAAATTTTTCTCCTGTGGTTCTGAAAGGGGTGTATTTAATATAGTTGCAAAAATCGATTTTACAAAAATATTCCTTTCCGATTTGGATAAGTCAAACGGTTTTCCATAGCGACCATGGAGTTTTTTACTCTCTTGATCCAGATATATGTATATATCATATCGAGTTAGTGTATGGCAGCCTGTTTCTACATCTAGCCTGTATGAGGCCACCTCCGAAGGATAAGAGGTTCCAGCTACAGCGTTATCCATAGCCTTTACGTATACAAAACTGTATGAATGGCAGTGAAAGTATTTAATCAAATAAAATAATTGGATTAAAGAAATTAAAAAACAAAGTAAAAAAGAAAAGTCAAAAATCAACAACCAATAAATGGCTTTACAAAACGAAATAGAAGATTTAATTAGGGTTTTGACCCACAACCAACCAACTGAAACGGTTGGACCGATAAAACCAACCGATTTTTCGTTTAAAGCGGATAAAACGCTAATTCAACCAACCTTACTTTTCAAACTACCAACTTTACTTTTTTTTACTTATTTCTCCAAACCAATTAACCCAACTCATGGAAATCAGCTTACATCTTATATGTAACTAACAAAACATTTCAATAGCGCGATTCAGCGCGCAAAAGCGCCCTCTAGTCTGGATTGCGAAAACTCCACACACCCCGATAATGTCAACTAATAAGTTGAAATAAATAGTCGTAATCTTGATATCTAGTGCCTAGAGAAAGCAATTTCAATTGATGGATGAGTTGAATAAAAAAAATTTGAACTATTTATTTTTATTTATCTAATTAAATGTCATCCGACCAAACAAATAGAGAATTTATTGAAAGTCTTTTAAAGCAAAAACATTTTTATTATAACACCTTATGTCGCGATAAACTCTAAATAACATCAATAAAAAAATAATTAAGATTAATTTGTAAATGATGTAATTTTACTGCATAAAGAAATTTTGTTTAATTTTAACTCAATTTTTTTTATAACTTTTTTATTTTTTATATTTTGTTATAGACACTTCAATTTACTAACAATATGTCTCATCAAATTTTCTGTAGTATTCCGTCATCTGAGAAACGCAACTCTATATAAGTTCAATTTATATTGTGGATTTTATACAAAAAATTCGTTAAAGAACCGGTACTTTTTCAGAAATTAATATCTCGCGAATCCCGCTCTTTTCGCGATCGGTTTTTTTTGTGGAAGTAGTCCATACATATAACTATGTTTTGAAGTAAAAATAATTTGCCTATTCTTAAAAGTTCAGTCACAAAAAAAGAAATGAAATTTTGTTATTTATGCGATTATCTCGAAATTGCGAAGTCACAGCTCTTCCCCGAATGGATCGAAAATTGGCCCTATGGCTAGCCTTGACGCTCGCAATGCAAAAAAATGTGTTATAATGGTAGAAAAATTAATAAAAAATTAAAATTGAATTATATAAAATACCGGTACTTTTTATTCAGATTGAATTTTTTCGAAAAGTATGATAGTGAGCTTCATGGGAGTTTTACTCTTGCGTTTGTCATGTATATATCCATACATTCATTCAATAAAATTAGGCTGTCGCAAAAGAAGGGTCAAAAAAATACTGTGCGTGGGATTCCCAAACGCGAATGCTACGTAGGTACAAAATATTATTTCTTTAACGTTGGAACCTTGGATGCCTTTGAGCTATTATTATCAAACTGCAAATTGAATATACATTATATTGTAAGAGCTTTAACGTTAATAACAGTTAGATATTAGTTAAAAATCAGTAGGTATTCTCTGTCTACATATTTGATAAACTTAAATATATTTAAGTTTATCAAAGTTAATGATTATATAAGATCCAGATATATAAGATCTCTTTTAAAATGCTAGAACTATTTATAATTTTTTGGACTTTTTATGGGATTCAAGAAGTTGAAGTTTATAAACAGCCTAATAATTCCGTTACTAACGGAATAGGCAATTTTAATCCGTCAGTCCTCGGATCACAGACAATAGAAAATCTATCTCGGCCCGGTCGGGCCGAGACAGTCGGTGGTCAATGGGTTAAAATAATAATGAGCCTCCTTAATTTCGCCATCTGTCTTAACTCTTAACTCTTAGAGCAGCTCTCAGACAGAAAGATATATACGGACAATGAAATAGGTACATATAAAAAAAAACATACGGATAAATAAATTCTCATATTATGTGCATGATAAAAACATATTGTGAAAAAGCTACCTGTCATGTCGATGTATTTACCTAATTAGAATATCCAATATTGACATATGGGTCTTTCCGACTTAAGTTTACGAGAATTATTTAAAATATGGGATCGTATAAACAATTTATGAGTAATGGATAACCCCCTGGCCTAAAAATTCTTTTACGCACAATATTTATTAATATTATTATGATATCACAAATAATTAAATACTTACACTTATTATACCTATTACAACATACTTTTGTAATAGGTAGGTATATCATATTTACACTTTACAGTTCCTTCATTATTCATATCTAGGGGAATTCAGATTATTTATATTCAACCGCAATTTGTTATTAGATGTGTAGACCATTAAAAATTTATTTTCAAGTTTTAATTGCATTTAAAATCTTAATATTACATCTTCATAGATGTATAGATATTTGTACTGGTCATAGAATACTTAGGTACGGTCTAGTTTTAGTTTTCGTTGAATTAATTTTAGAAGTAAGTAGGTGGTAGGTCGATAAATCAAGAATACAAATATATATCTAACATGAAAAATTGGCCTCAGATATTAAACAATTACCTATTGTCGACATCAGAAGTCAGTCAAAGTATCATTTTTTACTATACAATATAAATTCTGTAGTGTTTCTGTAATTATTATCTAATAGATACCTCTATAAATAGTATTTCTTTGAATGGCGATATCGTAGAATTATTGAATCATTTACTTAATGGACGTAGATTAATTGTTAAGTAACTTGAAGAACTTCCAATTATAACTGCATAATACCGTTACATATGGAATATCCTGATTCTTGACCCGGTTTAAAAGGGGGACAAAATTATCTTATTCTGCCAGGTTATAAATCGTGTTTGTAATACGATGAATTATTTCATTTTTTAAGGCACCCTGCGATAGCCAAATTGTGCAGGTAAATGTAGGTGCTTTGCTAAATTAAAGGGCGTAGTTATTATTTTTTTTTTGTAATCCCTTATATCATAGCTGGTGGAGAATAATGTACTTACGTAATAAAAAATAGCTCATGTATTTTTCATGGGCTTTTTAACTTTATAGTTCAGTTTCTCTAAATAAAAAAAAATCTTTTTCCAGTTCCGTGTGTACTATGCGGTACAAATTATACAATTACTCAGGATCTGTTGGAGGAAGTGTTTGGGAAGCCTCAAAGTATCCTTGCAGCAGCCCCACCCTCATCAATACTGCTACAGGACAGCGCGAGCGTTAACTCAACCATTGATCTAGGCGATCTGGACTCTATCGATGTTTATACACCTTCTGTTGCCGATTATGACAGATTTGACTGGACCCTCACTAAGGTATGACAAATATTTGTGTTAAAAATGTAAAGGGGAAAATTTTGTCTGTGCATTTTTACCAAAAACCTCCAAAACAACTGGAACAACTCCGAAATTTTCGAAAATTCAATATTGTGATGTTTATAATATCTCCGGAGTTGACAAAAAAGCTATGGAACGGACAGTAGTGAATCAATTGTAAATATTCTTATGAGTACTTAAGGATCCGTTGTAAAAATGCCAAGTACATGTCTTCCGCATTCTTTTTTGAGGTCACATGAAATAAGCACTCATCAATAAAGATGTCACTTTGCGGTTTTTATACGACTTCGCAAAACAAATGAAGAAGCCATGCGTTCATGCGTTTGATGCACAGTGATGTGAACCTATAAATTACGAGGATGTTTTATTGAGGATATTTTAAAGAACCCTCAATATTATATCCTAATTAGTAGCAAATATAAATTTTTAATCTAACATCCATACTAATATTATAAATGCGAAAGTAACTCTGTCTGTCTGTTACTCAATCACGCCTTAACTACTGAACCAATTTGCACGAAATTTGGTATAGAGATATTTTGATACCCGCGAAGGACATAGGATAGGTTTTATCCCGGAAATCCTACGGGAACGGGTTTTTCTTTGAAAACGCGGGCGAAGCCGCGGGCGGAAAGCTAGTTGTCTATATAAAATCATGTTTAGTCTCATATTTATTTAGTCATAAACATTTTATTACTTATCTTCATAAAGACTACTGTTTTTATTTTATTAGTACCTACTTAGCATAGTTAAGTTAAACTTTGTCATTAGGTTGCTGCGAGTTTTGTTTTTTTCTAAGAATTTTATATTTTGTATGCTGTATCTAATAGTTACCTATCTATTCATGTTTTGTATTGTTAAATGATATGATACAATGATGATACCCTAGTTTCAAAAACATTTATAATCAAAAATAGTTATATCAATAACTCCTAGAGTTGTGTCTAGTATATTTATTTCCATAGGTACCTAATAAGAATACAATATAAAACATAATCAATGAAATATTTTTTAGCGTGTAGCCGGGACCTCCAATGAGAACTTCCTGATCTCACCTCTGGGTCTCAAACTTGCGCTAGCCATATTAACGGAGGCTGCATCTGGACAAACTCAGGCCGAAATTGCATCAGTGCTTGGTTTGGATTTGGACTACAAAACAGTTAGACAAAAGTTTGCCGCCATTCTCGACTCTTTAAAGGTAAGCTTTTGAATTATGGCGATGAAATAGATAATATTATTTATAAGTCAGCAGTATTATAAAGTAACAAGATAATCTCAGGAACTACTATAATCGAATTGTAACAGTTTTTTTTGGAGGGAATTTTTAAGGGTTCAAAATCACACTACAATCAATAGAAGACCGACCATTGATGTAAATTATTGTAATAGGAAGAAATATTTTTTGTTGTGATCAAACGACATAATTAAAATTTGTTGACGAAAAATTGCTACCTTAAAGGATTTATTCACATTGCATTTATATCGCTTAGTTTTTATTACTTTTTAATATAACAATATTCAAGGATAAAGATCCTGGTCGTAATAAAATTATAGATTTATTTATGTTTATATGCGAATTTAATTATTTATGGCCATGGTTTCGATTTGGGTTAATATGTTGAGAACACTGTTAAATGCATAAATTTAATATGTATTATTAATAGTATTTTAATTGCAGTGACGTCATGACATCGTCGTTTCTAATTATTTCCCTATACATAATTAGATATTTATTGTTTTAATAGCGCCATAACTACCAGAATTACATAATGTTGATTTTCAAACTACGTTTGAACAGCAATAAACAGTACCTGTAAATTGTCTTACCAACTCTGAAGTTTTTAATAATTAATTATCCAAATAATTTTTTCAAAAGGATAATTTTTTTTTTTACAGACTAAGTCATCACAGTACATCCTAGATTTAGGTAGCAGAATATACGTAGGCGCATCTGTACAGCCCAGACAAAGGTTTTCAGCCATTGCCCAACAGTTTTATAAGACTGAAATTACTACATTGGACTTCAGTCATCCGATAATAGCTGCACAGAAGATTAACGAATGGGTGAACACTACCACACAAGGAAGGATTCCTAATTTGGTTGATATAGGTTCGTTTATGTACTCTCTTCTACTACTCTACTCTTACAATTTTTAAATTTTAATGAAAAACAATGCACGGCATAGTTATAAGAGACTACCAAACTGCTCATGTTTATGTTATAAGATCTATTTAAGCTTTGACTAACTGCTGAGTAAATTAGGGTTTTAAACGATTCCGTAAAAATGGATAAACAAAAGAAGCTCTAACGATAACAATAAATTCATAGCTATCTTTTAGTGTCAATTACCATCTAAAGATTTACCATCGACGCTTATTGTACTGATTTCTTAACAACTAATTATCAAGGTCTGTAAATACCATTAAGAGTCATCACGCCCACTAATGTTTTGTGTTTTTCGACTCACATAGTGTGTTACTTCATTTTCCTTATGTAAATCTGTACTTAGCTGTGTCTATAACTACTAAAATAAAACAGTGACGTGATGGGTTATATTTAAAAGTGTGTCGATTTTTGAAGGGAAACTTCTTGAAGCGCATTGAGAGTAAAATTTCAAGGTCACGTCATGGCAATACCGTCACTTCATGGAATAAGGCGACGATTTTGGTATCTTTGAATCTTGCCAAAGAAGTTTCACTTCTGACACGTGTGCGCGGAACACACGCCATTTGTATCCTGCAAATATCTGCCTTCCACGTATAAAGAGTAAAGCTGTTATTTAGGGCTACATAATTTCATGATTACTACACTCGTATTAAAAAAATTGGTTATCTGTAAAGTCGGTTTACTGGCGATAGTTGAACGTGACAACGTCCGATTGTGCTTCTTTGTCGCTCATTCCGCGCTCTCGCTCGCACTTCAAGCTTTACATGGAACGCCTCAGAGCGAGGTAACGCCGCATGAGTCATGTTTTTTCGTGCGTGCAGCCGGCTCTATCGAATTATAAGACGTTGTCACGTCAAAAAAATACCGCTCATAAAGACCTTTATTCATTATTTCGTTATTAATATAAAACGTTTATATTTTCCCCTTCAGATGACGTAGAAGGCGTGGTAGCCCTTGTGTTAAACACGCTATTCTTCAAGGGTACTTGGTTGCATCAATTTACGCCCAATGATACGCATTTGGACAACTTCTATTTGAATGCAACGACTAAGAAACCTGTAGAGTTCATGCATGTGAAGAATAAGTTCTATTATACAGAGTCTTTGAAGTACAATGCGAAGATTTTGAGGATGCCTTATCTGGTAAGTATCTTATTTTATATGAGAAAAATACACATTAGTGAATTTGTAAATTTCAAAACTTTCCTAACTATAATAATTATGTTTATTTTTTGCTTATAACCAATTTGTTAAAATGCCTGATTTGGTTCTGATCTTTGTGATCATCAGAATAGTAAATGAAAGTTAAATCGACCAGAGGATTGCACTCTGGCAAAAGGTCTTTTTGCAATAAGATGATCTCTTATTCCATGTAATTTGAAATATTTGTATCTATTCCATGTATTTGGAAATTATTATTTGCATTTAATACCAACCCTGACATACGAGTCCTGGTAGTCGGGCCCAATATAGGTAATCAGAATTATGTACTTAAAGATATCTTTTAACTTAAATTAAAATTCTTTTATAGGGTAACAAATTCGCCATGTACATCATAGTTCCCAACTCCTTGACGGGTCTGCCAATAATTTTCAACGATATTAGTGGACTAAGGGCGGAATTATCTCATCTCAAGGAACATCTAGTTGATGTCAGCTTACCCAAGTTCCAATTTGAATATACGTCAGTATTGGATGGAGTACTTCAAGAGGTGAGTTTAAAATATTCAAAAGAGGATCACTATGAAAATGTGTTAAAAAAAACTAGGTTAGGTAATTGTTAGCGTAGCATAGAAATTGAACTTTACGAGTGATTCGATATGCGATATAATAATTATATTACGATGACCCGTTTTAAGACGTGGTAATGTGAAGACAATACATTTTTAAAGAGTTCAATTTAATCGTTATTCTGGCTGATATTGCGCTTGCGTTTTATTTTATAGAAGCCTGTAAAGAAAGGCTTTGGTCTGATTATAGTAAAATATTATATTTCTCTGATCCATTTTCTTTAAGAATCACTAGTTGGTAATCAGAAGTCTGTTCTGGGAAATTAAGATTGTTTTATATAATATGTATTATAGGTAGTTGCCTAATATATCAAACGATTTTAATATCGCATTATCTACTCGGTAGCTGTTAGGTAAAAAGATTTAGTTGCAATTTGAATGTTTATTCTAATGTTTCAATGTTGGTTTGAATTTAACACAATATATTGACCTTTATTAATATTTAATGAATAATGGATAACAAATTCGTGCAATAAATAACACGTCTTTTCCTTTAGGTACTTTGTTTACGTAAAATCGATTATTCACACCAATTTTCCTTCTAAGACCTCCTTGAATATTGGTTTGCATTATTTCTTGGGTATTCCCGATATAGGTACTATGTAGATTAAGTTGAACCATAAGCTTCAATTAATAGATTGCATGCTGTCTGCATATCTATATCTATGTTTTAATAGTTTACCTATATAATTCCTTATAACTCTTGATCATTACGGCTTCAAAAAATCAGGAAGTTCTATTTCTTACTGTATTTTTTATATAAAATGTACATAGATTTATCCGACAACTATGTACAACTGATTATAAAAACATCCATGCATCATTGTTATTTGGACCCTTAACTTCTGAGATACCTACACCAAAAATAGAAAATTGTATGATTTACGGTCCTTAGCAACCGTTAATAAAATATGAAATAAGATTTGTATAAAAATAAGTTATGTAATGTTACCAAATATCTAAATCAATTAAGCCATAGTATTGCAACCGTGATGTACCTACCTCTTAATATCTACGATATTACATTTGGAAACAGTTCTATGATGCATTTTTTTAAATAGATATGTGATTGTTTTTTCTAGCTTGGAATCAGACAAGCGTTCGAAGACACAGCGTCTTTCCCAGGAATAGCAAGAGGACAAACTTTAAAACAAAGAATGAAAATATCTAAGGTTCTGCAAAGATCTGGTATTGAAGTCAACGAGCTTGGAAGTGTGGCTTATTCAGCTACCGGTAAGTTTTAACATTTTGTTACATTTTTTAAATTGTAACACATTTGCCGTAAAGATAAAAATATTTTTAGTGAAACAGAAGATTAAATGTAAATAAAATGATACAGTTCGATTAAAAAAATTAAGATTGAAAAAGGTGTTTCAATTTATATGTCAATAATTTTATTGCATTCGAACTGCACATTATATTTTCCATTGAAGATAAAATATTGTTGTGGTGGTCCTATCTAATTAGGAAAAACGTTTCCATTACGCGTATATGAATTTCATTATTTTTTAACCGACTTCAAAAAAAAGGAGGAGGTTATCAATTCGGCCGGTATGTTTTTTTTTTTTTTTTTTTTTTTTTTATGTATGTACACCGATTACTCCGTGGTTTCTGAACCGATTTACGTGATTCTTTTTTTGTTCGATGCGGGATGGTGTCGAATTGGTCCCATAAAAATTTTATTCGGATAGGCCCAGTAGTTTTTATTTTATGAGCATTTTTGTCTGTATTTGTAAATGTTGCAAGTGCAAGTTTGAAGTCGGTTGTTTTTAACGCAGTTATTGACTTGTAACATAAACATATGACTATCTACATACAATTATTTATATTCAGCCTTATCCGTCTAAATTCAGTTATTCAAGAGTGATAAAATAGCGATATTTATAAATAATGATACTAAATACAATGTTTCTTTCAGAAATTTCGCTCGTGAACAAATTCGGTGAAGGAGACGAGCCAACCGCCGAATTATTTGCAAACAAACCGTTCATGTTCTTTATCCAAGACGAGCCAACAACACAGCTGCTTTTCACTGGACGAGTATCCGATCCCACACTCGTTGATGGCGCTTTAAAGAAACACTAGGAATAAATATTAGTGAAACTATTTGAGACTTTTATTTTTAATTTAAGATAGTAAATTAAGCATTGAATCAATGAAGCTGCAGCATAGTTTATTGTCGCATCTTTTTTTATTAGGATAAACAAAAGCATTGAATCAATGAACCTGCAGAGTAGGTTTTCGTCGTTTTTTTAAAATGTCCCACAGACCGTTAAATTGAGCAATTAGATAATATACAATAACAGTATGGTGTTTTTGAGAGATATTTACATACCTAGGTCTTTGCATAGATAGAAAGTTACAGAAGGCAGCGGTCAAAAAGCGATAGTTGCTTTAGGTATTTTTTATAAGAATAGAAGACAATTTTTTTTAAATAAATAGTGAAGTTTAATATCAAAAAGAGCATAAGTACCTAACAATAGGCTAAAAATTTTGTCAGAACTTATAAAGCGACTTGGCGCCACTAAATAAATTCAATCTTAGTTATCACTTTTTATAAGACAAATCGTATAATTAATGACTCACTTGTATTATTTCCCGCTGTTGAGTGTTGACGTAATTTGAGTAATCATATCGAACCGGTTCATCTCTTGTCTGCGTTCAAACCATTCTTTTCATTCGTTCACGCGCCTCCAAGGATTTTATTTGTTTACAATCATTCATCATTTTTAACTCTATAGTGGTGCAAAATGCACGTCGTTTAACATTCTCTTTTTTAATTACGTTGTGATAGTTTATTTTCTTTCTATTATAAATATTTCTGCATCATGGGCTTTGTGTTTTTTATTGGTGAGTACAATACGAATGCATTGTAGGAACTTAAATTTTAACCTTGTGTTTTATACGATTTGTGTAAATAATAATTCGGAGACGCTAGACAGGTTTTCGGCATATTTTTTACAAGCAAACGGAACGTAAACTTAAAACAAGATTTACCTAACTACTTTGAATATTTTAGATTAAGTCACTGAAAATAATATACAATGGCCTTCTCGTTGCAATTGTACTCGTTTGTTGTAATTAAATCGTATAACGAGTGTTATTTACGTTTATGATTTAATAATCAACATAAATGTTTCTGACCTATGTTATATTTAGTTTTTTTCCTTCTGAATCATCTATAGGTACTAATATTATAAAGCGAAGAGTTTGTTTGTTTGAACGCGCTAATCTCGGGAACTACTGGTTCGATTTGAAAAAATATTTCGGTGTTAGATAGCTCATTTATCGAGGAAGGCCATAGGCTATATATCATCACGCTACGATTAACAGGAGTGGAAACACGGGGGTGAAACCGCGTGGAGCAGCTAGTTATAATATAAAGTTAAACCCTATTATTCATTTATATACTAATTAGTACATATAGTTTATTTATGTTCATAAGAAGCATTGTTATTATTATACTATTATCTAATAAAGTAAAATAAATCTTTGTTCCTCATTATGATTTTCAAACTGCGATCGTCAGTTAAGATAAACAACCTTATAAAATCTGAAACTTATTAAACTATTTACTTATTTGTTGTAATTTTTGTGAGTCTCGTTACGATAATTTATTATTGAATAAATTCAATTTAAATACCTACGCTGAAGGGAAAACCACTCATAATATTTACCTACCTACAAGTTTACTTATGTAATCCTTATAGTTTAAGAATATTTTTGGCGCCAAACTGGTGTAAGCCTAAATAAATGCAAATTGATTACTTAGATACAAAACATTTTGTGGGTTTTTAAATCTGACCTTAGAGATTGGTGTGATGTTATTTAGTACCTACCTATTCAAAATGTCAAGTTTTTCATTTATTTTTACAAACGCTTAATCATATTTTAATATCATATTCGGTCCTTTTGAGATGTTGGACTTCACAGTATAAAAAAAGAAAAACTCGTTGGATAACATTTGGATAAAGATAATTTCAAACTTTAACGGAAATGAGCTTGCTCTATTTATAAACTTCGGAGATGAAAGATCAGAATTTAACCATGATACAAAGAAAATATCAAAAATTACCGGGGAATTGTTTTCAAATCTATTATTTTCCACGATCATTATTTAGTAGATAACTCATGTGGTTGAATGCACTTTTATTGTTGTAACTAGTAGATATTCATTATTATACCTATTTTTTAAAAGGCAATTCTTCTTACTATAAATGTTAAAAGATTTTATTCTTGATAATAATAATTTATCGGAACTGGTTTAACCAGGAAAACACCTTGACGTAAGACGAAGCGGATCAGGGATGGCCGTTCATCATCAATCGTATTTTTATTCAAAGTTTTAATCATTTTAATGGGATAATTGTTATTTGCGTATAGGTTAATAATATAGTGTATGGACTCGAATAACATCAAAGTAGATTTGATTCGAAAATAACAAAAAATTGAACGTTTTGTAATGTTTGAAAACTTTTAGATATTTGTCGGTAGGAATATATTTGTATAGAAACTCAGTATTTCTTAATTCAGTGTCTGATTGTTCAAATAAAGAAGTCAATGTTGTACCCAAGCTACATAAAGTTAAATTATTTTCAGCCTTATTCCTCCTACAAATCAGTAAGTTTGACTGTCTAAATGGAGGGTCTACAGATTTCTCTCGTCTCAATTTCTTCGATATCGATTTGCTTCGATACACTGCAGAAGACAAGCCAGGCAATATTATGGTCTCTCCGGCGAGCATAAAGTCTATTTTAGCTATGGTGTTGGAAGGAGCACAGGGAAGTACAGAGGATGAAATTAGAAGTGCATTAAGACTGTCGTCTCATAAAGACGAATTCAGGGAACATCTGAATGCGTATCTCTCTTTGCTACGAGTAAGTGCTTCTTTTATTTTACACCTTGGGCCTATATTATTGAATAACGATATGTTTTTTTTGGTAAATGGTTCTGAATGTAATATATGAGGTAGTAGGTACCTTCTTTAAGAATTATCTTTTATAACAAAAGTGTATAACTGTAAAAATTATAAGCAATCGTAATTTAAATTAGGTTTATTGTTGTTTGTTCGTACTGTACTAGGTACTGTCTTCAATGACTAAAGTAATACAAAAGTAAGGATAAATAATATTTTATTATCGATATAGACTTAAATAGGACACGTTCGCATTAATTATGCGTTTATGAGGCATAAACTATGTCAAGAGATTATAAATAAAATATATATCATGTTTACAAGAAGTGTCTAAGAAATTTATTTAAGATATCTACACATTCAAATATTTCAATGAACTTGTTATCTTATTCTGATCTGAGTATATTATCGTATGTTATTTACCAACCTAAAGATCCTAAACTAATATTATAAATGCGAAAGTTTGTGAGCATATGTACCTATGTGTGTTTGTTACTGTTTCACGAAAATACTACTGAACCGATTACAATGAAATTTAGCACACATATAGAGGATAACTTGGATTAACACATAGGTTTTATCCCGGAAATCCCACGGGAACGGAAACTATGCGGGTTTTCCTTTGAAAACGCGGGCGAAGCTGCGGGCGGAAAGCTATAGTATCCTATAATAATATGTTCACTGTTTTCCGATAATTAAGTACCTATTACAGCTATGAATATAAAGAATGCGGAGCATTTATTTATAGCGTAATTATACACAACTACCCATAACTAGGTGTTAAGTATATATTTTAATAGCAAATTGAATTATCAATTATTGCTTTTATAGTAATTTATTTTAGAAATGTTCGGCTTGTACTTTTTATTCCCGTTGGGTACATCCGCTTATTCGTATTCATTTAATTCCTAATTATCAGTTAATTATTATCCAATGTTATTGAATTAACTTTCCTGGCACCTGTCTACATCTCGGTTTTTCCCAGCACCAACTGTTGGTGGTGAAAATACATAAAAAAACTTGTATTTTATCTGTTTTTTTTCGAAGATGCCCAAACCTGCAATGTTAAATATTAAATTTCATAAATAAATGCATAGAGAACTTGTATTTCAGAATAATAATTGAATTAATTAAAATATATTTTCAGGTCAACAGTCCAGGCGTAACAATAAACAACGCAAATGCAGCATTTGTGTCAAACAAACTGAAGCTAAAGAAGGAATTTGCGGTTATGCTGCAAAAGGTGTACTTCGCCAATGTTGGATCAGTGGACTATAGTTACCCGTATAATGTATCAGAAATAATCAATCGATGGGTTAGCGATAATACGAAGGGGTTAATTCCTGGAATCGTGGATCCTGGTAAGATAAAAGTATAGTAGAAAAATAACAAATTTATAGCTGTTTTTTGGAAACCAGTTTAGGTGGTTTCAAATTTGAATCGAGATCCGTTAAGTTGGTGTATTTTCCAATAATTCTGAAAGTTATTAAAACGCCTTAATAAGAAGCATTTCCTAGAAATTGCCCTAGAACCAAATACTAAAAGGAAACAGGGAATCCTCACAATTTTTAATTTAAATCTATTACTAGTAAATGATAATGTAAATTCACTTTTAAACGATGATGCATCAGACAGGAATACGTAATTGGGTGCAATATTTCTGCAAATGCACGTCACAGTTTCTGGCTTTTCCAACGGAAAACGCGTGACAAAGTATTTAAATTTAAAGGCCACTGACCGGTCTCTTCTTTGTTTATGTAAATTATTCTTAAATATAATAAATATCACAAAATAGGTAAGGTACCTATATAGAGATGACGCAGTTATGTAGTATTTCTTGTTATTGGGCGTTGATACTTTTTTTATAGGAATTCAATCTAAGTAATTGTATTAGCCCACGGTGGTAATTCAACGAATATGACTGTAGACGATTCATAACAAAATCAAAAATGATTTGAAATACAGATTTTTCTTGAGTGTCATTAGGTATATTTTGTTACTGTAAAATTGTTAAAACTGTAGAAAAATTAGCTTAGCCTTAACTTGTTTTTTTTTTTACAATTAAGTACTACATGTTTTATTTAAGTCATGTCAATCTTTATGTTATACATAGTACATGTCTATTATTTTCAGGCAATATAAGTCCAATGGCGGATATGATACTCGCAAATGCGATATACTTCAAGGGCTCTTGGGCAAACGCCTTCAACCCACATTACACACGCAGCGGCTGTTTCCACCATCAAGGCAAGTGCAGGAATGTCGCGATGATGGAACTCCATTCTGAACTTAATTACGCTTATGTTGATAATTTACGAGCTCATGCTGTGGAACTGCCGTATGAGGTAAGATTAAGGAATTACGTTTAAAGAAACTCAGGTCTTGTTTTGCCAATATTAAAATAATAATCATAACGTAAAATAATAATCATAAGAGGCACCGCTGCAATATAGAAGCCATACCAAAATATGAAAAAAGGCCATTGTAGTTAATAAGTAGGTAATAATCTGTTCAACAATAAACATTATGACAATGAATTAGTTACGGAATTGATAACTTGATAAAAAATTTAGGAGTAGGTAGCTATGAATAAAAAATATTAGAGTAGCATAACTATCCATCACAGAAAAAAAGCTCGTAAACAAAAAAAATAATAAGATCTTAGTCAATTTAAGGGGCATAAGGAAAAATAGACAGCAGATATAAAAACATAGTTCCAATAGTTTTCAACAATATTTTTTTTATATTTATATTGTGTTTTTTCAGGGTGGACAATATTCCATGATCCTCTTAGTACCTCTTGACCGAGAAGGTTGTGGGCAGCTAATCCGTGACTTACCCTACATGAGCTTACCGCAAATTAGCATGCTCTTTGAACCCACAGACATCAGGCTAATCATGCCGAAGTTTACAGTTGACTATAGCGAAAATATGGTGGGGCCATTGAGAAAGGTACGTATTTTGTGGTTATTAAATCGATTTTGAATGTCCATGGCCTGTTTATATGTTATATATATTACCTTTATTGTTGTTTTAATAGGGGCGGCTAAATCAAGAAGGTTTATATTGAAGGTTATAAATTATCAACAACCTTGTTCGGTACTTTGAAGTACTTTGAACTTCGATAATCGATTAGTTACCTGTGTCTAATTAGTAATTTAGTATGATTGGAAAACCTTCTCCTGTATTTAATGAAATAAATTCAGTCTAAATAACTCCTGGTTACCTGCCCCCCTAGTCAAGTGGCTTTCTGTTAGCGTAGCGTAGCGTACATTCGTAGTCTATTCAATTGAACGCTACGCTAACAGAAAGCCACTTGACTAGGGGGGCTGGTAGAGATCGCTATCTAGCGATAAGGCCGCTCTTTGCTTATTTTAAATTAATTGTCTATTGCTTTTTTGTTTTTATGTCTATAGCAATAAAGGATTTTTACTTCATTTCATTACATAATAAGATACCTCTGTGGTATAAGGTCTAACTTATTTTGAAGCGAAACTTCTTTAGGCGCGTTGAGAGTAAAATTTCAAGTTCGCGTCGTGGCAATACCGCATCTTTGCATCTTGTCAAAGAAGTTTCACTTCTGACACGTGTTCTCGGCACACATGCACTTTTTTGATGCAACGTCTGAATTTTTTTCCAGCTGCGAATTGAAACTCTATTCACGAGAAATGCGAATCTCTCTGGGATGTTCGAAGGTATTTCAGCCCAAGTGGATAATATTATTCACAAAGTGCACATGTCAGTAGATGAGAAAGGTACAGTAGCTGCTGCGACATCCGTTGCCATGGTGATACCGTTAATTGGTGCAGAGGTTTTGTTACAAGTGGACAGACCTTTTATATTCTATATACGGGATAATAAGAAGGGCTTGGTCCTGTTTGAAGGGAAGATTGATGAACCGAATGGTGTTGATGATGCTGGTAAGTTTTAGTTTTAATTATTGCTTAGAAAGAAAGTTAATATATGTTGTTCAAGACGTTTACAATAACAAGAAAGTGAAGTCCCATGTCCCGTAGTGGGGTAAGGGGCAGATGCATTATACATCTGTTTCACTGATCGATTTTCTTTAGGGACAAGTAGGTGATCAGCCTTCTGTGTCCTACCAGACCAAGACATTTTTTTTTCTTCGTCTCCACCGGGAATCGACCCAGGACCCCTCGGTGTTACGCTCACGCGTCAACCACTGTACCGAGGAGGCGGTCACAATAACAAGAAAGGCCTGCTTATAATTCGCTATACAAGGCCAAGAATTTTTAACTGCTGGAAGCTTACCAAGCGATTTTGTACATTAATTCACAAATTGACATTAATTTCCGATAGGCTACTTTCAATCGTTTTAACTTCGTCTTGTAAGTTGAATTTTTTGTTGACAGTTAAAAAGTCCGGTATAATAAGAAGTTTAGAATATTAATTTGGTAACATATGAGAATGTCATATGCAAATTTTTTAAAACAATATGTGAAAGTAAACTCGCTTTCTTAGTGAAATTCGTACCAAAACCGGTAAAATTTGTTTATTTACATTTCAGAGCTACAAAAGAATTTGAAGAACTTTGTATACAATCATGGCAGAAGAAATTCTAACCCCTACTTTTAGGTTTATCCAAATTATACATTTATACGTAAGTGATGAACTAAGGTGTTGAAGATCAAAAATGTTTTAATAAATGAGTTTACCTCTTTTATTGTGTTTTATTTTATAATTTCCTGCAACTAAGATTTTCATATCCCCTCCCTTTTCTTCTATTAGGACAAATCTACCGACTTACAGTTACAAGTTACGAGTTCAACAAAAACAAATATATTTTTGTAATGGTCATTCGTCCTTCATTGTATTATGAATATAATATTCATTTTTTTTACCCACGGCCCCCTGGCATTGAGCCATTGGTTACATTTTTACAGTTATGCTATCTGAAGTTGATCTACTTTTATAAAAGTTAGGATAATAGTTAACTTTGTGGAAACTACAATTTTAGACTTTTTGACTGACCGGTTGGCTTGGTTGGTAGTGGTTGGCCCTGCCTTCGAAGCCAGAGGTCGTGGGTTCGATTCCTACCCGGGGCAAATATTTGTGTGACCGGTTGGCGAATTTTTGACTGACCAGTTAGCTTGGTTGGTAGTGGCCCTGCCTTCCAAGCCAGAGGTCGTGGGTTCGATTCTCACCCGGGGCAAATATTTGTGTTATGAACATAGATGTTTGCTCTGTGTCTGGGTGTTAATAAAGATAATTATTATCTATATAAGTATTTATTAAAAAATTATATATGTATGTATATATATGTTTATCAGCCATCTGGTTTCCATAACACAAGCTTAGTATGGGATCAGATTGTGCCGTGTGTGAAAATTGTCCTGAAAAAAAAAAAAACTTTTAAAGTTAATGAATCTGATTAATAAGGATCAATGATTGCAAGCAGAGTGCATAATTTTTTCTACGGTAGAGCAAGGGGTCAGGGCCTGATGCTAAATATATTCCACAGGGGAATAGTTTCCAACTTTTATGCTTGAAATATTATTTTCATATAATTTTTTTTATACATTTACCCACTTTCTTGTGAAAGTAAAGGACGTATTAACATATATTCTCAGAGTAAAACTGGATGTGCATAAGTAGGAAACGAGGTGAATCTCGATCGCTGTATTAACGGTGTGGACTAATCAGAACAGGTTGGTACTGTTGTTCATTTATATTTTACTAGCTTTCCGCCCGCGGCTTCGCCCGCATTTTCAAAGATAAACCCGCATAGTTCCCGTTCCCGTGGGATTGACGGGATAAAACCTATCCTATGTGTTAATCCAAGTTACCCTCTATATGTGTGCTAAAATTCATTGTAATCGGTTCAGTAGTTTTTGCGTGAAAGAGTAACAAACATCCATACATCCATACAAACTTTCACATTTATAATATTATAATAGGATAGGATTAATGTAATCACAATAAAAACTAGATAATTGTATTGATTATGAGCACAATCATAAACCAATTACCTACCCAGTTTTTAAGCAAATTGCAAAACACTATTTTTGTAAAATATTTAGCACAAAGTACAATAAATAAGCTAGGTAACTATGGCTAGGTATTCGAAAGGCACTAATTAATATATGTTTTGTAGTTTTTCTTTCCTTCTTTCAATTTTGCTCAGGATCTATTAAAAAATGGCAAACCTAAGGTTGGGATAACAAGATTTGTTGGTTCTCAAATCCTGTATCATTATGAAAGCATATAAGAAAATAAACAAAGGAAAAGAACTTGCCTAATTAGCAAATACAATTATTTAAAAATAAGCCGATTACATAATTAAACGTAAACGAGAGAAAAATAATTAACAACCTAATATGGCGCTTGCTTTGAAAACCACATTGAATGTTGCCATAAAAAAAGAACACCATACTTGACCATACTCAACCGCGACCGTCAGCCACTGATTGAGTTTTAGGGCTCTCTTCACAATGGGCAGCGTTGGCCCAACAAATGATCCGCCGCCTTTACGGCGATTACGAATAAACATCTACAATGACGCCCGATTATAGTCATTTAGGCTCTCTACACTATCGTGATTGCTTCAACTCGCCCAACGCTGTCGCCTGTCCCTTGTGAAGAGGGCCCATTACGATGCTATATTGACCTGTTTTCATGTATTTTTAGTTATCCTATTGGTATATAGCAGTGAATTGAAAATCCTGCTGTGATTCCAATCCAAAAGTCTATTGATGAGAATAATATGTAATTGCTATCGCAAAAAAATTATGAGAGAAAAATTATGCAGATTGTTTTGGAAATAGATTATTATGATTGACGGAGTTCTATCTTTTGCAACCTTCCATGTCTTTAAATCACAAAATAACTATTGTTAAACCGTCAACCAGAGTGCACAAAGTGAAGATTTATCAATACCAAGAAAAGCAAGAAAATATATTACAATTTATTAATAGTAATTTGTTTCTTTGCGCTGATGAGCATTGCTTCAAATGGTCATTTTCATAACTTTCTTTGAAGCGTGTATACCAAATATGAAATATATAGAAAATAATATATATTAGTATAATACCTATAATCTGTGCTTCCAAGATAATGGACCATAAATGACAATATTTTACGACCTTTAACACATTTTATTCCAATGGTAAATTTTATGCACACGTATTCGATATCCTGCGGGTGCAATTACCTGCAAATGGGGATCTTAATGTTGTTGCTAATAATAGTTATTGAAATAAAGTAAATATTGAAGACAGTCTAATGCTTATTGGGATGCAATATTGAAATTTTAAAATGTAGGTAATATAGGTAAGGGTGCTATTTATAAATGGCCATATTTTAGAGAATTAACGATAATTAGGTACAATGTACTTTAAGTAAGTATATTTAATGCCGGTTAAGATTCCCTGGATACTTTAACCTCATGCATTTGCTATTGCAAAACTTTTAATTCCCGCAATTCTGCTCAATTACTTTAAACCACTATGGAGAAAGATTAATGTCTCGACTTTCCCCTTTATCCTTGATCTTGAATTTTATTTATTTTACTCTTTTATAAATCAGTTCGAGTAATCGGTCGTTTATTGTTGAATTCATATCATAAACACAATAAAATATTAATATATTTTTTTGGTGCTTAAAATATTTTAAAATTTCATTAATTTGACTATAAAAATGCTTGCTTTCGGATTTCATTTGTGATTTTTAAATTTTTTATTAGGTACTTATCTGTTAAGAAAAAGAAAATGATGTAATTTTTAATGTACCGCGATATTTTACTTGAGTTTCTACCGTTACTGCGACGTCAAAGAGAAAATCTAAGAGAAATAGAAAAGCCTCGATTACAAATATATTTTTTTTATAAAATGTATAATATTTATATGCCTAACACATGTGTATATTCTGTTTATTCAAGGGGCACCAGTACTATATTGTTTTTTAAACCTAACTGTTAAATGTAGATATAAAGTAAGGTGCTATAGCTTCCGCGCACGTCATTCCCGATCGAGCAAAGCGTATACGCGGCCGTGTATTGCCGCGCTTTTTGAAAAAGAAATTATAATTGTCATTTATTTTTTATTTGTGCATCTGTTTTGCGGCCAGCACGTAAGTATTTTTTTCGACCACAACACTTGTGTAATGTAGGTCAAGTTTGTTGTAATTGATGTCTCACTGCGAAAACGATACGAATAAACGTGTTCTATATTATCTGTGTGTTCGATGTCCCACATAGCGTAAGAAAAAAAAACATGCAAATCTTGCCTTATTCAAAGATAAGGTCAAACTTTACGTGTTTTAGTGGTCGGAGATATAAACTTGCTTTGGGTCGCATGTTTAAGAATTATCAGAAACATTCAATAGGGTTTTTTAATTATTTATTTTTATATGCTTACAAATATATACTGATGATATTGTAAACAAATTTAAGTACTTTTATGCAAATATACAGTTGCTATGAACATCTATATTATATGAAAAATTATCAGGTATTCTGTTTGCGAAAATAGAAGAATTTGAGTATTTTCGGAGATATCATAATCTAAAAAAAACGTGTGTTTACTCGTGTATATATACATGAAGGTCAAGGATTAGTGTCCAAGAAATAAAGTTAAATAAATAAGAAAGATGATATCACTGCCAGTAGTTTATTAAAATTATTATTATATTGAAACGTAATAACCAGTAAGTACCTAGCTAAGCCTCGTGCGCACAGTTAAAAAATATATTTAAAAGGTATATTATCTATTAATTCAGATATTTAAGATAAAGTATACGTTTTTAAAATATACTTATTTATTATTTTTTTCAGGTCTGAAATGAAGCGGTTTTTACTAGGTAAGATATTACATACTTGTACAATGTACATAGATACGTATTATAAGGTAGTTCATAAGGTAGCTATTAATTAGTATTATTATGTAACCTACAGTGAACTAAAGGTATTATTTTATTGGGTCTTTGCCCGGGTTGAAAAGTATTTTCCAGTGACAATTTGTATGTCTGAATAGCTTTCTGGTTCTTCAAAGAATTTTTATGAACGTTTCATATTTTCGGAGATTACCTACCTACCCCATACAAACATACAAAAGCAGAAACTTTACCTCATTAAAATATGTAATTAAGTAGGTATAGATAGATATAGATAGATAGATATATATACGTGTAGGATCAGATTTAAACATTGACTACAAACATACTTAAATATTTTGCGATGAATATGTCCTAGATATCTAAAAAAAGGTACCTATTGCGACTAACACAAAAAAAATCTTACCAGTCACAAAAAAAAATCTAAAATATATCTCTAATATAGTTAGCTTAAATCACCACATAGTATAAAACAAAGTCACTTTCTCTGTCCCTATGTCCCTTTGTATGCTTAAATCTTTAAAATGACGCAACGGATTTTGATGCGGTTTTTTAAATAGATAGAGTAATTCAAGAGGAAGGTTTTAGTATATAGTTTATCAGGTTTTAGATAAAGCGGGCGAAGCTGCGGGCGGTAAGCTACTATAAAATAAAGTATTTGTAATGTTTTGTAAAGTAAGGTAATTGTAGTTGAAATACATAAAATACATTTGAGATGGGCCGTTGCGTTGTTATAAAGCGATACATTTACCTACTTTCATTGCTCTTTATTGTATACAGAAAATATTCTACATAATATATTTCAGAAAAGAGTAGGTACTACGGTACCACAGACATATACAGGGTGTCCCAAAAAGTAGTGATATACTGAAGCTGGGAGGTAGAGGACTTAGAGGGCTATCCGAATCACCCCCATGTGTGTTATGCGATTTTTCGTATTTTCGGAATTATTACATTTTTTTCAATTTTTCATCTATCGCCGAGTACGATGAGATTTTTATTTATGGTGACGTGAATTATTGCGCTAGATGCTTGTTTTTTTTTGTGTGCTAAGCTGAAAGATAGGCCAATTCAGTATGGTAACATTTACTATCGTTAGATCTTCGAATGGAATAAAAAAAAGAATTAAATGCTATGAAAGATAAAATTACCCAGTATGTTCATAACTTCAAGGGCCCATAAAAAAATAAAATCACATGAAAAAGGTTTTCCATTTGGCTTATAAAAACTTGCTCTATCGATCAGGTAGCTACCCTAAAAATTTCATTTTATTATTCTGAAGGCTTCAATCGAAAAATTGAAATCTAAATGTGGTAAGTGCAAAATTTTTATTAACATGATGATCATTAAAACCAATAAATAGGTGTTTAAAAATGAATTTTTTTTAAATAGCCCCGCTGTTGCTCAATGCAAGTGCGACATCACCGTAAAAAGTTGTCTTTTTAATGTCTGAATGCTCTTTTATCATTTTTAATGGTTTCTTCTGCTACTATGAATTTCCGGGTTATTTCGTCCAAATTGTGGCAGTCTCTCGTCTTTGTAGTATCCCCACGGAAAAAATTCAATAGGGTTTATGTCCGGAGACCGTGGAGGCCAGGCTAAAGGGCAAAAATACCCTGAAAGATGGATTGGTCGTTGCAGCCTGCGCATGCGCCGGTGACGCCTGCTTTAAAGCCTGGCCTCCACGGTCCCTCGAATAAACCCCATTGATTTTTTTTCAATGGGGATACTAAAAAGACCTCGGCTACTTGAGAGAATGCCCCAATTTGGACGAAATAACCCGGAAATTCATAGTAGCAGAAGAAACCATTAAAAATGATAAAAAAGCATTCAGACATTTAAAAGACAACTTTTTACGGTGATGTCGCACTTGCACTGAGCAACAGCGGGGCTATTTAAAAAAATTCTGGTAATTAAACACCTATTTATTGGTTTTAATGATCATCATGTTAATAAAAATTTTGCACTTACCACATTTAGATTTCAATTTTTCGATTGAAGCCTTCAGAATAATAAAATGAAATTTTTATGGTGGCTACCTGATCG
The DNA here is from genome assembly GCF_061535395.1 of Colias eurytheme. Classification (NCBI taxonomy): domain Eukaryota; kingdom Metazoa; phylum Arthropoda; class Insecta; order Lepidoptera; family Pieridae; genus Colias; species Colias eurytheme. Next base: position 5,839,106 of record NC_142999.1, on the reverse strand, counting down.
ATAGAGCAAGTTTTTAAAAGCCAAATGGAAAACCTTTTTTATGTGATTTTATTTTTTTATGGGCCCTTGAAGTTATGAACATACTGGGTAATTTTATCTTTCTTGGCATTTAATTCTTTTTTTTATTCCATTCGAAGATCTAACGATAGTAAATGTTACCATACTGAATTGGCCTATCTTTCAGCTTAGCACACAAAAAAAATCAAGCATCTAGCGCAATAATTCACGTCACCATAAATAAAAATCTCATCGTACTCGGCGATAGATGAAAAATTGAAAAAAATGTAATAACTACGAAAATACGAAAAATCGCATAACATACATGGGGGTGATTCGGATAGCCCTCTTGGTCCTCTACCTCCCAGCTTCCGTTCATCACTACTTTTTGGGACACCCTGTATAATACTATACATACTAGTAACTATAGGCATGTTTATAAATATCCGTTTCGCGCGCATTAATGTCGGCCATCTTTACGTGATTTCAATAAAAAATCCTTCGCGAGTAGTAACAATTGATTTTTTTCCTTGTAATGCATGTGCAAGTTCGTTAGTTACAGGCATTATTTTTCCTAAAAAATATGTTTTATTTTATAGAGTTATTTCACGTTACATACGATCAATATTACCTAATTGCAAAAAAATTAAGGTCTGTGTGTTTAAATGTTATTTCCTTGATAGTATCTATAACAAAAAATTAAAGCGATGTTTTAAAAAATTAAGATAAATTTTGTTTTTGAAACAATACTATTTTTAATAGGGTAAAAAATTAATAACAAACTTTACCTGTTTGTTCAAATTACATATTATATTATGTTAATCACTACACACAGGGTTTGCTAAGCACTGTATTATTTAAATGTTTATTTGTTTTTAAGAGGAAAATACGTGCCACAGCCACTTATACGTACATATATATTTATAAGACCATAGCGACTGTAGTGTTATAACGTTTTTAATTAAAGTAATTAAATCCAAAAACATCTTCTCTATTAGTAAAGAAAACGAGTACCGTATGTTCGAGTGAGCATTGTATGTTCATTCATAGTTAAGTGTGACAAATAGAATCGTCCCAAACAATAGTTCTGTTCACACCTGCCTATTGTAACCGTTATATTATGCAAATCAAGTAAAGACGACACACTTCCTAAAGAAAGGGAAACAAAAATATTAGGAAATGTTTAACTGAATAGTGCGTGAAGTAGTATGTTTTTAGCATTTTGTACATGCGTATTTTAATATTAATTATTGATTACGTTCCGCATCATTCAAGATGCATGTAATCATTACTAATTGTACCTACTGGGGTATGATAGACATACATAAATGCTTTCTGTTTTTTATATGACGTAAAAAGTCAGTAAATAATAAAACTCTTTGGTTTATAAATTTAAAGTAGGTAAATAGTCAGTCGTTTATATAGGTTTTTTTAAGACATAAGAATGATTACCAATGCTTGCGAAGTGCAATGTAGGACAGTCATAGAATTGTATCTGTATAAGTAGAAGAATAAATCATTTATTTGCACTAATGAGTTACAATTTCATGCATAAAAATTATCATAGGATCGCGCGATCGGAATGAAGCCTGGCATAGAGAATTATAGTAAAAATGGTATTTTTATCTGATTTAATCTGAGATTACGTGCTATAAATGACATAAAATACGTATGTGGAAAACCTATAAGTTCATAATATTATATCGCTGTTATACGTATAATCGCTCTGGGCACAGACTACGGAGCTACAAATTGTAGTCAAGAGAAATAATTGTCCGAACGACTGCACTGGAAGTTTACTTTCTCAGGCGGTATGCGCTGTATACTGTCGGCAAAATATTATCCTTTTTAAATTGATTTTTTTTTGAGAAATTTTTGTAGGTAAGTAAATGTCTATTTAACATATTATTCCAGTTAATTTTAGAATTATAAATAATCATTTTCGTTTTGTTGAGATATTCAAATTTTTAAACAAAATTTGAGCATTTTAAAATACACAACATTTTATGTTGTAAATTTTAACTAGAATAATGTTTTCCAATCAATATTCTTTATGATATTGATTGGAAAAAGAAAAAAAAGCGGATAAAATATGCACATCTTTATTTTTACAATTAGTAATGATTGGCATTTCTAAGGAATTAAGCAGTGACTTACATTCAAATCAATATTGCCTAAGCAAATGATATACTTAAATACTATTTGTTTGCTGTCTGTACCTCGGTGCAGTACAATAGAGTAGGGTCAGAGCAGTGCGTTCACCGCATAGTACCGTGGTTTACGCGTTTAACACTTAACTAGAATGGACCTTTTTGATCTTACTTGATACAATGCCAAAGGAGAATTATGCTTTTATTATATAAACCTAAATTAGAATCAATTGATGCTTGATTTAATTCATTCTGAAACATAATGGCAATGGTGACAATTTCACCCTTAATTATTCAACTAGGTTTAATTTATACCTTATGGCACACTAAAATATATTTAAACATTATATTGCCTTGAATAATTATTTTAAACGAGAACGTCTGCGACGTCATTAGGCTTCATTTTTGTTTTCGTTAATTACTTAATTTAATTAATTAGCGATCTTCATTTAAATATCTTCTCAATATGAAGTGAGTCTCTCCGTCTGTATTTGGTAGTCCATTGTCTGAATTGTAAACATTTCATAAGACACATCCGCTTACTTTCTAAGTAATTTGTCGGAGCGTATCCACAATGTGCTAACGTGACTCGAATGCAATGCATTCAAAGAAGACGCCAGTATGCGCCGGCCGGCGCGGTGCATTGTCATTACGCTGCATTACCGTACTATAGTACCGTTCGATTAATATGGCTATAACCTCTACTTTTTAATATCATAAATTTCTCTTTTCACACGTGAAACCTTAAAACGTACAGTGCTAAAAATAATTAATAACCTTGCGATGTAAAATATAACCCTCCATGAGGTAAAGAGATGATTTCATCGTAATTTTTTCTCATGGTATAAATAATGGATGAGGTCACGACAAAAACAATACCTGAGTTTATATTTGAATTTGGTCAACGTTGAAAGTTAATATAAATCTTTTTAATATTTAGCAGTACATTTTGAACAAGATTATTTCTTAAATTACCTATATGAAGAATACAATCTTTGTGATATTACAGTGCTGGTAACATGTTTTGTAACACGATAACATAGTACTTATCAACAACGTCATAGTCATCACAGTATGCACTCAAATGGTGATACTCGTTGATGGGGTAACTCTTGGGTAACTGTACTAAAATGCTGTGAAGTCTCATAACAATAATAATTAGTATGAAGTAAATAGACTAAACTAGGGATAAACACATACTTCTCGGTTAGTACAGGAAGTATCCGTTGTAAATATGTAATTGCTTCGCAGTGAAAGCATCCTGTATCTTTATATTAGTTTATGGTTCCTGTGTGAACAATTCAGTTTTATAAGAGATGTAGGCACGGTCACTGTCCCATACAACCTTCACACGAGTCATTCAATGTTCTACAACAATAACGACCTTTAAATGGCAGCGAAAACTAAATGCAGATTTCCCTTTAGAGAAATTGAATAGAAAGCTCAATATTGTATTCATTTCCTTCTAGCAAAATCTTATTAACCTGTCCATAATAATTCCTTAGTCCGTTTTCTTTCGTTCATAAGAAGAATTTGATTTGTTTAAAAATACAAAACTTTTTATGCAAGGGACTTATACCACAAGTGATACGTAGGTACAATAGGTTTTTAATTCTCCGTAAAGTCTCCATAGCTATTTTATTTCACTTGTTCACCTTGTTTCTATCATTACATATTGCACACGTAACTGTTATTCTACACACAATCTTGTAATATAATTCTCATTTTTATATTTACCTATATTGTATTAATGTCGTATCCTTATCTATACTAATAGCTATAGATATCCTATGTTTCTAAATATTAGAACAAAAAACTACTAAACAGATTTCTAAAAATATTTTACTCACAGAAAGCTGTATTATTCCTTAGTAACATAGGCTATATTTTTAATTGTTTTTATCCCAGGAAAACCCGGGTACAGCCAGGACGAGCTAGTTCATTATAATAATATTGACCTCACTTGATGGTACATCCATTCTTCTAGGTTAACGATGGGTTTTAATTATAACAAGTCTAGATAGTAATACCGCTAGATTCTCGACCTACATACTCTTCCACGAGAACCAGTTGTATCGATATCACAGTTACATTGATGTTATCAGTTTGTAATAGTTAAGTTAATGGAGATGTAATTGAAATAATGCTTTGTTTATTCTGTACAAGTATGCTACAAAGTCATGCTTTTGAATTTAACGAACAATCTCAAAGATTGATTGAGTAAAACTTTTATGTAGCATATATATGTCAATTTTAATAATGGGGAAAGAAATAAGTAGGTAGGTACGATAACAATATTAATTTATTTTTCCAGTATTCATATTGGCCATTGGGCTAAGTGAAGCGCGTTGGCTGCGACGCGGCAGATCAAACCAGCCACAGGAAACCAGCTTCATTGGAGAGGCTACAAATCTGATATCGACTGCTCTTTTGCAGGTTGGTACCTTATCTTTGAGTAAATGTAGCATAGCTTATTAACCGTGGTACTATGAATTTGAATGGAGTATTTATTGTACCCAAGTAATTTTTTTCTATTACCTTAGTTATAATTTTAAACTATTTGTTTGTACGGTTACTTAATTGTACAACCATTCCAAAAGGTGAATGTGATATGAATGTAATGATAATTTTTTCACGTTCTAGGACAACATCGACACTGAAAATGATGTCGCATTTTCTCCACTTGGCTATTCGGCCATTCTAGCCATATTAGCGGAAGGTGCAAGCGGGGAAACTAAAGAACAAATAATGACAGCGCTTCATCTACCCAATGATCAGAAACTAATACGTACAACTTATAGATACATTCTACAAAGATTAAAGTACACTAATAAATTCGAACAAAACAAACCAGAACTTCAGAACTATTTTTATGTTTACAAAAATTATTCCATCAATAATGATTACAAAAAAATATTAGAGGAATACTATCTGACTGATGTGAAATCTGTAGAAAGACACACAGATTACATTCCAGATGATGATGATGACGATTATAACACTGACTCAAAAGTTGAAAATGAAAAGAATAAGGATATTAAAGCTACCGAGCCTCTAAAAGAAAACAACGATGATGATAAACCACATAAAATTAATTTGACTACTATAAATTATAAGCCTGCCAAAAACATAAAAGAACAGATAAAACTGGTGAAAACAGAACCAGCTACTGACAATTTTGATAGCGAAGAAGAAACAATGGTTGCAGATGAAGCTAGAAACCATATAAGAAAAGAGCGAAAGCTTACCTTGGAAAAGGATGTTTCTTCCAGCTTCGCAGTAAGTAACGTGGATAGAAAAGATGATTACGAATGTAAGTTTTATGAAACCTTATTATATAGGTACATATTTAAATAAGTTTACGTGGAAATAACTAATTATGTATAAAGTTATGCAGTTTATTCGATTATGTACAATGCTCAAAGAATGATAACAAAAGAAATACTATGGTACGTAATGTGTTTTTTATAACTTACCATTTTTTTGCAGCATGCCACTCAATAATGCTTATTTTTAATGGGATGTATTTCCGAGGCTCTTGGAAAAAGCCTTTCGACACTATCGAGCCTGGTCTATTCTACAAATCTTCAACAGAAAAGAAACAAATCCCCATGTTGAAGACTCGTGGAAAGTTCATGACAGGATCGTTACCAGAGCTTGACAGTGAATCATTACTTATACCGTATGATGTAAGTACGTTTTGAATAAGCGAAGTCATTAAATGTATTGTAACATCGTAAATTATTTAAAAATACATAAGGAAATCGAGATACATTGCAATACCAAGTAATATCGCTTTGAAATCATCAACTGTATAATGTTATGTTTATGTTACATTTAAATCGTGGTGTTTTGAATAAAATTTATTTATCAAATTGTTACAAATTTAAACCAGTTTCTAATTAAACATTTTACATACCATTTCAGGGTGGAAGATATGCTTTGTTGATATTGAAGCCAAGAAGCCGAGATGGTCTAACACGACTCGTCGCTGATTTACCGTCAGTTACCATTTCAGACATCAAAGAAAGTCTTATTGAAGAAGAATTACGAGTATCATTACCGTCTTTCTACGCATCTACCGTAACAAAATCTGTTCCTTCTCTGGCTAAGGTTGGTACAAATATCAAAATTCATTGTATTGTTATAATGTGATTTAATTATTATTAAATTGAAGACCATTTTATTTATAGCCAGTTTCATAACTTCTAAATTTCTACGTAGCTTATATTTTGTCAGTTAAAATATCATTGAAATAATGTGTGGAAGTAGGTAAACAAAACTGGCTAACAGTAACTTTATCAGCAAGGTGAGACGACCCGTTATAAAATAAATACTAATTAAAATATCATGTAACTTTGTATGAGAGCTATGAAAATCGTAGTAATCCTTCATTTTATTATAATTTTAGATTGGGGTAAGCCGCATTTTCGGACGTGAAGCAGAATTAAACGGAATGTCTGATCATGGAATTTTCGTTCGGGATCTCGTGCAGAACGTTGTTGTCAGAGTTGATAATGCACCTTCGGCATCATTATTTAGCGGTAAGGCATAATTAAAGCAAAGATAATATAATACTATAATAGATTAAAGTAATAAAAGGGTGATAGTTCTTGTAATTTTTGACAAGAGCACCTTTATTTTAAAAAGAGACATCCCCATTTTCTGTGATAGGAAAACTAACAAATATCATTGACATTTTTTTATATTTAAGTAGTATAGTCATAGTTGTGTTCATATATTTTTGGACTAAGTAGTTATAATGCATTGCACTTTTTATCAATTTTCCCTTACGGATTAGTGTTGTTCTTATATTAACAAATACAATTAATTAAGATTAATAATCACGCAATTAGAAGGATTAACATAAACATGTTTACGATAGTAAAATGTTAATCCTTCTTGTTAATAATTGTCAACACTTAATTACTGTCCAACATTTGTTTTGCGTTTAGCAATATTTAATTATCTTTGACACATACTTCACTAAGGTTATTTATGATGCAAAGTATATTTATACGCTAGTCTTTTTTATTAAGAACTATAGAATTATCTGACATATTTTTTAACTCAACTGCTGGATGCACTGCGATCTGTGAAGCATCTTTTTGATATAAATTACAGAAAAGATGCTGAATGCATCAATGCTGGAATCTAATAAAACCTTAATTCGTAACTATTTAACGTTACCAATACAACTCCATTTGTTTTCTATTGTTTATTAAACTCGGACAGATCACAGAGCTTTATAAAAAGACAGATCACAGAGCTTTATAAATTAAGACTTTAACTTATTTTACAGCTAGCAACACATTGGAATCACTGAAGAACCTTCCACTGTTTGAAGAGAAAGCACCTCGTCTCTTTGCCGTTGAGCATCCATTCATTTTTTACGTCATTGACACTTTGGACAATCTTATATTGATTACTGGAAAAATCGCTGATCCTCGTTCAGTTTCTAGTGAAGAGAAAAGCCTTGGATTAGCTTAGTTTATTAGCTACAGCAGCTACATAATTTCATATGTGGAAAGAGCGAATTCAGTCATCAATAACTTTGTTGTAAACTTATATTATTATTATTATCGTTTATCGTAAATATGCATATGAGGAGTTCATAAATTAGTTAGGTGTATAGTCAGATGTACTTAATTGTACGAATAATAGTTCATAAGCCGAATGTTATTTTTAAACATGACTTTTTAGGATTTGCTGAGGTTGAGATTGTGTTGTATAACCAGAAGCATTTGATATTGAAAAAAGTACACAGCTTAGTTAGTAAGGTAAATTATTGTTAGACGATATTGTGATATGTTTAAGATTAAATTATTATTTATTTTCTTATTGCTGTTTTATTTTACTGTAAATACTAAATACCCTTATATATTCCATTTGCTTATAACGTAGGTACCTATAGTAGCCACTCACATCTGTTCTACGCAGGAAGTTATTTAAATTAAAATTTTTACAATACAACAAAGCAAAAACAAATCTGTTGTGTCGTTCTTGAGTAGTAGAACAATGGTTCTACTACTTAATGAAACTTAATTAAATGTAATTACTTAACCTTTCTTTTTATTAACGAAATACATAATAACACAGAATTAAGAAAATATCCGTATGTATGAAAATATCAGTAGGTATGTTTATTATCCGATATGATGATTAATGATCCAATATGATTCCGTATTGTAAATGAACCTAAAGAGCCTTTGACTATTTTTTAAAATCTAAATGATAAATAATAATTAAAACTAGCGGTCCGCCCCGGCTTCGCCCGTGGTACATATTTACGTTTTCTCTACATAAGAACCATCCTCGTACTTCAAGGAATATAATAGAAAAGAATTATCGAAATCGGTTCAGCCGTTCACACGTGATGCCGTGACAACGCGAAACGGGTGCGGACCCGCCGCCTTTTTATAGCTCCCGCCGCGAAGCGCGTCGAACGCGGCAACTGATACACAAAAATAATCCTTATGGCATGTAATTCACGCGCGATGACTTATAGGGTATTTCATGTATAACTTTGGTGTTTCTACACCGATTTACATGATTCTTTTACTATAACCTGCCCAGGAGTATGAAGAATAATTGTGCCAAATTTCGTTAAAATCCATCGTGTAGTTTTTGTTTCTATAACGAATATACAGACAGACAGACAGACAGACAGACAGACAGACAAAAATTTTACTGATTGCATTTTTGGCATCAGTAGCGATCCCTTATCACCCCTTCATAGTTTTTTTTTTAAATATATTTCATGTACAGAATTGGCCTCTCTACAGATTTATTATAAGTATAGATTTCGAGCTTATCAATTACTTATATGAAGTATAAAAATCTAGTTTAATTATACCTAATTATTATTATAATAACTTCATCCCGACCGATAGACAGTGAGGGTAGATTGAAATAAATTAAATAGAAATAAGACATAACGTTACTTTAAACAATGTAACGGCTGCGCTGGGCGGAGTCGGTTGCTTTATTTTATTTAAGTAATAAGTAATTTAGTAAATAAGTGATTATAATGGCATTTAACAAAGAAAATAATAAAAGCTTCATGCATAAATCGAAAATCCCATTACCTATTCATCCATTGCCGGGAAATTCTAAGAAGATACTAAAAAAACAAAATTCGGAAAATGAAAGGCGTCCATTAAAAACTCTGCAAGCCCAGGCATCAAATGTACCAAACCAAGATATCAAGAAAGATGATAAGAAACCAGTACAAAAGAAATATAGATTGAGAAAATCAAGAAGTTTAACACCCATTTCAAGACACGTCACACTTCGCACTAACAGAGAAAATTTAGATTGGGATTATAAAGTTTTTAAAGATGATGGAAACAATAGTGTTATTTATATAAGCGATGATGATGATGTCGAGGAGATAGCAAGTAGCAGCGAGAACATTAATTATTTTAGTAAAAACGACTTTAGAAATTGTTTAGGTATCAAAAATTTAAAAAAGACAGGTACGCCTACACCCGGCCTTTTTGGATCTAGTCAGACAAAAAACATTAAGAAAAGTCTAAAACGACCCCACAGCAGAGAATTACTGGATCGGCAGTTTTCCGCAAAGAAATCTAGAGGAGAGGATGATGAAAAATATAAAAGACGATTAAAGTTCAATGAGTGTTCATCCGAGTTATTGAAATCTTCTGATCTTTGTAAGTAATACAAAAAATTATTATAATAAACTATACTTATAAACCAACTAAATATAATAAAAATTGTACATTCGTTGGGGAGCTATAACTAGTGTAACTGACCAAACTTTATTTTATTTTAAAGATTTAATCTTTTTAATTTAATATTTTAAAGATTTAATTTAATCATTTTGAAATCGGATTGAATAAATCCTCCACTACTACTCTTATATATACTTATGGTATCTGTGATATTTATTCTATTTTCAGCAACAAGCACATACAAAGATTCTTTGCAACGAGAATATGAGAGTGAGATATTTACTCATCTGATTACTAAAGAAAAAAAGTGGCCTAAACACTTAACGACACCAAATGCTACTAGAGCGTGTATATTGAATTGGTTGTTAAAAGTCAATGTGAGTAGAATATGATTGGAACATAATTCGTAAGAATTGCTTTATTTATGTTATAATTTGGTGACTGGATTATACTGAAAATTCTAAAGTGAAACATTATTGAACAACGATTATTGAAAGACTTTTTGAATAATTAACTAATGGAAAATAAAATAAAAATAATTAATGTATTATTTTTTATTATCTAGGGTGCTGGTGGTAATCCGGCAACAATTCAAACAGCAACTTGGTATTTGGATTCAGTATTAGAAGTTGGCCCAGTGCCTATAGAAAACTTACAGCTATTTGCAACTGCCTGTTTTTGGATAGCCCAAAAAATACATGGCCCAGTAACAACTGCTCATAAGTTGGTGAAATGTTCTAATCATGCATTTACCACCAAATATCTTCTTAAAGCTGAAGCATTGATTCTAATAAACTTGGTATGTACTCTGATATCATTCATTTTCAGATTGTATGAATATGCTATAGAACCGACATATAAAATATTGATACAATGATTGTTACAATTTAATTGTTTGCAATTCAATTATTTTTGTACGTCTCATAGCTTTGTAAGAGAGTTTTAATGCAATATAATTTTGCTGGCAAAAACATTTTTTAATTGTATCTATTCTTCTATCAAGATAAATAAAGTAGTACCGACTGACACTGAACATATTTTACAGAAAATGCCTCCTCAACCGGTGCTACCTCAAGAATTTGTAACCTATCTTTCATTGTGGTGCAGTGGCAATGATCCTGACCTTGAATTGGCAGCGACATTTATCTGTATGTGTGGGATGATACTAGATATGGGGTTGTTAGATGAATACCCCTCTGTGATAGGCGCTGCTGCTGTACGAAATGCCGTCGTTTTGCTGAGGAAACATGATCTCTTGGATAAACTGGAAACATGTCCAGTGTGAGTATATTACCAGAGATCTGGTGGTGTCCGATATTATTGTTGGAGTGATGATATTTTTTAATTAAAATAGGATAATGTACTAATAAGTAATAAGTATTAGTTGCTGTAATTTTATGATGTGTATTTTTGTTTTACACTGTTTTTACAAGTTCTGTAAATTAAGAAAATACTGGCGTACCAGGCATATGAGTTAAAATACTATCAAGATATTTCATAACCTGGTTCTATCTTGTCAAAATAAAACGAAAAATGAATCCGAGAAAATCCAATAACAGTTCTAAAGTAAAAACATATCTTTTCAGGTTTGAAGAAATAGAAAAGAAGTCAAATTTGTACAACGTCTGCGCAATTCAGAGGAAAGCTGTCCTTTTGCTGGCATCACCTTTGTTTGAATACAAGGCACCATTGGAACTGTATAACACCAGTTCACAAAATATACCATTAAAAATACTATCGGAAGCGAAATACTTATCTATGGTTGACAAAAGAACCAAAATAGACTTAAGCCCAAAAAGAAACAAAATTTTTCAATTGTGATATCATATTAGTTGTGTACATTTTTTTTATTAATAGTGTCATTAAATAAGTAACTTGTATTTTTACTGTGCTTTTAAAATGTCTCAGACGGTGAAAAGTCAATGTTGTGCTAATTTGTGATAGTTTCGTAATATATTAATTATTATTTTATTATTTAATAAATAAATGAAATATAACTATGTGTTTTCTTTGCTTTGATTGAAATGGGTATGTATATCAGTTCTTCCCTCTGGACTATTTAATATTAAAAATATTTTTATATTCTTACCAGTACCTAGTTCTTGAGATTACCACGTTTAAACAAATAAATTAGATAAAGATATATTTATACATTCTGGCTTATCTAATGTTTCGAGATTAATATAGTAGTCATGGAGTATCATAAGTTCTATAAAATCATTAGTAGTAAATAGTAATCATTAGTAAATTTATGAACTGAACTTCGTCTTATAATCAACATATGAAAAGAATCCATTTAAAATCAACATCAAGAAAATATAACCTGTTTGAATGGGAAAACCACAAGCGAAGTAGCCGATGTCTCGACGCTTACACCAAGAGTAATATGTAAAAGAAATCTACAAGCAAATACGACTTTAATGAATTGAAACAAAGTCCTAATTTTATTGGATTTGTTTTTAATACTAAATGAATGACGATTAATGTAATCTTGAACACGGTCATTCTCGCGACAGAAGTCAACGTTGTCTTTTGTTTTGTTTTTAAATATCTAGTCACAAATATTTAAAAGAAATGACAATATATAATAAATGAAATCAAAGTTTATATTGTAAAGCATTGTGGAAATATAATAAAGTGCTGTGCTTCGAGCTACATATAATGTTGCTCTTACTACGTATGTATCTCATCAACTTGTTATGATTTTGATTAAGGAAAAATTCTTAATTATTTTTTATTGACTTCCTCTTTTTAAAATTACGAAGATGAACAGAAATGACTGTATATATTTTTATGTGAATAAGGTATGTTTTTAAGTGTTGTGTCTCTGCAGTTTTCCAGATTATCATCTTTGTTGATGTCAAAAGTCAAGCAAATAATCAACAACAGAATGGATTTACCCAACAAAATATAAATCCAACATACTATTATCCTGATCAGACTTATAGATTGAATAGAAATGTACCAGGATATGCGGTGTACCCTAATGACAATCAGATAAACAGATTTAGTGAATTAGACCAGAATACTACACCTTCCTTAGGGAATAGAAATGGAGATGTTGGTTTTGTTCCACTGCAGGCAGGGGTTTCCAAGCCAAGTGTACTACTGCAGAATGTAGCACCACAACAAGAATTGTTGAGTAATGTCAGTCATGGTATCACTGATTTAGGAATAAATCTGTTAAGAGTAAGTACATAATGATAACAGTTTTAAATTTTCAAAGACAAATACTACTACTACCAAGAGTAATCTGTGGTTGGTCAATTAAACTTGATATTTTTACATTCTAAAGCGTTTAATTAAGAATTTACGTAGATGTGATATTTAAAAAATACGCATTTGTACCTACTTGATATTGAACCGCAACTATGATTTAATCAATTAACAGAACAGCTAGCCAAGTAGAAAAAAAATGCTTCGATAAGCTTCCTAAATATTGTCAAAAGTGTCGGTTCGTAAGTGGCGTAAATATAGGTACAGCTGTCGGGGATATAAAGGCAATAATTTATTAAATGGACAATGCAATGCATGCAATGGACATGTCTATACATTTCTGTTATTTATTTCAGAGTGCGATGCAGTTGCAACAAGGTAATATAATGATGTCACCAACGTCAATAGCGACTCTTTTAGCCCTTTTGCAGCAAGGAACGACTGGTGGTGCTCAGGAACAAATAACCAATTCTTTGCATATGGCGCCAGAAATAACAGCGCCAATTTATAGGAGACTTACCATAGATATGAGAGTGAGTAGAAGATACATTATTATGAATAATGAAGAAGTGTAAATGAAATACGTCGTATTGAGAAAAATATATGTCAACTGGATTTCCAACCGCGGTTCACCCGCGTTTTCAAAAAAAAAAAACCCGCAAAATTCCCGTTCCTGTGAAATATCCGGGATTAATTAAAGTAGCCTATGTCTTATTCTGGGTCTTCAGCTCCATACATACCAAATTTAATTGAAATCGTTTCAGTAGTATTTTAGACACCAATTCTTAATACCTTTATTAATTAATATTACATTACACATGCCTTAATTACCTACTACCTATTTTAGACCTATATTTTTCTACTATTACAGAAACGTAATTCACGAAACATTCTGACAGTAGCCAATAATGTAGTAGTAGCTGATACTTTCGATCTGTATCCAGCGTTTAAAACTACTGCAATACGTAATTTTGGTAGTGAAGTAACCCCCATGAATTTCGCTGGGTCCGAACAAGCAGCGAAGAAAATTAATAGATGGGTTGCTGATAATACGAAGAACAAAATTACAGACATGCTACCACCAGGTTTGTTAAATGAATATTAAACTTACATTTTTGTACTTACGTACAATAATATTTCAAAATGCATTAAAAATAATAGGTAACTTTTCTTTTTTAACTTTGAATGGCAAATAACATAGATCTTTTAAAATTTCAGACATTTTCAATTTAAACACACAACTGGTGCTTGTGAATGTAGTGTATTTCAGAGGGCTTTGGGAGACAAAATTTAAGCCTGAGGCAACTATGCCACGAGAATTTCATCTGAAAAATGGGCAATCTGTGACGGTACCATTTATGCGTTTACAGACCTCTTTCAAATTTGGTGAAGATCCGAACACAAATTCCGTTGTCTGCATCATGCCATTTGAGGTAAAGTGCTGTTATTTTTATGAAGGCGTTACAATTTTATAGTTGTATAAAAATCTGAGATGAATTTTCTCAATTATTAGGTGTTAGTTTATCAATAAGTGGGGATTTCATATAATTGAAAAAAAAATAATCTAAAACTAAAATTTTAGTATATTATAAGTTATTAATACCGAATCATTTTCTTTTTCAGCGATACCAATATTCACTTATCCTAATTCTTCCAAATGAGGGTTCTAATACAGAAGAATTAATAGCAAAACTCACTGATGACGATGTTATTAACTATCACGCCATGACGCCAGTTGATATGCAAATTGAGATACCCAAGTTCACTATGAAGACGGATACAAATCTTCAACCGGTTTTGAAACAGGTGCTTATTTTTAATGTTAGCTAAATTCGTATAACACTTCATGCTTTATTATTTTGAAAGGATCAATCTTATTTTACGGTTATGTTTTGCTGCTAAACTAATTCTGTTGGAAGACCGCTTTAAAACAGTTCTTACTTTTACATTTCAGATGGGCATTAAAAACCTTTTCAATTCGCAATCCGAATTAGCTGGTGTCGGGATATACCGTACATTTCCACCACAAATATCGGATGCCCTACACTCAGGATATTTTAGTATAGATGAGCAAGGAGCCACTGCGGCTGCGGCATCTGCTTTTGCAGCTGTTGCTCTATCTTTTGAGGATCCTCTACCATCATTCAGGGCTAACAGGCCCTTCGTAGCTATACTATGGGATACGCAATTCGCTATACCATTGTTCATGGCTCGTATAGATGATCCATCGACATTGAAATGAATTTTACTTATATTATGTTACATAGGTTTATATTACATTTTGTGTAAATAAAATAATTGGTGTAATGTCGTTTGTCTTTCATTCATACCCAAGATACCTTATACTTAACATTATTTGTAATTGTATCTGCTTGTATTCAAAATAATTAGAGTGTCATATCATGAGTATTATTTCATTATCGATTGAAAAAAAATTTGCACGAAATTCCATTTAAACAATCAAAGCGATTAAATGTGAAGTCTATTTGGGAATAAGGGAAACCCCGAGCTTTGATACGTTTTTATGTATAGTTTAATATAAACAATGTTTGTGTCTGGGTATTGTGTGTCTGTGTACGTGTAAATTATCGTACCTACTCAAATACTAGAGGCAAGCTAGAATAAAATTATAAGATCTTGACTTTATTCCAGTAGGGATAAATAAAACTACATATTCAGTATATCAACACATATGGCTCTATTTTAATAAATTATTTAAGTTATATATTAATTAAAGTTCATCTTCTCCTCGGCCTCTTAAAGAAATTATAAAAGGGGTCATCTGGGAATATTCTGAGTTTTCCACTATAAAACGTTTCGATTTCTTGCAAAGATTTCCCTTCAGTCTCTGGTAAGAAGAAATAAAGATATATAGTGCCAAGGAAACCGAAGGCAGCATATGTAGCGAAGGCTCCCCATAATCCTGCGCCCATTTCTAGATTTATAAATGTTTTAGACCCTAGGAACATGAATACGTAGTTACTAGCTGCGGCAACTCCTTGGGCTGATGCCCGACTCCTGTTGAAGAAATAAAAAAAAGGTTGAAATACATATTAATTACATTGAAAAACTAATAAATATTTATGAAAAACATTAATTGTGGAAGCAATTTCATCGACAGATTCCTGTCTTGTCCAAAGTGACATTTTAGGAAAAAAACGTAGATTTGGAATTATTTAGGGTAACATTATTCGTATTTTCGTTTGACTGAAGACTCGACTTAATAATCGGATTTTTAACCTAGTTCAGAAAACTTACCTGAACGGAAATACTTCTCCCAGCAGCACCCAAGTGATTCCGGGGCCAGTGAAGAAAGTCAATATGTAGAACAATATCAAAGGCGTATAGCTAGTTTCCTTTGGAAATGTCGTCACATCATATGAAAATACTTTGTCATCTAATTTGGTCCTAGCGTATATACTGAGACCTATGCAAGCTACAGCAGTTCCTAACATGGATACTATGGCTGGTTTTCGCTTGCCCAGTAATTTTATGGCCGCTACTAGGCATAAACTGCTTATGCATGTGATTGCTCCCACGAGCATCTACAAAAACATAATGTATATTACAACTCTATAATGTGAATAGGAATTTAACTGTTAAAATTGTAATATTTGGACAGATGATGAAATAAACGATAGTATTTTGGTAATTATTTGGATATGTGGTAATAAATTGATAAGTTGCTGTAGGTGTGGCTGTAGTGAAGTGACGAAATTACAAAAAAATGAAAAAATAAAATCGTAAATAAATACTAATTTTTAAGCATGTAGCGTCGGACCTCTCCATTAGACAAAACGGTAATTTTCAACTTGGGTAAAGAAGAGCCAAATGCCCACTTAAACTTGAAATATCTAATCAGTAATCAAATAACATAACAAATCGGTAATTAATAAAGGTAATAAAAGAAAAGGGGTCGTGTCTATTTAATGTTATATTATAAGTTATACATACCACAATTTGTTTTCCATCATTAGGCATGCCAAAAGCGCCACAAACATTGACCATGTTTGGTTTAACTGGCGTCAGGCCACTCATCACGTAGAACATGAAGTATAGAACTATCAGTTGCAGTGGCCGTAACGTTTCTTTGCAAAACATCACATATCTGAACTTTAGAAAATTCCTGAAAATTCAGTTTCAGTTTATAGTTTCGTTTATCAGTTAATATTTTAACTGCAGTGGTAAAAATCTTAAGAATATACGACTGAATTATTATGCAGTTTCTAACTTCATTATTCGAATCCTTTTACCATTATATTATTATCATACAAATCCAAGAGTTTACTATGTAATTAAAAGATTTAGTTGCACTGTCTTTTCTTTTTACGAATGAGCTATACAGTGCAAATATACTATATTCTGGTTTCTTTGTGTTAAATCATATTATGCAACTATAGTTTTATGAGATATGCAAATATTTATGCTTGCACGTTTATCACGAGAAATTGGTCGTGACTCAAACTAGATTGGAAAATCTAACTTGTGAGATATATCTAGATAAATGCACATAGTATGTACATAAGTAGGTACGGTATGCATAGATACGATAATATTATTCTTATGTTGTTTTGAAAATATTGCTGATATTCTGAGAGTTAAGAACACTGTTCTTGTAAATTGTGAATATGTAATTTACCATGTCAGTTTTTAAAATAAAAATATTTTGGTCGATAAAAGACTACTACTTAATTGTACATTTTTCATTATTTCCACTTTCTTACAACTTTTAATTTTAGGTGGTATCAAAATAAATAATTACACGTTAATTGATGTTTAAATATAAAGAAATGTGTAATTGCGACTTTAATACATACAATCCTATACCTACATATATTTAGTTTTAAACTTTTAAATAAAATAATTTAAGTGTAGGTACTTATATAACAATTCGAATTCGTAACAATTTTAAACAATTTATGTTTTATTTTTGTAATATCTCAGATTTCTTAAAAAAACAGCGTTTTATCTTTAAACTGGGTACATAAGTTTTTTTAAGTCCTTTGTGAAGAAAATATTAGATAAAATTTAAAATACATAATTGATTTATAATATTACTAGGATTACCTTTTAATCGGGTTCATGGAATCATGCTGGCAAGTCTTATCCTGTTCCGTGACGCAAATGATGCACTTTCTCAAGTTCTTAGAATAAACGGATAGTTTGTCGAATTCCTCCTGAACGTTCTGTGGTTTGGTCCAACCGCGCAAGTAGCAGAGGGCGCTTAATGCTTCCTCGTCTTTGCCTTGCACTAGAAGCCAGACGGGTGTTTCTGGCACCTGGAATGTATGGAAATTGTAGAAATACTTCAGTGAAACAACTTATTAATAGAAATAGAGCAGATAAGGAATTATTTCCAGTTAAACAAGGAGAGTTTAACACAGGATGTTCTCTTGCATGTAGTATAAAAAATATAATCAAAATACATAATGCTGTATAGTGTGCGAAACATTGGGTTAATACTATAATGAATAAATCGGCGCTCAGAGCTTCCTCGTCTTTGCTTTACACTAGAATCCTGGCGGGCGTTTCTAGCATCTGGAATTTATCGAAATTGTACCAGAAATGCTTCATTAGTTTTAGAATGAGTTGCTCCTAGCTAAACCGATTAAAAAAATCCCGTTTAGAAAGTAACTAGATGCCATTATTTTTATACCGGGAAAATAGGTCGAACAGCTAGTGAAAAAAACATTGTCCTCTCATACTTAAATCTAGCTAATATAAGTTAAAAGGTTGCAAATTATATAAGAGTATGTTTAAAATGCATGGCAGACATTATTATCTACGCTGGGAGGAACTAACTTCATTACATAACCAATAATTTTATGTATGTATGGCGGTAAATTGTTGCTTGTTATATCATCATTATATTTAATTTTACCTGGGTATATTTTGAAATAACAAAACTACTAACTATATTTATTAATTCGAAGATATTCTGAAATAACTAGTTTTTATGAAGGGGTCTATTAAATCTCTCGAAACAAAGATATTTTTTATATTAGATTAAAAAATACTCACCAAAAGTACCAGGAGCATAGAACTAATAGGAATTGCTAAACTAATGAGCGCTGCGTATCTCCATGTGACCACCGTCCCAAGGAAGTACATAGCGAATACTCCCAGGGATGTGAACAGGAGTGTGATCGAACAAAACGCACCTCGTACGGATGGCTCACTGTGTAAGAACCATTAGTAGATATTATTATTTATTAATAATTAATAAATAGTTAATTTTATTGTTGTTTTGCACAATATTGTTGACGTTTGGAGTTCCGTGTGAATAATGCCTGTATTGGGACTAAGGTGCATATTTTTTTTTTTTTTTTTTATCGTAAATAGGTAGACGTTTGACCGCTATCCTGCCTGATGTAAAACAGTGATGCGATCTATTTGGGAGCACGTCTACCCAGAAGAAGCCTATTCACTCTGGACTTGAAGAGCTGGATATTGTAGTCTAGGGGGAACACCGACGATGGAAGAGAATTCCATTCCTTCGCAGTTCGGATGAAAAAAGAATTTGCATAACGCTGCGTACGTACATGAGGAATGTCGACTGTGAAGGGATGGAATCCCATTCCCCGTCTAGATGTGCGGTGAAGAAATGGGGAAGATGGAACCAGGTGGTGGAGTTCATTCGCACATTCACCAAAATGAATTCTGTAGAAAACCGATAGGCATGCTACTTGCCGGCGATGGTCTAGACTTTGGAGGCCACGACGAATTAATGAGGGATCGCCAATGATTCTGCAAGCACGTCTCTCCATTGATTCCAAAGCACCAAGGTGAGTTTTGGCGGAACCCGCCCAAAGATGACTACAATACTCCACACACGACCGAATTTGAGCTTGGTAGAGTTGAAGGAGCTGTGCCGGTGTGAAGAAATGTCTCACTTTTGCTAATATGCCAAGCTTTTTGGCAGCTACTTGGGCTTTGGATTCAATGAATTGACGGAAGTTTAGATTTGCAGAAATCGACATACCCAGTAATTCGAGGTTGGGGGTTAATGCTATCGGTACATCATGGAAAGAAGGAGAAAGGTGAAGTGGATTCCGCTTCGCAGTAAAAAGACATGCCTGTGTTTTGGTAGCGTTAAATTCAACCAGATTATCATTGGCCCAATTCGTGACGTCCAGCAGGGCTGAGTTGATACGCGAAATCATGGCCTCCCGTTCAAATCTGATACTGACCTGAGAAGCTTGAGCGCATTGATATCTACATTCTAGGTACACTTTACCTATTTTAGTATGTGTATGGTATAAAAATATGAATTATAAAAGGTTTTATCGTTGTACTGGATAAAATTTATAAAAAATTTTGAAAATTCTCTCACGTATGGAAAGCTAAAATTTTATTTTATGGCATGTTGCAGTTTTTTAATTTGTATTCCGGTCAATAGAGCCAGTCCATCACGAAATACAAAAGTATGAGTTAGTTTCGTTTAATAAAATAAACCTACTGTTTTAACTGTAATAAATAAAGGATTGACAAGTTCATCTATAAAATGCTAATATAAAGACCTAATAAGAACGGAACAGAAAGATTAAAATAAGACTTGAAGTACCAATAATCATTCAAGGGACTCCATAGTTATCTCAAGCATTCCTTATTGATATCTATTTTGTATGTATTTTTTATCTCCATACGTTTCATTCATTTGTTAACTAATCTATATTCTGAATCAAAAAATTCATTTGAAGCATTGACCTAAAACTATGAATTATCTATTGGTATCTATGATAGCTTCATAGTTTTCGAAATAAGTACTTTTCAATATCATGGCTAGTGACCATGAGCAATACCTGTGAGCAATACGATGACAAGTTTATCTATTATTTCGATATTCCAATAGAGTTTTAGTTTTTATGTGAATTAGCTTTTTAATTTTAAATTCTAAAGATATTTTTATCATTCCATCCAAATAATTGCTTCAAAATAAATGTAACATTACAATACAATTGGTTCATATAAATGTTTATCTTTTCACCGTAATTAATGAGGATCCACAATTATTGTAAAGTCCTCGATACAACTTTCATTATTCAGTGAAAATATAGAAGCAATTAATTTAAATATTGATAACGACATGTAATTAATTCGTAATAAATACCAAGGTTTTGTGTACATGTTTACCTTATTTCCCCAACATAGGAGTTTATTGGTGCCTCCATAATGCCTGTACCAAAACCCAGTAATCCATTGGCGATAAAGAGAGATGGCAAGTTCCATGAAAAATACATGAGAGTCCAAGCAATTAAATATGGCAAATTGACTAGAAACGTTCCTTTCTTTCGCCCAAAGTAATCTACTAGCGGCCCGGAGAGCAGAGCTCCGGCAGGCTGAGTGAGATACGATAAACTACCTGAAAATACAATAATTACATATTATTATAGTTAGTCTTATAAATTGATTAGTTTTATATTTTTAGTTTTATATTATTCAAATGATTTATAATTATATAAATTTTAACGTGGGTTCGAACCCCGTCCGGGATAGATGTTTTCCTATTCTAAAAATTAAATTGTTTAATGTTAGGGAAATAAATTATCGAACGGGAAAACGTTTTCATTGTCTTACAAGTTAGAGGAGTAAGAGCATGTTTTTAATTTGAATATCTTTCTCTTTTTTTCTACGGAAACACTTAAAATTTTCCCATCGGGTGAAGGAAATTAACCAAAAACCTTGAAAAAATCACATTTACTACATTTGATGAATAAATTGTTTCAAGAACTCGACTTTATACATACTTAAAAATTGACATTATTTTCTATCAAAGAGTGTGATTAAGAATGATGAAGAAAACATGTTTTTTTTTTATCGAATTATTCGATTATTAATATAATACAAGAAATCTCACCGAACCACGAAGCCTGTGTTTCGTCTAGAGAAAGACCTTCTTTAGCGTTTAAAAGGTCTGGCAACGCTATTGTAGCGAAGCTAATGGCCATACCCAGGTTCAATAGCAAGAGATTTGGCGACATAGTTGCTATTGCCTGAAATATTGAAATATCAAGTATTATTATTTATTCACCACATACCTAATTACCTAGTTATGCAGCCAAAACCCGCTGACTCTATATTTTAACAGTTTACATAAATAGTAATACGTGCAGGAATGTGTTTTCTTTGTTGCAGTGTTATGATTTGTAAGGGAATGATTATGGAGAATCGCCCACTCGAACGTCGCGACGACATCCTTAATCGTTTCCAAGAAGACGAGATCTTCATACCATGATATTGTTTTAGTCTAAGTTTCGTCAGTTATACTCTAAGCATCTCACTGTAAAGACATTAATTAAAGTCTTATTTAAATTAAATAAATCTTTTTTTAAAAAGACATCAGCGGTCGCTCGAACTTGACTGGCGCAGCCGGTAGGATTTTCACGTGGAAATCTTTATTGAGTAATCCTTATATTACTGTTTTCGCCGGAAATTCAAAAATCAGTTTCCGCGAATAATTAAGTGAAAGGAAAATCGATAGGATTCCGCAATCCTCTACTATCTTCGTGAAAAACTCGAAAATCAGTTACGCGAAAGTATAAGTAGAAAGGAACTGTCTTTACGCAGAAGTGAAAATCTCGAATCTAATAAAAATACGTCAAGTGAACGTGTGAAGTGTCGTGCAGTGAAGTGTACAGTGTAACTCAGGGAGAATGCAGATGAGCAGCTTGTGAGTAAACCTTTTCACTTCCCTGTCTTGTCTCATTTTTCCATTTCCAATCAACATCATTGGAACATATATGTTAATCTGGTTTTGTTAAGCACAAAAATAGGCTCGCATAATTAGGTTGCATATAATAACTACATCGTGTAGTACTTATTAGGTTAAGAGTAATATATTGTTTGTTTTAAAATTATAAATTATAAAAATTAAAAATGGAATCTTTCAAATTAATTCCACAAGAAATCCTTAATATAATACCAAAATATGATGGTAGTGAAAGTTTATTAAATTTATTTATATCAAAGAGTGAATACGTTATAAGAAATTTTAAAGTGGAAGGGAATCGCAATCAGAACGAGTACCTTTTTCACGCGATTACAAGTAGGCTAGTTAGTAAAGCGGCCAGTCTACTAAGCGAACACCAGGATATTGTATCGTGGGAGGAATTAAAAACTCTCCTTTCCCAACATTTCGGGGATACACGATCCGAGGAATGCATAGCGTTAGAGCTAGAGTCACTAAAAATAAGAAATGGCGAATCGTATAATCAATTTTGTCAGAGAATTCAAAGTATTAGAAGTAGTTTGGCAGCCAAAGTCAATAGGCTGACAGACACAGGTATAAAATCCGCGAAAAACATAATCTACGATAACGCCGCATTAAATGTATTTTTGTATAATTTACCGGAAGATTTAATTAGGATAGTCCGTTTAAAAGGATGTACTAATTTAGAAAATGCTTTAAGCACCGTCACCGAAGAGGTGAACTTCATTAGCCAATATAACGCTAAAAATAAAATAGTTAAAGGAAACGCGCACAATCAAATGCGTCCAATACAACCTAACTTTATACCTAACTTTAAACCGATTTCTAATAATAAATTTAATCAGCCAGTAGGTAATAATAATTTTAAATTCGGTATTCCTAACCAACCGCAGGGATACAGACCAAATTTTAACCAAAATAAGGGATATAAACCCCCTACATTAAATCAATTACCACCGAACCGAAGTTTTGGCCAATTCACCAATCAATTGCGTCCACAAACAAATAATTTTAATAATTTTAAATACGGTATTCCTAATACAGGAAATTTTAAATTTGGCATACCTAATCAATTCCAACAGAATCCATTACAAGATTCTGATGTTTCTATGCGCACCGCGCCGCCAATAAGACAGAACATGTTAAAAGACGAAAATTATGAAGATGAAGCAAATTTCTATGTTAATCCGCCACCCGAAATGTGCATGGATAACGAGAACAAATATTATGAGGTTGAACTATTAAATTATAGCGAGGAAAATCTTCCCGAAAATGCTTCAGACAATCAGATAAATTTAAACTATTGCAATAGCATTCTTAAATTACCGCATATCGTAATACCGGAATTAAATTCACGTTTCTTAATAGACACCGGTAGTGACAGGTCTTTTATTAGCCCCGAAAAGGCAAAACAATTTTATTCTAAGCAAAGATTTTATGAACCATTTACGGTAGTAAGTACACACGCACAAAGTGTACATTACGAAGTAATAAAAACAAATTTACCTGAAACATTTAAAAGTTCAGATTCACATAAATTTTATATATATAGTGTAGACAAGAGATACGATGGTCTCGTAGGCTCGGATTTATTAACAAAATTAGAAGCGAAAATTGACATGAAAAACCAAGTTTTAATTACTAAAACATCTAAAATTCCAATCATTCATGTAGAAGATTTTGAAAAGAATAAACAATTATTAATTAAAACGCCGATTTTACAATCTCCTGATTGTTCAAAGCCAATTAGGATTAACGCATTAGGCGAAAAGGATAATATATCAATGATCGTAAACGTCGATAAAAGTAATCATAGTCCTCGACGTAATTTAAATGTACCATTAGATTCAAATAGGAATTTAGAAAATATAAATCAAACTCCAATGGAAATTTCTCCAAATTCAGAAAAAACCGATAGTATTTTATCTATAGGAAGTAGCACCATAACTGCATCTGAAAAATCAAAAAATGATATTAGTAGTACTATACATTCTGCTGAAGATATAGACACAGAAGGTATACTTATTTTACAAGAAGCCGTGGACACGAAGCCCAATCAGGTTCTCGTATTTCCCTGGAATAGAAATGAATTATCAGTTAAAATCACAAATAGAATTAGACAAAAAATAATGCAAGTACACTTACCTTTAGATAATGTAAATCTTGTTAAACAATTTCTTAAAGAGTATACTAAGCCAAAAATAAAATACTTTTTCTTTTTCGAAAATGAAACGCATAGGAAACAATTTACCGCAGCTACAATTAATCTCTTTAAAAAGGGAACAGTTAAATTTTATGAATGTACAAAACGCGTTATCTATGTTAGTAACGAACAGGAACAACGCGAAATAGTTTTAAAATATCATGAAGGTAAAAATAGTCATAGAGGTATTAAAGAAACATTAATTCATTTAAAACGAACGTATTATTGGAATAACATGGATCAAACAGTAGCGAGTGTGATAAATTCGTGTGAAATTTGTAAAAGAATGAAATACGACAGAAATCCATTAAAACCGGAATTACAATTATCACAGACTCAAGAATACCCTTTTCAGGAATTATTCATAGACACATTTACTATAGAAGGAAAATATTACCTTACTATAGTTGACGCGTTTAGTAAACTAGGTCAAGCATTCGAAATTGATACTAGATCAACCCCCGAAGTGGTAAGAGCACTGATAAAATACTTTTCATTATACGGTGTACCATCAAAAATAAGCGCAGACCCAGGCGCCGAATTTAACAACACGTTATTAAAAGAATTATTAGCATTTTACAAAATTAAAATACATATAGGGACACCGCATAACCCAAATTCGATGGGAATAGTAGAACGTTTTCATTCTACTATCATAGAAATTTATAGAATCGCGAAATATGAGCGGAAGGTTACCGACGCCGCATCAGTAATGACATATGCAATAATGTCATATAATCATACCATACATAGTACAACGGGATTAACGCCATTCGAGGTAGTTTTCGGTCATACAGAGTCGAATGACGCATTTCACGTAGATTTTAATAAACAGTATACTCAACAGTTAGTTAAAGATCATGTTAGAAAAACTAGATATCTTTATAAATATTTAACAAATAAAATAGTTGATCAAAAACAACAAACCATCGATAAACGAGGTGGTGAAAAAGAAATAGACATTGATTTAGGCGATACGGTATTTATAAAAGGCGTAAATACACGTCGCAGTAAGGATAAACCCCGCTATCAAAAAGCTCAGGTAGCAGGACCAGTTCATAGGAACGTGGTACCTATCGTTACTCAAAAACGAAAGACTACAGTTCCAATTAAAGACATAAAACGCCCTTCGCAGGTGTGCACTGCTGGTAGCTCAGGCGATCCTCAGCCAGGCCCTTCACGTGCAGCAGATTAGGGACAATCCAGGCCTTCTACCCTTAAAAGAAGGAAATGCCGTAATTACGTACGACACATGGATAGTTATTAAGATATTAGATTTAGAACCTATATACGAGGATTTAGAATTAAATTTAAATAATTATGTAGAATTAAAGAAATACATAAATAGTTGTTTTAATATTAAGAATTTTGATTTAGATTTTAAAGAGGCACAAATTCAAACAGATTTTATAATGAATATTACCATTAATAAATATAAGCAATTAGTGCCATCAATTAGAATAAAACGTGGTTTACTTAATCCAATTGGTTCTTTTATTAAAGCAATTACTGGTAATATGGATAATGACGATGCCATAAGATATGAACAGTTAATTAGTAAATTAAATAACAAGCAAAACGCTATGGATTACAAGGTGACTGTCATAACAGAAATGATGGGAAAATTTAGCAATATTATAAATGTTACAGGAAGCAATTTCATTCAAATTAAAGAAAAACTCGATGAAATTAATATAAATTTAAATAAAACGGAAACATTATTATTAAGTCATAAGTTAATTCATTTTTATAACATTTTTACACACAATTTTCAAATAATTTATACTAGATTGAATGAGATTGAAACCGCATTATCTTTTGCAAAAATTAAACTTTTGCATCAATCAATTATTGATACCGATGAACTTGTGTATATCCTTAAAGAAATAGAAATTACGAATAAATTAGTGTATCCTGTAAACTTAGAGAATATTGTTAAAATAGAGCAAAGTATCGAGCTTAAAGCTTATGTAAAGCAAAACCAGGTTAAATTCATAATGCATATACCTTTAATTAATAATGAAACTTATAATTACTATAAATTGATACCGTTACCTGTTCATAATGATTTTGATAACATTACTTCCATCATCCTTCCTAAGTATCCCTATATCTTAGTGAAAGGGTTGAAAATAAGCATGCTCGCGCAGCCCTGTGCAGAACTAGATGAGGCACGATTCCTTTGTCCTGAAACGGAAAGCACATCCTTACTGCAGGACAAATGCATTATAGATCTTATTAATTTTTCAACAAACATAAGTACATGCCTTTCATTACCAGTTAGCATTGGAGATTTAAAGATTGAATTTTTACAACTTGATCGATGGCTCGTCTACACCAGAACTGAAATAATTATATCAAAATTTTGTACTAATGAGGTAAGCCATGAAAAACTCCGTGGTACTTACCTGATCACTATAGATGATAACTGCTATGTCAAAATACAAGACCACACTCTGAGAAAGAAACAATCTCAAGGCAAGGACATTGTTTCCACCAATATACCGATTATTAATTTACCACATATAAGGAAAGCAGCATCAACCGGTGAAAGAAAACCGTTAAACTTAAAGGAAATCGACCTCACTGATATCCACCTTTTAAATTTACTGTTGAAGAAAAGTGAAGTTATGAGTGAAAGGACAATCAGTGAAAATAGTGAAAATAGTGCTATAGATTTTAAGGGTATAAGTATAGGAAACATAGTTCTAACAATTTTAATTATAATTTTATGTCTTGTATTCATAGTTTATAAGAAATCATTTAAGAAGGTTACGCGAAACAGTAATGTTCGAAATCATCCCCATCCCCTTGAGGATAATCTCGAACTTACGGAGGGAGGAGTTATGCAGCCAAAACCCGCTGACTCTATATTTTAACAGTTTACATAAATAGTAATACGTGCAGGAATGTGTTTTCTTTGTTGCAGTGTTATGATTTGTAAGGGAATGATTATGGAGAATCGCCCACTCGAACGTCGCGACGACATCCTTAATCGTTTCCAAGAAGACGAGATCTTCATACCATGATATTGTTTTAGTCTAAGTTTCGTCAGTTATACTCTAAGCATCTCACTGTAAAGACATTAATTAAAGTCTTATTTAAATTAAATAAATCTTTTTTTAAAAAGACATCACGCGGTCGCTCGAACTTGACTACCTACCACAATAAAAATAAATACCCAAATGTTTTGACCAATACACGAAAATGGGGCAAAAGGGCAGAACAACGTCTACGACAACGACAGGTAGTAAGTACTAAGTAGCATACCTACATAGTATAAGAACTAATATAATGTTATATTATTAGTGTTATAAGCTCAATAGGTAGGTATGAGTAAAATGTATTTGTCAAACCACAAATAAATTGCTATTAAAAAGGTATTTATTTGTCTGTAAAAATTTTCTCGTTTCGTAGTGCATCCGTTAGTACATCCGTTTAGTCGTTTTGCGTGAAATATATTTATATCTATCCATCATCACTTACTGCATTTATTTTTGTAGAATTATATATAACTGCAATACTCCTTGTATTGCAGTTATTTGAAACATAGGTATCAAATGATTGTAGGAACAATTGGTCTATCCCAAAATTCGTCTTTGTCATAACCAGTTGATATATAATAAATTGAACGAGGTTATATCATGGATCGATTCATACTCACATGTTTTTTGTGAATTGTATCTCTGGAACTTGATACATTAAACTTGTTTAAAAGCAAAAAAAGTTGGTCAATGTTTACTTTCGAATAACGGGTTAAAATTTACAGGTAAATATATATAATGTCGTAACGGCCCTTCCAATTATTTTTAAAGTACACATCAAACATTCGAAAAAGGAAGGAATAATGAAGGAGCTTATTAGGAAAAGAAATGTGTACGATTAAAAAACTTTTATTATGTTCTCGAACTTTTCCAGACCCCTTTGACGAACAATTAAAGGTTAGCAGAAATGTATGGAGAGGATAAAGTAATTATTAAAGCACGATATTATAGCCTCTAGTAGAAGCTTTGAAGTTTATACATAACTATACATACTAGTATACTATGGTTTATAGTTTATCTTTTATGTTATATCAAACATTTTGTATTGATGATGACAATGGAAGATCAGCAGAAATGTAAGGAGAGGGTTAAAGTATAAAATGCAAGATATAAGATATTACCAGAGGCTTTGAAGTTTATAGTATTAACAGCAGTCCATCTGTTCTTACATTACTTTGGTTTATCGTATACAAAATTAACATTATATAATGTTAATTCACAACAATTTCCTATTAACTAGGAAATAGATACAAAGCAATAAACATCAATACATATAATTATATTAATGCATGTAGGTGAAGGATTTTGTCTTAGAAAATTTAGGCAATCAGGCCGTCTCCCTAATCTTATTATTTGTATAATTTAACAAATATTAATGTTTTAAGATTTAGATAGTTAAATAATCTTACACGAGAATGTTTGGGCTATCAAATAAAATATAAGGCTAAGTTAAGGTTACTTACTTAGTTTTAGTAGCAATTTCTAAATATCATTTAATTTAACTAGGGCCATGGAAAAGCATAGGCAGTAGCCACGATCAGCAATAACTATTTTTTTAACTTTTTGAGGTCTTACTTATTTGAGTTAGGATTAAATCTATATATTTCCAAATTCTCACATTTTCAGATTTCAGTACTAATTGTACTATTGTGTTGTTAATTGTTATTTGTGAGTCTATTTATTTTTATTACGTGAATAGCATTTAATTAGGGCACTGGTGCAGGGTGCTACTGCTGATCTAAAACGCTTATGATCTTAAAAAATACCTCAGGCCTATAGGCAATAAGTACCTATTTCATTTTATAACATTATAGTTCTGCTAGCGAACACTTTCAGTAACAAATTTATTTGTAGTTATGTTAATTTGTACATGTATTATATGTTTCTAAATATATATTAAGCGATTTCAATGTCTTGTAAAATTGGTCACGCAAACGCATCACGATACTCCATACGAAGTAGGCATATACATAATAGGCAATTTGTACTAAACAATGCGGATATATTTTTTTTACGTACAAACAAAGACAACAAAACCATTTAAGTAACTCTGCGTTTCTTTTAGAAGCAGCCACGATTTGTAGCAGCCAAGGTTTGCAAGATCGTTCATGTAAGACGAGACCAAATTTTACCTCAATTAGTAACCTAAAAAGATCATAAACTACAAAATTTCATCTCCATTCTTAAATATAAACTGACATCCAGGGAAATTTCTATTAGATTCGTCCGTTTCAATGATTATAATCTTTTATCCTGTCCTCTATATTTAAGGAATGGTGATGGTCAACACATCTACATACAGCTTCTTGACATGCGTGTTTTCAAACAAACAAACAAACAAACAAAAATACTTTATTGTGCACCACAGAGAAAAGTACAAATAAGGACATAATACATTACTTAATAAAAGAGCACAACAGGCGGTCTTATCGCTCAGACAGCGATCTCTTCCAGACAACCTGGTGGACAAGGAGACGCAGTGCAAAAGTAATTAAAAACAGGGCAAAGTGCACTAAGAACAGAAAAATAAAATAAAATAAATAAATTAAAAATAAATAAAAATACATATTACATATATTAAATAGATAATAATATAAGCTTATAAATATACATAAACATACACATATATACATATACATAATGTACATACATAATATAACTACATAAATACATACAAACAACATATATTATTATCGATATTTAATAGACAAGTGAAATAAATAACAAGTTGCTGACGGTTTGTAACAAAGCCATTTAATGCAACAAAACAATAACCGAAGAAAAGAAGATTTATAACACTATTATAATATTAGATACATGAAATAAATACAATGCGGCTAATTTGCAAGTCGCACATTCTCTCGGCGCCGTTTTATTATTATTTTATTCGATTGGTCTTCATTAAATCAATCGCGAACATCTATTTCTATCAAGTATAATTGAGATATTATTAGGATTGTTTATATTTTGACCGACGAAAATAGCTGTTACAAGTAAAAGTAAACCAAAACTTGCCAAAACTGATGTCCTTTACAATTTACATGGTTCTATCAATTTTTTATCCTTATTAGATTTTAAGTAATGGTGGATTTTAAATATATTTTTTGAAGTGAAACTTCTTTAGGCGCGATGAGAGTAAATTTCAAGGCCATGTCATGGAGTAAGGCGACGATTTTGTTATCTATATGAAGAAGCATCAGCAGAAGAATCTATCTGAATTGCCAAAGAAGTTTCATTTCTGACACGTAAAATATAAATAAAGAGCGTGTGTGTCGAACACACGCTCTTTATTTATATTTTGTAGATAATATCCATCAAACAATTATTTTTATGATACTCATTTCTTGCTCAATACAAAGTAAATAAAAATTTATTAGTGTTTAATTAAAAAATGTTACTTTGTTGATAAATGCGCAAACAAAACTTAGATCCGTTGAATAAAACATTCTTATCGTTGTACAAATGTAAATATAACCATTGAACAATTATTTTAATATTAATTATCTCATGTTGCGTCGATTTTCATTTTGTCACGTTTTTATAGTCAAGATCTATATTGAGAAATATATAAAAATCTGTTTCAAAATTGTGTAAGTATCTGTACCGGAAGAAGATGCTTGAATGTTCAATTCAGACTTCATTTTTATTGACACAATCATAATTAATAGAATAATTTTTCATCATTTAAAATATTTTCAGAGAAAATAGTACTTATAAACGAATATTCTTTTTTGAAAATGTTTAATTCCTACCTACTTACAAATAGTTATATTATTTAAATGTAACAGTTACTTCAATTTTATCTCCCTTTTACACAGGACGAGATAATTTTACTGAAAATAAAAAAAGACGTGTGGCACTCGGGGACTGCCGCGGTAAAGCTATTGCATGCTATGCCTTCAAGCCACACCTCCGTGCCCGTCGGAGTGGGGAGCGTGAGGTTTTTTCGTTACGGAATTTCTGGATTCGGTCCCCGCGTTCAAGGCCCGCGAAAGAAGCTATGCAATAGCTTAATAAATTTGTATTTAGATTTAATCTTGCATTTGACTCACAATTCACAAAGCAAAAGTTACGGCGATTGGCTTATAACCTAACTGCACGGTGCAATAATAAACGGATGTAATTCATTTAAAATTGAGCGTATAAAAAGACTTCTTTGTCAGGAGACCATGTCTGATTACGTATTGAACTCTCCTCATTCATATGCCGTGCAATAAATATGTAGAAAATGTATTCTCAAATACACATAAGTAATTAATATTTGCCAAGTGGGATGCCCTTTTAATCGTATGACAAACTTCTACGTTAACAAATGAACGTTGCATGTTCGAAGCAAATATTATCATATCGTTTATTCCTTCAATTATAATACCCGCACTTTCATATTAGTTTATGAAGCATACACATAATTTCAATTTTAAAACCGCATTCGTATTTTAACTGAACACTTTCTTATCCGGTTAAAATAGGTCTGATAATTAAAAGGCAATTAGGCTATAAAATTAGGTATAACGGTTTGATTGAAACATTAAATATTAAGAACTTTTGTAGATTAAACAATAATAAATAATTAATTTAATTTGACTCACCTGTGCTCCTATTGACCTGATCCGACTTACGGTCGGGTGCTTATCTTCTATTTGTAACTTTATCACCATTTTGAACTATTTGTTGCGAATATTCACTAAATAAATGCCTTAAATTTACTTTGGTAAAAACATTACGTCCTAAATCACAATAATACTGTTATACTCTTCGTTACTAATTTTTCTTTGAAAATTAAAAACAAAATGTGTCACGTTGCGTTGGTGTTCCCGCGCTAAAGGTTGTTTTTTTTTAACCGATAGAGAGCAGTGACACAGACACCTGCATCGTTCTGACGGTAAATGTTAAATGAAGTGTTTATAACAGTGGCGGCTGTCAGTCATTTAGGACGCAGCAGTAGATAAGTGACCGTATCATAATTTTCAGTTTAATATTATTTTATCTCATCGTAAATCGATTTAATTAATTTGGTTTTCTTGTTGTTAAATTTATCTATGTAGGTAATGCAAGTTGAAGGTATGTATGCCATGCCAGTAAGCCAGAGCGCAACTCCAGTCTCGTGCATTGCGTACAATAAAAAATAAATAGTAGATTTTTATTTGGCAACAAAAATACATGTACGTGAAATTTTGACTTAGTTTTATTGAAAAATATTTGGACATTAGGATAATATTATTGAAATCCAGAAATAAAAACCGGCCAAGTGCGAGTCTGGAGGTTGGAGGCGGTGGAGTAGCAAGGCTAGCATGAATGAACGACGCGACGGTGGCGCCATATCACATATGGTAATCCCACTTATAATTTGAACTATTAATACTGTACTTCAAACATAATATTATCACTGGCTATTTAAATTGAATGAATCAGATTTATTGTTCCACTTATCCTTTGTTTAGTTTATACTTTCTTTACGTGTGAAATGGAATTACATATATATGATTCAGAGAAGATAATAAAATAAGCACATCAACTCTTAGATATGACCTAATACCTAATATGTATCATAGCACTGTCTATTTTCTTAAGGATTTTCTTAATAACATGTTGATGATATTATTCTAGGAATGATTAATTGATTAGACACAAAATTTTACTGTCGAAATTTTATATTTATTATATTATGAATGAACTAGCTGTGCCCCGCAGTTTTACCTGTTGGTCTTAGCGTGATGATATAGCCTATAAGCCTTCCCGATAAATGGGCTATCTAACACCGAAATATTTTTTTAAATCGGCCCAGTAGTTCCTGAGATTAACGCGTTCAAACAAACAAACTATTCAGCTTTATAATATTAGTATAGATATAGATAAAATGTGTTACTAGACATTAAACTATTCAAATACTATACAGAAGAAAAAATTTTATCATTAGGTAATTATTATCGGTGATATATCGACTAGTTTCAAGATAACAAAATTATAGTACCTAATCCTCGATTGCACTTCAAGTCTTGTATCGGTAAATTGAGAAATATCATATGAAGAGTAATAATCGATAAATTGAGTTTTCGAATGAAAATCTACTGATATTTTTAAGTGATTTTTTTTAAATTGATTTCAATTTTCATTAGTTATCTATGCTTTTCTGCAAAATGACGTAAAAGCAAGGGCGGATCCAGCTTTAGTGCCAGGAGGGGGGTCACATAGACGTGGTCAATTTTCAAAAGCTATATTTTGGTAATTTAATTGATACGTTGATTTAAAAAAAAATGGTCAAGTGCGAGTCGGATTGGCGAACCAAGAGTTCCGTACAAGCATTTTTATATGTTTTAATATTAAATTTATGCTTTTTGCGATTTTTCCTTTATCTGTGCTATAAGACTTAAGTTTCTATTAAATAAAGATTAAATATCTAGATTCTGTGTTCACGGGAAGTACCCTGTAGGTTTTGATTCCTGACAACACTTGCGAATGTTGATAAGCATGAAATGTTTAATGTATATGTTTTAGCAATTTTTCCTCCATCTGTGCTGACATTGCTTTTAACCAAATTTCAGAACTCTGTGTTCACAGGAAGTAGTACAATACCTATAGATTTTGATTCCCTTGCGATAATGTCGAAATTTGCGATAATTTACGGCATAAATGGCTGTATCTTTTGATTGCGTTGGCTTATAAGTTTGATTTTTTCACAGCTATAAGGAACCGTAGATTTGAGTATTCGGTATGAATTTCAGATTGATACCTACACGCGTTCCTGAGAAAAAGGGTCTTCACAGGCAGACAAACTTGAAAAAAATATATTTTTTGCAATTATTCCTGTACTGTACTATAAGATGTTGCTTTGTACCGAATTTCAAGATTCTGAGTTTACGGAAAGTACCCTGTAGGTTTTGAGTTTTGATTCCCTTGCGAATGTCGAAATTTGCGAAATTTTTCGGCATTTACGGCTGTATCTTCTGATTCGTTGACATAGAAGTTTGATTTTATTATAGCGTAAAGGTATTTTAGACTTGAGTTTTTGGTATGAATATCAAGTTAATACATGTCAGCGTTCATGAGTAACAGGGTTGTAAGTTAAAAAAATATTAAAAATTTATTTTTTATATTAACTATAATCTAAGGAAAAAATCATGCTTTTCGCAATTAGTAAACAAAGTCGTTGTCTCTGTGCCTATGTCCCTATGTATGATTAAATCTTTAAAACTACGCAACGAATTTCGATGCAGTTTTTTTAAAGATACAGTGATTCAAGAGGAATAGCATATAATTTATAAGGTTTTAGAGAAAGCGGGCGAAGCCGCGGGTGGTAATGCTAGTCTGCGTTATAAGACGTTTAATTGTACTAAATTTCATGACTCTGTGTACTCGGGAACTACCCTGTAGGTTTTGATTTCTTAGGGAGTGTCGAAATATTTCAGCAATTACAGCTGCATCTTTTGATTGCGTTGGCTAAAACTTTTGAATTTTTCACAGCATCAAGGGACCGTAGACCGTAGAATTTCGACATTAGCAAGGGAATCAATACCTGCAGGGAGCACCCTGTCCCGTAAACACAGTCTTGAAATTGAGTAAAAAGTATCGTGTTATAGCACAGATGTAGTAATAACTGCGAAAACCCTAATTATTTTATTTAATTAAATAAAAATGTATTTTTAAATAATTTTAAACTTATTTTTATTATTTTTTATTATTTATTTTTATATTATATGTTTAATAATATTTTATATGTACATAATAACGCTTACTTACACACAAAAGTAGGAGATAGACATTGTTATGACACAAGAAACAGAAATAAAATTGAAATGCCATTTTTCCGGCTAGCTAAAGTTAAAAATTCATTTATGGGCCAAGGTATACGCTTTTACAACAGAATTCCTCATTATATTAAAGAGTTTAGTAGTTCTTAATTTAAAACTTATATAAAAAATGTACTTATCCAGAGAGCCTATTACAGTATTAAGGAATATATGGAAGATAAAAACCCATGGAGGGTTGTCGCGTAAAAACCACAGGACAGTTCTTTGGCATATTATGATAATATATTATGATATTACATATGTAATTTGTAAAATTGTAAATCTGACATGATTAAAAAGAGCAACTATGGAGTTTCTTGCCGATTCTTCTCCGTAGATACTGCTTTCCGAATCGGTGGTAAATGTTAAAAATATGTTCTTAATGACGTTTCAAAAGTGCTTCTAGAAGAAGTCTAATTGAATAAATAAATGTTTGAGTTTGAGCTTACAATCCCTTTACTCATGAACGTCTACATGTATTTAATTGATATTCACATCAGAACTCAGGTCTTAGATAATAACTTAAATCTTTTATTTAATTCAAATTCTATGTCAACGCAATCTGAAGAAAAAGCAATTAGAGCCGCATATTCTGTAATTCGCAATTACTTGCAAGGGAATCATCAATCAAAACCTACAAGGTACTTCCCGTGAACACAGTCTTGAAATTTGGTAAAAGCAACGACTTAAGCACTTACAAGCACAGATAAAGAAAAAAATCAACAAACAACACACAACAAACAAATTACAAACAAAATTGTAAGATACAACATAATGAAAAAATATGTTTGCTCGGAGTCCTCGGTGCGCGAGTCCGACGCGCACTTGGCCGATTTTTTGTTGTAATTTGACTGTATTTTATAGTGTTCATTTGAAAAAAAAATTGTTATTTTATGTCTTATCCACGAACTGGGATATTTCGATATTTGAGGTTTTGTGTGAAAAGTGTAACAGCAAAAGTTGTAGAAAAAAAATAATTACAAACAACTTTACCATTACACTTTAGTCCGCAGTTATGGTTTTTTTTTTAATCAAAAAACCTGTTATTTGTCCTTAAATTACGACCACAGGTCGACCCTAATAAACTTTTTCTATAATTTTTGTTATATTCTCTTCCGTTACCGTTTGTAATTGATTTCATTGTTCTATATTACTTTTATGTCTCAAAATTCAATAAAAACATTATATTGAACAGTATTCATTTGTTAATTTAAAAAAGTTTATATTAAATTAGTGGTCCACTTAGGTCGTGGACCTAGCCCAGGGTCATGACCCCGTGACCCCCCCCTGGATCCGCGCTTGCGTAAAAGATAAACATTACTTATGGGTACGTGTATTTGGTGTATACCTTTGTACCTTTTCTATATAGGTTTTCTTTTCTTATATCCTAAGAGAAAGAGTAAAGTATATTAATGGGTATAATTTAATAATTTTAATTAATAATCTTCAAGAAGATCTAAATTATTAATCGAACCATACCTTTTTCATTATTATTCCCTTATTATGGTTTTAGGACGTTTCAATAACAATTGTACATTCGAAAAATTTATTTCCATCAGCCGATTTCGACACTTTTATTATTTTCAAGTCATAAAACATAAACAATTCTAGAATTGTTTTTAAACATAACGTAGAAATGACTTATAACAAATAGAAATGTTTCACATTTTGATATTTGGTAAGTAATTATATTATCTACAGTATAATGCTTTGGCTTGTGACTGGATAAATAATATTAAATACGTTTTTTATCTTACAATATAAAATTCTTAAAATTTCCATCACAACTAGTGGCATACTACGATTTACGAATCTGTGGCAGTCTTGGCTATTGAGGCGATAGTAAGTATCAAAGCAATAAATAATAAAAAAAATATTGTTTATTTTCAGCGCTACTATTGCACTGGTCCGATCAACATTTATCTTACGTATGTAATTACATTATTTTGTGAGTTATTATGTATGAAAATTTATAGAAAACTGTTGCGTTCTAATGACTGAAATTCTTCTTATATTATTTCTTTTAACAAGCTGTGCTTACAAATTATGTGTGGACTCAGTTGTTTTAGAAATGTTTATAAAATTCCGTCATAATTAACTTGGTTTGAAATTATCAAACTGAATTTCTATTTTCTACGTATAATAATATAACTCTTTGTTTCTTCTACACATTTAGATACTAAATATTAATAATACCTAGTTGATGAATTAAAAAAGAATCAAATACTTTTAAAATTATTTGATTACAGACTTAATTGATAGGACCTTCTAGTAAGTTTAGAAGAAAACCTATGCCAGAAGGACCCGCTCTTCCTTAACTAAAGTTGACTACAGCAACAACTACCAAATACATACCTACTTAAATATATATATATATATATATTATATATATATATATATATATATATGGGTCATTATACAAAAATGGGGTAACTTTTGAGGATATTTTGTTTACTATATTTTTTATATCAGATTGTTACAAATTAGGGTGTATATGATAGCTAATCTAATGAATATATTGTTCCAAATCGGGCCAGCCACTTTTTTAAATAGATTGTGAGATATTTTAAATTTTCTGGATTTGGCCTCCAGGGGACTGACGAGGCTAACATGGTACTGATAAAAAACTATAACTTGTAATATTCTTAAAGAAATTCAATGAAAATTACTACAAATCTCTCAGTTTTAATAATGGCACATGTCTTTTACGTACTTAACATGTTTAAAAATGATAATTAATAATATGTGATACTGGGAAAAACAATGTCTCAATTTTCAAAACAGCCTTCTGAAATTTAACGCAACGTGAATATTCTTACTCTCTTACTTAACTTTTACTACTTTGAATTAGTTTTACTTGATAT
This sequence comes from Colias eurytheme, assembly GCF_061535395.1. NCBI lineage: Eukaryota > Metazoa > Arthropoda > Insecta > Lepidoptera > Pieridae > Colias > Colias eurytheme. Next base: position 5,800,442 of record NC_142999.1, on the reverse strand, counting down.
TTTAAGTAATTCACAAACAATAGAAACAAAAAAAACGGCCAAGTGCGAGTTGGACTCCTAACAAACCTATTGTTTATTATGTTTGTAACTTAAAATTTACACTTTTAGCAATTTTTCCTTTATCTGTGTTATAAGACGTTGCTATTTACCGAGTAGAAGTAAACTATAGTAGACTGTATACACGGCAAGCATCCTGTGTGTTTTTTTATTCCCTTGCGAATATTGAATTTTGTGGAAATTTGCAGTATTAACGGATGTAGGTATCTTTTGATTGCGTTGCGTTATAAGTTTGATTTTTTTACAGCCCCAAGGGTTCTTAATCTTGAGTATCCAATATAAATTTCAGATTGATACCTCCACGCGTTCCAAAAAAACGTCTTAACAGACAAACGGACAACAAAGTGATCCTATAAGGGTTCTGTTTTTTCCTTTTGAGGTTCGGAGCCCTAAAAATCTACCAATATTTATGTTAAAAGTACTAATTATTATAAAATTAAAAACCAAAGGCTCGAATGAAAGTCTCATCTGAGTTTTCATAAGAGCCCCTTGACATTTTTATAATGTTATTAAGTATATTAATTAACTTTTATGTTATTTTGAGGTAATTTTACTTCACAGTATTATACGTATACGTATTTATCTGATAAATATAAAAAGCTATGCCCTGAAAGCATCAAAATCAATAATTAAAAGAAAATAAGATCTTTTTAATAAAATTATTAGTAGTTTGTTTCAATAGCTCTTTTCTTTGCTACTCTTTTTTAAATGTTTCTTCCCTAGTCAAATTCAGTTTCTTTTAGCGTGGCGCATGTTGTTTTTAACTGAAATATAATATAGAAATGCTTATACCAATAGCAATCAAGATAAAAGTTCTCAAAAATGATAGAGTCATCAGTACTATGGGGCCCCGTCAGTCCTTTGGCGCGATATCTGACAAAGGACTGATGCCAGCGGATTGATGAAAAGGGACTTAATATGAGGTTATAATCACAAATTAGGTTTTTTTGCCTAATTTCTAATATCAACAAACTATATTTTTACAAATCATAGTTAACCATTTATAAATGAAAATAAAAATCGGATTAACAATAAAATAACGACTCGCCATAGGACTGAAATGTTGACTGGCGCAGCAAGATTTTAGAGGACAAACACAACCCTAGCGCTGGTACAGTTATGACGGCCGTCAAAATATGCGGTGCACAAGTAACTTCATTACCAACATTAATACTTAGACAGGGATTTGACCTCGACTTGGTGATATTTAGCGAGAATTTCGAATTTAAAAAACACACAACGGACTGACTAGTGAAAACGATGACAAAGTTTAATTTTATTTTTTAAATAAAATGGAAAACATTGCGTTATGAAAGTTGTAGTATATAATACTATGTACATCAAAGATTGTAGTGAATTAGTAAGTTTTCTTAAATCGATGATAATGTTTAAACGATAGTCACTTGATTGTTGGTTTTCGGAGTTGTGACATGCCAAAGTACTGACATTTGAGGTATTAATTTATTATTTTTATTCATTTGTATTTTAAATAAAGAAGTGAAATTGAGTGACCAAATAAAGGACGCTTCATTGTTTTAAATTAGATTGTTATTTGAATAAAATATAATAAGACTTTGTTTAAATTGGCTGATGACATCGAGTTACCCCATTTTTGTATAATCACCCATATATGTTTTATTATATTTCTATTTTATTGAGCCTTCATAAAAATACAAATTCATAAAAAAGAGTTTCTTTATTATTATTAAATAAATAGAACCCCTTTTTTCGTAAAACGCATTTTTTTCCATTAAAATCCATTCCGACACTTTAGGATTGACTAAATAAAGAATAAACACTGAAAACATTACGCTATTGCATGTTTAGGTACTCCTATAAAAAGTTTCTGATTGAATTATTTCATCACACTAACTACACTCTTTACTCATTTTAGACACGAAACTGAAGTTAAGGAACGATTGAATAATCATCAGCAGTATTTGCCCAAAACCTAATAGGTAACGCGAAACCGTTTCGCTTCCATTCAGTCATTGTCATTTTTTAGTCTTTTACCCTATTAAGTCGTTTTTTTCAATCTGGTATCTAAATTGTTTACAGCTGATCAGTGTACCCAAAGGCATGATAAATGGCTGACAACAGCTGATCCTTGTTAGTGCATTCTATTTTCAATCAGTTTAAATTTTGATGAAATAGATATTCTTTGAGTGAATAGGTACCTGTAGACTGTAGTAGAAACTGTTATAGTAATCATACTCAGAATCTGTATGTCATGTGAATAAATTGTTACGTTATTGTAGATCTATTTTCATATAGAATGAAATGCATTTTTAGCAGATATGAAATGTATCCATGTAATTAATGAATGCTACTTATTTAAATATGATTGCACAGCTGTTTAAACACCATGGCTAATGAACTATGACTGTAAGCCCAATGTTTAGCATAGGTATACATACATTGAAATTTTTACAATGTCGTTACATTGTCAGGTACCTATTATCTGCAGAACGTATTGTTTCAAACACGTTATAACTATTCAGTCTAAAAGTCTTTTGAAATTTTCAAACGCAAAGAAATAGTTTTTTATGTCCTCACGTTTGCAGCAATTTGTTCAGTTGTATTTGCATCATTAAGAATTTAGTAAGAAATCTTTTATGTAAATCGGTAACTAACACGATACCCCTATGTTTATTGTAAAAGCAAAACTTCTATCAAGGTTAAGTGTTGATGATAAAAGAAATTATAAAATATTCAAATATTCAATTCAATAGCCCGTCAACTACTGCAACATGGCGTCTACATGTCTCCACGACAGTAGAATGGTCTGCGCAACATCTCAGGATGGCTGCACTCGCCGCAGCTTCCTGGACCAATGTGACATGTATGAATATAACTGCGACTATGGAACACGTATGTGATTCAGTAACATGCAAAAAAGTAATAAATAAAATAATAAAAGAGCATGTGTGCCGAGCACACGTGTCAAAAGTGAAACTTCTTTAGCAAGATTCAAAGATACTAAAATCGTCGTCTTACTCCATGACGCGACGTTGAAATTTTACTCTACGCCTAAAGAAGTTTCACTTCAAAATAAAAATCATATCAACATTACACAAAATATAGACCCCAGACTTGATATAGCTTTCGCTGTACGATGATGTGATATAGTTGAATTGATTAGAAGATAAGCATTACATGGACAGACAAGAGGTTATTTAACCCTAAATAAAATTTTGTATACCTATTGAAACAGCTGCGGTCTGTGAATGATTATATTTTTAGGTAGGTACTTCCTTGAAATTATAGTGCATGTTCTAGAATCTCTAGCAGTGCCAATGAACAAAGAACTATTCGAATTAAGGTTAATATTTAAGTTTATTTACTATCTATAAGGGAGTAAAACTAGATTAGGTATAAGAATTTATAGATATTTAGTCTTAAATATGTTTTATTCTCTTTCAGAGTACATGACAAAAGTTAACAGCCAATGTACGACCGGTGTGCAAGATTTTACATGCTAGTTCATCAATTGTTACTTGAAATAGTATCAAATAAAGATTTTAAAAATCTAAACTAGTTTTACTCCACATTTGTTTTCAGTAATTTTCTCCTTACTTTGCTTATTGCTTTTTATCCGAAATGATTATTGGATATGTTGTATTATCTTATTGGAAAAAGATTATATTTTCAGGATATCAGGAAACATACATACTGTTCTGTGCTAGTTACATGCGATCGTCTACTTTCACCTCGAAGGAGTTACCAAAAACAACAACGTACAATGATGGTATTAAAAATGAGACACAAATATTAAACAAAACTGTTACAAATATGACTGATAGTACTTGTAATGAAACCAAACCTGATCATAAGACTTATACTACTGATTCTTCTAAGGAAGATAATGCTAAAAGTACTGAACAATTTACTAACGTCACACAGAGATATACTTCGTCGGCTTATGGGAAGTCTAATTATACTATAAGTGCACATACAATTACAAAACCTGTACTTATTAAGAAGAATGAAAGTAAGATTGTAAATGCTTTTGAGCTATTCTGTTGTAATAGACCAAGAACATGGGAAACTACAACAGAAAACATAGAAACAATACCTTATTATATATCTGTTAGTAATTCAGATAAAGCAATACCTTACAAACATAAAACGGAATCTATATTGCAGACAACATTTACGAATACAAACTTAAACAATTCGTATACATTTCCAACAACAAATAGTACCAAGAGCGTAAAAGATCTTCCACATTCTACTCCAAAGAAAAATGTCACTTCAACGAAGTATAGAAAAATAACACCAAAAAATATTATGTTGACAGAGCACCCACAGCTGAGTTCAACGACTGCGAAGAGTAAATCCAATATTTGTTTGAACAATTGCAATCGCCCTAAAACATGGGATACGACTTTAGAAATACTTAACAAGTGGCCTATAACTAACGCATTGAATGAAATATCTACATCAAACACACAGCCTCTTAATTCAGATAGAGATGCTGATACAAAAAATATACATACAGATCTAATTTATTCTTCAAAATTTCAAAGTACTACAGTAACTAGAAGCACACTTGAATATCCTCAAAAACTTACAGATCGTACGAAAAAATCAACTTTATATAAGGATCATATTATAGAGCTGAAAAAACGTAAACAAATTAATATTTCAAGCTCACCTTGTAAGACAAAATGTCAAAGACCACATTCATGGATTACTACAACCAAGAAAGGAATGAGGGTGAATAAAAATTATATAAAATGAAGAAAATGAAACCTAGAAAATGCTAAAAATATATCTAAAATAAATTAAAATATAGTTATCTAGTTTATAACACCTAAGTTGAACTTTAAAGTAAATAAACTTAATGAGACGATTAGACTTTCTTTTAACCAAAACCAATATAACTTTCTCATTTAGCAATACAATAACACTACTCTACGAGTTTTATTCTGTCTTTACAGAATTCCATGAAAATGATTGCAAAGAAGAAGTCAGCACTAAGTCTGAAATTGATGCCTTACATCACATGAAAAGTACTACAGAAACAAACATGGATGATGAAGAAATAGAAATACTATCCGAAACAGACGAAGAAAAACTTAAACTAGATTTAAAAGTAACAAAAAAAGCGCATACTCATGAACATGGAATCGGTTCTCACTGTGGTAGACCCTCCACGTGGGCCACAACCAAAAAAGGTGAAACACGTGATTTCTTCAGAGTTTTAAAAGATAGAATAGTAATAAATTATTGAGGATATGGACAAAATGAATACACAAGCAGTTATAAAAATATAATGTATTTATTATCAGTTAACAATAACTTATGAACACTTATTTTCTTAATTAAACTAAATTGTATCTAATTTATTTAGGTAACAACTAACATAGCTTCAATGTACAATTAATTACTTACATAGTATACCAAATAATTAAAAAAAATTCGTGCACGGTAATTCATCATAAAATTGAGGTAGGTACCTAGTTATTTGACTAGCATAGGTTTATCAACATCATTATTGATGCAAGTTTTCTTTCGGAAGGCATTTATCAAAAAATCGTTGGCAAATATTTTCTGCTTGCCTTTATAATAGGCTTCTATTTCTACTAATGTCTTTCTCTCTGTTTCTGGCAAATAGAAATAAAGGTAGAACGTTCCGATGATACCAACTATACCATAGAACGAGAATGTGCCACTTAGATGGAAGTTTGCTTCTAAATTGTAATTAGTTTTCGCAGCGATGAAGGTTATAGTATAGCTGAAGGCAGCTGCTAAACCTGTGGCTAATCCTCGGCTCCTGAAAAATAATGTGTTTGCATTGAATTAGGTATATATCGAAATGATTTAAGATACGAACTGAATTATGTTCAAAAAAATTATCTATCATTTTTAGATACAAGTGCAGCGATAAACTAGAAAATTTTTGCATGTTTTGTAACTAGAAAATACACGTTTCTATTTTGTTGCAGTGTATGTGACATTAGCAATTACTAAAAATACATATTAGAATATAAATGCTTCTTTGAAAATCAAAGTAATAGCCAAACAGGTTACTCAATGTAGGTAATTAATATAATAAATAAAATACCTATGAATTAATTCTTACCTAAATGGGAAGACCTCTGACAGAAGCACCCATGGTATTCCCAAACTGCTGAACGATACCAACATCATAAATAGAAATACTGGCAAGAGTTCCTTCTTATCCGGGAACGTGCTAGCTTCATACGAGAACACATTTGCTGGAAGACTTGTACGTGCGTATAGACTTATAGCTAAGCTGCAGAGTGCTGTAGCAAATAGGGACGATAAGACTAATTTTCGTTTTCCTATTATCTTTACTATCGCTGCGGAGAGGAGATTCATCACAATAAATACAACCCCAATGACGACCTGAAATGAAAATAGAATGTTGTGAATAATGTGAACATAGCACTTGGAATGTTTGTAAAATATTCATTATTTCTTTTTCTATTCAATTCATGGAAAGATTAATAGAATTTTTTTTTCATACTCAATATTGCACTGTATAATATGTATTTACTATGATAATAAAGGAATGTCTTACATTTGAATGGAATCAGATGCAATGCAACGCATGACGATGATATCATGTTAATAAACAAAACCTACAATATGTCACAACAATCATCTAAATTGTTTTCTAAATATGTATTAATTTATACTTACGACAATAGTTTTAGGGTCAAATTTCATTCCTAAGGCCCTGCATACGTTCACCATATTCGGTCGCACGGGTAGCAAGCCGCTCAGTGTGAAGAAAAAGAAATACGCCATGACAAGAGTAAAAGGCCTCATCGTCTCCTTAACAAAGAATACGTATTTAAACTTCAACACGATCCTCTTGAAAATGTTGTAATTCTTATGTTCACAAGGATCTAAGTCTGATCGCCTTTCTTTGACGCAAATGACGCACTGCTGTAGAATATCATTGTATTGTACGAGTTGGTCGAATTCCTCTTTCACGTCTTCAGGTTGGGCCCAGCCACGAAGACGGCACAGTGAACGGAGAGCTTCTTTCTGGCGACCCTTGGACATCAGCCAAATTGGAGTTTCAGGGACCTGAAAAAGTAGTTCGAATTTAAGTTCGTTAATAAAATTATAGTGCTTAAAACAATGCTGCGATGTCACTCTTGTCAAAATTTTAAATGGGCATCACCCTCGTTGACCCGGGATAAAAAGTTACTAATCGGTCGAGTAGTTTTGAATTTAATCGACATAAACAAACGACCAAACCTTTCCTCCATATATTATTACTATAAAAAATTTGTAAACAAAAAAGGTTTATGCTTTTTTGTTGTTGTCATTTTGTTATACCTAATTAAAATAACCACCTGCCGCATATAATTCTATTAGACATGTTTGTTTGTTTGTCGGAGGTTGAACTCACGCATATTATAATGTTTTATATTTGCATTTTAAATAGTCAGTAGTGTATTTCTTTGGACTTATTAGTTAATAATGTTGCCTATTGTGTTCTATTGTTTATAATGTAAAATTTCTTAGAACTATATATAAAGTATAACGAAAAAAGCTTTAATCCTTCGCATTTTATTCCATAATGATTGTTCTTCTATTCTATCTATTAACTATATCATCATAATTCATCCATTTAATTGTTAATAAACCAACAAATTAATATCATAATACTTAACCGATTAAAAGTAGATAACGGTCCCTTTAATTCTATAAAGGGCCTTGAAAGTACCAAATTTATAGAAATCGTAATATTATAATGAAGTGTTATTTGGAAATAGATAATGTTTAGATATTTTTATAAACCCTTACAAGGTCGGTTGGTTTTGAAACACTGAATCTAATAGATTATCAGCTGTCAACCGACCTTAGATTAAACAAAGTGGATTTTTATGTTATCTAAAACTAAGACGGTACATTTTTATAGATTAAATTATACGGATTGGATGTTAATTTTGTTACAAACTGAGATAGACATAAGTGACGGGTTATATATTATGTTTTATACTTATGTTTAATATACATAATATGTTTATTGTTAATTTTTAAATGACTTCAACAGTTCTTCTACGGTGCCATGTCCGTATTGAAAATTGTCCGTTCTAAACAATTAAAAAAATTGGATTCAAACATGGTATGCTGGGAAAAAGTGCAACCACAATAAAACGTATTTAAATAGTTATTGTCTACATTGTTTATTCAAATATGCATATTGCATAGATTAGCAACAACTTTATGTTAAAAATCTACTAAAACAAACAATTTTTATTTGAAAGGTTAATGCGATAAAAAATACCACTTCCCCTAATGGAATATTTATTTTATCATCTAGCATGTTGCAACATTTTGAAAAACTTAATTTTATGACGGTACAGGGTGGTATAGGATAAACCACTTTTTTGAGCACCAATAATAATTATATCTATGCGGTCTTTGTATATAATTTCTATTATTGCCGCACTATGTTTAAAATACGAATAATTGTAGTCTGAATTTAATTTCTGACCTTTACCAGCCGCTTGTAAGTTGTAAGTTGAAGACTCATTCTAACTAATATCGTAAGCTCTAACATAATTTCAGAGGTTATTGTCCATACATTTAAATTCGTTTTTTCTTTCGTCGCGTCCTTGAAGTTGGGCTTTAAATAAAACAATGCAGTGTCCATGTTTGAAACTATCTAAAAAGTGGCTACAACGGGTTTGACGGGTGATACGACTTCCCCTAAAAAAAGGTTAATGTGGACTCATCTAGCGGTTTGGTTATCTTTTTATGTTAGGAATTGTGAGGAATTTACCGAGTGTTGGCTTGAGAACGTTTCGACTCGTTAAATTAACATAGCTATCGCTATCACAGTGGTGTTTATTTAGATCTGTTTTTATTTATTTATTTATTTATTTCTGATTCCTTACAGCTATTCTTACAATAATTACATAATAATTGAACAATACGCCAATAAAAAGGAATTCCATTAATAGAATTATTATAATAAACATGTGACAAAGAAAATTGAGTAAGAAAGTAGGAGGAAAAGATATACGTTAAAATAATAAACAAAATACTATTGTGATGAGTGTAGGTGTAGGTATGGTGTGTAGTCTGTTGTGAGTGAGTGTGTGAATGAGAGTATGTATGTATGTACTTTAAGTAACTAAAAATTAAGTACTGAAACCTATATTATATAATAGTTATTATGAATTATTGGAAAAAGTGATTTCTTTTTTAAAATTTGAGCGAGATGTCTTAAATATGTCCACATTAGAAAATTTATTATTATATATATCTGGCAAACGAAAAAGAGCTGAGTGTTGCAGATGCTTGGTTGATGCATGCGGTACTCTGAATAAGTGTGTGTGTCTAGTGCGGAGCGATGGCGCCTGAATAGATATATTGCTGAGAATATTCGGGCAGTCCAACTTATTGTTTACAATATCATAAAAGAGCATCATATCAATAATATCCCTTCGCTGTTCTAAGGTATTTAATTTGTGGAGTGCACAAGATTCGAGATAGTCAGCTGGATTAGCCTGACATAAAAAATTTAGCTTTTTTACAAAGATTTTTTGAATTTTTTCTAGCCGTTCAATATGACAACGATAGATTGGACGCCAAATAGAACTCGCAAATTCGAGCACACTATAGTGCCACAAACTTATCTGACCCGGTGACAGTGTCACTGATGTCGCTTTCTTTTATATAAACAAAATATTCCGTATGAAAAGTCTGTGAAAATGTGACATTTCAAAATGGCGGCACGTAGTTCCAGTTTTTGCCACCGGGTCAGATAAGTTTGTGGCACTGTACGTACATACGCGAAATACAGTACCTTTAAACATAGAATGTCATTAAATGCATCACTAGTGCGAAGTATGAATCCTAGATTTTTATAAGCTTTTTGCATGACATACTCGACATGATCATTATGTGACAGTTTTGTGTCGTGGATAACACCCAAGTCCCTAATTTGATTTGTTCTTTGAAGCATTTCATCATTTAATCTATAATCAAATATAATAACATTGTTCTTCTTACGTGTAAAAGTGATTATTTGACATTTGTTTATATTAACCGATATTTTATTATTTTTGTAATAAAGGGAAAGGCGATTGAGATCACTTTGCAGTTTGAGACAGTCTTCTATGGAGCAGATTTTTTTATAAAGCTTCTTGTCATCGGCAAATACGAGGAAATTAGAATTAAAAAAGCATTCATATAGATCATAGATAAATACGTTGTAAAATAACGGTCCGAGATGTGAACCTTGAGGAACACCGGATGTCACTGTAATAAAATCTGATCTGTAACCCCCTAGTACTGTTGCTTGACTTCGATTCTTTATATAGGACTCCGTCCATCTTAGGAGGTTGCCTCTAATACCAATGGCAAAAAGTTTCATTAATAGAATATTGTGATCCACCTTATCAAACGCCTTCTTAAAATCCGTATAGATAACATCAATTTGAGAATTGTCATCTAGGTCTCTGTTTATGTCATGTGTAAACTCAAGCAAGTTGGTGATAACGCTTCGCGATTAAATAAAGCCATAATAATTTTTTGTTTAAACATTATTTGAATCATAGACGAGCTATTTTATTCGTAATGTATATAGTTTCCGGTTGGTATTTCTAATGTGGTATAAAAATAAGACAAAACATAACATAAAAATGTAAATGTTGAATCCAATAATCTACATAAAGAAAAATATTGCCATTAATGAAACAAAATCATACATGGACATTTAGCAAATTCCGAACATTATGCGTCACAATCTAGTCACACTATTCAGATTAACCTATAATAAAATAAATATTTATAGATAACTTGATTCAGGAATTTAGTATCGAAATTTCATTAATAAATAATCAATACTCACGAATAACACTAAAAGCATTGTGGCGATAGGTATAGTTAGCGACACAAGTGCCGCCTGTCTCCAAGTCAGCACTGTTCCAAGAAGATACGCGATGAACATACCCGTAGAGGTGAAACAGTTGGTCAACGTTGTAAGGATACCACGTACCGAAGGATCACTGAAAACAAATATCATACAAATAACATATCATACGTCTACGAGAAAATGAATTAGGAATCTGTTATTTATTTTGATCATGTTATTCTATACAGTTTGATACATGAAAATTTTACTTTACATTACTAGATCATGAAAGTCAGAGCAATTAGTACGTAATATCAGTTGTCCTGTAGTTATCAATTGTTGCACCAGAAACAAGAAAGAAATAAACGTTTATTTTACCACATGCAAACACGAAAAATAATTAAAAAATCACCAGTATATATACATAAGTACATATTATTAATTAAATACGGAAATAAAAATAAAAGTGTGGATTTGTGAGCCCAAACTTTGGTCACTCAGAATAGTATTAGGCTATAACGTATCGATTTTCAGTGTCACATCAGCATAAAGTTAATAAGAACGTAGGCATCAGTAAACACCATTTGCTAAACCAGGTACATCAACTAAATACCTATGTTGAAAGTAAATTTCAACATTTAATTAAGATATTAATCGGTATAAGTGGAGGAAATTTACTATTAAATATTGCAATATTTCTTACGTGTAGTTAACGTTTAAACCCAGATTATGAAACAGTAATTACACGATTAAAATATCTCTAGCAATTTGTCACCTTCTTATTACCATAAATGTCTAGGTGCCGGAGTAAAAACTAATACCAAAGACAGAAAGCTCTAGTATTTATTTATTTACACGTAAATATGTCATGTAGAACGTAACAGATATTTGCACGGTCTAATGCTTCTGCGATCTAAGTAATTAGAAACTAGTAAAGCAATATAATATATTTGTAAAAATAAATATCGTTTTTTATAGAATCCCGGTGAACAGGGTTTGTAATTTTAAGTAGTTTTTATACATCTGTTAAAAGGAAGAGGAGACTTATTCAAACAGAGACATATTATAAGTTGTGATATAAGTGAATGAATACAATGTATGTAGTATCTACCAGTAGGTATTTACATATTGCTGAAGTCACATATTACATGAAAGATCTGCTGGTAAATAAGGTATTATCAACAAACTTTGATTCCCAGTAAAAAGAAAATTGGCCTGTAATCAGATCGTAGAAGTAATTAGTAACTAATAAGAAAGGTGTGGGCTGGTTAGGAGCGGCTTGAAGTTAAAAAGAGTAATTAAGTACATTCCTTCCATTCCATAAACTTTTAATGTATATCTCATTACTATAAATAGTTATGTTGGATCAAAACATTGCTAAAACACACATTTCATCGTTCTTTTGAAAAGTACTAGCTGGCAGTTTTATTTTAGTAGTGAGTAAGTGCAAATGATTAGTATTTAGTAGTTTTAAAATATGTTAGTAATAGTAGGATAATATTATATGAACAAGGTGATTAGTGTATTATATGAACAGTGTGGTTTAATCATTGATAGTGATCTTAAATATTATATCTGTCAATAAATATAAACGATATCTAGAAACAGGCCTTTAATTTATACATTTTTATCTACATCTAGGAACACTTCTAAACGGCTTGAACTGTTGAATTTTTAATAAGAAAATGTATTTTATTATTAAACATCATATTAATGGAGGAGATACATGTAATAGATAAGCTTATGACATGTATTTTAGACGTAAAGCTGTGATTACCATCTTGCATTGGATGTTTTTCCTTATCTTCTCTTTAAATCTTGGACTAGTCTTAACTCTTACTACTACATGTCTAGAACAAGTCCTGACTAATAGCTAAATGCCAATGAATCTTCTCAAAACTTACGTATACTGCAAGAGCCAAAATTTAAAATTGTGATACTAAATATTTAATAATATTAAAAGGGATGATTTTATTTGTCATTGTACTTATTAGATACGTAAATGAAAAATCTATTTTTTTATACTACTGACCTATGACAAATTTGAGAATGTTCATAACACAATGATTCAACAAAAAGGAACTACAAAAATAGGAATAATATTCATTTGATAATGGATTCTAACCTATTAGACACATAACAAGCATAATAAATTTTTATGAGAAACACAGGATTCCAATAGTTTTTATATATTATGTAAAGTAGTAGGCTCTAGCATAGATAATAAAATAATCTTCATCGAATCAGATTACATTTCAAATAAATTATTAGCACGCTTCAAACACGGTATGCAAAACATAATAACTACCGAGAATTTATAAATTTAGTTAAAATACGAAATAAATCAATGTAGAGTTAGAAACGACAAGTTGTGGACAATAACAAATGATTCACCACATAATCAATGGAAATCTTGTTTAAATATTATAACGATAATACATTTTATTGGGCCAAGGCCGGTTTTATGGTCGGTGTAAAGCACCATCTATTAATTTCCAACTGGTAAATATGACATAAACGGGGAATTAATAATTTGATATAGTTATAAATTTTCCACTTGATCAATGAAAGTTTATAGTTAGTTATTAGTTGAAATAGCAGCGCTTTTATTAAAAGAAAAAGCGTTAGTCACAGTAGACTCGGCATCAAAGATCTAACAATTTCTTAATACAAGTTTTGTTTTCGATTTAATTTTACTATTGCCACTGGTGTGGTCCTTCAAATTGGTTACTAGAAATTGCTCTTTTTATTATCTATTTATGTATGTATATAAAAATTAAAAAGCATCGATGCCTTAGTGTTCATTAACATTAAAAAAAAACTAGCTTTGCCGCGCGCGGTTTCGTCCGCTTTGTAGTGAACTTTGTATTTAGTGATATGTATAAGTAATATAATTTGGTTACAATTCTTACCTAATTTCACCCACATACGTGACCGAAGGCGCCTCCATGATTCCAGTTCCGATACCCAATAATGCGTTGGCGATGAACAGTGATGGCACGTCCCAAGCGAAGTACATCAATAGCCACGCAATTAAGTGCGGTATGTTCACTAGAAATAGAGCCTTCTTTCGCCCGAAGTAGTCCAGCAGTGGGCCTGAGAATATGCTGCCCAGCGGCTGGCAAAGAAACGCCATGCTACCTGAAATAATCATATGGTAAATGAGTTGGATGGATTCGTTATAGGGATTAGTGGAGTAATTACTAATTATTTAGATGTATTGAGAAAATTGGTATTAGTATATATTCAATCTGTAGTGCTAGATAACATTAGAAAATGTTGGTCTAGACTCATTTCCAAGTTTCAGAATAAAAAAAAAACATTTTAGGAAGTCATACAGAAAATCTATTTATCCTATAGGATATAATATGTAATATTAAAATCATGTGTTTGAAATACCATTGCATTGGACTCTATTCTTATTTCTATGAAAGTCAATTAAAATAATAATAATATGAATAACAGGAGATTTATTTCAATATCGAGTCCCAAAATGTATACCTTAGATATATATTTTTTTGTTCAGTAAGATATTCTATTACTAATAGAAAAATCTACCTACATTATGCACTTTTCATCATCAGAGATCATTACGAGCCTACTCTTTGTAAAAATATAGATATTGATTAGATACACTGCTCTATTATGAAATCAATTTGTATTGCTTAGATCAATTAAAATGGTAAAATTTTATTATGCCATAAAATTTGACACCGTAAAGACTTCTTAACTCATATAAAGTTCAAGATAAAAACCTTTGATTGCTTAATTAATGGTTATTTTTTATCAAAATCCGTAAATCTACTGGAGACATAAATGGATCGTGAGAAATTAAATATTTAAGTGATTGATTTGTATGTTCTATTTTTATATCTTTTTGACGAACGAGCTTAATGTATAGTATAAATTAATTATAATTTATTTCGATGTGTGTTATTCTTCGATTTAAAATGAGTTCAAAAACTATTCCACCGTCCACGTATACCAAAACCTTACCCTTTGAGATTTATTTTTATTTAAACAAATGTATCTACACAAAATGCTTTACAACAATCATTTTATTAACAGTAGCTTAAAAGTTACACTTTAAAATGTAATCATACAGAAGCCAAAGCATAATTAATAATTATATAATAACAGTCATCATTAAGTAAACAAATTCTAAATTATTATAAATAACATGTAATAACACTAATAAAAATTTATTGATCATTTACATGGCAACACTATTAAGTATTAACAAACTGCGACGAGATAGACATTCAACTAATTTTTTATAATCATTAACTTATTAATGCTCTATAAATTATTACTATGGTTTGTAAGAGTCAACAGATGATTACTTTAATCAATTTAAAAGTATCGTCTACCTATAAATTTATATATTATGGTCTTAGATTATTATCAACCGTCTAAGTACCACACTATACAATTTTATTTATATTATAACTTTCTAATTTTGACCGTAGGCCCCGGTCGTAGAGGTTATAGATTGTAGTTTCGTAGAGAGCATGCCAATGATGTGAACACATTAAAATTATTCATTTAAAAAGCGTGATAGTCAGACTTCTCTGTATATATATTTTATTCTTTTGAAATCATAGACCATTTCTATTATATAACAGGCATTTTTTCATTCATTACCAAATACAAACTGGTTTGAAAAGTTTTCCATATAAATAAGTGATCATAAATATTAAATATTCGATATTATACAACCAATCCAAGCTTAAGAATATAAAAAATAAATTCAGAAATAATAATATGTTGTCAAGTAAAATTTAATTAAAATAACAAAAATGATAAAAAAAAACTTACCGAACCATGACGCCTGTCTTTTGTTGAGTGAGAGTCCCTCCTTAGCATCTAGAACGTCAGGTAAGACCATAGTCACAAAGCTGATAGACATGCCCAGGCCTATAAGTAAAAAGTCCAAGGCGAGGCATGCTAACACCTGAAATATAAAAAAAAATCATTTGAAACAAGCTGTAAATACCAAATTTTACTGAAAATGGGAGTGTTTAAGTTTTGTTTGATAACGCTTATGTACTAGGTACTTCATAAAATTATCGTTACAAGGTATTTATTAAAGCAACTATCTCGATAATCCAATAATCTTGTTAATGAGTAAACTATTTATACTTCTCATATGCGAAGGTATGCGTACAGAATGCTATTAATAAGGTATCGAGAAGGCTTGTTAGTAAGGCGTATTTTTTTATTTATTTACGTGTCGCATAATATCTGTTCTTTTTACATGCTTTCGTGTATTTTAAAAACTTGGTATTTTATCAACATATTCTATCTAGAGTCGAATCATTGTCGAAAACCAACCCTTGGACGTATAAAAGATAATATATTAATTCCATAAACATGCTTACAAAAATCACTTGTCAATTAACTATTCAGACCGTTGTAATTTTTCAAACACAATTTGCCTTATCGATGCATTGTTAAACTAACGTCTAAGACTAACGTATTGTTAAACGAATCGGTTTAAAAATTCACGCAGAAACATATTCATAAACACAGCTGCCTAGCAAAAACGAAAGGCAATGATGCATTTAATCAATTCGTTATTACTGTCTTTTAATAGGAGCAAAATGATGCATTATACCACAGAGCCATAGTATAAAGAAAAATTCTTTATCTTTATACTATGACAGAGCAATGTGTTCATTTTGTTTTTGTTTGAAACAAAAGAAATACTACGTTTCTGTAACTTATTCCTTTGTAATGTTCTAATTGTTTTGCTATTAGGTACCGGATAGATGCATTTAAATGTAGGTACTGTATTTATTGAATTAGGCTAGAATATCGGTTGTACGATTAATGAAATAATTCGTATGATTAAAGTAGGTAATTGGGAATTAAATTACCTACTGTATTGTTGTTGTTATTATGTTTTTAACCAGACTAAGTGACTATTTGTGTTCCATTCGATTATTTTATTATTCTTTTTATCAATGTCTAGCTGCGCTTCGCCGTTTCACTCACGTGGCAGCGCTCCTGTTTGTCTTAGCGTAATATAAAATATATGTATAACGACACCTACCTACTACTTACTGTATTTTTTAGAACATTAATTATTATGACACAATTTTTGAAGAATTTCGTAGGATATGTGGCGGTATAGGATTATCTCTCTATAGGTACCTACATTTTAATTAGTTAAAAAATTTTATGATTGAGCGTAGTATTATAAGAAACAGTAGCAACATTATAAAGCCTGATGTGCATAGACTATCATTTTGGTGAAACAAAACAAAGCAAGGACGAGCCTAGCCTTTAATAAAAACAAAAAACAGAAATAATTTAAGTACATATCCGTATTCCGCATTGACGTTAATTTAAAGTTCAAATTGTAAACAAGTTAAAATATTTAATGACCTATTTTTATTATACCTACAAAATATACCCTATGTTGTAAAATATAATTGTATAAATTACTGTTTACATGCCTTAGCCTTATTCAAACGTTAGTCAAAAAAAGTATGGTAACTCCAATGTATTTTTAAATGCATTTCAAGACACAAATAAAATTATTTGTATAATAAATGTAACTCAAAAAATTATGTGAAAAGTGTGCATTTAAATTATAAATAATAAAATGTTCACTTTTTTTATAAGATAAAAAAATGTCTCTATATGACAGATCGGTAAGTACCTACCTACAGATAAAAAAATTTTCATCATCATCAAAAAATATCTACAGACATCCTATATATTTGTCTTCTCATTATACATATTTGTGAAATCTTTGAATTTAAATACATTTTATAAGCTGGTGTTTTTTATCTGTTTGCTAAATAAAAATATTGCCATGTTATCACAAAAATCTAGATAGAGACGGTAGTTTTAAATTGACTTTCAAGTGCCCATTTTTAAAAAATCAATTTACTTTGTTATCTTTAAAATCTCACAATTTATTTATATTTTCGCGGAATTAAAACCAGCTTGATCGTGTTGCAAAAAAATAAAAACCTTATCTTGCAATCGCGTAATGTTCTTTTGAACAAATGTAGGGGACCAAAATCGTATCGATTTTTTAAAAGTACAATCTTTTTCCTTGATCTAATTTATATTCTTTAGTTTAATTTTATTTTCAGTACCTATGTGTTAATAATTTTAGTGTTATTCTCAACGATTTCACTGGTGACCTAAAAATTTAGGAAAAAGGGGCACACAATCGCTCATGCATCACGCCGTATAATTTTCAAATGAATCAACTTCATTTCGATTCATTAATTCGCTGATTTGTGCGTGCTGTTATAAATCAATCACTGAGGTACTAATGTTGTTTTTTAGATACGTATTGTATGTTTCTATTAGTAATACGGTAATAGTAACCGATAACTGTATCGCGTGAGTGTTGTAACGTAAAATGTAAGTAATTTTGCGCAAACATCCATTCAAATGGAACGTAGGGGCGTATAAATGAACGAACCAATGAAAATACCCTAGTTTGTATAATAAATTGTAGATAATTTTGTAGGAGGAATATTAAGTAGCTGTTACTTTTACTTTGTAACACCTGATGACGTATGGATTTACTATCATAAAAAGTAACCAAACATGCTATATGTCGAAGCTGTTTTATCTCAATGAATGATTATATACTAAAGATATAATCTAATCAAAACATTTGACATTAATGAAAGTACAAACACAAAAAATGTGAATGTGAATGAACCAAGTCACCAGTCAATTTAATGAATACGTGTCTACCCATCCATGAAATATTCTGTCCAACTGTTTTTCATAAATCATTACTAAATTAGTTAATTAAAGTTTCGTTTCAAGTAAATATGGAATAGAAGAACGAATAAGAACTGGTATCGTTAAGTGTTCAATAAGCAGGAAACTTCTCCTGTACACAAATTACAATTTAAGTAAAGAAATATTACATAATGTTTAAAATATGTAAGAATATGTTTTCCTCATAGAATCCCAGTTTATATTATCGTAAAATTTTAATGTGATCCAACAGTAATTAATTATATGAGCCACCGCGCCTTGAGCAAATAATAAAAAGTTCAATCAAATCCGACATGTTGATTAGTTTAACTGTACTGAATATGTAAATATAGTTTTTGTTAAGGTTTCTCTACAAGTACATACGCATAATATTGTGTAATAATCTACGACATGACGTTTTAAATATGCAAGGAATTTATTTATAATTATTTTTAACCATTGCATGTGCTTTAAATAAATACTTAATGATACTTATTATTTTACATAATATTTTCCGTCTATATATAAACTGCGTAGTGACGAGTTACTTTTCGATTATTTATAAAAGTGTTGGAGTTGTGTCAATTAGTTTATTTGTAATGCGAACACAGTGCGTGCGAATGCAATTACTAATTACTTATCAATTATCGTATTGTAATCTGAACTAATTGTCGATCAAACGCAACTGTATCCGGTCAGTATTTTACGTATGAGTACTTCAATAATTAATATTGACATTAAAATAGGTAATTGATTTTAATAATTATTGAATATAGAGTCTGGAGCATTAAACGACTTTTTTATTTACCAGACTATTTAGAAACTTTCTTTGATTATGTAAAAATATTCGACAAATCGAAATAAATATTTAAAACTTAATGGATTTTTTAGTTATGATAATATAATTGGTAACTTTATATAACATGTCAAAAAATTTAAAATATTGATCTAAAATTTTGCTTTATGTAACTTTCATTAGGTACATGGCTAATCAAAACCTACAAGTAGGTATATTATCTGTGCCAATACTAAATAACGCGTAACAATATTTCATACCAACTACTCCAACATGTTACATACATTATAAATAAACCGTATGAAAAAAAATATATATTGAGCAATTCTATAAACTTGATTTAATTTCGACATTTTCGTTTCCAAAAATAAATCAGGTAACCTGAACAACAGGCTATTTATTTTTAAATTTGGTTTATTTCATGTTAGGTAATGTGAGTTAATAATTAGGTAATATAACTTTTATTTTTAATTACTTAAACACCAACGGTTGTATAAGTTATACAGATATTTGCAACTATGGCTGTCCACACGCTACGGTACACCCACAATAGTTATACAGATACAACCAGTAGGAAAACTTAATAGAACACATTCGAAATGGCTCACGCTAAGGCTCACGCACACAAGCAAGCGTGTTTACGAGAATCATAAGGATAATATTATCACAATTGACATCATTCTGTGTGTGCGTGAGCCATTTCGAACATTTTGTATGAAGTTTCCCTACTGGTTGTATCTGTATATTTTGGTACACCTGACAGGTCCACATGTACTGGTATACCTGCGTGTGTGGGAATAGACCTGTGCAGTTTTTTGAGCCTACCTATGATCGGTTGACCTGCTCAGAATACGTACGTTAGACCGTAGCGTCTATGAACGTTATAACATTACCCGTACGAATCTTGAGACGATAACGTTATTTTCAATGTAATATTTTAAGTTCCTCTCCAAAATAAATAAAATAATGGAATGTAATGGAAGTAAGTACCAGTTTTTCTTACTTTGAGTAGTAAGATTTTAAAGGAAAAACTAATATATCACACATGTTGCATTCCAGCCGAGTCTCAAGTTAACTCGTACGGGTTGTACACATATAACGTGGTTAAATACCTCTCAAAGCCTTCGATCCGCCTACAGACAAACTGTCTACGATATAATTCAGTTACAAAAAATATCCGGTTTTCGATATTTAACGGTTGCAAATGATTGTGAAATCTTTTACAGGCACTAGTTAACAAGGGTAATAAAAATTCAATAAACGTATTACTAAGATAATAACTTTGAATAACATAGCTTGATTAGTTTTTTCTTTGCGCAATAGATATTTATTTATTTTATAAATAGTATAATAATACCTATGCCATGTGTAATGACTTTAGTACAACATCATCGTGCAAACAAATAAATAAAACATTGAAAATGTTATTTTTTATTTCATCTATCGGGTTTGTTTTTCTTGTTAGCTTATACAAAAACATTTTATTTATATATTATTGGTATGTGTGTTTTCTTCTACATTTGGAAAAAATTCAGGTTTTAATAACAAAAAAAAACTTTTATTTAATTTGAGTAACTGAATATTGCAATACAATCACTTAATTTTTTTCTGAAAATTAATTATATTTTGGAGTGTGTGAAGTGTTTGTAAGATTAATTTGAGGTAAGGTACTGTAATGTATATGTTATGTAACTTTAATCTAGTTCAAATTAGCCGCCAGATGTTTAGGAAACAATAAATTATTGATTTAGACAAGTTTTAGTCAATAAAGATTTCAAACAGACTCCTCGACTAACAGTAATTTAAACAATTCTCAAGTGAAACCATATTAAGAACCACAGAGAAAAAATATTTTTAGGAATTGATTCATGTCCATTTCATAATGAATTTCCTAGTAAATAATAAAGTTATAAATTATGGCATTCTTGCATTAATTTGAATTTGATTTATATTATCTAATCAACTAATTAATAGGACCTATTAATAATTGTTTTTTAAATGTGTTTATAAAATAATGCATTTCTCGACGATTTCTAGTAGTTACGTATTTTTCAAATATCGACAGATGTTATGAAAGTGTGGCCCCATAGACTGAAGTTAATAGATTTTTATTGGAGGGCAATTAATGATCACGACGATTTGTTACCAAAGTTCGAGGTTAATATTTGGGTCGTAATATATTCAAAGTAATTTCAAGGGCCTAGTTTGTCCTATTTATGTAGATCCGACGGTCAAAACAGAAGCTGATAACAATAAAATGTGAACTAACATGGAATAAATAATTCGAAACAAAAATAATACCTATAGGGCAGAAACTTTTTATTTGCACAGAAAACAATAATAACTACGACTAATGTGTGATAAGACGTCCTTCAATCCGTGAGAAAAGTATGAATCTAACAATATTTTTTTCCACAAAAAATTGTTAGAAAATATTAATATTTTGAATGTTAATGAATAAACCGGATCATCGATAAGGCAACGAAATTTGAGTTAAATAACTAAAAAAATTGAGTTGTGTCTATAAAACATTTTTTCATATCACAAGTTTTTTCATATCTTGTTTCTAATATGTGGTCTTTTATTATATTTAAAAACATGTTCTAAGTATACATCTCTGAGGTGTGTAGCAATATTGAATCCAATTAAGATAACTTTTGAAAATTTGATTTAGATATGGAAGTTTTAAAATTCAAGAAAACTCGCTTATGGCTATCACACCTAATTAAATGTTAAGACTGATGGACATTGGACAAGTTTTAAATATTTCGTCACCGGAAGAAACCTGTGCTATTCATAGATAAGGTACTCATTAATTATTTATTCCATTACCATGAAAATATAGGTGTAATCAATTTAACATGTGAATGTGGGCTGGACTATTTTCGCAGATTCGTTCAGTAAGATTTACCTGATACAGTAAAATGTTATCTGTATCTGTTATATGTTTGTGGTTTTTCCCTGTATAATCTGAATCTGTGTCTATAATACAGAAACGTCGGACACAACAGTAATTTAGAATGTAAATTGCAGTTTTATATGAATTTAAATAAAAGGTGTGTATAATACCTATCATATGATTATTTTATCCAATAGGATAAAAGTATGTACACGTTTTAGATGATACTATAATCTATTAAAGATGTCACAGTATGTTTGTTTGTCTTTCTATCACGTCGCGACGGAGCGATTTATATATTTTTAGTTCTGGAGTTAGTTAGGAAACAAGAGAGTGATTTATGATACTTTTTACCTCAGTAAAACATCTAATTTCTATGGGAAATTTCTTTGACTTCACAGACAAGCCGCGATAGTTAGTATAAAGTAGATATTTATATCAAGTTCAACACGTTTATCAAACGATTTAAGGAAAGACTGAATTTAAATACATTTTAATTGCATTTGATAGTAGAAGATATTTAGTAATATTATATAACAGAACGAAACATCACACAGCCTACCTACTAGGTATCTCCTCATATTACCTAAGTATTATATTATGTAATCTGGTATACAAATTATATTTCAACCGACTGCATTCGGTTGTAAACTGTAATTTTATTTTCCCATCTCAAGTATCAATATGGAAATATTAACAAATTTTTTTATTTACAAACTTACGAACTTTTACGAATTACATTTTCTACCGCGTGTCCTTACAAATAGAAGACAGTGACACTAAATTATTATTATTTAACGTTTTTAACGTTATACTTAGCCTTAAAAATACAAATAAGTACTCAAATTATTACTTAACGTTTACCGGTGTTCTTAAATATATAGTAAAATTTATTTTAATTTGCATCGGAAGAAGCTTTCAAAACGAGGTAGCCATGATGAAGTGATTTAAAAAGTAAAGAACATATTAATACTCTATATCGTCATAGCTGAAAAAATTTTATTACTATATTATAGGTTTATATTAAATATTAATAAATAATAACAAAATAAAAAAATCTTACCTGTGATAATACAATCCTTGACCGACTGACTGCTTGCTTCTCCGGATTTTTCTGCGGTGACATTTTAGTAAAATAACATAAAATTATTAAACAAAAATCAAACCGCTTATTTATATAAAAAATAATTCATTCAATACACTTCACTTTAGCTAACTAGTGCTCGATATTATATTACACTATTATTTGTTAATGTGATATTTATAGGCCTATAATGTTGTTTTAGCAAAATCGTTTATGGATCTTCATAATATTAATTAATTTTATGATTAGTTATTTTTACGGTTGTTAGAACAGTAGAATCTTTAAAAATCCACGTGTTAGACTCGTTGTATCACATTTTATTCGATGTTAGAAAGATGCTAATGGTTGTGCTCACTTAAGAGCCAATAGTGTAATGATCAGCCAGCCGACGAGACGTCAGTTAATTTTTATACCCACTAATTAATTTAAAATCAAATATTCATGTAGGTCGGTACCGGTCTACTTATGTATCGATTTAAGATTGAATAGTCATTTTCAATCTTTTGTGTTTTATTCAAGACGTTTTCCGAAGGTGAATATTATTCGTCCGCTAAGTTTGAAAGCAATATGGACACAATGTAGACATTTACACAGTTTAATTTTGGTAAATGTACTCGACGGTTATTTTAAGTTAAACAAATAAACAATTGCTGTTGAACTTTAAATTAATTGTTGCTTTTTATTTTTTGTACTTTAAAAGTTTACCAATTGCGTCTTTTAGCACTTTAAAAATAACTTCACTTTTAGGTTAACGGTTGTATCCAATGTTATCTGTTCAGGAATTGAGGATTATATTTTTTTATGCAGGCACACTGGCCTTGACGAATGCCTAGTAATTAATAGATTATAAATTAATAAATAATTTTCCATATGCGTATGAAATAAAATTGCCTAATCGTACAATATTGTAGGTATATACCTACTCATGTAAGTACCTACCTATCTGAGTGTTTTTAACATAATAATATGTATATACTTTTAACATAATATTATCATAACTTTATTTTATAAAATATAAAAGAGTAGTAACCATAGTAGTAATTAAACATTATTGCTTTTATATGCAACTAGCGGTCCGCCCCGGCTTCGCCCGTGGTACATATTTACGTTTTCTCTACATAAAAACCATCCTCGTACTTCAAGGAATATAATAAAAAAAGAATTATCGAAATCGGTTCAGCCGTTCTCGAGTTATGCGCTTACCAACACATTTTGCGATTCATTTTTATATATAAGAAGACTAGCGGTCCGCCCCGGCTTCGCCCGTGGTACATATTTACGTTTTCTCTACATAAAAACCATCCTCGTACTTCAAGGAATATAATAAAAAAAGAATTATCGAAATCGGTTCAGCCGTTCTCGAGTTATGCGCTTACCAACACATTTTGCGATTCATTTTTATATATAAGATTATCAGTTATTATAAAATGTCACTCTTGTGCTTACAACAATTTGAATTTGACTTATGTCTTTCTGTTTTTTTTTTTTTAATTTTAATTGCACACGCTTATAAATTAATGATAATTTGAATTACATACTGGTGATTCGCACTGACTTTCTTTTTAAAAGTTGTAAGCATTTCTGAGTTATCATACTAGGCCTGACAGAGACAAATCTAAAAAAAACATAAGTCTATCAGGACTTTCTTTTATGTAAAATATAAATATTTATTACCTAAATATTAAGATTTGTTTCCACCTTCACCATTTTTAATTATAATTTCGAAACTCAAAGTCAATTTGTAAAAAAAAAAGAATTCAATCGCATCTTACTGTAATTTATAGAAACCAACTTATTTGTATAATTTACTTGTAACGCTTTTCATATTCTTTTAATTACTTATTTTTTAATTCATTTCAAACCTGCATATGGTAAAAAGCTAGTTCTCATATTCGACATAATAATTAAAACATTGTAGCTCAAGTATAGATTATTTTAATATATTTAAATTAATTATCTAATTAAAGCCATAAATTTCGTCTATATTAAAAAAAAAGTTGTTTAGGGTGTTGCGTGCCTGAGTTTGAGAATTTAACGAGTGGTTCAAACGAGAATTTAAACTCAAAAGCGAAACTACATAAACAGGTTTTTTGGAAACCAAAGCCAAGACGGTAGATTAAATCACAAATGAGGGACGGAATATTTATGAAAGGAATGTTTCGTCGACAAAAAATGTTACCTATATTGTGCTCGTAAGTTTATTTCTTTGGGTCAATTAAACTTATTATGTGGATACTAAAAATTTCTCCTTCTTAGTTAATGAGTATCATCACTACATAGTTTAAAACAAAGTCGCTTTCTCTGTCCCTTTGTCCCTTTTGTATGCTTAAATCTATAAAACTACGCAACGGATCTTGATGCGGTTTTTTACAATAGATAGAGTGATTCAAGGGGAGGGTTTTAATATATAAATTATTAGGTTATAGACAAAGCGGTAAGCTAGCTGTTAGTAATAAAACACAGAAAAAATTCTTATATAATATGTCTCTATACCTTTTTATCTAGGTATCAGAATAATGATGTTTGTAATGTTTTTTCAGGATTCAATTTAATTAATTTAATCTTAAAACATGTATAATTAGGTATCATATAACCATCAGTCATAAAATTAGTATAAAATACCGTTAACCGGAATGCCTTCATTGAAATAAAGTACATAATTTGACCTCTGAATAGTTTTTTGTGCACCTTTTTATTATTCGAGCCAGTTTTTGATAGTTATGTTCATACATCGTCATTCACCTGTCGTATAATAGTTTTATGGTGTTATAAAACTAACAACTTTTAAAATGCCTATAATAACCATATGCCTTGATAGCTTGATTGAGTTGTGCAGTAATTAATTTCTGTGAAAAATTGTGTTGAGTTATTTGCCTGTCTAAAATGATTTAAAGTACGTGTTTATATAACAATATTGTAGCACAGTTGCAGTGTTATTAGTGTTTCAATCAACAATATAGCGCATTATACTAGACGACATAACAAACAAACCAAAGTGAAATTCTTGTATTTCAGCGAAGCTCTGCTATAGCATAGACTATAATATATAATATTCTATAGCATAATGTGAAAAGATACTCTGTAATAATAGATGGCATTTTATGCGAATGTGGAATGTCTTATTATTCTACCAATGCAAAATTGAATGAATAAAACCAAAAACTAGTACCTAGGTATTAAATCTCACTTTTGATAAAGAATATTTCACGAATGTTTCTACAAAAAATTTAATTACCTATGTTATAAAATCTAAAATTTCATAACACAAGTTCATCATACGCACAAAGTACCTACATAACAATAATTATTCCATCAGATCTCAATCTGATGATTGTTAATACTTTATACAGAATTCGAAAAATTATCAATTATTAGTTATTAATTGATAAAAACAATAAAATCAAACGTTTCGTGCACTAAATAACTCTTTGTTCATTGTAACATTTATATTAAGTCTATGTCAAGGAAAAATGATTAATGATGTTAAAGTATTATGTTAAAAATCATGTTTAACACAACCTTTATTCAATCATGGATCCAATATAAACCCACTTCACAGTATAGTAGATTCCTTAATTCCTTTCTTTTATGAAATTGCAAGACCTATAAAATTCTACGAGCAACGATATTCTTTTAATTGTCGTTCTCTTATGTACTTCTTCTCCTTAAATTAAATATAAATTTAAGGATCCGTTACAAATTAAAATAAAACTTAATACCAATCATACATCAACTATCATAAGAACTACAAGTATAGTATAAAAGCTCATTTAAAAACACGTTTGATTTTTATACTATTATATCCGTTATTTACAGAACTTTTCCATTAGTCTAAGCAAGAATATTTTAATTCTTATCTAATATTTATATATTTAGTAGCCTTCAGGTCTATTTATTATAATAGATAATATTTTGTAATAAAGATAATATTATATTTCATCATGGACGTATAAAAAAAGACGGACGCCGTATTACGAACAAACAACGTGAAGCCACCATAGTAAGCTAGCGATCGTGTAAAGACAATAAACACGCACACACTCTCACCATAGTAAGCTAGTCGGCCGCCATTACGTCGTGAACTACCGACTGATGAACTGCGTCACTGTTTCACAAAAAATATTTAAAATGCTGTCTTGCGTGGTTAAATGTTGTCGCAACAGTACAATTTTATATAACAAAACACGAGGGATTACATTCCACAGGGAAGCAAGTTATTTCTTTTATGTTTTAATGACAAAATTATTACGGCAAAATTTATAGAAAAAAATACAGCCGCCATTGTCAACAGGACAGCTGTTGCCATGGCAACATGGCACACACACATGGATGTTTCGCCGCCATTACTAGGCTTCACTCAATTTTTAGGCGATATACCGTCCGTCTTTTTTTATACGTCCATGATTTCATAATGTGCAATTTTATCGTTATCTATGTTTTGAATATCGAATTACTATCTTAGATTCTTTTGAAAGATTGGCGAAGCTTTAAATTTTTGGATTGACCTTTTTCCTGTAGTCTTCTTTTTAATTTATTTTTTTCTACGATTTGGAACACAAGTTGCGCTGGTTCGTTTGTAACATTTCTACTATCACTTATAACCTATTATGAAAATAACTGGCTATGCGTCTTTAAATAGTAAATACAAAGCAGTACATTGCTGCGTTCTTATGATATGCCGAATCGTTAGATGACACTTACAAGCAATGTACATCGATTTCATAAAACTTGCGAGCTTTTGGTGTGGTGAATTTTAGTTCTTAGTATGATATTGAATTACATGAACTTTAAATGAAACTTGTTTTAATTTATGAACAGCATACGTTGAATGGAATTTACTGTGTATAAGAAGCAATAAGAAGTAAAATACATATTAGTGGTAATTTTATGTTAATTTGACATTTTATGTGAGCATTGTACTTTATATTGTAATTGTTTATTAATCAAATGAATAACATTCGCATTCTTTGCAATGAATGAAAGTCGTCGTTATCTTCAAATTAATAATTATTATGTATATTGTTAGTAATATTTGTAGGTGCTACAAATAATATGAAATTTCTCGAATTAGGTAATGAAAAAGCTTAATTTATAATTTTTGTTTATTCATTAGGTACTGAATAAAGACAATTGAATTGCTAACTCGTAAAAATGAGAAATGTTGCAATAGATTCATAAGCTGAAAATTTCTAAACATTTTATGTCGTAGACAATATTTTAAAGTTATATTAGGTACATATTTATTTCAAGTACCTATGCAATATATTTTGAACTTAAAAGAATGGAATGTTACTTAATCACAGTTAATTAACGCGAATAATAAATATTTGGGATAGCAGCAACTTTACGAACATCAATGTTTATTATTTTAAGCTTTAAAAGAATTCATAATGTTTATAGCGTTATTTTCAATTATATCTATACAATAAATGCATCCTCTTCGTTTCTTTTCTTGAATTTCATTTGGATGGATCATAGCCTATGCCTACACCCGATCGAAAGAACTTAAAGATTATATTACAAACTAGCTTACCGCCCGCGGCTTCGCCCGCTTTGTCTAAAACCGAATAAATTATATACTAAAACCTTCCTCTTGAATCACTCTATCTGTTAAAAAAAACCGCATGAAAATCCGTTGCATAGTTTTAAAGATTTAAGCATACAAAAGGACATATTGACAGAGAAAGCTACTTTGTTTTATACTATGTAGTGAAGAAAAACAATGCGTAGGTAATTATGTATTTGTAAACTAACATAGTTTTTTGAAACGTCGGTTAAAATACAACGTAAACAACATTTCTTCATTGACACGTTGACGAAATAATTATATGAAAGTGCTAAAAATTTGTAGGTAAAATAGGCCAATTATTTCACAATGTTGTTTGTACATAAAGTAGGCAGTTCCTAATTATTTACAGGTTTTATTTTCAAACCAAATTACTAACTACGCCTCATCGGTTCGGTATTTCTTAATTCAAAGTAATTATGTAAATACTTTTTAACCACGTAAGTACTTAAAGTAGAGTTATTTAAGTTCATTAAAAATTATAAAAAAAACGATACTAATTGAAAACCTCCGTCTTTTAGGGAAGTTGGATAAAATACTTTGTCTGCAAATTCGAAAATTGCGATAATGTTGAACGTAATAACAATCAATAATAGAGCAATTTGTGCTCAATCTACGATTTATTGGTCAATTATTTGTATTTTTTGAGTTTTTTTTTGTTATGTTGTACTTAAGAATGAGTTTAAATTTTTATTACTTAAGTAGATATTAAAATTGGCTGCAAGGGCGTCGCCAGCCGATGGCGCAGGGGGGGGCAAGTTGACTTTACCTACTACAATTCATACACTTTTCTCATTCTGTATGAATGAGAAAAGTAGGTATGAATTGTAGGGAAATCGACAGCCCATGAAGTTTTCCACTTGTACCTACTACGAGCCTTACATCTACAGCGATTTTAATAACTATACATATAATAATATACATACAGGGTGTCCCAAGAAGTATGGATATACTGAAGCCAGGAGGTAGAGGACCTAGAGGGCTATCCGAATCACCCCCATGTATGTTATGCGATTTTTCGTAGTTTCGGAGTTATGACTTTTTCAATTTTCACCTATCGCCGAGTACGATGAGATTTTTACTCATGGTGACGTCAATTATTGCGGTAGATGCTTGATTTTTTTTGTGAGCCGAGCCCGTAAAAAAATAAAATCACATAAAATAAGTTTTCCGTTTGGTTTTTAAAAACTTGCTCTATCCTGTATATATTCTGTGACAGAACAGAGTCCAATGTGTAAAGCTACACGAGCACGAGCTCTTGACTATGCAATAAAAAACTTGTAATTATAAGTTATAATAACATTTATTAGAAAAATAGAATAAAAAAAGGAGTTTGAATTTGAATAAATGTACAGCGTACAGCGTATTTTTTTTTTAAATTACCAGATTTTAATATTATAGCCTATAGGGGTCGTTGTTTGTATTAGGTTAATTAAAACATAATTTTCGGGGATTCATTGTAAACTTCTCGACCACTTTATTATTAAAATCTTGTAAGTTTCCATGTATAAGTTTTCGATGCACATTCATCATGGCCAAACCATTGAGGCGATTTTCACTATATAATAGTGCTTCTTAGCCAGGTTTTTAGTCTCCTGAGGCTGCTAAACGATCGCTCTACCGTACACGTCGTGCATGGAAGAGCGATCAAAATTTTTAACTTTTTTAGAATCTCTAGGGGGGGGCAGCTGCCCCTCCCTGCCCCCCCTTGGCGACGCCCTTGATTGGCTGCAAATTTATAAATATAGGAATTTTTGTACGTAAAATTATAATAGAGTCGATGAAGACTCATC
Source organism: Colias eurytheme (assembly GCF_061535395.1). Lineage (NCBI taxonomy): Eukaryota > Metazoa > Arthropoda > Insecta > Lepidoptera > Pieridae > Colias > Colias eurytheme. The sequence goes on along the minus strand of NC_142999.1, from coordinate 5,769,658 downwards.
GTGTTCCCATTTTATTATTTATCTAGATTGTAGGTAGTATGTTAATGTCGAAATTAGAGTCAACAGTCCCTCCCCGCGAATTATTTATTTCATATTAAAAATTTCCCCCTATTATTTTTGGTTGATAAGTTTATTTCATATATTTAATTGGTACATATAATCTATATTATATATAAAACTCAAAGGTGACTGATATAGTGATCTATCAACGCACAGCCCAAACCACTGGACATATCGGGCTGAAATTTGGCATGAAGGTAGGTGTTAGGACGTAGGCATCCGCTAAGAAAGGATTTCCCGAAATTCTTGCGGGAACGGGGAAAAACGGGGATGCACGTACGAAGTCGTGGGCGGAAGCTAGTATATCATTAAAACTCAGAAACTAGACAGTTGCATTATCATAGTGAATCATCGTATCCCATAACATATTTAGAAAACCGGTCCGTGATGGAAGTACAACTAGTTTTGCCGAAAAATTGCCATTTTTATAAATAGTTCAAATATTTATGACATTCGTCAAAATGAATCATGAAGCCAATATATTTGTGTTATTTATAAAGAGAGTTGTTATTGTTCAATAATTAATTCTTACACCAAATATGTACTTAGCTACTTTACACGACAGAGTTTTTGTTTGGTTAGCTACTAGCCTACCGGCTATCGCGATAGATGCAGTATTTTTTTACGTTATTTTCATTTTTTACCACCCATTCTTGTATCCTAATTTACTGGCATTATTAATAGTAGATAAATCTTAACAAATTAATATCTGTTCCGGCGCTATTGCATTGTAAAAAATATCTATTTTGTTTTTGTATTCCTAAAGTAAAGTATCGATAATGTCTACCTTATTATATTTTATGTGTGAATATTAAAGACCACTATAATTCAAACTCGATACATTATTATTTTATTTGCATATACAATTTCCAGGCTAATAATAGATCGTTGTTCACGTAAGAAAATTATAAGTTGCAGACTAATTAGATTCTTGTTTGTCAAGAAAAGTTATTATAGAAAAAAGCACCTGCCAAATTTGTCGTTCATAGTAAGCCTATATCTAATAAGTACTGCTTTATTCAAATATAGCATTTTATTAAGACAAAAGATTACCTACGTATAGAGTTATCTACCTAAAATGGTAAAAAGTTTAACTGAGTGTAATAATAATAATAAATACCCTTTATTCAGCACCAAAAAAAAAACAATATTATTGAATGTTTTAACAATAAAAGTTTTAGTATACAAGGAATTTTATTCACTTAAATGAACAATATTTTTAAAATGAGCGAAGTTTCGCAGTAACTTTACTAAATTTGAGTTTTTGCTCTATGATTAGAGTATTCAGTTAGAAATAATAATAGTGGACACATTATAATATTCCTTAGAAGGCCATGATGAAGAAAAAAGAAACTAGTTAAAAAACAGTTTAAAAAAGTTCTGTCTTGGACGTCCGTGTGTCTGTATGTGCGGATCCTTTTTCTTGTTAACACGATAGCGACCGAAATACTTTACTAATCGTGTCTTTTTTTTCTCTTACGCTTGAGTATGCTCAGGAATAGAACCCTTTCATTTTTCAGGGTCTGATTCGATGTGGTTTAATTGTTATTAAATAAACAAAAATAATAATTAATAAATATTTATTAAAAAAAAATTATGAGGCGTGCACTTTTGGATTTTCCAAATTATTTCTAAATTTACAGTTAATTTATTAGAACTCATTTAATAAATGAGTTGCTTATGGAGATATTGTATTTGCTATGTAATTGATTTTTTAGCGTTATTGTTTGAGTATTTTCAAGATTGAATAGGATATTCGTCATCAAAAAACCTACCTCTTACATACCTACCTGAAAATTGAATAGATTTTAAATTGTTTGGAAGTGAACAATTTTAAGTCTGTAATAAAATCTAAATGCACGTAGGTAAAAAGATATTAAATACTTACATTTTATAAAAACTTCCTAAGGAGAGAAAATTTTATAAAATAGTTGGAAATAGAACACGGTTAAGATAATTATAATAAAATACCTGACCTAGAATAAAAAAGATTTACACACGGCTAGCTCAAGATATGCGGGCACATTTATTTATTATTATTATTATCTATTCAAAATATTGATTATTGAATAAAAAAAATATACTTATTATTATGGTCAGGAAATTCCGAGTTTATCATAAATTTGGCTCTTTTATCTACTGTCTTCAGAAATAATATGTAGATATTATAATAAAACCGCTTTCAAATGAATAAGATCAAAATATTTAAATAGATACAAACGGGTGTCACCAGCTTACAAGTAAAAAAAATACTATAAAAATAAAGTTTATTTGACTCAAAAAACAAAAACACGAGGTGTATACAGATCTTATTTGCAGGTACATACATTTTTTTACATACAGAGTAATATAAAGGTCCACCTAGACGAAAAGTCTGAGCCCTGAGGTAACAAAGCCAAACAAAGTACGGTCATATTGAAAACTCTTTTTTTTAGTCTGTGGAAAAATTCGATCTTACATCTTATGTATACGTTAAATAATTGTGAAATAGGATAGCGAGTTGGAACAAGATAAGTGTGAGTCTATGAAAATTCTGGTTTTAACCAGATATCAGATTTATATATTATGTATTATATATTATCTAGTTTGGACAGCGATTGATTTCATCGGTTTGTCAATTGCAGTAATTTATGTTTTAATTAGGTGAACGATGCAATCGGTGCATAATATGAAAAATAATACCGTCAAGTGAGAGTCGAATGAATACGGAGGGTTCCGTAGATATTTAACAATATGTACATAGAGTTAATTGTTAAATATTTTATTAAATTATAGCACAGATAATATACCTAATAACTTACTTGCACTTTGTAAGCTTTAACTTGAAGTAAAACACAAATTTGTTCCTAGTCCGTAGACTTACAGTTATAATGATATAAATGATATTAAAGCAATATTTTGCATTGTCATATATTCAATGAATAACTGTTATATCAAAAACGTTAATTCAAAAAGTCCCTAACTTATATTTATCCTTTATGTGAAAAATCTTTACATTAATAATTGGCTGCAGGTCTTAACAATTTATATTAATTGTTTTATTGTAATAAAAGTGTGTATTAAATAGCTCTACTTCATTTAGTAGTAAAGACAGCTTTATAATTTGTATGTATTTTGTAAGTAGATATAATCAAATGTAGGTATGTAGGTACAATATATTTGTTGTAATTGCATGAATGCCTTAAAACAGGGATATCAGAATGCATATCTGTACCTATACACAAGGCGTTTCTATCCCACCAATGTCTTATCAAATTTTTATCAATCCAAATCTTAAAATCTCATATCAATTAAGCTCATTTATTTTATTTATTATTATAGCCGTATAAACAAGTCATTCCAAATATTTCTTATCTTTATTTCATTTACATTTGAAACCCATTGACTGTTATCTATCCGATCCGCACTCTTCCATTGAATAATTTTATTTAAATTATAGATTTTTAATTTAAAATTTATAGATTGGTAGAATTTGATTTCTAGATCAAATAAAATGTCATCTTAGAAAACATTTCGTGAAATCTAGAAATTAACATAAACCCACCCATTTTCTCAGTAGATTTAGTTAATGTCTTTTGTGATCTTATTGCAAAAAATGATTTAAATGTCAAAATTAATTTAAATATTAGTCTTTTATCTAATGGCGAATATCAAAATATGAAAAAACTTATTAAAAAATAGAAGAAGAAATTCAATACTATGCTGTGATAAACATCGGTCTCACGCATCTGGAATAAGTTGGAATACTAAGAAAATTCTTCAATTTATATCATATATTTGAATCATAATTGTAATAATATTCGCATTCGGAACTATCTTGAATATTTCTGATAAATGCTATTTAAACACAACTTGCATTACATTAATAATTCTCTTTCCAAAGTCTACTAAAGGTTTTATAAACTTTGGAAAGGCCTAAGTAAGTATTAAGTCTGTGTAAGAAAAGCAAGGACATTTTAGGTGCTCTACCAAGCACGGAGGCGCTTGAAGCCTGAAATACCACAAAGCCATAAATAGCCCTAACCACTAAAGGATAAACCATACATGAACATTGAACGCCTCATCGTCTTTAACAGCAATTATGTTACTATGGAACTTCAATTAGTTGCTCGAATAATTTAAACCTTTTTAATCGATTAAACTTGAACCGGAGCTTTTTAATAATTCATACATAAGAAAGCGCTTTCCTTTAGCTTTACCTTCAAGCGAAAAATGTATACCTACGTATTTCGTCTGCGATTGTCGATTAGACTTTTATGTATTGATTGTACGTGTTGTTGACTTTTATATCAACTAAAATGTTCTGATTCTAAAACTGTAAGGGCCGATTATTCAATGCTTGAATAAAACTTATCCGTCCAATAAAGTTTTACACGATAATATTAAAATGTCACGTACTGTCAAATACGGGCAATTAGAATACGTTTTTAAAATGGTAGGTAGTTTTATACATTATTCGACGAATAAGTTTTATCCACGTTTTATCCAAGGATTGAAAAATCAGCCCGTCACATATCACAGGATTAGTCCTGTGAATAATTAAATTTTATGTGAATCATATGTTATGCATATTTAGATATAATATATGATTCACATAAAATTTCTATGTGCTATGGAAATATAGAAAAAGTTGATCTTTAGATGGGCGTCTCGTCTTCGGACCTTCCATTATCATATTATTGTTGTACAATAATTCCCACAGAGTACTCTGTAGTTACGACGTTATCAAGAAAAAACATATATACGTTATTCAATTAACATCGCTATCTATATTTACTTTAACTGTAAAATTAAGATATGAGCCAATTTGTAAACATAATCAACTAATAAATTAAAGAATACTAATTAGGGATAATAGATATTGCAAATAAACAACAATCAAGTTAAACGAACTACACTTGACACCAATTGCTGATAATTACTGGCGGTATGTTTTCAAATAATTTTATACCCTTTTGGAAAGTATGGAACACACTTGTTTGTAAAATAATACAATTCTATGTTATATAGGTACATTAGGACAATATTTGCAAATAATTATAATCAATAATCTAAATTTTAAGCCGATGTAAACTAAAATCAGAATCTACATACGTTATGGCAGAACTTTTGAACTCGTATTATCAAATCCTACAAACCTATCTTTCTCTTCCTACTTACATTTGTTTTGATACAAAATAAAATTACTCTATTCATCACACGACATGTCCTTATTTCAATTTATCGACAAAAACTGGTCACAAACTCAACCAATTACTTTCACAATTAAAACGTCAAGACGCATAACGTGACAAAAATTATTTACACCGCTGTGTTTTCGAAACATTCCAAGAATTTCTTAGACCTTTAATTAAAACTAGGAATATAAAAACATAACATGCAATGATGTAACCTTTAAACCTTTATGTTACTGTGCCACGCTTACACGATTATATTAGTCTTGTTAACACTGTATCAAATGACTGGTGATTTTAATCTTTTTAAAACGGCGACGATGTACAAGACTGAGGAAATAATTTCATATTATTAATTAAGTACATTATTCATAGATTTATAGGTTTAGACAAATAATATACCTTTATGGCATATACAAAATAAAATATGCAGCGAATTGCAATATCTTAAAAAATTAACGGCATAATACATTTGGTACCTAAATGCTTCGGATCAGACATCATTTTATTAAATTAATACCACGCTTGTAATAATAATAAATAAATAAAAATATTATAGATTATAAATCTATATTATTAGTTATGTGATATGATATGCTATAATGTCGATATGCTATAATATAAAGATTTAATATGTGTATTTGACTATCTTTTTTTGTTGTTGTTGTTGTTGTTGTTATCTTTAATCTAGATCCTAGACTGTGATATGGAGACACAGAATGACAAGTTTTTAATTGCTATTTTATACCAAAATTTATTTTCCTTTGCCCAGACTATTACAAAATAAGGAAAATTAATATTTGTATGGTTATTAAATTGATTAAATCAAAATAATATAAACTCGTATTGTGAATAAATATATTACCTATTAAGATTAACTCATAACTTATCCTAACTTTATTATAAATGCAAAAGTAGCTCTGTCTGTCTGTCGGTCTATCTGTCTGTCTTTTGCTGATATGGTACTAGAGGTCCGCCCCGGCTTCGCCCGTGGTACATATTTCGCAAAAAAAGATAGCCTATGTCCTTTCTCGGGTATCAAAATATCTCCATACCAAATTTCATGCAAATTGGTTCAGTAGTTTAGGCGTGATTGAGTAAGACAGACAGACAGAGTATGGATTTGATAAAGATGACATTCGATACTAATCGAGTTTTTCTTTAACAACGCGGACTAATCCTTATGCGGAAAGCCTGCACTTATACTATATTCTGAAATATTCATCCCAAAATATGAGGTTTCTTACGTCTAAGTAAATAAAATACTTTGATACACCCTTTAACATAAAATTAAATGAATTAAAATAGTAAAATTGTTTAAAAACATACGATTCTAAGGTCATAATATGTCACAATATATCTATATACCTTTAGAGTTTAGAGGAATTTTAACAATTCACAACTATGTAGCGTATAGTGATAATATTTACGTAAACTTGACATAGACATGGTCTCATAGTAGACAACATTGATAAATAATAGTAATAAAATACAATGTAACGAATTGAACCTTTTAACCCTTCTCTTGACCATTTTATAGGAGTAAATATAATAATGTCAAATCAAGGCCAAAATGTGATTTATTTGTAAATAATAAGTGAAATATCGTCTTTTATTAATAAAGATAGAAGTTTAAGAATTAACTTTACATAAACTGCTGAATCATCACTACGACGTTTATAAGCTGTTTTAACGTTTATCATTTGGATATTTCGTCTAAAAGTTACTTAAACAATTATAACATTGAAAAAAGCACATTGGATTTTGGACCAAACCAGGAGTATCTAAAACTAGCTGTGCCCCAAGGTTTTACCCGTATTACTCCGCTCCTGTTAGTCTTAGCGGGATGATATATAGTTTATAGCCTGCCTCCTGCCCTGCCTCAATGAATGGGCTATCTAACACCGAAATAATTTTTCAAAGCGGACCATCTATCTGTAGTTCCTGAGATAAGCGCGTTCAAACAAACAAACTCTTCAGCTTTATAATATTAGTACTTATAGATGACTCGCTAATAATATAACGGTGTAAGATTGAAATTTAACTATATACTAAACAGTATGTATTATCTCTCTCAATAAACATAGTAACTACCTAATACTTATGTACATTGTACTTATATAGACATCAATTAGTCAGTTATTTGTTCATTGAACACTTTTTTATATTTTATTAAAACTTGTTTTAAGGGCGTCACTATATTACAAATACTATAATATGTATTGTAGTAGGATAGGCTGATAAAAAGACTAGATAAAAACGCGAGGTGGAAGAGTCATTAAAGTAATTTATAAAATAAATAAAAAATGCACATTCTGTGTAATTGCAATACTAGAACCGGCTTTCTATTTAAGTTTTTTACTTTCTGTAGCAATTTGCAATTATATCAAGGGAAATTATTATAAGGAGACAAATATGGAAAATTACAGAGGCTCTAGTTAGTTAGTTTTGATTTTTATTTTAGTATGACAACATAATTTATGATGTAAGTCGTAGGCCTCATTTATAACTTAATGTGATTAGCAGTAGAAGGATTTTTATTATCTAAATAAATATTATAATATCCATAATTTTACTAGAGACACGCTATGAAGTTATTATCTTCTGTATCAGTATAATGTAAATTTAATAAAAGAGTACGAATAATAATTTTAATATGAATTCGTATTAGAAATGTATGTCCCATCACTCAAAATCCCGTTTAAATTCGGCATTTACTGCTTATTTTATCTTAATTTTAGCTACCAATGTGTTCTTATGTGTACAATTAAGCATTATTATCAAAATCAAGAAAACGACTGTACTGTATAATGACTCTTAAGAGCAATAACCTTACGCGTGAGACAAAAGTGTAGCTTCAATCATCTGCTTCAATGAACACTAACGCTTTATATCATATTCTTACATGTTACATAATGTGCATTCAAATGTTTTTACTTTTCATTAAACAGAATTAACAATTTAGTGTTTTTAGTGAAAATTTTAGGAATAATTCCGTAAGTTCCTCTGATAATAACTGAATTGAGTCCATATACAAAATAGAAAGATAGATATGAGATTCTTGAGAAACACCGTTGAGAACTATGGCTCTATTAAAATTTAAAATTAGGATTTATTTCAATTACTTTAGATTGTATAAATAGAAGTCTTATCGAGCGATTCGTTTCCAATTTGCCTCAAGAAATTTATAGTTTTAAAACTAATTCGCAATTACTTAAACTGTGTTTCGTGACATAAAAATGCACAAGGCTAGTTAAATTAGAATTAAAATTTTTAAGCCTAAACCGGTTAAAAAACCTGTCTAATTTCAATCAGTCAAGAACTAACATCTAGCCTTATATATTGCTTAACATGTTTTAGTTTTATAATATAATATATATTAAAGAAATTAGAACACACAGAAACCTGTAAATTACTTCTCAATTATAGCTTATACAAGCTTACATAGATGGAACCGGTTTAAATTTTATTTATATTTCATCACTAGCTGTGCCCCGCGATTTCAGCCGCATTGATCGGCTCTTATTGGTCTGAGGGTGTAGATATAAATTATAGCCTATAGCCTTCCTTGATAAATGGGCTATTTAACACCGAAAGAATTTTTCAAATGTGACCAGGCCCAGTAGACAAAGTAACAATTACAAAACGATAACGAAGTTAGAAATCGCAAAAATGTATGGGATTGACATACGCCGCGTTAGATCACGTGGTCTATCTAATGTCAATCCCATACATTTTTGCGATTTCTAACTTCGTTATCGTTTTGTAATTGTTACTTTGTCTAAGGCCCCTGGTTCCTGAGATTAGCGCGTTCAACCAAACTAGATTATAATTTATAATATTAGTTTAGATTAAACTATAGATCGTTTATTTTCTCAATTGAAGTTCCTGTACAAAAAAAAATAAACCGGTGGCCGGAATAGATTCTTTTCCTTTCCGTAAAATTACAATTTGTAATGTCGAGTTTACAAGAATGTTTACAAGAAAATAATGTGTATTTCACATATTCTTGTTAACATTTGTAATCACAGACGTAACTTTTAATAGTTATTACTTCTTGAATGCTTTTTACTACATTTTGTACTATATGATTTTTTAAATTAAAAAAAAGAAGAACTTATAACACATAGTTAGTTGTATCATAAATAAATCTATTTAAGTATTTAAATTAATAATGAATTATTTTAAACGGGTCTCACGGGCATGCGCTGCCTCGATTATTGATGCAAGATTTATCGAATAATATTATAGGATAGATATTATTATTAAAAGTAAATAAAAATACTTTGCGAATATACCGGAATCTTTCAAATGTCAAATTGATAAGAGTAGATATACAATATCAATTTTCCGTTGTATATTTTATAAGTTGAATATTAAGGAGCACAAATAAAAAGAAAGACGTGTGGCACTCGGGGACTGCCGCGGTAGCTATTGCATAGCATGCGGCATGCCTTCAAGCCACACCTCCGTGTCCGTCGGAGTGGGGAGCGTGAGGTTTTTCGTTACGGAATTTCTCGATTCGGTCTCCGCGCTCAAGGCCCGCGATAGATGCTATGCAATAGCTTAAAATATCGTAAAACGGATCAATATTATTGTATGAAAATAAAGAGGATTGTAGATATTATAAATCAATTGATACGCACTACTACGTATCGTAAGATGTTTCCACGGAAGGGGCAACTGATTAAATGTTATGCATTTTTTAAGGAAAAATCCATGAGAAATGTTGAAACGCGGGATGTAGGAATAAAAGAGGAATAATTATATCATCTAAGTCGGGACCGATGGTCATTTTTCCATGATCTTCAATCCGAAACAAAAGTATTTGTATGATGTTTTATATAATACGTACCTACATTTTAAATAAAAATTTTTACCAGTTAGTAGCTTTCTGATAAAATCAGAATAATATTGTAAATGTGCTCTATAATTTAAATGTAAAATGTATTCGCTTCGAGAGACACGTGCGAAAATCCTTAAAAGCTCTGCAGTCGTCCTTGCCGTAGGAAACTTAATACAAAAACATCACACGATATTGACTATGACGCACATTAAAATATTTTTGACGCCTTTCTAGATTCAGTAACCTGTTTATGAATGAAGTATGCCGCGTTATTTTTAGTATTGAATGTTAAAGGTGTAGGCTTTGCATTATTATTTGCGATACAAGAAATGACGACAGATTCGACCTTATTAAAGTTTTTTCATAGTGCTTGTCAGTATTTGCGTGGTAATTAAAATTGCTTTTCAAATGTTCCTCGCAATTAACGCTGTCAATTTTTATTTTATTGTCGTTTTTAGGTCATTAGCCTTATAAATATAAAGAAAATGGTTAATTTCAATTATCGTTTTTGTTGCTTGTTTCCTCTTATTAAGAGATTAAATAGTCACAGAACTATTCTTAGGCATAGGCATATAACAAGATCTATTTAATTGTAACTACATTGTTGCCTGAAGTAAATAAATAATAATCAAAATGTGGTTGTTAAATAAATTGGAGTAAACGTGCATGCATATACCATATAAAGAAAATCTCTGACTAGATTAACATTACAATAATATGTATGATTTTGAACGGTTCGAGAACGTTGGACACTTTGTAACGGTCTTATTTATGTTTTTGGAACGAAGCTTTTTCGTGACGTCTGTTGCCTACTTCGAATATTTCACTAACCGACTTCAAAAAAAGGAGGAGGTTCTCAATTCAGCCGGTATTTTTTTATAATATGTACAAAAAATACCATTGTCACCATAATAAATGCGTGAACATGTTTTTGTTTACGTCAATTACGCCATAAATGCTGAACCATTTAGGATATAATATGGGATAATTGTAGCTCAGCAATGCTTTTACGGCTTAATACAATAGCTGAACTATTTAAGATGAAGGTGTTTCTGATAAATATACTATGTCTGTATGACTGTATAATGTATATGTCTTTTACTTTATTCTGCAAACTACTTCTTGTAATACCTCATACCGTATTTATTATAAGGTCCGAGAATTTCTTCGAAATTTAAACCTTTTATAAAAAAATGCAAGAATAGTTATTTACACTTTTAATTTTTCAATACTTTAGAAATGATAATCCATTATCAGTATGGTTTTGAATCTTTACTTGATACCAAAAAAAGCTCACAACATCATATTGTCGTTATGTGCACAATATTAATATTACCTAAAGATTTTAAATTACAAGCGCTGTTATAATCAAAAACTAGATGTAAAGCAAGAATTTTGCGTATTTATGATATTAATTTTAATATCTGACCTATCTCAAGCAATTATGTATTATTTTAATAAATGATTAAACAACTATGTTTATCACGAAGATTGCGAAGCGCAGTAGTGAATTGAGAAAATGTTTTACTTATTTTATTTATTGTTTTGAAGATATTATATCTGTAGACAATATTTAGCTATATTTTATAAAAAGGTCGTCTTAGATTGTATCATATAACAGCTCTTATTGTGAGAATTTTATAAATTATGCGTTAATATCAATAACATCTTTATCCTTATACAATAAACATTCTTCTTTTATGACTCTCACACTTTGACCTCAACGTTAATTGACTTAATTCACTATCTATGTGTAATATGGCTTTTCGTCTGGGAAAGAAAATTATCTTTTGACATGTCACCACGTAAGGCGCGGGTCAAACACAAGCGGCGCGGGCGCGGGCGTGCCATAAGCGCACCTCTTGAATCTGTTTTGCACCACGTCCTTCTTATACATTTTGTATGAAAGAATTTTGGACAGGCGTCGAGACGGCACGCCACGGTTGTGCCACGGTTGCGCCGCCTTTCCAAAATTATTTCATACAAAATGCCAATAGCGCACCCGATGCACGCCGGCAGCGCGCCCGATGCGCGCCCGCAGTGCGCCCGATGCGCGCCGCGCCGCTTGTATATGTCCCGCGCCTTACGCATGTCATGCTGTTTATACATATCATGAATCTACACCGTGCCGGGGCTGGGCAGGACCGGGCCCGAGCTAGGAAACAAATTAAACAATATCCAGATAACAATCAAATTTCATACATCTATTCTGATAATAAATTTATAGAGAGTTCAATTCTGTACATGAAATAAGTATATTGCCAAAACTATCATCATACAATAAGTGTATAATAATGTATTATCGCCCCGGAAGGGTCACGGTCCGGTCGTGACACGGTGTAGCGTAAATAAAACATATGGTAGAAAGTGAGCTAGCTTAAAATTTAAGTCTAGGTAGCTAACATCTAGTAAAATATTAGTTCAGCTATACATTGCTAAAGGTCAATCGTTACAAGTAGGTAATAAAGTAATTTATATGCACATTATTTATTAGGCCCGATTCAGTGCGACGCGGACCGTCCGCACGCGGACTAGGTTTTGCGTCCGTCGCGGATGATTTTGTCGTTCAGTGCGATGCGGATCGGGATCGACTGTAACCCTCTCGGTTTGCACATTTGACGCAGCCGCCATGACAACGACAGTACTTTACATCCGCTCCGCGTGACTGTTGTCCGCCGAGCACTGAACAAATACATTAGAACCAGGCACCGTCCGCCCGCGGACATCCGCGGCGCGGAGGAGCGGCGCGGAGCGATTTCGACCGCGCGCGGATAGCTCTCCGCGACGCGGACAGCTCCGCGTCGCTCTGAACGCGCTGTAAGGTTTCATACATTTGACCGTCCGTCGCGGACGTCCGCGTAGGTCATCCGCGTCGCACTGAACAGGCCCTTAACGAGAGCCGTTCTATTAAACAGCGATAAGTACTATTATATGTAATATTTCCATCCTTGCTATAGTGCTGTTCATATTTGTAGGTTAATTACAAACAATTAATTAATTATGCACTATAATATTAGTGCGTAAGTTTGTTAAGGGTTCCGTTAAAAGTAAACCCTTATAGGGTCGCCTTGTCCTGCGTCGCTTTTATCTTGGGAACGCATGAAGGTTGAAATCACACTATACTTGAGTCTGCTCTGAAGTTATACAAAATTGAACTCTTTGGTAATGTAAATAATAATATACAGGCCGTGTATGCCGTAAGAAATGAATATTTTGATACGCAGAGGATCAAAAGGAGAAGTATCCGAAGGTATACTTTTCACTTTTTTTCTTTTCAAAATGATTAAATTTGTCATGATGCATAAAAGTAGATATTATTGCCTAGTGGTCTACATATTATGTATTATATGATTATTCGCAATAATATCAAAACTATTAAGTTCAACAACTGCATACATTTTCATTGTGTTTGCAACAAAAAATAGAGTAAAATTATTAGGTATAGAACACTGATTAAAAACAAAGCAAGGAACGAACCTTTGCGGCGAGTCCGACTCGCTCTTGCCCGGTTGTTTTTTTTTGTTTGTCCTAGCTTCATGTTGCAACGAAGGAACTGATTGACGTGAATTTCGAACAGCTACACCGTATATAGTAATGGAAAGTAAAATAAACTTGAAATGATAATATATTTATTGTATCCGATATTTCCCTAAAAATTACATCAAAAGAAATTAATTTTATAAAAAATGTAAATCGCTCTACTTTCAAATATATTACACAGGTCTTTTTCTAAGGTTTGAAAATTGAGATAATTATATTCTGGTACCTCATTAAATCTTTAATTATAAACTCTATTTGGAAAACAAAAGAATTGTAACACTAAACATAGAAGGAGCTTTTTATAAGTAGTAATTAAAAGAAATAATAAGAAGTGAATTTTTGTGATCGTAGTACAAAAGGAAATTCTGCAGAGGTCACTATCAAAACATTTACAAACAGTGCTCATTATAAATGGACCCTTTGGTTCTGCACTAATACTTTCATAATGCATTGAATTAACTTTTTTTCACTTAAAGGGCTATTACGATACATTTTTGTTTAATACATGTTTGTTGTTACGTGTTCACTTGTACTTTTAGTAAAACAGCTTTATGTTTGTTGTAAGGAATAACAGATTGTTGTAAAGACTTATTTTTAATATTTATCCAAATTCAAAACGTGTTTAAATCAATGTTATTAAGTCTGGTTTTTTATTTTGGAAAGAGTTTTCCTCAGGTGGAGAGCGGAAAAATTAACAAAAAATGACTCTATTTTTGCAATTCAGTACTTACGTAGTCACCGTAGTAAAACTTATACTATGGTATTTACTGTTAATACTACATAAATTACATGTTATTGTTTAACTGTTGTATTTAATATTTAATACTAAGTACTTTCATTTGTTTTGGTTTCCATGTGGTAATAAGAAAACACAAAAGACTATAAAATACCTAAGTGTCAATATAATGGCATCCGTTTTATAGTAATTGTTTTTTATAAAGCAGAATGAGAATGTATTTCTATAGTTGTTTTTATTATTCTTATCTCCATTTAAATCTTTATTTGGACGTCCATAAAATCTCTAATGAATATTGATATTATTGCTTTAGAAATGCGTCGTAGAGTAAATTTCTAAGTATGTTTTTCAATGCTTTTTAACATCATTTTTTAAAGGTCTTCCAAGATCTACAAGAAACTATAGAAAGTACGACCATTGTGTTGCAGATATCACTGCCTATCACAAAATGCCTAAACTTGTTGACACGCGAGTCATATTGTAGCAAAAAATAATGCCCAGTAACAAATTTGGAATGCGAAGGTACCATAATTTATAATTAATAATTAGAACCGGTTAAATATTTAAAAACCTGTTGAAGCTGATTCTGGACAATTGATTTAATTTGGATAATTAACGATTTTTTAAAGCACCGCTTTATATTCTGATAGTCATCATCCTATCATATATTATTATATCACGAATTGGGAACGTATTTTTTGTAAATTATATTAAAAATAATAAAAAATAATGTACTTCAAAATCCATCGCTTATTTATCTCAAAATTTTCAATAAAACACCGAATTATCGCGAATATAAAATTGTCTACGATTGCGGATTGTATATTATGTGTCGATAAGATCAGCATGTTATAAAATATGTTACCTGATACTTTTAAGGAAGCCTGTGAAATTAGAGTTCTGAGATAATAATATCTTTATAGTTAAAAGGCTTATATATACCTTATGTAAGTAGCCTTATAACTAAAGTTTTTTTTATTATAATATAATATTATAACAGAATATTTTTAAGATTTAAAAAATAATAGCACTCAAATGAAGCAACGGCATAATATGTACACTTACCTACTTCAAAAGTTCATACACTTAGTTAAAGTTATAAATAATATTAACATTATGTATAAAACTCTTTTAGATTAATAAAATTAATATACATATTAAAAACGCTTTCAAACGCTATTGATATATGTATAACATAATAATTTCAACTTAGTATTTTTTAATTTATTTGAAAACTTTGACAAGATAGATAAAAAACATATATATTCTTGCTTCAAGAGCATCATCGGCTAACGATAATTAATATGAGAATTTATCACACATAATATTATCTACTAGAAAATCTTTCATTATCGAATCCCAATCAAATATGCAAATGTGTAATTATAACTGCAGATTAAGAGCCTAGATTTAGATCACTTTAGTGTTATAAATGTGTATTTTATGCACTTTTAATCAATTTAAGAGCTCAAAATTACGTTTATCGCGAGATCCTAATATAATATCTATTGCGGCCAGATTTGCGGGTGCACTTTGTAGATTATTATCAAACATGTATTACCATAGATAAAATATAATAAATATATTAGATATAGAAATAAATGCATCCACGACTTGAATAATATGCCCCGGTTCATCCGCTTTGACTAATACATTTTAAAAACTATTCAAAATCCGTTGCGTCGTTATATCTATATATATATTATGGCAGTGTATTTGTTTTATAATTATAATTATTTTATTGTGACATTCCACATTAAATAATGGACTATCCCACTCAACAATGTGTTTTTTTGAACTTGAGACTAGCGCGTTCTAAAAAAGAAAAGATTAAGCTATATAAAAAGTAATTTAAGGAATTTTGAGTTTTATAGTTTTACGGCGCTGTGGGGTCTAGCGTATCTTTTTTGGCTTATCGGCCTATAAAATATTTGGATTGTTGATGGGTCGCATCCTTAAAACCGTGGGATATTAAGCGAAAGAATTCCGGTACAATCTAGTTCTTTAGAAAGAAAGATGAAAGTCCTTTGAATTTATTTAACGTATTTGATAAGTGTATAATTTCATTGATTCATCACGACCTTAAACAAGGATACAATTTGTATAAATAAGTCAGTTGCTTATCTTGACATTCCCGTAATCAGTATATAGAATTGATACAAAACGGTCTCATGGGAAACATCAATAAGTAATTAGCCTAATGTAAGTTTACTTTATTATTTCTATATAAATTAAACATAATTAATGTCAACAGTGAATGGTATGCGTAATGATAGTGTTAAAGTAATCTGCCTTCAGAAATAAATGACTGGATGTAACTAGTAATAAGTACATAGCCGAGAGTAAGAAGACTAAGAAACTATTTATATAAGTATTATTTATATAGTTATATAATAACCCTTTTAAGAATTAGCAGAGCAATTAAATTTTATCGTCATAAAAACGCGATCTATTTTATTCATAAAAAAAATGTATTTGTTCAAATACAGCGTCATTCTTATTAGGAACTATTTTTTGGAATCTTAACATGATAGAATGAAATACGATTTTTGTCGTAAATCTTCGCTCGACTCTCTTTTGCAGTCTATATTAGATTGCAAGTGCAAGTGCATCTATTAATATTAATAGTTTTTATGTTAATCTTGATTTGATTTATACCGTAAAAATATATTACAGTAGATAGAGTGTATTATATTTTCTGTGATAGAGCTAAATGCTTTATAAATTAAATTAAGCTATATTTGTTATATATAACGTTTTACAAACAATATTTCCAAGATTTAAAAGGATTAATCGAAAGCCACTGTTCGAGTTCAAGGGATACACAAGCTATAAATTCATCCAATTAGTGTCGAACATGTATTCTTTACAACTGATTTAATATCCATGTTTCACAAACGCTACAGTTTGTAAGCAACACCATTTATCTGTAAAACTATTCAGTTTTTACACTGTCTATTGTATAAGAATAAATATAATTTGAAAAATTATATTTCCATGGAATAATTAACTCGATAATTGAACACACTTTATCTTAAGACTTGATTATTTGCATGCCTTAGCTTGTTTTATAGCAATTTGCGACTTTATTAATTATTATTTTATTTTAGTTCAGAGATAAGTAAATAATAAATGTATTTATTTAAATAGCATAATCGTGTCAAGAGTTATATTATATGTAATATATATTTACATATAAATTGGATTATCTGAAAATATTTCTGTAACTAGATACTGAATGACATATCACAAATATAAGAATCAGTAAGATAATTTAATAAAATTAATAAATAGGGAAAAAGTCAAATTTCATTTTGAATGGAAGGTATTTGATGAGAAAAAACTTTTTAGGATGATCAGTATGCTCCTATCCCATCTCTATCTAGCTAGAGAATTTAAATGCGAGTTTGTATAATTCAGACAAAAATAAGAATATTTTTAATTCATCAATGCTATAAAACCAACCTGTACCATGTAGGCACTGTATTATAACTTGAACAGAGTTTTCAGAGTTAAAAGTATCAAAACAAGATACAAGGTAAAAAACATAAAAATAAAAACAGATACCTACCAAAATAGAGCTTGTTTTTTTTTAATTTGTTATGAGTAACGCGACAATAACGTAAATGTTTTGTCGAGTTCATAAATATTAAAATTATAACTTACCCAGACTGTATAATAAACTGTCTAACTTTATTATAACCAAAAATATTTTAAAGCCTGAGCCAACGAGTAAAAATGTTTATCTTCATATTATATTCGTTACAAAAAATATTCAATTACGTCAGTTGAAATAACAAGATTTAACATCTTCATGTGGTTAAAATCATATGAATTTCTGAGATTTAAGTTATTTTCTCGACGGAGTCATAAGATATAAATGTAAATAATCTTATAAAATGTTATCATGAAAAGTTTTTAATTAAAATAATTGTAGTTTTATTAATATGAATACTTGATTGTCTTTCATTTTTAAAGGTTAATGTTTAACCTTAAATTCAACTTTTAAAAGTTTCTGTCAAACTTCAAATAACGCTAAAAGATGCTAAAAGCACTTAAATTTAGTCAGTTTCTCGCGGTTGTTTAGATGAATAAAATATGCAAGTATAATAAAACATAAGATGCAATATGACGATTTAAATAAGTATTTATAATGTTTTGCATTTAATTTACTACCTACTTTGCAAAATGTTATGCAACATATACCGGTGTCCATGGCCGTTGACCATAGAACGATGTCGGTCTATGGTTTTTATGAGCGGAATTAGTATCTATGAAACATTACATATTTGTTTTTATCTATTGTCATTTATTTTTCGATTTTCGTACACACTTTAGATATTATTTAAAGTTTGGCTTGCGCCAAAATCGTTAAGCTGACTTTTGTGTCGTTAATTTTTAATTAATGGGTTTTATTCACGGCGAGTTACGTAGTTACCGGCTTTTAAATCATTGCTAATTTTTTGTATTATATTAACGGTTTTTTAAATTTATTATTTATAAATTATATTCACAGACCACTGAAGTTTTGTCTTTCACACACACTGTCCCATAAAATCCGTTGTTGAATAAATTTAGTTTATTGTTGTCGGAATACTCAATCGCTGGATCGGTAAAGCGATCGCCTGACAGCAACCGAGGTAAGGAACTGGGCAACTGGCCGGGCCAGAGCAACCATCCGCTATACCACCCATCAAGTAAAACCAAAGCGTGCAATTGCTTTTCACGTCCTTTCTGTGATTTTTTAATCTTGCGTAATAATAAATATAAATATTTATAATTTATTACGTTTATCATTATCATTAATAACAGACGGTTTATTATAGTTGTTTAAGCGGGCGATTAGAAGCGAGCGTGGTCATAGACACGCTATCGGATGTTCGTCTTTTGAATTCATTTCTTAGGAGTTTTTTGTCAATAAGTGAAGTGTATAAGTAAGACATAAAGATTTAATCTTTGAATATAAATTAAAGTTAACCATCTGTTATCGATAACTTAAATATTTCGTTAGATCGACGCCTTCCTCTCCAGACTTAGCCAGTATTGTTTAGTTGAATACAATTAGTATCCATTTTTGCATTCACATATTTTTAAAAATATTTTTTTAAATAAAGGAATATTTACATTATTTTGCGACAGTGAAATGCTTATTTTAACTTTTTAAATTCAATTGAGGCAAAAGGAAAGGTATTCGCGAGAAACCAGTCAAGCCTTGAATTAAATTAAAAATGCGTAATTACGTATTAAATTGCGTGAGAAACTTCTGGAATGCTCTACATAAACAACACAAGATTTCCCTGAAATTGCTTTCCATGGTTTAATAAAACCTTACTTTATCAAATTCACAAATATCAAATTTCAATTTTTTTCAATTATATTATGTAGAAAAACTGCCTTTTCTTTATAAGATCGGGTGTAGTCTAAAAGTTAAACCATGAAAAAAATAAAGACTGTCACCAGTAGGCAGTAACAGAGATAAAACCTAAGGGCTAAGCTCTCTACATTCACTGTAGATTTTATATTATCTAATCTAAAACATATGCGACATGAAGCAAAACCAGATCCTAGAAGCCCTTTGGTTTGTATAATCCATTTTATATAGCATGTTTATTCTAACTAAAGATTATGAGGATAGTTATAGGACAAACCGGTTTACTAAAAGCCCCGGATCGTCCTGTCATGTATCAATTAGTATCAACGTTTGTTAAAAAATAAAAAATAAATAGGTTGGAAGTTTATTGAACTTGAAATTGTAATCCATAATCTGTGTACGTGAAGCGTCAAATGACATTTAATCTCTCAGCATAAAGTGGGGTCACAGAACGTACCTAATAAGGCCTACTTACATCGTTATAGGAAATACTGAATTGCACTTTTAATACGTGTCAGGCTTAAATATTGTTTATATATTTACTTGCAATGCACACAAAAAATATTCACTGCATTGGAAATATTCTTGACTAGTTATTTTTTATGTATTGTGTCATTTTTATTACCTTTTATAATTAATTATTGCATAATAATGTGATAAGAGTAAGGTCGACGATTCGTGATCGGGCGTACATAAATTATATTTTATTTATATTTCAATTCATATTATGTACGATTTATTAACAATTATCACATATTTAGAAAATACGAACATAAAATTTTAATTTGTGACTCTTGTTATTATTATACATAATATATTTTAGACTGTTATGTTTATTTATCGTAAATAAGCTAAGGCATAAAATAAAGAGGATATTTCACCACCATTATCACAGACTAATAATAATATACTACGTATCCATCATTATTGATTTGAAAACGTTATTATTTTACGTTACAAATTAAACAGACGGCTTTACATGCATGTTGTAATTTATACAACAAAAACATAGTGCCTACCATAGGTGCCTACGTTTAAACTTTAAAGTACATACTTAAATTACATATTTAAAGTACAGAAGTATTTCAGAAGCGCAACATTTCGTGTTTAATATTAAAACAAATGCTTTAGGTGTTGTTTTCACCTAGCATCAGCCGCCCCATGTATTTTAATTGTTCGTAATGCGAAATATTTTGATTAGCTCAAGATAATGTAAAAATCGTTCAGCTGTTGAACATTGCGCGTTACAAGGTATTTTTTAATAAAACATGATGCGGTATGCTAAGTTAAATTAAAAGAAAAATATCACCTGTAACTAAGAAATGCTGTCGATAATTTTGAAATATATCCAGGGGATTAATAATCGTAGTATTGTAATTGTTTATTAAAACAGGCTGTAACGTGCACTTTTTACGTCGTTAAATTATAGAAATCCGCTCATTACGTACTTATTTATTACGTGGAATATTTTGAATTCGGTAGTTTACGTAAATAGTGCGCTAAAAGGAATAAACAAACCTCAATATTTTGGCTTGGACTCTTTAGAAATAGGTAGGTATGTATTAAGAATATGATCTGAATTTTAAGCTTAAGTAGGAAACCATACGTTTATATTTTATATATTGTTTATTTTTGTTATATTCTTACTAATACGATTTATAGTATGCCTACGGTTATGTTTATATTTCTTAAGAAAAAGTTAACACCGCAAACTCTACAGCACCATTAGAACGCATTGGAATTAAATAAATACAACAGTTAAATATTTACCACAGACATAAACAAAACCCTTCAATTTTCGACCCATAAATGGAAAGGAAAAATCAATTTTTCCTGTAAAGCTAAACGTTGAAGCCGCACCTGTCGTTATTCAGTGGTAATTGGTATCCTAAATTTAGCAAATAAATTAATTTTTTTTTATACAACAATAGCAAACCGCAGTCATAATAAAAACTATTACAGTGGAGGGCCATATTATTTGGACTTACAAATAAACCAGTTCATGGAGAAGGGTAGCTTGACCAATGAACATATATATGCCTATCCTTTAAGGATACCAGTAAATTGGAGTGTTTGTCTGTTTATTCCGGCAAATCTCCGGAACGGCTCTACCGATTTTTACGGGAATTTCAGTAACAGATAGCTGATATTATAAGGAGTAACTTGGCTATTTATTATTCTGATCCACAGGAAGTTAGTTACGCCGCAGATGAAATCGCGGGACGCAACTAGTCCTCAATATATTTATTTTAAAGATTTTGCTCTGTCTGAAATTTTCCCGATATTATAGACACCTTTTTGTAATAATAAACAGTTCGTAAATGCACTACTTACACACAATTTGCTAAATATGCATTTACTGCAATCGAGATTTCCGATTATATCGAATAATTTCCTCTTTTTTTCTTTAAATTTTCGCGAACATGCATTGATAATTAATTTTCCTGTTATCATACCTTTTGAATTATGACTTATTGGGCTAAAAAGGATGTAGTATATCGCAAAGAATATTATGATGCTTGTTTTATACTTTTAATGGAAGAGTAAAATAAATATTACTAGGTTTTAATATATACAAATGTACTCTAGGTATATCAGAATCATTAAATAAAATATAGAGTAATCTGGTTTCCAATAAAATATGTAGGTACTTTAGATTGTGACTTAATGGAATGTGCGAATCGTAAGAGAGGATATACATTCATAAAATAAACTTGTTTAATGAATACTAATAGTTTCAGTAATTTAATTATTTATTTATTCTGTGATACATATTTGGATAGGAGACATTTTCTTGACATTCCTATAAATGGTTTCATCGGATCGCAGAATACGTATGAATATAATGAAGATTTTAGACTCTTTTCGGACTCATAATATTATTATTCTTACCTATACATGACAACGTTTAACCATCTTTGATTTTTTTTTATCTAGGCAATCAAATTCACGGAAACGCGAATTCAACCCACTTTAAAATTATCATAAAAATTTTTAAAAATGTATAATGCATCCTGCGTTTACATTTAAATAATTTTCCCATTTATTTATAGATTGATGATTTAATAAGATTGTAAACAAACAGAAAGAATCTGTGTTTGTTTTTCTAAACAGTAGGTTATAACTTCGCTACTAATCGCTTCTTAATTGACTGGATTATCCGAAATTACATATGTATTTGAAACTAGTTTACACTGGTTTATTATCAATGATCTAAAGTCGGACAAAAGCCGGAATTCGCCATAGAAAAAGCACGTGCGGATAATTTGCCTATAATTTATTATAATATAGCTCTTATATGATGATACTTCATTTGGATAGCTCTATAAATAAGACTCAATGCCACGTTGAAATAATTATTTATTTCGACGTGACGTTGTGAAATTATGTATCAAAAAGTGATCGGAAAGAAAGCTACTCCATCACATTTACATCTCGATCAGATGTCTGGGTCACTATTTGAGTTTTAAATTTACGACCATAAAGCTATTTTTATTGAATTAGAAGAGCTAATGAAACAAGTTTAATTATATTTTAATTAATCATTTTCATCAGGAACACAAAGCTCTTAATTATAGATGCATATAATTACACTTAATTTTACTAGAAAAATAATATGCTTCTGATTGGTTGAATATAGGAAAACAACAACCAATTAGGAGCCGGTAGGGTAGAAATGAGCTTCAGTTTAAAAAGTATAATAATAGTTTTGCTTTGATCAATGTTCCATAACAATCATAACATGATGTTCTTGCTCGTTATTCCATAAAACAACAAAACAATAAAACGGAAATTGAAAGAACAGTGTGAAATGGAAAGTTTAAACAGGCATCAAAGCGAATAGAGGAATAATTAGTCGATCATGTTAAGCGTTTAAAGTTTACTCTTATTTTGATTTAGGAAATTTGCATTCCATCACGCAAGCGTTTATAAGGCGTTTGACAATTTCGTGTAGATCCTGTGAGAGAAATTCTAGAAGTAGAAATCCTTTTAGGATGGATGAATTGATGATCATTGTTTACTAAAAAAAACGTCTGATCGATACAAGCTACCATGCATTATTTTTGGTCATTTGGAAATGCGAGGAAAAACGAATCACTCAGACTTTTGAAAATTCATAATTCGTTATACTTTAGTCAGTATAATTATTTTATTGCCAACTACCACTTTACATTATTTGTATTACGTAATTTAAAAGCCATTTTTGAAACGCAAAATGTCCGGTGAATTTTTGAAAATTGTATTAAATTTTATGTACATCCTTCAGATAATTAAGTTGACGCTTCATAAAATTTTGTCTGCAGTTTCAATGGTTTGAGGATAATTTTAAATGATTGAATTAAAATCCTCTTGTTTCTATATTATATCATATATAATATCATTGATTAAAATATTCAATTTGCGTCATTTATAAATGTCATCAGACGTCCTTGATTTTTCAGAGTCTGCGAAGTCAGAGTCAGAGTTAGGCGTAAAAATATAGGCCACAAGTCACTATAGTTCACTTCACATGTGCACAGTGCATTCTACGTCCGCGTTTACGTGCATTTTAAACCTTAACTTGAAAAAGTTGCATTTAATTGAAATATAATAATGTTCTAGTTGATATAAATAATTATTATTTTTCTGTCTTTACTTATTTTTCTAAACAATGGGTTTTCTTAATTCACCATCAGATGTAAATTTCTGAGATGATTTTCAGATCAAATGCCTTGCTGGCAGCTGCCATGGGTGCTCTTTAAGTTCCTTCATCTAAAGGTATTTGTTTATCGATAAAAACTGGTGCAGATAAATATATACTGAGAAACTTGCGAGTCCTGAGGGCAATGTACTCACATTATTCATATCTAATTAACGAACCGACGAGTATTATCTCTTTTATAAAGTGGGTAGATTTTTTGTTCGCTCGGTCGTTTTTATATGAAATAGGCATATAACTATTGTATTGATTTTGAAAATAGTTTCACAATGAGAAAACTGCATTAGTACTGAATGAAAAAAAATAAGATCGGTGCTACGGCGCGTTCATAATAAGATGTAGAGACTTGTTCAGAATTGTGACTCGTGAGAATCTTTTGTAAATAGATGGTTAGAATAGCATCCTTCTTTATTAGGTAGGTACACTTCTGATCAGAGCCTAAACATTAATTTAAAATCAGTAAGTACCATTAAAAACACACCTATCGCGATAACTCCAAAGAAACTTCCTGAAAATGAAAATACCTGCAACTAGTATATTATTATTAGTCTGTGCTGCAACTATAAAAACAGCATTGTGATATAGATAGACTGCGTCAAATTCTTGAAAGTAATTTATGGTATCTTTAGCAAACTGAGTATGCAATAAAAAATAAAATCTGGCGCAATACTAGGTACTAAGGCTATTATTACTCCTTAGGTCGTTATTTGTCGTTTTTCTTTAAAGTCAAATAAAACCACACATGCGAGGGTCTCAACACCTGACCTGAGAATTGTCCAGCAAAAGACACCTAAATAACTAGGAATAAGTGACTTTATAAAGTAATAAATCATAAGAAACATAAGACATTACACACCTCAGTACTTTCACTCATCAAAGGTTGTTGTCCTCACACATTTACTGGTTCACATGATGTAGAGTAAATGTTAATACCATCATATGGAAAATTACCACACAAGTAATGACACTTGCAAAGAACTAAATATATTTGCGACAGAAATGCAACGAACTTGTGACATTCAAAACGATTAATCATGATTCTATCACGCAGTTGCATGTAAAAAACAACCTACCTATCTTATGAAAACTATAAACTATATTATTACTAGTGGTGGCTTCGCCCTTGGTACCTACATGTTTAAACTATCCTATCTCTCAAGTTGAATCGAACTGCACATGGTGTGCTAATTTTATTATAATCGGCTAAGTGGTTTAGGAGTCCATTGAGGACAAACATTGTGACACGAGATTTATATATATTAAGATTGAAGGCACATTGAACCTTGGATTTTGATTATTATTTAGCCTGTATTGCCAAGGACTAAGTGTACGTACTCGTATATGGACTCATAAACATGAGAGGCAATAAAATCACACCTTTAGCTAAAATATACAGCGGCATGAGTTATAAAGGCATGTTTTTACACGAGCCCTGATATATAGCCTGCTATCTAGTTTGTATCTCACCGATTACTTAGGATATAATTACATATATTCCTCAGTACTAGTTTGCCTTCTCTCTCCTCCTCTTTAATTCCCCATCTATCCATCCCCTATTTTAACTAACCTTTAAGTTGTTTTGCAGCAACAAAGAGCCTACATCTTTGTCCAAGATTCAATTTATCTACGGGAGATTCATTGTAATTAATTCAGGAGTTCAGTGGCAATTAAATGGGTTACAGTATAGAGACTTTTGTATTTATTTATAGGTAATGTATTTTATAGTATAAACTAGTTTTTGCCCACGCTTAGTAGGTAAAAAATCCAAATAGAAGAATATTAAGACCTGTAGTATCGGTGAAGTCTGCATTCCTTTCCATGAATAAATTTTTGCATGATATCTTTACAAACTTTCGTAAGACAAAATTTGGATTATAGAGACACGGTCCTTTGCTATTGTTCTGTTTTTCTTTGTTCTTCTTTGTTTATCTATTAAACAGTGGTAAAGTGTAATGCTTATTCCTTTCAGTACCATCCATATTAATGGAGTGGCATGTAAGCTAACTCAACACGTACTAATCTGCTAGAATAGACTTCTTTATTACAATATGCTATAGCTAAGCTATTCTTGAAGATAGCTTTTCATTTTGGGTCTGAGATTTACTCTTTTATACTTTTGTTTCTGTACTCCCAAATTATAAGATCAAAAACAACTTGAACGGCCATTTTAATTTTTTTTACAAGCTTGTTTACTTTAGAATTTAGATACTAGTAAAGCATTATCTATATGTATATAATATATATCGATAAATAATACCCACCACATGTTTTCGAACACGCGGCGTTTTATGATGTATTTTTTATAATAAAAAGAAAGTTCGATATACAGTTACTTTATCAGGTGAATGGCGCTCACCATTTTATTAAAAACAACTACACGATATTGTCACCTCGATTCATTCAATACAACATAACTATTATATATTTATATAGATAATAATTAAAGGTATTCTAATTGAAAATCCTCAATTATTCCATTTAACTTGCATTAAACTTCTTGATCATTGTTTTTGTAATTTACCCAAGTTGTTAGAGCTAATTGTATTAATTATTCCGTTTAGCTGGTGCATTCAAGGCAGCATTTATCATATTTTCATATCAACCAGTTTTTAGAATATCTATTTAAGCTGATACACATTCTTTATTCCTTGAATTGCTTTCATGTGAATTTTAAATTATAAAACGCTAAAAATAAATATTGTATGATAAATGTCGAGTAATTAATGTTCAATTATAGTCTTTCTTAATGCCTTACACATAGTATATAATATTATAAAACGTCTATTTTGATGATTTATACAGAATAAGTATATTATAACTAGTTCAGTTTCAAATTTACCTACTTTTGAAAAAATGCATGTTTCAGTCTATGAAAGGTTAGCTCTCTTTCAGACGTTCGGCTTAATTCTGTTATAGTTTTATGTTGTCAGCATGGCTTCTCAGTAATCAGGACTATCACGAAATCCATCACATTAGTGCAGTTTGTTGTGCCTTCACTTGCAAAAGATATTAAAAGGATTTTATGCATAATTTTACACGTATAATTGTATTTACCTTAGGTCTACTTTTGTGGTTGCCTGGTAAGTATCCGAAGGCCAGGTATTCATTTCATAAGGTCGGTCTGTGTTCTATATAAATATTTATATATAAATCACATTGTTAACATGTTGTACGTGGTATGGTGCAGTGGAGTGTTGATAAGTGGTTGATAAATAAAAAAGTGAAATACTTGACATATTTTTATAATAAAATCACCTTATTTTTTCAAGGAAGCTTTATCAAACCATATTATCATAACATAGTATAAAACAAAGCCGCTTTCCGCTGTCTGTCTCTATCACAGATCATAGAAACTAAAGGGTCTCTATGCATGCTTAGAACTTTAGACGATGCAACGGCTTTTGATGCGGTTTTTAAATAGGTAGAGTGGTTCTCGAGGAAGGTTTTAGTATATAATTTAAGTTTTAGGTAAAACGGGTGCCGCGGAAAGCTTGTAAATCAACAAAAGGTGATATAATGTTGATCTCCAGCTGTATAAGACTTAGCTTATTATACGTCACGCGACGATAGTGTCCATCAACCATGTACCTACTGAGCTTCTATGACACTGATATTTTATAGGGTAACTTTCTTGGTGCAATCATGACCTATTTCTTAACAACAATGTCGTTTGAATCCGATTAAAACTATAAATGGTGCATAGGTCTGGTATAAATTTGGCACAAATGTAGTTTAAAATTTAAAACCTGCTATTGTTGTGTGAGACATACGTATTTATATCTGTTTGCTGATCGATTTTATTTATAGGCAGGTGAATGTTTCGCTTTCCGTATTTTGTTAAATTTAGACTCACGACCAGGTTTTGAACCCAAGACCTTTAAGTTTGGTTCAGCAATAACTGCATGAAAACTGTAGGATTAAGAAAACGAATATGCGAGGTATATTAACATGATTGAGATTGAGTATTTTATGAAAATACTTGCAGAATTGGGAAAAGTTAGATTAGATCTCTTAATATGTTTGCAGTGGAAACATCGAAAGAACTTAAGAATATTTCATTTATTTCGAATTTTCCGGGACTAATTTATAATAATCATACATCCAATTTGAAATAGACGGATCATTATACATAAGAAGTTAAATTAGGTAACATTTAACTAAGTAATCAAAGCAAGCCAGAGTGCGTGTTGATTTCGTTCAAGCATAGACGGTTTCGTCGATAAATAAAATCGTGGAAATCATATAATTACGACTAATAGATAATTAATACAGGTTGTACTCGTTTTTAATTATGTTAAATACTTAAACGGTTTACAAATCTTTGAAATCAATGTAACTTAGCCTTAATGATATTTGAAACAGTTGAATTTAATATTTATTGTTTTGATTATTTTGAGCAATTGATTTGAATTTGAGTAACTTGGATATGTTGATACTATGACAGGACAAAAATGATAATACAGCGCGTAGTTTGCATTTTGTAGCATTCCGTGGAAAAACACCTATCAGAATTTAAATTTCAGCAGCTATAGTTTGACTTAAATGATACAGTGCTTAATGTTTACATCACTTTAAAATAAAGCTCGAATAAATACTGTTTGGACTGTCACGTTACTGTAGTGGTGATCGAGTACCATCAGGTCGTCGAGCCGTCGTAGGACCACAGAGAAATCGTGTGTTTTTGTAAAGAGCTTTATAGAGGTTCATACTTAACCGGACCTTTATAATAGGCTTTCAGCACCTACGCGACCGCGATGATCAGTGTGGTATATATTAAAAAACGTGTGTGCCGAACACACGTGTCAGAAGTGAAACTTCTTTGGCAAGATTCAAAGATACCGCGCACTTAGTTTCACTTCACAAAACTCGAAAAATCGTTTGAAAGAATTATCTATAATTAATCGAACATTTTATCCCCAAATTAGTATGGATGCAATGTAGGTTCATGCATAGAATTCTACGTGAATTTCCATTTGTAAAATGTTTATTAAATTATAATTTTAAATCAAAATCTAACATTTGAATAAGCACTCTAATAGTCAAATAAAAGATCATTGTTATCTAATAAATTTAAATAAATAAATATCATTTTTTTCTTTATGAAATAGGATATTTTTTTATTTGCATGTTTATCTTTAATAAAATGATACTCAGAAACGACTTGATCGATTTTTAGGAAAATTTTTGTATAGGTAAGTAATTTTGGGTAGGTAAGTAAAATTTTTGTGTCGTTCTTGAGTAGGATTTTGAATATTCCGTAAAATTTTAATACAACTCAAAAAGTTGTCCAGGCAGACCAGCAGCAGACTAGTAATAACCAAACCACCTACAATCTACATGTAATAAAAATCTGTTATTATACATATATATCTAAATTAAAATCTTATCTATCCTTCTTTTTTTGTGTAATGCGATCAGTGTTTATTAATCCGAAATTTTAAATCGCATCCGGCATAAAATTATTTGTCTTTGACCTGACATTTTAAAAAATTTACTTTTAACTTTATAAATGTCGTGGCAATATCGTAAAATTAACTGTTTTCTGAAATGCTGTAAAATTAAGTGATTGCATTTTTAGACATCTATGTGACCGCTTAGAATGCAATAATTAAGAAATAAAAAAATAAACACAATACACTTTTAATACAACATAATTATTTTAAAATGGCTCCATATCGTCTCAGCATGTGGTATTATTTACAAAAACGATTTGTATCGTTGATTTCGCCTAGAAAAATTATAATGTTAATAGAAAGTGAAAATTTCTTGAAATACCTACCTACGACTATTTGAATAAATTTCTAAATATTTCATGAAATAATCAACAAATTTTCTTAGACCTTTAAATAGGTAGGTACTAGGTACATAATTTGTTTCGTGACATATTTTAGTACTTAAAATTATAAAAGGATAAGCCGGAGTTGGAACCCAATTAATATTTTGAAAATCTTTCTCATTAAATGTGTTTTTATAGTCCGTATTTCATATTTTTATTACTAAATTATGACCGATTCGAGTTTATTGGAAGACTTGAATTCTGACAAGATATTTGTATGCAGTTTATCGTTTTTACCTACCTTTATCGATTCATATATTATTTATAGCTATATATTCATTTGTATTTTTTGGACATTCTATTAGATAAGTTTAATGAACCAGGATTTAGAGATTAGACGCAACAATATACGGAAAGAAACAATTGTAACTCTGTTATATATTTATTAACAAAAAGCTGTTATTGTGACATTTCAAACAGGTACTTTAATTGCATTTATTCCTATGCCTACGTGAAACGGTGGTCACAAAGAGATCAGTTCATGCATTGTTATAAATAACACATTCCATGAGATCAATACGTCAAACAATGTCCAACAATAGTTTTGGCATTTATTATCTTCCTTATTTTATAAATAAATAAAACAAGCCTTCATTCTTTAAGTTTTAACGAGAAATACAATAATAGCAATGGTTGAATGACTTTAGTTTTTTCTTTCCTATTTGCCTACCTAAATTACTGCTTCTTGCTGCAGATATCCTACTAATGAATACAAGAAGCCAAAGTGTCAATGATATATTAATATCTATTGGTTGTGCTAAGCTTCTTGGTTGTGCTAAAAAAAATCATGTGTGCAATGTCATAATATGGGATAAAAAAATGCATAATCGCATTAATAACATGAGAACATACTTAATCGTATATTAAGGGTTTGCCCACAGCGGTTGATTTTTTAAATATTAAGATTGCCAGCTAATCTTGTTGAGAACATAAAGCTGTCCTTAAATTTTATTAGGTATTCAAATTTAGTATTGGTATTGAGTGTTTGACATGCAATCTTTTTAAATTGTTGTTGATGTACCATACCGCTGAGTGCGTGAACTGTAAGAATCATTCGGAACCGGTAGATGTTAGCATTCAAAGTTTATTTTTTATTCCCAGGATAATAACCCGACCTATACCACGGAATATTCCTACCTAATAACTGCACGTAGTTACTTATAATAAAATGAACTTGGTATAAACTAAGGAATGCAGATAACTCGACGCTATAAGTAGTTGTAATATGTACTTAGATTCAGTCAAACTTACGAGTTATCGCAAAAGTCAAGGGATAAAGCTTAGGATAAAGATTAAAAACTGAAATTATAAAATCTGACAGTCTAGTAAAGTTAGTCAAAAGTATGGTCAAAAGATATCCCAAAATCTAAAGCTAACGCTTTGCATTGTTTTAAACTACCTACAGTTAATAGGTATTTACAAAAAAATCCTTTAATTTAGCTTAGTAATTATTAATTGTCATTTTTAATTTTTAATGCCAATCGTAACGATTTATTAAAAAAATATTACTTATTTAAAAAAAAGCAAAAGATTAGTTATAAATTGGTTATAGCGCCATCTAGAGAAAGTTCCTCAATTCACTGCTAACATATAAACATTTTTAATGCTAGGTGTCATTAGTTTATGAAAATAATAACAGATGGAGTGGTTCTTAATAAATTATTTTTTTTTAATCACGTTCTTACACATAATAATAAAATAATATAAATGTGTGTGTCATTTTTTAAATCACGAAATGTGTATTAAATATTATTTGTACCTGAATTTTTGTTAAATAATATCTTTATTCTGTTTCGCTAGATGGCGCACGCAGTCTACTACCATCGGACAAATCCAACATTTGTACTAGCTTGGGAGATACAGGGCATTCCCCAAATAAGTACAAAACAAACATGTACTCGGGCTACGGCATCCTTGAAATAAATACTACTGAAGTGAAGCAAATACCTAAAAGCATCATGCGAATAGCATTTACCTTGATACTAGATAGGTACGTGTTGGTTTCATCTGTTGGTTTTTATGGTGGATATCGATTAAAGATGGAAATATTCTAATAAATAACCGATCTCCATCTGCAAGCTTATAAAAACAATCCTTCAATAAGCTTTTGCCAGTAAATTAGCTAGAGCTAGATCAATTTATGGTTGCGGTTGCTATCGGGCGTTAGACGAATTGAAGTAAAAAGTTAACTTTTAAATGGTAGACTATGTATTTTTATAAGAAAAGCGCACTTAGTAACACATTTAACTGAAACATTCTATTTTAAAATAACGTGTATTTATGTGTTTTTTATCATTAAACAAAGCGTGTAATTCCAAATAAACAAACAGCGAACAAGGTCGTTGGCTGATTCGCTTCAGGTGCGTGTGCGCATGTCACGTGGTGTACGCACGTGCCGAATGCCGTGGGCGAGGGCTTGGCTATCACAATACACAATAATGTATAATGTATTATGTTCATAAATAATTGCAATATTGTATGAAACTTACAAACGTGTTTAATAAAAGCTTATATGAACGTAATGTTGACGTCCAGTATGGATAGCATAGTACGCTACTTTATTTGCCTACTGATTAAATGTAGAGACAGAAAGTAAATATTTAGTAATCTGTGGTGTCTGCAATAAATATTATTCACGCTTTTGAGCTAAGCTTTATGAGCTTTCATCCCGATGCTTCAGTCTTCTCTATTGTCCGTTGCAACTTCATATTAAAAAGTTTACGTTTACTTTATTACATTACTAGCTTTCCACCCGCGGCTTCTTCCGCGTTTTTAAAGAAAAACCCGCATACGGCATAGTTCCCGTTCCCGTGGCATTTCTGGGATAAAATGTTTCCTTTGTGTTAATCCAAGTTACCCTCTATATGTGTGCTAAAAATCGGTTCAGTTGTATTTGCGTTAAAGAGTAACAAATATACATACATATACACATACAGCCATTATGCTATGTGTTAATCCTAGGACACTCTTAAGTATGACACGTGATAACTTAATCTAAATCTATTTTGCTCTAAGATTTTCAAAGAACCAGAAAGGATAAAATCTGACCTATCTATTTAAATCCCTATACAATTGAACCACGTGTTTCCAAATAATATATTCAAAGCATAAGCGATACATATTGAATTGTATGTAAATTACAGCTCACGTTAGTTACCTAGTGTCACGCGGGTTACAATTTGCCAATTGAAATTTGGAGGTCAAACCACGTCCTGAACGTTCGTAACCAGGATGCATTTAAAAACATATGAATTGCCCAAATTTATATGTCACGTGGCCATTTGGAACATATTGTCTAGTAGACTGTCGGGGAGAATGATATCAAAATAATCTCAAGGAAATCTTTAGAAAATTACGTTTACTTGGCCCTGTGATACCAGTACTAAAATTAACTAATTAAACCTGGAAAATTATGTGATCCGCATTATACACATTACAAACCATCTTTACATGTTTGCATTAGATGATTTATATGTATGTAAAAATTAAGGAAAGTCATTAACACCATAGCCTAATTTGTTTGTTCGAGTACGGAGGCGTTTACAATCCTCGGCTCTTAGAAGTTCAAAAAACGATATTATGTACTTCAAATTATGCAGTTTTTACCTTTCTTATGCTGTCTTTGTCGCATATGATATGCATTCATTTGTCGTCATCGTCAACCTAGTTTACACCAGTATTTTCGCTATACATTACGTTCAATATACGATTCTATTCTCAAATAAGAAAATATCATGGAATCATGTTTCTAAAACGGTAGACGTATTGTGTTACTATTGAACTTTCTTGTCAAGAATTTTCATCACGACAACTTTAATAATATAAAAATTACGAAGGTTTAAAAAGGGCCGTAAATGTTATAAAAATTAATTCATCACCTTAAATAGCATCGTTCATTTTGTTAGCGACGAATTGGCGCTTGGGCAAGATGTTCACGTTTGCAGCAATGTGACCGGCTGCAACGTGCGGAGGTCATAAGCAAGGCCCTTGCTTCCGTTCTTTGTTATGGTAATGAATTTGACGAATGATTAACGATATGTATCTCTAACGTACAGTTGCGATTAAAGTTAAAAATCAGTACCATGTTGCACGGAAAAATTCACGCGAAAGCTGTTCGATTAACTTTGTTTAGTTTAAGAAAGCTACAGTTGAAAAAGTGAATAAATTAATCACAATCCTCACAACAAATAAATAAAACTTAAAAGAATCAGAAGAAATATCGGAGAGGGTCAGCTAGGTTTGACCCTGAATTTCGTTCCTGAGTAGTCAAAGATCTATTATACCTATTTAATAATTTAGTGGATTAAAAACAAATAGGTATATCTTAATTATTCTCGTAGGTATGAACTATAGCAGATATCTCGATGACACCAAAGTTCAGAAGCTTTAGCCGTGAAAGCATAACATACAAAAAGAAATATTATAATTACATTAAGATGTAAGTATAGTAACAATAAAATTCATTTATTTAATTGGTATATAAACTTAAGAGTCAAACCATTATTAATTAATTATTCTCTGTGATACATTTCAGAGCTCTGACCATTTGAAAAAGAAGCATTGCACGAAGGAAGAAGCAAGGAGTTATCTTTTCCCTTACCAATAAAAGAATTAAACAAAATATAGATATCTTTATCGAGTCGATGCGATAACATTTAAACTGCCCCTCTATCTTTCTAGAGCTCGGAAAATCCTGTTAGGGAAGACATTTCCTTTTCAGAGAAATCATCTAGTACAAAACAGAGATAACATTGAAAAATGTTTTAATTTACATTGCATTCCACAGAATAAATAGGAAGTCAAAAAATTTATTGGTTTAAAAAATTACTATATAGTAACACAATAATAATAAAAAAAAGCTATTAATTAAAAGAATCCGTCATTTAAATGAATTTGAATAATTTATACGCGAAGTGTAAATAAATGTTAGTAACGTGCTAAAAATGTGATACGAAAAAACACGTGATGTTAAAAAACACGTGTACGGTTTTATTAGTAGGTACATTAATTATTTATTGGTACTTTTCCGGCAATTAAATATTGTATATAAGGTAATTGGGATAGCAGATGATAATAACGGATTTAATTAATTTTAGTACTTTTTAGCTTATTAGACGCCAATGTGAATTTGTGGATAATTAATTAATTTATCATATATTTTTGAAATGAAATTCTTTAGGCGCGTTGAGAGTAAAATTTCAAGGTCGCGTCATGGCAGCGTTACGTCATGGAGTAAGGCGACGATTTTGGTCTTTGAATCTTGCCAAAGAAGTTTCACTTCTGACACGTGTGCACTTCTGACACGGCACACAGGCTATTTTTCATTAATGACAGGATGAAAATTTTTATTTGCATAGTAATAAAGCCGTTTTTATTTCAAAGGAATGTTGTCAAGGGATACAATAATCGCTCGTAATTCTTTACGTAGGATATAGACTTCGTAGGACGAAATAATTATGTA
Source organism: Colias eurytheme (assembly GCF_061535395.1). NCBI lineage: Eukaryota > Metazoa > Arthropoda > Insecta > Lepidoptera > Pieridae > Colias > Colias eurytheme. The sequence continues at coordinate 5,733,935 of NC_142999.1, read as the reverse complement.
GGACGTAGGTACTCAATATTTTTTATGTTTATCTAAATATCATGAAGTGGGCGATATTAGCCCACTTCTCTACGTCCCACGTCTAAAATTATACATATTTCATGATAAAAGCCTTGATATATAAGTACCTGGAACCTTTATATTAAAAAAAAATCTACATCCATTGGGTATCTACCTAGTTTTAAAAAATCTTAGCAAATATAGGGACAGATGGACAGAAAGCCAAATCAAAATCGCATAATTCGCATTTAAGCTACTAGCATTTTTATATGAATTTTTATACAAAACATAACAAATCCTTGAAGATCACATTTAATAATATCAAAGACAAAGTTACACATGAATAATTAACGAAACCATCTAACTCATTTCACAAACAATATCCTTTCACGTTCACATGAGCTATGAACAATAAATTAGGCACATTTCACACAAGCAGATGTTAATTATCAAAGTGTATTGTATATTAATAACAATATGATTGATGACGTTATTAATGTTTTGTGAACGATTCACGTGCAGGCATCACGTTTTCATATAATTCTGTGACAAATTTATATGATTTAGAGCTTTTTAGTTGTTTGTGGTGGTAATAAATAATATTTGCGGCGTTTGTTTTTATCTGTTTTCCTTGTAATTTTCCGGTTGGTAATAATTCACATGAATATAGAAATATGATATGTTTTAGAGTATTTTAGGTCAGGTTTCTTGTGATATTTTACGATGGAGAGAATCTTATCGATGTTACAACGGTATATAGGTATCAAAGTTCATTTTATAACTTTCTGGCTGCTTACGTAGCTCAAATGCTCGTAATGCGTAACGAAAAAGCTTAAATCTATGCAGGATAAATCTATCCTACAATACCTTTAATAAATTATTAAAATATACAGCAACTAATCTAAATCATATATTCTATATCTAACTATGTAAAAGATAATATTTTTTTCGCGTATCAGATTAAATGTACCTATTAAAATTACAGTAACTATTTGCGACGATGGCCTAAATTCGTACCCAATGTCGATGAACTTTTGTCACGAGCATGTGTGTTTATAGGAATTTCAAAAGCTAGAATATCTATTATAGAACTCATCCCCACCGTAAAACGATAAATCTTAAGTTTATCTATGTCCGACTCTTCGACATTACACAACATAGTTCTTGATCGAGTGTTAGAGGAGACAAATTGCCATATTTATATAAAGAGGTTAGATAAACATTTTAAAGAAAAATAGAGTGAGCTTAAAGCTCTCCAAAATTAAAAAGTTTTCTATAGAATTGTGTTACTGTCAAGTGTCATTATATTAATTTTAAAACAAAGAAAGTTCGTTATTCTCTGAGGACATGGGAAATTTTTTTTATTACACACACAATATAATTTACCTCATATATATTTATCATACGTAGGTATACCTCATTTGAATGTGTACATTCAAATCTTTATAACATGAACCACATTGATTACATATTTAAAGAATCAAAGGAATTCTAAACTACACAAAAAATACCCAATGAATAAACATACTGAATTTGATCCATAATTGACTTTCAAAGAGGGTTCAACGAATATTTCTATATATTTTCCATTCTAATAAGCCGCGGTTATTCAAACGTTTGAAGTAGGCATAATGACTAATCAATAGCCAAAATAAATCATAATTTTCTTTGGATTCATACCACTCACGTTTCCAATCACGTGCGCTATTCGTCGGATGTTTGCTTACGAATAAAAATAACGTACTCATGTTATCTCGAAGATCTGACACAGAAACGTGCCGTGGCGCGTAAAAATGTTTGCATTTTCCGAGGAAGTTCGTTATTATCATACAGCAGTCAACGTGTTTATTAATTTATGTGTTCACGTTTTTCAGTTCGGGTTATATTTATAGAACACATAATCATAACATTGGTCATATTGTAATTGCTTATATTTTAATAATAAGGATGTAATATCAGTATTTCATCATTCATCGATATTATTGATATACGCACTATTTACCTAATGGAAAATAGTTTTGTCCTCAAAACTAGTTGCTAGGTTATAAAAAAAAAATCTATTTAGTCATTTTCAGTGCCGATTTTGGTGTTCAAGAATCTCACCTAATTATAGTACTTACTTATAATGTATCCCGTATCTAGACAATAATTTGTCTAATTGTTTTTTGTACTGAGTTATTAAATATACATATAATTCATTTGTTATTTTTGTAAAACAACATACCTATAAAATATTTTATAAAACAGTAAAAAAAGCTCAATGTAAAGCTGAAAAGCTAAAAGCGTTAGCTTTGCCTTTTACAGCGTCAATTCCGTACAAATGTAGTTTATTGGTTTACTGTTTTATTGAAATGTAAGCTCCTATTAATAGAAATCACGAATTATATTTATTAATTATTTAGAAAAGACTTTCTTTCATTTCATACTTTTCTTTTATTCTACTGCATTTAATTTAAGTAAGATACAGATTCCTTTGAAGGTATCTTATTCAATTATCTCTATTCAATACAGAAACGAATCACGTTTATGCCACGCGACCAAATTGTAAGACTTCCTGTATGCAAATATAAGTATAATGTCGATAGACGTCTAAATTTTTCCGGTTACTATGCAGGAGATTCTATAATATAATTCTTTGCAAATTTAAATGTATAACATGAGCTCGAGGACATCGTGGAAAGTTTCAAAAAATGTATAAAATAGACGTATTAGATTTGAATTTATTTACTTATTTATATGATTGCAGTGTTCATAATATGAATGTTCGCAACAAAATTGTGATATTAGTCCATGATAATACATTATGCTCAAGATTTTTTTTTATTTAATTTAACAATAAATAAGATTGTATTACGTTAGCAAAGGAAATAACTTCCCCTGTAGCGATTTATATAATACCTATGCAGTTATGTCGTAGCTCAGTCTAGTTTACTCACAAATAAGGTAAATAACGTTAATAAATCTAATAAATTATTTCAATATTTGTTACGTGGACGAATGGAAAATTATGTATGTATTGCAATTGTGCTAATTTCTTGTTTTTAACCTTCAATGTCGTATCCGTTATGCGGTTGAAGACTCGTAATATAATACTTTTATATTAACTTTAAACAAGAAAATGAGCTTCGTTTGTTAGTTGTAACAAGCTGTTGCCCGTAGCTTCGCCTGCGTGGAAAAGATAAACTTTCTTGGTACAAACTTTCATCCCCTATTTTATCCCTTTGGTGGTAGAATGTATCAAAATCCTTTCTTAGCGGATGTCTACGTCCTCCTGCATGCCAAATTTCAGCCCGATCCGTCCAGTGGTTTGGGCTGTGCGTTGATAGATCACTATGTCAGTCCGTCAGTTACCTTTAAGTTATATTTAACTAGCGGTCCGCCCCGGCTTCGCCCGTGGTACCTACATGTTTAAACTATCCTATCTCTCAAGTTGGATCGAACTGCACATAGTGTGCGAATTTTATTATAATCGGTTTAGTAGTTTAGGAGTCCATTGAGGACAAACATTGTGACACGAGATATTAGATTTCATACATAGGAATAACTAGAGGGTAACTAGAGGGTAAAGAGAGGGTAAGAAAAATATTTATCATTGTTTCAATACACATGATTATTCAATCAGCTATTCAGCAATCTTTGATCTTGATGTACTCCGTAACGTATAAAAATGATTATTTACTTCGGTGCAATTTCTTATACTTTAAATTCCCAAATCTTTCAGTCTTTTAAAAGCAGATTGCTGTAGGCTCATTTACAATTTCTCATAAGCATGTCTCTACATAAATCTTTTTTTAACTAGCTACGTCCACGCAGTCTGCTTCTATCATAACCAAAGCCTTATTTTAAACAGTTTAAGAGTAGCTTTCCTCATGAGAAATTTATCTTCGATCGTCCAAACATTAACGAAAATAAATGTTATATTTTTACTAGCTTTCGCCTGCTTTGTCTAAAACCTAATAAATTAAATATGATAATAGTCCTCTTGGATCACTCTATCTATTAAAAAAACCGCATGAAAATCCGTTGCGAAGTTTATATTAAAAAATACATAGGGACAGGAAAGAAACTTTGTTTTATACAACATATGTAGTGATAGTGATAAATAATATAGGTGTAGCCCACAATAATTATAAGATTAATTGCGTTTTAACAGATAAAAAATAAATAGAAACAGTATATTTTTCCCGATAACTCCACGTGGACAGTTATCTCTAGACGGATAGTGGTTAGGGGCCGTGAAAACACGTGATTCATGATCTAGTAAATATTTATAACGTTTAATGTTGTGACGTCCTTCTGTACGATGCGGTGGAAAAGACAAGTTATGAAATATTAGTCATTGTGAGAAAAATCAATCAATATTAATATTTTTATATATACCTTTGTAAAATTCACATGTTATATGTATTTGTGTATGGTAGTTCGAATTTTCACATTGCTTTGGAATAAAATAGTTTATAATTTAATATGTTTATCATGCTACTTTTGATTCAAATTGTGCATTTTAATATTTAGATATTCCAATCAGAATACAATGTATTATTGACTTTCCGAAAATTTTCCTACTTAAATAAATAAGTAGGTACATACTATGATACTATAGTATAAACAGCTATTAACAACTCAATAATTATAAGGCTACAAAATTAATTTATTTAAAAAGGAAAATCAGTTTTTAGTAGTAAGTAGTTTGAATGAATTCCCGTAATGCAATTTACAATGGTGTCAAACGTACCTACTGCATTCAGGATATAACTCAGGAACAAGCATTCGCGGTGTTTGCTACTTTAGATACATTATGGCATTTTAAAATACATTATTTTATGAAATTGCTATGTAGAGTAAGTACATAGGTAGAGTTAGTTTCTCAATCACTTTTACACTCAAATAAACACTGAATTATGATAATACAAAAGATAATCTGAACTGATGCCTCTCTTCATTAATGTTAAACTCATTAATAATTATTACATTTCAATGAAGGACTATATTATATGCCTATATTTATAAAATCCTTTTTTTATTAAAATCCTTTTCTGTCCGTAGCTTAACCCTAGTATTCTCGAGTTACATATAAGTGGTGTAAATGACACGGACTTTCTTTATACAAACGTGTTTATATAAAGCATTACATTATAATCTCACCTTAGTTCTCTTCTTTAAGTTGTTTTTTCTTTACGCTGCAGCTGTGGAGATAGAATTAATAGTTTGTGTATTTATGTTTGCATGTTGTAAATACCTGTAATTGATTGTTATTTACATTTAGTAGAATATAAAAAGTCTGAAATTAATAATTAATGAATCAATGTTAACAAACGTATTTCTAATAAATAAATAAATAAATTATCGCTATCGCTCTCGCTGGCGGCCATCCAAGTCTGCCATCTTGTTGTAGTAGCGTGCACAAATGGGTCAGACACGTGCTACGAGCTATCGTAAAGCGCCATGTGACCGGCGACAGACATGAGTGTCATACTTACGTAATTGAACACTCGATTTACTTATGCTTGCTTTGATACTGTCGTTAATGCTACTGTAGCGGATTGGTTTTAGTCGTGAGTCGTGACTCGTGCAGCAGTTTGTGTATTTTTTTCTTTTCAATACAATGTTCTAATTTTAAAGGTTCATTCTGTAAAATATAGATTAAAAAATATTAACTATATAGTATGATTTTACATTAATTTTCAAAATATGACGTACTTATATACCTACCTATTAGATAATTATTTACTCTTAGAATAATTCAGCTTTCATAATAACTGAAAATTTCATCTTTTCATGACCACAACTTTACCTTCCATACACAAATGGTGTCACTTACTCAACATAACAAAGGATTAGAGATCGTCTTTTGTTAAAATAGTCACGTGTGAAGTGACTTTTAACCTGACGAGGGGAATTAACATTCAAAGCAGGCTGAAGTTTCACAATAAGTGAAAAGTGGACGCTTAATAATTCACCTATTAGGGCTGCGTTTAGACATGTTACTAATGAATATAATCCCGCCATTCTTAGAATGAGTACAATAAATATATACTCTACTCCCTACAGGCTACATCGTTTACACGAGAACATTCGAGAAATATTATGCTCCATCTCAATTGAATTCACAAACAATTTCCGCTAACCTTTCCCTCAACGTGGTTATCAAGTTGCCACGCTCCCACAAAATGTAATTATAATTTCAGTGCAACAAACGTGAGTCGTGATCTGATGATGCCAGGTGCTCGTCACGTTTGTAAAACGATACTAAAACACGTGAATTTTTATGCGCATACGGTAATCAATTCCGGTTTCACTTAAACAAACTTTTATCACAGCCTTGTGTTAATTTAGACGTGTCATGTTTATATTATGATAAAACTTTTATGAAGAGAAATTTGTAATTGGCGATTATCGAGTAGACTATAATTAAAAATCATTCAATCATTTTATATAATACAATACAAGCATTGTTATGGAAAAAAGATACCTACATAAAAAAGTCGATCCGCTACATTTTATCTCTATCAATGTAGCGCATCGACTAAAGGTACTTACATTTTCTTTGCAACGTAGGACGCTATCCTTCTTATAATGGGCATAATATATAGAAGGAATCTAAGATACACAAGTAAAGGGGACGAATAAATATAACATTTCTATCAATAAGAAAAAATTTAATAGGTATCCCCGGTATCCCATATTCATGTCACAAACATCGGTAGTATAGCTTTCAGTTTCAATGTAAACTTTGATGGTAGGTATTTGACTAAAAAGGCCTTTGATACTGAAAAAATATATTTTACAAAATCGGGCTATTATTATCGTAGATAATATTTCAAAACGAAGCCCAGTTCTTTGCTCACGTGGTGGAGACGGATGCCACTCGAATGTTCCATTTCATTCGACAGACTTGTACGTGCATTCAAAAGAATATAAATACAAATTCATTGCACATTTGCTGGCATTGGAACAGAATCGATGACATAAGCTTTAATAAATAATCTTCTCTTATGTTCTTTAAACACATTTCATAAGGTTCATAGATTGTATGAATGTTGAATCAATCGTCTATAATATTATGAGGTCATGACTCATGATTACCAGGACCTTCATATTTGTCTTTTATACCACGAAGTACCCTCGAAGCTTGTGTAGTATAGCAGTCTCAAGGAATGCTACGGAAAGTCGAGGATGTTTTCTTTTTTAATTTTCAAGCAGCTTATATTGTAAGTTTTCAAATTATAGTACTTGATATGTTGACTTTATTTACATTAACCTAAAAAAATATTATTACACAGGTATCCGACATATTATAAGCAACAACTTTTAGCCACATTCTGAAAACTACTTGATTAAACGGCAAAAGTAAAGTTACCTAGATATAAATTTATTATTGTCATACAAAAACAAAAAGGCTATAAATAAAGTTCGCAGTCTTCGTGAAATGTCCATGAATTTAAAACCTTTTAACTGGAACAACTTGGGTCTTTAAAATTGTTTGACACAAAAAGCGTGAAGGACACTCGCTCGCTGTACTATGCTTTTAGACTGCGTAATTTTTTTGAACATCAAAGAGAAGTACCATACTCGATACTACATATACCTATAAAGATTAAGAGAAATTGATATTTGTATAAGGATTTTTAGGTTTATTGTATATTAAAAAAAATATGTGAACTAGATGCCTAGGTATCTGATCTTTTGTATATAGATACTTTTACCTATACAAAAGACTACCCGTTTCAATATGTGATCATTTTTATTCCATGAACGTTCAGATCTGGAGCGACATTTAAATTGTAACAAAATACAGTTAACCTTTGTATTTGAATTCTGTGTTACCGTAACATAAACATATCGACTTGTATTTAGGTTAGTAGATAAATTTTCATCCATTTTCTGCTTTGTATCCTGTTACCACTGTTTATTTATAAAGCGCTCTCAGGTTTTCTTTGTGTCAAAGTAGTAGCATATGACATATCTTAATATATATAAATCTCGTGTCACAATGTTTGTCCTCAATGGACTCCTAAACCACTTAAACGATTATAATAAAATTCGCACACCATGTGCAGTTCGATCCAACTTGAGAGATAGGCTAGTTACGTGTAAGTACCACGGGCGAAGCCGGGGTGGACCGCTTGTTATATTATAATCCTCTATGTTTACTCATGTTTCTTGTTGTATCGAGAACTTTATTAAATAGGTATATTTTATTTCCTAGAGCGATAGAGCCGCACTTAATTTTAGTTTCCTTTTCACATTTTACAATATAAAGTATGTTCACTCATTCAGTTTAAAGTCTCATTAATTTCAACAAATATGACAGTTCAACATTTATTATTTAGGGCCGATTTTTCAATGCTTGGATAAAACTTATTCGTAGAATAAAGTATAAAACTACCATTTTAAAAACATATTCTAATTGCCCGTATTTGACAGTTTACGTGAAATTTTAATATTATCGTGTAATACTTTACTGGACGGATAAGTTTTATCCAAGCATTGAAAAATCGGCCCTAAAACGAATGCTTTATACCCAAGTTTATACCTATACTTTCCTATACTTATTGAGTTATTAGGTAGGTAAGTATATAATACATACCTTACATACGGTACAATTCATAAAAAAGAATAAGCTAGCGACAGCATAAAGATGCGGCTACACGTGCTACCCTCAAGCACGTGCTTGAAGCACACACGAGGCAACCTCATATCTCCGTCATGCTCAGATAAATTTACAATAGCAACGTAACACTTTCGTAAACGTAACGTCATTTAGCACTAGATAAAATCACGCAAACGCATGAAACGTAAAACGAATAAGTGGGAAGTTTATGTTTTTCTATACAACGAACGAAAACAGAAGTTTCAAAAACGATAAAGGTTAACCTAAGTTAACTATAAGTTAGCTACTATTACCCTTAGGTACTAGAATTAATACTTATATTATGTACCTATAGTTTAAAATGTTTGCTTATATTGGCTAAAGCAATATGTACTATTAAAATGTACCTTGCCTTTATATGTATGTATATGCCACTGCACCTATTGAAAAATGCATCTATTTAACTTATTATTGAAATCTTAGATATTATACTGAATAATAGATGAAGGAGCATACCTAAGTACTATAAAACTGCAGATCTTCACCATGAGTAGGAACAGGTAGGAACTAAAGAAAAAGACACGAAAGGAACTTAAACTTCGGCTGAATGTATTCAGTTGTTACGATACTATTCGAATTTTATTGGGGTAATATATACATTACATAATACATCTCATAAAGTAACTCTATATCTAACTTACACTTACAAAAAATTATAGATGAATAACTTCACACCAAAATATAAATGTTAATTGCTTACACTGTTCGGCTTTACATTCAAAGCCCAATGTAACCATCAAGTTATTTTACTTTAGTTCACTTCAAAAGCAATTTTCACAATTTGTTACAGATATATTATAATAATAACAATATCTCAATAGATAACGATCAATCAATATCCTTCTCTAATACAATACAGCGCAGGACTCTTGGTTATTAATATTTTAATGAATTTTACGGTTACCTACAAAAATCTTCCTCAGTTCCTTTCTGATGTAAACAACAATGGGATTATATAATTGATTACGTTAGAAATAACTAGGACATGGGTTCAATGATCCAATCACGTGACAGTCCTTCGTTTTCCCTTACGAGGAGAACTCTCTAGCTTAATAAATATTGAATTATTGGACATAAGCGAAAACAAATGGACCGAGCTTACGGCATCTATATGTAGATTCTAATAATTTAAAGCTAATGGGTATGTTTGTTCAATGGTCGATTCCAATCCGTGAGCTGCTACCAGCAATGTACCTCATGCGAAGCCGGAGCGGACCACTAGTTCCGACTTCCGAATAATTCAAAGCAAAATTAATTTGTTATTTTATTCATTGAGTTATTACAAAAAAACAATGAAACTCTATCGCGCTAGGAAGCGATATTTAACGTGCAAACAATAGATACCTACGTAAGAAAAAAACTTCCAGTTTTTATTCCGACCTAAAATTTTAAAAGGAGGAAAATAAGAAATAAGTATGTTTGCACGATATAGCAACGAACTGTTTCGAATTTCGAATGCATACAACCTTAGATCATTAAGTAATGGATGGAGTACGCTGGCAAATGTTCTAACTAAACTTTCTGCTGATTTTGGTGCGGGGAGGGTAACTCACACTATTGAAACACAATCACACATTCACAAAAATAATTTGTGTCACGAATAGGGCATGCACCCGGGTTTACCCGGTTCCGAAAAACCCGGGTAAACCCGGGTTTTTTGATGATCTTGAGAACCGGGTCTGAATAGTATGAAACCCGGTTCTCCCGGTTCCGACCAAAATATTAAAATATAAAGTATTATTTATATTTTGCTGCATTATTTTAACAAATTTATTGTATCTGGCAACGTCAGACTCACGTGCATCGCGAATTTTCGTGCCACGCCTCAAACGTGGCTCCGATTGGTTGTCTAACCTTAGATGCTATAAGTTTCCTATGGTTGTATTACCAAAAAAAATTAGGCTTCGAAAATGACAAAAATTAGGCTACAGAAATATTTTTATTAGATTTCTCGTGAATTTGAAAAGCTGTTAATTTTACTGATTCATATTTAATGATCCAGTCATGTTTTTGTTTTTGGTATCAAGCTGAAATTTATATCGAATACTCAAGTCTTCGGTCCCTTTTATGTGAAAAAGTCGAACTCACAAGCCAACGCATCAAAAGATACAGCCGTAAATGCTGAAAATTTTCGAAAATTTCGACATTCGCATGGGACTCAAAACCTACAGCTGGGTACTTTTCATGTTTTTATGTGATATTATGATAACAAGAGCGCCGAGACAACCGTCAAAACGCTAAGGAATAGAATACGCTATCGATACAAATTGACATAAGCGTATGATGTTTTGCCTAAGGATTCGGTCACACTACCAACGACGACGACGACCACGAACAAAATTTTCATCCAGTCGAAATTAAATAAATTGTGCAAAACACAATTAAAAAAATTTTTTCGAGATCAATGGATAAAAAAATAGGTTTTTCGTAGAAACGGTAGCTCCTAGAAAAAAATGTATTTAACCTTTTTTATAGATAATTTTATGATGTACAATTTTGGTTCCAGGTGATTGTATGATAAACTTACCGTCTCGGCGAAAATAAAAAAAAACTATTTTTTTATTAATTGACCTCGAATTAATTTTTTTCCGAGTACCGTAATGACGGGAGATTTAACTATTTTATTTTGAATAAATTTTGGCAAGATTTGAATTTTGGTCGTGGTCGTCATCGTCGTTGGTAGTGTGACCGAACCATTACCAAAATATCATGAGCTTATGTCAATAATTAGCGTTAGCAATTTCTATTCCTTGGCGATACTGACGTTTGACTATGTTTCTTTATTAATTTAATAAAATAAGACACAAGCCGCGTAAAATAAAAGCCTATCAGGTACTTTTACAGTTACTTTTGTTTAATTTCGTATTTTTTCCGAAGTATTATAAAAGAACCGGGTAACCCGGTTCTACCCGGTTCTGAGCTCGATTTGGAACCGGGTTTCAAAAACTTGGAACCGGATCCGGTTCTGCATGCCCTAGTCACGAAAGTCGTAAAAATTTACGACCTTTTAAGCGACGAGTTTTTAAATTCAACTCTATCCCTAAGATCATAAAGATTAAATTTGTATTTCATTCCAAGTTGTCTCGTGGGGAGTGTGGTTCAATATCGCGTTCTAAATTCATCTTTATAACTTATATCATAAAGATTAAATTTGTATTTCTTTAAAAGATAGTCTCGTAAGGAATGCGGTTCATTATCGCGTTTTAAATTCAACTTTATCTCTTAGTAGATAAAGATTAAATTTGTATATTTTCTTTCCATGATAGTCTCGTCTCTTTCTCTCTCGAAACATGACTCGATTATTTGTCTTGATCATATCGCTAAACGATACATCGACGATTATTAGAAATTGCATTTAATTAGAAATGTACTTTAAAAAATAAAAAAATATACACAAATTAAAGGTTATTCCATCTTTTTTAATATTCGACATGTTTGAATTGCTTCTGCAAGACTTGACAGTGCAAAACGGCATTTTTAGCGGAGCACTCGCAGACGTCCTTTCGATGTTTTACGAATACGCAGAGTGTTTGTAATCGATTACGCAAGTAGTTTTTATGAAAGCATAAGATTTTTCGATTCGAATAATCTTATACCTCGGCAAAAGGGGAAACGCCTGCGAGTGTTATCCATTACTTAATGATCTAAGCATACAACACATAAACCCTGTATCTACCTATGTAGGTACAAATTATGTGTGATAGAGGTCATAATGCTATGCAAATTTAGATTTTCTTTAATAGAAAATGCACTATGTAATTCTTCTTTCTTTTCCATGGCAAGACCATATCCTCTATGGCTTAGACTTTAGAGGTATTAAAACAATGGCTCTAAAATCAAGCGTGAAATATAAATTGCATTGGTATTTTGAGGTACTCTTGTTGAATACTTCTTATAATTTTTCCCAGGTATCCAATAATAACATTAGGTATACCTCACATACCAACATACGCTACGGTGAATTACAAAGTCATTTGTTAAAAAGTGAGCGGGATCTCATGCGGTCATTGACCCGGCCACGTGCTCCGCCAACATGCGATTGCACATCCTTGAACGACACGTGACTTTAGCGTAAAACTTTATAGTTAACAGTTATTGGGTTATGGGTAACGTTATATTATAATAGAAAATTCGTATCGTGTTATGTAAGTAATAATTCCTTCCAGTACAATTTGGTAGAGAAACTTACTTTTAAATCTAAAGGAAAAAAGTTTCTACGTCCTAACTTCTAAAACTTTGTGAAAAGTTTATACAGCGTCGAATTTTGCTGTGAATATTACTAATCTATTTCTCGTTAGGTACAATAGAAAGGAATGTACCATAGAGCACATTTCTGCGTAATTTTCAAAGTAATCCTCTAAATATTATGTCATTATGTGAACTGGGAATTAGTATGAGTCATTGTTAGCAGTATGTAAGTACATAGTTGGACTGTAAACAGCTGGTGATAGTGTAACACATTATTTTTACATACCATTTGATTAAAGTGTATTTTAAATGCTACAAACTACACTATTGAAAAGGCCATATTGATGTTAAAAGCAAGACAGATATTCTGTTTAACATTAAAACAAAAGCAAAGTCCTAAAACGTATAATGGGTATACATATATGAGTCAATAGGTACTTACTACTTACTCATTAATTCTGAAATAACTGCAAAGCTATTTTAAAAAGGGGCACCCAAACATGGCTGGCGTTAAAATTACTAATCATTTTTCAATTAAATGATAAGATATGGTTTTATTGTGCGTAAACTCACATGAATTAGTTCGAAAATTAGTGCAATGAACTGAGTCACGTGCAAAGTTTGCACCCTACATTTCAATGTATTGAGTAAGGCTTCAAGGATTAACACTATCTTGTTCGTATTAATTTTCCATTGTATTACGTAATTGCATTGTTCTAATATTGCGCCAATTTCCGCCTATCAATCCAACGCAACGTAAATAACTCTTGCAAATGTTTTGGGTGTCTTTAATTCTGATGTTTAATATTTATGAAAATTTTAAATTGTCTTTAAACGTACATAATTAGCATTAATATTAAAATAATACGAAGTGATCTCGTGTTGATCTGACTACGCAAATTGCATCCAATTTGCGTACTGCCAGGTACAGCCAGGTACTGCCAGGCCACTGTTGATGCCAGGAATCGATCGTATGTGAGAGAGATTACAGTACAGTACATTAGATGTCGGGGGCTACAAACATTCGATTGCTTGTATGTATTGACTTTTAAAGTTTAAACTATCGCAGTAATAGTCGCTCGTTAGTACCGTGCCTATATTTACGCCTTCACCGAGAGACATACATTTTCAGGGGCTATAAACACATGGTTGCTCAAACTTATTGACTACCTGTCGTATAATATTAAGTGTTTTATTTCAATACAATAATCGCACGTAAGTACCGCACCTACAGATAGCCCATACCAGAGAGGCAATCGGTGTCAGGGGCTACAAACACGTGCTTGGCAACACGTGCGCGGCGACCCAGTTCCCAGGTCAACTGCAACGTGGACCGAAATAGAATTTGCATACGAATTACGATAATATTGTATTAAGTTTGATAACATTGTTCGCCGAACTATTATATAAAGCGTTTGAACGTGCTGGGATAATATGTTAAGTAATGCTAGTAATACGCCATAATACAAAATATTGTTTGTGTATAAATAAGGATAGTGATGATTTATCAAATAATGTAGTTCTGTTCCGATTAAAAGTACAACAGAACAAAAGAATCAGATTTTATACAGAGTTCAATGAATAAGAAGATAATAAATAGAAAATATTTATTAAGTACTAGCGGTCCGCCCCGGCTTCGCCCGTGGTACATATTTACGTTTTCTCTACATAAAAACCATCCTCGTACTTCAAGGAATATAATAAAAAAATAATTATCGAAATCGGTTCAGCCGTTCTCGAGTTATGCGCTTACCAACACATTTTGCGATTCATTTTTATATATAAGAAGTTATCTATGCAAAAAAAAAGATTTTTTTTTACGATTTGAATTTTGAATATTCGAAGTTATTGTGACCTCCTCACAAAGAAATAAAGACGAAGAAACTGAAAATCCCGTGAAAACAATATGCTTGTAGTTTCACGATACTTGTTTACCATAATTCCTTTTCAATATGTAATACACACAATAAATCGCAATTTCTATTCTTTAAGGTTATTAAAGGTTATTCATTGTCTTGAGCTATAAAAAGTTTTTTATCGGGCTTCGTGAAAACTTTCTCAAATATAGAGTCACACAAAAAACGTCAATAACTGCAAATATATTCTAATTTTCCAAACGTATTTCCACAAATTGACCCAAACCAAAGTAACTGGTCGTTCAATAATGTAGGTATTGGGACATATCGGCATCTTTTATTTATAGTTACGGTCCCAAGGTCGCCATGGCGACGAAACAATGCTTCTTACTGGTTTTCCTTTCATAATAAAATAAGCTTGCGTAATTGTTGTTTTAGAACAATTTGTTATGAAGCTATATTTAAGGGCCTTTAGTAGGTGAAAACGGCAAAATGGACTGTTATCTATGAGCTATAATTGAAAATATTGAAGTTTTTTCGCACTGAAATATCTAATAGTATTACAGAACGAATGTGATGGGATGACTGTTTCCAAAACACGATTGGAAAAATTTTGCTCGTTTAAAAAAAAAATCCCGAAGTTACCTCTAAAATATCATATAAATGCTCATTACAACCGTATTTTACGATAATAATTCGTATAAAATCACAAATACATAGGTATTTAACTTCTCGATGTCGTGACTGTTTAAGATTTAGAAACTTATATAGCAAATACATTAAGCAATATTCACCACAAACTGAAGTCCAATCATTCTGAATCCTATTCCAGTCCCATCTCTTACAATTCCTTTTCAAAAACTGGAGATGATATCGCTCAGGTGTTCGTCCATATGAATCAAAATATTGATCGATGCCATTCGTATCGATATGTACGCTACCCATGAGTGTGAACCTGGTTTATCATCCGCATCCAAATTGCATATTATATACGTTGTAACATGGGTATACATAGGCAGTCTATTAGCAGCATAAACATTATTTTCTAGACTGGGATGAATCTTTTTCATATGTTTTTGTAATTCTAGTGTATCCATGATATTACTGTTATTAGCAGATTATTACAGTACCAATCTATTCAATGGTTGTCATAGGAATGTTCAATTATATTGTTTTGTATAAGATTAAATAGGGAGTTTATAAGGAAATAAAAAATAGAAAATTGCATACAATTTGTTTTATTTAATTTTATAACATTTCCTTTAGTTACATATACACAAAATGCATTAAGCATAACACATAAATCTAAAACACAACACACATTATAAACCTTAACTACTATAGTCTACAGTAACATTTCTATTTTTATCTATGCAGGTTGATGCCTGTTGCGAAGGAACGTGAGATAAGCTTGTTGAATGGAATTTGCTATATATGATCGAATAGTTGCAGTCATGCAGTCAGTCTATGGTCGTTTGACCAAAGTGGATTGTATACGTCTACCAATACTACGTTTGTGTTACTTCAACGCATCAATGGCCATGGAGGTAAGTGTTTATTCTATTGACAAACTTACTTGTATTTCTGTTGTTGTTTCCTAACGTGTGTGGGTCAGATTAAGTGCAAATAAATTGATATTAACGCGATAAATTTGTTGTTGCAGAAATCATTCAACTTCGATGAAAATACCTATAGGCAGTAGTAGTATGTAATCCCGGGGACTGCCTCACTCCTGCCTTGGTCAACCTCAGTGTGAATCCGGCTATGGTACGGTGAGGACATGACTTGATTGAAAATAAAACATACCCCGACTAAAAAAAATAAGTATGGACTCTTTTCCCACTAACACGCTGAGTCGATAGCACTCACTCCCGAAGCGATATTTCTCACGGTTCCAAAGATAGCTTTTTCTCTACGTTGGCGATAAGATAAGATGATTTGCTAATGACTTAATGACGTCACATTTGTAGGTGAGGACAAGGATTGTAAAAGAGTTGATTGAAAATAAAACATATTATTTCCATATATTATATCTTTATTTACACCCGCATTATACTACAATACAATTTAACAAGTGTCATATCATTTCTTGGTAAACAAATGAAAAACTTGTAAGGTAATCTTCCAATCTCAGGCCCCGGAACTTGTACAAATATACCATCAATACTCTCCACAAAACGCGGAATAGATATCCTGAATTCTAGCAGTATTATAGCCCCACATGCGACAAAATTCTTCTTAAAAATTCCGCTATTTCTCTAATCGGCTTACATCCAAAGGAATCAAAATATTCTCCAACTCTTTCGTGGTTTATATGAATAGCTACCCAATGAGAACCTGGCTGTGAGTCAGGGTCGAGATTGCATATAATAAATGCAGGTATGTGTATTGTGTATATGCACTGGCAGGCGATTCGAGGGCTACACGCTATACTGGAGGCTGGGGTGTATTCTATGAAGACTCATTTGCAGGTCTAATGTATTCATTTTTACACGTTTGATCTCATCCAATTTCTATCAATCATCAACCTAAACTAAGATCACGTTATATTGTCATCCCAATATATGCAATATTTTTATATGTATTTATTTAGAAATGCAGGCCGGCCAATAATTTAGGTGATATTTTTATATGAAAAGCAGGGAAAGTATAAATGAGAAACCATTTGTTATTTTTTACTGTTTTATTATTGTCAATATAATTATAAGTACATAAGTGATTGCTTAACTACTATAATCCACGCATACATTTCTGTTCTTATCTATTTCTATAATGTTTGAAAACTCTGCTTAAACTACACAGTTAATTGTTTCAGTCAATGCACTCTCGAATCTTACCTCCATTCTTACACTACCATGACGAATGAGATTACAATGAATATTAGAGTTAGCTGACAAGTCGGGGGTTAAATCACCAAAGGCTAGTAAACAGTATCCATGCGAGTGTGGAAAAATGTTTCAAGGATCATCATCGGATAAAGATGAGGTTTCTAACTTAACAATAAATAAAAATAAGAGAACCAGTCGTTTAGATGACTTTTTTCTTCAAGAGCCTGAGCGGAAAAAGAAAAAGGCGAAAATATCTTCAATTGTTGGACGTTCAGTGAAAGAGGGATGTATTTCATATATTTCAACAGACAAAGATGACGGAATGGATGCTGATCTACTAGTGAAAATTGATTTATATAGTTTAAAAAAGTTGAAAGATATCCCGGTGTCGCAACATTGGAAAAATGCTGATATTCGCATTAAATATTATACAAAAAACGATTCTAACATAGATCTTCAAATAAAAAATATTGTATACAACATAACAAAGGAGATATCGGAGGAAGATAGTGCTAAACACTACAGCTTTAAAAATTAGGTTTCTTCATGTGGTAGTTTAGTAATTAATTTATCCACTAGTATAATTAATAGTACGTGTATTGCATTGGAAGTTTCCAATGCAATCACAATTTTACAGTACTCTCACAGATTCTTTTATTTCTAATGAAGATTACAACCATGCGAAAGACGTTTGGAATCATTTTAAATGTAAAAATATGATGGACTATTCAAATCTTTATTTAAAAACCGATGTATTATTATTAACCGATATTTTTGAAAATTTTAGATATGTTTGCATAAAAACTTATGATTTAGATCCCGCCCATTACTATAACAGCACCTGGATTAAGTTGGGATGCTATGTTGAAACATACTAGAACCGAGTTAGAATTACTTATAGATATTGAGATGGTTGCTTTTATTAAATCAGGAATACGTGGAGGTGTTTCACAGTGTAGCACTCGCTATGCAAAAGCAAATAATGTTTATATGTCCGACTATAATTCAAAATATAAAGATTCATTTTTAATGTATTTCGATGCCAATAACCTGTATGGTTGGGCTATGTCCCAATATCTACCTACAGGTAATTTTGAGTGGGCTTCCCCCGATACAGATTTTAATGTTAGTTATCCTTCGGAGATAGGATTTATCTTGGAGGTAGATCTTGAGTATCCGGTTGATGTGCATGATAAACATTCCGATTTACCTCTTTGTCCAGAAAACATACCTGTAGGTGACGCTAAAGAAATTAGATTGATTCCAAACTTAAAAAACAAATCCAAATATATTATACATTATAGAAATTTAATTCAATGCTTAAAAATGGGGTTAAAATTATTAAAAATTCGCAGAATATTAAAATTTAATCAGACTCCATGGTTAAAAGAATATATAGACTTAAATACACAATTGAGAACCCAAGCTATTTCAGATTTTGAGAAAGATTTTTATAAACTAATGAACGACGCTGTTTTTGGTAAGACTATGGAAAATTTTGAAAAACGTGTAAATGTTAAACTATTTACTCATTGGGAAAATCGGGGTAAAGTATTGGGAGATGGAGATTTAATTGCTCAACCACATTTTCACAGTGTTTATTAGATATATCTAAAACGCTTATGTACGATTTCCACTACTAAGATAAATTTGGTTCCAATTTGAAATTGCTATACACCGATACAGACAGTCTCATTTATCAAATATTTACGAGTAACTTTTATAATGATATAAAACTGGACATTAAAAAATATATTAATTCAAAAAGGAGGTTCCTTTCTACCTATAATATTGGGTACTGTTCTAAGTAGTCTTATAAGTTGTTTTAGTAATAAGCCGCAATGAATACTAAAAAAATGATGATTGCTGAACACGACTTTATTGATAAATAGACACATCAACAAAATGAAAATAAAGCAACACCACGCAGTCGATTAGACTTAGAAATGGAAAAAATTATGTCAAGCAAATTAGGGGATCGTGAAAAATTGGCCCTTTACCAACAAATTTTACAAAGATACCTATATTTTTCGATGGAAGAAAGTCAACCTCAAGAAATAACAATTACCGAAAAAGCAGTAAATGATAAAACTTATGAAGATGGAAAAACTAATATATCTGTTTATGAAAATGAAAAATGGGGAAATGAAGAACAGCCGTCGACGAGTAAGGACATCTCCTTTCAGTTAACAACAAAAGATATATTAAATTTGATTCCAAAAACTTATATTAGGAAAGGAGAATTATTGATAGAAACGATTCAAAACCATAAGGATAAATTACAATGGAATAGAAATGGTACAGTGGTAATTAGTGAAAAAGAAATTCCAGGAAGGATTCCAATATAATAGACTAAGTAAATGATGCACTAAGACCCTCAAAGAAAACAGATCCAATCGGGTGGGAAACATTTTCAAAATTTATAAATGTTATAAATACTCCACTGACATTGGCAATCTCAAAAGAATCAAACATATTGCTAATCTTAATAAACAAAACAAAATACCAATCCAAGAAGCAATCATCGATTATTCATCGCAGATTCAAACAAATCACAATAAAATAAGAAACAGATTGGGATAAATGGAACCCATATTAAAACTACATCAAATCTATTATGATATTTCTCATCCTGCCATATATTGGCCGGCCTGCATTTCTAAATAAATACATATTATATATAGAAATATTGCATATATTGGGATGACAATATAACGTGATGTTAGTTTAGGTTGATGATTGATAGAAATTGGATGAGGTCAAACGTGTAAAAATGAATATATTAGACCTGCAAATGAGTCTTCATAGAATACACCCCAGCCTCCAGTATAGCGTGTAGCCCTCGAATCGCCTGCCAATGCATATACACATACCTGCATTTATTATATGCAGTCTCGACCCTGACTCACAGCCAGGTTCTCATTGGGTAGCTATTCATATCAACCACGAAAGAGTTGGAGATTATTTTGATTCCTTTGGACGTAAACCGATTAGAGAAATAGCGGAATTTTTAAGAAGAAATTGTCGCATGTGGGGCTATAATACTGCTAGAATTCAGGATATCTATTCCGCGTTTTGTGGAGAGTATTGCGTGGTATATTTGTACTACAAGTTCCGGGGCATGAGATTGGAAGATTTCCTTACAAAATTTTCATATGACTCACCAAGAAATGATATGACACATGTTAAATTGTATTGTAGTGTAGTGACGTCAATTCCTACATTCATCAAGTCATTAGCAAATCATCTTATCTTATCGCCAACGTAGAGAAAAAGCTATCTTTGGAACTGTGAGAAATATCGCTTCGGGAGTGAGTGCTATCGACTCAGCGTGACCGCCTTAGTAGGAAAAGAGTCCAAACTTTTTTTTTTTTTTTAGTCGGGGTATGTTTTATTTTCAATCAAGTCATGTCTTCACCGTACCATAGCCGGAGTCACACTGAGGTTGACCAAGGCAGGAGTGAGGCAGTCCCCGGGATTACATACTACTAACAGTATTACTACTCGCCTCTCTCTCCTCAAAAACGAAGAAGAGAGTGATGACATCGTCGTTAATAACACAGACGATGGAAAAAGGAAATCGCAACCGATTGATCAATTTTTTGAAGTGGCACCAAAAATAAAAAGGAAGAAGCTGCTATCGTCGACTGTGGCACGAGCCGCTAGAGATGGCGTATTATACATCTCTACAAATTCTGACGGCGGAGATCAAGCGGCGCATCTCATAAAAATTAAAATGTTGATATGAAGAAACTATCCAAGATTCCAACTAGTGATCACTGGAAGCACGCTACCACGAGGTAATATTAAATATTACATAAAGAATAATAAGGAAAGCATCTACGACAACACAAACGCCCTCGTATACAATATTACAAAGACAATAGAAGAAAGTGAAAAAGTTTAACAAAATTCTTAAAAGGTATCTAAACAACCATTTAAAAAGCAATACAAATAAAAATAATCTTTTAAAATCACATAATTCAGTAACTAATGTTATAGTTGTTGAAACCGCTTTTGGCAATCGAATTTTAACATATAGAATTAATAGTAAAACATATCAACCGGGACAATATATTGAAACACCGGAATCGTTTTTAAATTCATTAAAAATCGATATCTTATTTTTGATAAATGAATGTATTCAACAACATACAATTTTTAAAATAAACTTCATATTGCATGCTGATTTCATACAACAAACTAAAGATATTAAAAATACGTTTGATTTTCAAACGTTTAATTACATAATTGGTCAGGGAGATGACTTAAATATTTTTTATTCATCATAAATGATTAATAGACACTGTAGTCGGTAATATTTGTCAATTTGAAAAAAAAGATGGTGGTTGGAGTCTTAATCAAATTAAATACATAGATATGAATGTCAACAAATTCAACCCCCTACGTGGTAGTTCATATATCGCGACCTTCCTCAAGATATTAAATCAAAAAAAGCTGTAATCAATGTTAAAAATAATGATAATATGTGTTTCAAATGGGCATTACTCTCTGGTTTATATCCTGTATGTAAAAGTGTAGATTGGGTAGCATCTTACGCAATTCATGGAAATAAACTAAAATTTACTGGTATTTTTTTTCCGGTTAAAATTGCAGATATATCAAAAGTAGAGAAATTAAACAATATTAGTATATTAATCTACTGTATATATATCGAATGGTACTAAAAATCATTACTGTTATATTAAAACTTATCGCGATTAGTTAGTTCACAAATATCAAGGCAACATCGTGCAGTTTATATATGTGGTTCATGTTTACTGCATTTCCCATCAGAGGAAAGACTTAATAAGTTAATAACCATCAACAATATGATTGCCTTCACATTTGTACAGAATTACCAAACGGTGAGGATTAGAAAAAGGCTAAGGTTTGGTAAAGCAACCTCAAATAATAAATTAAAATTTGATAAATTCGCGAAAAGGTTGGAAATGCCCTTTGTGGTTTATGCAGACTTCGAGGCATTTTTGAACCCGATAGAAAATCTGTATTAGAATCTATCCATTCGAAACCACCAACAGGAAGAGATTGAGATATTGCCCAAACATATAAATTATTCGCATCAAAATATGTAAGATATGAATTATTTTTTCCACTATCATAATCCTCCTTGAATAATTTATTATTTGCTCTAGCAAAACGATTGCTACACTGAGATACACCCCCTCTGATACCAGCTTAAAAAAAAAACAATTTTGTCATAGTCCGTTAACAATTTATAATGATCAATTCGTAGTACATATATTTAACTTATTATGTCCTGAATTTTGTGTTATTTTAATTTCAATTTGTCTTATAACGAAACGCACATCTGTGAGTGAAGAGGGCTCGGTATTTTTAAGACCAACGGATGTCCGTCGATAGCAGGTAAAGAAATAAAATTGTGGAACGGTATTAACGACTCGTAGTTAGTTCTAGAAAATCGGATAGTAGCTTTCATACCATGACGATCCGTTGAATATAGGAACCGGGCAGTAGAAGCTCCTTCATCAAATTTTGCTTTCTTGGTAACCTTATTTTCATCAGTATAGTGATACCTCGTTTGATACCTCTTCCAACTTGAAACTGTAACAAAAAAAGAAAATTATTAGACAAATCTTAAAATATAACATTACTACAATAACATTTCTTATTGAGTTTTTACTTCTTATACTTACATCAACGTTGTTTCAACCATCAAACATTGATTATACAACTCATCATCATACGATGAATCGAACAGTTCACGCTTCTCCATTTCATCACAAACTTTAGACAGCTCCTGATTGAATTCACTGTTGGATTGTTCTATATTCTCTTGAATGGGTGCGGAAAAGAAAGCACTGGTGCATATTTCACTGAAGTTTTCCATCTTTATATTAAAGAAGAAAGTATGTAGCACAGTAAGTAACAGTTAAGTGTTGGTAGAGCAACTGATACCCAATTTCAAATAATGTCCAATATTTATAGTCTAGCAAAGGATTAGGAAAGTCAGGTAAAATCTAATGAGTACATAGAAGTAATTTAAGTAAACAGAATCCTGTTTACTTAAATTACTTCTATGTACTCATTAGATCATTAAGATCATTGTTAAAAAATATTTTTTTAACAATGATCATTAGTGAATGTAATCACATTCACTGTGATTACATTCACTAATGATCATTGTTAAAAAAGTATTTTTTAACTGTTTCACTTTCTGCTATTGTATTTGTAATATTGTATACGAGGGCGTTTGTGTTGTCGTAGATGCTATCAAACAAACAAACAAACATTCTATCCTTATTATTCTTTAAGTAATATTTAATCCTCGTGGTAGCGTGCTTCCAGTGATCACTAGTTGGAATCTTGGATAGTTTCTTCATAACATACATTTCAATTTTTATGAGATGCGTCGCTTGGTCTCCGCCGTCAGAATTTGTAGAGATGTATGATACGCCATCTCTAGCGGCTCGTGCCAAAGTCGACGATAGCAGCTTCTTCCTTTTTATTTTTGGTGTCACTTCAAAAAATTTATCAATCGGTTGCGATTTCCTTTTTCCACTATCGTCTGTGTTATTAACGATGATGTCATCACTCTCTTCTTCGTTTTGAGGAGAGAATGGCGAGTAGTAATACTGTTTATAAGTACTTTCATCGAAGTTGAATGATTTCTGCAACAACAGAGTAATCGCGTTAATATCAATTTGTTTACACTTAATCTGACACACACACGTTTGGAAACAACAACAGAAATACAAGTAATAGTCCGGGATACATCGTCCATTTTTGCAAGTGATTACTATCAAGCTAATTTTTCGTGAGTAGCTTTATTTTGATGAGATGCCCAATAATTTCATGTACGAAACTCTCGATTGTGGTAGCTACCAGAGGAAACAAGGATAAAATATTTTGATTTGATGGTTCTCAAATATTAATTACCAACTGAATGTTTTTTTTTGTTCAATCTCAAGATAATTATCTAAATTATTCGAAAAAAATATTTGTCCTACAAAATCTATGGTTTGATCAAAGAGTCCCCCTTTCCAATGTGTATCGATAACGAAGTCATCATAAATGATTACTAACCAGCTGATTTTTTTTATTTTCACTTATTTAATACTTGTATAATTCAACAGACATATTGTCCTACAAATTGCGTAATAAATATTTGAGAACTGTCAAATCAAAAATTTTTATCCTTGTTACCTCTGTAAAGGTAGCATTCGGATCTGGGCAGTCGCGACCCGGCAGCCGCTGCCCCGCAGCCGCGACCGTGGTCGCGAGGCACCGCTTCGTAGGGAATTGTATGCGATAGTGTCCGACGCAAGCGACTGAGCCGCGCGGCCAAGGGGCGTGGCTTGCTCGCGACTTTGGCAGCGCCGCCGAGCCGCTCCGGGAGCAGTACGGTCGCGCTGCTGGCGACGTTTACCGATGAAAACGACGAGTTTTTAGTTGAATTAATTGCTAAAAATCCACCACTTTACGATCCTTGACTCAAAACCTATAAGGATAATGTTATGATATAATGAATCGATTTTATTCCTCTTTGATGATAGTAAGACCAACATTATTTGGTCGTCCTCTTCTTCGTCCTCTATCAGTCTCTTCACGAGTTCTCGCTTTCGTATATATTTGACTATTATTTTGACTGAGTGCTGTTTGACTACTGCGCGTGGCAGTCGCTGCCCGGGTCGCGGACGCTATTATCCGTAAGCTTCTGGCAGCGCCGCACAGCAGTGACAATTTTCCCGGCTGCAGGGCCGCGGCTGCCAGGTCGCGACAGCCCAGATCCGAATGCTACCTTAAGCTACCACAATCGAGAGTTTCGTACATGAAATTATTGGGCATCTCATCAAAATAAAGCTACTCACGAAAAATTAGCTTGATAGTAATCACTTGCAAAAATGGGCGATGTATCCCGGACTATAAGTTTGTCAATAGAATAAACACTTACCTCCATGGCCATTGATGCATTGATGTAACACAAATTATATTGGTAGACGCAAGGGTAGACGTATACAATTCACTTTGGTCAAACGACCATAGACTGACTGCATGACTGCAACTGTTCGATCATATATAGCACCATTCTTATCTAAAGCAAATTCCTAAAGGTAGCATTCGGATCTGGGCGGTCGCGACCTGGCAGCCGCGGCCCTGCATTGTCGCTGCTGTGCGGCGCTGCCAGAAGCTTACGGATAACAGCGTCCGCGACCCGGGCAGCGACTGCCACGCGCGGTAGTCCAGCACTCAGTCAAAATAATAGTCAAATATACGAAAGCGAGAACTCCTGAAGAGACTGATAGAGGACGAAGAAGAGTATGATCAAATAATGTTGGTCTTACTATCATCAAAGAGGAATAAAATCGATTTATTTTATCATAACATTATCCTTATAGGTTTTGAGTCGAGGATCGTAAAGTGGTGGATTTTTAGCAATTAATTCAACTAAAAACTCGTCGTTTTCATCGGTAAACGTCGCCAGCAGCGCGACCGTACTGCTCCCGGAGCGGTCCGGCGGCGCTGCCAAAATCGCGAGCAGGTCGCGCCCCTCGGCCGCGCGGCTCGGTCGCTTGCGTCGGACACTATCGCATACAATTCCCTACGAAGCGGTACGGCGCGACCACGGTCGCGGCTGCGGGGCAGCGGCTGCCGGGTCGCGACCGCCCAGATCCGAATGCTACCTTTAGTATAACGAAACTGATTGTAACTCTATGAGTCAACAAACTTATCTCACGTTCATTAGCAACAGGCATCAAACTGCATAGATAAAAATAGAAATGTTACTGTAGACTATAGTAGTTAAGGTTAATTATTCATTAATTAATTAACGGATTAGAATTTAAATAAACATAAAGCTGTTTATCACGTGAAATAAACAATGCAAGGTTAAAAAATAAAAATCTTCCAAGTTCCATTTGTTTGATATACAGTAGGTAAAAACATCTTTCAGACTCGGCAAATTTATTCCTTTGAAAAGTTGTTCGGGAGGCTTATCGTGTTTCTTGTTTACTTGTAACTTACTACTTACCTACTTGTAGCTTTCTTATTCAATATAGTTTCTTCAAATGATGTTTTTGTTTAAATTTATTTAACAAATACATAATTAGGTGTATTACTACAAAACCAAACCTTCATTAACGTAAACAAATTAATGACAAATATGAAAACAATACTGAAAATTGAAATGCGTCAATAATAATAAGGATTCTTGATAGAAGTTGGTAATAAATAATACCTCAAATTTATTCCAGATAATATGGGTGATCGAAATTGAGCACAAAAAATGAAGATTACATTTTTTATCTAAATTCTAAGCGCTACGCCACTCAAAAAATAAATTTCCCATTCCACTCGCATAGCAAATCAGTTTATTCATCCGCTATTTTATGTCAAAAAACCTTAAATTTAAAAAAGGGCAAAATAAATGTATTCTCTTCAATGTATTCTTCGACAGCATGAATATAATTCCACATCCGTATTAGCATAGCATATTTTAATATCCGTCTGAAATACTAGGACACAAACAAATTTGTTATGTATCGGTACTGGGTTTTTTCCACTGTTCGAGCACGTGGTGGGCCCACGTTATTGAAAGACGTCTAACAATGTAAATACAATCGGTATTAGTAAGGTAAGATATAAGGTGTCAACGTGAGGCGTGGTCCGCCATGTGCACTTCCGAATCGCGATACAACGTGACCTAGGGGTGGCATTTGTGTGATATTATGTTACAGACTGTAATAGATCGAGGGCCTTTGATGTCACTTTGGGATGTGTGTTCGAGGGGTGCTGCTTTTTATTGAATTTCATAGCTGTATTTTTTACTTAATATCAATAATGGTTAGGTATTTGTAAGGCCTTTTACATATTTGGGGAGGTTGATTCAGGACGAACTTTTATAAAAGAGCATTCTATGTACCTTCTTATTATTTATCAATCTAATGTAATCATTCTTATTAAATTGCGTGATTTATGCCAAAGTGTGAGTATATGTTATATACCAAATGATTACGTAGGAAGGATTAAGTAGAGAAGGTACCTATCTCTCTTTTGTTTAAATTCAATATAGTTCGCAGCGCTAAATGAAAACTGATATTCAAAAAGCTTTAATGAGTACATTTGTTTACAGGCTACCTTAATGGATTTTGTGAAAAATATCCAATAACAAAGGGCACTTGGCTTGCATTGTTTTCTTGTAAACAGGGAGAGTGATAAACAAACGTGGGTGTTATAGATCTTTCTATGAACTCGCAATGTCAAGGGATTTATAATGCTGGAATTTTCATACGCCCACTCTCGTTTAACATAAGGCCATATGTCAGATCCATGTTTAATATTCGCAAAGGGTATAGGTTATTGTGGTAACAATATATATGTTATCCATGTGTTGTTTTTCAATGCAGTATTGATATTGTTTAAATAAGCAATGGGTATTATCACTTATCAGTCATTCATGCAAATTTATTTCAGTTTAAGTATAAACATTTTATGAACTTTGGCAGCAATTTAAGCAATGATGCGGGCTATCATAAAAATATTTATAATTAATTTTATCTGTATAAGCTATATTTGGACAGTGAATTACTAATCTCGTAACATATTAGAACACACTTCATATTTATAAAGAAATCAATTTTGTATTGTGACAACCCTTGCGTGAATATATTGCTCAGTACATTCCAAAACGCATCACATGATTTTAAAGTCAATGATGTCGAAGTGTTTGAATAAGTTTTCTAGTATATGGAAATGTAATGATATCAGAATTTATAGTATTACTGTATGAAAACTGCCAAGTAACAAACAATAGTAATACCTAGTATACTATTATATTGTATCTGTGGTAATACATAACTGCGAGTAACTGCGTGTGGACTGTTGACTGTACTTAAAGTTCCTTTGTCGTATGTCAAGGTTTAATCGATCAAAAGCAAATTATTTTTGTACTCATTCTAGAAAACGAGCATTAAATAATAAAGCCTTTTCCTCAAGTTATAATTTATTTAAAAAATTATGTTTCGGTCTGGTTATTGTAGATTAAATGGGACTGTCTAGACAAAAGAACTTCTAGTTTATAATAATATAAAGTTATGGTTTTAATGTTTTTAAGTTACTTCCTATCTCGTCCATTCTGCACACAGTTACATTCCACAAATTTAATAAGGACTCAACCAGATACGGAACAAAATTATGTGCGAAAAATTATGTCCCAGTTACAAATACTACACGAGCAAGATACTGCATTAAGATAACATGTCTATAAATAGGCTATGAATAGAAAAAAGCAATCCGTACGTGAATGCAAACGTGAGGAGTGAGTAGAGATCAACATGTGAGCTACATTACATCACTCTTTGTCTCTAGACAATGGTATACAATTACAAGCCGCATGGTAATAGATTCGGAAGTTTACAAACATTGGAGTTTTATGCTAAAAGAGAATGATAAACACCCATGGCTGTAGACTGTAAGCGCACGTTCTTGTATGGAATTCTTCAATTGAAAAGTTTGGCGACAGCTGATGGCCATAAGGGAGATTGTAGAAGACTGCAGAATATACAAACCATTGATCTGTGATACAAACCATAACCATAATACTCTACAATATAATATAAGTAAATTGATCTCAAATTATGATTTTTCAACTGAAATGGTCTTTAAATTAATGAAAACATGTTTTTAAATATACCAATTATGTAAATTTAGTGATAAAAAAACATGTAGTTTAATTATTAAAACATACTGACATATACTTTTAATGTGGAATACATTTGCATTACAATATATTTTTAAGTTAGATTTTTTTAACCTAACTTCCTAAAAAAACTAACGTTAAATGGAAGTAAAAATGTATGTAGGTATGATACATTTTTACATAATTAAGAAAATATTTTATTATGAAAATAAATAGTTACTGTAACTTCATATCAACAATTTATTAGAATACTATAACAACAACTTATAATACAATTGGATTGAATATAACTTTTAAAAAATTATTTCCCATTTGATCGTCGTAATAAAATATTTTAATGCACGTTTTAAGTTTTAACATTATGAGGATATCATGGTTTGTAATTTATTATGTATTGTCTTTTCTACAAAATACCCTATGTATATTATAATGACTAGCGGTCCGCCCCGGCTTCGCCCGTGGTACATTTTTCGCAATAAAAGGTAGCCTATGTTCTTTCTCAGGGTCTAAAGATTATCTGTGCCAAATTTCATCAAAATCGGTCCAGTAGTTTATGAGCCTATTCATTACAATCAAACAAACGAACAGACAAAGTTTTCCTCTATAGAATATTAGTGTAGATGACAAAAATTATTGCACTTATATTACAGTATCTTATAATTATTTATCTATTATAAAACGATAAAAGCAATTTTAACTCTACAATATGTTCAGTAAGCAGAATACTTTACTTATAGTGCAAAGCTTCTTTAAATGGGATAAAAAATAAGAATATAAGAAAAACGTGATTTAATATAAAGTAAGCAAAAAAAAATTGAAATATAACTTGCGATAGCGATAAAATATACGATGATGCGTTCATTCATTTTGTGTTCTTTTTAAACATCACTCCACAAAACGTGAGTGGAAACGTTTGCCATTTTCTTTAAGTCACGCGTAAAAGCTGCAGACGTTATCGCTGTATAGTAATTAAATTAAAATTGTCTGTATTGGAGGACAATGGCTTATTATAATAATATATTGATAAAACTGCGAATCAACTTTTAATAAACTACCTATTTTATATTGATATTTTTCATACTTTATAATTCTAAGTTGCGTAATTATTTTGATCTACTCTATGTATAAATTTTGAGAAAGAGTTGATTCGTGTATCTTATTTGTCGCACATCTTACCCTTCGTTACTCATTTTTAGCTGAGTATGCACATTTTCACTATAATCTATCTAATATCTAATATATTATATTATAAAGGCGATAGTTTGTAAGGATGTATGGATGTATGGATGTTTGTTACTCTTTCACGTAAAAACTACTGAACCGATTACAATGAAATTTAGCACACATATAGAGGGTAACTTGGATTAACACATAGGATAGTTTTCATCCCGGAAATCCCACGGGAACGGGAACTATGCGGGTTTTCCTTTGCAAACGCGGGCGAAGCCGCGGGCGGAAATCTAGTAAAACATAAAACTTCTGTTTAGAAAAATAGACATATTTTCAGTGATTGTTGGAATGTAGGCAACTTTATCTGCCTTATTAGTTAGTATATTTTTCATTAGCCAATAAAATAACGTGGCCTACTAACATTTCGTGTTTTATCTTCACAGGCAATAATTGATTGACTTGTTACATTGGAGCGACTCCACCTTTAAATTTAATCCATATTGTATTTTGTACTATTACATATTTAATATATTTATTTCACCCAGTATTCTAAGTCAATATTATAATAGTCAAGAACAACTAGAGGTGATTGCAAGTACAACATTCATATAATGCCAATGCACGTTGTGGCCTTACATGAGTGGCCACGTGACCATCTTATACTTCAAACGTAATAATATTAATCAGGAATGTCTGAGCCTACTAGACTGGAATAAATTAAACTACAAGCGATCTGTAATGAATAATTAATAAATGTGTGTTATGAATAATTTTCCACATAGAATTGACAGGTAAAGCTCCGTACAAGTATTATAAGACATTTTGTAACAAACACAATACAGCATTGTTAGGGTATTTTCATGATACATTGAAATTTTGAGTTTATGTAAATAGCAAGATTTTGTATTAAGACGTTCCTTTTTTTTTCAACTTTCTAAAACTGAGAACTTTCTAAATAATTTTACAGAATTTTGTACGCAAGTTTTTAAAATACAATAAGTAAACAAATTTTCAAATATTTCATAAAATATTGTATTCATTCAATCTAGTAGGTACCTACCAACATGCTACATAAATCTATTGAAATTATACGCAAAAACCCACATACAAAAACGTTTTCATGAATTATCCAGGTATGTGGCATGCCACGTGCTAGATCATATGCTGTCCTCAACGTGAACAACACGGAAGATGTTTGTTCCGTGTGACACAGTCACATGAAGGTCCACTTGTATAAATAAATGCATAATACATTATTTTTGCATGGCAATACTGAATACATCTTTATGTATCTGTGCTTTTTGTTTCGTGCCGAGATCGCGCGCGAAAACATTGTTCGTTTTTTTTAAGTGGAAATTTTTCGGACAATAATTCATAGTTCACTCAAAATAAATCTATTAAAATAAATTTGGAGTATAGATGAGTTAACCGAATGAATTTTGAAATCTAATCGAATTCGTGTAAAATATTGCCAAAATAATTTTAACCTAATTATCCTATCTATTACACTATACCTACCTTTTAAATATTTCTTTTTTTAGCCTATACTAACTAAATGCACGTTGCACAACCCTGTATTATAAAGCGGATGAGTTTGTTAGTTTGTTTGAACGCGCTAATCTCAGGACTATCACTACTGGTCCGATTTGAAAAATTCTTTCGGCTATCTAACAAGATAGCCCATTTATCCAGGTATAAGTATAGTAGAGTTTCTTGCCGGTTCTTCTCCATAGATATACTGCTTTCCGAATCGGTGGTAATTGTTAAAATATGTAATGACGATTCGAAAGTGCTTCTTAAAGAAGTCTAATTGAATAAATAAATGGTTGAGTTTGATATATATCATCACCCTAAGACCAACAAGAGCGCAGCGTAGCAATGCGGATGAAACCGCGGGACACAGCTAGTAATTGATACTCGAACGCTGTGATTCGCCCACCTTGCCACACGTATTGATCGAAGCTATGGTTGCAACGATGACGAATAATATCGCTTATACTTAATTACCATTGTATGATTAGTTCTGACGTCTTTTTTCTGAGTGTATAGTGAATTATGACGTCATAGCAGCACATGTGCTCCAACGTGGCCAGAACGTGCCTTTCGACGCGCCACTCCCGCGTGTTGGTGCACGCTTGCTTTCTCATGGTGTAATAGTACACGATTAGGAAAAATACTCAATAAAACATTTATTTACCTGCTTATTTATATTTACTTTATAGGTATAGATCAGAATATTTATCGGTAACAGTATTTCTCAAGAATAAATATGGTTTTGCTACTAACAATTTTGAATAGAAGCATAACGCGATTATATGCATTTTTTCATACTCATAAATCATAAGTTATGACGCATTTTCAATTATGTCACCATCACGCGTATAGGTCAATTTAATCACTGATAAATAACTCTCCTGTTAATAAAACCCTATTCTCATCAACAAATCAACTAGACTCACACAAAATCCACCTCAAACTCACTAACAACTGTTTAAAATAACATTTCATCCAATATTTAAAACCGCAAACCGAACAATTATCGATGAAATTAATAAACGAAAATCACGTGTCACCCCTGCGCATCTCCCTGCCTACGTAATATTACAGTCATTTCATAACAGGCTCCCTCTCCCCACATAATCTGCTTATGAAGCTGTCTGCCTCCCGGCCAATCAAAAAGTGGGGTCTGATCTGCGCTTCGACAATTGAAGCCTCCCTGATGAAAGCGGGATTATGGTTTTGATTCATACCGTGGAGCGTGTTTGAATATCATTTTATTGGTCTAATTAGTATCTATTGATATTATGTTATGTTTATTATTGATATCTGTATGTTTAAATTTGATTAAATTTGATACTTAGGTTTATTCCGTCAGTCCTCGGATCACAGACACAATAGAAAATCTATTGTGTCTCGGCCCGATCGGGCCGCTCGGTGGTCAATGGGTTATTATAACGACTAATAAGGAAATTGTAGAGATGATACTACAGTAAGTAAAAGAACAAAGTTTATTACTATAAAATGATGAAGTGAAAATTGGTGGAAAAGATACCTCAAAATAAATCAAAAAGTTATTTGATAGATTGCCCTTTCTAAGATCTAATAGATATCTAAATCTTTATTAAACATAACATTGATTAAAGTACCCACAAATAATACAACATAAACGCTGGTTTTCTTGCTCTGTTTAACATCACGCAGACAATACATAGGTACTTGAAATAAATAAGCAGAAAATCTATTTTAAGAAATCAAGGGCTCTTGAGAATTGAGACAGAGTGGTTGTATCTACCTCTGAGTAAGTAATTCTTATTGACACAAACTTACCGTATTCATTGAACTAAAAATATGAGAGGGGAGGGCTCAAGCTCCATTTATGGCTCAATAAATGAAGTATATTTTGCTTTCAGTAATAATTATCGGTTAAACGTTATAATATTATCTCTAAACTTTGGCTCTTTTGTTTTTCACGAAATTGATAACTATAATAGAATGTAATACAGCATATTATTTCGACCATATTATACAGGCCCTTCCTATTAAATGATAGGAAGGTCCTGTATGGTCCATGAGAAATTTCAGGAAAGAAAGGAAATGAGAAAAGAAAATTAGAAATTTTAGTAGAGATGAGTTGCAAGTTGCAACTCATCTTTCCTGAAATTGCAAAGCTTATCAGTTAAAACTTCTACAGTAGGTACTAATATTCAATGTAGCTTTTTACTACAATAAACGTAAATATAGGTACATCACGATACCTACAACCCACGCCTGACTATTGACAAATCATAAACTGTACACCGCAGTAGAGATATTGAAGCGTAGAGCTTTCTATGATACATAATATGTATATAATACAAAATGTCTGCCCTTTCAGGGCTACTATCGATTATTTGACTAAAATTAAGATAATTAAGATACAAAATACTCATATGAAAGTTAAATGAATGTATATTTGACATATAAAGTTTACAGTTTACACCTATTTACAAAGCAATATGAAATAAGTACATATATCCACAAAATACTAAAAAGATATTGCGATTAAAACACAATTTTGATTTGACGTCATGATTAATACCTAGTCATCAGTGATATCATCAGTTTCAAATATTATTACTGTGACCTTCCAATTTCCCATTAATTTTATTTCTTTGTGTTCTAGCTATGTAGTTATGTGTCGATAAAAACAGATGTACCGATTATTCTTTGACATGTCAAGGAAATTTAGTCCCATAAGGTCGTCAACTAACTTTAAAGTAATTATGGAACTAATAAATACTTATCTTTAACTTTTCTGTATATTATTATAAACGGGTGTCAATATCAAAATGAATACCATAAGGTGCCAACAACGGTTTTGACAAAATTCAGCCAAAAAATATGTACATTTTCCTGCCCTTTTCGTAGACTATAAGTATACAAGTACGCATACTTTAAAATGCCCTTTTATAAACCAAAAACTTATAGGTATGTATGGTATGTTTCCAATAGCCATAACACACGAAATAATTACGTCACACAGTCACACACACAAAGCCATGTTTACATAGAGCTTTGAGAATGGCGTATGCGCACGCAATGTGACTCATTTGAAACAAATGAATTATACGTAAGAAACAACGTGCAGATAATATAGGTAATTTTAGAAACCACTACAATAATAGTATAATGACGTCATTAAGGTAAGAAGATTTTTTTATACTTGATAATAAAATTAAATGAAGGTAGAGTAATAAAACAAGATTATTTATTAATGTAAGAATAAATAATAGAACAAGTTGATGATTACATTTTCTTATTGTTTACTGAACACTTAAATCATCCAATCATATTTTGAAAGCAATTATTGTAATAATTGTTGTTTTGCAATTCCTTCATAATTGTTATCATATATCATTGTTATCATCCTTCATAATATTTTTTAATACTGGAACCTCTATATTACAAGACACTGATTTTCGGTTTAAGATTTTATTGATTTAATTTCACCAGAAGTTAATTGCACGCCTCATAAGCGAAGCGTTGAGGTGGGTACTACTGTCACTTCGCACAAAACATCTGATTTTTCAAACTTAAAATGTCTTTATGTATCATACATTGCACTTGTAAGATAATACATACACACACATATTAAGAAAAAACACTATTTTAAACATTCATGATATTTTTGATGTCATTTTTGTTAATTAAACTAGTTAAAAAACAGTTTAAAAAAGTTCTGTCTTGGACGTCCGTGTGTCTGTATGTGCGGAGGATTTTCTTGTTAACACGATAGCGACCGAAATACTTTACTAATCGAGTCTTTTTTTTTCTCTTACGCTTGAGTATGCTCAGGAATAGAACCCTTTCATTTTTCAGGGTCTGATTCGATGTGGTTTAATTGTTATTTAATAAACAAAAATAATAATTAATAAATAATTATTAAAAAAAATTATGAGGCGTGCACTTTTGGATTTTCCAAATTATTTACCTACTACAATCGGCAAAATTGGAAAAATATTAACACATCGCATCGGTATGCGTTATAGACTCCTAGCTTTCCGCCCGCGGCTTCGCCCGCTTTGTCCAAAAAACATAATAAAATATATACTAAAACCTTCCTCTTGAATCACTCTATCTATTAAAAAAAACCGCATCAAAATCCGTTGCGTAGTTTTAAAGATTTAAGCATACATAGGGACATAGGGACAGAGAAAGCGACTTTGTTTTATACTATTTAGTGAATAGTGAATAGTGATACATAGGTCACAGACAGACAACAATCGTCACCGGTATGTTATTGCACACGTGTTTATCCGTGCGTCGCAAGCTTTGGTACCACGTTGTTGCAAGGGTAATGCACTTTCTCAGTATTTCCCTATTTTTCAGGACAAAAATAAATTTTTTTCTCATTGAAAATTCAAATTATGTAAGTATGTAAGTGTGACTTACGAGAATTTAGTTTAATTCTTTTTCAATCAATGATATTCTTAAAACTAAAAAGATATTACTTTTTAATAATGGCTATCGGCTAAAATTGATCAATTGAAATTGAAACAAATGTTATGAATGTTACTCAACATAAATTCTAATAACAATGTGTGAAAGGAGATAATTTAAACAAAATTTCATCCTAGAAAAACTTTAAAGTTTAAAGCTAAAACGAGTGATAGGTACGTAACATTATGAAGTTTCCGTTTTATTAATTATGATTTATGACGTCACCCGCATCCAGTAAAATAATTAAATAAAGCTTAGCAATATTTTTCTATAAATACTGTAAATTTAAAGTTTGCAATTTTCTATAACAGCTTTAATCCTGAAAAATCAAAGTTACCAATTTTCTTTAAAAAAGACATGTGGCACTCGAGGACTGCCGCGGTAAAGCTATTGCATAGCATGCCTTCACGCCGAACCTCCGTGCCCGTCGGAATGGGGAGCGTGAGGTTTTTTTTCATTACGGAATTTCTAGATTCGGTCCCCACGCTCAAGGCCCGCGATAGAAGCTATGCAATAGCTTAAAACTTAAAAGCTTTAATTGCTTATATGATGTGCGTAACTATTAAATTCAATATTGAAAAGATAAACTGCCTCTAGTCCAACGGCAGGTAAACCACGTAGAACTGCAAGTCCCACGCTGCAATTTTCAGGTCACTGTCTAGGATCTTTGTGCATCAGTGATGACAACACAAGTTTCTATCTCGCTTTAGCGCTACAGCGACGACGCAACGGCACGTGTCCGCCGGGCTTCGATTTTCATACAAGCGCTCCCGGAGTAACTTCGCGCTTGGCTCTCGAACAGTTCACACGTATCCACGAGCGACATTCGAATTCCAATTGACATTGTTTTTATCTGTGTTTGTGTTTTATCAACTGTGATAAGCAACCATGTGTGAGAAACGCATCAGAAAGTTTAAAAAAGGTTTGTTTCTTTCAATATTTATAATGAGAAAGCTTATATGGGAATCCTGGGCGGCGTTAATGCGCATGTTTCACTGACCTACGACAAAACAATGAAAATATTATGCATTTATCAAGTTACCTACGCCGTCTACGAAATTGCATTAACATAAATTAGTAAATAATGAATGGAGGCTATTTAATAATTTCCTCTGTTTTATTTTCATTTAAATATGTTCGTACCTATTGTTTTTACAAACAAAGTCTTGATTATATTGCTGAAATACAATCACATTTTTTTTATTATAAGAATATAAGTTTGTATATTAATAGTTTTACTCATTAGGCATTTCAATTTTATTCTAATTTTAAAGTGTGCTATGCTAATTTAAAGGTATGGATATTATTTTTCAATATCATCAAATAAAAAAAAAGCTTCAATTTTTAGATAAACTAGGTAGGTATAGGCATGGACGTATAAAAAAAGACGGACGGTATATCGCCTAAACATTGAGTGAAGCCTAGTAATGGCGGCGAAACATCCATGTGTGTGTGCCATGTTGCCATGGCAACAGCTGTCCTGATGACAATGGCGGCTGTATTTTTTTCTATAAATTTTGCCGTAATAATTTTGTCATTAAAACTTAAAAGAAATAACTTGCTTCCCTGTGGAATGTAATCCCTTGTGTTTTGTTATTTAAAATTGTACTGTTGCGATACCATTTAACCACGCAAGACGGCATTTTAAATATTTTTTGTGAAACAGTGACGCAGTTAATCAGTCGGTAGTTCACGACGTAATGGCGGCCGACTAGCTTACTATGGTGAGAGTGTGTGCGTGTTTATTGTCTTTACACGATCGCTAGCTTACTATGGTGGCTTCACGTTGTTTGTTCGTAAAACGGCGTCCGTCTTTTTTTATACGTCCATGGGTATAGGATATTTTGTCTATCCCTTTTTAATAACTAACTACTAGCTATTTAATTTTAATGAAACAAAATAAATTTAAAACTTGTTTTAATGTATCTGAGACTACAATTTCTTTATAGATATTATGCTCTATCCTATAAATATTAAATACCAAAATCTTCTAGCTCGAAATCGCGATTAAAACTTGTTTATGACCAAAACGCATCAAAGCATTATTTGCCTGCTTATTTCCGCAAGGAATTACAAAAACATTTCTATTCTGCCCAAAATAGTTCTCCAAAAACATAATTTGGATGCCTTCAGTACATTTGGTAAATGTTACGAACCCATATATGCAAATAATATATAATAAGATCGCATTGCAATACCATAGTAATTCAGAAGTTTATAAGGAATATTCCTACCTATACAGGGTGCGGAAAAGCTCAATGGCGAATGTTTGCGTTTATTTTCAACAATAACTGAAATGTGTGAAAAAAAGAATATAATGCGTGTTTTAGGACTAGGTCATTCCTTCTCAGAGAAGCCAAAAAATTATGCAAACTTTGAAGTCGCATAATTTGCTGAAAAAGATACTGTTGGTGTTTTAATAATGTAACTTTAGGAATGTTAGTGTTGCTAACGGTTGATTGTATAAAAACATCGTTAAACAGTTGGGAAACAATGGAAATTATGCAGCGGTACCTCTTGTATTCGCAGTATATTATCTTTAGTGTCATTACTCTGTATTTCAAAACAAATCATGCTAATCTTTATCAGGTAGGTGAGACATTGTAATTTTATGGAACAAGTTAATCCCACACGCGTTTCTTGCAATCAGTTCATTCACCGTTAATGGTTAGCGTACACCAGCTAAGACATTGTTTTACGTGTGCAATAATACAATATGTTTCATATTCACGATTCTGTTACGTTTGGTCCCCGAAAAAAAAAGCATTTACGAAGCAAACCTCATTAAAGTTAAGGAATATATTTTCCTATTTTCATTGAGATGTTTGGCCAAGTATTTCAAACTTTTCCTATTTCCCATAGTGTTTTAGCTCTATATGCAATAGCCATTATTAATCTATCCATTGTATGCTATGTTTGCAAATGAATTGATACCGTTATACCTATCTGAGGACCACACTTTTAATGTGCTGTTTTCATTTCGTAAACTTTTTTATAAGACTGTAGCTACAGCTTTGCGACTTTTCTTAAATCGTGTGCCGATTTAATACTACATCGATCGTTGAATTTATACTAATAAGTATAAAATAATCATTTCCAAAAGTGTCAATTTTACATTGATTTACACGTGTTTATTGTAAACACGTGACAGAAAACTGTGACGAGGTCAGTATTGTTTCGTGACACAAAGACGACCAATACAATACTTAAAACACACTCAAAAAGAAGCTCTTTTCTCAGCTCTCTTAGAATTAAATTGAAACACCACAGGGTGTTTACACTAACGCAAGTCGTTTTTTTTTTTTCAAAAAACCAAATGAAGGTTAAACGATTGTTTAGTAGGACTTAAGCGTTTAATATAAATTATAAACATTGAAGATTTTATTTAATATTTTTAATGCGTATTTCCAAAAAAGAACGTGATAATGTGTTTTACATGTGCCTTTATGAAAAGAATTTTAATAATTATTGTGCTAATGTATACCTAATAATTATTATAAAACAAAAAAAAGCCTGCAAGTGCGGGATCACTAGAAAAATAAACTAGTAGTTAGGTATATAAGTGGCATTATATAAGTACTTTATATAAGTGTGGTGCCAACTAAAACGTATGCTAACAAACGTGACTACCACCCGTGTGTGGTGGTGTGTGGTGTGGTGTGTTCAAGATTTATTTCAAAAATTTCTCATAAATAGTTATGACAGATTACGCAATATATTAAATACTAGCGGTCCGCCCCGGCTTCGCCCGTGGTACATATTTACGTTTTCTCTACATAAAAACCATCCTCGTACTTCAAGGAATATAATAAAAAAAGAATTATCGAAATCGGTTCAGCCGTTCTCGAGTTATGCGCTTACCAACACATTTTGCGATTCATTTTTATATATAAGAAGATTAAGTGGCACTTAAACTAACAAACAGCATTTCTACGAAATACAAGATAACAACATTCAATCGACATTATAAGGTTTTTCTGTATGAAAAAAATACCTGTAGATTTAATGACTTTTTACCCTAGAAGGCAATTTAAGGTTTTTGTAATAGCATTGTTTTATTATTTATAAATATTTGTTTGTTACCACTCTCCTCTACTCAAATTCGTATAAACTAATTTTCGTACTCGTGAAGAAAAATAAACAACCTTATTTCACGCATCAATGTGACTTTTCATAGATTTAGTCCCAATCAATATCAATTTTTAATGCTCTATTTAATAATATCAATTTTATGAATTCCAGGATCCAACATAACCCGTCTGCGTGAGGCTCGGCGTCTGCAACGCCTCCAATGGCTGGCCACACCGATCATACACGAAGAGGCATCCGCACCCCTTGTCACCCA
Organism: Colias eurytheme; assembly: GCF_061535395.1. NCBI lineage: Eukaryota > Metazoa > Arthropoda > Insecta > Lepidoptera > Pieridae > Colias > Colias eurytheme. The sequence goes on along the minus strand of NC_142999.1, from coordinate 5,693,236 downwards.
GACGACGCCAGAGAAGGTCGCACAAAACCGTCTGATCGTAGACCTGGCATGGAAGACTCTCGCTTTGATGCACAAGAACCGCCTCATTCAAGAGAAAATCGTCGCTCTACAGCGCGAGACATCTCAATTTGTATCTGCTATCATGAGCAACCCTGAAAATAAGAAACGTTACTTAGAATATGTACGCCTGTACAACGCAGGACTCCTGCCTGACCTGAAGAAGGAGCTTGAGGCCAAAACCCGAGTGAAAACAGAACCGGAATAAATCCTACGAAAAAATGACGTGATTGGCGAATGGGTGTTTTCAGCGTTTATTTGCATGTGATATTATTTTTCCTTCCTAATGGATCGCACTATTTTAAGTATTGATTGAATGTTTAATTTATAATTACTTATAGTTACTTACTTATTTAGAAATTATGAAGGTAACGTGTTACAATCTCTGAATCTGAAATGTTAATTTATTATATATAGTACTTATTAACACATACTTACATAGTACTAAGTATGTCATGTGTACGACTTACGAGTAGATATTTTGTAGTTTTCCATAACCAGCAATAATGTTTAAATACAGTGTCTTATTCAAAGAAGTTGTGGCTACTTTAAGAATCTTTCTTGTTATGAATTATAATGAGGTTGTAATATAAGAGGCTGTTAGTGTTTATATATCTTCGTACCCTTAATTATACAATTATTGAACATTTTTCTTAAATATTCTTAGCTATTATATTGTAATTAGATGGATAAATTTATAAAATTCTATCAACATCTAAATTGTAACTGTTCAGTTTTATGCTTTAAATTCAAAATAATATTATTCATAGAACAGATGTTAATTCGTCTAAAAATTATATTGTCCTTATAGGCTTATTATATAGTCAGAAATTGTAACAGGTTGATGTAATTTAGAGTGGTACGAAGTAAAACTCTTTAAATACTCTTAGGTTATAAATAAAGAGGGATAATACTTATGTAGAATATGCCCTCTTTATAAGTATTGTTATTTCTTTTATACGAAATTAGTTATTACTTCATATATGCATATTAGTTGTCTAAATTGGAACTCGTAAGAAAATTGTACAGCAAATTATTCCCTATTTTTTTAACTGATCTAAATGAAAGTGATAACTGATAATTAAAAAAATATTTAAACCTATTTAAAGTTTTGGAAACATTAATTATTTGCTCTATAAGTTATCTATGGTGGACTATAACTGATGGCCGCTTAAACAGACAAAAAGTCCCCCAGGTATTAATTGTATAAATTGCATTTAATAGTAAGTATTTAGTTCAAAAAGCACAGATCTACCAAATACTGTGTTCATTTTATTGCTTCTATGTAGGTAGTTTTTTTTTTAATTATCACAAAAGTTTAATTTTAAGAATAAAAGTAGTCGTAAAGGCACGTTTAACGCGAAGCGTGTAAGTACAAATGCTACTTCAAAATTTTTTAAACTCGATTAAGAGTCACATTTTTCCTTTAGTAATAAAGACTGTTTAATTTCCTTTTACGTATAAAGTACTTACATAATTTATGAAGTTGTTATTCCGAAGAAAAGTATTATAAAATTATGATTGAAAAATTGGAAGCACAAGTCACAGCCCTTGATATAAGGAATAATGCCTACAGCATACAAACCATTTTGGTTGACATTTGAATGATAATTGCTACCATTTGTGTATGTACCTATCACTATGTAAACTTCTCAACAAAAAATGTGTGATTCATGTACCTATTTTATTTGAAATCCAGTCCATGCTATTGCTTTAAAATTGTATGTTGGGGTTATGAATTGGAATTCCACATTTAATGGTACCATACATAAGTCAAAATATCATGCACGGCTCCAAAAAGCCTGGATGATTTTTTTGTACTTTTGAAGTGAAAACTTCTTTAGCGGCGTTGGGTATAAAATCTTAAACTCGCGTCAGGACACGTGACCTGAACCTGATCGAAAAAGCGTAAACATGCTCAACGTTAATAATTATCAAGTTTTCACTTCTGCCGGCACTCCCGGAGTGAAACCCGTCTTTTTTTTATTTAATTACCTACATTATTTATGTGTGCGTGTGTGTACCAACTTCAAAGATTTGTTTACGCTTATAATGTTAACGCGTTTTACATGTATTACCTGTATGTCTTTGCTTAATTAGCTTACAAGAAAATTTTGAATAAACTAGTCTTGAATGAAAATACTTTTGTTTCTTTTGTTGTTTATCACAATGGAGCAAATTAATCAAAATGCTCCAGGCTTCAAACCTAAATAAATGGGCAAGAAAATTGATTTTCCAACTTATTTCGATCTTTTGCATTCTCAATAATGGAAAAATAGAATGCTAAATTAAACAAGGAACATTATAAAAACATTGATAAAAACGACATTATGGCTCGGAACTCAGGACTCTGAAATCGCTTGTAGATTTTTTTATATCGGCAGTAATAGGTAGGTAATGTAAGTAAATGCTCTGTGTAAGTAAATGATAACATTAGTTATGTAATGGCATAAATCTAATAGGAACCTACAATTTTTCTAAAATAAGGGTGGATAATGACATAATATCGTTGTTAGTCCGGGATACATCGCCCATTTTTGCAAGTGATTACTATCAAGCTAATTTTTCGTGAGTAGCTTTATTTTGATGAGATGCCCAATAATTTCATGTACCTATAAAACTCTCGATTGTGGTAGCTACCAGAGGAAACAAGGATAAAATATTTTGATTTGATGGTTCTCAAATATTAATTACTAACTGAATGTTTTTTTTTTTGTTCAATCTCAAGATAATTATCGGTAAAACTGTACATTATAGGGCGTGGAATTTGGGGGTAGTGGGGGGTGGAGAGAGGGGGGGTGGGTACTAGGAACTTCCCCTGTAAAGGGGGGGGCGCGAAAATTAATAGTTTTCGAGATATTTACAAATTAAGTTTTGGTCCGCCTAAAGCAAAGGGGGCGCAAAGTAAGGACTTAGAAAATTTTTGATCTAAAGTGAAAATTGTATAGGAATCATAAAATACATAATTTTTATTCAAAACGCTAAAATAAGCATGTTTTATAAAAAAAACTTTTTCTCTAAAATAAAAAATGGCCGAGATATTCGCCCTCAAAGATTGATGATTAAACCTAACCTAACCCTTTCCCTATCTCCTCATGTCTTTTTTATATTGTCTCAGACACTGCCTTAGCTCCGGCGCTACGGGAAGTGCAGCCCTTCCGCCCTTGCGTGACAAAGCACGGTCGCCCGTACTCCACTTCGCAGCTTCAGCTTATTGGTCGCCTTCGGCGACCAGCCTCAGCCGCTCCGCTCCGCACGGCTCCCGAGCTTTGTCACGGCGGGCGAGGGCTGCTCTCCCTCCGCGCCTCCGGCTTTTTACATACACTCTAGGGGTAGGGCAAACAAGACCACGTGGAATTCGGGGTTGACAGCTTCGGTTCTGTGGCAAGTCTTATGATAATGCAATGATTATTTTAGCGTAACGTTTTTTAGCTAGATTCGGACTTTCGCAGCTTAATATTGAATACATAATATTCCATCATTGAAAAAATTTACATTTTACAATCCGTCATGTATCTTGGTAATTATCAAGTTTAGAGAAAAGTTGCCCCAACAAAACATGCTTTTATTAGCGTAATCTTTACGATAAAACAATAAAATAGGTGTTATAATGATACCAACTCCATCAAAAATTTTCTAAGTCCTGCGCCCCCTTTGCTTTAGGTATTTTTTTCCAGTTCCACATTGATCTGAAGCAATTAATATTAATTATTACTTTACAATAATAGTTTTCAATACTAGTAATATTGCATTAGCTCTTTGATTTGAAATATGGCAGATTTAATGTAATAGACATTAGTATGACCTGTAGTTTTTTTTTTTGTTTGAGTGGGAATCGCCCTAAAGTCGCTTCTGGCACTCGCCGGCCGCTGCCGCGGCACGCTCGCTTCGCTCGCTCGGCTCGTGCGGCAGTTCAAATGTTAACCTAACACGCTCGTCGCTTCGCTCCTCGCTACCTATTTGTATGCTAAAAGTAAAAGTTTAATAGTTTTGTACAGTTTTAGGGCTTAACAGGAGTACGCACGAAACGTGGCAACTGAAAGGTGGCAAACGAACGGTAACTGAAAATGACGTCGTTATTGTTTTGTTCCACGGTACAAAGCGTACAATTATGGACAGCGCTAGTCGTCCGCTAAACGGATGAATAAAATAAATTAGTCGTCCGATTACCGGATGAATAAAATAATTTAATCGTCCGATAACATCTATTTATCTATATAGTTAGGTTATCGGGGTTTCTTTAGAGAACTGCCGCACGTATTATAGGTTTTTTGTGGGGGGAGGAGGGCACACGTAGGTATTTGATTTTTTTTTGCGCGTCGACGGAGCCCCGCTTCGCGGGGCTCCTATTTCTGTGTAGTTTTTTTTTTAAAGAAACCTAACCTAACCTAACCTAACGGCTAACCTAACCTAAACTAGATTTTTTTTTTGCGCGTCGACGGAGCCCCGCTTCGCGGGGCTCCTATTTCCGTGTAGTTTTTTTTTTAAGAAACCTAACCTAACCTAACCTAACGGCTAACCTAACCTAACTTGATTTTTTTTGCGCGTCGACGGAGCCCCGCTTCGCGGGGCTCCTATTTCTGTGTTGTTTTTTTTTAAGAAACCTAACCTAACCTAACCTAACCTAAAGGCTAACCTAACCTAAACCTAACCTAACGAATTGAGGGTGAATATCTCCGCCATTTTTGATTTTAGAGAAAAGTTGTTCCTATAAAACATGCTTATATTAGCGTTATCTTTACGATAAAACACTAATAAATAGGTGTTAAAATGACACCAACTCCATCAAAAGTCCTGCGCCCCCTTTGCTTTAGTCCAACCCAACTAGCTTTAGTGTTAAAAGGTTATCTAGTAATCCGAATAATCGGACGATTAAATTATTTTATTCATCCGGTAATCGGACGACTAATTTATTTTATTCATCCGTTTAGCGGACTACTAGACACTTCGATTAATATTTTTGTTAAATTATAAATTGCGAATATTAATAATTTTATTTTATTTAATCTATTTTACAAAAACTATACTTAATAATAATTATTTTTAATGTTGTTGTTAAAAAATATACAAATTTCATAAATAAAATTTTAATTATAATATTTTTTTTGTTAGATAGAAATGTTTTACCTGAAATGAAACGCGTTTGACAATCGCTGTAGGTCAATTTGACACTGTCATAACAGTAAGTTCGCGTTTCAAAGATAAAATGGAGTAAAATTTTCCGATTTTCAAAAATTCGTAACTCAAAAACAAAAAGTTTTCGCGCTGTGAAATTTCAGATTTAGGTTCCATAGGACAATAGCTAACCACAAAAAAAATTACGACTCTCAACTCCACGCCCTATAATGTACAGTTTAGCCTAATTATCTAAATTATTCGAAAAAATATTTGTCCTACAAAATCTATGGTTTGATCAAAGAGTCCCCCTTTCCAATGTGTATCGATAACGAAGTCATCATTAATGATTACTAACCAGCTGATTTTTTTATTTTCACTTATTTAATACTTATATAGTTAATTCAACAGACATATTGTCCTACAAATTGCGTAGTAAATATTTGAGAACCGTCAAATCAAAAATTTTCATCCTTGTTACCTCTGTAAGCTACCACAATCGAGAGTTTCGTACATGAAATTATTGGGCATCTCATCAAAATAAAGCTACTCACGAAAAATTAGCTTGATAGTAATCACTTGCAAAAATGGGCGATGTATCCCGGACTATGTGATTTCTATATTCTGTAGCCACCTATTCTGACCACGCAGTGAATACCTACCTACTTAACTGTATGAACATGAACTGTGGTATGAACGTATGAACTAAGTATTATGATATACTTAGGTACAACTTCCTTCAAAAAAATCTACAAAATCCTTCCTTGTAACAAAAGCGCGCAGATTAAAATATAGCCGAGGGTCTTTTTTCACTGCTACATGATACCGCAATAGGTACGTCAATAATTAATTCTTATCCTTAACCTAAGTCCTTAACTAACAATGAGTAGATAATAATTGGTAAATCTTTCAGTTTTATTTTTAAATTTAATCAACCGGCACTATGGGAAAGCTTTCGCCAACGCGAACGTTAATGATAGGTACGACTAGATGGCACCTCTGTGACACAACCAATTATAAATTATTTTATGTAGGGAGTTTTTAAAATAATTTTAATTCAGATTCATTAATGAAGCATTAATGATTTCCAAAGCAAAAATCTACTAGAGAAATAAAACTATCTTCCAGTATTGCCAAAGTTTGTAGTGACTGAAAAGTACTCGAGTATCAATTAAAAAATGTTAGGATTGCCTACACATAATATGACTAACATGATTTTAACTTATACCATGGAAGAACAGCCGACAACAGCCTTCTACGTGCTTCTACTTTGAACGCTTGACAAAAACCATAGACAACATTTATCACTTTTTCGATATATTTCCAAAATCTAAGTCACGTTACTACTCTGACAGAAAATGTGACAGCTTTGCTTAGAAGCAAAAATATTACTATGTCTGTCTTTTTTGTCCACATGGAGTGTTTCCTATGTGTGAAGAGTTTAACTAGAGAGAATTTTGATCCAAATGTTAGCAGTTGTCAATAATTGTCAATTATTGTCATTTGTCAAAAACGATATCTGAATTCCGACGATTCTAATTTCTATCTTCCGGCATCTACCGGTGGTTTTTGTTTACTATTTTTGTAATCAAATCAAAGTATAAGGACTACGTACAACAACACACTATAAATATTAAATATTGTTAAAATAATGAAAGCGCTTATACAACGGGTAATGAATGCAAATGTGACAGGTAAGTAATTATTTTTGAGGTTACAACCATAATATTACGTATTACATATTTACCGAAAGTTTATGAAGAGATCGGAATCAAGTTTTGAATCACTGGGGGAATAATAAATAGAAAGAGTTTCGCTCCTACGAAGACTACATTTGATGTAGTTCATTATTTTGAATTAAAAATCATAATATTTTTCATACCTAGCATCTAGCATATTCAATTATTTTATATAGGACATTTTCTTACAGTAAATGGAGAATTAATGAGTAATATAGGACAAGGACTATGTGTGTTTATTGGAATTACTCACAATGATACACCAAAAGATATGGAGTATATGTAAGTGTGAAATTTTTTTAACGTGATAACGTTTTTAAAATCGTTTTAGTCGAGTGACATGTTCAGAAACTTGTGTCACACCAAAACCTCACGAGCGCGATCGCAGGTATAACGAGAGAGAGACGGACCGATCTCCCGTCTCATCTCGAGCGCTGCCACCAATAAGACGTTATCACGTAAACATCTCGATCGTAAACCTACTTTACAAACAACCAATTTTATTTTTCATAAATTTAGAAATATATTTTTATTTTTTATATGTTTTTCTTTTAAATCTGAATTCTTATTTAGGTGGAATTTCACTAGTCCTTAAAACAATTTAAATATTACTTTATTTGCTACAAAAACATTAGTTTAAACTGTTTTGCATAATTATTTGTCCCAGTAAAAAAAGACTTGGATATTGAAGTGGCGTTCATTGAGTTTACACAATATAGTTTAAACACATTTGAATCTGTACATTCTTTTTGAGATTCTATGTTAGTAATTAAATAAAATTTATTCAAAATTTCAGGGTTCGCAAATTATTATCCCTAAAGCTGTTCAATGATGAAAATAAAAAAAAATGGAAGAAGAGCGTAGTTGATGAAGATTTAGAGTTACTATGTGTCAGTCAATTTACATTATATAATACATGGAAGGTGAGAATTGGTTTATGTTAATAGCTTTATTAATTTTTAAATGTAATAAAAATCAAGTTCCTGTGGCCTAATTGATTAGAAATTCATTAAGAAAATGTATAAATTAAAAAAGTAATACTTACACTAAATAGGAAACTATTACAATTTGATAGAAGTAATTTAAATAATAATTTTCATATTTCTATTTTCTACCGTCTGTTTTTATTATCAAAAATGAAAACTTAATGTTACTTTAAAATAAAGTGTATGATTTAACGTTAATATATTTTTTTCATATTTTTAGGGAAATAAACCAGATTTTCATCTTGCAATGCCAGGAGACAAATCAAAAGAATTTTATGAGCAGTTCATCCAAATGCTTAGAACTCAATATAAGCCAGAAAAAGTAAAAGGTAATTTACTTCACTCCTAGAAAGTGTAAAGAACATTTTTAATTAGTTAATTCATTCAGAATAGTGAAATAAAACCAACACAAAAAAATTCTATAGCAGTTCTAAGTTATCAGAATAGTATAGTAGTATTTTAGTTATTGTAATAACAATAAAATACACAAACTATTCACAACAAAATATAAAAACTAAAGAAAGAGTAGAATGTCTAGATCTATACTAATATTATAAAGCTGAAGAGTTTGTTTGTTTGTTTGAATGAACTAATCTTGGGAACTACTGGTTTGATTTGAAAAATCCTTCAGTGTTTATCCATTTATCGAGGAAGGCTATATATTTAGGCTATATCATCGCGCTAAGACCAACAGAAGGGGAGCAATGCGGATAAAACTGTGAGGCACAGATAGTTTATTTATACAGAATTTTTCTCAGACTCCTACTTACTATGAATGATTTTATTAAATAAATACTCATTAATTTTTTTTTTTAATTTTCTTCAATAATTTATAGATGGTGTTTTTGGTGCCTACATGCAAGTGTCAATACAAAACGACGGCCCGGTTACATTAGAAATCGAATCTCCAGTAAACACTGGAAAAAATAAAAATAAAAATGCATCTAAAGACAACGCTCCTTTACAAGCAGAAGAAAGTTTAGAAACGTAAATGATTTTATTGTGTGATTTAATAATTTAAATCTTAAATAAATAGAATTGTGTAAATATTATTTTTAAGAATTATTTATAGGTATAATAAATAATTATACAAATTTTTATATTGGCTTTAATTTTCTGAAAGATTCCATATAAATATTATAATTGCGAAATTTGGTCTATCTGTTATGCTTTCAGAACTCAAGATAGGATACTTTTTTATAAATCCCACCCAATAGATATAGACCGGGAGATATTGACACAAAATTTCGAGTCATTTGTAACAGGATGGCGGTTCTACAGGCGGTAGTGTCATGCCATACTTTTCCGGTGTGCCTTACAGCCCGCCATACCGACGCGAATGTGTTGATTTAAATAAAACAATTATTCAACCATTTGTACCAGGCTAACTTTTGCACAGGTAACCATCGTCGTTCAGCCATTTACGAAAATCGCCATGCCATACTTTTCGGACGATTCCAAATGGTCGCCATACCGCCGAAAATCTGCAAAAAAATTTTATTTCGCCAAACTTTTTGTACCAGTATTGCATTTCGATTTTTGGAGAGTATTTGATAAAATGTGACCATTATTATATTTGCCATACTTCTAGTAGGGGGAAAAAGTGCTGTCATACTTGAAAAATTAATTTATTATTAATTTATATAAGTGAAGATTTCCAACACCTAGATCTTTGAAATTTTGTATTTATATTCGTTGATCCTCAAACTTACAGGAAAAATAAGTGCCATACTGTTACAAATCGTTTGACTTTCGCTATTTTCCGACGAGTTCGACTAACGCCCACGCGACTAAGCCGCTGGTACCAGCGTTCACACCATCATTTTTCTTTTTGTCATTGCGTACTAAGACCCCTGTAGAACCGCCATCCTGTTACAAATGACTCGAAAATTTTGTGTCAATATCTCCCGGTCTAATAGTAATGTAAAGAGATATTATTTGTATACGTAGTATATTATTATTAGTCTGTGATATTATGGTCGGATAAAATTGTATCATTTATTACACTTTTCTTTCCTATAAGGTAACTAGAAAGGAGTGCTATTGTTACTTTATTTGAGTGATAGCAATTTAATATTCTGAGTCTGTACTACTGCATACGAAGGAAAAAAAATTGAAAGGCTTTAAATATATGTAATTAATCCATCAGTCCTCGGAATCACAGACACAATAGAAAATCTATTGTGTCGCGCCCCGATCGGGCCTTACGGTGGTCAATGGGTTAATATATAGGTATATATTCATCTTAGTTTCAACCTTGGGTATTTTCGTGTAAATAAAATACAATCTTATTAAAAAAAAACTTTATTTTGAAGTAATGGTTATTATCTATTAACAATTAAGTTAACGTTAGGCCAGTGCGTCAGCAATTAAGTTAGAAACTATTACATAGATGATATGCCTACCGCTAAGTCTATAAGATATTGTTATCAACGCATCAAACTTCATACTAGGTACACACAAACACTACGACTATGGTCCTCCTTGTTAACAGATAATCGACCAAAATTCAAATACATTTTAATACTAAACGAGTAGAAAATAAACTAAAAAAATGTATAAACAGACAAAATAAATGCAATCTATAAAATCCTCTATTTAAATTATGATAATGAAATTCAACAAACGAGATTAAAGGATACTTAAATAGTGTCGAACATTAATATAATTTACGTTATTTTAATATTATCAATTAGCCTGTGTGCCGCATGATTACTATTTCTATACGGTGAAATATAGATATATAATCACTGTTTCCGTTTCACGCTTCTATCAAACACTGATTTTTCCTAGAATTTTCAATTCATCACCAATCAAGGCACTAATCGTTTTGGTATATTGCTGACATCCTCACTCCTAATTCAATATCAATCGATGCGTAAACATGCGCTTATGTGTGTTAAGATTACAATTTCCTTTCCTTATGATAAGAGTTGAGATATAGAGTTTATAAGAGTAACGGAAACGAAATTATGCAAACGTCGGAATTTAGTGCGATCCGTTAAATTTATAAATCTATATTTTCAACAAGGATTCTATATCTAACCGAATATTATTACTATTACAAAAATATCTATCATCTATTTCTAAAGTAATGAAATAAAGTGTTACTGGGACAGGCTAAGGATTTTATGAACATATACCCTTTCTGTTAAAATGGACGTAATTTTAATGTGTGCACGTTATATAAATTAAATCCGATACTACTTAAAATTTAGTAGATTAAAAATATAAATTATTAATGATTTCAATGGAATAAATGCGAATGTTTGCACCGAGAATGCTTATTGTATTAGCTTTAGATTTAGTATTAAAATCACAAAAGATTGGCGCTACAAGTTACAACTGTATTACAATTACAATTATTATAGAAAACTAACTAATGGGATATAAAATTTAATGTGCTAGAGCTAGACTATAAACATCGTAATTACTTAATTTACAATTTGAAATTAGGTACAATCCACATTAATTAATTATGATTAGATACAATACGCGCATAGACAATTCATTCGCCTGTCAAAAAATAGCGCCAATCAGATGTGATTCGAAATTCAAAATTCGAGAACGTAGTTTTTTGTTTTTTGTTGACGAGACGGCGGTAAATGAGTGTTATTTGGCCGCTTCGGTGACCGTTGCTGTGATGTTGGTAGTCTACCAGAGCCCTGACGAGTAGCCGCCGGGGGGAACGCGGTTATGAAGAATGCTGCTGTGGCCGTTTATCGATGTCACCATGTTAATTTGACCGTTCATTGATTTGTAGCCGTCGCCGGTGATCGGGTTGCCTTCTGTAAATTTAAATATTGCATTAGCACAAATGTGTTTGTGAACAGGGAATCATGCAAAGTTAGGTATATTCAAGTATTGAATACTAACTATAAATATGTGTCACAAGAAAATTTGAATTTATTACACAGTAAGCAAGAATAATATTATAGAGTGAAAAACTATTTAAATTACATGAACGATGTTTATGAAAACAAACAAAAATCGCAATTCAATCTTAGCCCATTTGAATCCATAAAATAAAATGTGTACCTAATGATACAAATAATAATTTAAACCTGAAAATGACTGTCATTGTTTTGCGATTTATGATGTTTAGAAGCTACTTATGATATAGAAATTTCTGGAATATAAGTCTAAAACATTTTATTTAAAAACTCTACTGCGTACGTACATACATGCAAATTAAAACAACATTCAACAATTTGGGCCTAACGAAGTCTATCTAAGGATGAATCCGTATATAATAGTACAAATGAAGCTAGATAGAGTTAAAAAACATTATTATTTTCTAAATATACGTAACTAAATAAGTGTAGGACAAAAGACGATACCATAGAGTAGAAAAAAAATTGCGTGCTCTACTTATTGCTAATTAATTTATTCTATATTAACTACAGGAATACATAATATTATAACATTAAAAAAAACAACAAAAAGCATAAAAATATAAAAATAACAAAGTTACAACTTACAACATCAAAATACTTATGCTAACACAAAACACAACTAAATTTTTCTATTAAATACTTCTTTAACACCAAAAAGCCTAGTATTGAGAGCTTAATTTAGGGACATGAAGGAATCGTCTCAAAGATTTTTGCAAATAAACTCGAATATTCAAAGTGCTGTAGAATAAGGTCTTTGCCTGGTGTATTATAATTTACAGCCGGTGCTCCTTCAGTCTAAATTAAACACCCACCCATTTCTCTTCGGCGAACATAGTCTACATAATACGTCTTATGTTTGAAGTCCTCTGGGTGTCGGTTTCTATCAAACAGGAATCCGGGAACATACTTATGAAAAATTGGAGGGAAACCCGTCAAAGTACTGGGACCGGGACCGCATGAAGTCTGAAGAGGCATGACATCAGGGATAGGACCGTCTCTTTCGTATTTAAAAAGAGTCGGAGGGGCATCGAGGTTAGCTACAACAAAAGGATCTATCGGCCCGTCCAAACTGGGAACGGGATTATATTTATAGTCAAGTTGAGGTCTTTCTCCTAAAGCGGAAGTCATACCGACAAAAGCATGTGGCGGTAAAGGGTGATGCGGTATGTGATGTTCCTTCGGTTCGAGGTAATGTTGTGCTGGAAATGGAGGCCAATGCCTATCAAGAACCAGTTGAGGTTCGAGAGAGTCTGGGTCGATTATTGGATGTTCTATCTCAGGATCATCAGTTTCGAGACCGAGCAGCGTGTAAGGGGTCTGTCGAATGTTTAAGCTGGGTTTGGTCGTGGAGGGTACGTAGTAGTTTGCGGGTTTAGGAGGCCATTCGGGAGTGTAATATCGATGGGTCGGTTGTGGTTCATGAGGATCTTGTGTATAGTCGGAGTCAGCACCTCGCAGGGCGGCGCCCGGATGTCTGCGGCGTTGCGGAGGCAGTTGCACACCGTCTCCAGTCACTGGATTCCTCTTCGGTGGCGAGTACGATACTGACCATTCAGAACAAACGGTTTTCATCCGAAGATAGACTTACATTATACATTATAACAACTTCGATATTTAATACTAATTTCATTCATTGAATGCAATACTATTGTTCAATAGATATTTAAAGACCAGTTCATGCATATTGCATAGTACACAAATATGATCTTCATTGATAGATGAGATCTTTGAAAATTTACATTAAACATAAACATTGTTTGTGATCTTATCAAACAAAATTATTATTGTTTCAAATCTTTGTTTTCATGCTCGGCTTAAACAAAGCATTGTATTATTTTGAGCCATTGTTACAATGTATTCGGCGATAGCATATACACATTTTAGCATAATCATTAAAGTATTATATGAAGGGTATTAAAGAAGATAAGTGTTTATTTTGTGAAGCGATCTCTGTAGCGTGCACATATGCAATTTAATGTGCTTTGGGCACGCGAGCCTAATACCACATACACAGAGGTTGCATATTCTGCAGAATTAACAACATCTATGTAGGCTTGATATTAAACGAAAGTGGAAAGGAATTCACACACACGCTCTTGCAATACTTATGACGCCTTCGAGATTGTATAATTATACAAATTCTCCACGCCACTATAGTTTGTTATTACCGTCACTAACATTTTATGGGTTTGCTCGGTCTTAAGTAATTTGTATGTTGAAAGTAGCCCTACAGCAGTCAGGTAAAATATTTGTCCGACTGTGACTGTTATAAAACCCACATTCATAGGTACATTACCTATAATTATGATTGCAGTAAAAGTTGTAAACAATGATGTTAACATTGCGGAGCAAATACTTCCAACACGGCATGTTCATTGTACATTTAGTGTGGTTGAGTAACGAAAGTTATAATTAAATATGTTTAGTTTTAATTAGTGTTATAAAATAGCGTACGCGCTTGTGGCAGTTTTAATTTATCACGTCTTGTAGATATTAATTATTAGTGATTATGTCGTTATATGAAAATGAATCAATGTTACGTGTTTATTATTGCATTAGACCTCTAACGCATCTCCCTGTACTATCCCAATATACCAGGACAGCATAAACAGAAAGATGTGTCAGAAGTAGCGATATGAATTCCCATCCACGTTCGATCGGCTCTCAATGATTGCAAGTGCTATCGTGCCTACATCAGAATCGACTCACAGTGGTCAGCTGGCTCCGTCTCACCTCTGCTGGGCGTGGACATGGCGCTCCCGTTCATCTTGGGCGAGTGCGCGGGGCTGCCGCCGTTAGCCGCATCACCGAACTGGATGTGACTGCGGATCGTGTCCGTTATCATTGGCGTCACTGATGACGATCCACCCTGGAATGTGCGATTAATAATGTTAACCCGGTGAGTTATGTAGTAGGCTAGTAGTAGGTTCCTTATAAAATTGTAGCATTTACAACAAATCTTACTCGAAAAAGGAAAGGCAAAGTCGTATTACAAATATAATAACTTCGTCATTGCTGTTTAATTAAAATGCCTCATTTCTCTGATCTGAGAATGAGGACAATGTTAGTCTAATAAGCTCCAAATCCATTTTATTTCCCTAGCAATTCTAAATTTCCACCTTCTTTTTAGATTGTCTTTTTTCCCAACTACAAAATACCTTACCTGACCAAATAGTCTGGAGTGCGTGTCCCTTGGGCGAGTCGGTGTGTCCTTGACGTTGCGTGGCTTGGACGAACCGTTCTTGACGGGACTGCCGCCATCCGTCACATCGCCGTTGAAGATCTCCGCGATGCAACTCTTCGGCGCATTTGGAACTCTGAAATTAATTTTTTGAATGTGAATTCGTAGACTAATACGAGGAGGTCTTATTTTATTGATAAATCGGAACCGTGAGTGAGAGTTATTTACCTGTAGGTCTATAATAGTATTTATTGTGGTATGTTGATATTTGATAACTCAAAGTTCAAAATAAGTATAACTCCAGGATGAAATCGATCGTAATTACATTTGGTACAAAGAATTAAACTACAATAAAATTCAAAAACTTAAATCTCATGACGAGAAATTCAACTGAATTGAAAACTTATCCAACAAGAAAACAAAAACAAACCACAATTTATCTTAATTTTAAACTGTTACTACTTTATATTATAGAAATGGTTGCCAAAATAATACTTCCAGTTGTAAACACTAGATGTTTCCAGAATTGAGCAGTCCCATTAATTATATTTCATGTTAATTGAAGACTGCTTAAAATTAATATTTTGGAGGAAATCCCAGACTGCTTTTCCGAAAAATTCTCCTCATTGAATTGTAATTAAGTTTTAATGATGCAACTGAATGTAGGTACATACCTACTGTATAGTGAATACTGAATGCAGCACCCTTTTAAAATCCTATTTACATACGGATTATTTTACCGCAACCCGATCCGAAAAGTTCATTAATACTGAATGCACATTATGCACTCCCTTCGCCCGAGTGGACATGCATGGTCAAAACTGCCGCGCGGGACGTACCCACTTCCGCAGGGGGAACCTCGTGGTCAAACACTAATCAATACATTCGCGTTAAAAAACCATTACAATTATTTGAAGGGTCTCCTAACTCAAGTTCATCGACCTCACTATTGGTTTTAATATTTTAATCTCGAGCCAATCTGTTAATGGCGATTTGGATCGCATGCAATGCCCTTTTCATTATGTAGATACGTGTTTAGCTCCATGTGATTGAAGTTAAACAACATCGCCTCCAACATTCACGCATTATTATTACAATCATTACGCGCTCTTCATGAAGTCTATTTTAATTGTAGAGATTTCCACAAGAAAGCAAGGAATAAACACTCCGAAGAGATCTCGGGAGCTGTCAGCGCTTATTTTCTAAATTGCACGGTAACGAAATAATTTCTAAAACAAGATCGCAATCAGGAAAATCATTATCGTTAAGTTTAACAAGCTTGTATGCGATCTTATAAACGTGCTAGATTTAGTGCCGGGGTGTCAAGTAAATTCAACATGATATTAGATTAGCGGCTGGGATAGACATAGTACATATATGTATGTATAATAAGGATGCGTATCCAGTCGAGATAAACGGGGAAGCTAAGCGGCAAACGATCATAAACAAATGTTTATTTATTCTTGAATAAAATATTCTACGGAATTGCCGATTATAATCATGCAATTTTGAATAAACTTATCCTAATAAAAAACGATGCCTTACCTACGGTAGTAGATGTAAAAAACGGCACATATAGGCGGTAAATATTTACATGTCTAATACTGAGATGAGTGCAATCAGCACATACCCATACATCAAGTTCTTCAGACTTCAATACAATTTCTAACACTACTTACTTAATTTTGTTTACAAAAACCTATCATCATCACAATGTAATCTACCGTTCGACATTCGTCAATTCACTCAACTCTTTTCCATCAGCACTGAGGTTTGAAAGCAAAAGACTTTTCGAAGTATGAAACGCAACCCTACTCACATGCATGGTAAAGCACCCTTAATGTACCGCCTGAAGCACACGACATGCTGAAGATGCGATAACGAGATGTCATTTATAGCTCGGATGTGCGGCTGCCATAATTTGCACTCATAAATGGTTTTGGATTTAACGCTACATTAACTGACATGAAATGAACTGTTTATAAAAAAAAGGCGTGTGGCTGATGATGAATTTTATAAAATTACTAAAGTTGATTGAATATTGATGAAAATAATTAGAGCTTATTATAAAAGAAAAATATTGTAAAGATGCTCTATATTTTCCACTTATATCTTTCGTTATCAATCCAACTTTATTTGTAATCGAATTAAAAGTATTCTCTATTATTGCTTTCAAAGAGCTATAATACAAATATGAAACCTCATACAATAAATGTCAACCTTAATCTACTTTATAAAAGAGCCAATAAAACGTATAACTCCAGCTATTCCAACGGAGCTTAATCGTCTTTTTACCCATTTCTTCAGCAACCTATTAGTTCCTATCTAAGGCCAGTACATTACAATTTATGTAGCAACTCATGTAATAGGCATCAATTTCAAATGCGGCCGAGCAAAACTATTCGAGCGTGCAGACTAACATGTGAAAGCATATAAATACTATCTCAGTCACTGCGCAGATATTTTATCCATTTACATTTATTTTAAATATCTGAAATTGGATAATTTACAGGTTAAATAGTTGATCCAGATTCTTTTCATTTATTGAAATACCTACATAAGGAAATTAGACATTATTAACTGATTTATATCCTGACAATCAATCGGTAATTGAAAATATTTATCTGCATACAGACGTATTGAAAGTATTGAAACGTCACACGCTATCGTAAATTTCGTTGTCGACCGCAATTTATACGAAAAACTATAAATGCAAGAACAATCAATTCATTTATCACCGGCCAGTTCAGACAAAGAGAAAACAAACATTCACGAGCTTTGTAAATCTAAAACTCCCATTCTTTGTGTTTGATGCGACACTCACGACAAGACCGCGACCGCAACGCACAGTAGCGCGACAGCATAAATGCCTCGCCTTAGATATCTAGATTCTAGATCCAACAATCGATAAGACAGCGCGATATAAAGAGTACCGACATGAATATTATGATAGCTATGTGACGGTTTCAGTATAAATCTCAAAAGATCTGGTTCACTGAGTAGGTTTTGAGATTTGATATTTTAAACACTGTCAGATGTATGATTTGAGATATTGTGTATATTTTATACGTGAGAACCAAGTTTATGTAAATACCATGGACTCCATTGTATTGAATAGTCTTTTTGCTTTAAATAAGTAACAGATATCGTATCCAAGTTATGAAGACGCAATCTTTTACCACAAACTTAATCAAAAAAAGAAAACACTTTTTAAATTAAGAATCCTAGCCTATGGTACAGAACACAGACTATACTCCGCATCGCAGATAAGTAAATCGATAGCGCGCTAGTGCGGTTTCCGGCCGCTATGCACCACTGCTCGTCTGTCACATAAAAATGCCTACAACCATGAATTACATTGCACACCGCATGCAATGCCATACTAAATCTCTGACTCAGTACTTTTGTGATAGATGGTGCCTTCATAATATATTTTTTATTCAGACACCGTTTTATTGTAAGGAGTTATCATTACTTTCATATTATTACAGAGCAAACTGCGCGGGTTTTACCTGAAAATAGTTAAGTACAATCAATGGTCTATCCATTTCCTTAAAAGATTAGAACAATTTACGTAAAATACACAATCAACGTTTTTCATAGAGGAAATGAAAGGGGACTAGATACATTATATCGAAACCCTGTATAATTTAACCAAGGGAAAAGTGCGTGAGAGCAAATTGCTCTTGTGGGTGTGTAAACAACGCCATGATAAACACACTTTTCATTTAATAATAATAGCTGTCAGAATAAAAACCATAATAGAACACGTCATAATGTTACCATCCAATATCATTATACCATCTTCATTTGATTACAGTTTTCAATGCTTTATTATCAGCATTGGCTGAAGAGTATTGACTCTATTTCGTTCCTTAATAATAATTAAAATATTTGACGTATCAAGAAAAGGTTCTAATATCATCGCCGATAATTGTAATTATTCCTTGAATGAACGATTGCATAATCATAATCATAAAACAGATCCGAGTATTCCTATAATTACGGCACAATGTCATAAATTCATTCCCCGACTCTTCATAGAGTAGATAGCTCACGAGATAACGTCACATGTTAAACTAGCCGTATTATGAATCTGCAGACTGCAATCGACATTCGACACGGCCCGGCTCGACTCGGTAATGATGTAGTGTTTTAGCATTTTATAATCTTCAGGACGGGTGACGTAGACTAATGATATCGAAGGTAATGAGAGCCCAAGTAACTTTATCATATGCGGAACGTCAAGAGAAACTGTTCTTCGTTTTCAAATGAAAGTCAATATTACGTTGTGGGCCAGAGATTACACACTTTCGCGCCAATTCGATTTTAAAGACATGCATGCTGCAATATACATAATATGTTATTGTTATATTTATTATAGTACCAGATACGTTATCTTTAACTCATTGAAGAAAGCTCCAAGCTCATGTTAATTGGATTATCGAACAAATAGGATATTGCTTAAAATTTTCTAGTAAAACTAGCGGTCCGCCCCGGCTTCGCCCGTGGTACATATGAAAAATAGATGTTGGCCGATTCTCAGACTTACCCGATATGCACAGAAAATTTCATGAGAATCGGTCCACCCGTTTCGGAGGAGTATGCAGACTAACATTGTGACACGAGAATTTTATATATAAGATATTACTAGCTGAGCAAATGAACAGAAACACGCTTAACGATTCGTGTCGGAAAATATGATTCCTAAATAATAAATAATCTTATTTGCATCATTGATTTTATGGAACAGACTCAACCTACTACTTGGCCTGGAACGAATGAAGATTATATTTGACTGATTATTTTATATCTAATGTTTTCATTTCTTTTTTTCTTTCAGCTTTGTACTTAAGTTTCATATTTTCTGTAAAATTTGCCGACACGGGTATATTAATAATATTAATTCTACGGTCTTATTCCACATTTATTCTGTTTTATTTGCTCCTATATTCTTCAATATCTGTCCCAAATACATCTTTTATATTATACTCAAATATAGTTCACCATACAAAGAAACTGTCGATTCATTGCTGCTTATTTATCATTACCGCGACACAAAGGAAATTTATAAATTACCTCGGAAATGAGACCGTCTATTTGATAATTTGTCCAATCTCCTCGCACCTTTCAAATGTAATACCTTCAATAAAAATGGTGCCACGGCCTTGTATGGTAAATAATGAAAATTCAAGTAGCTTTGGATGGCTTAAAAAGCTTTATTATTAGGTTTTCGTGTTCTTGAGAAATAATAGCTACGAAATAACTGTATAACAGGTTAATTTCATTTCAAACTATATTTTTCTAGGGTTTTTTTTAATTTTTGGAATTTGCAAGTCTCACGGAGAATTTACATCGAACCAGCGAATGCTCATTCTAACCTCACATGTCAAATTTTTTAAGTATAAACAGGTGTAGAGCATTCTTTCTTTGTTCTTAGGGCATTCGAAAAGATTGTATGCAATGTTCTAATACTGAACCATACTGAATACAAGTTTCTGTTTACACATAAAGATCACGAAAGAATGCTCTTGCTCTAGCTCTACGTTCGTTTGATGTAAATGCACCGTCACCCTAAAAATTAACGTCTTGCAAAGCTATCCTTATTAACACCGCATAGATTAAGGTGTGAAATGAACGAAGGAGCCTTTGTTTCGACGCATTTTTCAAATATCACACCTACTTTCCAGACATATTTCAGTGAACAGAAACAGAGTCATTATTTGCAAGGCATAAAGCCCTAATTGACTGTTGTATAACTTCCTTCGTAGGTATACAATTTGAGCACTGAGGGCGAACCTAGCTAATTAGTGCCTCGAGTATTCGGTACGCTAAACATAAGCAAGAAATGTTTATACGACTTTTATTAACTCGGGCTTTTACTGCTTAAAAAGGTAATTCTAATTTACACCGATTAGGTATAACAATATTATTTTCAAAGCTACTGGGCCGTTATTGCATAGGTACGTAGTTAGGAGGCCTTTAATAAGAATGTTTTACTTTTTAATATGTATCCCTAATTTAAAAACTACGCGCAGAGCGCATTGAGTGAAATTATGGTCGTAGAAGGAAAATATATAATAGCTTCTTTGTAGCCCTAGACATAATTATTTAATATTAAACTTGTTTATGTCTAGACATGAAGTTTAAAGAAAATAAACCTTTAAACAATCGACTTTTTACTTTTCCTTCGTCTAACAAACATCATCTAATTACATGAAATAAATGTTTTACGTTTATAACGACGTGCTTTACGAGTTTCAAGAACGAAACAATCTGGAGCACTATCATGATTCAGATTATCGGAGCCAAGGGACTGGAACGATCCATGTTAAAGTGTTTCGTAGATCTAGCAATAAGCCTCTACTTATCGCCTGAGTTCCCATGCGGCTATACTACTTTTAATTGCGTGTAATAAACCTGTTCTATTTACAAATTGTTTCCATAATATTTCGATTAAATTCATGTTGCGATATGTGATTACAATGTACGCATTTAGTATCTCCGTTCGTGGTTGGCAATTTAAATTCTATTGCGACTATAATAAACACTAGTGCGTGGTGGTCAAACGCCGCGTATGACGTTTTATTTCAGCTTTGGTTTCGCCCTCTATTCGGCGACGGCTTTAGGCACGAAACCCGGTCAACAACCCCAGCGATGTCTGCTAGGCGTCTACCGTGTTCCTTCACCACTATATCGTAACTAACGATCGAAAGTTCGCGCTCCGTTTCCATTGACTTCCAGACAAGATTAACCATTAAACACGCAGCAAAAAACGTCGTAATGCACTCGAGCTTTCTCGATACGATCGTAATCGGTATTCAATGAGCATTAGTAATGGTAACAATCAATATGTTTACTCAGTGCAAGGTACGAACGCAAGCCGACATTTGAAATGAATCGATACGATCTCGATGTTACCGATCAAGGCGTTTCGTTCTGTGACGTCCGATCGCAATCTCGGAAGAGAAATCGATATCTCCTCGCGAATTATTGTTGAATTGTAGATAAGATCGTGATACGGAGTAATGCACGAATAATGAATTCTCAGAGAATATGCTCGGACCGTGTGGTCTCATTAACGCTATTAAAAATATTACTATGTACGAATGAAATCTAATCGACTTTCAAAATTCAATTCAAAATTCTTTATTTGGAACAATAAAAACACAGATACAAAAAACTTTATGAACGATGGCACCTATAAAAGCTTAAAAAAGCTGTGGCACAGATGCCAACGCCCGCCTCCATACATTAGAAGTTCCAGTGACTAACATTTTTACAGTAATAATTCCAAAAGAAAAACACAAGAAAACAATAAAAGTAAGTAAGACGATTACACAAATTTAAAAAAAAATTTTGTTATACGATTAAGGTTAAATTAATTGTAGAGCGTGTTTGAAGGCAGTCAATAACCTAAAATATTATAGCACGCCTTTTGGCTTACTGTTAGTAGCGATGACTTTTTGATAACGTAATGTTATGTTTAGCAATAAGAAACGCCCTAAGCACTTTGAGAACAATATTCAATTTAATTTATGGCTTTTATGAAAATTTAATTTCAAAACTTAATTGTTGAAAATCTACCTAATTATAAGTTTCATTGGAAAAAGCGTCTTTTTCGTTATTTTTTTCTGGTACGGTATAACAACTACATATTATTTACTACATTTAAAACTAGCACTATAATATCGAACCAACTGTATCCACACATTGTCAAACAACTGTTACATAAATAAACAGCATATGCATAGGGGAAAGTTTATCCTAGGACGTAGGACAGACATTGAGGCGTAACGCTGGCTTACAGCAAGCATTACTAACGTGACATATCCGTTCACGTAAGCTGCTTGTAGAAAATACTTGAAAGATATGGAAACATACTACTTCACGCATGTTAGAATGGTTGCTGATATGGATTAGAAACGTATAAGTAATGTTTAAAAAAAGTACCTAGATTCCGATATCTAAATTATTTTAACACATATTTCTATGTGATAGAGATCAATGTCAGTGATATTTTACGGAACACCATTTCAGCATCGATTATTGTTTAATTTCATGTTTATGAGTCGTTTAAATGATTTCCATTGAAACTCTAATAAAGTGACGGTTTTTTCATTCAATTACATCTAATCTAGATCTAAAAAAGGTTAAGTCAAATCGACGACCATTTAAATAAAGACGACCGAATAAAGTTCATCGTTATGGTCGATAACTTTTCTAAACGACCGCGTGGGTTGGTCTCAACGGATCCTACCAACTAATTGTATCGGTAGTTTATCTGATGTCTATAGTGACATTAATTGATACAACTGTTACTAAAGCGACTTAATTAAGGGCGCGGGCACACGATGCGTTGCGGCGCCGCACCGCAAAGATTTCACCGTGTCAGTGGGCACACGAGTGGTGCGGCGCCGCAACGTTGTTATGTCGCAGCGGCGTCGTAGCAGCGTTGCACAGCGTGTCCTTCCTTGTGACGCAAAACAACTGAGCGGTGCCGCTCCGACGTCGCACCGCATTCACCCCTCCCCGCCTCGTCTTGGTGGTTACAAGTCCGGTGCGGCGCCGGAGCGCATCGTGTGACATGCCACAGATATTTCTATGTAAGACGACGCAGCGACACCGCTCCGGCGCCGCACCGCCGCCGCAACGCATCGTGTGCCCCCGCTCTAATACCAATATTATCTATACTACAACAATACCTATAAAAAACAAAAATAATGACAGATTGTCCATTGGTGTCGCTGTCACTTTGACATTTCAACGGAGGCGGGAAATTATGAAGGGAACTGTCATTTCAAAGATGAATGCGTCGAGATTTATTTACAAAAGATAAACATACATATAGTATACCTACTCGTTCGTAAACACAGTTGCACAAGTTGCATTTAATACAGTCCCTAACTTATCTAATAATACCACACGTATATAACACGTAGCAAAGCGTGAACGCCAGCCGGTAATTATTTCGCGTCTATATTCCGCGTGCAGATAGAGATTTCACAATAACTCGTAACAATTTAATAGCGAATATCTATAATTCACGTAACAACCAGCACCTTTAGCCCGGGCTGGTGATTAGAATGTGGCTGGAGCGAGCCGACAACGTGGCGAAATTATACGCAAATTGTGTGTGTGCCGCAAACTATGAGTCAACGGCGGTGGTAATTAAAGGGTTAACTGTTATTGACCACCCTCCTGGTGGTCTATAACAGTTTGTTGGGAAAAGCTTTCGAAAACCAATTGCTTTTAAGGATTGATTGCTTTTCCTTAATCGTGGGGGGTATTTTCAATAAGTTGGATGAATGAGTTTTGTTATATATCATGTATATTGTAAAATGGCCTGCTTATTTCAATAAATGCAGATTTATCAATAACGTTACCTACTTTATTAAAACTATCACTTACAGTTACACCCCTAATCCCTATGTATTACTTCTCTTCTTTGTTACCTTTTTAAAACGTTCTCATAATTAAAAAGTACTAAGTTATAATACAAGCAATTGTTGATTGTTGAATGAACCACAAATTTATCCGCTTAATATTTAACCGCCAAACATTAACCAAACGTTATACGTGTAAACACCATACAAGCCCATTGTTCAGATCAAAACAACACTGGTGCCGTAATCAATCAGTCCACGTAATGAGGAGAGTGGTTTCCGCGTCGATCGCGCACACAAATTAGTCCGCTGAAGGGTGCACGCGCTATCAACACTCCGCGTACATACTTGATGCACATGGCTATTTACGTGCACACGTCTCGTTGCATTAGATGCTATTATTTTAGCTTATTAAAACTTATATACATGTGGTTTAGGTAAATATATTAGAATAAGACTATTAGTAGTACGTAATATTGAAGTTACTGATCAATGAAATCGTTTTTTAAATATAATATAATAATATACGTTCAAATTATACAGCTGTGATGCTAGCTAAAAGATGCCTTGTAAAACTCTATCTATTATAAGTACATTGATAATAAATCTTATTGTTTTCCTATTTCAACTCAAATATCCAAGGACTTTATTGACTTACTGCCCAGCCAAGATACAGTCAAACGGAGTCGGATACATACCTGAAAAAAGAACAAACATTATTATTATCTACAAAAAAATCACATCAACTAAAGTGTAAAAATATAAATATTTAATTACAGTTATCGATACACACGCATAATGCTCACAGCATTGACACCTATAAACTCGAATGACCAGCCAGCACTGCAGTCTGCACTTAGCACCGCTAGCAAATTATCCAAAAGCCCTTAGGCGGTAAACGCTATAAGATATTTATCAACTTATCTAACAGCGCATAATAATCTCATTAGCCGTTCCGCTTGTTCAAATGCATGTAATCAACGGATAGCAGAACGGTACTGCACCAGTCACGCTCTAAATCTGTGCAAAACAGTTTTTAATTGTGCATTTTGTTGCAGATACACAGTTATCTCGAAGAAAGTACATGACAAATTGATTATAGTGTTGAATTTATACGATAATTACCAATAAGTTTCGTGTTCAATCAAGCGTGTGGACTGCACAAGATAATGCTTTTTACGATATGACATGTAGGAGAGACATTTTATTTTTGCGTTATAATATTGTAGTACTTAATAAAATAAATATTAGATAAATGATCTTAATGCAATTGAAAAGTTTAGAATTATGTTTTATTTAATTTTAACGTGAACGTAGCTGTAATTGCGTTTCATCTTGTCATTATTTTTTGTTATGATAAACAAAAACACGTATAAAGATATAAACAATTTAAAGTGTTTCTAATGTATCGTGTTACGTTTCACAACATTCAATAAGAAGCAAAATGCGTAACAAATTGTCACGAACATTAACCAATAAACGGAGGCGAAGAAATGCGATCAGTGTTCTAATTTTATTGTGAAGTGTGAAATAACATTTAATTATAGGAAGTCAATGTGCCAAATATCTATATAAATCAGTACCTATCATTTTTAACATCAATTCAAGCCCTCTATAACAATATTAACAAAATAAACATAGCAATTATGATTTAACGAAATTTCCATCAACAATTAATCGAAAGTAAAAGATCGTGAAAGTTATAAAGGTAATTAACGAAGACAGGTTATATTAATCTTCTCATAAAATTATGGGTTGTCCCCAGAAATCAGCTTAGCGTAAAATTTGTTTGCGTGACAGATGCGAAAATTGAAATAAATAATTTCTGCAAAAACACGCGAATCGGATACAAGAAGTACGTGAAATTCGTTAAAGTTTTAAGAGCATTTCTTCCGTATTACGTTTTAAACGTACCTAAGACAATAATCTTATCTTACCACTATGTCAGAGCAGTGTCGATCACGGTATTTCGAAATTATCTTTCATTACTATTTATATACATTAATAAAATATGAAACATTACCCAATCTGGAATATTATGTAGGAATAATATAATTTTGAATTACAATGTAGGTGTGACATAATATGTGCTCAGAATCATATACAAAATACTTCATTAAGTATGTTTCGCTGTGAACACTACAAAAATATAGCGTATAGGTACAAATTTATAACGAGGTGAAGCAATAAAGCAAGGAATACAGGAAACATAATTAGGACACGCTTCGACACTTTAAAGCGTCTGGTTTTAGTTGCAAGCAAATGGTATTTAAACCTCAAGTGACATAGATTAAACGCAGACTGACCTTGCAATTAGCAAATCACGTCTGTTTTGTATCATTCGTATAATTCTGTTATTTTCCCGATGCTATTTGCATCTTCAAACCAATAATTATGTACTTAGTTTATACTATTATATTTACTATAACAAGAATGTTTAGAACCTGTTTATAATTAATTTAATAATACTAAATTACTGTTACTATTATTTTAATAATTCATCTAATGAAGTAGGTACAATTGGATTTTAATAATAAGTCCATCACCATTATTGTATCTTGTTTTTATACATATTATTATGTTTTTATATGTATATATTAAGTTTGTGCAAATTGCAATCGATAATCCTGTTTAGATAAAGTTTCCTGGAAGTAATATTATTTAAACAACTTTTTAAAACATCAATTTAAGATTTTTTAAGACGGATATTGTTAACTAGTTACAAAAATAGGTATCACCAAAGGAAACTATTAATAATTATGTACCGATTTCGTTGTCAAAGTTTTAATAATAGTTAATGATTCTTTTAACTACTTAATTGTTAATGAAACTATCACTTAACGTCACCTTTTTTACAGAAACTGTTAACATAATTAGACAATATATTTTTGGAGATTTATTATGTTTTTATGTTAAAAATTCACGTTCACAATTAGATCTAAAAGTAGAGTAATGAAAGGAACAGTAAATGAATGAAATATTCATAAATTCGTGACAATTTAAAATGAAAATACCCAAAGATCTTTGACAAAATTTAACTAATTGAACTCTACGATAATATGTTGAATCACAGACAATCTAGATACAAATGTAGACGTATATTTTTCTGACTAATTAATTTTGACTGGCAATAAAACAAGGGTTACCACTTACCGTTGCTTATTTAAGCATGTTTTGTTAAATTAGATCGACCTTGTGTACAGTAGGCATTACTTCAATACAAGACATGAAATATCGTTTCAGCACACGACATTGATCGGTTATGTTATGTTTTCACAGTATTTTTCATAGTCGTGGTAACGGGGCATGGTACAGAGCCGCTTCACGACTGATTGTTGTATCGATAAGCCGTAAGAGCCGTAAAAAGTATTTTCGGCAGATTTTAAAGTGTATTTTTATACCACCTACTTGGGTTTGGTAAAGTTTTGTATAGATATGTTGCTTGTTATAAGAGATACTTTCTTATGAAGTTTCATACCTACATTCAGTATTATGTTTTACGTTCCGAAAAAATAGAGAATTCTGTAAGTACTTAGGTAAATATACATGAAGATAATATCAGTTGGTTGCCTGGAAGAAATCACTTATAAGTGATAAGGCCGCCATCTGTGCTGTGTCTTCTTTTAGTATAAGTTTTCTTTTTGTAAGTTTTTTTTTTTGTTGGCAGTACAATAAAGTATTTAAATAAATTTTAAATAAATAATAAACAGTATTTGGAGCAGAAACTGCACTACACATACTACAATCTAATCTAAAAATCTAAGTAGTGCTCTCCTTTAAACCTCAAAATTTTCATTCCATCCCTCCCTTCCTTAGATTGATTTAAGCTCCCTTCTAATAATATTTTGTGAATAATATATCGTATGAGATAGATATTATGTGTAAATAATACAACGATTAATGATTTTAAAGCCATCGACTTCGTAAATGTTTTAATAAATAGTTCATTAAAAATTAAAATAATAGTGAAAAGCTATTTCAAGTAAATTCCAGTTAAAGTAGGCGAGATAAAAAAATGCAATGGAATGTATTATCTAACTGTCACTTTCATTTACATCGTACTTATTTTTTGTCCACTATTATGCAAGAAAATATTATAGAAATCACTTTGCGTTGAACCAGTTCTTTTTTTAACAATAAAGCCGTGATTATGTCACGTTCCTGACAGATTGTGTCAGAATATCATGACTCGATTAGCTATGGATTTGCAACAAAAATATCACGTAATTTGACAGTTTGAAAGAGTGGCAAAATTCGTTTTCGACGTAACGTTAATGTGTAGCTACTTACATAGACCGGGAGATACTGACACAAAATTTCGAGTCATTTGTAACAGGATGGCGGTTCTACAGGGTTCTTAGTACGCAATGACAAAAAGAAAAACGATGTTGTGAACGCTGGTACCGGCGTCTTAGTCGCGTGGGCGTTAGTCGAACTCGTCGGAAAAATAGCGAAAGTCAAACGATTTGTAACACAAAAATTTTAGAATTTACCGATAGCCCATAAAAAACAAGTAGGCGGTAGTGTCATGCCATACTTTTCCGGTGTGACTTACAGCCCGCCATACCGACGCGAATGTGTTGATTTAAATAAAACAATTATTCAACCATTTGTATCAGGCTAACTTTTGCACAGGTAACCATCGTCGTGCAGCCATTTACGAAAATCGCCATGCCATACTTTTCGCACGATTCCAAATGGTCGCCATACCGCCGAAAATCTGCAAAAATTTTTTATTTCGCCAAACTTTTTGTACCAGTATTGCATTTGGATTTTTGGAGAGTATTTGATAAAATGTGACCATTATTATATTTGCCATACTTCTAGTAGGGGGAAAAAGTGCTGTCATACTTGAAAAATTAATTTAGTATTAATTTATATAAGTGAAGATTTCCAACACCTAGATCTTTGAAATTTTGTATTTATATTCGTTGATCCTCAAACTTACAGGAAAAATAAGTGCCATACTGTTACAAATCGTTTGACTTTCGCTATTTTCCGACGAGTTCGACTAACGCCCACGCGACTAAGACGCCGGTACCAGCGTTCACACCATCGTTTTTCTTTTTGTCATTGCGTACTAAGAATCCTGTAGAACCGCCATCCTGTTACAAATGACTCGAAATTTTGTGTCAGTATCTCCCGGTCTAACAGTAAATGTGGAATTATTAATGTTTTGATATAATCATATTTGTGATTATGGTTTTAGAGAGCATAAATCAAATCAAACAATCGTATTACAATGTACCTATAGTACTCTCTACACCAAATAAACATTCGATGCAGTCCCAACCATCAAATTCATTTTTTATGAAAACTTTTTAAGGTATTGTTTACAAAAAAAAATTGCATAACATTTTCATAATTGACACACGAACAATGGACATGTAATACGTAATTAAGTTACAATTCTCACGCCTTTTGGTACGTGTCAAGAATTTAACGTGAAGACGTGTTATCGCATCATACTAAACAGTAGAATCCAAATGCAACTAATTTAGCTTGCTATACCAACTTTATATTCAATACAGTCAATACATAACACTCAAGATAAGTAAGTATGAAGTAAATCTCCCAAACCGATGCACCCATCTAAAATTAACATCCCATGCGAGATACAAAGAGTATCAATTAATTTAGTTTAACACGATTCTTTACGAGTGCCGCGTGTGCGCTATAATTGGAAACAAATACCTTGCAATCGTCCAGCTATTTTCTACCGTGTTGACGACCCCGAAGCGGTCGGGAATCACTTCCGTTCCTACGTGTTCCTATCAACATGTAATATCCCTGTTTACACTTACCGTTTAAGGCATATACAATGCTGTAGCTGTACAAACAATCAAGTTACACAAACCGGCGGTTAAATTTAATTAACCGTGCTCTTGTAATGTTTGCGTGATACGCGGGGCACGGCCAAATTTGTGATACAACAACATTTCCGAACGAAACATTGTAATCTATTATAAAGTTATGACTAAGGCTGTTATCGGCGATCAGAAAGTAATTTATCGTAAAAAATAACAATCTCGATATAATTTTTACTTATACACTACATATACAAAGGAATTAATAATTTAAAATTAATTTATAATAAGGTATACAAAGCACTTGGGCATGTTATTAGTGTGAGTATATTATTCATCTATAGCATCTAAATGCATTATGTTTATCTACTACCCACTCGACTCGAGGACTAACGAATAAATAATGTTAAATCAGACCCCATTAACCCTCTACATCACAATCAATCATTTAGTAGATACTATTAACTTTTGCACAAGTGCACAAAAAAAAATTAAAAGACTTTCTCTTAAACAAGCAAACTGTCGATTCATCATATCGGCAAAAAGTACCGACGACGCAAATAAAAACTCCATGGAAACATCAAAATCAAAATATGTAACCCGACGACCCCATCTCGAGACTTTCACGGCTGACAGCCATACAATAATACACAAAATTAGCCATTTTCACGCGTCCAAAATCACTCAAGCGCCATTTAAATGGCTGTCGACTTTATTTTCAAGCACATTTATTGCGTTGGCGATGCGCAAAAAACCGTTTCTTTCTAAGATAATGCCGTTTTAAAAAATACTTTTACTACCTAACCACTAAACACGCCAGCCACAAAGTACAAAAAATACCGTAAAGAATTTTTGGCAAATGTTATGTGAAGAAATTATTAACCAAATAGCTTACAGCATACTCAATTTTATTGGGTATTTTAGTGTGGAATGTGAATTCATGTTACACTTTCAAAAAAAAATTCTAGGGTATATTATATGCTATTATTAATACGATGACTCGATGAGGATAATCTAATTCAATTTAAAGTAGGCTACACTTTTACAGTTCAACTAAAAATTATGCTATCACTATCTCCTTGTCTTTATTTATTAGCAGGCAAAGACAGCTATCTTTATAAAGAAACCAGCGTATCATTCGTATATTAAGATAATTGGTTTAACAGAGTGTGTCTATCACAGTGTTTAATCTCAGGGATATCGATAGAATAAATACTATGTCGGACGGTACAAGACCTCAATTAGAAACTTTAATTGCAGCCTCCACTTGATTGAAGTTAATAGTCGGATAGGTATTGACAGATAACTGACGGTTTTCTTGCTGTTTCATACAGGCATCTGGCACGCTCCACCGCTTTAATGTACGGGATATTAAATATAAAATAATAATGTCAATTCATAGAAACGCTGAGTTACGTGTACAACAAGGTTTACGCGTATTAATTGATTGGCAAGTTTACTAACAAGAAACGATTCTCAATAAAAAATAAAGTTTAAAGTAGAGCATTATTATCACCATATCATATTAAATTTGCAACCCGGTATTAATTAACCGATTATCACATTATTTATTCACAAATTACTTTCACAAATATTAAAAACCGGCCGGCTTTTTATCATATCGTACCAACCGCCTTGTCCACGATGCATGTAAAATTTCACAGCAAATTTAGCAACTTAGACTTTCACCACTTGCCAAAATATCAATTAAGTTAAAACTAACAATACGTACTTTCTCATGCGATCATTAAGCATATTTTAGTCACGACCGTGGCTTCACATTCGCACTATTATTTTAAGCGCAAAGCGAAAGAGCATTATAAATTCGGTAGGTACAATCATAAGTTATCATCATTACCCACACTATAATGAGCACTATGTAATTGATATAGCTGACAGCTTGATATATTATGACTTGCCGAATTTAGATGTAAAGAAATCCAAAGCTCACCTTTTAAATCTCGACTTCCATAACTAACTTCTACACACGTTTTGCATAATATTACTTAAACGTGATTCCATTCCATTAATTACCTAATGTGTTTAAATAAACACATGCATATAAAATTAAATTTCCGCTCAACAAATGCCTGTGTTAAACCTTTAATGCAGGCATTCAAGTGTGATATCATAAACCCACAACTCACAAGTTTATTACTGAAGTGATTAATACACGCGTGTCAGCACTGTGACCTGTTCATGAACTGTACACTCGCTTTCAGCGTCATGAACTTTAAACTCTCGTATTTTATTCCTACCTTAAATTGCCTCGTTAAATGTCTTTTTCTGGCAACTAGCTACATCTCTTAGCAGTGAATGGTAATCTACGAGCGATTTATCATTTCGGTAGTACTTTTTTTTAGTGAATACTCTTACCAAACGTACTTAAGAGATAGTACAGAAGTAACAATACAATCGGCCTTAACACTTAAGCATAATGTCGCTGCATTTTTATCTCACGTCCGTACTCTGTGGAGCGGCCGGGTCTCGTGAGAATCGCGTCCATTTGGCGAAGCGGCCGCATCACGCCTGCCAGTCTCATTGTATAGATAGCCTAACGGAAGATGTGACAGTTATCACGCTAATGCATTTCCGCATCTGAATAAAATGGACATTCCCCGCCGGCCGCCGCGTGAGTAATCAATTATACATTGAAATTAAACTTGCGTATATTGGTTTTGGTTTATAAAATACATAACTTAAAAAGTTTTACAAACACAATAAACGAATACTTCTAAGAATGTAGGTACCACCTGGCAAAAAAATCAAGATGTTTGAGAAATTGTTGTTTAATCTATACATAATCGTAGAATCAATTGAAAAATTTGATAATTCTTTGATCTATCAATAAATAATAATATAGATTAAACGACAAAGTAATTTAACGACTTATTAATATGCATTAACACGCTGATGTTAAAGAAAAGTTAATCGTAAATTTACATCTCTACCTCTGATTTATACAGGCACATGAAAAGGTATTAATTATTCACACGATTTTATAATCATTCGAATTAAGATAATGTGCAATCAAATTTATAAACTTAAAATAAAAACCCGTATACAAAATTAGCATACTGCAAACAGATATCGAAAATTTAAAATTTCGCAGCATCCATAAATCGACGACACACGTAAGATACAGCACGCCTTTCGCTTATAAATCGTCCAATATTGCAGAGCTTTCGTCGTGCGTCCCCGTTCGCGAGCGTGTCGAAGCGTAGAGATAAGCGTTTTAATTAACTTTTCGTAATTTATATCTATATTAGAAGCCCGGCCCGGCTAATGGGCAGCGTGATTACCAATAAGCTAGCATCGAGCGATCACGATAAATCGCAGAGACGACGCAAACCACAGGCTTCGAGTTATCTCAGCGGTGGACGTCACGTTCATGTCACCGGGCGGCGGACGGCTACGATCCATCATCCTTCACTACTATCACATAATCATACGCAGCTAATAGGTTAAATGCAGCTTTGAATGAGCAACCAATTAGTACGGTTGCGCGGTATGCAATAATTATCAATCAATCGTTATTTATGTCTCTCGAGATGAATATATCATTATTAATACGAATAGATAATCCGGTGGAGAATGTTATTTATCTACCAAAGAAACGACATACGGATTATATTTCTACGTATTTATTTATAGAGACTAAGGAGAAGAACATGTTTATTGGTATCTGATAACCAATAATGTAAGCATTGAAAGTTTCTTACTTATGGTCATTTGGTTTCATTAGCCTAGAATTCTGCAAAATGACCAAGTAACCTTCAGCTTTACCCAAGATCTGCATTTCGAAGGTAATGTTGCCGATAAACAAATACAAGTTAGCTCTGATAAGAGAAGATCAGGCGTGCTGGTGGCAGCATTAGACGCCGACATTGCAGCCTTGTCTCCCTAATTGGACATTGAACTCGATGTAATGGACAGATTAAACAACACACTTCGACTAACCATAGATAAAATATAGACCTGCGAATAAGAATATGATCGGTTGTTAAATTAGTCGTTATTGAAATGAAATTTGACAAAGTGAACGATTCGTTGTAAGCTGATTTTTTTTTGGCAAACGAAGGCGTTAAGATTGCAGTTTATAAACTGATGTAATATGGTATAATGACTGAAGAATTAGATACTACGTTTATATTAGCAACTATACTATACATATAATTGATAACAACTACAATTTCATAAATACGATCTTATTTCTCACATAGTCCTACAATTTATTTTCACTTTCCCATCGATCTCGTCCAGTAAATAAATTGTAAAAGTAATTCAATAGTTACAATAAAACTTGTAATTGCGGTAAGGAATTTAGCCCATAATCGCCCGTGGTCAATCAACTTTTTACAACCGCACATGTAATTCAAGTTCATGTAGGTATTACATTTCATTCCGATACACTTGATTGTGTCCGATTTCAATCCGATTGAACGGTGTTGCGTGTTGGGTAATGCATCCATAATAAAATACCTACATAATTGGATCGATTTATACCTGCATTACAGTGTTAGCCCTAGTCTCGTTACTACTTTTTTCATTTTATTCAAATCAAAGATGATTGAATAAATCATGTGCTTTTATAGCTTACATTACAATCATCTAAACAACCAACATCAAAGTGTTAAAAGACTTGTACCTTCTTTCTTTACTCCTTGTAGGTATCTAATTACGTGCCTATTGTACTTCGAGAATAGTCCACAATGAACGTGCACGAAATTAATTGCGCATCTAGTCAATAAATCACGGCAGGAATAAACTTAATGACACATTACGGCCGACTTTCCCTCAATAAACGCCTCTTGGTTAAGATTCATAATCCTCATCGTTTTATTAGTGAAAATTAAATGTATATGTGATCAAACTAAAATTGCATATTAAAGCCTAGACTACTGTAATTACTGTAATAGAATTGTATCGTTAAACAGGATTTATGTATCGATGTTGAACGGTGTAAAATGGTCTCCATGTTCAGAATTGACAAGTAGGAAAATGTCCAATTAACGCCACGCTCCAACTGAATACAGGATTAAAGCTTAATCGCGCGTGTAATCGAATAAGGAATATGGCGGATGATCCACCTTGATCACCGTAAACGCGCGCTATTATCAAATTATTCTCAAATATCTAAATTTCAATGGTGCTCTTGCAAGATTACAATTAAAACACTACTTACTAAGAATCTACTGTGAAGTAATATAACTATGTACTGAAGTCTGTTTCATTTTATTCATCGCTTCATCACATCAAAGAACTGATTCCTAGAAAAACATGATCTACATCTTCAGTACAAAACGTTTGAATGCATCATGCATGCAGCATATTCAGACTACTACGAGAGCTTACGAAATAATAAAGAAAACAAGACACATTAAGCATCCATGGACATAGTTTCATTGGAAATATTTAAAGCGGCAGGAAATTAGCAACGTCGCTTTCAGGAACCGGCCGCGGCATGCGCTTCACTGCGGACATCAATGTGGGATTCAAAATAGACTAGTCGGATGCAAGTTCTTCTTTATACAATGTCAAATAGAATGTGTGATATTTTTATAAAAAACAGTTCATATAATTTGTACTAGGTATTTGGATATTAAGTTATCTGTGCTGTGGGACCTTCCGCAAATGTTTTAGGTATAACAATACGGTAATTATTAAAATCAATATCCTATTACATACATGACTCTGTGAATTACGGACAATAAGTATTTAAAGTTTATTTCAGTATAAACAATAATCTATAACATAAAAACACGCGAAATGAAATTAAGCAGGGAGATAACTCAAACAATAAAGCCTTATCATAGGAAAGTATAGCGATAGGTTTATCAATGTGGGTGGTCTATATGCACTGTAATATTTATGAGAGCATTTAGCACTCTTACATAACCATATTTTATAACTCTTTATCTGAAAACATATAGGAAATAAATATGAGGCAATATTGCAATAACCGGCATAGATAGCACACCACTTAGAGATTAAAGCTGCACAGCTTACCTGTATAAAATGTGAATAATACGTTGATATTTTTTATTGGAGTGATATTGTAGGATCCAATGAATCATTTTTTAAATCAAACTATTCAATTGTTAAAAAATTATGTATTTAAAAGATTTGTGAATTTTAACTATAACCACCTGAAGTAAAATTCTTAAAAAGCTCCACTTAAATACGAGAAAAAGCTATTATGAATATAATTATGTACAAGCAAAACATTTCTATGAACGAACAATGAGTGAAAGGGCACCCAAATACCGACCTACCTACTGAGCTAAAATATAATGACGACCCATAGACAACCCGTTATTTCGTGTAAAGGATACGATTCATACGTGACTGCATTACCAATCTATCCATCTCCAATATTAATATTGAAAGCACTTTCGTCAAGTTTATATTCCCTTAAGGCTCTTATTTGAAAGTGCAGCGATACGAAACAGTGCATTAACATGATGTGGTCTAATTGAATATTATACGAGATGAATATTGAGTAGATAGGCTCGACATGTTATGCACCGGGTGATTGCGATGCTAGTTCTTAGTACGATCGTGGATATGGCTATTTATTATTTATGTTACACGTTCATGTGTTGCCTAGATTATAATAAAAGGAATACCCAAGCCAATATATGCTATTGCCTGTTAGTTAACCAGCTGCAGCAGCTATGCACTTATATAAATGTAATTTTAAATTCTTTGTACCTGTCTAGAATTAAAATAAATGTCGATCCCGATTAATTTACAAAGCAAGAAATTCTAATTAATAACTGCTTATCACTACATAGTATAAAACAAAGTCGCATTCTCTGTCCCTATTTCCCTATGTCCCTATGTCCCTATGTCCCTTTGTACGCTTAAATCTTTGAAACTACGCAACGGATTTTGATACGGTTTTTTTTAATAGATAGAGTGATTCAAGAGGAAGGTTTATATGTATAATAACATCCATTAAATAGTGGAGAAGTACTGTTATTTTTGAGGTTTCTAATGTGATGTCGAAAATAATTACATTTTATCCGCTTACATTGCAAACGCAGGCTGAACCCTACGAGTTTTATCAAAATAATGTACTAAGTATTGTACACATTGAAAAGGTCTACAGAAAAGTCCGCGATGGCATATGTCTATCTCTTATGGATAACCCACAATAACTTTTTTTTGTCATTTACTTTTTACGACAAATAATGGCTAATTTTCGAAGCGATTTTAGCCAATACAGCATTAATCCTTAACCAATTAAATACCTTGAATACATTGTTCATTTAATATAGATCTATATGGCCCTTTACACCGTATGATTTAAGTGAATATTTTCGAAGATATTACAGATTTAAAAATTGCGGGGCGTACCGTTTGCAGCGGTACCGGCCGACCGGGCCGCTATATTTTTATATACAACGTTAAAAGTTTTTCTGTAGTGTATTTAGTATCAGCATTGCACCCGTGCGAAGCCGGGGCGGGTCGCTAGTAGTTCATAATAAAAGAACTTATTTAACATACAAAATATATGTTATAAAATATATTGGTCTTTTAACCTAAAGTAAGTAGTTCACCCACAATAATGGTTTGCTTACTTAATCCTCATAAAATACATTGAATCGTGAAGTGACCAAGCACATTATGTAGTCTACAATTTGATTGATATGCTTTCATTTTAAAGGATAAAATTGAATAAAACATTAAACAACTCCGTCTGGACCGTTTTTGTTCTAATTTGTTCCGGTCTGATGTATAGAGTTCGGAGAAGTTTTACATCTAATAATTCCTAGAAAAAGTAAGGCTGTACCTATAATGTTGTAGTAATTTAATATTAGAATGGGTTTCTACAGGCCATATTTGTCTAGGTCAAGTTGATTGACATTAAAAAACAGCGCAAGTGTTGTAAATGCAAACAAAATTCCACTTAGGTACTCTTTAAACATCAATTGAAGACATACCACTATTACTACTATACTACCTACTAATATCAAAGTCTAGGCGTTTAATTTAACTATTTCACAGCTTATTCTTATAAGTTATCACACTTTCCCCACGTATCAAACTTTATAGCAAAAGTGCATTAGCTTCAAGTATGACATGAATAGATAGCAGAATTACTACTACTAACTTCATTTATGTATGCTATCTGCACAGGACTATAATAGGGTTTTATAGTACACTAACTAAATCGTAAAACAACCTTTATTCTTGTAGTAAACAGTAATTTTATAATTCTAAACAACATTTTTATTGTTAGTTGTTCTGCCTTGCTCTTTGAATGCTGATTATTGTCCAACACGTTTTATATTGATATCATTTACACGCTTAAAATTCAAAAATTTGCATGGGTAACCTATGCTTATTATGATGTTATACATAGGTATTAAATTTTTTGGTCCAATTATTAAACAGACTACGCAAATGTAACTTTTCTACGTTAAGTTTTAATGTTCTTATAATAGTTTCCAATTTTCGATAAAAATAATTAGGTAACTGCCTCGTTTAACAATGTTCATGCATATCTAATACATTCAAATGCAAAGAAAATAAACCTTAAATGTGTAACAAACCTAAATATACACATTACACACACAATAGAATTAGAAATTATATCGATCATAATCCCCAAAAGTAGAGCACCAGTCGATAACAATTACCATATTCACATATTTACATACATTACCTACTCTCGACCGGGCCGATAATGAAATTGTTCGAGAGATTTATTCAAACAATGTATCGTATCATATAATCGCATCAGATAATACCAGTTTAGAAACACGAATCTGTTTTTGTTTGAGCAAAGTTCTTAAATTGTTCAGTATTTTTTTTTTTTGTGTAGTGTCTGTAACATTGATGTTAGCCAGAAGGGCTTCTACATTTTAACGCGGACGCGGGGGTGAACTGAAGGTTCACCCTGGTAGCGACATGCACAAGGGCGTCCCCCCTTGACGGGGACCACGAACCTCGGCTTGAGCTGTCGCTTGAGTGGAGGAGGCCAGAAGGGCCCTAATCGGACGGGATTGTTCAGTAATGCCCGTAAATCTGGGAGAGAAAAATAGAGAAGAAACGTAAAACAACGATTTCCAATCATAAACAATTAATTTGTTTTATTTTTGCAAAAAAAACTTGTTATAATATTTGAGTATCCCTTTAAGTTGAGATATAATATTGCCTTTATCAAGGGATCGGATCATTGTAATAATTTCATTACAAGCTCATTATTTCTTAAAAGTAAAGTGATAAATAAAGACTGAACATTCCACTATCTTCGAAATAAATTTCGAAGTTCAAGAGGGAATGTATAATGGATTTGCCATTTGCAAGCTGATTTTGACCACAATTTTAGAATTATTCTCTGAATCCTTGCTTGGATGAAATCTGATAATCGGATGCTTTTCTAAAAGTGCAGTTATCATTATTGTAGACAATAATTTAGAAACGGTAGAGGCGCATAATACACGCTTTTAAATAAACCACTAAGATCATTAATTAAAAACTTTTACTTCATAATTACATGAAAGAAAGTACCGCTATTAAAATGTGCTATGAAATTGTTTGCATTTATAAAAATTCAATGAAACCTTAACAAAAGAGCAGACGCCGGTTAAATAGAAGATCTATTAATAACAGTGGAGCTACACAGATGGCGTCTCAGTCATTAATTTTCATTACAGCCCCGACTGTAACAACACGGCAATTTCCTCCATAAATGTATTTAAATAAACTTTTATTTATATCCTCCATTTGTCTACGGGTCCTCCTAAATGTCTCTTGTTTCTGAGAGATATATAGTCCAATGCAAAACCTTTTCAGATAGGTAAATCCGAAGGCAATTGAATTTAAATTAAATGGGCAGTATACTGTATACTCATTAATTAACAGATAAGTTGAATCACTAAGGACGCATATAAAACGAAGAATTATACCTTCTTATTCTGCTTAATAAATATCTACTTACTCGAATACAAATTCTATGCTTCTTATAAGTGTGTCACCATAAATATTGCTTACCTGCAAAAAGAAAACAAAATGAGTTAAAATATTAAAATTTAAACAAAAGAAACACATGTATTTCATAACAGGTTAAAGGGCGTTTTCTCTTTCCCTTTATCTTGAACAAATCAGTATACTTCTATTTAAGTTTTAAATTTGCATTGCATTTAAATTTTAAAAATCTAAGCGTAGATTTTACTTTCACAAACATTATGATACTATCTACTTCTTAAAATAATAGAAGAGATCATCATACACTAGCAACATTATGGTTAATTCATTAATAATAATTAAGTGCTAAATTAATTCATTACCCAGTGCTTGTGGGTCTCTATAACTGTAAATAGTAATTATAATTCACATTACAATAAAATTAAATTAATACGTAAATAAATTTAATTGACAACTATATTTATATCTACATAAAATGATATTACTTCCTTAACGACTCCTGCAACTTGTTGATGAACAAAAGTAACTACACAATTTACAGAACATTTAGTTACTGTATATTAATTCCCTAATAAACTCGAAAACAAGGTACCTATATTGCGAATAATGTCTTTCAAAAAAATTAAAATAACGAGAGAAAAAATTATAAGAAAAATAAATAATAAAAACACACGGATAAGTGACCCTTCTTCAGATGAAACTCAAAGATAGATTTCCAACCGTCAAATTCGGAATGCGCAATTCTTCAAACAATGGCGATCGCAAATCAAACAATAAGCGGAAGGAGCATGTACTTTTGATTTAATGTGATGCTGATGCATTGATTTGAGACGATATTTGCTGAAGGTAATAATGGTCTCCTTCCGTTCTGAGCTTGAGATAACCATCTTGAGATCGGCAAGTCAACGCCTCGAACCACGAAGCGTATCATATAATCCTTTTATTGTAGTTATTTTTACTTGTAAATCACCGTTAATGCTTTGATTGCGGGATACTTTATCTAAAGCATCATCTTCAAGATGTTAGTACCAAATGTATTAAAAGAAACAGATTTTCATACGATAGTTCTGAATAAAGGCCTTCCATTCATATCTATTTAATTTAATATACCAAATTAATATTGCCGGATCTATCTCAATAAGAAACTCCTTAAGCAAACTCGTGATTCAGGTCGATAAAAAAACTAACGTAAGAATTCCGTTTTCAAGAAGAGTTCAACATACACACTTACGGTCTAATATTTCAATGACTCGGCATGTCTGCAATGCGTTTAATATTAAATGTTTTCACTTCTAAAACATGCATTATACGCTTATAAAGCAAAATTATTACATGAACCTACGACTTTGTGTGTCTATAAATACTTTAACCGGACACTATAGAGTATAGGCACATAAATTAATTATACCTTTCTATTCGTTAATCAAAATCCATAAACAAGCGGCAAACAAAGGTTTTATTAACCTCGTCCCCAATCAAGTCGCCGCGTCGTAAAAACGTTTCATTCCCGTCAATTACCGTGTCATAAACAAAGACATACACGTACGTACAATTATAAAAATCAACAAAAATCATTCATTGAAGCGTAACGGAACAATGTAGTATTGTTGTAGGCGCGCCTCGCGAAACAATAGATAGGGCTTAAAATAGCAGACAGGCTTTTTAAACAAACATTGCCCACGCCGCGGGCTACATAACACCCTGTGAAAGACCCTTTCATCCTGCGAAATAATGAAAGCTCATGAATAACATTCGAAAATCTGGCTCCCCTTTAAATGATCAGAAATAGTCGTATTTTCATCTTTTTCAAGACAATGGGACAATCTGGGATTACCTCGGACCTAACTCACTATAACTATACTTCGTACTTGATAGATTTCTGATCATTAAATATTCCAAGATAGATGTAGTTACTACAATATACCAAGTATAATCAACTCTTCCAACCCCAAATTTTGCATCCCTCCCCGAATCCCCAACAACACTACAGTCTACAAAGGACTCATTAGGGATGAATTTGATATGAACTATAGATTAAAATGACAACCTCTATTACTAAAACATGCGAATATCTTTTTAATTTATTTTTTATCGTCTATGGCAGTTCTTGTCTTGATTTAATCTGCGGCCAAAACAAATGACCCTATAATTAGAGCATTAGCGATGATTAGTGTACTTACACTTGTGTCACGTCGCATTGCAATACCTCATTACGTTCGCACTCAATGAGCCAATAAACCTAGATCTCTATTATAGGTTTAGCACGTTAGAATCCCAATGAAAGCTTGGCATGACGCATTGCGTCATTTCTAATACTTCTAGCGGATGATCAAAGCCATCTCAAGAGCCTAGACTCTAGTCATTAGTTCCCCTTCCCGAAATGAATGGCTTGCTAATTTCACTTGGGGTAATGTACGAATCCCGATACGTACTAAGTTTTACATGTGCAGTTTCTATTGTTATACATAGCCAAATAA
Organism: Colias eurytheme; assembly: GCF_061535395.1. Classification (NCBI taxonomy): domain Eukaryota; kingdom Metazoa; phylum Arthropoda; class Insecta; order Lepidoptera; family Pieridae; genus Colias; species Colias eurytheme. The sequence continues at coordinate 5,650,653 of NC_142999.1, read as the reverse complement.
AAAATGTCTAGAAGATATAAAAAAATAATTTCAATGAGACAGTACGTCTATACAGGGTGTTTTGCACATGGACCGACATGATTTTTTGGGGGGTGGGGGGGGTCATGTGCTATTCTCCCCCGTGAGACCCAATACCCTAAGTCTCACGGTAGTCTAGATATGTTTTTTTTAATTTTTTTGAAATCTACGCGAAATATTGCCTTTAAATCGTCCTAACTTTTTTGTTTGTGGTTATAATACAACAAAACAAGGTATGCTTGTATTCTAAAATGTTTTCTTATTCTAAATAAATCATTACATGTTACAATTGATATCTACAAAAAAACTTCTGAGCTTTCAAAGTGGTAAATCGGTGTAAATGTTATGAAAATTGACAACTTATCAATTCATTTAAAAAAAAACTAAAGTTCATTTTGAATTTAGCTTTTTTTTAAAAAGTTCTTTACTTATTACCCTTTCTAACGATATGCTACATTACAGAAATAATACATCAGGGGTCGACCTAAGAGATATTTTGTTGCTAGGGTCAAGATAATATTAAGCTGAAAAGAACAGATACTACACTTTGATCTTAGCCAAAAGGCCGAGAAGCGATCAAATTTTAGCCATGAAGGCATAGCAAATCTGCTATGCCTTCATGGCTAAAATTTGCTATTTAATAAAAACAACTTAACATAAAAAAACGTATTTTCATTATCTTGACCCTAGCAACAAAATATCTCTTAGGTCGACCCCTGATGTATTATTTCTGTCATGTAGCATATCGTTAGAAAGGGTAATAAGTAAAGAACTTTTTAAAAAAAAGCTAAATTCAAAATGAACTTTAGTTTTTTTTTAAATGAATTGATAAGTTGTCACTTTTCATAACATTTACACCGATTTACCACTTTGAAAGCTCAGAAGTTTTTTTGTGGATATCAATTGTAACATGTAATGATTTATTTAGAATAAGAAAACATTGTAAAATACAAGCATACTTTGTTTTGTGGTATTATAACCACAAACAAAAAAGTTAGGACGATTTAAAGGCAAGATTTCGCGTAGATTTCAAAAAAATTAAAAAAAAACATATCTAGACTACCGTGAGACTTAGGGTATTGGGTCTCACGGGGGAGAATAGCACATGACCCCCCCCACCCCCCAAAAAATCATGTCGGTCCATGTGCAAAACACCCTGTATATCAAGCAGTTTTAATAAAATTAGATCCAAAAAAGGTAAACAAAGCCATTTCCAAAGAATTATTATAGGAATAAACGCGTAGTGTGGGCTAAAGAGCTAGTTAAACCATCCCACACGCTACACTATTCCGTACTTTTATGGTATAACCTAACGATCTTCCTTTAATTTTACTCAACTGTAATGCTCAATTTTCTACAAGACGCCCACAGATAGTTGAGCTATCATCGATACTTTACTCGTTCACTGTAATAGCTATAATAACACTTAGTTTATTTAGAGTTCCAGTTTAATAAGTGCAAAGTTTGGATATATCTACGTCCTTTTCATTTTAACGAAAAGATTGTGTGATAATAATCATCAACATAAACAACACTATACCACGTAATAAATTTAAATTCTACGCTTATCGCAAGCTTTGTAGAGAGTATGTAGAACGTATGATTTCAAATGGAGCTTTTATTACCACTTCACATAAATCATGCTCAATACACAAGTAAATGATCGATTTCCACACAGTGACATTCAAAAGAATCAGATTGTAATATCGATAGCCGAGACTTTCGAACGTAAACATAAAATGATAATCTAATACATAATTTCTGACATTTAAATTGCAATTACACAGAATGGACAAAGAACTACGCAACGTGAAAGTGAAATCAAAAAAAATCTGCTTGACCACAATTGGCAATCAATGACGAAGCAAAAATGAATCCATTACTTCGCTACTTATCCACATAATTTTACTCCAAAATGATTATACTCGAGAATAAATAAAGCCTGTGAATCTTTTCAAAGTGCAGTTACAGTGAAAGTGTTTTTTTATCTATTCCTGACACGTACATAAGATTATAAATGGCTTAATGTTCATGAGATTAGGTTACTTCTGATGCGATCAGCATCGTATATTATGTTTTCCGATATAATATTTTACCTTTCGCTAATCTCGTAGAATAGGTACGATCTATCATTAAATATTTTTGACATGTCACACAACATGTTTATAGTGGCTTCAAAGCCATATATTTTTCTAGAAAGTTTTCCATTTCACGTGGTAACAGCAACAAATTTTCCCGAACACAGAACTCTCTAGAGCGATATAAATCAAATAAGAATTTAAACCTACATCCAAGCGCATCATGCATAACTAATACTGTGGTAACAAGTAACAACGTACGCCTATTTTAATTGTGCGTGAATATACTCTCTCGAGGCGACGCTCCACCGAGCTGCGTAAATTTTCATAAAAATTTGCTCACAGCTGCATTTTATATTAGACGGAGAACGCATGAGAAAGTAGCGCATAACAATAACTGTACTCTTACATATATATTTGCACGAAGATGCCTTATAAAGAGGCGATATGATAAATCAAATAATGTATTCGAGCAATGGTCTAAAGATTTATGATTGCAAATATGTTATTATGCCAGTAAATTGTAGCTTTCAGTATTTATTTGTGAGAAATTGAAAAGTTATGTTGCATTGAACGTCTTGGCCTATTTAATTGTATAAAATTTATGAGATGTAGGTATGCAAGAACGTACACTAAATATACTAAATTTATTTTGAATTCAATTAAATGTTCATATAGGTATCCGTTCTAAGTTCTATCATTAGAGCAGGCTCCAAGGAGATGTTCGTTTGCAAAAATCGCGGACCTAAATCTGACTTCTGATATATATTGTATAGATCCCAGACATCCTATAGACAGATGTTGCCAACCAGTTTTGTGGTCCCCCTGCCCGCACCCCGGTAATTAAATATGGCATACAAAGAAAAAAATAAAAATTTCCAAAACATGCCGTGTGGGGTATCAAATGAAAGAGCTTATTGAGTAGATCACGAATATATAGCATACTATATACATTTCTTACACTTTCTCAGAGATTTTTTAGAAAATTTACGAAAATGGTCCATTTTTGAGTTAACTTTAAACCACTATAGATTGAAAACTCATGAATATATTTTTTAAATTATTATTTTAAATAATTAACAACAGTCCATTGTTTATGATTCATTAGTTCGTAATATAATATAAGTGAGCTATGTGGTGGATTTGATGAAAATAACTATATATGTACTATATGAACTTGAAAATATACTCGCCATCTTTGAATGCTCCCCCCACTCCCCCATGCAATTATTTCACTGTACGAAATATTGAATCGTAAACAATGGACTATTGTTAATTATTTAAAATAATAATTTAAAAAATATATTCATGAGTTTTCAATCTATAGTGGTTTAAAGTTAACTCAAAAATGGACCATTTTCGTAAATTTTCTAAAAAATCTTAGAGAAAGTGTAAGAAATGTATATAGTATGCTATATATTCGTGATCTACTCAATAAGCTCTTTCATTTGATACCCCACACGGCATGTTTTGGAAATTTTTATTTTTTTCTTTGTATGCCATATTTAATTACCGGGGTGCGGGCAGGGGGACCACAAAACTGGTTGGCAATATCTGTCTATAGGATGTCTGGGATCTATACAATATATATCAGAAGTCAGATTTAGGTCCGCGATTTTTGCAAACGAAACTCCACTGAGAGTCTGGTCTACATGTACTATTCTACCATATCTCCAACACTTTTTCGTAATTGTTCTGAAGCGTAGAAATTTTATTACCCACGGACAATTCGAAATAGGAAGTTGCGCAATTTAACAATTATTAGAAGCGATTAAAAAATTTCTTAAAACACCACACATGCAGTTAAAATAAATCAATTCGTTAACAATTTTTAGTTGTTCTGACCTACAGCTACGATTTAAGAGTATATTATTTCAGAATAATGAAACAAAAAATTAAAGAGTCGTAATCAGTAATATTATTAACATTAACATTTTAATATATGTACTTATTAACATCTAGTTAATGTAAATATAAATTGTATATAAAACGTTTCTAAATATTGAAGTAGAGCATAAAATTCACACCTAGATGCAATTGACCCAGCTAAGTAATTTGAAACGCGCCTCTGCAAATTAATGTTTACCTCGTTACTTTTTCTAGTACACACTTGCAGTAAGCAAACAAGAAACTAAAACTGAAAATAAAAATTATAATGCAAATCTTCATAACTCTCGTCCAAAAATCTATAGATTTTATTTTACTCAGTAAGAATTAAATATAACGTGTAATCTTTGATGCAGTTTAAACTCAATCAAGGAAACTGGAAAGATGTACCAGCCCTTGATGATTACCACATGTTCTAAGATAAAATGTCATAGTGACATTTCCATACAATACGCATTTGCGAATACTCATCATCAAGACAAAGACTGTTAACAAACGAGGTGTTACATCTCACCTAGGAATATAATGCGCCACATGTCCAAATCTCTATTGATATAATTTACAACTTTAACGTGGAAATGCGCAAGTTTCCTCTGCTAAAATACTAGTGACAGTAATATAGTAAAATGAATACATAGATATTCATTTCGTTTGTATATTTTAGGTACTACAACAGATAAAACACCCGTCAATTGAATTAACAGGCATATGACTAATAACGGTCAGGATACTATGCGAAACGGGAGGGAAGAGCAGGCAAACTACCTTTCCTGTTCTTGGCTTGCGCCTGGCCTGGAGATGGGCTGCCGCCGAGGGGGTCGCGGAAGAATTCTAACAAATACCCGCGGCCCCATCATTAAAGCGGCTCGACGGAACACAGTGGGGTTTTAGTCGGTAAGAATCCGACATAACCCACGGCTCCTTCCCCGGGGGCCGTGGGTATCTTTGGAAGATTTCCCCACTATAAAAAAAAAAAAAAAGGATACTATGCGAATATGCAATATGGGAAACGATAAGATAAAAGCTGTACAAATATGAATCATTATTTTTATGGCACATGAGGAAAGTTTAAAAAAATTGCAAAATGAAAATAAAATCTTTGCTGCAAAAAATATTAATTTACGATTCTACGTGAGTTTATTCCATTTACAATATTGTTTTTTCCAAGAGTATTTATTGACTCATGGTCATCAAAGCAAGCTTCAATACGTTGTATTTATTTATACAGACATTCGAAATTGTCCAGCTGTCCCGATGTTCAAGATATAGTTTTAAAGCCGCAGGAGTAAAGCTCCCATAATTCCCATAAACAATAAAAACTTTTAAAGTATTAATTTCTGGTGTAATTTATTTTTATGGTCATTTAGTTTATTCCACAATATGCTATTCAACAAGGATTTAAATAAGAAACATCATATGCAATGAAAATCAATCCGGATTCTATTTCTTTCCGACTCGTCCCTCTTATAATAAAAATATGTAAAAACATATTTTGTTACCTTCCATTATGTTCACATCTCTGCATTAAGTATCCAACATGCCCCACCTTATCGTCTATCTAAAATCCCATTACCGTCCCTAATTACACCTGTTTTCACATACAGAGTGTACTCGCAGGTTGCACGCGCTCCGGACATTGGTCACGACTGTCTTCACCCGTTACACCAAGCCACTTTCCCTCTCAGAGTTTTTGTCCAAATTCCGACCGTCGTTGCATCAACGAGCACCCAATGAAGACGAATAACTTTGAAATGATCGAGTTGAACACCTCTAACTCAATCACGGCTGATGGAGGTTCACTCGACATGATAAATATTTGTTGGAATCTCTCTCTCACCATAATATGTTGACAAATTAACACCACGTGTAACACACCACGTGCCGAGCGTAATTGCTCGAATTGTTTGCTCAAGTATATAATTTCTTGTCAAATATTTTTCTTCTTCTGGAATATTGTGCTGTTGATTTAGAAGCCACTATGTTTAATTACGCTTATATCAATTGGAAACTTAAGAATTTGATTTATTGGGAAGACAAACATGGTTAAATTGACTTTCCTTACATTTTTGATGAAAAAAATCGTATAATAATACCATTAATTCTGAATGAATACCACAACTTTCCCCATTCGCAAATTGAAATGTTCTAAATAAATCTATTACTGTAAGCATTTCGCTGTCGTATTATAAATTACTCAAGTACATGAACTCCACGTAACTATAGGTTACATTTGATCGAAAATTACAATCGTGGCCTGTAAATCATTCTTGCTGTATCGCTTCTTGTTACCGTCCGATGATATTTCATACAACGATATATTTATCGTGGGCTATAAATAAAGAAGAGTACTGATCGCTCGATATAACCAATAGCTGGAGTATTTATCGAGAGTAGCTCTTACAAGCTTTCAGGATAGCAACGGTATATTTAGTAATTAGAGTGAGGCTGTTTAATTACTACCGCAATTACATATTGTGCTATCCTCTCTTGGATCGTATCTCTTGTAATTCCAGACTCAAAACAACCTTACTTTCAATAATTATATAGAGTAGAAAATCCTTATTATTTTATAGAATGAGGAACAAGTTTAGAATTTATTGTACAATTTACGATTAAAAATTTAAAAAGCTCTATTCTATACTCTAATTTATATTCTTCATATTCGATCATATATTTCTTACTTCTTTTACTTCTAGTAAAATCATCAAGCAATAGTGTCAAGTTACATACAAACCGTCTCACGCTTTATGAAATGAAGTCGCAGAGTAATACAATAATGATAGAAAGACACCAGTGTAATATTGTTTTGATGATAAGTGATAAGTCGTATAAAAAGAGTTGTTAAGTAGAGTGGAAATTTCAGTAAAAGTTTAAAAAAATACAGCAAGTATTTGCTAATAAGTTCCATGTAGAGGTAAACTGTAATCATACACTTTCCATTTATAGATATGATCGCTATAAAAGTGTAATTGAAACAAAATTGCATACAAGAGCTATTTACACAACGCGAACGTAGCAATTATATTAATATAGAAACGTTGGAACATTTAGTGAAATAACTTTTACGCCGCAAAATTATAGCATTTATTTTTATGTCCGATTAATTTACAACGACATGAACAAGCTAAACTTTAAATAAGCAAAACTTTTAATTGGTCTTTATGTTACGGATTTATGTTCATCGCACTTCAAATTAAAATAAACCTAAAAACAGTCCTAAATATAGATTAAATATGATAAAGATGTACTAAAATAATTAAAATTCGCATTTATTTTGTTTTCTGTTGAGTTTACTGCTGATTTACTACTACTTTCATACTGAACAATATTAACGATTTTTAACAATGGTCTAACTTCTTTACAGTATATAGTTAGTCGTTCAATTTTTACAGACGCGCACAAATAAAATCTCACATCTATCGCCTGGTGTGTAAACAGCCTAAGAAGGCAGATGAGCGCGTGCGGTCTATCCACGTCTATAACGGTGAAGCGATAATCGCGGGCAGATAAAAACAGGCGCATAACGGACCGCGCGTTGCGCTCCGTCCGTCATCGCGATCGTGTCGCAAACGTCGCATCTATATCGATACGACTTGCAAAAAATATTAGTGCAGTATATCATTTTTATAAAAAAAATATATTTGCAACCCGCTGTTAGTTTTATTTTATAACTGTTATCAAAATAGTTACTGAAGAGCGCATTAATCAGTCAAACAGGTAGTGTTTTTTCATAAATATCGTTTAAATTATAAAAGTTTCAATCAGAATTATTAAATTTAAATAATATTCAAATAATTATCATTAATCTTTATACATGTACATAAAATTGTTAAATAAATAGGTTAATAAATAAACAGCATTCCTCGTTCAGAATTAACATTGGATATTCGTTAAAGTTTTATAAAATATACCTAGACTCAAAGTCCGACCTAAAAACTAAGCCACGTATTTAATATGCTACGACACTATCTCTTTCTTCTTGATGGAAATTCGCTATAATCCATACTAATATTATAAATGCGAAAGTAACTCTGTCTGTCTGTCTGTTACTCAATCACGCCTAAACTACTGAACCAACTACTGAATTTTGGTATAGAGATATTTTGATACCCGAGAAAGGTCATAGGATAGGTTTTATCCCGGAAATCCTACGGGAACGGGTTTTTCTTTGAAAACGCGGGCGAAGACGCGGGCGGAAAGCTAGTTTTAAATATATATAAAAATGAAACCCGTTTCGCGTTGTCTCGACATCACGTGTGAACGGCTGAACCGATTTCGATAATTCTTTTTTTATTATATTCCTTGAAGAACGGGGATAGTTCTTATGTAGAGAAAACGTAAATATGTACCACGGGCGAAGCCGGGGCGGACCGCTAGTTTTAAATAACACCAGAAATCGTGTAATTAATTTATATGATAAAATGCGCATTAAAGTAGAGCAAATATTGCATAAAAAACTTAAGCTTCATTAGGCAGTGAACAAGAACCAGTCCAATAAACGATGGCAAAAATTAAGTCGTTCAGCTTCAACAAAATTGACTGCAATTTATCCACAAGATGCATCAATAACTTATCGACGGTAATAATAAAATCGATGGTATCGATAAAATATCTACAGAGTCCAATGGAGCGTGGCGAAATGGAAATCGATAAAGTTTTACAAATCGACTACTGAACGATGTCAATGTTCATACCACACAAATAGCGCGATAAACTTTCAAATCGATGATGGCTTTGAGATTTCAATATTGATATTGAAATTTTAGCTCACAATAAATTTGCACTGTCATTTTCCTGTCTATGAAAAGTTGAAAACATACATATTATTTTTATTTTTGTACATTTTGTTTGGAATAATAAGGATTATTATTAGTCTATAGTCTATTCACAATAAATCCAGTAGGTATTTTTTTAAATCTGTTACAAATAAACTATGTACATATAAATTGCCAGATACCAAGTGACATAGGCTAGATTTTATTATATCTATATGTATTTAGACGCAAATTATTACTTTGTTTAATTTATTAAATATAGCAACAAAATTTCCTGTTAATAAATATTGCACTTACGGAAAATCAGACTTTGGATTTGGTGTCCAGGCCTTATATTATAGATTTATATTTAAAGAATAGGTAACTATCATATTCACACTATCACGGTATAGCACACAAATCCATTTTAAAGATTTACTTATGGTTAATATGAATAATAATCTTGTATAAGTAGAGTTTAGAAGTCGCACAATATTCACGCAATGAGCATTATCTTAGTATTGCGTAATGTGACACCAGCTCTAGAAAAGCCTGTAGGGACTGATCAGTTTAAGTGCATGGAACAATTCTGTTTACATAAAATGAGCGAATTAAGGACATGAAACCTAAAAGTAGTTATATTTTGATATTTTCAATCACAAAAACCTGGGTTCACTCGTTTCGTGAATCAATACTGTAACATTTCATGCCACAGAGCATAAAAATATGACTAGTAATTTTACATAGGCATATTAAATCAAAGTCACCCTTCTGAATCTTGTTACAAGCATGCCATTCGTAATTCCCTTGTTTTAGTACAGTCGTAATGTAATGCGGCATTTAAATGGAAATCACATAACTATTTTGCGAATGGCACGCAAACAATGACCTTGCGATTCAGAATATTTTTTACATTATGCCACACCCCGGACACTCCATACAAAATGATCGTTTTGACAGTCACACTGTAGAGACTGCAAATGTGTGTGTTAACGCTTTATGGTTGGCACATTTGTGACTAGCGTAAAAAAAAATTCGCGTTTTTCTGATGAAATACATCCGTAAACAGCACAATATCTAACCATTTTCTACGAAAAACGATAATCACAAATCCAAAATAATAAAATTACTTTAAGTCAATTTGATTAATGTTGTCAATCTTCTTTGCGTATCGTCCTTGCAGAAAAATATGGCCCATTTTATGTCTGATCGCGCGGGGGTGAGGTAAGTTTAATTTTGGCGGGAGGCGGAGAGTGTCCGTTCTGTAGCGTTTAGCTACTATTATGTATTCTGTGATTATGCTATATATTAATCCGCAGTGAAATTATTCATAAGTCTGGATAACTTATTATTCCACTGTGTAATGTGTATGGATTTATCCTAATCATTAATCATACGGAAGGTGACTTTTACCCATCAATTAAAAGTAAAGTTACCTACTGGACATATATTTTTTTCAAAGAAACACATTTGTACTAGGTACACAAATGTGTTTCTTTGTATTACACAAAAACATTGAAATAAATACATAAAAATAGTAACTAACAAGAAATGTTTTTTAATTATAAAATAATTATTGAGATTTCGGATAGAAATGTATGTCGCTCTATATTTATAGATAGTAGATACACAATGAACTGAAAATATTATATATACAAATAAATAAAAAATCCCTATTCGATAAATTAGATTTGACTAAAACATTCACATAAATCCGAGTTATTCCTTCCTCAAAGATAAAATAATTACGTCACGAGTCACGACATAAACCAAAATTTATCTTTTCAAATTGCAATACGCATTAAATTATCCTGTTTCCTTTTATAACTCATTTATATATGGATACAAGGAATATTTAGAGTCAATTTAAGTTGTCGTAAAATGTTTCATATTATGTTCTATCCACTATAAATAAAAAATAAGATTTTCTGTAAGAAATTACATATCATAATAATGATTAAATCATCACAAAGAATGTCCCTTTCCTAAAAATGATTTATGGTAATAATTAACCGATGTAAAAGTGTATAATTAAGCACTTAGCTAACAAGAATAAGAATTGCAGCGTTCCCGAGAAGCATGTAAACCACATGTAAACTTTATAGTCTTCAAAAATGTTCTCTAACGATTGAAACGCGCAACGTTCATGCTCTGGAACGCTTCTAACTTACAGAACTATTCCGAGAACACCTTTTTACGGCTATTAAGTGGATACCGATGAAAAGAAATGCATGTTATTACTACGTAATCTCGTAGGATCTTTTTATATCTAAAGTAAGATGTTAACAGAAAATACCAATAAAGAATTGTCTGTGAAATCATTAAGATTCGGTTATTTATATCAATGTATTGATTTAATTCAATTGGATTAAAAATAAAAATAAATAATATTTTTGCATAGTAGATATCATTTAAGGACAAACTATATTGCTGAGAAATCTAAAGGAAAAAGAATAATATTAAGAGGCCAAAACATCTTTTGTTGTATGAAAAAAAAGTGACAGTAAATAAAATTTCCCCGCTTTTTTTGCAAATTACTGTCATCGAATCCTTTCGTGAATAACTGCATCACAGAATGATCACAGACTAATAAACTTATCGGTATCAATATACAGCCACAGATTATCATCAATTTGACGTTAACGACGGCTCATTAAGGTAAATGTCACAACACCGATCACCATCAAAGTGAACATTGTAACTACACCTCTGTCCCGTAATTTGTTCCTCTCTATTTTATGGGATTTTTAATGTCCCTTATTATGGGGGTAAAACTTAAACGTAATTTATACAACATTTAAAAAGGATATAAACTATTGTCGATCATAAATCTCCAAACAAGAGTTCTTTATGCAAAAAGTGCTCTTGAATTGGATTTAAGGATTTCTAAAATACAACCAGTAATTATAGCTTCAAACTAAAAATAAATAAGACTAATTAAGCATCAAAGGGCGGCAAGGCCGTAGAACATGTAATATAATAAGCCAAACCCCTGCGTCTGTCTACGGTTAACTTATTTAACATTGCTTTGCTTATGCTAATGTGAAAACTGGCACGCGATTTGAAACATTTTTAGTTTGTGCCAAAATTGTTGTTATACATGATTTACTCGTACATTGAAATCACTGCTATTGTAATAATTAATTCATTTTGTAGATTATAACGTTTATAATTAAGATAATTTTTTTTAGGTTATTCTTTCTCAAAATTGTGGAGTTTAAATGCATTGTATGAACAACAAAAAAGATTTAACCTAAATACACAGACAACTAAGGTAAAATTATAGTAGGTTTTAAAGCTTATTTTATTAAAGTTGACATTTTTAATTAAATTAGTTTAAAAAGCGAGCGGATGTGTTTTTAAATGAACAAATATTAAAAATTCAGATTCAACTCAGATTAGAGTACCTAATTAAAAATTGTAAAAAATTTATATAAATATACGTTAACAAATTTTACTTTGAATAGTCACTTAAGAATTGCTATATAAATAGTACGCAATCTTTCTGCAGCCAAGGTTTTCTGCCAAAAAAAAACCCCCTTTAATCTACGTTAATCTACCCTTCTATCTAGCCTTAGACTTGCTATTACCTAGCTTAAACATAATACCTACATATATTTAAAAGAATAGGCTTCATTCGTTTAATCAATAAGCGTTTTCGTAGATCCCATATTATACATATATAATGTTTACTTTAAAAAAAAACGATTTCTTCTTATTTTATGTTAGTTAACAAATGAGAAAATGAATAAATATATAATCCAAAAACAAATATATAGTTAAATGGTGAGTAAGACTCACCATGTTCATTTGAATTTATGTAGATTTTTACTTTTTACTTCCGTATAATGATATAAACACAAATAGTCAAAAAAATTACAGGGTCAAATGTGACTATTGTTAAATATTATATTTATTTTAAATTTCATTTCATTTTCGCATACATTCCAAAATAGAACCGAAAAACTCAATTTTAATTGTGTACTCAAATCTCGTAGCAACTTCAATAACACAGCCTTAGCAACTGAAAATTAACTAGACTCCAACAACCTTTGCATACTCGTAATGACTATAATTTTCACGCCTTTGTCCATTAACCTTTCTAGAGCTTTCCTAAGGAGCCTAGGACTGAAATGAAAATGCGTACAAGCGTAGCGCTTCAGCGCTACGTATAAACCTACACGAGTTCATTGTACTCATGACTCTACAAACTGATCAATTTCTTTCGTTTATGTTGAGTTGAATTTAAATATATTGTACTCTTTAATTTATATTTATTTATTATAATATGTATATCGTAATTTTTACCATTGAAAAAATACAATGCATTTATATATTTTTCTATTTTTGAGGAAGAAATCATTTTCCATCTTTATCTATTTTATGTGTTTCAAAATATTTTAATGTACGGGTAAAACGCAGTGCAAATATTTTACAAAAATTTTCCGCAGTCTATAGAAAATTTAATTCATGGAAACCGCAAAGAGATGTCGTGACAGAAAAGCTCCAGATTCAGCATCCGCGCAGCCACTGAAGTCTGAAAATCGAGCGTTGAACACTCACCTATTTTTTCCATGACCGATCTTGTAGAGTTCGACGTGCTTGAACTGAGCGTAAGTTGCCATTGTAGTTTTATTAAACACGAGGGATGTAACACTGATTGCGGTCACTGCGCGACGTCGATTCACAGACGTGTAATAGCTACGCCGTTCGTCAGCTGACTGAGCGCGCGCGGCCAGTACCCTTGCTTAAGTCGATGTTGCCACCCTCCGCCCGCGCGTGAAAAGTGAACCGCGCATGCGCCGCTTCCTGTTGTTTTGTTTTTTTTTATTTATTTTTTCATCCGTCACCTGGTGGCCAGTCCTGTTCCGAACACATGCCAGTGAACAGATGACTACTGTCAACAGATTGAAACTGGTTTGACGTTTAACAAAAATGCCTCAATGATTGACAGGAACAGGTATTTCCGCACGCGACACTGTACCTGTCTTATGTTAATTTTTGCACGGATAATAAAATAAGAACGCTAAGATAACATTTACAATTTATTAGTTACATAATAAGTTTACTATTAAATAAGTTAGAATATATTTTAATAATTAAATTGTATGCATCATATCATCACACCAGTGCTTGTCAGGGCCATTTGGGATTTTGATATTTCACTGATTGCCTGATTAGAGTGGACAAATATAGATCAATGATTTCTGTTAATATTTAAGATTAATATAATCAAATAATCATGTGGCTGTAGCCTGTAGGTAAAGGTAAAAGTGAAAAAAATAACAAAGGAAAACATGTTTACTAGTTTTACTAGTTGGAATTTGAAAGATTTTTTTTCCAAAGTCTCTATTGTGGGGGCCCTGGGCCTTCGCCCCGTTTGCCCTCCCCTAAATCCGGCCCTGTGTATGATTATTTAATAATTAAAATCGATTACTTAACAATCATCTTATTTTATATTTTTAATTACGCTCCGTTGCAAAACTATTACGAATTATGCAACTAACTCAGATTTAACCAAAAAGGAAAACCTATAAAATATTTCAACCTTTCGATACAAAAACTTTAGGTTACGGGGCTAGTATACCTAATGTTGGCTCTAATAAAGATGTAATACGTAAAATGAAACCTGGCTAAAAACTTTAAGTCAGTAGTAAGCACTTTAGAAACGACATTTCAAAGAAAGCGCCTCTATCATGCACCGGAAAGTCTGCCAAGAAAACTATTACCAGTAAAATCTCTACAGTTACTCATTCAAAGCCGTTACTTTTATATATTTTCTTACTTTATCACTGATATACTTTTTTATCAATACGGTTTTAACCACCACATTCAAGATATTAAAAGCATTTTTGTTTGCATCCACGAAATTGAGAATCGAGAAATCGAATCATATAATGCATAATATGTACCTATAGAAAATAGTTTTTATGGACTTTTCCCAACAACAATTGCATATTAAGTAACCGATTGTTTTAAACATAAAACCGATGAAGCAAACAATACATATGAAAATTTCTACCACATAATAAGTGAATGTAATGTTATATAATTGTGTTTAATAAATTATTTATTTATTAAATATAAACTTGTGTTTATATAAACACGTGCCAGTTATTTTGTATCCGTAATAAAGACGCCATGGTAAAAACTGAATTAATACTTGATTACAGTTTAATGAATGGGTGCCGTAATCGGATCCGATGTTGGCATTTCAAGAATCGTAATTTCTTCCTACTTGATTGATTAATTCATATAATCTGATATCAGACTTATTACGTATAGATTTACACGTAAAAGCTTAAGTACCTTGTAAACTTATTATTTGTAAGATTAAAAAGTTGGAAGCTATTTTAATTTGACCGTCTCCTTGGTATGTACAGTGGTTGAGGTGTGAGCGTAGAAACGAGGAGTTCTGGGTTCTATTCCCGGTGGAGACGAAGAAAAAAAAAATAGGTCGGGCAGGTCACAGCAGGCTGATCACCTACTTGTCTCTAAAGAAAATCGCCCCTTACCCCACTTGAAGACACGGGACTTCACTTTTTTATTTTAACTTATTCAACTATTTGCTTCGCAAATCACAATTATATTATTATACGGCTCTACCGTCAAAATATGCAAGTGTTGCAATAATCAAAAACTATTGCTAACCAAGTATAGTTACGTAACGAATAATTTAAATAATGTCGCATGCAATTTATTAACAGTAATGTATCTAATATGTTACGTATTACGAATGTGTTTTCACAGTCTCCCGCATGAATTTCGTGACATAGCTACGTGAAATACTGAGATGTCCACGATTTTGCGGTAATCAGTGAAAGTAACTGAGCATTTGCATCACGAGATAGACTGTTATTGTATAAAATTTATAGACACGAACGACTCTTGACCAATCAAGTTGTTATTTATTGACTAATTGCGGTAAAAATATAACCTCTTTAATGCTATATTTTACTCTTTAGTAAGTGCTATTGTTTATGCTTGCAAAGATTACAGTTTAATTGTGTGTTCTTTAATTTAAATTACTTTTTTAATTTTCTCTTTGTTTTATGAATTATCATTTCCTATTATAATGTGCATGTTCTTGTTTGTAATATAAACACAGTTCTCTCACTTATTCTTAAATACATTTGATGTAGAGCCTGATTAACGTTCAACGTTCAACGCAATTTAAAAATAATAATGTGGAGTGAGGACAGGTTAAATGTTTCTCTAATGTCTTAAGATGCGTAATGGCCTGGGAACATACGATAAATTTGTATTAAGTTTTAAGAAGTACAAACATTAAAAATAAATTTATTTTATTTTGTGACTTTTGTAACTATGTATGGTGAATTAATTCAAGTAATAAGAATTAAGTCAATTTATTGACTTAATTCTTATTACCAGCAATGTAGTACACACACTGTTATGTACCACCAGCAATGTAGTACACACTAGGTCAGAGGCGGAAATAAAACACACAAAAACGCTCTGACCGTATATTTCCAAGGGTCACGGAACTACAACACCATTTTGCTTATATCTAGTTACAAAAAAATAACATAAGCGCGATTTAAAAACACAGCTTCTACAACTAGCGTCATCTATTATCGAATGATGGAACTAAACAATACTAAAACTTATACTATTAAACCAACGGTTTAGACATACCGCCCGCCAAGGACGAATAGTCCTTCACAATACAAAAAAATACAACTTTGCAAAAAGATACAGCAATACATAGAAGCAAATACATCTCTTTAAACTAATACTTATTCTTTACTTACGTCTAACATAATACATATATATTTTCTTTTTTACATTTATGTTTCTCTAACGGGCAACACACATAGTTTCGAAGTCGGTCTTTGTATGTGAGAACCCCTATATCTCAACGTGACAACACGTGTCACCTTATCCTTACCCGGATGTAATTCAACCACCAATCCGTACATCCATTTCGCAGGAGGCAAATTGTCCTCCTTCACTAAGACCACGTCTCCTACCTTGATGTCGGGGACCTTGCCTTTCCATTTGTACCTTTGAAAAAATTGGGTTAGACACTCTTGGGACCAACGCTTCCAAAAATGCTGCACCATCCTTTGGGTTAACTGCCAACGACGCAAATTGGAAATTTTCTCGTATTCAAAATTATTATCCGGAGCCACGATCAACGGCTCCCCTATTAAAAAATGACCCGGTGTTAACGGGTTGGGATCACCTGAGTCGGAGCTAGCTACGGACAAAGGTCGCGAATTGAGACACGCCTCAATTTGCACCAAGACCGTCGCCAGCTCTTCAAAAGTAAGAGTAGAATCGCCGATTACGCGACGCAGATGATGTTTAGTGCTCTTTATGCCTGCTTCCCACACTCCACCGAAATTTGGAGCATGAGGAGGAATAAAGCGCCACTCTGTACCATTGTTAGCCAATGATGATGCAATGTCAACAGGCAGTTGGGATTTCTCATTTGCAAACAAATTCCGCAACTCCTTAGAAGCACCTACAAAATTGGTGCCGTTGTCACTCCACAACTGAATACAACGGCCTCGTCTAGCAACAAAACGTTTGAAAGCTGCCAAAAAACCTTCTGAAGTAAGATCGGAAACTGCTTCTATATGAACGGCTCTTGTGGCCATGCAAACAAAGAGACAAATATATCCTTTATAGGATTTATGGCCACGACCCTTCGAAACGCGAATATTAATGGGACCAGCGTAATCAACACCGGAGTATAAAAAGGGTTTTCGAGGTGTGACTCGGCAGGCAGGCAGCTGGCCCATCAATTGAGTTCGAAACTTCGCCGCGTTTCTTACGCATGAAACGCATTTGTGTATAGCAAATCGTACTAGATTTTTCAATTTGGTGATCCAATACGTCGTACGTATGTAGTTAATGGTCAACTGGGGACCTCCGTGCATGGTTTTGGCGTGGGCATCGGCTATAATCAACTTCGCCAAGCAGGAGTCACCGTTTACAATTATCGGATGCTTGCTGCCATCCTTC
This sequence comes from Colias eurytheme, assembly GCF_061535395.1. Classification (NCBI taxonomy): domain Eukaryota; kingdom Metazoa; phylum Arthropoda; class Insecta; order Lepidoptera; family Pieridae; genus Colias; species Colias eurytheme. The sequence continues at coordinate 5,632,925 of NC_142999.1, read as the reverse complement.
AGGCAAGAATTTTCCATTCTTCCTCCGACCCTCATAATTCCTAATTCATCTATTAATGGATTTAAATTGTCAATTTTACTCTTTTTAATGATGTTTTTATGTTTCAGATTCTTCATTTCTTCAGGGTACCAAGTAAGCTGATGCTGACGGATACAACACATGGTGGCATCTCGGAGCTCTTCAGCTGAAAGGTAAGGTAGAAATTTCGGACGAGTTTCAACGGGATCCTTCAATTTCAGGAATCTTCTGCAGTATGCGACTACTCTCACCAGCTTCGTAAAAGATGAAAATTTTAAAAATATATCTATATCTTCACAGTTCTCCTTAGTTGTAGCATGTACTTTAATCTTTCTTTCTTCCAGGTCAGTTTTAGTGCATATGGAAAGTGGTTTACTATACGGAATATCAATCTTACTTAACCAATCCGGACCATACTTCCACAAATTATTCTCAACTAGCTCAGAAGGTAGTATTCCACGAGACGCGCAGTCAGCGGGATTTTCTTTGGACTGTATATACGACCACTTACAAGGTTCTAAATGATTTAGAATTTCAGAAGTCCGGTTGGCTATGAATGTTTTCCACCGACTGGGATGGTCACTAAGCCACGCTAGGACGATGGTGGAATCCGTCCAAGCATGCAACTGTGAAATTGGTATGTTCAAAACTTCAGCTACTTCAACTAACAATTTAGTTACCAACACCGCACCGCAGAGTTCCAGTCGAGGTATGGAGATTTGCTTGATCGGGGCAACTTTAGTTTTTGCCGCTACCAGGTGAGTTTTAATTTGTTTATCTTCAGAAACGCAACGAATATAAACCACAGCAGCATAGGCGGCATGTGAAGCGTCACTAAACCCATGTAACTCCACAACTGTATCTTTGCTTCGTGTTTGCACCCATCGCGGTATTTGGAAATTTGTTAGCTGAAATAATTCCTCCCGGTAAGTTATCCATTCACTAATAAGTTCAGACGGTAATCTATCATCCCATCCAAATCCAGTCATCCATAATTTTTGTATGAATATTTTTGCAGTGATGATGCATGGAGCGATCCAACCAAGCGGATCGTACAGTCGACAAATTTCGGCTATAATTTCTCTTTTGGTTGCAGGAAGCGACGCTGATAAAAACTGAACTCTATAACTAAAGTCATCGGTGCGGCGGTTCCAAAAGAGACCTACTACTTTAGTCACGTCATCCTCCTTAAGTTCCCTGTCCTGTTCTATATTTCCTTCAAAACCTTCCATCACCTCCATGCTATTACTACTCCATTTCTGTAGCCTAAAACCTCCTTTACTTAACAATTCAGTCATTTCTTCATATAATCGTAATGCTTCTTTTTCAGAATCACACCCGGTTAACAGATCATCCATGTAAAAGTCCGTTTTTAGTCTTGCAGCAGCTAGTGGATAGCTCCCACCCTCATCGACTGCAAGCTGTTGGAGAGCTTTGACCGCTAAATAAGGTGCACTGGAAGTGCCAAAGGTAACGGTAAGTAGACGATAATCTTGGATTTCGTTGTTGTCATCTCTCCACACGATTCGGTGATAATCTGTATGCTCCCTTTTCAGCTTTACTTGCCTATACATCTTTATGATGTCGGCTATTAGGCATATCGGGTGGAGACGCCATCTCATGATTATATGACGTAATTCTGGTTGTAGTCTTGGGCCAACCATCAGGGCATCATTTAACGACATACCATTAGCACTTCTATCTGACGCATTGAATACTACTCGCGTCTTAGTAGTGCTTTTGTCTGGTCTGACTACTGCATGATGCGGTAACCATACCGAACGTCTCCGCGTCTCTTCCGAGTCTTCCTGTACTTTTTCCATATGACCCAGCAATAAATATTCCTTCAACACTTGCGAATAATTATTCTTGAGTTCGGTGTTCTTAAATCTTTTCTCTAAACTCTTTAGCCTTTGCACCGCTACACTTCGTGTATCTCCAAATTCATGCTTTACTTCGGGGCGGAAAGGTAAGTTAACAATATATCTTCCCTCCTTGTCTCTCTTAGTTGTCCTCTCAAAAATCTCTTCACACGCCTTTTCTTCGATTGTCATTATTTTATTGCTTGCCAAACATGGCTCTGCTTCTATTTCCCAGAACCTTTTTAGTAGTTCATCTTCATTGCATCCAGCGTGCATGCTGACGATCACTCTCGGTTGTTGGTGCGTTCCAGAATCTAACATTTCTGATTGAATGTGCCCAGATAATATCCACCCTAATTGCGTTTTCTGTGCTAACGGACATCCAGGGGGACCCTTTATCATGCCGTCCTCCAGTACCTGGGCATACACCTCCGCACCAAGCAACAAATCAATTTTGTTTGGGACTTCATATTTTGGATCAGCCAATTGCAAGTGTGAAAGCTCTGGCCACAACCGCAGATTGACTCTCCTTGATGGAAGAAACGATGTAAGCTTACCGAGAACGTGCGCTTGAACGACCATGGTAAACTTGGGATTATAAATTGATCTTATTTTTACTTCAACCATAGATCTTGACGCTAAGGAATCTTCCTGACCTCCTACTCCAGAAATACGAACTTTATTTGGAATTTTCTTTAGCCCAAGAGCTTGAACCGTGGATTCGGTGATGAGAGAAACCATTGAGCCTTGATCCAATAAGCATCGCAAATTAAAGTTAGCCTTACCTGTATTCGACTCCGCTTCCACAACTGCAGTAGCCAAAAGAACTTGACTACGGACATTCGAAAAACACGTAACAACATCGCGTTCAGATGTGGTTGCTGAAGAAACAACCACATTCTTTTGATGGGACTCAACATTTTTAGATTCTTCGGGGTGAAGCAATGAATTATGTTTACGCTTACAAACCTTACATCTGGTGGATTGGCGACATGAAAATACGGAGTGGTTGCTACCAAAACAATTAAAACATAAGCGACTATTTTGTACAAATTTATGTCTCACATCATAGTCCGACTTCGCAAACTCCTTACAATTATATAATTTATGAGTTGCCCCTTTGCAATACGGACACTTCGCCACATAAGACTGACCAGATTCAACACTATCCGTCAAAGTATTGTTCACATAAAGTACTTTGGGACTAGAACGAGGGTTTTTTACGTTTACTGACTTAGTGTCTAAAAACTCTAATGACCTAAACTTATGCTCCAAAAATTCTCTAAATAGAGTCAAGGTTGGTAGGTCTTCGCAATCATTTGCCTTGGACTCCCACTGCTTCCTGGACTCAGGGTCCAATTTGTGACTCATTATATAAATAACGATTGTGTCCCAGCTAGTAATATCAATTCCTAGGTTTTTTAGAGCACTTAAGCATTCGTTCATACTATCTAATAATTCTCTTATCGCCGATGACGATTCATGATGCAATACTTTTAGACTCATCAAACGTTTTAGGATATTGTTTGACAAATACTTTTTGTTGTCATAACGGTTGACTAGCTGAGCCCAGGAAGCCGTGTAGTTTTTATCGGTTATTGCTGTATGTCTTAGGAGCTGTTCCGGTTCTCCTAATAAATGACCCTTTAAATAATGTAATTTTTGTACATCATCTAATTTATGGTTATTGTGTATTAATGATACAAAAAGATCTCTAAAGGTAGGCCATTCTGTGTATTTTCCTGAAAATTTAGGTAAAGAAATTTCTGGTAATTTTATGACACATTTTTCTTGATACTCGCTGGAATCACTTGACTTTACCCCGGACCGACTATTACCCTTTAATTCAATCAAAGCATCTTTCAATTCAGTTTTGTAATCTACATATAGTACTTCGGTCTCATCATATACACAATTTTTAATATAGCTAGAAGAGTCTAACTCCCTCTTAGATATCTCGCTAATAATTTGGCGATGAGTATCGCAAAATGATTGCCACTGATTTTCTAAAGATTCCAAACGAGTTTCAACATACGAAACAGTAATTCTTTCCTTAGGGGATTTTTTAAAATTGACTCTACCTTTAGAGATAAGCTCTTTACTATTTTCTTGAATTCTATTAAATGCTTCCATTATAATATTTTAGAGACTTCCGAACAACAATAAGATAAATAGACTTTATATTCTCAAACTTATTTGAAATAAATAAATTTAACTTAATATTTAAATTGCATAAAACAAAAACTAACTCACATGTACAAACTGTCTCCTCAACTCTAAAATATTATAAGTGGTAAATTCTTTTACAAAATTTTACAAGTGTCTATTCAATATAACGAACAAAAACTAAGTCAATGTAAACATTGAAAATATTCTAAGTCTATGTAAACAATGAAAATTTTTCTAAGTGTTTTAAAGTTACTTTAATTTAATTTGGGCATGGATTCCCCGTCACTTCACTTTATCTTCTTGGACTTAAGGTCCAATTTTGTATAATTGAACTTCAAAGTACTCACGTTTCACTTCACTGGTAGTCCTTCTCCCTCGCACCTGTACTCCGGAGTCGGTTGACGTCACGGATGTTCTCCCTCTCGCTCGCTCCACTGGCCGCTGACGTCCCGGATGTTCTCCCTCTCGCTCGCTCCGCTCGCCGCTGACGTCACGGTTGTCGCCCTCTCGCTCACTCCGCAGGCCGCTGACGTCACGGTTCTTCTCCCTCTCGCTCGCTCCGCTGGCCGCTGACGTCACGGTTGTCGCCCTCTCGCTCACTCCGCAGGCCGCTGACGTCACGGATGTCGCCCTCTCGCTCACTCCGCAGGCCGCTGACGTCACGGTTCTTCTCCCTCTCGCTCGCTCCGCTGGCCGCTGACGTCACGGTTGTCGCCCTCTCGCTCACTCCGCAGGCCGCTGACGTCACGGATCTTCTCCCTCTCGCTCGCTCCGCTGGCCGCTGACGTCACGGTTGTCGCCCTCTCGCTCACTCCGCAGGCCGCTGACGTCACGGATCTTCTCCCTCTCGCTCGCTCCGCTGGCCGCTGACGTCACGGTTGTCTCCCTCTCGCTCGCTCCGCAGGCCGCTGACGTCACGGTTCTTCTCCCTCTCGCTCGCTCCGCTGGCCGATGACGTCACGGTTGTTGTACCTCTCGCTCGCTCCGCAGGCCGCTGACGTCACGGTTCTTCTCCCTCTCGCTCGCTCCGCTGGCCGCTGACGTCACGGTTGTCGCCTTCTCGCTCACTCCGCAGGCCGCTGACGTCACGGATCTTCTCCCTCTCGCTCGCTCCGCTGGCCGCTGACGTCCCGGTTGTCTCCCTCTCGCTCGCTCCGCTGGCCGATGACGTCACGGATCTTCTCCCTCTCGCTCGCTCCGCAGGCCGCTGACGTCACGGTTCTTCTCCCTCTCGCTCGCTCCGCTGGCCGATGACGTCCCGGTTGCTTCTCTCTCGCTCCCTCCGATGGCTGCTGGCGTCCCGGCTGCTCTCCCTCTCGCTCCCTCCAATGGCCGCTGACGTCACCACCTGGTCTCCAATATTCGGCTCGCAGGACCAAATGTTATGTACCACCAGCAATGTAGTACACACTAGCCAGAGTCGGAAATAAAACACACAAAAACGCTCTGACCGTATAATTGCGGAGGATGCGGAACTACAGTACCATTTTGCTTATATCTAGTTACAAAAAAATAACATAAGCGCGATTTAAAAACACAGCTTCTACAACTAGCGTCATCTATTATCGAATGATGGAACTAAACAATACTAAAACTTATACTATTAAACCAACGGTTTAGACACTGTGTTTTCAATATGTACATGTTTTCAACTTTCATATACGGCTGTAAAATAAAGTCTGAGTATACTTTATATTTTCATTTTACTAATAGAATAGAGTTATAAGAAGAAGATGTCTAATAATACCTACCTATTTAGACCTATTTGTATTTTGACATATCTTTTAATTTTACTTTTTTTTTCATTTCGGGACTATGTAAGTTGCAGTATGCATAATATTTTGGGCACTTAAGGCACTTGTAAGAACCATAGATCGCGATCGAGTATCGTGCGCACGCGCCGGCGATAACGCGCTCACTATCATAATGCACCATGCTATATCGTGCGTGGGAATGCGATGCTTGTCATAAATAGCGTCTCAACAAAACAATTATGACAAAGCCCGATGAGATATTATGATTTATGATATAATGCCATCATAAATGACGGTTCCCCTTCCCTTTTTACATAGATGCACTATACAGTTACCGTAAAAAGCGCAAGACATAAGCAGTTGGTCCCGACATTTCTAAACCATAAACACAACTAACGTTTTTGCTGTAAAAGTATGTAATTATGTATTTAATAGCCACTTTAAGGGCACGATACGTGGTAATATTTCGTTGTACTTTCTCTAGAAATGTCATAAGGCCTACTTGTTCTCGTTCTGCGTAATATTATACGTGTTAGTAGTAAACATGCATTGCTCAGTTATAAATTGTAGTGGCAAAGAAAATAGTGTGGCGTATCTTTCATATCTAATTATCCGCTGTCCGACGGGTTCCACGCGAGTAAATATATTGAAACTGTAAATTGATATTAAATGAACGTGGCGTGAAGAAGCCGATTCATTATACATTTAATTTTAATTTATAGAGTTTTATTCATCAAATTAATTAACGTTAGATAACGTGTGTTTTGTTCTTTGTCTGAAGAGTTGTTACAAAAACGTCATTATATTATTTATAAGTATCCGATGTATCTAATAAATATTACATAAACATCCATATCACTACATAGTATAAAACAAAGTCGATTTCCCTGTCCCTATGTCCCTATGTCCTTATGTCCCTATATCCCTTTGTACGCTTAAATCTTTGAAACTACGCAACGGATTTTGATGCGGTTTTTTTTAATAGATAGAGTGATTCAAGAGGAAGGTTTATATGTATAATAGCATCCATTAAATAGTGGAGAAGTACTGTTATTTTTGAGGTTTCTAAAGTGATGTCGTAAAAAATTACATTTTTTCCGCTTACATTGCAAACGCAGGCTGAACCCTACGAGTTTTATCAAAATAATGTACTAAGTATTATACACATTGAAAAGGTCTATAGAAAAGTCCGCGATGGTATATGTCTATCTCTTATGGATAACCCACAATAACATTTTTTTGTCATTTACTTTTTACGAAAAATAATGGCTAATTTTCGATGCGATTTTAACCAATACAGCATTAATCCTTAACCAATTAAATACCTTGAATACATTGTTCGTTTAATATAGATCTATATGACCCTTTACACCGTATGATTTAAGTGAATATTTTCGAAGATATTACAGATTTAAAAATTGCGGGACGTAGCGTTTGCGGCGGTACCGGCCGGCCGCCAGGCTATCTATACGAAGTCGGAGCGGGCCGCTATGTTTTTATATACAACGTTCACAGTTTTTCTGTAGTGTATTTAGTATCAGCATTGCACCCGTGCGAAGCCGGGGCGGGTCGCTAGTAAATTATAAAATGTATCATACGCTAAGATTTGAACAAAAGTTTGTAAATCGTGAGCAGATATAAACGTTGTTGGTTCCTATTTATAATTCAAATGTCTACTTAATTCAGACTGAAGATTACAGACAGCCTAGAACAAATTACTGTTAGCACGAACCGATTTAGGAGTTGAGGGTTTGAATTGAAAATTATTGGGTCAAATACAACTCGTTGAATTTCAAAAGGTTACAATGATGCTCTATTAGGTACCTTCCTCTTAACTCTTTAAAGGTTAAATGAGTTTAGCTAGTATGGCATAAACAGCAAAAAGTATGGCATAGGTATATCGTGCTTATTCAATTAATCCTACCTTTACATCTAGTTAACATTTAAAGCGGATAATTCCTATAATATATAAACAAAATATAACTCAAGATAATAATTTTGATATTATTTAGGTAGAATTAAATTAATGAAGGTTATGGAGATTCATTCAATTAATTAGATAGGCATATTATTATTTGTGGAACTCTTTCTCAATGTATCAAAATTTAATACTTCTAAAAAATAATTTTAATAATACTGCGGTGTATTACATAATTTTGTTTAATAGCTAGCAAATCAAATAAGAACAATTTACGAATAATGTTTTGAAATAACACAGGAAATACGAGGTAAACAATGATTTCTGTGAAAGCGTCGTCTGTTTGAACGGTTTTCAGATGTAAACGCATTCAAGTGCAGCGTGGCGGCCATGCGATTTAACTTAGAGCAAAATTAGCTAAGACTATTCGAATTTGAAACGTAACATGCTGAGATTAAAGTTGAGATTCTATTGATTTGGATACATATACCGTGAAATTGTAGTTCAAATTATATGTGTTGTAATGGGCAAGTGTTGAAACAGGGAAGCTCGCGTTGTTTGACGTGTGCCGCTCGGAAGATGGATGGCAGGTCTCTGTGTTCCATCTCGGAGACTCGGAGCGAAAATAAACGCCGCGTTTTTATACGAGTGAATTTATAAGCTTCTGTTGGTTTATGTACTGATTCTGAATTAAGGTCTGTTCTTTATAATAAAGAAGGAAGTGCTTATTTATTGATCTGAATATTCATGGTCGAGAGAGTATAAAGTTTGTCTGAAAACAAATATCAAATATCGTAGTATTGCAGTTGATGGTGATTAGAATATTCTCTAGCCGTAATTTATCTACTATCCAACTAAGAAAAAGATCAATTCAGCGGTATATTCTGACGTCATATTATGTGTTAAGTCAAATTTTTCTCTTAAGTTCCGTGCAATTTTTCATTTATTTATTTGAATTGTTATTCTGAGTAAAACTATATTATTATGAAATTGTGAATAGTTAATTATAACTGAAATGAGATACCATTATCTCTATATATAAAAAAATCTTGAAAATATCTGTTATAAAAATATTGCACTTCATAAGATGTCTCGGTTTAATTTTTTAACGGTACGTCTCGGTGCAATCTAACTGCCCGTATGTTATCATAAGAACATTAGTCGTTGTTTACGGTTCACTACTTAAGTGGACACAACGATTTAAGTTTAAAGGGATAAACATTTGGAATGTTGAGGTTAACTAAAATTTTCTATTACTGCGAAAGTCGACCTGTCAGGAAAATATGTGTGACGTTATTTTTATACAACGGGCGCGGCATCGTACCATACACCGTACACGTAATAAGCCGTGAGAAATAGCCTTATTTCATACAATAATTATTATAATTATTTAAACACTAGAGGTCCGCCCCGGTTTCGCCCGTGGTACATATTTCGCAATAAAAGGTAGCCTATGTCCTTTCTCGGGTATCAAAATATCTTCATACCAAATTTCATGCAAATTGGTTGAGTAGTTTAGGCGTGATTGAGTAACAGACAGACAGACAGAGCTACTTTCGCATTTATAATATTAGTATGGATTTTGGTCTCAAAACAACCAAGTTACATATAAAATTGTTTAGAGTAATTAATAAAATACGCACTTGTAAAACATCTTAAAGAAAACTTTCTTTGATCACATTGAAAAACAATTTGTAAGATAAAAAGAAAATCAAAAATGAATAGGCATATGTTGACTTAACCTAACCTAACCTTTAAAAAGTTGACGAGAGCCATCACTAGAACAATTGACCATGAGAGACGTATGCTTATTTCCCATGGCATATGCTTCATTCAGAGTTGTCCAAGAATATATTACAATGTATTAAGTTTCTTAATATAACTCAATGTAAATTTTTATGAAAGAGTTCATTTCATTGTTTAACTTAGAGAAAGTATTTTTTTTTTTCTATTTTAAGCTCATAAACACAATGATGTGGATTACATCGTAATACTGTGGTAATTCAAACTTCATTATGTACACAATTTTAAAACTAAAAGTCAAAGAAACAAAAAGGTCGAGGATATTATTGGCATGTGCCAATTAGCACTTGGCCAGGGTACTTTTAAAAATCTAATGGAAAGACTTTAATTAAAGTAAGAGCAAATATGAGTGAATGATGATAATAGCCTACAAAAACATTTCACAGTAATGTTCAAGGCATACAAGGCACAAGGAACAACATACATACATTGCTATTTGTTATTGAAAATTATTAAACCAACTAGGGTCTGAAAATTATTCAAGGATGAAGAACTAGCCTAAATTGAGAAAATAATACGAACATTCACCTATATTAACAAAAAAAAAAACTTTAAAGAAAGCATATTTTATTGTGCTGCTCATCAATATGTTTGTAGCGTCCTTGCCAAGACATTAATGTAGACCTAAATATACAGGCTTATGTAGATTTATTTCAGTTTAATATTCTAGGTCTATAAACAGGCTGGTGATTCATCCCTTGAACTTGACCCACTTTTGATAATCTAGACCCGAACGCGAAATACAAAGTGACATTTAGAAAATATATTGCCAGCCCTTATCTTGCTAAACGGCTGGTTAAATACATTTAGAAATAATGACTTTATTTGATAAAATAGAGGTTTAAATATACTCTTTGTATTTAATAATAAATAATAACCAAATGAGTAATTATAAACGAAACTTTCTATGATATAAGTACTCTATTCAATAGAGACGTTAATTAAATAACAAAACCTGCATTATGATTTCATTAATATTATATGTTTAAGCCGGCTTAAAGTATTTATGCACTCAGTTGATCAATTACCTACTTCTATGCTATTAGCGTAATATAAGATGTAAAACCAAGTTATTATTAATTATAATCACTCCTTATAATATTATAATTGTTGTATAATATTATTGAAATGAAAACTAAATATAATCGTTCTATTGTTTATTATCGTCAGTATTTTCAGTTGTCATAATAGCATTAACTTTTTCACTTCAGTAAGCAGGAAACCAGACCGATAGCGAAGGTTAAGGCCGCACCCTATGACATAATACACATCTTGGACAAATTCAGGAATTAAACTATGTTAAAACTTAATTTAGGAAATAAACTCTTTCGTAAATAAAGTTTTAACATAGTTTAGTGATGGTACTACTACCTGTAATATTACTACTTATTAATTATTATAGTCTATGGTATTATCGTATCTGTGGTCATAAGAAATCTATGTTTATCCGCACATATAGATATACTGTCGTCTGTCGGTGAACTAAGATTTCTTATATAAGACACTCATCTAATCTCAAGCCATGAACGTTGTAAAACCTATAAAAACTACCTACTCACTTATTATCCAGCATTCTATTTTCTCTCCCATGCAGAGATTCTATACGTGTCTACATTTTAATAATATATTATTTTTACATCCAATTAATTCATTCGTTATCTTATGAACTGGTAAACTACGATAATAATATTTGCAATTTTGCAGTTTCATAAAATATAAAATATCTTCTGTAGTTATTTGTATAATTACCTGACTTTTACGATTATTTTAATGTTATCATGATAGTACTTACTACGTAATGAACATAATTAAAGAAAGGTAGATCGTAAACATTGTTTTAGTACATTTAAAATAATATAAATCAATATTTAATAGCCACTATAATGAACTGAATACTTGGTTGGTACCTACTAATAAATATAATATTGATGTTTTGCATTAAAACAAAACATGTATTATGTGTCGAATAAAACACACAGCGTTGGTGAAGAAAGCTGTCTATGAATCCTATATATCTCTATGAAAAAGGGTCACCTTACCGAATATCGATGGATTTTTCACCTCACTAGCAAGAGCGCGTCCCTAGTATGTCATCTGTCATCGCCAATTTGACATCACCTTTGAAGCGCTGTCATCTGCCTCTGCCGGCATAGCATCTTCATCAGCAAGCAGTAAACTGCAACGCTGTGTGTTTTATTCGACACATAATACATGTTTTGTTTTAATGCAAAACATCAATATTATGTGTCTTTCTAAAACACACAGCGTTGGTGAAGATGTGTTTGATATCTGCTGGTGAAGAAAGACATACAAACGCTATGTTGAAAATAAATTATCTTGTTAATATTGTAATACCTAAGAGTATTAACAACTTAAATTTCATTCCTTTCAGAATGTTAAATGAACCTCTTGTATTGTAAAATAAAGTTATATTTTAAATTCTAAAAACAATACAAGGGGGTTATGTAGCAACAACAAAAATAGTTTTTCTTTCATGTAAGAACTAACCATATATCCTCTAAATTTTAAATTATTCTCCTCAGATAATCATAAGCCAATACTAATGAACTAAGTCTTAGAACCTAAGAACTGATTAATTATTTCTCTGTATCTTTGAAACAAATCAAAGTTCAAATAATAAGATAAAAATAACATTTTAAAAATTATAACTCAAAGGAAGATCAATGTCATTAAGGATAAACAATGGAGCCTCTAAGGCTAAATACTACAGTAAATAACATCTGTATATAAAATAACTATAATAACCAATGTTAACACAACTGTACCTTAAGCATTAAGCATGTTTGTTACACATTGATCGTTACTATGATCTTAAATTAATTACACTGAATAAAATAATTCATTAAACAGTTTAAGGTTACCTTAAAGTAAACCAGACTCACTGGCACTGGCTAAATTGACTGATTGACAGTAAAACTTTATAAAGGCCTGTATGGTCTTTCCATTGCCTCAACGGGTAGGTGCTCTTACCACCTTCTCAAAGCCACTGCTGGACAGGGCTGCTACGTTTACTGTCTTTAAGATCTGGAAGGACCTTATCTAGCCAGAGATAAAGGTTTGTGTTGCAAGCTTTAAGGGTCCGCCCCTTTATAGACAAGAATCAATTATCTACTTTTACGACTGAAAAGTAGTCCTTTGTTACTTGAACCATCCTTTCCACAAGGGTCACTGGGCATATTTATGTGTTTGGGTGTCCTCACAACCGACCACCTGATGGATAATGTGTTGTTGTATCCATTTTATATCCAAATTTAGGTCAGGTTATAATCTTCTTTTGCTGTGATAAAAAACTTTATTTTGAGATCTTCAGAAGTCATGTTCATGTCATGAGCTTCTCGGTCTGACCCCAATAATAGCATAAAAGCTCCTGAGGGAACAGGGTCAGCTTGCTTATTATAGACTTAAGCTAATTAAATAGAATCTCTGTGTACTAGATTACAAGGATTTTTTTATTTTTTTTATTAGCATTGCATTCTTTGCATTATGGAAGTCACCTTCTGCTTGGAGGATCATATGTTGGCACTGTGGGGGGGCACCACAACTTAACTGCCCTTTCTCCTTTGTTTTACAAGGGGCTGTTTCCTCCCCCCCCCCCTTTTTCTGACTGAGCAGTTGGGGGATAAGGCCATTCACCAATGGTCTGAGTGCTCATGACTTCAGGGTTAATAAACATCTATAACCATAATAGTCTTAAGTCTCTTTCGTAGAATAACCCTAAGCCATCTTTAGGCGCTTGACGCCGAGTTGCGGAGAAATGTCCGTATCTTATTATTATTTATTATATTAACCATAAGCCACCCTTGGGTGCTATGTATCTGCCCCGGTCCCGGGGTGCGAGGTGCGCTAGTACACTTGTAGGATTACCCTTGGAAAGGAATATTCAGTCTAGGCGTCAGCTCCATCAACGACTGCAGATGTCGCAAAATTCGGAGCGGGCTATGGCAAATACGCCTTGGCACTAAAGCACTCCTTTGGGTAGCGACATGGTCCATATCAGGAGCTTCCGAAATATATTTCCTGTTGTACAAGGTAGGAGAAGCCACTCCGGTACAGGTTGATTTCTTGAGCGGCAATCTAAACCAAAAGCCATTTAGGCGTCCTGGAAGCGTGCCAAGAGTTATCCTAATTTCTCAGCTAGGTAAAGTTACTCAGTTGTGAGAGCTAAGGGAGTTAGCAACCTTTGTATTTTGATTTTTACCTGATTGCTAGCTTGGGCTAAAGGATGTGCGCCCATTTCAATTTGCTCAGAAGCAATAAAGAATTGTATACCTATGTATACTACATATAACTTAGAAATTTTTGTGCCAAGTCCTTTGCTTCCCTCTCCACTTCTCTGACAGGTAAGTACTGTTCAGATGTCCTACTCAGCCCGCATCCGCGGCATCTGAAGTTAGGAAGTGAGAAACTTGTTCTTTACAAAGACATTTCTGTTTATGTTTCTTTTCCACAACTCTTAAGTCTTGTATAGCATGTAGAGGGATAAAGCCTTTCTCTCTTGGTCTGCTGTGAGCGAGACTCTAGAGAAATACCTGGAGGCGACAACTGTACAGTCTGCCACCTCTCAGTGTTAGATGTATAGAACTGTCTGCAACTCTTTATTAGGGCAAGACATGATTACTGTCTACAACAGTATGCTTTATCTTTGAGGCTTCTAGGACTGGCAATAACACAGACATATTTTCTAAAGTGTCATCCATGAGGCACAAGTATCTAGATTTACAATGTACATTTTGTAATTGATGTGCCAAACCTGTTTTCCAAAATCTCTATGGTCTCCGCGACCTGAGAAGTTAAATTGGAACAATCCTTGAAGACAAAAAGATAATTGTCTAACTAGAAAGGTGTGGCCCAATCTGTGGCTTTACTAAAATCTCCATGGTCTCCGAGACCTCTGAAGTTAAATTAGAATAATCCAGGTAGTTTAACTAAATGGGCAGTCTGGAAGAGATCACTGATAAGCGATAAGGTCACCTTATGTGCTATGTATGTTTCCTTTTCTTTTAATATTATGATATGATTATAAAATTTGTAACGGTACATAAAACTGTTAAATAAATAAATCAGAAGGCTGTGACCCTTCTTGTGACAATCAAGCTTTACCAATATCTTCATGGTCTCCGCGACCTGTGAAGTTAAATTGGAATAGTTCTGGTAGACCAAAAGATAATTGTTTAACTAAACCAGAAGGTAATGGACTTTATGTGGCTGTAATGCCAATCAAGCTTTTCCAAAATCTTCACAGTCTACAGGACCTGTGAAGTTAATTTTGTATTGATCTTAGTAGACCAAAAGTTAATAGTTTAAATAAAACAGAAAGCGGGCACCTTCAGCCTGTAGGGTCTCCGCGACCCATTTGAAATGGCTGCCATATGCGGGCAGAAAATAGGCCAATGATAACTGATTGTACAAGTCAATTCTGGCTTTATAAAAATTTAATTACCGTTATAACCTGTGATATGTATCAAAATTACCTGGTTAATACCTAGATGTCTCAGGTTGAATATCAACCTGGCGGAGCCATCAGCTTTTATTGCCAGAAGCATTTCTGAATGTAAGTATGGCATATATTTTTCTGGAATTTTCTAAACCATTTCCTTCAGCATCACTAACCATACTAATCATGACTGAGGACACCTTTCTTCAACATATTTTCAGTACATATCTTTGTAGAAGATACAAATAAAAAATACAAAGATCTTGGTCACTTTACCGTTGATATTATAGAATTGTTATCACACCTGAGTGTGTTAATTCTAAGGCAAGCTCTTTCACTTAAGTAAGAAAGGAATTAGAAAAACATCAGTATCATCGGTAACATTATAACTAAGAAAGATATCATTCAACTGTTCGGGGATATGGTAAATATGGGTCCTTGATGATGACAATGTATATAAACATATCTACATCTCCTAATATGCAATGTCTATTTCTTATGATTTTTCAATACTTATTCAAATAAGTACCCATAGAATCAAAGCTTATTCTGGTATCAATTGACTATGAAAACACGCTCTTTATGTTAAGAATTATTTACCATAAACTAGGTAATCTCAACTTGTAGTAATCAGTACCTCATACTGAAAATTGTGTGAGACCATTGTTCACATAATACATTCTATATCATATCTTAAGTAATGTAAAATCTATATGTGACATGTTTGATACATGATAGATATTGAACTTATATTATAATAGTTAATTAACAATTTCTTCTCTTTAGTGTGCGTCCACACTGAATGCGCGGTGGCGGCGGCCTAGGCGGGCGCGACGAGCGGGCGCTCGCGGTGGCCACACCGACGCGCGAGCTCAAGTAGCGGTTCGACGTTTTTCAGGTGTTGCAAACTTTGAACGATTTGCTATTTTTACTGGACAGTCCGATTTTGAGATGAAATCATTATAGAAGTTGTACACGAAATAAATAAAACAGAGGAATAACGGGTGAATCTTATATGAAGAATTGAGATTATACCCTACAAAATTACTGTGGTGTATATAAGTGTTTTAGATTGAATCGCACTTATAAATAAAGAAGTTTCACTTCAACAATTATGTATTTACCGCAATTTTACGAAAAACAATAAAGGATATAATATAAGAAGTCGAGCGACAAGACCGAACTGGTTTGTTACCCCCGCCGTCCGCGCATTGGGTCGCTTGCTGATTAGGCCCGTAGTGTGGCCAGAACGCGCGGATAGGAGAGTTTGAAAACTACGCGCGCTGGCTCGCTTATTACCGGCGCACTAGGCTTCCGCCATAGTCATTTTAATGTGGACGCAAAGCCGCGTTTCATACGTTTGATATTTCGCGCCCGCCGTCGCAACCGCGCTAGGCTCGCAGTGTGGACTTACACTTAGAATATTGTGATAGACAGGTTTTGTACCTATCTAAAATATAAGTACCTCTTAATTGTGTTGAATTAATTGTGTAGTAGTGGGCACTAAGTAGTAGGTACTCACTTTTGTTGAGGTAGTTACAATTGAATGGTCAAAGTGATTGAGATACCTCACTACCTGCTGCTGGGGCTCGTTAGTCATAGGGAATCACGGTCGATTCCATAAACCTAAGTACCTTCTACCTAGGTAGCCTAACGATCTCTCACAATTCTGGTTAAAAGCAATACCTGACACAGTAACCAATGTGCCTGTGTATGATAAAGAAACCCGATGATAATATAGCGATCTCACTATAGGCATTTTTTATTATTAATTACCTACATCTAAATATTGATGTATTTGTGTCAAATACTGTGAAAATATGTATGCCACGTGTTGCATGGAATTCTATGCACGAGTCCGGACATGTTATGACAAGTCTGATTGTACTTACGGAATTTCTCGTCTCCCGGTCTCTTGGGCAGTGACGAACCATTGCTTCTCTCGTCCTCCGAGGACGAAAAAGAGTTCCCGCCACTATTATACATACCAAAGCACCGGTTTTCGAATTTTCTTCCGACAACGTGGTCTTTTGTGTTTCGTATTGGAACTAATTCCGTTCCTAAACCAATTACTACTAAAATTTAACGCTTTATGTGTTTTATTAAGGTAAAAGTAACTTAATCTGATCACTTTTACTAGAGATAAATACTAATTATATTCTGCGCGATGTTATTGCGCACGAATTCATAAACGCTATGCCGGCAGAGGCAGATGACAGCGCTTCAAAGGTGATGTCAAATTGGCGATGACAGATGACATACTAGGGACGCGCTCTTGCTAGTGAGGTGAAAAATCCATCGATATTCGGTAAGGTGACCCTTTTTCATAGAGATATATAGGATTCATAGACAGCTTTCTTCACCAACGCTGTGTGTTTTAGAAAGACACATAATAATTTATTATATACTAAACTAAATAGCGAAGATTCTTTGACGAATGAATCATTATTAATTTATTATGTGATTACAGGTATCCAATTTTCTTCATATTATATTATTATATATCCATACTATCCATACCTACTAATATTATAAATGCGAAAGTAACTCGACTGTCTGTCTGTCTGTTACTCAATCACGCCTAAACTACTGAACCAATTTGCATGAAATTTGGTATAGAGATATTTTGATACCCGAGAAAGGACATGGGATAGGTTATATCCCGGAAATCCTACGGGAACGAGTTTTTCTTTGAAAACGTGGGCGAAGCCGCGGGCGGAAAGCTAGTAATATTATAAATGCGAAAGTAACTCTGTCTGTCTGTCTGTTACTCAATCACGAATAAACTACTGAACCAATTTTCATAAAATTTTGTATGGAGATATTTTGATACCCGAGAAAGGACATAGGCTACTATTTATCCCGGGAAAATGACGCAATCCCGGAAATCCCACGGGAACGGGAACTATGCGGGTTTTTCTTTAATTGCGCGGGCGAAGCCGCGGGCGGAAACCTAGTACTGTATAATATTAATTATGTTCAAGTTTTTCTCTAACATTCCGGAGTGCCAAAATTAAATTCAATCATCTATTGACTAGTAATACCTACTCAATACAAGTTCTGGCTCCTTTTATGAGTGTGAATTGTGATGTTAAATATGCAATCTCATGAAAAAATTAAAGCAAAAATATAAAACAAAATCAAATCACTAAGTATCAACTCGACTTGCATTAAATAAGATACTACCTAAATGTGGAGGCTTATTTTCTTAAGTTGCATTCCATGCAAAAACTGAAAGATTAGGTACATGGAACCGCAACAGTGGTAATAACTATATATTATGTTACGGTTCAATTCCAAATGATGGTGATATATTTTAAAATAACCGTACTAGAAATATCGTTCTTTTAAAATCAACGGGTAAATCGTTTATATAATCAGTTAGTTATATCATTATGGGTTTGCAAAGAGTTGAGTTACGCTAAGAATAACAAGAGAGTTGATAAGACCCAATTAAATATGTTTTTTAATAAACGTCAATTAAATAAAGACAAACTGTAATGTTATCTGTTATGCAGTTTAGTTAGCTAACTGCAGTGGACGAACCAAAAAGAATTTAAACACTCATTAACAAGTCTTATGAATTACACTTCCGTCTAAGGATAGCACAAAGTATTCTTGATTAAAACAAATAAAAATTAAAGCTATTCTCATTTAGAAACCAAGTCTTCTTATTTTTATAGCAATAGAAAACAATGAATATCGATAAATATTTCCACTTAAATCGTTTAAAAGTTAAAACTCGTCACATTAGCTGTAACGTGTCCACATTATGTACACTCACGCGCAGTAAAACGCCATTGAAAGCTCACAATTAGTTGTAGTGAAATTTTCATGCGTCGTTCCGTATCTCTATTTTCCAGTACGGCGGTCGAACACCGCAAGCCGCAAATGATTAATGCACGCCTCGATAAAAGGTGGTAACAACAGTTAATTCGATAAATCATTATAGTGTGAAACATTTCCCCTTTCGTTTTGTAGGTCACGTCCTTTGCTATCAATACTTAATTTATTGACAAACAACGTGCGGTAAAATAGTAATTTAAAAATATATATTGCACACTATACAATCCTATTATTACAGCTATTATTATGCCTAAGTACTATTGGGACCAATAAGATTGGGACCGGCAAAGTTATTTCTGTTACAACTTCAACACTTAATACCACTAATAAATTGTAATTAAAACCTATAAAGCAACATTACAATTATAGTAAATAGTACGAAATAGCCTCATTCAATTTAAAGAGGCTTAATCATTTCGATTTAATATCTCTCTTATTCATACAGCTTACGACGCAAATAGACTAAGCGAAAGGGGATTTTCCTCGTATAATGAAATACTAAACAATGGGATATCAAATTTCAAACACTGTTAACCTTTTCTTTGCAAGCATGAAGAAGAATAAATCGTAGGGATGAGTCGATAATTATCACTACAATTACAATGGTAGAAGTTTATAATCGTAACCTTATGCATGCAAACCTTCGTTAAATGATAAAACTCGACACAGTTGCAAATGTTACAAGATTTTACAATATGCAAGTACACAACATGATTTCAGAATAATTTTAATTCGTACAATGATTTATGCAAATCAAATTAGGCGTAAAATATTCAGTACTATACATTATCATAAAATAAATGCACAATGATAGTATAATATAATATGAGTCATATATTTTGACGTCATTACAAAATAATATAACTATATCACAACGCGGATATCCGAACTTTCCTAAAAATCATTTTAAAATATCTCCGGCCTGTCCTGTCTATTAACCTACAAAACATATATAATATTGCATGCTAAATAATTATTATATAAGTAAATGTGGCTAATGTTGCAATTTTATTGATTTACTACTCTCATTAACCCCATCTTCTACACATAGGATCGTAAAATGATAACCAATTAAACTATTATCTGTAAAGTGCGTTAATAGTTTCAACATAAATGCCTACTTATAATGACTGTAATAACGAATTATAATCGATAAACTATCGTAATTTCCAATAAGAAATAGCGATTAAAATTTCTAAAATATTCTTACATAATAAAATAAACATAAAGATATTAATAAAAATAATAATTATTATAGCGAGTAGGTATTTCATATTTCCTTCAATACAAGCTTCCGCGGATAAGAATTACTAGTTTTTCTAGAAAAAACCGTAACACTAAAAACGAGTTTTTAATGTGACATATTTACTCAGTCTGCATCCGTATAAGTTCAATAGAGATATTATGATTTTTTGCTTCAGCTAGAGGTGTCATGGAGGTAATTAAATCTAATTGGAAGTCTAATACATAACATGTTTTATAAAGCTTTTTCCGAACCTATTCCGCCCATACAAAGCTTCTGCTCAAACTTAAAATAAAAAAATATAAATAGTGTCCATTGTTCATACTTAATTCTGAAACGTTTAACTTTTAACATGCTTTTATAAGCTTCACCTGTTTATTTGGATGTAACCGACATATCTTTATGTAACTAACATATCTGTATGTAATCAAAACCCTTAGGCTAGATTTTAACCCACTATAAACGGACAGTTTTACTTTGAACTTACTTATCAAGGCTATAATTATCAAGGCTCGGCCACAGCACAATAATTTCATGAGTTTCAGCATATATTTTAGGTTCTTTTTAACTATATAAATTATTTACATTCTCATCATTCTCAATTTTCCGCGTTACAAAAAATAGCTCCAGTACAGTCTACAATAAAATCCAGTTATGAAATTAACGAAATGTTTAATTTCTCAACACTACTCTATATATCACTTATCTATACCTACGCGTAATTGCAGAGCAATCGACTTAGGGCAGGATTACAAAATTACAAACGGTGTATAACACCGATAAGTTTCCGAGCTACCTTTATTCTTAAACAACGCCCGCTCAATTACACCTGTAATTACATGTAGATTACGCACAAACCGATAATTGTTATGATAAATTTCCTTCTTACTGTTTTCATTATTATGTAGTACAAAATATTTCCAGAAGCTCGCGTAGGTATAGTAAAATTTTCAAAGTAACACGAAAACGTTAGGAGAGGAAGGCAAATACCTACTTATCTGAGATTAAATTTGAGTATTCCACATCGGGACATTTGTGATGAACTCCCTACGAAGTATTTGAATAATTCAGACGGGAACAAAAAAGTATAGATAACAAAAAGTTACAATTTTAAATTCATAACAAATGAGTCACATTTAAAAGTTTTGTAACTTTATCTATAACATGAATTACTGCATCGACACATCTTTTTTGAAAAACCTTTTGTATTTATATGTGACAAATTTTTGCGGGAGTGTTACAAAAATGCATCAAACAATCACGACCATTGATGTATTAAATACCTGCCTATACCATCGCTTTTTACTACATTCAAGTATTTCATAAATCCACTACTAGTTAAAGATTCATAATTTACTAATATCCAATAATACTATCACTTTTAACTACTTTAAATTATTTTATAAATCCATCACTTGTAATAGATTCATAATGTACGATGAGTATTGAATACTACAAATTTGTATTTCGTTGATTCAGTTCAGTCAACACCACAACATAACATAACATGTAATCACACATGTAGCACCACCGTACGTGATGTAACAAGACAATCATCGACGGATCGTCGTAAAGTACCTATTGCCCAATAATAAATCATTACTTGGTAATGGAAGCAGCTTTTGCGCTAATGTATTGGCTGCAGTTATCGTAACGTTCTACAGCAAATTGTCTGCGCTTAAGCGCGTTGTAGATCGGAAGATAGCACCGACATTGTGCGGTACGGTGAGCGACCCAAGATGTATTAGCGAGAAATTAATTTCCAATTTATTTGCATATACAATCTTTAAAGGCAAATAATATGATATCTTGGCAAAATGGCTATTCACGGAAACTGAGTGCAATCTTATATCTGTTGAGTCCTACAATTATTATCGTAGTAAAAAGAGTAGTAAGTTCTGTTTCAAGTCGTGTTCAATGTTGCTTATTTATTGAATCTACTATAATATGACCAAAGGTATTCACTACAACGTGAACATCTTCATTATGATCGCACATAAATATGTATTAGGTATCCCAAATACCAAATTATTTTAGGAAAGAAGACGAAAATGGTCCAGGATCCAACAATTAAAAGTCATCCATCTTTACTTTTTAAAACCGATGATTTCGTATTTTTAAATTATTTTACCAAAATTTTTTGAACAAATTCATCGAAATATAATATCAATATTATACTTTAAATCAATACACTACACAAAACTAGAGAAATATTGCCTTATCATCCGATCAACTTCTCTACGTTAACTACTTGTGGTCACTTGAATCTTAGCTTCATGGTCAGATAAAGATTTCACTGTTATTTTTTTGTATATAAAGAAAAACATAATAGGGAACTATGTTTATAAGACATCATTTAATAAGAGAGCCTTGCTTATTCTTATAAAATAATCAAAACACATGTAAAGTAGGTACCTCATAATATATCATATATTATGGCATAGGTAGCTTTCACTAATGTCATTACACATAAAAAGTGTTTTTTATATCAATTTACCTTGCCCTAAATTGGTTCACAAATAAAGACAATGTGCGTAAATCACGCATCAATCTCGCATTATTTCAACAGCAATCAGTTTCATACTACCGACAGTTATACAAAATAACGAGTTTACATACCGCTAACGCGAAAACATTAATCCATCGTATGCGTAACTGTCCTTATAACATGTAAAGATAACGGCCTATGTAGCAAATGGACAAAATACACGCTATTCCGAGATAATATTATACATATTGCGTCCACTGTTGGCTCCAATATACATTTTCTATAAGAGAGTGATATCTAACATCACGGCTCGTCCCAGTCTATTGTTCTATCAAAATAACGTCAACTGCATATTTGTAATACTCCTTTCATTTTGAAACTAAATTCAATGGTTTTAATAAACTTTCATAGTTTGATTTTATGAACTTTTTTTTTTAAATTAACTCTACGACAAAATCTAGTAGGAATGTGTAGTATGTAAAAAATTCCTGATAAATAATTCACATTCAGTCGAAGAATAACTTATTTTATTCCACTTTTCGTCGCAAATACAAAATACATGTACGTTATTATATATTTTACAAATTCTATGAAAAACTTAGCTCTTATCTTACCAACAGAAGAACAAAATAATAAAAAAATCGAAACGATATTCAATGACTAGTGACTACCAGAGACAGGTATAGTCTATACTCTATAGTCCGGGACTGGCTTGATAAGACGTATCAAGAGAGCCATAATCTAAACCAGGATTTAATATTCAGCAAGTGATCGTGGACAACGATGCAAGTCCGCTGCAATACACTAACCGAGATACAGGAATTTCTCCATCGACTTGCATTGTGAGAGTTCCTAATGGTAATTATTTATATCGCAACAAAATACCATCTGCTCGTGTTTGCCGCTTTCATTGTTATGGAAATGGAGTGTAATACATTCAGATATTTCACACTGTTTCTAGTTCAGATTTGTGTACGTATTTGCATTTATATGGTCCAATTGATTGGTTTATTCCTTGCATGATAATAAATATCTCTGAATTGCGCATGCTGTTATCTCTAACTGTTGTTATTGGCTTTTAAAAGGATGTATGATCAAATCAAACCAAAGTTTCCTTTCTCAATATAAAGACCCAAAACATTCTTAACGTTAATGTCATGATTGATATTTATCAGTCTATTTAGACTGCACAAAGAGAGGGCAAAGAATTCGTCTTCAAACAGTCATTATCTTCAATCTTTTGTGAGACGTAATAAGTGACTACCTCTGACAAAAACCCACAAAGAAACAAAAAACAAAGAGCATTATACAAAGAATGTCTAAACTGTTACAAACATCATTTGTTTATGTTCTATTTACATACGGTAAAAAAATATAGGTATAAATGCACATATTAGTTTCCATAGAGAGAGGTAGGCTTTGTGTAAAGTTAAACAGGATCAAATGGAGAAAATTACAATTCTTATAGCTCATAGCTTTTATTCATAGCTACATACGTGGGCGAAACAGTACACTCAGACTTAGTTTAGAGCACATAAAATATACACAAAGTTTATTAGCCACTGCAATATCTGCATAATGAATATATGTAATAATCTTCGATACGTTAATTAGGACGAAGTTAGTATAATCAGTAATTTTTAAAGCGATTCGAAAACAAATTTAAAATAAATAATGCTGGTCCTGTATGCTGGTCCTTTGATATAGTTATTTCTTATCCAAGTTAATTAAATCCCAATCCAATAACCAAGCTAAATAATATCTAGCATTCTTTTTGAACTCCCATCTCCATAATGCACGAAGGTAATCATCGAAAGCTGAGTCTAATCGCGTTACTTTCGCAATAGCAAAATAAATTGTAAGTATTAACATTAAAGATTATTATAGCACTAGACTTGTAATTTCTCGCTAATTACTTTCGAAAATGCACACAAAATTCACGCCAGTCATTGCGAACAGCGAATAAATCACAGTGAACGGTGAATGCGCATTGAATCGATTTCGCTTTCTGTTGTTTTAGATGATTCGACGATTTTATTGTTCACCTTTTTTGCAAGTGCAAACTGCCATTCTGGCGTGTTCACAACTCTTCACTAAATTTATTTCTTGAGTTTATTTTCCTATTGATTTCGTGTTATAAGTTTTTTTTTTCTGTTCTATGACGCGGTCGGAGCGGTGATTTCCTTTTTTCATGAAATTATTTTATAATTTCAAAACTACTAGTTGACTTACTTTAAAAAAATGTTTTGTAACTATAATAAGAAAAATACCTAAACATGAAAATTTAATGCGATACATTTTATTACGAAATTGATAGTTTGACGGAAGACCTCTCAGTTATATACGCCTCATGTAAATCACGTTTATAATACACGATATTCAATCATATTTTTAACTATCAATCGTAAAATACAACCTACGGACAAACACTAAATAACTAAGAGATTCGTTAGCGTTTTAGACAATTGGCTGCGCTTTCTATAGCCATTGTCGCTTCTTTCCAGTAACTTTACAGTCTATTTAACCTTCTAGCTGACTGCACAGAGTTCAAAAAAGAAAGCTACAGATTGCGTTAAATGCGGTTAAATTACTGTATTTAGCGCAAATGCCCAAATTACCAGTTAGGTTCGTTTTACTCTAATTACGCCAATTCATCATAAACATCTCATTGAGGGCAACAATGGTCCGATGGCTGTTTGACAATGACAGAAAATTGGGCGGGAAATTATGCTACATAATCTGTGTAAGGTATAGCTTTTTAAATTTCGTAAAAAGGAGCAAATTGTTCTCGTTCCATTCATAACACAATAATGTTAAACAAATTATATTGCTTACAATCACTTTTACTCATAATATACAAAACCAGTAAAAAATATACTACCTATACGACAATCATGAGTGCGTAAATTCGAGTTAACGTAGTAGACCGGACTCTCAGTGGAGTTTCGTTTGCAAAAATCGCGGACCTAAATCTGACTTCTGATATATATTGTATAGATCCCAGACATCCTATAGACAGATGTTGCCAACCAGTTTTTTGGTCCCCCTGCCCGCACCCCGGTAATTAAATATGGCATACGAAGAAAAAAATAAAAATTTCCAAAACATGCCGTGTGGGGTATCAAATGAAAGAGCTTATTGAGTAGATCACGAATATATAGCATACTATATACCTTTCTTACACTTTCTCTAAGATTTTTTAGAAAATTTACGAAAATGGTCCATTTTTGAGTTAACTTTAAACCACTATAGATTGAAAACTCATGAATATATTTTTTAAATTATTATTTTAAATAATTAACAATAGTCCATTGTTTACGATTCAATATTTCGTACAGTGAAATAAATGCATGGGGGAGTGGGGGGAGCATTCAAAGATGGCGAGTATATTTTCAAGTTCATATAGTATATAGTTATTTTCATCAAATCCACCACATAGCTCACTTATATTATATTACGAACTATTGAATCATAAACAATGGACTATTGTTAATTATTTAAAATAATAATTTAAAAAATATATTCATGAGTTTTCAATCTATAGTGGTTTAAAGTTAACTCAAAAATGGACCATTTTCGTAAATTTTCTAAAAAATCTTAGAGAAAGTGTAAGAAATGTATATAGTATGCTGTATATTCGTGATCTACTCAATAAGCTCTTTCATTTGATACCCCACACGGCATGTTTTGGAAATTTTTATTTTTTTCTTTGTATGCCATATTTAATTACCGGGGTGCGGGCAGGGGGACCACAAAACTGGTTGGCAACATCTGTCTATAGGATGTCTGGGATCTATACAATATATATCAGAAGTCAGATTTAGGTCCGCGATTTTTGCAAACGAACATCTCCTTGGAGCCTGCTCTATAGTGCATAATATAATGATAATGTAGTTATTTAACAAACAGTTATGACATCGTTGAAGAACATAATATGTACCGTCATATTAATTGCTGGCTCTCAATAATGAGAGTAAAATAAGGAGGTGAGTAAAACAATAATTTTTTCCAGAATATTCAAAGAATATTAACATTCATCACTTAGTATATCAAAGGAGTGTGACACATCTTTAAATAACAATCACGATGAAAGTTCCTCGCAAAATGATTCATAATAAAGATGAATAGTAAGTAATCTAACGGTTCGTGAATGCAAATAACTGTATGGCTGTAAATGTTTAAAGAAATCACGAAAACGGCGTCGCCAACCGTAATTGCCGAGGTGCTCTATTGTGGTGCATTTAAACGATATATTATAAAACTCATTTTTTTGAAAGCGTTCACTTTTCATGAACGGTAAATAATAAGCGGTATTAATTAGTGACCCACTGTCAAAATTGCCGCTATTTTCAAATGTTTCTGTGTCATATCTAATTATCTTAAAACACTACGTAGATATGACCAATTATTTTATGCGTTGAGTGAAAGTTTTAACTATATTCATATGTAATAATCTTTTATTTTCATGAAATTCAAACAAAGCCTGCTTTCATATTTATCTTGATTATCATTGTGTTCCGGAATCGTCATGATTTTGATTACTTTTTTAATAACTAAACTTTAACGGCAGCCATTGTTTTTATTTAAATAACATGATAGGAAGCAAAAATTATGAAGTCAAATGTCAACAGATGATTAATCGGCGTAAGATCCGGTTTTTGTTAATACAATTTTAATACAATACCTAATGCAAGCTTTTTGGTGACGATATTTATTAAAACATCTTGAATATTTTTTTTTCTACCGAAACATTAAATAAATTTAAAAGGCTCCCGGTTTAATGAACACATCGTATCTGTCTATGCACATCTAACGCACACCTAGTTTACTTTACATAGTTGGCATGATTAATATTTGATTACACCGAGGTTACCCATTCAATAACGTTCTTACATCAAGTATTGATTATGCAATTCCATCAGCATTTCGCTGTCCGTCCAATCACCAGGGGATGTGCAAAGATGTTCGACATAAATTACTTCTCAGGTCCCTCCATTCACCATAAGATTGCTAATAATTATGAAAGGAATGCGCAATTTCAACTGGTAGCCACTAGCCGATAGTGCAGGGCGTTCGTTATATTAAACGTTTATGTGATTTCACTGCTCATTTTCATTTTACAGTGGTTTCTCTTCAAATTCCGAGCAAAAATTGGCTTCTTTTTTTAATGCACCAACATGTTATTCAATCGCCAGATTTTTATTCATTATTTATAATAATATCGGATTGTTATTCAACAAGTCCAAAAGACTCGTTGTATTGACTTTCCACTCGTACTTTCTAATATATTATACGGATTAAAATCTAGCCCGCATTTTGATCCTAATCCCAGTGACTGAAAGACATTAAAAATATATCTAACATTATTATCGTCGTTCATGTTTATACACAAATTGACAGCCAGTTGAAGATTGAAAGTGAATCCAAAGATAGTCCTATTTATTGCTTACAAATACATATTTTGATGTTTTGTTCATTAGCTAGCAATTATTTCGAGACATAATCGTAATTAAGATAAAGTAGACTTTTGCCAGATTGTAATTAGTGGTAGCCAGCTATTCGTGACTCGATCTCAATTAATATCAGCCTGCCAGGCTTATCGGCAACTTGGTAACGAGATCTATATATTTACTTATTTTTGTGTCAATGTAACTGATAACAGAATGCATCGGATTAAAGTTTCTAGCGGGATTTTGAGATCGATATATATCATTATGTGTGTTCTTGTAAAAATATTGATGAACAGATAACATATTCAACTTAACTATGGATTACCAAATAAAAAAGATTTATTTTATTTCAAGAGCACAAAAATATAGCCATATAAATTTAGTCGCATAAAATGTATATGGCTATATTTTTGAGAACCATTTATATCATCTTATTAAAATAATTCCAAATATACCTATCTATTAAATGGTAAGGGCTTAGTCCTTATGTATAATTGCGCTTATGTATAAGATTCACAGAGGGAAAAGCAAAATCGTTAACTGTAAATCACAACACCAGTTATTTTAGTGGGCACTTAATAAGTTGTCACTTGATAATTGTCTCTAACGCAGTCATTGATCATTGATTAATGCAAACACCGCCTTACCCGCGGGCCAAACTATTGCGAACTTATTCTATAACCAGTATTAAATATACACATTAATCTACAGTATATACCTCTCTTTCTTATTCCAAAGGTGTGATAGAGATGCACGCAATCATGAAAGCACAATAAACAACCTTAGGAAATAATGGATGCTGCGTAAGGTGTACAAAGATTGATAAAGTTGCTTACACATAAATATCTATACAGGTCAATGAGCCTATAACACGAACGTTCAATTTGCGGAAGCGTTTCATATTAATTACTTTATCATGTTAACCCGAAACATGGAATGACCTTTTGGTGAAATATATAAAGACAAAAAAACCTTAAAATATGAAGTGTCATAAATAAGATTATTATATGCAAATTGAATTCGGAATATAACGGAGTTAAAGTTAAATCACTGGCTTGTTACTGTTCATTTTTGTTGATTTCATATTCACAAATCTAATTAAATTTAACAGTTATATTGGAATGCATAAGTGGTAAACACAAAAACAATAATTTAGGTACATACACAGGTACATACAAAAATACCTATTACAAACCAAGTGATCTAAAAACATGAATCAAACTGAACAATAAATTCACCTACAATACAACTAATTCAACCAATAATTAGAGATATCCGAAAACCATTAAACGGTTTGTAGTGCAGATTAAAATCTAAATTGATATGAACATGAACCGTGAGGGAGCGCTCAATAAAATTGAAGATTCAAATCGAAGCTATTCGACCAACATCCGCGAATCATTTTATCTGAGACTAGAAAGCGTTAAAATTACACGGAATTATATGATTTCCCATCTAGATTTAAATAAATATACCTACAATTCAATTTACATTGAAATGAAACCAATTTACCCGATTATAATATGAGCTTATCCAATTTTCGACTGAGCTTTCTTTTGTACAATGTTATATTCTTAGAAAAAAGTCGATAAATATAGTTTTTCCTATACAGAAGACGAGGAAATGCTACGGAAATGTTACTATGCTTCAGAGTAACATTTATAGACATATTTAATAATAGATATAACATACAATAGAATTCACGAGGTATGTTTAATTTCCTCCGGATATAGAGTCATGACTCTATTTTCCCGTTTCCCGTATGCCATTTTCTACGCCTACAATTATTGAATAAATATCATTTCGCGAATCAATATTTTACAGATTATGTATTGTAATGAAATAATATTAAAGAGGAATTCGTATATCAAACGGTATACAATCGAATATTAATTTGATTCCTACACATCTTTGTTTTGCAAAATCAATCTTAATTCTAACATTACCGCAAAGCGTTGTGCAGTCATTGATAAATGAAGGTAAAACAAGATATAATTCAGCCGATCATTTGCCAAGTAATGATTGACGGTAACAAAACGTTCACACAGTTATGTGTATCAGAGTTCATATAATAACCGTGAGAGCCTTTCTATGTTTTATTAGAACTGACCGACGTTATTTGGTAGTCACTATCACTTTCTGCCTTTTTATTTCCCGCTATAGCTGAATACACAATTGATGCTTCATGCTGGTGGTATTCTGTTACAATATTACGATAAACAAAGGGAAAGGTTGTGGCACAAGGGTCAGATATTTGATACGAATGATTCATTTGGTGATTTGGATAAAAATTGAATTGAATTGAAAGGTACCCTATTTTATAACCATTCCGTTTCATAATACGAATTGCGATTCTAAAAAACGAGTATTTAGGTACTTTATAAAGTTTACATTTATAAGTAAGTACGGTAATACACAAATTTAACTGTGTCAATGTGCGCTTAGAATTCAACTTAAAAAGCAATATAAAATCAACAAAGAAAGACAGGAGAAGGTAATTCTAGTCCCAAACCCTCTTACGGAATTGCTTTCAATGCAAAAGACCAACGCTATGAAATTCTTCATGTACAAACCGTAGCTGTAGTCTAACCGCTCCAAATCGAAACTCCTATCACCGTTACAGATTGTCACGAAAACAATAACATTATTCAACGTGGTCATTTAACAAATAGATACAGACGAGCTATTAATTTCTAGCGGTTTCCGACTCGGACAGTGCACGGAGTCTGATCGTCATATATCTTACTATCAAGTAATGGCCACCGTCAGAGAACTCACGAGCAATGGGCACGACTCTTCGTGCTTCCAACAACTGCATTAAAATGGTAATACACTTACAGGAAAACTTTTTTACGGAGATGTTGCAAACGATAAGCTGAAACGCATATAATAGTGGGCCACAAACCGCCAACCTATTTCAAACGGACTAAAAATATCGGCCATCAAGCGAAGACAATAAGTAACTAAATGGAGCTATTTTTGATCTTTCCTCAAAGCAGCTTTTCACGTCAAGCCTGTGCATTATGCAAATACTAGGAACCGCGGACTCACTAAACTTGACTATATCCCGAAACTACTATTAAAGAAATTGTACCTTAGGATAATGTCATGTAGCCTATATTTGCAATCATATCAAGTCACAATGCATGAAAAACGTCGAATAAATAAAACAATAAACCAGCAGCGATAGTATCCATATCACTACTGCTGTTGCAAAAGAAATGTACACGACAACAGCCTCCTTATCCACGAAAAAGATCGCAAAGCATTTTATTTACAACTTTCCAAGCTTCAAATACAGTACAAAAGTTTGCCTATACAGAATTGGTCCAAAAAAACTACGCCGTAGATGTATTGTTTACCCATTTCTCAAATCAGATAAGATAATCTGTTTCGAAGCTATAAAGACTACAATTAGTAAATATTTATTGGAAAGTATACAATACATCTCTAGTGAAATTATTTCGACAATGATTTATTGTTGCCTCCGTCGGAACAAGACCAAGTTTTTGATTTGTGCAAGATAAATTTTTATTGCCTAGAAACCGTGACTATATCTCAATAAAAAATCTTATTAAGCCATTACAGGTGACTCGTATAGATTTCATCTTTATATAAAAAGCTGCTAACGATTATTGTTTCCGTTAAATAAATAAAAGTTTAATACCAGCTTACTCGAAAGCATAAATTTCAGAAGAACTGTCGAGGAGGAACGGCGTTTAATATTTCACATCGATATTATTTAAACGTTTCTTTACAGGCCAGCAAGAGCATCCTATGCCCTGAGACTGTATGAAAGTGGACATTTGTATAATAGTTTAACAGTTTATATATGAAAATATTTTCACACCATATTCGTGTACCTATCTACCCTTTCTCGTTACCCCAAGAAACTTTTATCATTCATAACATTATACAACGTATGATAAATAAGTTTATTACACACGCTACATAGACAACTCGAGAGAAAGTCATATAAACACAAAAACATTTTATTGTGTGTACACAACAATCACGACAACATTAATGTTATTATGCAATTGCATAAATTCAAATGCCCATATTGCCAACTAAACTAACTTTAAAATAATCGTGAAATAAGTGCCTTTACTACTTATAAACTCAGCTTATAAAACTGCTCGACTGAAACAAGCCACTTCAAGAATAATTGCATTCGCAATCAGACCATCAGATGTCCGGAACTTTCGATCATAAAATCAAATTACTGATCTATATTGATACTTTTATCTGCGTTCATTATTTATTTTCTTTGAGCTATTACTTATTACGCAAAGCAATTGAACTGTTCTTTTGAAGGGAGCACACAGCGAGCAAGAACAGACAATCATTTTAATGTGAATTTGGTAGCGATTATAATTGGCTGAATAATTCCAATAAGTCGGATCTCGGTCAAAAATTACGTAACTCTTCTATTAAAGTTCGGTCAGCACTCAGTGTGCTTGAGAATAGAAAGGTAATCAACAATTCATATAAACGCAATTGACGCAGCTTTGTTACGTGAGATCAATATTCATGTACTTACTTGCTTATAAAAAAGCACTATCGTTGAAAAACAAATCTCAAATGCTGCTTCTATCACATTTAATTAAAGCGCCAGTATTACCATCAATATAACCATCCGTACTAAATTATATATATGTACCTATCATCATTTAATAAATCCTATTGACGCGCACATTAGTTTTAATCAAGAATATGGGATATTGACGAACATATCGAGATACTATCTGTTCCATGTCCGCAAGTATGGCAGTCGGGTGCATCGATTAATCAACAAGATATTATCTTAAAATAATTCTTATAGCTACCAATGATAGCTTTCTACGTGGGAATGAGGGCAAAGGTCGGAATTAATTTGCTCCTGTAATGTAACATTAATGATAAACAGCGTAATGGTATAGTAAATAAATACGTGGTGAAGAACTTTTTTTATTCATTAATATGGAGAAATGCCATTAAGAATATTACATTGAAATCTTAATAATCACAATCTATGTATCATTTGTGTGTTGAGACTTGAGAATAACATCGAACTATATACGTTTGATCGTTATAAGATAATTACGATTGAACTAATCAAATTGATACTATTAAGTATCAGCAAATTCCTAATTAACCATGGTCCCTTAATCATGTAACTACTGTAAGTTTTAATTACACCAATAAAACTTGATCAAGCCTGCCATCAAGAAGAAACGATAAGTAAATGCAATTTCTTTTATCTAAGACTTTCTCCACAACAGATTCGATTAATTGAAATAGAGCAAAGTAGCGATGAAAAGGGAAAGAATCCAGACACAAAAACGTTAGACGTGTAAACAGCATCGGCGTACGCTAAACAGCTATTCCCATTTGAACCGCTCCGGGCGACTGTTAATAAGTTTACGGTTGCAACAGAGCGCGGGCGCATCGCCGCTCGTAAAGTTACGAAACGAGACGTAAACAGAAATAAACGCAACAAAGGGACTGAGAACGAATTGGGGCGGCACGCTTCCTACTGAGCACAACAACTGACCGACGTAAAATTAGCCACGGAACCCCGTGCAGGCCGTGTTTAGATTCGTTACTATATGCAAACGTTTCCGCGAACCTCGCCCATCTAAATTTCATCAGTCTTCCAACTAGCATGACATTTTATGACATCTGTTTTCCTTATGTATGTTGTATGGCTTTCTTTAAAGTTTGTATGATCAAACATGAGTGCCTGTCATGACAAAACTTTATTATTCAATTAAAAGTTAATCAATGGCTTGTCGTAATACTTACTTTGTGGTATTACCAAATTCGAGACACTTATTGTCAATTCTGAGGTTAGCTGTGTTAAGTTTATGTAACTGTGGTGGTTTTATAGAAATAAGAAAAAACTAGACGAAATATTGCATAAATATTTCACCGATTTTACTTACTCAGCTACAGATTCCAGTACAATACTTTAGTACTCTACAGTCTTTAACTGTTCATATTATATTTTATGACAAACGTTTAATAGAATTTATAATTGAATATGGCAAAATATCATTTCCTATTATATTTCATCTCAAGATCGAACTATGGAAGTAACTTACTACAAGCTTTCTAAAACCAAAAGATTTCAATGTTTCTCTAAAATATAAATCAATATACAACAACTAAACTAACGTTAGTATTTATAACTTATATGTAGCATCTTGAAGTTTTATTCTGCTATAACTTAATTTGTATTAACATAATCCAAATCAAACAAAATAACTCTTTTTTATATATTTTCATCTAAGTAGTAAGTATTCAAAAAATGTATATGTAAAACAATTTTTAAGCAAGATAAGAATTCAAGATTTTAAACATTCTTTGCTAACATTATAATTGCTCATTTTCACATGCAAACATTGGTTTAATTAACTGGAGCGTATAATGTTGCTTCTATGCACTTGAAAGAGTTATATTTTTTACGCATTCAAAACCGTTGAGATACAACAGTCTGAATAAATTGAACAAAACAAGATTCAATATCATGATTTAATAAAAAATTGGTTCAATATAAAGGTACATCTTACAAATGGAAAAACATTTTTCATCATAGTACTTTTGCGTAATCGATTTTAACTATAGATGAAGTATGTGATCCAATGAGGCTGGCAACAAATCACAGTAATCGTACATCTGCAAAGCAAGCAGCTCACGTTGCGTAACGAACTTTACAGATTTATCTCTGGCCAATTACAAAATAATTCTATAAATTATGACGGCGTCGACATAATTTGCTGTAATCCTACTACTGCTGTGGAACTTACATTCGTTCAGTAAACGTACTTTTAGCTTGAAAAATACTCTAAAATGTATTGTGAGATGTAAGTAAGTTACATCTTATTTATTCCTTTAAAATACAATATACATATAAAAGCAATTTGTTTATTTTTGCATTTTAATAACTTTCTCTTCCTATCAATAAAATTAAATCTAACTGTATGGTAAGAATCTAAACCCTGCGCATCATCTGTTCGCAGTATCGCACAATGGAAAATACAGGAAAACTGCAACAGTTAGGAGATAATCTATCCAGATAGGCGGTGCACCGGGATCAGCGACCTGTGCTCCCGCGCATTGTTGCGCACGCGTCTGCAGTCTATGCTCTAATGTCTATAAGACTATGTCTATAGACTATATACCATAGACTATACTCTAAAGATTAGTCTATGGTATATAATAGTCTATACCACGGGGATTGATAGATGGATGAAATTTCTACGTCGCTGCGATATTATCCAGGTGCATCTGATAAACAAACTTAAAAAGCGAATAATTTTACGGTAATATTACCTATGAATCATTACATAGCAAATTTTTTTTTTGAAAATTGAATAAAAACAAATTCTTTATACTAACCGTTTTTGTTTCAGATTTTCCGAGTGGCCCTCTACGTCAAAAATGCAAAAGATCACGTGAGCATTGGATATTTTTTTATTGAAAATATGTATTTAAATTCAAATAAAAAATTAAAATTTCATTTATTTACAAGAATGTAGTTACAAAAAAGGTATTATTACAATGTTAAGGCGCTAATACATTCTACCCACTTTCTGGGTGTGCAAATATTTACATGGAAATAAGTTTAATTTAACATATCCAAACAAAACAACTATTCGTAGCCCAAACATCACAGATACAGACGAGCACCGTCAGCTGTCGCGTACCAAAATTATTTGTCTAATAATATACACTTTCTTGTAATTGAAACATCCGTTTCAAGATCGGAACATGCATAAACAATCTATATTTACTTATTTGTTTATCAAACATCCCTTTCTATTATTACAGATGTAGAATTTAGTAAAAAAATACAAAAATGTTTGATAACATTGGAATGCAATTTCTACGTTCCGGATTGTATAGAACCTTCTATATTGAGCGAAAATGTAAAAAAAAGCTTTGACATTCAACCTGAAATAGCCCTGAAAAATTATTTCAACAACGCGAGAAGAATTAATCGGTAATTAATTTTGTTACCGATATTTTATGTTTTGAAGAATATTTCTATTGGTTAAACAAATTAATTAACAACTTAAATAAAGTAAAAGAACCGCTGCAGGTTGTTGCGAAGTGCGAACTACCAATTATCAGAAGAATAAATCATTTTTATTTAAAGGAAACCAATAACAACGGGAGACACAATTCGCCATTAAACTGCCAACAATTCACTAGTTAGCAACCATCGTTTGTCCTCAATTTTCGCTTCCACCAAAGGATGCATTAATTAGATTAGTGCAAAGGCTAATTCGACGTCCCCCGCGAATAATCCGGTAATGACCTATTACGGGGTTTTTCATGTTATGCGTTTTTCGGCATCTAGAAGTTAAAATACACCATGTAAATTTTTTTCAGAATTTTTCTATCTTTATTTACGAAGATATGAAAAATTACGCGTATATTCCATAAAATAACATTAAAATGTATTTTAAACGAATAATATGGTTTTAGATCTTTACGAAAAATAATATCAATATGCTTCGACAGTAAACATTGTTACGATATTATTCAGGTAAATAGTTTTCTACATTATTTAAGTAAGTGCTAGTACAGGCTTATTCGGGGTTTTATTAAGAAATCGATTTCCAGATACATTCATTATGGAGTGCAAGTATGCAAGGTATTTTTTTAAACACTTTCTATTACTGAGCAAATGATTTACACGGCCTTAGAAAAATCAAAAGAGATGAAAGTTTGATAGATAAACGAGGCAGGCATCAGAATAGACCACATCGAAACCTTCATCTTCATCTTCATTAGATGCTGGTCGTCCGACTCAGGTTCTACCTGCTGCACACAATTATAAGCCCCCATCAGTATGGCTTCATGCTACAGAGGAGCACCGAGGACGCCCTCTATAGACTGGTGGGCCACATCAGAAATAAGAGGGAGGAGAAGAAGATTTCTGTTGTGGTATTTCTGGACATAAAGGGAGCCTTCGACAGCGCCTGGTGGCCAGTCATAAAGGTGCGGTTGGCCGAAGTTGGGTGTACGGGGAACGTAAGGCGGGTGATCAGCAGATACCTGAGTGGAAGAGGTGTGAAAGTTACCTAACTTTCACACCTCTTGTCCCCCGCATACCTGCGGGTGTGAAGTGAGTAGAGATACCAACAAGGGGTCCGTGCAGGGTTCCATAGGTGGGCCGCTCCTGTGGGACCTCTTGCTGGATCCTCTGCTGTGGATGTTAGAGGAGATGGATGTGTTTTGTCAGGCTTTTGCCGACGACATTGTGCTAGTGTTTGATGGAGATACTGCTTTAGAAGTAGAGACGAAGACAAACTGCACATTGAGGAAAATTGACGAATGGGGTGTCAGAAATAAACAAAAATTCACACCACACAAGACATGTGCCCTGCTCTCGAGTGTCGACACGAAAATTAAAATTTGACATGCCACGACTTGTAATGGGGAGTGTGGACATCCAATATTTTGGAAAGTATTAAGATACTGGGCCTTACTATTGATGGCGGCCTGACATTGACCGAAACGTCGGAAGCGTTTGCAAAAAGGCAATCGCCCGTTATAAGCTATTAGCAAGAGCAGCTTGAGTAAGTTGGGGGCTTAACCCGCAAGTAGTTAAGACTATATATTATATCGCAGTTATAGAACCGACTATCTTGTATGCATCAGCAGCGTGGGCACCCACTACGGAAAAGATGGGGGTCCAAAAGAGGCTTAACACCGTTCAACGGGGTTTTGCCCAGAAGATCTGCAGAGCATATCGGACTGTCTCCCTGAACTCTGCGATGCTGTTGGCTGGGATTCTCCCTCTTGACCTCAGGATACTCGAAGCTTCGAGGCTTTATGAGATCAAGAGGGGTGTGTCGCACCCGGCGGTGTTGAGGGACAGGGAGGTGGAACGAATGGCTCTTGCGATTGAGGACCCACATTCGGCAGAGCAGGTAGAGCTGGGGCTCGGCTTGATAAATGAGGACACCTATGCTGACGTGGTTAACAGCCACGTCCACAGGGTCTATACGGACGGCAGCAAGATTGAGGGTCGAGTCGGAGCCGCCTTTTCCGTATGGAAAGGTGATGCCGAGACAAAGGCCATTAAGCTTGCGTTGCCACCGTATTGTACCGTCTATCAGGCTGAGCTCCTAGCGCTCAAAAGAGCAGTAGACATAGCCTGCAAGAGTGGAGCGGCAAAGGTCGGTGTCCTTACTGACTCCAGATCGGCGCTCCAGGCGGTTACCCTGAGTTCCCCTCATCCCCTGGCTGTGCAAACACGGGCGGCCCTCCGAAAAGCTGCATTGCAGAGGCGGGAGGTCTCCCTGTTTTAGATTAAGGCGCACGCAGGGCGGGGAACGAACGGGCAGACGAGTTAGCCAAGGAGGCCGCTCTGGGGTTGAGGAGGAAACCGGATTACGATCTGTGTCCTGTTTCATTCGTCAAGCGTATTTTGAGACAGGCTACGATCAGCGAATGGGATAGGAGATACGATGTAGGAGGAACGGCCGGAGTCACGAAGCTCTTTTTCCCAAGCGCTGCTACTGCATAGAAGGTAGTCGGGAAAAAGACATCACACACCACACCATACAAGTACTGACTGGTCACGGTGGATTCGCATTCTGTGAGGTTCTGATGAGGATTCTGATTAAATTTTTAACTGTAATAGGACCATAGTATAATTTTCATGATTATGTAATCATGTGTAATAGTCGTGTCTTCAGTGCAGTGTCTATTTTTTATAATAATAATAACTATCGTGTTTTGTGAAACAATCCAAAGTTGTTTCATTTACTAAAATGTCCTGTATTTCATAAAATATACTATAATAATCATTAAATAATACTTAAGTAAACTATTCGAATAAACAGTAATAGTTATAACAATAAAATGTACGTTACTGTTAAACAATCGAATAACCAAATAATAGATTATTACAAATGTTCAGTATACAAAACAAATAACACGAATATTAGCGCAACAAGATATTACTGTTGCCGTCGAAAATATAAATTTACACGAACAATATCGTAAGTGACATTACTGACCAGAGCTTGACCTACACTAGTATAGTAAAATGCATCCAGCTAAATTATAACGAAGCCCTTGGGACTACTTAAATTTTGTTGAAATAACCAGATAGCTGAAAAAATTAGCTTCCATATGCGATATTAAAAGTCTCTGATACTTGTTGTTTAATGGAGTTATTAAGGAAAAATGGTTTTTTATTTTTCCTGAACATTTTCACTTTTACGATTACCGGATTATTCGCGGGGGGCGTCGAATTTCGCTTCTAACTCTCATTAAGGCCAAGTAATTTAATTTTGAAGACTTGAGATAATTTGCTTGCAATATTCGTTTTGTCATTAAAGTATGGGCGATTACTGTTGGAAGAGATATTTTTTTAGATGATTTTTTTTAAACAAATATACTTTAATTATCTTTTATTTATGATCTTGTTTAGAGAAAAAGGTTATTATTCCTGTGAGGCGGATATATAATGTTCTCATCGTAAATATTTCATTTAATATGCGCTCTATCTAGAATTCCCACTCTTGACTTATGGGTTTACTACATACGAGGATTTAATGAGCTTTAATACTGATAGGAAGACTGCATAATAATACTAAAATCCAAATTCATTGGAAAATCAGTTATTAGACAGATGTAATAAAATGGCATCTCTATAGGTACACATTATTGAGATAACGACGAAAACACTACATAATATTTTATCATTATAATTTCTACCTAGATTATAAAGTAATTTAAATGAAAGTGTTTAACCGAAAAATTAAGCATTCATTCATTGCAAATCATTAAAAACTAATATCATTTTCGTTGGAACACCCATTAAACTAGGTCGAAGCGAAAACTAGGTGCACCTTTAATATACTCAGGAATTGCTAGTCATATATGAAGCAAATGGAACCCAAACACAATACATATCCGCACTTCCTATGAAAGTACATAAAAGGTGTTCCCGTCCCCATCCCGCCAGCTCTGAGCTTCCTGTGCGGCTTGCGCCTCGTGCACGTGGCTTTTACTTCCAACAATAATCCTCAAACCGTAAGGAATTCCCTTGTGAATTTATCAGCACTTTGTCGCTCGACTCAATAATTCCTAGACTGATCCCGCAATCGACCAATTTATCGTCTAATCAGCTATGCAGTACGATTGAATAATACCTCACTTTATTGCTCTAAGTGCATTTAAGGACTTGTAATCACATCTTCTAGAAAGTTTACTGTCCTTTGTAATGAGTCTGTAAAGTTAATTTAGTGATTCGCCGTGACTTTTCAATACTTATCTTTTATCTACTTAAAGGACAAACGCTTAATTTATATTTACTGTGTAATAAACGACAGCACAAGACACAAGTGAGTAATTATTATTATTCCCAAGTGATGATTAAAATAAAATATATGTTCTCTTAGTGAAATGTTTATTACCGCAATATAATTTAACATAAATGTTCCTTAACTTTTATTATTATGCGAAGATTTGCATTTACATAATTAACATTACACCACTTTTTACTGGGACAAGAGACACTCTAAATTCAAATTCAAATTGCTTTATTTGCAGAATGTAGAATTACAAAGATGTTTGTAGATACAGATAATATAGATCCTTAAACATTCTGCTCGTAATTGAGCGTGCAAATATATTATAAACTACATTAAATACAATATTATATCCCACAACACTTATAGATCCCAATACAGTAGCAGAAAAAGATTAAAATATTAATTTATGTCCCGATATGATATCCATTAATTTTAAATTACTATTTTTGATTTGTCAAGTCACTTATATCATAGAATTGTTTTGTGATTAGCCAGTTTACTAACCTCGTCCGGAATATATGTACAGGTAATTCTTTGAAATCGTCTGGTATTTTATTGAATATTGTAATGCTTCTAAAAATTATACTATTTTTCGCAGTATTTATTCTACACGTCGGAAAATAAAGTTTGTTTTGAAATCTGGTCATAAATTGAGTATTGATTTCTCCTTTTTTCGTGTAATACTCGGGATGCTTTCTTACAAATAAGCATACATCTCTAATATACATACATGTCAATGTTAATATACGAAGCTTAGCAAATATGGGTCTACAGCTGTCTCTTTGTCTCAATCCTACTATGGCCCGTACGCATTTTTTTTGCGCTATAAATACCTTTTGTCTATCACAAGATTGCCCCCATAATATAAGTCCATATGAGAGAATTGATGACACATATGCATGGTAAGCATTTAGGGCCGCCTCCATGGACACTGTGTTCCTTAGTCGTCTTATGACATAAACAAATCGGTTTATCTTGTCACATATGTATTCAATGTGCACATTCCATTTTAAATTTTCGTCCAAATGGATACCTAGAAACTTGTGGCTTTTTACCTGTTCTATGGTTTTGTTTTCATAATCAACTTTTAATTCGAATTGTCGACTATTTTTAGTGCAAAATTGGATCATTTTAGTTTTGTCAAAGTTGATTTGGAGGTTGTTACTTTTTAACCACCCTACTATATCACATAATGCTTTACCTATTTCTAATTTGTAAGAAGTATTTCTTGCATTGCCTTTCACAATAAGTGTGGTATCATCAGCGAATAAAACTGCTTTATGTTTGGTTATGTTTGGCAGGTCGTTTATATACATGAGAAATAGAAATGGACCGAGAATACTGCCCTGTGGCACTCCGGAGCTATTTAACCTTCTACTGGATTTATATATAATTTTATTTTTGTTAACACATTTTCCTAGTTCGACATATTGCTCCCTTTCTCTGAGATAGTTTTCAATCCATTCATTCGCTTTACCTCTGATCCCATATTTCGCTAGTTTATATAAGAGCAAATTATGGTCTACAAAATCAAACGCTTTACTCATGTCCAAGAATATAGCTGTCGCAGCATTTTTTTCAATAAAGGCTTGAATAACTTCTTTTACTAAATCAAAACAAGCTAAGGATGTTGAACTATTTTTCCTGAAGCCAAATTGTTGTCTAGTTAATAATTTATTCATGTTTACGAAATTTTTTAGTCTTTCTACTACCACCTTCTCAAAGATTTTTGAAAACACAGGTATTAATGATATGGGTCTATAATTCGTTATATCAGAGGGATCCCCTTTTTTATACAAAGGTTTTACTACTGCGGTTTTTAGAATAGTAGGGAATATTCCTTGTTCCATAGATAAATTTATTAAGAAAGATAGTGGACTAGCTATACATTTGTTTGATATTTTCAATATCTTTGTACATATTCCATCAGATCCTACTGCATTTGTATTTTTTAGTGATTGAATTATTTTAGAGACTTCTTCAACGCTAGTTGGGGTCAAGAACATTGAATTTAAATTATCATAGGTCAATGTTTTTTTAATGTCTGTCATATTAAATTGGAAGTTCGTCTGATTAGTCATGTCAATGAAATAATTATTGAATTGTTCGCAAATGTCATTAATTGAGGAATACACAATATTATTTATTTTAATCTCGGCTATTTCATGTGTATTACTGACTTCATTGATGTTATTTGATATCATTTTCCATAAAGCTTGGCCTTTATTCTTATTTTTGAGTATGTACTTAGCACTTTGTATTCTCTTAGATTTGAAAATACACTTTTTTAATATATGTGTGTACTTCTTGTAATTTTTCCATTTGTTCTTCTTATTATTATTTGAATATAAATAGTTTAAGTACAGGTATCGTTTCCGTACACAACATTTTTTTAAGCCCTTTGTTATCCAGTTTATGTTTGTTTTGTTTGTACTTATTTTTATCTTAATATATGGAAAACATAAATTATAAAATAAAGAATATAATTCATGAAATGCTCTGAAACACTCATTTATATCGTTAGATTCGTATATTTCCGAGAAGGTCAATGATGATATACATTCATTAAATTTATTTATATTATATTTGCAGTAGTCTCTCCTAATTTCAAACCAATGTGAATTTGTTTTTTGTTTACTAATATTTATTTTTATAAGTTGCGCTGTTTCATGGTCTGAAAGGCCAAGATGAATAACCTCTGCCATTACCCCTCTTTTTATATTGGTAGCTATCTGGTCTAAGCATGCTCCCTGTCTTGTCGGTGTCTTTATGTGACATTCAATATTAAAATTTTTTAGCAATGTATTTAGTTCATACGACAGCTTAGTATTTTTTAATATGTCGATATTCCAGTCCCCACACAATATTACCTTTTTATTGTTAACTGAAATAACCTGTAATAAATCTTGGAGCCTTTCAACAAAAATGTTAATATTAAGTCCGGGTACTCTATATATACAGATAACAATCGTGTTTAAGTGTTTTAGATAAATTCCACAACATTCAAAATATAAATCACAGGAATAATCCTTTAAGTAGTCTAAATTAGTGCATGGAATATCTTGTTTCACTAATATGCAAGTTCCTCCTCTTTTTTGCTTTCGTGAATATGA
Source organism: Colias eurytheme (assembly GCF_061535395.1). Classification (NCBI taxonomy): domain Eukaryota; kingdom Metazoa; phylum Arthropoda; class Insecta; order Lepidoptera; family Pieridae; genus Colias; species Colias eurytheme. Next base: position 5,589,483 of record NC_142999.1, on the reverse strand, counting down.
TGAGCGCACCTTATAACTTGGTAGTTGAAGTAGTCGTTCATTTCCCATTTTTATAAAGGTTTCACACAAACATATGATATCTATCTGTGAAGTTGTATTTAATTGTGAAATTGCAAGATATAATTCTTCTGATTTACCAGTGGCACCAGCTATATTTTGATGCAGAATTGTTAGATAATTTGTTTTAGGAACGAAAAAGCTCATTATTTTCTGCTGGATATTCTGGTGGTGCACTTTTTGATGTATTATTAGTCTTATTTATTATTTTATTACGATTTTCTTTTTTGCTCATAGTGAAATAATAAGGAATTGTGCCTTTTTTTATTTTAGAGTTGCTCAAATTACTTTGTACATTTTGTAGTGTACATTGTTCTTTCAGATTTTGGGCAATATGTTTAATATTTAAATATATTTTTTTATACTCAATACTGTCAATTTCGATATTCAATTTATTAGTTAAGTTTTCCAAATAATTTAATCCATAATTATAGTATTTGTAATTTCCATCAATATTGATATAGGTGCAATTTGTATGTCCTCTTAAAAATAATTTTAATTGTTCATTTAGTAATTTTTCATTTAAATAACGATTTTCTTTCACATTCAATACAAATATTTTATTGTTTTTTAATTTACATATAAAAGAAAGCAACCCTGAGATTAAGTTGTATGGATTTTTATCATTTGAACCTATTCCCAATACTATTATATCTTCATGGCTGATAGATTGAATTAACTTTTCACAATTATTTAATATTTCCTGGCTAGTAGCATAGGGTTTCGTTAGGCCAAATACCTCATATATGTCATTCCATTTATATCTCCTTTTGTTATGCATACAAATTGATAGGTTTTTAGTGCGTTGATCGCCTATTATCACAATTTTACGTTTTTGGTGGTTCGTGCTGACATCTGTTGTGATAAGTTTGTTTTCAGTATTATATTTGTTAATGCAGGTAGAACGATTATTATTCATATTATCTTGAATGATCATTTGTGTTGTGTTTATACAGTATTTCATGGTGTTTTCGTTCAGCTGTGCAATTTTTTCTTGAGAAAGTTTTTGTTCTGTGCAAGTAAACATATTTTTCTTTATTTTCGGATAAGTGTTGTGTATAAAATTGTTGGTGAAGCGCTTCAAAGGTGAGTGTCTTGGTGTCTTAAAACTTATATTCAACATTTGTTTTTTTAAAGGCGTTATATTTAATGTATTGCAGGATTTATTCAATTTATTGGAGTTAACTATTAAATTTTTCAAAAAGTCTATATTTTTTTCGTTTTGTTGCAATTTCATTTTTAGGTTATAACATTCTTCTGTAAGGCTTATAATTGAATCTTGCGTTGACGTAAGTTGCGTTTTTAATTGATTTAGGTCTTGAGTCTCATTATATATTACAGATAATATGTCGGATGTTGATTTGTACCGGTCAGTCTTTGTAGAAAAATCTGAAGAGCTTGAGTTTGATAAACATGATGATATAGATTCATTTAATATAATATCTTGAAGGTTAGTTTCGGATTTTTGCTTTCGGAGTGGCTTTTTTCTCAATGTTATATTATCCATATTTATTTCGTAAAGTTATAGGATCAATTTAATTATTAATATAATTTAGCATCAGTTTCTTATCAATGAAAATCTTTATATTATACGGTACTTGTTTGTCGCTAGATGTCGTTTATTGCAATTGTATATTGCAATCAGCTGAGTCTTTTCCTTATGTCATTACACGTCAAATTTGTACGTTAATAATATGAAATCTTTTTTGAAAATAACTTACTTTTTTTCCCTGTAAGGTTCTTGGGTTGATGTTATTTTGGTTTAAATATTCACTTTCCTGCGTACTTTTATCTCTTATAATATTAAGAAGTAGTTAAGCCAATATAAAATTTTATGTATTCCTTTTCTATAAGTACTGTCATTCTTTTTATTACTATATTTTTCACTTTAATCATGTCTTCTTCACATAGATAACATTTGTACTATATATTTATAACTTATATAATCACTTAAACACTTTTTTTCCTAGTTTTTAGCACTTTATCTATTTTTAAAACTTTAAAATAAACAGAGCCGATTTTACGCATAGCACTAGCGCCTATATCAACCGAATGAAAATAATATACAATGCTCTATTTATTATACTCTATTTTTTTAGAAACTGATTTGAAAGAAAAAACTAAGATCGTTACGTTATAGTAGGCGTAAATCCTAAGCCGCCTATTCGATATAAATGTTTTACAGCGCAAAGTTGCCATGTCACTATCATTATAATATATCGACAATCTATCTTACAAATCGGCTTGTGACATCTCAATACAGCGCTATTCACGACAATATTATCCGTTATGAAGATAATCTGCTATCAATATGTAAAGTCTGCAAAGAGATCACATTCCAATACAGTTAGATCTTCATACAATGTGTTATAGAAACAAGGTATATGATAAATGATTATTTGGTGTAAATACGTTGTTTTCTCTTGGTTATTTCTTGAGGGTAAAGGGAAAGCGGATACAGTTGTCTACTCAAATATAATATAGTCACAATTAGGTATGGAGATAGGAAACTGAGAATATAACCATTTTTTTTTTTGCTTGTCGATTTTAAGAACATATAACCAAAAATGACATCTGAATATTTTCATATCACCAATACCTACCTAAATTATAATTTTATGTAAATACTTTTTATTTAGCTTTAGATTTAAGATTGATATTTTTTTTATTAAGTTTGTAATTTTTTAATGTAGGTATTTATATTTTGTAATCAATCAAATTAATTATATAACGTTGAAAGTTTAAAAAGTCACTGTGATAACTATCAAGCCTTGTCTGAATTTCACTTTGTCATTTAACTTTCTTCATCCTCGTAAAAATATAATAAACTAGCTTCCGCGCACGACTTTGTACGAAATCCTTTCTTAGCGGATGCCTACGTCCTAACATCTACCTGCATGCCAAATTTCAGCCCGATACGTCCAGTGGTTTGGGCTGTGCGTTGATAGATCACTATATCAGTCACCTTTGAGTTTTATATATTATATAGATATAATTGTACATCGATTGCTTCTAGCCATTTTGAAATCAACGCAATAGTGAGGACAATCCCTCAGTACACAACAATACGAAGTACCCATTGAACACTTTACAACTAACAATGCGCCTAATAGAGCTATCTGGGAATACTACAAATATGAGCCCTATTATAATCCCTTTTCAAGTGTTCCGACATCAGCTGTCCGACCGCGCTCTACCCTTCACTAGTCTCCTACGGTGCTTAATTACGCCCACGGTGCGTTCATTTATTAATACAATACCTATTGATGTTCATAACGAGATTTCATTAATTAAGGCCGCGGCAATTTCTATTTTCATGTCTATATTGAATTAATATACAATTATATGGGGATAGCTATGGAGGACGTGAGAGGATATCGATTAATCTTGTAAATTAAACTACAGATGTAATGTTAATAATTAATAACATAGATGAAAGTTGTATCATTATACACATTATCATTTCATAAACATATTATTATTACATTCGAAATTACAAGTACCAGATTAGATTTCCAATCTATTCAACGCCTTTAATTAGGTTTATTGTTAAAGTAAATCAATTTTCAATTAGACGATGAACATTTTATTGCATAATGAAAATAATAATATTGAACCTTACATTGCTCCGCATGATATAAAAGCCATTATAACATTATATATAGTCCTATTTAAGAGATCTCAAACATTATACAAACAAACACAACAGCCTCATAAGATCATGATGAATAGCCTTCAAATTACGGTCCATATAAATTACCATTCAACCTGCGACGTCGTCCATACATCAATATGTTTCAGTCGTGACGTCACGCACACCCAACGAAACGCGAAACACCTCAAAACGTACCTCAAGATGTCCCTTGCAGCATTTTCGCTGTAATTTATGTAATAAACGGTACTGATTACTTCTCCATGTTCAGTGTACAATACGCACTGTATAAATGCATTGAGAACAGTTGTTTAGGAAGTTATCGATGGATGCAAAAGTGGGTGTAGAGAACACATATTGTTAAGTCGATAATGGGTTGATCGGTTTCGCCTGTAGGTTATGGTTTGTTTTGCTCAGCCAGTTTTGTAAAACAGTCACGAATATTATAGAAAATACTACTGATATATGTTCCTTGTCTTACTCTAAGCAATAAATTATAGCGATACTATGTGTATTATAGATATGAAAATACAAAAGTTTAGACCTAGGCAAGGTTGTACCTATAGAACAAGAGTATAGAGTATTTTATTTATTTAAATGAAAAGGAAATTCTGTATAATTTAACTATGAAATAACAGAGCTACAATTATATAAAAAAAAAACTTTCTTAATATTATATTTGTTTAAGCCAATCTTCGAAATGGCTCTACTTTTATTGAGTAATAATAAGTCTTTTTATCATACAGTAGTCCACTAATTAGTGTGGCGAATAAGGACTGAAGTTCCAATTGAACTTAAGATTTTTAGTTAGTTGGTACCTATCATTACTAAATTTATCTTCTTTTCTTACCCGCAAGCAAGTTCTATGGAAACAATCGAATAGTATATCCACACCATCTTCATTACGCGGTAAGGCATTTTCGTAGAACAAGATTAGAGAAATCCCCAGTGTGGCACGAGCAAATAATCGCATTAGCACATAAGTTCGAGTAATGAACGACTGCCGCAAACCACCGGTAGACATCGAAACACGCTATCCACTAGATAATTGACTTTTACTCTCGGCTACATGTTTACCAAACGTTCATAAAAACGAAAATATTCAAAAATCTATATGGAAGCTTCTAGAAATGTAAAGAATTTCGAAAAGAAAGGCCTGTAACTATATCATCAAAAGTCGAAGACAATAAATTATTAATATTTAAGTGGTTATAATTAAATAACTTTTATTCTTTATCCTTTTAAAATTGGCACTGTTTCGCCTTCTATAAATTCTGGTTGTTCGAGAAACATAAAAGTTACTTTACGAATATTCTTATCCATCCCGCATTGTTGAATTTCAAACGTAGGTTAATAAGTTATAACATTTTCATCAAACGAAGATTAATAATAATTGGCCATTTGCACATATACTTTCTCTTCTTTCTCACAATTATATACCTACGACAAATGATCTAGCAACATACCTAACAGTCAACGTAACAAAATGGCAACTCTACACACAATTAACATAGTCTTTTAAATGGCATTTAACGGCATAGGAAGAGATTATTCAATTAATTGATAAGGAAGAGTGTAGATAGCGGATAGTGGTCGCCGCGTGCATCAATGTCCGTCCGTGATACGTGCCTGGACACAGCCTCGTCGCTTGCAGTCTATTTGTGTTGCCAATTAAAAGTTTACATCTACTTGCACTGACGTAGACGTATCTATAGCAAATTATGCAATCGATCCGAAACCGGCGGGTGAAACGTTATTTATCTGACGAAATTGTAAAATTTCTTACATTATACATATTAATATTATGGCGCAATGTATTTTTATGAAAACAATGTAAAAAAACAACAAATTAAAAACATCAAATATATCCATGAAACAAACCATAAAAAGCAGTACCGTTAACAAGGAAACGCATGAAAATTCCGCTTCGTTGCATATGCAAAAATACCCTAGCATGCATGGTCGTCCCAAATACACACTTATGTTTTGGAACCAGGTCGGGACCATCAACAATTGGTCTCCAAACAATAAGTACGTTAGCGAAAAGGTACGAGTCATCAATCACGACCATTATTTATTCTATCGATCGTCTCTGATCGTTTCGGCATGAATTGGGACGCGTACCAGTCGGAGATGGGGCGGATTTTTGCTAGTTTCGTGTTTGGGCTCTTACAATGTCACATGTTAATATCATTCCACTTGCGCTCCCGAAGTTTCCTTGTTAAAGTTTAATGATAGGAATTTTGTGCGTAGATATTGCATTTCATATTAGAATTATATTTGTTAACTTTCTACGATACTTACAAAACTCAACTACACAATAATATCTAAACTACTACTACTTGAGAGCAGCTCACCCTCTCTCTATACGTTTGACGCAAGTATTCGCTGACGAGTTCTGTAGTTCTATCGTGGACACCAATTGATCGACACTCCCCAACTCAGTGGCTGACGCTGTCCTAGGAAATTATCAGATTAGTAATTGTCTTTTAAAAGGAAATGTTTTAATCCGTCAGTCCTCGGATCACAGACACAATAGAAAATCTATTGTGTCTCGGCCCGATCGGGCCGCTCGGTGGTCAATGGGTTAATACGAGTTAGAGTCAGATTTTCGATGGATATGAATATAAAAATCGCTACTATATGAAAACCAAATTTGGAAGAATTTCTGATACATTTATTCTCCAGGATTAATCTGACAACTAGGTATTGTTTTGGGAACAATACTATAATGGAAGAAAATTATTATTTTTATTCTATAACAATTTCTTTTATCATGGAATAATTTTATTGTCGGGCAATCGTAAATGCCGGAAAGCGACGCAAACCCATAAATCATAACTTGTACAACACATTAATTAAACAACATTTTAACATCAAAATATAATCAATGTAAAGCGCGCATAGTATAACGGAGAACATAGTATTCGAGGCACAAATCAATTACCAGCGATCATTAGCAAACGATTGCAATGTCAGTATTCTAAGGCGAAGCCCGCGGCGTCCACGGTAGCATGAAACCGCTGCAATATTACAGCTCATTAGTGCAGGTGAAACTTGACAATTCCCAGACCATTCGAACGAGAGCCGCGAAAAACTGCTTGCTAATCCCTTTCGTAGCCGCTACTAGAGTATTCGCGGTCGAAACAGGGATCACGGTGCAGTGGCTGAATAAATAATAATACCAGGAGGTCGTCCAATATAATGGAACCAATTATCCACGCTTTGCATTTTATAATGTTTCAGTTTCCGTTCTAATAAGTAAATTTCACTCAAGAAAAGATGGATAATTTCCATAGTTTTATATTAAATACAAGTTTAATATATTATAGAAATTATTCCACTTGATACATATTCCGTTTTGTGAATTTCTGTCCGTCATTACACCCACATGCAAGAATTAGCGCTTTAGGCGATTTCACGCACCTAGCCGTTATGCGGAACTGTAACTATGCTGCAACCATGTTTTCGATAATAGAGATTAACAGAATTAAAAAAACGGAGGGTTTAAACGCTTTAAAAATATTAAAGGTCAATGTTGAAAATGCGTGGTTGTATAATAATATCCTTGCATTTAACAAATTGGACAAGGACCTGAATTAACATGTAATTTTGGTCGCATACAAAAATGGCATAATGAATAGACATTGGTAAGCAATTTATCGGTGATTCATAATATTATAACCTAGATCTGGAAGCCAATCGATTTTAAAAAAACATTAACATTCAATATAAATTATTATTATTTCAATATGTATTGGAATTAGGAAACAACCTCCAAGATTTCTCATTAAATTCGATGAATGCCTGAAACAACTTCGAACTATCTTAGAAAAGCAATTGCTATTTTAATATCTATCATGTTATGTGCCGTGAGGGAAATGTTAATAGCATTAGGAATTCTATATTTATGCTTAGTTATAATCGCTACACCATATATATTCATTAAATTAGTATCATGTTCGCTTCATATCTTCTTGTATTGAAACCTAAATCTCTAGGAATTAAACAACTTTCCAATAAAATAATTCCGGAAAATTAAAAAAATGCCTCTTTAAAAAAAATAATCAAAACCAAATAAAATATAACATAATTTTGTTATTATCTAAACATTTTCAGAGGTATAAATACGAAAACTCAGATTCAATGAATACTTTTGTATTGTGTACTCACAACGTTAGAGTTGTTAAAAATTAAAAGGATTTTGATTGTTCCATACTTAGAGCTAGCGCACACGAGCAACTTAGTCTCCGCAACTATTTTGTCTCTCCCATCAATTTGTATGGGGAGTTGCGTCGCTAGGTACGTGCGCGGTGCGCGCACTTTCATGCTAGCCCATAGGTGGGAGAGACAAAATAGTTGCGAAGACAAAGTTGCTCGTGCGCGCTAGCTCTTAGATGTTTGGGCTGGATTTTCTCACTACATTTTGTTAATTAAAATCCCGATACAATGGGCATAAGACGGATAGTTTCAATTAGAAACCCATTAGCATATAGCGCTGTTGACTTTTTAAATAACATCTTTGAACTATATTATTATTGTGAGGTCTGTAGACGTAAAAAAGTCTCTAAACGTTACACTATAAAAATTGTGTGAAGAAATAGAATAAATAATAAGAATGAACAGTATTTTCGAAAAAGAAATCTGTTTTAATAATAATCTGGCTAGCGCCCACACTCCACAGCTCGTCATAACCAAAATCTCAATACAATATGTACTTACATATTATGTATTATGTGGGTAATCAATGATATACTCTTAATTAATATCTACTCAGATGAGATTGCATGAATATAAATAGAGCGAGCGGAACTAATTAATTTTGTCACAAATAAAACCAATATACACGTTTCTGTTTCGTCGTCATCATCATAATGTCATATATATTTTACGGGATGGCTTCCTGCTATGTTACAAAGATATGCGTGGCCATATTAAATCGTCCTTTCAAACGTTATAGCAGCGTGGGTTCTAGTTGATAGGTTTCCGATTCATCGATGTCTTAGTCCATAACTTAGTCCATAACTCAAATATTATATCTACGATGTGCAATTATACGCTTGTCTCGTTTACTAGCCATATACCTAAGTTTACTTACTTTGGAATTTAAAAGGATTAACAGACGACGACGACTATTTCTAGTGACTTTAATGCTACTTTAGAAATTGGAGTGGTTCAATAAGTAGATAAAAGAACAAAAGTGCTCCAGACATATTATTTAAAATAAAATAAAAGTACATATGTATTTTCATGTAACTCATCTTTATTGCTGTAAAAATAATCGCAGTTAACGTTAACAGCCATGACAACAAAGTGAAAATTTATCCATCATTTTACTGTTTATTGTTGATTTTCTGGAAACATCACAGGGCACAAATCAAAATTGTGCCAACGACACTTTCGCCTTTGTAGCGTTTCTTATAAGAATAACTTGTGGAATAAAGAACTATTAATCCTAATGGCCGAGAAATGTCAAAGCGGCTGCGGTTGTGGTCGATCCATAATCCCATATTTGTGAGCAGGATGTCAGTGGCACGTCACAACTCACACCTGTGACGAAAAGTCTCGATTTCTAATTTATGAGGATTCATCGGACCCCACAAGTTGGCTGGATCAACTACTTTTATTGATTTATAACTAAGTCACTCTTCAATGTATTCTTGTATAAAATACCCACTAAAATAATAAATAATAATGATATGAAGTGAGCATATCGTACATTCCATTATAACTTTATTGCCATCTTCACAGTCATCTTTCTTTCGAATTATCTCTAAACCCTTGTCTATCATCATACTAATTAAGCTCCATTCAGGCAAAAATAAATATGAAAGGCATGGCAATTTTATATAATTTCCGATATCGATTCCCGCCACCGCATTCCAGCTACCAGGAGCGCAGACGAGGTGAAGAGTAGCGGAGCATGTAATAGCCAGCAGCTTCCGCGAGGGAGCGCCGCCATTGTCTAAACAACCGCATCCGTGCGTGACTATCAACAGCTAGGAACTCGGTATTTCTGCTTCTAGAAATTTCCTCCGTGTGCTTTTGGCATAAATTGTTTACAAGCGAAAATTAGAGCAGTAATTGTTTCGTTGTACATTACAGATTGTTTATAAGAATAATTGTAAACACAAACCGTTGTTTAACAAATAAATGTTGTAAACTTAAAATGAATACGAACTTACAATAACAGAAAGACTGTAAATATAGAAACGCATAAACTTTTTAAATTGCACAAACAGCAACCTATTCCTATCGTAAAATAGGTCAGCATAAGCCGTTCCTACAGAAATAGGTTTAAAACCCTTCACTGCATCAGACGGGGAGCACATTAGCTAGCTGGCTTCATGTAACCCGACCTGCCCTATTCAATTACACTCCTGCTATTTAGTCCCCACTAAGCCTATTAGAGGAATAAACTTTCAGCTAGAAATGCATCGTGTCGCAGTTAGTATATAAGTATCATTTTATTGATATTACATATTTTATTTTAATTATGGAAATAAGCTAGTCCAAATTTACACCGCACAGTATACTTACCACATTACCTTACTACCTATATACCTATGTTAATATGTTTTGCAATATCGTATTTCAAATGATCTCTATTAAATTTAGGTGTCGTACAACAAAATTATATTTTCACAGACAATATCAAATTCCTTCACATCTCAATAAGCAAGTCGTTGCGCCAGGAGACAGCCGGTGAAAACCTTAACACGGATAGAACAACGCAAACGCTAATTTAGCGCAATCCAAAGGATACAATTCTATTGTTCCACCCTGTCTTTCCTTTTACAATTGTATGCGAAGTGCGAGTCAAATTATCAAAGAAAATACGACAATCGTCGCAGACACTAGTTTCGTAACACTATTATTGTGGCTGAGCTTTGAATGTGAACGTCTAAAAGTAACTCTAAGTAATATAGTTTCCACTGTTTACAATTGAAGGAACAACGTATTTTTTACTTAGCTGATACTCGCTCTATGTCTGCTCTATCTTTACGTTTTAGATATTATGTCTTTCAAAAATTTGTAGATTTTTTAAATGTTTGATGATTCCATAATTTACAGGTCACTTACTCATGTTATAATAAAATTGACACAAATCGAATTGTAAATATGTAATAATTTAAGCATTATGTAAACAAATATTTCGTTTACATGCATTTCTTAATTGGGTCAGTGCAATATAAACAGAAATACAATAGTTGTTTTAGTGGGCATTTAACAATACCGTCGTTCGCCTTAATTGGTAAAGGCAGGCGCTGCCGCCTACAGCCCCTGTAAGAATAAATCTACCGCGGCCTACATGTTCAATTAGATATAACATCATATAAACAGTACTGTTTACTCGCACATCCTGGCGCCGCGGCCGCCCTGTACTTTTAAGCTTAGAGCATATTAAAAGAATTTACTAACTGTATATAAAATAATGAGTTCACTGTTTTCAAATATAAATTAGTTGAGAGGTATCTGTCTAGCTAATTTAAAAGGATTGGCGTTCATTTTTTTTAAGATGATGTAGTAATAAAATGAAATATCACCTGGGAATTGAAATTCCTAATTTATGAAATTGAAAAGAAACTATGTACCTAGTCGTCTATGTACCTTATATCGAAATATAAAAAAATTCTTTGTTGAAATGCAATGTAAAAACCTTACTTAGAAAATTTTTCATAGATCTCTATGTAGAGTGCACTCTCATAGAGCTACTGAACGCTTGCATGAAGATATTATGAAGAAATACCTCTTAAAATATGTCCCTTGTTCTTTCCAAAAGGTCTGGCCTTAGACGAACTTAGTAAATGTGGGTTTATTTTTTATCTGTACAAGGTATTAGACTAAGGTTGTTTTTCTGTAGACATTATTTATTCATAATTTGTCAAAGAAATTATTTATGGAAATTGCCCCGGCTCTACCTAAATATAAAATAAGTGTTTATCGCAAACCAAGCGGAGATAAATACAAAAAAAAGAAAACCTTTTAATTAAAATAATTCAGCCGTTCCAGAGTTATATGTGGAATAATTAACACAACTTTTTTTCAATATACTGTTTGATACATTATGATGAAGAAGTTATAACATAATATCTTTACAGTGAATATAACAAAGGATTTATATTATGATTTCTGATAAAGTATTAGGTACAGAGGAGAGAGAGTTTATTGAGGTGTGGTCGTTATTGCAAACAGACAGTCATGAGGATATAAAAACTTACTTACTTTGTGATTGAGCTCTTCGAGTCCTCCGGCAGCCCGACGAATATAAGTGTAGATGACATTTGTATTTCAAACCTTTATTATTTTATTCACAAATAATTTAGCAACTACTACCAAATCTAAGCTCAAAACTAATCAAAAACGACTAAAACTTGTGTCAAATTTTGAAGACGTCACAATAATTTTCATATAAACAAAATAACGTGCCAGCCTCAATGAAACTGCAGAGCAAACTGTCTCCTTAAATTTAATGTTTATGACAAGGAAATGTGGGCGAAACTTATGTAGGTTGCAGTTGACCTCGGCATAATATAAACTTATTACCTACTGTATTTTTGATCTAATTCTACCTTCTAGATATTTTACCCATTGTGCGTGGGTGCGCTAATGTGAATGCAAACAAGGAGTTAATTATTTATGCAACACACGCTCCTTTTTAATACACTTTTAAATTGTGATTTATATAAGCTTTAGTTCAAGCACGTATTTCGTATGCTTTAATTAACACCGTTACCCTGATTTTCTATGCAATTATTTGTATGAATATATAATAGTTTTATTGATTGTAAAGCCAATTCAAGATTGAACAAAAGGAGTTAGGTTTATACCTATTCTTTGCCCGCGATTTTGCTCGGGTTCGAATTATTAAATCTTTACCATTCTTAAAACTTGTATACGTAGGTATTACGTAGTATATTATTATTACTTAGTCTGTGCTTAAAAAACCATCACACAAAAAATTCGTTAAAATAAGTCCAGCTTTTTTGTTTGTTGGCAACAACACGCACTGAAGAAATGTAAAGATATATTTAGACACTTTCCCGAAAAATAAATGAAAATATTTTACTAGGCAACTGCACAAGATACGTAGTAGGTATATAGGTTCATACTATACAATCCATACAAAATCAATATAGGTAGGTACTGTCTTACAAACGATAACAGTACCTAAATATGGTATTTAGGAGTATAACTGGAAATAAATGTTAATAGAAACCCAAGGTATCAGAGGTCATGACATTGCTCGTAAAACCCAGAACACAAACAGACTCAGGACCTAATTTGTATAATTTTTTTTAACGTTGGAACACCAAGCAAAAAAAATTGTGGAAATTATAATTTAAATCTATTATTATCTATTACTAGCTGCGCTTCGGGGTTTCACCCGCGTGGCTCCGCTCCTGTTGCAGTTGGTCTTAGCGTGATGATACACAGGGTGTAATCGTTAAGTGTGCACAGGCGATTATTCCGTAACTATTGCAAATATCAAAAAACTTTTAACTGATAACGAAAGTATGACAATAATAACTTTTAAAAATATAACGAGAAATATCTAAAAAATTAACTTGAAACACTCCCATATATAACACAGTTAACAACGTTTTGTCATAGTCATTATATCCTAAATCAAACCTCGTACCAACTAAGGTTCTTTACATTTACTAATTTGTCCTTTAAGACCTTACATGACATATTATGTACATGTACAATGTGCATTGTACAACTACCTACTAATGTATACTTGGTAGACCCCAAAATGTAGACGCATAAAGCTGGGTATCGACTTCGCGCTCCTGGCGCGCGCGCCATGAATGACCGCGCCGAGAGTGCGTTCCGCGGAGCGCGTTCCAAATAATTGAAGTATATCAACTAAGCGCGCCTGGCGCGCGTGGCAACTCTTCCAGTGTTTGACCGTTCATCATGGAAGCTCTAAGCGCGTGTACGAGCAGCAGCAGCATTTTTTTCTTTAACTCCGGCACAGGGACTCCCATTTCACTACTTATTTCTCTCCAAGCATCTTCAGCGATTTATATACGAAGAAATTTTACTGTTCCACAAAACTTCTTTCGTACCATATAGCTGAATTAATTTACGGCAACTTTGGTTATCCACAATTATTACTCGGAGCGCAACAAACACAAAAAATACGACAAACCCGTCTCCATTGGCGCGCGCGCCACGTTTGATGCGCGGTAAAAAACCGACACCCGACGGAACGGACCGCTCCGCGTTCGACCGCTCCAACGAACATTTTGGCGCGCGTTCCAAACTGGTATCCATTTCACGCGGCTGGAGCGCGCGCCAATGTTCGATCTCTTGGAGCGCGAAGTCGATACTCACCTTAACGCAAGTTTGTCAGGTAAGTACATGGTAAGTACCTACCGCATCAAATATAATTCGACGTGACACACACCTAATTTATATCTAATTATCATTATTATCTCTTGATTATCTACCTATTATCTCTATAACTAAATTCTATCATGAAAAAAAAATCATAATTTATATTATACAGTAAATTAGTCTAAACTTTTCATAGTAGATACCTAGGTATATTATAGTACGCATCTATAAATACAATGTAAAAATTTTAGAACGTGGGTTATATCCACTACCCGTATATATACCCGTATATATTATATTACTCTATGGTTATATCACAAAATTAAAATCCGTTCAGTGGTTTTCACCCATAAAAGCACAGACTAATAATAATATACTACGTGGATAAAAGCACAGACTAATAATAATATACTACGTATACAAATAAAAGTAACAAATATCGATACACAAGGCACAAGCTACAAGATAAATACATTCTAAGTTCTAACAATTTTTGCTTTCATCATTGGCTTTCAGAATATTTATTTTTCGTAGACTGTAATATGATAATAATAATATGATATTATTATTATCATATTACAGGATAGTAGGATTTAGGATAGTAGGATTAGTAGCATTCAAAGGTATTATTTTGAGGTACCATTTTATGAAAACTAACAGATGGCGCCACTGGAACCTAGATATAAATATTATTGATAATTTGATTTGTAAAACATCATATTATTAAATGTTTAATGTAAAATAATGATTTCATAATAAAACTATTTCTTTTCAAAACAATAACAAATACTTGTTATTTATTTATAAACCAATAATGTCATTGGCTAATAAGAAATGACATTACTCGTCCTTGTCTCTGGTATGACGCTTGATAATGTTGCCAGTGTATAGATCTTTTACCCAGAATAGGTATATTTTTATTTAGTAATCCAATTAATATAAAATGTACTACATTTTCACATGTTTAATTATATATATGAAAGAATAATTCAAATGATGTTAGAAGTGTTGTTAGTCTTGTACACTATTATTTAAAAAATATGTTTGCTTTTGTCGATACACATTCTCAAATAACCAATATAAACACACTAACCATTTTTAATCTTTAAATTTATGTCGATAATTGTTAACTGTAAAAAAATAAGAACCTTATTTTGTTACTCTAATTATATTTATTATGTATTGCCATTTGAAGATTGTAATAAATCTACCAAAATAAGGAAATTATCGATTACATAAATGGCAACTCATTGTTGACGACTATGGACTGACGGCCATTTGACGGCTACTGAGACTAGTCTAGTTGTTCAGTGTTGCCATATATACAGATTTATCTGTATCTATACAGATTTTAAGACCACTATACAGATTACAGATTTGGCTTTACTTTTATACAGATTTTAGGTAAAGGACACTAACTATGATAAAATAATTGATAAGCAAAGTAAATTTTATACATTTGTTAAAACCTTTTTTGGAAAGGGACACTACTATGATAAAATAATCCATTATCGAAGTATATTATTTTTATACAGTTGTTTAAATCCGGCAACATTCATGGCGTACATCGGGGATTTCCCTCGGAACAAACAAACAATAATTGTATATTCTTCTGGGGATTTCCCGAAACATGTATTTTGTTAACGAATGAATGTATTTGTTTCTTTTTAATGTTTGCAAATCAATCATTCGTTCATTACGATGATTACGAGTCGACTACGTTTTCTGATTAGGTACATGAAAGGATTTTTTTATCTATTAATTTAATTAAAACAAAAACCAGGAACCATTTAGGCACCGAAACGATGGAGGGGCTAATTTTGACAAAACAATTATTGAATAACGAGCCATGTTTTAAGTTCACAAGAAATTGATTAATAAAATGAATAAAAGTATGTATTTTTTTAATCAATAAAGTTTTAAGTACAATCCAATGTTTTCTTTAACAAACATACCATTCAGATTTTAAACAGCTTACGGTTTGATTTCATACAGATTTTATACAGATTTTTAGACTACTATATCCAGATTTATCGATTTGGCATGTGGCAACACTGTAGTTGTTATTCGTTTTAAAAATAAGATACTTTTCTGCTTCTTTGTGTATTAAATAATGAAAAGTGCTCAAATGGTATAATCATGTTTAACCAAACGTCGACCGAAGCGTTGCTCTCGGCAACTTACGTTGAGAACTACTTAGATATCGTCGATAATCTGCCTAATGACTTGCAACGACATTTATCGCGTATGCGAGAGTTAGATGTTACTTACAGAGGTAATCTGAATGTCGTATTCTAATAATATGTCAACATCTTAGATAGATCTAACATTATATCAAGTCTCAAAAGCAGTTGCATCGATTTAAAATACTCTTTCACTTTTTTGTTGACACAGGCTTTTTTGCCAATTATAGACGCGTGCTTTGGTATATAGTCGACTCTCGATAGCCATGGACGAAAATAACATAGTTCTTCGCTATTAATACACTAGTTTCGCGATATAACTACTTTAAACTATGTTTTCGGAACATTTTAACAACATTTATTCAGTAAAGTAAAATTACCTAATTTGTCTATGGATATATTGCTCATTCTTTAACTTTCTATTTTTAAAAACCACTAAAAAGCGGTGTAAAGTAACAATAAACCTCCTTCGCATAACAATATTAAACTCATTAAGAATTTTTATAATAATATGTAATTTTTTTTATTATTAGAATGCCTAAGAGATGCAGAGACTCACTTGGCAGTATGTATCGGTCCAAATACAGAAGAAAAGCGCCGTGGGCGTGCGGCATTGCGCTTACAAGCTGCTTTGGTAGCTGCTCAAGAGATTGGAGATGAAAAGTTACAAGTAGTTCAACTGTTACAAGACCTCATTGACAACAAACAGAGATCACTTGATGCTGATCACAAGAAGCTTGGTAAGTTTAATAAATATGATATATTCATCAATAATTAAACTGAATATTGCCCCACATTCACTTATTTATAGATATTGTAAACATTTTTTATTTACAATATTATTTAAGAACTAGCAATATAGTTTATAGAACCTAACTTCATACTGCTCAAATTATTTAATATATTGAAAACAAGTAATTTACAATTTCTTTTTTTCCCAGTATCATGTCTAGAAGTTAACACAAACGGTACAGCAAAAGAAGAGCAGACAGCAAACTCCGAGAGTCGATCGAACGAGAAAGAGAGCACACAGCAGACGCAGCAGCAGAGTGCACCGCCACCACCACCAGAAAGAACCAGTGAAAAGGAGAAAGAGAAACCGGAGAAAGAGAAGGGTGGAGGTGAGTTTAGTTCTTACTTAGTAATAATATCTCGTTGAATTTATATTTTTGGTTTTATGGCATTCAAATGCTTTATATTAATTATTAATTAATTAATTAATATAAATTCAACAAAAATGGTTGTGTTCCATCGTTACAATATTGTATTCACTGAAAAGTGCTTCATATTGGTTGAAATGGTTGTTAATCATCTCAATAGATGGCGCGCGGTGTGTCCCTTCAGACACATAAAACTGAAAGAATAGAATAAATTCGATTGCTCTGGCGGGTCACGAGTGGCTGAGTTGGTCAGGCATCCGCCCCGGAATGGCGCGAAAGGATGCGGGTTCGAGACCCGCCTCGTGATCGAATTTTTTCTATTCTTTATAAATTTATATAATATAATAATATCTCGCTTTAGTCATATATTTTCATTGAGGTAAGTAAATGGTGTGAAACAAAATATGCAGGTTTATAAACTATGAGTTAAAATTATTCACATGGATTATACTTTTTACAGGAAGATATTTGATTATCAGGTTTTAGTTTTTTGAGTAATTTGTGTGTAAGCTTATATTGCTGTTTTACATACTTCTTGTAATAACTTACTTTACACACAAATTCCGTTTCCTATTATATTCAATTCTAATATTTTTTTTGTGTCAAATTTTTGAATTAAAGTATATTCAATTTATAATATAAGAGCCCACGACGGCCAGACTTTCCTTTCTTTCGGAAAGTTGAAAGTTTCTCTGTATATGTCTCCTATACAGATAAGAACGACCAGCGACTATCAAGTTTGGGTTGTGGTTACTTTGGCAGGAAACAGGTAGTGAAGGTGTATAAAATAGTACCTAACTTTCATTATAGTTTAAAAGCTAAATTTTATATATGTTACTTGGGGACCTATAAAAAGACATTACCTTAAGAGCCAGACAGTTTTCATGGTTCTTACATCTAGCCAGACACATTTAAAAAATAACTAACATATCATCAAATTCACATAACTACCTAAAAGCGTAACAAATTAGAAATAACGCACTAAAACATTAGTTAACTATAATTATTAAAAATAAAAAGTATAATATTATAAGTAATAAAGTTATTACTTATCTTTTACGGGGGTTTATGTTGATGAAATTTCACGTATCTCGATGACACAATAAAAAAGTCATCGGGATACGTGAAATTCCATCAACATAAGTCTAAGTAAAAGATAAGTAATAACTTTATTACTTATATATTATACTTTTATTTTTTTAATAATTATAGTTAACTAATGTTTTTAGTGGGTTATTTCATATTTGTTACGCTTTTAGGTAGTTATGTGAATTTGATGATATGTTAGTTATTTTTTAAATGTGTCTGGCTAGATGTAAGAACCATGAAAACTGTCTGGCTCTTAAGGTAATGTCTTTTTATAGGTCCCCAAGTAACATATATAAAATTTAGCTTTTAAACTATAATGAAAGTTAGGTACTATTTTATACACCTTCACTACCTGTTTCCTGCCAAAGTAACCACAACCCAAACTTGATAGTCGCTGGTCGTTCTTATCTGTATAGGAGACATATACAGAGAAACTTTCAACTTTCCGAAAGAAAGGAAAGTCTGGCCGTCGTGGGCTCTTGATCTATTAGTTCCTTAGTATGTAACATTAGGTATATAGAAAGAAATTACTAAGTATTCATAGGATAAAGAATATCTTTTATTGTTTAAAGCAACTAGTAAGTAACAATTGTATGTTTAATATTACCAAAAGTATCAAACATTGGACCATGATTTACTTATAAATACTCCTACATGATAGAGTTGTAAAAAGAATGGTTGTATTAATGAACTAGCTGACCTACAAAACTTCATCTCCTCTCAAAAAGAATATTTTTGAAACATTTTTCATTTATATGCGGTTCCTATTGATCTTAGCGTGATATCCTATAGCCTTCTTTCATAAATGCACTCACAATCACAAAAATAGATTTTCTGCCTACAGATTGTAGAAATAAGATTACACTACATTACTATTTACAAATAATAATACAAATTATTGATAGTATGTATGCAATTATAATATTCCTAAAACTCAGGTGAGCGTTGGTCGAAGCGCGCGCGTCGCTCGCGCACGGCGGCCGGCGCGGCGACGGACGGCGCCGACTCGAGCGAGCGGGACAGCGAGCGGCACACGCACACCACGCATAAGAAGGGTTAGTGCGACACAGTACACACATAACATACATACATATTTATATATAAAAATGAATCGCAAAATGTGTTGGTAAGCGCATAACTCGAGAACGGCTGAACCGATTTCGATAATTCTTTTTTTATTATATTCCTTGAAGTACGAGGATGGTTTTTATGTAGAGAAAACGTAAATATGTACCACGGGCGAAGCCGGGGCGGACCGCTAGTACTATATAAAATAAGTCAGGTTTTCCTTCCTGACGCGCTATAACTCCAGAACGCACCAACCGATTTCCACGGTTTTGCATTCGTTGGAAAGGTCTCGGACTCCGTGAGGTTTATAGCAAAGAAAAGGTGTCTCTGGTGGCGAAACGGAGTTCGCCCGGTTTGATAGTATGCTATAGATTAGTGAAAAGTTATATTTCGACTCATAAATTTGTTGTTATCACTACGTAATATAAAACAAAGTCGCTTTCTCTGTCCCTATATCTCTCTATGTATACTTAAATCCTAAAAACTACGCAACGGATTTTGATGCGATTTTTTTTAATAGGTAGAGTGATTCAAGAGGAAAGTTTTAGTATATAATTTATAAGGACAAAGAGGGCGAAACCGCGGGCGGTATGCTAGTATTTTATAAAACTATCAACAAATTGTGAAAAGAGTGTCTGTTTAAAGTTAAATTTTTCAACTTAGAGAACTAGAAGTAACTGAATGCATAATAGAAGTTGAATAGATCTAAATCAATATATGTACCGTAGTTTAATTGTTTTAATTTGCAAACAAGTAAAGTTAAATTATTTATTAAAATATTAAATGATATTCTATGCGTACATACTACATAGGGCAATTACAATATTCAAATACATCAAGCTTATTTTTTTTTAATAAAAACTACAAAACATAACAATACTTTCATAATTCAAGTAGATGTTATTACTTATAAGCAATGCTGTCACTGTTGACATGTATTTATTATTGTACTATTTATTCAGGTATTGGCAAGAAGAAGAAACGCAAAGCACGTCAAGCGGCGCAACGGTCAGAGACTCCGCCAGAAGAAGCAGACGCTATCGACCCAGACGAGCCCAGATACTGTCTGTGCGACCAAATATCGTTCGGAGAAATGATCCTATGCGACAATGACCTGTGCCCCATAGAATGGTTCCATTTCTCCTGCGTCTCACTCACAACTAAACCAAAAGGCAAATGGTTCTGCCCTAAATGCAGGGGAGACAGACCCAATGTCATGAAACCAAAAGGACAGTTCCTCAAAGAGTTGGAGAGGTATAATCGAGAAAAAGAAGAAAAAGCATAGCATTCACTGAAAAAGAAGTAAGGTTGTGATATAGGTTATGCGGAATGGATACAGTGTAGTTTGAAACAGTGGATCGGAACTGAGATTTTTGCTAATAAATAAATATGTATATTTTTGCGTTAAATTATTACGAGTAGAATTTTATGTTTCATAATTAAAAGTTGATTGCAACAGTATTTTAAATTGAATGTGATTTTGCAAGTAAATGGTCATAATGCTATCGTAGGTTGTTGTACATTTGTCATACCTTTTATACAGTAATATATTTATTCTTGTACCTGAATATTAAGAAACACTATCGCACTAAAACATTGGAAATGTTCAAGATTGAAATATCGAGTCTTCCATAACAAATGATGCCTTAGCAATGTTTGTTTGGCAATAATCTTTATAATATTCTCGATGTTTATAGCAATATTGATTGTTTTCAAGAAGAAATTGCAATTTATTTTATATAGCATAATATGTAAGTCTTTATATGCCATTTACACTCACGCATTCTTACATTACTTATATAACACATCTAAGAGTCTTTATATTCAGGTGTAGGTGAAAATTACTGGCATGTAATGTAATAAAATATTAAATAATTTTGGTTCCCAAAATTGTCACTCCTATAAACTTTAATTAAACTTACTATCCCACTCTTATATACGAGAAACGGCAATAACACCATCTCACTCGCGCACAGTAAAACTATTTCATTTACGATACTGAGATAGTCGATAATAATTTATAACCACTTTTTAATATTAGGTACTACACAATTTGAGAAATATTAAAATCTATATTTGAATGACTGAATGTTATCTTACAAATTAATCTTCATAGAAAACATATGGAGTGGCAGCTAACAAAGATTTCCTATGCGATTTAATGAACAAAAAAATTGATAGAGTTTCGTGATTCATATTTCTGTAACTGATTAGTAGTTACTCCATTCCAAGCTGTACCTGAGTACCGAATTAATTTTATTTAAATATTACTAAAAAGTTAAGGATGTTAGCCGAGCCGTTTTTTATTGATTTTAGCATAGCCTAAAGGCGATTACTAAACCCTCGTAATGTTAAAGATTTTTAAAATTGAATAAAGTGTGGGCTCATCTACTTCCTTAACTTGGAAAAATATTTTCATTCACTCAGGATTCATGACGTAAAGAATTCTCAAATGTGATTACAATTAATAATTTTTATTGTTCAGATGTATATAAAAGTACATTAATAAGATTTAATATAAGAATCTCTAGTGAAATAGAGAGTTTCGCAATTTTTATAAAGTGCTCTTCGATGGAAGTAAACTTATTTGTAAATATTTGTACGCTGCGATAATGTGAAGTACAGCGTAATTATGCGCATTTATGATAGTTATTTTATAGATTATTCCTATAAAGATAATTAGTTTACGTAAACAGATTAATTTTGTCATTTTAAATAAGATTTAATTTATACGTGTTGTTTTATTTTGATCCCTATACCTCATCAGACCATCACTAAAATTGAATAAGTAACGATTACATATTTCAAAATTACAAGAATTCTTCAAACAGCGCCATTTCTTTACTATACAGGGTGTCACACTATTGGTATACTAAGCGCGAAGGAACTTGTAGTTTTGCATACACTGATCACGTAAAAAATACATAAACAACAAAATTACGTTAAAAATTTTTTGATATTTTTTTCCTGAAAATCCATGTTTTCTTCTCTAGCTTCGCGCAGCCGTCATATACCGCTTCTCTAATGTGAGCATTTTGTCTATGAAAACATAATCTTAAACGATAGCTCACGTGCTAGTGGCAAAAATGGGCGGGTTGCTTGCTATGGGTGTACACATAGAGTTTTAAGATTTCATCTATTTGAAAAAAAAATGCGTCTGGAATTTTTTAAGTATTTTTTACGTACTCAGCGTATGCAAAACTATAACCTCCTTTGAGCTTAGTATACCAACAGTGGGACACCCTGTATAAAGATTGTTGTTTTAAAAAAGGTACATCTACCTACACCAACATCCCAGAAAAGTTTTATCTAAATATCATCCATTTTCTGGGATCTCAAAAATTCCATATCCAATTTTCATGATGCCACATATTATTACGAAAAATCGTTACTACTGGACGGTAGGTACGCTTCTCACTTCTTTCTTAATCGACAAGTCGATTACGATATGATAATTCGAGAAAATTAATCTGTATAGTTCTTGTACATATACTGTATATTTTAACGGGGCAGTAAGAAATTTTTAGATAGGTAGAACGGAAAAAACCGTCCACTGACCACTGTATCGGAGTGATCAGCGAGCGTATGTACCAGTCTTGTTATTTAGATTTCTATGGTACCAGTCGTTATCAGTTTTGAAATAAAAAAAAATGTCCACAATAATACGATCAATGAATATTAAATACATTACAGGAATGACATTCTCTTTCCTTTAGCATGCTTTAGCCATTTTTCACACAAGCTAATGAATTTCATCCAAATCGATGCGGTTGTTTAGGCGTGAAGAAGGGACAGGTAAATACGCTGCATTACATTCTATGATTTGAGCGAGATTTTGTGTGCGGGTCGAGTTTGTTCGAACACGACTGTTCGGGACCGCAATAATTGGATCACAATCGCCAATCGAATTATCATATTACTAATTATTATAAAAATACAGGAGGAGAACAAAAACAACATATCTTTCTAAATTCACTTTATTCTATAATATTGAATATACAATCATCTACCTATTAGTAACCATGCAGAATATAATAATGTAAAACATTTTATAATATGATTGAAAATTACTTTTTAAAAAGACATCTAATATACTAATTAAAATTCAATGTATTTAGGCCGATAATATTATGTATAAGAATTTGTTCATTATTGATAAAATATTGCAATGGCTTATATTTCCGACTAGATTATTATTATATTTAATTACATATTGCAAACTATTGATTAACATTAAAATCGACAAGTTGATAGTTAAATCGAAAAAAAATTCGAACTGAAAGTATAATTGACAATTGTACAATAAATTAATTTATTTTCTACTAAATCTAAAATAATAATGGCACATTGCACAACGCACGGCATAATTGATTAGGGAAAAACCAAAAGAAAATCACTCGTAAATATAATAAAAATTATGTTGTTATTATGTAGAAAAACAAAACCAGTAAGTATACAAAACGAACACAAGCCCTAAATCAAATTCAAATTAGAAAAAACGATTCAAATTATATTTTACGATTCCCAAATACAATTTTATAAAACATAATTGCAATCACACAGATATTAATTGTACCGCAAAAACAAAAGAGTACCAAAGGCGAGCTTTACATTCAAATGAGAATAAAACACATTTCCTTAAATGCCGCTACGTAAAGAAGCAATGATCGCAAAATTGTACGTTTATAAAACAAAAACTACCATATAATTTTGCTCACAAATATTACAATAAAAAAGGCAAGAATAATACTTTTACGATTACATAAAATGCTTTAAGTACAAACATCTTAAAACTAATACAAAATATAGTTTGTGACAGTGATTATATGACACAAGTTTGAACACATAGCTTAAATAGAGATTAAACACAGCAGAGTACAGTCTACCTATAGGAAATAAATACTACATCTGGTACAATACTCATTGTTTGTCTGATTAAAAAATGTCCTTTCGATTTCAACTTTGTATACTGAATATATCTTTATTATTTAATAACCATAAGAGGCGCAATAGATTAATAACAGTATAAAATCATGATAGGGAGTAAATATAATACTTTCTTCTTGATGTAAAACATCTATAAAATGAACAATGTTCATTCACAAAACATAGTCACATCTCTAATAGGGAATAAATAAATAGGTATCAAATATTTTTTGCACTTTTAAAATTACCACAAAATATGCTCAAAAATTTTAAATATATTTATTTTCTGTTATTGGGATATTATTAATAATTCTATACGCTTTTAAACCTTTATGAGAAACCTTTTATAGCTAGTAACTTTGTTTTAATAATGTTTTGAAAAACTGTAACATTTAAACCCAGACGCCATGTGGATTTTTATTAGTAGGAGCTGCGTTTTCTAGTTGCCTCGGTGATCCAATTATTCTCCTAGCACTTCCCGCTTTGCACATTCCTGTAAATAATTTTTAAATAAACATGAATTATGTGTAAGTGAACATCATTTACTCGGAAATATGTGTTGAATCAAACAGAATGCACTACTGTTATGTATGTTATTTTTGTGAGGAGGTTATAGATTAGAGGAGGCTATAGTGGACCAATGTTGTTACAATAAATAAATGAATTATTATATAGAGAATTTTTTTTTGACACCGCGGGTTAAGCCGCAGAAAATAGCTAAATTTATTAACCGCTCATCATAATATGTCATCATAATATGTGTATTCAAAACAAAAACAGGAAAAACAACCATTTAATAATTTTAAAAAATACTTAAAAAAATCCTTCCCACCACGGTTGGTCGCCGAGGGAAGTGTAGACCATAACCCTCCAGATTATTATAATTATAATAGAAAAATAAATAGAATCAATATTGCAACATTAAACACAAGAACTCTAAGAACACAAGATACACTTGCAGAACTGAATATTGCCATCCAAGAGATAAAGTGGGACATACTAGGAATCAGTGAAATGAGAAGAGAAGGCGAAACGATATGTGAATACCAAGATTACATATTGTTTAACAAAGGCGAAAAGGGAGGCAAAAGAGGAGTTGGATTCCTCATAAAGACGACTCTGAAAAAACAAATACAAAACATCTATGGTATCTCTGAAAGGATAGCAGTGCTTAACATTAAATTACCAAACTATACAAAGACTTGGACTATCATTCAAGCATATGCACCAACTGAGCAAGCTGCAGAATCAGAAACAGAGTCCTTCTATGCCGACCTGGCAAAAGTTATCAGGAATTATACAAACAACCATATCATACTGATGGGAGATTTTAATGCCCAAGTTGGGGAAAAACAAAATGAGGAGGAGTATGTTTTGGGCAGATACGGATATGGCAAAAGAAGCTCTAATGGCCAAAAGCTTGTGGAATTCTTGTTAGAACACAACCTAACTCTCCTCAGCAGTATATTCAGAAAACATCCAAAAAATAAATGGACATGGATCTCACCAGATGGCAGATATAAGAACGAAATAGATTATATGATGAGCAATTCCCCTAAGGCGTTTTCAAATACAAGCGTGATATCAAAACTAAATTTTAACACAGATCATCGGATGGTCAGAAGTACAATTCTGGCATTACCACCAAAAAAAGGAAGGAAGAACATTACCACTTATAACTCAATCCTAACCACCACGGAAAATTACAAAAGAATTGGCATGTCTATAAAAGATAGTTTTAAAGAACTAACATTTGAAAATGAAACCGACATCACAGTAAATTATGGAAAATTAGAAAAAAAACTTGCTACAACTATTAATACCAACAAAACCAAAAACAAGTACCCGCTTAGCGATGAAACCATCCAACTAATCAACCGCAGAAAATCCTTACTGGCCCAAGGAAAAAACAAAGAGAACATAAAAATAATTACTGAAATAAGCAAACAAATCAACAAAAATATGAGGAAAGACCGTAAAAATAAGAGATTAGAAGTGTTAGAGAGACAAGTAATGAGAACAGGTGGTGTAAGAAAAGCTCTAAAAGAACTGAGAGAATCAGGAAAAGAGTGGGTGCCCAAACTAAGGAAAAAAGAAGATACTATCACAAACAGGAAATGTATACAGGAACTAGCCACGACGTTCTATAAAGAACTTTACTCTAACAAAGACGCACACAACCATCCTAATTTACCACCATCTCAAAGTATAACAGCAGAAAGCATGCCAGATAGGGAACCCGATATTTTGAAGAGTGAAGTAGAAAAGGCAATAAAAAGTTTAAAAATGGAGAAAGCTCCGGGACCAGACAAAATAAGGAACGAGATGTTAAGAGGCACTATTGAAGAACTAGTACCAATACTTACCAAGATGTTCAACCAAATTTCGATATCTGGATATGTACCAACACAATGGGAAACTTCACATATAATCCTACTACATAAGAAAGGCGCAAAGGATGACATCAGTAACTACCGACCTATAAGCTTAATGTCGAATGTGTACAAAATTTTCGCAAAGGTCATTTTGGACAGGATAAGCGCAAAATTAGACGAAAGCCAACCAATAGAGCAAGCTGGATTCAGACGTAACTTTTCTACAATAGACCACATCCACACACTAAAACAGATTATTGAAAAGTATAATGAGTTCAACAAAACATTATACATAGCCTTTATAGACTATGCTAAAGCATTTGATTGTATTAGTCACAAAGCAATATGGGAAAGCTTACGAAGGCAAGGTATACCTGCTTCATATATCAACATTATTAAGAATATATATTCAAACAGCAAAGCAAAAATCCAATTGGAAGCCTTGGGTAAAGAATTCAGAATCAAGAGAGGAGTTAGACAGGGTGACCCAATGTCGCCGAAGTTGTTCTCAGCAGTTCTGGAGAACGTCTTTCGTAATCTGGACTGGGAGCACCTAGGCCTCAACGTAGCTGGAAGAAAACTAAACCACTTAAGATTTGCGGATGATCTTGTTCTTCTGGAAGAAAATCCAAAGACACTCGGGAAGATGATCAAATCTCTAAATAAAGAGAGCTCGAAAGTGGGTTTAAAAATGAACATAACAAAAACAAAACTGATGACCAACTCGGTAATGGATCCCATTGTAATCGAAGATCAACAAATAGAATATGTCGACGAATATTGCTACTTGGGTCAGATAATCTCCCCAAGAGACCAAACAACTAAGGAACTAAATAAAAGGATTGCTAATGGATGGAAGAGATTTTGGTCTCTGAAGGAAATTGTAAAATCAAAAGATCACAGCATGGCAATAAAAAGAAAAGTATTCAACACCTGTATCCTTCCTTGCATAACCTACGGCTGCGAAACATGGTCCCTTACCAAATACCATCGAGAAAAATTAGCAAAGTGCCAGAGAAGCATGGAACGGAGCATCACAAGATCAAAAAGGCAAGATCGAATCAGTAACCTGCAATTAAGAGAGAAAACAAAACTGACTGATATCCTGGAAAGAATAGACCTCCAAAAATGGAGATGGACCGGCCATATGTTGAGATCTAGACAAGAAAAATGGAGCCAAATTGTGACTAACTGGTATCCAAGAGATGGCAAGAGAAGTCGAGGACGTCAACATATGCGCTGGGAAGATGAGCTTAAACTTACCGCAGGACCCAATTGGAGGAGAGTAGCCAAAGACCGGAAACAATGGAAACTACTGGAGGAGGCCTTTGCCAGAAGGCACACTGAGCTGAGAGATATTCTATAGAAAATAATTCATACATAAAAATCACTAAGAAAATTATACAGTCAAAAAAAAAAAACTATCCTCACCCAGTTTAAAAGGCTAAATAAATAAATAAATAAACATCATAATATGTACATACTATTCATATTTTTTTATAATCTATACTAATATTATAAAGCTGAAGAGTTTGTTTGTTTGTTTGTTTGAACGCGCTAATCTCAGGAACTACTGGTCCGATTTAAAAAATTCTTTCGATAGCTTATTTATCGCGCTTATTTTTCTTAGCTCATTTATCGAGGAAGGCTATAGGCTATATATCATCACGCTACGATCAACAGGAGTGAAACCGCGCGGAGCAGCTAGTTTAATATAATATGTAGTCAATGATCATATTACCATCAAGTGGATGCCTTAGTTCATCAGCACTGCCGGCAAGGCTCTGCAGGTTGGCCTCCTTCATTTCTTGCACGAGCCGCTCCACTTGCCGTTTCTTCTCCATTATAGCCGTTTCTAGTACTCCAACCTATTGTATTTAATAAAATATAATTTTAAACTAATACCTACTTAAGAATCCTCCACATATTTCCTTCTACTTCTACTACTTTCAATTTATTAGTTTTTTATTTACGCGATTTTATCAAAAATTAACCGCTCATCATAAGTTAGGTGTGTAACTGTACAAATAACATTTGAACGAAAAAAAATCAGTAAAATTTTTTATTTAAAATCTATATGTTAATCTACATTAATAAGTTTTTCTTATAACACGAACATCAAATATAACACAAGGTAATAAACGCAAAAAATCAATACAAACATACAAACCTCTCGTTTCAAATTCTCCGCAGTGAGGTGATTGATCTCAGTGGCGTGTTTCGCTTGCTGTATCTGAGTTTGCAGACTTTCCATCTCTGCAAGCATTGATCTTTCCAATGCTTGTCTGTAAATTGTTATTTATATGTAGTAATTTAGATTAAAGATAATTGATATTGAAGATGTTACAAACAATAGTATTAATAACCACATAGACACTCTTGTTTATAATACTATTGTGACCAAATCACAAGCCATTTTAAACTGATTTTGTACAAAACATACATAAATAAACTTGCACAGTTATAATGACGAATTATAAACTTAGGGATTATACAAATAAAACAATACACAAAGTAAGTTAAGTCCCGTGTCCCCGTAGTGGAGTAAGGGGCAGATGCATTATTCATACATCTGTTTCACTGATCGATTTTCTTTAGGGACAAGTAGGTGATCAGCCTTCTGTGTCCTGCCAGACCGAGACATTTTTTTTTCTTCGTCTCCACCGGGAATCGAACCCAGGACCCCTCGGTTCTACGCTCACGCGTCAACCACTGTACCAAGGAGGCGGTCGATACACAAAGTAACATTACAATAATTTAATTATGTTCTTTTATTACCTATTTTCTTGATGCCGACTGCTTATAACCCTCTGTTCATTATGAATATCTTCCATTAGCTTCCTTATTTTATTCTTACATTGCAACAGTTCAGTTTCACAATTGGCCAGTTTGGAGCGAACTAACACTATTTCAGCTTTGAGCGTCTTTTCATTTTGTTTCACTATATCAGTTTCTTCTTCCACATAATTTAATGCTTGAACCTGAAATACAATATGAATAATACATCATATTAAAGAATCTCATAACATATAATTTGTCAGATTAGGGAATAAAAAAAAAACAGCTTTTGATTAAATTTTATCTTTATTGTGAAGTTAATCTTTGATTTTAATATTCATGCAACAGCAACAAAAATATTAAAACAAGAATAACTTGACTTTAAATAATAATTTACCTGTTCTGTACTTATCCGGAGCTGATTATCAGCTGAATTTATTTGTTGCTGCAGCAGTTCCACTTGTCTCTCCTGCTCTCGACCTTTATTCTCCCAGTAGCCTATTTCTGCATCATACTGAAAAATCATTTAGATTTAAAACAACTATTTTCTAAAATAATTGTTATTTGTGAAATATAAAAGTAATAAAAACAGGGATTAGAATTTTGTATTTCTAGAAGTGGAAAATAATTAACAAGTTTTAACCACCAATTTTATTGATAACATATTTTATGATATTTACTAAACAAGAAGACATAGAGACAAAATACCTTAATCAAATCAACCTGTTGACTCGACAGCTTTTCCCTCTGATAATTGACGAGCGACACAAGCTCTCTATACTGAGTATTATAGCTGACTGCTTCCGGATTCCTTTCATCATCAGTCTCCGGAGACATGTGGTTGGAGCGAGGTGTGCGGTTCGGTGACTTGCGGAGCCCCTGCGGCGGCGGCGGCGATCTGTATGGTGGTGGGGGGTCCCTGGGTGAAAAGTTTTTGTTTCCTTCATGCAATTTGTATCTAAACTAATTTATATTAACTAGCTGGTTACTATATTAAGGCTGTAAACTTTATTGAGACCAGATATCTGGAATATTAATTCTGTAAATTTAAGTGTTAAGTAGGTTAGTGGCTATACATAATTTGTTATATTATGTTGTAAAGTTTTGAGAATTTTCAAGATTATTTTATTTTTAAATGATGGTACACATGCAAAATATGTGGCATGCTAAATGTGAAGATATCCCCTAACGGCTAACCCCCTAACATTAACATTCTTTTGCAGACCTTACATTACCCATGCACATTAAAATAAAACATGCATATAGAAAATCATAACCATTTTTTATAATACAACATTAAATTGTATGAATCTTTTGAAAGATGTTGATAATAATCTATGCTGATATGATGGAAAATAGAGATAAATCATAGAAAATGATAAGTAATCATACCAAATGCCAGAATTTTTAATTTATTTAGTGTATATTTTATTATATTTCCAAATATTAAAATTAAACTAAATATTAGGTAAGTGTTAAGAGGAAATTTAATAAACACACAGCTTTATAGATTCTGACGATTATAATGTGTGTGTTATAACATTAATAGTATAATATATCACAGGAATTTTGTATTTATCATTATGTAATAAGGACTTACCTATAAGGTGGTACATCCTTCATAACAGGACTGTGTGACTCTGGCGTCTTATTTTGTTGTACACCTTTCACCACACCAATATTACTAGGTGACATATTATTTACATTGTTAAAGGCGGAAGAATTTGTCCTATTTGGTGAGTTTTGTTTATCTTGTATGTTTGGAGTTGGCTGATTATTCTGGCTGCTGAAATAAGTACAGAATAGATTAATTATAGATATCAAAGACTTAAACATTCAAAAACTATTTTTCAATAATGTTTTCTTATAAAGAATTCTATAACATTGTAAGACAAAATTATTAACAGATAAAAAAAAAATTGAGTACTTACCCATTTCCAATTGGTGATTTAGAATTACTATTAGGTGGTAAAGGTTTTTGGTTGTCGCTACTATCAGATCTCCTTAATATAAATTGTATGTCATTTGAATATTCACCCCATTTCATTAAAATCTAAAACATTACAAACATTATTACACTTACATTATTGTTTAAGGCAACATTCTTCCTCTTTTTTTCTTTAGTGAAGATATTATAAAATAATGTATATCAAAATGGATTGGAAAGTTATACTGTATAAATATATATATTTTTTTTATTCAACATAGATTATGGTTTCGTGTTTAAATACGAGTTCACATGAATTGAAATACCTTAAGTGGATATTCCTGTGGAGCTAGAAGCCTTTCATTATTTCTCCATCGCTCAATTAATGTGAATCTGCCCACTTTTCCTGTAGCATGAGCAAGTGCAAAGACTACATCCTGTAAAATTTTAGTGTTCTAAATGAAGCACAAACATCACAAGTGAAAAGTAATTTCAAAGTCGCATAGAGAATTTTGCATCATCAACAACATTATGATAAATTCGATTATATTCCAATAATAAATAAAGTAACAAACCTGGCAAGTGGTAGTCTCCGTCACTCCACAAACAATCCTTTGTATCCCCTCGACCCAGACCTTCAACTCCATTAATTTAACCAGCTTTCAAATTAACAATACACTTAACTAGGACACCATATTATGAACACATCGCTATTATTTTAATCTTGAGAATTTTTTTGACGTGCGAAAGTAATACACGAAAGAATACAATACAAACATTCCAAGAAGCAAAAACACAAATCACAATTTACTACACTTGACATTTGATTTGAGACTTGAGTGAATTTTCGATAGACTATATTTATATTTTTCTATTTGAATGACGTCAAAGCTACAAGTCTTTTTGAATTGTTGTCGTCGCAAACGGGACGCGTCAATAGATACGCGAGATATTGTTCGCGCGTACGTAGATAAAAATCAAATTAAATCCTTCAAAATAAATTTTAGCCTATAATTTGCTGAAGACTAATTATAAAATGTTTTCATCACAATCCGGACAACAGATAGACGGATGAAAAGATCAAAATATATTTTTTTTTACTAGTGTTACTTGTCTGAAAACCTCAAGTGGTATATTTTCAACCGACTTCAAAAAAAGGAGGGTTTCAATTCAACTGAATTTTTATTTTTTGTTTTTTGATACGGTCCAATTTTTGATGAAATTCTCTTTAAATAATTTTAAAGCTGCCTCCCGTGTGAATGTGGCCCTGTGGCCTTATTGACTCGCGCTCTCTGATATACTCGGATAATAGTTAGGTACATATAGAGTAAAACTCCACTAGTTTTAAAGTTTCTGATTTAAACCACTTCATGTTATTTTTAAGCTTAGATCAATAATAAAAATCCTAAAACTTAGCAAAAAACTTAGATGTAACTTAGATACACAATGCACATGCTGTAAAGAGGGCTGAACTCATTACTCTACTAACCGTTTATATAGGTCAAGTTGGTAGAGTAAAGTGGACGCCAAAGTGGGGGAAGGAAAGTGGTAGAGTAGCTCACCCAAGGTACTAACTAGTAACTACTCTATTCTACCTTGATTCTACCCACATTCTACAGAATTTTAGTACGTACTCTACCCACAGACTACCCGTGTACAGAGGCCATATTTATAGATTATACTCGTGTTTATATAAATAGGTTTTATATAAATTCTAATATTTAATTATCAGTAAGTGACACCATTCCATAGTTAATCGAATTTGAAGTCAATCAATAAAAATTCTTGCACGCCTAGAGCCTAGCGAGCATTACAAACAAGTACAAAATCTAAAACTCTATATAATATTATGGCGCAAGAGGACGATGAAGAGGTAACTTAAAGTTAAAATTAAGGTTAAATAAATAAATAAATGTATATGATTAATTTTATGAATTAGTCAACTTATAATTTTATATTTTCAGGACTTAGTTTTTAATGTAGAGGAAGTCCAGAAACTAGTTAGGGATAATATAGAGCTATGTTTGGGAGGAAATGTTTACAGCCATTCAAGAGCTCCTCAATGGATAACTGTTATCACAGAAAAGACGTTAGCCAGGCTGAATAAACTCAATAAGCCATTTAAATACATAAGTAAGTCACGATTCCAAATATTCTGAATAAAACATAAGTCATAAACAAATAATAAATTATGGCCAATTCTCTGACACAGGATAAACACAAAATGAGAAGACAAGTTCCCTTTAAGTTAGTTGATTAATGATTGTCGCTTGAAGTCAGTATGTATTTTGCTTTAATAATTTGATCATAGCGTATGAGCAGATGCGAACTGTAGGTAAACAAACACTGCGACATCTGCTGTAAATTTCTTGAATAATAAACTACCTAACTACTCATACGTATAATTAAATAATTTTCAAATTAACGTATTTCGTAAATTAGAAAAGGACA
Source organism: Colias eurytheme (assembly GCF_061535395.1). NCBI lineage: Eukaryota > Metazoa > Arthropoda > Insecta > Lepidoptera > Pieridae > Colias > Colias eurytheme. Next base: position 5,555,470 of record NC_142999.1, on the reverse strand, counting down.
CTAAACAGCTAGTTTTAAATAAATGAAACAAAAAAAAATATTAATTTCGAAATGTTAATAGTGAGGATGACTGTAACTCAGAAGAACGGCTCCGGATTGCACACAGCAGCTGCTTACTACTGGGACACGGCGACGGACGGCACCTGCACTGTTCGCTGGGAAAACAAGTACATGTACTGCATTGTGAACATTTGGGGTTTAGCCTTGCAAATATAGCATTATACTTACATTGATTGATTTTTATTTTCTTCTTCTATATAGAGCTCCTTACTTATAAACCCTATGAAATATTAAATAAATGTATCGTGAAATGAATTTACGTATATCGTAAAAGGTAACTCGTCGAAAAGGGATGACCGTGACCAATACTTGTCAAATATTACTTATAAAAAATATAAGTATGTGAATAAAAATTCAGGGTGTGTAACTTTTAATATAAGAGCCCACGACGGCCAGACTTTCCTTTCTTTCGGAAAGTTGAAAGTTTCTCTGTATATGTCTCCGATACAGATAAGAACGACTAGCGATTATCAAGTCTGGGTTGTGGTTACTTTGGCAGAAAACAGGTAGTAAGGGTGTATAAAATTGTACCTAACTTTCATTATAGTTTAAAAGCTAAATTTTATATATGTTACTTGGGGACCTATAAAAAGACATTACCTTAAGAGCCAGACAGTTTTCATGGTTCTTACATCTAGCCAGACACATTTAAAAAATAACTAACATATCATCAAATTCACATAACTACCTAAAAGCGAAACAAATATGAAATAACCCACTAAAAACATTAGTTAACTATAATTATTAAAAAAATAAAAGTATAATATATAAGTAATAAAGTTATTACTTATCTTTTACTTAGACTTATGTTGATGGAATTTCACGTATCCCGATGACTTTTTTATTGTGTCATCGAGATACGTGAAATTTCATCAACATAAACCCCCGTAAAAGATAAGTAATAACTTTATTACTTATATATTATACTTTTATTTTTTTAATAATTATGGTTAACTAATGTTTTAGTGGGTTATTTCATATTTGTTACGCTTTTAGGTAGTTATGTGAATTTGATGATATGTTAGTTATTTTTTAAATGTGTCTGGCTAGATGTAAGAACCATGAAAACTGTCTGGCTCTTAAGGTAATGTCTTTTTATAGGTCCCCAAGTAACATATATAAAATTTAGCTTTTAAACCATAATGAAAGTTAGGTACTATTTTATACACCTTCACTACCTGTTTCCTGCCAAAGTAACCACAACCCAAACTTGATAGTCGCTGGTCGTTCTTATCTGTATAGGAGACATATACAGAGAAACTTTCAACTTTCCGAAAGAAAGGAAAGTCTGGCCGTCGTGGGCTCTTGATCTATTTAATATTATAAGATATAATATGATGGAAATGATGAAATGAAACAAGCAAATAAAGCACATTTTAGTAATTTTATTTTTGGTAAAATTTACCACAATACAAAATAATAATAGAAATAAATAAAGTAATAAAATGTATAGACAGGTCATAGAACTATGCATTGTAAAATTGGTGCTTTTAAAGCAATAATATAACTTATAATAACATTTAGGCAAAATGGCATGTGTTCACATTAAATAAAAGCATTATTTTCAAAACACAATATCAAAAGCAGATGTTTACAATTGATCCAACAAAATGATTCACACATCACTTAGTGATTTGGTCTTTTATTATTTTGAATAGAGAAATCATAAAACGCATATCAATTAAAGCCCAAGATTTCAATGACCACAAAATGTAAACGCTTCTATACAAAAGAAAATCACAAATTCACAACACTGCCAGGGTCAACAAATAAAATTAAAAGGTGAAAAAATATAATTAATTGTTATTTGCATGAAATTAAAATAATGATTATAATACATAGTCAATAATATCTGCACTTTTTATTATTATCCATAAATCGATGTATAATTCTAAATCATGTATAAAATGTAGAGAGTGTTTCTGGTTTTAGAAATTACATTCAATTCTATGTTTATGGCTAGAGTGAAAATAAAATCACAAATTCTACAAAGACTAGTCAATGGACACTTGAATACAAAGAATGAATGTTCATAAAAACCTTTATTTATAAAAAAAGCATTCAAAAATTGTATTTATCTTTTAACACTTTGGTATCGTTTTACCTGATTCCTTTTTTATGAACACTTATCCTTTGAAAGTTCTAAAGTGGTCAAGAACGTTCTTGAATATTTATTATTCAATTCAATATAATATAGCGAAAAATAATAACAGATAACCTACTTACAACATTTAAGGGGCAGTTTTTTTTAATTTGCCTTCTGCTCTACAATTTTACTAGCTTATCTAGGTTTTTAATTTATTAAAATATGAAAGGTGTGATGTTGGTTACAAGTTAATGACCACTTTAGTAGTTCACATGTAATTCAGATCATGATGTAACAATGTTATTATTTCAACACTAATAACTACTTTTTAAGCTTTACATCTAACATAGGCCTAATGAAAAATATTTTTTTTTTTACTTAAAACGGCCAAGATCGCTAACTATAATTTAACATAAATTTAATAAATGTAGTAAGTGTTGAATTAAAACATTATTTTTGGTGTTGAATACGTTAATAGGATATTTGAATCCATAAAAATTCAAACGTTAATTGCTACCATAAATGAAATATATATTTTTCAGAGCGAATTGTATAAAAACTTAAAACAATGACTATTTACTCATATCAAGATTTAATTTTATCGTCAACGTAGCACAGCACAAAAAAATTATTTCGAAAAAAAAAATAACGAAATTTCACCAGGAATCAAATACCCTATTATTATCTTTAGTGCAAGTAGATGTACAAATTTTAATTTAAAACTACTAAAATCTATTTAAATCTGATCTATTGACTTTAAAATACATTACGTTAATACTGCTTTTTGAGTGCAGCAGCTATAAATTATATCCTTGTAACGCCTGTATCTCCACTATAAACATTCAAAGCAAATTCAACTCGTATTTTAAAAATGTGATGATAATGTGATGCTTATTCCTACTTTCGGACTGATTTCGCTTTACGTTGGAAACACACGAATTAAAAAAAAATAAAATAAAACGTAAACGAATCAAATAAAACTTCGTTTAAACCCAAGCTGTGCTGAAAGTATTAAAGCTAACAAATGTGCATTGTCACGTTAAAACGTGCCGCTTTACGGGGATCGTACAACAACTCTTCACTTCCAATAACAACCTCGTCGAACCCACACACCGAATAACTTATATTATATACAATACATAAAATTATATAAAGTACATCCTACCGCTATGACTACAATAAAACGATTTGTCGCTTAACCAAGTTATTATGACAAATAATTCCTCTTATTTACACTTTCTCTATACAATACTTATTAAAAATTACTAAAAAGTAACATTGTACTTGTAACTTACTACCCTTCGTTCGAATGTACTGGTAATTATAGCTATTCGTCATCTACATAGTATGTACACAAGATACGCCTGTATTAGTCGAGACCTAACTGATCACAAGTGAAGAAATAAGAACAAATGAGGAACAAATATAATATACACTATGCACTAACGCTTTTTACACCCGGCTCGGGCTTGACGCATATCACAACAATGTTAAGTGCGGGCACTTAAGCCGTTCGCGAACCGTTACCGATCTTACAAAATGATACAACATAAAAATATTTACAAAAATATCGTAAACTTATCACAAAATACGAAATATATTTTAGTTAAAAACCAATAAAATATACAATCCAACAATTTTAAACACTGGGCAGATTCAATAAAGAGATCATAACAAGATTCATGTAAACGTGTCCAAGCTCCACTGGCACAGAATATTATGTCAATATGAGGTGGGACTATCGCGATATGTGATTTGGACTTATTGTCTTATATATACTATCTACACGCAAATTTGTGCTCGACCCAGCATTTCATCCCGTACATACGTTCCTTCACTCGGGAAGCATAACCTTGTAACGAGATCTTTATCCATACCATAAAAATAACTCTTTCATCAAAATTATCAAAAATGTTATCGTCTAAATCAGTAATGTACTTCCATAAAATTATGCTATGGGAAAATTAAGTTGAAATGTGTCTCTTAATCGCAATGCAACGAAATACAATTAAGTAGACTAATATATAAGTATTTCCTAATTAAGTCGACGTTCAAACGTGTGATCCTAGTTTAGTTGCCGTTAGCAGCTTTTTAAATTTCCGCCCATACTTGGTGCGGATTGTCTCTGATAGAAATAGTCTTTTGTCGTAATTGACACAAAATAGAAAGCACATATAATCAACATGTTGGTAATTAGTTGAGGTACTTGCGACATTTCTTAGCTCCGCATGTGCACGGTATCTTGATTTCTTCGAAGGGGAACTTGTAGTCGTAGGTTAGTTCTTCGCCGACGGTGATGCGCCGCAGAGCGAAGATCAGAATATGTTTGTGGCCGTGGATGTCAACGACGCGAGAGTAACAGTTTGGCTGAAATAAATACATTATAATTAATATAATTAAATACTGTTTTGTATACGTCTATTCTTTATATATCACGATTATACGTATTAAAATAATGTTTCAATGCAAATTACGTACGTGTATCGCGATACATGCACTGGATGCCGATATGAATCTTTTGAACAAGAAGTTTTAAAATCTTTGACCGTACTAATAAAGTAAAAAAATTGAACTGATTATCCTCCGGCTGTTTACTAACATCATGCAATAGGGAGATGAGACGAGAAGCTTGAATTTATTTCGAACACTAGACAATCCTTATAAAAATTAAAAAAAATTGGTTGTCTGTAAAGTCGGTTTACTGACGATAGTTGAAAGTGACAACGTCCGATTGTGCTTCTTTGTCGCTCGTTCCGCGCTCTCGCTTGCACTTCAAGCCTCACATGGAACGCCTCAGAGCGAGGTAACGCCGCATGAGTCATGATTTTTCGTGCGTGCAGCCGGCTCAATCGAATTATAAGACGTTGTCATGTCAATAAATTCCCGAACAAAAAAAAAATTGGTTATATAAATTTATAAAGAATAGAGAAACTTCGATCACGAGGCGGGACACGAGGATCGAAGTTTATATATTTTATAAAGCATTTGAATGCCATAAAACCAAAAATATCAATTTCAAAAAAATTGGTTGTTTGTAAAGTAGGTTTAAATCAATCGAGATGTTTACGTGATAACATAATGCAGTGGCAGCGCTCGAGATGAGACGGGAGATCGGTCCGTCTCTCTCTCGTTATACCTGCGATCGCGCTCGTGAGGTTTTGGTGTGACACAAGTTTCTGAAAATGTCGACTAAAACGATTTTAAAAACGTTATCACGTTAAAAGCGCTACTAACATCACACGAGTGGTTGATGAACCGCGCCGCGTTGCCCTTGAGCGTGGCGTCGACCACGAGGTTGTCGTCGATGCGGAACATGTAGCAGCCGCCGACGCCGCGCCGGCCGCTCGTCGCCTCGTACCGCTTCTCGCGCTGGTCCGCCAGCACCGCGCGGATCACTTCGCCCGCGTACTCTATCACCATGTCGCCTGAAAATATACATTTTGAAGTGAAAACTTCTTTAGCGGCGTTGAGCACTTTTTCTGTAATGGGTATAAAATCTTAAACTCGCGTCAGGACACGTGACCTGGTCGAAAAAGCGTAAGACGGATACCATTCCAAAATATCAAACATGCTCAACGTTAATAATCAAGTTTTCACTTCTGCCGGCACTCCCGGAGTGCAACCCGTCTTTTGTTATTAAAGTGAAACTTTTATTACATCGTCTCAAACTTTTTGGTCTGTGTAGCGCATGTCGCGTGTATCGCGGCTGCCGAGTAGGTATACCTACTCGGCAGCCGACCGACACGCGACATGCGCTACACAAAGCAGTGTTCGGAACCGTTTCACTTTTACCGTAGTTTCATAAAACCACATAACATTTTTTTTAAATATCTTCTTTTTCTTCTTCACTACATAGTATAAAACAAAGTCGCTTTCCCTGTCCCTATGTCCCTTTGTACGCTTAAATCTTTGAAACTACGCAACGGATTTTGATGCGGTTTTTTTTAATAGATAGAGTGATTCAAGAGGAAGGTTTATATGTATAATAACATCCATTAAATAGTGGAGAAGTACTGTTATTTTTGAGGTTTCTAATGTGATGTCGTAAAAAATTACATTGTCTCCGCTTATATTGCAAACACAGGCTGAACCCTACGAGTTTTATCAAAATAATGTACTAAGTATTATACATATTGAAAAGGTCTACAGAAAAGTCCGCGATGGTATATGTCTATCTCTTATGGATAACCCACAATAAAATTTTTTTGTCATTTACTTTTTACGACCAATAAAAGCTAATTTTCGAAGCGATTTTCACCAATACAGCATTAATCCTTAACCAATTAAATACCTTGAATACATTGTTCATTTAATATAGATCTATATGGCACTTTACACCGTATGATTTAAGTGAATATTTTCGAAGATATTACAGATTTAAAAATTGCGGGACGTAGCGTTTGCGGCGGTTCCGGCCGGCCGGGCCGCTATGTTTTTATATACAACGTTCACAGTTTTCTGTAGTGTATTTAGTATCAGCATTGCACCCGTGCGAAGCCGGGGCGGGTCGCTAGTCTTCTTCTTATATATAAAAATGAATCGCAAAATGTGTTGGTAAGCGCATAACTCGAGAACGGCTGAACCGATTTTGATAATTCTTTTTTTATTATATTCCTTGAAGTACGAGGATGGTTCTTATGTAGAGAAAACGTAAACATGTACCACGGGCGAAGCCGGGGCGGACCGCTAGTCTTCAATAAATATAATTTAAAAAAGTAAAAAAAAAAACATTAAATTATTTTATTGTCACCGACGTAAGTGTACAGAATTAAATATGTTCGTTTAAAGTGGATTAAAATCGAGCTTGTTATACAAACATACAAGTGAAGGTAATAATTGTGTGAAAAATTGGCTTCACCCGTGGTACATATTTCGCAATAAAAGGTAGCCTATGTTCTTTCTCAGGGTCTAAAGATAATCTGTGCCAAATTTTATCAAAATCGGTCCAGTAGTTTATGCGTGAAAACCATACATACATACATACAAACCTTTCCTCTTTATAATATTAGTATAGATAAATATAATTTATTAATGAAAAAAAAACTGGCTTTACACTCATAAAATTATTTTATTGTCACCGACCTTTGGTAAGTGTACAAAGTTGTAATTAGAACTGTTCGTTTAAAATGGATTAAAATCGAGTTTGTTACATACAAACATAAAGAAGGTAGTAATTGTGTGAAATAAAGCACCATCTAGCTTGAACAGTATCGTTTTATGAACTATGTTTATGTTTGATGATCGATTAAGATTAACAGAAACACGTATTATAATAAAATGTTTGGGGATGAATATTATAAATAATTTTTGAGAATCTATTATATATACGAAGGAAAGTAAAACAACGAACCTTCTTCAATGTCACGTTTGCAGAATAGACCACGTCCATGTATGTGTGATCTATACACGCCCACTGAAGCTTTTGAGGTCTCTTTTAGTTGTCTAAATCTCATCGCTGGAGGTAATGTCGCCAAACGCCTGAGAATAAAACGATTATTTTTACAACTCCAACCATAATATTAACATTTATATAATTTTGGACCAATGAAAAAGTAATTTTATGATCTAATTTACAATCGAAATTATAATAAATGTAATCATTATTGCAAAAACATCTTTATTAAAATTAATACAAAGGTCACTAAAGCAATCTAGATATTCTGTATACCTGGAAATAGAGCTTTCTCCCTCTTGTCCACCAAAGGGAGGCGGCTCTTCTCTAAACGGCGACGCCATCCAACTAAACATGTCGTGGTTCTGTTTCCTCGCCACCGGTCCCGTGCGAGCACTTCCCCAAGGACTCTCTTTGAACCCTTCGCTGAGATCCAAGTCGTTATCCCAGCTATTCAGAGGGCGTCCCTGTCGTATCTTGTATTTGGTGCAGCGATTCGCCTGTTTAAAGGTAAATATACGTTTAGAATATTATTAGGAAGCAAAAAAAGATTTAATCAAAATTTTATCAAAATTAAAAAAAATAAACCATTTTATGCAATAAACATAAAAAATATACTCACTCCAGGCAGTTGTTCGATTAGATATCTCAAAGCATTGTTGTTCAGTCCAAGTAAATGTGCGCCAGATAAAGTTGATGGAAGATTATACTGCATAAGTGGAAGTCCAGAATCTTTTCTAGCATTCTGAACTGCTTCTATAACTTTGGACCACAAATCAGATAATGACGACGAACTGTAGTTAAATCCATCCTCCGATGTCACTTCATATATCAATTTTGGCCCATCATCCTTTGGTGGCTCTGGAGCTTGTTTCGGCAATGCAGGTTTATTTTCTTGATTTTTCTGTATTTTGTTTTGCTTCTTAGTAATGGCTGCCTCAGATTCTGACCTTTTATCGCTTAATGGTCGCTTCATGATCTTATTAGTTGCATTTGCTGTTACTTTTGCAGGTAATGCTGGCGCTTTATTTATGTCTTTTTCAATCAGCACTTTCGGTAATTCGGGTTCGATTGCATCTAAACTGGGTAATGAAGTCATTTTTGGAATTGTTTCAGTTCTTTCAGAAGCCCTTCCAGCTGATGCGTCTGATGATGCTGCACTTGTATTCGCTTGAGGAATCTCACTTGATAAACGCAGAGTTCTTGCTGCATCTCTTTCTTCCTTTTCTCTTTTAGCCTTTTCAAGTTCCATCATTCTCTTCGACTCTTCAATAGCTTTTTCTAAGTCACTGTCGATAGTCTCATCTTTCACGTTTAAATCCGGCATATCATGACTGACTGGTCTTTGCTTTGGAACTGAAGGTGTTTTTACTCCAACAGATTTAAGTTTACTTTGTCCATCTCTATGTAAAGGTAAAACTCTATTCATAGGTCTCATTGACATTGGATTGACAACATTAGTCGGAATGCCAGATTGCTGTGTTGGTGGTGCTTTTGGCAATGTAATACTGGTACTATTCTGAGTGGGCAAATTTATTGTGCTATTCTGCACAGGAATGCAAATCATGTTGCTCGTACTATTTTGATTTTGTAATAAATTGGTGGTGGAAGGAAGCGGGAAATTGAGATCGGCAGCTTTAGATGCTATTTTTGGATCCACCAGATTGTTTTGGACAGTTATATTTACAGTGTTATTACTAGAATTCACGTTGATATTCATAGGAGCACTATTTGGTATTGCCTGGAACGGAACATTTATCATTGTACTGCTAGATTCAGTCTTCTGCTGGAATGTTAATGGATCTGGCGTGATACCAGACACATTACTATTGGTATTATTAGTGACCACACGGATGTTGTGCTGTTGAGGTACTTGAGATAAAGCTCCGTCTAAATTAGAATTATTTATTCTATTCCTTTCAGGTAAATTAATAACTCTATTGGCATTTGGAGGATTCATCTGCATGAAATTCATTTGATTGCTTACAGATATAGTATGGTTTTGTTTATCATTTCCTCCAACAATATTAACTTTGCTACAATCATTATTCGGAAGGTTTGTAATTGTCATATTATTATTGGATGAAGTCATTATATTTTTACCTCTCATATTTTCAGTATTAAATTTAGGTGATTCATTAATGGTCATATTGTTTCGATTATTAATTTGATTTTCTATATTTGAAAGTGAACTCTGTGTTGCATTGCTGGAATTCATGCAACTATTAATATTCATCTGTGTGTTACTAGAAACTTGATTTCCCAATATTTGATTCTGGTTGGTATTGTTCAGTGAAGTTGAATTATTCATCATCATGTGATTTGTATTGCCTGACATCAGATTGTTGTGATCTGAAGAACTGTTACAACTCATCAGCATATCATGTGCGGATAAGTTGCTTTGACTATTATTACCATAAATGGATGTATTGTTCACATTGTTCATCATCATGTTATTAGACATATTGGTATTATTTATTCCTAAATTATGCATCATATTTCCGGTATTGTTCAAGTTCAGATTATTATTTGGGTTCATATTCGTACATAATTCAAACGATTGGTTAGTTGAAAACTGGGAAGCGTTGTTCGAACAAGTACCGCCGCATGCATTTTGTATTTCATTCTTTATATCCGGTATATTTGGCATATGCATTATGGAATTATTCATTTGTTGATGGCTTGCATTATTTATTTGCATCGAACTGTTAATATTACTATGCATGTTCATATTGTTCACTGAATTCATATTATTCATTTGATGTTGCATTAAATTCGAGTGTTCCAAAGAAGATCTATTACTTTGAATTTGATTCAAAGAATTGTGGTTTTGCATGACCATTGAATTGTTTTCATGTCGAATATTGTGCATTGGCGGCATAGAGTTCGTATTATCCATTTGATTACTGTGATTCATGTTTGAATTATTGCCTTGCATATGGTGCATATGCATATTGTTATCAATTTGCTGTCGACTATGCATTTGATTCGAAACATGTTGATGCATATCCATTAAACTATTCTCCATATGTGAACGGTTATTTTGAATTTGCATAACGTTCGGCATTTGATGCTGATGGTGATGCATTATATTCTCCATTTGCCTGTTTTGCTGCATTGACATTTGTTGATTTATGTGCATATTGCTTTCCATCTGTGACCTGCCACTATTATTAACATGATGATTCATTTGCTGTTGCATTGAATGCATTTGCTGATTATGTAAAGACTCCATCGATCGGTTGGAATGAATTTGATGATTCAGGTTGTTCATATTATTTATTGATTGTTGTTGCATATTATCTATCATCATTCTATTATTTTGCATATTATTAATATTATTCAAAGATTGATTCATGTGCATATGACCCATATTATTAATATCGGAGCGATTCATATTGTGGGTATTGGACAAACCATGCATATTTATGTTTTGGTTCATCATATTGCTATTATCTGGAGTACTGCGATTAGAAATTAAATTTGATTGGTGTTGATTTGTCTGATTGTTAAGCATGTTGTCGTGATACGATCGATTGTTTGATACGGAATTTATTTGTTGCTGTTGGAGATGATTATTTTCTGCTTGACGATTATGCTGAATTTGTCCATTCATAATATGGATCTGATTTCCTTGAGGAATCTGAGAATTGTCATGCGAAATTATTTGCATACTGCCATGCGTCATAGTTGAACTATTCATGGAAGAGTTCATGTCGAGTTGTTGATTACTTTGTTGCAAAGTATTGTCATTTGGAGCAGTAACGCTAACTCTGTTGTTTGTTAGTTCTTGACACGACATATTAACGTTTTGCATTGATGAATTAACCGAGTTCATAATTTGCATTTGACCATGAGTAGATCCACTTGAAATAGCGCACATTTGATTTTGATTGTTTGTGATGGTTATTGAATTTTGATTGTTTTGCATTTGGGGCCGTATTGTATTGTGGGGAATGATACTTATTGAAGGTGAAGATGAATTATTCATATTATTCGCAACTTGGCAACTACTCATTTTATGAATACTCATTGAACCAAGCATATTATCTGCATTATGCTTGTCGTTATTCCCCATATTTTGGAATGTTTTCTCATTTTGGATATGCTGTTGTGAATGCGCTGCCATTATTTCTTGCGAAAAGTTCATATGGCCTCCTTCTGTTTTGGAAAGCGCATTTATTTTACTCAATTTTAAAGTCGTATCCGCATCAAAGTTATTCGATAAAGAGCACGCAGGTGAGTAAATATTTCCTGCAGATATTTGGATCATATTATTAGAGGAGTTTGCAGATGAATGATGATTATTATGTGTATTCACATCAAATTGATGTGGATGTAACGAACTAGATCCCGAATTAGTATTATTAATCGATAGCAAGCAATTCTGGTTTGCTTTGTCTAATTCCATGTGAGAAATTTGACGTCCAGTTACCGTATTATTCATGCTAGTCGCCATCGAAGCCACACTAGATTTTAATCCTATGTTATGAATTTCGATTTTATTATCTCCCATATTAATACTGGTTGGAGGATTCATTTGCCTCCATGGCGTTGGTGACTTAGTACTTTGGGTGACACTAATTGTGGGCATGCTGTTGCAGTTAGAATTTTCATTCAAGTTTCCACTAATTTCGATTACATGTGAATTTTCAATCTTCATAGAATTATTCTTATTTGATGAAATTGAACTCGATACTATAGGCTGCGATAGAGGAATTGATTGCATTGAAAACGGAACAGATACTGAATTAGGCATTGATTGAGATATTGCCATTACTGGTTGTCCTGTAGATGATACAAGTGTCACATTTGGAGACATTGAAACATTATTATGTTTCGAAATAATAGTTTTCTGAATATTGTGGACATTGTTTGCTAAAGTCATGTTATGGACTTGCGATGTTATTGGGTTAAGCGTATGCTTTCCACTTATCAGATTAGCAACGGATTGAGATCCTAAGGTCATTTGTGCTGGACCCATTTGCACAACTTTTGGTGTTTGACGATTATGTGTTTGCTTATCAGGAAGCGGTTGTAATGTCAAATTGGGAACCGACGTCTTTACATTCTTCAGCACTTGAGGTGATGATTGCACTGTCTGGGCTGTGATAACGTTAGGTGCCGACGAAGCAACTTGAGTAGCAACACTATCACCAACACTATTAACAACAACATATCCGGTTGGAACTTCCACTATTGGTTCTATTTTACTTGCTTGGAAAACTTGTGTTGTAGTTGCAGAAAAGCTACTATTTTGAGCAAGCACACCTTGCATTGCAGTTGATACGAACTGTTGTGATGACATTACTGTGTTTTGTACAATTGTTTCCAATCCATAGTACACAGGCTGGGTGGTCAAATACATACAACCGGATGGATCAGTTACCATTTCCAATGTGGGTGTGGACCCTAAAATTACTTGATCATTGCAAAATTGTGGTAAAAGGGTGCCCTGTGGCAAAATAGTTGTTCCAGTAGCTGGTGAAATTATAGTATTCCCTTGAGATTGCAATGCATTTGGAATAATTGTTGTTTGACCATTTCCAATTCCACTTTGCGGCACGACAGTTGCTCCGGCTGTTTGTAAAGTATTATTGGGTAGAAGTGTTGCAGTTTGAGAAGTTAAATTTCCTTGTGTTAATCCCTGAATTGTCCCCTGAGGAATGATAGTTGTTCCATTCTGGGTGTGAATTGCTTGTGGCAAAATTGTTGGCCCATTAGGACCCTGTGATAGAATTCCTTGGGTTTGTATTGCGCCTTGCGGTAGAATAGTAGCTCCCTGCTGTAGTGTTTGAGGGAGTACAACATTTCCTTGAGGTAGAAGTACAGGAATGCCGCCACTTGGAACAGCAACAAGCCCACCTGATTCTGTCTGTTGTATTTGGAATGTTTGTGGCATAAGCCCACCTTGAGAAATAAATTGCGTTGCACCCGTTTTAAAATCACCTTGGGGAGCAATGGTTGCTATATATTGCATGTTTTGATTTTGTTGCTGTGATAATGCTTCTACATATGACATTATATTTTGATTTGCCACGGGTTGCACTATAATCGATGGTTGCCCAGTTTGACTATTTGTTTGCAATTGAATAACAGTGTTTCCTGGGCCCAGAGGCGATTGGTTGATAGTTGTAATTGTTTTTTCTAATTTAGTCTGTCTTTTAATTGTATTGGCGGGTTTAGGCATTGTTCTTCCACGCCCTCTATTTGCAGCTTGATAAATTGGTTTGGGTTGTACAGGTGCAGGTTGCTTCTTGGGTGATTTCTGTGTATTTCCAGATAGTAGTATCTGTTGTTTATTTTGAGAGTTTGGCGAAGACAAACGTTGCGTAGTCATTGCTGGAACAACAATTGTAGGATTGCCCTGAAGCTGTGGCCTTATCATTGGTTGAATATTTTGTATTATAGATGTATTTGGCATACTCTGAATAGAATTTACAGGCAATGCTATAGATGAAGCGCTTGCCATGTTTGGAAAATTAGATATCTGACTTTTTCCTTGGATCATCGTCTGATTCGGAATTGTTAGCACTTGATTTGAATTCGAAGCTATTACTTGAATACCACCAGACCCTGTAAATAAATGAGTCATGTCAGCCCCACTTTGAATTTGTTGAATATTTGTATTTCCATTTCCTGGTTTGACACAGATGTTATAGGGTAAGAGGCCAGGCTGAGTTATAATCTGGGGTGCCATCAATTTTTGTCCCCCTGCAGAACTTGTTTTTGGAGGTAATAACATTTGAGGTGTTACAACAATTTGTGGTGATGAAAGAACTTGTTGATTAGAAGAAACCTGTACATTTGTTGTTTTGCTTTGATCAAATATAACAGTCCCAGATTTCATTTGCTCTGTTATAGTCATTGTCATCTCGTTACTAGGCCCTGGGGAGGGAGTTTCAACAATCGTACCGTTAATCGTTATTTGTCTCGTGTTTATTGATGTTCTTCTTGTAGAAATTGATTCTGCTTTTACAGTATTTTCGCTCCCGCTTACAACTCCTGCGTGGATGATCATAGGTTGTGCAAATGCATTCTGGAAAGCATTCTGCAAAGTTGTTAATGTTCGATTTTCTGGGGATTTTGGATTTTCACTTTCGCTCTCACTCGTGGACATCATATCGCAGGATGGAATGTGTCTGTCATACGATTCTTTATTTCTATAAGTACATTGACATCTGTCACACCTAACCAACTGCTCCATTTGACCAGATGATGCAGAATTGTCGTCTAACGGACGCATTACCAATTCTGGTTGCCCACTGATTGAATTTCCAGCAATTGTAACTGTATATGTGCTTTCAGACCCTGAAGCTCTGTACAAAAATTGATTTGTTTTAGGAGTATGGTCACCGAGATGATCTTCGGCTCCATCTAGTTGTTGAATTGGTGTAAAATCGTCTTGGGGGCTGCCAGGTCGCGAACTACAATTACTTTCTGAACCAGACCAATCTGCAGCTCCATCTAATTGCGAAATTGGACTACACTGTATCTTTGTATAGAAATCTATCACATCGGTATAATATCCTTCGCTTTTATCAGGTTTCTCATTGCTAGTTTCTTCCTTTTGTTTTGGAGATGTAGTACGATAGTTAATACCTGATGTATGTGGTGCTTCAGGACATAAATCACTTGTACTTCCTGGATCACGTTTAGGTTTTTTATCACAATTGGTTCTGTCAGTTTCTTTAATTGTGTCAAGAGTGGGTTCTGGTAAGAGCATTCTCTGTACTGGGCTCATTTTCCCTGTCACAGTAGAAGATTTTCCCATCTTACAACGTTTAATAGTAGATGATAGCAAGCTAGTGTCAAACTTATTATTCCATGTCAGGCTGGACGATCTCTGTTGTCCACGGCCCGTTGTCAATGATTTAAGACTATGGTTTTGTAACAGCATTTCAGATTTACTTCTTTTCAACTCTTTACTTCCAGATTCTAGGCGTGCATTGAGTAATTCATCAAGGAAATCCGTAGATCGCGTATCCGACTTGTCATCGGATTGATTCATTGCTCCATAGAATTCACTCTTTAAATCCATAGCTACAAGATCTTCATAAGACATTAGTTTGGGAAATATATCTTGCATTGATATTCCATCTAAAAGGTCGTGATTGAGGTCCTCAAAAATAGCATCTTTCACTTCAGGAGGTAAAAGATCAGCTGTATTCTGGGGCTCTTCTTCATCTTGTTGTTCCTGTTTACAGACATTATCAAGTAGGTACTCAACAACTTGTTTAACCGCCAAATCTTCTAATGTTACCGCATTTCCGAATTTAATCGGCGATCGGTCATTTTTTCGCATTAGAACCGACTTACTTGAACCTGTTTCTAAGCTCTGATGCCATGCGCCTATTTCAGCTATCACACGTTCAACAACTTGCACATCCATAGTGTGATCAACTGTTATATTAACTCCAAAGTCAAATCCTGGTAATGGTTCTGCTAATATAAGTTTAGTCTTAATTGTATATCGTACAATTTTAGTAGGTTTCTTACAAGACCAAAAAAGTCGAGTGCAAGAGAAATCCACAGGCATTAAGAATTCCTCAAAATCTGAGACAGATGGTACAATTTTTCCAAGGCTATTCACACATAATGATCCCATTAAAAATTGTACTTTACAAATTTCACTGTATCTCTTCTTTTTCTTGTCAAGTTCTACATATACTGGTCTTGTTAATTCAAAATCAGCATCTTTTTGTAAACTCTTTTTTGGTACGTCTTTTCCGTGAGTTGGACAAAATACTCGTTTATCGTCCATAAATGCGCAATTAGCTTTTCTAGCGCATGCATAATGATAAGTTTCACTGCAATTTTTTGCGCAACAACCAACACTAGCTCCTTTCAATTCACAAGCAGCGCATTTAATCATCTTTCCTCGTGAAATTGCAGAATGGACATTTTGGAGTGACCCATCAATTTCTTCAAACACTTCTGCAGACCATAACGCGCAATTGGCGTGGATCCAGTCATTTTGCCCACAGTATAATAGGCGGCCTTCCATAGATGGCAACCCGTCACTACTGGATTTACAAAGAATACATATCCGTGAGTCTGCTACTGGATAAAATTCCAATAGATCTTCTTCTTCTTTCTGTCTTTCGGCTTCCAATTTCGGAACCATCTGATCGAGTGGCCTTTCAACAGAATGAACAGTTGTTTTAAAGCCTTTAGTATCAGACATCTCATGATCTTTAAGAGATTCTGTATCGTCTTGCTCTCCTTCAACTTCCAAATTAGGTTGTAAGCAATTATTCTCACAATCAAACCATGGGAATGTTTCCGAAAATAAGTCTTTATAAATAGATGTCAAATCAACACTTGCAGTTCTCTCTATCACTTCCTTCATATCATGATTAAAATCTTTTAATGAAATGTATTCGTCACTGTTGACTCGTTTTTTAATATCCAATAATGATGGTGAAATAAATCGGCTTAAATCTTCCATTACTTCATCTTGATTTGATTGTCTTATCATTGCAGGACTTAGATCCTGTTCACTTCGAGCTTGTGGAAACCGACTAATAGGCTCGTCATCATCAGAGATTGGTTCATATTTATTATCTTGCAGTATAGGTGCCATTGCAGTTATTTTTTCTTCTTTTTGTGGTATATTATTTTCGTGGACTTCAACACATGGTGTGTTAAAATCTGTTTTG
Organism: Colias eurytheme; assembly: GCF_061535395.1. Lineage (NCBI taxonomy): Eukaryota > Metazoa > Arthropoda > Insecta > Lepidoptera > Pieridae > Colias > Colias eurytheme. Next base: position 5,538,270 of record NC_142999.1, on the reverse strand, counting down.
GTACTATAAAGACCGGTAGAAAAACATATTTCTTTATTTTGCATTAAGGGTTCTTGTAAGTTGACCACTTTATGAGATGTATGTGGAATGTCCTCTTTTTCCATCTCAACATCTTTTAGTAAAGATGGGCATTGCCATGTTTGCGTAGAATTTGCTTCATCAGACTTATTTTGGGTATTGTTATTATTCCGTCGACCCTTTGCGGTGTTTCTATAAACCTTAGTTTCTGAAGTATTTTTCATTGTTTCATCTCCAGTATCAAAGTGGAGCTTTCTTATAGCTTGTGGTGATGTAAGTCTATAAGGTTTATTTGGGACGGGTGTATTCTTGTGAGGCGTAAGTTTCAATAGAGCGCAGGCTTTCTTATTCTTCGCAAGAAGTTTTAGAAGGTGTAATAGTCTTGTTTTGAGATGTTCAGTAAGCATTTTCCGCCATGGAGGATCGTGAGGCATGCACTTACAGCATATGTATTCAATAGAGGGAGGTAATGCAGATAGTAGTTGATATCCTTCCCCTGATAGACCCTCACAACTTGCATGTACCCATCTTGCACACCAGCCACACTCCATCATCTGTAATGATATTTATATTGTTCACATAATTTTATCAAGATTGATTATAATTTACTTCAATTAGTATTAGTTATTAGCAAAAAAATATTATATTTTACAGAAAATTGCATTACCTTGCTATCAAAGTCATTATCCCTGTAACACGCTTGGCATAAGGGACAGTAGTTTCCTTTCTGTCTTAGTTTGAAACAAGGCCGACAGAATGGGAGGCTCCCAACAAACTTATTGACACGACTGCTGTCACAGCTCTTGCATTTCAAACATGCACTGCATATCTGTAAATAAGCAGTAATCTGATATTAATTTTACGATTGAAATGATGTATAATTTTAACTGAAGTTATGTACTCTGATAAGATGAACATAATCTTTGTTGATGTATGACTGAATACAATGAGTAATTTTTTTTTATACCAAAGTATTAATATCAAGTATAAAGTAAGTTCGGGTAAGTTACACCACTTCTAAGTCTTATTAACCTATTTTTTTCTGTTTTCATTAGCATTTTATTAAAAATTTCTTTTCCAAAAAGCCTGCTTATAACCGTTAGTCCGTACACGCTCGTATGGCAGCTAATAATCGCATTATTTTATTCAACTATTAACCTCCTCATGAATTACTACTAAATACAATTTTATCTAATACTTACTAATATTATAAAATGCGAAAGTAACTCTGTCTGTCTGTCTGTTACTCAATCACGCCTAAACTACTGAACCAATTTTCATGAAATTTGGTATAGAGATATTTTGATATCCGAGAAAGGACATAGGCTACTTTTTACCCGGGAAAATGACGCAATCCCGGAAATCCCACGGGAATAGGAACTATGCGGGTTTTTCTTTGACTGCGGGTGGAAAGCTAGTGCAATATAAAATCGTCACCTGCGGCCAATCACTGCGATGGTCCGGCGGCGCAGCGGGCAGGCACGCGGCGTGGTAGTGCTTGGCGCAGGCCCGGCAGCGCAGGCGGGCGGCGGGGCGCGCGCACGCGGCGCACCACACGCAGCGCGCGCACGTCCACCCGCCGCCGCCGCCCGCGTCCTCCGCGCACCAGCTGTGGTACCACTCGCAGCAGCTCGAGCACACCAGCATCTGGAAGTTATTCAATCATTATTCATCATCATCATCATTCCAGCCTTTCAAGACGTCCATTGCAGGACATAGGCCTCCCCCAAAGATTTCCAAAACCACTGATCACCAGCGGCCTGAATCCAGCGGCTCCCCGCCACTTACAATCATTATTAGAATTTGTTAATAGTTAACCTTTAGCGTTGATTTATTTAGTTGAGATATTATTGATCTATAAAATACTATTTATAAAGATTGTGAGTTTAAAAAAGTAGTTTCATACTTTATTAGTTTTATCTGGATATTTGATAGCTATTTTATCTTGCTTGTTTGAAAAAAAATAATTGTTATTAAAATATACATATTTCCAAGAATATACAATATTTAGTATGTATGTTTATTATTTAAAATGAAAGAAGATATTAAAAAAACTATTATTTTCTTTTATCACTTACCTTTTCCTTTCCTGCACTTCCACACAAAAAGCACAACTTTGCCACAGTAAAGGGAGCTGTGCCAATCAGCCCAAAACCAGAATTGCATACTTCATCAGGATCATAACTCTCCCAAAAATCGACACAAATCAGCTCTGGTCGGTTCTGGCCGCATTTTTGCGATCGTCCACGTATCTGAAATTATTTAAACAATCATTAGTTGTTTTTTGCACATTTATCCTTTTATTAAGTCGATTAAATTGATTGTAACATACATTTGTAATGTTTGTCAGTGGTTTTAAGCTTGACTTCTTTGGAACCAAATCAAGGATAGTTTCATCTTCACTAGATTCAATTTTCGCTGGTTTTGCAACAACTGGAACTTCAATCTTCCTCTTTTTAGGTTCAATCTGTACTTCTTGGTCACTATCCTTTGATGGAGGCTCTGGAACTATTTGCAATTTGTTCTCTGTGTCTTCAGATTCACAACTTGATAAGTCCGGTGTCACTCTGTCCTTTTCTATTATAGTCATAGGAACATCATCATCAGATTGAACAGATTTTTCTGGTTTCTCCTTTTCTTCTTGAGTAGGGAATGTGGCAATAGGTTGTCCCAAGACAATGGAAGCACTTCGACAAACATGTTTAACACGGGGTCCTTTTAGCTCCATCTTCTGTCGCTTGGGATCCTCAACTTGTTTGGCGTCATTCTTCTCTTTCTTTCGTACTTTAATTTTAGCCAAGCGACGTTTTCTGTTACTATCAGGATCCTTCTCCTTTTCACCGTGTCGTTCTTTTTGTGGTTTCAAATTGTCCTCCTGAAATAAAGCATAAAATTATAAGAATTTCAAATTAAAAATAAATCAACCTTGTTTATAAATCAGGATATAAATACCATACCTCAAATCCTTCATTTTTCTTTGATGTTTTCAATGAGAAGATGTTATTATCTGTTTCATTTGTAGTTAATGCACTAAAGACTGGACCTGTATTAGCACTAGATCCCATTTTCAATTGTGCAAGAGGAACATTGGATTTAGATCCAGGTTTCATGTATGATGGTAGCATAGACATTAAAATTGCTTTCTTGTCTGCTGGTACTTGGAAAGCTTTTAAACATAGCTTCAGCCAGCATGCTGGACATCTTGCCTTATTGGAGCATTTAAACAATTTCCATTGCTGTGAACGTACTATGGGAGGTACTTGACAATTGCCTGAAAATTAAAATGTTAATTTAATTGAAGTTTTAAAATGATATGAAAAAATTTGATGAGATTTTTTTTATTTTTTGTACTTACCTTCACCTCTTACACAATGCAGGACAAGTGGTGAAGTTCGTAATGCCATCCGGTCCTTTTTAAGTAATTTTGATACAAATTTACGACATGACTCGCATGAATATATACCAAATTTTCTAGCTTGCTTGACAAATTTATAAAATCGTACTGCCCCACACACTCCACAAGTCACAGTAGTTGGTGGATTGGTTGCTAAAAAATAAAAAAATTGATCAATAATTGCAACTGAATTCATAAATCAAAAATGTCACCATTGTGCAGTCTCTGTTCACAAATCACAAAAATTACTGAATAGATTTTGAAATAGTTTTCACTAATAGACTTTTATACAGATGTTATTTCTGACATAAAATGTTACATAAAAATCCAATTTTATTTAAATTCTAAGTTATTTCTTTTAATTTAAAAGTGTCTTGAATATCAATGTTATAAATATTACTTACACGAAGGTGCAGTAAGTGCTGAGAATGGCCCATCTAACCCAGATGCTGGTGGTGTTGTGGCTAGTTGTAATCTTGCTTCTCTTATAATTACTTTCCCACTCAATAATTGTGAAGCAGATGATTTATCTTTCTCTGGGCTCACTAGTGGTTGTTTCTCATCTTCATCACCACTATTTCTTGGGCTGTCACTATCCCAACTCTCCTCCGACTCTGATCCACTACTTGAATTACTTGACGTACTTGCATCAGATATGTCCATAAGTTTTCTCATAGTGTGACCAGGTCTTTCCTCCTTATTATGTTCAGGTGATTTTAATTTATCATCGATATTAGAATTTTCATCTTGGGGAAAATCAGACTCTTTTTCATATGAAAACAAATCCTGTGCTTTTCGAGAACCTGTGTTCAGACCCGAAAATGAATTTTTAGTCTTTTCTTTAAAAAGGCTACATGCTGATAATGATTGCTTATCCCGATTGTCACTTTTCTCAGACTCCTCCTCTGGTGCTGAATCTTCATCATCATGCAAGTTATTAAATACTAGCCTCTTTAATTTTGGTTTCTTTAGAACTTTTCCAGAGCTGATGCTACTTGATACAGATGTCTGTTCTTCTCCATCTATAAATCTTTTATTAGGTTTAATAACTCTTGAAGAATGACTGCTTCTAACTGGCAAGAATTTAACTGAACCTATACTTTCTTTTTCAATTGGTGAAGTAATCCTTGGTGGAGGAGACATACACCTGCTCTCACTGAATTGAGAAAATTTATTTGTTGCCTTTGATAGTGGATTTAGATTTTTCTTTAAGTAGCCCTCTTGATATTCTGATGACGATTTTGAGCTTAGGTCAGTTAATTTAGCTGGTTTTAAAATACTATTAAAAGAATGCTCTGTTTGCTTAAGTGCTGATTTCTTTTTAATGATGGAAACGAGTGGAGCATGGTGTTTTATTGGAACTTTTTTCAGAGGTAAGAATATGTCTTCACAACTTTCAACTGTACCAAATGTCACTGTTTTCTTCACTGGTTTGACTTTATCACTCTTTTGAGGTTCCATTTTATTTTGTGATCTAGTTCGCACTGGTGATTTAGAGGGATCACTGTTATTTTCTTGATTTTCTTGTTTATCATTCACTATACTCTCTTTATCTTCACTGCTCTCAGAATTTGCTTCTTTTTCATTATTATTTTCCTTCTTTTCTTCTTCCTGAAATGATTATAGTAATTTATAAGTTACCTGTGTTTTTAAATGATAAATAGTTTATTAAGTAATTTAATTTGTAACAAAAAAGAAACATTCTGATCAGATAAATTAAATACCACTTAAATTTTATTAATATTGGTGTAAAGAACTAAATCCTTCTAAAAATCTGTTGCTGACTCAAAACACAAAGAAATAAGAAAAATATATATATATTAAATTGATTGGTGGTCCAAGACAAGTTTGTTAATGTTTGTATCATTTGTAGTCTATGCAAATAAAGCCAGTTAATTTATTTAAGCACATAATATTTCAATAATATGTAAGAGGAGTAAGAGTGAAGTAAGTATGTATAAGTGGGTTACTATTATTGACTGTTTATCAAAGACTAGCGGTTTGCCTCGGCTTCGCCCATGGTATATATTTCGCAATAAAAGGTATCCTTTGTTCTTTCTCAGGGTCTAAAGATTATCTGTGCCAAATTTCATCAAAATCGATCCAGTAGTTTATGCGTGAAAACCATACATACATACATACATACAAACCTTTCCTCTTTATAATATTAGTATAGATTTGCTTTTAGGGGATAAATCTCTATAATATAAGTCTAAAAATGATAAACAAATATTTTCCTACTCATCATAACATGATCATTTCCATATATCTCATATTTAAAAGCAATTATAAAATTAATAAGACTAGTAAATTGTTAACATTTATTTTTTTATCTGAATTGCACAGTTTTTCATTATACTAGTCTATTAAACAGCTATTAAAAATGTATGCCAAATGTAAATGTATGTTGTCCACGCATAACTTAAAGCCGGAATGAAATATTTCTTTTTAATAATGTTAAGTATACTCCAACTTAGGGTTCAGTACAAGTTCTTTGCAGGAGCTTAATAGAATATAGCTCTTTACCAGGATAACAGCATCACAAAAGCTTCCACATCTTCACACACTTTCAACTCAAGTCAGTTAACATATTGTGAACATAGGCAATTGCTACAAAACAAAGTCGCTTTCTCTGTTCTTATGAATGCTTAAATCTTTCAAACTACACAATAGATTTTGATGCATTTTTTTTAATAGATAGAGTGATTCAAGGGGAAGGTTTTTGTATATATGTATGATATATTAGGTTTCAAACAGAGCGAGTGAAGCCGTGAGCGGAAATATATTAATTAATAAAATCACAAAGATATTACATCCTTTTCTCGACAAGATAAATTGGGCTATTTGCTATAATCAACTTCCACCTCTTGAATTTGTTGTTACATAAGTAATCCAAATTTTATATTTTATATGTTTGTATTAAATTCATGTAAAAGAGAAATGGGACTAAGTAAATTCATTTCCAATCTTTAAAGTAAATCCATTTTGAGTTTTAGATACAAGTATGAGATGTTTCATCTATCAGCAAACAATATACTGATCTCAAATAAATAATAAACAATGTTACTAATGGTATGATTTTCTTGGTCAACTTTAGTCCTACTTTGCTTAGGTACATTTTTAGTTGAAAGTAAAATAACCTTTAAGAAATAAATCTACACTGAACCAACAAAATACAATTAAGAATGTTAAACAAGACTTTATTGAGGTCATATATGTTTATTTAAATTTGACATTGAAATAGCAAGGACCATAAGGACAAAGTAATCAAATTGTAAAATAACAAATATAAGGATTAGGAACTCTAATTTTAGGTGGGTAATTTAATGTCAAAGAACCGAACAACTAGTGAAGCAGCGTACAGTGAGAAACAAGCAAAATGTACCTATGACATACTATAAAACATTTATGATTGAGTGAATATTATTTTAATTGTATATACCTAAATACATTTCTAATAAAGAAAAAACACAAAATTCATACGGATGTAAATAAATTTAATGAGATATTGATCTCTATCAAGTTATATTTTGAAAGTTAGGTTATATATCTAATACTAATATATAAGGATCCATTTGTTTCGTCGCAGTTTAATCCGTCTAATTTTATTTTATTACAATTATGGTATTGGTACAAATATATACGTTTTCAGTCTATTGTAGATATGAGAATGTCAAAATATGGTCGTAATTTATTGTTACATAGTGATTGGCGCTACATTTACGATAGAGTCATTACGTAAACAATATTTTCACTCATTTGAAAGCAATAGGCACTATTTTTATGGAAGAATTAAGATAATAATGATAAATGCGTTGTACCTCTTTCTCCCCAGAAAAGTCATTGGTTGCCGAACTGCGGCTGGCTGCATGGTTATCATTTGCAGCATTTTCGTGGTAAACAGTACCCGATAATACACTAATGCGCTTTCTATTATGAAACTTGAGTGGTTTCCCTGGGAACCTGGACCTTCCCATTTTGATATGCACATAAACGAAGGACATTTCAGTGCGTTCCCAGCGATAGCAAGGAAACTGGCGCGCATGCTCCGGCCCGCGCGCTCCGCAACGCCATTCCAGTCATTTATGCAATGTGTACGACAATTAAGACGCAGTTTTGATCACACGAACGCCCAAACATAAACACCAAAAACACCGTTTACATTATTTAGTAAATAGATCACTTCACACAGTTTTTGCAAAAGACGACATCATCCATCATTTTAATGGTCGACTGATCGTTAACGCCGTAAACGTTGTAACGCTTCCATTCAACAAAGCGTTGTCGGCGATAAAACAAAAGAGAATGTTATAATGAGCTTGATTCCTCTACGCGTCGCGTCAGTAACACTATCAATGTTTTGTTCCATTTGTTAAACCAAACCAAATTAATGAAATGAATCGCCCGTAATTTGACAAAGATGGCTGTACGACGCGCTATAACAATAGCGAACACGAGTGATTAACGAGTTACGAGACGAGGCGCGCGAGGCCGCGGTGTGAACGACACCTGGCTCTCGGAGGCCAGTTATGGATTTTGAACCAATCGCGACGTTAATTCGGACCGGTATGAAAACAAACATGTCCGATGTCGTTCGCTATGTCTTGCTCTATATGGTATCTATCTGCATAGACGCGTTCTAGGTTTTAACACTTCATTTGGTTTTATCAACTGATTTAATTAGCTCTACACTTGCTCTACATTAAAATGTTTTCAATTTTGTAGGTATTGCGTGAATGCTCTACTGTTTCATAATATTTTCCTATTGACTTTCATTATTATATTCAATACTTTAATAATTATTTTTATGTAATTAGGTAGTTTTTATTGTGATTTTGCTAAACACTCATTAATCATTATCAATTATCGCTATGAAAACAATCTAGTTTATTAGTTACCTAACTAGATTGTGTAGATACTAATGTTTCTATGTTTTTTTCGTACAATAACATAGGTACACAGATAGCAATTATTATATTGAGGATTATTATTATATTGAGATTTAATTAGGTGCAATTTTACACTTATTATAATATTAGGTATGTGTAGTAATTGATATTGGAATTATTCAATTTATGGACTGGGTTGGTTTATTTTGTAGGTACGGCGAAGTAAGAGAATAACTTCTATATTATGTAGGTACCTACTTAAAAAAATATTAATTTCAATAAATTGTCTTAATGTGGGTACGTAGCTGGGTATAGCTATATAATATTAAATTAAAATGCATAAGCACTTTTTAATGTATCGTACACGTAAGTACGATTTCGCTACATGCGTAAGAATATGTACCTACATATTTTAAATAAATATTCACATTCATACATTCTAAATCCGTAATCTATTCCGCTTGTAATATGTATACAAGTACTTAGAAACACCTATAGAACTCGCACCCTACTTACAACGAACCCCTAAACTCTACCGGTCGATCATGCGTAAAGGGCGGAGAAGGGATGCAAAAGGGAAGAGCAATAGTAGGTACATTAACCTTTGATAAGTATTTGTACATATGAATTTACAAAATTATTTACGCAAACAAACTTATTGTTTTCTGTAATTCAATACTGACCTCTAGCGTGAGTTATGAGAACGAAAAGTTCCTTGCTGAAACGCTTCCTGAAATACATTGAGAACGGATGGCATGTCCTCGAGTAGAGTCGACTCCGATCGAAGTCAAATAATTCGTGAACACAACTATTTCTCACTTAAACTTCACAACTTTCTTGTACACTTGACTTCCGTTTCACTTATCCTTGTTGTTTCTGTTAGGAAAACTGTAATGCACTAGTAAATATTTTTGTAAGTTTAATATTTACATCACTCTGATTGCACTGGTGTACGTGCGTGAAACTGTAGTAACGAGACTGCCGAAGACGCGCCGCGCATGCCGCGAGGGACACGATGTAAATATAAAAATGGACAAACTCCCCTTCTGGGCTCACCCGAATGAATCACAGTAATACATACACCTCTTTTGTATTCCACTATAATTTTTTAGGGTATAGAACACGAAACCGCGAAAGAGACAGTCAAAAGTTTGTAGCGCGTTTAAGCCGTGTTTCAAATTTGAGCGGTATGTAAATATGACGCTAACTTCCGTATACCATTTGACAATATATTGATCGACGCGACCCCCTCGGTCTGAGGACATTTTTCTCTGAGGCCGGCTTAAAATTAGGATAATCGCTGTAGATCAGTGGCTTACTATCCGTATTGTACCCAAATGTGTGGCGCAGCAGGTAGAAGTTTTTTGTATTATTTGGGTCGCAAGCTAGAGAGGTAAAACTTTAATGACTCATACCTAACTTCACCAGAGTTAGGTAGCACACGTTGTTTTGATTATTAATTCGTTTACATACCTGATTTCAAAATTATGCTCACATGTACAGTGGTGTATATTATATCGTTTCTCAACCATTAGATTAGATGATTAAACATGAAAAATAAATTTGCATTTAAAACAGCTGACAATTTATAAGCATGCAAAAAACGGTTGCAACGGAAACCAAGTTTTTTTACCACATTTTTGCTAAGTAACTCACGTCTCGCGAATGTCTGAAAATATAGTTTAATAAATATTTTAACTAAGCTTTGATGTGGTTTTCCACAGAACATTTTTTTATAACTGGCCTAGGTTAAAAATTTTAATTTTTAACTAAATATTAATTAGAAACCAATTAGAAACGACGCGCATTTCTAACAAATATTTTTAAATTACCGTTATTAATCAAATCATGATCAAATCGAATGCAGAGTAGGTATTTATAATATAAATAATTTTTTAAAATATTAAATTATTTTACAATAAAATAATAATATGTATAACAAGGTAATTGTAATAAAACATACCTACTAGTTAAAATCTACAAATTAAAAAGTGTAGATAGCTGGTAATCCTATATCCTCCTTCTATCCAGTAACTAATTTAATACTTAATCTATGCTTCTATCCTATTCCTATACATAATAATATATTACACATATTATATCAATTATTATTATTATGCTTTTTTTATATAGGATAGCTAGGCATTTGACTGTACTCTATTACCTGATGGTAAATAGTGATGCAGTCTACGAAATGCTTAGATCTCTAAGATGAAAGGACATGCCGGCCTCCTCTGAGTTTGATGAACGATTTCTGTAGCGTTTTGTTTGCGCATAAATGGTACGTCGACTACGAAGGGATGGATCATGGACTTATCATGGAAACCAGTGGCACGTCTAGATGTTCGATGGTGAAACGGTACAGTAGCTTTTGCACCACAGGACATTTTTATATTTAAAAAAAAAAATATTACTTGCTACTACATATAATATGTACCTAAGTTTATTACAAAATTTGCGTAATACTTTCAAAACATTTCAATTTTCAGTCTTTGCTTTTCTAGCTTAACGAATTTAATATCTATGTATAGGAACATCTAATAAAATCGTAGGAAAGTCTAAACTGTACATTGAATTTTTAGAATTTTTGGCGCGCCGGAAAGCTAGTACTTACATAGTTTAATAAAAATAAAATAGATAAATTACACGACTTCAAGGCGTGGTATATTAAAGTTCCACAAAATAATTAATAAAACACATTATTGCAACAAAAAAAAATGAAACACAACTATATTATACTGCCGTCGAAAGAAAAAGGGGTACAACTAACATTTTTTGAAAAATTGAGTTATAATATACATATGTACATATTTGGAATCAGGAAAAAAAGGCGCATCTGCTCAATTTTTTGTAGAATTTTATCTCCAAGGAATTCGGAGATAAAAAGGCACAAATGACACAAATATTTTCGTTTTATGAAATTAAAAGGTGTTAAAAGGCACATTTACTACAATTTTTTCTTAATTACAAAGAAAAGGCACATATATACGTAGATGTGACTTTACTTCATACAGATTTTTACTAAAAACTACTTCAAAAGGCACATCTACAACATAACACAAAGAAAAGGCTCAAATGCCAGATGTGTGGCCAGATGTGCCCTGTCTACTTAATAAAAGATCCTTGCATGTTTCAATTAATTAACGTATAAAAGGCACAAATAACGAGTTGTGCCTTTTCTTTTAACTATTTGCGATTAGGGGTGAGGAAAGGAGGGCAGGGTTCGGTCGAAACGCGCCAGTTGTGCCCACAGTCAATTATATGCCTTTTCTTTGTAGTAAGTGGTTTTAACGCGGTTCTACGCTATGAAGCAGAATATGGTAAAAACTTTAAACCCAATTATCTCAGTTCCAAAATGCTAGATGTGCCCCTTTTTCTTTCGACGGCAGTATAAGTGAATATTTGAGCAAGATTAGATGAAATTTAAATTAGATTATATTTTTCTTGTGTTTGAATTTACGCGAGTATTGTAGGTACATTTAGAAATAAAAGACTTTGTCTTAGTCTTCCTGTGACCACTTTGCTGTAACGTGTTCGAAACATCGAGTTAAATAATAAAAATCGCGTTTAAAATCCGTTAAAAAATAAAAAGTCATAACTTTTTGCATTTGGTGTAAGAAAAGTGTCTTAAAAATATCCGCAAATGGTCATAATCCCACCACTGCTCTGTATTATAAGTAATATAATATAGAGTGTGGCTCAGTGGTGAGAACCTCCGACTTCAAATTGATAACCGGCTTATAACGGGTTCGAAACCGGGCGAGCGTGCAGGAAATAAATATATTTTTCAATCTTCGCATGTGATAACACCACCACCACAGCTCGAATGTTGAAGGAAAAGATCGTGAGAAAAACCGACTTGTCGAAGAATCTAAAAAGACGTGTGGCACTCGGGGACTGCCGCGGTAAAGCTATTGCATGCTGCATGCCGTCGGAGTGGGAAGCGTGAGGTTTTTCGTTACTAAATTTCTGGATTCGGTCCCCGCGCTCAAGGCCCGCGATAGAAACTATGCAATAGCTTAACCTTTTATGGTTCCGAAGCGAGTATGACTATGAGATCCTATAACTACTGAAACTTCACTATCTGTCTGGACGTTTATCCGTCGTCATCGCATGTCCGTCGTTATCTCATGAACCGTATAGATATACAGTTGAAATTTTCAAAGATGATGTATTTCTATTACTGCTATACAGTTAAATAAAATAAAAATACTTACACTACCTACGTTTTAGTTTATTTTTGCATTCATTGAATTAAGGAGCGTATCATCAATATAATATGTAGCGGATATTTACTAGCTCGCTTTTCGAGCAATTTGTGCCTTATTTAGTTAAGCCATGGTCACCTACTTAGAAAGAGACAAGTTGGAAACAAGAAAGCTCTCACTCGAACAGTTTTTTGCACCATGGTGCAAAGTCTAGTTAGTAGTTTAACATCTTTTATCGGCGCTTAAATAATGATGCCAATATCATTTTACTATAATGTCCCATGAGTTGGAGATAGCGTTTCAGAGATGCGAAAACGGTTATATAGAAAACCAGCTGAGCTTTCATCCGCGTTGGTCTTAGCGTAATGATATTACATATATAGCATAGCCTAAAGTTATCGAGATACGTGGAATTCAACTCAGAATCAACAAGAGCAATCCATCAACATCATTCCCGTAAAAGATAAGAACTAACTTTATTACTTATATTATTTTTTAATAATTATAGTATCTAATGTTTTTAGTAGGTTATTTCATATTTGTTACACTTATAGGTTGTAATGTGAATTTGATGATACCTACGTTAGTAATTATTAAATGTGTCTGGCAAGATGTAAAAACTATGAAAACTGTCCGGCTCTTGAGGTAACATCTTTTTAAACGTCCCCAAGGAACATCTTATATATAAAATTCTCGTGTCACAATGTTAGTCTGCATACTCCTCCGAAACGGGTGGACCGATTCTCATGAAATTTTCTGTGCATATCGGGTAAGTCTGAGAATCGGCCAACATCTATTTTTCATATGTACCACGGGCGAAGCCGGGGCGGACCGCTAGTATTATATAAAATCCTTTTATTATAAAATTAAGCTTTTAAACTATAATGAAAGTAAGGTACTATTTTATACACCTTTACTACCTGTTTCCTGCCAAAGTAACCACAACTCAAACTTGATAGTCGCTGGTCGTTCTTATCTGTAGGTATATGAGACATATATACCTACTTTTATAAAATAACGAAGGTCTGGCTGTCGTGGGCTCTTGAGATATAAGGTTTCTTATCAGTTGTTATGCAAATAACAATCATAGTCCAGTTTTCATTTCAGTGTCCAGTTAGACCGGGAGATACTGACACAAAATTTCGAGTCATTTGTAACAGGATGGCGGTTCTACAGGGTTCTTAGTACGCAATGACAAAAAGAAAAATGATGGTGTGAACGCTGGTACTGGCGGCTTAGTCGCGTGGGCGTTAGTCGAACTCGTCGGAAAATAGCGAAAGTCAAACGATTTGTAACAGTATGGCACTTATTTTTCCTGTAAGTTTGAGGATCAACGAATATAAATACAAAATTTCAAAGATCTAGGTGTTGGAAATCTTCACTTATATAAATTAATAATAAATTTATTTTTCAAGTATGACAGCTCTTTTTCCCCCTACTAGAAGTATGGCAAATATAATAATGGTCACATTTTATCAAATACTCTCCAAAAAGCCAAATGCAATACTGGTACAAAAAGATAGGCGAAATAAAAAAATTTTGCAGATTTTCGGCGGTATGGCGACCATTTGGAATCGTCCGAAAAGTATGGCATGGCGATTTTCGTAAATGGCTGCACGACGATGGTTACCTGTGCAAAAGTTAGCTTGGTACAAATGGTTGAATAATTGTTTTTTTTAAATCAACACATTCGCGTCGGTATGGCGGGCTGTAAGTCATACCGGAAAAGTATGGCATGACACTACCGCCTACTTCTTTTTTATGGGCTATCGGTAAATTCTAAAATTTTTGTGTTACAAATCGTTTGACTTTCGCTATTTTTCCGACGAGTTCGACTAACGCCCACGCGACTAACCCACCGGTACCAGCGTTCACACCATCATTTTTCTTTTTGTCATTGCGTACTAAGACCCCTGTAGAACCGCCATCCTGTTACAAATGACTCGAAATTTTGTGTCAGTATCTCCCGGTCTAAGTATTTCAATGAAACCCTTTAATTCATCAGTTATGGCACTGATGAGTTTGAACTGTACATAAAACTCTAATGTAGAGTTCAAATCGTCAGCTCGTGACTACTTTCTATATATGGCTGCTCAAATTTAGATCGTAGCTTCGTCGTGCGAATTTGTTAGTGACGACCCGCTACTGGCGCCAGGCGGACTCTAGCTCTAATTTACTGTTCTGTGAGCTCTACCCTTAGATCATGCTCTACCGTGTAAACTCTATACTACAGCTAATACGCCTCGAATCATTGGTGTGGCAAGTGGCAATACTTCTTTTGAGTTTTGTCTGTTCTCTGTAATGAGTAGTCTGTGGACACTAGAACGTTCAACGTCATTTACTATTTTCGCGCCATTTCAATATCAAGTCATTTGTGATTTTGGGATTGCGAATTTGGATAGCAGGATTACAGATTTGACTATTGAGATTAACTAAATTCACTTTACCGGCTACGTTCAGGTTCATCTATATTTCATATTACTTATTCTGTGTACATTACATTCCATTATCAGTATTCAGTCTACTAGTTACTACAACGTTTTGTGGGTTTGTGCAAATAACATCAAGCAAAGTTGTTATTTTCAATTTATCCGTTATTCCTCAGTTAAAAAGTTTTCCAATATTTTACAAAATATACTATTTGGATTTAGAAGGATGTCATCTAATCCAAGAGTAATTTTAAAATTCACACGTTTAACGGAAAATGCTTTCCCTCCTGTTAAAGGTTCTGAAAAAGCAGCTGGTTACGACTTAAAAAGGTATGTTACTAGTGCTAATGAAGTAAAGTTTCTATTTCTGCTACACTCCAGCCAATTCTATTATTATAAAATACATTCTTTTGTTTTTTTGCTCATGCTTTCAATCAAAGGAAAGACGAATTGTGTATGTCTTATCTTTGTATCCATACTGCTAATACAAAGACGTGGTTATTCCATTTTGTAATCAGAAGCTGCAATAAATTACTTACTTTTTCTTAACTAGTGGATTTCCTAAGTATTATATATGGATAACGTTAAGATGTAATATTTCAAATGACTTTAAAACCTATAGTTTCATGATGCACCATTCTATTGCACAGTTGCCAATTTATACTACTCTTAATCAAATTCTATATTCTTTTTTATAACTAAAAGTATTTAAGGCAAATACTATTCTTAAAAACTTACATACTCTTAATCTTGTTACAGTGCCTATGATTACATAGTTCCAGCAAGAGGTAAAGAGTTAGTTAAAACAGACTTGCAAATTGAACTTCCATCAGAATGTTATGGACGAGTAGCACCTCGTTCTGGTTTAGCTGTTAAAAATTTCATTGATGTAGGAGGTCAGTATTACACAGACTTATATCAAAATATAGTATACTAGCTGTGCTCCACAGTTTCACCCGACTTGCTCTGCTCCTGAGTTGGTCTTAGCATCATGATATATAGCCTATAGCCTTTCTCGATAAATGGTCTCTAACACCGAAAGAATTTTTCAAATTGGACCAGTAGTTCCTGAGATTAGCGCGTTAAAACAAACAAACTCTTCAGCTTTATGATATTAATAGATAAGCTTTTGTCAATGTGTTAGATTATCACCTAAATACATGTGTCTGGAATGTGACAAAAAAAGCTTATGTTATGAATTTGTTTTGTTTGGATTGCTTAGTATATTACTCATTTTGTTCACTAGCTTTCTGCCCGCATAGTCAAAGAAAAACCCAAATAGTTTATGTTCCCTTGGGATTTTCGGGATAAAAACTATTCTATGTGTTAATCAAAGTTACCCTCTATGTGTGTGCCAAATTTCTTGAAAATCAGTTCAGCAGTTTTTGGGTGAAGGAGTAACTAACAAACATACAAGATTCACATTAGGAGGATAGAAGCAGTAGAATTTATTATTTCATTTAAATGTAAAATCAATAACTTTGCAGTTATCTATAGCGTAGCATCTATAATGTAGCAATCAGTATTGTGTTGGAGTTTGGACTAAGGTCAGATTTCAAAAAGGAGTAGTGATTTCTAATGGACCAATGTACAAGTGTTATTTATTCAAATTTTTAAGATTGTATGTGATACGTACACTACATAATTAAGTTTTAATATTTGCAAAGGCTGGTATAAATGATGATGTTGATGATTATATTAATATATTCATTCCTTTTTTTTTTTTCTTGCAAGGCCCTAATTTATTTTGTTATTTTTTAGCTGGTGTTATTGATGAGGATTATCGCGGTAATGTTGGTGTGGTTTTATTCAATCATTCTGATCAAGATTTTGTTGTGAAGAAGGGAGATAGAATAGCTCAACTAATATGTGAAAGAATTTACTATCCTAAGTTAGAAGAAGTTGGAGTATTATCGGAAACAAATAGAGGTGATGGAGGATTTGGATCTACTGGAACCCAGTAAAATACAAATTAAAAACACCAAATTTTAGTACTTATAAGTTTCTTATTAATAATAAAAAATATCTGAAAATATATTATGCTTCTCATTGTATCCAAATGCATATACTACCTGTTACTTGTTTCAAAATAATCTGAGACACTGGATATAGTTAAACTTTCTACTGCAGCCGATTGTGCTTCAGTAGGAGATGTGTCTTTTCTTTTGAGAAATGGCCTGAATAAACTCTTCAATTTATTGTCATAGTTAATACCAAAATCGTTTTCTGCCTTTTCAACTTTCCTTTCCAATATCTCGACATTGCTTTGTAATTTATTTATAACTTCACTTAATGTTACAACTTTTTTAGTAAGCACAGTTATCTCATTTCGGTATTTACTAATATCATTTGTAACAGTTGAGCAGCAATCATTATTTTTTATTTTTATCATCTGCAAAACACTAGTCAATTCTTCCAGTCTTGTTATCATATTATCAATTACATCTTGTATTGTTTGAAAATTGCTTATCAAGTCCAGCTTAAAATATGCAGCATAATCATTTACAACCTCTTCTATCATTGTCTTGAAATTGTTGAAATTATAGCTCAAACTCCAAAATCGGGATATAAATATTCCAGTACACTGACGATTTTATCAATAGTGTCTGTCACAACTTTTGACAAATTCTGAAAGGAAGTTGGTATATAGTGTAAAAATATAAGAAATAATTCCATAGTTTTACTAATCTAGAGCAAAAATAAATTTAATCCTCTCTAAAACATTTGCTCAGTGTTACAGAGACTTACAATCCTTACTTTAAGCAACTGCGACATAAATTTTGCAACTGCATAACCATGACACGATTTAGTGCCCATTTCATAACCGATACATATATCGCTTCGAACGAAATGTTGTATAGCTTATAGGTACATATCTAGGTAATATTTTATAACAATAACTACAATGTTGATACAAAACTAATTCATCATGCGAATAAAACAAAATGGTACTTATTGAATTATATTACAACCATTTACAACCTGTTTTTTTATTAGTCCTACTGTTTAGACTAATAATATTTTTTTATAATGTCAAGGTGTGGTCAAGGTCTTTTTACAGAATAAATTTTCGTTGTTTTTTTAGCACTATGTACAGTGTAAACTATAAAACATCGATGAGCTTTATTATTAAGATATAAAAACACACAATAAATAAATATTCTTTAATATTGTACCTGCTGCAAGTTACTCTGTATAAATTTGCAACTGTGGAACCTTATGATATTTCTATGATACAAATCCTATTTCTTTAAAGTCTGTGCAGTTAAAGTGTAAAAAAAAATTAAAAATATGACATTATTTTTTATGCCGCCACAGATTTGCGGTTCGCCAACGCGCTGGCTGGTACTTTATTAGTGCTATAAATTATACAGAACGGCTACATAATTTAAAGGACTATACTCTTTCTTAGAATTTTTAGAGTACGGTTGGCATCCTTATCGAATAATAATGCCCCACAATTTTACCCGCATATATTTTAATTAGTCTAATTTAATACCTATATATTATAAAGGCGAAAGTTTGTAAGGGCGTATTCAGAAAGAAAGCTTGAAACTTATAAGCGCTTATCGGCGCTTGTCATGTTCATATATTTTCCTGTCAGTGCTGTCAACCCGCGCAGGAAAATATATGAACATGACAAGCGCCGATAAGCGCTTATAAGTTTCAAGCTTTCTCTCTGAATACTCCCTTAGGATGTATGGATGTTGAGGGTAACTTGGATTAACACATAGGATAGTTTTTATCCCGGAAATCCCACGGGAACGGGAACTATGCCGGTTTTCCTTTGCACACGCGGGCGAAGCCGCGGGCGGAAATCTAGTTAGAGTATAATTTTTTTATGTCAGTTTTATGACCATAGAATATATATTTTTTATTAATGATATGTTTTACAATATCTGTGGATAATGGAAATATAGTCTATATTTTCTTATTACCTGTGATATTGTTTGATGTTTATTTCTCACTCAGTTTTTGACAGTTAATAATTCAGAATTTTGTAGTGTAAAAAATAAAGAAATAATACTATTTAGGTTGGTATTCTAACTTAATATGCTTCCATCGACAGGTTATTTTAAGGGTATTAATTGTCCTTTTTATGACACCGGTCTTTGTGAGAGACCCTACTGTCATTTTCGTCATGTTAAAAAAGATCCTCAAAATGTTAATGGTGACGGCATTGAAAGCGGAGAAATACTTCAGAAATTAGTTTCGGCAGCAGTTCAAAAAGTTTTACGACAGAATGATTCGTCTCTGTTACCCTCCACTTCCCAAAAGACAACGGACGGAGTATTAGATAGTATACATCAATTGCCCGTAAAAGCTACATATAGTCCAACGCCAATATCAGAATTAAATAAAATTAATAACGAATTAGAAGCAGAAGAAGCTGTTGAGAAAAAGCGGAGACATATTCCCGTACCATACACTCCACGAAAACCAGCTGCGTTACAAATTAAAAGACCAATTGACACAAATGGTTCTAAATTATATGTCGCCCCGGTTATTCAGTATACGCCTGGATCTGAATCTGCACAGTTAGACCCCTATACCCCAAAAGGTACTGTAGAATCAAATGAAAAATACAAACCAGGGACTGAAGCCAAAATTCAAGAATACTTACCTAATGAAACTAACAACACAAACACATCTTCAAATAAACATAACTATGTTCCATCAGATAAATATACAACTAAAAGTAAAATAATAGAATATAAACCTACAAATGTGACCAAAAATGTTGAATTACCTGTAATTAAATATCAACCTACACCTAAGTCATTAGTTCCATGTTTTTCAAGTGATGAAGAAGAACCAGATCTCAAAAAACAAAAAATTTCTAATGACCTGAATGGCTTTGATGATTTAGGACCTGAGTTTGATATATTAGATCAAATTTTAGATGAAGAAAATACAAAAGATGAAGCTAAACCAAAAGAAAAACATAATGATTGTAAAGAAAATAAAAGTGATAAAAATAGAGAAAATGTAAGTAAATTAAATACTCATAAAAATGACAAAATAAAGTCAGGTGAAAAGGATTCAAAACAAAAAGATTCAAAGCAAAACGATAAACAAGATAAAAAGTACAAAGATTCAGGCCGTAAATCAAGTCACAAAAGCTCTCATTCAGATAAAAGCAAGGAAAAGATAAAGAAAGAAGATAAATCAAATAAAAAATCACATTCTAGTTCCAAATCATCTGAACATCATTCAAAATCTTCATCATCCGATAAGAGATCAAAACATTCAAAGAGTTCTTCAAGGCATAATGAAAAAGATATTAAATCCTCAAAGGAAAGCAAAGAAGACACAAAAAAGTCAGAAAAACACCACAAATCTCATAAAAGATCCAAAGAAAATAAAGATAATAGTAAAAGAAAGAAAAGAGAAAAATCTGCTTCTAGAAGTATATCAGAAAATGATAATGATCATTGTGATGGCTTGGAGCTATTAGAATCTGAAGTAATGTCTGAGTCAGACGAAGAAACAATAGCAGAAGAATGTAAAAGAATTTTTGAGGAATATGTACCGGAATCAAAACCAAAAAATGACCAAGAAAATTGTAAACAAGAAGCACCTGCAGAAAGTGAAGAATACATACCAACAAAAAAGAGAATTTCCAGAACAGTAGATAAGAATATAAAGGTTGTGGCTAGGGCTCCAGTTAAACCGGATTTCAAACTTAATGCAGCGCAAGCAATGGCTGAAAGATTATCCAAAGTGAAACAATTTCATGTGTCTAAAAATGAACAGGAGCAAAAAAATATTCCGGTTAGTAATATAATTTCTAAACCAGAAAGCTCATTACAATTCTCAACTCCAACAAGTTCAAAAATTCGCATAGCTCATGTACCATATGCATCAACATTATTAACAGCTAAGAAAACAATGACTAGTAATAATGTAACAAAGCCTATCAGTCAACCTTCTACAAGTTTTACTTCGATACAAACTGTTAAAAAGGGGGTACAAAGGGTTGCACATGTCCCTAATGACAAGTTTATAGATAGACCAGGTGTTTTAGAACCCTTAGGATCCAAGATTCCTGCAAACATACGATCTACTTATTTGAACTTAATGATAGATCAAACTCTAAAAATATATTTATCATCTGTAGATGCTTATGCAAGAGCCCAACATGAAGAATTGACAAGCAGTAAAAAATGCAGTACAGTACCAATTTATAAAAATTCTGCTGTACTTGCTATAAGTAGGTTAAAGAAAGAAATACTGGAATGCAATGGTGTAAAGAAATCAGGAATGGATTGTGCTACATTACAAAAAATGCCAAATGCTATGGAGAAATCAAACTCTGCTGGATCATGGAGTATTGAAAGTAGAAGTAAAAAAACATATGACGACAGAGCACAATATACTGGAGCCAAACTTTACAATAATATTAAAAAATGGATTCTGACAGAAGAGCAGCTAAGGGAAAATGGCTTTCCACGTCCCCATGAAAATGGTGAAAAGGGCAGGGCAATTATATATGGACAAAATAAACAAAAACCACCAAAAGGCTTTATCAGAACTTGTTGTAGGTGTAAGAAAGATTATACAGTGAATAAAAAGGGATTTCCTTCTGTTAAAGAAGAATGTATATATCATCCCAATAATAAATATAGAGTAAGGGGTGAAGTTCGATATCAATGCTGTAGCCAAGATGGAACTTCAGATGGGTGCTGCATTGCTGAAAGTCATGTGTATGAATATGTAGATTTTGAAAATCTGAAAGGATATGTAAAAACTCTTCCTCCAGAAAAAGAGATGGATGATTACGGTGTTTATTCTTTAGATTGTGAAATGTGTTATACAACTCAAGGCTTGGACTTGACTCGAGTGACAGTTATCAATTCCTCATGTAAAGTAATATATGAAACGCTAATAAAACCACTTCATCCAATTATTGATTACAACACAAGGTACTCGGGTATAACAGAAGAGCAAATGTCTCATGTTAAAACTACATTACTTGAAGTGCAAGCTACTTTACTCACAATGTTTAATAGTAAAACAATTTTAATAGGACATAGTCTAGAATCCGATTTCAAAGCACTTAAATTAATTCATGACACAGTTATAGATACAAGTGTATTATTTCCACATAAAATGGGACCTCCATACAAAAGGGCCTTAAGAAATTTATCTTCTGAATATTTAAAAAAAATAATTCAAAACTCTGTAGATGGTCATGACAGTGCAGAAGATGCTACTGTTTGTATGGAGCTTTTACACTTTAAGCTAAAAGAGGACCTTAAAACTAGATGATTTTATTTAATTTTTTCTTTAACAGGAATCTGGATCCTTGACTTTTATAATATTTTTTTCCCAAGATAGTTAAAACAGGTTAATTGAGATTAAGATTACCTAATGGATTTCTCACAGATTTGTGATGAACTGTTATATTAGTTAGTTCTTTAAAGAAACGAATCTTCAATGGCGGCGCTTATCATTCCCTCTCGCTCACACACGGCCGTACGGTATGCAAAAAAAAATGGAAAAATAAAATCACTAAAATGTATTTGATTTTCCCTATAATAGTTTTTATCATAAATTTACAATGACAATTATGCATTTGCGAAAGTAAATAATGTTTTATTGGAATTTGACAAAATATGTTCTTTGGGAAAAGTTGTTCAGTTTTATGGGCTTATTACAAGTATTATGGGGATTTTATTACATTCTGTATACGTAAATATGATAATTCATATAAATACACAAATACAATAACAAAAAAGTTTGTCAACAAACAATTTGAAATAATTAATAAAATAATTATCAATTTACGTTATTTTTATTTTCTTTTTTGATGATCCTACCATCTGTCAAAGTCAGCTTTGGCCGCCATTGAAGATTCGTTTCTTTATTGAACTGACTAATACCTATTTAATTTTTTGTAAATGGTGAATCTTTTATTTGAGAGCACTATATTTAAGAATATAGTTATGTATTCTCATGTTAAAATACCTTTTTATCTATTTATTAAAGCAATATAATATTTAACTTAACATTTAAGGGTATATTGTAAGAATAATTCTTTTATAAAATATTTTTTTAAATCCTATAGTTTTATTGCAAGACACAGCCTTGTAATGTAATACCATTTTAGTGTTCAAATATTCATATTCTTCAAGTGTTTTTATGCAAATTTGGAGCCATAATTTGATTTTGTTTGATTCGCAGATCTTGGATTTTGATAAAATATATCAAATCAAAATTTCTTTATTTCAGGACACATCCTAACCTGCATAATATTAAAAATGCGAAAGTTTGTTAGGTGTGGTTAGGATGGATGGACGTTTGTTACTCTTTCACGCAAATACTTCTGAACCGATTACAATGAATTTGATACGTATCCCCGCAATCCTACAGAAACTATGCGGGTTTTTCTATGAAAACGCGGGCGAAGCCGCGGGTGGAGATCTAGTTTTTTTTTTATAATAATTTTAGGTTGCATGCATTTTAGTGAATTAGCACAACCATAAAATATTATCAAGTAAAATAATAAAATAAAAATAGATTACCTACTTAAATATGTTTCTTAACTTGGTTAAAAACCTTGTTCACATTGACTCAATACGGTATTTAACCTGTACGTAGGTAAACACCATAATTTGTATTCATAATGAAGATTCTAATTATTTTATTGCAGTCTAATAGACACATTTTCCTTAGGTACCTAACTCAAAAGTACTGGTTTATCGTGATTCAAGGACTGATTGCAAATAGGCAGTGCAGTTTTCGAAGAAAATTACAAATAATTAAAACAATTGAAAATATATCGAATGAGTTATAATTTAATTGAAGTGTTAGCATAAAGTGTTATTTTGTTTTGTGTTGTTAGGTTAAATATTAATTGCACAATCTAAATAATAAAATACAGACAATAAATAGTAAGAGTGTATTTAGTAAATGTAAACAATATAAAACACTTGTACTCAGTTCAGTAAACATAAAAAAACAATTTGAAAAGAAAAATTCAAGACTTCAGAAATTGTTATAATAGATTTATTGCAATCCAACAATTTACTTATAAATATATTATCAGTGAGAGTAACAAAAAAAAAAATACATATTGTATGATGAGTAGTGAGAAAGTAAACAATTTTTAAAACACATGAGAAAATTAATTAATGAAATTCTTATCAGATTATTAAATTAACAGTAAGAATGATTGATGAAAACGTAACTAAAAAACTGATTTACAAAGGTCTCTAATAAAATTTATTATCTCCTGTATCTAAAGTATGAAATAGTGTTTACTTTTTATACCATTTATTTGCAGTTATTGCCTATTTTATATGGTTACATTTTGCAGTATTGATTACTATGATTCTACAATGAGAATAAAACATTAAAAGTGAAATACATAATGCTATATTTTATTCCTACTAACATTTAGATTTTATGGGAACTCTTATACCAAAAAATTATGTATATTTATTATTCCTGCCCAGGCTAAAGTGGCAGTAATGGTACATTTGGTAATGTAATGGTAATTGTTATTTTACACACTTGTCCCAATGAATAACAGTTTCAGCCCATATTGAGTAGAGCATTTTTATTATTTGATATAGGGGCCCAAGCTCCCATGCGCGCCTTGTTAATCAATAAATGATTGTTCTACACATGCTTTGACCCGCTTTTCATATTCTCTCCTATTCTCTTTATAAAGTTGGGCAGCCATTGAATTTGCTGGAGAATTTGGGTTGGGGTCACTTAATAATGACTGAAAAGAAATTGAATGATGTATTAAATTGTTTTGTAAAAAAATATAAATGAAGTAATCATAATAAATAATTTCATTATTTGTATTACCTGTATAGAAGTTAAAATTGCTGAAACATCATAAGTAGGACTCCATCTGTTTTGCAATATGTCTAAACATATTCCTCCATCAGCATAGACATTAGGATGAAACATTTTAGATACAAAACGAACTGTGGGGGGTTTGTTTGGATATTCTTCGGTAAATTCAATAGTTAATTTAAATGTACCATCCTCAAATGGAGTGTCATGAGGTCCGAATATAACAGCATTCCAGATCATAATATTATTATCAGTTGGGGCTCCTGAAACACCAGTTGGTGGATCTTCTTGAAGGCTGAAAATATGAATTCATTACTGAGACATATGTTTGTTTCAAGATCTTGTGACAATTATTAATGTCTAAAACCTTTTAATGAGGTCATAATTCTTTTGTTACGAAAACACTCATAACTGTACATATTTGATTTCGTTTAAAATATCTGAATCATAAATGCGATCGAAGGTGACGCATTATTCTGTTTATAGCACAAACGTTACAGGCAGAAATAAAAACATTAATATCAAAATCGATTCCTGGTGCATGAATATGTAGAACAAAATAGAAAATCAATGTATGTGGCAAAGATAATTATTTTGATGAAAAGAAAATAGCTATATACTTTAACTTTACAAATTCTTAAGGAAAACACTACTTTAAAATATAACAAACCGTTTAAAATCCCTCATAAGACGTCGTCTGGCAGGAGTTGACATTTTGATTTCACAAAATTATATCACTTCACGATGAAGCAAAACAGTTTATTCTAATCAGTCGAGATTTATAGTACTTCATGCGATTGATTTCTCACTATATGTTTATGTTAAAGCTACGTCTTTGTTGTTTGATTGTACCGATTTTTCTCGTCTCCACTAGAGAAAAGGTTGTCAGTATGACCATGAATTCAGCAAAAAAAACGAGCCATGATCACTGCGATGCAAAAACGTCACTAATAAATTGCTAGTTGTAAAAAATATGAATCATAGACCAACTGAAAGCCTTTTCTCTGTTTTGGATAAATATATTAAACATCACATTGTGATCTAAAAGCACTATTGAATCACATTTTTTCATTCTTCAAAGCTAAGTATGGCATTTTAAATTAGTATTTAGTTTTAATATCTCATCAAATGTTCTGATTTGCTATAGACATAGCAAATACAGTTTAAAAAAATGTAATATAATGTAGGTGTTGTAATTGTAGATTGTGTCATTATTATGGGTATCTAATTAATTTTAAATAGGTATGTATTTAATTTTCTTGAACTTACTAATATTCATTTCTAATTAATATTAATTAATAACACAGATTAATAATTAGTACAAGTTAATTGCCAGGTAAGAAAAAAATAACAACGACAAATCAATGATTATAGAATAGGCTAAATGACAGCAACAAGCAATGAGCCAAAGAGGATATAATCACTACCCCCGTTTTCCAATTACAGCACTAGAGCGCATTATGCTTAACGTTGAATGTTCCAACTACAGCAACGCTTCGCACAATCGAGCACTAGAAAAAGTAATGCGCGTGAATTGATGCGTGCAATCGATTTATTGTTAGTAATTATTAATTGTTGGAAACAATTTTAAAGCTTTCGTTTCATTGTACTTTTTTCGAAATAATCAAAGTTATTTCAAATTGTGTTAAAAAAAATAAATATAAGTATGGATGAAGGCACAAACATTGAAAAAAATGTTAATGAAATAATCAAAATCCAAATTACTTAAAATAACCGTAAATATGTTTCAACCAATTATTATGTATACCACTTTATTTACACATTAATGAGGTTATTGCTAACTCTATGAATATTTTTTTTTTCAACACTGAATTTAGCGCAACCTGCTGGTGCGTTTCATGTTCCAATTAAGCATCAGCATAATTCGGCATTGTGCGGCACTGAGTCGCATTATGCTCTGTAATTGGAAAACAGCCTACGGGCGTATTCAGAAAGAAAGCTTGAAACTTATAAGCGCTTATAAGCGCTTATCGGCGCTTATAAGCGCTGGTAACCCGCGCAGGAAAATATATGAACATGCGCTTATAAGCGCTGATCGGCGCCGACAAGTTTGTTGAAACTTGTTGGAACTTGTCGGCGCCGATCAGCGCTTATAAGCGCATGTTCATATATTTTCCTGCGCGGGTTACCAGCGCTTATAAGCGCCGATAAGCGCTTATAAGCGCTTATAAGTTTCAAGCTTTCTTTCTGAATACGCCCTATGTTTGCAATGGGCCTCGGCAAGCTCTAGCATTGATGTTGACCATAGAGTAAAGTAATACTGTCAGTGGTCAGCTGTGTGACAGTGTGATCACCCCGTATAAATTATATTACGAATGTGGAACTGACGTAGGAGATATAGATCATATATTTTTTGCATGCCCCTTACTTGACCACTCTTCGTTTATATCCAACCTACTATCCCTTCGTATTCCATTTCCTACTCGTATGTTATGTTTACTACAAAATCCTATAAAGTTATACAACGCCTTATCATCATTTATAATAAGTAATAATTTAAAGTTATAATAATATAAACATATATGTATATTTGTATCTAGTACCGTAGTATATTATTATTAGTCTGTGCTAGTACCTAACATAAAACGTAAATATAATATGTAAATAATAATATAAATAGTAATCTATGTATATATAAATATTTCCCAACTCCTCTGACTTAAATCCAAATCTCCTCACCTTATTCCTTACCGCGAATTGTTTCCTTACCTTTTATCATACTTACTTGACACTGGCAAATAGTCACATCTTCTTGCCATAAAAAGCAAAAAAAAAAAAAAAAAAAAAATTATATTACTCTATGGTCAAGATCAGTGATGTTGTTGATAGTAGACATGCGCAAAACAGTACGTCAAATAGTAATGCAACATCACGCATCTCTTCCACGGAAGTGATATTACTCCGTAACATCACACATTACCCGATCGATTTTTAATGAAATGATGACATTAATAATATTATAATGTTTATATCTGAGGTTTATATTATATTAATGGTGATATGTGAAGTATTACAGATCATATTGAAAAATAGCAATAATAACTGCAATACTTATTAGTTATTACATATCGTAAAATTACAATTTAAGTAAATATTTAAAAAATGTAGTTGATTTTCCTTCAAACTTGGCCACGTACTTTATGTTGTTTGTTAATAATTATAATGAACGCAAGCAAATGTAAAACAAAATAAAAAAAAGTGAGTGATGCGAGTGATGTTTGTAACTGATGCGTAATGCGTGATGTTGCATTACGTGTCAAAGTGATGTTACTTTTGTACTATTACACGCATTACCTACCCATGTCTAGTTGATAGTTGATTCATGATTTAATTTATTTATTTATATATTATAATTAAATAATAACATCCATATCTGCGCATCATGGATACATTTGAGCTTCCACTGTATGAGCTTCCTTTAGATCGTTGAGGTGTGAAACTTTGTGTAATACTTTCCACAACGTGATATTGGCAAAACTGGCAAGTGGCAACGCAGTACTGCCATCATTCATCAAAAAAGTTGCATTGAATTGAAAAATAACAATAATAATAAGTCAACCTTCATTTTCTGATTCCTGAAAAATTTACAATGAATGAGAATACAAAAAAACTATTTTTTAATAAATCAACGGTTAGTATTATTTCATTTCTTGCTTGAATCATTAATACTTACAGAGTTATAATATTATATTATGTAGTCCTAAATATTTTTTGTTTCAATTCAAAGCTATTCAGTTTAAAAGCAGAACTATTGAAAAAACAAGAGGAGGTACAAGAAAAGAAAAATCTTCCACAACATCGCTTAGAGAATTTTAAGCCTTCAGTAAAAACATCTGATAAACACAGACAAGAAGGTCAAAAAGAAAGAAGATCACTCAAAGATAATCTTGTAGCCAAGAACATTGATGACTCAGAGGCCTTTCGGAAGTCAAAGTAAGTAAAGTATTCAAAAACCTGATTCTCAGCTTATTTTCGTCATTCATTACTTGACTCAAAAGTCTTACCATATTTGAAGCTACTTCCTATATGTTTAATGACTATTTGATAAGTAATATATGATATTATGTCTTATTTGAATATGAGCAATATATTATATTGAGTATAGTATTCGACAGCTAAGCATGTTCAGACATAAAATAATGACAACTATTCATCCACAAAAATATTAAATCAAAAGTTACGTCTAACAATAATATATATCTATATATATATATATATATATATATATATATATATATATATATATGAAATTCTTTCTTTATATTCTCTCTATATATTTGCAGGGCTGCATTGGAAAAGAAAGCTCAGTTATATGAACATCTAGCAGATAGTGCCGGAAGCTCACAATTGGCTGATCGCTTCTTAGTTGATTTCAAAGAGAAGAAACAACAAGATGTTACAAAAAGGGAGAGTTGTGATACAAAAAACGATGCAGTTGTAGAGTCAGATACTGAAGTTTATAAAGAAGATGATGATGGCGATTGGTATTGCATTTTTATATTATAATATTTAATATTAATCATAAAATTATATATTTTTTTCACTGATCCATACTTATTTACGTTTCTACTATCGAGTTTATTAATAAATAATAAGTTAATGCATATTTTATAATATTTACAGGGTAGAATATGTAGATTGTTTAGGCAGGACAAGAAAATGCCTCAAATCCGACTTAGATCTGTACAAAAAAAGGGATCAAGAGCTAATAAAGTTAATGCCTAGCAATAAAGATGAAGCAGACGCTGAACAATCGGTAAGAGTTTTTATATGTATGTTGTTATCTCGAAAGACTTGAAATACATTAAAATAGGAGGCAGAATATAATATTGCATACATTTTCTTCCAACCACCTAGTTAATCTTTTAGGACTTTTTTTATATTTATTGCATGAATGATATGATAGATCACATATTACAATTTGTTCAAATTTCTTGTGCTATTATAAGTTAATTTTCCTGTGAATTTAGTATTTACGTAAGTTTATTTTTTATTAGGGCTTTTTAAGTCAAAAATATAGTATTTAGGATGATATTAATTACGATGTGTATAATTCTAAAATATATTGCACAGGCTTCATCAAAACCAGAAAAACCATTTTTAGTGCAAAAAACAAATGACTATCTGCAATCATTAAGGGAGAAATGGGAACAGAAAGAAAAGGAGCTATTGGCAAAAGACAATGACATTCATTACCAAGATCTTTTGTTTGATGGTAAGTTTATTAGCAATTTGAAGTTATTATGAATAGTTACTATGAATTTGATGAAACAAAATTATCAATCACATATAACACGTTTTTAGCGTGCGTCAGAGTGTTAACCTGATGCTGAACATTACACCTATGCATGCTAAAAACGATGATATTCTCCTAAATACTGCCTATAATGTGATGTATATCTATAATTAATGTGATGTATAGTGTACGCATACTATTTTTCTCTAGAACCTGCACTGCGTTAAAGAAGCGATCTATCTAAAAAAGTCTAGTTATTTCTTATGAAATGAGTATATTAATACTCCATGATTTAAGTTACCTCCAAGTCAATTATACACATGTCACATCATGACTATTCACAAATTATAGTCTAAAAAACTGTGACTTGTTCTTTGTTGTAGAAACAGGTATTTGTGTAACACATTTTTTTATATTAACTTGAAAAATAATTTACAGAGGCAAGAATGCACGGTGTTGGTTATTATTCGTTCAGCACGGATGAAGCGGAGCGTAGGAAGCAAATGGAGGAACTGATCAAAAAGCGAGATGAAACACTTAAAGCCCAAAAGCAAGCTGAAGAAATGAGGAAGAAGCGCGATGAATTGGTAGCAGCTAGAGTAGCTGCAGCTCGGGCTAGGCAGAGAATGAGAGCAGGCTTGCCACCAGAGGACCCTGAAGGTGAGTCAAATTATTACGAACTTCTCATTTAGGAAAATAAAATAAAAAATAGTTTGCAAATTATATTAATTGAACAACCTTTTTATTGCAGAAAAGAAAAACGAATTCACTAAATGCCTTCTTGAATTCTTAAACGAAAAGAAAAATGAAGCCGAGAATAAAGCAAAAGAGGAAGAGAAAAGATTGCGAGAGGAACGCGAAAAAGAAAGGCAAAAGCAAAGGGAGGCATATATACGCGAGTGGGACTTGGGTAAAGAAGGCGTTGAGGATAAAGTGAAGAAATTTAAAGAAATGACACAGGAGGAATATGTGGAACAACAAAGAGCGAAACGGATTGATGAATTCGCACCCCCCGAAACATCTAACGTTTCTCTTAAATCAAAATATACCTTTGACAACCAAGGGAATAAACGAGATTCAAATATACAGAAGACGTGGTCAGATGTCAGACCTAAAACACCACCTCCGCCTGATATTGGTGATGTTAGTAACATAGAACCAAAGGGCCTTTATTTCACGACAAAGAAACAAGAGAAAACTGTAAAGTATAAAAACTTTATAAAAGCACAAGAAGTAGTTCCTATACAAAACGAATTAAGTGATGAAGAGGATGAAACAAAAAACAAGAGGCCCGAAAAAAGAAAACATGAATCAAATCACGCTGAAATAGCACCACCACCAACTTACGAATATTATGGGCCTGTTCCCAAAAACGTTAAATCGAAAACCCCCTTTCATTCTGATATAAGGGAATCCTTTGCACAGGGTGCAAAAAGTTTAGAAGCAAAACCAAGTAGTATACATTTATCAAAACATTATGACTTCACATTTGATTAGAGTGTATCTGTTGGTTTTAATTTTGAAATAAAACAAAATATTATATTACAAATCATATTTTATTGCACAAATACTAAATGTATTTCCCAATTTTTATAAATCGCTTTTTACTTATTTTTACCTACACTAATATCACAACACAATGCTTTAATGAAAAAAAAAGGTGAGATCATAATTGACTACAAAGAATACTAGCTCGTGAAAGGATATATGTATTATGTAATTTTTATTTGTTATTTAAAATACGGTCTCGAAATAAAAGTTAAACACTGCAATAATAAGCAAATATAGGTTTAATTTGAACTTTTCAGAACCATTCTTATGGTTTGCTTTCTCAGTTGTTATTTCTATCCCTTCAGTGGTAGTTACGGTTGACTCTTCAGATAAAGTTGTCTGGACATTTTCTTTACCGTTTACAGCATTTGGTTTGACACTTTCTTGCAGTGCTTCTGCAGTAGGTAATTCTTCACTAGGCTTTATTAAATTGTCCGGCAATGGGTTATCAACCTTATTTAGTTCTGTAATTTTTATCGTAGATTCTAATGATACAGGCGTTGTTTCTATATTATTATTCTCATCTATACTCTCAGTCATTTCATTTGTTTGAAGTGTAGTTTTCTCAGCTTCATGTTTATCGTCATCGACATTAATTTCTGGATTTTTATCTGTAACTGGATCTTCTGATTCGCCTTCAACCAGTGATTCACTTTCTTCTGAATCGTTGACTATTTTTATATGAGTTACAAAATTCTTCTCATTCATATATTTTTTATTCGTTTCGTTTTGTTTGAATTCTATAGCAATTAAACTAGGATTAGTACTGGGAATATTTTCTTCAATGTCAATTGTTGTCACAATAGGTTCATTGATGCTCTTTTTGGTTCGTTTTTTTATTTGTTTTTGAGTTTTTTCCATAAGTTCTGCGAATGCCTTATCTTCACGATCAGTGTTTTGTCCATTGCAAAGGTCTCCTTTGCAAGGGCATGTCATTTTCCACGTTTTTGTAGTATTGCAAAAATCTAAATAACATTCGTCTTGATAAATTTTCACACAGTATCTTGATTCTACGTACGCTGAAATGTAACAAAAAATACAGCATAGTTTATGTACGTTTTATTTTTTAAATATAACGATTGATTTATGTATTACCTACATATTACTTTTTTATTCTATATGTTTAAAACAACGAAACAAGATACATAATATTCTTAATGTTGTTTTCTATTTATATAATTACTGACCCGATTTTAAAGAAATCTTGACTGACTGTTATATTTAATATTGATGTCTGATACTATAAAGACTTGAGTTGCTATTTTGTTGGAAGCCTTAAATTAATTATTGGTATTGTATTTATAATTCCTACATAACATTAAGGTAGGCTTAAGAAATGATTAATAACTTATTTACCCTGTAAATGTTCTATATCAAAGATATGATTAGGTACAACACAGTCCCATCGCAATACAACTAGTTCTGTTGTAACATACTTCTGTCACAACTCACACAGAATTAGGTTTGTACGTTGTTTTAAAAAAGTGCTTTTAATTACGTGGAGCTGTCGCTACAATTGCGCAGTGCGTGAGGCCCGGGTCGCAGGTCGTGACGTGCGCTTTGGGCGCGTCGCACGGCGGCGCGCGGCGGCTGCGGTGCACTTGCTCAGCGAGCGGGCCGCACCAGTAGCACTGTCTGCCATCTTCAGCGTTTATGTACACTGGAAGTAGAGAAATACATACATTTTTAAACAAAATAGTTCTAATGTTATAAATTTTTCAAGAATAGAATAAATTGATTGCTCTGGCGGGATCACGGGTGGCTGAATTGGTCGGGCGCGGCATCCGCCCGGGATTGGTGAGAAACGCGCGTTCGAATCCAGCCTCGTGATTAAATTTTTTATATTCTTTAAAAATTTATATTTACAAAGCATTTAAATGCCATAAATCCAAAATATAAAGTTTTAATGTTTTTTCTGTTTTACGTAGAAAAGTGTTAGAAGCTTTATTGTAGGTACTATCCTATTATCATTATAATTATTAAGCTAGCTTTTTTTAAGTGGTGAGAGTTTATATTATGCATCTTACATATCTCATTTATTGAGATATAGATGCGTCATATTTATTTCATATACCATTTTTGTACGGTATCTGTGTCATACTATTTCAATACTGCTTTTAATCTATTTCCGCAACGCCGTACAAAAATCATGGAGACAAGGGGAAAAAATCTCTACCTGTACTTTCGAATTCTCATCTGCACTCAGTTTGAATCTTATTATTTTATGCTCTTATATTGTTCTAGATAGGTCACCTGGTGGTTCAAATGATCCATAAATTTTTCAACATGGGCCTGTACCTAGTCTATAAGGTATTCGGTATCAATCTACAAAGATTTCAAATATTCTTGAATAACTGTTACACTCGATAAGGTTCATTAATGTAGTCGTACCTAATTGATATTTAATTAATATACAGTCGGGAGCAAAATTCGATGAGCGTCTTGGGGTGGGGCAGTAAATGTATTATTAATTAATTATAGGTGTATGTACAAGGTTTGCCTAATATTCGTTTGAAGATATTTTAATGAATATTAGAATTACACATACGATGACTTTGAATTCCCGTCATATCCATATTAGGGTTAAAATATCTTACCAGAATTATGTAATTGTGAATGTAACGTTCACGAGCATTACCTACTAATTATTTGTAATCCAAAGAGCTCACGTTTAATCCACACTGACAGACGTGCGATTAATCTAGTCCCTACTGTTTCATATAATATTCCCTCGCGTCACGCCAACTGCGGTGGTTTGAAGGTAAACACGTAGTTATTCGTTCTAATAATGTCGATGTTTTTACATTGTATTTCTGTAGAAACAATGCTTGAGAATATAAAATGCAATAAATGTGCAAATTCAAAACATAAGTAAATTCAAATTCCAGGGGCTACGGGGCTACGCCAGCTACGTATTTCATTCGAAGACTATTGTTGTCAATATAATATGATGAATGAATGAATGAAAATGCTTTAATGCTTTGAAAATAAATATGTAAAATAAAGACAAGATTTTACAGGAATAGCAAGGGGCGGCCTTATCGCTAGGGAGCGATCTCTACGGTTTACCACTACACTACGGTCTCTATATTATATTATATTACCTACTACAATTTTCTCATGAAAGCTGCAAATAACAATTGGCAATGAATTGATTACTATTGCGTAAACGGATAATCGCGTTATGTTTGGATTGATATATATTTATTACGAATATAAGTACTTACATAATATTTTATAATGAAGTATGAAAATTATTCAATGCTGTAACCATTTTCACATTACATTATTAAATATTTAACGCAATAATATGAAAGTACAAATTATTCTCTATTGAAGTAAAGTATTTCGTCTCATATTGTATTCTTATACAGCGAAGTCTTGACACAAGCGTTTAACAATTTAAGATAAGTGACGATGGAGTAACGTTCTATTCCAAGCCCAACTTGACACCTAAAGTTAGGAAAACTTTGTCCTTTGCATGTTTTATTGAGCATGTTGCGAGACTTCTATAAAATAGGAAGTTCATGATTTCTGAGGTATTTCGTGAAGCATCTGTAGACCGTACAAAAATATTATCAAACTGTAAAGTTTGGTTGTTTATTGGTATTAGATGGTCAATTTATCGATGAAGTCTTATAGGCTATATTGCTGTATAACGTTACGTAGGGACACAGCTAGTAAAGCATAATTATTATCTCGGTAGGTATTATTCTATTTAACATCACTATATAAAGGTAGTTTAAAGCTACAAAGGTGTATTTATTAATATTACTAGATTTCCGCCCGCGGCTTCGCCCGCGTTTTCAAAGGAAAACCCGCATAGTTCCCGTTCCCGTGGGATTTCCGGGATAAAACCTATCCTATGTGTTAATCCAAGTTACCCTCTATATGTGTGCTAAATTTCATTGTAATCGGTTCAGTAGTTTTTACGTGAAAGAGTAACAAACATCCATACATCCATACATCCATACAAACTTTCGCCTTTATAATAGTATTAAGATTAAGGACATGATTATCAATTTTATTACGTAAATTTTTAGTTTATTTCCAAGTTCCAGCTTGTCGGCTACTAAAAATAAACAAAGTAAATATTCGTAACTAAAGCTTTTTACCTACGTAAACTAAACTTTGACAATCTAAATGTCTGAATTATTCAAGTAAAGATCCAATAATGATCGATAAATATCAACATTTCATTTCTGACCTATGTAGAAAGAATCGTATAATGCCTATAATTATTGTGGCTTTGTTCCGTTACAATAATTACGTATAATTTTATAACGTGTCTCCCATTGTCAATTGGGTCAATTCAACAATGAGTATAAAAGTTCACCATAGAATACACTTGGGAAAGTTTTGCAATATGTTCCCTTATTTGAACATGTTTCAATGGAATAAAAGAATTTATAAGCTCACTACGTAGGTAGTGAAGTTATTCAGTTTTATTTTCAACTAAAATATAATAAAGGTTTTAATAATGTTTTTATTTTACTGTTCTGTGATTTTTCCACCAATAATATATAAATATTAAAAAGTGATTCAAGAAGGTTATTGTATTGATTTTCTTTACAGACAAAGAAACTTTCAATTTAAATTATGTATAAGGCAGATATTATCATGGGAATCGCGTCAGCTTCTTCCATGGTCAAAGAAATGCGTGAATATTTAACCACATGTTGGATATAAAAGCAATTTGATACCTTTACAGTACATATGTACTACATTAATATATGTATGTGCAGTATACAGCAGTGGGTGTGTAAAAGATATCAAATTTATTTCATAATAAACAATCTTTCAGTTATCACGTCTCAGAATATCTAATGAATGTATATGAAAATACTGTAGCGTATAATTTATACAAACGCACATGTAAAACGACGAACGACGTTTGATGTCCACGCATTAAAAAAAAAGGATCTGCAATTATGATTCTATGTTTTTTAACTTTAATAAAAAATGTTTCCAATAACATCAAACAAAAAAATGTTTTAGCAGCTACCAATTTAATTCAAATTTACGAAAA
Organism: Colias eurytheme; assembly: GCF_061535395.1. Classification (NCBI taxonomy): domain Eukaryota; kingdom Metazoa; phylum Arthropoda; class Insecta; order Lepidoptera; family Pieridae; genus Colias; species Colias eurytheme. The sequence goes on along the minus strand of NC_142999.1, from coordinate 5,501,682 downwards.
CTAAGCTTAAATAAAATTTCAGCAAACAACGAAAATAAATTGTGATTGTTCCAAAGCTTTGTTTTTGAATCGGTGTTTATTTGTTACAAAACAAAACGAAAAGCGAATTAAAACGGTAGCGTTTATAACAAAAGTTTATATTTCGATTGCTATATTATTTATAGCGGGAATACTCACCACTTAACGAAATGAAAGCCGCAACGCTCAGCAGAAATGTTGATGTTGAACCGTAAAACTTTGTTCCCGCCATCTGAGTCCGGCGAAGTATCCAAGAAAATGAAACATGAAAAATAGATTACACTACTTTACTGGCTGAGGAATATAAAATATTAATATTATGTGGGAAACTAATTAAAAATTCCAAATATTGTTTAGCTTAGCTTTCCAATTAAAATAACTGGTTTAGCACAATGTGTTCAAAGACAAATGAATATATATTTGTTGTAATAGAAGATAGATAGATACCTAGATTGTCTCTGTATTTTCCTTCATGGACTGAAGTAATGTGTTGAATGTGACGAGTGATAAGGACAGTTCGCGCGCACGCCAGGCGACTACGCGCACACTGCGCCTTTTCAACCGCTCGTAGCGCGTAGCGGTGACGTAGCCGTAACTAGTTCGCTGTCGTGTAAACTGCTATAAATAATTGCTTGTAGTATGTAGTACGAAGAGCTCTTAAATAAACAGGGTGTTTTTAAAAGCGTTAAATACGTACTTTTATTTTTTGATAGTTTATTTGTGTAAAATAGTCCATTCTATTTTACTCATTATAATGTATAACGGGTTTGAGTCCCGCCTCGATCTCGTGATCGAATTTTTCTATTTTTTATAAATTTATATGTATTTATAAAGCATTTGAATGCTATTAAACCAAGCTATCAATATGCGAAACTTTCAATATTATTAATTATACTATTATTGTATGATTCCATGAGTTTAATGCTCATTCATAATAAAATGGCTTTTGTGCGAAACTCAAAAAATTTCAGCAAAACAGCAATGATTAAAAAAGACAAAAGTTTTCATAGCAATACACAACTTTGGATTAGTTTCAGCATTTTGTTTTAAAAGCATAAAATATTGTTTGCTTCAATGTGAACGGGAAGTAATTGGATTTTGGTTGGTTTTAGATGAGCAGCCGGAATTCCCGTTTGTATTAGGTATTTGGCTAGATATTGTGGTCGTGGGAGGCATTGTGAACGATGTAGGTCATCAGAGCATCGCCGTGCAGTCTGCAATGCGGTGCCTAGCGCCACTCGAATCATTCATTTTTATAAAATGAACACGGTGTAAGAGACAGTGGACATCGATCACAGATTTTGTAGATATAATAATTTGATTCGTGTAACAATATAGCATGATATCATGCAAAGTAAAACTTGTTTTCGTAGATAATTGTCATGATACTTATTTATTTTGCTGTTGATATCAAATATTTATTGTATCTTATTATTTTATAATTTGAATAACTAACGCAATATGTAGTGTTAAAGTGATAACATGTTTTTACATAGATTATTCTTTTAGAAATATATGTATTCAATAATTCATTAATAATAAATAAATTAATTAATACATTATGCAGAACGTTGTTATTCAGACGCAGACAGACATTCATCGAGATTGCAATTTATTTTGTATCTACATTTGGGATTAGGGTTGGAGTACAAATAAAATAAATGATTTCAGGTGAAGCATATATTTTATTTTCGTATATACTCGTAATATGTTGTACAGAGTTTGTTAATTTAAATTGCTTCACGTTACACTGACAGTTAAAAATTAAACATGGCCGCTATGAGGGTTTCGGGATTGGCGGGAACGAATTGTACGCTGTGATATTTATGCAGAGGTTGGGTAGACTGGTCTTCTATCTTCATTATAGGTACTTCGAGCTGCCAGCAGTGTTGTGCGAATTGCGATAAATGGCACTATTTGTATAGATTTGCACACTTGAGGCGTATTTCACCTTTATATTCGTTACTAAGCAATCTCGGCTTAACCTGGAAAAATGCGTTCGTACCGTCGCTCATAAAATTGTTTATTTACGATAATATACTGTTTTTTCGTAAAGATTAGTAAAGGAGATAATATTGTTGTAATATCTATTCAATCGTTGTCCATATAGAAGGATATTTCCTTTAGAGATATGTATTTGAAATGTTATACTTTCAATAATGCACATTATACATGAGCTTAAAGGTGCCCGTTTCGTGTTTACTGTCTCGAGAGAATGCCACGTCTTCGTGTTAGATAAACGTGTTATCAATATATCTGTTTTTCCGTGAGAGGGGTGGATAATGTGAGGTGTGAATTTAAAAGGATTTTCGAGTTCGTAAAAAATATAATAACATGTCCTTATTTTCCTCACTTGAGAGTTTCAATTAAGTATTTTTGATTCATCAAATAAATTCACAGGATATAACAATAAAGTGAAATCATATGAAATAAATATATAAACTACTTATATAAGTATATCGCTTCCTCACTGCTCGCTCGTGATAATAATTTATTTGTGTTCCAATTTTTTACCAAATCGAAGGACTATTTTTAGTAAATTTGAGTATACAAGTGCTGCAAACATTTGATTAAATCTATTATAAAAAGTAAAATCATTCAAGTAGTATTAGTACTAGAAATAGGTATTTTTCGTTGTGTATTAGATATTGTCATCTAATAATGCAAATAGGCTAAAGGAAATTACTATTGACTGTATTTACATAACAAAATGAAACGGACTTTTACACTGGGGTAGATCCCTTTAAAAATAATAAAAAGTGCAAAAAAATCGCAGTCGGATGAAACCCATTAGAAAAGGAGGGGAATATGATGAAAATTAAAGGAAAAATAAATTACGGTCAATCCGAGTTCGGGAAGTGGGAGGGGGGAGCCTTTAAGAGAAAAAAATGGTTTCTCTCGATTTCCGACAAAACTACAAGTCCTACGGAAAAAAGTTCAATGGCAAAGTTGTAGGTAATAAAAAAATCTACAACTTTTGTATTGACAATTTTTTCACATAACCTCAAAATTTAGGTGAAAAATTCAAAAAACCAAGTTTTTGGTTTTTTATTTTTAACTACTTCAAAATTTATTTTTTTTCTACGACATTTGGTAGAAACTTGCTTTATTATGTCCCAAATACACTGTAATTTATTTGATTGAAAATATTTATTTTTTCGCCTTATTTTGAATTAATACCAAAAAAACAACCTAATTTTCAATCGAAAAGTCACCCGTCAAAATATCAGCTTTTTTCAAAAACTTTGGGAGCCTTTTATTCATCAAAATCTCTACTTTTATATGGTGTAAAAAAAATAAACCTTACCATAGTAAATGTTCTCAGGAAATGCTTACAAACAGTGTCATAATTAGCTTTTACTAAATCAGGCACACTTCTCGAACTCTATATCTTCTCTTGTATCGGCTTTTCGGTAATATTTCAAAAGAAAAAAAATTATCTGTTCTAAGTATAATATTTTACAGCATATTCAAAAGCAAAATGATGTCGATAAAAACATTTCAGGTAGTTTGAGAAGTGTGCCTGATTTAGTAAAAGCTCATTTTCACACTGTTTGTATGCATTTTCTGAGAACATTTACTATGGTAATGTTTATTTTTTTTTACACCATATGAAAGTAGAGATTTCAATGAATAAAAGGCTTCCCAAGTTTTTGAAAAAAGCTGATATTTTGACGGGTGACTTTTCGATTGAAAATTAGGTTGTTTTTTTGGTATTAATTCAAAATAAGGCGAAAAAATAAATATTTTCAGTCAAATAAATTACAGTGTATTTGGGACATAATAAAGCAAGTTTCCACCAAATTTCGTAGAAAAAAAATAAATTTTGAAGTAGATAAAAATAAAAAACAAAAAACTTGGTTTTTTGAATTTTTCACCTAAATTTTGAGGTTATGTGAAAAAATTGTCAATACAAAAGTTGTAGATCTTTATATTATCTACAACTTTGCCATTGAACTTTTTTCCGTAGGACTTGTAGTTTTGTCGGAAATCAAGAGAAACCATTTTTTTCTCTTAAAAGCTCCCCCCTCCCTTTTCCCGAACTCGGATTGACCGTAATTTATTTTTCCTTTAATTTTCATCATATTCCCCTCCTTTTCTAATGGGTTTCATCCGACTGCGATTTTTTTTTGTTTCAAAAATTATCTACTCTAGTCTATTTGCTGATCTACATAGTTGATTAGTTTTCTTATTTACAGTTAACGTAAAAAAGACAATTCATTTTACTATTTCATTCGTAGGTTACTAATGGCGACTCCTTCCTTTCCGGATGGGAAAGTTAATTGAGTCTGACCTCTTGCGCATTCATTAATAGTTTACTTGCTAATGATCTTTTTTTTTCGTTGCTTAGGTAGGTAGGTATACGCTATACATACTGTGAGGGGAAAAGATAAGGCACGAATTGGGTCATCATGCTTATTTTGGGAGGTACCAAGGTCGGTTCTTATTTGGTACTACATAATAAATGTTTTATTCTGTTATTTTATACCGGCTAAAGTAAACTGTCTCGTTTTCTCTTCCAGAGAAATGTCGGAAATTTTTCAACCACATGAAGTTTGAATCGAAGTTAAAATAATTTGAATAACAAAACAAAGAAATGTTTTAACATTTAAGTATGTTGAAAAAATTTTACGTGTTTGTCTTTTTTAGTTGTGTAAGTTCTTTTTCACAGTTATAGTGCTTTCGAATATCTGCTCGATATCGTGCAGATAAAAAAAAAGGATTGCTGATTTGATCAAGTGGATATATTGTGGCCATGAACTTATAACGTGTTCAGCGATTACACGTAACTGCACAGTGGTGTCCCACATCTAGCCCCACGTGCAACATTGTCGTCAAGCTAAAAATAAACTATGCCTTTGCTCTATATCTACGTATTAGTATGGGACAGAAACAAAATTGTTCATCAAACTTTGTAATTTTAACCTATCTACCTCCTGGTCCATTGGAAAATTGATTTCGTTTAAAGTGTAAGTAATTATTATACGAGTAGCTTATGATTTACAGTATTTGATTTTAATAAAGCATCTAAATTTATCGGTTGATATTATGTATGATAAAAAAAAGAAATGTTCGTGACAGTCTTGGTGTGCGGATAAAATTTTCCGAGATCATAATTTGATTTACCCCATGAAAGTCTTAATTATTAAACTTCCCAATTAATAACCCAAGTTTTCAAACGGATGAAATTAATTTTATCTATAGAACGTTATATTTTTTCTCAAACACCTAACACGAGCGAAGTTTGGCTATAAAATATCGAACCGTTCGTGGCACGGTTGAAACTTGGATGATAAAAGTGGCGTATTAAATATTGCTCTAAGCTTCCGGAGCTTAATGGCTTTTTGCTTAACTTAATTTACATAACTAGAAATTTTAAAGTTTCACTTAAGTTATTGCATGCTTTCAAAACTGCATTTCGAACATATATACTTTTAGCTTATAGCAATTTTTTCAGTTAAAAACAGGCAGTTTTATTATTGTGGGAATATAAGAGGCGGGTGTTCACCAAATTTTCATTACTGAAAAGTCTGGCTCTAATAATAATTTAAATGCTTCAATGCATATAAAGCAACTTAATACATAATTTAACTAAACAGTTTAGGTATACAATAGCATTCATACGTGACAAATTCTAAAACCTGCAAACTAAATGTTTGTTGTAGCAGTATGAAAATATAAAAATATACGTATCCGCATAGAATATTGCAATGCAATGCAATAAGTGCAGGATGCAATATGCAACGTAAGTGCAGGACGTCCGGACGTGCGACAGGCCATTCGACCTTGTCAACTTGTTCTATTTTAACATACAACTGTATTTTATTACATATGATAATATTTGCTTTGCTTTTTAAAATAAAAGGAACACCAACAAAATTTATTTGAAACATACGTTTGAAATTATTATTTTTGGGATTATCGAGGATCCGGATCTATTTAATAGTTTTTTTTTTTGTGAACTATAGAGAAAGTATGACTACTACTCACTCCATACATAACATACTCATAGAATTGTAAATTTGACTAATGCAATTTCAATTGATTGAATTTCAATTGATTTTCAAGACTAACGTATATGACGCTATCTATCTATGAGATGCTTTATTTACGCTATCGTATCGAAGATATTTTTATTTCTTATTCGCTTTGGTATTCGGTTAAATTTAAAAGTTTATTTTACCCAAAAGTTTTGCAACTGCAAAAGCTACGTAGGTACATAAATTACCAACAAATATTCATGTCCCATTTTCGTACTCGCCTCTAGACTATAAAGAATTTCAATCGTACATATTTGTTCTGTATGTAGAAAAGGTGTTGTATAAATAATTTCTGGAATGGTCAATATCCGGTGAAATTATTTACGCACATTTGCCGTGTTTTCATATTAAAACGACGTATTATTAAGGCTTATTCGTTGAGACCTTTCGATGTTACGATGATTAAATGTCACATACAATAATAGTAATATAGGCAGCGGAACATAAATTTAATCAAGTCTGCAATGAGCGAGACTCGTCAGTAGGCCGGGGCTATTCCCAATAAATTAAACCACGTACAAATGCATTGAATGATGTGTCATGAATTCAGATTTCATATTATCCCTACTAATATAATATTATAAATGCGAAAGTAACTCTGTCTGTCTGTCTGTTACTCAATCACGCCTAAACTACTGAGCCAATTTTCATGAAATTTGGTATGGAGATATTTTGATACCCGAGAAAGGACATAGGCTACTTTTTATCCCGGGAAAATAACGCAATCCCGGAAATCCCACGGGAACGGGAACTATGCGGGTTTTTCTTTGAGTGCGCAGGCGAAGCCGCGGGCGGAAACCTAATATTCCATAAGTTCATCTATCAGAGTTAATAACATTAATTTGCTGTAAAAGCTACGTTTTTAGTGAAAAATATTTAACGCTCTACCATCCATATTATATTTTGTAACATTCACTTTTTGGCAAACCAAAATCATTTAAACACGGGCTATAAATAAATGATTCAATAAATGAACGAATGAATATTTTATTACGTACAATAAACAATAATTGGTTAACGAAATGGGAAACGTACAGACCATTAAAATTCCAAATGAAATATACACCTATATAGGTAAATATGAAATGTGATCGCAATACGGGGTCAAAATAATGAGGACTCTACATTCGTAATTACGGCGCGATTCGAATGCTTTTGATTTTGGAATTAATTATTTTTCTACAACACAAGCCATCAGCCCTGGCTCCGTCTAGATTGAATTAGACTTAAGTTAAGTAATAAGTATAAGAATTTTTGCTTTTTCTCTCGTGTGTGTACTGTAGCTTACCATTTATTTCAAAATCGCTAGTGAATTTCTGTGTAAGATGTTTTTCTTACAGATATAAAAATATAAATAAAATTTTCATCCATAATTTTTATATATCTTTAAGAAAAAATTTTATGATATAAGATTAGACAATAATAGTACATCTTCGTGTAAGCTTAAAAAAATATCTATAAAACATAATGTTATAATATCCCATATCCTTTCTACAAAATGTACATATTAAAGTGTGGTTGAACAGATCAATTAAACCGCAGTTAAACTCAGTTTTCACAAATCCATAAGCTTATGTAGGAATATGACAAACATGTAATTTAGCCGCACAGTTTGCGAGGATGACAAGGTGACATATTGGTGAACTTATCCGGCAATTAGTAGCAAGTTTGTCCGGGCAGCGTTACAGATCGCTTATAACACTTGGAATGAAGCCAGATTCAAGCAATTTGTACAATATTCTCCCGTTAGCTTGAAGATATTTGTGATTTAAAACTAATTTCGCGTGGTTCGCAGTATTTCTTAATTAAACCCGGCAGACGGATATGTATTGTGAAGGTAAAAAACATCGGAATTTCTAAGCAAACGAATTCCTTTGAAACGAATGAAAATTGATCCACTAGAATATTTTATTAACGTATCCTACCTATCATATACATAACCTAAGATATCAGTAGTAATTTGAAGCAGTTAATGTGCTATTTTTTATATTGTTATGAGTTTATCCATTAATTTTAAAACGTTTTCTAGAAATTTAACAATATTTTAAAGGCGCAAAGTAAAAAAAAATTAAAACATCAATACCATGCCATACAAGACATGCCCAATGCGACAGCGATACACAATTATCCACTTAGCGATACTTTTATTTTTAAGTTTATTATATTTACTCACAAACTCAATTTAAATAGAACCCATCTATTCCATGATGTTTGTGGTTTAATTAAAGCATATTGTGCAGGTACCTATATACAAAGTAACTTTACCCTCAGTAAATGCAAGATCGAAGCATCTGCATCGAGCTATGTGATATCAGTGAGCTCGATGAGTGGAAAATGGAGTCCGATGTTATTCCAGTGACTGGTTCTAGCTGCGAATTCGCATGACCGACTCAATTTTACGTTAATATTATAATGTGCATACTATAGGTGTGCATTGAACTGTTAAATCACTGATGGTTTCATTTATAGAACTATTTGTGTTGCTTATTTACGTTATGATATGTGTTTCTATGAATAATCTGGCGTAATATTTTTATTACATATTTTTATATTATATAATATGTATTACAATTGCCTTTATAATTAAAACATTAACAAATAACAACTAACTGTATCTATAATTATTTCAACAACATAATTCTATTATCCCCTTTAAGATTGTATAATTTGTACATATTATTCTAAAATATGTGAATCTATAATCATAGTGAGTCGTTAAAGTAATTTAGATGAAGGGTTGATTAAATTTGGTTGTTACGAAAGCGACACACGATGATTCAATTATTCAAGCTTGTGAATGAGGCTCACGTCATTTTAAATTGTGACGTTAAACTAAGTTTGGCCAGAGTTTGAAATATGCTAAGGTATTTATAAAGCGGTTCGAGCTCAACACACATTCATAATCAATATCGTGAACAATGACCCCAATACAGTTTGAAACTGCACACTTACATAATAGAGGTGTAGGAGTTTTAATGAGTTTGCCCTGAGACCTGAATTAAGTGTACTTCGGTGCTGGCGTGAGTTGGCTTTGCAGTTTATTGGTTTGGAAGATTAACACTTTTAATCTCTACAGTTTCTTATTAGTTCGTTCTAGTTTATGGCCTAAATAATTCTTAAGATTTCCTGTTACATAGCTGATAACGTCCCAAAAGGATAAGAATGTGAATACCCATCATATATTGCCGAATGCGATGGAAGATAGACCAAAAATAGAAGGAATTTTCTTTTCAGGTTTAATATTTAATAATTTTATGGTTATATACTAACAGGTTTAATTTTAAATATGTAATTATTAATATACAATATAGTAATAAAGTTACATTTCAAGTTTTTATTCCGAACCAATAACCATATAGGTACGTACATATTTACTCATGTGCCAATAACTGTCTAAAAATCAAAGAAACTTTGAAATGTTACGTAAAGTACTTAGAATATATTTCTTAATTTAAATTGTAGATAATATTAATATTTAACTTTTAACTGAGCTGTACGTTCCCTTTGAAGTATGTTTAACATTATAATGTATGTACATAAAGTTACGAAAGTACTGAAAGCATTATTACTCTTGTATTTTATTTAAGACTTGAACATTTTACATTTCTAATTTGAAGATAAAAGCATTTTTTTATTCTATATACATGATTACATTATTCATAAGTTGTGTATTTATTCGGATAATTACTAATCATGTGTGCAGTCATGCTATTACTGCTATTTATATTATTATACAGTCTTGTTTAAAATAATCACGTACCTACATAGTAAGTTATATGTACCTATAAAATACAGCATTTTGTAACTGGCAATATACTACTGTACATATGTATATCCTTACTTTTGTATGCACTTTTATTCACGCCCGTTATTCATTAAAGCTGTTTGTTCAATCGATATAAAACGTGCTAAAAGTGTCTGACCTCGCAGCAATATTGTATGTTCGTAGCCGTTTGTCTTTGTCATTTAAATTTCCAACAACCTCACATACGTTTAGCAAGACAGATATGTAGGTGTGACAGAAAGTCCTTACGAATGATTTAGAATTCTGAAATATGTAACAGAATATTTTGTTTGTTATAAAATCTGTGTGCTCAACTCTATTTAGAGATAGAGTTTTCTACTGGATAGAGTTCAACTCTGTATATGTATTCGATCAAATATTTCATCAAAGGAACTTTTATAAATTCATAATCCATACTATTAATATTATAAATGCGAAAGTAACTCTGTCTGTCTGTCTGTTACTCAATCACGCCTAAACTACTGAACCAATTTGCATGAAATTTGGTATGGAGATATTTTGATACCCGGGGAGGAGGAAGGACATAGGCTACCTTTTGTTGCGAAATATGTACCACGGGCGAAGCCGGGGCAGACCTCTAGTATTATATAATTCAGCAAGTAATTCACTCATGTGCTCGCAGAAAGCTGTATTCGACGTTGTAAGTTTTAACGTCGCACAATAAGTGTAAAACATCAAATGTATTTTTCTATGGCGCGTATAATAAAGGAAATTGAAGAACTGAAAAGAAATAGCCGTATATTTTCCTTTCTCGGGAAAAGGTTAACCTGGGTGTGTTATTTATTAAAAGGGGTTTTCATGCGAATTATTATTTTTGTTTCACATACTTATAGCGATCTCATTATGAAGTAAAATATTCCGTCGTGGCGTCCTTGATGTCAGGTAAAATTAATTCGTAGCACCTTTTAACTGAGAGGCACTAGAGCCGACTCTCCAGGGACGAGAGAAATTTATACGCCACATTACATATTCAAAAAGGTCTCCCGGCAACAAATAAAATGTGAAGATCGATGGCGAGACTAAATATAAATAGTCTTTGTTTCACTTATTCGCCTCGTTGTCCTAGTGATGGATACAAGACGTTTATTGAAGTGAAACTTCTTTATCGGGGGTGGACAAAAATTTTGTGAGACATTTTTTGCGTTACGCCGCGCGCGTTACATTTTTTGCGTTACGCTGCGCGCGTTACATTTTTGCGTTACGCCGTACTCGTGACATTTTTTTTCTTATCCCTACCACGCGTGATTCGACGTATACTTTCTCCAGCGGAGTAGGGATATCGTATCGTTTTAACGTACGTCCTACCACTTTACTTGACCGTTTTTCTATTGCACTCGTATTTATTTCCAACGCTCTATGGTGACGTGATAATATTATATTAAAGTGATCAGCACAATCAAAGTGTTTATTTTAATTATTCTAATTCCAGTGAATTTAAAAAAAAAGTAAGTAATTACATATCTTTTTCTAATACTTAGGTGTAATTATGGTATTTATTTTTCTAAGTTATTTAAAATTAACCTCACTTTTTGATTGTATTTTTCAATTTTTTCAATTTTATTATAATATGTATAGATAATATGTATAGATACACTAGCACGTGGGTGGAATTATGTATAAATTTTTTCTAATACTTGAATGTTATTGTGGTACATATTTATTTTTCTAATTCTAAAATATTTACAGTTATTCTCAGTTTATGATTGAATTTTTTAAAACACCAACACGTGGGCGTGATCATGTTATTTATTTTTCAAGTTATTTAAGCTTAACCTCTGTCTTAATATGTATATATTATGTACTATGTGCGTCATTAATTTCTGACTGTTTCGAGATTTGGTGCAAAATAAAACAGTGTGTAAATAAAATTAAACAATTGAGTAAAAGTATAATTTCATAGATAACACGTTGAGAAGTTCCCTGTATAAATATATAATATACATATCTTGTATAAATACATACATAATATGCCTATAGATCTTTACTCAATTGTTTTATTTTATTGATTTTTTACAAATTTTATTTACACACTATTTTATTTTGCACCAAATTTCGAAACAGTCAGAAATTAATGACGCACATATTATATATACGTTTTAATATAGAATATTTTTTATTTTACAACCTTTACAACTTGATCATTAGGAATTTATTACCTCTATTGTTCGAACAAAAATAAGTTACCGACTTTAAGAACGTGCCGACAATGTAAGTACACTATTGTTTCTTAGAAAACATTTTAGGAGTATACGATAATAAATCTATGACTCACGTAAACACGTGTTTGCTTGATTGGTGTCAGGTGTTCAATTATAATTTTATGAATTCAAAATTTATAAGAATAAACCTCAAACTCTCTGTCCAATCAAAATCCGCCTAAGTCGAAATCCTTTATAAGCTGAATACGGCAGTGGCCGGCGTAAATATTCAAATAGGTAGCGAGGAGCGAAGCGACGAGTAGACCGGGAGATACTGACACAAAATTTCGAGTCATTTGTAACAGGATGGCGGTTCTACAGGGGTCTTAGTACGCAATGACAAAAAGAAAAACGATGGCGTGAACGCTGGTACCGGCGGCTTAGTCGCGTGGGCGTTAGTCGAACTCGTCGGAAAATAGCGAAAGTCAAACGATTTGTAACAGTATGGCACTTATTTTTCCTGTAAGTTTGAGGATCAACAAATATAAATACAAAATTTCAAAGATCTATGTGTTGGAAATCTTAACTTATATAAATTAATAATAAATTAAGTTTTCAAGTATGACAGCACTTTTGCCCCCTACTAGAAGTATGGCAAATATAATAATGGTCACATTTTATCAAATACTCTCCAAAAATCCAAATGCAATACTGGTACAAAAAGTTTGGCGAAATAAAAATTTTTTGCAGATTTTCGGCGGTATGGCGACCATTTGGAATCGTCCGAAAAGTATGGCATGGCGATTTTCGTAAATGGCTGCACGACGATAGTTACCTGTGCAAAAGTTAGCCAGGTACAAATGGTTGAATGATTGTTTTATTTAATTGTTTTGTTTGCTTTGTTTGCAGATGACACCTCATTAATTTTTAATGTGGATAGACATGACACAAATGTTGACGAAGTAAACTCTGCTCTTTTACGCATATCCAATTGGTTTAATGCTAATAATTTACTATTAAATACAAAAAAAACAAATTGTGTAGAATTTATCCTCCCAAATGTAAAAAAGGTGAAAAGGAATATTATTTTAAACGGGGAGGTATTATACCCTGTGGAATCGACTGTTTTTCTTGGTTTGACATTAGATGAGAAGCTTCAATGGGGGGCCCATGTTACCACCACCGCTGCTAAGCTCAGCTCAGCTGCATATGCAGTTAGAAGAATAAGGCATCTCACCGATGAAGAAACGGCTAGATTGGTTTACTTTAGCTACTTTCATAGCATAATGTCCTATGGAATTCTGCTATGGGGCAGGGCTGCAGATATAGAAACTATATTTATATTACAGAAAAGAGCCATACGCTCTGTATATAATTTGCGTGCTCGAGACTCACTAAGAGATCTCTTTAAGAATACTGGTATCCTTACTGTACCGTCGCAGTATATATTTAATAATATTTTATATGTACATAATAACGCTTACTTACACACAAAAGTAGGAGATAGACATTGTTATGACACAAGAAACAGAAATAAAATTGAAATGCCATTTTTCCGGCTAGCTAAAGTTAAAAATTCATTTATGGGCCAAGGTATACGCTTTTACAACAGAATTCCTCATAATATTAAAGAGTTTAGCAGTTCTAAATTTAAATCTTATATAAAAAATGTACTTGTCAAGAGAGCCTATTACAGTATTAAGGAATATATGGAAGATAAAAACCCATGGAGGGTTGTCGCGTGAAAACCACAGGACAGTTCTTTGGCATATATTATGATAATATATTATGATATTACTTAGGTAATTTGTAAAATTGTAAATCTGACATGATTAAAAAGAGCAACTATAGAGTTTCTTGCCGATTCTTCTCCGTAGATACTGCTTTCCGAATCGGTGGTAAATGTTAAAAATATGTACTTAATGACGTTTCAAAAGTGCTTCTAGAAGAAGTCTAATTGAATAAATAAATGTTTGAGTTTGAGTTTGAGTTTGAGTTTAAATCAACACATTCGCATCGGTATGGCGGGCTGTAAGTCACACCGGAAAAGTATGGCATGACACTACCGCCTACTACGTTTTTATGGGCTATCGGTAAATTCTAAAATTTTTGTGTTACAAATCGTTTGACTTTCACTATTTTTCCGACGAGTTCGACAAACGCCCACGCGACTAAGCCACCGGTACCAGCGTTCACACCATCATTTTTCTTTTTGTCATTGCGTACTAAGACCCCTGTAGAACCGCCATCCTTGTTACAAATGACTCGAAATTTTGTGTCAGTATCTCCCGGTCTAGAGCATCTTAGGTTAACTTTTGAACTACCGCACGAGCCGAGCGAGCGAAGCGAGCGAGTTGCAGCAGCGGCCGGTGTAAATATTTAAATAGGTAGCGAGGAGCGAAGCGACGAGCATCTTAGGTTAACTTTTGAACTACCGCACGAGCCAAGCGAGCGAAGCGAGCGAGTCGCGGCAGTGGCCGGCGTAAATTTTCAAATAGGTAGCGAGGAGCGAAGCGACGAGCATCTTAGGTTAACTTTTGAACTACCGCACGAGCCGAGCGAGCGAAGCGAGCGAGTTGCAGCAGCAGCCGGTGTAAATATGTAAATAGGTAGCGAGGAGCGAAGCGACGAGCATCTTAGGTTAACTTTTGAACTACCGCACGAGCCGAGCGAGCGAAGCGAGCGAGTTGCAGCAGCGGCCGGTGTAAATATTTAAATAGGTAGCGAGGAGCGAAGCGACGAGCATCTTAGGTTTACTTTTGAACTACCGCACGAGCCGAGCGAGCGAAGCGAGCGAGTTGCAGCAGCGGCCGGTGTAAATATTTAAAAAGGTAGCGAGGAGCGAAGCGACGAGCATCTTAGGTTAACTTTTGAACTACCGCACGAGCCAAGCGAGCGAAGCGAGCGAGTCGCGGCAGTGGCCGGCGTAAATATTCAAATAGGTAGCGAGGAGCGAAGCGACGAGCATCTTAGGTTAACTTTTGAACTACCGCACGAGCCGAGCGAGCGAAGCGAGCGAGTTGCAGCAGCAGCCGGTGTAAATATGTAAATAGGTAGCGAGGAGCGAAGCGACGAGCATCTTAGGTTAACTTTTGAACTACCGCACGAGCCGAGCGAGCGAAGCGAGCGAGTTGCAGCAGCGGCCGGTGTAAATATTTAAGTAGGTAGCGACGAGCGTGTGACTAACGTATTTCTTTAATATTGTATATAGTAAATTATTTTTTGAAAAATAAGGACATAAAGAAGTTTCACTTCTGACGTGTGTACTCTAGTACACGCACACATTTTATTTTTTATTTAGAACCAAATAAGACTTTCTTTTTGTTGACATTCTTTAATATTTAAAAAGTCATGTTTCTAAGAATATTAACAATTATTTTCACCTATTTCACGTATTTTTTCTTTAATTAAGTACGCAATTCGCGAAAATCATTGTTTATATTTTCTGAAATACTAAGTTAATCGCAGATTTACTGGAAGCCTCTAATTATTCGCTTAAGTTCTAATGAGAATAAATTCTGTTTATTTATTTTGTTTACTAGCTTATTATTTCATAAATATGTTCCTTAATTATTATTTAAAATATTTCATTATTTCATCATATTAATCATATCAATATTTCATAAATTATTATTTCATAAGTTCCAGATCAGAGTTTAGAGTTCGGCCTCTGTGTTACATGGATTAACAACCTGATAACGGAGGGTGGGAGGCTTAATTTATTAACCTATTCTAGACACTTGCTTCATTGACTCTATTCATCTTAAATCAATGACATGATTTAATAATAATTCGCTAAAGTATTGAATAGTATTCTAATTTTATTGAACAAATAATAGGAAAATATTGAAATAGTTTTACAAATAGGTAGCGTATTTCTAATAAATTGTTTTTCTATCCTTAATCATGAATGAATGACTAAACACGCAATTTAGTTATATAGGTATATCTTTATCTAAAGAAAACTCAAATTCAAATTTTCGTTTTGAGATTAATATACCTCATAATTCCTCCATGGGCCTGGGGGAGTATGAACATCGACAATTAATAAGGTGTCATTTATAGGGTCACACGTTGCTACGGCCATTACACTTGATGTTAGCCATTAGTGGACTGTACCCTTTGCATATATGGAAAAGAGTTACATACAATTGACAACATTTCATTTTTTAAAAGGCCATGAAAGAAAAAAACCGTTTCTTTATTTTGCTCTTGCGATTACAGAAAAAAATTATTTCATTTTTTAATAGCATATTTTAAGAGAAATTAAATAAAAACGATAAATGCGATGATGACGTCATACATACGGAGGAATAAAAATGCGCCTTAGCCTAATTTAAAAAAAAGTTAAAAAAAAAACTATCACTGACATTTACAGGGTATGGCATGTGTCAAATTTCATATTAATGTCATTTTTGTGAATTATTCATGTAAACAAACTTTTAAATCGTGTTATTGTGTTTTGGTTTTCTAATTTAATCTCATTAGCGTTATGTTTGTTTGATTGGAGTTGGACCAATTCATTTATATTATACAAATAGTGCCTACAGTGTTCATAATTTTCTTGAAATAAAAGACTTTGTTTACTTATAAAATGCCTTTTAAAATTTTGCTAATGCTATATAACGCCCTAGTTAATAATGTTATAAGCTACGGTATAAGTAGCTACGCCCGAACCTTTAAAAGCTATTTGAAGAACATTGAATCACTACAACTAAGAATATTAAAACAAATAGTATCTCCTAAGATTAAAAAATTATGTAAAAATAGTAATGAAAATCTCTTTCACCATTGTAAAGTTTTGCCGGTAGAATCTTTGTTCCATTACACAATATTAAAAGAACAATTCTTTAACTTTGACCTGCAGAAAAAAATTGATAACGTAATCATTACCCGTCAACAAACTAACCAACGCTTAATCATTCCAAAAATAATTAACATTTATGGTAAAAGAACAACTCGTTATTTAGTTCCTCAATTACTAAATAATCTTGATTTGAACCTAAAAAAAAGCATAAATAATAATAATATTAAATCTAAATTAAAATTGCATTTTGTAAACAACCTGTATATTGTATAATGTCACATAATAATTGTCTGTAACTTGTCGCGTGCACACGAGCGCGCTGTGTATTTGTCGTGGATAGATTGCTTTGCATGCCGGACAAATCTTTGTGGTTTTTGGCATGTTCAATTATGTAAAATGTATTTGTTATTGATAAATAAATAAATAAAAAAAAAAAAAAAAAAAAAAACTTACTAAAAGTTGTATTTATTTAACACTTTCTAACGTTTTTGGGATAGTATATTTGTTTCCCAGAAATTTTCAGCACCCCATAGCAAATCCTGCATAAAGTCATCATCATCTACTTGTGAATAAGTTTCTTTTGTTTAAAATTTGGATCAGCAAATAACAAATAACAATATTTACAAAGCTTGACGACAAAGTAACAAATGTGCCAAAATGTCAACTGTCAAGATTTTTTTTTAATTTAAACTAGGTATGTGGCAAAGGAAAACATGTATTCCTCCGTATGTATGACGTCATTTGGCGCTTACGACATTTTAGAATGAGATGATTTTAAAACTCAAAAAGATGAATGAAAACTTCCATATTTAGAAAAAGCAAAAAATACATGTATCCTAATTTTTGATCTAGTTTTCATTAAAATAAAAAAATAAGTAGCTTAAAATTTTGAAATGTTGTCAATTATTCAGTATATAATATGGTATCTGGACTTCAAACATGATAATGTTCTAAATGACTTTATTATAAGATGAGCTTTTTTTTTAATTTGCTTTGATTTGTGAGTCTTTTATGAAAATAAAACTTATATAAACATATTTATACTGAATATTATAAAGCTCAAGAGTTTGTTTATTTGATTTTTTTAACGCGCTAATCTCAGGAACTATACTGGCCCTGTAGACAAAGTAACAATTAAAAAACGATAACGAAGTTAGAAAAGGAAAAATGTATGGGATTGACATTAGATAGACCACGTGATCTAACGCGGCGTATGTCAATCCCATACATTTTTGCCTTTTCTAACTTCGTTATCGTTTTTTAATTGTTACTTTGTCTAAGGCCCCTGGTCCGATTTGAAAAATTCTTTAGATGAATTTATATTTTTGGTTTTATGGCATTCAAATGCTTTATAAATATAAAGCATTTGAATGCCATAAATGCCGCCTCGTGATCGAATTTTTTCTATTCTTTATAAAATTTATAAATTCTTTAGATGTTATGTAGTCCATTTATCGAGGAAGGCTATAGGCTATATCACGCTAATACATAAGTCATGCGGGTAAAGCCGCGGGGCACAGATAGTGTATGATACGAAATTATGTGTCTAAATATTTTTTTTTTCAACTAATATTAAAAAGTAGAAAGATTTTATTTCTTAATATACTTGGTAGGTCTTAAATCAAAACCAAGTGGAATTATTTTAAAGATTATTATATTAGCATTAGAAAGCTGCATCTTCATTGAGTAACATTATAAATGTGGTCAAAAATGTAATAATCAACCTTACACTATCACTGACTAAACTCACAAGCAAATTCTCAATTTATTACATTTTCTACATAATAACAGGACCATTTGTATCGAATATGCTGACAACCAAAACGTATTGTTGAATACGAAAGGATAAGGGGTAAGAATGATTCAGCCTTCTCTATAAGATATTAATATAATGCAACACTATGACGCCTTCCTTCTCAGGCGGACCGAGCATGACCTCTATTCATAGAGCCTACATATTATATAAAACTAAACTAGGTTTAATATCATACATATAGATTTTTTTATATAATATTTGTTTACGTAAAAATCACCTCAGCTAAAAGAACAAATCTTAAGTTACGAGAGCTTTCTATAGCTGACTTGATATCTTTCCACCAGCTTGCATATAATCTAGACCCGACGCAGCGATCCTGATTTTATGTTTCTTTTCTTTTCTATTTGTGTTTAAATTTTCATACAATGTTTCAAATATTCAAGTGAACAGTCTGAATATGACATGGCTGACAATAACTTGTTTGGCACTCAATTAGGTTTTCTCTATATTGTGTGTGTGCGGTCAGTTATTTAGTACGGTTGGCTGGAAAACAACACATAAAACAATAATTCGGTTTGCACATGAAACGCAAAGTTATGAAACAGTAGATAATTTATAAGGTGAACATATATGTTTACCAAGATACACTTTTTTAATTGATATGAAAGAAACTTTAACAATAATGTTATTAAATTTCATTGTATTATTTTTATTTTATTAATGTAATATATTATTGTATATATCTATTTCTAAGCATGTTTGTTTATCGTATTATAGCAACCGGAACCGACGAATGGAATTTTCACTGTCATCATATAAATGTCGAAGCTCTTGGGTACTACGAACTGAAAACAGTTACGAGTCTCGTAGCTCCTTTAAGATAAACATCCAAAACATTTATGACCCCTTAAAGTCGAAGATATCGACCACTTGTTAATAAAGAAAACAAAGTACAGCTCGAAAATACACGTGTACAGTAGTAGGTACTATAGCTCACAGTCACATTGCATAAGGTAACAGTTGAGGGTCGTTTGCGGTATTTCAGTTGGCTGATTGGTTATCCTCGCTTAACTTATAGTACCTACGTTCGGACATCGTCTGAGTGGATGTTGATCGATCCGTCGGGTTATTGTTTACTGACAGATTAATCGAGTGCAGGGACTGGACACCTGACTCGTTTGTGCGCAGACGAGCTCATATTTCATGATACAGTTCGAGACGAGAGCGCTTGCAGGCAATTTGTTGAATTGCTTGTATGGTTCCATTGCAGTGTATTTATGTTATCTACTATGAAGTAGATCTTCAATAGTTATAAACGTTGTATAGAATTGAATAGATACTGTAAGAAAAGCATGTTGTAAGTTGTAAATAACATAATGGGTCTTTTGGTCGGATCTTTCCAGATTGTTAAAGGTGGAAATTTTTTTTTTTATATTTGAAAGATTGTAAAGAATATTGAATAGAATGTTATAATACACTTAGAGAGAGACACGTGTGGAAAGAGACTTATAAAAATGTTCTTTCTTAAAAAAATATTAAATAGCTATAGCTAATTGAACATTTCTATTGCAGATCTCAAAGGTTCTGGGTCTCTTCTTTTATCTGCAAATTTATAAAGACCATTAGTACGAAATGAATTAAAAGTTTAATCACTGTTAATTACCTGGTAGGTACTTTTAATAGACCAAAGAAAAGCAACCGTTAGAAGTAAAACTCTGTTCATTTAAATGGGGGATAGCAAACGATGCAAAGGAAAGCTAGTGAAATTGAGTGTATTTAGGTTCGTTGAATGTTGACTATCCTCTGCAAACACTAATTTGTTTTATTTAGAGGACTATCGGCGCCACTCAGGTTTTAGAATTATATTTACTTCACATTATAATTATGTATTAACGGGAATTTATATTAAGTTTGCATCCTTTTTAATTTGCTATTATTTTTTAAAGCGTAAACAAGATACAGATTATTTAAATACTGTTCAAATCCTACTAAAATAATTGAAATCGATATGGTGTTATTTAATACTATAAAACTTTACGTTAGAATAATTAAGCAATATCCTTTCTTAGAACAAACTTTAGAAAGTAAAATAGAATCTCGATCATTAGTATTAGTAAGTTATTTGGAGTAAACAAAAGACTTTAAATGGTTATTTTCCAAGCGAATTGCGTTCCCTCTGAGCAACGATAACTTGAATATCGCCGTTGGGAGGCCCACAAAGTTTGAGGGCCGAAGAAAAAATATTACAAGAACAATTCAATGTAACAGGAAAAAAGATTTTATGAAATACCTTTATAAAAATATATTGCGGTTTTGCCTATATACTTACCTACTAAGAAAAGTCAAACAATTTGTATTTCTTGATAGGGATGTTTCTGTGTTAGGCTATTTTTACGTTGTTAAAAAAATGGAGCATCTACAAAGTGCATATTTAATTTTTAAGTACACTTTAGAGTGAATTATCATTTGTTACACACAAAAATGTATGCTCGAATAAAATTATCACTTATAATACCACAAGAGCTTCAAAATTATCGGGTATTTTCCGATAGGTTCGTTGCAAACAAATGAAGGAGTCAAGTTTTGACAAAAACTTGACGACTTTATTTGTTTGCAGGGAACCTTGAGGGAAATGCCAGATAATTTTGAAGCTCATGTGGTATTCGGGGGATTATTTTTCCGTCCCAAATGTCGGCCAATAATTTCACAATTGAATTCAACCTGTCAGTTTGACATCAACTACACATTGCTATTGAACCCTTTTATTAATTAATTAAATTAATTCCAAGTGAACATAAAATAGTTGTACAAAAACTATGTAAGCCGTTATCCTGTTCATAGAATTTGTAGCAATTCATTTGATAACAAACCCATATTACCCCTTGTTCGGTCGCAATAAGAACTTGGTATTTCAGGATTCTGTCACATTGATGTAGGGACAGGGGACTGATAAAAAGGGTAACATTATCGAAAACAGATGTCATTCATCTAGGCAAATTTACTATACGAAATTTACCATGTCGAATCGAATGTGAGTTATGTCGGTCGTTATTGTTCTAACTCCCTACAGATATAGCGATTTTAACGTTTTACGGTTCGATATTGCGAATATGTATTGATTCATTTGGACTTTGTAAAATATGGTCCATGAATTTGAATCTCCTTTTCTTTAAATGATAGCAACGATGTTGGTATTCATTCTAATCAGAGATAAAGAGAATATACTCCTTCTTTTTCGTTTATGGCGAGAATTTACCTATACTTATCTAGCCTTTAGTTGTAAGCACTAGGAAGCTTAGTCACGCATGTCTGCTTTCTAATCCTACACACGTACAAAACTTATTATTATTATGTAACATTTATGTATGAACGTGTAGATACGTAAGTAATAAAATAATAATAATGGAGAATTAGACATTATATAAAACAGTGTCTCTACGTAACTTCTGAGAAACTCATATATGATTCAAGATTATAAATTCTATACCTTGATTTATATTTAAACCGAGATTCCTTTCAGGGAAATAATTGAATTTCAAAGCCAAATTCAAGTTCGATTAACTTCGGAAAAGTGGAACCGAAATCCCGCAACCAATAAGAAAGTTCAAATATTTGTCTTAAAACTTTTGAGATCCTGATTTATTTACAATACCAGATACTAATTGTTACGAACTTTTGGGATGATTATCTTTTGCTTATAAGGCAGACCGTATAGCTAAAAATAATCATTTCAAAAAACTAAACTTCCGTTAAGATTATACGAAAAATAATATAAAGAGTGAAGATATGTATATACTTTATTGGAATCAAAATTGGAATGTATTAATAACTCAGGCAGCGGAATCACAGACACAATAGAAAATCTATTGTGTCGTGGACCGATCGGACCGTTCGGGGCTCAATGGGTTTAAAGGAAATAACTGTATGCGATGCAAAAATATATTACGATGATCAATAATTAATTATCATTTCCTATAAAGGCACCCGCCGCTGGGACTCATCACTCAGCCCTCATTGATGCTTTAGTTATAATCTATTACGCCGGTCACATGTCACATGTCAAACATATTTTGTTTCAACGGGATTTGATGCTACGGTAATGAGAAAATATATTATAAGCCTCTATTTTGACATGACTCGCATACTGTTGAGCCCGCGAAATTTATTACACAGTTATATAACAGGTAATATGTTTGTTTTGTCCTTCTTATAAAGGTAAACAACAGACGTAAAATTCTCTTTTACAAATTCCGGAAACATAGAGGCGTAACGCTTTGTCAAATAAGGTTTCTTTCAGGAAAAGTTTTTAATAAAATACAATGTAGAGTCGGTAACAATTACTTCCTGGTACATTGTAATTCACAATTTTAAATATCATGGAATGTTCACTTGATAAACACATTGAATAATGAATAACCAGTAATGGATGTTAATATTTGTACTTATAAGTAAGAATCATATTATGTAAATAATAATAACCTAGGAGAGACATTATGGACTATGACAGCGAGGACATAATATTACACTTTGCCCCCTGTTAATACTTAGGGTTCGGTTATTAAAGGGTTGTTTTCGGTAATCTTTTACCAAACTTCCAATGAATGGTCATAACTCACATAATAGAAATTTTGATAAGTATATACTTGGAATATTCTACAGGACCTGCAGCTGCGGATACATGAATATTAACCAAAAAATAATAAGAGCAGTTTTGTGTGGGATCAGAGCTAATACTGAATAAAATAAAGTAATCCAAATATTAATAGGCTGAATTACAAAGAAATAACAAAAGTTTTCTTAATAATAAAAATCAGTAGTTATTTAAGCAATGTCTTTCATTTTCCAGTCTATTGAATATACACACCATCCAAATGTAATTGACCAAGCCAAGAGAGCAGTGTAAATTCGACATCTTAATCAATTGATTTGAATTTGTCTCCAAGTAATTGGATACGACCAAAGTTTTTAGGTACAGTAAGTATAATACAATTTGATTCGAGGTGGATTAATATCTATTACAATCCATACAATTCTAAGTTCTGTTTTATTTTTTCATTACTAAGAAGGTTATAAAGACATTGTTTGTTATTCCCACGTTTAGAGGATCACTGGTTATCATATGAAGACGAAAACACGCCTTTGTTGATATTTTATATTCTGATTCTATCCATTATTAGTTCATTCTTTGTTTCTTATGTACACATAATATACAGAAACACATAACATACAGAAATACGTTCTTTTTCAGTTTATTTCTTTAATAAAAAACATTATGCATGCAGTGGTGTGTTAAAATATGTCATACCATGTTTGTGGGCATTTCGGTTTGTGGGCGTAAATATATATGATGTTTATTTTCATTTACAGCATTCATCGATAAACGTATTTTTTGCCTGATGTGAGCATCTCGTGTTACGTAATAACCTTCCTGCATGAATATTCTCTATATGTGTTCTGTTTTCTGAGAAATAATTGTATAACCTCGTTTCATGAAGATGAGCCTAAAACTTATATTTCATAGGGCTAAAACTCAACATAGGTATTGTATAATATGTTTTTTATTTTCTAACAAAATTTGCTAGAAAACGGCTATTTATAAATGTTATTTTTACCTCTTTATTATAAGAGTACCGTGAGTATCGTAGACACCGAACTAAATCACAATAAATAAATTCACTGAAATACTGCACGAATTGTGAAGTCAACATTCATATCTGCCGGTTCAATAATTCCGTAACAAGAAAAAGCTAGGCGAGGCAATAGTTCGAGTTTTACAGACTGTGAAGTTAGTGGAGTGCATTAAGCAGACCAAGTTGTCTGAAAGCCGCTTGCATGTTTTAGACAAGTTGCCACGTTAAAACTTAAACCAACGCTTGCTTCTGTTGACCTCTGCTGAATACTAAGATTTCTTTATGAAACAATAATATGCTCTGGCGAGAACGTTAACCTGACCTACTTCTGAATCGTTGTATTTCGTTGAAATGGCAGTTATCCAGCATTAAACGAATCTCATTTAAAAGTTTTTCTACATTTAATTGAACTGTAATAAGGTAGAGTGTGCGCATGAAATGTTTTTGTACAATACGATGCATGAAGGTATCATTACAGAGATTAAACTAAAAGTTTTAATTATTTAATCCTTTATTTTACTCAAGTTTTAAGGGATAAACTAATCTAACGGGTTTGATTAATGAAATTTGGTCTATGATTTTACATATTTTAGATAACAACAATTTAATTGATAAATAACTTGATGATATTGTTTTAAGGATAGAGATAATTCAACACGACTTATTTGAAGTACAAGAGAGTCTAGACGGCTATTTCACCAAATCTATATTCCTAGAATATAGCGAATCAAATACCTAAGTATACAAATCAAACCTTCATATTGTATTTCACTGATTTGGTACATTTGATTAGACTAAACATTTATTGGCATACTTTCCAAGTAAGTTCAATATTAGTGCTTCAAATTGTTGGGTAATTTACCAAAGCTTATTGCATTGTATCCGAGAAGCAGTTTGCATCGTTATAGCGTAGCAAGCACTGGCTGGTTTCAATTATTGTGTACCTGGACTAATTCCTCGGTATTACACGTACGAACACGTGATATAACGGCAACCTACAATGTAACCTACATCTGTTCCGCATTTAATATGTTGTATGTGCTTCACATAAAGTGAAATTCAATCGACGGAAAATTGCTTTCTTATTATTAAAACAAAATAGATCACATTTTCTCAAACAAAGAAATATCAGCATAAAAAAAAGGAATAACGAGACACTTTTAGAGGAAACAGAAAATATACAGGTACTACAGTACGTATAAATATGTCAACATAAATTGTCAATAAATGTTATTACCAAGGTTACAACGGTTTGTGCTGATTTATAGATCTACTTAATTTTAGATTTAGTTACATCTTTCAAAATATTGCGCCGCTAAACGGTCGGACGGACGAAAGGCGTATTCATTAATTAAACTAAGACATCGTATGGAATAATACCTTTACAGGCATCGGACGAACGAAACCTAGTAAGATAAATAATATTAATAAAGTATCTTGAAAGCGGAAAAGTATATTGAAATGACCATATCATTCATCGAGTCTCAAACGGAGCAAACTAATGAATCAAATAGAGACGCAGATATAATTATTATTACTACCTAGAATCTGCAAGAGGATATTTGCGGGGCTTACTTATCAAAATATATAATATAATAAATTATTGCATATGATCGTCACAAATATTCGCCCTAATATCAACTGCTAGACAGTACATTTGATTCCCAAAACATTTAATATTGAGAAAGATTCGGTAAAAGTATAACCCAAACCGTTTCATATTGAAGCATATATCAACAAACCTATCTGTCTGTGGATAGCAACGAACTTGAATTGAGTTTCCCGGGGTTTCTGGCTACACTTACACCACTTTCCTTCGCAATATCCCTCCGTTTATACGCTGATATTTCAACGAGATGAACCTATTCAAAATCACAGACTTTGGCTCATGTTTCAAACGGTTGGAGCTGATATTTACTTTACCGTAGGGTTATAAGCACAATATACATTCATGAAAGTCAATACCTACCTATAATTATAAATATTAATTAAATAAACATACTACGAAATCATCCCTTTGGGAGTAATAGAAGTGGATAACAGTAAGATTTATCAATGTGATAAATAATGTAAACGTACCTATTGTAATCTTTTTTGTATAAAGTATAAACATATTTTATATTTTACGTGTTTAGTTTTTACCAATATTAAAGCTATAGCTTGATTAAAAGTTAGTCATATTTCATTTATACAATATTAGTTTCATGAAGTTTTGATTAAATGATGCGGGAAAGCTACCCACACGTGCTGATGCAATTATTATTATTCAAACCTTGCGAACGAGGTCATCGCTTAAAATTACTTTGTTATACGAAATTTGAATAGAGTATGAAATATGTACAGGTATTTGTTAGCTATTATGTGGTTGGTTTAATAATTAGGCTTGACCAGAACAATGGCCACACTGAAAATTAATCAAATTATGACAAAAATTGATCCGTCACGTCTCATTAATAATAATTTTTCTTCAAAATTACGGTAAACAGCCTTTTACCTGTCAATCTACTAAACTCCCTGGAAACCGCATTTCAGATTTCTTGGTTAAAATGTTATCGCACGATTATATTTATAATGTTTACCTCCTTTCTAACTAAACCGAAATAGCCGTTCAATAATAATCCTCACTCATAAAGTATGAGTTGGTCAAGTACGATTTATGAAGCGGTGAAAACATAATATTGTAGTGGCCCACAGATTTATCTTTATGGAGAAGCTCGATAGCTTTATTCGGTCTTACTAGACTCTTACATTTTTTGGTCTCTTCCATTGAATTAGCTTAAACGTCTGACACATACACTCTAGAATTTAATAAGACTGTCGCGTATATCTAACATAAATACCATTAGCAATTATTTGGAATAGTGCCATTACTTAAGGAAATGATAATGTACACTGACAACCTGTCGCTTATGTAAGCGGCATGCGTTGCAGACTATTAAGTATATTTATGTCTTTGCCCTACATAATATTAAATATAAAACTATATTCCTCGTCTATTATTACGTACTATGCTGCATGAATACAAAAAAATGGAAAATTGAAACAGTCTTGAGAAGTCGATGGAACATTATTAAAGTTAAGAATTAAGTAATCAAAACGTTAATATTATGTACTAATTGGCTCCACCAAATAAAATAATCCATTTAATATAGCCAAATCATGAATCAATGCATCTCTGCTCGATAACCTTTTATAATGTAAGAATAATCAACGTAAAGTTGGATAACCATTATATAAAACACTTCATATCGAGCTTGTTTGAAATCTGTTTGTTGCCGCGAATTAAAAATCAAAACAATAGCTAAAAAAATACAAATCTAACAACGTTAGTGAATGTTAATCGATCCGTCGGGTTATTGTTTACTGACGGATTAATCGAGTGCAGGAAGCGGACACCCCGACTCGTTTGTGTGGTGCCGACGAGTTCATATTTCGCACTTCGGTAGATACGTGCGTAAAATTAATTGTACCCTTTGACTTTGAGTCTAATTATTGTACTTTGCGTGTTGTATCATATACAAATGAAGGGTGTATCATAAGTAAATTCATTCAAAGTTTTTTTTTTTATCAGAGCTTTAGTTTTATAATGTTAGCATGGCAGTATATACTTAAGATATTGGTCCATGATGTTAGGTTGGCATACATTTTTTGTACTTTAAGTTCAGAAGAATAGCTGGATTTTATCTACGAAGCTTACCTATGTAGCGCATGTCAAGGAAAAAAAAATATTGGTAGATTTTATCGCCATTAACTTAAAAATTTCAAAATTGTATATCACGTTAACGATTTAATATGCTTCTTTGTAATTATATTATCGATTCAAATTCCCCAAAATTACAATATTTTTCACGTACTTATATAGACGCTACCGTTTCATCTCGACTTATTTTATGTATCGAAATCATACCATTGAGAATATATATTATATGATAAAATATACTGATAAAGATTTTAATGTGTCAAATTATATTTAATAGGATGTTAATGTAAATTTTATCTTAATGGTTCGTGCGAATCTAACGTCTGCAACAGGAAGGGGATGATTGATGGTTTCATGCTTATTAAATCTTTACTTTGATGTTGATTTATATTATTTTCAAGCGATTTTCCATTCAGGCGCATAATTGAATCGTGAAGCCAGATAACAAGATTGATTAAGTTTGGCAGGTAACAGAAAATTCTATTTAATACATAGATAGAATTTGTCTGGGAACGAGAATGTGTTATCCAAATTAATAATTATTCGAAGTATTCAGCTACACAAGAAAACATTAAATCTAATTTTACCAAGAAACTAGGAGACATATATTCTTGTACTTATATGTTTCATCCCCACTGTAAGTGATTGGAGAGGTACATTTCTTTGAATTACTTTCAAGTTTCATCTCTAGTTACGGATAGACTTGTATTCTAATCAATTCATACCGAATTTTGATGATCATTTCATTACATTTTCATACGTTTGTTTTAAAAACGAAAGAAACAAGACAAAGAAGAAACATTTTTAGATATTTCAAGTTTAGTAGATCTTCTACATAGTTAAGTAGATAATATTTTTTTTATATGAAAAATATTATATTAACCCTACTGGGTTTCAACAATATCCTTCTACAGTTGAATTATACAGAAAAATAATGAAACATTTTTCGAACAATATTGTAAAAAAATAACAATTTATTCAAAAGCAATGGAGCCTATAATTTAGTTTAATTGAAGCACCAATGTTCATGTTTCAGAGTGGAACAACAAGCTTCTAATAATGGGAACGTTGAACGTTTTATGTAAACGAATTTTCTTTATAAGTATAGAGTCGAGAGAGTAACAAGCCGTCAAGTTCACGAGACCAGACAGCGAAGCGATGAACGATGTTCACAGGGTCGTACCTACTTCAGTTTAAACTTTAATATTTATTATTATGAGTACATAAACTAAGATCCCTTGCAGAAGTAAATACTCCATCGAGGCCTCTGCAATAAATATGATCTAAATAATAACTGATCGTGATCCATTCGTACTTATAGGTAATATTATAAATTCGAGAGTGAGCTTTTTGTTATTTTTTTACTTTCTTTGTCATATTCACAAAGTTATGATTTTATGATATGATTTTTGTATCTGTATCATCTTTCTTAATACTATTATAAAGGCGAAAGTTTGTATGGATGTATGGATGTTTGTTACTCTTTCACGTAAAAACTACTGAACCGATTACAATGAAATTTAGCACACATATAGAGGGTAACTTGGATTAACACATAGGATAGGTTTTATCCCGGAAATCCCACGGGAACGGGAACTATGCGGGTTTTCCTTTGAAAATGCGGGCGAAGCCGCGGGCGGAAATCTAGTATCTGTATATATGTAGATTGTATTAAATTTGATTACGCGGGCTAGACCGCAAGCAGCAAGTAAACTTTAAGAAAGCTAGCTGCACCGCGTCACCCACGAAAAACCCACATTTAAATCAAGTATTTCTATATCTCATGTTATATATAATATTCTCAATATTAAGCTAGATCACTGTAAAGTGTCATCAAAATCCGTTCAGTGGTTTACGCGTAAATTAATAACAAAAAAACATTCATTCTATCAAACTTTCATTATTAAATATTAGTAGAGTTATTTAAAGCTTTTCGTTAAATTTAGATTTATGTGTAATGTGAAGCTTTTTGATGAATTTAGGTTTCAATGTGACTTGAGCTTTTTGTTAGATTCTTTTCTCCATGGGTTTAATATTTTTATTAAATTTAGCTTTCCATGTGATTTTGATTTGTTCTTCATTCCACATTGCATGATTGTCTGAAGACATTAAATATGTTTTTAAATATCAGAGGAATCTTTCATAAACCTTTCAAATAGAATCGAAAACATATAGGTATACCCAATGGTATACCTACGTTGTTAACGTTTCATCTATTGTAAATTCCATTAAATATATTTTATTAGTATCATCATTAACAGCCTATGTTTGTCCACTGCTGGACATAGGCCTCAGTCATGGCACGCCATTGAGCCCGGTCATTCGCTCGTTGACGCCAGTTATGCCCAGCAACCCTGCGGATGTCGTCACTCCACCTTGTAGCAGGGCGTCCTACGCTACGTTTGCCGAGCCGCGGTCTCCACTCTAGTACATGTGTGCCCCAGCGGTTGTCCGTTCTGCGGCACATATGACCGGCCCACTGCCACTTCAGCGGCATTTTATTAGTATAATGTGACTCTATGATGTATTTTTCTAAAATACATATAAGACTCACTTAGTCTTAGAGCGTAGGCCGTAATAGCTCAAAGCTAGTCAAGTGGTCACACCGTGGGACGTATCGAAGGAAAATTTTGCCAGATAGTAATAAGTGCTTGTAAATTATTTTCGTATAATTCGAATATCTTATAGCATTAAGCACCACCTACCCTTGATTGTGCTTTTGCGAAGGTAATTGAAATAATATTGATTTATTACGTCCTAAACAGCTGCAATGCTTGAATCACAATTCACAATAGGTATGGAAATATGAAATAAACGATATACAACCTGATCTTAGAAGAGCTAAAATATGCTTTTTGATAATAAAAGTAAAGATCATAGGAAATTATATAAAATTTAAATAGGTTATACTATTTAGAAATTTAACACTTTTCAACGGATATACAGATTATGGCTATTTCTGCAACTTTAAAGAAAATAATTTTTCCAATAACGCGATAGCAATTTATAATATCTGTACAAACTATAATTGTTTTGTAGCGTAAGTCTATTAAAAGATGGATAACGTTCTAATAAAAATAATGTTATCACTATTGACATCATTCATAGCTATTGGAATCGTAAAATAAGATAGATAGATACAAATAGTATAATAAAATAAAACGGTATTCAGTGTTCAGCAAGGCGATAAAAAAGGCAATCAGTTTGTCTCGAGTGGCAGCCTGGAGGCAGATTTTTGTGGTGAAGAGAGCACGCGTATTTACGTAACCCTAAGCTGTTGATTGGTTGACGCGGTGTCGGAATCGCATTAGCCACCCCAGTGCCCATGTAAATATTGTCAACTTGAAGACGATTTAATCAAACATTCAGTTGGCATCGTAATTGCACTCTTTAAATGATATTTTTTTATACTAAATTGTGTTAAGTAATTTTTATCTACTTGAATTCTCTCTTTTATTAGTTCTTATTTTGATGAGCTCTCGGCAAAAATAATAACAAGAAAATCAATCGACCAAATGCCTAACAGCTGAATGTCGTGTAGAAAACCTCATTTCTGGAGATTTATAGTAACTAGCTGTGCCCCGCGGTTTTACGCCGCTCCGCCGGTCTTGGCGTGATGATATAGATTATAATTAATTATTATTAGCCTTCCTTGATAAATGGGATATCTATAATCGAAAGAGTTTTTCAAATCGGACCTGTAGTTCCTGAGATTAGCGCATTCAAACAAACAAACTCTTCAGCTTTATAATATTAGGTATACCTATAATATATACCTAGTATAGATGGAATGGAATATGGAATATGTCTTGTACGTTCAGTGGCTTCTACTTTTTATGCCGTCAAGTGAATATTCCCAATTGAATTGTCTGAAACTTAAAAATCCATAAAGTATCTTAATAGATATTTATTAATATAAAAGTATTATTTCATTTCATTTCTTTTTTATCACACAGTAATCGTAATTTTAAAATGTTTATTCATATTATACCTAAACGTACACCATAATATTAATATTATGTACCATAAAGTTGTTTTTGCTCTACTATAATTTTGGATTGGAAATAAGAAATTACAATAATAGTACTTATTATTACAGTACGATAAATTCCAAAAGATACAAAACAACAATATTACTATTTCGAATTAAATTATACCTACACAAGACAATAAATAACCCTCTTAAATACAATTCCTTTATGTTAGAGCCTTGGCCTCTTTTGTGAAGACATTAGGGTATTATGATGGATAAATGGCCAGACATCCGTTCCCTGCAGAATAACTATGTAATTTTATAGTAATACTTTGATAAATCGCCTTTAGAACTTAGAATAGCAATAACTTATAAAACGAAGATCTCTAGAAATAAATCGTAAACTATATATTTCACAACAGATAAATTCCATGATATCTATTTGGCCCAACATATTTTTAAATCGGTACTGGTTAATAAAAATTAACCAGTACCGATTTAAAAATATGTTTGCTATTTTTGAATAAAACAAAGTTCGTGCACGTCACGATAGGAACACTTATTTTCGATCGAAAACCGTCGGTATGCGAGCTAAAGTTTTAGCGCAGTTGACCGCTACCAAGTACCAACCCCACAATCTGGCGAACCGTCCCTTGAGCAGAGAATTCTCCGAGTTCTTTATGAAACATTTATCTCGGTTATGAAAGTTAACTTGACCCATTTTAAAGCCTTTGTGCGCTTACATTTTTAACCGTTCGGTTTAAAATGTTTTAAATTTTAATGATAGAAAGATAGCCTCTTTTCAAAGGGAGGCGAATTTAATTTCGTGTTTTTGAAGCGATGAAACGGTTTGAAAGGCTCGTAATAGGGACCGTTTGAGAGACCGTCATAATATTGATGTTTTGCATAAAAACAAAACATGTATTATGTGTCGAATAAAACACACAGCGTTGGATGAAGAAAGCTGTCTATGAATCCCACAAATCTATAGAAATAAGTTCTACCTTACCTCTTGTCTATGGATCTTTCACCTCACTAGCAAGGGCGCGTCCCTTTATCCGCTTCCGCCTCTGACGCGCCGCCATCTTCCAAGCGCATAGCATCTTCATCAGCAAGCAGTAAAACTCAACGCTGTGTGTTTTATTCGACACATAATACATGTTTTGTTTTTATGCAAAACATCAATATTATGTGTCTTTCTAAAACACACAGCGTTGGATGAAGATGTGTTTGATATCTGCTGGTGAAGAAAGAGTTACAAACGCTATGTTGAAATATAACTCATCTATTGACACTGTAATACTTAAAGTGCTGTATTACAAGTAAAATTTTTTCTTTTTAATGCTAAATGAAAATGCTGTAGGTATTGTTAAATAAAGCTATATTATAGAAATTTCAAAATACAATAATAAAGGGCTATTGCCCACAAAAAAAAGAAAATGAACATCTTTCCTTGCTTAAAACCTAAACTAACAAACTCTCTTAAATTGTTATCTTTGGGTAACATTTCAACTTAATATACATTAATGTCATGACACTGACTAAAATCTGGACTATATAATATGCCTAGTGCTTCTATATAATATCTTAACCAGTCTTGGTTTATTGTGCAACAGTAATAGAAATGAAATAAAGAAATATAAATTAACTATTATTCTCCAAGGAACATAAAAGAGATCAATCCCAGTCAAATCTTAATAATAAAGCCTCTAAGGCTTGATATCTTTATAAACAAGCTCTGCTTATTAAAAAGTTAAAATAATATAATAAAGGAAGAGATACAAAACAATCACCATTGGCAAAATTGTGCCCTAGGTATTAATACTAAATATCACACTGATTATAATACTAGATTACTTTATTAGATGGGTGTAAAGTTATCAAAAAGTAAAACCGACTCATTGTCTCTGGCTAGCTTTACCGGTCGGCAGTAGAATTTTTTAAAAGTCAGCATACTCTTCCAATTGCCCCTCTGAAGGATCTCCTCAATGGGTCGGTCCTCCAACCAACCTCTTGACGCAACCGCTGACCGGATACTGCCAGGAGGGGCTGCTATGCCTACTGACTTTAATATTGACCTTATCCAACCTGAGATCAGAGTACGAGTAGCAGGTTTAACTTGACCCTTTATTGATAAAAATAAATTGTCTATTTCTGTGCCCGAACGCCTATTTTCTGAGATCTGAATTAGCCTTTCTACGTGGGTTACCGGGCATATAGAAATCTCTGGGTGCCTTGACAAACACCACCCTGACTGTTGGTGTGTTGCTGTATCTGTCTTGGACCCAAACTCAGGCCAGAATATAATTTTATTTTCCTGTCTGACAAAGCAGTCCTTAGAGATCTTAAGAAGAGTAAGATCATGGATTCTTCTGCCCGATGCTAATAATAGGATTAAGGCTGTTCGCCTTGATATCTCAAACAGGGTTGAATTACCCTCTGTTGATTTAAGCCAGTTAATCAGGGTCTCTATGTCCCAGATTGATTCTTTTCTTTGTCTTGGTTTTGCTATAGCAATAGCTCTTAGGACTTGCTGTACAAAGAAATTGGCGGTGATTCTCTCCTCTGATGCACCATAGAAGGTTGATATCGCTGACTTATGCAGTAGAATTGTACTGTAAGCCAGATTGTGCTCTAAATGTAGGCTTGCTAAGAATTGAGCAACGTCATTACCGGAAGGTGCCTTGAGGTCCTTGTTATTTGATCTGCACCAGGCCAACCACCTCCGAATTGGAGGGCCATAAGTTGCTAGTGTGGAGGGACGCCAACTAGCCACCAGCAAATCCTTTTCTTTTGTATTCCAGTGGGCTATTTGTTTCTCCCACCCCCAATCTCCCAAGCTAGCAGTCTCAGGTCCTCTACCTGTGGGGGAGGCAAAGCCGTCGATAGATCTATGAGGCAACTCCGTAGGTTCGGTATGACGAATGGTGGACTGAGTGCTCTCGACCTCAGGTCCGGAAGCCAATAACACTGAGCCCACTGGGGGGCTATTACAATGTACCTGCCCTGTGCATTGTTGAGGTGAGCTAGTACCTGTGGGATTAGACTGGGTGGAGGAAATACCCAGGCCAGGTGCCAGCTCCACTGCTGCCTGAAGGCGTCGCAGAACTCTGCGCAGGAATCTGCTGCATCTAAGCTTACATACCTTGGTACTACTGCGCTTCTTTGAGAAGCGAACAGGTCGATGTCTGGTACTCCCCATTTCCGAAATAACACCTCTGTGGCATGAGGTAGAAGATGCCACTCTGGTAGGGGTTGACCTCTCGAAAGGCGATCCGCTATCCCATTGAGGAGGCCTGGGAGGTAGGATGCCGACAGAGTTAACTCTAACTTCTCCGCCAGACAAAGCACCTCGGATGTTAGTAATAAGAGGGCTAATGACCTTGTCCCTCCTTCGTTCCTTATGTGGGCGACCAGAGTCCGATTGTCGGACTGGATTAATATGTGGGCCCCTCTTAGTGTACTTTGGAGTCTTTTTATTGCAGCGAACACAGCATATAGTTCTTTGACATTCGAGTGCCAAGCTCTCTGCTTGCCTGCCCATCTCCCTGACAGGTAACGGCTGTTCAGCTGTGCACCCCAGCCCGCATCCGCTGCGTCTGTGGTAAGGAAGTGTGTCACCTGTTTCCTTATAAAGGATCTGCCGTTCTTGCCTATGTTTCTTCTCCACCACATGAGGTCCTGTGTCGCAAGGGGAGGAAAGGCTCTCCTCTCTCTGGGTCTGCTCCGCGCAAAACCTCTGAGAAATATCTGTAGCTGGCGACTGTGGAGTCTGCCGCCTCTCAGCGTTAAGTTTGCAAAATTCATCATGCCTAAGACCACTTGTAAGTCTCTTTGAGTGCAGGACATTTTTGATTCCATTGCTGCCACTGTATGTCTTATTTTTAAAACCTTCTTGTTTGGTAAAGACACAGACATCTGTCTCGTGTCCCACATAAGGCCCAAATATTCGAGTCTCTGCACTGGGTCTAGGATTGACTTTTCGAAATTGATGTGCCAACCAAGTTTCTTTAAGATGCCTACGGTCTCCGAGACCTGGGAGGTTAATTTGGCTCGGCTCTGGTGGACCAATAGGTAATCGTCCAGGTACACTAGAATGCGAATGCCCCGAGCCCTCAGGGTCTCCGCGACCCAATTTGATATGGCTGCAAAAGTCCGGGGGGCAGAACATAGGCCAAAAGGGAGGGCCGTTAATTGTAGAATTTCCCCATTGTAAATTATTCTTAAAAACCTGCGGTGAGAATTTGCTATGGGCAAATGAAAATAAGCTTGATGGAGGTCTATCTTCACAAGCCAGTCCTGGCATTGTAAGAACTCCATTACGGTAACTGGTGAAATTAACTGGAAATGCCTGGCCGACACGTAGGTGTTTAGGTGCCTCAGATCGAAGATGGGCCTTGCTGAGCCGTCTGCTTTCTTTACCAGAAACATTTTTGAGTGAAAGCCGGCGTCTATCTTTCTGGGCCTCTCTAGGGCCCCTATTTTCTTTAACAGGTCTACCATCTCTGTCATGGCGGGGGACACCCTCGTAGAACATCTCTCCAAGACTAGCCTGCTGGGCAGACACATGGGAGGTTTCTTGGTAAATGGAATTCGAGAGTTGGTAATGTTTTTTAAAATGAAATGGTTGGCCCCTAAGTGAACCCAATTCTCTATATGTTTCTTTAAACACCCCGCCCTGAACAATTCCGAATTGTCATTTCTGCACCACTGGGTTGGTGCGGACGCCGCCACGAAAGGGCCGGCTCTTCTTTACCTTGGCAACCTGCCTCCTGTCCCCTCTTTGAGGCTGGTTCCTGGACACTGGGCGGAGAGACTGTCTACCGTGTTGAGGAGCAGCTCTCTGTTGTTGCCTTCTCTCTCTGGCATACATGGGAGTGTTCAACCACTGTTGGGTTCCGCCCAGAGAAGCTATGATAGGTTGTAGGGCTTCTCTGCTAAATAAATATTCCTTACTCGGAGGAACATTATGAAGTATAGAGCGTAGGTTGACATTTCCTAGCTCTTTTAAGATACGTTCTCGTCTTACCTCAATGCACTCAGACCTCTTGCCACAAATTAGCTGCATGGTCATCTCTGACCTTTTATAGGATGGAGAATCAGGACCAAACAATAAGGTTATCTTTTCAAACAGGTTACCTGGGTTTAAATTATACTTATTCTCCTGTGCCCAATTTACAATGTCCTGTAAGCCCTCTTTAAGCAAGCGACGCTGTTCTAAGATATTATTTGATAAACCTGCTAATAGTAACTCAGTCGACATTAAAAAATCTTTGTTCTTATTGAGGTGGCAAAATTCCTCATTCACCTTAAGGGCTGTGAAGCCTGGGGAAGCTAAGCAAGAGTTAAGCACTTTTTTATACCTTATCCCCTTCCAAGTAGGACGGTCAAAGTGCTGGAGACGCTCTAACTCCAGTAGGAGCTCCTTGTTGGCCAGAGGGACGACCACCGCAGCGTCACACTCGGTATCCAGATCGCCTAACGTCAACTCACCAGACTGACTTAACCCTGCCCTTGACGCAGTAGCCGCCGTGCCTGGGTATGATAGAAAACCTGTTGACGTAGCGACGTCACTAGGTACCTCTTGCATCTTACTTAATTCACATAAATATTGTGGTAATTGTGACATGTATTGCGAGATGTATCCCACCTGTTGCATGAGGGACTCTATGCGTGGGTCGGAGCAAGTATCAGTTTGATTGTACTTACGGAACTTTTCCTTTCTTGCCTTTTTCCTGCGAGGAGACGAGCTGTCGCTCCTCTCGTCCTCCGAGGACGAGGAAGTCGACTCACCACTGCACTTTGGATGCCGGTTTTCATCCGAAACACCGGTCTTTGAATTGTCCTCAGACAACGTGCTTTTTTCCTTATGGGAAAGCATTTCGAACTTAAACACAAAAATAACACCGTAAAACAACACTGTGTGTTATTACAACTGAATTCACAGTAAATTTAAACACAAAAAACAAGAGATTTAAAAGAAATATCAAGATTTGATATCTAAGCGATGTTGACGCTTCGGAATTCACAAACGCTATGCGCTTGGAAGATGGCGGCGCGTCAGAGGCGGAAGCGGATAAAGGGACGCGCCCTTGCTAGTGAGGTGAAAGATCCATAGACAAGAGGTAAGGTAGAACTTATTTCTATAGATTTGTGGGATTCATAGACAGCTTTCTTCATCCAACGCTGTGTGTTTTAGAAAGACACATAATATATCTCAATTTCATAAAACTGTAATTAAAGGTTTATTCAGGTTTTTTAAACTACTTAAAGACCTTATATTAATGAAAATAGCGTGATAACTTACTTTACTTAAACTAAATTCTAGTTTATTATGTGTATTCCAAGGTATAAGTGATGTTTTAAAATAGGTACCTACCTATGAAGTAAAATATAAAAAATTAAATGGGATGAACTTTGACATTAAAATGGATATAAAGGAACTAATATTCTCAAATGTAAATGAAATAAATAAAATGCAAGAGTTTAATTTATTTTTCCATGATAAGAATGTATTAAATGCAACGAGAATAATAAAGCATATTATAAAAATGCATCAACGTCATGAACACCACCGATGTTCATTCCTGTAACTTTATAAAGTAGGTCAATTAAGAAAACGTGAAGAAATAAATTTCATTATACAATTTTCAACCTTATTAGTTCACTTGATCCGCCGTTATACCATTTCCAGGACACACAGAGCTACTTACCAACCTTGTTATTGAATACTTAATGCTCACGAAAAAAAAGTTTAACCGTGGTCGAAGGATAGTGAGAAAAAAAATACATTAATTAGGAATGACCAATGACAATCGAAGAAATCCAATATGCAACTTTCACTGATTAAAGAGGATTCATAATAAAATTTCGATAGATCTGAATCTGAAGGAAATTAAAATTATCGTAAATTCTCTACTTATGTCTTCGTAGTAAAATCCAAGAGAAAAGAAAGAACTTAATGTATAAATACTTAATATACTTATATAAACGTTGTTAGCAGCGAATGGCGAGTGGACACCGATTTGTAGGTCAACAGCATCAAAATTATTAAGGGTGCAGTATTTAAAACGCCATTTCAAAGAAAAACATCTATTTTATTTGCTTGTTCGCCTATATAAATAACACCAAACAAAAATAATAATACAATATTGCTCTTTGATGGGCATTATGGCTCCTTTACGTATCTGTTACTTCTAAAGAGCTGAAATATAAGGAAGCTGTTTTACTAATTGGCCCGTTATTACCGTCAAATGCTCAATTAAACGACAATATTATTCCCGTCAAGTGTACCTGCAGGCGTAGACAGAGATGCAGCTTATTAAAACACAAACAATCTGCTAATTATAATTGAATACTAAGTCAGCTGGAATACAAGGTGTATTCCAGCTGACTGACCCTGATACAATTGAAAAATTCTAGATTGCTATAAGAAAATTCCAATTCCGATAAACACAAGAGAGAAACCGTTTTTAAACCACCAATTGAAACAGTGGTGATGTGTTCAATGTGGAAATAAACTGAAAAGTGAAAACTCTATTTAGATTTTTGCAAGCTCATCTAGTCGATTTTCCAGCGTAAATAAATTCATACTTAAATAACATTAAAAATGCATGACGCATCTATCCATTTTCATTAAAAAGTATCACTATTATATTTCAGTAAACATTAACCAACACGTTGTCCATTACGTAGTAATAAAGGACAGAAAGAAAATGTAAAACCGCGGATAGTTAATGTCCGGATGTATGAGATGAGAGCTCATTTGTAAGATAATAAACCCCTTTCAGTACTTAGTTTTAGGACCTTCCGTTTAAGGGTTGGTAAAACCCGCATAAATAACATATTTGTAGGGTTATAAATATTTAACTAAGTTAAAAGTAATGTCTTGTACCTTACATTACCTACTTACATTTCTTCGTGTATATAACTACGTATAATAAATATAATATACACAGAATATAAGTACAGTTAGTTAAGTTTCCAACACTTTTTGGAAGTCAAAACATTTGAACTTTATATAAGAATAAAGACAAGGTACATTAATTCAAATAGAGGGATCAAACGATATCGAATACCTAAGATTAACCCTACTGGAATAAAAAATAAATCCCAACAGCACTTCGTACACTAGTGTCTAAGCATAGTTTTTGCTCTTTTACGACTATTCCATTACCGCACAGCATCAGTTCGTTTACGAGGGTATTATTACATCAGTCAGTTTCATCTGCAGACGCCGAGGGGCACAAAACCCTGTCTACAACTTGTAGCGGTTTTATTGTAGGGTTGATGTGAACAAACACCCGCTTCGCCGCAGCCTAAAAATACATTTTACGTTACAAACGTCGCTTTCTTAATACAATAATGTACAAATTATTTCATAATATACTACAAAGGATAAAATGTTGATACACATTTCTTTCGAGTCCATTTGTTTATTTAAGGTTTTAGGGGGTAAAGGAGATGTCCAAAAAATGACCCAGAATCGACAGGAATGAAATGTGTACCAATGGATTGGTAATTAAATATAATATAATATAGCAAAAGCAGTAATCCTGAAATCGTTATAGTATAGGAGCTAGGAGCAAAATAAAATAAGTAAGAAATTCGTTTAAAAAATCAAAAAATAAGTTTACGTCATGTTGTAGCTTAATATGACGTTATAATAATGTTGTATCACTTGTGTTATACATGATAATTATCATCAACACATTTTAAAAGCAACAGCAACATAATAACATCATGTTCAATCACAACATAACTGACTAAAGATTCCGTTATTAGTAGTTTTTATTTTGGTTCAAGATACTACAATTGCTATAGTACTGTGTGTATTATTGGTGCCTAATTCTGTGGCTAAGGATTGGAAATAAAAAATAATAATAGGTATAGTATAGGAGTTAAAAGACAATAGAACTGAATAAAAAATCGTTTGAAAATTATTATGATGTGGATGAGATTATCGTTGTTATTATAAT
Organism: Colias eurytheme; assembly: GCF_061535395.1. Taxonomy (NCBI): domain Eukaryota; kingdom Metazoa; phylum Arthropoda; class Insecta; order Lepidoptera; family Pieridae; genus Colias; species Colias eurytheme. Next base: position 5,460,836 of record NC_142999.1, on the reverse strand, counting down.
TTTAATTTTTAATTGATTAATTGCTTTTGCTGGTACATTCATGTGTAACACAATTTGTTGTAGATTCGAATGTAGTTGTTATTATAGATAGGTAGATTATAATATCATTAAAACTTAATAAAATTAGACCTAATTATAAAAATAAATGAATAACAACGATATTCTAACACACAACATAACGAGTTTTTATTATTTTCAAACGATTTTTCACTTTGTTTTTTGGCTCTTAGCTCCTATACTATACAGATTTTTTTTTCAATCTTTAGCCATAGAATTACCAATAATACATAATATAATACTATAACAATCGTAGTATCTATAAAATAAAAGAACAAAACTACAAAATCTAGAGTTTTTGTTATGTTGTGCTTTAACGTTTTTGTTTCGTTTCTTGTAAAAATGATATTTATTAAGTGTAACACAAGTGATAAAACATTATAACATCGTCATATTAAGCCACAACATAACGGAAACTTATGTATATTATGTTTTTTAAGGAATTTCTTAGTTATTTTATTTTGCTCCTAGCTCCTATACTATAACGATTTCGGAGTTGCCCCCTTGGTAATATTATATTATACTTCAATGCGAATCCATTGGTATACGTTTCATTCCTGTCGATTCTGGGTTTTTGGTTCATAGATTTTTGGACATGTCCTTACACATTATTGAGCCTATAATTAGATACTTACTATTTTTTAAAATACTTTTACTTTACTTAAAAACTTTACGATTATATGTATTTAAAAGAGAGCAAAGAAAATGAATATTTTCAATCTTTAGTCTTTACTATACATATTATTTTAACTATTGGGTTATAAAACCTTAGTTTGCCTTTCTTATAATTAACATGAACAAAGCACACAATAAAACTAATTGGAAACAGTTGACTAACAAATATTACATTCTGAAATTTGTTTTTGTTAATTATTACTTTTGAGTTTTCTCAGCAACCAACTAATAAAGCAGTCATGAACAATCCCTAGACTTTTAAATTTTACAAATATTTATATTTACTAAGTTTATCTTACTGCGTATATTTATTATTTACCTTTAAAATGAAGGTTTGAAAATTGAATAAAACTTGTTATGTTATAAATTATCACCAAAATAAATTAATTTACTAAAGCTTTTACTAAAAGTAATTGACTTTTAATAAAACGTTATTTGAATTTCCTTTGATGTATAAGATAGCATTTTATTATGAACCTTTATTCGTTTGTGTTACTTCTACAAAGATGATACTAAAACGTTATTAGTTTTTAATAATATGTAGTGTCTTTTTTGTTTGAAAATGAAAATGCACACATATATTATAAAACTTAATTTAATCAATTATAACATGTTAACATATTGGTCTCCGAAGCTATAGTGGAAAACAAAAAGCTCGTATAGGCTTCAACAATCAATAATTGAGGCACACTTAACCCATTTCCTATAAGGAAAGAGTTGTAAATAACAGCTTTTGAATATATTTGTTGTAACGATTAGATTTTCCAAAAGCACTGTTGGATAAACATTTTTTTATATATAATCATATCAATTTTATAGCAAAGGGAAACCGTACAAATGTCTTTGTGATAAGTGTTGCTTTTTTATAACCCAGCTGTTACTTTTCACCCAAAAATATTATGAATAATTGCAAATCATCAAAAACCTTTGATATCCAGGGTCTTCATATTTTACCTCCTACATTTTTTCCTCCTCGTCGTATCATTATGGTTTTTCTTATCGTTTGCCATTACTACATCGTTATACAATATAAAGATCGCAATAAACAGGTATGCTATTTATATATATCTATTAACATAGTACCTACTAACCAAAATACCGTTTTCGAAACTATACCTTCATTTACGAGAGTAACTTGGAATTTCAATCCACGGACTAAATTAAATTCTACTTTTGGCATAAATGTTCGTCGAAAATGTATGTGAGTGAATCTGTTAAAATCCTCAACATTTCCCGCGTTCACTTACTCTATAAAATCTTGCGATAGCGGTATTCAGACAAAATCTCCTTCCCTCTTTATATAATTAAATACCTCTCATAATACAATCCACATTGAAGCAGTTCTATGATACAACGCTACAGATTTAATACTTGCAAAAATATATGAAATGAGAACTTAGTAATTTATCACAACTTAAATTTAATTTATATTTTAAAGAGCTTTAAGTTATATGAGATCTTAGGTATCTCGCCTCGTTTTGTAAATGGAATAATTATTTTTATGTTCACTGTATCTATTATCATAAAGCTGCAGAATATTTTATAATAACCCAATAAAAATATGAAGGTTTAGTTTGATGTCAACGTCTCATTTTGTATCAGTATGAATATTGTAACGCATTAAATTTTCAGGTTAAGAGATTGAGCCTATTTTGATTAAATTTGAATGAAGCTGGAATACCGATTCGAGTCCCTTCATACAAAATGAACATCGTTTTTAATCATGGAGTTTAAAATTACTTCTCTTTGATATACGCGCCAGGGTGATTGTCAAAGAGGAAGGTCGGAAAAATTGTCACCATTTCTCTCAAGTAAACAATTAAAGCAAACTTTAATAATTAAAAATTTCGGTGTGCATTGTTGTGAAAAAGTATAATTAAACAACTTGCTAAAAATGAGCAAATCCTTTACTTTTACGTTATTTTAGAGTAAATTGTTTATTGAAATAAATAGTGCTTTATTTCTTTACACTCATATTTAAGCACAGGCGATTATTCCGTAACTATTACAGATATGATAATGAGTAAAATGACAATAATAACTTTTTAAAAATAAAACGAGAAATATCCAAGAAATTAACATCAAACACTAATATATATTTAGTAGGTTTGAAATATGACTATTCCAAACATTCAATATGAAAAGCAAAACGAGTAAGTTGATAAAGGATATCTTTGAAATATTTATTGAGTTGGAATTTTATAGATTGTCGAGTCACACACTATGAAGAACAATAGGTATGGAAAGCTTTGAGTATTAAAAAAGCAGTCGAGGGCACTCCCGCCTTACTGAGATAGCTCAGCCACTTGAACGGGCTTTGATCGCTTCTCACGACTGTATATTGCTTATTTATTTAGTATATTTGATACCAATATCTTTAATTAGAGAAGAGTCTACATTGAGAACTGAACAAAAATAAAATAAATTTAACGAATACGTTGCGGAAAGAAATAAAGACATTATTGATAACACAAACTGAAATATCTGCATAAAGATAAATGAAAAATAACATCCAATCCAACTTTTATAATATTTATAATTTTGTTTTATTTTGTGATGATTGAAATGCATAAGTATTATATATAATTAATAGTACAAAAAGGACAGCATTAATAAAAGACTCATATAATTTTAATATTTATATTTGTATAAATTACATTATGGGTTTTAGGTATAATTATGACTGTTCAGAAAAGGACAGTATAATTGACAAACTCTACAACGGAGTATAATAACAGCTTGAGTTCAGTGCATTCCGAAGTAATTATATTTATTTTTATAAATGTACAATTTTTATACAAATAAATGACTAGTATTCTACTACTCATTTGAAATTTTCTTTCATTTGCGAAACGACACGTATTGAGCGATTTTTTAAGTAAGTATAATAAACTACAAATTACAGATCATCTTTGATGTTAGATCGGTACAATATCTAAGTTTTTGATTATTTTTTACAACAACATAGGTAGTAGAAATCAATCAGGTTGTTTTATTGTATTGGGCAATTGGACTTATGCAAAAAAACGATAAACCTAATAATAACAATAGAGCGATTAAATTGAACTTATATACAAATTATTCTTTGAATATTAAGAATCATGATTATTCTATATTAACCGTATATCTAATTTATTAATTATACTTACATATATTTTACTCCTAAAACTATTTTATAAAGTGTTTGGCACTAATATAATATGAGTAAATAGTCTACATTTTTTTAAGTATAAACGAATAACTATTCAATCATTCAGTTATTTATTTTTATAATCATATTATAATATTATAAATAATATACCAATGTTTCATTTTATATTTAAATTCCTCGCAAAAGTGTGGAGCGGTTTAAGTGTCACGCTCATAGCTCTCAGGAGAAAAGTTAAATTTTCGCGAAGGTCTACAGTGAATAACTTGGCTCGTAAAATTCGTATTACCTACCTTTGTAAAATGCTTTTAACTTATTGCAATAAACATTTTTCTCTGCATACGTGTATCACTTGCGTTCATTGGACATTTTAAATAATTCTAAAGTAAATAATGAAAATACACGAATATAATTTATTTGTTCCCTTACGCAGGTCAACAATACCGATAAATTCTCTGGATGCTTTACTCTTAGAGTATTAAATTACAATTTGGAGTGCAGACAAAGTGAGGTTATAAAGAGGAAGCTATTGAATATGAGAGTTTGTGCACTGTTACCATTAGCTGGGAGGTATGAGCTGGGTGCGGCCGGCGCGGCGTGCTCGTTAGCCTTGGACTCATCGACAGACGTTCCGCTTCCTTCACTTTCATCTTCATCATCATCTGGAGGAACTGTGGCTTCGTGCTTTAAAGCCTCAGCTCTGGGAAGTAATTCTACCGAAAAATTGCCTTTCAATATTTCAGGGCCTACTGAAGAGTTTTTATTGGATGCCAATTTTGAAACTACTACGGGTGTAGAAATCGTTGTAGGGATCGGTGTTGTTAAAGTAGTGTTTGCAGTAAGCTTTTCATAAAGTGCTTCGTTACTAACGTTGGAGAATGTTGAGAGTTTTAAAAATGTTTCTGTCAATTTGGCACTGCTGTTTGCCCGAAAGTTCGTTGAAAAATTGAGTAGTTCGTTCCGTAGCCGTTGATTGTAGGGCGCATTGCAGAGATTGTCATCGCATATGCAGGTCAACTGAAATTGTTCTGCTTTGTGTTCTAAAATACAGGTGGACTCTTGTGCGCTCCCACAAGAGAGAGACGTTGTGAAGTCTGCAACAATAATATAATATTAATTAATATAGTATTTCAATTAATACAATAAGTTTTAATCGAACACTACTAATTCCAGTACCTATTGAATTATCACTTTAAGTTTAATTTGATCAAGTAGGATATTAATTATATCCTACTTGAAAAGCATTTTCAAATCAACCCATCATGTTCAAAACGAAAATTTATATTATCTAACTGAACTTTTAAACGTTTACTGTAGGTATGCTTTGTATACGAAGAAGCTGAATTATTTAACAGAAACGACAATTTGCATTGCACTATATGTTGTGTTCTAAATAATAGGTTTGAAGTATTGTAAATAATATTATATCAATACTCACTAGGTGCTGTAGCAATAGTGACACAGTGTGGCTGATCCGGCAAACATTGGACAGTTTGCAGCTGGTCGCAATTTGTAGAGTTGCATTGATGACAGTGACGGCTCTCAACATCTGAATATATAGTTAACAAATAGTATTAGTTATCTGAATGTAGTAGTCATTAATAGGATCGAAGCAAAAGCGATGTTTCCATTCGAATGGACCGCACCCTCTCAATGGTTGGTGTACCTACTCTAGAATATTAGGAAGCCCATATTCCCAACGTAACCATCCGATTAAAAATGCTAATTTTATTAAGGAAAATGTAATTTTGTTTGTTTTTTCTATAAAAAAAAGAGAATACATAGGTACATCCGAGTCCCAAATATATTCTCTTGGTATTTTTAACAAAGATATGTATAAGTATGTATTTGAAATTAATATTCTATTTAAATTTGCTAAAGCGTTATATTTCTACGATCATGATTTATTTCCTTAGACGATCATTATTTATATAAAATGGATATTAGTCAAGTATTTCGCGGAAATACGAAGAAATTTTAAGGTCTATGAATTATTTATGGCGTCCTTTTAAATAATTTAGAATAATAATTAAGAATGATTCGTTGGGCTCAGGTTTTCATTATTCATAGATTAATTTAGTAAATGCGAATGATAAGCTCTTGAAACGAAGTTTAGGTATTACGAAATTAACTAAGTTTTTAAAGAAAACAATAATTTACCCCCTGATAACATAATTACCGTAGATAATAATTATAGCTATACCTTGAATGATCATAAGATCATATGATAATTAATAATAATTAAATTTAAAATTATAAAGCAAGAACTCATCAATAATTTCAGTAAAAGAACAACAAACAATTACACAAGCGAGCAAGTACAGGATATAAATTACATATTGCACCGTTAAGCGGACTTTTTAGTTGTTTAATCTGCACGTACCACCTATTTTTATTTTCTTCGAGCTCAACCCTAAACTGGAGGAACGTGTTTGGACTACAGTCAAGCTATTTTCGACTCATATTTAGACACTGTTTGCGGAAAACGTTTTATTAAAATGTAAATCTTCCAAATATTACGAGAATAGACAAGTTACACTTTAAAGACGTTTAAGGTTTACATATACATGTTTTTAAATATACACAGTACATTCTAAACATTCTACTTTGAATAAATAAAATAAATAAACATAAATGTGGAATATGAAACAGACAGGAAAGCAAACGAGTCTCTTGGGAGGAAGATTACAAAAGCTCGGAGTGTTCACGCATAGTTACGTTAAAGAATGAACAAACAATTTCTCATATTGACTTTGAAACACGATGTTACATGTTACGCAATATGTATAATGTATATCCAATGGGATTTTATAAAATTATACCCAGAAATACAGAAAAGTTATTAATTCAGAATCTTTTGATTTGATTGAATTTCGTCGTTTATTTGCATTACATATTTGTATTTTCAAGTTTTGATTAGAAAAATAAGTATACTTAAGTTATTATAACAGGCAACCGTTATCAGGCAACCGTTATCGAAATTTAATTATGTTAAAAATATTTTTATTTTATTTCCTATGTAAGATAGTGGTTATAAATGCTTTTGATAAAATTAATTTATTTTATATCTATTTTCATCTTCTCAACAAGCCATAAAAAATGCAATCATCATTTATATATACCCCGATGCGTACCCTTACATTTGAATTTAGACCTAAACTTTTTATATCTTAAAATCAACATAACAATCTCTTTTTGTTGTCTGGAACCTTTGAATTATTAAACCGAAATAAATTATTCCGTCTCTTCAATCTTTACTCCAACGCTTTGAATAATTGGGGAATTTTTATTGAATATTTTAAGCTTACGACTAATAGTCGTTAGCAATTTTCAGAATTAATTCCATAGTAAATGTACTTTTGGAAAAAAGTTATGACGACATTGTGTTATTTGCAAGTTGTTTTTTTTTTCAAAATGGATAGTCAACAACTTATATTATCATCGTTACACCTATACCTGCTTTGTTTTAAGCAATTATAGTATTTCAAAGATAAAATAGAACACTGAAATTATATACCTACACAAATTTAAGTCTCATAAACGTAAAATAAATATCTTCTACTTTACAGTTAGTAGTTAGGGCGTTGTGGTTGCATTAAAATAATATAGCCACTTAAAGTAAGTTAACTAATTAAGAGTTCTAATGCCTTAACATCAATTTAGGACGATCCTAACCCACAGAGGGGTTGTATAAGTTACCTGAAACGTAGTTTCGAACCTCGTAACGTAACTTGTAGATCTACCATTATCCAGATATTGAGAACAGTAATAGTACAAAGGAGAGGACATGATTATGTTGCAAAGACTCATAAAGGGGAATGCCTTCCAATGATTTTAATTTGCGTAATTTTTATTAATCATTTCAAAAAGGAAATAAACAAAAAATCATCCGAATTTTAATTCGGTGATTTTTTGTAATAAAGATCGTGAAAATTTACACCATAAATGGTAATTATGGTGTAAAAAAGAAAGCGATACGAACTAATATTGTAATAAATCGAAAAAAACACGCATTCAACATCAAATAAATATTATTAATACAAAATCAAAATCTCTTGAATTACAAGATCCTACTACCGATTGTCGAGTGTCAAACTATGGACTTAAGTTGAGGCGACCGTATCCATTATAAAAGGTAAAATCAGCAAAACTTTATGGAAAAAATATGACTTATAAAATTTATTGACCTATATTTTTTTACCTTATGAGGTTAACTGTAATATAGCTTTTTAATACTTAATGCACATAAAGCTGTAGCATAAAAAATTTATGATGCTAGACACGGCGAATTATAATAGAATAATGCATATATAATAGGTACAGATGCAGATTATATATCTCTTCCACAATTTCCTAAATCGAAAATAAGGATATAATTTTTGTGCTGTTTAAAAACGGGTTTGAAAATGACCAAGTGCGGTGTGAAACTAGAGTATCTATATATTAATTATTAGTAAATACTTTTTCGTTTTTGCTACGCCAGTATTAGATTTTCTGTCCTTTGTCTTGTTATTTAGCTACCTATACGCTGATATTAATATGTATTTTTAAACTTCTATTATTATCAAGATAAGTATTTAATAAAAAGTATCCCCTACAGAGAGTTTATTATATAAGTAAGGTAAAAACGGAGAATATCGTCATAATTGTCGCTAATATACTAATTAAATTCTCTATTAATAAATAAGAATATCTTGTAATTATCTCAACAAACTTGAAGTTTGAATATCAATTCATGAACTTTAAACAATACAGACATCTCTGCTAAGGTTAAAAACCTTATTGTGGACAGTTATTTAATTTAACTATAATAATTATTACCTGCATGTGGCAAAGCTCCAGTCCTCGTGTCAACAATTAGAAGAATCAGAATACTCAAGAACCACATCGATGAATACATTGTCATTATATCGTTCAATATCATCAATTCATCAAACTATGTTTAACGATCAATAGTATCAATATATTTTTATTAAGATGAAGGACTGAAATAAATACGAAGTTTTATTAATATAAATTGAATGTATAAAATAACGTCTTATAAATTAATATCCTTATATGATTTTACAGGCAATGTATGTTTACATTTTTGCAATAAAAATAAAACCGATTAAATTTTTATCAAATTAATTTTGATGCATAGACTTACATACGATACACTTTATAATTAACTTAAATAATTAATCTATGTGTGTAGATTGAACTTTGACACATTAATAATTTAGCAACAATCTCACTTAACTACAGTCTTGAAGTTAATAATTAATAAACTCGCTGAATTTGTCCACGTGTTGGCAATTCTGCTACGAAGCAGCGTAGCGCTTGCGGCTACGTCGCGTAGACGACTGCCGTAGCCCCGAGAGGCGGTATGTAGGTACTATATCGAATGACAGCAAGAGCTTTTGGTAATTCTATTCATTACTATTTAAATTTTAAAATCAAAATAATTGTGGTTTGCTGATAAAAATATCAAACCACAAACATTTGATAATAAAAATGTTATCAAATTATTAATATTTAATTAATATTTTCACACGTTTCTTCTTTTTGTTTAATTATTGCATACTCAATTAAATAAAAATATATTATAATCATGTAGCCTTGTGTCAATTTTACAAGTCCAATATTCAAATTGTGGTTGTTAAACGTGTCCAGTCCATGAATACGTTTGAGGTATGTAATTGATAATCATTATGCGAAAGCGATTAATGTGGCTTAATAATAATGTGGTGTTGTTATTTGGATAATCCATTTACAAGTTACATAAATAGTATTAAATATGATGTAATATCATATATAATTATATAATATTACAATCTTTTGGAAGTCATATTTTTGTTTAAAATTAATTTTTGTATACTAAATACAGTGTCAGTGTATGATTAAGAGAAAAATTGGATTTACACTTCAAATATAATCCATTAAATGAAGGTAACATTGTCAACCTATTTCAATATTTAATTTTTAAGATATATTCAGCCACGATATTGTATATCTAGCCTTATGTATGAATGTGGGAAATAACCCAACAACCTTAACAACATCTCCCCGCAGTTCTATCGCTTGCTTTTACAGAAAAACGTTTTTCTTCTAACAAAGTGATGCTTAATAATAGCACTAGATAAATCTCGGCAATATCCATGGCTATTTCAAAAGGAATCTTTCACCAAGATAAAACTCCGCATTGCGGAAAGACGCTCATCGAATGAAAAGAAGTAATTATTTACAAATAGGTGCAATACATTCAGAGGGCAAATAAATCTCAGGAAAGGTATCTGGGATATCGGAATTAGAGGAGGGTGAGAGGGAGGCACGTAACATTAATTGGCAATCTCCGTATCCAAATGCCCCCGCTATTCGTATGTTATTCATCCACAAATGTATTAGTTGATGGCGTTCATTAACATCCTATGGTGTTATGACTTATGTAACATCATTTGTACCTTAATAATTTTAACATGAATAATAAGCGTATATTTAAGGATTCAGTGGGATGGGAATCGTATTGATGAAAATTGATTTTCTTAGAAATCGTATTATTGCGGGAACAAAACTTCATTTTCGATATAACATTGAATCCAAGTTGGCTTCTCTACCAATATTTTCGTATTAATGTTTAATTTTACTTAAAAGTCTTAGTATATAAGTATATTACAACTAGTAAACTAAAATCACTTCAAGTGAAATAATAATTTACGTTTAATGTTTAATGTCGACCTTATCTTAATATTTTAAAATAAACGCGTGTAACTTTTGTAACTCTAAAATTGTATGGCTCACGACGTAGGAACAGCGTGTATGGAATCCATTACAGTTTTTGGTGAGCAAACTAAGTTGCAAGAACGAAAATATTCGCCCCAGGGGGTGAAACTCGGAGACGAGTTTACTCGAGTTACATAATGTTAAAATTTTATTCGTTAGATTAATGAGGAATGGAATTATACAACTGAAACTGAGGATATTTAAATTTAAATATGTACTTATACTTATTTCAAATTGTTATAACTAATAACATAAATATGTAATTTATCACTTAGGTACTATGTATATTTTACTGCCAGGATCTTAAAGGTATTCAGTAAACGTAAACGAATAAGTAAATAGTACAAGTCAAGCATAAAAATTTAATGGGCAATAACAGTATATCAAAGATCCAAAACATCTTTAACAAGACATAAAATATGGCCCTGTTTGTGTTATGAACCGATTTTTGAATACGGCGCTTAATCCTTATTATCCTCGAGTCTATCTGTCTTGTAACTCGTAATAACATTGTAAATTCTAAAGTAAACTATAGGTATATGCGCTTTTATCATCTGTTTGTTACGTTTCACAACAAGATGAGATTTTACTTTGTTCTTAGTGCGTTCGAAAAGATTCTATGCAATGTTCTAATACTGAATAACACTGAATACGAGTTTTCGTTTACACAAAAAGATCACAAAAGAATGCTCTTACTCTAGCTCTAGCTCTATGTTCGTTTGATTTAAATGCACCGTCATATTTTATGTAAAAATATGATTATTCATATAGCCTTTTAGAATGTGACAAGGCGCGTTGCAACATACCCATAATTTTATAAAAGAATTATTCCGAAAAATATGCATTGTCATGGCATTGTCCTACAAATTCCATCAATATGCTTCTCTTCATATCATCAAATTGATATAAGGATAATCATTAATTATAGTATTCAACTTGGGAATTGGTCCTTGTTTACCAAAATTATTAAAAAAGTTATTACGGTGTACATACTTGTTAAATTTCGTTCTTTATAATAAATGCAGTTCCAATAAGTAGCATTTGAGGGAAAATGTATCTACATATTTATCTTTATATGTAGTACCTATGTAATTCCGTAACATTAGATGCCTCTCACATCACTATCAATTTAGTAAAGTTATATAAAAGCACATTACAAAAACGGAAAAGCCATATAAAAATGTACAGTTGATAAAATAAATAATTCAATTCATCTCTATTATTTTGTAGAAAACGAAGAAACACTTGTCTGTTTATTTGTAAACATCTGCGAGTTTTCATAACAAACAACGGCATTCAACATTCAAACAGCAGCTGTAGGTACTGGCATCATTTCAATTATGAGAAATAAAAACTTGAAAACCATTGTTAGCTTTCACTTCCAGCGTTGAACCTCGGGGATGCTTATTGCTTATGTTTAATTTCGTATAAAAATTACATCTGATAACACAATATCGTTTGTAGCTATTACAAGCAGACGATCATATTTAAATTACGCCGATTTGGATACAAAGCAGCTTCGTTAAAAAAGTAATTCCACGAAATAGAAGAGAGGATGGGTTTAAAACGTAATGGAGTCGTAATCAATGTGAAAACGGTTTAATCAAGCGACGGAGTTGGCTCAGAGCTCCAACCTAATGCAATTAACAGAATAGGCTTCACAGATGCTGTACTAACGATACCTTTCTTCTGAAATGTACGTTTCGTGCTGATAAGGATGCGATATGGAAAATTTTGTTAATGCAATATTAGGTACAAAGCTTACATGAAAAATTTATACTCTGTCTGTCTGATAAATGACAACTTAGCTTACCTACAAATGTACGATTTTAGTCCATTTATTATATAAACATCCATTTAGTGAATACGATATCTACACAAAAAAAAAGATAAAATGCTAAGTCATAATAATTGTTTCTGATAAGAATAACCTGATAAGAATTTATTTAATTTAGGTACGTCCCATAAAGCCTATACATTTAAGATGATTTGTGGAAGTAAGTTTTTTATACTAATTACTAGTGGTCCGCCCCGGCTTCGCCCGTGGTACCTACATGTTTAAACTATCCTATCTCTCAAGTTGGTGCGAACTGCACATGGTGTGCGAATTTTATTATAATCGCTTAAGTGGTTTAGGAGTCCATTGCGGACAAACATTGTGACACGAGATTTATATATACATATTAAGATTTCTACTGTTTGAACATCATTAGACAGTATGAGTATCTATAAATCACTAGAGGAGTATATATTTAAAGCGAATGTATTATGTGAAGTTTACTGAAGAAAATATAGGTATAGATTATGGAATTATTATTTTTTTATTATTATAAAATAATGCCTTGAATCGTATCATCTATTTAAACGTTTTCGTTCGTAACTACCTATACTTATATGGGCATAAAAATGTGTTTGTCGAACCCCCTCGCTACTTACATCACTCCTGCCTTTCATATTTGTCACTAGCGATGCATAAATCCTTCGACAAAATAATAATTGATGATGGCACTTTGTAACATGTAATTCAGATATATGGGCCTATATAGTTCGAACATACGACGGCGTATACCCAATAATATCTACATACAGCGTACCTTTTAGTAAATGAATTTTAAAACATCATACTTTTTGCAGTTACGATACCAATGTCCACAAAAAAGTCATTGATCAACATAATTAAACTGTAATAGGTAACTTTTTTATTTTCTTTGCATATACGTACCTATACTAATACATATACTTACTACACTAATCGATAGGCCTATAAGCAGAGTTCCAGCAAAGATGAAACACATAAAATACTTTCACACATACTCCAGCATAAAGATAATACTATACAAATCAATTGGGAGGCAGGGCGCGTAATCCGCCTGGTCCACTTCCCCTCGCATTAATATTCATTCAGCGTGATCGGATTTGTGTTGTACAGCCTGTAATGGTTATGAAATATCATATATATCTTTTAATACCACCACACATGTTCCGAGTTATATAATCATAAGATAGACGCGTAATATTAGATCTAAATACAAATTATAGGATTAACAAAACCATAGTGTAAACCAGACTAATGTGCTGGAAGTCAGTTTAGGTATTTTAGCTCGTTATTATTGTTCGTTTAATTGTCTAAGTTTTATTAGATCTTTTATTATTACTGATTGTTACGTTAGCTAATGTCTGTAAGAATAATAAATGACTATTAGGAAGCGCATTAATTTGCAAATATGTACATAATATCTACGTTTAAAAAGAGTAGAGAATAATATAAGAGTCAATGATTGACATTTATACGATTTGATAGCAATCGGATCACGGATGTACCTACAATATACAAAAAGCGGCTTTAATAAATTATGAATCAGAGCCAATTTATTACACATTCACAATTCCCACGTTGCACATAATAATAATGTCATCAATGTAGGTAAATGCTTATAAACTATTTTCAGCATCGAGCCACAACTTAGAGTCACAATCATATTTAAGTGGGTAGGTATGTTTTATATTAAAATAATTGCAATTGATTAAAATCAACCTACACCTCCTCCAGACTCCCACCTCAAGTTATAATTAACCAACTTTTACTTCAGAACAACAACGAAATACCTACACAAAAAAATGTATCAATGAATAAGGTATGATTTATCAATTAGGTAATATAAAAAATAAATTCCTTATAAGTACATAACTATATCTAGAACATAAAAATGATTTTGTTGACAAATTACTATAGGTACGCCCACGGTTTCACTCGCATTATCGCATACATGCTCGCATAATCAAAGGAAAACCCGAATAATTCCCTTTAACCTGTACAATATACCTACATAGTAGGTACATACCTATTAAAGCTAGTTCTCACTTCGGAAATGTAAAATTAAGGGACTTAAATAGTTATCCGAATAAAGGGACGCACAAAGAAAATATTATATCTAATATTCTAATACCTATAGGTATATTATAATGTCGAAAGTTTGTAAGGATGTATGGATGTATGGATGTTTGTTACTCTTTCACGTAAAAACTACTGAACCGATTACAATGAAATTTAGCACACATATAGAGTGTAACTTGGATTAACACATAGGATAGTTTTTATCCCGGAAATCCCACGGGAACGGTAACTATGCGGGTTTTCCTTTGCAAACGCGGGCGAAGCCGCGGGCGGAAATCTAGTTTTTCTATATTATAAAGACCGTAGTTACCAACCAAAATAATACATATAATTATAAAATAACAGTCTACGAAAAAAGTAAAGTGTTTAAAAGTTACACAGTTAGCATGAGTTAGCTCCAGTAAACATCCAGTAAAATAAAAGCCTACATAATCGTCTCATATCTACTTTAGACGTGCTTAAGATTTAGAGTCACCCTTAACTTGTTAACGGTCTTTTTTATAAATTACACTTTTATACTGTCATGCCATAAAGATGTTATTGCCTTTGAGCGATAAGAGGCAATTTATTGGCGCCCTCACAGCTAGTGTTTAGTTATCCTTGTTATATTTGTCTTGTCGTTTTGTTAATCGATGGCGTAATATAGATTCGAGATTCAATATAAATAATCAGAATACCTAATCGAAATAAATAAATCTTTTCTATAATCAACGTGATATACAGCGTCAGACACAACACATACCTAAGTAATAAAAAATCTTGGTAAATACCTATGTGTGTGTGTGTGTGTGATTTATAAATTAAGGGAAAAATAAAACGAGTGCCAAAAAAAGTGAGCGACTGATGATGAGATACCTATCTACTCTTTTAATAACTTGAGCGGTATAAATTTGAGTAAGCGACAAATAACAGACAAGCAACTAATAGACCGGGAGATACTGACACAAAATTTCGAGTCATTTGTAACAGGATGGCGGTTCTACAGGGGTCTTAGTACGCAATGACAAAAAGAAAAACGATGGCGTGAACGCTGGTACCGGCGGCTTAGTCGCGTGGGCGTTAGTCGAACTCGTCGGAAAATAGCGAAAGTCAAACGATTTGTAACAGTATGGCACTTATTTTTCCTGTAAGTTTGAGGATCAACAAATATAAATACAAAATTTCAAAGATCTAAGTGTTGGAAATCCTCACTTATATAAATTAATAATAAATTAAGTTTTCAAGTATAACAGCACTTTTTCCCCCTACTAGAAGTATGGCAAATATAATAATGGTCACATTTTATCAAATACTCTCCAAAAATCCAAATGCAATACTGGTACAAAAAGTTTGGCGAAATAAAAATTTTTTGCAGATTTTCGGCGGTATGGCGACCATTTCGAATCGTCCGAAAAGTATGGCATGGCGATTTTCGTAAATGGCTGCACGACGATAGTTACCTGTGCAAAAGTTAGCCTGGTACAAATGGTTGAATGATTGTTTTATTTAAATCAACACATTCGCGTCGGTATGGCGGGCAGTAAGTCACACCGGAAAAGTATGGCATGACACTACCGCCTACTACTTTTTTATGGGCTATCGGTAAATTCTAAAATTTTTGTGTTACAAATCGTTTGACTTTCGCTATTTTTCCGACGAGTTCGACAAACGCCCACGCGACTAAGACACCGGTACCAGCGTTCACACCATCATTTTTCTTTTTGTCATTGCGTACTAAGACCCCTGTAGAACCGCCATCCTTGTTACAAATGACTCGAAATTTTGTGTCAGTATCTCCCGGTCTATAATATTGTGCATAATAAAATATAGATCGAGCATACTAAAAGTGAGTTATGATTAACCTACCTATTTGAAATATTAAAATTCTAATTGAGCAACTAAATTACGGCAGCGACTTAATTAATAGGTGAGTGACAGGGAATATTAGAACACATTGTTTCATTTAATTACTATTAATTGATGGCAATACTCTGCCCATTATAATGTACATATTTCTATTTGAGTCATGCTAAATAATGAAAAAAATGCAGAATGTTGACACTCACACATAATTAATATGAGATCACTCTAATATGATGAAGCTGCTTATTTTGTATTTTTATTAACTCAAATTAATATTTGTTAAAAAAAATATTTAATATTAATATAAACTCGGAAAATTGTCAATAAAAAAGATCCTTTTAAACATCAATTAAAACAAACAAACCATCTGAATAATTTATTGAATAGATATCATTATATACATAATACACTTAAATTGTAATTTTTAAAGTGAAACTTTTATTACATCGTCTCAAACTTTTTGGTCTGTGTAGCGCATGTCGCGTGTATCACGGCTGCCGAGTAGGTATACCTACTCGGCAGCCGACCGTCACGCGACATGCGCTACACAAAGCAGTGTTCGGAACCGTTCGAACAGTTTCACTTTTACCGTGGTTTCATAAAACCACACAACATTTTTTTGTTTCTTACAGTTATAGAACTGATTAAATGTAACAAGGAAATGCCATTTTAATTTTGTATTCTATCATCAGAGAAGATCTAAACTATTTCTAATATTTAACTTGAAATTAATAGATATCTTGTGGAGGTGGCCTGCCGAATAAATGCTTCCAAGATTCTGGTTGAATCATCTGTTCGGAAATATCTTTATCTTTATCAAAAATTTCAATGAGCTCATGAAGTTTTTTGACCATTTCTATAGCATCAGGAATGTTGTCTCCTTCTGAACAATATTTATATAACAAAAAACAAGGCAGAGACTTTTCTTTGCAAATACTGAAAAGCATTGGTGCAAATCCTCCACCAAATATTCTTATTTCATTTTCTATTTGATGGTCATGGTCAATCATATTATTCTTCACAATTTGTGTTTTATAGTGTGTGTAAGGATAAACGATGTATCTAAAAGGCGATGTCATTATATACCTTCTTTCATGAGCGTAGCTGCTTGTCAATATTATCATATCTTTTATATTTTTTCTAAGGAACTGCTTTACTATATTTTCCAGAAACCCTTGTGCATATTTGAATACCAGAGGCGCCTTCATTTGTAAAACAATTAATTTGGGTGATGATGCTCTATACACTTCACATGAAGTCGATAAGACAGTAGAATTGATATCGTAAGGATTGCACCCAATAACTGGAAACTGTGCCGGTGTATATATTCTTACAATTTTGTCCATTCCCAAGGAAGAAATTAATATATCGCACGCGAGTTGTCCCACATTTCCAACAGCAACACTTGGAACTATAAGAGTATAACCATTTAAGTCGACTTTTTTTAGCCACATCCAGTGATCTCTCTCTGCTCTCTCTCCAATCATCGTGATTCAAGTATCTGGTGTTCAGGTTCAATTAAAAAATAAACACAATTCACTTTAGATCAAATAATGTTTAAAATTTTGCCGAATAAAAGTCAAAATATCTGTAATGATTAGCAGAATTGAGCATTCAAATAATTTTTAGTAAGTACAATCAACAATGTGTCACAGTGACAGTGTCGGTGTCAGTGTTAGCAACCTGAAGTGAGCTGATTATCGTACCAGGGGCGTAAAATTATCGTACATTAGGCGTTTTTGGTTCGAAATTATCGTACTTTTTAGAATAAAGTCAATTATAAATAAATAAATCATATAAATTGTAATATTGATAAGTATGCAAGTTCTTCGCTGTCAAATCAACGGGACACTGAAACCCAAACGTTTTACGTGCCTTAATATTCATTATACTCTTTGGTTTTACGCGTGGTACAGACTACAGACCTGAACCGATTCCATTTCCACTTTATGTTCAATAAACGCGCCAAGACGTTTAAAATTCAATCTGACAAAATTTCACTGTTCCAATGAAAGTTCGATATGAAACACGTCAAAATTTCATATTTGTATGGGTGAAATAATATAAATTCTCGAATTTTGCCTGATAGAAATTATCGTAAAATCAGCGTACGATAATAACATGCTATCGTACATCGTACGTAGGCACCAAATTATCGTGTTTGTACGATAATTATCGTACGGTTGGGAACGCTGGTCGGTGTCACTGTCAGGATCGTCAGGACAGAGAGCATAAAGCAAATTTAACGAAAAATTTACCTTCTATAATAATTAGTAAGTAATCAGATAATGAAGATTATGAGTGTTTTAGGAGGTGCAGTACTCAGCCCCTGCTGACAAAAATCATCCTTTAAAATATAGGACTATTCTTATAAGTATTCAAATGAGTCAAGTTTATTGACTAATTGTGATTAATCGTTAGTATATTATGCGTTAAAAACTGGTCTATCTATGCTTAGTGCTTATATCTGTGGCTTATATAAATGTAAAATGATTCATTCTTTCAAAAACAATCCTGACCTGTGACCTTGCCTGTGAGTTGTGACCCTTAGATCATTAAGCTGTGACCCCATGAACATAAAATATGTTTATTGTTTATAATCTGTAGTCAATTGAATAAATTTCAACAGTCTGTGGCTAAACGATAAACGTCAAGTCAAAACTCAAAACGGTCGAATCGAATCGTAAATGTCCAAAAAATAATTTTGTGTCCTCTTAATTTATTGTCGTACACTACAAAGGAAATTAACCTGGTAATATATCTTGATTATGAACGATATTGAAGTGAAGAAAGGTTTATATTGACCGAAACGCAAAAGCAACGATTCCAGGTAAATTTTCGAAAAATTGATGTTTGTTCACTTTATAGATACATAATAGTTTAGAATGCAATCTTTTCCTCGTTTGATAAACTACATACAATCGTACATAATATAATATTATATGTATTGACTCTACAATACTTGACCTTTGCACTTTATGTAAATCTTCTCGTAATGTACCTTGTTGTTTCGATTTTTTAGAATGAAATATTTTGGTAAAACTGTACATTATAGGGCGTGGAATTTGGGGGTAGTGGGGGGTGGAGAGAGGGGGGGTGGGTACTAGGAACTTCCCCTGTAAAGGGGGGGGCGCGAAAATTAATAGTTTTCGAGATATTTACAAATTAAGTTTTGGTCCGCCTAAAGCAAAGGGGGCGCAAAGTAAGGACTTAGAAAATTTTTGATCTAAAGTGAAAATTGTATAGGAATCATAAAATACATAATTTTTATTCAAAACGCTAAAATAAGCATGTTTTATAAAAAAAACTTTTTCTCTAAAATTATTGATGATTGATGATGAAACCTAACCTAACCCTTTCCCTATCTCCTCATGTCTTTTTTATATTGTCTCAGACACTGCCTTAGCTCCGGCGCTACGGGAAGTGCAGCCCTTCCGCCCTTGCGTGACAAAGCACGGTCGCCCGTACTCCACTTCGCAGCTTCAGCTTATTGGTCGCCTTCGGCGACCAGCCTCAGCCGCTCCGCTCCGCACGGCTCCCGAGCTTTGTCACGGCGGGCGAGGGCTGCTCTCCCTCCGCGCCTCCGGCTTTTTACATACACTCTAGGGGTAGGGCAGACAAGACCACGTGGAATTCGGGGTTGACAGCTTCGGTTCTGTGGCAAGTCTTATGATAATGCAATGCTTATTTTAGCGTAACGTTTTTTAGCTAGATTCGGACTTTCGCAGCTTAATATTGAATACAATATAATATTCCATCATTGAAAAAAATTACATTTTACAATCCGTCATGTATCTTGGTAATTATCAAGTTTAGAGAAAAGTTGCCCCAACAAAACATGCTTTTATTAGCGTAATCTTTACGATAAAACAACACACGTAGGTATTTGATTTTTTTTTGCGCGTCGACGGAGCCCCGCTTCGCGGGGCTCCTATTTCTGTGTAGTTTTTTTTTTAAAGAAACCTAACCTAACCTAACCTAACGGCTAACCTAACCTAAACTAGATTTTTTTTTGCGCG
Organism: Colias eurytheme; assembly: GCF_061535395.1. Taxonomy (NCBI): domain Eukaryota; kingdom Metazoa; phylum Arthropoda; class Insecta; order Lepidoptera; family Pieridae; genus Colias; species Colias eurytheme. The sequence goes on along the minus strand of NC_142999.1, from coordinate 5,440,438 downwards.
TCGACGGAGCCCCGCTTCGCGGGGCTCCTATTTCTGTGTAGTTTTTTTTTTTAAAGAAACCTAACCTAACCTAACCTAACGGCTAACCTAACCTAAACTAGATTTTTTTTTGCGCGTCGACGGAGCCCCGCGAAGCGGGGCTCCTATTTCTGTGTAGTTTTTTTTTTAAAGAAACCTAACCTAACCTAAACCTAACGGCTAACCTAACCTAAACTAGATTTTTTTTGCGCGTCGACGGAGCCCCGCGAAGCGGGGCTCCTATTTCTGTGTAGTTTTTTTTTTAAAGAAACCTAACCTAACCTAACCTAACGGCTAACCTAACCTAAACTAGATTTTTTTTTGCGCGTCGACGGAGCCCCGCTTCGCGGGGCTCCTATTTCTGTGTAGTTTTTTTTTTAAAGAAACCTAACCTAACCTAACCTAACGGCTAACCTAACCTAAACTAGATTTTTTTTTGCGCGTCGACGGAGCCCCGCGAAGCGGGGCTCCTATTTCTGTGTAGTTTTTTTTTTAAAGAAACCTAACCTAACCTAAACCTAACGGCTAACCTAACCTAAACTAGATTTTTTTTGTGCGTCGACGGAGCCCCGCGAAGCGGGGCTCCTATTTCAGTGTAGTTTTTTTTTTAAAGAAACCTAACCTAACCTAACCTAACGGCTAACCTAACCTAAACTAGATTTTTTTTGCGCGTCGACGGAGCCCCGCTTCGCGGGGCTCCTATTTCTGTGTAGTTTTTTTTTTAAAGAAACCTAACCTAACCTAACCTAACGGCTAACCTAACCTAAACTAGATTTTTTTTTGCGCGTCGACGGAGCCCCGCTTCGCGGGGCTCCTATTTCTGTGTAGTTTTTTTTAAGAAACCTAACCTAACCTAAAGGCTAACCTAACCTAACGAATTGAGGGTGAATATCTCCGCCATTTTTGATTTTAGAGAAAAGTTGTTCCTATAAAACATGCTTATATTAGCGTTATCTTTACGATAAAACAATAATAAATAGGTGTTAAAATGACACCAACTCCATCAAAAGTCCTGCGCCCCCTTTGCTTTAGTCCAACCCAACTAGCTCTAGTGTTAAAAGGTTATCTAGTAATCCGAATAATCGGACGATTAAATTATTTTATTCATCCGGTAATCGGACGACTAATTTATTTTATTCATCCGTTTAGGGGACGACTAGACACTTTGATTAATATTTTTGTTAAATTATAAATTGCGAATATTAATAATTTTATTTTATTTAATCTATTTTACAAAAACTATACTTAATAATAATTATTTTTAATGTTGTTGTTAAAAAATATACAAATTTCATAAATAAAATTTAAATTATAATATTTTTTTTGTTAGATAGAAATGTTTTACCTGAAATGAAACGCGTTTGACAATCGCTCTAGGTCAATTTGACACTGTCATAACAGTAAGTTCGCGTTTCAAAGATAAAATGGAGTAAAATTTTCCGATTTTCAAAAATTCGTGACTCAAAAACAAAAAGTTTTCGCGCTGTGAAATTTCAGATTTAGGTTCCATAGGACAATAGCTAACCACAAAAAAAATTACGACTCTCAACTCCACGCACTATAATGTACAGTTTAGCCAATATTTTTATTCGAAACTTTAAAATATCGCATACGTAATTTCAGGTATTAGTCCACGGTCTCACTGATACATGCTGGGACACTTGCATGGGAAAGCCCTCAAACCGATTGGACTCGAAAACAGAAGTATGCATTATGAACTGTGTTGAAAGATTCATTGATGCTACTACTTTCATAACTAAACGTCTTATGAACACAACAAAATACCGATCTGATTCCCCTTTAGAATTTTAGTAACATAGGTATATAATCAATAACTGGTTGCTGAGAATTTGTGAAAATGTTTTCAAGCATCAAAAATTTTTTACATCGTCATAGAAGGAAGTTTATTGTAACTGGGGCAGTATTTGGATCTATTTATTTCCTTTTGAGTTATGCACAGAAGAAGTTAAGAGAATGGCAAGAAAAAGAGGCAAAGAAGTTCTTTGAAATGACAAGAAAGAAACAACATTTTGAAAGCACCGAACGTACCTGCAACCAAACAATTCTTTCACTTTCAAAGATTGTATCGGAAAATATTTTAAGCATATTAAATACAGAAGAAATTGTACAAAAATTACATGACAATCCAGAAAATAAACTAGCACTATGGGAACAAATGAAAGTTATGATATTTACGCGTATTTGTGTGTTAGTTTATGCTCTTTCTATTCTACAAGTAACTTTACGAGTACAGCTTAACATCATTGGTGGGTATCTCTATAGAGACTCAGTGCTGGAAGTTGAGCCTCTCATAGATGGTAATTTACAAGCGAAATACTTATCTTTATGCCATCACTTTGTTGGACCTGGTGTAGAAGACTTAGTGAAGCAAATTGAAAAGGCTGTTAAACGAGTGGTAGATCCAATATCCCTAAAAAAGAAGATCACTTTGCAGGAAGTAGAGCAAGTGTTTTGGTCTATTCAAACTATACTATGTACTGATACAACTGAAGGAGATCCTATTAAAAAGATGGTTCACTATCTGGTTGATCATACAGAAATAAATGAAGCTAAATTTGACACCATTGTAAAGGAAACTATGGATGTATTGGAGAGTGATGAGGTGACCTCTATCACAATGTCCTCTGTTAGTAGGAGTTTTTCATCAGTTATTGATGAAATTGCAAATTTATTTGTCACAAAATGGGTGCCAACGTCCAAAAACCATTTAGAAGTCAGTGACGGGCATGTTGTCACAAATGGAGCCATGAAACTTGGGACTCAAGGGGAACCTTTTATTGATGTGAATAAAGTTGACATGCATTTTGTAAAACTACTGCCAGTTGTGAATGAGTTGATCACAAAAAATACATGCAAGGGCAATACCAACATTCCAGACTTGTTAACACAGCAACTTACTTTAAATGATAAATTGAAATTGTTAGGTGCTAATGTTTATGAAGTTTTTAGCAATACATAATTATGGTGTATTTAGCATTAATCTCTTTTTCCATGGTTTTCCATGAAAACTGCATAAAAGATTACTTTAAATGTCATAATAGATATGAGCAATAAGGTAATTAGTGACATTTTAGTTTAGATTATTCTATTTTGATTTTGTAAGAGGATTTGTGCTGTGCTTGCTTTTCGTAAAATTATTAATATTATGTAAAATATGGTTGGAATTACTTGAATTAATATTGTAATTTACTTGTTTTCTATAATATGTGACTGGGTACATAATAAAAACTTGTTATTTATAATTGTTGTTAATGGTTTTCAACAAACATTTATTTTAAACAAACAGTTTCAAGTATTTGTAGTGTGCATTATCCTCAAGATTAGCAAAACTTACAATAATAACTACAAATACATTCAATAATATGCAAATGAAATTAAGTTTTTGTTGTTCATGTAACATTGTAATTAGTAATTACACAAAATATGACGCTTGTATCTTAACCTTTGCATGTTTTCGGAAAAAAATAAAAAACCAAAATGACTATCTGTGTCAGGAGGCCATATGCAAAATAGTGATAACTTATCATTGTAGTGTTAATATGTATATTATCTTGTAATCAATTTTTTTGTTGAGGTCTCTGGATTGGTGACCTTGAAGAATTTTATGAGTAGGTACATTATACATATTAGTAACTACTAATTATATGTTGAAAAAAAGTTCTTCAATTAATTAAAAAAATAATTCTGACTGCGATTTTTCTGTATAAAATTAGAAATGTTTAAAAGAAAGTACCTTTTTACCTAGGTAACAAATAAATACTAATCGTGATGTATCGAACAACGGTCACTATAACCGCCATCCTTTTAAATTATAGAAAGTGTATATTATTAATTTTATTACCGTGTTATTAATACTTTTAATTAAAATTCAAAGGCAACATTAAGAATTAACTCTATGTCGTGTATATAGACCTTCCTGATGCCTTTATAACTTCCCTGTTATACAGGACAGGAAAAGTTTTAGTTATATTTAAATCCGACAAAAGCGTGAATGTATTATAACATGTTATGTATGTACTTACCTGAAATTTAATTTAACTATTTCATGCACGCAATTTTATAATTTTATTAAAAGTTAAAAATTTTGAGATAGTGTAATACGATTAAGATAGCTTTTCGCTTTTATAATTTTGAAGTATCACTACCTACTATACTACTAACTTGTATACGTAGTATATTATTATTAGTCTGTGCTATTAACATAATATATTTTAATGTCATGTTCTAAAAGTAATTTAGTTATCAAGTGATAAGTATAATAAGTTATTTAGCGATGAATTATTATCTCATATCATCATAGATATTTCTCTATTGGTAGGAACTCATAGGAAGTAAGTATGACCATTCAAGTTTTTTCCATATTCATGACATTACGCGACTAATACCACATTAAATTCGCAGGCGAGGTTTTTTTTTATCTTTGATTTAATGTAACGACTAACTAAAAGTTATTTTAGGTATTGGTATTAATTAGCAATAGGCAGGCAAAATTCATTTAGAAAATTCTAAACAATTTTCACCACCATTCGTTTCCTAGATATAACTAATAATGTATAATGTTGGTGATTTCAGAAATATGTAACTGTAAATACAACTTCAAAGTATCGTTTCTTGTAAGTATCGTGCAGACACAGTGCAGATATCGATCGAAAAAATAATTGTTTAGATAAAATAGTTTCTGTAAAATTTTAATCATTCATATTTTATAAAGACCGCCTCCTTGGTACAACAGTGGTTGACGAGGTTCCTGGGTTCGATTGCAGGGGGAGACGAAGAAAATAAATATTGTCTGGCAGAACACAAGGCTGATCACTTACTTGTTCCTAAAGAAAATCAATCAGTGAAACAGATGTATAATACATCTGCCCCTTACCCCACTAGGAAACATAGGACTTCACTTACATATACAGGGTGTCCCACTGTTAATATATTAAGCTCAAAGGAGGTTATAGTTTTGCATACGCTGAGTACCTACGTAAAAAATACTAGGTAACCTATTAAAAACTCGAATTTCTATTACCCGAATCTTAAAACCCCGAAAACGGTTGTTAGAACTTTTAAAAGACAGATGTAATGAATGACAAATTTTTAAAATTCCTTTTTTAATTTCCCAGATGAATCAATTTCCAGATGCACCAAAACCAGATTTTTAAAAAGTATTTTTTTGTTTCCCGTATTCTCATAATCCAGATCTCAATATACCAGATTCTCAGAATACTTTTTTTTGTTTCCCATCGTACCATTTTCCAAATAAACTATTGCCAAATTTTCATAATCTTTTTATTTGGTTCCCATATAATCGTATAACAGATAAACTATTGCCAGATTTTCATAATCTTTTTATTTGATTTCCATACAATCGTGATTATACTATTACTATCGACTGAAAATAAACATTGTCAGTAAGTAAATTTATTGTTTTACTTGTCCATTACAGACCGGTTTTAGTGTCAAAGTCGACTCAGTAGGTTAGGTTTGAACTACGACCCCCACGCTAGAACTGACTCGCTATTGTTTTACTTGCCTATTACAGAAAGGTTTAAGTATCAAATTCGACTCAGTAGGTTAGGTTAGGTTTGAACTGTGACCCCCCATGCCAGAACCGACTCGCTATTGTTTTACTTGCCCATTACAGAAAGGTTTAAGTATCAAATTCGACTCAGTAGGTTAGGTTAGGTTTGAACTGTGACCCCCCATGCACGAGCCGAGCGAGCGAAGCGAGCGTGCCGCGGCAGCGGCCGGCGAGTGCCAGAACCGACTCGCTATTGTTTTACTTGCCCATTACAGAAAGGTTAAAGTGTTAAAATCTATTCAGAAGGTTAGGTTAGGTTCGTGCTGCGTCCCCCTGGAAGGATTACGTTTTGCTGGATATCGTTTATTGGAATTTCAAAAATCTGGACATTGTTTGTCTCGATATCAATTAACTGTATTTCAAAAATTTGTGTTTTAAAAATCTGGCTTTCGTGCATATGGATTACGGTCATCTGGATTTTGTGCATTTAGATTTCGTATGTCTGGAATTCATTCGTCTGGATTGTAAAACGTCGTACAAATAAAGAAATGGGCAAATGAAATTCGGAGTTGCGATTATATGGCAAACAAAACTTCGAAATTTTAAAATTCGGGGTTATGAAAAAATGTCCAAACGTTTTCTGGATTATGATATTCGGAATATTAAAATTCGAGATTAAGATAGGTAACCAAAATACTAATTATAAAATTCCAGACGCATTTTTTTTTCAAATAGATGAAGTCTTAAAACTATATGTGTACACCCATAACAAGCAACCCGCCCATCTTTGCCACCGCCCACCAGCACGTGAGCTATTATTTAATATAATGTTTTCATAGACGAAATGCTCACATTAGCGAATCGATATATGCCGGCTAAGCGAAGCCAGAGAAGAAAACATGGATTTTCAGGAAAAATTTTGCAAAAAATTTTTGACGTTTAAGTTTAATTTAGTTGTTTAAGTTTTTTTTTAATTATCAGTGTATGCAAAACTACAAGTCCCTTCGCGCTTAGTATACCAATAGTGGGACACCCTGTATATTTAAAACTATCACTACGTGGCATTGTATTATCATTTACCAACCCCATAATATTGACATGCCTCGCTTGGATATATATATATATATATATATATATATTTTATATTGAAAGGCCTCTTCCTTCACTTTACCTACTCTTCATAGCATAACCATATATCTATCTTTTGTAGGACATACTTAATATGTTCTTTTTTTAATTTTTTTGAATAAATAATGTAGTTATGTAGTTACATAACTAAAATATTTTCACATTAGATCAGAAAAGCGACAATAGTAGATAGGTAATTTTTATAACATCGTCAATTCGACATAGTCCCTGTTAGCTATTATACTCTGTCCATTATATTATTTGCTTTTTGACAGCTTCACGCCTATGTATAATTGTATTGTCTATGTTAAAATGTCATCCAAATAATTATCGTACTTCATGGACAGGTCCCGCCCACTTAGTGATGCCTACACAGAATTATTCAATGATGGGTCGATAGATTAAAATAATCGATAGAAATACTCTGTAAAATATATCCGATACAGAAAAACTCTTCTATTATGTTATATAATTTAAACGTAAAGACAACCAAATTGTAAGATAGAAACCAATAAATAATAAAATATTAGTTTAGTTTAGTTTTAACATACAATGCATAGATATGTGTTCTTATTATTACATATCTTATTAGTACGTTTACGTTGTAATTATTATTCTGTTACTCAATCACGCCTAAACTACTGAACCAATTTGCATGAAATTTGGTATGGAGATATTTTGATACCCGAGAAAGGACATAGGCTACCTTTTATTGCGAAATATGTACCACGGGCGAAGCCGGGGCGGACCTCTAGTCGACTATAAAAGTGACGACTGAATCAAAATGAACGACCAAAGAATGTATAAGAAATTCTGACGTCGTGTTATTATAACACTTCTTCTCCGAGTTTATAAAGCGTGTTGTTATTCATGACACCTGAAACGATGGAACCGGAGGTGTGTCATAATAGCTTCTCGATACGGTAAACTGTAGTGTATTGAGCTGTGTACATAGGCGTTTGCACGGTTTGGTTGGAAGGCATCACCACCGGCGTACGTCACAGCGTCAATGCAGTGTGGCATGCGACAGGGCGGCCGCGGGCAGGTTGTGCGCGCGCATGCCGGTTCACGCTGCCAATACTTCTTCGTGAAACGCAGAGAGCGCGCGCCTCGGTGGTATCGACGCGGACATCTAATCTGTAACACACCCGATATACAAATAGGAAAATACTGAAAATTAGAATAGCAAATATTGTGCTTAAAAACAGTGCCCGAAAAACATAACATCCAGGATACGAACCAATCATTCCATCGTGAAACAAACATATTTTATGTAAGTACAGGTATTATATTTCATAAATATTTCAGTAATTGCCCCTTAAACGTTTTTCTATTTGCATTTAATTTATGCTATTTTCGGACTCTATCCAATCGGCTAATGGATTCGAAATAGTTTCTTGTTTATATGAATGTATAAACACGGCAATAGGTATTTGAGCTGCATATATTTCGGAAAGCTAAGTACATATATCTGTAGTTGAAAATTCGCACACTTAAGAACCTTTACCATTGAAAAAAACTCTTCGATCGATCCATATTTATAATCAACTAATATCATTGATTCCATTATCAACCACTTACTGTTATGTCTAGGTACATATTTTATTAAACAAAAATGAATGGTTATGCAGAAGTACGTACGTACCATGTACGTACTCATTATTTAAAACTGTAAATATAGCTATATGAATGTCGACTATAATGATAGTTAAATATTAATGAATGAACCATTCACTTATGTTTATTATTATATTATGTTTTCTCAATTGTTATTATTATAATCTTAGCCAGGCAATAGTATAACATTGTGTTACAATATTTAATACTTTGACTACCGATGTTATGACTAAATATATAACAATAATATATCACTAGCTCCGATACGTTACTAATATTCTCTGATTGTAGGTAAGTATATGATTGTACTACTATTCATTGTTTAAATCAATACACCTAAAATATACTTATTCATATGAAAGAAAATACATATTATGTAAACCTGCAATGCTTGTTTTGTTATCAAATAAATAGGTATTAACAATTTTTGGAGCTAGCAATCTTCATGGCGATGTTGGTTGTGAAACTTTAACCTATAGCATAGCCTGCGTCTTAGCTGAACTTTTCAATATAGCGATAATATGTATGCGATTACTTCACTGCATAAAATCAATTTATGATCGGAACAAATATTATTAACAATAAATAATGCAATCCAACTGTGTCACATAAAAGTCAGTTTCACAATTGATTTCGATAATGATGATAATGGTTTTGGAAATAAATTAAACAACAAAATATTGAAAATTGGAAACCTCACATTTGAGTTTAAAGGTAAAAGGATAGGAACACGATTTTCTTTATTAATTGTTACAGGTGTAACGCGTCAAAACTTCATATTACCTACATACCTACATGTACCGTGTACGTAATTATTAATTAAATAATTGATTAAAATTTAATTGAACAAAAAATAGAGCAATTTAGGAAGCTATTCATTGCAATAAATACGTTGTTACGTACTTAAATGGTTTCATTTTTTGTGTCATGTTTATAAAAACATTTGGGACACTATTGATCACATATAACTTCTTGTAACAACGTAAGCAAGTACTTACGATACAAGTGTACAGCTAGGGTTGAACTGTGATCACATATTATAGTTTATACATACATATTATTATCTATCCAATGGAAGAACAAGTCGAACCAAGCTTTCCTTATACATCAGAGAGTAAAGGCTCATTTTATTAGTAATCAAGCTTATTACTTAATTAACATAATACCAAACATAGTATTAAAATAATTTGAATTTAATTATAACGCTCATGCATTGACTCTAAGTACTTATTCCATATATAAATATTATAGAGCGTTTTTTTTCAACCCTCGAACTTTTATTTATATTTAAAATATCCTATTTTATAGACACAACTTAAAGTAGAGTCTCCTATTAATAATTTTCATATTTTCTATGAAAATTCATAATAATAGTGAGCGACCATTTCATGGTTATTTCATATTTGCAGTTAACATTAATAGTTTTCTGAAAATTTATGAGCTTCTACAACTAGCCGTTGGTTCTGGCTCCACAAGACCAGAAGTACATACCTATAAGACATATTTTTGTATTTTATACTAATTATATTGTGTGCCAAAATAATCCAAATGGCCTGATATAGTTTGTTACATTTTAACATCCAATCATGTAGAGTCATTACGTACATAAATTACTTTCGAAACTTAGTTTCCCAAAAATAAAGTTTGATAAAATTTTAATTACTTTATGGGTTAATGAATACCTACTTGAGTATAATATTCGCAATTTAACACTTTTTAAACATCCACAATCACCTCAAAACTCATATCTATAGATAGCTATGAGTAGGTTTTATCAGCTATTGCTTAAAAACGCGATTTCGAACAGTTTACGTTTTTAATTATTAATATCGAATAAATGATAGAAAAAGAAACTACCATTTAAACAAAGAAATTAATGGAAATAACTACTAGGTACCTACATATTCATTTTCTTTATCAACATATTTTTATCCAAGGTATCTTTAATTAAATGACAAGCAAAACTTTCCTTTAGCTCTACATTTAACATTAAGTTTTTGTTAATAAAGAATAATTTTAAATAAACTTAAACATTCACTTTCAATGGTAAATTCGGATGTCGTCCTTAATCCTTATTACTTATTTAAGAGTCACTATTTAGGTGAACTCTTTAATGCTTAATAAAACATTTAATACTTTCAACTGTTATCAATGCTCTCTCACCATATGGTACACGTCTGTCTGTTCAGATCAGATAACATTTTAATATCTAACTTACTTTAAACCATTACCCTATGGGACCTATTAGATAAATAATTAATTAATTAATCAATAGATACTTACTATTGTTAATTTTTTAAGCAACAAAAAAAACAATTAATAGTACTTTGATATATAATTTCACTAATCTCGTCATATTCCACATATGTATATTATATAATTTTACATATTATTATTTTTTCCTGGAATGTGCTTGACAATTTAAAAACGTGGAAAATTTAAAATTATGTACTTTTAAAACTCTACATTAATATATGAATATAAATTGTAATTATAATTAAATCAATATTAAACTTAATTCACACAGGTCCATAACGTCTTACTTCATTTACAATTCTCGTAATATACATTATTAAAAGAACAAAAGAAAGTGTTTAACCTTTTTTCGTAAATGGAACAAAAAATCGATTAATCGACCCTGACATGTGCGGTAGAGAAGTGTCCCTCTCGTATTCAACTAGGAAATAGGCCGCTGATATATTTTTATATAGACCGAGTTTTCCAAATATACGATTTATAAAAGCAGTGTTGTAACTTCCTTGGTCTCTGCTAAAATTCGTTTGAGCAAAAACATTGTTATAGACTGTTATTATTGTGAATACAAAAGCGATTTGTATGTAGTGAGTTTTCTGAAAAGAATACAATTACTTAGTTACCTGTATGTTGAAATAAATATTTTATTTCTTATCTACATAAAAAATAAGCTTTTTTTAAAAAATAAACGTTTAAACTTGATCTATCAATAATATTAAAGTAAAGTTTTCTAAATTGTTCCGTATCTACTTAAGGTATACAAAGGAGTCATCTATACAAATATTATAAAGAGGAATGGTTTGATTTTTTGTTTGTTTGTTTGTTTGTATGAATTGAATAGGCTCCGAAACTACTTGGCAGATTTGAAAAATTCTTTCACTGTTGGAAAGCTACATCATTTCTGAGTAACATAGGCTAGGTTTTATCCCGGAAATCCCACGGGAACGGGAACTATGCGGGTTTTTTTTTTGAAAACGCGGGCGAAGCCGCAGGCGGAAAGCTAGTTTATATATAAAGCGCATAAGAATTTTCATGATATTATTATGATTATATTGTTTTTTAATTCCATTATTGTTTTTATTAAAACATTGTAACCATTGACGTTTAGATATTATATAAACAAGGTACACATTTACTATTTAACCAATACATGGTGCAACACATAGGTAAAACACTTTTTTTTACACTTAGAAAGCTTCATAATAATTATAGAAATTAGTTTTGTCATGTAAATGTATTCATTCCTATCAACAACAAATAGGCTTTTGAAAAATCTAATAGGTTTTTGAAATGAACCACACAATTGAAAGTAATCTAAATTGCAATCACTTAATAACCATAACATAAAACACGACTGGCAATAAAATGTATGTGTAAAAGGTGTTATAAAATTCCGCAATTAAGGATGTTATAAACGGGCTAACGCGCAAACAAATTGTCGTTTAGTATGAATGATAATTGGAGTGCAAAATAAATGCAATCGCAATGTTCTAAATACACCCTCGCTTGGAAGATTTTTCGAAAATGTATAGAGCTACAACCATTTTCTATTTTTATATACCTAGTTACTCATTAATTTTTTTACATTCATATCAGGAGAAAGGATAAACTTTTCCAATGGCATTTCCATTAAGATAAATATTCAATAGGTAGACAAGATAAAATGGCCTAATAGGCCTAAGTGGATGACGACAAATGTAATACGTACATACTCTTATATCTAGTAGATAAATTTATCCGAAAATAAGGACCTTCATGCTAAATTGGCTATGCAATTCAAAAATATGAAAATTTTATGGCGTTCACATTGTTCCTCATACATATTTGCGTTCATACTTGAACAGAAACAAGACACGCTTAATTAACGATTTCTTTTACGGCTTGCGATATACAACGTTTGTTTTAAACTGCCATCTGACCTATTTAAAAAATCTTTGGTTTATTTATGTGATGAAAAACGAGATCATTGATTACATAATATTAATGAACTAAACAATAAACATATGTACGCAACATTTAAAATAATATATAATACTATATATAAATTTAGAGCAATTGCAACTTTACCTTAAGTACCAAAGCCTAAGGAAGTATGAATATATGACGTATTGTTAACTTAAACGCCTTAAAAAAGTGAAGCCCTGCTTCCGTGTACAGGTGTACTATGACTCATAAGTCATAATATATAACGGTATCATTTGTTAATTGAAAAGTTTTATAGCACCCATGCGGGTAGTCAATAACACGGAACCACGTAAAGGACGTTCAACCTATATGATAAATAATCAATAAATAGTGCATTGGACGTTGTTTCCAAAATTAATATGTAACAAAAGCTCCGTGTTTCAATAGTTTAATAAATACTAAATCTAATTAATGAAATAAAACAACCATCTCTGATTGGTGTAACAAGAGCCTTAGTTTTTACAACTACCTAAGTGTACCCGAATCGTACAATATAGTGTTTATATGGTCTAACTTAAAATATAGGCTCCATTTGGCAATTGGCATATTGGGTGGGTTTTTGGTGACGTTTTTATGAACTCTATAGTTTCATTTCTTATCTCTCGATGATTAAATCTTTTAAAAAATCTCAAAAGCCAGTGAAAGTATGATGACCGGACAAACAAAAATAAAACGAAAAACTCGATGATCAGTTTTTTCTGTGTTTAATTAATTTTGATTTGCAATGAAGATTTTGTGAAAGCAGTACTTTTGGTTTAAACAGCGTTAAATTCCGTTCCGACGACATTGATTTTTTTACTCAAATTAGGTAGGAGAATAAATAAATATATAAAATCAAAAATCAAATTGTACACGTATGTTCTACATAATTTTATATATGGCAAACAATATTGATTAAAGACAATTCTACACCATAATTGCACCTATTGTCTACGTAATTATAAATTCATACATACATAACAGAAATAATTAAACAGTGTCGCAATTACGAAATTCAGTATTTTGTGTATCCTTTATACTTTATAGTTTATGTAGTTATGTTTTTAGGATGGATGTGGTTTTCGGGACATTTTAAGACCACAAATTTATTCGTTAGACTAAATTCTATACACTTTACCTAACTATATAGGTATTCTAACTATATACTAGGCTGAAATTTCATATTTTCCTTAGAGCTAATTATTACAGTGCACGTGTCAGCGCTAGTTTTTTAACACCAAGTGTCATATCAATTCGTCTAGCTTCTACACACTAAGTGAATCAGGACATTCCACACCAACATAATAACAATTTATCTTTAGATATTATAATTTAGAAGCTATTGTGTCTGAAATAGTTCGTAGAATTACCATGAAATCAATTGTTGCTGCATAACGATCGGGAGGGCTTGCGTAGTTTATACGCATGAACAATAGGTATTTATCATCATATTGTCGTAGAGAGAATATCTTTGGCTTTCTTATTGAAATCATAGGAACAACCCAGAATAAAATTACGAGCTCTGTTGTAAGGATAGTCAGCGATAAATAGGTTTTAGAATTAAAAAACTCATATAAGTGAGGAAGTAGAACGCCTAATGTTGATTGTATGACATTATATCTGAGAAAAATTACAGATATATCTTAATTAGTTAATTATACTTCGAGCTTCCCTGCACATCATTGCACTCATAGGTACATTTAGATGTTTATATTTATAGAAAATTCGTTGTGTCTAATTTAGGCGACAATCAGAATGCCGCAGATACCAATTCTGTTAGGCTTTCTTAGTCTTCGTTTTGTAATTTATTTTAAGATTTTACGAGTGTTCAATTAAACTTAATTTCTGTTTTCAACAAGGAATTTAAAAAGCATTTATCTACGAATAAAATAAAACGAAACTTGGTCAAAAACTGTCGATGGTAAAATATACTCTTGAAAGTAGATATTAGCGTAATTCTGTAGGTCACGTCATGATTGTGTTTGACGACAAAACGGTATCTAATTAGAGCCTTTAGCTACCTTTAGCGGTAGCTCACAAACTTAGCTCACAAATATAACAAAGTTCAAAGACCTTGATTAATATGTGACAGTTCCGATGTTTATTGAAATAATAACCACGTAACTAAATAAACAGATAATAAAATTGAATGTTTCATAATTTAATTTGGAAAGAACATTGAAGTTTACCTATAGATAAAATAGGTAATTTTTAACTTTAAATTCAATGATGGAAAACTTCATTCTTAATCTATATATGGAAAAATTCTTCAATTGTTGATTATGATACGAGTTGTTTAATTCACTCTACCGTCGGTCGCGATAACTTTTTATTTTAAAAAAGAAATCTATCTCACCATCAATAAATTATTTTAAGCAACAGTCAACGAGCTTATTTTATTGGGAAATCTTTGATATTTTTATACTAACTTCTTGCAACATCTGTCATAATTATTAATATTTAATATTTTTGGAGTTTGTGACCAACTTTTGACATTTTTAAGTTTATATGTTTATAGCTTAGTTAATAGAAATAAATTTTAAATTTATTCTAAAGTTTAGTATTGATAATGTTTAAATTGTGTAATTTGTGATGCTAAAATTTATTTCAATGTTTCATCAAAATCATAAAGTAATAATGATAAGGTAAATTAAATTCTGTGAATTTTTTTACATGTTCCTTTCATCTCTCATCGTACCTTAATTTATCTTAAGATTCAAATGCCTAAATTATCTATAACTGGATAATAAATATAAACCTATGTTTAAATTGCAACATGTGCAGTGTGCACTGTGCAGCCCTTTTTCATCGAACCTTAGAGAGGAAGATTTTATATTATCAACGTCTCTATCATTAAAAAATAAATCCCCATTTCCCTTGGGCGACGCGACGTGCCCATCACGCATGAAAAACTGGACTAATTTCGCACCTTTTCTTGTTGTATCTTATAGAAGAAAATTTTAATAAATTGCTCGAAATAATAAAACGGCTAATTAACACGATTGACAGTTCCCGATTTTTTTTCCAGATGATATCAAAACCACAAAATGGGTACAAATGTCGGGCACCGTGAGCAGAACCGCTGAGCGGGCATGTGGGCGCGCGCGGCGCGTGTGCTGCGGCGCGTGGCGCTGCTGGTGCCGTTCGTTCTGACGGCGCTGGCGCTGCTGCTGCTGCCGCGCCCGCCGCCCTACAGCACGCCCGCGCGGCTTCCGACCCCGCCGCCGCAACTACCGCGCGACGAACCTCACTTGCATGTTTGTAACTTTTGTACCTTGTACTTTATTGCTAAGCTCTTTATTTTCCCTCTTGGATTAATCATTCAAATTTGTATGCTGCATATAAATTTAAATAGTTAATTAAAGAAATAGAGTTACTGTGTAATAATTGCAAGCTACTATAATGACTCAAGGCGGGTAGGCTCTAATGATCCGGTCATTATATAAGCAGAGAATAAACAAAAACATAGTTAGGTACTATTGAAATTTTCTTTCTATAAACCATTCAAATTACCATCTTATTCGTTTGATGTGATCAAACATATTTAAAAACTATGTAACTAAGGGACAAATTTAAAACTGTTTGGTAGGGCAAATGTGAAAAATACTTATCAGCCAATTTAGAACGTGTATTCGTATATGAGCCGCACTTAGTAATATAGTAGGGGAGCCCAATAGGGGGTTTTGGGAATTACTCGAGCGCGTCAGATTACTTTAGGCTACGCGCAGACATACAGCGTTCTGCGTTCCGCGTTCTGCGTTCTGCGTTCGTCAGTTCTGCGTTCTGCGTTCTAGCGCACACAGGAGCCGTTCAAGACTTTTGCGTTCTATTTCGTGACTCTCCGCACGAGAAACATGTCTCTCGAAAGTTCATCTTCCGAAGATGAAGCCTTGCTTTTGTGGAGTCTAGAGGAGTCAAAAAAAAGTAGAAAATGCTGGGTACACCCTATCAACACGAAACGAGATGATATGGGAGAATTTAGTATTCTTATCCCTGAGCTGCTTCAAGATGAAGAGAGATTTTATATTTATTTTCGAATGTCAATAAATAGCTTCAATGAGTTACATGACTATGTAAAATCTGAAATAGAAAAACAAGATACCAATTGGAGAAGACGGACCAGCCATAGCGAGAACGCGAGTTCTTTGTAATTCTGTACAGAGAACGCGAGAACGCAAGCGTTCCGAATGACCGCCGCGGTCTAATTGCGTTCTGTGTGCGCCGGCGCTATAGATCCTTCACATTACAAAGAACGGGGAACGCAGAACGCAGAACGCGGAACGCAGAACGCTCTCTGTCTGCGCGTACCCTTAAGGGAAGGTACCTTAACTATTCATTAGTACCTCTAGTCAATATGAGCAGTTATGATTGGTGGGTGCGCTCAGGCGCTCAGGATCAAAATTTGAAAAATCCATAATTCCCTAAGGTTGAGCTCGAATCGTCAGATTAGCGAAATGGGGACTTCTTGTATTGTAATTAACCCCCCCCCCCCCCCAAATATTAATCTGACTCGCTTGAATAATATTACTTTTTACCCTTTCTTCATAGCGATTAAATCGCCACTTAAATATTCAGATTAATGTATATTTTATTTCAGTGACGTCCTGGAGCATGTAAAATATCAATATCTAACGCGCTTGAGTATTTCCAAGCCAATTTTTTTCTTTTTTAAATTAAAAAAAAATAAAAAACCTTTCCCCACCGCTAAAAGTGAAAACATTATAGGACCTTTTTTTCTCGCTATGGTCTAATCTACCAATTCTAATAGGTTCCCGTGACGCTCGAGTAAATCCACATTTAGCATAATGGGCTCCCCTACTGATAGTTAATTGTTTTATTCAAATACCTTTTTTATTTCCTTGAAAATCGATTAAAATGAAATTAGTATCTATTAATTAGTATCTAATAATATAGATCGTGTCATAGGCCCACATACAACTATGCCAGTATTGCTCATGCCCATAATTCACGATAATAACAGCTTGGGAATGAGGGGAGATCAACGATGAACAATGAAGGTGGGATAAGAAATAGCCGTATTTCTGGAATGACAAGTCATTCAAACTAACGGCATCGGAACTATACACGCTCTTCATTCTTAATCAATTTCCCACATTTCTTTTGAACCAAACGATACTCAGTGAATTGTAAAGGTACTTGCTCTATCGGTACATTTTACAACAAACCGTCTAGTAAAACCAGCAATATTAAAATTATGGCGGCTATATTACTAATCCATATGACACAGCAACCTAAATACAAACGATAAAACTTGTCGATTAGATAGGGCTTCAAATTTGAATTAAACATTGATAAGGAACGGGATATACCTCTTTACAAATATCTGTAACATTTTATTTTTCCTGCACAATACTAAATAGGTAACAAAGATTCGGATTTCGGATTTAAGTTTCACGAGATTAACGTAAAATGATATTTTTATTTAATTTGTAACATGTAAAAAATTATATTAACTTTAAAATTCCTAAAAGTACATTTGTTTCTTATGATAATCGTTTATGCTAAGTATACCATCTCGCTTTTAAAAACTTCCGATGTTACCTCAAAACATGCATACGACGTGGTCATAAAATTTCACACCGAAAATGATATGAACAATATGTACGACTGATGTCACCACTGCATTGTGTATTTTACGCAACGTGACCAGGCCCTTTTAATTAAAAAGCGTGACGACATTATCCTTTCAGAATGCGATCACCGAAAGTGAGGATGAGTTGAATAATATTGAGGATGAATTTTCTAAACGACCTTGGTACATGAGCGGAGGTGAAAGGAAGCCCAAGAACCATGATCCACTCGCAAGGCTATTTCCAGAGGACTTGCCTAGTGAAGACAGGTAATTAGCATACCTTAAATGTATCCAAGTATACAGGTGACTTAATATATTTGAGAAATGGAAGCCCAATCGATTCCTTTGTGCCGTCTTGGTACACACTGCACAGTTTTATGCAAGATCTATTATTGGAAGACATGCACCAAAATTAAATGAACACTATAATATTTTTCATTGTTTTAATTTGACAATAATCCGAGTTATTATTGCGAATAAAACGGCATTAGGTATACCACAAAATAATGAGCAAATATTATATACATATATCTAAACAAAGTTAACTTTAGATCACAATCGATGGTAAATTACAGTGCTAACTGAAATACCATATTACTTGTATCAACAGAATTGTCGAGCAGCTCATGTACACTCTACCAAAAGACGAGGATGTACCAGTAAAGAAGATACTGTTGGCTAATGGTCTAGGCACTTGGGGTGTGTCTGGTGGTCGGACTGAATTCATCAGAAACAAATGTCCAGTGGACAGGTGCACGCTGACGGGAGATTCCAGAGAGGCGGGAACGGCAGACGCCATCTTGTTCAAGGACCATCACACCCCGTTTAACATCAAGCGACCACCAAACCAGGTAATTTAATTGGAATTAGTTACATTTAGTCTGTGCGATATAGCACGAATTTAATGGCAAGCAGGTATAATGTGTAGATAATCATTAGAGATTTAAACAAAAGGTTTTAATGTCATTTAGTTATTGATAATAATACAATTAGATAAGTTGGCAAGAGCTGCGATTATCACAAATTGATAAATATACTATGTTATAAATAAAATTACAGCATGTGACTGATTAGCTTACTCGTAAAATATAAACAACGCGAACGTCTTTATGAATGACATAACCGGGTTGGTGTTATGTACCAAAAATAATATTATTTTTATAAATTACGAATGAACCCAGAACAGCTGTATAGCTGGTATGCGAAACTATTTATATATTTATTATATTTTGCTCGACACTAGATTTGAATTTCGAAAGAAAAATGTGTTTATAGCACTGAACGTGCAGAACAAGACTGAGAATATTATTTTCTAATAAAATACCGTTCAATCTTTCAGATATGGATACTCTACTACTTGGAATGCCCGTACCATACCGCATCTCTGCGACCGACTACCGTGGACGTTTTCAACTGGACGGCAACCTACCGACACGACTCCGATATCGTCGCCCCTTACGAGAAGTGGGTCTATCACGATCCCATTGTCACCGAAAAAGAGCTTGAAAGAAATTACGCAGCTAACAAGACGAAGAAAGTAAGAAGACATAATATATTTTGCTATCGTTATCGCTGTCGCTTTTTTTGCTTGATAATTGCCGTAAATTAACTTGAACATGAATACGCTTTTAACTAAAGGTACCTTCCTTCAGGTAATTGATTTTCAAAATGTTTTATTTAACCTCAAACATTTCATTTAAAATCATGTAAGTATATGTTGATAATAAGCATAAAATTAAAATACTAATTATTACTATTAGTACCTACTGTATAGACTATACCTATATCATTCAAAATAAATTAATCGATAAGTTTGTAATTAAAATAAAAACAAGATTTACGTTTTTATAAATATAGTAGGTACGTACAACTACGTATTTTATAATTAAGTGATTTGAATCTTGAATCGGTCAATTGAGCATCTATGATAAAGACACACGCCGACACTATTATCACTTCCTAAAGAATCGATAACGATTTCAATTATTTATTTGATATTTAATATATCTGAAACAAATGTCCAGTGCATTGCATAATCTTCAACAATACAACAATATACGAAATTTTCAAAACAAAATTCTTGATCTTATACTTTCTGATATTGCTGAAATACGCGTTACTCATAGTTCTAACCCTGTTCGTGAAGTAGACAGGTTTCATCCGCCGTTGGATATAATACCAATTATGAGGCCAAAAATTAATAAGACCATGCCGAGGAAAAAGTTCCAATTCCATAAGGCAAATTACGACGAAATTAATGAAATGCTTAAGAATATAAACTGGAATATGGAGCTTTGTCCTACGGAAGACGTAGATGTCATGGTGGATAAATTTTATGGTATAATTCATAGCATAATTAAAAAATGTGTCCCTGAAGTTAAGAGTTGTGGAAGTAAATATCCCCCTTGGTATTCATTTAGACTTATAAAATTACTGAATAAAAAGCATAACTTACATAAAAGAATAAAAAAATACAATAACCCTTTAGATATAATTGAATTTAAATATTTGCGAAAAGAATCAATGTTGTTAACAAAAGAATGCTACACTAATTACTTAAAAAATATTGAAAACTCTATAAAGATCCATCCCAAATATTTCTGGACACATGTCAAAAACCTGAGGAAGGGAAGTCTTTCTTATCCTTCCACCATGTCACTTGGTAATGAGTCTAGTAATAACCCAAAAGATATATGTGATCTATTTGCCAAGTATTTCTCCTCTGTCTTCAATCCTACACAACACATGGACTACAAATCTATGTCTTCACCTAATGCATCCATCGTAGCTTCTGTGCTCAGTACATTTTCAATACCAGGTCATACAATTAAAAAAGCACTACTGGCCCTGGACCCGAGCAAAGGACCAGGTCCGGACAATATCCCGCCCATATTTCTTTCGCGTTGTGCAGACGGGCTGTCCGTTCCCCTGTCACTGATTTTCAATACCTCGCTAAACAATGGTTTGTTTCCATCAATTTGGAAACAAGCTCGAATTGTTCCCATTTTTAAGAGTGGCAATCGTGACCTCATTTCAAATTATCGCCCAATCTCCATTCTTTCTACCTTGTCAAAGGTTTTTGAGTCAATGGTTTATGATGTACTCTACAAGCATCTTCATAGTCTTCTCTCTGATTCCCAACATGGTTTCATGGCTAAAAAGTCCACAAATACAAATCTTGTCTCATATGTAAGTTACCTTATTGAGGCAGTTGATCAGGGTTACCAAGTCGACGCAATTTATACCGATTTCTCAAAGGCTTTTGACAAGGTAAACCATTCAATTTTAGCACAGAAATTGGAACTGCTTGGAGTGTCTTCCACCGTCTTGAATTGGTGCAAATCATACTTAGATACCAGGCCATCATCTGTTGTTCTCAATGGTTGTCAATCAGAAAGTTATATTGCAACTTCAGGTATTCCTCAGGGCTCGAATTTAGGGCCCTTATTTTTCAATGTTTTCATTAATGATATGCCAGATGTGTTCAAACACTCTATTCCATACCTTTTTGCAGATGATCTCAAATTAATTCGCGTAATTCATTCAGAAACAGATCCAAATTTACTTCAATTAGATCTGGAAAAATTAAATGAGTGGTGTGTTTGTAATATGATGCTCCTTAATTGTGATAAATGCTACCACATAAAATTCACGCGCAACCGCAAGATCATAGAGTCTTCATACAATATTCACGGTTCATTGTTGCAAGAGGTTAAGGTAGTCCGCGATCTTGGAGTTTACCTTGATGCACAATTACGTTTTACATCTCACTACGACAACATATTGGCTGCAGCATATCGATCGCTTGGCTTCATCCTACGGTGCTCCAAAGAATTCAAGGATCCTAAAACAGCGCTTGTACTTTACAACAGCTTCGTTCGTAGTCGTCTGGAGTATTGTTGTACAGTCTGGAACCCAACTTATCAAACGCATATAAATCGGATCGAGCGCTTACAAAAATTACTGGTCCGTTGTCTAGCATTCAGAACTGGAATTGGTAAAACTTGCACAAGTTATTTGGACAGGCTCAATAACTTCAAGATGTTGAGCTTAAAAACTCGACGTACAATGTTAGATATAGTTTTCTTATATAAAATAATTAATAACAGTATTGATTCTCCTGAATTATTGGGTAGAATATGTATTAATGTCCCCGCCAGGATCCCTCGATATCCCTGCGCTATACTCAGAACTCCTCCATTTCGAACAAACTTAGGGAAGCATTCCCCAATAGTTAGACTTACCCATGAGTACAACGTTGTTGCAGCAAAGTCGCGTGAAATTGATATATTTCACAATTCACTTGCGGTATTCAAGCGTATTCTTAATAATAATTTCAATGAAACATGTCAGCACAATAAATAAAGTGTAAATATGTAATAATAATAATAGTAAGTAGTCAGCATTAGTTTTTTAATAAGCAATATTAGTAAAAACGATATTATTGCAAATTTTGTTTTGGATCTACTTTGGATGCAGCATTTAAATTATTATTTAACTTTTTTTGGTGTATAATTGCAAACATTCCTGCATCAGAAATTGTAATTCATTTTTTTCATTTTTTCATTAAACTATTGTTATCCGTTTAAATATGCGATTGTTGTAATTTCCTATAAGTAAAGAAACATATATTGTTATTATACGATAAGAAATTTTAGTATTAAGAGTTTTTAAATTATGTTTTCTTTGTTGGAAATTCTTAATAAAAATAAATAAATAAATATCTAATACCGAGTACCTAGATTCTAGCTACATTTATCACTCCAAAATAGAAGACGATCTCACATAAAATTTATAGGGGTTTAAAAATTTTTGTATGGAGCCTGGCACACCTACTCTCCGCATTTTGATTTTTTTTCGATTGCTGACATACAGACGAGCAAAAAATGATGAATAATATATGGGTCTAAAACGTCACGTTTTAGAGATATATGGAAAACCAGCTAAATAATTCCAATTTTTATTATATTTTATCGTTGAAATACCTCTCAGAATGTATCAAATTAGCATGAATGTTTGTAGTATTATCTTGGACGTTGACAGAGGTGCTTATTAAATTATTTACACCTCTTGATTCATAGTTCACTATAAATAAAAAAATCAACTCTGTTTTAATCGCTGTAGCGTAATAATAATATAATGTTTTTACCTAATATTTTTTACGTTTGTTCATCCTACTGTGATAAATATTTTGACACTTCAACGTGTAATATCGCAAAGCCATGCACATGTATTGATCGCTCATTTGTGACGCATTCTGAATATTTTGATAAAACAGGACACTGTAACTCGACTCTCAATTTCCACTTACAAGTGTTTTAATTGAATTCGATAAAAGTCATTGCACAGCTACAGCTTGAATTCGCGGTTGCGCAGTAAATTAAATACCAATAAAAAACAAATTAAATTAAAATGTAAAAAATGCTCATTTCCATCGATTTGTTCATTGGTTTATTGTATTTTAGGCCAGCTGACAGCTCCTTCAGACCTGTACCTATGTCTCTGTAATTCTCTATACGCAGGTCGCGGACGTGGTTAGTGAACCACTCGACAAACAGCTATCTCACATTACGTATTTCCACTTCTTTTTCTTTCAATTTACACCAATAAATGTTGACTTCCTATAAATAAATAAACAACTACCCACAATCGCCAATATCTATTAGGACGTCAAAAATTACCTCGCAGCAGTTGTATAAAACATTCATTGGAATTAACATCTTATTCCATGGCGTTAATGATCAGTCTCGCTCATTAGAAAATCTGCCTAGTTGCCAAGTACATATATTGGCAGAGTTTTGCCTCGGACAATTGTTGAGCGCGTTTATGAGTCAATTTGTTCATTGTACGTCGCGCGTCGGTGCAAACAAGCAATGAAACCAAACATGAACACTTCAGGTCGCTTGGTTCGTGTCCAACTGCCACGCCCGCAACCGCCGCCTGCAGTACGCGCGCCAGCTGGCCAAGCACATCCCGGTGGATATCTACGGCGCTTGCGGCTCGCACCACTGCCCCCGCACTGACCCCAACTGCTTGGAAATGCTCGACAAAGAGTACAAATTCTACCTCGCCTTTGAGAATTCTAACTGCCGCGATTATATAACGGAAAAGTTCTTTGTCAACGGATTGCAGTAAGTGTGAATTAGAAAATTATTATTATTTATTTACGACATACGCTAAATCATAGGTACATCAATTCGTCCTTTATTCCGATTCAATAAAGTAGTAGGTTTTCCCTATACAATTCGATCACAGAATAACATGACTCATGGAAGTTCAATTGTTTCATTAAGTATAGTTATCGTTGTTATTGATAGTGTTACATATATTTCTCCTTTAGACACGATGTGCTGCCAATAGTAATGGGGGCGCGGCCTTCAGATTACGCAGCGGTCGCGCCGCACAACTCGTATGTGCATGTCGAGGAATTCGCTAATCCGGAAGAGTTGGCTTCGTATCTACGTCGACTGGATGAGGATGACAGTCTTTACAATTCGTATTTCAAGTGGAAGGTAGTAAAAATTCATATCTACGTAAATTTAATGCTCGGCACATTGAAAACGTTTTTATTGCAAGCATTATTACTGATATAAAATTGCGATATTGTTCCTTTCCTAATCCTTTCCTAATATAAACTTCGTGTTAAGTGTTAAGATTTAAAAATATTGAAAATTGTGTATGAACAATTTTAACGGAATCATAATATGTAGTTTGTTTTTTAATGCCAATAAATTAATATAATTAAATATAATTTGCAGGGTACTGGCGAATTTATAAACACATACTTCTTTTGTCGCGTTTGCGCAATGGTGCACGCGAACGGGCGCAGACAGCGAAACGCGCACTACACGGACGTGCAAGCGTGGTGGCGCGACGCGACGTGCACGCGCGGCGAATGGCGCTCGACTGTACGCGACCCAAGGGACAACCGCTAATGTCGAACTACCCTCATGCGAATGCAACTTGAGTAATTACCAAAGGTGATTAAATGATAGCACAAAATAACGGACAAAATACACATTATGAAGTTTTTTCGACTGACATGGTAGTCTTATTAAGAATTTGTGTATCTTCGGTAATTACGCAATGATTTATATATTCCGTGTAGTGCAGTCGTGCAAACTATGTTTAAGGCGGGGGCAACTGTGTATTTTTAAAAACCTTCTAGCACTAGAATTGAATGTTGAAAAACCTAGGGAGGAGACAGCGGCGTCTCTGATGTGTGCTTCGCTTATGTCATACGTAACATGACGCACTCATGGCTCTGAATAAATGATTTTTTTCATCTGAAGAAGAATATAATTATTATTCAAGCACAAACCAAAAATAACAGAGCCATGATAGCCCATTATTATTAAAATGGTGTAGTATTCACGTCCATTATAATTAGATATACATTTATATGTATTAAATCTATTCAAAATTATTTTGAAGTGCAATTTTAAATGAATTAGTGAATGATGTTAATATACGCTTGTGTGTATGAAATATGAATTTAGAGGAATGTTATTAGAATTTAAAAAAGGTAAATGAGGAAAGAGATAAGTTGTCATCACAAAACTATATTATACTTGATGTAACTATTTTAACATGAGAATATCATTTGATATTCTTTACACATTAAAACAAGAAAATAATCTTATAGGAGAAGTCTGTCATTCAATTAAACTATGATTTGTTCAGTTTTGTTAACATAGTTTCTCTTCAAAATTAATAATTATTTATTCATCGAAAAAATCTGTATTTTTATAGTTGTTTTACTCATAATAATTAATAACTGGATAATATGATTTACTGTTTAATAATAGGATAACTGTACTATAGTCTTAATCTTCATTCAATATTATTATGTACCACAAACATCACAAAATATATTTAATTGTTACATTAAATGTTAACATCCAATATGAGAAATTATGAATCAAATAAGGGATGTAAGTGAATTAGAATTTATTTTATCCAAAGAACATTGGATGATAAACATTGTACTTTACACATTATACAAGGTTTTTGCATTTGTTAGTTTTATTATAAAGTATTTTGTACTTATTTTCTACAGTATTTTTAAAAACATTATATTTATTTATTGTTGTTTGTTATATTGTATGTTTGAATTAAGTATTATTGTTGGATGCAAATTAAATGCACATATGTTAATTGTACTGAAACATAAGACACATTCCATGTTATATTTACAATTTAATTTTTCACTGTTTATTTTATGTAAAGCATTTTCACCCTTATTGAGTTACCATTTGAATGTTTAGGAATAAGATTTGCATTTGCAAACTTAGATGTTGACATTGATTGGTAAATAAATTTATGGTTTGTTTATTTTTAATAAGGATTATGAATCAAATTGTTATGAACTCTGTTTCCAAAAAAATAGCTCATTGTGTCTAGTCATGACTACTTTTAATTGAGCACAAATATATTTCTATAACAATTATGTTTCCAATGAAATTTAGCACAATTTGAATTATATTAAATATACTTTTGTATTTTTTTTAATAATTTATATTTATAATTTATATGTACTTTACAATAAGAGTATTCATAATGTTCCTTGTTTTATTATATTTAAGTGTAAATTATTATTAGATGTAAAATAAATCATTAAACCAATTTTAATTAATCAAACATGTTTTATTTCATAATCCCGATTCCTGACTTTATGAAAGATTAATAAGATTGAACAGAAGCAATTCTCTGTGTTCATGAAATCATATATGTAATTAAGAACAGTAAAAGCTCTTTATTTGTGGGTGATAGGTTTCGTAAATGAGCCACAAATAGAGAAACTGTGAATATGGAATGGTAATTTGTTTGGGGATACATTCCTAGGTGACAAAATAAAAATAAAATTCATAAAGAAATAGGCCACAATTTTTCTATCCACAAATAGTGAAAACGCGAATGAAGGAAGCACGAATAAGGAGCTGTTACTGTATTCATAAGAATTTTGAAGTGGGTTCATAACTCATATCATATCAAAATTGTTGGTTTAAATAATTAAATCAAAAAAGATTCTAAGCATACCTAAACAATGTGGATGTTTAGGATACTTTAAAATAAATTAATCAAAACATAATTTGCCTTTTGAAAGAAAAAATAAAACATGAAATTAAATTAACTTACAGACTGGTTTAATTTCTTCCATACACTGAATACACTTTACTATATGAATAATTAAATTAAATAAATATGCCATGCCTCTTCTTCTTTGCTGAATATTTGAATCTGCAATAAATATAATTGTCATTTGAATCACCTTGAAAATGTTTCTATTACTTTTACAAAATTGTGAATTACCTCATTTTAGGTGTAACTAATATAATCTTACCTAAGTTGATTTAACAGCTTCCTTATAACTCTTCAAGAGTGTTATATTGTTTGAATTCTCTAATAACTGTATTTGAATGTTGGCACATTCCACAACAAAGTTAAGGGTATTTTGAAAAATGCTTTTTGCTTTATGTAAATTCTGAGGAACTAAAACACCAAACCAATGCATTGGATTCACAGTATTGGAATGATTTTCAATAATTTTAAATTGTTTTGAATTATCTTCCTCAACAGTTTCACACTGTGTTGATGCTGAAAATTCTATACTCGCTTCAGTAGGAAGTCTCTCCTTGCTTACAGACGTCTGACCCATAATATATCGTGATTTTGCTAAATGAAAACAGCCATTATTTAAACTCGTTTCAATATTCACTTCCCTACTCATCTTCTCTTCCATTAAATGTAACTGACGCAAAGTCATTTTATCTAACAAGTCATTTGTTGATTCCATATCACATATAGATTCTGAATCTGAAATAGATACACAATTTTTATTCATCTAAAATATTTACTGGATAAATTTTGGCACTAGGGTAAACCTGATACTTACCAATAACCATTTTAAAATAATTACCTATGTATTAAATTATTATTTTACTACGTATCTTTCTAAGATTGTACTGTACTGTGAAATAACTTGATAATTATGAATATTAACGACTAATGTAATTATTGTTATACAATAATTAGAAAAACACAAAATTCTGTGGCCAAAGCCCAAAAATTGTTTTGAAATAATGTCATCAGTCATGTGACAGCCACAGAGTAGATAATATCACAGAGTTAAGTTAATAGGTTATATTAGAGCTAGCACGCACGAGCAACTTAGTCTCCGCAACTATTTTGTCTCCGCAACTATTTTGTCTCTCCACCCATGGGCTAGTATGAAAGTGCGCGCACGTAGCGACGCAACTCTCCATACAATTGATGGGAGAGACAAAATAGTTGCGGAGACAAAGTTGCTCGTGCGCGCTAGCTCTTAGGTACATAAGCTCACTAGCAACACCAGCAACACCACAGACATACCAGTGCAAACTTAGCACCCCATCTATGGAATTTTGGGTCGAAAATGACCTTGATCGTTAGGTCCCCGTTAGGTCCTTTAAGGTCCACCAATTTTTTCGTTAGGTCCCCTTTAGTTTTTTTTTTTAATAATTTTTTAAATTTTAGGTATAAAAAAATTACACTTTAGCACCCCATCCATAGAATTTTGGGTCAAAAATGACCTTAATCTATAGGTCTTCGTTAGGTCCTATAAGGTCCCACAATTTTTTCGTTAGGTCCCCTTTAGTTTTTTTTTAAATATTTTTTTTTTAATTTTGGGTATAAAAAAATTACACTTTAGCACCTCATCCATATCAAAATTGGCGAATTTTATCAAAATCGTATTCTTTACCGTTAGGTCCGTATAGGTCCATCATTGAAATTGTTAAATTATTTATTTTATTAAAATCTATATATTTATAAGAAAGTCGTGTTAGTTACTCCACTTATAACTCAAGAACGGCTGAACCGATTTAGCTGAAAATTGGCAGGGAGGTAGTTTAGAGCCAGGAGAAGGATATAGGATACTAAATATGTACCACGGGCGAAGCCGGGGCACTAGTTATAAAATAATTGAAACCTGCGCATGCGCCTTAGAGCATTAAGACATGCGCACATCATACATAAACAGCGCGAAATTTAAATTGGTATCGTTTCATTTATTAAATCAATAAATAAATCTATACTAGTCACGTCTGGTTCGAAAGATGAGACTGGCTTTTTATTTCGAAAATTTATTTGGCAACACTTAACAGTTAACTGTCATTAAAACCTGAGTTGTTGATGTGTCAAAGCTTGTCAAAGTGATTTTATTTTCTGCGATTTTAGCTTAGGATTTTAGTGATTTCTAATAATTGAAAACTGAGTTGAAAACATGACGAAAACTTTAAACTATGATTAATAAATTTAAAACGAAACAATTTGAAAGAGATGTAGTTTTCAAGGAAAAACACACAGTGTGACTTGATATTTTGATACTTTTCATCTTGATTGCATTGCACATTATATGATTTGTTTAATATTATTATTATTATTTTGCATGGATGATACCAGTAATCCAGTTATAAACTATTAAAGCAACAATATAAAATTGAACGATCTGTCCGTTCAAAATGTTTAAAGACACAAAATCAGTATCTCAACGAGATTTCTTCTATGACCGAACCATGTTATTCATGTTGAAGAGCAGTACAAAAAAAACAAGATGGAATAACTGCAGAAATGGAAGAGTTAATGATGTCAGAGATAATGATAGTGATTCTTATTCTTTATTCGCGGCTGAACGCGGCTTTTAGATTTAATATGATTATATTGATTAAACAAAATTTAATTGTATTTTATTATGTTTTTTATTACTTTCACTAGCTGTTCTTTTTTTTATCTGTATCAGATAACTGTACCAGATTACATATATATAATATTATATAGATGAAGAGTTTGTAGAGGTTGTTAATCTCTCAAAAAAACAAAGCTCGTAATAATAAATTAAAGTATCAAAACTTTATTTCCAACTATAACCTAAGTTACCATTAGGTTACCTTAATATGATGATTTTTTGAATTTGCCGCCTTTTCCAGTCTTATCTTTCGTTAGCCGGACTATCACCACAGTATCACCATATTTCCTACAGTATGGCGACGAATGTACTTGTGCAGAGAAACGGAGGGGAACTGGCGGGGGGTCGGGCGACGCGGGCCGCTTAATGCAATCACGCTGAGTTTGCATTAACTATCGCGAAAGGACGACGCAGTCGTATTTTTTGTGTAATAATTTTATTATACATAGGTACTTACATATTCTATTATGGCGCGCAAAAACTGTTCCGTTTACGGATGTAAATCTACATTGAAATCCCAGAAGGAAACAATATTTCAGAAAGATTGTATTAATAATTGTATCTGTTGAATTAAAATCAAAGCTATGTATATGTTGTCCTCATTATTTTCTAATCAGATTGTACATCCCAATGCGAATGCATTACTTCTTAAATGGTATAATATACAATTAAGAACATCCAAAAATAAAGTGTCCACGTAAATAATATTTAGCAGTGCAATATCTGTAATTATATATTTATGAACAAATGATTACATCAGATTTAATAATCGCAATTATTTTGAATGTACATATGAATAAATGATTTCATCATAATATTAATAATCACAATTGTTTTATTTCCCATTTGTTGCAACCCTAGCGTATTTTCGTGTGGCAGCGTAAGTACCTACGCTGGCGGCGGCATCGCGCGACATCAAAGGCGTTTCCTTACTGTAGGAAATAATATTGTAATACTGTGCTATCACTATCATTATTATATTATACATAGTATAAAACAAAGTCGCTTTCTCTGTCCCTATGTCCCTTTGTACGCTTAAATCTTTGAAACTACGCAACGGATTTTGATGCAGTTTCTTTTAATAGATAGAGTGATTCAAGAGGAAGGTTTATATGTATAATAACATCCATTAAATAGTGGAGAAGTACTGCTATTTTTGAGGTTTCTAATGTGATGTCGTAAAAAATTACCAGCCTTACTTATAAAAACTGACTGATCTGTTGCATAAACACCTCTCAGTTAAATAACTCTCAACTCCTTAAACAATGATTAAAATAATCTTAGGTACTTATAAACCTATCTCAGCAGTCTCTCAACTAAGTTACGTCAATATATGTATTTTTTTCTAGTAACATTATCGAAATAAAACCCGCTATTCACGTAAAACTTGACTAAAAATGTACTTTTTGACAAATATGAATGGTAGACTTTATTTTGTATGACGTTTAACTGACAGGATATTGATAACTTTCAAATTTCAAACATTTGTACAGATTTGAGATTTTTGATAAATTCAAATTCAGTTTTAATTTAAAATGAGTTCAATGATCAATAAACGTTCTCGTTCGACGAATTGGAGTGAGGAGGATAAGGTACGTAATGTACACAAGAAATCTAATAGAATGTACTTATTTCCTTACATGTTTTAATGCTTATTAATAAATATATATTGCTCTTTAGAAAGTGCTTCGAAAATAATTAGTGCTCGAGCAAGCACATATTATATTAGAGAATAAGGATACGTCGACTAATACAAATACAGCAAAAAAACTTGCATGGGAAGATGTTTTGTCTTGGTTATTTTAGTTTTACTTATTCTAACAGTTTCTTGTATTTAATAAATTGTTACAGTGTAATAACATTATTATTGTATTTATATTTCAGTTATAATATCATTTCACTCCATAAAAGGGACTTAAGCCAAATACAAAATCAGTGGAGGAATTTGAAGAAAGCTAAGGCTTCGGAACACAAATTTAGAACGGCAAGAAACATGACAGGCGGGGGACCTCCGCCACCAAGTCCTCCGCCTGAAGATCAAGAGCTTATAGCAGCTCTTCCTAATGAGTTTGTGGTTGATAACAATCCTTTCGATAGCGATGCAACACATGGCCAACAGGTTTATATTTTTTACATTTTCTACTGCTATTATTCCTTAATTTGGAATATCCATTAAGGGATAATAGCGCTATGCATATATAGTTTTTTATTGTGAGATTGAGTAATTATATTTTATATATTTATAGGAAGTTACTAAGGAGTCTGCTGATGATACATTGAAATTGAATGAAAATGATGAAAGCACTGCACATGCATAGGTAATCATATTATATAATAATTTGTATAATATTTTTATCAGTTATGTTATACAAAAATATCAGTATTATAAATAAAATTTATATTATTTTAAAATAATTATTATTTTTTTATTTTTAGCCTGAATTGCCAAATTTCTCCACTGAATTGCCACGTATAAATCCTACACATCATATTTTCAAAGCTAAACCAAAAAAAACGTAAGTATGTAATGTTGAAAATAGAATTTCATGAAATTTCCTGTGCTTATTGTTCAGCTGTGATTTATGTGAAATAATGTTTAATGTTTATGTTATTTTTACAGTGGGAAATCAAATTCCAATTACGAGCATCAATTATTCCTCCTTGCAAAAAAAAGCAGGGAGGAATTAATGAAGCAACAACAAGAGTTGCATCTATTAAGAATAGAGCAAGAGAGGGAGCTTCACCTATTAAGAATAGAACAAGAGAGGGAGCTTCACGAGAAGAAGCTCCAAATACTTGCATTAGAGGAGGAATATTTAAAAAAAATAAATTTTGAAAAATAATAAAATATGGTTTTTATTGATTAAAATAAGTTTCAATATAAATGGCCCTGTTTATATTTTCGTCTTCATCTTCTATATTATCAGGGATAGTTGGATCGATTAATAATTGATTTTCAAGGCCTGAAGGATCTAGAAAAATACAAAATAAAGAATTAAAATATGCTTATTTTTTATGTATTGGCATTATTAAATATACTTTGTTTACATATTAGTTTGCACAAATACCTTGATTTAAAATAGACTCATTAAAGAGTATTGCTAAATTGTGCAAAACTGCACAAGCAACAATAGTGGTCTTGATCACTTGCAGAGACCCTCGCATTGTTTCGTTGAGTATGCGGAATCTTTGCTTCCACACCCCAAAGCAACGCTCTACAGTATTCCTCGTTCGTATGTGACTCAGGTTGTACCTTTCTTCTGCCTGTGTCCTTGGTCTTAATATTGGTGTTAGAAGATGCGAAGTACAAGGATACCCGCTATCTCCAATCAGCTTCCCATG
This sequence comes from Colias eurytheme, assembly GCF_061535395.1. NCBI lineage: Eukaryota > Metazoa > Arthropoda > Insecta > Lepidoptera > Pieridae > Colias > Colias eurytheme. Next base: position 5,407,285 of record NC_142999.1, on the reverse strand, counting down.
AAATTCATTCTCCTCAAACCTCCGCTTTATTGAGCTTTCTCTATATATGCGGGAATCATGTGTACTTCCTCTCCAGTGACACACAATATCGCAGATTTTAAGGTCAGAGTCACATACTACCTGTAATTATTGTCATCAATATTATTATAAATTAGAAACACATAATAGCACACATAACAATGAAAATTTATTACTTTAAATACACTATGATCAAACTAAAATGTTATTGTACAATGTTCATACTTGAGTGTTAATGGAGTAATGTCCCTTCCTATTAACATAGTACTGTCCAGCCTCTCCACTCACTTTGCGTATCTTAATATGAGTGCAATCTATTGCACCAATGATACGCTTCATCCCGCATATTATGGCCTCAAATTTCCTAATTGCTTTGGCTTCCTCGGTTGAGTTCGACGGCATATTAATATAACGCGAACTTTTAGAAGCTAACGCAATAGCAACATTTCGGGACAAACGGGAAAGTGTCTGTTGACTCATTCTGTGAATGTCAGCACAATCTTCTTGGATCTGTAATGTAATAGATCGTTATACAGGCTTTTCTATTGTATATATCCAAAACTAGAGCACAAGTCACATCTACCTCATGCCGGCCCCAATATCGAATAACTGCCATCACTTGCAGTTCCACTGGAATACCGCCCCCTCGAGTGTCCACGCGAAGGTCATCCCGAATCAAATTAATGATTTGTTGCATGTTATTCTTTCCGAATCTATACCTCGACCGTAGTGTGGCCCTGTGGCCGCTACAAAAAATATATTGACACATGATTGACACTAATACCAGGTTATTTTAATTCTAGGTTGAAAAGTAGGTTTTTAATAAATAAGCACTCTCAGAACAATAGATTTATTTAATAAATGAAACGATACCATTTTAAATTTCGCGCTGTTTATGTATGATGTGCGCATGCCTTAATGCTCTAAGGCGCATGCGCAGGTTTTTATTATTTTATAATTTTAATAAAATAAATAATTCAACAATTTCAATGATGAGCCCATACGGACCTAACGGTAAAGAATACGATTTTGATAAAATTTGCCAATTTTGCTATGGATGGGGTGCTAAAGTGTAACTTTTTTATACCTAAAATTAAAAAAAAATTATTTAAAAAAAAACTAAAGGGGACCTAACGAAAAAATTGTGGGACCTTATAGGACCTAACGGAGACCTATCGATTGAGGTCATTTTTGACCCAAAATTCTATGGATGGGGTGCTAAAGTGCATTTTTTTTTATACCTAAAATTTAAAAAATTATTTAAAAAAAAACTAAAGGGGACCTAACGAAAAAATTGTGGGACCTTAAAGGACCTAACGGGGACCTAACGATCAAGGTCATTTTCGACCCAAAATTCCATTGATGGGGTGCTAAGTTTGCACTGGTCACAGACATACAGCTCGTTTTGTAAAAAATGTACACTTTAAAGACGTTATTTAAATAGTAAAAAAGATGAGTGGCACTCGGGGACTGGCGCGGTAAAGCTATTGCATGCTATGCCTTCAAGCCACACCTCCGCGCACGTCGTAGTGCGGAGCGTGAGGTTTTTCGTTACTAAATTTCTGGATTCGGTCCCCGCGCTCAAGGCCCGCGATAGAAGCTATGCAATAGCTTAAAAATCCCAAAATATCGCTATTTTATGTGAAAAAACCGCTTAATATACCACTTGCGGGATAAATTCGTGTTATGCGATCGTAGCCTACTTTTTTTAAATCAAATTTATATTCTACTATATCTGTCATTTATATTTCTATATTGTTCTATGTTATCTGTAAGTATTTTTTAATTACGCAAAGCCGCCATTTTGGCTACATTTACTGAATGGTGGTGAAATATTTTCAGTGGTTGTAAATAAAGAACCCTTTCATATTACATCCTAGATAATAATAGATATACAAAAATAACATCATACGATGTCAGACCGAAAAAAATCATTGGAAGAACTAAGAGTTATAGATTTACGCGCGGAGTTAGAGAAGCGTAACCTAGATAAAAGCGGCATACGCAGCGTGTTAATCCAGCGGCTATCCAAGGTAATAAAAAATAATTAATAAAACTCAATTCTTACTTTAGCTCTATATAAATTTAAATTAAATAATGTTTCAGCATTTACAAGAACAAGGGCATGATCCTGCTACTTACAAGTTTGATTTGAGTGGCAGTGATACGAAAACTCCAACCAAAAGGACTAGACGTACCGAAAGTTCTATAGAACCTGAGAACGAGGACTCTCCGGCAATGGAAGACATGATAGTTCAAGACACAGCCGGGGAAGATGAGGAACCAGAACAATCTGAAGTTTCTCAAAATGACGACGGCCCACAAGTAAAGGAAGAAATTATGGAGGTAGAAGAAAGTGAGAAGATAAATCGAAAACGGGAAAGTAAGGACGAGCCTGAGACAACACAGGCTAAGAAACCGTGCTTGGACCCAAGTATAGAGGATGAAACTGATAAGCAGGAAGAAGATCACAAAGGTGAAAATAATACAGATGCAGAAGACAGCATTAATTTAGACCTAGGTGAAGATGAACTCCTTAATGAAGAGGTATGTTTCTATGTCTTCAAGGTAGATTTTGTTCTACCATCCAGTAAATCAAAGATATCCAATGGTTATAGTACAATGGAGATGGAAGTAGATTAAAATTTGTATCAATAGATGGTGGATGGATGTACTATTAAAAATTACAATAGTTCACATTATACCTTTTGTATTTAATAAATTAAATATATTTTTTAATAAAGGTGACATTATGTATTCTTTTAATAGTCGCTGGAATCTAACAAATGTTGTTTTGAACTATTGCTACTAATATATTAACTACTGTGCATACTTCATTGTAGAAATAAAAATTCATTTATTTTCTTTTTTATTTTCAGACTGATAACACTTCTAAAATTAAGAAAGGTAAGTGTGTATAACATTACAAAAGCTTAATCATTTAATATTTAAAATATTCCATTGTCATTATATTTCCATTATCATCACATATTTACAAAAAAACATTATTTTACTTTAATTCCACTCACCAGAATGCATTACATCATCATTTACATTTTTAAACTTATGCATTTAAAATTGCTTGAATACTGTGTATGTAATAAAAATATATTTTGTTGTGAAGTGTTGCTGTTATATAAAGGAGAATTTCTTAATGGAAGATCACAATTGATAGCTATGGTGCTTATTGATATCCCCAGATGCAACACATTGGATGTGAACAAATAAAATGTGTAAATTTCTTGTACCAGAGAAGGAAGGACAGTGCAAAGAGCTCTGAAAGCTTTTATCATAGACTTGTTAATGAAAATACAAAAGCTTTCTCAATAAAAGCCTTGCTGGCACTTCTGTTTCCTTATGAGAAATTCTTTACTCCATCTCCGAGAGCTCATCAAATGTCCACTTGCTTTATTCTGGACATAACAAATCAGGCCATTATTGATCCATGTCATACAAGGCAATGGTGTTAATCTCAAATCGAGTTTTCAGGTGAAGACTATTTCAGTGTGTAAAGTGTTACAAGAGCAAGTGTATTTTGCTGAAACCACTATTAGAAGAAATGCAGGGCAGGCTGCTTTTTCAAGCGACCTGTGCTGGCCAATCTCACTATTGTCACTGACTTAGATGACGCGGTTCTGGACGACTCTACAGCGGCTGGAGACACCGAGACTACAGCAAATGAAGATGCCGTTCCTGACGATGCACCTTCAACTGAAAATCAACAAGTAACCTCCGAAGCAGCAGCCACTAGGTTGGTGAACGCCGACAGACCGTCGCGACGCCGTCTTTGCGCACCTTTATACTTCGATACTCAATATTGTAAAAATATTTTCGTTATCACTACAAAGTTTTGCACCAACTAAGAAGAATTTTGCTGTTTGCTGCCTACACTGCAATGCATCGTTGTCGCCTCATCTGTATGGTCTTCGAGATCAGATTGAACATCACATGAAGAAAGAACCTGTTCAGCGTGGGAAGAAAGCCAGTTATTTGACAGCAAGATGAAGCTTTAATCTACTCGGGGACTTCAACTGCGGCTTCGTGGGATCATGGCATCATGAAGATGAACAACAAAATATTACGGTGGAGTAACGGTGCAAAACTTTGTAGATGACTTGAGTGTCTAAAAATTCTAAAATAGCCTTCATAACTTTAATAACTAGACAATGTTATCTTATCTGTCTGTAACTAAATAGCATAGTTCATATTGTCTTACCATTAAATAATCAAATATTTTCCTTTCAGCAATGATGACGGTGACAAAAACGAAAAAGATCAAAAAGGTAAATTCAGCTAATTACGTCATGTAAAAAAGTATTATAGACAATAAATAGAATTATATTTTGATATGAGATTTATTTTTTATATTGTAGATGATAAAGACAAAGATGGGGAAACTGATAAAAAAGAAAAGAAAGATGAAACAAAAGAGGGTGGTGCTCGGAATCTATGGGTCAGTGGTTTGTCAGGGGACACTCGTGCTAAAGACCTGAAGCAATTGTGCAGTAAACATGGAAAGGTAAATGAAAACATGAAATTTATTACACTTAAAATTAACTGCTTTGTATTCATATAAATTATAGCCAAACATAATATTTTAATATGTATTTATTTTTCATGAAGGGTTATGTCTTCATGAAACAGTAAATAAATCACTACATAGTATAAAACAAAGTCACTTTCTCTGTCCCTATGTCCCTTTGTATGCTTAAATCTTTCAAACTACGCAACGGATTTTGATGCGGTTTTTTTTAATAGATAGAGTGATCCAAGAGGAAGGTTTTAGTATATAATTTATTAGGTTTAAGTCAAAACGGGCGAAGCCGCGGGCGGTAAGCTAGTAAATAAATAAAAACAAGCCACAGAAATGTGGATTGATTGTGTCTATTGCAAAGTGACTTAGAATTTCATGTTTTATATAGATATAGATTAAGAAAAAACAAAAATTTGTGAATTTTTAGGTAATTGGAGCAAAAGTAGTGACCAACGCCAGAACTCCAGGATCACGGTGCTATGGCTATGTGACCATGGCCAGTCCTCAAGATGCTGAGAACTGCATCAAAAATTTACATAGAACTGGTATGTAAATAGATTAAAATGTAACAAAATTTTATTTATTTATATTTTTTTCTAGAGCTGAATAAAGAATTTTTGATTTATTGAAGAATTAATCTTAAGCAATATGTTTTACTTTAACATGCTTACAATTTTCCACAGAGCTACATGGACGCATGATATCTGTGGAGAAAGCTAAGTCAGAGTCGGAGTCGTCGTCGCGTCGTCAAGCGTCTGCCGTGCGACAGGAGCGACGGCCCAGTAAAGAACGTAAAGAGGAGCCTAAAGAAAATGATGTAAGTTTATTTTATTGAACCATTGCCATAATACATCTTTATATCATTAGTCATAATACATATTATGTATTCAGTTTGTTGAGATTGAGAAATTTGTTTGTTTACTATTTTTCTGTACTTTAATAAAATAAATTGTTGTTTATTTTAAGACGTAACGACAGCCATATCGCATTTTTCTATAAAAAGTACTCAAAATTTTTTATTTGGCACTTGCAGGAAAACCAAGAAAGTGTTGAAAAACCAGGTGAACCGAAACAGAAGAAGGATGGTGATGTGTCCGGCGCCGAGAGCACTCGATCAACATCACGCACTAGGGAAAAATCGCATCGGTCCGAAAAGGTAATATGTACTTCTTTGCAATTTTTTCTTTTCAAATTTTAACAGTTGGTAACACTTGTTTCAATTTAAACATTTTGTTCAGGATGGAAAAGCTAGGCGCAGTACAAGAAGTCGAGAACGAAGACGCTCGCCTAAAGAAGTTCTGTCGTTTTCCAAAATATGGGTAAGTTTAAACAAAATAACATAATGAATGTTTCTTTTAATAAATTTGATGCTTAAAATTACTTTATAACGTAAATATAGGATTACCTTTATGCACAAAAGTTTTTGCCTAATATTATTAGTATATCTTGTGTATGTATCGACAGTCTCGCAATATTAAGGACGCGTTTACGAATCTGACAAAAATACGCAGTTTTTCGGTGCATTTTGCGGCGAAATAGTACAAAACCAAATTTAACTAAAAATAACCATAAATAGATTACTCCTTAATCTTTAAAAGGTACTATATTTTAAGTCGAAAATTTTGGTTTATAATATTGAAAAAAATAATTTCCGTTGCCTCTTCACCCAAAATTGACAATATCGTGCTGAATAAACGAACATTTTTCTTGTATTTAATAAAACAAATTGATTTATTTAAAAATATTTTAAGTAAGTAGACATGTCTAACTCAAAAAGGTACTAGATAAAACTATCAAAATGTTACAAATAGGCTGAGAAAAAAATTAAAATCAAATCTTATTTTTTCACATATTTAGCTGTAACGCGTGATACTTATTGCATTGAAATAAGGGTTATTTTATTTGTCACTACCTTGAATTATTGCAACACAATTTGTAATGAAATATTTTAGTAATTTAGTCTGCGCTCAGCCGCCGTTGTGAGTAGACACTGTGACGCTTGTAAGCAGCTCCTCGTTTACGAAAAGATCACTGTACGAATACAAAATATTTCACCTAATAAACTTGATCCTTCACGCATTTATTTTATTTATAGATTTTATACTTATGGGATTATAAATTTATATTTAGTTTCTGACTTGATGGAGTGACCTGAAGGTGTACTTCGAAGACGGCTACTGGAACTAATAGACGAGTAGAGCTAGGTATGCCGAGTTTGGGCTCGTTTTGTTAGTTACGTTGAGACCTTACCTCCGGACTTGATGGAGTGACCTGAAGGTGTACTTCGAAGACGGCTACTGGAACTAATAGACGAGTAGAGCTAAGTATGCCGAGTTTGGGCTCGTTTTGTTAGTTACGTTGAGACCTTACCTCCGGACTTGATGGAGTGACCTGAAGGTGTACTTCGAAGACGGCTACTGGAACTAATAGACGAGTAGAGCTAGGTGTGCCGAGTTTGGGCTCGTTTTGTTAGTTATGTCGAGACCTTACCTCCGGACTTGATGGAGTGACCTGAAGGTGTACTTCGAAGACGGCTACTGGAACTAATAAACGATTAGAGCTAGGTATGCCGAGTTTGGGCTCGTTTTGTTAGTTATGTTGAGACCTTACCTCCGGACTTGATGGAGTGACCTGAAGGTGTACTTCGAAGACGGCTACTGGAACTAATAGACGAGTAGAGCTAGGTATGCCGAGTTTGGGCTCGTTTTGTTAGTTATGTTGAGACCTTACCTCCGGACTTGATGGAGTGACCTGAAGGTGTACTTCGAAGACGGCTACTGGAACTAATAGACGAGTAGAGCTAGGTATGCCGAGTTTGGGCTCGTTTTGTTAGTTACGTTGAGACCTTACCTCCGGACTTGATGGAGTGACCTGAAGGTGTACTTCGAAGACGGCTACTGGAACTAATAGACGAGTAGAGCTAGGTATGCCGAGTTTGGGCTCGTTTTGTTAGTTACGTTGAGACCTTACCTCCGGACTTGATGGAGTGACCTGAAGGTGTACTTCGAAGACGGCTACTGGAACTAATAGACGAGTAGAGCTAGGTATGCCGAGTTTGGGCTCGTTTTGTTAGTTACGTTGAGACCTTACCTCCGGACTTGATGGAGTGACCTGTAGGTGTACTTCGAAGACGGCTACTGGAACTAATAGACGAGTAGAGCTAGGTATGCCGAGTTTGGGCTCGTTTTGTTAGTTACGTTGAGACCTTACCTCCGGACTTGATGGAGTGACCTGAAGGTGTACTTCGAAGACGGCTACTGGAACTAATAGACGAGTAGAGCTAAGTATGCCGAGTTTGGGCTCGTTTTGTTAGTTACGTTGAGACCTTACCTCCGGACTTGATGGAGTGACCTGAAGGTGTACTTCGAAGACGGCTACTGGAACTAATAGACGAGTAGAGCTAGGTATGCCGAGTTTGGGCTCGTTTTGTTAGTTACGTTGAGACCTTACCTCCGGACTTGATGGAGTGACCTGAAGGTGTACTTCGAAGACGGCTACTGGAACTAATAGACGAGTAGAGCTAAGTATGCCGAGTTTGGGCTCGTTTTGTTAGTTACGTTGAGACCTTACCTCCGGACTTGATGGAGTGACCTGAAGGTGTACTTCGAAGACGGCTACTGGAACTAATAGACGAGTAGAGCTAGGTGTGCCGAGTTTGGGCTCGTTTTGTTAGTTATGTCGAGACCTTACCTCCGGACTTGATGGAGTGACCTGAAGGTGTACTTCGAAGACGGCTACTGGAACTAATAAACGATTAGAGCTAGGTATGCCGAGTTTGGGCTCGTTTTGTTAGTTATGTTGAGACCTTACCTCCGGACTTGATGGAGTGACCTGAAGGTGTACTTCGAAGACGGCTACTGGAACTAATAGACGAGTAGAGCTAGGTATGCCGAGTTTGGGCTCGTTTTGTTAGTTATGTTGAGACCTTACCTCCGGACTTGATGGAGTGACCTGAAGGTGTACTTCGAAGACGGCTACTGGAACTAATAGACGAGTAGAGCTAGGTATGCCGAGTTTGGGCTCGTTTTGTTAGTTACGTTGAGACCTTACCTCCGGACTTGATGGAGTGACCTGAAGGTGTACTTCGAAGACGGCTACTGGAACTAATAGACGAGTAGAGCTAGGTATGCCGAGTTTGGGCTCGTTTTGTTAGTTACGTTGAGACCTTACCTCCGGACTTGATGGAGTGACCTGAAGGTGTACTTCGAAGACGGCTACTGGAACTAATAGACGAGTAGAGCTAGGTATGCCGAGTTTGGGCTCGTTTTGTTAGTTACGTTGAGACCTTACCTCCGGACTTGATGGAGTGACCTGTAGGTGTACTTCGAAGACGGCTACTGGAACTAATAGACGAGTAGAGCTAGGTATGCCGAGTTTGGGCTCGTTTTGTTAGTTACGTTGAGACCTTACCTCCGGACTTGATGGAGTGACCTGAAGGTGTACTTCGAAGACGGCTACTGGAACTAATAGACGAGTAGAGCTAAGTATGCCGAGTTTGGGCTCGTTTTGTTAGTTACGTTGAGACCTTACCTCCGGACTTGATGGAGTGACCTGAAGGTGTACTTCGAAGACGGCTACTGAAACTAATAGACGAGTAGAGCTAGGTATGCCGAGTTTAGGCTCATTTTGTTAGTTATGTTGAGACCTTACCTCCAGACTTGATGGAGTGACCTGCAGGTGTACTTCGAAGACGGCTACTGGAACTAATAGACGAGTAGAGCTAGGTATGCCGAGTTTGGGCTCGTTTTGTTAGTTACGTTGAGACCTTACCTCCGGACTTGATGGAGTGACCTGAAGGTGTACTTCGAAGACGGCTACTGGGACTAATAGACGAGTAGAGCTAGGTATGCCGAGTTTGGGCTCGTTTTGTTAGTTACGTTGAGACCTTACCTCCGGACTTGAAGGAGTGACCTGAAGGTGTACTTCGAAGACGGCTACTGGGACTAATAGACGATTAGAGCTACGTGAAGGTAGTCGTGATGATACACCCGAAGGGCAACCGGAAAGATAAGACGATCAATTTTTGAAGGAGAACATGAAGACACATTTAATTCGATTTTATAAGAACAGCCTCCTTCCAGAATTGACCGATCCAAGATTCAAAAGAAATATGGAACTACAGGAACATTCATCAAATTGCCATATAGACTGGGGTAGAAGCCTTTGAAAATAATGAAAAGATAAAAAAAATCGCAGTCGGATGAAACCCATTAGAGAAGGAGGGGAATATGATAAAAATGTAAGGAAAAATAAATTACGGTCAATCCGAGTTCGGGAAGCGGGAGGGGGGAGCTTTTAAGAGAAAAAAATGGTTTCTCTCGATTTCCGACAAAACTACAAGTCCTATAGAAAAAAGTTCAATGGCAAAGTTGTAGGTAATTAAAAGTTCTACAACTTTTGTATTCACAATTTTTTCAGATAACCTAAAAATTTAGGTGAAAAATTCAAAAAACCAAGTTTTTGGTCTTTTATTTCTATCTACTTCAAAATGTATTTTTTTTTCTACGAAATTTGGTGGAAACTTACTTTATTATGTCCCAAATACACTGTAATTTATTTGATTGAAAATATTTATTTTTTCGCCTTATTTTGAATTAATACCAAAAAAACAACCTACTTTTCAATCGAAAAGTCACCCGTCAAAATATCAGCTTTTTTCAAAAACTGGGGGTGCCTTTTATTCATTGAAATCTCTACTTTCATATGGTGTAAAAAAAAATAAACACCACTATAGTAAATGTACTCAGGAAATGCATACAAACAGTGTGATAATGAGCTTTTACTAAATCAGGCACACTTCTCGAACTCTATATCTTCTCTTGTATCGGCTTTTCGGTAATATTTCAAAAGAAAAATAATTATCTGTTCTAAGTTTAATATTTTACAGCATATTCAAAAGTAAATTGATGTCGATAAAAACATTTCAGGTAGTTCGAGAAGTGTGCCTGATTTAGTAAAAGCTAATTTTCACACTTTTTGTATGCATTTCCTGAGAACATTTACTACGGTGGTGTTTATTTTTTTTACACCATATGAAAGTAGAGATTTCAATGAATAAAAGGCACCCCCAGTTTTTGAAAAAAGCTGATATTTTGACGGGTGACTTTTCGATTGAAAATTAGGTTGTTTTTTTGGTATTAATTCAAAATAAGGCGAAAAAATAAATATTTTCAATCAAATAAATTACAGTGTATTTGGGACATAATAAAGTAAGTTTCCACCAAATTTCGTAGAAAAAAAATACATTTTGAAGTAGATAGAAATAAAAGACCAAAAACTTGGTTTTTTGAATTTTTCACCTAAATTTTTAGGTTATGTGAAAAAATTGTGAATACAAAAGTTGTAGAACTTTTAATTACCTACAACTTTGCCATTGAACTTTTTTCTATAGGACTTGTAGTTTTGTCGGAAATCGAGAGAAACCATTTTTTTCTCTTAAAAGCTCCCCCCTCCCGCTTCCCGAACTCGGATTGACCGTAATTTATTTTTCCTTACATTTTTATCATATTCCCCTCCTTTTCTAATGGGTTTCATCCGACTGCGATTTTTTTTTGTTTCAAAAATTATTTACTCTAGTCTAATAGTAATATAATGAAAACTAAGAATTAATTAAAAAGAATTGTTTTTCTTGAGTTTTATCCATTTTTTTATCTTTTACCCTACATAACCCTACCCTATCTATCCTACCCTACACTACTCTACTCTACACTAGTATATGTATGTGCCAAATAAAAGTATTTTCTTTCTAGTTTTCGAAAACCCACTTGCATTTGATACCACAACAAAATTATATACTAAAAAAACCGGCCAAGTGCGAGTCGGGCTCGCGCACAAAGGGTTCCGTAGCAGCAAATATAATAAATTACAGTTAAATCAACCTATCTCAAAAACTATAAGAGATACTTTGATCAAACCAAAAATCGTTGAAAGAGTTAATTAGCATGCATCACCTCTATTTTTTTAGAATTTTATACCCCGTAGTTATAAAAATAGAGGGGGGGGGACATACTTTTTACGACTTTGAGAGCTGATATCTCAAAAACCGTTCACTTTAAGAAAAATGTTTTTTAGAAAACTTTATATCATTTTAAAAGACCTTTCCATTGATACCCCACACGGGTATGTACATCGAAAAAAAAAATTTCATCCCTCAGTTACATGTATGGGGGGCCCCACCCCCAATTCTTTTTTTTACTATTTAGTGTCATATTTTTGTAGCGGTTCATACAACACATATTCCCATCAAATTTCATCACTGTAGTACTTATAGTTTCCGAGTAAATCGGCTGTGACAGACGGACAGACGGACAGACGGACAGACGGACATGACGAAACTATAAGGGTTCCGTTTTTGCCATTTTGGCTACGGAACCCTAAAAAACGAGCCCAAACTCGGCACACCTAGCTCAGCTCGTATATTAGTTCCAGTAGCAGTCTTCGAAGTATACCTTCAGGTCACTTCATCAAGTCCGGAGGTAAGGTCTCGACATAACTAACAAAACGAGCCCAAACTCGGCACACCTAGCTCTACTCGTCTGTTAGTTCCAGTTGCCGTCTTCGAAGTACACCTGCAGGTCACTTTATCAATTGCGGAGGTAAGGTCTCAATATAACTAACAAAATGAGCCCAAACTCGGCACACCTAGCTCAAATCGTCTAGTAGTTCCAGTAGCCGTCTTCGAAGTACACCTGCAGGTCACTCCATCAAGTCTGGAGGTAAGGTCTCAACATAACTAACAAAATGAGCCTAAACTCGGCATACCTAGCACTACTCGTCTATTAGTTCCAGTAGCCGTCTTCGAAGTACACCTTCAGGTCACTCCATCAAGTCCGGAGGTAAGGTCTCAACGTAACTAACAAAACGAGCCCAAACTCGGCATACCTAGCTCTACTCGTCTATTAGTTCCAGTAGCCGTCTTCGAAGTACACCTTCAGGGCACTCCATCAAGTCCGGAGGTAAGGTCTCAACGTAACTAACAAAACGAGCCCAAACTCGGCATACCTAGCTCTACTCGTCTATTAGTTCCAGTAGCCGTCTTCGAAGTACACCTTCAGGTCACTCCATCAAGTCCGGAGGTAAGGTCTCAACATAACTAACAAAATGAGCCCAAACTTGGTACACGTAGCTCTAATCATCTATTAGTTCCAGTAGCCGTCTTCGAAGTACACTTTGGCAAGTACTTGTTTACCAATCAATCACTGTCCAATGAAATTAGGTAAATGGTATCTACTTTTGTGACCATTCAACGTTACAAACAAATCAAAGTAAATTAAAAAAAAAAACATGGCAATAAAAATAAGTTCAATTATCAAGTCGTGTCAGTTTAGTCATAATTTCGTCGTTTCTCGCATTTCGCTGTGTGTGTGAGCCGTGCACGTGTAGTAGTAAGACTCAAAACGTAAAATTGATGCGCGTCAATTTGTATATGCGTCCTTAAACGGCACTATATAAAACATTCATGGAAATTAGCATTTTATTTTGTGGCAACATGTTTCATTCTATTGCATTGCTCGTTAAGAAATTGCCTATTACACACGCGTGGCAGAGTTTGAGGTCATTCTCCCATTACGATACGCACAGGCGATTCAAGTATCCTGCAAGTCTCGGAGACTAGTCGCCGCGGAGTATCACACATACATTTGTATGTAAGCTCGCACACTACGCTACCGGTACAATGTATGTGAGATATTCCGCGGCGACTAGTCTCCGAGACTTGCAGGATACTTGAATCGCCTGTACGTATCGCAATGGGAGAATGGCCTTAATAGCACAATATTATAGCGTGATTGTGAGTCCAGTTGTGTACGGTACGTTAATGGTGATAACAGAAGGAGCGCGACGTGGCGCGCGCTCGCGAGCGGTCGCGTGCGGCGCGCGAGGAGGAGCGCCGGCGCCGCGCCGCGGAGGACGCGCTGCGGGAGCGCGAGAGGCGGCAGCGCGAGGAGAAGCGCCGCCTCGCTATCGAGCGTGAGAAGCTGCGCGCTGAGAGGTACAGGCTTACGTATTATGTACTAGATTTCCACCTGCGGCTTCGCCCGCGTTTTCAAAGGAAAACCCGCATAGTTCCCGTTCCCCTGGGATTTCCGGGATAAAACCTATCCTATGTGTTAATCCAAGTTACCCTCTATATGTGTGCTAAATTTCATTGTAATCGGTTCAGTAGTTTTTACGTGAAAGAGTAACAAACATCCATACATCCATACTTACAAACTTTCGCCTTTATAATAGTATTATTATGTATTATGTACTAGCTGTGCCCCAAGGTTGTACCCGCGTTGCTCCGCTCCTGTTAGCCTTAGCGTGATGATATATAACCTATAGCCTTCCTCGATAAATGGGCTATCCAACACCGAAATAATTTTTCAAATCGGACCAGTATTTCTTGAGATTAGCGCATTCAAACAAACAAACAAACTCTTAAGCTATATAATAGTAGTATAGATAACTGACTGTCCGGTTGGCTTAGGGGTTGTGGGTTCGATTCCCACCCAGAACAAATATTTGTGCGAGGAACATAGCTATGTATAAATGTAGTGTAAAAGACGTAACTGTAGACTTATCTGAAAACTTCACATAATATGGTATTAATTAAAATGTTATTTTATTATGTCTCGCTTATCCTATTTGACATAATATATTTATTTTTGTTTAAGGGAAAAAATTGAACGTGAAAAGAATGAATTGTTGCGGCTAGAACGTGAGCGTCACAGGCTTGAGAGGGAGAAATTGGAATTGGAGAGATTGGAACTCAAGAGGGAACAATTAAGGTTTGTAGTGTTTAATTAAATTTATTTTTGAGAATAATTTATTTAAAAATATCACTGTAATGTGCACATTACAGTAACAGTAATCATTGAGTTAAATTATTATTAATATAACCAGATACTTTTGTTACATACATTATTTGCAACTATTTATCTATTTACATGTTTTTTTTATTTCTTATATTATAGAAAAGTTTCTAACGCCTGTATCGGTTTCCACTGTCTGCATAATGACTTCGTATAAAATAAATTGCGTAATTGGTTTGTAAAGCATTAAAAGATAATGAAAAACATATTTAACGGTTAACCTAGCTTTCCGACCGCGGCTTCGCCCGCGTTTTCAAAGAAAAACCCGTTCCCCTAGGATTTCCGGGATAAAACCTATCCTATGTCCTTTCTCGGATATCAAAATATCTCTATACCAAATTTCATGCAAATTGGTTCAGTACTTAAGGCGTGATTGAGTAACAGACAGACAGACAGAGTTACTTTCGCATTTATAATATTAGTATGGATAAATGATAACATTAAAATGTTTGTATGTGTCAGGTTAGAGGAAGAGCGTCGCAAGCGCGGCTACGAAGGCAGCTACCGCAAGGCGGGCTCCCCGCCCGAGCCCGCGTACGAGCGGGACGCACGACACAAACGGGCTCCACCGCCGCCATTGGTTTGTTATTATTTATTTATTAAATATTTTTTTTAAGTGAAACTTCTATAGGCGCGTTGAGATGGAAATTTCAAGGTCGCGTCATGGCAATATTGTCACGTCGTGGAGTAAGGCGACGATTTTGGTATCTTTGAATCATGCCATAAAAGTTTCGAGAGCCATAGAAGTTTAGACGCGTGTGATTGGCACACACGATCTTTTTTTTAATATAATTTTTTTATGAAATCCGCATAATTGTTACCAGGTAAGTAACAACAAATAGTACTGGGTGATAACTCATTGAGAAAACTAATGTGGAATTTATCAACTAAATTATAGATTATTATTAAAGGGATTTATATGATAGGGATCGATAAAATGGCTGCCAGACAAACAGATTATCTTCTGTGTATGTGTTTGTGTTTACGGTGCATTTACATCAAACAAGCGAATGATAATTCTAAAACCTATGCCAAATTCTTAGTGTAAACTGTAAATAATTAGCGAGCGTGCCGCGGCAGCGGCCGGCGACTGCCAGAAGCGAATCGCTTTTTAGAAAATAAATAATTATAATAATATAGTAGGATCACGAAATGATCAATCATTTCATGAAATGAGCAAATCTACGATATGGCCACAACATGTGCACCATTAGAAATATATGCTTCTGTTCGCGGTTCAATTAAACTGCACAGCAGGCCGAGACAAATGTCAGAGAATAGAATAACGCTATGGAATAGAAACTGCTATCGCTAATTATTAACATAAGCTCATTTGAATAAATATTGAATTATAAAAATTTTACAATTGAAATTTGATACAATATTTTCGTTTCAATTTTCAATTATAATTTGACTAATAATAATGTAATAGGCGTCCCGCGGCAGTCAGTTCGAGGCGCCGCCGCCGCCGCGCTTCGACATGGCGAGCTACGAGCGCAGCGCCGACAAGCGGGACCGCGACCGCGACTACAAGCGGGACTATCCGAGACACGTGTCCTGTGAGTGAATGAACATGTACACATTTACTTACTCATTTACTACATGTTATACCAAATAATGAAATAATGAATGTATTAATTTATTGAACTATGAATCTCAAGCCAATTTTAACTGATGGATTAATATTTTATTAATGTAAGTAGTTATAAATACATACTTATACCATATAGGCTACAGGCCCATGTTGAAAAAGTTATGGGTCATTTGAACCACCAGGTCACCTATCTAGAACGATATAAGAGCACAGATGGCGTACAAAAATAGTGGTCCACAAAGTCGGAATTTATTTTAATTTTCCGACAATTGCCGGGGTAAATTTCATCATTTGATTTTGTACGGCATCTGTGTCATACTATTTCAATACTGCTTTTAATCCATTGTTCCGCAACGCCGTACAAAACTCATGGAGACAAGGGGAAAAAAATCTCTACCTGTACTTTCGAATTCTCATCTGCACTCAGGTGGACAGCTTACAAGTGACGGCATAGTGCTGAATCTTATTATTTTATGCTCTTATATCGTTCTAGATAGGTCACCTGGTGGTTCAAATGACCCATAATTTTTTCAACGTGGGCCTGTAGTCGAATATAAGTTAGTATTTATAATTATAACCTACAATAATTTGAAAATTGATTGACAGTGTATTTGCTAATTTCGATTTTTTTTCACACAAAAGATTATAATTTAACAGTGACAAAATTATGAACGATATTAAGACAATTAATATTCTTATATTTTACTGAAGAAGTAAATTTAAGATGGATTATTACGCATGTTTTAAGTACATACGTTATTAATTGTTTTGTTATTAATTTTAGCTGGTAACATGAAATACCCCAGCAATGGCACAACCAATGACGACACAAGGCAACCCATGCCACCAGGCACAAGGCCGAAAGAGCCAAGGTAAGGAAATAAATAAACTTTCTATAGAAAATTATTGTATATTCGATTTTAGTTTTAATGTGCTTTCATACGATGATCCAACCAGTAATTGAAACACAGTAACAAATCTTTTTATAAAAATTTATTAAAGTACTCCAAAAGTTGTAAAATTTTACAGGTATATTTAAAAATTTGTCCCTCTCTCTTCAAACGAGTAAGATATCTAGCACTATATATTGCACGAAAATTATCCAATTTTTAAATTTTCTTTGTCAAAACAATATTGACGTGATAACGTTTTTAAAATCGTTTTAGTCTGGTGACATGTTCAGAAACTTGTGTCACACCAAAACCTCACGAGCGCGATCGCAGGTATAACGAGAGAGAGACGGACCGATCTCCCGTCTCATCTCGAGCGCTGCCACCAATAAGACGTTATCACGTAAACATCTCGATCGTGAACCTACTTTACAAACAACCAATTTTTTGAAGTGAAAACTTCTTTAGCGGCGTTGAGCACTTTTTCTGTAATGGGTATAAAATCTTAAACTCGCGTCAGGACACGTGACCTGATCGAAAAAGCGTAAGACGGATACCATTCCAAATATCAAACATGCTCAACGTTAATAATCAAGTTTTCACTTCTGTCGGCACTCCCGGAGTGCAACCCGTCTTTTTTTTATTACAATCAACAAATATCTAAATGCTAATGTTACAGCCGCACATACGAGTCTCGCGACGCGCGCCAATACCGACCGTCGCCGCCGAGCAAGCCGGAGGCACGCAATTGGAACGCCTCCACCAGGTATCCAGATGCGGCCGCGCCCGCTAAAGGTACAAAAAATATAAACAAGACTACATGACATGTTTAATGTTAGTTCGAGATTGTGTTATTTTTATAATATATATTAGAGTTTGTGGGAACAGATCAAGTATGCAAAAATCTTTCGTTAGCACTTCCCAAAGCAGGAGCGCAGAGTCGGAAAGAGTATTCATTACTATATATAACAAGCGTGATTGTGAGCCTAGTTGTTTATTGTACGTCAATGTAACCAACACACGTGTCAACAGGGAGCGCAAGCAGCGATCAGGCGTGGTCGGGCAGCGGTGAGGCGCGCTACGGCTCGTACGAAGCTCGCTACCCGCCCGCCTACCAGCCGCCACCACCCGGCGCCGCTTACCCCGACCGCTACCCGCAGCCGAGGGACTACGCGCGCAAGTACTAGCGCACGTGAGTACGGTCCCTGTACCCTGTGTCTACGGCTCGTACGAAGCTCGCTACCCGCCCGCCTACCAGCCGCCACCACCCGGCGCCGCTTACCCCGACCGCTACCCGCAGCCGAGGGACTACGCGCGCAAGTACTAGCGCACGTGAGTACGGTCCCTGTACCCTGTGTCTACGGCTCGTACGAAGCTCGCTACCCGCCCGCCTACCAGCCGCCACCACCCGGCGCCGCTTACCCCGACCGCTACCCGCAGCCGAGGGACTACGCGCGCAAGTACTAGTGCACGTGAGTACTCGTCCCTGTACCGGTGTACAGGTACTAGTGCGGCGTGCCACAGGGCACAGACACAGCTGTCTATGGCACGCTGCACGAGGCGCGCTACCCGCCCGCCTATCGTACACGTCGCCTGTGTACTGTATGTCTGTTAATCTGTGCCGTCATAGACAACCTATATTAATTTAAATAAAAATTATAGCAACTTTCTCGCCACATATCAAAATTGTTGGTGAATTGTTGTTCTACAAATGTAGGTATATGATTCGATGAAATGTATTGGAACAGAAATTGTTTTATTGATAGACTGACTGACAATGTACGACCCGACCCTACTATGGGATACGCAAAATTTTGCCTATGCTTTTATAGTGTAGGTGAGCCTTAAAATGGATTTAAAAACCAATTAGATAGGTTACATTCATTTCAATGAAAAATTTGTATTTTTTAGGATCAGAGCTATTTTGTTAGAAATGTACTATATATTATATGCTAGATAAGAAATTTAAAAAAAATATCGACTAGTTAACTGTTGTGTTTTTCATCTATTATTTTTTCGAGAACAATTTTCATATTTTTAACCTATTTTTTATTTTATAGGATTAGTTCCAAGAGCCGGCACACCACACACGGGATCGCATTGGACATTTTTCAAAACTCATCTTGGTGCATTCCTGAAAGTACAACAAGAATTATACTTGGAATGTGTAGTTGTTGATAAGTAAAATTTGATATACAAAAATGTGTGTGATTATCTAGTTAAGATATAAATATTCTTTACCATTAATTTGTTATAATTCATAATTACTATTATGACTACTGTTATGACAGTAAAATTAGGATAAAACTTGTAATATATTGGATTATGCGCACTTAAAAGGGTGAATAAAAGAAAGCATAAAACTAACAGTTGTTTTATTTATCTCCCATTATAAATGGTACAGTGTCTAGTCTGACCCTGTATTTATATAAAACTAATTTTAGCGTTTAAGGATTCGATCACTACCAACGACGACGACGACCACGACCAAAATTTCCATTCAGCCGAAATTTGTTCAAAGTAAAATACCTATGTATGTATTAAAATTCCCCGTCATACCAGTATGTACTTAGAAATAAAAAAGTTTTCGAGGTCAATAATATACAGGGTGGCCCAAGAAGTAGTGATATACAATCCGTGTTTTCCAATTACAGCACTAGAGCGCATTATGCGGCAAAATGCTTAACGTTGAATGTTCCAACTACAGCAACGCTTCGCACAATCGAGCACTCTTAAAAGTAATGCGCGTGAATTGATGCGTGCAATCGATTTAAAAAAAATTAATATAAGTATGGATGAAGGTACAAACATTGAAAAAAATGTTAATGAAATAATCAAAATCCAAATAACCGTAAATATTTTTCAACCAATTATTTTGTATACCACTTTATTTACACATTAATGAGGTTATTGCTAACTCTATGAATATTTTTTTGTTCAACACTGAACTTAGTGCAACCTGCTGGTGCATTTCACGTTCCAATTAAGCATCAGCATAATTCGGCATTGTGCGCCACTGAGTCGCATTATGCTCTGTAATTGGAAAACAGCCTGAATCTGGGAGGTAGAGGACCTACAAAGTCCTCGTCTTCACGAGAGAATGCCACAATTTGGACGAATTAATCTGAAAATTGAGAGTAGCAGAAGAAACCATTAAAAATAAAAGTGCGGTCAGACGTTTGAAAGACAACTTTTTCCGGTGATGTCGCACTTGCATTGAGTAACAGGGGGCGTCAATTTAAAAATTTCTTGTAAACACCTTGTAATTGGATTTACTTTGTTTTTGTTTTAAACCCTCGTCTGTCGGAACACAGATCTGTGCCAAATCATCGTCAGTTGGAAATATTGTGGCAGGCAGATATAGTTTAAATCTGCATAAACGACTAGAGTTGTTAACATTTTAATAATATGTTTCAACTAGGTCTTCACTAACTACCTAATTAGAAATTACATATTATAAAATATTTCAAATAAAATACTAGGTAAATCCTTTTTGAAAAGGGTATTTAAATGCAAAATAGGTAATTTTGATTTAGAATAGGTACAAATCACAATCCTACTAATTTTTTATGGGGAATAATAAAACGAGCGACTGAAAATAAAGTGAGCGACTGATTATGAGGTACTGATTTAATAACTTGAGCGGTATGAATTTGAGTAATCGACAAATAAACTAAACAAGCAACGAATATTAGTTGATAATAAAATACAGATTGAGCGTACTAAAGGAGGATTGTGATTAATCCATTTGATATATTAGAATTCTAACTGTGTGATAATATTACTATATGAGCGACTAAATTGCTAGTTGAGCGAATAGATTATTAAGTGAGCGACTAAATTACGCTCATCTAGAGCGACTAAAAACACTAGAATAAATTGTTCAAATAGTTATTTGATAAAAGTTTCAAAAACAAATTGAACTGATAGTACTACTCTGTCCATTATAGTATAAAGTATTTTTCAAAGTGATTTTTCTATTCGAAATACCTCGATTATGATAAAATGCCACTCAGTATAATTAAATTAATAAACCATATGCCAAATAATGAATATAATACAAGACGTAATTTTGTCACTCAAACAATTAATATTAGGTCGCTCAAATATTATGAAGCTGCTCATTTTGTATTTTATGTAACGCAAATTAATGTTTGTTAGTTGCTGATCTAAGTATTAATTTTTCATCGCTCGCAGTCAGTCGCTCACTTAGTAATTCTGTTACCCCAATTAATTATTTTTGATAATCAAAACTTTAATTTACAGTCACTCGTTTAAATACTACCCATTTTTTATCTGCGAAAGTTTGTGAGGATATATGTTTTAGTTGGTAGTCAAGTTTTACTCTTTTACGTAAATACTACTGAAACCGATAATACAATGAAATTTGGTATGTTGGTAGGTAGCTGAAGACCCAGAACAAGACAGTCTAGGTACTATTTATCTCGGAAAGCCCACAGCAGCGGAAACTATGCGGGGTTTTCTTTGAAATCGCGGGTGAAAATCTAGTATTTCTAATAAATCACACATTCCAAATAAAATAAATTATACAGTTTAGGATAGGAAACAGACCAAAATAAAACACCAAATTTATTTGATATATCGTTTATTGTTAACAACATAGTTTTTCAAATGTTTCGCAAATATTTTTGTCATAGAACGTTGTCAAGGCGGATGTAGGAAGTATGATGACCTCTCGTTTCATCATGTACCATGTTATGACCATCCCAAGTCATGCTTTCAATAAAATCAGATCTCATGATACATTATTCTTAACAGCAGTATTATTATAGATGGGAAAAATTGTATAATGAAGCAATTACATGTTAGCAGTTAGATAAAACAACCAAAAATCAAAGGTTCATTCATTTTAATAAGCATGATTATTTTAAAATTATTATATTACTATCTAATGTACTTAAAAGTCTCACAATTTCTACGAAATTTAATTTCTTTAGACATTTTAAATGTATACCTATATTATGTTCTTAGAACAATATGGCTTTGAATAAAAATAAGATTTGCATGTCACAAAGCATTTTGGTTAAGTATACCTACGACCGTTACGTCACACTATATAATTTAAACGCAATTAAGGAATTGATCTTTCGTACATATTTTCGTCAAAACATTTAGTTTTAATATGTTAAGATACATAATATATTATTTTACAACCAATTAAACTTGCCTAATATGTAAATGCAGGTAAAACTAGGTATAAGAAAGAATAAAAATCAAAAACACTACCACCATATTATTTGCGTATAAAATTTAATAAACTACGGGTTCGTAATTGAAACCAAGATTATTATTAAGATTTTCGATAAACAATGAAGAAAGAGTTGGTATGATATTTTCATTATGTGAAAATTGACTGAACTGTTTCGACCATAAATCGTTATCTCCTTGCGGCGCTGGTTCGTTAATATCTACGTCAAGATTCTTCAACGCTGTAATAGCATCTTCCTGACCCTGAACAGCAGCTAGTCGTAGAAGGCGGGTTGCAGTTGTGGTGTCCCTATTTAGACCACCTCGAGCTTGTGCATAGTAAATGCCGAGGTTATAAAGTGCCCCTGGGTGTTGCAAGGCTGCCGCTGACCGATATAGCTCCATTGCCTGAAGATTTATAAAATTTAAATTTATTTTTTAAAGTAATCCTTATAACTGTTAAAACGCTGAAAGAACTACCAGACTCAGCATTAATATTTTTGACTCAGTTGTTCAACTGTATAATATCGAGAGGCATTTTCCCACGGCAATGGAAAGTGGCACAGGTCATATTGATCCTGAAACCTGGTAAGGCTCCAGAAGAAGTGTCGTCTTACAGGCCGATAAGTTTGCTTCCTACTCTTTCCAAAGTAATAGAGATTCTTTACTTGAAAAGGTTGAACTCAGTTATAGAAGAAAACAAAATCATACCGGACCACCAATTCGGATTTAGACAAAAACATGGAACCACAGAACAAATTCACCGACTGGTAGAAAAAATTCACAAAGCTTACGAGGCCAAAAAATACTGCAGTGCAGTGTTTCTTGACATATCACAGGCTTTTGATAGAGTTTGGCATCAGGGCCTACTATATAAAATAAAAACTAAATTACCAACTAATCACTTCATATTTCTCAAGTCCTATCTAGAGGACAGACACTACCAAGTAAGGCAAGGAGAATATGTTACGACCCTTCACAAAGCTCACGCCGGAGTTCCCCAAGGAAGTGTACTCGGTCCTACACTGTACCTGCTATTTACAGCAGATTTGCCCATGACAGATGGCGTGGTAATTGGAACTTTTGCTGACGACACTGCAGCCCTAGCGATCCACGAAAATCCAGTACAAGCTAGTGAAAACCTCCAAGTCTGTCTTGATAAAATTACAGATTGGTTATCAACCTGGCGAATTAAAGCCAATGAAAAGAAGTCTGTACAGGTAACATTTGCGACTCGTTACGGCTCGTGCTCACAAGTGTCTCTCAATGGTGTACCTATTCCTCAGGCCGATGGCGCGAAATACCTTGGCATCTATCTGGATCGCAGACTCACATGGAGAACACATATTTTTACTAAACGTAAAGCCCTTGGCATTCAACTGAGAAAAATGTACTGGCTCCTCAACAAAAAATCTAAACTCTCGTTGGAAAATAAATTACTTTTGTACAAAAGCATCATTAAACCAATCTGGACCTATGGGATCCAGTTATGGGGAACTGCTTCCAACTCCAATGTCGAAATTTTGCAAAGGTTTCAATCGAAAATGCTTAGACTAATCACAAACGCTCCTTGGTATGTTACAAACCAACAGTTACACCACGATCTTAAAATTCGAACAGTTAAAGACGAAATCAAGCACTCTATGAGCTCCTACAAAAAAAGACTTGATAAACATCCCAATGCTTTGGCCATGGATTTAATGAAAAACGACACAAGATTCCAAAGACTTAAAAGAAAAGCTCCCATAGATTTATAAGAAAAAAAAAAAAAAAAAAAAAAGTAATAACGGCTGGCATCACTGGATCGCTCGCCCTACAAGTCTCAATACATTCATAACCAAGTGCTGAATGTTCTATTAACAGATTGCATTTACACATACATAAAAAAAAAAAAAAATATTTTTTATATTAAAAGCAAAACAATGTTTCTGTAAGCAATCATACAGTATGTATTATATTTTTAGATATCAAAAGGGGGTTGGGGTAAATATTATATTCTACAATATAATTTAAGTTTTCAATGAATACAACTGCCTCACAGTCAACAGAAGCAGTCAATCATAAAGTCTATTTACAAATTGAGGGTAGTTGGGTTGATCATTGAACTCTATATTGAACAAGTTGTTTGTGTTTATATGTTTGTTTGTCCTTTGTTCATGTTGCAATGAGAGCTTTTATGATATAATTTTAATACATAGGCATTTCCTTCGACTTCTGTTGGTGCGGTTGTGTGACAAGATAAAAACTATAATATACTTACTGCTTTCTCATCTGCTTCTACTCCAAGACCCAATTCATAGCAAAGGCCCAAATTGTAAAGGGCAGGAGGGTGATTTCTATTGGCTGCTGACCTGGTGAAGAGTTGTTTTATATTTAAAATTTTATTCACAAGGAATCACTATGATGTGTACAATTTTATCATTTAAACAATAACGAGGATATGGTCTTTTAGCTTATAAATTTTGTACAATTTGAATGTGACATGCTCTCTTTATTTAGTTTACAATTATCTAAAATCTCAGATGAAACTTGAAATATAATCTAGATAAGGCAAGGGCCCAATGATAATAACTCTTGAATTACTCATTTAATATAATTAAATGTTTAAAGAATACATAGTCACTTTTAATATCTTCAATTAAGTAGTATTTACCATATATTATTATGTAACATTGTATAAAAATACAAAACATACCTCAACAAGTTCAAGCCATCCTGATGATGACCACTTTCAATTGCTGCTAAGCCCAATTTATTTTCAATTGAATTGAGCACCTCTCCCAAGTCACCATCTGAACTTTCCGAGCTATTCTTACTGGCACTTGCATTCTCTTGCTTATCTCCACTGTGATCATTTGAAATCAAATGTACAGTAGAGGCTTTTGCAGTATGTACCTCATAGCCTGCTTCTAAACTCTTGATATTCCGGTTTTTAATGGGTTGAAAGGATTCTAGCAATGTGTTAGTTGGTGTGCATTTAGTCTGTTTGAAATGATCCTTAAGCTTCCAGTGGATAAGTTGCCCGGAGTACCATCCAAAAACTAATGCACTACTCTGTAAAGGAGTGAAACAAGCTTTCTTAAATTAATTTATAACCCATTTCTTTATCTTAAGATTGATACAATTTTAACAAAAAGGAACAATTGAAATCAGACTATGAATTGCTAAATTCCAAATTTACATTTTGGTATTAATGACCAACGCCATCAGTGACCATTAAAAATCAGGTTTATCAACAAGTAAAAGTAAGGATAGCAAGTGACATATTGCGCCCAAAATCAATATGTTTATTATTATAAATACAAATCGTGCTATCGTCGTAGACTTAAATTTGAAAGGACTGATAAAAACGTAATGCTTACCCATGTAATGGCACCGATCCAAGTACAATTCAAATTATCAAAATTCCATCTTTTACTGTTGGTATCATTATCATTTTGATACGAGTTCCAGGGTTTACGTGATGTGAACCAACAACAAGGAGTATTGGACCTCTTGTAAACATCGTCAGATAATCCATTTGATGAATTAACTACACCACCACAACTGCGTTTATCAAAATGATTAGCACTCCTCTCTAATGAGTCCCTCAGTCGCCGCGTTACATATTTCCACATTGTGTTAACGTGTAAAAACTATTAAGTTTAAAGTTTAGCCATTTTATTGAGATACATCATAAAACTAATTTGAGAGAGGTATCAAACAAATATATGAATGGAAGGTCGAAGGCCGACAGTGTAATCACTTTACGACACAGCTTTACGATTTACGAAGAGTGGAGACGAATATTATTTTGGCGTATGATTATGACAAGTTCACAGACAAGTTGCAACCACCAGCCACAGATTACAAAATAATGTATTTTGACATATTTTTGAGTGAGATGCGGCCATAGAGATACGGCATTTTATATATATGTATAAAGGTCCGACTTCAATAGGCGTAACTCGTAGAGGGAGAATGTACTAGAGATCACATCGGCGTATACCCGAACGAGATGGCGAATCCTTACGTCAATGTTGCCAACTATTACAAAAACTTTTTATCCGAAAAACTGGCAAAATATCTATAAATGTTTGGGTATTTTTTTGTAAGATAGGTTTATGAAGAAAAAGACAGATTTGAAAAGATTTTGTTATTTATTAACTTAACTAGCGACCCGCCCCGGCTTCGCACGGGTGCAATGCTGATACTAAATAGTAAATACACTACAGAAAAATTATGAACGTTGTATATAAAAACATAGCGGCCCGCTCCGGCTTCGCACGGGTATAAAATATATAGCCGGGCGGCTGGCCGGTACCGCCGCAAACGCTACGTCCCGCAATTTTTAAATCTATACTAATATTATAAAGAGGAAAGGTTTGTATGTATGTATGTATGTATGTATGTATGTATGTATGGTTTTCACGCTTAAACTACTGGGCCGATTTTGATGAAATTTGGCACAACCTTTTATTGCGAAATATGTACCACGGGCGAAGCCGGGGCGGACCGCTAGTATATATATATATATATATTCACTGTTGTATTGTATTGGTTCTTTTTCCACACCACCTGTGAGGTAAGAACCTTAGGTGCGTTTTTTTTAAAGAGGTATCCCCAGTAGGCCTAGTCCTCCTTTTTGGCATGCATCAATATCTGGAATAAATCGGACATTAGGTACTTTATATTATATCTTATTATATAATTATTATATATAATTATAATATCTATTTATATTATATAGAAAAAAAATTGGACTTTGTATGGAAATCTGTCAGCTGATTAGCGAAGTTTCCTTACAAAGTCCAATTTTTTTTTTACGAATTCAGCAAAGTTGTAGAACAAAAGTTGTTCAGTTTCATGAGTAGAAGCTCCTGTCTAAATTTTTCAAATGTCTTACCTTTCACCTTGTATATCTATATCAAATGAACAATGTATTCAAGGTATTTAATTGGTTAAGTATTAATGCTGTATTGGTTAAAATCGCTTCGAAAATTAGCCATTATTTGTCGTAAAAAGTAAATGACAAAAAAAGTTATTGTGGGTTATCCATAAGAGATAGACATATACCATCGCGGACTTTTCTGTAGACCTTTTCAATGTGTATAATACTTAGTACATTATTTTGATAAAACTCGTAGGGTTCAGCCAGCGTTTGCAATGTAAGCGGAAAAAATGTAAATTTTTACGACATCACATTAGAAACCTCAAAAATAACAGTACTTCTCCACTATTTAATGGGTGTTATTATACATATAAACCTTCCTCTTGAATTACTCTATCTATTAAAAAAAACCGCATCAAAATCCGTTGCGTAGTTTCAAAGATTTAAGCGTACAAAGGGACATAGGGACAGAGAAAGCGACTTTGTTTTATACTATGTAGTGATGACTAATACAAACATAAAAAAAATCTTATAATTAAGAGTTAAGGATGGTGTTGAATCCTTGACCTTCAAAATTATTGACCTTTAAATAAAATTAACTTGTTATAAAAGTTGCGTACCTTGTCATCCACCTCAGACATTTTTTTTGTTGCATAGTGCATCCTAACTTTTATATATTTTCCGCAGATGGATTTAATTAAAAGTGAATAGTGACAGTCTAAAAATAATTGATTTTTAAAATGATCACTTATTCTTGAAAAAAGATTTTCATTAAGGCATCTTTTGAGACATTCTTGAGAAATAGTATGAAAATAATTTTTCTTACTCATATCTCTATTTTGACGGAAAATTTTCTCACTAAATGTACAAATGGCAACTACATCTTTACTAGGATATTGCAGTCCCCCCTTGTCTTTTTTATACAAGAAACTTTTAAATTTATCCGCAGTCAAAACTGACGTACAATCAGGACACTTAAGTTCTTTTTTCAGTTGACTTACAACAAACCCTGCGATATAAATAATAATTTGTTTCGAAAATTCGGTCAGTTTACTAGGATCACTTAAATAGTCGTGGTCATCCATAGTGCGGATAAAATCAATGTCACGTATCTCAGAATCATCAGTTTCATCTATTAGTTTAATTCTTTCTGTGGTTTTATTTATTGCAATTTCCGGTTTGGTATATGTTAGTATATTTATTTCCTGTAGAGGAATGCAATTACCTGTAGTGATGTGTTTAAGTTCACCATGGACTAGCATCCGTTTGAAAGCGGATTTAAATTGTTTGGCTGTAGGGTTATTGTTAAATCCACCTTT
Source organism: Colias eurytheme (assembly GCF_061535395.1). Taxonomy (NCBI): domain Eukaryota; kingdom Metazoa; phylum Arthropoda; class Insecta; order Lepidoptera; family Pieridae; genus Colias; species Colias eurytheme. The sequence goes on along the minus strand of NC_142999.1, from coordinate 5,379,001 downwards.
AGCCCTAATCGCGCTAAAGAAATACTCCAAGTGATCTTGGCTAAGCTTATACGTACACAGAAATTGTAAGGATTCACTTCTGGCATAATTTTCGTATAGAAAAATTATCCCTCGTATACAAATCATAAAGCCCAAAAATCCAGTCTTTCGGTTTGTATTAAGGATGGGCATGCCACCTAAATGTAACTTCATTAAATATTGATATATTTGTTCAAGAATCAATTTAGTATTTAAAAAGTTTCCCTCGAATAGAGGTTTTTTATGTGTATATGCATTCATATTTCTTGAATTTAATATGTCAAACAAGTCATTTATATTTTTAATAAATTCTACTGTAGCCTCCGAATTTGAGAAATTATCTATTTTAAGTTCTTCGTTACAAAATTCTATGGCATCAGCAACAGAATTACTGAAAGTCTGAGCAGCCAACTTTACTTTCATGATCTGTTGCCTAAAATTCATATGAGATCTTTTCAGTTTATTAGCTAGGTGAAGTCCTTCATTTTCCTGCAAGTCAATTAAATGTTTGATGTATTCCCAGGAAATAGTGCGTCCCTGCCTATCAATGATGGGTCCTTTCTGAGCCAAAGTATTCCGTACTAATTTAAGCATATGTGATGGATCTGGGTATATAATAATTTTTTTGTCACCTACTTGGAAAGTAGGATCTATTTGAGTATCTTGTAAACAACACCCTAATAATTTAGCCATTGCAAAGTTTGTTGGACAGCCATCGAATGTAAGTGATAAAATTTCTACTCCACATTCATCATGAACGGTTTTAATACAGGTCTGAACTAAATTGGCTTTTTGGTATGCCGAAATACCATCTATTAAAAAGTACCCTAAAGGTATTTTCCAACTACCATTTATAGCAGTTAGCATAAAGACAAGGGCTTCCTTAGCTAATTGACCACTACTTATATTATTGCCACAATCTACAAACCCTATACAGTTTTGACCATCAAAATCTACATGCTTTCTAATAGCCATTTCATCGAAACATAGGGCGCAAAATAATTTGCGAAATGGATTCACTATACTATTAGCTAATTTGAGTAGTTTTATTGCTTCTAAAGATTCTTTACTGATCCCTGGACTACCGTCTATACACTGGTACCACCGTGAAAGAGTTCGTGGGTGAGGAAGGCATGTATTGAAATATTTTCGAACATGATCGTAGGCTCTTGGACTTATAAAGTGGAGAGTTAATGCAAATTTTCTTAACTCTACAGAATACTTCCTAGGTGCGGATTCTTTACAAATATATCTTTTTAAAAAGTCCTTATTTGCCGTTTCTATAGATGACAAAACATCAGCAGATTCTTGATTTATTAAACATCGGGCTTTTAAATCTTCTAATATGCTGCACAGTTCTGCATTCTTTTTCTTTAACCGCCACGCCCTTGTCCTCAATACTGCAATTTTCTTTTTTCTTTGCTCGGCTACACGTTCTTTATTTATTAATTTTTTTCTTAATTTGATTTTTCTCGGTGTTTCCACCTGGAAAAAAAAATATTAAGTTATTTTTTGCAAACTTGAAACAGAAATATATAATAGAAAAAAAATCTTTAATTAAAAAGTATTAAAATAATACAGTTTATATATTTGGGGAAATTAAAGCATGTATTAGTTCAAACTTCAAAACTATGTTACAGGCTTTAGATTCCCCTCACAATTATAGTAGATTTGATTCCTTTTCCAACTTAAATAATTTTACAATTTTAAAAAATATAAGACCACACAGATGTACCTAAATAAGACAAAATATACTACTTATACAAATAACTCTAAACAGTTACAGTGCTCCCACGGTAACTCTTCAAAATATATTTTTTGGTCACGCTATAAAACCACGCTGTGGCAACATTTCCTATACGCCATTAAAGATATCACTTCGGCTGTTCTTTAACATTTGCTACGGTTTTAGTTATTGCGCGAGCACTATATAGTTTCACAACGGCGGCTCCTGCTCCTGGCCCCGTGATCGGCCACAAGCGCTGTCACCATGCGCTGGCACCGGCGTGATGAAATTATTACTATACTCTACTTCATTGTTTCAGAAATAAATGTATTCATTCATTAATTTATTGTTGTATATGAAATAATGATATACCTCAAAACTTGGTTCAGGGGCTTTCGACTGTTTGCTAGTACTAGGTAGCTCAATAATATCCTGTAAAGATAAAGTTTAACTTCGGTAAACCAGAAAATTCAAATAACATAAATGTACAAAATGTACCCAAATGAAATTATTACTAACTAGCTATGTCCCGCGGTTTCACCCGCATTGCTCCGCTCCTGTTGGTCTGTTGAGATAATATATAGCCTAAAGCCTTCCTCGATAAATGGGCTATCTAACACCGAAAGAAATTCTCAAATTGGACCAGTAGTTCCTGAGATTAGTGCGTTGAAACAAACAAACAAACTCTTCAGCTTTATAATATTAGTATAGATATATATTTCACCATAATTTTATAATATAATCAATTTACCTCAAGACTTGGTTCAGGGGTTTTCGACTGTTCTCTTGTATTAGGTAGCTCAACAACATCCTGAAAAGATTAAGTTAGTTGAATCAGATAATACTAAGAACATCCATGTACAAAATAAAAGGTGTAAAAAAACCGGTGACTAATCCAGGCTTCACACATTCATATGAGCCGTGTACATACACAACAACACCTCATAAACTTCCTCTCCACGGTATGTCGTGCAGTTCTAAAATAGTGCAGTGTTGTTGCTCGTGGGAAAGTGCAATGAAATTATTAATTTACCTGAAGACCTGGTCCATGGACTTTTGATTGTTGGGCAGTACTCAGTCGCTCAACAATAATATCCTAAAAAAATAAAATTTGATTTAGTATAAATAGAAAATATACCCCTATAAAAATAAATTAATAACTTGTTTTGTTTATTATGTAGACGTAGCAACAAAATCGGTCTATGAATATTTAAACTACAACATTTAAATCCAAACTAAATGCATCACAAAAATTACTCACTGTTGTAAAAAGTGTTGGAATTGCATTGGGCATCAAATAGGTTTTTTTTTTCGTTTTTCGAAAATAACGCGACTCAAAATGTATAGAACATATTCTGTGACTTTTTCCTGGTAACCAGTTCTTCCTTCCGGTAGCTCGAATCCATCTGTTTAATGTACTTGTTTCTTTTGGAAACCTAAAAAACATATTTAATATTAAAAAAACATTTCACGATTTTGGGGAAAATTTTACCCTGTACTGGTATCCCTAATGTTAATCACATGATTATACCATAAATTTGAAACTACGTAAAAACAAATGGCGTCCTGAACAACAAGAACACTTCGTAATTTAGTCGGATAACACAAAAAAATGTTTACGTCTATTTCGATGAAAATATTATATATTTGTAGATAATTTCACATTAGAGTTAATGAAAATGTATCAACTATATCCAGTTCTATAAAACAATATACTTCAAATAAGTTTACTTACGTGTGAAAGGTAATATTTGGTAATCTTCGTTCCGGCCGATTTTTACAACCAATCACACTACAACGCACCATATTTTCACTTAAAGTCGGATTAAAACAGATCACTGTCAACGTTTATTAAACTTTGAAGTCACTTAACAGCGAGAAAAAACAGAAAACTAGCAAAACAATGGACTGTAGCCGCTTGTTTGGGACAAACTGCCTTTGTCCCCAACAAAAGAAATCGCATAACATGAGAGAAACAAAAAACAATGTTTCTGTCTCGCTTGCTCTTAGCTTTATAGTCATAAGTGTATTTCTCTCACGCATTACTTGTCATTTTAGTGCCTCCTCTATGGTTCATTCTCACTCTACGGCGTAACTACACGGCAGCTGAAGCGTAGCGACGCGAGACAGCTTAGTTATATTCTTTAGATTATGAAACTGTATGAGGTACCTATAATCGATGAGGTATACGCGATACCGAAACTGTGCGCCTGCGGCACGGGGAAATTTGACCAATCGTCAATTTAACATGTCGCGCCGTGATGCGTCGCCTAGTTTCGCTTAGTGCGGTCTAACCTTTATAGTTTATCTGTGACAGTGGTACGTGAATCGTGACACTGACATCGACATCTCACCTCTCATGCTTAAATCTAAATATTATTATTTTACGCCCGGAAACTAATGAAAATAATAAATAATATAATACATAATTAAATCTTATTATGGATTGGACCAATGCCAAGGTGATAGAGTTTATTGAACTTCTGGAGAATGAACCGACCATATGGAATCCTAATACGAAATCCAATAAAAACAGAACGGCAGTTATTGACGCTTGGGAAAGAATTAAAAATTCATTTTCGCTTCAATGTTCGGTATTTCTTTAGAAATTTGCGGCACGAATTAAGGGGGGGGAGGGGAGGGAAAGGGAGGGGGGAGGTAAGAGGAGACCCCCTATAAAGTGGGGGGGTGAGGAAACCCCCCCTTCTATTTTTTTTTTAATTTTTTTTGAGATTATATTTATACTAGCTTACCGCCCGCGGCTTCGCCCGCTTTGACTTAAACCTAATAAATTATATACTAAAACCTTCCTCTTGAATCACTCTATTTATTAAAAAAAACCGCATCAAAAACCGTTGCGTAGTTTGAAAGATTTAAGCATACAAAGGGACATAGGGATAGAGAAAGTGACTTTGTTTTATACTATGTGGTGATGTAGTTAGAAATACAACGAAGATTATGGGCTTTCTTGACTGCTCCGGCGCTGCAGAACGTGGCGCTTGCCCCCGTGTACCTCGTTGCAGGCAGGAGTTTTCACTCGCCTTCGTAGCTTCGGCTTTTTGGTCGCCTTTGGCGACCAGCCTCAGCCACTCCGGCTCGCTTGACTCTGCCTGCTCCTCAGCACACGCGGGCGCCACGCTCCTCCGCGCCTCCGACTTTTTAAATACACTCTAGTGTATGACAGACAAGTACCACGTGGAATCGGGGTGGACAGATTCGGTTCTGTGATTAACAATTTGTGTGCAATATACTTACATACAATAAAAACATTTTTTTTAAATAATTATTTTTCAAATCTTGTATACATGTTTGATACAATTTACAATGGCAATGAATGGATCCATTTTATTTATTTCCACCCATCGTCTCCACATATTCTATAATATTATCACAGAAGTTTGCTGGGTGGTTATAGTTATCTTTTTTAAAAAATCTTTTTACAACATGCCACTGGAACTCAAATGGGTCAGAGGCAACAAATGGGTTGTCTGGGTCTGAGTGATTAACTTTTTTATGAACATACCCATATTGCCCCAAACAATCATATGCTATGCTCGCCAATAACCCGTATGAATTGTTGTCCCCTCAGCAACATGCTTTTGAATGAACTATGGTTTTTAATATGTACATTAAGACATTTGTTATCTCTTTCAAACACAATTCTTGTAGTTTTGTCAATGTAACTCAAACAATTTTGAACATAATCTCAAAAATTAAAAAAAAGATTTCTCTGTAATTACACGTTTCCGCACGAAAAGCCGCTAATGTATGTTTCGGGGCATCATTATCGATCGATAAAAATTAAAATCGCGCCGAAATTCGTGCCGCACGTTTCTAAAGTCAACCCCAATGTTCTATTGAAGAATTAAAAAGGAAGAGGAATTCTCTAATGGCTGCTTATAGGGATCACTTAAAAAAGCTTAAAGACTCCTATACCACCTGTTCAAGTACGGATGATGTGTACCAGCCAACATGGTTTGCATTTGAAGCAATGCACAGTTTCTTGTGGTCAGTGTATGAATACAACAACCCCAAATATACTGAGGTAAGTAGCACAGCAGTTAAGTTGTATCAGAATGTAAATGACTATTCTATAAATTGTGGTCAAATTTATGGCACATACATTTTTTCCTGGAAGATAGTATAGCTTTGTCATGTTGATTATATTATTATTAATACATATTTGTTTTCCATAAAATGCTAAACACAATCTCCCTTGGTATTCCATCAGCAAATAGGAAGGATATGATGTTAAGGGCAGTTAGGCAAGAATGTTTTCTTGTAATTAATGTAAAGTCAGGTCGCGGAGCAGAAAGAATTTCGTACAATGACATCTTTACCTACTGACAGTGGTCACAAACATTTTTGAATGAAGTGCAGTTTACATGAAATATTTGGAGGAGAAAATGTTTTTTACTAATTTATTAAATAAATGTCCTTTATTCATTTACAATACTTATTAGTTAGTTACATTTTAACGTTTTCAATAACAACGATATATTATATAAAAAAAGTGTGCGTGTACACACATAAGAAGTGAAACTTCTTTATGACCTTATTTTTCAAAAAATAATTTACTATACAGTACAATATTACAGAAATACGTTAGTCTAACACGCGATTTCGATTTAGGCGGATTTTGATTGGACATAAAGAGTTTGAGGTTTATTCTTATAAATTTTGAATTCACAAAATCATAATTGAACACCTGACACCAATCAAGCAAACACAAACCTTAAGCTCTCAGGTTAAAGGTTTACAATCCCTAAGGACGGCGGTCATTGCACCTGTGCGAGCAAGACAAATTATTTTTACAAGGGAGTGACAGTGACAGGTAATAACAGGTTCCCCCCAACGGTCCAGGCCTTGTCGCGGCGGAGGGGCTCAGTAGCTCAGAGTTATGGCCCTCTGAGTGAAGCGAAATTGGACCAGCGAGGGGCTGAACGGCTGGTTTAGAGTCGGGGAGATTCAACCGGCCCGACGGCCAGGGCTAGGTGTGGCCCAGTGGCCGCTGTGTGTGGCGTGGGATGGCGGCCAGAGGTCGTGGCTTGGCGGACCCCGTGTCCACTAGGCAAAGGTGGCGCTGAACGGCAGTTGGGGTTGGAAAGCCTCGACTGACCCGACGGCAGAGGTCCTGTTTGTGGGCCAGAGAGGAGCCGGCTTTTATGCGGCGGTGGATGGCGGCCAGAGGTCGCGGCGCGGCGGGCTAGCTGGTTTAGCAAGCTACGCCGTGCAGCGGAGGGCGGGATCCCGACGCGTCATTGTGATGACGCGCGGAGACTCCTGCAGAGGTGTGGGGCGGCGGCCGCTGTAATACGGCCGTCTGCCAACTCGTAATCCGGTCCGTGGGGCCGGACCGAGGGCCGCCACCTCTGGTGAGGTGGGGGCTGCGAGGTAATCTCTATAAAAGTGCGCCGGAGGGTCTCCCGACGAGTATTTCACACATCGGAGGACCTTCCGGCGTGCACCCTCCGGCCGGACGGTGATGGGGTCGGGGGTTCGGGGGAACGCGGATGATGGAGCGGGGAAAGATCCATTGTCTGCGCGTTGGTGGCGTAAGCCTTCGTTCCAGCAGCCACCAGCGAGGGGGGTTCTAGTGGTGGGCCTGGAAACGGGCATCTGCTGGGCGGGACACGCGGTAGAGTCGTAACCGTTCCCGCAGTTCCGTCCAAAGCAGCGCGATGGAACAGAGTGGGGTTTTAGTCGGTAGAAATCCGACATAACCACGGCTCCATCCCCGGGAGCCGGGGGTATCTAAGAAGATTTCCCCACTATAAAAAAAAAAAAAAGGTAATAACAGGTTAATGTACGAAATTCTTCCTGCTCCCCGACCGGACTTTAGTCAGAGGTATGAATAGGTGATTCTGTCACCACATGTTTGCTATCCAATGTTCCACAACAATAAGGAATTGGGTTTCATCAGTTTCAGTGCTTGGTAGCTGAAAAAAATGTATTTAGGTATAGAAAAATTTCAATTTTTAATGTGATAATAATGTTTCAGGAACACACATTAAAATATGAAAGAACTCTCTCAAGAGAATCGGATGAAGGCAGTGGAAATGAATCAACACAATATGAACGGTGCAAAAAAAGAAAAAAAACTATGAAATCTGAGGAATTATCACAAATAAAGAAGCAAATAGATGAAGCATTCTCTCTTATAGAAGAGAGAAATTTAGAAAAACAGACAGATGAAAATGATTTGTTTGGCCAACTTGTGTCGCAAAAATTAAAAAAGATGAATGAAGATGACAGGCTCATGTTAACTCATGATATACATAACTTAATTTTCAAGTATGAAATGAAAGCAAGATCCAAATTAAGAATGGTCTCTCAGTTAAGCCTGGACTCATAACAGAACATTGAGCATTTGTTCTTTATTGTGTGTATTGCTGTTACATTTTACCAAGCAAAGCATGAAGGCGGACAACATGATGCTTCTATTGCAAAGGATTCAAATGAAAATTTAATGCAAAGAAATGTTACAGCCTCCAGGTAAATGCTCACTCCATGTAAGCATTTAGTTGAGAAGAGTGCATTTGTATGAACATTCATCAAATGAATGATTGAGAAAAGGTACAAGTGTATATCCACCCTAAATCTACAATCTTTACACTCTAATATATGTTTATGAAACAGTTGCTTAAACAACATATGTACCCAACCATATCATTGGGCAATAAAAAAATATATAGGATATAATAATATGATGATTTATATTGATTCATTTTCGAAAATATATAAGTTGGAAAAGAAAATTTATTTTATTTGCTTTTACCTATAAAGTATACTTCACTTTTAGACTCGATAGCTTATTACTTTAACTTCAGTCACAATAGAGAATGTTAACAATATTTTACGTTATTTTATATAATTCAAGCGATTTAAATAAGTATTATAATGGAGAATTTCATCAAATATTTAATGAAATCGATTGAATTGATCGTTTGAAAACTTACGAATTTAACTACGATACTTGGGCTTTAGGTCCTTCTAAACTTGGAAGAAGTAGGGGGGAAGTCCACTACATTTCCATCACATAATGTATATATGTTACAATAATTAATTTTAAAGAACCGCAAGTGGCAGGACTGGAAATTTTAATATGGTCACACTTGCGTAGTATATTTTTCTGTGGTCACACTAAACATTCTGTCAACTTCACAACTTTTTAAATATTATTTGGTTTATTTTAAAAATAGTCGTCACTGGAGTAGGAACTTCCGTATTGTTCTACGTTACGTAGAATTTTGGAAACGAACACCCAAATAAGAATTAAGCAATGACCTACCCTCGTTGTAAACAAAATTACTTACACTTTTCACAATTTGATTTTTCCTTGTAGTAATTTAATAAAATTTATAATCATTTCCTAATTAGTTATCATTTACTTTTATTCGAACCAAAATGTGTGGCCGCACTAGATTGTAAGTACTATCTTTCTTAATCTAATATTGTATATTATAAAGGCGAAAGTTTGTAAGGATGTATGGATGTTTGTTACTCTTTCACGTAAAAACTACTGAACCGATTACAATGAAATTTAGCACACATATAGAGGGTAACTTGGATTAACACATAGGATAGGTTTCATCCCGGAAATCCCACGGGAAAGGGAACTATGCGGGTTTTCCTTTGAAAACGCGGGCGAAGCCGGGGGCGGAAATCTAGTACATAATACATTTATAAAGAATGGTTAAACTATTATCAAAGAGAAGTATATACCTGTGGTAGGTATATAATGCAATGTGAAGGCACTATGTGTAATAATTATTATATTTCTATCAATCATATTTTTTATAGGGCACTAGATAAGGAACAACTTCGCTGTGCTTGCAGTTTTTTGGATAAACATTCCAAAAGCGTTATTAAGCCAGATTATCTTCAGGAACATAACAATGGCAAAGAATACACACCATCAAGTAACATAGCTCCTACAGATGTTACACCAGTGTTAATTTCTTCTAGTAAATTTAAAAATGCTGCCAATACACATAGAGTGTTGAAACCAATGATGTGGGGAATAATACCACCTTGGCACAAGGTAAAACAAAATATCTTTTAACTTTAAATTATGTTTCTAAAGCAGAAGTAATATTTTATGAGGTGTATAATTATTGAAAATCAAATTATTAATTTATATTTTTTCACAGGGTGACTATAAAAATCATAATCTAAGTACAAATAATTGCCGTTTCGAAAATATACTGCATTCAAAACTTTACAGTCCAATATTAAATAATGGAGGTAGATGCATTATTGTAGCAGAAGGATTTTATGAATGGCAAACTACATTAAAAAACAAAGTTAAACAACCATACTATATTTATATGAAACAAGAATCAGATATTAATGTAAGATACCAGATAAGATGTACCTACTTATTTACTTTTCAAAAATAGATATCAAAATATTATCATTATTTCTATAATATAATTTTATATTGTTCCTTAATTTAAAGAAGGGGAATACATATTTGTTTATTGAATAAGAAAACAAGGTTTTGCCTGTGTATCAATTTTTTCCACCTTGCTTTTTATTAAACAAATTTGCTTGTGCAAAATACTCATAGTAACTAATTGGTAAACATCCTTATATTTTTTTTTAATTTTAAGATCAATGATCCAAAATCCTGGAAGAAAGAATTTAATGAGGATGAAGGTTGGAAAGAAATGAAACTTTTGTACATGGCTGGATTGTATCATGCCTGGCAAGACAATGATGTTATAATTTACTCCTATTCTGTAATAACAATGGAATCTAATGAAACCTTTAGTTGGCTACATCACAGAATGCCAGCCATTTTAGATAATAATGAACAAGTTGAAGTAAGTCTTGAAAAAATTGATACTGATTGTAAATTTTGTCCATAAAGTTTCTTTTAAATTTTATTATTTTTATTTTAGGCCTGGCTTGATATAGACAATGTTAATGTAAACATGGCTTTGAAGTATCTGACACAAACTAAGATGCTAGAATGGCATCCTGTATCAACACTGGTTAATAATTCAAAGAATAAATCTTTAGAATGCAATAAGAAAATCTCTATAGAAGATAAACCAAAAACTACACAAAAATCATTAACAGCTTGGTTTTCTAAATCAACTAAAAGAAAATCAACAGAAGAAATCCCACAAAACTGTAAGAAACCCAAAGTATAAATAAAACGATAAATTTTACCTGAAATTTGTTTAATTATATCAGTTTTCTATACCATTGATGTATCAAAAGTATAGAAAGGTGCTACTGTATCAATCATCTCTCACACACTTCATTCTATAGTGTGTATAACTGTGGTACACCTTTAAAAGATATCATAGTTTTATACTATGACAATGTATATGAAGAGTTGATAAAAACACATTAAAATTTATTATCAATGCCTTTTAACTGGCTCTATATAGCATTGTTATTTTTTAATTGCAGTCTTTACAATGATCAAAGGCAGCAGTTAAAAATATATTTAATGATAATGGTTATGCACTATAACACTAATGCAATTTTGTTGACAGGAACTTTTTATTCAATCTCCAACATCTATAATCAATATTTCATTTAGAAACACCTTGGAATCATCAGAAATTATATATACATAGAAACTCTGTAGTTTCTTTTTTTCTTTTTAAATCATACCAATGTACAAACATTTACAATCGTAAAGGATGCCATCTTGCCAGAGAACTGTTCTGTGGTTCTAAAATATGGCATCATATAATGGATGATCCTCATCCATTCATTAATACTATAACAGGTGATTTGAAATTACATCTTTAACATAAACTCTGCTTTACCTATAGGATTGTTATTGCAATCCTTAAATGTTTTCAATGCGAAATTGTTTAAAATCAGCTTCACATCTAATTGTTTTATGATTGTGTAAGAAGTCTTTTATAAAGTTTTGTACTTCATATTCCTCTGTAAAAAAATAACTCAATAAATATAAAAAATATAATGGTTAATAGTATCTAAAATCTAAATATTATCAAATCTTACCAGGATATCTACTGCATTGGTAAATTAATCTTATCAAATGCCTTGCCAAAGCTTTGAATAGTGCCTTTCCCTTAATTCTTCCTTTTACATAGTATGGTGTTAGCAACTTGACAACCCATGGAGTTATGCGTTCCTTGCAACTTGCCACAAATTCTGGTGTCTCATCAAGAGGTGAGACTACACCTTCATCATCACTGTCTTCTCCAAAGAGGTCTGCTAATAGTACTTTTATCTAAAACCAAATAAGATATTAACTGACATTTCTATCTATTTCTTAATATAAAGCTGAAGAGTTTATTTATTTATCTATGCACCATGGGCCAAGTATAATATGATGCACCACTAGTATAATAGACTACACTGAAGCATGTTTTAAAATGAGTTCATAACTTTTTTTCTCAACATATACTTACATAATATATCACAAGTTAAAAATATTATGTTATAACAGGGAAAAGAATGTGTCTAACTACACTTAAAATTTCAATATATATTACCCTATTAAGCTTTGCTCTATTACAATCTCTGAGTTGATCAAGCAGTTCAAAAAGTTTAACTTTTAAAAAATATTCTTCACAGATCCATTTATTTGAAGATGGCTTTTTATGTTTGATAGCCTCAGTTTTACTATTGTCTATTGCATTTTCCAAAACGCCTGTCAAGGTTGTCAGCCTTTCATCCAGAGATTTTATTTGGGCTGCTTGTTCTTCAATTAGAGAGGCTCTGCCTGTATTACAAGATTCGTCTTGCACATAATTATGAGACATTTTTGTACCCTCATTAAATGAAAAATCTATTGAATTGCATAGAATTCCATCGAAAATATCCTCCTCATTTGATCCACCTTCAAAAAGCTTTTCTAACTGCTGCATTACATCTTCTGCATCATTAGATTCGGGCATTGGTGCATTACACTTGACACCTATCTCACAATTCTGAAAACTGGTATCTGGTCCCTTTGTAATTTCTGATTCTTTCAACAAATTATGTATGTTCTGTTGGTTTGGATCCATTAATATCCCTCTATTATGATCCATGGAAAAGGGTTCAGAAAATTTGCGAACTTTTTTTCTTTGGTAACATGTACAAGTGCAAGTACAGTCTTTGGGCATTGTTAAGGAAGTTTGTAATTTTTTATCATTCTCTGGAGGTTTATGAAGACATTCTGATAATTTCTTGTACAGTTTACCATTATTTGTATCACTTTTTAAATCCTTAATCTGAATAAATGAGATAATTAATCATAAGAAAATGTATAATATGCATCATGAATAAAATTGATAAAACATTAATTGATTAAACATACCACAGTGACAATGTTTTTTCTGTACAATTCGACCAACATAGAATTTTTTGCTGCGCTCATTTCTAATATTTTCGCGCACCGCCAAATTGCGCTAGGTAGATATATATTTTTATGCACCAATCTTTGATTCTTTTCGTAATTCAATGATAGTAATTTTATTATTTCTTCCATGTAATGCTTCCGAACCTAAGAAATGTTTATTAGTTAAACAGAATCATCAATTAATAACTTCACATAATTTTGCACCGGTACTTACTTTAGATATAAGAAGATGTGGTTCGTATTCAATATCAGGAAGCGACATTCCCGAAATATCATTGTCTTGAAGCCAATGTTCAATAATTTTATCGGGATCAGCATTATCCATGATAATTTATTATTAATTTCGCAAAATTATAATAATACCACTATTTTGGTTTTTGTTTAGAGTTTAGACATAACAATTTTGTATCAACCCACACCTCTGCCAGTGTCAACTGTCATCCAATTTGTTGCCAACTGCCAAAATATTATGAGCAATTATACATGCCAAAAGATGGCCAAAAGGCAAAAATTTCTTGCTCTGTGGCCTGTGGGCACAACTTGAGCACAACAAATAACGGTCGGTCGTCCTTGATATTTGACGAGTTTGACAAAAAATGAAATTTCAGATTTAGGTTCCACGACAATAGCTAACTACAAAAAAAATTACGACTCTCAACTCGACGCCCTCTAAAGTACAGTTTTACAGACAACATTTAAAATCGTATTGTTGCCGTATTCTTTTATAGAGATTGTTTATATTTTTTGTGACGAATGAAGCAAGGAAGAATGTTATTATGATCTTAAAAAAGTTTTATTTTTTTAATTATATACTCTCTTCGTTTTAGTTGTATAGGGCGTATTCAGAAAGAAAGCTTGAAACTTATAAGCGCTTATAAGCGCTTATCGGCGCTTATAAGCGCTGGTAACCCGCGCAGGAAAATATATGAACATGCGCTTATAAGCGCTGATCGGCGCCGACAAGTTTGTTGAAACTTGTTGGAACTTAATACTCGTGCATTTACCTGTTTAGAATCATTTTAATGGCAAAAATCGTCAAATTTATCATCATTTTACTAAGCAATCATGTTAAATAAGTTCTTTTCCTAATACTTTCATCATTTTTCAACAAGTTTTCAACAAACAAATTTAACAAGTAAGGTAACCATGATGATGGGTTTTTACGGATAGCGACGATAATATATTGCTAAACAATATTATGATGAACATTAAGAACACCATTTTAAATTTTTTTATACTAGTAATGAAACAACACACGACATCGGTATTGCACTCACATATTGTGGTTTGTTCTTTTTTACATTGAAATTTATACTTTTTAACCTAATATTTTTTTGGTTTACATATTTCAGCTTTCCAAAAATGAAATAAAAAGTTTGAGACGATGTTATAAAAGTTTCACTTTAAAAGAAATAAATGGCTGTCCATAGTGCCTATCAAGGGTAAAATTTATCAACATGCCAGAATATGCAGTTTGCATTTTAAGCCTGAGGATTACGGTCCAGAAAAAAAATACCTTTTGAAAAGTGCTATACCTTTTTATTTACCACATTCTTATTACTGCGTCTCAACTGATAAAGTAATTTTAATTATATTATAATTAACCACCATGAAACCATTAGTAACCGTAAGTACAGCTCCTGAAAGACATACGAATTTCTGAGAACTGTAATATCGTTACCACACATCAACACTAGCGATGCAACTCTCCCTTTGGAATATTGAAAAGTTTTAGACTGAAGCTTGAGTAACCAAACGATGTTTTAATGTATGTAGCACTCATTTTAATTAAAAAATCGTAGTATGAGATCAAAAGAAAAAAAAATGAGATAAATATCAAGCGTTATTTAAAACTATCATTCTCTACCAATTAAAATGGTATGTACCTATAAAGATGATAATTATTCATGTACAGTGCGACACAAAAGAGATGAAAATAAATGAGGGCGCCACCGTCGCTCATATAGCAACACTGATACTGTGACGCAAGCGATCTTGATACTATAGAATAAAAATCCAAAAATCTATATATATAATCTAAAATAAATACCGCGATTTAAACCGTTATAATAATTGTTTCATTGTAGCAATAGTGCAAATTTAAGACAAAAATACATTAGTATTTTAATTGACCTACCTAGGTCAAATTTTACTTAAATGTATTTGGAATTAGTTATTTTATAAAAATCGGTCAAGTGCTTAGACTGCAGAGGCACACATAGAATCAAACATACAAACAAACAAGCATACATGCAGCTCAAACACATCACCCTCTTTCTGGGTCCGTCGGGTAGAAAAAAACAAGGCGATTTGAAAACCACATATTTTTATTTTTTTTGTAGATAAATTTTGTACATTAATATAATTCATCAAAATCTAAATATTCTACTCCTTCAAAGGACTGATCATCACTCTGTTTCGAAGTACTGGCAGGAGGGTACGGGGCATCTTCAGTATCTGTAAATATGATACAGTAAATATGATTTTTTTTCTTATGGTTTGATTGATTAATAGATAGATAGCTGTATGAAAACAGTTATCACTATACTATGTAGTAAAATCTAAACTAGGTACTTTATTTGAGGCTGGTTGGATTGGATATAACTTCTTGACTCAAATTGTGCTGGTCGCACTATAAAAACTAGTTTTTGTTTACATACAAATAACCTCAAATTAAATTGCGAAAACGTAATAATCACCATACATACATACATTAAACACTCGTCACTAATGGAATATTCTATTTTACGTAGTACTGAGCAAAAATAAATGGAATCTCACCGGTATATTCTGCTGTACGTTTGTAAACGTTTTCCAAATCAGTCAATAAATTTCCAGCTTGAAATTCGGACAAACACCGAATAAAAACTTTATACACCACATCACGGACACCGCTAAGTTTAACCTTTTTCATGATGTCTCCTTTTTTATTTAAATTTCTTGTTCTAAATAACAATTTTATCTCAATAATTCTCCACTTCACGAAAAAAACAACAAATTTTTATTCAACTTGACAGCTACATTGCCAATTCAGGGTTGCCAGGTAATGAAAAACGAATTAGTTCCAAAATAATTAATTTCATCTCTTTTATGTCGTACTATAAGTTGACCAGTAATATTATAATATAAATACTGTTAAAAATATATGTCGTTATTATTTATAGACCATGATTTTTAGTTTTTTTTATTTCGAAAAATCCTGAATATACAAACCAGTGTGGTCACTCACAGAAAGAGACAAAAAACAACACTGACGTCATTCAAGGTTATATTTTCTTGTGACAAGTTAATGGTCATAGTGCAATCTCCAGTGTAAGATATAAGCTTCTTGTGTTGGACACACAGAACAGTAAGGGCGTATTCAGAAAGAAAGCTTGAAACTTATAAGCGCTTATCGGCGCTTGTCATGTTCATATATTTTCCTGTCAGTGCTGGTAACCCGCGCAGGAAAATATATGAACATGACAAGCGCCGATAAGCGCTTATAAGTTTCAAGCTTTCTTTCTGAATACGCCCTATGAGCGTATACGCACTATGCGGGTAGCCGTCCGGCTGACCGCACAGTGCGCATAGAAATGAATATTACGTACATAATTGTGCTTGCGGTCAGCCGGACGGCTACCCGCATAGTGCGTATACGCTCTAAGAACACAATAGAAGTGCTATAATGTCATAATTAGTATGAAAACCAGTGTGGCCAAGTGTCTTGGACACATCCGTAGTGCTAGTGTCCCAGTCCGTTCTCTGTAATAAGTTTAATATTACTTGCTCTGTGTAAGTATATAGTCTATGGTGTCCGTATCTGAATGTACTTTAAACCTCGGAGCAATTAACAAGCCTGGAGAAGTAACAATTAATTGAACGTTTCTTATATAGTGGCTCTCTTTTATTCAATACCCTAATTAATGCGATAGAAAGAGACAACACACTGTTATCTGCTTGGCATTCAAATCCACATGTAGCCACTTTTTGTTCTAAAAAGGTAGTGCTTGCCTTTACTTTATCGAATACTAAAATATCGATAAATAAAAAAATTAAGTTATAAAATTGCTTGAAGATAATTTAAGATTCGTTTAATTTTGAATTATGGATAGGTAATTATTTCAAATTTTAAGATTCGTTTAATTTGGAATTATTCATTTACGATGCGTATTGACTGCCTTGCATTGTATGGTAGTGGTATATATAAAAAAATATTATTAGTTATTTCGGTTTAGGTTGTTTTTATGGTTTCGTAAAAAGGTACGTATTTTTTCCTGTTTTCATAGATTCATTCATAGAATTATACGGAACCCTTCGTGCGCGAATCTGACTTCCACCTAGTTGATCTTTTTACAAATCAATAGTCGTATCCTACTAATATTATAAAAGCAAAAATATATAAGAATGGACATATTTTGATACTCTTTCACGTAAAAACTACTGAATGAGTTTTTATGGAACTTTACAATTATATAGTTTAAACATCAGAATAACATATAAGCTACAATTTACCACAGGAAAATAACTCATTCCCACAGGAAAAATTGGTACAAGTTTAAAATAAATTGCTTCAAATAAAACAAATAAACATTTATTTTTTTAACAACATTTTATTTCGATACTTAATTACCAAATTACAATATTTATTATTTAAAATAGATGCCACCTTAAACTTGTGGCACAGCATCTCTGCAAAGCACTTTACTTTTCTTCCCGTCTGATTCGAAATGATTTGAACAAGGCCGAGAATGTTTTGAAGGCTTCCAATTTTTCCTGTGCTTAGCTTTAACTCAAACATCTTTTAATTGTTCTCAAGCCAGAAACCTGCAAATAACAATAAAATCCATACTTAAATACCTTTTTTTTCTCCTAACCTAAAGCAGTCATTATCAATGAAGTACTTCGTTCCTACTCAAGTATCGATAATTGCACAACACTATGGAAGTTATATTTTGCATTTTTTCTAAAAACTAAGCTGATTATGATTTCATTTCAATGATTACGGTTAGATAAAACATAGATGATTAAGAAAATAAGGTAAATTAACTTATTTATCATACAATTAACAAAAAAATTGATCAAAACACTAACCTGTGAAATGACAAATTTCTATCTTCGTCCGATTTCACATTACTACGGCTTTTACAGCCGTAAGCAACACAAGCCATGTTATCTTTAGTCAATTGTCTTTTCATAAAATAACAAATTAAACTAAAACACTCGTTTTTCACTTCAAAAATAATAATTAAAATCACCATGCGTCCGTGACCAGACTGGTCACTGAAACAAATTGACATGGGCACATGTAATTTCAAACTGTCGAACTGACATATATCTGTCCTCTTTTTTCGCATGACATTTTGCCATAAGCCAAAAAGGCCAAACTAGTGCTATATTGTTCAATTAATTGTTACTTCTCCAGGCTTGATAATTGCTCCGAGACTTTAAACTGTCAAAATTCTGTGTCAAAATTAATAGGTACGTAAAAATATGTAAACAATACATCAGAAATCTTATTAGAAATCTAAATTAGGTATATCTTAGGAAAACCATGGCTAGTGACGAACATAAGCAATTAGCCCAATATCTAAAAGATGTTCACTCCAACCTTCGTATGAATGCCGTAACTTTAGGAGCAAAAGAAGCATGGACCAGGCACTGTAAAAATAAAGATACATTATTGACTTATGCTGAATATATGGAAAAGTTAGCCACTGTTTTCTGGGAAGAAAATTACGGTAATGAAGAAAGTTTAGCAACGTCTCGTATTCAATGGTCAGTCGAATTATGCAAAGACTACTTTATAAAGAAAGAATATGTTAAATTTAGTGCAAAAGAGTTGGAAATTAGCAAAAAACTTAATATTCAGCTCTCTAATAAAGAGTCATTTGAAGAAACATTAGAATTACTAGATGTAGGTAGCTGCTACAACCCCTTCAGAAGTTACAATTTATTCAATGTTCTAGCCATTGATTTGTGCCCTGCAAATCAGTATGTTAGAGAATGTGATTTTCTAAATGTACACATAGGAAAAGAAACAATAGTGCAAGAAAATATTGTTAAAGAATTGAAACAAGAAGCATTTGATATAATAACATTCTGCTTTCTCTTGGAGTATATACCTAGTTCTGATCTAAGAATAACAGCATGTGAAAATGCATATAAATTATTAAAGCCGGGTGGTTTGCTTATCATTTCAACTCCTGATTCAAAACATGTTGGAGCAAATTGTAAATTAATGAAATGTTGGCAATATACATTAGCTTGCTTAGGTTACACAAGAATTAAGTATGAAAAGTTAAAACATATGCATTGTATAGGATTTAGAAAAGCACTTTGTAAAGATGTGGCTTTAAGGTGGGCAACAATTCATAAAAAACCATACATGGATTATTCAATACATATACCCCAAGATTTTTCCAAATTAGAGCAAAATAATGTAATCCCAAACATACATATATCTCCAGATGATTTTAAGGAGCTTCCTTTTTCAGATTTATAGCAATAAAAAATGGAACAGTTTAATTGTTTTTGTTTTATTTTATAATGCAATATCTTATCCAGTTTATTTTTATTACCATCTGGCCTATGTAAGCATTTTTATTATGTACATAGTTTTAATACCTGTATGCATATTGATTACTGATCCCATATGAGATGAGAGAGATAGAAATTATATAATAAAGACATTTTATCCCTGTCAATAAATAAATAAATAAATAAATAAATAAATAAATAAATAAATATTATAGGACATTATTACACAAATCGACCTAGTCCCACAGTAAGCTCAATTAAGGCTTGTGTTGTGGGTACTAGGCGACGATAAATATAATATTTAATAAATACATATATAGATAATAACACCCAGACCCAAGAACAAATAATTGTGTTCATCACACAAATATTTGCCCTGACCGGGGATCGAACCCGGGACCGTCGGCTCAGTAGGCAGTTACTTTACCAATGTCTAATGATAATTCTAAATAACCAGGTTTATTAAGTTAAAAGTTTTTATTTTATATAAAAAAATTGTCCATCAGTCAATAAGATTTATTTTGTATTAGTTGATTACTATCCTTCATTCTAGGAAACACTATAATTAAATATTGAATAAGTTTCAATATACTTTATTGAAAACCTTATTATACTTTATTAACACTAAATTATAAAGTTAGAAATTAAAATGAAAAGTTAAGTAATCTTAAACTATGATTTTACAATATTATAATGTTTACTGTACAGTACCGAATTTAGCTTTTCTTTTTTCTAATTTCTCTTTATTCTCAATGTCTATCATGAGTGTGGAGACAGATTGTCCAAATCTTTCAGATCGTTTTTTAAGTTTGTCTAAAGTGTCTGATAGTGTTCCAGGTATAGTCACTTTAGATGTTTCAGTTGTAGTGTTTGTACTTTTCCCAAATCTTTGTTTTCTTGCCTCCTTCCTTGCTTCGTCAGAAATTTTAACAGGAAGACCAAAGCGCTTTGCTCTCAGTTCTAACCGTGTTTTCAAGTCAAGATCTGAAGTTATCTTAATAGAATTACTATCAGATGAAGTTTCTGTTGTAGCATTACTTGCATCCTCATCTTTTTTCTCAGTTGTTTTAGAAGAATTAGATGACATGGAAATTGTTCTGTTTAAAACAATTTTCTTTGAGGCTACATCTTTACTCTCCGTTGATGGCTGTTCTTTTTGTGTCTCTGAGGTAATTTTTCGTTTAAGAATCCTCTGAGGTTTAGTCTCAGGGGTTTGTTTTTCTGGTGAATTTTCTTCAAGCACCAAATCTTCATTTAGTGTATCGGCAGCAGTGTCATCCAAAATATCCGCGTGAGTCTTATCGTCATCGTCATCCAGTACACCGTCAGAGTCAATTTCGTCAGAATCTAAATTGATATCACCGTGATCCTCTTGAACAGTTGCCGCTTGGAGTCTTGCTACAAGCTCTTTCTTGTCGCCGGTATATGACAATCCACGTGCCTTCAACTCTTTACGTAAATCCACAACCTTCATTTTGGAAATGTCCGTATTCGTTGAATCGGCCATTGCGGTATAGTATGATTTTTATACTCGATTCAATTTTACAACTTAGTTTACTCAAGGACAACAGTTAAACAGCTAACAAATCAACACAAAACGACAAACGCAAAACCAGAATCGTAAATGTCAAGCTATAATATTATGTCATTATGACAGTTTAAATTGTAGATTTTGCCACAGACAACGTATAAAAATAAGTTAAAAATGTAATGTGCTTCACTGAATTTAGTCAGTAATTAATTAAGTTACTAAATTCGGAAGTAACTTTAAAAATTAGAAACTGATGACACTGTCCTTAATTTAGTATCTGAATTAGTTATTTATCAGAGATTGATTGTTATACAACGAATGAGTCCAGAAATTATCTACGAATGCAGGCGAGATCGTTTTTATTAGGCTTATTAGATCTTGTGACGTCGTTAATTACCATTTTCATCCTACGCAGAAGTATTTGTTTTCAAAGAACGACAGGTCGTAATCCGTGATAGAAAATTTTACCATCATAACGACTGACAGTATCAGTATACATATTTAATCTACTTCCATTTTTTCCTTTCCATCACTATATATGACTATATCATGACTATATTAAATATAACATTATTTCATAGAGGGATGTTACAACTTTCTATATAATATTTAGTTTATTAATATTTGCAATATCATACCAAAATTTAGCTTAAGGAAAAATCACATCTAAAGGTATGGAATTTAATAGATTTTTAGTTAACGTATGGTTAAAGATCCGTCAAAAAAGTAACTAAAAAATAGAAGATACGGATCTTTCTTCTTCCACGGATATCCGGAAGTTCTGTAACCGAAGTATCACTACTATTTGAAAGAGAAATAAAGAAAGAAAAAATATTTATTGCCACATGTTACACACACTTAATAACTACTTATATTACTAAAAAAAAATACACAATAGTTTACATGGCAATCGGGTGAGACTCATCCATGCTGTCGGCCTTTAACACCTGAAAACAGCGCTGATTTTCAGTCTGCCCGTAAGTTTTTATTCCCGAGGCTCACTAAGTCTATAAGTAAATACAAATACCAACCAAAAAACTTTATTTACAGTTCCAAAAATCATTTACCTTGTTATTATTGATAATTAATTACAAATAATATATATTATAATATATAGATATAACAGATTTATACATAATTAGGCACATATTATGATTATATTAAATAAAATAAACAGATATTGCTATGTAAATACTTCGTTACTTAAATAATATATAGAAGGATATATTATATCATACATTCGCAATCAACAATTTGCTTTATTGGGGTGTCCAGCAAAGAGGATATAATCACTACGTTTTACGTTTGGTGTCCAGTTTGATATTTGTTTGTTCAAAAGTATCACTTCGACTATATTATATATGATTTAAGGAAACTTTTGGAATTATGTTGTTTTGTCCCTTCATTATAAAAAAATGTTGTGTGGTTTTATGAAACCACGGTAAAAGCAATGACTCTATTATACTAGTAGACGCGGCATACGCCAACATCATTGCACTAAAAACAGCGTAATTAATACATACCTACTTACTAACGCATTATCACCAATACAGTTGTTCTCTCTTTCACTCTCACGCACGAGACATAATACATGTCTCACTCATGTACTTCGTAATAACAACTGCCGATTAAAATATAAAAAAGAACGTCCAGCCACGACGCTGAATGGTGCGTGACTAAGTGAAACTCGGGCACTTAGCTGAGTTTTTTCTTGCCAAAATAGAGAGCGGGTAACGTATATCTACCTTTTTATATATCATAGGGTAAAAGTGAAACTTTCCGAACACTGCTTTATACCTACTCGACAACCGACCGTCACGCGACATGCGCTACACAGACCAAAAAGTTTGAGACGATGTAATAAAAGTTTCACTTTAATAAAAATGTTCTTCAAGACATTTGCAAATGCCGCAGTATTTCGTGGGTTTACTCGAATGTTAGTGGTCGTCACTGCATAGGCCATAGTTCATTGGGGCAAAAAAGGATTATAGTTATTACCTTAGTTAGAGTATAATATAATATAAGTGTACTCTAAGATAATTTTACAGATTGTGTAGATCACAGAGATAAATAAATCTTTTTAAAATTATATTTAATCTTTTTGATTTAATTTTATTTTGTTTAATAAATAATGTTAGTGGAAATAAAAGGCAAGGATGAAATAAAAAGACATTTAATAATATTATAGAATTTAATTAGGGTACATACAAACATTTTGTAATGTTGGAGTATAATGATCAAACTAATAAGCACTTTCGTAGCTAGTGACAATTTGAGTGTAAGTAGTTCTCATTCTGTTTAATTATAATATATTAATTAAGAGAGGAGTCAGTGTAAATTAGCGATGCTTTAACCTTGCTGTTATAAAAATACATCTATTATTACTTCTAATTACAATTATATGAATAATATTTATAACCCATAACAGAAAGAAAAATACTGCAGTCGGTTTCCAACGGTGTTATATACAAAAGCGTTCCGTAAATCGATAATCGTGTAAAAGACTCCTCCCGCTCGTTATAAATATCGTGACCGTACCTAGCGTTCGTCATCTTATTTATAAATCGATTAAAACATTCCATAACTATTTACTCTATGATAAAGGAAATCACACTGATATTTCGAAAGCCAACAAAACGAACATAACGAAGCGTCCACTAATAAGTGTTAGCGAAAAACAACGAAGTAGAATCCGGTAGACGCGTCACCGGTCTGACCCGTGACTCGTTGCGACTCCATATTTACATTGGACACTGTCGGCGGTCGGCCCGCTCGGCGCGGCGGGCGCGGGGCGGGCGCGGGGCGGGCGCGGGGCGGGGCGGCGGCGCTGGGGGCGCGCGGCGGCCGCTCGCGCTCCTACCTGCCCTCGGGCATCTGCCGCGCCGCGCCGTGCGCGCGCGCCGCTGCCTCCTACCACACACCGCACTCATTAGTTGTTAATTGTTAATTTTTTCACATGCAGTTATAAATATACAGTCACGAGCAATAATATATGCCTAGGGGGCGATGTGCAAAAATATCTGTGACTAGAACAAATTCAATAATATCTGTCTGCCCGTATTAGGCCAGTAGAAATCGACACTAAAAAACCCTAAATTCGCAAAGCACGATGTAGTTCTGAATTTTTGGTACGTTGTTTGGATCAGTTAGGGTGATGAAAATCCACCGCGCGCACCACGTGATAAACTGCGAAAATTTTTGACTTTTTTCACTTTTTGCTCTAAAAGTCATAAACTATGCGTTTCCGACAAGTATCATTCAGTACATAAATTAAGGTTATTAAATTTGCAACAATTTAAGCCTAATTACAGCTCTCTAAACCGTATAACGACTAAACTGTGGCCATTCGAAGATGGTTCATTTTTCCCGAAATATTGAAATTTTTAGTTTTGCTCCCGTTTGAAGAAAATATTGGCAAAAACCGCTCGTTCTATGAGAAGGTCGTATAATAAAGTTGTAGTGCATTTAATTTTCTTTCATTAGAGCATAGAACAAAGTCTGTGAGACAAATAGTTCACTCACAATATCTGAAAAACAAAAAGAAGGTAGAAATAGATTTTTAAAGAATTGAAACTGAGGGCATATAAAATCATAAAAAGGATAATACTTTTTCATTTGCAGGATAGGTAATTAACAAAATTACAAAGCTAATTAAATTTGCAACAATTAAAGCCTAACCGCAGCTATCTAAACTTTATAACAACTAAGCTGTGGCCTTTCAAAGATAGTCAGTTTTCCCCGAAAATTTGGTGTATTTGGTGACTTGGTGTGGATGATCCTTAGAATGGATGATATACAGGACAGAATACATTCAATGAATTATATTTAGTTTTTATTTTAGTAAATCAATATTGATTTTGATCGATAATGATAGTGATTGGATGGTTAATTTTAGCTCAACAAGCGTACACATAGCGTACACGTAACATAAAGGTGCCAAATATTAGTTAAAAAAAATAAACAATACTTTGTTTTGAATTTTAAGTCTTATAAAGTTTTTAAAGAATAGAAAATTTCGATCACGAAGCTGGATTTGGATTTGAATAGGCACGGTCAACAGATACGAACAGAAGCAAAACCCTCTACAAAACATTCGAAACGATACACCCACGCATACTTGCGCAACAATGAGATTCCTATGCGGTCATTCGATTAGGAGTTGTGGGTTTGGCTACTGTTTGTATTCTGTCGTTTCGCCACAGTTATACCTTGGTGCGTGGCGCGGGCTTGGCGCGCGGCAGGGGCGGGGCGGGCGCGGGCGCGGGCTGCGCGGGTTGCGGCTGCGCGGGGGCGGGTTGCGCGGGGTGCGGCTGCGCGGGGTGCGGGCGCGGCGGCGCGGGGGCGGGCGCGCTGTGGGGCGGCGGCGGCGCGGGCGCGGGGGGCAGCGGCGCGGGCGGCGCGCGGCCCAGCGACGCGAGCAGCAGCCCGCGGAGCAGCGCCGCGCGGCACTCCGTCTCCGCCGTCTCCGCGCCCTCCGTCGCTCCTGCACACATTCGGATAGAATAGCACTATAGCGTTGTACTGTGTAGTGATACACATACACATACATATTTGCAAGTATCAACATGTAATAAATTAGCAAACATTACACAAATAAGTTAAGATTGAAATATGCACATACAATATAGTATATAAGTCAATGTTGTAAATACAGGTATTATAGAGTCGTCATGTAGACATTATATTTCGTTGTTTTATTGCCATAACATCAAACTCTGGCAAATACTGTATAATAGTACAGTAGCAAAATACAATTGTAGAATATTTATAAGTTTTCTGTATGCAATAAAAATAAATAAAAAAATAAACAGGCTACACTATACGTGTGTGATTATATGATTTCATCTAATGGTATAAAATATAAATTGATTATATCGTGATGAAAGATAACTTGTGAGTTATCTTGATGATGTGTCACTACGTGCATATAACCACTAACTTTACATAGCAGCATTGATATGGATTATATCTACTTCTATTTTGTCCAATTAGAACTTCAATATATGTAACACTTTGCTATAACCAAAATAAAATAATTCTATTACGTAACACATAATATAAATATCCTCCACCTGACAACCGCGATCAAAGTATAATTCACAAATAAACAATTTCAGCATATTATAGTAGCACAGAACAGTAAAGTAGATAGAAGTGTGATGTGGGCGTGGCCCACGTGTCACTTGTAAGGTAAGATCACCTAACTTGCTCTCAGTTGTGCGCAGAAAAATATTCGAGTCGGTTGTCAGCTGTCAAACCTTTTATCCATATTTATTCATTAATTAGGACGTGTTGTTCGGTATTAGAGTGCAAAAATGATAGCAGACGAAATAATATCAGCAATGGAGGCATTTCATACCATCGGTAAGTCTTATTTTTATTTATTTTACATATATTATTTTATGTTATAACTTCGCTTGTAATTTGTCAAAATTGTATACAAATATCTAGTCAAAATGAACCTTAATCCGTAAGAAATTAGTACTATTATAGATTGAACAGCAAACAAGACTTTCTGGAATATTATTGCAATAAACAAACGAATGTAGCGTTAGTGATGCTTGTGGCGCATATCGACAGGATCGATACTTTAGAAAAGACAAACATTATAAATTTATAAATATTAAATTTTATTTTATTTTTCCTTAGCTTTCATTTGTCCAATTTATTTATAGATTTCCCAAAGAGGCTAATTTAAAAGAAAAATGGATAAATGCAACGTTAACAACGAGTTAACTGGATGCCGAACAGCACAAAGCGGTCTAACAAAGGCCACCGATACAGCAAACCTACGGCAGTTCCAAGATTTAAAATAATGCATATTTTCTGTTTATATTTTGTAAATATAGATTAATACTATACTATTCCGTAATTTATTTAATAATAATAATATAAAAAGACGTACGAAGTACCAAAACATACTCCAAAATGTGACACATTATACTATACTCATATTATAATAGAAAGAAAAAAAAATACACAAAAAATATTTATTTGTGAATTATCGATAACAAGGCTGACATCCCTCAGGGCATAGCATCAGATAAATATCAAGTTAATGTCATTAATGTTGAGTGACACAAATTTCAACCTTATCTCTATGTGTTGAGGTTCAAAGTTATATCTATCGAAAACTAACGCCCTCTGTTGTGGAGTAGCTGGATATTTTCGAATTTGGAATTTCTGTGCAATGAGAAACAAAACAGCTAATATATGGTTGTTATACTAAAATAAACCGTAACATGGTGCGTTAGGGTACATATTGAAATGCTGAATTTATAACCTATAGTCTGTCCACTATAAGAATTGCTTTTTGACAGCTCGACGGGTGATACCAGAAGTGATGTTCAAAAGATTATCGATTGTGATACCATTTCAATTATAAATTCAAAATATTATCATAAATCGAATCAGGTACGTGAATAATAATTACAACGTAAACGTACTAATAAGATATGTAATAATAATTTGGAAAATCCAAAAGTGCACGCCTCATAATTTTTTTTTAATAAATATTTATTAATTATTATTTTTGTTTATTTAATAACAATTAAACCACATCGAATCAGACCCTGAAAAATGAAAGGGTTCTATTCCTGAGCATACTCAAGCGTAAGAGAAAAAAAAAAGACTCGATTAGTAAAGTATTTCGGTCGCTATCGTGTTAACAAGAAAAAGGATCCGCACATACAGACACACGGACGTCCAAGACAGAACTTTTTTAAACTGTTTTTTAACTAGTTTAAATAACAAAAATGACATCAAAAATATCATGAACGTTAAAAATAGTGTTTTTTCTTAATATGTGTGTGTATGTATTATCTTACAAGTGCAATGTATGATACATAAAGACATTTTAAGTTTGAAAAATCAGATGTTTTGCGCGAAGTGACAGTAGTACCCACCTCAACGCTTCGCTTATGAGGCGTGCAATAAGACCACATATCTATGCATTGTATGTTAAAACTAAACTAAACTAATATTTTATTATTTATTGGTTTCTCTGTTACAATTTGGTTGTCTTTACGTTTAAATTATATAACATAATAGAAGAGTTTTTCTGTATTGGATATATTTTACAGAGTATTTCTATCGATTATTATAATCTATCGACCCATCATTGAATAATTCTGTGTAGACATCACTAAGTGGGCGGGACCTGTCCATGAAGTACGATAATTATTTGTATGACATTTTAACATAGACAATACAATAGGCGTGAAGCTGTCAAAAAGCAAATAATATAATGGACAGAGTATAAGTCAGTTTTTACTCAAATTAAGCCGTCCAATCAAAGGCATAGATAGTATAACTATCGGTTTAAATGTGTGGGTTAGGCGACACTGGTTTTCATAGTAATTATGACATTATAGCACTTCTATTTGTTTTTAATGTTCTATGTATAGTAGAGTCATTTTAAAAGGCAACATTTGACAGTTCAACAAAATTCAACAACATAACCTAGTAACGACGACATAGAATAACATGATATTTCGTTTTGTTAGAACTGCACATTTGCTTAACTTATTTCAATTACGATTACATATTTATAATAATAATGACCGATACAAGTTATTTTAAGATTTGATTTGATTTTACTGGTAAACCATTCTAAACATAATAAACAATTTCTGATTTAAAGAACTGACGTCACAATGCATTGATAACTTGTGAATAAAAATTAACATAAATTAATAAATGCGTTGTGTTTTTTTAATTAATTACTTGTCTTATTTTGCTCCTTAAATTAACGAAAGAAAGTATATTACTGGGACAGGGATTCGCCTGATGAATTTAAAATTGACATGTGTTTCAAGTTCGATTGACAAATGTTTCAAGTCCGTATCGGTTAATTCACTTTAATCGATGTTGAAGTGAAAACTTCTTTAGCGGCGTTGAGCACTTTTTCTGTAATGGGTATAAAATCTTAAACTCGCGTCACGTGACCTGATCGAAAAAGCGTAAGACGGATACCATTCCAAAATATCAAAACATGCTCAACGTTAATAATCAAGTTTTCACTTCTGCCGGCACTCCCGGAGTGCAAACTGTCTTTTTTCTACGCAGTTTTCCTCTCTTTAAAGATAAAATTGATAGGTTCGACTATAAAAGTATCACTAGTTCAGTACACATACCAAGGAAGCCAGCGAGCAGGAACTGCGAGTCGGTCGCGTCGTTTGCGTGCGGCTGCGCTGCGGCGGGCTGCGCGGCGGGCGGCGCGGCGCTGCTCGCGCTCGACGCCGCTGTGGGCCGCCGCGGCAGCCGCTCGAGCTGCTGCCGGGCCGCCTGCACGGGAATGCGGCCATTAGTTGTGTGGAAGCGAATATAACTATGCATGTTTGTGTATGATATTTTATTTAGTTATTTTAGCAGAAAAATTCGGATATCGCAGATCCATTTGTTAGTAAAAAATAAAAAAAACCTAAGTATTAATGTTAGTAATTACATCTAAAAAACTAAAAACTTAGTCCACCATAGGACACTATATATACAATATTATTTAGTTAAATATAAGTTACATATTATGTAAAATTGAATTGTAATGTTGATATGATTTTAAAAGAGCAACTATGGAGTTTCTGGTTGGTTCTTCTAATAGATACTGCTTTCCGAATCGGTGGTAAATGTTAAAAATAGAGATGCACCGAATATTAGATTCCTATCCGGTATCCGGCTTATCCGGCTCCTTTTTACTATCCGGCCGGATACCGGATGGTAATGTACTATCAGGCCGGATACCGGATAGTAAACTTGGTAGATTTTATTTTTATTATTTTTAACGAAATTGTTTCGTGCTGACTGACACGATAAAAGTGTCTGTCTCTACCAAGAACTGTGACCGCGCGAACGTTCACTACGAAACAAGTCAAAACCTGCACGGCGCGGGCGGCGTGCCGGTGCGCGACACGCACCTACGAAACTCAAAATGCCACCGGCCGAATATTCGGCGGCCGGATACCGAACATTCTGCTTGTGGTCAGGCCGAACATCCGGTATCTGGCCAAACAAACTATTCGTTGAAAGTGCTTCGAAACTGCTTCTAAAAGAAGACTAATTGAATAAATAAATGTTTGAGTTTGTCATATACACAAGAGTATTTGAAAACGAAAAAAAAAATTATTACTTTTTTGAATGCAAATGACATTTATACTGTTTAAATTTACTGATAAATCACTACTTTATCTTGCCTGACGCATCAAATTTAAAATACAAACATTACATCTCCACAAAGATCACAAATTCATTCAATTAACAACCATGACGTCACAACATGGCGCCGAATCGATCCTATTCTTGTATCGCATTAGGGTTGCCAGCTATACTGTTTTAAACAGTATTCTACTGTTTTTCACTAAAATATACTTTTTACTGTTTAACAAAAAAAAAGTAAGTATACAATATACTGTTTTCAGCATCAAAGTGCAGACACATTATTATGTGTTACATTTAGACGCTCACAATTTTTTTTTATTTAGTCAGAGGGCGCACACTACAATAAATACTGTTTGTTTTGCTAAAATACTGTTTAATAATCTTCATAGACATGAATATACTTTATTTCTTGTAAAAAAAGTTGGCAACCCTTATTGCATAGTACTATACACTCACTGTGGCCTGCTGGCGCTCGAGCTGCAGCTGCATCTGCAACTGCTGCAGCTGGCTGGGCGTGTTGGGCTGGCCGGCGCCGCGCCGCACGCCCGACAGCTGCGACAGCAGCTCCGCTATCGGGTCCACCACCGCGTCGCGCGACGACGGCGACAGGGACGATATGCCGCCGCTACTGGAATGTGCACTTATTTGTGAGAACATTATAATCTTAATACTATTATAAAGGCGAAAGTTTGTAAGGATGTATGGATGTATGGATGTATGGATGTTTGTTACTCTTTCACGTAAAAACTACTGAACCGATTACAATGAAATTTAGCACACATATAGAGGGTAACTTGGATTAACACATAGGATAGGTTTTATCCCGGAAATCCCACGGGAACGGGAACTATGCGGGTTTTCCTTTGAAAACGCGGGCGAAGCCGCGGGCGGAAATCTAGTTTTATAATAATCACAGATCACAGAAACTAAAGGAGATATGGTTAGGGGGCGGGGCCGGTGTCGCAGCAATATGCCCAAAAAAAGAACAAGCTGTAGTGGTGCTGTATACGTACGTCACTTACAATCTAGTGTGCGAACGAATAGTCGCTCTCATATTTTTATGTGATGACACGCACACAACGCGAAGTATTGTTTTGATTTTGTTTACTGCAGTTGTGTGCGTAAATTTGTAATGAGACACGGTTTCGTACTCAGCGCAAGCGATTGGCATATCTCTAGATCTCTATGATAATAATAATAATCACAACACAGTAAAATTCTCGAAAGGGCCTCTGCGTGTTGGATCCGTGTCCCCACGTAAGCCTTCCAAAGGTCCGGGTACCGTCCTTCTGGTGGTACCCGAGTATTATGGAACCGAGAAACATAATAATAACTTTATTGACATAAAGAAATAGGTACAGCTTATATATGAATCCATAGGCTCCTGAATTAGTTAAATACTGTGTCTCAGGAGCCAATATAGAAACCACGCTAGTCTTAAGCTATATTGGCAATGTATTGTAATCACAGAGATTTACACTAAAGTACTAGCTTTGACCTCTTGGTTCCGCTCGCGTTCGTATTGTTAATCTAAACCATTTACAAGCCACATTAATACAAAAAAAATAAATAATTAAAATAGGTTTTGTGAAAACACGCACAGAAACAATATTTGTTACCATAAAATTGTAAACATCGATAAATTTCACATCGAACACAGCGAAAAATAATAGCAAATGTCACGATCACAATTTTTCGATCGTTAGGGATTTCGATAAATAGATTACAATATATTTATATTTGTGTGATATTTCAAACAAAATTATTGGTTAGATTTTACATGAAGATCAACAAACATAATCTAACCAACTAAATATTCATTAACTGACTACAGTACCAACAATCAATGTAAATAAAATAGCTTTCATCTTTAAAAATTCAATTCACACAAAAATTACAATACATAAAAAGACCATAAACGAAAAACTTATTACACATACCGTCTTATACAAAACACAGACTAACTACAAACCAGGTCTAAAGGGAGGTAGAACCATGGTCTAAAAAAAAAGTCTTATTAAAAAAACATGTCTTATTGTCAAATCATAGAAGTTAAACCACAACGTAATACCACACCCCGGACACTCCATATAAAATTATCGTTTTGACAGTCACACTGTAGAGACTGCAAATGTGTGTGTTAACGCTTTATGGTTGGCACATTTGTGACTAGCATAAAAAAAATTCGCGTTTTTCTGATGAAATACATCCGTAAACAGCACAATATCTAACCATTTTCTACGAAAAACGATAATCACA
This sequence comes from Colias eurytheme, assembly GCF_061535395.1. NCBI lineage: Eukaryota > Metazoa > Arthropoda > Insecta > Lepidoptera > Pieridae > Colias > Colias eurytheme. The sequence continues at coordinate 5,346,454 of NC_142999.1, read as the reverse complement.
AATCCAAAATAATAAAATTACTTTAAGTTAATTTGATTAATGTTGTCAATCTTCGTCGCGTATCGTCCTTGTAGAAAAATGCGGACCATCTATAGCATGATCGTGCAGGGTGAGGTAAGTGTTTAATTTTGGCGGGAGGCGGAGAGTGTCCGTTCTGTAGCGTTTAGCTACTATTATGTATTCTGTGGTAATAGTCTGGGTGTAAATCATGTTTATTTAAATTTTGTAATGATACGAAAATGCATGAAACCTAACAACTAATTTATCTACATAATAAATAAAACCCATGTGACTTACTACCTAAATTGCATGTTGGTGCGTCGCGGACGGCTCACGCCGCGGCCCGAGGGCGGTATGCGGCGCACGCCACCGTGCCTGATGCCGCTCGGCTCGTCGTGTTTATGCGTTAAGGAGTATTATTTCATATCGATTATCTTAAATCTATTCAAATATTACAAAGAGCAAAGATTTACATGTTTGTAATGAATTGGCCTAAAAAATTGCTGGACTGATTTGGATGAAACTTTGCACAACATATTGTCTAAAATAAAAGTACACACCTCTTAATCTTAGTAAAATACATAAGTATATCCCCTCAGTATAAATATTTTAAAGCTAAATATCTCTCTGAAAAAACAATACCTTTTTTAATTTACTTTTAAATACAACAATTTAGTTGTATTTATAAATTTTATTAATTTGATATTTTTGGTTTTATGGCATTCAAATGCTTTATAAATATAAATTTATAATGAATAGAAAAAATTCGATCACGAGGCGGGATTCGAACCCGCATCCTTTCGCGCCAATCCGGGGCGGATGCCTGATCAACTCAGCCACTCGTGACCCTTTGATGAGGAGGGTCTTCTTTATAAATTTATATACTTAAATTATATTATACAATATTGTATGCATGAGATTATTCATGAAATTAATGTTCTATTTAAAAAGGATATGAGAAAAGATATAAGATCCCTAGGTCCACTGCGATGCTCGAGTGTGAGATGTCCTGCAAAGTCATCTGTTACAAAGTTGGGCTCTCCACCTGGCATTGACGCACATACTGGACACACCACCTAAAAATATCGAATAATAATTATTATTTGGAATTTTCATTTTAAAAATAAGGTGCTCTGATATAATTATGGGTGAATTTCAATAATGCTGACATGAAGCTGATAATATTACAAACAATTCTTATAATTTTTGAAGAGAAATTAAATCCTCTGAAGTGGATTTTACTAATTTTTCAACTAACCCTACATATGCAATTACTCACGATTTTTTTAGTTGAAAACAAAATTATAATAATTTTCCATATTTATTACATCATTCAATTAAATTATTAATAAAGGAAAATCATTTTGTACAATTACAATTTACAGTCATTACCATCATCAGTCCATTATGTTCCCACAGCAGAGAAAAGGACAGATATAACAGTAAAGTTAGTACAAAATTAATAAAATTTGCCAGCCTTTAGCAGCAATTAAAAAAAATCTAATTGGGTGGTGAAAAGAAAGTTTCTCATTTTGGAAAGTTTTGTCACTTTTATATGATTGTAAATGATCTTGGTTTTTGCTCAATAAATGTTGCAACAAAAGTGTATTTTTTATATTTTATAGTAGAGATCAACATCACAACATATAGCATATAATGAAATCTCGCCATAATGACACATGGATATTTCACTTCAAACAATAAGAAGAACTATAAATGAGATGTTATAGAACACATTTATATGAACTTATTCAGTTAGTCTATCTCCATCAAAATCTAGATCACAAAAAATGCTTGACATTTCAATCTAAATGTATGTTATACTTTTCTAATATTTATTATCATATAGCGCTGGTTATGTATAATTTATACTTTGTAATGTTACCTCTTGACGGAAATACATTTTATGGTTAAGATTTTCAAAAGCATAGATTTAATTTCAAAATCTTAACAAGTTTAAGTCATACTATCACACTAATCTTATGTAAATACTGCTAAACTAGTTATGATATACTAGCGGTCCGCCCCGGCTTCGCCCGTGGTACATATTTACGTTTTCTCTACATAAGAACCATCCTCGTACTTCAAGGAATATAATAAAAAAAGAATTATCGAAATCGGTTTAGCCGTTCACACGTGATGCCGTGACAACGCGAAACGGGTTTCATTTTTTTATATATATGTACCTAATATCTAATATACACCACTAGTTTTTAATCAGTACAAAAACTTTAAGGACATATTAGCGAATACATTATTATCATATGTATGATGTAAGAATTACATAATATCGATAAATAGCAAAGATATAACCATTTGTTTATTTAAGAAAGTCTCACTAAAATCATAGACACATTGCAGAGTTCATTGACTTATTCGTTGATAGTATTACCTAACCTTGGACAATAAAATGAAACAAGACATGTAGGTAGTTACTAACTTTATTTAGTTTAATTCCTAAATTCAAATCTCCCCTTCATAGGTACTTCATCCAGGCTTAGGACCGGCATAATTACTTTTTACAATAAATTAAATAGGTACGTAGGTATGTAATTACAAAACAAACAAAATCAAAATAAAGCTATTCTGTACATATTGAAAGAAAAAACGATTTTGGCGTATTTAAGAAGTTAGAATCAGCTCTATTTACAATACCTAATCTGTATTGAAAGAAAAAACGATTTTGGCGTATTTAAGAAGTTAGAATCAGCTGTTTTTACAATACCTAATCTGTAATGAAAGAAAAAACGATTTTGGCGTATTTAAGAAGTTAGAATCAGCTGGTATTTACAATAATCTTAACTAACCTTACAAGTATTTCAATAATTGTCCTTCAAAATGTCCACCACCATTGTCAATACACAGACGTGAACGTTTTATTAAATTGTTTTTTAACGAGAGAAGTACCTACGTTTTTTTGTCTTTTCACTTCATCCAATATGCGCTGTTTTAATTGTTCGACACTAACCGGCTCACTTTTGTTCACTTAATTTCACTCCACAAAAAGAGGTCCAAGGGTGTGAGATCAGGTGAGCGAGGAGGCCAAGCTGCAGGCCCGCCTCGACCGATCTGACTGACTTCTCAACTCCGCTGTGAGAAATTCATGAACCGCAGCGTTATTCGACATTCGTACTACGTCGAGGATCCTCTTCAAAATACGCTAGTACATTACACGAAAACATTTTGTGACAACGCCTGCTGGTAAGCATTTACCACGGTTCGTACATTTGGCGATCGAGCGTTCGGGACTCGGGTACTTCTTATCTGTACATACGTACTGCTGCACTCGCATTTTCTTCACTCAAAAAGAACGCACGAAGCATAAGTACATAATCCCGTGATGTGAATTGATATGACATCGTACCGGGAAGAACGTAAACAAACGCGACGAAAAAAAACAAGTTTTCACTTCCGCTAACAATTTGGCACTGTTTGTCGCGTTGGGGCGGGGGGCCGTTGGGGTGCGACGCGGGCGCAGGCCGCAGAGGGAAAGGGGGTGGCGGGGTGAGGAATGGGCGAATGGCGAGCTTGGACGCGAGTTTGCCGGGATTTATCAATGGATCTGTGCGGCGGACCTACTCGAAATCGTACGCTAGAAAATTACAACACAATACCTAGTGTGGGTCATTGATTAAATTTAGGATTAACAATTTTTACATATTTATGTGGACAATTTTGGGACATTTCTGTTTGTTAGTGTTTTTAATTATTTCTTACACAAGTATGATTGGTTAAAGATACTTAACACCCTGTAAAATTTTTTGTACTGATTAAAAACTAGTGGTGTATATTATAAAGGCGAAAGTTTGTAAGGATGTATGGATGTATGGATGTTTGTTACTCTTTCACGTAAAAACTACTGAACCGATTACAATGAATTTAGCACACATATAGAGGGTAACTTGGATTAACATATAGGATAGTTTTTATCCCGGAAATCCCACGGGAACGGGAACTATGCGGGTTTTCCTTTGCAAACGCGGGCGAAGCCGCGGGCGGAAATCTAGTATTTAATAAATAAATAATAACAAACCAATGGCGGCGGTGGAGCCCGTTTGTGTTATCACATGTTTAATATATAGACTATCACATGTTTAACCCGTTGACCACCGAGCGCCCCGATCGGGGCGCGACACAATAGATTATCTATTGTGTCTGTGATTCCAGGGACTGATGGATTAAATAATCTTATGTACATACTGCCAAACTTGTGTCTGAGTGGTCCGCGGTGACATGTTCCATGAGCCCTGTGTCTGTGAATCCCATACGATTGCAAAACGGACATGTGTAAGCTTGAGGTTGCTCCAATGCTAATGTCTCTCCGCCATAGTAGAGATCTGAAGTTTAACAATGTTTACATACAATTTTATTGTCCTATGTATTAGATTCTTATATGTTGTTTAGTGGAATACAGGTATATAGTAGTATGGGTAATATTTAGAAATAAATGGTTAATATTCTCATTGAAAATGACCAGACGTTGATACATATTTATACAAACCTTAGAACCAGTTCAAGATAATAATTTTTATTATTATGAGTAATCTTTTTACAGATAAAATAAGGAAATTTTAGATTAATTCTTATTGGTATAAAGTTAAAGTTAGATTATTATACTTTATTGTTTCCACTCTAAACTGTCAAGTAATTCAATTATGTGACTACATTATAATACCTTCTTTAAAACCTATGGTTTCACTTATATAGCATTTACATATTGTATCAGACTATGCCTAAACTGTAAATATATTAATAAACTTGATCAATCTAAAGAATCGATTAAAAACTACAAACGAGCATCATATAACCTCCTAAGACCCAGATCGGAACTACCAAAGGTAGTCGTAAAAACCCACTGTACAAAATTATGCACAAATTAATTTATTGCTGTCAGACCCAGAGACGTAAAACGTCGTAATTTTGAAGCTATACCTTTTAGGGTTTCGAAAGTATTTTTACCGTAATACCAGGTGTCTATGGGACATTTTTGGTCACCTTCTGTAATTCTATCTTTTGTACAAAATTTTGTACAGTGGGTCTTAATGTAGCAGAGAAAATAATAAATCAAAATTACAAAAAATAAAGTTTATTATAGAAATTAAATAGAGAACAAAATTTTTCCATTTGAGATCTTTAGGCTTAACTTCTATTAAGGCAATATTAAATTACGCGTCCTCGACTTCTACTCCCACGACTTTCTTCTTCCGCGAGTGCTTATAATATTTCTTCCACGACTACAACCACGTGTCCAACGTAGACGAATTCGTGTTCTGCTGCGACTTGATCCTCGCAAAAAGGAGAATCATCATTGTCATCTTCAATAAGCGGCTGTTCATCTTCACTAGAAGAACTTGAAGATGAAGATTCCTCTCTTCCATCTGGCATGTACTCGTCATCTGTCTCATTATATTCAAAAGGGTCCTCTTCAGCTTCTGACTCATATTCTAATTCATTTAGACACTGAAGAATCTCATTTTCATTAGAATCTAAAATAAAAACAAAAATACTCTCTATGAAAAGCAGATACCTAACGTTTGATACTGAGAACCAATGTACAAAATATTGAACAGAATAATTGATGACTTTGTGAATCACCTTTATTCAATACAGCAACAAAAAATATTAATAGTGTGTAATATTTACACCTTATAGTATAAAATAACATTAACAGTGACGTGGGAAAACTAGTGATTATATAAGTATTTTGAGATTAAACTTACTCATAGCACGAGGAAGCGGCAGGTTTCGTCGTTCATCACAGCTAGTTTTGAAAATATACTTATTTTTTTGTTGGCAGCGTTGATAACATAGACAATACAAACTATTTAAGTAATTTTGACATGTGAAACTATTCGCGGGAAGATTTGAAAAAAACTACAGTTGTTAAAAGAATAAGTACAAAAAATTGTACACTGGGCGGTTACTACTATAAACTATATGACAGAGCTGGGTCAGATAGCACTATTTTATTTTGTACAAAATTTTGTACGCGGGGTCTTAGGAGGATAATATTAGGTTGTACACTATTATTGCTACATTTCTAATAAATTTTTATGCCATTTCATTATAATTCTGCTTTGCTTCGTACATATTTATACAAATATAAACTCTAATAGATTTCAACAAGAATTTGACATGCTTCTCAATTTATAAAAATATTAATTATGTAAAAAAACGAATTTTGCAAGAAATATATACCTAATCAATTTAACTTGTTACTAAAAATATGTAGTAATAAAATATAACGTTTCTTTTTGGCGAATGTAGGCCAAGTCCATTATTCATCAATAATAAATGAATTCTTACCAAAATCGCTCCTAGAAAGTATGCATTGCATTGGATGTTCTGTTGTATGTTGATTTGTGGTGGCGCCGGACTCATAGCAGGCAGCACACAAGTCATAATCGATGCAAATCAAACATTTGTATCGTCGTCCTCTAAAGTTATTTTTCAAACAAGAATCACAGCTGACTCCTAAAATTACGAGATCAAATAAAAAAAGAATCAGTACAGTATAAAATTAATCAAAATGATGTATACGATAAAATAACGAAGTAGTTAATTCCTTCTGTTTACAATTTTTCGCAAAGAAATTTATTGTGACAAAAGCATAGCACAATTTTGATTATCATTACCTACCTTCATGGCGATTCATTTTCGCCAGAAAACGTCGCCGAGACAAACAAATCTTGGCACTAGAATTATCGCTACTATATGAGGTATTTATATTACTAATCTAAAATAAGTAGCACAACATCTATTATACTAAAATACAAGATTTAAAACAAAAATTTCCAAGCAAACCTAACCCAACCAGGCCATAATGACGTCACATAATGACAAGTGTTACCAACTTTTAAAATTTCCATCATCATTATCACAGACTATTTAATTAGTTATAGATTATATTCAATTTTACATAGACTAGTTTATAAGTTTGTGTATTAAAATTTGATTTTTTTTGTACCTTCGACGGTTCGATCCACGATCAACCTATGATGTTACGTCCAATCACGCGTCCAATACATAATTAAATCTTTTCAATAATGATGATTCAGAATAAATTTTTATTGCCATTAATAACTTAGACAGTAGAGATAAACTACGATAACATGGCGCGCCCCTCCAAAATTCAAAACGTTTGAAAGTATTTGTGAAAGTATTTACAATGCACCACCAAGATTCAAGACGGCCGTCAAACAAAAACAAATCCACGGATTTGTTGCTCGACTAGTCACGCTCTAATCGCTCATTATTATTAGTAATGGCGCTGCACTGACGTATTCTATGAAAACGACACGTGCGTTGTCTTGGGCGCTCGGCAACTTATGATTAGTTGACCAACAAATCTGGACGTAAAGTACTAAAGACAAATACGTACAAACTCCTTCGTAAGGATGCCACTACACACATTGAAACAGTAATTTGGAGGGGCGCGCCATGTTATCGTAGTTTATCTCTACCTATCTAAGCTACCTATACTCTGTAGAAAACTGTATTTATTATAGCTTTTCTCATGGCTTTTCTGTTTTCTTCATTCTTTTTCTAGACTCTAGAGATGCTCTAGAGCAGTGTTTTGCAATCTGTGGGTCGCGACCCCTAGGGGGGTCGCGAAGCCTTAATCGGGGGGTCGCGAGCTGAAAGAAAAAGTCGAGGTTCTTACACAACTATAACAATTTTAGTGAGAAGGATGTGCTTGTTTATTTTTCAAAAGTTTATCAAATTGTGGTGCTATTTTTGAAACGCGGAAGTCTACGAGTCCTCCTCACGCAGAAAGAGGAAGCTATGTCTGTCTACGCCTCCTCACCTCTACCACAGAATAAAATGCCTTTTAGCATTCTGCCTAGGTTTAGCTTCCATAAGTTTGTAATTGTGTCCGTACTCCTTTCCAAAGAGTGTAGATCTCCCCTGAGTATATATGTTCTGTGGTGTAGATCCTTGATTGAGTCCTTGATACTATCCATTGTCAATGTGACATTAGAGTTTAGACATTATTTTTCAAAGTTATTTTTGCTATTTTCGAACCTCGAATTGGGATTGCTCTTTACCGGAATCGGATTGTATTTGTATTCTTGCGAAGTTAGACTTTGTTTGTGATTTTTATTTTGAAAACCAAATTTGTTTCTATTCAATAGATTATGATAAATGTTCGAGAATAAAAAGTATCACTTTGTTTTTCCTGATACTTCATATGAATAACGGTTAGCTGAGCTAAAACTTCAGGCACTTTGCGCGGGAAGTAACAAATACATTCGTCTTCACAATTCGTCTTACAGTTCTATATAGAGTTCTAAGTGGTACCTAGTAGGCAAAAATAAAAATGACCGACGTTTTGGGGCATTTAGTAGTTGATGGAAATGATGTTATGGAATTTAAATTAGGTAAGTGACATATTAAAATTTTTCTTAAAATAGTAACCTACCTTCTTCCATATTATTATCCGCTAAATCTCGTTTATAGTTCATTCTGCAAAAGACATAGAAAATGATGAAACAAGTTTTGGGCCGGAGATGTGTCATCAAGTGTTTGGAGAAAATGAAAATATATTTGGTTACACAGACTTGCAGATAAAACTTTATTACAGTGCAGGTAGTCTTCAAACATATTTAGGAATCTCCTATTCAGACAAGGTGAGTCAAATTAAATTTTATAATAATTTATGAATTACTATTTATACCAGGCTATAAGATATGCATGCATTTTTAAACCTTTTCAGAAAGATTTCTACATTCATTTATATGTATACTTTAGAATATATATAGGTATGTATAGAGTTGTTTAATCCATACTAATATTATAAATGCGAAAGTAACTCTGTCTGTCTGTCTGTTACTCAATCACGCCTATTAAACTACTGAACCAATTTGCATGAAATTTGGTATGGAGATATTTTGATACCCGAGAAAGGACATAGGCTACCTTTTATTGCGAAATATGTACCACGGGCGAAGCCGGGGCGTATAATTACCTCTAGTAATTATATATAATGCTTAAATAATTTGTAATATTATCTTGTTATTAGATTGATCCAAAGAAATCAGGTGGATTAAAAGCTGATGACATTGAAGGCGAACTCAAAAAGGTGCTGGCACCAGGTTATGTTACTAATTTAGATCAGTTTATATCTAATTTGGAGAGGGACAGAACATTCAAACCACATGGGAAGCTTTTACATTCATTTAATATTGAGCCAAGTAAGTATAAATCATACAGTTAAAAAAACAATAAAATACATGATTAAACCTTTATTTGATGAAAGACATATCATACTTAATTATAAATTCAACCTTGATCTCAATGTGCTACTACTATTCTTGTTTTCAATTTATCTATGTTCTATAAATTCAAAACATCCTGAAATGTTTCTTTTTTTAAAAGTATCACTCTTTTGTTCAGTTCACAAACAATTGACCGGTTGGTTTGGTTGGTAGTGGCCCTGCCTTCCAAGCCAGAGGTCGTGAGTTCGATTCCCACCCGGGGCAAATATTTGTGTGATGAACATAGATGTTTGCTATGTGTCTGGGTGTTAAATATCTATATAAGTATTTATTTAAAAATTATATATGTATCATCAGCCATCTGGTTTCCATAACACAAGTGAAAGCTTAGTATGGGATCAGATTGTGCCGTGTGTAAAAATTGTCCTGAAATATTTATTATTAAATATTTAATTGTAGTCTTATTTAATTCCAAATTCCATGTTATTTATATAAATCTATAAACCTTTTTAAACAAGATGATGGTGGTGAAAAACGCATATTTGAAGTCTATTACTGTGAGACATCCACACCTGGTTTCTTGGACTATCATGAGAGGTTACAGACCTTCCTTCTTTGGTATGTTGATGCTGCTTCATTTATTGATGTGGATGATGATCAGTGGACATTCTTTACTATGTGAGTACATTATAGAAATCAGAAGTTGTATTACAAATGATTATATATTATATTATTTAAGTGTTTTTTAAACAGATTTGTTTAACTCTTGTACATAATTTTATATCACAAGTGAATTTGTAATTAACCGACTTCTTTGATTCACAAGTAAAAGATTAAATATTCAAAATAATTTGAGACTTCAAAAAGACTGAATGTGCCTATAGATTTATTTACGAAAATCTTGTATCAAGGAAAACTTTATATTGTATTTTTGATCTAAATATAATATATTTACATTGTTAAAACATCCAAACTCGTGTATCAGGTTCGAAAAATGCAAGACAAGTGAAGGAAGCACAACCTATACAACAGCTGCATATGCCACAGTGTTCCGCTACTATGCCTATCCATGTCATCAGAGGCCACGCATCTCACAAGTCCTAACTCTACCGCCTTTTAGGAAGCTTGGTTTATGTGCAGAGTTGGTTCAGGTAATTAAAAAAATAAAAAATAAATAAAAACAGTTTATTTCGTTTCTAAATTTTACACAATATGGAGTAGTAGTGAGTAGTGAGTTCAAGATTAAACCTGTCAGGAGGGCCCACTCTTCCTTAACTAACTAATTATATAATAAACCTACTAATGTTGTATCTGTTTATAGTGAACTTTTATTCAAGAGTTATAAAATGTAATGCTAATAAATAATAATTTTTATGAATGAATATCTAATATGGACAAATTAACTTTTGCAAACTCATGTTTAAATTCTTTACTTTTCAGGCCATTTATTCTCATTTTATTATTATGCCCGAGGTTTTGGATATCACTGTAGAGGATCCATCACAAGACTTTCAAAGGATCAGAGATTATGTAGATGCAAAAAATTGTGAAAATCTGCCTGCTTTCCACCCAGAAAAATTATTCCAAGGGTGAGTTGATTTCATTATATGAAATATATTATGTATTATGTATTCTTTTATTTTTCAGTTATAAAAAATGTGTAAATGTTCTGATGTTCATGTTTTTACAGATTCTCACCTGAAATGGCGAATCAGGCGCGAAGTAAATACAAAATAAACAAAAAACAAGCGAGGCGCGTGTACGAGATTCTGCGTCTAAAGAATACAAACACTTCAGATAAGAATGCCTACTTGCAGTATAGGTTAGATGTTAAGAATAGACTGAATGCACCTTTTCAGGTATGAAGTCTTCGAAAATTTTCTTTCTAAATAATAAATATCATTCAATTGAACATTGAAAAACATATATATTCTGATTTAATATTATCATGATTAAAAAAAAATAGCATATGTGCTGACCACACGTGTCAGAAGTGAAACTTCTTTGGCAATATATCAAAATTTTATTGTCGTCTTCTTACTCCATGACGTGACGTTAATGCCAGGACGCGTGTTAGATTTCAAAATTTTACTCTCAATGCGCCTAAAGAAGTTTCAATTCAATATAAACAATGTATCAGGTTAATTTATCTTTTTCCTTTTGAGTTGTTGAGAAATATTGTGGACAAAAAAGCCCAATATTTTTGTAAAACACTATAATTTATTGGAATTTTCAATGTTTTTGTATTTCAGAAAAAGAAGTTAGAAATGAAGAAACTCGAGAAAGTTCTAAAGCCAGAAGAGTACGCAGCTACAGTGAGCACCACAGGTGCGAGCGAGACGCACGGTCGTCTCTCCTCGCAGTATCTCGCTTTAGAGGACGAATACCGCCGTGTTATACACCGCTTGCAACATTATTGAGTCAGTTACAATTAAAATTATGAATAAATTATTAAAATAAAAAAGTTACAATTAAAAACTACCAAATTGGATTTTTAGGATAACCCCTAAATTGGAATTAGTGTTTGAAAATAGTGGGATATTGAAAAGAAGAATCTAGAAAGTGGAGAAGAATGGTAAAATCTTAGTGCTGTGAGGCAAAAAGGCAGTTAAGTTTAAATTTTTTGTGTTATTTTACTTGCAAGATGAGATGATGAAAGATAAGGTAAGTTGGTCTGTTTGTAACTTATGTAAAACAAATGTATGTGTAAGCATTGTTTTTCGTCCGGGATATTTAAGTTTTTTTTTAGACAAATTCGGTTTTAAATAATTAGTCTCTTTGTACTCTTTTTTGTGATTGATATTTTTTGACTAGATTTTAAATTTTAATAATGCAATGGATGCAATACTGCAAGTGTGATTAGTTTTGGAGTTAAGTTTTTTATTTTATGGGACACCCAAATTCTCGTATTAACTCGCATTGCAGAATAGTATGTAACTTTCTCAATTATAAGATTGTCGGTATCGCATCAAGAAAAAGAATGCAAATCTCAGATTATAAAACAAATGGCAGATGGAGCATGTACGCGGGCGTCGATACTAAACCAAATACAAATTCTAAAGCAAAAACATTCGTAGTGCTGCGAGACGAAACTTTTCATCACAAAAATGGCTGTTTAAATATGATAAAATTGTTCAGAAATAATTAGAGACATTTTCAATGCCTAGTAACATGCAAGCATACATGCAGAAGCTCGTTACGCAGCTGCAGACGGTATTTACGCTCTCGGCGGGTCCTATCTATGTTTCGATTCATAATCTGAGATTCAAATATTGGTTTTATCATTTATGTAAGTGCTTTTTGCGGTTTTTTAATCTTTGTGTCAAAGTGGAAGACGTGATATTTTTTTTTTTCGATTATTGTATTAAAACTTAATATAAGAGCATACTTAATCTTAATTTTAAATAATATTAACTTTGTCTTACTCATTTTATTAATGAACCTAATAACAATAAGTATTATTTTTGGTCTTTGGCTTGATGTGGGTCAAGTGGTTTTTTCTTTGTTCTGTATTCAATGATTAGATTATTGATTTGTAAATGAATTTTTAAATAAATTTGATTCAAAACACTAGAAAAATGAATATGAAATTTCAGTGCTGACTATCGAAATTCCCAACGCCTAATATTAAAATTTTAAATTTGTGTGATATTGAGTGTATAATATGTGAATTGTGAAGTTAATAATGTTGTTGTTATGAATGAAGGTTGAATGTATGTAATTACGACTTTAAAAATAAATATTTTTGGTAAAAAAGAGTTTTATTCTGAAATGAAACAATTTTTTGTAAAGCTATAATTTTATTATTCTATTCAACATAGAATGAGATCTATTTTTTATCATTATTCAATTGATAATTAAAATTTTCAATTTTCAAACAACTATTTCACATGTAAAATCTTGTACTATTTCACTTACAATAAATTCAATAACAAAATACAATGTTATAACGAATAGCATTTATTTAAGTAAAATCGTCATTCTTCACTATGGAGCATACATAATTCTTATAATTGTAATTTATATTTACACACTCATCACATGATTTGTATTCGGTCAAACAATCAATTAAATTATATTTACAACAAATCCCATACACGCGTTAAGATAAAATTATAAAAGAATTGTTAAAAAACTAAATTAGAATAATTTTAATTTATCACCTAAGACATCTAAGTAAAAATGATAAATTGCTTTTGCTCTTAATTTTTAAAAACAATGCGAAATATCGAGGTATAGGTGGTAATGTACATTTGTGTTATACTTATTTAAAACGTTCAATAGCACACATTGTTATTTCTTTCATTTGTTTCTCATAGATTTCAATTTTATTGCAAAAAAGTATTAGGCACATAAAAGTTTTCTCCGAACCATTCGCTGTGTTCATCGAGATATCTGTAAATAAATTTGAGGGTTCAGTTTAAAAACGAAAAAATAGAAATAAGAAACTTACGTAACATGAGGATACTTACTGGACAAATATATCAATATATTTCAATATAACTTTTAACTTCATGTCAGGCATCTGCGTTGCATTCAGGAAAACTGGTAATATAACTGAAAAAAAAAAGGTTATAAAATTATAGTAGACAAGAAATAGACAAGTACATTTTATGCAATATTAAAAATACATGCCTGTTAATAAAATAATAATTATATTATATTGTTGTTAACATTGAAGAATGTACTTAATTAAAAACTGAATCTTACCAAATAGCCTCGCTAGATGTATTGCACCGTAAACTCTGCACGGTAAATGTTCGGTGCCTTCTCGCGGTATTAGCTCGAACTTTGCTACCTGTTGATGAAAACCAATACATTTTTATATAGCCCTTAAAACGGATTATTAAAGTGAAACTTTTATTACATCGTCTCAAACTTTTTAGTCTGTGTAGCGCATGTCGCGTGTATCGCGGCTGCCGAGTAGGTATACCTACTCGGCAACCGAGCAGTGTTCGGAACCGTTCGAACAGTTTCACTTTTACCGTGGTTTCATAAAACCACACAACATTTTTTTTTGCTATTTGTTTCTGTTTAAATGGTTATAAAACAGAAAATGTAACATGTTGTTCAACATATGAAATTTATTTTGTAGAAAACAGATTTTTTGAAGTGAAAACTTCTTTAGCGGCGTTGAGCACTTTTTCTGTAATGGGTATAAAAAACTTAAACTCGCGTCACCTGATGACCACCAAACGTCGTGACCTGATCGAAAAAGCGTAAGACGGATGGACATCAAACATGCTCAACGTTAATAATCAAGTTTTCACTTCTGCCGGCACTCCCGGAGTGCAACTCGTCTTTTTTTTATTATTTTACCTTTTCCATAAGTAGCGAAAGCGGTGTGCGTGTAGACGTGGAAGGTGTGAATGTGTGTACGCGCGCACCTCGGTACTCGCTGGTCGACGACCCGCTGCTACCCACACTATACAAATTTAATATTTTTGGCTGAATATTATACAGAGGAAAAAACATAGGTACGCGGTACGGTAATAAAGGTAAGGTATGGTTAAACATAGTACATTATATTAATGAACTATCATATCAATCTAAATTCTTTTCGTTTTTGTAAAAAAAAAAATAATAAAAAAAAATAGGTTCTCGTCAATACTGCTTTGTTTGTTCTTATTTTTAATTCATTCTTACCTCGATGAGTGCGTCTCAAACGTTTTCGGTTCTGCCGTAGACGTCGAAGGTGCCGGCTCTTCGTTTTCCGATTGTGATACCGCCGATTTGTGTGAACGTAACCTTCAATATTTATTAATTTACATATTATTTATCTATAGTTCCAGTGTTAGGATAACTGACACAATGGCAAAAATATTGTTAACAATAAAGAACTAGTCTCAAAACCACACCAAAAAATTGTCTCCAACAAAACCTAATTCTAATGACTGCGTATACTATACACTTTGAAAATTACTTCCACAAAATAAGGTAGCAATTTGAATAAACCTTTTATAAAAAAAAAATATTAGTGCGTCAATGATTTTTTCTTTTTACATTAAAAACCTTACCTTCTAGCCACAGCGGCTGGTTGCGGCTCGTCAACTACAACGTCGTGCGAGGGCCCCGCTACCGGCTCTATGATCTCTTCCTTTATCTCTATTTGTTCTTCCTTTATCTCTTTTTTTATTTCATCCGGTTCTAATTGTCTTTCTCGCCTTACTAGTGGTTCTAGAAATGTTATATCTTTTATATCCCTTTGGTTTCAATATATTTATTGGTAAACGTGAGTACTAACAAATAATAATATGCTAGGTTAAAAGATTCAAAACACAAATAATTAATGATCAATAACATACAATATTTGAAATGATTAAAATATAGTAGTAGCACACCCCGGACACTCCATACAAAATAATCGTTTTGACAGTCACACTGTAGAGACTGCAAATGTGTGTGTAAACGCTTTATGGTTGGCACCACAGACATGTATATATAAGTAGACAACGCAAGTACCGCGATCTGTATGAAAACCAAGCGTGTCATATTTTTTGTACTGACCTTGACGCGTTATGACGTCACGAGCGCTTTTTAGTGATGTTAATTTCATTTTACGCTAAATCGATTAGGCCGCCACTCGCGCGGCGATTCTAGTATCGTCCTATCCCATCGAAGTAAATCGAAAGAAATCAGATCAAACTAGATCTATGTCTAAGAGGTAGTCAAATAAATGAATCGTAATCGATTACTAAATCGATTCAAGACAGAAAAATGATAATTACCATAGACAGAGGGATGATAAAATAAAGTTATAAACCTTTTAATATTCTAACAAGTAAACTAATGTGTTTTAGCTTTTTCTTACATATGCCCATTGAGTTACCATGTACTACGTACTAGAGAGGCCATCGAAAGAAAGTAATGAAACTGTCAATCAATCAATCTTTATGTCCCGTTGCATCGATCCATTTTCCTTTTATGTTCGGGTTACTTGGAAAACTGAAAAAACAAACATAGTCTAAGCAATAAGGAGTTTTCTTAAAAAACTCCCAAGATGACACTTAACTAATGGCGTCCATGTCATAATATTTATTTTTAGTACCTTTGTATTAAAATACTTAAAAGTTCTAGGTCAAGTCGTATTAAATGACAAAAAAAATCTATGCCTTTTTTTCTGAAAAATTGCTCCTTCAAATTATCATTTATCTGTTCGATTATAAAATCGATTAGAATCGAGAACTGTTGCATCAAATGAACATCACTAACCACAAAATTGGACAGAAAAATGAGAACAGAAAAATGAGAAGACGCTATTCATTGCTTGTTATCATACGACGCGATCTTTACCGTGCCAAGTAAAAGCCGCAATGTATTCCGAATCATTTCGTATGATTTGGTATCCGTGTTTGTCACGATCGTTTTCCACAGATATTCTTTATTTGATTTTAAAATAAATAGTGCATATTCTGATTAGAAAATTACTTACCGGTGGAAGGAAACATCTCTGCTAACTCGGCCACTCACAGCTGTGGAGTTTCTACAGTTTATAACGGCGTAATTCGGCATTTTACTTTATTCAGCTTCACGTCTTTCCTTGGCGAACTGCAAGCGCGGACTGAGTGTAGGCCAGCGTCAAGTAAGTTTCATAATCGTAGTTTGGACACGGGAAGTACATACACTCGCTTAGTCTATCTTGATATATGTCCGTGGTTGGCACATTTTTGATTAGCGTAAAAAAAAATTCGCGTTTTTCCGATGAAATACATCCGTAAACAGCACAATATCTAACCATTTTCTACGAAAAACGATAATCACAAATGCAAAATAATAAAATTTAAGTCAATTTGATTAATGTTGTTAATATTCGTTGCGTATCATCCCTATAGAAAAATATGGACCATTTTTAGACTGATCGTGCGGGGGAGGTAAGTGTTTAATTTTGGCGGGAGGCGGAGTGTCCGTTCTGTAGCGTTTAGCTACTATTATGTATTCTGTGGTAGTAGCATACCATTTCAATGTCACGCGTTATTAAAACTGATACTACTTACTAAACTTACCGTCATCTTGATCATATTCAGGATCAGGTGGAAGGTGGGCATATTCTGCAATCCGGGGGCTCTTCACGTCTTCCTCATCATCTGGATCCTCATCCGGTGATTGGTTCTCTTGGTCTTCGCCCTCTGAATTAATATCTGTTGGACTGAAAATAAAAATAGAAGTTAAATAATTTTTATTTATTTATGACACTTTATTGTACATATAACAGGAATTTAAAATAAGAGAATACATAAAATTGGAAAGTGTACAATAGGCGGCCTTATTGCTTAAAAGCAATCTCTTCCAGGCAACCATAAAAATAAAGGACATGTAAGACATTGGTAAAAAGCGAGGGCGCATGAAAAAGATTTAAAAAAAGAGTAGATAACACAAATAATTCATTACTAATTAGAGAATGGACATAGATAATTCAGTATATATGTATTAATCAAGTTATATTTATATTATACATACAAATTAAATAAAAATAATAAGTTAAATACAAATTAATAAATATATTTAAATATATATATGCATATAAATACATATTATACATGTATATAAATACATATTATACATAGTATATATAAAATATAAATACATATTTATAAGATAAAAAGGAAACTAAATACTGGAGAAAAAGTGCTCTTTTACAAGTAACTTGAAATGATGTGGTGTTTTGGCTCGTCTGATAGTCTCAGGAAGAGAATTCCACAGTCGAATCGCTAGGACGGTAAAGGAGGAGTTAAAAAAATTGGTATGGTGAATAGGGGTGGATAGGAGAAGGAGATCAGAGGAACGAAGGGAAAGGGAACTATTGGAGTTTAAATAATGAAACTGATTTTTGAGATAGACAGGAGTTTTGGGGTTAAACAGGACAGAGTACAGGAGTTGAAGGATGTGAGTATTCCGGCGAAGGCGAATAGGTAGCCAGTGTAATCTTTTGCGAAAATCAGAAACATGATCGAACTTGCGCAAGCCGAAAATGAATCTGATGCAAAAGTTTTGCAGCCTCTCGAGAGCATCAAGTTGATATTCGTGAAGATCGGGATAAGAGGAGTCGGCATAATCTAGGAGAGGAAGCAAAAGGGATTGAGTCAACGCAATTTTGGTAGAAATCGGCAGGAAGTTGCGTAAACGACGGAGAGAAGAAGCAGAAGCAAACACTTTTTTCTGCACTTCCTTGATTTGATCACACCAAGATAAACTTTCGTCCAAGTGCAAGCCAAGACTTTTCACCTTCTTACAGAAAGGAATCACTGTACCGTCTACCGCAATACTAGGTAGGGTTTCCCAGTTTATACGACCTATAAGCTGTTTACTGCCTAAAATAATAACCTTGGTTTTGTCAGGATTAATTCTTAAACCATGGTCTTTACTCCATTTAACAATAATAATTAATAATGGAAAAAATGTTTTTTTAATACTTAGCTGGTTATCATTGAAATACAAGTTTTTAATAGTCTGGCAATATTGGTTGTGTTTTTGATTTTAATTATGGTAAAATATTGAAAAAATATATTCTTTAATATGACATTACTCACAAATCATTGTACTGCCCGCACATCTCGTGGTACTGCGCCATTTCCTGCTTGTATAACATGTGTCCCCGAAATATGAAGTCGAAATATACTCGTAAGCCATCTGCCACCTCGCGCACTAAATTTAATCTGTAGAAATAAAGAAGGATGAATTGAATTGAGATAAAGTTTAAGGTAAATAAAAACAGTAGGTAATGTAATTTCCATAACAACACAGAATCTGGCATTTAATGTTAAATCCCACAGTTAACAGATCGCAATATCAAATATGTAGTTGAAATTATTTTTAAAATGTGCATGAAATAGAATAACTAACAGAATTAGCATTCACAAAAAAAAAATACGCAAAAATAACAATTATTGTTTTAATTATTTATTATTATTAATGAATCTAAATAAATGGAGTGTTCTAGAACCTTGCAGAAACTTCTAGAATGTCCGGCTTCTGCGGCGGCTCGTGTTTCCCGCGCGGCGGGTTCCACGCGCCGGCGCGCCCGAACCACTTCACCACGGACTCGAGTATCTCGGCCGCGCTCGGCGACGCGGGCAGCCGGGCCACGCGCCCGCGCTTTACAACTAGGTGGTAGTCGAGCGTCAAGCGGTCTCTGGAAGCAAAATATTGAAAGAAAAGATCAGCAAAGAAAATTTATTTGCAGTAAATATAGTTTCTGTATCTCTTGTACCGGCCGCTTCAATGTTACATGGTAAAGATGTGGTTTGCCTTTAGTAGAACAATTTTTAAAGTTGGTTAAGTAGTTTTTGAGTTTAAAAGTTAAACCAACAATAATATATTACTTATTGATAATATTAGTACAGAGTATGATTCATGAAGTAATCTTTATCTTCTTCTTCTTATATATAAAAATGAATCGCAAAATGTGTTGGTAAGCGCATAACTCGAGAACGGCTGAACCGATTTCGATAATTCTTTTTTTATTATATTCCTTGAAGGACGAGGATGGTTCTTATGTAGAGAAAACGTAAATATGTACCACGGGCGAAGCCGGGGCGGACCGCTAGTAGAAATTAAATTTAGTTCACATGTTTTATGGGTACCGAAGGTACAGAAGTAATGCGCAATTTGCACATGAAAAGACTGATGAAAAGTAACTTTCAATTAAAATATTTAAAAATAGAATATACTTAAATAGATTTGGATAAAACTTTGCATTATACAGGGTTACAGGTTAAGTCGACCTATTCCTGTTAAGAGCGTGTAGTAGGGGTCAAAACAAACTGATTTGATCTTATAATACCATATCCAAAAGTTTGCCGTTGAAGAGTTATTGCAATTTTAATTTTTTTCTTGAAAATGCCACTTTATCTTCGCATTTAGCGTTTAATTTTTTATTTTACTTATTTGGTCTGGGTTTTTTTGAGTTTTTATGTAAAGATTGAGTTAAACAATAATTCTCAGCAATAAAAATCCATATCGCTGCAAACAATTCAAAGAAATGGCTTTTAAACTAAAAATAATAACATTAAAGTAATTAAGTTAACTCGTTTTAAACAAAGGTATTGAAAAAAATCTCTATGAAAATGTGTCTGCAGATGTTTTTAAAAACATGTGCATGTTCTTAGCTATGTAAAAAGGTATGATAACCTCAGGTAGCATTTGTAGATTCCAAGAAATCGGGGATAAACATGGGACAGTGTTAGTAAAGTACAACATCAGAATAAATTTTGTCATAATTTATTTTTCTTAAAAACTTTACAGTTCCTGCTCAACATGTCTTCCTCTATTGCGAACACATATTCGAAACCTTTTCCGCAGAGAACTCTTGACTACCCCAGTTGTTAATTGGTTCCTCATCTTATTGGCTGCATCGATAATGTTTTGTCGTAAAATATCAACAGATGGAATCGGGTTCGGCTCATTGTACACCAGACTCTTCATATGCCCCCATACGTAAAAGTCCATGGGGGATAGGTCTGGACTTCTAGCCGGCCATGGTATGGGCCCACCTCTTCCGATCCATCTGTTTGGATAGTTGATGTCTAACCATTCTCTAACACTTCTTCTGTAATGTGCAGGGCAGCCATCATGTTGGAACCACATGTATCTTAACAAAGTCAGGGGTATGTCTTCAAGTAGGTCGCTTAAATGTTGGCGCAGAAAGGTCTCATAATTTTCACCATTTAGGTTGTCCGGAAGGAATTATGGTCCAATTAATTTATTTGAAATTATCCCCATCCACACATTCAGACTGAATCGTCTTTGTGATTTTTTTGGATTCTTCTTGTTAGGATTGCCACGTGCTTTCGGAGCCCAATAGTGAGCGTTATGGTAGTTTGTGATACCGTCTTGATCAAATTTGGACTCATCTGTCCATAATTTTTTTTTGAAAAACGAGGGGTTTTCCAGATCCGCATTCAACATGAATCTACAAAAATCTAGCATTCTTAAAGGATCTCCTTCTTCCATCACGTGCACGGGCGTGTAGTGATATGGGTAATATCCTGAAGTGTTCATTGTGAACCATACTTTCCACTGAGACAGACCAAGTTCTCGGGCAACAATGTTTGTTGATGTCGTGGGATCCATTCGAAAAAATCGCTTAATTTCATTTTCCTCTTCGTCTTCCTCATCCCGGACAGATGGCCGACCGACGTCTGTTCGTCGTCTTAGAATCGAACCAGTTTCTCTAAGGCAACGATAGGTCCCTTCGAAGACACTAACATCTGGTGCACGACGGTCAGGATAGCGGGTCATGTATTCCGCACGAGCATGTGCAGATACACCTTGACAAAACCCGTAACACATCAAAATGTCAGCATATTCTTAGTATACGAACTCATCTTGAAAATTCAAATTGCAAGCAAAAATCAAAGTCCAGTTTCGAGCCACGGTCACAGAATCGGAAGAAAATCAGTCCAAAAAGAAAGCCAAGTCGCGTTGTCAATACACAGAGGAGCACAGAAATCGCATCTACTACGGACGAATCACATAAGCAGACTAAAAAATACAAAGCGGCATCCTTCGCCCCATACAGCTTCGTCCATCACCTTGCTCGCTCTCTCCAGTAGGTGGAAGCGAGATAGTTGCAGCGTGTGAGTGAGACATCATAATCACGCGGCACAACCCTTTATTGTTCGCATAGGCAGATAATAACTAGACCGATGATGATGAGCTATTCTAAGAATTATTTCCCCATACCAAGTTTATCCCCGATTTCTTGGAATCTACGAATGCTACCTGAGGTTATCATACCTTTTTACATAGCTAAGAACATGCACATGTTTTTAAAAACATCTGCAGACACATTTTCATAGAGATTTTTTTCAATATCTTTGTTTAAAACGAGTTAACTTAATTACTTTAATGTTATTATTTTTAGTTTAAAAGCCATTTCTTTGAATTGTTTGCAGCGATATGGATTTTTATTGCTGAGAATTATTGTTTAACTCAACCTTTACATAAAAACTCAAAAAAACCCAGACCAAATAAGTAAAATAAAAAATTAAATGCTAAATGCGAAGATAAAGTGGCATTTTCAAGAAAAAAATTAAAATTGCAATAACTCTTCAACGGCTAACTTTTGGATATGGTATTATAAGATCAAATCAGTTTGTTTTGACCCCTACTACGCGCTCTTAACAGGAATAGGTCGACTTAACCTGTAACCCTGTATAGGTCATAGATAACACAGTCATGAGCTATGGAAATATGTATGTACTTGATTTAATCTAAAGGCAAAGCTAGTGTAAAATAAAATTGTAAAAAAATGGTGACTCAAATTCATAAAATATTCTGATTTAGGTAACAAAAGTAACTAATAATCTCCTATATCTACAGAAATTTTGAAGTCAACAATAAATTAAATAATATGAACATTATCAAAATAACAAAGAGAGGTAGTAATAAGACCTGACAAGAAAGATTAATTTATGTATAACATATTTGCTAAAAAACTTAAAATTAATGCTAAACAATCAAAAGCTTGTCTCAAAAGCAATGCCTGTTCCAAGTATACCTATTACCTACCCCACCTAATTCAAAACATGCTTTATAAAAAAACTGTTGCATCCATATTGCATCTTTGGTTACAGTAACTAGATGGCGCTATATCAAATAAAATGCTTCAAAAATATTTTTTAATTATTTAAAACAAAAATCAAATACAATTTAGTGTGAAATAAAAATAAATAACATTGTAAATAACACATACAACATAAAATAATTTTAAATCATCCAGTTCAGACATGGTAGGTGTTTTTTATGTCATTCCTGAATCACGCTATAGATTTTTTTTCATACACTAACTATATAAGGTCAACTATCTAACTTATTATTTGTGTCTATTGAAAGGAGAGACGGTTAGCACTCCCCTTGACAAGGATGGAACACATAAATCGGTTAAGGCACAACTTGACCACATTTTTTTTGTATAGTTTACACCAAGATTTCAATTTTAATATCCAGAATTTGAAAATTAATTAGTTAAAAAATATTAAATTTAAATTAATTAGTGCATAGTTAAAAAAAACTAATAAATAAATATTCTAATTTAGAAGTTTTTTTTACAAAGTATAATTATCTTTTTTTTAAAGATAGAGAGATGGTTACCTGAGAGAAGGCGGTAAAGGTATTTGTGCCCTGCATGAATGAGGCGGTCCTGGAGAGGATGTGGGCTGCGCACTTGATGTAGAACCTGAGGAAGTATCAGTATCTGCTGCTGTTTCACCCTCTGTAATGATAAATTTATATATTAAAAGAAGGTCTTTGATAATTTCTTGGACAAAATTACAAAATATATAATTTGATCAGTTTAATGACAAATAGACATTTTAAAATAAATTTATGTTTAGTTAGTGTTAACTAACATATTATACTTCATACAAATAATTCTTATTGGCATAACAAAATAATGACAAGTATTTACCATCAGGCTGTGTACTACTTGAAGATCCATCATCACTAAATCCAAGTCGTGCTCTCTTTGTAGATACTGATCCTGCATTAGAACTACCTTTTTTTCTCTCGCGTCGGTATAAATATGCACCTCTGGAAATTCAAGGATGTAATAAATTTATCAACAATATATTATATCTAAATTTTTATTAGTACTACAATTACACTATACAATTATGTTATGTACTTACAATTGCAGTTGTGATTTTTCTGCAAGATCCCTTTGCAACTGTCTGTTCTCTTCAGTGTCTTTCAATACAAAATCTTCGCTCACACAGCGATCCCAAGATGAATTCCAACCTTGAAAGTGTATCAAATATTCGACACTACGTTTTCCCCGTTTATCTTTGCTTTCTATTACTTCTAAAACCTGTGTGAAAGAAATATAATTATGGTATTTTACGAATATATGTCTAAAAACTCATAAATCTTCTGTATAACAAACCTTAGAATCGTAAAGAACTTTAGCTTTCGTGGGATCAGGTTCATAACATAACACTCGTTCCCCCTCACTGAATTTATAACGCACACTTCTTGTAGATACCATATCTGAGATTTAGTAAGTTAATAAACTGTTCTCGTAGTTGTGACGATTATTGCAGGGACCGGCGTTTCTATTTCGTCAACAAACATGGAAATGGCGCAAAGTTCAAATATTACTTAATCTGTTGGTTAATTATTCTATATTTTAGATTAAAAGATTTCAATCAATTTTTCTCTCCATTAATAACATTTCTTGTTCTCGTTTCATTGTTAAAAATAAAATGAATTTAAAATATGTCGAAGTTGTTGATTTTTCATAAACAAACTGACATTTCACGAAAACAAGTGTGATGTGATTTGTCAAATATGTTTGACGTTTATCAGGGCGCATAATCACTTGTAAATTTTTGAGATTATCTCTCGTTGTTCTTTTTAATGATCATAATCTATCATAATCCTTCCCACATCCTTCGGGCGTATTCAGAAAGAAAGCTTGAAACTTATAAGCGCTTATCGGCGCTTGTCATGTTCATATATTTTCCTGCGCGGGTTACCAGCACTGACAGGAAAATATATGAACATGACAAGCGCCGATAAGCGCTTAAGTTTCAAGCTTTCTTTCTGAATACGCCCTTCCTCTAAAGTAAGATCCCAGAGCTGTAAGACACAACTTTCGGTTCACAGTAGTCTCTAGTGTACTTTTTAATACCTGAATGTTTGTGAAGCTCTACCGGTGACACCTGAGCCACCTGAGCAAAAACTAAAAAAAAGCTCTAATAAATGAACTTAATTTATTTTTAAATGTATCAATTATGATATGTTATTATGTGTTATTAAGACATCTATGTATTACATGTATTACAATGTTATACAAGGTGTCTCAAAAGAAAGTTTATATTATGTGGATAAATACTAATACTGGTGTATTGAAAAAAAATGTTGTGTGATTTTATGAAAGGTTAGGTTAATTTAACAAACCATATAAGCCGTAGTTAAGTCATAGCTTTATGTTGCATATTTCCAAAAGCTGACCACCGTAAGATTTTGTACCGAACTTAGTTGGTCAGGTTTCGGGACCGAGAATATTATTAACCTTGAGTTGTCCCCTTGATTTCCGTGACCAAGTGGTTTGATTTCATCAACCTATCTACAGACCTGAAGATCTTTAACGCATGGCAGTGTGGAATTTATCCATTTAACATTTCTGCAATAGACTTTATGAGATGTATGGACCACGAAACTAGAAAAGTTGCGCCTGTCATGCAATCTACCTACATTGGAGACTGAAGTTGGCGTAGAGATCCTTTAAATAAAATCCTTATAATAAATAATATTAATATAGAAGAGGAAAAGGAAGAATATAACATTTAATAAAAAAAACTTCAATTTAAATACAGACTTTTTTTATTTATTAAACAAAACTAATGTTCGAAGAAGGACATTTTGTCCATTTTGAAAATGGTCAACTTTTAGAGCAATGATGGTCAGATATTGGTGATCAGTGGTCAGGTAATGGTGTTTTTAGCAGAAGTAACTTTCAGAGTAGTTTTCATAAAACCTATAAAGGTTATCAAATTGATACTAAGAACAATAGTTGCAGTGACTATTCAATTATCTGTGTCCCAAAAATAACATTGAACGTAAAACAAATAACCCGTTTTTATTATATAGCTAAAAATAAAACCGCTTAAATGGTCAACTAGTGGTACATCAACCCTATTTATTTGATAAAAAAAATTGTTAACATTATTTGCTGTTTGTTTTGTCGTAGAACTATAATAAAAGTTATAAGCGAAAATTTTCAGAAATTAGAGATACATATTTATATGTTTCAATAAAACTTTTTTTTTATAATTTTACGAACAAATGAGACCATTTTTGTAGATTGTTTTTCGAGGAACAACTTTTATATACAACATTTTTTCATTAAGTAAATAGCTAAGGTTTTACAGCGCTCCGAAGTGAGTACTAATTTTCAGTACCTACTCTGAACTATCTGTGACACCCCCCCCCCCCCCCTTCTGGGACCGCGCCTGCCGCTTGGCACGTTTACTCACAGGTTGAGTTGACAAGGGGTAAAATATATTAACTGTATTTAACTGTAAAGACATGGCTTTCTAAGGTTAAAATTATTTTAAAAATTAAGTCATCAGATTGGTCCACCAATGATTTCCACTACAACCTCCCAAACAGGCAACTCTTTTATAATATTATTACCCATAGAATTCGTTTAGATAGAGTTTTAGTTTCTATTAAATGATGATGATTATAAATTATGAAACAAAAATATTATGAAGATTGAATTTAACGAATTCACGTTAGTTCAATACATTACACAGAATATTTATAGTACATTACATCAGGTCATACATAAAAATAACTAAGTACGTTAAAACAACAGACTTCAAAAACGGAAAAGTAAAAAATAAAAAAGATTTGATATTATTAATTACTACATATTATTATTTAGATGTTCTATTTATTAAATAGGTTTGATGTCGCATCCTACCCATCGAACATTACGCATCGAATATAAATTATAGGTATGTCATTATGAATGTTTTTATTTTTATGCTGGTTGCGCCGTGCGGGTTCACTCGCGTACATGAATGAATTTTTTCTTTTAATCCTAGTGTTCCTGAAGGTATAAAAATAGCCTTAGTTACTCCTTGTAAAAACCTATCTGGCGGTCCAGCCGTTCGTAGACACAAATTTCACACAATTTATTAATGTCGCCAAAATCGTTTTAAAACAATTTAATTTTGGTTTTTAAATGCTAATTAAAAGAACCTGTTCACACATGAGCTTTCAACCAAACGTGAGTTGAAATCCTTCGAGTTTAGCGTTAAAGGTTGAAACCATTTAACACTTCTCGCGGGGAAAAGGTTACTAGGCTACTCATTTAATATAAAGTTCCTATTGCACGACGGACATAATATAATAAAAAAATTAAATGTACATTTTGTATCATTATAGGCCATTTCATTTTCTACATGAAAATTATGTAATTATTTTGGTTTTCTTGTTATAATATCTATCGTGGGTAATTTTTATAATAGCGAATAAATGGATAAAATAAAAGATGCGTATTTTTAAAAAGATAGAAAAATAATTTAATTAACGTATCTTATCATAACAGATCTCATTGCAATTAGTAGCACTTAACTCTACTATTTGGTAGGTAGGTATTTAATGGTGGTAGTATGCTGGGGCGGAGTAAGAAACTGGTGCAGCGTGAACTACGGGTGCGGAGTAGGCGACTGGGGCGGCGTGGACGACTGGGCGGGCGTAGGCAACTGGGGCGGCTACCTTGGCGACAACTGGTGCGACAGCTTTCACGGCAAGAGCTTCCCTGTGCACGACAGCGTTGAAACCGTTGTGGGGGTCAGCGGTGTAATCAACGGTACGCTTGGTGCCATCGGGGTCGACAACGGAGTAAGACCCTTGGACAACATCGCCATCACGGGTTTCGTGCTGGCTCTTCGAGTCTCCGGTCAAACCGTCTTGAACGTCGTACGCGAAGCTGTATTGTGGATGGGCATCGTATTCTTCAACTCTGGCGACGGGGGCAACGGCATATTTGGCTACGGGGGCGGCGTGATATACAGGCGCCGCGTGGTAAGCTGGGGCGGCGGCGTAGGCGATGGGTGCAGCTGGTAATAAACCAGCGCTGGTAGCCGCGACCAAGCAGGCGAGGACGACAAACTAGAAGAAAAATTATAAAATTATTATTTACATTGTCGTTACGATATTAGATTAGATTAATATTAATTACTTTCTACAGCTGAGATGTGACATTTGAAATAAGATGGATTGAATTTTGTAAAGAAGGAGATTATGATATAATTTTCTAAATGCTAATACGTTAGTCTTGATTAGTATTTAATTGCAAAAGCTTTAAATTATATCCCACTTAGAAAACTCGTGTTAATCATTGGCTCATTACCTTGAATGCCATTGTGTGTTGGTGAGATTGTAGGATGTAGAATGATGGTTATTGGGGAGCGTATTCAGTTTATATATGGGCAGTGGGGCTCACCCTTTCACTCGTCAGAGGCACGGTGACGTCGTATGACCATGAGTCTGTGCCCTAGGGCTTCTCAAATCTCCCGCAGGTAACCCCGAAATTTGAAACTCGTACTGTGTCAACCTAATCGAACTTGTTTTATTTCAGTCATTGTTATGGATGCTATATTTGTGAATTGGATGGTTTTATTCTGTCCCTAAGTTCTTAAAATTATGTAATATGTTGATGTATCATAATTATTGCCAATAATACGAATACTTGTAAAAGTTTGTAGGGATGGAAGGACTCGCTTGCGCACAAAATAAAATCAAAATTAATGATTCATTCAAAATCTTCTTCTTAATATATATCTATAAATCTCGTGTCACAATGTTTGTCCTCAATGGACTCCTAAACCACTTAACCGATTATAATAAAATTCGCACACCATGTGTAGTTCGATCCAACTTGAGAGATAGCTGATAGTTTAAACATGTAGGTACCACGGGCGAAGCCGGGGCGGACCGCTAGTAATATTATAAAATTATGCTCTACATGTAGGGATTCGTATTGAAATCCTATTTATGAATTGATGTAAGTATTTAAAATTATTATCATAAATATAAATTTTTAAAAGAATAAGTAGAAAAAATTCAATCATGAGGCGATTTCGGCGATTGCTATTCTAAAGAACAGGAATCTCGAAATTTATATTTAGGTATGTATAAAGTATTTGAATGCCATAAAACCAAAATATCAAATTCAATTATTGATCAACATTAAAAAGAAGCAAAAAAATAAAAACAAAATAAAAATGCGAAAGTGTACCTACCTATTCGTTTTATTGTTTTTCCTTTTTTCACGTTGCAACGGAGATTGATTTTATGATAGACAGATAGATATAGGTAAAGATTTTATGATAGATAATATAGAGATAGATAGATTTTTATTTGTGTCTGGAGATGGTAAGGTAGTTGCGGTGAAACATCTAATTTCCATTGGAATTTCTTTGATCAAGTGGACAAAGCCGCGGGTCTGTAGGCGCCTTATTAACTAAAACTGTCGCACAAAATCATTATCCATGTAGATTGCAGTGCAACTAAGTCCCATATTATATGAACTACAAAGCAGTCGTAAAGTTCACTGAACACATTTTGCATTCCATTTAACATCACACGATATATGACACGTTGTGGTCTCGATCAAACTCATTAATTACGATCATGAAATGAGATTAACCATGGATGGGAGATTATTTTACACCAGTCGTATGAAATTAGGTTTCAATTTTTAAAGTGAAACTTTTATTACATCGTCTCAAACTTTTTGGTCTGTGTAGCGCATGTCGCTTGACGGTCGAACCGTACGATAATAATTATCGTATAAATACGATAATTTTGTGCCTAAGTTTCACTTTTACCGTGGTTTCCCACACAACATTTTTTGTTTAAAGGAAGCTTGTAATAATCTTATATGGAAAAAGATGCGTTTATATGCATTTAAGGTAGGTAGAGCCAAGAGCCTCTTGAAGTTTGATATTACCTATGGGTGATTTTTTGAAATATACTAAGTATACCTAGTGCACAATGAGAGGTACCTTGTATCGTAATAAATTTATATCTATTTAATTTAATTATACGATTTTTGCACGCCTCATAAGCGAAGCGTTGAGGTGGGTACTACTGTCACTTCGCGCAAAACATCTGATTTTTCAAACTTAAAATGTCTTTATGTATCATACATTGCACTTGTAAGATAATACATACACACACATATTAAGAAAAAACACTATTTTTAACGTTCATGATATTTTTGATGTCATTTTTGTTATTTAAACTAGTTAAAAAACAGTTTAAAAAAGTTCTGTCTTGGACGTCCGTGTGTCTGTATGTGCGGATCCTTTTTCTTGTTAACACGATAGCGACCGAAATACTTTACTAATCGAGTCTTTTTTTTTCTCTTACGCTTGAGTATGCTCAGGAATAGAACCCTTTCATTTTTCAGGGTCTGATTCGATGTGGTTTAATTGTTATTAAATAAACAAAAATAATAATTAATAAATATTTATTAAAAAAAAATTATGAGGCGTGCACTTTTGGATTTTCCAAATTATTTCGTAATATACTTAGCAAATAGAAGTTTTAATATTGGTGGTGACGATAAATGTAAATAAGTAAAAATAATAAATTTTTGTGCGTATAAAGTAATTTAATTTGATACACTTATGTAGAGTCATTAAAAACATAAAATTAATTTGCTATGTGGACTGATTACTGTATGCATTCGTAAATTACGTTAAAATCACTTAATAATAACAACTTGCACAACATGCATTTAGTGAGATACATGTTGCTTATTAAAGTGACATTACCTAGATACGAAGATTCAACCAAGGTTCCAACGGACTATATTACCTCACATAATATATTAAAGATCCTTGCATGGACGAAGAAAATAGTTTTTAATGAAATAATGGAATACTAATTAGTAATTACCTACCAACAACTAAAGGCTCACATTGCTAACTAAAACTAAGTTAAGAAACTAAAAATATTTCTTTTAGAGATAATATCTTTTTGTTTGAGACCTAATAAAAGTGCCATGCATATTTATTAATTTTAAGCATAATATCGTGTCGACGGCTAACGAAACATTATCATAACCGTTATTACTTATAAAAAAAAGATAAGCTAAGTGCAATGTTCCAAAATAAGTAAAATTTACATTATTCCTTTGCCAAATTCCATACCAAATATAAATGTTGTATACGGCTCCGATATGTACGTAAAGCCGCGTGCAAACAGCTAGTTGTAGTTTTAATTATGAATTAAACATAATGATCGTTTACAAGCTATAATTAAAATGATAAAAATACTTAACGTTTTCTTCGGACGTAACGTGACATTGCCCTTTTACAATTATTATCAGTTTCATCAGACAGCCTTATGTAATTTGAAAACCGCTTTTTTCGCGCGCGCCGTGTGTACAAAAAATTAAAATATAGCGCAAGGTCGATGAGATTTAATCTTGTAGAATGCTCTTTTTATGTTAAGGGAAGGCTAACGAGCAACCGTGTTACCTATTTCTAAGCTAATCCAAAATATATACCTACAATAACTAATAAGTACATATCTTATATTAATTTTTTTCATCTAGAATTTATAATTTAACACGAAATAAGATATCTTTTCCAGTTCAGTTATCGTAAGTCTTAAATACGACGTCTTGTTTCGTAGCTTATCTAAGTGTTATAATTTTTAAGTCCTTAGAAGTTATTTCTCTTTTCTATTTTCTCATAGGAAGCACTAAACTTTCCGCAAAAGTTTTTAAACCAAACATAACTGTTACATTACGTTACACCAATAAGGTTAGGTAATCCTTTTTATAACATGTTAATCTCTAATCTGTCACATCAATACACAATGATAAAACGTTTCGGTGAGTAAAGCTCAAGTACCATTTGAAACAATAAGCTACTTCACCTTGACATTATACGTGGGGGCTTACTGTTTATTACAGAGTAGAAACGGATAGAGCTTTATAGTTGCTAACGTAGATTTTCTATACGTTGAATCGGCCATAAGCTTTGGAAAGCATATACATATATGACTTTTAATAGCTCACAAATAGAAAAAAATGTGTTTCATTTTAATGAATTTTAACATTTAACAATACTTTTAAATTATCTTTGCTGGAATAGATCTAATATAGGATGTGCTAAACTTTGATAAATTGTTTAGTAGTACAAGTGAAATACTGGATATTTACTTAGAAACAGTAATTGTGAATAGGTACATTTTTAAATAAAGATATTATGAACTTTTGCTAACTGTATTAAATATAACTAAAACATAAAGTGTAAATATGATTTTTAATTATTTAATAATTAAAAATCACATCAATAATAATGAATTCAGTTTAGATATATAAAAAATGTGCGACCGATACGAACAATATTTGATCATAAAAAAAATATTTTTTGTAGAGCTAACCTATGTATGAAGATAAATGATACCGCAACCGTAGTAAAATCACCCACATGTAGAGCGCTGTCTAGATTAAAGAGAGAGCTTAATTTATCAATAAGACATTGCAAAACCACGTCCTTGTGTTAAATTTGTCTAATTAATACCACATTGTTTTCTATTTTATTACCCTTAGGTTTATTTTGAATCGTGTTTATTGTAGAAAGGAGTTACTGTTAAAATACCATGTATGTGAATGAAATGATACACTAATAACTTTTGTGAATTGGTGATACACATGAGTATGTGAATAAAAAGCTTCTTATAATTTACATTGATATGTATATGTGTAGGTTATTCTGTGAAATTGTTTATGCAGGTATAGGCATTCCTCATTATCATCTTTACATCTCTCATATTTTATTTCAATCTTTTTCGTCTCTTAGATCACTACTTTGAATAAAAATTTAAACA
Organism: Colias eurytheme; assembly: GCF_061535395.1. NCBI lineage: Eukaryota > Metazoa > Arthropoda > Insecta > Lepidoptera > Pieridae > Colias > Colias eurytheme. Next base: position 5,313,872 of record NC_142999.1, on the reverse strand, counting down.
AATCTAGATATAAATAAATAGGAATATTGTATCTACGGAGGTTGAAATTTATTAGCTCCCCTGCATGATGGATGCTTATTATATGTAATATTATCTGTGCACATTGAACTTTACAATAGCTAAAATAATTGGTGAACCGCACCCGACAACTGTCTTCGTGCTGACCGCTGACCTCAGACGCGTACCGTACCTTCACGGTCAAACAACTGGGTAATAGAACACGCGTAACACATTCATAATGTGATCAGAAGGTCTTCGTTATTGTTTGCGGTATGAAGAAAGGTAACGTATGATGTGTTTTGTAGTAACGTAATATGAGTGACGTATGCTGATGCTCGTAGGCATATTTATTTTATGTTTTAACTATGTATTGTACTTATTATTAATTTTGATTTATCAAAAAATGAAATTTCCGATATATGTATGTATTCTGATTTGATTTCATTTACGAGCGTAATGTCCAAAGCGTTGAAAAAAGCACATTTTAAATTTTAAGATATTTGTAAAGTAATATAAAATTACACTATAACATAATCTATAATTGAAACAATTACATAATTATCTGAATTCGTTTGTCACATTTTTGTCACTAATAAATCGGAAATGCCATTAAATGTAGTGCGAGGTCAATTCTGTAACCGCAGTATATGCGACTAGACCTAGGCAAATAATATGTGTTGTAAAATCAGGTTTCTGTTATATACTATAATCTTAACATATTACGTTACATTGATATTAATTAACTGACACAGAAGTTATAATATGAGGTCTTGTTTCATACAATAAAATATTTTTTTAAGTCAGCCTCCGACAATAAATGTGTGAACGCAATTTAAGAAGGCGGAGCTGATAAATATTTGTTTTTATTCGCACGTTAGATCTACATAAGTAAAAAAACGTATCCATATAATAAAAATGAATAGCAAAATGTGTTGCTAACCATTTATTTTTTGGTACATAATAGGGCAATTTTTTAACGTTTGCGTAAAACCACAAAGAAGGTTCTTATGGCGAGAAAACACGAAATAGGGGCATAAAACAACGTCTGTAGGGGCAGATGGTTTAAAATAATAATAGATGGTATCTTCTGCACTTTCAGCAGTGCTAACCGCGTATGCTCGATACCTTCTACCAACCTATGTAAAAAAAACGTAAAGTATTTGGTAATTTAAATACAAAAGGATAAGTAACAGTAGTTTATTATTTCGCTGAATTTTTTATTTATTTAACGTAAACGATCAATTTAATATATTTTTCCTATGGTTAATTTATTATTGCTTTTAATAAGTTCATCCAAAGTTATTAATAAAGCTTTTTTATTTACTTGAGCCTTGACTGCAACCTAATGCACAATAACAACTACAATACTATTTGAATTATTTTATGATATAAATGAAATAACATAAAATAGATAAAATGCAGTCGTATAGGGCTATTTATTGGCAGCTTGTTAGTTTCGTAGGCTGAATGCAAGAGTTGAAAAGGTCACCGATTGTGAGTTGTGACTTGTGACGATATACGTAGCACGACAAATTCAAGTACCTACCTAAGTAAAGTACATACATTAAAGTTTAAGGATGCGTAATGATAATTATTGTTTGACCTATATATTTTGTTCAAAGCTAATTGTTTTATATGTTGGTTTTTATAAAACAATTATTTTTATGACTATAATTATTAAAATTATTTTACCTAAATGAAAGAATTTATTATCATTCTTACGGTGACATTTATGATAATTTTTCTGTAGCGTACATAGGAATCATACTGAATGGATATTAAACATTATTATTTATTTATTAGTTTCATGAAATCGAAATAAAATTATAAAAAAAACTCATATACGTACATTAAATCTATAATAACGTGAAGTTTTTTGAAATTTATTTTAGATACATTTATTTGAAACAGCACTCGACATTGGTCTGAATCAGCAACATTATTATTGAGAAACAAATGGTCTATCTAGTGCAGTCTTACGCAATATTTGTAAGGATTGAATATCAAAGTAACTTATATGCTAACTGTGAAGGTAAGTAGGCCCAGCTTGCAACACTCCCAGGATAATGTCAAACTCGGCCGGTGCAATAAAGGCCACATATGGAGAAAGTAACGCGACGTCTAGTATAATATTATATTATCTGGGACCACGTGTTCTTGTTCATAGCGTTTATTTATAGCTGCTTGATAGCTGCCATTAAATTATGTTATGCAAATGTCACGAACAAGGCGGCAATCAAAGAATTTGAATTAGCGATATAAAATGACAGAATATAATTTAAATATATCGACTTTTGGTACGGGAGCTATTAACGTTTTCTTGCTATTTCGGTTATAGACCGGGCTGTCTGGCTGGCGGTATAGTGGTTGCGTTTATTAGTGCGCACAGGAATATATCCGTAATTTAAAGTCATTTATTAACGCGTAATTTAAAATTTTTAATCTTTTGCCTTTAGATAGATCCATCAGATATAAATTTTTTATAGTAAGACGTTTTTTTCGTTGTTAAATAGGTGCCATACGCAATTTTTTATTTCAAAATAATTAGAATGTCATCGAAATAAGTGAAATTACATCAACATGAAACATTGGTTCACATATTATCATATAAATTATTTTATTTGACAAAGCTTCAAAGCTTTGACACAAAATCGAAGGTAATCGGAGACACAAGTGAAGTTCTATAAAAAATTATAAATTAAAATTACATTATTATATCCCACACATCATCATAAGAGTAACGACATACGTACGACATACGACGTACCTCCGTTCGTACGCTAAATATGGTAGCGTGTGAACATAAAATTTAAAGTGGCGTATTGCAATAATTTTAAATGTGCTTAAAGGGCTCGAATCAAAGGGGAAATCTTAATAAATTCCAGTAGCAGTAATATACGATACATATCAGTTATACGAAGTGCGTTCAAACGTATTGTTACGCAAAGTCTGGCAGCCTTGTGAAGGACGCGCGTGATACGGAAAATACAGTTATTTTTCGTATTAGTAAAACCATGACGTCGTTTTCTATAGTTACGTTGCAGATAATAAGAATAATTGTAACAGTTACAAATATAAAATAAGAAACAGATTACCTACGACTATATATTAACGTATGACGGGGAGTATTTATGTTCAAGACAAATATAATCTAAAAATCTCTATGTAGTGAGAAGCTCTACCATGCTCTACCTTTTTTTAGGAAATGGTGGATGGTGGTTGGATTTTGGTTTATATTTGATTAAGTAAATGATTTGTAAAGAAAGCACTAGCAATAGCATTATTATAATAAAATAAACTATAGGCACAGATAATATGTATAATAGTAAACTTTGACGACATACATTTGTTTAAAACTTGGTTTAAACCGATGATGTATTTATGACAAATGGGGATCCATGTTACTAGTAATTAGAATGTTTTTGTATATATGTTTCTAACGATGGCTAAGAATTTTAAAAAGCTTTGAACAAAAAGACGTAATCACTCTTAATGAGAGTGCAAACCTGATAAGAATCAGACTGCCTGCTAATGACATAATTAGTCTAGTTGTATACTCTTTTCGTTACATAAAACAACAACCCAATTGACTTAATATTTAAACGAATAAATATATGTTGTACTTGATAAGAATTAATAATTTCGCAAAAAAATTATTCGTTGCACGTCCGGAGAGGTTACAAAAGACGATTCACAGAAGCGTTGTTTGAGAAACTAGAGCAGTTACCATATTTATGACTTAATTTGTTTAACAACTTACATATCATATATAATTGTATAAAGTCATAGTCAAGGCCTTAAACAAGGAAAAACAAAAGTAATTTTATGAAAAATAAAATAATCTTTTAAAATTATTAAATTTCATTTTGTGCTTAATCAATAAATAAAAATCGTAAATTCTTCTTATAGAAAATATACCTAATGCTTTACTTAATACTAAAGGCCTATTAATAAATAATATATCTAATTGGAATGATTGATGAGTTTATAACAATGCATAATTCTCATATGCTACATGTAATATGCAATTCCATTTAAACTTTTTCTTACTGCTTTCATGTACTTGTGGTCTGAATTTTTAGATGACTGAATGCAGTATCATTAGCTATTCACATTGTTTCCGTCTAACGTGTCTATAATGACCGAGACCATCGTGTAAATAGACCTCCTGAAAACAAGTCTAAATAATAGAAGGAAAAATGAGTGTGACCGCGATGTTTCATAGCCCCGGCCCAGTTGCACAAGTAGCGGCTTTGTTTAAGTGACATTGTCCAGTCGTCCCATCGACCAGACTTGTACGTGCGTACTTGAATATATTTAAATTTGGAGATGCTCTCGGGATGAAGCAACGAGCCACTATAAATGCCGTTAGTGGCAAACAAGGGGTACAGTTCACAGCTTCTAGCATCCCTGTGCACATTACAACTACCAAACCAACAAAATGGTGTTCAAGGTACGGAGTTTCATTGGATTTAAGTGAAGTGCATTCTAGTGATAGTGAAAGTGATACAAGTGTGATTTAAAGCATTCCATATTATAATCAGTGCAATTCTAACAATAAATCTGTACATTACTAGGGTCGATATAATATTTTATAATCGATTGTTGTAATGGCACATAAACTTTTCTTTTATTTGTGACAGCGCATAAAAATACTTTTCTTTCCAGGTCGTGATTTTCTCATGCCTCGTGGCTCTGGCTTATGGAAGCGTGGCTCCAGTTGCCTACACCGCACCAGTGGTAGCAGCAAAACTTGAAGAGTTCGACTCCTTCCCTCAATACCGATTTGGATACAATGTAGCCGATTCTCTCACCGGTGACTACAAGAGCCAACAAGAACAACGCGATGGCGACTTAGTTCAAGGATCATACTCTCTCGTTGAACCTGACGGCACCCGTCGTGTGGTCGACTACTCTGCGGATTCAGTCAATGGATTCAACGCTGTGGTCCGCAAGGAACCTTTGGTTGCAGCAGCACCCGCTGTTGTCGCTGAGCCTGCTGTGGTTCCCGCCCGCATATCCGCCGCTCCGGCTGTAGCTGTAGCGGAACCCGTTGTAGCTGCTAAGGTTGCCGCTCCCGTCGTCGCTCCAGTGGCCCGCTATGCCGTCGCACCTGCCACGTACTACAGCAACGCTGCCGTAGCTGCGGCTAGATATTCAGCTGCCCCAGTCGCTGCTCCAGTTGTGGCTAGATACGCCGCCGCTCCGGTTGCCGCTGCCCCAGTTGCCGCTCCCGTATATGCGAGATACGCCGCAGCTCCTTACGCTGCGTACACCGCCCCAGTAGCCGCCGCCCCCGTGGCTGCGCCTGTATATTCCGCCCGATATGCCGCCCCAGTCGCTGCCGCATACAGCTACCCCGCTGCATACACAGCGTTTGCCGCTCCTGCCCAATACGCCGTGCCCGCCTACTCAGCAGTTGCCGCGCCAGCTCGCCTCGCTGTCGCCCCAGCGCCGGCCGTAGCTGCCGCTCCCGCGAAAATCGTTGAGACCGCCGCTGCTGGCTACAGATACCCTTAATTTTAATAATGATTGGATGGCTCAATATCAAAGACTTGCTATGTATATAGTTAAATAAATGTTTTTATACGGTATTATTTGGTACTTTCAATCTAAATAACAAATACTTCTGCTTCCCAAAGAAACGATAACCTTTTATAAGGTTCAAGAAATTTGACTTGACATGAATGTTTTGCTTACCCACACAATATATACACTCATAAATTATAATCATACTAAACTAAATATATTTAAAAAAAATGATTTATATTATAAAATGATATCTACCTACTACCGGAAGGAAGTTAGCGCGGAAAGTTTATTTTTTTTAATTATTAATATCTCAAAAAATTGCTCCTTAAATGCTCCATCAGAATCTGTAATTGCTCCACTTCTATAATTATTAGTTTATTTATAATTAATTAAAAAAAAAATCCAAATACTGAAAACTTGATTTCCCTATAGAATGAAAAATATTCACTTTTCATAAAAAAATTTTTTGCAAAAAAATTGCTCCCGATTTGCTCTATCAATTACAAAAAAAAATTATTTAATTTTGATAATTTTTACAATAGTTGACTGAAAAACTATGTTTGCATAGTAAACTATAACTGCGCTGTGGCGTCATCAATTATTGTCGTTGCGACGCATAAGGGCCATATTTACATGTATCAGCACTGCAGCGATATCTGTAGACCTTAATGTTTATGTTTTCTTATTTATATCATTTACTAGATTTCCGCCCGCGGCTTCGCCCGCGTTTTCAAAGGAAAACCCGCATAGTTCCCGCAAACGATAGCAACTTGACACCGAAAGATGAAACAAGCGACTGAAACACAAATTAATTAAAAATTACTTGAAGTTTTAATAATACGAATAAACGTAATATGCGAGTTTAGGGATGGGTAGGGAAATGTTTATAAACATACCTATAATAAGAATGATTTTAAATACATAATAATATCTGTTTCTTTCAACTTTTGCTAGATGAAACTCAATAATTAATTTATGTAATAAGTAAAATTTTTATGTAAAACCTATTGTCAAAAATAATTCTTTATATAATTATAAAGAATTATTTATACTCTAGTGAAAAATTTTCCAGTGATTATATTATAAAAGTAGGGCTCAATTTTTTTCGCGAACCCTACTTCTAAATAATTACCACTCTTCAATAATTAAAAACTCCTTGACTGAATCCCTTCACACCCTGAAATAAAAAGTGCATATTAATTTTTCTTATAGTAAACAGAAATTCAAATTCAATTATTAATACCAATTTAATACTTTGATGATGATTGACAGTAGAAATATGTATTAATTGTTCATTATTATTGAATAAAATAGTACTTACACTTGTTATTCAATTGTTGACTCAATCACTATCCATACTAATATTATAAATGCGAAAGTAACTCTGTCTGTTACTCAATCACGCCTAAACTACTGAACCAATTTTCATGAAATGATGTATGGAGATATTTTGATACCCGAGAAAGGACATAGGCTATCTCGAGAAAATGACGCAATCCCGAAAATCTATGCGGGTTTTTCTTTGACTGCGCGGGCGAAGCCGCGGGCGGAAATCAAGTAAATAATATAAATAAGAAAACATAAACATTAAGGTCTACAGATATCGCTGCAGTGCTGATACATGTAAATATGGCCCTTATGCGTCGCAACGACAATAATTGATGACGTCACAGCGCAGTTATAGTTTACTATGCAAACATTTTCAGTCAACTATTGTAAAAATTATCAAAATTAAATAATTTTTTTTTTGTAATTGATAGAGCAAATCGGGAGCAATTTTTTTGCAAAAAAATTTTCTATGAAAAGTGAATATTTTTCATTCTATAGGGAAATCAAGTTTTCAGTATTTGGATTTTTTTAAAAATTAATTATAAATAAACTAATAATTATAGAAGTGGAGCAATTACAGATTCTGATGGAGCATTTAAGGAGCAATTTTCTGAAATATTAATAATTAAAAAAAATAAACTTTCCGCGCTAACTTCCTTCCGGTCTACCTACTCATATTATTTTATAAAAATTTAGTGAAGGATGCCTTTATTCTGAATTAAAATGAAGCAAAGATTTTTTAGTATTCGTATAAGAAATTAATGTTATACATGAAAATAATTTGTACACCCACCTTACACACAACCTACCACAGATTGGTAATAATATTATCCTATACACAACAATGAGTATCACGCATAAGTGCAGCATAAAAACCATACACTTAGAAGTCTAAAAATCTTTTGTTTATAAGTAAAAGCAGATTGAACATTGCTATAATAGTGTAGCTCTAAGATAAACTGATGATTACTGTTGAACCACTGTGGCCGTACTCACAACGGAATTTCCGAAAGGAAACGATTCCTCAGGTAAATCTTGATATTTTTCGTATTACAACTTTCATATTATTTGCCTTTTGTAAAAAATAACGTATATAATTTTTTTTAATAATTCACTTAAAATTAACATTTTGCATTCCTTCTCTACATAATATCGTGTGCCATAATATTTCATATCCTAAAGAGATATGTTTATTATTTGAATGCTCTAAAAAATTATTAATAATTATTATCTATTTATTTACTAAAAATTAATAACCAAATTGTTTTGCTGTATAAATGAACCATTTTCAAGCTAGTATTATATTGGTCCGGGAGCCAGCAGCAGATTTTATGACCAAGTTCCTCTCAAGCGGTAATTAGTAAAATGCATCAAAGTATAGTATTATGAAGCCTCGTGAACGTCAGCTGGAGCTCGGTTGGGGGGAAGAGCGGTTGTAGCCTCCCGTATCAGCTGACGGTTTTTCCACCAAGATACAGCCAGCTGACATATATATTTATCCACAGTTACATATAAGCTATCATCAGGTAAATTTTTGTTTGAGAGGAAATAACGGACAATAAATTTTTCTTTAAATTTAACTTTCGTGTTCGAGACACCAGCTGACGTATAATACACCATGTTGTAACCAGCTGACTATTTTTTTTCGTTGAGATATTGGGTTAGCTACAATTTGACAAATTTTTAGCTGAGAGGAAATGAATGAATGAATGTATTTTTTTTCCTATGTGCGTGGGAGGCTACAACCGCTCACCCCCCCAACCGAGCGCCAGCTGACGTTCACGAGGCTTTATAATACTATACTCTCATGCGTCTGACGAATTATCTCTTGAGAGGAAATAATTAACCAAATTTGCACCTGGCTCCCTAACCATATTATTATCTGTGATAATAATGTGAAATAAAATAAAACGTGATGATATCTTCCGTTCTCTTTTTCACTCATACCAAAATTGTACATGTACATCTTACAGGATTAAGAATTGACAAGGAACTTTTCAAACAGGTCTAATAATAATTATTTTTTTTTACAGAAAACTAAGCCACATTTACAAAAAAATTGTCAAAACTAGACATTTTCAATCGTCGAAAGTTTTGCGGTAACAAACCCTAAAAAAAAGAAATACCTCTACAAGTATATCGAATTTAGAACCTAACACTTTTTAACATGGTTTTACATTTACGTAACGAATTTCAAACGCTCGCCTCCACCAGTTAAACTTTAAAGCTATATGAAAATTACATGATAACTTTTAAAATTACTTCAATTTGCCGTCTTATCGATCAAGCGATTTCTTCCAGATAACCTTGGCATTATCATATTCTTGTTATCACTACAAAGCGATTTCTTCCAGGCAACCTTGGCAATATAATATTCTATTCATGTTCGTCAAACATTTTGTCAGTATGACTGTGGTATGACTCCACAGTGGATACTCATTACGATCAAATGACTCAGTCGCTGTTGCTATGAATAAAATTGGTGAAATTTAACCACCGTAACTGCCTAGTGACTACTACTTTTTACAAGGGCAATAAAGATATAAGAAACTTTTAACTATATAAGTATTTATTTATATACTTATGTTTATCTGCCATATGGTTTCCATAACACAAGCGAAAAGCTTAGTATGGGATCAGATCGTGTCGTGTGTGAAAATTGTCCTGAAATATTTATTTTTCCTTGGTCGTTTATAACGTACCTATGCGATAGCCGATAACCAAGTATGATAATAAAAGTATTACAGATTCCCAAACTTCATTTTATTACAGGTATGATGTATATAGTATGTTATTCTTTCTCTTTTTTTTAGTTTTTCATGTTACATAAATAAATAAAAATGTTTTAAAGGTATTTTTATAAATGCGAAAGTAACTCTGTCTGTCTGTCTGTTACTCAATCACGTCTTAACTACTGAACCAATTTGCATGAAATTTGGTATAGAAATATTTTGATACCCGAGAAAGGACATAGGCTACTTTTTACCCCAGGAAATAGGATAGGTTTTATCCCGGAAATCCCACGGGAATTATTAAAAAAACAAATATGTACATACAACATGATTTATCATCGTATTGCACGCCTCATAAGCGAAGCGTTGAGGTGGGTACTACTGTCACTTCGCGCAAAACATCTGATTTATCAAACTTAAAATGTCTTTATGTATCATACATTGCACTTGTAAGATAATACATACACACACATATTAAGAAAAAACACTATTTTTAACGTTCATGATAGTTTTGATGTCATTTTTGTTATTTAAACTAGTTAAAAAACAGTTTTAAAAAGTTCTGTCTTGGACGTCCGTGTGTCTGTATGTGCGGATCCTTTTTCTTGTTAACACGATAGCGACCGAAATACTTTACTAATCGAGTCTTTTTTTTTTCTCTTACGTTTGAGTATGCTCAGGAATAGAACCCTTTCATTTTTCAGGGTCTGATTCGATGTGGTTTAATTGTTATTAAATAAACAAAAATAATAATTAATAAATATTTATTAAAAAAAAAATTATGAGGCGTGCACTTTTGGATTTTCCAAATTATTTATCATTTGCTTTAATGACCAGCACACGGACTATGATACAAGTGAATCCCAATGAACTATAGACATGTGTAAACTATTTGAATCCTTACTGCTCTAATTGAAAACGATATAAAAAATCGTAACAGCAATACAATGATCGCGTAACACGCTTTCTTCAATGGGCCACAAGTATTGTACTCACGTCCTCAGTTACGTATCGTCAGATATATAACGCGGCTTCGCCCCAGGGTATTCACAGTACTTCCTCGGACTGCACATCCAACCCTAAGCAAACAGCCATGAACACCAAGGTAAATTATTTATAATTTTTTCAATAACAAACAATTTCTTTGACCTTTAAAGTTAATTGTCACAAGGGTTAATCTTATTTTAAAAACATAATTTTAACAATCAATTTATAATTCGCTCTCCTTATATAGATTTATAAAAATAATTTTTATCACTGCCTTCAAGTAACTGCCCATTAGTGCTTTGCATACTGTCAAAAATAAATTAATATTGATTTTGATATTAACCTACTTAACATTTTTAATTTGCATCTACAATCTACATTGAGCTTACAATAACGACAAAAGCTCTTAAGATTTAATTCGAACATTTATTTAATACGATTTATGATCCACCAGAAGTATACAATGTCATAGTAGATCAGAAGCATTTGTTATTATCATGCAATCGGTACCGGTACGCGGTGATAGCATCACCTCGTCGTGACATGCTCGATTGACTAACATTTCCATATCGGCTTAATTTGCGACACCACCCTCTTTCTAGATGCTTCTATTTGTTGGATCTAATGACTGTGATAGAGTAGGAAAAATCTCTTATACAAATATGATTGTATTTATTTTTATTTTTATGTAGAAGAAAGGGGCTAAATGTGCAATAAAAATGTTTTTATTGTGCCGAGATTGTCTAAAGTTAAAAAAAATAGGTAATATAAAGCTAAATAATGATTAATGCACACTTTCTTGCACATATAAAACTCTTTCGTATTCTGAAGTAAATTTAAACGATTTTATATTATTTACATTACAATTTACTTATTAATTATAGAAGTTATAGATATTTAAATATGTAGTTGCAATTTTTTGCATTGTATGTATATGACGATTGACGATTAGAAATTTCAGTCATTCGAATAGCATACTGATATGAAATTATAATAACATTAATAATAATTTAGGTGGTACATTTATTTATTGATACGTTTAATATTCACGACACTATTACGAAAAGTGATCCTTTCTTTTGAAGCAGGAACATGGCGCAAGTAGCGCGTGCAGTATTCAGTTCGCGCACGTTCGGCGCATATCAATGGAGTGACCAATTCGATCCAATCGTTGTTGTTATTGTGTAATGGATCTATGTTATCTATTGTGCATCATGTCGTAATTTTATTTGTTTTCGTTTGTTGGCCATTCCTTTAAATGAATCCTCACTCCATTTCAATGTCGCAAAAGTTTTTAGAAAAAAATTAACACCAATTTATGCAAACGAAATCTTCATACAACAATATTTTAATAACATTTTTTCTTACAGATTGTAGTATTCATCTGCCTGGTGGGCGTTGCCACCGCTAGCGTAGTAGGACCAGTTCCAGTAGCACGCGTCGACCCCTTACCTCAATACTCCTTCGGCTACGACGTCCAAGATTCCTTAACTGGGGATTACAAAGGACACCAGGAACACAGGAACGGAGATCTCGTAACTGGCTCATATTCCGTCGTCGACCCAGACGGTACCAGGAGGATTGTGGACTACGCTGCTGATCCGTTGAACGGATTCAACGCTGTTGTTCGCCGTGAGCCTCTAGTGGCTGCTGTTGCCGCTAAGGTTGTAGCTCCTGCGCCTGTTGTAGCCCCAGCGCCTGTACTAGCGCCTGCACCAGTAGCACACGCTCCATTGTTTGCTCCTGCCCCTGCTCCACTAGTTGCCCGTGCGCCAGTAGTTGCCCCAGCTCATTATGCCACAGCACACTATGCCCCAGCGCATTATGCCCCAGCGCATTACGCACCCGCGCATTACGCTCCAGCTCCAGTCGTGAGGGCGCCTCTCTTCGCGCCCGCCCCCGCACCTCTATACGCCCCCAGAATAGCCAGTCCTTACTGGTAGATGAATTATTACAATTTTCTTGTTGACTGCTTGTATATACCTATTATGATTAAGGATTTTTCTACTTAAATGTTATTTATGTTATTAAAAAGAATTGAAACAAATTTATTTATTTTTATTTCAATCTCTATGTATACGTCATTAATGGAAAACAATTGTGAGAATCTATACCTACTAATATTATAAAGCTGAATAGTTTGTTTGTTTGTTTTCTTGAACAAGATAATCTCAGGAACTACATGTCCGATTTGAAAAATTAATTCAGTGTTAGATAGTCCATTTATAAATGAAGTCTTACACTTGAGCTCTAGTAGCTTTCGAAGTGACTTCTTATAAGTACTTTTTTTCAACTATTTATAACTTTAAAGAAACCAGACGCAGTAAACAAACTATTACATATAATATACATATAGGTACATATTACAGTATATTACACTTAGGTATATAGGTACTTGTAAAAGTTGCTGCGGTCAAACGCCCAGGGTGAAATTTTCTTTTCATTTTTATGTTTTGTTTTGATAACAAGGAATACAAAAAATAAACATTCTTTAGCAAATTTATGAAAAGTACATGTTACCGGAAATCTATGAAATCAAACAATTGTATACAAATCCTAGGAAATGTGTACAATTCCGATACCATTTAGGAAATTTATAAAATATTGTTTAAAAAACTATTTAATATCCTAGGAAATGTATAATTTTTCTCGGAATTGTATATAATTCCAATATCGAATTAGGAAATGTATAAAGCTTTCTGTGATAAAACACGTTGTTATTTTTTTTTAATTGTACTTAGCACTTATTGAGACAATCGGGTAACAGTCATACCGGAAAATAATAATAATATGTTCATATTATCTTACTAATTAACATTTCTAAAATAAACTACATTTCCCATTGCTATTTAGGAAATTTATAGAATTCCTAGGAAATGTGTAATGTGTAAGTATAAAATAATTTAATTCACACATTTCCGTGCGATTTTAGGAATTACATACATTTTCTAGGAATTGTATACAATGACGGATTACATACATTTCCGTTAACATATATAAAATATATTTTTGAATTAGTTGCAAATTGCAGTTAAAATTTAACTCAAGGAGCACCTTTGGCTATAATTTAATATAAATGCCATGATAGCCATCTTACCAAATCGAGACCAATTTTTGTAACATTTACGAGTATTTATTCAGACACATACATGATAACTGAAAAAGGCTTTATAGCGACCTTTATGATAACAACGTTTTCGATGGCCACATTCCGGCTAAGACCGCGACCTTGTCATAACGAACAAATGAAAGCGAAAGTATAAGCTCGGTAGGCGCAGGGATCAATTACATATGAGCGAAGTGTGATAACGTGTGGTAAAGCGAATATAAAAAGCCTTCGCCGATTCTACATATCAGTACGATTCTGTATTCTATCAAATCGAAACCAAAATGGCATTCAAGGTATTTCTACAAAAATTACTTATTGAACAGCATTTTTGATAAGAATTCGAAACATATTATCCAATAATTCTATAAATAAATTAGTTTATATGATCTTCATAAACGTCATTGTAAAAAAACGAAAATAGAGTAAAAATTTTTAGTATTAAAAAAGAAAAAAAAATATAATAAAACTCATATTTTTGTTACAGTTCGTAGTATTCAGCTGTTTGGTAGCTGCGGCTAGCGCTGGTCTATTTCCAGCTGCTCCCTTAGCCTACTCAGCTCCTCTGGCCTACTCCGCCCATGGTCTCCACGCTCCAGTCGCCTATGCTGCTCCCGTTGCAAAGGTTGCCGTCGAAGAATATGACGCACATCCCCGTTACAGCTTCTCCTACGACGTTCAAGACGGACACACTGGTGACTCTAAAACACAACACGAAACTCGCGACGGCGATGTTGTTCAAGGCTCTTACTCCGTTGTCGACCCCGATGGCACCAAGCGTACCGTTGAATATACCGCTGACCCCCACAATGGTTTCAACGCTGTCGTACACAGAGAACCTCTCGCCGTGAAAGCTGTCGCTCCAGTTGTCGCTAAAATCGCTGCTCCAGTTTCGTACGCCGCTCCAGTGGCATACGCTTCTGCTCCCGTAGTACACGCGGCACCTGTAGCATACTCTGCCCCTCTATACCACCATTAAATTATTTTTAATACCTAACTCTCGCCATAATGTAAATTACGAAATAAAATAATTATTTATTCAAAATATATTGTAGTTTATTTCATATAAATATAAGTAACTGTGTTATAAAAGTGTTAAGTATAAATACTTAAATATCAAAAACCTGGAAACCAAGAGTGTCTGACTTTGGTGGGGCTGGTAAAGCGCGCTCAGGACCAGGAATAACAGATAGTCCTCTTTGTCGACGACGTCGACGCTCAGCACGTGATTCTCCTGCTTCTGGCTTTCTAGGTAATACAGAGAATCGACGGCCAGCTGGTACTGTAGACATCCGTTTGAATAAAACGCTAGTATCCACACGTTGTACCTCGTCCATAACCCCTAAGATCTGTTTCTCACGCTGAATTATCGCTTTCCTTTCATCAGCTGATACGGTCTCAGCGGCCATTTCTGCACATTTACTCAAAAATGCTTGCACTCTTTCTGGGTCATTTAACTTTTTAGAGTATTCATAAGCTTCTTCAACCTGTATTCGAACTTCATTAGCATTGCCTTGTTGCATGTCCCCACTCATTAAAACAAAAAGCCCATTCAACCACCAAGTTACATTTCCAATTTCTTGAGCTTCACGCTGACAGCGCTTAGCGTAAAATTTGGCTAAGGCATAATTCTTTTGTGTGCAAAGTAAACGTGCTAATTCATACATTAACCAACATTTCATTGTAGAATTTTCACACATTTCAAGTGTAGCAACTACTTTTTCTGTGGCTTGTTTGATATCAATGAACTTGTAAGGATAATTAGCCATCACAGAGTCAAAGGAGGTCGGTCTTCCTACTGGTAGACCCATAAGGAAAGCAATTCGGCGTCTATTACCACGTTCACTAAGAGTATAGGAAAGACGATGTTGAGCCAAATATCCTTCACCGACTGCTCTGTACAATCGATCTGTATAAATGTCTTTATCCGGTAGAGTGCGAGGAGTTTTATTATCCAGAAACAATTGCATACGTTCAGCTTGCGCTATTAAATCCATAATACGATTTTCACGTAAACTTTTTTCAATTTGTTTAAGAAGCCTTTCAGATGTTCGAGCTCCAATCTCACGCTCCTTGACCAGTACTGCATCTTTATATTTGTTTTGATGCTTAGATTCTGCTTTCTCTGCTAATTTAATCGTATAATATGGTCGTTGCGCACGTAGCATATCTTGCCTCTCAGTTAATGATCTAAGTGCCTCTTTAACTAATCCTTTTAATTCTTTACTTCCACCTGCATTGGCAGATTGCAGTCTAGGATCTTCTGTCAAATGCTGAAGAAAGAATTTATCGTAAGCCATTGGACCAAGGTACTTCATGGCAAGAACGCGAGCTAGTGTCAAATGTTTTCTAGCTTGCATTTGTGTCAGCTTTTTTTTGCGCTCAGGTTTGGGAATTCGAGAAACATGTAATGGTTTTTTTTCCTCTTCGCCAGCGGGGTGTGCAGCTTCTTGTTGTTTTATTAGGGGTAAGAAATCTACCATAACATTGCCAGCGTTGACACCGATACAATCCTGAATCGTTTCTACTCCTTGATTTATTCCTTCCATAAAATAAGGAGGTTGACGTCGTACTCGTGCTCCACGATAATTCATAACGACTGATCTCTCGAAATCAGACATAGTGTACATAGCGCGAGCTTGCATATTACGGGCATTCATATTATGCGGCTCTAGTTTCAAGGCAAGTTCCGCATCAGCATAAGCCTGAACCGGCTGTACGGCGTCTGCACATACTTGACTTCTTCCAGTGAGCATTCGCACATCATCCGGAGCATTCTTATAAGCTTCATCATAAGATGCTTTCGCTTTTTCGAATTGCTCTAAACGCCGCAAATAAGCACCACGTTCCCGGTACACCGTCAAAGCACCATATAATTGTTTTTCCTCCATATTAACTTTAGTAATAAAGTGTGTTTATAATTAAAAATAGTTTACAAAAAATAATACTTCATGCTTATCGCAAGAATCATGTTCCAATTTATTCATGGTTTGTTAGTAAAACCCGTCTTAAAATTTAATGACACTACGAAATTGACATAGTATCTTTTTATTTTTAGAATAATGAATAGAATTCATATAGAATTAAATTATATCCACAGATTATATCTGTAGAAACCAAGTAGAAACTCTATTGTATTTTTAGAAGTTATAGCAAAGAGTCGAAAAACAGAATGTTTGCGATGTTTTCTACCTAAATTGCCGAACTTTTTTATTAAAGTGAAACTTTTATTACATCGTCTCAAACTTTACGTGTACTTAAATAAAATAAATTATTGTCAAATAAAAAAGTTTAATGGCCATAGTCAAGATCAGTCCAAGTAGTTTAAGCAGCAACAACAGGAGCAGCCAGCCTGGCGACTGGAGCGTAAGGTGCTGGGTAGGCCGCTAATCTCGCAAAGGGTGAATTGTATGCAATGGGTGCATACGCTGCTGGGGCGGTGTAAGCGGCCGTGTATCTTGCAACGGGGGCGGCTACTAGGGGAGCGGCGGCAACGGGGGCAGCAGCAAGACGAGCGGGGACCACAGCTGGTTCAGCGACGACTGCGGGCGCTGCAGCCACCAATGGCTCCTTGCGCACTACCGCGTTGAATCCATTGACTGAATCAGCGGAATAATCAACAGTGCGGCGTGTGCCATCTGGGTCGACGAGCGAGTACGATCCTTGTACGAGATCACCGTCGCGTTGTTCCTGCTGGCTCTTGTAGTCGCCAGTCAGGGAATCAGCTACGTTGTACCCAAATCTGTATTGTGGGAGAGAATCGAATTCTTCCAATCTAGCTGCTACTGCAGGTGCTGCGATTACTGGAGCGGCTGGAGCTCCTACGTATACGCTGGCACGGGCGATAGCCACGATGCAGGAGAAGACAACGAACTGTAAATAAGAAAAACAAGCATTAATTTAAATCACTAATTTTTACTTCACTTATAATCAAATTCAATAATTATGTAAATTGATTCATGATAAAAGATTTTAACACATTGTACTAAACATTCAAAAAGCTGTTCATATTACACTCTCTCACAGATTTTAAAACAAATAGAGTAATTATATCACATTACTCTTTGAATATGTTACATTTATGTACGTCACAGTCGTACTTGAAATAGTGACACGGATTTGCGAGGGCGAGACTAGTGCAATTGCGCAATGCTTGCGCAGAGAAATTACTAACTAGCTTAGAGGACCGTTAGTCAAGGACGCGTTTACGTCCTCCTCAGAATTTAAATTACATAGGCGTTTAAAAATATTCTATGTAGCATTAGTTACAGTTATTAATCACGTTTCAAGTTTAATTAAACAAATACATTGTAAGTATTTGATTTATAGTGAAACAGTTATAATTAAAGATAGAGAGTGTTTAAAATCACGATTAAAATTAAAATGATTATTAGTTAAATTTTAAGTATGAGACAGTAGTCTTGATACCCTTCTAATATGTTTCACACTCAGTAAAATATTTGACAAAAATCACAAATATCACCATCTGAAAAATTAATGATGCAATAGCTAGGTAATGACTAAAAATTAACAAAAAATTAAGTTTACAATTGTTTTAAATTTGTGAAAATCGAAAAATGTTTACCTTAAAGGCCATTGTTGTTAGGATGAGTTGGTTATGAAGCCAAGTGTGACTATGCTGGTGTCAGGAGCATCGAGGTATATATAGGGGCAGATGGTTGTGACACTGGGCCAAGTTCGCGTTTAGTATTGTACGGACATCACTTTGGATGTGCTCGCAATTGAAAATGAGCTGCAATTTGTCAATGGCAGAAAATTCGAACGTTTTTGACTTTCGGCCAACATTATGAAACTGAACGTTGAGATGCATCAGTGAAAGCAGCAGGTTTACTGTTTGTAGGCAATTACAATTAAGTATTAACATTAACGAATAATTGTATTTTCTAGGTAATTGAATCGAAGACGTATTTTTTTTTGTGTGGTGTCTCTCAATGTTAGCCAGAAGGGCTTCTACATTTTAACGCGGACGCGGGGGTGAACTGAAGGTTCACCCTGGTAGCGACATGCACAAGGGCGTCCCCCCTTGACGGGGATCTCGAACCTCGGCTTGAGCTGTCGCTTGAGTGGAGGAGGCCAGAAGCCCAGAAGGGCCCTAATCGGACGGGTCGAAGACGTAGTACCTATACATTTACATCAATTCCATAACTTACAGTTAACCAAAATATATAAATCAGTGCTAGCAAGAGTTTGTAAAGATTTCGATCTACTCGATAAAAAGTTCAAATCTTATTAATTAAATTGATACGTTTGAATTTTGATCAATCAAAAATACGAGTACATAAATAGTAAAATAGTAGGGTACAATATAAAATGTTTCTAAATTATCTACAACATAACCTAAAATCGAGAGATTTAACTACATATTATTAAATAAACAAATAAACATATTTTATTAGATATAATAATTTATAAAGTGTATAGAATTGTTGCATCTAGGTACATATATTCTATATTATGTACCCTATACTTGTAATTTTTTCGTTAAGATCAAATCATTAATTTGCTTTATTAAATTCACTCTCTGGAAGAAACTTACAAAATATTCTATTGAACTTTTTGTCTGTTTTCCTAACTTTTTTTGCTTTCTGTCTGTTTTTTCGGTTATAAAACTGGCACTACTTAAAAAGAAGATTAGTTAATTAATTGAACGGCAAATTAAGGTGATTTACATAGTTCGATAGAAATTACAGATATTAATAAGCTCTCTTATATTAATGTAAAGTCGAAAAAACTTTGGACTATCTAAGCTAATAAAACAAATTGGAAGAGTATGTATGTTTGTTTTCGAACGAGCTTATCTCAGGCATTATAAGGTGCTAATTATATAATTGGTTGTGTAATTTGTTGATTGACCAAATATCAGGCCCCGGACAGCTACCTATAAGCTATAATTCACGGCTAGTTGAATTATAATTACATAATATCATAAAATTTAAACGTACCGTATCAACGTAACGTACTGTATATTTCTATTTTGTACTCTATAGCGCATCTATCTGTTTGATTGTGTCGCATTTATTTCATGATTTATAGAAGCACTAATAACAAAATTTGTGTTTGCCCAAAAATTATGTCCTACCTATCTGTTACTTAGGCATATTACATTATTTGTAAAAAAAACACTTATGCAGCATGGAAAAAATAGTCTTATAACATAAATTCAAATACATTTAATCGTAAAAATAATTTATTTACATTTAAGTACATATATACAGTTTATGCTAATTTAATTAGTGGTGGTATAGGTTGCCGGAGTAGGCAATGGGTGCAGCGTGATAGTTCACGGGATTAGCGTGAAAGTTCACGGGAGTAGCGTGATAGTTCACGGGAGTAGCGTGATAATTCAGGGGAGTAGCGTGATAATTCACGGGGGCAGCGTGAACAACGGGGGCCACCGCTTTCGCAACCACGGGCGCTACTTTTACACCGAGAGCTTCCTTGTGCACGACCGCGTTGAAACCGTTCACGGGATCAGCTGTATAGTCCACAGTGCGCTTTGTGCCATCAGAATCTACCAGGGAGTAAGAACCGTGTACGACGTCACCGTCGCGGCTCTCGTGTTGGCTCTTGGAATCTCCTGTGAGGCTGTCGTGGACGTCATATGCGTAGCTGTATTGCGGGTGCGCGTCGTATTCTTCAACTTTCGCTACTGGGGCAGCATAAGCTACTGGTGAGGAATAGGCAACCTTGGCGACTGGTGCTGAAGCGTAAACTGGAGCAGCGTGGTATGCAACTGGAGCGTGAGAGATCAGTCCAGCGCTAGCGACCGCTACCAAGCAGGCGAGGATAACGAACTGTAAACATAAACATACAGTCAGTATTAAATATTATTTATAAATATTAAATATTATTTAATAAATTTTATTTTTTTACGTTCAACGATTAAAATCTATAAAATACAAGTAAGTAATCAATATATTCAAGTATATTCATAATTTTCCCAAAATTTTATTGGAGAGAAATTATAATTCGAAATTCAGTCAATGTGTCACAGTGGAATGCTAAACTTGAAAAGCTGTCTCAATTAATGTAGCTTAAATGTTTCCGACATTTTAAATAATCCACATTAACATTATTGAAAACACATTAGTTTCTTCTTTAACGAAATTTATACATTTCATTTATTTAGTACTTGTTAAAAAAATCATTTCGGTATCAATCACTTGAGGAATTTAACACACTATGATTTTAGTTCGTTTTCTAATTCAACATTTGTACGTGACTTTTATTAACCAACCTTAAAAGCCATTGTAGTTTACTGTTGTAAGCTTCAATATGATATGATGCTTAAGAAAGCTTGCATACATTTTATATGGTGGCCCAAAACGCCGTAGGCTGACAATAAAGTATGGAGGCTTTACACGCGCGGCTTGATGACACATTCCGATCAATACAGTTGTATTTCAGTTGATATGGTACAAGGACTACACGGTGTAAATGCCAGGCTCTGTACATTTATCAAAGAATCGGGCAATAAAAATTAAAAAGACGGAAATTGCTTTTTTATGGATAACTAATTAAATCTAAGAACATATTATGTCGTACTGCATTTATTTTCATAAATTTTGAATCTCGTCAAATCGTAAATATATAAAATCGCGAAATTATTTTTTTTTTTCTATAAAATATCGACAAAAGAAAAGTTATGCGTTTATCTAAATAATTATAGGTTATACAGTAAGAATATAAATGTGTATTGCTAAAGCTTAATTTATATATTACAACTATAGGTAGTTTAAATACATGTTTGTTTAAATTTTTTTGTTTAAAATATGTTTCATTGCAAAGTGTGGACAGGCGGGTAATCATAAAAAAGCTTTATACGAATATAAAAGGTATTTTTCCTAAGAGTGTCCATATTTTCACGAGGTTTAAAATTGGTAGCATGATATTATTTGTAGATAAGTGAGAGTATACTTAATATTATAATAGTAGAGCATTGAAAGAAAATATTAAATAATATATTATTATTTTCTAGTACATATAATCTAAACTTTTTTTTTAAATTGGAGATATCTATTTTAATCTAAACTATTTTATGAATTAATACTGAATAGGTCTTAACTCTTTATAATTATACAATCAAAAAGTTAGCTTTCTCTACCAACCGCCCGTAATATGAAAATACTGATTATGCACTTAATTAATTATTTTTCATATATAAATATTTGTCACATATGCATTTTTATAAGTATAATCTCAAAAAAATATTTCGAAAAATGCCCTATGAAAATAATATTATCTGACAAATCATATTGGCTGAGTCTATTAATACGGGTACTGTACGAACAATTTATAATACAGTAGCACCTCTATAAGTCGAATATCAAGGGAGACGCCAAAAAATTCGAGTTATAGAGTTTTCAACTTATGGAGGATTTCGACTTAGGCGGATTTTGATTCGACATATAGAGTTTGAGGTTTATTCTTATAAATTTTGGGTTAGAGAGGTAAAATAAATTAAAATTCAACTTGCAGAGGTCACAAACATGTTTTTATTTATTATAAATCAACATTATTTCAAATCATTTTAAAATAAAAAATATGGCATTAAAAAAGTCAGTATTTTTTTTGCTTTAGATAATTTGGTTGTTCTCTAGCATTTTATAATCTATAAAGAGCAGAAAATTCTTCTTTTTGAAAGATACTGGTTTGCTTTATAAAATTTCGTAAGGTATTCAATGCGGTTCTTGCCTCTTTGATGGAAACCCATGGAGCGCATGTACTATTCACGTCTTCTATGTCATCTTAATTTTCATTAGTACACTTCATTAGTATCGGTTTTCTGAGCTACTGAATCGATAATTTCGTCATCAGATACAAACACGTGTTTCGTGAGTCATAAATTAATTATCGTATACTCCTAAAATGTTTTCTAAGAAACAGTAGTGTACTTGCACTGTCGGCAAGTTCTTTAAGTCGGTAACTTATTTTTGTTCGAACAATAGAGGTAATAAATTCCAAATCATCAAGTTATAAAGGTTGTAAAATAAAACGTTGCTATGTTCGAGATACAGAGGTCAAATTTGATTTTTCGAGTTATAGAGTGAAAATATGTACCAAAATGGCTTGGAGGGACTCGGTGATTATTTCGACTAACAGAGGGACAAAATTTCAAGTAATAGAGGTTTTCGGGTTTGAAGGGAAGGGAACAAGACATTTTTTCGAGATTTGGAGGTTTTTGACTTATCGAGGTTCGACTTAACGAGGTGCTACTGTAATTAATACAGGTACTGGACAAACAATGTATGTATTATTATTCGTACAGAAGTCGTAGGTACGAATAATTTTATTTTATCAAGTCTAATCATCCAGAATGACAATGACAAGCTAATCATCCAGTTCATTCTTAATTTAAAAAAATTGAATAAATGTAGGAATAAATATAATTTATTCGTACAGTACCCGTACAAATAGTCACATCGAATCATATTCCTCTGGGTTACAGGCTGGCAATTGGTGGTCATTAGATTTTTACTTTCTTCTTCCAAGTCCTTTTATCTCTTTTCTCTATATATGAAAACTAGCTGCTCCGCGCGGTTTCACCCCCGTGGCTCCACCCCTGTTGGTCTTAGCGTGATGATATATATTCTATAACCTTCCTCGATAAATGGGCTATCTAACACTGAAAGAATTTTTCAAATCGGACCAGTAGTTCCCGAGATTAGCGCGTTCAAACAAACTCTTCAGCTTTATAATATTAGTATAGATTTAAAATGAATCCCTATTGGCTATTACACTTGGTCAAGGCATCAAGCGTGAACGGCTCGACTGATTTCGATAATTTTTATTATGATGTGTTATAGTCAGGAGAATTTTATGAAAGAAAAACTCAATAAATTTGTGCCAAAAAATTATGAAAAAGCGAAGGCGAAAACATAACGGCCATATAAACCTCACGGGTTCGACAATTTACGCGAACGTTCGGGACTCGGGTCCGCAGGATTGAAAAGAATACAGTTTTGTTGCACAACAATACACAATAACAACGCCTAAATGTAGATATTTGTTAGGTATGTTTCAAAGATCTAGTTATAACTTTGTAATCTAGATCTGCATTCAACATTTACCATTATGTTTGTGTTATAATTCAGAAATTATTGTAAGTACTTGTAATAGAGGCCATTTAACAACAAAAACAAAACGAAAGCACTAAAACAAACTATAAATTACTGACAGTTAATGACATAGTAAGTTTCGATAACCTTTCAGCATTTGGATTTACTCAGCAAAAGCAAGTAGGTCATACAAGATAATAACCAAATAATATATTATGATAATATCGATATTATTAAGATCGATTTGACCTTATGTTGTTCTTTTGTGTTATTTTACAATTTTAAAATCTTCTTTATCTTCTTCGGGTCTCAAATGCATTTTCATGAAACAAAGAAAAACTATAAATTTATTTTATAATACATTTATTTATATGCAATAAATATAGTATTTAATACTTTAGGGTCGTATATTGACTAGTTCGTTGTTCAGTGGTGGTAGAGGGGGGCGGAGTATGCAAGTGGGGCAGCGTGAACGACGGGGGCAGCGTGGACGACGGGGGCAGCGTGGACGACTGGGGCAGCGGCGTAAGCAACAGGTGCAGCTACTTTAGCGACTGGAGCAACAGCTTTCACAGCGAGAGCTTCCTTGTGTACAACAGCGTTGAAACCGTTGTGGGGATCAGCGGTGTATTCAACGGTACGCTTGGTGCCATCGGGGTCGACAACGGAGTAAGAGCCTTGGACAACATCGCCGTCACGGGTTTCGTGTTGGCTCTTGGAGTCACCGGTCAAACCGTCTTGAACGTCGTACGCGAAGCTGTATTGGGGATGGGCGTCGTATTCTTCAACTGCAACCTTGGCGAGTGGGGCTGCGTGCACAACTGGTGCAGCGTGGACCACGGGCGCGGCAGCATACGCTACTGGAGCTGGGTGGGCGGTGTAAGCCACGGGGCTGATGACACCGGCTTGCGCAGCGGCGATCGCGCATACGAATACGACGAACTGAAAAGATAAACACGTTTTTGTTATTTTAAAATTTAAATTAGGACACACGCCGGTACGGTCATATGTGTGACACAAATTAAAAAAATTTCATGAGTAAAATTTAAGATTTATTCAGCGTTATTGTAAATTCAACCTTCCTGAACGGATTTATAATAATCCTGGAATCTGAGATCCTTAAGCCAGCTTTTGTCTATTAAATACTATTATAAAATAACCATTAACAATAAAAGCAAGAACAATCGACAAATAACTATATGCCTATAGTGAACCCACCTTAAAAGCCATTTTGAAAAGGGATGGACAGTGACTTCACTGAGGAAACCTCAATTTGAATGTGCCGTAATACAAACAGAAGCGAGTTTTTATACGATCGCTGAAAGCCTCGGGCATTGCAATATACCACATCGCAGACATACGCGACAGTAACCGGATACTTTTTAAGAGTGATAGTATTTATATGCAGATACAAATAAACAGAAGCCTTTTTAATTTGTTCGTGTAATGCGAAACCAGAGCAAGTATGCTTTGATTGATCTCCTCAAAATATCACTTGCGCTCAGCTTTCTTTAGGCGACATCCTTGACTTCATATTTTTTTATTATCGCCATACAATACCGTTTTACAGAAATATAAAGGTTTATAATTTTGTAAACTTATGTTTAAATTATTAGGTGCGTTAATATTTTTCTATTATTATTATTATAACGTCTAAGTCTTTATAAAAAAGCTCATGAAACTTGCGATAGATCCTTGGATAGATCATACAATTCATTTCGATAAACATCGATCGTTAAATACATAGTTTAATTATCCTTTTTTGATTTTTATTTACATCTCAAATATTTTGACAGAAAAAAAAGTAAAATATTTCAATTGTCATAATAGAGTGCCATAAGAAAAGTTTATGTGAGAATATCGTGAGATCTAAGATCGTGAGAAGTAAGATTTTTCCCTCGTTTATACATGAATTATATGTATTGTAACACATCAGTTTGTAGTATTCTGTATCCCCATGATTACTTTATTTTACCACCCACCTGATAATTAACTAAGATTCATATAAAATCATATAAATACCTTATTATCACATACACCTCTGAAATCCATACTCCATACTAATATTATAAATGCGAAAGTAACTCTGTCTGTCTGTCTGTTACTCATTCACGCCTTAACTTCTGAACCAATTTGCATGAAATTTGGTATAGAGATATTTTGATACCTGAGAAAGGACATAGGCTACTTTTTACCCCGGGAAATAGGATAGATTTTATCCCGGTAATCCCACGGGAACGGGAACTATGCGGGTTTTTCTTTGACTGCCAACTTTATATAACTTTATATATGACGACTTTATATACCAAACAAGAATTTTAACGAAACTATATTTTACCTACAATCCACATCATACATACTTTCAATTAAATATTTCGATTACACGCATTATGCTATCCCGTAAGACGTTCTCTACATCCTAATCTGATAAACCTTGAAAACTTATTATATATTTGTACTAGATTTCCCCGCGTGGCTTGCCCCGCCTTGTAGAAAACTTAACACTAAAGCCTTCCTCAAGAACCAATCTATCAATTAAAGAAAAACATCAATACTCGTCGTGCCGTAGTTTTAAAGAATTAAGCATAGGCAACATAGGGGCGGACAGACAGCGACGTTGTTTTATATTACGTAGCGATGTAATGAAGAACAATAAAACCTTAATAGTTAAATATCAGACTTAAGCCTAAAATAAAGCACTGTCATATTTTTTTTATATATTTAATTTGTACACAATACAATGAAGTAGTTAACATGGTTTCAGCATTAAAAAAATATATACATATACAGTTTTTATATAACTGTTTCCTATAACAATGTTTGTGCGCAGATCGCAATGAGCTTTTGGAAAGCTTTATCCCCGTTCCGCCGCGGTGGTCGCCGCCTGTACGGTCAATTTCACGACACATTGGATCAGCTGACGGGAATAGAGAAACGGGAAATGCTTGCCCATTTAGCAGGCGATTGCGATCCTTTTCGAATTATGGCTATTAGAAAAGGTAAATTAAGCTGATGTCTTACTGGCTCATTAAGTTACGAAACACTTGATTTATTTACAAATAAAAAAATCGAACAGTAAATTCAGAATTTCTTTAGGAAAATAATAAAAAATAATTTAAAGATAACATAAGAAATGTAGCTCAACAAAGATGATGTCAGCATGTTCTGTCTGGATAGTAGGTTAGAGTGAGAATTTTTATTGTAGATGACATATAGGTAGAGCATTAATCATTATTCTTTGAGATGTTCTTCGTAGGCATACACAACGCAAACATAATCAGTTTAAATAAACATAATCAGTTTGGAATGAAATATGAATATCTTACATTACAATATATTTTTAACGCCATCTATTATTAATTGAAGACACTAAGAGCGTATACGCATTATGCGGGTAACCGCATTGCGGGTAGCCGTCCGGCTGACCGCAAGCACAATTATGTACGTAATATTCATTTCTATGCGCACTGCGATGCGGCTACCGCAGACCGCACAGTGCGCATAGAAATGAATATTCCGTACATAATTGTGCTTGCGGTCAGCCGGACGGCTACCCGCATAGTGCGTATACGCTCTAAGGGCTGTTTTTTCTACTTGCATTTGCTCGTTAGCTTACACGCAAGCATTATACTTAAGCCATAGAAATAAAATAGGGAAATAAAATATCTGTCAATGAATAAAGAAAAAGATTTTAATTTTAGTATAACTTCATTATTTTACTATTATTATAAATATATTATTACCGCATTATAGCCAAAAAGAGGTCTTCAAATACCTACTTTAATGTTCGTTATGTATTTTCAGGTCCAGGAACTTGGCAATGCCCAAATCTGATACCCAGCGCGTGCAACAAGCGTTTGATTGCCTGCCTCTGCCACCCAGATGACATGCACCTAGAGTACATGTGGCTGCACCAGGGCTGCCCCAAGC
The DNA here is from genome assembly GCF_061535395.1 of Colias eurytheme. NCBI lineage: Eukaryota > Metazoa > Arthropoda > Insecta > Lepidoptera > Pieridae > Colias > Colias eurytheme. The sequence continues at coordinate 5,286,177 of NC_142999.1, read as the reverse complement.
GATGCGGCTGTGGCTACTGGTTTCAGCTGTGCCCGGTTGCCCCGCTTTAATTTAGTATCAGTACTTATTAAATATTTTTGCTCAAACACGCATTTGTTGTTATTTGTTTAAGACGTGTTTATTTTGCGCTATCTATAAAATGAGCTTGTCACATTTCTAATAATAGATTTGAATATAGATCATGGTTTTGGAAATACACATTATAATTTAAAATTATTTAAATACTAAAATTGATGCGCAGTCGGCAGTTTGTATTTAAAGAGACTTTTGCGTAATTTATTCGCATAGCGCAACGCGCATAGCGTAAGTTCGAGCCATTATATTATTTGAATAAGTATATAAATAAAAGTTTAATTAAATTTGGGTGCCGAGTCTTTCCTCTGAATATTTGGGTTGGGTGAGACTAGGTTATAATATGAGAATAGAAGAAAAGCCTCATTCTGATTTGATCTATCATTCAGTAAGGTCAGACGCATTCCTTCGTTAAATATGACTGAATGAATTCTGCGTTATTCGTTTATATAATATACATATATAATAACGCAGAATTCATAATGAATAATAAAATAGACTCATCCAAATAAATAAAGTTAATTAATGGTTATGTGTTTTTTTTGTGGATACCTATTTTTAGAATTAAGTAATAATAGTTTCAAACAGCTACAAATATTTTGAATTATGCTGTAATTGCATGAAACATGGTATTTATTTATACATTTAAGAAGTTAAGAAGGCATTTTTTTCCGTCTCTACGTTCACTCGATGTCGCGGTTTTCTTTACCGAATCTGTTTTTTGCAGAATTCGGTTTAGTGGTACCTACCAGTATTTCAATGTTTCAAGAGATGGCAAAAAAATCCGAATCTTGCTGCAGTTTTTTAGATTTTGCGACTACAAACCGATTCGGCTGTACTGCAAGTTTTCAGATCCGGTGCAGTTGTATAGTGCATTCAATACAATATACGCCCACACACACATACGTTCATACACACGCGCTCTTGCTAAAAAAGAACCGGATAGTTCTAGATGTGCTGTGTGAATACAACATTCGGTTTTTCCAGATCCGATGAAAACTTGATGAAAGGATTCGGAAAATCTTGTCACCGTGTGAACGTAGGGTAACCTGACATGGCCTTTTTTGTAAAAAATAATATAAATGCATACAAATAGTATATGTGTCATTGTCCGTATTTCCTGTGGTTTTTCCTATTGAAGTTGTTAAAAGTTTTGACTACATTTTCAACACGCTGCCTCGCCCCGTTTTTTTGTATAAAACTAATCGAATTAAGCTTTTTTTATAACAGTTTATTGTGCTGGTATACAAACACATCCTCAAATCTAAAACTTATAATTAGACGGGACGGCCTTATCACTAGCTTAACTGTAATAAAGTCCCGATGTTATCAAAAATGCCACCTATTCATACTATCGACCATTTAGAAATAATTTAAATGAAACTGGAACTAAATATATGTATACGTAACATACATTTATAATTCTGTATTCGTCTGTTCTAGTTTCAATGTTGGTTGAACAATGAACATGTTTCAGACGCCAAACTATATCATGAATTTCAAACAAAAAAAAATATATCTATCCGTCGATAAAGCTAACCGCAACTCTACATAATATACATCTATCTATAGTGACCTATTTTTAAACGGCAAATAGGTATACGCCTCAATAAAAATATACATAAATAATTAATGTACACCTTAAAAAGTTTTTGCTTATTAAGTCCGGTTGCTGATACTAAACGCGAACCTTGATAATATAAAACATATTTAAAGTTACAGTCAATAAAGATTTTATTTCCAGGCATGACCTTCTAACGACAACCAACAATGATAAATAATATTAATTATATATGGTAGGTATATGGATTAAAGTAATTAGTGCAAAAATTTAATATTTTAAACCAAACATTAAACTAATATCACGTTTCGTTATTAATTCAACATCTTATATATTATCCAGTAGTTGTATACAATCATTTACTTCATTTTTCCACTTCCGTTAATGATGCATATAATTGGGCATAAAAAATTCACCACGTTGGAATATATGGGGTTCAGGGCGCGTATCATTGCCCGGAGTGAAGAGTACCGGCTCGTCTTGGATTAAGTTGTTGTCAGATGATATCGGTGAATAATATTCAGGCAAAGGGGCGGAATGAAAGACAGGAGTTTGTACTCGAGCACGGTGCTTACGATATATATTGGGATGGTAAAAGCGATCGGGCCTCGCAGACACCACTGGCTCCGTGCGGACGATTGCCTTGAAACCATTCTTAGAATCCGCCGTGTAGTCTACTATGCGCTTGGTGCCGTCTGGGTCGACTACTGAATATGATCCTTTAACTACGTCGCCTTGTCTTATTTCTTGTTGGCTCTTAGTGTCGCCGGTGGACGGGTCGACCACATTGTACCAGTAGTTGTACTCCGTGCTTGTTGGCGGCGGATCCGTCACTATAATAGCAAGCGTCGCGTGTAACACACTCACGCACAACAACACCTGAAATATAATATCACTTTAACAATCGACCGACTTTAATTAATTATACTGATTTATTGTTATTATTACCCTTAACATGTTGAATGCGCTCGATAAAGGGGTTCGCGTAATAATATCGCACACGCTGGCGACATTGGTTGTATTTATAGAAGTGCCTTGCATTCACTTGAATGTTTTGTATTGCAATCAAGCTCTCGAATCTGTACAGAGTAGTTTTATTTATAGTAATTACGTCGTAATTATTGTTTATTGTTGGACTGAAGAAGATAGACAACAGGTTTACGTCATATAGTGCCATCGTAATAGAAATACAATATTTCTCACGCCTTTGTACGTTTGAACGTTGAACTTTAAATAACGTCGTACGAATTTCAATTTACAAATGAAATACTTACAAAAATGTTAGATAGTACTACACCTTTTTTTCATGAAAATATCTTTCATCATAAACATTATTAATTAACAATAGTGGTATTTATGAAAATAAGTATCTATTTTTTATTTAGTTTTTAACTTATAGTTTATGCAGGAATAACTCGTGGATCTTACTGCTCGTAAGGAATAAAGATTTTACTAAAATTACATTGTTCTATAGAGAGAGAGAAGTGTTGTAATAATAGTCGAACCTTATCGAATACAGACTGATGCAATGTCCGCAGTGTTTAGTCTGTCTGAATCCTAATTTTAGCGAAGAAATCTCCTAAACTAAAATATAAACTTCTTCAAGAATATTCTATGTAATTATAGTTATCTATAAAGTAGACTAAAAATGATTCTGATAATCATACAAAAATTCAAGTTTGAATTTTCAATCCATAAATATAAATGCACAAATTATAATTTTGTTTCAAAACTGTTTATCACCATACTTAGGGTAAAATTTATACATAACTCGTAAACTATGTAGTCGAAAATACCTGTCGTAAACGTACGAAATGTGTTTCATTATTGAAACTGAACTTTAACATGAACATTTTTTTATTTTACTCTGAACAGTCAAGTCTGTTCAATAATCAAAACATATCTTTGTATGCATTAAAACGAAACAATTCTAACAGTGAATAATAAGTGAACGTATAGTAGATAATTGCATTCAATTGAAAATAAAATTGAAATAATTAGCCTTGGCTTGCTTAATTATTGCTAATTATTTTAACATTTACGAAATTTTACTTATGCGTTATACTGATTGGGTTGTATTTTGTATTGAATACATATATAATTATGATTTATGGAAGTTAATATGGAAATGATCTCGCATGTTTTGGAAAAAATTTCATTGAATATTTTAATATTGTACTAAATTTTACTATAGGTGTAAACATATTTATTGAAAAAAAATATTTCTAATATTTTCTTATCACATTCAATCATTTTACTGTTAAAATTAAGCTACGATATAAGAACATTTATTCTTTTCGGAACGTTGATAAAAAAGACATCAACGCGCATTGATTTAAGTCTCAGTTAACAATATTAGTGTTGGATTCATTATTATCTGAGTCTTATAAAGTTTTACAAGTTTTCTTTAAATTTTTTAAACAACATTCTTACCATTATTAGATTTATGAAAATTAAAACACGTAGCCTTACAAAAAAGCCGGAAAACTTATTGATTTCCCTGCAGCTAATTCCTCGGTATATGATGACTTATGTAGACTAAAACTTTTGAATTAAATTTGAATTTGAATCTTGAATAAATATAATTTCATATAATGTACTCACTGATTAGGGTTCGTTTTTTTATGATAAAAATGTTAAATTAATTATTTATAGGTAGATATTTTCTTCTTGACATGTGAAAGCGATAAATATATAATATTAAACTTTAAAAGGATAAATTGAAAATATCATTTACGATTCCTCTTATTTATTACCTTAGCATTAACGTACATTTAACATATTTCAATAAATAACAATATTATGGTCTCCTCAAGAAATCATTTCGTTTCAATATAAAATATCTTTCAAATATTGTCGACGCTAGAACAGATGTAAGTACTAAAAGATTATAACGAACATATGTAAAGGCGTTAAATAAAAGTTATTTTATATTGAAACTATTGAAAGTTTTCTAGTGATAAGCAGCTACGGGCGCGACAGCTTTTACAGCGCCTAGCGGTTCTCTGTGGACTACAGCGTTGAAACCGTTTTGGGGGTCAGCGGTGTATTCCACGGTACGCTTAGTGCCATCGGGGTCGACAAGGGAATAAAATCCTTGCACGACGTCCCCTGATCGCGTCTCGTGTTGGCTCTTGGAGTCTCCTGAAAAATGTTTTTATTTAAAAACATGATTACAATAAGCGATGTTATATTAAGTAAGTCATTACGATATACGATGTTATATTGTTGATAAATATAAATATAAGCAAATGATTATAAAGCGAACTTTCTACACAGAGGCATAGCATATAATTGGACATGGCTAATTAGGGATATAATTTTTTTAATGATTTTAAAATATGAGGTTAATTCTAACGATTGAGTAAAATTAGTTAATTTGGTAAGCTTTTAAAATTGATAAACTTTCAGTGTCTAACAGCAATTAAAAAATATGTTTTTGGTAAATATTTACCCGTTAAAGCGTCTTGGATGTCATATGCATAAGAGTATTGAGGGTTGGGATCGTAGTCATCCACTGCAGCGGCATACGCAGCTGGCCTGGCCACCGCGATGGCCGGTCTGGCAACTGCGATGGGAGCCGCTACATGTGCCAGACCGTAGGGCCGCGCGTAGCCGTACGGCGCGGGTGCTATCAGACCAGCTGATACGCTACAGACTATAACTGTGGCTAAGATTATTACCTGAAAATAAAATGGAATAATAAGAATACGGCATAATTGCCTTAACCTCAACCTTAAAAAGCGTTTTCGCTTCGGTTAAAGATTGAATAATCATGCTTTTTATTTTATTTAATAAATAAAAAAATGTTATAAATGAAAAGGCAATTTAAACAAATGAAATTCTTATTTAAATGATTATTAAATTTATTCTCCTACCTTCATATTGTTGTTTATTCGCCGGACAAGTGCTGTGTGACTATGTTTGCTCAAGGGTTGTCTACCGAGTTTATATACTAAGCTACTGATATGCCCGCATGTATATACCTATAATCTTTATAATAACGGCCCTATATCCTTTATCGGTCACTTGAATTATTTATGTCTACAACAATATACTAAACCACGAATTTATAACATAAAATAAGTGGGTTACTTGTCAGAATATGGGCGTGAACGATTTAAATATGCATGTATGTAACAAAAGCTAGTAGTCAGATAAGCGAAACATAGGGCCGTTTCACAACGTTCACTTAACCATTTAATTATAAAGGAGCGATTATTAAATTTTAGTTTGTAAAATTGCCTTCCACGTGAAAACATCATACCTACGTTAAAAAGTAGGTAAGTACCTAATATCCTATTACAAACATATACTTAACTAAAACCACTTAACAGATTTTGATGATATGTACTGTAGCTAATATGCCCTAGGGCCTAGAGAGTATTCGAGCCACTATCTAAAATTTAGTTCCCAGGACTGATCCTTGTTATAACTCCAGTTTATGCCCGTGTTTTCGTCAGCGGGTGTAATTGTACTGAATTGATGCTGCTGACATTTATACAGCTTGTCTATTAAAATATGTGAAAGTTCAAAGATGTTTTACAAAATTTAGACGTTGTATATTGTGAAAAAGCCATAAGAGTTAGTTTCATTTAACTGCTTAGTACCTACAATTTAAGGGGATATTTGATACTTACCTGTTTAAACTAATTATATGATTGATATTAGTATCAAATGAAAACTTTATTTTAAATCAATATAAAATTACTATAGCTCATGAATTAAAAAATGTCGTGTGGTTTTATGAAACCACGGTAAAAGTGAAACTGTTCGAACGGTTCCGAACACTGCTTTGTGTAGCGCATGTCGCGTGTATCGTAGGTATACCTACTCGGCAGCCGCGATACACGCGACATGCGCTACACAGACCAAAAAGTTTGAGACGATGTAATAAAAGTTTCACTTTAATAAACTTATCCAATTATTAATATCTCCATATTTGTTTAAGATTCAATTTGCTTGGAAATAGCATGATTAATTTTATATTGAAAAAATAGTGGGACGCGACGTTAAAAAGTTGTTCCTTTTAATACTATGTTCTAATTATAATACATGACATGTATTCATCGATTATTAGCAATACAGGTCTCATAATACAGGTTGTCAGTATTGAAGGTTCTAATCTTTTTGGGGTCACAGCTGCACATTAACCATGTGTGCTATATATTATAGCCACACACACAAACACAAGGAATAATGGAATGTCCTCATATGGCCATGTCACTTAGCTGCCGCGTGCTTTAAACATAATATTAATAAATGTAGGTATCTATTATCCAATATCTAGAGCAAGCACGCAAATATACATATTATGTGATTTTATTAACTTTGTTCTACATTTATAACCGATTGTCAAAATAAATAGGCATTTCATACCATAATTCAGTATTAAATTTTTTTGTTAGTTAGTACTAAGTCATTAATAAAAGAGTAAGATAAAAGCTATACTTTGAAAAAGGCTCCTATAATAAAACTCGCTACAATTATATCATCCTTCGTAACATGTAAAACCAAAGGCGGCTCAAATTCCATTCCAAAATTATCACTACACGTTTTGTTATACGTAGAGTTTATACAGAACGTAAAATTAAATTCTTATTTTACAACAATGTATTTTGTAATGAAGTGTCATAGCTTAAAAGGTGTTTATATTGTAATTTCAAAATTTGCGATTTTAACTTTATGATGATTATATTATTAGAATCGCGAAGATAACCTATCACTTGAATATATGAGATGATATTAAATATGATAAAAAATATTATGGGGGGGTCCCGATACAATAAACTTTTATAAATGATAATAAGTGCGCCTTCGTGCGCGAGTCCGACTCGCACATGGCCGGTTTTATTTTCATTATTTTTTCCGGAGTAAAGATATAACGAGATTATATTTCATTCACAAATGCAATACGTTAACCCAATAAAAAATTAAATACGAGTAAAGGTAGTATAAATAATAAAGGTAGTATAGGTAGTACCTACAATAAAAAATAATTTGGAAAATCCAAAAGTGCACGCCTCATAATTTTTTTTTAATAAATATTTATTAATTATTATTTTTGTTTATTTAATAACAATTAAACCACATCGAATCAGACCCTGAAAAATGAAAGGGTTCTATTCCTGAGCATACTCAAGCGTAAGAGAAAAAAAAAGACTCGATTAGTAAAGTATTTCGGTCGCTATCGTGTTAACAAGAAAAAGGATACGCACATACAGACACACGGACGTCCAAGACAGAACTTTTTTAAACTGTTTTTTAACTAGTTTAAATAACAAAAATGACATCAAAAATATCATGAACGTAAAAATAGTGTTTTTTCTTAATATGTGTGTGTATGTATTATCTTACAAGTGCAATGTATGATACATAAAGACATTTTAAGTTTGAAAAATCAGATGTTTTGCGCGAAGTGACAGTAGTACCCACCTCAACGCTTCGCTTAAGAGGCGTGCAATATTAATTCAGGCCCCGGAACCACAGACACAATAGAAAATCTATTGTGTCTGGGACCGATCGGGCCGCTTGGGGCTCAATGGGATATATTACGAGTAAAGCACTTGCACTAAAATTAGGAATTAAATCAATTGCGAAAGTACCTTCACCAGTAAAACATTGTAGTATTCTTGAGTTATATTAACTATAATTGTTTTTATTATTTGCTATAATAATATGTTCATTGTGAAATACTCATAATGTTTAAAATCCAACAAAGTGAGCACGGTTCGGCTTACTTAATTGAAATGGAGATTTGTTGTAACGTGTTCGAATTATTACAATTTTCATGTAAATTTAAGAATGGTTGTTGAGAAATCGATAGACCGTCTCTATGTGACAACTTTCTATCAATCTCTACGTGATCTCTACCCCACCTCTACTGGATGAATCGTTCATATTGTATGAAATAACTATATTCTCTAGCTTGACATTTAAATCATTAAATGTTATGATTTATAGATAGCTAATTTTCAATAGATCAAGCATTATTAATATAATAAAGGACAAATCAATGCCAATTGTTTAAATTTTTTAAATTGGCGGTTTCTTTATAAACTATATTATCATTGAAACAAACACAAAAATAACATGATAAAATTGTTGAAATTCCAATTTAATCACTAAGACCATGGACGAATATAATTTAAATCTAAGACTACATATTTGCGTGCGTGCGTCAAATATCTTCGATTTTTTGTTTCAAATTACCTTGTATCCGAAACGATAACAGTGATATTAAAAACAAATGTGTTTATGAAACGTCACTCACTTCATGTTTCTTTTTCAATGATTGTGAAAAGGTCCCACAAATACAGTGCTTTGTTATGTGTATTCAAACAGAGATATTTTTGAAATTGTTGAATTAGTGATTAAGGAAGATGGCAGATTTTGATGCTATATATCAAGATGAGACTGATCCTGAGGAGAATATTGAGGAGACGCATGTGACATTAGTGCCTGACCCGATCGTTGTTCGTGGAGCTGGGAATATGACAGTGTAAGGTTTCATATTTTTATCAGCTGTTTACACCTTTAGCTATCAAAGAATGCAATCAATATCAACTTGCAAACAATATTACTCTCCTTCCAAGTTTTTAAATTTCAGGTTTCTTTGTCATCTTGGATTATGGCAATTAGAATATGCTTTGTCAAGAATTATGACCAATGCCAAATTATATTATGATACAATAGAATATATAGGACGAAGATTTAATTTGGGACAAAATGTAGTCTTGAGTTTATTACTGTATTTGTTACTTATACTGTCGTTAGTTTCTCGTTTATTTACTGACTATATATTCACTATATACATAGGAAACACTTTAAAGAACATGTTGTTTACTAAAGTCTTATTAGGTACTAATAAGGTATTAATGGTAATTTCATTTCACATATGATGTACTCATATTTTTAAAGCATTATCAGGTTCAACACTTTACAAACACCACAATAGTAATATTCTATCAAGCACTAATCACTATCTACAAGGTCATTAAATGAGAAAGTTTCACCATTATAAATAAATTAATGATCTTTATTGCTCATTACGTAAAACTACAATGTGGCTCGATAATTATATAAACACTTGTTACAATGTATTATCATCATTATGTTTTAATATTGCTCTAGTAAAGTAATTTGTAAAACAATAACAAATTGTTGATAAATTTGTTACTGTTAAAATTACCTTCTTTATTAATTTAACATTCATATCTATAGTTTACACATTAATTCAGTATTCACATATGTTTTGGACTGTAATAATTATAAAACTTTGTCAACAAGCCTGTGTGAAAAACTTTACATAGTATTTGTTTTGATTGTCTCTTTCTGTTTTGAGAAATAATTTATATTAGATTTTTGTTTCTTGGAATATAAAAATAAGAAATATATATCATGACTTAAGTCTTTGATAGATTTGGAAGTAAATCAAGCTTTTTTAGAAACTACTAATGAGTGTATTTCATTGCAACTAAAACTAAGACCAAAAAGGTTTTATAGGATGACTAGAGGTCCGCCCCGGCTTTGCCCGTGGTACATATTATTTCGCAATAAAAGGTAGCCTATTTCCTTTCTCGGGTATCAAAATATCTCCATACCAAATTTCATGCAAATTGGTTCAGTAGTTTAGGCGTGATTGAGTAACAGACAGACAGACAGAGTTACTTTCGCATTTATAATATTAGTATGGATTGATTAATTCATTTAAAGATATATATTTTTCTATACATCTGAATGTGTCTATTAAACAATCCCCAATAAAATATAACATGATTATTTCCAGTTTTGGACTGAGCAACCGCTTCAACAATGAATTTCCTTCCGGTTTGCAATCTCGCGTCGCCCCCGAGGAGTACCAGGCGACCATAGCCAGAATCAACTGTGTGCTTAAGAAAACCTTGCCGGTGAATGTCAAGTGGCTGTTCTGCGGCTGCATGTGCTGCTGCTGCACGCTCGGGTGCTCTCTGTGGCCCGTTATTTGTCTTAGTAAAAGGGTAAGTCTATTAGCTATATTTTGTTTAGCCGTTAGAATGTACATCTAAGTTTATGCATTCTGGACAGAAAATAAGTTAATTTTTAGAGATAATGATTTTATTGCATGCTTTAATTGTCTGTGTGATAATAGGATAATTTTTGACAGGTTTTATGATCATTGACCAGTTATCTTGTAATCTCCAATCTATGTATAAAGTCAAATAATCAAAATGTCTTATAATTTTTTTCTATTAATAGAAATTGTACTTACCCAGGTAAGTTTTCAGATTTTGTTGGCATTCCACCAACACTGCAAACTAAGAAATAGCCTGATATTTTATGTTGAACTGAAAAAAAAACAGCTGCATTTTGCCATTAGAGCAGTCTTATATAACCTACGTAACAATATACTTTATAATGATATTTCTATTTTTTATTCCAGACGCAACACTCACTGAACAAATTATTGGAATGGGAAAATAGCAGGCTTTATAATAAGTTAGGTCTTCGTTGGCGGCTCACTAAACAGCACTGTGACTCTTCCTCCATGATGGAATACGTGCTTCTCATAGAGTTTATACCGAAAATACCCATATACAGGCCAGACTAAAGCGCGGCAAAGTTCTTACTTGTAAATATAAATAACATAACACATCTCAGAACTCCACACAAAACAATAACTTCTGATGCAACAAATTTCACTACAATGTTATGTTATATATTGTAAATAATTACTATGTATCTCTACCTAAAATGTTGTTATAATGTGCTTTTTGTGTATAGATGTCACATTATTAAATTTAAAGCTTCGATTTTTTTTAAAGCGATGTTATCTTAATGTGTAATGTATGTAAGGTTTCGAAGAAACATTAGTTTACAATGTTTACCCTGTAAACTGAGGCGGATGAGGCTACCTTCTTTTTATACCTTCCATTTAAAGTTACACTCGTATATTCGACACATTGATTTCTTTAAACATTACTTCAGATATATCTATCTGACAGTTTATGTGAATGCTATCAAAGCTGCCCCAATATACACGCAATGAAGTTTACTTAATTAGATACGAGCACGGAAATGCTTCGCTTCATTTTAAGGTACTATAATGTTTCTATACATTTACAATGCCTCTAATAATCCGAATTTCACGAACAATATCGAAAACGATTATATTTTTATGTACCTGAGTGTCAGTGCGGACGCAGTGAACACGTAATGTAGAACACATAGCAAAGTTTTAATTTGGTAACCAATCACCATAATAATGTTAGGAAAATTAACGGGACTGTGTTATTAGACAAGTAATTGTTTATAGTAGATACTCTATATACGAAAGGATTTTACCCTTTCTTCCCTTTTCAACGTGTTGTGACTTCGACGAAAGCGTATCTATATGTATATTTGAAAATTGGCTTTAAAATTAAAATATATATGTATGTATACGTATTGGTGAAAATTCTAAGATTTCTTGCCATACCTTTTTATTTTTTATGGAGCAACGGTTGAAAAGCGGACAGGGTATGTTGATGTTAAGTCGTAATTAAGTGAATGTAAATATTTTAAGTACATAATATAGATTATTTTTGTTCAAATAATAAATCTCACAATGTGAAAGGCCTGTTTTGATTAAGTTTACGTAAGAACTTATTACCCTTAATTACCTTTTTAAGATAGAGATTCTGAAAAATTAAATTCAAACAAATAAATAACATTAATTTAAGATTAGAACGGAATATGTTTCGGAAAAAAAAACTTAGGTATATGAAATTGGCAATATTTTATTATAAATTAATATTTATATACACATAATACACATTGACAAAATACATAAGGCACTTAATGTTATGGTCCCCAAAATAATACAACTTAAACAAAAGAAATGACACAAAAGACGTACAAAAATAATTAATATTATGCGTAATATTGCAAAACAATCGCGAACATGTTTGTCACAAAGGAGTTAACGATAAGATAGGGGAAGCATTATAAACAATACATTTATAATTCATATTCAAATTAAGTGTTTTAGATGTTCAATAAAAGATAGTTTGGAAGGAAATTATTGAAAATGTGACAAATCCATGCGATTTAATATTTGTTTATCTACAAAGAGACTAGCTATACATTTAAATCAAATACAAAATTATAGAATTACGAATAATAAATTTTACCTTTTTAAAAAACCGGATACACAATAATAATTAATCTCTAATTACATTAAATTTACTTCATACTTGACTCGATATCAGCATAACCGCTTTGCGATTTTCCTTGAATAATATTTTGTGTAGAGTAATGTTAATTGCACAATACAATGAACTGAGTAAACCACACTTCATTTTCCAAAGTATATGGATACTAAACAGTTATTATAATAATATTTCGATATACTTTACACAACCATTAAACTAAATTAAATTCATATTTTAGACGCGCAGATATTATATTTACATTCAGTCACCGTTTCTCTAAGGATGATTCATATTAATTCTCGTTTTGTGCATTTAGTTAATCTTCAGTAAAACACTTAAGTTATTATGGCAACAAGTACTATGAATATCGCAAGAAGTTATAAATTAGTAAGTTTGAAGCATGCAGATCATTTATAAATCATAAAATCAATATATTGCACATAATCGATAACGTCAATTACTTTAATTCACTTCGATAATCAATAATATAAAATTTAATCTTGATTGAAAATCATTACAAGATCTATAAGCATTTGATTTACACCGACGATACTTAACATTAAAGAGATATAGACATCAGTCTTCACTTTACATACGTTCCCATTACATTAAATCAAAATGGACCAAATTTTAAATTCATCACTGTATTTAAAACATCTAACTAAAATGGACTTCGAACGAGTCGCAAGCATCGATGTCGTATCACAAAATACCCTGAATATCAAGTACTAACTAATTTGCACGTAATTAATTGGGAATTGTCCTTTGAGGCCATTGCACTCGCCGAAATACCACTCATCGTTTATTTTGGACAGAACGTTGATCTTGTCACCGATGTTAAAACGCAGATCTCCTTCTTGGACAGGCATGAACTCATATAATGCGAGGGCCGTGCCAATTTTAGTTTTACTATCATTCGGTAAAGGTATCTTTACCTCAACGTAGTTCGAAGGAAAGAGACCTTCCGCCCCTGTGCGCAGTTTACCGTACATCCATTCGTCATTCTCGCGCCGAATCAGAAATATTTTCGTGCCAGCCTGAAAAAATAAAATGAACATGAGAATTATAGTAAAGCAAACAAACATCGGATGCTGATGATTTATAAGTCCAAACAAGTTATTTTTAAACACTAACCATTGTTTTAAATTAAATCAATGTAGGTATCGGTCCATAGAAATCTAAATAACAAGACACTAGAAGTCGTAAGCGTGCGTGACCTTGTCGCCACTCAGGTGATTTGCACATCACCAGTGCATTCGTCACTGTTCAGTTGCTCTGGAGACGTATGAGTGTATACATGGTGTGTTTCAGCAATTCCCATTGCAGAAATTCTTCCACAAGTTGTAATTATACTTATAAAGGAATAATATTTCATCGGAAAATATTTTTTTTTAGAAATAATGCCGTTTTTCCTTAAAATTATAGAATATTTACAAGTATTACGAGTGTCACCATAGTAATCGAAATAACAATGAATGACACAGTCGACCATTCTTATTATCACGTTTGTTCGTATTGGAGCAAAAAGTCTCATATACTTAGGGATGTTATTCTAAAATAAACCGTAAATTCGTGCGTTAGGATACATATTCAAAAGCTTAATTTAATAGTTAAGTTAGTTTTCACTAAAATCAAGCTGTCCAATAAAAGGCATAGTATACTTGTGTGTACTGTTTAGCTTTCGGTTTGAATGTGTTGATTTTGGCGACAGCGGTTTTCATACGAATTATGACATTATAGCACTTCTATGTGTCTTGTTATTTAGATTTCTATGTATCGGTCTTAAAAAACGCCAATATTTTCTTAGTATTAATATTTAATATAGAATGTTCCAGTTTCCATATGAAGAAAATGGTGTCACCAAGTTATGATCCATTGACAAAGCTTATCCTACATTCTCAATATAGCTTCATTAAATACATGCGATACAATGACGAGAAAAGCGGATAAATTTAAAATTAAACAATCGCTCTTAAATAACATTGATACTACATCGTTTATTATTGTCTGTTTACATTATTTATCTAAAAGAATAGAGTTAATAGCGTCGCCGCTTATCTCTGAGCACACACGTTTATCTGTTATCTGGGTCAATCAATTTTTAAAGGTCCCGATCATAATTTTCTCGTATTTTTTTTTTTTACTTAATTTTCAGCATTTTACTATTTCATTTAGAAGATAATTCTTCGTAGATTAAGATTATATAAGCAGCAGTGCAGTTGATTTAATACATTTGTGGATTTACCTTCACGAACCGATCTATTCACGGGAAATAATGTCCTTTGGACAACTTACACAATAGTACTTTTTTAAATGTTAAATTCCCTTAAGAATTAAAACAAATTCTTCTAATATTAAATAATAAATAATATTTTGATATTTGTTCTATTTACACCCAAAATACGAAATATTTTTATTAAAATTGAAACGAATGATGTCTTTTGAACAACCAAATAATGTTTCATATATAAAAAAGTTTCAGTAAAGCGGAAATAGTGATATTTTTTACAAAAAAACTATTAAAGCGAGGTTGTTACGTATAGCATTATTGATTTTACTTAATTAAAATGAACTGATTCTCGATATAACTGAATGAATGAAGTATAATGTGATTTTCATATGGGGACATCTTAGTTGTAGTAGTAGCGTCTTGATTTTTGAAATGTTAAAATTACAATTAAACTAGACATAAAATCGCGTAATAAAAATTTGTTCCCGAAACAGCCGAGTAATAAACAAAACATGAACTATTTAACTGTTAAAGTATAAGTTTTATATAATTATTGTCCTAGGTACAACCAAATTGTCCATGGTACAACCACTTTGGTTGGCCCAGTGACTGGTTGTCCGCGGGACATTTTTAACGTTTTGAGCCGCCAAGCAAATACTATTGTTATTTTATATATTAATCTCAGCTCACACTAAATTATAGACGAAAGCGCATCTCGTGTAGTATAATTGATAACAATGCATCAAGTACTTATGCTTTAATCACAGTTGTCTGACGGACTGACAATAAAGCCACCCCACACTCACCAACATCGCTCGGACGACTGTTGCCGTGATTTTATACAAATCAAAATGGCGTTTGAGCCCGACAGTTAATTGTTGTGTTTAGCTTGTTGTTTAGGAATCTACCGCGCCATTTGTGTTTTGTTTCCATAACTAAATTACGGTTGTCTGTGAGACCTGTGCCATGTAGATGATTTATGGGGACAAAAGTAAAATGCCTGAAAAACGTATTATATCCAATAAAAAAAAAATATTTGTATGTTTTTATGTCAATAATCATGAACTGAATCAAGAAGTCTATTTGGTATTTATGGTCGTGATAGTATGTGTTCGTGATGCGAAGTTTGTTTATGCATAGTAGCTTGGGGACAAATGTGATAGTACTGGAAAATTGCATTTAGTCTCTGGACAACCATGAAACTACGCACAAATTAATAAAGCAAGTAAAATATTGTTCACAATAATGTTAGAAAATATTAAGAGGAATATAATTAAAACCAATTTAACTCTTTCTGATTTCATGTTTATTAATTATCGTTCAGGGACATGATGCGTGTACCGTCGGACCATTAAAAGTTGATCGACCCATCTACACTAATATTATAAAGAGGAAAACTTTGTTTGTTTGTTTGTTTGATTGTAATGAATAGGCTCATAAACTACTGGACCGATTTTAAAAATTCTTTCACCATTCGAAAGCTACATTATCCACGAGTAACATAGGCTAGGTTTTATCCCGGAAATCCCACGGGAACGGGAACTATGCGGGTTTTTCTTTGAAAACGCGGGCGAAGCCGCAGGCGGAAAGCTAGTTATGCAATAAAGCATTACACTTTTTTTATGTCATATTTTTAGTATTGCTAATGGGTCAGCAGACTGACTAGTAAAATATTCGAATGTATCTATCTCTAATTTCTGTCTTTGACTTCGGTCTGACGTGCATCATTACCTAATCTCTGAACAAACTCAGTACAACCTTCATGAATTGTTATTTAACAACTACAAATATAGTTCTAAATTTATTGTGCCTTTTTTTTCAGACACGGATAATAAAGTTTAGTTTGGGCTCCAATCGTTCCTACATCCGATTCCTCTACTATTTAATGAAATTCAGGTCAAACCGATAAAAATTACGATTATAGAAAATCTTTTAATTCACCCCAACAAAACGCAAAAATGTTTAACATTGATACCAAATTGGATTAACATTTATAACTTAATACGATTTTCTATGCCCTTAGCCCATTTGTTCTATGACACGCGTTTAATACATTTATAAACTCCGTTTCTATTATACTACTTATAGCTATTCTAGATTTCCGCCCGCATTTTCAAAGAAAAATACAGTTTCGTTTCTGTGAGATTTCGGCGATAAAATGCAGCCTATGTCCTATTCTGGTTCTTCAGCTACCTACATACAAAATTTCATAGTAATCGGTCCAATAGCTTTTACGTGAAAGAGTAACAAACATCCATCCATCTATACTTTAAAACATTCGCGTTTATAATATTAGTAGGATGTAATAAAATCACATGTTTATTTATTTGTTTATTAAACGACTTCATAAAAAGGAGGAGGTTACCAATTCGCCTGATTTTTTTAGGTTTGTTTCCTTAGATCGTTCGACTGGGTTAACCGAATAAATCTTGTTCAGTTCTGATGATTTGAAGACGTTTTTTGTTTTTTGTTCAGTATTAGGGTATGAATAAATTGTGTTTTACAACTAAAATGCATCTCATGAGAACAAGATACCAATACTTTTAGGTAAGTAGATATGTATATTCCAATATTTTTAAGTTTCTTTTAAATGGCATAAATACATAATATAAAGTGACACTTGTATATAATAAAACAGGATTCTTGGAAACTCCATAGTCACTACTAGCACATGTTGGTTATGTATATCAAACATGGTACATATAATAGTTATTTACACTATCATTATATTATAGTCGTTATATTTATTACTACATAATCATCGTAATGCGTATCAAACAATGAATAAGATAATATGTATTTAAAATTTCAGTTACATAATGTAATATCAAATATATTAAGGATTTTTTAATATTTCATATAAGGAAGACAGGCAAATAACATTTCCACAAATACCTTCCTGAAAACTTAAGCAGGCTCAAGGACTACTTACACTATGGATTGAAACATTCCGCATTGGAAACAAAAGCATACCATAACAGAGTTCCTAGTAACTATGTTTAAATAAATCATAGATACAAAAAATTGTAGGTCTTTACTTAGATATCTACCTAAGAGATAGAATTAAAGACCAACGAATTTTAAACGAGTGGAACAGTTTACGTACACTTTCTGTCTGTTTTCTGTAAGAAATCTGTGTGTTTTATTATGATACACCGCCTTGAAGTGGGTAGTTGCCATTGTTCTCAGATGATAAGGCTGATTTTTTACAAATAACGCCTTACAGCATAAAATTATTCTCTTAATTATTTCAACCTTGTCCTGAAACTTAGTCTGACAATAACTACACTCGCCACAATGAACAATTAAGATAAATCACGTTAACGAGTAACGTTTAAAAATTATTTATGAAAAAACTACACCATTTTTCCAATACGACTTTTGAGCGAGACGGTAATTAGAGTAGTGGCATATAGAGATTAATCATGTGGTAAGAATGGTTTATACCTTTGAAAATCACAAACAAATTGTAACTTTACTGTAAGAGCCAAGGTAATTGTGTAATTGCGTGCCCTCGTTTAATACAGTTTAGATGTAATTAAACGAACCAAGCACAGGAAAATAAAATTATAGCTCATAGAATAACATCGGCTTTACGTAACTGTTTTTACGCGAATTACGTTTTGCGCTCAACAGGCTACAGGTACTGGATCCCAAATAAGTCCAACCTATCTGTATGTAATGAAAATATTTATTGTATCAAAATATGTTTTTAAAAGTGAATTGTCATACATCAACAGAAATGCCAAAAATATCATTAAGGAAAATATATTTAAAAGAAAAAAATAAATAGCTGATTGTCGAATCTTAGCCAGATACTAAGGCCAGATACTACGAATCTTAGACAAAGAAACTTGTTTAAACATGGAAACAGAAACCTTCAATATATTTTTGATCAATGATTATTTAGTTAACCAGCAATTAATTGTCATTTTAAATAGCAAAGTTTATTTTATATCAATCAGCTGGAAGTTACAATGATATTCAAGTTCCTGTTGTTGATACGAATGGAGCAAATTATTATCAATAAAAATTCCAACGCAATACTGCGAATATGTAGTATTCCTCGCAATATAGTTTATATTATAGCTCGATAATAACAAAATAAACAGAAATATAAACGCGATTAAGTTTAGCTACGTCAACGAGTGCCAGATGTGCACCTATACGATTTCCTGTCAGCATTTACGTCATTAAAATAACAAGTTTGACTTATACTTGCTTGCACACTATTTAAAAAGTAAAAATAAAATATTGTATACAAAAATGGACACTACTTCAAACTAACGAAATAGAACACGCAAGCTAAGTTGTAATAAATAACCACGTAAAACATTGTGACATTTAGCATATTGTAGCTGCACACGCAAAGATAGTAACAGTAAATTTAAAAGTAACCTTCTATACAGGGTGTCCCAAAAAGTAGTGATGAACGCAAGTTGGGAGGTAGAGAACCTAGAGGGCTATCCGAATCACCCCCATGTATGTTATGCGATTTTTCGTATTTTCGGAGTTATGACGTTTTTTTCAATTTTTCTGCTATCGCCGAGTACGATGATATTTTCACTCATGGTGACGTGAATTATTGCGCTAGATGCTTAATTTTTTTTGTGTGCTAAGCTGAAAGATAAGTCAATTCAGTATGGTAACATTTATTATCGTTAAATCTTCAAATGGAATAAAAAAAAGAGTTAAATGTCAAGAAAGATAAAATTATCCAGTATGTTCAAAACTTCAAGGGCCCATAAAAAAATAAAATCACATGAAAAAAGTTTTCCATTTGGGTTTTAAAAACTTGCTCTATCTATTGGGTAGCTACCCTAAAAATTTCATTTTATTATTCAGAAGGTTTCAATCGAAAAATTGAAATCTAATGTGGTAAGTGCAAATATTTTATTAACATGATGATCATTAAAACTATTAAATAGGTGTTTAATTACCAGAAATTTTTAAAATAACCCAGCTGAGGCTCAATGCAAGTGCGACATCACCTTAAAAAGTTGTCTTTTAAATGTCTGAATGCCCTTTTATCATTTTTAATGGTTTCTTCTGCTACTATGAATTTCGGGGTTATTTCGTCCAAATTGTGGCATTCTTTGAAGTAGCCGAGGTCTTTTTAGTATCCCCATTGAAACAATTCAATGGGGTTTAGGTCGAGGGACCGTGGAGGCCAGGATTTAAGGCAGGCATCACCGGCGCATGCGCAGGCTGCAACGACCAATCTATCTTTCAGGGTATCTTTGCCCTTTAGCCTGGCCTCCACGGTCCCCGGACATAAACCCTATTAATTTTTTTCCGTGGGGATACTACAAAGACGAGATACTGCCATAATTTGGACGAAATAACCCCGAAATTCATAGTAGCAGAAGAAACCATTAAAAATGATAAAAGGGCATTCAGACATTTAAAAGACAACTTTTTACGGTGATGTCGCACTTGCACTGAGCAACAGCAGGGTTATTTTAAAAATTTCTGGTAATTAAACACCTTGTTATTGGTTTTAATTTGTTTTTATTAATCATCATGTAAATTCAATTTTTTCACTTGCCTCATTTAGATTTAAATTTTTCTATTGAAGCCTTCTGAATAATAAAATGAAATTTTCAGGGTAGCTACCTGATAGATAGAGCAAGTTTTTAAAAGCCAAATGGAAAACTTTTTTTATGTGATTTTATTTTTTTACGGGCCCTTGAAGTGGTGAACATACTCGGTAATTTTATCTTTCTTGGCATTTAATTCTTTTTTTATTCCATTCAAAGTTCTAACTATAGTAAATGTTACCATACTAAATTGGCCTATCTTTCAGCTTAGCACAAAAAAAATCAAGCATATTCCGCAATAATTGACGTCACCATGAGTGAAAATATCATCGTACTGGGCGATAGCAGAAAAATTGAAAAAAACGTCATAACTCCGAAAATACGAAAAATCGCATAACATACATGGGGGTGATTCGGATAGCCCTCTAGGTCCTCTACCTCCCAACTTGCGTTCATCACTACTTTTTGGGACACCCTGTAGAAGCGACTTCAATTAATTAAACTTTAATATATTAAAAATCCGTAATTCCTTTGGTCACAGAGGCATGCGTGAATAGCTGGACTGATTTCGTTTATTTTTTTTGTTAATGATAAGAGAAAAATCTTATGAAAGAAATACTAAAGAATCTTACGTCTAAAATTAAGAAAACTTAATTTTCTTAAGTTCACGTAGGTATTTGACTCGGCTAGTTCCTAATAGAATAAGATTTTTTGATAATAACATTAAATATACCTATATATAAAGATAATAAATAATTTTTATTCGCAATTTACAACATTTCCTTCGTCGCAGATTATAATCCCATATGAAATTCATAAACGTCCATTGAACAATTCTACGAATTTGGCACAATACCTTGAACTTGGTAAACAAAATTGACACCACTATAGACACTATATTTCCTGAATTGAATGCGTTTAATCAATTAACGCCTTAACGTGGTTAACAAATATGTCCGTGAAATCTTGTATGTATTGAGTTCTAATAATAGATAGGAAATTTTAATAACGTTTGGTGTACTCTTTGTGTGAGAGGAAAACGCTATCACGTCTTATGGTCATGACTACGAAATGAAACGCTTACAAAGGAGATTATTACCGGCAAGAAAAAATATATTTAAATATTGCTTGCGGCAATTGGTATATGTACGCATGTAGGATCATTAAAATGGGAAAATAGCTTCATTGTTATAAATATTAATACAAGTGACTGTAGCATGTAATGCTTGGTCTAAACTAATATTTACCATAGCAGTCATGATATACAATAACCGTGAACTTGGAAGGCCGGCTTGAAACGATAATTACTAAATTTGACATTTCTCTTCATAGATTTGGCATCGAGCCATTTTAACGGAAAAATAAGAAAGCTAAACAAGAAGATTAGTGGAAAAGTTGCAAAGATATGTATAAATAATAATTATTCCGTTGCGTAATGCATTACCAAACATGTAATACAATACATACTACACAACACATTTACAATAATATGGTCATACGCCTCCCAGCAGTGCAATGAAACCTAACTGCAATGACCAGACACTTTATTAGTTATTACATGCTTAACGAGTCAGACGACATTAATTTTATCAGGTTGATACTCCATTAAATTTAATTTAGTGCACTTTTATAAGTTTTATTGTATAATACCGATAGTATTTAATGTAAATATTTTTTTTATGACTAATTAAGTTCGAGAAATTGAAATGTTTGTTTTAATTAACGTCACGGAATTTCCGAATTTACGTATATACTGAATGGCATATAATATTATGTATAGCACAGAAACCTATTATCTTAACAATAATTGTTTTAATATGTACACGAAAAAAATGCTATATGATGCTTATTCCTAATATTATAAAAAATTAAAGAAGGTGTATTGGTTTGACTTGCTTTCATATCCCAATTATTTTAGTTAGCAGCTAGATAGTTTTTACAGCAGTAAAATATTTATTTTATTTTTTCCTTTTCCTTGAACCTTTATTTTGATATATGTATAACTTAAATATAAATTGTACTCACCGAAAAATATAAATCTTCTTGGTGATCCGTGAAATAGTCGAAGAGCGCGATCGCGTGCGGTTCATCATCATCACTTTCATCATTTTCATCGAAATCTGGTATATCATCAGGCCACACTACAGGTAAGTCATCATCAATCTGTGGCGGGGGTGGCGGAGGTATTGTTGGCATGGGTGGAGTGGGCTTCCTTTCAGGCGAGTCTTCGTGATCCCAATTTAATTTCTGGTCCTGTGAGATCATTTATTACTTACTTATTTTTTTAAAGGCTATACTATAATGTAAAGGAATATATCGAGTGGTGTTATTCTGATAACAAATCGGAGTCAAATTTTGTGAGCGTCATAAGTGACTCATAAGTCATAATGTGTTGGTTGCAGTTGGTTGGGGAAAATACATAAATACTTCTTTTGTGAACATAAAAACACAAAAACCTTTAAATAATAGAATCAATATGAAATAGAATAATTACGAAACTTTTAATTATTTATTTATAATGACCTATAAATTTCTACAAATACAAATTTTCATAGCGATTGAAATTACGCCATCATACATAGTCAGATATAGCCTCATTTACACAATTAACAACATATGAGTGAGCACATTTCTATTTCAGGAAATGCTGACATGAAATGTGTGTATTAGATTTTTATTGTATTGAATGATAAGTAAAAATATAAAAGGAAAAGAATAAGATTAACTATAATATATAATAGAGGTATAATATAAAAATTATTTAATAATACTTACACTATCTACAAAGCCATTTGCAACTTTTTGTATTGGCGTGGTGGTATTTATGTTCATTGAAGTCAATTGGAAGTTGCTGCCAAAAGTACTTTTCAATAGAGCAGAATTATCCGGAGGTTTTGGTCGAGCTGGTTTAGCTCTTATTATTGTGGGCCCCTTTAAAGGTGGATTGTAATACTGACTACTAGTAGTGCTTAACGTTTCAAACAGATCCTTACTTAGCACAGGCTTCTTCATGATAGGAGGTTTAATTACTGGCTGTGGTGAAAATGGATCTATATTTGAAAAATCTTCAAAAGTATCCTCTTTGCTAATTTTCTTTCTTGAAGTGAGGAAAAGATCAAAATCATCCTCAAAACCACTTTCCGCTTGTGAAGCATTACCACCACTAATCGCGTTTCGGTGATTAGTCGATGTGGTGGCATCAGATCCAAAGCTATCCACACTGATTCCATCACTGCTAGATCTAGTTGTAAATGTTGGCGAGCTTGGCGGTGATGACAGATCTATGAGAGTTGCCGTTTGTATATTGGTACGGTCACACTTTGGAAACATTCTACTGTCAACTTCACTACTAAAATCTGTAAATATAGGTTGATTCGGCCCATTCTGTTGATTCACTGTGTTCTTACTTTTACGATTTAACAATGAAGTGAGAACTGTAGGTTTACGTATAAAGTGTGATGGTTTTGTAGGTACTTCAGGCTGCTTGGTCACCTTGGGTGGTGGTGGTCGAGGTGGGGGCTTTTTCTTCTGTGCATAAATGGGAGTAGGTTCAAAAACTTCTGCCCCAAATGGGTCATCATTCCAATTAGTCACTGGAGAGTATCTATTAACATGAGCACTAGGTGGCACAGGAGCTGGCCGGGATGGACCCTTCATACCTGTTAAAAGTAAATATTTTTTAGGTTATTCAACCGTTCAGTAGCTAAGATGGCAACAGATGGCATAAAAATGGGTATGAAAAGCAATTATAAAAATCGTGGACAAGACAATAACTAAATAATTGTTGAGCAGCATTGTTCCCAAACATATGAACTCAAGAACAATAGAATTATATATTTTCATGAATATGAATTTAATTTTAAACAGATAAATTATATGCATAAATTAACACTTTAATCTGTAGGTACTTGAACAAATTGTGCCTTTCCTTTGAATACACTTCTTTCCTTCCTAATTCAACATAACAAATATTTTTTTCTGTATGTTTAAATTGTATTAAATAACTATTAAAATTTGAAATACTCACTGCAACTTTATTTTTTTGTTGTTTCGAGATTATTTACGCAGAAAATGCGAAAAATTGCGGTTATAAAAGTACGTTTAAAGCTTTCGACGCTACTCAACGCAATAGACGTACGATATAAAACAACGGATATGGTCAAATATGATAATACATTGATAATATCGAGATCCACCCACAATGACTAAATTAGTTGCACTTTACGCAGTATCATATAGGTGCCAGGTACGGGACAGTACGGCCTTGATAGAGTTCGTTAAAATAATACTCGAAGATTTTTTGCACTAATTCCACTATTTTATGTTATTTGTTATCATCGAATAATATTTAACAAAAAAACATTGTTACGTACCGTGTTTAAAGAGGTCCATCGTAAAGAACAGACGTCAGCGAATAGTTTTGCAACGCAATAGAAAAACTTCCAACTTACAAACAATAAACTTACATTAACAGTTCCAAGTTTTTAAATACACAACTTTACACATAGTTTTCTCTCATATATATCATAATTATTTAATGGATAACTTTGTTGAGGCTTATTATATCTATTAAGAAATTATAACGTCGTAAAACTCGAACTCAAAAATATTTTACAACGCTTCTAAATTTTTAGCTTGACACTGACAATTGACAAACCACCAACTGCTGACTGCAAATTGTGAGGCAAATTGCAATTGACAGTTTACCGACTGGATAAAAAAAAAGTGACAGGTGATTGGAGACTGCATTCTCAACAGATATAAAATGATTTTTTTACTTTCCCTAATTATTAGAATATTGGATTTAGCCTTATGTGGAAAAATATATACCATAGGTAAATAAAGATAATGTGAAATAATGTTATTCGTTTAATACAATTATATACACAATTAGAGCCAATATATAGCTATTTGAGTATAGGCTTAGCCACAGGCTTACCATTGTCATGTGTTTTTGGACATTATATAAGTAATCTGTGTTAACAAAATACAAATGACATTGACTTAAAAAATGTCAAAATACACTCAATATTTACAATAGACATGGATTTAAATTAGATAAATACAAAATACCACCTAAATATTTAACAGCTAATACTACAATAGACATGTTTCGATACAAATTCTTGCACTTACTCAAATCTAGTTTTAAAATAAACAGTAGAAAAGTTTCGTGTAAAGCTCGCAGTATTGCACCGGTAACTTTTGCTATTTTAACTACAGTAAAATGTGAAGATAATAAGCCAGAGTTCAAGGATTTTTTTAATGCAGAAAGCTTAGAACACGAGTTTTTAATAAAACAAGCGACAACTGTTAACGTAAATGCAGCGACGCAGCTACTGACTGTAACCTTAGTAGCAATTCAAGACACGAGTGAAAGGTTTGTTTCTAATTAATATCATGAGTAATTTAAAACTCAAGCTTTTCTTTAAGCATTTTTATTAAACAAATGTTGACACATTCAAGGTATGTTACTAATATTAATACTTTCTTTGGAGGTTAAGAGAAGTGTTGTCTAAAGAAATTTGTCTTGTTAGACAAGCCCTAGAATGGGGGGAAGATAGCACACCTGCGCAACACTGGGATCAGCTTATTGCAGTCAGAGGATCTTTATGTGACCTCAACCATAATCTTAGAACACTATTTAGTAAGTTACTCAACATAGAGTTTTAAGTCATAAGATTGTTTTCCCTTTAAACATTTCTACCCTATGTACAAATTACTTTTTCTTATATATTTCTTTTAAAATATTGTATTATACAAAAATCATAGAAGAAATATTATTTTAAATTGAATTACATTTTTAATTTTAAGGTTATATGGATTATGCAGAGAAATTAGCCACAGTTGCTGCTGAAATATCCTATTTGTCTGGTAATATAGCTGCTTCAGATGCAATATGTGAAAGAATTGACCATGCTAACAGGTAATGGTATACAAGTTGTACATTAAATACTATAATAAAAAATTACACATTGATAAATTTTTAAACTAAAAGAGTAGTTATAACTCTATAGTAATTCCATAGGTAGAAGTTAGTGACAATATTCTAGTACAAGAAAATATATTTATACAAGTTTACCTATTTACAGACAATTCACAATATAGTTAAATTTACAAAGTTATCTAAGTAAACTTACAAAGTAGTCATAAATTTTCCCTGGTGACCCTTAAAGTTATTTACCCTCTTTATTTTTACTTTTAAAGTAAACAAAGTGATAATTTAATTGATTGCTGATAACAAATAATCTTTAATCTTTGAATAATTTATCTGATCTAAACCTCAAACAAAAAATAAAAGAAAATGTTAATTACAAAAAAAGTTTATTAAAGCGTAATACATTTTCTTAAGAATCAGTAAATGTTGTTTATATATTTATATTTAACTAATAACATTCAGAACGCAATAACAGAACAATTTATACAACTTAAAATATTTTGAAGGTTGCAAGTCGAAAATCAGATAAATTCATTAATTACTCTTACAATGTAACTTTTATGCAGTGTTAAAATTATGTAAGAGAATGTACATTTACAAAATATAGTTTTTATTAAAATAAACACAACCTATCTTTATTCTGATTATAGACTTGCAATTAATAACAACAGAAATCATTTCATATCTCATAATATTAGATTAAGTAATTTACATGCTATATTCAATAAGTTAATTACATGCAGATAAATGTAATTGTTGTAGGTCTTGTAACAACCAGAAGAAGTTAACCCATGAGCTGCAACAAGAGAGTCTGGAGTTACAACAGCAAGCAATAATAAATGCACCAAATTTAGAAGATAAATTAAACCCAAAAGATACTTCTGAACTGAAATAAAAAATAGATAGATAGAAATTATGTAAATAGAATTAAATAATTTAAACCTCTGAATATGCATTTAATTGTTTTCAATATAAAGATTAGTGAAAATTTAATGATTGAACAAACAAGTTTTCACTGAAGTTCTGATCAACTAAGATAAATTATAAAAACCTTGGAAGAAAGGACTTGCTAAAACTAGCTTTAAAGGATTAAACAAACACCATCTTATCACAAAGAGTGTATTATTACATAATGTATCTCCTATTAAATATCTGTTCTAATAGAACCAGAAATTGTAACTTAAGTTATGCATGGTTGTGTGTATGAACTATTTAAACATCTTCATACATACCAAAGTTAGAATGTAGCATCTTTACTCAAATGGGTTTCAATATCGACTCTGCATATTGGACAATGCTTGTTGGTACCCAGCCATTGATCGACACACTCCATGTGGAATAAGTGCATACATGGCAAGCGCCTGCAACAAATGAAATCGGATTCTTACTAACACATAAATACAAAGAATTTTGAAGTGAAAACTTCTTTAGTGGCGTTGAGCACTTTTTCTGTAATGGGTATAAAATCTTAAACTCGCGTCAGGACACGTGACCTGATCGAAAAAGCGTAAGACGGATAGCATTCCAAAATATCAAACATGCTCAACGTTAATAATCAAGTTTTCACTTCTGCTGGCACTCCCGGAGTGCAACCCGTCTTTTTCTTTATATTTGGGCATATATATATTGCAAGTTGCACAGCAGGCTAGTCTCAATCGGTAATATCACCGCAAGTGATATGCCGCTTGTACACACTTTTTTTTTTGTATGGTGTTTCTCAATGTTAGCCGGAAGGGCTTGTACACACCTGCAGTGCGAGTCCACCTCGAACACGGACAGGCAGATGGTGCACTTCTCGTCCTGGTGGTGCGGCGCGGGGCGCGCGTACGCGTGCCGGTACGTGTTCCGCTCGATGACCGCGCGGGACGCGCCGCGCGACGCCCGCCGAGCCTCCGCTGCTTCCGCCACTTGTACTAGCGCGGCTGCCGCTAAGCCCGCGCCACCGCTCTGTACACATTTTTACTTTAATATAGAATATATTTTTAAGAACATGACGTTGTTCTAAAAAATAAAGATTCTTAGTTACAATTATCCTAAAAAAGTGTACTTAACATATAAAAATAAAACTGCAAGGATACATGGACAAAAAAAATTGTACAAAGAAACAAATATATGTACTAACATATTTGGCAAAACGTAGTATTAAATAAATGCAGTTGCTAAAAAATCATTATTTCTGCACTTTTCAGTCATTATTTATTGCATGTACTAGAATATAATTTGTAGACTTGGGAACAATCTTAATAATTTATTAGAGAAAGAATAACTCACCACAACTGAAGGTTGGATTGATATGTGCAGGTGCGGCGGATGCATTTGCAGGTAGTGATGCATGTGGTGGTGTAGATGTTGTCCATCACTGTAATAATTATTACTTAATTTCTTTAAAATATATACTAACTCAAATTCGCCTACAAACGACGTCAAAAGACGTCCGAGAGGCATGGTATATAACATTAATCCAAATTAACACCCTATTACGTGGCAGTATTGTTCAAAGTATGTTGTATACTCATTAGAAAACTCTGCCTAATAGCAGTTTAGGCAGAGTTTTGCTTCGGATAATGTTTTAACAAGATTGTGAGTCTAGTTGTTTGTGGTTTATCAATGAAGTTAATTAATGTTTCATTTAAGTATTCATATCGATTACATTTTTTATTTATTAAAGTGTACTTACATCACCAAAGGTGCGGGTTCCATATCGCGTTGCTCTAACTCGTCTGGAAACTAGAAAACATAACATATATTTTACATATTACAATCTTTAAACTAAACTAAAACGTCTAAACATTAAAAAAAATATTTATTCATAGCAAAAATTTAAGAATCCTAACTTCTATATTGTTATATTATAATACGTAATGATACTTACGCCTAACATAGGCGCAGGCCTAGGAACATAAGAAGGCGGCATCGAAGATATTAACTCCGGGTTTAGATTGCCCATCAAACTGCGGCGTTGCAACTCCTAAAAATATAATTGAATGATAAAAATGTATATAATATTTAACGATTCACAGTTTTATTTATACAACACATTATCATGATTCATGTTTATACTATTCATGTAGTAACAAAAAATAATTATGATCAACTCACAAGTGTATGCTGTTGGCGATGCCAGAGTCTCGCGTGGACCAAGTATGGCGGCGCAGTGGGCATCGCCTCGCAGCGACGGTCACTTACTGCAAGTAAAGTTTAAAAAGAAACATTATTTTCTCCTACTTTTTTTTTTACTTTTGGTACCTTCCTCTGCTAGAATAAATTTTAAAGTCGTAAAATTTGAGTTTTATACAAAAAAAAGAAAACCATCATGGCCACGATCTTTACAATATTTACGTTATTGTAAAACGAGAGTAGTTCTGAAACAGTTTTATGTGAGATCCATTTTATAATTTGTAACGATAAAACCTCCATTCTAAAACAAAAACAGGATCATAAAAATCGTATCATTAACTTAATTATCCACCAATACACAAAAATATAAACAGTCTAATAAACTGAATAACCATCCTCCTTTTTTAAAAGTCGGTTAAACAAGATAAAGGTGTATGTATACTCACGGTGCGCTAGCGGCGGCACCATGTGCTGCGTGTGCGCCGCGTGCGGGTGGTGCGCCGAGTGCGCGGGGTGCGCGTGCGCGTGCGCGTGGTGCGGCTGCGGCGCGCAGCAGCAACCGCGGCACGGCATCATGCAGCGCACCCTGTATATGTGTTACATTGTGTTATTACAAAGAAGCTTATATCTAATACACTGGAGATTGCACTATGACCATTAAATTGTAACAAGAAAATATGAGGTTGAATGACGCCTGTATGTTTTTTTATCCCTTTCATACCCACTTGCCAATTTAGGTGTAGATATAAGCTTCTTGGTTATTACTATAGTCATAGTGTAGGTGTTAGTTTAAGGAAAACATTAAATTAAAAAAACTTCATAAAATTATATCAATTTTATATTGAAGTTACTCTTGATAGTATTTGTTTTGTATTACAGCCAATGTACATCTGTGTTGATAACAACCGATAAATCATGGGCCTTCCAGATGAATGCATATTGAGGAACAATTCAAAATTTCTCTTGTAGTCATTACATGAGTACAAATACATATTTAAGGTATACACTACATAGATACTTGTGTGCAATAATAAAATGCTCTAGAAATTTATGCGTGGCCTTTTAGTTAAAAGAATGGAAAACTCCTACATTTTATGCGCAACAAAAATAATATAATAACATAAAAAATATTTTTATAATGAATAAAAATACTCACAACATTCTTTCAAGCGATATGTTTACATCATAATTCAAGTCAATATAAAACATTTTACTTTAGTAAAGTGGCTCTTTATTAAAAGTTAAATATTCATCACATCTTAATACTTCACAGAAATGGGAAAAATTATTCCAGTTTATTGGCTTGAAAAATCACAATATTCATGTGAATACTTTAATCTAAATGCTACATACCGTAGCAATCAATATTATCCTCGCTGAATTAGTTTAATGTGCGAGTGGTTGCCACATAAACCATGCATAATTAAACACCAACAACAATGTTATTATAGGCATATACTTCATACCTAATACACAGTAATGACAAATATAAGTATTCAAATGCAAATTCATTTAAAAATAGTGTTTTTTTTTCAGAATAATAAAAAATCTAAAAAAGAAGAACTGGATTTGATTTCTGCAATTTGCAAATTTTAGGTAGTAATCATAGAATTGCAATAATTATTGAATATAAAAAACAATTGTTGAACACTACATATTTCATATCAATCGCTTCCTATCCGCGGCTTCGCCCACGTAGCGAAACGAAAATTCTATGAGAATGATATGCTTCACCGTGATCTAGTAGCGGCAAGGATATAGTCAGTATAAATTATTCAGTATTAGCTTACCGCCCGCGGCTTCGCCCTCTTTGTCTAAAACCTAATAAATTAGGTATATATACTAGCCTTCCTCTTGAATCACTTTATCTATTAAAAAAAACCGCATCAAAATCCGTTGCGTAGTTTTAAAGATTTAAGCATACAAAGGGACATAGGGACAGAGAAAGCGACTTTATTTTATACTATGTAGTGATTCAAGGAGCCAGAGAGCGGTATAAATGTAAAACGACAAAATGTCTCAGTAGCATAACATACCTCGTCCTAACCAAGTGCGCGTGGCACGGCACGGGCGCGGTGTGGCAGAGCGGCGGGTCGCGGTGCGGCACCGACTCGAACAGCGGCCGCGGGGAGCGCACCGACCCCACCGTGGCCGTCGTGCTGCTGTCGTCCTGGCTCTCACTGCGGTTCGGCGAACTGGTTAAGTCTATTACTTCTCGCTGGAAAATAAGTTATGAATACACTTTTTGACGTGACAACGTCTTATAATTCGATATAGCCGGCTGCACGCACGAAAAAACATGACTCATGCGGCGTTACCTCGCTCTGAGGCGTTCCATGTAAGACTTGAAGTGCAAGCGAGAGCGCGGAAAGAGCGACAAAGAGCACAATCGGACGTTGTCACGTTCAACTATCGTCAGTAAAACGACTTTACAGACAACCAATTTTTTAGTGAATAGTTTGGTTACTTATTGGTTGGTGAAAATCTTGTGGCTTCACATCTCCAACATGTTATATGTTAATATTTTAAATAGTACACTCACTTCCATGAAGTGAAAGCTAACTTCTTTTCATTTCTATGAACTGAAAACAAACTTCTTGACTTAACTGATTGAATTACGTTTTCAATCCCAAGGACTGATTACTTTTTTTGTACAGGGGAATGAGGCGAAAGAAATTAGAACAAAATGATTGTAAGTATAACATTGAATATTGAATTTGAGTTCATTCTTACAATAAATTATTAAAATGCATGGTTGAGACAAAAATTGTGTTGGTGTTATTTTTATATAAAAACTTAGTAAACATGTTATGAAGTAAAATATGATTTATGTTGCTATTTGAAATGAGCAAAATGGTTTTTTTTTCTGTTATCACAATAATAATAATTGTAACTCATATTTATCTTGCAACATATTCAATAACTGTAACAAAACACTTACATCTCTTTGTTCTTCCCCCAATACTTGAACATCATCATCTGAACTGGAGTCTGAGACCCAATCAAGTTGCAAGTCAGGTGCGGATAGCACTCCACTAGCATTACCTCCAGGGGCATTTCGTCCCCCAGGAGTTTCTTGACGCTCCTGCAGTATTGAAAAATTATTTTAAAATGATAATTCTAATTTATGGTATCACAGAAATTCTAATTTAAGGTGGAAGAAAACTAAATTGTGTCATCATAATTTATCAATGACTAGCTGTGCCCGGCAGTTTTACCCGCAGTGCTCCGCTCCTGTTGGTCTTAGCCTGGTGATATAAAGCCTATAGCCTTCCTCGATAAATGGGCTATCTTACACTGAAAGAATTTTTCAAATCGGACCAGTAGTTATTGAGTTTAGTGCATTCAAAAATAAAATTCAGCAGTATTATTATATTAGTATAGATCTTCTTATATATAAAAATGAATCGCAAAATGTGTTGGTAAGCGCATAACTCGAGAACGGCTGAACCGATTTCTATAATTCTTTTTTTATTATATTCCTTGAAGTACGAGGATGGTTTTTATGTAGAGAAAACGTAAATATGTACCACGGGCGAAGCCGGGGCGGACCGCTAGTAATATAATAAAAAAGAATACCTGGTTCTGGGTAGCTGTAGAGCTCACAGTCTGTGCCACACTTCTTCCAGAACTAGTGCCTGGTTGAGGTGACTGTTCCTTCACTCTCCTGTCTCCTCCACCATCAACACAACACTGATTCTCATGTGCTTCTGTTTTCACAGTCACATTACTTTCATTCACTCTCTCACTGTCCCTATTTGGTTCTACTTTTACGATGGGATGTTCAACATTTTCTCTTTTAATATTAGCTACATTTGAAGATGAACCAGCACCCATATGTTGAACAGATGAAGCTTCCACTTTAATATTCACTACTGGCTGGAGCCCAGGCTCTTCTTTAACAGTTGATGAGCCAGGTACAGAGTTGTTGTGAGTAAACTGAAAATTTCTATGGTGATGATGGTGATGATGGTGGTGATGATGGTGAGATCCATTGTGAAAATTGAAATAATTAGGATTTGACCCACTTAATGTTCTTGTAGGTTGAGAATTTGTATACTTGTGACTACATGTACAATTATGGTTAGTGCTAGATGCTACAGGGTTCTCCTGTTTTATTTGTGTGTAAACATTGTGACAGTTGTGTTGAGATCCTGTTGCTTGTTGCTGGTTAGGCCTTCTTCTTGAAGTATTTTCTGGCTGTCGGCCAGTTTCTGTACTTGTTGCTACAGTCTCAGAACTCTCAACTGGCTCTGTTTTGATATCAACACGTGAACTAGTAGCCCGACTACAGCCAGCAGTTTGCAATGCATCATCGGTACCTTGCTTTGGACCCAAACCACTTTCACACTGTTTCTTCCTTGGTACAGACATTGTTTCTTCTTCCTCAGAACTCACTTCAATTAAATTAGAATTCACTTCATTTTCTTTTGATTGTCTTCTCCTAGGTGAAATATTTAACTTTCTGCTAGGTCTTTCCAAGTGATTATAATGAGATTGTTCTTGTCTATTTTCAAGAATATTGTTAAACATGTTGCTCATTGCTGGTGGCAAAGGCTCATAGCGCACACGGGGTATGCTGGGATCTGACACTGGTGGTGCATTTGATGCAACTGTATAATTTAAAGGTAATATTGTGCTGTTTGTGTAAGGTGCGACTACATAGTCTCCTGTTGGTGGTACACCAGGATAACGCACATAAGGGTAATAATATCCATTTTCATGTATTATTGGTTTAGGCATATATCTCATAGTTTGTGTGTGATTGTCGCTATCAGGATTCTCTCCTGCATAATCAAAAGTGCTAGAACTATCTGGGAGTGGATGGTATTCTTGTGGCACAGGTGTTCTAGATGACACTGGGTAGGACAGTGCAGCATTTACTTCATAAGGCTGGCTCACGGATTTAGAATTTGCACAGCTTGTTGATATCAATTTGCGTTTATTGATATTAGTCGTGTTTTGTTCCGTTACACCGTCAGATGATGCAGGTAATACTTCTACATCATCATCACTTTCAGCAAACAAAGTCTCACATTCCATTTCTTCTGAAATAATTAAAATGTTAAATTAAAATATGTTTGCAATTTAGTTTGACATAAGTGTACATCATTCAAATTACCATTTCGATGTGTACTATCCGATGATTCTGATGTATTTACAGTATCCAGAATGGCTGCCAGCGAAGAAGGGCCAGGAATATCCCATGCAGAGATTGGTTCACCTTCGTTTCTTTTTTCACTCATGTTTCCACAAATTTTAGGTCGAATACTGTTCAAAATTATTTAATAATAAACTAATTGTTTGTCAATAACACATTTTTATATTACTCACGTATATTCTACATTTCTGTTACTATATCTAAAAGGTTATTGTTTAAGACCAATATTTTGTTATAAACATTTGTATTTACTTCAAAGGCAAATAATGAAGGAAAATAAATATAGTGCGACATCACGACAAAATAAATTTTATCTTTTTGTCAGGAATAGTTACAGACTACAGATAAATAAAATAATAATTTCTGTATTTTTAATCTGTTTGTATATGTTACCGGAAATGTATGAAATCAAGGAATTGTATACAAATCCTAGGAAATGTGTACAATTCCGATACCATAAAAGAAATGTATAAAATATTGTTTAATAAACTATTTAATGCATAGATATCCTAGGAAATGTATAATCTTCCTCGCCCCTCGGAATTGTATATAATTCCAATATCGTATTATGAAATCTATAAAGTAAATGATATCTGTAATAAAACACGTTGTTATTTTTTTATTATGACACTTCTTGAGAAAATCGGGTCAATCAATCAAATCAAAATTCAAATTTTCATTGTAAGTAATCAGTCCCCTCATCCCGCTATCCCCGTGTACATGTCGTATTACAAACGGCCGGCATTTTGTAATATGCCGACATTCGTAATTTTCCAAAATTCTACAAAAAGACGGTCGCGAGTCGACGGGGTCCGCCTAAAGCAAAGAGGGCGCAAAGTAAGGACTTAGAAAATTTTTGATCAAAAGTGAAAAATTTTTTTTTTTTTGCGCGTCGACGGAGCCCCGCTTTGCGGGGCTCCTATTTCTGTGTAGTTTTTTTTTAACAAACCTAACCTAACCTAACCTAATGAAAATCATCAATCTTTGAGGGCGAATATCTCGGCCATTTTTGATTTTAGAGAAAAGTTGTTCCTATAAAACATGCTTTATTAACGTAATCTTTACGATAAAACAATAATAAATAGATGTTATAATGACACCAACTCCATCAAAAATTTTCTAAGTCCTGCGCCCCCTTTGCTTTAGTCCAACCCGTTCGCATAACACAAATGAAGGCTCAACTACCCCGGAACGCAGGGCGCAGTCCGGATAGCACACACAATTCCTTCGATGAACTACATTCCCGTTACAATAATCCACGCAACAAATTTTTACTTCACACAATGCACGAAAAAACACAAACGCCAGTATGCCGTTACAAAAGTAGGTACGTAAACTTAAAAACACATTTAAAAAGTATGGGCTAGAATTCTATCTCGCTTCTGATGTAAGAAATAAAACGCGAGGCCAGGTTAAATATTAGTTTGAATTTAATAAGAATGTACTTACTGCGATTCTACACAGCTACCTTCGCGTCCGCGTTAAAATGTAGAACATGTAGAAGCCCTTCTGGCTAACATTGAGAAACACCACAAAAAAAAACAGCTGCCTAATTGATGTAGGTAGTTGATAAAAAAACGCAACAAGTCAACGACTATTAACTAAGTGAGGGTAGTTGGGTCCCGTCAAACGTCGTAAAACAACGTCCGAGCCCGTCGCGTAGGCACGATTCGTAAATCGTACGAATGCGCTCCGATTCAAAGTGGCATTTTATAGTATTCGACAGGGCATGTTTTGACAGGAAATAGTGACAACTATTCATCCCTTGATTCATCCACAAAATTATTATTTAAATCCGTAGAACTTTTTTATTGTGTTAGGTCAGCTTTATTTTATATGAAGAGGAAAGTAGCTAATACTTAATCTATCTGTGCTCTAGACCTCTAATCAACATGACGGTGGAGAGGGCGAGGGAAATATAGACCACATATTTTTTATCTTGCTCTCTATACGACCATTCTTCCTTTTATAATTCCTTAATATCCTCAAAATAATGTTCCTCTTCCTACTCGTATGTCCTATGACTCCTATCTATTTATGTACCCTAAAAATATCTGAGTAATATATCTAATTTTATATGTAGCAATAATATCAAATTGTAATGTTCATTAATTTCCATTTATTCTATTAAATTTAGTTAAATATGTATTAATATAATGTAAGTATTAATTTTATTCCTAAACTCTTTTGATCACCTTGCTATCGTCCTACCCTATTTTCCCGTGTATGGTTTCCCTACCCAATGAACAGTCCCTACCAGTCCCTACCACTCCGCGTCCGCTGTTATAAACAGACGTTCGAACTGGTGCGACCGGACCACCGTACTCGTGCGGTGCGATCGACTCGCCACACGACCGCACCGCACCTAGGGTTGCCAGTATTTAAGATGCCAGGATTTAAGGGTTAACAGCATCAAAAATACGAGTTTTAGTTATTTTTTACGGGAGATAATTAAAACAGCAATGTTAAATAGAGAAAATTTATTTTTGGCATTTATATTTGCTGTTGGAAGAAACAGCTTTTAATAGCTCTTCATTTTCTAAAGCGAATGTATAAAAATCTTTGCACGATAATTTAAAATTACATTTAATTAATTTGCAGCTTCGCCTTTACAGTTTCAATATTCAATCGGTTTCGGCTATCCGTCCAGGCATTGCCGCACAAAGAAAATATTCTTTGTTTAAAAATTATGATTAAATTTACGATTTTTAAAAAAACATTTAAAATATTGGAATTTTCGCGGCCGACTGAGCTAAATAAATTCGTATAAAAAAATAGATACACTAGTGACTAGATAATTTATTACGTTGCTAATATATGAAGTGATTAAAGGCGCAAATTATCCCTTTTTGAAATTTTCGATATTGTCGATAGAGGCGAAAGTATTGTAATTTTTACTGATTTTCGTTTTTATTTTTTTATATTATATGCAGGCGTTAGTAGAAGCTCTGTTTAGTACCAAAAGAAACCTTGAACTGAGTTCTACATGTGACAAAAATACCACATTCTAGCCACGAAGTTATTACGAGATATAGATTTTCAAAGAATGTCAGGGTTGTCCCTAGTAAACAAAATTATATATATCATCTATCTATTACCAAGTTTTTGTTTATGTTTTAGTCGTTAGTTATAGTCGATATTTCAATATATTATTATATGTAGGTACATAATCTTTATATGTAATAAATTAACTGAACAAAAAAAATATCTTAGATTTATAAGACAATTCAATAATATCAAATTAATACAAATTAATCTCCTTTTTTTGTGAATATTTCGAGCATTGATCATAGTAATCTCATTAAAAGTCAAACCGAATTCCTTGAAAATCTATTTCTCGTAATAAATTCGTGGTTAGAATGTTGTATTTTTTTCACATGTAGACCTCAGTTCAAGGCTTCTTTTGGTACAAGTACAAGTACAAGTTACAACCATTGAAAAGAAGAATACGAAGAGAAAAGAATGGGCAAAATTATATTTAAAAGACAGGGATTCATTCAGACATATGCAGTCATATCATAAATCTTTGTAGAGTTCTAAAATTTATATTATTAATCTTTTTTCAGTATTAGCCACGTCATCCGACGCCATCGCCATTGATAACGATCGACCGACGTCCGTTTTGTTTGGCGGTAGAACTGTGACTAAAGCTGTAATAAGTATATAGTCTATGACTAATGCGCTGTCCGGTGCGATCGCCCGTCCACACGCGCGAATTTGGTACGGTCCGCACCAAGTTCGGATGAAAAAACCATCGAACCAACCGTACCGTCAATAATAATAATTATGTCCGGCGGACCACTGTACACACGATCGAATATGGTCCGGAGCGCACCAAGGTCACGGTGCGGTCCGTACCAAATTCGAACGTCTGTTTATAACTGTACTAGTGTTCTGTGGACTGTGGTCCCTACCACAGATTAAGTATTAGTTACCTACTACGTCCCTACCTTTTACTTGACACTGACAATTGGTTATCTTCTTGCCATAACAGAAAAAAAAACATGACGGCGCTCTATGAATTCGAATTTGGAATTTGGATTGACGTTTGACATTTTTGATCTACAGAAATTTACAGAATAATGTAGTTATGAGCCAATTACCAATATGTACCAATTGCAAATTACAATGATAAATCCTGATAAAGTTATCTAAAGTTATTTGAAGTTCGTTACTAGTTTCTTCATTAGTCTGTTTTAGTAGTGAGTGGAAGAGAGATGTGAAACATCTATTAAAAATCTAAAGTAATAATAAAAACGACTTTACCAAACCAATTCTCCAATCTAAGAAACTTAATTGGTTTTAACTGTGAAGGCCAATTTTTACTATTAGGTACAATGTTCTCATATTTGCCTTTATTTTTAAAAGGTGAAGTTGTGAAAGGTTTCGGGAGAGGATCAAAAGATTTAGGGTGCCCTACAGGTATACATTTTTTTAAACTTTTCTCTGATATTATGATGTGATTTTTAGCCATAAATTTATAATTAGGATAACGTCATGACAATATAAATAATAAAAATTGTTTTAGCTAATTATGCCCGTGAAGTGACACAATCTTTACCTGATAATTTAAAACCTGGTGTGTACTATGGATGGGCCCAGGTAGACCATCAGGATGTCCACAAAATGGTAGTCAATATTGGCTGGTGTCCATTTTACCAGAACAAAGAAATGTCAGTTGTAAGTAGAAAGCATAATTTTACATGTTAGTAGTAACATTATTAATAATTTTTAATAAAGGACTATAAAATCATAAATTTACGAAAAGTTATCAAAACCCAATTAATTTAATTTAAAAAAAGATAGGTAATGTAGGTATGTATTCACAATTATGGTCAATTGTCATAATTCATATTGAAATTATCTCTAAATAAAATGATAGTGCATAATATATTTGTACAGTTCATAATCCATTTATCAAGATTATTATAACTAACTGAATGACTACTATAAACATGAACCAATTATAATAATAATATCATCATTTGATGTAAGTATTTGTAAATATTAATAATAAATAAACTCACATTGTCTTATTTATACAAAAGTAAACTTATAAGTGCTTACTCACCTATTAATATGATTATTTAGAATTCATAATTATGCATGAGATTTTATTAGTGAGAATAATTTCTATGTGAAATATATATATATAAATATATATTATATTCCCGCATGTAGAACAAGGTTACTATTACTATATTACTATTATTGATATTACTATAAATTATAATAATAATTCAAACTTTGAAAATCAATTATTAAATAATACATATATAATAAAATGAATTTCTATGATAATAAAAAGAAATATCAAGGGCTATGATTTTTATATAAATTCATTCAAATACTTAAAAAACAAAATTTACATAAGTATATTGTTGTCTTATTATTTATATGCTACTTCAGCAATATAATGGTACTGGTTTAGATAAAATGGTTCAGACTATTTGCATTTGTTATCTATGTAGTGTCTCATATCAAAATGAGTGTCTACATAAATAAGCTAAGATTAGTTATTTGTTCAACAATGTGTCCAATAATAATAACTTTACTTTCAGGAAACACATATAATACATCAATTTGAAAATGATTTCTATGGATCCTTGTTAAAAATTTGTATAGCAGGATATTTGAGACCTGAAATGAATTTCAAGTCACTAGATGAATTAATAACGGCCATCAAACAAGACATAGACAATGCTAGTAATAAATTGGATTTACCGGACTCCATTTTGTTGAAAGCCCATAATTTTTTCACATGTGATTAATTTATTAGGTATATGATATCCACAAAGACAATTAAATGCGAATTATTACTTGTAAGTAAATAAATATTGTTAAAAATTAGATAAAATGTTATTGATATTGTATATTACCTAATAAAAAGTTAAATGGTGCAATATTGCAATGAATTCCATATTGTTATTATTATTTTTATAAAACTAATATTATATTGTTGAATAAAGAGTTAATATTGTTATAAAAATTATTAAA
The DNA here is from genome assembly GCF_061535395.1 of Colias eurytheme. Classification (NCBI taxonomy): domain Eukaryota; kingdom Metazoa; phylum Arthropoda; class Insecta; order Lepidoptera; family Pieridae; genus Colias; species Colias eurytheme. The sequence goes on along the minus strand of NC_142999.1, from coordinate 5,245,390 downwards.
AAAAAACCTCTAATTTAATCATTTTCTTCTATATGCCTTTTAGCTCCTTTAAATGCAAATGGAACATTCCTAAACACAAACATACAGGGTTATGAGTCATTCTTCATTGCTATAGACTATAATGCTAATAATAGTTTAGAGAATTCCACTTAAATTTCATTTATCTCAATTTTCTTTGTATGTTAATATTTATTTTCCATAGGTTATTTGTATTTACCATATAAAATATAATAAGTATCTCCCTGTAGGTAGTAATCAACAATGGACGCTTACATTAAGTTTGTCAGTTCAAGATTAAACCCACACACTCTTGGTGTTTGTTACGCCTAAACACTTGGTGGGTAATATGTTCAGGTAAATGTTATATAGTGAAGTCCTATGTCCCCTAGTGGGGTAAGGGGCAGATGCATTATACATCTGTTTCACTAATCGATTTTCTTTAAGGACAAGTAGGTTTACCTTTTTTGTCCTACCAAACTGAGACATATTTTTTTTGTTCGTCTCCACCGGGAATTTAACCCAGGACCCCTCGATGCTACGCTCACGCGTCAACCACTGTAGCAAGGAGGCGGTAAATTTTACATTATAGATTAGTAATTTTTCAATTAATTTTTTTTCCTACCGATATATTTTAATTAATCACCACGGTAGAATCTACCCGCGTTCTCGCCCCAATGAACTCTTGTGTTGAGTGTTCCAATGGCCAACTGGCGTCTGGCAACCACATTAGCCTCAATGAATAAAAATAAATAAAAAAATGAATGGATATGTAAAATAAAATAATAATTATGAAAAAAAAGAGATCAATATAAAATTAATAAGAATGATGAATATTTGCTCTAAAAATAATATAGGTAGGTACCTACCATATTATGCGTAATGTAGGTACTAGGTACCATGGATATAAAATCAATTCGATATATTAATCCACAAGAACAGCTATAAAATAATAATTATTGTACCCAATTATTGTACCCAAAGGTGAATGATAATTGTAAGCATAAGTATTTACGTAGTTATTACTTATTAGTAATAAATTATTTACTTACAGTACTTAGGTATCCAAAGTTCAAAATCTCACTCCATGCATATGAATGCGTGCTGAGTGAATCGAGAAAATGAGAGTAGCAACGTAGGGCAATTTATTAAGAGCAAACGTACAGAAAAGATAACAGAAGAATTTTTTTTAGTTTTATTATCTAATTAAGTATTAGTAACTATGTATATGTAATAAAATTCGATTTGTTGGATTCTTGCATTCAGCAAGACATTCAAAATCTTTCTCTGAATTCAAAAAACTACGCCACTCGATCCATTTCCCGCGCTAGAATCTTAGCTTCCCATTGGTCACGCTCCAGACCAATAAGCGCTCTTAGCGGGAAACATAGTAAAGGTGCATTTACACATTCGCGTTAATAACGAATTCGCATAATTAACAGTGCACTCGCTATTCGCTTTGTGTTAAGACCGGTTTTTTGGGCGAATGGAAGGGATGACGAATTTGTGAGCAGTAGTTCGGCGCCACCACTATTATACGAATGTTTCATCGAGACTCGAGTCACGATTTACGAGGCGAATAGCGATCACGTAGGTATGTATAAATGCACCTTAACCTTTTGAACGCCAATGACATCTATAGATGTCATGCGCAATCGTGCCCTGTGCGCCAACGACACCTATACATGCCAAGAAACAGATCATAGATAAATACAAAATAAACATATTAAACCTTTACTTTTACGTGTTTTATTTATACAGTTTATGAACTGAATCCCCAGTTATTACATAATTGTACACAGTAAACAAAATTGCCAAGTAGTTATTCAAATATTTGATGACAAAAAATAACTTAATTAATGGCTAAAAAAGCATGTTCTCTCGCGCCAATGACATGTATACGTGCCTACTAGTGATGTAGTGTAATATTCAAGTAACTTCATTAAAATTTCAGCGAAATTACTCTAATTCGCTTAATTTTTGTAATAACTACAAAAAAAAATATAAGCTTAGTCACTGAGAAAAAAGGTAAATACTACATTCTTTGGTATAATACCATATTGTCTATATTGTGGATATTGTTGATTTCAATATTTTCCTTTTCGCCAATCATGCGCATCCCTAGCACAGTATCGATATGCAATCCCTTCTGCGCCATTGACATGAATAGATGTCGGACTGGTGACGTCGTAAGCGCGTGCCGTGTTGTTAAGTGCGGAAAGTTGTAAAAATATTTTATCGAGTCATCTACCAATATTATAATCGCAAAAATGGCAAGTGAAGAGTTTTATAGTACAGAAGAACTATTGCGCATTTTAGAAGTTTTCAAAATTTATTACCTAATAAGTCTAATCAGTGCCTTTATTAGAATATTCTTATGATACAAATTGTCGCTATGTCATATCAAAATATGGTAATTGACCTAAATAGGTACCTACATATAATTAATATTTGTAATAACTCAAGTATTAAACTAAATGATTGGAAAATATATATGTAGTTTTAATGCAATTCCCTTTATTTAAAGGTAATAGTTGTTTTGATATTTACAAATAAACACTCCACCATAATACCTATAGTTCATATAAACTTAATAAATAAACTCGATAAGTTATAATAATATACAGCTACATCCCTAATCAGAAGCGAGAGATTATAAAAAAAAGGATGGTTGCCCGCGCCATTGGCATGTATACATGCCAATGGGGCGTAACTGATAGAGAATAGTGCTGTAACTTGCTGCAATTTTATATGTATTTTTGTATCTCAAAAGGTTGATTTTTTTTGTTGATAGTTGCTATAAATGTGGTCTTAAGTTTTTACAGTAGGAGATGAGGTTAAATAAATATTATTTTTGTGTTATAAGCTGTTTATTCAAATATTCAGACGTGAATTATTATGTTTATCGATAACATTTTGGACTCCCTACTATTTTCAAGGTTATCTCATTGAATTTGTGGCTTGGCGTGGAGGGCACGGCGATGCGTTTTTGCTCTGGCGGTCAAAAGGTTAAAATCGGTTAAAGTAGTCGTGTCGGGTAACCTCGGCTAGATTTTTATTATTTCAAACATATTTAAATGGGTCGCCGTCGCAGGTACCAGATTTTCAATAAAAAAAGAATTATAGAAATCGGTTCACGCAGTCTGAATATCTGAGGTATTACAAACAAAAATAACTGTCGAAATAAGCTCCTCCTTTTTCTGAAGTTGGTTAACAATTAATAATAACAGGTGCATATTATTTTGATTGAATTTTTGACAAACATATTTTACACTTTTTTTACCCCGACTGTGTCAGGAGGGTAATGTTTCTCAAGCGTATGTATGTCTTCTTTAGCACGCTTTACAGCATCCACCGTTGTTATCATAAGAATAATTTATGTGTGTTATAGGCTAAAACTAAAAAAAGGAATGGTATTTTTGCTTAAAAGAATATTCCCATCTGTCATACTCGTTTTTTTCTTTTTATTAATTTAATTAATTGTTAGCAGTAAGTATTTTCTTATTTTTTTTTGCTATATATTAGGCCTTATAATATTTTAAATTAAATAATTTGCTACAAGCAACGCTTTTTCCTGCTATTTTGATAGATAGAAACTCCCCTCTCATCTGTATATTGCATAAAATAAAAATGCTTGCAATTAATATTTGCGATTGCCCTACATAAGGTTTTGTTTAAATAATAACCACATTTACCCTTTGAAAAAGCCTTTATTTATAATGCTTTAACAAATCGGATGAATAAGAAAAATATTCATACAATTGGAAATAAAAATGCAAATCTTAAATTAGGGCTCTCTCTCCAGGCGGCTTAATGTTGTTTTCTCCTAAATGAACATCCTGAAACAAAAACATTACAAATGTAAAAATTATGATACACGATAAAGACAAGCTTAAATACATATGACTACCCAATTTTTGATCATAAATATATAAAACTAGCAGTTTTGCAATGCAAGTTTTATAATTTACTCGCTCATTTTTGAGATCATCAAAAAATGTAAGAGACAGGTGCTTGAAATGAGTTTCAAAAGAACCTGGCGAACAAGCATTCCTATAAATCTATAAAAAAATTAATTGATATGTAATGTATGTAGGTATAATAAATTAATAAATAAATATTGTAAAATAGGCATAATAAATTAATAAATAAATATTGTAAAATAAACACTATTCGTAGAATATTTCAAACAAACCCAATGTGGGCAAACAATATTATTTCAATGGTGGGGAAAATAGTATCAGTAAAAAGGTCAGGAATATGGAATAAATATTATTGACTAATTTAGCTGGCATTACAATAAAATAGCAAATAAACATTGATAGTACTGCACATTTAAAATATTATGTTAATTATGCTATGCTATGAATTTTGTGACACTATTAGATGCACAAATAAACAAAAGAGATGAAGACCACATCATGAGTAACATAATTGTGAAATATTAGAAAACTGTGTTGTGAAATTGCTTTTTTGTGAAACAATTTCATAACATTAGCCAACTAGTTCATAAAAGGCTTGTTAGTTTACATATGAAAGTGATTCACAATCTGATGTTTTGACTAAAATTGTACTTTTTTGCAGTTCATATTATTAAATTGATTTCTTTATTAACTTTGCTTTGTTTGCATTGCTTTTATTGTAAAAGCAAAATGCTATGGATCATATGTATAATTTTAATGCTATGGTTATTGATATTGGGTCATAAACTAAAAAACATTTTAAAATATGATAATATTTGATGTCATATTTACCTTCAGTTAGTCTAGCACGACCTCCTGTTGGTTGGCAGAGGATCGTTGAGCATCCTGCACATACGACTACCCTCTGAGCGTGACTGAATACGGTTGTGATTTTATAACATCCTGGGCATTTCACATCCATGAAATATGAGTTTGGATGTGGCACAAGCCTTTTGAGCTTGTGCTTCCTCCTCTCAGATGCAGGCGACGGGTGCAATAAGTCAATTGCGAGCTGAAATATCAACACTTAGGTTAGTTTTTGGTATGGCACAAAAACAATATCGGAGTTAAAGGAAAGTTCTATTAAAGTATATTATTGCATATATTTGAACAATTTCAACACAATCACTGGTGTTTTTACAAAAAACTTCGAATATCGTATCAGGTATTTGAAACGTCAAAGAGTGCCATGTGTTTATCTTGATTTGCACGCACTAGAGCTGCGGATCACTAACAACTTTACAAACTACATGCGATACGGTAATTACACTACTCAAATATCACAAATCAACCAAATGCAGCTGAATTTTTCATTCTAGATGTGGAAAAATACACACCGGCATGGTTTCAGCTTCGATGCAGAACCAGAAAAGGGAAACTACATGTGTGACAAAGACAACCTAGAAATTAGTGTATTATCTATGTTCAGAAGTAAACGAGGGCTGCCATCATTTTATTTTAATTGGTAAAATTTTTCATGATTCATGATGAAGACAAACGTATTTAATTTAAATAAAATGTAAGCAAACGTATTTTAATATCGTATTTAAAAGCAACAATATACATTGTTAATGTAATGTAAATTTTGTATCTAACTTGATCGTACGCAATAGAAGTTTTATTTATTAAAGAATCAGTTTATATTAATCTATAAAAAGTTAAGAATTATGCTATTTTACCACATATTTTACAATAAATCTGTACATTAATAGGTATAAAATCTTATATAAATATTCAGTGTAGAAAAAGACTTGTACCTTAATTATTTTTATTAAAAAAAAAATTGTCTTTGCTAAACGTCAATGTCATTATGTCACTTCAATTTCTATATAGCATAGCATCAGTCTGAGGCATCTGCATGTTTTTTTTGTAAATTGCAACCTCTTTTTGATATAAAACAACGTAAATTCCTCAAATTATCTAAATAATAATGGCTGACGAAGAATATGATGGTGAGGATGGAGGTGGAGATTACGATGATATGGTAGAAGAAGACCCCAACATAGAAGAGGCCGAGGAACAAGAGGAGGACGGTTACAATGTTCAGTGCCTTGCTCCTGGCCAGGCTGGTGGAGGTGTAGAGAAATCTAAAAGGATAACAACTAGATATATGACAAAATACGAACGAGCCAGAGTACTAGGTAAAGGCTTTTATTATGTATCTTGTGTTATCACGTTAAAGTAGAAGCAAAGCAAAACATGCTAAGGAATTTGAATTTAGAATTTATTAGCTACCACTATTTCATTCTTACAAAGGATACACTATTATGTACCAAAAGTTTTAATATTATTTGATTGTTTTGGGGAGTTTTTAATAGTATTGAAGCTGATATTATATCAATAAATATCATTCTTAATCATTTGTTCAATATTTCAGGTACCAGAGCCCTACAAATAGCAATGTGTGCCCCAGTTATGGTTGAATTAGAGGGTGAAACTGATCCACTCCAAATAGCTATGAAAGAGCTAAAGCAAAGAAAAATTCCAATCATCATCCGAAGATACCTTCCTGATCATTCCTATGAAGATTGGAGTATAGATGAGCTAATTATAATTGACCATTAATAGAATAATTTTTTGATAACATATTTTTATAAGTATATACAATAAGACAAATATTTTTACGATTTCTAAGCAGATGAATGGTTGTTGAAGTATGAAAAGATTTTAAACATTCAATATATGTAGTTTTATTTTAACTTAGATTTATATTTCCTAATACATACTACAAGACTTATATAGAGTATTTGGTGTAAGGGTTAAAGTTATGAATATGGCATCATCCAGACTACCAGCTCTTATCAATAGTCCATTGAATGAGTCCCTCCAAAGGGGGTCTAGAGTGCGTGAGTTAGTAACGTAAGATGTTTCTTCGGAAACATGTCAAGTGTCCCTAGGTAATAAACATACTAAAACCCCGGGACACTAGGAGGAGCCCCGGAGTGGAGGGAGGGGGGAAATGGGTCCATTTTTTCATTTTTCGCTTAAATTTAAAAAACGGTACATGTTAGAGAAAAACTTTCAAGGAAAAGTTGAAAGGCCATAAAATTATCTACAAGTTGTATACCAATCATTTTTTCCTATATCCTACCGTTTCTGAGTTATACGCATTAAAAAATGATTTTGGCTCAAACAATTTCCCCATACTACACATCAATCGATCAAAAAATATTTCTTTCTTCCAAAAAACTCAAATGTGCAACTTGTGACCGGTACTGATAGATTGCTCTTAATTAGGTCTATAATTGGTAAAATAAACACATTCCTCCATGGAAGCCTTTAGGAGGAATCGATTGTCAAAATATTATATTAGGGTAGTTTGAGTTACTGAACTTGATCTTTTAATTTTTTTCTTCCAAAAAACTCAAAAGTGCAACTTGTGACCGGTACAGATAGATTGCTCATAATTAGGTCTATCATTGATAAAAATACTAGATTCCACCACGGAGGCGTTTACGGGGAATTGAATTTTATTAGGGTAGTTACGATACTTGAACTTTTTATTTTTTTTCTTCGAAAAAACTCAAAAGTGCAACTTGTGACCGACACCGATAGATTGCTCATAATTAGGTCTATCATTGATAAAAAAATCAGATTCCACCATGGAGGCCTTTAGGAGGTATTGAATATTATTAGGGTAGTTACGATACTTGAACTTTTTAACTAACTACACTAATAAAATTCAATTTCCCGTAAACGCCTCCATGGTGGAATTTGGTTTTTTTATCAATGATAGACCTAACTATGAGCAATCTATCGGTACCGGTCACAAGTTGCACTTTTGAGTTTTTTGGAAGAAAAAAAATAAAAAGTTCAAGTATCGTAACTACCCTAATAAAATTCAATTCCCCGTTAACGCCTCCGTGGTGGAATCTAGTATTTTTATCAATGATAGACCTAATTATGAGCAATCTATCTGTACCGGTCACAAGTTGCACTTTTGAGCTTTTTGGAAGAAAAAAATTAAAAGATCAAGTTCAGTAACTCAAACTACCCTAATATAATATTTTGACAATCGATTCCTCCTAAAGGCTTCCATGGAGGAATGTGTTTATTTTACCAATTATAGACCTAATTAAGAGCAATCTATCAGTACCGGTCACAAGTTGCACTTTTGAGTTTTTTGGAAGAAAAAAATAAAAAGATCAAGTTCAGTATTTCAAACTACCCTTATATAATATTTTAACAATCGATTCCTCCTAAAGGCTTCCATGGAGGAATGTGTTTATTTTACCTATTATAGACCTTATTAAGAGTAATCTATCAGTACCGGTCACAAGTTGCACTTTTCAGTTTTTTTGGAAGAAAAAAATAAAAAGATCAAGTTCAGTAACTACCCTAATCAAAATTCAATTCCCCGTAAACGCCACCGTCGTGGAATCTGGTATTTTTATCAATGATAGACCTAATTATGAGCAATCTATCTGTACCGGTCACAAGTTGCACTTTTGAGTTTTTTGGAAGAAAAAAATTAAAAGATCAAGTTCAGTAACTCAAACTACCCTAATATAATATTTTGACAATCGATTCCTCCTAAAGGCTTCCATGGAGGAATGTGTTTATTTTACCAATTATAGACCTAATTAAGAGCAATCTATCAGTACCGGTCACAAGTTGCACTTTTGAGTTTTTTGGAAGAAAAAAATAAAAAGATCAAGTTCAGTATTTCAAACTACCCTTATATAATATTTTAACAATCGATTCCTCCTAAAGGCTTCCATGGAGGAATGTGTTTATTTTACCTATTATAGACCTTATTAAGAGTAATCTATCAGTACCGGTCACAAGTTGCACTTTTCAGTTTTTTTGGAAGAAAAAAATAAAAAGATCAAGTTCAGTAACTACCCTAATCAAAATTCAATTCCCCGTAAACGCCACCGTCGTGGAATCTGGTATTTTTATCAATGATAGACCTAATTATGAGCAATCTATCTGTACCGGTCACAAGTTGCACTTTTGAGTTTTTTTGGAAGAAAAAAATAAAAAGATCAAGTTCAGTAACTCAAACTACCCTAATATAATATTTTGACAAACGATTCCTCCTAAAGGCTTCCATGGCGGAATGTGTTTATTTTACCAATTATAGACCTAATTAAGAGCAATCTATCAGTACCAGTCACAAGTTGCACATTTGAGTTTTTTGGAAGAAAGAAATATTTTTTGATTGATTGATGTGTAATATGGGGAAATTGTTTGAGCGAAATTCATTTTTTACTGCGTATAACTCAGAAACGGTAGGATATAGGAAAAAATGATGTAGGTACAACTTGTAGATAATTTTATGGCCTTTCAACTTTTCCTTGAAAGTTTTTCTCTAACATGTACTGTTTTTGAGATTTAAGTGAAACATGAAAAAATGGTCCCATTTCCCCCCTCCCCCCACTCCGGGGCTCCTCCTAGTGTCCCGGGGTTTTAGTATGTTTATTACCTAGGGACTCTTGACATGTTTCCGAAAAAACATTTTACGTTACTAACTCACGCACTCTAGAACTTTTTATTCAATGGACTACAAGTATTTTATGAATTTAAGAAAACACCATGTCAAATTGCCTTTCGTTTTCATCATAGTTGATATTATATAATTACATATTTGATTATTCAGGGGATCATGGACATATCCAACAGTGAAATAAATTTTGAAATTGTTTCCGTAGTTGAAAGTTGTTCTCGAGATTAACCTGTTCAAACAAAAAAATCTTCAGGTTTTTATTATAAGTGTAGAAGTAAAAATATCGTAATGAGTAATCTAATATAGTGAAGTCCCATGTCTTCTAGGGAGGTAGATGCATTATACAACTAATGAGTAATGTGGCATTTATAAATTCTCCAATTCACTTTATATTCGATTTTGTGCATTGAAATGTAAGAACAAGTGAAGGTGTTGTTGTTCAGGTCAATTGACAATTGGTGGCAAAGTTAGCCATCCACAAGGGCTCTTAAAATCGCGATATTACAGGAATGGTTAAACTCAAAGGAAAGAAATCATGACCATTTTTGTAGAGCATATTACATAATATCTAGATTCTAGAACATTGGGTTGAGGTTTTTTTTATAAAATTTATCGTTTTCGTAAAAAATCTAAAATCCTGATAACTATTTCGATCTTTGACCTTGAATAACTTTTGTAGCACACATGATCGATGGGGATTTTTAAAAATTTTATTTGTTAAGTACAACCTAAATCCCAATCCTCCACCAAAATTTGGCTTTCCGGGAATCATGGTTATTTCCAGTGTCTTATTTGACGAGGCCATTAGGTATTATCAGCTTTGCGCTTGCGCTAGTTATCTGTCTCCTTGTTACAGTTGTCAACGCGTGAGCGTAGCATTAAATTTTCAGTGAGGCCCATGTGAGGCCTAATAAAAAAAAATTTAGCTCGCAGTTTCGCTTTAGTTCCCGTTCCTTTTATTTCATGAAAATCAGTTCAGCAGTTTTTGCGTGAAGGAGTCACAAACAATCAAAAATATAAAATTTCGCATTTATGAGTAGTTTATCATTAAACAATAAACTTTTTATTATACTAAGTAAAAAAATAAATGAACAATACCACAAAAATGCATCGTTTGTAGTTAGAGGGTACATGAGTCGGCTATCGCTAAACAGCAATCTCTACCATTGCAATGTGGTACGAAAGGATGTACGTATGTGCAAAAAAATGCTAGTAATGAGTTTATTGGTTTTTATTAATGCGTTTGTTTTATTAGTTTTATATTCAGTTCTTTTAAAGCAAAAAGAGTCCTTTAATTTGCGATTGAAAGCGTACCTAAAGTAAAATGACCAAAATTTATATGTATTAATATTATGCATTTTTTCAATCCAAATATAATTCATGTAATAAGTATATATGAGTTCCTAATTAACATACAACCTCTTTCATATAAATGAGTTCCTAATTAACACATTACTACTCAGGTAATTCCTGGAGCTGAAGTAAGGCGAACATTTTGCGAATAGTAAATAGAGATCAGCAACACTCATAGATAAGGCAGCTGATCAGTTACACGAGAGTGCAGTAATTTCAGGTATGCCAGTTTGAAATATTTAAGCGGATGGTCGAGGTTGACCCGTGCCAACTGATATTGTACTCCGGCGGCCAATATTAATCACAACCGATCATCAGTCACTTATCATTATAGTGCTTAATCTTCAGTAATCTTTTGGCGTCCCACCGATTTTATAGGGCACTAAATTCTTTCTTTTATCTCTTACACGTCGTGAATAGACGCTTCAATAATCTAGTTATAAATGCGATATACCCAGCTAGATATTTGCGTTAGCATGGTCCGACAGGAATCTAGAAACATTTTAACTTTGTAATCTTTTTTACTGCGGTTTAACGAGAACAATACATAGATACGTATTTATAGTCGCAAATATGTTTTAATATTTTCAGTAACCTTCATAGCGCATTCATTGTGCATATTTTTTTCAGTTTTAATGATTTTTAGCTCCTGTCGACTTATGGAATCCACACTATATATAAAGTGAGGTCCTTCGCATAAGCCTCGATTGCGTATACATAGGTGGTCACCAATAACATTTTTAGGGAGCCTGTCGCTAATATTCCCTAGCTTGGCTTAATGTATTTAATCTGTAAATTTGTACACTTTCCTACATCAATTTTTTCAGTATGAATGATGGCTAATGATGATCATGATTATTGAAATGTGATGAAGTAGGTAGATAACGTAACTTAAGAGTTTTATGGACTGATCCTATCTCAAGGTAGGTCTTCTTGTAGTGAATTTTGAGTTAGGAGAGAATTTAACGTGAATGTCCCTGTGACGGATGCATGCGTCCCGCTACCCGCTTGCGCTTGGCACGAGTTCCTATGGAGCTTTCTGCGCGGGGAGCCGCCTGCTCTTGCGCCAGTACCCATTCGACCAGCGATGCTGTGCTGTCTCCGGAAATAGAGTACGTTCGACGTAACCGAGTGTACAGACGCGATTTGCTCGACGTTACCCACATGACGGCCATTTAATTGCGGTTAATAATAAAGCGATCATTAAACAATTAATTAACGAATTTTTCAACTTTTTTTCTATTTTATTAAATCGACTTTGACCGCATTTCAATGGAGTTCTAACGCGGGATGCATTCCTTCAACATTGCATGCCGGGTTAGGTCGGGATAGTGAAATTTTCGGTTTCAGTGTAGATGTGTTTTGCGTCCGTACAACGACGGATCGGGTGCGCGAGTGTGAGTGCAAATGACTAAATAGCCTGGATTACCAGGCTTAACATTAAACATGTGGACCAAGAGGTTAAAGTTATGGAGGTATTTGTTGTGCATGTTGTTTGCCGTGTCGACGCTCGCACTCGCTGCGAGAGGTAAGTTTCAGACTTCAGTTTTCAACGAACGAGCGAGTGCTCACTTGCAATATTTGTCTGGGGACGAGTGGGACGCGCGCTCTCTGCGTGCGCTCTGCGTCACTAATGCTATTTTCGGCGTAACTTGCGCTGAAATTATGTAAAAAGCGCGTTTGTGCTCTATTTCTGGCGATAACCTTAAGCGAATATTCATACTACAAGGTGATTTGGGCTACATTTTATCTCGTATCTGTGTCCTATTGAATTCATGATGCTAATGAGAGCAGAGCGAGGATATGTAATAGCCAGACATTCGACTCGTCATAGCTACATAAATAGAAATACAGGGAATTGTCGTTATGCGTCGCCATCTTGTGAAAAACGATAGGATCGTGACGACATTATAAAAATGTGACACGGAAATAGGTCAAATCATAATTTTTACATAATAATTGACCTATGTTGTATATAGTAAGAAAACAAGTACATACAATGTAATGTAGGTAATTATAACATAATTTTATTGCATCTGAATTTGATTATCGTCCAATTTTAATAAGGTAAAGGAGAGAGATGAGGATGTTAATCCTACATTAAAAGGTTCTTAGGTGGTTATTGTTATCGTACCTAACTACACAAAATGTTTATTGTCAAGCATAAAAGTATTTAGATCAAAAGCATGTTTCAGTGCATGAACTTGACGATGTAGGGAAGAGATTGATTCAGCGGAAAAATGTAGAAAACTGACGCTACCATTAGGTACAATATAAGCATAAATTATCAGCATCGTATGTATCTATCAAAAACTTACAAGGTCATCATATTATTATGATTTCAGTATTTTATGTAGGTACTTCTAAATAAGAAAAACAATGTTAATTGCTGTTTTTAAATTGCTGGAGTTTCAAACAAATACTGTAGACTATTAATATTTTTACGCCCTAGTTACCTTTAGGTATTTTCATTATAAATATTTTAATTAATTAACAACTTAATCTATTTAATACATCTTTGTTGAGGGTAGTTTCATAAACAAACATTACCTGCAACCTATGCATACCTAAGTATTGGAAAAAAATACTCAAACATATACTTAAACCTACCTACTCAATCTTACATATAAAAATGAATCGCAAAATGTGTTGGTAAGCGCATAACTCGAGAACGGCTGAACCGATTTCGATAATTCTTTTTTTATTATATTCCTTGAAGTACGAGGATGGTTTTTGTGTAGAGAAAACGTAAATATGTACCACGGGCGAAGCCGGGGCGGACCGCTAGTACAGTAGCTCAATAATTATAATGTAGGAGAAACTGTTGTTCATAAATATTTAACCCTGACCAAAAATACAAGAGCTTCCAGATGACGTTGATATGAGTCCTTCACGCTAATATGATGTTTCTAATTACATTAATAAAAATAGTCCATGTTTAAGAACACTTAAAACCTTTTAAAAGAGCCATGAAAAATTAAAAAAAAAAAAATACTTAACTACATAATTATTTATTTTAAGATTTTTTCCGGACATTTTATCTATTGTTAAAATGTTATTGTAATATCCGTCTTTGAAGTTTTCGTTGTTGTGTGTAATTGTTTTTTTATGTTTAATAGATGGATGCACTGTGCGATATAAAACAATTTGTATGTGGCATTTCGATGAAAAACTGCAAAAATAACAAATTAATCAATTTTAACTTATATAAAACAACAGTTGTAAATGGAAACAAACTAAAATAAAGTCTAAAATAACAGTTGTAAATGGATACAAACTAGAAAAAATAGCTTATTGTGGAATAAGAAAACTGAATAGGATTAAAAACTAGTATTTACATTTGAATTAGGCACCTGTCTAATTCGATCAATTGAAGATAGAGATTATTTTTATGAGCTAGTTAACAAAATTAGCGAAATTCGCATGAAAAAATTATTTATCGAATGCCCTATACTTAGTTACTATAAAATCCGCAATATTGCTTCTAGGAACGTACCTAATCAATGTTTTTAATAGGTATACCTACAATTATAAGCGATGATACATAAGTGTACCTTATTGTCATTTATTTTTAAAAACAATATACTAAAATAAAACGTTGCAGTGTCAATAGCGTCGTTACAAGTATTGTGATTAAAAAATCTCTACCGAAGTTTACAAAGGAAGATGCATCTCTCTAAATTTATCTAATCTATTTTAATTGTAATTAAGAGCAACACATTGCTAACCTTCAGTTGGTAATTACAAAATTCCCGAGTAATTATTGGCTGACAATTTATTCAACCACACATTTCTTTTGTTTTTGCTTTGTTATTTAATTGAAAATTACTCTAAACTATATTATTATGTCTCTACATAGAGACAAATATTTAATTGCTTAGTTACTTAAAAGTTTAAGTCAGTTAAATTCAGCTTTTTTAATAGTTTACCTGTGTCTATATTGCTTTTTTTCAATAAATGTACGAATTATTATTCATATTCAATAAACTATTTGATTACTTAATTGGTTCGTAAATCGGTCGCTACCTGCTATTGCAGTAGATACGTTCCCCGCCAGTGACCTCTAATTTAGGTTGATATACAGTATAAGATGGAAGTCAAAATATATAAGCTTTTATATGTTGTGCAAAACTTTTGTTTCAGCCGATGACGACGTACCTTTAGAATCACAATGCCGTCCGTACATCGAGAAAGCTCTTAAAGAGCTAGAGTCAGGAGATACAGAACCAGGTATTGCCAAAGTAATTTGATTTTTTATTTATTCCTTAGTTTAGTATTACTTCATTTAAGAATGAACACAATACTCATTATTTTTATTATCATAACCCATAAATAGTTGACAATTATATAACTATAAAATATCTTTCTGATCTCGATGCCAAAAATAACAATAATCGCTATCGTTACTCATCAGTTTTATTGGGCTTTGCCGTTCAGTTTTTAGTTTTTCTTGACTAGATTTTATATTACAAGAAGAATCTATTGAAGATATATAAATGTATTTTTTTTTATTTTGTGCTGTAACGCAAATGTTTAATTTAAAGTACTTACAGAAGAAGTAATATTTTTATCAAGTCTGTTTTTATTTTTCCGTTTGTTGTTGCAAACATATGTACATACACTAGTTGCTCTCATTATAGTAAGTCATATGAGTTAAGTTTACAATGCCATTCGATTAGCACGATAATTAGGAACCCAACTTTAATTTTCGGATGACGTAAAACAAATTATTGACGTCACTATGAAAAATGTTCTTCTCGCTGGTTTATAACTAGAATAACCTCGAATTGAACGAACAAGTTTTACAGTTGTTGATTCTATTTTAACTGGGGCAGTAGTGAGCGTCACCCATTTATTGCGTTGGTCAGTAATAATAGAATAAGCGGGCCCAGCAAGAATTAGGGATTATGCTTGATTTTGCTTTGATGTTAAGTACATAATACAAAACGCAAACGACATTGCTATAATATAAGTTTAATGGACAATCAACATTAAAGAACACACAACCAATGTAAATCATTAATTAACCATTATATGGCTCCAATAAACTTCCAGGTGCTTTAAATACTACCTACTCAATAAAAAGTATGAATATAAAAAGTACCTAGTTATGTAACTATGTAAAGCAATGTTGCTTTGTAACGAAACGTTATCTTCTTACATGTTCTGGTTTAAAGCTTTTAACTTTTTGCAGTAGTTGTGTTAAAAGTTACTTTATTATGTTGTTTTTAAAATAATCGCTTCTTTGGGTATTGTTATTAATGAATAATAAGCTGTAATATAAAAGTTATGTTATGTTTAAATCAATTCTTGATTATGTAAATTTTCAAAGAACATGTTGCAGATGGCGAATGTTACATCAACACGTTATGTTACGATACTTAAAATAATAAGCTAATACAAATCTGTAATAAAATATGTTCATAATATATAGAGATGTAACGATACCGATACCGATACCGATATATCGGCCGATATAATCGGCAAGCCGATATATCGGTATCGCCGATTATAAAACAACCGATACCGATATCAAACAATTTAAAAAACCGCGCCCAATGAACGATGCGGGGAGGCCGCCCGCGCGTGCGCTCTTTGTTTTTTGAAAAAACTCTACCAATAGTAAACTTTTATTAGGAACTGATTGTATGTGTATAAGTTAAAGTTTAATTGACTTTGCAAAATAATAATACTAAAATAAATGGTTTTCTTGTTTTTTGATTTTAATATACATTAATATAAAGTGGCTATTGAATGAATTAAATAATGGAAAATAAAAACGTTCATAGCTGTGCAATGTAAATACATATTTGATGATTTACACTATACTTATATATCTTAATCTTTATTCGATCTCAATGCAAATCGGCATTTCAGATACAGAAGAAAAACAAGAGTCTAGTGAAATAAGTATAGATAATGACACAAAAGAAGACATTTCAACGGAAGATGGAGCTGCTTTACCAGACGATGACAGCAAAGAGCAAGCTGACAGTCAAGAAGTAGAAGATGCTCCATCTGTAGAAGTAGCTGATGAGCCGTACGTGTCTCAAGTCTCTTACGAAGACGAACAAGAAGTCTCAGCCGACAACGAATCGAAAGAAGATGATAAAGGGGAGGAGAATGAAACAGGAGAAGACAGCGCCGAACAAACAGCAGATGAAGGTGGAGACAGCAAAGAAACAGCATCTGCTGATGAGCAAGAAGACGAAAAAGGTATTTACAATTAATTTTCGTTAGTGCGAGTTCTTAGTTCATGTAGCTATCGCAATTCGTGTTTTTAATTTAAATTAAAGTAGGTAAATATTATGATAAGTTATAGTAAAATGATCATGCTATTTTTATAATAATTGAGTAATAGCCCACATTTTGAAATCTCTTTCTTAAAATCCAATATAACAATACTGATGTTTAATATATTCTTTTTTTTTCGATTCATAATGCTCGTCCGAATAGAATTTATATACATAAGTCGAATAAAAATAACCTTATGCACATAATTAGCTTTAATTAAATTAATATTTGTTGTAGAAAGTGGTGAAGAAATAGAACAAGCCGAAACACAGGAAGAAAGTACAGAACAATCACAAGAAGAAACTCCTGAAGACGATGGCAGTAAAGAGGATACCCAGGAAGATACTCAGGAAGATGCGCAGGATAGTAAAGAAGGAGAAGAAGATAACAAAGAGGAACCTGGATTAGAAGAAGAAAGTAAGGAAGGCGCAGAAAGTGAAGAAGCTGAAACGGCATCTTTAGAAGAAGAGGAAGGAAAAGCAGAAGTTTCTGAAGAAGCATCACAAGAAGAACCAGCTGCTGAACAGGAAGTTGAAGAAGGCGATGATAGTAAAGAAACAAAATCAGAAGAAGAAGATGGATCTCAAGAAAAGGCTGAAACTGATGAAGCAGTAGAAGAAAGCCAGGAGGCGGCTGAGGAATCTCAAGAAGAAGGAGACAAATCTCAAGAAGAAGGTGATAAATCTCAAGAAGAAGGTGACAAATCTCAAGAAGAAGAAGGCATATCAAAAGAAGATGAAACAAAAGAAGAAGACGGTGAATCTGTGGAACAAAAAGAAGAATCTCAAGAAAAGGATGTCTCAGCAGAACAAGGTGAAGAAGATGTAGCAGAGAAAAGCGAAGAAACTGAAGCTGCGGAAGGTGAAACTGAAGGTAGTGAAGAAGGACAAGAGCCATCTGAAGAAGCTGCTTCGGAAGAGGAGGCTGAAGGCGCTCCTGAGGAAGATTTGTTACTGGTAATGTTTTTCTACTTGGATAATCAATCACATATATAAATTTTTAAAACTCTGGATATAGTTTAGTTTTAATTTCGAGTTAGAATAAGCGCAAAGTTACGTGTCTTGTGGCGTAAATTAAAATTACATTTTGCTCATATCATGTCCTTTCAGACTGGTGAAATTCCCGAAAACCTAAGAAGCCGAGACCATATCATCCAAATATTGCGTTTGGACGAGGAAGCAAGTGAATCAGAACTTATCATCGAGAAATCAGCTGATATCGTTCTTCGAGATTTGAAGAGGGTCTATGAGAATTCCATCAAACCTTTAGAGGGACTTTACAAGTATAGAGACTTGAGCAACAGGCACTTTGGCGACCCCGAAATATTCTCTAAACCTCTAGTCTTATTTATGGGACCTTGGAGTGGCGGAAAATCGAGTATTTTGAATTACCTCACAGGATTGGAATTCACCGAGTGGTCACTAAGAACAGGTGAGCTTTATACATTTACAAACGTTTGCATGTAATATTATTGATTGAACCATTTAATACCTCTTATAAGCTTTAAAATATCTTCTCAATATTAAGGATTATTATAATACTAAGGGTACAGTAGGGTAAGGGTAGAACACGAAATAAAAAGCATTCCAATAACTTTTTTTATTAAAAATTTTACATTAAAATTCTACAGGTGCAGAACCATCTCCAGCATACTTCAACATTTTGATGCACGGTAAAGATCCGGAAGTATTAGATGGCACGCAATTAGCCGCTGACTGGACTTTCTCAGGGCTGCAGAAATTCGGACAGGGATTAGAAGAGCGTTTAAGAGGATTGAAATACCCCAGTAAATTATTGGAAAAGGTACGTAATATCATATGAACATGTAGGTAAACCAATTGGAAAATATTGATTTCAATCAAATAATAATGTTTTGTCTTATTTTAGGTCAATATTGTGGAAATTCCTGGAATACTGGAAGTACGGAAACAAGTTTCCCGAGTCTTCCCCTTCAATGACGCTTGTCAGTGGTTCATTGACCGTGCCGATATTATATTCCTTGTTTACGACCCATCCAAACTTGATGTCGGTCCTGAAACTGAGGCTATTCTCGACCAACTGAAGGGCAGGGAATCTCAGGTACGAAATAGTGACTCAACAACTTCACATAGTACCGCAATATATTCTTCGGTAACGACAATTATAATATCTCTGTTTGACATAATATTCTATTATGTAAAACCTAATATATTGCGTCTGCATATGATTTATGAACCGACTTGAAACTAGCGTGATAAACACTGCCTTGTACACATTACTCATCGAGCAATAAATAAACGCAGAGATGTTCGTTTCGAATTCTTGAACTAGATTTTAAATACGATCTTTCAATGTTTCATCACTATAAGAAAAACAGATACTCTATTCTTTCCAGTGTAACTTTTTACATGAATCATTTTCATTGTATGCACTGAGATATTTATTTTGTTGTTTAGGCCACATATTTTATTTTAAGTTCATTTCGATTCATACTTACATTCATGAATTGGCGGTTAGTTTATGATTTAGGCGCTAGCAATTATTATTATTAATATATTTCGGCAAATATTTTTGAATATTTTTTAGACGTAAATTTCAACGTCGCGTCACTGCAATACCGCCGGAGTAAGGCAACGATTTTGGTATCTTTGAATCTTGCCAAAGAAGTTTCATTTCTGACACGTGTGCTCGGCACACATGTTATTTTTTCCCCGATGAATCGTCTAAAATAATAGGAAATACACTTATGGAAGTTCAAATATTTTGCAAAGTTGAAACTCGAGACATTATGCTATCAAGTCAATCTTATACGTTTCTGATTTAGGCACAACAACTTAGTATCAAAACTTCCATTTAACCTATTCCAGACACGCATCGTCCTCAACAAAGCGGACAGCGTGAAGCCAGAAGAGCTGATGCGGGTACAGAGCGCTCTGATCTGGAACATTTCGCCCCTCATGAGTTCCCCCCAACCGCCAGTAATGTACACAGTGTCTCTGTGGTCGATACCGTTTGAGGCGACTGCTCCGGTACGCTTGCTGCAGGCCCAAGAGCGGGAGCTCTTGAGGGACCTGAGGCAAGCTGTGGATAAGCGCATTGAGAATAAAATCGCGAGCGCTAGACGATTTGCGGTGAGTTTTTTGAGACTCTTTGGCAATTTTTTGGTGTTTGTGTAGTGTGCTTGTGAGTTGTGTAGTAGAGGATTACTATGTAGGCGTGGACCAAAATTAAAAGTTAAAAATTCAAATATTAGTTTTCTCTTTTATCACGGAAATGTGTTGATCACAACAATAAGCCACTGATTTGTGTGATATTTATATCTAGGTTTAAAATTCAAATATAGGTGAAAGATAATACCTAAATGTTTAACTATAGATTGTGATAAGATTAATTATTTCGCTTTTTTTGGTTAAAAATAGAATTTTTTTGTACATATTATTTAATTACACTTTTTATACACAGTACCTATATAGTTTACAAATATTATGTGTTTTTTTCTTAGGTGCGCGTGAGGAATCACGCAAAGATGGTCGACTGCTATCTAACAACATATTACAACCACAAGACCATTTTCGGCAACAGGAAGCTTATCGCTGATGCTATTATTGAAAATCCTCAGAACTATCACATCTACGAGGGTCTCAGCACACTTACTAACATTTCTAGGTGCGTATACATATTGTTAGCGATAATATACGATAGTAACGAATTTAACGTCATCAGGAAAAATCTAGTGTGAACCATTTTTTTCATCTGTTTTTTTTTCCATTATTGTATTGTACATGTAAAATAATGTATGTATGAAGTAATAGAATTATCTTAACAAAAATAATTGATTTATCTATAAACTTAACTCAAAGGCTGAACCAAATAGATAGGATGGGTTACAAATAAATAACGCAGTTATACGTTTACCTTTTACTGGTGACGTATTAAAAAGAACCTTGATAAAAATTGAATAAATGTCCATATTGTTAATGTATCGCATTTGTACAGGTATGACCTCCCCGACCCCGAGACGTACCGGGACTTCTTCCGGCTGAACCCGCTGTACGAATTCCAGCAGCTGTCAGCCACGTGCACGTACTTCCGCGGCTGTCCCATCAACAAGCTCGACGTCGCCATCGCCTACGACCTGCCCGAGCTCGTCGGCAAGTACAAGAAGATGGTGGAGACCGCCGCGCCCCAGGGCATGCCCAAGAGTTGAACACCCCGCGACCGCACACGCTTCTCATTCTAGCGAATGGAACGACCCACCTTTTGGGCACATTTTGCATTTCTCTCACCAATTCGGCGACAACTATTTTTTTTAAATCGCATTTCGATTTACATCCATTCGTTGTTTATGTTTATTTGCTTCAATACTCGCTTGTTCATACTCTCGACGTGAATGATGTGACGTGAATTTTTGTTTATTTTGATTTCGTAGTACCTTTAGCGAACGGACACTTCCAATATCCTCATTAACACCTCACTTCTATTCGTGGCGGAACGTAATTTTTTATTAATCTAGTCATTATTATAAAGTTTGTTAGTGAAATATAAATACTTTTATTTATTGAAATGAACCGGTGCACTATAGTTAAAATCCACTCGCATATTAATTATAGTGCGGTCTCTACCCATGTCTTTGTTAGATTAAGACTTGACTATTTAAGTAATAAATAAAAATACTGGAAAATTATTTTGTTTTATTTCTATTTTATAAGGAGTTCAAACTACATATTTAAAATTTTATGAGAGAAACTCTTTTAGAAGATTCTGATGATACTTTCCTTAATTTAGTAAACTAACCGAACTGAATCAGATAGTGGAGATTATTTACATGATTGATGAGTTTAGAACCAGCGGGTGCAGAAATTATCCACAAAAATTCTGTTACAATCTTCTGCACCTACACTTTCCTAATCAGTGAATTAATAGTAGCGCAATGATCAGTGACGACTTATTTCAATACAATAAGCGCAAGAAACGCATTATTCTCAAAAGCAAAATACTTTTACACTTTAAAAAAATATATTTTATGTTCTATTCTTCTATTGACCATAACGTAAGGTAAATAAACGATAAAAATATTACGAAAGCCTAAATTTTACACATAATATTGCAATTATATTATCTAGTTAAATCTACCAATACTTTTTACAAATTCTATATAATTTACGAGTAACAAAATCATGTTGGTATGAAATAGAGCTTACGTAGATTTTTGAATTTACCTCCCTTTTTTCCGGCAGACTTAATGTAGAGTTAGTATTTAGTAATTAGTACCTACTAACTCTACATTAGCTTGTCTACAAAAAAGTAGAGATAAAAAGGCAAAAAAATACTATGTAGAAAGAAATCTATACTTATAAATCGTAGGACAGTGAAAACTTTACATTGAATATTTTTTTTTTTTTTATACTATCATGATTTATGTATAATTGCATGGTACTAATGAGTATAGAATAGTAACCATGCGCAGTAATCCTCTCCACATTTCAATCAGCGCTACTGCGCTGTCTATTTAGCCATAAATCCCTATCTATAAAGTCATGAAAATAATGTTTGAGGAACAAAATTTATTATACAAAAGCGTGGCAATACTAAATTAGGGTAAAAGACTGAACTGACAGGAACTGACCCTTTGGAACTGACGTCTGACATTGACTTAAGATTTGATAAAAATAAAATCCAAAAACTACCTCGATAATTTTTGTGTCGAACAAGTAAGTTAATGTATTAGTTATTCATATTTTAAGACGGGTTTACAGATTATTATTATACGTGATGCACACAGACTTATCTGCGCATTTACATACTGATGAATGCAATGTCTTCATAAGGAAATTGCAGGATTGTCATATAGAGGTTAGAAATGAGATTTTGGAATTATTTCCTTACATAATGTTTTGTTTTTATTGCTAGATAGAGATTTGCATGTGTTTATTTGTTATATTAATAAAACAGCGATTTTTTCTTTCAGCATTCCTTCTTGAAATTCGTTGGTTATTGTAATGATTATGATCGTGATATGAGAAAGTGTCTTAAAGCTGAGCGGCTGCAACGACAAAAACAAAATTATGAAGAGTCTAAGATAAAACACGCAGCAATTCGAGCTAGAATATTAGCACAACAAGAAAGAGAAAAGAACTTATAAATAGTCTTTAAAAACTCAGTTTTCTGGTATTCATGATGGTTTCTAACATCTTGGAATCCATAGATGCGGATAGCATTATCAATCATAAGTCATTCACAGATAGATATTTTGCCAAAAGGTTTATTGTAAATTTCAATGGTATTAAGAATAATGACATTATGTTAATGTTTCATTCAAACCGAATTGCTTTATTATGTCTTGCACCAAGCCATTTCTTTTTTAAAAGTGATAAAAAATATAAGCTGAACTTTTCAGTAGGTAATGTTGATAGGCTCAGTAATTCTGTGAAAGGGAAAAGTAAGAAAGGCGGACAGATGCTGACTCCTAAATCTATAATTTGTAAAATTGAGTATGAAGATGGTTCTAGCATTGATGTACCATGTTGTATGAAGAGTACTCTTATAGAAGTCAATGAAGAGTTAGTTGTCAATCCAGAATTATTAAAGAAAAAGCCAGATGCTGATGGATTTATTGCAATCATGTTGTCAAGTATTGCAATATCTGATGCAACAAAAAAAGAACTTCTGACATATGAAGATTATGTAAAAATAGTTAATGATAATGCTAGTAGTAATTAGTAAATAAATTATTACATTTGAATTTTTTGTCTTTTATTTGCTGTTTCCATTATTGAGTTAAGACACTAGGTTTAATTCTTGAATAATTAATCATATACTTGTTCATGTTAACAAAGACAAATCCAGACATTTTTAAATAATGAAAACATGAGTGCTTATTTGACCATAGTACATGCATAGCTATAGGCTTATAGGTGCAGTTAGAGCCTGAAACTTTGGCCCTTCCAAAGTCACTATATTATATTCTGTCTGTTAGTTAGACTGCACAATACGCAATATTATAGCATATATTCATTTTTTTTAGTTTAACAAGTAGGTACGATTGGGGGCGGGTCATGTCCCCTGTGATCCCCCCCTGCGGACCGCGCCTGATAGGTGATAAATATAGTCAATAAGGTATTCTTTCAGATAGTATAGCAAACATATTAATGTAAGTAACCAAACAAGTTGCTTTATCTTACTATTAATTGACCTCTGCACTAAAATGAGCTGAGATAAGAATCATCACTTTAGACCATAATTCGTTGAGTGAAGCACAAAATATTAAAATCATGGTTCCAAGACGTATTATAAATTCTAAAAGAATTTTGCTTGCAACAATTAACGCTCGTTCTTATAGTGATGTGAGTAAACATGCGCTCAAGACTCCTTTATATGGATTACATGAAAGACGTGGTGGTAAAATTGTTGATTTCGCTGGCTTTCTCTTGCCCGTACAGTACTCTGATTTGAGCGTATCCGCATCTCACTTATTTACAAGAAGTAGTGCATCAATTTTCGATGTCTCTCATATGCTGCAAACAAACGTACATGGAAAGGATTGTATCGATTGGTTTGAATCCATATGTCCGGTAGATCTGAAAGGCATGGCTGATGGTACGAGCTCATTGACGGTATTTTTAAACGATAAGGGCGGAATAATCGATGATTTAATCGTTACGAGAGTTAACGAAAACCAGCTTTACATAGTGTCAAATGCAGGAAGGTTGGATGTAGACAAACAGCACATGAAAGAAACTTCTGAAATTTACCGCAAGCAAAATAGGGATGTCGTCGTAGATTTCTATGACGTTTCGCAAAGAGCACTTATCGCATTACAAGGGCCTAAAGCTGCACAGAATTTACAACCTTTGGCAAACATTCAGTTGGAGGATTTAACTTTTATGACGAGTAGAATCGGTTCGGTAGCTGGTGTAGAATGTAGAATAACGCGCTGTGGATACACTGGCGAGGACGGTGTTGAGATATCTATTCCAGCTGAGAAAGCGGATCAAGTAACCGAAGCTTTATTACAATCAAAGGATGTAAAATTAGCTGGTTTAGGAGCAAGAGATTCGTTACGCTTAGAGGCAGGTTTGTGTTTGTATGGAAACGACATCGATGAAAGCGTAACTCCAGTCGAAGCTAATTTGACTTGGTTAATAGCGAAACGTCGTAGAGGTGAAGCTAACTTTCCCGGAGCAGATATTATTCTACGGCAGATTAAGGAAGGAGTGAGTAAAAGAAGGGTGGGAATAAGAATGGAATCAGGAGCTCCAGCTAGAAAAGGTGCTGTGCTGAAAAATGTAAACGGTGAAGTCGTTGGAAATATTACAAGTGGATGCCCCAGTCCTTCACTTGGCGGAAACGTTGGTATGGGATACATTCTAGAATCCTTTAAGAAAGTTGGTACAGAATTAAAAGTGAATGTAAGAAATAAGGACATCTCTTGCGCAGTCGCAAAAATGCCATTTGTACCGTCAAAATATTACACAAAGAAATAAAACCACATATTTAATAAAATAAATGTTTTATTTACAACCTTAATTATTGCCAATTGACGCTTTACTTGAATAACGCATAGACAATACTGAATACAAATACTTAAGGATACATTAAATAATAAAAAGTATAACATAATAATAATTAATAATTACAATACTTTAACAACTGAGCAATAACAAATAAATTCGACACATTAAAATATTTGTACTGAGCATGTGGAACTGAAATGATAGTTGGAATAAACTGGGAATGTTAAGACATTTGAATAAATACTACAAAAATACATTTCTGTGTACTCTTATATCACAGGAACATTACATGAATATTACAACTATAAATTGTTCGATAAATGTTAATTGAGTCGCCTAAAGCTATTTAAGTAATATTATAAAGAATTTAAAAACTTATCAAAACAGTCATAAAATTTTCCTTTCTTGGGGCTTTATTGCTAACGTATTATATATGACCGAAAACGTTACATAACGCACATTGAAGTACAATAAACAACTAGAGTCTAGACTAAAAAATGGCACACATAAATGATTTGGTACAAAACCCTGCTTCTATTTGGCAGAGCTTTCTAATGAGCAACTTTGAACTTTATTGTGCGGAAATAAAGTGTTAATTTCCATCAATGTTTTGATGGTTATTTTAAAGGCGATTCACATAAATCTAGCTGTTTATAGTACTTCGATGATTCGATATAAATAATTTTATTAAAAAAAAAATATGCACCATAGTCCAAGGGACAATTTATAATTTTAGCATATATACTCATCAAAAGCAACCAAGTAAAGTTAAGAGTACCATTACATTTCTGACATATACATAGAAAGATTTAAATAAAAATTAAATGTGTGATACTTGCATAAATTATTCATACACAGATTAATAATTATATTAAAATTTCTAATTAACAGAGATCATAATATATTAATAACTAAAACATTAACTACTTTTGTACATATTCTTCTCATCTTAAAAGTAAAACAGGGAATTCGTAAATATGAATTCTTATCTGTCATGTTTGTACATAAGTACTTTAATTAAGAGCTGTTTTTTTATTCAAAGTACTTTGTCTTTCTTGTTTCGAATAAAAAATTATATGATATGTCATTTCTGAAGAATTAAATGAAATGAAAATTAAATGAAGAATTAAAATAATAAAAAATTGGTCCGAAATAAGAATAGCAGACGATATTAGATTCGACCTAATAGTAGAAAATTGTGTGAGCAACACTTTTTAGGGTTCCGTAGCCAAAATGGCAAAAACGGAACCCTTATAGTTTCGTCATGTCCGTCTGTCCGTCTGTCCGTCTGTCCGTCTGTCACAGCCGATTTACTCGGAAACTATAAGTACTACAGTGATGAAATTTGATGGGAATATGTGTTGTATGAACCGCTACAAAAATATGACACTAAATAGTAAAAAAAAGAATTGGGGGTGGGGCCCCCCATACATGTAACTGAGGGATGAAATTTTTTTTTTCGATGTACATACCCGTGTGGGGTATCAATGGAAAGGTCTTTTAAAATGATATAAAGTTTTCTAAAAAACATTTTTCTTAAAGTGAACGGTTTTTGAGATATCAGCTCTCAAAGTCGTAAAAAGTATGTCCCCCCCCCTCTATTTTTATAACTACGGGGTATAAAATTCTAAAAAAAAATAGAGGTGATGCATGCTAATTAACTCTTTCAACGATTTTTGGTTTGATCAAAGTATCTCTTATAGTTTTTGAGATAGGTTGATTTAACTGTAATTTATTATATTTGCTGCTACGGAACCCTTTGTGCGCGAGCCCGACTCGCACTTGGCCGGTTTTATTATACAATATTAAATATTAAGAAACACAAACAAATTGCTTTACAAATGAATGTACGCAATGTAGATATAAATAAATGTCACTGGTTTAAATCCTTGAGGTTCGACTGAGCGAGACGGGCGAAATCTTCGTTCAACTTGTTGATTTTCTCCGTACACTGAAAGTAAATTGTCATTTCAGAAGCAAGAGATTAAAAAATTATAAAGATAAGATGACAAAAATAATTTCTTGTACAACTGTTTATACGAAAATATTCAAAGTTCGATAAACAAAAATTAAATATTCAAGTATTAAAATTACTATTAAACTTATTAATTATTTATTAAATTTTTACAATAATGATGGTGTGATTAAATAGTGAAGTATTATGTCATAGAGCTCGGTAGTTTCCTGAAGAAAGGTATGTTAAACCAAAAAATAGTGCGGATTAGAATAAAATACTAACATCATACTGTGGTGTAGACTTGCTACCACGCTTCTCCTCTTGTACGCGACAATTCACGTGGTGGTTAATCTGGTTCTGTAGTTTTACGAATATCTTTCGATACTCGTCTTGTATTCGGTTCATTTCATTGTTTATATGCGTGTCCTTTTTCGCCATGTAGTCCTGTGTAAAAGATAAAAATAAAAATTATATAAGAAATATCTAGCGCTGGGTGACTTATCGTAAACAAAAGAAATGGCATATGCTATCTATACTAATATTATAAAGCTGAAGAGTTTGTTTGTTTGAACGCGCTAATCTCAGGAACTACTGGTCCGATTTGAAAAATTCTTTCGGTGTTAGATAACCCATTTATCGAGGAAGGCTATCATCACACTAAGACCAACAGGAGTGGAGTGTGGGTAAAACCGCAGAGCACAGCTAGTAACTGATAAATATAGTTATTTTGCAAAAAGTAAAATAATATAATGAACTTTTTTTTTCATTAGTAGGCACTGAACTAATTCAACATGGTCAGGACCCATTTATGTCTATAAATAAAGTATATAAATGAAACCAATTAAATTATGAAAAAATAAAACCGATCACAAACAAACCTTAACAATTTAATTATCAAATCATAGAATCATTCACCAATATAGTACATACCTTATAAGTGTAAACTGTTTTCTTAGCGTTCCTATATTTATCCTGTATCACTTGGTGGTCGCTTTGTAGCTTATTATGCTTATGTTCCAACTGAGTGAACTGCGTCTGCAATTCTACCAACTTAGTCTTCAATCCCTGACATTCCTTTGCACAAGAACTGGACTTCTGTTTCATATCTTCTCTTTCTCTATTCAAAACATCCTCCATAGAACCATATCTAGATAATCTCTCCTTATATCTCTCCGCTTTGTGTTTCCAATCGACAGCATCGTCTTTCACCCTTTGACACTCCGCTTGTAATTCATTGTGTTCCTTTATCAATATGGATATTTCGTTTTCTTTCGCTTCCAATATTTGCGTGACTTTCGCTCGTTCGGATAGTATGAACTCTTTTAATGTATCGACTTCTTTAGCTTTTCTTTCGAGTAAGTCTTTCAACTTAGTAACGGCTGTGAGTTGTTCCTTTTCCATTTCGTTTAAACGTCGCGCGCAGTTCATTTCTATTGTTTTTATTTCGAGTGTAAACTTTTCGGCTATTTGATCGCGTATTGCTTTTTCTTTCATCATTAGAGTTGTCTGCAAAGTAACATGAATTTCAAAGTAAGTTTGTTGCCTAGACTTGAGACTTTATAACCTAGGTAGTAGTAATAATGTTTTCTTATTGTTATTTCGTCCAAGTTATGCATAATTCATTTAAGCATAATATAATTTAAGTAGTTAAAAGGAATCCAATGATCATTTGAGCTGTAATGAAGGGAACTAAGATCATGCAAAATATTATATATACCTTAGCGGCAATAGCATCATCACATTCTTGCACCAACTGTTCAATACTTGAGTCACTTTTATTATAATCACCACTCTCTGTATTAGTTGCAACTGTTCTTTGATCTTGAATCTTTTTAAACCTCTCCATTATATAATTTTGGAAGAATTCCGCTTTCCCTTTCAACTCTTTCATGAGCGCCTCGTTACTTTCTTGTGCCGCTTTAAATAAATAAAAATTAACAACAATTCAACACATTCTATTTACACAAATTATACTAATTCTTCACATATTGAAGCTGAAAATTATTATTCGATTTCAATAGAATTTTTAAATTTATTTACTTACCCAATTTAACATTGCATTTGTTGAGTTGTTCCTCTAAGTACTTTATATGTTTTAATTGTGTTTCACACTGAATGCATCCTTCTATTTCCTTGCGCATCGCACATTTTTCGTCTACAAAAAGTATACGCAATATTTTAAAGAGATATATTTACTTTGGAGAAATCTTTAATAAATATATAATTAATAATAATAAGAGTATGTACTTGAACAAATTAAGCTTTATTTTTTTAAATTAATTTATCTCTAATAATGTGATTTCATCAGTTCAAACGTCTTAGATCATTATTAACACTACTTTTTATATTATCAATTCTTACCTTCCAAATACTTATTCAACTTATCCGTAAACTCCTTTTGCTTATCTGTGAACTCTTTCTGCAACTCCGATATTCTCTTATTGGCTCTTTCTATCTCCTCTCGAGCATTACCCAAATCATTATTTAGTTTCTCCACTTGTCTTTTCTCCTTTTCAATTCTTTCTATATAATCTCTTTCTTGTGATTTAAAGTCATCTCTTTCTCTTTGTATATTCGTTCGCATTTCTTTTAATTCCCGCGTTACGGCATCACGGCCACTACATACCTTAAAATATAGTATTTTTACGATAGTGTTTTTTGTTTTTATTACTTACACGTTTTGATAGGTACACCATTGCAAATTAACTTGTACTTTTATTGTCAGACTAGCTTTCCACCCGCGGCTTTGCCCGCGTTTTCAAAGAAAAACCCGCATAGTTCCCGTTCCCGTGGTATTTCCGGGATAAAACCTATCCTATGTGTTATTCTGATGTATAAGCTATATTGTGGTAAAGTTTCATTCAAATCCATTCAGTAGTTTTTACGTGAAAGAGTAACAAACATCCATACATCCATACTTACAAACTTTCGCCTTTATAATAGTATTAGGATTAGGATGAAGCTGGCTAGTTAGTAAAGATAGTAAATAAGAAACCTTTGTCATACATGCATCAATACAAATTTGCTAAGCTGTTATAAATATATATAATACCTGTAAGTACAAAGTCTTTAGTTCTCCATTTTCCTTGAGCGTGTCTTTCAACTGAGTACTATATTTCTCTAATTCTCGTAATAAATCCGCATTTGCCTCCTGCACTAGCGACGCTCTACTGCCTTTCTCGTTTTTCAGCTTTTCATAGTCCATCTCTAGCTCCGTATATTTTAGTTCCAACTGTGAAAAAAAATTGTAAAATTCATTCAAAGATATATCGTTATATATAGTTATATAATGCTATTAATTACAAATACAAAAATATAGCAAAAAAAATATTTGAATATGCAAAATAAGATATGGATATCTCTATCGAAAAAACCGCTTAATTATTGCGTTAAAATAATAATATAATCCTCTTTGTGCATGCATCCTTAAAAATCAAGTCAGCAATCAACCTAAAAACACCTAAAAAAAATATTAAATATTATACTTATCGTCGTCTAGTACCCACAACACAAGCCTTAATTGAGCTTACTGTGGGACTAGGTCGATTTGTGTAATAATGTCCTAAAATATTTATTATTATTTATTATATTTACATTTTTCATTTCCCTCCTAACATCATCCGCCTCCCGTCTCAACTGTTCGTTCTGCTGTCTGTATGTCTCTACCAGCTCTGTATCCGAGTGTGTGCCGAGTAACTCCAGTTTGTTCTGAAGCACGGCCAAGCGCGAGTTGAGCTGCATCTCTATGCCTTTCTGTTCTTCGAGCTTTGAACGCAATTCCGATTCTAGCTTGCGGTGCTGCTCTAATCTTTTTTCTCTGAAAATTGTAAAAATTATAAAAAAAAATTGTGATTGTATAGAATTAAAAAGGATAATAACCCCTTGACCACCGAACGGCTCGATCGGCCCACGACACAATAGATTTTCTATTGTGTCTGTGATTCCGGGGGTTGAGGCAATAAAGATATTTTTTTTTATATTTACACTACATATGTGTAATTTTTGTTTAATTATTTTATTTTAATCAAAACTGTGTGCACATTAATTTTATTATACATATATGTATTAAACATGTAAACATTCAGGCAATAAAATAGAAACTTACCTTTTATTTAGTTCCTCTTGTAATTGCCCTATTTTCTGTATTTGTTGTTTGTAACGGCTTAATGCATCTTTCAATGTTGCCAGCTTACCGGGAGACGGAGGTTCAGCTGTTTTAATTACATACGATTTTAATACCACAAAAAAAAAAACATGATTTAGTCTTGTAGCGTATAAAAACAACATTTTTCAAGCAAGTAGAAATACTAATTTCTTTACAATAATAAACAGCAACACTTACCAGAATTGTAATTATTTTCTGGCAGCACATCATGTAAAACTTGATTCAGTGTTGATTTCCAACTCTCATTTTCCCTTTGTACGGTAGTCATTTTATTACGACATAGTACTAATTCATGGGCCGTAACTTCCAGTTTAGACTAAAAAAAATTATGGTGAAAATTAAATAAGACAAAGCATATGTACATATTAAAAACCTTGCCCCAATATTATTTTATAAGTTACATTTAACAGAAATATCATTCTTCCAAAAAGTAATTTCATTTGTTAATATAATATTACAAATAAAAAAAATTGAAATCTTTCATGTTTCAACTCACATGCCACTTATTTTCTCAAGCAAGATGTTGACAGTTTGCAGCAATAAATAAAAAAAAAGCTCTATTCAAATTATAATTTATTGTTGTCTTGATGGACCATTTTATAGATTAGTCACACACTTCACTAGTTTCACTTTACATACTTTTAAATTAAATTGTATCATAATGCTTATCAGTTTCGTAACATCATCATCCTTTCAAAATACTCACCCCAAGTTCCTTAACCTGTTCCCTCGAAGCGTTCCTCTCACTTGTTAACTGATTGATTTTCTCTTTGAGTCTAACTGATTCTCCATTCACAAGCCTGTTCTGAGCGGCTTCTAATTCCTTTGCGAGTCGATTTATAGTTGCTCCTTTCTCTATAAGTATGTTTTCTTTCTCTCTGTCCCGCTCCATACATCTTTTTTCGAGACGCTTTATTTCTCTATCCTGATGAAATGGAGATTTATAATAAAGTTGGATATTTTTTAAGTGGCATATATTATGTATTTAATTTGAGGTTTGTAGCAATGGTATTTTCCTCTGCATAAGTAGACCTTAGGTTAATGTAAGTACATTTAAGGTTTATTATTTAAATATTATTTAAAGATTCTTTTGTCTTTGCAAAGAATCAAAGTATCTACTTGTTGTTGTGCTATGAAAGGTTATTGAGTTTTTTTTGTGTAATATGCATGTTTTAAATACCTTATCGTCCAAATTATTTTTTGTTTTTATCAATTCGTTTTGTAGCCTGTCCATCTCTTCTCTATGCCTGTGAAATAAAAAATGTTTAAATTAATAATTTGCATGTCAGTAAAATTTTTATAATATTTATCAGTACTTAATAAAAACGAACCGATCTTGCTGTTCTCTAAACAGGGCGTCTGTGTCGTGTGAATGCGCAACCTATAACAGAAAAATAAATTAAAACAAACAAAAAAAATTTAAAATTTTAAGACAGTTTTGTCAAACTGTTCACTAAAATTAATAAAAAAACATGCACTCTACATCTAGGTACTCATGAAATTATTGTATTGTCACCAATCTGTCCGTTTAAAATGGAATGTAAATGAGTTGGTGGTGGAGTCCTGCAAACATGTCATATTACATCACTACATAGTATAAAACAAAGTCGCTTTTTCTGTCCCTATGTCCCTATGTATGCTAAATCTTTAAAACTACGCAACGGATTTTGATGCGGTTTTTTGTAATAGATAGAGTGATTCAAGAGGAAGGTTAAATTATATACTAAAATTTATTAGGTTCTAGACAAAGCGGGCGAAGCCGCGGGCGGTAAGCTAGTACAAACGTAAAAGTGATGCTTATAAAAGCGTATTAAAAATAACCAAGTATTTATTACCTGCATAGTATGCAATCGTTGTTGCACCTCTTGAAGGCTCATGTTAGCGGACCGTAGCTCAAGACGCAGTTGTTCTTTATCTTGGTCACTTTCTATCAACTTTTGTGTCAACGAACCAATCTGTTGCTCCATTTCTATTGTTTTATGTTTACATGATGCTGAAATTCATTTAAATATTAATAAGTAATTTCTACAAATTGAACAGAAGTTAATCAAAAAAATTTAATTTTTTGTTCTTATTTGGTAACATTCATTTAATATTATTCTTGTAAAAATGAAATACAAGAAAGGCAATAATTATTATATTTATTACTATTTAATTCTTTTTGTTTGTTTTAAAGACCTTGGAAGACAACACTAAACTGTCTTCTAAAACAATGACCATTTTCAAAGGGCAGCAATAATTACATAACTCAAATAATTATAAAACAAACCTAAAAGAGCATGGGACTCTTGCAGTGAAAACTCTGCTTTGTCTTTATCGTGAATTGCAGCCTCTAGTCTTGCTCGAAGACTGTCAATCTCATTATCCAAGTTCTTCATTTCTTTCACTCGGCCCTGAAATTTTATTACATAAAATGGTAAGTGAGACTATAAATTTAAGAATTATATACTTAAAAATTCTTTGTATTGGTGTAATTTTATTTAATAAAATATATAAATTAATTTTATATTGTCATACTTACTTCATACATAACTTTCAGTTGTTCAAAGTCAATATTAAATGCTTGTCCTGCCACATAATTGTTCATACCATTA
This sequence comes from Colias eurytheme, assembly GCF_061535395.1. Taxonomy (NCBI): domain Eukaryota; kingdom Metazoa; phylum Arthropoda; class Insecta; order Lepidoptera; family Pieridae; genus Colias; species Colias eurytheme. The sequence continues at coordinate 5,211,127 of NC_142999.1, read as the reverse complement.
AGGTGGTGATGTTGTTCTATAATCAAAGGAACTTCATTTAATGGATAACTTAAGGTAAATCTAAGAATATGTATATAGTTACTAAAGGTTTGCAGAAAATATTAACTACAATTCTGCCCACCAGAGACTAAAGAGCAGTAACAGCCCTTTTGTGCTTTTTCGTTTTATTAGTGATTCTGAAAGCGGGTTTCTTAAGCTTTCTACTGAATTAACTTACTTATTTCTAAGACTATAAGAATGGTTTTTATTTAACAGTTTTCACTTACTGCAAACGAAAAAAATTAACAATTTGGCGTGATTTCCCAACTAAAATACAGTATAAATTATACTGCAGATTAAATTTTAAGGTTTCATAACTAAAATGCAGTAAGCAATATAATTTTACAGTTCTTTAGATAGTTTTATATTTCTGGAAAAAAATTAAAAAAAAAATTAATACGCAGTAAAATTTACCGCCATACAAGCTATTTTTACTGCAAATTAAGAAAATACAATTTATTGTCACGAACTCCCAACTAAAATGCAGTAAAATCAAAGCTTGTCGCATTTTAGTTGTGAATACTTAACATTCTTTTATCATTATAAACTGACTAACACGCAGTAAAATACAGCATTACTGCAGATTAGTTTGGATAGCATAATGACACAGATATGATTATTCCTAGCTAAAGTGCAGTTAATGTTTTAAATACTGCAACTGTGAACTAGCTATTTTTCTTACTGCACTAGTAAATTGAACACTTTTTTCTTAAAAAACTAACTAAAATGCAGTATTTTTTTGACCTTACTGCATGTTAGTTGGGTTTCTTGACAAAATAACTGATCCAAACGCAGTAATAGGGCTTTTTGCTGCATTTTACTAAGTTTAAAATGGTATTTTTTACAAAAAAGGCTATGCAGTAATAGGCACCAAAAAGAATAAATGGCCATAATAAATTCAGTTATTAAGATATATTTTTTTTTATTGCTTTAACGTGTGAACCTATGCCTTTACAACCTTTCTGCATTCAAATTTTTTTGCTTATCATTCTGTTGATTTTTTAAAATCAATTCTTAACTTTAAATGCGTTTTACTCGAAATCGTGATTTTGCTGTTACTGCACTTTAGTGTATGGTGGGCAGAATTACAGTACATGAGCTAGTTTTTCATCAGCACTATCTAAAACTTGTAGTTAAAACATTGGTGCAGTAGTTTTTGAGCTTATTGCAAACAGTCAACAGATAGACATAGTGGAGTGGAGTCTTTTATTATAACATGTAGTGATATAGCATTTTAGATGAAAATTTAAAAATTGCAGCCTGCAAATTAAACCTACTTTACAATAAAGAAGTAAACTTGCCTCTACTCTCTTGTGGAAAATAATGGTTTTGTGCATCTCCAGCTCCATAAGGACTGTATTGAAGTTTGATGGGATCTTCTTGATGTCTCAAATGCTGAATTATATGACTCTTAGGAGTTTCACAGTAGACTTTAGGAGAGTCAGACACAGGCAGGACTTCTTTAAGATGATTTAAGGATTCAGTATAAGTTGGTAATAGTCCAGTCTTTGTGTGTTGTTTACCTTGATATTATAAATGAAAATATACATTAGCTTTACTTTCAACATTGTTTAATTTCTTATATCCTACTACAACTACTTACCATTAGCTTGAGTGTGATCCATTGTACAATTCCCACTGCTATTCACTGAACTAGCTTCGTCATCGTCGAGGAGATCGTCAAAAGCATTCGCCAGTTTATGTTTTAGCTAAAAATAACAAGTATGATGAAAAAATGTTGCGTCCATAGTGAAAATTATTAATAATTAAAGATTTCCTACCTCTTCATTACGTCGTTTTTGATCTTCAATTTCTTCTTGTTCTTCCAGTCTATCTTGAGCACTATTATTTATGTGAATGCTTGCAGCACCTTGGAATAAACTCATACCTGGCCCTTCCATTATAATGTTTTATTTTATAATGCTTATCGATTCACTGTAAAGTTTAATAAAAGAAGTAGTTTATTTATATTTAGTATTTTATTTATTTGCACTTGAAATAACTTGTGTTAAAAATATTTTGTTTTGAAGTTTTAAAAACTTTTTGTTTTTAATCACAAACAAGAAACGACGCGCACCACGCGACATGACAAATCGTAGACAGACATGACAAATGAAGTTTATTGACATTTGACAGGAGACAGTGACAATTAAATTAAAAAACAAAAATCAAATAGACCACAGACTATCTAATACATATATTTCATACTGGGATTTTATGGTGAACTTCTCAAAAACTTTGTACATAAACCATGAGATTTCTTTCTTTATAGATTTCTCTCTTGATAGCGATTCCCCTCTTGGTAGATAGAGATATAATATATGATTTCAAATTCGTGTATGAATAGTCTCTGTCCTTGGCAGCATTTAGAACGAATACTTGTGAATATGTGGTAAAATTTCACGTTGTTAAAAATTTACGAACAAGAATATGCAAAGAAGTATGATGTTGAAAGTAAAGCTAATGTATATTACTTGCTCTGTGGTAAATAAATAGACCGCAATAGTACTACTTTAACCATAAAAATACACCATCCGGTTTTATTAAAAAATCTGTCATTGATATAGATTTATGAATAGTAGAGGAATGTTTATAATTAATTATCCATTACTTCCTTCTATTATTCTCGTAAAACATTTTAAGATTAATAATTATTATTGTAATTATTGAAAACACAAGTATTAAGTCATTAAAATATTAAATAAAAGCCTCTGGCGCCATCTGTCCCAAATTATATAAAATATCAGTTTATTCAGAAAAGAACTCTGTTCTGAACTTCCTTGAAGAAAAGTAATTTATGTATTTGTAAACTTCGTATGTGCCAAAGGTATCAGCTATATACCTATACTCATTAGGAGTATTATAAAATATAACCAAGCGTAAAATAAAAAATAAAAACTAAGTAATAAAAATATAATATGTATGACCTACTCAAAATATGTATTAAGTGCTAGCTGCACTTCGCAGTTTCACCCGCGTGGCTCCGCTCCTGTTGGTCTTAGCGTAGTGATATAATATTATATCCTATAGACTTCCTCGTTCAATGGGCTCTCAACCGAAATAAATTTTCAAATCGGACCAGTAGTTCCTGAGATTAGAGCGTTCAAACAAACAAACTCTTCAGCTTTATAATATTAGTATAGATTATAATTAACATATTATATGTACACAATAACGGTTATTGGTTGGGTTTCCGAAACTCCTGGGAATTGCTGTTAGGTTATTCAATAACCTAACAGCAATTAATAAATATAGGTACTAGTCTCAGCACTAGCTCTTATTTACTCTTACCGTAAAAGTTTATGTTCATGTTTGCTTATTATGATCGATTTTTTGTTTTTAAATATTTTGTAATCTAATAAACATGAGCTAATAAATATACCTATCACTACTAAAGATAAGGAAGAATGAACGGAGTTATTATTTTAGTTAAAAATTCCTCTTATGTAATAGTTTGCTGATTAGCATATTTGTGTGTACAAGACTACAAGATAGCTGATTAGTCTATGTTGTGTTGTAGAAAGTTGTGTACGATTATAGTGTTGTTCTGATTACATATTTAGTTATTTTCTATACATAAATATGTCTCTTAAACCAGTTACACATGTTTTATTTGATATGGATGGACTTATTCTCAGTAAGTTTGTGTACCTATTTGGCTATTTATCACACTAGTAAAATAAGAGACTGTTAACTTCTTGCGAATATAGAATACCTGATTCTAATTTATAAACTTTTTTAATAGAAGATGTATTTCAATATTACCTATTTAAATAAAAAGGAGTGAAATTAATATATTTATCAAATTAAGACATGAATATTTGCCATATATGATTATATAAATTATGTATTTATACATAAATATAACTAAAATTACATTTCATGGAGGTTATAAATTATAATGACATATGATTTTTTACAGACACAGAGGATCTCTACACAATGGGTTTTCAGGAAATCGCTTCTCGTTATGGCAAAAATTTCACGTTTGCGTTAAAGTGTCAAATAATGGGACAACAAACTGCAGAATTTGCGGGATCAATTATCGAAGCTCTTGAATTGCCACTCACAGTCAACGAATTCATATCGGAATCAGAGAAAATATTCAATGAGCTCTTTCCATTGAGTACAGTGTTACCAGGTTAATGTCTTAATTTTCTTAAACCGGTTACACAACTTGCTGATAATGTACCGATAGCCTATTCGTAACTTTGACGTATAATTTAATACATTATCTGTTATTTTAACAGACGCATATGTTAAACTTCTGTTTATTAAATTTGGAAAGTGTGAAAACTGAAACGGGCCATTACATAATTTATGTATTATCCTTTGTAAGAATTTTAATTGATGGTCTAAAATCTAAATAATAAGCATTTATAGTTATACCAAAACTTGACGGATATGTTATATCGCTTGAGAATTGAACATATTATTGTTCTACTAACTACCTAACTACGACCTTATTCACTATAATTTGAAAAATATTGTAGGTACATCACTAGTAATAATTATTATAACATTGAAAGTCCTATTAACACATAATACACACTCGAACTCGCCACATTTAGTACCTATATGCGCGGAAGATAACAAACATCTAATTTGTAATTTAAATTTTCAGGAGTCGAAAAACTTATAAGGCATTTAAGTAAATGCAAAATTCCAATAGGTCTAGCAACTAGTAGCAGGAAGGAAACATATGAACTAAAAACTACGAATCACAAAGAATTGTTTGATTTATTTCCTTATAAAACATTCGGATCTTCGGACCCCGATGTAAAAAAAGGAAAACCCTCTCCTGATATATTTTTCGTAGCTGCAGCTAAATTTCCCGAGAAACCCAATCCGGATAAGGTAACTATTATATTATAATGATGTTTTTTTTATTTAATGTAGGTAGTAGTCCTTTTATCGATATAACTACAGACTATAAATTTTTCAAATAAAAAAAACATCGAGCTAAGAGCTATAATGTCATTAAGTTTATTGATAGATCATACCTGTTAAAATATAATTATTCATAAGACAATATTATAAGTATTTAACAGAACCTAAAAATATTATACCCTACCACAATCGCATTTAAATTAAAATTTTCAAAGCCCTAATTAATGCCTTATTTTTCCAGGTTCTAGTATTTGAAGATTCAATAAATGGCGTAAAAGCTGCGCATTCGGCCGGCATGCAAGTGGTTTTAGTGCCTGACCCACGTCTAGACCACTCTTTAGTTCCAGAGGCAACTCTCATCATAAACTCTATGGAAGAATTTAAACCCGAACTTTTTGGACTACCTCCATTTGACGAATAACAAATAGAAAAATATTTTAAAGATATTAGAATAATGTGCAGTGATCCATTTCGAATATTTAAAATATGTTTATGTGTTAATAAACGAAATAATTAAAATTATTGTTTTTTGTTTTAAAAAAATATTAACAAAGACATTTACTTTTAGGCAGGATTGCTATGAATAGACTGCCGCAGTTTTCAAACGCGCCATTTGTGATTCAAGGATTTATACCCTTATTACACTAGGTACCCGATATCAAGGGCCCTGCATCTAGGGTGGGCGTGTACCCTAGTTAGTGCGGCGCTTATTACACTTCTCTGCGAATTGGGCCCTAACTCAGTTTATACGCGAATGTCTAGAGAAAACGTATTGTTGCATTTTACATTATGCCGCCGTCAGTATCGAAACTTCAAAAAGTTGCTGTAGCAGTGGCAACCGTTGACGCAATAACAAATATTAAAAAAGAAGAGAAAGATCTGGGTGAAAGAGTATTTGCGGTTACGTGAAAAGCTTTCAAATATGCAAATACTAAGCGTGCTTGAACCGGGAGTTTTAATGAATTAATTAGAGTAGGTGCAGAACAATTTGAACACTTGTTGAGTTTTAAAACAATTAAATAAACAATTGATATAAACAATTTATTTATTTGTTAACATGGCGGTGTGATCACAAACATTTGGAACTTCCCTTTTAAGTTATATAAACCTGTAGTAGGGAAGTTTGGTGACACCTTACATACAAAAGCAGCCACTCCACGCATCAGTCGCGCGGCAACTGAGCTCCCTAACCGCCCTAAACGTTATTACATCACCCAATCTGCAGGGCGCTTAGGGAGCTAGGCAGATCGGGCAGACCCGATCGCCCTAAATCGGGACACTAACTCCCTAAGTCTTATTACACCACTCTTAGTTAGGGTTAGGGTCCCTAAAAATTGGGTGGTCTAATAAGCCTTTTATACAAGTGGCCCCCTTGCCATATAATATTAAAACCGCGGATTGTAACAAAATGTATGCGGATTAAAAGTGCGGCCTCAGCCTTATTCGAATTTTGAAGGGTAGTTTATAAAAATGTAAAGCACAAATGAAATAGAAAAATATTTATTTTTCAATCAAACTGTTTCCTTTACAGCTTTAGTTTATAATATAATAAATGAATAAGCATACAATAAATATTTTAATCTGAGATTTTCTATTTTGATTACGTAGCTGTAGGTAATCATAATAGTATTATAGCGAGTGCGGATTAAAAGTGCGGCCTCAGCCTTATTTAATTCTGGGCCAGTTATTCGAATTTTGAAGGGTAGTTTATAAAAATGTAAAGCACAAATGAAATAGACAAATATTTATTTTTCAATCAAACTGTTTCCTTTACAGCTTTAGTTTATAATATAATAAATGAATAAGCATACAATAAATATTTTAATCTGAGATTTTCTATTTTGATTACGTAGCTGTAGGTAATCATAATAGTATTATAGCGAGTGGTGGTCACATTATATACATATTAAACAATTATTATATGTTAAAACAGGCACTTTATGAAGTAATTATCATAAGCAATAAAAATGTATATAATAAATAAATAAAAACGCGAAATACGGATGCATTTGTGTACTTTTTTGGTGATTGAAAAAGAGGGAACCCTAAAAAAAATACATATTTCGTTTTTAGTGTTTAACACTTATTAAGTACTTAGATAAAATAAAGTTAAATATGTTTTAAGCGTTATTATATTATTGAAGTGAAAACTTCTTTAGCGGCGTTGGGTATAAAATCTTAAACTCGCGTCAGCACACGTGACCTGATCGAAAAAGCGTAAGACGGATGGATATCAAACATGCTCAACGTTAATAATCAAGTTTTCACTTCTGCCGGCACTCCCGGAGTGCAACCCGTCTTTTTCATAAATCAATATCTTTAATAGATTTAATTGTTACAAACGAAATTATTCAGCTTGTACGTAAAATACGTAAAATTAATATAAAAAGGAACTAGAAATGTAATAAAAAACGTAAAGGAACTAGAATTTTCTTTGTTTAACACATTAAGTTGCTAATTTATATTTGGTAGGCAGAAAATCACTACATAGTATAAAACAAAGTCGCTGTCGCTAACATAACGCAAGAAAAATACTAATATTACAGTCACTGTATATTAAGAGAGACCAAAGCTTATGGCGGTATTTAAATAGGGAGTTGTGGAAGTAATTTAGCAGAGTTTTACTCTAAAATTACTTTAGTTTGACTAGAAAATAGATTTTTATTTAAATATGTCATCTATAATGTAAGGAGCAGTGTCTTTATGTTGCTTATAAATTCAATCGTATAAGAAATAATAAAAACATACCAGGACACCATAATAAGATTGAATAGATAACATCTACAACCTACAAACAATTAAAATTACACTATTATGGATAAACTACTAAAGATAGGTAGTCTTATTAACACTTTTGAACATACATTTTCTGAAATAGTTTGCCATTTTAATTGACATATAAACTTTACAGAACATATCAAAAAATTGTGACACTGGCTATAAATATTTAAGATTCTAATTTAAAGTTCAACATACATGTATAGAAATAAATATATCTATTCAAAATGTTGACTCTACAACAAACAACAAACAAACATCGATTTTTTTCTCAACAGATTCTATAGTTTCTAACTACAAAGAAAGGACTATGTAGTTACTCATATGCGGGTAAGCCAAACAACTCAGGCTGAAACTCCTCTAAAGATTGAAGAACTAAAGTTGCGTCTTTCAGTAGCTCTTTTTCAATACGAGGGTCTGGTACAACAACAACCTGCATGTTTGCAGCACATGCTGCCTTTACACCATTAACGGCATCTTCAAACACCAAACACTGGAAAAATATATTTTCTAGTTGTTATTCTGATTCAGTAGTAAAATGCTATGTTTAATAAATAATAATTATTAGACAAAACTGTTTAAAAGCTTAATGTTTGGTCAATCATTTTTAATGTGATAGTTCATACAAAATATGAGTAAAGGTGTTTGTTTACTTTGCGGGATCTGAAGCATGAAAGCATTAAATTAGTTTTAAAGTTTAATCTTACATCTTCAGGCTTAGGGCTCTCTGGAAATCTTGAAGCACAGACCAAAAATATAGAAGGGTCAGGCTTTCCTTTCTTCACATCTGGATCAGAAGACCCCATAGTGAGGTGGTGAAAGTTTTCTAAGAAAGCTTTATGGTTTTGCATCTTCATATTCACACTGTCCTCACTGGAGCTAGTAGCTAAGGCAATGGGAACCCCTTTAGCCTTCAAGTGTTCTACTAACTTCTTTGCACCTAGAAATATTAATCATTATATAGAACAGGATGTTTTAAAAATACTTTGGTTAAAACAAACATAGATTAATAAGTATTTAGAAGTGGATTGTATTGATAAATATAAGTCATTTCTCTAGATCTTAATTACAGTTACTTGATTCCTTGTATAAGATTGAAATGAACACTTCTTTAAGTAATTTATTTTCAACAAACTTTATTCAATATTAACTAGCGAATTTATTACCTGGCATTAATCGAACATTAGGAAAAAGAACTTCATATTCCTCCTGACACTGCTTCATAAATTCATCTTTAGTCACTGGCAAATCCAATTCTTTAACAATCTTTTCAGCACATTCATGTCCTTGGAAACCCAGTAAGCTCTTTTTTAATTCCCAAGTGAATGCTTTGCCATACTTTGCACATACATTTGTAAATGCTTGTGTATAAAAGTTTTCTGAGTCTACAAAAAACATTTTTATTTTAATTATTGGTAAGATAGCTATCTAAATTGCTATGAATTTAAGTTTCTAGTCGATTATACACATTACTCACCAATTAAAAGACCATCCAAGTCAAACAGAACGTGTGTTACTTTAGAGTAAGTCATATTGTGTAATAATAATTTTTCAGTTGTTAAATAATGTAATTTATTATATTAAAAAAAATAATCAAGACTGTTCTGTATTTTTTGTTATTAATTTATGTCACGATTTTGATAAATAGTTTTTGTAATTCCGAAAAATTGTTCAACACTTATTTTCAACACTGACGTCTGATTCTGACATTTATTTGTTTTTGACAAATGACAATTTCAAAAGACATCAACTGCCCCTAAAATCAAAGAGGGCGTTGCAGTCGTGTACATATAGCAACCCCATATAGTGAGACTAGAACGATCTTGATACTAGCATATTATTTGATGCTTGAAGTAAACCAGATTTTTTTCTAAACGATATATTGTATTTTGGTGTATGTTTTTTAAATTCGATAGAATAGCGAAACACATTAAATTAAATTACTAAATAAATTAAGTCTAATTTGGTATCATGTTTTTTGTTACTTATAAATAAATAAATAAAACTGTTAGAAGCAGACATTTATCAAATTTCATTCAAAAGTACTTCTAGAAGAAGTCTAATTGAAAAAATAAATGGTTGGGTTTGAGTTTAAAAAATACGGATAGACAGACGGAGAGATAGACATGATGAATCCATGAATGAGGGTTCGGTTTTTTGTCATTTGGCTACGGAACCGTAAAAAAGATCTGGTCCCACTATTAGAAGATGTCCAATCTAACCTATAAACATGTAATGTAAAGAATATTTATGTTATCCTTAAAATCTTGTTTTTTTTTTTACAACATTGGTAACTTCTGGTAGATAGAAAACAAACAGTCAAACGATTAGGTACATACCCAATACCTTATAGGAGCTATCCGCTGTTGTCTAGATTGTTGTTCCGAGAAAATTTAAAAAAATAACTGACCCAGCTCCACTTCAATTTGCCTTACTCGTCTGAATCAAATACCATTTTCGAAGTATAATCCACATATATTTCAGTTTCAGTAGAGTTTCCTACTGTTGAGTGCTTCATAATGTTTTGGAATCGATGATGATGCTACTTTGTTAAATCGCAACCCGAGCCACTAAATCAGAGGCGGTTGTACTACGTGTTTTTTTTATAATTTTTCATCGATCTATCGATGGAATGGAGTGTCGTTTGTACGACATGTATGATTTTGTAAATCATAAGAACGAAATATGCTCCTTCTACTCGTGCTTTTGAATTTCCACCTGCACTCAGTTGGCAGCTCATGAGTTACGGCATCGTGCTGAATGCAATTGTTTTGCAGCCCTCTATGCCGCTGTAAGCTGGTCTCATGGTTAGTCATTAAGACCAATTAATTTTTCGATATGGGCCAGTAGTAAATTATATAACTGGAATCACGTTCGTTCAATCAAGAACTAAAAATTGTCAATAGATTGATGATATCAGCGCAAAAATGGTAAATTTCGGTGAATCATGAGCTGATGTCGATTTGAAATGGTAAAATGGCCACTTTAAAACAATTCATAATATTATGAATCATTTTACAATTAGTTTGATTTTATCTATTGGACGTTTGTGTATGGAGAGCATACATGGAGATGATCGTTTTATTTTATGAATAAAGCTGAAATAAATAACTTATATTGAACTAGCGGTCCGCCCCGGCTTCGCCCCTGGTAAATATCTTCATCCCCTTTTTCGCAATAAAAGGTAGCCCATGTTCTTTCTCAGGGTCTAAAGATTGTCTGTGCCAAATTTCATCAAAATCGGTTGAGAGGTTTAAGCGAGAAAGCGTAACAGACAGACAGATAGAGGTACTTTCGCATTTATAATATTATTAAGTAGGGATAAAACACCTCGAAACACCATAAGTAAATATTTCTTAAACTTAAATAAAAGGGCAATTGATTTCAGACTGCAGTAAACAATTTAAATGTAAGCTTTATGAGGTTGTGGTGAATTACCTACAGCTATTCAAATTAATGAGGCTTCCTATTTTCAAAATAAGAGTTTAATATATCGTACGTTATTTTTCAATTATTTTTGTTGTTTATTTATTTATGAAAAACGTTATTCGAATATAGTCAGTCAGTGGATTTTTATGAATTCTAATACTATGTTGAGCTATGTTGTATATTTTTAGCAAATTTAATTATTTTCCCACTTCCAAGTCTCTGTAAGATATAAAAAAAAAACTCAAGATCCCTAAAATAAACAAACAAACAAAAATGATTTATTGTGCACCACAGAAATAATTATTTACTAAGTAATTAATTAGTAAAAGATCGCAACAGCCGGTCTTATCGCTTAAACTTGGCTTAAACAGTGCGATCTCTTCCAAACAACCTAGTGGACAACGAGACTCATTGTATAATTAATAGAAGCAGGGCAAGAGGTAAAATATTGAATTAAAACCCCGACACACTTTTGATTAAGCATTCAATTTTCTTTTTCTGTGCACTTTCAGTTTTTATTCCCCACTGTCACCGCTATAACTTTTGAACGGCTCAACCAATTTTCTTCAAACACGTCTTAAGAATACTAGCACATAAGTCTCCTTTAATATATTTTGTATAAAAAAAAAACTAAATTGAAATTGCTTCATTCGTTCGGGAGCTCGGGTTGCTATGATATCACATGCAGAATGCAGATATACACACACACACAGGCACGTAAAACTTATAACACGTCTCTTTTTGCTTCGGAGGTTAAAACAGAAAAATATTCATGCGAAAACCTTAAAAACCTTACAAGTGTGGCAGTTATTATATTATTACTTATATAACTTTCAGCATAAAGTGATGAGCGGAAAGGGATCCTTGATTAATCAGACACCTCTTGTAGGTATATTACGTTACTTAATAATTTATCGTAGAATACGTAAATTAAATACGTGGATTATTTTGAACCAACTTCAAATATAAAGAGGGGGTTCTCAATTCAGCCGGTATATTTTTTTAGCATTAAGAGATTAAGGGATGCTTTCACCGCTTCCTGTATTTTAAATGACTGATAAGATAAGCTTAAAAGAACATAACATCAGAAAGCTGTGAAACCGACGTAAGTGTACGTAGGTGTCCTTTCTCGTACAAAAATAATACGTATAATCTATAAAAATTAAATACTATTATGGTAGTTCTTTCACTGATTAATTACTACCAATTTTCCGATTGTCTGATTTTGATATGCCAAGAAAAATAATGTTCACGATTTTGTAAAAAAAGGAGATGTAAAATTAAATAAACCTTAAAATGATGAAGATGGCTTATAAAGCCATGCTATAACACATTCAAACGATTCTGATATTTATAACGTATTGATTTGATCAACATATTTTTGTAAAGTAATTTATTATCTAAAAGCTTTTAAATTTCCTTAATAGGTTTTTGTATTGACATGCCATTTGATAAAATATTGTATCGTGCTTAATTGTTTAATAAAAAATCATTTGCATATTTATAAAAAACAGATATGAGTAAATTTAATAATTTGAGCCTTACCTACGAATCGGACAATAATAACAGTCTTTAAATAAAATTCAAATACTATCTCAAAGATTTTTTTACGATATGTGCTACTTTTATAAGTGCAGAAGTATTATTTAGTTTTACACACGGAGATATTTATACATAGACCAAATAGACCAATTGTGGCGTTTCACCTCCCCATTCACGAGGTCTCAAAATCAAAATCAGTGCAGTGATTGATACATTTTTATTAATGGTTGCTGCTTTGCTGACGGGGAGTTGCCACTGTTTTTTTTGTTTCTTTATGTTATTTCTACTTCTGAATTAACAGCTAGGTAACCTTTAATAAATAAATATTGTACCCAATAAGCAGCTAGTATTTATTTTCTATTTATCTTATACGCTACTTGTTCTTGTAATTTATGTGTCTTTAATGCAAAATAATTATCGAAAGGTTAGCAAAATATTTGTAATTTATTTTGACCTATGTATAAGTAAGCCCCCACAATAACGAGGGGTACTTTTATGTAAAAGTTTCACCCCTTCGTGTGAGGTTGTGTGAGTATAATTCTCTATAGTATAGTATACCAAGCCGTGAACACAAGAATGGATTTCATTCGCTTAAAACTCGCGAATTTCAGTTTCAAAACATCAAAGCTGGATTTATCATAAAGCTGTTAGCCATTCACTTCATTGACAGACTTTATTACTCAGATAACTGTTAATGTTTCGCCTTGATGGATGGCCTTATAATCAATATAAATTGATGAGCTTCTTAAGGGCACATTAATATAGTATCTTGACAATATACATATAAAGGATTAAAGAACTATTTAATGATTTTCAAGGTCAATGTCAAGGAAGATGTTTTCACTTTCATGTTATTAATTAGTTAGGTAGATACCATATTTTTTTCGATCTTACGTACCAACACCATAAAATAACAACTTCTATTCGAATTCTATACAATAACAAAACTGGAGGGATAACATTTAATATTTTAGATCAATGGACGCATAACAATAGACAGCAATGAAATTGTATATTTTTTAAGATTGTTCAGAAATAAAATTTAACAAAACTTGAAGCATAGAAGCTAAAAGAGCTAACTACCTCATAATTGCTTAAGTTAAAAAACATCGATTGATCTCTGTATAATACTAGATTAATTTGTCCGCGGACTCGCTAGCATTCCAATTGTAAATATAAACTATTTTCCAATCCACATGAATACACAAAAGTTTCATTGAAAATTTTGTTCCATCCGTTTCGGAGTTCATTGACAAAATCACACACATAATATATTCTAGTAATGCTTGTTATCCACCAGTTTTGGCTTAATATGGGGACGATACAAGCTTTTCATGCTGTTTCACTTCTTTAAAATTATATTAACTTGCTTAGTATTGCATAATAAAAATGAATCGCCAAATGTGTTGGTAAGCGCAAAGCTCGAACGGCTGAACCGATTTCGTTAGTTCTTATGGAGAGTAAACGTAAACATGTACCACGGGCGAAGCCGGGGCGGACCATTAGTATAAAATAAGCATGAAAGTATCAAAATTTCTGTGTTTTAATAATTTTAGCTGGAGGTAATCATCATCGCTACATTCATTGACTTTATGAAAATGTAAACAAAGAATGTTGTACCTAAATAATAACAATATTTTATATTATAGCAATTAATATATCAATAAGTTATTAAATGTTTCAAATGTCAGTCATTAAGCGGATAATATTATAATTTATGGCATAATAGGAACAGAATTATCAAACAATTATCCATTAAATAGCTGATCTCAAATGAATAAATATTTTTCCAGAGCGTTCACGTGAAATGATAAAAGTTTAAGAAGTTTATTGACACTTTCGTCGAGTTATCTAACTAAATTCGGAATAACTTATTTATAGAAGCGTTGAACTTACCTTATTAAAGTACTATTATTATATACATATTTCCAACAAAATATCAACAAATAATTTAAACGATAGCACTTTCTCGATAAGTTCTCTAAGCTTTCGTAAGTTTTCTTATTTATATAATATCATCTATTTCAAACTCTATACAGTTATTATATTATTTCAGATACATAACTAATATTTTACGCCTAGGATGAATCGTATTATAAATCTGATTGCAATGTTTTTATTTTTGAATGTAATTGACTGATGTAAAGACAAATAAAAGTTTAAGCTTCTGAAAGCTTTTAATCGTACTTCACTTCATGTTGCTATCAAAAACATTTTAATTTCGAATTGGCATAAAAGTATCCTAAAATCCTGTCTTTAAACGAAATTTTGTTATTTTATTTGCCCTTTTTGTATTCTGATTGTGCGGTACATTCAACTTTTTTGTTCAAATTCTCATTATTCCGAAAATAAATCATACAATATTAATCTACAATTATTTGAAAATCTTTTATTCCTTTTCACGCAATACCATCTTCACAGACTGCTGCGTAACCTTGAACTAATTACAGCTTTTTTCTCCACTCCATTATTTAATAATAGGTCAAAAGGGTGCCGCGGTGGGGAAGAAAGTCGTTGGTTCCCAGTCACGTGTGTCTTGGCGTGCAGGCTATTGCCTGCGCTATCCAAGATGCACTGCAATTAATGCATGGATGTAGAGCGTGAATTCAAGCGTACAGACTAAATAAGAAGCAGTGGTTATGTAGGTATATAGAGGCGCAACGAGCCAGTCACTTCTCAGTCACATCGCGCCGGCTATAAGACGCTGAGTGTTCGCGGGCCTTTCGTAAACTAAACGTAAACTGCCGATAAAAAGGAATTCCTATTGTGATGTTAGTACGTAAAAAGTGTACATATAAAAAGAGCGTCGTGTGCATATTTTCAGTCTTGTTGTGAAGCAATGGAGAACATGTCTCTTCCGGGTTCTTTTTTAATTTCATACTATGTGGAGAGCTTTTGGGTAAGTTAAGTATAAGTTAACAAAATTAAAGGAAAATTTTTTTAGTGCAAATTTCAGTAAGAATTTAGAATGAGATCATAGAGTGTACGTATGAAAAATTAAATAAATGAAAATTTATTCGGCGCTCTTTACAAATCTACAATTACTTTAATTTTTAATGTAGAGCGATAATTATGTACATCATTTGTAGGCAATCAATATCATACAAACAGTGGAGTAATATTACAAAATTACCGGGTTAAAAATTACTTTATTAGAAAGAATCTTGTAAGCTCACTGTGCCGGCGTGTAAAAACTGAACTGCAAGTGGAAACTATAAATTATTCAGACATTTTTCTTGTGAATTATGTCTGTTGATTACATTTTACACTATTATCGCGTGTTTCGGGTTCGAAGTTGTTATAGTTGTAATTGTAAACAACGTACGACTTCTGATTACTTTTTTAATTGATAAATAAAGATAAAATGCATCAAAAAATACGTAATTAATGTTGAAACAGGTGATGCTATCTGCAGCACCTGAAATAAAATGTTACTCATGTTTACTCTAAAATTTGTAGAGATCTTAATTACGGCGCAATATTGTATGATTGTTATTATTTTAATGAAACGACCGAGACAATTTTACGAAGTATCAATTAAGTAAAGTCGAGTATTCATCCGGAACCCTCTCCACGGTTCAGGTGTAACATAAAGTTCACTACTTCCTGCGAATGTAGATAATTGTACTATTTTCTGTCATTTGCGAAATAAAAAATTGTTTTATTTTTTACACACACACTATGCACTAAATACAATATTTTTACTAATTTACGCAGCACAAACGTCTATTCATTAAAAGCTTTCACAAGACTGATAAACTGATAATAGCTTGAACGTAAATTAATAATTATTGTAATCCATATCCAATCCAATTTGTAATCCATACTTTAAAATAAATATAGATGCGATATACACGAAGTATCGCTTAACTAACGAAAGAAAAACATACAAAAGGCTGTTTGTATTAATAAATTAATCTGTAAAATAATGCTTAACCTGATTCTCTTCAGCCAGTTTTAACAAATAGATATAAATCCACGAAAACCACTCAAATTATGATCATCAAAAAACAATGTTCGTGCTTTTCTATTAGTGACATTCAAAGATGGGTTTCGCCTTTGTATATTCAAGGTTTTAATGTGATTTTAATATTTAAGTACTCTCAATGGTTAATATTAAATAAAATCAATAAAAACGCTACAATCAACGGAATTAAATTGCAAATCAGATCAATACGTTTAAGGGTAGAAAAACGCAGATATTATCATGATTTTCAGGTCATGTACTGATTACATAAAATAGAAGTAACTTCATGAGTTGCATCCTTATCCGGTGCAATACGTGTACCTAATCACTGCGTGCGTCAAGTTGACCGAAACGTTCAATATTCAATATTTTTTTTACTCATCCACATGTAATATTGTATGTATTTATATTCAAACGGTCGCTTACTCTAGTCTTAGTCAAGGTTGGTTTTTTTTGCACTCATAATTAACAATTTTATTGAGAACGACGCTAATGGATATCGGTCAGGTATTTTGAAATGACTTACCGCGCCATTAATTTGTCTTCGCTGGGGGATTTGCAACTGAAATGTTAAAAATTTTAATTGGCACTCTGTTTACTTTTAATATTATTTAAACATCATCATCAGACATCAATATTATCTAGTGGGGGTCTACATTTTCCTTGTAGGGTAAAATAAATGATGATGATTTTTTTCTTTCGAAAAATCAGTCATTAAAGAAATATTTTGAATAAGGTAAATTTATATTTAGAATAAATTAGGTTTATCAAACGAATTTGATCTCGGAAATGGTTTAATTAAACAAATTTTAATAGGTACCTTGCTTGCTTATTTTTCCTCATTATAATGATCCTCCTCTGGTTGGACTTACTGAATCTTTGAAAAAATATAATGATATAATCAGATCAGCGATGTGGGTCAATTTAATTTTCATGACAATAAGAATTGGTAAATTGTGTTCAAGCTTAATGAAAGCACAATTTACTTGACAGTGAATTAGATCTTTATTACTTATAGTATGATTCTAAAGAATTAATTAATTAACCATTTTTCGACATGGATTTCTTTTTTATTTTAGTAATGTAAAAGAAATCCTACACTAGATCTGTAATCTATGGGTAATGAATTTTTTTCTGAAGCTTCCAAGGACATCCATGATCCAATACCAAGATATAGAGAGAATTATTCGTAATTAAAAGTCACATGTACCAGAGCGTAATTAGTGATACGTTTTTTAGTTCCTAATTGTCATGAATGTAAAAACCAAATCGTGGGACCGGAAGATTACTCAGCGAAACGAGCCTGTGTCAAATAACAGCTTGTGTGCTAATTATTCGATATTTGCAAAATCAATATTATCAATTTTCATGCCTAAACGGTGTATTTACACTGCCAGATAATTTCATTGATTGGTGTGAAGTGCTTGTTAACTTTTTTATACGATTAAATTCTCAGTCAGAAATAATTTCATTAAGTATTCATTATTTGCCAAAACAATTCTTGTTGGAGTACATATCGGCATATTAATTTGAAATTTCATACACTTTCAGAGTATGAAATAAATTAAAATTATTTCACAAAGATTGTTTTGAGCTATATTTAGGAGTAAGATTCACGATCATTTAATATAAGATGAAGATACAAAGTAATAGTATAGTTAATTTATCGAAGCATAAAGTAATGAACGTTTCATCATATTCAGGACTAACTTGTTTCTTATTGGAAGTTAGTTTCTTGTCGTAGGCGATGGGTAGGTATTATATGTTGCTTAACACGCATGTTGTGTACATACCTACCTAGCTAAATATAGTGCGTAAATACTAAATATATACCTATTATGTACTGATATAATCTAATTATTAAAATGAAGAGACCGAATAAAGATTAAAAATTAAAATATAGAGCTATAAAACCAAATAAATAATCATACTGTACTTGTTATGAATATATTTGATTTTTACAAAAAAAAAGTTATCACATGGAGTGCAAATAAGACGTGTTAGACATGTGTACAAGACACTGAATTAAAATAATTAAATAACAAAAATCACAAAAAAATAATAATAATTGCATGTTAATCTGCCAAAAGGAACACAATACCAATAACATATCTATAAATAGAGTACTTAGATAAATATTTAAAAAATTATAAAAAATACGTATTTAGTCTACATATAGATACCTACCGAATTAAAATATATAAACGGTTATGGTTATCCATTGCAAAACAAAAATATTTTCTCCGTAAACACGACTCTGTTTACACTTTACATAATTAAGATAGGATACAATTGCAACGTCTATTAACTCGTTTAAGCTTATAGGGCTCAAGTTCAATGGTTACATAGTTTTTATGCCAGGAAAGTGTATTATTTCACATTGCATCTAATCAGAAGTTAACGTTTAACAAACACGCAACGTCTGTTTCATATTATGATCTTAAATATAAAACTTAAGTGTTGATTGTGATACATAGGAGCGTGCTTAAAAGCATTCATATACTTAAAGTTTATATAATACTTTTAGGGAAGGGATCAGATAACAAAAAAGCATTCATTCATAGAAATAAATATTAGTTACTATTCCTCCAGAATCCAGATCGACGAGAAAACATATCAATTATAAATTTTGAGATTATTATAAATTGTTATTTAAACATACGTAATTAGTTCGTCCTTGTCTGTGTTATTTGGAGAATCTGTTTACTTACAGCTTTATTTATTTCTAACTAGAGGTCCGCCCCGGCTTCGCCCGTGGTACATATTTCACAATAAAAGGTAGCCTATGTCCTTTCTCGGGTATCAAAATATCTCCATACCAAATTTCATGCAAATTGTTTCAGTAGTTTAGGCGTGATTGAGTAACAGACAGACAGACAGAGTTACTTTCGCATTTATAATATTAGTATGGATAATAATCAGACATAATAATTTCAAAATTCAAACTAATTTACCTATTCATGTCTTATTATCGCATTATTATTGATTTGTCTTGCGAAATCATACGAATTTGAGTTAATGAGCTAAATTATGGTCTATAAATATATGTATAATATGAATGTTTAATATCGACCATTTTTTGCGTGAAATTCAAAGAATGTTAAGGTTCGTTTTGGACAGATGTTAGAAGGCTTAAACTGTCAAATGAACCACCCATTCGGCCGTCACAAATTGGCCAGGTGTGACGAAGGTCCACTTCAGGGAGGTTTCGCAGAATAAACGAAAATTAAAAAAAAAATAGCCTTAATTAAAAATGTGGGTTTTTAAGTCACGACATCAACAAATATTCAAACAACGCATTGTAATTTAATATTGTAATAAAATACCATTGATAGAATTTCACGCAATAAAATAGGTATTTCAAGCTAGGTATGTATTTGCAAAAAAAAAACTGATAATGCGTCATAAATGTTTATTTCCTTAGTTTATTTCTTTCATATTTCTACATATTAAAACATCAAAGCAGATAAGTATAAATATGTAGGTGATTAACGTTCAATTATTGTAAGAGGCATATTAAAATGTTAAAAATATATATACATAGGTACTTATGTTACGAAAATGAATGAAGCATTCTAATTTGGTATGGTGTAGGTAAAGACATAGGTACATATATGAATGAATTATAAGGCAAAAAGTTTTATCATAATGGATGACCATTAAAGATTTTAGAATTTAATAGGTTAGGATGAAAAAGTTTATGATTGGTTTGCGGATAAATTAAAATCATACTACCGTATCGCATTGTTTATTATCTTAATTACCCGAAATTATAACATAGAGGCTAGAGCCTCATAAAATATTAAATTTTGAAAAAAATGTTAATATGTATTTTTCTGGGATACAGCTTGGCAAAAACATGTTTGTTAAATGTAGTGACCAAAAATAGCCAAAAAGTTAAACACAAAAAAATATCATTAAACGCCATATAAACAGTTAAAAAGCGAACATGCAACATTTTAATCAAAACACTATTTGTTTATGGCTCTAGGTTTCAATGTAACTGGTTGTTTCGCTAAAACTACCCCATTTGTATGATAATTGATTGCCGAACCGGTCGTAAACCTTCATGGTAAAAATTTTGTGGTGTCTACGCGCCTACCGCTAACCTTGAACCTACATCAAGGACATGCAAACTTTGTTATTTACACGTTACCGGTGTATTGAAACATTAAAATACATTAACATAATTATGCTCAAGGTATCAGACTTAATCAAGGAATTCACTAACCCTATGTTACTCTATATAAATGATTATGGACGTTAATTTATGCAATTTTGTTAGCTCTTACCCGCCGCGCAGTTTGTATTTATTATGATTTTGTTATAGGTACCTTACCACAATTTTAACTTAAATTAAGTAACACGTAAGTAATTGATTTATGAATTAAAGCAGTTTAACAAAGATTTGTTTTGCTCATTTATTAAAAAAGTATCTAAGTCATATTTCACTACATTCAGTAATAACTAATATAAGCAACAGCGTCCAAGTTTTATTCAATAGGTTTCAACAATATTATATCTAATTTTGTTTACTATTTACAATTACAATAATTACAATCGCTGACAGTATTTTATCAACTTTCCACATCACAATTGTTATCATTGAGTGAATAATTTAGCATATTCACGTTACGTTACAATGTAGTTATTGTGAGTCGGCAATAAATTTGTACAACTTATTGTAAATTATATAAGCTGAGAGCCGACGCATATTTACACTGCGAAATAAATTAGAGCGTCATTTTATTTCAATGGCGCGTCCGCGTCGTGTCTGAAGGTTATACGAAGGGAAGCAGACGTATGCGTAGTGTTATAGTGACACATATCTGTGGCTGGCCGACCGGGCGGCCTTCGGGACGCAAAACGACGACCGGGGAAGCTACATATAACCGCGGACGATATAAGGATTGTCGCGAGCAAAAAGTCGCCCCGAGACGAGAGCTTGTCCATGGCGCGGCCGCGGCGCTTGCAAAAACATTCAACCACTTTTAAAATATATTTTTTAACCAACAAGCTTTATCTTTAAGTTCTAGAAAGTATAAAATGGGAAGCGTTTTAGTGTATTTAATAAAAAGAGAAAAAATAAAAATAATGCACTTTTTACATTATTAGGGTGTGGTTAATGATGTCTGTAAGAGTTGCATTATGTCAAAATAATTAAAATTCGCAACGGACATTACAAATCCTAAAAAGCTTTGAACATTAGTTTGAATTACTTAACGGTCGCTGCAACTCAGCTCAAATGTATTGCAATCAATTATGTCGTTGTTGAACTTCGTGAACTGGCCTCGATAAAGACGGAAGAGCAAGTATCATACCACTTCAGTAATCACTACCTTGTTATTGGCTATTATCACTTAAATGTCTTTTACTGAAACGCCTCTATATTTAGCATATCTCCTAAAACAAGAATGTTAATTGACCGAATAGTAATCGTACAAAATAAGCAGACGGTATGATAAGAGAGATACTTTAAAATATACGTTACTTACAAGCTATCAACGCGGAATAGTTTGTTTGCGTATCGCCTAATTGTGCAATATGTGTAATGGTTGTGGTTAGTAAGTAATTTACGTATGTCTGGAATTTGTGTTGAGTAATTAAGTGTTTTCATTCATGCATTCATTGGCGCTTTACTCTTTAAAAAAAAATTAGGTCTTTTACATGCTTCTTATTTAAATTTTTCTAGACATTATATTTCATGGAAGTCAATTTTTTTATTGGAATCTTAATTTGCGACATTACTAGAAGAAGCGAAAGCGAAGCGTGCATCTAGTAAGTACGTTTATAGCTCTACATAAGTTAATCTAGCTTATATTAACCGTTAATAGGGATATTATAATAACAGGTATTATGATGCCTATCATTGGTCCGTGACGACACGGCTTAGCAGGCAGTGTCACATGTAAAAGGAGTATTTTTTACATTCGTCTTTACTATGGCATATCGTGAGGTTATTGCTGTTTCAATTATTTATCTATGTTGTCGTAAGTTAGCTAATAAAACCACCGGTTTTAATGTTTGTAGCAAATATGTTAAATAAAAATTACATACTGTAAATCAAGTCAAACACCAATATTGATTAAAAGGATTTTTTTTATTTATCAATGTTTATATTTGATGTTTAACATTTAACTGCAAGAAATGCATACATTTTGTTTAAACAGAACTCAACACTGGCGATTTATATAGCCGATATGGTGAAAAAATACACGTCATTCCTAATATAAACAAAAAATGTTTCAGTTTAATCACATTGTTCATTAATTTTATGAAGGCATAAAAAACTGATCTCTTTATAAGAAAAAGTATATCGAGGATCGTTCAAAACGAAATGCTTTCTTTTTAATTCGCCTTATTTTAGACTCGTCGTTTGGAATGCAGAACAGAATTTACATTGGAAGTAAGGACCTTTTTGGTTGTGGATTATTAACTTTGTGTTTTATCAACACAAAATAAACAAGCTTCACAGAATTTTTACGAGGTTTTTGACCGAGATGTGTTTATTTAACGCAAAACATTTCGATAAACGACGGTGTATGATAATCTAAAAAAGCTTCGCTCCACGTGGCGATAACCCCAAAATGTTGCATAACTTTTTTTCTAGACATTTCTGTGGTTATGAGACTAGCCATCTAAGTAGAGTTGCTGCTTCTTTATACGTCGTCATGAAATGGTCTTGTTCAGAAATAAGAATAGTACATTTAATTCCATTTTTGGATTGTTAAAACCTACCTTGCTTGTGACATATAAGTATACGATATAATTATATCAGATATGATAGGCAAATAAAAAGTTGTATCAATATAGGAACTTGTATTTGTTTTATAAATTAAACATATTTACATATATATCAATATTTACGCGTGGTATTTGCGACAAACTTTAAAGCGTTTTACTTATTTAATTAGCAATCGGATATATCTTAATCAAATACATCTTTCATTTATTTATTTAGTATTTTTGCCTACATTAAATGAAGATGAGATTTACGGCTTATAGTATATATAGAAATCGTGTAGTGTACATATTTCGGCAATTACCTAGGTTACCTTTATAGCAATTTAATAGTTGTACCTATATTGCAAACTCATTTTTAAATTAGGATATTTTAATCCTCTTAGGTCTTAACCCTACATGGGTAAAAATCTTTTTATATAAGTGTGCGTGAATGTTTATTTTTGTCTGTGTAAATAAAAACGCTTAGGGCTCTTGAAGGTAGGGTTCCATATGACCTTGAAATGTTAGGATACTTGTTTTTCGATTGTGATCTGACCTTCACAGCCCTCACTTTTGGGGAAAGGGGATTACAATTAGGGGAACTCTCACAGACTCGCTAAAACTGCCTACGGACGTGTTTATGTATATTTACGCAAATATACATATATAGGTATTATAAATATTATTTTTGTATGGGATTGGTTATATTTTATTTATATTCAAGAATTTACACGAATACACTCGAATTGTATTTTATTTTAGAGCTTTTCACTGCGCCTTTATCTCATTAAATATTTATGAACTATGAAGATATGTTAAATATCTCTTATTTTTATCAATCAAATTAAAATATTCGCGAAATCCTGATGTACACTATTTATAGAATACACTGGAACGTTAAAAAATAAAGATTAAAACGGATTATTCGAAACAGTACGGTTGGGCTTAAA
Source organism: Colias eurytheme (assembly GCF_061535395.1). Lineage (NCBI taxonomy): Eukaryota > Metazoa > Arthropoda > Insecta > Lepidoptera > Pieridae > Colias > Colias eurytheme. Next base: position 5,186,809 of record NC_142999.1, on the reverse strand, counting down.
AGAATCAACCTCTATTTTTTGTTATATAAAGAGGATGAAGTTTTAATAAATAAAAATTCATTGATAAATCAGTCCATATCGATTTTACCTAATAATAACATTGTTTTACCGGAACGGTTGTTATACATTGACATTTTTAAATAATACTTAGATGTTTAGTGATCTGATTTGATCTAGTATGTATAATTATAAAAATAAAGATAAGACCTTTTTAAAGTATAATTACATGTAAAATTACCGATTTTTATTAAATTTCAGAAGTATTTCAAACTTATCATTAATTAAAAATGTAAACAAACAAAAGGCGAGCTTTTAGTAGTTTAGTAGAATATTATACGAATATTTCCAACTTTGTACAACGGCATTGAAATATAATTAATACACTAATTTAAGTACATATAAATCAATATTTTTGTTGAAACAATTATGTTATTTCTACCCATAAACATAATTACATTCTTCAATAATTATTATTGATGACTCTACATTAAAACAACTTCGTAGCGGCTACGTAGCAGTAAACATGCTACAGTCCCTAAATATTGTGAATTTTATTCTTAGATAAGGAAACGAACGATATGATAAAAAGATTAGATAAATAGCGAAGATGCGACATTCAGACATCCAATTTCCAATACATAAAAGCACTAATATTATAATGTTGTGACCATTAATTAATAAGTATGATGTTGTACACTTTCTTGATAAATTCCTTTCATTAGAGCTTATTTGATACGAGACATAAATCGAAAAATAAGAATAACTTTAAAGTTGAAATAACTTCTCCAGTAAGAAAATTATAAAAACTATTGGATATTTTAATGACTTGTAATATTATTATTACAAGGGCAAGGACTACACGTATCTATTTATTTAATATTGCTATCTTATCTATTTACTTACTCAACGGTTGGTCGGTGCGCCTTTGATTGTAACAAATTTTATTTTGCCTTATCGAGGTTCGCGAAACCTTGAAATATATCGTAGTATTTGATTTTTATGATACAATTACGTACGTTAATGTTATTGAACGATACATGGATATTTTTTATTTGATTTTATATTGCACAATGTTTGCTGGTTATTCCTAAAGAAGATTATTCCTATAGACTTTATAAAATACTTTTGTATTATAATAATGATTGTGAATTTGATTAGTGAATGAGCAGTAACAGTTTAATTAGAACAATACAATTATTAGAGTAAGATCCCAGAGCGATAAGACATAACTTATTTTCTAAAAGATGAAACTTTAAGTTCTCAGTAGTGTCTCATGTACTTTGTATACCTGCGTGTTTGTGAAGTTTGCCCAGTGACACCTGGGCAGGTACCAGGTGAGAAAGGTGACTAAAAATAAGAGTTACTTTACTTAAATTTAGATGGCTGATTTTTAGATATATTATATAGAATATCATTCTCAAATGGTTTCGCAAGTATCAGACACTTTTCATGGACCAAAACTTTTGTCAGACGCTTTAAAGCTCCACTTCCAAAAATAAATAAACTTTACTTATTTTTAAATGTCTGATTTTTTAATATGTTATCAACATAACTATTACAAAATTATATTTAATCAGTCAGACAAATTGGAATGACCAAAAATCCACTAAAAACAAAAAATATTCGGCCGTGAGTACGAACGCGAGAGCATTATGCATGCGTTTCAGAGCGAGTGTATATATGTATATGTGTATAGATAGTAACTCGGTTCTCCTTCTTTAACTCACATTCTGTTTCAGTCTACTGTGTATGTGCGCGCAATGTATAGTATACATTATAATATATATATATAGTATATATATTGTTTGTTTGTTTGTTGTATACCAGGCGCGGCGAATGATGATTCCTATGACACTGACAGTTATTCTCAAGAGACAAACTTGTAATGGCGTCACCATTAAATATACAATACTTTGCGCGCACATACACAGTAGACTGAAACAGAATGTGAGTTAAAGGAGGAGAACCGGGTTGCTATCTATACACATATACATATATACACTCGCTCTGAAACGCATGCATAATGCTCTCGCGTTCGTACTCACGGCCGAATATTTTTTGTTTTTAGTGGATTTTTGGTCATTCCAATTTGTCTGACTGATTAAATATAATTTTGTAATAGTTATGTTGATAACATATTAAAAAATCAGACATTTAAAAATAAGTAAAGTTTATTTATTTTTGGAAGTGGAGCTTTAAAGCGTCTGACAAAAGTTTTGGTCCATGAAAAGTGTCTGATACTTGCGAAACCATTTGAGAATGATATTCTATATAATATATCTAAAAATCAGCCATCTAAATTTAAGTAAAGTAACTCTTATTTTTAGTCACCTTTCTCACCTGGTACCTGCCCAGGTGTCACTGGGCAAACTTCACAAACACGCAGGTATACAAAGTACATGAGACACTACTGAGAACTTAAAGTTTCATCTTTTAGAAAATAAGTTATGTCTTATCGCTCTGGGATCTTGGACTATATGATGAACTATAGCTTTCCGCCCGCGGCTTCGCCCGCGCAGTCAAAGAAAAACCCGCATAGTTCCCGTTCCCGTGGGATTTCCGGGATAAAACCTATCCTATGTCCCGGGGTATAAATAGCCTATGTCCTTTCTTGGGTATCAAAATATCTCTATGCCAAATTTCATGCAAATTGGTTCAGTAGTTAAGGCGTGATTGAGTAACAGACAGACAGAGTTACTTTCGCATTTATAATATTAGTATGGATTGATAAGCGAGATTTTAAAACGGAGCTTCCTACATATTATAATCATCTTATTTTTAAATTTGTATAAAAGATATGACCTATGAATAATTTAATCAAAGCTAATACCTACAAGTTTATTTTTGTATTAAACGTTTAATGTAAATTACTCTTATTTTGATACTTTATAAAGAACAGACAAACAACACAACAATCTCCGAAAGACATGTAATTTGAGAACTTAATAATAAAGTACATATTTTAATCATGTCTGATAAATCAATAACATGCGGATATAGATACAAAATAAAATGTTTTCTTAATAATTTTATTGATACAACAAAAGAAATGGCCGCAAGCGCCAAGGATTGTTGAAACAGGCTCCATTCAGGGTCAGCATACAAAGGAATCCATTTTATAAATCATAGCCAAATCGAATCTTCAGACGGAAAAAAAACTGTTGTTTATTGCTAGACTGCATCATTCAACGAAGGCTTACGTGTAACAGAATGCGGAGCTGTGAGCTTTTTCGCTTAATTTTAGTATTAAGTAATTAGGAGCCGAAGTTTCTCCGCTCCACTTTGAAAGAAAATGTATTAAAGGATTTTTATACTCTATATTAACTGTTATATCTCTAAATTATTTTTTAAAATAGAGTTTTAATATCTCATACTTATGATTAAGTTGTTGAGATCAATCTCTACAAGTATACCTTTCTAAATATAAAACACCTTGAAGTTCAATGGAAGAGCATATGATTGAAGTGTCTTATGTACTAAAACATCAAACGCAGTACTCAATAATAAGTGTAGCAAACAAAAACTTGAATACAAAACGTATTTGATCGATTTGAAATTCAATCTTTTACAACACTAAAACTAGCATAATTTACTACATTTTAATATAACTTTAGCAATATTTTTTGTTTGATTTACCTATTCAGAATGTCACTCATATCTCCCTCATTTAGAAGGCTATAGATATGTGTCTTACCGTTAAAATAATTTGATTTTTGAATCGTTTTAAAAGCGGGCTTATGTTCTTATTCAGTATCTTTACACTATCCTTACACTAGCATTAAATTATATAGAAGCCTTATACGCCTTGACCCGATCTAGTTCAATATCTTTCAAGATTGCAATATAATCTTGTATCTCGTGTTTTCGCAGACGATCCTGATTATGAGGATATAAAATATTATATGTACGGATTAAATACTTGTAGTTAGTTTTTCTAGACGGTAGAAGTAAGATATATTAAGTAGATATTTCGTGAATAGTTGTAACTTATTTTATCCTAAAAACTAACACTTTCAAAGTAAAATGTGTTAAGGATATTTTTAAGCTTATACCTATTGTAAAAAATAAGAAACTAGTTTCAATTGGAAACAACATTTAAATGAAACTATCAACTACTTAATATTGCATATCTACATACATTAACATCATAATATACTTAAAAACTCACCTACTTTACTTAATAGTTTTTAATTTAATAAATAAAAAACTACACGTTTGTACGGAGGCGTTGATTTGAAAAAAATATGGCTTAAAAGTAATAAGTAATGGTTTTCTAAATTAAATTTAATAATTCTAAATTATGTTAATGGAATTAACAGCATTTTAAATTCTATTTAAATAGAATATTTATTTTTAATGCAAATTATGCATATGAATACGATTAATTACAAAGTGATGTTTAAGAAAAACGCATAAATATGATAAATAAAACGGTTTTATTTTTTAAATATTTTTGTACCAAAATGATAACAGGAGTAACTAGCTGAAATAATGTTTTTTATTTTAATTTACTCAGAAATTTTATTTCAAATGGATTTAAAATTAAAATAGACCTGTAAAGTTTTTATAGTTTTGTAATTTCCAGGAATTTCCTTTGAAAACATATTGACCTTTTTCAAGTTGCTTGTCAAGCAAGATTAGAAATAAACATTTTAATCCTACATTTAATGGCTTTTTTAAATAAAATCATGTCTTATTAGATCCAATATCTAATCTCAGACCACACTAGACTTATTAACTTTGCTGAAAGACTCTCTACTCTATGACCAACGAGTACGTAGGTCAACTACACGCAGTAAGTCACGTATGAGAAATAAATACATACAATATAAGTTAAAATTAGTTTAAATATAATTTCAAAACTCAATTTTATTCTTGTTTTTGTTGCTCACCAATAAATTGTTTGAATAAAAAAATTGTAAAGTTAGCTTATATATTTTATCGTCGTTGAAGTGCTTTTTTGTCAAATAATATATAAACTGTTTCTATAATAATTATTGTTATAATTGAGAAATACCTACTATTTCTGTCTACACTCCTTCTTTTTGAAGGCTAGACTTCAGACTTCTATTGTGATGAAAATTTCTCGAATATCTATTGAACATAAAGGTATTTTCAGATGTGGGTTGTTGATTAAAGCGTGAATATCCTTGTAATTTCATGAATCTTATTACATATTATACCTACTTGATTTTATTTTTATGTGATTCTTAAATCAATGAAGTAGAAATTGCAGTATATTTATTACTAGTGGTCCGTCCCGGCTTCGCCCGTGGTACGTATTTCGCAATAAAAAGTAGCCTATGTCCTTTCTCGGGTATCAAAATATCTCCATAAAAAATTTCATGCAAATTGGTTCAGTAGTTTAGGCGTGATTGAGTAACAGACAGACAGACAGAGTTACTTTCGCATTCATAATCTTCTTTCTTATATATAAAAATGAATCGCAAAATGTGTTGGTAAGCGCATAACTCGAGAACGGCTGAACCGATTTCAATAATTCTTTTTTTATTATATTCCTTGAAGTACGAGGATGGTTTTTATGTAGAGAAAACGTAAATATGTACCACGGGCGAAGCCGGGGCGGACCGCTAGTATTAGTATAGATTTTCAAAATCATAACCTCAAATGCCTACGTAGGTAAAGGTAGATATTATAATTACCCTTAGTAATTACCTCTCTTAAATTAACAGACAACTATGCGGCCATTTTTAGATTGTTTGCTCGATCAATAAAAAGTTCGTTATGTCATAACAGAGTCATCGACTCCACACAGGTATTCAAATTGGAATCCCGTTAATGCAGTCCATACAAATAAATGACGATCATGATCCCGTAATAGCAATAAAGTACCGTTTTTAATTCGATCTCTTATATTCTTTCTCTGCGTCTTATATTATCTCGGTGCATCTTAGAAGTTTAAAAAAGGAAAAATCAAGAGTCGCACATTTGCGTCATATATTTTTATCAAACAGAATTTAAACAAATCATCAAAATATGTTATTTTTATTTTTTAACAACATTTATAGAGTATAAGATTTTTTTACAAATTAGAAATACATAGTATAATAATTTTAGCTATCGAAAAGTTTATTTTATAGGCATTTTCAGAAGGTAACAGCAATCAATTGTTGTTTTGGAAAGCTCTGAACAAAATCCCTGAAGCTTACTTCAATGATTAATTTACGATTTGATTGACGAATTAGGTACATATTTTCAGCAATTTTTATGAGCAAATATACCTTTATGTGGGTACAAGTAACAAGTATACAGGAGCCCCGTGTCATGATAACGTTAGGTTCCATTAGGAGGCAAATCACAAACGAATAATATTTTGAAAATTACATTAAATTAAAACTAATTTTACTGTAAAAGCTTCATTGCGTAGCAATACATTTTACCTAGTGAGGCTCCTCGCCTCAACTCAACGGTGCGTTATTTTTGCGAGATCTGAGTGCGGCCTTGCAGTTGTCCGAAGTTGCACAACTATGATTGCAGTGGAGGCCGACCGCCGCATAACGTAACGTAAGTTATTACGTAAACCAATGTCAAGAGCGCTGCGTCAACGTCAAGATCAGCAAAACTCGGCCCTCGGGTCGACGACCGCGATACCAAACACTCAAACACGTCCACATTCGGTGCTGTGGCCATGAGTAATAAAAAACAAATAAATTCTTGAACTTGTACTTCGGGTTCATTCATGAAATGATAAGAATCGATAGATCTATGGACGCGAATTAACCGCAGTGTTCGCTCATTTTTTATTATCACAAACGTTCGTGTAATCTATACCTACGTTGAAATATTGATTTAGGGGTCAAGTTGTGTTGATAGTTAAAAAAATATTTAATCTGACAGGAAAAGATTAAAACGGAGCTTATTTCTTTTTATTTTGACGCCAAAAATTTTATCCCCATTTTTCTCATTTCTTTGCTTGTGAAAAGGACGAATAAAATATATTCTTCCACTTTTAATTTTCTTCACAAAAAGTGAAACTTTTCACTAAGAATTTGCATTGTTGCAGGGTTCACCACGGCCGTTGGTAGACTGGTCAGGAGTGCCAACATTCATATTAGCAGTGCTGGCGGTTGTCATGGCAGCCACTGCGATGATAGTGAGGCCACCAGACATGAAGCTGCCCATACGACTCCCTGGTCCACCAGCTCTGCCAATAATTGGCACCCGCTGGCTGTTTTGGAGTCGATATAAGTTGAACAAACTACATGAGGCCTATGAAGGTGAGATACTGATAATATTCTATTTATGAATTCTTCTTAATTTAATTTAAATAATATGATGGTTTTATAATTAATATAAACCCTAATAAATACAAAACCTAAATGTAGCTTCAAAAAATAATACGTTAAAAATGCTACGAATTCAAAGCTATGGTGGCCGGTGGGTATATAAAAAATTGTAGACCAATACTTCTTTATATACTAATATTATTAATAAAATAAATCCTAAAATTGTTTTGCAACCACATTTTCTTTTGCAAGTCATGTCATAGTAATTAATTTTCCTTTAAATTCATTTGTTTGGGCTTTGTTGCTTGATCGATCCGTGTTAATTGATATGATAATTATTTTGTGGTCTTACCACCGTTTTACCCACCTTGTTATCAATGATTTGCACGACAAAATCCTAATCTAATTCCTACTTATTTTATTATGAAGGCATTAATGTACATTTTTGAGTTTGGATTTGACCATTTTGTTCATAAATAAATTAATACTCTAAATATGATGACCAAACGTGTTAAGATGAAAATATAGAGATAGCATTATGTCTTTAACTAAACAAAACGTATTAAGATAACCGGAGTGTTATTCTAATATTTGGGGTTGAAAAGCCCTAGCTTCCACAACGAGATATTTGCACGCAGATATGTTCAGGCGTTACGGGTTGGTGTTCGTGGAGGTGATGCCAGGGGGAGCTCCTCTAGTGTCCATAGCGGAGAGAGGGGCGTTGGAGGCAGTACTGCGCACGCCGGCTAAGAGGCCGTATCGACCCCCTACGGAAATCGTGCAGGTGTATAGGAAAAGTCGACCAGATAGATACGCGTCCACTGGATTGGTGAATGAGTGAGTAGATGTCTTGTTTCTATTGAAAGTGCTTATTGGTGTCTTATGATTCGAGGATGTTTGTTTAAAGAAAGAATAACTGATTATAGTATTTAGTAATTCATATGTCTTTTTATCAAATATCAAGAAGAAATAGTACCTAGAGCTAAAGGAACTTAAATTGGTAAAAGTAGATATAGTTCTTTTATTCCTTTTATATCTATGATGTGCAAGATGTGAAGTTACTTTCATACTTTCACATTTGAAATGTATTTTGAAAGTTTTACATTAGACAAATATATATTTCAAGGAAATAGTCTTTCTGTTTATTCACCCGAATTAGCACCTATGATACGTTTGGCAGGCAAAATAGCAGAGCATTAAAGATTAAACAATTTAAGTACTTACTCATTTTTTGTGTCATCTTTACCAGCTGCATCCGGTGTTTTTTTTCTCAATTGATATATTATTTGCCAATCTTTAACCAAACTTTCCGTTCAGTTTAAAGGTTCATTCGATGTCCTCGAACTTAAAAACTTATCTCATATAAGTAGACACACTTATCTACTGAACTGAAATATAGATCAGCAAAATATTTAAGAAAGCTGTTTTCTGTAGCGATACACTGAAAGAAATGTAGAGTCTCGCTGTACACGTCTCTCGTGGGAAAAAGTATATACATTATGCGTTATACATACATATAATTTTCCGATACTTTTAGTACTTTAGAACTTTCATGATAGGGGAAAGCATAAGTCTTTGAATTACCTGAGAACTATGTCTTGAGTCTTGAGTTTGTAAGAAACAAATGTATGCGCGGATGCAAGCTTGAATGTCGTTAAACAAATTAACATGCTTTTTGTCATCTATCAGATTTTTTTATAGTGCAATGCATTTTTTAAATTTTGACTTGAAATGGAAAATGCTTTTTGGTTCTTGTACACGGTAAAACGACACTCATAGCCGTTAAAGTAATCTCTATTTTTAAAGTGCATTTACAATACTTCATTGTAAAAATATATAGTCAGTTAAATTGTCCATTATATTATTAAATGTTAAGGTTGTGTTTAAGTCGTTTAAGGTAAAAGGAGAGCTGATTATTTGATACCTTATTATTACAAAATGTATTCTAAACATGTGAAATATTTTTGCACACTGGAAGTAATAAAATAATGTTTTGGCTTTATGTATTCCGGTCACGTAGCCCCAAACGACGCAGTTGGGTCCAGTCGGTAGTTTTTTTGGCAGAAGAGTAAACATTTCCTGTCATGCGCTCATATTCTAAGACCATTCAAAGTTTTGTTCATGATTTGTTATACTCTGGGGTTATAACAGAGCGCTTAATTTAAGATTTTTCACAACTACAGTCATCCACTTTATATGATTGTGTTATAAATTTAATATTTTTGTAATTACAATCGTCTAGCTTTTATAAAAAATGATGACTCTTTTTGCATGCTTTTGCAAAGAGATTTGAGGTTATCGATCTTTCGGGACATCGTTTAAAAATTTTTAATTGATTCAGCTATCAGTATATCTTCATAAATAATCGCCAGTAGGTAATTTCTGTCAGAAAATATATCGTTGGGAAAATTTATGCAGATATCATTCATATAATTAAGGTGTTTTTAAAAATCTGCTCGTAAGACCGCTGTGCATCGATATGTATACAATGTATACATAATGCTTGGTATGATCAATTATGAAGTTTTATTTATGGACCATTTATTTCGTACCAATTTTAAAAATAAATTTCAATTAAGTGTAATTAACATCATAGTATAATGGATCGAATCTATTGGATTTATGACCACACCTGTAATAGCAACAAGTTTTGGAGAATTATACCTAAATATTTTTATAGTTTATCTGTATTTATGAACTTGTCTTGGCACTGAATTATTTTATTTTATTGCGCTATACGTAATAGATCTCTTCAATAAAAAATAATGATTCTATTGACTCTAGATTATTATGGTTCGGATATAGCTTAAAAAAAATGTTGTTTCTGTTGTACGTTGAACCTAAGGGGGACCTTCTGAACTATATTTATTACAATTATAGTTCAGAAGGGTCTTACTTTGTAGCGATAAGTGAAACGGTAATAATTTGCAGGCAAGGGGAGAAATGGCATCACTTACGCCGCCATCTGACTTCCGAGCTAACGAGTCCACAGACTATACAAGGGTTTATTCCACAATTGAACAATATCTGCGATGATTTCCTCGTGCTTCTGAAGAATTGCCGTCGGCCAGATGGCACTGTGCTTGGATTCGATCATCTTACAAACAGGATGGGCTTGGAATGTGAGTAAATTTAATAGCTATACACAAAAATAAATGTTATAAACCTCATGTTTTTAATCGTCACAAAGTCTTCGTCTATGGTCAAAATTTATGAGAATTGTGAGTAATATAATATAGGTATTTGGAGTGTAAATAAAGTTTATTAAATCGCCATATGTATAAAATAAACAATACCTGCCGAGTCACTGAGTGCTGATATTAAATTGACACTTGTATTAGCAAAATTGAAGCTACAGGGAAGGTCTCCGCTCAGCTCAAAATTGTGTAAATTTCTTTTCATTTCACATTCGTCGATATTACAAGTCAATAACTGCGTTAAAAACAACCGACTTCAAACTTGCAACATTTACAAATACAGACAAAAATGCTCATAAAATAAAAACTACTGGGCCTATCCGAATAAAATTTTTATGGGACCAATTCGACACCATCCCGCATCGAAAAAAAAAAGAATCACGTAAATCGGTTCAGAAACCACGGAGTAATCGGTGTACATACATAAAAAAAAAACATACCGGCCGAATTGATAACCTCCTCCTTTTTTTTGAAGTCGGTTAATAAATCAAAGACATTATATTATATTATATTATATTATATTCGTCAAAATTGATTTCACTCTTTTACAATTGGGAAGAATAATAAAATATTTAATTTATATCAATGTAAATAGTAAACAACTCTTCTCTTTTACTTTACTTACTGAGTTGTTTGCTCACAACGGTAATTCCCGTTTAGGTCTAAAGGTAATTTAGGTCAACTTACTACCGCCTTAGCTATTATGTATAAACCTGATTTATAGTTAGAAACAGGAAGAGTTTCTTCTGAGACTAATCACCGTTTTGCAGTGATGTTATTATAAAACTAGTCTAATAAGGACTTGCAGTTTCCCGTTGATATACGTTTATACAAACTCGTTTATTTATTAAATAAAATGTACCTAAATATTTTACATTTTTATTTTCACGTAGTACTAACTTATGATTCATAGTTAGTTAAAAGCTTATCTGTATATAAATGAAAGGGCGAATGAAATCTATGAAAATTGTTATAACACAATAAATTCATATATTATATATTCATTCATCAAAAAATCATTATATAAATTCATAATTTATTTATAAAGAAAATCTTTAGAAATGACGAAAATATCATTCAATAGTGATCTCTTAAAAAATAAAGTAAATAGCCACTATATTAACCACGTATAGTAGAATTTGTCTTATAGGTACGTTAGATCGCAGACCATAGGACTCTACATTCATATGTACCTAGATATCTTTCACTTCCAAGTGTGAATGGAGGGGTTCGAATGCATATCTGTACTTATCTATCGGCTATTAACTTATTGTTCAATTTATCTATGAGGGCTGTTGTATCAAACACTTCCTATGAACCTACTTAACTCGATTGCAACCCATCTTGATCGACAGCTACTGTTTCCTGTTAACATTGTAACCCTTTAGAAAGTTCTTTAGAATTCAAAATATTTTTCGTAATAATATAACGACCTTAGAGTTCATGAAGTTCTTACAATACCAGATTATAATTTTTTCCCTTCCTGTGAATTTCATATTCAATCAATACATACCTACATTTTTATAATTATAGAAATCTGTGAAAAACAAGAACTGGAATTGTGTCATGAAATGATTTTCATGAGATGTGTGTGTGTGAACTGAAAAAATACGTAAAATATACTTTCATATTTAACAAATAAATGTTCATTCAGAAGTTGGGTAAATACATCTTTGATTCAATGTATAAATATATTAATTTGTGCAAATTAAGTTGTTTTGGAATCATTGAATGAAAGGAAATTCGTACAAAATAATCACGAATTGTTTGTACAGCCGGATGTACTTGCTATTCCGATAAGCCGGTCACGTAAACAGCAATTACGGATTTTTACATCCCTAATATTTTTTTGAAGATAAACACATGAGCGTGCTCTTATTTATCTTAATAGTCTAACGACAAAAATTTAAGTTTACTGCTCCCGAGATAACGAATATTTTATGGTTTTCTTCTAAGAACAATATTTTTACTTTTCTTACGCGATAGATGGAGGTCAAATTTTAATTGCGCAACAAATAAAAAAGATTAGAATAATTAGACAATACAATTAACGCGACTCTGATACGCTGAAAGCTCTATTTCGACATTTGTTCATAACATATTATAACAAGTAAATAATTTAGGTTATACGACAGCTATACAACCAGCTCATATTATTGTACTCTATGATCTAATTTTACGTGAAACCCCGTATCCTACCAGACAGGCGTATTGCATCACTTTTAACGATCGATTTTTAAAGACATGGAGCGTATCTTTCATTGCTCTACCATACGATGCGATTTCAATGTTCAGGACATTATAAATGTACCATGTACCTACTTAGAGCAGCAATTACGACTATTATGATATGATTTATTCCGTCACATTCAAACACAGGTATATATAATATGTATATCGAGCATGTAAATTTACCTACAATAAAAATATACTGAACACTTAATGCGCTTACTTCAATAGCAATGCGGCAAATAGACCTTTCATAGCCAAGTCCATACATTTCATTACTTTTTGGCAAGCTTTTTCTTTTGTTCGTCTCAATTGCCTTCCAAATCGTAGCCATTATGTTGTAAATGAAGAAATATTTTATTATAGCTGATAACACTGAGAATTTCATAGATACTGATTTATTTTATATAGCTGTATCAATATCGCAACTAATATTCTGACTAAGTCGGTATACTACTTACGTATTAAGTTTATTAAGTTTCAATTTTGTACTAGATCAATTATGAAATGCAAATTTATGCAAAATTGAAATGTTTACCTATAGGTTGGTACGTTGATACCACGTTGATACAATATACATGGCCCTAAACATGACATTCAAAATTATTATTCTATTATCTATCAAGGTTACGTTTACGCCACAGGTTTACGCTTTAATTTTATATCCCACAGTTTAATAGACAACAGTTAAACTTTTTTGTTTCCGATATTAGTTTAAATGGTGACTAATAAAAAACCTTCGACATGCTAGTTCAATAGACCAATTAATATTGATGGAATTTTTTTGCAAAAATTCGTGACAATAGGTGCATGAAATATCTACTCATTTTTATTCTTAGAATTGTTATGTTATGTAATATATTTTTTATAGGATCTAATCAGTGTACAAGAGCTAAGTGTAAATGTGGTTAACTAATAGTTTGATTGTGTAACCACTGTTTTTGAGCCGTAATAATATTGCTATCTATTTACGATGTACCTAGCTATTCTCGACTTTTCTTTATAGTTGTGTTTGTAGAATATTCGTTGATTGTGTGATCGCAGCACAGATAGCTTAAAATAGTATTACATTTGTAATAGTACTAGCGGTCCGCCCGGCGCCCCGGCTTCGCCCGTGGTACCTACATGTTAAAACTATCCTATCTCTCAAGTTGGATCGAACTGCATACGGTGTGCGAATTTTATTATAATCGGTTAAGTGGTTTAGAAGTCCATTGAGGACAAACATTGTGACACGAGATTTATATATATTAAGATTATACATTTATATAAAAAAAATAATATGTGTTTTTTGTATACCTATACCTATTGCTATAGATGGCGACATTTATTCGATCAAATTAGTACATAAATTAAGTAAATAATTGTAACTTATATCAGAATCATTTGATAATCATACCTATCATTTCCAAAAGTAAGTTTAAATAAAAAACATAACGATATAATGATTAACACTAATCTGAAACTCTTATGCTCGTATATCTAAAAAGACCACCCACTATAATTGACATCATATTATGCACCATATAAAAGCTACGGTATAGAAAACAAAATACAGTTTTGTTCATTTTATTATATTGCATCAGCAGTCCTTAAGCTTACGTCACGTTGTTTAGATATCATTGAAACTTTGAAAGGATAGGCATTATTGAATGAAATATGGCTTTTACGATAGTGTAATGTAGGTCAAAATTGTGTAGAATAGATTGCGCGCCCGCATGACAGTTATGATATATGACGATGCATAATTAATATCTAAGTTAGAAACACAACTCATAACAATTGATAAAAGGTTTGCTATTATACAAATTATATCATATTTCTGTAGTGTTTACAGTAAACCTAGACCGTACATTATTCAGTCAGTTTTTACTTCAATCATTATTTTTCGTCTATAACTACCAACGTAGTTTTGTCTTATTTCTAACTTGAAATATTTTATTTATATACAACTAGCTTTCCACCCGCAGCTTCGCCCGCGCAGGAAAAGAAAAACCCGCATAGTTCCCGTTCCCGTGGGATTTCCGGGATAAAACCTATCCTATTTCCCGCGATAAAAAGTAGCCTATGTCCTTTCTCGGGTATCAAAATATCTCTATACCAAATTTCATTCAAATTGGTTGAGTAGTTAAGGCGTGATTGAGTAACAGACAGACAGACAGAGTTACTTTCGCATTTATGATATTAGATTATTTATTACATATTATTTTCTAGACCTTCTTTTTGCACAGACGTCGTCGTATAAATTAGGCGATGCATCTTATTTTAATGAGACATAATAACTACGAAAGATTTATAGTGTTTGAAGAAATATTTTTATCTCTAATCTCGACACATGGGAATACCGAACTAACTACCTACTGGTCCAATAAAAAACTAAATGATATTAATTGGCTCAACAAAATTTGTTTTATAGATTTATCATATATTATAATATATATTTATCATATAATAATATAAGGTTCCCTATTAACAAGCTTAGGTACACGCGTGTCCTGTAAGTAACTAGACAGAAGACTATATGAATGAAAAAGCTCTACTTATTTTGATATGCTTAAATTGAACCTAGTTATAATTACGAAAATATTACGAGAGATATTCACGAAAGAGGATGATTATTATTAAAAATGTTTTATTTGACGTAAGCCTGGACCTTGGCCTGGACAAACCTAAACTCGTACCCAACTAATACACATTTATTAGATAGGTCTCTCACTAACGTGTAGGATTTAGATTGCAACAAATATGTATATACATATTACCTACATAATATATCAAACACAAACAGTTCAGTTAATTAGAACATTTTTATATTTTCAACCCAAGATAGCTAGCTAATTATTTTTTTAATGAGCCTAAATATTACTATTGTGAAAGAAATTACAGTTGTTTACAAAGATATTTGTTACTCGATAGTTGGTCTTGTGCTCAATTACATTTGTTTGTTCGGATTTATGTATCGAAGTACAAAAAGTTAATAATTGCGAGTAGGATGTAATCGCGATATTCAATAAGAACAAATTTGTTGATAAAAATTAAATATAGTATGGCGATAACCTCGACGATCTTGGCGTAATTCAATAAATTCATTTTCATAATACGTAACATTATTAATCGAACGTCTACGCGTAAATAGGAATGTGGGTTAAGTTCGTGAATAGACGATTATGTGATAAGTAACTAGGTTTGTCTATCAAATTAGAGCACCACTTGATTAGGTCTAGATTCTAGAATAATCACGACAAATGTACTAGTAGTTGAACAGCATATTTAACCTAATTAAGTTATTTGAGCTTTTATAACATACGAGTACTTACCTATATTTTTAATTATTAGACAAGAACTGTACGTGCAAAAAGTACAAAGATATATTATTATGAGTAAGATTTTGAAGTCGGACAAACTTAGATAATTAACGTCTTATTTATTGTGTTGAATTTTGTAGCCATATTTTTAAGGTTATTAAGTATTTTTTCATTGTAATCAAATTATTATTATAACGTCATGTATACGGGAAATATCGTCAAACTAGTTCCTCAGAACAGTTAGTCGAACCTTCTGTCCTACATACTTAGTAACCACAACAATCTAAGGCTAATATTATAGTACTTATTTACATGCACATATGTGCAGTCTGCAGAACCAGTCTCCTTTTCTGTCTGATATCTCCATTTGAGAATGTTCGACATTACACTCATTAATTAGGTAATGGTTGTGTTTATGCTTTACAATCTCAACAAACATAGCACGTTTTCATCCAATTAAAATTATATAAATCTCATTTTACTCAAAGTTAGGTATAGTGCAAATATAGAGATGATCAAAATTGATTGATCGATAGAAAATGTTGTGTATCCGACAATGTAAAGTTAAAGAATTTAATAAAGAAAATAATATGTAGGTAATATGTTAACAACTCAATCTTATCTTATTTATAAAAATGAATCGCAAAATGTGTTGGTAAGCGCATAACTCGAGAACGGCTGAACCGATTTCGATAATTCTTTTTTTATTATATTCCTTGAAGTACGAGGGTGGTTCTTATGTAGAGAAAACGTAAACATGTACCACGGGCGAAGCCGGGGCGGACCGCTAGTTTCAAATAAATATGATGAGATAATGCTGATTAGCAATTAAAATTATTCAAACATCTAGTCTTCTAGGTATATTTTTTGTCCAAACCCGTTTGGGGAAACTAATTGTTTTAAGAGATTAGTCATTGTTGTTATTGTCTAGCTATGATGAATAGAATCGGTTTTTTAGTGAATTAAGTTATTTCATAACACATTGGCAATTGAAATGTATTGTATTAAATGGGTAGTGATATGGCAATTCAAAGTTTTATTTGTATTTTCAGCGGTATGCGGACTTATGCTTGGTGCAAGGCTAGGCTTCTTAGAGAGATGCATGTCGGGTCGTGCGGCGACGCTGGCGGCTGCGGTGAAAGCTCACTTTAGGGCTCAAAGGGACTCCTACTACGGTGCACCGTTATGGAAGTTTGCACCTACCACGCTCTACAAAACGTTCGTGAGGAGCGAGGAAACAATTCACACGTGAGTTTCCAATCGTTTCTTGTACTAGCAACTCATAAATTATAGTTTCATTTTAAATAACTACATATTATGCCTTAACTTTATTTTAATAAAACCTAAGTAAGTAAATAGACACAGGTAACTTATAAAATGTAGAGTCGATATTGTTTGTACTCAGAATAATAAATCTCAAACAAAGGACCCAAAAACACATCTAACATACGGCATTGCTTATGGCAGGATAGTATCGGAATTAATGGAGGAAGCGAAGTCAAGGACTCACGGCGCGGCGCAGGATGACGGCATGCAAGAGATCTTCCTCAAGATACTCGCGAACCCCGAACTAGACACAAGGGACAAAAAAGCCGCCGTCATCGATTTTATCACAGCTGGCATTGAAACCGTGAGTGCACTATTGTCTAGGATCTTTATGTACGTACTTATAAACCTACTAGTCTGAGATCGCTGAATGGATAAACGTTTTTTCGGTTGAATAGATTTGATTAAGTTTTTACTGGCTCTTTTATTTGAATCTTGGGATTCGTATTGAAGTTAACAGGGTCGTTCATAAGGATAATAGGACTTGTTTTTTAGAATTTGCCTACTATATTTTTTAATTTCATGGTCAATTGGTCCCAATATCGAAGTATGCTGATATCTTATTACTTATTTAAATTAATTCAAATTACACAAACTAACTTGTTTACTTGTATTAACTATCTAAAATATAGGTACAAAAAATGTTGTTTTTGTATCGAAATAAAAAATTAAATAATTGTATTTTCCAGCTTGCGAACAGTTTGATATTTCTGCTATATCTACTGAGTGGAAGACCGGACTGGCAACTAAAAATAAAATCTGAGCTGCCATCTTGTGGTGATTTAACTATAGAAGAATTAGCATTAGCGCCATCTCTGAAAGCTGCGGCAAATGAAGCGTTCCGAGTGTTACCCACTGTACCGTTTTTGGCCAGACTTCTGGAGCAACCTGTGAATATTGACGGCCATAGAATACCAGCTGGGGTAAGATTTAAACTATTAGTTTTTACTTTACCTATTTTAGTAGGAGAAATTGTGAAAAGAAAAACGAATACCGCCTTAACTTGACTGAAAATGCTTGATAATTTAGTATACATTATGTAATTAAAGGTAGGATAATAAATAAATAAATAAAATAAATAAATATTATAGGACATTATTACACAAATCGACCTAGTCCCACAGTAAGCTCAATTAAGGCTTGTGTTGTGGGTACTAGGCGACGATAAATATAATATTTTATAAATACATATATAGATAGTAACACCCAGACCCAAGAACAAATAATTGAGTTCATCACACAAATATTTGCCCTGACCGGGGATCGAACCCGGGACCGTCGGCTCAGTAGGCAGTTACTTTACCACTGCGCCAACCGCGTCGTCGATAATGTATACTAAATTAATTTAAAAAAGACGTGTGGCACTCGGGGACTGCCGCGGTAAAGCTATTGCATAGCATGCCTTCAAGCCACACCGTGTCCGTCGGAGTGGGGAGCGTGAGGTTTATTCGTTACGGAATTTCTGAATTCGGTCCCCGCGCTCAAGGCCCGCGATAGAAGCTATGCAATAGCCTAAAAATGTACGTTATTTGCAGACATTCGTCCTCGCACACACGGTGACCGCGTGCCGGCGGGAAGAGAACTTCTGGCGCGCGAGCGAGTACCTCCCGGAGCGGTGGATCGACGTGCGCGAGCCGCACGCCGCGTCGCTCGTCGCTCCGTTCGGCCGCGGCAAGCGCATGTGCCCCGGGAAGAGATTCGTTGAGCTCGAGCTGCATTTGTTAGTAGCTAAGGTACAGTTAACCAGCTTTATTAATAATCTAGTAAGCTAGCTTTATGAGATATTTTATTATGAACTTAGCATCATTTTATCCTTTAGCATTATTTTATTTAATGCACAAAAAGAAAAATAGAGAACTGTGTTAGAGTAGGTTTTTTTCAGTTTTTTCACGTCCATAAATCAGTCGTTCAAAGGGGAAATCACTTTTTCACGCTGATACATTTCTTATTTGTAAAATAACGGAAATCAGTTGTGTTGCCATATCTTTTTTCATATGGAACATAATAGAATCACGATTCTATTTTATGAATTAAAACGTTATTTTGCTAACAAATAAACATGTTTTGTTGTTTGCAGATTCTACAAAATTGGCGGGTGGAGTACGAAGGTGAAATAGATGTCCAGTTTGACTTCCTTCTATCACCAAAGTCCCCAGTCTCCCTAAGACTAGTCGAATGGTAAACAATCACATTCCACTACGTTGCCTAAGTTTGTACTGATAATAATTAAGTGATAGTTTTACAAATTATTGTATCATTCTAAGACTTGGTATTAACTATATTACTATTGCTGGTTCTAAAACAGTAATTATATGTGTAAAATAACTTTGGAGATGGAGTTCGTTATGCTGAAAGCGTTTATATAGCATGTAGATAGGTATGTAATAAGTCTTCAATCTTGATCGCTTCATGCTTTGTGTATAATATTTCTACCCGCAAGAAATGCTAGGATTATCTTACGAAAATACATCTCCAAAGTTATTCCTTAATAAATTTTTACTTTATAAAAGGTCAAGACGAGAAATTTCTGGTCAGTACTTGAGACGACTACCTGTTAAATAGTTTTAGCCGACAAGTTCCGATACTTTTGTATGTTACAATGAAAATATATTTATCGAGGCCAATGAATTTATGTCTGTTATATTAAGTTATAGTAGTATGAAAACCAGTGAAAATATTTTAAGAATTGCTGAAAGTTGAGGATACAAAATGTTGGTCTGAGTTTTGTATGATATTTTAAGATTTAACGATTTTGACTCTGGATGATTTGACCTGTTTTTTATTCCTAAGGTTAAATTGAAACATCTTTGGATTGTAATGATTGTAATATATTATCAACGTAATTTCAACCGCATCGACATTTTAAGAGAAAAGTAAAAATTAACCTAAATGACAATGTATTTTCGGAGTACTGTGATATTTGTAAATAAGTAACTTTAGTAATTAAAAACAGGTTTAAGACGGATGACAGTGACAATATTGTGAAGATACTTCATGGGCGAGGTTTCTCAGTAGGTACGATGCCATCAAAGGTTGCCATGATGAAACTCGGAAGAATAGAAAGACTAAGTGATACAGGGTATTGGCACAGTCTGCTCAAATCGTATACTTTTCTATTATCTATTCAACTTTATAGATTAAGTACACTAACTAGCGTTTAAGATTTACAACTACACAACGTAGTAAAATATGGCTGTGTTAATATCAAAAATTATATTTATATAATTAACCGTGAATACCTCTATAAGCACTGTACTGCGACATCAGAAAATGCATTTATGATTTGTCAAGTTAAATTGAGCAGTGAATCAAACACGTAGTTTTAAGAATTTAGGATACACCTATTCCACCTTACATTATTGTATTAATAATTTAATGTGCAGCTTCGATATGTAAACCAAACATTATAGAAGTGGCCATTTCCTAAGTAAGTATAATTTATTTTTGTTCGCCTATTATCGACATTCATGTTATACAAACTTGTTAGATTTTTATGTACCTTGTGTTTAAATGCTAAATATTGTTACGGATAAAAATATGGTTATTTAAATCCATATTTAATCTAATGTACTCAATGGGTTATACTGAAAATAATGAGAAAAAGTTATAAGCTTGCTTGGTTGTTTTATTTCTATCCATACAAATTGATATTTGCATTCAAATGCTTTATAAACATAAGTATTTCTTTTATATATTCAATAAACAAATTATAAATTATAATCCGTACAATTTAAAAATTTCAACATCAATCTCTATGGTTTATTGTACCTACCACACTACCTACCTACTGTTTTATTAGTTTAATCAATTTCAATGAATTACTTAATCAGTAAGTTTAAGCTGTTAATCCTCATAAAAAGTATCTACAGTAGTCACCTACCAACAAAATTAATTGCAATTTTAATTGAAACCTAACGTTTTAAAATGAATATAACTGATCTATTGAATAAAACGGAGACAGAAGTCGATAGAGTAGATACTCATCAACCTGAAACCGTTGATTTGGCATGAAAACCGTATATTTTCTATGAAATACCCACTATGGTATTAAATATCTGGACCTATATTTAATACCATAGTCGGTCCCTATCCGTGAAAAGTTTAGCAAAAATGTATTATTATTTGACTAATCCTGTTTAAATACGACGCGGCGATATATATATAGTAACTTGGTACCTAAGTATACATATAATAATATGAAGCTTAGTAGAAATACTTGTTTATATTTTTTATAATTCTTGATCTAGTTAGTTAAATGTTAAAAAGGCAAAGTAGCTTTTGAATCGATTTTTTGAAGGTGATCGAGCAAAAAAAAAAAGACCTGTTAACATTTTATTGCTCGGAGCAATTAACAAGCCTGGAGAAGTAACAATTAATTGAACGTTTCTTATATAGTGGCTCTCTTTTATTCAATACCCTAATTAATGCGATAGAAAGAGACAACACACTGTTATCTGCTTGGCATTCAAATCCACATGTAGCCACTTTTTGTTCTAAAAAGGTAGTGCTTGCCTTTACTTTATCGAATACTAAAATATCGATAAATAAAAAAATTAAGTTATAAAATTGCTTGAAGATAATTTAAGATTCGTTTAATTTTGAATTATGGATAGGTAATTTCAAATTTTAAGATTCGTTTAATTTGGAATTATTCATTTACGATGCGTATTGACTGCCTTGCATTGTATGGTAGTGGTATTTATAAAAAAATATTATTAGGTATTTCGGTTTAGGTTGTTTTTATGGTTTCGTAAAAAGGTACGTATTTTTTCCTGTTTTCATAGATTCATTCATAGAATTATACGGAACCCTTCGTGCGCGAATCTGACTTCCACCTAGTTGATCTTTTTACAAATCAATAGTCGTATCCTACTAATATTATAAAAGCAAAAATATATAAGAATGGACATATTTTGATACTCTTTCACGTAAAAACTACTGAATGAGTTTTTATGGAACTTTACAATTATATAGTTTAAACATCAGAATAACATATAAGCTACAATTTACCACAGGAAAATAACTCATTCCCACAGGAAAAAATTGGTACAAGTTTAAAATAAATTGCTTCAAATAAAACAAATAAACATTTATTTTTTTAACAACATTTTATTTCGATACTTAATTACCAAATTACAATATTTATTATTTAAAATAGATGCCACCTTAAACTTGTGGCACAGCATCTCTGCAAAGCACTTTACTTTTCTTCCCGTCTGATTCGAAATGATTTGAATAGGTAAGGCCGAGAATGTTTTGAAGGCTTCCAATTTTTCCTGTGCTATAGCTTTAACTCAAACATCTTTTAATTGTTCTCAAGCCGGAAACCTGCAAATAACAATAAAATCCATACTTAAATACCTTTTTTTTCTCCTAACCTAAAGCAGTCATTATCAATGAAGTACTTCGTTCCTACTCAAGTATCGATAATTGCACAACACTATGGAAGTTATATTTTGCATTTTTTCTAAAAACTAAGCTGATTATGATTTCATTTCAATGATTACGGTTAGATAAAACATAGATGATTAAGAAAATAAGGTAAATTAACTTATTTATCATACAATTAACAAAAAAATTGATCAAAACACTAACCTGTGAAATGACAAATTTCTATCTTCGTCCGATTTCACATTACTACGGCTTTTACAGCCGTAAGCAACACAAGCCATGTTATCTTTAGTCAATTGTCTTTTCATAAAATAACAAATTAAACTAAAACACTCGTTTTTCACTTCAAAAATAATAATTAAAATCACCATGCGTCCGTGACCAGACTGGTCACTGAAACAAATTGACATGGGCACATGTCATTTCAAACTGTCGAACTGACATATATCTGTCCTCTTTTTTCGCATGACATTTTGCCATAAGCCAAAAAGGCCAAGCTAGTGCTATATTGTTCAATTAATTGTTACTTCTCCAGGCTTGATAATTGCTCCGAGTTTTATTGAATTATTAACTTGCCATAAAAAAATATCGATCTGTCAATAAACACGAACGTCAACCAAGCGAGTAGCAAATAGCAAATTATTATCTGTGGTTTGTTATGTACACAAAGTGTCTTATTTATTCAGTATCTCGCGGTAGTCGTTTTGGTTAGATAAGAAAACTGATAACTGTATGTCAACAATTAATATAAATGTTAGGAAAACTGTGACCTTTTTATTAGTGGTTACACAACTATTGAACTTACATAATTTTTTTTACATAAAAAGTGAAATAGTAAAGATGAAGTTTTGTGCTAATTTAGCTTTTATGTTCACTGAAGGAGCTACAGTTTTAGAACGATATGCATTAGCAAAAGAGGCAGGTTTTAAAGCTGTGGAGACCGGATTTCCTTTTGGCCATAGTATAGAGCAGGTAAAACAAGCCAAGGAAAATGCTGGCATTGAACAAGTTCTAATAAATCTAAAGACAGGTAGGATTCTATTATCAACTTTCTGTATTGAATTGAATTCTTTTATCTTTTATAATAAGACTAATGAAACGAATTTCTTATTCTTATTTTAATATAGGAGATGTGAGCAAAGGCGAACTAGGTGTTACTGCAGTGCCCGGAAAAGAAAATGAATTTAAGGAAAACTTAAAGGAAACCATCAACTATGCCAAAGCACTTGGTGTAAGAAAAGTACATATAATGGCTGGAAAGATAGATGCTGTTACAGCAAAGAACTGGGAAGTGTTTGAGAGCAATTTATTATATGCTGCAGGTGAACTGAAGAAATATAATTTATTGGGTCTAATTGAGCCCATAAATCAGCATACTGTACCAAAATACTTCCTTAGCGATTATACAAAAGGTAAATAATTATTAAAATCAAATTTAACAGCAAAAAGGTTTTTGTAATAATATACCAGAAAGAGTTTTTAAACAAACACTTTTTTTTACAGCTGTAGAAATTATTAAAAGAATTGGAAGTGAGAACTTAAAGCTTCAGCTAGACATATTCCACTTGCAACACATTTGCGGAGATATGTCCTACAATATAAAGAATCTCATGCCATATGTTGGACACGTACAGGTATAATAAACAAATTTCTAGAAATAATATAACCTACATTTGGGTCAAAATATAGATACTTAAAAATGAAGACAAAGCAACTAGCTGATACAAAGAGTCTTAATTTCAACAAAAAATAGATTATTTTGCTTTCTTGAGTTTTCCAGAACAAATAGTGTAAAGATGTGACCATATAATTATAATGTATTATTTGCTATTGGTTCCATTTAGTTGTTCCTTGTGTTTGAAACGAGCATAATGTATAATTTAAAAAGTTAAATTAAATGCCACACTATTATTCAAATACTTATTTCAACTAACCAACCAACCTAATTACAGATTGCACAAGTTCCAAGTAGAAATGAACCAGATGTTCCAGGAGAAATCAACTACGAGTACATTCTCAAACATTTAGAAAGCAATGGCTACAATGATTGGATCGCCTTGGAATACAAGCCTGCAGGAAACACTAAGGAAGGCCTTAAATGGATCAGTAAATTTGGCTACTCTCTGTGATATATTATGATAACTCCATATACACGAATATTTACACTTTGTTACGAATAAAGTTTTTATAAGTTAATATAATTGTGTTTTTATTAATATGGCAAGTAAGTAAATGAAAGCAGAAATTCATAGTCAAAATATAATTTTCAAAATTATCAATTAATTGATTCTGATAATTTTATGATATTTAAAATAGAGGTGGTCATGTGTTATTTTGAAATTGCTGTACCCAATAATGTCTTTTTACAGAGTCCAGTGATAGTCTCTCCTTACTTGAATGTCGTAGTAACTGAAATTAATATGAAAAATTAATTACCTCCCGAATATATTGTATGTTATATAATTTGAAAAAAGGATTCAATTTGTCACTAAAGTTAAATCTAAAAATAAGTTTTGTTGTCTTATTTTCCAGCTATAAGGGCTCTTTCAATTTATGCGTTTCGTATCGGACCGCTACAGTGCCGAAGCGGTGCGTTTGTCGTACGACGCACGGCCGGTCGTTTGTTTTCATACAAAATGCACGGTGCGGCAACAGCGCGGCGTCCGTACTGCGAACGCTCGACAGCAGGACGGCAACGTCGCAAGTCCCATAGGGATGTCGGAAATGCAATAAAGTATCGGTATGATTTGACAGAGAATATTCGTGCTCTAAAAATTAATTTTTTGGTCTAATCTAATTCAATCATCTTACATTTCTACGGGTACTCAAGTACAGAAATACGCGCGTTTTGAGGTTATATGTAATATATAAGTATGTCGTGGTAATAATACGATGTTTTTCAACAAGAGCACTAACAGTAATGTTTCTTCGTCAGAGTCCATGGCTTAACTAGTGTCAAATAAATTTAAAACAGCACTAGCATACAAACGCACGGCAGATACGCTTTCAATTTAAGCGTTTGGTAACGGACTGCTACCGTACTGCAACGGCACGGCAGCGGGTTATAACTAGCGGCACGGAAAACGTGCGGCAGCGGTCCGATACGAAACGTATAAATTGAAAGAGCCCTAAGTGATTTTCAATCTAAATATTGATCTCTTACAAACTATTTACAATATTATGTTAAATCATTACAAATAACTTTTAACCCAAAATCAATAAGTTAGTTAAACAGATATAAACAATTTTACCTTAGAAATAAGATCCTTTGCTCCCTCTGGTACATAAGAAGGGTAAGTCATGTCTAAAGCTAATATCCGAGCATATGTTTTGTCCTGTCCTTCACTCTCAAATGGAGGCTTTCCTACCAGGAATTCATACAATAAAACACCAATGCACCAGTGGTCAACAGAAACATCATAAACTTCATGTTTTATCATTTCTGGTGGCAAATAGTCAAGTGTACCGCACATTGTCTTTCTCCTAGAAAAGTACAAAAGGGCTTATATCATATTCTAGTTCTTAGTTAAACAATCATTCTTGAATAATAAATATAGTATACAATTTGAGTAATAAAACTTTTGATTAGTTAAATTTTGAAGGTAAAGATGACTTACTTTTCTGAGGGGGCATGGACAGACCAGCCAAAATCAGCTAATTTAAGGTCACCATTGAAGGAAACCAGAATATTCTCAGGTTTAATATCCCTGTGGATAACATGATGCTGATGACAATATTCCACTGCATCTGCTACCTATAAAAATAACATTTTATTGTACATGCTACAAAGAGCAAAGATTATCATTGAATACCCAAATTTTAAGGATATTTATGTGCAAGTATTATAAAAATCTGTTCCGTGATTATCACTAGATAGAGTAAAAAACATTCATTCTTTCTTAAAATACACTATACAATTTTATTAAAATATGACAACTACTAAAACAAGTTTAGCTCTGTTGTTGACTGTTGTGGTTATCTACCTAAAAGTAGTAATATGAAAAAAGTAATTATCTTGTTCTGAATGCACATTTATTGCATTGTGTATGTTTCAATGTGTATATAGGAGTGGTGATCAAGAAAGTTGCTGATAGAAACAGGATGTGTATATAGAAAATGACAAATTTGATTGTTTTCTTACAAAGCAAGATAGATTTCAATCACGGCTGCCTCACAATTAATATTTGGAGACATTAAACATATTCCGAATTTTCCCATGAAGGATAAATTAATAAAATGGGACAAAAAACTAGTTAATAATCGGCCAAAGACACATACCTGATAAATATAACGAGCAGCCTTATGCTCAGGGAATCTTCCTTTTGGTGAATTTGTAAGATGTTTATAAAGTTCACCACCTGCCGCAAACTCAATCACTAAATAAATACGTCTTTCATCATGGAACCATGTCAGTAATCGTAGAATATTTGGATGCCTAGAAGTTATGATATAATGTTTAATTTTATGTACCTTGTGAGTATATATCAGCAATATAGTTAACAAGCTTTCCACGCGCTGTTTCGCCCGCGCAGTCAAAGAAAAACCCGCATAGTTCCCGTTCCCGTGGGATTTCCGGGATAAAACCTATCCTATTTCCCGGGGTAGTAGCCTATGTCCTTTCTCGGGTATCAAAATATCTCTATACCAAATTTCATGCAAATTGGTTCAGTAGTTAAGGCGTGATTGAGTAACAGACAGACAGAGTTACTTTCGCATTTACAATATTAGTATGGATTATAGTTAATTATTGATAGAAGTAGAAACTTACTTTAAGTGTGATTGAATCTCTATCTCTCGCATAACTTGTCTTTCACATTTTGAATTCATAATTTGCGATTTAAACAAAGCTTTAATAGCGACTAATAAGCCCGTTTTCTTTTCGCGTGCTACATGAACGTGTCCAAATTTTCCTTGTCCAAGAGCTGAACCCAGTTCAAAGTCTCTAGGTGACCATTTGTATCTAAAATAAAGATGTTGTTACATATTTTAACAACAAAATGTAGCAATGGACCGAAGCTCATATTGATCTCATTTATACTTACGGTTTTCCATAAGCTTCGTGATTAATTATTCTTGTTTCAAGTTCTTTTACTTCTTTAATCTCAGTTTCCATCATTATTTTAAGGTGTAGCACGCTCTATAACAAGGATATTTCACTAATTACACATAAATAAAAATTTGTTTTCAACTCTAAAACTGAGCTGTGACCGTTACAGCTTGACAAACAAAACAAATTCAAATTCATACGTCAAATTCAATACGGCTAATGATGTCATGCTAATGTCAAATTGTCAAATGTCAATTCTGCTTTTGGATTGCCAGTTGCAATAAACAGTTGATTATTTAAATAGAAGCAAACAGATGCAGATGATTTCCTTAATAATTAAAAATTTGGTTTTAAAGGAGACTGTGTGATTACACATTCGTCACGAGTCTATCAAATACAGACTATTCATATTTTGACAGTGAGGCATTACTGATTTCCATAGAGAAAAAAAAATTGACGGTCGCCAGAAAAATTTCCCGCCAAATAGGCTTTATGGTCCAGTCATAATATAATAATTATTAAAAAAAAATAAGATTGAAGCTACAAAATTTCCCGTCCAGTTGAAAATAGGTATGTTTAGTTAATAAAAAGTTTAATAAAATAATTAAAATTAAATCATTCCGGTACAGTTTGGAAAAAATTACTTACAGTCATAGGGAAAAAGTGGGTGCATGGCGATTTCCACGGAAGTGGTAGGTAAGTTTGATGAGGTTTTATTTTAGCTTTCAATAGGTGGAGCCTAGGCAGGTTTTTTAATTTTTAATTTTTTTTAACAATAAACCTATTTTATTTAGATGAAGTTGCCGAGAAGTTATTTGTAAAAGAAATAAAATATTTTTAAATGTACTAATCTATAGACAACATACAGGCATGGAGATGGAGCTAGAAATATAGAAGCTAATATATTATGTTTAGTAAAGTAAATAGTAGAAATGAGTACCTATCGAAAGAAAGAAGAATAGCAAAAACAATGAGTTAATATAAAATTCACTCATGGGATAGTGTCTGAATACGTTCTCCGTTTACCCACTTACTAAAAACGCCATTTAAAAATTGTAAACGCTGCTACTTCCGTTGTTTGAAAAGTTATATAAAACAGAACAATTTCGCAGTTAATACATATTCATTATCGCAGCCTTGAAAATAGAGGAGGGTCGAGCCCTCGTGATTCGTTGGGGTGGGTTATGGCTAGGCGCACCATCGATTTGCCGCATCATAGGTACATACTTAAGAGGCCTTCATAATATTATCTACTACGTATATTTTATTAATAAATCGCACATAAATACACATAGATATACAGATATAAAATTTTTTGTTATATGAAATAGCAGCATAAAGTAGTTAAAAATATGCAGGTTACTAAATAGTTAGTTACTAAATACTTAATACTGTAATCAAAGAGTGTTTGTATGTATGTCTGGTTGCCACGTGCAGTAACCGTAACCTGAAAAAGTAAAACAACAACTGTAATTAATATCATATTTATTATGTACGTATTAGTGTAATTGTATCACTTTTACGTGCAAGTGTTAACCCCATAGAAATCTAAAGAAGAAAATAACAAGACACGTTAACCCGCTCTAGCTGAAGAAAATATAACATTTAAAAATCCCTTTCCTATTCAGCGCAAAGTTACATAAATGTTACCCTAGTCAGGATTCTCACCCTCCGTCGAGTGTTTTCACGACAGACACCACTCAAAGACGCGGTAAGCATGCTCTTTTAATTTATATTAAGTACGTACTTTTTAAAGGGTAGGTGTTAATTCTAAAACGTTAAAGACTTCCCTTGGAGAGGTAATTACGTGGAAATATTAAACTTGTACCTAAAACTTATGGGAATTTCTGAATGCTTAAGATTTTTTGTTGCGTATTATGTTATCTAAGTATTTATAAACCGCCGTTTTAATGAGTTATATATATTGAAAGCTTATGGTCTAAGATCCGAATAGAAGTCGAAATGCAATGGCGTGATAATAGAATGAGACCAATTTTATAATAAATTTAGTGTATTAAAAAATGTATTAAAAATGGGTTGACTGGGAAAATCCTGATGATATTGAAATAATAAGTAAACAATGGCTAAATATCATAATCTGAGGTAAATATATTTTAAATCTGCATTGATAGAGGTCGTTGAAATCGCTACATTTGCTATGATTTTAAAATTAAAATTTTCTCAACGCTCCTAACCAATGAGGCATAATACGTTAAAGGCGTACGTTTCAACGCGTTACAATAACACGCTCTATCGCCCTCCATCATCCATGTAGATCGTAGAGTAGAGCGCGTCCACCGACGAGAGATACGGCGCAGTGCAATGAACACAGTTTCCTACAACCCCCGACAGCCCTGCGAGGCGGGAATTGGGAAATGAAGGAAAACGCGCGCAGGGTGCCCGGCTTTCATTCCGTCACAGACCGCGCGGCCGCGCGCCGCTCAATCGATACCGCTTCCATTATATTATCCAGATAACATTCATTGCATTACGTTATCTTAAAATATAATCGTCACCTAATATGCATGCCGGTTCACGGGGTTATAGTGGACGGATTATGTACTGACGTAGTATTTATGAGTGTGACGCAGAATCGCTTACGAGGGACTGGGTAAGTAACACATAGGTAATTATTGGCACGTTATGACCCAGTTATTGTTGCCATTCCTTATTATATTATGTATATCGTAATTGTTTTAGCTTTATTTAATTTAAAACACGTAATAAATTTACTCGTTTATTATCTTACCTTTTTGTGAAAATAATTAATACGGTTTTAAAGTGGAATGATTTTGATTCGAAATCGTGATCGAATCCGAGTTAATAGCTGTCTAATGGCTGCTTTGATTTTAAAGCCTTAATAATTGAATGATGATGTTAAGTTTAATTATATGATCACCTATTTAAAAGTGTTTGGATTTATTGAAAGTCTTCTATCGTATATCATGGCAACATTTAATATTTCAAATTCGAAGAGAGTAAAGATACTGGCACCCTAACGGATCAATCCCTCACCCCAAGTTAACGTTAATGAAATATAATAAATTTCGTTATATTGTAAGATGCTGCGTTCTTGTTAGGTTAAGTGTGAGATAAATTAAATTGCTGAGAAATGAAAAGTTCGTAAAAACTCGACTTCACAAGACATCATCATCTAGATGTACGTTGTTAACGTTATCATGTAGATTTTCGCCATTTCATAGGGTATAAAAACATTCTTAACTGTGAAAATTACTGGTGTTGTTTTATGAAAGTAAATGAAAACGATGGAATGACATAAACAGACATTTAATTTATTACGCATACACATTTATTTTCACTTTTCGACACTGATATTTCAAGAAACTGGTTTCAGAATGTAGTATATAAATAGGAAAAGTTAATGTGTAATTGGTAAGAGTTATTCACGTACGTGTTTTGAACGTGGAAAGCTGTTTTCTGTTATTACGAGCTTGACTTGGCGGGATTATAGAAAAGCTGAATGAGTGACCATCAGCTTTGGCAGTTATTAGAAACAATCGTATTGACCATGTATTGACTGGTTAAATAAACCAGTAATCAGAATATTTTGAATAAACTTAATACATTTACATCTGTATTATCACTGTTAAACTGAGCAAAAAATTTGAAGGATAATATAATTAATAATAAGATACTACTATGTAAATTGTGATATTGATTACGATCTAAAAAAATAATAAACCACCTTTTTATTTAATATTTACAACCGTAATATACTAAAAGCTTCTAAGCAATAATTTATTACTTATTATGAATATTTTTGTCACATAAAAGTGATTAATCAGAAGCCATTGTTTACGGTAGAATATTGTTGATTTATGGTCATAATAACACGCAATAAAGTAGATGGTACATACGGTAGGGTGGTAGGGTCACTTTCACTAGGCAGCTCGACTCACGCCTCAATCATCTGATATTTCTCAATAACTATGTTCATCTTGCACAATAATTACTCGATTGCTGCCAGATTTATAATTCTGACTATGTGAGTAATTATTAAAATAACTGTGAATTTGTACATATATTGTATTGGTTATGAATTATGATTGATTACTTTCACCACGTATTAAACATTCAAATGCAAGTTTTAACTTAAAAACGTTATGGAAAAAAAGCATTTTTTTATAAATTGCAAAAGTATTAAAATAATACGTAACTAGGTACTTACCTACTACTTATTCGTGAAGAAATAAAGATCCCGCCTGGGGCAACAAGTGGTACCTAATACAAAATATTTTATGTATTTTTTTCCAAGGACTTTTTAACATTCTGCTTTTATTGGTAGTTTTTTTTTTAATTAAATGCGAAGATAGGAATATAATAACAAATCTTAGTTGTTTCAGGCGCATTTATTTAATGAACGCGCTAGTCATTTAATCAAATAGAAGATTCACTCACATGATTGCGACATATGTTTTAACTGACTTTATTCCGGATACTAAAGAACATTTTTCATTCGTAGCAAAATATTGGTTTAATGTTTACTCAATCATACGACGCTGGTGTATTGCCAAGTCCTAAGTCTTGCCTAGGGCTTCTCCAGGATAAAAAAGGATCAACCGTTTATAGTCATACAAATGAAGCCGCAAACTCAGAAGAAAGAAAAAGGTCAAATGGCTGTGTCATTATTTATTCTACATACGTCTTAGGTCCCTCGGGACGCCTCAAGTCTCTTCCAACGGAATACATTAATATTAAATGCTAAATTTCCGTCACGTTGTCTTTCTTAAACTCAAGGTTTTCTGAATTTGAAAAGAACTTGTAAAGACTGTTCTGTTGTAAGAATGCATTTAAAAATGGTTTTGTTTAATTTGTGTTTTATTTTAACGTTTTTCTTAATATGAATAACGCATTCAGTAAGAGTGATAACTGATAAGTTATGAAAACTTGATGGTGATGGTGATACTGAATTGAATGACGATAATTATGATAGTATAAAATAAATAATGGGAGATATAATTGTAACGTTGGTGTTAGTGTTAGGCGGTAATATTGCTGAGTTCAAATTCTTCTAATATCAGCTTCATTATAAGCGCGACTTCGTGCTGTCGAAGCACACTCAACTCCCACGAATAAAATCAATTTTGCGTGAATATTTGATAATGCGTCATGAGATTTTTAAGCTATCGTTTACCGTTATATTAAATTAACTAATTGTTGTGCAAAAACGTCGGAATTTCCTCATAATATAGAGCAAACAAATGAAGCGTGTCGTGTCAATCGATACTAGCCGTTACTGCAACGACTAGTGGGTCATGCTTAACAAACAATAGCTTAGGATTTGATATACCCAGATTGAATAACACGCAGTTAATATTATGATAACACTGATTGGATATGCCTATACAATATACATCTATACCACAACTCAAACTCAAAACTCAAACTCAAACATTTATTTATTCAATTAGACTTCTTCCAGAAGCACTTTTGAATCGTCATTACATTCTTTAAATTTACCACCGATTCGGAAAGCAGTATCTATGGAGAAGAACCGGCAAGAAACTCCATAGTTGCTCTTTTAAAGTCATGTCCATATACAATATAATTTTACATTACATGTTACTTACATCTAACTACATATTATATATTATCATAATATGCCAAAGAACTGTCCTGTTATTCTTACGCGACAACCCTCCATGGATTTTCATCTTCCATATATTCCTTAATGCTGTAGTAGGCTCTCTGAACTAATACATTTTTTAAATAAGTTTTAAATTTAACACTACTAAACTCTTTAATACTATGAGGAATTCTATTGTAAAAACGTATACCTTGGCCCATAAATGAATTTTTAACTTTAGCTAACCTATAAAATGGCATTTCAATTTTATTTCTATTCCTTGTGCCATAACAGTGTCTATCTCCTACTTTTGTGTGTAAGTCCGCGTTTTTGTGTACATGTAAAACATTATTAAATATATACTGTGATGGTACAGTGAGGATACCAATATTCTTAAAGAGATCTCTTAGTGAGTCCCGAGCACGTAAATTATATATAGAGCGTATGGCTCTTTTCTGTAATATAAATATAGTTTCTATATCTGCAGCCCTGCCCCATAGTAGAATTCCATAGGACATAATGCTATGAAAGTAACTAAAATAAACCAATCTAGCCGTATCTTCATCGGTGAGATGCCTTATTCTTCGAACTGCATATGCAGCTGAGCTGAGCTTAGCAGCGGTGGTGGCAACATGGGTCCCCCATTGTAGCTTCTCATCTAGTGTCAAACCAAGAAAAACAGTAGACTCGACAGGGTATAATACCTCCCCGTTTAAAATGATATCCCTTTTGACCTTTTTTACATTTGGAAGGATAAACTCTACACAATTTGTTTTTTTTGCATTCAATAATAAATTATTAGCATTAAACCAATTAGATATGCGTAAAAGAGCAGAGTTTACTTCGTCAACATTTGTGTCATATCTATCCACATTAAATATTAATGAGGTATCATCTGCAAACAGTACTATTTCACACATATCCTGCAAATAATAAGGTAGGTCATTAATATACACTAAGAACAAAAACGGTCCTAAGATAGATCCCTGCGGAACACCAATGTTAATCGGCGCACCGCAAGATTTCTCTCCATTAACAACAACGGTCTGTACCCTGTTCTGAAGATATGAAGCTATGAGGTCCTGAGATAAACCTTTGATACCATAAAAATTTAGTTTCCGTAATAGAGTGGAATGTTCTACACAGTCGAAAGCCTTAGAAAGGTCGCAGAATATCCCCAAAGCATTCTTTGAATTTTCCCATGCTTTATATATATGTGACAAAAGAGCTATTCCAGCATCAGTGGTAGAACGCCCCCTTGTAAAACCAAACTGTTTGGCGTGCAGTAAACCATTTGAAACAAAATGACTACATAATTGGTTTAAAATCAATTTCTCGAAGACTTTGCTCAAAGTTGGTAAAATAGAAATAGGCCTATAGTTATTACAGTCTTCTTGGTCACCGCTTTTGAATAAAGGAATAACTTTACTAAACTTTAATAAATCAGGGAATATACCACAGTCACAACATTGATTAAATATAAACGCTAAATGGTTGGCAATGTTTTCTATAATATTATTTACTAAATTCACAGACATTCCCCAGAGATCACATGTTTTTTTTAAGTTTAATGTTTTAAAAGTTTTAACAATTTCATCTGCAGTCACATGTCGCAATTCAAATAATACATTACACTCCGCAACATGGTCCCTCAAATAGGACTCCGCAAGCACTGATGATGAATTTAATTTTTTAGTAATACTAACAGGGACACTACTAAAGAAATCTTCAAAAGCAAGCGCAACATCAGCACTTTTGTCAATGACCCTGCCAGCATTTACAAGTTTTATGGTACTATTTGTCCGGCTTTTGCCCATTTCACCATTAATAATTGTCCAAACTGTTTTAACTTTGTTATCAGAGTTGCGTATTTTATCTCTGACATATAGACACTTGGCAGTGAAACAAACTTTTTTAAAAGTTTTTGAATAATTTCTAACATAATTATGGAATGACAAGTCTTTGTTATATTGCTTCATGCCATATAACTCTTATAGAATGTTCCTGCATCTGTGTATACTAGGTGTTGCCCATTGACTAAATGGTAAATCCTTGGTGATACTTAAAGATTTAACTTTAAATATTTCTTTAAACTCATTATGAACTAAATTAAAAAGATTTGTAAACATTTCACAAGGATTATTATAAAAGGATTGATCATTCAGGTTAGGCAGTTTATTATTAATATTATCACTAAATTTATCAATGCCTTTTTTAGTTATAGGCCTAACATTAATTCTTTTAAACTTAGGTATGCAATCCCATTCCAAAACTACTTTCTGGCCACAGTGATCTGAAGTCAGTATATTGAGGATATTTTTTTCTAGACAGTTGCAATCACAGTATATATTATCAATACAAGTTGCAGAAGTAGGTGTAATTCGTGTGGGTTCATCAAAAACTTTATACAGATTAAATGAGTGAAACAAATTAACTATTCGTGTTGCCGTCTGTGTGTGTGAAAGTAAATCAATATTAAAATCACCACATACTATTACCTTCTTTTTACTCCTGCCTAAACGCTGTAATGTTTCTTCCATGACTGTCTCAAACATATTATAGTCACTGGAAGGAGGTCTGTATACGCAAACAATAATATAACGCTCAAGCTCAACACAGGACAGTTCAATGGTGCGTTCTACAGAAAGACTTACAATGTCAGTTCGAAACGATACGATATTTGATTTCTCCTTTGATGACATTAAAACTATGAATACAAGGTTTTGTCCAGACATTGAAAAACTCTCGGTGTAAGTAGCTAAGTAAATTACCATTTCAAGTTTTATTGCAGCGCCGACGGTGCTTATGGGTATGAAATGTTTACTTAATTAAAAAGTTAATCGAAAAGCAAATTATTCGTTTTTGTAACGTGATTAATATATAATTTCATGATGTTTTTCAGTTAAATATTAGTCAAAAACCCCTTTGATACTGAATATTTATAAGAGAAAATAGGTGTTATTTATTTTATTTTATTTTATTTTTACATACATAGATTCCTTACAGCTATTTGTATTACAATATTTATAATTAACTTTAACAAAACAATACGCCAATAAAAAGGAATACCAATAATAAGACAATTAATGTGACAGTAGTTTTACATTAATTATAACTAACAATGATAAAGTGGAAAAAATTATTATTATTTTTTTTTTATGCGACACGTAGTGGGTTTGGATTAACTTACGTAGTACGACTGAAGCCACCTACGGCAAGATCAATAAAATACGTGATGACGTACTGGAGAATCAAAGCGAAGCGAGTTTCCTAGGTCAGGGAAAATAGTGGTGATAATTTATCAGATTTCTGTTCGGAATAATTTTAAGATATGAATATATTCACACATATTGAAACGGCTCAATGCTTTCACGTCCTGATATGATCTAAAGTGTAAAGTGTTTAATTGAGTAATTTTTAATTTGACTTACTTGAATTATTAGTTTGTTTTTAAGGTATCAAACAATTAATAATTGTTACTTAACATGTTTATACAATAAATCTAGTTCTAAGTACCACCGTGAAGATGAGGATTCTAAAATAATTTCATTGCGTCAGTCCGGAGATTGCATCTGGTGCTTCAGACTTCGCTTTTCAGTTAATTATTATTGTATATACATTTATTTCCTATTTCTATGTAAAACTATTTATAATATAAGTTTAAACACATGTATATTGCATATCACCAATGTACACAGTACATTCTACTATAAGTAGAGATAACCTCATAACGGTACACTATACAATTAATATCCCTGTCCCTTAAAAGATGAGAGATAGTGTACCGTTATCACAGGCTGTGGAAGTGAAATATAATTCTCTTCTCGGTAAATACTGCGGTCTAAATAGTGTTGCCCGTCGGCTGACCCCACGCGGTTGAAACAATAGAAATGTTCCGTTTCTGAAATTAAATTTGGAAGTAAAATACTGTTTCATTTTAGTATTATAGATTATTACAAAATTATTTAGAGCAGAGGTTGGGACACCATATTGTAAAACGAATTTATAGATCAATGGAAAGAGTTTGCATCGACATAACTCTGTTAATATTTTGAAGCTGTTAGATAACTTTAAATTTATATTGTTCTATGAACATAATGAGTAAAAATTTACGCACTACTTATTGTAATACGGAAAATACTAATTAATGGGCCTAACCAAAAGGCTCATATTGATTTTCTTGATTTGCTCTTACAATATGAGTAGGTAACGACATATTTTTATGTCGACTTGTAAAACAAACAATTTTAATAAATCAACGTAACCGTTTATGACCGCTGAATCTGATAGTTATTATTATTAATTACCACAGAAAGCAATAGTGAACTATAAAATTGTTATATAACAAAAAGCTCGCAAAGACAATAAATAATAATGTATAATTTTCACGCTGTAATTTAATACCCACACGGATAAACAATAACTACAATTTCACTTTCATTTTATTTCATAATCATTGTGGTCTATCAAATTTCTTATTGGCACTTTTTCTTTACAGATATACCTCGATGTTTGTATGAATATAAGGAAGCATATTGAAGATAACGGAATCAAAATGGCCGCTCCAGCTTCATGTATGAGCACTGAAAAAGGTTGCGTTATGTTTGACTGCCTTGTTCATCTGTGGGAATGGTAAGTTTTATGGTTTAATCGTTTTTCTCAGCTTCGTGGAAGTTTAAGGGTGGTTTATATGTTAAATTAATACTTAATCCAGATTATAAGCCCTAAATATTAAAATGCTTTAATTTTTCCAGTAGTTTTCAAGCTTGAGCATTACAAATATCGATATCGATAAATTTTAAATAGATTTCAATTTTAATTTTATGATTCGGAATATTGATGACGACAAAGGTACACTTCTCTCTCTTCTTGTATTACTTCGTGAGTTCGTATCTGACTTAGGACAAGGAATAGCTTGATTGTCAGCTTTCTCTAGAGGTAAATATTCTCAAAACATTCTAAAAGGATGTACATTAAAAATTTCAAAAACGTATTTTAGGCTATTAAAGATGCGAGAAGTAGTTATGTAATATTTTCTTACACTGAGAAACGTTGAACAACCTGCATAGGTTTCATCTAAAATTCTAATGCATAGTTACCAAGTCCCTTTGAAAAAGAGACGCTACGCTCTGTTTATACTAGCATAAATTCAGTTATGTTCCTCGTCCAGGCTTTGCGGTTATTGTGGTTTCATACTAACTGAGAGCAAGGTACTTCAAATATGAGCTTCATTGTTGTTTACCGCCCTTGTCGCTTTCGTGTTAAGGATCAGAATACAAATTTCCGTGTGTTTAATCAGCCCCGCCATTCCCGTGTGACGTCACGATGCCGGGAACTATCGCCTGCACAAAGGGTTATTCAACGTGCCTTGTCTCTAGTATCATTTAATTTAACACCTGTTTGCTCATAACGTAAAGAGGTGAATGGACAAAGAATTCGTGGGAACTAAGTAAATGTTTACTTTGACAAACACTGGCGTGCGTTTCTAACCCAGAATGCTTTTAAAGATTAAATGGATTGCGGGGGATTATATGGAGCTTAAATTAAGACATTTGTGGTAAAGACGCTTAACACCCTTAGTAAATGTTTCGGTGTTTTAAAAAAAAAAACTTAAACTAAGGAGCAAGGGTTAATTAATACAAGAAGACTTATAAAAAAATGTGGTGTCAGAACTAGGAAATCCTCTTTCTATTCTTCAATTTTGTTTATCTTAGTTATATTATTTTGTCAATTATTATTAAACGTAGGAGTATATAACGGTTCTCTGATCCTCACAATGACAGCACAAGCCCATGTATCCTTTATTCAAACAGAACGCGTACGCTTCAGGCATTTCCTATACTCTCGACAAAAGCATTGTAGTTTGTACTTTATGGTAAACGAGAGTCCCAGCCTTATCTTGCAGTTTATGTCGCTATTCGTTCGTACGTACACATAGGATATATGTACACAGTACAGCCAGGATTTCCACATTCTTACATTGAAATAGAAACTTGGAATTCAGTAGATATTCGCTCTTGTTCCGAAGAAATGCTTTTACATTTAGTAGGATTTTTCTTACGTAGCCCGGAATGTTTAATTTCAAGACTATTTTTATTTGTACTGCAAAAGGTTAAAGCAAAGCTCCGTTCTTTTTGATAAAGGCAATTTATGTTTACAGTTATACAGTAGTAAACTGCTCAGAAGAAATGTTGTTAATGGATTACATTATCTTATCTTAATAGTAACTGAGTAAATACACCCTGTATTTGCAATTGAGTTTTGCGAACGATAGTAAAAGATATCCTTGGATAAGTTGTTGTATTTACTATATGACTCAAAATATGAGAAATAAATATATGTATTTTTTTTAGAACAAATTATCTAACTACACACAAAATTGCAACAGGTAAAAGAGAAATTTACAATTTGTAAAAAAAAGGTTATTTTATATGAATATTCTTTCTTTGCCGTTTTTGACTTCGCTATCAATCAAATGCTGAAATATTCACGATTTGCGTCTAAATTCTAAAGTTAGATCAATGTTTTGGCATCGCAGACACTAGCTTTTCTTCATAGTTACAGTTTTCTCTTAGCTATGATTTCAACGACGATAACCATTATGATTTAATTTTAAATTTAGTAAACGGTTATAAAATATTATTTAGTACATCATAGAGACAATCACGGCTGCTTTGTGGATACGTACCTACTCCAAGCGTGAAAGTTCAATTTAGGTCATAATAAAATAAGACTTCAATAAAAAATTAATAAGTTTTAAATTTGGAGTTACTTTTTGTAATTTCTGCTATTAGAATGTTTATTAATAGGTACATGGTTAATTATAAAAGCACTTAAATTAGACTTGGAATCGCGTCAACTTTTCTGGTATTTAGGTGACATCATTGTCTTGTCAGTATAATATTTTGTTAAAATGTGAATAAACTTTATTTGGAATGTTGTTTTTATGATTTAGAGATCTCGACTTAAGTGGGTAGAAATGTGTTGCATTCGAATTTAAAGTTCGGGTAGGTATTCGGGTAGGCAGGTACCTACTACAAACATTGTATTAATTTTTCGAAAGGTAGACCATAATTTCTGCGTTATTATTTTATTAAATATAAATGAAACGTGAAGTTTCTTGGCATTTCGTAAATAAAATTTAATAGGGTTTAAAAAAATTTGAAGCCTCCTCATATTCAACCTTGCCAAAACATTGGTAGGTATCTATTTTATATTACACACATTGTGAATAGATTCACAAGTCAAAAATCTGTTAAATCAATTCATACACAATACCGCTATAAAGCGTATGACGAATCGATGACGAATGATTCATGATAGCCCTCTATGTCATGTTCTGATGTTAACGATCCAAGTAGGGTCATTACTATTCTACGTTGCAAGAACTAAAGAGGTCAACTGTCTCTTTGATTTCCAGCATTAAACCATTCGAAGCACGCGGTCACATCTGGTTATTGTCAGCTTGACGTTCACTTTATTAGCTCTACAACTTTACTAGCGTTGAGGGACTAGTCACTAGGACAAATTATTGCACGCCTCATAAGCGAAGCGTTGAGGTGGGTACTACTGTCACTTCGCGCAAAACATCTGATTTTTCAAACTTAAAATGTCTTTATGTATCATACATTGCACTTGTAAGATAATACATACACACACATATTAAGAAAAAACACTATTTTTAACGTTCATGATATTTTTGATGTCATTTTTGTTATTTAAACTAGTTAAAAAAACAGTTTAAAAAAGTTCTGTCTTGGACGTCCGTGTGTCTGTATGTGCGGATCCTTTTTCTTGTTAACACGATAGCGACCGAAATACTTTACTAATCGAGTCTTTTTTTTTCTCTTACGCTTGAGTATGCTCAGGAATAGAACCCTTTCATTTTTCAGGGTCTGATTCGATGTGGTTTAATTGTTATTAAATAAACAAAAATAATAATTAATAAATATTTATTAAAAAAAAATTATGAGGCGTGCACTTTTGGATTTTCCAAATTATATTATATAGTGCTAATGCTACATTTAAAAACTTCTTAAACTCATTCAGGGTAAGCACTAAGCAGTGTTCTTGGAAAAGTTTTCTAATTTACAGTGATTCGAGATCTATTTATCTCTCCTTATATATTGTATTATAAAGCTGAAGAGATTGTTTTTTGGTTAGTTGGTTAAACGCGCTAATCTCAGGAACTGTGGGTCCGATTTGAAAAAATCTTTCAGTGTTGGTAGCCCGTTGTCGAGGAAATCTATAGGCTATCCACCTATCGTCACAAGAAGTGGACTGCTGGGAATAGCAGGGTAATACATATATAATATAAATGAAAGTCATAATATTCAAAATGGTTCACCACCCAGGATGAATGGGCAGATTTTAACGATTTTTGGTATTATAACATTTAAAAATTTATAAAAGTAGTCTTCCCGTGTGGAATCGGGATGATCTAAAATATGATGCTGATTGCTGAGTGACAAATAAGTTACTTGAGTAAAGACTTATTATAATTACTGTAATTTTATTATTGAGAGTACGTTGTAGAAAAAAAATAAAATTATGTATATTTTTGAATTTTTGCCCTATGCAGATGTCCCTTTCATTTTCAATTCACTGCGTTAACCACTACCGATATATCGAAAAAAGTTGTGATGTAGGGTCTCAAAACTGGACAACCTATCGATATTTCTGTGATTGACACGAAACATTGTAAGAGTTACCATATGCCACATCTGTGTATAATTTTTGCGGATGTTTAAGGTAGCAATGCTTTTTTTGAATTTTTTAGAAACCCACGGTATAAAAAGCAAACAAAACACAACAATTCATGCGTAACACTGTCTTGAAAGTGTGTCGATAGGAAGATAGCAGAATTTCACTTGTTTTGGGAAACAAAGCACCGCTTGTCGATGAGCGTGCTTCGCTTAGCTAATTGGGAAAAGTGAATTGCTTTGTCCAGCAATGAAAAGGCAAACAAAAAGTTCCTAAACGTTCTACGCCTTACTTCTTGTAAGTACATGACCGTTTTGCAATCTAAAAATGATCTATTTGGGCACTTATCACATAAACTTTGAATACTCCTAACAAAGAGTGATTTTATGTAAGTAGAAAGTGTTAACATCTCTAATAGACGATTCTTGTTCAGATGTTTACTTTTACATGTCACTGATAAAGAGTTTGTAGATTAAAATTGTTCGAGACGAATGACCTATCGGTAACCGTTAAAAGCTGCCACTCCCCGTATTCAAATTAATATTAACGTTTTTCTACGCATGTATCCCTTCGCGCTCATATGTATAGAACCTCTGTTGAAGGCTCCGTCTTTTTCACTCCTCAGGAATTCAAATTGCCTTTATCGGAACACAGTCATGTACCGAGTGTACAGGTTAAACCAGTATAACGATGGTGAATATAAGAGACACAAAATGTAGTGTAAATTTATTGGCTTCGGAGACAGTTTTCATCAGCTGCATTATAGACTTACCTCGTGCACCGGTGATCGTGGGTAGGCTATCTCACTCTAACCTAGGTAGTCGTGTATATCATTTTCACTTTTACTCCTCCCACTCGTGTTGGCACGCTCAACTTGTTGTGGGTACTACTACAGCAGTCGACGGCGAACGGTCGTTTACGCTCACAAAGCGATACGATATTTCGTGAAAATAAATCGTTGTTAAAATTAAAATTAAATATAAGTGAATATTTTGACTGACAATAGCAATATAATGATTAAACCAAATTAATAAAATATGAAATGAATAGAATTCAGCTAGTAAAATAAATGAAACTAGGAAATTTAAGTAAGGAGTAGTTAACAAAAGTTTTCGTGTTTTGTGTAAAATATGTGTATTGTGATTTGGATGGAGTTCATGTAGCAGGATTAAATTAAATGAAGCTAGACACTAACAGAGGATTTGATGCCATCAGCGAATAAGGTACGAGAAACCGGATATTATACTAGACGGACACTCAACTAGTTTTACATTCTTAACTGTAATCAAATAAGTAAAAGAAAATATAACAAAGCAGAAATTTTTCATTCGTAAATACCTAATTGGACAATTTTGTTTTTAAATTTAAAGAACATATTTTGGGCTTCTTTCGTGCGTCACGCAGGAATAAAATTAAATATTAGTGTTTAGGAGATAAACATTGGTTTGGGCACGCCAGTCTAATGTAAATTCGTAAGGGCCAGGTGAGCGGGCAACAGGTGTATTTAAAACGGACGTGTTTAGTTTTTTAATTTTCGATATCTGGTAGATACATTTTTCGTTTAACATAAATCTGTTAGCTGTAAGAATTTTTTAAACATCTTCCGGTTTCGTTCATCTTTCTAATACTACTACAAAT
The DNA here is from genome assembly GCF_061535395.1 of Colias eurytheme. NCBI lineage: Eukaryota > Metazoa > Arthropoda > Insecta > Lepidoptera > Pieridae > Colias > Colias eurytheme. The sequence continues at coordinate 5,143,139 of NC_142999.1, read as the reverse complement.
CTACCTACTATAATTAATTATGAATGGGTACATTTCTTGTAAATTTTAATGATAGAATAATATTCACAAGTCGCAGACTACCTGCCAAATAATTTCAAGATATTTAGAATTACCTGGACATTAGAGTGTTATGTGTAACGAACCTAACACAACAAAATCTAATAACATTACTGCTGCTGTTTCAGTATCTCACGTTACCTCAATTTGTACTGTCATTTGGTCGTTAATGTATTTTTAAGTTTCCAATATGAGTCATTTATCTATAATAGATGTCTAAGCGATTTATAAAATACTGGTTGTGTTATAATGCGGAGGTGATGTGTCATCGACATTGCGGAATTCGGACGTTATAACTTATAAAGCTTCGTTAAAAAGCAGGTAGTCGTCCGAACCTTTTTGTGTGCAGGGACTTTTTGTCTTCAAGTCTGTGGTGGACGTTGAATGACGAAACGCCGTGCGACGATTTGTTTGAGAAGCACTTGTTGCATTGTGCTCGATGCCTTTTGTTTTTCCTATTCAGACACCTTGTCTCAAATCTTTCTTGAAACTTTCGTCTAATCTTTCTTTATGAGAGCAATGTTCTCGGAACCTGTCGCATCGCTACGGGCTTAAGTAATTATGTGTTCGAGATAACACTTATAGATAACGAGTTTTAGGGCACAATGGAAGGTCTAAACGGTAAAGTTTGGGAAACCGTGTGAATGTTGTAGATAGTTTTGAAAATAAGATTATTAACTCTTTTATCGATTTCCAATAATATTTCGTTTCTCTGACCAAAAGTCATTGACTTTTGAAAACGATCAGGAAAAACGAGTGAGACGAATACGAATGAAAAAATCTTAAATTTTATAAACATTGAACAGAGGAAGTGAAAACAAGAAAGTATCAAAAAATTACACAGCTGCTTTGTTCAAAATTACTTTAACGTTACTCCTTTTGTTTACGTTTACAAAACTAAGTAGGTAAGTACCTACAACATGATACAAACGACACTTGTAATGTAAACCGATGTATCTGGTTCTAAGTGGCACACTATACATTAACATGTAGCTACGATGATGTTTCCAAGTTTCCATCATAAACCGGTTTATGTACTACGAAATTGTATTTCATATAGGTACCTACCGAATGATGCAAAGGCAATCCGCTATTTGACATTTACCGATGTTGAGCGTGAAAGGATGTTAGGAATGCGTCCTGTTATTACCTAAGGGCGATTCGAGTTCTGACGAATATTGTTTTGTAATCATGGTTAGAATACAGAAATGTATTTGGTTTTGTACTTATGGTGTAAGTACAATAAATAACGTGTTTAGAGTTCGCTTCAAAATTCTATTTCTACATCATCCTCGTAAACACGCCAAAATGATATAAAATGCAGAAAGATCATTATAATTTGTCTTTAAAAGTGTGTATTATATTACAAATAATTCTTATGAATGAAAGTACCCTACATACTATTGAGAATTTTTATTATGCAATTTATGGCATTCCCTTGAAACAACTTTTACCGCATACCTTATAAGACACTTTTAAATTGAGCTGTATTACCATTATAGACCACGTTGCTCGTCGAATTTGTTCACAACACCTGTGCTCTAAAGCCCTTCGCTTATCTCTAAAGTGCAGTAACTCAGTTTGTCCCCATTTAACATGTTTGTCGTCAAACAAATCTAAACAAATCTAACTAGAGGAAGATAAAGCAAGATGCTTTGTACTTAAAAAGGCGTTGAGTAACTCCTTAATTATATGAGATAAGTGTGGACGAGTAGGTATTTTAAATAAATGCTGAAAAATGAATGAAAAGTCTAGCTCATTTGAACATTTCTACATGCTAATTGATCGCTAAAAGAAAGAATTCAAAAGTTTTAAAATGCTAAAAGATTTTAAAGCTGTAGATACAGAGTCGAAAATCCCTCAACATTTCACTCTCATGCCAATTTAAAGGAAAATTTCCGTTTTGCCTACAACCGGGAATGAGTGGAATTGCCTTTAAGTACTTTTAGGAGAGCTGTTTTGCAGGAAGCATTACGTGCTGATTTTGAAATGAATGTTCGTGTGAATCAGTAATATGCAATTATATGTGGAATCGATTGCAATTTATAGAGTAAAATGGTGCGTATCTGGTTATTCTATCGAAAACGAAATAATATCTTAAAAAACTAAGAAAGTGAAAAATAAATCTCTCAATTAATCTTATATAAACCTTTGAAGTAGCAGCTACTAGTTATTATTCTGTGATAGTAGGTATGCAATTTAAAACTAGGCCAAGTCCCAATCGCAGTAAAATTCTACATCATGTCCTTCAAAAGAAACTAAACTATATCCCATTCCCCTCTATGGTAGGCAACACCCATAACGTATGTTATGGACGTCTATGGGTGACGCACTTTGCCATCAACATCGGCCATTGCGTCTGCTCGTTTGCCTTCCAATGCTATAAAAAAAAAAAAAAATATCAAGGACGCAATATTTCAAGCTTCATTTAATCTGCAATGCGATTTCGTGGAAGTTGGCAGCATTTATTGCAATCCTTATTTTTGGCACACATTTTGTCGATATTACGTAAAACGATAATAAAACTTGGTCAAATACGGGCTTAATCAATCTAATAAGTAGCGCAATAGCCGCTAATAGTGATTATAGAAGTCGTGATAGCCTAGAAAGATATATCGTTGGCAATTTAAATGTAGGTTATTATTTTTCTACGCATTTGAAATTATCATTTTACGGTTGAAGACAATTTTGAAGATAAAGTACAAGTGTTTGTGACAATTTCTTGTGGAGGCCTCGTTTAACTCTGTTAATAGTGACTTTCTCTAACGAGATGTGGTTTCTACAGGGATTATAAATAAAATGTTATTATGTTTTCTGGGTAGCCATTAAATAAACGATTATTCTACTCATTAAATTTAGTTAAGGCATTGAAATAATATGTGGGTTACCTAAATTATTAATTATGATCAGGTATAATTGCGGTGAATTTTTTATTGTATAGCTAAATGAACTTTACAAACTTAAATCAGGAATTAAACCAGTTGTGAAATCAAATGAAAGAATACAAAGGTCACGGTATTTGTTTGTTACAAACGGAAATCTAGCTATGTCAGAATCCGGATATTATATCTGCAGTATATGTGACGTAGCCTTTAAATGATAATATCTTAATCAACACGCGTGAGCATTTCATAGGTGCGAACCATTTGATCGTGAGAGAGGAAAGTCTTTGTTACAAGATTGGGGTTACGTTCACGATCTATGGAATTTATTTGAGTGTTAACAATGAGATATTTGAATATATTTGCAAATAAATCCAGTGGGTTTTCTATTTTGACAATGGATAATGTATAGAGCTCAAAGTGAATCGTACACTGAGTAAAAAATTTCTACGCAAATGTCTAGTGTTTTTGATTGTACTGGGCGTAGATTTAGTGTAGTTTTTTATATTTCACATAGCCACTCTCACGTAGTGCCTATAGTATGTCATTTGGTACCTATTATCGCAGTTTGTACTTGTACCGATAAAAACTAAGTTCGAGTAGGTACCTACTATGTTTCCGTTATCCATGACAAATAATCTATTAAAATATTGTATGAATTTTTACGTTGTATGTTTTTCTTTCATTTTTTTAATTCGCTGTCAATGCAATTGAACCACTTCTAACAAGGAACGAGTAAAAAGTAAACAGTGTCTGTTAGAGTTGCTGACGGAATTTTCATTTCATTGTTCTTTTTTGCAACTGGAGTAAAAAAATAATAATAAGCGGTCTAGCATTCCTCAAGCCAGCCGCGGCGTACCTATGTACATATAACAATTGCAGCTCTCGGAATTGAAAAAGATATAGCTTATTATTTGCTTCTTGCTCATTTTATTTTAATATGCAACGGTGTTTTATAGTTATTCTTTACCATACGCTTATTTCAATTATTTTCTTTCCTTATAAAATACAACGGCAATTTGTTTTTGTCTCGATTCTGAAATATTATGTGCATACCAAAAAATAAATGATCTTAGATTTTTTCTACCTACATTCTCAATCATTAATTCATTTGTAATCACAGACTGTAAGTATAATCTTACTTTGAAATCAGTTCCAAATAATCTAGAAGTAATTCTAGAACCCAAATGTTTATCGTAACGCTAATTACATTTCAAATGCTAGTACGAACGTGTCGTGAAATTGTGATCAAGGTTCTGATAAACAGCCTACGGAGTATGTGTGCCAGGCGACACACCGTGGACAATTGGCTCACCGCTTAGCGTATCACGCAGATTTATCTCAGATAGCTGAGTCGTTTCTATCACATCAATAGTGAAAGCCAAGACGTGACATAAGATCATACCATAGATTTATTTTGACTGTCTTATTGTAAATACTAGTCTTGAGATTAGTTTTTGATGATATGGATAGGAAAGCTGAAGTGTCTTAGTAAATACTAGATAGTGACTAATGTGGATTTAGAAGAACCCAATTAAGATAATACTTTCATTATCATTGTTGAGAATTAATAATCTTACAAGCCGTTATTAACAAAGATTTACTGAACATAAAATTTTGCTGTCATAAGAGTAACTAATTCGTACAACAAATGAACTTAGAATAGTTCAAACATAAAGAAATGAAGAAACTTGTGACTCAAGCACTTGTCAATAGTGGTCTAATAAGGATGGTAAACATGGAAATTTGAATACGTACACAATTGGGAACTCGCGTGTATAACGATGCGATGGTATAAATATTTATGAATGAATCGATAGAGAAAGTAGGTACTGATTGAGATATAAAGAATTCGAGTAATGTTGTAAAAACAAAGGGCACGTAGTTTATCGACATACCTATCCGTAATTTAACGTTTTGTTATAATAGAATAAATGCTTCCTAGTTAGTATTAAATGTTATTATATTATATTGGATTGTGTCATCAACGCACAAAACATGAAAGTATCTATGTAAGAGCCTACTAATGAATAACTCATTTACGTTTTTTCTTATCGATTGAAAGTTAATCTCATGAATGTTCTGGAAATTATCGCAAGAACAAGAAATAATTCTATTAGTGCTTTACTTGTGTTCCTATTCCACGTTAGGTATTACCTCGTTACTGTTCTTGAATATGTAATCTGTGGCACGTGTTTTACGTTTGTGAAATACGGATACCTAGACGAACTGGAATTCCCAATCGATGTGTCTCCTTCGAATTAGAGGATAAATACTAGTTGTGCAAAACTAAGGTACCTAATAATTTTAAATGTTATGCTACGGTAAATTTATCTGTTTATGAATAGTTAAGATTAGTTGCACACGACTTGTTTCAAGCGTGAAATTATTTTTATTATAATAATAAATAGGTAGTTCTGTATTGTTTCGTACTTCACCTACTCGTGCTTATGGCACGTTCGAGTTGAACAGGAAAATTTTTACTTAGTTTCTATAATAACTACTAGTCTCTTGGCTCGCTTCCGTCGTTTCCAATGGGAGAAGAATAAAAAAAATGTATAATTTTTTAAATCAGGAAGTGTATCTTGTTACCTACTTCGGGTGAAAGAATATTTAAAATCGATAGAAATATAGAAACAGATCTGAGTTCATCCATTAGAACATCAAATCTTTTCTTTTTATTAAAATATTAATGTTAATTGAGTATTTGTGACATCATTTAATACTAAGCACTTGTTTCCGATATAACCTTTAAACTGCATGTCAAGAACCTGTGCCCTAGTTTAAGTAACACTAATCTATTTGTACTCAATTCTGTGTTACATAAAAACATGTTTATTTTATTTCCAATCAAACCAACAATATTGTTGGTTTCCTCTTTGCTTTATTGATATAGCTGAACTGTTACTTTATTAGATATTGTTTATATGTTCCATTTGTAGAAGCACTTGCTACTGAAATAGGGTGGTGGCACCAATTATCGGCCATGTCAACTTTTTTTTAACTTTGACTGGGTGTAATTTTTACATTAATGGCTTTTTATTTCTTACAGTGCCTTTTTTGGGTAGATAGATATTGAAACTCCATTACAACATTTGCAAAATTACGAATCTATTGTTATTTTATTAAATATAGAATTTTTATTTCGACATTGCCGATTTCCCTCAATATCGGCCACTAACACCAAGCTTACACCCTAATATCTGCCGTCTTTGGCCCTAATATCGGCATACCTTTTCTAAGGTGAAGTTAGATCAATAAAACTTAAAACTGGTTAACAATTGAGATACACATCATTTTTTTAACTCACCTATCATGATCGTCTTTTCGTATTCGTCGTTCAGTATTCTTATAAGACAAATAAAGATATGAGACTTGTGTCAATCAACTAGAAAAAGAATTGGCTTGGAAATGCTATGGATGGTGTGCTAATAAAGATTACTTTTGGTGGTCTACGGATGTAGGGACAACAACCATAAAGATTCTCCTGCTGCAGATATGACTAGCAAAACATTTATTGTTACTTTTTCACTGCCCTTAGCAACTTCATAAATGTTCTTCCATCCCTTAGGCCCTATTACTTTCCCTGTCTTCGAAAAAATACTAAAGCTCGTCTCATCCCCATTAATATTCTCCGTGGGTCTTGTTATTACAATAATATGTCTTCCGTGTCCGATTGATTTTATATTATGTTCTTGTAAGTCATTAAACCACTTTCTTCTGTAACTACAGCCCTGGCCAGCTTCTTTCATTTTAAAAACAAGGAATACCATTTTTTCCCTGGTTTTCCATTTTTAAACCGATTGGGTCTTTTATCTTCTTTTATAATATTTTTAACGCTATTTATCACATTGCTACGTGAACTAGGAAAACCGCAGATAGGTAAACCGTAGATCCTTATCAACCATTGAACAATTTCTTCTTCTTCATTTCGGTTTAAGAGTTAAGACGGTATCTCTACCAACTGTGCAATCTGTGTCTATTTTTCCATGAAGTCTATCTTGTTAAGTGGTCCACGGGATGTCGTATTGTCGAGATGCTTCTCTGATGCTCATATTTAGATTTTTGACGGCATTCACTGTCTCTATAATTTTACTATGGTCAACAAAAAGGACAAACAAAAAGGTCATAGAGTCAACAAAAAGGAAAACGTTTGCAATAGCCAACTTTTTACTTTTAGTTGATCTTTTGCTAGTTTAGATTGTGCCGGCATGATTTTGACATAGCTATTAACAAAAATTAATGTATCACCTCCCTGTTTAGTGTAAAGTCCGACGGTAGTAGAAAAGGTTTTACTAACGTGGCCGTTATTACGCATCGATTCGCTTTATATCGGCCGTAGCTAACAAAAATCGTTTTTAGGCGGCCGACTTTAGGATCCAGTGATCAAACGGAGCTGTTGTTTCATTTCTAATCTTATTAATATCACTGCTAACATATAAAATAGCTAAACATGTGATTTGAAGTTTTCGTGCATTACCCCAATATCGACCACCCGGCCGATATTGAGATTTATCAGCAAATACAGATCCCCAATCTCGGCCCCGCAATTATTTCATTAAAAAGACAAATAAATGTAAAACACACTGTTTTATCGATAATTTGACTGTTTTTCTTTAAGAACACATAAAATTAAATACTATAGGTTTGTTTAATTCCATTAAAATACTTATCCACGTAAAGCGTCGACTCAGGGATTTGACTACGCAATGCCGCCAAACTACGCACTTTTGTACCTGCACGTGCTCTATGGCCAACTGAATTTTCTACAGTTGAGGTACCCACACCGAAATTTGGGAGGTTTTGCTTATGTATATAGAGTCTCTTTTTGCATTAAAACTTTTATGATTAAAGATCAATATTTATAGTTATATTCCATTTTCTCGAAAAGGCCGATATTAGGAGCAGGCCGATAATAGGAGACTCCACCCTACGTGCTTAATCATAACTTAGTATAATGTTGCAAGTTTGCAACGCACAATATAGAGCTATTGTATTTCTTATAATAAAGAACAATGGCAAAAATATCGCCGATTTATTTAGAACTCGAAACAAAAGTGTCCAAATTACAGCTATCATTGTTGAAAATAATTAAAATTTCTGTGAAGGGAGTTACGTCAGTAATTTCGCGATGTGCTTATTGTACCTCAAATTTCTTTTTGTTTTATCGCAATTGTTATATTTGTTAAATGTTAATTCATTTGACTAAGTGCACGAGGCATTTTTAGGATGATTTTAACAAGAGGCATCGTTATCTATGATGTTTCTGAATTGACTTTAACAGCTTTTGTTCGGAAATTAAAAACTCTACATCTATTTGTTCTGTTTTAAACACTACTGGGGGTGTCTATTTAGAAATTCATCATTAATACAAACTTTATGATATTGATATAATTCATAATAAAATTTAAATATCCAAAAAGTTCTGAATGTGTCATTTAAAATTTCATATACCTATATGACCTAATATCACCTAATACCTACCTACCTTCCAAAAAGTTTTGTAGTTTGGTTATAAATGTAGGTAAATTTATTTACGAATGCGCATAGTGTACACGAGCATTATGAAAAACCTGGCATTAATTTAAAAGGAATAAGTATGAAATATTTTATCTCAAATAAAATGATGTCATATCAGCGGGTGGAACCCACGCTCGCATTTCTGCATCAGAAATCAAAGTCGTCATAACGACAATGTGATTTTATATTTGAATGTACATATTAAATATTCATTAATGTACTTCTGATTACTTTTTCATTGACCAAATTTATTTACTTGTACAGACTTAGATACTTATGTTAAGGGAAACTACAGATAATATGATTAATTATTGATATTTGTTTTTATTTCAATATTTAAAGTCAATATTATAAATTTAAACATTTGAGTTCAAGTTTTTCAAATAAGGAATATAAACTAAAAGCTGGAAACAAACACATGCTATAGGTATGTAAACGGGGTAATGAAACCTATTGTGCAATTTTAATCAGTGTATCCAGTGGATTCATATTTGCATACCAGGTGCCGGCGAAATTACGAATTCAAGCTTTATAAATTTTAATGAGAATTCCTCCTACTTCCATTCTTTTAATGCAAATTGTACTTATCTTAAATATACACACTCAGTAGGTACGTTGCGTGATATGTAAAGTGTTAACTTACTGTTACTAACTAAATTGTGTCTATAATAATGTTAAATGTAAGATGTAGCCTGTAGGACCAGAATGAAAAAGTGTTCTATTTCATCTAGGTCAGCCCTTTCTCATTCTATTGTGGAGTAGGTAGGTACACCTGTGAACTAATTTGATAGAACCCAGTCTTAGGTATAATATAAAATAAAATTTAAGTAGATTCGTTTAAAATATCTGCCACTTCTGTTTTAAATATGGGTCTAAAGAGCTTGTTTTTCAAGTAATATACAAGAAAAAAAATAATCAAGCCGATATTTTAATGCGTTAGTACTATTTTTAATAATTTCTTTATGAATTACAGTCGGTGGTGTATCTACGAAAGAACTTGAGTTTACTTTGATGATATAATATTGCAGATCATTCGATTCCCATAGTTCTTGCATAACTACCAAAAACTTGACCACAAAACATTGCACTTTGTGAATTGTCACGGTCTACTGGTGAAACGTTTGTAGACATAGTTTGTGATCAATCGGTTCCAAATGGGTGAAAGGTGTTTTTTTTAAATCACTCAAAAAAGGAGACTATATTAAAAAGCCTGGCCTTAAACTCGCAACCTCCGTTCTAGAGTTTCTTGTATCATTTAAATTTTCTAATATATCCGAGTCACAGATTTTTTATCACGCTTAGTAAAATTGTATGCGATAGTTTATGTTAAATAATATCGTAAATGTAATTTTAATACATGCGAGGGTGTCGTTCGACATTCTGTCGATATTGCTTGCCTAGAAGATTTTAAAATTGACTTTTAAATTAATTCGTATTAATCGCATTCCTGTTTTCATAGTAAGTATAATATGTTTGCGTGTATATCGTGATAGTTCTTTGTTCTTAACCTTGATTTCCCCTCCTTCAGAACTTCGCACTAATATCAGTATAGGTATCTAGAATTCTTCCGCTCTCTGAAGAATATCACCACTCAACTCATTAATATTCATTATGTTAATTTGAAAAGGGTTTTATTTTTAGCTTCGCTACGCGTTGACGTAGCTGTAGGTATACGCCGTTCTGACTTTATTTTATAGTGTTTTTATTTAAATTAACGAAATAAGCGTGTTTATTTTGATGCCTTTTAAAAACAAACAAATTAAACTTACTGACACGTAAATCATTATGCAGCAAAAATGTTAACTTGGCTAAAATAAAAATATTGTTATAGGTAATATGTGAAGGTGTACCTATTACCGGTTCTGTGTGCAGCAAAATTAAAAGGTTTATAGATTTAATTATTGTATTTATGTTCATAAAAATAACTTGGTAGCAGATTCGATAAGTTTAGAAAAATAATCTAAACTTATCAAATCTAGCTGTTTATTTTTTTCGTTTGACAATAAAGATGTTCTACCTTCCAAAATACACGCGTTTTCTTCAATTTGTAACTAATAACCAGAATATAGCCCTAAATATTTTAAAACGTAAATTTAATATACTTACTACACAATCGCGCCTTCAATATGACGATCAAGTGAATAGATATTATATGTCTGTGTTCAAGTGTCTATTATACAGTGCACCCGTTTTCGTACTACTTGAACAGTATAAAGTGCACATGGAACGTAAACCTTGACACACACTATCTGCACAAGAGATTCTGATCAAGCGCATCAAAACCATTAGGCTGCATCAGTTCAGCAATGGTGTAGAAAGGAGCTTTACCAAGGACGAGGCGCGCGCGCCGGTTGTTCACCTCGCGGCAAGAATGCGCCCCAGTGCGGTTGACCGGTACGACATTCGACCTCAACGTGTCTCGAAAAATCTTTTTCTGGCCATAATTCTGTGGGATATGTTTTATTTTTAAGATTTAAGTTGAGCGATTAAATAGCGGGTTTTGGGAAAGATAGTATTTTTTGTAATTAAAATAAACAAAATATGTGTTAGACTATCATGATGTACATTAATGATATTGTGTTGATGTTTCGGGATGATAAGCGATACAAGCGAACTTAAATGAAGACGTAGGCTAATGGCCTAAACACAAAAAATAGCAATTAATAATCACAATACATAGATTATTTTCGGTGTAGATATTGATAACATTTCATATTTTAATAGGTTCAGTTTCTGTTAAAAATATATTAATGGTGAATTCACTAATAGTCAAAGATAGTTAGTTCAAAATCACCGCTAATAAAAAATTAAGCACAAGTCATCATGAAATTACAATAAATCATGATGATTCTTCCGTACTAATAGATTACTTACTTCCATAAAATAAGTAAGTAAGCGATTCGTATAAAAAAAAAACACTTAGAATCCTTGAGTATCGGTACCTATATTATAAATTATGTCCCTATAAAAACTGCGTATATGTAGTTGAGATCCATCTCATCTATCGGTTCCCAAGCTTTAAAAACTCGTTCTTGAACGCGTTTTACAACTTATACAAATGAATGTGATAGTATGTAGGTTTTTATAAACAAATATAGGCACAGACAGCTTGATTATGAACAGTTATCTAGTGCTAAAATAGGATAGGCAAGGTACTGTTGCACTTAATAAAAATAAACAAACATATCAGTATTCAGTATGTAGGTACTGAAGCTGATCCGATGTTTTATATATGTTACCGGAAATGTATGAAATCAAGGAATTGTATACAATTCCTAGGAAATGTGTACAATTCCGATACCATTTAGGAAATGTATAAAATATTGTTTAAAAAACTATTTAATGCATGCATATCCTAGGAAATGTATAATCTTCCTAGGAATTGTATACTTATTGTATAATTGTATAATTTTATTGTATATAAAATTCTTTGTACTTATAGGGTTTGTAAATAGAGAAGATTCAGATTTCATGCCACCATTGCATTGGTGTGGTCTGTGTGGTCTACATGAAATACTATAATATGGAAAGGTACACATGATTCAAATACATAATATGCAAGATATACTGACGAAAGATTTTTTCCCGCGGCAAAGGTGCTGCGGTCATTCTAAGAATTATCTTTTGAATCATGGTTTAGTGATAGTGATTTGCAATTTTATTCGCAATATTCTTGGTATAAAATATAGTTCCTATCACTTCATATAGATGACACATTTCATGTGCCTACAGATTTTATAATAGCGTTAACATATTTTACTTTCAATTCTAAAATTAAGCAATGGCAATAGGATCTGATAAAAGGTAACATGGTTCATTTGAAATAGAATTTGCGTATTCAATTCGTTTATCACATTGAATATCATGTTGAGTTATTACATCATCTTCAATCTTTAAATTTACATTGCAGATTGCAATAACTCGCTTACAAAGCGATCAAGATTGGGCCATTGACAGCGTTTGCACTTGTAAAGCTTCAAATGCGAAGGTCGAATTTAAACTCAACACTTAATCCAGTTGAACGCAATCGATGATTGTCATATTCTTTAATCTTTATTAGCATTGGATTATTTTAAATGGATTTTTGTGATTGTGTCATGTTTCAGATGTTGAAGCAATCGCATCGTAATTGTTATAGTGTATTTCTGTATATAGCAGTTATTTTATATTTATTCAGCTTACATTTTCAAAACTAGAATACAAACATTTAGGTACTAACCTTAATAGATAACTTAATAGGTATCTATCTATTAAAATAATTTACATGCTCGTACTGGAAGAATGTAGGTACACTAGAATTAAATGAATTAACTAGTAGTGGTACTGCCCGTCATCGCAGCAATACCTAAATATTATGAATCTATTCACATGCAATAAATCTGCATATTGTATAATCCAGCAGGCTTACGAGCATAGATTAGGTCTGTTACATCACTATTTACATACTAGGTAATAAATACGACGCCTGTGTTAACTCATTGTCTGGGAATAATAATGATTTAGTTTATAATTTACACTTTCCAGACCGATTGTGTTAAATATACTTCTACAGAACTAGCTTGAAAGACTGTAATTCAATTTGTTGTGTAAATCGTTAAATGAATTAAAAATCAATTATCCCAGGCGGTAGTCAAAGCGAGAGATAATTTGAAACGGCTTCAAAGAGTTTCCTTTGAAGAGAACGTCCATCTTTAGACGGATGCGGTTTTTAATATATTGCTTCTTTGTTTTTTAGGTGTTGCTCGATGAGTACTCTTTTCAAGTTTTAATGTCTCTCATTATCTTTTTTTCTAATGTTTTATTGTCGATGGTAAACTTGTATTAAAAAATTGAAATCAAAGCATTGGATTTGTGTAATATCTGTATTTTTATTTTCAATATTCATTGAACAATCTTTCCTTTGCAATGGCTTGGTGTACCTAAGTATAAACTTTTTTGGTTTAACTGGGAATTAATATTGTAGTACTGATAATAAATCTTACAGTTTTCAAATTTATTGCTCTCAGTAAATTTAGTTTAGCACTTTTGATAAAATAAATTTATAACACAGCGCTAAGTATAAATAAAGATCGATTTATAACAAAGTAGGTTAATCCTCATATTGACATTGGAATCAATCGTAGGTATATGGTGTCGCGGTCTAAATGTGTGAGAGTTTGGTCTGGCAACAATCCAAGTAGACCGTCCTCCGTACGAGTGGCCTACGGTGTACATTACAATTTTATTTGTTATTTACGAGCCAGACTCAACAAATGACCAGTAAACAATCTATTATTTGTAAGTTGAGAATACTGAGAGTATTATACTATAAATAGTAGGAAACCTTTCTATAATCGCTTACGTTCACTCCATTTATCATCTAACAGCGAGGTTATATTTGACGTATTTCTCTAGTAAAGTTATTATCGAGGATAGAGGAGGTCGTTAAAAATGCTTCCGCGAAGACAAAGTTGAAGATGTAATTATCGTCGCGGAAATGTTATAGAGAGAAGAACGGACGCAGTGACAGACTTTGTTTCCATACGGCTTCCGGTCATTAAGATAATGACGTTTCTTTGTGGCTTCGGATAGGAACATTGATTTAATATTGTATTTTTTTCTTGGAATACTCATACAAATGTAACATAATATTCGTGGTTTTTAATATTATTCTATAAATTATCGAAGAGAGATAACACATGAGATGTTAATTGATTTATCGAAGTGTATATTAATGAAATTCTTTTGTATCTTTTCAGGATTGACCCACCGGTACATCAGACGCAATTCCAAATGGATAACAAGAAAACTTTACCAGCGACTCAACAGCCGCTGACTCAGCAGCACATAATGGCACATCATGTCCATCCCGATCAAATATATTCACATCAGCAATTGTCTAACCACATTACATCAAATCAGCCAGTACAAAATCAACCTAATGGTGTGATACATCAACAACAGCTTATACAAAATCAGTATCATGCAAATATGACTGCTCGTTCTCCACTTTTAGAAAATAGGCATGAAATGTATGGTACTAGTCATAATCACGAATATGCAAGACATTACGGAGCTAACGACAATTATAACTATCAGCAACAACAACAATCACCCATCACAGAAAGAACTGAACAAGTGATACACACTGACCATAATGTTAACCATGACATTATGCACAATATTCCTAAAGGCTATAATGCGGAAGTTTATCAAGACTACATGAAACGTAACCCACCGAAAGATAATAACCAAATATATCAAAATCATCAACCTACGTATAGGCCAAATATGAACCAGTATGGTTCAAAACCTTATTTACCGTATTCAAATAGAATAGGACCTCAAAGTAATACAGAGCTTTTAAGAAGGCAATATAATGAAATACAACAAATGAAAATGCAGCAACAACTTCATTATCAAAATCAAGCACAAATGCATCAACAGCAAAAGTTCGCCGAGCGACAACTTTTACTACAACAAATCCATGGCGTACAGCCGCCACCAAATTTACAGAACAGTATATATTCAGATGGCTCCTATCGAGAGGTAGATAGCAGATATGGAAGTAGAAATGATTTTAAAGATTATTCCGGTGACATTCACAAGGAGGTCGATAAATATGCAAAAAATAATGAATACAGAGAGATGGAAAAACAAAATAAACAGTACCAAGAATCGCAATGGACGAACATTAATCAAGATTCTGGCTTTCGGGAGACGGATCGATATCGAAATCAACACGAAGAACCCAAACATAGATCACCTCCAACAGATTTTAATAACCAATTACTAAAGAATAATTCAGGCGCAATGTCACCTATGAAGTCAAGTGAATCCAGTTCGCCAAGTATCAAATCGCCATCTTCTGAGAGCCGGCGAAGCAGCAGTGGTCAAGCATTGCGTTCCCCCACTGCGCAAAGGATTCCTACAGCACCAGTCACAATGGCTGGCATGTTATATAAACAAGGTTCTGATGGGCTCAAGGTTTGGAGGAAAAGATGGTTCGTGCTATCAGAATATTGTCTGTTTTATTATAAAAGTAAGTAACCTATAGCATTTTACTGTCTAATACTACTTAATTTTTTATGATGCTAATTACTGTATCTATTTCAGGCCAGGATGAAGAAAAATTATTAGGATCAGTTCTATTACCCTCTTATAAAGTGTCAGCTTGTACAAGCGAGGATAAAGTAATGAGGAAGTTTGCTTTTAAATTAGAACATGCAAATATGCGGACGTACGTGTTAGCAGCGCTGGATCAGGAGTCGATGTTGAAATGGGTTAAAGCGCTTACAATGGCTGCACTTATGCAAAATTATATGTAAATATTATTTCTGAATATTCAATGACTTTATCGCACTTTGGATAAGTATTGTGTACTTACTGATAAAATATTCATTTTCAGCGATCCACAACAGCAGCTTAGTGACAGAACAACTGTAAAAACAGAGGTGGGTATTATTGTGTGCGTAATGGTAAATCGATGCAGGTTAGTCTCAATTAGTTCGCTAGAGCGTAACCAAGGACAATCACCGGTTTATGGACATAACTGCAAATGGTGATTTATGGCGAATTGACGTTGAACAACGTGATAACGAAATATTTTTGTTATTCATTTTATTCCAAAGAATTATTTAAATTTGGAAATGAATTAATAAGTTAAAACATTAAATGTTTTATTGTACCTTCAATTTCTCCATGATAAGAACTTTTCTATATAAGAATTACTTAAATTTATTTTAATTATATCTTAATATTACAGGATGATGATGAGATTCCTGGTCCAACGTATGCAAACGCACCGCCAAAGCCTCGTCGTTCAAATGATGGATACAATTCACCTGGATCCGATATGTAAGATATGAATACCATTGTAGCTTATAAATAATGTGTTAAAATTATTTCGTTAATTTAATAATGTTTCTTTTTTATTTACAGATACGATCCAAACTACGATCTCCTGAAGAAACCAGAGTCACAATATAACCAGAGCGGAAATCATACCCAATATCATAACCATACAAATTACGCAAATAAAATTAGCCCCGAATCTTATGTCCGTAGTCCACAATCACCACCTATGCAACATTCTTCATACCAAACAAAAAGACAAAATGAAAGTCAGATTACACCTACGACATCAAATAATACAGACAGATTGAATAGAAACCAAGATCATCATTCGATGTATAAATATAACCCACAATCACCTTCTTTCGAAAGACCTATGGACCAGCAGCAACAGTTAGATGAGGCTATTTACAATCAGCAAACGCAAAACAATCCGTTTTTACAAAATTATCCTGTACAAGAAACAAGGCCTAAAAATACTGAAATACAAAATAATCAATCTACTTCAGAGCAAAAAAAGTCTAATGCAGGATATGAAGAGGGTTACCCAGAGTCTAGAACTAATTCAAAAACTTATGATAATAATGCTTACACGCGCGATGTTTATGGCGAATTAAATGCTATAAGATCTGCCAACTCCACCAATGGAGTTAATGATCGAATTATGGAGAGACGAACACCTGATGCGTATGGACGATCAACTTCAATGTCTAATTATAAAGGTAAAATGGGAGATTATGAAGATGTTTACTCTTCATATTTAAATGAGAACACTCCAAAATCATCTAACGTAGCACAACAACGGGATAACGTCAGCCTGTCCAGCCAAAAGCAATCGATCAAATCAAATCCGGTGAGTTTAATTATCAGATTTTAGTACGTATAGGTAGGAAAAGAAAAAAATAAGTTCTTAACAATTTACACTTAATATTCTTACAGCCCCAAGAAAAAGTTTTTAGTGGACCATCGGTATTGCGAAGAAAGAAAATGCAAGCCAGTGGAATTCAGCCGCCCATGCCGCGACCACACAGTGCAGATTTTCTGGAATATGAAGCTAAAAACGAGTCTCTGAATAAAACAATGCCCGCGAGAAATGTTTCGGATATGCCTAAACATCCACAAAGGCCTAAATCGAGTCTCGATATCAATTCTTATTATGACCCCAGTTCAGATACGTATTATTCAGAAGAAAAATATGCTGAAAAAATGCGCCAGTCAGCACAATATTTGCAACAGCAAGGCTTGGCACCAAGAAATATTCAAATACCGTTGGCAAAATATGCGAGCGGCTTAGCCGAAAAACAACTAAATTCCCCATATGCCCATACAACCAACAATAACTACGAAACAGAATTCAGTGTTAGACATAACCGTGATAATATAAGCTACAATTCAAAACACAGTGATCTGGAAGGTCTAAACTCCAATTGGATGTTGAAAGAAAAAGAATTAGAAAACCAAAAAGACTATATGAATAGAAGTGGAAGCGTAATGAGCGACGGTTCAAATGCAAGTTATCTAAAGGAAGCAAACAGGATTGATCCAAATGCAGATGGGTTTATAAGATCGGCGAGCGCAAGGTTGCCATCTACAGAACGTGAAGGAGAAAAGAAAGTTCAACAGGTACCTCGTTATTTTTAGTAATATAGAATAACATAAACTTAAATAATTATTTGTAACTCAGTTTTAATTTGTTTCTTAATACCTATATTATTTAAAGTTTCAATATTTTCGTTTCAGCGGGAGGAATCAATGAAACGGTTATTGGAGTGGAAACAAAGAATGCTACAATCTCCATTAACGAGGAAAAGCACACCAGCAACTATATCTTTGGCGAGGTCATTAAACCAAAGTCGTCAATCATTAAGATCTGACCAATACAAACCTAAAACATACGCAAATACATCTTACAACAGCTATTCTTCGGATGATGAAGGTTAGTTTCTGATATTTATTATGTTTTATGTTTTAGTTTCAGTAGTCATTTATTTTAATTCATGTAGAAATGGCATGAGTAGGAAGGAGAAATATTATAATAATGTTTGTAGTATAATAATGTCAAAGTACTCCTTCGAATAGAGCATGTGAAATAAATTATCCAACTAAGGTAGCATCAAGCATGTTATAAAGCCAATGATTGAATTTAGTTTTTTTCATAGTTTTTTTTCATTTATGCAGTAGATTTGTTTGCTAACATAAATGTACATCTGGTTATTATTTGTTTCAGTCTGTATATAGATAATGTAAAAATGCCATTTCAAGTAACATGTCGAATGTAATATTATTTTTACCGTATTCAATATTGAAATAGCACTTAGCCCTTTGGTGACTTCGCTTTGCGGAAAGGTACCTTCCTGCCTGCTGGGATGTGTCACTAACAAATGCCTTTTATTGGTGGTGGGTTGTAATATATACATATGTATTATTCAACCATTCTATGGAAATAGTTGCATATTATGTATCTAATATTGGGAAGGGTTTACTAACATAATCTCTAGTAACAAAGATGATGATAAAGATTCTTGATATAATCACAGTATAAATTTGGTTTCGCTTTTGCACCTCAGAGGACACACCTGGAACTGATCTGCAAAACTCAAGTGATATGCAGGCAGGAAGGTCTTACATAGAGGGCATAAGAAGTCCTACAATATCACAACCAATATCCCCGCACGCGTCTAGTACATCACAATCTACTGATCAAAAAGGCGAGGAGATTTGTAGCTCATCTGGTATTGATAATGCATATGAAAATGTGTTGTGTGAAGAAAGTTTCTCTACTATACCTAAGAAAGACTTAATAGAAGATAATATTTATGAAGACCACATTCCTGATAAATTAGAAGAGAACGAGGACATACAACCAATAGTAAAAAATGATGGATATGAAACGCATGATAGTGAATCAGAATCCGAAGCTCAAGTTGAATACACAGATAACGATTTAGACGAAGTCTTGTTGGAATCAGATGTTGAAGATAAATATTCCGACAACAATATCCCATGTGAAAATGAATCACAAAATATGGAAAATAAAGATTGTGAAGATAATCAGTCAGAAACTCCTCCAATACGAACGTCAGGTGAAGATCATTATTTACCAATGAGCCCAAGGAAGTCATCTTCAATAGAGCCTGTTCAAAAAATGATTATGGAAAATTTTAGTGTTTTTGATCAATCTATGCCACCCATGTACGAAGATAATCCGTATGTTGAAATGAATTTAGGAACTGAAGATGATGATATGCAAACTTATGAAATAGTTTGTGTTAATAATGGGGCCGTTGAACCAGTTTATATGGAATTAAGCAACGTTAGACTGGATGAAAAAACAGAAGATATGAATACAAAATCAAGTCACATAAGCGATGCAGCTTCTCATTTTGCAGATACAAAGGATCCGACACTAAGACGTGTCTCAAAATCTGAAAAATACAGAGAAAAAGCCGATAGTTCGGACGCAGACGATGAATGTTCGAAGGATATATCACTTGATGCTCCGTACAGTAGATTTAGTATATCTGATAATTTCAGACCAGCCTCTTATTATCTTGGTGGCAGTACGACAGTTTTGAGTAGACATGATAGCACTGATAGTGAAATTCTACCTCCTCCACCAATTCCAAGTTCATCTCCACCTTGTGATGAGCTTTCTGACGAAGCTTTATCTCGATATGTGTTAGACAAGCTAGATAAATCCGATATATCACAGGATAATTCAATATTAAAAATGTTGACAAATGAAAAACAGAACATGAACAAGATGAAAAGAAAAGCAACATCTTTAATGATATACGGAAGTCGTACATCTATACATGATACTCTTACTAGAGGTGAAAAAGTTCGTCACAACCGAGCTAGCTTAGCAAATGATAGAAATAAGATAAATGAAGATGATAAAGCTACTGTTGATTTATTAAATAGATCTTTATTAGATTTGAAACGTAATTCTTCAGATTACATAGACTCTGATTCCTTTAGAAGTTGTATAATTGAAAAAGGATTATCTAGATTATCATTGGATTCCGACGTAAGCAGCAAATTTGAAGTAACACCATCTAATGTTTCATCAGAAATTACGAGTTTAATAGACGAAGAGTCTATTTTAGATTTACGCCATTCAGATACTTGTGGTGAATCCAATTTTGAAAAAGTAAGACCACTATCCGATAACTCACTGTATAATAAAATAACAATTGAAAATGTCTTTAATGAACCAAGTTTAAGTACTTCCAGGGATTTCTTATTAAGTTCACCACCAATTGATGAAAACGAATTGAGTTTGAATTTGAATCCAAGAACTTCTTTGCCTAATAATGAGACTGGTACAGCACTTTGTTCACATAGTCGCTCCTCTAGTACACCAATAAGTTATAGTACATGCCACACTAGTCATATTAATTCTCCTAATCAAATTGTGGAATCCAAACGCTTAGCAGCACAATATAAAAGTATTGCTGAACATGCTTCTGGATATATAGGATCGCAGAGTTCATGTAGTTCTATAGGAATTTCAAATTCGCCTATATCATTTTACACTAAAAACTATAAAGGAGAGACATTACTGCGAAAGAATTTAAACAAAAGTAATATTGCCGATAAAGTTAAGGAGTTCGAAACAGAGAAGATAAATATCAGAGATGAAAGCAATGCGTCATCATTATCCACTGGATTTCATAGTAGGGAGAGTTCTACTGAGCATGGTGCTCCATATTATTATTCTGATCTTTCATCTCAAGAACATATCAATGTTCTTCCAACTTCACATTACTTGAAGAATACTAATATACATCGCAAGTTGAATAATCAACGTCGACGAGGCCCTTTTCATAAAAAGAATGAAATATCGCATATTCATAATCCTATTCATAGTAATAATACTACTTTTGTATCGAGTAATTCATTTGAATTAGCAGCAGCAAGAAGCGTATCAGTTGAGTTTCTTAGTGCGACAGAAAAAGACACAGAAATTGATTTAAAGAATATATATGAATCAACTAGCTATAAACAGTCAAAAATACCTGAATCTATAAATTTACTACCCGGTCTAGTTTGCAAAAGAAGTACTAATAATAATTTGGAAAAAACTCCTTTAGATAATGTAAATATTCCAAGTCGTTTCGGGAATGAACGAGTATCTACTGGAAGCATGTCTTCACATTGTAGTGAAAATTCATCAAATACAGTTTACTATGATGCCGAAGCTGAAGCAACTACCTATGAAAACGTATGTGTTGGAGAAAAACATTGGGATGAAGATAATTTATGGAGAGATAATTTAAGAAGAGTATCTCATAGACATGCTCGTTCAATGGATGATTTAGATGCTATGCCAGATTCTATTCATTTAAATGTCGATCCAAGAAATTTAAATAGTATAAAACGTGTTAAGAAAAACGAAACAAAAAAGGTAAACAGAAACGTAACTTACGTTAACTGTGACATACAAGCAGAACTTTTAAGGAACCAGAATAATACAGAACTGCGCAGGGTCGATAACGACGAAAAAATATCAGATGACAACGATGTTTACGTGAGTCTTGCAAATGAACTTGACTTAGGAAATGAGCAGTCTGATGAGGGTGTTTATGAGCAATTGACAATTGATTCTGCGGAAAATTCCTTGACAGTTAAAGACAAATCAAGCGATTCTAACAAAAATCAAGAAAAGAATAGAAAGCAGTTTGAAATTGATAGAGAAAAATTGAGACAGTGGGATTTGATGTCGAGTGGATTAATGAAAGGTGGGTCTGGGCGCGTGCGGGGTGCGGTCGTGGGTATGAACTTAAACGAAGCTGCATGTGGTTCCGATAACAGAATTGAAAATGCAAGCAACGAAGGTATCCACTAAGATTCTGTGGTCCCGTAAAGAACACTATGTAAGTTTGATTTCCATTCAATTATAGGCAAAGCAAAGTCACTTTCGCGTGTATTCATTTGGCATTTTTATGTATTCACACTCGTGGAAAGCATTTAAACAAGATAAGGTGTACAGAAACACAAAAGCATGTTTTAATTATAACATTGTACATAATAATACTATCACTCAAAATGTAAATAGGTAACTTGTTACTTGCACACTTTATCGTGTTTATAAAATATTTAAAATAACTCCTTTTTGTAATTGTATCTGTATAATTATAATTGATATTAATCTTTTCCAGCTTCTATGACGATGTCAGGTACTAATTTAGAAACTAACACACACAATAATCAAGTAAATCAGCAAACACTATCAAAGAAAGCATATCTTGGAAGCAATACATCGATTGGACGCAGTAATAGAGATGGCAATATACCAGTTAGGGCAGTTAGTCCACGAGTAAGATGGGTTGAAGACAAAACAAACGAGCAATATGGCTCACAACAGATGTCAGCATCGCAACAAAACGTAAGATTTTTAAATAGTAGATAATAGTAATGTAAAAAAATATCTTCCGTTTCAAACAGGTAATTTTTAAAAGAATAGAAAACAAGTTTTTTTTATTGAGTTTGAAGATACATACAATTTTGGAGGATATACCTAATCATTTTATTTTTATTTTAGTTAAATACATTATCAGCAAACGAAGAATCATGGGCAACAGCAAGGTCACCTTCTAGAATATCCCAACAGCCTATTAGTGCTGTCAGCCCTCGAGTAAGAAGATATACAGAAACTGAAGAAATGGTATGACTTGGATCATTTTACTCTATCATTGGTTTCGTTAATTTATTTTATGTTACGCTTTTATGATTTATTTTATGTTTTGTTTTGCATTGGTATTTGTTGCATTTCTTAGCAAAAGGTGCAGTCGCAAGTTTTAAGTGAAGTGCCGACAGCTGGAGAGCTTCTGGGAAGAAGTCACGAAGAATTGGTTCTTCTACTTATACAATTGCGAAGGCGTCACGCTGCAACGCATCGATCGATAGAACAATGCTGTTTACAAATTAGTAGTATAGAGGTGCATATGCTTTTGTTTGTTTTATTTTCATGCCATATTTTATGTTTTATGTATTTATTTGATGAAATCATTATCCAGGTTATCAAAAGCTAATTCAAAATCTTATTCATAGGAATGTCTCAGTTCATTAAAAGCTATAGAACGGGAGGAGAGCTTACGTCGTCTAGAACAGTTGAAGATGCAATTAATGGAGTTAGAACAGCAATATGCTAAGAGTAAACCTTTAGTGCAACTGGTGGATAATATGGTGAAACTGGGATCTTTGTACAATAGACCGGGATCCACCATTGAACGGTTAGAACGCAATCAACGACTCAGGCAAAAGGTGCTCGCTGAACATGCTTTGGAGCAACAAAGGTAAGTCTTAAGGAAAAATATGACCTAATTAATATTTTGCTACTTTCTAGTCCTTTACTTCAACTTTTCATCATCCTTTGCATAGACGTTAAGTTTCTGAGTTTTCAGGTTCTGTTCACCTAACATTAGACGACCCATCGGCCAACACATTTGACTCGAAATAACAAAAAACATTGATTTAAAACTTTTCTATATTTAAATATAGTTCTATAATAGTTTTAAATATTTTATTGTAGGTGGTTGGAAAGTGCAGCTGCAGGTAAACCGTTAGAAACAGAAGCGGCCAGAGTCCGTGTGGCGGAACTTTGGGCTTTAGAGCAGGAGTTAGCTGACGAGGCTTCTATCCTTCAAGGATTGAAAACTGATAAAGATGCTATTGATTCATTGCTTACAGGTAATTATTTTGTTGCAGTAGAAAAATAGTTTATGATTTTTGTAATGTGTCTTTGGCAGAAAATATTTTAGGTGGTAGGTAGCATATTCACTTTTGTGTGTTTGGAGAACAATAGTTAAAATAAAATTTTATTTTTTTACTTCTTGTTCACTTCTTTGTACTTGCTTAATTTGTATATTGCAATGAAATATTTAAATAGATTTGTGTTATTTAAAGAGTGCAATGTTTTCTTTTTAACAGGTGTTCGTCACAAACTAGACACCGTTAATATGGACGATATGAGTAACCCCGGAGGAGGTTTAGAAGCCGAGTTGGCGCGAGTCCATGCAATGTTGGCGCACAATTCTAAGGTTTATAAGGTTTTCATCTATACATGCACTTATTATTTTTATTATAAATACTTATTGGTTTATATTTTGGGTGAATGAGAATTTTTGTTGTAGATAAATCTGGTCAATTTTGATGGCATGGTATTTGTTCAATTTTGTGTTTCCTTGCATGCCTTAGTTGTTTCTGTAAATAGTTCACATTTGGAATTTAATTTATTAAAGAGTTGATTAAAGACCTGTTTCTAATGTGAAAATAATTGTGACTTACAAATAACAATAATTTATGTTAAGATAAATTCAAAGTAAGATTAATAAGACTAACATTAGAAAAACAATTAAGTCGAGAAACAGCAATCGTATTACCATCGGTTTTATTGAACATCAAAAAGTGAACCTTGGGAAATTTGTTGAATCGAAGCAATGTCGTCGGTATGCCCAAAGTTTTTAAAATTGATTCAATATGTTACACTTATTAATTTTCTTCGTGTGCCCATAATCCATTTGGTGGAGTTTTTAAATAAAAGAGAACATCCATTCAAACATTTATTACCGATTTGATATCTAAAACACATTATTATTCTGTCACTGTTTCTATAATTTCCTTGTTATTGTCACTTACGTTGAACTGATAGTATGTACCTTGTTATTTGCGTACTTAATGATTTTTTTACTATTTATTGTACTATAAGCTGTAAGGTACCTTTTTATAAATAAAATATTCTTATTATAATAATGACGAATTGACAGTGGTTCTGAAAGAAGTCTAATTGACTAAATAAATGTTTGGGTTTGAGTTTACAACCTCCTTTATTTCGAACAGAAACTAGAACAAACGGTAGCGGAGAACGCTCGCCTGGAGCGCGAGTTACAGCAGCTGCGTCGCGCGTTGCGCGCCCGGCGGGCCGCACCGCAACCCAACCCGCACACCGCTCCCACTGCTATGTTAGAGGATGGTAAGTTATTTCAAGTATGAAAACACTTAACAAATAAAAAAAATATATTTTACGATAAACTCGCATACCGCTTCGACTACTATATGAGTGAGGATGGTAAGTTATTTGTATGAAAAATTGGTAAAAAACATTATTGTGAACAGCCTGCTGCGGGGACTGCTGATAGAAGTTAAAATTAATTATAATTTTTGCAACCGAACCTCAAGAAAAAAAATGTGTGAAAAATGGCAGTGATAGAGAGTTAGAGACTGACGGTGGAACTTGAAAGTAAAAACATTTAAGGCAATAGTTGCGTTTACAGTATATTTAAGTATTTTATTATATTTTTTGTACGCCAGTGTAATCTATCCCCTTATATTTGATCTCTACTTACCCTTAAGAATAATTAATTTCACAGAAGTGACACGAGTCCAACAACTAGTGACAGCGTTGCAGCGTCAGCGCCAAGAACTGAGCCGAGCGGTGCGACATCTCACGCAGCAGTCGCAAGCGTTGCAAACTACGCATAATGCCATGCCAGGTAGGTTTTGAAGAAAATGTTTATAGAGATTTAGTGTAGCGGTGTGTAGGGAGATGAAATTAAAGATAGCGGCCAATAAAATTTATATATTCCTCTAAATTACACAAAAATATATATTACTTTAATTACTACTAGACTGGTCGGTGGCGCGAATTACGGGACAACTGGGGGTGATGCTGTGTGACTGTGCGACGCGGCCGAAAATCCTGCGTCAGCACAGTACCTTTTATGTATTCAAATTCAAATGCTCAAAAAAAATTTTTTGCTAAAAAAAGAAGAAAAAATCAGCCTCAATTTTTTTTATTCGTACCACTTTTTGTGTATGAATTTTCTATTTACATCATTCCGTGCAAATGTTTCAAGTTAAGGAACGTTGGCTGTTCAGATAATTTTCTATTAAATTAATTGCTAGCAAATACCCACAATTTGTAATCGATTTATCTATTTAACTTAATTATAAAAAATAATAGCATAGATACCTAATTTACTTTCAGGTAAAAATCGTCCCACCTCGTACTGGCAAGAAACGAACCTAGATACCGGGCATACAATCGACCATGGCCAAGATTACGACTACGAGAGTCAGATCTTGCCTCCAGGGCATTACGGGCAGAGTAATGTGGAGCCGTTGTATGTGGATACTAGGGGACCAGGGGATGTGACGTCACCAATGACTAGTGAAGATATGCAGCATTCGGCTTTCGGTACGTTTTTAGATATTTTATATTATGAAATGATCCCAATATATGCATAACGTCGTTCATAATGCTATGTAATTACACAATATGCTATGTAATTTTGAGTAAGTTTGCGCCCTTTTCATTAACTTTTTTAGATTATTCTAAACAATTTGTCGGATTTAAATAAGGGTTTAATCATTTAAAAATGGTTACGTAAGTGTTAAAGTGTAGATACTATGTAGATGTAGTAGAAAAAAAAAACTATCACACTCTCATACAATAAAAATTATTTTCAGGTAACCTATCTAACGTGGAGAAGCAAGAAATAAAAACGGTACGCATCGTAAAACGGGAAAGCGAACGACGTCAACGAGACAGAGAACGATCTCTCCAACCAATGACCGACTGGTCATCTAACATTACCAATATCGACCAGTTCCTAGAAGAAGAATTAGTTCAACCCTTGAATAACTACCGGGCGTCATCTCTACCAAGAACAGATTATAACAAATTTGAAGAATATTATGCCAAGCAAAATACAGAAGCACCTTACCTAAGATTCGAGAAGAACATGGAATTAAGCCCTAAATACCCATCCAGCCCATCTTTATCCAACTATGACTATTCCCGTGATATTTCTATGAGCAGCTACACTAAAAGCTACGATAGATCTGGTTACGACAGAATGTCATTATCCAACCAATATTTGAATAGCCCTACGGATAGTGCAAGAACATTAACAAATGACCCCATTTCGAAGACCAGTAGCGTGATGAGTTTGACGAGGTCTAATATAGAATTGTCACCGATATTTAAAAGTGAAGCTGCGAAACAGATAATTACAGAAATGTCGGATACGCAGAAAAATGGTTCTCTCCATAGACGTCAAGTTCCAAGGGAAAAGAGGAGGCACTACACGGCACCGCATCATTTGAGTGCTAAAACTTTGAATGAGTTGCCAAAGGATAGTTACAAACATGATGTAAGTTGAAAATATTTTTTTTTTTTAATTTTTGTAGGATTGTGTTGATGTAGATGTATTGATATTGCGGCCTGCAGGTGCGTATGGTGGATGCTTATCGCTTTACTTCATTTAACGGTTCTGGGATTTTTTTTATTAACCTTTTGAAAAGGATGCTCTTAATGGGTTAATTCAAAAAAAATCTTCAAATTAACCAAAAGATAATTTAACTTTTTATCATAACTCAACATTAAAAGTACTAGCATTAAAATAAAGAAACAATTAATAGGATGGATTTGACAAACGCAATGTACTTTGCGTTTTATATGAAGGCTTAGGTAGGGTTTGATTTATTAAAAAACTACACAAGAAAAGAAGCCTCGCAAAGTGGGGCTCTGCCGTCTCATAACGGACGCATGGTAAAATTAAATTCTCAGTATAATGTGTTTTTGTGTGCATTGTTAACTAAAGTGATTTTTTTGTTTATTTATAACTAGCTATCCGCTTGCGCCTTCGCTCACTTTGTCTAAAACCTAATAAATGATATACGTCTTAAACCTTCCTCTTGAATCATTCTATCTTATAAAAAAACCGCATCAAAATCCGTTGGGTAGTTTTAAATATGATTTATACTATGAAGTGATATATGTAATTGACAGGCAATGGGCCGTTCGGTGGACGACGCGGACATGGAGCGAGCTCTGCGGGGCGCAGCGCCCGACGTGGTTCGCTCAGCGCTGCCCAACAAGCCCGACTCTATCGACCAGCTACTCGCTGCGCCGCAGAAGATCGTCATCCCGGAGCGATATATTCCTGAGAAGGTACTGACCTGAGATACTGATCGATTTTCTTTAGGGACAAATAGGTGATCAGAAGATCGTCATCCCCGAGCGGTACATTCCTGAGAAGGTGAGTGCGCTACGGAACTGTACCATCTTGTTCCGCCATCCCCATTCTTCCATCGATTGTCGAGGCGCACAGATTCTAGGCATCGCCATATGGTGGAAGTTCCATGTACCCGGACTAAGCGGTTCGATTCCACGTTTTTTATCCGAACCGCGAGGGACTGGAACATGCTTCCTGAGTCTGTGTTCCCCGACGAGTACAATATGGGGGTCTTCAGCATCGCGATCACTACGGAGTACACGGTGACGGCGTCCGCTCCGCTCAACACTTAGAACGCTCGCTTCGCCACCGGCAGCTTGATTCTAAAAATAGCCTAATTTAGAAATCCAAGGGTTCACATTATGGAGTTCATATTTACGGGTCAGATTATTTTATTGTATTTTGAGACTGAATTACTTGATTGCATATTAAGCTATTGCATAGGTTCTATCGCGGGCCTTGAGTGCTGGGACCGAATTCAGAAATTCCGTAACGAAAAAACCTCACGCTCCCCACTCCGACGGTCACGGAGATGTGGCTTGAAGGCATAGCATGCAATAGCTTTACCGCGGCAGTCCCCGAGTGCCACACGTCTTTTGTTTATTTTTTACAAAGATGTATTTCGCAATTCTTTAGCAATAAACTGCTGGTCAAATTCAACTATACATAGTTATTTATTTCTAATCTTCTTATTTACAGCCGCCAGAACTTTCTCCTGAAGAACAACAGAAGAGGCAAGAAAAAGTTGAATCTATCAAGAAGATGCTTACGAGCTCTTCAGGAGATGCAAGCAACAAGGTACTTGGAAACCAATCAACTTAACATGTAAAATAGATTTAGTTCCCAATACTAATTCACCTGGAAAATAGAACTTTGAACTATAATCATAATTAAAAACAAATTATCAATAGCGTAAGGAGTATTCATCGGAATACATATTATAAAAAATAAATTTCTTACCTTACGTTTATCATTTCATATTTCATAATATCATTTAATATATTGTCTTCTAACCTTTTGTCGAATCTTTAAATCCATTTTCACTTTATTGAATAAATGTAGTCTTGCATCCTGTCTTGTTCCGCTTTATCATATATGAATGTATTGCATGTTTCATTACCATTCTCATTATTATCCTAAAGTATACTTCTATGTTATCCAAATGTATCGTAAATGTGCTTGCAGATGATCATTGAGTAGTTAGAGTTCACAAGTTACTACTACTATACTCCTATAAACTAATACTACTTCTATAAACACTTTCCTTTTATTCTCTAAATCTTAAACTATTAAAATTTCAAATTTAAATTTTCATACTGTTTTACACATTGTATTTATCATCAAATTGACCATCTTTGATCTATCTATTTTGATCCTCTTTATCATAATTTCTTGTATTCTGATAGTCGTTTTCATCATCAATTACCCTTATTGTTTATTTCTTTCTTAAACGTACTTTGGCATTTTTAATGTAAACTTAAATGGTTAATAAATTGTTAATGGCATCACTTTGAACTTTAAATTTTCTAATTATATCTATACCTTTATCATCACAAACATTAAGTTATTTTAAACGTATGTTAATCCTAGTATTTCAAGTAGAAAAATACCCTATAAAAGAATTGATGTTATCCATATCCCACTCTTGACACTAAATTCAAGAAAAAATAGTACATTTTTGAAACTAAAACCACGAAAAATAGTAAAAAATCATCTGCAAGCACAAAGCTTGTTGCTTCGAATGTTGGCTGTACATAACGAGCTGTATACATGTTAGAGCCCGGACGGCGAGAAACGGCAACGGGAACATTTGCTTCAGATGAATCAGATTCTCGCCAAGCAGGTCACGGAGATGAGCAAAATTATAGCCGGTAAGTTTGGAGTGTCGTTTTTGAGAGCTGAAATTTTTATATTAACATAAAAAAATACTTTTTCTAGATCTGTACCCCTAGTGTGAGTTTGATCGAGTACAAAACGTTACTATTGCGTCTGCGTTCCAGCCGAATTAGTATGGGAAATCGAACAGCGCCCCTAGCGGACGTATGGGGACGTATGGGGAAGCTTTGATTCCCCATACAAATTTCGCTGTGACGCAGACGCGATAGTAACGTTTCGTACTCGATCAAACTCACACTAGCCCCTCTGAGAAAGGTCACTTTCCCTAAAATATAGAGGGAAGCGCCTTCTTAGACCACATATTGGCTTAATATCAGACGAGATTGTGGTCAAGCGCTTCCCTTTTGTCAATAAAAAAATCTTGAATATTATGACTCTTTAGTTAGAAAATGTTAATTTTTCCTATTGTATAATTGGGAATGACCTAATGACTTAACGTTGAAAGAGCCGTCTCTTCAGAATAATGATGACTTTAAAATATTAGTTATTTTTGTAATAAGGCTCTCTTGGACGATCACAATAACGATGATTTTGATTTTTTTTAATGAAGTTTGTCGTTTGATGTATTAAATTGTTTATAAATCAATTATTGCTGATTTTTAATTATTTCTTGAACTATAAAAACAATTTAATGCATATATACTAAAGTGTTTTATTAACTCTTAATTGTTTGCTACGTAATCAGTAATTTCACTGTAGCAGCGTTTTGATATAACTTTATTTTGTTATTTTATTTTGCACTTTTGTTATTTGCTACTATAAGAATTAGCATACGCATGAACGCATGTTTTGATTCTTTTTATGAAGACAGGTATAAAAAAATATTAAAAATAACTATTAAGCTATTCCTGTCTTTGTAAATAAATGTTAGTTGATGTGTTGTTGCATTAAAAATTTATAGTTGCGAATGATTAAAATGATACCAAATTACATATTAAGGAATACAAAAGAGCTAGTTTTCTATATTTTCATTACTTACACTAAATCTTTACATAAACATTAGTTTCCTGCTCGAGTTAAATATCACAATTGAAGTAGTGTGCAACATAATATTATAGATTTCATAAATAATTCTTATTCAGTTCTTTTTCTTAATTTCCACTCAGCTCTTCGAGGTGAATAAAATAGATTTTTACCCCTATAGTATATTTCCTAAATTATCCCAAAAGGTATCATTTTAAGCCTTGCGCCATGCAAATTCTTATAACACCAGTGACTAACGATCACGTGTGTCCGCAATCCGCATGTAACAATTGGCTTGGTGTCACTCAACAGGAACCAACACAGAGCAAGGGCCGTCCACAGCGAACTGAAACATTTAGCAATTTAGTATCCATATAATATAGCTAAGCACTAAATTGGCAATACGGACGGTCCTTCGAGAATCTTCGTCGCAGCATGGTTTCCTTTGTGCATTTTGTTGTGAGTAGTTTTTTTTTGTTTGTTGCGTTTTTTTTAAGTGAAACTTCTTTAGGTGCGTTGAGAGTAAAATTTTAAGGCGTTATGGCAATACCGTCATCATGGAGTATGGTGACGATTTTGGTATCTTTGAATCTTGCTAAAGAAGTTTCACTTCTGACACGTGTGTTCGCCACACACGCTCTTTTTTGTCTGTGCTTCGTGTCTAGATATATTTTAACTCCGTTTGTCATTTGACAGTGAAAGCATTGGAAGAGCTGCCTCTTCAGAATAACGCGGAGGATTCCGACCTATCGCCGGACGTTGAATTGCCAATTTACCAACAAAGAGAGAACTTTTTTTCGTAAATAAATGTATTGCTTTTAATAAAGAAAATTGTCTTGCCTAAACGAAGCCCCAATGTATATGTCTAAACAGCTTTTGCCATATTTTAATGTTATCTTTAGCTAAATATTTGATATTGTTAGCTATTGGTATTGGAACTCGGTGTTGCATTAGTTAAAAATATTGACGTTGTTATGCTTATGGATATTCGTAACTAGATACAGGTAAATATAAAAAATAACATGACCAATTTATAGAAGACCCCAAATGCAAAGGCTATGGTGAACCTTTTTAAAAACGATGAAGCTTATCTTCATTGTAGAATACATATAATGATATAACGTTAAAAATATTCTATAACTGATGAAATTATAATTATATCAATGAGCTAAAAGTTACTGTTTTCAATGTAAGGTATATATTAATCAATTTGTAAATTAAGTATTTAACCTATATTATTTAAAGATCAGTACATTTCATACGTTTTTTTACAAAAAACGGTATTACAACATCACAACACTGATTAAACAAAGATTAACGAAGTCGAAAATGAAATTATTATAATACTGTATGTATGTATGATTTACCTGTTTAAACTTAATGTTCGTAATGTTTGTGTATAAGTAGTACATATCAAACGAATACCATATTATTTGTATCTTTATACATAGGTGATGCTTTTAGGAATTGAGTATTTAATATTGGCTCAAATAAAACATTCCCTATAGAAATGTGTACGTTATTTCCTGTAAAATCAATTATTTTGTATTTAATGTCTTCTGACAGCGGCCTTTGATCACGATTATACTTATGACTTAGTATGCCTACTTATACAAAACGATGCCATGTTAATTAATAAATTAGACCTTAGATAGTGCACTTATTTTTTTTGTACCTACGACAGTAAATAAATTTAGTTTTAATACGCGTGAATATAGTTATTCCTCATTTGTTCGTTGTTTTATTGTCTGTTGTGTTCGAACGAATTCAAATGCGTTTTAGTATTATTCGTTAATAAAATGTTATACATTTTTATTTAATTTATTTTTAAGGTGACGTGATTGTTTTCCAATTGAAGTGAATGTACAAAATTCGATGTTAATCCTTTTATTGTAGATTTTCATTTTCTTTATGTAATTACTAGGTATTAATTTTCCCTTAATGAACGATGATCACAATTCGTATGCCATGATATTTTACCATATTATTATTTGTAAATAAACTAATATTGCACATAGTTCGTCAATTGTAGAGATTATTAAACTTCTTATGAATAAATAAATATATCAAGCTTGTTTTTCTAACAGCTTCGTGTATAGAAGCAACGAATTGGTAATCCTTGTGATATAAATATATATCGTATATATACTTCTTCATATATATATTGAACGTAGAATAGTATAGTCTAAGATCCCACTGTAGGATTAATTCGTTCATAGTTTTTTTGATGAAACCAAAATTTTATGTATATTTATAACTAGCTGTGCCCCGCGGTTTCACCTGCATTGCTCCGTTTCTGCTGGTCTTAGCGTGATGATATATAGCCTATAGCCTTCCTCGATAAATGGGCTATCTAACACCGAAAGAATTTTTCAAATTGGACCAGTAGTTTCTGAGATAAGCGCGTTCAAACAAACAAACTCTTCAGCTTTATAATATTAGTATAGATTAGGAGAATATATATCGGCTAGATTTCCAGTCAAAATTTGGCCGCAAGCATGTTTAAAATTTTGGTTTCATCAAAAAAAAACTATGAACGAAGTAATCCTGCAGTGGGATCTAGTACTAGTAGGCCCGGTACTATCAGCCTATAAAATAAAGCTTTAAAATACTTATGACTTAACCCTATCGTATGTTAATATATTAAAGTTAACCTATACTTGTCTAATCCTATCTTTAATCTATGTTAATGCTGGAATGGTAATATTATATTGTAAATGTATACAACATTGCTTATCTTCATAGTGGATAATATATTAACTAGATTAAGTTTTCCCTTAATTTCTTAATAAATCTTGTAAGGTTAAGTGTTTGACTTGAGATAAATGTTTTTGTTTCTATTATTTCTATTCTTCATGAAAATATTTGCAGTGTAGTTTTGGTAATGCTATTTTCTTATATTACCTTACTTCCTTTAATATTTCTTTCAATTTAAGATCTTAATATACCTCTATTGTAACGTACTGTATGATAGACAATAAATTATTTGTTCGTAACTGTTACCAAAACTACATATTATTTCTATAGTACCTATGTATTTGACTTTTCATACTTAAGGCTTCTCTTAAGCCACAGAAATGATTTATCTACCCTTCTCTGCCTATCTCATGGACTGTTCTTATATCATTTATACATAGTCAATTATGTACGTATTCTATCCTTATGAAAACAAAGATTGTTTTATAATGTAATATTGTATTGGAAAAATAAAAGATATATGAAATAATGGTTGTTTTTTTTTATTCCTATCACAAGTCCCATATGATTTTATTCGTTATTTTAACCTGTAAAATAATATAGTAATTTACAAAAGTATAATCACAGTATTACCATTATTTCCTACAGTAGTGCGACGAATGTACTTGTGCAGAGAAACGGAGGGGAACTGGCGGGGGTCGGGCGACGCGGGCCGCGTAAAGCAAACACGCTTAGTTTGCTTTACCTAGCGCGAAAGGATGACGCAGTCGTATTTTTTGTGTAATAATTTTATTATACATAGGTACTTACATATTCTATTATGGCGCGCACAAACTGTTCGGTTTACGGATGTAAATCTACATTGAAATCCCAGAAGGAAACAATATTTCAGAAAGATTGTATTAATTGTATCTGTTGAATTAAAATCAAAGCTATGTATATATGTTGTCCTCATTATTTTCTAATCAGATTGTACATCCCAATGCGAATGCATTACTAAGTTAAATGTTATAATATACAATTAAAAACATCCAAAAATAAAGTGTCCACGTAAATAATATTTAGCAGTGCAATATCTGTAATTATATATTTATGAATTACATCAGATTTAATAATCGCAATTATTTTGAATGTACATATGAATAAAGATTTCATCATAATATTAATAATCACAATTGTTTTATTTCCCATTTGTTGCAACCCTAGCGTATTTTCGTGTGGCAGCGTCATTACCTACGCTGGCGGCGGCATCGCGCGACTTCAAAGGCGATTCCTTACTGTAGGAAATAATGGTAATACTGTGGTATAATAGTAATTTATAAAAGTATAATAAAAAAAAAATATATTATGTTAAATCTGCACAGAAAACAGCTTTAGCACGTAATTTACTCTATATAAACGTGATATAAACTTATACCACAGATTAGATATGTACTAGTTATCATACTTATATTATAAAGCTGAAGAGTTTGTTCGTTTGTTTGTACCCACCAATCACAGGAGCTGCTGATTCGATTTCAAAAATTCTTTCACCATTAGATAGGTCCCACATATTATTATGATCACTGATTGCTGCAGGCTCAATATGTAGGTACCTACTATCAGCGAAGCCGGTGCCGACTGCTAGTTATTGATATTTTCAAGCATTCTAATAAATTGAATGCCATTAATATTAGAAATTAATTATGTAAAAACTTATCCCTATCCGTTCAGCTAGTTAAACTTGATCCTGTTAGATAATAAATTATAAGTAACCAAACTCAACATTAAAAAAAATTAAAAATAAAACTTTATTTGACCTATTGTTGTACAATTTTAGATATGAGGCTCTGGCTCTCTCAGTCCCTTCCCTTAATACATTATGATCATGATAAAGTAAAAAAATGAAAGGGTTCTATTCCTGAGCATACTCAAGCGTAAGAGAAAAAAAAAGACTCGATTAGTAAAGTATTTCGGTCGCTATCGTGTTAACAAGAAAATCCTCCGCACATACAGACACACGGACGTCCAAGACAGAACTTTTTTAAACAGTTTTTTAACTAGTTTAAATAACAAAAATGACATCAAAAATATCATGAATGTTAAAAATAGTGTTTTTTCTTAATATGTGTGTGTATGTATTATCTTACAAGTGCAATGTATGATACATAAAGACATTTTAAGTTTGAAAAATCAGATGTTTTGCGCGAAGCGACAGTAGTACCCACCTCAACGCTTCGCTTATGAGGCGTGCAAAATCGAAAAAGTCTAGTCTATGACCTTTTCATTATCAAGATAAGCTCATGTGTACATAAAATAATCGATCAATGAAGAACATGTCTACAAGCATTGTTCACTGTTCAGTAAATCGCTATTGATATGCTCATTTAATAACCATCTTAAGATATTCACTTTTCTTTGATTCCTATAAAATATAAACAGTAGATACCTACGTTATACCAACACTCGGATATAAGTCGTAACACGAAACACCTTGACTTTTGGATTCCGTTGTATTGTTAATCTTCACGTTGTATACAGTTGGCATTACAAATAGTAGCTGCATCTAATGAATCCTAACATTTGCCAGTATAGAGATCTTTAGCTCACGAAGAATTCGGCCCGCAGCGACACGCTATAACATTTTGTAGATTGTTAATAAATCCTCGATTTAATTTATTGTTTGTATAAATATAATAATGGAAACCTTTTGTTATTAGTGGAGAAGCGATTTGTCATTTGAGGCACATCGGATCGAAACTTATAGCAAGATTTAAAATTTTAATACGTTGGACTGGTATCGTGGTATGAGAACAACCAAAAATTAATTGTAAAAGAATAAGTTTGATACTGATACGTTTTTCTCTTCTTTTTTAGCTCTAAATTTTTGTTAATGTTAGGGGCGTTATTTTGTAGTTAATATGTAGGTATATTCTTCGCAAAACTTAAGTCTGGCTCTACCTACATCATGTGCCGTAATTCGTAAATCGTATTTATTGACTTCATTGATACATTCTACAAAACTGTATAATAGCTATTATAAAAGAAAATGTTATATTCGTTAATTCATCAATAAAAACGATTCAATTAGTCCTTAATCCTTATTGACCAAGTAATATTAAGTAAGCTAAGTATTATTACCAAAAGTATATTTTCTGTCCCATTGCACGTAGGGTTGCATAAATAAAACATTTTCATGGCGTTTGGAAAAAACAACATGCATTAGAATACACATTCACATACAATGATACAAGTAAGTTATAAATGTTTATTGAAATGTGAACATTTGAACACTTTTTATCTATGTTAATACCACCATAATAAATTACCTACTGCTGGTAAAGTATGACATAAATATTTCAAAACAATGTTTTAACATGAATTAACATAGTAGGTATGTTAATAATACATAGTTATTATAAACACCTGTATTTTGTTTATTTTATATTTTTATAAACAAAAACAAAAATTTTTTCATATAATATATGGGAATAAATTAACATTTTTAATATTGACCCTTTATTACTTATAGTATAAGATATGGTATGATATGCCTTGTAGCTTGTAGCATAGCTGTTGAAAGCTATGTTATTCAATGTATCAACTTAATAGGTGGATCAGAAAATACATGTCATTATTTCTACTAAAAAAGGATAAGATTATGTTATCAATTATCTCGATTATCGAATTAACATAAAAACAAATCGTAACATAAAAACATTCACACACGAAGAATTATTGATAGAAAAAGCAATTAGCCTTATTGTTTCGAAACATGATATGAGATTTTATGCTCAATTTCCTTTCTTTCACTGGGTTACAGAATAAATTAATTTATAAGATAAAATACATTTT
Organism: Colias eurytheme; assembly: GCF_061535395.1. NCBI lineage: Eukaryota > Metazoa > Arthropoda > Insecta > Lepidoptera > Pieridae > Colias > Colias eurytheme. The sequence continues at coordinate 5,105,434 of NC_142999.1, read as the reverse complement.
TAAAAGTTGGTATCTCGATTGATCGAGTGACAGTATACTTAAGAAGCACTGACTCAAGTAAAAAGAGCGCACATTCAACCTCTATTCGAAAATATATTGCCGTGAACATTCTATTTTTCTAGTATTTGAGTTTCTATAATAATATATAATTGTATTGAGAATTATTTTAGATAAATATTTTATATTTAGATAAGGTAAAATTTGAAATTTCACGCTTTTATTTTAAGAGCTGATTCAAATATATTATCGTATAGATTCAATAGTAGAGTTTCCCTTATCGTGAGCAACATCATAATAATATACACACACATACATCCAACAAAATAAAAACATTTCACGGTTTTTATTTGTATTTTTTTTCGTTAAAGCATGTTAAAGTACGAGTAAAATTTTCCCATTTTTTTAAAAGTGTCTCCAACAATGTTCATGTGTGCCTTTTTTCAGTGAAACTGGTTTATTTTGTATTGAAGTTTATTTGAGCTGTTTCGAAGAGTTGAAACTCAAAATATCTATAGGTAGATACATTAATTATCTTGACAGCCTTAATTCATATGGAACATTAAACAGCCTTATCATAATTAGTAATAACTTTATAAAAATCACCAATTCCAGAAAAAATATCTTACAAAAAAAGCAAACACCTACTAATTAAAATGTACAATAGCTCCAGCAGACAGAAATAAATTCCTACAATATTTACGCAGTTTTCCGCGAGGGACTCAAAAATGTTTCCGCAAAATAAATAACTAACGTATTCACAAAATCAAACACCCACATCTGTTCCGTCACGTCCAGATCAATTTTTAATGCGCATACACAAAGTACACGTATGCTAATATGCAGTTGTTTGTCCTCAAATCCATTGTGATGTGTTTATTATGATTCGATTCGTGTATCTGGCACGCGTGAGATCAATGTCGGCCGCTCTTCCTTCCGTTAGCTTGACATCTTCAGATACACCCACGATATTCGCGCTCAAATACTGTGTGGACACTATGCTTTTATTTTTGAGCGGGATATTGGCATTATATTTGACTGATTGAATATTTGAATAGGAACTAGGAAATGATTATGGTTGCATTTAAATGGTATCTGCTATAAGAGTATCTTCTATAAACTACTATAGGATGATATCGTAGTTATTCTGTGCTTGGAATATTGTATATTTGTCTCAAATATTATTAATTGTATTTTAAAGAGATAAATAAAAAGCCAAAAAAATATGTAAAATCTTTATTACAAAGAATTTAAGCTGTCTTCCTGTACCCGATGATGTTATCTGAAAAATGGAAAAATCTATTAAAATTTAATAAAAATATAGTGAATTGAAAAAATCGTTATTGACTCAAGTCATATTATATTTGTTTCATTTGTGATAATATATATACTTGAAGATGATAATTCCTAATTTATTATTAAATTAAATAATAACTACCTATATCAAGATAAGATATTATAAATCTATATTGAAAACTTCAAATTCGCATGCGGATAGCAAGCATACAATAAAATCCATGGTCACCCTATTATTTCTGATATAGGTTTATTCGGTTCAAGTTTGTGGGATCCGTTGCAGCCTGTATTCGATATATAAGAGCGCTAACAATATGCATAATTTATGCAAACAACATCTGAGGAGATCTTGTGAAGATATTGGTACTTGTTTATCAATTCAACATAGAGATTGTAAATGAATGGAAAAGGAAGGAAACATATTTTATTCTGCTATTTTTATCGTACCTTTACATGGATGAATACAGATTCCGAGATTTGATCCCGAGAGAATAGACATTGTTGTAAACGCTTGCCTACAATGTCGGTACTTTGTCCAAGGGCGCCTGTTTGAGTAATCTACACCCCACTAAGCGTTTAAAGTCCTTTATTTAGTTTGTAGAAAATGCTTTTATTTAAAATGTTAGTCTAAATTTATCTTGATTTAGTATAATGGCTATTTGGCGATTTAGTATAACTTTTGTCGGCAAGAGTGATAGCTGTAGTCGCTTTATGGATTGCGACTGATCGTCGAATGCTCTAGCTTTACATATTATTATATTATGTAGGTAATAAAGTTTTTATTACATTCATAAATGCACTTTTAAAATATTGATTTATACGAGCGCCCTTTTTTTCATACATTCTTTATGAAAACTTCACATACCATTTTTGTGACTGTAATCAATTTATGATTGTATTTTCAATCAATTAAGGTCAATTTTATGCATGTTTCAAGTGTTTTTGCAACCAGAAAGCTGCTATTAAAGATAGTATTGAAGAAAGGTGTTTGTTGTATTTACGTCAACGTTAAAATAAATATAGTACTGAGCATTGTTAACTCTGGGATAAGGGGCTTTGTCAGACATAGTACCTACTTATTACCTCTAAAGGACCCAGGGGCGCCGGGTTTTTAAAATTCTCGTGGGTGCTCCTGGAGCTGGAGTCCAGTTTTTTAAATGACATAGTTACCTAGCTACTTATAATTTTGTTATATATCTAGGTGTCGCCATTTTGTATGGCGATCAATCCATCGAGATTCAAGAAGTCAGAAGTACTTACAACGGAAGACTAAATCTATGAAAGCGAAGCTGCGTACGGAAGTCTAGCTAGTAATTACTAAATGGACACAAGAAAATACAAGATTGTTTCTAGGCGCGCGTATTACGTTTAATAATTATGTTTATTATTTAGATCGCGCGGGTTTGTTGAAAGATGAGAATTATTATTTTAAATATTCATAGTCGTGGACCTCATGGGTGCTCGGCACCCACTATTTACCTCTCGTGGGTGCTGGAGCACCCGAGCACCCACGTAGTCGGCGCCCCTGAAAGGACCTCTTGGAAGCACTCCTGACGGTTATCCATAGGAGTGTGACTTCAATTATGTCGCAAATAAAAGTCATGTTTGAATGTATGAAAGGATTTATTTTCTGGCTTATATCATAGAGACAAGAAAAAGAATATCGATATGGGATATAAAAGCTATTTAACATTTTTAAGGATAACAGTAGATACAATACCAAACTATCAACTTATTTTCAATAATATTATATTAAAGGCAATATTAATATAATTTCAGAAATTAGCCTTTTCTATAGTCGTTAATAAAGAACGATTCATTTTATGTCAGTGGGTTAATTATAATACCAATTAAATTGATCAAGATTCAGACGATTATAAATTCTACGTTGCTTAGATAAATGTTAATCGGCTATTGTATTTGGTTGTAACATTCAAGTGTTCAAACTGAAGACTTAATAGTTTTATTAATACTTTACTATCTCAATCAATCAATACAATTATTTTATTGGGGTAAAAAAGGAAGTTATGAACGTAGGTGATATGTAGGAAGACATGAATGAGCCCACAGTGAACAGAAACCAACTAATAAAATTAATTTACCAAAAATTAACCTTAACATGTGAAAAATTATTAAGTAAATTTTAAACTGATATATCATCTATCGAACAAATTAAATATTTAAGGCAGTAAATTTATATCAAAATAAGGTTTAATTATCTTTAATTCTATATTTTATTTCACTTTATTACTAGACAATCTTTAAAAATATAATAAAACACATTTATGTCTTTGTTTAAATAAATTGAAGCTATAAAATCCCTGTTGAGAACTCATTAACTTGAATTTTTATACATTTCCCCCGAGAGTCGAGCTATCAAATAGTGAATAGAAGAAGAAGTAGTTTAGTTTTTAACTGCGTATGTAATCTTTTCTATCTTGAATATAAATAATTCTCCTGTATGTCTTCAACACCTATCCTTTTTTTAATATTTTATTTTTAATATTTGGTTATAAACAGTTTATTTTTTTTCATTAAGATAACCTATTTTAAGTTAAGGAAGAGCCCTTCTGACATAGGTTTTCTCTTAAACTTACAAGGAGGGCCCTACTACTCCATATTGTGTAAAATTTAGAAACGAAATAAACTACTTTTATTTTGTATTGTTTTATTTTATCCATTCTTAAACGCTCTATTTATACCCGACTGGGAAAGAAGGACAGTTATGTTTTTCAAATGTATGAATGTATACTTCTTTGGCGTGCTCTACAGCCCAAACCGCTGGACAGATTTTGATTTATGAGGTGTCGCTGTAATCGTCAGAATTGTGGTAGTGAAACTATATAAATTAGAAATAGCCTATTAGCAATAGTCATTATAATGCCGGGTTTATTTTTTTATAGTAATGATAATTCTTGTTTCAAATTGTGTTGAGTCAATTGGTCTGTAAGTGCTGTCGTTACTGTTAATTTTTTAATGTGAAACGCTATTTACGAGAAGACTACGACTGCCACTAATATGGTAAAATAATTATGCCTAAATAGCATAATATTAAATCTCCGGTCACACAAAAATACTACAACTGTAATAACTTGGTACTTGTACTTAAAGCTAAAGGTTTAAAATTTATGTGGCACAAGTAATAAATTGAAAAATAAAAATCATGGGGACATTTAAAGACCGGTTTATATGCATTTAAGGAAATGACCAGAACGATGCTACCTCTTAAAAAGGAAATAAACATAACGCGATTTGAGTTCAGTAATAATTTCAAATGGCTAATCATTTTAAATACCTTTTACCGGTATATTTGTTTAAATGTTTACGTACCTAAATAACGAAAACTTGTTATAAAACTGGACACATTTTATGTATCAATAAAAATTTGTGAAGTATACCTATTTTTAATGATCTACAATTTGTTTTTAATGTTTCGTTTCCTTTTATAGCGATGAAAGAAACTTACAAATGTTCGATAGTAAAGATGATATACCTAGATGATAACTCATATCTATTTAAATTCTAGGAGATTCGTAATGACCTAAATTGTATAAAATAATAATATTAATTCCTATTAAATGGAAATGAAATGGAGATTTTATTGTGAAAGTAGAATATTAAAAATCACTTTCGCATATTTATAATGAAAGTAAAAGAATATTGTATTTCATTCATTTTATTAAATGCTTTGATACCTAATGTTTAAATTTGTCATCATTTTTATAGTAGTAGTAGTATGTATCTAGTAAAAATTTTAGTATCTTTTCATGCCATACCGTAAAAGCAAACAATTTATTGTTTACAAACAAATTCAGGTTTACATCGCTTACAAATGTGTTTATCGCAAATTACGAGCAAAAATGTAGTAATGCAAAAGTTTTGTTTAATACTAAGTGAGTTTTAATGAGTAAAGTTATTCTCTCGGAAGTGGGAGAGTTTTTAAATATAAGAGCTAAGATTTTCTAGCGCGGTATTTGTGTGATGATAAATTTAAACATTGTTTTAATATAGAATGTCTCGTTATTTCACAGGGCATAAAAATCAATAAACTTCGAAAACATTTTGTAGTAGGTCACTGAAACTTGTTTTTGTTTAAATATCCTACATTATTCAAGTGGTCCAAATTCCGTGTTAAAAATAAGGTTCCAAAGCTATTTTCAGATTAAAAAAAAGAAATGATTTTGTTTTATTAAACGTGGAATCCTACAATGAAGTTAATTTGTACGACTGTAAGTACTTTGTTATATAGACTATTAAAAAGACAATTAAATTACAATTATTATCTATTTAACACAACTTTTACCGTATCCTGTGTTTTATCGAATGCAGTGGCAACTGCTGGTAACGAATCCTATCTTACAATGTTTAAGTACAATAACACTATATTCTGCATCCGTAAGGGTTAGTTAATTATCAAGTGCTCTTGTTGTTTACCGACAGTCTTTCCACCAGCTGTCAAGCCATAACGGGCTGTGTAATAATACGAGTTTAACTGGAGCATAAACTGGCTTAGATGCCTCTAAGAAGCAAGCAAGATATTTATAATATAAGCGACATAAGCATAAATTAAATAAATGTAATGAGATCTCAGGGAGGGAATTGAAACCTTCACTGTAATACTGGTTTCCGAACCGTTGCTTGACCCGCTGTTCCCACCGATAGGTATCATACACTGCACTTTTTGGCAGTACTTGATCATTTGTATAGAGGCTGTTCTTTTAATGAACAACAATAATTTGTTACAATTTTTTTACTGTACACGTACTGCTGGACACGCATGTTCGGATCCCGCCACATAAATTTATTAGTCATTTAATGGTATAAAACTAATAGGAAAGAATGTATCCGAAATAAAACTCAAGTCGTATGTATATGTCGTGGCCATATCGTAGATTTGCTCATTTCATGAAATGGCCAATTTAGTTTGGCCAGATGGTTAAATCGTCAACGTTTCACGATTTGGTCATCGACATTTGGCCAGATCAGATGAGTATGAAGTATATCATTATATCATTATTTAATAATCAACTCTACTATATTAACTGTTAATTAATAACAAAATCTTTAATGATTTGGTTGATTTTTGATACTCATAATGGCACAAAATTCTTGCAGTTAATTACTTTAACGGTATAAGAAGCTAATGAGGTGATTTAAGAAAAAAATTTCAAGCGTAGCTAGTAAAATGATAGTATGAAAGTGAACGAATAAAGCCTGCTGAATTGAATGTTATACCGAAAAGGCTTTTGTAGGTACAAGTAATTGTACGAAATATTTAGCATCCAATAAAAATAGAGAAAAAAATAAACATTTAATTTTTTTTCTTTGACTGCGAAAGGCTTAATAAAACTTAATTTGTTTATTATAAGTGAATTTTTTTTTCCATAAAATAACATTGCATTGTCTTAGGCATACTCTCTATGGCTATGCAATTATATTACATAAGGGAAATGATAAAAAATAGGAAATGTTTCAGTTAGTGGTTTTAGGACTAATGTTGTAACTTTATTCGTTCTGCTGTCTCGCTTACGATAATAATTCCGTACTTAGGATTCTTAAATGGCGGGTTAAAATATTTCAAGAAAGTGGTGTTCGTTACATGTTCAATTATTTCATATTTCTTATTGCTTAGTTGTTAGTATTTTTTCATGTTCTAAGTATTCCCTCATCTCGACTTATATTATACAGCTGAAGACTTTGTTTGTTTGAACGTGCTAATCTCAGGTGTTAGATAGCCTATTTGTCGAGAAAGGCATAGGCTATATTATATCATCACGTTAAGACCAACAGGAGCGGAGCCGCAGGGCACAGCTAGTTTGTGATAATTGTACTTATTAATTAATCATATATTAATTTACTGAAAATAAAATAAAATTTGAAATTAATCAATTATTATCGTGAATTTAACATTGTTTGTATCCTGTTCTATCCGAATACAATTTCAAAGATTTGTGGGTCTTTTCTTCTTTTTATATACTTCAAAATATGTAGCACCTTTTAACAAAAATTATTGCAGCAGCGCATCTCAGCGCACCCTTTGCGCGTCGATGATGCGCGTGCGCATATAACCGCCTTGCAGCGTGCTCGGGGCGCAATCACACGCACGCCGTCGAGTCGCGAGCCGTGAGTATCTAATATTTTACTAATGTGAATGTTTTTGTATAAAAAATAAATAAAAAAACGTAAATAAAAATACCTACTCCTGTTAATAAAATAGTGGTGTAAATAAACAGTGATAAACTACAGTGCATAAATTTTATATTGGCAATTTTGGTAACGAACGCGATGCTATTGTTTATATTTTTTGAACGTGTACGCAGACTCAAATAATAATATTTTAAACAAAGACATACTTATTTAACGGAAACGTAGAGCAAATCTTCAATATTACATTAAAATATATCTACGTAGAAAAAATAATTACACTGTTACGAACTAAATTAAATTTTATTAGCGAATACTATTAAATTTAATAATAGCCAAAAAAATTGGCTATTAGTGTAATGACATGTGATATTTATGTTGTCGAACCAAGCTAAATTCAAGTTATAATTAATTTTGACTTAAATGTTAATAGTGTCCAGTTACATTAAATAATAATAATTGTGACATATAAATAATAATTAACTTTTATTGCCTTAAATTGAATTATTACTAAGTATAATATAATTACAAATTTAACAATTTCATTAATTTAAGTACATATTAGGAAAATATAATGCTAAATGAGTAATAATTATTTTTGATTGGCCATTTACTAGATTTTTTGCATTCAAATGAAGCTAATTAGTAAGTCTCTATTGGAAATTTAGTGAGCGGTTATTTCTTTGTTCTTTTAAAATAATAATCATCTTTCTTAATTTAAATATTACTTGTAAATATAATTATATAAGCAAATTATAATACTTAAACTTTGTTCCATTTCCAAAAATAATAACAATTATTTGTTTAATAATATCAATTTACAGTTATGTGCTGAAACGTTGCTCGGTTCCTTTGTTGTTTTAAATATTCAGGTTATTGTTATTACAGTACCTACCTATATTGTATTTTATGTATTATTTAGATTCATAATATTACTGTTATTTTTTACAATAACAGCATTTAAGGTTTATATCTATGATATTGTGAAAAATACATTTTAGTATTTTCAATTTTCATCAATTGCTTTAACGATCGGTTAACAATAACATTATTGAACATACCATTTTTAATGTCTTGTCTTCAAAATTATCTCATAAAAACTTGTACGTTATTGAGAAAGCAATATCAATATTTTCCTACAGGTTTCGTTGACAAAGTCTTAGAACAAAGGTTTCACTTTCGGGCGGTGACCTTAGTCTAAGGATACTGACACTATGAACTCATCACTTTGTGTTTACATGCAAAGCACGTGGTCCCATCGTTGCGTGCACCACGCAGAATGCTCCTTAACAAATATTAATATAAACAATAAATAATGTATAAATATAATAGTTGAACAATAGTTTAATGGGCGTGAAGGAATGAAGGAAAAGCATTTAGCAGTTAGCGTTATGGTTAGGGAATATCTTTAGGTTATTAACTGGATTATAATTATATTTCTATTATATTTTATTAGGAAGTTAGATAAGTGACGCTACAGTCGAAGGAACAAATAGTTTCGTGTACGTGTTTATTTCTAAAAGAATGGATTTTATATCGTTGTGTCTAGCCGGTTAAGTTATAGTAATTGTGACTGTCTGTTGTAGTAGAGATTAAAAAGTTGTAAAGTGTCTGCTTTTTATTGAAAAGATTGTTTATCTAGACTCTAGCTTTATATGAGAAAGATTGCTTGTAGCCCATGATTAAATGAAGGAGAAGGTTTAAAATAATATTATTAGTGTCTATTGTGTTATTTTATATATCGTATATAATTTGAACTTCTACTCGATGTCGTGATATATCGTTGTAACGAACTATATTGTGTTCCTAAGTTCATTGATTCCATGATCGATGCTTGCATACAAATTCGGGAAGTATTTGTTTTCGCTGTTTGAGGAAAAAGTATATTAACAAGGAAAAGGACAATTCGATATAATTCAACTCAAACCACGTGCTTTGTATAAGATAATCTATCGCGAAGTTTTGTTTGGTCTTCTTTTCTAAATTAATGATAGTTTTATATGGATCGTTATAATGTATTTATATCAATATAAGGTGGAATAGAAATTCAGCTGTTTATTACGTAACAGGCAGTACCTATTTGAAATGTTTAATGTTACAAGGGTTTCTAATTAAAAAGGACTCTATATTTCTAAAAATAAATGACAACAAATACTCTTTTAAACCGCTTGAAGTAGGTATAACTGCATCGCTTTGAATATACCTTTTAGAGATGTGGTATTTTTTAATGTCAAGTGTGGTTTTATAGAAAACTAGGTTTCCGCCCGCGGCTTCGCCCGCGCAGTCAAAGAAAAACCCGCATAGTTCCCGTTCCCGTGGGATTTCCGGGATTGCGTCATTTTCCCGGGATAAAATGTAGCCTATGTCCTTTCTCGGGTATCAAAATAACTCCATACCAAATTTCATGAAAATTGGTTCAGTAGTTTAGGCGTGATTGAGTAACAGACAGACAGACAGAGTTACTTTCGCATTTATAATATTAGTATGGATATAAACTAGTAGATGCGTCATTCGGTAAGTTTATCCCTGGTCACATATATTAGCTTTCTATAATACCAGGCAACGTCCCTATCCATTCTATAACATTTGAAGAAGTAAAAATACTATTTTTTACAGTAAAATATGGAATCGAAATCCTATTATAATATTGTACTGAAATGAATCTAGTATTAGTATAATCCAATCAATGCTTTATTTTGTAAGCATGTGACCCATTTTTGTGATTTTGTCTGCAAAGAATAAACGTAGGTACTATAAACAAGTTCAGCAAAATACGTATATATTTGACCTCTTTTGGCATGGTACCATTAAAACTATTGGATCTGTTCCCCGATGAGACCAATAAATCGTCTTGAGAAAGATACACGAAACGTGTACACTTTTTTCACATCTAAAAATCCGTATACGATTGCAATAGAAATGTTTCACAAAGAAATACTTGTTTAGTAAATATATACGAATTTATAGCGACGTACAACAAAAGTGTTAGCATAGCAGTTTCATTGAAATTATCAATGAAAAGCTAAGGTAGATATATTTTTAAACGAAACGGGAATTGAATTAAATGTTTAGATTAGCAGCTGATGTCAAACCGGCTCCGTGTGTTATCGTCACATCAGTAACTAGTTTATTTGTCCACTTTCTTTACATAGCCTCTTGTTTATAATTAATTTGCTAGGTTAAGTGATATAATCTGGTTTCTTTGTAACATATAAAGACACTGACATAATTTAATGTTCGTTAGTTATAGTGTTACATTAGGAGTTCTGGCTCTGACAAAGTTTATATTTAGGTATAAATTATATATTATAAAAACTATTTAATAAACATAATTATTAGGTCAAAAAAATAACAGTGTAAATGATAATAGTTCATCATTTCAAATAAGAATAATAAGATTCAATACCAATAGACTGGCCACAGAATAGAGAAGGTATATAGAGTTTTTGCTCCCGTTTACCAGTAGCATAAAATGATGTTTTTGTTATGTTTATAGTCTAGGTCAAACTGGTGACAATCTAGAGCGCTTGTCCCGTTAACTACAAGTGGGTCCCGTTAGCTCATTAGACAGAAATAAACGATATTCAATTGCATATTTGTACTCTGTTGGCGTTTTCTTGTTTGAATTAATTGCGTATAAAAACGTTATGTTAATAAAATAAAATACATTAGATTTATTCTGTTAGTGTCGTTGGTAAATACTTTTACCTAAAATATAAACCTTTGAAACTAAAATATTATGACTAACTTAATGATTGGTTCATTCAAGTAGGTATGCGTTATTAAGTGTACTTTAAATATTTATTTGCATGCACTTAAAATTTAATTTAATACTATTTAATGGTAAAGTTTTAATAGTAAATACTTTTACTTATAAACAAACAAGATTATCACCATTTACGATACACATTTATTCGAAGAGAGACAAAACAAAAGCATTTTTTATCTAAAAACATTACAATGTATCCGAGTACTACCCGCGACCCTAATAACCCATTTTCCGACATTACTAAATATAACTTAGAGCCTTTAACAAATTTACCGCACAAAAGGTTGGATTCGGCTAAATTTGTACTGTATTTCCTCTTACTAAACACACCCTAATAGCTTTTCTTTTATTCGTAACCTATTTAGTTATTATTATTAGAAACGCGTATCACGCTTTATGAATTCATTTTGTTTGCATTATGATAAAATTGGGATCAAATAAATTTTCTCTTCATGTATTTTTATCTTGAATTACAATACAAAATACTAATGTAGAGTAAAAAAATAAGAATAAGCAAGCTCATCTTTTACTTAATAGATTGATAGAAACACACATTTAAATGGTCTATAATAACCTTAATATAATTTAAACGTGTACTTTTGTTTGTTTTAGGTCAAAATGCGAGTATTACTAGCGTCGTTGGCAGTCCTAGCTGCTCTAACTGCAGCAGACGGTAAGTTGTTTATTGCTGTATTAACCATCGTTACTTTATTTTTAAATATTTGATGCTCCTGTAATGCAAACACATACATATACATTAGTACATTGCATTAAATGAATAAGATCAAAAATACACGAATTTACAAGTCTCCACATTTCTATATTTTGCAACTAATTCTCCTTACAATTCATGGTTGTTAGAGTTCAGATATTCCAAATAAAACAACAAGTATACAGGCTTAAAACTGTAAGCTAGAGTGTTTGTGTCGGCTTTCCTTGTTTACGAAGCGATCGCATAGTTGCACTGTTTACTGAACCCGGCGATGCCTTGAGGCAACATCAAAGTAGAATTAATTGAGAGTGCAGACAGTTTCGTGTCGCGGTTACTTCGGGCTTAGCCCTACAATAGATATTTTGACAGTCTACAAGTTGCTCCAATTAGTTGCATTTTAAGTAAAACAATATAATCACCTGTTTTGCAGCTTCTGGATGTTCTGTTAAGGTTATCCGTCAGTTTAAATGATAAATAGTGTATGAAAATATACCTCAAAATGTTTAAACCAGCCCTTATTTTATTAAAATTAAAATTTTCTACTTTATACTAAAACCAAACTAAATAAAGCTTCCGCTATCGATGGAAATATGGATGGTTATAAGATACAATTTGAATGGAGGCTTTATGTTCCATGGGGATAATATTTGGAATAGCTGAGCCGATCTGGCACTTTTTTATTACGATTATGGTAATGATGGGAAATTCTATCTAAGCCCCATTTACAGTTTGAAGTGTGAGTCCCTTACGCATTTGTATGGTCATACAAAACTATCCCACATAATGTAATCTGCTGTAATTTTGTGACATTCTAATAATAATTCTATAGAACCAGCTGTATTCTAATAAAGTATAAAAAATAAGCAACAACTTTAAGCAGATGAAAGCAAATAAAAAAATATTGAAGACATAGTAGAGAAAGTTTATAGTCGGTGGCTTTTTTATGATAACTTTTTCTTGTTGTTTCCTATTCAATTTGGGTCACTAATTCAAAATAAAAATATTAGCTTGAACTGAAATTCTTTTTTTTTACAATAGTATAACAATTTTATTATTACTTTTTTACTATATCAAATAGAAACTTCCTTCGTTAAAAGAAAAAAAAAGATTTCCAAGTTTACACTCGAATTCGCACACCCAAGTTTCTTCGGATAATATTATTGGTGTGAATTTCTCTTAAATTGCCAAAGTTTTTTGGAAGTTTATCCTACCCGCCTAATTCTCAAGTTTAATTTGAATCCTTTCTCGTTTACTCATTTCATTAGCAATAAATTTTATCGAACGGAGAATATTGTTTTTGAATATCATGTGTAACTTGTAGATTTATAAAAATAAAAACTTTCTTTTAAGTATATTGATAATATTGAGGCATAAAATTAATTCATTCTTCTGAACAACAGTTAAAGAACAACCAAAAAGTTGCGAGACGGAGGTAGACATAAAAAACAAAGTTTGAATGTCCTTTATCTCAAGATAATACATATAATACATTTTTATTTTTCAAGTATGTTCATTTTTGTAAGGTTTTCAGCATAATTTTATTTGATTGTAACTGTTGGTCGCAATTGAAATCCCTAATACGGTAGACTACATCTAATTAAAAGTGCATTAGAGTCAGCAATCCCATTCTGTAACTAAACCAGTTCAGTGCGCCTAATTATGTATCGAAATGAAGTTATCAGTGTTGTGACTCGAATACTAGATGTCCCCATGGTAATAGAGACACGTAAACCAGACAAACTAAAATATACTTACATTGCTACTTGTAGAATCATAAAACATGTGTTGGACTAATACCTTGTGTATATAATAGTAATAAATTAATTTTTAATTCGTTATAATTCTTCAGTAAAATGCGATACTTCGGTACAAATTCTTCAGCAAACTATAGGATGCATTTCAGGTGATGAATTTTCTGTTCCCTATAGAATATCCTTACTGCATAATATTTTATTACTTTTTTACCTTTATGTTCGGGGTTTTTTATTTATTTTTTATATAGCGTTCGAAACACACTGCACCAGGAAAAATATTATCATCAAGTTTTGTGAAACTACATTGTATATTCACGAAGCGAAATCAGAATCGACCACAATATGTTGTTTATGCTATCAACGTTCCTCCACTTAATATAATTCGCATAATTTGTCCATTCATTATGCGACATAAGCTCTAAAATGTATCCTACTGAAGCTTAATGTATCAATAGCGTCTAGTGGCTTATTGGTTTATTGAGCTTAGTTAACTCAACATAATATTAAAATCTAATAAGATTCTCGTAGTATCTCTCCTTCATACTAAACATTATTTGATCCTACCTACATCCACACATTAAAGTACCATAGCAGTATTTACTTCTGCTCAACAAGACAGTCAAGCTTTATAAGGGATATAAAATGTTATATCCCTCATAACGCTGCCAATTTTAACAGTCATGCTAATAGTGCTTTTTGTTATGCAGCGGATAGCAAAGCGCGCATCGTATGTTACTTCAGCAATTGGGCGGTGTACCGGCCTGGTATCGGCAGCTATGGCATCGATGACATCCCAGTCGACCTTTGTACTCATATCATTTACTCCTTCATCGGCGTCACGGAGAAATCTCATGAAGTTCTTGTCATCGATCCTGAGGTAAGTCTGGAAGAAAATAACATTAAAAAATTAACATTATTATTTTATTGAAAATTCTGTAAAGTACCTCCTCTAAACATTTAAACAAAAGATACGACTTTGGATATTAGTAGAGTTGTTTAGTGGCTACTTTTACATAATTATAATGAAAATTTAAACAGATCCAAAGTATGTGCACTGAAATTGGTATTTTGAGAAAGTTTCATCAAATGATTAACATTGTACTGTGTGGTGTATTCTGTATACTGTATAGCTTTAAAACCGCAAGCGTTTGTGTTGTGTTAAGCCCCTTTGTTTCGGTTGCTCTTATTTTCTTAGGATAATGGACTGTTGTTGTTACATACTTCATATATATTTATGTTAAATTTCCAGTATTGAAATAACTTGATTTATGAAGCTTGAAACTATACGACGTGATTAATGAAAACAATGATATAACAGAAATAATACACCAGAATTCCAAGAAGCGATGGTTACTAAGTATTTAATTATTCAGAATTTTAGTACAGAAATGTTCAATCGAAATATAGGATTATTCTTATACCACTTCGATAGATTCCTTTTTTCCTTCTTTTATTTATTTAGCTGTACCAAACTGCAATTTACATTGATTTAAGATTACAAATCCAGTTCCACACAACGATAAGTACTTAGCTAAAAATTAATGTTCCCCAGTTGGACGTAGAAAAAGGGGGATACCGTAATTTCACGGCGTTGCGAAACACTCATCCCAATGTCAAGTTCATGGTGGCTGTCGGAGGGTGGGCAGAAGGCGGTGCCAAGTATTCGCAAATGGTGGCCCAGAAAAGTTCGCGAATGACCTTCGTCAGAAGTGTCGTTGGTAAGCATTGAAACTTTTTTATGACTGTTTATAATGTTTGTCATAAGGGATGGAACAATTACTTTTTGTTAACGTCGTAATATATTTAGGGTTACTTTGAAGCATGATAAATTATAATGACTTGTGATTTTTCATCCTTAACAAGATTGTTTGACCTTAATACGATCTATTTAATCTATACTTGTTGGAATTCTTCATGAATGGGTCTAGTAAAGTTCCTGTAGGCACTAAAATTACGGGTAACCTATTAAAAACTCGAATTTCTATTACCCGAATCTTAAAATCCCGAAAACGGTTGTTAGAACTTTTAAAAGACAGATGTTATGAATGACAACTTTTTAAAATTCCTTTTTTAATTTCCCAGATAAATCAATTTCCAGATACACCAAAACCAGATTTTTAAAAAGTATTTTTTTGTTTCCCGTATTCTCATAATCCAGATATAGTTATACCAGATTCTCAGAATACTTTTTTTTGTTTCCCATCGTACCATTTTCCAAATAAACTATTACCAACTTTTCATAATCTTTTTATTTGGTTCCCATATAATCGTATAGCAGATAAACTATTGCCAGATTTTCATAATCTCTTTATTTGGTTCCCATACAATCGTGATTATACCTTTTACTATTGCCTGAAAATAAACATTACCAGTAAGTAAATTGTTTTACTTGCCCATTATAGAAAGGTTTAAGTGTCAAATTCGACTCAGTAGGTTAGGTTAGGTTAGAACTGTGACCTCCCATATGTGCCAGAACCGACTCGCTATTGTTTCACTTGCCCATTACAGAAAGGTTAAAGTGTTAAAATCTATTCAGAAGGTTAGGTTAGGTTCGTGCTGCGACTCCCTGGAAGGATTTCGTTTTTCTGGATATCGTTTATTTGAATTTCAAAAATCTGGACATTGTTTGTCTGGATATCAATCAACTGTATTTCAAAAATTTGTGTTTTAAAAATCTGGCTTTCGTGCATATGGATTACGGTCATCTGGATTTTGTGCATTTAGATTTCGTATGTCTGGAACTCATTCGTCTGGATTGTAAAACGTCGTACAAATAAAGAAATGGGCAAATGAAATTCGGAGTTGCGATTATATGGCAAACAAAACTTCGAAATTTTAAAATTCGGGGTTATGAAAAAATGTCCAAACGTTTTCTGGATTATGATATTCGGAATATTAAAATTCGAGATTAAGATAGGTAACCAAAATTACGTGCAAAGAAAGGGATAACAGACTCCCGGTATTCGATCATTCTGTATAGATGTACATAAATACAATTCGTAAGCATTAATATTGTAATGTATTATCGCGTTTCTTGACAGAAGAATGAATAATAAACACGTCTACGTGAAGGGAATCAAACACTCTTTCCGCATTCTGTACGAAGTAATAGTAATCTATCAAAAGATGTGATTGAATTTATTGTTATATTTTTGTTTAACTTAAATAACAGTTATATTCTTATACCAATGTTTAGTAAACAATGTTAAACTTCAAATAAGCAGATGATTAAAAAAAAGAAACTTTTAAAATTTCTAAGAGTTGATTTTTCCTTTAATTTTATCTAAACCTTTTATTAGATAAAAGCTAAGGATAAAAGTATAAAATTCAGCCGAGTCAGCGGAGTCGACGGAACCGGGAATTTTTATATTTTCCTGTTACCTTGTCTCCTGTCTAGACGTGTAAAATATAGGAAAATGCTTCCGAGACCTGTATGCAGTATTTAGATAACTTCTCATTTACTTTTCAAATATAATTTTATAGATTTTTTTAATAGCTTAACTACTTATACCTATTATTATTTATTCATATTTGTTTTTCTTCATTTATAATTGTACTTGAAAGTATTTTCGTAACCCTTATGTCGTAGGTCGAAATTAAATAGATTGTCCGAGATAAATGGAAATATATTCATTGGTTATTGGCATATTATCATACAACCCTTGGCATGGATATTTTTCGGTACTATATTAGCATACCCATATTAACTTTCTTGTGTAGCGCGTCACACTTTAATTTCCCATTTATGGCTCTTAAATATAAGCTAATAATATTGGTTTTAATTATTTATAGATTTCCTCAAAGAATACAATTTCGATGGTCTGGACCTGGATTGGGAGTACCCTGGTGCGGCTGATCGTGGTGGTTCTTTCTCCGACAAAGATCGTTTCTTGTTCCTCGTACAAGAACTAAGGAGGGCCTTTATTAGAGAGGGCAAGGGCTGGGAATTAACAGCTGCTGTACCGCTGGCTAACTTCAGGCTTATGGAAGGGTACCATGTACCCGATTTGTGCGAGTAAGTATACAGGGTGTCCCACTTTCGGTATACTAAGCGCGAAGGGACTTGTAGTTTTGCATACACTGATCACATAAAAAATACTTAAATAACAAAATTACGCGAAAAATTTTTTGGTAAATTTTTCCTTAAAATCCATGTATTCGTCTCTAGCTTCGCGCAGCCGGCATATACCGCTTCGCTAATGTGAGTATTTTGTCTATGAAAACATAATCTTAAACGATAGCTCACATGCGGGTGGCAAAGTTGGGCGGTTTGCTTGTTGGGGGTGTACACATGGAATTTTAAGAATTCCTCTATTAAAAAAAAATGCGTCTGGAATTTTATAATTATTTTTTACGTACTCAGCGTATGCAAAACTACAAGTCCCTTTGCGCTTAGTATACCGAAAGTGGGACACCCTGTATAACATAATAGAAATAAATAATAAACAAGCAAGAAATACATACCTATAGTTCAACAGAGAACTTCCGTATAACTCTTCATGTATTAGCAAAAAACACAACATATTATAATAAACTATTTTGCGTTCAAACATATAATAATTTCCTTTCAAAAGTGTTTCTTCTTATCTTTATTAAAGGAAAAATATCATCCAACATCATTAAATCTTACATTAATTTACATCAGCCTAATTCTTTCCCCGTTAAAAAGTCATTCACAAATAGAGAAAGGCAGAGTTACTTTCGCAAATTCATTATTATTCACAGATTCTCTATGTTTAACAATTTCTCAGGTGACCTTCGGAAATTTATTACAATGATTTTTTTATAATTTTCACAATGGCTGTAACCTATTAAATGAGGCGTAGATTTATTTGATTGTCTCTTTGGGAACAAAATAATATTTTTCTCAAAGTAGGCAGTGATGTACGCTCCATTTTTTTAAACTTTAACAAAACGTTCCTTCATAAAATTTGACATAACTAAATTTACTAAAATTTAAATCACGTGTGTCCAACGGACAAGGCTAATTATTCAAACTCAATATAATTATTATGGGAGCTCTATTAGTTGAATGTGTTGGTTACTAGTGAAGAGCTTTTTTATCGCAGTGCAATATTCCCATACTGGATCTTTTTTTATTCAAATCTGAATATTTAACAGACGCGTTTATATATAATTTATATAAAATAAAATCGTAAATGTATATTAAATATCTAATTAAGAAATAAAAACGTCGTGTGCTATATGCTACGTATTTTAAAAGTTTCCAGCATGTAATACTCTGAAACTCATTCCAGTTCTATAATATGTAGAAAATAACTAATGCAAAGCACATAAAATGCCAAATCCAACTTTATTCAACAAATGTTATAACTTTGGCTTTGTGATAAAATCTGTATAGACGTCGATCAATTGACTTTTAATCGATTATTGTAACATAAGTTTTATATACACGTGGTTGCTCCACATTGAAAGTACTTGATGAATAAAAAACTGGTGCTTTATTTTTTTTAAGTGGAATAAAGTTTTACATTCAGCAAACTTTGACAGCATTTTGTTAATTATAGATTTCATTAAAAATATGTTACCTGCTATTTGCCTCAAATTAATTTACGTTTTTATAACTCAACATAAAATAACAATAATATTTCAAGGTAGAGATTTTTATAAAATTTTAAATCTTTCTATGTTTACCTATTAATTATGTCATAATATCAATAATATATCATTTCATTAATTATTACGTGACCTTTTAAAGACAATTTTGCGATCAAATATATTTATTTTTACATATATTTTAGTAAAGATTGCTTTGTATTTTTCAGGGAATTAGACGCAATCCATGTGATGTCATACGATCTTCGTGGCAATTGGGCTGGATTTGCGGATGTACATTCACCTCTATACAAACGTCCTCATGACCAATGGGCTTATGAGAAGCTTAATGTGGTGTGTACCTGTTATGATTATAATATTATTATAACGCAATTAACTCTGTCTATTTATTTTTAAATAGATGAAGGATGTAAATGTGGATATATTGTACTTATTACACAGATATTTATTCTGTAATTATCACATAAAAATATATATTCGTATCATGCAGGAAGAAAGTCTCTTTAATGCAAGAGTGAAAAATTTTTACCGAAAATATATTTTAAATATTAACCATACTTTCCGATAGGAATTTTAAAATAACTCTTGTTACAAAAGCCGTCAATTGTAGGTTCTTTGTCTTTATCTGTGTCATTCTTTTGACAGCAAATATGGCGCGTATTTAAAATATACCCTTTTTGTAGCGTCCACCAAAAATGTAAGAGTATTTTGAAAAGTTTTTTTATGAAAATAAATATCTGAATTTCTTATCAGATTTCAGATAAATGAGGAGACATTTTAAGGCTGAAAATAAAGTAAATAATCAACAATATTGTTAAGTAATATCATTCATCATTTCAGAACGACGGGCTCAATCTTTGGGAGGAGAAGGGATGTCCGTCAAACAAATTGGTTGTTGGCATTCCGTTTTACGGTCGTTCGTTCACCTTGTCAGCTGGTAATAACAACTATGGGCTTGGGACGTATATTAATAAGGAAGCGGGTGGCGGCAATCCAGCCCCTTACACAAATGCTACAGGATTCTGGGCCTATTATGAAGTAAGTATTATAAAATCAAAATGATAAATTTCTAAGTTAAATTGATTAGAATGTTAAATCTGTAAACAACAACAAACAGTACAAAAGTCAAGAAGGTTTAATAAAAAACGGTATAATAGTTCTCAAATAAAGTAGATACCTAGTTTTTAAATTATTCTTTTCGACTCTACCTCTCTATTACTTGTAAACAAAAATAATTCGTAATAAAAGACTATTTGTTAAGATAAAAAATATGAAATTGAACATTTAATTTTTAGATATGCATGGACGTAGACAAGCCAGAAACCGACTGGACAAAGAAATGGGATGAGCACGGCATGTGTCCCTACGCGTACAAGGGAACGCAATGGGTCGGCTACGAAGACCCTCGCAGTGTTGAAATCAAACTGAACTGGATCAAACAGAAGGGCTACCTTGGCGCTATGACCTGGGCGATTGATATGGACGACTTCCAGGGCATTTGTGGAGAGAAGAACCCACTGTCCAAACTATTGCATAAACACATGTCTTCGTATACCGTACCTCCACCACGTTCTGGGAATACTACTCCAACGGTTAGTGATAGATGACTAATTAATGTTATTGTTTTAGTAGAATTCGCTGAAAAGTAAACTTTTTTTATATTGAAATAAGTGGGTCTATAAACCACGTTTACCAAACATAATTTCCTTTATTCGAAGCTTATTAATAGTTCGAGTTGGAGTTTAATCTTGGTTGAAGTGACAAAAAATTATAACTAAGTTGTAACACTTACCTTTAGTATTTTATTTTCTTTATATCAACAGCCTGAATGGGCTCGACCACCATCAACGACATCAGACCCATCTGAAGGCGCTCCCATCCCAACTACGACCAAGGCTCCTACACCCAAACCTACTCAGGCACCAACGAAACCTACTCAGTCACCTGTAACTACACCTACTCAGCCCAGCAGTACCAATGCCCCAGTGGAGGAGGAGAAACCTGTCCCTGATGTAGAGCAACCACCTTCTGTAAGTATTTCAACAAAAAAAACCGCTGAAAATTAGTTTATTATGAAAAAAAATAAAAAGCTATAAACCAAATTTTTTATAACGCCGTGAAAAAAAAAATGGTTGTAAACTTTCTATATTTTTATTTTATTAATAAACCACATATTATAAGTTTGATTTGCTTTCATGTAGTTATAGTTAAATATCATTATATCGCTAAACTTTAACGTTTTCGATAAGCTTGCTTATCTTTGATGGTCTACACTCTACGTAATAAAAACAAATACGGAGTTTAAAAACGTACCCATAATTCCCCTTTCAAATCCCGTGGGATTTACAAGTCATTCAGAGGTCAAATGCCGTTCATCAACATTTCTTTGAGCAGACGTATAAAAGTAATTAAGCTTTGAAAAGAGTTGCCGAATCATTAATTCCTTTTAAAAATAATGTTTTTAATTAAACAGGAAAATGAGGTGGACAGCGCCGAAGTTTGCAGCGCTCAAGCGGATTACATCGCTGACAAAAAGCGCTGCGATAAGGTGAGATGAAAACTGAATAATTATTTAAGTTGATAACTGGAAATCCTTTTAGTGCAATTTAGCGAATTTTATGTAACATTTTTATGAGTATTGTTGGAATGAAAATGCTTTTATTGAAGCTATTAGATAGGAATTAATGGATTGTGTTTGACTACGATACGATTATTTTATATTATTTCAATTGATAAAGATTATTTATTGGACTTTTTGCACTTATATTCACTCTTTATCTTTATTGTTTTGTGGTTATCTAGAAGTCGATCGATATTATTATTTAAATTTTTAACTGTACTATTGCAAGTGTTAATAAATTGTTCCGAAATTCTTAAAGTACGTTAAAATACTAGCGAATAACTACCTAGTTATTATCACAGAATCAATTGTATCAAATACAAAGTCTAAATTAATTTATTAATGGTATTTTTACTGATTTTTCTTATGAATTCTGTGGCTAATATTTCTTTTATTTTTCAGTACTGGCGTTGCGTAAACGGCGAGCGTATGCAATTCACATGCCAATCCGGCACCGTCTTCAACACGGCGCTTAATGTTTGCGACTGGCCAGATAATGTTGATAGAAATGAATGTAGAAAATAATTTAATTAGGACCTCATTTCAAACAATTTCACTTTGCTGCGGTTGAATTTTGACTGTAGCAAACCGAATTGTTTCTTGATACAAAGCATTTAATGTTTGAACTTCAATATCGTTATGGATTTTTAAGACAAATAGTTTATTCCAGTGTGGAGTAATTTTATCAAAATTGAAAACAATACATGAAAAAATAAGACTATATTATCATTAGTGCGATTTTTCAAGCAGGATTATAATTTATAGAGATTTTCAGTGTTTTCACTATATTTATTAAGTTCCTGTATCTGAAGTTCAAATGTTTTCTTTGCTAATGCTCATTTTACATTAGTTTTAAGGTAGAGTTAAGTTATTTATATAAAAATTAAAAATAAACATTAAAACAGCCTCGGTTGTGTACATACTTTTTATATTTCTTTTGAAATACATCACGTCTGAGGTTGTTTTAATAAATATTAGATATAATAATTTTCACAAAGGTACTTTTGTACGAATACAATTAGATGAGATTATGTAAAAGACTGCTCAAATTTTATAAAAAAATACATACTTCTATAGCTATTATAGTGTTCTAAGATAATTTCTGTAAAAAATTGTACGTACATCAATCATTCATCAATATGTTTTTAATTTGTATCATCTACAGTTTATTATTTATTGTGCTTGAAGAAGCTATTAAAGTAGTATAAATTTATTGAATCTTTTATTTTCATCATCACGTCCTGATCCTATATTGTTGCCATAAATAAATTTCGTTAATTTTAAACCATACATCTATCAAATAGTATAACTGCATTGTAGACCTGAATCCCGATGGTCCAAGTTCGATTCATGAATATCACATGTATAATGCGTTGCTCTGCACGTTTCATGATTATAAATATATTCCACAATTTTGCATTGTAATATAAAAATCATAGAAACGATATACATATGTACCTGTATATATACCTACGAAAAGACGACCAGTGTCTTAATAACACGCGTGTCTTTCTTTTACTATATGGTACATCAATAATATTTTAGGGAAATTAAAGACTTAAACGGATTGACTTAATCTTTTAAAAGTCAAATAAGTATAATTGTCGCGTAAAATCAAACACAAGAAAATACTAAATACTAGAGAATTTATATATCACTAGCTTTCCGCCCCCGGCTTCGCCCGCGCAGTCAAAGAAAAACTCGCATAGTTCCCGTGGGATTTCCGGGATAAAACCTATCCTATGCCCCGGGGTAAAAAGTAGCCTATGTTTTTTCTCGGGTATTAAAATATCTCCATACCAAATTTCATGCAAATTGGTTCAGTAGTTTAGGCGTGATTGAGTAACAGACAGACAGACAGAGTTACTTTCGCATTTATAATATTAGTATGGATAATAATAGTTTAATATTAAACAAACTTCCACATATCCACATCTGCGAGAACTACATCTTACATGAGCGCGTCTCTGTATTGTATTAGACTACAAGCCCGCATAGGACAAAAATATGGGTCAAATGAACCACCAGGGGACATATCTAGAACGATAGCAGAGCAAAAAATAATAAGATTCATCACTATGCCGTCACTTGTAAGCTGTCCAACTGAGTGCAGATGAGAATTGAAAAGTACAGGTAGACTCGGTCAATTTTGGTCATATATTTTTGTACGGCATTCTTAACCATCGATAGATCCATTAAAAATAATAAGAAACCGCTCAGTGCCGTACAAAAATGGTGGTCCACCAAGTCGGAATTTTTATTTAATTTCCGAGAGTTACCGGGGGTAAATTTGGTCATTTGACCATGTACGGCATCTGTGTCATACTATTGCTATACTGCTTTTAATCCATTATTCCGCAACGCCGTACAAAAATCATGGGGACAAGGGGAAAAAATCAAGAGTTGCAATCCCCTCTCTTTCCCCACTCCACGGGGTCATTTGACTAAGTACGGCTTCGGTTCCAAAACATTATCTAGCACTCAAAAGTACTATTAAAAGCAATGCCGTCAAAAAATAATTGTTCTTTTAAATGTATACCAATAATCATCTTAATTTCATCGAATTCTTGATATAAAGAGCTGTAAGGTCATTTGACCCTGTACGGGAACTTTTTTTTTAACATGATATTGTAAAATTCAATTGTTGTATAGTATTGCCGTTCAAAAGAAACCGTTCTAAAAAAAGTTATAGAGAAATGCAAAACCAGAAATTTTGTTAAAGTTTAAACATCGTAGATTAATGAAATATAATAGTTTTCTACACTTTATCCGTTGTTTTAAATAGTATTAACATAGATAAATTAGGAAAAAACGATGCCGTACATTTTTGTGCAGACCACATCTTTTAGGCTGATGAAAGCGACGAAAGCTACAATTTTAAGGGTGCTTTATGGCCATTTGATACAGTACGGCATTAACATATTTTTACCCAACTACGGCAAAGCAAAAGGAGGGTTATGGTTGTTTACAGGTCATGTATGTATGTTCATCTATTCCCTCGTAACTTCTAAACTACTTATCAGAATTCGACAAATGACATATCATTAGAAGCGTCTGAATTGTTCACTGGATAACCAGCGACCAGCTAGCTAAAGGCCATATGGGGTTTCACAAAATCTAATGTGGCGCCCTCTAGCGGACAAAACATACAGAGTAAAAAAATAAAGTTAAGATAAATATGCAGTATTTGGTATCATTTGAAAGCGCTTTACTTGTACATTTTGAATATGTATATATTACTAGCATTTGCTTGTGACTTTACCTGTATTCATGGACTGATTGCATATAATTCACATCTTTTCGTTCATAGCTTTTTTATTAGTTCATCAATTTAGCGGAGTCCATTCCACCTGACTCCGACTTTCCAAGGTGATAATTAACCACCTCGAGCTTCTTAATATTAATGTATATTTATATTTTATTATAAAAATATAAAGCAAACATTTCGTTATATGGATTTTTTTCTTTTTCAGATTTTTCCCCTTTGAACCAACGAAAATGTACGGCACATGAAAAAATATTATCTATGCATAAAATACTTTAAAAATAAATTTATTTCGTGTTGTGTCAAATGACCCCCTGGAGTGGGGAAAGAGAGGGGATTATAACTCTCGATTTTTTCCCCTTGTCCCCATGATTTTTGTACGGCGTTGCGGAATAATGGATTAAAAGCAGTATAGCAATAGTATGACACAGATGCCGTACATGGTCAAATGACCAAATTTACCCCCGGTAACTCTCGGAAATTAAATAAAAATTCCGACTTGGTGGACCACCATTTTTGTACGGCACTGAGCGGTTTCTTATTATTTTTAATGGATCTATCGATGGTTAAGAATGCCGTACAAAAATATATGACCAAAATTTACCGAGTCTACCTGTACTTTTCAATTCTCATCTGCGCTCAGTTGGACAGCTTACAAGTGACGGCATAGTGATGAATCTTATTATTTTTTGCTCTGCTATCGTTCTAGATATGTCCCCTGGTGGTTCATTTGACCCATATTTTTGTCCTATGCGGGCTTGTAGTCTATATTGGATAAAATTGAATGCAAGTCCAGCCTCTTGTGACAAGTTTGGACGATATACGGGAAAAATAGTTTTCGAATACGAAATTTTCATGCATGGTTCTCACTCACTTCGTGTAAGCGCTTTTTTATTAAATTTTCTGCCACTTGTATTCGATAAAATCTTTATAGTAGAAAAGAGTAGATTCTCGTAGATTAAATGCTGCTACAATAGCTGAGTAATTTATTACGATTTATAGTATTGAATTTAACAGCATTATTTTTTTATAATGTGTAAGATTTGCTGGCTCAGCTATCACATTTATTTTGAATAAGAGTTCGCATCACAGCTTCTGAATATAATTATTGACTTTTCAATGTATGCAAGACAATCAGATTGCTTCTTCAACGTAATGCTCGGAGTTATCTTTTAGACAAATATAATAAATGCGAAAGCTTCAATGTTTGTGTCTCTATTGAAATTAACCGTAATAAAGCTTGTATAATAAACTTAATATCAGAATCATTGATTAGAACATAGGCTACTTTTTCGTGAATAATTCTCTGGCTCCCACGGAACTACTATTATGGAATAGGTAAACAAACTTTGTCATCGTTTAGATAAGATTAATAATAAAATCTGTCTACGACCACGCTCGCTGTAAAGTGTTCGAAACGTTGGAATAAATAATATCATGAATAAATTGCGTTTTCTCCAGCTTAAATAGAATGAACTTAATTTTTAAGGCATTCAATGCTCAATAGGTCCAAATTTAACTACGCTTAATTGAATGAATAGGCTTTTTATAGACCGAAGACTAACGTACCAAATAATTTAGAGGGTTAAAAGGGTAACAGAATTAGGCGAGTAGGTACACGATTTGCCTTCTACGAAAGAATATTTAATGATTCACTTCTGTAATCTACTTAATCTAATTATAGAGTTATTATTAGAACGCCTACACAATAATGAGTTGGGAACGTTTAAAAATGTTTCATTCGAGGATCCAAAAGTTCTTTAGGAAGAGGCACGTATACACTTCCCGTTATATTTAAATTCATGTATAAAAGTTTTTTTTCTCAAATATGATTTAATGGGTGACATAGTATTTTGCTTTTTAAAAACCATACTAAAAACGAGCGATGAAAACGAAAATTAAAGAATTATTAAGCCCACAATATTCCATCGATAGTACCAAAGTACCATTTCTAATGATATCTATTCTAAAATTTCGAATGACTATAAAAAATTAACATATACCTACCTACCAAATTCCTCATAGGATATTCTTGGTGGACAATCTCTGTACCGGGTAAGGGAACATTGTCAAGGCTGAAACAGATAAAAGGCTTAACGTAACTGAAATCGGCGTACGATGTTTTTGGAATGAGGGTTTCGGGGATAATCCTTATAGTTGGGTTGATTGCGCAATTGAAATTCGAAACAAATTTCAATGGACCGATATTTTACTTGGGCCATTACAAGATTAACTACGGTCATCGAATAGAGGTTATTCTTTTCTAAATACGGCAAAAAAAATTGAGGCCTAATTATTTGACCTACACCTACTTTGTTGTTGTCTATAAAATATAAATAAATGTGTTAACAGTCGAAATAAGCATTTAGGACATCAGATGCAACTTTAATGCAAGATAAATGTTCAATTATCTTAAATCCTCGCTGAAATAAGTTTTACCTTCACAACACGTCTTGGTTCCTGTTATATAAGCGTTGAGACGAGACAGTACAAGTTAATGGAACTTTATACAGCTTGTGTACTTTGGAGTTAATTTAAACCTGTTTGGTTTCAGAGAGTATTTTAATAAGCCAAGTTGTTAAAATTATACCCCATATTTTAATCTTTTTGGTGTTCCAAAGTCAAGGATAATTTCCCATTTCAGGCTCATGTTGTTTTACAGATTGTTAGTCTTTTTAGCTTCGATAAATATTAATAAATAATCATTGTAAATAATATAACAAAGTATGAAAATACAAGCTATGGAAATTGTAGACTCTATATGTACACTCTACATTATTAAATAATAAATTAAAGTATTGATTATGATTGTTGCAAATACATACTATACATAATGATTTAATGTTGAATGAGAAGAAAATAGAATATATATAATATAAATGATTCATAAATGTAAAAATCATTGCGCATTGTATAAAATCTACATACAATTTCGTTTTTGTGTAATTAGAACGAATGAATTTTAAGAGAAATTGAAAAATACGCATTTGTAAAAACAATTATATGAATCTATTGAATAACAAAGCAGTTTGATTCATTTGTTTCCACTTTCTGATTAATTAACGTGACATTTCACGCATTCATTTCAGTCTGGCATTGTGTTATTTATTTATTTATTCATTGGTACTACGTTAAAAATTTCTTTAATAGTTTTAGATAAATACCATAAATATAATGTGTATCTAATCTAACTAACCAACTATCATAAACAAATGACTCCGAAGTTCATGTAGAGCTGTTTGCTTGACTCCTCCTCTCTCAACAAAAATAAAAAAAGTAAAAAAATCTGTTGCTGAACTGAAATAGTTCACGACTCTCCTTTAAAGTCAATAAAAACTTATCTAACTGCACAAATATTTTTAAAACATTCAAAACTATGCAGACTACGGCAAAGGTTTTTATTTATGCCTTATTCGCAACGGATGAGGTAAAAAGTGGTATTATTAAAACTTTTTAGGCAGCTTTGTCCTCATACAAAGAGGACAACATAAATAATAATATTTTGTCTATTGTGTTCAAACAAATTGCTGTAGTTTAATACTTTTGCCAGCTTTACTGCGTGATAAAAGGAAATTAACTCCATTATTCAAATACTTATCAAATGTTCAAATGAAACATTATATTTCAAGTTATTCTTATCACGACGAATGTACCCAAAAGGTGTCTAAATAAAATCAAGAACGTCTTTCATTTTAATAATTCCGAAGTGAGGATTGATTTGTTATGATCTAGAAGGAAGCTAGTAAAATATACATAAGAACAATGTTGCATTTCCGTAAACAAATCAATGGTCTGTAAAATTTACAAACACACAAAATTTATAAGTTTGACTAAATTTTCCCATCCCGAACTACCTAAAACAACGTATAATTTGCATCCATGAATTAAGTAGACGTTATTATAAATCATCAATTGGAGTACCTTTAAACCATCTGAATGTAAGGGAACGGTAAAATAGGCTAATAATATCCCGGTGTGGAGTGGTAGTTGGAAGTTTTGACAGGTTCATAAAAAAGGACTTGAAGTTTAGATTTATATGAAAACCCGGGCCTGATTCGCCGTGACCTTATTGCCTGGCTTGCTTTACGTGCAAATGATCAGGTTTTATGTTAGAGCCCTTTTGTATATCTTGTAAAATATCGTATTACAATGTTCTGCTGAAATTTTGGACTTTAGATTTGTTTATTAAGAAGAATGTACACGTCGAACAGTAATGACTTGATAACAATATGTATTTATTCAGTAAGTACGCTAGCTAAACTAAACTAAACCTAATGTATTTTAATATTATGTGTGGCATATTTGCGGGGCATAATTTGATATATTTGTCATTAATAGCAACGTAATCGCTATTTTCGTAACGTAAACATAACATTTTGTTAATACATAATATATGTAATTCAAACCATAAGTACATACGACCAAGTACATTAAATTCGAGTCGTAAATTTTTATCCATCTTCATATCTATAGCCACGAATGCTATATCCTATTAGTTTAGAATGCCATAAAATGGAATATTCACGTACTTTAATGCGGAACTTGCTTAAACCTCGGAAATATAATTTAAAAGATAGAGGAGTAAATTTTTATGACATCTTGTGAGATATTGCCTGAGCACCTAAAATATTCCACTGCTGATAGGAATTTTATCTGGGACCGTTTTTAAGAAGTTTTAGAATTTTTAATTGGTAGATATTATTGGTATAGACTATAGTGTCTCCAATTATCCGCTTGATGTTTTCTGTCAATTTTAAAACTCTATTTAAAATATTTTGTGGGTATTAAGACTATTATCCCTTACAAAACTACCAGAATTTAAAAAAAATATATATGCATTGTCAGAATCAATGTGTTTCGATTAAAAAAGGGAAATCTCATTAAGCTCGCTCTCCCACCTGGTGACATTTGTGATTTTTCTAAGCTCTTCCACCCTTTCGAGCTCCACGTGATTAATGGATGAATCTTATATTTTATATGGGTAATTGCATAACGAGTATATTGCCTCGTTTTATATGTTTATCGCGATTACGGAACCATAAAGATTTATCTGATATTCACTATATTTGTGACTTAAAATTTAGGAATTATATGGCTTTTTAATGTACCGAAAGTAACTATTTTTTTTAATACTAAGTATTTTAGTAAATGAAACCTAAGAGAGTATATAGAGTATTTCATCTTCTCTTATATATAAAAATGAATCGCAAAATGTGTTGGTAAGCGCATAACTCGAGAACGGCTGAACCGATTTCGATAATTCTTTTTTTTTATTATATTCCTTGAAGTACGAGGATGGTTTTTACGTAGAGAAAACGTAAATATGTACCACGGGCGAAGCCGGGGCGGACCGCTAGTTTGTTATAAAAGTGAAAAATGGTGAAAACAAAATGTTTGATTAGATAAAATGTAAACAATTTCTTAGCAGATTTATTTTCATAAATAGGAAGTGCTTTTTATCTTTTGACCTTTTGGCGCCTAAATAAGATTTATATAACATTAAGGTTAATTCGAAATACCTAGAGCCTCCTCTTTTTTAAGTTAATCTTTGTTTTCTTAGATATATATAGCAAAAGAGTGATTTAGCTCTCTGGAGGCATACTTTTTTCTATTTACTTTTTCTTGAAGGTTCTTTTTTGTAAGTATTATCTTTAGTGAGTTGTATCTTGAGGAATACTAAAAGTAAAACGGACGGTTCGCAAGGTACTAGTAAGACTACTAATAAATAGTTTTCAGCAGTGGTTCAATTCAATATGAATACATTCTTACACACACACACGCACTCAAATACGCATACACAAACACTCACATTATACACAAAGTATATCAATTCATTTTAACTCTTCACCTCATCTATAATAATCTATACATATAATAAATCTGTAGAAGGGTCAATTCTGTACATTGAAAATATTGAAAAAATAAATAGCAGGGGGCGTTACTGGATCGATACCAAACCCAAATATGTGATTAAAAAAATTTTGTCTGTCTGTCTGTCTGTCTGTATGTGAAGGCATCACGTAAAAACTAACGGTTCGATTTCGATGAAACTTGGTATAATTATACCTTATTATCCTGGGCATAAAATAGGATTTTTATCCCGGAAAAATACGTAGAAATAAATAAATCTTAATTTTTCCGCGCGGATGGAGTCGCGGGCGGAAGCTAGTTTATAATATATCCATTGGTAATTTTTCGATATTAATTTTTCATTTAACTTTAATCACGATTAATTATTATTTCTCCTTTAATGTTCACGTTCATTGTTTATCTGATAGATGTGATTGTTAATGCTTGGGGGCCTGGTGACCCGTAACACAAGTATTTTATACTTATCGCGGGCACCATTCTCTCATAAATGTTAGTGTTAAGATATATAGATCAACAATGTATGTGTAATCAACACATACATTGTGCATTTGTGATGAGAAAATAAATAAATTTAAAATTTAAAATTTAAATTTAAATTCTTAGATAATATTATTTTCGGTAGATATCCATTATATTATAAAAGTTAGTCAACTATAATTCTAGATATATATGGACGCAAAAATAAGAATTAGGTATTTCGACTTAGTAATTACATATTTCATATTGGTTTACGTATCACAAAAGATTCTTCTTATTATATTGGGAACGTTTATTAGACACATGT
Organism: Colias eurytheme; assembly: GCF_061535395.1. NCBI lineage: Eukaryota > Metazoa > Arthropoda > Insecta > Lepidoptera > Pieridae > Colias > Colias eurytheme. The sequence continues at coordinate 5,073,645 of NC_142999.1, read as the reverse complement.
AATCTTGTACATGAGTCGATATTGCAAAAGTTGATAAATTTGCTCACATTTATTCCAAATAAATAGGGTTTAGTAAGGGAAGACAAAAACTAATTCTGTGGCTTATTTGAAGAGTTGGTTCAACCTCTTTGATTCTTACTTGGAAGGGATCATGGGCTAACTAAACTTTCTACATTATGTGTAATGTGTATGTAAAAAAGATGTTTTATTAGTAAAAGTTTGGTAAATTAACAGTGTAGTTTTATTATCAAGGAAGTTCTTGTTTACTTCCTGTTACACGAAGCTAAACAAGACAAGCCAAACAAGGAATTCGTCGAATTGTTACTTTTTTTTAATTTCATTAGCTTTGACTAAATTGTAAATGGAAATAATAAAAGAAGTCTAATTTTTAACCATAAATTATATACATAAATAAATAAATAAATATTCAGGACAATTGTCACACACGGCACGGTCTGATCCTATATTAAGCTTTCGCTTGTGTTATGGAAACCAGATGGCTGATAAACATACATGATACATATATGTATAATTTTAAATAAATACTTATATAGATAATTAACACCCAGAAACAGGGCAAACATCTATGTTCATCACACAAATATTTGCCCCGGGTGGGAATCGAACCCACGACCTCTGGCTTGGAAGGCAGGGCCACTACCAACCAAGCCAACCGGTCAGTCAATATTATAATTAAGTAGATTAATAATTATTAAGACAATAAATGGGAAATTCTTTCTAAAATAAATATAATAATACTTGCTTGAGTATGATCCTACGGTGTTGTTTCTCTGAGCAAGAATTTTCTCATGTAAATTCGGAAGCGACGATGTAAAATTTTTGTATGGCAATTTATAACCGAGCGCCTCTAGAGATGATGTGACGAACTAGTTGTTACCATGAATTTATTCTACCACTGCTTTATATACATTTTGAGGTTCCAAAGTATATTAAAATAATATTTATAATAACATGATTAATTACTAAAAAGTAGGTATAGTTTTGTCAGGAAAATTATCCTTTGCAAACATCAATTAAAACTGTAACTGAAATAACAGCTTATCCTGGTTTAAGTACCAAACGGTTTCCCCACATTATATCAGTGTGTATATCAAAATTAATTTATATAAACAGCCCGGGACAAGCACAAAGCGGAGATAATATTGCGGTCATTAGAAAGCTTTTGCGATAAAAAGATTAACTGTGAATAATTATTATCATCGACTTGATAAAATGAGATTTTCCTTGCAGCTTCCTCTTCACAATGAATGGGATTCTTTTATATAATTTTATTGCTTCTTTAATGGTGACTGTATCTATTTTATGAGCGTAATTCGCAACGACGTTGAATTTTCAAGTACTATTTATAGAATGAAACATCCCGCAAAGCTTTATTTGAACAATATTTGTGAGGTTTTAAGTTTTTAGAATACTTTATTTCTGTTATTCATAATAGATCCAGATATACCTAGCGATACGTAACTTAGAGCATAGGTTTTACATATTTAAAATAATCTCGCGTATACAGGTAGACATCATGTCTAGACGGATAATTTCAGAATTGTTTTGAATGAGTAGCTTTTTAAATATTTATATTTAAGCTAAACTAAGAACATTGATAACACGATCGTATACATCCATACTAATATTATATCCATACTAATATTATAAATGCGAAAGTAACTCTGTCTGTCTGTCTGTTACTCAATCACGCCTATACTACTGAACCAATTTGCATGAAATTTGGTATGGACATATTTTGATACCCGAGAAAGGACATAGGCTACTTTTTATTGCGAAATATGTACCACGGGCGAAGCCGGGGCGGACCGCTAGTACGTAATAATTATGAATAGGTATAATAATAATTTGTTGTAAATTTTCTTTTATCTTCAGCAGAGATCGAACACAGGGCTTTTAGTCTATTAGGTACACTTGCGTCTTAATTACAGTACCAGCCATGAATACAGGAAATTTAATTAAAATATATCATTATTAAAGCTGTATATTATTATATACTGGCTATCAAATAAGCTCAAGTATTACAGAAATATACAAAGTTATCTTAACATTTTATAAGAGTGTGGTAGCATCAATGACGTTTTTTCTGTTAAATTCTTATAAAATACTGAACAGCGAGAGCAACTTTTAATTACGACACTGTTTAAGAGCCTCAGCAGTAAACAGATTCGTAGTATGTGTTCTGTGTCGTTAGTTACCAATCCATTTTACATACAATGCACGGACAGTATTCTGAATAGGATCCATTCAAGTCAAGTTTGTATAGCTGTGTGCATGTTTAGGAAAGGGATAATATAATGCTTTGTCACTCGTACGATACGAGTAGTAAATACGGAATGAATGACGTTTCACGTTTGTGGTCCAGGCGGTGATGAATGCAGACGCATTATGACCGTGCGGAATGGTCGTGGTCAAATCCACTATTACGCCATTAGCTACAAATTATGGTGAATTTCGACTCGACATAGTATTGTGCGAATAGTAGATTACTAGATTGTAAGTCGTATATATATTTTAAATAGCTCTTTGTTAGGGGCTTAAATAATTCCATGAGGGTAGAGCTGCAGGCTCTTAGCCTGTTTGGGCCCGGCGACGGGCTGCCGCTGATAGGGTCACGGATGAATTCTACACATACCCGTGGCCCTGTCGATGATTGCGGCTTGACGGAACACAGTGGGGTTTTGGTCGGTAGGAATCCGACATAACCCACGGCCTCTTCCCCGGAGGCCGTGGGTATCTATGCAAGATTTCCCCACTAAAAAAAAAAAAAAAAAAAAGGGGCTTAAATAATTGTGAACATTTTCTGAAAGGGCGTAATGTCATACCTACCTATTATGAATAAAATGTGATAAATAAATGATTGTCTATACTGTAGTTACAGGAGCGTTTGCTCGGTTCAATCCTTCAAGCATTTATTTGCAATTGCAACTTACAATTCCTACGACAAATTGTTGGAGTTCCATTGAGAGTGAATGTTTACGGAGGGCCACGTACCTACTTAATACTGTAATTGGCTTGTTTAAATTATGTGCCTTTTAACCTAACCTTTTTTAAGACCAATCTACAAATATAATTTAAACATACCTTTTTTTTTTTCAACACACACTAGATAAAAATATATTTATGGACATCTTTGATCAACAGCTCATCTAAGTTGATAAATTTTCGTTTTTCGTGCGACAATGTTATTCGAGGTACATTTCTGCTCATTTTCACTTATAGAGAAGAAAATATAAATGAGGTCTAATAAACGTATTGGTGCGTGGGTTTTTATTCTATTATTCTAACCTTTGGTATGTGCCAGTTAGGTTCAGTAAATAAAATGTTGACTCAGAGAGCCGCTAGCTGTTTTCCCCTTGAGCTTAAATGATAATGTGGGTGTATCAAAGACTGTATTTAGTTGGTTAAGATGGTCGATTTTTGGCTTCCTCTTACCTTATTTATGTTCCACGGTCTAGTTCCAATGAGGAAATTATGTAACTTTATTAGTAAAGGTAATAAAAGATAATAAAACAGAATATATTTGGAAGCTTTCTCTGAATAAAAGAAATGTTTCTGTAGCTACAAGGAGCAGAAACGAATATTTTTTTTAATAAGATATTAAATTATTATTCATAAGTACTCTAAAAAGCTCTTATACAAGTTATAAAATTATTATTAAGTATGAGATTAAAATATTAAACGCTCCAGTTAACTTTATAACTTCCTGATAACAGTCTAATTATCAAAACCACTAAATTCATAAATAGTTCTGTAAACTGAACCATCAATGAATTATAATTTGCTCATAAAACTGTGAATGCTCTTGTAAATTACTGCCAATCAAAATAATTACTTCCGATTAAACGCGTATAAATTTTATGATGTGATAATGATAATCGTCCAATTAAATTAACTCTTCATTGAATATTTAAAGTTAATATTTATATTAAAAATATAAAAAGGGATCGGGCTCGTCCGGGATTTGAACCCGGGACCTCTCGCACCCTAAGCGAAAATCATACCCCTAGACCAACGAGCCGTGTGAAAGAAGATCCAAAATTATTGTATTGATATTGTAATCTAACGTGTAAGACAACTTCTCACATTTGATGCCTTTCACCGCTTTCACTCGCAAAGGCCAATCCTCATATGTGGCTGATTGTAATACGCAACGTTGCCGAATGGCGAATGCTATAGTAGGTATAATAATTATTAATAATGGTATTCAGTAATTTTTTTTATTTAAGTGTATCATTCATTTTTATTTATTGCTTCTGATCTAAAGTACAACTATATTAAAAAGAAACAAAAGTAACAATAAAAAACTACCAATATTAAGAAAAAATAACATAAGCATTAAAATTGTCACATTTTGACTATTTCCTTAACGAAAAGTTTGATTCAATAATGAAGACAAGACGTATAGACGCAATTTTTCAAACGAGCTTTAAATTTGATAAAGGAACTCTCAAGTCGCAGAATTAGGTCAAGAGCGATTCGTGGGTTAGAAGGAAGGATGGACGTCCTTAACAGATTTGTTATCAGGATTTCCGGTTAACGTTTGAGTTACGACATCCTAAAAATAGAAACTTAGAAAACTCAAGTTTTATATTGAAAGAAAAAATGATTTCAAAGAAGTGATAAACTTACTTGAACTTTAAATAGTTGCAGGAAACATTTTCTTCGCTCTATGCTATCCTAAAAGCAACATCAAAGTTTCCGACGACAAACTCAAAGCTCGTTTACACTGTAATCTTATAACTTTGTAGTTTTTTAATCTAAGAGAAATACAGAAGTTAAAAATAAAAGCTGCTTGAACTTCGAAATTTAAACATAAGGGCTCATCCCTTATGTTAAAATTTCATTTATTAATTGAATCAATGAAATTGGAGTATTTATATCAAATACAATCCACGTTGCTTCAATCTAATGTTCTATTAGTCGGTTAAGACTTAAGTCGAATATTCCGTCCCGGGCATTGAGAATGAGGGAACACAGAATGCAATAGTTACTGCGGAAGCGAGAATACATAATTAAGCAATTTGTTAATATCAGTTGAAATTGGTCGCCACAAACGAGATTCAGTAAGGAAGACTTAGATTTTAGACTTTGCAGCCGGTTTCTGAATTGAGAATTGATAATGGTTTGAGAAAGCTTATGTTAGATACAAGAAAATATTGAAGCAGCATTTAATTATTGTTTGAGACTTTTTTAATGTCAAATACTCAAGTTAGAAACGGGACGTTATTCTCCTGCTCTTTATATTTTTTCATTTCCCACATCATTGTTTTGGCAACGTATTATATACTATAATACTATCGGTGTCCATAAATTACATCCAGTGATTACAATTAATGATAGATATGACACTGATAACGAACACTCCAAATAACGCATATCAGTAAGGTTGTTACGAAAATAACATATTAATTTGTGCTGATACTGGACTACTATGGAGTAAGGTAAGTATTTTTATGTTAATATTCAAGCTATATTATTTAAATATCTGTGTTTATCGTTTTACGAACCGATTAATTTTAAAAACTCTATATACATGTATTTGAATTAAGGAGCTTTTAAATTTTACTTTTCGTAAACGTTTTCTATCTAAAATATGAAATAAATTATGGACTACAGATATTCCAACTCAAGTAATTCAATTTTAAATTAATTTTCCGGGTCATATAATAATACCTACATTACATAGCGCCACCGAACACAATTTTCTATTATCATAATAATTTACTGTAATACAATCTCAAGTTGAGATCCAATGAAAAAAGTTGTACACAACAATACATCTGGCTGTCAGTGTAGATTAAATTGTGATAAAATTTCAAAAGTTTAATTAATTATTTTATAGAATATTACTAAGGACTTGCGCATCAGGCGGCGCATTCGGCGAATGTAACTTGGTGTCGGTTTGTTCGCTCAGTAGGGGTTGAGGAAAGCGCCGTACCGCGTCACGACGCCATATTGTAATTTTCGCGCGCAAAACTCGATATAGACAATATACGAAAACTTTTAAGTAAATGTTTTGACACGTGATGAATATTTTTTTTACGGATAACCGTAATAATTAAAAAGTTTTAGTACAAGGTGTGTACAAAATAAACTTACTTAGAAACGTAGTTATAAAATAACTTTCCAAAGTATAGTGAGTTTTGTGTATTATAAAAATTTGGTAAGTATATTTATTAAATAGGGATGTCTCTATTTTTAATATATTCTATAGTTTATAAAGTGAAGTACGAACCTATATCCTCAAAATAAATTGTCTAATATATAAATATATATTTTAAGCGAAAGTTAATTATTTTATTAAGAAATTTTATAAATAAATTTATATTTCATATACATATAACACGTATAAAATAAATATTTAATACATAAGATAGGCATTATATTAATTTTTGCGTATTCTATTTTAGCCGGTGCTACATTATATAATATTTTTTCAAATAGTAAAATGAGGGTTGTTAGTATATTATCAAGATTGTATTAAATAAAAAATCTGAAACCCACAACTTCAAGAACATTCTTGAATGAGCTAAATAATAGGAAGTACTCATTTCTTAATCTCAACGGCGAACAAAATTGAAATACCTCCATACAATGGAGATAAATAGAACTCTACAATACTCTACATCGGCTTTGTTCCCTTTGTTTAAAGCACCACTACTGAAAATATAGATTATGAACAACTAGCCCTTTTTTATAAGCCGTACAAAGTTTCAATGAAAAAATTGTGTCTTAATTTTATTCATACTTTGATATTTCGCTTCATTGCGTAGAAAATAAATTAACTTCAAAAGCCAGGATAAAATAACACTTCGTAGCCTTTAAAGTTGAATTTAGTTTTCACAGTGACACACTATATTTTAATCTCGAACTTTGACCTTTTACACCCATTGTACATGTGAAATAAACAAAGGAAATATCAAACATAGTCTTTTTCGAAATTCTAAATAATTAATTTAAAAAAAATTAGGCTAATTATAGCTTTCAATTTTTCTCTATTCCCCCATGACTATGCCCATGACTGCCCATGACATTTTATATTAAACTAGCTTTCCGACCGCGGCTTCGCCCGCGTTTTCGAAGAAAAACCCGTTCCCGTAGGATTTCCGGGATAAAACCTATCCTATATCCTTTCTCGGGTATCAAAATATCTCTATACCAAATTTCATGCAAATTGGTTCAGTAGTTAAGGCGTGATTGAGTAACAGACAGACAGACAGAGTTACTTTCGCATTTATAAATTATAATATTAGTATGGATTAAATATTTTATAATTATTAAAATAAAATAGAATCCAACATAATATAATAAATCGAAAAGAAAATTGTTTCTAGTTTTCAATACTATTCAGATTTCATACAGTTGTTAAATATAAATCTATTATTCACACAACTGTAACATCAGCTTATATTACTAGTAATAAAATAATATAGTAGGTTTAATTTCCGTTATTACATATGATAAGGTACCTAGGTAATTATAGTTGTTTTAGATTACAGCTTAGCAGCAGTAATTAATTACGTTGATTGACGCTTTATATAAACTTATAAACCATATTCAAATATAATATAAGTTAGATTATATGTACATGTTAAACTTAAGTGGCAGTATTTCATGAAAATTATCAAGTTGAAGTGAAAAATAACGAATTTCCATCATATAAGCACAGTAACATAATCCAGTTAAAAATGCTTGGTAATATTTAACACATTTGACAAAATAATTTGACATAATTTACATGATTAAGTTCTGTTTACGTAAGTTTTGATATGTTATGTGTTAGTACATATATGAATATTAACAATAAGTGTATATGCTCATTTTTGTGTATGATTGATGAGCTGAAATTATTATTTTCTGATGTAGACAAATTCATCAGTCGATCCATTAATGTATTTCATAATTATTATATTTATTTGGCTGACTACTAGCCACAGTTTACTTAACTTTATTCTGTATTCGTACCAAAATATTTGTTGCAAAATAAAAATCATACTTTGTATTGATAGTTAGTAAAGTTTAAATAGCTTACGGATATTTCTCTCTAAAGTTCTCTTATAATTTTGTACATTTTGAATATTCAAAGCTTCTATTCTCATAAATAACAATATTCACTCCAAGAAAGTTTAATCATGCGTTTATTCAAATCAAATTAAACACAACGAAGCAGAAAATATACACAAAATAGCTACAAATTTTGCCTTTAAAAGTATTTTCGTTATGCCAGAAAAAAGATGATTGATAGGAATTTTTGGGAAGGCTTAATCTCGTTTAAAAAGTTAGCAATGCTTATGTGGAATATGAGCCCCATAAATGGCATTCGCTCAAAATGTTCCCAAATATTATGGTAGTAAAGTACTTCCATATTATTGCTAGCTTTTACGTTAGTTGTTTAAAGTAAGATTTCTAAATCAGTCTATTTTAAAGCACTAAACATAGGACCGTACTTTGATATGAAAGGATGTAATCTAACTTCAAGATCTACCTTTACGTATAGGTACGCAAGTTTCATTACGTTTTAGTAATGTAAAGGGATATAATGAGTTCCTTTGAATTTCCTAATTACTTTTTTCTCCCAGACGTTATTTGGAAAGGCAATCCTTAATGTAGGTTAATCTTAGATGCGTAAATTATTTATGCTGCTCTAGATAACCTAACATCGGACTAATACAATAAAAGAAGTTGAAATGGATAATATATGAGAGAAAATTTTTCTGCTTACACAGAAAATGCCGAGAAAAAATTATAAAACAATTTATATTTAAGTACCTATAAGATTTTTTTTCGGACTGTACCTAGCTTGGACTGTACCTAACATTATATCAGGCAGGTGATTATAAAGTCAGTAGTTAATTGCAAACGTCATTTGAACTCTTTTTTCCGCACAAGTTTGTTTCACATAGACCCTACATTAATCAGTTTATAGGTTTTCAGGCACCAACTTTTAGGAGTGGTTAAAATTACAAGTTGGCCTTTGCAAAACTATGATAACGTTTCGAATGAATGATGAGTAACGGAAGGCCAGTGCTTTATCAGTATCGGCCATGAATGGACTACACAGAAAAGCAAAACAATAATTTCTGAATTTCGTATAAAGATAGTCATGCTATTTATTTGATTTTATAAGCTATATTTAGACATGAGGCTAGAAAGGTTTTGTCGAAGATCATAAATAATATTCAATACAGGGTATTTTCGATCATAATATTCTTTTGGAATATAACGTTAAAATTACAATCAACGATTTGATGAGAAACGAGTCGTTAGTATCATAATTACAAAAAATAATGATGTACAATATGTCTACTAAGTATCGATTACATGACACAAATATGACATTCAAATATCTAAACCTATGACTCTCTTACATAAAGTTTGGGATAGATGCTGTGTAGATGCCTAGCTACGCTGGTGCCAAAAATAAATGACGTCAGTGTCATAGAAAATCTCGTTGAGAAAAACAATCTCCACCTACGCGTTTGCAATGCCATTGTATTATATATTTGTCGATGTACATTTCTGGTTACAACAGCCAAGTATCTACGTCGAAATAGATCACACGAGAAGCAATGTATTTGAATACACTATGAATTCACGCTTACTGGACAAGGCCTTAGATTTTCTTGGCACAATGCCAAATTATTTTTGCCAAATCCACGACATTCTAAGCAATAAATCGGAACAAATTGTACTCCTCTCAACGTAACTCCTCATCGATGTATTTGCGCCATAAATCGTATCATAGCGTGTTTTCTCTCCGCTTAATGGCCTTAATTTCTTCTTTGTTTACTCTCAACATGTTGTCGAGTGTACTTGACTCGATTTGTACGTTCAGCGACTTATTTAAGTACATATTAACTGAATATACTGCACGCAAGCATCCTTTCAATTCTTGTATGACTTTCGTAGAAGAGATTTTCATGTTTTAATTAGAAAACGTGTGTGAATTTATCACATATTTTGTTTGGTGTAGGTAACTTGTCTTGAGTTTAAGTACCTAAGTTTTAAAGGAATTGTATAGAAACATCAAAATTATAAGATTTCTCAAGTAGCATTCAATTATTTCTAACTTGATATCAATACATCGTACAAAACCCATAATATTAAAACCCAATGTTCAATTTTCCATTCCTCCATTTTTCATTTAATATTATAATTCACTTTTTAATTCATCCCTAACGAACAAGTAACTGGATATCAAAACCGATATTCCATGCAATTAGCACGCCAATGACGTCACAGCCTTTTCCCATGCATATTGCAATACCAGTCAATCGTAAGTTGCAAATGCGGTGACGTCACCAAACGCAATTTTCTTAAAGCTTCGAGGAAATACATGCGTACGACAGGAAAATAAATAGAGAATTTTCTGGAACGTATCCAAAGATACAAGATCATATATAATTTTTATGGCTGCATGTGACTGTGAATAATTTTTTTTTTGCATGGGATTTATCAAATTTCTAAACACATACAGTATTCACCCAGAAAACATTATATTTATCAAACTAATTACATCTTGACGTAGATAGTGAATAGACACAAGATGCTTTTAAATTTTTAATCACTAATCATGGTTAAAAAAATGTAAAATAAAATGAACATGAAATCAAGCTAAATGATGTATTTCTAGTACGAATTTAAAAAAACACTATAATAGAAAAATTTCATTTAATATTGGTATGGAAATCACAGTGTCTTTTCGTCTCTCGGGATAATAGAAAATTCTCTGACCTTTGTCACTCTTATTCAGTGTCGTATCTAAGAAATCGCTTTCTTAAAATCTTACCAATCTAGTATTACATAAACAAAGAACCCAACTGTATTGAAATTCCGGTAAAATACTTGGAGAGCTTTCTTCATTTTGTTGTATAATATGCTTGTTTAATATTGGAGTTAACAATATAAACTTCGCAGTATTCCCAAGGCATTATCTGAACCGAATTATGGACAATCCTGAGCTCCGAATGGCCTAATTTATGTACTTTTTTCTCTTCTTACGTTAAACTGTAGTTTAAATTTTCAGCTTTTTAAAACTACGCCCCAAGAGAGATCATGAACCACCTTTTAAAAAAGGTTAGACGAGATCTTGGCTTAAATGTTTTAGAAAATAAAATTTTTAGTGAAAGTATGATGTGGTGTAGGTAAATATTAATTGTGCGTTATAAGCAAGTGAAAATTTCGATAAAGACGAGAATTAAAATAAAAGTAGATTTTCATATAATTATCATTTTTATCTTCCCTGGGTGTAACAAAACCTAGCAATTAAGCTATTAAATTAGATTTTATAATATGCCTGAAACCTTGATATTCGGAGACAATAGGTTAAACTGTTTGAACTTTAACCTAGGAAGTGGAAATATTAAGAAGACTTATATCTATGTGTGGGTTGAAAGGTCAGAGATATTTAAAGCTGAATGCACATTTCATTACATTTCACAGACTGGGATCAATAGTGTACTAAATTTCGCACTAAGCTTGACACTATAAATACGTAGGCACCTATTTTCAAAGAGTTTATTAATATTTTTAAATAAAGAACTTAATCTAAGATCTCTAACCGAATTGTATTTAGGAAAGGTAGCAGTATTATTATAAAAATAAAATATGAATTTATTAGAAGGCCATTTTTAGAATCTTAACAATCATAAACCTTTCAAAGAATCATAAGAAACTAAAATATTTTTTCTTATTACTCAGTCAAATATTTTTTCTTAGTACATGGCGTTTACAAAAAGTGCCTTGAAAAATGACTTTTTCACCAGAACTTATAACTAAGTTCTGCTTTTTGCACGACCCAAGCGTAGGAATGAACAAAATCGATGGAACTTGTCGGGCGCCTGCAAGACTGATGACGTTTCTTAGGAACAACCGCTTTTTGCCATTTTACCCAACTATCGCTTTCAAATTAAACCCAAACCTTTTTGTAGGGGTTATACCCTGTATAATCTTTATAGCAGCGACCCTACGTACTTTAGGTTTAACAAAATAGATAAAGATAGGTTGAAGCAACGACGCATTCAAACTGTGACATTGGTTTGTCGGAGATACAATTTTTCTTGTATGAAACGCAGTTGTATGAAATATTTCTTTATTTGTGTATCTTAAAATGTTATCATTTAAGCTTTTTTCTTTGGTAAAAATCTTTATTATGAAGAGAATCTCGTATTCATAACGCAGTGTATGGTTATACAAGAAATATTATTATGTGATTATTATCACATATTATGTTATTAGAATTTATTAAATTAGGTCTAAGTATGAAGCATGAATTGGGTCATGATAATAAATCGACTGAATTTATGTCTTTACCAAGAAATATAATTCAATGAGAACTTTCTGAAATTCATACTCTAAGTAAGAATTAATATTCGAAAAGTATTTAAATCTTATCTTAGTGGGACATATCAATTTTAGTCATAACAGTTGGAATAACAAGCGATTAAAAGAGCTTTATATTTTTAGTCCTGTGACGAATCTCTATCTATATAATAAAAATGAATAGTGTTGCTAGGCGCAAAACTGGAGAACGGCTGAACCAATTTCGTTAATCATTTTTTTTAACATTTCTTGAAGTTCGAGGATGGTTTTTATGGAGAGAAAACGTAAACATGAACCTGGGGCGAATCCGGGGCGGACCGCTAGCTTAAATTAAAAATATCAATTCCGTTTAAGAAATAGATTTAGATAGAATCCTATGCCTTTAACTATATTATACGAAGTTCTGATGATCATAACAAATATAAAAAAAAACCATTTTACAAATAAAATTGTATCGGTTAGCACTGCAGAATTTCTATTTCAAAATGTACATACTATATTCTTTGTAACAAAGAGTAAACTTTTTTTGCTCGTGCTCTATAAATACGCTTCCCACTAAAACGAGAGCGTACATAATTTATTAACAACTCGTCGCCTTGACAAAACTGTCTCTGAACAAGATATTTATATCTTATTTAATATTTAATGAAAGTATTCTTATCTCATTATATTTAATAGAAAAATAAATCTAACCTTTGATTGTTAAATAAATGTTTGAACATCTTAATTACGTTTGTTTTTCAGCCTTTACTTTCACTAAAATGCTTTTATATTCATTTGAATAAATTTTATTAAAGAGGTATGTTTAAATTCTGAAAGCAAAGAATAAAGTTAAAGATACGTTTTTTATAAAATTTACATTAAAATATTATAGTGTTTTAACATAAATGTATAAAATAAATTTGGTAAATAGACAGGATTTAAACTTGCCTACACGACAATAAAAATATTCATATAACTAAACTATTGGCACACACAACACAATCAAAACATACGACTTGTTAATTTTGTTTTAGAGTTCCGAACAACAAAAAGAAAAAACGGAAACCTTATAGGGTCACTTTTTTGTCCATACGCGACGAAGTCTGATGGCAAGGTAGGGTGGGTGACCCATCACGATTCACGACCCATTATTATTTGCATCATATCTCTGCAAATTTTGTTTTTCAGTGTTCCCTGCAGGCATATTATTTGTGTTTGACTAAATGAAATCACAAATATTCAGATATCTGCCCATGTTTGGCCAATATCTTTTATAACGACAACTTATGGTCGCACGCTTTTTCCATACATTTCCCCCTATATTTAATTCACAGCTCGATAACGCCAGTCCCTCTCTCGGAGGCGGGAGCAATTTCTTTTTTCGACTTCTTTATTTAACAATCCTTCATTCGGAATCTGAGAAATCTGTTATGAAATCTGTTCGCTTAGACATATTTTTCTAACGAAGCAAGAAATCTAAAACTGTGTTATGATATTTCCAATTCTCATTTATTTATACGGCATTTTAATAAAAAAAAATTAAAAATTTCCCTTTCAAAAATCATCTTTGCTCTATATTTTTAAGTTAAGAAATAATTTATTTTTATAAGTTATTGAGATAATGGCTAATCTTTAATCTATAACATCATATTAACTTTAGATCAAAAAAGAAGATATAAAAATCATGGAAATGAAAAATTAAGACAAGTCCAATATCTCATGAAATTTATTTACCAGCATACTTGTTTGTTGTTCAAAATGTTAACTGCATTTGAATAGCGTTAAAAATCAAAAGAGAAATGCTACAACAGAAACGCTAACCACATAAAAGGCTTCTAATAATTTACAGGAATATAATCCTTATAAGAATTCCTCAGCGTCTATTTTCATTGATATATTCTTCGGGCAATTTTATGGCGCTCAACTGGTTCAAAGATCGTAAACATTTCAATGCGTTGCAAGAAAAATAAATATAGCCTTTGAATCTTTTGATACGATTGCCGATATTGAAGATTTCTAGACTGTAGCCGTTCTATTTTATTGAATTCAATGTATCAATATCTATTATTATTTCAGTATTTATTTATTATGACTTAAATAGTGAAAAAAGGTCATAGTAAAATGAATTAATATTATTATTTTTTTGAATGAGTAGTATCAGTTCACTCGGACCCGCAATTAAAAAGTAAAAAAAGCTTAACTAGGCAATAATCTATCTCTACACATTTTCAAATAGAAGCGATCAACAGTTTTTGCGTAGGCGTATTAAATATATTTGTGATAAAAAAAGATTAAGCTGCAAATAGGCCATCACCAGCATAAGTTATGTGTCAGTCGACTCATACATACTTTTTTAGGGTTCCGTAGCCAAAATGGCAAAAACGGAACCCTTATAGTTTCGTCATGTCCGTCTGTCCGTCTGTCCGTCTGTCCGTCTGTCACAGCCGATTTACTCGGAAACTATAAGTACTACAGTGATGAAATTTGATGGGAATATGTGTTGTATGAACCGCTACAAAAATATGACACTAAATAGTAAAAACAAGAATTGGGGGTGGGGCCCCCCATACATGTAACTGAGGGATGAAATTTTTTTTTTCGATGTACATACCCGTGTGGGGTATCAATGGAAAGGTCTTTTAAAATGATATAAAGTTTTCTAAAAAACATTTTTCTTAAAGTGAACGGTTTTTGAGATATCAGCTCTCAAAGTCGTAAAAAGTATGTCCCCCCCCCTCTATTTTTATAACTACGGGGTATAAAATTCTAAAAAAAATAGAGGTGATGCATGCTAATTAACTCTTTCAACGATTTTTGGTTTGATCAAAGTATCTCTTATAGTTTTTGAGATAGGTTGATTTAACTGTAATTTATTATATTTGCTGCTACGGAACCCTTTGTGCGCGAGCCCGACTCGCACTTGGCCGGTTTTTTTTATTATTATTAAATTTAAGTAGGTAAGTGATAGGTAATTCTGAAAAAAAATATAAAATAAATATAATGTTTAGCTTTGACCCCAGTAACCATCATTCATGAGAAGCAATATCACGCTGAGAATAAAAACGTATCAATTATTTTCAAAATGCTCCAAACAGATTCTCAGCAACATGCTGCGCAATTTATTACAACTAATACTCGGGTGTATATTTTAACACATGCCAACGGGGCGCTTCCTTATTTAACGAAATTGAACTACGAACGTGAGAGCCATTTTACTTTTTTAATAATATTTTTTCTATATCAACTTTTGTTTTCTTAATATTAAAATTTTATTCAGTTGTATTATCTGTGTCTATTTTATTCAGGGAGTGAATTAGTGAATGACGAGTGTTGTTTTTTTTCTGAGTGGAAATTAACACAAAAATTATTCGATCAGACAGGGCATTACATTAATTTAATGCGTATCTATTGACTATTCCTGCCACTCTATTAAAAATATATTACGGTAAACGCCGACTAAGACCATAGACCGTAGCGTGTTAACTCTATAAAAAACTCGCTTTATGCAAAGTTATTATCCCATTAAAGGCAAAAATGTAAAAGCCCATAATTTTGTATAAAAAATTCATCGAAAGATATAGTAGGCGTTAAGTGTAAAATAAACCGCGTTTTATGCTTGTCTTTCTCATTAAGAGGGAACGCATTCAACCAACATTTCTGCTCATTTGCTCTTTACTTGACCAGTTAAGTCTCACTTGACTTTTCCAGCTTAAATATATAAAGAGTTTAATTTAAAACGTGCAAGCATCTGTGGAAACAATGTTTCATAATATACCTCTGACCTTTGCTTATATTGTAAGTTGTTGCAGCAATTTCATTCACCTGTCAGTATATTTTTATCGTACTTTTATAATAGGCTCGTAGAGGAAGTCATGTAAAGGTCTTCCTTTGTATTAGATATGACTTTATAATAGGACAGCATAATGTCATACAAGGAATTATTTTTACTTGCTGTTTATTTTTACTCCACTAAGTATTACTTGAAAATAGATCAACATTCCGCAAAAATAAAATGAAAAATAAAGTTTCAACACTAAAATATATAGGTAGTGCTCGTCTGCCTAAGCAAAGTATATACTATCTCTTGAAATTCAGAAAGTTAGCGCTGTGTTTATATTATGATGTTTTAATAGTTTTACTACATACGCTACTAACCTATCATTATACACGGTAATAGTTTATTAAGAGCATAACATAATTAATTAATTCTCCCATATCCCCTTGTCCCTTCTAAATTGATCTTATGATATTAACTGCTATTGACAGCAAGCTCATTAAAGATTTCCAATGACGATGCGAAATTGTAAAGATGAAATAATACTGCATTTGTTTTAGCTTAAGAAACTTTTTAAAAGAAAAAGTTTTTTTTACTACTTAAATTAGGAGAATATACAGTGTAAACTCTATATAACGACACTCCATTTAACGTCAAACTCCGTATAACGTCAAGATTTCTCGACTTTGGTTGGTTTATATTGTTATCTATACAATAATACACTCCATATAGCATCACGCTCACTCTAATTAACGACCACAATAAGACATTACAACTAGGAACTAGGACTAGGAAGTACTGACTAAGTTGCCGAAATCAATGAAAATGTAGTTGTTTACATTCTTTTTTACTGACATACTGGACGATCTGCCAAAAAATTGAAGAAACCTCAATATGAAGACCTTGATCAAGCGATGATAACATGGTTTCATAGGCAATGTCAAAATAATATTCCTGTCTCGGGACCAATCATGCAATTTTCCCTTTCTCTCCATTTAACGACCACTCACTATAACGTCGAAAAATGCACGGTCCCTTAAGTGACGTTATATAGAGTTTACACTGTATATTGACTAGATTTCCAGTCAAAATTTGGCCGCAAATTTTAAATTTTTTCTCTTCGATTCTTGGAAAAAAATCAGTTCACTTGTTATTTATTCTCTGGTCTATCTAGTACCATTTACAATACCGTTACAAGCACGAATATAACAACAGTCTTCCTATAAAATGTTCCTCACAAATTAACTTGAAGCTTATCCACTTTACGAACTTACAACATGGAGCCACAGGAATGGATCGCTGAGACTATTAATTGCTTCCCTCTAAACAAGGGTCTCTAAACACATCTTTCAAACTATTCCCTGTTTTTTAATTAATTTTAAACGATCTTATAACTTAGGTATTAAAGTTCATAATACTTTAATGAATGTCGTATTTTTTTATTCACTACTACATTGGCAGCACGTAATTTATCTTGGTGTAAATTATTATAAAATGAAAAGAATCTGAAGATTCGAAACCTTGTATAGAAGATATATAAACAATAAAACAATTTAAACAATTTACAAACAATATCCGAATTCATGTAAAGTAACTGATAATTTCACGTCTATCAATGTTTCTTTTAGAAGGTAAACACATTAGCAATTCAACCAGTTAATCAGTACCTCAACACAGCACTCCAATAACGCTTACAAAACATTTGTAGACCGTCGATCGGATGAAATAAATTGCGTCGGTTAGGTTAGCTCATTAATTACTATTTTCGCGGTAGGCGCCGTTCGCGGTTGCCGCCTAACACCAAAATTAACCAAACATACACACATGTTTTCAGAACTAGTGATAATCCTATTAATTCATGTAACGGGTAACTAGATTGTGTTGAGCATATGTGCTTCTGCATAATGGATAATAACAATGTTTGCGATGATAAATTATTGAGAATGTTATAATAGTACTCTCTGTGGCTCTTATAACTTAATTGTTATCATTTTTATATAGTACTAGAGGTCTGCCCCGGCTTCGCCCGTGGTACTTATTTCGCAATAAAAGGTAGCCTATGTCCTTTCTCGGGTATCAAAATATCTCCATACCAAATTTCAAGCAAATTGGTTCAGTAGTTTAGGCGAGATTGAGTAACAGACAGACAGACAGAGTTACTTTCGCATTTATAATATTAGTATGGACTAGTGTACAAGAGTCTGTAGCAGACTAACTTTCTAGTAACAAAAGCCTTTGTTCCTATTCTGCCATGAACAGTGTACAGTGTACACGTATCACGTCTTTAACAAATAGATTTTGCTCTTAGAATAAATACGCGATCAGGCTTTATATGCTTTGTCAGACGTCTTACTTTCCGCCCCATTTACGCCTCTAGGCCCTAGGGACTCAAAACCTGTGCTACCTGATTGTATTGCTTTCACATGTCAGAAAAAGAGTTAACATAATAGCATAATATGAATTTAGCAATGAATTTGTTTTTATTATTGTAGAATAAGAATTCCAGCTTTAACGTAAAAAAGCAAAATATGTAGATATTGCATACTTACAGGATTAATGAGTAGCATACAATAATGGCCACAGAGAATAGATAAGTGAGCAATGCTTTATGTAGGTGAGCACAGATTAAAAATATTGAAGGCGGGAATTTATTATGACAGAAATAAAAAAAAAACAATATAGAAAACATGTTATAACGATAGTAGTGAGTTCAATAATTAAGTTACGAGTTGATGAGTCAGAGCCCTCAAGTTACAGGTGTGCTTCATATTAGCTTTAGTTATAATAACATCGCGTTGTTTCAATAGTTCATTTACTGTGTTATTTAATTAAGGGTTATAGTGAGTACTTTAATTAAAACAATGTCTATATTTTATAGTTAACCCATTTTAATAATCTTTGGACTGTAAAACTGAAATTAGTTTTTATAGCCCATTATTCCTAAATATTGAAATATACATTCAAGTAAAATGGATTTCTATTACAAAATAGATATACTTATACTTTTTCTACAATTATTATAAAATATTTTAGGGACCTAAAATTTATAGAATCGAATTTAAGCGTATTCTCTTCGATATAATATAACATGTAAACTATTGTTTTTAGAAACAATTTCATGTATATAAGCTATATCGTACAAAAACAACAACATACTTAAGTTTCTCATCGCATACGAAACACGTTTCGTGAATGGTTGTTTGATATTAGTTTTAGTTTGTTACAGTATATTAACATAGTGTTTTGCAGCAATCTCACAAAATATAGATATAGTGCTTAAATAACTATAGAAAAAAGTTTATTTTGATTCAATTTTACTATACAAATTATTATAATAAATATTACTGAACTGCGTAATAAAATCATCGTGTTAAATGATATAATATCCGTAATTCTGCAATAAATGGGCATTAAAAGATTAAATTAACGTAAATAAGTATATTATTCCAATTATTTATTTCCACCGTGGAATGTATAAATATAATAATTACTGGTATATTGTTAACATCGTTAATTATCTCCACGCACGCGTCACAGAGTATTTATGACTTTCATTACATTTCTCCACGTGAATTGCAATTGTATGCGGCTCATAATAATTTCATCAAAGAAAAATACATATTTCATCTGGTATGAAATTTTATAAACTCTAACATTAACCATCCGTAATAAGTACATAAATACCTACATACATAAGCATATTCTATATTGTCATATCGATACTGTCTAACGAGACTGGACTGTACCTTCTCGGAAAGACTTGTAAGATATTATGAAATTTTATTAATTGAATGAGACCTTTTTATCTATTTGGAACACCCAGTCCATCGGTTTGATTAAGTATTTGGAATTGTCTGATTATTTAAAAAAAAGTGGAAAAAGCTCAAAATCAATAGAATATGTTAACAATGAGTTATTTTTTTTACTATCGTAAAATGTTAAAAATACAATCCCAATTATAATAAAATATAATTGTAATGAAACATAGCATCATAAAGCTTACCTACTCGTATTCTAATAAGAATAAATTAACCCTCAACCACATCCAATTAGTATATATTATCGTGATTATAATACACAATTGAATGACTCACGTTTTGCAGACATCGTTTAAATTTGCTAGTAAAGGGTTGATATTTCAAAGTAAGCAAAATAATTTTACATACTTAGGGGAATAAATTACTTCATAAAATAATACCGCACTTGAAGCGGCAATTTGCCGTGTGACAAATGTTTTAGGGTTTCTACCTTGTTTGGGAAATGGCTGAGTTGGTTCAAAGCATAGTCGACAATAACAGGAGGTATTTTCTTACATTATATAAGTGAAAACGTACGCGATCGAATAATACGATTTAATGTTTATTTCTTTGAAAAAACAATGATGCTGAAACAAGGAAAACATATCTGTCGCTCAACATTAGCTGCAGCTTTCCCAGTATAAAAGGAATTAAATATACGGATAGACGATATTATTCCAGTCCCGATGAGATATGCTTGAATAAAAATTACTTATATGAATATAAGTAATATGTTTTTGAACAGTTGCTGAAAACAATAATTTTATTGAAGGGTTGTTTTTTAGAAAGTTCTAGTTATATTTATTGCGCTATCTTAAGTATTTGTTACATACGCTTTTAAATGGTTTATGAAAATATGCGCTCGTATCAGAATAGATTACCCGAATAATTTAATACATATTTTTATTATTTCTTGTTATGTTTTCGGTAAGAATAAACCATTTTTACTATCGTCTCAGACATAATTTATGACTGTTCTGATTTGTCATTGTCTAACATCTCAAAAATAAATTTAAATCAATATTAACCAATTATATAGGTACAACAACCTATTCCCCATTATGCGAAGTAGAAACATAAACATAACCTGAAGCAAGGAAATACATAATAATATATCTTCATCAAATTTTTATAAATTGATTACGTCACAACAAAATTCCCATTGTTTTTCACGGCTGCTAAAAGCAGCTTAATATCAGGGTTATCGTTTTCAGTTGTTGGAAATTGCCGCTTATAATTTCCTCTGGGATATTTATTTGAAGTATTACTCGGAATTATCTTTTAAATTATTGTTTCAATAGCAGCCTTAATTTCGGCTTAGAATAGGTTGTATTTTTATAAAACTATTATGTTTATATGTATTAGGTAGGTATATTACAATGTATTTCTATTCATTCGAATAATATAAAAAGTTCAATGTTAGACTAGCCTACGTCTTCGTTCGTCTCAAGCATATTATTTTTTGCTAATTTATATACTTCATATTATCATATCAAATATAACTTTTACTTTTATCTTCCTTGTTTTCATAAATGCGTTACAAAATTATTTCCACAGTGAAGCATTCACTGAATGGAAAGCTTTCTTAAAAGTTTTTATTTTGAGGATTGCTTGTATTTAAAGTAATTAAATATACCCAAGCTTGTTTTAGTTTTATCTGTTTAAAGCGGTCCTAGGGGTAAGCTATGAAATAGATTTGTTTGTAACTTTTTGAAAAATATAATATTGAGAAAATTAACCTTTTTAAAATATATGTATGTTTATTTTATGTATTTCAGCGTTGGTTTTAGATTATCGTTGTCATGTCATACGAGTAGATATTTTTACAAGTTAATCAGTAAATAAAACTTTTAGAAACATATACATAAAGCTACAAATAAATTGCTGTTTTATAAAGAGACATAATAAAACGATTCGTTTTAAACGAAGCGTTTTATTATAAACAGATCACATTATTACGCAGAAAATACATTTCGCTTGGAATAAATGATGAATGTAACAAATTGAGATAGCGCAGCCAACAGTTATTGGTTTTGATCGAATATCGGGTTTAAAACGGGTTTTCCTGAATGCGTTTATTTGAATCGAACATGCACATGAAAATCTACAGGAAATGCCTTTTCAGCTAACTTGAGTGTTCACTGTATCGAATTGTGAACCTTTTGTGTTCGTTACGTCGAAAAATTGTTATAACTTTATTTAAATTTTAGTGAATCAAACAACGTTCTTTTTATCCGACTGCGACGGAAGGAGGGTTATGTTTTTCCGTTGTATGTATGTATTTTTCTTGACGTATTTTTATGTGAATGTTGATATATTCGTCTTAATGTGACTCAAAATTACAAAAAATGTTATCAAGTTATTATAACAGTAAAATTTTTAGTCGGGTTTTTATTTTTGTATCTGATAAAATATCTTGTTACACTCACTACTCGTGTCAGTGTTTGTAACCACACCTCGGAAATGGGTTGACCAATATTTATGATTTTATTTTTCAATTTATTAACTTAAAATATAAACCCTTTTTTGTCTTCAACTTTTTACATTATGATGTAAATAATATTACAATTTTTAATCATAATAATTACGAGTGGATGAAGACATTTAAACAACAGCAGTTTTGTAAGTACGTGATAATCAAACCATAAATAAAGTTCATCAATAAAGATGAACATATAAAATACTGATTAGTTTATAATAGTTCAAAATTTTACTACTGGTAATATAAAAGGTAATAAATATCCTCAAATAACAACATTTACCGTTTATCAACCACCCTTTGTTTTAATATCTTTAGATAAAAAATTTATGCGGTATTAAATGTCTATTACTCACAATAAACTTCAGCTAAGTACTTTTAAAACGTTTGAACGAAGTCGACAACCTTTTTAACGTTTGCCCTTAACGTTTTTATAATGCGCCGAATAAAAACATTATTTGTCAAGTTGTAAAGAAGAAATTCCTAGCAAATGAGAGTTTAAAGAAAATTTAAACGGGTATAACAACCCCTTTTGTAGTTCATACACGTATTATATATCGACTCGAGCATATTTCGTTTTAATGAGGCTTCGCACCTTCACACAATAGAAAAAGCTCTAGTTATGACGATATGTTATCTTTATTAGAGCATAAATCTGCTCTATTCAGTAAATACCTCCATGTAAAATTTGTATGGAATTGTAGGATAATAAATTACAATAAAGACTCGTGGTTATTATTTATTTTAGACAACAGTTATTATTTTATTTAATTGAAAAAATAATAGATATAAATAAACTACATAATTGACTACGAGTGCAGTTATTGGCCATAATTTTATGCCCTTGAGTATAGTAAATAATAAATATACTTTTATTACAAACTGTGAAAATGTAAAACACGTAAATTATATAATATAGTGCAAGCATAGCATTTCTCGTATTTTATATACCATTTCCCTTACTTAACGTTTGTCAAGCTGTTCCTCAGGGATGGTGGCATGGAAATCTAACCCTCATTACTGAGACCTTAATCTTATCAAATATACCTCTGGGAATTGATTGATTTAGCACTATTTACTATATGACTTTGGTAAACATAGATTTGAACGACTTCTGAGCCAAATTTGCAAGTTCAGTTATTTATTGAAATTGATGCTCGCGTCGCTTTTGAATTTCTCTTTTTATTAATTAAAAATTGAAGATTGTATATAGTCCTATATTGAATAGTAGTCCTGTAAGAATAATATTGTTGGTAAGTATAGTCGATTCAGACTGATCAGTTTTCATAGTAGGAACAAGATATTATTGGGTATGTTGACATTATGTAAATTTTATACATATCACAATTTAATAATTAAATTTATTTCTTCAATTAACACGGTTAATTAACTTTTATAATCAGTTCTAATTTGGAGAAATTAATTGCTTTTATTTCTCCCTATGTGCTTATTTCGAAGTTCATAAAATTTAATTGCTTTTTCATTTCAATGTGAATATTGGAAAGTAGCCAAAACTATCTAATTTGCTTTGGCTTTTCCAATTGCAACGGGCTTCGAAGTATCGAGAAAGGTTATTATATAAATAAAATTTTCAATATAACCTACAATGCGCTCTGTGTTAATATAGATAATTTATTTTTATTAGCATACTATTTTGATAGCGTTCAATAGAAATTTGAAAATTGTGCTCATTGTAGTCTACGGTACTGTGTTACAAATATAAGCTAAATATGCTTCAATATCTAGTACCTAGCAGATGCTGCAGATCCTTTATGTCCTTTTGTTTTACGTCATAATTCACTGCGCTGGCCATGTGTGGTTGGTAGATATATATTTTTTTATAAGATGAAGAGAAGATCTTATCTTCAATCTGGTACTTTACAGATGCATAGAATAATGTACAGATAAATATAAACTAGAAAAAGTTATAATTGGCAAACTTTTTTTACTCGTATAGTCTAAAAACCCTTGACCTTTTTATGTAAGTGGGAGGCATAACCGCTGATGTACTAGTCTGTAACATTGCTATAAATAAATGATGTTTTTTTTTAATTTATTTTATAATTGTATACACTTCCTGTCATACATACTCTTTAAACAATACAATAAGACGTTGCTGTCTACCTATATTTAAAATAAAGATATTTACTTCGATTAATTGGCGCCAATTTAAATATGTATTTAATTCTTTTGCTATAGGCTACGATGGTTTCCCTAGCGTTATTATGCTCATATAATATATTTCTATTGAAGTTCAATATGACGTGAAATTCAATACAAAGTTAGTTTTTAATGATACAAAGGCACTTTCTTGGATTACGAGCCATAAACTGGTGCACCTGACGTACTCCATTATGTTCATGGTAAGGACTTCTGAATAATACCTGGGGTAATACTTCGTTGAAATATAACTGCAACCTTTACAGTGTTAGGGTAATTTAAAAATGAAGCGAGCTACATATTTTCAGGGCGAAAAGGCGACTGTTATGATATATTATATTTCTTTAATTATTTAACATGTATCTGAACTGGTTATAAGTTGGTTAAAAAAATTTGTAGATACTGAAGTAT
This sequence comes from Colias eurytheme, assembly GCF_061535395.1. Lineage (NCBI taxonomy): Eukaryota > Metazoa > Arthropoda > Insecta > Lepidoptera > Pieridae > Colias > Colias eurytheme. The sequence continues at coordinate 5,048,696 of NC_142999.1, read as the reverse complement.
CTACAAAGTAATTTTAACCCGATATGAAACGTAGATGTGCTGTATCGGACTCTCGTTTTTAGTACCTACCTAACCAACACCTTATATTTTACAAAATGGCATTGGCATTGTTCGTATATCTATACTCTATACTAATATTATAAAGAGGAAAAGTTTGTAATTATGTTATTATGTATGCATGTATTGTTTTCACGCATAAACTTTTGATGAAATTTGGCACAGACAATCTTTAGACCCTGAGAAAGAACATAGGCTACCTTTTATTGCGAAATATGTACCACGGGCGAAGCCGGGGCGGACCGCTAGTTGATAATATGCATTTAAATTTAAACATGCATATCCAGGTCATAATCACTTTCTAAAAAACATCCAGCAAAATTAGTTCAACTACCTTATTATTAAGCACTTAAAAAAAACGAACTCTAACTTACTTGTAACTTTGCTTTTAATGATTCTTTTTACTGTTTACAGTAAAAGAAATGTATCTAGATGTTAAGGACTACCCTTTTTATTGATAGATACCAATATTATATATTTCAGTAGTTGGCTGGTCAACTCAGCTTTAGATTAAGGGATTATCAGTGATTGACATCGAACTTCAGGCTTAAATAGGTCACTGGAAAATATCAGCAGCTAATATACAGGTAAATTAGCTTGGAGAAATTTTTGCGTTTGTAGTAGTGTATGGTCAGCAAATAAAATAAAACAACATTTTATTTTTAGTTTTTATTTTATATATATATAAGGGATTTTAAATTAAACTATATGTGTTTCTCCTCTGAAAAAGATGAGACTTTATTTTAATATTTGCACATTTAACATACGTATAACTTTTACATTAACTAGACCGGGAGATATTGACACAAAATTTCGAGTCATTTGTAACAGGATGGCGGTTCTACAGGGGTCTTAGTACGCAATGACAAAAAGAAAAACGATGGTGTGAACGAACCATTTGTACCACCCTAAATTTTTTTTTTCAACAACTCCTGAATGATTATAAATAGAAGTGTGATAATGCCATACCTGTGGGAGGTGGCGAATGTGTATAAGATTTTTTTTATTGTAAGATTTTATTCGTATTTTGAACGATTAGTAACAGTATGGCACTAATTTTTCCTGTAAGTTTGAGGTTCAACGAATATAAATACAAAATTTCAAAGATCTAGGTGGTGGAAATCTTCACTTATATAAATTAATACTAAATTAATTTTTTAAGTATGGCAGCACTTTTTCCCCCTACTAGAAGTATGGTAAATATAATAATGGTCACATTTTATCAAATACTCTCCAAAAATCCAAATGCAATACTGGTACAAAAAGTTTGGCGAAAAAAAAAATTTTTGCAGATTTTCGGCGGTATGGCGACCATTTGGAATCGTCCGAAAAGTATGGCATGGCGATTTTCGTAAATAGCTGCACGACGATGGTTACCTGTGCAAAAGTTAGCCTGGTACAAATGGTTGAATTGTTTTTTTTTTAATCAACACATTCGCGTCGGTATGGCGGGCTGTAAGTCACACCGGAAAAGTATGGCATGATACTACCGCCTACTTCTTTTTTATGGGCTATCGGTAAATTCTAAAATTTTTGTGTTACAAATCGTTTGACTTTCGCTATTTTTCCGACGAGTTCGACTAACGCCTACGCGACTAAGCCGCCGGTACCAGTGTTCACACCATCGTTTTGCACGCCTCATAAGCGAAGCGTTGAGGTGGGTACTACTGTCACTTCGCGCAAAACATCTGATTTTTCAAACTTAAAATGTCTTTATGTATCATACATTGCACTTGTAAGATAATACATACACACACATATTAAGAAAAAACACTATTTTTAACATTCATGATATTTTTGATGTCATTTTTGTTATTTAAACTAGTTAAAAAACAGTTTAAAAAAGTTCTGTCTTGGACGTCCGTGTGTCTGTATGTGCGGAGGATTTTCTTGTTAACACGATAGCGACCGAAATACTTTACTAATCGAGTCTTTTTTTTTCTCTTACGCTTGAGTATGCTCAGGAATAGAACCCTTTTATTTTTCAGGGTCTGATTCGATGTGGTTTAATTGTTATTAAATAAACAAAAATAATAATTAATAAATAATTATTAAAAAAAAATTATGAGGCGTGCACTTTTGGATTTTCCAAACTATTTCTTTTTGTCATTGCGTACTAAGACCCCTGTAGAACCGCCATCCTGTTACAAATGACTCGAAATTTTGTGTCAATATCTCCCGGTCTATACGTAATAATTATAATTTTTGAATGAAATGTGTGCTTTATGTTCACGGTACCAAACGACTGCACGTGGCACCTGCGGACAGCGTAAACTGGTTTATTCTGGTTTTGTGCGTGTTTCCACTTTCCACTATCAAGTGACGATTTATTTATTTGTTTTGTTTCGTAATTATTATGGTCAAATATTAATTATGAAACAAATTATTATGGACACGATATTTTATTGTTTCACGGTAGTCGCCTTGTCGTTTGCTCAAGGACGTGAAATTGAATGATATATTTTTTTTTATAAAGTCAAAACCATTTTCTTTCAAATAAAAACTTGTTTTTATTGAAAACAAAAGTGTTGCTAGGAATAAGTATAAAATTAAATAGTAATGTTAGGATATCGAAACATTTTTGTATAGGCCAGAAGTCAGAACGATATAGTGGAAACGCGCTCTAAGATCTGAGTAATATACACACCACTACATATGCAAAAATTTCTCCAAGCTAATTTACCTGTACCATGATAAAAGTATCACACATATTATAATGTTCAGTATTACAGGTATATTTTTGTAAAAATAATAAAAATGTGTCGCAAATTTTGTAAACACAATAAGAAGGTAAATAGGTATACTATTTCATAATTTAATTATTATAATTATGATTTATTATTATTATTAAATGTATAGTTATTGAGATTCAATAGCATACTTAAATGAAAATTATTGTATAATATGCGGGCTGTAATAGAAATATATTCGAAATACCTAATCAGCTTTTTAAATCTAAATAAATCATTTATAAATGCGGAACCTTCTTTTGTTAGTATGTAAAAAAGGTCGATGAAAAGACCAAAATATGATTACCGGAATTTCAATAAATTATTATATTCATGAATTTGGGATACTTCAGTTCCACAAAATCAACGTTAAGGGTTTTTTGAGAAAATGGAAAGATCTTTGTAAATTGATGCCAAACCACTTGATACTGCTATCCAATTATCGTTTTAAACGATACGCCTTTTTAAAGCCGACCCAATTATGAAGGTACGAATTCATTGGTATTAAAAAGGAATAAGGAACATTGAGATTTTTCATTTAACAGGTCAAGTTTAAGCATTTACTTACATGCTACTTAACCCAGTTCCATACAATCGCTGGGAACTTAAATGGAAAATAATTTATTCTTGACGTATTGCGTTTAGAAATTATATTTTAATTGCCACAAATAAAGAAGGAAAGCAATGTTTTTAAAAGAAAAGTATATGACACGATGTATTTGATTTTATTTTACGATATTTATGTAGATAGAGTTTTAATGGAATATAATAGTAGAACGAACATGTTATACTCTGTGTAAATTAATGAAAACGTTTCAAAAGAACTGTACAAGGCATAAACCAATTTTGATTATTGTTCGTTACAACTGAACAGCAGCTTGCAGTTTTTCCAACCGGCTTGAATTGGCAATTAAGTGACGTGCTACCAAATGCTCCACATCGCGGTCATTTCGCAAAATTGTGTATTACGATTGCATTCCCCTTCATCGACAATTAATGAGATTTCCAATTCAGTGTGTATTTTTGATACATTATTACAGGGATTGATTGCTTGGCATTTTTGGTTGGGTGATTATTTCTTCTCGCCATTATTGTACAAAATACTATTACAATTTTATAAAAGACAAGTAAATTTTATATTTTTGAAATTTAATAAGCAGATGTAAAATATACAATTGAGCCAGATACATACTTCAAATCTAAATTCCTAATCTTAATTTCAACTAAGTTTAATAAAAAATAACCTCTACATTTTAAACACCTTCGCAGATACACGAACAATCAACTCAACTTAAATTATATTATAATTATTTATTTATTTATTATTTATTATTTACAAGCGAATTCCCCTCAGCATTAAAATCAAAATGGCTCATATCGAAACGCAGGTCGGTGTCTCTTGGAAATATAAATTTTTACAACCCGCTAATAAAACCACCGTAGTATTGAATCGTATGACTATTGTCTGTTATTGAATCACCGTTTATAAAAAGGGTTCGATATTAAAAAAGTTTTCGTCGGGGCCCTGAGGAAGAAAATCTTGAAAATAAGCATTTGGTAACTTTTGAGTACCACAAAGTTTTAATGGCTTACCAGCGGCGCAATCGCGTAATAGTATTTGACATTCGTGTCAATAAAGACGAAGGGATAATACGAGGTATTGATTAAATATGGCCGCAAGATACATTTATTTGTTTTGTACAAATAAAATAATTCTTCACTTTAATTTTATTTAAGTGGGCTGTGGGAGCCTGAGGTTATTTGGTTTAAATAACACACATTGTGTGTGTCGAACGTATACTTTTAAAAGTAGCGAACTACTACGTTGATGCCTATCTCTGTATTATAGAAATCCTGCCTTTATTTATTGGTGGAAATTTAAATATTTAATTAGTTTGTTGTTAGCGAAGGCTGTACCCGCAAACTTAGGTACATGTTTACCTACACTAGTCTAATTTCTTACAATTGTATGCATTTAATGAACAAGGTTTGACTATACAAGATAATCAGACAACCATGAACGATGTAAGTACTTGAATGATGAATGCACTATCTTCCATATTCTCGTTAATTTGATAGATAAAACTATGTTATCTATTATGTATACAAATTACACACTGACCTAAATAAGACACTAATCGATAAATCTGCACATATTTGGGTTATAAATTTTGCAATATTGTATACCTATTACTAAGAGCTTATCAAATAGTGGTATAAAACAATGGGAAGGATAAGTAAAATAGGCCACATGTCCATACTCATGAAGTGCTGATAAAACATAAAGCTAAGGCCATTCATTAAACGGATAATAATTAAATATAGAGAAGCCATAATCGTATAAGTATTGAAATGTAGCCTGTAATTAAGCAAAATCGTTTTTATGAAAATTTATACACAGATAATAAATAATACTGCACACTTGTAGGGTACTTTAATTATATCTATAGTTAAGCAGGAAGTTATTCATTATTCTCTTGTACATTTAAGAATTATTCATAACAAATACCTATAGCAGGTATTGTAGAGATAGTAATATAGTTGTTGTTTTTTTGTCCTAATCTTTTACCGCATCAGGTAAAAGTACCGTACCGTATTAGACTATGTTAGTGATAGAGTGCATCGCATATTTGTACACTTTGGTATATAATATGTACATTAATAAGTATTTTACTCCCCGCCTTATCAATGGGATATTCGCTTACGATCACATTGGAAAAAGGTTGGTAAGAATAAATTACAACAAGGTTTTGTCAACAAGGTATATGTCTTATACATTATAAGACCTATATCTATATTCATAGGACAATACTACTCTAATCAAAAATAATATGATTTGCATGTTTATAAACCATACAGCATTTTATAAACATGTTTTTAGTTATAATTTATGGCTTTATTTAAAATAAATCGCGTGTCCTAAAGCAATATTGTTCTAAAGTTGTGTAAAAATAACACACCTTTAATTTTACATTCATATTTTATATGAACTACGAATATTAATAAACCTATATTGAGTTTGTTTAAGTAGCAGCCTACTAACCCCGACTCTGTTAAAAGTTTGAGACAAAACTTCTAGTTTCGTTTCAAAATTATTCGTGTGAATTGATATTTTTCACTTGCTCTTTCACACTTTTTAAGCAAGTTTAGGCTTATATTATGTAAAAGATGACTTGAATCCATTGAATTTTCAACCGATTTTAAGAATAATACCAACCTTTCTGTAGTAAGAGCCAATAATTAATTAATTATAAGTGGTAGGTACTAGAATTTATAAACAAGCGAATTTTAAGGAAAATAATTTCAAAATATGAATGAAAATATCTTGTGTTAAAAGTAAATACATTAATCGTCATTGTATTACAATAATCTCGATTCAATAGCTTTATCTATAAATCACGCTACAAAAATAGATCACAATGACCTTTGAATAAGAAGATAATAAAATATATCATTATTGATCACTTTCTAATTTCTTCTCTAATAAATTAATAAAGTTTGATTGGCTATATCGTAAGATCACTATTAATAAATTATATTATTTCTGTAAGAAACGTGAACTTAGTTACGGAGGAAACTTTTACAATATTTTATCTTTATAGCAATGGACTAAAAGTTTTATATATTTTGGGAAAACAATATGAAAAGTTAGCATGATAGATCGAGGCTTTACTTTTATCACAGAATACATAATAGTAGCTAAACGCTATTAATAAATTAATAAATAAATATTAATAAATAAATTGCTTTTATATTACAACTATTATAATTAATTATGAATGGTGTGCTTTATGAATAACATTATTCTTCGCGTGATACCCGAACTTCATTGTCCTCATATCACAAAATCACGAATCCATAAAACAAAATAAATTACATATTTTTAATATAATTAATCCCTTTATTAGTAGGTAAAGCCGAACACTAAAATATAGAAATAGCATAAATTATAGAATTTGAAATAGCATTTTAGAATAATCGTGTCTTAACTCTTAAGACCAACAGAGCGTCTTTCTTCAATGTAAATTAAATACTCAAATAAAGGACTAGGCCTAGCTAAAGATAAAGATACACGTAATAAAAGGCCCCTTAGTAATTTAATAGAAACGTCTAAATACTGGGGTTAAGTTTATCTTACCGCCTCCGTAGAAACGAAAGCAATTATTTATCTACAAATGTTAATAACGAAAAATGAACTCAGTAATATTTAGTGCGAAACATTTTTAATTAGCAATGTCTGCGCAGATGACAGTCTTTGTCGTAATCTCGAAAATTAAAGCAACCGTATATAGTTTATTCCTTTTGCTACAATTATCAAGAAATAGTGTTTAATACTTTAAGCTGTATTATTTGGATTAAATTTATTTACTTATTCAGTCACAACGTAATAATTAGTATGTGATTCTATAGGATTAAATTTAATGAAATATTTATTACATACCCATAAAGCTACTGTCAATTTTGTCTACAAAAAAATATATCTAATTAGGTACCTAAACTAAGATAACATCAGTTTTTTTTTCATAATTTATACCAAAACACAATACTCCAATATCCAACAAAAACGTTTTATTTACATTTCGGTTAATTCCGTAAAGAATCAACAGCCGGATTCGTAATACCGTTATAATGAATCGGAAGCCCAAAAATGGGCTCCTGTTCCTACGCACTATCGATGGCAACCCCCATAAATTCATTAACGCAAATAAAGAGCTACGTTCATTGTGACATTTAAACAACCAAAGGATTTTAGTTCTATTTTTAGGATGGGCATTCACTTTGTTAGGCTTTTGACCACAAAAAGCTTTATGCAGAGCTCTCTCGTTTTGATTACCCTCTACTGAATGAAGCCGCGATACTTTTTTTCTTTTCAAATTGGAAATATGTATCTATGCCTGGATGGACCATTTGTCGAAACGAATTGCTTTTTTATCTGTCTAAGTACTTGTTGATGACATTAGTTTTTGAGATTTGAGTGCATAATATTAATTTGACTTACATATGGTTTTTTTTTATCGGCAGTATGCTTAAAATGTACACAACATAATAACATAATAAGTTTGTTTGTTTGTTTGTTTTTTTTTTTTTTTTTCTATGTTATGGGGAGGCAAACGAGCGGACGCACTGCCTGGTGGTAAGCAGGTTGCGTCGCCCATAAACCACAACAGAGGTTATGGTTGTTGCCTACCAGGATTAAGGGATTTGGAAGGAATTAGGGAGAAAGGGGCGAGGAAGGGAGGGATTAAGGATAGGAGAGGAGAGGATGGGTAGGGGATAGGAAGGGATGTGGGCCTCCGGACCCCTCACTCACCGTACGGAACGCGACAGTAAACTGTCACTATGGCGCCGATATTCTGTGAGGGTGTGGTACCTTCCCCGGTGCGAGCGTGGCCCAGTTCGTGCCGAAGCATGCTCGACTCCCACTTACAAAAATTTTTTTGTGCAAGTTTGTAAAGTTTATGCAAGTTTGTAAAGCTATGCAATTTTTTTGGTATCAGTATTATTTTTATTTACATTTTTCATTATTTGAATTTTAAATCAACCAAATAATAGTATAATAACTAGGGATGTAACGATACATGATTTTGCCGATACGATACCGATACCGATATTTGTAGTAATGTATCGGCGATACCGATACCGATACCGATATCGATGGCTTGGTAGAAAAATAAATAGTGAATTATGCATAAAAAGTTACCAACATTTAACAGAGACAACTGTTAATCGTATTCTTTTAAATAAAAATGCCAAATCAAAAAACAAGAAAACCATTTATTTTAGTATTATTATTTTACGAAGTCAGTTAAACTTTAAGTACCTAATACACATACAATCAGTACCCAATAAAAGTTTACTATTGGTAGAGTTTTTTCAGAAAACAAAGTGCACACGCGCGGGCGGCCTCCCGCATCGTTCATTGGGCGCGGATTTTTGAATTATTTGATATCAAAAAAATTGGTTGTTTGTAAAGTAGGTTTACGATCGAGATGTTTACGTGATAACATAATGCAGTGGCAGCGCTCGAAATTAAACGGGAGATCGGTCCGTCTCTCTCTCGTTATACCTGCGATCGCGCTCGTGAGGTTTTGGTGTGACACAAGTTTATGAACATGTCACCCGACTAAAACGATTTTAAAAACAATATCACGTTAAAAATTAAAAAAATTCAAAATTATTTATTTCTTTCCTTTACATAAACAAATTTGTGATTGGAACACTCCTAGTAAGAAAATAAAATGCTTGTATCGGCTTGCCGATATATCGGTATCGGTATCGGTATCGTTACATCCCTAATAATAACTTAATATTAATTTAAAAATAAATGCGATCTAGCTAAGATAAGGTTCGCATAGCAAAATTGTATCTGGAACGCATTTATTTTTTATACGATTCTGGTTTTCATCAGATTTTTTATTTTTAATTTTGTCTAGATTATTCAATTGGAGGTACTAGGAAGCCCTACCCTAGCCCTTAACAAATAGAAAATCAATATACTTGAAGGTTTAAAGATATTATAAAGGCAATTTAAACAAATTTACGAGTCAGTCACAGACAACGAAGCAATAAAGAATCAAACGGGATATTAGATGATTAAAGGAAGCGAAATGAAATTTGAGAGTGGTATTCAATAGAAATTGTGAAGTATCAATCAATTTTGTATCGTTAGATGATAAAACAAGGGCTATTCCGTGCGATTGGATTAATTGTCTTGATATAAATAATTCAAAATAGTATGGATGATAAAACAGTTGCTACTCTTTCAAGCAATACTATTTGCTTCGTGTAAACAAAAATTCGACAAGGTGGATCTAGGAAGCTAGAATAAACGTTAAACGTCGGTATAAAGGAAATTTCTTATAGGTATAACAAAAAGTAATTGCTATACCTACCTCACTTCAAGAGATGTTACGTAGTAAACAAGACTTATTCAATATGGGTGGAATTATTTTAAATTTATTATCTTTATTTCCTCTTTATTCGATATCTTCTACAGAAAAGTAAACAAACTTCATAATTTTACTTCCTAAGAGATATAGATGTTTCTATTATTTTAAAATTTAAATAAAGCGTTTCCATTTTATAGTTATAACAAAATATTTTCTGCTTAACCTATCGTAATGACCTTATGAGCTTAGCGAGGAGTTAATATTAATAATCAATTTATATATTAAGGCTATATTTAGTCAAGTACATGCTAGAAATTATAAAAAGTATTATTATGCACTACTTATAGGTAATGTATTGTGGAAGCTATAAAATAATAATTCAATTAAACAATACTTGAACTCTGATCAAAAAGAGCAAAATTTATCTGTCCCCAAACATTAATAATTGTTATTAATTGAGATTTTGAGGTTAAATTATAGATAATATTATATTATACTTACTAATAATACGATAATATTATATTATATTACATACTCATTGAATGAATTTTAATATATTTGCTTTTAATTGTAGTTAATAATATTTGGCATAACTAGGAACTGATTTTAATTATAGTAAGTACCTAAACATAAAATGTGTTGTCATTTTATTTGCACAATTGTTAATTTATATTTGAAAATTAAAAATTACTGAGAACAATTTCGTAACGCGAATTTAATTGATTTAAGCGCCGTAAATGGTACCATAAATCTGTTACACCTGTTGGTAACGATATCTATTACAATGATTAAATGCCTCTACATTATTAATGTATTAGCTATAGGTATGTACAATGTACATATTATTGAGTACCTACATATTATATTCCGTAGAATTTTAATCGCCTTCCAACGGCGGCCATTTTCATTAATAAATATATACGTATTTTATTGCTCTACCTTTAGTAATGTTTTTTTATAATCTATATACCTAAACTATGACAAGTATAGAAAATAAATAAATGTGATTATTTAATTATAACTCACAAATATACATAAAACTAAGGCAATCATTATGAATCAATTGTGCCCACCTAGTTTAATTCTAAATACATCTAAATAATAATGAGAATCGACTGTTATTACAATTTTGACATTCCCGTTGACGGCTGATCACGGCAACTCTCTATTGTTTGGAAATGAAACCTTGTTTAAATATTTTGATGAAACTAAACAATACATTCACCCTTTATTTGTGTTATGTTATATTAGATACCTTTGTGTAATTTCAGGATTCAATTGTGATTTATATGTTGATCTAAGGATGAACAGACTATAGGTACCTACCTACTATAGGTAATAGTTTTTGGAATCACAAGTCGAAAATAACTTAATTTAAATTAAATATTATTAACAGTAAGAAAAAGATAAATCAATGAACAAAATTGAATTACTTTGAACTTTCTGTATTCCTCAGAGCAACAAAGTTTGAATATTCCAAATGAATTACTTGATAATGTCGTGTAATGTTAAAACCTCATTCTTAGGGGTCAACCTTCTACAATCCGGACACAATTTCCAACTCCCATATCATAAAATTAATGGATCGGATATGATATTAAACCCCCTAAAACTATAACCAACTATAATTAAAGCCTTTATACCTACGCAGCGTTGACACATTTGAAGTTTCTTTTCCCATATAGAGTTGCATTTGGAGTCGACACTCGCTTTCTAAAATCCGTTTACAGACCTCTTTGATCTGTCAAAGTTACAGTGAAACTGGTTTTTAATACTATAAGCCTGTAATATGAATGCAAGGTAGCAGTTGCGATGTGAAATATGAAATAGTGTAGCCGGTTAGACGGCATTTGAATTGAAAAATTCTGTTGAAAGAAAATAGTATGAATACGTTTGCGTCTGTGCTATAAATTCGATTATAGTAACGTATGCAATGCACTTCAATATTACTTTTTATACCTGACGTTTAAGCCCACGTATAAGTAGGTATGCAAAGATAAAACTTTTGATAATTAGTGTTAACTTATTAAAGACGATAATTTTATTGTGTTTCAAATAAATCGTATATCATACATATCGCACTGTTTTATGAAAATAACACAATTATTATTAGGAAATATGAGATTCGGTGAAAAGCATATAACCGTCAACAAGTCGCCGCCCTGGCTCCGCCCAAGTTTAATAATAATTACTGCCTACGTAATACTTTACACAATACTCTGCCACAGAATACATTATTGTATGGAATTATATTCTAAACCCCACATATAACTAAACCCCGAAATTCATAGCACAATAAAATTATAATATTAGTAGAAAAACAACTCATTTGTGTTTAATTGTGTACGAGTTCGAATTACAAAGGGATCGAAAAGCATATTATGAAGAAGCTTACAAAATAAGGATATGATTGTATACCTATAAGAGCTTTTAATTAAACCTTTGCGCGACGCAATAAATATTTTATACAACAAGATAAACTGGTCAAAATTTTTGACATTCATTCCGTTGAAACACGCGAAATATTTGTATGATTTATCTGGGTCCTTTATTAATTGTTCCAACCTCGTTCAAGTGCGATTCATTTTGAATTACCACACAAAATGTATGTTATTCTTTGACTGAATATTTTTGTTGGTGCTACAATGCTTTGCTTTTAGCGAGATTTATGAATGAAATTGTGAAATGTTTTAATGTTATATGAGAGATGCGTAGAGTTTTTAAACAATTCCTTACTTTGGTGTGTACAAAATGTCAACTTAGACATCTTTATAAAATATTTAACAAATTGTTAACAAATCAAAAAAGTACCTAGATAAAATATATTCTTGGAAATCATAAACCAAGATTATTTGGGCGGATAGAATAAAAAATAAGTAATAAAAAAATCTTATTCAATTCCTTTGTGCAATTTATTTAAAGTGAATTCTTTTAAATTGCCTTAAAATATTCTCAGACAAGTGAATTCCAAAACCCAAACTAAATAATTAAAATACTTTAATTCCGGCAGTAAAAGGTTAAACCCATTTAAGCCAGAAGCTGCATAATGCATTAGCGTTGCATCTGCGAGACAAATGTTTATATATAGTAAAATCCATTTCGGGACCACATTTGCAATTTTGTCGCTTAATATCCGGACGCGACTGGCTAAGGAAATGTACGCTCACCTGGTACTACCATCATATAGCAGTAATATATCCAGTGTGAGAGAGTGATGGCGCTAGACGACCCATATAGCGCTTTCGTTTTTCCACACTGGAAATAATACTGCTTAAGACGTGGTACGGGCGCTGTATCTAAATCTCAAGCTACTTACCATATTGTAATGTCTTATGTTAGTCTTCGTGTGTAAGCGAGCTTTTACGTGCCTGTTCTTTAGACATTTTAACGTTTCATTTTATTTAAATGTGGTAATTTGTTTCAGGAAATGGCGTTTTTTTATACCATTTACAATTTACATTTAGAAAACAATGCTTAGAGATATAATTGTTTTGAAATTATTTGATTGTATGATTTCTGACGTTGATTTAGTCTTAAATGGATTAAAATATCACGATAAAAAAATCATTAAATACAATCTAGCTGCGGCCTGCACCTTACAAAGTACTTCAGTTAATTCTCAAAGACTCTGATTTTACGTCTCTATAAAGGATCTGTAAATATCAATGCAGGAAGTCGTTTTTCTTTTCTTATTCACGTTACTTACGTTGGATAAATGTCAGTCATTAGGAAAGAAAAGACTTTATGAGTGCCTATACGATTTGGTATCTTTATATTCAAAAAAATATAGTCCCTAATGATGCTCTTTAATAAATTCTTAAGTAGGTATGGAGTTGATTCATTTTCGTCATTACCGTAAAAGCCATTTATTAATTTGTTTTATTTTGTCGATATAAATTGAAGTGAAATTCATACGTCAAGGAAAAATAACAGTTTCATTAGTTTATAAGTACTTAAGGGCTTGGTCTAGTAGTGCAAACAAATGCATCCTGTCATCCTATATGTAAATAATACAAATGTACTAAGGGAAAGTTGCTCCACTTAATTTTTAAAAATTAAATCATTCGTATAATTTAATATTCGTAATAAGTACCAAAAAAGACAATTTGAAACAATTTTCGTGAAAATTACACCGGGTGATTTTTTTTTATCAGTACACAAAATTTGCGAATACTTTCTATTGATATCTTCAACTTCATGATTATATAACTGATCAACTTTTACAAAGAAATTTGGACGAAATATAAAAAAAATAAGCTTTCCATACAAAATGCATAACTCTATACATTTTTTTCGACCTAAGTTTCTTAGTGAAAGTTGTTCAGTTTAACTAATAAAACGGATAAACAAATTTTGTATTTAATAAAAAAAATGTAATGTTTGTGTTAAAAAATTATAAAATAGAAAAATACGCAAATGAAAACAAAAGATATTTATTTCTGACTAGCTTCCGCCCGCGACTCCGTCCGCGCGGATGTCAGTCTTCGCGTCTTCTACAGATTTATTATATTATGTATTATGTATAATACATATATAGATTTATATTGATAAACCTAATAAATCTTTTGCTAGCATTCTGATGCTTTATCGGTTGCACTGGATTTATCTCTTTTTTTTCAATCGCTTGAATGATATAGGATGGGTCCTTGATGGGCATCGAATGCTGAAGTCTCGAATCAATCAATTCTGCCAGTAGGCAATTTATGTAAAATCCAATAATGGTCCATCATTTTATTTTGCATACTTTTACGTTACATACTTTTTTATATATTCTATTTTATATATTCTATTTTTAACGAATGATTCACTCCAGTCCAAACAGCAAATAAGCAGACTTCTGCTTCTGCAACGTTTAGTTGTCCCTGAATTTGGAAAAAATAGTCATGATTCTTATCTATGACAAAAGTGTTATTTTTTGCATTGTATTTCAAATATTAAATTTTTTTTAACCGCATCTTCCGCATTCATGTCTTTTGCCGGAATTAGACATTTAACGTCTACTAGTCCCATTTTCCCTTTTTGATATGGGAGTGTATAAAGTAAATTTTTTAGATATTTCTCGTTATACTTTTAAAAAGTTATTATTGTCATTTTGCTCATTAGGTAAAGTAATTTCGATATCAGTTTTAAGTTTTTTGATACCTGCAATAATAACGTCATAATCGCCTGCACATACTTATCGATTACATTTACACCCTGTATACAATCCACCATCCACATTCATAATGTTTTCCTGTCCTCCTCTCCTTTACGCTGTTCACCGATACATTTTAAATGAGTAAATCTGCTACCACTGAAGGATGTTTCATTGTGATCAGCAAATTTTCACCACTGTTGTCGATTATTTGTTTTTCATTTTTAATCAGCAATTGGGAATCATCAGTTTTATTTTTTGCAGATTGGTGATGTACCCTAACAATACGTCGAAAAGGGAAAGCATCAACGAATTATCGTTTTCGTCCTCTTTTTTTATTCTTCGCGTCTCTGTTACTTCTGTTTGTTGAGTTCTCAACCCCACTGAATTTTGATGATGTGAAGATAATCCATTCGTTTTAATATTGGTACTTAGAGTTTTTTGGTAGTTTTGTAGTTAGACTAAACTAGAAATGGTGGACTAAATTTGTCAGCGCGTCTGTAAGATCAGAATATAAAACCAACATCCTGTATTTAAGTTACAAAATTAATAATCAAACAACATGCCGCTACGTTGAAAATGACTAGAAGAAAAAATTAAAACACCTCGGATCAATTTTGGAGTAAACAAATCATTTTCCCCGTATGGGGATTTCCCCGGATGAACTTGGGAAGTTCAAGTTCTCAATACAAGTTTATATTATATTTCGTATTTCTCAAACGAAAAATAAACATTTTTGGAACTTCAAAAAAATTATATTACCTATAAGAAAATTTATGAGCTTACTTTAGTTTTAAAGAAATATATATACATCCCTTTACTGACACCCCGTAAAATAAAGAAATTGTTGCCAATCACCTTTGCAATCTATTTGGTTTCATTAACTTTATGTTCGAAGATAATTTTTTTTCTAGTAGTTACACGCGTATTTTTTTCGTTTATTTTCCATATCGAAATCAAATGTTTAAAAATACGAATATTTGCACAAAACTAAGATAAAAATAATCAATTAACAAAAATATTAAATTTAATGAAGTAGAGCAACTTTCACTTCGGTATGAAGGAAAATCGAGCGTAGAGCACACGTCAGAACGCTCCGGCCCAAGGAGCGCGACTAAAGAAATTCGCTAGGATTTTTCCTTATTATTTTAAATATTTTTTTAATATTTAAAGAATTATCAAAATTCAAAAAAAAATTTTTTTAAAGGATTAATACTCATTGGTCTTCAACCAACTCGAATAAATTAATGGAAAAAATAACTTTTAGCAGTATTTATCAATCGATTTTGTAAGGCAAAAAATGGGAAATTTAATGAATTTATAACGCTCTAATTAAGAAAATCATAAGTTTTTTGGCAATTGTATTCAGCAGTTTTTAATAACGACTATATAAGGATAATAATGCGCTGATCAGATTATGTAAATTGTAATCGGTTGCAACGTAGTGAGTGCACAAACTTAGCTCGAAATGATTTTGGGGGAAAGAGACTTATCTTGAAGGCCTGATTAAGGTAACATAAAGTAACTTTATAAATGTGAAAAAATTCACGCGCATTGCGTATATAACACTAATTGATAAACAAGAAAAAAAAATTCAGTTTATCATTTCATTAGCCGGGAAAAAATTGTCAAATAACTTGTTGAAAACGCAATTTTGCTAGACTGCAGCCTTAAAGTAATTATTTTATAGTCAACTAGTTGCTTGTGTGACCTTCTCAGGATTGACCTGGTTGAAACTGCCTAAAACATGATCTAATAACTAAATTCCCTATAAATTTCAAATCAATAATGTAATTATCATTTCCAATTATCTTTTCCCCGTTTATCATAAAAAAATATTATACTCCCGGTTATAAAGTCAACAATTGAATAAATTAACCCGGCGCAGATAAGATGAACAAGGTAACGAAAGAAAATGATCTCACGTTAAGCAATTTGTTAGAATAATCTTATTTTTCGATGAAGAATCCTTATAGCGATTCGGAAGTCAAGTAGTAGTGGATAAGTGGAGTAAATATAATACGAGTGGAGTGCTTTGAGTGTAGTATTTTCGATATACCACTGATTTGTGGTAAGAGTCGTTATTGACAAGACATTTTTATTATTGTATTCGTACGTAGGACTTTCTACAAAACAGTGTTTAACGTTGTAGCACAAACTAGAAATAATATACTACGTATACAAGGTGTAGCAAGTTAAATATAATAGGGGTGCGACTCGCAATAGCATGAAAAGTGGCATAAGAAAATTGTTTACCAATGTTTTATTTAAGAAGTCTAAATATTAATGAGTTAGATTTACCTATTTGTATAATATACAATTCAGTTTTTATTTTTTGTTTTTGTAGGGTGATAAATTAGGATTGTTTAAAGGTTTTAAACAATAATAATTGTAGCACACACAATTGACCAATGTTTACTAAACATAATAATAAACAGTGACTCCAATAATGAAGGCTACATTTGTTCCTTATCACCGCTCTATTATCTCAATAGACATTATGTTTATTAGATGCTTTAATTATAAGCCACATTATATTTAACGAAGTTTGCTTTAGCACACATTATGCGAACGTTCACCTTAAAAATCGAATTATTATGAGGCTCATATCGCGAAACTGGGTTAATACTTGCTAATAATTTTAACCAACCCTTTGTGTTTGTAATAACTTGTAATTAAATCAAATCGTTAATGTAAAAGTGCTATAAATCGGGTGTTTAACGGGAACTTTTAAATATGGGTTAAAAAGTTTAACGATAAGTTTTGAATTATTTATTGGTAAGGCTCCACTGGATTGAAAAATAGAGTACATGACACTACATTTAACGATAGTTGTTTCTAAACATAGTTACGCTACAATTCCAGCTTGTAATTGTTTTGTTTTTAGTATCAAAACACAATGAAAAAACTCGAATCGTTTAAGCGAAAATAATAAAGACTTAACTAAACAACAATTCAATTCCATTTTAATCCTAACCTCGAACAAAATTAACATAATTTGCAATGTAAAGTAACATAGGCACTTGACTGCTCCCGTGACGACAACAGAACTTACTAACGAAGTAACGTAAACAAGGGAAAATCGAATTTCAAAGAAATAAAACTACATTTCTTGGCGATGAACGCGGAATGTTCTCTATTGACCAATTATTATTTGCTATCAAAATATAATCGTCACTTTCACTGAGGAATACTTACCAATTACCATATACCGCGACCTCTATGACCAATATTTTACGTGCGGCTTTAATTGAACTGAATTATAGATTTGAATTAGTACCTACCTATTGTTAAGATCAATGATGTTTTTTTTATTGGTAACAGGGAAGCTGAGATGTGATCTAAGATGGAACGCGCTTCGCTAGAAGGTACCTGTTCACTCTACGCTTGAAGATACTAATTGATAATTGCAAAATACCCCACGTATTTAAAAAATATCTTCATAGTTAACAATTAATCGATAATCTTATTTGTAATAGGTAGGCACTCAGACTTCCAAAAACAATTAATTTCCATTTTAAATCCTCTTCATCTTTTATTTTTCTTAGAATAAACTCGTGGATTGTGGGAAATTTTACAAATGTTTAACGTAAACAAGTCTGTACTCTAGATAAACCTAGTAACCTAGTCCTATCGAAGTGATTAGCATACATTTGGCCCTTTCTATTCGTCCCTCGCAAGGACAAGGGTCCGTCGACATGTTTATCGCAGGCTGTAACAACAAAATAACAAAATAAGCGAAATTTACTTGGGTGATAAATAAAAAGCTGAGGTTTGAAGACTTATCTTCAATGTAAATGTTCAAATGGAAATAGGAATTGTTATCGGATAACTTTAGTTTATTTCAAAGATGTTTATACATTTGATAAGTGCATAGTATTTTTTTATATTAGGACTAGCGGTGCGCCCCGGCTTCGCCCGTGGTACATATGAAAAATAGATGTTGGCCGATTCTCAGACTTACCCGATATGCACAGAAAATTTCATGAGAATCGGTCCACCCGTTTCGGAGGAGTATGCAGACTAACATTGTGACACGAGAATTTTATATATAAGAATGATCCTAAACCTTGCTAAACTTCAAAATATTTATTTGAAAAATGGAATAATACATGGTTTTAATAAAATAATAGTCTTCATAGGATTGAATGTATATATATGATTTGTCATATGAACTCTAGGACAAGTCTGGGTATTAATATCGTATAAACGAATATTTATTATTGTCTTCAAGCCCTTTGAGCTAGTAATAAGTATTAATGCCGTCTTTAATATCACATTCTTATCCAATATCGTGAAACACTCGGTTGAATACCAATATTAGGATACGCACAATAATAAATTCATAACTATAGTAGATATTTATTAAACAATCTTGAATTACTAATTGCTCCATATATTTTAAGTTTTAACTACCAACTAAAATATTTGAAGGACTTTTAAAAATGTATCATAATCTTTTTTAACTCAACGTATCGAATACTTTAACGCGCACAGTAACAATAAATTATGTACCCAAAGCCTATCTACTGTATGTTTCCAATATTTTTTTCTCGATTGCCGATAAATCTACGGAGAAATAGGACAAAAATGTTTATATTCAAAAACCAAATATAGTAAACATCGTGACTTGTATATTCAGTATATTAAACATATAATAAATTAATAGCTCATTAACCCGTTACTTATATAAAATGTTTACTTTAATGAATTATCTAAAAATTAAATAATTTAAATAAATAAGCCTGTCGAAAATGTTTTAACTATAACTGCAGTAAGGGTAAAAGCATTTTTTTAACTAAACAATGCGCTTACAGGAAAATAAACACGCTCTCCTATACGTAGCCTGATAGCCTCTGAAGCAAGCGTGACCTAATTTACTCAGAAATTGATTAATACAACTAATTCTTGCACATTCATAAGATATAACCATAGCAATTCCTGCTCCTCATGATGACGCATCTTTCCTGCACTCGTCGCTTTCATATCGTGATTGATGAACGTCGTTATCATGAAAATCATTCACATTTACCATATTTATACTGTCTATTCATAATAAAAACCCGCCAGAAACGTTCCTGACCTAAATTGACACGCTTTTAAAATATCAAGCACCATTCAATAGTGACAAGTGTTCGATGTGATCTTTGAAAACTTATTGGATTTATTCGAGATGTTTTTATTATAATTTGAAGTTCTACAGATGTTACTTTAGTAGCGTGTAACATGAATCATTTATGCCATTTATGACAAATGGAATAAATGATTGCTTGGTACGGCAAGTCAGTTCAATCAGGAGGTCCTGAACGTTATTTTGAATTATTATTGGTTGAGACAATAGACTAACAAAAATGGTCTGGCAATTCAAGACTGATCACCCCGTTCGTACTTTTTTACTTTGACGGACCGTTTTTCTTTACACGTAGCTACTGTTAGAACTAATGTGAAGTGAATCCTGTCTGCCCACTTTAGTTTATTGAATAACTTAACTTAGCGATAGATATACAATATACTGCATAGTATCTGAAACTGAATGACAACATGGCACCAAAACACCATAGCAAGGACCTGGCAAGGACCTTTGATTGTCATATCAACAATTCTAGTTTCCGAGTGAAATTGAATCCTTGTTTACTCATGAATCTTGGCGACGAAAGCATTTGTAGCATTAAGCTTTCAGGTATCAAATATCTCTAGAAATAGATACAATTCAAGCCAACAAGCAAGCCTATAAATAGAGACTTTTACCCATTAAATCCAAGATTCACTTAAAAATACGTAAAGCACACAGTGTAGATAC
Organism: Colias eurytheme; assembly: GCF_061535395.1. Classification (NCBI taxonomy): domain Eukaryota; kingdom Metazoa; phylum Arthropoda; class Insecta; order Lepidoptera; family Pieridae; genus Colias; species Colias eurytheme. The sequence continues at coordinate 5,028,086 of NC_142999.1, read as the reverse complement.
AACGAGAAAACACTACAATATATTTGGCAGAACAATAGTAAAGGAAAAATATTATCATCAGTTTATAAAATATAAATATCATTTTTAACTTAGCAATAAAATATGCAAAGCCAATCTCCAAATCGAATTTAGATATGAAATTGATCCGTCGATATTGGAGTGAGTAAAAACGTATTTAAAATAATATGGGTCGCATAATACGGTCATAAAAAGTGGATTGGAGTCCAATGAAAACAATCCGAAACGATTTTAACAAATGAAATTTTTACAATCTTGTGTTTGTGGTAAACAATAATGGAATCTTTTGTTATGGAGATTTAGCTTCAATAAAATGCTAATTTCGCACGATATTTTTATGAACTGAAGTACCGGATAATTCTATAAGGTTCATTTACTTATTTTGCGGAAGAGCTGTGTTTAACTTTTGTTATTTGAATATAGCACACAATATTGACTTTATATTAATATAAATGTATAATTGCACCTATTAATATTAAAATCAATTTCATTCAGCAAGTTTTGAATATTAAAGATTTAACAAGAATCCACTCGGGATCTCAATAATTTCTTATTAAGCATTTATATCAATTTAACAAAGACTTGAATTGTGAATGAGTTGGTATTCCTACCGTATTTTGAAGAAAATATACATTTCTTTCCACGATATTCATATAAGTATATCATGTTTATATTTTGAAAAGTTCGATGTAAGTTCTAAGAACCATATTTACTGCAAGTGTCTGTACAACACAATATCTAAAAATAATCTCCATTGTTCCATGTTTCATTTGTACCTACCTACAATAATAATTTATACACATCAGTATTATTCTGACACTATATCGAAAGGTTAAATTGTATTCATAGCCTGCAAAATATAAATGCACCTCAAACGCAATGAGTTCAATACGACAATACTGGCATGTTTTTCATAGCATATGAATTTCATTATAATAAAAATATGAGTCAAATATACTTGGGCGCCGTTCGTCTCGCCAACCCACGAATGTTTACTACACTTTTCACATATTGCAAACATTTTTAAAACGAAATGCTCATTCCATTTTTTCTCTTATTTGCAAAAGGTGTTTTATTTGCGTATCTTGATTTGCAAACGTTTCTAGGGAATTGTTGAGGTACAATCTATTTTTTATCACTATGCTCATGATTACATTCATAAAACAGCTGAAGTTATAGGATTGCGTGGCCGTGGTAGTAAAACAGTAGGATTGTCTACTAAAATAAAATAATCTTATGAGCCTTGGTATGGACCACCGACCAAGATTTCTTAGGATATGTAGCTTAAAATATTGAAACAAACTCAGCAGCAAAGATAAATTAAAATTAAAACCAATAGATAATGCATTCAAGCAATTTACATGTAGGATATAAAATCCGTCTACTTGATTCCATTTGAAAAACAGTTTTTAAATACGCGGAGATGTTTATAAACAACATCTATTGAATTTTTTAAACGCATTTTAAGCAAGACGCCAGCGAAAAATACGCCATAATAATATGTCTAAATACTACCTACGCTGTGACCTAGGTCAAGTTCTGGCCTGAAAGAGCAAATTAATTTCATATTACACAAAGTAGTCGGCGCAAATTGCCTATTTCTAACCATCTCATAGTTTTACTTCGTTATAAAGATTACTAAATAGTTACTATGTTAAGATTTCTACTGTATAGTGGCAACAAAATAATATACAAACGTTCAGTAATTATCATATCAAGATAAATGTTTTTATGAAACGTTCGTATTTCGATAGGTAATTACAATTATGCGTTTCGATACACTTCATCCAGTGCGAGTGCTCAAATATTTGGAAATGTACATTTCCATTTAGTCATTAATTAAAAACAATTTTACATTACGATGGCAATAATGTGTGATATTATCATTTTCTTCCAACCTTGTATCTTAGTTTAAAGATAAATCATAAACACGCTTATTATCTGTCAAAGGCAAAAGAAAAGAATTCCATGATCCAAAATGCGCAATATAAAACATCAATAAAACTGTTTATCGACGTTGACGAATGTTCCAATAAAAAAAGGAAAATTTCCAATGTCACATACTCTCCTTCCTTGTGAAAATAAGACTGTCATAAAAGCAAATTTATCGTTTACAGTAAATAAAACGTGACCTATTGCGATTTGGAGATTATTTAGCTTCCCCTAACGGAAAACACCCTCAATACGAGTTGTTAGAAAAACATTCAATTGACCGAATCTAGGGCCTATTTTAAGTAAATACTTAGTCTTTTCGGCTATCATCCGTAATTTCGTCGGCCTCAAACTACTACCAGTTAAAGCTATCTTTCTTGAATTATTAAATTACATTTTAGCGCCAATTTTTTATTTTTTATTTTATGTACCCAGTGTGTAGCATGGCCAGTTTTTTATTTTATAGATACAAAACATTTATAACAAGCACACCTTGTTTGGCAAACGGCATTCACATTATACCTCTTTGCTTATACGTATAGTATTATATTATCTGTGCTTATACATACTCATACAAGTACCTATAACATAATATAATACTTGTATAAAATGTATAGAAGCATAATGCAACCGCGATCCCGCTTAAACAAAATCCTTTTATTGGTGCTGGCGTTCTGTCTGCCACACTCGATTTCGCTCAAATGAAATGTCGCTTTTGTAAGTAATGGCTGCAGTCAAATAGCAAATTTGAAAGTTTAAACTTGGTTTAAACCTTTAAGACAGTTGGCAGTATTTGTACGTTTGGGAAATTAAAGTTTATGCAGCGTTTTTCTTCGTTTATTTCGCGTTGATCTCCGTTTTATCATCTGTCACAATATGATGATTTTATTCATTGGATACATAATTCACGTTTATTAAATAGAAGACAATCGAACATACGAATACATCAATAAAATAAAACAAATAGAGATCAAGCTACAAATTCTGATTTCATAACTTCTCATAGAAATCTATGTATGAAGGAAAGTAATCGTAAAATTGTGAATCGTTCCTCATTGGTAGTAGCAATATTTCGTGCTGTAGCATGAACAGAAAATTAAAGAAGTTTGTTAGGAAACAAACAGAGTTTGATCCGACCAATCAAGAGCGGTTTATAAGTTTGTAGTTTGGTTCATATAGATTATAGACTATCGAAAAATAATACGTGGAAATTGTAAATGTTTTGGACAATTTCTCATCAGTTCATAATCTCGCGAGATAGATTATAAGCTAACGTTATTCATACACATATAATTTCAAAAGATAACATGTTATAGGCACATACATAGTATGTAAGAATTACATTATTTGTTTAACATATTATCTCTCTAGACACTCGTATCTCATAAGAATGTGTCTTTTGTCGACGAAATGTTATTCGTTTTATTATTTTACTATCAAAATTTAAATGTGTATTGTGTAGACTGGAGTGTGGTGGGAATATGATAACACACACATACATTATACATGACATACATTAAAAGGACTTGGGACAATTTCACGACTTTAATCCTACAATATTTTAGAAGAATTATAGTGATTGTTTTTTTTTTCTAAAAAAATAATGCTGTTAATTATAATAGATCCATAATTTTATTTCCCGTTTATTTACTTTATGGCCAAATAAGGACACATAAATATCAGTCTTAAAGAAAAATGTAACAAAATGTAGTAAAGAATAGTTTATTCCAAGCTCAGAGAGTTCAGAAACGACAAAGAATGTGTAAATGCCGCGTTTTCTTATAACTTTTATTGGAGAATTTACTGCGATTCTCAGCTGAATTTAAAGTGGAGAGCCCTTTGTACTGAAAGTTTAGGCATTTTAGGCACTGAGATGGCTCGCGCTCGCGTTGCGCAGGAGCCGGCGCGGCATGAACTCCGGTGACCTATGAAGGCGGGCGATTATGCCACAGTATAAATAAATCAGTAGTTCGATTTTATTTGCTATCGTAGGAATGTTGTTGATAAATAAATTTACTACTTATCCTATACCATTAAACGAGCTATATTTGCATATTTATATATTTGTTTGTATATATACAGTGTGGAAATTTTCGATGTGCCCTGAATGGAAAGTACTTGAAATACTAGGGATAGCAAATTTTTCTGAAAGGAAACATTCCTTTTTCAAATTTTATTTTATTATTCAAATCGATAGAAACAATATAAAAGATAATTTATTGTTAATTTCTCGTAAAAATTTTTTGGTCTATTTTATAACTACATACATTTAAAGTTTAAAATGAAACTCTCGTTCTGGATACATTAATTTATTTTCTTCTGAAAATATTGGTAGTAATAATTAAAAGTAAAACAAATAAAAAAGGCAAAATAATAATTGAATATAAGTATGTAATAAGTAAGTTAGTGTATTCAACCAACTTAAAAAAGTGTGACTATTTTACAACAATTTGAATAATAATCAATTAATGATTTGTATTATTGTATACAATATCGAAGCTTTTTAAGAAATGTATAAAATAATTTTTTATGAATTATTAATTATTATCATACATCATAATATTATCTTACCGGCAATATATTAAACCCTTCTTAGTAAATGTATGTTATTCCGAGAAACGGTCGGAATGAAATAAATTATATTCGTCACATTACCTATGATATCTTTAAATCTGAACTTTTCCTAAGTAGCAAATGTGGGTGGTTTTTGGGGTAGCGATTAACCAATATGAGGTCAAAACTAAAATCCAAGATGGCGCCGACGAAAATTTGAAATGTTTTCGTCATGGGTGTCATTTTCAAAGAGTTGGAGTAGCTATTAATCAATATGAGGTCAAATCTAAAATCCAAAATGGCGCCGACGAAAATTTGACAAAATTTCGTCACGGGTGTCATTTTCATGGTTTTTGGGGTAGCTATTAACCAATATGAGGTCAAAACTAAAATCCAAGATGGTGTCGACGAAAATTTTACATCTTTACGGCATGAGTTTCATTTTCAAGGTTTTTGAGACAGCTATTTACAAATCCCCAATGTTACCGTCGATAATTTGGTAAGTATATTTTTCTTACAACCGTTTACATATTTTTCGAGCAGAATTCAGAAACCTTGAAAATGACACCCGTGACGAAAAGATGTAAAGTTTTCGTCCGCGCCATCTTGAATTTTAGTTTTGACCTCATATTGGTTAATAGCTACCCCAATAACCATGAAAATGACACCCATGACGAAAAGATGTAAAATTTTCGTCGGCGCCATCTTGGATTTTAGTTTTGACCTCATATTGGTTAATAGCTACCCCAAAACCCATGAAAATGACACCCATGACGAAAAGATGTAAAATTTTCGTCGGCGCCATCTTGGATTTTAGTTTTGACCTCATATTCGTTAATAGCTACCCCAAAAACCATGAAAATGACACCCATGACGAAAAGATGTAAAATTTTCGTCGGCGCAATCTTGGATTTTAGTTTTGACCTCATATTGGTTAATAGCTACCCCAAAAACCATGAAAATGACACCCATGACGAAAAGATGTAAAATTTTCGTCGGCGCCATCTTGGATTATAGTTTTGACCTCATATTCGTTAATTGCTACCCCAAGAACCATGAAAATGACACCCATGACGAAAAGATGTAAAATTTTCGTCGGCGCCATCTTGGATTTTAGTTTTGACCTTATATTGGTTAATAGCTACCCCAAAAACCATGAAAATGACACCCATGACGAAAAGATGTAAAATTTTCGTCGGCGCCATCTTGGATTATAGTTTTGACCTCATATTCGTTAATTGCTACCCCAAAAACCATGAAAATGACACACATCACGAAAAGAGTCAAATTTTCGTCGGCGCCATCTTGGATTGTTGTTTCATAAAAATAATATTTGTCATACTCATTGAATACAGATCAACCAACATCATAATAGTCTTTCTACAAGTACTTCAAAACTTTGCCGCTATTCCTATTCAATAACCCATAAAAAGAGGATCTCAGGCAAGGTAATTTTTAAAACATAATTTTAAATCACTACATAGTATAAAACAAAGTCGCTTTCACTGTCCCTATGTCCCTTTGTACGCTTAAATCTTTGAAACTACGCAACGGATTTTGATGCGGTTTTAATAGTTCTTTCGATTCCCGGTCGAAGAAAATGAATTTTTGAAAATCTTTGAATGCAGTTTCTATTTCTTTTTAAAAATAAAGGAAATTTGCTATCTCCAGTATTTCTAGTACTTTCACCCAGGGCCCATCGAAAATTTCCACACTGTATTTACAAACAAATATATTAATATGCAAATATTGTTCGTTTAATAGTATAGAATAAGAAGTTAATTTATATTTACAACAATAATCCTAGGATAACTAACAAAATCAAACTACTGATTTATTTATACCGTGACATGCTCGCCGCTCGGTTCTAATACGCGAGCGGCGACTGCAACGTGGTCGGGAGCAAAACTAGCACAGGTCCTCCCTCGATAACGTCCGGCTGGACTCTGGCGGCACAGACGTGGTGCGCGCGAGTCGCATTTTACGTATTATATTTTATATAGAAAAAAATAAGGGCTAAATTAAAAATCTATCCAAAAATTTCCCTGTAAAACCTGATTAGTAAATGAAATGTCAAATTTTCATAAACATAGCGTTCCCCTAATTCTCATAAAACTGATTATGCTTTTAAAATCGATGTTACTTCTGATTTTTTTTTGATCGAGTCAAATGTTTAATATTGTGTTTTTATCCAAAAAAGTCACTAGATCAAACGTTTATCTGTGCTATATATTTTTTTAGGATTTTAAATATGATGATTTCTATCCAAAAACCATGATTTAGAAACATACATTTCGGAGCAGGGCCCCTTAAACTCATATCTTATGATTTCTACTAAAAGTTTCCATTTAACTTTATCAGGGAAAAAGGAATTCTCATCACATCTTGTTTTCAAGTAAAATAATTACTAAAAGTTTCAATTAGAAACATTTTAAAGTTTTTAAGACTTTGAAATATGAGTAAAAGTTATTCAGTAAAAATGTTATATGGACTGCTAATTAATTAATTTAGAATTTAACATATTTATTATATTTTATATCTCGCCGTCTACTTCGTTTTTTTTTTTGCAAATAAAAAGTAACATTTTGCAGTTTGTGCATTGCAATGCTTAGGTACCTAGGTACTTTGAATGCGAAAGGTGTGCAGGCGGTAAAATTTCGTTACTTTAACCGAAACCCTCTTCCTTACATGCTAGAAAGATATTTCCCAAACATCCTTACATAATTCAGAACATGAACAAATCCCAAAAGATTTAAATTGATAGTTGGTACATGAAAAGTAAGGCAAATGTTGAGCTAAAAACCATTATTCGTTATACCTACTCTGCGTGCTTGTAAGTCTTGGCTTAACTATTATTTCTCTTAATATTGTGAGAAAAGTAATTAATTATTAAACACCTAATTATCTCTTTAGGTCTCTTAAGGTTTCCATAACTATCGTCGTTAGGATTTATTTAATGGACGCAAATATCAAGGGACAGATTATATAAGTAATATGTACAGCAATACTCGAGTAAAAAGGAATAATACTGATTTGTAATCAAATGTAATTACATTACGAAAGGCATTACGATGTTATGGGAAGAATTATATCCTATACTTTTAACTTTTAAGCTATTGCATAGCTTCTATGGCGGGCCTAGAGCGCGGGGACCGAATCCAGAAATTTAGTAACGAAAAACCTCACGCTCCCCACTCCAACGGGCGCGGAGGTGTGGCTTGAAGGCATAGCATGCAATAGCTTTACCGCGGCAGTCCCCGAGTGCCACACGTCTTTTTATTTTTCTTATTTTGCTCTCCCAATTAACTTATAGTTCAGAAGAATGCCTCTATACAGTTCCTATACATTTTCTGTAAGTGACCGCTTTGCTTCCTCAACTCTCTTATTTAGTCTAATGTAGTTTTAAACATAACACAATCTTACGTAGATACATCACATACATGACAGTAATGCTAAGTCTACACGGATCTGACTCCGACAAGGATTAGGTTTCCAACAAAAAGTGGTTACGATATGTCCTCTACGTCAAACTGTTTATCAAGAAGATTAGAGCCGAGATAATTATTTTATATCTAAAGTACGGATTCGTTGTTGATCCTAATTGTATATAGCAATAGCCTGCTATATTTTTATATAATCTATGATGACAGATTTATAAGAGGAGACAAGACATGTTGTGTACTTTTTACAAGGATTTCGCACACGTTAACATGTAATAAATCTTACAAAAATCGCTTGTATATATTACACACTTATAAAAACACAAAGCTTTTTCCCTTTATATAAGAATTCATCACTGCTTTTTCACACATACTCGTATCTACTACACTTTTTATTACCAAAACATAAAAAATAAGCTTTTGTATAATTCTATGCCCAAAAACCCATAGAAATTGTCATTTATTTCATGTTCTCAAAAAAGTATTTCGAGGAAGATGATGTCCCAACAATATCGTCAAAACATTTCAACTCATCCATAAATGGTGAAAAAATTCTTCAAGTTTCACTCGTTATCTTTTATGAAAAAGTGGAAAACAATTTTTTACCGAAACAATTTGAACAAAAGAAGTTACTCTAATACCGTCGGCTCGTTCGATAGGACGCCAAAATTGACTTTAACTTTGCGTTTATTAAACATTATTTTACACACGAATGCTTTCGAATTGATTTTCAAGGCATTTGTCCTCAATGAACCTTTAACATTATCAAAATAACTGGGTTTGGATTATTATGAGCGTAAAATCATTAGTTTATAGGTACCTAGATACTAATTCTTTGTTTCTCCTTTGACCCATCGGTGAGAGCAGGTTGGCGTTAATATTTGCATAGAGATCAGAGATTGGAGACAAATGACTGGCTTGTAGGGATCAAAATGGATTATAAGCCGTAGATTTCGAATAGAATAATACGTATGATAAACGATGATAATTGTTATAGAAACTTTTTTAATAAAAAACTTCTTTGCAAGAGCACCTTGCTCGTAAAGGGTTTTATACTTATTTTATTTTAAGTGTTATTTTTTAACATTTTATTAGCTAAACTGAAATTACAAATACCTAAGTATTTCTCTTTTTATACCGAAGCATACATGTATTAGTAGTATAGTATCATTAATTCATAATTACAAGTTTTCATTTCCTGCGTAAAAATAAACAACTTGTATTAACCATAATATCATTATGTCCCATAATGTGCATAAAATCCATTTTCCAAACATCAGACATTTTCGATAACATGCAAAGTTTGATTATCAACATAAAAACTTTTCCTTGTTGCTTTTATTTTTCTTTATCGCGATTCACGACCCTTTTCGGCATAATCTATCAGCGCAATACTATTGTTTGTTTAGAATTCTTTCTGTTGCAAATCAACTGCCGACTATCAATCAAAGAATACCTAACTATTAGAAGCACTCTTGACAAGTTCGCAACTGCAGATAATTAATATGAATCGACTTTTTGCCCATCATTATTACACGACTTGTTTGTATAACAACTATTTGTTATGAATCTTTTGGAATTCTTGAATAAATCATGGATTAGAACTTTGTTTCTATTTTAAATACTTATATTATTTACTAGCTACTCAACATTATACTCTACACGAGTAAATAAATAACAGCTCAATATTTCAAGTAACAAAACATTATTTCATATAATAAAGGCAACTAATCAAACAATTGCAAACACTTTTGCCCTTCTCTTAACTAAAATCAACACATTATCGTGTTCGTTGGATTCTTGGACGAGTTAAGTATATTACCTACCCACCCAAAATGGATGAAGCCTTCATTCAAGGAAGCTAAAAATATAAACACTGCAAACGCTTCTAGGTAATGCAACCCTAATTGGTTTACCGACACAAATGTATGCGAACAGCGGTGCTTTTATTAGCAATGAGAAGCTTGTATGAACTGATGGAGTTCTATCAATAGTTCAGCACCTACATAACATAATTGCGATCGTCTTAATTCCCCCAGCGCGATATAATGATGTAAATTCGTCGCGTCATGTACCGAGACAACAATTTGACGTAAGCTTAACCTAATGTAATTTATCGGTAAGCCGTAAGCACGAACGTGATAATTAACACCGCTATATTATTCAACACTTAATTGTCTATCGTTAAAATAATTTAATCTTCACAGTATATGAGCGCTTATTACGCGTAACGCTAAACCGAGGCTAGAATTTATTAGTGTCATAGTAACCATGATAATATTGTAGGTACTGTATGTTATAATAATGCAAATGTTGAAATATCCAATGTATAAAAATGAATGACTTAAAATTAAAATATCGAATAAATCAGAGAAAATCCAATATGTTAGGTCCAGGCATTGAGATAATATTACTACGTATGGAGGAGACACCACGAACAAAATCTGTGCGCCATTTTTTTGCTCTAACTAAGTTTTAAAAATTATTATCTAGTTAGGTACTTAACGATGAAAGTTATTCCTTTGCACTTTTCCGTATTATTTGTATTATTTGTGCAATATCGTAACACACACGAAGGCATGTTTGATGCGTTTCACTTTAAAACCATTAAAAAATACCGCTCAACATACGTCACATGACGTATGTTGAGTGGAACATAAGTGATGTAGGCGGTGTCGTCTCCATATTAATATTATCTGAATGGGTCCAGGTTAATTATGTTGCCATAGAACAAAATTCAGGACCAAATTTTAATTGTAAATATTATTATTTTTACAGAAATAGTAAATTAATTTAACTTTATGCAACATTACAATTGGTAATGACCCAAAAATTCTACCTTTACCCTTTCGCTTATTCAAAATAACCGCAAATTACCATAATTTGTGCACAAGAAAATACAGTTAAAATGAACGTTTAACCTTTAGCTCGTAAATTTGGCAAACCATTAACAAAACAACAACATTTAAAACAATATTATTTTTAACAGAAAAAGAAGTTGGAAAAGTTTGTTTTGGACCTTCGGGCCTTCTTTGGATTTTATTTGTGACGGTTTGCAAAGTTGGGGGTTTTTAGCATCCGCATGGGTGACAATTCTGCGAAGACGTCGTTATTCGAGCGTAAAAATGATAGTAGGTACAAGAAAAATAATGACTGTAATCGCATTTCATTTCCACGCTTCAATTAGTCCAGGAGTCCGCTATTCTCATTTTCCTGCTTATTTTCCGCCTTAAAAATGAAGTTAGAAGCCGATTGGATTGGAATTTTACTTTTATAAAATATTTCAATATTTGGTGGAGAAATTGTGTAACTTTACTGATATTAATATTTGATTAATTGCTATTTTGCTTTACCTAAATCGAACTAAAAAAATATCATATGTAAGTATACATTATAAAAAAATATGTTAACATCAGCTGCTAGTGATTATCTTATTATTAAGTTAGTACGTATAATGTTAACAATCTTCGAGGCGAAGAGACGTGGAATACACGAGTTGAAAATACCGGGAGCTCGTAATAAGTTTGTATTAGGATTAAATGAACTGTATGAAACAAGATTATGTGCCTGAACGCAAAAGTGTAAAGAAATGAAATTGCCACCAACCTGAAAATTATATATCTCCTGTTTTCAACTGAAAACGTCGAATCAGCTTGATTTAGCTCTTACATTGAACACAAAAGCAGAAAATGCTTGTAGTTTCGTATAATATACGCCAGTTTGTAAAATAAAATATAATTCAAATATTTTCAAAGTGAAAAGTTACAAAGCAATGGCACGGTAGTCAAAAAAATTTCACCAAACGTGACGACTGACGATAGATAAATAATATCGATGACTTTTACCACAGATGATATAAAATTTATAGAGGTATACTAGCTTTTTTTATTTACACTTTTTTAATCATAAACTCGGAAAGGCCATAGACAAAAAATAATAAGAAGAATAAATATACCTAGACAAACTTGTTCTAAATTTGAATTTATTTAAATTATTATATTCTCGGAAATTTAATTATGAAACGTCGTATTATTGTTTATTTATATTTGAAATAGAAGCACGTAGGTAGTATTTGTATTCTCTTTGATAGAAGCAACCACTTTATTAAAATGTTTATTAACATTTCTTTGGCTGATCGAAACCTAGATCTCCAGGCTATCATAATATGTAAGTACGTAATATCCAACCAACTTTATTCCATTATGATCAAGTTGATTATTTTGTTTTAACCTGAGGCGTTGTAAATGGGACTTTCTACTTTACATAATGTTTGTTCACACTTTTAAATAATAGCGGCTACCAGGTACTTTCAAACAATTTAATCGTTATTTCTTCTTGTAATTTCAGTAATTTTTACTTTAACACTTTATCTTTTATAGCATGGTGCTTGAAATTCTCGAATATTCTTTTAAATAGCTCTTTAGTTCGTTGAATAAATTATTATTTGCGTAAGTAGGATATTAGTAAGAAATCGTGACAGCCTATTAAAAGTGTGGCATTTTGCCAACATCATAAGTTTTACCAGTAGGTATAATATAATGCCACATTTAGTTTTTTTTTGTGCTTTTAAAATACTGTCTAAATATGTTTAGGGAAGTCCCAACCGTTTTGCTAGTGCTCATAACTTCGAAACAGTGGTCTAAAGATAATAATTTCTGTTTTTTCTATATTATCAGAAGGTTATATTAAAGAAAAATTTAGCAGAGAATACAAGTCAAACTGAGCCAGTGCGCGATTAGTTAAGAATATAATCAATACTAATGCAATCGTTAGTCCGCCGTCCAAACTATATAAATCACAAGCTCTGTAGAGAGATTAGTTAGTGTCAACAGAAGAAAATTAAGAGACGTGATAACATCCCTTGTCAGAAGTAATTGTTACTGTAGCTTATAACGTCTGCGACAAAATGATATCGTTAATGAATGTAGCAAATCGTTTTGTAGTTGAAAGAAGGAAAGTAAGATTACAATTGCCGAAAATAGCGTTGAACGTACAGAACAAATAACGTCTTTTTTGTTTTTGGAACTATTAATACGTCATATTATTTTTAATAGTACCTATTCTTATTAGGCATGTGCCATTTTGGTTTTAATGTTTCGGTTTTAACTAATAGATATATTTTTTTTTTTATTTAAACGTAACGATAATTCAGAATTATTCATACAGGATACGATTTCCCTTTTTACTAGTTCTGTAATTTAAGTTGATGGTTAAGTTTATTCATTGTATGTACTAATACAAAATGTTCCCTAATTATGTTTCCCATGGATGTCATCCCTAAGAAAGCCCCACCCAGTCCCATACAAAGGCGCGGAAGCTTATAGATGCGGTTTTACAAGATAAAACTTTGTCAATTCATCAATCAGCCGTGTTTATTACAATTTTGGGTTATGTTTAGTGGTATAGTTTAATCTAAATGTACTACTTATATACAACTTTCATGCAACATTTCCACTTGTTTTCCGAGCATTATTAATTGTAAAGCGAAAAATAATTTGGTAATTTTTATGTTCTTTCCGATACACCAATTGAAAAACTTAGGGGTGATATTATATTTAATTTTCATTATTGCTTTATTCAATAAAATTAAAGTACGCGTTTTCTTGTCATCAGTTTTGGGCTTATTTTCTCATATCATCACGTAACTTACATATGCTTAGCAATTAAATTTTCACAAGTCTAAAAGCCTTCTAACTTACAGATTTGGCAACTTAAAACCAAGTTCTGCCAGTTCATAAAGATTTTTGGCAACAAATCAAGGTTATAGAATAATATTTTGTGGACGTAGTGAAAGAATTAATGACTTACTTTGTACTGAGGGGATAGTTTTTATGTGCATAGGAAAATATTTCAACAATGATTCATCAAAAACATGACTTAGGGACTATTCGACTTCGAATGCGGCAATACTAAAATAATAGATTTTGATAACGAGATAACCGTTTTTATTTTATTTGTTATATTGCTATTAAGTAGTAAGATCATCTAGCAACTCATTCTGTAGAGAAACCGTTACTTATAAACTGTAACTCGTAGCATTACGATTGTAGTTTTAGGCATTGATATTTTCATAGCAATAATATAAGTTTCCAAATATGTCATGGTATTTATAACCATCCTCGACGTTTATAGACTTCATAAAAAATATAAAATATTTTATGCGACCATTTATTTTCATAATTTACAAAAAATGTAACATGTGCATTTAATGGCAAGACCGTATCTACGATCTAGTATTTATTTATCTAGATCTGAATTTCAACAAACAAAATTTACACATGCACATCTCATCTTTCTTTTCTGTTCTGTTTTGATTTTATCAAGAACGATGTTGAAAACTCACGCATATACGGTACCTACAAAGAATAATAAAAATGGCCAAAAGCAAAAATTGTAATACACATTGTCATTTTAATTTTAAACACAAATACGTCATTGTTTACGAAAGTGTCCCATTTTCCCATCGAGTTGGCAAACAAAAACTCAATTTATTACAAATCCATTTTTCGATTTACTCTTATCTTCCATCGTATTTCAATTCGCAGCGTAAACAACCTTTACCGTGTAATCTGGACGAAATCTAAAGAACTATGAGATGTAACATCTGAGATGGTTCGTAAGCAAACATTTTCATGTGAAACTGGGAGCAGGGGTAAAGTTTAATCCCCTCATGTGGATGGGCTGATCACGGCCCATAGAACACAATTCGTTTGATCTCTCTGTTCGCTAAACACTATTTATGTCCCGAGCGAAGGGCAACTGCGGTGCTGAATCATCACATTTTATAGGTTTCTAAATGAATGCTAAGAATATGGTATTTAATATAATATTTGCTATTGAAGTTCGAAATGTGCATTGCAGCAATTTGTATTCAATTTGAGCATTCTCCAAAATTCTCGCATGTATAGTATCCATAATATTATCTGTGCTACCACTAAGGAATTAAAGATAAGCCAGTAAACATATATAATTTTTAATTTATATGTAGGTTAAATATTAATATCCTAAAGTTCGTGTATTATTTATGTAAACAATTTTCGTTTGTTATTTTTTGCTAATTTTGTTTAGATTAAATTATGAAAGTCAGTTTATTTAAATATCTACCTCAAATTTGTAAAAACAAACGACCATGAAAAATGTCAGAATAAAAAGTGAATTTTCGGAGGGTAGATGTGATATTTAAATAATCTTTAGTCCAGATAAATGTGTTTTATCAAAAATATTTCAATATATTTGTAATTTTAAGGACTATGAGATTGTTACTTCTTATTATGTAACATACGTTTGCCTGGCAGAGATCACTGCATAGTGATAAGGCCGCCCTTTGTGCTTTTTAATCTTATTTTTGTAACCTTTATGTATATTTTGTTTTTTGCACAATAAAGTGTTAAATAAATAATAAATAATACTTTTTATTTAGGTAAACATTGTTGAAATAAGATTTCTCATCGTTGACATTATCGTAACCACATTTCTATTTTGTTTCAGATACGACACTATATCAACAAACCATATAAAGCTATGCCAAACCAGTATGTCCTCGAAAGTGGAATCAGAGAACAAAATGCCTGCCAAAAATGTAATATCTAAATGGCTTCGAGCGAAACAAGGAAAACATAAACACTCACCATGGCGCTAGCAAGCGAATAGCCATTGGGAAAATATGAATGCGACCGATCCGGAAATACTGGTGGCAAAAGGCCAACTTTACAATTTGCACAGAGGACCCGAATACTCGCTAGATCCCTCAGGAGCGGCGTACAATGCTGTCCTTGAACTGAACGCATCTTATGAAAACATTTCTGCATACAACATTAGCGATGAATCTAAACAGCCTTGGGATGAATACATTACTCTGCTTCAAGATCGAGCGCTCCTCGTGACTTTCCTGCTATTATTCTCTCTGACAACAGTTTTCGGAAACATGTTAGTCATCTTAGCTGTTATACGAGAACGATACCTACATACGTCAACGAACTATTTTGTGACGTCTCTGGCGGTAGCTGACTGCCTCGTAGGTCTAGTTGTGATGCCTTTCTCCGCGCTTTACGAAGTTTTAGAACACACATGGTTCTTTGGAATGGATTGGTGTGATGTGTGGCGATCTTTAGACGTTTTATTTAGCACTGCATCTATACTCAATCTGTGTGTTATATCATTAGACCGTTACTGGGCTATAACGGACCCTATTACATATCCTATGCGGATGAGCGGACGGAAGGCTGCATTCCTTATAGCGGCCGTTTGGGTTTGTTCCGGCGCTATATCCTTTCCTGCAATTGCGTGGTGGCGAGCCGTCCGCTTAGAAGAAGTTCCGGACTATAAATGCCCTTTTACGGAAAACTTAGAATACATAATATTTTCATCGACAATATCGTTTTACTTGCCGCTATTTGTGATGGTGTTTACGTATTACCGTATTTATCGTGCAGCGACTATACAGACGCGTTCGTTAAAAATTGGTACGAAACAAGTGATGCGGCCAAGTGGTGAGTTAGAGTTGACTTTGCGGATCCACAGAGGTGGAACTATGAGACAGAGAAGTGATGTGTGTCACGGTGCGTGTACGCCCGAGGAGCCCGACCAGGAGCCTCTCACCGCGTTACAAAATAATGGCTTGTCGCGGTCGTCGACACGCCTAACGAATGTAACACATAATAAACATTTACCGAAAAACTTTTCGCTGCCACGCAAACTCGCGAAGTTTGCGAAAGAGAAGAAGGCGGCAAAGACTTTAGGTATTGTAATGGGTGTGTTCATAGTGTGTTGGCTGCCTTTTTTTGTAGTGAACTTAATATCGGGTTTTTGTTCGTCGTGTATAGCACACGAAGAGATTGTGAACGTGGTGGTCACGTGGCTGGGTTGGGTCAACTCCTCCATGAATCCCGTCATTTATGCCTGTTGGAGTCGAGACTTCAGAAGGTGAGTTAAACATTTAAATACCTATATAATATATTCTTAAAGATTATTAAAATAATTTTTATATTTTTTACGTTTTATGAAATATATATGCAATTTTTATATAAGAAAATATATTCTACGTAATAGAATAAAGTACGTAAAATGGTATAAATCAATATAATAATCGCAATCTATAGAATAAAAAGCTTGATATTTATTATCAAATAAATGCCAAGCTTTCATAATACAGTCCACTAAACTCGCCATCCTATTCATCGTTTCACTATAATCTTCGTTTTAACAATGGATCGGGATAATAACACAACACACGCGAAATCCCATTTGCATGACAAAAATTTAATTTCAAACTACTATTTTAGCGCGAGGTTTACAAAAACAAACAACGACAAATAAAATGCATCGTCACTCGACTTTATTGAATAAAAGTCAAGCGTTGGAATTGGTATAGTGATAACAACGTTTTTTGTTTGCTTTTCTTTTATTATAATATAGGTGATGAGTGAAGTAAGGTAATTTTTTTAATTATCATTTATATGTAAAATTGTAAAGTTTAAATTAAACTTACCTTATTAGAAAAAAATATTAAAGAATAGTTTCAATAAAATACGTTTAAATATTGGGCAAACTTTAATAACATTCTAATAGTACAATTTATCTCTACCATATATTCAATGGTTCAGGTTTAATTTTCAAATGAATAGCTCGTACCAATCACTGCAATCCCCAAATCTGTGACAGAAAGTCGCTGCGACTGAAAATCCGTCAATTACTAAGACTTACACGATTTATCGTATGGATTCGTGACCAAAGCCTCGTAAATCATATTATCTTTATTATTCTACGTAAAAGCTGCCACTAAATCATTTAACGGAAAAATATTTGGGACATTTTTAATCCGTTTATTGCGGACGTGATGTGATGTGATTTAATATTACCTACTGAATAAATAGAAGCCGTTGACCGAAGAGAGCCAATGTGGGTTTTGGGTTTTTCGTCGTCCAAATAAAACCCCTACATTAATTACCCCAAACATATAATTAAAGCTCATATAAACACCAAATTTTATTTATTTATTACCTACATTTATTTCAGGTGACAGACAATAAATAAAATATATCCCACAAAAACATTTTCATGTAAAATGTTGCCAAGACGAGCCCATATGATTCGCACTGTCAAAAAGTTATCAGATCTCATGTAGAGCCAAGCTTCTACCACTACACGCCCTAACTCTACAAGGCCTAACTTCACAAACTCTACACCTTAGTCAAAATATGTGGCTTGGCCATTTCGCTACATTCACATCGGCGTAAGGTGAAAAATTCATTCACTGTTCATTACTTTTGTGTTATACAATAGTTCTTGTAGTAACGAACGGCCAAGCCACATATTTTGACTAAGGTGTAGAGTTTGTGAAGTTAGGCCTTGTAGAGTTACCATAATTGCATGCCCATAAACACGTTGAATCTATAAGATATCTAATTAAAATACTCAAAATCGAAACAGAACGATAAGTCAACAAGGAAATCAGTAATCAACCAGTAATTTATCAAGTCAAACTTCATACCGTAATAGCCCCTAACTTTAAAGCGGTAACAATTTTCTAACCTCAAAATTCATAAAACCATTTCATAACTGTTCACTCGTCAGAGAATAAAAAATGGCCCGATCTCGGTCCCCTGTCTAAACTTTGTAACTTTCAGTTGACTGATTGCTGTTTACTTTGCAGGCAAAATGCAACCTACACTATACAATATAACTCTATTTTTTCATAATATGAGATTCGTGTAAAATATATAGCTTGTTTTGTATTTAATTTAATGTTTGTACACGGTAGAAAGTTAACAGAAACTACAAAGAGCTGAAAAGAAAAATTCGAGTATGAGGTCATCTAAATTACACCAACTGTTGAATACTAAGGCGATCTAGACTAGACTATCCACACTAACGTAATTTTCCAATATGTTCATTAAACATAGATCTAAATTAACTGTTCCATCTAGTGGGATATAAGTATACAACGATTAAACATAGAATAAAAACAATTATACTAATGTAATACTTATAATTTGCTCTCTTTTAATTACAAATCAATCAAAGTAAAACGACGAATTATCTTTGGAATATCGTTCAAGTTATTAACAGCCAGCAAGCAAATATAATAAAAAAGTTTACATGTTTTGAAGTTCTTTTAAAACAAAAAATTGGTTGTCTGTAAAGTCCGTTTACTGACGATAGTTGAACGTGACAACGGCCTATTGTGCTTCTTTGTCGCTCGTTCCGCGCTCTCGCTTGCACTTCAAGCCTACATGGAACGCCTCAGAGTGAGGTAACGCCGCATGAGTCATGTTTTTTCGTGCGTGCAGCCGGCTATCGAATTATAAGACGTTGTCACGTCAAAAATAACAAATAGGAAAATGAGGAACGAAAGCGTGCACATATCACTCACATCTCTATCACCGCAAACAAAGTGTGAAGTCACGTTCCGTAATCGCTTAAGTCGATTCATAATTCCGTGAACTCGCGAAATCCAGACATGAAGCAGTTTTGCACACGTGTTTATGTATTCATTTTCAGAAATTCCTAGAATTCGTCGGTATCTCTATACTTACATGTATTGTATCTAGTCTTACGTTATTATATGATTTCTATTAAGCCAAGGAAATTCTTTTATGTTGGTGGAATGCGAGTCTTCTCAAACCTTTCGACTTTTCTAGATTTTATTGATATAATATATAGGTACATTATTAGCCTAAAGTTTTATATGTAATAATAATTATATAGAATCGGCCAAAATATTTATAAAATATGAAATAAGTAAGTTTTTAATACCTACACAAGTGCAATTGTATATGTCACGGCTAAAGGTAGGTGAGAACATAAACTTAAGATTAGCCGGCTAAACTTAGGTTTATTTTCGACGAGGTGTTAATGTTAGTTTGTTCTATCTTTAGCCGGCTAAACTTAAGTGTAACCGCAGGCCCGTGGCTAAAAATGTCGGGGTGGGTAGATTTGGTTAGCGCCGGGCCGGTGGAGGGCTTGAGGGGCCCGCACAGTGCCAGAAAACACTCGCCCTGTTCCTTACATGTATTATAGTAACCAAATCTACCCACCCCGACTCAGGGCAGAAAGCTGGTGGCTAGGTTAGGTTAGGTTAGAACTCTTAAGACCCGCACGAGCCGAGCGAGCGCAGCGAGCGTGCTGCGGCAGCAGCCGGCGAAGTGCCAGAAAACACTCGCCCTGTTCCTTACATGTATTATAGTAACCAAATCTACCCACCCCGACATTTTTAGCCACGGGCCTGCGGTTACACTTAAGTTTAGCCGGCTAAAGATAGAACAAACTAACATTAACACCTCGTCGAAAATAAACCTAAGTTTAGCCGGCTAATCTTAAGTTTATGTTCTCACCTACCTTTAGCCGTAACATATACACATGAGAAAGTCGAGTACCCTCGCATACTCTTGTTTCATATTTAGTACCTGCTATCGTTATTGTTCGTACATTACAAGCCCATAATACCACTAACTTGTAGAAGTGAATTATACGTGAATGCAGGTATCACATGAAAACACGGTTAGGTATTAAACAGTCTATAACGATGTTAAAGTACATGGTTACCAGGTTTCTACAACATTATATTGCTGTATTAACCATATTATATTTAACAACAAGTCTACATTATGCATAATCTGTGGCATAGCAAAGTCACATTTGCATTTTAATAAAGGAATTTCATAGCTCTTAAAACACAAGATGTTTATTCAGGATTCTAAAATACGTGATATTATCTTGTGTATGAAATTCCGTTACGCGATGTACAGCACAATTTAAATTTTATGTTATTCTTATAATTAAGTTTCAAGATATGTAGCAAATTATTTATAGTTCTAATACAAAAACTTTCTTGTATTTAAGAAGAATAAATTTAACCTTTGGTATACATATAAAAAAGGGTAATAAAGTTAATAATAAGGTATTAAATCATAAAATTATCACATCTGACATACAATAAGCAGTATAAATTAAATTCTTGAACTTAATTTAGCTTTTCAGTACTAAATTTCAAACATATAAAATACATAACGACATTATAAGTGAACGTAACAGACTCTAGATTATTGTAAAGTATATTGAATATTCTTTGGAACAAATAATTACTATATTACCTAATAACCTTTATAAACATGATATAACGGTCTTAATTTCAATATAAACACAACAACTGTCTTAACCTCTGTCACTAAAGTCGAACTGAATTAATAATATAAGTCCAATTATGAACATTTCAACGAACTGATTGATTGATTGATGGACCGAACTATGGAACGACATTAGGCGTGCTATATTGTTCCGGTGACCCAGTTAACTGAACTTCACTTCAGTCGTAACCAGTTACAAATTACAATGATTGCAATTTTTATGCAAATTACAAATTTCGGCCCATAAAAACTTTAGTGAACGATATTACTTGAATTGGTTTGAAAAGTTTTGATTGTACAATTCTGCGAGTTTAATTATATTTTTATTTTCTTTTTCGTATTACTTTTATGTGTTTTCTTCAATTTCGTTTCATACAAGATGCTGTACACAGGTGGCTGCGTAAGGAAAAAGTTATGTTTCAAATGTTTTTCATCCTTTTTCTTTTAACTTTGGTATTTTAGTTTTTCAACTTGCGATAGCTCTACTCAAATAAAAGAGACAAATCATTTTGAAAAAATAAGATAATACGTATACCAATGAGCTTTTCTCTAGAATAGACCGAAAGCTTCTTTTAATGTGGATTATATTATTTCTATCCAAGAATTTCAATTAAGTCTAGATATAATTTAGCTGAAACGGACCTTATATTGAATTCGATCCAAACTATCGATAGACATTCGTAATATATTTTTACCCAGAATAATGAAGTAGATCTTAGTTTTTATTAAAGTTACATGGATTCTAATCAAATTTCGCTTACAATTCAAAATATTCTTACTAAAATAGATCCAAAAAAGAAAATGGATATTTGGTCGAATATATTACCTACGCAGATGGTAGGTTATTTTGTCTCTCATAAATATTTAACCTTGTTTTATTTTATGAAATATTGTCTATTATAATATACCCACAATACACGAAACCTAAAAATATAAGAGATGCCAGATTCTTTGGTCAATTAAAAAAAAATTAAAATATTTTAGCACATGTCATCGATACCTTATAACTGGTATTTTAAATCTTTAAGCATAACAATTTCACTTGTATTTTGTTTATTTGCATTTTATTATTTAAAAAATAAATTTCAACAACATTTTGGCGTTTATAAAAAATGTACATTTAATAAAGTTAACAAGTTGGATATTAAAAATTAAAATGAACTCATACCTTTCCTGTATCTCAAGACAACGAAAAACACATGCCGACCTGACGCTCACTATCCTTCCGATGATATTATATCAACAAAGTTTTCCCAACCGATTTATAGCAGTCAGAAATAGCAACTGTAACAATGTTATGTCCCATTGTGGGGTTCGCTTATTTTCCTTAAACATCTCAATAGAGCGTCGGATAAATAAGAATATTTGTCAAACAGTTCCCTTTCTACATAACGAGAATAATAAAGTAACCTACAAGTTGTTCATTCAGTGAACTTGCACTTTCAGCATTCAATTATGTTCGTGTTATGGCTAAAAGTGATTAATAATCACAGGCAATAACAATAAAGCCAGTTTAACATGACAAATTGTGCGGTATTTATGGTAAATGCCGGATATAAGTTAGATTCACGATTTGAATTGAAATGGTATTTAAACATTTTCGCCAAATTTTAATATCCGAGGATAACCATTAAAATCAGCAGGTAACCGTTTTAAATAACAAATCTAAATGGTAATGATGTTGATGTCAGTTTAAATTTTCAGTACCTACGTAAATGTTAAGTGAAATAAATGGTCCGGGAGCCAGCAGCAGATTTTATGACCAAGTTCCTCTCAAGCGGTAATTAGTAAAATGCATCAAAGTATAGTATTATGAAGCCTCGTGAACGTCAGCTGGAGCTCGGTTGGGGGGAAGAGCGGTTGTAGCCTCCCGTATCAGCTGACGGTTTTTCCACCAAGATACAGCCAGCTGACATATATATTTATCCACAGTTACATATAAGCTATCATCAGGTAAATTTTTGTTTGAGAGGAAATAACGGAAAATAAATTTTTCTTTAAATTTAACTTTCATGTTCGAGACACCAGCTGACGTATAATACACCATGTTGTAACCAGCTGACTATTTTTTTTCGTTGAGATATTGGGTTACTACAATTTGACAAATTTTTAGCTGAGAGGAAATGAATGAATGAATGTATTTTTTTTTCCTATGTGCGTGGGAGGCTACAACCGCTCACCCCCCCAACCGAGCGCCAGCTGACGTTCACGAGGCTTTATAATACTATACTCTCATGCGTCTGACGAATTATCTCTTGAGAGGAAATAGTTAACCAAATTTGCACCTGGCTCCCTAACCAAAACGTTGACAGAGAAACCAATAAAGGTGTTTACTTGTATAACCTATTTAAATTACATGTATTTTATATATAATCGCAATAAAACTTCTATTATGCTGCATAAAATATTATAAACCTAACTGCACACATGATAAAAAATTTATACCTTAAAATATATAGGTACACCAATTCACTTAGGACGTTACAAAACAATCTTGTTAAAAGTTCCTAACTAGACTAAGTATGTGCCAAATTGATTTGTGCCAAAAATGTTCACATGTTTGCGTAACGGAGCATTCAAATTTAGGTTAGATTTTGTGAAGTTTCAAGCTTGAAGATAACTTCGAAGCGTTGCAACTGGTCCCGTACAAACTGCTGTTGGACCACTTGTTCATCTCTTGAGGTTTAAGACTTGACAGTTTCATACATTGAATATTTATAGCATTAGATCACGTTAGCACTGGCTACTAAATTTTAAAATTCTTACTTCTTAGTTAGTTACATGACAAGCTTTAATAAAACGTAGAATGCAGAATTTATTTCTTCTTTTTCTTTTCAATTAATAATTTGCTTCACGCTAGTAGATAACAAGGTATTTGATAATCTGTTGTCGAACAGCTGTCAATAGAGCTGTCAAATTTGTACTACGAATTGTCTATTCCTGTAGATAATTACCAAGATAATTACCACCCTATACATTATACTCTTTGATAATTACTAATTAGTAGCGACGCGTAAACTAATAAAGTAATTTGCTATTAAAATTTAATAAATCTATAATAAAATCTGTAGTTTTACAGGTTTAATTAGGTTTTGAAAATCTCACTCATATGTTTATATTGAAAAATATTTCCATCAAACTTATAAGCTTATAACTATGAGCAACAGTCGAATGTTTTCGAATGTTAAGATATGGTGTTTGTTTTACGAATATCCAAGTTTGAGATTTACTTTACTGTATGAAGATATTTTTATTAAGAAATAAATAAGCGACATTCGATATTCTTTATAAAGTTAACTACAGTATAACAAAAACTACCAGTGGCCTACATAAGTAACAAGCTATAGGCACTAAATCCCTAACATCACAACACTTGAAACCGTCACATAAAACAGAAATATCCAACGCAAAGGAATAATGAGATTGTTTAGATTTTCACAGGGCGCGCAGACGTACTCCTTCAAAGTTTATTGTGTTAGAAGGCGAAAACGAAATTACCATGAAGCGCTTGCCTTCAGTAGGCACCTAAATTGTACTTTGCGTACATTCAAATTAATTTACGGCAAAGTGCGGTAACCCTAAATAAAATACACACCGCTACTTGACGCGATAAAATTAATCGCTCTGAATACACTCCTATAGCTTTGATATAGTAATTAATTATACCTGTAATATATTTGATCAATTATTTATGGCTATCGAACATAATATCATTATTAGCTTTAAATTTACAGAACATATAAACCTATTTTGATATAGTGTTCTGTATTTATATAGTCATCAAATTTTGATGTGCTGTTATAAGTTACTAATTCGTAGTGATACGCTAGAAGCAATATAATTCCATATTAAGAACATTTATCTTTGCGAGTATAACACCCTGTCCACATCACATTTCAACACCGCAATTTATAGGGCTGTATTTAATATAAATGAGGGTTTACACATGGCTATTATTAGCCTTCTGATGAACTAAAGGCACGGCCGCTGCCGTGGATAGTACCTATCAAAACATACTGTCCAATATATACCACTAGTTATAGATAGTACCTATCAAAACATACTGTCCAATATATACATTTCGGTGAAACTGTTACATTTAAATGACGTGCAGAATATTGTTCATTTGTAATCGCGAACATTATGTCAATTTAACATCTCCTTGAAATGCTACATTAATCATTGTTGCTCTTAAATTGATGAAAATAAAGATAACATTGATAAATTAAGGAGAATTGTTAATTTGGGTCACATTACATAAATATTGTGGGAAAGCAGTGGTGAGATGACTCGGCATGTTGTCTTCGTTGTTGCAGACCATTCTTCAAATGGACAAACAGGAAGATATGAGAAATATGTCTTATTGTTCTGACATTAAATTGTGTTATTTTTTTATATTTCGATTTAATATTTAAATGCTAATTATATTTATCTTAGGTAATTGACAAATATATCCTATATTAAAAAATTTTATCAAATTAGTTGTCTACAAAGTTGACATCAACATTAACTTAATCGTAACCTACAAAGAAAATCTTAAACAGAAACGGTATGTATGTACGGTACCTCAACAATAGTCGGCACAGATAACGAGCTCAAAAGACAATATTTGACGTAAACAATAAAGTTCAATGCTTCGCTGTCAGAACACAAGACGCGCAAACTCCGTGCCGAGGTGACAATATTTTCTTGATTAATTAAACAGGCAAATTCTATTAATCATAATCTTGTCGAAACGAAGGCCTCAAGCGATTTTCAACGTCTCCAATAATCCATTTAAAGTTGGTCGGACGCGCTCATCTTAGTTCGCGTCTGAAGTTATTAGATTTACTTCGCAAAGAACGAATCGGGTAAATATTAAATACCCCGCAGTGCTTACGGGTTAATGGTATTAGAAAGGATTGACTGGAGTTTTGTTGCTTATTAAGGCCTATATTAAGTCTTTGAGAACTTTCATTTCAACCACTTGGAAATCTCTTGAAGTCAATAAAATAATCAACTTATTATCATATTAAGATAATTTGACGCCGGTAATCTAAAGAGTGATTAAGTCCATTATCTTCGATATTTCGTAACCCCGCAACCCTCCACGCGTTCCTGAGAAAAGAGTCTTGACAGACATACAGAAAGATCCTTTAAAGTTCCTTCGTTTTTTCCTTTTCTCATTCGGAACCCTAAAAATGCAATGCTTTAATAAAAAAGGTGTGATAAAAGACATTTTGTAAGTGGGTGATAAATGGAATAAGTTTGAGATCCCCGGTGTAAACAACTGAATGCTGCATGTATAAATTCAAATATGTATAGACATATTATGTCTATACATATTTGAATTGTAGTTTGAAGTTTGAACATATGTTCAAACTTCAAACTTCCTGTTACGTTTTGTTTGTTTGAACTTGTGTTTGTACATGATTCGCGAGTTGCAACTGTGTATACTGTATACCGATGCAATAAAAAATCTGCAACAATCCACGAATATTGAGTCAAAATACAGATTCAATATCATGGAGTATATCTTCAGAAAGAAATGGTTTTTCCATTCATATTTTATCTTTTTCTCGTTAAAGTAACTTAACATTTTTAATTCGTTCATACACTACTATTTCAATTTCATATTTTAAAATAACTTTTGGGTATTGTCAAGGTCGCAAGAAAATTCAACACATCTGTTTCCTTTTAGTCTACATTAATTTTTAAAACATTCCTAGAGCAGTAACGTTCAATGCAATCTCCGAAACTTATTCACTCTGTATAAATTCAATTTCATCACAGGCAATTTTCTGGCGACGCTAAACTTCACGTACTACTTTCATATACTTACATAAACACTTTTCTGGTGCACTCTCCTTTCATTATAAAAAAATAATAGCCAAATTTTAGTTTAATAAATTCGAATTACCTATAACAGAAATTGAAAATAGAATGACATAAAGTAACAGTAGTTTTTGTCTGACTAAATCTACTATTATTGCTCTTACTTATAAAGATATTAAAAGCAATACTTTCCTACCCTCATATTTTGCTACATCTGCTAAACAACATTTACGTTTACGATGTAAGTATCAACATAAAACTAAACAGTCATTGGCCAGGGACAGAACTCAGAAGTGGACGAAAAAGAACGAATATCACTTACATCTGGGCACGATTAGTGAAACGAACGACGCAATTACAGTGGCAAGTGGAATGGAAAATTATCTGTAACCCCGTGGCAGCTTCCACTAAATTAAAAAAGCTACGACAAACCGAGGGAAACGCGATTTTTGTACACTCTCGTAGGGCACAATTTTCACTGAAAAGTATAATTAAGATATGGAAGTGTCAGCTCTTGTTAAAGCGGGTGTTTTATGAGAGTATCATTAAGCTGTGTTATTTGTATTTAATTTCATTCACAACAAGACTACCTACTTCCTAAATTATGAACCCAGAAAAAAAACTGGTTTTAAAACTTTTCCAAACTAAATAGTATGTTTACCGCAATACAGCCCATAATTATAAGAAATCGACTAATATTTATAGAATAAAATCAACTAAATATATCAATCCAGAGTAGCCATGTTTCCTACACAACACTTGAGACGCTATCCCGCTTAAAACCATCAATATACCGTTCAGTAGGTTGTCGCATTTTACTTACAAGCAAAAACCGGGAAAATCACTTTACATTTTATATGGTAATCCGTTAGAACACGTCTTACGTCCCCGGGTCGGCTAATGGAGAGCTCCCGGACGAAACGGCGCCTTTTTGTCAACCGACAATACCACAAATTGTGGGGGTTTGCTCACTGTCCTATATTATATAACCTTATAAACTTATACTTTATGTTGTTACCTCCAGGATTTATTACTGCTACGTGAAGTTACGTGAGAAGGTCTAATTTAAATCGATATGACTCTTCTCTGTTATTATAGGAATTTGTTAAAAATGGTTTTGTTTCGTTTAGTTTAGTGCTAATAGTTCGCACCTAACCACTATGATTCATACCAGTTAAAGCCATTTTGTCTACACGAGTTTGAAATAAATAACTGCACACTTATCAATTAGCTTTTCTACATAAAAGGTCATGCCAAAAATACAAACTTTAGATAAACTACTGTAAGCGAATAAAAACTTAAAGATACCGGACTAAGATTTGTATTCATACAAGTAATTTAATAAAAACTAATGTGTGTGATTTTCAATAAAAGAAAACTGTAGGTTAATATTTTTTCTTTCCACCTGCAAAAAATTGAAAGTGATTATCATAATATATTTCACAGTAGACACTTGTCCTGGCTTTTCAGGGGTTAATGCGGAATAGAAATATAGGGCTTATGGGATTCGGCAAAAAGCTTATGTTAAAGTGAAACTTTTATTACATCGTCTCAAACTTTTTGGTCTATGTAGCGCATGTCGCGTGTATCGCGGCTGCCGAATAGGTATACCTACTCGGCAGCCGACCGTCACGCGACATGCGCTACACAAAGCAGTGTTCGGAACCGTTCGAACAGTTTCACTTTTACCGTGGTTTCATAAAACCACACATTTTTTTAATTGTAAATCAATTTCTAATCTTTGAGTTCATATTGCATCGTATTACAATAAAAAAAAAGTAAAATATTTATTTTTTGTTCTTTAATATTATTTAAGTTCCTATACATATTACATGTGTAATTCCATAGGCACACATTGAATTTCATAGCCCAAATACGTCCTAAACCCTCATAAAATACCTTAATAGGATATTGATGAAGCCCGAATAAATAAGCTTCCATTGTTATCAGAAATTTTGTTAGATACAGTTGATATAGTGACTTGCGTATTAGCGTGATTCAACGCGTGATTACCAAGTTACTGGGAGATTTTGATCTTTTAACAATTAGTGGTTAGATTACATTGTATATTAAGGGCGCGTATAAAGTCAAATCACCAATCAACTTTTAGTTGATACGTGTAATATTCAAGACCAAATATAAAAAATAAAATATATGTAAAACTTGATGATATTTTCGATTATATTGTCAGATCAAAAACATAAAATATTGAAATTGACTCGATAGAAAAAATTCACGAAGTTACCTCTAAATTTCACACTTTTACGTTTTTTACTGGACATGGTAATACTTATTATGATTTTTTTTTCATAAACAATTATATTAAAACATTTGCAAGATATTTGTCAGAGCATTTTGTGTAATTACTTTTAGTTTTGGTTTAATCACGATAAAACACTTTTGGCGCTTACTATATTTTTAATTACGCAAGAAATCATCTTCCATCGCACGTTCCGGGAGCTAAAAACATAATTCTATTTCATACATCAGACGCTATCGCTCCGTTGAGACGAGTAGACCACGCTAAAATTGCTGCGCCGTGTTTTATAATTACGCCGAATATTGATTTGTTGAAAATGGTAAACATCAAAATGAAAGACTTAAGAAACGAGAACTAAAGAAGATTCAAATTGAAAAGATAACTAAATGTCGAAGTTAAGTTATAATAGTATTGTTATAATATTAATAAATAATAATTATAATATAAAAAGATAAGTCTTGATTTACCTATTTGAGAAAGTTTAGTTTCTGTAAAATAATTTCCGCGGGCTGAGTATTGACGCGATAGCAGCAGCAACTATAGATAGGTAAATAAAATTCATAGTGGTACCTAATTCTTACAGTCGCGGTGCAATCAATCAAGTCAAGAAAGATTTATATTATTATTATTACTATAGGCAGATCCTATGTTCGCTCCAGTAAATAATAATATAAATAATATGTAAACCGGTTGTGAATAGTACATATATATTATATTTACAATCTGTATTAGATAATCATACATAACATCTATACATAGGTATAACAAATTCGTACGAAAGTCAAAACTGTACTTACATTGAATAGGTATTTTTTTATAATATACATATGTATATATGTATATATATAATATATTAATAATCTGTATTACATAGTAATATGTAGTACATATCTATACATAAATATAGTTTATTTATATATATTATAAATTTCTAAATTTCGAAGAACTTTGTAATATTTTATAAAGGATAATTTTTATTTTTATTTTTAGAATAATTGCTGAGTCGAAAAATGTCGTACAATCTAATAGTCCATTGAATAAAAAGTTCTAGAGTGCGTGAGTTAGTAACGTAAGATGTTTCTTCGGAAACATGTCAAGAGTCCCTAGGTAATAAACATACTAAAACCCCGGGCCACTAGGAGGAGCCCCGGAGTGGGGGGAGGGGGAAAATGGGTCCATTTTTTCATTTTTCGCTTAAATCTCAAAAACGGTACATGTTAGAGAAAAACTTTCAAGGAAAAGTTGAAAGGCCATAAAATTATCTACAAGTTGTACCTGAATCATTTTTTCCTATATCCTACCGTTTCTGAGTTATACGCAGTAAAACATGATTTTGGCTCAAACAATTTCCACATCAATCGATCAAAAAATATTTATTTCTTCCAAAAAACTCAAAAGTGCAACTTGTGACTGGTACTGTTAGATTGCTTTTAATTAGGTCTATAATTGGTAAAATAAACACATTCCTCCATGGAAGCCTTTAGGAGGAATCGATTGCCAAAATACTATATTAGGGTAGTTTGAGTTACTGAACTTGATCTTTTTATTTTTTTTAGGTCTATCATTGATAAAAATACCAGATTCCACCATGGAGGCGTTTACGGGAAATTGAATTTTATTAGGGTAGTTAGTTAAAAAGTTCATGTATCGTAACTACCCTAATAAAATTCAATTCCCCGTAAACGCCTCCGTGGTGGAATCTAGTATTTTTATCAATGATAGACCTAATTATGAGCAATCTATCTGTACCGGTCACAAGTTGCACTTTTGAGCTTTTTGGAAGAAAAAAAATAAAAAGTTCATGTATCGTAACTACCCTGATAAAATTCAATTCCCCGTAAACGCCTCCGTGGTGGAATCTGGTATTTTTAGCAATGATAGACCTAATTATGAGCAATCTATCTGTACCGGTCAAAAGTTGCACTTTTGAGTTTTTTGGAAGAAAAAAATAAAAAGATCAAGTTCAGTAACTCAAACTGCCCTAATATAATATTTTGACAATCGATTCCTCCTAAAGGCTTCCATGGAAGAATGTGTTTATTTTACCAATTATAGACCTAATTAAGAGCAATCTATCAGTACTGGTCACAAGTTGCACATTTGAGTTTTTTGGAAGAAAGAAATATTTTTTGATCGATTGATGTTGAAATTGTTTGAGCCAAAATCATGTTTTACTGCGTATAACTCAGAAACGGTAGGATATAGGAAAAAATGATTCAGGTACAACTTGTAGATAATTTTATGGCCTTTCAATTTTTCCTTGAAAGTTTTTCTCTAACATGTACCGTTTTTGAGATTTAAGCGAAAAATGAAAAAATGGACCCATTTCCCCCCTCCCCCCACTCCGGGGCTCCTCCTAGTGTCCCGGGGTTTTAGTATGTTTATTACCTAGGGACTCTTGACATGTTTCCGAAGAAACATCTTACGTTACTAACTCACGCACTCTAGACCCCCCTTGGAGGGACTCATTCAATGGACTATAACCAAATTAATCAAAATAAAGTTCTGGAGGAATGTGTGTCGTCGACTGCGTATGTTTATTTAAAAATAGTATCTAACTATACTCGCTATTTCGACAGACTTTTTTTACGGATTCGTGCTCTATACTGTTTCCCTAATATTGTTTTTTTTTTATATATTACATACAGACAGTTTTTTTACTGTTTTATAATATGTATAGATTATCATTAATAATTATAAACAAATAATAATAAAAAGACATATTACATAATTTGTGATGATTTCAACTTCACTGTTTTATACAATTATTTTAGACAACATACCTACTAACTACCGAAAATACGCGTTGAACGAGCGAAGAATATTGTGTATAATTTAGCGTGCGATGAACTTTACGTACGTTGGATGAGCCGGGTGTATGAGGGTATTGTGAGGGCGCGCGGCATGGCGCGTAATGGGCGAGGCTTAATCGTAGAATTATCTGGCTTTATACGCCCTCTTAATTCACGCATCATACAAAGATTTATAAATAAATGGTTTATTATCTAACAGGCGAATATATAATTTTTTCAAGATTTCATTTACTTTAATTACTTATTATTTTGATTTATGTAGTAATAAGAAGGGAACTTGCCTAATCCGTATTTGAAATAGTTTTTAACATACTAATAAAAACACAACGGCATTACATATACAGGGTGTAATCGTTAAGTGTGCACAAGCGATTATTCCGTAACTATTGCAGATATCAAAAAACTTTAAACTGATATCGAAAGTACTTAACCTAATGAGTGAAATGGCCATAATAAATTTTTAAAAATAAAACGAGAAATAACCAAAAATGTTACATTAAACGCTCCCATACAATTTATTTCCCATACATTTTGTATTCATAGCAGATTTTCGAAGTGACGTCCTTATTGTGCAATACAATGAGGAGGTCTATTTACAGTTTCTAAATGAACTTCCCTCCAAATTTGCGAAGTAATTAAAGCAGAAAACCAAAAAAAACAAAAAAAAACTAAAATCTTTCATATTAAATGTATAGGTTGATCCAAAAGTAATGATAATTGGGTATTTCCTGTGCACATAAAAATATAAAATAAATGTTTTATGCTTGCTCATGTAATCACTAAGTTATCACAAAAAAATTATATCTACAGGCCACGTTTCCAAGTATTAACATTAATTTTAATGTGAACAGTGCGAGCCAGAATGTTTCCCGACGAAAAGAAGAAACAACGATTCGACATTTAGAGGGTGAATTTCTAAATTTTTAATGAGATCAGGATAATTTTTTGTCACGATTTGTGACCATGGGCGTTACCTGGGTTCACCATGTTTATGCTGAAACCAAGAAACAATCAATGGCCTGGATGCGAGCTTCCAAAGTGACGGTGAAGATTTTCAAAGTGAAAATTAGTGGGATAGATTAAAGACGTAGTTTTTTGGGACGCTGAAGAAATGTGGAATATTTTAAGAAGGTAGCCACTACTACACAGGGCTCTTACTACACAGACCAAATTAAAAGATTGCGGGTAGGTTAGTAAGAAAAAGAGACATGGCAAACTTCGGTCTTGAATATTGGTTCACCAAGACAACGCACCAGATCACAAAGCGTCAGTTGCGATGGCTGCCAATCAAAAATCGGCATTGAAAATGCTTGAACACCCACCCTGTTTGTAAGATCTAGCTCCTAGTTAATTCTATCTCTTACCTCGGCACAAGAAACACCGTCGATACGAGAAATTTTAAGACGACAGCGAAGTGATGGCCGATTTTGAGGGGTTTTTGTAGATGAAGTCAAAGTTTTTTTTTTCTAAGTTAAGGAAAAAAAATATCGAAGTATATTATCTAGTTAGAAGACTATCTAGAGAAATACATAATTATTTTAACTGTAATGACCTTGTTTAATATTGATTATCATTACTTTTGGATCAACCCATGTACATGGGATATTCATATCTCATACTAAATGTATGGGAGGGTTTAAAGTTAATTTTTTAGATATTTCTCGTATTATTTTTAAAAATTTATTATGGCCATTTTACTCATTAGGTTAAGTACTTTCGATATCAGTTTAAAGTTTTTTGATATCTGTAATAGTTACGGAATAATCGCCTGTGCACACTTAACGATTACACCCTGTATACTATAATATTAACTATCGTATTTGTTAAAGCTCTAGCTATCAGCTTGTCCCTTTCATTTGTATGATAATGAGAGTGACAGGAATCTATATTAATTCCCTTCGATGTATAATATGTATGTACATTGTACAACTATATTTATTCTGTCTAAATATGTGCGCAAATATTTAGATACAAATACGTTTAACCCGTGTTTTATTTACACGGAGATCCAATTAAAATTTCTAATGAAGATATTCTGTAATTAATATGGTGATTTCATCCACATTGAGAAAATCTCGCATGGATTATGTAAATTTTATTTATAAGCTGAGACTGATTTATTTATATGCAAAGGTTTTGGGCGGGTTACTCACCACAAATAATCAGGCCTACGGCTCGCCGTCGGATGGAATCAAAGATCCGATATTTCGTATTTAGGCTGGTCCCTAAAAACGATCCTTCTAGGAAACTCGATAATTAAATTTTTCAGGGACTACGGATATTTAACGTCTCTTGTACATACGTGCTTATTCGATCTTGGACAAAGATGACAAATATATTGAACGTGAGTGCTTTTTATCGGAACTTTATAAATTCTTAAGACTTATTATTCTTCATTTAAACATTATAAGGAGATATAGTGATTAGGCATTTTTGTTTCTACCTGTATTTTAATTTATATATTAAATGAACCAAAGTTTTTCGGTTTGAACGTAGCCCGAGGGAGGAAGGAAAGTTCACGGTTAAATACATTAAAGCAAACAAACCAAAATATCACATGCACGTGGATTCATACATAAATATAGATATGTTTTAAATATATTCATGTTATATGGAGTTGTTTTCATTAAAAAATATTTTTAATTCATTGGTAATTAACCGATTCATAATAATTATTGCAATACCCATGATGTCGTAATACACGATACACGAGTCACGTTTTCGTTAAAATTATTTACTTATATGTATTTCATTCCTCTTAAAATTTTATATTTTGGTTTCCTGTAATATTTATAAATTAAAACACAAAAGGTCTCAAGACATAAATCAAAGCTAGGTACACAAAGGGAGCTCAGATTAAACGTTTACTCTTTGCCACATTGAGCCTTCTGCCCCAGGCCTTCATACACTTGGCTTTGTACTACATAACACACTTATATTGATGCTCTAGGTGAAGTAATTATCTGAAAAGTATTTATATCTGTAAATAAAAAAGGTAACTATAGTGTTTTCTCAATATTATATAAAAAAATGTGTAACAAGTACCTAATAGGTAAAGGCAGAATAGGTACAAATGGTTTTGAATATAAATGATAAGTTTTCTATAGGCTCATGTGTGTACGATTTTTTTATAATGATTTGAAAACATTTAACATCAAAGAACTAAATATCTTAAACATTTTGCATATAGTTTTAAAATAGCTTATTCGAGATAAGTTTGACTTCACAAGTAAGATTTGTCTCTAAATGTATTCGCAAATTCACTGCAGAACTTCCCCTAAACTTTGTACAACGGCGAGTCTGGCTAATTCCTAACGATTAACTTAAGTACATTTAGAAAATCTTCTTTTATTAAACTAAGTCGGAATATTTTTCTCGTTGTTAACCTTTTTTGTAACAGACAGACATAATCATGACTACGATAGACAATATAGTTAAAGTTTATTATAACATACACTAATACTAAGTTAGTTAATCTCATATATTTCATGTATGATAGAAACATTTTTAAACTAATTTTGCTTCTTTATTTTCATTACCAACCGTACCATCAAATTAAATAGAGATCAAACGACCGCCCATAATTTTACGAGTAATAAACCTAAGTAACACTAATTTAAAAGAAATTGTCTTTCATCAAACACCAGCCAAATTGAAATAAAAACTGAAGCTATTTACACATTAAAACGAGGTGAAGTCATTTATTAAGTATTGATAGCTATCTACTATAATTGCTCCAGTATCAACTGCTAAAATACATTTATTATAAAATAGGTACCATTTTATCTTACACGCTTAAACCTGATCTTGAATGATCTTGAAACTTCTCATAAGCATCCGTTAACTTGGCATTTGTCCAAAACGTTCATGGTGTTAAGACTTAAGATGCTTTCGATCGCTATTTCTTGGAAACGCTCTAAGCCTCATTGTTAGTTATGCAACCCTAGTACTTATGATCATACATAATATGCTTTAGACTGCTTTAATATTTTATCTAAAAACGCACAATTTAGTCGCTGTTGTAAATTTTTAGGTAAAAGTTTTTAAATTCACCAGCATAGTTTATTATTCATGACTTTGTCACGGATAGAAATAACTCTGTGGAAATAACTTATCATTTTCTAAAGTTCTTACTATTTCGACATTTGGTTTCAATTTTAAATCGGTTCATTGATTCAGCTGTGGAATTGTAAAGATATTCTTATTACATCTTGTTTTATATTCGAATGAATTCCAGACACATTCATTCCCTTTTTATTAAAAAATGTCTTTTGAATTAGTTTAACATAATTTTGTTCTGAACTTCGTTTTAATGAACAGCAGTTTTAACTTTATACTCTAAGATTTAGAACAAGGTTCATTTTTGTATAACATAAATACCATCAAATGGAAGAATGAATTTTTAGAGCCTCTACAGTTTATTTCAGTCCAATCTATTTCCCTGGTTATTAAATCCTAAATTGGCCTGTACAACACGGCTTCTTCCCAAAATAGTGCCTGTTAACTCTTGAAGCAGCTTTATACTATTTATATGAAAACCCAGATTAATTGTATATTTAGGCAACATAGACATTGAAAACAATACAGCCAGAAGCAAATTTAGCTCGTTTTCCGGTTATATTTGCTAAAGATTTTCACATAGTCGTAGCTTTTTATTTATGAGACGCCTCATGCCATGTGTCGTTGACAAAACGCGTAGTAGGCGTAGACCATTGTTATTTAAAATCCATTAGCCTACATACCGAAGGTCTGTGTCGCAAATATTTCTTGGAACACAGAAAAAGTCGTTAGTTTTCCCTTTACTTAATGTCTTTTATTCTTTCCCCTTCGGAATTATTCTGTAAGATTATTCTTAGGTTATATTTTAAAACAACTTCCAATTTAAACTTTTGTCTAAAATTTACGGTAAAAAGTGGAATCTACATTTTATTTCTTTTTCATGGATTCTTTTCATTTCTTGACTACGTAAGTAATATATCTGCGTTTAAACTTCTAATAGCCTCATTAAGCTTATTTTTCTCTGTTCGTTCCCTGGATTTAATGTGCGAAAGTTCAATTTATTTTATCATTAAATAGTTTAATGGAGTATCATTATCACAGCTAATGCAGAATACATACAATTAAACCACGTATTAACGTTTATTCCCTTTATTAACACAACATCTAGTTCTCTGAACATCCGTTTCCACAAGGTGACAGGAACCAACATGTTACACAGCTAGGGGTGCTTCCGTCCGAGTTTTGAATTCATTAAATATCTAATGATAACTTTAGATTGTGTAGGTGCTATTGCCTTTAGCACAGTCTATTCGAACAACTTTATTAATTCACAAAGAAACATATCTACCTATATGCCTTCCAATTAATTGTCAACTGTATCTCAAAGATTATTAAGAACTTGTAATCTTATTTACATAAATTATCATACAGCGTCAAATAATTTTAAAATGAATACGGTATAAAGGTTCCAACAATGAATAGATCATGATAAAAACAATTAAGTTATAAAGAACAAGATAACAAAATACATTACCTACAGAAAAGTATTTAATATCTCTCATTAAGACAATGTTAGGACTGTATTCCAGTCATTATAAAAATATTTTTAAATCTGCCTCTCTCTGCTTATCTGATGGCTGATGTACCTAATCTTTCACTTGAGTGAGTAAGTTTTTTAATGTTTACCTTGAAATTTTTTTCACTTTTTGGTCATTAGTCAAGTAATCACTATTTTTATTTCAATAGTTACCGACCTCCTTTAAAACCTAAAATTACGTAATTTCATTTCATACAATTTAGGAAATATTCCTTATCCAATAACCGAATATTGAACATATTATTTCTACCAAGTACCTGCTTTCAGAGAGTAAATTTCCTAAAACAATCATTTTACTTGTAGAGCAACCTTGATCGCAGAGCACGTACACTGTATCGACAAAGTTTTAAGTGCATTAGAATATGTTTCACATTAAAATTCAGGCTGAATTTCTGCGGAAGCATTTACAAAACTATATCCATAATACATTGTGCAAGGAGTAATTTATTTCTATGCTTGAGTTTAAATTATACTATATATTCGGGTATAGCATAGACGAAAACGTTAACTAAACAAATAAATTTAATCGAATTAAATAATTTACACATCGTCATTCTTAATACCTATAGAGCAGGCTCCAAGGAGATGTTCGTTTGCAAAAATAGCGGACCTAAATCTGACTTCTGATATATATTGTATAGGTCCCAGACATCCTATAGACAGATGTTGCCAACCAGTTTTGTGGTCCCCCTGCCCGCACCCCGGTAATTAAATATGGCATACAAAGAAAAAAATAAAAATTTCCAAAACATGCCGTGTGGGGTATCAAATGAAAGAACTTATTGAGTAGATCACGAATATATAGCATACTATATACATTTCTTACACTTTCTCTAAGATTTTTTAGAAAATTTACGAAAATGGTCCATTTTTGAGTTAACTTTAAACCACTATAGATTGAAAACTCATGAATATATTTTTTAAATTATTATTTTAAATAATTAACAATAGTCCATTATTTATGATTCAATAGTTCGTAATATAATATAAGTGAGCTATGTGGTGGATTTGATGAAAATAACTATATACTATATGAACTTGAAAATATACTCGCCATCTTTGAATGTTCCCCCCACTCCCCCATGCAACTATTTCACTGTACGAAATATTGAATCGTAAACAATGGACTATTGTTAATTATTTAAAAAAATAATTTAAAAAATATATTCATGAGTTTTCAATCTATAGTGGTTTAAAGTTATCTCAAAAATGGACCATTTTCGTAAATTTTCTAAAAAATCTTAGAGAAAGTGTAAGAAATGTATATAGTATGCTATATATTCGTGATCTACTCAATAAGCTCTTTCATTTGATACCCCACACGGCATGTTTTGGAAATTTTTATTTTTTTCTTTGTATGCCATATTTAATTACCGGGGTGCGGGCAGGGGGACCACAAAACTGGTTGGCAACATCTGTCTATAGGATGTCTGGGATCTATACAATATATATCAGAAGTCAGATTTAGGTCCGCGATTTTTGCAAACGAAACTCCACTGAGAGTCCGGTCTACTACACACTTTCATAATCGGAACTAAATTCTATCTCTAGGTCAATCTTTAAAATCATTTCGTACCTATTTATCAGTGTTTTTTTCGAATTAAATGAAAATATCGTGATAACCTGTAGACCGGACTCTCAGTGGAGTTTCGTTTGCAAAAATCGCGGACCTAAATCTGACTTCTGATATATATTGTATAGATCCCAGACATCCTATAGACAGATGTTGCCAACCAGTTTTGTGGTCCCCCTGCCCGCACCCCGGTAATTAAATATGGCATACAAAGAAAAAAATAAAAATTTCCAAAACATGCCGTGTGGGGTATCAAATGAAAGAGCTTATTGAGTAGATCACGAATATATAGCATACTATATACATTTCTTACACTTTCTCTAAGATTTTTTAGAAAATTTACGAAAATGGTCCATTTTTGAGATAACTTTAAACCACTATAGATTGAAAACTCATGAATATATTTTTTAAATTATTTTTTTAAATAATTAACAATAGTCCATTGTTTACGATTCAATATTTCGTACAGTGAAATAGTTGCATGGGGGAGTGGGGGGAACATTCAAAGATGGCGAGTATATTTTCAAGTTCATATAGTATATAGTTATTTTCATCAAATCCACCACATAGCTCACTTATATTATATTACGAACTATTGAATCATAAACAATGGACTATTGTTAATTATTTAAAATAATAATTTAAAAAATATATTCATGAGTTTTCAATCTATAGTGGTTTAAAGTTAACTCAAAAATGGACCATTTTCGTAAATTTTCTAAAAAATCTTAGAGAAAGTGTAAGAAATGTATATAGTATGCTATATATTCGTGATCTACTCAATAAGCTCTTTCATTTGATACCCCACACGGCATGTTTTGGAAATTTTTATTTTTTTCTTTGTATGCCATATTTAATTACCGGGGTGCGGGCAGGGGGACCACAAAACTGGTTGGCAACATCTGTCTATAGGATGTCTGGGACCTATACAATATATATCAGAAGTCAGATTTAGGTCCGCTATTTTTGCAAACGAACATCTCCTTGGAGCCTGCTCTACTGTGTGGAATTCAAGTTAGACTCGTATTGCCTCAGAATGTCATTCATAATATTAAAAATAAAACCTCTACAATATTCAAACTGAAAAGTTTACATCTGAATCTTTAACCCTCATATTTCAACGAATGCTTGTTGGTAACAATGGGTGTTTACAATACAGTAATACAAAATAGTTTCAAGCGTGAAATTATTTCATACCGGAACATAAATATGAAGTATGCAATACCTTACTCCATAAATAACTCAAACGTTGGAAACTTACGTGGGAACTCGGAGTTGTAGTTGCATATCTCTTGTAGTTTTGATATATCTTTGTAGTTTGAAGGCTTTATTAGACTGTGACACGGTAAAACCACCTACTAAGTGTAATTGAATATTCATTCGCGCACGAGTTCAGGGTACTTACCCATGTTGCGTGTTCTGATAGAATAAGTTTCCAAAAATATATTTGACATTGTGTTTAACCCGATGATAAATAAGTTCGTGTCAGTTAAGTTTGTGTGATTGACTGGTTCAGTTAATAAGTTCAACATGAATAGAAACAGGGATGGTTGAAGGGCATGTTTTAATATTTAAATTACTACCATGTAGGTACAATCGCTATAATTCGTCTTAATAATTTCTTAATTATTTTCAATTACAAACAGACTGTTATTACTTTTATACGTTTACCTACATATGTTACAGGCATAAAAAAGCTCTTTTTTGTTCGTGATTAAAATACATACGGGTAGTCCCAAATACGAATATATTCAAAAGAAACGTAAAATAATACAAGCCCACAGCCTCGCCATGTCACTCAAAACCGCACATGACTGATTTTATTTTCTTTGTTGGGAACAAAAACATTATGATTTTGATAAATGTTTACAAATCGCTTTATGGTGATTATGGTCTAAAACAAATGTCATGTGAAAGAGAATCCAGAAAAAAGTCCTTTAAAATAATAATTTAATCAGTATGTTATTCAAGACACAAAAATTACCAACCTTTATATTATCATTATTATAAATATAATTTTTTTTTAATAATTCAAATAGATATATGTTTTTTACTACCTAAAAGGCAAAGCCAAGTAGCAGGCTTCAGCACAAAAAGCTCAACCACTAGAAGAGCGTCGGTAAAAAAGAAGCGAAAGTTTTTCTTGTATATTCCATACATTTTAAGGCTAAAAAGTTGGACACACAGGTGTCCAAAAGGATTGTTCCTAAGTTTAATGAGTTCACAACAAAAGTAGTAAGAGCTCAAAGGAACCTTTGTTATCTTGCTATATCCCTTAAAAATATATGTGTAGAAATTTTTACATTATGAAACAATAACATGTAACCTGTTTTTTTTTGTCTTTTTCATAAATGCAATAAAGAACAATGAATAAAAATATATAAGTAAATAATATATTTAAACTAAATAAATTTATTCACTTGGAACCATAAATACCATTACCAAGAGTTAAAAAGACATTTTTCTAAAATGTAAATTTTAGCAGAAATTTTAAGGCGAAGTTAACCTTTAAATAACTTAAGAATTAACAACTAGCATGTGTGCTTGTACATGCACACATCCTAGATAAATAAGTACTTTCAAAGCTTCAAGATCCTCTGTTTAGTTTGAATGAGAAAATCAAGTACACGAAAAGCAACATTTTTCCTGCCTAAAGCGATAAGTTTCCGAGATAAAAAGGTGTTCCTTAAACGCCTATAGCTATATAAAAGAGAAACCTGAATCCCGAGCGGAAATTACACAACATATAAAATGCGTACCCTGATTTTAGTTAAACATCAAATTGCTTCGTATAGCTACATAAAGATACGTAGAGAGAGTCAGCAAGTCAATGAAAGTCGTCAAAACATAGCCTTTGAGATTTTATTATCAATAAGTAGAAAAGTAGACAGCTCTTCAGCTGATATTCACGTTACAATAATAGACAAGACAAGCAAGGCACACCACCACACGACTGTAAAGTTTACGAGTGTTTGAAAATAAAAGAATTACAGCTTTACATAAGCAAATGGAGAGCAACCTAAATATTTTATTTTTATTAAATTCGTACTCATTCATATTATGTAAGTATTTTTAACATTTCGCGAATTTGACTTGAGTAGATAGGTACCCACTTGAACTATTGATTGCCCTCCTTACCTTATGTCAGAACTATGAATTACATTATAATCTAATGGCCATGAGCAGTAAAAACAATAACAATTAAATACTACTACGCTAAATTTCCCCACAAATATATATATATATATATATACATATATATTAGGTATAATATTAATTATCTGTGTACGTGATATAGGTAGCTATGAATCGTGAAACATAATTCCGAAGGGTTCGATTGATCAGCAATTTATTAATTGGAAGAAAAATTACGCAATGTATCAAACGGGAAAAAATAATTATTAATTATTATTGAGATATCAATTATACCGTATTTTTAAAGCAAATAGAAGCCAAAATAAACCTTACGTAGTCATTATATTATATTCCAAAATATTAATTTATGTTGAGAGTATCCGATCTCATAACATAATGTAGACTTACAGTCATAAAATTCTGAACAGTGTAACTATTTGTTTGCATTGAAATAATTTCAGTTCTCATTTCCTCTTACATTTTTGTATGCATATTGAAATAACAGTCGTACTGATTATTTATTTATTACTTACATTACGCAACTTTCCTTCAAACAATTTTTATAAATCACAATATGATGAGCAATAGAAATGAAAAATCATGTCTCATTTTTCTTGTTAAATCACGAAAAAAATTTGAAGGACTCAGAAAGGTTCAAAATGATTCCAGATTAAGGCGTTATGCTTATTCTTTCTCAAGTATTTTTTATTATTCTCGAAGTAGAGCAAGCGTATAAACTCCCAAGTACCTGACTGTAACA
Organism: Colias eurytheme; assembly: GCF_061535395.1. Classification (NCBI taxonomy): domain Eukaryota; kingdom Metazoa; phylum Arthropoda; class Insecta; order Lepidoptera; family Pieridae; genus Colias; species Colias eurytheme. Next base: position 4,985,068 of record NC_142999.1, on the reverse strand, counting down.
ATTGAAATTCTGAAGTGCTTTTACAACGCGTTCACATTTTCTTATCATGAAACATGCAGGTTCATTTCTTTTTAACCTGCGTAAGGAGCTTAGTTCTTCTATTGTGTTGTTTAATTTCAAATACATTTTTAAGGAAATTGAGGTGGGTTGTTTAATTATAGTATCTATGTTTTATACCTCAAATCACGTGGCGTCTTCGCCATTTGCAAAGAGAGGAAATATAATCAGTACCTATTTAACAGAAAGTAATGATAGAAAATCTTATCGATTCGAGATGGCATTACTTTTGTTTCGTTGAACGTTGTATTTATCATGTAATAAGATCAAATAACTACTAGCTAATTTAAATTACTCTGTTTTCATTTCCTTTTCTACATTTCCCATAATCGATTTTATAAATAATTGGGTAGTATTGACAATGTTATCAAAACTTTTGCAGGTTATTAGGTGAATACCAACGTAAAGTATTTCTAGCCCTCTATAAAATTAAATTAATACCGTTGCATCAATTCTGGAATTTTCTCTGCGGCACGTTCGCGCCATTACTTCCAATCATTAAATTGCACAGATTTGATTGGCTGAAGTAATTAAACTTTGATCTACGATAGATGTTGTCAAACGCAAAGTTCACGGCAATTTATAAACTGTCTGCAAAATTAAGTGATTAATAGATATAGTTTTATCTATTTAAAAGTTTATTAAACAACACTAAATAAAACGAAATAAACTAAAACGTATTGAAAGTAAGTACCTATAGTTTATCTTATCCTATACTTACACAAAATATTAGTACGGGTATTGAAATTATATCAAAAGTACCGTCTTTATAATATAGAAATCAACGTTAATAACATATGTCAACAGCCTGCATAAAGCTTCCAACAATGGCATAAAGATCCATCAAACATTTTTTTAATAAAGGCATTATTGTTACATACTAACAAGTGTAATGAATGAGAGTGTCAACAGAAATCCCGGTCGTCTCAACACAGATGTCTCCACTTTTTATCAACATAGCAGCAGCTTCGCCTGAAAAAATATTTACCAAATTAGAACTTGTACCACGCGGCCTCCGCCTCGAGAAACAAATCCAGCGCATTGAATTTTATATAACAATCTCTGCTCTCTCTTCTCTTAAAATTGACTTCGAGTTTACTCAGCTACATAAAAAAGTTAATAAAAACTCTATATAAGCAAATCTTTTCCACATTTTATTATCAGGTCTTTTTCACCCACAATTTGAGTAGAACCCTCATAAAGTTCTAGACATTCTTATGTTGAAATTGAACTAAACAAGATTGTACTTTCACTTTTATTGTGGCAAACACAAATGGTCTTTTATAGTCTGTACTTAATAGACAAGCCGACGCCTTCGACATAGCCTGAAAGTGTTTGAAGATAGTCACAAAACAAGCTTGTGTTACCTATAAAGCTTATTTGTAATAAAAGTTTACAGAAGATTTCTCGTTTTTACTGAAAATAAATAGTCTATGTTTGACTTAAAATAAATATCCGATTAAATTACACATATCACATACAATATTCAGTTAAGATTAATTTCGTAATAAACATTTTATTAATGTTATTAATTATTTAAACAATAAAAAAAGCCTGACCTGCTAATGTCACAAGCATGGCTGGGCTCGCCGAAAATTAAAAAAAGATAGCCCTTGTTATTAACTTTTTATTTTTATTTCTATAGTCAACATACCAAAGATATTTAACAATACCTCTTAACCAGTCTAATCTCTACATAAACACTCAATTTATATAATAAACACTGCTCAAAAATAAATACGGTTAAAATTTATGTTAAAGCTTTAAATTTAAATGTAATTTATGTTAAAATCCCTTCAGCCGCATTACCTACTTAAACACGCAAGTAAGTAGAAAATTAAAGCCACGGTAAACATGTCGCACCTCCCATCGTATAAAATGGTTTACTTACACGTTTTTAATTTTCTAGGAAAAACTGTGTTTTCATTAAAAACTATGATACCTAATACCCTAAAATATAGAGCGTGAGTATTGGCCAATATCTTACTTTTGAATTTGGGATAATATTTTTCAGATAGATTTAGATATTGTTATTATTTTGTTACATTCAAATGTCTTTGTTATTCACGTTATAAATGGAGAAAGAAATAATAGAACGTATTATTTTTTACCTCGATAATATTCATATTATATAAGAATAGACCAAAGTCAACGAAGGCGCAGACGACTTTTATTTTTATTAAAGAAATAAATGAATGAAATTCTAAATGTGCGTGTTAAACGGCTTTCCATTGTTTGTCCAAAAAGAACTTCGGTCACTGAAATTCATTATTATTCTTCGTTTGCGGTTAAAAACACGTCGCTTAGAATTCTAGGGCGTAATCAAAATAAATTATATTTGACGTTAAAGCTTAAAAAGGCTGCCCTAGTGCCAGATTTGTGTCTATTGTGTTTATTAAATCACATTTATAAAAATTACATCAAGCAAGTGAGATATTCTTAAAATTTTTGTTTGTACATATAAATAAAATTGTAGAGGGAAATGAAAAATTAAAAGCTAAAACCCTGACGTCGTCTCCGCTATCTTCAGATCTAAAATATTGTGCAGAAAACGCTGCTATCACCCACCCATCGAAGCTGAAACGAGTTTGAAAAGAAATAAACGAATTTCTTTGCTAAACAACTAGTCCCTTGCTCCTTTTTATCCACATAATTAAACCTTAATCGAATTTTCTCGAGTCCATTGAAAATGCAAATTAGGTACAATGCTAATACAGTTACTTTACACAAGTTCTATTATGAAATGAATGTAATTCTAATGTTATTTCAGTTATCTAAACAACTCAATTCTTCAAAATATATTCAAAATATATACTAATAATTTTTATATCATTTTGGTATATAATAATGAAGTTAAATAAAGATATGGAAATTCTATGCTATTGTGATTATATAGGACAAAAGTTCCTTCAATGTCAAGACATTAAAAATGTATTTCAGTGAATTTAAACCTAAGACGATTTTTTACCCACACATAATTTATTTATAACATTTTATCCCACTCAATTATCGGCAGCTTATAAAAATGTTGGAAAGTCATTCTAGCACACTGCTATTTATTAATTTTATTGGTTTCCAAACAACTTATATACAATAACAGTAGCCTAAATCAAGAACAAGTAATAACTTTCCAAATATAAGCCAATTATATGGATACAAAAATATATAAGGGTGAAAAATATAAAGACTAAAAACAGTTTACAAGACTATTAACTTTCATTATACGTACAAAACCTCTATTTTCCTTTCACAATACAAAGGCAATAAGTACACTAAATAGGAGCTATATAATGAGTAAGACGTTAGACTTACATACAGAAAATTAGAAGCCGCATGTGAAATCCCCGGCGTCAATCGGCGAAGTTGCGAGAAGCTGATTAATCCCGCAGGAGACAGGCGCCTCGATTGTTTAGATCGCCTTTAATTATCTCTATCGAAAACTTGGAATATAAACGTAAATAATTCGTCTAATGTTTAAGTTTTTTTTATTGTTGATAAAATTGTGATCTCAAGAAAATTTATGTAAAAAGATTATCAACACTTTGAGCTGAATTTCACAATAACAAGTTCGAAGTTCGCCGGGACAGCTAGAATTATATAAAACTATTACGAGAATCGAGTTTTGTATATTATAATAGTAAAAAATAAAGGTCTTTAAATATGTATGTCCGTGTTGTTGTTATATCAATCTAAATAGTTTAGCAATTTAGCATACCGTAACTTTGATAACAGAGTTTATATTCCATTAAATCTTAAAGTACAAATGATTCCCGCACGTTTTATGTAAATCAGAACAACAAAATGTAGGTAACGACCAACGACGAATTTAGATTTGATATTGTTTTATCCTTGAATTATCATTAGCCAGGTACACAAATGTCACCGCGAAAGGTGAATGAATGACACTCGTATTAATCCTTTAATTAAGCTATTTCAATTCAACTGTATAATGTTCTTCAAATATTAATCTCTACACCAACTATGAAAGAATCCCTATAAAACATAATTATCTTTGTTACAGGGCATTTCTAAGAATACTCTGCGTGTGCTGCCCACGAAAGTTGAGGAGAAAATACCAGCCACAATTACGCTTCAAGCAATCTCAGGTAAATTTAAAATGTCTCTAGAAAATGTTTGGCTATTTTTATCTCATTTCTTTAGTAATTATTTTTATATTACGTAGATATCAGTTTTAATTATGGACAGTAATAAAAATTAATAAATTAAGATTTTAAGGATTCTAAGCAAATATCAAATAGCTGAAAAGATAATTAAAGCACCAAATCATCATAGCTTAGATTAATTAAGATTTTTTTTAATGAATAATTCATTTCATTACACAGACTACATCATCAGTACTTCGTACATAATATAGGGCAAATGAATGAACTTGAACAAGGTCTACAAAATAACAAAACGTAAAGTTTGCCGCATGAAATATTTTGAAGGGAGCCACATTTTTTCATCATTATTTAGGTTGTATTCTACTTTCAGTGGCGCACGACTAGACGTTATTACTCCTCGGGCGAACTCCAAGCGATCAGACAAAATTCCTGCGAACAAACTTATATATAGCGCTACGACGCTATCTCTTACAAGTGCCTTTTCTGGAAAACAATTTTCAACGCAGTTTTTTCCGTACATTTTTAAAGCCCGAAGGACATAATCTATAGTTTATTCGATCGAGGTATGTGTGCACCCCTTGCTTTGGCATCTATTATGTGGTCTTCTCGATCTCTGCTCCGATGGAACTATAAAATTTCAAATTGCATGGTTTCCGATTGGTTACTTGTGTGTCGTGTGAACAGCGTTTGTGAAATCCTATTTGCCATTTGCATGACCGGCCACATTGCATTGTAAATGTTATTCTAAAACCTCGTTTCATAAAGTGCACTATATGTTCCCCTTTGTACCTGTTCTAACATCACTTGCATTTTGTTCTTGTGATATTATCCACACGGAATCTCTACTTAACCATACAGCATACAAAGCAGCTTTGGTTACTAAATAAAAACATTTATAAAAATTAAAAGGTAGATACTTATATCTAAACTCTTTTACTTAATTCTTCATAATGAAACAAATTAGACATAAGATTGAAATATAAAGTATAATAAAACATAAATCTTCTTATATATAAAATTCTCGTATCACAGTGTTAGTCTGCATACTCCTCCGAAACGGGTGGACCGATTCTCATGAAATTTTCTGTGCATATCGGGTAAGTCTGAGAATCGGCCAACATCTATTTTTCATATGTACCACGGGCGAAGCCGGGGCGGGCCGCTAGTATATGTATAAATAAATATAAATACATACTTTTTATGATTCATGCTAACCCTTTATACAAATTAAACTCTACAGGTACTGCTGACTGCATATTATAATATGCTACCAATGATCAAAACAATGAGCTTAAAACCAACTTTTTCTATATGTAAATTCAACAATTTCCCAGCAATATACCGAACTTATAGCACTATTCCGAGTTTAATATATTCTAGGGCGTGCACGAACAATTTTTCTATTCCGCTGAATTTTCATGAGACATTCACGTGTCGCCGCCTCGACATCGTCATCTAGAATGGATGTACGTGATTTTAAAATTAACTTCGCAGATTTAACGAAGACTTGAAAATAGAGTTAAGTATATAATGACGTTGAAGATTATGCAAATTACTGTATAATGTATAAATATTCGATCGATAGTTTATTTTAAGACGGGCTTGAACGTATTAAGTATTTTCTTTAACGTTTTTAATCGAACAAATCAACGGTTTAGTGTTAAATAATGATGTTCATTTTGAATTATAAACGTAGATACAAACTTATATTAATTTTGAAATTATTTAAATTGTACCTAATTGAATTTGTAATAAATTGCCAATTAAAAGCGGGCGGATTCAGCGTAACCGCTATATCCCTAACGTTATTCATTTCCGGATAAAAACAAATACACAACGTATTTAATTATCTATCCTAACAAGCTATGATAAATTGTATGGATGTTTATTCATTAAATATTATACTTACTAGTTATACTAATATATGTATAAATTTTGTATTTGTGTTATACCTACCTCCTGTAACCATTTTTTATATATTCCATTTTTGTGTTATCAAAATAAGCAATTATTTACTATATTTTGCTTTTTCGTTCGTATAAACAATTTTAAATTGTATTTCATACTATCATTTTTTAAATGTACTTCAAATCCTTTTCTGTACTTACTTCCAAATATTATTCAAGCTTCAAATTTAATTATTCGTCATGATTGTACTGCTGTTTTCGTCGATTCCTAAAGTCATTTGTTGAATATGAGTCCTCTATTCACGTATTATACTTTCGTTATAAATCCTGTTATAAAAGATAACATCCAAAACAATACTCAACTTGTCAAATGACGGCGTCATTGTATTCTAACAATGAATTTTCGTTGCAGTACCCCGTGACGACAATGATGTACTCCTCCGTATCACAACACGAGATGTGTCGATTGTGACAGCAGGCCAGGACGGGCACCTGCAGACCCCGGACCAGGTGCTCTTGATGCAGGGAGCGCCGCTCCATGCGACGGAACGGCGACCGAACATACAGATCTGACCATAACAACTTCGACCCCATACACTACGTATATCCAGACTCAGAATCCGTGAGTGAAGTGAGCCTTGATAGTGAGAGCCGCAACCAATCCTTTAAACGGAAAATGAGCAAGCATGTGACGTACGCGAAAGCTGAGATCTCAAGTTAACTGTTAGATTATTGCGCGATTTTCAAGTGATCGTACCTACGTAACGCGCATTATTTGTCAAATATATGATCATAATTTCAGATACAGTACGTCTATAGAATGGTTACGTACCCCATGTTAAAATCAGGAAATAGCAATTATTCCTAAATATGTCTTAATATATTGAATTGACAATGTGTTGTTGCGTACGATTACTTTGAAACAATGTAATTTAGAATATTTATTATATATTGTAAACTTTTCTAGTCAAATTCGTGTTGTACATTTCAACTTTCAATCAGGAGCTGTGATTTACTAATTAGCCGTGTATATATTATAATTACTTAGTATAAATGCTTCCTTTTTATCGGTGTTTTGTATAAATATTTTAAAATGTATACTACGTAGATTAAGTGCGCTCAGTACCTTGATGTACATAATCTCGAGTTCAAAATGAATTTTGTAAAAAACACTATTTTTCAATAGTGTTTGAAAATATGATTTTTTTTTTTGGTAAAGTCGTTAATCATGTAGAGTGTTGACGTACTACATTGCTACTGTATTGTTTGCTTTCTTTCCTCCTCTTCGATATCGTTCTTAAAACCAATTAATAATTAAATATCATTATAAATAGTTTCTTTCATATCTTCTTCGTTCAGATCAAGATAATTAATAGATATTTAAAGCTTGTCTAATGTTTGATGGAAAGAACTCAAACATTTATCGCTTCTTTTTAATTCGTACTTCCATGGGGTTGTTTTACGGACTGAATTAATGATATTAAATAATAATATTGTATCATTATTTCATAGAAGAATAAAAGCATTCAGAAAATGAAAAATTAAGCCCCAGTACATACAAAATTATCATACTTTACAAATCATTAATTGTAAATTCAAAAGTCATTTATAATCTCTTTCACGCTCCTCCTTCCACGCTTGTGCTTCTATGTTAGCGCAATTTACTTGTGTTCAATACGAAATCCTCAAAGTTAAGTTTAAATTTAAAATTTATTTACTAATACCTAAGCGACTATATGGCTACGGTTTTTGGCTATTAATCCCGTTAATTTATCCCTGTCAGACTTAAAACGATCTCGCCTTACCGCTTTGATCGCGCAAATAAGTTCGGAAAAAATGGACATGTATTTAGGTATTCTAATAAAATCGTTGTATATCGAACAATTTGCAAGAAAATTTAATGTAAATAAATTCAGATGTGTATAGATTTTTCTAAAATTAGTTAAATAAAACGTCCTATTAGAATACTTAAGCTTGTTTCGATAGTTTAGCATATTTATTTATTTATTTATTTTATTGTATAGATATGTTCATACTTTATGTTTTAAACTAAATTATAAATAATTATCAGTATTTAATAATTGTATGGCAAATGGAACTTTTTACTCTACATAATATTATGTATTTAGATTGAACATGTTAATGATTTAGTTATTTCCAATAACTTAATTGTATCTAAATGGGTTGTAAGTTTGTATAAAGTATTTTTCCTATATTGTATTTTTATTTATTACTTACCACATATAGAAGATCGACATATGGAATAATTATATTAGGGACGACCTTTTCCTATAAAATACGTCATTCACTGAGGTATTCAAATATGCTCATATATAAATAACACAGCATTTCTGTTCATAAATATTAGAAGTAAACTTATCTATATACTAACTAGTCTTCTTAAATACCTACTAACGGACACATTAAAGGTAAGCAACCACAAATAATACTTGTAAATCCTTGTTTTAAATATATAAAATATACATGGTTATTTGGACACAACACGAAATTCCTATGGGATCGGTCCTACCAACCTCATTTGTCAGCAAGGTTCACTAACCAATATGTGCAAACAATGCGAACGTATTTCATCTAAATCCTAATAGTTATGCCTTATAAGTGTTCTCGTCTTAATAAACAACCTTTATTCTTTGTGCATTATTATTTATGAAGATTTAACTAAAAAAGAGAAGCCTTTTTAGCAGAATTCTACCAATAAACATAAAAACGAATGACTATGACTATTTCTCTAGTTAGTCACAATAGGTATTTGATGCTTAAAAATCTCTATACAATGAGCACTCTAGTTGAGAACAACGGATCGTTAACAAAGAGACAAAGTACTTATTTATAAAGCGACTGAGAATGGTGAGATATAGATAAATCGCGAGAGGATTTTCTTCCAATTTCATTCGAATACGACAAGCCTTAATGTTTTGTATCCATTTTACGAAACGATCTGTCCATCAAGGTTAAAAATGAATGTAAATTGATTCAAATTTAACACTGTTTAAATTGAATATTTTGTGATTACATTCTTCATGCAAATAATATATTTCTTGCTCAGAAAATTCATGTTTCCGCCTGTTACCAGATCTTCAATCACTCTAACTCCATTAACGTTGAAAAATCAAGATTTCGCAAATTGAAACTTATTCGTCCGTACCAGAAGAGTATCAAAATTGTATTGTTCTACATTTTATATTAATGTTGTTAAGCTTCCTTTCAAATTTACGTGATATTGAAAGAAAATTAAGTATAATTTAGAAGGTAAGTACATAATACATTAATAATAGAGTCCATTATATAATGGAGGGGCTTCCCTGTTTAAACTTTCAAGTCCGTGTATTTATTTATTAAAGAAAACCAAATTATATTTAGATTCGTATCAAGTTCCTGCATTATATTGATATGCTGTGCTTTTCTGTAAATCTTTGATATATTTTACTCTGAAAATTAACCAACGCACTTGATAATTTTATTTACCTACTACGAGGTAAGGTGGGAAGTAACTCATTTTGTAGATAATTGTAGACCAAGTAAGGACATTTCAACGAGCGCAAAGAGGAGTAATGACACTGAAAACTGTAGTTTAGAAGGTGAGGAGATTAAGTAGTTAAGATAATGTCGAAACTTGTGGTCAAAGTTAGACAATTAATGAAACAAGTCATCTATTTGTAAATAGTTTAATCAATTTGTAGCAAGTTTACAATAAGATTAAGTTTACTGATTGTCAATTGAACCTATAACGCTGGGATTAATTCCTAGAAAAGACCAAAAGGTCAGATGAATGGGTTAAATGAAGTAAGGACTCTGAGTAGTTTAATTACATTAACACCTAAACACTCTTTATATGTTAACTATTTTAACATTTTGACTAGCTAATCAAAGCGTATTCATACTTAGATATTGTTCACAATTTAGAAATTACTTCAATTACCATATTAGTAGTATTATCATAAAATAATACTCATCATTATTTCTGTTGTAAGGTAGACACTGAACTGAATCATAGTTGTTAGAATATGTAGACCATATCCTATGCGTAACCATAAATACATCATACGTATACAAAACTTTGTACTACGTTATAATCTTAAGGAATTATAAATAACAGGTACCTCATCATGTAATTGTTTCCAGTCTACAAGCATTAATAAAAAATGCAGAGCCTCTGACTATTCCTCACTCAATTCATCTACCTCTGAGCCCTCATACGTAACTAATTACTTATTTGGACAATACATCGTCAACGAAGCTAAAGTTGACTGGAATAGGCAGTTTTCACAACACAGAACTGGAACATTACAACGGAAGCAAAACATTAGCTATTAGTTTTATGTTGTTTCCACTTGCATACAACAATGGGCATTTAAACAACTAACATTTAGTGCTACGGAAAGGGAAATGAATGGATGTGTTACACAGGCACTCACGCTACATTACAAGCTTTTACAGGTTTTTATTTTAATTATGGTTATATATTTATAAGTTAGAATCGAATAAGGTTTTTGTGGGACAGGGAGGTACCTAAAGACCTGTTTGAAATCCCAATTTAGTATAGGAATATTTATATTTTCATCAAAACTAATCTATACTTATAATTAAGCTCAAGAGTTTGTTTGTTTGAACACGCTCATCTCGGGAACTACTGGTCCGATTTGAAAAATTCTTTCGGTGTTAGATAGCCCATTTATCGAGGAAGGCTATATATCATCTTGCTAACACCAGCGGAGCACTGCGGGTCAAAAATATTTGTATCATTTTAACCTTATTTTTTACAGTTACATATGGTCAATATGATAATGATTTCCATTAAATATGATTTTAACCAATAACACTTTAAAACATTTACATACGCATAAGCTGAACTAACGAAAAGCCCTATGAAACCTAAATAATAATTAAAAGAACATTTCTATTAAGCCTTTACATTGAGCTTTAAAACTTCGCCATTGAAAGCAATGCAATACGGATAAAAGGCCGTTAATTGAAGTGAAATTAAAAAAGTAAAATTTAAAACCAATAATCGCAACAACCGATTGCCAAATCGAATGGATTTGCCAGTTATCCCATTCTCTCTTAACTCTCACGTAGTGGCATTCAATTTTAAATGTACTTGTTATTTCGACTTCAGGGCCTGGTACAAAATGTTTTAGGAAGTTAAAGAAAATCGAAACGCATTGAATTTTTTAAGTCGTTGGTAAAACGGGCACTTTGCTAGACTATAAATCGAAATTGGACCGCTTTGTATAATTGCGAATAGTATCTAATGTTCTTAAAAGAATAATCAATGAAAATCAACTCGTTACCATACTGAATACTGCAATAGTTTTATTTATAACAAAACGTATTAAGTAGCGTCATAATATATCACAGACAATTAAATAATGAATTCAACATACCTACCGTATTATAGTTTGTGGTATACTTTGTACGAACTCAGATATACAAACCGTATTCATTGAAAACATTTGTTGAGCAACAGTTGATTAACAATTTAGCTAGAAAACTTTGAATAGGTATACTTATTATGTTGATAAGATTATCATCAGCATGTTAAAAGTAACTCGTATGTTCATTAAATTTTTTAGTAAACAATAGTTACTTACCCTTAAGTTTAATTTGAACAGGCTCTATCCAATCATAAAAAATATAACTGCAGATATAAAAAGAGAAACAATATAAAAATTAAAAATAAATAAGTTAACTTAAAAATGTTTGCACATTTCCTCCAAAATGTTAAATTCATCCCTGGCAGGACTCCGAGGGGCGCTATTTCAATGTTCGCCACAAATTGGCCGGAGCGCTCGCTAGCTAGAATTCATTCAAAAACGCGGCCACTTTCCTACGAATTAAATGTATTTTGTTGTTTCGTAAAAATAACAAATCCATTTAGATTTTTTATGAAAAGCTGAAAATTGTTTTTACTGGATTTTGAAATAACGTAAATGTTATTTTATTATTTAAGCATTTGTCAAGTAACATAGAAAAAATCTTTCCTAATTCCAATAATACCAAAGAAGATCGAAGAAATGCCAACTGTAGCATAACATCCGTTTTTACTCAAATTAATGTTAAAACATGAGTTTCCAAAGCGCACAGTTACCTATTTATAAAGCAACCAATATAAAACTTCACATAATTATTTTCTTTCCAAAGTATAACGTGGTCAATGGATAGACCTTCGAATTTCCAATCACATTGAAGATAATTTTCTTTATTCAATCCAAGAAGATAAGGTAACTTCGCAAACTTTAAGAAAGACTCGTTGCACAAGTTTTTCTTTGTGAGATTAAACTTTTGAGATAGCCATTGTGTACTTTTCACTAATTCTCTTTACGAATTGGCTAATCTTGATACTTGAAATGTATAAAGTTTGGACTCATTATGCACTTAAATTTTTCTATATTACCAATACTATATTTTCTACTCTGCGTAACCGATAAAGAAACTATTTGCGTCGCATTTGTAGAGATAATATAAAACTCTACTTGTAGAAATTGATTCATAAATTATTTATTGGACATCAAAGTAAGAGCTAACCTTGTTCCAAATAAAACATATAACTATCATTATTCTACCATTTATTTAGCCGTATCAGCGTCTAGAACGTTCACGTATTTCCTGGAAATAGAGTCAATATTTTCAATTGCCTTCAATCTTCGGGTCTTAGCCGTTGTTGATCGTTGAAATAACTTCAAATGCACCCTCTCATGATACATTGTTTGCGAACAAGAAAATCCCCAGCTTAGCTCAATACTATATTACTATATATGCTCAATACTATATATGATTTACATTTTGGAAACAAAGACATTCAAATGCAATAAGGATCATATTATATAAAAGTCATATTATTTTATTTCACCTTTAAACTTATCGAACAAACGTATGCAAAATTGCGTTTAATTGCATACATAAGTAATTTAGTGGAAAATGAGCTACATATAGGAGTAATTTTCAGGTAGAGTTTCAAAGAATGTTATTTCCAACAAGACACGCTACGGTCATAAACTATATTGTTTCTACTTACAGCGTAATTTTTAAACCTTTATCTACCGTGTACACACATAATAATTTTAAAACAAGTGAGATAGACCAACAGAGACACATTTATATAACTATTTTAAATTCCCGGTGGAAAAATAATTTAATTCGTGAATAAAGTAGAGAAGAAAGCGCGTTTAATTTAATCTAATTTCATAATAAACGTCACATAAAACTAACTCTTGTAATTTATGCTTGTAGCGAAGTAAATGTCTGGCTAGCGTGAAGAGATTAATTAATCAAAAATACCGTCCGTTAATTAAAACTATAACCTCAGGTTCGCCTTGTGATGGATTAAGCGCTAATGTAATAACGTATTGAATATTTATTGGATTATAATATTTTGTTATATGTAGGAATCACAGTAATATCCAAAATTCCACTAATTATAAACAATAATTGAGTATTTGAAATATAAAACCAACAAATGGTGGCAATAGGCAGAGGAAAATGCTACCAAAAGCTAACTGACTTTGGTTGACATTCTGACATTGTTCCAATGAAATCTACGAGAAAAAAGACTTTATAGTGCCACAAACTTATCTGACCCGGTGACAGTGTCACTGATGTCGCTTTCTTTTATATAAACAAAATATTCCGTATGAAAAGTCTGTGAAAATGTGACATTTCAAAATGGCGGCACGTAGTTCCAGTTTTTGCCACCGGGTCAGATAAGTTTGTGGCACTGTACTATAAGTATTTTAATAACGTTATTTTTATTCATATAAAAAATAAAGTTAGGCAATTTCATTAGAAAACTTCGCAAACTCTCCGCACCGCTTTTAGCTAGTTATTTTAATGTATCAACTTATAAAATAATGTACGCAGTGTGTTAAAATATTAAAATTCCACTAAAAAGAAGATTAATATTTTAAACGCTAGCTAAGTCCAAACGTCAAGCCTGATCACAAAGACAATATAGAAACTTGTGGAGACTTGTATGTTATAGAAGATATTTTACATGAAATTCCTCAACCGACGTAAGCGTCAGGTCACATCAATATCCATTACGCTCCACCGTATCTGACAAGATAATAGTCACATGTGGATTACCATCGAACCTTGAGTAGGTGAGATACGTCTTAATCATCCCAAGGCAATTAAAATATATGGACCAAAGGCGACATACTTATTGAATAGAATTTACAAACGTAATTTGAGATAGAGTTTGAGAACTTTCTGGAAAATACATAGATTAACTTTGCACTCCATAGTAGAAGCTGTAACTTTTAGAAGCTTATAAGCTCTAATCTTCTAATGCATAATATTATTATTTATGAATATGGAAAAAACAAGAAAGGAGATTTAGGCATTTCAATTTTTTATTAATTCTTATTATAGCTATAATCTAATGATATATCTCTGAACATCAAATAAATTCTGAATATGAAAAAAAAATTCTTTGTACGTGAGATATTCGCGTGGCACAGGCTTATCTTACATTAGACGTCTAATTTCCATTTCACTCTCCAGAAAAACAAAGATTAGCCTAATTTCTTGGGCACATCTATAGTAGATGCTGTCCTAAAAGATGTTCATGAGATTACAAATTAGTATGAAACACAATACGGGTCTTGCGGGTTTATCCGCAAACCATTAATTGTCAAGCTTACCCAAGGACTGGTTGTAGATTAATTTAGCTCACGATAACGCTCCGACACCGCTCAGAATGCCGACTCAGCGATCTAGATAATTTATACAGCCTATAGTTTATATAAATAATGTTAAAAGTTCAATAGAATGTGCTTGAGTGAGATATAATATACTAGCTGTTCGCACCGACTCTGACCGGTCGCTTTTCAATCACTGTTCTATTCTTGGATAAAAAATAAAAAGCCAAAAAAAATCGTTTATATCCGATCAGCCGTTCTTGAATGTAACAAATACAACTTTATTTATTTAATACAGATTATTGTTCTAAATTATACTATGCATGTTTGGAAATCAAACGCTCTGTTTAAAAAATTAATTGCCGCACGTTTAAGAAACGTTGAATATAACCAACTACTAATTACCTACAATATACTTCGTTACCTAAATCTTTGGAATATACTCAATAAGCTCTACAACATGTCAAACTAATAATACATTGTTGATACTAACGAAATTATATTAATATAATAACTCTATCTATTTGATTGTTACATTTTCATTGAAGCTTTGAAATAACGAAATGGCTACCTTTAATCCGTGGGCGGATAGCCCTAATGAATTTGTCAATGTATTTTGAACGATGGAGATAATATTTAGAAATACGAAAAAGACTATTTGGTCCAAAATAAATATTGGAATAGAGTTATTTCAGTTTTATAATATCTTGAATTATTAAATAAATAAAACATGAAATGAAGATATTAACGCTAACTATCGCTTTTCTTTTACAGCCCGTTTTTAAACCATAGTGTAGCCAATAACCTAGATGCAGGTTTTATAATTGCAGATTAAAAGTTCGCCTAAAATGCAGGCTGCTAGCCAAACTACAAATTGGTTACCAACCCGCACTGCATAATCAAAATGATGCATGAAATATATATTGCCTACTTACCTTTATAACTTTAAAATACTATTATATTATATGGAATTATTTTAGTAAATATAAATAGCAATATTTATTTATAGCAGTAGGTACAATAGAAAATTGTGCGTAGGATACCATTAGGTATATTTTATTTGTTATGCGGTCCGTAATAACGACATGGTTTTGTATTTAGAATTTTTATTACATTCCAATGGAATATTATATATGTGTGGGTGTGAATAAGTGTAGGAGTAGCTGTGTGTGGGAGTGCACAAATAGAAGCCAAATATTTTTTCGACATTTTTATATAAAAAAAAATATTCTTATTTGTTTTCGATCTCATTAAAAATTTTACTTTCGGACAATACTCTCCAAGCTGTAGGTACTTGAAGGGTTTCTGTTCGACATTTAATAAGAAAAATATGCCTATATTCTTCCCTTTATTTATTCAAAAGAATATAACGCAATTTATTTTATGAAGATAGACGATTCAAAGAAAATAATGATTTCCGAAGTCGTGTTTAGTATAAACGATATATTTCTGGAAATATAAGTAGCAATTATTATAAGACTTCAATGTGAGGACAGAATGTGTTGTTAATTATTTATTTCTTAAAATTACATACCTAACTATAAAATTATATGAACTCCGCCACATAATTAAACCTTCTTTTACAATTAGGATATATTGTAATATTTTATTAAGACATAGAAAGTTTTTCCGCCCTCATTAGGTATACATTTTTTAGCAATTTGTTATCCTTTAATTATTTCACCTCTGGCACTATGGATATTAGAAGTTTAGCATCTAATCAATCAATCTGATAAGATTTAAGAATTATATGTTTAAATGTAAACGTTTAATTCTTAAATAAACTACTATCACAGTATTACTATATTATTTCTACTATCCTCTAACAGCGTTTATTGAATGTAGATAAATGGTGCAGATACGAACAGAATCGCACATTACGTTATCTTACATATACATTAGATACACTAGAAACCCGTCCGTCTATACTACCTACAAGAATCCTATCCCATCTCCCTTCTTATAAAGTGCTACATAATATGAACCTTAAAATCATACAAAATCATTTTGACGAATTGATACACGAAATGTAACATCCATTTCCATGCTCGTATGAGTACAAAGGAACGTTCTAGAAATACGAGTAGATATAAATCATTCGTCCCTTACGATGTTCCCATAAATGTATTAAGAACACAATATACGCAAAAGTATGAGCTATTTCCTCAAGAATCCACATCTGCAGATAATCACCGCTGTTTATAATAAAACACAACATGGAATACGAACGCGGAATAACCCCAAAAACTTAATGTCATCATTTAATTCACAGGTTTAAATGAAATTTCCACCATGTTTTACTTAACCGAGAGAGTGTGTAGATTCCGTCACAATTTAATCTTGTTTATGATTTAATTGTTATCCAAAGCACGTGCGTTAGTATATAAAAGTGTTAAACAAAACAAGGGCATTGTAATAGCATTTCTGGACCGCAAAATGAGAGGGACATTTTAATTTAAACTGTACGAGATTTTGCGTTGGTAGATAACTGAAACAGCTGTCATACGGTAAAAACATACCATTTAAATATAACACTGCAATATAATTATACATTAAACACTTGACCGTAATTTGAAGCTTACTTCATTGAGAAGGTACCTAGCTTTTTCCGCCTATTTTGCCCTCTCTTTCCGTTGTATATATGCTATCTCTCTCGCACACCTCTCCACCAGGTGGCGGGGCGCACGATAATGTGCGGGCGCTGGATGTTTTTTCATTGTTTTTTCACTGTGAGTAAAGCTATTTTAACGGTGTTACCGTTCGGCTTTACTCGAATCGTTAATATTACTTTTGTGATTATTTGATATTACTAGATATATCAAATACCCTCTCTTGTATATAGATATTTTTAATTATTTATTTCATTTTTAATAATGTGTTTTTATTACAAGGTTACAAGTGAATTTTTCTTGGAAAAATTACAATTAATACCTACTTAGTATGGATATGAGCCAACTCAAAGCTTTACAGGCATACAATCCATTGCTACGACTTTATTACATTGTCGTTATCGCTAGGAACGGTTCGGAATTCCTATAATAGTTTATTACTAAAAATTATCGAACGAGATGAGTCAGCTCCAAGAAGTCACGACATGTCAGAACATGTTGTGATATTATTTTATAAATCGTACGGGAGTTACAGCTCAACTGAATAATGATGGAATTCGCTCATGTATAGTAGATACGTACCATGAATGTACCACACATTCAAAACTATCCGTAGTCTATACGTGTCTTTTTATGAGTATTATTCTGATCCGTTTTTATGTGAAAATATACATATTACACACGGCTAATTTGATTGAAAATTACGTTTCCTATGTTTCAAATGATGCAACTTTTTTGTTTAAACGAGTAAGTACCAAAATTTTACAATTAAATTCTTTGGTTTACTGAACTTGTGCTGAAAGGGTTATCGTATAATAATTATCGAGATACCTTAATATAAATTAGATTTAGATACATTTATTTCAAAGGATTTACAATTCACTTCTAACGTTTTAGAATAATATTATAAACTTGTACACCTTGACAAAAAGTAAAAAATTGCGGGTGAGTGGAGATTATTTTGTTCAATTAAATATAACGTCCTACGACGGTATGGTTGCGTTCGTAAGGAATGTTAACGGATATAAAGCAACTAAATGTTACATCGATTGCATGAACAAAAATAAAAATGAATCGAAGTTCATTTTAAAATTTAGTGAATTGATTTGAATTATGAATTTATTAAATAGTTAGTTCTTTTTTATATAAACATAATAATTAATTACCATTGTCAAATCAATTCTTATTAATTCATCCTGGACAGTTGTCGCTAACATTGGAAAATAAGTTAAAGGACCTTGTTAATTGCTATATTATTTAAATGATTATTTACTGCTAATTTTATATTAGCACTAAGGTGTATTCTTGCTCGAAGCAGAATACATAAATGTGGCCACTACTCCTCGCAGGGGTTAGCCAGGTCAAATCCACCCTCGCAGGGTGTCTCTTAAGCATTTTTTGGCAGGCCCTACTTATTTCTAGTTACAAACATCCCTCGCGCAGCTGTCGCTCGCAGGGAAATGGTGCAAATATATATCGGCCCTCGCGGGGCTTTGATTACAACCGTCCCTCACGGAAAAGATGGTGCAAATATATATCAGCCCTCGCGGGGCTTTGATTACAACCGTCCCTCACGGAGAAATGGTGCAAATATATATCAGCCCTCGCGGGGCTTTGACTACAACAGTACCTCACGGAGACATGGTGCAAATATATATCAGCCCTCGCGGGGCTTTGATGGCGATTGGTGCAAATATACAAAGGATTGATCATTAAAATGATCATAGATATTTGCTTTCGTCAACGAGGACCCACGAAAGAATTTTTGGATATGACCGTATCGGATCTTCACTCTTCTAAGGTAGGTAGAAAAAGGTTTTGAAATCTTCTTCACAGTGGGCAGTATAGTAATATGACCTAATAAATACAATAAAGGTTAGAGACGTCAAATAATGGGCGCATGAAATTGATACTTCGTATCCTAAAAGTTTACGCTTCAGGAATCAGGAAACCACCATTGGTTTACCAATTATGGAAATTGGAATTGAACAAATCGTATTTACCAATGTAAAGCCTATTCACAACAAAGGAAGGCGAGTCGGATCAAATATCATCTCGCAGATGATTTGTGGCGGTGGTTTCGAGGATTGTCACCAAGCCTTGTGTCAACGGTATGTGTGGTATCGTCATTCAATGGCACTAGCCGACCAATTTTCATATAAAAACATCGGAAGAGATTTTTTAATCGCAAAGCGATTGAATGTAACAAATGACGATTGATTCAAAATCAAATTTCAAATTTCAAACGATTGATTACGTATATTTGACCTCTCATAGGCCTATTTTAGTTGCCCGGTCTTGTAGGCAATTTATTTGACTCGTTTTTCAACCCATTTGACCTCATTATTGCACCCATGAGATTTTTCTTCAGGGCTCAAACAATAAATCGCTGAGGGATTAGGATAATCGTTTTTTTTAGACAAGTTTCTTGTCATCCCACCAGGATTATTATATTGTATATTAAAGTTATATACAACTATTTACGTAAAACGTTTAAGTACTCAACGAATACTGAGAATACTGACTGTTGAGTTACATAGGATAGAGGATAAATAACGGAAAGTCAATCTATCCAAACAAAAGCCTCTTATTATTAGATATTACTTGGAACCCCTACCCTAACGAGAAAGCTCTGCCAAATGACTGTTCATTTCTTTGCTTTGAGGGGGGGGGGGGGGCAATAAATGAAATGCAGTAGGTACAGACTATACGGCTTTTAAAATATAAGTCTGGTAAGCGAACTAAACTTTGCTTGTTTAGTTCTTGCTATATCGCTGTCCGTGGCTGCCTCGCGTGTTTACGGATGAATAAAGTAATGTCCTGTCTTCGCATCCACAGCTAACTGTCCTATACTGTCATAATCTTAACACAGATTCATTGGACATAGCTCCCCACGAGCTCTGTTCTTCATTTTTGCACTCGCACAACTGTGGATAACACGAGAGCAATGCCTGCATTGGTAGCAGTTACAATCAAGGGCTAGCAAGGTAGGCTAGCCATATTACGGATGTTGGAACAACCGACTATATTTAGGGCAATTTTCTTTGTCCAGTGTAACGTTTAGACTGTCGTAGCATTCCTACGGAACAAAGATGGGATCAGATCTGCATCCTGAATGAAGTTAATCGAAAGGAGATACTTTCAGACGACGATAGTACTCAAAATCCACCATATTCCAGAGCATAATAATGCATAGTTAAGCTTATAATCTCTCTTGCCATTATCCTGCAGCAGAATTCCTTGGCGATAATTTGTTCTCGTAATGCTGGGGCCACACTAACGTCTAACGTCTAATGCCCTTTATCGCGATAATTATTCCGATAATTTTTAAGGCGTTAAGTGGGTGGCTACACTTGAACGGTCAACGTGAATGCCGATTGTTGGCGATAAAAACGGCGTTAATTTTACTAAAATTCTAGCAAGATGGACGTAGTGTGACCGCTTCATTGCGTTAATTCTCGCGATAAAGCTATCGCCTCGCCAAACGGCAATGTTAATGCCGTTGTTAAATCATACTGGCTACACCTAAAGTTAACGTCCATTATCGCGTTAATTAATGGCATTTCCCGTTAGTGTGGCCCCAGCATTAGAACGAGCGAGGTTGTTACGATAATATGAGAAATCCTGTCAGTTAGAGACCTGAACGACGCGATAGAGTACCGCTATTTCAGTAGTAGTAGCACCTAGAAGGGTGAAGGTATTCTGGAAAGCGGAACTGAAGGCCCGGTCAGCAGCACCAGCCACCTAATAGACAGTGTTCAGTGCTGCACCACTATAATCTGCAAAATGACTCTGACGGTATGAAAATGTGGAGTACATTTTCAAAATATCAAATGATATAGTTGGAATAAAAAGCCTATTTGCCTCCGTCTACCCAAAAGACGTACGGAGTAGCTAGTAGTAGTTGGTTGAATTATAATAAGTATAGTTAAAATCCTTTATTACTGACTGGATAAATTTGGCTCTTTTCCTATCTGACGTTCATATAGCTGTTGACTGCCTAGTGTTATGCACAAACACTATTATAAATAAGTCACGTTATGTAGTCCCGAGACTTTCGGTATATAAGTTCTGATGTAAATCATAATTATATCTTAAAACTGAATTGATTAAAAGTAACGTACTTAGCTGTAGTAATTGCAGTTTTGGGACACAGATAAGCTCTTTATCATTTTAGTCTCTTGGGTTCAGTATATTTGTTTCCAGTACAGAGTTTATGACCTATCAGTTTTAAATAAATAATTCATGCATTGTACTGAAAGTACCAGCCATGTTTAGATTATGATTGCGACGTTGGCTCTAAACATTAAAAGATACCGCACGGTTTAGTTGGATGTTAAAAATCTGTTTTATAATTTAAACCATTTACCTGTTTTGTTATTTTAATGCCTTATTCAAGGGGTGACCTTTTAAATTTACTTCTGACCCCAAAAGTAAGGACCAAGGTCTCTTCTTGTCCGCTTGTAGCAGGTTGGGTTAAAACTGTGTGAGTTGAGACATTTGGTAATTCTATGTTAAGATGATTCAATGATGCTTCTGCAGAGTTCTAATTGAATAAATAAAGGTTTGAGTTTGAGGTATTTTTGCCTCGTCGGGATCAGCTGTTGCTTCATTTTGTAAGTAACATCTAAATGCGTAATTGAAAGTCGTTACTGGCGCTTTCGCAGATTTACGCTAAAGATAGTGGAAATTGTAGTAACTTTAACTTTTCAAAAAGGTTAACTAAGGTACGCTTGAACCAATCTCATAAGTTCTAATACTTTTAATCATTATGATTAACTTTTTGGTTCTTATTTGATTAACTTTTCATCTGGGATTGTTAATATATTATATAAAATAAAAATTTGTGTGATTTATTAGTAGGTATACTATCTGCACACCTTACTCTTTCAAATAAAGAAATAAGTAATTACTTATGTATTCAAATTCACATTGGCGTCACATTGTACACCAGGTGCGTAACAAACAGGTCTCAATGAAGTAAGCTTCAAATTACGGTCAAGTGTTTAATAGCTGTGTTTTACCTGAAAATAAAACACATATTAAATACTTACCTATATTTGAAGCTTACACTTAACGTCCACCTGTTGTGGATTTCGACTCAATGAAAAAACATCCAGCGCCCGCACATTATCGTGCGCCCCGCCACCTGGTGGAGAGGTGTGCGAGAGAGATAGCATATATACAACGGAAAGAGAGGGCAAAATAGGCGGAAAAAGCTAGGTACCTTCTCAATGAAGTAAGCTTCAAATATAGGTAAGTATTTAATATGTGTTTTATTTTCAGGTAAAACACAGCTATTAAAGACATAGAACAGATCACAATAGATAAAATTATGAAATTAACAGTTTTATTTATTCAAGAATTTAGATAATTTCTATAAATATCAAACTATTTTTATCAGCAAATGTTTCGAGTTCCAAATAAAGTTTTAAATAGCTAAGGGCTAATTTTTCAATCCTTGGTTAAAACTTATTCGTCGAATAACGTATAAAACTACCATTTCAAAATGTATTCTTATTGCCCGCAATTGACAGTTTACAGGTGACATTTTAATATTATCGTGTAATACTTTATTGGGCGGAGAAGTTTTAACCAGAGATTGAAAAATCGGCCCTAAATATACAGTTATGCGAGTTAAAAATATTATGAAATTCCTACTCGGGAGTTTCAAAGTGTTGCCGAGAAACCTGGGGTTGTGTCATTTGTCAAACAATGAAAATGGTATTATTTGAGCGAAATAACGATGAGTAAATGTTTTCATGAGATAAGCCGCTTCATTTACTGTTCTGTCTTTGTCTCTACAATGTGTTTTAATGTTGTTAAACCTTTGACTTTTTTGATGTTTTAAATATAGAAATCTAATGAAGTGATATGGTAGATTTTCCATTTGCAATGGAAATTTTTCATAAAGAGTGAAATCTATACTTAATATTATAAAGCTAAACAATTTGTTTGTTTGTTTGAAAGCGCTAATCTCGGGAACTACTGATCCGATTTGAAAAATTATTTCGGTGATAAATAGCCGATTCATTGAGGAAGGCTATATATATCATCTCGCTAAGACCAACAGGAGCGGAGCACTGCTTTAATAATATCGACTAAAAGATGCTGTTCGTACTAATAATTACATGAATTATCTTCAGAAGAGAAATATCTACAACAAATGTCCTTAATATCTATAGAACAATTTAATGATAATGACTCTTTATTATAATTAAACGCCAAATTGAACATAGACAAATAGAATATTGTAAAACGTAAGCAATGAACAAGTTAAATCGTACCATTAAGCAGTCAACAGCGGGGGCAGAAATAAATCGGATTTTCCTTTCAGACGGGATAATAATAAAAATCGACGCACAATCATTCGTAAAGACAATCCTCTGTCACTATAAAACAATTTAATTGTACAGGATAGCAAATATATAACCCGGAATATTTCAAATGCGATTTAGGATATTTAAAGAAGAATTTTATAATGTGTTCACAGAATATTTGCTATTAGTTAATTTAAGACTTGTTGTAATTGAAATTATTTTTGATTGATTTTATTCTTTAGCTAATTCATAAGCGCCTTGCTTTGATTTGTTTTTAATGTCTGTGCTCAAATTAATAACTTTATCTCTATGAAACCATTAGATACCTCCAAGAAATAAATTTTAATATAATTTTTTTGTTAACCGAGAATTCCGTCAATATAACAATATCTTTTGCCGTAAAAACAATTCTTTCATTATCAATTATGCATAGGTAGGTATAAAAATGTCTAGTGATGCTATTTACGTTACGTTTGTTATCTACAAGGCTACAAATAAAAATACATTTCTAGATCTCAAACATTCCTTATCCTTCTGCATTCAAGAATGTTCTTTATAGTGTACTCCACACCCTAGAATAAATACTTACACAGATAGTTAATGCGATGGTTATAAAAACTGAATGAATTGGTCTGCTCTATACGCCTACCGTACCGCGATAAACCCTGATTTAATGCTTACGTGCCATTCAAGTTCCTTTGTAATTGCAAATCAGGCTACTTTATTTGCTAAGATTATTTTGTACCCGTTGTTTTAGTATTTATTACTTATTGCGGTAGTTGTAATGAACATGACGTTTGCAAAAATATGCAAACGCCTATGCATTTTAATCAGTGCAACATGGGACATATTATAATGTAAATAACCAAGATTTCTTAATGTAGAGTTCACATATAAATTGTGAATAAGTACAGTAAAATTAGAAATGTTTGAGATTTTAACATTGTTTAAATAGATCACAGCCTTATATCTCATATTTTCTTAGTCAGTGAAAATAGCAATAAAAAAAATTTAAACGCTAATGACATTTAAAAGAACTTAATTGTTATATACCAATTTGAGAATATACCAACGCTTACCTACTTATAGTTATTAGCTCAAATCCAAAGATTTTATTACACACTAGTAATTGCAACATTGGCCGAGATAATAAGTAGCCATGTCATGGAATTCTTGGCCAAGACCTCATTTGTTGTTCCTACAGCAAGTTTATATGCAAAATGCAATGAGAGTGCTCATCCCATTATGTCTTAACCTTGAACTAGTTTTAGAATAGACCCATTTTAATCGTACATAAATTAAAATTATTGAAAAAAATATAGGATAAATTAACGATGTATGATGAGCAATTAGTATCGACTCTACCTGACCATAAAATAAGTAAAATTTATTTATTAGATATATGAAACTATGAAACAATTGAGATTTACAGAAATACATGATGTGAACCTTGAAATTAAAAATTTGGATATAATCCCACACACTTCAATCTTATTTAATATAAGTAGTTCCAATATCGAAGACGACTAGTGTTAACTTTTATTTATTTTATTGGCTGTTGTGTAACAATGACATGAAACCGAAAGCCTTTGGCAAATGCCCAATATTGTACAAGATGTATCTTGTTCGCTGTCACACAGAAAGCAGAAAATAAATTACTCTGGAAAAGGATTTAGGTGCATTATAAGGACAGTGTGTCTTATTTACAATTTAATAAGATGCTGTTACACGTTTTGTTTTATGTTTATTTACGGGACATATTCGCTTGTCTTTCCAAATTTTTATTTTAATATTCTTAACTTTACCCATCTACAAACTATTTCTAAATGTATTCTATCCCTCTCATTCAATGAAAACAACCGTTCTTTTATTTAACTCTTTATGTATATTTTACTCTTTACTCAAGTGCTGCTCTATTTTGCAATGCATGCTTTATTTTCTACATAATCCCACGATCAGAAGTCAGGTAATTGCTAGAAGAGTAGATTTTACTCTTCCTTTTCACAGAATGCATATACAGATGTGTCATCTGCTAAATATCTATAAATTCTATAATTTTTTTTTTACGACATCAAAATTAAATCTGTTTAGACATCTTTTTTTGTCGGCCGTTCTTTGTGGAAACTGATTTCCGCTTTAGGGTTGAAAAGGTATTTTATGGATGCCAATCTATATAGAGAGTATATACAATCTAATACTCATAGTAAATAATAATACAGGTTTTATTTTGTCGAAACTAAAAGAAAATTACAGTTTGATTTCATGTTAACAGCACTATTATTAATATCATAAAATTTTATAAGAAACAATCGCTCCCCAGTGAGTGAAAACAAGGAAAACAATTTCCAACGAAAACAGTTGACAAATAAAAGTTACAGAAGTGTCGAAGTTTAAATCGCATTGTGTTTGATTAAAAGAAACGAAAATACTCGTTTACATGGTTCGTAAAAGTGGTGTGAGGACATCCTAATGTTATTTCAAAAACGTGCCTTGATATTTTCAATTTTACAAACAACTAAGCTTTTGCGGTTAAAGATTACTAATTTTACTACTCGAGAAATGAATTTTCAAATTTTCCGCCTCCCAGAGCTGAGGTAGCATTTACGCTAACGTAATTTGAGAAACATTCACACCAAATTTGTCTCAAGTTACACATTACATATCATATAGTCGAAGCAATATTACTGATATTTCCCTACTTGCACGATCTACGGGCTTATGATACCTATGTATCAAATTACTTCTGTGGGAAATTTTATGCTTCCTAATCTTTAATGTTATGAGTTATGAAAATCATTTATTGTTATCTAAAATTCACCATTACATCGTCAATTTGATTTCCAAATGGTTCAAAATTCTTTAAATTTTAAGGCCTTTTTAGTATAACACAAATAATAAAAAGCATTACTCGGCAACAGCTGTTTTACAGCGACTATAAAGTATTTATTAGCGGTAAAACTTACAAAGTTAGCAATAGTGCTAAAGCCTGCTAAATCGATAACCTTTCTCAGTGATTGAATTACTTGAAAAGTTAATACTCTTATTGTTTATGTAGAGTTAAAATACGTTTACTGATTAAGTGTGAATACTGAACATAAAATATCGAAAGAAATGATATCAAAGTTTTATAATATTTTCGTCGACAAATTAAGTAATTTCTGTCTTTCTATTTTTCTTTTCTATCACTTCTAATGCAAGTATTTTTTAACAGTATTTCTTAATAAATAATCTTTATGTGTAAAATTTTCGTAAAGGGGTTGTTTCAGATAATATAGAGCCGCTTTTAAACGTTCGCCATGGGTTCGTACCCTTATACGATCCTAAAAATAAACACACATGTTGTGTTTAGTAAAATCAATAAACCTCAAAATAAACGGGGTTATTGAACAATATTTCCAAGGATCATCTGAGTATTTCCAAAACATTGAACAACAGGACGATTACGTACTTGGGAAGGTCTGCGCACTCCACCATAAAGTAATTCGCTTTATATGCCTATATACTCTGTAGCTATTTAACATTATGTTTATGGTAAGATAACCTTAATCATAACATTACAATTCGTAAGTCTGCCTGTCTGTCGTATTTTTATGATGAATGAAACATGAATTTTTCATGAAATGAATTATAACTGAACATGAACATGAAGATCGATATGAATTACTTGTTGTTCTGAAACTAAGAAAGTTTATCGTTTGTAATCTGAATAAGTCTAGCCTTTACTACGGTATTTACACTATGTTGATCAATTAATGTGACATTATAGGATGTACATAACACCACTATAAATCTACATATATGAGACCGAACTAATGCAGTAGCTTAATTATTGACTTAAAGATCAACGAGGCCGCAGGCAACAGCTATAAGTTAATCTATAACAATAGTACATTTGGGATTCATTTTCATAATTTGACTTATTGAATCATTTTCCTTTCATTTAAATAAATGCAAATCAAGTAACTAATTTGCATTTAATTTTCATTTTCTACAAAACAGTTACAGTCCATTTAACAAATAATCAAAAATGTAAATATCAACGAGATTTAAATATACCAGCTGAAATCACTAGGACTGAATTCACTGTAGCGAGTGCAAATAGGAAATAAATCAATTATTTCTCGGTTCAACCAGAAGGAGACTCAGGAAAATAGCAATTATTGGATATGCCGCAATTTGTGCCGTCTTACGTTCCTACTTCCTCGCTTGAGGAAATAAATAACTCACAATGTAATAAGCTTGTATTAAACTTTTACTTTTTAGAAACAATTTTTGTGATGTTATGAACTGTTTGGTCTCATCAAAATGCTGTCTCTTGTACTTTAGAAATAATATTTTGCTATATTTACGTGACGTGAGTTCTTCGTATGTCTTGGTGAATCTACATATTGAAATGAATAAAATCATATCTAGTCGATATTTTTCAAGCGTTTCTTCAACGAAAATTTGAGATTTACGAGTGTAGAATATTCTACAACGGAATCTATAAATTTTGAGTATAAACGCGATATGGTATATTTTTCGAGCTTTTCTTAGTCGAGAATAAGTATCGAAATATGTTCGTTGATGTATTTACCTTACCACCTAACCGTTGAAATAGCGTACAGTGTTTTAAAGTAAAATACCTGTATAACAGTACCTTTTGTGCTTTACATCATACTTATTATATTCATAGCCTTAGATAATATTCTATGACTAAGTGAGCTTATACTACAATTTAATGTTACTCTATCATCCTTTGAGAATTCAACCAATTTGTATTAAGCCAAACTTCCCCAAATTCTGCCTTCGCGGATCTTGAGCCCTGCAATAACGTGTAAGTTCAGCAAAATAGACGGAGCTATAAAACGATATGAGCACAAAAGCGGTTTATGTAAGAGCGTGGATGCGGGTGATGTCAGCTGACGTTTATTCAATCTCACGGCTGGCCACCGTCGCTGCTTCATTACTCCTAACCTTGTCTTCCGATGCAAGGTCTTTGAGCTCATTATATAAAGTTTATTGTTGTAATTCAGCTTTATTAGGTATCTGCAGTAGTTCATAGATAATTAGAGAGGCTTGTTATTTATTTTTAGTTATTCAAAATTATTTAATTCGATACGTAATTATATACTTTTGATTTTGTTTTCTTAACCTCATCTTTGTATATTTACATACTTACCTACTAAATTTTTATGCGAACTTTTAAATGCATCGTCGTACTTTTTGAAACAATAACTGTTGCCGTATCGTTTCCTTTTACCAGAGGATTGTTTTGCATTTATTATTATTCAAGTTCAAAACACTTTTCAAACTATTAAAGGATGGAAAATATTCTGTTTTCGGAATTACTTCCTTAACTTTAAAAATATAACACTTTATTTGAAAAAAATGACAATTTAAATATATTCTTTTCTACTACAACAAATAATATTCACGATATCTATTCACATTGTATTCTGCATTCATTTCACGGAAACAGCCAAAACTTTCCGGATTTTCCCAATGACCAAGCTTTTAGCTGTAGGTCCGCATACAAAGCTTGGTTTATGTTTCATGAAGCGTTATTATTTATTGAGTTAATTTATTACAATAGTATAAGTGGTCTTATGAATATCTGAATAATAAAACGTCGCGCTGTACTCGACTAGCTCGAAAACTTATCAAAACTAGTGAAATAACGTTGTTGTTATGAATTATTGTTTTAGGAAACCAGCTTATTTTCCGCCTAATAAAACATTCGTGTGCAAAATGGGAGTAAAATGTAAATAAACACAACAAAGGAGGTAGGTTACACGTACGTAGGCACAGCTGCGAATCAAACGTTTGTCGTGACTATTCTCTTTGAAGTGTCTGCGTTTATTGACACGGTTTAAGGATTCAGGTCGTGGGAACGACGTTATATTATGTGTACGTATGTTTGGTGGCTCTGGGGTGAAATAACCCAGCATTTTGTCTTGCAAACAACGTGAATTTAGTTTTTTTGCGAGTCTTTATTCAAATAGGCAAAGACTCAATGCTCGGGAAAAACAATCTTTAATTTAATGTTTTCTCATCTGAAGTTTTATATTTCGATGAAATGATTAATTTATGCCATAACCTTCATATAAATCAGCAATTTACGAAGAATTTAACCAACCACTCTACACGATCTACTACGGCTACGAGGATGGCTACGAGTGTACTACGCAAGATTAAAATAATATGCTACGCCTTCATATTTACGCAAGAGGTCATATGCTATTAGCTATAAGTATATTATTATTAGTCTGTGCTATTAGTATCGCTACCAACCTCAAATAGAATGAAGGATCTAAAAGGATCATTTTAATTGAACGTGGCCTGATTCTATTTTAGTAAACAACCACCGCTAGATAAGTATTTCAGTATATAAAAATCAAAATAAAATAGAGACGCATCCACTGAATCGCAATTAACATTTCGAATAAACGTCCATGTAATTATTCCTGAATGTATACTTATTCAAAACATGTTTTTAATTTAAAACTAAAATAAAAACGTCAAATTATACCCAAAGGGAAAGCGAGGACCAAACAGCATTCAGCGACTATGACTGTAATGACGTCAGATACAAATTGAAGTCAGGCTTAACGAGAGGATCCAGCTGCACTCAAGTGTAAAACCAGTTGTGTAAATGTAGCTATACTTTGTGGAATTTGGATATTATCGATCTATTGTATTTGTATTTAAACATTATAAGAAAAAAAATAGTTAAATACATATTAAACTCACATTTATTATTGGAGCACATGTATCTACGTAGACAACAAATGTACCATAAATTTGGAAAATGCCTTGATAGCACATAAATAAGGTTTAAATAAGTGTCTTCCATTTCATACCTGGTATCCATATAATAAACAATCAAAAATCTGTCTCGGACTTGGTAAATAAGAGCATAATATTCTGCATGTATAAAAATTTGAATTTTTTTACAAACCGACAATAATTTTATTTTTTTATCATTTAAAGCTCTGAAACTTTGAGTTTCAACTAATTTATGTCTTATAAACTATCGCATATCAGTCAGAGGACAATGCCACTAAACTTTATCGCCGTTACGAACTAGTTTCTCACCCTACGGCGTTTCCACAAACGTTTAGATATCCCTTGAGTAAAAGTTTCTTAGTTAGCCATGTTATTTTGGGATTTCTTTCATTTCACCAGACTTTCTACCCAAAGTTTAGCTTTTACACCGAGCATTAAACATGCTCCTGATTTTATTATGATAAAGGTAAAATCCAGTGTAATTTTAAAATTAAATCTTCGTATAAGTTAACGGTCGAACTTCAATCTTATAACACACGTGGTCTACGTAAGTCCTAAGTTTCCAGACAGGATAAAGTTGAACTGTACCCAAAACTAGACTTATCTACAAACACCTTACATGAATGGTGCGCGTCAACGCAAAGTTGTCTCCTCCATAATTGTCCGCTATCTATATCACTATAGTAAACTAATCTAACTACTAACTATAAAAGATTTAAGGAATTAAAATTGTGAAGCAAATGTTGCAACGTCATTTCCTTCTAGAAAAATCTTAAGTGCCTCTAAAATGTACATTAGAAACAATAAATTTTACGAGTTGGAAAAGGAATTACAGAAGTGCAAAAGGGCAACTGTTGCCATCGAGCTTTTATTATTTTAATGGGTTTAGTTACGCAATTAGGAGATAACAAAGGTAACTTTACCTTTGTTACAGGAATGGGCCGTAACTCTCATAATACAATTTAAAGTTGTTGTCGCTTATAAATATGCAGTTGGCGCCATAAAACGCCCAAGACTAAGGTGATAAATGGATCTCATATGTAAATATACCTACACAGTAGATACAGTCTAAATAATGCGCTTATTTATAAAAAAATGCTCATATCGAGATAAAAGCCTTTATTATTAATTTAGACTTAAAACTATCAAGTGAATGGGAACAAATTGAATAAGCTGCTATATACATTTCATACAATTCAGCTTCAGCTCTAGGTATATTCATAACGATGATAAAGACAGTCGTAAGACAATACAATGTATTAAACATTGTATTGATTAATTTATCGACATCGACATAGTTCAGTTGTGAGAAAGATATAAATGAATTTTAGATAATATAATATCCATCTCTCAATAGATAAGAGTGCCTTCAAAAACAAGGAACAACAATCAACATAAATGTGTAATTTAGCATCCTTAACACTTACGTTGACTTCCTAAATACCAAATTGAATAACTCCTCTACCGTTAAGATATATTTGAAAGCCTAGATTTAAAAGCACTAATACCTTAAGAGCAAGATAACTACAAAACTTCCTAAAGCCAGTTTCCGCAATTCCTTTCTTAAAACGTAGCTTGCGCTTAGTTTAGTGGAGCATTCATTTGCCCTAGTTCAAAATGTTTCAAACTTCAACAGTCAGTTTTAACACGAGCATACCAACCAGGCTCTAACTTCAGCTTTCATTCAACTTTCATGGTGGGAGACAGTTGTCGCGGCTATAATGACCACCCATCAGCTGAAGACGAGTCGCCAAGCGTCCGTGTTCCGACTCGATGAAGCTGATGTAGCCTTAGTGAAGACGGGTCGAGTCAGTTGCGCTTTGACAATCGGGACGATCTGACACACACTGATGTTGCTGCATCTGGTGCCTAGTCATGGAGGTTAGCGGGATCCGAGGCACGGTGCACCGCTGGCCGACCGCTGGTCAGTAGGGGGCCCAAGTAGCGTGCTAGCCACACGCGAAAGGCTGCCCCGCCAACCAGCGAAAAATCCCAAGTTGCGTCATAGTGCCGGTTGGCGACCGGATGAGAGGGCCCTATGGACAACTTGGGGGGGCTCGGGCGTCCCCGCAGTCTCCAGACTAGTCCCCAATAATGCGGCTACTAAGTGTGTGTCCCGGTCCTGATGTTAAGCGCCTCGACTCACTGCCGTCTTCATACCTACTTCACTCTCTTATCAATCGATCATGAAAAAGGCAAGATACAAGTATAAGGTTGCACAGCGGCAGCACTCCCTCTCGCTAAAAGTGGACCTAACCAACATCAGAGGTCTCCACTCTAATCTCGCTGCAGTCCACTTCCACCTTGAGACTAGCAAACCGTGTATCTTGTTCCTCACGGAGACGCAGATTAGATGTCCGTCTGACTTGGCGTACCTATCCTATCCCGGCTACACCCTGGAGCATAATTTTAAGGCTCGGTCAGGTGTGTGCGCGTACGTCCGAGATGACATCTGTTGTCGGCGTCTCCGACATCTTGAAGACCCCCATTTTTCCGTGCTATGGATGCTGGTGGACACAGGCCCAGAGAAACTTCTCTATGCCTGTGTCTACCGGGCGCACAGCGGAGACCAGGAGACGATCAGGCTCACAGAGTACCTTAGTGAGGTGGCGGATGCTGCTCAACACAAATACCCTTCCGCTCAGCTTGTGTTACTGGGGGATTTTAATGCCCACCACCAGGAGTGGCTATACCCATACCAGTACACTGACCTGGCTGGGAGAGAGATGCGTAAACTCTCCATAGCATTAAATCTCACCCAGCTGGTTCAAGGAGCGACGCGGGTTCCTGATGTTGAGAGCCATACAGCCAATTGCTTGGACCTTCTGCTGACAACAGATCCAGACCGTTACTCGGTGGCGATTTCTTCGCCGCTTGGCAGCTCCGATCACTGTCTGGTGAAATCTGTATCTGTCTACTCGCCGCCCGATCCCAGTCCTAGGGGCTCTCGGCGCGTGTGGCGATACAAGTCAGCAGATTGGGATGAGATGCGCTCCTTCTTTGCGTCTTATCCCTGGCGACCGGTCTGCTTTTCTTCTGATGATCCTTCGACCTGCGCGGATGCTGTGACAGATGTGCTGCGACAGGGAATGGAGTATTTCATCCCATTCTCAGACGTAGCTATGTCCGGCAAAGCTCAACCCTGGTTCAGAGCCGACTGCAGACGCGCAGAAGCGCTAAAGCATGAAGCATACCTGGCTTGGGTTGATGCTCGACACCGCAAGGCCAAGGACGTGTCGGAAAAGAAGAAAGCCTTCAACCGAGCCGCCAAGTCCTGCAAAAAGGCTCTACGGAAAGCTCGATTTGACCATGTCAGCCGAATAGGGAACAAACTGGCTTCTTACCCCTCTGGTAGCAAAGCGTTTTGGTCCCTGGCTAAGACGGTTGAATCGAATTTCTGCCGCCCCTCACTTCCTCCACTGCTGAAACCGGATGGATCGCTGGCTCACACCGCCGTAGAGAAAGCGAACCTCTTTGCTTCTCTTTTCGCGGAAAATTCTCGTCTTGATCCTGCAAATGCGAAACCTCCCAGTCTACCTGGATGCGAGGTGAACATGCCCGAAATTCGCATCCGTCAGACTGAGGTTCTTAAAACGCTGCGGAATCTTGACGTGAATAAAGCCAGCGGCCCTGATGGAATTCCAGCCATAGTACTTAAAACCTGTGCGCCTGAACTTGCTCCTGTTCTGACACGCCTCTTTCGTCTCTCGATGACGACTGGAATAGTACCGAAATCTTGGAAACTTGCCAACGTGCAGCCCGTGCCCAAAAAAGGCAGTCGTGCCGACCCCTCCAACTATAGGCCAATTTCAGTCACGTCCATACTCTGTAAGACTATGGAACGTGT
The DNA here is from genome assembly GCF_061535395.1 of Colias eurytheme. Taxonomy (NCBI): domain Eukaryota; kingdom Metazoa; phylum Arthropoda; class Insecta; order Lepidoptera; family Pieridae; genus Colias; species Colias eurytheme. Next base: position 4,950,776 of record NC_142999.1, on the reverse strand, counting down.
ACTGAACAGCCGGCTCCTGGCACACCTAGAAGCGAATGACCTCCTCAGTGACCGTCAGTACGGGTTCCGCCGAAACCGGTCCACTGGGGATCTTCTAGCGTACGCCACCTACATCTGGAGCGAGGCCATCGAGAATCAAGGTGAAGCACTTGCTGTCTCCCTTGATATCTCGAAGGCCTTCGATAGGGTCTGGCATGATAGTCTTATTGGCAAGCTTCCATCCTACGGTCTGCCTGCTGGTCTCTGCGCCTGGATCTCAGATTTTCTGAGAGACCGGTCGCTTCGGGTAGTCGTCGACGGCTGCTCGTCCGACCAAATGGCTATTAATGCCGGGGTCCCTCAGGGATCAGTTCTCTCCGCAACACTCTTCTTGCTACACATCAACGATCTGCTGAAACCCGGTATCTATGGGTACGCAGACGATAGCACTGTTGTGGAGAGATATGTATCCAGCGCGCGAACCAGTACGGCACAAATCCAGTCTCTACGAGAGTCGATGGTCGATCGCATGAACTTGTCCTTACAGGCGGTCTCCGATTGGGGCGATGCCAATCTGGTCAAGTTCAATGCGACTAAGACCCAGGCGTGTCTATTCTCCGCTAAACGGAGTCCATTCCACCTGACTCCGACTTTCCAGGGTGTATCCGTGCCGATAACCAACCACCTCGAGCTTCTTGGCATTACCCTGACGCCTACTCTGAACTTTGGTTCTTATATAGAATCCAAAGCCCAAGTAGCCTCAAAAAAGCTTGGAATTCTGGCGAAGGTGAGACAGTATTTCAGCCCGGGACAGCTGCTCAACCTTTATCAAGCACAAGTCCGATCGTGCATGGAGTACTGCTCTCACCTCTGGGACGGTTCCGCCAAGTACCAGCTGGAGGCACTTGAGGCAATAGAGAGGCGTGCCAAGAGGCTAATAAACGACGATGAGCTAGTAGGCAAAAAACTCCAGAGCCTCGCCCACCGTCGCAGAGTGGCAAGTTTATCGGTATTTTATCGGATACACTTTGGTGAGTGCGCTGCGGAATTGCACGATTTAATTCCGCCATCCCCGTTTTTCCATCGATCGTCGAGGCGCACAGACTCTAGGCATCGCCATATGGTGGATGTTCCATGTACCCGGACAAAGCGGTTCGGATCGACATTCTTCATCCGAACCGCGAGGGACTGGAACATGCTTCCTGAGTATGTGTTCCCCGACGAGTACAATATGGGGGTCTTCAAGCGAAGAGTGAACGGGTACCTTCTAGGGAAGCGCGCTCCATCATAGGCCACATCTCAGCTTACCATCAGGCGAGATCGTGGTCAAGCGCTTCCCTATCACACAATAAAAAAAAAAAAAAAAAAAAAAAAATTCGGTATTAGTGCAAACTTTTTAACAAGTCTTTAATATATCAAGCCATTAAATAATTTAAGGTTAGTTCAAGCGCGATTCTTACGATCAAAGAAAATTTGGAAATGATTGATAATTCTGTAAATTAAATAATTATCTGAGAGATTTACGAAATACACACATTTTAAATTAATGTAATATACCAATCAAGTACCAATATGAAAAAAAATTGTACAATAGCTGTTCTAATAGATACCTTTTTGTGTGGAAGTGAGATTTCAGGCATTTTCTTTCAAAATTAGTCCGTTGCCTACGGCGACGAAACTTTAATTTAACATTTGACAAAATTACAGAATTCAGGAACACAACAAAAAACTTTTATAGTTTACCTTAATGGCACAATATGAGATTATGAATGAGGCAGGCTTCTATTAAAAAAATTATAGACATTTTCCAGTGTTAGTCAGATTTTACTACATTATCTAATATCAAGTATCACTTTCAATATTTATACATATTTTTACTTTAGAAATGTACAGTACAGTGGCCAGTGCCTATTCACAATCCAATGATATCTGCAATTTAAGACCACGTTGTGGTCATAACTAGCGATCTAAAATACATTATTGCCAGCTTTCATGTAAATGAGAACAATTTGTGTGAGACCGTTACCTAACAGTTTAGAATGTCTGAAATCTACTTACATATTTACCTAAGTAAAAATATTTAAAGAGGCCTTAACTAGAAGAACCTGCATAGTACCTATAGAGGAAAGTTTTGTCTTTATGTATTTTTTAATGTTTATTTGTAAAGGTTACCATACCCTTTACCGTTTTAAATGAAAGTTTTATTTTCTCTCAGGCATCTCTCGGGTAATAAAAAAAGATCCCCCACTATATAAAACTCTATTGAAATTAGTTAAACAGTAATTTACAATTCGTGAATATAGCAGCTGCAAGTGGGAACGTGGAAGAATTTGCATTATCAATTCAAGAGATTAAACTGCGTCCAGCGTTTATTTCTACGAAGTGTTTTAATGCTCAGCGATGATTTTAAACCCCTTTGATTTGTGGACTCGGATGAAAACCTTGTGTAAAGTCTGCTGGATCATCTCGCTTTAAATACATAGTAGAATGTAATAAATTCGCTTAATTGATTTCTATAGATTTATCTCATGAGACCTCGACCGCTTTGAGCTTCAAGCTCTATCGAATATGAAGGACCGGGTAAATCTTGAGTGGAAATTGGTATGACGTTGCTTATTGCAACACGTATATAGGGTGTTCATTTTACATACCTATTATGATTTTAAGTTTGTGAGGCGTAATATAGAGGAAAAGCAAGATTTTATATCACTTATATTTATAACATACACTAAAGCAGACTCACGGGCTAGGGACCACGTTTATAATTTATATTGCTAGTATTTATTATTTATAGCCAAATATTACGAAACTAGATGTGCCCCGCGGTTTCACCCGCATGACTCCACTCCGGTTGGTCTTAGCGAGATGTTATATAGCCTATAGCCTTCCTCGATAAATGAGCTATCTAACACCGAACGAATTTTTCAAATCGGACCAGTAGCTCCTGAGATTAGCGCGTTCAAACAAACAAACTCTTCAGCTTTTATAATATTAGTATAGATTTACCAACACATGACCTATTGCTATTAATCACAGCTACTTTTTCTGTGTTCTCTTACAGCTACTTTTTCTTCTAAGTTCTCACTTAGAAAAAAATAAATTTTCAACTAATAAATCAATTTTGGGACTTGAGAAAAAATCTTTCCTCTTTAGCATTATAAACTAGATATTAACATTACCATAATATTATGATCATTTAATTAATAACTAAGGAGCATTTTGCATTTTTGAAATATCTTTGGGTAAATAAAAATTGACAACTATAGTAAAAGTTTTTTTTAATATCATGCATTAACAAAACAATAACAAACAATTTTCAACAATACCATATATAAAAAATAAAAATATCCCATATGAAATAAAACATTATCATCTTATTTACAAAAAAGATCCTTTAAAAATATATCAAAGTATTGCCACATTTAAAAAGCCATAACTATTTAGATCATCAATAATATCCTTAACTCTATTTTTATATACTTTCACAGCCGTTTCTTTGTCTTGTTCCGTTTCCAATACAATTTTACTTCTTACATGTCCTTCCTGCTGTAAACCACTAGATAACCATATTGCAGTATTAGCTATACAAAAACATGCTGGTCCAACTGTTTTCAAGTCTTCTTCAAACAATTGCCTAGAATATCCATTTGGCACATTGGCTTCAAGCAGAATATCTTCTAAAGTTTGGAAATATGTATCCAATAGTTGTTTAAAATGCTGACTCCGAAATTGTGATGTAGAACCTGTTATAATTAAATAGAGGACATCAAATGCTGGACTTGACATTCTTGTTGTTTGATAGTCTATCATACAAACAGAGATTGGGCGGCCATCCTATAATAAAAATTACAAAGCATTATACATTTTTTAATTACAATAAATATGATGGAAGTAAGTATGTAATTTACCATATATTTGAAAAGTAAATTTTCTTTCCATATATCTCCATGGCATAAGCATGTTTCATTTACAGAGTTATACATGGCTTCAGCAAAATTTTCACACTCTGTTTCTAATCTTTTAAATAATGCCGCATATTGAGTATTAGAAAACTTAATAAAACCTTTATTCAACCTATCCTTCAATATATCCATAAATCGCTTGTTATTTTCCCTATTCAAGGGGACACATGTACTTTTTGCGGTTTCATATAAAGCTGCCTCTTTCTCCCTTAGAATAAACGAAAGAGCGTGAAACTGTGCCAAACATTTCACTGATAAAAGCAAGTGTTCTATATCTAAAAATACATCTTTAGTGAATGGGTGATAACCTTCCGCGCACATATTTTGCATAACAACAGCTTCCTTACAATAAGCATTATTTATATAATAACATTTAGGCACGACGAATCCTAATAAACCGGATATGTTATTCTGAATATCCTGGTACTTTGGTAGGACAGAGGAATATACAAAAATTTCCTTCGCAAAAAATATTGTTACAGCACCGCTTACACGATATCTCTCATCTGTTGGAGCTAATTTTAAAACAAGATTTAAAACTACTTCTCCCTTTTGATTGCGGCCGACTAAAGAAATAGGAATGATAACTCCAAAATAATTTTGCGCAATATTTACGAAGGTTTCTTTCTCATATTTCCAGTTTTCTATTTTGGAGTCAATTACAACACATTCTAATATATTTTTGATATACTCCTCGTTTATACTTTCCATAGTTTTTTTTATATAAACTTCCACTTTCTTTCAAATTATCAAATTCAAAAATTCATCAACAAATCCTAATCCGAGCGCGTTGTGTTTTGAAATTTTTGAAACATGACACTACGTCAGCTGTCATTCACCTGTGACATGTCCATAATATTTTTTTTTTTTAATAATTTATCCATCCAGAGATGAATACAAGGCTTTCAGTCGCAATCTTAAAATTCCATAATATTTTCCTCAAGTAGGCTGCCACTTCTAAAAAAAAGAAAATGTTGGTGTACGGAATAGTAGATTAAGCCAAAGATACCACCAGATAACCACCACCATACTATCATTACGTGTTTTTTCTCCAAAAAATATGTTCTAGACGCATTGGCGTATTTATTTCGAAAATTCACACTATATAATTATATCCTGTATATAATTATATAGTGTGAATTTTCAAAATTTGTAATGCCACGTCGGGAAAGTGTGGGAGAGAGAGTACTCTTAATAATGTAAATCATAGAAAATTTTATCCATAGCTCCCTATTAAAATATAATATATCGATATTTAAAAAAAAAATGTTGTGTGGTTTTATGAAACCACGGTAGGTAAAAGTGAAACTTAGGCACAAAATTATCATATTTGTACGATAATTATCGTACGGTTCGACCGTCACGCGACATGCGCTACACAGACCAAAAAGTTTGAGACGATGTAATAAAAGTTTCACTTTAAAAACAGCTGTATTCAAAGATCACCATTTCGCTTGCCAGAACCGTGAATCGATCGAACTATCTGTTAAAATTAGGTATCTAAATTCTGTACCTACTTCTATTGCATCGATCGTTAGTGTCTAAAGTCTAGGCTTTTGAAATTATAAAATCTGCTATGATGGTAAACCAATAATTAATGCTGCGAGATTTTTTTAAGTTCGTCTATAGTACAAAACCAACTAAAAGACTTGTTGTTAATTTGGTATCCAGTGTATCTTATCCAAAATCTCTTTAGAGAATTATTGTTTTAATACCTACAAGATACCTACATTATATCAGATACAAAGAATATACTACTCTCTAACGAGAGATCAGATACTAACCTAAGAAATATACCTACCTCAATGTTTATTTGTCGTTTTAATTCCGATAACTCAAGATATTTACAAGGTATTCAAAATATCATAAAATTATATTATAAGTTGAAACTAGACAAAGCACATAACATAGATAACATCCGTAGGTATCTACATTCTTATATATAAAAATGAATCGCAAAATGTGTTGGTAAGCGCATAACTCGAGAACGGCTGAACCGATTTCGATAATTCTTTTTTTATTATATTCCTTGAAGTACGAGGATGGTTTTTATGTAGAGAAAACGTAAATTAGTACCACGGGCGAAGCCGGGGCGGACCGCTAGTATTATACAGGGTGTCCCACTGTTGGTATACTAAGCTCAAAGGAGGTTATAGTATTGCATACGCTGAGTACGTAAAAAATACTTATAAAATTCCAGACGTATTTTTTTCTGAAATAGATGAATTCTTAAAAATCTATGTGTACACACATAACAAGCAACCGGCCCAACTTTGCCACCAGCACGTGAGCTATCGTTTAAGATTATGTTTTCATAGACAAAATGCTCACATTAGAGAAGCGGTATATGCCGGCTGCGCAAAGCTAGAGAAGAAAACATGAATTTTCAGGAAAAATTTAGCAAAAAATTTTTGATGTAATTTTGTTGTTCGAGTATTTTTTACGTGATCAGTGCATGCAAAACTACAAGTCCCTTCGCGCTTAGTATACCAATAGTGGGACACCCTGTATATTAATAATGAATTTAAGGAATAAGTTTGTTTGAATTACAATTTGTTTTACAACAAACTAACTAAGTACTGAGTTTTAAACCGTTTTTCTGCAATTATTGAGACAGATTTTAACTCACAGAAGTACCTACTACATTATGCGTGCTCTTTTTTCAATGAAACATTTTTTTTTCTCAAGTAAAAAATAAAATTATGAGTTATGTTTTATGTAAGTACACAGAAAGTTCGATTCGTGTCGAGTCCACAATGCTACAGCTTTCCTTAGGTTAACACCCGCAGCTAAAGGCACTTACTACGAGGATTATCTGGATTGTCGGTCAACAAACAAGGGAATTATTTATGAGACATAAAGTTACATGGTTATTTTTTATTGGGGATAAGGAGCCGCTTTGACCAATAGTTTTGCTAATAAAATGAACTATATAAAACTTAAATGTTATCTACAATAAATATTTAGTTATATCGCCTAAAATATTACGTAGATATTTATAATGTTGTACTTAGGTACAAATAACAAGAGGTAACTAGATTTTTTAACCAACTTCACGAAAGGGCGAGGTTGTAAGATTTTTTTACGCCGTAGGTTTTATGTTTTCAATAACAATTATTTGATACTTTTCTTGAGAATAACTAGTGACTCAATCTGTAAAATGTAATAATTAAACGTAACACGTTTTATTCACATAATAATAAACTTTACTACAAATAAGAAACACGGACGTGATGATGAGCAAATAATTAAAATATAATTGATATGAATATAAATAATAATTGAATTCGATATGCTACCGACCAAACCCGATTTCAGGACAAACTAGTTTTACCTAGGCTAAAGTAGTTCGACCTAACCCCAATAGGAAAAATTAGTTTTGGCTAGGCCAAAATAGTTCATCCTGATATAATATGTACGCACACACCCATTATAAATCCGTAATTGGAAAAATAATCATACCTACTTATTGAAATTATCAAGATATATCGGTAAAACTTATGGATAATTGGTAATACAAACAATCATAGAATCGATTATTATACACTTCGAGCTGTCAAAAATTTTATGTACCTACATGTATCTCAATCATTTTTTTTTTACACGGTGTGCTTTGGTGGCTCTTAGAATTACTGTGTCGTCCTGGGTGAATGCGTACTTATTTTAGGATAAACTAGTATAGCCTAGCCTGAATTGATTTATCCTATTGAATAAGAATAAAATAATTTTTACTAGGCACACCAAATTACCACCACCAACACAAACAAAAAAAAAAGAAACAATATAAAAATACACTCTTAAATATAATCTAACATAAAAATTAAAACTAAGAATATGATTTGTGTGGCGACTGGCGACCTAAAGGGTAAGGCCGCTCAGCTTATGCTATGCCGATATGGTCAGCATAGCGCTGGTTTTCAGGGCCCCACCAGACAACAAAATGCTTAAGTCTAAAGTGTCTCTCTCTGCTATTGGTCTTAGGATGAACTAGTTTGCCCTAGGCAACACTAGTTTGTCCTGAAATTGGGTTTGGCCGGTAACAGACACACGTATTACACATTTATTTATAAATGAAAACCTCATGTACATATTGCTATTTGCTACATTTCATTTTATCACGTAGCATGATGGTTATCTAGAGTAAACTTTCGCATTACCTGTATGCAGGTTAATTATATTTACTTGCATTGAAATGATTATTTCTAACAATAGTGATTTAAACATCAATGAATAAGGAGTAGGTAACTTCATCTAAATAATATGTATATCCCCGAAGATCGTCTCAACGATATTCTAAGTAAGGTAGCGAAGAAAAGCAATTTAAAAAGATGGAGATATACATGCAAAAATAGCATGGATGCAATTGAAAATTACTTCGGTGTTTTAGTTCCTGCCACAATAAACGGCACTAAAACTGACAAATCTGAAGATGATCTAACACTTCGTTTATTAATTAAAATTACTCCGAACAATATTGAAAGAAGAATGAAACAAGTTTTCAAATATTTATTTGAAGCAGAGATCTTCCTCTACACCGTTTTACGTCCCAAGTTTTGTAATTTATCCGTTGTGAATATGGATGGCTTAATACCGAATTGTTATTATACTGATTTAGATCCAGAGAAGCAAGTTATAGTTTTACAAGATATGACCTTTGAAGGTTACCGAAGATATACAGGTCAAAGGTTTCTTGATTTTGATCATTTAGTTGTGGCTTTGAAAGCGCTTGCAAAATTTCATGCTGTTGCCTTGATATTAGTAGAAAAAGGTAACGTGTCTGATATTAATAATGTAATAGCTCCGTACACAGACACAGACCCTGTAGAATTGAATATATCTTTGAAATTGGCTTTAAAGAATCATCATAAATACTTCAGTGGTACCAAGTACGAAAAATATCTCAAGGGTTTGATATCCAGATATTCCAGTGCCCGTTTGGATAGCTTTCAAAAAGCACGCCGATTGATTTGTGGTCACGGTGATTATTGGAAGGAAAACATTTTATTCAAATATAAGGTAAGATTCTACATTCTACTGTACTTATTACTATAATTACTTATTCCTTAACGTGACATTAATCATTATGCAATACGTAATATCATTTCATAACCTGAAAATAATGATTGTTTAAACATTATTAGTAAACATTTTTCATTAATCAGTAATTAATGATTTTTTTAGGAAGATAAACCCGACGAAGCCTGTATAATTGATTTTCAAACTCTACGCTTCTTGAGCCCTTCGCAAGACTTTTTAAGTTTTATCCTTGTAAGCACCGATGGAACGACCAGGTCAAATCATTATGAAGTATTAATGACTACATACATCGAAGCTGTTGCTGATATCCTCGCTCCTATCAATGAAAATCTAGCCAAATCGTATAGTGATGATTTCCAACACGATCTAAACGTTGTGGCTGAAAACTGTTTAATTACATCGTTTATGGGCTTTGCCTTGTGGTATGGATTGGAAGAAGAAACCCTTTTGTTAAGTAAAAACAAAACGGACAAAAATGTAGCCATTTTAAAATTCACAGACACGATAAGAAGCGCCATTGACGATTTGGAAAGGCTTGGTTACATTACCTACTATTGATATTTGATACCAATGCATTAAAAATATACCTACTATTAAAAAAGTAATTTATATATATATACATATACCCACTACTTGTAATATATTTCTAGCATTTAAATATATAATTAAGATAAGATTAATAAAAACATTCAGTGATAGGTACGTGACATTAGCGGCTACCTCTAAATTTGAAGAGTAAATTCTAGTTAAGGGAGTCACATCACGTCGCCAATATAGGCTCAAGGTTACCGAAGATGAAACGGATGATCCAGTGATGAATACTAACTAATTGGACAACCTACCCCTTTCTGTACGACATTTAAACCCATCTATTTGCTCGGATCGCGAAATCGTGAAAGCATGGTCCATGGTGAAAGCCATTCCAAATTTGTCCTTCATAACACGTGCGTTTGGGACTGCAACTTCTCTGTAAGTAAACTTCTCTCTCATACATGTCGCAAATATGCATGTTTCCGTAAGGTATCCCTTATTAAAACCCCGAAATATAACTTAATTTAATTTAATATTGTACGACCGATTCACACTAATAACACGGGATTTAAAATTGGCATATTACATTTCCAATGCGATGTCCGTTATCTACCGATTTGAATAAAAAAATCTTAACAAATTAATGTCTTTCAATTTGTTAGATTAACATTGGTAGAAAATACAATGAATATTACGTAATTCCACTGCTGGGTGACTGCTAAAATATTGAAATGTTATAAATCAGTTCGAAAGCAAATTTGGTGAATCTGTAGTCGATTTTGGTAGATAATACGACTTGCATTGGTTGCGCGGGCAATGAATATTCATAACGACATTCCCGTCTGCTCTAATGAAATTTGTGCTAACTTTAAAATCGATAACGAACATCAAATATTATTTAACAATTTATAATTAAATAAATACAAATTTAAGTAAATTTTTGATACGGTTTCAACTCTGTGGTTTCAACTGTTCGGCGATTTGCCTTTTAAGCTGCTGCCTTGATATGAAAATAAATTAGAGTTTAGACAATGATTACCCAGGAATTCCCAAATTATTATCATATATATTTTAAGAAAGAAATAGGTATATACCTTTCTTTAGTTTTTATTAATTTACTTAGGATTACTTTGCTATCACGCTATATGTATGTAGGGAACAAAAACATGGATTAATTAGGTAAAAAGAAAAGAAATCGAATAGTGTCATATAAATAATAATTTATCAACTTAAGCGCGTCACACACGGTGAAGATACTATAATATTTTCTCTAATATAAAATATTACAGTATCTTAAGGTATCCGGTATCTGCAGCGTCTGACCATCATTTTTCTTTTTGTCATTGCGTACTAAGACCCCTGTGGAACCGCCATCCTGTTACAAATTACCCGAAATTTTGTGTCAGTGTTTCGGGTAATCTAGGTATATATTGCCTCCTCAATAGTTCTCAATATAAATTGAATAAGAAGTTTGAAATATATTCTAAAATTAGTATTGAAACTTCTATAAAAGTACAGTCGGGTAGGACTGGCTATAATAATGTCATTTATAAGACTTCTATAAACTATTTCTATACATGTTCTATACAATTCTTTATTTTCTTTTGGTAACAAGCGAACAAAGACGCTGTCTGCTAAGGCTGTCTGAATCTAGTTTACTATGAAAGTTGTTCAACCTAATTTAGACTGAAAGAAACATTGTCAGAATAGTTAAAAGAAACTTCTCGAATCCAGACAATATCAATAAAACGTACTTCATCAGTATAACAATATGATCATAGAGCGTCTATTGCCAAGGTATTGGATGCACTTAAAAGTAGTTACGTGTATACAGGGCTACCAGACAGAACATTTTTAAGCATTCGTTTCAGATTTTATACAATTTTTTCAAAAATGTTGCTTTAAACAATGTCGTCATTACTTATTTCGTTTAGATAATAATTAAAAACACAGAATACCTTTGTCAATTTATTACATATATATAGATTATACAGGTATCTAGTTAACTAGAAAAAAAACGAGCGGATATGCAAAACCAATATAAAAAGTAATAATTAAAATATTTTCTTTCACTTTGCTTACAGTGAAGTCAGCAGTGGTTATGAGATATAAAGGTTTTTTGTATATTTTGACTGGTAACCCTGGGCACACAAGGTAACACGAAGCGAGAGATCGTTATGTACTTAATTTGAAACTTGGTGCCATGTTATTCATCCAAGATTAAACTAGGAGCCGGATATTGGAGACGTTGGATCCGACGGCAGGAAACATTTATATATTTATATAATATTCGTGCTAAGGCAATCACGCTAACTGAAATGTATATTATGAAAGTTTCTAAAGATGAAAACTGTTCTAATGTATAGACATAATATTCAAAATTAGAGCTAATATTAGAAGTTATTAACATGAAAAATAAATATATAACAGTTTTGTAAAAGGTATTAGATAAGGTTACCTTTAGGTTAGGGTGATATTTTTTCTTATTAAATTAAATATGTTACACAAATACAAGACAAGCAGTAATAATTGAAATTTACTCAGAGAAATTAGCGACTAATCATATTATACCTACATACACTGCAGTCTGAAGCACTGAGTACAAGTTCAAGTGAACTTTACTAATTGTATCGTCCGAAATCGTACACAAGAAGTTCTACTAGTGAACTGTGACTGCGGCAAGATAAGCACTTCCCATTTGTATTAAAAGCCAACAGTAAATTGGGTATTGTAACAATTTCTAAGTACATGAAACGAAAGACCCTACATAAGTTCGTTTAAAATTATGTCAATATTTCTTCATCTCTTTATTATCTATATATTTTCAATATAAAAACCCGTAAAATATAATTTCAGAGAATTTTGCTACACCTGCAAAATTGTATTAATTATTATCATTATAAATATTACCTACTTTGAAAATAAAGGCTCTCATTATATAGAAAATTTAATCAAGATTAAATAAATATACGAAGCAAATGGCAATACCTAGCGTCATTACGGCTAGCCGCTAATCTAAATCCAATATTTACAAGCAATCCTTCAGCTTTGACGCAATAGTTAGCTCTAAACTATTTTAAGAGCAATTAAGTAGTAAGGCTCTTTTACACAGCTTAGAATTAAATTTGCTAGCATCGCGCTAGCTTAATCGAACCTAAATTGACAAGATGCAGTGTAATGAAAACATTTTGCGAGCTCCATCTAGCAATTAAATAGCTTTCCTGGGGCTTGTTTATAAGTGTTTCGTCTCTGTTTACGCTGCTCTCGCTAGTTTCCCTAAAATATTATAAGGGATTCAATATTCGCTAGATTTCTTGGATTATTCATTCATGGGGATTCAGATTCGACATTGACCTTCAAAACATGAGAAAGATAGCCATTTCAATTGTAGATCATATATATATAAATATATAATACCAATGTGTTTATTTGATGACTGAATCATTGAGTCCACTACAAAAGTGCGAGGTTCTGCGGTTTCATTTATGACACCTCGCTGTTTATGGCCCATAAAATTGTATTCCCTGACGTTCATTTGTCGATACGAGTACGCACTTTATGTATTGCGGAGCAGGTGTCCTATAAAACGTCATATTTTATTCCACTCTTATACCCGTGATAAACTTTTTATTGCTTTTTATTGAAGGCTCCTGCTTGTATCCGATTATCCGATATTCAGAATGAAGTAAATACTCGTGGATAAATCTTTAATTTGCCGATTCATTCATATTGTCATTTCTGTATTTTTTCACGAGATTTAATTACAACGAGCTTTTATGGATAACATTATTATTCGAAATAAGGGGTAATAATTCTGTGCCTCCAGTGAATAAGGGAGTAAGACGAGTTATTCCCTTTGGTTTTTATTGCACCATTGGATTCAGCTCGTCAAAATACACAACATATCAAAAGGTCATATCTCTAGCTGCGTCCTAACCCATTTTTTCGAATGACCCAAACGGTATAAGTAGGGTGTGATTAACGGTATAAGTTACCTTATCCATCATTTTAGGCAATCGCAAAGGAACTATTCGTCTCGAGTCAAAAGTACCCACGAACACAAAGACGTATGTGTAGTTATACTTTTTGAATAAAGACTTAATTCATTTTGTTCCATCAGTCCTAACACTATTTTAGTATAAACGCATTTGTGTCATTTTTCTAACGTGAGCATAAAGGAACAACTCTTTTAGTGTCATTGGTTCAAGTGACGACATGAGACAGTTTGGCATTAATGCCGTGTTGCTATTGGTCTATTAATTGAATACTGCACGGAAACAACACACCATACCTATTCCTTATTATTTTTAAATCGTTTTTTTCAATAAATCTCCAACAACAAATCTTTATATTTTTTAAAAAAGGTATTTATCAGTTAACTTGGGATACTAATATATTTCTATGGAAATCAACTATTTTTTGCAATAGATATTAAAAATACAGTTAACACATTAAGTGCATTTAATGATATTATACTCTTTGTTTATATAAATACAGAACGATAATTGAATCATCTAAAAAAAGCCAACAAAAATGTTAAACTTATATTTTCTTCTTAAATAATTGGGTAAGTTAAAAAAAAAAACTCGTTTTTAATTTTTTTTTTAATTATATAACTACAATAATCAAGACAATAATATTATAGTCTATAATAGTCGCATAAAAAAAAGTATTTATAACCAGGCTTGACAATAATTATGAATATTGTTTTCTCCGCATATAGCGTTTTAGCCACTGTGCTTTGGTAATTTGTCTTTTTTATAGGAAAAAAATCCGCAATATCGATACTTCTTTGGTCCTGCATTTTCGTAAACAGTTTATGGATACTCTGGTACCACATATTTTGAAAAAATTGGGCTATTGTCACGTAGAGTCTCTTCAAAGTGCGTGCCACAAGTCGTATTTGCATCCAAGGCACCTTCAAATCTGTGCTTAATTTTGCATACAATCTTTGCGGCTCATTGTATTTTCTTTATTTATCTACATTATATTGATATTATATGATATAGACATTGTTAAAATTCTATATCATGCCGTAAAAAATCGCCACTGACCACCTATAACTTTTCCTGTATTAACTGAACATACAGGAATATGGTTTTCGGTCTTCTCTTATCTCTTTATAGTGCTTGTATCCTCGAATGTATACCACCATGACATTGTGGCGTTGCCACTTTTATTATCTATATTTTACGAAACGAAAAATCGAATTTTAAATTGATTCGACGATTAATTTTCACTAGGACAATAGTTAATACGCAAAACGCAATACGCAGTTGATACGTATTTAATACCAATACTCAATGATTGTCTCCTGCTAACCTGTACAGACTAGGCTCATTGTGGTGACTGGTGAAACATTGTATAGCATTAACAACATAGTACTGTATTATTGAAAGATCGATTAAACGTTTATTTTACAATCTACGACTTTCATTATACATGGGTAACAAAACCCCATAACATATTCGGTTTTACTCCGGACAACATCTTCAGCCACCCAATCCCCTTGCTTGAAGTCCAAATCCAGCGGAGGACAATAATCGTCATTTACTAAAATTGAAGGTTTTTCGTCCTAGTATAAAAGTTGTCTGGATCCCATTTTATACACAATCTATAGTATAATACTATAGATATCATGTGAAACGTGACTTGGAAAAAAATTATTCAAATAAATCACAAAATAAAAATTTGAAACAATCTTAAAAGTTACTAAAAGCCCAATTATACGTCAAAATGACGCACAACATCCTCTTTACAACCAAATGGCGGAATTTACCTGGATGAGCCAACTATGTACTGCTAGGTCTCGACGGCTAATAAGTTGGTTCTGGATTTTGCAGCGATTCGATGGTAAATATAGAAGAGTTCATACGTCAAATTTACGTAGATTGGACTTCTAGGGTTAAATGCATAAATACCTAAATGTTGCTTTGTTTTTATTATCTAATAACGAAAAAAAACCCGTTGATTTCATTCGTTTTTCAAGCTACGTGCATAGTTTTTCCACTAAAATGCCTCAATTGAGTCATAAAGTACACAAATTTCAAGCATAATAAGTCACATCATTTCTATAAAACCAAAACTGGCAATAATATAAGTCGTGTTGTGCGATTATGAACATAGTGCATAAGGGCATAAGGCGTTATATTGCAAAGAGTAAAAAAAAAATTATGTGAATACATTGAGTTATTCCATGAAGTACTCGTTCATAAGGCCACAACTACAAAAAAACACGAAAAAAGTATATTTATGGGGTTGTTACAATATGTGTTCCTATGTAAAAATATAGTCTAACATCATATCTTACACATACAAGCTTAAAATTTTGAATTACTAAAGATTTAGTATTGATATACAGTTTTTTGTCTCTCCTGAAAAGTGCTGTTTTTGAGTTATTCCCTTATTCACTGGAGGCACAGAATTAGTTTACACGTTTTATTACCGATACGTTTTACGATTGCTATCAACTAGGCTATAAACTCCAAATGTTCGTCTAGAGATTGAATCTAGATGAATTATTATACACATTAAGGTGTTGGAGAACTGTATGACTAAGTATAGGTACTAAATACCTATTGAACTAGCAGTTTTATATTATTGCATACATATTATTGCGTACAATTTAACGACAAACAGTACACCACTTAATAAAAACTTCATTTAAAGAACAAAATAATATATGTATGTTTGAGTTTGCATTCAATTATTCCTAAACTCCCATCAGTAGCAGCATAATATCCTCCCTTATAACTTTTTATATTTTGTTAGATAGCATTTCTTAATTTATATTTTATATGTAGTAATTTTGTGTAGGTAATAAATTACCGTTATACCTACCGAATTTTAAGTAGATACCATTTCATAACGTAAGTATATAATTTTCGATTGGAATTCGATGAATTTTTGGTGGGAACTTAATATTTCACTACGCCAAGCCTACTACAAGGCTAGGCTTGAGGGTCACCAAGGAATAATGAGTTCTTCATTCAATATATGTTTGTAAAACAATGATTAATTATTGATGTTAAATTGAAACAAAAACTGTTGTTCCGTGTTCGCCTTTTTAAAGTACATATATGATATGTATCGCTAAATTCACGTATTTTATATTCAAACGTACAGTGGAACTAGAACATAATTTCCAGAATTAAAAGGACTACCTTTATATTATATATTTTTTTATGAACCTTGATTTTCATATACGGAAATGCATTAGGTTTGTTTACTTAACAATGTAAACTCTTTACACTTGCCCTTACATTTTCCTACAAGGTCTATTTCAAGGTGAAGAACGCACTTAAACTTTTATGAAAACGTGCTTACGTGGCCACAATCATCTTGTCAAGCATTGAAATATTAGGGTACGCCATTTTAGTCAGGTGCCGACCATTACATTCATTCTGTCTAACAAATTCAATTCAAAAGGTTTCTTTTTCCGATTTCTAACAAAGCGAAGACTTAAAAATATTTAATTTCACCCGAAATGTCTCTTTATGCGAGTAATTCTTTATTTCCAACAACAATATCTGTACCTAATGGTTTTCCTCCGCGAATGGAGGATAAATCGAGAAATAAAATAATTTTCTTGGACGTAACTCCAGCTCAATCCCCATATTTAAGACCGGCTTCAAAGAATTCTATAGTGCCAATTAAAGATAACCTAATTATTCCGGAAATCTACAAGGACATTGTTTACGAAAATATAAAGCCCGTCTTTACCCTGCTGCGTATTATGGGGATATTGCCGCTCACGAGACCAACGGCAGGCTTAAACCAATTTCAGATTGCATCACCCTCAATGCTCTATTCTATGGTTATATACATTTGTTTGGTCGGATACGTTCTTTATCTTTCCCTACACAAAGTGCAAATCTTGCGAACGGCTGAAGGCAAATTTGAGGAAGCTGTAATAGAATACCTTTTCACGGTATATCTTTTCCCAATGCTGGTGATCCCAATAATGTGGTACGAGACGCGTAAAATTGCAGAGACTCTAAACGGATGGGTTAGTTTCGAGGTAAATGAAGTATATTTACAAGTATACCTACCATTAATTTTCATTTAATTCCTCGCACCATTATTATTCTGTACAATGACGTAACATATATCAAGCTCACAAAAACCATTGTAGGTAATGTTAGTTTTGCAGACCTTTTCTTACCTTAACAGCTGGCCTTTTGGCCTAGATATCAACAAAGGAAAAAGTTAAGTAATGTTTTTCTTGTGCCATCGTAAAGCAATCCTTCTGACATTATATTTCGATGTTTAGGATACAAAAAATATTTTCCGTATTGTGCTTTAATTATTCAAAGGCAAAATCATCCCGAAAGTGTCGGATCTTTACCATAATCCTTTAATCTTAGGGAATATAATTATTAAGTACTAGCGGTCCGCCCCGGCTTCGCCCGTGGTACATATTTACGTTTTCTCTACATAAAAACCATCCTCGTACTTCAAGGAATATAATAGAAAAGAATTATCGAAATCGGTTCAGCCGTTCACACGTGATGCCATGACAACGCGAAACGGGTGCAGACCCGCCACCTTTTTATAGCTCCCGCCGCGAAGCGCGTCGAACGCGGCAACTGATACACAAAAATAATCCTTATGGCTGCATGATTCTGTATTCACGCGCGATGACTTATAGCGTATTTCATGTATAACTTTGGTGTTTCTACACCGATTTACATGATTCTTTTACTATAACCTGCCCAGGAGTATGAAGAATAATTGTGCCAAATTTGGTTAAAATCCGTCGTGTAGTTTTTATTTCTATAACGAATATACAGACAGACAGACAGACAGACAGACAGACAGACAAAAATTTTACTGATTGCATTTTTGGCATCAGTAGCGATCCCTTATCACCCCTTCATAGTTTTTTTTTAGATATATTTCATGTACAGAATTGGCCTCTCTACAGATTTATTATAAGTATAGATAAGAATACACCTGAGTTAAAAGAGGAAGAATTCTATTAATTAAAGACGACAATAATTTAAATATCTACTTAATCTTTTGAATAATTCAAAACTGAAATATGACTCTTACGCTCATATTAAAAAAAACTCGGGTAATTATAATATAATTTGGTATTAACAATGGTAATGGTATGGCCACTTAGATTAGTATAATATCACTGTTCATTTTTTTTAAATTAATTGACACTAATCTTAATTACTAGATTTTTCCTTTTTAAATTAAGCTTTAAGTACCTACTTGGGACAAACAAACCCTCCTCCATAAATATTTTATTCATAGGTTTACTGCGGCCTACCGATTCGCTCGCTTGGTTCATTCTACGATTAAATAAAATACTAGTTTCATAGTAATTTAAAGCAAGTGTTTTAATACTAACTAGACAATATTCTGTGTATTTGTTTGCAGTTAGCCTACAAAGCTTTGTCCGGTCGAGTTCTTCCTATAAAACTTTACAAAAAAGCTCTCGCTATTGCGACTATTATTCCTATATTGTCTACAACATCAGTTATTATCACTCATGTTACGATGGTACACTTCAAAATGATGCAAATCCTACCTTATATATTTCTTGAAGTGTTAACATATATATTGGGTGGATATTGGTATCTTTTATGTGAGGCGTTGAGCGTGTGTGCTAATGTTCTCGCCGAAGACTTTCAACAGGTAACGTACCTATACTTTATAATGTGACATTATAGTTTATTTTTTTTATTTATGTCTCTTTATTCGCACATGACTAGATATTTTATGATAGAGAAGAAGAAAGAGACGTAAATATCTTTATTTGAAAATCGTATTTGGGTTGAAAAAGTTAAGGTTACGTAGCCGTAACTCGTAGCGATCTCTACGAATCTCACTATCCTAACACTATGCTCACACAATACTTCTTCGAGCTTATGGTCAGTATAAAGAAGTACCGGGGCAATGTGGGGATATTATTATTGTATATAAAGAACAGAATTCTAAGAATAATACCTATACCTATTTCCAGGCTCTCCGTCACATTGGACCGGCAGGAAAGGTCGCTGAATATCGCGCTTTATGGTTGAGACTAAGCAAATTATCTCGGGACACAGGCATAGCCAATTGTTATACTTTTACTTTCGTCAATCTTTATCTTTTCCTAATTATCACTCTGTCTATTTACGGGCTGCTGAGTCAAATATCCGAGGGATTTGGTACAAAGGATATTGGCCTGGCGTTGACGGCTTGCTGCAGTATTTTTTTGTTATTTTTTATCTGTGACGAGGCGCATTATGCATCACATAATGTAAGTTTTAAACATTTTAATATATTAGCCTGTAGTAAATAGAAGAACTTTTGAATTTAAAAAAAAATGATTAAAAAATTTTGAAAATTATTCATTAAAATTTATTGTATTTAGGTACGTACAAACTTCCAAAAGAAACTGCTCATGGTTGAACTATCCTGGATGAACACAGATGCCCAAACAGAGGTGAATATGTTCCTGAGGGCAACTGAAATGAATCCCTCACAAATAAGCCTTGGAGGATTCTTTGATGTCAATCGGAACCTTTTTAAATCGGTAAAACACTCAATAAAAATTTATAAAATGTTATTTAGAACTTACGAATGTATAATTATATACCTAGGCGAAAATTTGCCAATTTTCTGCTACCAATTAAGTGCAAAATATATACCTACAAGAAGACCATCCAAAAGTGATTGTATTGTACCTCAAGCTGAATCTTAATATATTTAAATTGCTTTTAGCTCCTAGCTACAATGGTGACGTATCTTGTGGTGCTACTACAATTTCAAATTAGCATTCCTGATGATAGTCAAGCTATGGAATCCGATGAGATGGATGAACAGGCAACCAGTGGAATTGTTGACGAAATAACAACTACTACGACAATCGCAACGACGATACTCACTACTTTAGCAAAGAAAAAAAAGAAGAATTAGTTAGTACAACTCTTATAACAACCCATAAATTAGTATATTATAGTATTAAACTATAATATACTAATTATATGGGTTATAATATACTAATTATATATATTAGTATAATCCTTTCCAAAGGTTGCCTGGCAGAGATCGCTTGAAAGCGATAAGGCCGCCTATTTAACACGTGTACAAGCTTATCTTATATGTTTTTCTCTTTTCTTTTTCTTATCTTCTGTAGGTACTTAAGTGTGTGTTAAATAAAGAATTTTGTATTGTATATTATGTAATTATTAAGTTAGAGAAATAGATGCATAGCATAGTAATATACCCAATATGTATTAAATTTGATATTAAAATTAAAACTACAGTAATGTTGTTAGATTTTAATTTTATGTGTGCAGACTCAAATAAGTTGTTAGGTAATTAAATATTATTTAGGAATTTTAATAGATAAAATAAAACCTTTTTAAAGTACCCGAGTGTATTTTATCAAATTTTATGTTGTGGACTATCCTACCATTCATAACCAACCTACTATAGTAGGTTGTTAATAAGTTATAACTTATTATAAACACGGTTGACGGTAGTTTGTAAGAATGCATGTATGTATGAATGAGGTATGAATGTATGTTTGTTACTTTTTCACGCAAAATCACATGTAAATTTAATATTAAAAGATCGAATCTATTATATTTTTATCCCTTTACCTCGCGAATGTGGCCGCGGGGTCTACCTAGTATTTAATCAAATAAAAAAATTAACATCAGAGTTCAAGTGAATACTGAATTTAGAAATAAACAATAGTTTATACAACCACTAGCTGTGCTCCGCGGTTTCACCCGTGTGGCTCTCCTTAGCGTGATGATATACATATAGCCTATAATAGCCTTCCTAGATAAATGGACTATCTAACACCGAAATAATTTTTCAAATCGGACCAGTAGTTAATGAGATTAGCGCGTTCAAACAAAAAAACAAACTCTTCAGCTTTATAATATGAGTATAGATTTTCAATCAATTCAATTCACTTTTTTTATGAATGGCAGTACTGCTGTTACCACAGCTGGACGCTGGTACGGTTTTCTTTAAATTTAATTGACATCTATCAATGTCAGCTTGAAAGAATATTCCGGAGTTTTATGTGTCAAAGGAAGTTACTAATAACTTTACAGCTGCATTCTTGTTTTATCTATAAAACGCCTAGTCAAGCGGCTTTAACATAGTTTCTAGAAAGTTAAAAACAGTTTGCTGTAAAACCCAATAAACAAAACACACAAACACAACAATGGTCGATTACAGCAAGTGGAAGGATATTGAGGTTGGTCTTATATCAATTTTATTTTAAACTTTACGGTTAATATATTGTAAACATTGTGCTATTTTTCAGTTGTGTATTACGTTACATTTATATTCGTTTCTAATTTATTAACAGATATCCGATGATGAAGATGAAACTCACCCAAACATTGATACGCCGTCGTTATTTAGATGGCGTCATCAAGCCAGAGTCGAAAGAATGGAAGAAAGAAAAAAGGAAAAACAAGAACATGAACAACGTAAGGCTGAGAATATTAGGAAACTTAATGAAACCAAAAAGAAGATAAATGAGGTGGCACCTGACAGCTCAGATATGGATTCACTGAAAAAAGCCCTTGCCGATTTAGAAAATGAGCAAAAGGAGATACAGAAGAAAGAAGACGAATTAAGAAAGAAAGAAAAAACGACTCCATGGAATGTGGACACAATAAGTGAACCAGGGTTTACTAAAACAGTAATTAATACGAAACCCGCTAGGCCTAGAGATGAGAATTTGACTGAAGAAGAAAAGGAAGCGAAGATGAAGAAATTCATAAATGAAAATGAAAAACTTCTTAAGAAATTTGGTATGTTAAGAAAATATGATGACTCAAAACAATTTCTCCAAGAGCACAACCAGCTTGTGTGTGAAGAAACAGCTAATTATCTAGTTATTTGGTGTATCAATTTGGAAATGGAGGGGGTGAGTAAACTTATACAATAATCTATTTCTATTCCTTTAGGGCAATTTGTAAGTAAAATGGGACTACAAATTAAAGATGCCAAATTCTTTGAATTCATACAATTGTACTCAAATTTTTAAGTAAAATAACTGAGATTATTTGCTATCAGCACTTAATCTATAAATTATTAATGAACCTAATTATGTAATATTTATATTTATGTATATGCTTTCAGAAACATGAGCTAATGTCCCATGTAGCTCATCAGACTATCTGTATGCAGTACATGCTTGAACTATCAAAGCAATTAGATGTGGATCCCCGAGCATGTATTGGATCATTCTTCTCAAGGTATTTTTAAGTTATGTTTTTTTTTACATCATGTCTCTGCCATCAAAAATGGATTTTTACAGAGCATATAAAAATTAAAAAGTGGCAAGGTATAGCAAACTCACAAGATTCATTCCATAGATATCAAAAATCTCAAGAATTTTTATTGTGCTATCATCATACCCTGACCGCCTCCTTGGTACAGTGGTTGACACGTGAGCGTAGAACCGAGGGGTCTTGGGTTCGATTCCCGGTGGAGACGAAGAAAAAAAAATGTCTCGGTCTGGTAGGACACAGAAGGCTGATCACCTACTTGTCCCAAAAGAAAATTGATCAGTGAAACAGATGTATACATAATACATCTGCCCCTTACTACACTATGGGGACACGGGACTTCACTTTTATCATCATACCTAGAAAATTGACCCAATTAACATGTTCACAGAATTCAAGTAGCAGAAAAAACATACAAAGACTCCTTTGATGATGAACTTGAACAATTTAAGAAGAGGATTCAAAAGAGAGCGCAAGAGAAGATACAAGAGGCTATCAAAGAGCAAGAGGAAGAGGAAAGACAAGCCAGACTGGGGCCAGGTGGTCTAGATCCTGTGGAAGTTTATGAAGAACTGCCTGATGTAAGTGGTAGTTATATCTGTAGTTGACATATAGTATTTTTTTAATAAAGTAAATGCTTCCCAAAATTTATCAACTTTCTGGTCTAAATATTTAAATTTAATTCAGAAGATACAGTATTGGCTATTCATTATTTACTATGAGAATTTATTATTTAGGCAAATTTACACTATTGTTTATTATTGTTTGGCATTAGCTTTTTATCTCAAACCTATTTTTATTTCATTAATTAATAATTATTCTAAATTACTATTTCCTGTTACATAAATAAATAAATATATGGAATATAAATAGTATCAAGAGAACTTGCTATGTTCACACTCCTTTTGTGTGTATCATAATATGTATTCTATGATTGGAGGATAATGTTACAGGAATTGAAGAAATGCTTTGATGCTCAAGACGTCCCAATGCTTCAAGCAACTATAGCGAAAATGCCAGAGCAAGAAGCTATTTATTATATGAAAAGGTGTGTGGACTCCGGCCTATGGGTGCCAGGAAATAATGACGAAGAACCTACTATGAAAGATAATAGCGGACAGCCTTCTGAAAAAGATGTAGTGCCTTCTATCAGTGCTGAAGAATTAGATTAAGTTCTATGATACCTTGTACATAAGTTAAGCCACATGGCATTTGCATTTTATAATTTTTGCAGTATAATTGAAATACATAAATAGTAATAGTATTATTTCATTGTTTTCCACCTAACCTTCAGTGGATGTTGTGTACAGAACAACGCTTATTATGAACCCAATATATGCTGGAGATTATGTATGAATTTTTATTTATTCCTCCTATCCAATTTAATTCCCCTCCTGATTATATTATGCAATTGTTGTATCGTTTATTATTCTCTGCATAAATAACATATTTTGTGATTAACCTTATCATCAGGTCATCAAACTCAGTTCAGTGATGGCTTCATTGAGTGATAGATAGCGTTAGCCTACTAGGTATTAAGTATTCTGTCATAGAGTTACTTTCTCTGTGTAAAAGAAAAAATAACAGATATAAACACACTTTCGCTTTTATGACATAGGGCCATAGGACTTTTCACGTCAGTAAATATTGGTGGTAAATGTTAAAAATATGTTATGACGATTCAAAAGTGCTTTTTTATTAGAAGTCTACTTGAAAATGATCTAATCTTTCAATCAAAATATATTTTAACTGCTTCATCACGCAACCATCCACTCACCCAATAGAAGTAACAATAAAGTTGAAAGGTGTAGACAAGGTGAAATCGCACTGGGAGCAGCGAATTAAAATGTAGTCTCTTTTTCGTACTTCCTTTGGTGCGTTAGAATGTCGTTTTAAAGTTCGAATGTTGGTAATCTATCTACACCTTTTACTTATAATATCAAGTAGAAGGATAAAATAAAACGAGTGTATAACTTGTACTTTTTATATAACAAAACTACGTAAATAGTGTGAGAGAGGTGCGGCCGCTACGTTAGCACGTGCGGCGGCAGCTGCGGCCGGCCCTCCAGCTTGCTGTAGTCCAGGTGAAATTCTTTCGCCACCTATAATAGTAAATTTAATTAAATATTTATTGAATGTTCTGTTTAGTTATGCTTTCTTAATACAATCTATCTGTATTGAGTACCTATTAAAAATTATCTTTAAATATTTTAACAATTATTTTCGATTTCATTTACACAAATTATAAAGAGAAAGATTTGAACGAAAGAAATAAACTCTAACAGTATCGATTTTAAAAAATCTTTAATTATTTGAAATCTACATTTTTCCTGAATAACATAAGCTATTTTTTATCTCGCATCTACCCAGGCAAGGCCGGGGCAAGCAACTATTTATATGTGGTCAGTCTGATTGAATATCACATTCTGAATATAAACTTAACCCTTAACAGAACTACGACTCTTCCAGCAAACTGAGCCAACTAACTAAACTATGTATTACATCAGCTAATCATTCTTACTCTTACTTACAAACTATAAACTTGACATACATTTGTCGTAAATACATAATATAAAAAAGAGGAATATACCTTACGCCAATTATGCGCATCGAAAAAGTAATATGTGCCCCGTTCGTACGTGGACGTTTTCTCCACCATCGGCATGCCGGGCGCCTGCGAGATCCACACCTTCTCCTCCGTGTGATACCGCCACTCGCGGTTATATCTATAATAAATAATAATAAATATTATAGGACATTATTACACAAATCGACCTAGTCCCACAAAACTCAAACTCAAACATTCATTTATTCAATTAGACTACTATTTAGTAGCACTTTCGAATCGTCATTACATAAGTATTTTTAACATTTACCACCGATTCGGAAAGCAGTATCTATGGAGAAGAATCGGCAAGAAACTCCATAGTTGCTCTTTTAAATCATGTCAATATTACATAATGTGTAACTTATATCTAACTACACAGTAAGCTCAATTAAGGCTTGTGTTGTGGGTACTAGACGACGATAAATATAATATTTAATAAATACATATATAGATAACACCCAGACCCAAGAACGAATAATTGAGTTCATCACACAAATATTTGCCCTGACCGGGGATCGAACCCGGGACCGTCGGCTCAGTAGGCAGTTACTTTACCACTGCGCCAACCGCGTCGTCAATATCTGAACACGTTATACAATAATAATTACAATTTTGTGCATCATTTGTACCATAAATAAATACATGCAAATGCCGTTCTTCCTTTTTGGGTCTACATATTGGTGCGAATGAGAGCGACAGGCATTTTTGTAAACCTATAAATGTTCAGGAGTCATCTTGGTATTTCTACCAGTAGAGCCACAACACAAAACGCGTAGTGAGCGTCACATATGCACCAATAATATTTTTTTACTATACAATCTATATCTCTAATACATGGTTTATTATAATTATAGTGTTTATCTTTCTTTATAAATAAACAATCATTGTATAAACTACTACTTAATTTTAAAGCTTAATGTCAATAAAAAAGATTACACTTACAACTCAGCGGCGGCGGCAATTTGCAGTACGTCTCCGACGAAACAGTAAAATAGATAAAAAAGTAAATCCTCTTTATATCGACTCAGTCGTAGAGGTGCTAATTTTTCCCTAATTGATCCGTTTATCAGGTATTCAGGAGGAACATGATAGTCCATGTCTTGAGGCCTGTAAATAACCATGAAAATTATAAATTATTTTGTACTAGAAAAAGCCAACATTTTGATTTGCATACTTGGCTACGGAACTTATTTTCGAAGTTTGTTCTCGCTTATAGTATGTGTAGAAAATATTTTCAACTTCTTTTAGCTTGACAAATGTTTATTTGCACATTAAGTTTTAAATGCGTTTTTAGCCAACCTGTTTGGATTATAATCTGCATATGTTAGACAATTTACTATATTATTTTATTATCAGTAGAAATTTATACAACTTAACAATTACTTTCAATTTATTTTACACATTATAATGATAAAAAGCTACCTTATATCCTTATTTATTACATAAAAATTCCAATTACCTGCAAGGCGTATCCGCCCAAGGCCCCGCGAACGTTAAATAAAGGTTGTCCGGCGAATTCAGATTGAGTCCGAGCGCGGTGAGATCCTGCCCTAGCGCCAACGACACGAGACTGGGGTCCGACTCCGCGGCTCGGATGAACGTTAGCAGGCCAACGATGCCAAACTGGTTGGGTATCATTGTCTCGGGGATGTTCGTCACTTTGCCTGGAATTTTGTGTTGTTATTTATATTTTCTTATGAATATATTATTGTATTATTACTAGGGTTGCATCCGATACCCAAATTCTTCCCTTAGTAAAAGAAACTTGCATTGATGAGTACTTTCACCTGCTTTATTAAAAAATATGATCTATATAATTTTTTAAGATAAAATTTAATTCACAAGTGGAGTCAGGGCAAGTAGCTAGTGTTTTAAAATATTGGTTAATTGCCTAAAAATTAACCTATGTCTCTTGTGATTTATTTATTATACCTTCATTTTTGAATTCACAGTAAGCGTATCGGTATCGGTATCGCCGATATTTTTATAAGAGTATCGGTATCGTATCGGC
The DNA here is from genome assembly GCF_061535395.1 of Colias eurytheme. Classification (NCBI taxonomy): domain Eukaryota; kingdom Metazoa; phylum Arthropoda; class Insecta; order Lepidoptera; family Pieridae; genus Colias; species Colias eurytheme. Next base: position 4,923,389 of record NC_142999.1, on the reverse strand, counting down.
GAAAAGGCGTATCGATGCATCCCTAAATATTACGTTCTTAGGAAAGGCAGTCAGGGGAAGATTTGTTGTTTGATGTATTGGATGTTTTAATAAATTTTATATAGGGGAAAGTTAATTTTTTTTCAGTTGTTTCTGTTTCATAGTTAGTCTGGCTTTGTACCCATTTTTAATAAAATGGTAATTGTCATAAAAGAGTAACACTTTTGATGTAATAATATTGAGGATGATAATCTTGATGTTACGCATGCATTTGCATGACGTTATGCATTTTCTGTGATGTAAATTACAGTTACGACAATTTCCTTTCTTATACTATTTAATGAGGAAAAACAAAACAAATACTTCTTCATTAAATCTATAAAAAATACGACACTATTTTATATTATTAGGTTAAATTAAACATGCAATTAATATTTTACATGTGATACAAATATGAACTACAAACTAAAAGCACAATACAACTTATATATTTAATGCGGTAAATAAATAAAATATATTGCATGCTGTAAAGACGTGATAAATAATAAACTGAATATAACATGCTCACTAACATATTATTATTAACTATTCTTTATTTTTTACTAATCAAACACTAAACATCAAAAGACAAAAATTTGATTTGCAATAATAATTTCATCTAAACTTTACAACCAATGATCAAAGACATTTGACAGTAAAAAAAAAACAAAATAAACTAACCATAGACAAAATTGTCGCACGTAAAAAAAAACACATGTAAACATAACTAAAACGCGAACCTACGTTTAAAACATGCCTGGAATACATACTACAATTATTGCAATCACTAAGAACACCGACATTCTACATGAACATAACATTTTAATCACATCCATACAATTCCATTTGTTATACACACCATAAAATTCCGAATGTGCTCCTTGACTGACAACTTTGGGGAAGAAAAAGAAATATGTGTCATTTTATGTTAGTCTATGAGTAACTTGTATCATGCACATTATTATAAATTGCATTTTAAATAAACAATGAATAATGAATATTTATTGTTTAGTATAATTAGAAGTTATTTCATCACACCACATCCTATTCCAATACAATAAATGAATCCTAAACCTTTTCTTTTAATTAATTATAGCTATTATTTAATGTGATATTTCACTGTAAAAGAATAATATAAAATATTTACAATATCTTACATAAGTTTATGCTTATTAATATTTTGTAGCAACCTTCTAGCTATTAGCTAGCAATCAACATGCCTTGGTAAAAACCATATTTTCTTGCTGGTTCTACTATTTTAAGATTTACATACCTTCAGTTGTTAATATATTAATGCGTCTTAACACTTTGCAGGTTATTCAAAGTTTCCGTAAATCAAGTCTAATTGGTTTTTTATGTAAAAGTATGTGCTGTATAGCGCTGAATGTGCTATAGAGTTTGAAATTTGTCCATACAATACAGATATAATGTACCAACCTTTAGAGTGTTTCTGTGAGGCAACATGTATGACAATGTTTTCTCGACGGTATCCTTGTCAAATATCTACACATAGGCGTAGGCGTAGTACACATAGGTTCAGGCGAGGTCTGTATGGCCTTACGCGCCGGCTTATCGTGCGCGTGTGCAAACTCGCACCGACTACACCGTGAGACATTATTAATTGTACTTACTATACAATCCATCCCCATACTGTACCAATCTTCGAGCGAGGTTTATATTTGTTTTATAAAAAAACCATCAGCATATTATGCTTGCTTGGCCCATACATATTTAACGTACCGTACCGTAGTCGACGAGTTTTGAATTACAGTACAAACAAAAAAATTGGTTGTTTGTAAAGTAGGTTTACGATCGAGATATTTACGTGATAACGTCTTATTGGTGGCAGCGCTCGAGATGAGACGGGAGATCGGTCCGTCTCTCTCTCGGTATACCTGCGATCGCGCTCGTGAGGTTTTGGTGTGACACAAGTTTCTGAACATGTCACCCGACTAAAACGATTTTAAAAACGTTATCATGTCAATAAAACAAACTTCGACACTGCTCTTTGCTCGTCAACACAAACATATAGTAAGTACCGCGACCAACCTTCAGGCGAGGTCTGTATGCCCTTCCGTGCGGGCTTGTCGGGCGCGTGCACGAAGTCGTGCGGCGCGGGCTGCGGCGGCGGCACGCCCGCGCCCGCGCTCGACGTGCCCGGCAGCGCGGGGAAGTCCTCCGACGACATCGTGAACTCCGACTGCTCGGCGGTTGGCTGCTTGACCATACCCACTGTGGATGGGTGGAGAATGTTTAGTGGTTTATTATTCATTATGGCGTAGCACATAATGCACACCACATTTTAATTTTTTTTATATACATATCACACCAACAACAACAAATACATTTTTAAAGTACTTATTAAATAGCTTTCTGGCCCTGGTTTCGACCCCTTGTCTAAAACTTAATAAAAAACCTTCCTCTTGAATCACTCTATCCATTGTGTAGTTTTAAATATGTAAGCATAACTACATACAGACATTATGACAGACGCCGTAAGTAACTTTGCTTTCGATTCTTTGCATTGGTTATAATTAACTTTTTTGCATCACTGTTTTGTATAGGACCATACAAAAAGTCAGTTATAAAGTGCATATTCACCGTAAGGTTTAGAGCCGGGCGGGGGCGGCGCCGCGGCCGGCGCCTGGTCGCCCGCCCCTCGCGCCGTCAGCGACGGGAACTCGCTCAGGTCGAGCAGCGGCGGCGTCGACGTGTCCCCGCCCTCGCCGAACACCGAGTGGTAGTTGTTGCTCGCGTTGAACCGCGACAGGTTCGCCATGCTCGACTGGAACGTGCAAACTTAACGTTATTTATATTATTAGGATGTAAGAAATTAAGTTTTGCTGCACAATAATTTGACTTTTATTTTACCACCAAAGGAAAGGCAACATAATTCTGCACTGACACACATAATACAAGTAAAAAGCTCAACAATTAAAATTATAAAACTTATCAGTAATCCATACTAATATTATAAATGCGAAAGTAACTCTGTCTGTCTGTCTGTTACTCAATCACGCCTTAACTACTGAACCAATTTGCATGAAATTTGGTATAGAGATATTTTGATATCCAAGAAAGGACATAGGCTACTTTTTATCCCGGGAAATAGGATAGGTTTTATCCCGGAAATCCCACGGGAACGGGAACTATGCGGGTTTTTCTTTGACTGCGCGGGCGAAGCTGCGGGTGGAAAGCTAGTGTAAAATAAGACTAGGAGTTAAAGGACTAAAGTTTCTGTTTCTCTTCCTTTCGTGTCACAACATACATTTTAAAGTGCAGGATGATTGGGCTACTATTTACTGCTGTGACATATTTTATTACCATGAGAATTTCCTTTAACAGTGCAATTAAAGCCCCATTTACAGTTTTGTTATGTATGACTAACTAGTTTTAATTACTAAACCAAGTATTAAAACTCTACCAACATAAGAATGTTACATTATTCCTAAATAGAATATGTAAGTTAATTGCAACCCTAAAACTCTTGAAGGCTCAACTGTGCATAAATCATTAATATTTCTATTCTAACAAACATATTTGTCCATAAATATGAATCCAAAATATTGTAACTTAAAAATGGGGATACTTATAATTATAATATAATTAAAAATCAACATGACTTAACTTGCACTCACCCACTATATTATAGTGATCACAAAAAAAGAGAAAGACTAATCTTTACCAAGCTTTATGTGTACAATGTATGTTAGTACATTTGTCTAGTAGAGTGTAAGTAAATTGAAGAGTTTGTCAAGCAATCATAGTTTTTGTATATAATTAAAATTGAGGCCACTGTGTCAGCTGAAGAAATAACTATGTCAATGTTGTATTGTGCTGCATAAAATGTATAATGTATTCATACATTTAGTGAACAGATTATGAAGGGACATTTTACATTTATTTTTAACAAAAAACGAATATCATAGAGAAATAATAAAATATGTAACAGGCTGAACTACATCCATTATATCTAACTAAATTGATATGAAATATTAAGATTGTATTTCAAAATTAGCCATTACCGAATACCAAAAATATCTCACACAATTGTAGCATTGATATTCTTTACTAGCCTTATGATAAACTGATGTTTTTATCAGACAGGTGAAGCTAATAAAAGCAAGTTAAAAAAAAGAACAATTCTGTTCACCAACATACCATAGAATTTGAGTTAGCTTGCGACAGTGGCGTCGCCATTGGTACCCTCCGATCAGCAAATGCTCGCTGTCCGAATAACGTTGACCTAGATGCCATAGAGGGGGGTGCACCACCGGGCATCGCCGTCGAACCCCGGCCCGGTGACAGCGGCCCACCAAATGTTGGCGTCACATGTCCTGACACTCCGCTGACGAGACCCGAACCGACGCGCCCACCGACGCCCCCACTTACGAGGCTTCTAGGCGCTTGTTGATAATTCAAGTTTGCCATACCCTGAAAATGTTTATACATATATCTATAAGTACGGAATTTGTTCATTTTGTGTAAGTTAATATTTATCTTAATCCATCAGGCCCCGGAATCACAGACACAATAGAAAATCTATTGTGTCGCGGTCGGATCTGGCCGTTCAGGGCTCAATGGGTTAAATAATTTTTGAAGTAAGTATATGTAGAGTTAGTTAAGACAGCGAATATAGGATTAGAGAAATTTATTTCAAACATAAGGGAGTGAATATGGTATGACAAGAATACAAATGATGATATAACAACATGAATTAAAAATTATTGTATCTCTAAGCTACCTTTCTAGTTATCTTTTACTGTATTAATATGAGGTACAGCTAAATGATTGTTATCACTACACCTATAAAAAGGAGAACTAAAAGATTCAAAGGCAATAGACACTGTAAGCTGAACATGTAAAGTTATTTTACCTGTTGAATTGAATTATTAATAATCTGATTTGAAATTGTGGAATATGTATGAATTCTAATAAAAGACTCCTACTTAGGGTGCACTCACACACATCAGTCACCGTCAAGTCACCGATGACTGATCGGTGACGGTTTGTGTACGTATCCACAAACACCAGTCACCGTCATGTTGTCCGTCAGTCACGTCGCCGGTTTGACTGAATCATTGAACACATACATCAGGTTAGTCAGTGATTAGACGTGTGTCACGCTAGAGAACATGTAGCAATTATTGACGGTAGCACGACGCTGACTGAACTGAGACGTGACGGCACCGGGTGAGTGGGGATAAAAGTATGATACATGTATGGAAAGATTATTTGACGTGCCTGACCGGTGACGTCACTGATAGATTTCGTGCCGGCGACTGTCGTGTGGGAACAGAGTCATACTAGAACTATTGATACATATTTTTTTTTGATCCTGTCCGGTGACGTGCCGTGACGGTGACTGATGTGTGTGAGTGCACCCTAAATGTTAAGCTTAGGACTATCATGTTTACATACACGAGATTGATTAACAGATAATTTCTTTAAATAATTCATTTTCATAATTTGCAATATACTTTCTATATACACATTCCAATTAATGTGATTCTATTAATACTAACATTGCACTGAGAAGTTTGATAGTTTTTCCAATTATTTCTTGGTGTCTTCGATATTAATTTGCATTTCTTTGTTTTGGATAAATAAATTTAGCTGACTGAATAGATAATCCTAGAGGGGAAAATGCACCTTCAATTAATATGTACTAATTGATACCATAGAAACAGGTGCAGCAGAATATAAAGATTAAATACAGAATTAGTGTGGACTTCTAATAAATAAGAAATACGATTAAATAGTGCCCTACATGTTGTCACTTGGTACAAATAATGTCATGGACAGCTGGAATTTAAATCTGCAAATTTAACTTACAGTTTTAACGCAAATTTACAATCAAAGGTGATAAACAAAAAATGTAAATGTTAACTATATGTAATAAGTAAACAATTTGGCATGTTGGATAATTTTTATGTGATAAAAACAAGTCAATAATAACAAAAGTTGGTATACGTAGATCAAGATGGTTATTTATTCTCCTGTCAAACAATGGCGACCCTGGAAGACGTTCCAATTTCAGATCACCATCAAATAAAATAATAAAATATTTACCTAATGTGTCAACGTCAGTCCTCAATTCTTATTTTAGTAACAGTATGGATAGTTCATACTCATAAACACCTTGAGAATATTAAATATTTCCACTTGAATGAAATAAACAAAAGTTTGTTGACTGTTCAATTTTTCAGTATTTAGCATTTAATGCACCAACTAAAAAATATCCAGGGCTATTTTTCCATGGAACACTGCTATAAAACACCCAAAACTTTATACATTTTTACGTCACTAGTTTGTATTTTAACAATTTCACTCAGATTTGTCGTAAGCCACATTACCCTAAACAACTGGCGGCCATATTGTTAGAGCGGAAATTTACAAATTCAGTCACCTTTCAGGCCTATACACAAACTATTGATTTATTTAGCAATAAAATACAGATTTGTGTGTGATTATTAATATTAAACAATTTTTTTATTTTATCTATTTAATTTTGTCTATTCAGTATCATATATTTTTAAAAACTATAATTTAGATGGTCTATTGATCTTTCATTAAAAAATAACATGAAGTAAAAAGTTACCGCATGAAATTATTAAATCCATAGATCTCAATAACTTAGATATTAATATATGATTATTTATTAAAGATATTAAATATTAAGTAATTTTCAAGTACTGATGCTTCTCCAATTTTGTGATAACGAAAGCCTTAGTCTTAATAACCTATATAAAGATTTGAAAGTAAAACCTGCTGAGAATGGTTAGTTTTCACACTAGCTCGCTTTTTCATGCTGCATTTTAGTTTAAAATTAAATTTTAATCTACTTCAGAACTTAACCTTAACGTTACACAATTTTTTCAAAGAATTACTATAATTATTGAAGCTACTTACTGCTTTAATATGGTCTTCATTTAATAATTTCAAAACTACCGTCATGACTGTTATTATTTATATTTATTTTTTTTATCCTAAAAACTATATTTCCCCAAAATTTGCGAAGGTCAATTTTAATTTAAATGTACTTTTTAGTTAAAATTACTTTATTTATTCAAAATAATCACAGAAATAATGTACATTTTCATAGACAAGTATTGTTTATGAAAAGTCATACGCTATAGTAATTGATTAAATGGTAACACTGGGATCATATGATATTTCAATGGAGAAGCACGTCTGATAGGCGTCGACTAATATCTTCAGCCAGTGTTTAATTTTCTGGCTCAATATCGGTTGTTTTACGTGTTAGTGGTGTTATAAAATAACTATCAGCCATGGCGCTCAGCGATGCAGATGTTCAAAAGCAGGTAAATACGCGTAAACTGTCGTTATTTTACGATAATTGCTACACGTAGTTTTCAGTGCATTGAAAATGTCAAGATTGATTGATCCAGGGCATCCCATGTCGGGCACTAAATGTTATATTAATTTATCTAACAGATCAATAAAAGAAACACTTGACATGGCTAAAATATGTATTTTATGTTTAGATCAAGCATATGATGGCCTTCATCGAACAAGAGGCCAATGAAAAGGCTGAAGAAATCGATGCTAAGGCAGAGGAGGAGTTCAACATCGAAAAAGGCCGTCTGGTCCAACAACAGCGGCTAAAGATTATGGAGTACTATGAGAAGAAAGAAAAACAAGTTGAACTCCAAAAGAAGATGTAGGTTAACTATATTTCTTTAAGGATAACATTTTGAGTTTACTATTGCTCTTCTAACACACTGAAAGATTATCTCATTACACATCTATTATTCAACTACGAATTTGAAAGTGTAATTCATAGTAAAACATGTGACTTACACATGACACAATTTTTATCCTTGTTCAATGAGCTTAATATACACATCATAAACACTATCTTTTAAGTATTGCCTTTTTAACATTTTACATATTATATAATAATTAATATATTAAGATGAATTAGTATCAGAAATACACTCTCATTCAAAACCAATGTTTATATTTGCTCATAGGCATTCATATCTGGCTATCACACAAGTGAAACAGTGTGATGGAGCTAATATTAAAATATTCTGAAAATCTTTATCTGATTAAGTAAAACAAAGTGACATGGGGAACTAATATACTGAACTTGTCTTAAAAGTTGTTTAGACAGGGTGACTTGTTAATTGTTATAGGTGTACAGTTTGATTCCTACTAAATGCTGGTTTGGAAGTTAGCTGCGACTGCATGTGCGCGCAGAACAGTCAAGTTGTTTAACAAATGCTTAGCTAAAGTTGTTTTCTGCGCATTAGACAGTACATTGTTCAGATTGTCGTGTAATAGTTTTAAAGCTTTATAGTTTATTTGGAGTAAAAAAAGTAAACATTACCTAGCCAAAATTTATCAGTTTCAGAAATATTTGACTTCCTACTTCTATTTTGACCAATAAGGTCATTAAAAAGAATGATTGCTTTTCTTTCTAACTATCCAAAGAAAATTTCACTTTATACTTTATATTATACTATTCTTTCACTATTCTATTATGATTAACATGACAGGCTGGTAAACTGATTTTTGTTACCAAGGTTTTTTCACATCACTGATAAGTCCCTTATCTTTCACATGTCTTGTGTAGTATGGAGTATTTGCTTGAAAGCATGTTGTACAATTTGTGCCATAACCATACTTCTACATAATATATTCAATATTTTATGTGTGAATATGTGCTTTTATAGCACAAAGTATAATCTTACCTAATGATAATATAACAAATATATTATAAAATTATACTACATATATGAAATATGTATTCTCAATGGAGTTCCAAATGATACAAATAAAAATATAATGTAATACATATGTAATTGGAAGACAAATAATATGACAAATTAGAAGTTGTAGTAATTCTGTAGAATGAAAGTAGTTTTTTATAAGTAAGGAACATGTGACCAGATTAATTCATGTGACCATAAATGGTTATTATTCTTATGGTCACATGAACTGAACGAGAATAAATGTAGTTCTCTTGATTTTATTTTAACTTTATTATTGATCCAAGAATAGATTTTATATTATTTAGGTTTGTATATTTGAGATACGATGAACAAAAATGTTTCTAATATAAATATAATTGTATGTCAGCTGGTTATGATCATGCTTGTTTCTCAAAAAACTGACAGAAAACATTTGATACAGACAAAGATTTGTATACTATATATTATGTACATGATACAAACAATAAAATTGTCGTCAACAGTCAGTCATCGAACATGCTGAACCAAGCTCGTCTGAAGGTGCTCAAAGTGCGTGAAGACCACGTGCGTAATGTACTGGACGAGGCCCGCAAGCGCCTGGCTGAGGTGCCCAGTGATAACAAGCTGTACTCAGATCTGCTTGTCACACTCATTGTACAAGCTCTCTTCCAAGTGAGTTGTGATTCTTTTTTGAAGTGAAAACTTCTTTAGCGGCGTTGGGTATAAAATCTTAAACTCGCGTCAGGACGCGTTGACCTGATCGAAAAAGCGTAAGACGGATGGATATCAAACATGCTCAACATTAATAATCAAGTTTTCACTTCTGCCGGCACTCCCGGAGTGCAACCCGTCTTTTTTTATGGTCATTGTAATTACATACTTCCAAGTTAAACTTAAATTTGGATATGTGATAGACAAGTAATAAAGTGTATTTTATGAACGTAATTCTATAAAATGAAAATAATGAGTCGTAACATTTTGAACAAGTGACTATTGAGCATGAAGTGAAATAAAATGCTATTAGAAATTCATTCAAAAGTAGAAAAATTTAAACTAACATCATTCTTATTGAAACAAATACGTAAAAGTTATTTTTACCACTTTACCTTACAGCTCATGGAGCCAGCAGTCACCCTCCGTGTGAGACAAGTAGACAAGGCCTTAGTGGAGTCCCTGATCGGCCGAGCTCAGGCCGACTACAAGAACAAGATCAAGAAGGATGTACAGATGAAGGTTGATAGCGAGAACTTCCTGCCACCAGACACCTGCGGTGGTATTGAGTTGATTGCTGCCAGGGGCCGCATTAAGGTATGTTATTTTTATTGTAGTTTTATTTTAACGTAAATACGAGAATTGTAAAGGCGATATAAAGCAATATTTGATTTGTAAGTGTTGTAGGAAAGACCCCGCCCCCCGGTCAGGGCAAATATTTGTGTGATGAACACAATTATTTGTTCTTGGGTCTGGGTGTTACTGTTATCTATATATGTATTTATTAAATATTATATTTATCGTCGCCTACTACCCATAACACAAGCCTTAATTGAGCTTACTGTGGACTAGGTCGATTTGTGTAATAATATCCTATAATATTTGTTTATTTATTTATAATATAAATTACTTAGCATTTGTATGTACATATTTTATCCATCAAATGCAATAACTGCCTGAGCAAAAACATGTGTGCATCATACAATAATTGATTGCGATAAGGCCGCCAATTTGTACGGTGAAGATTCTTTTTGTATATTATTGTATTGTATATCTGTGCATTGTACAATAAAGTGTTTTTTATTTATTTATTGCGATAACTGTTCCAGATCCGAAACACGCTCGAGTCCCGCCTGGAGCTGATCGCGCTGCAGCTGCTGCCCGAGATCCGTAACGCTCTGTTCGGACGTAACCCTAACCGTAGATTCACCGACTAAACAGTCAAACAAAAGCACTTGTTACTACTAACAACATATTTAAAACATTCATTATTAGTAGAATTAAATAAGTGTTTTATTTGCCTAATTAATAATAATATGTATTTTAATGTGTATAATTCTATCGCCGTAGAATGTATACTGATGAATGTTAAGTCGCCAGAAAATGTATTAAATGTGTGATCATGTTGTTTGTCTGAAACCTGGTTCTACAAATCGCTCTGAGTGTACATTAGTTTCGCCGCTAAATACCCGTATTCTAAATGAAATATTTTATTATAACAATTCATTCGAGTAGCCCATGTTATATTCTAGAGGATGTAGTTTATAGGATTTTGGAAACGATATATTTAATGTTACTGTCTTATAGATCATATAATATGTGGAAATATTACTGTTAAATACCTATAGTTACATCATCCAATTTTCAGTATTAAAGCACAAGTTAAGAGAATGCTTCATAGATCGTGTTCTATTCTCTTCCAGATATTTTTATGGTTTCATCCTATAATCATCTTCTATGAGGTTTTTTTAGGGAATAAAATAGTGACTGTAAGAATGGAGTCTGACGGCAGCATCCTATGTTATGTTCACTCAAATCAATGCAACGATTTGACTGGGCGCAGCGTAGTGTCACACTTCATTCTTGCAGCCGTTCTATTAGTCCAGTCAAAAGCTATTATAATAATCCTGCAGCATAATTTTTTTGTCCATTTTGACTGGACTAAATACATTCCTTTTTTTTCTTCCTGGCAATCAAATTGTTTTGGGCTTGCTTCTAACATTCAATTGGAGCACTATAGCTCTATATTTAAGGTATATAATATGTATGTTTCAATTACGGCACTGTTAAAATTATTCTTGTGTAAATATATAGATGTGTTAAAATTCCTGTTTTATTTATGAGCTCAGTTAGATTTCAGGTCCCTGTGTTCCCATCTTAGTTACTAAAATAAAAAGGATTAATGCAATTAGGTATAATCCATACTAATACTATGCGTGCCAAATAAGAATACGACTGTCAAGACGCCATATTGTAATACGCGCTAACTTCATTACCAAAGCGTATGGTGTGCAAAAAAATCAATAAAGAAATAATATTCAGTTTAAATATTTAATGTACGCTTTGTTGGTATTTCTAATACATTTCACGCCAAATTTATTATGAACTAGCTTTCCGCCATTATTCAAAAGACATTTCAAATTATTGAAAGACATTATTTTATTATCTTCAAAACAAATAAGCCATACAAAATAATTCTAAAATTTAATTTCTGTTCAACAACTGTAAAACTAGTTACTTATTAAAAAATTTAACATTTAAATTAAAGAAAATTACTATTATAAGTACCATCCATCATCTTTGAAGTACAAAATAATAAGATCCTTATTCTTTAAAATTATTTGTAATTTTACAATAAATGTATACTTCAAACAAAAACATAGGTACCCATAAAATTACCTATTGTAATTTTTAATTACCATTGATAACACCCATACTAATCATAAAAAGTTTTACAAAGTAATTAAAGCTAATTCTTATCACACTTCCCTTTCCAATAAAAAATAAAACTCAATTTAAAACTTAATTTTAAAAGCCATACAAAAAAAATAAGATGACCTTTTGTTTGCTTAAAACTAGTCCTCAAAAGGAGGTAATCCAAAGAGTTCAGGTTTAAATTCTTCTAAACTATTAAGAACTAGAGTTGCTTCTTTTGTAAGATTTCTGTCCATTTGAGGGTCTGGTACCATTACTACTTGCATACCTGCTGCCAATGCTGCTTTTACACCATTTACTGCATCTTCAAATACTAAACACTAGACATAGAGCAAAGTGTTAGGTTATTCTTATACACTTAAATAGTCTACAAATAAATGTACTTAATCCACTATTTTGTGGCATGGCTGAATGTATCCTTGAAAAAATATAATACTTAGTACCTTAGTACTTATATAAAAATAAAGTACATTCAATTAAGATATTAGATAGATTTACTTATAATTAAGCCTTTAAAAATAAGAAAATAATATTTAAAGGATTAAGGCATGATTAAGGACTTACTTTCTCAGGATCAGGTTTGTCAGGAAACTTAGCAGCTGTTACCAAGAATATATCTGGATGTGGTTTACCCAGTTTCACATTAGGGTCTGAACAACCAAATGTTTTGTAAGGAAACAATGAAAATAGCGCTGTATGATGTTTATCCACTTTTAAATGGTAACTTTTCTCACTAGAACTTGTAGCTAAGGCTATTGGAATGTTGTGCTGATGAAGATGTTCAATTAACCTCCTTGCTCCTAAAGAATTAAATAAAATTACTACCTATCAGAAAACCACCACTAACATTTAAAAAAGGATTTGATGATTTTTGAGAGGAGGAGGAATAAAGCTTTAAAACAGACATGTACCTGGTAGTAATTTTGTGTCTTCAAATATTTTTTCACCCTTTTTACTTTCAGCCAAAAATTCTTCGACCGTCAGAGGAAGGTCTAGTTCTGTTATAACGATTTTCGCAGATTCGTGAGCCTGGCGACCCATCAATCGCAATTTCAAATCATAACTATATTCCTTTCCATATTTTGAGAGCATATTTTGAAAAAGCACTGTGTAAAGGTCTTCAGTATCTGAAATAATTAAAATAATTTATAGGTCTTGTTATAAGCTTATAAAAATGCACTGTGTTAAATTAAATTACAAAAGAACATTACTTAGTAATAATCCATCCATATCAAATAACACATGAGTTACTGGTTTGAAAACCATTTTTTCAAAATTAATTTAGTTACAAAATAGAAATAATACACTGCTTCATTCAAAATGGTTCCAGAGGTAATAAAATATTATCTTCACATCTACACGGTACACCTACACCTAGGGTTGCCAACACTTCATCATCAAAATATAGTATTTTCCAAAATAAGGTGTAAAAAATATAGTACATTTAAAAAAAATATAGTATTTTATGGGAAAAACAAAAAAAAAATAGACAAATATATATTTATTTTTATAAATACTTACTATATTTTTTTGCACTTCTTGCACTGTGTAACAGCTTTTTGTTTAAAATAAAAGTGTCAAGCTTTGTCACATTCAATTTTTAAATTAATATAAAGGAGATGTCCAAAAAATGACCCAGAATCGACAGGAATGAAATGTGAACCAATTATGGTACCAATGGATTGATAATTAAATATAATATAATGTAGCAAAAGCGGTAATCTTGAAATCGTTATAGTATAGGAGCTAGGAGCAAAATAAAATAACTAAGAAATTCGTTTAAAAAATCAAAAAATAAGTTTACGTCATGTTGTAGCTTAATATGACGTTATAATAATGTTTTATCACTTGTGTTATACATGATCATTATCATCAACACGTTTAAAAGTAACAGCAACATAATAACATCATGTTCAATCACAACATAACTGACTAAAGATTTCGTTTTTAGTAGTTTTTATTTTGGTTCAAGATACTACAATTGCTATAGTACTGTGTGTATTATTGGTGCCTAATTCTGTGGCTAAGGATTGGAAATAAAAAATAATAATAGATATAGTATAGGAGTTAAAAGACAATAGAACTGAATAGAAAATCGTTTGAAAATTATTATGATGTGGATGAGATTATCGTTGTTATTATAATTTTAATTTTTAATAGATTAATTGCTTTTACTTGTACATTCATGTGTAACACAATTTGTTGTAGATTCGAATGTAGTTGTTATTATAGATAGGTAGATTATAATATCATTAAAACTTAACAAAATTAGACCTTATTATAAAAATAAATGAATAACAATGATATTCTAATACACAACATTACGAGTTTTTATTATTTTCAAACGATTTTTCACTTTGTTTTTTGGCTCTTAGCTCCTATACTATACAGTTTTTTTTTAATCTTTAGCCATAGAATTACCAATAATACATAATATAGTACTATAACAATCATAGTATCTATAAACTAAAAGAAAAAAACTACAAAATCGAGAGTTTTTGTTATGTTGTGCTTTAACGTTTTTGTTTCGTTGCTTGTAAAATATGATATTTATTATGTGTAACACAAGTGATAAAACATTATAACATCGTCATATTAAGCCACAACATAACTGAAACTTATGTATATTATATTTTTTAAGGAATTTCTTAGTTATTTTATTTTGCTCCTAGCTCCTATACTATAACGATTTCAGAGTTGCCCCCTTGGTAATATTATACAGGGTTACTTGTAAAACACCAGCAACCTCACAGGACAAGATAGCTAACATCATAAGTAACAACATTTGTTCTACGACTTTTGGCATAACGCAATAAATTATTTTTAAATGATTTTTTAAACTTTTATTGTACTCTCCTTACATTAATTGTAAAGTTATAAACAGACGTTCGAACTGGTGCGACCGGACCACCGTACTCGTGCGGTGCGATCGACTCACCACACGACCGCACCGCACCTTGGTTGCCAGTATTTGATTTAAGGGTTAACAGCATCAAAAATACGAGTTTTAGTTATTTTTTACGGGAGACAATTAAAACAGCAATGTTAAATAAAGAAAATTTATATTTGGCATTTATATTTGCTGTTGGAAGAAACAGCTTTTAATAGCTCTTCATTTTCTAAAGCGAATGTATAAAAATCTGCACGATAATTTAAAATTACATTTAATTAATTTGCAGCTTCGCCTTTACAGTTTCAATATTCAATCGGTTTCGGCTATCCGTCCAGGCATTGCCGCACAAAGAAAATATTCTTTGTTTAAAAATTACGATTAAATTTACGATTTTTGAAAAAACATTTAAAATATTGGAATTTTCGCGGCCAACTGTGCTAAATAAATTCGTATAAAAAAAATAGATACACTAGATAATTTATATTGTTGCTAATATATGAAGTGATTAAAGGCGCAAATTATCCCTTTTTGAAATTTTCGATATTGTGGATAGAGGCGAAAGTATTGTAATTTTTACTGATTTTCGTTTTTATTTTTTTATATTATATGCAGGCGTTAGTAGAAGCTCTGATTAGTACCAAAAGAAACCTTGAACTGAGTTCTACATGTGACAAAAATACCACATTCTAGCCACGAAGTTATTACGAGATATAGATTTTCAAAGAATGTCAGGGTTGTCCCTAGTAAACAAAATTATATATTATGTATATCATCTATCTATTACCAAGTTTTTGTTTATGTTTTAGTCGTTAGTTATAGTCGATATTTCAATATATTATTATAGGTAGTTACTTAATCCTTATATGTAATAAATTAACTGAACAAAAAAAATATCTTAGATTTATAAGACAATTCAATAATATCAAATTAATACAAATTAATCTCCTTTTTTTGTGAATATTTCGAGCATTGATCATAGTAATCTCATTAAAAGTCAAACCGAATTCTTTGAAAATCTATTTCTCGTAATAAATTCGTGGTTAGAATGTTGTATTTTTTTCACATGTAGACCTCAGTTCAAGTCTTCTTTTACGTTTTTAAGTACAAGTTACAACCATTGAAAAGAAGAAAACGAAGAGAAAAGAATGGGCAAAATTATATTTAAAAGACAGGGATTCATTCAGACATATGCAGTCATATCATAAATCTTTGTAGAGTTCTAAAATTTATATTATTAATCTTTTTTCAGTATTAGCCACGTCATCCGACGCCATCGCCATTGATAACGATCGACCGACGTCCGTTTTGTTTGGCGGTAGAACTGTGACTAAAGCTGTAATAAGTATATAGTCTATGACTAATGCGCTGTCCGGTGCGATCGCCCGTCCACACGCGCGAATTTGGTACGGTCCGCACCAAGTTCGGAAGAAAAAACCATCGAACCAACCGTACCGTCAATAATAATAATTATGTCCGGCGGACCACTGTACACATGATCGAATATGGTCCGGAGCGCACCAAGGTCACGGTGCGGTCCGTACCAAATTCGAACGTCTGTTTATAACTTAAGTCTATGTTCTATTAATTATCGGATGGACGACGCGACGCCCCCTTCCCCCTCTCGTTCGCTTTTTGTTTACGTAATTTTTGGGAGGCGTAGAGTTTATAATATTCAGACGGAAAATTAAATGAATATTTATTTTTGTATGAAAATAAAATCTAACAAATTATCAAAAGTCGTAGAACAAATGTTGTTACTTATGATGTTAGCTATCTTGTCCTGCGAGGTTGCCGGTGTTTTACAAGTAACCCTGTATAATACTTCAATGCCAATCCATAATTGGTACACGTTTCATTCCTGTCGATTCTGGGTTTTTGGTTCATACATTTTTGGACATGTCCTTTGATATAAATCAAAAGCTCATTCTTTATTAATGATACACTACTTCTGTTTCTTTCTTCTCGCCACTGGTATATGCGCAATAGGTTATACCTAATACATATGACTTAGCCATCTTAACAATTAAAAGGCGCGTTCTTATTTTTTTTAATGAAGGATTTGTTTGTAACATTTGTCGGTGTTGAAAATATAGTATTTTTGCGTACTATATATGTTTTCAACAGTATATAGTACGCAGGCCCGAAATATAGTACAATACTATATATTATAGTACGGTTGGCAACCCTACCTACACCTCTACTGCTCTACAGTCTACACGACTGTCGTGGACAAATAAAAAATTTCCAAGTGATAAATGATAATATATTTTCAAATTTCGTGCTATTCTTTATACGGTTTCTTGTTATTGAAAAGTAGTCTTAGATCATTAATGATCTAAGAAAGTAGTAGGTATATTATGTTGAACAAGAATAAAACATTAAATAGGTATAAGTAAGTTACATTTATTTGAATAGATGGGAAGGAAATGATATTATCTACCCGTGGTATTTACAAATAATTTTATAAGTAACAGTATTCCGTTTTACGGCAAACGTGATAAAAATAAATACCTTGTCAACCATCATTCGTAATTATTATGACACAGACAATGTTATCAAATTTCAAGGTCACTGGACAGGAGCTTGGCATAGAGTAAGGGCGTATTCAGAAAGAAAGCTTGAAACTTATAAGCGCTTATCGGCGCTTGTCATGTTCATATATTTTCCTGTCAGTGCTGTCAACCCGCGCAGGAAAATATATGAACATGACAACAGACAAGCGCCGATAAGCGCTTATAAGTTTCAAGCTTTCTCTCTGAATACTCCCTAATATAATATATACTGCCGAAATGGTTTAAAAAGTACCCGTGAAACATCCGTGAAAATATAGGAATTAAAGATGAATAAATAATGAGAAGAGAGGTCTGAGGTATCCGCAAAAACCTGCAGGCTGCATTAGGCCTTTAGGTAGGTACCTGTTTGTTATGAGCTCCCTCGGAAATTATCAAGTTATTATCATTAATTAGGTAATATTGTGTATTAATTTATAGCGAAAACGGTTTATTTGATTATACATATTTTTTAAATATAGTTACTACGATTGCTGCAGAGGGCAGCCAAATCGGGAGAAATCATATACCTACACAATTCCATTTACTAATTTGTTTTTGTTATCTAGAACCTAAGATCATTAAGTAATGAGTCTAGGACCTACAGATGTTTCTTATCCATTGTTGTGCATTGTACTGTGATTGTACTTTACTGACAAACTGCCTTATCCAATGCAATTTTTAACATAGTCTGGCATACTTAGTTATTATTAAATTAAAAAATAATAATTTCAAATTCTAACGGAAAGCAAATAACGGAAATTCGGTCTGTTACAACCTGTAAATAAAACACATGTTACGATTAACATTTACTAATGTCACAGAGGTAATAGCAACGGAAATTCGGTCTGTTACAACCTGTAAATAAAACACATGTTACGATTAACATTTACTAATGTCACAGAGGTAATAGCAATAATAAATTAATTTCTAAAATTAATAAAATAACCTTGTAAACTAAGTTCCCAAAAATATAAAACTCTTGAGCAAATATCGTACGCCTGTAAATAATTTATTTCAATAAACATTATAAATTAATTAAATACATTTTATTTAATAAATATCTTAACTTAGATTATCTATTTTATCATAAGAATTTTATGGCCATTATTATACTTCAATGAACTAACATCAAACGTTTTATTTTGGGATTTTTTTACATCTAGAATGCTTGGAATTAGGTTAGAGGTCTTATTTTGTCATTTTTTTTATTATCAAAGACGCACAAATCTACCTTATTAATATAAATAGGTAATGTGGTGTGGATTCCTTGGTCAACGTTGATACGTCGATTTAAATACTATTAAAATAAATATAAAATGAAGTCTGTTAATAATTATGTTTCATACAGTTATTTAGGAATATGACCTAAGAAAATAAAAAATAAACTCAGTAGGCCTGTCGATGACAATGATGTCGTCCTCTAGGTATTGCATTACATATTCTCAATACAATGTTTGATTTTGTAAATCCTATGACACAAAACATACGAACTATCTATCTAATATTCTTAAAAAGTGTATAGATTGCGTATTGCTTTTGCAACATCTAAAGGACAAGATGTGATACATCCGGCGTGTACGCTGGACTGTAACGCGGTATGCGAGGCAGCTCATCCCTGCGCCTTGCGCCGCGGTCTACCGCCAGGCTGATGCTCCCCGCTTCCTTCACGCCGTTCGACTTCGCTCGCCGCTGTGAAGGCAAAATAGCAGCCCTTAATGTCTTCCGCTTCTAAAAAAAATAGAACAAGTTATTTCACGTTGGATGGTTTGATGTTATATACAGTTTTGTACTTACGAAGCTGTCAGAGACGTCCCAGAACGTCCAAAAGCACCACGCTCTACTACATGAAATTAAAAACTAAATGAAACGTGATATAGATTTTATTGTGAGTAATAATTTAACAAGAATATATTTAGTTCGAAAGCCATGGTCGTAGGTGGGTTTATATTTTTGACTCGAGCTGTTTTTTGTCGATGACATCGGACTCCATGGATATTACTCCAATTTTGGTTCGGTTTACCTCGACTGCTCCACGCCATCTATCAGCAGCGTGACGAGCGATCTCCATCCTCTTCTGTTTTTTTATTTGATGTTTTTTGTAAACAACTTCAATTACAATAAGAACTATCCCTCCTATAATGCCAGCTAAAACTAGAATGAATACCCCTGCCATGTTTTTCAAGCCTAACGTATTTGGGGTCTTTTCGTTTTCTTCACAATTAAGCATGTTATTTCGGAGTATCCATTTATTGTCGAACGATTCCATGATCCCACCTGAAACCAACATCCATTGGGTCATCACGAGCATGGAATTAAGCATGCATTTTTTGTTATAAAATTGATTGATTTCAAACAGTAATCGTTTTCTTACTTTCATGAAAGTCAAGTATTGCCAATGTTACTAAATCAGCCCACGGTGATCCTTTCTGTAAACCGACTCCATAACCAGACCTCCCGAAGAGTTCACCAGCAGTCACCAACTCACAATCTTGAGCCGCTTCGAATTCCAAACGTGATGAATCCCAAATAAATGCCATTAACTTCCTGTAATATATTACATAGAAGTTATAGTGTTGTATTAACAGCGTGACAAATAAGTTAGGTGAATTACCTACTTTGCCTGTTGCCATCAGTTATGAAAATAGATAATATTATACATTACCCATCTTTAACATCTTGTATAGCTTGTTCAGCATTATCGTAATTATTGGCCTCCATTGTTCTGTACATGTTAGATAGTTCGACCTGCCGTCTAAAGTACATGTCCACTGCAGATCCCTTCACTGTAGCACACGTGAGATTCTCCATAGTGTTACGAAGCTGTATAGATGTATTTTTTATTGAGATTGTTAAGATTGATAAGCTAGAGATAGATAATTTAACTATACAAAAACATTCATTTTAAATGTTCTTTATTAAGCATATTATAAAAACAACTTACCCTAGCATCATTAATACCGCTCAATTTAGTTTTCGGTCTCTCTAACACAAGAAATGCAGCTAAATTAGCAGTGTATGAGGCAACAATGATCATAGCGAAGCCTGCCCATACCATGCCTAGCACACGTGCCGAAAAACTTCTTGGTGTCCCTGTGGCAGTAATAATAAAATAATAATTGTAATTTTCTGTTTTTATCAATGCGAAAAGTATGTAAATTTGTTGGGTGCTTAAAAACGAATTACATATTGGATAGTGATTATTATTTTAGTAGCTTTTACAGTGCGACACAAAAGAGATGAAAATAAATGAGGGCGCCACCGTCGCTCATATAGCAACACTGATACTGCGACGCAAGCGATCTTGATACTATAGAATAAAAATCCAAAAATCTATATATATTATAATCTAAAATAAATACCGCGATTTAAACCGTTATAATTGTTTCATTGTAGCAATAGTGTAAATTTAAGACAAAATTACATTAGTATTTTAATTGACCTACCTAGGTCAAATTTTACTTAAATGTATTTGGAATTAGTTATTTTATAAAAATCGGTCAAGTGCTTAGACTGCAGAGGCGCACATAGAATCAAACATACAAACAAACAAGCATACATGCAGCTCAAACACATTACCCTCTTTCTGGGTCCGTCGGGTAGAAAAAAACAAGGCGATTTGAAAACCACATATTTTTATTTTTTTTGTAGATAAATTTTGTACATTAATATAATTCATCAAAATCTAAATATTCTACTCCTTCAAAGGACTGATCATCACTCTGTTTCGAAGTACTGGCAAGAGGGTACGGGGCATCTTCAGTATCTGTAAATATGATACAGTAAATATGATTTTTTTTCTTATGGTTTTATTGATTAATAGATAGATAGCTGTATGAAAACAGTTATCACTATACTATGTAGTAAAATCTAAACTAGGTACTTTATTTGAGGCTGGTTGGATTGGATATAACTTCTTGACTCAAATTGTGCTGGTCGCACTATAAAAACTAGTTTTTGTTTACATACAAATAACCTCAAATTAAATTGCGAAAACGTAATAATCGCCATACATACATACATTAAACACTCGTCACTAATGGAATATTCTATTTTACGTAGTACTGAGCAAAAATAAATGGAATCTCACCGGTATATTCTGCTGTACGTTTGTAAACGTTTTCCAAATCAGTCAATAAATTTCCAGCTTGAAATTCGGACAAACACCGAATAAAAACTTTATACACCACATCACGGACACCGCTACGTTTAACCTTTTTCATGATGTCTCCTTTTTAGGGTTCCGTAGCCAAAATGGCAAAAACGGAACCCTTATAGTTTCGTCATGTCCGTCTGTCCGTCTGTCCGTCTGTCCGTCTGTCACAGCCGATTTACTCGGAAACTATAAGTACTACAGTGATGAAATTTGATGGGAATATGTGTTGTATGAACCGCTACAAAAATATGACACTAAATAGTAAAAAAAAGAATTGGGGGTGGGGCCCCCCATACATGTAACTGAGGGATGAAATTTTTTTTTTCGATGTACATACCCGTGTGGGGTATCAATGGAAAGGTCTTTTAAAATGATATAAAGTTTTCTAAAAAACATTTTTCTTAAAGTGAACGGTTTTTGAGATATCAGCTCTCAAAGTCGTAAAAAGTATGTCCCCCCCCCTCTATTTTTATAACTACGGGGTATAAAATTCTAAAAAAAATAAAGGTGATGCATGCTAATTAACTCTTTCAACGATTTTTGGTTTGATCAAAGTATCTCTTATAGTTTTTGAGATAGGTTGATTTAACTGTAATTTATTATATTTGCTGCTACGGAACCCTTTGTGCGCGAGCCCGACTCGCACTTGGCCGGTTTTATTTATTTAAATTTCTTGTTCTAAATAACAATTTTGTCTCAATAATTCTCCACTTCACGAAAAAAACAACAAATTTTTATTCAACTTGACAGCTACATTGCCAATTCAGGGTTGCCAGGTAATGAAAAACGAATTAGTTCCAAAATAATTAATTTCATCTCTTTTATGTCGTACTATATTTTATCAAGGGAAATGCTTCCAATATATAAATATTAGATAAGACGTGTATTTATAAAACTTTTTGTTAAGTTTTACAAAATATAAACACGTTGTAGCGACGACGTAGGTCATTAGGGTTCCAAAATATGCATTACCTTCTCCAATACCGCTGTTAAGTAAAACTCCCCATGCAAACCAAATTGCACTCGACAAGTTTAACGCATCTTCTTCCGTTCCATCTATATTTGCTAACTTAAATCTGCCAAACGGTGAAAATCTATCCAGCAAATACAGTACTAGTGCCACCACATGTACAGACACCATTACAAGTATCCATAAAGTGTTGGAGAAAGGTTGTAAGAAGGATACGAGGGTTGACGATCTAGATGGCTGGAAACAAGAAAAAAAAAACATTATTACGAAGAAAATGAATTCAAAAATGGAAAACCTAATCAACATTCCCGCAAAGCTTACCTTCTTCTCCAAGATCGTGATACCCTGATATTTAAATGGCTTGCTGAATTCGATAAATTCTGCTCGTTCAGGGTTAATTGTTAAAGGTGCTACGATCATATCGGCACGTTCATATACTAGTTCTCCTGGTGTAAGATAAAAAAATGAGGTCAAAATGAATGCTGCGTTACTAAATCTAGATGCAAGAGATCATTTAACAATGCGGGACATACTATTGGTACGTAGTATATTATTATTAGTCTGTGCTATTGGTAATAATTTAAATGAAAAGCGAATTAAAGCAAATCAAAAAATAAATTCAGTAAAAGCACTAACATAAGTATAACGATGATATATCTATATATACGGTTTACCAATTAATCCAGTCCATTCCTTTTTAGATCCCGGTTGAGAAATGTTTTTGAATATATAGGAACCAAACTGGCCATCTGGTGAGAGAGCCAATGAAAATGTGAAGTTTATAGCTCTTGATAAGTACGTCAAGAGGTCCATACAAAACCCCTTGCAGCAGTACATTTGATCTAAAAGCATTCGTGTTTTTTTGAATTTTTATTTACCAGAGACGTTTTAACTAAGACGACATTGGCAGGAGAGTTTTAAATATTACCTGCTTCTTCACTGGCGTTAAAATGTGGACATGGTATTTCTTCACTCGTACAATCGAAAATATCTTCAACACGGCGGGCATATACGAATGGTTTCTCTTCGATTGTTAATACCTTTAAACACAAAATTGATTATTATCATCGTAAAATTACAAATATTGTTTCAGAAAAAAATTCTACCTTAAGGTGTGTTGGTATCATAAATCCTTCCGGTTTTGACGAACTACGTCCCATCCATATAATTTCGTGTTCTTTGAGTTCAAGGCGCATTTTTTGTGTTTCCTTGAAACAAGAAAATTATTTTAAATTCGGAAAATGAGATGTATTCCCTTACACGTCATGTCTAATACGAGGTCTCTATCGAAATTGATAAACGCAATAATCAGAGGACTTATTAGTTATTACAGAAGAATTTCATCTAATTACCTATAATATCACTGTAATCAAATTAGTATGTAATTTTCTAGCTAAATTATGTACCTTAGAATAAAAGTATTTGCCAACAGCTACGTGTTCGCCGTGTGCCCTAACATTGACCATGTCGTATTCTGCGTGTACTCTATCACCATGATCGTCAAACGCTACATGTCCGGTGGCACCATTCTCCAGCCTCTGTTTTCTAATGTAATCGAACAGAACTTGTCCAGTTAGCCATATAGATCCTGAATTATCACAGTCAGAAGGTGGAGCATTGATTTCTTCGGTTTTGTTCATTTCACGTATTGCTGATGCGAGGACGTAGCTAGAGCAAACGTATAAACATAATAATTATATAGGAACAATTAATTAAAATACCTTAACGTTCGTAAAAACTACTCAAACTGACATCATAGATCAAGAGCCCACGACGGCCAGACATTCCTTTCTTTAATAAAGTTGAAAGTTTCTCTGTATATGTCTCCGATAAAGATAAGAACGACTAGCGATTATCAAGTCTGGGTTGTGGTTACTTTGGCAGGAAACAGGTAGTAAGGGTGTATAAAATTGTACCTAACTTTCATTATAGTTTAAAAGCTAAATTTTATATATGTTACTTGGGGACCTACTTATGTTGATGGAATTTCACATATCCCGATGACTTTTTTATTGTGTCATCGAGATACGTGAAATTCCATCAACATAAGTCCCCGTAAAAGATAAGTAATAACATTATTATACTATTATATTTTTAATAATTATAGTTAACTAATGCTTTAGTGAGTTATTTCATATTTGTTACGATTTTAGGTAGTTATGTGAATTTGATGATATGTTAGTTATTTTTTAAATGTGTCTGGCTAGATGTAAGAACCATGAAAACTGTCTGGCTCTTAAGGTAACATCTTTTTATAGGTCGCCAAGTAACATATATAAAATTTAGCTTTTAAACTATAATGAAAGTTAGGTACAATTTTATACACCCTTACTACCTGTTTCCTGCCAAAGTAACCACAACCCAGACTTGATAATCGCTAGTCGTTCTTATCTTTATCGGAGACATATACAGATAAACTTTCAACTTTATTAAAGAAAGGAATGTCTGGCCGTCGTGGGCTCTGGATCTATCACGTGACATGATAAAAACAATCTAGTTACATTTAATAATTTTTTTTAATTAAAGGCAAATGATAAGCAAACTAGTAAGAAATATACGTCACGTTACGTCAGTTGAACTTTGTGACATATTTTACTGATGCAACAACATTCCTCCTTATTTATTTTTGCCAAATTAGATATTACTCTTACATAGAATCCTGGATGTGGGCATGTTCATTGGTAGCATTTACGAGCCTGAGTCCCAGGAGACCTTCAGGGGCATTAGCAGCATCTAACGCTTGCTCTGTCACCATCCAGACGTACCCAGTTGTCGTCATATTCATGTATGTTGCGTCACGGAATATTATCTCGGCGTCGGTCTTACTGGAAGAGATAAGATTTTTAGAGAACTATTTATAAATCTTATTTACAGAGTTGTCACAACAAGTGGATTGTGGCCTGTGGGTGTTCTTTATCAAATTAATAATAAAATCTTACTTCGGATTGTTCTTCATGTTCATTTTCTACATGGATTAAAATTATGAAGTAAAAACGTACCTGGTAGACCTATGAAAGAGGAAATACCTTCAGAATTATTACGTTGAAGAATATTGCAGCCATTTTTTTTATAACTACTAGAAATACAAAAAAAAAGGTTGCGATATTGTGTATGTACCTATGTACTGTGTTCTATCTAATACATACTTAATATTTACTAATAATAAGAGTATGTATGTATAATTATACATATACCTATACAATATAAAAAACATATAATATGTATCATATACCTATACAAAAGTACTAATATATACCTACCCTCAAACCTATTATAAACTATTGATTTATTGCAAAATTGAATATTCGGAAATGCAGTTATCACACACTATAATTATTATAATTTATCCATTCAGGCAAATCATGATGGTTACAATCAATCCTGTCGCCCCGTTTTGGCTTGACGTTGAGTTCTGGGACACCCTGTATATTGCCAATTTCATATCTCCTATGATAAAAAGTATTCAATAAAAATATTGATGTCACATAAAGCATAATTACGATAGATATGTTAAATATTTACCGATACTGAAGTGTTAATTCAATTTGTACTGGTTTATACCAGGTTCATACCAACGTTACGTAAATAACAAAATTCTTAACGTACCTCGCATACATAAGGAAAACCCTTGCTTGTGCACTTCTTACGTCTATGAGTTTTTCATTAAAAGAATCCAGACCTGGTTCAAATTCAATAACCTGTTCAACCACAACTTTTCGATCAACATCTTCATCACCACTTTGGGAAGTAGTTTGGAATCTAAAGATATAAAATACATCTGAATACTTAGATAGTCATAGTCTAAAAAAGTCTAATTAACATAATCAATAGGTTATCGCAATTTGCCATTAATCATGGTATGTTATGTTTACTTAATCATTAATTAATTAATAGATGTATCGTTAACCTATGACGTATCAATTTATGCTTTAATAATTATTCGTCAAAGTCGTCGCAGATTTTTATATTCGTCGCAAGCTAATATAGTACACATACATACCTTCCCAAGATTGCTCTACCATCAGTATCCGAGCTATGTATAACAATAACTTTCATATAATTGAAGTGTTTAAGGACATCCACCCATACATCAGCCTGATGCGAATACGGTGGAACGGTTCGTAAGAACGAAACATGGATATTTTTATCAGAGAAAGCAGAGTCACGGGAAGAAATGCCTATAACTGGTATGTGGTAGAAACCACTCGTATATGACACTGCAGCGGGTGAAAGGTCACCTGTTATCGGATGAGATACCACCACTGCGTAAACCTAAAACATTTAGTATTGTTATTTAATATGATGATTAGGAAACAATTTCTAACTATTTAACTGCTTTGTAGTAGGTATATAGAAGGTAAGTAACTACCTTCTATAAAATTGCAACTTTTTTTAATCGTTATCAAGCGAGATTTATTTATTTCAATGTTACTTACTCTGTGTGCAATCAAATCTTTACAAACATTCAGTGCAGTCATTATGGGATTAGGATCCATCAAAATCGAGTAATCATGGTAGGTCACACCGCGAGGGACATATTTATCTTTAAAGTTGAGATTCTGGAATAAAAATAATTGGTTATTTGACATGCTTAAGCATTGATGCCCTTTTAACGTTTTAAACTTTCAAGCTTTACTTACAGAGATTGTATCTTTGAAGAAGGCAATAGACTCATTACTAGACAGTACACCACCTACATTATAGTAAGTAGGGTTTGAGTTTCGACGTCTGTCTATATCGGCATACACTGAAGACCAACCGAGTATCGTTAAAAATACTTCGGTCCACATGGTTAAATTATAATCTGAAAATATTTTCTGTCTTAAAAAATGTTTTATTCATCAAGCTCTAATTATAGTCATCAATGTGTTTTAAATCTCGATAGATGATAAAAGGTTTTAAATGCACGACTGCGTTTAAAATATTTCATTTGTTTTTGGTTGCATAAAAACCTTCCTAGGTTCATACCTCAAATTTTATTTGGAAAACTAAAAACGAAGCAGGTTTTCGTTCTTAGGTATTTTTACAGGATTACTTACCAATCACAAAAATCGGGAACACATTTTTGTTGTTTTGAATCTACCAAAAGTATTAAAGGTTTACGTAACTTAAATAAGGTAGGATGCTGAGGAGTAACGGTAGATGGAGCACCACCTATCTTAGGTTACCATGGAAATCGCACATGCGCAATAGCCTTAATCAATCCTACATTTTGTGTATCTAATAAATATGTAGAGCAAGTAGTACACATATTATGTAGGAGTAATATGAAAAATTAGAAACATCTAATTGTAATCTGTTTGAGGTTTGAGTATTTAAAGGTCCACCATCGTGAATCGAAAGAAAAAAGATGGTATTGCTGGGGTGGGTTGATAAATGGTTTCATGAACATTTCATACATTATTCATCATACTTACTGTACGGGGCTTAGTAAGAAAATGTAGAGGTTCTTTGATAAGTTACTGCTTAAATTATTTTCCATACAGTAGCGCTGAGAAACGAGTGTAGGTCAAGTCGTTAAAACTTAAAACGCTTGACACAAGTATGATTCCACATTTAACTATTTTTAATCACTGGTTAAATCTTATACTTATTTCAGTTGAAAGAAAATACGAAATACTTGATTAAACATTTATTTCTTAATAAAAGCGAGATAACAAATTACAACTAAATCGATTTCCTGTAGATACAACAATCCTTATTATGTAGGTATACAAGTACTAAGTACAAACATTCAAACGCATCATTTGCGTCTTGAATAACCATTTCATTTTATAGAACATATTATTATCTGTGATGTGTGATGTGATGCACGTATAGATCAAGCCCAAGCCCATGTCGATGAAGGACTCCAGCCAGAGTTTTGCCATCCAGGGTTCCATGATGGACGCAAAGCTGCAGCAGCAGCGGAGGCGGCATGCTGAGCTGCACCTGCTGCACCAGCCGCTCCTGAACTTTGTAGCACTGATAACTTTAATGCTTCAAGATCTAAGGGAAAAAAATATAATAAGTACCTAACTAAATACTTACACTAAATATTTATGTACAAGAAAAACTTTTTTGAACTGAAACTGGTTACATCATGTAATTACTGCCTTACCAGCGCTCTGTAATCTAGCAGCTTGGTTATTAGCAGCGCGTTGTATGGCTTTAGCTGCAGCGGCTTCCCGCGCTGCTGCGATCTTCTGAGCGGCAGCCGCGCGTGCTTTCGCTGACGCAAGTTGGGCCTGCGCGTGAACGGCTGCCTGCGCCGCTTCTAAGGCATGAGCACGAGCTATCCTAGCGGCCTCTTCACTGTAAAAAATATAGAAAACGTACCATGGGTTTTGAAAATAACGAATAATATTACGAAATAGAAAGATTTTTTTATAAATACTTATTATTTTTTTTCCTACTATGCAGTTCGTCTGAGATCAACTCTGAGATATAGGTACATGTTATAATGAGTAAAAAAGTTCCATGAGAAAATTGATTACAACTCTTTACATCAAATTATATGGAGTTCTTTGGCCGATACAATGCTCGTACCATATCATCTCATTAATTTTAGAATTTTAATTTATGTTTCTCATAACGGACAAACATAAATAAAAATTCTAAAATTAATGCTGTATTGCTAACTAAAAATAACATAACGTGGGCTTTTCCAAGGCTTTTCCTTATTACTTTCCCCTACCTGTGTAATATTTCAAAAATACGATTAATTACTTAGTTACCTTTTATGAGCGGCGTGTGCCGATTCCGCCTCTTTCGCGCTAGCAGCACGTTGCTGTTCAAGAGCCGCATGTTTCGCCGCTGCGACTTGACGCTGGGCTGCCATTACTGCTGCTGATGCTGCTTTGGCTGCAGCAATCGCTCCAGCCACGTCCGAACTAGAATCTGATTCAATCGTAAAGATTAAAAAATATTTCGTTTTTATGCTTTTGTTTTTTTTTGTCTTTCTAAACTTACCACTAGCCTGGTGACCGCTTACAGAGGTAACTTGCACCAAACTACCAACAGGTATCAAGCTGGCTACATCCCATTCGGATGCACTTCTCTTCTCCGTTTCCTTACTGTTAACAGCTGCGGCGACTGCGCCAATGACTAAGCACTGCAATATGAAAAAAAAAATACACGTGAAAAAAATACGCAAATATTCACAAAAATCATGGTTGCTTTCAACGTAGTGATTATATCCTCTTTGGTTGCTTTCATAGAACTATAGGTTGCTTTTACTATGAGGTATTTGGCGAAATAGGCGCGAATTACAAATAAACAAATGTCGGAGGTGAAGAAAGAAAATATAGAATTCTCTACACCAAAACCATAACAGAAAAAAAATTACATTATACCTACTCGATGAATGACGAAATTAAATGTATTGTGCGAGTTATTATTTATCTAGAACATCTTTCATCTTACCATTTTTAATAACGCCATTATTTTATTGGAAATCCTGGTGCAAACTTCTGTAGGTACTGTACTCCTCAAAAGAGTTGCAAGTATGATTGAAACAGTGTTCTAAACAAACATTTTATATTAGTGAAGGCGGAAGAATTAGCAGATACAAAAGAAAGGGATATTGGTGAACGAGACCTATAATTGCCTCAAATTGCTGGAACACTATCAAGACCTATCTATCCCTTTCAAGAGAATGTTGTGTTGTTACATGTCCCATTAAATCATGTGTACGGTATACCTATCTAGAACTATATCATCTAGCTATTTATTACGCTTTGAAAAGATGCACTATCTTATAATTATTTATAAACAGTATGTAAAGTTTTTTTTCTTTGTTTATAAAACAGTAAGGACGGAAGGACCAGTTTGTTGAAATTTCTAAAAAAAAAAATTAAATCGATCCAGCTGTTTAGGACGAGTGCAGTGACAAACACACGCACAAATTTGATCATCTAAATATCTACTATTTTTTGTTACTTAAATGGCATAATATAATCACAAATATTATATAAAATATATAAGATAGCAAATGTACATCGCTCCTTAGTTAACAGGTTTAAAATTATTAAAATAACGAAGTACTATGATGAATGGGCAGGTAGAGGCGTTTTTTTTATATTTCAATTAGAGTCAATGCGTATTGAATTTAATTTACGTTTCCTTGTCGCATTTTTTAGATCTAAAAAGATATAAAAAAGAGAAATGGATTGTAAAAATAACTTTTTATCGTAAACACAATCATAATTATTTTTATGAGGACGGATATTTAAAGAAGGGTTAAAGGTTTTTTGTCTCTGTGTACTCTGTTTAAAATTATTAAAATAACGAAGTACTATGATGAATGGGCAGGTATAGTACGACATAAAAGAGATGAAATTAATTATTTTGGAACTAATTCGTTTTTCATTACCTGGCAACCCTGAATTGGCAATGTAGCTGTCAAGTTGAATAAAAATTTGTTGTTTTTTTCGTGAAGTGGAGAATTATTGAGATAAAATTGTTATTTAGAACAAGAAATTTAAATAAAAAAGGAGACATCATGAAAAAGGTTAAACGTAGCGGTGTCCGTGATGTGGTGTATAAAGTTTTTATTCGGTGTTTGTCCGAATTTCAAGCTGGAAATTTATTGACTGATTTGGAAAACGTTTACAAACGTACAGCAGAATATACCGGTGAGATTCCATTTATTTTTGCTCAGTACTACGTAAAATAGAATATTCCATTAGTAACGAGTGTTTAATGTATGTATGTATGGCGATTATTACGTTTTCGCAATTTAATTTGAGGTTATTTGTATGTAAACAAAAACTAGTTTTTATAGTGCGACCAGCACAATTTGAGTCAAGAAGTTATATCCAATCCAACCAGCCTCAAATAAAGTACCTAGTTTAGATTTTACTACATAGTATAGTGATAACTGTTTTCATACAGCTATCTATCTATTAATCAATCAAACCATAAGAAAAAAAATCATATTTACTGTATCATATTTACAGATACTGAAGATGCCCCGTACCCTCTTGCCAGTACTTCGAAACAGAGTGATGATCAGTCCTTTGAAGGAGTAGAATATTTAGATTTTGATGAATTATATTAATGTACAAAATTTATCTACAAAAAAATAAAAATATGTGGTTTTCAAATCGCCTTGTTTTTTTCTACCCGACGGACCCAGAAAGAGGGTAATGTGTTTGAGCTGCATGTATGCTTGTTTGTTTGTATGTTTGAT
Source organism: Colias eurytheme (assembly GCF_061535395.1). NCBI lineage: Eukaryota > Metazoa > Arthropoda > Insecta > Lepidoptera > Pieridae > Colias > Colias eurytheme. Next base: position 4,891,485 of record NC_142999.1, on the reverse strand, counting down.
TCTATGTGCGCCTCTGCAGTCTAAACACTTGACCGATTTTTAGAAAATAACTAATTCCAAATACATTTAAGTAAAATTTGACCTAGGTAGGTCAATTGAAATACTAGTGTATTTTTGTCTTAAATTACACTATTGCTACAATGAAACAATTATAACGGTTTAAATCGCGGTATTTATTTTAGATTATATTATATAGATTTTTGGATTTTTATTCTATAGTATCAAGATCGCTTGCGTCGCAGTATCAGTGTTGCTATATGAGCGACGGTGGCGCCCTCATTTATTTTCATCTCTTTTGTGTCGCACTGTAGAGGCGTTTTTTTTATATTTCAATGAGAGTCAATGCGTATTGAATTTAATTTACGTTTCCTTGTCGCATTTTTTAGATCTAAAAAGATATAAAAAAAGAGAAATGGATTGTAAAAATAACTTTTTATCGTAAACACAATCATAATTATTTTTATGAGGACGGATATTTAAAGAAGGGTTAAAGGTTTTTTGTCTCTGTGTACTCTGTGTACATGATATTTGATACTAGCAACATTCGTATTGAAACGTCACAAAAATGTCATTTGCAATAAAAATTCTCCCGGTTGTCCTTGCTCGCGGTCTGATTTGGTTTTAATTTTTACTTAATAAATTTTGCAATGTGGTTTTTCTAATTTTAAAATAAAGTCGGTGTAAAGAATTTGATTTTCTGCCTTTCTTCCACCAGTAAGTATTATTTATTGGTTTGGTTACGTAAATATGTATATTTTATTTCTCGTTTCAATTTTTGAATTCTAGCAAATCAATAATTGCTTAGGTACGTACTTTGTCTGTAAAAAATATAAATTAAATCTTTGTTGTATCTTAGTTTGTACATACTTAATATCAAAATTTATTCTAATATATAATTTAATAATTATTCCACCCAGCTTTTATTTATTTTAATTCTTTGAATGGATAATTATGTGCATTTTAAATTCAGGTGTAACTATTCATCCCAATTATGAGCAAGCCTGGTACACCACCCCCTCCACAAACCTTCAAGTAAGTGCTATAGAAATTAAAGGATATAATATTTAATAATTATTGTAGGTAAGTGCTTTATATAATTTGTAAGTTACTTTATTATAGAGAAACTAATTACTTATCCATCTCTATAAAATTACTGATGATACTACATACAGAAAATATATTATTTACTATGCGTGCCAACTAAGAATAGGACCGCGCTTGCTGCCAACTTCACACAAAAACTCTCAAATTAGTACTGCCAGCAAAAAAATGTGCGAAAAAGAATTTTCATATAATTATTTTTTATTGTTCATGATTATATTTAATTATTGTATAATCGTTATATTCATTAAAAAATACTATTTATTGAATTTCACTGATGGATAATGGATAAATTAATGATACAGGTGTGGAAACAGTATTCATAAAAAGTTAACATTTTCATAGTTAATGCGGAGATAGCAGTGACAGCGACAGCAATGAAGATTCAGAATACGACGACGTTGACGCTGTGTTAAGTGGTGTAGAGGAAATATTATCCGATTGATAAAAACTGAAATTATATATATGTTTTTTTATATACGTGCTTTTATTTTCAAATCCTACTCATTCATAATAAATTTGGCGTGAAATATATTAGAAATACCAACAAAGCGTACATTAAATATTTAAACTGAATATAATTTCTTTATTGATTTTTTTGCACACCATACGCTTTGGTAATGAAGTTAGCGCGTATTACTGAACAATATGGCGTCTTGACAGTCCTATTCTTATTTGGCACGCATAGTACAGGCTATCAGTAGATGTTTCATTTACTTATAATCTTTAGGTACAAAAAATATTATTTCTGCATAAACCTAATACTTAAAAAAGAAATATCAATTACAACTGACTAATGAGGTAGCTATGATATGAGAAATATTATCAATATTGCAGACATAACCAAGTACCTACTTGTTTCATCAATTATTTTAATTGAAAAGGTCATTATAGTATTGTTCAATAAAAATAGATGTAGATCCATATTCTCTCTGGAGTAATATATTCTGTTCTGTATTATTAATTTTAAAAAGTATTGCTTTATAAATGGCATATTTTGTCTTATCCAATATAATTTTGTTAAGATAAAATTCAGTATTTCATATTATCTAGTTGAATCAATAATTTTATAGCAATATAATAAGGAATAATCATTGATTTTTTCGTTTTATAAATTTTTGCTTTCTTAATATTCCTCTTATATTGTCATAATTTTTTTTAATGCTGTTTTCTAATTAGTCATTCACATATTGATCTTGTGTAGATAGGTTAAAACCTTTTTTGCACGCCTCATAAGCGAAGCGTTGAGGTGGGTACTACTGTCACTTCGCGCAAAACATCTGATTTTTCAAACTTAAAATGCCTTTATGTATCATACATTGCACTTGTAAGATAATACATACACACACATATTAAGAAAAAACACTATTTTTAACGTTCATGATATTTTTGATGTCATTTTTGTTATTTAAACTAGTTAAAAAACAGTTTAAAAAAGTTCTGTCTTGGACGTCCGTGTGTCTGTATGTGCGGATCCTTTTTCTTGTTAACACGATAGCGACCGAAATACTTTACTAATCGAGTCTTTTTTTTTCTCTTACGCTTGAGTATGCTCAGGAATAGAACCCTTTCATTTTTCAGGGTCTGATTCGATGTGGTTTAAATGTTATTAAATAAACAAAAATAATAATTAATAAATATTTATTAAAAAAAAATTATGAGGCGTGCACTTTTGGATTTTCCAAATTATAGTTTAGTATTGTTGTCATTAAAGAGGTCAAATTGTAATTGTAAATTACATTCATATAACTATTCATTATTTCCTTAATTAATTACTAATAAATTGATAATACTGATCATAATATTCAGGGTGAAAAATGCATGACATCTAAGTCTGTCTAAAATTAAAAATTTTTAATTGATAAAACACACCTTCTGATACACTGACAAATTAAAATATATTTCAATAGAATATCACTATTGCTGTTAACTTATTCTCCAGTAATGATTTATTTCATGGATAATATTATCTATGCACTGTTTTTCGAGTAGCACTTACGACCGATAATCAATTCATAAGTACTCACTATTTTGTTTCAGCCCTCTTCCAAAGATCATCAATGGAGGTATTGCTGGAATCATAGGTGTTTCCGTCGTATTCCCGCTGGATCTGGTCAAAACTAGATTGCAGAACCAAACAATAGGCCCAAATGGAGAGAAGCAATATAAAAACATGTAAGTGTAGCTGTGATAAATTAAACAATAATGTTTTGTTAATACATAATAAAAGCCCTGCAGTTGCATAATCTCACGAGTCTCATATATGTTGAAACATATATGTAAAAACCGCTTGAAAAGTGTCTCTGTTTGATATTATTTGTTGGCAGAGAATATAGAATATATGTTTAACAATAACATATTATACATCTTAGTTTAATCATTACTGTCTAATGATGTCTGGCATGAACACTAGGAACTCGTAATATGTAATTACATTTATCCAACTAGGACGCTTGTAACCTAAGAAATAATAATTCATTTCTGTATTTAACTGTTTATTTGTGTGTTTACAAAGGTGTACAGATACATCCTGTATAAGAGTGGCAAATGGTTAATAATATTGATACCTATTTACTTGGCTGGCAGTAATAAAATTAAATATATTGTGGATCATGCAGAATTATTATGAATAGCATAATTAAGTGATCAAATAAAATAATAATGTAACATGCCAGAACTGGTTTCTAAGATAAATTTACCTTTGTATACAGTTGTTGGTATAATAATCTAGATTCTAGGTGTATGTATGAATTGTATTAATTAATAATCTTATATATAAAAATGAATCGCAAAATGTGTTGGTAAGCGCATAACTCGAGAACGGCTGAACCGATTTCGATAATTCTTTTTTTATTATATTCCTTGAAGTACGAGGATGGTTTTTATGTAGAGAAAACGTAAATATGTACCACGGGCGAAGCCGGGGCGGACCGCTAGTTAATATATAAAAATGAATCGCAAAATGTGTTGGTAAGCGCATAACTCGAGAACGGCTGAACCGATTTCGATAATTCTTTTTTTATTATATTCCTTGAAGTACGAGGATGGTTTTTATGTAGAGAAAACGTAAATATGTACCTACCACGGGCGAAGCCGGGGCGGACCGCTAGTAATTAATGTAAATATAATTTAAAATCTAACAGCAGGCTTATGTGAAGACATGTGGCTTAATTATAATAAAGATGTACATATATACATTTAAAGCATATAATATGAATAACTTGATGAGAATTTCTATATTATAAGATATAAAATGCCGTTTTTAACGTTTTTATGGATTCGGGGCCGACGTAAATTATTTCCGACGCTTAGTTGTTATGCCAATTCATGAAACAACAACTGTCTGTAATACGAACTACATTATTTGACGTCATTACATAATATGTCTTTAATATGTATTGAATCATAAATAATTTTAAATAAACAACTGTGCTACATCACATAAACTGTTGGGGGTCCCCTGAAAAAATATTCTTTCATCAAGTAATAAAAAATTGAATGTAGCTTCATATTACCAGCGTACCTAGAAACGCTCTTTTAAAGCCAAAATAAATCTATTCGTATATTTTAATTTAAATTAATTAGTAGATAATAGAGTTACATGACCATGAATGTTTTTGTTTTGTTCTACTTATAATTAATTTTAGCTGTGATGTATTTTGGTGCAAAAAAGGGTCTATTTGAATGATATTTGATGTTATAAATGATATTTATATTTGATGTTTTTTTATAGCATTCTAATGCCTTATAAATAGTCATAATTTTTTAAAGAATATAATTCTGGAATGGCAAAAGACGCGGGTTCGAGTCCCGCCTCGTGATCTAAATTTTAAATTCTTTAAAAATGTATAACAATGAAGATAATTAATTATTAATGTACTTAATAGGTTGGATTGTTTCCGCAAAACATACGCGGCTGAGGGTTACTTCGGAATGTACCGGGGGTCGGCGGTGAACATCATTCTGATCACACCGGAGAAAGCCATCAAACTAGCCGCCAATGATATGTTCCGGTTTTACCTCACACTGCCTGATGGGTAAGGATTTCTTTTAGCATTTATCACTACATAGTATAAAACAAAGTCGCTTTCCCTGTCCCTGTGTCCCTATGTCCCTTTGTACGCTTAAATCTTTGAAACTACGCAACGGATTTTGATGCGGTTTTTTTTAATAGATAGAGTGATTCAAGAGGAAGGTTTATATGTATAATAACATCCATTAAATAGTGGAGAAGTACTGTTATTTTTGAGGTTTCTAATGTGATGTCGTAAAAAATTACATTTTTTCCGCTTAAGTATATTGCAAACGCAGGCTGAACCCTACGATTTTTATCAAAATAATGTACTAAGTATTATACACATTGAAAAGGTCTACAGAAAAGTCCGCGATGGTATATGTCTATCTCTTATGGATAACCCACAATAACTTTTTTTTGTCATTTACTTTTTACGACAAATAATAGCTAATTTTCGAAGCGATTTTCACCAATACAGCATTAATCCTTAACCAATTAAATACCTTGAATACATTTTCATTTAATATAGATCTATATGGCCCTTTACACCGTATGATTTAAGTGAATATTTTCGAAGATATTACAGATTTAAAAATTGCGGGACGTAGCGTTTGCGGCGGTATCGGCCGGCCGCCCGGGTATACATCTATTTTATACCCGTGCGAAGCCGGAGCGGGCCGCTATGTTTTTATATACAACGTTCACAGTTTTTCTGTAGTGTATTTAGTATCAGCATTGCACCCGTGCGAAGCCAGGGCGGGTCGCTAGTTTGTTTATAAGATGTTTTTGCGATGATAAATAATATTATTATTGAGATAAGAACTTTATTTAAACTTAAAAGGCTTCTAGGTTGAATTAAAAAATGATTGAAGTGCTTGAAAGCTATCACGCTTATAGACTGTATTTTTTAGGTATAAGTTTATTATTTCAAACTACGTCGTATTTTTGTATTTTTCTTTTAATCATTGTGACAACTAAGATAAATAATTTCTCTTTAGAAATTTCTTCTCATATTTTGAGCAACTGCTTTATAGTTGTGAGTACAGCCAACCAAATATGCGAAAAGCCAGTGTAATATTTATACTAAAACTACTGTTTATTTATATTTCTCTTTCCCTCGACTCTTATACCTAGAGTCAATAGTGCGAGTATAATATTATGTTCCATTACATAGAAACAAGAGCTAATTATACATATCCTACATTATCAACTGAATCAATTTTAATATGTGGAGCACTCAGCACACCAGAGCAGTATTTATAACTCATACGATTATTTATGTCCTCAGCTATTATTCAATAAACTTCTGTGAAATAGTAAGTTCTTTTTACGGTTCCGCACAAAAATGGAACCCGATTGCTTGAGACTTTGCTGCCTATCTTTTTGTCAGTCTGTCCGTCTGTTTGTCACCAGGCTGTATCTCGTGTATCGATAGTCGTGATAGTCGATAGATATCGAAATTTTCAGAGATGATGTATTTCTGTTACTGATATTTCAACAAATAATAAAACAGTTGGCACGTTTATAATTTGCACGGGTGACCTATTTTTTAGCAGATGCTCTTTATTTTATTTTATGGACTCTCATTGGACCCATTTTTTAAGTATTCCTTTAATGTAATCAATTATTAATTACCACAGAAACGAGCCAGACGAAACGACGACATGTAAATAGAACAGAAAGAAATCTATTTTAAGACGTGAATTTAAAAACAACTGTGACATTGTAATAGAAATATCTCATGCTAGTTATAAATAACTGTACTAATACTGCTTATAGCCGCTTATTGTCTGTACTGTCTCATTAACACCCTGTTTTATGATTTTCGTGATTAAAACCCAATATGAATCTAAATATTATTGTTTATAAAAAGTTATAAACATCTTACTGTAAGGTTTTATGTTATCGATGATAATCAACTGATTGTGCAATCGCGTCTGAGTTTCTGAGATAAGAATTAATGAGATAAAATTATATTTATTCGTAAATATTGTGCTATGCCTTTATAGGTAGGTACTTTATTGTGCAATTCATAATATTATTGTCTAGGTACATTGCGTTCATAAAATATCAAATTATAAATATCATTATTTTAGGGAATCTAGAGACCATGGACCATATCGAAAAACGTTTGTAACTGTAACAACCTAAATTACGAAGATTAAGAATACTATGCTAATATTTAAACATAAGCGATTATCGTAGTAACTCATTTCTAATTGTTTCAAGGATTTTTCAAATTAGTCACGATTTTCTGAATGTAAAATTTTAAATAAGATTTTCGACATTTTACATAATGTTTAAGACAAAAAGTTTGCGGGTATATGTTGATTTGTAGATAAGAATTATTATACAATGTATCGTAGGTAATAAATTTAATAATATTTTATTGCTATACGGCAATTATATTGCAACTTTGTTTTGTGGTGAATCTTCGTAATTTCATACAAATTTAATTAGTTAGTTAAACACGAGCTACACTAATATTTGGACGAGAAAAATTGTATTTTTTTACAAAAGTATGAAATGCTGTAATGCTGTATCACTCAGATAAACAACTGATTTTTAATATTATAATTGATTGATAGGAGTATTAGGTAGGAGCAGTTGGCAACTGCAACTATCTGATAATATTTGATAAATAGCCACGTCACAAGATCTGTGATGTGATTGTAATGTCTGATGAAGTCTTTGTTTATCAATGGATCACTTGTTTAATAGATGGAATGATTATTTATTTACCTTTGTTAGTACAAAGTTAATGTTAAAGCATTCGTGTTACTATCAAAGTAGAGCTTATAGATAAACATAGAGTGGAGTAGCTATTTAACAAGGTCAAGGCTTTGTGTAGTTACTCTTTTATTAGTTAAAAGACACAAAGAATTTTAACAATTTCTGTTGAAGTTTTAACTGCAAAATCTATAATACTCTCGTAAAATGAAACACAAGAAGATACTACATTGTTTCACAGTTCGCTACCAGTATTCCGACAAATGATAGCCGGTGGCAGTGCGGGCGCTTGTCAGATCGTCATCACCACACCTATGGAACTGCTGAAGATTCAGATGCAGGACGCTGGCCGAGTCGCTGCTCAGGCCAAAGCGGGTAGGTGATTGAATTATTGATAAGCTGTGCTGTGTTTAATTTATTGTTGTACTTGTTGTGTATTTTACAAAAGATATTATAGTGGTTAGAACTAAGTATACCATAATCAATGTGTATTAATTTTTTCCAAGGTTTAAGAGGTGTATTAAACACATAAAAAAATTAAGCCTACTGAGTGAATGACTATGCCATGACGATTCAGAAGTGCTTCTAGAAGAAGTCTATTGTAATAAATAAATGTTTGAGTTTGAAGCATTATATTGGTCTCCACTTAAATTTAAATTTAAATCTTCCTTTGTCGAAGGCAGTCAAATTTGTAATAATACGCAAAACAAACATTTATTCCTCCTAGCAAAGCTGTGTGGGCTTATTTACTTTGGATTATAATATAAATTGGCACCGTTTTGTATGAACTGTCGCACGTTCTGAAGTACTAAAAAGGAATTAGTATGCTGTTATATTTAAAGAATACCTATTTACCAACCGTCTGTAATAACAAAGTAAAGAGTTAAGTAAATACTGGAAAGAACGAAGATTATCAGAACAACTTTTAAAAAATGCCTCGTGTTGTTGTAAATAAAAATATTCATTTGAAATTGTATGATGAAATTCAGTTTTGTTGTTTCCTTTTTACTCTCTTACATGTAAGTGAATCGATTATTTAAGTTGTTATTTTTGTAAACGATAAAAGATAATAGGCGTGGAGGGCGCTGTAGAAGTTAAGACTCCTATTGTTTCGTGCACAATAGCTATAAATATTGATTTTACTTATAACGTCTTTAGAGATAGTAGACTGTAGTTTAGTTATCCGCTTTTTATGTAATGACTATCTGTAATGTCATATCTGAACCATAGAATAACTTATATAGGGGGGGATCTGAATTGATCATGAATTGGGACCTAATTGGGGTCGATAGCCTGTAAGGATAAATGATAATAAATTTGCTACTGATTGCTCATTATTCATTTTCATGTAAAAATATTTTACATCAATACATATAATAAAATTCTAGAAAAGTGGTGTCTGTACATTGTACAATGAAAATATGTAAAAAAAAATTAGCAGGGGTTATTACTTAATCGATCCCAAACCCAAAACTGTTGTTAAAAAAATTTTTGTCTGTTTGTCTGTATGTTTGAACACGCTAATCTCAGAAACGGCTTATCCGATTTAGATGCGGTTTTCACTAATATATTGTGGTAAGCTTCATTTAACATTTAGTTTTTATTTCATGTCAATCGGTTCATAAATAAAAAAGTTATGACCATTTAAGTAATCACAGCGAACATTTGCTAAGGCATTCTATACATGAATTACTTTATTACGTAAATTATACGCTAAAGTTATTCCTTGACATGTCCAGATGATCATATCGAAAGACCCCAAGCGTGTGGGGGGGGGTGGTTATGCTGAGGGGGTAGTAGGGGGGGTCAAAGGACCTTTATTTAGATTTTTGCTCATAAGTCTAAAACCTGCACAAATAGCATTATGGTTACTTCTAGGTAAATTTTCTATATAAAAGGTCTTTGAAATTATGTCGTAGGTATTATATTTTTAACCCCCGACGCAAAAAGAGGGGTGTTATGACCGCTATGTGTGTATTGCGTGTCTGTCTGTGCCACCGTAGCTCGCTAACGGGTAATACGAATTAGATGCGTTTTTTTGTTACATTAGTTGTTTATTATTATATTATAATATAGGGGTAAGTGGGAATGAAAAAAACGAATGTTAGTTCTTAATGTAGGTTGTTAATGTAGGTTATACCCAAGTGATATATCAAATGAAAATAGACGACATGTCAGAAACAATTAGTCAAATTTTATCAAAATCGGTTCATCCATTTATTTGATATAGGGGTAAAAGTGGGAATAAATAAATGAATTTTATCAAATATACTCAAGTGACGTATCTAATGAAAGACATGACGTGTAAAGTACAATAAGACATATTTTTTCAAAATTGGTTCATCCATTATTGGATAAAAGTGGCAATAAAAGTTGTCAAATATACCTAAGTGGCATATCAAATGAAAGGGCATGACCTGACGTGAGAAGTATAATGAGGCATAGGTATTTAATCTAAATCGGTTCATCCATTTATGATATAGAGGGGTAAAAGTGGGAATGAAAAAAACGAATGTTGTCTGTTATACCCAAGTGATATATCAAATGAAAAAAGACGACCTGTCAGAAACAACAAGTCAAATTATATCAAAATCGGTTCATCAATTTATTTGATATAGGGGTTAAAGTGGGAATAAATTAAAACAATTTTATCAAATATACTCAAGTGACGTATCTAATGAAAGACATGACGTGTAAAGTACAATAAGACATAATATTTTATCAAAATTGGTTCATCCATTTATTGGATATAATATGTAGGTATAAAAGTGGGAATAAAAGTTGTCAAATATACCTAAGTGGCATATCAAACGAAAGGGCATGACCTGACGTGAGAAGTATAATGAGGCATATATTTTAATCAAAATCGGTTCATCCAATAAGTATATGTAGGGCAAAAGTGGGAATGAGAAAAACGAATGCTGTCTGTTATACCCAAGTGATATATCAAATGAAAAAAGACGACCTGTCAGAAACAATTAAGTAGTCCAATGTTATCAAAATCGGTTCATCCATTTATTTGATATAGGGGTAAAAGTGGGAATAAATAAATAAATTTTATCAAATATACTCAAGTGACTTATCTAATGAAAGACATGACGTGTAAAGTACAATAAGACATATTTTATCAAAATTGGTTCATCCATTTATTGGATATAGGTATAAAAGTTGTCAAATAATATACCCAAGTGGCATATCAAATGAAAGGGCATGACCTGACGTGAGAAGTATGATGAGGCATATTTAATCAAAATCGGTTCATCCATTTATTGATTTATAGCGGTAAAAGTGGGAATGAATAATCGAATGTGGTCAAATAATATAATCAAGCGGCATATCAAATGACGTGTGAATTACAATTAGTCATGTTTTTTTTTAGTCAAAATTGGTTAATCTGTTTATTACATATAGGGCACCTTAGGGGTGATAGTGGGGATAAATAATCCAAATGGAGTACCAAACGAAAGGATATGACATGTACATAATATATAGGTATGATTAGACATGGTTTAGATCAAAATCGGTTCTGCCATTTACTAGGGGTGAAAGGGAAAAGTTGAAAGTCTGTGAAAGTAGAAGGAATATGGGAGCGGGTGAATAACCACATCCTGGAAATTTTGAACTCTTCTGTACCTAAGTTTTATAGCTCAGTTTAGTAATAAATTTTACTAACAGTTCTTTTGTGTTATTATTTATTTTATTTCTTAACTTTATAATAATGTGTAAGTATGTACTTATAATTTAGTTGTATATGATTAGTACGTGTTTCAAGACGTGTTTACTCAATAATTGTGTGTTAAGTAGTAACTACTATGCAGTCACTATTCCACGCGGACGAAGTCGCGGGCACAGCTAGTTTCATAATATATTGTAAAAACTTAAAATACATTGGGCATATTATTATGTTTAAATAAAAGATTTAAAATATTGATTAATTAACGTCATAAAATACGATCGATATGACCTCGCAACGAGGAACACAAACGATAAACGTACTTAGTAAAATTGACCATAGTCCGGTGCGAGAGACGTTCCCTATTCCTAGCTCCAATTGTTGACTAAGTCATGATAATATAACCGAATTCCTTTCAATAATATAGCAGCTATTGTTTTAAATTCGAATAATTTTTTACGCTGAAATATGCGGCCAATTTCGATAGAAACTAATCAGTGCAGTTGGCAGTCTCAATCAATATTTTCGTTTGGAACTTTTTCGTATTAGCACAGAATTTTTCAGAATGTCGGAATAAGAGATACTAACGAAAAACGCTTATATATTTAGCTTGACCTTCCTCTGTTTGTTAACAGTTAATCTATGATCTCATCTTTAATTACATTTACTAGGTACTATAACGGATGAGATAGCGCGATTTATTCCTTCACTGTAATTTTCGACGACTTCTGATAGAATATATAAATTAGAACATGACGTTTGTAGTTCAGACGAAATAAACATCTGTTAAATCTTATGTATAAAGTAAATACAATAAAAATAAATAATTAACTTATAATAAATTATTTAAAATAAATAATTAACTTATAATAAATTATTTATTTAATATTAAATAAATAATTTATTTTGTGATGTTAAAGTCTATCTGACTACCAAACTAGGTAAAAACGTGTATGAGTGAAAAAAATTACATAACACCATCTTCTTGAAGATATTTTATATTCATTCATATACCACATGTATTATTTCGCATGTACAGAGGGCCGCAAGTTCGAGCGTGTCACAGCAATGCAGTTAACACGCAAGCTGATCGCGGAGCGCGGTATCTTCGGCCTGTACAAGGGAATAACGGCCACTGCCGCTAGGGACGTGTCCTTCAGTATCATATACTTCCCTATGTTCGCTACGCTCAACGATCTCGGGCCTAAAGAGCCGGGCGCTACTGGACCACCTTTCTGGTAAAAATATACCATTTTATTTAATTGGTATTGATTATTTAGTATTGTATTTTTAATAGTTTCTAGATAGCTTGTAGGAGTGTCCTGACAATCTCGCATTTTATAAAATAATTCATAAGTGATAACAAGCATGACTCACGTTGTAGTTCATTATGAAAGTAGATAAAAGTGAAATATACCTCATATAACTATATAAGAAAGAATTGAAAAAAAAAAACATCTTTTGGAAAAATGTTTTCCTCTTCATTAGTACCTAGATATATTTTTTATTCTTTTGGAACAGGTGGTCATTTGGTTCCGGATGCCTCGCGGGCTCGTCCGCGGCGCTCGGCGTGAACCCGTTCGACGTGGTGAAGACGCGCATGCAGACGCTCACCAAGGGCAGCGGCGAGCGGCAGTACTCGTCCATCGTGGACTGCATCACGTGAGCGCTTCTTGTATTGTGCACGTGAACCCGTTCGACGTGGTGAAGACGCGCATGCAGACGCTCACCAAGGGCAGCGGCGAGCGGCAGTACTCGTCCATCGTGGACTGCATCACGTGAGCGCTTCTTGTATTGTGCACGTGAACCCGTTCGACGTGGTGAAGACGCGCATGCAGACGCTCACCAAGGGCAGCGGCGAGCGGCAGTACTCGTCCATCGTGGACTGCATCACGTGAGCGCTTCTTGTATTGTGCACGTGAACCCGTTCGACGTGGTGAAGACGCGCATGCAGACGCTCACCAAGGGCAGCGGCGAGCGGCAGTACTCGTCCATCGTGGACTGCATCACGTGAGCGCTTCTTGTATTGTGCACGTGAACCCGTTCGACGTGGTGAAGACGCGCATGCAGACGCTCCGAGTGGTTCTTGTATTGCTATTTGCTTGGTGAAATTTATCAATAGAATCTGAGATTGTAAAAGTGGGTGGAGCCCCAAACACAAATATCAAAAACAAATACAAACCCACATTATTGCTTTACGCAACTAGTCCGACGCAACACGTAACGAAGGAGAGGGAATTTTGGTAAATTTTAAACTTTGGCCGTCTTGTCTTATAAAACACTGTAAAAGTTGTTTCCAAAAACAAAAAAAAGAGGATATGGAATATCTTTCCAAACATTTCCCACGACATTACATTTTCCAGAAAAGTTTTTATTATACTTTAATAAATTATATTTCATTATTTCAGGCAAACAATGAAACACGAGGGACCAACCGCTTTCTTCAAGGGCGGCGCGTGCCGTATGATTGTCATCGCACCACTGTTCGGTATCGCGCAAACTATCTATTACCTAGGTCTAGCTGAAAACTACCTAGGTATCAAATAAACAACTACCCGGTTCCGAAACAATACACTTGTTTTACTCACAATGCATTTATAATGTTTGTTTCAATGCTATTTATGTTTCTGAAAACACTGAATAATGGAACAAGTTGAAAATTTTATAGAAAATAGTAAAATTCTAAGTATATTTGGTTTTAAAAATATTTGTGCTTAGAAGTTTCTAAAACGCAACAGAATAGTACTATTTTCCACGATTTAGAAAATAATGAACATAATCAAATGAAAAATCGCGAAAAATTATAATATTATAATTGACTTTTGCGTTAATAAAATGGAGCTTTCTATGGTATTACTCTATATACTCAATGTTGATAAATTAACATGTATTAACTTTTAATTTATTAAAGTGAAACTTTTATTACATCGTCTCAAACTTTTTGGTCTGTGTAGCGCATGTCGCGTGTATCGCGGCTGCCGAGTAGGTATAGCTAATAATGCTCGGCAGCCGACCGTCACGCGACATGCGCTACACAAAGCAGTGTTCGGAACCGTTCGAACAGTTTCACTTTTACCGTGGTTTCATAAAACCACACAACATTTTTACAATATAATTTCTCGTTAATTTATTTTGGTATATCATGTTCACTTTGAGTATTAAATTGTTAGCTATTTATTGCATTTTATTTGACTTTTATTCATTTTTCTATGAAGTAATAAGACAAATTCTAGTATAATTTATATTTAGCTCAATTTATTTTAAAATTTTAGTTTAAGCTTGAAAGTGATATTAAATTGTTATTTTTATTTAATGTCAAATGAATAAAATTATAATTGTAGTATTTATTATTGTGACATTAATTTGTTATTATTTTGTTATGTTAGATTTTACAAGTACCAAGTACTGGATTTTTTAACTTAGTTTTTGCATAAAATGTTTTGCTGCCATACCATATAACTGTGCTATATATTTTGACAAATTTTGCAAAATTATAACGTATTTTTCAAGATCTTTACAATGTGTTGCTAATAGAAATATAAACATAGGTCATGTACATCGCTTTTTAAATTTCTTAATAATATTTCATGCTAATAATTGTAAGAATTGTGTTTATAATAATGAAATTATTATTCAATTATGGTGTTGACAATAAATGTACTAAAATATGTGAATGTCGTGTTAGAGTAAGCGTTCCGAATTTCAATTATATAACAGTGTCGTGGCTGGGAAAAATGCCATAATACAATATTTATAAGTTATTTATTGTCCGAGTTGAAGTTGTTCGTGAAAAGTATAAAATTGATAAAAATGTTATTGCAGTAAGTTTAATTTCAAGACACATTAATTTATTCGTAAATGGAATTTATATGAAACCTAGCTACGATTCTGTAACATCATACACAAACCAAATTATTTGTAAACCGTACAATTATTTATTAGAAATATATAGAATTTGCTTTGGTTTTCACTCCAGAGATCATTTATTAATTTTAATTAATGTACATATAAACTAGAATCTCAATTTTACAACTTATGGCATAGATTTGAAAGAGCAAGGCAAAGCAATATATGGTTTGTGTATGACTTGATAAGTCCTTTCTGTGTCAATTGAAAAATGTTATGAATTAAATGTTAAACATTGTATATGGTAATTACTTCGATACCCAGTTTTAGAACTTCCAAATGTATTTCTATATGTATTACTATCATGATGTATAACTGAGTGTTAAGGAATATAAATGTTTTGCTTACCTTCGTTTGTATTGGTTTGTAAGGTACAATAATTTGCTGTTATTTATTGCCGGCGATAAAAAACATATTTATTGATAAAATCGCTGAACGAGGAACAATAAAAAGTCACTTGCTATTTTAGAATTGTTGCATTGTAGGTCAAGAAATGACAGACAGAAAGACGTTACTATTTATTTGAATAAAATTTTAAAATTATTTATGTACATAACTGGTAACATTCCACTCATAAATGTTCTAGTCTCAAGTAGTGGTTACATCCATGTTCAAATATATATTGCACACTCTGTTACCCGTTATCTGTCTCTCCTGTAACCATTATGACAATAAAAGTGGCTGTTTTGGTGTCGTCAATTAAATATCTTTTAGGGCTTACAATAAGACGGTGTCCATATAAACCTAGCTGTGTTATAGATTTGGTCGGAAAGCTGCGTTTTAGTATAAATCTATGTTGCTGCCGTTAAAATTGAATTGATATAGATCTAGGTGTTCAATAAATATGGTTAAAAAAATTGTTGTTTTAATACAAAAACCACAAAGCTTTCCTAGCCTTGTCCAATTATTATTATTTTTTTTTTATAATGAATAGGCAGACGTTTGACCACGATCCCACCTGATGGGAAGCGGCGATGTGGTCTACTTGGATACACGTCTGCCTAGAAGAAGCCTGTTCACCCTCGATTTGAAAAGGTCCAGGTTGTATTGTGCGGGAAATATGGAGCTAGGGAGAGAGTTCCATTCCTTAGCCGTTTTCATTAAGAAAGATGACTCGAAGCGACGTGTTCTAATAGGAGGGATATCTACAACATAAGGATGAAATCCCTCGCCATGTCTCGTCTATTTAATTACTAATGTAAGGTAACACGATGTGTAACACCTGATGAATGAGACGAATTTAAAGTCGTAAGCTGTTCAGGGTGGTGGTAAAATAGGTATTTTTTGAAAAATTATGATTCCATTTTGAAACAGTTTACAGTACCTTTCACATTTGATAGAACTTGTTAAAATATGCCTTCGCTTTTCCATTGAAATATTTTATCGCCTTGGTTTCTGGCATGGAAATATATGTGTCTATATTTCCGTAGTTTCTGGCCACACTGGCATATTAAAGGCATTGTATTCATTGCCAGATGTGAAATTAAAACTGTGTCTGACTCAGGCTCAGAGGAATAAACCCTCAGAGGAATAAACCTAGGTTTATTGCTCTGAGAATAAACCTATAGAGTTCTTATATTGAGACAGAACAAAATACATATTTTCTAATCTACTTACTCTTAGTCAATAACAGCATAAGTCAGATTGAGATAGCGATAGAGTATCTGCATTGTCTTCAAACGTAGCGCGCCGGCAGTCAGTTTGTTTTCCAACCAGCTGGTGGGCTCAGTGCGTCAAGTGTTTTTAACGAAATATTTAGAAAATATAAAGTGTATAGTGTTTCTTTTTATTTGTCAGTGTGCTAAAATGACTATTGTATGTTTAGCTACCGGCTATTACTAGTCGAATGGGAGTTTTGGATGAAAACAATGAAAAAATATCTTTCCATCGGTAAGTGATTTTCAGCAAATTGATAAATATTTATGTTCTAACCCTATTTGAAGGTTATATCAAGCGCTTTTTTATAAGTTTATGTTGTAACTGTAACATTTACCCACTTTATGGGGTTGTGGAATACAAAAGAATTAAATAATTTTTAAAAAATGTCACAATATTATCAAGTTTGGCATTTTGTTTACCACCGTAGTGTTGTAACACATCTAGCGTATATTATCGATTTATGACAAAAAATCTATTTCATATTAACGTTGATTTATTTATTTTGTTTCTTATATCAGATTTATATGTAGTTGTTGTAGCAAATAATAGATGTAAATTTTCTACAGCAGGAAAATAAAAAATACCACGTGGTTGTTTTATTTTACTTATCTGTTTAGTTTGTTGTTTCTCTTTTAGATTATTAATAAATTCATTTTGTTTTAGATTTCCAGAGCTAAATAAGAAATGGGTATAAAACATGAGACGTGTAGATTGGACGCCGTCGAAATTTGCTAGATTGTGTTCACTGCATTTCGAGCCTGCGTGTTATCAAGATGGATACTCTAGAAGAATTGTGCAATCTTACGCTTACGTTTTTTTTTGTTCCTTTAGATAATAAATACATTTGTGTGTGAGTGAATTTTTATTTGGAAATTTTTTTACACATTTACTATAAAATAATGTGTAACTATGTGAAAATTAAACGGTTGATTAAATGACAGTTCTCATAGATGAGAAACTACTATTGAAATACATACTTAATATACATGCGTTTTCAAAGAAAAACCCGCATAGTTCCCATTCCTGTGGGATTTACGGGATCAAAAGTAATTTTTCCAAATTTCATTGTAATCGGTTTAGTAGTATTCGCGTGAAAGAGTAACAAACATCCATCCTCACAAACTTTCGCTTTATTAGTAGGATGTAAGGAAAATGTTTTCTTTAAAACTGTCCTTTTATGAACTTGTTAAAATTCATGCTGACTGTGCCTTTCTCCTCACTCCTTTAACTTTATTGATCTTTATTTTAAATTATGTAGTTATATTTCAAGTTTTAAAATTTATTTTAAAATATACTAGCTTTCCGCCCGCGTTTTTAAAGAAAATCCCGCACAGTTCCCGTTCACGTGGGATTTCCGGTATAAAACCTATCCTATGTGTGTATGTACAAAATTTCATTGTAATCGGTTCAGCAGTGAAAGAGAAAGTTATCCATTCTCGCATAATTTCGCATTTATTATATTCGTAGGATTAAACAAATAATGTATTCAACTGAAATTTATGATTAATTTTGTTTTTTTTTTATTATTTATTATTTCACGAAACCGTAAATGCAAAATGCATTCACGATTTTATCGATTGAAGCACATCCCATCACTATCACCTTCTATCTATCTAAATACGTACCTATAGTAAAAATGGTGCCATGACTATGTTGAAACGTAGCTTGTAGTCTATAGCTATCTCATTCTTTCTTACGACGTTTTCTTTAGATAGAAAGAAACAAATATATGTAAATTGTATACGCTCGATACAAGTTCTCTATAGGTTTATTCCTCTGAGGACTCAGGTGTCTGACCACATGACATTAGTAAATGTCAAATGATGGCAATGATGCGACAGTTGACAATTCACTCTGAAGGACTTGTATCCATGGTCATGAATAAATTATTAAAAAAAAAAAAAAAAATGACAATTCACTGTTGTCATTTGTCAATTGTCATTTGTCAAGCAAAGCGACGCTTTCGTTAATTCGTATATGCTTTTCTTGTGAATGTGAATTTTGAAGGAAATTACTTGTTAATTGCAGAGAAAGCTTAAATATCATAATAATAAATATAAATCTTTACATACAACAATAAGAAAATGACCACTCTCGGTCCTAAAAAGGATGGAGGCCCAAATGTGGAATACTTTCAATCGCCGGAATGCTTGGCTCAATTTGACCAAATCCGTGTATGGTTGCAGAAAAATTGTAAAAAGGTAAGAAAGTTTAAGCATAAATAAATGTATGTCTGTTTTTAAATGATCCGGGTTGACTTTAGAAACGTGCGGCACGAATTTCGGCGCGATTTTAATTTTTATCGATCGATAATGATGACCCGAAACATACATTAGCGGCTTTTCGTGCGGAAACGTGTAATTACTGAGAAATCTTTTTTTTAATTTTTGAGATTATGTTCAAAATTGTTTGAGTTACATTGACAAAACTACAAGAATTGTGTTTGAAAGAGATAACAAATGTCTTAATGTACATATTAAAAACCATAGTTCATTCAAAAGCATGTTGCTGAGGGGACAACAATTCATACGGGTTATTGGCGAGCATATGATTGTTTGGGGCAATATGGGTATGTTCATAAAAAAGTTAATCACTCAGACCCAGACAACCCATTTGTTGCCTCTGACCCATTTGAGTCCCAGTGGCATGTTGTAAAAAGATTTTTTAAAAAAGATAACTATAACCACCCAGCAAACTTCGGTGATAATATTATAGAGTATGTGGAGACGATGGGTGGAAAAAAATAAAATGGATCCATTCATTGCCATTGTAAATTGTATCAAACATGTATACAAGATTTGAAAAATAATTATTAAAAAAAATGTTTTTATTGTATGTAAGTATATTGCACACAAATTGTTAATCACAGAACCGAATCTGTCCACCCCGATTCCACGTGGTAATTGTCTGTCATACACTAGAGTGTATTTAAAAAGTCGGAGGCGCGGAGGAGCGTGGCGCCCGCGTGTGCTGAGGAGCAGGCAGAGTCAAGCGAGCCGGAGTGGCTGAGGCTGGTCGCCAAAGGCGACCAAAAAGCCGAAGCTACGAAGGCGAGTGAAGACTCCTGCCTGCAACGAGGTACACGGGGGCAAGCGCCACGTTCTGCAGCGCCGGAGCAGTCAAGAAAGCCCATAATCTTCGTTATATTTCTACCTACATCACTACATAGTATAAAACAAAGTCACTTTCTCTATCCCTATGTCCCTTTGTATGCTTAAATCTTTCAAACTACGCAACGGATTTTGATGCGGTTTTTTTTAATAGATAGAGTGATTCAAGAGGAAGGTTTTAGTATATAATTTATTAGGTTTAAGTCAAAGCGGGCGAAGCCGCGGGCGGTAAGCTAGTATAAATATAATCTCAAAAAAAATTAAAAAAAAAATAGAAGGGGGGGTTTCCTCACCCCCCCACTTTATAGGGGGTCTCCCCTTACCTCCCCCCTCCCTTTCCCTCCCCTCCCCCCCCTTAATTCGTGCCGCAAATTTCTAAAGAAATACCAATGATCCTTATAGCACCATGTAAATATTTTATAATATATTCAGGTTAAACAATATCTTATTGTTATCCTTATATCAGATACCGACTAACTTCCCTCGAATCGACAACCAATAAATAATCACAGAAAATTTTCCGTTACAAAAGTTTAATAAAAATGAAGATAATTTCTAAAGTATTACATCTAACTTAGCTATCAGTTATCACATTGCATATGGACTAGCTTTGTCACTGCAATTTATAACTTATACACATTTGATTGAGAATGAAACAATTTTGGAACAGATTTATATTCATTTAACATGTTTACATTATTAATTATTGATAAAATTATACTTTTCAGCATGTCCAAACTGATCCACCTACAAAAGAAGGCCTGGCGCAACTAGTGATTCAACTTATACAGTATCAAGAGAACAAGCTGGGTAAAAATGCCACCGATCCACCTTTTCTGAGACTTCCTGTGAGTAGTATTTACTTATTATTATTATTTTGGACTTTCTTTTGTGTAGCCTTTTTATTCAATTATCTTTTAAGTTATGGGATTGCTGGAAAGTCAACTCAGGGTTTATTGTTATTGAAAAGAAACCTTTTTGTTCTATTATTATTCTATGTTTATATTAAATGTACTTGGTTTTAAAACAATTTTTATTAAAGTATGATTTTTTTATACTCAAATAAACTAGTTTATGAGACTGAGTTTTACAAATGTAAATAAAAAAGGACATGTTTTTAAATCCACTCAAATTGTCTTTAATTTGAACTTAAAATTATATTTTTATTATATTGATTAAAAGAAGAGGAAGAAAAACTGTAGAACAGCAATATATTTAACCTACAAAAGTGAAGAAGTGAAACACCATTCAGTTCTTACAGGTATATTTATTCAATCAAAAACAGACATTTCATATACAATGAAATCAATACACATCAGCATTAGGAAAAACAAATTGGTTGTTAGGAAATCCTCTAGAGCCAGTGCCTTGTATAGCAAATAAGGAACCAGCTTCCTGTTCCTGCGCTAATTGGGCAGAGTTTAAGCCCCTTCGGCTTGTCGTCACATATAGAGTGGATAAGTCATGGCCGCCCCAAGTTACTGATGTCACTTTAGTCGCTGGTATCTTGTGTTGTTCTAGCAGTTTGCCCGCTCGCGAATCTATTTTTATCACCTATAAATTATAAATTGACGTGAATATAAGATTATGTAGATGATGGTTTATGAGTGGATGTCACTTATCAGATAGAATTTGTTAAAATGGGAACTGGCTCAATGAATATAAATTAAATATGACCTCACAAACTGTTTTGTATTTAATGCAGGGACAATCTTTGATACCTTCAGCCTAGAAAAGTAATTTATTTTCTTGATTGTAATTTTTTATTCTAAAATTGTATATTTTTAATTATGACAATACTAAGCGAAACTTGTTATATGTCATGAAACTACATTTTTATTTAATAGTCTGAATTTTATACTATACCTTCCCGCCGTCATAACAGGCTACCCATAGGTTTCCATCTGTGTCTATGGTCATGCCATCAGGGACACCAGTGACATTGTGCTTCTGAAAGCTGAATAGTGTTCTTCGATTCCCTATAATAAATATTAAATCAAATAGAATCTCAAGCATTTTACATGTTGTTGTTTTTTTATTATTATTTATCATCTCTATGTTACATGTACAATAATAAAATTATGCTGAATAAAGTTATAGTATCTGCTATATATACCATGTAACTATATATTGTTTCTTAAATATAAATATGACTCATTACTGTGTGTTTATAAATTCAAACTGAAAGTCAAATATTAATTTACTTTACTTTACAAGTTAACTTTCAACAGTTAGCACAATAATGTAATTCTAAAAATGTGTTTAAATAAAGTTATAAAATGTATAACATATTTATAATATTTAAAATTGTTCCATTGATATTTTTGTATACGAAAATATAATTATTTTTATCAATTCTTTTATATACACAACATACAAAATACAACTTATACTTACGAATGTCACCAGTTTCAATATTAAAGTCGAAAACATCGATAGTTCGCAGGGGACTGTCTATATAAAACATGAATTTATCATCCGAAGTCCATGCTATACCATTCGAAATGGAGACGGGACGAACTTTTTGTTCAGGGTGTATATAATTGTTGCTTGTCAACATGTATAAAGTACCCTGATCAAGATCTACACCGGAGGTATCTTCTTTACCCATAGTACCTGAAAACCAATAACTAATTTAATATTTTTGATTCATTACTGACATGTAGGTTTTATGTTCAACATCGGCGTTTATCTATTTTATCAATAGATAGAGTACCTACCTAGTACATTAACATAAGAAAGATTCATATGTAAATGCAATACAATGTTTTCTAAAGATATTCTAATTTTTGGTTCAAGGTAATCTTAGAATAGACTATTTACATCTACATACCAAACCAAAGTCGTCCCTTTGTGTCAGCTTTGCCATCGTTGATTCGGTTGTCCGGTTTGCCCAAGTCAACTGCAGTGAGTAGTCTCATAGAACTGTCGCCTTTATTAGCATCCCAGGACATCAAGTACAGTTCACTGCGAGATGACAGTACCACCTCTCCTGGGTAGTCCTTTACTGTTACAACGAGAGATACAGGCCCGTACTCTGAAACATTGCGCTCTGATGAAGAACGTATAATTTTTATTGTTGTATAGTTTTTTATCGTGGTCAAATCAATTATGTATACCCTATTTTTTTGTTCCGTTTCAAGGTATCTTTCTTTTGTATGCGTGGTTAAAGAATGCTTTATAATTATCTCAAATAAAAAGGATTACTATACTTTTTGGTATCCTGCTTCAGGTTATGTTGTATCGGAAAATATGTTATCAACCAAAGAGATCGGATTATTGTTAAAATAATATGTCTTAACAAACGCTTATAGACCTCAAGTGGCTATTGTTGAGAAGCATAAATTTAGCATGTGAGTGATAGATTGAGAGCGTTGAATGTACCTATTCTTCGCGAAGTCACATTTCCGGTAACAGCGTCAAGTCTGTAAACTTTTTGATCTACTATATCGACCCAGTAGAGTGCACTTTCGTTTTCCGTCCAATGAGGGCCCTCAAAATGAATACCACCTCGAGCAACCTAAATTAGAAATTGAAAGGCATGAGACAATCCAATGATTAACTGATCACTATCTTATGTAAGATATCGTGTACAAACAATTTTATAATCATTGATACGAAGCTGGCGAACCATAGAAACCGGTCTAAAGTTGTTTGTCCTTTTTACGAACGAAAGACTCTTTGCTCAAGTTTTGAAGTAATCTCTCTAGTATTTTAACAGATACATAATATGTTTCCATTTGGAGTATTCACATTCTGAGTAAAGACCATAAAACGATCTACTTAATTATTTTTGATATGGAGTAAGCAGATAATTTTAATTTCTGGCATGTACATAAATTGTGCATTGCATGATAAGGAAAGGTTAACTTCTTCATGCATTTTCAATATATTTATCAAAAGATAAATGAATAAATTTATAAAATAATATCATTTAAGACCATGACATCTTAAAAAATCTATATATTATATACATATAATTTATACACTTTAGATTTATTCAGTGACTTTAGTGTGAGAAAAAGAGACGGTTCCTTACATTTTTTATTAATGGCGATGAAGCCGTATATCCTTGAATACACTCCAAACACAATATTGTAAAAATAATTGGATACCATAACATCACTGAATTTCCCATTATAAATCTAATTTTTCACTTTAATTTCGATATAATAAATATTTGTTATAACATCGTCACGCGTCCGATGTTTTGCAAATTTGAACGTAAACTGCCTGCCTACTAAAGATATTGAGATAAATCCATGGTCAAGTTGTAGTAGGTTGCAAAATCTTCCAAGCATGTTTTTGCTATAATCAATTACAATGTCAAATAAGAAGCAATACCTATAATCAATTAATTAAGAATAGGTATCATTATGCTATGTGTTATCCCAATGTAAATATTATTGCATTCATTGTCTGCGAATTGTTTTTGGCAATTTTGATACTGCAACTCATATGTTTTGTTCAGTTTAATGAGTTTAAATTAAATAATGGATACATCATTTCTCATGCTCTTTACTTTAAATATTAATTAGATGAGCTTTCCACCTAGAATAACAACAACAATATACATAAAGAGTAGGTATTATGCAAAAGAATAGGAATTATTGGTTGAAAGTAAAATTATTCATAATTTAAGATAGATTAAATTTGACGAGGCATCACCTACTGAAGATTTAAGTTATCTAAAACTGTTGTCTACTTGAGATTAGATCATGAAAACTTGTTATTGGTAACGTGAAATGCTAAACAATATTATTTTGCAATTTAAATAACAATGATTATTACATAACAACCCTACTATATAATATTATAAATGCGAAAGTAACTCTGTCTGTCTGTCTGTCTGTTACGCTTACTTCTCAACCGATTCTGATGGAATTTGGCACAGACAATCTTTATACCCTGAGAAAGAACATAGGCTTTTATTGCGAAATATGTACCACGGGCGAAGCCGGGGCGGACCGCTAGTATGTAATATGTATAGCCATACTTACAGTAATGATTAATCATGTTATATTGTTAATTTCGCCGGAAAGGCAGGCCATTACTTTGCGCGAACCATCAACGAATATAATTCAAGACATGTTTGGTATCGCTAAATTAGTTTCATGTCCTATTTTAACTTGAAACTGTTTTAAAATGCTTTTGTTACTATTGACCTTGCATTCTTTATCGTGCAAAAAAAAACATAGAGTCATGAAACACAAAATGAACATTGTATAATTTATAATACATTTTGATAATTGATTTCGCAAATTACTTAAAATCAATCTATTTTATTTCAGCAGCTGACTTATTATACATCATACAAGGAGCTCTTATAAGTTTAACTTCGCCAAAATTTTGTCTCAGCGGCTTTAGTATAATTCGCGTTTGCCCTATTATACTTTCCATCAACAGAAAAACATTTCAAGCACACATTTCCATTCCAGATAAAAGTGTTCATGGACATGAAGCCGGGCGGCTCACTGTGCACCGTGCTGGCCACCATGTTCCGCTTCAAGTCGGAGCAGCGGTGGCGCAAGTTCGACTTCCAGGTCGGTAAGGTATGCACCCGATCGCACGCCGCCTCTCACCGCCGCCCCGCCGCCCCGCGCCCCGCAGTCCCGACACCGGCTCTATAACAATGCATTTGCACGGCCGGTGGAAAAAGTTTGCGAACGATGCCACGATAAACTATACATTTTTTGGTATAGTTCTGGTTTCAAAGATACTAAGTACCCATATAGTGCACAGATCATCAATCATTTTTATAACGGGAAAGATAGTAATTATTTTGTATAATAAAATTCAAGTTAGAAAAAATGGAAAATCAACATCGGTCGCATCCTTTTTTCCAATAGTCGTGTCCTCCATTCCAATCGCACGATTTAAGGGTATGAATTATTAACAACTACATAATATCTATTACACTTCTTAGATACACCAAATACAATTTTTCTTATACACCAGAGAGATCTTTTACAATTTATTTCTACATGTATAGAGACAAATATTATGGTTTTTATGAATTATTTTTTGTAGATCAGATAAAAACACACAACTATGTTATTCTTGGTGGGTACATTCTTGCCATTTCACGCAGGTCTCATTCCAATTTCAAGGTTTTCGGGAGTCTTATTCTGTGTTCTGTGTAAATATATTTTTTAATTCGTTTGTGATAATTGTATGTTGTGTTTTTGTCACTAATATTTTGGGAAGTGTTACTCACCCTCGTTGTGTGCATGTGCAATATTGTTTTTTTATTTTTTATTTTATGATTTTACTAAATTTTATTCACACTATTTTGTGATATTTTTGGAACAAACGTGACTTTAGTCTCTTCAAAATTAACGTAAGTCCTTGACTACACACAAATATTTTTTCTACCTAAAAATTCCTTGACGTCAGAACGGTAGATAACGTTAATGAAAAATGAACCTTACGTTTACCGTATACGAATTAATTTGCCGTTTTTTCTTCCCTCCCCCTGTCCTTCCTTTGCAGAACCCCTCTCGCAAGGACCTGAACGTGCAAATGATGATGGAGATAGAGACAGCTTTGCTGAGCGCTGAAATAATCAGGTCACCCTGCATCTACATACGTCCCGAGGTCGATAAGGCAACCGCCAACAAAGTCAAAGACATCATAAGCAACCATCAAGTAGAGATCTGTGGTAAGCTTTCATAATTTATGTCACTTAATGCCAAACCCTCACAAATTGTTCAGCATAAATTTTGTCATAAGATTACTTCATATTTTTGGATAATTATTAGATGAAGTAAATATCCATTGTTATTGTAGTTTTTATACAATCTCTACGAGCTTATAATTGAAGTGAATTATCTAGAGATTTCGAGCAAGGACAAAAGTTTTTCTGTTTAGCCACTGTACTATTGTATTCTGCACAGGAAGTGCAATGTACCTTTTATTTCATTTATTTTTGCTGAACTAATTGTTATTTGTTTCTTATCTACGTTTAATTGTTACCATTTCGGTAATGTAAATGTATTGATAATATGTTGAATTTGATATTTTAGTTTCATGGCATTCTAATGCTTTTTAGAAATATATTTTTTTAAAGAATAGTAAAAAATGTGCGCGCGAATGACGGATTACGCGGGTTTGTCTATTCTTAGTCTATTCTTTAAAAATTTATATATTGATGAGTACATACTTAAGAAAATTCCTATACAATTGATACAGAATATAGATGATTCATGAACGCTTCTAAATTAAATCTTTCTTTGACTACTACTAACAAAAGTTTATATTAGTGTTATATTTTTTTTCCTTTTATTGACGTGACAACGTCTTATAATTCGATAGAGCCGGTTGCACGCACGAAAAAACATGACCCATGCGGCGTTACCTCGCTCTGAGGCGTTCCATGTAAGGCTTGAAGTGCAATCGAGAGCGCGGAACGAGCGACAATGAAGCACAATCGGACGTTGTCACGTTCAACTATCGTCAGTAAACCGACTTCACAGACAACCAATTTTTAATTCAGATGACGAAGAAGACGCCACCCACATAATATACCCAGCCGTAGACCCCCTGGAGGAGGAATACGCTCGGCCGGTGTTCCGTCGCGGGAACAACGTGCTCATACATTGGTATTACTTCCCCGACAGCCACGACACGTGGGCGCAGGCTGATTTACCGGTAACATAATAATAGAACTAATTTGTAGGTGATAAATATTTGTTTGAGATATTCATTTGTATTGTTTCTTCTGATAGATTTGCATTTTAGATTATAATAAAAAAATATTATTTTCGTCCACCATGTAAAATGATTACCATTTTATAAGTGATACATTCTTTAGGTACAGATCCTTGCTATTATGTCATCACCTTTAGACGCATTCTTTATCAGAGGCGGCTCGTGACAAAATTTTATGGGTGTTCACTTGAAATAAAACACTGAAAATACATGGTGTAAAGCAGTACATTTATCAAAAAAATTACTTATAAAGGAAATACATCGTCTTTCTTTTTGGTGTGCAAAAATATCTATAACTTAAAGCGACAAGACATTCGTAAATGTCTGTTGTTGCTTTCATCACAACCACACAACCACGGTGTTTTCACATAATATTGTTCGGATTTAAACACACGCGTATATGTTTTCGTTTTTGTCGTACATTTTTGCGTAAGGTTAAGTTCAGGCCGTGGCAGTCCCTTAGCTTTCAATTCAAGCCGAATTTGTGACGTTTTAACACCCTTTTTAATGAACGCCACATTATAATTGTTCATTTTCACACTCACAAGTAATACTGATAACTACAGATTATTTCAACACGTATCTTATGATTTTAATTAGAAAATTCCCGAATTAGCATTCGCGCGCGTTGAAGTTGACTCGAGAATCGAGTGTTTGTTTATATGTAATATAGAGAGTGGCAATGTCGCGCGCAATCGCTGTCCTGTGTACGGGCGCCCAGGCGCGGCGGTAAAAACGAACCGGCAACGTTTGCGGGAGCGGCGCTCCGAATTTTGCTATTTTTCCATAGAAAATCTTCTGTTTCACGCGCGCAGGGCACTGGCAAACCCTCTTTCACTCCTATTGGATCTCGTATTAGGAAATGTACTAAATATTTTTTCATTGGAGCGCAATCGTGAGCGCTCCGCTTCGCGCGTTACTGTATAATACAGTATTATTCAGGTGTATGGAATGATGGATATATTCATTGGTAGTGACAGTAGTTTTTTACGATTACGATTGATTTTAAATAGTAATAATTAATATTAATAATGAAATTAAGGAGTATGATTTTATTATAATTATTTATGGGAGTTCACTGCACCAGCGCTCCTTAGGGCGAGCCGCCTCTGTTCTTTATAAATTTCTATCGTCGAAAGAACACAGGAAAGCCTGTATTTATTTTATTAATTTTCTTCTGATTAACTATATAGATTGTAAGTTTTCATGAGAATTTATTAATATTTAAAGGTGGACGTTCCCGAAACAGCGAACTGGGATTGCAATAAATCGGACCCTTACCGCGTGTCTGCAACGTGGGTGTTGGACTTGCCGCACTACAATGAGTGGCTTAATGAAGAGGATTATGAAGTTGACGCTAATGGAAAGAAAAAGGTATACATTTATAAATATATGTGAATTAATTTTGAATCTTAGAAATAACTAGGGGCAGAAACTTGCATTTCCTATTTCAAATAATTGGTTGTGAATGCTTGATTTAGACTTTCGCATTAATTATATTAATCATATCTCTAAAGGTCTTTAAATGTGAAAATTACTATTAAGTATCTGTTAATATACCAGACTGTTTTTAAGTTATGCACATACATATATTATATACCTACATTAAATGTGTAGATATATCATATATATCATTGATTCGTGATTGACAAAATAGGATTTGATTTCGATAGAGTACCTCACTTAGTTTCTATGCAAGAAATACGAAAGTTACGTTAGTCTTTCTGCATACCGTGCTATTCTATCGCATAATCTCACATTTAAAAAAATCAGGTACACAAACTACGTCTATCAGTCGACGATCTAATCCCCGGAGGAGAAACCTCCTCAAAGAGCAAGAAGGGCAAGAGGAAGCGTTCCCCCTCCCCTCCCCCGCAGAAACATAGCAAGAGAAAGAGGTAAGGAATAAATATATGGTAAAATATATTAAAAGAATATATGTTCAGGGTTTCATTATCTGTATCATGTATCAGTAGAAAATACAGTTGAGTTGAGAACTACCATTTTTGAAGCCGGTTGCAAATGAAATTGTTAATGATAATTTTTAATAACAGGATGGGATATTGTGATCCGAGTTTTTATTAAAAAAAGTTTAACATCATTCTGAAGAGGCCTTTGTGTCACAAGGACACGCCAACACACACAAAGCAATTTAATTTTAGTTAATAAGTAAATAAAAATGTAACCTGTAATATTGGCAATAAAGGCTATGTAAATAAATAAATAAAACATCATTCTGTATAAAAAACATTTGAAGATAATTGAATAAAATATCAGTTTAATTGTAATCCCTACTAATATTATAAATGCGAAAGTAACTCTGTCTGTCTGTTACTCAATCACGCCTAAACTACTGAACCAATTTGCATGAAATTTGGTATGGAGATATTTTGATACCCAAGAAAGGACATAGGCTACCTTTTATTGCGAAATATGTACCACGGGCGAAGCCGGGGCGGACCGCTAGTTTAACATATTTTATTGTGGTTTAATTACAGCCGTTTAGCAAAACGGCGGGAAAATGATGTAGACGAAGAGGAGGATAATGCATCAAGAGATAACACTGATGTCACTCCCGCTCCTGAACCTGAAAGAGCACCTGAACGTAAGTTAATATCACTACATAGTATAAAACAAAGTCGCTTTCTCTGTCCCTATGTCCCTTTGTATGCTTAAATCTTTAAAACTACGCAACGGATTTTGATGCGGTTTTTTTTAATAGAACGAGTGATTCAAGAGGAAGGTTTTAGTATATATGTAATTTATTAGGTTTTAGACAAAGCGGATGAAGCCGCGGGCGGTAAGCTAGTGTTTAATATTTTTTGTTTTTCTTTCATTAAATAGACTGAACTTGCTAATGTATCTACTGATTCTACTAAACATAACTTTATGTTTAATATCATAAATAAACAAGAAGTGAATTGAAAATAATGCTTATTTTAATAACTTAGATGCGTACAACAATAGCGATATTATTTGCTTTAGCGACGACGATACTTTTTTTTGACGATATTTTTGAGCTTATAATCTGAGTTGACGTAAATTGAATCGTGTATGTTCAAATCGTGTGTCATTTAAGTAGCCAGATTCGATTTCAGCTTTCGATTTCACGGAATATTGCAATCCATCTATAATTTGTAACTATACTCGCAATAAATACAGGGTGACTGGTAAGACGTCAGACGAATATAGACAGGAATTTCTTCTCATGAAACTGAACAACTTTTGTTCTACAACTTTGCTGAATTCGTAGAAAAAAAATTGGACTTTGTATGGAAATCGGTCAGCTGATTAGCGAAGTTTCCTTACAAAGTCCAATTTTTTCTTACGAATTCAGCAAAGTTGTAGAACAAAAGTTGTTAAGTTTCATGAGTAGAAGCTCCTGCCTAAATTCGTCTGACGTCTTACTTTTCACCTGGTATAATAAATCCATACTAATATTATAAATGAGAAAGTAACTCTGTCTGTCTGTCTGTTACTCAATCACGCCTTAACTACTGAACCAATTTGCATGAAATTTGGTATAGAGATATTTTGATACCCGAGAAAGGACATAGGATAGGTTTTATCCCGGAAATCCCACGGGAACGGGATTTCTTTGAAAACGCGGGCGAAGCCGCGGGGCGAAAGCTAGTATTAAATAAATATAATTTGATTGAACACGTATTTGTTTGTACAGCGCCCGCAAGCACGTCATCCGGCGCGAACACAGCAGCTGAGTCTAGTGCAGCGGCCGATGCTCCCACCACGCCTGCGCCCATCGACCACCATGATGACTCGCAGGGCAAGCACAGCGACTCCAACACACAGGTATAATAACTAATATAGAAGGTATAATAAGGCAGCTTGCTAACTCTCTGAAGACCCTATACACGAAGCGAGCGGTTTTTTGTAATTTTGTTGCTTTTATCTATACTTCACTACATAGTATAAAACAGTCGCTTTTTCTGTCCCTATGTCCCTATGTATGCTTAAATCTTTAAAACTACGCAACGGATTTTGATGCGGTTTTTTTTATAGATAGAGTGATTAAAGAGGAAGGTTTTAGTATATAATTTATTGGGTTTTAGACAAAGCGGGCGAAGCCGTGGGCGGAAAGCTAGTATATTATTAAGTTGAAGAGTTTGTTTGTTTGAACGCGCTTATCTCAGGAGCAACTGGTTTGATTAAAAAAAAAATTATTCGGTGTTGGATAGCCCATTTATCGAGGAAGGCTATAGGCTATATATCATCACGCTAAGACCAACAGGAGCGGAGCAATGCGGGTGAAACCGCGGGGCGCGGCTTGTAACGACTATAGAAGGTATATGTAATAAGGAAGCTATAATTTCATTATATTTGGGCACGTGCGCCTAAAATAATAAAATTTGAACAGGCAGTGTGAAAATATACCTTTTGTTATTGGTTTGACTGATTTTTATACCTCTTTGTAGAGATAAACATGATCCCAGGCCAAGGTATAAATATCCCTCAAGCTCATTTAATACGACTTCCTTTTGCAAACGTGATTGGATATTGTCTTCTACTTGAATAGGAATTGTTGTTATAAACATTAGAGCAAAATGCAGTCATGCAAGTCAAATAAACTAAAATTAAATAAATTGTAAATATGTTTAAATCAATGAAAAAGTAAACAGAACACTAATTAATATAATATTGTAACAGGAAACAATAATCAAAGAGGAGCTAGAAGACAATGTGACTGATCAAACGCATCACATAGTAGTGCCGTCCTACTCCGCGTGGTTCGACTATAACTCCATACATACCATCGAGAAAAGAGCCCTACCAGAATTCTTCAATAACAAGAATAAGTCCAAGACACCGGAAATGTATCTCGCTTACAGGTAACTAATAAAAACTAATAGTTTTCCTTGTTTTTTTATTTTTTTTCATATATGTAATAATAATAAAAGTTGCCGTTGATAAACATTTCAGCCTTACGATGTTACAAGGTTGTTAGCGCAGCCTTAAGTGACACGGAATGTTAAATACATGAATTATAACCCCAATATCTGCGGTTATTTTCCTTGTCGTGGCTCAGCTTCATTCTTTTGTTCATTTACATTCCGTTTTATACAAATAATAATAATGTTAATGAATGTAAATTTTCGTTAATCAATGAAAGGATTTAATTTCTTTATAATTGAGACAAATAAACAGTTATTTTCTACTGAAAGGCAAATAAATAAAATGTATTCAACAAGGTACTACAATAAAAGTACATAGTGCATGTGTTGATACATAAATATATAAAGTTTGGTTTTATGATGCCTTTCATGTCTCGTATGAACTTGCAAATCTCTCTATATATGTAATTTATTGTTCACCTGATGTGATTAAATCAAATAAAACTCTTACACACAATAACTTCGGTTAGTACTTGATTAAATTTTTTTCCACTAGGAATTTCACGATCGACACCATTTAATATATTATTACTTTTTTCTGTAGAAATTTCATGATCGACACATACCGTTTGAACCCCACGGAGTATCTAACAAGTACGGCGTGTCGCCGCAATCTCGCGGGCGACGTGTGCGCTATCATGCGTGTACATGGTTTCCTCGAACAGTGGGGACTCGTTAATTACCAGGTATTGTTTTATTTTTTAGATTTGAATAAAAATGATTGTAAATATTTTAATAATAAAAAAAAAATGTATCATTAAAAGATGTGATAGCGATATGATTTCACGCTTTGTTTTTAATTTTTAAGTATTTCTTCCATGTTAAAATTATTGTTTTAACGCGGAAGAAATACTAAACGAAAAAAGGAAGAAGGAGAACTTCATAAATCATAGTAAATTAATAGTTCAATTTGTGTTATACATATTATTATATATTTGTACCCTCTGTTTTACTAATTTCCAAACTGACTTTCCAAACGATCTCTGACTTCCAATGAGAATTGTTGGTCCCGAACAACTTAGATATTAATTATTATGAATATCTTACTTATTGAAATATCGAATACTATAAAACAAGCATTTATAAATTATTAAACAGGTGGAAGCCGATGTCCGTCCGACAGCAATGGGCCCGCCGCCCACGTCTCACTTCCACGTGCTATCCGATACACCGTCGGGCTTGCAGCCATTGCAGCCCAGACCGGCTCAGCCTAGACCTGGTAGCTATGGTTACGGTTGTTATTTCTTCTTTATTTTTTTTGAAGTGAAACTTCTTTATCGGCGTTGGAAAAAAATTTAGTGTAACATTTTTTCGTTACGCGTGACATTTTCCGTTACGCGCCATCTTTTTGTTATCCCTACCACGCGTGATTCGACGTATTTCTGTAAAGTTGCATATAGTAAATTATTTTTTGAAAAATAAGGTCATAAAGAAGTTTCACTTCTTACGTGTGTTCACTAGTACACGCACACATTTTTTGTTATTTAAAGTTTTGTTACTCATATTATTTTATAAGGTATTTAAAAACGTTACTCAACTTACCTTATATATGATTAACAGAACAATCAGTCCAAGTTGTTCTGAAGTAGATTTTTTGTTAATAACTTCAAAAAATTTACATCATTTTCTTATACTCTATCCAATATAAAGAACGTTAGATCACCTTTCAGTTTATTTGAGTAGTTTCGTTATTCCGAAACATTTATTTTATTATTGTTCTCATTTTTTAAAATACCATTACGATAATAAATTGTTTTTTTTTAATATGTCAAATCGTAATTAAACAATATTTTGTAGTAGAAAACGCAGCGGTGCCTAAAGTGGAGGCCGGATTACCGAACGGTGCGGAAGGCGGAGCTCCAGTTAAGGCCGAGCCAACGGTTAAGACAGAACCGACCCTGGAACTGGGCAATGCTCCTGGACTTAAGTTGGATCAGGTAACTATGATTTTAACCCGGATATAATTATTGAAAAAATGTTTTTATTGTAGTGTTTTTGTACAATATTTAAAAGTTCGAAAAAACTTTTATATAACTAGCAATGTGTGTGGGTAGGTGTTTAAATAAAACATCAAATCTTTTCTAACTTTTTATTTAGTTTACATTGTTTATTATGGTACAATAACTATAAATATTGCCCTTTATTGCTTTTACCAATTACTCTAAGTGAAATAACAATTGATTTGACGGTTTCTGAATTATAATGATTTTGTATATCAAATGTGCATATTATTAATAAAATTTATGGTCCATATAGTACCGTGGTGGAGCCCGCGGTCGCGAATGGACGGAACAAGAGACGCTTTTACTCCTGGAAGCCTTAGAACTGCACCGCGACGACTGGAACCGCGTGGCCGCACACGTGGGCACAAGGACGCACGACGAGTGCATATTGCACTTCTTGCGACTGCCCATTGAGGACCCGTACCTTAATGATAGTGAGTGTAGCGCACATAATAGTAATCTTTTCATTCATAAAATAATAAGAACTTATTACTAATTTTATCTCAATATAAATACAAATAGTACAAAATTATAGATTCACTAAAGGAGCATACTGTATGTTTACACGGCCAGCAAGATTACCGATATCGCTCGTCACTAAAAATTTTCTAAGTACCCTCATAAGGAATAAGAACTAACAATAAGTATATGTAGCGGTTAGTGGGCTTATGTTGCACAGAAAAACTTGAATGAGTTTATGATTGCATCAATGTAAATTATATCATCTAAGAATTAATATTATGTTAAATAAATAAATAAAATTACACATATAACAAGGGACGCTTTTACTCCTGCAAGCGCTACAACTTTTGATCTGACTACATCCATATTTTAATTATAGTTGGTTGAGCGTACCAGTAGCTACGAATAAATGAAATGTATAAAAACGTATAAAATTCCCTTCAAACATGCTTTCAAACAAATAACGAATAATACAACGCAAGAAATACACATATAAAGAAGCAAAGATCAGAGACTAAAAACGCTCTAACTAGAAAAAAAGAGTATTTTGGGATATTTCATTTTAAGCAATACTAATTGAACTTAAAATATTATTCATTAATATTTATATAATTTTATATTTTATAGGCGGTGTGTTGGGACCTCTAGCGTACCAACCGATCCCATTCAGCAAGACGGGCAACCCAGTAATGAGTACCGTGGCTTTCCTCGCCTCTGTAGTGGACCCGCGTATTGCGTCCAAGGCAACGAAGGCGGCTATGGACGAATTCGCTGCTATTAAGGTATGAGATGGTTGAGAGGTATAATAGGTTGGATAAGACAGTGTGTTCTATTCCGTACGTTGAAACGGAATTACATAAGTGTGTATGTCATATTTTGTGAGTTGAACAAAATAATATAAAATAATTGATATTATACATACTAGATTTAGAAAAAACAGTTTTATAATATTTAAGTATTTAACAATTTAGTAAAAAAAGAAGTTTCAATAATTATTATTTCTTAGGTACCATTTTCGTTAGTTTTTAGTACAAAAAAAAGTTGAAGAACTAAATATAACTAGCCTATAATACGTCGTCAAAACGGGCTATGAATATTTTATTAATTTAAATTACCATCTTATTTCGTAACATTACCGAATAGGCGGTGTTTATGGTTAGGGAGCCAGGTGCAAATTTGGTTAACTATTTCCTCTCAAGAGATAATTCGTCAGACGCATGAGAGTATAGAATTATAAAGCCTCGTGAACGTCAGCTGGCGCTCGGTTGGGGGCATAGAAATCTAAATAACAAGACACATAGAAGGGCTATAATGTCATAATTCGTATGAAAACCGCTGTCGCCAAAATCAACACATTCAAACCGAAAGCTAAACAGTACACACAAGTAAACTATGCCTTTTATTGGACAGCTTGATTTGAGTGAAAACTAACTTATCTATTAAATTAAGCTTTTGAATATGTATCCTAACGCACGAATTTACGGTTTATTTTAGAATAACATCCCTAAGTATATGAGACTTTTTGCTCCAATACGAACAAACGTGATAATAAGAATGGTCGACTGTGTCATTCAATGTTATTTCGATTACTATGGTGACACTCGTAATACTTGTAAATATTCTATAATTTTAAGGAAAAACGGCATTATTTCTAAAAAAAAAAATATTTTCCGATGAAATATTATTCCTTTATAAGTATAATTACAACTTGTGGAAGAATTTCCGCAATGGGAATTGCTGAAACACACCATGTATACACTCATACGTCTCCAGAGTAACTGAACAGTGACGAATGCACTGGTGATGTGCAAATCACCTGAGTGGCGACAAGGTCACGCACGCTTACGACTTCTAGTGTCTTGTTATTTAGATTTCTATGGTTGGGGGGGTGAGCGGTTGTAGCCTCCCACGCACATAGGAAAAAAAATACATTCATTCATTCATTTCCTCTCAGCTAAAAATTTGTCAAATTGTAGCTAACCCAATATCTCAACGAAAAAAATAGTCAGCTGGTTACAACATGGTGTATTATACGTCAGCTGGTGTCTCGAACATGAAAGTTAAATTTAAAGAAAAATTTATTTTCCGTTATTTCCTCTCAAACAAAAATTTACCTGATAATAGCTTATATGTAACTGTGGATAAATATATATGTCAGCTGGCTGTATCTTGGTGGAAAAACCGTCAGCTGATACGGGAGGCTACAACCACTCTTCCCCCCAACCGAGCTCCAGCTGACGTTCACGAGGCTTCATAATACTATACTTTGATGCATTTTACTAATTACCGCTTGAGAGGAACTTGGTCATAAAATCTGCTGCTGGCTCCCGGACCATTACGCGTAGGTAGACTTTTTCTTCGGACAATAAGATTACATGTAGACAATGGACAAACTAACTATACTATTTATAATCGCTGGTAGGTTATGAACGGAAATGTCTTCATATTTCGTACTATCCGCCCATATTTCGCAATAAAAGGTAGCCTATCTTTCTCAGGGTCTAAAGATTATCTGTGCCAAATTTCATCAAAATCGGTTCAGTAGTTTTTGCGTGAAAACCATACATACATACAAACCTTTCCTCTTTATAATATTAGTATAGATAAGATGAAATTTATCTGTTCCATTGTCCAGGACGAGGTGCCGGCGGCGATGATGGAGGCGCACGTGCGCGCGGCGGGCGCGCTGGGCCCGCAGGCCGCGCTCGCGGGCACCGGCATCGCCGGCACCGCGCCCGAGCACCCGCCCGGTAACAACACCAGCTTTTAATCATTTAATCATTCATTTTGACGTGAAAACTTCTTTGGCGGCGTTGAGCACTTTTTCTGTAATGGGTATAAAATCTTAAACTCGCGTCAGGACACGTGACCTGATCGAAAAAGCGTAAGACGGATACCATTCCAAAATATCAAACATGCTCAACGTTAATAATCAAATTTTCATTTCTGCCGGCACTCCCGGAGTGCAACCCGTCTTTTTTTTGTACGCAGCTTTTACATTTATTTATTACTAGCTGTGCCCCGTGTGAATCCGCTCCTGTTCGTCTTAGCGTGATGATATATAGTCTATAGCCATCCTCGATAAATGAGCTATCTTACACCGAAATAATTTTTCAAATCGGACCAGTAGTTCCTGAGATTAGCGCGTTCAAACAGACAAACAAACTCTTCAGCTTTATAATATTAGTATAGATTTTATTTATTTATTTATTGAAAACTTCACAACTTACAGTTTTATTGACTTAATCTACTTCTATCTATGAGACAATACGCCAATAACGAGTTTTCCAATTATTATCGACATCTATCAATATTCTATACTGGGGCCTTAGATAAAGTAACAATTAAAAAACGATAACGAAGTTAGAAAAGGCAAAAATGTATGGGATTGACATACGCCGCGTTAGATCACGTGGTCTATCTAATGTCAATCCCATACATTTTTCATTTTCTAACTTCGTTATCGTTTTTAGGGTTCCGTAGCCAAAATGGCAAAAACGGAACCCTTATAGTTTCGTCATGTCCGTCTGTCCGTCTGTCCGTCTGTCCGTCTGTCACAGCCGATTTACTCGGAAACTATAAGTACTACAGTGATGAAATTTGATGGGAATATGTGTTGTATGAACCGCTACAAAAATATGACACTAAATAGTAAAAAAAAGAATTGGGGGTGGGGCCCCCCATACATGTAACTGAGGGATGAAATTTTTTTTTTCGATGTACATACCCGTGTGGGGTATCAATGGAAAGGTCTTTTAAAATGATATAAAGTTTTCTAAAAAACATTTTTCTTAAAGTGAACGGTTTTTGAGATATCAGCTCTCAAAGTCGTAAAAAGTATGTCCCCCCCCCTCTATTTTTATAACTACGGGGTATAAAATTCTAAAAAAAATAGAGGTGATGCATGCTAATTAACTCTTTCAACGATTTTTGGTTTGATCAAAGTATCTCTTATAGTTTTTGAGATAGGTTGATTTAACTGTAATTTATTATATTTGCTGCTACGGAACCCTTTGTGCGCGAGCCCGACTCGCACTTGGCCGGTTTTTTTTAATTGTTACTTTGTCTACAGGGCCTGATATTATAAAGCTGAAGAGTTTGTTTGTTTGAATGAACACGCTAATCTCAGGAACTACTGGTCCGGTTTGAAAACTTCTTTCGGTGTTAGATAGCTCATTTATCGAGGAAGGCTATAAGGCTATAAATTACAATTACAATTTTATTTGAGACAATAATTCATTTGTATTATGTGGAAGTAAGAAATGTATTTCTTAATTTGATTATTAAAACAAAAATAGATTACATTTACATTCCCCTTACCCAAAATAGCATCACTCTATTTTTCATTTCCTCATAATTCAATTATAAAATACAGAAAAGAAAGAAGGCGCCGACGTAAAGGGAGAACCAATGGAAGTAGAAGGGGAGGGAGATGCCAAAGTGAAGGAGGAGCCCTCTGAGGGAGCGGCTCCGGCTGAGGAAAAAGATGTTAAGGAGGAAGATGCGCCACAACCACAAGGTATAAATAATAAATATATACATAAAAAATGTATGCGTGTACTAGAGTAAACACGTAAGAAGTGAAACTTCTTTATGACCTTAAAAATGTCACGAGTATGGCATAACGCAAAAATGTCACGCGTACGGCGTAACGCAAAAATGTTACACAAAATTTTTGTCCAACCCCGATAAAGAAGTTTCACTTCAATAAGTAAGAATATATTATCGGAACAAAATTATTATAAAGAGGAAACATTTGTCCTACTAATCCTATCCTATCCTACTATCCTACTTCCTACTAATATTATAAATGCGAAAGTTTGTGAGGATGGATGTGTATGTGTGTGTTTGTTACTCTTTCACGCAAATACTACTCAACCGATTACAATGAAATTTAGCACACATATAGATGGTAACTTGGATTAACACATAGGATAGATTTTTATCCCGGAAATCCCACGGGAACGGGAACTAACCGGGTTTTTCTTTGAAAACGCGGGCGAAGCCGCGGGCGGAAAGCTAGTATACGCATATTAAAACAAACGATATATCTCAACAAAATTATTATAAAGGGGAAACATTTGTGTTTTTATATGTATGTTTGTTATATTGCAAACAAAAACTAGTGGACCGATTTCAAATTTTTCATTTTTTTATTTCACCAGTCGAATGCTACATTTTTCCTGA
This sequence comes from Colias eurytheme, assembly GCF_061535395.1. Lineage (NCBI taxonomy): Eukaryota > Metazoa > Arthropoda > Insecta > Lepidoptera > Pieridae > Colias > Colias eurytheme. Next base: position 4,851,019 of record NC_142999.1, on the reverse strand, counting down.
CTCACAAAGGCTTTATTTTATTTCGTTTTTATCCCGGTTACACGGTGTAAAATAAATATTTAGACTAATACTAGCGGTCCGCCCCGGCTTCGCCCGTGGTACATATGAAAAATAGATGTTGGCCGATTCTCAGACTTACCCGATATGCACAGAAAATTTCATGAGAATCGGTCCACCCGTTTCGGAGGAGTATGCAGACTAACATTGTGACACGAGAATTTTATATATATAAGATTAACTTGGAACTCATTATATTCCTTCGTATATAAAGCATTGTATTTGATTGTGTCTATAACATTACAACCTTATTTGTATGCATTACATAATGTTAAAGTTTATTGAGTATACTTTATAAATAAATTATAAAATACTAGTGGTCCACCCCGGCTTCGCCCGTGGTACCTACATGTTTAAACTATCCTATCTCTCAAGTTGGATCGAACTGCACATGGTGTGCGAATTTTATTATAATCGGTTAAGTGGTTTAGGAGTCCATTGAGGACAAACATTGTGACACGAGATTTATATATATTAAGATTTATTTTCAATTCAAGCCCTCCAACAAAGTTGTCGAGTGTGTTAATTGGTTTTATCACTACAGAAAATCAGACGGTGTTGTATCATATATATCAGTTATTAAGATTAGCATAAAGTTAATCTTATCTAATAATCAAATTATTTATTTGATAATAATTTTATTTAATAATGTATTTATATATAGTTATCTTCTATCTTTCAAAATAATTCTATTTTTTTCAATGCAATCGGATTATGAAGAATTATATGACTCAAAAAAGTGTTCAGTACTTGAAACTGATGTATAGAATCTAGATCGTTTTAATCTATCGCCAACTTACTTCAAATTTAAAAAGGATTCTTGCAACGAACCGACTCAAATACCTTTTTTTAACAATCTGATCGAAACAATTTAGTAATCCAGCTTTTAAAAGATCGTTAAATAATAAAATGATTGTATTGTAACAAGTGTACACATAATTATATCATTTAAATGTAAACACAAGCGTTTTTCAATACTTATACATTAAAAAAAATGAATATAGAAAAACGCGTCTCCATGTCTCGTAAAGATTTTTAATTTATTGTTTTTTTATGTTCTATAATACTTTTTGTTTAGATTTTTACTGCTACTATATTGTATCGTACTATATAGACTTGCTCTTGCCAGTATGGTAAATTATGGCCTGAACAAATATGGGTAGAATTGGTAGTATGAATAAATCCCGTGTTGTAGGGTATGGGGGCAAATCCTCCATCTGTTTGACTGATAGCTTTTCTTTCTGAACAATACGATACGATGGTATGGAAGAGATCGATACTTAGCAATGAACGTCATTTTTTGACGTGGCAACGTCTTATAATTTGATAGAGCCGGATGCACGCACGAAAAACATGACTCATGCGGCGTTACCTCGCTCTGAGGCGTTCCGTGCAAGCGAGAGCGCGGAACGAGCGACAAAGAAGCACAATCGGCCGTTGTCACGTTCAGCTATCGTCAGTAAACCGACTTTACAGACAACCAATTTTTGTTTTTTTTTTTCTCTTCTGCGTGTTTACAAAAATATTAAATAACTGTATTTCGTCCAGAACCGCCAGCGCAAGTTGACGCGAAGCTCCAATCAGCGGCCGCTGCAGCTTTAGCAGCGGCCGCTGTTAAGGCGAAGCACCTCGCAGGTGTAGAAGAGAGGAAGATTAAGTCTCTTGTAGCGCTGTTGGTTGAGACTCAGATGAAGAAATTGGAGATTAAGCTGCGGCACTTTGAAGAGCTGGAAGCCACTATGGAGAGGGAGAGGGAAGGTATATATTGGGATAGATAGATAATTCTTTATTGCACACACACAAGATTTACAAAAAACACAGAAAAAGACAAACAGATGCAAGTATGTACATATGGCGGCCTTATCGCTAGGCAGCGATCAGGATGGGATTGTGGATGAATAGGTAGGATTGATTATCTTGGCAAATTGTTAAAGGCTAAACTTTAATATTAATTTCATACATAGTTTATGTGTGACTTGATGTTTAACTTTGACTTTATAGTTTATGTATTCATCGATTAGAATCCTCAAGAAAAACAATATATTTTCTGGGGGCGAAAAGATTTGAATGTAAAAAAATATAATTTGGGAACAAATTTATCAAATGTATCGAATCCAGGGTCCTTTTCCCCCAGAGACTTCATTTAGCGTTTGAAGCGATACTATATGTTCTTTACAAAGACATCCCTCGCACACATCTGATGGACCAGAATAGTGATATAGTCCATTGAATAAAAAGTTCTAGAGTGCGTGAGTTAGTAACGTAAGATGTTTCTTCGGAAACATGTCAAGAGTCCCTAGGTAATAAACATACTAAAACCCCGGGACACTAGGAGGAGCCCCGGAGTGGGGGGAGGGGGGAAATGGGTCCATTTTTTCATTTTTCGCTTAAATCTCAAAAACGGTACATGTTAGAGAAAAACTTTCAAGGAAAAGTTGAAAGGCCATAAAATTATCTACAAGTTGTACCTGAATCATTTTTTCCTATATCCTACCGTTTCTGAGTTATACGCAGTAAAACATGATTTTGGCTCAAACAATTTCCACATCAATCGATCAAAAAATATTTATTTCTTCCAAAAAACTCAAATGTGCAACTTGTGACCGGTACTGATAGATTGCTCTTAATTAGGTCTATAATTGGTAAAATAAACACATTCCTCCATGGAAGCCTTTAGGAGGAATCGATTGTCAAAATATTATATTATGGTAGTTTGAGTTACTGAACTTGATCTTTTTATTTTTTTCTTCCAAAAAACTCAAAAGTGCAACTTGTGACCGGTACAGATAGATTGCTCATAATTGGGTCTATCATTGATAAAAATACCAGATTCCACCACGGAGGCGTTTACGGGGAATTGAATTTTATTAGGGTAGTTACGATACTTGAACTTTTTATTTTTTTTCTCCAAAAAAACTCAAAAGTGCAACTTGTGACCGATACTGATAGATTGCTCTTAATTAGGTCTATAATTGGTAAAATAAACACATTCCTCCATGGAAGCCTTTAGGAGGAATCGATTGTCAAAATACTATATTAGGGTAGTTTGAGTTACTGAACTTGATCTTTTTATTTTTTTCTTCCAAAAAACTCAAAAGTGCAACTTGTGACCGGTACTGTTAGATTGCTCTTAATTAGGTCTATAATTGGTAAAATAAACACATTCCTCCATGGAAGCCTTTAGGAGGAATCGATTGTCAAAATACTATATTAGGGTAGTTTGAGTTACTGAACTTGTTCTTTTTATTTTTTTCTTCCAAAAAGCTCAAAAGTGCAACTTGTGACTGGTACAGATAGATTGCTCATAATAAAGTCTATCATTGATAAAAATACTAGATTCCACCACGGAGGCGTTTACGGGGAATTGAATTTTATTAGGGTAGATACGATACTTGAACTTTTTATTTTTTTTCTTCCAAAAAAACTCAAAAGTGCAACTTGTGACCGGTACCGATAGATTGCTCATAATTAGGTCTATCATTGATAAAAAAACCAGATTCCACCATGGAGGCGTTTAGGAGGTATTGAATTTTATTAGAGTAGTTACGATACATGAACTTTTTAACTAACTACCCTAATAAAATTCAATTCCCCGTAAACGCCTCCATGGTGGAATCTGGTATTTTTATCAATGATAGACCTAATTATGAGCAATCTATCTGTACCGGTCACAAGTTGCACTTTTGAGCTTTTTGGAAGAAAAAAAATAAAAAGTTCATGTATCGTAACTACCCTGATAAAATTCAATTCCCCGTAAACGCCTCCGTGGTGGAATCTGGTATTTTTATCAATGATAGACCCAATTATGAGCAATCTATCTGTACCGGTCACAAGTTGCACTTTTGAGTTTTTTGGAAGAAAAAAATAAAAAGATCAAGTTCAGTAACTCAAACTACCATAATATAATATTTTGACAATCGATTCCTCCTAAAGGCTTCCATGGAGGAATGTGTTTATTTTACCAATTATAGACCTAATTAAGAGCAATCTATCAGTACCGGTCACAAGTTGCACATTTGAGTTTTTTGGAAGAAATAAATATTTTTTGATCGATTGATGTGGAAATTGTTTGAGCCAAAATCATGTTTTACTGCGTATAACTCAGAAACGGTAGGATATAGGAAAAAATGATTCAGGTACAACTTGTAGATAATTTTATGGCCTTTCAACTTTTCCTTGAAAGTTTTTCTCTAACATGTACCGTTTTTGAGATTTAAGCGAAAAATGAAAAAATGGACCCATTTCCCCCCTCCCCCCACTCCGGGGCTCCTCCTAGTGTCCCGGGGTTTTAGTATGTTTATTACCTAGGGACTCTTGACAGGTTTCCGAAGAAACATCTTACGTTACTAACTCACGCACTCTAGACCCCCCTTGGAGGGACTCATTCAATGGACTATAAATAGGTAAACGTTAAGTACTATATACTATTTTAAAATAATTCTAACTCGATTGTTTAATTTTCGAAATAGGTTTAGAATACCAACGCCAGCAGCTAATACAAGAAAGGCAACAATTCCACTTAGAGCAATTGAAGGCAGCCGAGTTCCGTGCAAGAAATCATGCTATTCAAAGGTAAGAAAAACATTTTTATTGACTACTACTAAAAAATATAATCTTTGCCGATATTTTTAGGTTTTATTACATACGAAAAAATAGCTAAGCTGCTAGACAAGACCTGCTAGAAAAGTAAAATGTTGCGTGTGCCACTTATTGGTATACCATAAATTCGTTCAAGTATAAGGAAATAAAAATTAGTTATTGCCAAATTGAACAAAAATAATGATTGATTATTATCAAAAGATATGAAATCAGGTTCATTATGTAATATACAAGTCATTTGAAGTACATATTTATCTACCGCCTGAAATTATAAGGTAGGTATCTTCTATGTAGGAATGCATCAATCTTCGATAATCGTATAATTTTCAATCGATATCTAATCTGCGTGACAAATCAAAAACAATCTTTCGGTTGATTATTTACAGGCTCATGAAAATAGATCGCTAGATCAATCTATGGTTGTGAATTTTTATTAGATTGATTATTAACATTAATCTAAGACAAAATTAAATTAAAATACCATTAGTCGATAAATAGAATATCATTTGTGTTATGTAATAATCTTATCATTTGGTCGTAAACAGTAGTTGCCATCCGCAATGACCACGTATATTCCATATTTTTTATTTTATTTATTATTTATGGATAGGTTAACATTTGGCCGTTGATCGAAAATGTGAACGCATCTGCAGCTGGTTTACCTAGAAAGTATCTATTCACGGTTAGAAATGTATCCAGGTTTTAATCATACTATAATAATAGAAGTTTGTGAGGATGTATGTACATATAATATATATGATTCCTCTGTGACAGGAAAACCGTTAGACGTATTTTGACCTGACCAGTGCCAAAATAACATAAGCTATATAAATTATTTATTGTTACCTTCTTTGTTATTTTTTAACTACGTGGCAATACTATTTAGGTTATAATTATGTAATATTTTACAGGTTACAAGCAGAAAGCGGCGGCACCGGCGTGGTTGGGGTGAACGTAGGCCCCGTGGTGGGAGTGCCGGGAGTTGTTGGGGCCCCAGTGGGCCCCGCCCCACCGCCCGCGGAACCCACGCAGGAACCACCACACCACCACCCTTAAGGACCCCACGGGGTTATGGGGCCTAGCCGAAATAGATTTAAGGATTACTCTGTTTAGGGCCGATTTTTCAATGCTTGGATAAAACTTATCCGTCCAATAAAGTATTACACATTACATTACATACATTACCTTTGTTCGTCCACTGCTGGACGAAGGCCTCTTCCAATGCACGCCACTGAGCCCGGTCGACGGCCCTCTGCCGCCAATTGTGGCCAGCAACCCTGCGGATGTCGTCACTAATTACCTCCAATGGCAAGTCAAGTATTACACGATAGTATTAAAATGTCACGTAAACTGTCTAATACGGGCAATAAGAAGAAGTTTTTAAAATGGTAGTTTTATACATTATTCGACGAATAAGTTTTAACCAAGGATTGAAAAATCAGCCCTTAGTACTTTAGTATACCAAAATAGGTTAAGTGCTAATGAAATAGGCGGTAATTTTTGAATAGTTGGAATCTCGGGATGTGATTGAAATTTTTGTATCGGACTAGATTTTTGTCAGGGATGTTAAAGGAAATTGCTATGCAGTAAAAATTTTACTATATCCTCTAGCTTTCTATATGAGAACTTAATATAAAATGTCTCTATTGCGGCTAAAAAGGGTGATAAAAACAGACACTTTCGCATGTATTAGCAAAGATATACAGATTGATTGTTTTCACTAAACAATTGTTTTATTCATACCATTGCATTGTGAACAGTACGCAGATTTGAATGAATTAGAATTACATATTTCAGTTGCAAAGATGATATGGACAAAATAAGGACATGACCTAATTGCAGTCATGTTCTTCTTTTGCACAATTTGACAGTAACTAATTTATTTTGTTATGGGCCCTCTACACAATGGGCAGAGTTTGTCGAGTAGAGGCAATTACGATAGTGTAAAGGGCCTAAATATTTTTGATCGGCCGTCATGGTGGATAATAATCGCCGTAATGGCGGCAAGCATCGACCATCATTTGTTGGGCCAACACTGCCCATTGTGAAGAGGGCCCAGTATATTATAACATTTGTAATGATCAAAAGTTTGAATACCTATTTCATTAGTTATAGTTATAAGGTGTATTGTAATTCTTGTGAGGTTGGTTTAGAATGACGATGATATAAATGTATACCATCAACAATTTTCATAGTAAATCTTGTATGCTTACAGTTACTTATGTCACACGTAAAGCAAATAAATAGCTTCTTTATAACGTAATTAATAAATAATTATATTTCTATAATTGTTTAAAGTCGTCTACTGCAGCAATTACGCATACGATTACTTTTTTCATAATTATATAGCAAAATAATACTTTTTCCAAGCAAGAACATAATTAAAACTATCTTATTTATTTAATTAATACCGAGATCTCGTGTTATAGTAAATATTATAAAAACTGTATCAATATGTATGGTTTTCTATACAAAATATCTTTTCATAAAATTATTTAATTGGATGTGACAATATTGTGAAAAATGAAAGCAAATGTTTCTGTTTCCGTATGCCATTTATTTCTGTTAAACAAATGAAGCGTGACAAACCTTTTGTAATTTTATTGAAATTAAAAACATTTATATACTATGAAATTGGGTTATTCGTTACTGGTCCAGCTTTTGGAAAAGTTCATAAAAATGTACTATAATAATTTTTATTCACTATATTTCTACTTTGAGGTAAGTATTAATCGTTGAGAGATTATTTGACTTACTTTGCCTAATATCGTAGGCAAAGTAAATCATACACGTATCTATATAGTTCATACTTTAGAATATTAATATAAATTAGGAACCAATAACGCCCCGAATTTCAATCTTTGTGGAACTCCACATAGTATGAATAAAGCGATGTATGAGGTATGAAATTGGAATTAAATAAGTCACCTTTAGATAGAATCTATATTTAATCTGATGATTTATTAAATAACAGATTTATTGATAGATTTTAATATAAGATATGACTATTTCTTCTTTCTTGTATCTGATTCATATTATATCTTATCATCTTATGTAAAATGATAGTATTTTTGTCGATATTTTAAAATGTAATGCTTACTAATTATTTTAGTTACTTTTTAGTTTTTAACAAAATCGTTCCTTTTTAAAAAAAATAAATTTTACTGAGTATATTCCAACATTTTATAGTTTTTCTGGGTACTGTAATTTCTGTTTTCTTGATATTAAGACTACTCGAAATGACAATTCTTGTTGTCTAATAAACGAGACTCTCTTATTGCAAACTAAAAGTAAATCTAATAAGAATTGTTTAAACGTGATCAACAACAAATAATATTCCTTCTTTATGTTCCTCTGTTAATTTATTTTTATTAATGATTCTTAACCAGTATCCATCAAATAACATCGTATTGCTTTTTTTACCAATACCAAAATATTCTAGAAATTTTTCAAAATTTGCGGTCTCGGTTTTAGTACCACTCCCGTTTTCTAGTCATCGTTTAAAAGTGTATCTACAGATTGCTATTTCCATTATTCAAAGCATTGTGAATATAGGTTAATATTCCTGCCCTCATTACTGGCTTTTTATTGATGTTAGAATAGTTGTGAAGGATAAATTAATTAAATTGCACAGTACATACGCATATTTTTGTAAATATTCATGCTTAAATATTAGATTTTTGAAATACCAGAGATATACAAGTTTACGTCGTATTTAATAAAATTTCCCTGTTTTAAAAACGTTTTATAGTGAAAAAAGGGATACTCAAGACACATAATAAAAAAAAGATATTCCATGGTGTAAAGAATATTAATATTTGCAGTTGTTTCATTTCTACAATTGTGTTGGTTTTAGAGTGGTACATACAATCTTCAGAAATGATCCGATATAACTATTTTTTGTGTCAACTGCTATTGATTGCGTGTGCGGCGGCATATTCGGACTTTACTATAACTCCGGTAAGTACAGTTTTTTTAATTCCTTTAAGAATTTTAATCCATTTAATTTAAAACCATATCTTCCGTCTCTTTCATGTAACAATATCGAAATGAGTCCTTTAAATTTTCTACTACACTTTCTACTAAGTACTTAAAAAAATCGAATCATCTTTTAAGAATTCCATGTAAAATGTTTATCTATTTTAGAAATAAATCTAGAACTGTTTAAAAATATCATAAGATCATGTAATAATAAATTATAACTGCTTAACCAATTAGATATATACGAGTGATAATCCGAATGAGCCTGCCATATTCAACCACGGCGAGAGCCCTGAGTGGGACGCTGACAGTCAATCCTTGCTGTTTGTGGACGTTCACGAACAAAATGTGCATCGCTTGGAGTACGCTACAGGGACTTTAAGCACAAAACATATAGGTTTGTATGGAACATCTAATTTAACAAAATTGGTTCACTTCATCTTAATTGTGGTTTGTTCATCTTAATTATGTGTGCACCTGATCATTGCTGAAACGCAACATAAGATTTAAAAAAAATAGTAATATGAAAAGAAAGCAAAGCCTCCGTGGTTTTTCCTAGTTAAAAAGTAAGCTTTTAGCAATCAATCTCTCTTCCTGCATATCTAATAAACCATTTTTCCGTTGAAGAGAAAATATCATCCATCCATAATTACTTGAATTTATTTTTATTGTCCCTAGATTACGGCCAAGTGAACGTAGTGGCGCGTGTCTCTGGTTCCAGTCGACTATTGGTCACTGTGCGCTCTGCTGTGTATTTGCTTGATTGGAATGTTAGTGGCGACTCGGCTTTAAGACTGCTTACTACGGTAGATCATGGACTACCCAGCAATGTTATAAATGAAGGAAAACCGGATCCCTCAGGAAGGTTTTGGGCAGGTAATATTTTCAGCCAGAATTTCAAATATTATCGCTTTAATCGTTACTTGAATAATCTTCTACATCAATTTTAAACTGAGTCATTATTCTGATATTCTCATTTACAGAACATTAGTTACATAATTTATTAAAAACACTCTTATGGAATCATCTGTGTTCAAACTTCAGTAGCGTAATGGATCGTAAAGGGCCCCCTTGAGGCACGATCCGCCAATAAGTCATCGATAATTGTATTTTGCCACGTAACCATTTACTCATAAGTTGACGCACGACAAGTATGGCTGTATTCAAAGTTTTGTCTATGGTCGAAGTTCTTCCTTTCTAACAAAATTTGTCCGAAATTGCTATAGAAAAATCCGGTGCTACTTATTCAATATGTCTGCTATATATTATAGGTACTAAGGGACCACAAGTAGGCGATGCAGTGCAGGATGATAAGGCTACCCTGTACAGTTTTGATCTGAACCAAGACGGTTTGGTGCAACCTCGAGTTCAATTACGACCTGTGACAATTTCAAACGGCATCACGTGGTCTCTCAACGGTACTGTCATGTATTACATTGACTCGGCAACAAAGAAGGTTGAGGCTTTTGATTTCGATGCTAAAATTGGAGAAATTAGTAAGTATTATTTTAAAATTACTGAAATCTCTTTGAATTAGGCAAAATGAGTTTATAATAATTCTTTATTTTAGGTGGAAGGCGTACGATTTTCGACGTTGCTGAGCTCAACCTTGGTGATGCTATTCCCGATGGAATGACAATCGACAGCAAAGGCAACTTGTGGGTCGCTCTAATGTTCGGCGGCACTGTAAGTATTCATGATAATGCTTATCTTAAGCTCCCACATTCGATATACGAATAGGATATCTCGTGTTTTTATTTTAATAATTTTATACCAGCTAAACAGGAGAAGATGGGACAAGCAATATGAGCTTTCTTCCTACTAGTATAAACGCAAAAATTTGGCACGCGAAAGCTACTGAACCATTTTGATGTTATTTGGCAATAATACATACATACCAAAATAGCCCATAAGCTATAGAATTACTTCTTTGGTGTTTAGTCTACGGATGAAACCGCAGAACAAGCTAAGTAAGAAATAATCAACTAATTACTTGTATTTCAGGTGTTGCACATAGACCCCGACACAAGGCAACTAGTGTACAGCTACACTTTGCCAGTTTCCCGAATCACATCTGTATGCTGGGGTGGCCCCAACTTGGACATATTGTTCGTGACCTCTTCGAATCGTGGCGCGAACGAAACTCTCGCGGGCGCCATCTTTACCATAACCAATACTGGGAGTTCGGGTGTTGCCCCATACGAATTTGTTTTTAATAGTCCCGATTCTTATTAAATACCACCTATAGAAAATGATTTGAAAAATTTAACGATACGAACATATTTTGAATATTAATTATGTGTGGGTACCTACTTTAATAAATTTATATTTTTGACTTAATTTGTGTTTTATTTATTTCTATCATTATCAACAAGACTGTGTAAACAAAATTTATATTTAAATATCAAAAATGTGTATCATAGGCATAACCGTATAATGTTGAATTAAGGTACACAGCTGATTAATTAATTTTATTAATAGCTGTTGTTTCAATAAAATAGGCATTGTTAAACAAATTTTGTTTAAAATTTATTTGATTAGATTCGGAAAATCGCGTGAGGAATTAAATGAGAATTGTAACTTTTATCGATAATTTTGGACCTCATCAAGATACTACTTACATTTTAAGAAATTTAACAGATTTGTTAATTTTTCTTTCTTATACTCTTTTTTATGTTATACAGGGTGTCCAGCAGCAGATTTCAATGTTTGAACGCTTCTAGTTTTAAAACCCGACGTGCGAGGGGGACGCGGGGGGTGTTATTCAGCGCGTGAGTTCTGCGGATTTTTTAGTTGCCATGGAGTAGTGGAGCGGAGAGCATCGCGCTTATGCTATTGAGGCATACTTTTCGGGTGATTTCGCTGGCAAAAACACGCCGTCGGTTTAATAACCATTATAAAATTCATCGTTTAAGAGATGGACCTTCGATAAATTTGATACAGTCGTGGCTAGCAAGGTTTAGGGCTACAGGTTCAGTCATTAATAACCCTAGGCCGGGACCAGCACCATCAGTATCCACGATAGAAAACATTAAACTTGTTATGAATTCTGTAATTGAAAATCCTCGTTTATCACTTCGCACACGTTCGTCGATATTGGGAATTCCTAAATCGTTTATCAGGTCATTATGTGAAAAAAGGTTAAGCTCCATCCATACTAAATTCAGAATATTCAAGATTTGCTACGGCTCATACTGCTAATGTGTCAATGAATTCAGTGCGGCAGTTATTTCCTGAAAAGCACATATCCCGAAACGGCACCATCCCGTGGCCACCCAGGTCACCAGACCTAAGTCCATGTGACTTTTTCTTGTAGGGCTATCTAAAAACTGTGGTTTACCAATCAAATCCAACAACCATAAGACAACTGAAGGAAAATATCCGGGCTGAAATAAACAGAATTCCCAGTTCCCTTTGCAAACAAGTTTTTCTCAACATGCGGAATAGATTGAGGAGTGTGTGAGAGTAGAAGGGCGGCATTTGGAAAATGTAATTTTCAGGAGATAAAATCCGCACTCGTCTTCTTTTGACTTTAATAAAAATATTTTGTTTAGAAATAATACTTCTTTTTTTACAAGCCCTCAAACATTGAAATCTGCCACTGGACACCCTGTACTTAAATGTATAGCTCCGCTCCTATTGGTTGAGACCAATAATACATAGTTACTCGATAAATGAGGTATCTAGTACAGAATTAATTTTTCAAATCGGACCCGTAGTTCCTGAGCTTAGCGCGTTCAAACAAATAAACTAACACAGAAGGCGTTATTTGATTGTAACAAAAGATATGTAACTATAATATGGATAGTTTACCTATTTATTTTTCACATAATATTATTTTGATTGCAATGACGCATTTAGTCAAGTTGGTTCAATCGTATAAACGTGAGTGAATATTTTTAATTTATTAACAGAATTTATGACTGTAATAAAATCAGGGTATTGGAGTTATGAAATTGTTTTATACGTTTGTAGGTACGTAGTTTTATATAAAATATATATTGAATAGTATATGCCACAGCACAAACACAAAATAAAATCTTATCCGAGGTTATTTCGGGGCACTGTTTGCGTTCACCAAAATTGCTCTTGAAACTGTAATATTCAATAAAAATTCTGCAACAGTTGCGAGTAAACGTGACTTATTAAACTATTTATTTATTTAAATAATTAGATATACCTCTTAACATTAATATATGATCAAGGCCAAGTTTAAATATTCTATTGTTAATTTCACTAATATGCCACTCTTAATTTCACAAATATGCAAACAATAAATCCATAATTGAGTACTTACTGAAATAAAAAAGCTAGTTTTACGACTTCTGTTTGATTCAACAACATCCAGTTATCGTTCATTCTTTAAATTTTTGTTCGATTCTTTTGCTTGTAAAAATCAAGAAAATCGGAAGAATTAATTGTTTATTTTTATTTTTTCATATTTGCTATTCAAACATCTGTGTTGGGTTTTATAGCTAGAATTGGCGCGTGACACACGCATTTATAGTAAATAGTAATCGATAATGATTCGAACAAACTTTTTTTTATACCAATTGCTGTTCATTTCGTATGTGACTTCAGATTTGGACCATTATTATAAGATTTCTATGGTAAATACAGTTATTAACTTTCAAAAAATATGTTTACACTTCTACATTTTTTTATTGGGTTCAAACTAATCCAAAAAGATAATCAACTTAATATCGACGATTATTATGGATTTACGAGTATAAAGAAAAGTTTGTACTTAATTACATAAAATCAATTAATTCAGGTATCGTCAAGTGATAGGCCGGATAAGCCCGCTCTATTCTTACACGGTGAGAGCCCGGTTTGGGACGTTGACAGTCAATCTTTGCTGTTTGTGGACGTTCACCAACAAAACGTTCATCGACTGGACTATTTCACAGGAAAAATTTACACAAAGCATATAGGTATGTATGAGTTTATTAATTTATCTGAGTTAGTAACCGACAATCTGTTTAAGTGTAACATGATTGAGGTGGAGAAAAAAGAAATAGTAGTATACTTGGACTACTATTTATTTTCTTCTTTCTTATTAGTGTAAATATTTGGGTAATGTCATAACTTTTTGTTCTTAGATTACGGTCAAGTCAATGTAGTATCACCGGTGTCTGGGTCTCGTCGACTTCTAGTCGCTGTGCGTTCTGCTTTGTATTTGCTTGACTGGAATGTGGCTGGAGACTCCGCTTTAAGATTGCTAGCTACGGTGGACGAAGGTTTACCGGACAATGTAATAAATGAGGGAAAAGCGGACCCTGAAGGAAGATTTTGGGCAGGTAAATCTATCTCACTATATATTTAGGTACTAGGTACTCTACTACTACTCAGCTTATTTCTGGATTCGATTTTCAAATCAAAGATAAGAGTTAAAAATACCTATCATATAGCAGTACATTTAAATTACACGCTATTTCTTTTCTTAGAAAAATAAGTAAGTTCATGCTTTAAACAGGTGCTTATACCTAGCGTACCGACATTTTATACATTGAAAAAGGAAGCCTTCTTTTAGGTTGTTACAAAAAGAATTGACACATTTGATATGATATTATTATTTTTAGGTACAAAGGGACCTCAAACTGGCGACGATGTGATGCCAGATAAAGCTACTCTGTACAGTTTTGATACAAACCAAGACGGATTGATACATCCACGTGTGCAACTACGACCCGTGTCCATTTCCAACGGCCTCACGTGGTCTCTAAACACCACTGTCATGTACTACATTGACTCGCCAACTCAAAAAGTTGAAGCCTTCGATTACGATTCGCAAAGAGGGGAAATAAGTAAGTAGCCTACACACGTTTATGAAATACTAACTAGGTTATGAGCCCGCGTAGTCAAAGCGCCGAGGTAGAAATTTTCCACAGCCCATTTCACTGTACCTAGTGTATTTTATTTAAATAAATTAAATAAATAAATTTCACTGTAGCTTCTTAATTATCGCCAGTCGTATCATTGGGACGTGAAGTAAAGACAAACAAACATGCTAGGGCTTCTGTAATATCAAAGTCACAGACCCGAGGAGTAGATATTAATTATTTAGTCAATAATTCCTATTTTTTCTAGCTGGCAGACGAACTATTGTGGACATTTCGAACTACGGATATGAAGATGCTATACCGGATGGAATGACGATCGATAGTGACGGCCATTTGTGGGTTGCATTGATGTTCGGTGGCACGGTACGTAAATTAGTTTAAAAAATAATTATATATATAATCTGTATATATAATATTTTCGTGTCATAATGTCTGTAACCAAACTACTCCGACTTGACCGTCGTTGATGAATTTTAGACAACTAGTCCGTAAACTAAACTATTTTACTGAACTACATACTAGCTTTCCGCCAGCGGCTTCGCCCTCGCAGTCAAAGAAAATCCGCATAATTCCCGTTCTCGTGAGATTTCCGGAAAATTATCCTATGACATTCCTCAGGTCGGCTAATATGTGTATAAAATCTTTGACGAAAACAATTATACTTATATTTCAGGTGTTGCACATAGACCCCGACGCAAGGCAAGTGGTGTACGGCTACAAACTACCAGTTTCTCGTATTACATCTCTATGTTGGGGCGGACCAAATCTCGATGAATTATTCGTGACGTCATCAAAAGACGAACATGACACGACCGAACCATACGGAGGCGCCATCTTTACCATACGGAAGACTGGCAGCCGAGGAGTCCTCCCTTATCACTTCCGATTTGATATTGCTGATTCTTATTAAAACTGTGATATTTTTTATGTTGTTTATGAAATAAATGTTTTGTAATTTTATTCTGTGTTTTATTTATATCACATACACATATTCTATTTCCTATTAATAAGTAGACCAGTTTGGTAACAATATCAAAACCGATACTGAACGAACTCCGCACTCTGTTGCATACTAAAAAACGATTAAAAAAGTAAAAGGTAACTACATGGTAACTACCTACTTGAAATCTTACTGCATTAGAAAATCTCATTAAATGACATTAATTTAGCTAAATACACCGTGCCCGTTACAAAATTAAGATTTTCCATTATTCCCTACCTTGCGTTAATTAAATAGGAGATTATCTACAATTGCGTCACGGTTATTCAGAAAATATATTTTACTTTCTTTCATCATTCTTTTTGCATTGACATTGGTAACAAGTATATTATGTAGATTATTATTACAATGTCAACTCTACAGGTTGTATTTATTGTTGGGTTTTTTAAAATCTATTTCATAGAAAGAGCTGGAAGCCAAACAAGTGTGAGTTGATTTATTTATATCTAAAAATTGTGTACCTTTCCTTTTTATCATTCCAAAAATTTGTTTAACTAGATTTAATTAGATGAGTTAAAAACGAATACCAAAATAAATAAATCTATAGGTAACGAGACATTAAGTAATTTCGTTAATTTCAGAACACACTAGTTGGACAGAAACATAAACTTCACTATCACTATGAGACCTTCAACTATACCACATTGGATTTTACTCACGCTGAAAGTCCTGCTTGGGACCCGGACTTAAACACATTGTACTGGGTTGATGTACTTAACCAAAATGTGCATGCATTTGAATATACTACGAAACAACACCGGTTAAAACATATAGGTAAATTAATTATCACTATCTTATATACTAAATATTGTAATGATAAATATCAATGTAAAAATACCTATGGAACAAAAAAAAGAGTGTGTCACCTTATCCTGTTTTGTGAAGTTTCACTTCAAAAAACAGGATAAGGTACCGAGGCAAACCACTTTTTCGCTGATACTTTCCTAATTCAATTTTTTGGCCAATAAATTTTTTATTTCTTTATCAATGATCCTACCCCAAGAGGCGACACATTAACACATCGACACACGTGATTACGCGTGGAAAACGCATTTAGTTACACGTATTAAAACACGTCAACAGTAGTTTTCATTTTTCAATAATCTTAATTGAAACCATGAAGATTTTATTTCGATTAATTAAATATGAACCAAGTGAAGTCCCGTATTGCCTCCGTAGTATGAGGAAACGCCATGCAACATACATTTTTTTCTATTGATCGATTTTCTCTACGGACAATTGGTACCTACTAACCAAGGTGATCAGCCTTCTGTGCCGTGCAAGACAAGAGAATTTATTTTTTAAGAGCCCATTTGGATATCATACCCAGGGCCCCTTAATTTTACGCTCTAAGTGTGTTTATTCTGAAACTCATTTCAAATCTTGAGTTAAAATCTTGTTAAAATGCGTACTTTCACACGAAGACAGAAGTCCTAAACAATCAAATTTTATAAAGTTAGTCTATTTGTCGTATTAAAATTTAAAACTTGTGTTATGTACATTATAGTGTGTATTATTACGATTTTTTATCAATTATAGGAAAAGGCGAAGTAAACATCGTTTTACCAATAGCAGACAGCAAACGCCTGTTAATTGGAGTGCAATCTTCCGTATATCTGTTAGATTGGGATGAACCTCTACCTTCATCATTACGTTTTATAGCAGCGTTAGACATAGGAAGTCCGGACAATATCTTGAATGAAGGAAAAGCTGATGTTACAGGCAGGTTTTGGGCAGGTATTGTAATTTTATAATTAACTTTGATACAATACATTTGATGCCCCATTGTTTTGGGATTGGTATTATAATTATTCTCTTGCTTGACCGAGCCTATCTGTTTAATTGTGAAGTCATAAATAATTACTTTATCATAACATATTATAAAGAAGGTATTTATTGTTATCATTAGATGTTAATTGCCAGCATAACAAATTAATAAAGAAACAATTCTTACTTAGAATGGGAACAATGGGCACAAGTTAATATACCTACACGTGTACCTATTACTAAAAAACTAATGGTAATTTTTAAACTTTCCATATATTTTTTATCAATAATCATCCGATGTACTAACTTTTATTTAATACGAAAGGCACAAAGGGTCCGCAGTACGGTGACACTGTGTTGCCAGATCAAGCTGCGCTCTACAGCTTGGAGCAACCACATTTCGAGCCAAGAGTTCAGCTGAAGCCCGTCTCTATATCTAATGGAATTGTGTGGTCATTGAATAACAGCATTTTGTATTATATAGACTCGGATACGCGAAGGATTGATGCATTCGACTTTGATGCAAGAAAAGGACGAATTAGTAAGTTAATTCTTCATTAACCGTAACCAAAACCGTTTCATACCTCTGGTTTGAGAACATCAGTGATGGCAAATGACTGAAGGACCTACTTAGTTATTGATTTATATGTTTTCTATAGAATTAAATCTTCTTGGTACACAGGTAAACGTCGCACAATAGTTGATATCAGCAAGTATAACTTTATGAAAACTACGCCTGAGCCCATACCTGATGGAATGACTATAGACAGGGATGGATGCCTTTGGGTTGCCCTTATGTTTGGTGGAGCGGTAAGTAAATTAGTTACTTTTGCCCTTGTATGTCAGATAAAGACATTTTTTTTTTTAAATTCCAATCCATCCAATTAAATAACTTACCTTAATAATATCCATTTTAGAACACATTAGAATCGGAGGAATTTTTCGATTTACATAAGTTGTTTCACTCTGTAATTAATTTGCCGACACCATTTTGCTATTATCAATACAGTTAACATAACATTATGTATCTTCATTTTACAGGTTATACGTATAGATCCAGATCAGAAAAAAGTAGTGGCAAAAATTAGCTTGCCCGTTTCCCGCGTCACTTCCGTAGTGTGGGTTGGAGACACATTAGAAGAGTTGGTTGTAACCACATCGCGACGCAATATGGACGCAAGGGAGCTAGAACGGGAACCGTATTCTGGGAATTTATTTATTCTTAACAAGCTTGGTACTGGAGGAGTACGGAGCTATAAACTTATTTTTAATGATTCGGATATTTATTAAATTTCTATAAAGTGTATGAGATTGTATGTTTAATTGTTTAGTCTTCGGAATAGGTTAGAAAATTTATTTTGATACTATTTTAACTTTTAAGGTAGTTAGTAATGTTTTAGTTGAAGTAAAAGTTATATTGGTATGTGTAGTACAAGTTGGAAGGGCATCGTGTAGTAAATAAATAAAAGATAGTTAATTCATGATATTTTCTTTATTTATTTTATAATTGCGTTCACAACAAGATTCATTTAACAAGATTTGTATAATGCTTTAGACTCCATCAAGATATAACAGAATGAACACGACAACAGCGAAATACTATTATAAAACGAGAAAATAATTTGAGAAAAGTTTTAATCTTCAAAATTGAGAAAATATTTACAATCTTTTCATCTAATACAATTTTTTAATATAATTTATTTATAAATACGTCGTTTTTCACTGAATGAAATTAATATTAAATCCTTTGACTACAACCAGATCGTTTATATAATTTTAATTCAAATTTATAGACGTAAAGTATATCTAATATTACAATAGTATAATAAAATACAAACGTAATTGTTTAACATTAGGCACATTTTACCGTAATTAAAATCTATTAAACCTGTCTAGGAACCATCTAGAATAAATGAACAGCTATTGCACTCATCCCCGAATTCTGACAGAGCATTATCATGTATTCTGAATACTAAGATACAGTTTGAGAATTACGATTTCTGGAGATCACTGTAATAAATATCCATCGCTTTGATTTGAAACGCAAGCAAGCGTACCTGTTTTCATACTTAAATATTGATAAAGGTTTAAGATAAACACACGTAATATTGGTTGGTATATTCCAAAAATCTAGAATATTTTAGAAATTTTCAGGTACACGTATTTACAGGTACACGCCCCTTGTGTTTCCATACAATACAATATAAAACATCTAAACATCCAAATATGTTGAAATAGATAAACCACACGCTCACAATTAAGAACACTTATGAGATATTAAAGTTATATCTATTTAACAATCATATATTTTGCTATGTATCTAACTAAACTAGGTCAACTATTTTGAACGGAGAGAACAACTATTGGAATGTACATTTTTAATAATGTATATAACTAATCGTTAAATATAACTATTAAGAGACGTATCAGTCAGATATACATTTAACTCTATTTTGCAATGACGCATGTTATGTTCACGAAGCGCTTAAATTTGCTTTTCATGTTTCATGTTAGAAAAATATTTGAGTAATAATACAATAAAGGTTCTGTAAGGAAATAATTTTTACAGCACTTTAGACGTATTTTTTAATATAAAAATATTGAAAGAGATATTTTTTTAATAACTGAGATTTTATAAATTCTATTATTATGTGATAACTATTGAAAATATGCGTCTAGCATCTAGTGAAGTATTGTAGGATATCTGGGACAGACCTAGTGAACTATTTTTAGATTGTACTGAGTTTTATAAAACCATTATATCAAATATTATTGTATGTTAACTCTTTAGACGGCCTACTGAAGGGTAGGTAATAAATTCTGGGAAATTAAGTAAGTGTGTGAATAAATATTTTTTCAGCTATCCTACAACTTTCAAAGGTCTTAGCAATGTATAGTCTCATTTTTTTGGAAGCAGATTAACTGAGGTAGATGCACATTTACAATAAACGCTAGAAAGCAAAATAATGCATACTTTTATAGTTGACTGAGATTCTATAGAATGGTTTTATAAGTCTTTATAAACATTTGTACACGAATTAATAACACTACCTTTTATAAGTGTTCGTTATACATAAATATAAATTCATAATATACTAAAATGAAACGAACTAAACAATTATTATTCTGAATATAAGAAACATGTCTCCATTTTCCCGAAAAGCTAATCTCTAAACTTTACAAATAGAAGAAAAAGATAGAATTTTAACATCGAAATATAAGACGCGAATGTTAGCAATAGGAAAATGTTAACAACATTGCAAGCAATAAAGGCCCATAATAATATTTAGATGAAAAAGACTATATAAGATAAATAAATGATGATGATCACTGGCAGTGGTATGGCTTTACAAGACCTACGTGATACCTATACATCTAATATTTTAATATATGTAATATGTATATTGATACAGTTGTCATTTTATGATGAACCATGCATATTTGTACACTATATAAAAACGATTTTAATGAAACAATCTACAAACAAATTTATATTTGTTAATTATAATCTGAAAATCAATTTAATTCAGTAACAATCTTTGAATCGATCGCTCAAATAATTAAAGTGTATTATGTCGCTAGTGCGGCCGGGTAATATTTTTTTCTATTATGAAACTAGAATGCATGGCGCTTATTTCTCGATGTGTGTTGAAAGGGAATAAGAATTTCTCTTTCATTTTGCTTTAAGGCCTAAGGGTCCAAATCCACGATCTAAATATCTCCGTTTGTATATTGTATCCACACGCGTTCATTCAGATCACGCGCCTACAAGGGGAGAAACATACGCAATACGCACTTCAGTGCGGCAGGAACGCAAAACACCAAGTCCCGCAGTGCCGTGTTTGATTTTGGAGGAATAGCGAACGGCTTTAATGAAATAAGTCAGGGCAGCCGTGAGGCGTGAATAACAAAACGCAACTACGCACGTGAGAGGAAAAAACCCACATTAAGATGTAGATTTGCAGCCCCTCAAGTACGCACGTACGTGCGTTGACACGCAGCGTGATGCGTGGGTGTGTGATAATGGCTTTAATTCGTCTACAATTTTGTATGCAAGTCTATTGAAATTTTGATCATATTCTGTTTGATTATATCTATTTATATATAATGTACAAATTGCATGCATATTGATATCGAAAACATAACAATAAATAACACTGCAATAAGGATTCCCTTAATTTTACATTCCACTTCTTATATTAATGATCTTACTTCTAAACTTCTAGCTTTTAGATAAAACTATTGTTAAAGATAATGCAGGTACTATAACTATTATTACTATATAAAATATAGACATGAATGAAATTACAACAGTTGTATTATGATTATTTTCTATAAAACATTGAATATTATATTTAAAACATTCGGAATATATTATGATTTTAAATCTCTATTTTTGATGGACGCGACTATAATAAAAACAAATACATAGAAGAGAGTTGGTGACCATATCGTGCGTTTGCCAATTGTTTAATGGGCCATCTACACAATGGGCATGATTGGGCGAGTAGAGACAATCACGATAATGCTCTTTCACCAATAATGTGCGAGGATGTGAAGCGTGGAATGTGTTTGTAAATAACCAATAGTATCGCTTCAAACTGCAAGAAGCGATATGATTGGTTTTTACAAACACATTCCTCGCAAATTATTCGTGGAAAAGCACCCTACATGTATTACTACATGGATCGCCGTCATTGTGGATGTTTATTCATAATCACCGTAATAACGACAAACATCGACGAGCATTTGTTGGGCCAACGCTGCCCATTGTGAAGAGGGCCCATAAAGTTATAACTATTTTGAGTCTAATACTAACGTTACAACGACACAACCTACGCGTTTATCAACCGTGTTTTTGCCTAATTTGGTTGCCTTAAGAATTACATTCTAATAGGTTTAAACTACTTGTTTCTAACTCTTTGGTTTCCATTTGAATGCAAAAATCAGTTTAAATTGATCAAGGTTAAAAGTCTTAAGAATATACCTAGAAGGGCTTTTTTTCTAATACGGTGTAAATTACCGCACCCCTAATTTTCTCCAATTCTATTATAAGTTTTTTATAACCTTTTATCCCGATGAGCCCAAACAAACCTTTTCACCAATTTTTAAATAATTTAATTACGAATCATATAACAAACTTATAATAATAACTAAATAATAATTTAATATACCCTGACAAATATCACAAAAAATGTGAGCCGTCATGGGACGCCTGGCAGATGTGAAACATCGTTCGGTTTACAAGTGAGCCTATAGATGTGTATAGCGTGGCGACCCGTCGGCATGGCAAGCGTCGCCACGTCAACAATTCGGTTTACAAGTGATCCTATAGATGTTTCACATCAAACATAACCTAAAATATGTAAGTTATAATTTAGCCAAAACCTGTCCAAATAATTAATCAAATACATAATAACGATTTCCAAATTTAAAAAATAACCAACTTAACGAATTTAAAAAGTAACTTTACAAAGAGAGCGAAAGATTGAACATTATTTTACTTTGATTCAATGATAATTTTGTATTATATTATGTTTTATGTACGAATCAAGAAAAAATTTTGATATATCAATATAACACTTTATAAGGGACTAATTATGTTTCATTTCTGACTATTTATTCTTCACTTAGATACTTTTTCATTTCCTTTATTGTTGCCGTCTTAAGCAATAAATCCACTCACGATTACGATGGTGTTGCCATCGACGTAATATATTAGGTGTTATTATCGACATAGGAAATTATGGCAAAACTTTCGTAATCTTTTATATTTTAGGTACAATAAGTCCCGTCATAATATCGAAGGTGCAACACCTTATAACACCGAAGATAATACGTTGATTGCAAAATCAACGTAATATCTTCGGTGGTACCATCGACATACGAAAATGGTAATATTTTCGAAGCGTTTTATATTTTAGGTATACTAATCCCACTCTAATAATCGCGGTGTTCGCATTGGCTCTTATTTTACGTGTTGCCATGAACATGAAAAAAGTGAATTATGTCAACATTTTTGTACTAATCTATATTTTAGGTGCAATAAGTCCGCTCATGATATCGAAGGTGTTGCCATCGGGTTGCAATCGTAACTCGCCTTGTTCAGTTCGAACTAGCAGCCAGCCGTACTCGTCCAAGCCAGTAATGGTGCCAGTTACTGGACTATCCGAGTCTTGCGTTTGTACGCGGATTTCTTCGTCGCTGGAAATATATTATGTATTTTTATATATCGGTTAGCACAAATTGTGATAATTTTGTTTGATGGATAGTATTTGTATTTTGTAGTTGTTATATTAGGAAGGATTTGAAACTCGTAACTTATATAAAATTGAACATAATTTATATCTCTGCCTTTTGCTGTTATATTGGTTATAACTTATAACTTATAAGAGGAATAAAGATAAGAAATTGTGAGTAGTTTCAAAGATGAAAATATCTGTGGTATAGAAAAAAAGTGTTCAAATCCTATCAATGCTCTAAAAACATGTAATTCGTATATTTAAACTATTATCTGAACTAGGTTATTAATTATATTGTTCTTTAAACTACCCTCAAAAATATTATAAATAAACGAGAACTGTATACTTACTCATGCAACCAGTATTGATAATACTGTTTCAGAAAAGAGTCCACACCACCCTCACTATTCATTAGATCCAATTTTTGCTCCAACTCAGAGCAATATCGAGCTAGGAACTTCTCTATCGATATCGTCGCTAGTGTTGTGCCGTGTTTAGTGTTGTACTCGTTGATTATATCGTTCACACATGTCGTTGGTACGCTGTTTGATATGTTTACACCGGTTCCTGTAAAATCATATACTTAGGAAATCTATCATATTTATATCCGGAAAATAATATCTAGTACCAACCACTTATAAAAAAGCGTGTGTGCCGAGCAGTCGTGTCAGAAGTGAAACTTCTTTGGCAACATTCAAAGATACCAAAATCGTCGCTTTATTCCATGACGTGACTGTATTGACCTTGAATTTTATTCTCTACTCGCCTAAAGAAGTTTCACTCCTTCCTCCTGGACCTCGATAGTGAATAGACGTTCTTTTTATAATTGAATAAATTCTGTAAAATAATTTGTATAATATGATTATGGAGCCTTACCTATATTGATGATAACATCATCTGCCATACAACTTGCCGTTGTAATAATTCCACCGATTTTCATATCACGTCCATAGTAAATATCGTTGGGCCATTTTATTCTGTCAATAAAATATTATACATAGTTCGAAATCGTTCAAAATTAACGCACTACTGTCGTTTACGACACTAGTTTAACAAATTCTGCTAAAAATTATGGTGTTAAATACGAAAATTCGTGTGAAGGTGTGTTTTACATTTATTTAGAAACTAAATTTCTTAAAAAAATAATATAATACTCATGTTAATAAGTACAAAAAAAATTGGTTGTCTGTAAAGTCGGTTTACTGACGATAGTTGAACGTGACAACGTCCGATTGTGCTCTTTGTCGCTCGTTCCGCGCTCTCGCTTGCACATGGAACGCCTCAGAGCGAGGATACGCCACATGAGTCATGATTTTTCGTGCGTGCAGGCGGCTATCGAATTATAAGACGTTGTCACGTCAAAAACATTGTAAAGTAACAAACCTGATATCGAAATGTTCGTAGGCAGGATCGCTGCGTATCGCACGCACTACTGCGAGTGCGGTTGCGTGCTGTATTAGTGGGATTGTGGGACTCATTTTCTGCCACACCTGTGAATAATGATGACACGAATTTTAGTGGACCATTGTTTTTTATTCAAATCTATACTAATATTATAAAGCTGAAGAGTTTGTTTGTTTGAACGCGCTAATCTCGGGAACTACTGGTCCGATTTGAAAAATTATTTAGGCTAATATAGCCTAAATAATTTTTCAAATCATCTCGCTAAGACCAACAGGAGCGGGCTGCGGAAAAATCCGCGGACGATGACAGACAATGTTATAAAGATGCAGTTATTCCCGTTGTTATATGTATTATTTCATAAGCGTTATTATGTCATAAGCGCTCACATTTTGAAGACTCAAATAGTGTGAAAGTGAAGAGAGAAAATTGTGAGGCGAGAGCGGTACGATACGTGCGAAAGCATTTACGTGGAAAAATTAAAATTATAACAACGCTTTTCTTGTGTCTCTTTCTTTACACGCTTTTATTGTGACTGAAAAATATGTGCAAAAGTTTATCTAATAATGTATACGCATTTTTAAATCTTTTGGATAACGCCAATTAAGATGAAAAATGACATATCCACATTTCATCATATCATTGTCTTTATTAAAAAATAAATTGGTTTGTAAAGTAGGTTTACGATCGAGATGTTTACGTGATAACGTCTTATTGGTGGCAGCGCTCGAGATGAGACGGGAGATCGGTCCGTCTCTCTCTCGTTAAACCTGCGATTGCGCTCGTGAGGTTTTGGTGTGACACAAGTTTCTGAACATGTCACCCGACTAAAACGATTTTAAAAACGTTATCACGTTAAAAACAGCCTAGTCAATTAATTCTCACGTACCTGCAAAGACATGACAGCCTGTCCAACAGGGGATATCCATTGGTTCGTGGCCCGCCCCCTGCCCGCGGTCTGCGCGCGCGCCACCGCGCCCGCACCGTGAGACAACTGCCCTTCGATCACGAGCTGGGTTGATGACATCACATCCGCGTATATGAGGATACGACCAATGCTTGTTGATGTTAGGTTCTGAAATTAAATTAATATAGTTGATAGTCTTAATCAATATTTTTAAAATAGGAGGTTTTATATTTTAAGATTGGGAGGGAAAGACGAAAGTCGATGTATCGCGTATTGCGATTAAACATGCATAGCCGTTTTCGTGCCGCACAATTGTATTTTATCTCTACGTGAAATGGAACGCAGTTTGGAATGTTTTATGTTGAGTGAACATGAAACATTCCAAACTGCGTTAATTAGTTATTAATCATGTTTATTTCAAATCATTGCTTGAAGCAGGGGACTTAAATAAAGGTTTTCTACTCATTATATCTACCGGCCATTTTAATTTAGACTTTAGTGTCATGTTGCTTTCAAGAAACAAAACTTACATCAAAATATTCCACGGTAGAAAAATTTTCAGGGCATTCATACAAATAAACAGGTAGGAAGTTTTCTGAAGGTTGTTCGACTGGCTCCTCCCCTCGCATACACCATTGTAAAGTTAAGTCTCCGATCTTCTGCACTCTCTTGCCTTCCTCCGATGGACACCAACCCTCTACTAGCGATAATTTGTGCTGACAACACCAAAAAGTATATACATATAAGCTCAAGAAATAACTCACTACAGTTCGCGACCATATTGCAGAAAATATTAAGTGATGAAATTAGCAGCCAATTTTG
Source organism: Colias eurytheme (assembly GCF_061535395.1). Lineage (NCBI taxonomy): Eukaryota > Metazoa > Arthropoda > Insecta > Lepidoptera > Pieridae > Colias > Colias eurytheme. Next base: position 4,824,400 of record NC_142999.1, on the reverse strand, counting down.
AACGCAATGTAAAATAAAATAATTTGGAAAATCCAAAAGTGCACGCCTCATAATTTTTTTTTAATAAATATTTATTAATTATTATTTTTGTTTATTTAATAACAATTAAACCACATCGAATCAGACCCTGAAAAATGAAAGGGTTCTATTCCTGAGCATACTCAAGCGTAAGAGAAAAAAAAAGACTCGATTAGTAAAGTATTTCGGTCGCTATCGTGTTAACAAGAAAAAGGATCCGCACATACAGACACACGGACGTCCAAGACAGAACTTTTTTAAACTGTTTTTTAACTAGTTTAAATAACAAAAATGACATCAAAAATATCATGAACGTTAAAAATAGTGTTTTTTCTTAATATGTGTGTGTATGTATTATCTTACAAGTGCAATGTATGATACATAAAGACATTTTAAGTTTGAAAAATCAGATGTTTTGCGCGAAGTGACAGTAGTACCCACCTCAACGCTTCGCTTATGAGGCGTGCAATATTTTTAGAAAAATAAAGTTACATGCAATATAATGTATACGTCGCTTTATACCTATTTATGTTGGACGTCTATTTATAGCGTTGATATAATCTATAAAGAAATTGGTCTCACAATTTTTAAATGACATCTAAAACATGTTGAGTTGTGAGTATATAACAAAGGCATATAAGGGCTAAGGGCTGTATTGCCTTTACTTTGGACATTAGAAGCATAAATGTCTTGGTCTTGGAATGTTAGCTATAATATGAAATTAAATTTAAAGAATATCGAATGTAGCAAGCATCCTAGAAATAAGAAAGTTAGAAACCCTTAAGACTTTAAGGTGAGCAGTGGAAGCAAATCTAAAAGGACAACGTTAAATCGAGCAAGCGTGTTAATTAGTTCGTTAAAGTTGGTATAATTAGCGGAGATTTCAAGATAACTTCAGCAGGCAGCAAAATTTGCACTGTAATATTATAATCTCCTGTTTCACCATTTGCGGTTTCTATCAAAATACTTACTTTAAGCTTAGATGATTACGATATTCATTCAAGAACCAAATAAGGTCCTTCGAGCCGGATTCATTTAACAAAAATGATAGAAATCTAAAAATAAAATATACAACGCGCTATCTGTCCTGTTAACCAATTATAATATAGATAAAACCTATCAAGCGAAAATAAACCTTGAAATCTCCGGAATAAAGCGTACAATTAACGAACACAAAAGCACAAGCGAGGTAGGCCTCACCGGGCATCACACCGTCACGTGGCCCGGGCCCCTGCGAGACGACGGCCACGCACCCTACCGGACAATGCCCAACTTTACACATTTCCTCTTATACTTTGTGTTTTCTATGCTCACGAGTGTTTTTTTTTCTTGGTAGAAGTTTTATGTGTACTTAAATTGATTACGATTGTTACTATGCAAGTGATATTGGATATACGAGTATTAGTGTCGTGCAAAATTGAATGATGAGTCACGTGTAATGAATGCGTGATAAAATAGTTATTGGTATAATAAGCTGCCCCCTTTGGGATTAATTTGTTACAATAATAAAAACTTAATCATATTTGAATGGTGCTGTAACGAGAACGAAGAAAAAAACTAAACAAAATAGTTTTGATCAATGACGTGTATAAGTATGGATATGTGTGTCTTTTTAAGAATAATAATCTATATGATAAATGACGGTGCGCCTAAAAGCATTTCAAATAAGAGCTTTCTTGAACTTAAGCTAGATGCACATCACAACTAAATAGAAATACTTTGAACTATGAATAAGAGACGATTATATAGAAATACATAATTTAAATACAATCGTCTTCAGCAATGGCTACCATGACATTAAATGGGGATGCTTGATACAATAGAAAAGGAAAAAGATCTTACCACATGGTCTCCGAGGAAAAATGCCCTAGTGTAGTCGACTTGAGTTATTTCCTTAGGATCTTTGACATGGAGACCAAGAATATCACCAAGGATCTTGTGAAGGATCTCTAGCCTAGCTTCGTTGCTTCTTATACCTTCGTCGCCGAGGTAATCGCTCGGATCTGCTTCCAGATGTATCTATAGTAAAGTTAAACATTATTAAAATTATGGGAAAGAAAATAGAATTCTATGGAAAAACTGTCACTTAACTACCTAAATTTGCCTATAAAAATGTATTATATGTGAAAAAGCTACGTCAATGTTAACGTCCTTACTTCTTAATGGCACTCATGTGAAAAAACTTCATAAGTAGTGGTATACATCATTTATCAACTTTACAACAAACAAATAATTTACCTGTGAAAATATAGCAATTCCGTTGTTAGTGAGGTCTGTAGCTTGTAATAAGGACGGAGTTCGCCAAGTCTCTTCAGAGGCCAAAACTTGGATATCCAATTCGTGTCCTGGATGGCCAGTATATTTCGATGGCCTAGCATATTCGATAAATATTAATAGAAATATTAATTTTCATAACACTCCAACGATACTCAATTAAAAAAAAGAGCGTATGTTCCAAGCACTCGTGTCAGAAGTGAAACTTCTTTGGCAAGATTTAAAGATGTCAACCACGGACGGTGACGGTATTGCCATGACGCAAGCTTTAAATTTTACACTCAACGCGCCTGAAGAAGTTTCACTACAATAATCTGTAGATAATTATTATTTAATTATATTCTAATTGTTTTTGAGTATCGCTCGAGTTCCTTGCGATAAACATGCACTATGAGATGCTCAAAGATCAAGCCAATTCTTGTTGTATCCTCATCTACACCACATTTGATATTTTAATTCAGATTTGTTAGTAAAGCATTTTGGAATTTGCGTTAAAATATCAAATGAGATTGTTCAGGTTATACTTACACTAATGAATAGAATAAGGTAACACAACATTGATGCAGAGATTTTATGAATTGTAATTGGAAATACATAGCTTATAAAAGTTATAACTAAACTAGCAGTAATCGATGAGATGGAATGGTCTGATAAAATTTCCGCATTAATCTTGTTATACTTGGCCGTGCCTTAGTTCAAAGCTTTCATAAAAATAAACATGTTTTTTCTCTTTTATCGTATTTTCAAAGTGATCTTAAACCATGCTCTATCTTCTACATCCAATTAAAAAAAAATAGTTTGTTAAAAGTACAAGATTTTTCACGCATTTGCATATAAACAAAAAATCAGGAAATAATCAATTTGAAGTATTAATAATCAGATAAAGTGAAAATGAAATCTCTTTATTAAAACGCAAATTATAGTGACTAGGAGCAAATGACTATTTATTTCTTGTTTCGTACCAACACATATTGGCATCCTGACTGGCTCTGGAAAATGTTTTATACTCTAATTACAATCACATTATTCTTATTAAAAATTGTATTAAAACATTGATTATTTGACATAAAACGTATTGTCTATTTTATAGTGAAGAGTTGATATAAGAGGTAACTTACTGTCTATCACTCTCAGTGGAAAACTGTTTCTTAGCAGGAGATGCCTGATAGCAGAATATGTGATGTTTCATTTTAACAGACTTCCATTTGTCATAAGAAAACTGGACTACTTCATTTTCCCTGATCTGTAAAACAATAAGAAGACTTAAGAAAATTGAAAAACAAAAGAGATTACAATAAAAAAAGTTAAGATGTTTCCAGTTCCCAAAACTATTTTGGAAACTGCTGCAAATTGCAATTGATATTAACAGGCGGGACTTTTTCCATTTACGTATTCTAAAATTAGATCATCAACAATATTTGTGTCCAGGTTCAATTTAAAACTCGACAAATTAAAAGAATGAATTCAGATTTCTTAACAAACATTTCACAAAATAATAAACTTTTCTTTTATATATAGTTCATAGAAGTGTGAAATAGTAAAGGTCAAGAGGTTGTTACTTTAGAGATTTCCAATACATTGCAGTGGGGAAGACATTGGCTACAGGTCAAGGTCAGTCATCGTCACTTTTACCCTTAAACTTGTTTTGCATAATCAATTTACTGCATTATCTGTATTACGCAATTTCTTGGCGTCTTCTGTCTTAAGCTAATGCTAATTTAAATTAATTAAGAATGATACAGGCAAATCTTTGAAAAGTGAAAATTAAGGGAAAAGTGATGTTTCTTTAAAACTATTACTTATAAGTATTAATGATTAGTTTTCTCGGTTTTTTTTACAGAAGTTGTATGAACTAATTTCATATGTATCTTTAGAGGTACCACATACATTTTGCCTTCACGTTTTTATTCTCTTAGTTTAATTATAATTATGACGTTAACATCACAGACAAATAAGATTATGTTTCTATAAAAAGCACAGGTATAAATCTCTATTAATGTGACGATAAACCACTTACACAATCAAAGGTTTCCGATGAGAAACTGAATGCACTTAATGATACTCATTTTAAATGAATAAATGTTGAAGAACATAATGTGATCATCAGATAGAGATGTCTTACAAAAGTAAGTTAATTGCATAACATTCCCTCAATGTTAACATTTTATTTAAAAGGATAAACAATACATATTCATGTAATATACCATCTTTTGGTAAACTTTTAGGATGTCGAAAGTAGGCATTTCAGAATTTCAAGGGAAAAAAATGCCACCACAACCGCAAATTACTTAAATGTTTCTAAAGAACACCAAAATAAAAAAATCACTGTCGTAAATTACCTCAGCAGTTTTATAATGCGGCAACACTGTATGCAATAGATCGGAACAGAGCGCCAAAAGTCTGCCGCCGTCCAAGAGATGCGCTAACAGTAAAGGTGCGGCTCGACCGGCACAACCAGCCACTGCTACTAGGGCAGCTCGACCCCTCCAAGCCCCCGCGCATAATGTATCCCGGGACACACTGTATACTGTGTACCTGGAGATACAGAACTAGGTTTATCCTACGCTTAATAAAAGTTGTCATTTGATTTATGCAAACTGTATTGAATATTTTATTTAAAACAATCCGTGTACGCATTTGTTCATGTATAAGCAGTAGCGGCGCGGTGTACACGACCACTGCAACTAGGGCAGCTCGACCTGTGTTGAATGAGTGTAGTTCTACCCAATTTTAAGTTGCCATTTAATTAATGGAATCTCCAATGAATATTGAATAAGTGCACAAATAATAATAGTTAAAAAAAAACTAAAAAACACGCTTTTTATAGAAAACCGAACTAAAAAATAGAAAATTTTTATCAAATTAGTGTATTGTCATCGGTCTTCAATAAATCTACAAAGTTTGAACGAAATCTGGCCGTTTAAAGTGGGTCAAAATCGCGCCCAAAGAAGTCGGTTACAAACATATAACTAGGTGAAGCTAATATAAAGCGTGTAATAAAAACTTTTTGATAAAATACGATAATAAATGTTAGTACATAATATATAAATGTTACAAGATCAATCTGACCCAATGGGATCATATTAGAAAACGAGATAAGAAACCATAAAAGAATAAAATAATGCACTTACCTATTACAATCTAAAACTTTCTTCAATGATGCTTCCAAATTATCTCTAGCTACAACACTGTCTGAATATATCAAAACGTTTGGTGATTTCGTATTAACTAATGGACGGGAACTTTTCATTGACTTCGGCGTCATTTGCGAAGGAGGACTCGTTTTACATTCCTCTTTTGCGGTAGAACAGGTTTCAAGCGGGGGAGGAGGCTGCTGCTTCTTTGGCGCTGTAGTACTAACTATTCTCTTATGTGTCGTAATTGATTTAATTTGACTAGATATGTTTAAAAGTGATGTTGAAAGTTGACTCGTCCCCTTCTTCAAGTCAAGCTTCAAACTCGACTTTTTCGGTGTTATATTATGTTGTATTTCTACAGTAACATTTTCTACTACTAATTCGTTATCTGGTTCAACTTTTTGGTCTTGAACTTTCTTTGGTGATTTCTCTGGAGTTTTATGTTCTGTTTCTTGTGTTTTAGGAATTACAGGAGGCTCTTCATCATCCCCCGAGAGTGACTTAGTTGTGATTGTGCCAGCATCAGTTAACATAACATTTCGTCTAGTTATAGGTATAGTATCTACTTTTTCACTACCCCCATTCATTTCAACAGTAACACTTCTATCAGATTTAATATCTACTACTTTTGATAGTTTTCTCAAAAGAGAAGCATGGACTGGCCATTGAAATTGTTCATTCGGTAATTTGAGGCTGTGTTGAATATCACTTCGAAGTCCTCTCATGGATAAATCAGTTGCTTTGTTAGGTTCTCCTGATAGCTGAACCGCTGTATAAAAGATTATTAAATTTCAATTCCTTATAGATATTTATTTAAGTATAATATGTACATTGAACAAAATGTGACCTAACCAAGAATTAAATAAGATTACATACTTAGGAAATGCATAATCAGTTAAAATCAGATTACAGATGCATAATCAGTTTAGAACAGACTTTTCTTTTCTTTAATATTGTTGCATTAAGATTTTGCAATATAAAATTAATTGCTATTAAGTTAATTAGAGTGTGTGTGCCGAGCACACGTGTCAGAAATGAAACTTTTTAGGCAAGATTCGAAGATACCAAAATCGCCTTACTCCATGACGTGAAGGTATTGCCATAACACAACCTTGAAATTTTACCCTCAAAGCGCCTAAAGAAGTTTCACTTGAATAATAATTATACTCACTTTGAATCCTGACAACTGGTAGCTTATGATCAATTATAAATTCACCGCCAACAAAATGGAACCCAACAAGACTAAGGTGTTCAATATTTGTCTTTAAAACTATTGCCAAGTGTGATCCAGCTTTCCATGCTATTGGTTGACCCATTGACTCCAACTAGAAATATGGAATATTTTTAAAATAATTCAAATGTTAAAACTAAAAAATTTGTATTAAAATGTTATTATGTATTTATACTTTTTTTATTTTATAATTATGTACATAGTAGTGTGTTTCTTAAAACCTAACAGTTAATATAACAGTAGTCCTATTCTGTTAAAAATGTATATGAATTTGACATTATGAATTTATGAATAATTAGTAGTTTAAGAAAGCATTTTCACTCACCGAAATGATGTCATAGTAAGAGCTTTCCTCATGTGGGTCCATTTCACATTCAAACAGTATTTCTAAATCTACATCAGTGACTTCTGATGTATCATTGGAGCCCAATGGTAGACCACCAGCACATGACACCCAGTCGCTTATCTCTATACATTGTGTTGGTTTCATACTACATATCCGAGAGGCATTTGTATAGTCCAGCAAATCACATAAGTAGGCATTCTTGGGATTTGTACACAATTTGGAACTTAATGTGGGAGTTTCTAAAAGAATAACATTATGTAATGGCAATTGTAAGTTGATAACTTATTATATTATCAGCTATGATATTCTATATTCATATAAAAATGTTTTATGGGTTAGTTCTTAATAAGTCTATAACTGGCACAATGAATACCTACAGCTTATCAGTACATAATATTGTAAATGTTTATGATTTATATAAGTGACTTAGTGTGTCCTATGGGATTACATAATGAAATGCACTGTACCTGCAGCATTTTCTGGAACTTTACAAAATGCAACACTTGTATTTCCACTCAAAAACTCCAAAAGACGAGATCGAAATGATCGAATACGCCAGGTCTTTATGAACGTCATAGCGATGTAAATCGGCGTAAACAACATGATTTGTGAGATAACAGGAGATTTATAACATGGAGAACAATCTATCACAAGGGCATGATATGCTATTTAACCACAATCAGTCTTTAGGTTCACCAGCTACAAAATTGGGTTATCGATTCTAAAGCACATCCTATGCAAAAGTGAATTTAATAGAAATTGAGATTAAATGAATAAAATATAGCTTTACGCTTTTAACACTATGCGGAAACCGTTTAAGCATCTTCAAAGACTACTGTTTCTATAAATCTCTCATAATTATAATTAAAATAAATATATAATTGAATTCACCACCCGCGACCCGTTGCGATGAATTATTGACAAATCACAAATTGACACTTGACACTTGATTTCGATTTGACTTTTCCGTAAATTGACATGACCAAATGTCAAACGGTACATTCCATTTTACGCAAACCACTTGAAATAAAAAAAAATAAAAAGGACATCATGAAACTATTATTATTTGAAATTATTACAAACTTTAAATACCTTTCGCATGTGTTTGCCCATCTGAGTCGGCAAAACGGCGGACACAGACGAATAATCAAATTAAGATTTGTAAACTTTATGTAAACTACATTAAAATTTAACATCCATCATTATCATCATAATCATAATTTGTTATTTATTTCTGCAGGTAGCATTATAGTCCTTTCCACCTGATGATTTCTGTGACACATCGATTATTGACACGTGTAGAGATGTCGGATACTGAAATCGTATCAATTGTTTCCGATAATCGATAATATTCTATATGGAAATGAAATCGATTTGAATAAAGTACCAAAATTAGTTTTTTCGGCATTTCGCCAACAATTAACTAAGGAAACTTAGCAAACAACAGCAACAAAAAGTCAACAATAACAATTAGTAAAAATAACAGAATACCACGTAAAGTATCAATATAAAAATGCAACTTGTATACAAGGCTGACGTACTCGTACAGACGATTGACTCGATTGACAAACGATCACAAAATGGGCGCCGATTATAGTGCCACAAACTTATCTGACCCGGTGACAGTGTCACTGATGTCGCTTTCTTTTATATAAACAAAATATTCCGTATAAAAAGTCTGTGAAAATGTGACATTTCAAAATAGGGGCACGTAGTTCCAGTTTTTGCCACCGGGTCAGATAAGTTTGTGGCACTGTATATGATTTTCCAACTCTATGATTTTTCAACGATCCATTTCATGTACACGAATTGCGTAGGTATTATATTTATGTGTTATTTTATTTTATTTTTCATTATATTAAACTAAACAATACTGTTTTTGATTTATAAGCTTAAGATGTTTCATTTTTATATTTTTGGTAATAATGCCGCCATAAAATAAAAATATTATGCACTAAAATTATTTTGACTTTTTAAACATAAAATACGTAATTCGGAACACGATGAAGTGTCACAGGAATCATCCTAAATGAAAAGGACTATAGTTAGCATTTATTTACTGATTTTATCTTTGTAAATCTAATCAACTTGATATTTCCACCTGAACAGTGAACACTAGCTAGCGCTCTTAGAGCATTATAGCGCCAGTTCATTTAATTTTAAATTTTAATAAATTAAAAATAAACAACGATTTAATACATAAGTTCTAGAACTAATATGTATTTTATAGAGATAAAGTTTTTGACTTGTAAGGGGTAATCTCTGAACTACTGAACCGATCTTCAATATTGATTTAGATTTAGAAACAATTCAAGAAATATAATAATAGGTACTAGCAGCTGTCCACCCGACTTTTAGACTTTTTGTAAGTTTAAAATTACAGCTGTTTTGAATTTTTACAGACAAATTAAGTAAACAAACGAAACACCATTAAACTAACACGATTGTCGTTCATGTAACTAGAAATGTAAGATTTAAGATTAATCGTTAGTTTTTCTTAAAAAATCTAATTTTGAGAAGCTTTTTCGATTAAGTACATTTTTACCTATCGCTCAATAAGTAATTCAGTGCTCATGTAGGTACTACAAGTTACTTGATACTTCAGACGTTCAGAGCTTAATAAAAATCATGCTTGGATTATTGGATACTATAATATACAAGACAAGTGCGCAAGGAACATCACTACTATACTATAATAAAAGCTACTGTACTACCTATGTAATTGAATCAAAATCTTTATACATATACCTACTGTAATTTTTGTGCATTTAGTTTTATTCCCACCACATACGATTTAGAGAATGTTTGAGGAAATATTTCGGGTAACACCTATAGATTGGTCTCGGGGAACTGCTGGATCATAGATGCATGCAGGAGCCGGCCGGGCGGCCGCTGATGATCGGTCGTAGGAAATCTTTATTATTTTGATTAAGGCAGATTATTATTTTTTAATAATTATTGTATCGTACCTACATATATTTGATACTAGCAGTCCGCCCCGGCTTCGCCCGTGGTACATATTTACGTTTTCTCTACGTAAGAACCATCCTCGTACTTCAAGGAATATAATAAAAAAAGAATTATCGAAATCGGTTCAGCCGTTCTCAAGTTATGCGCTTACCAACACATTTTGGGATTCATTCTTATATTATAGACTAGCGGCCCGCCCCGGCTTCGCCCGTGGTACATATGAAAAATAGATGTTGGCCGATTGTCAGACTTACCCGATATACACAGAAAATTTCATGAGAATCGGTCCACCCGTTTCGGAGGAGTATGCAGACTAATATTGTGACACGAGAATTTTATATATAAGATTTCAATGTTATTAGTTACATACTTACCTATGTACCTACATAAAATTATGTTGCACATAAGTCTATAGTAGAGAGTAGGCACTAGGTCGTTTGCGTATACATACGTAATATGTATTTCTATTTTCTTATTCAATTTGTCTATTCATGGTTTGGATAAACATACAACGTTTTATACATTCGCGGTAGGCCTATGTAACAATGACTTCGGTGTTCCTTCGTTGTAGAAAAAAAAGTGCGGACACCATAACAATGCCGCAACTTTCAAGTTGAACTTAATGTCGAGATTTTCACTTGAATTCAATTTATTATTAATTAAAATTCATCCAAACCCATACAACGTTTTATCCATCGCGGTAGGCCTATGTAACAATTAGACAGACTTCGGTGTTCCTTTAATGTAGCAAAAAAGTGTGGACACCATAACAATGCCGCAACTTCCAAGTTGAACTTATTGTCGAGTTTTTCACTTGAAGGGTGACAATAACTTTGGTTATTGTTATTGGGGAAGGGTCGAATTGGCGCAACGCGTGAGACAAACTTAGGATTGGAATGTTACGGATATATTTTTTTCAATCTGCACCTGCAAAGTCTTTTACGAGCGTTCTGGCGCATAATGTTCACTTGATATGATTTCCGTAAAGTGTTAATTATATAAATAGATTTATGAGATATAATATGTACTACGAACTTATGTTCAATGTTGTACAATGGGTTGACTGTACAAACTACAATGTGTACGGAACACAGATCACATCACAATTAGTAAAGCTTTTAACAGCGCGGTGGAAAGACGTCTGTGACATTATAGAAATTGCATTTATTCGATATTCCAGTGCTAACCGGTGATCAAAATGGAATTAAATTTTCTAACAACTCTTATAAAGCATGATGTGAACCATAATGTGAAACAGTGCTTTAAATCGAAGAAGAATTTCAGTAAGTATATTTTTATTTATGGATATTTAAATAAGGCGCTTTTAAAATTCAATGAAAGTTTCCAAAAAAAAATTAACAAACAATATCAAAATTATTTTACCTAGTCGAATGTTTGCTGAATAAATCGATAATCAATATTCAATAGAACTACCAATAACTATTCCATTCCCATTCAACCTGTTATAAATCTAAAAGGTAACCCACTACCTACCTGCAACCTTTTGTACGAGAAAATTCCACATAACGTCAATGAGGACAAATTTATTCATAATGTTCATCTAGTTCTTACTTTTGAACGTCCATACATTTAAAAGGAAACGGTTTGAAATTCTAGTTGTAGATTTAAAAAAAATGCTACTTTATTTTCAAAGAGGAATTGAGTTGGTGTAAACAAAAATAGTCGTAGCGTCTACCGCACACGTGTCAACGCAGGATTGAAATACCCCCTGTTAATCTGTTTTTGTGGAGAAAGTATTTGAGTTAGGGTTCGAAAATCACTCAATCAGTAAAACGTTATTCAATATAAAAACGTGTGAATCTGTGGTAGTAAACGGTGTTGAACAGCATAATTCTGTTAGAAATCCTGTTGGGAATCATCTTAATGAATTTTCGTCGTTTTTCCATCATCCAGGACGATGATATAGGTACTTAGATTTTTGTAATCATCATAATTTAATTAGTTTTAACTTCATACGACTACTGAGGATCAATAAATACCACCCTTAGCAACTTTTTAGTAATCTAAAAATTGATGTCGGCAGACATCCAAAATATTTATTCATTGCCTAGAAAACATTCAAAATAACAAAGTTTTATTTTTATATTTAGGTTAGTTCATTGAACTTTAAATTTAAAATCAAAACACATTACACGGCAGGCCAACTAGGACCTATTATTTGCACGTTATCAATTTATAATTGCCTAATTATGATTGTAAATATTCATGTCTTGGCTACGTGACCAGAGTCATACGCTCCTATGTCCAACAATGACCGAAATTGTAGGACCAAATAATTGTATGCCGGCGACGGGCGACCATACACATACACTCGTATACAAATAACTATGCATAATGCAACCGGTTGTCACCAGCTGTAGTGAATGTGTGTGAAGTGCATAGAAGTTATTCCGATTGAAGTTTTAGGTACATTTTAGTTCTGGTCTATTTCGTTATCACCATTTTAAAGTGTACATAAATTTTAATGGGCGCAACAATTCAATTGAGATGCGTCGTAGATTGATTTAGCTTAAACTTACATTGAAATCAATATTATGCAGATAAAAGGGAATCATATATCATTATACGATACATATTTTATAAATTGACTAAAACACGAATAAGGCCTCTAATCATCATACAAATAATGCGATCGATTGCAATGATCGATTGAGAGATATAAGTATGGTTTTATCAATCTTGAGCTTTGAATTTGTCCCATGACCCATCGTATAGGTATTTTACTAAGTCTAATCAATATTTTCAATCAATTTTTTATCGTTTTAAGTTAAAATACGATCCGTTTTGTGTTGTTATGATAGCAAGCGTGTTTGCTTGAAGTAAATCGCTATTTATTTTTAACGAGATTGAGCTTTAACACCGACCTGACCTATGCTAACCGTGTGGATAAAAGAAACAATATAAGAATTACTATATTTAGCTTATCTGTGTAGCCTACATTATTCAGAATATTTATAAAAAAAATTATAAGATAGAAAGCTTAAATATACCAACATTAATATACAGGCTTTCGGTATACTAAGCGCGAAGGGACTTGTAGTTTTGCATACACTGATCACATAAAAAATACTTAAATAACAAAATTACGCCAAAAATTTTTCCATTTTTCCATTTCCTTAAAATCCATGTATTCGTCTCTAGCTTCGCGCAGCCGGCATATACCGCTTCGCTAATGTGAGTATTTTGTCTATGAAAACATAATCTTAAACGATAGCTCACATGCGGGTGGCAAAGTTGGGCGGTTTGCTTGTTGGGGGTGTACACATGGAATTTTAAGAATTCCTCTATTTAAAAAAAAAATGCGTCTGGAATTTTATAATTATTTTTTACGTACTCAGCGTATGCATAACTACAAGTCCCTTTGCGCTTAGTATACCGAAAGTGGGACACCCTGTATATTAAATAATTTTTACGTAATTCTCTTCTAGACCGTGGTGTAAGATTTTAGTAACTACTTACTACATACCTACTAATTGTTATAAAATACTATTTTTTCCATAAAATCTCTAGTTTTCGTTGATTACTGAATACTTTCTTCTCAACAAAAAATTTGAGGAATTCTGTTTGCGTTCTATATTTAACCGATGATCCCTAACGATTACGACGGAAGGGTCCCGGTATGATTTTTTTTATAGATTAAGTCATCAAAAGCATAGGAGCTTATGGTAATGTCCAAAAAATGCCTATGCATGGATATATGTAGGTATTATGTCAATATGGCATTGGTATGCAATAGATAAGTCCAGTTGGTTGGTGGGGTACGTGTTAAAACTACAAGTGAGAGCAATGGTTGTTTACATAGGTTGAAACACGCAGTAAATAAATAATTAAACTTTCCTATTTGCCTTTTCCTAAAACCGTAGAAAAAAGTAAAAATAACGCATCTTACGAATTTCAATAGTGTAGGTAGACTTAACTACTCCATGACTGATCTTATAAAATTTGGGTAAAGTACCGTTTTTGGAAATATCAAAAATCAAATAATTATAGTAGAAATCTTATCGCTCGGTCAAGATTTGTTATAAATCTTCAACTCTGTGTTTCTTATTTGGTATAAATCTGATATCATTTTCATAATACTATACTTAGATAATATTAGGTAGGTACCTACTCACGTTGGTGCATATAATAATTATAAACTTAACCTATCCATTAGAAATACTGATAATGATTACAAAGTATCTACTAAGTAATAATAATTTACGATAATACTACATTGTAAATATTTACTTATAGGTGCATTTGATTACAAAGTAGCAAAACACTTCTCGTTCATCATCATCATCATCACCATCAGCCCATTTACGTTCCCACTGCTGGGACACGGGCCGCCCATGAGTCCTGCAGGGTACAGGCCATAATTCACCACGCCGCGCTGGCCAAGTGCGGTTTGGCGGATGTCACATCTCGTCTAACTTTTCGATTCTCAGACATGTCGGTTTCCTAACGATGTTTTCCTTCACCGTTCGAGTAGTAGTGATGTTATCAACATGCGTAGATAAATTGAAAAACCAATTTATTTCCGGCACGCCTGCCCGGTCTCAAACCCCGGACTTATCTATTTGAAGACTGAAGTCCGGGGTCCTCACCACTGAGCCACCACTGCACTATTCAATTCCATAAATAAAATTTCCATTAATTTGTTTTAATTTTAGTTTTAATCACGAATTTTTAATTGTTCAGCTAGAACCTATAAGGTATATTGTAAGATTAATGAATTTGTCTTTTATCATCTATCTCTATTTATAACATCTCTATATACCTACCTATATCTATAAATTTTACCACGTTTATTTACTCAGCAAATTTATTTTTTCACAATAACAAACACGGATTTGCTCGTTAATTTTTATTATCCTGGATAAATGATGAGGCACAATTAATGCAGACGTATGTACCCTTTTTCAAAGATGATTAATTTGTTTTTTTTGTACAGTTAGCAGGAAAGAAGAAGTAATGGCAATCAAAAGTAAATTTCCGACAAAAATACCGGTAAGTGTTAAATAAACAACAATCTAGAGTTAAGGGGATTACAAGAGCTAGCTGAAATTGAGTGACTCGCGCACACATTAAGACGATACACAAAAAAAAATCAACTGCTTGGCGGGCGGAGTCTAATAGCTCGCTATCGCGAACGCGGGTGTGCGCGAAGTCATTCTTGCAAACTCGCCGCGCTGCCGCTAGCCGACTCGGGACAAACATGTATGGAGTCGTCATACAGTTATAATATTGTTATACATATATTTAATTGTTGATTTATTGGTTTTATTTTCTTGCTTATAAACAAATAATCTTCTTTTTAACAACTACTCAGACATTATTAATAATTATTATTATTTCGTAATGTTTACTTTATTACAAAATAATACAGGTTATAAATAATCTTTAAAATAACAAAAAATATTGTTACTCTGAAAAAATGAAATGGTACTCAATAACGCGGACTACTGAATGGATTTAGATAGAATTTGATGCTGACGTAGATATTACGTCATGCCCAGAAATGAAAGGTAATATTTCTGAAAGAAGTTATAAACCCTAATTCTTCTCAGTCAAAGTCAAGAGTGGAAGATATCACTAATACAGTAAAACTGATGCGAAACTTTGGATGTTAATTTGTATATTTTTTTGTTAGTTGTTACTTAATCACGTCAAGACTACATTACCAATTTTGATAAAATATAGCTAATTGCCTGGATTTACACATAGGATACTTTTTATCCGAACTGAACACTTCTGTGGGATAAGACAGGATTCACGATATAATCTAATTCCACGCGGGCAAAGCCGCGGTCGGAATGATATTTTTTTAAATAAAAAAATTGTTAAAAAAAACACAAAATATATTGACGCATGTATTATTTTATTTTTTGCACTCTATTATAATTGTAATTATTCATTACAAATAATCAAAATAAAATAGCCAGAACAAAGTTAGGCCCTGGTAGGGTAGGTAGGCAGGTACAGCAATGTGAGACGAACACTGGTTTATTTATACCAATAATAATGTATTATAAACATTAAATTATGTTTACTTTCTAACAACAAAAATACATAATATTAGCTAATGTGAAAGCGAATCAACCAATCATCCCACAAAAATGAAATGTGCACACAAATATTCATCCAAATCGGTTCATGTCATTAGGAGGAGTGACTGCAGCGCCATCTTCCGGGCCCAATTGTGTTTCCAGATCACCCAGGAACTCAATTTAATATATATACTTACACAAAATTTTTCGAAATGAAAACTCACATTACTATGTAAATATGAATATAAACCTGTTTTATTACTAAGCAATTTCCCGCACAGGTGTAGTAAGTATAAATGAAATAAATATCAACATCAAATTCTTTATACAACATACTTATCTACCACCTTCTAAGAAATGTAATTCTTGAAATTATTTCGTATTTTTTTTAAATATAATACTACTCCAATGAGCTCCTGTTCCATATTATGTCCGCCATACTTCCACTAAGTTCACCATGATTTTTTATTTCTTTGCACTTTGTTGCTTTTTGCTAAAAATGGAATCATGCGATAAAACCAGTAGAGCTTTGATAACATACATTTTTGACTGAATAAAGGTACTTACGAAGGAGTGGATTCACATTGTGAACAATCAGTGGGTTTATTTTCCTTCTGGATTCCGGATTTCTGAACAGATTATTTATGCTATAAATGAAAAAATCTTACACATTCGTTATGTACTTAAAACAGGGGTACATATCAAACATCGTCTATAATACAATTATCATCAAATTTAAAATAAAACCAACTTACTTCATTAATTTGTTCCAATTGTAAGCATTCTTTTTCCTCCAACCTTTATGTTTCTTCTTCTTATTTTCTTTATTGTCCCCATTTGTCTTATCGTGTTGTCACCCTTTTTTACGATTGCGCGAGCGACACAAGTTCCCCGTGTGACGGCCGTAGCGGGAATGACTCGTGCAGCGATCGGGGTAGGAAGATACAGGGCGGCTCTCGCTATATTGGCTGGTCGCGCGCTAATTTCAAGTATTTCTTGTTTATTTCAAAACCATCGCATATTTCAAAATTCTAACACGGTAGACGTATAGGTTGTATATTTTATAGTTAATATCCAAAAAGTCGTAACTTTACGTTTGTTATTTTGAAGATGCCAGAGATTAAAAAAAAATAACAATGATAACTTTGTATTTTTTTTCTATCGAGAAAATATCATGGAATCATGTTTCTAAAACGGTAGACGTATTGTGTTACTATTGAACTTTCTTGTCAAGAATTTTCATCACGACAACTTTAATAATATAAAAATTACGAAGGTTTGAAAAGGGCCGTAAATGTTAGAAAAATTAATTCATCACCTTAACACAATCGACGACGGTTAGTGGTTAACAGGCCTCGGCCGGTAGTGTCGGTACACAGGCGGTTCACGCACACATGCGTACGTTTTTGGTTTGGGAATAAGAATTTGCGATTTACACGAAATCTATTGATTGGACTAAAAAAATAAAACGAAGTTTTTTTAGTATGTTGCTTGTAGAATTATTTGCCGTAAAAACAGAATGATTGCATGTAGTTTAGTATGGTTTTTAAGTATCAAAAGATTTTTTTAGAGGTACCTTTGTGATTTTTTTCTATCGAGTAAAATAAGTTGTATTGTGTTTTCAGCACGATATCTAACTAGTATATATCCTGAAGAATATCATATATTTGTCTGAGATTTTTTACTACAGTTAATCATATACTTTAAAGCATTATAAAACTCGAGTTTTGCCTCGTTTAGCTCTTCTAAGCCCCTTAACTTTTTATTTTAAAAAGTTATAACAGGATTCGTTATTTAATATAAAACCTTTTCCAGCTCATCGTGGAAAGATATCACAAGGAAAGAAACCTTCCAACACTAGACAAAACAAAGTTCCTCGTACCCGAAGATATAACAATGTCTCAATTTCTAGTTATAATTCGCAACAGAATAAAAATTAAGCCCAATCAGGTATGTAACTAACCTAAACTAAAAATGTAAGTATAAGATTTATCTGTAAACGATCTATTCCGATTCCTAACTTTAAATGCGATTGCCTACTTAAAATATTAGCAATATACAGTATTGCATATTGTTGTTTATTATTTATGTACCTTTATCACAACTTAGAGATAGTTAAGTTTACGAACTAGAGAGTTTGGGGTCAACATTTATAAGATGTTTGTACAGCAGAGGTTAAAATGATTAGTAGGTACCATTTCTATCTCATTAAATGTCGTATTAAGGGCAGAGATTATTTTCACTTGGAATATTTTAATTAATGAAGATAAACAAATTAATTGATTCTAATTGTTATTGCTAATATAATGGTTAATGGAAAATGATGATTCAACTCGTTGATGTTTTTGTACATTAGTACAGCATAGAAACATAAGATATTGATAAAGAAATTCGACAGGCAAAGGAACATTAAACAAAAAAATCGAGAAATCCATTATTTTGATTCGTCACTCAGTTATTAAGTTAGCTATTCGTCAATCATTTATTAAAACAAATACATACAAAAAATAGGAAAAGTGTAGACTGTAGAATGTAGACTATAATAGCACTAGGGTATTTCGTTGAAATAAATAATAATTAGGGTGGTGTCACCCGCGGATATTATCACGCAGATATTATGTTTGCAACAAGTGCAAAAATAATATCTGCGTGACAAACGTAATCGACCGTATTTTACTTTTCCGGAGCTTTCAAAGGACAGCAAAAGCTTTTTTACAAGTCATTCTGATGCAGATAGTAAAAATATGCGATATACGTGACGCAGGTCAGGGGGAAAATGAGCCATACGTTTGTTTGACGTACCTACTTAATTTTTCCTTATTTCGTAGGCGCTGTACCTTATAATCAACAACAGGTCAATGTTAAGCATGAGTCTCACTATGTCACAAGCATACGAAATGTACGGGGATGAAGACGGATTCCTTTACATCACGTACGCATCACAAGAAGTATTTGGATACCAAGACGGTAAGTTTGACCTAACCATTATATTTTTGAAGTGAAACTTCTTTAGGCACGTTGAGAGTAAAATTTCAAGGAGTAAGGCGACGATTTTGGTATCTTTGAATCTTGCCAAAGAAGTTTCACTTCTGACACGTGTGCTCGGCACACATGCTCTTTTTTATTAGTGTGCACTACCTTCAATTAAGGCTTATTTCAACAAAGCATATATGTAGTAGTATTTGTAGATGATAAGATTAGTTGTTTACATAATTGTGTCTATTAAAATTTAATGTTATTTATTTGGGTTTCTTTAAGGATTGTACACAATAGATTATGGTAACTGATAAACAAACTCATTAGGTAGTGATTTTTTCCATTAAAAGTTTTCAATAGTCTTTGAAAGCTCAATCCTCTTCATAAAACATATTTGTAAATTATCTTGTCTAGAGAATCTCCGGTTTTATAAACTGCAGTAGTTAATGATAAAGAAAATAATTTATTTTAATCGAAGTCAGCGAATGATTGATTTCTTGTATTATTTTTTACCTGGCTTTGTACCTGTACTTTAATTTCTCAGTGAATAAGTAATATTCGAGCAAAACAAGATACTTAACTTTTTCTTTATGCCTGTGATATTCCATCAAAACCAGAGTAAAAAAGTTATGTATCTAGGTATGTGAAGATAGCCTGACTTGCATTGATGTTTTTCTACACTATATAATGCATTCGATAAGGAATCGGGTAATTAAATATCTGTTTACGTCACATACGCATTATCTAATCCTCGTAAAACTGTTTATTAGTATTATGTCTAGTGATTATATCTATGGCTAAGAGTATCTGGAGATTTCGATTGTAGTCATTAAGTTTCTACATTAAAATAATTATGTAACTACTTACATTTAGTTCCGTGGAGAAACTTCCAATTTCAAGATTGATAAAGGATTTTACTGCAAAATCTATGCATAAAGAACCCTCAAAGACTAAACTTATTGGTTAATTCTCGACATGAGTTTTCTATCCATAGTGCTTTTACTCCAAAGTAACAAATTCAGTATTTTTGATAATAATGTGGTATATTTTGTACACAGATATGACGGGATCAAACAAGGAAGTTCAAGTCATAAGGGATAGATTTCCAAACAAAATTCCGGTAAGTTCGCTTTTTATTATGCCTATATCACAGAATACATAATAGGTAGTAGCTAAACGCTACCTACCTATATGTTAACCACTAAAAGTTCATTAAGTTCAATATCCGATCAATTTTTTTATATAAACTTTATTTTTAGTTATACGTGGAGAGATACGCAAGAGAACGAGAAGTGCCGATATTGGGAAGAAACAAGTTCCTAGTCCCACAAGAGCTTACGATGTCCCAATTCCTCTATATCATCAGAACGAAAATGAAATTGAGAGACTCACAGGTACGTACAAATATTTTATCAAACATTTAGATGAAATACTTTTTTATTTTCGATTGAGATTTTAAACATATTCTTCTATAATATTTATATAAGCAGTTAGCCACAAAAACGGTTCTTCAAATCACGACATGAATCCTATTAGTTGACAAAGCAATACAGAAGCTAATACAGAAGCTTTTGTAGTAATTTCCTCCTAAAATAATTTAAACAGTAGGTACCAAAGAACTTTTATCTTCACTTAGCTTTCAAAGGAAGACGCCTAATAAAATCAACAACAATTAAAACTGCATAAAAAACCATAGCTGATAGGCTAAGCTTTTTTTATTCTAAGGCAGCTTTTTTTCTTTATGCAACCAATAACTGCTAACGGCTTTCAATTTCTAACTTTGTAATCGTAAAGTTTTTGTCCCTTTTCCCTTTTTTCTTTGTAAAATATGCCAATAGGTACTAAATTCTTTAAATTTTTTTACACCAGTTTAAAAATCGTAAAGTTTTTGTCCCAAATAGGTGTCTCCATATGAGTTTCAACTTTACGAACACTTGGGCATAAATATAGATAGAGGCCACAGAAAGATCTTGAAGGGTCGGTCGCGTCCTGTTGCGATAAGATACCTACTGTTCCGGGAAATCGTTATTTTTATTCGCACCCACTTTGAAATATTATTTGTTTTTAATGTTACTTTCTCTGTTTATATTTACTGCTTCTTATATTATCGGAATCGGAAGAATCTTTATATTGTCAATTTTAATGCCTATATAGAGGCATATATTATCATAACAAATCAGAATAAATAGTGTCCGATACTGGTACGTATAGGCAAGGTATAGGCACGAAAAGTCGTAATCTTGGATACATAGCCTTTTGATTCCTAGAACAGCTCGAAACAGTTACCGTATAAATTCAAATTCCTTTTAATTAATCTAAAACCTTAACCACACAGGCTCTGTATCTATTGGTGAACGACAAAGCACTGGTCAGCCACAGCATGACCATGGCCCAAGCTTACGACCAATTCCGCAGCGAAGATGGCTTCCTACATATAACATATGCCGCGCAACAGGTTTTCGGATGAGAGTATTTTGTAAGTACCTATCTTTTAAAGTATTCGATTTCGGAGAAACAATTCTTGTACCTAGGTAGTATATAGAGACTTTTTAGGAGAATCATTACTGGGTGTCAATAACCTTAACAGCTATCTTCTCTACATTTCTTTGTCAATTTTGTATACGTATTATTTCCTTTATTTATTGAACTTTATTCGGAAACGGGAAAAGCATTATTACATAGGAAAGTAAATAGATAGCACCCGTTAATAGATAGGTATAAAATTGATAATTTCTGAACGGACGTCCTTTTAACGTACGATACAATTTTGCATAGATTCACTTCTGCTAATACCGTATATATTATACGCCCTTTACAATATATGTACATGTATATTTTTCTCCTATGAAATATTTATGATGTCCATGTTAACCATTTCGTCTTTCGTCCCCAAAAGTTCATTACCATTGACCGTTACAATTTATTATTCAGAATTTGTAAAACGAGACGTATTTTACAAAGAAAAATACAATTGGATACATAATATTGGTAGTTATAGATCGTCGACCCGATGCACTTACTCGACCTAAGGCGTTCAATCACTTACGATTTGCAATTATTTCTTATACGATTATTATTTTAGTAATAAAAAATTTAATCATTGTTCCCCTATTTATTGTGTAGTAATAATGACAGCAGTGTTGTTTTTCTTCCGTTCAAAACGTAATAAACATGAGGGTAGATATTATTTAATTGTTGTAATAGTCTGATAGGCCATTACTATTACTTTTTCCATTTAACATAATGTTATTATAGATATGATTAAATGTAAACATTGATTATTGTACTAACATACCTACATATAATACGTAGGTATGTATAGGATATTGCATAAAGTATAAATCATTTATAAGCATTATCTACAGGAATTGATTCCATTACGACTTTCCATTAAAACATTGTTTATATAAATATTAACTCGATGCGAGCGAAGCGCGATGATTTAAATTATTTATGGTCTTGTTATTCCCGTATATTTAGATATCTACAGGCTACAATGTTGATGCACTGTTAACATATACAAAGGAAGAAAACTGCGATATTCTTGTATCCGACTGCGATCCGGGCCAAATAGCCTTATACAAAATTAAGACGTAATTTGAACCATTTGTTTATAACTTAATTCGGGGCATTGCACTCCTTATATTACAAAGCCCTTATCGCCATAAACGTGTTTGATAATTTTGTTAATTGGCAACTGATGAATTTGATACCCCATTTGCGAATGTTACATCCACAGAACAGTGTTACATCTCATGTCACACATATGGCAAAGAGTATGGTTACATTTTGTTGCCAAGGATGTTATCTATTGTGTAATGTAACCAAAGTTATCAGGGGGTTATTGTCCTAAAGTTCTAATCAGAGCTTAGCAACAATGTTCTGTGCAATTTCAGGATGTATGATTATTTCGCGTCTGTTATCACAGCTCTTCCTAACGATACGTGATAATAATATTTTTATGGTATAAAAATACGTACATAGATATGCCAAAATGTGTTCCCATGCTAAAGTGTTCGGGACATCATCAATTCTCATATAGCCATAGGTACATATATATGTTTTATATAATTTTATTTAATGATTACAACAGGAACATTTATGGGCTGTATTATTCCACAGCGGCAGAAGCACTTAATTTTATTTATGTCACAATAATAAGTTTATCGCGGGTCTTATTCGTAAACAATCGACCGAGGGCTGCTGAGATAGCGGCGATTTATGCTCTTTTCCACTATCTACCCCCTAGGGCTTTGGTATAAATCAACGTTCCTTTCTCGATAAGGACAACTGTTGCCTTCGACTTTGCCCATGCCTACTCCACGTAGACCTAAAGGCAGCGACTTTTGAATATAAACGAACCTAACCAGCTGGTTCATTCCATTCCCATTCATTTCTATCAGCATATAGGCGCGGTTTCTTGGTACACAGGTTGTAATTCAAAAAGTTCTAGAAATCTAGAATTGGAATTCAAATACTTTATCCCTTGTATATTTTAGGATTTCAGTATTGTTAATATTTAAGTTTCTTATCTACTTTCGACTGTCTCCGGAGTCCCCGGCGTGCGATTTATTTATGTAAATTAGAATCTAAATAGATGACTATTACCTACGTACAATATTTAACCATTTTATTCTGTTTCAGATTTCCTAATTGGGCGTCGTCAAGCTTAAAAGCAAGTTTATCAACATCTTATATATTAAAGACTGATAGTATTTAACGATTTTACAATTGTGATACAAGTAGCTTAAGTTTTAAATTATAACCAAGTTAATTAAATGTATGTGTATAATGTAATGGCAGGTCCTAATGTTAAAATACTTATTAATTATTATAATCATGTTTTAAGGTCTGATATTTTATGATTATTGTATGTAGATCAAGCAGTGTAAAAAATAGATTTTCATCGAAAAGTTAGAGCTATTTTTTATTCCGCTGTTATATTGCTAATGATTTTATTATTTGAATTTTAATTATTAATGCTCTATAAAAAAGATTTTAAATATAATGATCTCAAAAATGTATAATGTTCGTAATAGAAAGCTTCCAGTTATATTTCTTACGTTTTTAATCTTTGACATTTAATTGCTAATAATTGTAGTTGTAATAATGTTGAAAAATATAATTAATTATAAGCACCTAGTTATGTATAACGTATAATAATAAATTATAATGTGCCATAGATAATATGTTAAAAGGAATGGTCACTCGTAAATAAAAGATGTAGTTATTTAAAATGTTTTATTGTTTGAAATTTTTAATTGCATAGTCTTAATAAATAATATTCTTAAATTAATGTGTTTAATTTCTTTCCGGTCATTCAGTTGGTGATATATTTTGTGCAGCTGCCACTAATGTATCGTGGATGTCTTTTGCATACGATATTTGAAGTCGAACCGTGTTTAAATATTGAGGGTAGCTTAATGTTGTTTCCTGGAATAATAAAAGAAGTAGTTAAAGCAAATGTTAGATAATATTTTGTTTGAAACAGATCCTTAAATGTACCATACAATTATTGCCACAATATAAAGTTGCAAATACATACATAAAATTACACATGAAAGATTTGGTCAGTATTTTTTATTTCAACTGCTCATTAAATTGATTCATAAATACTGATGTCCAGAACAAAAAGTTGCATTGTACTACAATATAATATATTTCGGGTATAAATATGTATAATGAAATACGAGCTTATTCTTATTTAAATGAAAATTGAGCTAATGTGAACATTTGCTTCACAAGACTGCTCATCTATATGGAGGCCTTATCTTCATATTTAGAATTTAGGAGAAGTTATCAATTACATTTTCCTTCACTTACTTATATTCCCTAAAAAATTCCATTCTACATGCAATTAATTAACAACTTACTTGTGTCGTAGGACCAGAGTCCATTCTAGAAGGTATAACAGTGAGCGGCAGATAATGAGCTGCAGACTGCGCTTGCTGAATACATGTTATTGCTGTTCGCTGCAAATAATAATTATTTTACTCTAATTCTAAATAGAAAGTCTTTAAAAGGTTTCTAATATAAGGAGGCACGGTTTTTATTCAATTGCACAAAGTGGACCATAAATAGATTTTTTTTTTCAAATGTGATCCACATCTGTGAGATAAGCTTACATTTTAACTGTTATTTAAATTAAGTTAGCAGTGAGCAGTACTACTTACGATGGACAAAAAATTATTTATGTGTGGATTCTTTCAAGAACCCTGTACAGAGTACATAATAATCTTTCATTTATCATTGAATGAAAGTAAATTTAGTTGCTTGAAAATAATCTTCAAAAGATATTACGATTAAATAATTATTACCTACATTATAACAATAATCACTATATAATAAATAATCAACCAAAAATCTTCCAAGTCCAATCTGGAAATATCTATGCTCGACAATATTCTAGACCATTCAGATGGAATCATACGAAGGTCAGGTCAAAATACTGGCCGAGAATTATTGACTAATAATAATTAATTTGTGTTGCTATTTTGTCACTACATATTTTATTAACATAATAATAAAAATAAAAAGCTATTCAAAAATACATACTTGAGAATTTTTGATATGTAGCATATAATATTTTTTTCATAGATGGGTTTAAATTTTTAGAATATAAAGTTTTTTGTCACTATTTATGTAAGTATGCTCTACCGACTGTGAATATCTTGAAAATGGAGAGAAGATTAAAAGAATAACATCGTATCGTCAGTATCGATAGCTCATGGGATCAGAATAATGTTTATGTTAGTTCAGCAAATATTTAAAATAAGGATACGGAAAGTAATAAAATTATGTTAAGCACCTACTGAACACATGATACGCGATTGAGTTTAACCTATGTCCATGTCAGATCAGACAGAGTACGGAAGAGACAAGTTCCTCAGGCAATAATGACTCATTATTAGCCTCTTGAGGAAGTCGTACCCCCAGTAAACATATTCATAACTCAGCCGCTGGCAATTTTGCTAATCAATTGAACACATTCGATTAATAAGTCAATATGTGCATAAGATAACAACGCATCAAGAAGTTTCCTACCGCGATAAGCTTCTTTTGTCTATTCAATTCTATTTGTAGGTACAACAATAATTGTTGCTATTTACGTAAACGAATCTGTAAACACACTTATCGAGTGCTTATTGATAACAACTCTTCGTTGTATAAAAATGCAACATACGCAATCGTCATCGTCGTATGATCTATCAATCGTTCGATATTCAGTATTGAAAGGCGTCTTTACATTTTCTGGACATGCAATTTGCAAGTTCTTATTTTGCCCCCATTAAATTTATCGTCTATCGTAAGATCAATGGTTTATGCTTGATTGTTCAATAATAATTTGAAGAAGGACGCGTATTAAATCATTCGCCAGGTTTGCTTCAGTATATTTGCAAAGCAGTGCAGTGTTTGCAAAGTAGGTACTACACTTGTTCATTAACTCTGAAGACGATAGCCTTTTGCCTTAATGCCTGTCCAAATTCAATGAACACAGGCCTTTACTAAGAATTGTTGTTAGTTACAATAAACGGAATGGCAAGCAAAGACATTAGTGATATCCATGAGTTACTGATATAACTGGAGGGTCAATAAGTTAATTGTTGCTTAGACGTAACAGAACATACATGTTTACTTGTACAAGTTACATAGTTAACGATAGATAGCTGCTGTACTTGTTTTTCAAATAAATTTGCCTGATATTGCACAGGGTCTTTACTGATAAACAGATTAAGCAAATAGGACAATCCTCAGGGCTGACTGGATTACCGAAAATGTCGGTTCGCGACAGCAAATGTCATTATTATCATTCCATTATGGGTATAGCTGTATCGATTATAATTACAAAGGTCGAAAATTAAGAAACGAGCAATCAGTCATGTACGCACTGGGAACGCCACACCTCCACAAATTCGGTGATGTACATATTGTCTTAGATTTTAGAATAATAACGCTTATTGTAAGTTTCCATTGTTACGATAGGTACTTATATGTGGTGTCATTAAATATTCTGTGGTGTTGTTATAAATATATGGTATGCATATGAAAATCAACTAAGTATTAATCCCATAAAATTCCCTTAATATGGTCAAGCAGCTTTTGTGCTGAGCAGTTAGTACTTAGGGCGCGTTCCCATCGTGTCGTGACGACAGATAATCGTGTAGTTTTAAGTGTCGTGGCTTATATGTTTAAATGGAGGTGTTCACATTTAGAGTGACACAATTTACTGTCGTCTACGACAGTTTTTGCAGTAACGACACTTTGTCGTGACAGTGGGAACGGCAAGCACGACAGTCGTAAAACGATAAAAAATCGTGGACGGCAACTCTATGACGTCCATTGAACTCAGGAGAGTAAACGCACTAGTAATCACCAAGCGAACGCAGAGGCGACTAGATTTGTAGCTTGCTGATGATGTGTAAACGACAAAGCGACTGCCAGGAAACGATAAAATGTCGTCGCGATCCAATGGGAACAGCTAGATACGACAGTCGCTAAACGATAAAAAATGTTGACGACAAACAATCGTTATAATGGGAACAGGTAGAGACGACAGTCGTCGAACGATAAATTAGTTGTTACGACATAGTGGGAACGCGCCCTTAGTAACAATACAACAAACATAAAATCTTGTTTAAGCATAAATATAATATCTAAATATATATGGTTTAAAGACTCCACAGATAATAAGGGATGTATCATTCATAGAACGTCAAATCAAGTAGTTTCTTTTGCATGGTCAGGGAAACAAATATCATAAATTGTATCTATGACGATAATTGTGAACCTACTGATATGCATTACAATATAGAAGCTAATTAATTATAATGATGATGTTTATTATTTAAGCAGGATTTAATAATCGGAATGCATGACGTAAATCAAACATTTTAAGGGCTGGTTATTGGTCAAAGATTGTCCAGAAGTTGGGATAGGTTTATTTTTTTATTGCGTCCAAAATAAAACATTTTTCGCACATTAATTAATATCCGACATTACTTAATTAATAAAAAAAGGTATTTAATAAAATTCGAAATGCGAAAGCATTTTGCCTGTTGGTGTGATGTGTTCATTGGGTTTCCGTCAAACAGATATCACTGTAACCCAATGAGAACAACATTTTTAATGAAGATAGTTGAAACCTAGGAAAAAGAAAGGCCATTTATCAAGAATACAAAAATTTTGTGAGTGAAACAGGCGATGGCAATATAATGGACAGGTTTCACGCTATGACGTGACGCGCACGCGACCGAAGACGCAGGCAGAAAGCCATGTAGTACTGTAATATGTATATAAGTAGGATATGTAGTATATCTATAACTAAACTGGATATACATTATACATATAATGTGAAAATCAATCTATCTGTTAGGCCGGGAGATACTGACACAAAATTTCGGGTCATTTGTAACAGGATGGCGGTTCATAATAATGTAGAGATTGTCTAATCTAAAAATGAACGCCCTTCCACTAAACTTAATTGTTTCAATGTGTGAGGACAAATAATTATTGAACCACTTTTATATGTGTGCGCGCGGCGATTCTACTGCAAACTTTGACTTTCGCGCACTGATTTGTCAACTAATCGGGCGATCAGTTCAGATGCCTAGCATTGTATGGCGGGGAGAGCGCGCTATGTACGGAATGACACGTCCGTTCTGTCGTGCATCGCGTCATTTATGCACTAGTTGGCCAACTGGTCCTGTTGTTCGGGCATGGACAGGACTGGAGGACTGAACGACCAATGAGGCAGACCAATTTGTGTGTATTGCGTCTATACACGTACTTTGAATGTGAGCGTAAACACAGTGGAGGGGCGTTCATTTTTAGATTAGACAATCTCTACCCCTATTAAGGATATGGTTCTTTAAAAACAACCTATCCTATTTATTTAGAAAAACTTACCAAGTGCAATTCCATTTGGTCACATAATGAAAAGAATTCTTCTAAATTTTTGTCAAACCTTGATGCAGGATTTTCAAGCCCCTTTCTGGAAAGTAAAATACCAACATAATACAATTTCAGAAACTGTACATTCCTATCATGATTTAAACATAATGTATGTAAATAAAAAAGCTGTTAAAGTCTACTCAGAGAATGAAAGAATGTTGTTAAAGTCTACTTCAGTGTGAATAATATACCTAGCAAATCAATGCAATTCAATGAATGTGAATCTTCAGAAATTTCCAAGCAGATTGAGAGACAATGTAACAGAACAACTTACAATTCTTATTTATTAATTTTACAACATTATTAGCTCTGCAATTGTGGCTTCACCAAGTGGTCATAGGGGTCAAACATTTCTATGGGAATGAGATGATGTTTTTATCAAATACTTACTGTGTGTTACAATCCACACTGTGATTTTGATGCAAAATTTGAGCAGCTGATTTTAAAGTCATCTGAAAGATTGAAAAGAAACTTAAATTAAGTATAGGAATTTTGGAAACCTTTCATTTCCATGCTATCACAATCTTAAAATTGAGTTTTTAAGCTAAATCTATAATCTTCTTTTTCATACTGACCGGTAGTGATTCTCGCAAAGAGCCCATTAAGGTTTTGACTTTAGTTATATTATCCATTTTGTCTTGTTGAGTTTGTTGTGGCATTGCCGGCTGCATTTGTTGTGGCGATGGTTGTTGCATTATTTGACCAGATACAGGCATCTGCATTGGTACGTTGGGAGCAGGACCCATGGCACCACCAGGGTTCATTGGAACGTGCATGTTCATTTGATTCATGACTAAAATTTATAATTATAGACCCCGTAACTAAGTTTATCTGATGCTATCTCTCTGCTTCTTTTTCTTCAAAATATATTATTTTCGATTATATTTTGTGAGTTTTGACACATAAACAATCTACTAACATGTCAAAAATCATAGTCAATAGTCGACTGACAAGTGACATTATTGACATGTGTCTCATCTATTTTTCCAAGCGTCTAGCGTTTTTGGCGGAATAAATATCCGTGTTTTCCAATTACAGCACTAGAGCGCATTATGCGGCATAATGCTTAACGTTGAATGTTCCAACTACAGCAACGCTTCGCACAATCGAGCACTACACTACTTACTCTTATATAATGTTACATAAGCAGCATGCCGCTTCTTTACAAATGTACAATAAATCCTTAATAAATCTGTATAAATAAAAGATAGTCATTTATACCTGATTTTTATTTCGGACCGGAATTGTCTCCGGTTGGATTAGGATACGAAAAAACTTAAAAAAAAAACTTTGATAGAGCTTGGACGAACAATTAGATTGAAATACAAATATAAACGTTGAATTTTCTTCATTTTCTTAAGATTTTCTTATTATAATCGCGCTGAAAAACTTGACATTTCAATGCTGTTGACATTAATATTGGCTGATGGCTCTCATGACTCATCTCTCATTATTCAAATTCGCGCCAAACGGCAAACCATTGAATTCCAAATTTGTATTTTGAATTCGGAAATTAGAAATCAATTAAAAAACAAAAGATAAAAAAAAGTTAATACAATAATCAGAACTCAAAAGTACTTTTATTTCTTATAACAATTATTAAAATTACGATACCCTAATTGGGAATGTTTACTTATAAGTTTGATAGAATGAAAAGTTTATGAATAAAATAAAATAAATTATAATTAATAATTATTACTTATAACTGATAATGAATTCGCAGTTCAAAATAATAAGTGCAACTGATTTGTGGCAGGTAAGTACCTACTTATAATATTAACAGAAAATTATATCGTTAAACTGTTCGAGTTTCAACTTTCAATTTAAATTCAAAATATTTAATGCACATTTAATGTGGCTTACATCTATAACTAATTATCTCTTTACAGAAAGAAACGAGCTTGCCATCGATACCCACCTTTAGTCAAAGCCTGGATAATGTTTTAGGGAATGAAGGAATTCAATTAGGATCTATCACTGAATTATTGGGATTACCAGGATCTGGAAAGACACAATTGTGGTGCGTATTAAAATATAATTATATTATCTTACTAAAAATACTTAATAATATGCAAATTATAAGACATGATAATACAATTATTCTAATTACAAGAGCTTCTATGGGTTCTAGATATTCATTTAATTTTAAAATTTTAATCACAGCGTGTTTTCATAGAGTTGATTCTTGCATTCATTTTATATAATAACTAGTTTTCCGCCAGCGGCTTCGCCCGCTTAGTCTTAAACGTAATAAATTATATACTAAAACCTTCCTTTTGAATCACTCTATCTATTAAAAAAAACCCCATCAAAATCCGTTGCATAGTTTTAAAGATTTAAGCATATATACATATACATATAGATAGGGACATAGGCACAGAGAAAGCGACTTTGTTTTATACTATGTAGTGATTTTAAGTTCTCATTTCTTTTCAGTTTACAGTTGTGTGCATCAGTTCAAATTCCAAAATCTCTTGGTGGATTAGATGCTGAAGCTCTATATATAGACACAAACACTAATTTTTCACTTACTAGATTTAAGGGTAGGTAGTCAGACTTTTTCTTAATGTTCCTTTTTATTTTAATATACAAATTTTAACATTCCTTCTTATTTATAGAAGGTAGTGATAGCTATTTCATAGTTTTATTGCTAAAAATTATATTTGTTCATTCTTTAGAAATTCTGCGTGCAAGTCAGGAGAAATGCAAAAGTATACTTAATGTTGAACCTAGCAATAGAGAAGAGGGTTTGAAAAAATTACATTATGTCAATGCATTTGGCTTAGAAAAATTCTGTAGCCTTATTTATTCTCTATCACAAGTTATTGCCGAAAGACCTTGTGTAAGTTTTTTATACCTAACTTATATTTTCTGAGTATATTTCATAGAGCTATTTAAATTGTTTACTTTAATTCAGAAATTATTTGACATATCTAGCAACTAGTTAGTATAAGATAATTTGTAGGATACTTACTAATATTTAGAAGAAAGGAGGGTACTTTTCCATAATATTATATATTATATTGTTTTCTTAGAAATATACTCAATTCCTGCCTAGTATGTGAAACATACTTCCAATGTTTGAATGTAATCTTTTACTTACTTTTTTATTTCTTTCAGGTTCGGCTCATAGTTATAGATTCTATAACTTTTCCTTTTAAAGAAGGTATAACAACAAAACGAAGGACTGGATTATTGTTTCGATTAATGGCAGAGGTTCAGAAACTCGCTATTGAAAAACACATAGCAGTAAGTGCCCCTTAAAATACCTATTTAAGAAATACCTTTATAATGATGTGGCTAAAATATTTTTTTTCAATCAGGGTTATTAGCTGCTAGTTTATTATAAAATTAAATATTATTTTCAGGTTGTTTTAACAAATGAAATGAGCACTCGAGTAGGGTTGTCAACAGGGTCATTAGTTGGCGCATTTGGTGATGCGTGGGCGCACAGGTGTAATAAACGTTTGTTATTAACAGCCCCAAAGTTCTTGGAAAAAGAAAGATTAGCAGCCCTGATTAAGAGCAATAATTCACCAGAGATAGTGGGAAAATTTCAAGTGAGTGTCCCATGGTTAAAATTAATTTATTTTAAAGTACCTAATGTAATAAGCAAACTATGAAGATATATTTATTGCCTTTCCTCACTGTAAAATGCTATTTATCTCAAAATCCATTGTGCACATCTACACGGTTATATTTAATATGTATGACTTTGATAGTTTTAGAGATTTATATTGGTTTGAATTAACGGCTTATGTCCTTCTTATGTCATATTTAGGCGCTAATGCATTGCAATATTTTGTCTTGGCAAAATATCTCGTCTCTTAAAAATTATATCATTATTATATTTAATTTTAATACCTATTGCTTTGTTGAATCAATGAACTGTTTTTGAAAGGTTGCCAATAGCATTATTACCAATACATTCCGCTATGAGGAATAAACCCAGTTAAATAAAGCTGTTTTAGCTAGTATTTACAATTAAATTTCTAGGAATCCATTACATATACATAGTTTGTTATTTTGCCAAGATTTCGAAGAAAGATCATTTATATTATAGTCGACGAGAATGTTTGTGGCATGCGGGGTTGTAAAAGGTGCGAACGGGATTGAGTAAATTGCGCGCTCTCTTCCATTTACGGGTTGTTATATATTAATTATCGATCATTCATTTCAATGGCACGCGCAACCGCAATTGCTGACGTCACTGGCGCGTTTTATAACTCATTTTATAAGTTCTCGTCGACTATAGTGTTTTTATTAATATAATAGAGGGATTAAGTGATATACCTCCAGTATTCTACAATATACTTAGTCATTTTTAATTTTAAAAGTTAAGTTATAGGCATTCCTATTTTCTCAGATTACGGACGAGGGCATCAGGGATTTATGAATAAAACACATTTAAAACATACATAGTTTTATTTGAATGTATCGGTATATAATATAATAATACATTTTAAACAAAACTACAGCACCAATAAATATCTCATTTTCACAAAAATATCAAGCAAATATTATATCTATAACATTAACATTAAAGGCAGTTTCACACTGAACTTAGCTTAGCGAAAGATTTTTTCTTATTATGCTTTTTCTTACGACACAAGTGTGAGTAACACGCGTTTGTAGTCCCCTTTAGTATCATCCTGCAAAATATTACATTACAATTTACATTCTAACAACAATCCGCAAAACATGCTTAAAGCAAAACATTTCAAACTAATAGTTCTTAACCAAAAACAATAAGATTTTGCAGGATTAAGCACAAAGTGTAACTAGCACATTCCTGAAGTCACCAGTTAGGTCTTCCTGCAAAGATATTGAATAACTTGTAACTACAGCAAAATAAAAACGTGTAGAAACTGGCCCATAAATTCTATAGACAAATCACACAGCGTGCATTCGAGATTATATCGAGATTATAAATTATACATGATATACAAAA
Organism: Colias eurytheme; assembly: GCF_061535395.1. Lineage (NCBI taxonomy): Eukaryota > Metazoa > Arthropoda > Insecta > Lepidoptera > Pieridae > Colias > Colias eurytheme. Next base: position 4,790,493 of record NC_142999.1, on the reverse strand, counting down.
ATAACTTAAAATAAAATTTGTAAAATGCATCGTTTAAGTATATTGCACCGAAAGTAAATAGGGTACAATAGACTGCTATCACTTAAAACCGAGCTTGAAACGGGGTTATGACGCTCGTAATTTTTTATCTGTTCTGAAGCCTTAGTAACACATTGTAGAAAGGAGGTGACCGAGAGGGCCTCCTAACTCCTCCTGAAAAATCACAACTACTTGTAAAAGCTGTTTTTAAACAACCCAACCCCGTGCACGTCACGATATTAAGCTGTTAGCTACTGTGCAAAGAAAGTTATGACAATGAGCAAGCAAAATATACAGATCTTCAAAAAAAATTTACACCCGGCACAGATAACCTAAATGGCACTGACACATCGTTTATAGTGGTACCTATTTAAAAAAATCAGTGCGTGACCGTTAAGAACCTATATTATAGCCTAATAATTGACGAACTTAAAAGAATTTAAGTGATTTATCTGATTCGTTGAAGTCCTGACCGCAGGCCACAATTTATTCAACAAGGGTCAGTAAGGCCTTCTTGTAATCGCCGGAAGTGTCGCCCTGTAACCAAAACGTACGGCTAATAGTTTTATTTGCATTTGTAGATTTATTCTATCGTTAACGCCAGTTCTTCGCAACTCACCAAATTGCAGTTTGTGCTCACTTTTTTTGTTTTATTTGTCAGTTACCCCATAGGTACTTTCAAATATTGTGAACAGAAAGCTTTATTTTTAAGCAATGCATGCAGGAGGGCAATTTTTTTATCGATATAACATGGATATAACATTTTTTTTCAAATTAATTTAAACAAAACGTTGAATTGCAAATAAATACAAACTAAAATATATTTATAAAAAAAAATCATCGTCAATATGTTAGAAAACAATATCGTTAATTTAAAATTAGTGTTATTTACACAAACGTCGTAACAATTTACGTATTTGACGACATGAACATAATTATATGCAACGAACTTAAATCGCGACCTTTAACGATTTTAATTATTTTTCCCAAATAGATCTGTATATATACATTATTAAATTTAAGATGGATTAAAAAAACAATTTGTAAATAGAAAATTATTAGTATAAAATGAATGTTGCTGTGTAGTCCGATTTATACCAAGGAAAGTATGGGTCAGATTCTATTTTTAAACTGTAAATTATATGCTAAGTATTCATGCGATTATAAGCGTTAGTCATCTAATAACACAGTCTATGGTTAATAATTAACTTAATTGCAAGTGCCATTATTACTTTGGGAGTCTAGTAATTACAACAAGACTAAGTAATAGGTACATTAATTCTTCTACATCTCAATCATGAACACGAACTACAGTGTTAATTATTATTTATCATATTAAAAACCACCAAAAGATTGCGTCTATTAATAAGCGAAAGATTATAAAAAAAAAATGTAGAAATACGAATTCTGTTGTCATCAATCACTATAAAATACAAGTTATTTTTGCTCATATTGGACTTGCGCAGTGAACACTCAATGCTCAAATAGAGTCCACATTTTGCATCTTATTTCCCCAAAACTTCACATTATTGAGGGAGCTATTGGAAGTTATGTTGATTGATTTCACCCATTGTGAAATATATTTTTCGTTAAAGTTTTTTTTCCCTAATTTAAGTTAAAAATTAAATAATAAGCATAATAAATCAGTGGTTTCATCTATAGATGACAACAGAACCGTCAATATTCTTGTTAGTACTCTACTAAAAATCGAACATTAATCATTAAACACTGATCGCTTATGAAATGACGAGACCATGTAACACAGAAAGCACACACAAAATCAAGTAAACGGCAAATCACTTACAGCAATCCAGTCTTCCAACGGCTTGCCGTACTTCTCAAGGAATGCTTGTTTGATATCACCGAGGTCGATCTCTGACCGACTGACTACAATCCTAATGAGAGTCTTGTCGTTTGTTCCCAAACCTTTCATGGAGTAGTAGAGACGCTCGGCGAAGAAGCCCACTTTGCTCTTTACGCATTTTACTGTAATTTAAGAGGGCTTGTTATATTATCAGGAAATTGTATGACATAAAAAGCTATAAATTTACCGTAATTTTCGTGAATTTGAAAATTTTATTATAACACTACATAAACTGTATAGCCTATTTAGGTGAATGCCATGTCAATGCAATACGATTCAAGCTTATATAGTGTTCATTGTTTTCCTTATTTGAAACTTGTAACTTTAGTATGATGATGCGATTGCACTTAAAATCTGGGTTTCAATGTATCTACGAACAATGTTAAAACTTAGAAGGTACCTACTAAGGTTGTATTTTAATAATATTGGAACCTAACTCTTAAATGTACAAAGCATTATGGTGTATGTTTCTATGTAACGGTAACAAGGTTGCAAACAAAAATAACATCACAATTATTTTTTAAGTTTGCCTTAACCTTAAAAATATTTTGATGGTTAGATTGACGGATAACGCTGTACTAAAGAGAAAAAATGTAATCACTACCTAGTACCTACAACAAAAACAAGGCCGCACTTCCTATACACATAGCTGTGACCTTGATGTAACCTAATAGCTATGACTCAACTTGCATGACAGACGCGGGAAAATATATAAAACAATAACGAATATATTGTATACGACTAATTAAAATAATGTATCACCATATATTTTTCTTTAAGCAAGGTTTCAACATTCGTTTAATGGAAAAATATAAAGCTTAATTTTGATTATAATATACACCACTAATTTATTAGTAACCGTGATAAAAAATATTTTGAAATACATGTACCTACGCTGTAATTGCTAAATTTAATTAACGAGATAAAATTATAAAAACAAGTACCTAGTAACTCGATTTGTTACTTTTAAGTTATGCTTTATTTTAATTATTACCGATTCACATAGGGGCGTTAAATAAACAATTTAACACCTACCGATAGCAAGCATGCCCTTCTCGACGCTTCCAGAGAATTCCTTCTTGATAGAATCTTCGATGTCTTTGCCAGTCAGCGCTTCGAATTCTGCGAAGATCTGAAATTAAATGAAATAGTTATTAGCCTGTGTGCAATATAATCTAGACCAGTCAGATTTAATTAGGATATTGTCAATTACGTAGATCTAGCTATAGTCCAAGATCCCAGAGGGATAAGACATAACTTATTTTCTAAAAGATGAAACTTTAAGTTCTCAGTAGTGTCTCCTGTACTTTGTATACCTGCGTTTTTGTGAAGTTTGCCCAGTGACACCTGGGCAGGTACCAGGTGAGAAAGGTGACTAAAAATAAGAGTTACTTTACTTAAATTTAGATGGCTGATTTTTAGATATATTATATAGAATATCATTCTCAAATGGTATCGCAAGTATCAGACACTTTTCATGGACCAAAACTTTTGTCAGACGCTTTAAAGCTCCACTTTCAAAAATAAGTAACTTTACTTATTTTTAAATGTCTGATTTTTTAATATGTTATCAACATAACTATTACAAAATTATATTTAATCAGTCAGACAAATTGGAATGACCAAAAATCCACTAAACACAAAAAATATTCGGCCGTGAGTACGAACGCGAGAGCATTATGCATGCGTTTCAGAGCGAGTGTATATATATGTGTATAGATAGTAACCCGGTTCTCCTTCTTTAACTCGCATTCTTTTTCAGTCTACTGTGTATGTGCGCGCAATGTATAGTATTCATTATATAATGTATAATTCATTGCGCGCACATACACAGTAGACTGAAAAAGAATGTGAGTTAAAGAAGGAGAACCGGGTTACTATCTATACACATATATATACACTCGCTCTGAAACGCATGCATAATGCTCTCGCGTTCGTACTCACGGCCGAATATTTTTTGTGTTTAGTGGATTTTTGGTCATTCCAATTTGTCTGACTGATTAAATATAATTTTGTAATAGTTATGTTGATAACATATAAAAAAATCAGACATTAAAAAATAAGTAAAGTTTATTTATTTTTGGAAGTGGAGCTTTAAAGCGTCTGACAAAAGTTTTGGTCCATGAAAAGTGTCTGATACTTGCGATACCATTTGAGAATGATATTCTATAAAATATATCTAAAAATCAGCCATCTAAATTTAAGTAAAGTAACTCTTATTTTTAGTCACCTTTCTCACCTGGTACCTGCCCAGGTGTCACTGGGCAAACTTCACAAACACGCAGGTATACAAAGTACATGAGACACTACTGAGAACTTAAAGTTTCATCTTTTAGAAAATAAGTTATGTCTTATCGCTCTGGGATCTTACTCTACTACATTGTTGACTACAAAGTATCTAGCATCGAGTCATTTGTCATATAGAAAGACAGATATTTGAAATGAAGTTAAAGGTTATCTCAAAAATAAACAAATACAAGATTAATTATTATTTAATTTCACTTACATTTTATCTGATAGGTATAAATAGAATGATGTTTTAAATTCCGACTCTCATAACTTATCTCTAGATTTATATCGTTCCTTCGATTTTATTGATACGATGAAAATAAACATAAGGATAATGATAGGTACCTATATCATGTACATCAACAATTATCTCCATCAAAGAACGATATCGCAAAACGAACATAAATAGATACACTATGTAAACAAACCTGTCTCAATTGCTGATACGAGCGTGTGATAAGGATGGAGTTGAAGACTGATTCATCAGTTCCCCATTGGCCTTCACCAGCGCTGGCTAGATTCTGGGCATCTTCCTTGGCAGCTCCTTCGTCCACACCCTGGTTCTCATCACGATTGGCCATGCACAGAGACACGCAAAGCCTCTTGAAGTGACCAGATGTGTCCCCCTTAAGGTCCGACTCTAAGCTCTTGCCATACACTGAGTAATAAAAATGGTATTCAAATTTGGAATGAACATAGATATGAATATAATGTATAGAAATATAAATGTGCCAGTGTAGATAACGAAAAAAATTCTACAATTGCCTATTGCTGTACCTACACTAACGTACGGTCTATTCTTTAGAAATACCTCTGATATTAGCAAGATGCTACATTGTGAATGTTCATTGTACCTAACTATATTGTTGTACCTAGACTAATCTAATATCTATGGATAATGGATATGACTTGAGGGAAATAATAGATAAAAACAACAATTTTACAGAATTATGATACAGATTAAAGGAATTAAGTAAAACACGGTCCGAACATAGATATCTCTTTTGATAAGGCATATTAATATCATGTAATTTTAAATATTTGACACGATAATTATAACAAGAAGTATCATCATTATAGCAAGTTGCTATTAACAACAATAACTTTTAATGAAATTAATTATGTAAAGAATAAGATGCCAGAGCACTGCTCTAGCAACTTTAAATATTTAAATTGTAATTTCTTATATTAATACATCATACTCCAATTAAAGCATATCGAATCGCCACGATTTCTTAGATATTTTACACAAGAACATTGCTCAAACAGCATTCATTCATCGCACCATTAACAGTTCAATTAACAAAAGGCTCTACGAACCACGAATAATAATGAAGTTACATGCAGACTGGGTCCGTGACCTAATCGTTTGTTACTAGTTACCTACAGTTAGATGGAAATGATAATAAATACTAGAACTTTCTATTTAAAACCGATCAATACGCCACTAATGGACTGATCTGAAGGTTTTGTCAAATAATATTTTATTCATATGGCTTGTACGGCATTCGAAAAGTGGTTTGCAATCGTGATTTTATTTAATTAAATAAAAAAGTGCGGTTCAACATGGGATAAAAATTTGCTTAGTACCTACCATTTTACGATAAAAAAGTTTGGAAAATCCAAAAGTGCACGACTCATAATGCTCATTTAATTATGAAATATATAAAAAAAAAAAAAACTTATTGTAGTTTTCGTTTTTTATTAATTGCAATTAAACGACACTGAATTAATTAATCATTCGCATTCAGTGACCTACAATCGTCGATTAGAATATTAAAAAAAAAAAATTTAACTCAAATGATGGATTTTTTCACAAGTTATAGTGTTTTCAGGTTTCACACATGACGGACAGGAAAATTTTTTGACCTATTTCGGTGTTTTTTTCCAATTCTATTGAAGTAAATCAATTTTTAAAAAGTATGGGATTAATCTCCATTAAATTATCTCGACAATAGTATGCAAAATATCTTGATTCCGTGAACTAACAAGGCTATAATAATAAGAATAGCTGCAAAAATGAGGCGAAAAATATTTTTCGATCGTAAAGCACTCTCTGATGCTTCGCATCAGTCGTGCAAAAGTCAGTAGTGCGTAATATCATTTAATATTATTTAATGAATACAAAATGTTAATGAGGAAAATAAGAGTATAAACGTGTATGGAACAATTTTGATAAACGTTTCGCATGAACGATTTAAATGCTAGCAATTGCATGTTGAAAACTTGTATGTGACCGAGTTATGGTATAAACTAGAAAATTTCAACAAAAAATTTTCAATATTACTTGTTTCTATATTACGGTAATGTTTAGTAAATCTAGGTAACTACCTCCTTAAAGTATTTGTGCCACATTTATCTACCTACAGATGTTATTTCAACTACTCCAAACCTACGCCATGCAGAAAGATTAATCTAATACCTACCTACTATCCTACCCAAGCGTTTAAAACATGGTCAGGTGTATCCGATTTATATTAATAATTGCAAGCTGTAAAGAATATAAAGACATCAAGAAACTATCGCAAATGTATACACTGTGGTATACACCTAAAACTGAATTACGATTGCATTTTTAACTCATAAATCAACAGCTAATTATATCATCAATAATAAAATTTCAATACTTACGTTGTTCATAAAAGGCAGAGATGGTACGGATTCCATAGTTGGACAGTGTGCAGAGGATTTCAATGATGGCCTCTTCATCAGTACCGATTCCCGCTACGGCATCATGGAGTTCCTTGGCGTAGAAGTGTGGGAGGGGCGTCATCAGGGCAATGATGACATTCTCCAAGTTACCGCTCAGCTCGCTCTTGAGTTCACTGATCAAGTCCTGGTTGAAACAAAATCGATTAAACTTGGCAACTATGTAGATACATACAACAAATAGTGCGTACCTTTGAGAAACAAGATTGTATTCAATCAGGTTATAATCCGCATTAATACTTCTTATGTAACGACCATAGTAAACATATTGATTGTAGAACAAAGAACAAATTTTGTTCTACAACCAAAATGTTTATCATATTCAGATGCCGTTATAATGTTTCATAAATTTAATATGCATGGATGATTGATTGCAACGGAATGTTCTTTCAACGTCATTCCAGCTGCCATGCATACATATTTGATCCACTTGATAGTGGAAATGCAGTTGAATCACGATTCCATAAGTGTTAGTTAATCACGTAGGTGAAATAATTCATAATTAAAAATATGAATGTATGAAGGTACATACAATTTTAACTATTCATTCATCACAATAATTGATTAAGTAAATGTATTTGAAAACATTACAATTTCATACAAAATGTAAAATGTTAAATGCAAGTTACAACATTGGTTTAACAATCCTGTAAACTCTTGACTTTGCATAATTTATATCGCATAGTTTGTTTGCGAAAAACAATTGATAAGATAAAGTAAGAAGTGACATTCATCTAAAACGTATGCCTTGCTGTTACAGTCTTCGATCGTTGTATGCAAAGTGAAAATATGCTTTTTTAAGCAACAGGTACCTATTTAAAATTAATGCTTACTACAACGTGCCAAGAAACAAAAAGATCACGTTTCGATCATGTTATGATTTCTAAGTAAACAGTAAACGACCAATAATTTAATAAATAGTATCAATATACATTATAAATGGAACAATATTATACAAACGATACATTTATTCATTCAATTTGTAAGTTTGCAGAATTTCCCGTTCATGAGTGCTTCTGTGCTTACTGCTTATATCGTAAAGATACGACACTTCACAATCTAAAAAATAAATTATTATTTATTATGGACAACTGTGAACTGTGTGTAAATATCAAGTAAGACAGTTTCAGTTTATATCAGGGAAATACCCACAAAACAGTTTGCTATAAAGTGTCACATTTTCCGGTTCCATAAAAAACTAGCATCAAATTATCCTTTACCTTGCCATAGTTGGTCTTGAAGGTCTCGGCGATTTCCAAACGTTGGACGATGCCACGGCGGCACAGCACATCGATGATTGCTTTTTCATCTGTGCCGAAGCCCTTCATGGCCTTGCGGAGGGTCTCCGCATCCGCAGCGGGGTCGAAGGGGTCCGCTGGATACACCGTAGGGGTGCACTAGGGGAAAACACATGATTGGATATTATTTAGGTACTAGGTAGTCATACTGTCGCCATGCTAAAAGTATAAAACTTGGAGAAAATACGTGCGTCCGCGTCGTTACAAGAGATGTTTGCTGATAACAGTAAAATAAAACGAAAAGAAAGTTTAGCACACTTTGGCTTTCACTGCATGCAGACTGCAAAATAAAGTATTCGAAACTAAATACTTGCAGTAGTTACTGAATTTACGTGCATAAATATATATTTTGTACCTAAGTTTTGTGACTCGTTCGTCGATATGACCGAAAAACATGCCAGGATATAGTATAATATTGTAATACTGTGATATAGGTAAGTAACTTAATAGTAGCTAATATTTTTTTTATTTAAATAGGTAACTACCAGTGAAGAACAAAATGTGGCTCAAATCTCAATTGAATTAAAAGCGAAACCGTGAAAATGCAATACAAATGCATACAAAAAGCTCTCCAATAACTCAAAATTTAGGTCCGACTTCCTAGATTATAAATCATAGAAAAATAATTTAAACAAACGCAATCAAATACAATAATATCATAGGTATCAGCCCAAATGATATTATTCACTAACCTTGAACTTTTCCTTGATATGCGTTGGGCATAATAATTATAAAAGTTTTAACATGAAGTTATAATATAAAAAAGTTTATAATAGGTAACAAAACAAATTGCATGTCAGGGTTGGCGTGAGGTACCTATTTCATTTTATCAAAAGCCCTTAGGTATAAATAAATATTCAATATTGATGTCATGTTAGTTCGAAAAAAAATAATTCATACATTAGTTATGTGGAACATCGCGTGACTTCATCAACAATTAAAAGATTAAATTGTGATGCATATCTATACTGCGGAACAGAAATTACAAACTTGAATTATAAAATAATTTTGCATACGGAAGTTCCTATTAGTTAATTAAGAAAATAGCAAATTAAAGCCAATACATGTACCTACATAAATATAACTGTCTATAATTTTATTTATGTATCCAAACACAGGTAGGTATCTTAAAATAATAAGCACTGAATTTGTGCGCCTACTGGAACGTGGGTATGTAGCTGTATCAGGGCAAATTTGATTACTGGTGTTTTTAAATATATTCTTACATACAATGTCATTAACCGGTTTATGCATTTTATCTTCTTCGTTTTTATCAGAACTCGTTATTCAAATAATTGATTGTTTATACTAATATTCAAAACAACTCTGTAGGTACACGTATGAACACCATCACCTAGCGACTGTCTAATAAAATTAGTAATACATCCGTCAGTAGGTATTCTATGGTAAATTTTCTCACTAAATTTAACCTGTTTACCCATTAGTTCTGTTAATAAAACGCTTTCATAAGAACAACCTTGCCCCGAAAAGATGACATCATCTCTTGAGAATCGATACAGCTAAACGTAGGCATAGTTCGAAATGTAGGTGGAAATTTACCTTGTACGGGTAGTACTGTTGTCCGCTCATGTTGAAAGTCCTAAAACAAATAAAAACACGTAAAATTTCTTTTCATTTCAACACTTGAACGCTACGGATCTAAAAATAAGTCCACTACAATCACACCAACCGGCTTTTTGCCGATTTGCAAACATGAACGCCGACGATACGTAATTTAGATTCTAAATACACAATTACTTTATTAAAAAATGCGGCAATTTTATAAGGATTGAATTACTATGTACTTGATTAATTAATATTAAGGATTTAATAATATAATTAAAATGGTACGTACTTGTTTTTTTCTTATTAGACGACACACCCAACCAAGCTACTTTGCGGCAAACTCCGAAATAAATACGTACGAATGGAACTCGGTGAGTCGGTGAGGTCGGTCGGTTCCGTGGCGTTTTTGTTCGCCCTCTCACTCACTATAGCCATTCGGAATAGTCAACCTTTGGTCGATCGATTATTCATTACTCAAAGATTGCTACAGTTTACCGTGACGCACACTCATGACCTCGGTGACCTAATTCTTCAAGTAGCTTGATTGACAATACACAATAATATTTAGAATTGTAGACTTGTAGAATTTGTATAAAACAAAAATAGTCAGTTACAATTAAATAGATATGCGAACAATAAATTAACACCTTCAACGGGAATATCTAATTTATCAGTAAAATTTGGGACAAAACAACTCAAGTTTCTATTTTCCACATGGCGCAGGTTAAAGAAGTACTACTTATAAAGTCTTTTCATAGACTTTAATGAGTATTTTCTAGCTACCTACATTATTAATTCGCCCCTTGTTAATTATAATTCTATTACTAGGTACTCAATTAAATGAGATTATTCCATAAATTTAGAAAAGATTAAGTTACCTACACATAAACTCATAATTACTTTATTTTGTTTTGTATAAAACCAAGTAATACCAAAGGTTGACGACACTAGGTCCACGTAATCTCAAAGCGATGATGTCACCGGCCGGCGTCGCCGCGGCCCGCGAACACGGGGCCGCTTTTACAAAACTGCACTTCAGTTACAATCAATAAACATTTTTGCTAGTAAACTACAATGGAAAACAATTCTTCAATTCTTAAAAATGTATTCAGCGAATGATTTCAACGAATTTTTGTACTTGCTCACGATCGAGATCGTAGGTAATGTAGGTACCTACTATTATCCAACTTATACGTAGGTGCAAAATTTTTCGAATAGGTACATAGCAAGTTTAAATAGGAATTTAATTTATACATCCCGTGTCTTGTGCAATGAGAGTATCATACTTACATCTTATTATTTTCAAGCTACCTACCTACTTAGGTATTTAATCGTATTATTATCGAAGAGCGACAAATGATGAGGTAAATAATTACATAAATTATTAAAACAAAAGGGACTTATTATATTTTAAACTATTATTTATATGTAGACTACAGATACAGAACCTAATCCGGGTATCCGGGTTTATACGTCATGTACATTGTACGTACGATACATTTAACATTACGTAGTAGTTTCTATATTAATCTGTGTGTAACATGTTTTAGTAAGTATTTGTAAATGTCTAAATTTATAACTTGCACTAGTATTAACATGACTATCGTACGATTTTTTCGTCATCATCATTGATCTTAATTCTTGAGTCAGAACTTAGATCATTGTGAATCATACAACGTAAACTGTTGTGACTAGTGTTTATCCACTCATCATACATGCAGCGTAGAATACGTTTGATTACGTATACGACACAGAGATATTTTAAAAATACATATTTTATAATTTGTAGGATATAGATAGTTACCTATACACTATACAGTGTCCCACCGTCGGTATTCTAAGCTCAATGGAGGTTATAGTTTTGCATACGCTGAGTACGTAAAAAATACTTATAAAATTCCAGATGCATTTTTTTTCAAATACATAGATGAATTCTTAAAACCCTTTGTGTACACCCCTAACAAGCAACCCGACCGACTTTGCCACCCGCACGTGAGCTATCATTTTCATAGACAAAATGCTCACATTAGCGAAGCGTTATAAATTTATAATATATGCCTGCTGCGCAAAGCTAGAGAAGAAAACATGAATTTTAAAAAAATTGGCGTAATTTTGTTTTTTAAGTATTTTAATTACGTGAATCGTGATCACTGATCAGTGTATGCAAAACTAAAAGTCCCTTCGCGCTTAGTATACCTATGGTGGGACACCCTGTATACCTATTTATTAATTATAAAACGTGTGTATGACGTGTCTAATGTTATATATTTAGGAACAGAATTGAAGTCTAGTCTAGTTCTACCAATTCAACTTAGAAGCTTATGAGTTATAGCTTACCTTTGGGCTTTGACCACACCATACAACCTATTAATGTGTGATATTGATTTGTTCCAATCGGCAGGTACTTACCCAGTATGTGGGAGGCACTATGTTTTAATTTATTATCGAATGAATATCCATTTTATTGTATGTACCTAGTACCTACTTAGTTAACTACATAAATCGATATGCAATATTGTATTTTAAAAAATCGTGCGTCGTTACGGTACAGCAAGAAGGCCAAGAACGCAGGATCGATTCTCGACTCGAGATAGAATTGTTTTTTTATTATATAATTTCTTTTTCATATATTTATAAGCTGTTTAATTACAGTTGAATGTCAACCAAAAGAAGGATATAAACTTGCTCATCCAGGCAATTTCGTCGGTTCTTTAGAGGAAATTTCTGAAAAATTCATTGCTACTCCGCTCGAAATGGTTAATGGCCGTGCGAGGTATAATAATAATATTCAAAGACAGTACATAATATATTTTGTTTTGAATAAGCCTAGTAAGACTGCACTATAATAAAAAAATCAGAGCTTCAATGAAGCGAGGTGCGATTTCCTGGTTGATGAGTAATCAGTAGTGTATTACAAAAAAGAAGGAAGTGATTTCAGAATACAATAAAATAGGGGCTTTGCAGAAATATTATATTATGTGTTTATTTTCAATTAAAAAAAAGCAGAAAATAAAACTGTCTTCAATAAATAAATATGTAACTATATATAAGTATAACAAATACATAATAATTATTATAACATGAAAATATATTGTTCTACGTATTTAATTACTAAGTATATAAAAAAAATCTTAATAAGGGTGTAGCATAATAAAAGAAAGCAAACTTGTATAAAACTGATTTATTACAGTAATACATTCAATTGGAAATACAATGATGGCGTGACATCGCTCTTGTGACGATAGCAATAACTCCAATATACATAAATAACATTTTATATATAATTGTTTTAGTCTTCAAGGAAGAAGTATTGACCAGCTCGCTTTTGTTCCATATCCTGTAATACAAATGAAAAAAATATCAGTTTAACAGCCTTTCATAAGTACTGGTCCAAGATCCCAGAGCCGTAAGACACAACTTATTTTCTAAAGCATATAAGTTTCAGTTCACAGTTATAGTCTCTAGTGAACTTTTTAATATCTGAATGTTGGTGGAGCTCTACCAGTGACACCTGCGCCACCTGAGCCAAAACTTTTATCAGACGCTTTAAAGCTCAAATAAATGAACTTAATTTATTTTTAAATGTCTGATTTGTCGATATGTTATTAAGATAACTATTACAATGTTAAGGGTGCGTATAAAGCAAAATTACCAATCTTCTATTAAGTAGATGATACGTGTAATATTCAAGACCAAATCTAAAAAATAAAATATATATCAAACTAGATGATATTATGTTCAACGATTCTGTTCAATCAAAAACATAAAATATTAAAATTGACTCGATAAAAAAAAATCACCAAGTTAGCTCTAATTTTCACACTTTTACGTTTTCTACTTGACATGGTAATACTTATTATGATGTTTTTTTCATAAACAATTATCGGTCAATTAAGGAAAGCTGGCATGTTCACAGTACTCACACATATGCAATTTCACTTACAGTATGTTCAAAAATAAAAATAATTTGGAAAATCCAAAAGTGCACGCCTCATAATTTTTTTTCAATAAATATTTATTAATTATTATTTTTGTTTATTTAATAACAATTAAACCACATCGAATCAGACCCTGAAAAATGAAAGGGTTCTATTCCTGAGCATACTCAAGCGTAAGAGAAAAAAAAAGACTCGATTAGTAAAGTATTTCGGTCGCTATCGTGTTAACAAGAAAAAGGATCCGCACATACAGACACACGGACGTCCAAGACAGAACTTTTTTAAACTGTTTTTTAACTAGTTTAAATATGTAAAAATAGTTCAAAAATGACATCAAAAATATCATGAACGTTAAAAATAGTGTTTTTTCTTAATATGTGTGTGTATGTATTATCTTACAAGTGCAATGTATGATACATAAAGACATTTTAAGTTTGAAAAATCAGATGTTTTGCGCGAAGTGACAGTAGTACCCACCTCAACGCTTCGCTTATGAGGCGTGCAATAAATGCGACTCTAGTTTCATTTTAGACTTGAATTGTAAAATGGTGCGTTGTAGATAAATATATGCAAATATAATTATGAAAGCTCTCATAATTTACCTGTAAAATTATAATTTAAAAGTAAATCAATTGAAGAACTTAATTATTTATTCTAATAATAATCAATTGGATAAACGTATTAATAATCATTCAATTATCAAATAATAATTAAATTTCAGGTTATAAAAACAATACAAATAACACGTGTACGCAAAGATTTTCCGCAAAATTTAATTACGGATCAACAACTTTACGAACACTTCCAAAGAACACATACCGCAATAAGACTTTGGTATTCAATTTTAAGTAAGAACAACCGATATCGTTTGTAAATTAATGTAAATGGTGATAACTCTGATTATTAATTAGTAATTTGATTTTTGAAAAAAAAAAATGCCGATTTTAGTCAAAATTTGTATTTTTCTAACAAGATCCTTATCATCCAAATTTCCACATTGGTGAGAAAAATTGACATTTCTAATGAAAATGAACAAAAAATTAAATGATTTTATTAAATACTGTAAAATAGTCTATAATTCTTCCATTTACTGTATCACAAAATTCTTCATAGATTTTTAGATATTCGTACTACACCAATTACATCACCCTGTATTTATAAACAATTGCAAAATAAAAGCTACACATAGGCCGGGAGATACTGATACAAAATTTCGGGTCATTTGTAACAGAATGGCGGTTCTACAGGGGTCTTATTACGCAATAACAAAAAGAAAAATGATGGTCAGAACGCTGGTACCGGCGGACTAGTCGCGTGGGTGTTAGTCGAACTCGTCGGATAAATAGCGAAAGTCAAACGATTTGTAACACAAAAATTTTTTTGCAGATTTTCCGCGGTATGGCCACTATTTGGAATCGTTCGAAAAGTATGGCATGGCGATTTTAGTAAATGGCTGCACGACTATGGTTACCTGTGCAAAAGTTAGCCCGGTACAAATGGTTGAATTGTTTTTTAAAATCAACGCATTCACGTCGGTAAGGCGGACTGTAAGTCACATCGTAAAAGTATGGCATGACACTACCGCCTACATCTTTTTTAAGGGCTATCGGTAAATTCTATTGTGTTACAAATCGTTGGACTTTCGCTATTTATCCGACGAGTGTGACTAACGCCCACGCGACTGGTCCACCGGTACCAGCGTTCTGACCATCATTTTTCTTTTTGTCATTGCGTACTAAGACCCCTC
The DNA here is from genome assembly GCF_061535395.1 of Colias eurytheme. Classification (NCBI taxonomy): domain Eukaryota; kingdom Metazoa; phylum Arthropoda; class Insecta; order Lepidoptera; family Pieridae; genus Colias; species Colias eurytheme. Next base: position 4,775,064 of record NC_142999.1, on the reverse strand, counting down.
TAGACCGCCATCCTGTTACAAATGACCCGAAATTTTGTGTCAGTATCTCCCGGCCTAACATGTGCAATGTGTAAATGTGTTGACGTTCCAGCTCTTCTTAATATAGGTATATATTAAAACATTTGCAAGATATTTGTCAGAGCATTTTGTGTAATTACTTTTAGTTTTGGTTTTATCTGCGATAAACCACTTTTATCATGACAAAACCAAACGTTTATCTCGAGAAAAAAAGAGCGCCAAAAGTGGTTTATCGCAGATAAAACCAAAACTAAAAGTAATTACACAAAATGCTGTGACAAATACTTGCAAATGTTTTAATATAATTGTTTATGAAAAAAAAATCATAATAAGTATTAATTACCATGTCAAGTAGAAAACGTAAAAGTGTGAAAATTAGAGCTAACTTGGTGATTTTTTTTTATCGAGTCAATTTTAATATTTTATGTTTTTGATTGAACAGAATCGTTGAACATATCATCTAGTTTGATATATATTTTATTTTTTAGATTTGGTCTTGAATATTACACGTATCATCTAATAGAAGATTGGTAATTTTGCTTTATACGCACCCTTAATTAGTCAGACAAATTGCAATGACCAAACATCCCCTAAAAACCAAACATACTCAACCATTAGTATGACAGCGAGAGCACTATACATATGTTTTAGATCGAGTGAGACATCCATGGTAACTCGGTTCCCTTTCTTAAACTCGTAATCTATTACAGTCTAGCTCTAGTATGTTAGTTTATTTTTCCCTATACATATACCTACAATATATTAAATTATTTTTAAAATGATATATTTTATCTTAAAATTTTATCTCAATCAAATAGATATACATATTAATAGCAGTATTTTTCAAATATTAAGATATTTTACTCTGAAGTGCATACTCATGTGCTCTGGCGCTCATACTCATGGTTGAGTAATTTTTGTGTTTAGGAGATGTTAAGTCATTGCAATTTGTCTGACTGATTAAATATAACATTGTAATAGTTATCTTAATAACATATCAAAAAATCACTACGTATAGTAGGAATTTAGAATAAAAAAAAAAAATCTTTTAAATCTTGGAATACTTATTCATATTTTTTTTTAATCTATAAGTACGTGATTTATTATTAATATTCTTTATTGAATAAGTGTTATGAAAACAATTAATAAATATCAAATATGTAATGATTCAATTCTATTAATATCAATAAGATAATGTCAAGAATTTCACAAATAAAAGTTCAAGTTCAATGAACTCACTTTTGCTATCAACATAATAATATTTTAAAGATAACACGATCAATTCTCAACATAATTATGAAAAAATCGTTTGTCTGGTAGAAGTTATAATTGTCTAATCTGATCACTGTTCATGAGGTACCGCCTGCTGACATATGGACAGAGATAAACAGATGGCGAACTTTCAGTTGTAGGGTTCCATTTCTTACTTTTAAGGTATAGAAAATCAAGTCTTACCTTAACAGAAGCATGTTTATTGATCCTAGGCCGGAAGTTGTTTGGATCTCTCCTGAACGTGATACCCAGTAGTTCCAAGAACTTATTCATTCCATTCAACAGTGATTGCGGCGCATTGGCCGTAGCATTTGACGAGGGAGTACCCTCGAACACAATCACTCTATCCGCGAGGTATGTGGCCATAATGAAATCGTGCTCAACAACGAATCCAGTCCGTTTTGCATGAAGAATGAATCTGTGTATTTTAAAAATGCATTTTAGTTTTGGTTTACTTATTATATTGGTATGTTATATAAACTAATTAAGTTGCAACAAAGGAAGTAAGATTTATTGATGGTTCTAAGTTAGTCTGGTTGATAATAAAGGTTCCACCATCAGACAGCAGCTCATAAACTGCAGGCATAATAAATCATTAGCTTACTGCTTAAGTAATTATTACAGAAGTCTGAAAATATTCTCTATTACAGTTCTTAAATTCCTCACTAAAATACTTTATAAATTAAACTGTCAATTTTATAGTACTTATTAGAAAGCAAAGGAAGTCAGCATGTATAATGTAAGTTCTCACCGTTTAATGACTTTAGCTGCGACTAAACGCTGCTCAGAGTCTAGGTAGGCCGAGGGTTCATCAATAAGGTACACTTCAGCAGGTTTGCCGAGGCACAGCACCAACGCAACACGTTGCAACTCACCACCAGACAAGTTTTGAACCTCTTGGTCCATAATCTCTTCTATTTTCATTGGCTTCATTACATCAGTTATAAACTGGAGGGAATAATTGGATATATATTAAAAATATAATTCATATCATAAAATTGTAGATATAAGAGAAAAATAATAAATAGGTAATAGTTTATCAGAGAAATTTCATTTCATGTATAATTAACTGTTACTAACAACTCACTCGCTTTCACTACTTCACAATAACACAAAGAGGTGTGGTATTTCTAACAATTTAATATAAACAAACCAATTTCAACAAAAATCATTAACAATGCTATTAGTCCGGGATCCATCGCCCATTTTTGCAAGTGATTACTATCAAGCTAATTTTTCGTGAGTAGCTTTATTTTGATGAGATGCCCAATCATTTCATGTACGAAACTCTCGATTGTGGTAGCTACCAGAGGAAACAAGGATAAAATATTTTGATTTGATGGTTCTCAAATATTAATTACTAACTGAATGTTTTTTTTTGTTCAATCTCAAGATAATTATCTAAATTATTCGAAAAAATATTTGTCATACAAAATATATGGTTTGATCAAAGAGTCCATTCCAATGTGTACTTATATAATTCAACAGACATATTATTGTCCTACAAATTGCGTAATAAATATTTGAGAACCGTCAAATCAAAATTTTTTATCCTTGTTACCTCTGTAAGCTACCACAATCGAGAGTTTCGTACATGAAATTATTGGGCATCTCATCAAAATAAAGCTACTCACGAAAAATTAGCTTGATAGTAATCACTTGCAAAAATGGGCGATGGATCCCGGACTATATGAAATTATGCTTAAATGTCCTGTTTAAAACATAACTTTGAACTATCAAACACCCAAAATATGTATCATACTTGGATAATAATTGACTTGTGAAGTATGTTATAAAACTACTTCGCAATTCTAAAAAGTGAATACATATTAAAATAAGGTCGAATTACCTGAGGATGAGTGTATGCATCTCTAATTTTATCATGCAACAAATTCCGCACCATTCCCTGTGACTTGGGAGAAATCTTCTGTGGCTTGTAACTTATGTGCAGTTGTGGCAACTGACTTGAACCTTGAAAGTGTAATAATATATTTAGTTTATTCAATTATTTTCAACATGCTTATAAGACCAACCTGTATATGAAAAGATAATCATTTCTTTATATTTTCAACATGCTTATAAGACCAACCTGTATATGAAAAAATAATAATTTCTTTATATTTTCAACATGCTTATAAGACCAACCTGTATATGAAAAAATAATCATTTCTTTATATTTTCAACATGCTTATAAGACCAACCTGTATATGAAAAAATTATCATTTCTTTATATGTTCTTATATTTGTTTCTGGACCTCAAATCTACTAATTTTATATGGAAATCTTATTTAAACTGCAACTATATACTTTTATAGGATGTTTGCAATGAACAATATTTAAACTGTTCGAAAATAAAAACATTCATTAGATAAAAAAGGCAATTTTTTTTTAATTTTAATTAATTGTTTTCTATGTTATGTGATACAACAGGTGATAAGAAAGTGGTAATTTTGTTACTTCTATGTTTATTGTATATTTTTCAATCACTTATAGCCATGACCTGCATCAATGGTAATTATTGATTTTTAAATGATTATTTTTAACAACAACCAGCTGGTTTTCATATTTTGATATTAAACTACAAAATTACAAAAGAGCTTAAATTGATTGATCTCATGTATTCAAATTTCAATTCCATTTGATAATGACAGAAAATAAAAACAACTTGGCAACTGCATCTTGCAAAAAATGGGTCAGTTTGAAAATAAATAATTTACACACACAATACAAATAAAAACAATATCGGGAAGTTCATTTTGATAATAATGTGAATAGATTTCAAAAAGTACTTGAGAAAAGCTACCTAATAAAAATAAAAAAACAATGAAATCTTTTTGTTTTACCTTCATTAGGCATGGATGCTTCCGCATGTTTCAAACATTTTTGGAATACAGGATGAAAAAATAGATCGAATATCTCCGTTCGAGCCATTGTAAACGTTTTAAAATACGTTAAAATACATTAAATAACTTCAAATACACTTAAGCACAAAAACCACTATAACCTAATTATTTTACATAAAATACATAAATTAACCGTAACATCGTATAATTATTTTGTTTTAATACTTTTAACGTAAATAGTAATAAAATTTAGCTGAGTAAGCTTTTATTATTTAAAAATAAGAGATAATTTTTCGCAACTATCACCAACGTTTGACAAATTTCACCTATTTTGACATGACATTTCAAAGAATGTTGCCAGTAACATATATGTAGCGATCGGATACTCGCATCGCTATTCCGGACATTGTAACCATAAATATGTTGGCACAACTTGTACATGGCAATAATTCTTATTCATAAAGATAAAAAATAACCAACATTTTTTTTTCCACTCAGAAATAGTAAAATGTATACATCAACATACAAGATACCAATGGACATTACTCACTGCTATATTAACTCATGTTCATCGAGTTAGTTTTTTCAATGGAAATCAATAATTAATAAGTTTGTGTATACTTTTTTTATTTAGGTACTCTTATTTAAATATACATAGTACATATAAGTAATAAAATAGATGACTAGTGTATTTTAGATCGACCGTGTATTTAGACTTGGCTAGCAAAACTGGATATGTTAAAACTGATCATTTTATGACAGACTAACAAATTTTAATGTAACATTAGAGAGAAAAAACATTTTTCAACTGTTTTTATTGACATAAAATCCGTTGAAAAATATAAAAAAAATACTAACCTTCATCAGGCTCAAGGTTTCCAGCCAACATTCTAATAAAAGTTGTTTTTCCAGTACCATTTTCTCCAAGCAATACTAAAATCTCGGAGTCAGAGAATTCACCTTGCATAACGCGCAAGTGGAAATCACCCATTGTCTTTGTCATCTCTGGGTATTCATAATGGTTCATACGTTTTATCTGTTAATGTAAAATTATTTCAAAAAAATTAACAAAAATATTTGAAAGGATAGATTCATTAATTTTGTATTTTACCTCTTCTTCCGTAGCGGACTCAGCTACTTTAAATACTAGAGATTCAGTTCTGAATCTCATGTTCTCAGTGGGAACAAAACCGTCAAGGAAAATATTAATACCTGGAAAAAATATAATTTATAAATTGTTATAGTCCGTTGTTATGATACCACTAATTCATGAATTATAAAATTTTATATCTTACCTTCTCTAACCGAAAATGGCATAGTAACTACACCATAAGCACCGGGCACACCATACAGACAACAGATAAAATCTGACAAATAATCTAACACAGACAAATCGTGCTCCACAACAATGATGAACCTAAAAAAGGTATTCCATTTAATTTAATTGTTTACTAAACATAAGAATTGTCGCTACATGTTTGTACACAAGGATATTTTTGAAAAAACCTTTAGCAGAGAGTCTAATATTTTATAATACTTTTGTGAGTCAAATATATCTTGTATGTCATTCATAAAACACATAACATAACATAAGTATAAACTCACTTATCAGGATGTATCAATGATCGAATAGTACGGGCAGCGTTCAAGCGCTGCTTTACATCCAAATAGGAAGAAGGTTCATCAAACATGAAAATATCGCCATTTTGAATGCAGACCATAGCGCAAGCAAAACGCTGCAACTCTCCTCCAGAAAGCGCGGCGATTTCACGGTCGCGGATGTGCGACAAATCTAGGAATATGAAAATTTATTTTATGATCTAATGTACATAATTATTGATTTAATTTTATATACTGTTTCTCAAAACTATAAGTAATCTAGAAAGCTGAAAATACTTGCAAATTTTTGTATTACAAAAATGCTAGATCAGAAAAAATTAAGTTGAAAGCAAAATGAATCTGTAATTTGTTTGAAGTTTAAATTAATAAAATTTCAATCTAACCAAGCATTCTGCAGATTTCAGGCTGATTCTTCCTTTCATCTTTCTTATCCAGCAGTTGTCCCACGGTTCCTTTCACAGCCTTGGGAATTTGGTCCACATATTGAGGTTTGATCAGGGCTTTAAGATCATCCTCCAGGATCTTAGTAAAGTAATTCTGCAGTTCGGATCCACGGAAATGAGAGAGGATCTCTTGCCAGTCTGGGGGATCCTGGGAACAAACAAAATATTAAACTTGCAACATTAAATTGAAACAATACTTTTCATTCAAATAACAGAAACATGCAATGGACAAAATTACTTCATACATATTTTTGGTTGTCATTACATTTTAAATAGGACAATGGTAATGTTTTCCAAACTCATGCATTACACAGCATATTTTTGCAGTAACAAAATATACTCATGTACATAGTAAAGTATACAATATGCAAATTACATACCATATATCTACCCAAATTGGGTTTTTGCTTGCCAGCAAGGATCTTCAAGGCAGTAGATTTTCCAATACCGTTCTGACCGACAAGACCCAAAACTTCACCGGGCCTAGGAATTGGTAACCGATGAAGCTTAAAAGAGTTCTTTGAGTACCGATGTGTGGTATGCTTTTCCAAATTCGATGGAATATTGATAATTGTAATAGCATCAAATGGACATTTCTGGAAAAAAGGTAATACTTAAATCTTTGATATACAATTTCATATTAATAAACATTTAAGCATTACAACTTATAAATTAGCAAGCATTACAATCATTTGAACATACCTTGACACAAATACCACAACCGATGCACAACTCCTCTGATATGGTGCATATTTTATCATTGGGCGTTACTTCAATACAGAGCTTACCCATACGCACCACAGGACAACTCTTTTTACACTCTTGCCTACATCTTTTTGGCTTGCATCTATCGGCGTTTACGATAGCAATACGTGTGAGTTTGTCGGTCTCTTCATGCCCTTTTTTTCGTGACATAACTGCCGGAAAAAGAGAACTAATTAAAGCACTATAAACACAAATATCATGTCAACACTTTCCCTAAATATGTGGCAAAATAAAGCACTTTAAAGTAACCTCTAAAACATCATATGGAAATGTGTAAAAGACTTAAAATTGAATTAATATCTTTTTCGTATTCTTATATATTGCTCATATATCTCTTGTTTTTGTAATTAATTGCAAAAATTAATGAAATACCTAATTAAGAAAGGCGAACGTTGGACAATCTTTGCCTACGTTCGCGTGTCCTAATAATTCGAAATGTCAAAAGGATCAGTCATGATCATGAAGTTCAAGACAATAGCCATCGCAGATCTGTCATAGAGATTTCAGCTACAGTTTATTTACCAGTTGATGGGAAGTCCTAAAACACGATCTAAGTAAAACACTAAACCAACGGTAAAGTAATGGTAAAGTAATCAATTTACACAAATCATTTTCATTTTATGATTGGTTTACTAATATATGTATATATAAAAAGGTACTCTGTGATTATATCTTAGAGTATAGATATAGTATAGAGCGCGTGTATTGCACAAATTGCTTTGTGCACATCGTAGGCCGTAGACAGAGAAACCAATAGACAAATTGATATCTTATGTCGCATTCACACAAGAAAAAGAGCAACTTATGCCAGTGTTGTGTAAAGAAATGAGAGAGAACGATAAAATTTTTTGTTTCACCCAGCGTGCCACTTTTTTCAAGAAAAGAAACCTACTTTGCTAAACAAAGTTTGACAGCTAACTATCGTCTTCCCTAAAAATATAGTTTTTACATGTTATAAGTTAGAAGTAATTCATTGTGTTTGGTTTTGCATAATTTAAACTTACCGTTAATACCTTATAAAATAATACCATGGTGCGGTGTAGTGTTAAAGGGTGTAAAAGTGATAGTGGAACGAAAATGCCTGGATTGTCTTTTCACTCGTAAGTATACAGCTCTTTATTAACTCAGGCCCCGGAATCACAGACACAATAGAAAATCTATTGTGTCGTGGACCGATCGGGCCGTTCGGGGCTCAATGGGTTATCAGTTAATAGGCCTTCATGATACTTTAGCGTGTTAATATATTGTGTATCACGTGCTGTTGACTTGAATACATTGTTTAAAAACCACAAAAATAACAATTATAAATTTTAACCTAAAAAATTTTGTGCTGCCAACTTTTCTACAAATTGTTACCCACTATTATGGGAAATCTTAATATATATAAATCTCGTGTCACAATGTTTGTCCTCAACGGACTCCTAAACCACTTAACCGATTATAATAAAATTCGCACACCATGTGCAGTTCGATCCAACTTGAGAGATAGGATAGTTAAAAACATGTAGGTACCACGGGCGAAGCCGGGGCGGACCGCTAGTAATAATATATATTCTGCAGTGTGTATTTAATTAAATATCTGAAATATTCAATGGCTTTTTCCAGTTTTCCTGGACCGGATAATTTACGAAAAATTTGGATTGTAGCTACAGGACGAACAGCTTGGAAACCAAAACCGTCATCAAAAATTTGCAGCAACCATTTTGAGAAAAAAATGTTGATCCAAAAGAAAAAACTTACAATGCTATATACCTATTCTGGTAAATATTTAGTGGCATATTAATCTTATCAATTAAAGTCTCAACTTTTATATTATGTTTTATGTTTTTTAAATTTAATCACCTGTAGAAAAACATTATTTTGTGCATTTTATTACTTTTATAGACATTTTATTATTATATTATTTTATTATATATATATTATTTTACATTTATAGACAAATGTTAACTAACGAAATTTTTTTGAACTTCCGTCCTTATTGCACATTAAAAAAAATGTTTAAATAATTTTCGGTAAAATATTTCACTTTTTGGAGCCCTTCATATAAATATACTTAACAAGATCGCGCCATAAAAGTTTAAAAAATGTTAATACTTTGTTTATAATATTTTTTTCAAGTTAAGTAACTTGAACAAAAAACTAGAAATTTCTAGTGTTTTGTTAACTTGAAAAAATTTTTTCTTAGAAATTTCTAGTTTTTTGTTAACTTTTTGTTAAGTACATATAACACGCATTGATTATAGGAAGATGCATAAGGCCACCCAGTAAGGACTTGTACCCAGTAACGATTGCGACATCGCGCACACCTGCGGTTCCAGAAAGTATTACGGCAATCACCACCACCGCAACGCTGCCCCGCCGAAGTCAATGGACGCTCTTGGTTCCAACATTGAACCGGAGGGACGTAGTTAATTAAGTTAGAGATAATTTAAATGTAATTTTTTTATTACAATAAATTATGTATTATTAAGTAAATTTCGTTTTTTTTGCGCCTTCGCGGGTTGGTCAATATAATTAAAGTGTGTATCTGTTAATTTACGAAAATAAACATTATTTTATTTATTTTATTTTATAAAAAATAATAAACAATCGAGTTTTCATCTGCATTATCATTACATACACATTTTCATATGGGATTATGATAATGATATATGTACATATTATATAATACATAGGTATGTGTAAATACATAATATGTATACCCATCTAAAAGTAATATGTTTATTATATACTAGCTGCGCTCCGCGGTTTCACCCGCGTGTCTCCACTCCTGTTGGTCTTAGTGTTACGGTACAATATAGCCTTCCTCGATCAATGGGCTATCTAACACTGAAAGAATTTTTCAAATCGGAATCAAAGTAGTTCCTGCGAATATTCCCTACTCACCTTCACCCCGTCCCGTACTACGCCTCCTCATTGAATTAAACAGTATACCTACTATTTTCTGTAAATTGACACTTTTAAAAATTCGTTATATCTTTTGAATGGAATATCGCGGACTTTCTTGTAGATATTGATCCATTCTATAATACCGTAGAACATTTTTTTGTTCTATCTTCAATAGATTCCGCAGCGCACGCGATGACAGAATTTTTATTAAGGATACATTATTGCATTTTTGGTAAGGATCTCTAATTTTTTTGAAAATGCAATATAGCCTATGTTGCTCAGTGAAGATGCAGCTTTCTAATGGTGAAAGAATTTTTGAAATCGGTCATAGAAATCTAAATAACAAGACACTAGAAGTCGTAAGCGTGCGTGACCTTGTCGCCACTCAGGTGATTTGCACATCACCAGTGCATTCGTCACTGTTCAGTTGCTCTGGAGACGTATGAGTGTATACATGGTGTGTTTCAGCAATTCCCATTGCGGAAATTTTTCCACAAGTTGTAATTATACTTATAAAGGAATAATATTTCATCGGAAAATATTTTTTTTTAGAAATAATGCCGTTTTTCCTTAAAATTATAAAATATTTACAAGTATTACGAGTGTCACCATAGTAATCGAAATAACAATGAATGACACAGTCGACCATTCTTATTATCACGTTTGTTCGTATTGGAGCAAAAAGTCTCATATACTTAGGGATGTTATTCTAAAATAAACCGTAAATTCGTGCGTTAGGATACATATTCAAAAGCTTAATTTAATAGATAAGTTAGTTTTCACTAAAATCAAGCTGTCCAATAAAAGGCATAGTTTACTTGTGTGTACTGTTTAGCTTTCGGTTTGAATGTGTTGATTTTGGCGACAGCGGTTTTCATACGAATTATGACATTATAGCCCTTCTATGTGTCTTGTTATTTAGATTTCTATGAAATCGGTCCAGTAGTTTATGCGTGAAAACCATACATACATACATAATTACAAACCTTTCCTCTTTATAATATTAAGTATAGAAATGTAAGTATACAGTATCTACATAAAGTAAGTAAAGCTACATATTGAGAGATTTGTATCTTACAAATTGTGGGGTAAATTTTCCCTCATACGGTAACCCTAAATATTGTGACGTAATCTTTTCTATCCCTTTCTGCGACACGCATTGCCGGTGTCTATTGGATTCTCCGTCTACCCACTCAAGTGCTGAACGACCGGGAGCCGGTCGATCCACATTCAGGGGCTTGTGCGTTGCGACCGGCTCCCGGTCGATCAACAGTCGTGGGTTTTGCGTTCGCTTTATAAAACGGTCTATTAACCTTCCTCTTTCTAACTTATATGACATGTTAAGGAAAGAACAGGCTAGCTATAAATCAAGATAACAACATAACCACATGATTTAAGTGGCCCACTTTTCATGACACATTGAGTAGGTAGTTTTTTGTACAAAAAAATAAACAAGGAATGTGTAAAAAAAATGTATGGGAGGGTATGATGTTTTTATTTTCTCGTAAGAAGAGTGTAACAAAGGATCAATAAATATTAAAATCTCACTGAACAGCTGTTTTAATTTTTTATTAGCAGACAAAATGTAACAAAAATTACAAGGGTATAGGTAAACCAGAATCTGATGGCAATTAGGGAAATCAAAATTTTGGGTGTGCAACCCTAGGGAAAATGGACTGAACGATCTTGATACTGCTTATTTTTTATTTTGTCCTCAATATCATAAGTCACATTACATAAGTGGACAATACTGTACTTAAGAATGAGATATCCACTTAATATTATGTAGGTACATACTTACATGTATAATATAGGTACAATTATACATATTACTTTTATACAGGTAATACATAATATTATTATTTACACATACCTATATTTGTATATTCATTACCAGTATGCCATGTGAAAATATCCATATAATGATAATGTAGAACAAAACTGCTTATAATTTTTTATAAAATAAAATAAAACTGTTTATTTTCGTAAGTATTAACAGATACACACATTATAAAATTGACTTGGACAGCTTGGACTTGAAGAATAGCCGTATTGGAAACTCCTGTAATAAGTTTTCATAAAATTATATTCTAATCAACAAACAATATTATAGTTACCTACATATAATATTTTTTAATTTAAAGTATCAAAACTGGTAAGTCCAATTTACCAATAAAATCTTCAAAATTGAAAATTGTGATGTGTTTGACCCTTCTTCATCGAATGTTTTTCTATACACATTATAAACAACACATCTTGCTTGTGATCGCAGCGGCTTTTTCGACATTTTCGAAGATTTTTTAGACAAAATCCTAAAAATTATTCATCAACTACAAAAAGACAAGTAATTGGACAACCAATTTGATAGTTGTCAAATAAGTTGCCACATGAAAATCTTTTATTTCTTAAATATAAATATGCCATCAGATTCTGGTAGACCTATACATTTGCTTTGACTCAAGTTGTTTTTATTTATTTAAATGTTACCATGTTTTGACAAGGCATAGACTATTTTATTATCTATGAATATACATATATACTTGCAAATGTGCTATTGATAAAGGAATCTGAGTTAATCGACTTTAAAAAAATATTGGACCGCGAAAAACCCCAACTGCGGCGGCACCGGGAGCCGGTTTCGCACAAGACCCGATTTTTGCAAAATGGCTCCCGCACTTGAGTGGCTACGTCGTAGGCAGATGAGCTATAGACACTATATAGATGTGTGTGTGACAAATAGGGATGGATAGATATCAATTGCGTGATGAGCTATCGATAAGTTATGTAAATAAATATGTATCATATGTAAATTTTATGTTCAATATGTTATTAAAGGAGAAATGTATGAATAAAGTATAAATATGTAATTTTAAATTTGTTTACCAAGTGAATAAAGTGTGTGAATTTGAATATTTTTTTGTATTAATAATAAGTACTTACTTTAAAAAAATATGTTTAATTGGAATATCAGAAAAACGTATGCACTTCTTAAATATTAAAATTAATAAAATAAAAGATCGGGTTTAGTGCTATTTTTTCAATAATAAATAGAACAATAATAATAATGTAAAACGACAACTAATTAATAATTTAAAATGAAATGACTAATTTAAAATAATATTAATAATTTTTTATTTAATTTTATCCATTCTATACCTACCAAAATCTTCAAAATCAATTTAGCGGTCCATATATCGTAATTCGTAACATTACATACTTTTCATTTACACTATAATACATTCGCATTCATAATATTAGAAATTGTATCATACCAAACACACCACAAATTTATTTATAATACATTTTTAAAAGAGTTTTAATTTTAAAGTTAAATAAATAATTTGTTAAAATATAGTTCTTCTAGTAAACTTTATATCGAGTACAGCGTTGGTCAGGTCACATCACTACGATCACGTGGCGGGAGTGAGGCGCGTGAGCGAGCCTGCGCGTGTCCGCTTCCCACCTCCCCTTCACCCCCGCGACGCTAAATTTATTTTCATAAAAATAAGTATAACAATCGACTTACTGATGAAATGTGAAACTGGATTTCAATTTTGTGTATTTTCTAGTATCGTTTTTGCAAGATATAACTGCACATTTTACCATGTTTATACCTAGATATGAATAAAAATCAAGAGCAACGCACTTCGTCAGCGCTCAACCACGACTACGAGCGCGCGCGGCGGGAACGTCGTGTTGTTCCCACCTGTGCCTACTGTTCCCACTTGGTTGTTCGCGCTCTATAGATATCTATACTCTAAGGATTATATAGTATTAAGTAAGTTGATAGAAATTAACTAGCAAAACTTTTTGTTACTAGATTTTTTTGCCAAACTTTGTGAATGAAAGTTAATATTGTGACCCCACATAAAATTATTTATTTTTATACATTCACAACTCACAGCAAAAGCTGTGAACAAAAGTATCAAAATGAATATAAATAAATTTGACGAGTGACATGTCCACGTCCCGTGGCATGTTATTGCTCTGAGGTGGCATGTTTTTAAAAAAAATGTTAGAACTGTCAAATCACAAATGTCACTCTATGTGGTTCCCGCCTCCCGGGTTGTTTTAAATTATTAATATTTTGTATATTATCACTTATTACAAAATCAATTGTTTTATGGCCCGTTACCGCAAAGAAGTTACTTACAAATATATATAAAAGGTGTATAGTAAGTAAATACTTTAACTATATCAACACAATTTTGCAATGTAATAGGTATACCAGACCATAATATTACATGTACATGTTGGTACTTACCAACTTGTATAGTACTTTTAATTCCATTGAAGGTAACATACTCTGAGTAGAAGATCTTTTTAATATCTATATAATGATGTAACTGAGGAAAAAGAAACTTAAGTATTCCTATATTTATGTATTTCAAAGATTCCATTGATATCTGATATTTATGAAGAATATTGCTTAATTTGCAATTTGAATCGTATTTTTTACTTACTAAAAATACAATAATATTTACCATTAGATAATTTCAAATTCCAATAATGCTGTATTTGTGTGTAATTGGAACCCCTCCTCCCTCATTATGAAAAAAAAATAAAACTTATTTTAAATGTTGTAGAAAACTCATCTGGTTCATCAATTGATCAAGTGCTAAGCAAGGCTCGTGAACATAAGTTTACATCAAGATCAAAGATCATAAGAGCCTACATAATCTTTAATATTTATTAAGTATACATACGAGGCAATGGGAAAGTCAGGTAACAAATTAAGTATTTCGTATAATTATTTATTATTTAGCATGTTGTTTATCCAACGGCGCCATTTTATGACCTGCCTGAATGTTATCCAGCCAAATAGTTTAACTAATATATAATTTAATTTATTGAATGATTAGACGTTTCTTAAAAATAACCCATTTTTATTTTAATGATGGATCAAAAAAGTGTTATTTATAAATCAACTTCTTCTGTTGATTTTTTTATTTTTGTATAAGGATGTGTCCACATTGTGGTTATGTACTGTGTGGATTTTGAGCAAGAGGAGCTAGACTATTATAAGAAAAAAGTGAAGTCCCATGTCCCCTGGGGTAAAGGGCAGATGCATTATACATCTGTTTCACTGATCGATTTTCTTTAGGGAAAAGTAGGTGATCAGCCTTCTGTGTCCTACCAGACCGAGACATATTTTTAGAATATTTGATCCAGAAAAATCAAGCTTAAAATACAAAAAACACTAGTGAAAGAATTTTTTTATTTTTGCGATATCTTAAAAACTGTATTTTTGAACAAATTTTAAATTTACTTCTATCATAT
The DNA here is from genome assembly GCF_061535395.1 of Colias eurytheme. Classification (NCBI taxonomy): domain Eukaryota; kingdom Metazoa; phylum Arthropoda; class Insecta; order Lepidoptera; family Pieridae; genus Colias; species Colias eurytheme. The sequence goes on along the minus strand of NC_142999.1, from coordinate 4,759,934 downwards.
TATATTGACTCATTTATACGACCCGGAAGCCCATAACAGATTATCATGATCAATTTCCTCTTGAGTGAAACATCGTAAAATGCATGAGGGACTTATACTATAAACACTCGCGAATGTGAGCTACGACTCCGTTGGTAGGTGGGGCAGTAGCAGGCTTCCAATCACGTAGAATATTTTTTTCAGTCATTTCCTCTCAACTGAAAATTTACCTGGTGATAGTTTACATGCTACTATAAATGAAAATATACAGGGTGTACCAAAAAGTAGTGATGAACGGAAGCTGAGAGGTAGAGGACCTAGAGGGCTATCCGAATCACCCCCATGTATGTTATGCGATTTTTCGTATTTTCGGAGTTATGACGTTTTTTTCAATTTTTCACCTATCGCCGAGTACGATGATATTTTCACTCATGCTGACGTCAATGATTGCGGAACATGCTTGATTTTTTTTGTGTGCTAAGCTGAAAGATAGGCCAATTCTGTATAGCAACATTTACTATCGTTAGATCTTTGAATGGAATAAAAAAAAGAATTAAATGGCAAGAAAGATAAAATTACCCAGTATGTTCACCACTTCAAGGGCCCGTAAAAAAATAAAATCACATAAAAAAAGTTTTCCGTTTGACTTTTAAAAACTTGCTCTATCTATCATCTGATAGATAGAGCAAGTTTCCGTTCATCACTACTTTTTGGTACACCCTGTATATTTTCATTTATAGTAGCATGTAAACTATCACCAGGTAAATTTTCAGTTGAGAGGAAATGACTGAAAAAAATATTCTACGTGATTGGAAGCCTGCTACTGCCCCACCTACCAACGGAGTCGTAGCTCACATTCGCGAGTGTTTATAGTATAAGTCCCTCATACCCTGAAAATTTCATTTAATTATTCAGAAGGCTTCAATCGAAAAATTTAAATTTAAATGTGGTAAGTGCAAAAATTGAATTAACATAATGATCATTAAAACCAATAAATAGGTGTTTAATTACCAGAAATTTTTAAAATAACCCCGCTGTTGCTCAATGCAAGTGCGACATCACCGTAAAAAGTTGTCTTTCAAATGTCTGAATGCCCTTTTATCATTTTTAATGGTTTTTTCTGCTACTACGAATTTCCGGGTTATTTCGTCCAAATTGTGGCATTCTCTCAAGTAGCCGAGGTCTTTTTAGTATTCCCATTGAAAGAAATCAATGGGGTTTAGGTCGAGGGACCGTGGAGGCCAGGCTTTAAGGCAGGCGTCACCGGCGCATGCGCAGGCTGCAACGACCAATCCATCTTTCAGGGTATCTTTGCCCTTTAGCCTGGCCTGCACGGTCCCCGGACATAAACCCTATTGATTTTTTTCCGTGGGGATACTACAAAGACGAGAGACTGCCACTATTTGGACGAAATAACCCGGAACTTCATAGTAGCAGAAGAAACCATTAAAAATGATAAAAGGGCATTCAGACATTTAAAAGACAACTTTTTACGGTGATGTCGCACTTGCATTGAGCAACAGCGGGGTTATTTTAAAAATTTCTGGTAATTAAACACCTATTTATTGGTTTTAATGATCATCATGTTAATTCAATTTTTGCACTTACCACATTTAGATTTAAATTTTTCGATTGAAGCCTTCTGAATAATTAAATGAAATTTTCAGGGTAGCTATTTGATAGATAGAGCAAGTTTTTAAAAGTCAAATGGAAAACTTTTTTTATGTGATTTTAATTATTTACGGGCCCTTGAAGTGGTGAACATACTGGGTCATTTTATCTTTCTTGCCATTTAATTCTTTTTTTTTATTCCATTCAAAGATCTAACGATAGTAAATGTTACTATACTGAATTGGCCTATCTTTCAGCTTAGCTCACAAAAAAAATCAAGCATGTTCCGCAATCATTGACGTCAGCATGAGTGAAAATATCATCGTACTCGGTCGGCGATAGGTGAAAAATTGAAAAAAAACGTCATAACTCCGAAAATATGAAAAATCGCATAACATACATGGGGGTGATTCGGATAGCCCTCTAGGTCCTCTACCTCTCAGCTTCCGTTCATCAATACTTTTTGGTACACCCTGTATGTTGAGATGTGTAGGAAATCACAAAGTGATTTTTTCAGTTGATATATGTATACGTATAGCATATTCGGAAAAATAACAGTAACGTATAGTAAGTTTTCTTGTGCATACCTGTAATTGGTGTATATGTTACCGGAAATGTATGAAATCAAGGAATTGTATACAATTCCTAGGAAATGTGTACAATTCCGATACCATTTAGGAAATGTATAAAATATTGTTTAAAAAACTATTTAATGCATGCATATCCTTGGAAATGTATAATCTTCCTAGGAATTGTATACAATTCCAATATCGTATTAGGAAATGTGTAAAGTAAATGCTTTCTGTAATAAAACACGTTGTTATTTTTTTTTATTATAGCTCTTATTGGTACAATCGGGTAACAGTCATACCGTAAAATTGTAATAATATTATGTTCATATTATTATCTTACTAATTAACATTTTAAAAATCAACTATCTAACTTTTAACGTTAATATCACAAAATCAACTTATATTTATTCTTATAAAATCAAATTTTCATTTGGCAAGTAATCAGTCCCCTCGTCCCACTGTCCCCGCGTATATTTGGTGCAGTCGGATTGTATAATCCGCCGTATTACATTACGGCTAGCTGTTTTAATATGCCGAAAATTCGTCTTTTTCCAAAATTCTACAAAAAACACGAACCTAACCTAACCCACCCTCTTATCCAAACCAAAAATTTCTGATTACGAATTATCGGCATAGTTACTACAAAATGCCGACCGTTTGTAAACGGCCAGATTATATACAATTAGCCTGCGACATATCAATATCTTAAATGTTTTACATTTCCGATAGCTATTTAGGAAATGTATAGACTTCCTAGGAAATGTGTATAAAATAATTTATTTCACACATTTCCGTGCGATTTTAGGAATTGTATACATTTCCTAGGAATTGTATACAATGACGGATTACACACATTTCCGGTAACATATACAACATATTAATATTCGTTTGTTGTTTAGATTTAAATTGTTTTAATTTTTATGTGTACTCTGTTAGTATGTCTAAATAAATAAATAAATAAATATTCGAAACTCTACCTCTCGTCACTTCACAATCTTAAATTGGCTAGATATTATTCAGACTGTTAATTAAACGGCGTTGTTTAATAAATAGGATATGCTTTTATTGAAACAGCTGATTTAAATAAGCTGCCGCGGCCTGCGACGTATATTATGACATATTGGTTATAATAATAATAATAAAAAAATAATTTGGAAAATCCAAAAGTGCACGCCTCATAATTTTTTTTTAATAAATATTTATTAATTATTATTTTTGTTTATTTAATAACAATTAAACCACATCGAATCAGACCCTGAAAAATGAAAGGGTTCTATTCCTGAGCATACTCAAGCGTAAGAGAAAAAAAAAGACTCGATTAGTAAAGTATTTCGGTCGCTATCGTGTTAACAAGAAAAAGGATCCGCACATACAGACACACGGACGTCCAAGACAGAACTTTTTTAAACTGTTTTTTAACTAGTTTAAATAACAAAAATGACATCAAAAATATCATGAACGTTAAAAATAGTGTTTTTTCTTAATATGTGTGTGTATGTATTATCTTACAAGTGCAATGTATAATACATAAAGACATTTTAAGTTTGAAATATCAGATGTTTTGCGCGAAGTGACAGTAGTACCCACCTCAACGCTTCGCTTATGAGGCGTGCAATAAGATTAGAAAATATCAAAGTTTACTGTTTAAAAATATTCAATATTATGTGATCCTAAGATGTGATCATTCTTATTCTCAAACTCAAACATTTATTTATTCAATTAGACTTCTTTTAGAAGCACTTTCGAATCGTCATTATAATATTAATTTTAACATTTACCATATTATTTATATTACATCAATAGGCTATTTGACAAGGTTTTGAAAACTGTCTCAAATTATAGAGACCACAAAACACATGTTTCTTAATTTTTTGTAGATATTCATTGTGAAAATGGAAAATAAAAACATGACAGTGACATGACATACAAATATGCCGCCAAAACACAATTTTGAAGAGGCGTCTCGCGAAGTCGCGACCATGGTGACCACGGTCTTTTCACTTAGTACTAAATTACTTCCATAGAAACATCATCATTGAAAGTAGTTCGTACACTGTGCTACAGAGGGCGACACTGTCGTAAATGCGTTCCAATTTCAATAAATCGATACATACAAACAGCTGCAACAATATTATTTTTTTCTGAATTTAATATTTTTATTTATTTTTTAAACCATTTAAATGATAAGATTAAGGTTGATTAACTATAATAAATAACATCACAAAGCTTATTTTGTTGTTTCCTTACTATAAACATTTCAGTTTTATAAACGTTTTTTGGAACACAAGCTTCGTTTTGGAACGTAGCAAGGCACCTGCCAAGTGCCACGCCGCCATATTTGACATTGACAGCAATTATTGTCGTTGTTGTAAATGTTTTTCGAGTTTTGTGAGCGCTTTTCTATTTCCTACTGTTTTATTTAACATATCTGGCTTCGTTTTTTGGACTTCGATTACTGCAATTACTGTGACTTCGGCGAACTTTTGGAACTTGTTTATCATTGTGCACCTGTTGACCTGGCTTTTGTTTTTTGGACCTTCCGATTTTTGCACAATTCACGGACTTGAAATGGCTTCAGAGCGAAAGTGTTGTGTTCCTGGTTGTAATAGAACACGTAAGTACATCCCAACGACGTATAATTAAATACTTTTTACCTTTGAGAGCCCTTATGTAGTGGTAGCTGTTTTTTAGGGTTCTGTACCTCAAAATGAAAAAAAGGGACACCTAAATCATGTCCGTCTGTCTGTCACCACTCTTTTTCTCAGGAATGTATAATGTACTGTTGAATAGGTCGTTTAAAATATATTGTAGGTGTGTTGGTTAAAACCATTTGTCGATAAAGTTTAAATTTCAACTTGTTTACTCACTTAAAGAGTCAAAACTCATGTGTTTCTCGCCTATTTACAAATCCTTTGTAAGTTCTATTACACCAGAGTAGATAATTTTTGAAACAAAAAAATCGCTATATATATTTATAATTTTAAGTGTATTTGGGACATACTTAATATAGTAAGTTTCCACCAAATTTCGTAGAAAAAAAAAATTTTGAAGTAGATAAAAATAAAAAGAAGAGAAAAAATTTTGAAGAATTTTGAAGTTATGTGAAAAAATTGTGAATACAAAAGTTGTAGATCTTTTTATTACTTTGCCATTGAACTTTTTTCCGTAGGACTTGTAGTTTTGTTGGAAATCGAGAGAAACCATTTTTTTCTCTAAAAAGCTCCCCCCCTCCCACTTCCCGAACTCGTATTGACCGTAATTTATTTTTTCTTTTATTTTTATTTTTTATCCTTTTCTAATGGATTTCATCCTACTGCGATTTTTTTATCTTTTTATTATTTTTAAAGGCTTCTACCCTGGTGTATATGGACATAGTGTTATTAATATAGGTTATTTAAGAAAGAAAAGAAAGAAAGAGAAAATCAAATAAATTTGGGCTCTGTATCACACCATAATTATGTAATGCAATATCTTTCCGTCCCTTTTAAAAAAAAACATACACTTCTTACAGGTGAAGATAACAATGTCATCTTACACAAGTTCCCGAACCCAGAAAATGAACCTAACAGGTTCTATACTTGGATGTTTGCCATTGGAGGGGATATTTTGACTTTAAATGACATATATGTCTACAAATATCGTAGAGTCTGTCACCAACACTTTGAGAAATGTTACTGGACCACGAACAGAAAACTCACTAATAATGCTACTCCTACACTTCAATTAAAAGGTAAAATAAATAAAATTGCTTTTTCGTACAGGTATTCCACTGCTAGATATAGACCTATTTTTATAATATTTTAATTTTAATTATGGTTGGGTGGGCTATTATCAGTGAAATACTTGGCTATTTTTTAAAGGGAACTATATTTTCTATCACCAAAATTTATATTTGTCATCAAGTTGTATCACCTTATAAATAGATCTATCACCACGAAATATTTTCGTTCTCAGATAAACAAAAATTGTTCCCAGGTATGAATTATCAAATTAATGTTAATATATTATGTGGAAAATAAGAGATCGATTACCAATAAAATTATATTGCATTTCATGAATATAAACTTCGTTCTTATAATAACAGTTTTGTTACTTAAATAATAGCTTTGTGCTCAGAATGGTAGATCTGTCACCAAATAAATTGATTATCGATCCCTGACTGGGACTCCTTTTTATTTGATATTTTGTCACCAATACAGTAGTAACATTTTATTTCGTTCAGATATTAAATTAATAGTATTCGTTACCGATTTAATACATCAATTTATAATTTTAATGAAAAAATTATCAAACGGGCGGAGACAAATTGGCGCGGCAAGCTGATTATTCAGTGGTTATTATTTTTAAGAATAAATATTGATTATTTTAACTTTAATTAAGTGTTTTATCTACTATTCTGCTAGCCATAAGCCAGCTATTTTAAACCAGCACTGATTGTTCAGTGGTAATTATTTTAAACAATAAATATTGATTGAAAGTCAAAATACTTTAATTGTTTTATTTACTACTCTGCTAAAATTTTTATTTAAATATAATTTATACTACCAGTGGAAATTTAGAGCCTTGGGAGTCTAGTTAAGTAGCAGAATCTTTTGGTTGAAACGATGATGACAACCCTAACTTTTTATTTGAACTTAACTCATTGACCACCGAGCGGCCCGATTGGGCCGAGACACAATAGATTTTCTATTGTGTCTGTGATCCGAGGACTGACGGATTAATGCAATTTTCTAGTAACATAATAATATGATTTATTGGTGATCTCTTTAAATTAGTTTGCTTAAATACTTATTAGGACACACCTATTATAATACATATAAAAACATTTATTTGGTACTAGACATTATATCTCAGGATTTTAGGTGATTTATTTGTGAAACTGATTTTGCATTGTTTGGTGTCTACATTTTGGTGACAGATCTACTATTTTGAGGACAAACCCTATTATTTAAGAAACACAAAACTAATTAAATTGGTGATAGCTTAAATGATACCCTTTTTTAAATATTATATTTCTTATAATGTATACAACAGCTAATAAACCATTGTCAAGTCTAATGTAAAATTATTTTTACAGGTTTAGTAATCAAGAGATGTCCCTTAAAAGATGTAACTAATGAGGCAGGCTTTGCGACTGCTGCTGCTGGATGTTCAACTTCCAATGAACACATTGGCATAAAAGCTTCAACATCATGTGATGCTGAAGTATCAACATCTGGTGAGTTTAGTTTTGCCCTTTACAGGCACTAACACCCCCACAGAGAATAGAATAGAATATGTATACAAGCACTTGAATTAGTTCAATATAATGTCTGTATTGAATAGATGATAACTTTAATTAATATTGTTTATAGTGAATAATGAGCCATAGACAGTAGTTTTTATACAAGACTAATTGTATAGTATTTCTGTTTTCAGATTTGAAAACTACCCACCTTAAGAAAAAAGTAATTGGTGGTGGTGGTGGTAAGTTAATCCCTCTTCAAAAGGAGATAAAAAAATTGCAAGCCAGCAAGGATTCATACAAATTGAGGTTAAAGAAAGCATTAACTTTATCCTCAAATAATAATTTCCAACGGGCTTTGAAAAGCTTCACTACCCTGGCTGCAATTTTCATTATGCTGCAATTTCGAGAATATAAAAAGGACAAAATGGGGAGAAGATTCACGAAAGATGAAAAAGTGTTGGCATTAAGCTTATACAAACGTGGACCGAGAGCATACAGACTGCTTAGAAAAATATTTGTGTTGCCATCGCCGATTACATTGAGCAGGATGGTATCGAGAGCTGGCATAAAACCAGGTCTTAATGAAAATATATTTGTACAGTTAAAAAAGCGCGCCCGGAAAATGAAGCCTGATGACAGGCTTTGTACCCTGATTTTTGACGAAATGGCATTATCACCCCACTTCGATTATAATAAAAAAAGAGACGATATTGTCGGCTTTGTGAACAATGGCAGTGAAACCAGAAATCAGATAGCAGATCATGCATTGGTTTTTATGATACGTGGAATTTGTAAGAATTACAAACAACCTATCTGCTACACTTTTTGTTCCGGGAGCACAAAGAAAGACGAGTTAACTGTACTTATTAAAACATTAATAAGAAAATTAAACTCAGTGGGATTCAACGTTTTAGCAACTGTTTGTGATCAGGGTACTTCAAATGTCAGCGCTATAAACTCTTTAATTGAGCAAACAAAAATGGAATCTTTAAAAAAAGGAGAAGAAATGAGAAATGCCACATTTGAAATTGATGGCAATGAAATAATACCATTATATGATGTCCCACATTTACTTAAAGGGATAAGAAATAATCTTCTGACAAAAGACTTACATTTTAAAATAGATGGTGTGGAAAAGGTGGCGAAATGGGACCATATAACCCAATTATATAAAAACAATCCCACATATAAAGGAATAAAAATAATAAAGAAGCTAACAGAGAACCACTGCAATCCAGAAAAAATACCGAAGATGAAAGTGAAATTTGCATCACAAGTATTTAGTAACACAGTAGGACTAAATATGGGCTACTTAGCAGGTGAGTTTTTACATTATAATTTTTAGAAATTTAATTAATTTTAGCTGTTGCAGTCAGTTATTTTTAACCAATTATTTGAAAGGTAAGGATGCGCCCATCAGAACGTTTTGCTTTTAAAGAAAATTGCACCCGCACGCTGGCCCCACTTCAAACAAATTACCTATGACAGATATATGGCATTTTATGGCCAGCCATTATATGTATTAAAAAACAATTTTAGTTTTAGTTTCATATGAGATGTTATTTAATCCGACTCCTTAGCATGTACGAAACCCTCCGGGTAGGAGTCCTACTCATACTTGACCGTTTTTTTGTAATTTAATTTCCTAAACCTAACCTATCTGTTTCAGATCAAGGAATATTGACAAAAGAATGTCAAGATACAGCAGATCTGCTTCTATTTATGGATGAATTGTTTGACTCAATGAATGGCAGCTATAGAAATTCGTCCAAAAAGAGCGGAAAACTATTATTGTTACCATTAACACCACAATCAATGCATAACCAACACTGGGTAAAATCTAAGACAGTCCTTAAAACAATGAAATTTATTTCTAAAGGAAAAGTAAGTGTGGTGCCTTCAGTAAGTAACTGGTTACGTACCATAGAGAACATGGAGTTACTGAGAAATAAATTATTTAAAATTTATGAAATAAAATCGATATGGTGCCGGCACTTCAATCAAGATCCATTGGAGAATTTCTTTGGCAGTATACGAAGTCATGGCTATAGAAACAATAACCCAACTTGTGCTGGTTTTGAAGCAGCCTATGCATCTTTATTAATTAATAATTTAAGCAGCAGTTATTCTCCGGGCTCCAATTGTGAGGATGATTCATGTGTAGTTTTTAAATCATTAAAAAACCTTTTTTTCACAAAAAATACTGCTCAAAGTTTAAATGATAATATTGATGTTGATTTTAATCATGTTAATAATGATGATATTATTGTAGATTTAAATATAAAGAAAAGGGACCCAAGAATAATTGCTGCCTTACAGTATGTAACTGGTTACTTCCTTCGGCAGTCACATAAAAGAGTTTTTAAGAAATGTGTCAATTGTGAAAACAATTTATATAACCATAACAAGTCGTCAATAAATGATTACATCGGATTAAGAGAATACAATAAGAAAAAAGCCTGCTTAACGTACCCAACAGAAGATCTAATTCAATGTTTTTCTAGTATACAAGACATCACCCATTATATTCTATCAGAGAATGCGAAAATGAAAAATTTGAAAGATTATGTAAAATTAATATTATATGCAAGAATTAATACAAATTTTATACACTGTGAAAAACATAAGAGGGAATTGGTGGATTACATATATAATACAGCGACGATTTTTTTCATTTGTAATTGGTGCCGGAATATAAATAAAATTATTTCCGGCGTCTCAACAGATGTTGATAAGGATGATTATATGCATTCACTTGCAATTATTTGTGCAAATAAAAGAAGAAAAAAGTAAACATTTTGTTTCATTACTTACCTACTTTGTACAAATACGGTTTTTACTGATTACTTAGTAAAGATTAACAATGACTGCATGTTAAATTAATCCTGTCATGAATAATTTGTCTTGGGGCAGGATTAATTAACATGCAGTCATTGTTAATATTAGTTGAGCATAAGGTATATGGTGCAGGCCGCCGTTCATCCTACTGCGTTTAGTTCATACACACGAACAGAGATGGCGCTACGTAAATAAATTACTGATTACTCTATTCCCGTATAATATAATATACTCTATGATGGTGACATCACATCTGCGTAAACATCAACTTGCTCCTATAATATATACATATTGTTCGTTTTTGTTTTAATTATAGTATAATTAAGTTAATCTGTTTAAAAACCAGAAAATGAGTTCTTATAAGTGGTGTGTAGTTCCTGGATGCAGAAATACAACTATTAAAACCCCTGACAAACTATTTATATGTGCTCCAAAACATAATATAAAAATGCGTAGAAAGTGGTTGCAGTTAGCTCGCAGAAATCCAAGTGATATATCAATTAAAACAGTTATATTTTTTTGTGAAGACCACTTCGATGTAAGTATGGTGTTGAATACCTAGTAGGCAGTTTATTTTATTTGCAATACATAGTATAAATCGTCTCATTACTTACCTGCTTGAGGTTAGATAATGATATATATGTATATATAAACTAGCGGTCCGCCCCGGCTTCGCCCGTGGTACATGTTTATGTTTTCTTTCCATTAGAACCATTCTCATACTTCAAGGAATATTAAAAAAAAATATATCGAAATCGGTCCACCCGTTCACGCGTGATGCCGTGACCAAGGAAAACGGGTTTCATTTTTATATATATACTAGCGGTCCGCCCCGGCTTCGCCCGTGGTACATATGAAAAATAGATGTTGGCCGATTCTCAGACTTACCCGATATGCACAGAAAATTTCATGAGAATCAGTCCACCCGTTTCGGAGGAGTATGCAGACTAACATTGTGACACGAGAATTTTATATATAAGATAGATTTCACACGTGGTTTTTACCCAAATTAATAAAATAACTTTTATCCCGATAAATGATGATTTAGGATAGAATCCGAAGAGGCTGGTAATAATGAATATTCATGAAGGTTTACATTTGCAGCATTTGATGTTGCTCTATAAGCAATATTATCTCGGAATTACATTTTGATTAGTAAATACCTACCTCAGATCCTACCTCTTGCTTATATATGTATAATATATATGTATAAGTATTCTATCGAATTTGTAATGAATTTGTAATTATTATCCTTAATTGTATTGTTTGACCTAACTTATAAATATTATAAACTAGCTTACCACCCGCGGCTTCGGCCGCTTTCTCTAAAACCTTATAAATTATATACTAAAACCTTCCTCTTGAATCGCTCTATCTATTAAAATAAAACCGCATCAAAATCCGTTGCGTAGTTTTAAAGATTTAAGCATACAAAGGGACATAGGGACAGAAAAGGTGACTTTGTTTTATACTATGTAGTGATTGATGATGTACAGAAAGATTAAAACTCATATCGCACCCTTCAATTCTGTGTTGTCTGTATGTTTTACTAGACACAATTTAAGCCTGATCATCCGGTACCTAATGTTAATGACTCGCTTATATTTTACAGATTGAAAAAGACATGGCCAACTACTGCCGGTACAAAATGGGTTTCAGTCAGAAAATAAAAATGGTAGATGGAGTTTTGCCTTCTAAATTTCATTGCCAGCCAGATCGCTGTAATAGAATTTGTGACCCTGGTACTTGTCGTTCTGCCTTTGCAAAACAGCAAAGAATCTACCTCATTGAGCAATGTGAAGCTGAAATCTTTCAGCCAGCTGGCACTGAGGATAAATCTCATGAAGGAAAAATGGAAGATATAATAACGGGTATGTAAACAATGTCATCTCCATATGATTCTCAAGGAAAATAATCAATACAAACACGTCAATCCTATAAACTGGATGGCTGAAATGAAAAACAAAGAGCATAACCTAAAAAATGTACACTTCATAATTATTGTGCTATTGTGATTCATGTTTCTACATTTAACTAAAAAGGTAATGAATGAAGATTGAAATATTAACTTACGTAGCTGTTTTCACATTTCTCAATTCAGGAGCGTAAAAATCTGGGTTGTTTTTAAAGAACATGCCAACCATTATAGCGTTCACTTTAGGTAGATTTCTACTGGCTGCTTTTTCGAAATTAGGTTCCATGACAAACAAAAATAACACATAAAGAACAAAACAGACACCTTGAATCACAAGAAAAAAGTTATACAAGAAACAAAACTATTGGGATTATGGATAGTGGTGTGATTAATTTTACTGAATAATTCAAGCACTTTGTTGTATGAAGATAGTCACTTTATTTATCTTCAAATAGAGTATCGGAGGTATGTCTTAACAGTCTGAAGGATACGAGTGAACTACACACTAAGAGCTATTTAACTCAACTATTTAAGGGTCTATACAACACTCAAAATGATACCTTTATTTATGACCCTGTTCGAGTATTTCTTATCCTTACTCCTAGGAATCTATACAATAAATATTCACAAGGTTTAACATGTGTTACCAAGTGTTGAGTGCATACAGGGCTCACAAAAGATTTACCAAATGTGCATGATAAGAAAAAGATCATTGCAATAAATCTCACTTAAAGTGTAAGAAACGTAATTGCTTTTAAGAGAGAAACTTTTGTAAATGAAATCAATATTTCAACAAAAACCAAAAGCGAAATTCAGCAACGACGTGAGTAAACGTTGGGAACACTTGTTATTTACGCAGCTGTGACGTCATGGCAGATGCAGCCAATCATGGATGTTTTCGGTCATGTGGTAATTTTAAAAAATATGATGTTTTTTCTCGACGATTTATCAATAAATAAGTTATTATTTATATCATTTATTAATTTAAGTCGCTTCAAAAACCTTATATAGGTATATATGGATTACACAAAAAAGTAATTTATTTTTTATACTGTCAAATAGCCTATTCTAATATTTATTACAGGTCATCTAGAAGTGTGCATTGATAGCCTAGAATCGGCAGTAAATGCGATTAATGGTGGGGCATCAGAGTTAGAAGTATGCAGTTCCTTAGCAGAGGGTGGTCTTACACCGTCACCTGGTCTTGTTCTGGAAATATTAAATATTGTAAGTGAAATGATCATTACTCCAGTAAGTAAGTAATGATCATTAATACTAGCTTTGTGATAATCATAACCTAATGGCTTCCGATATCCTATAAAATTTGCGCCATATTTGTATCATCAGCCTTAAAATTGTCGTACTTGTAGAACTAGACTTACAGTCGCTAATAAAAGGTCGGCAAAAATGTACGGTGGTGCTTTATAAACGTACATGTTCGTTCAAATTAACTCCTTATTTCGTTGCATTAATGTTTAAAGTCTATTGTATCAATTTTATAGGAATACATTGTATAATAGACACATAGGCAGAGTTTTGCACAGGAAAAATCTTGAGCAATAGCGTATTATAAAGTGAATGTATTGCCATTATTGCACGCCTCATAAGCGAAGCGTTGAGGTGGGTACTACTGTCACTTCGCGCAAAACATCTGATTTTTCAAACTTTAAATGTCTTTATGTATCATACATTGCACTTGTAAGATAATACATACACACACATATTAAGAAAAAACACTATTTTTAACGTTCATGATATTTTTGATGTCATTTTTGTTATTTAAACTAGTTAAAAAACAGTTTAAAAAAGTTCTGTCTTGGACGTCCGTGTGTCTGTATGTGCGGATCCTTTTTCTTGTTAACACGATAGCGACCGAAATACTTTACTAATCGAGTCTTTTTTTTTCTCTTACGCTTGAGTATGCTCAGGAATAGAACCCTTTCATTTTTCAGGGTCTGATTCGATGTGGTTTAATTGTTATTAAATAAACAAAAATAATAATTAATAAATATTTATTAAAAAAAAAATTATGAGGCGTGCACTTTTGGATTTTCCAAATTATTTAAAAATTAATTCTATTGCCGTTTATGTAATGCAGATCGTATTTTTATAGGTCAACAAGATTAGAACATCCCGGAAAAATTGCGAAGAAACAAAAGATGGTGGAAATGAAAATGTAAGTAATTATTACTTAATGTGTTGCCAGATGTTTTTTCAAATATGATGGCCATCTTCTTATGAGTAGATAAATACATAGTTAACTTTTCTTTGTTCAGCAATATAATCTATACTTTTTATGAATATTATATTAAAAAGCTGAAGAGTTTGTTTGTTTGTTTGAACGCTCAAATCATGGGAACTACTGGTCCGATTTGAATCTGTGTTAGATAGTCCATTTATCGAGGAGGGCTATAGGCTATATATAATCATCTCGCTGAGACCAACAGGAGCGAAGCATTGCGGGTAAAGCGCGGAGCAGAGCACAGCTTGAACTGGATAATTTTATGATTTTTTTATAAAAAATTGCAAAGACGTTTTTATTTTATTCGGATTTGTGTGTAAACGTATGCTTGTTAGCGAGATAAATTATACTTTCTATCAATAAATGTAAACCTCTCATCTTATCAACACATAACTTAATATTTATATTAAACATAAGATCTATTATTCCAGATTCTAAAGGTCAATATCATGATTCGATGTAGAGGCGGTTCCGATTTTAACTATTCAGAATCAGAAATGGCTACAATGTTAGCAGATGTTCGGCATTACAAAGAAATGAGCGTTGATAGTTTTGTGTTCGGAGCGTTGAATGAAACGCGAGGAATAGACAAAGAAAACTGTTCTAGAATAATCGCTGAAGCACATCCAATACCAGTTACATTCCATAGAGCATTTGATCTATGCTCAGAACCAATTAATGTTGCCATCAAAGAAATTATTCGACTTGGATTTAAACGGCTTCTAACTAGCGGGCAGAAACAAACGGTGGCAGATGAAGATGCGCTAAAGTTAATAAATCATTTACAATTTAAATATGGAGATGAAATAGAAATTATGCCCGGTTCTGGCGTGACCATAGATAATGTGAAAAAATTTATAGATATGGGTTGCAAGTTCGTTCATAGTTCTTGTAAGGTTGTGAATAAATTTGATGAATTGGAAAATGATCTGGGAATGGGTTCGGGTAAAAGGTATGTTACTAGCGAAGATGTGGTTCGATCCATGGTGCAGATAATTAGCTAGAATCTATACATAAATGTGATGAAATAGTGAATGGTGTTGCGTTTTATCGTGAATATATTTATTTATGATATTACTGCTAATTTTAGGCAAAATATATTTTATCAAGACTGTATAGTGTATACCTATTACTCTGAAAATAAAGTTTTTTATTATTAAAATAATGTTATTGATTTTCATTTTATATCATTTTCCACAATAATATATAACAATTACCATAATATGCATATAATTTATCGGGTTTCACCTTTTTATTTACACAAGCATCTATCTGTTCGACACGGTTCGGATGGACGTAAGTTTTTCAAAATTTTAGCGGATATTCTGTGCCAAGTAGTTAAAGACACTAGAAAGCTGCATTATTACTTACTACGGGTTAGTTAACAAGGCAATAATAATAATTGTTCTTATGATCAATGTATCATGACCATGGATAGGGCTAGGTAAATGAAAGAAGGCATTTCTAATAAATTTCTTTATTAAGTGACGTTACATTAAGTAGATATATTAAGTATAAACTATTTCTAAGGTACAAAATAAGGCTATATGTGAAGGTGAGGAGGCTTACTTTAAGGCAGTTCTTGCTTACCGTGTTGTGCACGTCCTTATTACCTAATATATACAATTAAATCTTAATGATATAATATTATACCTAAATATATATTTACGTTGGTAAAATTACTAGAGATTTATAAGTAAGTAAAGCGTTTCATTTCAATTTACAAGCATGGACCTAGGAAAGTAGAAAATCTTGTCTAGTGTTTAAGATCCATAGTATTATCGCAGGGTTTTAACAATAATAGAGTCAAGTAATATTTAAGCAGTTTTGATACAGCGAACTAAAACCTCGAAAGGAAAGCGTTGAGGTGGAAGTTTCCAGTAAAAGATCAAAATTCGTTATTCTGTTATACTTGAAAATGCGAAGATAAATATATTATATCATTTAATTCATAAATATTTTAAATAAATAGTAACAATTAAAGGCCCTTTAACATAAATATACCTATATTTCATACATTAACAATTCAAAGCAGACGGAACAAAAGTTACAATAAAATTTGTGCAAAGATCAACACATTATAACTGTATACTTACTATACAATTGCACATAAATCCTCTTTTTCGTAAAACGAACACCATAAAGTAACATCTATACAATAACAGAATGTCTATTAGTTTTTTTATCTGGCGCGTACGGTTCTAACTTGGCCGGTTCTGTGTTTAGCGCGCTATAGTCTACGGGGAATGGCGGTTGTGGGAGGGAGTCCTTTGGTGGAACTAGTAACCATTGTCCGGGTCCGTTTGGGTTCTTCCCCATCAGCCAGTTGATGTAACAGTGCACGAACGTACCGTAGTCGAGGATTAAGTATGTATTCTGAAATGAAAGATACAATTTTAATTTATAAAATGGATGGAAGTTTGTTACGAATTCACTGAAAAGCAAATGATTATCTATAATATAGTCTGTATAAAGATATAGATTTTTGCCGCAGATTATGTGGCGGGTTCTGTGATAGTCTGATCAAATTTAAATGGAAACTTCATTTCAAGATACGCTCTTGAGAATCAATAGAAATACTAGTAGGTAATTTAAATGATGTAGTTATTAATTGGTATGACAAAAAACTATAACTTCAAAGTTTGCACATGAGTAGTGAAATATAGAAATTGCATTTAATATTTTTTCAAAGGCAATCGCAAGTGTTTTTTAACATTTTTGTAATGACACATAAGAAAATATATATGTATTTTCACTTACACTAGTCATCCGATCATATGCTGTTCCAATGATTTCATCGACTCTTGTCGCCGGCAGACCAATAACAGAACGGTAGAAGGAGGCTAGAGCGTCTTTCGTTATTTCACCAACGCCTGAAAAAATAATATTTTATAACTTAGATTTCATACGTTAAAAAACGACGTAAGCAATTATTCGATTGTAAAATGTTTCATCGTCTTCCATTATTTACGGCCTAAATTCTAATAATTTTCTATGCTCTCTATGCTGTAAATCTATAATAATCATATTACAGTAGGTAGGTTATAGTTATGCTTTTCGACTGACTATTTTCACAGTATTAGATACAATATTATTTCTATTGCACGCCTCATAAGCGAAGCGTTGAGGTGGGTACTACTGTCACTTCGCGCAAAACATCTGATTTTTCAAACTTAAAATGTCTTTATGTATCATACATTGCACTTGTAAGATAATACATACACACACATATTAAGAAAAAACACTATTTTTAACGTTCATGATATTTTTGATGTCATTTTTATTATTTAAACTAGTTAAAAAACAGTTTAAAAAAGTTCTGTCTTGGACGTCCGTGTGTCTGTATGTGCGGATCCTTTTTCTTGTTAACACGATAGCGACCGAAATACTTTACTAATCGAGTCTTTTTTTTTCTCTTACGCTTGAGTATGCTCAGGAATAGAACCCTTTCATTTTTCAGGGTCTGATTCGATGTGGTTTAATTGTTATTAAATAAACAAAAATAATAATTAATAAAAAAAAATTATGAGGCGTGCACTTTTGGATTTTCCAAATTATTTTCCATTATATTCGAAAATGAAATATTTAATAATGGTATAGCAATCAATATCCATTTAGGCTTTATATCTATCTACTATTATCCTATAATATATATTAGAATGATTGCAATTTGTAAACTATAGAGTTTAAATCCACCCGTGTTTAAAAAACTCTCAAATGTCAGCAGAAATGTGCGATAACATAAAAATATTATTTTAATACAATGCCATATAATGCATGCTCATTGTGGTTGTTTCATACGTTCTATTTATTCTACCTGCATTTAGGTGCTATAAATAAAAGTTTTAAAAACTGAATACCATTTTACTATACCCGAATCTCACATCCATATTTTGGCAGTGCATCGTATGTTTTATATTTTATTTTGTGAATGGCCGCCGTCGGATTTAAACTTGGAACAAAGAGGCTGAGAGAATATAATAAGAATAAGAAGAAATAGGAACTCGTATGCTACGAAGTAGGATTTTGGCTAACAATTTCAATTCAATTGCCAAGTTGGAAATCCGTTGATGTATGAGTAGGGACGTTTTTAAAACGAATACACATCTTTTCTATTTTCAGTTTTTGTTCATATTTTTTGTTGCTAGTTTTTAAGTACTGAGTGTATTTAAACTTCTTAAAGTAGGTACCTACTTAATTTATTTATTAGAATTATTATGAAGGTGCCCCCAGCCTGACTGAAAAGTCATAGGATAGGTTTTATCCCGGAAATCTCATCGGAACGCGAACTATGCAGGAAAGGAAGGATTTCTTTGACTACACTGGCGAAACCGCGGGCGTAAACCTAATATTTATTTAAATTTTCTGTATTATTTCATAACATAGATGGCATACAACTTGCAAAGATAATTTTGTAAGTTTTTACTTAAATATCATAAATGTTCTAAGATTATATTTATAAATACTTTAATTATAACGAGAGGCCATTAGATTCGTTAATGTACTCGTTGTTAATTGTCCATCAATTTTATGAACGATCGTTGGGTCTCTCACTCTCAGGCTGAAATTATTTTTACTAACATAATTTGGATTTTATTATAAACGGATAAAGTTTGTTTTCGTATGGCTAAATCGTAATTATCGTGATTCAGTGCCTAAGGCCAGCCGAAGGTACGGTTACGTCAAATTAATCCCATCCATCAGGTTATTTCATCAAGATCTTTGTCGATATTTCATACCGTCGATAGGTAGACCAATTTAAATGTAACAAGCAAATTAGTTAATCATACCTACTCACTTAACATTGATTAATTTATCAGCGATAGAAATAACTTGAAACTTTACTTTGAAATAGTAACTTAAAGATGGAACAATTCTCATAATCGGTTAAGTATACCTTACAAACTTATAAAAATACAATCACATCTTTCCTCTTTTTATATTAGCGTATATATTTACCTGCTCTATCAACAACATGGAACAAAATCTTGCAGAAATATTGCAGGTAGAGTGGCAGATCGGCAAATTTATTTAATTCGCTGAGCAGGAGCGCCCACCTCGCGAGCCAGCCTTCCAGAGTCGTGCGACCTGGCAACCCGCCAGCCTCTGGACCACACACCCGTCTGTAGTATGGCAACTCTGCCCACCTGTCACCAAATTTTATATTAAATTCAGAAAATATTTGTTTTTCTGATGCCTAGCCAAAATGAGATCTGTAGGGGTTAAATATGGATGCTAAATAAAGCAAAGTTTTCAAAATAACCCTTTTTAAAGAGACGATTTAGAAAAATATTCCTTTTTTTACACCGTTTTTTAATAATGCTCTACTGTTTTTTTATTGTTGTATAAATATGTATTCATTGATTGGTAATCGTGAATATTATGTTAAAAGGAAATTGATAAATTTTACAAACAGTGGGTGCCAATTTTTTATTACATGTTTTGTTGTCCAATAAACCGACTCAACACCTGTTACTAAAATCCAACAAGCCATTTTTAAGCCTACTAAAGAGCGTGCCATTCACAAAAACATTATCCTTCTTTTGGCACACACAATTGTGAAAAATGTCTGATTTAAATTCATACATAACATCGATCTTGTTCAGGGTTTTATGCTCATGAGAATATAAAGGATAGAGTATTTTTAAACATTCAACTTCCGGGAAAGCTTAATTCGACAAAAGGTTTACAGGCAGCTTGGTGTCACGTATATTTTTTACTCTCCATTTAGCGGGAAATGTGTAATTTACCTTCCAATCACGTACAACCACCCTAGTTTTGAGATAGCTTCACTAACAAGTACACGAAACGAATATATTATTTGTGTATCAAAAATTATATATGCTTTTTAACTCCAATAAGATAAATTTTATTACATATTATACATTTTAAGATTAATAATTTTTTTTTAAATATATACCGTCATATTGGCCAACATTGCCCGCTTTTTATGAATAATTTCAATTTCCGCAAAAAAATTCTATGGCAACGTTAGTATTTTCTGTTAGCATATGTTTTTCTTAGATCGTGTGCATATAATAATAATATATAATATAATATATATTTATTTTCAGATAATTATCCATAATTGTGTTAGTATACATTAAACTTAGGAACTATGTTAGTAATACATAAATTATAATTAAATTACATAATGCTGTAGAAAATTTCATTATTCTTCAACATTTTAGGTATTCATTTTTTGTCTGTTTTTGAGGGCGGGTAAAGTTATCTGAACTTGTTGCCAACATTGCCCACGTCGATTTTTGACGTAAATATGACCTCTAGCCAGATTATATTAAAGTCCAATTCAAAAATGTTGGAAAAGATGTCGTTTACTTTAAAAATCAAAGCAGTATCATGAAAGGTTCCCGACTTTAGTGGCTGGGCAAAGTAACCCAGGTATTTTTTCTATTTTCATACAAATCGCATTTCGCTTTTCCAAAAGCCTAGGGTTGGTACATCTCAGTAAGATGAACATGACTTCCGACAGGGGCGTAGCTACCGCCGTATCTGCCGTATCAATTATACGGGGCCCCCGTGCCAAGGGGGCCCCCAACGTGTGCTTTTGTGAGAAATCTTTACCCTTCCTAAGGGCCCCCAAACAAATTTTTATACGGGGCCCCGCCAAGGCACACTACGCTTCTGACTTCCGATTTCTTTTACTGCAAATATTTCGTAGTAGGATTATGTTGTAGGCAATAAAAAGATAAAATAAGCAAAACAGAATATTGTTCAGTGACTATTTAATAAAAATAAACATATTTTTACATTTCAGTTGTGCTTAAAATTCAGCAATTTAACTTTATTTACCATGGTTCTTTCCGGGAGACCAAATTAAGCTTATTTTTCCGAAATTAACCGAATAGAAGTAATATTATTAACTATTAAATTATGTGGTAATATGAAATGTGCCAACCCTAAGCATTTTTTGATGGTGGGCAATGTTGTCAAATATAGATCGCTACATTATTGGGTAATTTTGCCCACCATTGTAACTTTTGTTTAAAACATCCTTCAGTGGTAATAATAGCATTAAAACACTCTTCAAACATTATTTTATAACATGTTATGAGTAAAAATAACCTGTGTTTTAGCCATCATGCATAAATCACTTGAATTTCACCATTTTTTGCCCGCAAAATCACACATGATATTCGACGAGTTACAACAAGTTGCTGATTTAAGTTAGCGACACACACAATAGGCAGTGTTGTCATACATATAACCTATTTTACACCAAATACTATTAATGTTGCCAAAGTATAAAGGTATTTTTGCAATTTAAAATTTTTCTTATGAATTGATTTTTGGGCAAAGATACCCCTGTGGGCAATGTTGGCCAATATGACGGTAGTAAAATATCTATGTCAGGGTTAGAATGTCATGATTAATTTTTAAGAAGCAAATCCTGTAATACCTACTGTTCTTCGTGTTTTACGAATATTATTTGTTGTAAAAGTTTCCGCTTAGCAACAGTTGTACATAATACATTAACTACAATGAATTATGACGGTTAATGTGGTAGGCTCAATTAAATCTATCGACTCACTTGGTGGGCAACGGGTCGAGGAAATGTTCGATAAATTCTCTCTTCACCTCCAAAAGTATATGAAACTCGGACGAGTTAGGCGACCAGTCTGCAAAGTGCGCCAACTTCTGTAAATTACATTTAATTGTTCCCATTTCTTTGCTGCACAATAAAGCTTTTATTTCAACGTTTGCAAAGTTTAAGTCACTTTTATTTATGTTGGTACTACAGTCCTTTGAATACTTTCGGCCCAGGACTTCAAAACTCTGGAATCTATTAATATAATTGAGTCTTTTATTGTCGGAATAAAATGAAAGGGCTCTCTAATGTTTGCAAAATTTTAAGCACGTAAATTTTGGAAGGTATTAATTTAATTTGATATTTAAATTCAAAGAGTGAATTTATTTGAGACAATTAATTATTATTTGAATTGAACTTATAAACTAAATTAGAAATAAATAATATTTATTTATCTCTAGTGGGATATAACCTCAAAAAAATTATCAAAATCTTGATCACAGATGACGTCATCGCGATCGTGGTCCAAAAGCTCCGTGAAAAACAATGTCATTTTATCAGTCTGTACAGGGCTCAGCTGTGCCAAGGGCTGCTCCTCTTCTAAATCTAGGCATTCCAGGTCTTCGCTGCATCGGTTCACCCACGTGGCTGTTGAAATAAAAATGAATTGTTGTGAAATTGTATTTTGATAATCAATTAATTAAAAAACACTTATCCTGATTGATTAATCTTCTTTGATATCTAGGTAATTGAGCTCATATATGATCGATGACCGACGATCGACCTATCATGACATCATCTATATGTTAGCTGTTAATTAGGAAGTTAATATCAAATGAAATGAATGGATTTCGATTTGGTTAATAGATTAGTCCATTATTAACCTTCTACATTGATGAGGCCGCGCTTGGTTTGGTCCAGTATGAACAAAACCTTTAACTATTTGTAAATTACTTGTACCTACCTAACGATGAAACGAAAAGGCAACAACACATTTAAAATAAGCTACATATGGTTTTTACAAGGTTTTTACAAAAAATATAATCCTTTATCGATGCCCATTGCACATCCATTTTCTCTTAAAAGTTAAAACAGATTACATCTTACTATGAAGGTGTTAAATTAAATTTAGGTAAGAAAGAACTCGTCGAAGTAGTAAGTACTCTCATTGAAATTAGATTATGACGTAATTCCTTACATGCATGTTTTGTGTGGTTTTTACGTAGAATTAAAAACTCTATATACGTGATTTAACATTATAATACGGTTTGCGTGTCCCATATCACTTGCCTGACGTCTGCGACTTACTCTAATTACATTACCCCAGTGAAATACACGCTAACAACACAATCACGGCTCAAATCTAACTGTAACTTGTAAGTACCTACTAGGGCATAAGATTAGGTTTAGACGTTTATGAATATGTTACTATCCTTGCAATTTTGAAAATATTCAAAAGATTTTGACTACTGTGGAAGAAGGAAGTTGGAATTCTTCCATCTAAAAGGGAGCGAGGTGTAGCAACACTACGATTTGATGATTTGGAATCACATTTGGAATGTTGTTCTTAAATAAAGAATAAAGAATTGGTAGCTTTATAAAATAAGCATTAGCAGCAGGAATATAAGTAGATAACCACCCCTATTCTGTGCAGATAAGTCTTCTAATACAATTTAAAAGAGAAAGGATAACTAATAATGGGTTTCCGTATTCAAAATAACAACAATGACTACAGTCTACAAACTTTCATCGGCTACGCCGGTTTTTAGTTAAGTAATGTTAATAAAAAGTTTTGTTTGCAATAAACTTCCTCTGCTGAAATGCATGTGTTGGTACCTACGAGGTAAAACTATGTTTATTTATATTTTTAACTTGACTACTTTTATTTAATAAAAAAAATAATTAAGTTGTTTGAATTTGTCTAAAGCTTTGTTATGTACCTATCTAAAAACATCTTATAGCGACGTTTATTTACAAAGACCATGAATACTGTTAATTACACAGTTCAATTAATTAATTTGATTATAAAACTGTGTGGTTTCAAAGTCAAAGAAGCAGCAAATTGATATGCACGCAAAAGAGAGCGTGTTCAAAGAAAAACAAGACATACAAAGCATCGAAACAGTTTGGTATTACAAAGGCTTGCAGGCTACATCTAAAATGGTACCTACATGTTATATGATCTCGTAAACGTGTATTGCCGTAAATCTCGCCATTCGGACAGGGGTTTTCAATAAAGTTCATGAGTGCTTTGTACCGGTGTGTTTGATACGTGATCTATCTTCATGTTTTCGACATTTCGTCGAAATATCAGTTATTTTTGATGGATATTACTTTATCATTTCATAGAGAGATATTTCCACGACTATTTATTCTAAATGTCCTAACCTACACGGTATAATAACTCTTTAATTGTAGGTACTTCAGTCATCCGCGCTTGTTGCACAGATTTTGTTCGTGGTGTCCTCTCTATAATAATACCTCAATGACTTCAGTGCAGAAATTACAAATGTAAATACAGCAAATTAAGTTTAACAATAAATGAACGATACAAGTATATTTTATCTAATAATAGGTACCTTTACCATACACGCCATTCAGGCTTACCTACTTATTATTTTTATGGCGACGGTCTATGTTGCGGCTCTTGAAGGAAATTATGTTAGTTGGTACTAGAGCTTGGTTTTTTATAGGTTTGCAAAAACAGAGTCATGTCACCCACGTGTGAAATATCCATTATCTAGATACATATACACTCACCGGCACGGAATCTTGGCCACGGGCTCGGTATATAATATACAATAAATTATAATACACTATCAGCCGTACAAATAAACGAGTTATAACATTTTATGAAAAGAATAAACTAAGAATAAGGAAAAATCATACAAATAAACACGTAATAAATGAAACCTAGTATAACTTCGTAATAAGTATTCATACTAATGCTATTTCGTCCTTATTCGGGCTACCACCCTAGTATAAGTCTGACATAACTGAGTTATAACGTATCTTTTAGTACATTGTGCTGTGTTTTACAAGTTTTAGAACCAATTTTCAATCTAAATTTGACATAATAGCAATGAGAGTAATACGAGAAGTAGAAAAAGTTAAGCAAATTAATAATTTCATTACGTACCTATTGAAATGGAAAATTTTGTATGAAATGTCAAAATATACGAAATTATGAAAAACCCTTTTGATATTTATAATGATTTATTTATTTACGACATGCGCCAAACCATACATACATAAAACACTTATTTCTAAACTTATCACAATAATATAAACTTTCGTTGAAAATATAAATCTTCTAAGCCGAGTTGTATGTTTTGAGCTGTTTTGAGTACCAGTTATTTGGCAATTCTCAATCTCAAGGTGGGTTTATCTTCTGTTCTCCGGATATTGGATAGCGTTCTCTTTCATTTGCTTGCATATTTAATGATATATTTAAATTATTTCAAATAAATATTTAAAAAATAAATAAACAGAACATCGTATGATGAAACTTCACAACAAATTCGACGAAGTCAAACGAGCGTCAAAATGACAGCACCAAGGTTTAACCGTAGACAATTTCAATGTTTTTCATAATTTTGTGAATGAATTGCTACGTTGCCGTTCCGCGCCTATTGCATAGCGTGAGCATAGTTACATCGACGTTATTCGAAATTTATTTGTAAGAAATTATGACATCCTTATTCTTTATTTATTCTTATCATATCTATTCATTGCATAAGGTTTGAATAAGTAAGTTTTTATTTGTACGGCTGTTGTGTAAAACACTATGGTAAAACACCCACATATAATAATTATTATGATACATATTTAATTTTTACAAAATTCTCTGTATAACAACAATTACTAATAATAGTTCCATGGTTACAAATTAAAGGCTAACCCAGATAAGTTTCAGTAAACAGTGGTAGCTCGATTAATATTTCATGAACGGAATACAAACGAATCAAACGCTAGTTCGGCTCGAATATTCCTTTATTCTACAGTACGTTCCGGCTCAAATGAAAATGCAAAAAGAATAAAACATGGCCATATTCGCTGTTCGGTATCCGCTCGGATAGTACCTAATAATTTACGAAACGCTTTAAGCAGATACTGCAACGAATTGTTATGAAATATGGTCATGTTCGTCCCATCATAAGTGATAAATTTGTGTGCAATGAAATAATTGCAGTCGTTATTCAAAAGGACTTTATTACTGTTAAATTACAAATTCAGAGATACGACTACCGTTTTAAATGCGTTTCGTTGGCTTTTTCTTTGTTTTTTGTTTATTCACAATTTTCTTAGGTTGCTTGGTGACTTTTCCTTTTTCGTTTTGTGTTTTAACGTTCCGCGTCATCATATTCTTGAATTTATAGAAGCCTTCCTCTTTAATATTACTATTCCTGGTAACGCGTTTCATAACCCCTTCATTGGGTTTTGAAACCATTTTATTTTTATTTTGTTGCTTTTCAACTTCATTATCTTTTAGTTTAGAGTCTTTAGTCATGATTGAATTCACGTTTGCTTAAAGATAATTAGCGACGGACTAAAAATCGTCATTATAATAAGCCTACGGGATTGCAAATTTTCCTTGTCAAAATCATAGACTTTGGTCAGTTTGTTTTTGGTTATCAAAAAGAAAAAGTTTTTAAGTATCCGATAATTTATGGTTTATTAATACGGTACGCTTTTAATTTAGAGGAAAGTTGCATAAATTCTGTAGGATGTATTTAATATTGTTTTTCTTCATAATCGTCACATTATAATGTTTTAAAGAGACACTTATTTCAACTACCACCAGGTTTCTTGTTTGATTTTTATAAAATCTACGCTACACTTCTAAACTGGGAAAAACGATGCACGAATAGAGCTCAAATTTGTCTACACGTTATAAATATTCATTTCTAATTTATCTTTCGAAGCACAACGTGCCACACTAATGTTTGTTAGGATACACCTAGTAAATTATATTTACTGCTAATTAACAACTAGTACGACTATTAAAAACTTACTCCAAACGTGCACACTCCATCCGTGTTGTTTTTCCCCTTCACTATGCCCCGCCTCCTGCATCTGTGCTGCTGCCTCTCCCTCCGGTAGCGTCCTCCAACGTTTGAGCAGCTCTTTGGTTTTATCTTTGGTCTTATCGCATGCCTGCTTCCAGTTTGTGAAGTATTTGCGTGATACCTTCGGACTGAGGGATGCTTTCGAGTCCTGCCTGTAAAGAAGATTAATATCTGAATACCCTGCGGTAATGTTTATGTAATGTTCTTCAAAAATATACTTGTTAATAATCAATCCTTCATATAAACCAGATTTATATAGGGAGATGTAAAAGATTAGGTACTATGCATTCGTAGTTTTTGAATTCTTAATTATCTTGTTGAGGTGCTATGTTTTTATTGGTGATTATTTTTAAAATAATGTGCGAACACTGTTATATTATTTGTAATTTTCAGTTTTATAGAATTAAAATCGTATTAATCGTAGTAAGATCGTATTTGATTAAAAAAGTCTTGAACATTGCCAAATGTCCATTTCTTCTACAAAGAATAATTGTTATACACATTTTATAGATTCTTACAAGGTACGAAAAACAAATGGCCCCATTTACATAAATGAGAAACATTTACCCTTTGCAATAACAATCATCTTTGCTCATCTCACTGTTTACAATAAAATTTAACGACTTTGTGATACCCTGATAATGCCATTTTACCTGGAGTTCGTAAAGCTGGTCTGTTTTATAAATAACATATTTATGTATATGTTTTATTTGCATTTCAGTTTTTTATGGAGAAAACGACTACGAGTTACGAGTACCTCCGCTATACTATTGGCATAATTATTCGTTTAAAGGTAGAGCTCATAGAAATATGGCTCTAGTTGCATAGACCAACGAGGCAATAGACATATTAAATGATCTTTTATAAGTATGAATCTCAAATCTGAAAATTGCACCAAATTATAGATGCTGATGAACCGAAACCTGTTATTTTGTATACAGTTAGATACATTTGAATATAGGCTAGTTAACCAACCCACTGCCCAATTTCGATCAATCTAATGCCACTTCATTGTTACGTGCATTAAGCTAAACAATATTATGCAAATGAAGTATATGATGCCAATGATGAACGCTTTCGGATTACTAGTGATTAACTGCCTAGATTATCATAGGTATATTCATAAATGAAATAGCTTATAAATTCATAATTAAGTTGTTATATGTTTTGTTGCTTTATGTAAATACTAGCTTTCCACCCACGGCTTTACCCGCGTTTTCAAAGAAATACCCGCATAGTTCCCGTTCCCGTGGGATTTCGCGGGATAAAATCTATCCTATGTGTTAATCCAAGTTACTCTATATATGTGTGCTAAATTTCATTGTAATCGGTTCAGCAGTATTTGTGTGAAAGAGTATCAAACACACACATACACATCCATCCTCACAAACTTTCGCATTTATAATATTGGTAGGATAGGATGTAGGTACCTGGATACATAATATACTTTTTATAGATGTTAAATTTTAAAATTATACAAGCTTTAAAAAAGGGAAAAATAAAGATAATTTATAATTAGAGAACACATATCTCCCAACATTTGCATTAAAACTACGTAAAGTCACGTCATCGTATAATCCAAGATAAAATAAAAGATATCTTGGAGGCGGGACAATCCGCAATCTTATAGGTATTTTTATCTTATCTCACTTATGCAATATTTGACATGTTTTTTCCTCAAAGTAAATTTACATATCTATATGTATCATCAATGTTTTTGTGCGGATAGTCACGGTGATGTGAAAACACTTTGATTTGCAAATAATAGGAGCGGTCACATTGGCGATCTATAAAGATCCGATTTCAGGGACAACTAAACGAGGTAGAGCTGAGTAATGTCATGACTTTAAAAAATATGGTAACTAAATTTCAAACTTCCTAACGTTATGATTCCACTTTTTGACCCATTGAGCCCGAACGGCCCGATCGGTCCACGACACAGTAGATTTTCTATTGTGTCTGTGATTCCGGGGCCTGAGTTATTAAGGATTAAAAATTATAACAACATAGGCGAAATAAATTCCGCGGTGGAAACTAAGATGTGTAATACAAGAGAATGAAAAATGAAAATACTGTCTTGTTTACAATAATGGTCCGGGAGCCAGCAGCAGATTTTATGACCAAGTTCCTCTCAAGCGGTAATTAGTAAAATGCATCAAAGTATAGTATTATGAAGCCTCGTGAACGTCAGCTGGAGCTCGGTTGGGGGGAAGAGCGGTTGTAGCCTCCCGTATCAGCTGACGGTTTTTCCACCAAGATACAGCCAGCTGACATATATATTTATCCACAGTTACATATAAGCTATCATCAGGTAAATTTTTGTTTGAGAGGAAATAACGGAAAATAAATTTTTCTTTAAATTTAACTTTCATGTTCGAGACACCAGCTGACGTATAATACACCATGTTGTAACCAGCTGACTATTTTTTTTCGTTGAGATATTGGGTTAGCTACAATTTGACAAATTTTTAGCTGAGAGGAAATGAATGAATGAATGTATTTTTTTTCCTATGTGCGTGGGAGGCTACAACCGCTCACCCCCCCAACCAAGCGCCAGCTGACGTTCACGAGGCTTTATAATACTATACTCTCATGCGTCTGACGAATTATCTCTTGAGAGGAAATAGTTAACCAAATTTGCACCTGGCTCCCTAACCATAAATCTTTTTTAATTTTATTCTGCAGTGTTTAGTATATCTGTGGTTGAGTACAGCCTTATTATTTCCGGTGACTATATATTTGTATTGATAAAAATAACTTATCAGTGATTCTTGTTCACGTTTTTATTTTAATAATGATTGATTCTTTTTTTTATCTTTGTTAAGTTAAGAATATATTTTCATACAAACATGATAAATAAAAATATTATATCGCATAGCCGTGACTAATTGGGTTTTTGTAAATTATATGAGAAAATTATATACCTACTCTGTCTGTGTGTAAATTAATACTCAAAGCAAGGGCGGATCCAGCCTTAGTGCCAGCGGGGGGTCACATAGACGTGGGCAATTTTCAAAAGCTATATTTTGGTAATTTAATTGATACGTAGATTTTAAAAAAATTGGTCAAGTGCGAGTCGGATTCGCGAACCAAGAGTTCCGTACAAACATTTTTACGGTTTACGGTTTAAGACATTTATTTCTCAAAAAGATTACATTTGAATCACTTACAGAGAAATAATAATATAAAATAGAAACATTTTTGCTCGCTTATCGTTGTACGTAGTAAGTAGTTTGTTAACACAAATAGAATACATCCAACAAGAATAACAAAAAAATGAGCGGTAATTTTTATAAACATAAATTCAGACTACCCCAACGACATTCTAAAGATATAAGGCATGTGTTCTAGGTAAAGATATGCTATTTTTATAAGATATGAAATTAGTTTAATTTTTGTTAACACTTTGTTTTTACTAAATATATAATTATGTATTTTAATAGTAAAAGTATAATTTATAGGTTTTATTAATGTTTATTTTTTATATTTATTTATATATTTTTATATATACATATTTTTTTTTATAATTATTTAGTCTAAAAGATGTTTCTTTAGCAATTTCTTGAAATTAGTTATCGATTTGGCTTCTTTAATATTTTTAGGCAATTTATTATACAATTGAACTCCTTCAAATAAGATACTCTTTTTCCCGTAACTTGTCCTGGTACAGGGCAGGGCTATATTGTTTGCGCGCCGAGTCATACGGTTTGTGTGTTGTATATTGGTGGAAAAGTTAATTAGAGAATGAACATTTTTAGTCAAGATTTTTTTTATTAACAGACATACATTAAATTGATAAGTTTGAGCCAGATTCATGAGCCGAGTTTTTTTGTATATGAGTGACGTGGGTGTTCGAGATTTATATTGAAATAAAGTTTTTATAATTTTATTTTGTGTTATGTATTTGCAATTTTTTCAAATTTGTTGCTGATCCTGAACCCCAAACCTCGATTAGATAGTCAATATGTGACTTGACTAGGCTATTATAAATTGAATACCGCACTTTTTGTGGTAGACAACGAGCAATAGGTCGTAGCACGCCTATCAACGAAGTAAGTTTTTTACGTACTTTTTCGATGTGGGCTTTCCACGTGAGTTGTTTATCGAGAAGGAGACCGAGATATTTTTCTTCGTTTACTTTTTTTATCGTTTCTCCGTTTATGGACAATGGATTGTAGGAGCCTATTTTCTTATTTTTTGCGGTAAAAATGATGTAATTGGTTTTGGAGGCGTTTATCGTAAGTAAATTTGATTGAAACCATCTGTTTAATATGTTAAGATCTTTTTGGGCTTGATTTACTACAATATCAATAGAATTACCATAGTAGAACAAGCATGTGTCATCAGCATATAAAGTAATCTCTCCGGTTAATCCTATTTCGTGAATGTGATTTTTATATGTTTTAATATTAAATTTATGCTTTTTGCAATTTTTCCTTTATCTGTGCTATAAGACGTAAGGGCGTATTCAGAAAGAAAGCTTCGCTTATAAGCGCTTATCGGCGCTTGTCAGCGCTGGTAACCCGCGCAGGAAAATATATGAACATGACAAGCGCCGATAAGCGCTTATAAGTTTCAAGCTTTCTTTCTGAATACGCCCTAAGTTTCTATTAAATAAAGATTAAATATCAAGATTCTGTGTTCACGGGAAAGTACCCTGTAGGTTTTGATTCCTGGCAACACTTGCGAATGTTGATAAGCATGAAATGTATGTTTTAGCAATTTTTCCTCCATCTGTGCTGACACAAGTAGCACAATACCTATAGATTTTGATTCCCTTGCGATAATGTCGAAATTTGCGATAATTTACAGCATAAACGGCTGTATCTTTTGATTGCGTTGGCTTATAAGTTTGATTTTTTCAAAGCTTTAAGGAACCGTAGATTTGAGTATTCGGTATGAATTTCAGATTGATACCTCCACGCGTTCCTGAGAAAAAGGGTCTGGACAGGCAGACAAAGTTGAAAAATATATATTTTTTGCAATTATTCCTGTATCTGTACCATAAGATGTTGCTTTGTACCGAATTTTAAGATTCTGAGTTTACGGAAAGTACCCTGTAGGTTTTGAGTTTTGATTCCCTTGCGAATGTCGAAATTTGCGAAATTTTTCGGCATTTACGGCTGTATCTTCTGATTCGTTGACATAGAAGTTTGATTTTATTATAGCGTAAAGGTATTATAGACTTGAGTTTTTGGTATGAATATCAAGTTAATACATGTCAGTTAATACAGCGTTCATGAGTAACAGGGTTGTACCTAAGTTAAAAAATTTTCAAATTTTTTTTTTATATTATAATCCAAGGAAAAATTCATGCTTTTCGCAATTAGTAAACAAAGTCGTTGTCTCTGTGCCTATGTCCCTATGTATGATTAAATCTTTAAAACTACGCAACTAATTTCGATGCAGTTTTTTTTAAAGATAGAGTGATTCAAGGGGAATAGTATATAATTTATAAGGTTTTAGAGAAAGCGGGCAAAGCCGCGGGTGGTAAGCTAGTCTGCGTTATAAGACGTTTGATTGTACTAAATTTCATGACTCTGTGTACTCGGGAACTACCCTGTAGGTTTTGATTTCTTAGGGAGTGTCGAATTTTGCGAAAAATTTCAGCATTTACAGCTGCATCTTTTGATTGCGTTGGCTAAAACGTTTGAATTTTTCACAGCATCAAGGGACCGTAGACCGTAGGATTTCGACATTAGCAAGGGAATCAATGCCTGCAGGGAGCACCCTGTCCCGTAAACACAGTCTTGAAATTGAGTAAAAAGTATCGTGTTATAGCACAGATGTAGTAATAACTGCGAAAACCCTAATTATTTAATTAAATTAAATAAAAATATATTTTTAAATAATTTTAAACTAACAATCCCTTTACTCATGAACATCTACATGTATTTAATTGATATTCACATCAGAACTCAGGTCTATAATAACTTAAATCTGTTATTTAATTCAAATTCTATGTCAACGCAATCTGAAGAAAAAGCAATTAGAGCCGCATATTCTGTAATTCGCAACTATACTTGCAAGGGAATCATCAATCAAAACCTACAAGGTACTTCCCGTGAACACAGTCTTGAAATTTGGTTAAAAGCAACGACGTAAGCACTTACAAGCACAGATAAAGAAAAAAATCCTTTGAACAAAATTGTAAGATACAACATAATGAAAAAATATGTTTGCTCGGAGTCCTCGGTGCGCGAGTCCGACGCGCATTTGGCCGATTTTTTGTTGTAATTTGACTGTATTTTCTATTGTTCATTTAAAAAAAAATTTGCTATTTTATGTCTTATCCACGAACTGGGATATTTCGATATTTGAGGTTTTGTGTGAAAAGTGTAACAGCAAAAGTTGTAGAAAAAAAATTAATTACATACAACTTTACCATTACACTTTATTCCGCAGTTATAGATTTTTTCAAAAATCGAAAAACCTTTTTTTTGTCCTTAAAATACAGGTCGACCCTAATAAACTTTTTCTATAATTTTTGTTATATTCTCTTCCGTTACCGTTTGTAATTGATTTCATTGTTTCAAAACTTTCAACAAAATTCAATAAAAACAATATGTTGAACAGTATTAATTTGTCAATTTAAAAAAGTTAATATTAAATTAGTGGTCCACTTAGGTCGTGGACCTAGCCCAGGGGGGGGTCATGACCCCGTGACCCCACCCCTGGATCCGCGCTTGACTCAAAGGGCCGATTTTTCAATCGATGGTTAAAACTTATCCGCTTAATGAAGATAATATAAAAATGTCACCCGTAAAAAGTCAAATACGGCCAAAAAATACATTTTTGAAATGGTAGTTTAGTACGTTATTCGACGAATAAGTATTAACCAAGGATTGAAAAATCAGCCCTAATAAGCATTATTATTTACTTATGGAACTTCATTTCACATTACAATTAATTACAAATAAACTATTCGAATCTCCTTTCATTTATTCCTATATAGGTACATAGGTATGTATATAGGATTAGAGATCTGAATCTTTTGGTTGGTGGTGTACACTTGAGTAAGGAATATGGGTCTCATGGATATTGTAAAATTTTATTTATGTTGGAAGTCACGAAGGAAAGTAACTCATAAATAATATATCTAAGCTTTCTCAAGGGACAACACGCAGTTTCAATCGAATTATTCATTCAGAATTATTCAGAGACTACCTACCCGTAACTCAACGAAGATTCAAAATATGGTCCACATGCTCTACTTACGAATTACACTGTTTTTTTTTGCAAAATTGGTAAAAATAAGACTCTACTTACTTAATAGAGTTTACTTGTTATCGACAAGGCGCAAGAACGATGATGATTTATCTCAAAATAATTCGCAGTTTTGTCTCATTAGGCATTGTAGTACCTATTCTGAATATAGACATTAGGTACTTACTGTAGTTAACTATTTTTAAATTATTCTCAAAGTATATTTCATTGGTTCAATGTTGTGATCATAAATTTTACCTAATATTACAGTCACACTTATTCCTCAATGTTCACAATACGTACGCGGTAAACAGTCGTCATAAAAACTACTAACGACAGCGCAAACAACCAAATAAACCATAATATTGTAGGAAAAATGTTATTTTCTATTAAAACAGTTTTTATTGTGAGTCTGCACATGAATTTTACAGGCAATTCATAAACTACTGCTGTGACATATTATATTTGCTCCATTTCACTCGAAACGTGTTTTGAACATTTCTGATATGAATGCATTGCTTGCTCAGTATAGAGATTAGGAATATTTACGGCTTGAATATTAAATAAATAGCAATGTATTTCTAAATTCGTTGTATGAGAAATATATGTACCTACTTACTTAGCTGATAATATAATTTAATTAATTTTGTAGCTGTATCATATGTCTGGCAATGTACCTATCTACATTCCCAGATCTATCCAATAGGCAGACACAATTTCATGAGAATCGGTCCAGTTGTTTCGAAGGAGTATGGTAACGTACAATGTGGCAAGAGAATTATAACTACCTACATATAGAAATTAAATAGTACAAGTACAAACATACAATTTACCCAATATTTATTTGTTACAAATCCGATGATTTGATGTTTTTCACGTCTGATTGTGTCGCACAAATACCACAACTTCGTTTGGCACTGCACAAAAACGTTTGTTAATAAAATTTATCCTCATAAACTTATATATCAATATTATTCTGGTGTACGTCATGAATCATGATGCATTGGAGATCCGTATCTTATCAATAAAAAGCTGCTAAGTTAAATATATCCTCAGTTGTTTTTGGTTAGGTACCTACGCCTATACTAACGCCTAAAATAGAACCACAGAGTCTATGGTTCGTTTGTTACATGGTGTGGTATTTGTATGATTAGAAATCTATTAGCCAAGAAGAAAATAGGTGTAGATATATGTAGATGTACTCTATATTTTATTTCTGAATTAATAGGTAAGTAAATTTCATAATTAATTTACACCATTCCTATTCTGATTTATTCTTTGTCTTTAAAATTATAAAATGTTTACTTCTACATATTGTATATGGAAGGTTATTTCAATGAATATTTATTTTGTTCAGAACTCGCAGTTTTTAATTATATTCTTACTTAATAGTTTTTATTGGATTGATATGATAATGAGATTTAGTTATTAAACAATAAGGTGAATGACATATGTTTGGTATAAAAATCTATTAAGAGGTAATTAATGTTAAAAATGACTAAAGCGTGACACATCAATTACACAACTAAGATATGATTAATAGATTATTAATTTATTTTACCTATATCATTTGATATCCATTTAAAGTAGATTTACCTGAAGCATTATAATTTTAATTGATCGAAAATTCCTTAATTTATATATCACCAGCTTTCCGCCCGCGGCTTCGCCCGCGTTTTGTGAGAAAAACCCGTTCCCGTAGGATTTCCGGGATAAAACCTATCCTATGTCCTTTCTCGGGTATCAAAATATATCTATACCAAATTTCATGCAAATTGGTTCAGTAGTTCAGGCGTGATTGAGTAACAGACAGACAGACAGACAGAGTTACTTTCGCATATATAATATTAGTATGGATAAAGTTCATATTCAACCGTTAACACTTTTTATAAACTCGTCTTGTTTGTAAAAATAAATATACCGTAAAGAGTAAACAAACTGCAGGACCCTCTAGAGACTACTTTCTTTGAGTCGAAACAAATATTGCTGCGAAATATTCTGGAGACTTTTGACGTTTAATTTTAACACATACATTTTTTATAAAATACCTACATATTATTTTAGAAAGATATGAGATATGTATTTCATAACGTATACAATATACTTACAAGATTATTCATGTAATAGTCTTTAGTTTGTACAATAGAATTGATAGTATAGATAACAATGGAAAATACATTTTATTAACACAAACTAAACCGCTTACAAATTGTCAGCACTAGACAAAATTGAAACGGGACCAACCGGAAGGCACCAGCTTTCAGATAAAAAAGAATGATCAAAATGGATTCACAAAGTCGGAAGTTCTGAGGAAACAAATAAAAAAATGCAGTCGAATTGAGAGTCATCAAAATTTTTTTAAGTTGGTTTACCTATATCAGGACATTTATGTTTTGTCACTATGTGGGGTAAATTAACAACAGATATGTTGCCATTTTTAAAAAGAAGTAGTGATTAAGATGGGTTCGGAAGATAACAGCAGGAAGGGTCGAACATGGGACCAGAGATCACACTTCGAACATTGCAAAGAAGTGATAATGATTATCTATTTATTAGCTTTTGCTGGTGTTTTCTAAACTAATTAAATTTTAAATTAACAAGAAACCTGAATTTGTGCAAAATAGATTGTATTTTTGTGCCTTTTTATACAATAATTTAGGTCGTTGAGTTGCTATTAAATAAAATAAACGTATTCAGTGATTTTATCAGTTTATATGCAACAACATCAGATAACGGTTTAAATATAAAGAATGACTATAAATAGATATTTTGCGGTGAAACTGGTTTAGCAATGTATTAATACAACAAAGATTTAAGGTGCAGTTCTTTTTCTACTGATGTTTGTCCTTTTCCGTTCCTTCCTACCACTTTTTTTCAATTCATAAAAAATAAATCTCTTTATATTTGCACCTTGTGTTTTCTTCTGTGGTTTTCTTGCACAGACACTTTGTCCTACACATTTGACAGTATATTTAATAGTTGTTTTTACTCTATTAGATTTTAATCGATATTCTCAAAACGACGGAAGATTCTCGTAGCATTTTTTACCTGTCAAGCGTTTCCTTCGACGTGTCACTAGCCCTGGACAATTTCCTCTGCCTCAAGCTACCATCCTCACTGGGTGACTTCTCTGGTGGTAATTTCAGCTCCTTCTCCTGTTTGCCAGCCTTGCTTGCTTCTTCGTTCTTTACCTTCACGGGCGACAGGCTGCCCGGCTTGTCATGCCGTTTCATCTCCATATTTCAGTGTTTGACCACATCCTGGCTGGCTGGAACAATAATTAAATAACATTTTAATCATCTTCTGTATAAAGAACGTCTGTTAACATAAGAAACTGGGAAACAAGGAGTATTAATTGCGTAGTCATCGTGTTATGACTCTTCTGATCTCTAAATAAATGCTGCTTATAAATAGAAAGAACTTGTCGTTGACATTTTTGGTTTTATGGCATTCAAATGCTTTATAAATATAAATTTATAAAGAATTTAAAAAAAATTATCTCGAGGCGGGACTCGAATCCGCATCCTTTCACGCCAATCCGGGGTGGACGCCTGACCAACTTGTTTTTCTTTTCGAAAACAAAAGCACATACATTACAGTATAATTTAGTTCAAATCTAGAGTTTTATTATGTACATGCTACAAGCTGGTATCTCATTCATTTATAATGTTCATTCAACTCTTATCTTAGCATTATATTAAAATGAAATTTTGAACAGATTCAAGATTAACATATAAGCCGTAGGGTACTTATTTCCTCGAATAACCTCCGAGCAAGCGGCTAGTTAATAAATAGTAATTAAGATGGTTACAGAACAACATTACAGAAGCATGATGTTTCTTTCAAGTAGCATAACCATAAAATGTATAATAGTGTAACTGGAAAAGATAAAAAACTCTTACTGATTTTAATAGAGCAAAGTATAAAATAAAAAATATAAATAAATTCCGTTTATTTTATAATTAGGTACCTAGTGTGGATGCATAGATGTTTTTGACAACAAGCAATCAATATTCTGCATTCAAATAAATATTTTTATTGCGGACGAATTTTTTAATTCTTAAAAGAAATTAAATCTGATGTTTATACATAACATAAGCATAATAATTATGGATTGGACGAGCTTACTAAACTTTAGTAATTATCATTTTTACCCGACTGCCAAAGAAGGAGGGTAATGTTTTTCGAGTGTATGTAAGTATGTATGTATGTCTTTTCCTTTGTGACCACCTGTAGCCTAAACGGCTTGATGGGTTTTGATGTATGAGGTATCGTTAGATTTGTCTTGATTACGGGAGTGTCATAGGATACATTTTATCCTAAAAGTCCCACGGGATAAAGACATAATAATATTTTTTCTAAATTTCCCTTTAAAAAAATATGTATGCGGTATCATTAGATTCATTTCAATCACTCTTTTTTTAGTGTGCAGTCGGGTATTTTGTTTTTTTAATAATTTACTTGTTAATCTGCGTGCTTTAGACAGATACCCAGTTGTTTTGCGAAAATTGTTTTAGAAGTATTTCACACAATATACACCCCTCATGTCAGCGATATTTAAAATTCACTCCCATTTATAGTCTACTCAGCGTTTTTCAAACGTTGATAAATTACAACAGAAATGCTATTAGAATTTTGATGAAAATTACACGCAACGAATGAACACGGCGTGAAAAATAATGTTTTAAAAAATTGGTAGTACCTCTCATACCCATATCGTAAAATTTTCCTTTAAATTACTCGTACATTTAATAAACTCGTTTACAAAATAATCGAGTTAACAGAACTTCTATTTTGCCACAACACTAAGCCACAACAATAAAGATTAAAACTACAACTAAAATTAACTTTAGGATGCATAATTTTAAATCAAAACCAACTCAGTTAAAAACATCGACTAATAATTCCATCACAGATAGGTTTCAACTTTCAACCTGTCTGGATCGAGAGATCGGATAAAATAATAAACACGGACAGATTGAAGTGTGAATTATTGAAACTTCGACGTTGTCAGCCCTCATAGGGATTGAGATGGCACAGGGGCGTATCGTGATAGGAATTTATTCGTTGCTTTCAGTTTGTAGAGATATGTAAGAATGAAGATTTCTTAAATTACACTCTTTTTAAGGGTGCACCTAGTCTGTAAAAATGTGTAGTAGTAATATTAGTTTTATACGTCTGTGAGATAGGCATTTTGTCATTCTTTTTTTAAATTTGAAAGTTTGATTTTTTTTAAATAATCGACTACACTCTTTAAAATCAACTTGTGGTGAGTGCATTAATTGAAAATTGCATTATCGAATAAAAGGTACCTTACCTAGTAAAACTATCTATGTTTTGTTTACAATATATTACCACCAACACGCAACCACAGGCTGATATCGCAAAAAGGTTCCCATAAATTCGACTCTGGAATGGACACATTTGTTTTGCTGTATAAAATATGCAAATAGGAGGCCTCTTGGTAGCGTCACGGGCAACATATGGCAACTTTTACTGCCGAAAAACAAAACTGTACATATAATATAATACTATGTACGTACGGGTTTGTTTTACTACGTATTATGCAAGGTCGTTAAAACGGTATGTCGCGAGTTGAAATTAATAAAGTAACGCGACCATGTTTTTATTGGTTCGCTTCACGCCCCATTGTTCCTGCAATATTGCTTTTAACATGGAAATCGAACGCCGTGTTTATTTACAATGGAAATCTATTCAGATTTACCGGGAATTGTAACGTTCCAACGCGATATGGACATAAAAAAACAATTTTAAATGAGTTGTGCATTGTCATATTATGTGGACTTCATTATGACCTATATTTCAGCTCTTTTATTCGTACAATAGTGTTTGTGTTTTTTTTTTGTTTCAGGGAAATAGGTTATACCTAAAGCTTAATTCATAGTCTGTGAAAACTGTTTGTTATTATTTTATTCGTTTGAGTAACTTTACTACAAAGACGGCCGACGGGAGCAGCCAAGACGTAGGTAGGTACTTACAAAATGAGTTTTTGTTTGTATAAAATAGTCTGTCAAACAATTTAATGCATTGTATAATAGCTTCATAGTTCATAGATAGAGTTTATATTATCTTGTTTAACACAGTAAACTACTTTATAGGCGATGTCTACAGCAATGGCTGTACTAAAGTTT
This sequence comes from Colias eurytheme, assembly GCF_061535395.1. Taxonomy (NCBI): domain Eukaryota; kingdom Metazoa; phylum Arthropoda; class Insecta; order Lepidoptera; family Pieridae; genus Colias; species Colias eurytheme. The sequence continues at coordinate 4,719,574 of NC_142999.1, read as the reverse complement.
CTTAACTAAGTCCTTTCATTGAAGTGCTCGGTTAACTCTATTTACTGTCCTTGGTTTGAATAACATTCACAATAACTTGGTGTTAACGTTAGGGATTGTCTAGTTAGAATTATTAATACTTTGGAGTATTAGATCTTGTAATTCGATAATACGGTTATGGAATCTTGGAAAGGTCTTTTCAGAGAAATGGTTGGAAATTAATGAAATTCTATTTTGAAATTAACAAAGGATTTTAAATATTTATTAGAATTATTTTAGAGATTTTATCATAGTTATTATTTCATTCATATAATTAATGGATGATTAAATAATAACTTAATTTTTTCCTTACACGGATGATGTTTTAGATAAGGTATATGACGTGTTCCATCATCTACACCTTATATTACACAAAATAATTTATTCTCTTTTAATTATAACATATTATAGTTATTATCATCATAATATTTAACAAAATTATCAGCGGATGGTATTCTCATGAAAATGTAAAGTAGACGTACATGCAAAAGTTTAGTGACGTTAACATGAGCGCTTTTGAGAGGATGTCAGTCAAGTTGACTACTGCACCACACCAATTCACTGTTCTGAAGTTTATCATCCGTAAAACGTTATTTGCCTTTGTATTTAGATATGTGCTTGTATAAGATATAAGAAGCATTAGATAATAATTATAAATAAATGAATTTGAAACTTCTATGGAATCAAGAGAGAGTTTTTGAGCATTTTAAGGAATTTTATCATCTTTGTTGCTACAAAGAACTTTTGAATTTTTAATTAAGTAGATAATAAACTAGTTAAGAATCTTACTTATGTAACTAAGGCAATAAATTATATGCAAGAATATGATGCCAACACTTAAAGCAATTCAATTGATAAAGACATAGATTTTGGTATCGAAAAAGGAAACAATGCGATCTCAAAATGGTTACATCAACATATGATAGAAAAAGGGTCAACGTTGTTTTTCAGCGGCTTCTATTCAAGTATGAATAAAATTGGATGATGAAAAAGGGTTGGGTTTGAAATATAGAATTCTCAGTTTTACACTTTACGTGAAAAATTGTACACCACGAAATATAAATAGGCTGGGGCTTTATTTTGTCAGGTAAGTGCGTGCATAAATCCATGTCAAAGCATTTTGAACGTTCATTCCTTTAAAATAAGTCGCTTTGCATATTACGGCACTTATTACAATTTATTCAACACACTTACATAAAGTGGAAGTAAGAATATTTGAAAAGGTTTAATAACGAGGTAAAATAAATGGGTCGCTGCTTGACCTGTAGCTCATTCAGCACCTAGTTTCATTGTTTTACTCTTTATAGGTGCCACAAGTTAATGACATCCGAGCCTTGTTGCTGCGTCACTTTATGGACCTTTTATCATTTGCTTTTTATCTACGTGAGAACCATTAATACGTGAAGTTCGTTAAAGCCGCAGCGAAAAGAAAGTTGTCAAAATAAGGTAATGCGTTCCTTGGGAGTTGGGATAATTAATTACTGCGACACTTTTAAGAATGTTTCTTTACTTTTTTGTGCGGACGATATTACGTTTTTGAATGCTTCTAAAATCCTATTAACGTATATTCCTTCTATCAAAGTGTATGGCCAAAATTACAAAAAGCCAAAATTACAAGATTAAAACTACTGTTCAGCTTAATTACAATGGTATTTGTAAAATAAATTTGTATATTCTCTATAACAAAATTCTTTCTAATCCTTTGAAATGGAAAATAAAATCTCTATCAATATTAAAAAGCAGCAAAAATAAACAGCACATACTCCAAAGTAAGCAGAGGCGTTAATGCGGACCGTGCCGGGATTAAGTTATCGGCAGGCAATAGGTGAAACGATAAGCCATGAAAAATGAGTGCTTATTTGTGCTTATATAACTTACTATATAACTTTATACACTTATCCTGATGTATGTTCCCGGGTGTAGTGAGTATGGTAGACTAAATAACGTTTTATTGGTAGAATTTATGGAAATGAAAATGAAATAAATTTATTTGTCCATTTACGTTTTACAATAACTGGTAAGAGAGAGGTTCCCGACAATATTATTTTGAACACCGTTATAGGTTTATTATATAACGTGCAATCAAACTTTAATTTGTAAATTTAAGTTTGATCGCACGTCTTTTTATTTATATAGATTATAGAGTCATAGAGCTGCATCTACCTTTTCCGTTTATTTCAGCCATAAAACATACTATATTATACTAAACTAATCTATAGACCGCATATATAGGGAACAGCGCAGTAACAGTGTATGCATTCAACCTGGCTATACATAGCCCACATTTTATTGGCTTTGTCGAGTACTGAAACGAATATTTTATGAAAGAAAAGAAAGAAAGACATTTAATTCAACACACACATAAAGACAAATAAAAATAAAACAGAAATTAAATAGAAAAACACATTGAAATTACGATATAAAACATAAATACATATTAATAAGGTGTGATCCTGTGTGCTGAACAGGGACACCACTCAGGAATTCTGCGGCTTAAGAGCTGCAGCACTGATTTTCAGTGGTTCCCATGTTCCCAAATGACGCCTATAGTGGCAGAAAATTAAAAATATGAATAAATTAAAATAGATACCTATACACATATATACACTACATAAATATCAAAACAAAACAAGATTCATCAAAAGAAATAATAATAATATGATTTATTAATAAATAAGTTAAATATTTATATACCTAAGGATAACAGAAAATAGCAGTATAAAATTAGAAAAATAACCATACGCTAACGAGCCAAGCAACTAATGTTGATTGATTTGCCGATGTAGAATGGATTTCTTAAATTCATTACGGAAGCTTAGTACACTGCATTTATTACGCAATGGTGGAGGCAAATCATTCCAACACTTCGTTGCTCGGTACCGAAAAGCACCCCGGAAAGCCATGGTATGGTGTCGAGGCATAGCTAACCTAGTCAGTGACGCCCTGGTTCTGTACACAGTAGGGTGGGTCACTAATGTATGGAGAATTTTTTTTTGTTTTGTATTGATTTGTAATAGTTATAAAAAGGTGCTATGGTATCAGAATAGTATATTTACAAAAAATAATAATTATGGAATATCATCTTCAGCCTCCGGATTGACTTTGAAAAAACATAAAATATAAAAAAAGAGCTTTTAGTGAGACTGTGACTTCAGGTACCTAGGATTTTCTATTCAGTGTATTTTATAAGTAAAACACTAGTTTAGAGACATATTTATTTATTACAGAAAAAAGATATTACAAAACTTTAACAACATTTCAATATTTATTATGTTATTTTACTAAAAAATCCTTCTTACTTTCAAATTTAGGCATGTCTTTGCGAGACTCGATCTGAGCCTTAATGAAACCTTCTCTGGATGTTTTACTACATAAAGTAAGCGCTGCTTCAGTGACAGTTTTGACGGCCCTTTCCACTGCTTGGGTGTGGCATGGAAGGCGTAGCAGAGGGAGATCTCGTTCTCCTTTTTGAGCGACAAACTATTTCAAATCCTCGTCACTTACAGCCTTGAGAATTAGAGGTTCGGTAATTTTTAATGAGGTCAATATAAGAAGTTGCATCAAGGTTTAGTTCGGGAACTTGAAACAATCGGACATTGCTTTGTTTATTGGCACGAGCCTTCAAAATACGACGTGCTGCTAACTCACGAAAGTGGTTTTGGGGGTCAGTTAGCATTGCCAGTAATAAATTCTCGGGATGAGCGAAGTAACCATTTCTTTGAATAATTGGATCGATTTGGGCTTTGAAATCCGTCGGTATGTATCTAGAAGGAGACACTAGCTTCCACAAGTGTCGTGCTCCGTCTTTGCAGGTAGGATGACTTTTGATAGCGAACCAGGTCGGAACGTAAACTTTAACAATGTAAGTCGCTAAAACTTGAAGGTTTTCAGACGGAGTATTTGTTGAAATATAGAGGCGAAGGATACCCTTGGCTCGAGTCAACCACCTGGCATGAGACATCTTGCCTGGGGATTTATTGGCCAAATCATCTGGACAATGTCCCGTCGTAACAGCGGAGGCAATTCTGTAGAAGTACGATTGGTCAGTACTTAGATCTTGTGCTGTTAAGTCTGGTAGCGCTGAGGGGATCGGTTGAAATTGAACTACAGGCTTATTATGGCAGTCTTCTAGTTGTTTTCCGATTGGCCCTTTGAACGTTTCAGGTCCTGATGTAGCACCGTCAATGTATTCAAAAAAATGCCGAAATGGCAATTCGTTCATGTGTAGCATGCAAATAATCCACTGCAATGGTTTATTTAATTGTTTTTCTAATAAACGTATTATACCCCCATATTTACCGACATTAACGTTTGTTCCGTCGCATCCAATCGCCAACAAACAATCCGTTGATATATTTTCTCTTAAAAAATAATGTGTTATTGCTTTTGAAATAGTTTTGGCAGAGCCGGAACTTGGAGTGATATATCCCAAATACTTGGAATCTGGTTCTTTAATTAGCGATATAATATGCTCTTCCTTAATTATTTGTCTATAACATTTGCCCCCTTTTTTTGTTAGCACAACAGTTTTGAACTAGCGCGCGAAATGTTCGCGACAAGTGCAATTGAGGCCTCCCGCCCTCTTTCTCCTCACCTCACCCCTAATAAATCAAACAAGTCTATTGGTTTGTTTAGGTAATAACGCCATATTTTCTATCAAGAAATGTAATAATAATGTAAAAAACACAAATATAATGCATAACTATCGACCCTTGAAATTACACATAAAAATATATTTTTCTGTTTTTTCAATGTTAATCCGGAGGCAGATAATGATATTACAGATCGATAATATTTTACGTATGTAATGTTTATGGTACCTGGCACCTTTTTAAAACTATTAGATTACAATTTCTGAAAAAAAGTTTTTTTGGCCCACCCTAGTACACAGTGTCAGAATTCCCCAACCATGATAGTTTTTCATAGAGGTAAGCGGGTACATTTGACCGTATAACTGCAAACAGCAAAACAGCAAAATGTAATCTTCGACGGTTCTCCATGTTTAAAATCCTCGCATTATTCAGGTAAGGTGTTATATGCGATCGGGGAGGTACATCCCAGCAAAAGCGAGCGCATGCATTTTGAACCCTTTGTATTGCTTTTTTTGAGCGTCCCAGGATTCGATCACCATACATTGCGTCACCATAATTAAACTTGGACAATACCAATGAGTCACACAGTCTAATTCTTAGCTTCGTTGATAGGTGGTTTCTTATACGGTACAGAACTTTAAGACGGTAGTAGCAATTAGAAATTGTTTGGTTGACGTGTCTCTCAAACCGTAGTGACTCATCGAAGACAATACCAAGATTACGGGCCTCTCGTACCCGCTCTATTGTCTCTCCTTTTACGCGAATTGGAAGAATTGATTTCTCAATAATTTTTATGGTATATGGAGATCCCAGCACCATGAATTTAGTTTTAGTTGGATTTAAACTAAGAGCATTTCGTTCTGACCATGCAGCTATTCGTGCGAGATCTGCGTTTAATTGCTCGATCGCTGTTTGCGTTTCATTAGGTGCAAATGAAATGTACAGTTGGATGTCGTCAGCGTAAAGGTGGTATTTGCAATGTTCTATGCTTTTGATTATATCAGCAGTATAAATAATAAAAAGTAAAGGGCCCAATATTGTACCTTGAGGGATTCCTCTCTTAAGAGCTATAGGTTGCGAATAACACGTGTTACCAAGGTCGTCTTCCACCGCCACACATTGTCTGCGATTACCGAGATAACTCCTGAACCAATGAACAGCCTGGTCACTCAATCCATAGTAAGCTAGCTTGGCCAGAAGGAGATCGATATTTATTGTGTCAAATGCCCTAGAATAATCCAACAAGACCAAGATACTGCACTTACCACCATCCTGTGCATATTATGCGACTATTCAACGCAATCTTTTAGCGCTCAGGTGGAAACAAAAATTCGGTTTTATTCAGATAAACGCGGAATAAATGTTAATGGTTTACTGAACTGTGAAACTGCAGTGGCGCTGCAGATTTCAATCAGATGATGATAAATTTGTTCAGTTAAATGTCGAGTAGTTTTCTAGTGATTAAATGTGGCGGATTTCTGGGCGGCAAATTGTTGAATTTGTTTTACCGTTATATTTATTTTAATGTAAAAACTTTTAGAATTTTTATATTTGAATTTTTTTCCGTAGCAAAAGTGTTTAAAGTAATTGCTATATTAATTAAAATCTTTTACAGACATGTCTGTTTTTGCATACCGTTTGCATTTTGTCACACAAGTGGCATACTTTTCAAATCTAATTAACATAGTTTAATTTAATTAGTATACATTTAAATGTAACATCTGCGTTTGCTGTAAATGTTTATGGACGAAGTTTTTGGATGCGGCACATATGCTCGTTTTCCTGCGATTCGCATAAAGATGAGGAATAAGTGGGGTAGGGGAATACGGTTTATTTTTCCTTTTCCCATATGGTATACATTTTCAAGGTGCATTGTTCAATTTGAAAAGTGAAACTGGTTAGGTATTGTACTGCTTATCATATATCTTTATATACATATAAACCTTGTAAACAACAAGGTAATATAGGAATTGCTAATACACTCTTGATTCTTAATACGATACGAGTACGCAAGGGCGGATCCAGCTTTAGTGCCAGGGGGGGGTCACATAGACGTGGTCAATTTTCAAAAGCTATATTTTGGTAATTTAATTGATACGTATAGATTAAAAAAAAATGGTCAAGTGCGAGTCGGATTGGCGAACCAAGAGTTCCGTACAAACATTTTTACTTATATGTTTTAATATTAAATTTATGCTTTTTGCGATTTTTCCTTTATCTGTGCTATAAGACGTAAGTTTCTGTTAAATAAAGATTAAATATCAAGATTCTGTGTTCACGGGAAGTACCCTGTAGGTTTTGATTCCTGGCAACACTTGCGAATGTTGATAAGCATGAAATGTATGTTTTAGCAATTTTTCCTCCATCTGTGCTGACATTGCTTTTAACCAAATTTCAGAACTCTGTGTTCACAGGAAGTAGTACATACCTATAGATTTTGATTCCCTTGCGATAATGTCGAAATTTGCGATAATTTACGTCATAAATGGCTGTATCTTTTGATTGCGTTGGCTTATAAGTTTGATTTTTTCACAGCTATAAGGAACCGTAGATTTGAGTATTCGGTATGAATTTCAGATTGATACCTCCACGCGTTCCTGAGAAAAAGGGTCTTCACAGACAGAAAAACTTGAAAAATATATATTTTTTGCAATTATTCCTGTATCTGTACTATAAGATGTTGCTTTGTACTGAATTTCAAGATTCTGAGTTTACGGAAAGTACCCTGTAGGTTTTGAGTTTCGATTCCCTTGCGAATGTCGAAATTTGCGAAATTATTCGGCATTTACGGCTGTATCTTCTGATTCGTTGACATAGCAGTTTGATTTTATTATAGCGTAAAGGTATTTTAGACTTGAGTTTTTGGTATGAATATCAAGTTAATACATGTCAGCGTTCATGAGTAACAGGGTTGTAAGTTAAAATTTTTTTTTAATATTTTTTTATATTATAATCTAAGGAAAAATTCATGCTTTTCGCAATTAGTAAACTAAGTCGTTGTCTCTGTGCCTATGTCCCTATGTATGATTAAATCTTTAAAACTACGCAACGAATTTCGATGCAGTTTTTTTAAAGATAGAGTGATTCAAGAGGAATAGTATATAATTTATAAGGTTTTAGAGAAAGCGGGCGAAGCCGCGGGTGGTAAGCTAGTCTGCTATTATGACGTTTGATTGTACTAAATTTCATGACTCTGTGTACTCGGGAACTACCCTGTAGGTTTTGATTTCTTAGGGAGTGTCGAAAAATTTCAGCAATTACAGCTGCATCTTTTGATTGCGTTGGCTAAAACGTTTGAATTTTTCACAGCATCAAGGGGCCTAGACCGTAGGATTTCGACATTAGCAAGGGAATCAATACCTGCAGGGAGCACCCTGTCCCGTAAACACAGTCTTGAAATTGAGTAAAAAGTATCGTGTTATAGCACAGATGTAGTAATAACTGCGAAAACCCTAATTATTTAATTAAATTAAATAAAAATATATTTTTAAATAATTTTAAACTTAAATTCCCTTTACTCATGAACGTCTACATGTATTTAATTGATATTGACATCAGAACTCAGGTATATATATATATAGTCTATAAATAACTTAAATCTGTTATTTAATTCAAATTCTATGTCAACGCAATCTGAAGAAAAAGCAATTAGAGCAGCATATTCTGTAATTCGCAACTACTTGCAAGGGAATCATCAATCAAAACCTACAAGGTACTTCCCGTGAACACAGCCTTGAAATTTGGTTAAAACTTACAAGCACAGATAAAGAAAAAAAATCCTTTAAACAAAATTGTAAGATACAAAATAATGAAAAAATATGTTTGCTCGGAGTCCGACGCGCACTTGGCCGATTTTTTGTTGTAATTTGACTGTATTTTATAGTGTTCATTTGAAAAAAAAATTTGCTTTTTTATGTCTTATCCACGAACTGGGATATTTCGATATTTGAGGTTTTGTGTAAAAAGTTTAACAGCAAAAGTTGTAGAAAAAAAATTAATTACATACAACTTTACCATTACAGTTTATTCCGCAGTTATAGACTTTTTTTTTAAATCGAAAGACCTGTTATTTGTCCTTAAATTACGACCACAGGTCGACCCTAATAAACATTTTCTATAATTTTTGTTATATTCTCTTCCGCTGCCGTTTGTAATTGATTTCATTGTTCTATATTACTTTTATGTCTCAAAATTCAATAAAAACATCATATTGAACAGTATTAATTTGTTAATTTAAAAAAGTTAATATTAAATTAGTGGTCCACTTAGGTCGTGGACCTAGTCCAGGGGGGGGTCATGACCCCGTGACCCCCCCCCTGGATCCGCGCTTGCGAGTACGATTTTGTTATCTTAATAATTTTTGTTTTAAAGGATGTGTAAAGAGAAGAAGAGTTTTTAATACATTATCTATATTAATATTTAATTATTGACATCATCTATGTAAACAATATAGCTTTTTCATGCATCTTGTGAGCCTTTAATAAGAACCTATTTCGTATCGTTATAGCATCAAGTTCCATAACTCCATATCACGCTATCCGCAGTGGGAACATTTTTCATTCTGGGGATTTTCAGCGGTTGGATGAATGACGTAATAACCTCTGGTACAAACGAGCAAGTGGTATAACGTTTTGAAATCGTTTGGATAACGGTTGAACGCTTATATAGTTGGTCAAAGGAAGGTTAGAACGCCTTAATTATTGAATATCTGTCGTGTGTGTGCCTACATAAATTGATGTAGGTACTTACAATTATGTATATAGCATCTTATTGTTCGGAGATCATGGTTGATAGTAAACAAAATTAAAAAATATGACAGCAAATTGTACCAATATTTATAAAGTATGGCACGTCTGAAATATAAATGAAAATAAAATGAGTAGAGATAAGGTTTGGTATATTGAAATTCGGAATGATGATGATGATGATGATCGTTATGATACTCTATATAAATAAAAAACAATTGAAACATAATTTTCTGTTTAAAACCATGTTCTGAAAGGTTAAAAATAAAATAAGATTTTTCACTGCTAAAGCAAATGTCGAAGCTTTTCCCATAACGGTGCTAACGTTAAAATGCTCGTAAGGAAACTATTAAACATTATAATGGGTTACTTAAATACATTTAGGGTACAGGCGGTTACATTCTCGTTTATACAATATTTGGCGAGGTAGGATTCGGTAGCATACTTTAGTTACCGCAGTATTTATGAAGACATTTTACGACAATACGCTGGGATAAGGTTGAACGCTTTTCTAAAAATTTTGCTACATTTTTCGGTGCATTTTTGTGATTTATCTTAAAACGAATATGTTTTTACTGGTATGAAGATAAAGTTTAGAAATTATAGCAATTAAATTCATGATCGTTAAAAAAAGGCTGTTTTAGAAGTAATTAAAACAGACAAATAATGCATCTTCAAATTTGTTTATAGAAATTAGGTTATTATAATAGAGCATCTATATATATAAAACTCAAAGGTGACTGATATAGTGATCTATCAAGGCACAGCCCAAACGGCAAACCACTGGACGTATCGGGATGAAATTTGGCATGCAGATTGCAGGTAGATGTCATAACCGTCCGTAGGCGTTCCCTAAGAAAGGATTTTAGAAAATTCATCCCCTAAAGGGGTAAAATAGGAGATGAAAACTTATACCATGACAATTTATCTTTTCCACGCAAGCGAAGCTGCGGGCAACAGCTAGTTTTTCTATAAAGTTTCTAATCAGAAATAGCAAACAGTTTAAAATCTCACGTCTACCACTCAAATAATAAACAAAAACATCCGTACTTCATGTATTTTACACAGGATGGCTGAAGGTACAAAAAGCTAAGACAATGCTAGTAAAAGTCGAATGAACTTCCGGGTCAAGCGCCTGACCTACATGCGACATCTTGTCCTAAACTCTGCTTTACTTTGCGTTTCTGAACTTAATTGTTTGGCTTTCAATGTTGATGAACGTTTATTATAACGGTAATTAGGTTATAATAAATATAATAATGTAATTTTAATTAATGTAAAACTACTGTCACATTAATTGTCTTATTATTGGTATTCCTTTTTATTGGCGTATTGTTTTGTTAAAGTTAATTATTATAAATATTGTAATACAAATAGCTGTAAGGAATCTATGTATGTAAAAAATAAATAAATATATAAATAAATAAATAAAACACGTCCTGGTTTGGATTAATATCGAATTTTACTAATATAGGTATGTTTTCTATCACTACTTGAGCTAAAACTTTCATGTTTCTTTAATTATTTTTGCAAGATTGTAATAATTTATCTCTTTAATACACAAAGTCCATAAAATCAGTGAAGTCCCGTGTCCCCTAAGGTAAGGGGCAGATGCATTATCCATACATATGTTCCACTGATCGATTTTCTTTAGGGACAAGTATGTGATCAGCCTTCTGTGTCCCGCCAGACCGAGACATTTTTTTTCTTCGTCTCCACCCGGAATCGAACCCAGGACCCCTCGGTTCTACGCTCATGCGTCAACCACTGTACCAAGGAGGCGGTCTAAAATCCATAAAATCAGAATAGGTGCATAAAGTTTTTGGAGTTTTTCACTATCTAAGCATGACAACAAAATAAGATTTGATATCTCATTTTAGACTGTTTTGTAAACAAGGAAATGAAAAAGTTAGAGATCGGAAGCCAAACTTGGTTTAGTGCTCTTTGGTGACGTAGTTTTCACAAAAGTAAGCATCAAAGTCGTATTCTTGAGCTTTTGTTTCGTTTGTTTGTTTGCGAATTGCTGATGAGATTTTGAAAATAAATACAAAGATTTTGATTATTTACGCGGATTTTTTATAACAAATAATACATAAGTACAGAGTTTATAATTGAAGCTCAAAATTATTTCCGCCTATTGGTAAACTCTAATGGGATTGACCATACATAATATGTTTTCAGGTACCAGTAATAATGTAGAAATTCTATTGGTATAATGTTGACCACAAACTGAAAAATACAACACATCATATTTCTCGTAATGCAATCTAGAAAATATCTAATATAAACGAGTAAATAAAGCTTCAATTCGAAATAGCAATACTGCACGCTCCTTGAATCACAACAACTCGAAGCACGGAAAAGAATTCCCCATTTTCTTCGTGACATGACATTCCTTTTCTGACATTATTCCAAGTATGTCCAAGTCAATAGGTCAGTCGCTGAGAAGTTGAAAACGACGTAATTCATGTTTTAAACACACTGAAATCAACCTCTTGTTTTTTGCATAAAATATTACAAGTAATTTAAAAGAATACCTACAAAATAGACGTACACAGAATAGAGCAGCAATAACAACCATTATTATAACCTTAAAAATATCACAATGGTTCGAATATATATTTTAAACATTCCGCAGTCATTATCACTCGCTGTTAAACGTTCCTTGAAAACACAAAGAAAAAAGGCTTCAATATTGCAAGTCATTGATCGTTTAGTCGCATTCAGCCCTACGGCATACCTGTAAATCGATAAAGTATCCAACACTGACCTATAAATATTTCTTTGTGATACGTGCCTTTCCCCTGCTTTACATTATTGGCCTATTGCCTGATATCTTACGAAACATACGTGCCTTGAGTAGGTAATACTGTTTTTTATTTACTTTGTGAAATTAATTGTTCTGCTAATTATGTTTAGTTCGTTGTAAACGGGAGATATAGAACGTATAGTTGCTAATTTCTCACGAACAAAAAATACTAAGATGTAGTAAAAATTCTATAGTAGGTTAACACGTTCACTGCGGCACCTAAAATGCCAAACTTACCGTTGTTGCGGCATGTCTTCCATACTTCACATCGGCAAGTTCACCACTGTGCGTCATGAGCCATTTTTATCACATCGCACCTTCTGACTTTGAAGGTTAATAATTTCATGAAATTTCAAGATATTTCAAAAAATTTTTTTTCAGATAATAGTATATATAGTCTAGTATATACCGCATGAATAGCTTTTAGTTTGACCGAATAGTTTAAAAGATATGAGGGAAAATGTAAACCCCTGATTTTGTGAAAAATTATTTGCCATCCCGCACTGCGTTGATACGGCATGTTTACAGTAATAGCGATGGGAAACACTGTAAAATAAAACATCGATATCGATATAAATCAATTTTGTATATTTCAGTCTGTTTGTTAACAGATAAGGAGATCGTCGATACAAAAAAAACACATATAAAACAAGGTACTTGATAGAGTACTATCAGGAAATTGTTCAATAACTTTTGTTTTAATTTGCTCAGTAACTTTTGTTTTAATGTTTTATATTATTTTCACAACTGTCATCACATTTTTGCATTTATGCTACGAAATAAAAGAAAGTAAAAAAACTGAAGCCTTTAAGGTATCATTGTCATTTAAAAAAACTCAAAAGAAAAGTGCTTCGGTCCTGGTGCATCACTATGCGAGACTGACACGCGGCGCGCTCGCAGTACAGTGCGGCATGAGGTGCTTGTCCATGGCAAAATATTTGACATGCCGCACACAAAAGAAACGGTTTCTTTTCTATGCGTTGGTCCAATATTTTGCCATACGATTTTTAAACGAAATTGAGTCCTACTTCAAACTGTGATCACAAAAATATATTTGTCTCTTTTCTAGTCATTGATTAACATATAAAAAACCTCGCCGCACCACGGTGAAAACTGCGATTTTGGGCGCCGCACTGTGGTGTAGTCGCTGATGGCCCGATACTGGACATGCCGCAGTGAACGTGTTAATTCTATAAAGTGTAAACTTGAAAAATATTGCTCATTCGAAATTTGCCTATATTATTTTTATAGTTATACATTATAAAGATTTTTTTTACAGATACAACAGAATTAACTTGCAAAAATCGAAAGCAAAAATGTTACCCCCATTCAATAAATGAAAAGGTATTCACAAAACTAACATTGCTATTGCAGGAAATTAAAAAATAGTATCTAAAGCTATTGCGGAACAAATCCGAGGATTTTATCGATAAAATTTGTTCAACACCATCCAATCCAAGGTTTTGAATTATTGATTTTTTATATACGAAGGTTCTTCCGATTATCTTTACGATGATTAAAGAATAATAATTTGACTAAAGTGAAAGAAATTTAAGTACGGTAAGTATATTATTTATTATCAATAAAAGTACGCTTGTAATATTTCTTGTTACATTTTTTATGGCGGGAGGCTTGAAATAATCACACTTAAAACTGAAGCATTTTAAATTCTGAATAAAGATGAAATAAAAGGAAAATAAAAATATTAAAATGCAGCTTCATAAATCGTAAGTACTTTGTAGATATGAGGTTTTAATTTATTTGAGTGGCTCAATACCATTAACAGTTCTATTGGACTTGATGAATAGGACGGTATAATAATACTATTTCATTATTAAAATTGGTTTTTGAACCTTTTAATAAATTAATTTGAACGCTATAGATATTTCTAATTGGAAGTGGAATAAATTTTGATTAGCTAAATTATTTACATTCATTTAGAATTAGAATAATGTAAAAACCGCGTATAAGTTATGTATAGTAAAAGCTTGAAAATGTACTTTTAAACACGATTTATAATAAGGCTTAAAATCGTATATTAATTTGCGTATATATTACGCAATTTAAATCTTAAAATACGATTGATTTTCTTTCAGGATTGTCTCATATTGCAATAGCTCTACTACATATTATAGACAAGTCACATTGCTTCTATTCTTTAAATTTAGTCCATAGAGAAGCTATTATAGTCCATAAATATCTATAAGATATTGATCTATTAAACCATTTATTTTCAGTCGGAAACAGCAAGCACTTAACCTAACCACACTACATAATCAAGATAAGTATTGTTGCCGGTTGAAATATGCATTGTCCAATGCTAATCTAGCTAATTAATTCATGCAGATTCAACCTGCAAAGTTATGGCCTTATTTACAAGTTATATAAAGCTTCAGGCTATAATTAATTATTATGCGACATTCTGATTGAGAATCGTGGAGTCAACGCCAACAATTGATTCCTTAATTAAAACCAACTGGTTATGTTGAAATATTTAAGATTTTGCCGACGAAAATGTTTCAACGAAAGTGTCAGTATTACACAATTTGGAGAGCCTTCTATTAAATTAATGAAGCAATGTTAAGTTATAAGTTTAATTGAAACGTCTAAATAATTTAAGATTAGAGACAAATATTTCGTAAAAATTTTCGAATAGTTCTTCGAAAATTTTTACATCGTATTGCTTCTGAATCATCGTATGACTTCGTGTATCAGATCCATAGTAATTTGATGCATTGTTATGGCCCCGATGAATATAGTAATTAAACATAATAGAAGTTTGTTTGTCATAACATCCAATAGCTTCGTTTACTGAACTATTGTAAAATTTATCAGTACAATAATACAGTAGCAATACAATGAAAATAAAGTACGAGTATATACCTACGTATAATCCATTTTTTAATTAATTGGCGACAGATGGAGTCTACCATAAAATAAAAACTATTAATAGAATTTTTAGAGAAGTGATATCACGTAAAGTTGCTATATATGAAAATTTAGTTTTCAATTCACAAAGGAAACAATGCGTACCTATATCTGCGCATTTTATTGCCACAGAAAAAGGGATCAAAGGAATATTTATTTCTTACCTTTTAAAAAGCTGAATACTGAATTTATGAAAAAATCTTACAGAATATTCGACAGGATTGAATAATAAGCGACGATCGATCCGTTCAAAAGATATCCATCTAACCAGAAAAGTCACTTGAAAAGTTCAGAAACTTCCACAAATCTTTTGTTTGCTTTATTGAGGATATTTTCACACCTAAAAGGGTTCCGTAATGTTGGTTGTGAGCATTGAATCGAAAACTCATTTTAAATGTCATATATACATATTGAGTGGTTTCATTGTCCGTATTTCGCTATTCTAAACTTTGTTGGGCAAGGACTTAACATTTAATTATAATATAGGTATATTCTATAATACCTGTTCATAGATTAGATTCAGATTTATAATTTAGAATTCAGTTTTGGGACAATATCCTAAAGACAAATTGTTGTACTCCATGCGTTCCAACATAATTATCGCGTAACAATTATGAAAGCTTCAATAAGCAGTTATATGCTCGTAATTTTTCGCGTTAACAGATTGTTTCATTAAAACAAATGTGGCGAGTCCAATTAATAAGTGTCAGTAATATTATCAGGTAATTATAGAGATCGGTCTCGTTCATTCAACCGATAAATTGATCGCAGTGGAGCATTCGTTTGCTTTAGCCTTAGCTTTTCGCCAACATAGAGCCAATTTCAGCTGACGTCATAGGAGGGTCAAAAGACAATTGGAAAAATATTATGAGTACATTATGCAATTGGTGTTACTATTGGCTTTAGTGACGTTAAATGAGTAATGTTTTTGTTACTGTTGGCAGGAATTTACCTTTTTTTAAGTATATTGGGCAAGAATTTACCTGTACTTTTGGTATATATAAGGAACATAACAGGATAATATTATTTAACGTATGGACAAGGATAAATTCTTACTATGCTTATACTTGACTACTTTCTAACTATGATACAAAGGTATCATAATTTCTGATTCCGTCTCAAAAACCAAAACTTGGAGTTGGTAGATAAGAGAAACAATTTAATTTCTTAATAGACAAAAACCCTTATTGTTGAGGAACAGATATTTTATGCTAAGTAAATGTTAATTTGATTGATATGTAAAACTATAACGGTTGTGTTAAACATGAACAGTAGCCAATAAGTACTAAAAATACATAACAAAGATACAAAATATGACATAGATAACATATTACGTGCCCTTAGCCATTTTCCATTTATCAGGACTATAGAAAATAGAACAAAAGTAGAGACTATAAAAAGTTTCACCGCTGCACTGAAAATGTAATTACGCGCAAACCAATTATGACAATTTACGAGGGTTTCACTGATATTTACAAGAATCGTTGTGGAGTATTTTATTTTCAACAATTTTCTACTGTTCTTCGAAAAGTATTTCATTTAATTCCTACTTACTTTTTATTTTAGAAAAGTTTATTTTTTATGGACCGTATTTATGGAATCATTATGGCCAGTATTGTAGTAGTTTCACAGATAATTAAAAACAAAGTAAAATTAGTATTTGTTATAATTTTTGTTCATTTAAATAATTCAAATAAATTACTGGAATATGTAGATTTATTTTTCGTATTATAAATGCTTTAAAAATTAAAACCCTTTGCAAATTTTAATCGAAACAGTCTGAGTGCCTACGCAACGGGTTTGTGAATGTTTAAAATGGTTCAGGTGACAAGGGATCTTGAATTTTTAAAGCTATGCAAAAAGTTTGTTTGCATAATATTAAGAAAATAAGTTAATATAAAAAAATACAGTCTATAGGTATAAAAAGTTCTAGTCATCATTTTGGCTCTATCTGCCTTAGTTTATAATATTACCTACTAGTTTTCCGGCCGCAACTTCGCCCGCTTTGTCTAAGGGCGCGTTCCCACTATGTCGTAACGACTAATTTATCGTTCGACGACTGTCGTCTCTACCTGTTCCCATTATAACGATTGTTTGTCGTCAACATTTTTTTATCGTGTAGCGACTGTCGTATCTAGCTGTTCCCATTGGATCGCGACGACATTTTATCGATTCCTGGCAGTCGCTTTGTCGTTTACACATCATCAGCAAACTACAAATCTAGTCGCCTCTGCGTTCGCTTGGTGATTACCAGTGCGTTTACTCTCCTGAGTTCAATGGACGTCATAGAGTTGCCGTCCACAATTTTTTTATCGTTTTACGACTGTCGTGCTTGCCGTTCCCACTGTCACGACAAAGTGTCGTCACTGCAAAAACTGTCGTAGACGACAGTAAATTGTGTCGTTCTAAATGTGAACACCTCCATTTAAACATATAAGCCACGACACTTAAAACTACACGATTATCTGTCGTCACGACACGGTGGGAACGCGCCCTTAAACATAATAAATTATATACTAAAACCTTCCTCTTGAAACACTCTATCTATTAAAAAAACCGCATCAAAATCCGTCACTTAGTTTTAAGGATTTAAGCATAAATAGGGACACAGGGACGGAAAAAGCGACTTTGTTTTGTATTATGTTGTGAAGGAACATAGGTACATTACATACTCTCATACTCTGCCATATTTTTAACATTAAATAAAATGCAATTTTCGTTCAAATATGTTTTATAACATTAAAAATACATTGGAAATATTGAATTTATATTTATTTTATTCTGATAAAAAACACATCGCTTCTCGAACTGTGCATGTTGATAATTTTTTACTACAGTTTTTAATCGAAGTGAATATGGGTCACTAACAAAGTATTGGCTAAAGCAATTAAAGTGATATTGTGTGCCATACGCTCGATAAAATCTTTTTATTATTAAATTAAGAAATTATAGGAAAATTTTTCGGTATAAAACCATAGTGTGACTACCTACTATCCAACTTATTTATTAACTAGCTGATGCCCGCGACTTCGTTCGCGTGGACTTTAGACGTAAACAACTGGAGGATTTCAATTAAATTAGGTTTAACTTATAAAAGAAGAAAAGCATTATCCTTATATAAAAGAATATTAATTTTCCTACCGCGAGTTAACAATTATATCAGAAACAAAAATAACTTTTAAAATCTCTTTATGAAGTACGTTCGTTACGATCTTGCCTCTTATCTCTTCATGCCGTACCTACTCCATCAACACTCTCTCTCACTCTCACTTTGTAATTGATTTTGAATATTTGGTTGTATGCGTATTAGATACGCGCGTGACCTGGGGTAACTATAAAAAATTATTTTCATGTTCATGTTGCTCTTGCTCGTGCTCGTGCTCGTGCTAGTGCTCGTGCTCGTGCTCGTGCTCGTGCTCGTGCTCGTGCTCGTGCTCGTGCTCGTGCTCGTGCTCGTGCTCCTGCTCATGCTCATGCTCATGCTCATGCTCATGCTCATTCTCATTTTCGAAAATGATGTGGCAATGAGCTGTCCTCCTACCATGGGCAGGGGCTCAGGGTGGGGCAAAAATAAAAATAATTTTCATGTTCGTATTCGTGTTTATGTTCATGTTCATGTTCATGTTCATGTTCACGTTCACGTTCATGTTCATGTTCACGTTTATGTTGATGTTCATGGTCATGTTCGTGTTCGTGTTCGTGCTCGTGTTCGTGCTCGTGCTCGTGCTCGTGCTCGTGCTCGTGCTCGTGCTCGTGCTCATGCTCGTGCTCGTGCTCGTGCTCATGCTCATGCTCATGCTCATTCTCATTCTCATTTTCAATTATAGAATGCCTAAGCAAATGTTCGCCGTGATTACTTAGTGATAATTTTTTTTATTTATGACCCGATTGACATGAAATAAAGACTAAATGTTAAATGAAGATTACCACAATATATTAGTGAAAACCGCATCTAAATCGGATAAGCCATTTCTGAGATTAGCGTGCACAAACATACAGAGAAAAAGACAAAAAAGTTTTTAACTACAGTTTTGGGTTCGGGATCAATTTAATAATAACACCTGCTACTTTTTTTTTACATATTTTCATTGTACAGTCATCACTTTTCTACAATTTCATTATATGTATTTGATGATGATTGATGATTGATGATGATTAGGTATACGACATGAAAATATATTAATAAGTTACCAAGAAATAATCATACTGTAGATAAATACGAAACAAAAGTATTAACAGTCAATGTTTATTTTGTACTAACAACATGCAATTGATGAAAAAATGATCATTATCAACGAAGTTACCTTTTCTATAATACTTAAAACGGCTCATTTTTTTAATTATCTTCTGTTAAAATTTTGAGGGTTATGTTGGAACTTGAATCATAGTTTGACACATTATAAACTAAATAAACTACGATATAACTTTTATGCAGAAAAAACGCACATTACAATCTATGAATTTAAAGAATAAATAACAACGTACCTACTATTCATTTTATTGAGCTGATGATTACCTTTTGCCCCGGTTGCCTGGAATAGATCACTGCTAAGTGATAAGGCCGCCTAATAAAAACACTGTGTTTTTGTATAAAATCGTAACATAATTTCCTTTATGTATTGTTCTATTAACACATATTTATCTTCCCAAGGTACTAAATTTTAATAAAAAAGTTGTTTTTGTTATTTATATCTAAAAAGGAACTTTTGTATTAGACAAAAATAAACATTAAATTTTTATAAGTTTTATTGAAGCTGAATGTAATGCAAATGGGCAAATATAAAAGTAAAATTATTTAAAATAAATAAATGAAACAACTACCAATCACAAAAAAACTTCCTTTTCAGTTGAAAATTGCTGGATGCTGAGTATAATAATATGTACTCTGATCCCAGTACGATCTGTAGCGCGATAGCCATAACGATAATAAAATGATCAGATAACAGTAAAGTACGAATAAAAATCATTACTTGTACAGTAGTTGTGAGTGCAAAATTTACGTTTCAAAATAACATTTTTTTCGGTACTTAAACGTAGGTAGTACTTTGATATGTGGTTGGCTACCCCTTCTCTCATTCCCGAAAAATATCTTCCAAAATTACCCAAGATTCTTCCAATGATTGAACCATACGTTGGACATTAAGTGGACATTAACTTTAGTCAACAATTGACCACGCGCAAGGCTACTAATTTCCACTACATCCTCACGCAAATCGACAATTTTCAGGTGGTGTTCTAAAATTTTTAGCAGGTAAAGTCTTCCAAAGGCGATATAATTTTATGAACATTGAATGTGTTAATAAAACAAGACAATTATTATTAAAAAAACAAAATACCCGACTGCACACTAAAAAAATATTATTATGTCTTTATCCCGTGGGACTTTTAGGATAAAATGTATCCTATGACACTCCCGTAATCAAGACAAATCTAACGATACCTCATACATCAAAACCCATCAAGCCGTTTAGGCTACAGGTGGTCACAAAGGAAAAGACATACATACATACTTACATACACTCGAAAAACATTACCCTCCTTCTTTGGCAGTCGGGTAAAAAAATCAAAGGTTAACTGTAATTCTATTTTTAGCTACTAACAAATAAAATTTTATCCACAACTACCGTGGCCTTCTTTTCCCAACGCACCTCAAATGGGGCTTTTAATATATAGTCTTGCAAAAGTCATAAATAAAAACAAAATTTCATAATTTTCTTATTTTGTCATAACTTGACCGTAGTCAACTAAAAAAGTTACAACTTAAATTTTGTGGGAATGCAAGATGGTGAAAATTAAAAAAAGACGCAGATTTTTAAAAATGTAACCAATGAACACAATCACTGTTATCTACTATTAGATTAAACGTAATGGTGTCTTGTTTGACATCAAATAATAAACATTTACCCTCACTCGTAAAAATTTAGTATATTCACATGAAATATAAGCGCACCTGAAATGAACTCTGGGAAGATATGGGTTAAAAAGTTATGGGGTAAAAATAAATAAATAAAAAAAAAAACAACCTCACCAACATCATAATATTTAAATTATGAATTTCCAAGAAGCGTTAATATGTAAATTGATTTGATTTTAATGAAATCTCATAGATGGCGCTGTTTCAAATTTGTCTTTATACTACTAAGATTCATTTAACTGTTTCTCTGCCAAAATTACATAAATGACGTAGTTTTTATAGTGTAAAGCTAGATAATAGCATGGCTTACTCAAAAACAACATTTAAACATGAGTCTTTAGATTGTACGCGGTCGTAGCACAGAGAATACGTAAGAAAAATAAAGGTTCACAGCTCCTCCCCCGTAGGTGATAGCTTGATAATATGTAGCCTATAGCCTGACCCGACCTGTTAGTAATATTCATGCAAAATTTGAAGTAAATCCGTGCAGTACTTTCTGAGATTAGCCCGGAAATACATACAGACAAACAGACAAACAGACAAACAGACAAAAATTCTAAAAACTATATTTTTGGCTTCTATATCGATTATAGATCACGGTCCAAGTATTCTTTTAAAAAAATATTCAATGTACAGTTTTGACTTCGCTACGATTTTATTATATGTATATAGAAACTTGACCGTAGTCAACTAAAAAAGTTACAACTTAAATTTTGTGGGAATGCAAGATGGTGAAAATTAAAAAAAGACGCAGATTTTTAAAAATGTAACCAATGAACACAATCACTGTTATCTACTATTAGATTAAACGTAATGGTGTCTTGTTTGACATCAAATAATAAACATTTACCCTCACTCGTAAAAATTTAGTATATTCACATGAAATATAAGCGCACCTGAAATGAACTCTGGGAAGATATGGGTTAAAAAGTTATGGGGTAAAAATAAATAAATAAAAAAAAAAACAACCTCACCAACATCATAATATTTAAATTATGAATTTCCAAGAAGCGTTAATATGTAAATTGATTTGATTTTAATGAAATCTCATAGATGGCGCTGTTTCAAATTTGTCTTTATACTACTAAGATTCATTTAACTGTTTCTCTGCCAAAATTACATAAATGACGTAGTTTTTATAGTGTAAAGCTAGATAATAGCATGGCTTACTCAAAAACAACATTTAAACATGAGTCTTTAGATTGTACGCGGTCGTAGCACAGAGAATACGTAAGAAAAATAAAGGTTCACAGCTCCTCCCCCGTAGGTGATAGCTTGATAATATGTAGCCTATAGCCTGACCCGACCTGTTAGTAATATTCATGCAAAATTTGAAGTAAATCCGTGCAGTACTTTCTGAGATTAGCCCGGAAATACATACAGACAAACAGACAAACAGACAAACAGACAAAAATTCTAAAAACTATATTTTTGGCTTCTATATCGATTATAGATCACGGTCCAAGTATTCTTTTAAAAAAATATTCAATGTACAGTTTTGACTTCGCTACGATTTTATTATATGTATATAGAAACTTGACCGTAGTCAACTAAAAAAGTTACAACTTAAATTTTGTGGGAATGCAAGATGGTGAAAATTAAAAAAAGACGCAGATTTTTAAAAATGTAACCAATGAACACAATCACTGTTATCTACTATTAGATTAAACGTAATGGTGTCTTGTTTGACATCAAATAATAAACATTTACCCTCACTCGTAAAAATTTAGTATATTCACATGAAATATAAGCGCACCTGAAATGAACTCTGGGAAGATATGGGTTAAAAAGTTATGGGGTAAAAATAAATAAATAAAAAAAAAAACAACCTCACCAACATCATAATATTTAAATTATGAATTTCCAAGAAGCGTTAATATGTAAATTGATTTGATTTTAATGAAATCTCATAGATGGCGCTGTTTCAAATTTGTCTTTATACTACTAAGATTCATTTAACTGTTTCTCTGCCAAAATTACATAAATGACGTAGTTTTTATAGTGTAAAGCTAGATAATAGCATGGCTTACTCAAAAACAACATTTAAACATGAGTCTTTAGATTGTACGCGGTCGTAGCACAGAGAATACGTAAGAAAAATAAAGGTTCACAGCTCCTCCCCCGTAGGTGATAGCTTGATAATATGTAGCCTATAGCCTGACCCGACCTGTTAGTAATATTCATGCAAAATTTGAAGTAAATCCGTGCAGTACTTTCTGAGATTAGCCCGGAAATACATACAGACAAACAGACAAACAGACAAACAGACAAAAATTCTAAAAACTATATTTTTGGCTTCTATATCGATTATAGATCACGGTCCAAGTATTCTTTTAAAAAAATATTCAATGTACAGTTTTGACTTCGCTACGATTTTATTATATGTATAGATTATAATGATGTAATTTGGCAAGTAAATAGTTGATGGAAGTACCTATTGGTAACAGTCCATTCTATTTCACTACTATTAGTTATTACTTACTGCTATATTTTCACACACTTAGAGA
Organism: Colias eurytheme; assembly: GCF_061535395.1. NCBI lineage: Eukaryota > Metazoa > Arthropoda > Insecta > Lepidoptera > Pieridae > Colias > Colias eurytheme. The sequence continues at coordinate 4,696,061 of NC_142999.1, read as the reverse complement.
AGTCTTTGCCTCTAGCATACAAAAAACAATTAGATTTAACATACTCTAAAACCTTAGAGTATGTTAAAACTAATCCGTACAATCTTTTCTCATTTTATAATTTTCATCCTTAAAGTAAGTTATTTCCTAGAACAAAGGAATAACATAGGTACGTTTTTAAATTTTTAATATATATAAGTAGGAACTGGACTGCATTAAACCCCATTCTCTATATCCAGGTATAATGTATTCTTGCAAAGTGGACCATTCTAGAATTATGTCAATGTATTCATGAACCTCGAGATTTCCTTTCTCAGTATTGTTTGAAATTTGAAAGCAGCTCGACTAATTTTGCGCTGGTTTGATTGAGTCCGAATTACTTCCTTCTCAATTTTCCGAACTTTGGCTTAGCACGAATTTCTTTATACGTATGAATTTCACACCGAACTAAATATGCTTTTTAGTTACAAAGTATAATTGTCTCTTTATTCTGTATAAAATTTTATTGCCAGTTGAATAAAATTATTAATTTCATAGAGATAAGAGCAAAAAAAGATGAATGTATTTTAATTTTATTAGAAAGAAATTAATTAAGAAAGTAAAAGGTTAGGAACCTATATACGCGACTGCTTTACTATATTGTATATAAATAGAGTTGCAGAATACTTTATAATTAACTAGCGACCCGCCCCGGCTTCGCACGGGTGCAATGCTGATACTAAATACACTACAGAAAAACTGTGAACGTTGTATATAAAAACATAGCGGCCCGCTCCGGCTTCGCACGGGTATAAAATATATAGCCGGGCAGCCGGCCGGTACCGCCGCTAACGCTACGTCCCGCAATTTTTAAATCTGTAATATCTTCGAAAATATTCACTTAAACCATACGGTGTAAAGGGCCATATAGATCTATATTAAATGAACAATGTATTCAAGGTATTTAATTGGTTAAGGATTAATGCTGTATTGGTTAAAATCGCTTCGAAAATTAGCCATTATTTGTCGTAAAAAGTAAATGACAAAAAAAAGTTATTGTGGGTTATCCATAAGAGATAGACATATATCATCGCGGACTTTTCTGTAGACCTTTTCAATGTGTATAATACTTAGTACATTATTTTGATAAAACTCGTAGGGTTCAGCCTGCGTTTGCAATGCAAGCGGTAAAAATGTAATTTTTTACGACATCACATTAGAAACCTCAAAAATAACAGTACTTCTCCACTATTTAATGGATGTTATTATACATATAAACCTTCCTCTTGAATCACTCTATCTATTAAAAAAAACCGCATCAAAATCCGTTGCGTAGTTTCAAAGATTTAAGCGTACAAAGGGACATAGGGACATAAGGACATAGGGACAGAGAAAGCGACTTTGTTTTATACTATGTAGTGATAATCTATTTTTTAATTATGCAACTTGTTTTCTACTTAAATCTTCATCGTGCACGCTGTTTCTTTAACGATTTGTAGCGAAGTGGTCATAAAATAAGTTTTAAGATTTCAGTTCTCATTTTATGTTAATAGAAATGAAATAAATATAAAAACTTCTTTAGATATTGTAAATTTTGTTTACGACATTTACAAAATTATTATAAATTCATATTTCCGTAAATTACGACACTAAAATGTATTCAGTTACAGATTCAGATGCATTTAATGTTTGGAACCGGGTCAGCTAATTTAGCTCTTCGATAACTGGAGTAGCTTCCAGATTTGGATTGGTGCTTGAAATTTGTACACTAATTGGTTCTGTATAACACACTTGTGTTTTTCGCTTGTTTATATTGCAGATAACCCATAAAGTTTTTTTTTTTTTAAGTTTAGAGATTTAACGTATTATACGTTCGTTGTTCTTAGGCTTATACGATCGATATTAGCAAGAAAGGAGGCTGGTTAGTATGAAATAACATCTTCATTGTGAGAGTAAGCATAAATCGAAATGAAAGTCTTAAATAAAGATAAGTTTAATCGTGTTTGCAGTGTTAAAAAGTTTTCAAAATTACTGGGATCAATTTTAATAACGTACCTACTATTTAAAGTTACTTAAACTAAGAATCTGAATCTAGATACTGAAATTAGATTTTACCCAGTGCTAGAAGTTCGGTTCGCTCATTCAAACCACTTCAAAGTTCAAACTATACAAATGTCACTTGATGTTTTTGTCAATTTGTCAAAGTTCTATAGTGCTTTCGCAGTAATTGTGTTCCAACGTTGTTATATCGATATCCGACCAACTACCCTCATTCAGTTCATAGCTAGTGACTAATTGTGATTTGTTATCAACAATATAGTCTATACCTCAATGGATATGCTAAACAATTAGTATAATCACAGTATTTGCATAACTAACTCTAAGTTTTACGCAATATAATATTTTTATGAATGTAATTTACACAATTCAATTTAAAACAGACAAAACAAACTCATAAATCAATATAATACCTAGCCTTACCGTTATCTGTACCAAAAGTGCCTTTTCCAATTCTATCGAACGAAACCAATAGAACTTATCTATTGTCCCCAAAACAGAAAGTGGCGTACGGTCAGCGTAATCTTTATTTATTTGCGTAACTTTTGCTTCTGACGGTATTTTCAGCCCTCGTACCAAGAAGTCTTAAAGCAGTATTATATCCAGTAAGGAACAATGACAGCGCTATATAGATCGTCTAGCGCCATCACTTTCTCACACTGGAAATAATACTGCTATAATACATCATGGTAAGGCTCTCGATGTTCCCTTTGAAGGGTCAACTTGTTTGAGTATTAATCCATTTAGCAGCAGCACTTTGGAAGCTGTTTGCTTAACCTGCCCGCTGCCAACAGGGCTGCTCTCACATCAAAGTAATTGCATTTCAGCTAGGGTTGCCACTTGTTTAGTAAACTTTTGTTGTTGATTGCTGTTTTGTAAAAGTAAAAGGCTTTTGTAAATTTGCTGTTTATTAAGGTCTCGTTTATCGTGGAGCATTTGTATAATTTGTAAGAAGTTTATTGCAGTACAATTTTTTGTATTACGTAATATAGCTTATAAAATAGAATTTACATTACATATAACCACAAAATAGTATATAAGGTCGAACTATTTCTATAATTTAGGTATAATTTCGCGTTGTTTCTCCTAAATAGCATTAATAAATACGGATGCTTTTAGAAATATTCTGCCAAAGATAACAAAACTGTTAATAAAGTTTTTAACTTGTTCATTCTTCAGTTTTACAAATGGGCTCGCTGCACTTTAATTGCGCTCGCTGTGATTTTCATGAGATAAAACGTAATATATTTGAGCGGGAACCCTAGTTAATATCTAGGCTATTTATCAGGAAAATGTAGCTCATTAGTAAAGCATACTGCTCGCGAGCATACATCAACCTACATATTTAGTGAAACTATTTGCGCTACAATTAAGTTATACCCCATGTTTATCTTTTGACGATTTTCTGTTAATCCTACTAATATTAGGTACTTGTGTGTACACACACACAGTGTTACACGTTTGTTACTCTTTCACGCAAATTCTACTGAACCGATTACTATGAAATTTAGCATACATATAGGATGTAACTTGGAATAACACATAGGATAGGTTTTATCCCGGACATCCCACGGGAACAGAAACTATTCGGTTTTCACTTTATAAACGCGGGCGAAGCCGCGGGTGGAAATTTAGTACTTAGGTAATAATTTTCGGAAAATTTTGTTTATATTAATTTTCATTTTCGAGTATAGTATAAGATTAAGCATAGATTTAAAAACTTATCTTAAAAATGATTTCTGCATCGTTTTTTTTGAAGAGAAGGTAGGTAAGGTATACCTTAGTTTATTAACTGTAAATAATGTTTTTAAGGCGCTAAGTAGTTAATAAGATGCATATCTCTCTTCTTATATATAAAAATGAATCGCAAAATGTGTTGGTAAGCGCATAACTCGAGAACGGCTGAACCGATTTCGATAATTCTTTTTTTATTATATTCCTTGAAGTACGAGGATGGTTCTTATGTAGAGAAAACGTAAACATGTACCACGGGCGAAGCCGGGGCGGACCGCTAGTATAATATAAAAATGAATCCCAAAATGTGTTGGTAAGCGCATAACTTGAGAACGGCTGAACCGATTTCGATAATTCTTTTTTTATTATATTCCTTGAAGTACGAGGATGGTTCTTATGTAGAGAAAACGTAAATATGTACCACGGGCGAAGCCGGGGCAGACTGCTAGTCTTATATATAAATAAGAAGCCTGGCAGAAATCACTGCATAGTGATAAGGCCGCCCTTTGTGCTTTTGTTTATTGTAAATTGTTATTTTATGTACATGGTTTATTGCACAATAAAGTGTTAAATAAATAAATATAAAAATGAATCGCAAAATGTGTTGGTAAACGCATAACTCGAGAACGGCTGAACCGATTTCGATAATTCTTTTTTTATTATATTCCTTGAAGTACGAGGATGGTTCTTATGTAGAGAAAACGTAAACATGTACCACGGGCTAAGCCAGGGCGGACCGCTAGTTTATTATAAAATTTAACAACTTTCTTACTCATCATTGACGAACAGTAGAATATTAAATTAAGTAATCAGCCAAATTTATTTATATATTTTCGTCTACGAATTGTAAGAAAATGTTAAGAAATGTTTAAAATATTAACGTTAAGATGTAAGATTTTTAATGTTTGAATTCCAGCTCTATTTTCTGAGCATAAATAATACATTTTTCTTTGTCTATCAGACGCTCGGACGCTTATTTCGAAATGTAGTGAGAATTTTTAATACAACAGAATAACGGAGAGTCAATATGAATGAATATAAACAACATGTTGAATTTTCTATGACAAAGAAACCATTGCGATATTTGCAATGCTTTTATTTAAGTCTTGTTGCTTTCTTGAGATATCCATCTGGAAAAAGAAAATTTTCTACACATAGAAATGATATAGAATTAGTTGAAAATGATTAGATATAGCAATTAAAATATTTTGTAAAGTCGTTATGTTGGACAATGTCTATTAAGTAGGTACTTAATTCTTCTCATATTATTAAATTGTTCAAATTTCATATATTAACAGTGCTTTTCTAATAATATAAATCTTCACTATATTCGTGATTCGTACAGATAACATTTTCTAATGGTTAATTAGCGAGAGTAATATTCGAACATTCATTACTCGGATACTACGTAATATTTCAATTAACAAATGTATGTTATAATTTGATCACGAATTCGCGAGATGAATTTGTATATGGTTAGATAAATGATATAATGATACGATGATACGAGATAAAAAATAATAATACGATGAACGTATACGAGTGTATACAGTATATTCCTGTCGATATATTTAGCAGAAACTTTTTTTTAAACGTGTTTGATAACAAAATAAATAACATGTTTTTAGAATGAATCCTTAACATTAGACGATGTCATCTAATTATACGACGCGTGTTTTTTTTAATCTAAGGTTGAAACCCAGAATAGGAATTAATAATATAACAAGACACCTTTACAAGTACTGTTTAGTGCTTATTTTAATAAATTAATTGTTTCCTACGATTACAGAACAAATACCCAAAGTTTATTGCAAAATTTCGAAAAAAAGTTTGAAGGCTTTTGCTTTTATTGGTGAACCAACAATAATGATACTTTTCATTTAGTTATTTATTACACTTCATTTTACAAGCATGAATGGTTTGTCCATTCATGCTTGTAAAATGGAAAATATGTAAAATGGAATCTAATATTATATATTTTATATAGGCGAAAGTTTGTATGGATGTTTGTTACTCTTTTACGTAAAAACTACTGAACCGATTACAATGAAATTTAGCACACATATAGAGGGTAACTTGGATTAACACATAGGATAGTTTTTATCCCGGAAATCCCACGGGAACGGGAACTATGCGGGTTTTCCTTTGCAAACGCGGGCGAAGCCGCGGGCGGAAATCTAGTCCAAAATAAAGGACAATACCTACTACAAAAAGGCATCAAAATGTTAATAATATAGGCTCACATATTCAGTTATTATGAAGCCAAAACATATCATTATTTATAGCAACCCGTTATCCATGGTACGGGAACATTTTTCATTCGCATCGCATCCGGATTTGAGACCGGATAGTCAGATGACGTAATTTCCTGTCAGTCCTCTTATAAGGCTTCAAAATGTTATTAAATCGATGTTGTTGAAAACGATGGAAAGATTTTTAGTTCAATAAGCTGCTACGTTAAGGATTTATGTTATTATGAAATAAATTAGAAACTGGTCGTATTGGACATTTTGGTATGATCAAAAAATGCTTTTCGTTGTTTCGTTTAATTTCATTTGCATATTAATGTTAATATTAAAGTATTTAAAAAAGTGGGCAAAAGGCAGTCCACCTGATAGCAAACCTTTTATGAAAATTTCACTAGGCGTTTAGTGTTGCTTTTTAGTAAAATTAGTTTTATTATTCCCTTTTAAAAGTTACAGATATAACAAACAAAAATAATTGCAACAATGAAATGAAAATTAAAGAAACCTACAAAGATTTTCGGTTAGTAGATACTGAAGCTATTTTAAAGATTCACCCGTCGAGGGCGGTATTTTCGACTTTCGTTAATATTAATTATCTAATAAATATACCGCATGAAACATGAATAAACTTGTACGATATAATATCTTATACTAACATAATAATCTAGAATTTTCTTATATGCTTTTATATTAATATAAAAATAAAAGAATTTTTCCTTACTGCCAAGGGGCAAAACATTACCGAGCTCCTAATTAGTATCGTGTTTCTTTTCTTTATATATCGTAATGGTATAAAGATCACTAATTACCAAATACAGTCATTAGTACCACTATAGACACATCTATTTCCAGAAATAACAATATGCTTCTAATCCGAACACAATACATACGGAAACAAAGGCCTGCTGCTTGGTAATGTTTGAATCCGAATCTACCAAATAATCCACACAATGCTTTGATTATTATCCGTTATTATTATCTATATTTGGTATTGTTTTGTTGATTTCGATTTAGATTTAGTACTAGATACGTATCTCTTGCGTTGGTAAAAGCTCTAATGAAAACTTGCAGGTAATTTCTATGCTTATGATCAATAGTAAACGTAAACTAATTTCTCTATTATTTTAATGACGCCTCGTTACTTTCAAAAGTTAATATACTCATGTATGTCTGTACTCTTATTTACGTAAGTAGATATGAATAAAAAAGCAATTGTTATTTCATTTCGTTACATATTTTTTAAATAACACAATTTTGTTCCTAGGGTGAAAATACATAGGTACCTAAAAAACAGCAATTGTCACAAATAATCCCAGGTTATAAATAATAAATATCCTCTGAAATGTTTTGTAAATTACAGGATACGATTAAGACGGATCATACGAATACTGCATGCAGCTACGGACTATGGTTTATGCCAATCTTCTGTGGAGAAGTGATTTCCCTAGAGAGGCCAAGTAGTTAATATACTGGCCAAAATTCAACGGGCAGATTCAACTTCTAGTGCGGCATATTTTTTTTCTTTCCAACTTTTAAAATGAAAAATTCCATATGTAACTATAGGACTTTTTTAAATTTTAATTAGATGTGAGTTATTGGCTATAAAAAGCCTTTTACTTGTAAACAGGGAAAAAGCTGAATTGCAAATTAAAACCACTAAGGTATGAATGTGAAAATTATTTGGCAAGCACAATAAAATTCATTTACATACAAATTGTGGTGACGGTACCTCTTGCGTAAATTTTTCGGAGACAATAATTTTTTATTGTTTTCTCTCGTATACGTTTATCACGTTGATTTTTGTGTGCTTCACCATGAATACAAAATTACTGGTTTTCATGCTTTCACATACTGAAAACTACCTTAATATGAATTTACCATTGAGTCCAGTGCCCATGTAAATATACTTACAGGGAAGTTTATTTTCATCGGAAAGTAGAAATATAAATATAAACTATCCAGGTTCTCGTTTAAATACGTGAAAATACAGCCAGTGAGCACTAGAAAAAACTTTTCGACAGAAATCTGAAAGAATTAAACACCAAGTTTTCCAAGACCATCTACGTGACTTCTACATTAACAAATTATTACAAAGGATTGTTTTAATTAAAGCTGTTATTATCTCGGTGCAGTAACAAAGCTTAAAAACTTAAGTAAGAATAATTTTATTTGCACGGTTTATTTAAAAAATTGCGCTCAAGCTTTTTGTTTGTTCGAACTTCTCGTGAAAATATTGTGTTCAATTTTCTTTTTGCAAATACGTTTTATAATTTAATTTTAATTATGATGTAGCACAAGCGAATGAGTTGAACCTTTTTTACATTATGAGTTTTTTAATGAGATACAGTGTATGAACATAATATTATTTTGTATCATGCATGACTGTATAATGATAGCAAAAGTTTACAACACATTGTAATACACAACAAAAAATAAAAATAGTTTTTGTATATTTCACACTGAACAATAACTGTTATGAACTAAGCGCTCACCCTGACTTCTCCCGGTTTGAAACAAGAAAGCTGTGCCAAAGTGACAATTGTTTTGATGTACATAAATTAGGATAGATATCGTAGCATTATTACTATGTTAATTTAGTTACGATATGGCGGGATATGATATAAATCAATTTATATCTAGTATAGTATTATATTATCTGTGTGCTATTAATTACACTGTAAGTATGTTGCCTGGAAGAAATGGCGTATTTCTAAGCAACTTTTATTTTCACTATTACTTAATTCTGTATACAATGAAGAATATATAAATAAATAATAATATATACCGTGTAAACTGTAAATGTAATAATAATGGGAACCGTATATAACTCTTCACTATAATTTACACATTTTAGAGGTACGTCCTAACAAATGTATTGCACGTAAAATTTGCAGATCGGATTTTGCAGCCAATTTCTTATTTTATTGGTGACTGCAACTGGGCTAATTGAGAACTAGTTTTGCTCTGCGAATTTCAAAATATTTTTATTTGAATTTGATTTTTATGAAAAATTGTAAAGTTAAAAGTAAAGTTTTAATTGGACGGTGCAATAATTATGCTATTTTTATATCTATGTGGTTTATCAATTATTTATCTAATATAAAATAATTAATTCATACTTTAGTCTGCAACTCGTAAGTACTGAATGTAGGAATAAGTTGTATAGGTTTTGACAAAGCGGGCGAAGCCACGGGTGGAAAGCCAGTATTATATAACGTTACTTCCTAGGTTATTTCAGGCGGAAATGTGCACTCTATAAATTGATTATAGGCAATTAGATAACATAGGACGAAGACGGGTTTAATAATGTCATAGAATTTCTCATAGTAATTTTCTTGCAAATTTTGCTGAAGCGACGTTTTCAGTGGCCGGTAATTAGCGGAAATTAGAAGCTTTTTCTGGTTAATATACCTAGATAAATAAGTTAACTTAATGATTGTATTTAGATAAGATATAAATACATTTAACATTATATTTATATAATGTAGGCATTGTATATACGCGTGTTGTTAACTATAAATAGAAATTATATAGGTAATTAAAAAAAATATAATTTGAAAATTTTTAATAATAGAAAAGACAATTATGTTCTATTATTAAAAATTTTCAAATGAAATAAGGAAAATGAAAGGCTTTAGCATCGTGCGCTTTAAATCATATAATATAGAAAAGACAATTATGTTCTATATTATATGATTTAAAGCGCACGATGCTAAAGCCTTTCATTTTCCTTATTTCATTTATTGTGAATTATTACTATAATATAAATATTTATAGCATATGCTAGAAATGAGACGGGAAAGAAATAAGCAATTTATTGAACCTCTGCTATAACTTCAGAAGCTATTTATATTGTCTAAGTTAACAAATAGTGTAACAAAATGTGAAAATGATATATGTATATGACTTCATATTAAAATATATGGGAACACACATTGTATTCCTGCCGCCATATATTCTTCAGCATATACTGCATAAACATAGTATGATCTGAGATTTTCGCATACAGGGGTGAAAATTGGAATCCCACTAAGCCTTAGCTGTCATTTATCCGTCTCGCACGGGGTAAGTTTATGGAAATAAGTTCACATGTGAAAGTTCCTTAGTGTGGCTTATTATAACTCCTGTTTCTGTTAAAATCCCCTTATATTATAATAATAATACAACAAACATTGTTATTTAGGTACATATTACAATGTAGATTTGTCAAATATAAATTTAATAAATCCATGGTTTGGAACGCTTATAACAATCCTTACAATAACGTTGAATTTCAGCTGATATCATAGTAACTAGCTGTGCCCGCGGTTTTATACACGCATGTCTTCGCTCCTATTGGTCTTAGCGTGGTAATATTAATTATATATCTTCCCTATAGCCTTCTTCGATAAATGGACTATCTAACAATAGAATAATTTTCAAATTGGACCCATGATTCCTGAGATTAGAGCGTTCAAGCAAACAAACACTTCATCTTTTGAATCTTAGTAAAGATAATAAAATATTAAAATAGAGCTATCATTTAAACACATATTTTCCTTCTTATGTTGATTCCATTTGCAAATGGACAGTTCTATTCATATAACAAATGCAACATATTCCTGAATATTTTATGAAACAGTAAAAGGAAAGGACACAGCTGGTGCTAAAAGGATCCATGTGGACAGAATTGCTTTTATTTACATTTTACATTATAGCCGTAAGCGGATAATTTTATTTCAAGATATATAACTATAAGGGATTGGTTTTACAGTTAGGAGGAGAAGGAAGTAATATATTATGATGTATTCACAAAATAATCAAAGGAATGTTTTTTAAATTGAATAAAATTTTACATTGTGCCTTTGAATTTGTGTTTTTAACATGAAAGCAGTTACAGAAATATTTAATTACCATTTTAATGTCCTTTCCTACCTTTATATTTTTAATTGACATAAAAGGATGCGAATAGAATATCATTATTACAATATATTGAAACAATTAATGGAAGTAATAGAATGTACTATTTATCTGATTTTACATTTTCATAAAATTACATAAAAAAGGCGAAACTGTTGACACATATCCGCTTATTTCAGTTTGTTCCCGCATTCCAGTTATTTGCACGGAAACAGTGTTCCCTTTTCTTTTACAAATAACGATTGTTGTCACGACTTTGTGAGATTGATGTTATACGTCCCATTTTAATCTATACTAATATTATAAAGCTGAAGAGTTTGTTTGTTTGAATGCGCTAATCTCAGGAACGGCTGGTCCGATTAGGAAAATTCTTTCGATTGCCCATTCATCGAGGAAGGCTATATCACGCTTAGACCAACAGGAGCGGCGTAATGCGGGTGAAAACGCTGGACACAGCTGGTATATTATAAAATTCTCGTGTCGCAATGTTAGTTACTATATTCCTCAAAACGGCCGGACCCATTCTCATGAAATTTTCTATTTTTTATACCCCTAAGTGATAAGAGTAACGCAGAACAACGTTTGCCGGGACAGCTAGTTATTTATATACAGGCCACATATTTCTAAGGTCTACAATAAGTATATGAACAAAAGAGCTTAATTAACTTCATATTTGCTTCATGGATATTGGAATTCTTGGGCGGAATATTATATTTTGCTATCCTAGCATAAGTTATATCAATATAGTATCATAAGAATAGATAATACAATTCAACATAACTTAATTATAGCCATAAAAAAAACATAAAAAATACGGATAATAAGGTGAGTTATGTTGATATATTTATATTTACAAATTAGTTCTGTACTTATTTATACAAAACTAAAACCATCCATTAGGTACCTTCTTAGCTTGAAATCGTGTAAGTAATTGTTTGAATCTCTACTAATACAGGAAAAAGCTTAAATGACTGTCTGTTTGCTTGCTGTTCTGAAATAATGAAAATGCAAAATGCAAGTTGCACCATGCGATAATTCATGAATATCACGCGAGCGAAGCCGCGAATGGAAAGCTAGTACCTATAGAAATTTCTTAGTGTTGTCATATCTTTAGAAATATTCAATTCAATGACAAAGTACCGTATTCCTAAAACTAATCCGTTCTATAAGATCAATATTAAATTAACGTAGTAAAGGTTCAATCGTAAAAGGGATCTTAGTTCAATTTGAATTTGACTCACTCCATTATTCAGGTGAATGGAATGATCGCTATTTGTTAACTTTAAAACGTTCTTAAATAATGTGAAGACGTATTAAAATGCTTATCATTTAAAAACATATTTAAAAACGTGAAAAAAAAAACACATTTTACTGTCTGAAAATAAATAATACATAATAAATATTTGGAACCTGGTTCAATCAATTTATTGTATATTCTTGAGAATTGCATCTTTTGAATTATCTTGAGTCGGTTAGCAGAATGATACGTTTAATCTTTAAGCCAATAATTGAGCCTTAATATAAAGTAAAGCTCTTTTATAAGTATCTACAATAGATTTTCTCTCTCGAAGACTAGCTATCCCCTCAGGCTTAAAAACAAGATTTTGTTTATTGCATTATGAAGCTGTTGTTTCTTAAATATATTTTTACATAAAAATTGAGTAGCATTATTATTCTTATAATTAATAGAGGGCAGTAAAAGTAATATGTAGCTGTTAATTATGATGAAACAATGGCAGTCTACCGATAAAGTTTTATTAGTAAAACGATGTTTCAAAATGACAATATCTTTAAAAAAGTTTTATTACGTTTTTATTTTGGTTCAAAATATTATCAAAAGATAACATGTTAGAAAATAAGTGTCTTAATAAAGTTTCGCGTTGACATAAATGTGTGTTTCATTCCCAACTTCAAGACAAAGTAATTACTTTCAAGATATTAAATGTGAGTACATTTCTGCGCTTTGAACTTTATAATATCAGTGTTACTTGCAATATTATACCTTGAGAAGTATGAAGTATGTATTTTTTCTGAGATTAAATAGATTAAAAACTTTAATCAAGAAAGTAGACGAGCAAGACATTTCTTATTAACGTAATGCGAAGTCAGCTATTATATTATTATCTAGTTTATCTTATATCTACTGACTATTAATATAGAGTGAATTACTTTAAATTACTGTAAAAAATTGATATCTCGACTCTACTTTTACTTCAACTATTATCAAAAAGTACGATGATGTGGATCACTTTAACGATACTTATTCAAAATTCCTCAAAAATAAAGACCAAAGTATACTCACTCGCTGTCTCCAAACTTTAAAATTTCCGTCCAAAACTTTATTATAGGAAAAATATCCCGAAAAATCACTAGACTAAAACGCGGACATTTTTGGCAAATTACGTATTTTCCACACAATTGCGACACACGTCTTATCCCAGTGGAATCTTGGCATCTACTGGTGTGAAACATGCATTTCCCTAGTAACTGAAAAGCTCATATAGTCTTCCAGCAGAAAACAGCTTTGCGGTTATTATACTAAGACTGCAGTTTGTGAATTAAGTTGTACGAAAATGTTACGTATCTAAACATATATTTTTTTTAGCAAATTTCTCATAACTAGGATTGAAGTAACTAATATTAATCTTTTCTTTTATTAAACTTGTTATTAATATAAGAAATTCAATAACAAAAAAACAATGATGTTTCAGTTTAATGAAAGAAATGCCTTGTTTATAACATTCCGTCTTATGTTCAACAGTAATATCTCCTTCCTACATGTCATTTATTATAATGTATATAGAAAGCCTTTTAATGAATGCATCCATAATGCATCTTATTGTTTCATGTTAACATAGGTCTACAGAAAATAAAATAAATTACATCAAAATAACTGCCCATACAAAGCTATGATAATAAAATCAATCCCGGAAACAATAGTTTGACACGACGTTAATCCTCTGTTCTATCAAGGGTTAGTTTAGAAGTTGGAAAATGATGGTCATTTGCAAACTTTTACGATCAGTTAGCATGCCCTCGTTACCGTAAAACATCAGGGTTCAAACCCTTTTGAGCGTGAGATAAATTTCAAGAGCTCATTTTCATGTGAGACTTGCCGCTTCTCTAAGTGTGTGCTTAATAACTTGTCTTGGATGGTAAGTTCTCTTTTTGAAGCGAACTTTAATTAAGAAACGGGCAGTGTAAATATGGTACGAATGTTGTGTTGATTTTTTCACGCAAAAGAAGTATAAGTGCGGATTTCAAAGGAAATTGTGAATGAGACATGTTAGATAAGAAAAAAAAAAACAGGCCATTTCTTACGTTGAGTGAGAATCGTTTAATTCACGATGATTTCAAGTATTTTAGAGTGTTGATTTTAGCCTGGAAGTCTATCTGTGACTCAAACTCTATTTTTTATTGAAACTATGATTATTAGAAATTTTCTTACAAAAATGTACATAAATGTCTCCGTTCCTATATCAGATGTTTTGTTCAACGTTACACCAAATACGGTCATTTCCATCCTCAATTACGTACAATTTAATACTTATAAAAGTATATTACAAAATTGCTTACTCGGAAACGGGCAACATTGCAGGCACAGAGAAATAATTTCATGGGAAAATTCAATTAAAATTCAAATGAAATGGCAGAGCCACTCCTAATATGGGAACCTTTTAACTCAGTTGAAAGGTATTCATTTTGTAGGATTATGTGGAAGATGCAGTAGATTTTATTCGCATTTCTGATTTATTTTAACTGTATTTCTGAGTAATGCGGTGCTTTCTAGCGAAGGATTTGATTGGGTTGGAGAAATATTTCACAATATTAATGTTACATAGAAAATGCATATGTACGTGTATGTTTTGTAATATTATCAGCAAATGAATACATAGCAATAATCTGATAAGAGGGAATGATAATGGAGATTGATAAAAATCTGATGGCAATGGATACGATTTTATTGTAGGACAGAAAAGCTTGCATCTTGTATGAAATGGAATAATTGCATGTTAAAAATCTCTTGAAACCTTAGGTGTACGAACATGACCCAATTACTAGGAAGAATGCTCAACCGCTATAATACAGAAACTTTAATTACTTTGTTGTTTAAATTTTTAAACGGTTTAATATTTTACGTTTATATGATGGGAAATAATATTAACAATAACTCCAATTCATACAAAATTTTGTGCATGCAATTTTTTGTCTATAACGAATAAAAATAGTTTCTTAATCTGCTCCAAACCCCACTTAATAAATACTCTTACTTTACCGTAGTATGTTCAATAACTAACTATATATTTATTTACACTGAAAATTTAAATCATCTACCTACAGATGAATACGAGAATTTCGTCTTTGTTTGTTCAATTCCAATCAAAATTCCTTGATCAGTAATTCGTGATCAAATACCAACCAACGTTACAAAACACATGCGAATCAAATTAATTTGAAAGCCTTTTAAGTTTTAACGAATAGAAAATAAAACATTCAGTGAACCGACCTAAATAGAACAAATAGTTGTTTTAATTTCCGTACGTATTTGATTGTTAAAATTATTTGAATGCTTTGTTATTTATTTATTTATTACTCTTTAATAAAACTATACATGGGAAACTTATTACATATATACAGAGAAAAATACGCTACGTTTATTAAGCGGCCTTATCACTTAGAGGTGATCTCTTCCAGGCAACCAGGGCAAAAGGTTTGAAGCTTAATAAAATTAATAACCTTATTACTTAGAGGTGAACTATTCCAGGCAACCTGGGTAACAAGCTTAATAAAATTAATAAAAAGTTACTGCAATTTTTCGTCTATCATATAAAATTTTATTAACGGGTCACTGTTTTGAATCTGCAGCACCGCACTGCAGTTTTTAAAATATGTTCTCATCTTTAATTCATTGCTTATAACTTATAACTAGTATTAAATGTAGAGCGTTAGCATTTAAATTGGATAAACAATTTTATGTGTGTTTTTCGCCTGTGTTTTTAGTTTATAATTATAATATAAAAATCTCCTTATACTTTATAAATGCATTTTATCTGCATTTTCTATGCGTAGTAATGACCAAATCGCTATAAATTATTTCATTTATTAATGTTTCAAATAAGACAATTGCTTGCTATGTAACTGTTAGTCAAATATACCTAAGTCTTATCTTTTCCCTAACTTTCTTTTGTTATCTATTATATTACATAAGAATTAGAAAAGCACGTTTTAACCATCTATCTGCTATCGATTATAAACTGCCTCAAGACCATCCCAACTTCTTTGAACTTGTGGAACAAAGGGGCATTAACATCTTTGAGGAGACTGCACTAGTTCTTCGTAATACTTCAACTATGACGATTTCTATAACTTTGTGTACATGTTATACAACTTTAATGGGATGATAATTAAAATAATATTTTACCTGTACTTATATTTTATACGACTTTTGTATTAAATTTCCCTTACATTGTTCAATTTCATTCCTAGATTTATTATTTGCGAACAAGCCCAAATAATTATCAACAAATCATATTTATAAATAGTAAACGCTTTTACGTAAATTTCGATCTAGAACGTCATCTGCTTCTTCTTATAAAATTCTCGTGTCACAATGTTAGTTACCAAACTACACCGATGAACTACACCGTGCATATTAGGTAGATATTCTGAGAATCGGTCAAAATCTATTTTTCACATATCTAAGGGATAAGAGTAAGGCAGAATAATGTTTGCCGGGACAGCTAGTAATGATATATTATAATCTAAATAAGGTTTATAATATCCTATAATTTACGATATACTCTTTACATATATTCTGCTATAACAGTCTATTATGTAATGGCATTAAGGATTTATTAAAGTGAATAACGGCCGATTAGAATATTCTCACACAAGATGGGGTCTAACATAATTTGTGAAGATGTTTGCTAAGGACACCAAGCTTGCATACGCTAGTAAAGTGAGGTCCTTGTTAAAAGGGTGTTAACATGATGTCGTTAAATGTTCATCATGCTTGGACATAATATTAAACTTTGATGTTTCAGCGTTAAATACGTGTTTTAGGCCGAGTAAAATAGATATTCGTTGACATGAGATTGGATATTGAATTTGTATACAAAAAAACCTTTAAAATAACTGGAAATTAGCTTTTGAATAGTGGATGTGTATATTTAATTTTTTTTTGAAATGAATAGAAATAATGCCATTTCAGATGTACTATTCATATTTATTTACTAACATACCTACAAAGAACAGGATTTTTTCCTGTCTATTCACTTTTCGTACAAAATATATATTATGTATGTATACCTATTTTGTACTCCCAATACAAACTATTTACATAATAACACGGAAAATCAAGACGTTCCACAAGAATATTTGTTCCCGCAACATCAATTCGACGCAAAACGATGAGCAAACAAAGATGCTTCAACACAAAGGCTGATTGCTTTGAAAATCTGTTCATCAAAGCGTTGCAATGCTTATAATAGCAGGAAATTGGAAAATTACGATTCAGCAGAATTAATACGAACTTTTTGTTAACACTCTGGCTGGTTAACGCGTTATAGAAGAGTAAAAAAAGTAATGGCGCGAAATTAAACAGTGAGCCGATTTTTTGTGAATAACTAATTTGAACAACAAATGTGATAAAATGCTCGTGATATTTTAATTGTAGCATTTTCTGTGATTAACTTGTCTTTATAACATGTTGTGTTTTTATACCTTTTGTTTTCTTATAAAGAAATTAGAATGTAGGTTTCCTATACCATATACAATGCCTATACAAATATGTGTTTCTGAATAAAAAGTTTTCTATTTTGGTTTATCGATCTACTAAGGAATGATTTCTTTGTTCAAATAAATAGGTAAATTATATTATATTCATTCATGTATAAGTGATTATATGAATATAAACAAATCTGAATTTTCTGTAAAAGAGAAATTGAATGACTAAGTCCCAAACTTACTTATCCAATCGAACGGTCTATGTTTTAATTATTTTATGAAAATTTACATCGCATGTTCCAATCGTATCTTCAGCACATATTCATCATCTCTCGCCAATTCTGTTGAATCCCGTCATATAAAACATTTACCGTTTCCATAGGGCATCATAAAACATAAGTACTAACATTATTATAAACGTTGAATGTTCGAGTCAAGCACACGACCCACATTGAGGCACTTGTAACATACACTTCACTACACTTATTATTTTTAATTAAATTCTATGAAGAACGAGCGCGGATATAGTACCACCTGAGTCTGATAATTATTCATAGTACATATGCAATGTGCAGCTTTTATTCTCGCTTTGAAGATGTAAAGGTAAAAGTATTATTAACAGTATTGTACATTTACATACTGGCATTAATACGTATAATAATTGATGATACTTAGATACTTTCCTATAACCAATAGTTCAAGAGAAATAAACATGAAATACTTTTAAAATCGATGTATTTTAGATAATGAGGTGTGTGTATGTAGTAAAGTTCCGGAATATTTAAATAAATCATTTTATCTAAAACGTTGTTTAATATGGGTTGGGTACCCTGTACTTTTGTCCAAATTTATTGTTGCTAGAAAGGGATCCGATGATATAAGTTTTGCTTCTCAATAGAAATTCTGACGATAATATTTATCATAGGTATATTTATTTAGAAATTATTTCTAGCAAATTCTATTTAAAAATTCCTTTTACACTTCTAGTTTATTGGGCACTTCCATTTTAACTAAATAAAAGATGAGAATGAAAATAAAAGAGATTACTCAGCATTACCCTCGTCAGTCTTGTTTTAGACCTGATTTAAAGAAGATTCATCTTAATCTCGCATTTATTCGACCCTCTTGAATTTATTAAGACTCCGTTCTCAACAGCTATCGAATAGACCTCGAAATATCAATGCCTACTTCACGTTTGTAAAAGCAGAACTGTTTTCATCGAGATGTTGAAAAGAATTCTCAATTTTCTTTGTGTCGTGACGTTCCATTGAAAACGGAGGAGCCATGATGCAAACGGAATGTCATACAAACTTGCAAGGTAATGAAAGCGAAGATAGAAGCTAGATATAATATTCTTTAATTCCGTATGAAATGGGGACTTAGTTGTAAAAAATATATGGTTCGAGACTGGCTGAACGTGCAAAAATTAAGGTGGAGGAAAATACCGTGGAAAACTGCATGGTGCATTGCAAATATCGTTGCTATTTTTACAGAACGTTTATTTAAATATGTAATTTTAGTAATAGTGCTTATGGTCCGCGATTCCAAATAAAATCAGATATTTGATATAAACTTTGTCATTTGTATCTGAACTCAATTATTGCTATGTTTAGTTTGTAGATTATCATCTATATTAAGTTCAATAAATAACATGACTTCTAATTACATGTCATTTATTTAGATGACCATATTATCAGGAATATATCCATAACATTCCAAGTAGGTACTCACTATATACTATTTTAAAACAATTTACTTTGATATAATAAAGTTGTTCTATCTTTTTCATCATCATTGTTAAAACACTTGAAATCAAATAATATGACAATTTGGGAGCCAAAACCACACCCGCTAAATACGGTCTGGGTGGTGCCCATAATTGCGTATATAGCTTGATAGTATTCAATGATATGTTTTTAACCGACTACGTCTGACAGAAAGATAAATGTTACGTATTATTTATATTCAATTCCTTTTAAATATTATCTAGTCCACCTTGTTACTATTTAATCGATAATCTGTGGTCTTACAGAAATGGATTGGATATATATTCTTACTTTATGTGGAAGAAAACAACACATTTTCTTTTTAATAACGGACGTTACTTGGAGGTACATAAGCTTTAAGTATTAAATATTCAATAGTTATACGCCGATCTACGAAGGTTGTACCACAATTGTTGAAAGTTCGGTCAAACGGACTAAGTACAGAGACTACAATAGGGATTATATTGATATAGACTGGGTTGGTCTATATCACCAGAAACCTCTTGACTATTTAGTTTAACATGGTTTAGTATAATTTGCTCCCAATAAGGTTTCTCCGAAGTGTCCTAGATAAACATGGCTGCCTGAAAATGTCTTTAAAAGTTTATTTGTTTTTATTATTTTACCGTATGGTTTTTGGGTGCCTCGGCTTTGGGTGTTATAGGCTTTATATGTACCACAAACGTCGCTAGTCACAGATAAAATAAACCTTAATATAGAATATTCAGATACTTCTATTTTAACAGTATTTCGAAATTTTCTCGTTATTTTTTTCAATCTTAGTGACGATTAGTACGGATAGTAAACGAGACAGTTTAGTCGTTGTTGTTCACAGTTCATGAACAATGGATTCTGTTTGCGTGATTTTGGCAATCGGTCAGCTATTGTTACGCCTTACGCATTGTCAGCAAAATTGCTTGTTATTCTCTAGGAAATAGGTATTTGCTTGCAAGGGTAAATAAAAAAATAAAAGAAAATTCATTTGAATGTTTAGGTTTCATTATGAGGATCGTATCCTCGTTAAGGATTACCCAAATGTTTGTACATAATTTTTCTATTTAATTAAATTTATACCATCATGCACCTATAAGCTTGACATTGCAATTTTAATATCGTCTGAACGAAATGAAACATAAGCATAAGTTGCAGATGTATAACAACGTTCTGTGATAACAACCCTTACAATGATGGCCAAAGGTCATTCATAGTTTGAAATGACGAGGAAATGTTAATATGGTAATAAATTATGATAATTTTCATAAGCTTGACGCTTTCTTAAGCTATACCGAGATTTGAAATTTGAATAAAATCATGCACATTATGATAAAAAAGCAAGCAAAAAGGACTTTAGATCTTATTTTATGGAAAACCTTAGTCAAGTAAAAACAGAAAGAAAATTTATACTGTATGAAAATGAATTTCACTTTATATAAGTAATTGAAAGTAGTTTCTTGCACTAAACTATTCTTTATTTCTCGTTTCCTTGTCATAAAGAGATTTGAATTTGGATTCCATTTTAAATACAATAGAGAGGAAAGCTTTAGACGTGTGGTTTTCTGCCATTTCTCCAACCTATACGTTTAATGAAAATGATATACCTACTGAAGTAAAAACGTAACTTCTCATTCTCGATTCTAGTAGAACATAATAATGAAAAATAAAGAATTTACGAACGATAAATTATAGTTTTGATATTAGAGAGTTTTTACCAACGATGAATCGTATTTTTTAGCTTATAGAAACTAGCATATTGAATACAGTTAAATAGGTGTATCAAATTTATCTTCAAAATAAGCAGATTGGAAATTAGATCAAGTACCTAGGTATACTCAGGTTGAATTTCGGCTATGTGCGTCTAAATTGTTGTGGTAAAATCAATAACTCGGGGCTAGTGACCGACAGGCACGCGATTGATAAATCAAAGTCAATTTGCTTTACCTAAGTACATACATTAAATAAATTCATAACAGTAAAAGTGATAAAAAAATGGATATATTTTGTAAAATTAGAGCGCTGAACATTCAGGTACAAATTACAATATGTTATTTTAATCCCTATTATCACTATAGCTTTTATTGTGATTACTAGTATATAAAATATATTTATATTTGTGACTGTGGAATAATTTCTGATTTGAAAGCTTTTGAACGTTAGTTTTTTGACTCAATAGAAAGTTGAAGAAAATAAAGCTTTTTAAAAAGGTGGCCACACTTTTTATTATTCGATGTGTTAGGAAAACTTATTCCGTAATACGTCCTTACATCTTACACCATAGATAGGAAAGGATAGTGCACAGTTATATAATGGTCCATTGAAAAGTTACATTTGGGGTCGCATTTTTTAGAGGACGCAATTTTATTTTTTTGATGTGTAGGGGGGGTCAGTGTGAAGCTATCACCAAGTTTGTGGGGTCGCCACCCTTGTCCCACGTCCGCCATCTTGAAAATAGCGGTTGAAATGGTTTTTACGATATATCTCTTAAACTATTTATCTGATAATAAAACAATGTTAACATTATTCGTTGCAAATTAAATTCTCTACAACTTAGGTTCAGTAATTTTTTGTCGTAGAACTATAAGCAAAAAAGTTATAAGCGAAAATGTTCAGAAATTAGAGATGTTTATATTTTTCAATAAAACTTTTTTTTATAAGTTTACGAAGAAATTATATCAGACCATTTTTGTAGATTGTTTTTCGTAGAACAACTTTTATTTACAACATTTTTTCATTAAGTAAATAGCTAAGGTTTTACAGCCATCCGAAGTGAGTACTATTTTAAGTACTCTTTACTATACAGAATACGATATATTATGTGTGTACTAATAATAATTTGTCACCAGTAATTATTTTATTTTTGTTATAATAATATTTTTAATAATTAATTTTACAATATTATTAATAATTAATTATTGAATCTTTTCCCCACAACCCAGGAGGTAGAGTCTGGAAGTGCGTTTTTTTTTACGTCGAAAAGCAGGGCTGAAATGTTCTGCAGTGTGCTTCCATTGTTGTGGAGTCTGGGAAAAGAGCCAATAGCCAATTTATTATGTATAGTTACTACTGAAAAATAGTACTCACTTCTGAGCGCTGTAAAACCTTAGCTATTGACGTAATGAAAAAATGTTGTATATAAAAGTTGTTCCTCGAAAAACAATCTACAAAAATAGTCTTATATCATTTCTTCGTAAAATGATAAAAAAAAGTTTTATTGAAAAATATAAATAGCTCTAATTTCTGAACATTTTCGCTTATAACTTTTTTTTTATAGTTCTACGACAAAAAGTTACTGAATCAAAGTTGTAGAGAATTTAATTTGCAACAAATAATGTTAAAGTTGTTTTATTATCAGATAAATAGTTTAAGAGATATATCGTTAAAACCATTTCAACCGCTATTTTCAAGATGGCGGCCATGGGACAAGGGTGGCGACCCCACAAACTTGGTTTTAGCTTCACACTGACCCCCCCTACACATCAAAAAAATAAAATTGCGTCCTCTAAAAAACTCAAGGTCAGGCCTAAAAAATGTAACATTTCAATGGATCATAATGAATATGTAACGAGTGAGATAATCAAAGTACAAAATGTAGCAGTGACACACTTGCGAAAACTAAAGGAATAGCTAATGAGAGCTGAATTATGTAAATTCGTAGGTGCACGTTGCGATTCAAATAGTTTCACACATTTAATTAAATTATCCTTAGTTGTTAATTAAACCTACATACTTGAAATTAAAGAAACTCATGTCTTATGTCTAAATAGAACATTAATTGTCGACAGCTTATCCGCACAAATTACACCGTACATATTTTCGGATATCATTCTATTACCTAATACTATAATTTTAATACAAAGATATTTTTAATGATACGCCATTGATTCAATATAATATTTTATAGAATTCCTATATTATAATGTTATCCTGTTCGTTACGAAGACAGTTTTTAATATTCCAAAATGGGATGCCATCTTGAATCCGATTGTGCCAGTACAATTAATATAAGTGTCATTAGATCATATTGTTTAATCACAATTATGTACGTGGACATATGTAATTGTAAGGAAATTAATTTTGTAATTTGTAAGTGGGTATAGGAGCCTCCAAGGACCGCGTTATGTCCATTTTTATAGACATCTACTATTAATGAAAGTAGGTATTACTAGAACGGGATACATTAGCAAAATTGGTATCATTTCCAGTTACTGAAATGTAATTATTGTTATTACCTTTACATATTTTCATATATTTCGTTGTATAATGAACAAAAACAGACATTAATTAATAGGCTCTACATCCCGCATACCTACCACTTCACGAAGCAGTTTTAATGAGCTTTGTGTAAACTCAGATAATACTGACAATGTGCGGCTTTAAAAGCTGATAATTTTCCAAAATGAGGCTATAATGAACAACATTCGCGTCTTGTGGAAGGACACTGGTAATGAGGAGGTTTGTGTACGAAAATATAAAAATTTTGTGGAAATGGAAACGAATAATGCTTCAACGTTTAAAATGGCTATTTCGAAAGTAGTTCTAGATAATTGAAAACGTGGCGTGGAAATGCATCATTGATAATAACAGTCGTTTAAAAATTAAAATATAAAACTTAAGACATAAAAGGGAAACTTAATTTACGGATATTTCTAGTTCATAGTTGGCATAATTTGAAAAATTAAATAAAGTAAACTTTAATGAAATAGTACGATTTCAACAAATGTTTTACCCATTTTTGCCAGATGGCAAGAAAAACATTAATTGTTGAAGAGCATACAAAGAAAGGAAGATTCCTTCGTTTGATCCCCCTCTAATTTGACACACACCTTACAGCTGTCAAAGTTCCTTCACAGAATTTGCGAGAGCATGTGCGTTTATTTCTTCAAGTGTACGAAAATATATGACATACTTCTCAGTTAAAGTTTCTTCCTCCTCTAATATTATATTCCTCTCGTACATATTTAACAGACTAAAATAGGTACTTATTAATTTTACCAAAAATAGTTACGTTTGGTGAAATAGAAATGTAAAGAAAGAGAAAAATTGAGTTCTAAAATGATATTAACTTGCCGAATTTACGATATATAAAACTAGTAATCGCTATTATAATGTACATTCAACAATATAGGTACAATATATTATATACTCCTTACTAAATAAATTATAATTAATGTTACATTATGTTGATTCTGACAAACTTTATTAAGCCTTTAGTTTAGTTTATAAACTGAAATTAGATGTTGTTATAATTGTCTTGGGTCCTTAATATTTTATATTTAAGCTGGTGTTTGTATGATAAATGTAAAGAGTTATATTGTGGTTATATCTTATATTTCGTAGGATTTATTTAGTTTTATTATACGAGTAGGATCACTTTTATAGCACAAGAGTAAATAAGTTATTTTTACGATTCAAGATATTTTTTCGAGAGAAATATATTTTTTTACAATCATGTTATCTCGCTTAGCGTTAATATAACAGCGTTTTTTATTATCTTATTACCCATACAATAAAGTAATTTCGTTTTAATTTCTTTAAATCCGAGATAATAACGCATTAAACCCCTTCTAGACATAATCTGCGAGTGTGAGCAAATCTTAATTACGTAGAATTGCTGGATTCAATGCATTTAATGAATATTGATCAATGCAAGTTAATTAGATGATAGGAATCAAGTGAAGCACTCACTAATTGTACGAGCAAACGCCTGTTTCATGCACTTTCAGTTCAATTCATGTTTTTAATTGAATCTCTGCTATTATAAAATTGTGGTGTGTGAATAGTGAAAGGTTGACGTAAAATAAATTCTGTAGAAGATATCGTTGAAACCACTACATGAAAATAAAGTATATAGAATATATTTTATTTTCATGTAGTGGTTTCAACGATTTTTGTTCCCCAGTATTTTATTATTCGACATTTTATAACACTGCACTTCACTTATAATATCATGTATGTATTTTTGCAAAAAGTGGGCTCAATTAGTACTCTATTAGGTACAGTAAATACTTTTGCATATTTTGTAGTATTATCATTTTCATTTTGCTCTATTTTATAACAATAACATATCTGTAATTTTGATTGTCTCCCACTGGTAGGTACCTACCTAAATTGTTAACACCTTCTACATAAGCTTTATAACTAGGTTATAAGCAAAATTGAAAACCCCTATGGGGACGTCAGAATCTATTACTGACTGGTAGAGCCATATATTGGCTCTTACTTACTTATATTAGTAAGAAAACTATGAAATGTTAAGTGCATTCACATCTGTTTCACTGATCTGTAATGATGCTAAATCATACTGCATAACAAGTCATACAAGTATATACAAGACTTCTATTAATTATGAGAGACTTTTCTAACTTAGTACAATATGTTGGAATTTATCACATAGCTATTAAGTATAGAGGTTTTTTAAGCATCCTAAACAATACATCATAACATTTACAGACCCCACATAATAAAGTAGTATTTAAATTGATAGTAACTTTGGACTTTATAAGTTTAGATAAAGCTCTACAAACAGTAGCGGCATGGTAATGGCGGCATAGATCAATTTTCAGCTAAGCTAACTTTGATAGCTTAGAAATAAAGAAAATAAATTTTGTCTAAATCGTTCAAATAAATGCTACCATATTATCCACTTATTCTAAGCACCTATAATTGGAGGTTCTATCAGTTTACTTCGTTTTAATCATTCAGCTATTGTGTTTTACATATTATATGTATGAGAAGTAGGTATGGTAGATACCTACGAAGTACTAAGCAGACGGAAACGATCGCTTTTATATAGGCCTTGATATTATCGATTACTTTCGTATAATTCTATTCTAACTGTTAAATGCTCTAACGTTAAATGTCATATTTTATTTGAATAATTCGCCGGAAAGTTTTACAATTTGAAAATTTAACTGATACTACGAAATGGTTGTAGGTAGTATTAATGTGGTGTTATCCAAACCATTACACGCTCGTTTAAATTTATTGAAACAATCCCCTTGGTGCTAATAATTTATTATTTATACTTATATTAAAAAAAATTGAAAGTTCCTTTAAAGTTTTAACATCCAGCTATGTAACATTCAATGAAGTTTGTATCTATGGTAGAATATTATTAAGGATAGTTCAAAAACTTTGTAAAAAGTAACAAATAAGTTATAATAGTTATTGTTTCGTACGTGTAGTTTGTAATAAATCTCCATACATTGTCATACATCGATCAAGAACACTAGCGACTATTGATTGATTCCTATTTATGTATGGATTGACCTCAATCCTAAAATAGCATTCCACTATAAACTTTGTATGTCTGCATTATTGAATTTGCATTATATGCACATTTCTGGAAGTAGTACAGTATATATTAATTGGCACACGATGTAAATCAAATAAAGTTTGGTACTTTTTGATGTATAAATGTGATGAAAACTCACCTGATCCAGGATATAATTTCTATGTTTTTAACAATATATTACTTTGGAACTTACCTTTAATAATGTGCTTTTAATTCGTCACGATATTATTTTTGTTAGCTTAATGTTAACTTTGCTTTTATAGAGTATTAGCATGGTATAAATGTAATTTTACAAACAATGATTAGTAATGCTTTATGAACTCTATCATTTACTACTGTATTAAAGTGTCAACAAAAATAAGTCTGAAATTGAAATTAACTCACCAAATATATTAACAAAACACGCTTATGACTTCACGTTTACTCCACTCACGGCATAATGTCACAGATAATAATTAATGATATCGTAAGTTGCGTGTATTTTGAAAAGCGCGCGAAACACGTCCTACGGTGTCAAAGTCCTGTAGTCTACTGTCACGTATTTCCAAACTGAAAACCGAGGCTTTAAGCTCTTTGCAGTCTCCGTCAGCTGTGAAAGCCTTTGTGGTTATTACTGTAAGGTTTGGAATTTGAAGGAAATGACACGAAAACTAGTATAGTGTTTTCATAATGAACTTTTGAATGTTTAAAATGTTTTAGGCGACACGGTATCGTGAATATTTGATAAGCTTGGCCATTTTCGGTTATTAATTGTTGGAAGTTCGGAAATTTACTGTAATATTAATATTGGTTAAAGTTTATGTAACGTAATTGGAAATTGTGTTTGTTTGTTTTCGAGTTCTTTTTGTAAAGGCTTTTCGACAGAAATTCAGCTATGGCGGCCAAGAAAAAAATATACTTTGATGTGTTGTTAGATGCAAGTACAAGTGCACTCTATTACAATGGTATACTTTGATAAGACGAGAGATCCTACATTAGCGAAGAGAAAATTACTTTATGTCGCTGAGGCACGGGGTACAATTAAGCGAAGTTAATAAGAGTAAATTTTTCTAGGCTTTTGTATTTTTTATATATATTATTAAGTCTAGTCAGGTTCTAGAAAGTTTATTCTGTTAATTTTTGTTTATTTAATTAGACAAAGAGCCACCCTTCGCTTTTCTAAATACGGTTCTTTATCCTTTTTATTATTATGGACCTAATGTCAAGTTCTAATGTCCTTCTCTACAGAAGTTGATCGTGTTACTGCCACAGAATTACTTTCAATTCTTCCGTTTCTAATCTGGTTAGATATATTTTACCATTTCTAGATAAATAAAAAAATGCTTTTCAGTTAATCCAAATTTGTGTTAGAATGGAAAAAAGATGAAAATTTTTGCTACGAATGAAAACTATATCTATACATATAATAAAATCGTAGGAAAGTCAAAACTGTACATTGAATATTTTTTTAAAAGAATACATATTCCATGATCTATAATCGATATAGAAGCCAAAAATATAGTTTTTAGAATTTTTGTCTGTTTGTCTGTTTGTCTGTTTGTCTGTTTGTCTGTATGTTTGTCCGAGCTAATCTCGAAAAGTACTGCATAGATTGACTTCAAATTTTGCATGAATATTACTAACAGGTCGAGTGAGGTTTTTTTAAACATATAATCATGCTATCACCTCCGGGGGAGGAGCTGTGAACCTTTACTTTTCTTACGTATTCCGTGTACTACGACAGCGTACAATCTAAAGACTCATGTTTAAATGTTGTTTTTGAGTAAGCCATGCTATTATCTAGCTTTACACTATAAAAACTACGTCATTTACGTAATTTGGGCAGAGAAACTGTTTAATGAATCTTAGTACTATAAAGACAAATTTGATTCAGCGCCATCTATGAGATTTCGTAAAAATCAAATCAATTTACATGTTAACACTACTGAACACAATGTTAAAAATTAATAATTTAAATATAATTATGTTAGTTATTTATTTAACTCTTTAACCCATAATAAATCTTCCCTTCCCTATAAGGTGCGCTTATAATTCGTGTGAATATACTACATTTTTAAAAGTGAGGGTAGATGTATATTATTTTAAGTCAAACTAGACACCATTACAGTTAATCTAATATTGATTGTGTTCATTGGTTACATTTTTAAAAATCTTCGTGTTTTAATAATTCGATCACGAGGCGGGACTCTTATACAAAAAGGTTAGTTCGTTGATAATTATTATTCCTTCATCATTTACATGTTGTTAGTAAAAAATAATATACTTTGACTGTTAATACTTTTGTTCAGTATTTATCTATATGATTATTGCTTGGTAATTAATATATTTTCATGTCGTATACCTAATTATAAACATAAGTGTGATGTGAAACTAGCTGGATTTATTTTTACACACTCACAGTCTTATATTTTGTGTTAATGTTAAAATAGTATTAATAATAGTGTAAATCATAATATTTTTTCAAAGTTAAAAATATTTCCTTTTTTCTGATGGTGTTGCCATCGAATTAAACCGCGCTGTCGTTTCGTTCACAAAAAGTCATGTTATTAGGACCGAATATGTAGCCGCCTCAACTTACGGAAACGAGAGTAACCTGCGTTGTCTGTTAGTTATTGTATAGTCGAATTTAACGTTACATGGAAATTGGAATCTAAATATATGTATACCTACTTATATTAAATCTGTAGAGGTCAATTCTGCACATGAAATATATTTCCTAAATAACTATTATTTTTCATATTCGTGAGCAGAGCAGCAACTCCATTTTTAAGCTTTCGTCTCGTGTGCGTTCTTAATGCGTGTATCTTAATGGTTAAAGCTACACAGAAATCAAGTATGAAAGAAATGTTCTCCATATTATATAAAAAATATCTCCCGACATCATAAATGTCTATCTTTTATGGTTGAGCTTAGGAGTTCAAAGCTTTCTGATTATATTTGTCTACTAGCTGTCCCCGCGACTTCTTTCGCGTGGAATAGTGACTATGGGACCTATGACCATGGGCTCAGGGTGGGGCAACAATAAAAAATCATTTTTATTTTCATGCTCCCACTCCCGCGCCCACTCGCACTCCCACGCCATATGCCACGTTCAGTCCCAATCCCACGCCCACGCCCACTCCCCTTCACAATTAGTACCTACCAGATCAAAGTCAGGGTAAGCGCCCCACCCAGCCCCACCGTGGCTACGCCCATGCTGAATTACTACTTAAGATACAATTATTGAGTAAATACGTACTAAAGTCCGGTCGCGAAGCAGAAAGAATTTCGTACAATGACCTCTTTACCTACTGACAGTGGTCACAAACATTTTTGAATGAAGTGCAGTTTACATGAAATATTTGGAGGAGAAAATGTTTTTTACTAATTTATTAAATAAATGTCCTATTCATTTACAATACTTATTAGTTAGTTACATTTTAACTTTTTCAATAACAACGATATATTATATAAAAAAAAGTGTGCGTGTACACACATAAGAAGTGAAACTTCTTTATGACCTTATTTTTCAAAAAATAATTTACTATGTAGGTACAATATTACAGAAATACGTTATTCTAACACGCGATTTCGACTTAGGCGGATTTCTTATAAATTTTGAATTCACAAAATCATAATTGAACACCTGACACCAATCAAGCAAACACAAACCTTACGCTCTCAGGTTAAAGGTTTACAATCCCTAAGGACGGCGGTCATTGCACCTGTGCGAGCAAGACACATTATTTTTACAAGGGAGTGACAGTGACAGGTTAATGTACGAAATTCTTCCTGCTCCGCGACCGGACTTTACCATAAATAATTAAAAGAATTGTTATTAAAATTTCTTACTAAACTGAGCTAAAAAACTTACGTACCAAATTATTAAAGAAAATCAAGAAATGAAATGCCTAACCTATACCAAATAGTTACTACATAATGTAATTAAAAATTATGATTAGTATATAATATCGAAAATCAAAAAAGAAATGCCTAACTAATTCTACGTACGTGTACGTCTACGTAAAATTTCTTTTAAATTATGTCATATTATTTTTTAGGAACCAGGGGGGGGAGAGGAGCAAATTCTATTTCCTTCCTTTCTTAAACGGATGTTTTTAATAATCTATGGTGTAGCCACTGATCAGCTTAATCGATACTCAGTTTTTATCAAATCCAGCAACAAATCCAAATTAGATCTTTCCTGTCTCACGCACGTAACTAAAGGCTGAAGAGAGAGAGAGCACGTAACTAAACCGTTTAGACGAAGAAAAGTGTATAGAAAAAGGAATAAATAATTTCATAAACTTCCCGACGATCTTTAAAAATAAATTATAACTTTCATTTTTTTCATTCCCACTTTTACCCCTATGTAGGTATAATAAGTGGATGAACCAATTTTGATACACTTTATCTAAGAACCAGCGTCGGAAAATATTCTGCCTAACAAAAAAAACCGCATCTAATTCGGTTTACCTTTTAGCCAGCTACGGTGCCATAGACAGACACACACACACACACACACACAGAAATACATAGCGGTCAAACACATAACACCAGTCTTTTTGCGTCGGGGGTTAAAAATATAATACGACATAATTTAAAGGACATTTTATGTGGAAAATTTACCTATACACCAGGGTAGATAATTTTTGAAACAAAAAAAAATCGCAGTAGGATGAAACCCATTAGTTCGGGAAGTGGGAGGGGGGAGAGCTTTTAAGAGAAAAAAATGGTTTCTCTCGATTTCTCGATAATAATAACACCTGCTAATTTTTTTCTACATATTTTAATTGTACAGACAACACTTTTCCACAATTTTATTATATGTATTGCTTCACAAGCATTGGCAGACGACAAGCGCTTGTCGCCATCCGTCGCGATTTGAACTGAGCGTTCCCACGGCATGTGTGCGTATGGCAAGCACTGGCGAGCGACAAGCGCGCCGATTCCCATGGCATGTGGTGTGGTGTGGCGCGGTCGGATTTGTGAAGCAAATATGTCGTGGGAATCAGGCTTTAACTTAATTTTTATTCACCCGCATCAGTGCCACCTAAAAAATCTTTATATCGAAATTCGAGCAAAGTTAAGAAAATGAGAAATAAGAGTTCTCAAGGATCGTTAGAGATAAGAGGCTTACTATTGACCGAAAACAACATGTGTTATGCCGAACCTGAAACCGCTTCACAACGAGAATTGGGGCTCACAGCTGACCGCGAACGGCATGTACTATCCTGTGAGACCGAAACCTTCACTGAGAGGGTATAATGTCTCACAGCTGATCGCAAATGGCATATTGTACTATCCCGTGAGACCGAAACCCTCACTGAGAGGGAATTACGTCTCACAGCTGATCACGATCGTCATATGAATGAATGAATGAATGAATGAATGAATGAATGAATGAATGAATGAATTCTTTATTGCACACACCAGTTGAAAGAAATAACATAAAATACGATACAAACAAATTGCACAATGGGTGACCTTATGGCTACAGAGCCATCTCTTCCAGGTGACCCAACCAAGGAAAACAATGATAAATTACAAATACAAGTAGGCGGTGTATACTAAAAAAGAAACAATGATAAAATAAGTTTAAATAAATTAATAATATAAATTACTAGAAAAGTAAAAGTATAAATAATATACAATATGTAATAAATAAAGAAATTCATATATTACAATATATACATATATATGTATATACGTATTCATAATATAAATAGATATAATATATACATATTATATAATACATATAAAATACATATAGGTAACGGAAACATTATTAAAGTCATCATTTGGCCACTAAGGAGATGTAGTGGTCAAAAAGCATGTTTTTGAAAGCATCGATGGATCTCGCTTGGCGTATGGCTATTGGTAAGTCATTCCATAGTCGAATGGCCTTCACTGTAAATGAGGAATTGTAGAATTTAGTTTTGTGTACAGGTACATTAATGAGATAAGTGTTATTCGATCTCAGATTTAACCCGTGATTACTAGAGTACTCAAAGTTATTTTTTAAATAGAGTGGGGTTCTGGGATCGAATAATATTCCGTACAACAAATGTAGCACATGAGCATCCCGGCGATATCTGATAGATAGCCATTTCAGCCTGCGACGATAAGCTGAGACATGGTCATACTTACGCAAACCAAAGATAAAGCGGATGCACAAGTTCTGAAATCGCTCAAGCTTATCGAGTTGGATCTCAGTAAGGTCACAGAAACTGACGTCAGCGTAGTCGAGGATGGGAAGAAGGAGTGTTTGCGCTAACAAAATTTTGGTCGGAATCGGAAGAAAGTTTCGTAATCGCTTAAGGGAGTGGGATGCTGCAAATAACCTTTTACTGAGATGTTTCATTTGATCATGCCAGGAAAGTGTAGAGTCTAAATGGACACCAAGATTTTTGACAGACAGACTGAATGGAATCTTAGTGTTGTCGACGTAAATTGATGGCAAGTTTTCCCACACAATTTTAGACACAAACTGCGGACTTCCGATAATAATAGTTTGCGTTTTGTGGGGGTTAATTTTAAGGCCGTACAGCTTGCTCCATCTAACAATAAAATCGAGATCAGTATTTGTTGAGTTAATGGCTGCAGGCAAATCAGACAAAGGAGAATGCATATAAATCTGAAGATCATCAGCATACATGTGGTACCGGGATGAGATGTTACTCGTAATGGAGTTTATGAAGAGGGAGAAAAGAAGAGGAGAGAACATATTTTATCTCGAGAATCTGAAACTTTTACTCAATATGAAGACCGTTTGACAAATAATAGGGTGCACCATAATATTATTCGATCTCTCGAAGATGAACATGAGCATAAGCAATGACTAGAGTAGGGACGCGAATATTACCATTATTTGAGACAAGAACGATTAATAAGTTTGTTTAATGAAAGATTAAGAATTGAAACTATTGGTCTCTTGAAACGGATGAATAGCGAGAGGCCCGTCTTACTGCAGACAGATTTCGACATAGTCTTAATGACTTAGAGGTAAACATAGAAGATCAATCTACAAATTCGGTGGTGTGGTCCGACAAATATAAAAGTGGGTTTGCTTATAACCTCACAATTGATTACCTACAGATCATCTTCTGTATAGGCGATATTAACGTAGTATGTTCTTTTTGTAATGCTTTAAAGTGGAGTAAGGAGTCGGCTTTCGTTTGAAGATACCTTTGAAATCACTACTTTTAAGTTTTAGAGGAACATGTGCAATCTAAACAGTTCTTAGACAATATTAGCTCTTATAGTATTGCGTTTTAAATGATCCTTTGGTGCTCAACAATTATCAGATGCTCCTTTCATTCTTACTTTTAAGATACAAGGTCAAGTTTATCATTTGATAGGATCCCTTTTGCCTGAAGGCCAACCTAAGTTTCTTTAAATATATTTTGTATTCGACTACGACGAATAATCGAATACAAGAAATCAATATTTCTCGAATTTAAAACTGAACTCATTTCACAATTTTAGAACAATATGTTAATTCATCAGGTTAATCCGTATATATGCGTTTTAAATCGACATTAGAAGCTTTTCCTCAAGATGGTGATATTAATATAAAATTGGTATAAATGCCGATAGACGGAAGTCTATCAGCACTCAGGAATTCCCTGAGCGTGTTATAACGCCCAGGCCACAGTATTACAATTTTTCCTACAGTAGGGCGACGAATGTATTTTCGCATAGCAACGGAGGGGAACTCGTGAGGGGTAAAGTGACGCGGGCCACGTACCACAAACATGCTTAGTTTGTGGTACCGATCGCGAAAGAAAGTCATCGTGTTTTTAGTAAAGTTACTATGTAAACTAACGTAATTTATTGCTTAGGTACATATTCTATAATGGTGCGCTCAAACTGTTAATCTACATTTAATTTAGATTATTATTTTAATTACTAAGAAATGTAGAATTTAAATCACATTCATTCATGTTTTTCTCAGATATTCGATGTCTATGATTTTCGATGATTTTAAGATTTTCTTATCAGAGTATTCAATTTTAATGTAGTTAAATTTTATAAGAGACAATTAAGAACATTCAAAAATAAAGTGTCACGTATTTTTTTTAAACGACGAATGACGAAAAACGACCGAATCGCGGACGAAGTCGCGGGCAACAGCTAGTAGGTAATAAAATGACTACGATAACTTAGGAATAATTAATAACATCTAATAATACCAATATTAAAATATTAGGTAGCAAAATAATTTCCGCTGAAACTTCTCATAATATAAGCAAGAAAATTGTTTTGCTAGGATGTTTGTTCGTATTATCTCATTTGAGTTAG
Source organism: Colias eurytheme (assembly GCF_061535395.1). Lineage (NCBI taxonomy): Eukaryota > Metazoa > Arthropoda > Insecta > Lepidoptera > Pieridae > Colias > Colias eurytheme. The sequence goes on along the minus strand of NC_142999.1, from coordinate 4,661,100 downwards.
GTCAGGTGGAATTGTTTCTTACGTGGCCCATCGAATATTCATGAGAACCCAAATGTTCACTTTCATTCGGTTAAGTGCGTTAATTGTTTTGATATGTTCATCCAGATGGAAACATTATCAAGTAATAAATATTTGTTATAATTAAATTGATGCTGTTACCTTTTACTTGATATTTCTTGCAATTTTCTTAAAATTATCTTGTATATCTATTTATTTATTTATTTATTTATTTTGAAAACTACACAGCTTACAGTTTGACTTACTCTACTTATATCTATGATACAATACGCCAATTACGAGTTTTACAATTATTATCAATTACATGTATATTTAAAACAGTAACTTATTAAAGAGTGGTGAGTTCAAAATAAGATTGTTACTGTTGCTTCTTGTATTGCACGCCTCATAAGCGAAGCGTTGAGGTGGGTACTACTGTCACTTCGCGCAAAACATCTGATTTTTCAAACTTAAAATGTCTTTATGTATCATACATTGCACTTGTAAGATAATACATACACACACATATTAAGAAAAAACACTATTTTTAACGTTCATGATATTTTTGATGTCATTTTTGTTATTTAAACTAGTTAAAAAACAGTTTAAAAAAGTTCTGTCTTGGACGTCCGTGTGTCTGTATGTGCGGATCCTTTTTCTTGTTAACACGATAGCGACCGAAATACTTTACTAATCGAGTCTTTTTTTTTCTCTTACGCTTGAGTATGCTCAGGAATAGAACCCTTTCATTTTTCAGGGTCTGATTCGATGTGGTTTAATTGTTATTAAATAAACAAAAATAATAATTAATAAATATTTATTAAAAAAAAATTATGAGGCGTGCACTTTTGGATTTTCCAAATTATTTCGTGATTATTAATGAATTGTAAATTTACGTCTCTTTGCAGAAGTAAAAGAAAGGCATATATTATTTGAGTTATGGAAGTAGCAAATATAAAATTCTTTTGATATTTGCGTGTGTTCTCTACGTTCTACGTAGTTATTATACATTGCTAAGGTATAAGTGAAGGCGTGCTTATTTTAAAATACAATAACTTGTTCAATTATTTAGCTTTAAAAATAGTATAATCAGTTTCACATTTTGTCATCATTAAATTTTGTAGTATGTTTTCTATAATATTTATCATCATGTAATTAAAAAAAAATAAGTAGTAGTAGTAGTGGCAATAGAATTATAATTTACAATTATGTGTTCTAAGGTATCAAATCTATATACTAATATTATAAAGCTGAAGAGTTTGTTTGTTTGAACGCGCTAATCTCAGGAACTACTGGTCCGATTTGAAAAATTCTTTCAGTGTTAGATAGCCCATTTATCCAGGAAGGCTATAGGCTATATCATTACGCTAAGACCAACAGTAGCGGAGCTACGCGGGTGAAACCGCAAAGCGAAGCTAGCATATTATAAAGGACTTAATAGTAGAGAATGCGTTTACGCATACCACATAAAACGGCTCTATTTACAACGGAGAGTGTTCTGAGGAACTATTTGCACTGATACCACCTGCACAATTCCATCACCGCACTGCTCGGCACAAACAAAAATATCATCGTCACCATCTCGATGCATGGCGTTCGTCAACTGTGCGTTTTGCACGACATTTCCTGCCTAGAACCACACTCTTGTGGAACAAACTACCACCTTCCGTGTTCCCCAACCAATATGACATGGGAACCTTCAAGAAAAAAGCCTACACCCACCTTAAAAGCCTTCTTCCACCTCTAAACCGGCAATACGTTCCCTAATGTTGTGAACTGTCATGGGCGGCGACTATCACCTACCATCAAGTGGGTCGCCTGCTCCATTGCCGGGGTTGCAATAAAAAAAAAATGTTATGTGAAAGTACACACTATCCAGCAATGGACTAGTGACTAAAACACACTGTCTTATGACAAATTCCGTATATACTATAAACGGGTATTGTTACAACTCGTCGCGATATTTTACCTATTACGCCTCATAAGCCTCCGTAGCCTAGATAGTCCACAGGAGACCATTCAAAACTAGCGTACTAGCGTGCAATTATTTTGCCCAAACTTTATTGTAGCTAGCAAGAAATATTACTGCAGATAGACACTGAAATATTCACTAGATGTAAAAGGAATTATCTTCTCGCAAGGGCAATTGATGTGATGGCATATGCAATGGCCATACATACCATACCATACTTACATAATATATTAACTTTACATTGCATATTGTCTATTGACGGATATACCAATTTGTTAACGCGATTATATACTAAGCAATTCAGGATTTGGTAACTTTGTTGAAGTGAAAATAATTCTAATAGAGAAGGAGACGAAATCGTGAGACGAAATCGAATCGTGAGACTGATCCGGATAGTACAAGTCTATTTTCCTTCATGTAGTTAAGTGTTTCGTCGTTTTGTTAAAGTACGATAGAATTATTTCCCTATTTTAAAACACAAATTTATCTATACTAATATTATAAAGAGGAAAAGTTTGTAAGTATGTATGTATGTATGGTTTTCACGCAAAAACTACTGGACCGATTTCAAAAATTCTTTCACCATTAGAAAGCTGCATCTTTACTGAGCAACATAGGCTATATAGCATTTTCAAAAAAATTATAGATCCTTACCAAAAATGCAATAATGTAACCCAAGGTGTAAAAAATCCTCAATAAAACTTCTGTCATCGCGTGCGCTGCGGAATCTATTGAAGATTAAACAAAAAAATGTTCTACGGTATTATAGAATGGATCAATATCTACAAGAAAGTCCGCGATACCATATGTCCATCTTCAGTAGTTATGTTACTACAACAACTTTTTTACGTTTTCAAAGTAAATAGAAGTGCCGACAGTAATCAAACCATGTTATCCATACACATATATTAATCCTTATCCCATTAAATGATGTTTTATTATAGACTGTTTCAATACCAGCAAAATACTTTTTAAATGAAAAGAATTGGATATTCCTTTCAAAAGATATTATAACGAATTTTTAAAAGTGTCAATCTACAGAAAATAGTAGGTATACTGTTCGAGCAGGCCGTAGTGCGGGGGTCACGGAGGAATTTTACCAATATGCGTCTTGATGGAACACAGTGGGGTTTTGGTCGGTAGGAATCCGACATAACCCACGGCCCCTCCCCCGGAGGCCGTGGGTATCTATGAAAGATTTCCCCACTAAAACAAAAAAAAAAGGCCGTAGTGCGGGACGGGGTAAAGGTGATTTTCATGTGATTAAAAATTAAACCTATAGTCCGACCTATAGTAGACTTTTCACTGTAACGATATCGCTATCTATGCGGGTGAAACCGCAGGGCATTGCTAGTCTCTATATCTCTCATTTTGGCTGGTATATAAATATAAGTGTAAGAGAGGGGTTTATTAGTCTTGTTATTGCTGAACCGGTTTCAACTAAAAGCATCCTAAAGTTCCTACTTGTTCTCTTCTTTGTTTAATCCTATACAACAGAAAAGTCTGACTTGACTGGTTGAGAAGTTCTCTAGTTTATCATTATTAATGCTTCGTTGATTTAACCCAGCATAAACAACAAAGATTTGCCCTCAAGGCGTACATTCAAAATCGTTAGAATAAAAGTGAATCTGTAACAAGGGTCGTGTCCTCAGGATTGTATCAGGAATTATTGAGGTCGCTGTTTTGCATTTGTGTTTTTGTATCGCTAATATTATTGTTTGTCCAAGCTACGCTTTTTACGTTTCAACTCAATTTTGGTATAAAGCCTTTGAGATTACTTTAATAGGGATGATCTTGTGTTCTGATTTGCATTTTTGCATTGACCTGAATTGGATTTGAGAAATTACGTTTGACTCGAATTCTAAAAATTTTGATAAATTAACGTGTTCAAAGTGGTAGTAAGTTTTGCACATTTATATGTAATAGGTCAGAAACTAGTTTTCGTGAATCATACGCAGTTTATTTCTTAGTTTTTTGTCCTAAAGTAGATTGGAGCAGCGGTACCGATTGTTCGTCACGATCACCGACCTCGCACGCAAGAGTTTTTGCTGCATGCGCATTCACTGTAACGGAATTCTTGATATGGCCAATCGCAATCCAGAGTCTGAAACGCGATGTTGATATTTTTTGACCCACTAAGTATATAATAAATGGATAATGTAAGGCGATAGGGGAGTCCGATGCTGTCGCGAAGACCGGCCGTGGCGAGGGGCCGGACTTTATCCTCGCTGATCCACATTTACAATTTGTAGAGCGGCCTCTGCTTCGTGTATTGGCTTGTTAATATTAATCTCATGTAGTTAAGTTAACCGTATGTATGCGTTAAGATTAGGGACCCTCTTCTTCACCGTTACCGGTCGGCGGCATGTTTGACTTCCTTTTGCACCTTCCTGTATTTGAAGAATTCCTGTTCCTCCATTTAGCTATTCAGAGTATGTCTGTTGTTTTTGGCGTCACATTTGAAATGTATCTTAAGTTTCTACTGATAGGGTTTCTTTTATTTAATAATAAATATGGATGTATGTAAGTCAGTAAGTACCAAACAAGTCTCTATACCGCGTCTTTCACTATACCGTGGCAACGCCTGACCACTCGACCTCCCGAGATCCGCAGCGATGGAATTTCTCTTACTTTTCGGTTTTATGAGCCTCAGGGTCGAACTTTTTCTATTCTTTAAAAGTTTATCATTTATGAAACATTGTACATAAAACCGCGTTCACTGAATACGCAAAAAAAAAAAATAAAAACGATGACCAATTGCCATGTTACGGTGCATTTACACCAAACTAACATAGAGCTAGATCTTTTATTGTTAACGAAAACTCGTATTCAGTGTTGCTCAGTATAAGAGCAAACAGTTCGAACGCACTAAGAACAACGAAAGAATTCTCTACCACTTACCATGTCTAAAGACATTGAAATTGGTATTTTGATGATAAAAACTCAGCATTTAACTAGATGAGTTGTTTTTGTCATCAAAACCTGGTAAAAGAGAGTTTATTTTTAATATTGTAATCTTCTAACTTGACTATTGCAATATACCTACATATGCATTTATAATTAGTATTCACACAAAAATTTTATTACTTTTATGAACAATTCACAATCAAACTGAGTAATATTTGTCCGCGTAAAGTCAAGCAGAAAATTGTATGCAACGCAGCAAATATTATCAAATTTTATGGAAATGAATTTTTAAATATTAATTTCCTTGGCTATTAATGGTTAAGTGCGCATGTTTCAGAATTAATGAGGCGCTATTAACGTTTCTGTATACAATAAATATTTTGTTTTCCGTTTAAATAATTTAAACAAAAGTTCTTATAAGTACATATTTGACCTATTTTGTACTAGTTATTATAATAATATATAATAAATATGGTTGACATAGAAATGTTATTTTGTTGGCAAGAAGAATATATTGTGTTCGTGTTTAACTTTGATGCTATTTATTTCTTATTTTATGTTGTATGAAACGGATTTATATGTCATTGACCTCAAAGACCTGTTTTTGAGGCTATAAGGCAATGTATTAATAACAAACACAACAAATTCCTGGAATATTCTTCTAAATCCCAAAAAAGTTAACGGATAAACATACTACACTCTTGAAAGAAACTAAATACATTACTTTGGCTTCAAAGATAAAAAATACTGAAGAATTTCACTCGTTGCTAGCTAGGTTTCTCAAAGGCTTAAATACTTCCTGGCTACTATTACATACTGGCCTTATTTCTAAAGAGAGTTAACACACATTGCTATATATACAATAAACACTCATACACATTTAAAAGTTCTATGAATTTTGTTTGAGATATTACTACATTATCTGGGAGAGAAACGCTCTATATATTATGTAGATAATTAATTAAGTATAGATCTTTCGAATTTACACGTTAAGAAAAAAATGGCTGAATCTTGGCTATAGAATGAATGGCTATAGATAATGTTATCTATATAGATACAATATCTATATACATATATATATATATATATATATATATGTATGGTAAAAAATTAACAACGAGCGAACCATTATGACAGCTAAATTTTACAAACTCTACAAACTAAAGCATAGGTACCTAATATTTTAAAGCTATCTAGTTATGTCAGCTAACAACGATATAATTTCATGACTATAACGTAAAATAATGTAAATTTCCATAATAAACAGATCAAACTTCCATACACATACGTACAAAGTTTTCAGTTGTTTGTAGTGGTTCTTGGTCTAATAGTTAGCAGCTCGCGTTTGTCGTCAGGCTGAAACTTGTTGCTGGGTGCAGCGTTCGCTGGATTTACCGCATTCCTTACTTGAGGAATATTTTGTCAAATAAAATGAATGCTTGATAATAATTAAATGTTTATATTACATGCACATAATTAGTGGCTAGTGTCGATAAGAATGGATTGGTATGTTCAGTTTTACTTTACAAATCAGAACAGATAGTGACCCAGTGTTCGTTGTGTTAAAAAATAGATCGGATATGATATCTAAAACATCACATTAATCAAAATTTTAATTAAGTACTTCTCTTTCCTTTGATTTTTAAAGAGCGCAGACAGAAAAGTGCGTCAAAGACATCGCTAAATTGTTAATATACAGGGTGTAATCGTGCGAGAGCGATTATTCCGTAACTATTGCCGATAATTATCAAAAAAATTTAAACTGATATCGAAAGCCATGTTTATAATACCTAGTCATATTTCATACTAAATGTATAGGAGTGTCTAATGTAACTTTTTTGGATATTTCCCGTTTTATTTTAAAAAAGTTATTATTGTCATTTTACTCATTAGGTAAAAAGGGCTTTCGATATCAGTTTAAAGTTTTTTGATATCTGCAATAGTTACGGAATAATCGCCTGTGCACACTTAACGATTACACCCTGTGTAATATGCCTATTATATTTAAACAAAAATTATTATATTTAACTGATATAATAAATGAGTACCTAACTAAGTGAAAATAGACAGAGACAATTTCACAATTACTTATAAGTAGTATAATATTACTAACTTTCGTCTTTCTGCCCATAACTTTGTTAACGTGAATGACACATTTTTTTTAAATTTAACTACTAAAGTGATGAAGTTTCATGCAATTTTTTATTTTCTTATGGACTAGTTTTCAAATTAGTGCTAACTTACAGCAATGGAATAAAGCAAAGATAAAAATTTCCTTTCCTATGAGTTTAAAATATGCGCTTTAAATCAATTTTTCTTTTTTATATCCATAGTTTTATAGTTATATAGTTTTATAGGAATGTGAAGGCATGTGTATCTGTTTTTCGAGAAGTAAAGGTTTACCTTGGGTAATATTTCTATTAATATTTAGATGAAATAAATCGAAGTCTTAAACATAGGTTTCTTCTTTTTCTAAAATCCACCCCTAAAGAGATAAATTATTTAGATAGAGATAATCGCGTTCGCTTATTTAATATGCAAACCGTCTATATAGAAGTACCTGCACATTAACTTAGCGTCAGCACATGAGACTATTACGTAATTACAGTCATTTACGTACTCCAAATGTACAGCAAAATCCTTAAATATTTTTAGAAAGCTTTGCTCTTCATATTGCGGGCTTTCATAATTTCTTTAATGTTCTTATGGTTATCCTCAGGCGTTTGTATTTTTCCAATTAGTATAATACAATACAATTCTTAAACAAATTTGTTTGGATAAGTGGGTTTTGATGTTTGTTTTAGGAAAATTGGTTCCATAAATTATTTCAAGTTTTAAATAATATTCATACGATTTTTACATTTAGTCTGTTTTGCAGAATCATTTTGAAAATATTCAATAAATAGTCAATCTGAATAGTGGTCCATACTGATAGAGAATGTACGAAAGGTCTTTGAATTTTTTTTTAAGATAATTACCGTACAAAAACCGTAAAAAACCCTACAGTAGTCGCATGGTCTACACGTGTAATTTGTGTACTTTGTCTTGTTTTAAACATGGTTTATCCTTGTAGACCACGCGACCTCACACGTCACTTTTAGATACACGACTATAACTGTAGGCTTAATTTTCTTCGACAGTAATTATTAAAACGCCTAAAAGTATTACAGGCTATCGAGACAATAGAGGCATGTTTAAAGGATGATTTATAGCTGAAACAGAAGCCAATTTTCCTTATACCATTTTTCATTTTCAGTACATCTAATGGTTTGTAAAGCGAGTGCGCCAAAAAATTACGGACTGTAACGGGCGACCCAATTCTTAGTTACGTATATTGTTACGTGCTTTCGCGTAACACACGCAATGTACAGTCAGGAATAGATCGTGATAATGTTTATTTAATTTTAGACGACGGTTATATTTAAATAGCAAGTAGACGGTTTAGGAAAACTGCAGAATTAAAGTTATAAAAGTTAATACCTAGTTCAGAGAATACCTGTTCTTTTTTTTTTCCGAAATAACACGTACGGTGAATCGATAAAACAAAAATATATAAGACTTATCTGATATTCGACATGCTATTTAGTTTTGGTAAGTAGGCTAGCAGCCACTAGAAAATCTTTGACCAAGATGCATGTTCGCTTGGAATTGGAGTTTCGTATTTTAAATCACCTAATAGTAACATACTTATAAAAACTTCTCTACCCCATTGTACGTATATTGTATATTGTGAACTGGTGTGAACTGTGATATATTATCTATTTCTTGATATCAACACTCTTACATCACTATAATAATCGATATTGTTTTCCGTGTGACTTAGATCGATTTTCTTCGTGTTTGTTCTTACAGTAGCCTTGGGCACGCAACCTTTGATTTATTTTGGGGGTAAGTTTGGTTACAATTATAAGCTCGCAAAAGTGTTTCCTATTGTTTGAAGTATTATTTTAAGCCCGAGCCTTTGGTGTTTTAGACCTTTTTGTTTCGTTTGATATAGGCTGTTTATTATATTTATCTTATATGTTACGTATATACCTATAAACCTTTAGAATTACTTATTTATGTATATTGGTAAATATCGAGATCATAAATGGAAACACAATATCTGTTAAGTTTATTCAATACATTAAGTTACATTTCAATATAATAAAGCATAAGATTATTCTGCAAGGTAAAAAAAATGTAATTCGTTAAAAATATAAATGTTTCAACATTTTCGTTCAACTTTTGTGATAATTACTTCCCTCGTTAGAAAACAATTAAGTTAGAAGGTAATTCCGCTAGCTTATTTTTCATTTTATAATGGTATTGAAATTGTAATAGTAACTTAAAGAAACAGTTATTAAAAGCTTACAATATAAAAAAGGTACTCCTTTTCAAAATAAACTGGAACAAAATTGAAATACAACGTATACAAATCAACAAAGCAGTACTTATTCTTTCAAATATTAATTTAACCCGTCAGTACCTACCTAATTTGTATTAATTAATTTAAAATATATTATAATCAGGCAGAGAAAGTCACGTAAACAGCATGACTCGAGTCAGCTCATCCGAAGAGCTGCACTAGCAATAACATTGATTGATTGCTTTCTTTATTAGAGTCCTCGCTTCAATTTATGGTTTTTCACCTCAAGAGAGCAAATAAGACTTTATGTATTCTTTGTTATTGTAGTTTATTTGGACGGATTTAATTTCTTGTTAGTAATAAGAATACCAAATCTATACTAATATTATAAAGCTGAAGAGTTTGTTTGTTTGTTTGTTACGTGCTAATCTCAGGAAATACTGGTCCGATTTGAAAAATTCTTTCGGTGTTTGATAGGCCATTTATCGAGGAAGGCTATAGGATATATATCATTATGCTGAGACCAAGAAGAGCGGAGCCACGCGGGTGAAACCGCAGCTAGTGACTAAAATAAGAGTTGTTATTTTATGTGTGGGACTATTATATTATATTTTTCATTACCAAAAATAGAACCTATATATTTTATAAGTAATCAGTATTTACAGATAATTTTTCGCGATACGGTAGCCGAAAATGCCCTACCATTCAAAAATGCATGATTCAAATATCTTAAAATGTAAAGTCGAGAAGTGAGTGTGGTAAGATCATAACCTACTAAGAGTTTGTGAGAGTGACAGTCCGTATATTTTTAGCATAAACGGCCTTTAATATTTTTAGTATACAAAAAGCCTTAAAATGGCCGTTAAATTATTAATAGTTGCTTTAGTTATGTGTTTATGGATTGATATATCTCAAGGTAATACAATGCTTAATTTTAATCTGAACCTTATTAAAGTGTCTCTAACTCTCTAGTCTAGTCACATGCATTTGGTAGATTATTAGATGTAGAAAGTTTTATTTGAGTTGAGTGGCATGTTTTGTGAAGTATATGAAAAGTCGGTTAAAATACTTTATACCTAGTACCTACTCCTTACGAAGAATTAAATTTCCACGCGGTCCTCTGTGGGATGTAAATGTTTAAATTTCTTACCTTCTTAACATTTTGAATTAACAATTTCTACTGTTAATTTATCTATTTATAACAAGAAGACTGTGTTGTTGCAATTTTAAAATGTGAAATATGAAAACTATGAGCAGTAATTTGCGTATTGATGATTGGCTGAAAAAATAAACAAATGCTAGAGAATATTCAGACTTCCACTTCCGTTTAGGGATAAAAAGATACAATTGTCGTCTTAGACTATTATTAATTTCCATCTGGTTTATTCCAGTTATAAATAAAAGAGTGTTATTAAAGTGTTAAGCTTTTTGTTCGCTATTGATAAAGTTTGAGGAAGCAGGCTGTTCTTGATGTGATGATGACTGTTGTTCTTCTTACCTCATAATACAGAATTAAGTACCCATACTAGCATATAAGAAACAATATCAATATTTCTTGTTTTGATACATATCATATTATACAAATATAGCCGAATAATTTTGATCAACTGTTGTTAAATTTCCGAGCTAAAAGTTTAATTCGTAAAGTACCTACCGTATAATTTGTAGTCAAATAGGTATACTTTATATTTGTATAAATTGATAGTATGTACTAACACTTTAACGGTTGCTAGAAAATGTAAAATGTTATCATGCCTTTTAATTAGAAAATTAAAAATTATACCTTACAAGTAGTTCCTTAGCAGAAACTTGAGATGGGGCAAGCACTTAATTATAGCGCAGTTGATTAAATTTTTCTTATAACTAGCGAGGTCGGTGCTAATTACTGTACCTACTAGTATCGTGATAAAATATTTCTAGTAGAGCTTCGCTTATTTATTGTTTATACTAGGCTAGTTTGTTTATGTTTACTTATATGAGCCGTAGTTATGATTTGTAAGTTATATGGTACGTAATAAGTTTAATAAAAATTGTTTCAACCTTAATATGGAATTCATCAAAATTCTAATTACATAATTGTTATAGTAGTATAGTTGTTGTAGAAATAGTAGCAGTGGTAAATATAAACACTGCAACTGGTCTCATGACAATCAAACAAGGAAATTTTTAACCGAAACTGAAGCACTTAATGGGAAGACTATCCTACCTATGAATTTGTACACTAACTGTCGTAAAAATAAAAGCCAAGTATTAACATTTTCCACTTTTGATTTACTTTACTAGGGGATATATTTTACATAAACGAATGGAAAATAACTAAATTAAGTAAGATATTAATATATGTATATCCGTACAACCAGTGCTTTAAGCAGTGGGAAATTGTCCATATTGAGGTCATGTTAAGGCCTCCGTGGTCTCTCACAAAGACAATAGCCATTATCGTATCCCACAAGACATCTGCAAGGTTTCTCAACTATGACGTATAGCTATATACAGCTATGTATACTTGGTGGTTATCTAACCACAGCCATTCGTATTAATACCTAGATACATCGGTTTGATCAAGTTGCGGTACCTTACTTTAAACTAAACATTCATATTAATATGTAAATATTTTAGTTTACTTTAGTGTTTGTTGTGAAATAGATAAAATATTTATCGATCAAGGTTTAATTTCAAAATACATATGATGTCGACGATATTTATAGAACCTGCCTGAAATATTGAATAATTTTTAAATGTGAATAAAATCAAACCATCTTTTGCCATCGACATAGTGTACCTGAGACCTTCACGTTCCCAGCGGCACAGATATATCTGTACTTTCCATTACTGCGTTACGCGTTGTTTTAAACCTTGTCCTATACCAGAGATTGTGGCGGCACGAGGCATATTAAACCCCACCGCCCGTAGGAGACCAAAATCCTTTTTTTGGCGCCAAATAAGACAAAGGGTGCAAATTTTTATTTTATCAGTACGGCACGAGGTCTAAGAAACCCGGTATTAAGGTCGGTATACCATTGAACTAGGAATCAATAGCACATCTCAGTTAAATAGTTATCACTTTCCTACACTGAACCAGATGGAAGTTATGCCTCCCGCACGACAGAGAACGCGCTATAACGACGAGACACGGACAGGGTGTTTCAAGCCCTGTTTCGCACCTAACGTGTTAATACTACAGTCGACCTAACTAATTTTATGGCTAATAAAATTAATACTTTTCATGCTAATTAAGATTTAAGAATTGAAGAAAAACAATTAAATTTATTAGATTTCATGGCTCAGCGCAATTGCAGCGTACTCAAAAATCAAAAATCTATTAACCCATTGACCACCGTAAGGCCCGATCGGGGCGCGACACAATAGATTTTCTATTGTGTCTGTGATTCCGAGGACTGATGGATTAAAATCTTTTTAAATTGATAAAATAATGGGTAAAAAAAAAAATCTCAAAAAAAAATCACTGCAAGCGTAGTTACTGAACTAAGTACTGACTTAAGTACATTTCCATCATAAAAAGCAGTTGTTTTATTGAGCTAAAATAGATTTTTTTGTTAGGTAGTGTCAAGAGTTTGATTTCTGGGTCAGACTCAGTGTAATTGGTTGAAGAATTCATTAGCAGCGGATACATCGGATTTGTTCTCAATAAAATACTTAAATCTGCTTTTGAGATGAAAAACAAGATTTTTATGTAAAAAAATAAATCTTATTAGGAAATTGTTTGTGTGCACACATACGCGCTAAATAGCTGAACCTTTCGGCATTTTTTTGCCTCACTTGGGTTGTTTAAATTATTTTTCAATAGATGTGAACTGCTTCACAATGTAGTTTAACCTTAAATAACTAATTGATTAGCGATTTTTTTGTTATTCTAAAAAATGCATAGTGCTACAAATTCCAAAGCATTACTGTGATTATAATAATAATATGATTGACGCTAACAATAGGTAATCCAGTATCCAGTAGGTCTGAAAATATTGTGATAAAGATTAACTTCACCTGTATTTTTAATTAAATGTCTTCATTTGTTTCTGTACCATTCATTACTGGTGTCAATATTGCGTCATGTCAATATGGGAGATAATTCCAACAGTCGGAAGGAAACAGACATTACGTGAAATATTATGTTACAGCCGCCTCTATAATATTATGTGGGAATTGGGAAATACATGAACGTACTAGCATTGTTAACAAGTTTGCAACTATATTGTGGATGTTGATATTAAATTAGCATCGCCGGTAACATTGTAACTTTTTCACAGTTTCGTATTTAAGTGTTTTATTCGCTTGCAAATCACGCTCACATGGCCTTGCATTTTGGGTCTTACAAATTGTCATTTGGTAAAATAATGGCTTACTTCTGCTTTGTAAGAAGAAAAAAAAAGATTGTATGATATTGTATTCTATAAAACAAAAAGTATTCGTTTAAAAACACGTTAAATAATCAAGAAAAAATTGTTTTTTAGACAATCAAGAATGAGGCGATATCACGTCTTGACATTCTTTGAATGCGTAATTATTAAAAAATATATTTAAAAAAAAGGTTCTACACTCATGTGTACAAAATATTTAAAAACTTGTCCATAAAATCTGAATTTCTGATCTTATCCTACATTCAAGAGGCAGTATAAATATAAACCAAGCACCTCGAGACTCGTGTTAAGAACTGTAGACTAGTGAGGATCGTTATTGCACGCCTCATAAGCGAAGCGTTGAGGTGGGTACTACTGTCACTTCGCGCAAAACATCTGATTTTTCAAACTTAAAATGTCTTTATGTATCATACATTGCACTTGTAAGATAATACATACACACACATATTAAGAAAAAACACTATTTTTAACGTTCATGATATTTTTGATGTCATTTTTGTTATTTAAACTAGTTAAAAAACAGTTTAAAAAAGTTCTGTCTTGGACGTCCGTGTGTCTGTATGTGCGGATCCTTTTTCTTGTTAACACGATAGCGACCGAAATACTTTACTAATCGAGTCTTTTTTTTTCTCTTACGCTTGAGTATGCTCAGGAATAGAACCCTTTCATTTTTCAGGGTCTGATTCGATGTGGTTTAATTGTTATTAAATAAACAAAAATAATAATTAATAAATATTTATTAAAAAAAAAATTATGAGGCGTGCACTTTTGGATTTTCCAAATTATTTTTATATTACAGCGATTTGAATGTATAAATATAAATTCTTTGCTACGAAATCCCTTTACATAAGTGGATAAAATACGGACGAATTCAAGATATAATGTTATATATTATCATAAATTATATGAGCAATCGGAATGCTTAAAGATAAATAGAGCATTAATTGTTCTAGAGAGTGAGAGTTCAGAGCACTGATTAAGCATCTAATTGTTAAGAGATTCATAACATGTTTATTAGAGTTTTTTTATAAGTTCTTAAATAAATATGTCTTATAGTTTTTTGGTTATCCTGTAACGATTTAGCTTATTTAAATGTTATAATTTTATTTATCTATATATATAAAACTCAAAGGTGACTGTTATAGTGATCTATCAACGCACAGCCCAAACCACTGGACGTATCGGGCTGAAATTTGGCATGCAGGTAGATGTTAGGATGTAGGTAGGCATCCGCTAAGAAAGGATTTCCCGAAATTCTTGCAGGAACGGGGAAAAACGGGGATGCACGTACAAAGTCGTGGGCGGAAGCTAGTTTAAAATAAAATTATATTTTTAGGAACCCTCATCGCCTCGCGGCGCGCCGTCAAAGGTTGATCCGGGTTTTAAAAATATAACCGATGTTAGACCGGGAGATACTGACACAAAATTTCGAGTCATTTGTAACAGGATGGCGGTTCTACAGGGGTCTTAGTACGCAATGACAAAAAGAAAAACGATGGTGTGAACGCTGGTACCGGCGGCTTAGTCGCGTGGGCGTTAGTCGAACTCGTCGGAAAAATAGCGAAGTCAAACGATTTGTAACACAAAAATTTTAGAATTTACCGATAGCCCATAAAAAAGAAGTAGGCGGTAGTGTCATGCCATACTTTTCCGGTGTGACTTACAGCCCGCCATACCGACGCGAATGTGTTGATTTAAAAAAAACAATTCAACCATTTGTACCAGGCTAACTTTTGCACAGGTAACCATCGTCGTGCAGCCATTTACGAAAATCGCCATTCCATACTTTTTGGACGATTCCAAATGGTCGCCATACCGCCGAAAATCTGCAAATTTTTTTTTTCGCCGAACCATTTGTAACACTCTAAATTTTTTTTTCAACAACTCCTGAATGATTATAAATAGAAGTGTGATAATGCCATACCTGTGGGAGGTGGCGAATGTGTATAAGATTTTTTTTTATTGTATGATTTTATTCGTATTTTGAACGATTTGTAACAGTATGGCATTAATCTTTCCTATAAGTTTGAGGTTCAACAAATATAAATACAAAATTTCAAAGATCTAGGTGGTAGAAATCTTCACTTCTAAAAAATTAATAATAAATTTATTTATGAAGTATGGCAGCACTTTTTCCCCCTACTAGAAGTATGGCAAATATAATAATGGTCACATTTTATCAAATACCCTCCAAAAATCCAAATGCAATACTGGTACAAAAAGTTTGGCGAAAAAAAAAATTTTTGCAGATTTTCGGCGGTATGGCGACCATTTGGAATCGTCCGAAAAGTATGGTATGGTGATTTTCGTAAATGGCTACACGACGATGGTTACCTGTGCAAAAGTTAGCCTGGTACAAATGGTTGAATTGTTTTTTTTAAAATCAACACATTTGCGTCGGTATGGCGGGCTGTAAGTCACACCGGAAAAGTATGGCATGACACTACCGCCTACTTCTTTTTATGGGCTATCGGTAAATTCTAAAATTTTTGTGTTACAAATCGTTTGACTTTCGCTATTTTTACGACGAGTTCGACTAACGCCCACGCGACTAAGCCGCCGGTACCAGTGTTCACACCATCGTTTTTCTTTTTGTCATTGCGTACTAAGACCCCTGTAGAACCGCCATCCTGTTACAAATGACTCGAAATTTTGTGTCAGTATCTCCCGGTCTATGTCACTCATGCCACGAAATAGGTTTCTGGTGATGAAAAAATTTTCAGAAATGTTTCAATACCGGCTTAATTTATTTATGTATTATAAAGAAACAAAATTTTCCTCATAACAACATATTAGATAAGATTAAAAACTGCAACCCTACACTTATTCGGTTTGACGAGTACAAACAAGCTTGCATGCTAATTATATAAATTTCTTGCGATACATAATTTAATACCGCGTAAAGTAGTGTCAAATGGTTAGATAAGGTCTTGTATAACATTCCTTCTAGTACTTTCTGCAAACAATAGACAGTGGGGTTGTTAGTGTTTGTATCGCAATTTCAGTGCAGTCACGGTGATGACGTTTGAATTAACGCATGCGCGTTCGCGCATTTTACATTTCGCGCGGTTTTTGGGCAAAGCATAGTGAAACCTCTTTTGATTTAAAAATTGTCGTTGGCACATTACTCACGTGTAATTTCCAAATTGAATAATAAATTACGTTTCTAATAATAAATAATCCTAAAAGCTTTAATTAATGCAATGAAAATGCAATAAGATAATTAATATATTATAATAAATGATGACAATTTCTATGAAATATTTTGAATGAAGCATTGGTGCGTGACGCTCGTCACATACTTAGACGATTATTTAATCCTTGACCAATCGAGTAGTCCTGACGACTAACCTAATCGACACGGTGATTTAGTAATAGATACTATGTCCATTACATTACGACACTAACCTGCGTACCCGTGTTAGACATGGTCAGTTATAATTAAACGAGCACCAAATATCGTCGTATAGAAAAAGTTACCACGAAGGTTGTGTAGACTGTGCAAGAAAAAAAAAACAAATTTAAAATTCGAATACTTTCGAAGTTTGAAAACAAAGCGCTCGTTTAAAATTTGTTCGAAGTTGGTGTTAACTTTTTTATTGAACGATGGAGCTTGTGAAATTTTTTTACGTGTGGACTGTGCTAACATTTCTGGTATTACACGGTGTGCTGGTTGGCACAGAGCAGAGTGCGTTCGAATTGCCTGTGCAATTAGTTGGGTTCCCGTTTATCATTATGGCTGTGAGAGTGACGAATTTTATCAAGAAATTATCGTACGCTCTTAGTCCAGGTAAAGTTGTTACTATAAATAATATTTCTGCATTGAATTTTGTATCTATATCTATTTAACTAAATTTTATTATTCTTACTTAGGTACTTATAACAATTAAATATAAAATTGAAAAAGCAATTAATAGGCTGTGGGAAAAGACTCACCAAAATAGCTATAATATATTTTATGAATTTAATTATTGTGGCTCACAAATCTAATAAGATTTGTTAGCCATAATTAAATTATCATTAATAAAATGTTACACATATTTTTATGTCGCAATGAGCAATGCCTTTTGCCATCGTTTAAAAAGCTGATGCGATTACAAAAACTTAATGACGCAGAGCGCTTATTGCGTGAGTTTAACTCGCGCTTGACTAGTTTCATTTTTATTTTATTAATATTTATATGAATATAAATAATAAAAGTTCCTTGACCTTCCGTTACTCATTGGATTTAAATTTCAATAAAAATATGATTTTATTTTATTAATTCATTACACAATTATACTTAAAACTAAGGACAATAAAATAAAACCACATTTATTATTAATTATAAGATCTAGGAGTTAGGACACACCGGTTAGCCTTGTTCGTTATTATCATAAATTATAAACATTTACTTTGTTGTTTGGATAGTTTTTATGCTTGATATAAATGAGCTTGCGAAACTTTTTACAAGCCTTCATTAGAAGTTGTACTTAAAAGTGTATTCATGTAAATACAGCAACTTGGGGAACTAAACATAACTTTAGAACAAAACCGTTTTAACTTTGTGTTCACGGTGAAGTAAGGTTGGTTAAAAAACTGGCAACACTCAACAGTCTATCTAATTACATACAGAGGCTAATTAAAAATAAAATATACATCTAAGGATGCTAGTTTAAACAAATTGAGATATTTTTTTATCGAGAAGATTCTGCACGAAAGTACAAGTGAACACAATAACCTACTTGCAAGAATGACATAACTTTCCGATTGACCAACGAGACGGGGAAGCCGTTACGTTCCGTGTCACTCACACCGCGCTTTACCATCGTTGCCAGTTCTAGCTGTACCGCTTTAAGCACGTGTAGACTGCGCTTTATTAATTTGAAAAAGAAAAAAAAAAGAAATGAGATAACGCGCGCGAATTTTGAAAATAGAACGCAGTTTTATAGTTCTTGTCGTGAAAAATTTTGGCGGGATAGCAGCAAAATCTAAATTTCAAAATGCAGTTTGGTGTTATATGTTGTTCTTTTGTAATTTTGTTAGTTTGTTTTAATAATGTTGCAACTGAAGAAGCTCCATTTGAATTGCCAGTACAGCTCGTTGGATTTCCATTTATAGTTGGTAGTGTTAAATTGACGAATTTCTTGAAGAAATTGAGCTATTCGTTGAGTCCTGGTATGTATGCCTTGTAAATAAGTGAAACTAATATTAAGAGTACTTGAATCATAATATTAATGTGTGTAGAATTTTGAGAATGTGTTGAATACTCGTTTTCTTTATACGAGTTTATAATAAAAGTCCACTGAGTACAACAATGATCGTAATATGTAATATGTAAAAAAAAAAAATATGTCTAGGTAGGTACTATCGTATACGTGTGTATATCGTATATGTCTTACTTGCACAAGTTATTTCACTAGTCAAATATTTAATCGATCACAAATAAATCCTTATTTTTAAGTAATTTCCATATATTTCATGCTTCTTTATTTTATAAATGCTATATTATGCATGTTAGTATCGAACAGGTTTTCTACATTTTAGCGAAATTGCAATATATGTTTTATAATGTTATTATCATAAAATATACATAATGAATCTCGTAAAAAAGAATATTGCCCCTTTTGGGACGGAAGCGAACGTCATTATGAGTAATAAATAATGTAGAGTCAGCAGATATTACTTAATATATCAAAAGGTTGGTAATATTTTAGTGAGTCACCATACTTTACCTTCGTACTTTTTGTAAAATGAATAATAATATCAATGATAATTACGATATTATTATTAGTTACCCCCAAAGCAATAAAACCACGAGGGTGTTATTTCTTTTCTCAAGCAGGGTAAGATATACAATTGTGTCAGTCTTGTAAAACATAGAATATGACCATGGAAGTATATGACCTAATTGCCCGTACAAATAATAATTAATCAGAGGCACACATGTGACGTGTATCTGCCCCTTATAATATTTACGGACATCAGAGTAAACTATAATTTTATATTAATAATCATTTCATAGTATATACGATAAACATGTTTGGCAAGTTACATTATTAATAGCTAACAAGTAACATATAGGAGAGAGTTAATTAATAAGAAGAAGCATAATTTTGCTAAATATGTATTACAATATAGAGTCATACAAGTCCCAGTAGTCATAGTTAGATTTATTCAGCATTTATACATATACTTAAAACTAAGTATTGAAAGGACTTTAACATAACGTATGTAGTTTCAATTGAACAAATGGACCAATAATAATCAATCAAACCGCGAAACATTATTTTCACTATTCAATTTAACCAAAAACAATATTCCATATTTACTCGATACGGGAAATCGTGCCGCTGCATGCATTATTTATTTAAACAGACCCAAATTTACGATGGAAGTCGGACCATTAAATATGTATTTCCGCATATAGAAAATTTCGGTGACATTTTGCTTCGCCTTTTTATTGTTGAAAAGGGCTCATCCTGCCGACCGATTCATGCAATATAATTTAAATGTTTAATTTTCACCGACTTGCAGTTTTGGAAAATTGAAAAATTTATTTACAGATACTACAAATAAAAAAGTTAAACAAATATATTAATTATTTAACAAACTATTTACAAGACACAACCAAGTTTTAAAATTAAATGTACTGCTATACATTAAGCACAGATAATATCATGTATGTATTAGAAATGTATACTACATTATTACATACATGAAAAAACAAATGAAAACCATACAACTGCAATTTATATTTTGTAACAAAATGTCGCACAGCAAGGCAGTAGCACAGGCAGTAGGTAATTCAGAAGCGATACATCATCCGAACTTTTAAAACAAAAAGCTTTGAAGTGCTGTATAGATGGAATGGATAGCTAATCAATTTTACGAGAAGACTATGTATGTTACCTATAGATAAGGTATAACATGTTTATCTATAAGAACATTTTTAATACAATCTAACATTTTTCTTTTCTTATTTGTCAAAATTAGGATTCGTATAATTAACATTCATAGTAGCGATTTAAATCAGTATGTATTTTACATTATTTACCCCCATGTATGTATCAAAAATACATTACTCAGTGTTTTTGAAACTGGGCTACTGCAGTCTGATGGTCTATACATATCCATAATGGATGGCTTACTTATTAGTCTCCATTTTTTCCAGCCACATACCGCTCAAGAAACCGCCGCGAGTTGACATTCGCAAGCGAACCAGAAACATTCGATGTACAAGAGGTAGAGAAATACATAGTCGGTGAATTCGGTACACGAGCCTGTGTGTTTGAGCGAGTATGTGCTCAGTATGCCAAGAGAGCTAGAACACAGCCGAAACCGCAGATGGACTGGCCTGATGTATTTAGGTATGTATCTTCTAAATAATAACAATGGTTTGTAAGGTAATTTTTGAAGTGCAACTTCTTTAGGCGCGTTGAAAGTAAAATTTCAAGGTCATGGTAATACCGTCACGTCACGGAGTAAGGCGACAATTATATCTTTGGATCTTGCCAAAGAAGTTTCACTTCTGACACGTGTGCTCGGCACACACGATTTTTTTTTTTTAATAATAGGAAGTTATGTTTACTGTACAAACATGTAGTTTTCTTTATTTTTAAATAATTTATTCATATGTAACTTATATGTATTAGATAAGTAATATAACTGAATAAATGTGGGCTACTACCCCGATTAATTTTATTCTTATGGCAAAGAAAAATATATTTATAACCATCAGATAGAAACCAAGCAAAGAAAAATATTTCAAAGTCACATGTGTATTTATAAAAGAGAAAGGAAAAGTTAATTATAATAAAATTCAGTAACATATATTATATTTTGCTACCATTCATTGATTCTCAGAAGGATCGAATTTTCTATACCTTCGTTTCCTTCCCGGAGCAAGCACATACATAATACAGAACGAGTCATTGATTCTCTGTAACTTCCTTGTAAGTCAAGTAATTCCTATCACTTTTCATTATGTGAAATCTTAGTACTACTGCCCCGTTAAATCGTGGTTAGTCAACTAGTAAATGAGAATTTACTATGGTTGTAATATCTGCACCAATAAGCCTATACGAAACAATTTCGCCAGCTTACAGTTTGCAGTGAAGTTTAGATTTTATAACTTTGTCTATATTGGGCCACTTTACTGTCTAACGTTTTAGGCAGACTGCCAAGCTAAATGGATTTAGGATGAATTGGCCTGCAAGTAACAGATGACCATATTTGTTTTAGTTATATGCTTTGGTGCAATACTTCTTGAATGTTTAAAAATACTTAGGTATTTTTCACTTTTTTGTGCGACAACATTTTTATTACCTAAGTTTTTCTGATGATAAAGCAATTTTTTAGCAAGTTATCTCTTTCTAAGATGGGGAATGTGGATC
Organism: Colias eurytheme; assembly: GCF_061535395.1. Taxonomy (NCBI): domain Eukaryota; kingdom Metazoa; phylum Arthropoda; class Insecta; order Lepidoptera; family Pieridae; genus Colias; species Colias eurytheme. Next base: position 4,639,125 of record NC_142999.1, on the reverse strand, counting down.
AATAGTACCTAAATTAAAAAAAAAAGAATGATATAATACCTAATTCGCTCAGAAAATAAGTTTGTCCTCTTTGTTTCCCCTTTCATTTATTTCAAAGCACTACTACCTCTTGTAGATATTTTGCTTTTACGTGGACGTTAAAATGTCTTATGCAATAAACGTCTGTGCAGTGTACTTAAGAACATAACTGGATACTAAAGAAAACTCTAAACAAAACATAGTTGACTTTAAATGCTGTAAGAAATAAGGAAAAAACATTTACTTAGTGGAAAAGCTTGTAATTACTTTTACACAATTACCAACCAACTTTAAGTAAAAAAAACGGGCATTTCTGTTTGTAAAATTGACAAATAAAGAAAAAAACCTTCGTATACATTTGCAAAAAGCGTCATTAAATATTTATAAACGATACAAAGTTCACTAAAACAATGGTCGTCCTTGACACGGCGCATGAAGGCATGGGTTTCTACGGTTACAAAACTCAAGGCCACGCGAAGCAGGCCAGTGATTGTGAATGCACCGATGCTAAGTGGGCCGTTGATGTAACTCGTACGCAACCGGACTGTAGATAGTATGAGAGAGTCACGTAGTTTTTGCTACATATTTTGCGCGAAAGGGTGATGTTATTAAATGGATAGTGCATATGAAAGGTGAAATTTGAAGAATATGTGTTTCGTATGTCAGAAATTTTGCGAGAAGCTCATATTTTATTTAGTATACTTATTTTGAATAATATAAAATATAACTTTTACACTCTGATATTATTAACTCGTATTCGTGCTTTCAGTGGTTAAAATATATATTTATTTTAAAGATGTGATTAGTAGCTAAGTTTATGGGGTACGAATGTACGTAGCAATTTTTTTTAAATTTCCTGAAATTTAATTTTACTTTTGTATGTACAAAATACAAAGTTTAACCAAAGTACTTGCTCGTGATTGCTCTCAGTTGATAGCAGATATTATGCAACAACCGCGGTAACTTTCTCTCATCTAATCTAACTTTGAAATACGTCAAATAAACAATGGATATAGGTACTGAAAACAAAATATAATAAAATCCTTATAAAATCATATTTACACGTCAATGTACTTAAACATTTAATACTATAACTATAATTATTATTATTTGTTGCTCGAGAATCGTAAAATTAAAATCATAATTAAGTTTAATTTAGGCTGTATTTCAATACAATCAATTTAAAATTTAATGTCTCGTGTGTGAAGGTTAAGTTTGGAAAGCAAATGTATTCATGACTTGCTAAAATTTCTCAATCGCATTTGTTGCAATCGAATTAATTCACCAGAATATACGAAATAAACTGGTGTTCTTATAATTTTTAGACTCTACATATAAGAATTTTATATATCTATTAAAATAAATAAATACTTTTTATATTGTATTGTTACTTAACTTAACTAAACTACAAGTGTTAGCAGAAATTATTTTAATATAAAACTTACAAAATATATAGTTAATATTGTACAACACTTCGAAATTATAGTTGAAATATAAAAAAACTACGTTGCTCGATTGTGAATAATAACGTGGATTTTTTCTAATCTTCACACAATAATAGTATAAGTAGAAATGTAGATAGATTGAAATGTGGCTAATTAGCCAGAATTAACTTCAGTTACCTCTTTTTATGATAGTAGTTGAATCATGACATACTTTGACGAGTGCATTGAGTTCGTTAGGCGCGGGACATATACAAGCGGCGCGGCGCGCATCGGGCGCACCGCGGGCGCGCCAGCCGGCGCGCCTCGGGCACGCTGCCGGCACGCCTCGGGCGCGCTGCCGGCGCGCATCGGGCGCGCTGTTGGCGTCCGAAAATGATATTTATATAGAGTGGTTAAATGCATTTTCTTCATGCATAATTTAGTAAAATTATGTTTTTTGTGCTAAAAGAGATTTGAAAGTAACGTTAATTTGAAAGTAACGATTTTGTTTTGATAATTCCTTGTAAGTAAATAGCGAGGATAACCCCACGATTGCAAATATATCTTTGTTGGAAATGTTGGAATTTACTTGGAAAATTTTATAGTACTTTTAAAGTAATTTTAAAGTAGTACTGGTGTAATGATGGAAGAAAAGAAGGTTAAAATAACACAAAATTTATATTGTACTAGCGGTCCGCCCCGGCTTCGCCCGTGGTACATATTTCGCAATAAAAGGTAGCCTATGTTCTTTCTCAGGGTCTAAAGATTATCTGTGCCAAATTTCATCAAAATCGGTCCAGTACCTAGTTTATGCGTGAAAACCATACATACATACATACATACATACATACATACATACATACAAACCTTTCCTCTTTATAATATTAGTATAGATAAAATATGGTTTTCAAACACAGGTTTACATTTAAACCATATAAATCTTATCATTAAAATCTCAGTTCAAAAGTATTTACAGTACTGATCATTCCACAATATTATTACAATTACAAATAAATAAAAAACACAATCAAAATCAGGATTATCTTTATTTCTGACATTGTAAATACATGGGAACTTTCATTATGCTCTTCTTCATTTTCACTTTCCCTACTGCCATCACCTGTGTAAATCATTTCATCGATTAATTCAATTCACCTTTAAAAACAAAACGAAGAAGGGTATGTAATAGCAGCTCTATATAATTCCACACAGAGAGAACACATTTTTGACTGACAGGCTACCGTCTCCTATAGACCGGGAGATACTGACACAAAATTTCGAGTCATTTGTAACAGGATGGCGGTTCTACAGGGGTCTTAGTACGCAATGACAAAAAGAAAAACGATGGTGTGAACGCTGGTACCGTCGGCTTAGTCGCGTGGGCGTTAGTCGAACTCGTCGGAAAAATAGCGAAGTCAAACGATTTGTAACACAAAAAATTTAGAATTTACCGATAGCCCATAAAAAAGAAGTAGGCGGTAGTGTCATGCCATACTTTTCCGGTGTGACTTACAGCCCGCCATACCGACGCGAATGTGTTGATTTAAAAAAAACAATTCAACCATTTGTACCAGGCTAACTTTTGCACAGGTAACCATCGTCGTGCAGCCATTTACGAAAATCGCCATGCCATACTTTTCGGACGATTCCAAATGGTCGCCATACCGCCGAAAATCTGCAAATTTTTTTTTTGTAAAAATTGTAACAGACAAATGACTCGAAATTTTGTGTCAGTATCTCCCGGTCTACTACCACCCGATTTGTTTTTGATTGTGTATGACCGTGAATTGACCTCTATTTGGATGTGATGGGGGAAGCGCGCCTGCGGTACGCCTGCGGTACGCCCGCGGCGCAACCGTGGCGTGCCGCCTCGTCGCCTTTCCAAAATTCTTTCATACAAAATGTATAAGAAGGACGTGGTGCAAAACAGATTCAAGAGGTGCGCTTATGGCACGCCCGCGCCCGCGCCTCTTGTGTTTGACCCGCGCCTTAGTGTGCCGTTTGATGATCGAATGTTGTGTTGGTAAACTTATCTTAACTTTCTATCTACCTTTTTACTCATAATAGATATTATAATTTATACTAATATTATAAAGAGTTTGTTTGTCTGTTTGTTTGAACGCGCTAATCTCAAGAACTACTGGTCCAATTTGAAAAATTCATTCGGTGTCGGATAGTCCATTGTTCGAGGAAGGCTTATAGGCTATTACGCTAACAAAAACAGAATCGGATCCACGAGGGTGAAACCGCGGAGCGCAGCTAGTCATTGATATTATGTATACCTATGTAATGTTATTGTTTCTTTTGACCCTATACAAATGGCCTTAAAATAAACAGTACCTACCGCTTCTTTTCTCCTTATTTATAGTATAATAATAAATGCTTTTTCTTTTCCAGCCAATACAAAAGTTCACCAGACCAAGCCAAAGAACTATATCTTCTCAGCGTATTTCTTGGTGACATAGTGGGTTCCCCGCAGCTTTGTCACCAGTTGGGCAAACGAAGAGGCTGTGACGATTCCTTGTTGAGATAAAACATAATTGTTTTATTTTATACGTTTTTGTGTTTGTAGGAAAAAAGGTGTGTGGTTGTAAGAACGAAATAAGCTGTTCATTGATTATATTCAAATTGAATTCAAATTTTATGCAAATACATATCTACACTAAAGGTTACCGATTTCACAGGATAGAACAAAAAACATCCTTACATCCCAAACTCTTCTTTTAATAGATATAATTCGATGATTGTGTTTTTCCTAGAAGGTGAGGTGAGGTCCTAAAATATTGAAATGTTAAGTGTATGCTTTTTAATTATAATAGTTTAAATTGTTTTTTTTTGCATTGATAGTTGATACTATGAGGGTGAAGAGAATTAGATAAATAAGTTGTATGTGGATTTAATGTTTTATATTTGGTGCTTTTAAGATTATTTGGTTTTTGTAGAGCATTGTTTGGTATTGTATAGCAATATGAAGATAATTATTTTGTATGTATGTACTTAGAAATAAGCAATGAAAAGTTACCACGTCAATTAATGTGATGTATTATTAAGTTAAACGGTTGTAAATAATAAGCACAATTTTATTATAAAGATGATAAATTTTAAATAGAGCTTTTACTATTTGCATTAAAGTCATTTTTTGGCATATATTTTCTCAAAATATTTGTCATTAAATTATTTTTAACTGACTAATATACGCCAATAAGAACTTATTCAGTTGTGAAACTGGTAATTAAAATTTTAGGTTAAGATAAGTAGAAGAAATTGTAAACTTAGAAATCAAGTGTTAAAATTTTAAAATTTATATTGTTTGTTCGCTATAAGATGTAAATTAGAATAAATTTCAGAGATACCCAATTAGAAAGAAAATGTGTTCACTATAAATAGTAATAAAACTTTGTTGTTTTATAATAATTTCATGATATAATTTAATATTGAATGTAATTTATTATTATTACACATAACTAGTAGTTGTAACTAGTTTATATGTGTTTATATAATTTAGTTGTATATTAATCGCGCGCATCATAAGTTACCTATATTGTGATGAATAAATTCGTTATTAGTTTTTATAGACTGTTTAGTTATTTCTCAATAACTCAATACATGAATTATTATTAAGTATACGTAAGAAATCTCGTGAATTCTTCCTCTTAGTTGCCAGTTTATGAAGTAATATTGGATCTTATTTTGTTATTATGGCTTCGGAATTTACAGTTCATACTTGGTGAAATGTTTACTAATAAACTGGATTATTATATTAACATTGTCTTTTTTATCCCGAATCCTTAGAACTATACACAGAAAGATATAATTTTTTAAGTTTATGTGAAATAATATTCTAGAATACCTAGTCAATATTGACCTTATGTACGAAAATTGCAAATTATTATAGTATTCATAATACAGTAGGAATAAGCTGTACTACTTATTTTAGGTGTTAATGTAATTTTATGAAATATCCCAATAGGTATGACATAATATGCTTATATGCTTGAACGCGCTAATCTCAGGAACTACGTCAGGACAGGTCTGATTTGAAAAATTTTTCGGTGTTAGATAGCCCAATTATCGAGGAAGGGTAATAAGGCTATATAATATCATCACGCGACCAACAGGAGCGGAGCACTGCGTAAGCGTAAGTAACATTATCCCGATTTAGGTCATCGATATTTATAATAAAAAAGTTATGAGCGATAATCACATCAAAAAAGGTCATACAAAAAACATTTTTATCACATCATTAAAAATCATAATGGAATTATTTTACGATATTATAAACTAGGATATAGCCTATAGTAGGCCAGTAGAAATCGACACTAAAAAACCCTAAATTCGCAAAGCACGATGTAGATTTGAATTTTTGGTATGTTGTTTGGATCAGTTAGGGTGATGTAAATCCCAATTTGCAACTTCGAAAAAGTTGTGCTCGCTGCGCACCACGTGATAAACTGCGAAAATTTTGGACTTTTTTTCACTTTTTGCTCTAAAAGTCATAAACTATGCGTTTCCGACAAGTATGATTCAGTACATAAATTAAGGTTATTAAATTTGCAACAATTTAAGCCTAACCGCAGCTCTCTAAACCTTAGAACGACTAAACTGTGGCCATTCGAAGATGGTTCATTTTTCCCGAAATATTGAAATTTTTAGTTTTGCTCCCGTTTGAAGCAAAATATTGGCAAAAACCGCTCGTTCTATGAGAATTTCGTATAATAAAGTTGTAGTGCATTTAATTTTCTTTCATAAGAGCATAGAACAAAGTCTGTGAGACAAATAGTTCACTCACAATATCTGAAAAACAAAAAGAAGGTAGAAATAGATTTTTAAAGAATTGAAACTGAGGGCATATAAAATCATAAAAAGGATAATACTTTTTCATTTGCAGGATAGGTAATTAACAAAATTACAAAGATAATTAAATTTGCAACAATTTAAGCCTAACCGCAGCTCTCTAAACCTTATAACAACTAAGCTGTGGCCTTTCAAAGATAGTCAGTTTTTCCCGAAATTTTCAAATTTTTAGTTTTGCTCCCGTTTGAACCAAAATATTGGCAAAACCGCTCGTTCTATGAGAAGGTCATAAAATAAAGTTGTAGAAAATTTAATTTTGTTAATTACCTATCCTGCAAATGAAAAAGTATTATCCTTTTTATGATTTTATATGCCCTCAGTTTCAATTCTTTAAAAATCTATTTCTATCTTCTTTTTGTTTTTCAGATATTGTGAGTGAACTATTTATCTCACATACTTTGTTCTATGCTCTAATGAAAGAAAATTAAATGCACTACAACTTTATTATACGACTTTCTCATAGAACGAGCGGTTTTTGCCAATATTTTGGTTCAAACGGGAGCAAAACTAAAAATTTGAAATTTTCGGGAAAAACTGACTATCTTTGAAAGGCCACAGCTTAGTTGTTATAAGGTTTAGAGAGCTGCGGTTTGGCTTAAATTGTTGCAAATTTAATTAGCTTTGTAATTTTGTTAATTACTTATACTGCAAATGAAAAAGTATTATCCTTTTTATGATTTTATATGCCCTCAGTTTCAATTCTTTAAAAATCTATTTCTACCTTCTTTTTGTTTTTCAGATATTGTGAGTGAACTATTTGTCTCACAGACTTTGTTCTATGCTCTAATGAAAGAAAATTAAATGCACTACAACTTTATTATACGACCTTCTCATAGAACGAGCGGTTTTTGCCAATATTTTGCTTCAAACGGGAGCAAAACTAAAAATTTCAATATTTCGGGAAAAATGAACCATCTTCGAATGGCCACAGTTTAGTCGCTATAAGATTTAGAGAGCTTTAATTAGGCTTAAATTGTTGCAAATTTAATAACCTTAATTTATGTACTGAATGATACTTGTCGGAAACGCATAGTTTATGACTTTTAGAGCAAAAAGTGAAAAAAGTCCAAAATTTTCGCAGTTTATTATTTGCGTATAATCTTTTTTCCTACTTTCCCAAATTTTGTAATTTTGTTAATTACCTATCCTGCAAATGAAAAAGTATTATTCTTTTTATGATTTTATATGCTCTCAGTTTCAATTCTTTAAAAATCTATTTCTACCTTCTTTTTGTTTTTCAGATATTGTGTGTGAAATATTTGTCTCACAGACTTTGTTCTATGCTCTTATGAAAGAAAATTAAATGCACTACAACTTTATTATACGAACTTCTCATAGAACGAGCGGTTTTTGCCAATATTTTGCTTCAAACGGGAGCAAAACTAAAAATTTCAATATTTCGGGAAAAATGAACCATCTTCGAATGGCCACAGTTTAGTCGTTATAAGGTTTAGAGAGCTGCGGTTAGGCTTAAATTGTTGCAAATTTAATAACCTTAATTTATGTACTGAATCATACTTGTCGGAAACGCATAGTTTATGACTTTTAGAGCAAAAAGTGAAAAAAGTCCAAAATTTTCGCAGTTTATCACGTGGTGCGCAGCGAGCACAACTTTTTCGAAGTTGCAAATTGGGATTTACATCACCCTAACTGATCCAAACAACATACCAAAAATTCAAATCTACATCGTGCTTTGCGAATTTAATGTTAATTTCCACTGGCCTAATAGGGCCGTATATATTAATTATAACATAATAAAAAATTGTAAAAGCCTTCTATCTTTTTTCTCATAATATTGGTCTTAAATATTAGGAATCCATTTACGTCCGAACATGTAGTGTAATTTTATGCTATAAGAAAGCCTTATTTAGGTAAATTTACCAGAATCTTAATTCATAATCTATCTATATTTTAAACAATAAAATCGTCTTTTATTTTGCAGACAAAGTACAACAGGTAATTCTTAAGAAATCCTATCCAATTCTTTCCTATCCGACTAAAATTAAATCGAATTATTATAGCATATGTCATGAGTTTTATCTTCCACACGAAATAGATAATTTAAGAAATCACTGCGTTTTTATAAACCCTGTAATAAAGCAAAACAATAAGTAGGTACACATAATGTACATGTATGTGATATTCTTGACACGTGAAAGTGTATGAGCAACAGGAAGGTAATAAGGGAATTTTAATGACTATTTAGCCTCTATGAATGTATTAAATTTCAAAGTTTTGCAATGTTAAATAGGTATAATTATTTTTTAATATTCCCAAAAATCTAACGATTCTATGAAATATAATTATTTTGCATAATTTTTTAACGTAGGTACAGTTTTATGCCAGGTCCCAAATAATATTTGTGATTCATCACAATTAACTATATGGAATAATTTCATATTCTCCTTTTTAAATTTATTATTAGTTACATTTATTTACGAATTAAAGTAAAAAAAGTAAGTCCTTTTTTACTTTACAATAATATAATTTGGCTTTAATAATTGGCTAAGAAAGAGAAAATCAAGTGAGAAAATATAAACAGCGCCATCTATTACATGTTTCTGGAAGCTATGTAGAGTTTTGCTTTCATGTAGAAGCGCATTCACTTGTAATGGCGTTGTAACTTTAGGTAGAGTTCCTTTTCGCCTTTCACTTTAGTTCCTAGGAAAAATAAGTTATGGGTAGATGGCGCAAATATTTAATTCGTTAAACATTTTCATATGAATATAAAATTATGCAAGTAGTATCAGTACATTTTATGTTTATTAAAAAGAATTACATAATGTTATATACATTGACTAAATATAATTGAAAACATTTCGATTTTATTTATTTATAAGTACTTTATTGCACTTAAATATAACAAAACAAGAAATAGATTTTAATGAATTTATTAAAATCAAGAAGCCTTGAACCCTTAAACATGGATAATAAATTAATAGTTGTATTTTATGAAAGCACTTCTGTTTTACGAGATAGGTATGAGACATTGAAAAATGATTACAAAATTGACAATCGTATGAAGTTTTTTTAATACCCAGGGACCTAGGCCGCATGCATTTAGCTTGAATATTATTATACAATTTTTAAGCCTTGGTTTTACATAACTCGCAGTCGAGTAGAGTCGAAATCGCAGTTGTTTGCTTTAAAGTTTCAATGATGGTACCCCAATTGCCGTTCTCTGAAAAAGTTGTCCCGACGCTCTTTTCTTTAAAGTTCATAACACTGAAAAATATAAAAGCATGTTAGTAAGAATTGTTTAACTGTGAGAATGTGTATATGTGTGTTAAATAAATAAACTTAGCAATATATCAGTTTATCTCCTCTGTTTTCTTTTGAAAATTAAAGTTGTAGTGTGTCAGGTGGAATATTTTAATAGCTTTACATATATCAAACTATGTAAGAATAACACAAACAAACGTCACTCTCATACAGTAGAAAATAACAAGACAAGTTGTTCTTTACCTGGGTTATTGACTTGCGTGCAAACATTCGTTCAATATACGAATGTTGCGCTCATGCGGGGTAAAACATTTGCATATGTCATCCTACACTTGTAGATTTGCGTATTCGAATGTGAGTGACCAGCATTTTACATAATTACTATTTATTTCTTGTAAACGTGATACTGAAGATGTTACATATTTTGCTTTACTTAAAGTGTAGTACAACATATTTAGCTGTTATTGAAAAAAATGCAAACTTCTTACGTACAAACAATAAGAATGTCACATAGCACTAGTTATGCTTTTGTAACAGTCTCTAACAGTGGAATTTTATCACCAACAGTTACCAGGTGCAATATTTAAGTGTCCACATAATCTACAAAGCAATCAGAGCCACATAATATCCGGTAACGCCATGCCACACTAACTGAATTCTCTTGCGCATGGAAGGAAGTCTCTCGGTGCCTGATGACGGTAATTGGCAGCTTTACCACGTTCAAACCACCGCTGTACTAACTTCCTCAATTAATATAATAATATAATACTTGCATTCCTTTCTTTACTATCTTTTAAAAGAATTATGAGTGATGAATAGGTATGAATATATTTACAAAAACATGATGATAGATTTTTTTAAAGAAAATGGTATATTACGAATAGAACCTTCGTTTTGGGACTTTGTTTAAAGTAGTATTCACTATATAGACTAACTTAGTTCTAAAATTCGTATTATGGAAAACAGATGGACTGTAGTCTTGAAACTTTTATTAGATTCACGAAATGGATTCACTAGCACACTACTATTATATCTTATACCAAGTCAGAATAATATGATGATATTTATTTAAATAGAATATAAAAAAGATCTTACAATATGTACAAATTAAACTATCTTCAACTTCATATCTACATGATAATTTCAGGAAATAAGCAAAACGTTTCTGTTAGAGTGTAAAAACACTAGAATAGATTATTACTCATTCAAAATCCACATTTAAAGCGACAGTAGGTTAGGACACATCTGTAATACGTTCTCAATAAAAATAGGTTGCAATAGATTACTTGAATAATTGCAGCACCATACTAAGCTTACTTAATAACGGCCCTTTCATAAAACTTCCTATATTAAAAGTTCAGAGTAATAATGAAAGAGCGTTTACTTTTTATAGACTAAAAAGAAATAAAGTAGCGGAGAAATTATCAGTTCGATCATAAAATAGTTTGTATAATCGTTATGTAAGGGCTTGTGTTTTGCAACCTTTAAAGGAAATGTTTTTGCAATCGATACATAATGTTTGTATAAGTCTATTTGAAGACCATTAATCAACTTCTTATTATCTAGATAATAATATAAGTGTAACGTACTTGAGAATACTTTTATTATTTGGACGCCCACTCGCTTAATAAAACAAAATTAATAGGAACGTGGGAATTTCTTAGCTCTTTGAAGGTTTAACTAGATACAGACATTAGTAATTAGACCTAGTTTCTGCTGAGATGTGTGGCAAATGGTTTTCTTTTGATGTTTTAGTTAAAACATTTTAAAGGAAAGAAGTAATGTTATAAAATGTAATTAAGTAATATCACAGTTGACAGATATATACGTACATATATGTTGAACTAGCTTTCCGCCCGCGGCTACGCTCGCGTTTTCAAATAAAAAACCCGCATAGTTGCCGTTCCCGTGGGATTTCCGGGATAAAACCTATCCTATGTGTTAATCCAAGTTACCCTCTATATGTGTGCTAAATTTCATTGTAGGTAATCGATTCAGTAGTATTTACGTGAAAGAGTAACAAACACACACACGCACACATCCTCACAAACTTTCGCATTTATCTTAATATATATAAATCTCGTGTCACAATGTTTGTGCTCAATGGACTCTTAAACCACTTAACCGATTATAATAAAATTCGCACACCATGTGCAGTTCGATCCAACTTGAGAGATAGGATAGTTTAAGCATGTAGGTACTACGGGCGAAGCCGGGGCGGACCGCTAGTAATATTAGTAGATAGATAGATGTCGAATACCAAATATACTTATGAATATAAAATAACATTTCGAGTATTAAAAGCTTTTATACTTAAAGGAAAATAAGTCTTGCACAAAAGGAGGAAAAATGTGAATCACCGACAACGTAAAATTATATAATTTTTGCTCGTGTCTCAGTCCTTGCGCAATAAAATGCTGGCTATAGTTTTATATTGTTTTAGTATTGTTATTAAAATTGTCTCTATTTCCTATTTCCAAAGGTACAGTAACTTTATTACAGCACAGAATATGTGTTTGATTTCCACTATCAAAAAATGTATATTTTGAAACCTTATATTGTATTAAATACCCAAGTTTATACATATAAGTGTGTAATCATCTTAAGAAATAAAGTTACTAGATCCTAAAGTATTAACAATTAATGTCCACCAAATATTTTCTTCGAGAGTCATTATATTTGATGTGTGTGCAAGAAATGACATAGCACTTGCAATATTAATTGAGGAAAGGATGTTCCAGAGAAATTGAGGAAAAGCGAACGAAATTACGGGGGGTACCTACGTATGTTATAGAGGGTTTTTATATAGGACAATTTGCAATAATAGTAATTGGAGACATTTTCTCAACGTAAGGGACTAAGAATTATTGGTGTTTGTGAATCGATCGATTTCGTTATTGGTGAATACTTTGTCGTATTTCCTTTACATAAAATACAATAAAGATATATACATATTTTGTTGCCCTGGTTTAACGTTATTGATTAAACTAAAGGTACATAATGTAGTATTAAATTCAAAATAAATAGATAAAAATCTTTTTAGTTCTTTGCTTCTTTGTCATAAAATCTGTACTTGTATACTACATAATATATTTTATTTAAATACCTACATATAGTTGGAAGCAGATCAAACAATTGTCAAAATTCAAACAGCTGTACCAATTTCCACGAACTTTTACCCGTTTCAGTCAAAATAAGCAAAAGTTTCAATACGTGTTTACATGCTAAATATGAAAACAAGAGAAATTCTGTACAAATTTACACAAAAATACAGCACAGGATGTTACAGGTACTTAAAATAAAACAAATTAACAGACAATAAAGCTTTATAATTTACATGAATATACACACGTTATACCCGTAGTATTCATATATCAAAGTAATGGCCTATTATTGCGTGGTATTGCAATCCCCAGCTATGTGTGTCTCCATCATTCACTAATGATAGCAACCTCTAACTAGGTTCGATTGTGCTACCGTAATAACACTATATTCTGACTCAATATTATAAGTAAGAGGTGTAGATAGGTTACCAACACTTGATTCGATCTCCAAAAACGGTACACACGCACATACGATTAGATGTCAAAGTAAGATGGCATGATTTTATATAGTGAGCGAAAAAGAGACAACGGATGTAAATTCTGGAATAATTAGCCACAACGTGCAACTCCCGGAACACTTTTAATTTATCTAGGTATACATTTTACTAATAATATCATTATTCTGACTACTAAAGTCCAGTGTAGTTGCTCTTGTACAATATTTTAAACGTTGAGCTCTACGTAAGGTTATTTGGACGATTCGTGGAATGTGACCCGTATTCAAATGAATTTACAATTTAACTTAATTTGCGAATAAAGTAGATGTTAACAATTCTTTAGATATAAAGCGAGATAGTGACCGTTTACGAAAATATACATAATACACTCTAGTTTATGGGAATAAGTTTAAGGTTGAGATTCATGAGAATCTAATTACTATTTTGTCAAACTTTAAATTTTTTTGAATAAACGCTTACCTTAAACAATATATGTACTAACAAGGTAGGCCTCAAGAATCCTTGATACTTGAGACAATACAATTAGAATTATCGATTATCATTTTAATAGAATAATTATATCATTAATATACCTAGATAATATTAAAACATTAAATCTGAATTAGATAACTCATAGAATGAATTTTGTAAAACTTATGTAATATTTTTACAGATTAATTTTATTCATCCTTCTGACAAAATTCGTCTTCAAAATTGAAACTGAAAGTTTATAACTATAATCTCTACATATTATACAATACCGGTACATTTTCGTACTACTCCTATTCCCATTTATACTGCAACATGTAAATGACGAATAAAATACCTTTCCTATTTCAAGGTTGAGCGAATCCAGCCAATGAAGCGGGGTAAAGTTAACTAGGTTTATACATTGATGATATAGTCATATAGGTAATAATGTGTTCGGATATAAGAGGTAATTATTATCGACTTTCATATAATTAATGTCTGTGATTAGGTGTTCTTATCCCACTATTAATCACAAATGAGACCTGGGTTTTCTATAGATCTAATAATGTCTAATAATTGCTGATTTTGTGCGCTAAAATTGGGAAAAATGAAGGTAATTAATTTTGTTCGCTGAAAGGTTATTTTGCTAAAGCGTATCTATGAGGGACCTAAGGGAGAAAGAAACGCAACATTTTAGTAAACTTAATTGGATTACCTAGATTGTTGACACATTTGTATGAGTTGATTAAAAACGTAAAAACTGACATTAGAATTAGTAATGGAGAAAGAAAGAGAAGAATTATTATTTAAAAGAGAATTGAATTGAATTGAAATGTGTCTGTGGTCTATAATAAATTGTTACGAAATATTAAATACTAACACATAAATAAGTCTCAGCTCTACATTATAATTATTAATTACTAGGTTTCCGCCTGCGACTTCGCCCGCGCAGTCAAAGAAAAACCCGCATAGTTCCCGTTCCCGTGGGATTTCCGGGATTAAAAGTAGCCTATGTCCTTTCTCGGGTATCAACATATCTCCATACCAAATTTCATGAAAATTGGTTCAGTAGTTTAGGCGTGATTGTGTAACAGACAGACAGAGTTACTTTCGCATTTATAATATTAGTATGGATACGTACATATCTAACGCAATTATTATTTAGAATTAATTAATCCACCGTCTCAAATTCCCAGACATCGATATCAGTATTGGCATTACGCTAACAGAAATGTTTCCTTTAGAACTTACAAAAGCTTTCTTGATTACCCGATAATAAGGTCAATCGTGTTTTAGAATCAAATAAAATATGCATTGTCTGTATTGTGCAAGGTAAGCAATGATTATGCTGTTGAGTCAACAGACCGTTCCCGGTCTTCCTAGCAGCCCCACTACGCAGAAAGTGAATGCGCTTGAGGTGGTCATCTCGAAACACAAGCGCATACAAACATACGCGGTTTGGCGGTAACGCGCGACGTACGCCGCCGCAAAAACATTTCAATTTTGAATCGAACTAATCCTTTTTTTTTTTTTTATCCTGTGCCAGTGTTGACATAAACATGGAACTCAAGATTTTACTGATTCTAGGTAAGTTTTTTTTTCTGGCAAGTACATAGTTAATGAGAAAAATGCTTTTTTATGGTGGTTTATGTATTTTATAGTTTTTAGATAGATGTTCCTAATGGAACTTATAGACGAAATTTTTGTAACTAGCTTATATAATAAAAACAGATCTGGAAGCAAACAAAATTCTTAATTTATCACGAAGAAAGGAAAACCCGACCTGAATGATTATTATAGCAAAATTACTTTCCTTTTTAAATTCATTTAATTAGGAAGATAGCATCAATCAAATAGATGAGCGCGTGCTCAATCATTGGAAAATGCGCGGGAAAGTTGAGAGTTATCTTAATTCTTAACCATGAAGATGTAGCTACAATTTTACCACTATTTGAAAATAATCTGCCTATAAAATTATTCAAGCAGTTAACTGTTCATTTGCATTAATCAACTTTACGAGTATTAATAGTTTTCTTTACTAACGGCAACTTTGTATAAGTTGCTGTACTTATTAATATGAATAAATTAAAACTGATTGCATATTGCTTAAATAAATAAATAAAATAATAAATAAATAATAATATCGATTTTAAACTTTGTGATAAAATGTATAAGAATTTTCTCGTCTCAGCTCTACATTTAATTTGTTTTCATTATTACTTCGAATACTAATTTCATATTATTAGATAAGAATGGCTTCAGATTACTGAGTCAATATAATTTAGTTAGTCATATTGAAAATATTTTCACGCTAAATCCAAATTTGAATGTAGGTATTGTCCGTTAAATTGGTTTGATGAAAACAATTGGTAACGTTTAACATATTATTATATATTAGAATATGAACTAGAGTATGAATTGAGAGCCTCTACGTTTATGTGAACGACAATAATTACAAATAGCATTGAGCATACAGATTGAAAAAAGAACCATCTATTTCTAACAGTCATAACTTATCTTTTGAATTAGGGCACTAAAATTGACGAAATATATTACATACTAAAACCCATAAATGCTTGACGACAAGAAAATCTCAATTACATGAAATATTTCCCAGCTATTCACGGATATATTTACGTGTAACAGTGAAAACGAGAATACTGTTCATTAATTATGTAGTTTTTGCGTGATACATATGCACAGACGAAAGTTTAATATTTTCAGAGGGAGCGTGCCGGGATATCGTTGTAATGACGTAATATACATTCTTGCCTGTTTTATTTCATTATGTCTACGTTAAAATATAAATTAATTAAGTTGTTGTTATTTTATCTTTGAAATAAATGTGAAGAATTATGAGTTTAACGTTTAGATAATAATTGGTTTAAAAATAAATACTCTTGTTATCACTTTGATGAAGAATTGTCAGTTTTATAAACATTATTTAATTGGATTATTAAATCGATAAAAGGCTAATTAGAAGGCTGAATACTTTGTTATTGTTTCAATTAGTAACTTTGCTATGTGACTGTAGCCATTAATAGGTTTACAATTTTAATTGACTCATCTTTGTGATATTATGACTTTTGTCTTCTTTGAAATAAATATGAAGAATTGTCAGTTTTATAAACATTAATTAATAAGATTATTATTTTGATAAAACAACTAATTAGACGACTGAATGCTTTGTTATTGTTTCAATAAGTAACTTTGCTGTATGAATGTAATAATAAGAAGGTTTAGAGTTCAACGAATGAAACAATTATGGAAAGAGTTTGACTAAATTCAAATGTTATTTCTTATCGTTTTTCTTAGTTTTTTTAGTACAGATTTTAAGTCTAACAGGCTTTATTATAATGTGTTTGTAAAGAAATTTATATTTATTAAGATAATCATACACTACAGACATTTACTGCATTCTATGATAATTTTGTTTAAACTATTGTTCGCTCTACTTTTAGTTTCTAGATACGGTTGGCTATTACTGTTTAAATTGTTAACCAAATTAATAGCTTCATTTAGCTTAAGCTTGTACTATGCTTTTGTTGGTATTTAAGTTTAATAGGTGGAATTATAAAAAATGATTTTAAAAACGTTATCAATTTCCATGAAAATGATGACACAATGATTGCGAATTAACTTCACAAACTTAGAGTATAGATATTATACTCTAAGTTCACAAAGAAGTAAGTACTTTTACAACATAAAGAAAATCATTTCTTTAAATGGTATTTTTTTTGTCTATTGTCAGCACAAACAATAGCTTAATTGAATTATGCTTGAATAACCCTATCGTTTACATTCTTTCGTTTTTATGAAGTAGCAAACCTTTATAGGGCCTTTAGACAAATGGCAGAAACGTCTAGAATAGACTCCGCTATCGCTACTAATTCATATAAGAATATGACGTTTTTTTCATGGTTCGGTCACATTACCAACGACGATGACGACCACGTCCAAAATTCCCTTCCAGCCGAATCGAATATGAATCTTAATTCATAGTTTACTTGTTTGTAATTTTTTAAAGGAATGGATGAAAAAATGTGCCCTTTTTTGATAATTTTTCACATACTTATGAGTTATGCCTTTGCCATTAAATTGTTAATTTATATATCACATAGACAATAAATGGGTACCTACTTAAATTTAATCACAACAGTGATCACGATAAATAAAAAATAATTTAAGGTTTCACACACAATGCTATTTCCGCTAAACAATACAAGCTAGCTTACAGATAATATAACAATTATAAGATACCGATCATTTCCCAACACCGGTCTTGTTCTTTGTGATCATGGGTTCCTGGTACATTGCGAAATATTTTCTGTTACCTAAATTTTAAACTAATATAACCTTCTTTCACAACATAGTACAATTACTTACATAAGAACACAATTTTATGTAGTATCTCCTTGCCTTCTTCTTCATGGCAAGAAAAAAAAACTATTTAGTTTTAAGAAGAAGATCACCAACAGTAGAAAATAATCTTTATTTTCATTCGTTCACATTTAACAAAATCCGTCAATAACCTCCTGACAATGCGTGTCTAGGTAATAAATATAAATATACGTTACCCTTCCCCTTTAGAAACAAAGGTTAGTAAATAATGTCATAGATATGTTATTAATGTACAATAAATTTTTGTTATATGTCATTGATGAGAAATCTCTGGCAATCGAGAGAGCACGTAATCACATTAACATCGTAAAATCTATGGAATATTAAATATAGCATATATAATATTTCGGGCAGACTGACATACTAGAGAATTCCTCTAGAAAATTGGAATGTCTTTCGCTCTTGGTAATTTGAAATAAAACCTTGGTGCCATCGTAATATTCATTTCACGCAGTGTACGAACATACATGTTGGAAATATATTAAAAGAGTTTTTGTTAGAGTTACGTGTACAGCGATCGTATATGGAATTTGACGATACAACTCGTGTTTCGATATATTTTGTATGATTCAGTATAACGCAAAGTATATGAAATATACCTATCCTACCTAATAATGTAAAGTTGATGAGTTTTTTTGTTTGCTTGAATGCGCGAATCTCAGGAACCACGGCTCCGAAATGAACAATTGTTTCACTGTTAGATAGAGAAAAGTCCACTTATCGAGGAAGGCTATATGCTATATATGATCACATTAAGACTAATAGTAGCTGACCAATGCAGGAAAAACCGTGTGGTACAGCTTCTTCATATTTACTTAGAGACATTATAGGTTACTTCATAATACGTAACTCGAGTGGATTGTGACACATCAGCGATTAATTTATGATTTATTGCATTTCTCGATAGTGTCCTTTAAGAATCCTATAAATAAATAACATTGCAATTGACAACTTATTGCCTTTATGATTACTTCATAATGTTACATTCCTTGTGCTTACTTGCGGATGGTTGTATAACAATAACTAACTTTATTGACTGGCTGTGCATATGATATTGAAGCCTATAGTACCTTTCCTCTATTAAAACAAAACAAAACAAATGATTTACATTTATATGATACTAGAGGTCCGCCCCGGCTTCGCCCGTGGTACATATTTCGCAATAAGAGGTAGCCTATGTCCTTTCTCGGGTATCAAAATATCTCCATACCAAATTTCATGCAAATTGGTTCAGTAGTTTAGGCGTGATTGAGTAACAGACAGACAGACAGAGTTACTTTCGCATTTATAATATTAGTATGGATAACATCAATCGATTACGTTTAAAACGTAATTGATTGATGTAATATAATATATGAATGTAATGTCTTTTCTTTCTTTCTAATCGCAATTATTGCTCTATCACCAGAAAAACGCTTCAACGCGCAAATGACTCGAATTTAAATAATTAAATCTACAAAAATATTCAGTTTTTAACCACAATGTTTCAAATAGAGAAAATTAGATGACATAGACATTTATTTGATGAGATATACATTTAGATTCTAATTTTCACTGTTTGAAATATATTACAACCTAGTAAGTACTGTAATACTTTAAGTACGCTCACTAATGCTTTATCACATGAACACATTTTTAAGTACTTCAATAGGTAGTCTGAACTCTTGTTAAACCTCGTTTGCTTAAATTGAAGTAACATGAAGCTAATCCATAGATTCCAAAACATGCATGTTAGTTCAACGAGATATAAACATATAAGTTTATTTATATGTTAAAGGTGAAGGAGGATGAATAATTGGGATTTGAGTTCAATTGCCATACATACTGAGTCATTGAGTATGGAAAACATACCTTTCAAATCGTAAGGACACGGAGCTCACGGCAAATTTGGTGCTCAATTTTTATTACTCCTACCTAATGTTGAGGTTATATTCCAAATACGTAGGATATATTTGGATGTATTTAAAGGTCTAAAATTTGGGACGCAAATAGTTAATAGAGGTTAACCTTCAATTAAATTTGTTTGCAATTAAATAAAGTGAATATGTCTGGTACAAGCGTATTCTATCTTATTTATTTAGTCGTTTTCTTGAAAGTCTAAATGTTACATGTTATGTAAACATAGGTATATTATAATTGTATTTTATTATTATTATGTTTCTCATTTCCATAATACTCGGGTACCACCAGAAGGACGGTACCCGGATCTTTGGAAGGCTTACGTGGGGACACGGATCCAACACGCAGAGGCCCTTTCGAGAATTTTAATGTGTTGTGGGACACCAGCCGCAGCCTGCCCATGACTGCACTATAGAGATACAGCCCTGGGCAGTCCGCGGCCGATGTAGGACTATTGCAGGGTATGGAAATTTAATGATTGGGCTATGGATTGGGATGCTAAATGGACTGGTACCGAGGACTATGGAAAACTATGGCACCTGCCTTTCTACTAAAAGAAAGTAAAAATATGTTGGCAGGTGGTGACTCGCCCTCTCACTGTATGGGCCCCCGAAATAAGTCGCTGCAATAGTGCGACAAGGGGGCAACATATTGTGAGCAGCTAAGGGTGGAGAGGCGTCCCTGGACTTTAAACTACGATCACGCGCTCCCTGAGGGTCCAGCATCACGTGCCCACTCGCCACTTACTCTTCGCATCCACCCTTCGAGCTAAAAGCTCTCGCGACTCCACTCTGGCCGGCCGGTTAAGGCAAGCCAGAGGTGGGGGTCCTGTCCTCGTCAGGCTTCACTCCGACCGGCCGCTGAAGGCGAGCCGGAGATGAAGACAGGGGCCTCCCCCGGGAGCACTCGGTTCCCGCGGGGTCGCTACTCCCCGACACCCCGCCACAAGGTGTCCTGCGGGTTGACTGATTGCACGGGTGGAATATCTATTGTCACGTAGACAATAGATATTCCAACCGTGGGCGATGGGGTCGTCACATCCCTACGCCCTTTTATTATTATTATGTTTCTCATTTCCATAATACTCGGGTACCACCAGAAGGACAGTACCCGGATCTTTGGAAGGCTTACGTGGGGACACAGATCCAACACGCAGAGGCCCTTTAGAGAATTTTAATGTGTTGTGTGTTGTGTGTTATTATTATTCAGCCATGGCTGTCCCACTGCTGGGCAAAGGCCTCTCTTCCCTAATTGTATACATAATAAATATATATTAATAGGCTCAAACGCATATTATATAATGTAAAATATTTAACAAGTTACTACGTTGTGATAATAATAATTTATTCTCTTTTCGCTGGAACATTAAAGACATGACAAAGGAGATGGGTCTTGTTCAACGTTTACAAATATCAAAGGAAATATTCTATATTTAACCTATCAAAAGCGATAGTAACAATGTCATGTGATAGGGCAATGCGATTTGAACACAGAAAAAGGCATATCTATCAGGTGCTTTTCCACCAATAATGTGCGAGGATGTGTAGCGAGGAATGTGTTTGTAAATGACCAATAGTATCGCTTCAAACTCAAAACGCTAAACTCCAAACTAAATGAAGCGATATGATTGGTTCTTAAGCGTGATTTTCCACCAGTAATGTGCGAGAATCTGTAGCGAGGAATGTGTTTGTAAAGAACCAATCATGTCGCTTCATTTAGTTTGAAGTTACAAGCGTATTAGTTATTTACAAACATATTTCTCACTACACATCCTCCCACATTATTGGTGGAAACGCACCCTAAAGGAAGCAATCGGCTGTAGGCGTAAATCCTGCAGAGGATATTACGAAAACAAGTTCCATCGGTCTGTAGCCGGGATAGTAATTTGTAAACATTTGCTGTACGTACAGACGACGGCTTCCTGTAGTTAACCATCCATGTGCTTATTTGATACTATTTCTTGATATATACATGTTCATTAGGCGCCTAGGGTTAATGCATATGTATTTTCATTCTGATATTGACGATAAAAGTAGCATGGTAGAGAAACTAAATATTTTATTTAAATTGCTTATAAAACTGATACTTTTCGGCTTGCTTGCGAATAATTTTTCTGCTAAATCTGTGCTGTGATATAAACTATATCTGTGCACAATTTTATACAAATGATGAGATATTTTTGAGAAAAGACAACAATTCTAACAAAGTTACTCGTTTAAGATAATGTAGTTAGTAGAAGGATTCCAAATGATTTACCCTTTTGATTCAAATTATCAAATGAAGTCCTAAATTAAACAACTATTCAATATGATCAAGCTTGAATCGCAATTCAAACAGACGCTTTTGATAATAGAATTAATAGTGCATTGCAATTGACGGCCGACCTGCTTTAATATCGAAGTTAATATTCTATTTTCATGAATCATGATAATAATTTTACTGGCTGTAAACAGAATTAAAATGAAATTAAGTATAGAAAAGCTTTTTGTTTCTCTTTTCTTTCAGGTTTAGATAATAGAAATGAATAAAAATAGAACTCATAATGTAATCTACATCTAAATCTCCAATCAAATATAAAACAATTTCTGAATCATATATTTTTTTGCAAAACAACCAATCATTCAGGTTTGATTAAAGCTTTAACAAAGGGAATTCTCGTTGATTGGAATTGGATTACTTCTTTGTGCTTATTTTTGTTACAATGTTGAATCCGCGGTAAGCTTGAGTTTTTGAGGAATCTTCAATTATTACGGATTATCAATACTCCGGTTTCCAATAATAATGTATAAAAAGCTATAAATTAGTCTTCGTAATGTTTTTTAATATTTTGCAACATAATATTATGACGTTGTTTAGATGTTAGATGGCGTCCGGATTCGTATGAGATATAAGCAAACAATAAAATAATAGCCACATACACTCAATAATAATGCAGTAAAGTTAAATTTTATGTTCTTTCTTCTTTATCTTTTTTATGAAAATTTGATAATTCATCCAGAGCATACAGCAGTGCATAAAATACTAAGGTTGCAAGAATGTCAATTTATTCGATAACATCTTATACCCAAATAGTGTCACCGAAATAGTTCTAAAATCCGAAATACCTAACATTGTGATGTTACAACTATTCAGTATAGTATTATATTATCTTTGATAGAGGCGAAATAGTTAATATAGTTGGTGGTCTGACCTAGATGAAAATTACTATTATTAACGTCAAGCAAATTTCACAGGTCGTCCCATTTATTGATAGTGGCAGGTATAAAGTGATTTCTAAAGGTTAATTATTTGATAAATTACATCCACTTTATAAAATTTAGGACATCTTTTACTTTAAAGTGGCTATTACCCACTTTGCATACAAGACTTAAGTAATACTTTGAGAACGATTTTCTTTTGAAATTAGAATTTAATGATGCAGAAATTCAGGCTTGTTATAGTGAGTTATTTTTATTGTATGTAGTGTAGAGACGATACATTTTTCGAATGCAATTGATATAAGTTTTATCCGCACTTGTATATTGAGAATAGGTGTTAACTGTTCATTCATTCTCATATCATGCATTTATTTTTAGTAGAGAAACTCTCCTACTAAATGTGGAAACAATTATTTGGAAAATATAGTGAATATCGAAAATATACCACTTGATTCTGTTTGTAAAAGAAACTAGCCGTTCAATAACTCGGCTTGGGTGGACTCTGAAAAAAAAAATTAAACCTGTAAATAGTGCAATTTATTGGCAATCGTTTGATGTTATAAATATGTTATTCAAATCTTTCCTTTATGTCTAAAGATATATTTACCAAGCAGAGACTAAATTAACTGTATCCCATACACTACAATTCAAAATCTCTTTTATTTGACGGATAAACGCGTAAAATGTTGAGGAGAAGGACTTTATTTACTTTTTATATCCGACCCTCTCGTAAGAAAAGTTAATGCTCCTGAAATCATTTGGGAAACAATTTATATTTACCTCGGGATCAAGATGTAATTAAACTTGTAATAACAGACTTATATCGGATAATTTTAACGAAATATTATATTATGAGCAAATTATTAGCTCTCTGGAAGATAATAGAAATCTTTTAACTAAAGTATAATAATATAATATTTTCATAAGTAGTTCTAGTTTATTTTTGTAGATAGTAAGTTTAGTTCTAGTTTTTAAATTAGAGGATTATAATCCTGCTATGTCTAAATTTAATATCATAAACATAATTTTTTTCGAGGGTAGGAGCAAAAAGCGACACACGTTTTTTTGTAAGCTGTTATATTTAAAATTCAATTTTACATACAAACACATAGTTTTAATTTACCTGTATGTGTTAATTTTGCACCTTCACCTACCAGTTAAATCTCCATATATTAATATCCAACAATTACACACTAGAACTATTACTTCACTTTTGGAACCACACAATGGAATCTGTCAAACAATCTATGACAGACATGGCAGCGATGTTCAATGCTAAAATGGCTGAATTCCAGCGTGACCTGCACAATGTTAATAACACCAACAATTCCCAACCTGCTTCTTCCAGCCCCACTTCAAAATTAGCAGCGGAGTTTAACACCTTTCGCTCCTTTGTTGTATCTTCTCTGCATACTTTGCAACTGCAAATTGAGTTCCTCTCAAATGAGTATATCAAATGGGAGATAAGAAGTCGGAGGAAAATGTTGTTATTACATGGAATACCAGAAACCTCAAAAGAAAATCCTGCGAATTTAGTTGCCAAAGTAGTGGTGGATAACTTAAAAGTATCTCAGTTTAATCAGGAAGCTATTTCCCGGTGCCATCGATTAGGTTCAATGAAGTCTGATAAGCCCAGGCCCATTATTATTAAATTTAAAGATGTTGCTTTAAGAGACACCATTTGGTTTTCAAAGACCTCTCTGAAGGGCACTGGATACACACTGTCAGAATTTCTTATTAAGGAAAGACATGATGTTTTCATCTCTGCAAGAACCCGCTTCGGTGTAGCCAATTGTTGGTCCAAAGATGGTTACATCATTGTTCAAGCTCCAGATGGCTCAAGACATAAGATCACAACAATGGCAGATCTTGAAACCATTCCTTCAGCTGCCGGGGGTTCAGCTTCAACAGCCACAAATCTGCCACAAGCCAATCAATCGAAGCCGGTTTCAAATGTAAGGCCCAAGAGGTTCGGCAAAGTTAAGTAAGCATTCAATGCATGTTTATTTCTATTGTATATCTTGCCCAGAAATGGTTTAGCTATTTAATTCAGTTTCTTGGGAGTTATCACTATGTTAATATCTCTTCTTTTAATTTGCTATGCTTCTTTATATTTCCACATATGAGCTTTTGGTTGTAATTTAGTAATTAGTATATTCTTATCTTGTTATGTACCTACTTTAGTTATAGTTAATACATAATAATATTACTACCCTTACATTTTAATGCTAGATACCCGATTGTAAATTTATTAATGTAAACAGCACTTTGGCTATTGTCATTTGTCAATTAATGTCAAACTTCACCTTTATAATATTATCAGTTGCGTGGATACTAGCATATTTGAATTCGCACAGACAGTAATTGTTTTAGCTTTTGTTGTAATTTTTATTTTTTATTTTATGTAACTGGTGGTAAAGGTTATGTTTGAGAGTTAGATTTCTTATTATATTTTTATTTGCTTATTATTAGTTATTTAAATATATATACGTAGTATATATTATTATATTATATTATATTTTATTATTTATGAATTTAAATTGTAGTACAGAGAATGAAAGTTTCATTTCGCTAAATTCAAGCAATGATTTCTCAGAAGATGACAGCTTCCATAGTACAACCTGTTCTCCTACTCCTTGCATTTCTTCCCTTTTTTCTAATGCTAAGAATACCTTAAATATTGTACATATTAATGCGCAGAGTATTCCGGCACACTATCCCGATCTCCTAGCTACTTTCGACTCCACCCCTGTTCACGCAATTTTAGTTTCTGAGTCCTGGCTAAAACCCTGTCTCCCTTCCTCTTCTTATAGTCTTCCAGGATTTAATTTGATTAGAAATGATCGCATCGGCCGAGCAGGCGGCGGGGTGGCTATATATTTGCGGTCTCAAATTTCTTATTCCATTATTAGTTTATCTCCTCAGCCCCCACCTGGCGATGCGGCCGAACATCTTCTTATCGAAATTACTTCCTCGAATACTAAAATTCTTCTTGGTGTCTTCTATTCCCCCAACCTTACAGTTAATTATTTCCCGTCCTTCGATCACATCCTTGAATCCTTCTCACCACTTTATAAGCATATTATCTTTTTGGGAGACTTTAACACTTGCTTGCTCAAGGGTGATCATCGCAGCAAAAGGCTTTCATCTATTGTAGATTCTTTCAATCTGAAAATCCTTCCTTCACAAGCTACCCATACCGCTCCTAACTGTATTCCATCTCTCCTCGATCTTGTCATTGTTTCCTCTCCAGAGCATGTCACCGAGCATGGTCAGTGTTCGGCTGACATGTTTTCCTCACACGACCTTATTTTCCTTTCGTATAATTTAAAACCCCCTAAGTTAAAACCAAAAATTGCCATGCATCGTAATTTTGCTAAAATAAACACAGAGCGCCTTTCTGAAGACGCAAGTAAGACTGATTGGTCGGGTATTTTTTCAGCCGATAATATCGATGAGAAAGTGTCTCTTTTTAATTCTCTGATTATTCAACTTTACGATGCGCATGCCCCGCTCCGTCCTGTTAAGTTAAAGCACTTACCAGCTCCATGGATGACAGATGATCTAAAAAAACTGTTAAGAAAGAAGGCGCGAGCAAAGTCTAAATTAAAATTGTCTAACTCGGATACCAATCGGGAAAAATTTAATATAATTCGAAATCGCTGCAATACTTTATGTAGGGATGCACAACGTCAGCACTTTTCCAAATCCATTGACAACGGTGACCCGTCGAAAATGTGGAAATTCCTTAGATCCCTTGGTCTTGGTAAATCCCCGCTCATTTCCTATCCTAGTACAGTCCATGTCAACGACCTTATTTCCCACTTCTCCAATCCCACTTCTGATTTCCTTCCTAACTTAAAATACAACACCTTAACCCATCTTAATACCTTACCCCTCCCTACTACGCCTCCTTTCGTATTCCGTCGGTTCTCTGAGTGTAGCGTTAAGAAGAGCGTGTTGTCAATTACCTCGAAGGCTGTTGGTAGTGACTGTGTTGGTCGAAGCATGATCATTCCAATCCTTCCCATCATTAATCCTATCATTACCCATATCCTTAATTTTTCAATTTCTTCAGGAAAATTTCCTAGTGATTGGAAAAATGCTCATATTCTTCCTCTTCCTAAAAAACCGAATCCTGCGACCCCATCTGATTTCCGCCCTATTGCTATCCTGCCTTTCCTATCCAAGGTTCTTGAACGGTTGGTTCAAGAACAACTAAGCATTTTCCTAAATCATAACCAACTCCTAAATCCTTTCCAGTCTGGTTTTCGACCAGGGCACAGCACGACCACTGCCTTAATTAAAATTACTGACGACATCCGCCGAGGTTTCGACAGCAAAAAGCTCACCATACTTACGCTGATTGACTTCAGTAATGCATTCAATAGCGTAGATCATGATGTACTGCTAGCTGTTTTACGCTCTCTTAACTTATCTCTCTCGGCTGCTGACTGGGTACGGAGCTACTTACAGGGACGTCGTCAGCGTGTGCTAATTGAGGAACTTTCCTCAACTTGGTGCAATGTGCCCGCTGGTGTTCCTCAAGGTGGCGTTTTGTCTCCCCTCCTTTTTTCCATATTTATAAATTCCATTTCCAATTCTATTGTGTCACCTTACCATATGTATGCAGACGATTTTCAATTGTATAACCACGCCTCACTCCTTGAACTTCCTGAAGCGATTTTCCAAGTAAACGCTGATCTTGCAGCAATTGTCAGATGGAGCAAAAATCATGGTTTAACAGTTAATCCTCTCAAAACCCAGGCTATTATATTCGGAAGTAGGCAATTAATCTCAAAAATCGACTGGACCAATTTTCCGAACGTCATCGTTGATGGTGTACTTATCCCGTACAGCACGCAGGTTAAAAATCTTGGCCTGACTCTTGACCAAACCTTCTCCTGGGATGAGCAAATTAAACAAGTGAAAAAAAGGGTTTTTTCTTCTGCTTTTTCCTTACGGCGCTTACGCAACTTTCTTCCAATCTCAACCAAAACTGCGTTAGCTCAATCCCTCCTCCTTCCTCTCCTTGATTTTTCTGACTCCTGCTATCCTGATATTCGTGAATATCAGCTGGACACCCTTGAGAAGCTTCAAAATTTCTGTGTCAGATTTATATTTGGACTACGTAAATTTGACCATGTCTCTGAGTTTAGGAAAAGATTAAAGTGGCTCCCCATCCGCCAACGCCGGGATACTCATTTGCTGCATCTTCTGTACACTATTCTTTTTAGCCCTAAGTCACCGCAATACTTAAAGGACAACTTTGAGTATTTAAGCTCTAGCAATTCCCTCTCTCTTCGTTCTTCCAACCTGTTATTACTTTGCACTCCTATCCACCATTCCAATTTTTTCAACAACTCTTTTACTGTTCGTGCTATCCAACTTTGGAACGCTTTACCTGAGAGTGTTAGACGCGCTAAAACGCTCTCTTCTTTTAAATCACTGTTAAAAGATCACTACCTTTCCTTACTGTAGCTTTTTCCCTACCTTTCTGTTTCTGCTTGCTGACATCTGTAACTGTAACCATTGTTTTTGAATGTCTTATCATCTGTGTACTATGGCTTGTGTATAGTATGTATTTTGTAATATGTATGTGTATGTTTAGTATGTATTTAATATTATGTATGTGTATGTACAATATGTATTTTAGTAATATTCTATGTATGTATTTTAGTATACATTTTAGTTTACATATTTTTGAAGTATATAATATGTAATATTCAGTTTATATTAATATGTGTGTATATGTGTCTATTTTACATTATTTGCAATGTATTGTTATATGTAATGGTAATTATAGTCATTTATTTTGCGCTATCCCACGACCTTCTTACATTTCCTTTCCTACCAGGTTGCCTGGTAGAGATTGCTGTTCAGCAATAAGGCCGCCTTTTGTACAAATGATGCCTTTGTAATTTTGTTCTTTTTTTTTCTGCTTTGTCCATTCATGTTTGTACAATGAAGTATTATAAATAAATAAATAAATAAATAATATTAACAATCAAATGACGCACCTACACGTACGTACTATTAAAAATAGTAAAGGCAATGTGCATGAAAATCGTTTCATTTATTAGCATAAATTAATATAATATGACTTGGTTACAGTAACTGTCAACTTTATTACGTCACACAAATAGGTACAACTATATTTTATCTGTAGTCCGGTACAAGTTTTCTGTCAGATTGCAAATAGTATTTTGCAAAATCCTGTGACTCATTTCCTACAAAATCGGGTTAACCCTAGAACCGTACCCTGGGGTACAAATGAAAAAAAATTCAGAAAATCTTCTATATCTTTTTTTCTAAACAACGGTTTCTTTTGCGCGTTCGTGTATTTGTCGGGGATGAGGAGACACGTAGATACCGTATTCGATCAGTGGTCAAGCTATTGAGAACACGTCGCACGAACCTGTCGGGGTACTCCAGTACCCCTGGGTACTACGAACGTAAGTATTTTAAGGTTCATTTATTTTATTTTTTCGCCTTTTGGTCGTTTTATTTTATATTTTTTATTGATAAATTTAATGTACAATTATAAGTTTACTTTACATTCATGTTATATACATACTGTTATTGTTAAATAGTGTAGGAATTTGTATTTTCAACAAATTTATGATTTGCTGCATGATTTGAATACCTGAGTTATTCATTTTCTTTTTTTGATGGCAAATGATGGATGAATTTTGATTTTTTGTGGGAGGTGGAATAACAAGAAGAGCTGGTACTTGGTGAGGCATCAAAATATGAACCTGACGAAAAAATTTTAATTTTTTATTATAAAAAACTTCACCTAGAAGAACGATTTCAGTACATAACTTTGCCAATGTCTCTACAAATAAGTAATGGAGATATTTTAGGACAACAATTACCAATAACTGCAGGGACCACTGCTGTTTCAAAATCTGAGATGTAACTGTGAATATCCACGTTATAATTCTGTCAGTCCCGCACACAGTGCAGGAAGTGAAAACTTTTAATACATTTTGATCACCAACGTAAAGTGTGTGTAAATTGTAGAAAAAATATAAAAATGCCATGATAAATTAAATTATTAGGACCTAAATGAATGTTAAGATGACCTTAATAAGTCAACATTTCATAAAAGTTAATAATCTTTTTGTAATCTTGTTTTTTTCATTGGGGTACACTTGTACCCCTGGGTACCGTTAATGAAATTTTAATATGGGTACGGTTCTAGGGTTAAACTTATTTCTCAATTTATGAGCAGTATCTAAACTACTACAAATATAAAGCAATTATTCCATTTCTTTAAAAAAAGAGGCCGCGTATTAAGATACCTTATTATAAAAAAAGAGCATTTGTGCCGAGCTTACGTGTCAGAAGTGAAAATTTTTTAGCAAGATTCAATGATACCAAAATGATGAATGATGTGACGGTATTGTCATGACGCAACCTTGAAATTTTACTCTCAGCTCGCATACAGAAATTTCCCTTAAAAAAAGCAATAACTAATGGGTTTGAACACAGCCTACAATCACATATTTTCTTATAGAGTAGAGATGAATGGTTGTATAATTAATATACTTAAATCTCTCTTAACGTATTTCTATAATATTCCTCAAGGTTTGAAAGTGAATTAATAAGTCTTAGTTTGCTCTGGGTGCTTATAGCAGGCTAACAGATAATTATGCATTTCATAGATCTGAATGAATTCCCCAAAATTATTTATTCAAACATAATACTTTAATTTTCACACTCCTCTCGATATTCATTTTTAAATAATTTTGTGTAGACATTAAAGCTCTATAATCACTAATTATATTGTCTGCTTTTCAATTTTGGATATTCTAAAACCAATTATTGACAAAATGACGTTATTAATAAAGGTACGTACATAAATAAACAAGTAGTAGGTACTAGATTGTATGGTGGCACTGAAAACGCAATTTGTGCCTACACTGTGTCAATTCAATAGATGAATTGACGTGTCTGAATTGTTAATGAAGTGACGTCATTGTTATGGATGTTGCAGTGAATTTACCGTTACATATATCCTGTATGAGATATAACCTGTGGACAGCCGAGTCGAGTGAACTGGGATATAGCTAGGCGAGATAAGTATGTGACATGTGTATACCTGTGTATAATTATTATGATGTGGATAAAATGATTTACTTCATTATCAAGTCATTTAGCTTATCACAATTATTTAATTACCAATTCGCTAAGGTTTCCTTATCCTCGGTACAGTGGATTGATGCGTGAGCGTAACACCAAGGGGTCCTGGGTTCGATTCCCGGTGGAGACGAAGAAAAAAAATGTCTCGGTCTGGTAGGACACAGAAGGCTGATCACCTACTTGTCCCTAAAGAAAATCGATCAGTGAAACAGATGTATAATGCATCTGCCCCTTACCCCACTAGGGGATAATATGGGACTTCACTTTTTAAGGTTTCCTTGAATTCGATAACCGTTTTATTTGAAGTGGATACCAAGTTATCTAGGTTACTAGAAGATCCTTAATTTCAACTTTACTGTAAAAAATTGAATACATTTTCTTTACGTACAATTTACACATATAGAAAATGCATGGGCGTAGCTAGCCATGGGCACAGGGTGGGGCAAAAAAAAACCGGCCAAGTGCGAGTCGGAGTCGCGCACCGAGGGCTCCGAATAAACCTACTTTTTATTATGTTGTAACTCTAAAATGTATGTTTTAGCAATTTTTCCTTTATCTGTGCTATAAGACATTGCTTTTAACCAAATTTCAAGACTCTGTGTTCACGGGAAGCTGTAGGTACAATGTAGGTTTTGATTCCCTTGCGTCTTGCGATTCCTTGCTTGGCTGTATCTTTTTATTGCGTTGGCTTATAAGTTTGATTTTTTCACAGCTTTAAGAGACCGTAGACTTGAGTATTCGATATAAATTTCAGTTTGATAACTCTACGCGTTCCTGAGAAAAAGTGTGTTGACAGACAAACCGACAGGCAGACTTTGTTGTGCGTCTGTCTGTCTAAAAATACTTTTTTTTTTCAAGAACACGTGGCGGTATCAAGCAGAAATAATGATGAATAAATCAAAACAAACAAAAGATACCTACAGCCGTTTATGTTGCAAATTTCATCCCTATATTATATAGTTTATCCGTCTAATACAATAATATGATTCCTTTTTACCATAAAAAATAGGTCTATGTAAATATAAAAATGAACCATTTTAAATAACTCAGTAAATAAAGCAAAACCTTGCACTTCCGATTTCATGTTTGTTTTAGGTTAATGGTCACTTATTGACCATAAAAACACAAAATGCAGACAGATCCAGGTGGAGCATTGCTCGCAATCTTATAGTTTTTGACCGATATCTCGAAAACTATCCACTTTAGGGCAAAAGTTGCTTAGACTTTTTTGTAGAAAGTTAAATTTCGCATATTTTATACCATGTAAAATTTTTTGTAAAACACTATTTACGGTTTATGGCCTATTTGATGAACCGGTTGATCGTTAAAATATTGGATTAATGAATAAAATGCATGTATGTACATAGTTTTTAGGTCACTTTATTCTCTACAAGTTTTGATTGATTTTTTTTTTTCTAGTGCCCATATTTATTGAGTTGTTCCACGTATAATGTAGAAATGCCGAGGCTCGGCGGGTGACGTGGCAGGCCAAAAGCTTTTTTACGGATGTAATAAAAACGAAGAAGAAATTTCCAATGCAAGTAGATTTTCACCGTTTCCGAAACGGCAAAATTTTTGATTTTTTTTTACTTATAGAAAATTTTTAATACATTTTTTAAAATATTTTCCTTTATTTTATTATGGCATCCGAATATAAAATAACTACTCAATATTATTTAGAATATATACGAAACATATGTACGAAATATTATACCTACATATATACGAAACATACATAGATACCTTGAAATTTAATATTTTATCGCCAAACGTTAAATAACTCAAAAAGGATTAGAAAAAAAAGTTTCAAATAAAGTAATCTTAATAAATAGATAATGCATATCTATCTACACTAATATTATAAAGAGGAAAACTTTGTTTGTTTGTTTGTTTGATTGTAATGAATAGGCTCATAAACTACTGGACCGATTTTAAAAATTCTTTCACCATTCGAAAGCTACATTATCCACGAGTAACATAGGCTAGGTTTTATCCCGGAAATCCCACGGGAACGGGAACTATGCGGGTTTTTCTTTGAAAACGCGGGCGAAGCCGCAGGCGGAAAGCTAGTGTATAATATATTAATGATTGATAAATCCAATATTTAAAGAGTTACTTGCCAAAGATGATTAACCGGCTCATTAAATAGGCCATAAATCGTAAACGGAAAGTTTTACATAAAGTTTACAAGGTATAAAAGGTGTAAAATTTTACTACCTACAAAAAATTCCCAATATTTTTTGCCTTAAAATGGATAGTTTCCGAGATATCGGCCAAAAACTTTTATGTAAGATTGCGAGCGTAGCTCCACCTGGATCTGTCAGCATTTTGTGCTTTTATGGTCAGTAACTTATCCTAAAACAAAAGTGAAATTGGATGGGAAATTTAGTGCGAATTTGGCTAAATAAAAACAGCTTTGAATGGGGTAACAGTACTACACTACTTTTTTTGGCACCAAAAGTGGTTTAAACTTTAAATCATGTAACATAGAAGCGCAAGCTTTTTGTTTAGATCGCATTTTTTTTTTGAGTCGACTGACAACTTCCGAGTGAGAATTTTTTAACGGATATTAAGTTTTGTAGTCAGTACCTAACTACCTAGATAATTACGTTTTTTACATTTGGTTAGGTACCTTCCAGATCAGAGCCAGGGTGGGGCAAGTGCCCCACCCTGCCCCACCGTGGCTACGCCCATGAGAAAATGAAACGAAATGAAAGTGAAGCCTGCTGCATGCTAAGAAGTAAGAGACCGTGTCTCAACCCCTTTCTGCACTTAGTGTTAACAACAAACGAAACGGTTTATAATTCTTGTGCATGTTGCACAATTTTCTAACGTATAAAAAAATATTTCTCCACTGAAATTCTCTTTAAATATTTAATTTTAATGCTCTATAAACACAAACAGTAAGCGCGGAAAAGAAAAACAAACATATTTTTCGGATGATGTTTAATGTTATACTATTGGGAACAGGTTTGATTGTATATTGGAAAATGTAGCTCATTCTTACGAAAGATACTCTATGTGTATCTAAATACAGTTATTTATTGGGCAAAGCCCTAGAATATGTCATAAACGAATGCTTAGAAATGTAAACTGAAGCTATTTCGCAGTTACTTTTTAGTAGACTTTAAATGACTAGTCAAATATCAGTCAGCGAATATTCGCATTTAATCGATCTCTTATCTACTATAACTGTCTCTATATAATATGCAACTTCACTAACCGACTAGAATGCATTAACCGTCTTTCCCGCTCACGAAGTACGCCGATTATAGCGTTATGGTATGGTATTAACTATTCAGCTAGCATACGCATGACTTGCTTCTATGCTTGATTTGTTTTAACGCATGCTTGCATTCTCAAAAGTTAACATTGCACCACAGATAAGATATAGCATTCAAAAGAACACTTTTCGTTTTGACTGTTATGAAATGAAAAGTTAATACACTGAATAGGTTTAAAATCTAATTAATTATTTCACGCGTAAAACCTGTAAGTGTAGACATATGATTCTATTGTAGAGAAAACATTTGTTTATTACATAGCAGTTAGTACTTAGTTATAGTTTTATTTTAAAGCCATTTGGCTACTAATATAATTTAAAACAATAACCACTATTTAATTTTGACAAGATTAATGGAGCAATAATATTTACAAGCACGTTTGTTGAAGCATGTTGAATTATTTTGACATTTGATTAATTTATAATTTAACGTCAGGTAAATTGGCTTTAATTTTGTTTGAACATGCAATGTAACTATATAATATCTATTGTAATTACCGTCATAGACCGGGAGATACTGACACAAAATTTCGAGTCATTTGTAACAAGGATGGCGGTTCTACAGGGGTCTTAGTACGCAATGACAAAAAGAAAAATGATGGTGTGAACGCTGGTACCGGTGGCTTAGTCGCGTGGGCGTTTGTCGAACTCGTCGGAAAAATAGCGAAAGTCAAACGATTTGTAACACAAAAATTTTAGAATTTACCGATAGCCCATAAAAAAGTAGTAGGCGGTAGTGTCATGCCATACTTTTCCGGTGTGACTTACAGCCCGCCATACCGACGCGAATGTGTTGATTTAAATAAAACAATCATTCAACCATTTGTACCAGGCTAACTTTTGCACAGGTAACTATCGTCGTGCAGCCATTTACGAAAATCGCCATGCCATACTTTTCGGACGATTCCAAATGGTCGCCATACCGCCGACAATATGCAAAAAATTTTTATTTCGCCAAACTTTTTGTACCAGTATTGCATTTGGATTTTTGGAGAGTATTTGATAAAATGTGACCATTATTATATTTGCCATACTTCTAGTAGGGGGAAAAAGTGCTGTCATACTTGAAAACTTAATTTATTATTAATTTATATAAGTGAAGATTTCCAACACATAGATCTTTGAACTTTTGTATTTATATTTGTTGATCCTCAAACTTACAGGAAAAATAAGTGCCATACTGTTACAAATCGTTTGACTTTCGCTATTTTCCGACGAGTTCGACTAACGCCCACGCGACTAAGCCGCCGGTACCAGCGTTCACGCCATCGTTTTTCTTTTTGTCATTGCGTACTAAGACCCCTGTAGAACCGCCATCCTGTTACAAATGACTCGAAATTTTGTGTCAGTATCTCCCGGTCTATCACTAAATAAATTTAATTAAAATTTGATAGGAAATGATCTTGAAGCGCAAATATAAAGGTTTGGTTGTTTATCTTAATACTTTTTATGTCTCGTAAATAGGGTTCATTAATCTTGAATTTCATTTTACACGGGTATAAAACATTGGGATATAAACTTTTATGTATAAAACGTGCAATTTATCGACCGTTTCAAGAAATAATAGGTAATTTAATGAACCCTTTATTTTGCACTAAAATCAAGATGTCTTCATACCAAGGATTCTTATATATATTTCAAGTGTTTTCAAGAAATTGCCAATGTTTAGAACAATGGGAGAGTTCGTAATCTTAACAAAAATCGCTAGCCTTAAACAAATCCATTAAGATATCTTAAAAACACATCAATTTTCGGCCTTGATATATGGGTATAGTTTCTAAACATTTAGATCGAGATAACAATTAGTACGGATAAAGTATGGACCGTTGGTGACCTTCAGGTATAGACTTATAATTGTGGGAATGAACCCAGTACAGCAACATGGTAACACGACCTCGTTGTTTTTATTGTTCTTAAACCATTGTCAAAATTCCTTTAAATAATTAATACAGACAATGCTTTAAGTTGGCAAAGAGTTGTGACGAATATGAGAATGGAATTGTTAGTGTTCGTGATTTCGTTAGTTTGTTTTTTATGACATTTAATTCAATTTGTTACTGCTTATTTTTTGGAGGATTTTCTCACTCTTTTAAGAAAATTATAATTAAATCTTTTACGTGTTTAGTAAAAGAAATATATGTGTCCCTCTTGATTAACATAAGCATAAGCTACTATTAAGTATTCTGTGACATAAGTATCTTCAATCATTGTGAAATGGGAAGATATTTAAAAATATTATATAAAGAATAGAGGTTCAACAAACTCCTCTGTATTTACTCTATAGTTTAGTCTATACACAATTGTACGCATTTCATTGCTGTAATGTGCTATTATTGTTCTGTATGGGCACATAATACTTAATAGTAGCTAACGCTAGTATGGGTCAACTTTCTATAACCCTATCGAAGCTTCTCCTATTCACAGTACTTACTTATTCTCGAGTATTTTTCCACCGATAACTAAGCTCAACTATTCCCAAAGCAAACTTAAATAAATGCTACGTTCATTGGGATTGAGTTCGTAATTTATCGCAAGTTCCGAGCTAAATCCATTTGTTTTGTTTGGCATCAATAGAAACTAATCAATTAGACACTCCTGTTTTGCTTATACAATGAATTGACCCTAAAAAGCCGCTAGCAAATACGCTTTGTTTTCCTTTTCTCTAACTAATGGCAGTCGTTTTTTACTAGGAACTATTTTTGTACGTATTTGAATGATTTACGCTTACAATAGAGAACTTTCAAATGCGACGTAGTTCCAAATATTTCTCCCTCCTTTCATATGTATTTATTTTCAAGCGTAAATACTTGAAATCTCACAGACTAACTTATTAACAAGCTATCAATTATATCCATTTCGTAACCAGTTTCATAGATCAATAAAGCGGGCATAATTATTGTGAAACTGATAGCGTACCAGCTATGAGAATATTGACATTAAACGCATTCATAATATTTTCATTTTGTACAGCAAAATTGACAAATAAGATTTTTTAGTAAGGGACAAGACTATAGTGGAGACTAAGGAATCTTAATATATATAAATCTCGTGTCACAATGTTTGTCCTCAATGGACTCCTAAACCACTTAACCGATTATAATAAAATTCGCACACCATGTGTAGTTCGATCCAACTTGAGAGATAGGATAGTTTAAACATGTAGGTACCACGGGCGAAGCCGGGGCGGACCGCTAGTAATAATTGTATATTTACGTCAATTTCACTAATAGATGGGTAATTAGGAAATAAGTCTTCTACATTCAAGCATACTCAATTGGATATCGAACTCAAATCATTGAGTTACCACTCTCAACACTGACGCAATGACGCGTTTAAAACTCAAGTGCACAAGAAAGTATGCAACCCAATACTTTCGCTATTAAAGCAACGACCCGTCTTCAATTCTCAAGGAATTTGTATCAGAAATCCTACCTACATCGTGCTCAAGAATTTCAAATCGCAAGCAATTTTATCTGAACTTATTCGATCAATTCGCATTTCTCAAGTGCTTCCTCGTGTAAGCATAAAAGAAATTCGCTACGTAATATCGAAGCCACAATAGCGGCTGATAACATCTCATTAGTTAGATAAGATAAATTATTCTTCGGAGCCCGTTCGATCGAGGTTTACTCTGTACTATGTTCGCTTGACATGTTTTCCTTTAATTATATCTATGTACATTGTACTTAATTGGGATATACTGATTTATCTAAGACAAATAAATTGAACATGAATTTGAATCATTTTTTTATTGTATCTGTAATTCATGGTACCTACGATTATTAAGAAAAGTGATTCAGTCATATTAGGTTTCTATGAGCCAAGATATTTTTTGAAGTGAAACTTCTTTAGGCGCGTTGAAAGTAAAATATCAACTCGCGTCATGGCAGTACCATCACGTCATGGAGTAGGTAGTTTCACTTCTGACACGTGTGATCGGCACACACATTTTTTTTCTATGGTCTTGATCAAGTACTATTCGAAATATTCACATAATTTGTAGTAAGCCGTGCAATGTCGATTCCAGTTCATTTATATTCTTAGTTATTATACGTGACTGTCATAGACAGATCTCGATGATATTCTGCGTAAAAGAAAATCTAATAGATCGATCATATCAACCGAGTCTAGTACAATAAAAGTCTTCAAGGATAGACTGACATTTCATTTCCTTCTATCAAATCATATTTCTCTCAGTGATATACATTTATCTATGATGTATACATATGTGAATGTTGTATACAGTAATCGCATATTGCATAGATCAGAAAATTATATAAAAAATTTGAACATTTTGCTTAAATTCCAAGGTAAAATTGAGGTAGAAATTCCGTAAGAGCGCTTAGAAAAGTGCATGGCTTAATTGCGTAATAAGGTATTAAAATTATTAAATCAAAATGCCAATAATAAGGCCGATTAAATG
Source organism: Colias eurytheme (assembly GCF_061535395.1). Classification (NCBI taxonomy): domain Eukaryota; kingdom Metazoa; phylum Arthropoda; class Insecta; order Lepidoptera; family Pieridae; genus Colias; species Colias eurytheme. The sequence continues at coordinate 4,600,244 of NC_142999.1, read as the reverse complement.
ACTAAAAATTAACGTATAAAGCATTAAAGTTTTTTACCGTACGCGGTCGTGCATGCATACTATAATACTATCACCGATAATCGCTAATCTTTTCCTAGTAACACAGCAATATTGCAAGAAAGTAGAGAATCGGTTTTTCTCTAATATTTGGAATATTTTAAAGTCACGTCACAAAATACCAGTGTCGCGTATTTTCTGTCCCAATTATAATTTTCTACAAATTCTTTGAATATAAAAGCCTATTGATTCCTTTTTTTAATGCTTAAATTATCTAGAAAAATGTGTAGGTACCTACGCGACGCCTTTTTTAACAAACTTTGTGATTGTTAATAAAAAACGAAACATTCACTTGAATTATTATTTTTTATTAACAATCTCTTTGGTTTTGTAATATTATTACATTAACTGACGGAGCCATAGCGCTCAATCCATTTCTGTTCAGAGACTGTCATATTATAATAAAGATGTGGGGTCATTCTCCTATTGGAAAAATACGATGAACATAATATTTACCTCGTCTAAGTTTTGTTTACGGATCATTATCTTGTTCCCACTGCTGGGTCACAGACGCACTGTATGTCATAGAGCTTTGGATTCATCGATATATCGATTTCCTCACGAATCACGAAGTTCGAGCACGACGATCGCTTCGCTTTAAATTAAAAATCAATTTATTTCCTGCACGCTCGCTTGGTCTCGAAGCCCCGAATTATCGATTTGAAGTACGAGTTCCTCACCACTGAGCCTACTGCACTCTACGGATATGTGATAAAATGTATATACATTTTATCACATATCCGTTTTATATAAAACTAACTGACCCGACAGACGCAAATTGTCAAACCCGAGAAGTATAAATTGCCGTTAAGTTTTCGCATTTTCTTAACTTTTACGCCCAAATTTCTTGCGGTTTTCTTTCATCAGATCCTTCTCCTGACAATAACGAACACATCAATATAATAATGATCGAAATCGGTCCAGCCGTTCACGCGTGATGCCGTGAACAAAGCAAATTGGGATTCATTTTTATATATAGAGATTTTCCAAATAATTATATCAAGTGCAACTTTCTCTACAATAGCTTTGACACAGTCAGAGCTTCCCACGGCTGGGTTAGTGAATTATAACTGTGTTGCCAGTTCATTGCGATTATTAACATTTGTAGTCTCGTTATGGATTTGACATTTAACGACCTTTGTTATTTTCATCTTCAATACGTATAATAAAATATATTTAATTAAATGTAATGGACTGACTTGTTTACAAATTACTGTCAAAGCGTTCAGTAACTAATTGAATTTTATAACTTTAAATTTTGTTTTACTAAAAGTTATTATTAATTAAACAAAATTAATTTCTAATTATTTTTATAAAAATCTCAAGAAAGTAGATTGAGTCCGTATAAAATACCTCCTAGTAACTTTACAAGAAAGCTTTTGAGGAGGTCGCGCTCTTCCTTAACTAAAATAACAAGTATTTTGCTGTGAGTACATGTTGAGTATGCATGTGTGTATTATTTTACCCATCTCATTTTAATAACAGATACACAGTTATATTCAAGGGTTATAAATCAATCAAGATTCAGTTTCAATCTCAGTGAAAATCTGTTTTCAATTGTTAAGTTTGTCACGAGTAGAGGTTGTCACGAAGTTTGGATGGTTTTAGCTAGTTGAAATCTAATATTGTGTAACGAGCTCATAAATGTGAGCTTTATTTTGTTCATGTATTTTTATTTGAATTTGCAAATTGGTATAATAAGGGAAATTTTGAAAGAAAGGTCAGTTATTCACTTCTATAGGAAAATGTAGTTGGGAATAGAACATTAGAGATAGAGAATTTGTAATTTTTCATTTTCCATAAAGTGCAATAAGTAACATGATTTGATTCAATATTTTGGTATTAAGTTAAGCAAGCAAAATAAAAAAATACTTTCTATGAAAAAAATGAACCAACAGCGAGCAAACAAAATTAAGAAGGTTGCCTGGCAGATATTGCAATAAGGCCGCCTCTTGTGCAAAACACAATAAACTGTAGATCTGTAGCGAGATTATGTCAACATGCAGTTTAATTATCCAGCTGTGTGTTTATTTACCGAGTCATTGAAATAAAGTAAATATGTTTTGCTCCTTACGTTCACAACACTAGTCGCACATCTTTTGCAAAACTCAAATGGTATTTCAAACTCAAATATTTATTTATTCATTTTAACTTCTTCTAGAAGCACTCTTGAATCGTCATAACATTTACCACCGATTCGGAAAGCAGTGTCTGTGGAGAAGAACCGGCAAGAAACTCCATAGTTGCTCTTTTAAAACCATGTCAATATAATATCTGTGATTTATATCTTACTAGCTTTCCGTCCGCAGCTTCCGAGTTTACCGCGTAAATATATTTATTTATTAATTGTTTATTGGTTCATCAAAATCTAAAATATACATACAATGGTTCTTGTATTTCAGACAGTTATAAAAAAACACAGTATTCAAAACGTTTTAATCGAGCAACTAAAGTAAATTCAATGCTTTCAAAAGTCGTGCAATTCAATCTTCAGTCGCTGTATATTTTGTAATTCAGTAATTACAGTACCACTTTAATATTCAGTAAGGGTGTGGTGACGTGCTAAGTGCAAACGTGACCTAATTTGTTTGAAACCACGGTCGACTCCCAGAAAAGTACCTCCTTACTTACGTACATACATTTTCCTACGCGCGTGTAATTCTATGGAACGCACCAATGCAAAAGGTTCGTTGTTTTCATCACGATACGATGAAATTAAAATATTGACAATATTTCATTTTAATTTAATTTACACGTTTAATCGAAAACGTAGAATATTTAATTTAATGTCCTTATTATTATTAAAGATTTTTTTTTTGTTTTAATATTTTACGTCATACCGATATGGATGGAATTTTATGATAAGAATAAGGACACTAACCCTCCATAAATTGCCAGCAATACTATTAGATGCAAAAAGGAAGTAGTAAACTAAAACTATCACAGATCTTTTACGATAGTGTAGTCCTTTCCCATTGCCAGCATAACCCATTTTTTATTACTTACATATTAAAGTTTTTGCAAACTATGTAAGTATTTGATGCATCCTTTAAGAAACTCTTGTACAGGAAGTTTCATATCTAATCCTAATATATTATTATTGCGAAAGTAAAAACAAACATTTTGATTTTCATGAAATTTGGCACACACATCGAACTTGGATTAACACAAAGCATCGTTTTTATCCCGAAAATCAAACGAGAACGGGAACTATGCGGATCTTCCTTTAACTACGCGGGCGAAGCTGCGGGCGAAAAGCTAGTAGCTAAATAACGTCCGAACAACAGGTGTAACGTTTACGACTATAATTTTCAAAACATTACTTACATAAATTGGACATATAATTTTGTTTCACTTGACCGCAATGACACTTTCTCCGGTTTTATTGTCTAAGGTCATTAATAACAGCTATTTTTGTGGCAATTGGACAGTGAAAATACATCACATAACTTTGGACATGGGGCTATTATGGAGTAATGACGCGCGCTCTACTTGTATTTTTAATTGACTTCCATGCGGAAACTGTACTAAAATTCTATTAAGTATGTGGTGTATAATGAAAATAGAGTCCTCTGACGTTTCTTCTAACTGTTTTTAATAGAAGAGATAATTTTTTTATTAATTAGTTTCGTTATAATGATTTTACCTGTAGACAAGGATCAGAATGTAGCTTGTTTTTATTAAATGCATAGAATAAAATATTTACGATAAATGTTAGTTAATTACACTCATAATAATGCACTTTTATGTTTATCAAACAATACATAAATCCTAATAAAGTAGGTCACGGAACCTCCACAATTACTTCACATTTATCAAAGAAATTAACTCAAATATTACTTTAATTAAAAGCAGTATTTCACAACTTCCTTTACACATTTAAAAAGTAATATAAGTCCTGTCCGTCAAATAGCGTGTTACGGTCTAAAAATTTATAAATTACCGACCTATTATAAAAACTAGGTATATATTGTATTAAGTTTTGTTTGTCCTGTCAGAAGTGGTGTTTGAACTTCTTATTAAGTGATTGGCAATTACTAAATGTCAAGCAACTGTGTACTTTTCCTCAGCCCTTGTAGTTAATAGTTAATACATTTTATAGCATTATTTTTGAAGAGAAACTTCTTTAGGCGCGTTGAGACTAAAATTTCAAGGCCGCGTCATAGTAATACTATTACATCATGGAGTAAGGCGACGTTTTTGGTATCTTAAAATCTTTTCAAAGACGTTTCACTTCTGACACGAGTGCTGGGCACGATCACGCTCTTTATAAAATATGGTATCGACTCACTAAAGCGGTCACTCTAATCATTTGTTAGTCTTCAAAATTTTAACAGAATACTAAAAAGTTGAATGTCTTAGGCAGTCAGCTAATTAATTATTATCTACGTAAACGAAGGAACTAAAATGAACTTCAGTAGTTTGAATTTATTTTCTTATTTGTTGGAGTATAGCATAAACCGAGCCATTTATATTCTGAACAGTCATTTATTTAATAAAACGTTACGAGTGGTTTACAAATAAGTATAGCCTTTATAAATAGATACAGTTTATCGACACGAAAATTAATCTTTTCTGTACCACTTGGCATCAAATCTGTGTTAGTGACTTGCGATAAATTTTTATCCTTGTACGAATATGGAATGTGTAGGTGTAAAGTCATTTTCTATATATTCATATCGAATATTGTTTTATACGTAAACTAGTGTTATTTGTTGATATTATAAATGCGAAAGTTTGTGAGGATGGATGTGTATATGTGTGTTTGTTACTCTTTCACGCAAATACTACTGAACCGATTGCAATGAAATTTAGCACAAATATAGAGGGTAACTTGGATTAACACATAGAATACGTTTTATCCCGAAAATCCCACGGGACCGGGAAATATGCGGGTTTTTCTTTGAAAACGCGGGCGAAGCGGCGGGCGGAAAGCTAGTTTGTTGATATATTTAACTTTGTAAGGGTAACTATTTGAGTTACCGCTTTAAACAGATCCGTTGGTAAATATTAATATTAACTTCTTGCGTAATATGTAATAATATTTCATGTTAAAGTTTAATTACGCCGGATTATAAAATCATTAATGTAATTAAGAGCGCATATTCTATTTAACGCAAGTCAAAAACTCCGCGATCTATTACGATAGATCGCGGCTTGCGCTATCCTTTTACTATGAACAGCATAGGTCCGCACTCCGCAGGAGAGCGCCGAGCAACATGTCCTCTCTCTGGAAAGGCTCGCTGCCGACTGATTTTAATCGGGTCGCGCGCAGTGTTTTATAGTACTTTAAAAAAAATTGTAGAAAAATAATAGAGGTACCTAAGTTGATTTTTTAAATTTTATCTTATAAGTAAGACATTCTTTTATTGCAATATGTATAAATTATATTCAATAAAGTCAAATATCTTGGTGAAAATAATCATTTTGTCGACTATAATTTCTAAAAAAATTCACATTGTTCGGATTTTAATTTCGTAAGTTAGGAGTCCAAAATAAAAAAATCTTTTAACTAACTATTTTAATAAGGATTTTTGCAGTTAGTTAAAAATAATTGTGTGTTAGATGTGTCAGCAATTTCAGATATTTTTAGCTTCGAAATTGACACTAAAAGTGAAATCAAGTAATCATCGGCTCAGTTATCTTGATGGTATTCAGAAATACTGTATTAATTGAAAAAAACTCTTAACTAACTACATAGACAATAAAATTTCCTAAAATTATTAGTAATTCATATGTTTGTAAGATAAGTGGTTGATGGACAATCTGGTTTGAAAAATCACATATTTGAGCCAAACAGCGCACGGACCGCGTACACGGCCTTAAATACAACGTATCCTATTAATGCTTATAACTTATACCTATTACGGTAAGGTAAGCTATTTGAAACTAAGCAAGTGATGTTTTAGGTTCAAGTTCCTTTAATTATTATTTATGAAAATGAAAATATATTTATTTGAGCCTACATTATAAAAGTTTACAAATAAAGAGACATGGCAATTGACTAAACTGTACTAGACGTGCTATAGGCGATCGACGCTTTCCACTCCATAAGACACAGTTCATTTATGTACAATTATTTTTTTCCATATATAAATATCCATTAAAAATAGAACAAGATTATACGAATTCGGAATTATAGAGTGAATCTCTTCAATAATCTAGATTTAATTAAAATCATCGCTAGCCGCTATTTGGTTTTATTTCGATGTCTCTAGCCAATTCACAAGATAGCCTTGAAAACGAAATTCAATCTTCATCTGAGTTTGAAGCCAAAACAATTTCGAGCGACATAAATAAACTAAATAAATATCGTCTTTGTCTCAGGGCTAAACCTCAAATAATAATAAACGTATTATAATGAAATAGTCATCAAAATATAAAGGGGTAGACATTAGAAATTCAAATAGTACCTAACTACTAGTACAAACAGAATTTGAACGTTAATATTGCACGCCTCATAAGCGAAGCGTTGAGGTGGGTACTACTGTCACTTCGCGCAAAACATCTGATTTTTCAAACTTAAAATGTCTTTATGTATCATACATTGCACTTGTAAGATAATACATACACACACATATTAAGAAAAAACACTATTTTTAACGTTCATGATATTTTTGATGTCATTTTTGTTATTTAAACTAGTTAAAAAACAGTTTAAAAAAGTTCTGTCTTGGACGTCCGTGTGTCTGTATGTGCGGATCCTTTTTCTTGTTAACACGATAGCGACTGAAATACTTTACTAATCGAGTCTTTTTTTTTTTTTTTCTTACGCTTGAGTATGCTCAGGAATAGAACCCTTTCATTTTTCAGGGTCTGATTCGATGTGGTTTAATTGTTATTAAATAAACAAAAATAATAATTAATAAATATTTATTAAAAAAAATTATGAGGCGTGCACTTTTGGATTTTCCAAATTATTTTCTCTTACGCTTGAGTATGCTCAGGAATAGAACCCTTTCATTTTTCAGGGTCTGATTCGATGTGGTTTAATTGTTATTAAATAAACAAAAATAATAATTAATAAATAATTATTAAAAAAAAATTATGAGGCGTGCACTTTTGGATTTTCCAAATTATTTAACTTATTTTAGTCATTTATTTAGGTAGGTACTTAATATTGGGTAATGATGCTATAATCTAATATTTATGTAATCTCTATTTAAAAATAAAATAAACGCAAATACATAATCTTTTCTGTTATAATTGTTATTCACTTTCGCTAAGTGTTGCATTACGTATCGATCTTATATTTTGTTCAACATTATTTTTTATTTATAATAAGCACTTACCATTACTAAAACGAGAATAAGTTAATAGCTATTGAGAATGCTGATATTATCTAGTGTTATCTATAAGGTAGGTCAACTGACGATAATAACTATTATTATAGTTAAGCTGGGTAATATTAAACAGTAATGTAGTTAATAATAGTAATTATTTTAAAACAAAAACCAAATTCTTTGGTGCCTTACACACATCAAACCATATAATCTAAATTTCTCCTAATGATAATAACTACAGATCGTTTAGAAGTCATAAATCAATATAATCAAAACATGACTCATCAATTCTCATAAGCAAAAAAGCGCGTGAACTGCAGAGAAAACACCTTGACCTTCCTCACACTGACACAGTGTACCGAATCTCAGAAACATAATTGCACATTAAGCTGTTCTCAACCTTTTTAAACGCTCTTTTTCTTTACTAATTATTAAGAGAGAGAGAGAAGTTTCTGGTGTACTGTTTTTAATAAGGTTTTTTGTTATTGTATATTTTAATGTATGCTCTGAATGTAATCCGCAACTTAGTTATTATTTAAATTACTATTCCTTTAATCAAAGTATTGGATAAAAGTTATAATCAATTTGTTTTTATTGTTACGATTGATTTAGACTTTTGAGAATTTTGTGGACTCTACATTGAGTAATATGTCATAAATATATTGTTTATTCACATTTAAAATTGAAATTCTAAATATTAAAATACTAATAGCGTTCCGCTTATGTTAGTTACATAAGCGTGTTTACCAAAATGACAATAATTTAACCGATCACTTAATAATGTTTAATAACTGTGCGTGCGGGTTTGTCACCGCTGAGGTTTATGTCAGATACGCCATTAGGAAGTCTTACTTTTACTGGACAGGAACGAGCGAACACGCAACACTTTCGACTTTCAGACTCAGTTATATTGTGGTTATACTGTTGTTGTACGGTGTAATAGAAGGATTTTGTAAAAAGGTTCTTAACCACAGGTTGGGGGAGAAACATTATATTATGTACATATAGTAATCTAATATAATTTCCTATAAAAAAATCTCGTATCGCTCATGTTTGTAGTTAAATCCTCTGAAATAGCTTGACCGACTCTAATGAATTTTTGTGTGCATATCGGGTAGGTTCGAGAATAGGACAATTTCTATTTTTCATACCCCTTAGTGATATCAGTTATGCAGTACAGTAGGTATATAAAATTTCATTGGCAAAATTGTCTGTGTATAATAAAATGCTTCTTTTTTCCAAAGCAAAACAAATAGCGGTTACGTCTATAACGATGACCATTACCTCCGTGGTCGGAATAAAATTGTCATAAATGTGTATTATATAGTGATATAAATACATTTTGCCTGTTAAATACTAGGTACATAAAATTTCATTTGACAAAAGCTTTTGAAGGTTAGAGTCTTTTTATTCTTAAACGGTTAGTCAAGGAAGAATTGTTAGATTCTCAAGATTTTTTGCCATCGTAGCAGCAACAAAATCGTTTGTTTGGCATTCACGAGCATCGTAAATCGAGTTTGTTGATTGCGACGAGAAATAATCAAATATGCGGCGGGATAACTACATTTAGCCGAAGAGATGGTGGTCTAAATGCATTTTATATTGCATAGGACACAAGGGCTAGCAAGAAATAAAAAAATGTAAAGGATAATGGCTTGGTTAAATGTGTTTTTATTTATTTAAGCTTAAAGTCTCTATCCATACTAATATTATAAATGCGAAAGTAACTCTGTCTGTCTGTCTGTTACTCAATCACGCCTAAACTACTGAACCAATTTTCATGAAATTTGGTATGGAGATATTTTGATACCCGAGAAAGGACATAGGCTACTTTTTATCCCGGGAAAATGACGCAATCCCGGAAATCCCATAGGAACGGGAACTATGCGGGATTTTCTTTGACTGCGCGGGCGAAGCCGCGGGCGGAAACCTAGTAATCTATATACTTATTACCTCAGCATAATAAAACAGTGCATTATATTATCGGTATCATGTTTTTTGTTTTTGAGGTGAAATGGTTAATATTATAAACAAACAAAAGTAGAAGCACAGCTTTAGATGATGTATTTCTAAAAATAAATTAAATTGATTTGCAATTAGGGTTAGGTACTAGATGAAATATAAATTAAACTTATCATATTGTTCTCCATCTCTCTCTCCACTTTGGTAATGGTAAAATTTCAGTTTTAATGCACTTTAGTTCTAACCTGGATTCCCTGGACTGATAAATATTGTTACTGTGTTTACAGGGAAGCCAATCATAGACAGAAAATTGTATAGACCCATAATAATTGATATCCAGGAATTCTATTGTAGAGCCTGCAGTTTCTACAAAGGTCTGGTTCGATGTTTCGGTTTCAATTCTATTGAATTGGTTATTGTGGTTTTGATATTTGTGTTGAATTTACATTGTTACACAGCTCTGTTTTACTTGTAAATTATGTATTACAAATTGCTACTTTTATTACAACTAGCTTCCGCCCACGACTTTGTACGTGCATCCCTGTTTTTCCCCGTTCCCGCAAGAATTTCGGGAAATCCTTTCTTAGCGGATGCTTACGTCCTAACATCTACCTGCATGCCAAATTTCAGCCCGATACGTCCAGTGGTTTGGGCTGAGCGTTGATCGTTGATGTAGAGATCACTATATCAGTCACCTTTGAGTTTTATATATATATGTTAATACTATTGTTATATACATAATATATACATAATCTGTGACTATTGTAAAAGACATTCAAAAACTTTGAAAAAGATAAAAAATATACTTAACCTAGTTACTATTATAATTTGCAAAAGTATCATTTTTCCGTTCCCAGCTTTTAAAACCCACTTCTATTATATATTTATAAGCTTCCACGATAAATCTAAGGAGCTTATGCCAAAGGTCTAAGGTTAGCCTTTTAAAGCCGGTTTAAAACCTGCACTGTCTAGATTTAAGCATCTTTAGCCTAATAGGCTTTACTGAATTGCGCTGTTATTTTAATGAACATACATTTTCTCATATAGAGTTTTATATTGTTAATGATTTTGATGTTAAATAAATAAATAAAATAAATAATAGTTTAAATTTAATTTTAATTAATGGTAGTTATATATATATATTATATAACTAGGCCATAACTAGGTCTGTATTTACTAAATCAAAGTAAGTAAACAATGGAAATAAAAATCAAGTTGTTATGTTATATTCTTAAAATATAAACCCACTCATAAACTCTTACTTATTATTTATCAAAATCCAGACAAAAGGAACAGAAAAATATGCGTAGATAGGGTTTAAAGTCAATTTAAATAAATGAAAAAGAAAATCGTTTTAAAATATATAGGGTACTAACAGAGTTAACAATAACATTATCATTTCAATGAAACAACTCACTTCGAAAAATTCCTTATTCTCTACACGTACGAAAATTTAAAGACGAAAACCATTTCGAAATACACTGCTATTTAAATAAAAATTTACGGATAAACCGGAATACAAAAGAAAAGCAGAACCTAACGTTTAAGTTGTTTATTAAAGAAACATTTATCCAATATTTTTGAAATTGCTATTTCTATTTGCTTTAATGTATTTTAAATATATGTATATGATTTAAACATTAGTGATTCTTTTTATTTATGTTTTATTGTACATACATACCAGGAGTAACAAACTTAGACAATAATTTAATGCGTACGAAATGTGCACATGTATACGAAAGGCGGCCTTATTGCTTAGAAGCAATCTCTTCCAGGCAACCCACAATTGTTATGTTATATAACATAACTAAGTACGTATTCATTTTATGCATTATTCAAATGTATGTACGCATTTGAATGTGTATGTATGCAATGTTATAAACACATGTTTTTGTTGAACAATAAATAATTCTACACTATTTTAAGCGAAAAAACAATGCATTCAAATTAGTTTCATTAATATTAATCGACTTAATATGTAATAAATGTAGTGGTAAGAATGATCTTAAAAAGTAATTAAAACTGCATACATTAAAGACGTGCTTCCGAGTTCTTATGGGTAATTTACTTTATTTAAAGACTACAGGCCCATGTTGAAAGAGTTATGGGTCATTTGAACCACCAGGTGACCTATCTAGAACGATATAAGAGGATAAAATAATAAGATTCAGCACTATGCCGTCACTTCTAAGCTGTCCACCAGAGTGCAGATAGGAATTCGAAAGTACAGGTTGAGATTTTTTTCCCCTTGTCTCCATGATTTTTGCACGGCGTTGCGGAATGATGGATTAAAAGCAGATTGCAGATGCCGTACAAAAATGGAGGTCTACAAAGTCGGAATTTATTTTTATAAGGAGTAAATTTGGTCATTTGATTTTGTATGGCATCTGTGTCAAACTATTTCTATACTGCTTTTAATCCATTATTCCGCAACTCCGTAGGTCACCTGGTGGTTCAAATGACCCATAAATTTTTTGTGAGTCTATTATGATAGATTCATATTTAATACCATTGTTTTGTCATCCTTCAATTAAGTTCATATATTTCAGCGTGATACATAAATAAATCTGTTTAATGTTTATTTTAATTTTAATTTATATAATATTTTGAAATACGGAATAAAATGTCTTCTATAGCTCGCTACTCCAGGGCAAATATCTGTTGTATAATATAATTGGACTGTGATCTTAATTAGATTAGTTTATAAGATTCTAGACATAACAAATTGTTTTTAGACTAAAAATATTTCTTATTAATATAGAACCTTTTATCATAAACCTATGTTAACTTATAAAATAGTATTTCAGTAAAACAGTGCAATAATTAAATTCTATGCGGCATGGAAACCGTCAACCGCATTCAATTAATTTGCAATAAATTAGATAAATCAAATAAAGACCAAAACAATATTAGGTGAATGATATTATGCCATTCGTTCCCCTTATCAACGTTTAAACGTTTTATTTATGTAATAGGCATTATTGACTAAGTATTCATTCATACGTTATAACAAAGTAATTAAATAAAATAACTAGGTGTCATGGTATTTAAAATTATGCTTAGTTTACAAAAGGAAATTGTGAAATGTTATTTTAACCAACAGACGGTATTTAACAATGCCCCAATAAATGCTCAGTATTTTCCAAAGTGCTTCGACATTATTTTTTTAGGAATGGCTACGAAAACTTCATATAAATCTACGTACTTTAATTAATCAAATTTGTAGATAGACTATCTAGTTAAACATTAATTAGAATCACTAAAATTATATCCATTTCATAGTAATTCAATCTAATGAAAACGAGCGGTCTAATTAATTCAAATTTTTCTTTTATAATTTTGAATATTTTAACTAATCTATTTATTTTATTTACTATGTTTATATAATATATATCTATGTTTAATTGTTTCAGCTCTTGCTCTATGCGCCTCTTGCGAAGAAACTAAGAAAGAAGCTGAAGCCGAGCCCAGTAAGGACAAACGACAGACCCAAGATGTTGGTTCGGGACACTATTATTATAGAAGTGCGAGAAAACAGGTAAGACTAGGATTTCTATTTATTATTATTAGTCTTCAAGCAGATATTCCCGGTCTTTCTAGGGTCACTCTACCCCATAGTTATAGGATATACACTATTTGAAAAGGTAAATGCGGCTGTTTAGTATGTAATATAAAATATGTATCTATATAAAAGACGGAACAGGTTTTAGCATAGAGATAAAATACATTTTTCACAAACGCTACTTTATTGTCGTGAAAATAAAAATTGAAGGAAGTTAAATAGGAAAAAAACTTAATAATGTAGAAGTATAATACAATTAAATATTATTATTTGATTTCATGATTGAAGAGAAAACTAAAATTTTATAGGAAAATAGCCTGAACTTTGAATACATGCGGTTAAGGATAAACACCGGTAAGATATTATGTATCACACGAGAATATTATTAAAATAAAAATATACACTGATTTTTTTGTATATTTATAAATATTTAATCTCTATTGAGTGCAAAGAAAAAACAAAACAATATATCAAAGTGGAGGCGTAACCGCTGTAGCAGAATTTTGCAAAAGGTTAAGACGCAAGGGAGCTCAAGATATTTGCAAATTCATCCCTTAATTGGTTAAAATAGGTTGGCAAAACAATGGGTTGGATATTCAATACTATATTATATGCAGCTTTTTGTTCAAACTTATGTAGTAACTATTTAGTAATATGTTGTAAAATCATTTATTTTAATTATTTTCTAGAACAATCTTAATTTATGGGAAAACCTTCCAATTTTTAATTTCATTGACGGTTTGCAGTTGTTAAACTTCATATTGTTTTACGTTTGTATCTAGAGAAATTAAGAATTTAGACATAGGTACTTTGGCTTGCATGTTTAATTTTAAATCGTCAACTTTTAATAAAAAATCTTCACCGCTCCGTGACCATCGCGTAATTCACTGCTTTGTGATTAAAATTTTATAATATAAATTATATCTAATGATTTATATAATAAAGATTAATTTAGTAGCAGTAAAATAATTTATGATCCGTTTAATTACCAGACTGAAGACGGTTTAATAAATCTGTGAAATTACGAGTAATAGCATCATTATTAAGTGCTAAATAATTATCTAATAGTTAATGATTACTTGACGATATCCGCCAATCAGTGACGAGTTTAATTAGCCTTAGCTTTCATTGGAGTGTGACAGAAGCCTAATGAGAGAGATGAGTAAGCACTTCCTTTAAAACTATCTTAGCACATCATTTATTATAATAATTAATCGTATATTTTGTGAAAATAAAAATGAATTTTAGTAAGCGCATAATTCAAGAATTTATTTTTTGATGTTTCTTTAAGATCACGGAAGGTTTATACCTTTGAAAATATTGAAAAAAAGACGACCCAGGCAGAGCCGGGTTGAACAGCTAGTTCTTCTTTTAGTCTTATTTGTTCTGTTATATTGTATGATCTGTTTATTTTCATCCATTTAGTTATTATATTATTTCTCTTCGTTTTTATAGTGATACTTGTACCCATGCTATGACTTCAAACATAACAAGAATATTAAAATTGTATGCGCAAAGGTTGGACAATAACAAGCTACTAGGCAATAGAGAAAATAATTGAATAAATTTAATGAGATCTCTACCTCAGAGCTTTTGAGAGAGATGACGTCATATTCTAAGTAATCTCATGAATTCAATGCTTACAAAAGAGCATGTATCCGAGCCATAAAATTAGGATTCAGGCGCGAATATCCGTTCACTAAATACCTTAATCGTATTGATAATAGTAGTATTTTATATATCGATATAGATTGTACAGCTGTCTGTCCTGCCGCCCTTTCACTAGCCTGATTTCAACACAGTCCCTTCCTCTTACAATGACATTCTATTCCCAATACTTAAATGGTATTTGTGATTAGGAGTTTTTACTTGCAATGTAACAGAGTAAATCTAGCCTCGTCGGTCTATCATATATTTTTATGCCTTAATAAATTATGTTCTTGACGAATTTATTTTTTTTGAGACGCCTGTGACTGTCTTTCTTTAGAGCTATGGCAGTGATAATATAATCTTAATATATATAAATCTCGTGTCACAATGTTTGTCCTCAATGGACTCCTAAACCACTTAACCGATTATAATAAAATTCGCACACCATGTGCAGTTCGATCCAACTTGAGAGATAGGATAGTTTAAACATGTAGGTACCACGGGCGAAGCCGGGGCGGACCACTAGTAGTGTATATGTGCAAACAGCATTATACAAAAATTTCTCTGAAGCTTGTTGTGTAAATGTTGCTTTAAAAGCGTCGATTGTTTTAAGGTCAGAATGAATTATGTCAAGTAAAATTACGATACTTTGAACCTCGTGTCATTTAAAATACACCGTACGGTGCATTAACATCAAACGCACATAGAGCTAGGCAAGAGCATTATTTCGTGAACTTTTAATGTAAACGAAAACTCGTTTTCAGTGTTGATCAGTATTTGAACATTGCATAGAATCTTTTCGAACGCACTAAGAACAAAGAGAGAATGCTCTACGTCTGTTTATACTAAAAGATTTTGACAAAGTGGGGTTAGAATGAGCATTCGCTAACGTATTCAGTTTACAAATAAGGATCTCTACACATACTTGTCACATAATTTTTATTCCAAAGGCTATTTATAACGAAGTCACCAATTTAATACAGATACGTAATATATTCTGAAACAGTAATTATGAAATTAAATTTTGTTCTCAGCTTAATTAAAAGCCTAGGTTTAATTATAAAGTGATGATGAGAATAAATGGATTGAATCTGAATTATAATTAACCCAATTTTGCATAAAGAATTCACAATGTGTCACAGAATAAATTAATTATTGAAATATGTTTATAAAATTGTAGTTTAGGAAACTTTACATTTTTCAGTCCAAATTCGAAAAATGTGACTCTGTGTATTTAAATAAGTATGTACATATTTATATAATAATTTAGATAAAATTATCTATTCAATTTTGGCGATTACGTCCACATACATCCACATTTAGCATCCATATTAATATTATTATATTATTTATTAATACATCTAGGTAGGTCCGTCCATTCAACATCAGTGAACAGTTACAAACTTCCTCGAATATAGGTTCGAGGTTGAATTTAACCGTTAGCCTCTGTACAAACGGTAGGTATGATAAAATCTTATAACTTTCCCTCAAACTAATTTCTTCAAACAAAATTTATAATTTTACTTATCTGTAAGTTATAAAAATTATTATGCTTTATCAGCTTCTAGACAATGCGAAAAGTAAAAGGGTGTAGATAGGTTATTATAATAGCGTTGTTACGAGTCTCACATTAAAATGTGGCTAATTTGCCACCTTTTACTTAGGTTGTCTCTTTTTCGGTCACAATAGTTGAATAATGCCATCTCATGATCTTTTGATGTCTAAATCGTGTGTGCATTCGTGTGCCGTTTTTGAAGATCAAATGAATCTAGTGTTTGTAACCTATCTACACCTTTTTACGTATAATATAATTTGCTCTAGATATATTTAATCTGTGGTCACGTTCAACATGGCGCCTGCAGTGTTATTAATTGCGTCTAATAGTTAAAGTTTATTATAAGAAATAAATACCTCATACGAAGTTATTTACGTTACCGACTTTATTTTAGTGTGTAAAATAATAGAAAAAATAATATTGCATTCCATGTGAAATTAAAATAAATAATTGGAATTTTATATCGAATATCGATTTTGTGATGCCCAATTTCGGGAGAGTATATTTAATATCATTTTCATTCACACATCTTCACCTATACTTTCGAAGTAATTATTATACGTATAGTATTGTATTATTTAATAATGATAAATTTAAGGTGACTTTACATTAACATCTAAGGTATTTGTACATAAAATACCTTACAATTTGATCACGTCTGCAGAAACGGAACAAATTGTAAATCGCTTTGATGTCGGTTAGCGAAACATAGCTAAGCATTTAACGCAATTCCACTTGAAAATTTTATAAATTATTGTTTTCTAACCTTTTATTATTTATTTTCTTCAAAAGAATTTCCTCATTCCTTCAAAATATATGTTCTATAACAAACTTTCAATTATTTTAGCAACTCATCGTCCATAGAGTATCAAGTTTCAAAATTATACAAATGGCCATTATTTAAATTAACGTAATGTATTCTTATATTATTAAAGGTAATTGAAGCATTTATTAAATTAAATTAATAGATGGTTCAATTACTTCAACTTTCATAGTCATATGTGAGAGAAGCTGATATTTAAATCTTTCTATTTCATTCATTCTATTACTGATAGTTTCACAGCTCTTAGTTTTGTACTACTACGATTATAAATTACTGCGATTTAAAAGCCAGAATCATAACAGTTCACCAATGTTATTATGAATAACTAGCGGTCCGCCCCGGCTTCGCCCGTGGTAGGTACATATTTACGTTTTCTCTACATAAAAACCATCCGCGTACTTCAAGGAATATAATAAAAAAAGAATTATCGAAATCGGTTCAGCCGTTCTCGAGTTATGCGCTTACCAACACATTTTGCGATTCATTTTTATATATAAAGATAACAGACGGTCGGGCCTATAAATTTACATTTATTTAAAAAGAAAATACACGTCAATTGATATCCTTTAAAAATATCTGTTTTACTTCGCTACTTACTTCACAACTTGCAGCGGCAAAGCCTTACCAATTTATCGAGATTGACTTTCCAAATTACATGTAAAATATTGTCATTAAGTGTATTAAATAGCTGTAATACCTAATGGCTTTGATCTTTTCACACACGTTGTTGAAATGTGATTTTCTGACCCGCACTCAAAGCTTATTATTGTGACGACACTACGTAATTAGTTGGGAAATAATTTCTATTAATGCGTTTATTATTTTAACATTAAGATGACTATTCCTAGAGTCAATTTGATGTGTAGGTTTTCCATGTGAATTGCTAAAGCCTATTTCTACGAATAAATTAAATCAGTACATATTTTCGATAATTTTAATTACTCTGTGATAGAGGTACCCCATTGAGCCCCGAACGGCCCGATCGGTCCACGACACAAATTGGTATTTATAATTTAACTAAATGAAATATTTCCAAAATGTTATTATAGACTGTATTTTAATCGCCACAAAAACTACAATAACATTATTCCGTTATTTTAGGCTTAACTATTGGTATTATCTTTAAATATTGTTATATTCGTTATTCTAATTAAATCATTCAACTTGAAATTAAATCATGAACTTGAACTTGTTATTCTACGAAAATCAAAATAAATAGCTAGAAAATGAAGCAGCAATTTGCGAGAGCACAAATACTTTTGATTAACAAGTTAATATGAAATTACATTTATTATGACATTTCAATAGTTCAATGGCAATCATTTAAAATGTTTGAAATGGTGACTATTATCGATACAGCAATTACGTTGATTGACTGATGAAAAATACAATTCGCAGAACAGACGGATTTAACCTATATACCTAGATATATATACTGTGTATAGTATTGTATTAAAATTGATTAGATTCCCATTGAAACAAATAGGTATGGTATATAATAAGAAAAAGTAGAGCAATGCAAATAAAGATTTTCT
Organism: Colias eurytheme; assembly: GCF_061535395.1. NCBI lineage: Eukaryota > Metazoa > Arthropoda > Insecta > Lepidoptera > Pieridae > Colias > Colias eurytheme. The sequence continues at coordinate 4,581,817 of NC_142999.1, read as the reverse complement.
GTATCTTTTCCATTTCCCATTTTCAATTTTTAACAGAATAATTATGCTAATATTTTCAAAACAGTTTATTAAACACCACTCTCATTAATTTTTGCATTCGTAAAAGCTTATTAGGTTCGCAATAGGAGCTATGATAATATTGATAACAAATTTTCATGTTTGTTACCTTTATTTAGACCTAGCGTGCCTCTCTTATTTTATGAGAAACTAGCGGTCCGCCCCGGCTTCGCCCGTGGTACATATTTACGTTTTCTCTACATAAAAACCATCCTCGTACTTCAAGGAATATAATAAAAAAATAATTATCGAAATCGGTTTAGCCGTTCTCGAGTAATGCGCTTACCAACACATTTTGCGATTCATTTTTATATTATAGATACATCGATACAAAATACTTAGCAGTTACGTACGAAACTACTGCTTTTACTACTCATATAATATTACTAATTCTATTTACAAGAACTCGGCAAAGCATTGAAATAAGCTCACATGAAACAATTTCTCATAGCCGGGTTAATTTCCCCTTAGTTTCACGTGTTGTATTATAATTATATTTTCAGATTAATTGACTTCAAAATATCAATGAAGCTAAACCTTTCTCTGTAATTCACCAATTTAATTTTCCTGGTTGTGAAGCCAGATTAAAAAGGCAGCCGATGAGCATAGCCGTCGTAAATGCCAAAGCATTTTCCATTAGGCCATCTTATATCGCAAATTATAATCAATTCGTGTCACCGTTCTGCTTAGATTATGTTTCACGCTTGCTTTTTTGTGTAATTATTACAACATTAGGGGACATTCCACGACGGTGAGTCGCGTAAACAACGTGCTATTACTTGCTGCTAACAAACTATTATTTCGTGATGTTTTAATGGCAGTGACGAAACGATAGCACGCCATTAAAACTGTTTCTTTGTTGCGAAAATCTAACAAGTACCATGGAGTATCTAATTATGCTAATACCTTCGAAAATGTGATAACATTTATGTAATGTAAATATGGTAAAACTGAAAAGCCAATGTTTATTCTAACTCATGTTTTCTAATTAAGTTTTGCTAAGTTAACTAAAGAGGTTGGTGAACCATTTGTGTATCAAGTTAAACATGCGTTGTATTAATATAATATTGTAGGCACAGAAATGAGGATGAATTTAATATTTAATAAGTAAAGTAAAACTGCAGACCTTAGAAGAATAAATCATGTAATATCATGTAATATTAAGTTCCATAGATACCGGTCTATTACCTAAATGGATTATGGTTACAAAGACTACTTTTTATTGGTTTCCTTACGTATACTGCATTTGATACACCTCGATACACGTCATGCTAATGATGGAGATGCATTGTTACATATTTTAACACTTTCACTAGAATGTGTATCTAATGCAACACATAATTACACTATATATTACGGTGTGAATGCGACATAGATAATTATTTGACAATTAGATACGATTGTTGGATTTTATAGTTTCCTGTTTTGTAATTTTTTCTCAGATAATGCGACACTAATTGGATGAAAGTTCCATTTAATCATGCGTGTCAATCCAACATTTTCTCATTTTAATTTTTTACTGTAGTTTCTTGCCTTTTCTTTTCTGTAAATTTCGAAGTGGCGGCAAAACGTAGAGTATTTTTTCATAAAAATAGTTAATTCAGATTAGTAAATTGTTGAATTAATAACTTTTTCTCTTTATTTCAGGAACCAGTAGCACCTGTGGAAGAACCGCAAGACGATGACAAAGCTGCAAGGTAAGAATTGTTCTAAATAGAACTTATAATTAATATTCTTCTAAATAAATAGTTTTTCAATATCCTTAGATAATAATATATCTATACAATAAATTTAAATGTTTTCAGGAAAGTCGTTTAAATAAATAAATAATCAATAAAAATTTCAGGACAATTATCACATACGGCACGATCTGATCCCATACTAAGCTTTCGCTTGTGTTATGGTAACCAGATGGCTGATAAACATACATATAATATAATTTTAAATAAATACTTATATAGATAATTAACACCCAGACACAGAGCAAACATCTATGTTCATCACACAAATATTTGCCCCGGGTGGGAATCGAACTCACGACCTCTGGCTTGGAAGGCAGGGCCACTGCCAACCAAGCCAACCGGTCAGTCAAATTTAAATAATAAATCTTCCTGATAAATTGAATAACAAGGAACAGACTCAAAAATTGTTTCTATCTAAAAAACAATGTTGTATTCAGATATTGTTCGTATTCCAACAAAACATTATGAGATAATTGAGTAATGTTTTGACCTTAATGTTTACTGGAGTTTCGAGTTCTCTGAATATTAATCCTTTTCAAATCAGAAACAGCTGTCGTAAAGCGATAATTGGCTTCCTTGTTAAATAAACTGTTTATAGGCAATTGTGCGTCTTTATAAAGGTAGGAATCGAGAAGAAGGAAAAGTCAAGAATTAGTCTGTTAGAAGCTTTAACTTTTTTATTGAGGATGTTGAAATTGTTAAAATCAAAACGTAGTTGTTTTGTGTATTGTTGACAATTTTATTTTCTATATGCATTATATATATGGTTATATCCATATCTAATATGCTCATGCATAATTCAACTATTTAAACATATATTATTCTATCCAGAGATGAACAATACCGCCCAGGCCAAGTGTTCTCGGTAAACGCACAAGAGTTGTTAGAACTTCAACCGGAGAGAAAAGCACCGCTATCCAGCAACCAGCAGTTGCAGCAGTTATACCATAATCCACAGCAGGAGCACAAGCAGAACTTGCAGCAGTTCTATTATATCGACCCTCAAGTTCAACGACAGGTAAGCCTTCTTGTAATGTTTGTTATCCAAGGCTAAAAACGAAGGAATAATTAAATCCCATGAACTATCTATATCTCTATCTGATATTATCAAACTATACGAAGCAATAACTCTTATGAACTATCCTAAAACTTAAACAACTAAATCTAAGAATATATTCATACTGAGTGATATACGGATACCATTACTTTTTGAACAATTCGCATTTTATTTTTTTAATTTCCGGTCAAGTTGTCAGTTATTCTACCATTGAAGAAATTCTGTTGAAATTCAAATAGTGGATATAAAACTACTTAAACATATATATTTTTTTAATATCTATATTATTAATATTATCTTTTGAATTCTTAGCAGATCGCCCCACCATCACACACAGTGATCGCAAGACCACACTATTCCTCCAATGGTGGAGAAGCTTCTGTTGGTGCCGCTTTATCTGTCAGTGACAATAGAGCCAATGCAGCAGCCGCGTACGACCAAGATCTGTTGGCATTGCTGAGTGCGGTGCAGAGACCTCAAGCATATGCACAAACGCAGGCTCCTCAAATCGTTACTCAGACAGCACCTCCGCAATATCAACAGGTATTTTTTTTCAAATCTATAAATATCACACGTAATAGTTATAAACTAAACATAACTGGAAAATATTATGGATTTAATTAAGCTCTTTTCATACTTTAAATTCTAACTTAAACTATAGGTTATGGAAATTGTGATTAAAATGATGCATAAATTATTTTTACAGATCGAACAATACATCACCAAACCAAGCAAAAAGCCAACAAAGCTACGCCCCAAAATCCACGTCACTCCGCAACCGACAGTGGCTCCTCAACAGTACTTAATAGAAACAACAAATGTTCAACAGCAACAAGTCAACCAGCAACAAGCCCAACAGCAACTAGTTCAACAACAACAGCAATACCGACAAATTCAGCAAAACCAACGCATTCCACAGACTCTTCGTTACGTGACCATACAACCAGCGCAGTCATCGGTTCAACAACCTTTGTACGAACGTCCTGAAGCTCAAGGTCTCAAAGTTGTACCAGCACCAAGGTTGCAAAATTTAAGTCCCCTCTATCGTGTTGCTCCACAATATCAACAACAAGAAGCAACCCCAAAACAGTTTAGAATTGTGGACACGCCAAGAGCACTGTTAAGGCAAGAGCAACCTCGCATTCTATCAAATGAAAGGCCTGTCACATATCTGAAACGTTTCCCTGAACCAGAAAAGGTTCAAGCTATTCAAGAAAATCTGTCCGCTGCCCAACGACCAGTGCAAATTGCCGATCAATATTATTATCGACCAGTCTATCGACAAAACGAAGCGCGTAGATACGAAATACCTGCTCAGGCGATAAAAGAGCCTCCGCGAGCTATCGAGGCGACAAAGACTCCCCTATCTGCTATTTACGTGAGCAAAAATATTGCACCCAAGAAAGTCCTTCGTCCAGTAGTAAGGATAGATCAGTCTAGAGAACAACAGTACAGGGAGCAGCCTTACAGGATAGAACAAGCATCGAGTTCGGAGCAAGTAAATATTGAACGGCAGAATCAGAATTTGGATGAGCAAAGATCGCAGTTGCCTCCTCCAAGGAACAACAAAGCGTATACTCCTGAAGAGTTCGAAGCTTTGGTAGCGGCTGGGTACTCAGTAACGCCTATTCCAGTAGGGCAGTCACAAGAGCAGCCGCAGCAAGCCCAATCCAGGTCATTTGTGGAACCAATGTACCAACGTCGACCTTATTATACAAGACGTAACCAATACTTACCACTACGAGGAGATGAGGCACCTTGAACAATAAACTGCGATGTACATAAATTAGATATAATTGCTAGATATTAAATAATTTTACTATACATTCTTCTTTCTTTTCCATATTCATCATGTGCGTAGAATAATGAGATATTAGTGCGTAGGATAGTTTATATGGCTTACGGTCTTACTAATAAAATGTTACCCATTCGCTTTGCAATGGATTAGTTTTATTCATTCATTAACCTGTCTTGTTTTTATGATTGACGTTTCATGTGAGCAAGAGCAGGACTCAGCTATGGTAGAAATTTATCCATTGTTTAACTTTTTATTAGTAAGGCTGTTAAAATATTGTCACAAAAATGATCAAATGCTTAGGTATAGACGAATGGGTGAAATAACACGAATTGTTTGTAAGACCTTGTCCTCAAAGTCCTCGAAAAAAGAAAAAGAAAACTTTACCTTCAGTCGCTGAATAATAAAAATTCAAACATTAATTAATTTGATACACGAAATAATTGGTAAGACTGTATTAACAAAACATTAATTATTATTCATCATGGAAGTTGAGAATGTTTTGAAATTATATTTAACGTCGGACGAAAAGGAAAATAATAACCAAAATGCAAAACATGGCAAATTATTATTAATTATTTTAGGATTAACAGGAAGAAAATTAACTCATCGTTATAATATAACGAATTGGCGTTTTAAATACGTCAAAAGGGAACGCCTAAGGAATCTATTGCTTTTTAGTCATATCCTACTCTCCAACGTCTCGTGTCGAAATTAAATTATTTAATTAATGGGATCGTTATTTATTGAGGTGAAACTTCTTTATCGGGGTTGGAAAAAAATTTAGTGTAACATTTTTTCGTTACGCGCCATCTTGTTTTTATCCCTACCACGCGTGATTGACGTATTTCTGTAAAGTTGCATATAGTAAATTATTATATGTATAGATTATTTTTTGAAAAATAAGGTCGCTTCTTACTTGTGTACACTTATAGTACACGCACAATTTTTTTATTAAACACTTTATGGTTGAGGTACTTGTTTTGTTACTTACATTACTCATGACATTATTATAAATTATAAAAAGTAGGATTTTTTACTAATATAATATATTTAATTTAATACACTGAAAGGATGATGGCCACCTTCGTTCGTTCGATCGATGGAGGTATCACCCACCCACCTACCACCAACTTTTCAAATTTGGTTTATTAGGTAGAGACCACATCATTTATTAAAATATATATAACTATTTCACATTATAAATATACACGTTGTCTTAATTGGCAATAATAATTTCATCAAAAACATATAATTTAACACACACTTTACAGTCATTGCTCCCTTACATTAACTAAATGACTTTCCCAGCAGAAAATAAACGGAGCAAATCAAAGGAGGTCGGTGCAATAAACGTCAGAAACCTTTTAACTTGGTATGTTCGTTATTGATGCTGGGCACATGGTTACATACACTCGCCATAACAAATAACATTTCATATAAGAATAAAGACGAAAATTTTTACTTGAAATTTTGCTTTCTCTGTAAATAAGTATGTACTTCGCCTCTATTTTAAGGAAAATGTATGTACTTCTACTTTATACAATCTACTCATTCATTTTCTTATAATATGTATATGTACATAAATTCGAAGATCTATACATATAATAAAATCGTAGGAAAGTCAAAACTGTACATTGAATATTTTTTTAAAAGAATACATAATCCATGATCTATAATCGATATAGAAGCCAAAAATATAGTTTTTAGAATTTTTGTCTGTTTGTCTGTTTGTCTGTTTGTCTGTTTGTCTGTATGTTTGACCGAGCTAATCTCGAAAAGTACTGCATAGATTTACTTCATATTTTGCATGAATATTCCTAAGAGGTCGGGTGAGGATAGTTTAAACATATTATCATGATATCACCTTCGGGGGAGGAGCTGTGAACCTTTATTTTTCTTACATATTCCGTGTACTACGACAGCGTACAATCTAAAGACTCATGTTTAAATGTTGGTTTCGAGTAAGCCATGCTATTATCTAGCTTTACAAAATAAAAACTATGTCATTTACGTAATTTGGGCAGAGAAACAGTTTAATGAATTTAGTAGTATAAAGACAAATCTGAAACAGCGCCATCTATGAGATTTCGTAAAAATCAAATCAATTTACATGTTAACACTACTGAAAATACTGTTGAAAATTAATAATTTAAATATAATCATGTTATTTATTTAACTCTTTAACCCATATCTTCCCTTCCCTATAAGGTGCGCTTATATTTCGTGTGAATATACTACATTTTTAAAAGTGAGGGTAGATGTTTATTATTTTAAGTCAAACTAGACACCATTACAATCTCAGAGCAATATTACAATTAATCTAATATTGATTGTGTTCATTGGTTACATTTTTAAAATCTTCGTGTTTTATAAATTTATAAAGAATAGAAAAAATTCGATCACGAGGCGGGACTCGAACCCACATAATTTCGTGATCGAATGTTTCTATTCTTTATAAATTTATTATTTATTATATATTATTTATTATATATTATATATTATTTATATATTTATAAAGCATTTGAATGTCATAAAACCAAAAATATCAAATTCAATCTTTGTGTTTTGTGAATTTTCACCATGCGCTCCCACAAAAGGTAAGTTGTTACTTTTATAGGTATTTATTATTTATAATGATAGCAATTCATGTTTTTTAAAGTGAAACTTTTATTACATCGTCTCAAACTTTTTGGTCTGTGTAGCGCATGTCGCGTGACGGTCGAACCGTACGATAATTATCGTACAAATACGATAATTTTGTGCCTAAGTTTCACTTTTACCGTGGTTTCATAAAACCACACAACATTTTTATTGGTTTTATAAAGGTTTTATATTACACTTTTAGAATGAAATAATAAAATGATGAATTCTTTTTGACTTTTACAAGATTTTGAGGTGCGTTGGGAACAGTAGTTTGTTGATAAAATTTTATATGTAAGTAGCTTTTTTTATAGATTTACAGTTAACTTTTGATTTTTTATTTACAGATTCAATGTTCATAAAATTATATCGCCTTTGGAAGACGATTTCTGCTGACAATTTTACAACACCACTTGAAAATTGATGATTTGATGATGAAGATAGTGGCAGCGAGGATTAAATGGAAATTAGTAATCATCCGCTTCGTCAATTTTTGACTGAAGTTAATGTCCAACGTATGGTTCAATCATTGGAAGTATCTCGGGTAATTTTGGAGGATATTTTTAGGAAGGAGAGAAGGGGCAGCCAACCACATATCAAAGTACTACGTTTTAGTACCGAAAAAAATGTTATTGCCAAATGAAACATAAATTTTGCACTCACAACTGTACAAGTTATGATTTTTATTCTGACTTTGCTGTTATCTGATTATAATATTTATCGTTATGGCTATCGACCGTACTGGGATGAGAGTACATGATAATATACTCATCATCCAGGATTGCATAGAGCATTTTCACACTGAAAAAGATGTTTTCTTTGAATCGTAGTTGCTTCATTTATTTATTTTTAATCATTTTACATAATATGTTTTATATTTGCCCATTTTCATTATATTTTATAAATAAAATGGAACCAACATAACTTTGTTGTGTATCATTTCTCTATTAATAACCCGTAGGCATATTTTCCAAGCGCCCCATTTAAGGTGCGGTCCTGAAATTTTAATGTATACTTTTGCCTAATATAAGCTCAAGCTCATTTTTAGATGAAAATAACAAAGAGAACTTATTTATTAAAATTTAGTGGATAAAAGAAATTATGTTACGATTTTATAAGAAAACACAGTATATTTATTAGTCGGCGGTGATTTTCCAGGCAAAAGATATTCATCAGCTCAATAAAATTGAATAGTATGTTGTTAGTTATTCTTTAAATTCACAGATTGTAATGAGCATTTCCGCATGCAAGTTGTATCGTAGTTTAGATATATCATAGTTTTGACACATTAAAGTTACAACAAAACCCTCAAATTTTTGAGCAGAGTTGAGCAAGATAATTTAAAAAATGTGCTGTGTTAAGTATTATAGAAAAGGTTAGTTCGTTGATAATTATTATTTCTTCATCATTTACATGTTGTTAAATGTTAGTAAAAATAAACTTTGACTGTTAATACTTTTGTTCAGTATTTACCTGTATGATTATTGCTTGGTAATTAATATGTATATTTTCATGTCGTATAGCTAATTATAAACATAAGTGTGATGTGAAACTAGCTGGATTTATTATTACACACTCACAGCCATATATTTTATATTAAAATAGTGTTAATAGTGTAAATCATAATATTTTTTCACAATTAAAAATATTTCCTTTTTAGGGTTCCGTAGCCAAAATGGCAAAAACGGAACCCTTATAGTTTCGTCATGTCCGTCTGTCCGTCTGTCCGTCTGTCCGTCTGTCACAGCCGATTTACTCGGAAACTATAAGTACTACAGTGATGAAATTTGATGGGAATATGTGTTGTATGAACCGCTACAAAAATATGACACTAAATAGTAAAAAAAAGAATTGGGGGTGGGGCCCCCCATACATGTAACTGAGGGATGAAATTTTTTTTTTCGATGTACATACCCGTGTGGGGTATCAATGGAAAGGTCTTTTAAAATGATATAAAGTTTTCTAAAAAACATTTTTCTTAAAGTGAACGGTTTTTGAGATATCAGCTCTCAAAGTCGTAAAAAGTATGTCCCCCCCCCTCTATTTTTATAACTACGGGGTATAAAATTCTAAAAAAAATAGAGGTGATGCATGCTAATTAACTCTTTCAACGATTTTTGGTTTGATCAAAGTATCTCTTATAGTTTTTGAGATAGGTTGATTTAACTGTAATTTATTATATTTGCTGCTACGGAACCCTTTGTGCGCGAGCCCGACTCGCACTTGGCCGGTTTTTTATTTCTGATGGTATTGGCATCGAATTAAACCGCGCTGTCGTTTCGTTCACTAAAAGTGATGTTATGAGGACCGAATATGTAGCCGCCTCAACTTACGGAAACGAGAGTAACCTGCGTTGTCTGTTAGTTATTGTATAGTCGAATTTAACGTTACATGGAAATTGGAATCTAAATATGTATATTATGTATACTTATATTAAATCTGTACATGAAATATATTTCCTAAATAACTATCACGGGGTGATTAGGGATCGACACTGATGCCAACGAAGCAAACAGTAAAATTTTTGTCCGTCTGTCTGTCCGTATAACCGTTATAGAAACAAAAACTATTCGACGGATTTAAACGAAACTTGGTACAATTATTTTACATATTCCTGAGCAGAGCAGTAAAAGTAGAGTTAAAGCTACACAGAAATCATATTGTATGAAAGAAATGTTCTCCTTATTATATAAAAAATATCTCCCGACATCATAAATGTATATCTTTTATGGTTGACTCACAATAACACGTGTAACTTCCGATAGCTTAGGAGTTCGAAGCTTTCTGATTATATTTGTCTATAACACTCTCAGTCCGTTTCAACTCAATTTTTATTTTCATGCATCAGTGCCACCTAAAAAATCTTTATCTCGAAAATCGAGCAAAGCTAAGAAAATGAGAAATAAGAGTTCTCAAGAATCGTTAGAGGTAAGAGGCTTACTATAGGCCGAAAACAACATGTGTTATGCCGAGAACCTGAAACCGCTTCACAACGAGAATTGCGGCTCACAGCTGACCGCGAACGGCATGTACTATCCCGTGAGACCGAAACCTTCACTGAGAAGGTATAATGTCTCACAGCTGATCACGGCCGTCATATTTTATCTCGAGAATCTGAAACTTTTACTCAATATGAAGACCGTTTGACAAATGATAGGGTGCACCATAATATTATTCGATCTCTTGAAGATGAACATGAGCATAAGCAATGACTAGAGTAAGGACGCGAATATTACAATTAATTGAGACAAAAACGATTAATAAGTTTGTTTAATGAAAGATTAAGAATTGAAACTATTCGGTCTCTGGAAACGGACGAATAGCGAGAGGCCCCTCTTACTGCAGACAGATTTCGACATAGTCTTAATGACTTAGATTAGAGGTAAACATAGAAGATCAATCTACGAATTCGGTGGTGGGGTCCGACAAATATAAAAGTGGGTTTGCTTATAACCTCACAATTGATTACAGATCATCTTCTGTATAGGCGATATTAACGTAGTATGTTATTTTTGTAATGCTTTAAAGTGGAGTAAGGACAATTTTAGAACATGTTTCATCAGGTTAATTCGTATGTATGCAGTTTTAAATCGACATTAGAAGCTTTTCCTCAAGATGGTGAATGGTGATATTAATATAAAATTGTTATAAATGCCGATAGACGGACGTCTATCGGCACTCAGGAACTTCCTGGGCGTGTTATAACGCCCAGGCCACAGTATTACAATTTTTTCTACAGCAGGGCGACGAATGTATTTTCGCATAGCAACGGAGGGGAACTCGCGGGGGGTCAAGTGACGCGGGCCACGTACCATTAACATGCTTAGTTTGTGGTACCGAGCGCGAAAGAAAGTCATCGTGTTTTTGTTTTGTTACTATGTAAACTAACGTAATTATTAAGTATTAACTTAGGTACAATATATTCTATAACGGTGCGCTCAAACTGTTAATCTACATTTAATTTAGATTATTATTTGAAATACTAAGTAATGTAGAATTTAAATCACATTCATTCATGTTTTCCTCAGATTTTCGATTTCCTCCGATTTTAAGATTTTCTTATCAGTGTTCAATTTTAATTTAGTTAAATTTTATAAGAGACAATTAAGAACATTCAAAAATAAAGTGTCACGTATTTTTTTAAACGACGAATGACGAAAAACGACGTAATCGCGGACGAAGTCGCGGGCAACAGCTAGTATTGTATATGAAACGTATTTTTTACATAATTAAATATACAAATTAATAAACTAAAATAAGAACAAAAACACGTACGACTCGAGCAATACATATACATAATTCTTTATTAATTTCAATTAATAAAGGAACTGGCTTCCATGTAATAAATTTACGCCCTAACAAGCAAAGATTACATGTCCACAGACAATAAATCGATTTAAAATAAGGTTAAAAAAGAATTTAATAAAAAGATAGATTGCATGTCGCCAGTTCGCCCCGTAATTGAATTTGCGACGTCCTCTCAAAGACACTAATGCAATTACTTTTATTACCTACGTCGACTCAAGAAAGCCGTGTGAAGTGGGAAATTAGCTCATCCGCTTTTTAATTCTTGTCTGCTATATGCCTTATTGTCTTAATTAGTGAAGCTATGTAGACTGCGCTACGTTTTTCTTAAAGATAAGATAGACACACACACACACACACACACGCACATTTAAAGCGAATAAAGTGAAGTCCCCTGTCCCCAAGTGGGGTAAGGGGCAGATGCATTATGCATACATCTGTTTCACTGAACGATTTCCTTCAGGGACAAGTACCTAAGTGATCAGCCTTCTGTGTCTTGCCAAACCGAAACATTTTTTTTCTTCGTCTCCACTGGGAATCGAACCCAATTAGGGTATGAATAAATACATAACTTAAAAACATAAATTGCTCAAAATATATTTAAACAAAACATTAATTGTAATGTTTCTTTTAATTTAACTATTATTGTAGAGACCATGCCCCTATTATTTTAGCATACCTACCTAATAAAACTCGCTCAAACAATTCCCAAATAGTTAAGACTTAGCCTATCGTCCAGACCACAAACTTTCGCCGAAATTATTTCTTCAGCAAAAATACCGCGGATTAATCTTTCGCTCCCATTTCCCTTAAGATCTTAAAACTTTTCCATCAACTTTGCTTGTTAACCTAACAAACAGTTTCCAAGATATATTTGAGTAAGCAATAAGGTTTATTGATGGATTGCACATTTCTTAGAATTTCAACTTGTAATAATATACCTCTATATCGCTTCATAATAATGTTAGATGAACTTACAAAGAATATGAATATGAAGTAAGAAATCGTAAGAAACATTTCTTATGATTTTCGGTATCAACTTCAGATTCTATATTATATAATACTTACCTATCTAAGTTGTAGTAATACATAAGTATAGTAAATTGATTGACAGATGGATTCTCCGTAGGAAATAATTAGACAAAAACACTAAATAATTAACACCTACAAAATGTACCACCGATACTGCCTATGCTACTTAGCTGTCCTAAAGTAAAATACAAAGATATATTCTGTTATATCTACTGTAAAAGATATCTTACACTGGGGTAGAAGCCTTTGAAAATAATGAAAAGATAAAAAAAATCGCAGTCGGATGAAACCCATTAGAAAAGGAGGGGAATATGATAAAAATGTAAGGAAAAATAAATTACGGTCAATCCGAGTTCGGGAAGCGGGAGGGGGGAGCTTTAAAGAGAAAAAAATGGTTTCTCTCGATTTCCGACAAAACTACAAGTCCTATAGAAAAAAGTTCAATGGCAAAGTTGTAGGTAATTAAAAGTTCTACTACTTTTGTATTCACAATTTTTTCACATAACCTAAAAATTTAGGTGAAAAATTCAAAAAACCAAGTTATTGGTCTTTTATTTCTATCTACTTCAAAATTTATTTTTTTTCTACGAAATTTGGTAGAAACTTACTTTATTATGTCCCAAATACACTGTAATTTATTTGATTGAAAATATTTATTTTTTAGCCTTATTTTGAATTAATATCAAAAAAACAACCTAATTTTCAATCGAAAAGTCACCCGTCAAAATATCAGCTTTTTTCAAAAACTTGGGGTGCCTTTTATTCATTGAAATCTCTACTTTCATATGGTGTAAAAAAAAATAAACACCACCATAGTAAATGTTCCCAGGAAATGCATACAAACAGTCTGAAAATTAGCTTTTACTAAATCAGGCACACTTCTTGAACTCTATATCTTCTCTTGTATCGGCTTTTCGGTAATATTTCAAAAGAAAAATAATTACCTGTTCTAAGTTTAATATTTTACAGCGTATTCAAAAGCAAAATGATGTTGATAAAAACATTTCAGGTAGTTCGAGAAGTGTGCCTGATTTAGTAAAAGCTAATTTTCAGACTGTTTGTATGCATTTCCTGAGAACATTTACTATGGTGGTGTTTATTTTTTTTACACCATATGAAAGTAGAGATTTCAATGAATAAAAGGCACCCCAAGTTTTTGAAAAAAGCTGATATTTTGACGGGTGACTTTTCGATTGAAAATTAGGTAGTTTTTTTGGTATTAATTCAAAATAAGGCTAAAAAATAAATATTTTCAATCAAATAAATTACAGTGTATTTGGGACATAATAAAGTAAGTTTCCACCAAATTTCGTAGAAAACAAATAAATTTTGAAGTAGATAGAAATAAAAGACCAAAAACTTGGTTTTTTGAATTTTTCACCTAAATTTTTAGGTTATGTGAAAAAATTGTGAATACAAAAGTTGTAGAACTTTTAATTACCTACAACTTTGCCATCGAACTTTTTTCTATAGGACTTGTAGTTTTGTCGGAAATCGAGAGAAACCATTTTTTTCTCTTTAAAGCTCCCCCCTCCCGCTTCCCGAACTCGGATTGACCGTAATTTATTTTTCCTTACATTTTTATCATATTCCCCTCCTTTTCTAATGGGTTTCATCCGACTGCGATTTTTTTTTGTTTCAAAAATTATCTACTCTAGTCTATCTGTCCAACAACCTAATCACTCCCGTCACATGTTCTATACAGCTGTGTGATTAAAAACAAAAAGTTTTCTAGTTAACAAAACTGCTATATAAAGTGACACTGACAAAATGATTTATCGACCTTTTAACTTTAAACCCGAACCAGCAAAGTTGCTCAGTACCCGGGCATGTCATTATTTATCAAAGCGACGTGTATACAGATATAACTTCATATGAAAGGCCACTAAAACTTTGTTTATGACCGCTGAAAGGCTTGTATGGTATGGCTTCTTTATGTACTTGTAGATTGAATGTAAATACATTTTTAATAACAAACACCACTTTTGGATTTTTTACAATACCTACAGGCTACAGACAGTAATATATGAAATGTAAATTGTGTACACCTGAGGAGACGGGTATTTCTGCGCCTACCTGTAAGTAAAATCAAAAGCTTACGGATCCAAGCAAACCACTACGGTTTTGTGAATCATTTTCTAAATTCTCAAAAACACAAGCTTTAGAATAAAAAATAAAATTCCTTAAATTGACATAAAACGTCTTATACAATCACAGAAACTCTCTCAGTAAAAACTTTCTTGAAAAATAAATAATATATAATTTGTCTAAAATTCTCACGACTACGGTAATCACATTACCTGGCTTTTAGGTTAATCAGGAACTTATTATTCAATTGGCGTCCTCGTAAAACAAATCGATCTAGAATCCTAAAATGAGATTATCTTAAATGTATTGGGAGCACGGTCAGCTGAATCCCGCAGGGCGGCGGCAATCCAGGAATTTAAAGCTTTTTACTTTTTATTTTATAACCTATAGGTAAGTATTACCATAGACTAATATACTATATATTTATTAGTCCATGGTATTACGTAAATTAAATTAATTTTAGACTTAAAATTACAATGCTTTTATGTATTAGCTTTACAAATCCTTAGATTTTTGTTGTATTCATATAATATTTCGTCCCCAAGAAGCGAAAACTCGTTTAACTAGATAGTCAAAATCGTATAGTAAGTACTATAATATATCTACTTATTTTTCTGAATATACTACTTTATTAACACGACAGGCTACGACAAAGAGAACCAATCACGTAAGTAATTATTAGTGCCTAATATTGCTAAATAGCATTTGCAATTTGTGTGAACATTAGCAAACTGATAGTAACTTTTATATTAGTAGTTGGTAGACTGATAGAAAAGAAAGTATTTAAATACACATTCATAATGGAATATGAATATTGGGCCACTACACACTGACATGTCATCCATCAATTTTACACGGACATTGACTGATATAACCCTCAGGAAGATAACTTTATATTCATGTATGTAACAGTATGAGGTAGGAAAATAAATCTGGTAGATAAACAGCATTCACAGTGACGTCATCTGAAGGCTGAAAGTGACCGCCCGACGCAGATGCTTGTCATATCCCTGTATAGATTTATTTAATATTTTCTTTTAAAGCACATTAAATAATGTAAGAAAATATTAAAAACAATAGTAAAATGGTTTTGTTACAGGGAAATTGTGTTTCTTTTTATCGTAAACTAGCCGTAAACTCATACTTTACCACATGTAAGTATATTATGATATACTAGCTGTGCCCCGCGGTTTCACCTCCTGTTGGTCTAAGGGTGATGATATTATATAGCCTTTAACCTTCCTCGATCAATGGGCCCGCCCCGGCTTCGCCCGTGGTACCTACATGTTTAAACTATCCTATCTCTCAAGTTGGATCGAACTGCACATGGTGTGAAAATTTTATTACAATCGGTTAAGTGGTTTAGGAGTCCATTGAGGACAAACATTGTGACACGAGATTTATGTATATTAAGATTAGTATAGATGTTACGGTATATTTCTATTTAATATAATATAATCTTCTACACATAAATATGGCCAGTGATATTTATCCATCCGAATTCCAAAATACGCTGACAAATGAAGGACGGGTACGGGTAATCCTAAAGGGGTAAAAGCTTTTCGTCCGACGAATGAAACCTTTTAAAATGGCTGTCATGCTGTTTGAAATTACGCGAATTAATAAATTTATGAATAAACGAGCCAAAAGCGAGTAAAAACATGAAAGTGTATAAATGTCGCAGTGCAAAATCTAAATGCTATCAAAATATCTCAATCAGCGATGAAAAAATAACAACATGAAAGCAATTTACACCTCGCACTGACTTAAATGTGACATATTGTGAGCATAGACTATAGAACTAAACGCAAACACAATTTATGCATTAAATCCCAGGTGCAGGATGTGTCTAGATAAGGCAGCTGCGAAGCTTTGACTCCGCCAGACGTTGTATACATAGCATTATAGTTTATGGAGCATATTTCATGAAACTAAATATTTCAAGATATATTGTCGTTTATGCTTGTATTATATTATGAGTAGGTATACGATATGTTGACATGTGAGATAAAGAGCACTAACTGTGCTCCGTGGTTTCATCTGCAGTTCATCCCAACTTTATACCCATTATGCATTGAAATTTCAATCCTGTAAAATGTTTGACTGCATTGATGTGAAGGAGTATAGCTATAAAAATACTTCGCAACATTATAGCATAGTGGAAGTTTTATTTAAATCGGTAATCTTCTTGGACTAATTGCCGGTTTACACAGGTAGAGTAACTACGTGCTTAGTGCTTATCAGAAATACTAAGTTCCAATATGGGTAAGTAAGAACTGTTTAACACGAAGGCGCTAGTGCCTAGTAGGCTAGCCATAATACTTCAATTTATGAACAAAGTATTATCATAGCATAAATTATTTTACGCGAGAAGAATAATTTGGTAAGTTTTCTAGAAAAATATTAAAGTTAGGTAAAAAAGGGCTCGAATCTCGAATACAGTCAACAAAGTCTATGTGAAAAAACTACTGAAACTTGACTAATAAATATGAATATATTTCACATTAATCTACGTAAAAAAGGACCGAAAATAGTATTGTTTGCGAACAAACAAACGAAAGAAAACAATTCTGTATTCAGGTTGAAAATAGATAACGGGAGTGTCTGATACAAACTGAATGTAAACAAATAATTTCTTCGTAATAATTTTTGCATAAATTCTTTCTATGTACTGTTGTAAGCTCTCCTATATTTTTATAGAAGGTCAAAGAAGAAAAATGTTGCATAGTTCGTCACAATTACAAAGGATTTTGGTCTCCTTACGCTTATATTTTTAGGTTTGGTACTCTGAGATTCAAATTATTGCTTAATTCATATTTGTAAATTAACTTAAATTCTATATTTAAAAAAACATCCCCACACTGCTTATATCAGTATATTTTCAATTTTATTAATTGTAAAGATTGCTATGCGTCGTTAGTATAATAAAATACATAACTCAGGTCGATATAGGTCACCCAAAAGTTGAAGTTTATATTTTACAAAAGAACCTTACACTGCTTATATCAATATCTTTCTCACAGAATTCAGTATAACATTGATTGTAGAGATTGCTATGCGTTGTTAGTATAGGAAAATAGCTGATCCATATAGGTCAACCAAAACTAAGCAAATGCTATCGCAAACGAGTTGTCTCTTTGACAAAGATTTATGGCATCAATATCGTATCTATTCTGGAATCACGCACGTAGGAGGACTTCTAGGAGGTGTTGAATGGAATACTAAAATTAGCCTAGTGATATCCTAAACGAGAAAGCTTGAAATAATAAGTACTGAAATTGAATTTTGTGACGCTTTCACTCAAAAATAGCTGAGAGGATAATGTGCTGGATAAGCATATAGGTATGCGGGTGTGATTTTGAGTGAAGCAACTATATAGTGTTATTAATCAGGAAAATGAAGGAAAAGTTACTTTATATATTTCATTAATTATGTGCAAAGTAAGCTTTTATTATTAAAAAATAACGAGGTATTAAATGTTAAATGTTAAAGACTCAGATATATTTTGGTGGTTACCTCTATTAAAAAGCTTTGTTTATATTTTCAAATATAAAGTATCTTTTAAATATAAACCAGTCAAGTTATAATAACAATGTTTTCAGCCTTACTCCGCACTTTACGTGAAAAGGTTTGTACAACTCATATTATGAAGGGCTCTTATAATTTTCCGTCGCAATTTTAACCAAGCTCTATAGATCCAGGTTTTTCAATTGAAAAATTGAAAATTTTTCGTAAATACCGTAAATTTTCATATAAAAAGAACAAGACCTATTTTTTTATAGAAAAATTCAATATGGCGCTGTTTTTCTAAAAAACAAACGAGAAAACTTTATCTTTATTCGATTATACATTAAACAGTATATTTTATAATGTATTGTACCTATACTTAGATATCTACTATTTATTCTATAATATTACAGTTCTATGAAACAATTTTAAAGCAGCAATTTTTCTATACAAATAACAAATTGCACCCTATAAAGGTGTAACAGTGAAAAATGATATAAATACATAACACTAACCAGTTGCAAGGTATGACGTCACAACGTTGATCGATGACGTCACAAGACTAACCTACATCGCAGAACTTTGTTATCTATTTGCGGCTTACTGCCATTTCACGACGCGATACACTTTATCATGTTGATGTATTGTAACAACAATGTAATAAGAATAAAAGTCTTGATTCAGTACAGGTAAATGACTAAAACACTTGCGCGAAGATAAATTGCTGATGGATTTAAGATGCCGTGCTGTTAATTCGGTCGCTAGAGTTTAGGTTCTTTTTTATGACGTTTTTATTAGCTTCATCTGTAGTTTTTATGTAACTTCTTTATACTGGAAATTGACCCACTTAACGGATTGATTTAATTCAAACTTTAAACACTTTATTATTTCGTTTTTAAGAAATGAGAATTTTGTTTAAGTAAAAAAAATCTATCACTAGGCGGGTTTCCAACACGCGTCTTTCGCTTTACCGGGGCAACTCTAGACCTCTTGGCCACTCGTTATCCCGCTAGAGAATAAAAAAAAAATAATTTGTTACATAATATGTAACAGAAAATATACAGAGATAAGTAATTGCAAGGATTTTTGTGCAGATTATGAACATTACTAAAGTAACCGTCATGAGAAGCTATAA
Organism: Colias eurytheme; assembly: GCF_061535395.1. Classification (NCBI taxonomy): domain Eukaryota; kingdom Metazoa; phylum Arthropoda; class Insecta; order Lepidoptera; family Pieridae; genus Colias; species Colias eurytheme. The sequence goes on along the minus strand of NC_142999.1, from coordinate 4,562,456 downwards.
ATTTTGTAAACAAGTGTTCAGGAGTTCACAACATTTGGACCAACAAAAAAAATGAATTTGTTTAAGATTTAATAAATTATTAAGTAACAAATATTAATTAACATAAATATTATTTAAGAATAATTATTCGTCAGATTCAGATGTTTCCATTTCTGTGTCAGAATCAGTGACATGTATCACGAAGCTGTCTACAGTTTTATCAATCATCTCATCGATTTTGGAATAAAAATTATCTTCTTCCTTGATAACATGCTCCACACAACGCTTCCAATTTTCCGAAGTAATCTGCTGCAGTCCCTCTTGTAATAATTGTTTTACCTCGTCAAATTTAAAATTTGTATTTTTGCGAGCAACATATCCTTTTACGTTGGCCCAAATTAGCTCAATTGGATTAAGCTCACAATGATATGGCGGGAGTCTCAATACTTCCACCTTATATTTTTTTGCAAGCTCGTCCACTACATAAGTTTTAAAATTGTCTTTAACATTTTTTACTTTTAGCAGTAATTCAGTCTTAATTTCATTGTCGTCGTAAGAAATATTCTTACTTACAAGCCAATTTTGTATATCATTTTTTTTCCAGGCAGTAGTAGGAATTCTTTCAAGACGCCTTGAGTGGTATGGTGCATTGTCCATTACCACTACTGCATTTTCTCCAAGTTTTGGGAGAACGTTTTCGAACCATTGTTCAAAATGTGTTGCATCCATTGATTCATGGTAATCTCCCGTCTTCTTGCATTCAAATATATTTTCACCGCCCTCTACAAAACCGTTCTCATTGCCGATATGGGTAATTATTAATCGTTTACCTTTTGACGTTGGGTTACGTGCACCAATGCTAAGTCCTTCTAGGAAAGCCTGCTTCTTACTTTTAACTTGTTTGTCTACCCAAGTTTTATTTACGGTATGTCCTGTAAAAACAATTAAACATTTGTTAATTAGCGTCTTGCGCAGTAAAAGAGTTGAAGTACATTATTATTAATACACACTTGTGATAGCCCTTAAGAACTAATGTCTCAAGGTCGGCGGCGCGTGGGTTATATTTATTTTGCAAATAGATTTGCAGTATCATACACATCACTTCACGGTAAAGGCGACGGTATTTGCTTACAATCAGGCGAACCGTATGGTAGTCTGCCGTTTCACTGCAATAAAAAAAAACACACTAACCTGCATTCACCCATGTCTCATCCATGTAAAATATCTGGCGATTTTGTTGTCTATAGTCTTTAATAGATTTCAAATATTTTCGCCGCCATATTGTTATGTCATCTCTATCAATAAGTGCGTTATTTCGCTGTCGTTTTATATATTTAAAGTTTAAATGCTTTATTAGCCGCCTGAGAGTTGTTTCGCTAAAATTTGGCATATCTTCATCGTCATTGACTGCCTGAAGAATCTTGGGAATTGTTGGTAATTGGCCATTTAAAAAGAAACTGTGAATTTTTTTCCTAATTACGGATTTATCAAAATCGTCTACTTTCTGATAAAATTTAGGCCTGTCTTTAGACTTGATAGGTGATTTTATTCCCTCTTCTGATTTATATTCTTTTAATATATTATACACAGATGCTATGCCAATTCCCAAAATCGATGCTGTTTTTTTATTTATTTCGGTTTTGTAGGGATATTCATTCGATGGCCAATTTTCTTTCACGTACTTATATACGTTGATCACCATATTTTTCTCATTAACCGTAAAGCTCGTCACCTGTAAAAATCACCGGTAGTCACTTGTCACACGAAGCTCAAGCTATATCTCCAGGTATACCAATTAACCTAACCAATTACTTCACAATTTAAAACCTACTTCTAATATTAACCTTAAGTTTCCAAAGATTAGCGCGTTTGAACAAACAACTCTTTCTTTTTACTTATTATATATTTTAGATAAATTGTATTACGCACCTTTTGACGTTTTTTTCGTGGCGAATTTATTTCCTTAGATGTACTGGCTACTGGCTCCATTATACGTAATAACAAATAAAATTAACGCAACAATTAAAGTAACAACAATAAAAAAGTGATAACGAAACAATAACAAAATTAACAATAACAACCAGATCCGCGATATATGCAAAGCAATGAAACAAACTCGTACGCATTCGAAACTCGAATGATGCGTTTATTTCAAAATGGCGTCCCGATAGTTCACAATCCCTGCGACGGACGCGTTCCGGTACCAAGAAACACAAACGATAGCGCTTTGCGTCGTTAAAATATGATCCGACTAAATTAAATAGGTTGTTACTTTCATATAACCCGTCTATATTTCATGTCGATTGAATATGGTCAATTTATTATTATCTCGCAGTATAAAATGTTTACTTAGTAAAAGATGTTTGTTTACATAATTTATAGCTTCTCGTGACGGGTACTTTAGGCCATTAGTTATTAGTTAGAGTTTATTAAACAGTAATTTGAGGAAGCATTGAAGAGTTATTTTTACGACATAAGGTTATATATTACCACATTAACATCGAACCTTCGTCCTTTCTGCCCGAACATAAAAACATACTCGGTTTACTGCCATTTGAAATATGGGAGAAATTTACTGGCAATCATTTTGCTATATTTTCTTTATGGTTTGATTTCCCATAAAAATTGGTCAGTAATTTGTCGCGTTATTAATGGTTGGTATCGTGATTGAAACTTTTGATATTAAAATTTCGCATTTAGTTTACAGAAAATACTATAAACCTATGCACTTATGCAGTGTGCATATGAAATATTGTTAACACTTCCTAAGAGTATTCTGAATAATTTATAGATGGTTTGAACATTCATAACTCTACTGAAATATAGCCAAGAAACAATGGTAATAATTTAAAGCTTGCGATTTAAACTTGAGAAGCTTTAGTTTAAGTTTTTGTTAACATAAAGAAAACGATTTAAAATGGATGCTTTGTAGAATTATTTAAATTAATTAGTAATTTAATATAGTATGTACATCAATTAAATATCTCACTTATAGCAAAAAAACCAGCTCAAAAATAGCATCAGGAAACAGTTCAATAAACATTATAGGTACACACATCTAAAAGTTCCTTGCAGTGCGCAACACACGTACCTCAATCTAAACCTATCCATTCTATGCAAATAAACGCGGCAATGCTATTCGTCTGCCTTAACGATCTCTGAGAGCCACAGAACGTATGTATCGTAATGTTTTCCTTGTACGTTGAAAATATTTCACTTTGGTGCAATAGATTTACCATTTGAACGTGCGTTTGCTGTATTGGTTAAGGATTAAACTTTAAAGGCTTCAATTCCTACTAGCAGCCAAGAATAAAGAAATACAGTTGGTTCGTGTATGTTCATATTATAATATTCCTTTTGAAAATGATCGATGATGACTCTTCTCATGACGTCTTCTTCATGACGTCACTTCTGCCCCTTACCATAAGCAGAAATTCGACTTAATTACAAAAATTCATTAGCAACATAATATTAATAAATGATGAAGTTCCAAAGGTTTTATTTCTTGCAGAAACTTTTAATGAGCCAGGGTACACTTAAAAAGGTCTGAGATCAACGGACAAGTGCCCGTTCGGGTCCCTGCTGTTCTAATAATAGCGGTAATGTCGACTCTCCGGTAATTTATGGTTGAAGATATTATATAAAGTATCTTTCCAGAAAACGTAATTTATTTTCTATATTATTAAAAGTAAATTACATTTCTTTGAAAGTATATTAAAAGCGGTCTTTATTACATAATTTCTCGGGAAATTAAAAGACTGGCTGTGTAGTTTTGCAGGCCAACTTTTAATCGAAGGTACCTAATTATATTTCCTAAACTGAGATCATACCCACATTAAATACTTATATATGCACATTAATTAAATGAAATAAAAAATATACCATTTAATATTAGGATTTGAAATAGATAAGAAGAGTCCGCTAATCCGATTACATGAAGGCTTAGGCAATAGACTTGCCAGACAAGAATTATAAAAGCGGGGAAATATTAATAGGTCCTGTAGACTCTACATTGTCTTGAAATCTCTTATTAGTTACATTTTCTAGCTTCCCTTTTATCTGGGGGCACGGTAGTGCCCCCGCCAAGACGAGCCAAGCGAAAGCGAAGCGCACGGGCACTACCTACCTTTTCTCGAAGCGCTTCGACGTTTTTTTGAACCCTCATAACTTGCGTTTGGATTATGCTAGATCAACAAAATTTTCGGGATATATTGTCAATAGCGGACTTATTGAACATATTAAGTTTTAATTACATTAGCTTTTATACTTCAGATTTTATCTATATCTAAAAAACGCTAATTTCGTCACTGACTCACTGATGATCATCAAAATTCTTAAGGTATTTCCTAATGTCCTAGAAAGCTGAAATTTTGTATGTAAGCTAGTATTAGCACACAAACAAGAAAAAAATTATAAAACTTGTAACTTTCATCCCCCAACCCCTTAAACTAGGGGATAGGAGTTTGTATGAGACCTGTAATTTTAAATTAAATTTTGATGACGCTAGAGGTCTAATCTAATAATCTAAAACTTGGTTCCTCTAGATATTTATATGTATAGGTACTCCTTGTTAAAAAAAAAATTAAAAATTTAATCGACATATATTGAGACATATACTTCAGATCAGATCATATAAATATGAATGAATAGAAGTGTTGCGAACGTCTCCTGCCTCTTACGTCCACACAGTAGCTAAAAATAAAAAAAATTGTCCTTGACAAGAGAGTGGGCTATAAAAAAAGGCGTCTCTGATGTGCAAGAAATACACCCCAAAAAAAGAAGAAAAAAATAAAAAAAAAATTGTTACAAACAACTTACAAAAAGAAATGAAATCCCACCAAAAACATTTTCATGTAAAATGTTGCCAAGACGAGCCCATATGACTCGCACTGTCAAAAAGTTATCAGATGTCATGTAGAGCCAAGCTTCTAACACTACACGCCCTAACTCTACAAGGCCTAACTTCACAAACTCTACACCTTAGTCAAAATATGTGGCTTGGCCGTTCGTTACTACAAGAACTATTGTATAACACAAAAGTAATGAACAGTGAATTAATTTTTCACCTTACGCCGATGTGAATGTAGCGAAATGGCCAAGCCACATATTTTGACTAAGGTGTAGAGTTTGTGAAGTTAGGCCTTGTAGAGTTAGGGCGTGTAGTGTTAGAAGCTTGGCTCTACATGAGATCTGATAACTTTTTGACAGTGCGAGTCATATGGGCTCGTCTTGGCAACATTTTACATGAAAATGTTTTTGGTGGGATCTTATTTTGTCAAGTTGTGTTAGTTAGTAACATTTAATATGAGAAATAAAGAATAAAAATGATAAAAATCACAAAATAATGATAAGAACTACTTGTAACGAGGGTCACTTCATTCGTTGTTTCGGCGTTGGCAGTTTCTTTTGTAAAAAAGTAGTAAGTGATCCTCTCAAATATTCCAATTTAATTAACTAAATTATTGTAGCATTTATACACAAATTGATTTCATATCTTTGTACCAAAAATACCTCCTTGAACGTTTATTGAATCCCGCGATCAATTCAGGTTTAACATTAAAATCCATTTCCGATTTATCTGAGCCAGCAGCCATTCCACTTATTCCATCGTATGCTTGATTTAAATAAGCTTTACTTAACCCTAGAAAGATAGTCTGCGTCAAAATGACTCCTGCGTTTTCGAAATATAGCTGTATCTTTTTAAATGTCGCGAATCCATAACTGTGCTTATAGGACATTTCATAAGTCACTGAGAGCTAACCTATTGTATAGGTGTCAATAAAGTTAGTGTAACCGATTTTGAAATATAACGACTACGTGAGTCAAAATTACGCATGATTATCTTTACCGTGACTTTTAAGATTTTGACTTCTATGGTAGTTTGAATATTTTTTGGCTTATTATTACTGTATATTGTGACTTATGTTAAAAATTTATTTTTATACATATTGAAGAAAATATAGAAAACATTTGGGAATAGAAAATTGGAAGAATATTGTATACTAGCCGCTCTTATGCAAAGCGATGAGGGTCCCTGTAAAGAAATCGATAGTGAAGTAGGAGGACTACGAAATTGAAGATAGAATGAATTGAAGTAAAGTGACACAGAAGAAGCTTTTCCCGGTGAGGTACAAAGCAAAAATGATATATTACATTCAAGAAAAAGGCGGAGTAGATGCATTAGACCGAATGTTCAATAGTAGCTAGACAATGAGATGGCCAATGGCTTTATTTTATAGAATCAATAAAATTGCCTGCATATTGCATATTAAATTTATAGCCACAATGTTAACAACAAAGCACAAAAACATCTGAGTCAAAAAAACATGAAATATAGAAGCATGGAACTGTCTTTTTTGTTTATGCGTGGGTGTTTAGAATCACCAGCTTTGATAAGATATTTGCGTGATAATATCTCCAATTTGTTACCAAATGAAGTATCTGGTACATCGTAAGAAAGTACTGAGGAGGCCTTCGAAAAAAAACGTAGTTACTATACTTTTTGTCCTTCTGAAATATGACGAAAGGCAAATTCCTCCTGCAAAAAATGTAACATAGTTATATGTCGTGAGCATACGATGATATGTGCTAAACTTGTTTTTCACTATTTTTTTATATAACTATATGTACAAAATATATATAACATATAAAAAAGTCTGATAATTGTGGTCAAAAATAAGTTTTTATTAGAAATAATACGAGTTACAAGAATTGTAGATTTAAAGCAGACGTATAATGTTTTCGTTTTTTTATATGTATAAAAATAATTAAAAATAAATTATTTGTAATATTAATTATTCTAATATAACTGTAAATATATAATAACTTACAATTTATAGAAAAAAAAACAATACACCTCGACTTAGAGCTAACTAAGAAACATGCGTAAATTTGACGCATGACTATCTTTCCCGTACTACTCAATATGATTATCTTTCTAGGGTTAAAGTGGAATTTCGTTATCATTTCATATTGTACATTTCTTACAATTAATAAAAACGAGTGTAAACTGTATTTATCAACTTTAATTTCAACAACATCCAATGCATCCCCTACTTTACATGTTTGATTTGGAAGCATCATGTCAGTACATCTCAAATTTGAAACAACGCGTACAAAGAAAATCCTCTCTTTTATAAAGAATAGTATTTCTTTTATATATCTGTAGATTGAAAATATCTCTTGAAGACAATATCGCACACGCGTCGCTATATCACACACAATCAGTGTTTAGATCAAATTTCAAATTATACCGATATAAGAATTCCTTTAGAAAAGATAATCTCATTGCTGGATATAGAGTTAACCTCTAGAGACGCTGCTTTAATAGAGAAAACGTTCCATTCTATTCTGCTGCAATTCTTGAAGTTATATCCAAGATTTATCTTCATTTTTCATGAAATTTTCCAGTGTTTGTTTGTAATAACGCGTTTCAAATATTGATTTTACATTGGAGATATTCCCGACGGTGAAGATTTCTCAATTTTTTTAATTTGACTTTATACTGTTTATATTTATAAGACTTGAATCTCGACCTGTTTAAATGTAATAATCATCTTTATTATATGCTTTAATTTTATTAAAGTTCATCATTCAAGCACAAATCCTTTAGAAAATTACAAAGTAACACGAATCAGAAAATTCCAAACCCCACGATGAGCCAAATAAACAGGCATTTTATTATCAATCTACATTAATGTTATTTGCCCAAATTTGACTCGAATATTAGGGTCCTCTTCACAAGGATAATGTGAATATTTTGGTGAGATATTTTCCTTTTTTGTTAAGAGCCATTCTGTCACGTTCCTACTGTCCGCTGGAACTCTTCATCACGACTAATCCTATTGTACTTTTAGTACCTAATAAAATAATATACGAATTATATGACGCCTAGTAAACATTTATTGCCCTTTCGTGTTTGCATATAAAATCCTACAGCCTCATTTATTACATTAGCGTGTAGATTGTAGGTATAGGTTAATGTTTTAAATTGCAGAATTTAATAATTATTCGTGGTAAAGCTAGGGATTTAATAATATTGTGATTGTTTCCTTCAGTTACTAACTAGTTATTAAGAACTTTTAAATTCATTTAATTACATGATTAGCATCCTGTTTTGTAGTCATCATCATGTTAATATTTTGAAAAGTAATATAAAGGTAAAATGGATCTAGTACAATTATAATTGTGAAAACATTATATTTTAGATTACACAAACTTTTAACTTACCATACTACCATGCTCTTCAAGTAATGACTACGTTGGTTTGACATCGGTTCCTGTGACTATATGTAAATATTCCCCTTATCTCAAATCGTTCCTACCGAAAACAGTATCAAATGAATCAAAGAGACCGAAGGAATCATTATACACTCAGCATTCAACCATTTCCGCGCCACGGAATCGATTTGATTCCGCGACTGCTGGCATATAAATTAAATCCCGTCAAGCGAACACGATACGGCCTAAATAAAAAGTGTCGTGTCGCACAAACAGTACTATTGATTTATTGTTGTTATCTGTTGCTTGATATGTGAAACAAGTGAAGCCTTGACAACAATCCGTTTGAATCAGGATTCAGTCTATTCCTTGTGAAATAGAGTATGAGAGGTCATACGGTATTTTTGATATGATAAAATGTACCTAATTCGGTAAACAGCAGACTCCGGCTCGTCTTTCTATTGTATTTATATGAAGTAAAGTGCACACAAGTATAAAAATTTGAATTAAAATATCAAAGCTAAAGCTTGTATTCGTTAAAATTAAAGGCATTTTGGAAGCTCTTAATAAATTTGATTAAGCTAGTAGATATAGTTTTATATTATGCACATACATAGGGAAATATGCACATTCAAGAGCTGCAGTTCCCCTTGACCCCATTCAGAAGTGATTTTCAATATGGAAATCGTAATCGTTGAACTTTAATGAGAATGTAATTAACCGTTTTATGTATGAATGATCTCATTATGAAAGTTATTATGGTTGGGGTTCAAACCACCATTTTATTGCCATATTGTATCTAAAATGCAATATGGCAATTGGCAATGCATATTCAGTTCACAAAAGATTCAATCATATATATAATTATTCATAAGTCATAACTATAGTTTAATAGAACGCTATTTAAAAATGTTAAAACATCAAAATATTTAGTTTTATTTTTTCATTTACACCAATTACTTAATCTAAACCCTAAAACAAAAATACTTGCCTATAAATTACATTCCAGTCTGTCAATCCCGAACACTGGAATCTCGCAAATCGTATCGATCTCCACAATCCTGTGATGAGAGTTGACAAGAAGCATCCATCGCAGACAACCAATTAATGATACAAGATAAACCATTCGACTCTGCTTCCTGCAACTTTGTGATATAAAAGGAGATGTAATTTATGTTTTTGATTCTGCGAAATGTTATAAAGAATGTTATTTGAGCAAATATGACATGTTCAGTCTTTGATAGTATCTGGAAAAGGTGTGAGACAAAAATGAATACCTATCACGACGAAATACAACTTATTGGAAGAAAAATTATTCTTCTGCTCAAAATTGCACTTTATTTGTAGTATTTTCTATGGATTTGTCTAAATTCGGACTGCACTTCTGCATCTCTAAAATCAAATATTAGCTGGACAATGGACATACTGAATAACATTAAAAAACTGACCAATTCCTTGACGTCAATTTTAAACGTCTAAAACTAACATGGCCATATTTCTGCGAACATTTAATTTCACTAGAGGAAATTAAAACAAATTCTATTTTTACCATTTTATAATACAAATTTTAACAAGTTGTTTCTTACATTACATATAGGTACAATGCACAAATCACTAGGCTAAGGATTTGTGATAGCCTTTATAAATTATTTGTTTAGACCTAACATTTTATGTCTTCCTTGAATTCAACTATCACATACCGTAGCTTCTTGGAAGTTCAGTTATACCTTTGCTCCAATGATGTACGTTTGTTACACTCAAGAGTTCCGAGATGAAAATAAAATTGATCTAGGAAATTCAATCAGAATATAAATTATGTTCCTATACGGAGAAGTATGTCTCAATTAAATTTAATAAAAATAAGGAGAAATAGAGATCGAATATTATATTTTAAATGCAAGAGATGCACTGAATTCCAACCTCTAATCTTTTGGGCATTGTTTAGTATACTATAAGAAGACATTAATTATGAATGACGAAATGGTATCATATTTTATTATACAGCAGTATGAGTTCTGCTCGTGTGGTATCCCAATAAATTGTAGGTATCTTTCTTGTACGTTATTTCACACCAGAAGCTATGTATATCATATTTAAACATGTACATTCATTCTCTGAGTTTTGTGTATCTTATTTAACACAGTTAACATCCTAAGCTGAATGAATTCAGAGAGATTAACACGTTCCAATTGATAGGTATGTAAGTTTTTATTATATAGTTTTATAGTGTTTTATAATTCTAGATGCAATTTGATACCCACCTACGCTTTAAGAACTAAATTAAAGCTTCACAGAAGCCTGCTATCGATATTCTGTAGTAATTAGAAACCAGTAATTAACCCAAACTATTGATTGTTATCCATATAATTTAAATTCTAAGTTTTCTTGGAAACGTTGCTTGAACGAGTTCGTGGAAAGCATAAAATATAATTAAACTAATTATTGATTTAAGATATACCATTGAAATCAACAGTCTCAAAATTTATAAGGAAATGATTTGGCCTTTGATGTATGTCTGTGTATATTATTAAAATTTACATTAATATCGTAATGTAGGTATATAATATATATAGGTACCTCGTGAATTCTTACACGTGTGGATCTACAGAACACCTTTAAGATTTATTTCAATTGCACTGCAAAATAATATAATTACTTCATTGCAAAATTTACTAATAACTTAGGTATCTACATTAAAAAGCTATAACAACTAACAACTGTGCTTATCCAGATCTAGTTAAGCACAGTTAAAAATTGAAAATGCGTTAAGAAGATCGTTTCCAGCAATCTTCATTTATATTTTCTTCGACGTCTGTAACAAATGATCGGAAATAAATGACTTCCGATTCTTGCGACACGAAATCCAAGATTCATTATTTTTATATGTGCGACTTGACACAGATCGAAGTAAAAGTTAATGATGGTAATTGAATCGATACTAATTACTCTGATTTATTTATTTATAATCCTTATTATAGGTAATATATTATGTATATAAATTTATATCAAATCAAATTCAACAAGGTTATATATGCCTGGTATCTAATAGTTACTTAAAACTTTGCAATAATCCAACACGGTAGCCTTGTATGAGTAGGAGAAATCATATGTCCTTAAACCTATGATTTTTAGACATGCCGGTGCCGCCGCGGTATATTCACCCAGACTATGTAGTTACGATGCAGTCGATTTTGAAAGCTCGTTTACTATGGAACCCCTTTTATCGGCCCCCATTGCCCACTTTATATATTTACAGCGATTATTTTTATTCCCTTGCAGTATACCATAAAGTGTAACTCATCGCGCTTAAACAATAAAATTGATTTCATGAAATCCATACTTACTCGTCTAGACAGTTTGAAACGCATTTACACGAGTATAAAGCACGTGTAGAATTAAAAGGAAGATTTCTTTTACATTTTTGTACATTAATAAAACATCTCGTGGCTTTTCTGAATATATTCCTCCTTTGAATATATCATATTAGGTATAGTCGTTCGCTACACAACTGCATAAATATTTACATATTTACTTTGTGAGATCGTCCCTAGAGTCCCCTTCTTAACACAAATTCGAATGAAAATTTCGAATTTGTGTTAAGAAATTGAAATGATATCTTAATATATATATATATAAATCTCGTGTCACAATGTTTGTCCTCAATGGACTCCTAAACCGATTATAATAAAATTCGCACACCATGTGCAGTTCGATCCAAGTACTGAGACTGGATAGTTTAAATATGTAGGTATCACGGGCGAAGCCGGGGCGGACCGCTAGTAAATTTATAAAGCATTTGAATGCAAAAAATATCAATTTCAATTGAAATGGTCTTAATTTATTTTGTGTAGGTAATGTTTTAATTTTTACTGGGTGACTGAATGTTCATTCAGTGATAATAAAGTGTGCATCTCTTTTTTTTAATAAGTGCGCTTAAAAAATCTCGCTGAATTATCAAATCGATCTGAGCTCGAGTTTCGCTAAGTTTTCAATTTTTTCATAAATTTTTTTTAATATAGTTGATTTCCAGTTATTACATTTCAATTAAAAAAAAAGGTATTTTTTTGGTGATAAAATTTTCCAACTTTTATTATCAAAATTTTCCGTGAATTATTTATGCTTTAATAATATGGAATCGCATAAAGTTTTCAACTTTTCACAGGAATTAAATAAAATAATAAGAACAATTTTACCACCCACTTTGTTTAATTCTACTTTCCCAGAAATATAATATCTGATGTTCTGCGAAAAAAGGGAACAGTTTAACAAGGAATGTAAAAATAAAATCAGCTCTTTGTTCATATTATATTTATTTATTTTATAATACATTTGTGACGCGAAATGTTGTGCTTGACACAAAGGAACTTCAAATAATTACATCTTTTACCGATTATTTTCATACAAATAATAATATGATACAGTTCAACATATTATCATAATATAAATTAAATCTTCCATATATTCTATATTATTATAAAACATCTACTATCTACTACATAAATTCTTATCATACTATAATACGAATTCCATTGCATTTTTCATCTACGGTGTTATTTTTAAATATATCTACAAGAGTGTAAACACATATAAAACACAAATGCTTACTGGCCTTTTTAAATTAAAAATAAATATTTACATAAATTAATAACAACTCGTATAGATTCAATAAATAATTTCGAGTATTTAGGACTTGAGCTCATTGACTAGAAAAGCACTTTTAAGCTTATAGACATATAGATTTCAATATTTATACAACATTTAGAAATTCAATACGTTACAAAGGTAAGGGAATATAAAAGGTCAGTAAAAATACTACGGGGTCTAGTAAATACAATAGTATTTCCTAAATCTTATATTACACATCTCACTACGACTTTCTGATCCACCGTTTTCGCGGTTTCCTTACCAATAAATATATTATCTGGTATATATTCGTCAGCATAACCTAATTACTAATTAAAATTCGGAGTAGGTTGGTCACCCACAACTAAACTAACTCTGGATTTAACCTAATATTGACTAGAGTAGGTGCTTTGCACTACGGTATATTAAAACTTTATTTTATTCAACATCAATATAATATATTAACACAAACAATATTTAGACCGTTACCACATTACTTATCTATCTTTGGTTTTATGTTTTTAACGTCATTCGTATTATTAATTGTGCTGTTAAATCGATTAACAACATCTCGTACTTTTCCTTTATTAATGACTAGTTCTTTATCATAAGTGGGGGTTATTATTTCTTTGGCGTTACCATTGCACAGTTTGTTAGTAGATAATGTATTGAAAGTAGCGCTTTGAGATAGTTTTATTTCTCTAACAGCGCTGTCTATATTATTGATGAGATCTTTAGCTACAAACGTGGCTATTTCATGTTTAATACGATCTCTTTCATTGGATATTTCTGCTAAGGTCATAATATTAGTATCTTTGGTTCCATTTCGTTTGGGACTGTCGCTGTGTGTGAGGGAATGTGAAGCTGGACTATCTGGACCTTGAAATGTTATACTAGGGTTTACATTAATGTTTTCGTTACAAGTTTCTTGGTATTGTGCCTCGTTTTGCCCTTTTTCGCCGAGCAGCCAATATGTCGTCATTTTGCCTTTACCCTGTGATGTGGAAATAAAATTAAAATTTTAAACTAGCCCATTGTTGAAAGAGCAATTCACCATATTTTTATACATCGATCAATTTGTAATCAAGTTTATATCATTAAATATTAATCGGCATTGCTTCTAGCTATTTTCAAACTTCTTCTGATAATAAGGACAAAATTCAATCATCCGTAAATAGCGCAAATTGTTTCTTGGAAATCTAATTTTATACACTGTAAGAAAGGTCAACGAGTTATGAATTTGATTTACGTTAATTATAAATATGAATATTACCTTCATAGTAATTTCTCCTCGACAAGCAAGATCGAAACAGTCATACAAATCGAGTACTTCTTTAGTTTTGGGGCTAACATGTATTTTCAATGCTTCGCCATGAGATTCCATTCTAGACGCAGTGTTTACTGTATCTCCGAAGAGACAATATCTGGGCATCTTTAGGCCGACAACACCAGCCACGCAAGGTCCTAGAAAGGATTAAATCATTGTCTCAATCAACTCAAAACTAATATTTTAAATACAAATAATTGTTATGAATGGGATGTAGTAATATGTAGTTAACTTCAAAATAATATAAAGAGTTAGACCAAAAAATTTAGTAGGTACCTATTCGTTATCTTTTAATTGAAAAGCGATCCCATCTTGCAATAAAATAATTAATAATTATTATTCTTTGCTTTTATCTTCAGGATAGAAAACAACGCAGGTTCAGCCAGTATCACCATTGACTAATTAAATATATTTTTTTAAAGAAATACATCATTTTAAATGCTAGTGCCTGCTGATCCCCTACTAATATTATTACCTGCATACACTGCCTCTCCATATAATACCTACCTGTAATACACACAATGTAAAGAGCGGCATCTCTGCAACAATTTTACCTGTGTACATGCCTCCCCAATATTACCTGTGTACATGCCTCCCCAAAAACATTACCTGTGTACATGCCTCCCCAATATTACCTGTGTGCATGCCTCCCCAAAAACATTACCTGTGTACATGCCTCCCCAATATTACCTGTGTGCATGCCTCCCCAAAAACATTACCTGTGTACATGCCTCCCCAATATTACCTGTGTACATGCCTCCCCAAAAACATTACCTGTGTACATGCCTCCCCAATATTACCTGTGTACATGCCTCCCCAAAAACATTACCTGTGTACATGCCTCCCCAATATTACCTGTGTGCATGCCTCCCCAAAAACATTACCTGTGTACATGCCTCCCCAATATTACCTGTGTACATGCCTCCCCAAAAACATTACCTGTGTACATGCCTCCCCAATATTACCTGTATGCATGCCGATCCTCAACAACAGTCTTTCCCCGGGTCGGTGAGGCACGGTTTTAAGTCGCACCGCATTGAGCAAAGCGAGCGACATGCGCGCGATTTCTGCGGCGTGTCTGTTGCCGTTACGCATGGGAAGCCCTGATACTACCATGTATGCGTCGCCTATTGTTTCCACCTAATAAAAAGTGTTTTATGAACAAAGATATTGTTTTTAAATTCTAAATAATCTTTTGTTCGCTGTACTAAGAACGTACAAGAGTATTTGTGAAAGCGGGAGATTTTTGGTAACTAGATACACAAGGCAATACAATAATGTGATCATATTATTATGTATGATCGGATGGAACAAATTAATTATGTATTATATAACTTTGACCCGTCTGTTCAAAATGAAATACCACGTACTACACCTACGCAAAAGGTTCTTGGAAAATAAATTCATTAATTCATTTTGCAAAAATACGTATATATGTCTATAGATAGAAAAACCATTAATGACAATGTTGTTAAAGGATTGGAATTTGGAACCCTCGTGTACGTAATAAGGCGGTTGCGATGAGCGAGATTGGTTTTTCAAATAAGATCCAATCCCTTACAAAAACTGGATTTCAACATTCGAGAGAATTTCAGTAAAATGTTTTCGAATATTTAAAATTGGTTGTATTTAGACCATTCTCTTTAACCACGCAGGGTCATGGTCTAACATCAAAAACTGATAGAATTGTGTTACTACCACTGCTAGCTACACAATTCTACTGCAGATACTATTAAAATTAACAGTTAAGATAATGTCAAAAGTTGTAAAGATAGGTAAAATATGTACAAATATAACTTTAATGGACATAATTATAATAACATTTTAATGCCATAAATATGAATCAATAAAATTGTAAATGACTATCAATAATTTATTTTCACAGAAAACTAAAATTCAGAGTGCATAATTCCTTACCTTATAAACATCGAAATTCTCGATGATCGAGTCGAAGCTAGTGTACAGATCGTTCAGTAGGTCAACGACCTCGAGTGGGGTAGATTCGGCTGACAGTTGCGTGAAACCAATTATATCGCTGAAGTAGATCGTCACTTGGTCGTACGTTTCTGCCATCACTGGCTGGCCCATTATTAGTTGTGATGCTACGGATCTGACAAAGATTATGCTCGATTTTAGACTCGTCAAAGTATTCTTCGTTTTGTGCAATAGATACATTATTAAATTATTTTTCTGTGACGCTACGGATCTAGTGGCAAAGAATATGTACGATTTTAGACCCGCCAAAGTCTTCATCACCTTTTATACCAATACATTGTTGAACTATTCATCTATTTACTTATGACTTCAATATGAATGCCACAGTGGCAAATAATGCAGATGATAAAAAATACTTGACTATACGTAACCATCATTGAACAAACAAATTTGCTGCTTATAAAAGCTCTATCGCAATGTAACAAACATTTGCAAGTTACGAAAATAACAATTACTTACATAAAACTTTAAGAATATCTATACAGTACAAGATGATGTATTAATATTTAGACAAATGTGAAATGTACCTATCCCATACTCCCGTAAAGTGTCCCTTAAGAGTACGCAATAGACCGTATATTTCACATCCGCTGTCGTATTATTCCAATTTTATTGCCCTCTACGTCAACATGGGCTCAAATCTAAAACCTCCAGATTATTACGCTCAACTTATAACAACGTATGTACTATATATATCATATTATATACCACAATTTGTTACAATACCGCTAAAATAGACCGGGGAGTTTATTAGAACCTTTTTAGGAAAGGAGTTTTTCTTGGGATAAATGGCGTTATTCCAAGAAGATTTATGGTCTTCAAAACGTTTCCTACATTTTTATCTTTACCTGATCGTAAAACTATATATTGCCTCATGAAATAATATTCTGTGCGAAGATAGTATTACTTATATTATACATTTGATTTGATTAGATTTAATTTGTTGCACTTAACTATTATTTGTATATAGGTTTTTATTTAATCATTTGAAGTTTAAATTGGATGATGACAGATAAGATTTATGTTTTAAACAAATCGCAATTCAAAACAGCTTAAATTCTGTATAAACATTTCGTGTTTCCTTGTAGAAATGTGGAAATAAATCCATAGTATGGAACCTTCCATTACTATGGATACTCGGTATCAAATAGGACCGGTGGGAGATATAACATCGTAACGTTATAAATTACTTTTATAATACTCCAGATGTAGTTTCCAAACAATAGATATTTATTGAGAAAACTCGTATTATATATACATTATTATCTACACGTGTATAATCCAAGGTATTTTTATATAGACCAAACTTTTCTAGTTCTCTTTTCCCTTGGGAAACTCCAATAAACGAATCATAGAGCTCATGAAATTTATGACTCCTAGTGGAATGTTTCCAGAAATACTGAAATAGAAGTACCTACTTTTTCTTACGATTTTTTATACCTTATTTTGTATCTATCCTCGTAATAGTTAAATAAAATAAAAATATAATTTTAATGCAAAAACTGCAAGGAGTCATTTACAAGTAGCAGGAACTTTGTCTTCACAAGTTCTATTTATTTTAAAAGTAATAATTGTGTTATTTTATTTACTCTTTACATCTCTCAATTGAGGTTCGTTCAAACTGTATATTTTAATTGCCATGTTTCACAGGAATACTAATTAATTAGCTAAATGTAAGAAAAGTAGAAGCAGTGTTTACAATTTTACCATACCATACCATTTTGTACTTATATTGAATAGTTTTCTTGTATTTAACTATACAGTCACCAAACCTAATTAAGCTTCTTAAAACGTAATGCACATTTAATCACTGGTAAGCTAGATTAACCGAAGTTTCCAAAAGAGCCTTAAGTAGCTACAGACCCTTATTTTTCTCGACGTAATTAGCCTTCTTGACTCAATGGTCCTAATTAAGGAGGAAAACCAAAAAGCTTCATATGTAAATTAAATGAATGTTGAAGAAGTATATTTAACTGCAGTGGTTTCAAATTTAGGAAACAATACCTATACTGAATACAGTATTAAAAATATATTAAAAAGAAGACTTTTTATTTCTACAAAACACGTTGGTATATGTTGTTTTATGCACCTTAATTATGTACATATAAAGAAGATACTGACTTTATAATACTCCTACTGAGATGCAAGTCTAAAATAGTAGATATCAAAATATCTTATATTACTAAGGGCCGATTTTTCAATGCTTGGATAAAACTTTTCCGTCCAATAAGTTAAACTACCATTTTAAAAACGTATTCTAACTGTCCGTATTTGACAGTTTACGTGACATTTTAATATTATCGTGTAATACTTTATTGGACGGATAAGTTTTATCCAAGCATTGAAAAATCGGCCCTTATAGTATAAAAGTACTTACTTTGGTAGTAACTGATAGAGCAATTCCTCGCATTTCCTCTTTTCCTCCAAATAATCGGATGTCCTTTCTTCCACGAGAGCTTCTAGATTGTTCGCGTATTGTTCCACTTGAGTTAATAGCATGTCCAGGCGAGTCGATGTTTCGCAGTCCCTGTTAATACTAGTAGTTTTAAAGTATATAGGTTTTCATAATAATCTTTTGAAATATTATAAAATTTATATATCACATTACATAATGTATTATAGAATTTATAACTAATTTTGTCTCTTAGGATAATGTCTATTCTTGGATTTAATAAACCTATTTGTGAATAAGAACCTTCAGTTGCTGTTCTTCTAAATTATTGGTTGGTGGTTGAAATTTAAACTACTGATAGCGTGTGCTTAATAATTTTCTCCAAGATTTTCACACTTCAAAGAGAACTAAAGTGCATTAAAATTACCACATTGGTTTTCAACGAAACAACCCAAACACAATCATAATCTTAATAACATAAGAAATAATGAAATACTCACTTATTGATCCTATGAATATTTTCCTTGAGCGCAGAGAAGTCAGGTCGGTCATCATCAGGCAATGTCCAAGGTGGTTCTCCAGTTAACGATTGTCGAGGTGATACTGATAATGGTGATGTACCACGATTGCGCATCTCTGCATTACCTAATAATGATATTTAATTTGTTCGTATAAAAGTGGTTTAGAAACTAAACATTACAATTATTATTGTCCTTCCTATACAAGGGGCTTACAACAAGGACAATTACAATTGAATTACAACGAGGTAGTTAACTAAGTATACAAGTTCGATACGAATATGTATATTTATACCTACTTTTTTATATTTATAGCTATACTAGCGGTCCGCCCCGGCTTCGCCCGTGGTACATATTTACGTTTTCTCTACATAAAAACCATCCTCGTACTTCAAGGAATATAATAAAAAAAGAATTATCGAAATCGGTTCAGCCGTTCTCGAGTTATGCGCTTACCAACACATTTTGCGATTCATTTTTATATATAAGAAGACTAGCGGTCCGCCCCGGCTTCGCCCGTGGTACATATTTACGTTTTCTCTACATAAAAACCATCCTCGTACTTCAAGGAATATAATAAAAAAAGAATTATCGAAATCGGTTCAGTCGTTCTCGAGTTATGCGCTTACCAACACATTTTGCGATTCATTTTTATATATAAGAAGAAGACTAGCGGTCCGCCCCGGCTTCGCCCGTGGTTTACGTTTTCTCTACATAAAAACCATCCTCGTACTTCAAGGAATATAATAAAAAAAGAATTATCGAAATCGGTTCAGCCGTTCTCGAGTTATGCGCTTACCAACACATTTTGCGATTCATTTTTATATATAAGATTTGTAAGAGTATTTATGAAACTATTGTTATGTATATTATCGTGAAAAATTTATATTTTGTCAAGCTCTTTCTGTCAATAAACATTTCACAAATTGTTCGTAATTCCGTTACAATAACAGACTTTTATTATTGTATTGTATTGTATTGCATTAGCCTGTTGTGTTCCAATGCTGAGCAAAGGCCTCCCCAAAGCTCTTTTATTATACTTAATATTAAACAATTTCAATGTAAATGTGAAATACGAATTGTGATGGAGATATCCTAAATATTGAAATAGTATTTCCAGCAATATAACGTTTTGCTTCATAAATGAGCAATGGTGATGAGTTTATAAGTTGCAAACGACAGTTGAAATTGTTGGTCTTTGCTCAAAGCCTCAAACTTTGACTGTGGTTTGACCCTAGACATAACAGTTTATTATTAACGTGGGTATGAACTCTTGATCCGCAATTGCTCGTAAAAACTTTAACATAGTTACAATATTATATCAATGTAATAATCTATGTTTTCGCAAATAGTTTGGTTGTAACTTTTACATTATGTTAAGCTATGGTAAAACATATATTATAAATCCATTGAGATATACGTAGTAATATTATCTCAATGTATAAATCTTTATAAATCTACATGTTTATCCAATTTCACCTAATTATGTTCCGAAACTTTTTAACTACAGGAAAGCGCCATACACACCAAACATTTTAAAATAAACTTTCAATTTCTATAGATAACGTTATAATATTGCACCAATATTACTTACACCAATTGTTATTTAAAACAATACCTCAAGCTATCAATACAAGGCTCAATATCAAACATATTTTATATTCGAAATATACAGAGCAAACATATTCGCATCGGTAAATATAAGTGCATGCAGGCATTCCAACCGTTCAGTAATGTATACGTATTGCATTTCAGTCACATGTCTTGAAAAATACACGCTCGAAAGAGGTGGAAATGGTAAAAATTTCTCCGTTTGAATATAAATTGCACTAGCTCTGCAATTGGAATTGTAAAATAGGGCTTTTTTCAGTAAGAACTCAGGTTAACGATGTAGGATCAAGTTGGGTTATGGGTATGCGTTTTGTTCTTTAGGTAAAACATGTTTAATTTATGCCATTTTGTGTTAATTTAATTTATTATATTCTGTATTCGATAAGCATTTTAAAAGGCTATGATATAGAATTTGATTATCCATCAAGATTAAAATATGACAAAATAATGTATTATATTATATGTATACTTACTTAAAACAAAAATGAAAAACGGAATTAATGAGAAAATCGAAATTATTCACATTCATGAACAATTTAAATTCTCTACAAGCACGAAAACCTAATAAGCACGAAATCCTAACAAATACCATTAAAAACTTACGCTTGAACTTATCTTCCAATATGGCGGCACAATAATCGCAAGCCAATGTGCAATGTGGCCTCCGGGACTCCAGAAGCGGGCTGACTGCGCGGCGAGGACTCGGCGAGTCGTTCCCGCCGGGCGGCACCAGAGACATCTTCCCGCTAAAACAACGTTTTTTTTTTAATTCTTTATGGCCAGTGTGCAAGTGCAAGTTTCTTTATAAAAAAAATCTGATAGTTTATTTTTAAATTATATTCTATTTTGTAAATTAATATGTCTATTTTATTTTATATCAGATTATTATAATTTATAAATTGAACAAAAATTTGATAAAACTTTCATCTTTTTTTCTATCCATTTTTTTTTTCAGTGCAACTGGCAATTCCTTGCCTATGAATGTTCGATTATTTGAAATTTGAATTCAGTACATAACAGATAATGATTATAGGTAATTGGAGAGTGCATATTTTCTTAATTTTTTTACTTAAGTAATTCATAGTTCTAATTAGGTAAGTATTTTATTTTTATTTACTCTGTGGCTGATTCAGGCTGTTACGAATATAATATTACCGAATTATCTTCTTATTTCAACCTACATTCAAGATCATCCGAACCCGTAACAAAATAGGAAAAATGACATAAAACAAAGCATCCAAACACGTAGAGAAACAGCGCTGAATTCAGATGTTTCCCAACAAGTGTTTACGAAGATTTACGGCCAACCCTCGCCACGCCTGTACTTTATTACGTGTGTAATACAATGGCCAGAAAGGGGCTTTTATCACGTATTGTACCAATAGGTATACAACGCGGGTTTAGAACAAACATCAAGGTAATCTTTTCAAGTCAGAGCTGATTGTTGTTACGAATTCCAAACTTTACTTTGTTTGCAGGTACGCAAGATATTATCATAGTAGGTATGTATAACATATTATTGCGTGCTACCGTTTGATTCAGGAAGACTCGGTCGTGGTTAGGTAAAGAGAAAGACCACAGGACCAGCTGCAGCTTATCTTGGTCTAGGAAGCACAAAGAGGCCACGAATTCTTGAATGCAGGTAGTTATTAATATTTTAATTTTTCAATACGTAACTTTTTATAGTTAAAATTTTTAACGAACACACACAATTCAGGTGAACCTGAAGATGTTGTACCTTTTTTTTATAGTGGAGAATGCATTTAGGCATACCCAGGGCACTCGGGGGAAGAGCCCTGGGTTATATCTAAGGTTATATCGGACTCACCCTGCTGAGTGCAGGGTCCAGGGTGTTGGGCCGTGGGTATCTTTGGAAGATTTCCCCACTATAAAAAAAAAAAAAAAAAAAAAGGGTCCAGGGTGTTCCGCCGCGCCGTGCCGCTTTATTGACGGGGCCGCGGGTATTCGGTAGAACCGCGTCCGCAGAAAGATGATGTACCTAACGGGGCGGGTAGTAGTTTTTATGTACAAAAGTGGAACAAGTGAATCGTTTATTTCTTTTAAAATTTTGAACTATTTATTGCAGTTTCAACAAGAGGTTATAATACAAATTATAAATTACTTTAATTTTATCAAATCTAATCAGGTTGTGAACTCAATCGAAGACGATATGATCAGCAATCGACCAGCGTAATTATAATACGAAATCTCCATTGGTCCGCCTATTGAAAAATGTATTAAGTAGGTAAGCTGGGTTTGATGTAAATTCTGCATTATCTTATCTCGACTCTGCATTTATTTATGTATTCATAAGCTTATATTGAGCTTCTCTTACAGGCTATCGCCTTAACTATTGTCTAGGACCAAGATGTGACCTAAATTTCATCTTTTACATCTAAGTTTTACATAAATAAATATTCTACCGATTTATTTTTCCGTACCACCATTTCAATTTCATTTACGTTTGAATGTGTAAATGTTTTTTTGAATAAACAATTTAGAATCGTGAATAAGTAATAAATAAACACATTCGTATACTTTATGTACGTATAAAATATTCTGTCTCGGAACATCTGTGAGACTTCTCGACCCTGTAACTTGGAAATTCGTAAAGTTTTACAAAAGTTTTGTACATGATTTATGTGTAATTTCTCGTAAATTGTTGTATTCTAAAAATTGTCTGTTGAATTTGATTTAATGGCAATAAAATAAGTCATTAGGTTTCTAGCTCATGTATAACACAATTCAAAAATTACTTATTTATGTATATACAATTAAACATTTAAGTATGTACCTACATACATATTAATATATACAATACAATTAAAATATAATTTCATCAAAATCGGTTGAGAGGTTTAAGCGTGAAAGCGTAACTGGCAGACAGACAGACAGACAGAGTCACTTTTGCATTTATAATATTATTAGTAGGGTTTTTTTCCAAATCATTACATACAACAAAAACTACATTATACAAAAGCATGTAATGGAAACCTTCTTAAAAGTAGGTCATATTTGTAGTGACACTTCCCGCAGAAAATGGTGTTTGTCGATGTATCTGATTTTCTGTTACAAATAAAGTAGAGTCAATGTTTACTGTGTATGTTTGACGCAGTTACGCGTGTCTGTTGTGACTGCTTGGTTAAATTTGGAACACATTTTCTTCAACTGTCCTAAAAACTCCTCTTTATACGACATCCTTCCCCTTACCCCCCGTCCTACCAACATGAATATTCTCCTTTCACTGACCTTTAGTCCTTTTGTGTATGTTTTATCCAAATTTATTAAAAATAATAATATTAAACTATAATTTTTCTTTCCCTTTTTTCCCACAATTACATAATTTCTCCTATCTAGTGTGTGTCTAATTCATATATTAACTTGGTGTTGGATAATTTATATATTGTGTTGTTTTTTGTGTTTGTTTTAGATATTATCTGCGCTTGATTTGAAACTGTTGGAGCTAATTTGAACTTTTTGAACGTGAACAAACCCATCCACTACAGGACATTGGCAAAATTGTGGCAACGCAGTACTGCCATAAATTAAAATATTGAATTGAATTGACTGCTTGGTTCGTATTTGTTGTTTTTAATTGTGTTTGAATCTATACTATCTATACTAATAATATTATAAAGCTGAAGAGTTTGTTTGTTTGTTTGAACGCACTAATCTCAGGAACTACTGGTCTGATTTGAAAAAATTTTCGGTGTTATATAGCCCATTCATCGAGGAAGATTATATAGGCTATATTATATCATCACGCTAAGACCAACAGGAGTGGATCCACGTAGGTGAAACTGCGGAGCACAGATAGTTAATCATAATATTTGATAAATCATATTATCGTGGGTGTAATTAGTGTAAGTCGGTGCTGTGTGGTTTAAACTGCCACTTATTTTTTAAAGTTAAGAAAAGTAGTAAAATTAGCGTAATACAGTTTACATTTTTGTAAAGCTTTTTTTTAAGGTAATAAAAAATAATAAAAAATAATAAAAAAATTTTAAAAAAATTTTCATAAATGTTCATTAACTTTATTACACTGAACCCTTAGCCTTCATTTCCTTGCATTGCGATCCAATTACTTTCAGTCAAAAGTCATTCTAAAGCAAGACGCCTCTGGATTAACATACTAAAAGCTTGTCCGAGTCAGCTCTAACTATTGAGATTTGAGAATATCCGCTTTTGGGGTCAAAAGGATAAAACGTTATACAATTAACATTTTCTCTTATAGAAAATGTTTTTACTCGATAAACAAGCCTTTGTTTTCACTGAACAATTAGTTGCGTATCAAATTTCAAAACGTTTAGTGAATCGGTTCAGATATTTACTTTGCAAATAAACAAACAGATATAGTACTTACCATTGTTATTTCTAATTCTTTTTTTTTCATAATTGTATAGCAGAAGTGACCAATATTATGTGATGCGGCGATGTGGTCAAGTTGAGGATTCTTCTTTGTGGAAGGGGCTTATTCAATCTCGGTTTGAAGTGGCTCAGGTAAAATGGATAAACAAATAAAATGCTATGCTTTTCAAAAAGAAGGATGAGTCGAATTGAAAAATTCTAATTGGAGGAACCACTAAAGGATGGAATATCTACTTTCGAAATCTTGGTACGATATAGGAATGGAGACGAGAAATGATAGGTAAGTAAGTTATAAATAAACCGTAACTAATCATCGTAGAATATTATTATGGTATATCATTCTTTCATGCTATCTATAGCGCGCATTTGGCTGATACTTTATTTAGCGTAGACAAACAAATTATTTTTTTTTCTTTCAACTACACGATATCAAACTGCTTCCCACTATCAATGAATATATTTTTTTCTTTTATTTAGTTGTTATTAATTAAAGCATAATATTAGTCGTGGCACGTAAGTCTAGCGGTGACCTTCAATGTTTTACGGCAAGTTCGCCTTTATTTCGTTCAAATAGATCCCCTCCACTTCAAGGTGAGCGCTAAACTTACGTGCCGTGAGCTATATATGTATACGAGTTTATACTCATTTGAATACTACTGATTAAACAAGATGCCTGGTAGCTACGGTCCGTAACCTAATCAGAGAAGATTACGGTAGGGATACAGGCGTGCTTGGCTAACTTCAAGGCAGCTTCAAGTGGATTAAATCTTAAGCTATATCTAGAACTTTGCATCACGATACAATTTAACTCGTTTGAAATAGGACTTATCGTACTACTTTTAATAAAGGAAATTTACACACACCCTCACACATATTTGATAGGTACCTA
This sequence comes from Colias eurytheme, assembly GCF_061535395.1. Classification (NCBI taxonomy): domain Eukaryota; kingdom Metazoa; phylum Arthropoda; class Insecta; order Lepidoptera; family Pieridae; genus Colias; species Colias eurytheme. The sequence continues at coordinate 4,536,534 of NC_142999.1, read as the reverse complement.
ATTAAGATTTTTGTGTAGGTAAGTCTAAAATTAGGTTAGAAAAAAAGACGATACAGCTTTATGACGTTGACTTTAAGGTACATAAAATATAATATAATTGTATTATGTGTATGTATACATTGATGGTTGAATAATAAATAATGCAGTAGATTTGTTTTTAAATTTTCATAATATAAAATAAGACTTTTTTGTCAAACCTTCACTCTTATGTTTTTCAGACTTGCGAAAAATTCACACCAAACTTTTGTGAAGTAGTTTAAAGATATTGCCTCCACTTTAACTCCTAAAATTCACAAGAAATAAAAGATTCCATCAAGTTAATTAATCCAAATCTCCAGGTAAGTGTAAAAGCTGTTCAAATGTTTAAGTTTCCCCTGTGAATTTGTCTAGACTCGAGATAATTTGCAAATTTTAATTTAACCTAGCTCCTTTTAAGACTATAACATTTTTGAAACTCGTAATACATAGTAAGAATACTTAGATTTATATTAATGTTCATGCGGACGGATATCTATAAGTAGTATGGTCATATTATAGATACCAATTTTCTTTAATACAAAGTTGGGGCAGGGATTATCGCTTACGTTACAAGGACCGGTATGAAATCAGCATATACGAAAGGCTCAGAAGACGATCCTTTTTTATACCATTACTCTAAATCTACTGATAATATAACTAACTTTTACAAAACATGTACCTAAATTGATAATTACGTGAAAAATACATACATTTTCCATCGAGATATATTACTAGAGGGGTTATTCCAAACAAAAACATTGCGCGCGGCCGATGTGGTGGGGTACGTGTGGAACGAGCGAGGCGTGGCTTCAAGTTCAAAGATTAAGCAATGCGTGCAGATGCGACACATTGTGCAATCTGTTTACTCGGTACTATCTGGTGGTACTGATACTAGGGAATTAATAAAACGAGGATTTTATATTAAACTATGTATTTTAATTTCCTTTAAATAATATCAATTTATTAAGCTTTTGTCGTTTTGTGTAGTAATCAATAGTTTTATCAGTTTTTGCTTCATGATGTAATTTAAATGGATACGATGATTCAATGTTGATGGCGTTTACGTATAAGAAACTCACATTTTGAAAAATCTCACGCGAGATTCGAGGATGGGGGAGGGGTTGAATAAATTCTCACGACATCTCACCAGGGGGGGAGGGAGGTGCAGAAAATTTTAAAAAACACCTCACGTAATTTATGGATGCCCCCTTACTCGATCACAATTTTTGTAACTTTACTATAAACGGAACTACATTTAAAAATATACTTTATTTATTGAGTTATAAGGTTGCTTCCATTCTGTTTATTTACATTCTCAAAAACATCAATCGCTGCAGAAGTGGCTTGCGACAAAGGCGGCTTGTGTCAAAGGCCTCGGCGATATCATTTAAGAACATAATATTATGTACTTTAGGCAAACTTGTTATAAGATCTATTTTACTTTCTTATTAGTCCATTTGACAAGGATATTGGGTAAGATACCTATTGGAATAATTTTATTATTATGTATGTACTTATTAAATCCGCGAATAAAAAAAATTTTTAGTCGTGAATATAGAAATTGGGTCGCATTTTTTTAATCCGCGAATAGTGAAAACACGAATAAAGGAAGCGCGATTAAGGAACTTTTACTGTATTAGTTTCTGTGAATGTTGTGTTTATTTGTAATTGTTGTGCATAATAATTTATAAATCCTATTGGAACAACTATTGATTAGGCTTTTTTTAATAAATAAAAATAGGTAAATAAATAAATATTACTTAATATAACCTACCGTTTTACTTTGCGTAGTCGGGTAAAAGTATAAATATTTAAGTACTACACCACGGTAATCTTTCCTAGTAGATATTGTATATACATAGTTAAAAAAAATCCAGTTACATTTTTTTAACAGACTCATCGATAGTGTCACGTCTGTGCTGTTAGTCTATGAAAAATGGCGCGAAACGCAGAACGCGTGGTGATTTTTCGCAAAATGATAACAATATTAGTAAAATGCATGACTTACTCATAATAAGGAAACTTACTGGTGAAAAGTCACTCCTCGGGCTTTGTTTGTATTATGGGAACTGTTAAAACAATATCTAAGCAAACACGAAGGCATTTTGAACAGAGCAATAACACGTGTTGACGCGGCAAGCGGGGGGCACAGTCCGACACAGACTAAAGAGACTTGTGATTCTTACCTCTAGCTCGTGTTAAAGAGAGTGTAGTAGCGATCGCCTCTCTAGTACGTAGTACATTCTATCTCGATGACATTTTCAGACATTTTCAAAGAGCACGATGGTTAAAACTTTAATAGATGAAGCAATACTGTTCAGGGGAGTATTACTACCTCGTAATGGTCAGTTTTATTTGCTATTCTGCTTTATGGTGGCCATACGGGCAGGCTATAGCGCAATCGTGATGAGAACGTATGGTATGTTGGTTTTCAAATCTTTTTAATGTCTTCGGTTTTAAAACGAAAGCTTTTTATGAATTTTTAGCTAGATAAAACAAAACGATATCTAGTAATGCTAAAAGATATTTCTTCAAGATAAGAGACATATTACTTTGTTGCTAATTACATAAACGTGGAATTAAGAAAAAAATAATTACATTTTAATTTTTCAGTATTAACTTTTTTTTCAAACCCTCTGGTAGATAGCTTAAAATGTTATGTCGATTATGCTTATGAATTTTATCACCAACAAAAGAGAAATGGTTCCATGAAAAACATGATAAAGTATGATTTAATTAGAAATTGTAAAATATAAGAAAACATAAATATCTTTGTTTTGAACGCTGTAGCATAGAACGGGAGTAATCCACTAAGCCAAAACAAACTGCGGGTATTCGGAGATTTATTCCTTCATATTGCTGGATGTTTTTAAAATCTTCGCTACTGAATGCAAACATTTATTTTTTGAATCGGTATCTAAAATCCGTAATCGCGTTAGCTTTTTTCGCATTTTGACATATCGAAGTATTTCAAGCTATTCCAAAACTATAGAGTAATGTGTAAAGTTGTAGCAAGATCATTTTATGAACATGATAAAATGAATATGATTTACCAAAATATATATGTTATAACATATTTTAGCTGGTTTCACCAATACTGAATAATATCACATAATATATATGAAAATATATGTAAAAAGTGTCAGGGCTAAGGCAAATGGGCCATCAGAAATTTGTGAAACCAGCCTATTTATTTAAGAGCTAACTACTAACCATCTACTAACAATATAATTTATCATGTTAATGACCCAAAACAGTCTGCGACGTAATCCTCTAAAATATTGGACATGAAACATCCATTCAGTGCGCAATTAGATACACTAGATTCAATTTCGAGCTAAATTCCTGAGGCTTTCCAGCATTAATCTATTGCTGAATAACTACCTATAGTAATAAAATATTGGAACGTTGGTGTTTTCAATGTATAACCGATTAACTAGGTATAAAAGGAACGGCAGATGTTGAGTTTAGGAACAAACGCACTACCAATATCTAAGAAGACGGATAAACAGTCTTCCTAAATAATTATACTTATTCTTTTATTATTATTATTATAGCTTCTATCGCGGGCCTTGAGCGCGGGGACCGAATCCAGAAATTCCGTAACGAAAAAAACTCACGCTCCCCACTTCGACGGACACGGAGGTGTGGCTTGAAGGCATGCTATGCAATAGCTTTACCGCGGCAGTCCCCGAGTGCCACACGTCTTTTTATTTATTTTTTTCCTACTGCATTGTTTATTTAAAGTTTAAGTTTGCATAAGTCACTTTTTTGCCGTAATTTATATTGCATGCGCTTATGATGGAATAAATTATCTTTCTTTCTTTCTAAAGCTTTTGCGTTCAAACTTATTTTTGAACATTGTTTTCGTAGCATAACAACCCTCATGGGTGCATCCCTGCAGTGGGAATATGCACAAATGATGATGATACCATCCTCTTCCAAAACCAAATAAAAACTTATTTATGAAAAGCGGTTCTAAATCTATACGAGACTATACGATAGATCCAGATTTAATTACATGATAAGAGACTTCTGTATTCAACCGCAGGCGGCCGTGCGTGGGTAAAGCAATTAGCTTATAACAATACTTTGGCATTATAAGGAATCTGCTTTCAGTAGACGAGAATTTCACTATCTAATTATTATATTTCTATGAACAGACGTTAATACCTTTAGATGGAATCCCAATAATATTAGAGAAATATTAATAATCTAAGTTAAATGTTTTTTTATCTGTTTCCGAGCTGCTGAACAGCTTTGCTGAATTTGTTGAAAAAAAGTGGATGAAAAGTGAAAAGAAGAGGGTTCTTGTAATTTTAAGATGATAGGAAAGGTGAATAACGGAAAAGATTTTTGTGCGAAGCTTCGACCGTCGACGTGTAGAAACGCAAGAAAACGCAGCCAGAAAAGTTATGTATGTAAGTATGAATTATTGTATTTACTTACAGGCAGTATAAACTAGCTGTACGCCGTGGTTGCCACGGGCAAAGGCTATTGTTTATATATATTATTTGTGTAAGGCCCTTCGCTCATGGAGCTACTCAAAAATGACTGAACTAATCAGTAATTAAGATTACAAACCAGTTACAAATTGTATCTCGCATACAACGCTACTCAAGTTATAAGGTTTCAGTCACTTGTCAATGTTTGCTCGTTCATTTTTATCATAAAAAACAAAGAAACTCGGGAAACCAGTAGCGTGGAGACCGGCACGACGCGTCGCGCGTGATTGGTTGCTAACGCGTTACTCACCAGTTAGTGACTAGTCGCGTCGTGTGCGAATCTCCATAGAACAGGTATGGGCTGTGACGCTCAGGCAACTCGTTAGTAATTTGAGTTTGTAACTAGTTCTTTTTGAGTAGCTCCATGAGCGAAGGGCCTTATACTCGTCCATACGCTACATCACTGCTAAGTATTAACTTATATTAATACTTATACGTTTTGATAATTAGGGTTAATCCAAGTTAACACATAGGATAGGTTTTATCCCGGAAATCCGACGGGAACGGGAACTAACTGCGGCTTTTTCTTTGAAAACGCGGACGAAGCCGCGGGCGGAAAGCGAGTGTATTATAATGTGAACTATCGATTATTGCAAAGGTTGCGTCCATTAGCTAATGCATAAGTTATGTGATTACCGCATTACTGCAGTAAGCTCTGTTGCAGATTTACGTAATCGTGAAAAACCAGTTACGTTTTCCTTCTAGAGATGATTTCTTATTTCGGATTCGTATTTAAATCCTAATATCATTGACATACATATGCTATCCATAGTTTGTAGCCTTCTTATGCCTTAAAATTACGCAAAAGATTAATAATTCATGCAGCTTACCTTTTTTATTATTTAGTTAGATTTATATCATCACTAATAATTCCACTTGGAATTTACGCATTAACAAAAAAGTCTGTTAACATCATTTAATTTCTTTCCAAAATCGGATCATTAATTTCACAGAGACAGATCGCATGTGGCTTCAATCCCTTGTCCCTTTACCTTTATCAGTTCTTAAGGGCATTGCCCAAATTAATCCCGACCTTTTCCTAAAATGTAGGCCTTGTTCAGGCGAAGGGAGGATAATGTATCATTTTCTCACACATTACCATGTTCTTCTTGTTCAAGAAACTTTGTACGTACTGTGTTTTCTTATCAAGATTCACATTGTTTCAAAAGTTTTGCTTTTAGACTTCAATGTTTAGACGTTGTTCTCAAATCTTCGGGATCACTTAAGTGATTAGACAGACATAAAAAAGATATTCAGTGTATGAAAAATTCGCTTAATATTTTTGTTAATAGTATATTGTATATATAGTATATATTACAAATAAACAAATGCTAAAAATATTTCTTCGACAGACAAAATTATTTTCATTCCCTCATCTTTATTGAGAAAACCTTACCCGAGATTAAAAGCATACTTAAACATCTAAAAATATTTACATAAAAGTATCACAGTAATTACCTACGGTTATATGTTATGTCTACAAATTCTTAAGGCTGCAGTCTAGCAAAATTGCGTTTTCAACAAGTTATTTGACAATTTTTTCCCGGCTAATGAAATGATAAACTGAATTTTTTTTTCTTGTTTATCAATTAGTGTTATATACGCAATGCGCGTGAATTTTTTCACATTTATAAAGTTACTTTATGTTACCTTAATCAGGCCTTCAAGATAAGTCTCTTTCCCCCAAAATCATTTCGAGCTAAGTTTGTGCACTCACTACGTTGCAACCGATTACAATTTACACAATCTGATCAGCGCATTATTATCCTTATATAGTCGTTATTAAAAACTGCTGAATACAATTGCCGAAAAACTTATGATTTTCTTAATTAGAGCGTTATAAATTCATTAAATTTCCTATTTTTTGCCTTACAAAATCGATTGATAAATACTGCTAAAAGTTATTTTTTCCATTAATTTATTCGAGTTGGTTGAAGACCAATGAGTATTAATCCTTTAAAAAAATTTTTTTTTGAATTTTGATAATTCTTTAAATATTAAAAAAATATTTAAAATAATAATGAAAAATCCTAGCGAATTTCTTTAGTCGCGCTCCTTGGGCCGGAGCGTTCTGACGTGTGCTCTACGCTCGATTTTCCTTCATACCGAAGTGAAAGTTGCTCTACTTCATTAAATTTAATATTTTTGTTAATTGATTATTTTTATCTTAGTTTTGTGCAAATATTCGTATTTTTAAACATTTGATTTCGATATGGAAAATAAACGAAAAAAATACGCGTGTAACTACTAGAAAAAAAAAATTATCTTCGAACATAAAGTTAATGAAACCAAATAGATTGCAAAGGTGATTGGCAACAATTTCTTTATTTTACGGGGTGTCAGTAAAGGGATATAATATATTTGTTTAAAACTAAAGTAAGCTCATAAATTTTCTTATAATATAATTTTTTTGAAGTTCCAAAAATGTTTATTTTTCGTTTGAGAAATACGAAATATAATATAAACTTGTATTGAGAACTTGAACTTCCCAAGTTCATCCGGGGAAATCCCCATACGGGGAAAATGATTTGTTTACTCCAAAATTGATCCGAGGTGTTTTAATTGTTTCTTCTAGTCATTTTCAACGTAGCGGCATGTTGTTTGATTATTAATTTTGTAACTTAGATACAGGATGTTGGTTTTATATTCTGATCTTACAGACGCGCTGACAAATTTAGTCCACTATTTCTAGTTTAGTCTACCAACTCTAAGTACCAATATTAAAACGAATTGATTATCATCACATCATCATAATTCAGTGGGGTTGAGAACTAAACAAACAGAAGTAACAGAGACGCGAAGAATAAAAAAAGAGGACGAAAACGATAATTCGTTGATGCTTTCCCTTTTCGACGTATTGTTAGGGTACATCACCAATCTGCAAAAAACAAAACTGATGATTCCCAATTGCTGATTAAAAATGAAAAACAAATAATCGACAACAGTGGTGAAAATTTGCTGATCACAATGAAACATCCTTCAGTGGTAGCAGATTTACTCATTTAAAATGTATCGGTGAACAGCGTAAAGGAGAGGAGGACAGGAAAACATTATGAATGTGGATGGTGGATTGTATACAGGGTGTAATCGATAAGTATGTGCAGGCGATTATGACGTTATTATTGCAGGTATCAAAAAACTTAAAACTGATATCGAAATTACTTTACCTAATGAGCAAAATGACAATAATAACTTTTTAAAAGTATAACGAGAAATATCTAAAAAATTTACTTTATACACTCCCATATCAAAAAGGGAAAATGGGACTAGTAGAAGTTAAATGTCTAATTCCGGCAAAAGACATGAATGCGGAAGATGCGGTTAAAAATTAAAAAAAAAATAATATTTGAAATACAATGCAAAAAATAACACTTTTGAAATACAAATAAGCAGACTTCTGCTTCTGCAACTAAACGTTGCAGAAGCAGAAGTCTGCTTATTTGCTGTTTGGACTGGAGTGAATCATTCGTTAAAAATAGAATATATAAAAAATTATGTAACGTTTAGGCAAAATAAAATGATGGACCATTATCAAGATTTTACATAAATTGCCTACTGTCAGAATTGATTGATAAAGCATCAGAATGCTAGCAAAAGATTTATTAGGTTTATCAATATAAATCTATATATTATACATAATATAATAAATCTGTAGAAGACGCGAAGACCGACATCCGCGCGGACGGAGTCGCGGGCGGAAGCTAGTCAGAAATAAATATCTTTTGTTTTCATTTGCGTATTTTTCTATTTTATAATTTTTTAACACAAACATTACATTTTTTTTATTATATACAAAATTTGTTTATCCGTTTTATTAGTTAAACTGAACAACTTTCACTAAGAAACTTAGGTCGAAAAAAATGTATAGAGTTATGCATTTTGTATGGAAAGCTTATTTTTTTTATATTTCGTCCAAATTTCTTTGTAAAAGTTGATCAGTTATACAGGGTGTACCAAAAAGTAGTGATGAACGGAAGCTGAGAGGTAGAGGACCTAAAGGGCTATCCGAATCACCCCCATGTATGTTATGCGATTTTTCGTATTTTCGGAGTTATGACGTTTTTTTCAATTTTTCACCTATCGCCGAGTACGATGATATTTTCACTCATGCTGACGTCAATGATTGCGGAAGATGCTTGATTTTTTTTGTGTGCTAAGCTGAAAGATAGGCCAATTCAGTATGGTAACATTTACTATCGTTAGATCTTTGAATGGAATAAAAAAAAGAATTAAATGGCAAGAAAGATAAAATTACCCAGTATGTTCACCACTTCAAGGGCCCGTAAAAAAATAAAATCACATAAAAAAAGTTTTCCGTTTGACTTTTAAAAACTTGCTCTATCTATCAGATAGCTACCCTGAAAATTTCATTTAATTATTCAGAAGGCTTCAATCGAAAAATTTAAATCTAAATGTGGTAAGTGCAAAAATTGAATTAACTTGATGATCATTAAAACCAATAAATAGGTGTTTAATTACCAGAAATTTTTAAAATAACCCCGCTGTTGCTCAATGCAAGTGCGACATCACCGTAAAAAGTTGTCTTTTGAATGTCTGAATGCCCTTTTATCATTTTTAATGGTTTCTTCTGCTACTATGAATTTCCGGGTTATTTCGTCCAAATTGTGGCAGTCTCTCGTCTTTGTAGTATCCCCAAGGAAAAAAATCAATAGGGTTTATGTCCGGGGACCGTGCAGGCCAGGCTAAAGGGCAAAGATACCCTGAAAGATGGATTGGTCGTTGCAGCCTGCGCATGCGCCGGTGATGCCTGCCTTAAAGCCTGGCCTCCACGGTCCCTCGACCTAAACCCCATTGATTTGTTTCAATGAGAATACTAAAAAGACCTCGGCTACTTGAGAAAATGTCACAATTTGGACGAAATAACCCGGAAATTCATAGTAGCAGAAGAAACCATTAAAAATGATAAAAGGGCATTCAGACATTTAAAAGACAACTTTTTACGGTGATGTCGCACTTGCATTGAGCAACAGCGGGGTTATTTTAAAAATTTCTGGTAATTAAACACCTATTTATTGGTTTTAATGATCATCAAGTTAATTCAATTTTTGCACTTACCACATTTAGTTTTAAATTTTTCGATTGAAGCCTTCTGAATAATTAAATGAAATTTTCAGGGTAGCTATCTGATAGATAGAGCAAGTTTTTAAAAGTCAAACGGAAAACTTTTTTTATGTGATTTTATTTTTTTACGGGCCCTTGAAGTGGTGAACATACTGGGTAATTTTATCTTTCTTGCCATTTAATTCTTTTTTTTATTCCATTCAAAGATCTAACGATAGTAAATGTTACCATACTGAATTGGCCTATCTTTCAGCTTAGCACACAAAAAAAATCAAGCATCTTCCGCAATCATTGACGTCAGCATGAGTGAAAATATCATCGTACTCGGCGATAGGTGAAAAATTGAAAAAAACGTCATAACTCCGAAAATACGAAAAATCGCATAACATACATGGGGGTGATTCGGATAGCCCTTTAGGTCCTCTACCTCTCAGCTTCCGTTCATCACTACTTTTTGGTACACCCTGTATAAACATGAAGTTGAAGATATCAATAGAAAGTATTCGCAAATTTTGTGTTCTGATAAAAAAAAATCACCCGGTGTAATTTTCATGAAAATTGTTTCAAATTATCATTTTTGGTACTTATTACGAATATTAAATTATGCATACGAATGATTTAATTTTTAAAAATTAAGTGGAGAAACTTTCCTATATGTAAATAATACAAATGTACTAAGGGAAAGTTGCTCCACTTAATTTTTAAAAATTAAATCATTCGTATAATTTAATATTCGTAATAAGTACCAAAAATGACAATTTGAAACAATTTTCGTGAAAATTACACCGGGTGATTTTTTTTTATCAGTACACAAAATTTGCGAATACTTTCTATTGATATCTTCAACTTCATGTTTATATAACTGATCAACTTTTACAAAGAAATTTGGACGAAATATAAAAAAAAATAAGCTTTCCATACAAAATGCATAACTCTATACATTTTTTTCGAACTAAGTTTCTTAGTGAAAGTTGTTCAGTTTAACTAATAAAACGGATAAACAAATTTTGTATTTAATAAAAAAAATGTAATGTTTGTGTTAAAAAATTATAAAATAGAAAAATACGCAAATGAAAACAAAAGATATTTATTTCTGACAAGCTTCCGCCCGCGACTCGCGCGGATGTCAGTCTTCACGTCTTCTACAGATTTATTATATTATGTATAATATATAGATTTATAATAAACCTAATAAATCTTTTGCTAGCATTCTGATGCTTTATCGGTTGCACTGGATTTATCTCTTTTTTTTCAATCGCTTGAATGATATAGGATGGGTCCTTGATGGGCATCGAATGCTGAAGTCTCGAATCAATCAATTCTGACAGTAGGCAATTTATGTAAAATCTTGATAATGGTCCATCATTTTATTTTGCCTAAACGTTACATACTTTTTTATATATTCTATTTTTAACGAATGATTCACTCCAGTCCAAACAGCAAATAAGCAGACTTCTGCTTCTGCAACGTTTAGTTGTCCCTGAATTTGGAAAAAATAGTCATGATTCTTATCTATGACAAAAGTGTTATTTTTTGCATTGTATTTCAAATATTAAATTTTTTTTTAACCGCATCTTCCGCATTCATGTCTTTTGCCGGAATTAGACATTTAACTTCTACTAGTCCCATTTTCCCTTTTTGATATGGGAGTGTATAAAGTAAATTTTTTAGATATTTCTCGTTATACTTTTAAAAAGTTATTATTGTCATTTTGCTCATTAGGTAAAGTAATTTCGATATCAGTTTTAAGTTTTTTGATACCTGCAATAATAACGTCATAATCGCCTGCACATAATTGTCGATTACACCCTGTATACAATCCACCATCCACATTCATAATGTTTTCCTGTCCTCCTCTCCTTTACGCTGTTCACCGATACATTTTAAATGAGTAAATCTGCTACCACTGAAGGATGTTTCATTGTGATCAGCAAATTTTCACCACTGTTGTCGATTATTTGTTTTTCATTTTTAATCAGCAATTGGGAATCATCAGTTTTGTTTTTTGCAGATTGGTGATGTACCCTAACAATACGTCGAAAAGGGAAAGCATCAACGAATTATCGTTTTCGTCCTCTTTTTTTATTCTTCGCGTCTCTGTTACTTCTGTTTGTTTAGTTCTCAACCCCACTGAATTTTCTATGTTATTGTGATCTTCCATTACATCTGAGTTTTGATGATGTGATGATAATCCATTCGTTTTAATATTGGTACTTAGTGTTGGTAGACTAAACTAGAAATGGTGGACTAAATTTGTCAGCGCGTCTGTAAGATCAGAATATAAAACCAACATCCTGTATTTAAGTTACAAAATTAATAATCAAACAACATGCCGCTACGTTGAAAATGACTAGAAGAAAAAATTAAAACACCTCGGATCAATTTTGGAGTAAACAAATCATTTTCCCCGTATGGGGATTTCCCCGGATGAACTTGGGAAGTTCAAGTTCTCAATACAAGTTTATATTATATTTCGTATTTCTCAAACGAAAAATAAACATTTTTGGAACTTCAAAAAAATTATATTATAAGAAAATTTATGAGCTTACTTTAGTTTTAATCCATCAGTCCTCGGAATCACAGACACAATAGAAAATCTATTGTGTCGCGCCCCGATCGGGCCTTACGGTGGTCAATGGGTTAAACAAATATATTATATCCCTTTACTGACACCCCGTAAAATAAAGAAATTGTTGCCAATCACCTTTGCAATCTATTTGGTTTCATTAACTTTATGTTCGAAGATAATTTTTTTTTTCTAGTAGTTACACGCGTATTTTTTTCGTTTATTTTCCATATCGAAATCAAATGTTTAAAAATACGAATATTTGCACAAAACTAAGATAAAAATAATCAATTAACAAAAATATTAAATTTAATGAAGTAGAGCAACTTTCACTTCGGTATGAAGGAAAATCGAGCGTAGAGCACACGTCAGAACGCTCCGGCCCAAGGAGCGCGACTAAAGAAATTCGCTAGGATTTTTCCTAATTATTTTAAATATTTTTTTAATATTTAAAGAATTATCAAAATTCAAAAAAAAAAATTTTTTAAAGGATTAATACTCATTGGTCTTCAACCAACTCGAATAAATTAATGGAAAAAATAACTTTTAGCAGTATTTATCAATAGATTTTGTAAGGCAAAAAATGGGAAATTTAATGAATTTATAACGTTCTAATTAAGAAAATCATAAATTTTTCGGCAATTGTATTCAGCAGTTTTTAATAACGACTATATAAGGATAATAATGCGCTGATCAGATTGTGTAAATTGTAATCGGTTGCAACGTAGTGAGTGCACAAACTTAGCTCGAAATGTCTTTGGGGGAAAGAGACTTATCTTGAAGGCCTGATTAAGGTAACATAAAGTAACTTTACAAATGTGAAAAAATTCACGCGCATTGCGTATATAACACTAATTGATAAACAAGAAAAAAAAATTCAGTTTATCATTTCATTAGCCGGGAAAAAATTGTCAAATAACTTGTTGAAAACGCAATTTTGCTAGACTGCAGCCTTAAGAATGAAAAAATTTCGTAGATTGAAAACATTTCATTTCTTATTGTATTTTACATGTTATATTATGTAATTGCAAAATATAATTATATAATACATAGCCATGGTAAGTAAAATAATAATCGAAAATGTTGAGTGTCTGATTTGCTGATATAATGAAAAATTGAAAAATTTATACCAAGTGCAAATGATGTAACATCTAAGACTAAAGGTTTCATAACAATACTTTTAAAGCACAAAAGACCAACTTACCGAATACTCAAGTTGAAGAAAGAATTATTCAATTAACGTTGGAACTTTTAATTTTGAAGAATCTTTGCAACTTGAAAATTTGATTTAAAAGCATGTCAAAAGTTAGGATCTTATAAAAGGCGTTCATTCGCGAATTAGGTTTCCCTGAGAGTTGGGTACAAAAATATTTTAAGTGCTTTTTAAATTTCGCGGTAAAAGACGAAAGGGATTCCTGGAATTGCTGTTAAGATTTTATATAAGCAAAGTATTCCCTCTGTACATTTTTGTCCAATTGTGTTATTATTGTTTTATATAACTGTCCATAAACAAATAAATCAGTGAAACTTGATAATATAAAATAAAAATTATACATTTCTATATATTTTTACAAATGATTTATATCGAGAGTTTTTCTTCATATAAAAGCCCTAACTCATTAATCAGGGAATTAAAGCAAAGGTCATTACTCAGTTCACTCCTTTTTATTGCGGCTTCTGAAAACATTGAATTTCTTTTCATATTTACTCCCCGCTAGATGTACTTTTTAGACTTAATTACTTGAAAAGGCAAATAGATCTTTGATAACATATCTCTGTTTTAATTAGTGAACAACTTTTAATAGAAAAATGAGCTTTCATGAGCTTTCTATCTATACTAATATTATAAAGCTGAAGAGTTTGTTTGATTGTTTGAACGCGCTAATCTCGGTAACTACTGATCCGATTTGAAAAATTATTTCAGTGTTAGTTAGCCCATTAATCAAGGAATACTATAGGCATATATCATCACGCTAAGACGAACAGGAGCGGAGCAACGCGGGTGAAACCGCGGAGCACAGCTAGTGTTAAATATTGCTTATGAAGGTCTCTAGCATGTCTCTACCGTCTCTACGCTGTACCTTTACGTATAAAGAATGTTAAATCGTTTCAGTTTTTCAGTGTTTTCGTTCCTAACATTTAACAAGTGTGTCGAAATGTACCTCAATATTCATGTGAGTTAGGAAGTGTCTTTTCTCCTAGTGAAATTGGACTGTATTACTTATTTTGCAGCTGACTTACAAATAATAAATCTTACCTAATATACTTTTTAATGGTTTTCATAGATATAGCCCAACAAGAGCACAACCTTACTTTTTAAAGTTTTCTTCCCCATATTTTTGATAGTAACGTACTGTGAGATTTATTGCCGCATGCTGTGTTTATCTTAAGTTTTTGGGCCTTAAATCTTATAGAAGGTTATAAAATAGTATATTTATGTTCTTACCTATACAGTATACGAATAGATAAAATAATACAAATACGAATATAAAGGAACAAAATAATTCTCCTTTGTGCGATGCGTTAAAATTAAACAAAGAGCTTTTTATGCGAGGGAGGTTTCCACGTTTGATGTTCAGTGACACTCAATCCATAAACATTCAAACTTTGTATGTGGGCATGTTGCCATGTTCAAAGGATTGGGAAGTCTGAGAGTCATACAATAGGATAAATATATTATTATTTATCTTCTTAATTATTTGTTTGAGTAGTGAATTTTATTCTACTTCACTTAATTTTATTTATTTATAACACTTTTATCTGAATTATTCTTGGCATTATCATTTAATTTATTGAATTCAATACCAACTTTTATGTAAAATAAAAAAGTTGTAGAATATTATTGTAAGAAATGGTTATATTTTCTTAGAAATTCTGAGCAGGAAATATCTACTTGTTTAATAAGTAATATTATTTGAGAATGAGGCTCTAGTACAAACTTGACCTAATTCGTGCCAAACTTCAATTTCTTTATTAAAGAATAATTTACACGAAAAAATAATTAAAACGTCAGTAAACATGCATAGGCATTGAGTTTCGCTTCGAATTAATATACTTATTAGATACGTACGTATTTTTTATGATTTTGTTCTGAAATTAAAAAAAGAGGTCAATTAAACTCAATAATAAACCCTTAGATTACAAAATAAAAGACAGATGGAGCGTTGCCGAACTAAACCGAATTATTTTTCGTCATTTCCATAAAGCTATGTGTGCTGTCATTTCGCCGTTGCACTGTACGAACACGGTGCTTCTGTGTGCGTATTATGTTACCAGATATTGAAAAATTTCCCAAATTTTTGCCCGACTACGGAAGAAAGAGGGTTATGTTTTTCGAGTGTATGTATGTATAATATTTCTTTGACACGCCCTGCAGTATAAACTGTTGGATCGTTTTGACTTTTGAGTTGTGAGGTGTCATTGCAATCATCTGAATTATGAAGGTAGTGGTGGTAGTGACGTAGGCTACATAAATAAGCATTAAGCAGTCATGTTTTAATTTTTATTTTAATACAAATTCGGGTTTATGATATTATTTTATAATATTGCAAAAATTATTTTGTTACATAAAGCACCTATCTACTAAAGTTAAATATGGACAAAATAATTTTATTCAATTTTTAATTAATTACATTCAAAAACAGTTTTTATTTTTCAAAACATAATATGAATGCGAATAGCGGTAGTTATTAATCGAGAATGCGGGACATTTTATTTTCAATTTTCATCATATCCATCATGGAGTTCACATGAATTAAATCGCGAGCGAAAACGACTATGACGCTTTTTATAAAAGTAATTAAAAAAATGTATAATGCTTATTAAAATAATCTAATAATGATCATGAACCTTTATTGCACTATAGAAATAATCACATTGACGATCGAAAAATCCAACAGCACTACCCCGAAGATCTTTTAACCATTTTACCGTTTTACCCCTAAAATTGGCAAATTCATTTTCAAAATACTGGCAGCATACGTTGAAGTTTTGAATTCCTTCGTATATGTAAAATTATTATTTGTATATAAAATTAAATAAGCCAAATAATGTACAGAAAACGTGTAAAACGATGTTTTATCTTTTTGTTTGTTTTCGGGAACAAATTTTACAGCGTTTTAATATCACAAGACAGCATTTTTTTACTAAAATATCAAACCCATTTTGACCTATTGCATGACACTAGAATCGCTATAGCACTAGCGGAGGAACGTATTCGTTTTTGATTTCGTATTTTCTTTGACAAGGGCGACGGACGATTGACATGCTCCATCTGCATTTTATTTTGTAATCTAAGAATAAACCTTTAATAAAAAATCCCATTTAATAAGAGGTATTGCAACTTTCTAAGATCCTTTATAAGCTGTTGCTGTTGTTTATTGTTATAAACAACAGCCAAAACATGTCACTAACGTAAATATTATGAAAACAAACTTCGTTCAAAAACACGATTAATAAAATCACGATAGCAATTAGCACAGTTGTAACATCACTTGAATCATATTTCACTCATATTTCACTCGAAGTTTGTGATACAATTACGCCAAGCTCATTATGTAAACGAAACGTGGTAGGTAAATATATTATTATCATGGGAATATGTAATATTGCATTTAGTAATTAATTTCCGGGCTGTGGCTTGTTACATTAATGATTGGTTAGTTAAACACCGAATCGTATCTTCTTGAAGATACATGATTCATATTTGATTTGTGAATTGTGTCTCATAAAGACGTGTAAGTATACTGTGTACTGTTTGTATTACGTAATTAATTATTGCTAAAGACAAATTATGCATATTCAATGTATGTTATAATATGAAATTGTATTAAGTATTTATATTTTTGTTTTACTCCACTTTAAAAGTTTCACTATACAATGCAAAATTTTAGTTTGAAATATTAAAAAATCGAGGCGGATATTAAAAGAAAATGTTTTGTAAGTTATGTGTGAATACTGAGTTGAGTTCAATTTTAACATCGATGTAATATGTAACTTGAACTGGTTAAGTGGTTAGGTACCTACCTACTAGCTTCACATAAGCCCTAAAAGAAAAATAAACTCATTTAAATTTTCAATTACTAAAAGTCACGTATACTAAAGTCTGAACGAGATTTAATTTTCAAATTATCCCAATGTGATCTCAAAGGCTATCTTTGAATCATATGTTCATTTCAATTCAATTCGAGTCCGTACGAAATACGAATTAAAACTCAAAACATTTATTTATTCAATTAGACTATTAATATTTAAAGTAATAAACTGATTCAAAGAAAACCAGTTCATTTTACATAAACAAATTAGATACATTTCCAAGGCTTATTCCCACACGCTTGGTCCTTTTATTCCCGACAGGATCAATTTTTGAGGGTTTTAGATAATTGTAGATATTTTGTGGCTCGAAAAAACAGTTAATGATAGTATTGCAACAAACGTAAATTATTACCTTCTTGCTATCTCCTGATATAGGTCTTGCTATCTCCTATATAGGTATATCGAAAATTCAATCAATCGATGTTCAAGTTTCTTTTTATGTTTCGTTATTGATAAATATGAATCAAAAATCTTTAGCAATCACTTCATTGAATAACATCCATAAAATGAACTGATAAAACCTAATCCAATTACTGAGATGCTCATAAAGTTGATCGGCAAAACCTTTATTTTCATGACATTCAAAGAGCATAATATCAGGTTAGATATTTTGCAGTAAAATCGTCGGTTTATAAAACTCTTATATTTTATGGATCGTAAATATGAACGGTATGAAAACTGAAATATATGGTTCAGAATTTATCCTTCAACGCTATTTATATTTATGTGATTTTTAACAATATTTACGAATGATTTAATAATAATAAATAATAATAAAACTTTTTATTAGCAGATAGGCAATATTAAAATTAACAATTTAAGTACTTACAATCTACTTAATCTAACAACCTAAATGCTAAAAGGATTGCCGCTCAGCATTTTACAATGAAAAGCACAGGCCTTCATTGTAGAGCTGATTTTCAGCGACACCTAATTATACAGCGATATCTAATTCTAAGATTCAATATAATAAATAAATAAATAGATAAAAATAAATAAAATAATAAATAGTAATATCTATTTTAAATAAATAAACATATTGTGTTAATAAATATATAAATACGTGTGATAAAAATATACAATGAAACCATGACGAGAATAATATATTGTGTGTATGTAGTTACAATGTGCTATAAAATGTTTAAATGTTTTTCTGTTTACATAAAAGGTATGCTGTTAAATTCTTATTAAATGAAAATTTTGACTTTTTATCTCGAATAGGCGGAGGTAAATCGTTCCAACAATGCGTTGCTGCCCATTTGTAGCTACCTCGAAAAGCGCTTGTACGATACTTAGGTACTATAAGAGGATTCGTCGTTGTTCTTGTAGGGTACACATTTGATTGTTCTCTCCATTTAATTTTATCGTAAAGATATTTAGGTGACTCCGTTTTGATAATTGAAAATACCATATTAGCCAGATGTAATCTCCTCCTTGCAGCCATTTTTAAAATATTATTATTATTGAGATAAGGAGTTACATGATTTCTTTTTGGTATTCCAAAGCAGTATCGTGCGCAAGCGTTTTGAACTCTCTGAATCAATCGCTCAGTTCTAACCAACAAGCATGGACCATAAACTGCATCACAATAATTAAGTTTGGATAAAATCAAGCTTTCAACTAATTTTTTACGAAGTGAAATGGTTATAAAATTTCGAAATGAGTATAATATTTTTAGCCTATAGAGACAATTTCTCACAACATTATTTAAATGAATTTCAAACCGGAGCTGTGGGTCAATTGTAAGACCTAAGTTGCACGCGACTTTGACACCTTCAATTACACTACAGTTAATAACAATTTGGGGTTTAGCGTTAATGATAGATTTAACTTGTTTCCTACTTCCAAGAACAATATATTTCGACTTCTGCGGATTCAGCATTAGAGAATTTTGTTCAGACCATTCTACAATCCTCTGCAGTTCTTCATTTATTTTCTGTACAGCTAAAGGTGTGCAATTTGGCTTACAGGAAATATAAAGCTGGATATCATCTGCGTACATATGATATCTACAGTAACGAAAACATTTAGTTATGTCAGCACTATAGATAATATAAAGAAGGGGTCCCAGAATGGATCCCTGTGGTACACCTCTACAAATAGCTCGCGGGGAAGATTTGAGCAATGATCCGTTTTCATTACGTATCTCAACAATCTGTGATCTCATAGATAAGTAACTTGTGAACCATTTGTGAGAGTTACCCGAAAAGCCATAGTACGCCAATTTTGATAAGAGCAAGTTTATGTTAATTGCATCAAATGCACGCGTATAATCCAATAGAACAAGCATCGTGCCTTCCCCCTCATCACAGGCTTCCAATATGTTACCTACTACATCACTCAGAGCAGTAACGGTCCCATGCCCTTTTCTAAACCCCGATTGAAATTCTGGAAGGATACGATGCTTATTTATGAACTCCACCGCCTGCGTGTATATTACCCGTTCCAAAACTTTTGAGAGACATGGCAAGATACTTATAGGTCTCAAATCCTTTGAAGTTGTTGGATTACACGATTTGGGAATGGGTCGTACTATAGCACGACGCCAAAACTCAGGGAATATACCAGAAGTTATGGAAGTATTTACTATATCAGTGATGGCTTTGAGTGAGTTTGGTAAAGTAAGTTTAATCATGTCTATATTTATGTTATCTATTCCTTGAGCATTTGTTTTAATGTTGTTAATAATTTTCAAGACTGTATCCTCGCTTACTGGTTTTATTTTAAATTCAGCTATACTATATTTATTCTCCTTAAAAAATTTCAACTGTGTAGCACAAGCACTTTCGTCTATGGATCCTGGTACGTTTAAAAAGTCTTCATTTAATTTATCAGGGTTATCAAAACAATCCGGGACACAGCTACTAGTATGAGAGGGTAATACTTGGGACTTCAGGTTTTTCCACAGAGACTTGGCATTATTAATGTTATCATTTATATGTTTCTGAAAGTATGCCGTTTTATCGTTTTGCAATACAACATTAGCTTGATGTTTTAGATCCAAATAATATTTCTTGTCAATATCAGACTTAGATTTACGGAACTTCTTTTTAGCGTTATTTCTTAATCTAAACAACAATTTTACGTTATCAGTAATCCAAGGTGTTGGGGGTGTTTTAAATTTTCTGACCTTCAGGGGGGCGTGAGCATCAAAAAGCTGTAAAATGTATGTTTGTAGTAGATGAACCTTTGCATTAACATCAGAACAATTATTAATTATCCTATACCATGGAATTAGTTCAAGGTCTTTTGAGAATGAGTCAAACGATATATTTTTTATGGGTCGAAAAGTAATTGTTTTAGGTTTTAACTTTTGTTTTTTAAATACAGTTTCAAATGCAATAAAACAATGATGGCCAAGTTCTGAAATATGATCAACAGTAACGTTTTTGCATTCAACATCCGTACAAATAATATCTATTAAAGAACTACTATCGCCTATAAAATGAGTCGGTGAACAAACAATTTGATTTAAAGCAAAAATATTGAGAAAATCTTTAATCTTTTTTGTATTAATGTTCTCTTCGTTCAACATATTAACATTAAAATCCCCAAGTAGAATAATTTTATCATAGGGTGCTAGAGAGGTAATGCTATCTGTTAAACCATCAATAAAAACGTCCAAATTTAACCAAGGTGGTCTATAAGCAGTACCGATTATCGTTTTAGTGCTGTTAAGGTTAAGTGACAACCATAATTGTTCCACATCTCGGTGTGCAGGATGAGCAAGAACTCGCACATTAACACCGCATTTCACATAAAAAGCAACACCTCCCCCTCTTCCGCCACGGATATGGACTGGGCGAGGCACATGTTTCAAATTATATCCGGGGACTGTAGGCGCGCGACCATCCTCTCCTGGCCGTAGCCATGTTTCATTGATGGCCATGATGTCAACCGAATACTGAGCCATAGCTACTAGGAATTCATCCTGATTAGAGCCAAGAGAGCAAGCATTCAATAATCCTAATTTAATGTGTTTATTCCCTATCATTTATTACTAAGCAAAAACAGATAATAAATAAATAAATAATTAAATTATATAAATGTATATAGTTATAACAAAAACTACTGTCACAATATATAAAGAACCAATATATTGTATAAACTAAAACAGAAATAAAACATCTATAAAGTTTGTTAACGCTTGAACATAACATCAATAACATTATCTCAGCAAAACCAATTTCAGTAGCATAACAATATGATCGACTTCTATTAACATTAACAATTCTTATAATTATAAAAAAGAAATGGTTAAGATACAAGATACAGAATATTTGCCGAACAACAAAATATACATAATTTAATGTTACAAAATTTGCACGATTCATAAAATATGTAATAACATTGATGGGTTTTACATACATTTCAAGCCATATCATATTTTTAATTAAATATCGTTCAGTCCCTAATTTACAGGTGAAGAAAAAGTTTACCATGTTTATTAGCATACAAATATAAGAAAGCAACCTTAGAATCAGCAGTGAAGTTAACTTATAAAGATAAATACAATGAGGAATTCTAATGTTTTTATCTTTGATGGTAATTGTTAATTTACTAAACATAAATAAAAAAATAGCATATAACAGTAATACTAAAAATAAAATAAGTCTGCGTTGACACGAAAAGTGTATAATATGCAGTTCATATCTGGAAATAAAGCTATATAAAAAAATATGTAAACTTAAATATCTAAAAAACATTAATCTAAGTGGGAAATTATGGAGTGACAAAACTGTACAATTATTTATTAGAGCTAACTTCATGTGAACCAAAAACACTCATTATATCAGACTCTTCGCGAATAATGAAGGCTGGTTTATTACTTTCTTGTCTAACAAATATTTTGCCTTCTCTTGTCCAAGAATATTTCCACCTTAAGCGCATGCATGTTTGACGCGCGTTGAAGAATAATTGCTTGTTGTATTTTGTAAGGCGTTCATTTATATAAAACTTTTTTGTTTCACCTACTAGATCCATGTTCTCCGTTGTCAATCCACGACGAATCCTAGCATTTTTAAGAAATTCGTCTCGTATCTTTTTTCGAGCCAAACGTACAACTATCGGTCGAGGGCGTTGAGGAGTGCCCTCGGTAACATCCTTGTTGCGTAATCCAACTCGATAAGCATGTATTATATCCTGCTCATCATACTTAATTGAAATTTTCGCGGCAACTAACGCAACAGTGTGATACACATTCTCATTATTTTGCTCCGGAATGTTGCTGATCTCTATGTCGTTTAGTAATAGATCTTGATCACGAGAACGAAGGTCCGACTGTAAAATCGCGATAGTATTTTCGAGTTTACTTATAGATTCGACGTTTCTTTGATTCTTAACTATATTTAAGTCATCTTCCAAGGTACTCACTCTATTCTCTAAGACATCCATACGTTGCTCAAATAATGATATTGACGAAGCGACGCTTTGCATTTCCTGACGAAAGTCCCGCAATTCAGATCTAATAGTCCGCATTTCATCTCGACATAGCCGTATTTCTCGAGCCAAATCTAGCTGTCCGTCTTCAACAGAGCAAGTTGACTGAAACGAAATATTTCGGTCTTCATCTGATTCATTTCCCGGCAAATTAACTGATAAGACATTGGGGTGTGCACCTTTAACCGGTGTAGTCTTAGGATGATTTTTCCTGCAATCTGAGCATTTCCAAGTTTGTGGTATGTTTGTTTTTGAATTTATACCCAGACAACTCCGGTGATACACTAAAGCGCATCCCATACATTTAACGCCCTCTATCTGTGACAAGAATTTACCACAAGAATTGCATTTAACCATTTTGATTGGAGTTCAGCGTAACCACACTAGATGGCAGCAGTGAATGGGTTGATGTCTAAGTTAAAAGATCTATATTTGCGTTATCTGTGCTTTGATTATAAAGTTAATCAAAACGAGGGTATAGCACCATTAATATTTTGGGTAGATTAAAATATAATGTATAGTGATCAGTTTAATTAAGCACTTATAACTTTGTTTATATTCACGATAGAATTTAAAAAGTCACTTCCGAACATTCGATAAACTTCACTTAACAATTCTGTGCACTTTATTCTTGAAACAGGTAAGTATAACTGTACTTATGGATTTTAAATTAATATTTCGCATTAGACGTATGCACTGCGCTTGACATCCGCGACGTCACCCCCAAGATTTGAGAAACTTTGAATATTAGATCTGATTTTTGAACGAATTTAGTAATTATCTTATCTTTCAACTATTAGAAATTTTCTTCTTAATACCTCAGCACTATATTTTACCAGTATTGACTTTAGCAGAGATTCTTAATAACATACCTTAGTATTCACTTCAAAAGTTAGGTATTCCATCAAAAATAACTAGAATATTCTGTAAATTATTGGATATTTACATATATTGGAGAGACGATGCTAGTTGGGTTATTTACATTATCATATAAAAAGGATAACTCGATCAAAGTCCCTGGCAAAATTCGATTTTCTTTCCAGAGTGTTTTTAGCATTCGCCGTGCCCAAAGTCTGTCCGTCTGACTGTCAGGATGTATCTCATGGTTTTATTTTATTTTACAGGTAAAACGTATCCAGGAACAGTATTATATTTAAATATTATACTTGAAGAGAAAAGAAAAACGAAAAAGAAGGAAATTTCCAATTTGCTCCAGCATCGATGGACTGAATTTATGCTGAATAAATAAATAAATCGTTTGTTTCTTTCCATAACATACAATGAAGTTAAGCCCATTCAAACTTAAATACTAGATATATGATACTATTAAGAGTACCTAGGTTATATTACGTTCGCATACAATTACGAATTGCAACGAAATATATCACGATTGAAATTGAATAAATTCGCAATTCCATTCATTCACAAGTGAAATAAAATATTGGCTAGTAGTTCAAAAGAATCATTGACCCGAAATCAATTAAGAAAATACGATTGCATACTCAAAACACAAAAGCTTGAAAAAGTTGTTATAATGATCTCGCTGTAGCTATAATGATGACGTGAATTGTTACAATTTCATTGCTTCTTCCGTTTATACTTTCTCTAATGTTGAAGTACTGAAAGCGCAATGGAAAACGCTGTAACGGAAAGTTCCATTGTTTGATTTTTATTATTGTTTCGGATTTCGAACATAATGCGATTCAAGTTCCATACAAACAATAGAACAAAGGCTTTGTGAGTGGATTTGCATTGCTTTACATTTAGGGAGCTTTGCTGACAACATTTTCATGAATATCCATGTGTAAAATACAAAGACTCGGAATGGCATTACGATCTTTTGAGATTTCGTGATGCTGTCAACGTTAGCTAGGGGAATTCGATGGAAAAACTTACCTGTTGGGGGTGGAATGTATTTATTGAAAGTTTTACTGTTTGTAAAACTTATCGTACCTAGTACGGTAGGTATATTTGGATAGGTTGAAGTACCTATTAAATGTTTGAGTGTCGTTTAAAATATATAACTAGTATAGTATTTTAGTATTGTAGTAAGTGTAGTATATAGTAGTTATTAGTTAATATAATAGTATGAAACATACAAATTCATATTTTATTTGTACTAATTTTGTTCTTTTTTATCAGGTAAAATAAACCATAAACCAGCTAAAGCATCAGTTGTTGCTAAGCAAACTATCATCATCTATAAACACTCTCAGTGGTATTCGCAAACGCGGTGCTGACAAAAAGGATAACATAAATAAGGGATCGTCTAGACGAAAAACAACATGTAAAGCCGACGAAAGGATATGTGCTATCTAGTCCTACTCATTGTGCGAAACATAGTAGCATCCACAGTTCACATGATGTTATACAAATCTTCTATGGGGATGTGATACCTTCACTAACACTAAACGTGCACTAAGCACGTTTTGCCCATTATTTATGTCGAATCTATCGACTCAGTAGTTCATTAAGTTTGTATTAAAATAAAAAAGAGCGTGTGTGCCGAGAATACGTGTCAGAAATGAAACTTCTATGGCAAGATTCAAAATACCAAAATCATCGCCTTACTCCATGACGTGACGGTATTGCAATGACGCGACCTTGAAATTTTACTCTCAATGCGCCTAAAGAAGTTTCACTTAAAAAACAAACTATTTTTTCAGTTATATTATACTAACAATGCGCGACACAAAAGCAGATCTGCAATACGCTGGAACGCGCTATGAATGTAGTTTTCATAATTCAACGTGGTTTAAGCTTAATCATTGCGCCCACGCGACGTCTGCAAGTGTGTCACGTACGCACTTCAGTGTAAAAGAGCGGGATTGTGAAGGTGGTAAGTATTATGTCTCGTTTTAAATACATGTGAATATGTCGATATTTAACACAGACATAGATAGACTACGCAAGTACCGCGATCTGTATGAAAACCAAGCGTGTCATATTTTTTGTACTGACCTTGAAGCGTTATGACGTCACGAGCGCTTTTTAGTGATGGTAATTTCATTTTACGCTAAATCGATTAGGACGCCACTCGCGCGGCGATTCTAGTATCGTCCTATCCCATCGAAGTAAATCGAAAGAAATCAGATCAAACTAGATCTATTTCTAAGAGGTAGTCAAATAAATGAATCGTAATCGATTACTAAATCGATTCAAGACAGAAAAATGATAATTACCATAGACAGAGGAATGATAAAATAAAGTTATAAACCTTTTAATATTCTAACAAGTAAACTAATGTGTTTTAGCTTTTTCTTACATATGCCCATTGAGTTACCATGTACTACGTACTAGAGAGGCCATCGAAAGAAAGTAATGAAACTGTCAATCAATCAATCTTTATGTCCCGTTGCATCGATCCATTTTTCTTTTATGTTCGGGTTACTTGGAAAACTGAAAAAACAAACATAGTCTAAACAATAAGGAGTTTTCTTAAAAAACTCCCAAGATGACACTTTAGGTAACTAATGGCGTCCATGTCATAATATTTATTTTTAGTACCTTTGTATTAAAATACTTAAAAGTTCTAGGTCAAGTCGTATTAAATGACAAAAAAAATCTATGCCTTTTTTTCTGAAAAATTGCTCCTTCAAATTATCATTTTTCTGTTCGATTATAAAATCGATTAGAATCGAGAACTGTTGCATCAAATGAACATCACTAACCACAAAATTGGACAGAAAAATGAGAACAGAAAAATGAGAAGACGCTATTCATTGCTTGTTATCATACAACGCGATCTTTACCGTGCCAAGTAAAAGCCGCAATGTATTCCGAATCATTTCGTATGATTTGGTATCCGTGTTTGTCACGATCGTTTTCCACAGATATTCTTTATTTGATTTTAAAATAAATAGTGCATATTCTGATTAGAAAATTACTTACCGGTGGAAGGAAACATCTCTGCTAACTCGGCCACTCACAGCTGTGGAGTTTCTACAGTTTATAACGGCGCAATTCGGCATTTTACTTTATTCAGCTTCACGTCTTTCCTTGGCGAACTGCGAGCGCGGACTGAGTGTAGGCCAGCGTCAACTAAGTTTCACAAACTTAGTTTGGACACGGGAAGTACATACACTCGCTTAGTCTATCTTGATACATGTCCGTGATATTTAAGGATAATGGAGATGGATAGAAGGTTTTCGGGTATGTACATGTGTGTGTGGGTGTGTGTGTATGTGTTTTCGTGTGTGTGTTTGTGAGAGAGATTGCATAGTTTCACGTCATCAGCGTATTATTTTTTTTTTGGTTTCATGTTCTAAACAGTTTATATAAGTAGGTAATTTTAAAATGTAAAATATCATGTTTTTTTCAAATCGATGAAAATGGTCAGTTCTGTTCACTTAGAAAATTAAAAAGTTTGTATAGTAAACTATTATTATATCGTGCAATAAAATTATAAATTTAATTCTATTTTCTTGACCATTAAGAAACGACTCATATAATCTAAAACACTTATCTTCTTAAAATATGCTGTGTTTTCATAAAATGCAAATTTGAATGAAGCGTGCTTTGCATGCGGACTAAATAATTATATTAGAGCGTAACTTAAAGCGACACCTGTCTGCAGTTTTTTTCTTTTTTTATATAGAAAAAATGTTAATACTTTATTTATATTCTTCGCAGATATAATATTTTCTGATGAACTAACTAAAGTTACAGCCAGAAATAAGTTAGTCTTAACGCTTTTACTTTAATCTAGCTTTTTCTAATACCACTTTTTCACCATGTTGCATCTACATACATGTTTTAGGTGCATCTGTGACAACTTACCACCTCATTTTGCCTTCTTTCTAGAAACTGTATCTAACGTAAACATAAATCTAGGTATAGATATCTACTATCTATAAAGATAGCTATTTCCACTGTCAATCCGTTCGAGTGGCTCGTAAAATATTAAATGCTAGAAGTCAATTTCGTATGCAATCCGCGTTCTCTCAATTCAATCAAAAGCGAATATCCATCGGTTTTCGAACAAAATATTATTATTCATAGTTCGGTTAAAAGCATTATATTATTTAGCATGCTCCAATAACTATATTAAGATGTTAATGAAACTGAAAAACAGATAATATTTATTTGAATTTCTGAAAAGAACACAAAGCAGATTGTAACATTTAATGATGTTATAATATCAGTAATATTTAACTTGCCAAATTCATTACAACCACAACATAATTCAGTTTTAAAAACAAACAAAGAAAATACACGTTCTTATAAAATACGTTAAGAAGTTTGAAACGCAATTAAAGACCCGGTCGAGCGTTTTAAACTTGCAACCTGAACGGTTCTGAAGTAACTAACGAGTTACCATTCATTCGACTTCCTCAGGACTCTCTGGTTTACATTTT
Organism: Colias eurytheme; assembly: GCF_061535395.1. Lineage (NCBI taxonomy): Eukaryota > Metazoa > Arthropoda > Insecta > Lepidoptera > Pieridae > Colias > Colias eurytheme. The sequence continues at coordinate 4,508,473 of NC_142999.1, read as the reverse complement.
GAGGTTAGATTGTGGAAGATGGGATTTTTATGCAAATTTTATGGTTAAAATCCTTCTGCAGGTATAAATGGAACGTACACTATTAGGTATTGATATTTCTACGAAGTATTCTAGACAAGTAAGCTAAATTCTTAAAGGTTAAAGCAGTCAATGCACGAAAGAAGCAAAGCTGAATTTTTATCAACAAAAAATTCTCAGAGGTTCACATTATTTTTATCTAAATGTAGCTTAAAAACTAAATCCCACCCAATTATAGTACATTCCATTATAATTTGTTATTAGTATCTATTAAATTTGTTACAATAAAATTAACGATTAGCCTTCTGTTGTTCCTAACCTACCCCGGTTCTCCGTACAACTTATCTTCACCATATAAATAAACTCCAAACAAGTATAATAAATGTAAAACCATGGAAGCCCGACGCTACATTTATCTGATCGGTCGAGGTCACGTTAGTCTCATCCCAGCTCTAGTAGGATTTCCTTTTATTACTTTCTTGTGAAAACGAATTAAATTGTCAATACTCTGCTTAGAAACGCGCTGACTGGACTGTGGATTTCGTGCCAAGGAAACAAAAAATGTTAATTTGTTAAAGGGGGTAGTTTGCAAAACAATGAGCCAATGATAAGTAGATATCTAGAACGTAGAGTAATGAAACTTCAACAAAAAATATTTAGTTTAAGTATATTTTTTACTACTGGATATCACACATATTTTAACTTCTTGTAGATTTGTAACTAAAGCGGTTTTGATTTTTCTTTTTACTTAAGTTACACGACGTTATGCATTGCAATAAAAACACATTACATACGAGTATGGAGCAAACTCATGAAAAAGCTCGAATACAAAAAAAAAAATATATATATATATATATATAATAATAGAATACAAAATACAATAAGTATGCAAACGCAGTTAAATAAAAAAGTTACCGTTCCTATTTATCTAAACAATTCTGTTTTTTTTGGATATTTTTTTGTCTTTGATTTATGCATTACACTAACGGGTCATTATTATTTAAATGAGGCAATAATGAAGAAAGTGCAGAAGTCCTTTTTCTTAGTGCCCATACCGTTTCAATTATTATTTAACTTCTATTTAGGTTCATTAATGAATACACTTTTCCATTCCACACGACAATCCAATAAGACGAAATAGCTTTTCCGAATAATAATAAGTATCCTTTCTTACTGTGTTTTCAGTAATATAATCATTTGTAAGGGAACAAATTTAATAATATTTTAACAAATCTCTGTAAGTATCGTAAAACTATAACAACACCATATTTACGTGACTCAAACAATATTTAGATATGGAGCCATCAATAAGATTTCATGATATTATATAAAGATGAAGTTTTATTTATTAACTAACAGTATGACTATAATGTTAATATGGAACCAATATATCAACTTACGACTTTCATACAGTCTAGACTTTATTATCGATAAACTTTGGCCCTCATCACATAACCTATTAGGTCACAAAATTAACATCAAACTACATGTTTGCATACAAAATTTTTGTTATATCATGCTTATTATAGTTTGCTCTCTAGATCCCTATTCAATGTTTGACTTTCAGTAGATAATACGTATTTACAGGCTATACTATATACCTATAAAAGTAATGTAATTGGCATATACAGAAGAAAATAAAATACTTAACAATTATGGCACTTATATATCACTACATAGTATAAAACAAAGTCGCTTTCTCTGTCCCTATGTCCCTATGTATGCTTAAATCTTTAAAACTACGCAATGGATTTTGATGCGGGTTTTTTTAATAGATAGAGTGATTCAAGAGGAACTTAGGAAGGTTTTAGTATATAATTTATTATGTTTTAGACAAAGTGGGCGAAGCCGCGGGCGTAAAGCTAGTACCAAATAAATACAAAAGCATTCTAATTTGGTAATACATACCAACTAGGAAAAAGAAAAAATGAGAGGCAATTTTTTTAAGCATGTGATTTAATATGGGTGACGTCGCGGATGTCAAGCGCAGTGCATACGTCTAATGCGAAATATTAGTTTAAAATCCCTAAATACAGTAATACTAACCTGATTAAGAAACAAAGTGCACTAAATTGTTATGTGATGTTTATCGGATGTTCGAAAGTGACTTTTTAAGTTATATCGTGAATGTAAACAAAGTTATAAGTGCTTAATTAAACTGATCATAATATCTATTAATCTACCCAAAAATAATTCTATTCGATACCCTCGTTTTGAGTAACTTTATAATCAAACCACAGATAACGCAAATATAGATCTTTATCTTAGACATCAACCCGTTTACTGCTGCCATCTAGTGTAGTTACGCTGAACTACAATCAAAATGGTTAAGTGCGATTCTTGTGGTAAATTCTTGTCACAGACAGAGGGCGTTAAATGTATGAGTTGCGCTTTAGTGTATCACCGGAGTTGTCTGGGTATAAATTCAAGAACAAACATACCACCAACTTGGAAATGCTCAGATTGCAGGAAAAAACACCCTAAGACTACACCGGTTAAAGATGCACGCCCCAAAATCTTATCAGTTAATTTGCCGGGAAATGAATCAGATGAAGATCGAAATACTTCGTTTCAGTCAACTTGCTCTGTTGAAGACGGGCAGCTAGATTTAGCTCGAGAAATACGGCTATGTCGAGATGAAATGCGCACTATTAGATCTGAGTTGCGGGACTTTCGTCAGGAAATGCAGAGCGTAGCTTCGTCAATATCATTATTTGAGCAACGTATGGATGTCTTAGAGAACAGAGTGAGTACTTTGGAAGATGACTTAAATACAGTTAAGAAGCAAAGAAACGTCGAATCTATTAGTAAACTAGAAAATACCATCGCAGTTTTGCAGTCGGACCTTCGCTCACGAGATCAAGGTCTATTACTCAACGACATAGAGATCAGCAATATTCCAGAGCATAATAATGAGAATGTCTATCACACTGTTGCGTTAGTTGCCGCGAAAATTTCAATGAAGTATGATGAACAGGATGTAGTTCATGCTTTTCGAGTTGGATTACGCAACGGGAATGTTACCGAGGGCACTCCTCAACGTCCTCGTCCGATAGTTGTACGCTTTTCTCGAAAAAAGATACGAGACGAATTTCTTAAAAACGCTAGGATTCGTCGTGGATTGACAACGGAGGACATGAATTTAGTGGGCGAACCGAAAAAATTTTATATAAATGAACGCCTTACAAAATATAACAAGCAATTATTCTACAACGCGCGTCAAACATGTATACGCTTAAGGTGGAAATATTCTTGGACAAAAGAGGGCAAGATTTTTGTTAGACAAGAAAGTAATAAACCAGCCTTTATTATTCGCGAAGAGTCTGATATTAGGAGTGTTTTTGGTTCACAAGAAGTTAGCTGTGATAAGTAACCGTACAATTTTATCATTCCATTATTTCCCACATAGATTTAACAAACAAAATGCAATTAACCATTTGTTTCTTAGATGTTTAAGTTTATATAATATTTTTTTGTATATCACTATTTCCTCTTATGAATTGTATGTACAACTTTCGTGTCGACACAAACTTATGTTATCTTTAGTATTACCGTTATCATTACCGTTATATATAAAAATGTTATGTATGTTTAATAAATTTACTATTTCTAACAAAGATAAAGACATTAGAATTCCTAATATTATTTGTTTTTATAACTTAACATCACTGCTGTTTCTAAGATTGTTTTCTAATAGGTGTTATAAGCAAAACTGCTTTTGTTATACTTTCATGCTAAGTAATATTATAGACTTTTTCTTAACTTGTAATTTAAGGATTGAACGATATTTAAATAAATTAATACCATGGCTTGAAATGTATGTAAAACCCATCTATGTAATTGTATTTGTGAATCGTGTTTTTGAAACATTATATTATGTAATTTATGTATATTTTGTTGTGCGGCAAATATTTCGCGCCTTGTATTTTGATCTTAGTTTATCCTATTTTAGAGCCATAAGAATTGTTTATGTTAAAAAGAGCCGATCATTTTGTTATGTTGCTGAAATTGGTTTTATTGAGACAATATTTTTATGTTTAAGGGTGCTATTACAGATTTTTAACAAAAAACGCTATTTTATGGTACAATTTTAACTCAAAGCAATTACACGCGAGAACAAAGTAATATCTTAATTTAAAGATAATATATTCAGTTCTACGATCATCTTATAAAAATTATACGACGTCATACAAAATTTTCGCTGAAATACGATTTTCCCAGCACAATGATGGCATAAAATGCAAAAAAATGGGGTCTATACCGGTACACTTTTAAGAAAATTAAAAGCCTAATCTATCTTCTTACCTATAAATTATTGAGGCATATATAGTCCTTTATAGATTCAGATAATTTTTTTGTATCTAAATCAAAATTTTATTTCAATTATAAGCTAAATTAAAAATACTTGTCGATTTCTTCATACATTTTGCTCTCGCGGGTCGTCAGACCGCGCTCAGAAGCGCTCTTGGAAGGACGGGTGTATCGCTCCTCGTCCCAAAAATAAAACGAATTAGAAAAAGATTATTTTGCGTGTACTGTCGTTTTCGTGATTTGAAATATATTTTGATACTTTATAAGAGTAAACTGTATAAGTTTCTTATCCAATTATTTGTAATTTAAAATTATGTTTTAAAAATTACCTTGCCTGAGATGCTCTTTTTTATGGATTGTTGAATAGATTGGTGGGGTGAAACAATTCAAGATGGCGTCGACGAAAATTTGACTTTTTTTCGTGATGGGTGTCATTTTCATAGTTTTTGGGGTAGCTATTAACGAATATGAGGTCAAAATTAAAATCCAAGATGGCGCCGACGAAAAATTTGACATTTTTTCGTGATGGGTGTCATTTTCATGGTTTTTGGGGTAGCTATTAACGAATATGAGGTCAAAATTATCATCCAAGATGGCGCTGACGAAAATTTGACTTTTTTTCGTGATGGGTGTCATTTTCATAGTTTTTGGGGTAGCTATTAACGAATATGAGGTCAAAACTATAATCCAAGATGGCGCTGACGAAAATTTGACATTTTTTCGTGATGGGTGTCATTTTCATGGTTTTTAGGGTAGCAATTAACGAATATGAGGTCAAAATTATCATCCAAGATGGCGCTGACGAAAATTTGACTTTTTTTCGTGATGGGTGTCATTTTCATAGTTTTTGGGGTAGCTATTAACGAATATGAGGTCAAAACTATAATCCAAGATGGCGCTGACGAAAATTTGACATTTTTTCGTGATGGGTGTCATTTTCATGGTTTTTGGGGTAGCTATTAACGAATATGAGGTCAAAATTATCATCCAAGATGGCGCCGACGAAAATTTTACATCTTTTCGTCATGGGTGTCATTTTCATGGTTTTTGGGGTAGGTATTAACCAATATGAGGTCAAAATTAAAATCCAAGATGGCGCCGACGAAAAATTTGACATATTTTCGTCATGGGTGTCATTTTCATGGTTTTTGGGGTAGCTATTAACGAATATGAGGTCAAAACTATAATCCAAGATGGCGCTGACGAAAATTTGACATTTTTTCGTGATGGGTGTCATTTTCATGGTTTTTGGGGTAGCAATTAACGAATATGAGGTCAAAATTATCATCCAAGATGGCGCCGACGAAAATTTTACATCATTTCGTTATGGGTATCATTTTCATGGTTTTTGGGATAGCTATTAACGAATATGAGGTCAAAACTATAATCCAAGATGGCGCCGACAAAAATTTTACATCTATTCTTCATGGGTGTCATTTTCATGGTTTTTGGGGTAGCTATTAACCCATATGAAAATTTTCGTCGGCGCCATCTTGGATTTTAGTTTTGACCTCATATGGGTTAATAGCTACTCCAAAAACCATGAAAATGACACTCATGACGAAAATATGTAAAATTTTCGTCGGGGCCATCTTGGATTTTAGTTTTAACCTCATATTGGTTAATAGCTACCCCAAAAACCATGAAAATGACACCCATGACGAAAATATGTAAAATTTACGGCGGCGCCATTTTAAATTTTAGTTTTGACCTCATATTGGTTAATAGCTACCCCAAAAACCATGAAAATGACACCCATGACGAAAATATGTAAAATTTACGGCGGCGCCATTTTAAATTTTAGTTTTGACCTCATATTGGTTAATAGCTACCCCAAAAACCATGAAAATGACACCCATGACGAAAAGATGTAAAATTTTCGTCGGCGCCATCTTGGATTTTAGTTTTGACCTCATATTGGTTAATAGCTACCCCAAAAACCATGAAAATGACACCCATGACGAAAAGATGTAAAATTTTCTTCGGCGCCATCTTTGATTTTAGTTTTGACCTCATATGGGTAATAGCTTCCCCAAAAACCACCCACATTTGCAAATGTGTTTGCTCCTTAGGAAAAGTTCAGACTTCCTAGGTAATGTGACGAATCTAATTTATTTAATTCCGACCGTATCTCGGAATAACATACATATTTTTCTAAGAATTGTATACAATGCCGGATTTAATACATTGCTGGTAACATAATATGTATGATAATTCTTAAAAAACGTATTTTAAACATTTCTTAAAAAGCTTAGATATTGCATACAATTCCTAGCGGTTTTGTAAAACACTCACACTTTTTTAAGTTACTAACTAACATACTTATCAGAATAATTATTGTACCTACTAATAAAAGTAAGAAAATGAATGTTTAAAATTCGTTATAAGTTCAGGAATCAATTTCAATAAAATTTAAAAATTAAAAATAATATCAAGTATGAAGATGGTCTATAAAATGGAATGCGCTATGTTTACGTGAGCGTGATGTTCCTGCGGCCCACGTTGCGACGTAAAATACCTAAATTTGAGTAGCGCAGATTTGTGACAGCGTCCTTAAGCGCTAACAAATGTTGCGGATACTTCACTAATATTATAGTTTGTACAATATTTTGGTTCCTTACATATTATCATAGTGGTTTTTGGTTTATATATATATATATATTATATATATTTGTTTTGTTTTTTTATTTATTTATTTTTCTTATCATTTTTTTTTGTTAGGGAATAAATGATAGGTAATAGACACATTAAATTTGGATTACTGAATGCTTGCTCTCTCGGCTCTAACCAGGATGAATTCTTAGTAGCTATGGCTCAATATTCGGTTGACATCATGGCCATTAATGAAACGTGGCTACGGCCAGGAGAGGATGGTCGTGCGCCTACAGTCCCCGGATATAAATTGAAACATGTGCCTCGCCCAGTTCATATCCGTGGCGGAAGAGGGGGAGGTGTTGCTTTTTATGTGAAATGCGGTGTTAATGTGCGAGTTCTTGCTCATCCTGCACACCGAGATGTTGAACAATTATGGTTGTCACTTAATCTTAATAGCACTAAAACGATAATCGGTACCGCTTATAGACCGCCTTGGTTAAATTTGGACGTTTTTATTGATGGTTTAACAGATAGCATTACCTCTTTAGCACCCTATGATAAAATAATTCTACTTGGAGATTTTAATGTTAATATGTTAAACGAAGAGAACATTAATACAAAAAAGCTTAAGGATTTTCTCAATAATTTTACTTTAAATCAAATTGTTTGTTCACCTACCCATTTTAAAGGCGACAGTAGTTCCTTAATAGATGTAATTTGTACGGATGTTGATTGTAAAAACGTAACTGTTGATCATATTTCAGAACTTGGCCATCATTCCTTTATTACATTTGAAACTGTGTTTAAAAAACAAAAGATAAAGCCTAAAACAATCAATTTTCGACCCATTAAAAACATATCATTTGACTCCTTCTCAAAGGACCTTGAACTAATTCCATGGTATAACATAATTAATAATTGCTCTGATGTTAATGCAAAAGTACATTTACTACAAACATACATTACAACGCTTTTTGATGTTCACGCCCCCCTGAAGGTCAAAAAATTTAAATCACCCCCTACACCTTGGATTACTGATAACGTAAAATTGTTATTCAGATTAAGAAATAACGCTAAAAATAAATTCCGCAAATCTAAATCTGATATTGACAAGAAATATTATTTGGATCTGAAACATCAAGCTAATGTTGTATTGCAAAACGATAAAACGGCATATTTTCAGAAACATATAAATGATAACATAAATAATGCTAAGTCTTTGTGGAAAAACCTGAAATCCCAAGTATTACCCTCTCATGCTAGTAGCTGTATCCCAGATTGTTTTGATAACCCTGATAAATTAAATGAAGATTTTTTAAAAGTACCAGGCTCCATTGACGATAGTGCTTGTGCTTCTCAATTGAAATTCTATAAGGATAATAAATATAGTGTAGCTGAATTTAAAATAAAGCCAGTAAGTGAGGATACAGTAATAAAAATTATTAACAATATTAAAACAAACGCTCAAGGAATAGATAACATAAATATAGACATGATTAAACTTACTTTACCAAATTCACTCAAAGCCATTACTGATATAGTGAATACTTCCATAACTTCTGGTATATTCCCTGAGTTATGGCGTCGTGCGGTAGTTCGTCCTATCCCTAAATCATCTAATCCAACAAGTTCAAAGGATTTGAGACCCATCAGTATCTTGCCGTGTCTCTCAAAGGTTTTGGAACGAGTAATATACACACAAGCACTCGAGTTCATAAATAATCATCGTATCCTTCCAGAATTTCAATCGGGTTTTCGAAAAGGGCATGGAACAGCTACTGCTCTGAGTGATGTAGTAGGTAACATTTTGGAAGCCCGTGATGAGGGGGAAGGTACGATGCTTGTTCTACTAGATTATACGCGGGCGTTTGATGCAATTAATATAAACTTGCTCTTATCAAAATTGGGGTACTATGGCTTTTCGGGTAACTCTTACAAGTGGTTCAAAAGCTATTTATCTATGAGATCGCAGATTGTTGAGATACGTACTGAAAATGGATCATTGCTAAAATCCTCCCCGCAAGCTGTTTTTAGAGGTGTGCCACAGGGATCCATTTTAGGACCCCTGCTCTACATCCTCTACAGTGCTGATATAACCAAGTGTTTCCGTTACTGTAGATATCATATGTACGCGGATGATATCCAGCTTTATATATCTTGTAAGCCAAGTTGCACACCGTTAGCTGTACAAAAATTAAACGAAGAGTTACAGAGGATTGTAGAATGGTCTGAGGAAAATTCTCTTATGTTGAACCCTCTGAAGTCTAAATATATTATTCTTGGAAGTAGGAAACAAGTAAAATCAATCATTAATGCTAAACCTCAAATTATTATTAACAATTGTGTAATTGAAAGTGTCAAAGTCGCATGCAACTTAGGTCTTACAATTGACCCACAGCTCCGGTTCGAAATTCATTTAAATAATGTTGTGAGAAACTGTTTCTATAGACTAAAAATATTATATTCGTTTCGAAATTTCATATCCGTATCACTCCGTAAAAAATTAGTTGATAGCTTAATCCTCTCCAAACTAAATTATTGTGATGTAGTTTATGGTCCATGCTTGTTGGTCAGAACGGAGCGAATGATTCAGAGAGTTCAAAACGCATGTGCACGATACTGCTTTGGAATACCTAAAAGAAGTCACATAACACCTTATCTTAATAAAAATAATATTTTAAAAATGGCTGCAAGAAGGAGATTGCATCTGGCTAATATGATGTTTTCTATAATCAAAACGGAATCACCAAAATATCTTTATGATAAGATTGGATGGAGAGAGCAATCAAATATGTATCCTACAAGAACAACAACGAATCCTCTTATAGTTCCTAAGTATCGTACAAGCGCTTTTCGAGGTAGTTACAAATGGGCAGCAACCCATTGTTGGAATGATTTACCTCCTCCTATTCGGGATAAGAAATCAAAATTCTCATTTAATAAACATTTAACAGCGTACCTTTTAATCAAACAGAAACATGTTTAAACTTTTCATTGCTCGTTTGTAATCCTACGCACTTGTCTGGTTTTGGCTATAATGTATTTATTGATTTATTTGTTCTCTTAACAAAATATACATTGTTTATTTATAAGTACTACTATTTAATATATATATAAGTATATATATATATATATAAGTATATTTATTATATTTATATTATTTATTTATTTATTACCTATATTGAATATTAACATTAAGTAAATCTTGTTATAATTAGATATATAAATAAGGTGTCGCTGAAAATCAGCTCTGCAGTGAAAGTCTATGCTTTCACTGTAAAATGCTGAGCGGCATTCCTTTTAGCTAGTAGGTTTTAGTAATTAGTTTGTAAGTACATAGATTGTTAATTTTTAATGTACCTGGCCTGCTTGCTAATAAAGATTTTTATTTTTTTTTTTTTTTAATATCCCCAGGATAATTGTTTGTTATCAATTCATGAAGCATTACTCTTGAGTTGTTTATCATTGAAATTCTGCTCGCCTTAAGTTGCCTTTTGTTACCTTGCCTTTATCTCTTTATTTTCTAGATTTATATTCAGAAAGTTATAGAGGTTCAATCTTGGTGGTATTTTTTTGGCAGTAAAAAAGCCTGCTCAGAAAAAAACAATGAATTGAGCAGGTGTGCTGCATCTGCCAGTATGAAACAATTATTTTAGCATATTTTTCAAAAACTTTTTATAAATTTCTAAAAAAACATTTTTTAGAACCACGCACACATTTACTTAATACAAAGTTTTTATCTCAACGTCCTACCAAATACTCTTTTATCTGTTCTTTCACGAAACATTTCAGGAAGATTTTTATTAAGGAGAAATTTATAATGCTTGCGTCGTCATTTCAGATTTGACAGTCACTGATCAACATCATTGGATTAGCAGACAGGCGATTTGGACGGAAGCCAAGCGGAAAATTATGATACGTCATGTCAACTGATTGCTATTATGTAATTCAGGACATTTATATAGATGATATTACAGTTCGTTGTGGTAAATGGTTATGCTCTATGTTATAAGACTTTCGTTCGTGTAAAGGTAAATGGGAGAATAGCATGCTTGTATAGAAATGGAATTTCACTGAATCCGGGAACAATCTCTCAAGACATTATGGCATTTAAAAAAAGGAGGCAATGTGAAAATATTTAAGTTAATTGTTTTAAATTATATTTCATATTATGACATCCAGTTGCCTATTGTTATGTAAGAGTTGATAAAGCTTGTTCATTTATTAAAATTCATTCATCCAAATCATGATCACCAGAAAAGCCTTATTTCATATTATAGTATGTTGGTAATTTTTATGTTTGTTATAACTATATTAATAGTTATGTTTATTTTTATTCTTAGATTGTGATTTTTTTTGTTTTAAATTGAACACCACAATGGAGCAGCTGCGTTACTAAAGTAATAAATATATATATATAAAAGTAATAAATATATATATAAGTAATAAATATAAATAATATATTTTTTTAAGTATTCCATTTCTAATAATTATATTACGTGTTTCTTTCATATCAAACGATAGCTTGTAGATGGTTATTTCTATATAAAATAAAATAGACCTTTCTACGTCCGTATTTTCAGAAGAAAACCGTAAGTTTCACACATTATCGCCACACTAAGGTCACGCATAATTAATGACATTTAAGCACCGACCGTTTCTACACTGGCCATTCTATGGTACGTAATTACCTACTCTGTGGCACCCACTTCACTGCCCTCAGTCCATTATCATTAAGCATATTATGATGATAATATGGGTGGTTTTATTGTAATGTGAAGATTAGAAGTAGGGCAACCGGGAACCCTGTATAATTTTTCCAAGCGCTGTAGTCGAATGCCATATATTCTTGTAAAGTTTGCTCGTTGCCAAATCGTGTAATTTTGTGTATCCGGAAATTTTGTAGCAGTTTAATTCGATGTGACTTTGTAAGTAAGTATCAAAATACATGTAAGAAGGCACTAGGTACTTACTACTAGGTACTAGGTACTACCTACTTGATGGAAGTTTACATTTATTATTGCTCTACTAATAGGGGACTTTTCTACAGTTTGATAGAAATTTTATCAATTTAAAAAAATATGACATAGGGAATTATGAATTATTTAGAAGAATAGTTTTTTACGAATGTTAATAACTACAATAACCGTGATTTTTCTATGAGAAAAATTTATACTTAAAAATACAAATCTTATATATAAAAATGAATCGCAAAATGTGTTGGTAAGCGCATAACTCGAGATCGGCTGAACCGATTTCGATAATTCTTTTTTTATTATATTCCTTAAAGTACGAGGATGGTTTTTATGTAGAGAAAACGTAAATATGTACCACGGGCGAAGCCGGGGCGGACCGCTAGTATTAACATAATATTCAATAATGTAACTGAAAGAATTAAATCACATTTGAATTAATTTAACTGGAGAGAATAATTCCTACCATTCCGCCCTAAATGTTTGAAAATCTCGCCAAAAGTTTGCGCATAGTAATTCCGTTCTCTATACAGTTAACCACAAACACACGCACTGTCGTACAAACTCATTATGTACGTCATAAAAACAAAGCCTGTAGTTTCGGCCGGCCTCTGAAATACGCCGCTGGATACTCATCATTTCTATGATAATAGTGTGTTATACTAAAATGTGTAACGTTATTTTGGTATTATTATAAAGGTTATTTATAAAGGTTATTATTTGGTGTTATTATTATAAAAAAAAGGAATACTTAGATAGGTACTAGAACTTGCGTTAGCGTTAACATTTGCGACTCGGTCGACGTTCTTTAGATGTAAATATTGTATTCTCAAATACATAGAATATGCTGAATATGGGCCAACTGAATATACTATTTAATTTGTTAATCGTTTTCATAGGAAAAGACTTAAAAGATGTTGTATAGCTTAGTACATATTTCGTTTCGTTTTGATAATATGAAATGATGTCACACACTAATTTAATTAAGTTAAATGTCGAGCTGATGTTTTATACCCATTAATATTTCTTTATTATTATATTTTTTAACACTTTACATTTCATCACACAAAATTAAGCTTTTATGTTTACATTTTTTCATATAGTCCTTACCCACGTTCACATCTCCCACATTCTTTCACAGATCTCTGAATTCTGAGTACTACGCTCGTGTTATATTATCTGTGGTACTAGGAAATCGTCATTGTTGTTTACGATAAAACGTTAGTAGGCGTTACCAATGCATAAGCATCACATGAAATCATTTTCCTCACAGTTCATTTATAAGCAAAAAAATCAAGTGATATCTATATATGTACTAGGCACTAGCCTTCCGCTATGATTTCGCTCGTAGTACATAGCCTCAACAATCACGTACATATCCAAATGGTGAAAGAAAATTTTAAATCAGTCGGTTCCTGACATAAGCGCGTTCAAACAAACAAACAATCTATTGAGCTTTATATTGTTAGTGTATAATAGACAGAAAGCAATCCATTTCCACGTAAATAAAATGCTTTGAATAATTCGTAAGATAAATATAAAAAGATATCTACCGCATATAATTTAATGTTTGTGTAAAAAACATTGCGTCTAGACACTAGATTACCAAAGGAAACAGTGATATCATTTTGGTGAGGGGACAAATTTACGACAATAATAAACACAGTTATATAGAAAGTAATATTTCTAGTAATCTTGTGTTATTTCTTTGCAATTTTAAGATAGTATATGGACGAAAACTGCAAAACTACAAAAACTGTTAGTTTTGATCATATTTAAATATGACTATCTCTTCTTCTATTGGTACCTAAGTATAGATTTAAATTGTATTGGTACACTAATAAATAATAACACACTACAAAACATACACGAAGACTCATAAATGTCGAAATTGCAATATCTAACAACTTAAGGATACTTATACGAAAAATAAATCAATAATTAATAATTACAAAAGCAAAAGATATAATATTTACAATAGAACCTACCAAAATAACAAAATGTGGCTACAATCTCCTTAGGAATAGCAAAAGAATAATGTTTATTATAAAGTAGTTCCATTTGTATTTCGCAATACAGTTAATGTTTCTAGTTTCTAAAGGTTCATAGCCAAAATCTTTGTCAGCGAAAACAAAGAGGTCATCAACCCAATCGAACTTTGTGTTTAACTTTCAAAAAACAGAGAAGAGATTATATTAGTTTAGTATGCAATTTTGCGTAAAATTTTATCCCACCAAAAACATTTTCATGTAAAATGTTGCCAAGACGAGCCCATATGACTCGCACTGTCAAAAAGTTATCAGATCTCATGTAGAGCCAAGCTTCTAACACTACACGCCCTAACTCTACAAGGCCTAAATTCACAAACTCTGTACACCTCAGTCAAAATATGTGGCTGTGCCATTTCGCTACATTCACATCGGCGTAAGGTTTTTTTTAAACTATAATCCTAATAAGTTCAATTTAATATTTTTTGATATCATTAATTATATTATAATCCGATTAATAATATAATAATAAAAAAAATAACTGCGTTAAAAACAACCGACTTCATAAACAGAAAAGTAAAAAATAAAAAAGATTTGATATTATTAATTACTACATATTATTTAGATGTGCTATTTACTAAAAAGGTTTGATGTCGGTGCACGGGCTTAATACTAGTGTTTGGCACCGACTTCAAACCTATTTAATAAATAGCACATCTAATTAATATGTAGTAATTAATAATATCAAATCTTTTTTATTTTTTACTTTTCTGTTTATGAAGTCGGTTGTTTTTAACGCAGTTATTTTTATTTAATACTTTTTAGTGTATAAATTATCAACACGAATCAAACGAGCCCAATCTCGATATAATTGAGTCAATATATTACTGAGTTCCTAAGGCCACCTTCCGATTCCATCATCAAATCAGCTCTATGTCATGATAATGTTTCATCGCTATCCAATTTACATAAGTATACAAAATTTCAGCTCAATCGGTTACCGGGAAGTGAATCAAAGTTACTTGCTACATTTCAATGAAGTCATCGAGTACAGACAAAAATGCTCATAAAATAAAACTACTGGGTTTATCCGAATAAAATTTTTATGGGACCAATTCGACACCATCCCGCATCGAACAAAAAAAGAATCACGTAAATCGAATAAGAAACCTAGGAGTAATCGGTGTACATACATCCAAAAAAAAAATATATAAATACCGGCCGAATTGATAACCTCCTCGTTTTTTTGGAAGTCGGTTAAAAATAATGATGAATAAAATCAAGAATTTATATTCGTTATTATAAAAGTTGGGATAATAGGGAAAATTAATGCAATTTCTACATCAAAAATTAAAAAAATATTTGTAATTAGAAAAAAATGTAAAGAATAAGGAATTCGAGGTAAGAATTTACATTCACATTCACATTCACATTCACATTCACATTCACATTCACATTCACGTCCACGTCCACGTCCACGTCCACGTCAACGTCCACGTCCGAGTCCACGTCCACGTCCACGTCCGCGTCCACGTCCACGTCCACGTCCACGTCCACATCCACATCCGCATCCACATCCGCATCCGCATTCGCATCCGCATTCACATTGTTCGTTGTTCGTTGTTCGTTGTTCGTTGTTCGTTGTTCGTTGTTCGTTGTTCGTTGTTCGTTGTTCGTTGTTCGTTGTTCGTTGTTCGTTGTTCGTTGTTCGTTGTTCGTTGTTCACATTCACATTCACATTCACATTCACATTCACATTCACATTCACATTCACATTCACATTCACATTCACATTCACATTCACATTCACATTCACATTCACATTCACATTCACATTCACATTCACATCCACATCCACATCCAAGACCACGTCCCCGTCCACGTCCACGTCCACGTCCACGTCCACATCCACATCCGCATCCACATCCGCATCCGCATCCGCATCCGCATCCGCATCCGCATCAGCATCAGCATCCGCATCCAAATCCGCATCCGCATCCGCATCCGCATCCGCATCCACATCCGCATCCGCATCCGCATCAGCATCCGCATCCATATCCGCATCCGCATCCGCATTCACATCCACATCCACATTCACATTCACATTGTTCGTTGTTCGTTGTTCGTTGTTCGGTGTTCTGTGTTCGTTGTTCGTTGTTCGTTGTTCGTTGTTCGTTGTTCGTTGTTCGTTGTTCGTTGTTCGTTGTTCGTTGTTCGTTGTTCGTTGTTCGTTGTTCGTTGTTCACATTCACATTCACATTCACATGCACATTCACATTCACGTCCACGTCCACGTCCACGTCCACATCCACATCCGAATCCGCATCCGCATCCGCATCCGCATTCGCATCGGCATCCGCATCCGCATCCGCATCCGCATCCACATTCACATTGTTCGTTGTTCGGTGTTCGTTGTTCGTTGTTCGTTGTTCGTTGTTCGTTGTTCGTTGTTCGTTGTTCGGTGTTCGTTGTTCGTTGTTCGTTGTTCGTTGTTCGTTGTTCGTTGTTCGTTGTTCGTTGTTCGTTGTTCGTTGTTCGTTGTTCGTTGTTCGTTGTTCGTTGTTCGTTGTTCGTTGTTCGTTGTTCGTTGTTCGGTGTTCGTTGTTCGTTGTTCGTTGTTCGTTGTTCGTTGTTCGTTGTTCGTTGCTCGTTGTTCGTTGTTCGTTGTTCGTTGTTCGTTGTTCGTTGTTCGTTGTTCGTTGTTCGTTGTTCGTTGTTCGTTGTTCGTTGTTCGTTGTTCGTTGTTCGTTGTTCGTTGTTCGTTGTTCGTTGTTCGTTGTTCGTTGTTCGTTGTTCGTTGTTCGTTGTTCGTTGTTCGTTGTTCGTTGTTCGTTGTTCGTTGTTCGTTGTTCGTTGTTCGTTGTTCGTTGTTCGTTGTTCGTTGTTCGTTGTTCGTTGTTCGTTGTTCGTTGTTCGTTGTTCGTTGTTCGTTGTTCGTTGTTCGTTGTTCGTTGTTCGTTGTTCACATTCACATTCACATTCACATTCACATTCACATTCACATTCACATTCACATTCACAATCAAATTCACATTCACATTCATATTCACATTCACATTCACATTCACATTCACATTCACATTCACATTCACATTCACATTCACATTCACATTCACATTCACATTCACATTCAAATTCACATTCACATTCATATTCACATTCACATTCACATTCACATTCACATTCACATTCACATTCACATTCACATTCACATTCACATTCACATTCACATTCACATTCACATTCACATTCACATTCACATTCACATTCACATTCACATTCACATCCACATCCACATCCAAGACCACGTCCCCGTCCACGTCCACGTCCACGTCCACGTCCACATCCACATCCGCATCCACATCCGCATCCGCATCCGCATCCGCACCCGCATCCGCACCCGCATCCGCATCCGCATCCGCATCCGCATCAGCATCAGCATCCGCATCCATATCCGCATCCGCATCCGCATCCGCATCCGCATCCACATTCACATTGTTCGTTGTTCGTTGTTCGTTGTTCGTTGTTCGTTGTTCGTTGTTCGTTGTTCGTTGTTCGTTGTTCGTTGTTCGTTGTTCGTTGTTCGTTGTTCGGTGTTCGGTGTTCGTTGTTCGTTGTTCGTTGTTCGTTGTTCGTTGTTCGTTGTTCGTTGTTCGTTGTTCGTTGTTCGTTGTTCGTTGTTCACATTCACATTCACATTCACATTCACATTCACATTCACATTCACGTTCACGTTCACGTTCACGTTCACGTTCACGTTCACGTTCACGTTCACGTTCACGTTCACGTTCACGTCCACGTCCACGTCCACATCCACATCAGCATCCGCATCCGCATCCGCATCCGCATCCGCATCAGCATTCGCATCCATATCCGCATCCGCATCCGCATCCACATCCACATCCACATTCACATTCACATTGTTCGTTGTTCGTTGTTCGTTGTTCGTTGTTCGTTGTTCGTTGTTCGTTGTTCGTTGTTCGTTGTTCGTTGTTCGTTGTTCGTTGTTCGTTGTTCGTTGTTCGGTGTTCTGTGTTCGTTGTTCGTTGTTCGTTGTTCGTTGTTCGTTGTTCGTTGTTCGTTGTTCGTTGTTCGTTGTTCGTTGTTCGTTGTTCGTTGTTCGTTGTTCGTTGTTCGTTGTTCGTTGTTCGTTGTTCGTTGTTCGTTGTTCGTTGTTCACATTCACATTCACATTCACATTCACATGCACATTCACATTCACATTCACGTTCACGTTCACGTTCACGTTCACGTTCACGTTCACGTTCACGTTCACGTTCACGTTCACGTTCACGTCCACGTCCACGTCCACGTCCACGTCCACGTCCACGTCCACGTCCACATCCGCATCCACATCCACATCCGCATCCGCATCCGCATCCGCATCCGCATCCGCATCCGCATCCGCATTCGCATCCGCATCCGCATCCACATTCACATTGTTCGTTGTTCGTTGTTCGTTGTTCGTTGTTCGTTGTTCGTTGTTCGTTGTTCGTTGTTCGTTGTTCGTTGTTCGTTGTTCGTTGTTCGTTGTTCGTTGTTCGTTGTTCGTTGTTCGTTGTTCACATTCACATTCACATTCACATTCACATGCACATTCACATTCACATTCACATTCACATTCACGTTCACGTTCACGTTCACGTTCACGTCCACGTCCACGTCCACGTCCACGTCCACGTCCACATCCGCATCCACATCCACATCCGCATCCGCATCCGCATCCGCATCCGCATCCGCATCCGCATTCGCATCCGCATCCGCATCCACATTCACATTGTTGGTTGTTCGTTGTTCGTTGTTGGTTGTTCGTTGTTCGTTGTTCGGTGTTCATTGTTCGTTGTTCGTTGTTCGTTGTTCGGTGTTCGGTGTTCGTTGTTCGTTGTTCGTTGTTCGTTGTTCGTTGTTCGTTGTTCGTTGTTCGTTGTTCGTTGTTCGTTGTTCGTTGTTCGTTGTTCACATTCACATTCACATTCACATTCACATTCACATTCACATGCACATTCACATTCACATTCACATTCACGTTCACGTTCACGTTCACGTTCACGTTCACGTTCACGTTCACGTTCACGTCCACGTCCACGTCCACATCCGCATCCACATCCACATCCGCATCCGCATCCGCATCCGCATCCGCATCCGCATCCGCATCCGCATTCGCATCCGCATCCGCATCCACATTCACATTGTTGGTTGTTCGTTGTTCGTTGTTGGTTGTTCGTTGTTCGTTGTTCGGTGTTCATTGTTCGTTGTTCGTTGTTCGTTGTTCGGTGTTCGGTGTTCGTTGTTCGTTGTTCGTTGTTCGTTGTTCGTTGTTCGTTGTTCGTTGTTCGTTGTTCGTTGTTCGTTGTTCGTTGTTCGTTGTTCGTTGTTCGTTGTTCGTTGTTCGTTGTTCGTTGTTCGTTGTTCGTTGTTCGTTGTTCGTTGTTCGTTGTTCGTTGTTCGTTGTTCGTTGTTCGTTGTTCGTTGTTCGTTGTTCGGTGTTCGTTGTTCGTTGTTCGTTGTTCGTTGTTCGTTGTTCGTTGTTCGTTGTTCGTTGTTCGTTGTTCGTTGTTCGTTGTTCGTTGTTCGTTGTTCGTTGTTCGTTGTTCGTTGTTCGTTGTTCGTTGTTCACATTCACATTCACATTCACATTCACATTCACATTCACATTCACATTCACATTCACATTCACATCCACATCCACATCCAAGACCACGTCCCCGTCCACGTCCACGTCCACGTCCACGTCCACATCCACATCCGCATCCACATCCGCATCCGCATCCGCATCCGCATCCGCATCCGCATCCACATTCACATTGTTCGTTGTTCGTTGTTCGTTGTTCGTTGTTCGTTGTTCGTTGTTCGTTGTTCGTTGTTCGTTGTTCGTTGTTCGTTGTTCGTTGTTCGTTGTTCGTTGTTCGTTGTTCGTTGTTCGTTGTTCGTTGTTCGTTGTTCGTTGTTCGTTGTTCGTTGTTCGTTGTTCGTTGTTCGTTGTTCGTTGTTCGTTGTTCGTTGTTCGTTGTTCACATTCACATTCACATTCACATTCACATTCACATTCACATTCACATTCACATTCACATTCACATTCACATTCACATTCACATTCACATTCACATTCACATTCACATTCACATCCACATCCAAGACCACGTCCCCGTCCACGTCCACGTCCACGTCCACGTCCACATCCACATCCGCATCCACATCCGCATCCGCATCCGCATCCGCATCCGCATCCACATTCACATTGTTCGTTGTTCGTTGTTCGTTGTTCGTTGTTCGTTGTTCGTTGTTCGGTGTTCGGTGTTCGGTGTTCGTTGTTCGTTGTTCGTTGTTCGTTGTTCGTTGTTCGTTGTTCGTTGTTCGTTGTTCGTTGTTTGTTGTTCGTTGTTCGTTGTTCGTTGTTCGGTGTTCGTTGTTCGTTGTTCGTTGTTCGTTGTTCGTTGTTCGTTGTTCGTTGTTCGTTGGTCATTGTTCGTTGTTCGCCGTTCGTTGTTCGTTTTTGTGTTCGAGTTTGTGTTTGTGATTGTGTATGTTCACATTCACATTCACATTCACATCCACATCCACATCCAAGACCACGTCCCCGTCCACGTCCACGTCCACGTCCACATCCCCATCCGCATCCACATCAGCATCCGCATCCGCATCCGCATCCGCATCCACATCCGCATCCGCATCCGCATCCGCATCCGCATCCGCATCCGCATCCGCATCCACATTCACATTGTTCGTTGTTCGTTGTTCGTTGTTCGTTGTTCGTTGTTCGTTGTTCGTTGTTCGTTTTTCGTTGTTCGTTTTTCGTTTTTCGTTGTTCGTTGTTCGTTGTTCACATTAACATTCACATTCACATTCACATTCACATTCACATTAACATTCACATTCACATTCACATTCACATGCACATTCACATTCACATTCACGTTCACGTTCACGTTCACGTTCACGTTCACGTTCACGTCCACGTCCACGTCCACGTCCACGTCCACGTCCACGTCCACATCCGCATCCGCATCCGCATCCGCATCCGCATCCACATTCACATTGTTCGTTCATCGTTGTTCGTTGTTCGATGTTCGTTGTTCGTTGTTCGTTGTTCGTTGTTCGGTGTTCGTTGTTCGTTGTTCGTTGTTCGTTGTTCGTTGTTCGTTGTTCACATTCACATTCACATTCACATTCACATTCACATGCACATTCACGTTCACGTTCACGTCCACGTCCACGTCCACATCCACATCCGAATCCGCATCCGCATCCGCATCCGCATTCGCATCGGCATCCGCATCCGCATCCGCATCCGCATCCGCATCCACATCCACATTCACATTGTTCGTTGTTCGTTGTTCGTTATTCGTTGTTTGTTGTTCGTTGTTCGTTGTTCGTTGTTCGTTGTTCGTTGTTCGTTGTTCGTTGTTCGTTGTTCGTTGTTCGTTGTTCGTTGTTCGTTGTTCGTTGTTCGTTGTTCGTTGTTCGTTGTTCGTTGTTCGTTGTTCGTTGTTCGTTGTTCGTTGTTCGTTGTTCGTTGTTCGTTGTTCGTTGTTCACATTCACATTCACATTCACATTCACATTCACATGCACATTCACGTTCACGTTCACGTTCACGTCCACGTCCACGTCCACGTCCACGTCCACGTCCACGTCCACGTCCACGTCCACGTCCACGTCCACGTCCACGTCCACGTCCACGTCCACGTCCACATCCACATCCGAATCCGCATCCGCATCCGCATCCGCATTCGCATCGGCATCCGCATCCGCATCCGCATTCGCATCCACATTCACATTGTTCGTTGTTCGTTGTTCGTTGTTCGTTGTTCGTTGTTCGTTGTTCGTTGTTCGTTGTTCGTTGTTCGTTGTTCGTTGTTCGTTGTTCGTTGTTCGTTGTTCGTTGTTCGTTGTTCGTTGTTCGTTGTTCGTTGTTCGTTGTTCGTTGTTCGTTGTTCGTTGTTCGTTGTTCGTTGTTCGTTGTTCGTTGTTCGTTGTTCGTTGTTCGTTGTTCGTTGTTCGTTGTTCGTTGTTCGTTGTTCGTTGTTCGTTGTTCGTTGTTCGTTGTTCGTTGTTCGTTGTTCGTTGTTCGTTGTTCACATTCACATTCACATTCACATTCACATTCACATTCACATTCACATTCACATTCACAATCAAATTCACATTCACATTCATATTCACATTCACATTCACATTCACATTCACATTCACATTCACATTCACATTCACATTCACATTCACATTCACATTCACATTCACATTCAAATTCACATTCACATTCATATTCACATTCACATTCACATTCACATTCACATTCACATTCACATTCACATTCACATTCACATTCACATTCACATTCACATTCACATTCACATTCACATTCACATTCACATTCACATTCACATTCACATTCACATTCACATTCACATCCACATCCACATCCAAGACCACGTCCCCGTCCACGTCCACGTCCACGTCCACGTCCACATCCACATCCGCATCCACATCCGCATCCGCATCCGCATCCGCACCCGCATCCGCACCCGCATCCGCATCCGCATCCGCATCCGCATCAGCATCAGCATCCGCATCCATATCCGCATCCGCATCCGCATCCGCATCCGCATCCACATTCACATTGTTCGTTGTTCGTTGTTCGTTGTTCGTTGTTCGTTGTTCGTTGTTCGTTGTTCGTTGTTCGTTGTTCGTTGTTCGTTGTTCGTTGTTCGTTGTTCGGTGTTCGGTGTTCGTTGTTCGTTGTTCGTTGTTCGTTGTTCGTTGTTCGTTGTTCGTTGTTCGTTGTTCGTTGTTCGTTGTTCGTTGTTCGTTGTTCACATTCACATTCACATTCACATTCACATTCACATTCACATTCACGTTCACGTTCACGTTCACGTTCACGTTCACGTTCACGTTCACGTTCACGTTCACGTTCACGTTCACGTCCACGTCCACGTCCACATCCACATCAGCATCCGCATCCGCATCCGCATCCGCATCCGCATCAGCATTCGCATCCATATCCGCATCCGCATCCGCATCCACATCCACATCCACATTCACATTCACATTGTTCGTTGTTCGTTGTTCGTTGTTCGTTGTTCGTTGTTCGTTGTTCGTTGTTCGTTGTTCGTTGTTCGTTGTTCGTTGTTCGTTGTTCGTTGTTCGTTGTTCGGTGTTCTGTGTTCGTTGTTCGTTGTTCGTTGTTCGTTGTTCGTTGTTCGTTGTTCGTTGTTCGTTGTTCGTTGTTCGTTGTTCGTTGTTCGTTGTTCACATTCACATTCACATTCACATTCACATGCACATTCACATTCACATTCACGTTCACGTTCACGTTCACGTTCACGTTCACGTTCACGTTCACGTTCACGTTCACGTTCACGTTCACGTCCACGTCCACGTCCACGTCCACGTCCACGTCCACGTCCACGTCCACATCCGCATCCACATCCACATCCGCATCCGCATCCGCATCCGCATCCGCATCCGCATCCGCATCCGCATTCGCATCCGCATCCGCATCCACATTCACATTGTTCGTTGTTCGTTGTTCGTTGTTCGTTGTTCGTTGTTCGTTGTTCGTTGTTCGTTGTTCGTTGTTCGTTGTTCGTTGTTCGTTGTTCGTTGTTCGTTGTTCGTTGTTCGTTGTTCGTTGTTCACATTCACATTCACATTCACATTCACATGCACATTCACATTCACATTCACATTCACATTCACGTTCACGTTCACGTTCACGTTCACGTCCACGTCCACGTCCACGTCCACGTCCACGTCCACATCCGCATCCACATCCACATCCGCATCCGCATCCGCATCCGCATCCGCATCCGCATCCGCATTCGCATCCGCATCCGCATCCACATTCACATTGTTGGTTGTTCGTTGTTCGTTGTTGGTTGTTCGTTGTTCGTTGTTCGGTGTTCATTGTTCGTTGTTCGTTGTTCGTTGTTCGGTGTTCGGTGTTCGTTGTTCGTTGTTCGTTGTTCGTTGTTCGTTGTTCGTTGTTCGTTGTTCGTTGTTCGTTGTTCGTTGTTCGTTGTTCGTTGTTCACATTCACATTCACATTCACATTCACATTCACATTCACATGCACATTCACATTCACATTCACATTCACGTTCACGTTCACGTTCACGTTCACGTTCACGTTCACGTTCACGTTCACGTCCACGTCCACGTCCACATCCGCATCCACATCCACATCCGCATCCGCATCCGCATCCGCATCCGCATCCGCATCCGCATCCGCATTCGCATCCGCATCCGCATCCACATTCACATTGTTGGTTGTTCGTTGTTCGTTGTTGGTTGTTCGTTGTTCGTTGTTCGGTGTTCATTGTTCGTTGTTCGTTGTTCGTTGTTCGGTGTTCGGTGTTCGTTGTTCGTTGTTCGTTGTTCGTTGTTCGTTGTTCGTTGTTCGTTGTTCGTTGTTCGTTGTTCGTTGTTCGTTGTTCGTTGTTCGTTGTTCGTTGTTCGTTGTTCGTTGTTCGTTGTTCGTTGTTCGTTGTTCGTTGTTCGTTGTTCGTTGTTCGTTGTTCGTTGTTCGTTGTTCGTTGTTCGTTGTTCGGTGTTCGTTGTTCGTTGTTCGTTGTTCGTTGTTCGTTGTTCGTTGTTCGTTGTTCGTTGTTCGTTGTTCGTTGTTCGTTGTTCGTTGTTCGTTGTTCGTTGTTCGTTGTTCGTTGTTCGTTGTTCGTTGTTCACATTCACATTCACATTCACATTCACATTCACATTCACATTCACATTCACATTCACATTCACATCCACATCCACATCCAAGACCACGTCCCCGTCCACGTCCACGTCCACGTCCACGTCCACATCCACATCCGCATCCACATCCGCATCCGCATCCGCATCCGCATCCGCATCCGCATCCACATTCACATTGTTCGTTGTTCGTTGTTCGTTGTTCGTTGTTCGTTGTTCGTTGTTCGTTGTTCGTTGTTCGTTGTTCGTTGTTCGTTGTTCGTTGTTCGTTGTTCGTTGTTCGTTGTTCGTTGTTCGTTGTTCGTTGTTCGTTGTTCGTTGTTCGTTGTTCGTTGTTCGTTGTTCGTTGTTCGTTGTTCGTTGTTCGTTGTTCGTTGTTCGTTGTTCACATTCACATTCACATTCACATTCACATTCACATTCACATTCACATTCACATTCACATTCACATTCACATTCACATTCACATTCACATTCACATTCACATTCACATTCACATTCACATCCACATCCAAGACCACGTCCCCGTCCACGTCCACGTCCACGTCCACGTCCACATCCACATCCGCATCCACATCCGCATCCGCATCCGCATCCGCATCCGCATCCACATTCACATTGTTCGTTGTTCGTTGTTCGTTGTTCGTTGTTCGTTGTTCGTTGTTCGGTGTTCGGTGTTCGGTGTTCGTTGTTCGTTGTTCGTTGTTCGTTGTTCGTTGTTCGTTGTTCGTTGTTCGTTGTTCGTTGTTTGTTGTTCGTTGTTCGTTGTTCGTTGTTCGGTGTTCGTTGTTCGTTGTTCGTTGTTCGTTGTTCGTTGTTCGTTGTTCGTTGTTCGTTGGTCATTGTTCGTTGTTCGCCGTTCGTTGTTCGTTTTTGTGTTCGAGTT
Source organism: Colias eurytheme (assembly GCF_061535395.1). NCBI lineage: Eukaryota > Metazoa > Arthropoda > Insecta > Lepidoptera > Pieridae > Colias > Colias eurytheme. The sequence continues at coordinate 4,483,008 of NC_142999.1, read as the reverse complement.
TGTGTTTGTGATTGTGTATGTTCACATTCACATTCACATTCACATCCACATCCACATCCAAGACCACGTCCCCGTCCACGTCCACGTCCACGTCCACATCCCCATCCGCATCCACATCAGCATCCGCATCCGCATCCGCATCCGCATCCACATCCGCATCCGCATCCGCATCCGCATCCGCATCCGCATCCGCATCCGCATCCACATTCACATTGTTCGTTGTTCGTTGTTCGTTGTTCGTTGTTCGTTGTTCGTTGTTCGTTGTTCGTTTTTCGTTGTTCGTTTTTCGTTTTTCGTTGTTCGTTGTTCGTTGTTCACATTAACATTCACATTCACATTCACATTCACATTCACATTAACATTCACATTCACATTCACATTCACATGCACATTCACATTCACATTCACGTTCACGTTCACGTTCACGTTCACGTTCACGTTCACGTCCACGTCCACGTCCACGTCCACGTCCACGTCCACGTCCACATCCGCATCCGCATCCGCATCCGCATCCGCATCCACATTCACATTGTTCGTTCATCGTTGTTCGTTGTTCGATGTTCGTTGTTCGTTGTTCGTTGTTCGTTGTTCGGTGTTCGTTGTTCGTTGTTCGTTGTTCGTTGTTCGTTGTTCGTTGTTCACATTCACATTCACATTCACATTCACATTCACATGCACATTCACGTTCACGTTCACGTCCACGTCCACGTCCACATCCACATCCGAATCCGCATCCGCATCCGCATCCGCATTCGCATCGGCATCCGCATCCGCATCCGCATCCGCATCCGCATCCACATCCACATTCACATTGTTCGTTGTTCGTTGTTCGTTATTCGTTGTTTGTTGTTCGTTGTTCGTTGTTCGTTGTTCGTTGTTCGTTGTTCGTTGTTCGTTGTTCGTTGTTCGTTGTTCGTTGTTCGTTGTTCGTTGTTCGTTGTTCGTTGTTCGTTGTTCGTTGTTCGTTGTTCGTTGTTCGTTGTTCGTTGTTCGTTGTTCGTTGTTCGTTGTTCGTTGTTCGTTGTTCACATTCACATTCACATTCACATTCACATTCACATGCACATTCACGTTCACGTTCACGTTCACGTCCACGTCCACGTCCACGTCCACGTCCACGTCCACGTCCACGTCCACGTCCACGTCCACGTCCACGTCCACGTCCACGTCCACGTCCACGTCCACATCCACATCCGAATCCGCATCCGCATCCGCATCCGCATTCGCATCGGCATCCGCATCCGCATCCGCATTCGCATCCACATTCACATTGTTCGTTGTTCGTTGTTCGTTGTTCGTTGTTCGTTGTTCGTTGTTCGTTGTTCGTTGTTCGTTGTTCGTTGTTCGTTGTTCGTTGTTCGTTGTTCGTTATTCACATTCACATTCACATTCACATTCACATTCACATTCACATTCACATTCACATTCACATTCACATTCACATTCACATTCACATTCACATTCAAATTCCCATGCACATTCACATTCACATTCACATTCACATTCACATTCACGTCCACATCCACATCCGCATCCACATCCGCATCCGCATCCGCATCCGCATCCACATTCACATTGTTCGTTGTTCGGTGTTCGTTGTTCGTTGTTCGTTGTTCGTTGTTCGTTGTTCGTAGTTCGTTGTTCGTTGTTCGTTGTTCGTTGTTCGTTGTTCGTTGTTCGTTGTTCGTTGTTCGTTGTTCGTTGTTCGTTGTTCGTTGTTCGTTGTTCGTTGTTCGTTGTTCGTTGTTCGTTGTTCGTTGTTCGTTGTTCGTTGTTCGTTGTTCGTTGTTCGTTGTTCGTTGTTCGTTGTTCGTTGTTCGTTGTTCGTTGTTCGTTGTTCGTTGTTCGTTGTTCGTTGTTCGTTGTTCGTTGTTCGTTGTTCGTTGTTCGTTGTTCGTTGTTCGTTGTTCGTTGTTCGTTGTTCGTTGTTCGTTGTTCACATTCACATTCACATTCACATTCACATTCACATTCACATTCACATTCACGTCCACGTCCACGTCCACGTCCAAATCCGCATTTCAAAAACTATTAGAAAAATAAATTAAATATTTTATTCACACTAATTTATAGAGCAGACTGGACAGTTATTCAAGCAAATTAGTTCAGAAATAATTTAAATTTCATATAAGAATATAGAATTGTAATTTGAAGTTATATAACGCAACTCAGCTATTCAAAATATGTTTGACCATATTTAACATATTAGCATACCTACTGCTTAACATACCTTATAAATTGTTCCTTTGCGAATAAAACTGGCCACACATTTGGACGCAAGGGACGCTCTGTGAATTTAAGGTAGCAATAATTTTTACTATCAGACAACTTACCAGCTCATTTGCCCGCTTTTGTATTTCTATCCTTAGAGACAAAATTTATTGCCAAGATACTATTGAAGCTGTTCTCTGTTATGTTCTCTGTTATGTGTTATAAAAGTTATGTGTAATGTGTTATTTAAATATTTACTCTAATTTAGGTATATGATAGTGTTTATAACTCGTATTTTAAATAGTGTGGTTAAAAATAAGACGGTTGTTGTTCACTTTTAACTTTATCTGGTAGATACCATTTAGCATGTTCATTATTTACTTACTTTTTATCATGGGTTACGAACCCATTACTATTTCAACATCTTTTCAAAACATAGATTTACAAAGTTTTACACAGAACAGTATTTCATTAAATATCCAGTATCCATTGACCAATTTCAATTAATATGTTAATCTTGACCCATTACACGCTTTACACGATCTATTTTAAGACCTACGCTTTGTCTTAGCTGTTGTGTGCAGCTTGACTGATTACTATATCGGTATCGAGTTCCTTTATACCTTTTTTCACTTTATTTGGATATATTTCTCACTGCCGAGCGAGTGTCACATTTTTCCTTCACACTTCCCATGATGTATAAGGTGATTTATTTTCATAGATCATATAGTAGTATTTTTAAAACGTTTTTCATAACCTTTTGTGTGTAATTGTATACGGATTTTTTTAATTGCTATAAGATAGGAATTTAATTATTTATCTACATTGTGAGGTGAAATTGAATCATATTCTATTAGAAAACGTGTTTGATAAGAGGTTCTTTAATGAATTCTGTTTAATTTATGAAATATTCACGTAATAAGCGCTTTTCCTCAATTACAGCCATTATTTGCTTACGTAAGCAATGCTGATTGTAAAGCCACGTGTTACGTGCTTGCAATATTAATAATAACAAATAGTGTTCTCCTGTGTTTAATTTATGTAAGCATTGTTGTGTTAGAAATGATTGAATTTAACAAAAAGTTTAACGCGATAACTTTTACATGGTTTAAAAACACGCTTAAAATGTTTTTAATCCTTAATAAGTGTACAAAGTTTGAATAATATGTGTCCGTTTCAAGTGGATCAAAAAGAAGCTGAAGAAGTCGTTTACATACAAACACACAGTTACATATACAAGTTAATGATGTTTAATTTAAGACCGGTACTATTATTATTAATAGCGATTCCTTTTCTTATATTGGCAAAATGAATGTTTTCATTTCAATCGAATTCACACAACCAATCTCTTTCATAGCTACGGGAAACGCTCGAGCTCCATTAAAAACGGCAAAAAAGTTTTCAAATGAATCAATTACGCAAATGGATAAAGTAAATACAAAACACAGGTTCTAAAATAACGGTTGTGATTTAATTTTACATACACAATTCGTTATTATTCCGTCAGTCCTCGGATCACAGACACAATAGAAAATCTATTGTGTCTCGGCCCGATCGGGCCGCTCGGTGGTCAATGGGTTAAAATGTAAATAAAAAAAAACACACAGTTTTAATTTTATACACAAACAAACACAATTTGAACCCTATGAAATGTGAATATACCAGCATAATCTATACTATATATACTATAATATTATAAAGCTGAAGAGTTTGTTTGTTTGAACGCGCTAATCTCGGGAACTGGTCCGATTTGAAAAATTATTTCGGTGTTAGATAGCCTATTTATCGAAGAAGGCTATAGGCTATAATATTATAATATATCATCACGCTTAGACCAATAGGAGCGGAGCACTGCGAGTTCAACCGCGGAGCAGAGCTATAAGTATTCAATAGAAACGTATAACAGAAGTTATAATTTAATTAAATCAATACTTTGTTCCAAGTATAAGGTCAAGGGTACTAATGCGACTTACGTATTCTGCTTCTTATTCCATGAATAAAAAATTAGGTAGGTATATCACAAGAAATGCGTTTCATTTATGATGAATTTTTATAGCTTAAACTGTTCAGTCATTACAATAATTTTAAGACGAAAATTAAAACTCTTACAATAAACGTCTGCAGAGCTATAAACTCGTACTTACTTTTACAGCCAATATAGTTTTTAATGGCGAGGAAAGGCGAATAAAATCTCACACTATTTGTGTGGAACTTATTTAGTCTCAGGGCTAAACCTAAGTGATTCAATTTACACATTACGTATTCGACTGGCATGTCTGTTTTTCGGAACCTTTGTATGTTATCACGGTGGCCTTGGGTCCTGCGATAAATAATAAATTATTTCACCCTGTCACGCGACAGCCTTCACAGCTGGATTTTCATCAAAGGGCGGGAAATGGATCGACAATTGAATAACAAAAGAGTTTTTGGTATAAATATTTCCTAAATCCATTATTAAATCTCGTTGTTTTACGTTATTTAATATTGTCACAATTTGGCAGGAATGTTTTTTAAATGTAGGATAAATAATATAATAAACGGTTCAGTCATAGGTCCAGAAATAGGTAAAAAAATGCATGTGATCGCTTCACTGCTGCCTTTGGATATGACAGTAAAGTGTTCCGAAAAGCTTATGTTAAAGTGTCGACCATAAGTATGTTAAGTAAGTAGCTTTATGCGATTTACGTCATCTTAAAAAAGGGGCTTAACTTCTCATTTTTTGCAAATACTCGTTTCCCGTCAAGTTTAAAAAAAAATATGTTTATATTTTGAACGGAAAGGATAAAAATTAAGGTCTACTGTATGTTCTTACTGGATTGTTTTTCTTAAGGAAGTGTATACTATATTACGAAACTTGTAAAGTAAATTCACCAAGCTAATTAAATTTAAATTATAACAAAGTGAACACCAACTCCAAAACTGAAAAATTTACTACACGAAAATTATCATGCCATAACTGTGTTATGAACCAAATTACATCCAAATTTTCCTCAAATGGAGCCAAAAAATGTTTTAAAGTGGATTACAGAGCTCTAACCAGAACGACGGAAATACGAACGAAGCAAGGAAAATAAAAGCTTATGAAACATAGCGAAGCAAAACCAAATGTCATTTTGACAGACAAAAAAAATGGTACTTATTTGCTCTGACCTAAAACGGGTTTGAAACTAATTGTATAAAATGCATGTTAACATTCGTATTCTTTAAAAATTAAAAACAAAATCACAAAGAAGAACACAAACACTCACAAAGAATTTATCATATTTAACATCCTAATATGTTTAGGAACATACTTTTAGTGCATTCAAATGAAAACTAATGAACATAGTAACCATATTAACAAGAAGAAGTATATCTATTGTAGAAATAATTTAAGTCAACTCTTTCCCATTATGAGGTTTTGAAGTTATTTATTTTAAAAGTTATACCTCAAATTCATAGCAATGACATTTATTCATTAAAAATGTGTCTCTTCTAATTAAAAAATATATTCAGCAGTGATTAACATTCGCAGTTAAATGTCCAAAACGTTGGGTTAAAAATAAATAAATTTTGTTAACATCTACCATGAAATGCTTTATTTTTCAGAATCATTTTACCATTTAGTCTTTTCATTATATCTTTTAAGTTTAATCAGTTGAACTTGGTAGCTTTTCAATAGGATATTAAACTAAAAACTGTTTTTAATTGAAGTGCAGTTACGAAAACTTTATTATGAAATAATTGAATGAATGTTTGCCAGTTTTAATTAAATATGAGAACACTAGATTTCCGCCCGCGGCTTCGCCCGCGTTTTCAAAGGAAATCCCGCATAGTTCCCGTTCCCGTGGGATTTCCGGGATAAAACCTATCCTATGTGTTAATCCAAGTTACCCTCTATATTTTTGCTAAATTTCATTGTAATCGGTTCAGTAGTTTTTACGTGAAAGAGTAACAAACATCCATACATCCATACATCCATACTTACAAACTTTCGCCTTTATAATAGTAGTATTAATTAGTATTAAGAATAAGATAAATTATAAATGTAAGCGTCCGCTTAAGCGTCACAAGACGGCTTAATTATTCGTGTGAACAAAATTAGGCCACATTTACGGGCAAATTCAAGTGGTTTAAAAATATAATTGCTTTAACTTCTTTTTGTAGTAATGAAAAATGTAGAACGCAAATTTTAATTCATTATATGTTTATGAAGGCAAGTGCCTTCATAATTATTTTCATGTTTACAATTTGAATGTTACGTTTATGAACAATAATCTTCCTATAAAGGATATAATTCAGCCTATTTTAAAAAACTGTAAGAATTATTTACCTTGCATTGAACGTAGTGACGAATAATTTTTCACCAGAGTAAACTTCTTTTAAAAATGATCATTTATCATGCTGACTAAGCACACCGCCAGGTCAATAACCAGGAAAAGTTGCTGAATATCTCAAGCTTTTACCTTATTAGTACAAAGACATAAAAGAACTAATAAATTAAGCATACCCGAAACCTTCCAAATAAATTATCTGCTCTAATAAATTCTGTGCTAACTAGTTTTAATTAAATTTTACGCTACAATTATCTCATCCATTAAGGAAAAATAATAACGTTTTGTTATGGAAAAAATAAAAATATCCATAATAATGTCTTAATTAAATTCAGCCTATATTCAAGTTTGCTTTTAAACTCTACCAGCCGTACAAATAAAAACTTGCTTATTCAAACCTTATGCAATGCATAGATATGATAAGAATAAATAAAGAATAAGGATGTCATAATTTCTTACAAATAAATTTGGAATAACGTCGATGTATCTATGCTCACGCTATGCAATAGGCGCGAAGCGGCAACGTCGCAATTCATTCACAAAATTATGAAAAACATTGAAATTGTCTACGGTTAAGCCTTGGTGCTGTCATTTTGCTGACGCTCGTTTGACTTCGTCGAATTTGTTGTGAAGTTTCATCATACGATGTTCTGTTTATTTATTTTTTAAATATTTATTGGAAATAATTTAAATATATCATTAAATATGCAAGCAAATGATAGATAACTCTATCCAATATCTGGAGAACAGAAGATAAACCCACTTTGAGATAGAGAGTAGCCAAATAACTGGTACTCAAAACATACAACTCCAGGCTTAGAAGATTTATATTTTCAATGAAAGTGTATATTATTGTGATAAGTTTAGAAATAAGTTTTATGTATGTATGGTTTGGCGCATGTTGTAAATAAATAAATCATTATAAATATCAAAAGGGTTTTTCATAATTTCGTATATTTTGACATTTCATACAAAATTTTCCATTTCAATAGGTACGTAATGAAATTATTAATTTGCTCAACTTTTCCTACTTCTCGTATTACTCTCATTGCTATTATCTCAAATTTAGATTGAAAATTGCTTCTAAAACTTGTAAAACACAACACAATGTACTAAAAGATATGTTATAACTCGGTTATGTCAGACTTATACTAGGGTGGTAGCCGTAATAAGGACGGAATAGCATTAGTATGAATACTTATTACGAAGTTATACTAGGTTACATTTATTTCGTGTTTATTTGTATGATTTTTCCTTATTCTTAGTTTATTCTTTGCATAAAATGTTATAACTCGTTTATTTGTACGGGTGTACGAATTCACAAGTAATAAATCATAAAGTTCAAACATTAAAGCTTCCGCAAAGGTGAGCACGATACCAAATTATAAAGTTCAATGACCTGAAACTATAAAATTAACAAAATTGAAACTTACATTTTCAACTCTCCAAAGTTACAACTCACTTCACAACACAATAAACACTCAGTTTTTAATATTTCGCGTTACAAAGTTGTTCGTAGCGGGTGCTACGAGCGTGTTCGTCTACGGACGTAGCGCGACTGTCTCGTAGAGCCTACGGAGGCTTAGCAGGATCTGATCAATGAGGCTTCAAACCCAGCGTTGGGCGTATTTAGGGTTTACGATCGCCATCAATAAATAAAATGACTTCATTTTGAACTTTTATTCACACAGGTGATTAAAATTACATGACTAATTACTGATTTACGTTATAATTAAAGGAGAAAAGATTCAGTCAATTTAGATTGAACTTAGATTAGCAAGATAATCTATATTAATAAGTTGTCAACCCCACGTTTTTTGAACATAACTAGTACAAACAATAGCTAACGCTTTAGGGTAGGTGCTAAAAACAATATACCTGGTGAATACTTACTAAATGAAGTCTCGCTATAGCATATACAGAAAGCTTAGCTTACTTACCATAAAAACTGGAGTAAAGCATAAAAATTATGTATTCTAAATTCACCTGACCTAAACAAAGAGGACTCAAAACTTTCTTAGATAATAAATAAAATAATAATAATCTTTATTAGCAAGCAGGCCAGGTACATTAAAAATTAACAATCTATGTACTTACAAACTAGTTAATTACTAAACCTACAAGCTAAAAGGAATGCCGCACAGCATTTTACAGTGAAAGATAGACTTTCCTAACCTAAATGTAACCTAAATGTAATGCATGGTGCATACATGCATAAAATATGTATTCCTTATGTTTTTTTTTTGGGTAGTCTGGCAGAAATCGCGTACAGCGATAAGACCGCCCTCTGTACATATTATATCTTGTATCACTCTTATTTTGTAATCTTGTATTTTTGTGTGCAATAAACAATTTTTCATGCATTCATCATTCACTTTCACTGCAGAGCTGATTTTCAGCGACAACTTATAGATCTTATCATTGTGGTTTGAGAAATACTTTTAACAATTTTCAACAAAAAGAATTCGTGTGTTCACATTATCAGACTATTTTTAAATGAGTTATTAGAGACATTAGTGTAAAGGTAATGACATTGATTATAGATTATTGCCTCAAACAATTAATGCATAGGCTTCTTTTAATTTCGATGCCACGCACGAAAAACCATAGCCTGAAACTTGTTTAAATATTAGATTAAAGATCTAATTTCACTTCGAAATATACAGCAGTAAAAGGCTTTTCGTAAAAGACCTCGTAGATTAGGTTTTATTCGTTATTATTATTTATTCTGTCATTGAAACGTGCTCTTTTCGTAGGTGACCTTATTTTTTTCAATTATTTTCATCACGAATAATAATTGTAAATAATTTTAATATTAGATATAAATACTTATTATTAGTTTAAATATTTTTTTGAAAATATATTTTAAATGTATTAATAACAGTCATTTATAACTAAAGCAATTTATTGCTTCTTATTATTTGAAACTTACATAAATACCTGGAAGAGATCACTCTTTAGTGATAAGGCCGCCCTCTGTGCTAGTTTAGCTATAAGTTTTAGTTTTTTAGCATAGTAAAGTGTTATAAATAAAAAATACCTTCAAAAATCTCTATGAAAATTGAAAGAGAAACTTATTTTACATAACGAGGTAACTTCTTAAAACCTCAACCACAGCCTGTTCGAGTTGGGCGGGTGTTATTTTCTTTACTTATTATAATAAAGGTGTAAGTAGGTACTCTGTTTCGTTTACTTTTATATTTTAACAAAATAATTTAACCTACATATTATGTTTAAAGTATATTTATGTCAATCCTACTTACTACTATCCTACTAATATTATAAATGCGAAAGTTTGTTTGGATGTGTGTGTGTGTTTATTATCTACTCTTTTACGGGAATACTACTGAATCAATTACAATGAAATTTAGGACAATAGGGTAACTAGGATTAACACAGAGGATAGGTTTTATCGTTTTATCCCGGAAATCTCACGGGAACTGGAACAATACGGGTTTTCCTTTGAAAACGCAGGCGAAGCCGCGGGCCGAAATCTAGTGAAATATAAATTTCCAAACCTTTTAAAAATATCTGTTTTGTTCCGAATTAAATGATATTTCTCTTATATTGATTTACTTTTAAACAGTTGTGGCTTTTTCTGGAAACATGGTAATGCGTGAACATCCAACTCAATTACAGAAAGGCCTATCTTTTTTACAAATTTATTCATAAAATAGAGCTCTCTACTCAAATAAACCCAGTTATACTTTTACGTTAACAAAATCCGATACAGAATACTTTTATAAGACGCGACGCAAAGGGTAGAAGATTATTAATAAATTATGAAGCTACTTATTATTCATGAGACGTTATTGTGTTCTTCGGTAGGGATTTTCCGTTCGGAAACCTAACGTGGTAATGGCAGAGATACGATTATTAGTCCTAATTGAATCCCGAACGATTTACTAAACGGTTTCAGATTTGTTTATCTCTGACCCTAAGTACAATACACAAATGTATTTTCCATTTCTTTATTCGATTCGTATTTTTATCGCATTTTATTTTATGTTCAAATCGTAGAAATAAAACCCTTAATCTTAGAATGTTTCTTCTTTTGCACCAGAGGCAAATAAAAACGAGCTTACATGAAAAATCATGCCGGGTTTTCGTAAATATGTTTCAAATTGGAATATATTTTCGGAAACATATTGGACACGCAAATGAAGAGATATTTTTACTTCAACATAGAAATGAAATGTTTAACGTATAAAAATAAAAATAAAATAAAAATAAAAAAGCCTTTATTTCTCTATTCACAATATAATCTTACATGCTAAACAATAAGGTAACATTAACTTATTTTAATATACTACACTATAGTTGGACTTATAAATATAAAATGAGTTATACAATTATAGATTTAGTGATTGTAATATGTATTAATGTAAACATTAGAGAACCCCTTTAAGCAAGGGTGAAGGCCTCCTCCAGACTGTTCCAGTGGTCTCTATTTTGCGCTTGTGCCATCCACTTTTCGCCGGTTATTTTTGTTATGTCGTCCGCCCAGCGATATAGGGGTCTGCCGTGCTTTCTTTTGCCTTTCGGACCAGGCCAAGATGTAAGGCGTATAGTCCAACGGTCGTCCTTCATTCTGGCTATGTGGCCAGCCCAGCTCCATTTCAGCTTAAGTGCGTATGATAGGGCATCCTTAAACGTATACTTGATGCAAATGAAATTGTATTGCCCATGCGATATATTATAAACTACATTTAATGTACAATTATTGTAATTATTGAAATACCTAACGATGCATCGGAAATGATTGAATCAAATTATTTAGCCATTGTTAAAATAGCTTTTATATGTTGAAATTTACGGAATAGATATAGCCCAACAGTAATTTCATTTAATTTAATGTTTTATTAAATTACAACATATATTTTATTTGTATTTATCTTCGTCATTAGGTACACACAAAACTTTTACACCTTGATTTTGAACCAGTGACCACCTTGATATTATAAAAAATGGTAACCTTTTATCAAACGTAAACACGAACCCCTTAAAATATCAGCAGAAGGGTCGAGATCCTCAAAATGAATTATATGCCTATAGAATATTTTTCCCGGAATCCATTACGAGCCAGATAATTTTGCGTCAGATATCAAATACTCCGAACTCCGACCCAAGTTACTGCGAATTATTAAACCTTTGGAAGCAGTTAAATATCCAGAGATTATGTTACGATTTATAATTATTACAAGTTTTGTGTGACACTACTGAGTACTGTAAAAGCATTCCTTTTTGCAGAGCTTATATAATCATTACAATTACCTTTTAGGTATAACAATAAATAAGTAAAACAATAAATTCAATTTTCGGTATAAATCCTTGACATTTCACAAGGACCTATAATGACTCTATGGACTAAACAACTTTTAACATAATAAACTACACAGACGCTAGAAAAGACCAATGTTCTTCACAATTTTTTGCAAATCAAGTTTAACATTCATTAGGTAATCAGTTAACAAAAACAATATTGAATATATGACATAAATTTAATCAAAATACCTACCTTTTTAAATACAATTAACCACTGAAATTTTTACCATTCCAACAAAATAAACCTATTTTTTTTTTAGTGGGGAAATTTTGCATAGATACCCACGGCCTCCGGGGAAGGGGCCGTGGGTTATGTCGGATTCCTACCGACCAAAACCCCACTGTGTTCCGTCAAGCCGCATCAACGACGGGGCCACGGGTATGGTAGAATTCTTCCGTGACCAACAAAATAAACCTGCTTTATCTCTATAATTATAAAACATTAAATTAGGTGCCAGCTTTATTAAAGAATATTAAATTTTCCGCACCCTAAAGAACATTTGAAACAGTTTTAACTTCCAAGTCAGACAAAGTGAGTTCGTAAGTTTCGTGCATATAATAAGGTAATGTTGTTAATCTCTTTAAAGTTCTTATTGTATTAAATTCTTGCTAAAATTATACTAAGAAGTATACTTAGATACTTATATCAATTTCTGCGACAAACTTCAAGATTTTACTGTTTGTTTTTAATTTTACTATATATTTTAAATACTTTTCTTATTGGATACTCATTACAAATAAATTATGGTGTTTCCGTCTATTTTTATACGAATTTAAGGTCTAAAATGTTGTATATTAGCTTCGCAAATCACATAATGTCGAAGTCATATTTAATTAACATCATAATATGATGTTCATTAATATTATTATTCTGAAAATAATTACAATTTAAAAGATTTTTATCCTTTTTTTTTCATCGAAAATATCAGCAAATTTTCTATTTAAACACAAATGAGAACCTACAAAACACACTGAATAATAAACAGCGAAACACTAATAACTCACGACAAAAAACATCTGTGGGTTGTTGACATGACAAAAAGCAGCCGACATGAATAATGTACATCTTCTCAGTCCTAAGCAGGTAGTCTTAGTAATAGCCTGATTCCCTTCCATGATTTATAAGTTCTTCAACCCCTTGTCTGCTATCCAGCTGGCGAACTGCCAAGGTGTGACAGCCATTGACGAAGCTAGGCCATTTTAAAACCATTCTTAAGAAAATTTAAGACCGCTAAATAACATGGACTAGCGAATTTCTGAATTTATACAGAACTTTATACAAACAATTATAAGAAACTCTAGACGATGATAGCATTCGATTCACCACGAAAAAGGTTAACGACCCTTTTATGCAAACGCTATTATTCATCGATGTTTAATTTCTTAAAGTTTTGGAGCTTTTGAAAACTTAATAAAACTAAGCAATTTTTTCAAACAATTAAGAATGATATTTATTTAAGTATGTATTTCTGTTTCTTCTTTCATTCGGTAACTGTCACAATTTTTATAGGATATACCACAAAATAGCCCTTGATAATCTCTACATTCTTAGCCATTTAACTTTTTACGACATTGTATTGTGTCTAAAAATATAAAATAACTGAAATACTCCTCAACGTCGTGTTTGTAGAAAATAATAAGGAATTCTTTGTCAAATAAAAACATGGTAGGAAACTTATTGAGCAAACAGGATAGACTGAAATTGGAAACTGTTTATAAATATACCAACAATTAATGATGCTTTACATGGCCGGTAGATATATTAAATTATGTATTTTGACGATTCAAAGAAGTCTAGTTGCATAAATTACTGTTGGAGTTTGATAAATTAATGACTCAAATGATAATAATTATCATCAAGAATTATTCTTACTACGTATAGCTACATTAGCAGCTATATGGATCTTTTCGGTAGTTATGCAAGCACACGACCTCATTGTAAAGTCGAGAGGTCTACTGTTAAAACTTGGGAGCCAGTGCAGATTATACTAACGAATTTGGCTTATAAACTTCCGGATGAATTGAAATCAAATCCTGGCACCGTTATTTACTTTAAGATTAGAAGGGGTTTTAACCACGCTCTAATTTAAGTTGAACAATTTGGTGCAAATTCCTTATCATTTAGTTTATGTTTAAATGATATGTTTTTAAAGAAATTATATGTTGTTGACTCTTATCATTTGTTTAATTATTTCTACTAGCTGTGCCCTGCGGTTTTACCCGCATTGCTCTGCTCCTGTTGGTATTAGCGTGATGATAATTATGTATTATGATTTAACGCGGAGATTAGCTCGTTCAAACAAACAAACTGTTTAGCTTAATAATATTAGTGTAGATATCAACCATACTAACATTTACTTGTATATAGAGAAATTTGTTGTTGCTTAATTTTCACTATACCTATCGAATAATTTTAATTATTAAATTTTAACCAACAAATGAGATAGATATAAATACAAACTATATTTATTTTTTTATGAAAAATCTAATACTATCTGTTTATAAGATAGTACAATACTTATTAATCATTTTTTACATCTTAAATGTGCAAACAATGTCACTAACTTTATGTATAACAATGTATATTTTCTACTTCACTGTTTTTAATTCATATTTAAGCTGCAAGTTTTAAATCGCCAAGTTTCTTGAGTTGTAAAAATGATCTTTTTTAGAAATTTTACGCTAGAATTAATATTAAGAGATAAGACTCCGTTTAAATTGTCATTTCTTTAACAACTTTAAGATTACTTGAAATGTCCTTTTTATTTCTTTATAGCACACTTTTATTATAGCTTTTTATTATGGAACTGTAACAAAAACGGAGTTTATTGAAAAGTATTAAAAAGATTTAACATTTTATAAATCTTCACAATATTCTGCTTCATATCTCGTCTGTCTTATCTGAATATCCCGTTGCAGTGTTTAAACGTTGAATAATATATAAATTGTATGTTTATTCTCTTAGAGAGGCAATAAATAGATTTATTCCTTATCAATACTTTTTTTATTATTTATAGCCCTAATATATTTAAACATAATTCTTATAGTTGTTAATTGAAAAGAAATATTCCTACATAAATTGCATACCTTAGGCCGAAGGCTTTTCTGTCAAATTATATTTAAACACATAATATTAAAAATACACAAGACAAGAATATTAACAAATCTTTGTCAAATGCTGTTCTAGTCCCTAGTAGTTTTAGTTTCGCTTAAATAATAGATTTGTAAGAACTGAATTATAAAGCAAAATTTAAATCTCACTACAATAGTCCCACTTGCTTTGAAACAAACTTTAAGACCTTTTTTCCATTTGTAACACTTAACCTATGCCTTTTCTTCAAAGGAACTTCACGTCAGTTCAATAGAAACTCTTTTTATTGGACTATGTTTTGTGAACGTGAGTTACAATCTAATTTCATATTTCTTGGATAAAGTAAATTCAGGCTGAACGTGTTCACGACGTGTTTTTTTTTATATTATGCTTTTACTAGTATATTTTTACGCAATATTAACTTATAGTTTTCACTTTCAAACTATAAAAAAGAAATACAAACGAGAATTCAGAAGTTGTGCAGTTTTCTGTTGCTAAAAGAAGTATCAAATTAGTTTAAGTAGTTCCTGAGTTCATCTATTACAAACAATGATATTAGTGTTGATTTATTAGTCGTGAAAATCAAAAGACGGTAAGTTCAACAACCTCAAAGCTGGACAAAGATTGTGAAAGGTAATAAGTTACGTTAATGTCTCAGATACGATCTTTATTTTACGCTAGAAATCGTTTCTAATGGCACGCAATTTGTCCCAGGGCAATATCTCTTTCGATTTCTTGTCAAGTGGAAAATAGTGCCTGATTAGGGATGAAATAAGATATACAAAAAAGGTCGACGACTTCTTCTCTAAACACAATGTTAAATATAGACTTGATTAGAACCATATAACATTGCATCCATCTTATACACAGGAACAAAGTTATATTATGAGAGACATTAATTAACCCTTAGCTGGTATCGCCTTTTTTGGCAACACTACCGGTATCGTGGGTCAAATTTTACCCATACCAAACAATCTGTTGTAGAACGTTGATTTTTTTATAATTTGTATAAAATATGGTTAGTTATGAAATAAACAAATATTTTTTTACAAAATTAACTTTGTTTAATTTTAGAATATATAAAAAAATATCATGTTTTACACGCATTTGTAACTAACCTTATTTTTTGGCACTTTTTGGTTAGTGTGAACTTAAAACTTAAAAAAAAATAGAAATGTAAGAAAAAATTTAACTAAAAGATATTTATGGCACTTCTCATATCTTTATGATAACAAAAAAATATATTACTTCTGAGATCAGCATAAAATAAAAAAAATGACAACCAAAACCAAAATGACTTCTACCATCAACCATCATCCTCATCTTCTTCGCTCTCATCTCTCGTATTTTCTCTTATTCTCGTATTCTCCTCTTTATTTTTCACTGTCGTCAGAACTTACTCCAAAATACTGTCTTCTGAGCAACTAATAGATTAGGGACTGTCTCGATCGTCGTCGATGATTTCGTCGTCACAAAGTTGGGTTATATTTGGTGTCCTTTCATTTTCCGATTCCAAATCATCACTTAAGTCGTCTATATCAACTCCTCGATTTGTCTTTCATTCAAAAAGCCTCAATTGTAGTACAAATAAACACTAAAACAAAAAAAGTACGTAATTACACCCAGTGAAAAAAGTTACTTATTTGGTGTCGTGGGTCAAACGTGACCCAGACAGCTACTTACCTCCGCTCCTAAGATAGTCCCAGCGCTGCACTTCCACCCCCCGCCGCAGCTAGCGAAACACTGAGAATACGTAGAGGCGCACAGTCGTTGCATAAATATTAAAAGAATTATAACCGAAAATGTTCGCTTCTGGGTCAAATTTGACCCACGATACCTGCTAAGGGTTAAGAAAGATATTTTAATCAATCGAGTGAACTCTGTTTTAATTCAGATTGATCCTGATTAATTAATTCAACATGCATTCGCATTTGCATGGCACTTGCATGGCACTTGCATGACACTTGCATCGTACTTGCATCGCACTTGCATAGCACTTGCATTGCATTTTCATGGCAATTGCATGGAATTTGCATGGCATTTGCATTGCATTTTCATTACAATTGCATGGCAATTTCATGGAATTTACATCGCATTTGCATCGCATTTGCGTTCGTTTCGTAGATATTTCTTACATATTTTTATACTCTTTGCCAGCTTGTTATATCAACCAAATATTAATTAAATCTATATAGGTACCTATATTTGTGATCATTGAATGATTAACAACACCCGTATCTTCGTATCCTAATGGAAACAATTATCTCACCGTCTCCGCTTTTCATATAACCCAATTCAATTATTTCACAAATGAAAATCAATTCAACCATTTAGACATTTTCAATCATTGTTTTTCTCCTGACAATCTGTAAATGTATGTTTTTGTTTTTTGTGTTTGCTCCTCTTTCACACGTAAACTGCTGAACGGATTTTGATCATACTTGGTAGTGATGTTGCTAATTTAGCAGAATAACCTATAGAAACACTTGCTTTTGTCGGCGGTTTCTTCCACGGGTGAACCGCGCGGCACGTCTAGCTTGTTATAAAATTATAAAGAATAGGCATGACGACAGTATCCATAAATGATCGTATTAGTGTTTTTAAGGGAAAATGTATAATAGATAAATTACATATAGTGACTTAGAAATCTTAAAAACATTAAGATTAATGAGATTATCAATAAAATAAAACATTGAAATACTGCAGTTGGCCATTTTGACTAAAACACGCGTGACGTCACGCTTAAGTAAACAACTCACGTCAGATGTTTTTTGTTGTTATGAATATGTTGAGAATACGCATTTTTATTTATTTTCTATTATTTCACGTATGCTTTATCGACTCAGAACAGAAATATAATTGCGAATTCACGAATACATGGTTCGGGGTTCTCCGTGCCAACTTTATACAATCATTTCTTATTATTTTCTCGCTTAAAATAATTACTAACACATTTTTGAGCATTATTTTTATGTGGATTCACACTGCAATACGGCACACCACTTATAAACTTTGAAATTCGTTTCTATAACACATATTAAATTAATATTTTTTTAATTTTCTTCGCAATGCGTACAAATAATTACGTATTTACCAAAGTGTGACGTCACGCCTACGCCATGACACCTGCGAGCTATTTTGGCACAGTTAATAAATATTTTTTGGAAAATGGCTTTTATCTTCGTTAAATTTATGTATATTACCGAAATATAGGGTTTTTCTTGTATAGTAAACGTATACACACATTATGGAAGAGGATTTCAAAATCTTTCGTCATGCCTATTGTTTGCGGAAAAATGCTTATATAATAAACGTACAAAATAATAGATAGTTATCTATTACTAGATAATTAATAATGTTTATAAGACCGTGTCGTAGAAGAAAATATGCCCAAAGCTGATTATTTATATATTGTAATCAGCCACAGGCTCCTTGAAAAGAAAAATGAATTATAAATACCCATGTTTTTGTCATCAATATTTATAATATGCTTTATAGGAAAAGTCCTACTTGAATAATATTATATAAGAAATTTAAATTTGTTATAATTTACGCTTACGTTTATAATTTTTAAAAAGGTCTAAAGAAGCTTTTCCGCTTGCGTCGTCGTGAGTTGCGATACAATCCTAACCGAAAATTTCTAAAAATATATAATTATAAAAAACATCTTTCGGCCATTGGCTAAACCTAAACTTTCTAAATACAAAGCCTATTAGTAGGGATGTAACGATACATGATTTTGCCGATACGATACCGATACCGATATTTGTAGTAATGTATCGGCGATACCGATACCGATACCGATATCTTGGCTTGGTAGAAAAATAAATAGTGAATTATGCATAAAAAGTTACCAACATTTAACAGAGACTCAACTGTTAATCGTATTCTTTTAAATAAAAATGCCAAATCAAAAAACAACAAAACCATTTATTTTAGTATTATTATTTTACAAAGTCAGTTAAACTTTAAGTAATACAGATACAATCAGTACCTAATAAAAGTTTACTATTGGTAGAGTTTTTTCAGAAAACAAAGTGCGCACGCGCGGGCGGCCTCCCGCATCGTTCATTGGGCGCGGTTTTTTGAATTGTTTGATATCGGTATCGGTTGTTTTATTATCGGCGATACCGATATATCGGCTTGCCGATTATATCGGCCGATATATCGGTATCGGTATCGGTATCGTTACATCCCTACCTATTAGCCTATTAGAACGAGTGTAAAATCTAATGTAACACTTTTATCTTAATCACCAACCGTTTATAAGCAATTTCTAAGCCAGAAAGAGTCGTTGAGGATGCTGATTAAACAAGATGAGGAAGGAATGAAAATTCGATTGGACGGGACCATCACATAAAAGAAAGGCCAATTAATCCAAGTCCATGTAATTATTTTATTGTTGTTACACAAACGAAAATAAAACACTGTTTAATAAAAAACCACAAATTTCATCTTTTCAATATATTATTCACATATATTAAAGAATCTCATTACTTTCCGATCTATCTCTTGCATCTATTTAAAAAAAAATTCTTTTCACATTTTAAATATTATGAAATATCCCATCCAAGCTTTTCAAGATTTTCGTAATCACGTCTACGTCAGCATACAAGATGCAAATATAATGAAGCAGACTGCTCTCCCAGCATAATATGTAATGCGACAGCACAGCAATGATGGAGCGTTTTCTTCAGACTTTTTCACGCGAGAGGAATTTTAATTCACTCAGCACGTAAAATGAATGTCGTACAAGCTCTTAGCAAATATTATGTAAATCAAATTGTAGTTACATTGTTTAAAATAATATTAATGTATCTATGTAATTCCCAAATGCATCTTCATACCATATTAATTATATAATATGTATACCGTAGTTATACATAATATAGTCATTTTAGATTAACTTCTATCTAGCATGTATATACATATTCACATTTCGTTATTTTTTTGTTCAAAGACAATAAAATATTACTGAGGAAACAATTTATTTTCTTTATATTACACGTATTTCGAATAGGATAACGTTAAATGACAGGCGGCATGGGGCCATCACCTTCCGCCTGACACAGGTACTGTCCGGACACGGATGTTTTGGGCGGTACCTGTGCAAAGTCGCCAGACGGGAGCCGCAAATGGCTTGTCATTGGTGCGACTGTCCGGAGGACACGGCAGACCATACTCTCGCCGTGTGCCCCGCGTGGTCAGAGCCCCGTGCTCGCCTGGTCGCAGTCGTCGGCCCTGATCTCTCCCTGCCTTCCATAGTTCGCGAAATGGTTGGCGGCGACAGATCGTGGTCCGCGGCTATCACATTCTGCGAGTATGTGATGTCGCAGAAGGAGGAGGCAGAACAGGTCCGCGAGAGAAACCCTTCCGCGGATCCGATTCGGCGTCGTCGTCCTATTTTGCGTCGTCGCCGTGTCGCGGCCGCTTTACACGGTCGCGACCTGCCTCCCTGATGATGGGCACCGGATGATGGAACGGGGATATAATCCATCATCCGGTGCGGAGAGGCGGCGTGAGAAGTGTTCCACTCACGCCGCCCCCCCAGGAAGGTAGACCTGGCGGCCTCCCGCCACATTCGCGTTGGGCCTGGAGATAGGCTGCCGCTGACGGGTCTGCGTATGCGGTTCTACCGAATACCCGCGGCCCCGTCAATAAAGCGGCACGGCGGAACAGAGTGGAGTTTAGTCGGTAGGACCCTGCACTCAGCAGGGTGAGTCCGACATAACCCAGGGCTCTTCCCCCGAGTGCCCTGGGTATGCCTAAATGCATTCTCCACTATAAAAAAAAAAAAAGGATAACGTTAAATCCGCGTTAGCCTTGGTACATATTTTACCTTGAAGGTCCAATGTTGTGTTATTTTTTGGAAGTTTACATGGCGTATAATTTAATATAAACTAGAATCAAACACAATATTTAGATATAGTTGTTTTCTTCAAGGCTGTCGTTTTATTTTTCGGCAAGTGTAAGTATAATCAATAATGTGTAAGTAATTGGTTAACTAGAATTATATGTTGCTCCATCTGTTCGTTACGTTTTTAATACGTATTCATTTTCATCCAATCGAACTCCAACCATCTTCATTGAAATTTGGTTCAGATAATTAAGGAATATAGAGATGATTAAATTATATTAATTCTCATAGTGAAGCTAATTAAAGGCGAAAAATTAGATATGTAAATTGTAAATATATTAATTAACATATTAGACTCACTCGATATACCTAAGTGTAATGCTACTCTTTAATTTTATTATTAACGAATTCAATTAAATAAATAAAAATTGTTGCCTAATTATTCTGAAAATAAAGCATAAGTATATAAATAACTTTAGTTAATGTAACAAGAAATGCTTAAAGATCCCGAAATCAAATAACAATAGCAATAAGACCTCAATAATAAATCTCTCGAACAAAAAGTTATGAATATAACAGAACCGCAAATAATTCAATCCCAAACTATCGTGAACGATGATCCGAAAACTATTGCGACGAAAACCGATAGTTTTGTAACTTTTAATTAAATGGAAAGGTCAAAAGCTATCCTTTGACAAAACTACGTACGTACATTCAGCCATTCATTGGTTTTATAAAGCCATTCCAATGTTCACTTTGTGTATGATATTAATTATAATTTTATCAACATATACATAGTTACAACGTATAAACACAGTATTACCATATTTCCTATTGTAATACTGTGGTATAAACGTATAAATTTATTTATTATACAATATGTACAATTTAATTCAATAATTGTCTATAATTATTTAATATGTACTACAAAGCTACTTGTGTTTATCTACATGTGCATTGTGCATAGGCCAGTCAAGTTACATAAAATGTTCCAAATAAGCATCGAGCAATAAACTACGCCCAATGCAATTACACATGTGAAATGCCTGATGTGAATTTGGATTGGCAATTAGCTAAAATACGAGGAAATGGAAAAGCTACAAACGTTACATATTTATATCGATACCACTTCATCTGAATACAGAGATACTTTAATTTGCGAAGTTGCGTTGCCGCGTATTTCCAAACTATACATAGCCAGAACGCAACCATAGGAAACTGCTCGTGTATACTTTGTAATGCTGTTTTTAAGTTTGTTATTACAATATATACACGAATTTTGCGTACTGATCGTGTATACTTTGTAACGCGGATGCTTGCTTCTTCGTTCCAAACTATACACGATCAGTACGCAAAATATGTGTAACTAAATATAGCTACTACACCACTTACACTTGAGCGAAATAATAAATATATAGGCAATCAAAGACTTGTACAGCTATATCTATCTACTTTTATTCTTCTTGATTGATTCAGTAAAATATGGAATAAAAATATTATTAGGTAAGCTTAGCAAAATATTTATTTTGCTAATACCTAAATAGGTAACAGATATAAGGGTTACCTTTGGGTTAGGTTAGGTTCGTGTTTTTTTTTAACTACACAAAAATAGGAGCCCCGCGAAGCAGGTCTCCGTCGCCTCGCAACCGTCTTCTTCTGGACTTATTAGTCAATTGTAAGTCGTGCAGTAAGTCGGGAACGAAGACACAAGCATCCTCGAAACAAAAAATATACGATCAGTACGCAACATTATATTATACACAATACACATGCATTTTAATAATAGATTTCAAAACAGCAATACAATAATATAAACGCGAGCAATGGAAAGACGCCGCGCTTACTCCGAAACATACACGATTAGTCCGCATGCGTACTGACGCTGTATATTTTGGAGCGCTATTCTTACTTACTTCACTACAAAGTATACGCGAGTATTTGCGTACTGCTGTTGTATAGATTGGAAGAACTTTGTAAAAAAGTTATTTCTAAACTATACGTGATTAGTTTCACACCGTTGCGTACTGGCCTTGTATAGTTTGGAAAGACGCTGCGTTGCCATGTTCTTAAGGGAAAAGAAATATACTAACAATCAATAAGTATCTCAAAAAACGTATCCAATACGCCAGATGTTCCAGTATGTAATATCATTATATTTTTTCTACTAATTCATTAGATAATACTGTTTTATAAGTTATCCAATTACGAAACCTTCAGATAAGTTGGTCCTTCGAGTCAGCTGCCAAAAATTAAAAGCAAATAAATCAAATTACACGCTCTAGTGAATTAAAAAATCTTCTTCAACTCTTGTAAACAGCGTTTGCAATTTAAATCGTAAAATCGAGTTACCTTTTCCCAGGCTGAAATAGCAGGGGACTGATTTAGGAGTAACTGGGGCAATTACGGAGCTTCACATGTGAAATCTAGTGGAATTCGTACTTTGTATGGAAATTGACATCCTTGTTAGTGATATTGGATTTGAGACATAGACTTCAAGGAACTGAGGAAACTTATGAAATTCAAAGAAACTTATGTTGCGAATACCTCATTGTTAAAGTTTAAGAATGAATTTAGTTTTATAATAAATTAAAATATATGTGTAAAGTTTCATTGTGTATTTAATTTTAACTGTTCCTTTGGCACCACCAAATAAAAATATGTTCTGATACCAAACAAACAAACAAATCAAGCATTCAACAAGCAGAGATATTTATGAAACTCAATATCATTTTTTATCAACTTCTTCAACGATATTCTAAAAATGCAACCCCTATTCTATTTAAAGAATCGTAAACCATCGTAATATTAAAATAGATGGTGTAGATTGTATCACTATTGTCACTTAAACACTTTAGAAAAGCGATCGGTTTCGTCTCACGATCTGAGGCACGTATCGTCTAGACAGAATAAGCGTTTGACTTTATAGGTGCTATAAGTTGTAAACCATTTAATGAATATTTTTATTATTGTAGCCGATGCATGCGCCTTTATCTCACGGCTTTAAAAGTAGGTTAGTATAGTTAATTTCAGTCCTACACGAAACGCTGTTTTCTGTGAAAGAGTCTATCCATAGAACCTTACAAACTTTAATGCTTATCTACATTATACATAGGAAGAAGAATAAAAAATAAGTCCCATGCCATCTAATGTGTTTGTCTTCTAAACAAAAACCTTGTCTCTTGTCGTGGATACAACTTTTGAGCACTGAAGTGTCCCGCCCAAACTATTGCACTAAAGAGAATCATGTATTGTAAATTTAATATATCCGAAATCATAATCGCAAAGGTGCAAAATAATTTGGATACTTACGCATTTCTATAGAGAATTTAAATAGAATTAGGATACAAAACGAACCTATTTCCTTAATCCATGTTCGCGCCTTTAACAGGGAATTTAAACAACCCGATGACGAAATCTTGGTATTATATATTATATGTAATACTATCTCTACCTTACAACATAAGCTTTACAATTCGTGAACGAGTCGTGAACATTAGAAGCTTATTAGAAGTTATTTACTTATCTTTCATCTCATTCGACTTATATCATTTATTTTTACATCAACATGATAGGCTCTATAGTTGAAATTGGATAAAGAGATAGATAAATGCATATGTGTGATAAGACAGTAGGGTTCTAAACAAAAAATTTGTCTATAGACCAAATAAGTACGATAACAGCTTTTTGTAACAAAATGGTTACATTTTAACCACAATAAACATGAAGTACGCGGTCACCAACCATAAATAAATAAAGACTCAAAGAACATTACAATACGAAGTCTAACAACATTTTCTTCAAACAAAATGTCCGTTTAATTTGGCAACATTTCTTATATCATTAAACAAAGATTAGCCAAAAAAGAGTTGATGAAATGTTTCTTTGGGGACTACACGTAAACAGCCCGGGGGCTTTGTCGTCCTTTGTGGCATTTCGCTTTGACTAAATGAAACAGCTAATATAATTTCATATCTTCACAGAACACAGGACTGAATTCTAACTGCGGGAAATTTTGGATAAAATTTCGGATGAGCCATTAAATTATATAATTATTTTCACAAAGCAAACAACTAATGACCTATTGAACCCCATAATTTGATGAGGCTAGTTTTACATACTGTTTATATTTTGTGAGGTTCTAAAAACTAGCCTCTAGATGTTTGCTTTGTGAAAATAATTATATGTATAATTTAAATTAAAAAAAAATATATTTTAGAATAAACGTTGTTCTCTAAGGGAAAATAGAACAATTGAGTTTTCAGTTCACCTAAGAACTTAATACATCTTTGTAAATAAATTTCTGGACTGTCTACAGAACTTGGCACACATTTAGATCTCATTTCTTTTTTTGGCAAATTAAGTCAACGATTGAACTCGGCTCCAATTTTTACATTTATGTTTTTGGTGGGATTAATACTTAGGCTAAGTATCCATGTTTCTCTGAGTAAAAATCAATAGCGAAAAAATAAGTAGGTACCTATCAAACAGATCGAAAAAGTCGAATTCCTAACCGGCTAAAGGAAGACTTAGGAATAAAAATCATAAAACGAAATTTTGAAATTAAATTTCGAGCAAAAGATGAAACAATTCGTTCACTTCACTTTAAACTACGTATACCGCATAGGTACCTAGCATATAAGGTTTTCCAGTCCCTTTGAAGCTTTGATACTGAGTGAATGTTTAAGCCAATTATGACGATGTTTCTTGTGTTCGTAATTTCTTTTTCATTTTCAACTACAATGGTATTTTTCATACTTTTAACCACTAGATACGTTATACACGTGTAGGTAAAGTTTTGAGATTTGTACATTGTACTCAATAAAGACTTCAATCCAACGATTAATAGATAATTTTGAAACCGATAAAATGCAAGTATCCATAAAACCGCTATTTGATGCAACACAGTAGCAACATTGTATTGAAGTAGGTACCTATTTTAAACGTGGATCACAAGCATTATAAGTACCTACTTACCATGAACATGGCACTCTATTACAGTGGGTATATTATTTTAGTGGACTTCGCGTGCTTTTTATTATATTAAAAAAAATACTGCGTAGGTCTATATAATTATCTATTGATTATGTTTATTTATAGAAATATCGTATCGAGTTCGCGTCACTTGATCATTTTGTTTAAGTAGCTATTTTCTTATTTTCCTGTAACTCAATAGACGCTGAAATAGTTTAAGAACTTAATTAAAGTTTGACTTCGTAAATGAGTAAGCGCAGCGGATGGTAGTACGGTCTACTTGGTAGTTAATAACAATATTACCTACTTATATCAAAATTCAAAATTACAGTGTTTATGTACATTAAATTTCTATAATTTTATTGTTATGATTATAATTTAAAATCGGGTTACGATTTTTGGTTTTAAGTCCTAAGTATTATTAACGTAAAAATGCTATCTAAAGATTAAAAGCCTAATCAATCTCTGTAGTTATTATCTTGTCTATCGAGTACCGAGTAGGTACTGGGTTTTTGTTTACTTACTACTGAGATATGGGAAGAAACTGTCACAGTAGGTTCTATTTCCAAAAAATCGCAAAGAAAACTGTTCAGTAAAGCGGACATGGAATCTGGCATGATAGGAAACATCATTAGATACCTACGCTTATTTTTGTATTAGTATTACTTAGTTCTATTTGTTGTTTTCACTTCACTAAACTGATAGCATAACCTATCGATTCGTATACAGGGTGTAATCGTTAAGTGTGCACAGGCGATTATTCCGTAACTATTACAGATATCAAAAAACTTTAAACTGATATTTAAAGTACTAGGTATACCTAATGAGTAAATGACAATAATAACTTTTTTTAAATAAAGCAGGAAAAATCCAAAAAAGTTACATTAAACATACATTTAATTTCCCATACATTTTGTGTTCAAAGCAAAATATTATGTTCGAAGTGACGTCCTCGTTTTGGAAAACCATCGAGCACTATTTACAGTTTCTAAATGAATTTTCATTAAAATTTGTGAAGTAATTTAAGCACAAAACCAAAAAAAGAACCAACATTTTTCATATTAGGTACATGTTTGAGATAGTCATATCTCATACTAAATGTATGGGAGTGTTTGATGTAAAATTTTTGGATATTTCCCGTTTTATTTTTAAAAAGTTATTATTGTAATTTTACTCATTAGGCTAAGGGCTTTCGATATCAGTTTAAAGTTTTTTGATATCTACAATAGTTACGGAATAATCGCCTGTGCACACTTAACGATTACACCCTGTATATAGTAGTCATCTAAAACAAGACAAGTCTGAATATTTATAACTTGTCAAAGCTGGTTAAGTATACGATATCGATCTGTTTGTTTACAGAGAGGTGTTTAGAATGATAATAATTGTTTTGGCGTGGTTCACCAATATTTAGCTAAATTAATGCGTAATTGAATTTCGAAGTATTATGGTATTATATTATACTATTATCGACAATGATTATTTGGACAGACGCGATTTCATTTTAGATAATTAATTTATTAATTAAATTCTGAATAGGTTTTTGATTGGACTTCAATAAATAGTGTAGATAATCATTCTCTTGTGTATAAGCTCCAACTTTACTCGAGATGAAACAAATATTTTACATAGGGAGGTAGGTAATATTATTTTATTACCTTAGTTGCAGTTTTCTAATGAAGCCCTTCAAGTAGGCATAATAATACCTATTATTTTATTTTAGTGAATTTGTAATATGTAGTTAAATTTAAGTTTTATTGTAGTAAATTTAAACGTAATCAGAAAATGCGTCCGAAATTATTCAGAAATAATTTATGATGTAATGCATGCAATTTTCATTAGTATAGTGTCAGTTAATTTCGCATTCGATCTGATAAACTGGCTTTCACACAAATTACTGAAAATGTTTTGTATGAAATACCGATTGTTAAATTTTCACATGAAGCTAAATTGTGTGTATGAATTAATAAAATTATAGCTACATATTGTTAGAAAAATGCTGGAGCGAAATAAAACATGCTGCCAAAAATCAGGACACATGGCGATGTAATGTCGAAGCCCTTTGCCCCACCTAGGGGCCTTAGGATATTAAGTAAGTAAAGTACATATTGTTAAGTTAATGAGAGACTGAACTGTAGGGTCCTGGTTTCGATCCCCGGTTGAGACTAAAAATGAACATATAATTATTATTATAAAATAACTCTCGTGTCGGTATGATACGTATTCACGCCTTATGACTTATCCACAGAACTTGATGTATTATATCTAATACAAAACCAATTCTATACCTTGGGAGAAGATACCTTTTGTCAAGGATACAGATTTGAAGTCCTTGGACCTGTTGTTGAAATATTTCCAATCGCTAAAACTCAAATATTCATATTTTGTATGTGACCAGCGTGTTGGATTTTGGCTTAAGATTCCCTATTAGAACAATAATTTAGGGAGTCTTCATCGTTATAAAAATATAGATATAAAATAAAACAAATTCATAATACGACAGTCTTTATTTACTTTTAAGTAGTTAGCGTAATAACAATGTACAGCTCAACCGACACTTTCAGAACTTATGCAATTGATCAATTTCTCTTACAAAATATCTTAACAAATCACAATTTTAATCTCTTAATAATAAAACGTTAAATCGGTGAGTTCCGTGAGAAGCCTCTTACATAATACATGATACATTGTGACGTCATATAAAAGTACCAATTGTTTTTTAATAAAATTATTATACTATCGAATATTTGTAATTGTACAGGCTATTTTATAAGTACAATAACAAAATTAAAATAGAATTTTTTTTAGTATATATCTTCTAAAATAAAGCCTGTATCAAGCCTGTAAAAATCTCAAGAAATTGTATTTCATATTTTTATAATTCTACCAAATTGTACTTTTATATGACGCAACACGTACATAATTTATCTGGTAAATAACCAATAATATATAGCTCATAGCTCATTTCAATCCGCACATAACTCAAGGCTATACAATTTATAACAAGCATTCAAATATTTTACTATTAAAAATATAAAATAATCTAAAATATAACATTCGACTCAACATGAGCCACCATAACGTTGAAAGCTCAACAATTCATATAAAAATATAAAATTGTTTATCTAAATTATAAAATATAAGGAATATGTTTTTTACAGATACGTATACGAATGGCTAAGGCACCGGTTTTTTGTACTACTAGTGCAGTGTATACAAGTTACATAATGTCTTTCCACACACAGTTTTTTTATAAGAGACTCTTCCATAACGAGAAAATATAATCTGTCTTAGCACAAAAAACTTTAGACAGGGTTTAACTATAAGCGCAGGTTCTCTTTAAACTGGTTTTGTCGTATCACATAGACAACTATTAAAGTGACAGATCCCTGGTTTAAAGTTAGACTGTGTTTAAATTGTTTTGTGGTAAGACCATAATATATGTCTATTTATAATAAAACATTTTACCCAAGAAGCTTATAAGGAAGAAGCTTTTATCCCTTTCACACCTAACTTGGCAAGTGGGTGTGAAAGGGATAAAAATCATACAGGCGTCATTCAAGGCCATATTTTCTTGTTACAAGTTAATGTTCATACTGAAATCTCCAGTGTATTAGATATAAGCTTCTTGGTGAGACCTATCTCATTCAATAATGCCTATGTCGTTTTAAAGAAACCTGTTTTTATTTATCACCTTTTTAGTATAAAACAGTAGTTCCGTTCGTTTTTTATTTGCTCTAACCTTACTACACACATTGAAAAATATTTTTGAAAAATTGTCTTGTATCAAACTGTGTATATTATGATACATATGAGCGTGTGTGAAAGACCTTAATTGTAGATAAGGCAGCGTTTAAAGCGTGCAATTATTTATTTCATTGTTATAAAAAAAAAATTTCTATAAATCATTCACATCATTCTTAATCGTAATACATTCATATAATTATTTATATTACAAATTGATATTTAAATTTAAAATTCTATACATTTAATTGGAAAAATATTATACATGAAGGCACTTATAAATAATGGACAATAATTAATAATAACATACATGGCACAATCGGCTTTGTTATATTTATCTATACTTTAAACTTAATATTCTATACATTTACACCATGGCACTGGGCTACTAAATATTACTACAGAAAATATTAAAAAAAACTATTATAAAAAATACAATTCGGAAAAAAAAATGCAATAAAAATAATAACAGATATTTTGAAGGCATAATTGAAAGTTAAATATATAAATCGGAAATTAGTTGAAAATACGAATTGTCAATTCATTTTCTACTATAAAAATATTTTGCTACTGTTTATACAAAGAAAAACATATGAATATTTTAAATGATATGTCTATAAACTTAGTTATAAAGATCAAATATTAATATGTTTGCCTAATTTACATGTAGAAATGACAACTCAGAAATTCCGCCAAAGTAAATTAGATAACTTTTGAAACACTACATTATTAATATCAGAAATTCAAATGTATTGATTGATAGATAACAGAAAAACAAAATTCAAAAAAGTAGTAGAATTTTATTTAGAAATTTAATACGATAAATCTCTCTGAGATCAAAACCGAAAATATTATACTATGAAAAGAAAAACATAGGCATTTTATATAAGTCCCATGGCACTGCCATTTGACCTAAATAACTTAAATTAGATCTTATAGTGTTCAGCTGCCAATAGACGTCAAAGCGTAAGTAATTACTTAGGTTAAACTTAATAACTTTAAGTACGTTCGCAATTATTAAAATAAGTTTTAAACGTAATAAGGAAACTCGGTCTACAATAATAGACTGAATAATATTATTTGATATGTACAAATATGTCATTTTACAATATACATTCATTGATAATAATATATGACACTACATTCATAGCTCACATTTTATAATACAAAAAAAATCAATTCCTACAAAAATAGGTGTCAAATACAAAATTGTCAAATCATTATATGTGGGTAGAACAAGCTCTCAACCAGTCAACACGTTTCACCTATAAAGGTGTCTGTTACATATGTTACAAATACAAATATGGCCAATAAAAATATATCCAATACAAAGATGACCCATACAAATGTATCCAATACAAAGGTGGCCAATATAATGTATCAGGTATAAAGATGACCAACACAAAGGTGACCAATACAAATGTGTATCAAATACAAAATTTCCCCGTTCAATAAAATTTGTCTTCTTCCACATCCAAATTATTTTTATTATTCGGTTGGTTGGAATGTCGTCGTATCGTGCCCATAGAATCATATTCATTTGCGATCGCTTTTGGGTACAATTTGGGGGTAGTTATCGCTGTATTATGGTTATTAGCGTTGGAAATATTATTGCTTTTCGATAGAAGTATACCGCTGGTTCCGCCTATGCCTGAGAATGATGGCTGCCGTTTTGCTTTGCGAGGCTAAAAGGAAAATTTATTGTTTAAAATATTTGCAGAAATGTGTAAGAAGAGACACATTATTTATTCACTTATTCAACTATTCTGCTGTCTTTTATTACTCAAAAACGAACAGATTTTCATGATTTTTTTTTTGTTGAATTGAGATTACTAAAATATTGGATATTTCTCAGTATGCAATACGTATTAGTATAGATATGTGACAACCTCATAAATTCCGTTTTTCCTAGCAAAAACGGGGCAAATTGATTCTTTATTATTATTTAGAATAATTTTAATAACTACAATTTATACTTACAACTTCCTTCAAAGGCACAGTGACGTAGCTATTCTGTTTGGCCGTTATATAATGCGGGCTAGAAGGCACTCGTGGTTGTTTCCTCCACGGGAGGGATCCTCGGCGATGACAGAATATCACTACTGCTAGACAGACTAGGCAACCTGTATTTAACATAGTAATGAATGTCAGTAGAAACTAGAAACTCTAAAATAGGTTCTGGCTATATAATTATAAATAAACACCTAGATAAATTACTACTAATAGTTGAACTGAATTATGGAAGCAAAATAATGAATACTAGAAATTCACAGCGAATCCACTCGGGTTTAGAATCAAAAATAAGGCTTATATTACAAAGAGTATATACAAACAAGCGCACAAATGCACAGACATTAGGTAATACAATAATAAGATTTACTTTTTCTTCAAATTGCATTTAGTTACATAATACGGTAACTTTACGTTTAGTTCAATCTGTCGTCTATATTTTAAACAATAGGAAAAACTAACAATTATGACTTATCACTACATAGTATAAAACAAAGTCGCTTTCTCTGTCCCTATGTCCCTATGTCTCTTTGTATGCTTAAATGTTTAAAACTACGCAACGAATTTTGATGCGGTTTTTTTTAATAGATAGTGTGATTCAAGAGGAAGGTTTTAGTATATAATTTATTAGGTTTTAGACAAAGCGGGCGAAGCCGCGGGCGTTTAACTAGTCTACAATATTTAAAAGATAAAATTATTTTAATTAAATATCTTATTTACCCATAACAAAAGCAGCAACCACGCAGCCAATAATCCCGCCAACACTGAGGGAATCATTGCGGAGTGTAACGAAAGACGCCATTTCTACACCTTGACTGTATGCCGGCATCGCGTATAGTTCTGATTGAGAATAAACTTTATTAGATTTATGATTAAATACATCTTAGTTTAATAACAGTGTTGTTTTTCTTTCTATTTCTAAACGTTATCATAGAACCAAAAGTTCCTCTTATGAAAAGAAAAAGAAAAGAAAAAAAAATAATATAGCAGACGCATGATTAAGCATACAATTGACGTTGAATAAAGAACTTGACCCACAATCCCGCTCAAAAACTGCAATGTTCTGCAATGTTCCTAGTTTATTATTAAATATTCAGTTTCCTAATTTGTCCTTTTTACGAACGAGAGGTGCCCCCAAATTGAATTTTTACAAAGCCGACTACACTGCCATATTGAAAGAGCTTCGGAGTATAGATTGGGCCCAAAAGCTTTGTGTCTTTGAAAACGTTAATAGTATGGTATCTGAGTTTTATGATATCCTGAACATTATAATAAGCAGATTTGTACCTAAAACGTCCTACACTAAATCCAAATACCCGATATGGTTTAGTTCAATTCTCATAAAATCACTTCGCGAAAAGGATAAGATTCACAGACGATATCGTATATATAGAAATCCACGTGATGAGATAGAGTACAAACTTATTAGGAAGCGATGTCATAAACAGTACGATGATTGTTATACTAATTACAAAAAGAACATTGAATCAAATATTAATGAAAACCCTAAACGTTTTTGGAGTTTTATCAAACACAAAAGAGGTGGCCATTCGCAGCTTCCTTCTTGTATGAAATTGGATGACTACGTGGTGAATTCTGAACCTGAAATCGCTAATCTATTCTCTAGACATTTCTCTTCTATTTACTCATGCCAACAATCCCTTGATATGAATAAAATATCGCTTCAAGAGGGTAGTGATCAATTTGTGACATCTATAAAATTATCTGAGCTTGATATATCGAAAAAAATACAGAAGCTGGACATAAATAAGGGAGCTGGGCCTGACTCCATTCCTCCACTTTTCATAAAGCGATGTAGATCTGGAATAACATTACCTCTAACTATTATCTTTAATAAATCGCTCAAAGATGGAGTTTTCCCCGAAGAATGGAAAAAGTCTCGTGTAATACCCGTTTATAAAAAAGGGGATATCATGGATGTAAAGAACTACCGCCCGATATGTATCCTATCTTGTTTTTCAAAGCTCTTCGAATCCGTTATATATCCCATGATCTCCAAAAATATTGACAATTTTATTTCAGATAGTCAACATGGCTTCCGGAGGGGTCACTCAACTCAAACTAATTTAATTCCTTTTGTAACTGAGATTTGTCTGGAATTGGACCAGGGACGTGAGGTCGATGCAATATATACCGACTTTAGCAACGCCTTTGATAAAGTCAATCACACTCTACTTCTTCAGAAACTCGTGAATTACGGGATTGGAGAACCCTTACTGAAATGGCTAGAATCGTATCTTCACAATCGGCCACAGTCGGTAGCTGTCGGTAACTCTTCCTCTGCATCATACGTTGCGCAAACCGGTGTCCCTCAGGGCTCTCACCTAGGACCCCTGCTTTTTCTCATATTCGTGAACGATATAAATAACCATATAAAATACTGTAATGTGTCCATGTTCGCTGACGATTTAAAAATCTACAAAACTGTAAACTCACCTTCTGACACCATTCTTGTTCAAAACGACCTCAATAAAATTAAAGAGTGGTGTCTTGTAAATGGTATGACTCTCAATGCATCTAAGTGTTTTCATATAAGGTATACCAGGAAGAAAAAACCACTTGCTGCCATGTACGAGCTTGACGGCGCACCTTTAAAAGAAGTTAGCGAAATTCGCGATCTCGGTTTGACCATCGATAAAAACATAACATTTATTTCTCAAATAAACAAATCAGTCACTAAAGCTGCCCAGATGTTAGGATTTCTCAAGCGAAACACGGGTTGCTTTGGTGTAAAAACTAAAACAATTTTGTATAACGCCTTAGTGCGCAGTCATCTCGAATATGGTAGCCTTATATGGAATCCATTTTATACAGTTCACTCACAACGCATTGAGAGTATTCAAAGAACCTTTACAAGGCACCTAGCGTTTATAAGCAGTGGTTTCTCTCATAGACAGCCATACGAACAGCGTCTTAACAAATTCAACATGATATCTTTGCATAATCGAAGATGTTTTACTGATGTCTTGTTCCTGCATAAGCTATTAAATGGACATATTCAATGCAAAGATATTTTGAAACTTATTCGTATTCAAGTACCTCATTCATTTCCAAGGACACGAATAAACAGAATCTTCCATATTCCTCTTGTCAAAACTAATTTGGGTGCACAGGCTCCTCTCATTCGAATTCTTAAGTTATACAACAAACTTAACAGTACCGTCACGGGTCTTGATGTATTCGGTAGCCAGCTATCCCAATTTAAAAGAATTGTTTTCAATTATTTACGTACCCACAGTATTAAGAAATAGTATCCTATTTTATCTTTTTTTTTTTTATCTTACTGTTATTTTTAATCTGCTTCAATATTTTAAAACAACGCATCATGTTTCATGTGACTTTTTTTTTAAACCATGTTTTAGAGTATGTTAGTGTAAAAGTTTTGTCATAGCTGAATTTATGTAAACCGTTATTGTCATATATTATAGATGATATGTTCAATATGTATTTTTATAAAACTTAATATTATAATGTATGATGTGGTATTACTTAAATAAATAAATAAATAAATAAATGTTTTTTCATGAACAACAATATGCACAATAGACTTTGAACATTATTACAACGAAATAAGCTATTAATTTGAACGATTGTTTTATCAAATACTCATTTTAGACAAACTTTCAATAGTAATTATGAGTCTAATTCTTTGCCAAAATATGGTGGTCAAATTTAAAAAATAGTATTTTCGACGAATTTTTAACACACGATTGTGAATGCATCTACCCTCTCACTCACACTCATCGTTATCCAAATCATTGTCATTATCGCACATCACCGCCTGAATGTCGACCTTTTACTAAGCGATGGTGAATCTAGCTATTTATGCTCCCTCTCACTCGCACTCACCGTTATCCATATCGTTGTCCTTGTCGCACCTCGCCACCTGTAACTGCGCGCCCACACACGCACCGCTCTCACAGCTCCTTCGTCTCACTCTCTCCCCCGCTTCACACTCGCCCCATGGACCCCATGGACCCCAACCTGATTCTGAATCTGTTGATTCATAATTATATTATATTGAAAAAAAAAACTAAAAAACATACAAGTTAAAGTCATAAAAGTATTGTGTTGACCACCGATCCTGGATAAATAAGTGTACGAAGTTTGAATTAAATCTGTTCGATTGTGCGTCAAAATCGGCTCGAAAGCCAGTTATGGCATACAAGTGAAGATAATATAAGTGTTCAAAATTAACATAAACATCAACATGAGCTTGATCATGAACTTGAACGTGAACATAATCGTAAACATGAACGTGAACATGAACATGAACATGAACATGAACATGAACACGAACATGAACATGATCATAAACAAAACACTACTATGTACTCTTGTACTGCTCATATTAAGAAGGATAGATTTACAAACCTGCACAAGTATTAACACAGATCCTTCTCTCAAGCGCCGCGCCTGCGTCCGCGCAACCTTCAGGTGATAAACACATTCTGGTGCGGGTTCGATGTCCGGTCGAACCAATGTCGCAATTGCCGCTACATTCACTCCAGTCGCTCCAGCATGACCATTCGCCTGCAGGAATTAAATATTATTAAATATTTGTTACGATGCAAATAGAAAACTATTTTCTTTATGATAGTTTTAAATTAATTTACGTAACGTAGCATTTTTATTTCTGATTCTATTAAGAGAATAGTGCACGTTAAACATTGACGTAAAACAATAAAAAAAGAACTAGACTCACAATCACGCTGAAAAATTGTCTAAAACAAAACTCTGCCTTTGCGTGTGTTAGGCAGAGTTTCCTATCAGGCAATACAATAGACTTTGAACGTTACTGCTACGTAATAAGGTATTAACTATTAATTTGAATAAATATTTTGTACAACGGTCATTTTTAACGACTTTTTATTAAGCGATTTGTGAGTTTGTTTATAGTTCTCTGTTCGAATATGACGCTCACTAACCATTACACGCATGCGTGTTACAAGCCCTCATCATATCCGCTGGTCCTTCACAAGGGGGTCGTCGACACCTGCGAGCACGGGGTTGCTGTCCACCCCCACAGGGGGCTGAACACGCCCCCCACGGACCCCACGGCTCCCAACCCCCTTCCTGTGGGGGGGTACTGCTGCAAGTGCCTTGGGGGGTGCAATAGCGTTCTTCTTCGCGGGCTAGAGATAGCTGGAAGAAGATTTTGTTATGATAGCACTGCTTTATAAAAAAAATGTGTGCGTGTACTAGTGTACACACGTAAGAAGTGAAACTTCTTTATGTCCTTATTTAAAAAAAAAATATTTTCTTTAAGCAACTTTTCAGAAATACGTCAATCACGCGTGGTAGGGATAAAAACAAGATGGCGCGTAACGGAAAAATGTTACACTAATTTTTTTTCCAACCCCGATAAAGAAGTTTCACTTCAATAAAGGTTTAAAAATAAAGGTGTTTTACTAGCTTCAATGTATTGTGCCAGAAATGATATTATTAGATAATAAAATATCATTTCTAGCACATAAGCATTTGGATTGGACATTTTTTAAGTATTTATTATCTCTAAACTAAACTAGCAGAGCGAATGACATAAAATGACGTCACACCGTCACACGGCGAGTGCGAATAATAATAATAAATAAATAAATAATTTTTTTTGATAGGGTGTGAATTTATGGAGCGCTAAAGTTAACATTCGCTAACATTTTTGAATATAGAATAAAAAAATGAATTATTGTAAAATTACCTTTATTTGTTCCGGTGTGGGCGCTTTACATAGGAACTTGAATCGCTTTTCTGTGTAACTGCCATCTGTTGCATTACCTGTGCATAAACAAAGCATTTTATTACTTTTACAAACATATTTGATACTTTTTTGTCATATTTTAATAGAAGATTTGCTAGTCAGGATAATTATTTTATGCTTCCATTTACAATTTTTTTTGTACAAAAGAAATCTATTAAAAAATAAAACTACCCTACACTTACCTAACATCTGCACCCAGGGGGTCCACGCAGTAGCCTTACGCACTTCACAGGGTCGCAGATCACAAGCCTATCTCTCATTTCTCGTGCCTTCACAATCTGCTCCCCCATGTAAAGAGGGTGGACTTGCACAAACTCGCCACAAAAGTATTTGCTACACTTACCTAACATCTGCACCCAGGGGGTCCACGCAGTAGCCTTACGCACTTCACAGGGTCGCAGATCGCAAGCCTGCCTCTCATATCTCGCGCCCTCACAGTCCGCACCCCCGTGTGAAGGGGGTGGACTGGCACAAACTCTGCGCCGTTCTCTCGTTCCCGCACCAGCTCCACACCCAGAGCCAGTGCAAGGGGACCACGCGCCCCAGGGCGACCAGCTGCCGTCTACTGGCGCCAGTGCTGGGTCTGGTTTGAATAAACGTTGTTTATGTTAGACGTGACATTTTTACAAAACACTAGCACAGTTAATAAAGCTCTGGAATTCAAAGCGACAATTAAAGAAAATAAAGAATTGTTATCCCACTAATATAATATTAGTAGGATAACAATTCTTTATTTTCTAAACGCGAAAATTTCTAATAATGTATGGATATTTGTTACTCTTTCACGAAAATTACTGCTGGACACATTTGTATGAAACTTTACAGTAATATACATCAGAATAACAAATAAGCGATAGAAATTTAGCCCGCGGGTGAAACGCACTGCACACCTTATGAAATAATGAATAACAAATGACAAAAAATGTATATTGTACTAGCGGTCCGCCCCGGCTTCGCCCGTGGTACATAATATTTACGTTTTCTCTACATAAAAACCATCCTCGTACTTCAAGGAATATAATAAAAAAAGAATGATCGAAATCGGTTCAGCCGTTCTCGAGTTATGCGCTTACCAACACATTTTGCGATTCATTTTTATATATAAGATAAAGTATGGCTATTTGAAAAACTTTGTACTGTATCTTGTTTTACGCAACAATGGTTTTGCTCTCAAGAAATGTTACCAAAATCAGAATGGAAACTACTGTTTAAAATCATTCATATAATATACAAAACAAAACTTCACCTGGACAAGGCGGCAGATTAGCGCAGTACAAGTCCTGTACATCCTGTCCAACACACACCCTGCCTCCAAACTTAGGTTCTGGCGACGTGCATGTTCTGCGTCTGGACTTGACGGCGATACCGCAAGTGGTGGAACATTCCGACCAGGACGACCAGGCTGACCAGCCACCGTGGATAGTACAGTTTGTTACTGCTATACTGGCTCCTGTAAATTAGTTTGTGGCATTTTGTAGCAAACGGCCATAGATAATAAAGGCTATTTGTTTATGTTTAATATTTGTGTTGATTTGTAACTTAACTATATATACATTACTAGTGGTCTGCCCCGGCTTCGCCCGTGGTACCTACATGTTTAAACTATCCTATCTCTCAAGTTGGACCGAACTGTACATGGTGTGCGAATTTTATTATAATCGGTTAAGTGGTTTAGGAGTCCATTGAGGACAAACATTGTGACACGAGATTTATATATATTAAGATAAGTAGGCAATAAGTATTTTAGATGTTTATGTACCCAAAAAACGAATATATTTTTTTGTTTATCGAACAATATTCGTGTTCAGAAACAAAATCATCTAATTTATTATAACGTATGTCATTTTAGATTCTTAAAACTATATTTAATCAATAAAAACATGTATTGTTGTATTCTGGACACATTAAATAAAAATTAAGATAATGAAACATTTATTCATTCCCACTTACCAACACACACTTGACCACCATTCGCCGGTCGTGGATTATCACACCTGCGCGTACGACACATACACATATCTGGCTTATCATCGCCGTAGGGAGCTCGTGGTGTGCCATCTTGCATACAAGGCTCCCACTCTGACCAGGATGACCAGCCACCGTCCACTGAAATCAATTAAAATTGATATTTAGCTAAAGAAAACGTGTTTTGAACATTAAGGCAATGTTTGGTGTGAAGAAATCATTAATAGACGGTACATAAGCCTCTTTCGTCACAAAAAGATGAATCATAGAAATCATGGAGTAATATTTAAATTAATATGTAAGTGTCCATGACAGTGGACACACACTTATAAACAGTTTATCCACTATAGATGCGTAATAATGAGATTTAAAGTATTTAAACACTTTATATGTAAGTAGTTTTTAAGGAGAGGCGTCTATAATAAGACAAAGTCATCGTTAGTATTTCTTCCTAGGCGACAACAGAACAGAAGACGTTTGTTGTGAGTTATAATGTGGAGACGACCTAACACACACGTCTCTAGCATTATCCCAGACTATCTTGCTATTATCACACTAAAAATTTATATCTAAAAGTACCAGGCGCCTATAACCATTGAGGAACTTATCAACTTACCGGGCGTGCTCACAGTAGGACAAGAAGCGGTAATCTGCACGAAGTTCGAATGGTGTATATGAGGAGACGATCTCACACACACTTCTCTAGCATCAAACCAGACTATCTTGCTATTATCACACTAAAAATTTCTCAAAAGTACCAGGCTCCCATAACAATTGAGGAACTTACCGGGCGTGCTCACAGTAGGACAAGTAGCGGTATTTTGCACGAAGTACGAGTGATGTATATGTGGAGACGACCTCACACACACTTCCCTAGCGTCATCCCAGCCACAGTGCGGATCTGTGGCCCCTACACAGCTCGATCGAGTCTTGTATCGGGAACAACGCTCACTGCCAATACGGAGCACGGCTGTATCGCTGCCTATGTATAGCGACATCTGTGGAGGAATAACGTTTTATAATTAGGTAAGATACAAAGATTGAAAATGGCGTTGCTCAGCTGTCAAATCGTTTTTTGACCCATACCAGCATTAATTTGAGCGGTATTAACACACAGATAATCGTACATTATACTGTAGAATATATTATATTTGCCAAATAATACACCATTTAAGTGCTTTAATTATGAAAAAAGTTGACTTGCATAAGAGTTAAAAAAGAAATAATAATCATACTTTATTATCTATATAACTTGTGATTCTAAAATAATAATATCTTCAATAAATTATCAAGGGTCTTAATATAATTTGTTTTTATAACTTTTTTTAACTATGGAGCTATATCTGTAGAAAAAACTTACCGTATCCTTAACAAACTGCATACTCTGTACATCAAAACCACCCATAGCATCTTTCAGCTTCCATATTTCAGCCACACACGCGCCCTCATACCGCGGCAGTATTGCCAGCTTCACGATATAACTTTCCTCAGTAGATACGAACACTACGAGCTGTTTTCCCACATTTTTTGTGTTGGCAACATCTACGGTTACGTGCGTGAATCGTTCTAATGTGGCTTTGTATACGGGCTCGCCTGATATAGGCCGGATGGAGTCGTACATTAGGTGGTATCGGTGGTATTCTATTGCAGGCCTGAAATATAAAATCTATGGTTACAGAATAATTATTGCAATGGCTTACAGAAATTATATTGAAATTCCTTATATTTTAACCGACTTCAAAAAAGTCTCAATTCAGCCGGTATATTTTTTTATACCAATAGCTTCATCAAATGTGTTTTGGTCCCTCGGTGTCCCTTAGACATATAAATTCGATTACTTTATTTTTTTATTCTTCAAAAATGTGTCCCAACATTTTATTTTTTATTAAGGAAAAATATAAAAACATCCTTAGTAAACTTACCTAGTATCTGGCATACATCTAAAATGTTCTCTAGCCTGTCTGGATGGTGACTTCGGTTCCCAGGTGGATGTAGGCGAGTCTTGCACTTTGTATGGTCCCTCAAAAGCCGCTTGGATGTCTGTCATATTGTATATACATACAGCGCTGCCGGCTATACTGTTACTGTTGAAAATTAATAAATATATTAGAAATAGTTTAGAGAGAGCAGAGACAAAAGTTCAGAATGGTATATAGTTTATCATATACGGTTACAAATTGAGAGACCATAAGGTTGATATAAATTAATGAAAAAACTGTATTGCAAGAATTGTATTAGGCTAAAAAGTTTCAAAGTGCAGCCTACTTCAAATACCATAGATAAATAAATACACTGGATCTGTAAAAACGAATCTATTAAAGCATGTTTAAAAACTAATACGTTCAAATCTGCAAATGATCCTTCGAGCCGGATATTCTAGTTTCATAGTGACATTAATTCTCTTAAAGATTATTCAACCAAAATGTCTAAAGAATATTTGTTTCAAACATTCTGATTCTCACTTACATAGGCGTAGTAAACACAGCAACTAATATCTTCTCCTGCGGTAAATACTCAACACTCTGCACCTCATCATAATTAAACGAAACATCACCGGGTACAGAGCATTTGAGCCGAGCCTTTAGGAAGGTACTCCAATTGTCTTTCATCACTAGATGACCGCCTGAGTCGTTCTTGCATACTCGTGCGATACGGGAATAGATAATCTAGAAGATAAAAGAAATTTTCATATGATATAATCGTGTTAATCGTAGTGCGTTCGCGTAATTGTGAAAATTGAATTGTGTGTACATTTAAATAATTAGACTAATGAACTTTCTTTTCAATATTTGCACACCCAATCAATGGGTAGATTGTATTAGCCACATAATATTGTAACTACCTACATCCTTGCAAATAAATATAATTTGAATTTGAATTTGAATTTGATGATGTTTTAATAGCTGCAGAAAATATAATATCTCTACTATCACTTTATAGGTACCTGCCAAACGCAGTGGTAGAATTAATACGGGTTTAAATTGACTAATTATTTTGAACCTATAGCAGTGGAAAAGTTTAAATTGAATGACTAAAGGCATATTTATAGCTAGGAAGTATGACAAAAAAAAACCTATCTAATTTTTATCGACCTAGTTTAAAAATCTTCGAATATTCAAAAATGTAATAAGAACTGAATTTAATAGTAGTAAGAAGAAAGGTAACTATGAAAAATTGGATTGCAAATCTTAATATATATAAATCTCGTGTCACAATGTTTGTCCTCAATGGACTCCTAAAACCACTTAACCGATTATAATAAAATTCACACACCATGTGCAGTTCGATCCAACTTGAGAGATAGGATAGTTTAAACATGTAGGTACCACGGGCGAAGCCGGGGCGGACCGCTAGTAATAAATATGTTATAATAATAAACCAGTTGCTTAATAGTTAAATATCCGTAAACTACTTATTTCATTTTCTCCTCATGTTTATATAATGTTAAATAAAATAATAATACAAATTAAACACCCGTTCCTAACGTTGAACACTTGAAACAACAATTATATTACAATTACACTATGATTATGTGAATTGTATAATTATGTATGTAAAATATGTAAATATATGTGTATTAGTCAGTTCTATAAAGAAACGAATCTTCAATGGCGGCGCTTATCATTCCCTCTCGCTCACACACGGCCGTACGGTATGCAAAAAAAAATGGAAAAATAAAATCACTAAAATGTATTTGATTTTCCCTATAATAGTTTTTATCATAAATTTACAATGACAATTATGCATTTGCGAAAGTAAATAATGTTTTATTGGAATTTGACAAAATATGTTCTTTGGGAAAAGTTGTTCAGTTTTATGGGCTTATTACAAGTATTATGGGGATTTTATTACATTCTATATACGTAAATATGATAATTCATATAAATACACAAATACAATAACAAAAAAGTTTGTCAACAAACAATTCTAAATAATTAATAAAATAATTATCAATTTACGTTATTTTTATTTTCTTTTTTGCTGATCCTACCATCTGTCAAAGTCAGCTTTGGCCGCCATTGAAGATTCGTTTCTTTATTGAACTGACTAATACATACAATCTCCAACAGACTAATAGTGAAAGTACATCTGTAAATTATCATAAATAAATAGTGAGTGAAGTCCCATGTGAAATAACCACAATATATAATAAAAATAATAGAGGGGTAAGGGGCAGATGCATTATACATCTATTTCACCGATCGATTTTCTTTAGGGACAAGTAGGTGATCAGCCTTCTGTGTCCTGCCAGACCGAGACATTTTTTTTCTTTGTCTCCACCGGGAATCGAAACCATGACCCCTCGGCGTTACGCTCACGCGTCAACCACTATACCAAGGAGGCGATCATATAAATAAATAAAGCATTATTTATTCTCTCTAACAAATTTATTTCTAAACTTCACACAATTACAAACTATCAATCACATGTTGGTTTTATTGCAAGGAAATCCATTTACATTCACAAGTCAAATGGACTATTGAATACCAATGTTATTTGTGTACGATTGCTTCCATAAAAATGTATCGTATAGGAGCTACCAACGTTGACAAGTGAGCATTTTAGTATAGTTGGTTCTTTGATATACTGTTCCTCTTGCTATTTCGGTTAGAGTCCGGGCTGTCTGGCTGGTCGCAGTGGTTGCGTTTTTTAGTGCGCATCTCATCTGCACAGGATAATTTCCTTAATTTAAAGTCATTTTTTTACGCGTAATTTTTAATATTTTACCTTTAGATAGATCCATTAGACATAATTTTTTTATTGCAAGACGTCTTTTTCGTTGTTAAATAGGTGCCAGACGCAAT
The DNA here is from genome assembly GCF_061535395.1 of Colias eurytheme. Lineage (NCBI taxonomy): Eukaryota > Metazoa > Arthropoda > Insecta > Lepidoptera > Pieridae > Colias > Colias eurytheme. The sequence continues at coordinate 4,438,937 of NC_142999.1, read as the reverse complement.
TTTTTATTTCGTTTTTATAAAAAATTCAAATTATTTTAGAATGTCTGTAAATTTCATATTATGTTCTTCAAACATAATATAATCTAAAATTAATTAGCCAGACGCTAATTCGATTGTTAAGTATTAAATAATGTGTATAAATAAAAAAAGTAATGAAGCATGCAGCTCATCAGCTAGTGTATTTTAACTATGCGACAGGAAATAATTGCAAGAATACAATATTATTTACACTTGTTCTTATAAATAAAAGCTAAAATGAAAAAAAATAAACATAAAAGTGAAAAATAAATTAAAGTTACCATACATTGAAAAGAATGGAATAAAAACTTTATCAATGAAGGTTAAACAATTACATTGTTAAATTTAAAAAGCCATCTTCATAATCATCATCATCATCATCTTTCCTCACACTGTCAGAATTATTTATGTTATCGTCTAAGGAATTGTTATTGTTTTCCAATATTCCATCATCTGTAAACAACTAGAAAGTTTGTTTCAATATTGATGTACACACATACACACACACAACACACACACACCACACCACACACGACACACACACGTGAACACACACACACTCGCATGTTAAGTTTGTATTGAATTTAACTAAAGTAGTTAGCATGAATTTATATAGGTATACGAGCGGTCCGCCCCGGCTTCGCCCGTATGGTACCTACATGTATAAACTATCCTATCTCTCAAGTTGAATCGAACTGCACATGGTGTGCGAATTTTATTATAATCGGTTAAGTGGTTTAGGAGTCCATTGAGGACAAACATTATGACACGAGATTTATGTATACAATATTGTATTAAGAATTTAATATTGTTATCATCATCACTACATAGTATAAAACAAAGTCGCTTTCTCTGTCCCTATATGTCTCTTTAAATCTTTGAAACTGCGCAACGGATTTTGATGTGGTTTTTTTAAATAGATAGAGTGATTCAAGTGGGGGGTTTATATGTATAATAACATCCATTAAATAGTGGAGAAGTACTGTTATTTTTGAGGTTTCTAATGTGATTTCGTAAATAATTACATTTTTTCCACTTACAGTGCAAACGCAGGCACCCTACGAGTTTTATCAAAATAATGTACTAACTATAGTACACATTGAAAAGGTCTACAGAAAAGTCCGTGATGGTATATGTCTATCTCTTATGGATAACCCACAATAACTTTTTTTGTCATTTACTTTTTACGACAAATAATGGCTAATTTTCGAAGCGATTTTAACCAATACAGCATTAATCCCTAACCAATTAAAGACCTTGAATACATTGTTCATTTAATATAGATCTATATGGCCCTTTACACCGTATGATTTAAGTGAATATTTTCGAAGATATTACAGATTTAAAAATTGCGGGACGTAGCGTTTGCGGCGGTACCAGCCGGCCGCCCGGCTATATATTTTATACCCGTGCGAAGCCGGAGCGGGCCGCTATGTTTTTATATTCAACGTTCACAGTTTTTCTGTAGTGTATTTAGTATCAGCATTGCACCTGTGCAAAGCCAGGGCCGGGCAGGTCGCTAGTTAATATTAGATATATATTAGAAAACTTAACTTAACTTGTATTGGCAACACTGTATTTTGTCTGTGGTTCTTTTTCTTCTTGTACGCGGTGTGTAATGTGTGGTATTAGGCAATGTGCTATTGGAAACAATATAAATAAGTTTATGTAATCGCTGTTTTCATTTAAACCCATAACTTAATAGTTAAGTAATAAAAAAATTGTTTTGTATAGAAGATTGTTGATGTACCCTAATAGTTTATTTTTTAGCCTAAGGAATAAAATGTACCAATGGAAGGTACTTGTTCCCACAACACAGGGAATCCTAGAGTAGGAACAATTCAATTTCTATGTATCTTATATTTTCGAAAAAAAAAAAGTTATTTTTTATTGTTATTTAATTTTCGCGGCCGACCCTTTCTATCTCTCTTGCACTTTAAACTATCTCTCCATATACACAATCATCAAATTGTTATACTTACCTACTTTCACAACGTTTTTATTTGTACGTATTTAATACTTAACAATCGAATTAGCGTCTGGCTAATTAATTTTAGATTATATTATGTTTGAAGAACATAATATGAAATTTACAGACATTCTAAAATAATTTGAATTTTTTATAAAAACGAAATAAAAAATTGCGTCTGGCACCTATTTAACAACGAAAAAAACGTCTTGCAATAAAAAAATTATGTCTGATGGATCTATCTAAAGGCAAAATATTAAAAATTACGCGTTAAAAAATGACTTTAAATTAAGGAAATTATCCTGTGCAGATGAGATGCGCACTAAAAAACGCAACCACTGCGACCAGCCAGACAGCCCGGACTCTAACCGAAATAGCAAGAGGAACAGTATATAAAAAAACCAACTATACTAAAATGACTTTTTTTTTAACGTTAATAGCTCCCGTACCAGTAAATGCCTTTGACAATGTACCAATACTTTGAATTGTAAAGTAAGTTCCTGTCATACATACGATTTGTGATGTATTCAATCGACTTTAAACCGTATTTCTTTGAGATAAGACTCAAAATCACTTTTGTAATGTATTGCAATGTCATTCAAGTAATAAATTGCAAACAATTTAAGAAGCTTAGATTTTACTTTGTTTGATATGCACACAATTAACGGATGACATAGAAGTAGTTAAATGAATATCTAATATTATTTACTTTATTCAATAAGTGGGCAAGTCAAAATTTAACTTTCTATTTGACTGACTTATAATTTTTCTACCTACCCACAAAAATGTTTAAAATGCAAATCATGGTTAACTCATTTATATAAGTATTTGTTTGTTTCAATTTATTGCAAATTAATTCAAACGTTAATTAAATAATTTTAATTAAATTTAAATACCTTTCCACAGTTCAAATGTTCAACAGCGACTTCTCTAAAGACAAAATAAACGAAATGGTCATCTTCAAAGCTGCCTACAAATTGGGGTTCGTTTAGCCAATTCAAGTCATATTGTGTTGTTCGTAGCATGCCTGTGTCTCTGGGGGATGCCCCTCGACTCCTGGAAAATAAACAGATTTTTAAAATGTACTTTCTAATCATAGAGATAGAATGTACTACGTACTAGAGAGGCGATCGCTACTACACTCTCTTTAACACGAGCTAGAGGTAAGAATCACAAGTCTCTTTAGTCTGTGTCGGACTGTGCCCCCCGCTTGCCGCGTCAACACGTGTTATTGCTCTGTTCAAAATGCCTTCGTGTTTGCTTAGATATTGTTTTAACAGTTCCCATAATACAAACAAAGCCCGAGGAGTGACTTTTCACCAGTAAGTTTCCTTATTATGAGTAAGTCATGCATTTTACTAATATTGTTATCATTTTGCGAAAAATCACCACGCGTTCTGCGTTTCGCGCCATTTTTCATAGACTAACAGCACAGACGTGACACTATCGATGAGTCTGTTAAAAAAATGTAACTGGATTTTTTTAACTATGTATATACAATATCTACTAGGAAAGATTACCGTGGTGTAGTACCTAAATATTTATACTTTTACCCGACTACGCAAAGTAAAACGGTAGGTTATATTAAGTAATATTTATTTATTTACCTATTTTTATTTATTAAAAAAAGCCTAATCAATAGTTGTTCCAATAGGATTTATAAATTATTATGCACAACAATTACAAATAAACACAACATTCACAGAAACTAATACAGTAAAAGTTCCTTAATCGCGCTTCCTTTATTCGTGTTTTTACTATTCGCGGATTAAAAAAATGCGACCCAATTTCTATATTCACGACTAAAAATTTTTTTTATTCGCGGATTTAATAAGTACATACATAATAATAAAATTATTCCAATAGGTATCTTACCCAATATCCTTGTCAAATGGACTAATAAGAAAGTAAAATAGATCTTATAACAAGTTTGCCTAAAGTACATAATATTATGTTCTTAAATGATATCGCCGAGGCCTTTGACACAAGCCGCCTTTGTCGCAAGCCACCTCTGCAGCGATTGATGTTTTTGAGAATGTAAATAAACAGAATGGAAGCAACCTTATAACTCAATAAATAAAGTATATTTTTAAATGTAGTTCCGTTTATAGTAAAGTTACAAAAATTGTGATCGAGTAAGGGGGCGTCCATAAATTACGTGAGGTGTTTTTTAAAATTTTCTGCACCTCCCTCCCCCCCTGGTGAGATGTCGTGAGAATTTATTCAACCCCTCCCCCATCCTCGAATCTCGCGTGAGATTTTTCAAAATGTGAGTTTCTTATACGTACAGTGCGACACAAAAGAGATGAAAATAAATGAGGGCGCCACCGTCGCTCATATAGCAACACTGATACTGCGACGCAAGCGATCTTGATACTATAGAATAAAAATCCAAAAATGTATATAATATAATCTAAAATAAATACCGCGATTTAAACCGTTATAATTGTTTCAGTGTAGCAATAGTGTAATTTAAGACAAAAATACATTAGTATTTTAATTGACCTACCTAGGTCAAATTTTACTTAAATGTATTTGGTATTAGTTATTTTATAAAAATCGGTCAAGTGTTTAGACTGCAGAGGCGCACATAGAATCAAACATACAAACAAACAAGCATACATGCAGCTCAAACACATTACCCTCTTTCTGGGTCCGTCGGGTAGAAAAAAACAAGGCGATTTGAAAACCACATATTTTTATTTTTTTTGTAGATAAATTTTGTACATTAATATAATTCATCAAAATCTAAATATTCTACTCCTTCAAAGGACTGATCATCACTCTGTTTCGAAGTACTGGCAAGAGGGTACGGGGCATCTTCAGTATCTGTAAATATGATACAGTAAATATGATTTTTTTTCTTATGGTTTGATTGATTAATAGATAGATAGCTGTATGAAAACAGATATCACTATACTATGTAGTAAAATCTAAACTAGGTACTTTATTTGAGGCTGGTTGGATTGGATATAACTTCTTGACTCAAATTGTGCTGGTCGCACTATAAAAACTAGTTTTTGTTTACATACAAATAACCTCAAATTAATTTGCGAAAACGTAATAATCGCCATACATACATACATTAAACACTCGTTACTAATGGAATATTCTATTTTACGTAGTACTGAGCAAAAATAAATGGAATCTCACCGGTATATTCTGCTGTACGTTTGTAAACGTTTTCCAAATCAGTCAATAAATTTCCAGCTTGAAATTCGGACAAACACCGAATAAAAACTTTATACACCACATCACGGACACCGCTACGTTTAACCTTTTTCATGATGTCTCCTTTTTATTTAAATTTCTTGTTCTAAATAACAATTTTATCTCAATAATTCTCCACTTCACGAAAAAAACAACAAATTTTTCTTCAACTTGACAGCTACATTGCCAATTCAGGGTTGCCAGGTAATGAAAAACGAATTAGTTCCAAAATAATTAATTTCATCTCTTTTATGTCGTACTATAAACGCCATCAACATTGAATCATCGTATCCATTTAAATTACATCATGAAGCAAAAACTGATAAAACTATTGATTACTACACAAAACGACAAAAGCTTAATAAATTGATATTATTTAAAGGAAATTAAAATACATAGTTTAATATAAAATCCTCGTTTTATTAAGTCCCTAGTATCAGTACCACCAGATAGTACCGAGTAAACAGATTGCACAATGTGTCGCATCTGCACGCATTGCTTAATCTTTGAACTTGAAGCCACGCCTCGCTCGTTCCACACGTACCCCACCACATCGGCCGCGCGCAATGTTTTTGTTTGGAATAACCCCTCTAGTAATCTATCTCGATGTTTCTAATGAATTTTGATAAAAAATATATTAGTTAGGACTGACATATTAATATTAAAGCCTCTAGAAATAGAAGATTAAAAAAGACCTAATCAACTAACTTATTTTTTGTACATATAGATTATAGATCTAAACTAAACTCTAACTCAAACTCAAAATGCTTTACTCTTTACGTTTTATATTACTACAGTAAAAAAAATATTAGTAGAGAAACAAACCAAATGTATTCGATTCATAAAAAAATCATACCTAGTCTTTATATAACTAACTACCAAACTACCTACTTCATCCAAAAATCTTATACCTATCAAATACTAACAAATATTTGATAGGTATATTTTCTATATCCCGTTTCTCAAATATATCTATTACTAACCTGCAAATTGCTGTGTCAGAACTAGTGAAATCAGTAGGTGTTCCTGCGTAATATTCGCCACTAGACGACAAAATGGCGGTTACGTTCGAATGGGGGTTGTGGGGACAATTCGCCACCCCGGATACCCATTCTGACACCATGTTTAGGGATTCGATCTGGAATAAATAAAAGATTAAATAAATTATTAAATTTAAAGGCTTTGATTAATTAAAGTACTTACTTGTTCCTGGATCTTCTACTATTTTCATTATCTACTATCTTTCATAAGTTGAGATCTTCTACTATTTTTCATAAGTTGAAAGTGTAACGCGTAGACTACAGGTAAATTAGCTTGGAGAAATTTTTGCGTTTGTAGTAGTGTATGGTCAGCAAATAAAATAAAACAACATTTTATTTTTAGTTTTTATTTTATACAGGGTTACTTGTAAAACACCAGCAACCTCGCAGGACAAGATAGCTAACATCATAAATAACAACATTTGTTCTACGACTTTTGGCATAACGCAATAAATTATTTTTAAATGATTTTTTAAACTTTTATTGTACTCTCCTTACATTTGTAAGTCTATGTTCTATTAATTATCGGATGGACGACGCGACGCCCCCTTCCCCCTCTCGTTCGCTTTTTGTTTACGTAATTTTTGGGAGGCGTAGAGTTTATAATATTCAGACGGAAAATTAAATGAATATTTATTTTTGTATGAAAATAAAATCTAACAAATTATCAAAAGTCGAAATGTTGTTACTTATGATGTTAGCTATCTTGTCCTGCGAGGTTGCCGGTGTTTTACAAGTAACCCTGTATATATAAGGGATTTTAAATTAAACTATATGTGTTTCTCCTCTGATAAAGATGAGACTTTATTTTAATATTTGCACATTTAATATACATATAACTTTTACATTAACAATGTTACTAAAATGAAAAATTTACTAACCTGAAAAAGAAACGACATTTAAAGTTTAATTCTTTAGTTTGAGAAGTCAAAGGCTTGCCTCGACCATGTTTTAACACTGGAGCCATATTGAATTAACAATATAAAGTTACAACACTTACACACAAATTAAACACTAGTTATGGCCCTGCCTTCATACAAAACTGCTGAATACGCCGTTCGCACGGGAATAGAATGTGGATGCGATTTCCCTTATAGCATCCAAGCTTACGTCTTTATAATTATTAAACTGTATAAATTCATTCTTTAACTCCGGTCTGCATCGTGCAGACATGGGTGTAAAAGTCTCATTTTAGCTATTAAATGTAGTTTTTAAGTACATCTGAGTTTTCATTTGGGGCCTCCGGCTGCGGGACATGTAATTCACTTCAACAAATATTATAACAATAATAACAAATAATAACAACAATCAACAAATACAAAATTTATCAATTAAACTACGTACATAATAATTATAATTTTTGAATGAAATGTGCTTTATGTTCTAACGCTACCAAACGACTGCACGTGGCACCTGCGGACAGCGTAAACTGGTTTATTCTGGTTTTGTGCGTGTTTCCACTTTCCACTATCAAGTGACGATTTATTTATTTGTTTTGTTTCGTAATTATTATGGTCAAATATTAATTATGAAACAAATTATTATGGACACGATATTTTATTGTTTCACGGTAGTCGCCTTGTCGTTTGCTCAAGGACGTAAAATTGAATGATATATTTTTTTTTATAAAGTCAAAACCATTTTCTTTCAAATAAAAACTTGTTTTTATTGAAAACAAAAGTGTTGCTAGGAATAAGTATAAAGTTAAATAGTAATGTTAGGATATCGAAACATTTTTGTATAGGCCAGAACGATATAGTGGAAACGCGCTCTAAGATCTGAGTAATATACACACCACTACATATGCAAAAATTTCTCCAAGCTAATTTACCTGTATCACATTTATAATAATGGGTAATCATTGAAAGATAAAGTCTGTTTTCATTTGTAGGTGCATAATATAATATTTACTTGTATAAATATAAGAAAATAACAATCGGGTGCTAAAAGGATTCTTGACAAACATATTTTTGGTAAGTGCCAATTGTAAACATGTTTATTTATTATTTTATTAGACTTTATTGTAATACAATCAATGTTTATATGCTGTAAAAACTTTAGGCAAGCAACTTGAATACACTGATCTTGAATTTATGCATGTAAGTAGATATGCTTTAAATATAATATCATATTAATTTTATCATAAGTTTTGTACATTCAGAACCATAATTTAGTTCTTCAAGTCTTCATAAAATTCGTACCAATACAATGCATGTTGAATATTCTAAAACACCATAAGATATTACATTCGAAAGCTAGTATTCCATTCTATTGGTCTAACCTTCTTGCCCCACTTACACACGCTAATTAGGAAGTTACATAGCAGCTAATTTATGCCTCGTTATCACAGTTCACCTAATTTCATTACGATAAGATTACCGTTATTATTCTAAAGGTGACCTTCATAGTGTGAGATTTACGCAATTCGATGTTGTTAAAACTAATGTATAGAAATTATCTGAATATTGTTATATATATAAATAGATCAGGTATGGTAGCATAATATATTTTTCTTTTTGGGGATATTTTTTGAAAAATGATAACTGCATTTTTTAAATTAACGAACCCAATTCCATTTTCTGCTATTATTTTGTAAAAACGTGGTATGGATACTACACTTTAAAATCTATAAAAATAACAAAAAATAATGTCGCACAAACTGGTATTATAATTCGAGTATATTCATTTCGCTATCATAAAGCAAAACAAGTTCCTTTTATACATCAATAACATGTACAGATACAATTTTAAATCAATGGTCTAGACACAAACAAGCTTAATGATTAGCTACCAATACATATTTATTCACGTATGAATGACGGTTAAAAAATTCTTTTGATCTTTCGTGTGCATTATAAATGACAGATCAAGCTAGTTATCAATATATTGCGGGCTTCTAGGAAGTAAGCTATGCAAAAAATTATACATCATATTCATTTACAAGCCAGCGGAGATCAAATAACTTGATTAATATTGGATGTGACATTTCAAGTTACGTTTTTGCTTAATAGATGTATAATTATTGTTATTTTATCCTATTTATTGCATTTGCATTTCGTAAACATGATGATGTGTTGTTCGTATGCTGGAAGTTTTATTTTGAAACATATTATACGAACGTCAAATCCAATTAGACCGGGAGATACTGACACAAAATTTCGAGTCATTTGTAACAGGATGGCGGTTCTACAGGGGTCTTAGTACGCAATGAAAAAAAGTAAAACGATGGTGTGAACACTGGTACCGGCGGCTTAGTCGCGTGGGCGTTAGTCGAATTCGTCGTAAAAATAGCGAAAGTCAAACGATTTGTAACACAAAAATTTTAGAATTTACCGATAGCCCATAAAAAAGAAGTAGGCGGTAGTGTCATGCCATACTTTTCCGGTGTGACTTACAGCCCGCCATACCGACGCAAATGTGTTGATTAAAAAAAAAACAATTCAACCATTTGTACCAGGCTAACTTTTGCACAGGTAACCATCGTCGTGTAGCCATTTACGAAAATCACATACCATACTTTTCGGATGATTCCAAATGGTCACTATACCGCCGAAAATCTGCAAAAATTTTTTTTTTCGCCAAACTTTTTGTACCAGTATTGCATTTGGATTTTTGGAGAGTATTTGATAAAATGTGACCATTATTATATTTGCCATACTTCTAGTAGGGGGAAAAAGTGCTGCCATACTTCATAAATAAATTTATTATTAATTTATAGAAGTGAAGATTTCTACCACCTAGATCTTTGAAATTTTGTATTTATATTTGTTGAACCTCAAACTTATAGGGAAGATTAATGCCATACTGTTACAAATCGTTCAAAATACGAATAAAATCATACAATAAAAAAAAATCTTATACACATTCGCCACCTCCCACAGGTATGGCATTATCACACTTCTATTTATAATCATTCAGGAGTCGTTGAAAAAAAAATTTAGGGTGTTACAAATTGTTCGGCGAAAAAAAAAATTTGCAGATTTTCGGCGGTATGGCGACCATTTGGAATCGTCCGAAAAGTATGGCATGGCGATTTTCGTAAATGGCTGCACGACGATGGTTACCTGTGCAAAAGTTAGCCTGGTACAAATGGTTGAATTGTTTTTTTTAAATCAACACATTCGCGTCGGTATGGCGGGCTGTAAGTCACACCGGAAAAGTATGGCATGACACTACCGCCTACTTCGTTTTTATGGGCTATCGGTAAATTCTAAAATTTTTGTGTTACAAATCGTTTGACTTCGCTATTTTTCCGACGAGTTCGACTAACGCCCACGCGACTAAGCCGCCGGTACCAGCGTTCACACCATCGTTTTTCTTTTTGTCATTGCGTACTAAGACCCCTGTAGAACCGCCATCCTGTTACAAATGACTCGAAATTTTGTGTCAGTATCTCCCGGTCTAAATGCCGTAGTAGGCAAAATTAATCAATTTCAAAACAATACAAAAACATCGATGGGGAGTTTAAAATGTATCCGCCTACTAGACACCTTATGATTTCAACACTTTATAATATTATGTATATCTATTGACTAATCATAATACTACCATCTGTCCAAGCTAAATCTATCATCTAACAACCTTGTACGACAAACACAAAACAAATATTCATTAAAATCCAGACAAAAATATAAATACTTCTTCGACATAAAAAAAAACAAAAAAGTCACCTCCCGCCAGCTACACAGGGGACTGAAGGCATTGGTCCCACAAGCGAACAGCTTATGTCCATACGAGAGCAGAACTTTCACGTAGTTATGGCAGTCTTCCTCCGTCTGGCCTTTGTCCTGGCAGAGCTTGGTTTTGTCTGCGGGTGCTGGCCAGGACGCGCGCTCTAGTGGCCGCAAGCCGCGTAAGGAAAGACGGTAGAGGGTGTCTCTGCGAAGAAAAGTTTGATTATTTTGTGCTGTAAGAAATAAGAATTTAAAGATTTATACGGATAGGGATGTGGTAAAGCTTTTTTTTAACAAAATATATAAAATAATGTAGGCATTTATGTCATCTACGAGATGAATCCAGAACTCAGAAATAATAGGATGTAGGATAATAATTAAGTGGATTGGAATAATTGATATGAGTTTGTACTGAATATCTACCGACTTTTTTGTAATAATATTTTTTTGTCTCAATGATTGGCAGAAATATATCAAAGTATTTAATATTGAACTGTCAACTGTGTTATCATTATTCACTAAATTGAACAATTCTGAATACATTATCATTTCTGCTAATTCCTCTTCATTGAATATTATCAAATGTACCTATACTTTGTTTCACACTCAACTATTACAAAAAATATATTAGAAAACGGAATTATTTTTGAGCTATATTATAAATATTTACTAATTGCATATTTCTAAACAAATTATGAATATTGTGTAATTTAAATTCCATCTCGGAAATGTCACAATCATCAACCCACAGACGTTTTATATAAAAATCTACCAACGCAGTAACCTTGTTGTGGCGGGCGCATGTTTTTAGAGTGCTAACATATTTTACATTGAATACCATTTTAGAAAAAAAAATTGAAAATATTTTATTTTGTCACGTTGTTTCTAGGAATCTAGTAGTCTAATGTTCAGAGGAACAATCACTAAAAAAACTGGGCGGATGTAATATAAGGGTTTGATTATATATAGTTATAAGACTTCCCTTCCTATTCAAAAAACCTTTTTATATCTACACATATTTTAATTCCAAAAAGATTATGTTCAGTGTATGTTGAATAATGTTGTACAGTTTATTTTCACATTTAAAACGTATGCAAGTTGCATAGTAAACATGCAACGCAAACAACTAGTTTCGTATTGCCGCCTACTAAGCACCAAGTAAAGCATAAATGTAACATAATACATATGCGAACAGTACTTGACATAGGAGTCTCTAATTATCTGATTAAGTAGTAACCTCACTGAACTGTACAATGTACATCTGGCACTGTACTACGCATTATTTTTTGTCATACGATCTTCAAAACAACATGTCATTGACTTTACGACTACATAGTTAAACGGCGAAACTTTTGAAGATAAAAATTAAAATAATGAAATAGTTAGTGTTAAAATCGATTTATCAACTTCCAAGTAAAAGTTATTCTTAACTTAGAACGCTATCTCATATCTTTCCTAACAAACGAGAGAGACATGCTATTATAATAGTTTCTGGATAACATTAGATGACAATTGAAAAATTACTTCTTTTGGCGTCTATCACTTTTACATTATTTACGTATACGACACCATAGTGTATCTTAAAAGCATCTTCTTAAGAAAGCGTCTCATTAATACGCGTCACGTAGGTGTACAAAGAAAGGTGATGTAAGGCATAATAATTAAGTTCCATAAAGATAGTTGCTATTAGGGCAACTCTAGGAAAACATACAGTACGAATTCGCAATGTTATCACGAAATTGGATACGCATAGCACGGCTTAATAAATAGAAAGTGAAATAAGCGTTAACTCATGATAACACCCAGCGATAACCCCATGATTGCGTCCATAAAGCATTCGATCGGAAATCGCATTTTCTCTTCCTCTCAACTGACAAATAAGGTTGCGCTAAAATTTATTCGCGCTAACGAGTTGTTGATTAACCCTTTCCTTGATACTAAGCGTAAATACGGAAATCATGTGTTCAATCCTTAGTTATAAAAAGCGGAAGGATACGAAGACTTACAAATGCATTCCATAGTTGAAGGTCAGTGCACACTATACCACAAACATGCATAGAAGGAAGCTCCATGTGAGCTAGCTCTAAATACCTTAATAGCGGAGCGATACCACGTTTTACGCATTTATCAAATAGAGTCAATCCATCTCGAATAATACCTATCAACAATGAAGTATAATTTGCAAAAAAAAGTTAGATACCTACCCATAACATAATCCCATACAAAGAAGAACCGTGTACAATATTTACATTTCAAGCAAATTAGGGTCGGACTGGAATTAGCTCTAATACATAAGTCTTACAAGTGTGCTTTCACCCTAAGCAATAGGTAAACGCTCTGACGCAGCAAAAAGCGCGTCTATAAATGTCACTATTCTTAAGCAGCTAACGTCGCTAATGAGCATCCTCAACAGGTTCCTAACAATCTGACCGACGTTCTTATATTGTGCAAATCTTTTTGTCACAAGAAAGCAAGTCATCTCAAAGCGTTCACAGCAATTAGTTGTGTAGTCAAGCTTTAACGAATAGGGGATTACAGAAAGTGATGTATTTCGTTTTATTAATTGTAGTTACATATTAATATTCCACCGCCGTTTTGCCTACTTCTACCACAAATAAGTAAATACCTAGTATGTCCCGATTAGTATGTCCCGGTAATAGGTACTATATAAACTACAGAGACTGTATGAGCTACTTAATTATATTCCGAGACTTATGACGACTATTCTAATACTATTCATGAAGTCACCCCATAGAGCAAAGCCCTATTGGTAATACAAGATTCAAGATTTCACTTCGCATTCGAACTATACTATAATTAAGATCCATGAACTTGTTAGAATTTAGTAGCATAATTGAGCACTTGCTTCATAAGTAGCAAGATCCGGAGTTACAGATTAATCTCTACTTTTTTTGTTCAACAGTTATTTAACAGGAAATAAGACATTTAGAAAAACAAGCCCACTTCGTAAAAACAATCAAGCAATACATTACACACCCAAAAATACGATGCATCATGCAATAAACAAAAAAGTATGACGTCAATAGCATTCATAAAAATGATATCTTCTAATCCTCTTTACACTAGCTTAAGGATAGTGTTTATCGTTTATATTTCTATTTTTTATTTATTTAAAAACAAGTAATGACGAAAATTGAGTAATATTCTTCTCATTTTATCTAGTAGTTACTTCTAATTTTATATAATATGCATAATCATTATTTAAATGACTTGTTAGAAGTTGTCCTTAAAGTGCCACTTACGAACGCAATTATATTGAATATTATTGTGCATTTAATAAATCGTAAGACATGTATGCTAAGTATCAGAGACACAGACATGTATCAAGATAGACTAAGCGAGTGTATGTACTTCCCGTGTCCAAACTAAGACTATGAAACTTACTTGACGCTGGCCTACACTCAGTCCGCGCTTGCAGTTCGCCAAGGAAAGACGTGAAGCTGAATAAAGTAAAATGCCGAATTACGCCGTTATAAACTGTAGAAACTCCACAGCTGTGAGTGGCTGAGTTAGCAGAGATGTTTCCTTCCACCGGTAAGTAATTTTCTAATCAGAATATGCACTATTTATTTTAAAATCAAATAAAGAATATCTTTGGAAAACGATCGTGACAAACACGGATACCAAATCATACGAAATGATTCGGAATACATTGCGGCTTTTACTTGGCACGGTAAAGATCGAGTCGTATGATAACAAGCAATGAATAGCGTCTTCTCATTTTTCTGTTCTCATTTTTCTGTCCAATTTTGTGGTTAGTGATGTTCATTTGATGCAACAGTTCTCGATTCTAATCGATTTTATAATCGAACAGAAAAATGATAATTTGAAGGAGCAATTTTTCAGAAAAAAAGGCATAGATTTTTTTTGTCAAAACTCCTTATTGCTTAGACTATGTTTGTTTTTTCAGTTTTCCAAGTAACCCGAACATAAAAGAAAAATGGATTGATGCAACGGGACATAAAGATTGATTGATTGACAGTTTCATTACTTTCTTTCGATGGCCTCTCTAGTACGTAGTACACGGTAACTCAATGGGCATATGTAAGAAAAAGCTAAAACACATTAGTTTACTTGTTAGAATATTAAAAGGTTTATAAATTTATTTTATCATTCCTCTGTCTATGGTAATTATCATTTTTCTGTCTTGAATCGATTTAGTAATCGATTACGATTCATTTATTTAATTACCTCTTAGACATAGATCTAGTTTGATCTGATTTCTTTCGATTTACTTCGATGGGATAGGACCATACTAGAATCGCCGCGCGAGTGGCGTCCTAATCGATTTAGCGTAAAATGAAATTACCATCACTAAAAAGCGCTCGTGACGTCATAACGCGTCAAGGTCAGTACAAAAAATATGACACGCTTGGTTTTCATACAGATCGCGGTACTTGCGTAGTCTATCTATGTCTGTGATCAGAGATGATATTACAACAGACCTCATATTTCTAGAAACGCATAAATAGGATATCATAACACAAGTAAAGCCACAATCACTTTGAAATAATACCGGGAATATCGAATTTCAGTGCAATACAGTATTGTAGCAATAATATTAATATACAATGAGAAATCGAAGGTTATCTGTGCGAGTTACATAAATATTGTCTTAACTCTTGCTATGAAATCTATTGAAATGAAGGGAGATGAAAAATTATTTGCGATCTAAACTTGAGTGCATTATTTCTTGAAGCTTTCTCTTGCACTTGGCAAAATGATAGATAGTTTAAATTTTTTAACGCGGACGAGCGTGCATTATCATACATTTCTATAGCTGTGTTATTCTGATATATAATCTACATTCCTGTAAAGTTTCAGTCAAATCTGTCCAGCACCTAGTTTTTACGTGAAAGAGTTACAAACATCCATATTATATCCATACATCCATCCATCCATACTTACAATCTTTCGCGTAATAATTTTCTATATAAGGTACCTATAAGATTTTGCAAATATACGCTGACGCCGGCTACAACTAACGAATAAATTATGCATATTCTATAAAATAAATACCTACTACTGTTCCTGCGTACAAATAGGCATTGCTTTATTTTATTGCACATAATAAATCTGCAAAGCCTAGGCATTAGCGATTACATTGTACTTTGCGTAATACCTGCTTGCTAAGTATGAAATATAGTTACGTACTAGCTGTGCCCGCGACTTCGTCCGCGTGGAATAGTGACTGCATAGTAGTTACTACTTAACTTAATTATTGAGTAAACTCGGACTACCATAAATAGGTAAAAGATCTGTTAGTAAAATTTATTACTAAACTGTGCTAAACAATAAAAAAAATAAATGCCTTATTAATTTTCTACGTAAAATGTCTTTTAAATTATGTCATATTATTTTTAGGCACCAGGGGGGAGGGGAGCAAATTTCTTTTCCTTCCTTCCTTGTATGGATGTTTTTAACAATGTATCGTGCAGCAACTGATCAGCTTAATCGATACTCAGTTTTTATCAAATCCAAATCAGATCTTCCCTGAATCCTGTCTCACGCCTGTAGTAACTAAACCGTTTAGACCGTGCAATAAAAATTAAATTAAAAAATAAAACAACGCTTCGAAGAAAAGTGCATAAATAATAAAAGGAATAAATAATTTCACAAACTTCCCGAAGATTTTTAAAAATAAATACCATTTTAAATATTTATAAAAAAAAAAACAAAGTCGTCGGGGCTGCCATGCCAACATTATCATTATATATTTCATTATCAAAATAAATGGTACTTAATTTTAAAGATCATCGGGAAGTTTGTAAAATTATTTATTGCTATCGGTTTCTTATTTTCATGTAATATTTTCAAGTGAGCGAGACCTACCTCTACTTCCATAATATTACATTCCTACATCATATTGATATCTATAAGTTTGTTGCTCCTTGACATATTTTAAGTTGGGCCGTAACCGTGCACAAATTGTTATGGACCACAGTGGCAAAAGAAGTGGTATATTTAGGAAAAAATATTGCCTATGTAGCTTTGAGTAGAGTTCAAAATTTTCAGGGTGTGGCTATCCTCTCGCTCCCATATCCCCTCTTCTTTCACAGACTTTCAACCCTTCCCTTTCCACCCCTAGTAAATGGGAGAACCGATTTTGATGTAAACCATATCTAATTGTATATATATTGTGTATATATATGTACACGTCATATCCTGTCGTTTGATGCTCCATTTGGTTTATTTATCCCCACTGTCACCCCTAAAAAGCCCTAAATGTAATAAACGGATGAACCGATTTAGATAAAATATGACTACTTAATTATTGTAATTCACACATTGTGGCCTTTCATATTTTGATATGCCGCTTGAGTATATTATTTGACCACATTAGATTTTTGTTCATTCCCACTTTTACCGCTGTAATCTAACAAATGGATAAACCGGATTGGATAAAAATATAACTAAGTGTACTTCACCCGTTATGCACTTTCATTTGATATGACACTTGGGTATATTTGACAAAATTAATTTTTTTATTACCACTTTTATATCCATATCAAATAAATGGATGAACCGATCTTGATAAAATTTGACAAATTGGTACTGATATGTCGTTCACTTTCATTTAATATATATATCACTCAGGTATATTTGACAATTTTAGTTTTTTTCATCCCCACTTTTACCCCTATATACCTAGGTATAATAAATAGATGAACCGATTTTGATACACTTTATCTAAGAACCAGCGTCGGAAAATATGCTGCCTAACAAAAAAACCGCATCTAATTCGGATTACACACAGACACACATAGCGGTCAAACACTTATCACCCATCTTTTTGCGTCGGGTTTTAAAAATATAATACGACATAATTTAAAGGACATTTTATGTATAAAATTTACCTAGAAGTAAGCATAATTCTAATTTGACCCCCCACCCCCACCCTTGGGGACTTTCGATATGATCACTTGGACATAATATAGGAATAATAATTGAAACAGATAACTTACGTTTTATCGTACAGTGTACAATAGAATGCCTTAGCAAATGTTCGCCGTGAATACTTAAATGGTCATAACTTTTTTATTTACGAACCGATTGACATGAAATAAACACTAAATGTTAAATGAAGATTACCACAATATATTAGTGAAAACCGCATTTAAATCGGATAAGCCGTTTCTGAGATTAGCGTGTTCAAACATACAGACAAACAGACAAACCGACAAACAGACAAACAGACAAACAGACAAAAATTTTTTTAACTACAGTTTTGGGTTTGGGATCGATTTAATAATAACACCTACTCATTTTTTTTTACATATTTTGATTGTACAGACACAACTTTTCTAGAATTTTATTATATGTATTGATTGATGATTTGTGCAGCTTAAAATGAATAAATCGCTTCTAGGTTTGTAATAGCCTACATATTTAACTGTCACAATCATTTGAATACTACGTATTATAATTTATAACAGTTTACAATATTTACATATATCGTTATAATTAGGATATTGTTAAACGAACACTTATTCCATTGTTTAAATTTTTTTTTAATTTAATCAGTAATCGGAATTTTAAATCCAAACTCTCAATTTTACTTTCTATATTAATGATTGCAAAGATAATTATTATTATCAATGAAAAAAGATTTATTGAGGAAAACCAAAACCTCATACAAGCAACAATAGCAACGTCTATTCTTATTCAACTTCGAGATACCTATACACAATTAAAATTCATATAAAACTGATTCCAAGACAAGTACCACGCTCAAATACCAATAGACTCGAGTACAAGCGAAGCCACTTGGTCAAACATAATGGCCAAAGTTTACACAGCACTACACACAGTAATATGACATGATACACGTGACACTACTCTTTGATATGCCGCTTTTTTGTGTGTAATAGCATTTTAATGTGTGCAAATTGACAATTTTATCGAGCTGTTTTATTACGCAGATGGTCTGGCCGATCGAATGTTTGTGTGTGGTGTTAGATGGATCAGATGTTTTATATGGGAGTAATATAGCTGGTTAATATAGGCCTATGGCTATTATTATGCCTTTGAATTGCTTTTATCATTGATGAAGTCAGCATGTAAATCATCATAGGCCTAAGTTACTGTCAAAAAATATTGAATTTTTTCAAATTTAATAGTTAAAACTTTGAGAAGGTGAGGATACGGATTTCCATCACCTCACATAATACCTATAAGGGTAAAGGATTTGTGTTTGTTTATAAAATGTATTGTAAATGTTTAACTCATGTCCTGCAAAATTGGCTAGTTTTGGTCATCAGCAAAAAACTGATCAAGATAAGAGTCCTATTACATAGCGTAACCAAAATGCACGACTATCCTTACTTACTGTGGTAACACGAACACTAACACGAATTAATTAGTCATTCAGGCTTACAAAAACTACGAAAAGACTAAAAAAACATCTAGTGAGATATGAATCAGCTCCTTCCGCTAAACCGTTGCGATTCTGAGATAAAACAAGTACCTACATTGGAATACTACTTATTAGTTATTACAGGTACAGAGAATAACAAATTATCGCCTTAAGCTTAGTATTTAATTTGTTGCTTGTGACTGTCGTGATTTAATAATAGTCAGAGAATAATCTTATTCTTTGTCCTGTTGCAACAACAAATATTATATAAATGAAATGATTTTCAAAGTGAACCACTTATCATGTGCCATATAAATAAATAATAGTAAAAATAAATACGAAATTCGATTAAAAATGACCTGAATAACGATACATTACAACTGGCAAGCCGCAAAGCATCGAATAAATAAAAATTCAAACAAGGCCTTATAAGTCACAATCCTTGACGCCTCCCTTCACCAATCAACCTAAATAAAATCATTGATGTAAAGGCGTACATATTTATTCACGTTTTATTGATGGCACCGGCATATCGACGAAAAAGATGTGCCGGTAATAAAAACACGCTGGCGATCCCGGGAAAATTTATTGCTACGGCCTGGTAAAGGTCTTAACTCTTAACAGACTGTTGCCTAACTATAACGCCAAGAATATAATATGTATAACTCTATAAACGAAATCATCAATATAACCAAAATTAGTACAAAAGTTGCAGATACCGGTAAAGGTTTGCTCATCCTCAAGCAAGGCAGTCATCATTTTACTTTTCAAATCTTAATCGAGAGCTTTAGAGGTTTTACTCTCCTACGTAAATCGATACACAACCAATAATTTTATCAAGTTTTCAACTTTGCATTTATTATTTTATTTATATTCCACCTTTATTGTAAGTAGCCGTCTGCTATCCGTCACGCATAATTATTGTATGCAACAGAAACCGGGCCTATCGCTTTACTTGTACATATCTTATTTTACAACCATTGCAAAACAGTCCAGCCGTAAGCAATTTACATACATGATCTGGGAAAATATACGGGTTTAGTGTTTACAATATTCCATTTATTTGCTTTCGAAAACTTTATAGCAAATATTGTAATAATTATTATATATATATATATAGCGCTGGTACTATATACGTTTTTATGGAGATCGTAATTCGCAAGTATCGTATGATTGATACAAATGTTTTATTTTTTAAAAGCAGGTTCATAAAATAAATGTCAACTAAAATAATGACTAGATACGATGGAATTGCGACAACTTCCTCTGCAACAGATGTTGATGAGGGGATCAAATTAGCACTAAATATAGCATAGCGTATTGTATGAGATTTTTTTGTCTGTATTTTTGTATTGATTTCTATTTAAATGTATGGACCGTGGTGCTAGAATTGAGTTTTGAGATAAATGTTGTACCTAGTTCTTTTTCACATGTTCGTCCAAATTAACGTGTACACTTTAAATTAGTACTGCCCCAAGTAAATATTCATTTAAAAATAAATCATCAGAAAAGCATATTTCGCAGGTATTTAAGCCGACCAAAAGTAAAAACAACTACTAGCTCCTCTGAATCAAAACAAATCCCCTCTATTAAAAAGTTCTCACCATTTCCTTAGGCGATCTCCACACCCGTGCCAAACCGCCTAGTTCGTACTCACCCTTAGCAATTAGCAATTGTTATTTTTAGCTCGTACCGCAAAGGTGCGGCACTGTCATCTCGCATACGCATTAATTATCGCTATCACGACATGCGACGATCCGACAAATTAACACGCAATGTAGGGTTCGTTTACCTAGACCCTTACGAGCTACGTACTATTTGCCTGTACATCAACTGTAATCACTTGTAAGTAGTCCATTAAAAACAACGTGGAACTATAAGTAACTTTAGTAATCTGTGGTACCTTTGATTGTATACAACAGTAAATGCAAGAAACCAAGGTGATACATGGTTCTGTAGATAATTTATAGGTAGTTTTATATGAAAAATGTTCGATAATTTAAGTCAAATGAAAGCTCATTAGAAAGAAAGCAGACCCAATTTATTTAGGTATTCTTAATGTGGGAAGTGGGAACAGAATGGAGTCCTCTCTTTTGCATTCATTTAAAACACAATAGAGGAAATCGCTAAATTTTTAAATAACATTTTAACTTTTAAGTAATCATATAATCATAACTAATTCATACAACTGTCTTAATAGAGCACAAGACAAGGAACAACTTTCAACATCTTTATTTGATTAAAATATTTAAATCTGATAAAACATAAGTGCTTTAACACTTAACATTATCAATATTATTGTTTATGTAACCTTAATTTATATTGACTCACGTATCAACAACAAATAACTTAATTTGTATTTATTCAACTCTTACATAACCTTTTTACTGATAAGATTTTTTACGTCTACACGAGTTATTATTTTGTCAAGGATCTCTTTTTACGATACAACATAAATGTATGAAAATTTTAACAATTTTATTAAACCCCTTTTATATGTTTTGACCTCCCTTTCTTCAAAGTATGCACCCAGTACAAAATTTCTCGTTCGAAATCTTAAATGATTTTATATAAAGTTCTTATAATTCAAAGGCCCTTTCATAGACCAAACAAAGCTTTGCTCAAAATAAACACTGGCATACAAAGGCAATTCCTCAAACAACGTATGAACTCTGTTTATTTTATACAAAGGTCATGGACCTGCTAAACATAATAGTCAACGATTGGATTTAATAGCTCTACGCACGGGAACTTTATCGCGAACATCGCAAGGTAATAATCACATACGAACATAAAAGTCGATATATTTTACTACTTACTAATAAACGGGTTGACCCTTACTGAAGCCCATGGACTAGTATATAGCTAGCATAATTGATATTAATATTGCATTTACTAGCTATTCCCATTATTTATGTAAAACTAATGCTACTCGTAGGTTATCCTATGCAATAAAATAACTTATCTTATATAATTGTGTGCGATACGATGGTGGAATAACAAACAACGTATATAAACGCTATACCAAATATATCTAACAACTTTCTAAACATAAAAAATACTATACCAAATTCATTTAAAATATTTCGCAACAAAATTTTGTAAAATAATATTATAACTACCCTCATGTTTTCCCAAATTCTCATAAGAATGGGATGTATGAATTATTCTAAGTTCAAATCTAACAAATACATTTTAAATATGACCTCATCCTATTTTTTAAATTAAAGCGATTATATTTCGCGTTATTACAAAATAACGACAAACTTGACGACATACACGGCCGTACATCTAAAGGTCAACTTCAAAATAACTTATAATTAATTAATGTATTCATAATGACCAAAATACCAGCATTGTTCATATTATGTTGATCATTACTAGCGTCTACAATTTGTTTGTATAACTATATCTACTTTACAAACAGGTGAATGACTCAAACGGATAGAACAAATAGTGTTATCATCAAAATAATGTAAACATAACGTTTTATGGGGTATACATATAATACATTCAACTTTTAAATTTATTTGGATTATATATCACGGCCGTTTGTCTCAATTAAAGCACAGTCTGTTGATGAAAAGGTGACTTTTTTATTTATAAACTCTGGTTAAACGCCTAATTTAAAATGATGTATATTTTTGATAGCTAAATCCTAGCGGTCACTGTCCTAAAGAAATATGTAGTTCTTTAGGACAGTGATCGGATTCTGATGATTGACATTTTGATTGGCTCATTAAATATCATGTATTAATCATATAAAATGGTATATTTAAAACTTATTTAAAAGTATAATGCTGAACTTCCTTTCGAATGCTATGAACGGACATTGAAATTGACTTTGACCCCGATCTGAGCCATAAAGATGCCGTATAACAATGTTAAATTTTATTTAAGGCTTATACATGCGCTAATAACCTTGACCATACTTGACGGATCTCAAACCTCTCCCGCTGCACCTTCTTTTTTCCTCGCATTTTGTATTTAAAAAGATACCAATCAGTGAAACAAAAAATCCTCGTCAGGGACTGTTGTGTAACTGATAATTTATTAAACATAAAATTTTCAGAGTTCTAAGTCAGCAGGTTACGAAGTTTATAGAGTATTTGCGGAAAAATCGATGACCACGGCACATTTTTTTTCTAGAAATCTATTAACTTTGGAAAAAAGTCCTCGCGAGCAATTAAAGATCAAAGACCATCCTATTTTATATATTTTTTTCGGTATTGTGCTTTATGTTGTACCAGACTTTATAGAGGTTGAACATAGTCGAAATTGCCGGGTAACGCCTTAAGTTATGCTTTCCAAGGCTATGTCATTACTATACATACATAGTTTCTAACATGTATAGTATGGACATGATTCATTTGTTTTCGTTTCTCAAAATTACTACATCATGTTTGTGTTTTTAACTAAATTGAAATCGCTTCATTCATTCGGGAGCTATAATGCCACAGGCAGACACAAACACACACACACACCTCAAACTTGTAACACCGCTCTTTCGCATCTGCAATACCTACATAATATTATAAATTCATTTACTTAAAAATGGTTTAAACGAAACTATTTTAAATCAAAAAAATATTGTCAATAATCAAAACGAGATGTATGTTTATTTGCAATACCTACATATGGCAGAGATTCATAAGTCTTAAGAAATAACGGCGTAATATTGAAGACACATACGCTCATAACTCAATACATTCCCATGAAGAATAATAGCAATTCCTTGCCTTATTCGTCGAAGTCTATTTCCCATGGATAAAGTAAAAGGGGTCAATAGGAAAATAAAACGTTTCAATGGAGACAGAGACCCAGTTTCTATTACTAACTTATGAGCTGTTTATACACCTGATGTCGTACCTACAAATATTCAACAGGTGGATTTTACAATGATTCCTCCATCGAGGCCAAATCTAAAATCATATAAAACAAGAACATTACAATAACATTTTCCAGTTCACAGATAGGTACGCGAAATATTAACATAAGCCACCAGACACCTAACTTTGCCTTAAATTACTTTGATGGGACCATAAGAATGGAAGAAAACCAGATCAGCCCAGATCAATTGAAATTGACAGTCCCTATCCAAAAAAAAGAAACACCTTACAACGTAAGGACTATTGTTCCCACAAAACGTTTTAATATTTAAACACGTTTTAATAAAACATTGTTTCTAGAAAGCTAAATAGACCTATCTCTACGATCGCTTCCAGTAGCAGTAATTAGTAATCCTTTGAACACTGACAATGACCACGACTTTGTTGGGAAACAGGGATTATAGATAGCCTAATTAGTAAAGAGGAAGCAATTAAGCTATACCTAAACATGTGTATCTATCACTCTTATTAACATGATCATTTTGTTAAGTGTGCCAAAACATTTCTATTCAATATAAAAGAAAGTGAAATACCTTATTGAGAAGCTTGTTTCGCCAATAATGATTGAATCTATTCTGATATATCTAGTAAAAAATCGTAAAAAACGCGCACATAACTAAATTAAGCAATATTTAAATTAAAACTATAAAACGTTAACGCCACTAGGCTTATTAGATAAGAATCCCATATTAGTTAAAGATAAGAGACAATTTATGATACCTCCATATGGATCGTCAATTCTGGCGACCCACGTCACTTCGCATGGGAACATCCCACTGTTGGAATTGAGACATTTCCGAAATATGCTCATAAATGTATCACAATATTGTAAAAACCTTACTTTATGGCGATGTTAAATACAAAGTGACTCCCACGCATTTGCACGCATACGCAAACGGGCTCGCCAATAAAAAACTAGTTTTACAAGCGCCGTGGCATTTGAAAAACAATATTTTACATATTTCTATAGACTTAACGATTTGGGGGCAGGCCCTTTCTTAAATCTCATTTTTGACACATCTTAATATACTTTTCATATGCTTTACAACCCTCGATCTGGTTTGGACTTTATTTGAGGAGAAAAATTTTAACACATCGTTATCAGCTTACTAATGTTAAATGTAGTTAATGTTGTATGTAGTTCTGCCTTATTTCTCTCCAGAACTCTGATACTGAATAAAGTAAGTATATTATAATTGTGTTAGAAACCACAAAATCACCACTAATAAACAGATTTCACCAACCTTGCACCCACAATAACCTGGTCCCTTGCAACATCGAACAACAGTTGCGAAAACGATCTGGCATCCTTATCTTCGAAGATATCGCTATCTGACGCCAACAGGTCTGAAAATAATGATGATAAATTATGATAATGCGTAAAAATCCAAATATATCTTATCTGTACTACACAGAGCCTACAAATAACGGATTTATTATGGGTCGTAAACTCACGACGAATTGTCTACAGCTGAAGATCGAAATAATTAATGCTTTATAGCCTTGAATTAAATATGGAGAATTCTTCAAAGATTGCCGCTATTTTATAGCTATGGGTTATATTATGTACACTAGAAGAATTCGCGTGATAATTATTGTATAAAATAACAGATTATTAAATGATCACAACAAAAAAACACCCAGTGTAGGTACGTCCTAAATTGTCCATACGAAATTCGACGAAAACATTATGCCTTTAATAATAATTTATTATTTATGGAGAATCCTCGGTAACCTGTCACTTAACCTCCAAAATTGGCATTTCTCTGTGACCACGGATAACTTTCTATTCTCATAACACATTTTTATCACCCCAATACATTTAGATAACCTAACAAACACGCGAATCTTTGACTGACCTACTATCATTTACCTATTTATTTCATTTAAATTCTAGTATTTGATCGCATGTGATGAATAGCGCACTTAGGATTGAAATATTGGACATAAATCGATTTATACCTCTTATAAATTAAATCGAAATCTTAGTTATGCTTATCAAGTATTGGAAAACTAGGTGATAGAATTGGATCATATTAGTGGGCGTATGAGGAAATATATCCTGAACAGTTGGGTAATTTGTTTTCAACTGTCTTAAAATTGTCGTCATAGATTTAAAGTTAAGCCGCTGAATACTAGAATTAAAAAGTTGAAAACGTACCGGTCTATATTGTAAGATATTGTAGTAGATATGTACTTTTACTTGTCCCTACTTCTTCTGCTTTGTAAGTACTAAACTCGGACCGTTTAGATACAGGATTAGGAAATCTATTTATCATTGAATATCGTTTCTTGAATAGAGGATGAAGACTAGACACCAAATCATGACAAAATTAAAGCATTATCGTTTTTTACGTTTCAATTACAATGTAAATAAAAGTTATAGCATCATAGTGCAGTCAAATTGCATTATCTTGTCCAACATAATAATTAAGATAAAATCTATAAACAACTTAAAATATATGTATCTAAGCTTACTAAGTATGTAACGCTGAATAAGAACTAACTCCTACGTATTCTTGTTTTTAATTTTTAGGAAACGAGAAAATATCTTTAATTAACATATTGGATCATTTGCATCCATTTATTTTTAAATAATATTTCCGGTCTGGTCGTTTTAAATACTTAAGTACAAATCAATATTATTTTAAAATGTCATATGAACATAATCTCTATTTATTTACGAAGATATATCTATTTTAAAGTTCAAGCAACACTTTCACACGTATAAAAGGAACAATTTAAGAGAACATAAAACTATAAACAAACTTCATATTTAAGGCGAAGAACATCAAACAAAGTGTTTACCCAAAATTAACAAAACTGAATAAATTAAGTCTAATGTACAGCAAACATTCGCTTATGTTTGGCAAATATAAGGCTTTTACGGCATCATAATATGTCCATGTGGCCTCGATAAAACGAGTCAAACTTGGTTAGTTATTGCACTGAATTTCGAAGTTTCCCATAAACAGACAAACGTACTCGATGTTAATTTACAAATGAGCGGTAAGATGATTCCGTTATAAAATAATTACAAAAACTTTCATCATAATAAAATCGGATACATAATTAACAAATTATCGTATGGTTACAGTTTACATAAACAAACACGCAATAATACTGTTAAAACAGTAATATTGTTTTTTTTTTCAATATTTTAATATCTCTTACCTTATCTCTTACGAATACTTTCGAGATTTGTAGCCAAACAAGGTTATAAGTTCCATGTTAATGTGTCAACCCAAAAAATAGCAAGCAATAGTCGCGGGCGGAAGCTCGTTGTCGATAAAATATGATAATCACCGATGCAAATTAATCCTTCAATCGAATGTAATCATCTTCATTACTTGTAAGATCTCTAATAATACACCCACACTATATTTAGACAATAGGCGGCCCCGTTCTGTCTATAACATTATAGCAAGGATGAATCACGGCAATCTATCTACTACATATCAGCTAGTATCAGCTAGTCTATATAGGTCTTGTGAAATGTCTTCGAATGACATCCTCTGCGAGGTCTGTCAACTTCCTGTGAGATACTGTGTGTAATAGATTTAAATTACTGTTATTTAGAGACACTGCGAGGGAGATTATGATAGGTTTATCTCGCAACCATCTTGGTAATATGAAATGCCTTACGCCTTACGGGTTTCCAGCGTTCACGTTGTTTTTAAGGAAGACTGGAGAAGTCAATGACCAACCGTTTAGTTTCTATGTTGGGTATCTTCTATTGGTTTATCGTTCAAAAGCTGTGAAAATATTGAATTCCATAAATTTAACAAAAGGATATATCACTTTTATATTCAAAACTACCTCTACCGAGGACAAAATATGTAAATATTAAATACAAACTAATATTTTTTTTAAATACACAGGACAAGACAGCCATCAAATTATTCCTACACGGTAATAAATAAACGCGTGTCCTGGGACAGTTTCTTTGAAATAAACTACACAACTAATGCCCATAAGTGGGTACATTCATGAAAATTCATTAGCCAATTCCAATCATCGTGCGTTCAAATTGCTTTGCTTTAGCATTGTTCCGTGAAACAAAACAACGGAGCATTAAAACAATCATAAATATCACATGGAGAGCTTAACGGCATGAGATCTTGTAAGCTAATAATGGTGCGTACACACAGAGCCTTTAAAATGAATTATATTCAACGACCAAATTTCACACACTAAAATATAACTCAACGTAAATCGCTTATTTTATTTTGATACATACTACATAGTGTGTACATACTGTGTTTACACGAAACTATTAAAACTAATAGGCCGGTCATTGCATACTGTTTACTCATTCTACACTACAATTTACAAACGACCTTCGCACGTTTAATCTGTCAATAATAGCGCTTGTTCGCTCTCGTGCGTTCTGGCACTGTCTAGACTCTAGACGGACCATAACACAATCTTACCTTGCTTGTTTATTATCCTGAAGTCGTCTTCGGGAAGTTCACCCCTGCTCAACACGAGGCAGGCCAGGACAGCGACTAGCTGATAACCACGCCACATTTTGATGCCTTCACGGTTATTTACGCTGCAACAAAGACAATTGTTTAATATTTAACACATGTTGAACATTTGAAAGGCCCGTTTGAACCTTTTTTGTGAGGCTATTAAAGTTTGAAGTGACCATATTATACTTTTACTGTTACTGAGTCAAGGGTAACACACTTTCACGTTCAAAGCTCTCCATTGTAGTTATATGACAATACACATACTGACATTATAATTAACCAAAAGACGGACAGTTTTATGACAAAAAAAATAACACGATTAATTATTTTCTATAATATATCTAAGTCAGTTACCATAACCGGAGAAACAAAGATTAAAATTATAAGACGCTTACCGACACAACATCTTGTGTACTACCCACAAAACTAGAGAATCACATAGGCTCCTTTTAAACTACACACAAACCAAGCCAAGCTCAAGCTACCACACGTATAATTTGTTACATGCATATAAACCAATTTACACACATACAGTCGGTAGAACTTTATTTTTTGCGTTATTTGCGCGAGTGTGGTCTAAAATCTACGAGCCTTAGCAATTACTTCAATCTCGATTCTCGTTCTTTGATGTACAAAAAACGTTTAATGGCCAATCAAAGTAGATAGATACCGTCGGCGTTCATTTCTCTCAAATTGACGTTTATTGCGACAAATTAATATAACTTTATAGTCTAGGACGTGGTGCTTGTATTTTCTAATTAATAATAAATCTTACTTCGTTTATAGCGCAATCAGGACGCGATCTATCAAGGTGACGATTAATTTTTAATGCCTCGATTTGTACTTATATCACCCGCAAAGGATAACCCGCATAGTTCCCGTGGGATTTCCGGGATAAAATCCTATGTGTTAATCCAAGTTACCCTCTATATGTGTGCTAAATTTCATTGTAATCGGTTCAGTAGTTTTTACGTGAAAGAGTAACAAACATCCATACAAACTTTCGCCTTTATAATAGTATTAAGATTTTAACGGTATTAAAGTCCAAAACAAAATTTAAAATATTTCAAATTATAAGCAAATATCCAGCTATCTCCCAAACTATCATATTCAA
This sequence comes from Colias eurytheme, assembly GCF_061535395.1. Classification (NCBI taxonomy): domain Eukaryota; kingdom Metazoa; phylum Arthropoda; class Insecta; order Lepidoptera; family Pieridae; genus Colias; species Colias eurytheme. The sequence goes on along the minus strand of NC_142999.1, from coordinate 4,409,172 downwards.
TATCGACATATTAATTTTCTCCGTCGCAATCAAACTATCGCTCATAATCCGCTTCGAATGTTCCAAATTTGAAATGATTAACATAAAGAATACAAAATCAATAACTTCGTAGACAACTTAATTTATGAGGTCATTGCAGACAAAAGTTCTAAAGTTATTAGTTATTGAAAAAGGCTTTCTCTCATATACCAAGAATATAGGAAGCAATCACTATAATCATTACTAAACAATATTCCCACCAGCCAATAAAACATAACTTTCTCAAACCTACACATTAATTTCAATACGCTAGATATAGCCATAATTATATGATTTCCGAGATTTGCGACACTATCTCGTTAGTGATCACTTCATAGCGGCGATAACAGTTTCGCACTCATTAGATCGTATTTTGCTGAAAGGCTATCTTCATAAAACAAACAAGATAGCTAATGTTTATAAACTCGAGATACGTTCGTATGCTAAATAGACCGACCTAGATATTGTGCACTCATCAATTATGTTAAGCCGTGCCTACACGTACTAAATGCGTTTTAGACTCGGAAGTGTGTTAATGCCTTAGATTAGCAATGAGTTTATAGTTGCAGTGGTTGCAGCATACACCGATACGATAGAGATAAGAACCAAAATAGGCAGAATAAATGAAGATCCGTACGTATGCGGTATGAAGATCCTGAACCTTCTGCATCTAAAGTAAAAAAATATCTTCGTAATAAAAAAGAGCAACTATGGAGTTTTTTGCCGTATCTACGGAGAAGACTCCGTAGATACTGCTTTCCGAAACGGTGGTTAATGTTAGAAATATGAAATGACGTTTCAAAAGTGCTTCTCGAAGAAGTCTAATTGAATAAATAAATGTTTGAGTTTGAATATTTTTATTGGAAGCACGCCTTCCACCTTAAATAAATATTTTGTTAATTATAATTCATATTAAAGTAAAATTCACTAAGCAAACGGATTTATCCAATTTTCGAAAGGAAAACGTTCGTGGGTATACTCTACTGAAAAAATATACACGCAGCATAATAAATTAGTTCTTTCGTGCAGCACCTGATATAAAAATACAAAAGAAACCAAAGGCACAGTCGCTGAAACATATCCGTAATCTGTATAATAAAGCCACCATAACGTTAATAATAAAAAAATCAAAGTAACGAAGGCTACACGGACATGAGCTAGTTTCAAGTTTGTAGTTTTTTACGATTCGGACGTTAATGGCTGCGTCTCAAAATAGCGAGCTTACAAATAAGTTATCTACCAACATAATAAATCATATTATTTTTTTGTCGGGGCGTAACGTAAAAACCTAATCTACTCCAGGCAGTAATGACTGAGCCAATTTTGTACGTAAATATAAATTGGAGCGGCAAAGAAATCACGTACATGAGTTCCGCCATCAAATTGATATCATTACAAACATATCTAAGAGTTGAATGCATTTTAATGTTCTGCTAGATTGTTTTAAAGCGCATCTAATGTTTGCTAGTTGAATAAGAAAGTTATTTAAATAACTATAATTGAAAGAAATCCGGCAAAATTATGCGCGTCGAATTGTGCCTATTGTGGAAGTCTAACATTAAAAAGTCGTTTTATAAACGGAGATGCCTTTATGTAGGTACATAAAATTTATAAATGGGTTTAGTATTTTCTTGTTTCAATATTTCTATTACGTTTATTCTAAAATGTTGAAGTCCTAGGACTGATGAACTTGTTTGAATTAATTTATAAGGCAGGCAAGGGAAAAGCAACGTCTCTCCCGAAAAAACAAAACTCGAATAATTAATCTAATTTCTTACCTATCTTATTAATTAAAGACTCAACGGCTATTAAATAGTATTTAATGATAGAAAAGCAATTTAAATTCAATTGCACTAATAAACCGAACAAGACATGGTTGTAATTCGAATGTGATTGCCTACACACGATTTTCTGTTTTGAAGTAGAAACTACATACTTAAAGGTAATAAATAGGGATGTAACGATACCGATACCGATACCGATATATCGGCCGATATATCGGCAAGCCGATGTATCGGTATCGCCGATAATAAATCAACCGATACCGATATTTTTTTATTAAATTCTTTCTTTTCTTTTATGTTTTTGCATTGTATTCATTCATATTGTTTTATTTCTGTTTCTGTAATAGTGTTAAGGAAGAGCGGAACCTCCTGACACAAGCATTTTATTTGCTTACTAGGAGTGTTCCAATCACAAATTTGTTTATGTAAAGGAAAGAAAAAAATAATTTTGAATTTTTTTAATTTTTAACGTGATAACGTTTTTAAAATCGTTTTAGTCGGGTGACATGTTCATAAACTTGTGTCACACCAAAACCTCACGAGCGCGATTGCAGGTATAACGAGATACGATCGGGAACGGGAGATCGGTCCGTCTCTCTCTCGATAACGAGAGAGAGACGGACCGATCTCCCGTTTCATCTCGAGCGCTGCCACTGCATTATGTTATCACGTAAACATCTCGATCGTAAACCTACTTTACAAACAACCAATTTTTTTTCATATCAAAAAATTCAAAAACCCGCGCCCAATGAACGATGCGGGAGGCCGCCCGCGCGTGCGCACTTTGTTTTCTGAAAAAACTCTACCAATAGTAAACTTTTATTAGGTACTGATTGTATGTGTATTAGGTACTTAAAGTTTAACTGACTTTGTAAAATAATAATACTAAAATAAATGGTTTTGTTGTTTTTTGATTTGGCATTTTTATTTAAAAGAATACGATTAACAGTTGTCTCTGTTAAATGTTGGTAACTTTTTATGCATAATTCACTATTTATTTTTCTACCAAGCCATCGATATCGGTATCGGTATCGGTATCGCCGATACATTACTACAAATATCGGTATCGGTATCGTATCGGCAAAATCATGTATCGTTACATCCCTAGTAATAAAGGAAAAACAATTTAAACTTCTTCACGTCCTTATTGACATTCCGTTATTAATTTTTAATCAATATTTGAATACTAATTGGCAGTCAAATATCGTATTAATTTACTTAAGTTAAAGCATATTTGTCTTCTAGAAAACTGTTGTTTTATTTTTAACCCACCCAAAAAATCTTCAAATATTTTAAGTCGAATCTATTACGTAACGAGGGATATAGGCTAAGTACGTTAAAACCCCACGTGCTTTAAGTCGTTGGATCTAAAATTGTATTTTAATACGACTTCAAGTACCAGGGCGTGCCAGCAGAAGCAATATGGATAAGCGATAAGACGATCTATTTGATACACTTGTGGGTCCCTACGATATTTTTTATACTATACGACACGATATTCACCTGTTGTCGATATCTGATAAAGGAATGTGATTTACTTTGAATGTTAAATTTGATAACTTGCATTATATGAAAAATATTACAAGCTACATCTACATGGTACTTAAACCATTAGTGGTAAGGTTTTGAAGATTCAATGTACACTGAACAAGACGTCTAAATAGTTCATTTCACCCTTTTCACCTAACTTGTGTTCTTTGTATTCAGGTTTTGACCGGCACAAGCTAAAAAATCTCAATTAAATTGATTCAAATTGTTTTACTGCAGACCGTCCAAATTCGAATGTATCCATTTACCATACACGCATCGGGCATATACCATCCGATATCGTATCGTATAACGTGCAAAGGCCCTCAAGATTAACCAGCAACAAGTGGCAGTTATTTGTTTAGATAACCAGTTTTAACCTAATTGGAGTTTACAGACCCTGTTCCGAACTGTCGCGGTGGGCAGTTGAATTATTATGGTGTCTATGATTTGTTGCAACATTGTCGGAATGGCATTGAATGTCTGTTTTGGTTCGCTTCAACCTGCCATGCTGTTTGTATTTATGGTGTTTCCTTAAACGTTACTGAAAGGATCCTGTAAGGTGAAATTGCTGTACCCTATTCATCACTTTAAACGTTACCGAGTCCTGTAAGTTGCAATTTCTGGATTTATTTTATTCATCAATCATCAGTAAAACTGTATTCTTCGGTAATGAAGGTTTCTATCAAGTTTGAACAATGGATATTTTGTAAGTTTTTGTTGAGAGTAAAATTAAGGTTGCGTCATGGCAATACCGTCACGTCATGGAGTAAGGCGACGATTTTGAATCTTGAAAAGAAGTTTCACTTCTGACATATGTGCTCGGCACACACGCTCACGTATTTTAACGAACCCAGTGTACTATCAGTTAAAATAAATCTAACAACATCTCTAAAGGCAAAATGCAGTAAGCCGTAATTTACACTACAGTGCGTGCCAAAAAAATAAAATAGAAATATGTACATGCACTCGAAAAGCAACTACCTTCTGGCGCCACCATCTAAAATAGCATAGATTATAAATCCCTATTATAAATAAATAAAATCAATATTTTCGTTCGAGTGTACACAAACGTAGATAAACATTTTCCAAAGTATTTACTATTGATAAGGTGCATCAAACCGATTGACCTGTATTGATAACGTATATTTACTCACTGGTAGTAAACTTCTTAACTGATAACGATAACACACGAGTAATTACTCAACTGATAGTACGTAAAAGTAATGCTTAGTTACATTTCTATCGACGAAATACTTCAATTATAAACGTTACGATATATATATATATATATATATATATATATATATATATATATATATGTACAAGAACAACAGAAACAACAGAAAAGCCAAATCCTAATTCATCCAAAAGCTTCTGTTATACTTCTAAACAAAGCATTATTGAACGTCCAAACATAGCTAAAACATTAATATTAAAGGCAACCTAGACCTAGTCCTTTGACAGCGTTAAACTTAAGTAATACTTGTACATTCTATTTACGTGTTTAACATAAAGCACGACCATAGACAAGGTTTCGCATTTGTACAGTCAATACAACATTACAACACCAAAACAAACTAGCCATTGGAAGCGTCGACAACCATAAATTCTAGCACATATACGCGACCCTTGTTACCGGCACGTCAGCCCTCAGAATTACCTTGTTAACATATTTGTTCAGCAAATATTTTAAGCTTTTCCTCTCCACTGTACACGCTACGTGCCTGCAAGCATGTCGGTCACAATCAACACGTATCGCTGAAAACATAACTATTGCCTATAGCGGCTAACTAACAATGGACTCTCACAGTGCCAATGAAAACAAGGAGCCAGTATTTCTGGGAAGGTAATGGAGCACACAGATGGGATTTGTGGGCCGTGCATTGCGGCTGAACTGCTATTTGCCAAATTCATTACACAGCATGTGTTTGAGTTTCAATGTGCTCAAATAAAACAATCAGGTTCCAGAAAACTCACTCACTTAGATTCGACCCGTAACGAATTGTAGGTTATCGTTATAGATGTACTATAAATCCATATCAGGTTTTATTTAACAATACACTACACACTACAATAGCATTGAACCCCGGGACATTAGGCTGAGTTCATTGGTGCGATTTTATTGCGGCCCGTAATAAATCTAGGCACCTTTAATGTATCGGGCTTGTATAAAAAGCTCCATTTTTAACTAGCGGTCGTAAAACTACACAGGTAGAACGAAATTTCCTTACGAATTCCTAAACAATTTCTCTTTTAGATACGCATTTACTGTCTCTATAAAACGGAGTAAACATACAAAGAGACAGCTCTGACGCCAGAACAGTTAAGACATGTACATTAAACCAAATGAGAAACATTTTGATTAGCCTTATTGCATTTTGTCAAGGCAAAACTTTTTAAATTAATTAACACCAGAACTTGGAACTGCTCAGTTATTCACCCAGTCATAATATGATAACTCCGTGATGTAAAATATATTATGCTTAACATAACCAAACCATCAGAAGATATGTACATATAAGATAAGTCAACTTCGACTTCACTTACACGATAATAAATCCTCATTACGTAATAAAAAATAAACAAATGTATTATAAATCATTGACCATCATTAATCTACGTAAGAACACACAGCTCATATTATTACGTAGATAAAACCTATGCTCTTAGCCAGCGAAGTAAATTGATCGCTTCTAAGAGCATTACGAACGGTTAATATTAGAATATAACAAACTCATTATGGGCAGATAAGAGGTAAGACGTATAACACGCTGCACTAACGTCTAAATGCTAAACCCCGGTAGTGGTTAATCCGAAGATATCGCGTCGATCGTAAAATTATTTATTATAGCACTGGCAACTTTCAAGGGCTCGGTGTTGCTAGATAAGTTTCCTGTAATGATTTTGTAGAAATGCTATTAAAATATTACTTTATTAACTTCCTCGCACGAGCTTTAAATAGCTTTGCTCACTTTACTTCATGTGTTTTTCTTGTTATTGCACTTTTTCTACCACATTAAAAAAAAAACATTTTTTTTTTAATGAGCCTATAAGTAGATAGATTTTAGCCCAGACCAACTATATGTGGTTAAATTGTAACCAAATACTGTAAGCTCTTAGAAAAAATATGCAAAAAGACTTTCCTTGCATTATGAGAATGGCCTGTAATTAAATGTATTTAAAATGCAAACTTTCTAAATTATAATTAACTCATTTGCAGGATTATATAAAAACTTGAATATCATTCATATAGTGTTAATTACAGGAATTTGCATTTAAGATTTGTGGCAGCTCCATTTTCGGTTTCTAAGAACGATGATAAAAATCTCATCTGACAAAAAACAAGATTTCAAGTTTGAGGTCATGAGATGTGACCTTAGGATTAAGACAATGATCAATGTTTAAATCTTTATGTATAGGAATTGTGTTTGAATAAATAAAATAATAAATAGAGTAGCGGTAATTATAGAATTGACTTAAATAGATACCTATGCATGTTATTTTCATAGCATAGGTCATAGAAGATTAAAGAGCTTTAATATACTTGAAATGATTGACATTTCAATTATTAATACTGCTTAAAATGTATAAGTAATTAATTAATAAATTAATAAGTTCATACTTTTCATAGACTACTAAATACACCATCCTACTTTCAAACATATGTATATCACATTAAAACCCGTACAATAACTTATAGAACACGCTAAAACAATACCATAGCTATTACAACGAGCCTATTTACATCAATTGTTTAGTACATCATTGATAGCAATCAGTAATGTTCCCAATCATTAATTTGGCCTCATCTAAATAGCTACACTTGTAATGGTCTAGCATTGTATTCATTTAGATTTGCATTCGTCCCATTGTGTGCAAGATGAAGACATTAGAATAGCTTTTGTTTACTTGCACCTAACATATGCGGGTAATTTGTAGATATTTTACTTTACAATAAGCTGCAGCGGTAATTGTTATTTCAAATATGGTAATTGTGGTAAATTTAGAATCCATTTGAGAAGTTAATTCAATGTTTAGGTTAGTTACTATTTTCTTTATTATGTTCATTTTATGTAAAAGCTCATGGGGTAAAAATTTAGAATGTGGACCGTCAATGGGGGGGCGGGTACGCGGAGGGGAGGGGAGGGGAGGTCGGGGGGAACTCCTAGGTACCACCCCCCACCGGCGCAGACCAGTATTTCCTGAGATATTCAAGGTCAAAGTTTGAGGTTATAATTGGGCCTAAAGTTACAAATAATGGATGGTAGGATAAACCTTTCCCTTCCCTCCACTCCCAAACTCCCTCCAGTTTCACTATATTGCTTCTGCTTCTGCTCCAGCGCTGCGGGAAGTGCAGCCCTATCACCCTTGCGTAGCTAAGTACAGGCACCTAACTCGCCTACACAGCTTCAGCTGTTTGGTCGCCTTCGGCGACCAGCCTCAGCCGCTTCGGCTCGTACGGTGCCTGCACTTAGCTACAGCGGGTGAGGGCTGCTCTCCCTCCGCGCTTCCGATTTTTTAGATACACTCTAGGGGTAACAGCGGAAGGACCACGTGGAGTCGGGTTTGACAGATTTGGTTATGTGACTGTTCATCTTTTGTGTAATGGATTTATGTGTGTTAGGCCCTTCGCTCATGGAGCTACTCAAAAAGAACTAGTCACAAACTCAAATTACTAACGAGTTGCCTGAGCGTCACAGCCCATACATGTTCTATGGAGATTCGCACACGACGCGACTAGTTACTAACTGGTGAGTAACGCGTTAGCAACAAATCACGCGCGACGCGTCGTGTCGGTCTCCACGCTACTGGTTTCCCGAGTTTCTTTGTATTTTATGATAAAAATGAACGAGCAAACATTGACAAGTGACTGAAACCTTATAACTTGAGTAGCGTTGTATGCGAGATACAATTTGTAACTGGTTTGTAATCGTAATTACTGATTAGTTCAGTCATTTTTGAGTAGCTCCATGAGCGAAGGGCCTTACATTACCCATAATTGTTATTGTTAGAATTACTAACTTAAATTGAATTAGGCCCTTCGCTCATGGAGCTACTCAAAAATGACTGAACTAATCAGTAATTACGATTACAAACCAGCTACAAATTGTATCTCGCATACAACGCTACTCAAGTTATAAGGTTTTAGTCACTTGTCAATGTTTGCTCGTTCATTTTTATCATAAAAAACAAAGAAACTCGGGAAACCAGTAGCTTGGAGACCGGCACGACGCGTCGCGCGTGATTGGTTGCTAACGCGTTACTCACCAGTTAGTAACTAGTCGCGTCGTGTGCGAATCTCCATAGAACATGTATGGGCTGTGACGCTCAGGCAATTCGTTAGTAATTTGAGTTTGTGACTAGTTCTTTTTGAGTAGCTCCATGAGCGAAGGGCCTTAGAATGAAATGTAATTGAACTGAATTATTAATTAATAGCCGAGATGATATGTAAACTAGTGTTTTGTGTAATGTCTTTATCTTTACTAAAATACTTTATTTAACTTTGTGCGTTGTTATTATTATCCAATATGTTTATATTTTAGAGGAAATATAATAATCCACAATTATTTTAATGTAATAAAAATTTATTGAATTGAGGTTATAATTGGGCAATAATTGGGCATACTCCACAGCTTTTAATAACTCTTCAAAAGGATCTTTGTGATAAACTCTTATAATATTACTATCAATTTATGTATTTTATAAAGTATTATTATGATAAAAATATCTCTAAAGCTGTTTATGTGAATCCTTTGCTAGTGACAGGCATCTGTCAACGTCAAAATTACGAAAATTATTACAAAATTAAACAAATTTGTTTATTTTATTATAAAAAAAATAAGCGGCGTCGCAGGTTGAAACTTCGTAAAATTACTTCTCAGAGTCTTATCTTATTGCTATAAAATCGCTAATATCCAACTCGACGGTCCACATCCTAAATTTTATCCTTCTAAATTTAAAAATAACGAAAGCACGTCAGTGATAACTAGGTATGTATAATAATTATAAGATACCCTCAGAAACCAGAAGTGACCTAATAAAGCAATTAGAAAAAATTATACAGCAAGATTCATAAAATTATAATGAGCGCAGCTACACGAAACAAATTATTAAGCGCAAACTGATTATAAAATCTATTGCAAACTTTCAACTCATAATATCGCTATAAACATAAATAAAGCAATATGAAACTTTCGCAACTCGAGGATGTAAATAAAGAGCACATCTGCGAATATGCGATAGCCATTTGCGAAAAAACTTGCATGTTACGAAACAAAACATGAAACTTTTTACTTACCATAAATGTTATGTGGGTGAAGTTGCGAGTTGTATCGAAATTCGCGTAACATCGGCCCATTCTCTTCCTGGATTACCAGTTTAAGCCATTGTATAATTCATCACTTTATTTTTATTTTTTAACTCTTAGTAAAACTTGTCCCGAGCACTGTTTATATTTATTTGTTGATCCAAAACGAGGTTATGCAATTTGTCCGAACATCTGGAGTCCACTTTGATTTCACTTTGTTTATAACTTAGAAGTATTCGTAAACTAGTTAGCGAGAAACACCAAAGTTTTGAAAATATGAACCGTACACAGGTAAGCATACACCGATAAACGGGTGGCTTGCTAGAAGGACGAAAAAAAACAATAAAACTAACGACTCGCGTCTCGCAAGCGGCAAGCCGTACCGAAACACACTCCACAATCTACGCAACTGTGTGCGTGAATGAATACGCGGTGGCCGGTGCGGTGTACCGCCCCGTGCTCGCAGTATAGCGCACACTCTTCACTAAACTGATAATGTTGCTAGTATCAGATATTTACGTTTCCCTAAAAAGAAATGTAATTATAATTTATTTTATTCATAAATACAGTATTCATATTGTAATATTTTACAGACTCTATGGCTTCTTTCATATTATATTATGTTTTTTCCATTTTGTTTGTATGAATGAATGAAAATTCTTTATTGCTTAAAAAAAATAACATTAATACAAAAGCACACAACACAGTATTTATACATTGTATTTTTTCATACTAAGGAAATACCTAGTTTTTTTCTTTCATTTTAATAACAATAAAAAAACAACCATTTAAAATTTGTTTTTTTTTTAAAGTAAAGTTTGTCCTCAACTTGTGTCCTCAGTTTGTCCTCTCTTGTCCTTCAAATCATGTGTTAATAACGGAATGTATTTTTTTAACACATAGGTAAGTATGTAGCAATGCAATATTTATTTTTATTTATCATAAATAAATTATTGTCATGCATACTCATACTTCTTTCTTCATACCGGGAAAACTACTTAGCGGGCAACATTTATGTTCAATGTCATTCCCCGCCAAGCCAAACCAAACTCAAAAGCACGAAGCGAAGATGCACGCACACATACAAAAGCGTGCTTGACTTGCCGCCCGCGCACCGACGTCCTTGCGGCCACCGACCGCTAAGCTCACCTTTACTACCGTTTACTTTATCAAAACGATAAGAGGAAAAGAAAGTTATTATATTATTGCATCTAGCACGACTAGAGCACAATACGTAATCATCAAGGAAGTATGGTAGGTTTACATTTAAATATTATTATATTTATTCATTGTTTTAAAAATCGAATGCGTTTTCTGATGTTTTGTTAAGCTCAACTAGCGATGAAAAATTATACTACTTAATTAGTTTACTAGAAAATAGGTCATTTACAAAAAATATTTATGATTACACAGGGACAAGGTTTTAAATGCAGGTTATCAAGGGTCAAGACTCGTGTTTTTTGTATTATCGTTCGTGGCTTTGATAAAGTCATAAAATTGGTAGATATTTAAATAGCGGCGTACCTATTGAAATTTCCCTGGTAACTTACTGGATTTTTGGCTGAGGAAGTAAACGAAGTGTTTATTTTAAATCGGTATCGGTATCTGACATAAATGTGGCGATAACATGTGGCGGAATCAAGTTGAAAGAAGGTGGGTGTCAAAAATAATTAATCTGTACCTACAGTTCCTGTACATACCACGCAAATTACATTACTTACATCACAGATTATCTATATACGAGTACGGAGTATGTTTATACCTATGCTTATCAACAACAACATTTTTCCCTGAATCCGTTTTTTACGGAACCCTTGCTGCGCAATTCCAAATCACACTTGACTAGCTTTTTGTTCAGGTAGGTACCTATCTCGTAAGGGAAAACTCATGCTGAGTTCACACTGAAGAACGTTAGCATGCCTGCGTACTTATGTTCTTCAAAGAATCAAAGCCTATCGAAGGACTAAAGCCTACCTGATAAAAACCAACTTTGTCAACGGTGCATTCAACACTTATTGATATGCCTACAACGAGCATTAATAAACTATTAGTATTATTTTCATAAAAATAAAACTAGGTAGCAATCGTTCATACGTGAACGAGTTATTTCTATCTTACCTGGCACTTGCATAATAATATTCATATAAATATTAAACACATATTTAATATGCGCACCTATATCTAGAATTACCTCCAATGTATCAATAATAGTTCTCATTGATATTTACAATAAATTATGATGATTTTATTCAGAATTCATTGCGTTATTTAAACGCCATTATGCCTTCTCGTATGGTATTAAAAAGATAAAAAAATCAATATACAAACACTTTGAACAAGATTATTTTTAGACGCATATAGATATACGTATAGTCGGTACTCGGTAATGTGATAATGTCACGCAGGTGTAAATAATTTGCATTGCTAGTAATTGTAAGTATATTTTTGTATTTTCAGAGTTCCGCATACTTCTTGCATGCTTTTAAGTTTTAAGTAATACATATAATGTTTTTCTATGGATATGGTTTTAATGGCGCGGTCGTTATGATAAGGAGAAATCTTAAATCTGAAAAATAATTGACGTAACGAGTTTAATAAGAAGTCGTAATAAAGCTCGAATTGCAAGGAATAAATTTTAAATAACTACGAATTATGCAGTTGATAGCAACTGATAATGTCGGATATGCATTTACATAGAAAAATTTATGTCTACGTGTACTCGTAATAGGCTACAGTTTTTACTATAAGCTCTTAGAGAATGTTAATAGATTTTTTTAATACCTAGTCAAATTCAGAAGAGAAAAAATATAGAATAGGATGCATGTACCACCTACATTATCTATTTTTTAGCGGCTTTTAACGCAGACATCCGGTTTAGTTAGGTTTCGAAGGCTTTTTGGTCGTAGTTTCAATTTATATATCTACCACGTCTACCTACTAAATTTTGCTGGTATTTTTTTAAGCTTTTGTTCCTCAGTTATTTCCTAAAATAACTTGGTACGGTAATGGTACCTAAGTACCAGGTGTTCCAAACCTTTTTTAGCTTTTAATTATTCTCTAATTATTACGACGTAACCTTTACTTAGAAGATCAAAATGCACCTGTCATCATTAGACTTGGGATAAAAAGCTTCTGAACCATATGTTCACAGCACCTTTCAGTTCTTTTAATAGAATTATAATTGATGAACCTATAAAAACTAAATATATATTATATAGGTACTTACATATCTAGGACAGACCTCTACAAAAAATAACAATTGCAAGTTATATAATAAAACTAGTTTAAACAATGTGTAGGAGGAAATAGAACACAATAAAATTGAACAAAAGTTGATTATGAATTTTAGGACACGTCATGACTTTATGTTGGCAAGCGAACAAATTAATTATGGATTTATTTTTATTTTTATGAAAATTTTGAAAAGTTAATTTAGTAATATATATACTATATAGGTAACTAGTGGTCCGCCCCGGCTTCGCCCGTGGTACATAATATTTACGTTTTCTCTATATAAGAACCATCCTTGTACTTCAAGGAATATAATAAAAAAAGAATTATCGAAATCGGTTCAGCCGTTCTCGAGTTATGCGCTTACCAACACATTTTGCGATTCATTTTTATATTTAAGAAGATTAATAAAATATATTTTCTTTTTAGATTTTTAATTTCGAAGACACAAACCTACCTACGAGTATTTTTTATTCAAAAATATATGGGTACTTTTATTGTTTACAATAGAAGAAGGTACACTATCAGCCGCATTACCAGCGAAGTGACATGTTTCAATCTGCAATGCTAAAAAAAATAGTTACCGATACATGCCGATACCGACCGCGACAGGAATATGGGCGCCAAGAGGGTTGAATAAAAGGAGAAATGTACCTACCAGGTAATTATTAATCTTTACTATTTTGTCAAATGTAAATCTAACAAAAAATAGTATAAATATTTACGTTAACCTGCATGTTCTATGGTATCAAATCTCTATACACTGTTAGATCTTCTTGTGACTTAATTAAAAAAAAAATCTTAATTTAAATCCAATTATAAGTTTCAATGTAGGTAGGTTCGTGATTATAGGAAGATGTTACCCATAAAATGTTTTACACTGTTTGACACTGGACTACAGATAATATGTATAATACTAGATAGTACAACTCTTCGATTTTGAACTAAAATCCTCACATAAACCCTGTACTTTATTGGCAGCTATTTCATACCAGACGGTAGTGACGGTACCCAGGATAGTTCTCTGAATTTTAATTAAATAAAACTTCTTAATTAACATGTTCAAACAACCAGTTTCCCTGTATCGATGCGAACGGTGTCAATGTACACCGATATGGAATATTTAATTTATCAATTCCGATTCGAGTAATATAAATTGTCCAAAAGTTAACACTTTCAAAAATTACGAAAGTGGATATGATGCACCGACTTATCTTTTACTTTCTTTACTGGTTTCCTTATCTAACTTGTCACGTTATCAGTAAATCTCTCAGAGATCTATGACGACAGCTAAGAGCCTAAGGATTATGAAGATAAAACTCACGTACAAGTACATATTATCTCAATGCGTACAATCCTGTGTTTTTTCATAGAAATTTTCTTATAACCCGCGCCATTAAAGAATAGTATTATAAATCGCGGTCGACGTCTAGGTAATGCTTATTTAATGACACGGGTTATACAATATTATTAGGTTTTATTACATCAGCACTGACCTTCGATGTGATGGGTTCGTGGTGCATGTTCATGTTTTGCTTTTAAATATACATCGCTTATAATAAATTTATGACATCACTATAGTTCAATAATGATTTAATTTTAAGCACGTTTAACAATGCACTAAAATTGTAAGTGCCTTAAATATTTATTTTAATTTTCATTCCTTTAAAATATTTTCTTAGTAAAAAGAAGGTAAAAGGTATAACTTCGATTACACCCACTCTATAGAAATCACAAAGTTGAAAGTATTGGGAAAAAATATGCATTAAAAATATCTTATCTATCGATAGTTTATTACCAGCGCAGACAACAATACCGTACTATATATCAAACCCTGACTCCTAAGTCAAATTTATATGTGACAAGGTAAACAATAACTTATTTGCTTACATTCCTATGACATTCACATACATGTGCCTACTGGCTTTAGGTACATCAAAATAGTAATTAACACATGTCGAGAAATATAAAGTATGAATTTAGAAAATCGAAAACTGTATGTGTACCTACCTTTAATTTGTTAATTATTATCTGCAAACAGTTCCGAGTGTACGCGGATTTTAAAAGAATTTGAACGAACCTTCAATGATTTCTAAGGCCTTATTCCTAATAAATGAAAATGGAAAATAAACATCTGTTTACGTTCAAAGTTTTTACGAGTCCATACCGTTAAGACTTAGGTTAACTACGCGAAATGCGCTTTCTACGAATACATAACTTGATTGATTATTCTATTTATGTTTCGTAGAATCCCTGTATATTGAGATAACCTAAGAATTTCACCAACGAGGTCAGCAAGGCATGTAGTGTCTTGCTAACAATCTGTATTTACAGCCGTATGACTTTAATAACAAGGTCCTGGGAACAGGGTATTGTATCTAGCGACCTGAACAAAAGGGTACCGACTTTAGGGCACTTATAGATGAACTTCTTAATTTAATTAAAATGACATAGAGATTAGATAGTATAAGAAATAACAAGCGAGGCCGGTTTAAATATTAGTTTTGAATGTAATAAGAATGTACTGCGATTCTACACAGCTACCTAATTGATGTAGGTAGTTGATAACAAAACGCAGCTATACTCTGTCCATTATATTATTTGCTTTTTGACAGCTGCACGCCTATGAAGGATTGTATTGTCTATGTTAAAATGTCATACAAATAATTATCGTTCTTCATGGACAGGTTCCGCCCACTTAGTGATGTCTACACAGAATTATTCAATGATGGGTCGATAGATTATAATAATCGATAGAAATACTCTGTAAAATATATCCGATACAGAAAAACTCTTCTATTATGTTATATAATTTAAACGCAAAGACAACCAAATTGTAAGATAGAAACCAATAAAAAATAAAATATTAGTTTAGTTTAGTTTTAACATACAATGCATAGATATGTGGTATTATTATTACATATCTTATTAGTACGTTTACGTTGTAATTATTATTTACGTACCTGATTCGATTTATGATAATATTTTGAATTTATAATTTAAATGGTATCACAATCGATAATCTTTTGAACATCACTTCTGGTATCACCCGTCGAGCTGTCAAAAAGCAATTCTTATAGTGGACAGACTATAGTCAACGACTATTAGTAAAGTGAGGGTAGTTGGGTCGAACGTCGTATAAACAACGTCCGAGCCCTTAGGCACGATTCGTACGAATGCGCCACGAGTCAAAGGAAAGCGGCAATTTATAGTATTCGACAGCTAAGCATGTTCGGACAGGAAACAGTGACAACTATATTGACAACTATTTATCCACAAAAATATTAAGACGATACACAAAAAAAAATCCACTGCTTGGCGGGCGGAGTCTAATAGCTCGCTATCGCGAACGCGGGTGTGCGCGAAGTCATTCTTGCATACTCGCCGCGCTGCCGCTGGCCGACTCGGGACAAACATGTATGGAGTCGTCATACAGTTATAATATTGTTATACATATATTTAATTGTTGATTTATTGGTTTTATTTTCTTGCTTATAAACACAAAATTATCTTCTTTTTAACAACTACTTAGACATTATTAATAATTATTAATTATTATTATTTCGTAATGTTTACTTTATTACAAAATAATCTTTAAAATAACAAAAAATATTGTTACTCTGAAAAAATGAAATGGTACCTAATTACGCGGACTACTGAATTGATTTAGATAGAATTTGATGCTGACGTAGATATTACATCATGCCCAGAAATGAAAGGTACTATTTCTGAAAGAAGTTATAAACCCTAATTCTTCTCAGTCAAAGTCAAGAGTGGAAGATATCGCTAATACAGTAAAACTGATGCGAAACTTTGGATGTTAATTTGTATATTTTTTGTTAGTTGTTACTTAATCACGTCAAGACTACATTACCAATTTTGATAAAATATAGCTAATTACCTGGATTTACACATAGGATACTTTTTATCCGAACTGAACACTTCTGTGGGATAAAACAGGATTCACGATATAACCTAATTCCACGCGGGCAAAGCCGCGGTCGGAATGATATTTTTTTAAATAAAAAAATTGTTTAAAAAAAACACAAAATATATTGACGCATGTATTTATTTTTTGCACTGTATTATAATTGTAATTATTCATTACAAATAATCAAAATAAAATAGCCAGAACAAAGTTAGGCTCTGGTAGGATAGGTAGGCAGGTACAGCAATGTGAGACGAACACTGGCTTATTTATACCAATAATAATGTATTATAAACATTAAATTAAGTTTACTTTCTAACAACAAAAATACATAATATTAGCTAATGTGAAAACGAATCAACCAATCATCCCACAACAATGAAATGTGCACACAAATATTCATCCAAATCGGTTCATGTGATTAGGAGGAGTGACTGCAGCGCCATACTCCGGGCCCAATTGTGTTTCCAGATCACCCAGGAACTCAATTTAATATACTTACACAAAATTTTTCGAAATGAAAACTCACATTACTATGTAAATATGAATATAAACCGGTTTTAGTACTAAGCAATTTCCCGCACAGGTGTAGTAAGTATAAATGAAATAAATATCAACATCAAATTCTTTATACAACATACTTATCTACCACCTACTAAGAAATTCTTGAAATTTTTTCGTATTTTTTTAAAATATAATACTACTCCAACGAGCTCCTGTTCCATAATTCCATATTACGTCCACCATACTTCCACTAAGTTCACCATGATTTTTTATTTCTTTGCACTTTGTTGCTTTTTGCTAAAAATGGAATCATGCGATAAAACCAGTAGAGCGTTGATAACATACATTTTTGACTGAATAAAGGTACTTACGAAGGAGTGGGTTCACATTGTGAACAATCAGTGGGTTTATTTTCCTTCTGGATTCCGGATTTCTGAAAAGATTATTTATGCTATAAATGAAAAAATCTTACACATTCGTTATGTACTTAAAACAGGGGTACATATCAAACATCGTCTATAATACAATTATCATCAAATTTAAAATAAAACCAACTTACTTCATTAATTTGTTCCAATTGTAAGCATTCTTTTTCCTCCAACCTTTATGTTTCTTCTTCTTATTTTCTTTATTGTCCCCATTTGTCTCATTTTGTCTTATCGTGTTGTCACCCTTTTTTACGATTGCGCAAGCGACACAAGTTCCCCGTGTGACGGCCGTAGCGGGAATGACTCGTGCAGCGATCGGGGTAGGAAGGTACAGGGCGGCTCTCGCTATATTGGCTGGTCAGGCGCTGATTTCAAGTATTTCTTGTTTATTTCAAAACCATCGCATATTTCAAAATTCTAACACGGTAGACGTATAGGTTGTATATTTTATAGTTAATATCCAAAAAGTCGTAACTTTACGTTTGTTATTTTGAAGATGCCAGAGATTAAAAAAAAATAACAATGAGAACTTTGTATTTTTTTTCTATCGAGAAAATATCATGGAATCATGTTTCTAAAACGGTAGACGTATTGTGTTACTATTGAACTTTCTTGTCAAGAATTTTCATCACGACAACTTTAATAATATAAAAATTACGAAGGTTTAAAAAGGGCCGTAAATGTTAGAAAAATTAATTCATCACCTTAAATCAAAAGTCACGTCTAACACGGCCATACTGACAATCGTACGTCCTCGTACGCCTTTTCTCGTACAACACTACGGTAGTTCATCTCGGAATTACACAACCATCCTGCCTCGGCCACACTGACCTGACAGAACAATAACCACGTCCACATGACATAGCCACTCCGTTCGCGTATCTTGGTATATCTACGCTCGTTCGACTAGTGAAATACATCACTACGATACGCCAGCGACTAGATAATAGGGTAATTGCGC
Source organism: Colias eurytheme (assembly GCF_061535395.1). Taxonomy (NCBI): domain Eukaryota; kingdom Metazoa; phylum Arthropoda; class Insecta; order Lepidoptera; family Pieridae; genus Colias; species Colias eurytheme. The sequence goes on along the minus strand of NC_142999.1, from coordinate 4,390,481 downwards.
TGGTTTGCCGTCCAGTTTCGGTTTTCGTCCATTTGACTGACCTGCTACAATCACGTGCGTAAAACTTGAATACAAACCTACCTTCCCGCGCAAGTTTGCACTTTTTACGGTCCTTAATGTGTAAGCAACAGTACTATCAACATCAAAATTTGATTTGACAAGAAGAGAGTTCAAAAAATTAACGTAAAAGTGGCCGCTTCCCATCCGTGCCTTGCAGATGTCATCGCGCGAGAGAAAAATTTGCCGGCGAGAAAAGTTCATGGTAAGTTAAATCACTGTTTTAGCTAGTTAACGTAATGTTTTTGGTACGTATGTTTAGTTATAAGCCTATTAAACGCAATTAGAAGTGTTTATCATACTTTTTTTATAATACTCTTCGAAAAATTAAGTGGACGGATACTAGGTTACCAAATTCTCAAAATATTTGGTTTTCGTCCAAGTGGACGAAAACTCAAACAGCTACGTGAATATTTGTTAGGTTCTTTTTACTGTATCGGACCTTTAAAATACTGAATAGTTTCTCCCGAAGTGATCTTTATTGCTATTAGTTTAGATTTTTTGGTTTCCGTCCACTGCTTTGTCAGTGCTGCCAAAATAAAAAAATATTTAAAGAAGTGGACGAAAACTAAATTTAGCTTTAAACGTTTCAGTTTTCGTCCATGAATGAGTATTGGAGTGGACAAAAATTAAAAATGGCTATTCTTTTGAAGTACTTTTCGTCTTTTTTACGTATTGAAAAGTTTTCTATTCAGTATCTTCCTTATAAATAATTGGTGAGGGCCAGAGTGTTGTAGGTACCTAATATTGTCATTCATTCAGTCATGTATCATTCTCCTTATGTGAAGTAGAGTCAATTATTCGTGGCATAAATGGGGGTAGGTCAGACATAATACACTGTATTTTTCTTGATTATCATTCACTTGAGTATAATCTTTTATTCTAGGTCTGTTTTGCCAATGCAATATTTTTTTATTCTACTTACTCAACGTATCCTAAGAAAGATCTTATTGTTTTTAGATGGCCTCGAAGGAGTCTAAGAAAGCTAGAAAAAAAAACGCTACGTACACTGAAGAATCTTAAAGAATAAAGTAAGACAATAATGCATAGTTCAGTAAGGTATAGTATAGTTTATTTTAGTAGCTAAAACGTATTATTATGGCTGTGTTTAATATAGTACGTTTCATTTGATAAACAAAGTATTAGAATGAATATTTCTGTTTTTTGATGTAATTTCTCAGTCCTATAATTATTACTTTATTCATTTACATTGTAAGTAACGCATTCCTTTCTTTATTACGAATGATTAATCAGTCATCACTAACGCATATAAAGACTGCCAAGTGCTACATAGATCTCAGTGTTGACTAGTTATATTGATTATTATTAGTAAAACTAAACCTGTAAGGTAGTGAGAAATTGTGATGTTGATTAAATAAAAGTATATATTTACCTGTAATTGGTTTTTAACTTAATAGTTGACCTACCCTCCTTTTTCTACACGGTGGTCGAAAACTAGCTTACACTAGGACGAAAACCAGTTTTTTTGGACGAAAACTAGCATTTACCCTACTTTTGCAGAAAATAATTTAAATAAAAAGATACGTCAAAATGATTTATTTTCACTTAATATTATCTTAAAGAAGACTATATAAGGACTAAATAAAAATATTATATGTTTAAGGAAGGGTGCTCCAAAATATTTATTTCGCATCACAAAGTTGGCAACTCCCATAACTGGACGAAAACCAGCGCAATCACCCTACCTCAACGCCAGAGTTCAACTAGCGATTTGGATCACTACACACAATTCCTTCGATGAACTACATTCCCGTTACAATAATCCACGTAACAAACTTTTACTTTACACAACGCACGAAAAAACACAAACGCCAGTATGCCGTTACAAAACTACGTAAACTCAAAACAATTAAAAAGTATAGGCTTGAATTCTATCCCGCTTCTGATATAAGAAATAACAAGATGCGAAGTTAGTTAAATATTAGTTTGAATGTAATAAAAATGTACTGCGATTCTACACAGCTACCTAATTGATGTAGGTAGTTGATAACAAAACGCAGCTAGTCAACGACTATTAGTAAAGTGAGGGTAGTTGGGTCGAACGTCGTATAAACAGCGTCCGAGCCCCTAGGCACGATTCGTACGAATGCGCCACGAGTCAAAGGAAAGCGGCAATTTATAGTATTCGACAGCTAAGCATGTTCGGACAGGAAACAGTGACAACTATATTGACAACTATTTATCCACAAAAATATTAAATCAAAAGTCACGTCTAACAATAGATTATTGGTGTCCCTCAGAAAAGCGAATACGCCTAACTTAACTGCCTTAATTATAGTGGCTATATAACGCTAAGAAAGATGGCATGGCATGTGTTGTTAAAGAAAATAGACTGTCTAGATTAGACATACAAATGCTACAGACCCTCAATAAGAAACAAACCAAGTTCTAAGCTATGTGTACAATATTAGGATAGTGGCGATATGATATGATAAGAAGCAAATCAGTACAGATTCAGTAATTTATCTCGCGGTAACCATGTGGCTTGAAGAAAATTATCCACGAAAAATAGTTTGATTCCATCTCATATATACTAAATGAATCATCTAAAATCAATATATTATATGCACCACATTAAACTCTCAGAACATGACATCTCAATTCTCCTAAGCTTGTTATACACTTGTTAACAGATCTTAAAACGTTGACAGACCATTAAATACTCGTGTAGCACCGACCTAAAAGAAAGCTCGCTGATCTCTAGCCCGTGACAGCTCCGCCAACAAACCATATTCTATAAGTCTAACGGAACGTAGGCTGTCACTTAACGCCCGATACAGTTCGCAGACATGCCTTGTATGCCAGTCAATGCCAGTATAACCAGAACTTATAGTACTAATTGTCACTTATTATATAGATGTTGGTTGAACAATGAATATCCTAGGTATCGATGAGGTATATTTATAAAAGATAAATATATGATACCAAAATTGAATCCTTTCAAGGCATAAACTTGTTCCTTTACAATTTACTTACAAACATAGAAACGACTTCATCAAAGAGGTAAAAGTACCAGTTCACAGTTGTATTATTCATTTTCTTCCAATTTTTAATATGAATGTGAAAATAACATCTTACTACACATGGCATTCTAATCAATTTACTTAGATAAAATAATCGGTTATTCCCCTAATTATAAAAATTGCTTATTGTTTAAACAAACCAGTAGGTACTGCAGATTCGAAATCGTCAGAACTCACATTGAAGCCGGTGTAAAATTTGAACTCATCAGCTTTTGAACCAGAAACAGTAAACTCAGGGAAAAAAAAGTCAACGAGATATAATCACATGGATCCTCGTGATCATAGGATAATAGGATAGATATAAGCATTCCTACAACGCAATAGCGTAATAATTATGGGTACTACTCGACCAAGCCAACTAGACGCTCGGGTGGAATGCGGCCTCCCCGCCCGCTTACCGCCTCAGGTACCGCGTTCGCCTTAGTACGGTTCGCAGCATCGACGCATTCGTACGTTTCGCATCGCTAGTTATTTCTGTACTTTTTATTATTAATCGTTAAAGCTTGTTGTTGACTGTTAAGTTTTTCGTTGTTATTTGTTTAAGTTTTTACTGTGTTGTTATTCATAGACAGCCCTCGAAATGGGGAAAAATAAGACTATTCATAGCGGAGAGCGAACAGTGATATTATTAATATTTTTTTTTTTGCTATCTGTACCCGAGACATGGGCGGGTGACGTCACAGTTGAAAAGGGTCTAGTTGGCTTGGTCGAGTAGTACCTATGTTTGTCGGTTTTTTCCATAGTAATTGGATTGGAACTTAACTAAATAATCAGATTATACGTGGTTATGTTATTAAATGTGGTTACACGCGTCAGAACGAGGGCTTATTGGTAACATTATACCTTTGTTTTTTAAGACCTTGAGTGTACGAAGATCAGTTCCTTCAAACAAGATTTTGGGACTTACGTACTAAATGGAACAAAAAGTTTATGAAATATATATCTTGGACGGTACTGTAATTTAATCTTGAGGTACAGCACAGTCACGTGGTTTTTTATTATTTATTTTTCGTATTATAGCTTATAAGTTATAAGCTATAATGTTAGTAGTTAGAGGCTCATTAAGAGAATTTGTTTTATGTTGATTCTATGTAACAAAAATAAATTTGATTTTGATAAATGACTAACTTGTTATGTCCCAGGCATAAACTATATCTATATCTAACACTATTTGGAATTAGGTATTAGGTACCTAATTAATAAATAAACACCGCCATACTTACATACAGCTCGTAAACAAGTTCGCAAACAATAGTACCTATCTAAGAACAGGTAGATATCTCCACAGTTTTGAATAAAATATCTAGAAATATTTTAATACGAATTACGATATGTGAATCTAATAAAATTTGGTAGGTTATAGATACGCTGTTGTTCGCCTTATAATACAAATAAAGTTAGTACCTACCTATGTTTTCACAAAAAAAAGGTTACTGTACTTACCTAACTACTTAAAGATAATTCGATCGGTAAATTAAATTAGCTTGTTTATAATAAAGCATGTATTGTTATTTGTCCCCCATTATAGAGGTACTTCTATATTTACCCTCTGCAAGTGACACAGGGGACCCGCATTCTCAATTTTTAAGAATAATAGGATAAAATAATATACCTTCCTATTATAACATCAATGACCTTGTCATTGAAATTTTAAAAAGAATGATATGATATTCTTGAAGATATTTTGAGATTTTTTTCCAGTATTTTTGCATATTAAAACAATAGGACAAACCTGAAGAGGCGATAGGTCACCTAGGGCTAGATATCATACATAAATGACCGTTATAAAAGTGTCGCTACATTCAAGATATTTCAGTAAGAATTTTTGAAATACCACAATTACGTTTAAGTACGTGTAATCTTAGATTTTGTACAGCTTGTATATTTTCCAACCAAATCAGGACCGAAATCCATTTTTCTTACCCATTTCTAGTCACATAAAGCTGTCTCCGAGCGAGCAGCATATCGACGACAAAAGTATTGTTTTCTCAATTGTAACTGTTATAAACATATTCAAGATAACTAAATATGCTTATTGCATTATTATCACCCTAGAAACCAGCTCGATAGCACTACTAGGAAGCAAATGCAACAACAAATGATGATCTCACCCGCTTAAATTTGTGTCTTATCGTTGCCTGACGCATTTTACGCTTTCTATCCTAACATTACGTGTTGTATGGAACTCAGATATTATAGGCTTAACCTTCAAAGTGGAAAGGCTGTGTACTTAATAGAAATTAATATGAGTATCTAGAAATATCTGCGGCTTCGCGTATTGGTTTCCCAAGCAATTATATCTAGCGGATCAAATTTGATGTCATTTGAGATTGTAAAATTACATTGTAGAATTCTGTTATATCTATTTTAGTATTGAAATGTATATGTAACATTTCTTATTCAAGTCTATTCTTTTATGGTGATTCAATCTAGACCTAGAGTATCATAATCCGCACCGGTTTTCACACCATTTAACTCTTTAAAAAAAAAGACGTGTGGCACTCGGGGACTGCCGCGGTAAAGCTATTGCATTTGCATGCGCTGCCTTCAAGCCACACCTCCGCGCCCGTCGGAGTGGGGAGCGTGAGGTTTTTCGTTACTAAATTTCTGGATTCGGTCCCCGCGCTCAAGGCCCGCGATAGAAGCTATGTTTAAAACCAGTAACTACAATAATAGAACAAACTTAAAATCACTTCGCTTATCGCCAGTAATCATTAGAAACAATAGGTACGTAGATACCGTATTCAGAGTCCCATTCAAATAAATGACATCTAATCACACACATTCCACGATAGTCATAAATATAATATTTTACGACAAACAAACAACAAATAGAATATAGAATAAAGCCTTGGTGTTAATACCGAAAGGTCAGAGAATCGTAGAATGTCAGGAAAATCGATTTTATAACCTTATATTCATTTAAATGTTGTTCTAGGTGGTATTGTGCATATCTGATTAAAGATCGCTATTTAATGATCATTGTAATAATCATATATGTAGCTATAAGCACGATCATACGTGATAACTTAGTATCAATTGCACTCGTGCACTGCGTATTATAGAATAATATAAATATAAATTCAATATTATGGATATTTACAGTGATATTCTCCTTTTTACACCTGCTAAATCCAATATTTCGTAGATAAGCAAATAGTCCGCCTCCTTGACATCGAGTCGAGATATATGTACTACCACAGACTAATAATAATATACTACCACAGACTAATAATAATATACTACGTATACAGTACTACTATCTCTATGCTCTTTGATCATGTTTTTTAAAGCTTGTTTTCGCAGTTGAAATAAAAAAGCCTCTCTTAGGCAGAACAGAATATTGATCGAGTACTTATGCGCAAAGAAAATGAACCATTGCAACATGATGTGTGCATCTGCCCAAAACCGCGCAAGAGACTTTACATAGGTGTATGCGAAATAAATCGTTGCGAAAAGTATATTATAATTTAGGTACTTATCTATACTAATATTATAAAGAGGAAAAGTTTGTAAGTATGTATGTAAGTATGTATGTATGTATGTATGGTTTTCACGCAAAAACTACTGGACCGATTTCAAAAATTCTTTCACCATTAGAAAGCTGCATCTTTACTGAGCAACATAGGCTATATTGCATTTTCAAAAAAATTAGAGATCCTTACCAAAAATGCAATAATGTAACCCAAAGTGTAAAAAAATCCTCAATAAAACTTCTGTCATCGCGTGCGCTGCGGAATCTATTGAAGATAGAACAAAAAAATGTTCTACGGTATTATAGAATGGATCAATATCTACAAGAAAGTCCGCGATACCATATGTCCATCTTCAGTAGTTATGTTACTACAACAACTTTTTTACGTTTTCAAAGTAAATAGAAGTGCCGACAGTAATCAAACCATGTTATCCATACACATATATTAATCCTTATCCCATTAAATGATGTTTTATTACAGACTGTTTCAATACCAGCAAAATACTTTTTAAATGAAAAGAATTGGATATTCCATTCAAAAGATATAACGAATTTGAAAGTGTCAATCTACAGAAAATAGTACGTATACTGTTCGAGCAGGCCATAGTGCGGGGGTCACGAGTCACGACTCACGGAGGAATTCTACCAATATGCGTCTTGACGGAACACAGTGGGGTTTTGGTCGGTAGGAATCCGACATAACCCACGGCCCCTCCCCCGGAGGCTGTGGGTATCTATGAAAGATTTCCCCATTAAAACAAAAAAAAAGAAAAAGGCCGTAGTGCGGGACGGGGTAAAGGTGATTTTCATGTGATTAAAAATTAAACCAAAGTAGACTTTTCACTGTAACGATATCGCTATCTATGCGGGTGAAACCGCAGGGCATTGCTAGTATATTATACTTACAAAAGTAAGGATAAGACATTATTACTTTCATGGAAGATATTAAATTTTGAAACCGAAAAGAAAAGACACAAATATTTTATTTGATTTTAATACGAATGTTAATGTCATGCAATAAACCTCAATGTTGCCATATAAACATGCTAAATGGAATCAGAGAACAGAAATTAAGGTCAAATTTGCCTTCAATTTAGATTTTACCACTTCATTTTTATTGCCGACGAAGAAATGGCTGTAAATGACTTCGAATAACTCCATTGTTGGGATTCAATGAAGGAATTGTGCTTTGTTTAATCGTTTATTAAAAAAGTTAGCTTAAAGCCACGCGACGTTATTTTAAAAATTGAAGTCTATTATCTGCTTTTAGAATAATTAATGAAACATAAAAATTTTGGCGCTCATAGGTAAATTCGTTTTGAATCTTGTTCATCAAAATTATTAAAACTTTTAGACATGTTGAAGCTTTAAAGATATATAAAAAAAGGTAATTTGACACCATACTCGTTTTCCAATATTATATGATAGCCCTAAAAACTGTACTTTACCGCAAACCATTAATCATGGATATGATATTAAATACACGATGCGGTGGACAACCCACTCAATACGGTAAGCCGCGACTTTCTACCATTTCGACAATCATAACTTGACCCACGGTAAATGTCGGTACTAACATGACAGCTAACAACTCGCTAACGAAGTGGAATCACTAGCGCCATATCGAAAGTTCTAAATATGTTGGTCATGGCGCGTTTCTCCTCACTTCTGTTTGCCGCGGGCGCATTCTCGTGGGTGTTGCAAAGATTCGCTTTTCTTTGTGCTCAAGGTGTTAACATCTTTATAGATTATAATATAAATTGAATTGTCAATTATTTCAAACTTTTTCTTTTTTCAACTATTCAATTAGGTAACAGATTTAACGAGATTCCGTTATCTATTACCTAGGTATTATTTTCTATTAAAAGCTTTCTTTCCTTAGTTACAGAGTCCATGAATTGCTTCGAGGAAAGGATGGTACGGCTGCGGCCGCGACGTGAAGCTTTTTTGCTCGACTTGGTTTTAAAAACAATTATAGAAATGTATAGGAATTAGGATTCTGTGTGAGGTACGTAGGTGCTAGGTGTAAGTCCACGTATTACCCAGGTACCTACCGTTTAAAATAAAGCAATTACAATACACACAAATAGGGCTTGTAAAACATTGCGCAACACACCAAAAGCGAATATTTCTTTATCAATTTTCTCGTGAATGTGCATTTAATTGGAACCGGGAAGTGGTAATGCTTTCAGCAGTGATTACCTCAATGTCACTAATATCCTGGTCGATGTTAAAATTGTCTTTACATTAAATCGTGTGTCATTAAAGCAAATTAAGTAATCGAGCTCGCAATTAAGTTTCGAACTTGTTTACTTAACTCTTCGCGAATTGTGCATTAATTTTATACGTTTTTGTGTACATAATGCATATTTAAGTAGCTCTGTTATTGAGTGCGATATTTAGTTTACTTATATCAAAAGTGCGTAATAACTCACTCAAAATACGAGTGGTAATTACCATGAATCAATGCTGAAATGGTTAAAATTGAATTAATAGACCTTTTTTACCTTTTATTTACTACTAATTTTCTATTCCGCCTTTATACATTATTGTTCTTTCAAACCCACTTATTTTCATAGAATTTAAAACTTTTAGAAAATGTAAAATAGCCCTAAGTTGTTTATCAAATAAAAGGTTAAGTTTTATGAATGAAGTAGGTATGGCTGCCCATTTATTATTCCATACGCACATAAGTCAACGCTAGTAGAATATTCTGTCAGATAAAGTTAAGATTAAATTTATCGATAAAAATTCGTCTCTCAAACATTGTCTACGTTATTGATTATTCAAAGCTTTTTTGTGCTAAACTTGGTAATCTTGGGGGACTTGATGAATTTTAATGTATGTTCGTCTGCTAACAATTACTTTAGCACGTACGTACCTAATATATTTAATTTAAACATAATTCGGCTGTGTTGGTACCTAAGCGTAAAATTATCATTACCTACTGGATATTGAACAATCTAAATATTATAATAAAATAATATAATCCAGTGAGAGTCAATGAAATTGTATGCTGATATTTCTTCGCTCCATAAAAAGATGTTTTATTAAAATTTATACTTTACCTAAAAATAACAAAAACAGGTAGTTTTTGTTATTTTTAGGTTAATTCTGTTATTTTCAGTAGTAGTTGGGTTGGAAAAAATTAAAAATATTGTTTCATTCGGTTAAAACAACCCTTTTCTTAGAACCGTCTTTTACGCATGAAGTGTAAACACCGCTTTTGCAAATAAAAATTTATTAACCACATTATTAACTTAATTTGCGTTGTATTTTTGACTTCTATTATTATGACTAAATACTTCGTTATTTATGTTAAAGATGCAATTTAGTTTATGATATTTTTAGACCAAAAGTACCTAAGCTTAAAATGAAATAAAATTTTACAAAGTATCTACATTCAGATCAGTATCAATTATAGTACCTAAGAAAATCTTTAGAGATGGAATTTAAACTTTTATCAAACAAAACAGTTATTAAAGCCACAAATCTCATAGGATATCATTATTACGCTAATAATAAGTAGATATGAATATCATGAATTTCTAAATCGAAATTTTACAATTTCTGGAAGTAGATTGAACTTCATCATTAAGTAAATGCAAATTACAATATTGTAATTCAGCTCGGCAATCGATGGGAGTTAAATAATAACTGGATTAGAGATACTATCGGGTGACAAATTTATAATTTAAAAGGCGTGAATAATGCTTGCAATTAATTATTTTCCATTCGGTGTGACGAATGCTGGCGCCGACGTGGGACTAGATAAACTTTTACTGATGGATTCTTCACTATTATATTTGACGGAAGAAAAGGCCCAAAGGCTATTTTTTAAAAGAGTGACGTCAGCAATTCTGACGTCACCATCATCAGAGCAGGCGCTCATACTCGAAGTAGAACGCCCGTGGGTATTTTTACTGCCTTTTTAATCTACGTGGAAATTATAGAGAGAGCTCCAAACGCTCCGACGGCCGGCGTGTGAATGTGCTCTGTGCCGTCGGTCGCTCGTATTTAAAGCAAACAATGACTCACAAGAATTAGTTTGAGTGTTGCCACTCGAATTTTTACAATGAATTTTCATCAGTTTTAATTATTTCGTTAATTTAATTATTTCATTAGTGGTTGATTAATGAATCAACCACTTATTTAAAAAGATCAAAGTAAACTTTAGCTAGTTTTAATTATTTAGTAGTTTGAGGGTAGTCGTTTATCGTCGTTGCGCCGACACGGCCATACTGACAGGCGGTGCGCGCTCTGCACCAGCCTCGTTGTAAATGTCTCGTTGTAAAAGCAGGTCACTAATGCGCTGGACTGACCAAGTGAAATCTGCTATAGGAATTTGTGTATCAGACTGCACCAGACAGTCTAGTAACAGGAAGACATGGCGGGAGATCGTGCGGAAAGCTGTGTCCGCCTCCACTACCAATGTGGATGTCTCAACGTGACCACGACCACTCTGCCAAGAGTGAATCGACAAAGAAGAAGAGAACGATTCTCGGCGTATTTTGTGTCGGTTCTCGGAGAGTCTCGAAGGTTCTCGTAGATTTCTCGGAGGTTCTCGTAGATTTTAAGTCTAACACGGCCATACTGACAATCGTACGTCCTCGTACGCCTTTTCTCGTATTACAACACTACGGTAGTTCATCTCGGGATTTCAAAAACACACTGCCTCGGCCACACTGACTTTTCAGAATACTGAACACTCCACATGACAGACACAGTCCGTTCGCGTATCATGTGATCAACACCTACTCATTTGTGATATAGGCAGATTCTCGAAGGTTCTCGTAGATTTCTCGGAGGTTCTCGTAGATTTATGCTTATCACAAAGAGAGGCGCAGCTCAGATAACACACACAATTCCTTCGATGAACTACACTCCCGTTACAATTATCCACGTAACAAACTTTTACTTTACACAACGCACGAAAAAACACAAACGCCAGTATGCCGTTACAAAACTACGTAAACGTTAACATTTAAAAATAGAGAGCTTGAATTCTATCCCACTTCTGATGACGGAAGAAAAGGCCCAAAGGCTATTTTTTAAAAGAGTGACGTCAGCAATTCTGACGTCAACATCATCAGGGCAGGCGCTCATACTCGAAGTAGAACGCCCGTGGGTATTTTTACTGCCTTTTTAATCTACGTGGAAATTATAGAGAGAGCTCCAAACGCTCCGACGGCCGGCGTGTGAATGTGCTCTGTGCCGTCGGTCGCTCGTATTTAAAGCAAACAATGACTCACAAGAATTAGTTTGAGTGTTGCCACTCGAATTTTTACAATGAATTTTCATCAGTTTTAATTATTTCGTTAATTTAATTATTTCATTAGTGGTTGATTAATGAATCAACCACTTATTTAAAAAGATCAAAGTAAACTTTAGCTAGTTTTAATTATTTAGTAGTTTGAGGGTAGTCGTTTATCGTCGTTGCGCCGACATATTTATTTATTTTTATTTTTTATTTTTAGATTTTATTTATTTTTATTTATTTATTTATTTATATAATATATAATATTAATTAAAATTCAATCTTCAAAGTTCAGGCCAAAGCACACATTACTAAATAGTTGCAACGTCAAGTAAAGAACCAATTTTATTCAAAAATTGTAAACATACCAGACTCTTTTATATCAAACTAATTAGTAAGAGTAACTGAGAAAAAAGAAAAGCATTTGAGCAGAAATATTCAGGAAACTACTTTGGTATACCTTATAAGTAATACATAGGTACTTAGATTCTGCACGAATACGAATAGGTTTCAAGATGCCCTAAATCTAAATCTGATGATTTATAACCCGTCAAACCAGAACCATTGCGAAGCATAGCTGATATTATTTTTATTGATTCTATAAATTAGCATAATACGATGTCGTCTATATGTACCTATTATGTCAGAAGAATAAAATATAGACCGATGTTGACCATACACTTTATATAGTATCAGAATGTCGTAAAAACGCTGTAAAAATTGATGTCGTTTGTATGATAATGCTAATTTATAGGCCCTTGTCTTCATATAATCTTTAACTTATGTGCTTTGTAATTCTTGATGTTATTTATCAAAGCGTTCTTTCTCATTAGAAGTTTGCGCGCAATCGTATAACTAATAGTATTATTTGGTCTGTCTGAAAATTCTGGTTATTTTTTTACCTTGAACATTTTAATTTTATTATTAGTTATGCTTTGAACAATTTTACAAATTTTCAGCTGGATATGGAATTATATGTGGTATGCAATATTTTTGAAATTAAAGGTCCATAATTAAAGAAATGGATTAGATGACAAGCGTTTTGCCATTTGCCTAGACTGTAGGCCCCCATCTGTACAATCATATTTTCTTGTATAGAAAGCATGCTGCATGACCCACGACAACTTTGAATTCAATTGATCTTTCAAGCAACCTCTACTTTATAATAAAACTATTGACAGTTTTTCGATGAAATACTGAATAGATAAATATTTTCCAAAGCCTACTAAAGACAGTGGATACTACCATTCCATATTATATGATATTGTATAATACTTTTTTACATTAACTGCAATTCAGCAATAAAAAGCATATTTCTACGTATTACGGTATTACTGAAGTATGTAATTACTTTTTTCGACGTTGGCAAGTTTTCAAACAAGTACTTGTTACTAGCAATCTCAGAAGATAGCTCCTAGAAAAAGTGGTTTAGTTATTTTAATGCGTAATAAAAAGTACTAACATTTCTATAAAAATAATTTCTTTCTCCGGAAGAAGCTATTTATACACAAATTGTTCTCATTTCACATACCTTCCACTTTCTACTCTCAAATTGGACATACACGTACAATAAAGCTGAGCAAAAAAGCCACAAGCCGAACCAGTTCTAATAATTTCTAGAGATAAAACTCAAATGTAATTGTAAATCATTCAAATCACTTGCGAGGTGAAGGCAGTGCGACGAAAGGAAATAAAGCAAGACTGTTTAACGCGCAAAAAACGGAGAATGCTATCGAAGAATTTTTGATTGAAGACTGAAGCGTACAATTGCTTTAATGACAGTTTCTTGAACCTCTTAATGGCCGGCGTCCGCAGCTAAGAACCCCGACGTGACCACTGTCTTAATGAATTTAAAAAACCTTCAAGCGAATGGTACACGCACGATGCGTCTAACAAATACAATTAATTATAGATGACGAATGAAGCACGATGTTTTGCTAACACGATGTGGTTAAATACAATTCATCATACTGAGCACAAAGCTTTGTTTAAGTCAATAAGGCACAATAGATTTGCGAGTTAGAAGCGATGAGATTAGTTAACGAGCGCTTAAAAAACTTCATCTCATGATTACAATATTTGCCTTATGGTAATTTTAAAAGCAATCTATTTTACATAACCTGACCGGTACCATAATAGGTTTATTTAAATTACATTAATCACAAGTCTATTTATGTGTGTGCTTTACTTAATTGTTTCCTTTATGGTCATTGAGCGAAGCATTATAACTAGATTTAAAAGCTAAATCTAATTCTGGCGATAATCAACTTAATTTATTCACCTCCGCCCTTCACTTACCCTCACAACCTCAGACAGCCATTTTTCACGAAGCTTACATACCTTAATTGTCCAATAATAAAATTCCTTGTAGTGTCAATAACAGAACTAAATAGAAAGCGGATAGTGAACGGAACATCGCCAACGGCACAATATTGATGCATTCTTGGGGTCGAGACCAGTCTCCTTCTAAGGAAAGCGCCCTGGACGCTAACTGTACACCGACGAGCAAAAAGACTCCTCTAATTACTGACAAACCTCAGCCTGACCGCTACGGGCTTATTCCGGATCTTGAGGTTAGCTTCAAAGGCAACGCGCAAAAAATATTATCAATTTCATCTTATCAGATTTCAAGCTTAAAAGGCAACGAGTTTTCGCTCGACCTGATGTTTATACATGTATAGTTCTCACGATAAATGATTTTCGTTTTTGATACGTGGAATCCTAATAATTTCATTACATCCTCTTATGTTTCTTCGAATCTCCATTGTGACACTAAATAAGTACCAGCACATCTTATTGGGAAAATATTATCGCTTATAAGAATTTATATTAAATAATCCATAATATTTTTAAATAAGATATTCTTAAATTATTCTGATCAAATCTATCATGGCTATCATGAAAAAAAAATATTCTTTCATATAATTTTTCAACAACTTTATCAACGTAAGTGATTATCTTGAAACTTTATAACAACTTCAAGAACTACATCTATAAAAGCCCATTACATAACAAAAAGTGCATAATTCGGTTTAAACTAAGTACATAATTGTTTGCAAATCGCTTCAGAATAATACCTCTTCACTACGGAACTACAAATGTGCTTATCCAAGTGTTTTTTGATGGATACGTGATCAGACGAACAATGCAATCGATCAAGCAGAAGCCGTATAAATGAATGAAATAAACCAGTTTTAAATTCGAGAATTTAAAATCAACTAAAAACAGCGTCCCGTCATTCAGCGATCGATACAGGTTGTAAAGCGGCAAATTAAAGATGTTTTTTCACCTTTTGACCCCTGTTCATCGAGACTGCATTTATTGATCGTATTTTTGAAAAAGGCATCACGTGGTCGCGTCGCATAGAAATTGTCCTTTCAACAGTAGTTTAACTTTTTACCATTATTTATTGATTTTATGAATACGTACTGAAATTATATAATAAAGCTGTATACTTAATAGATCTTTTAGTGAAAAATTATAGTTATGTTATTACTATTTTTTTTAATATTATGTAGTTTTCTGGCCTGCTGGCTGCTGCTGCATCCAAATGAAAAAGACTGCAAAACGAAACAGCACGATACTAACTATATGAACAGCATGTGAAAAAAACGTTGACAAACTGGCCAGTTACAAAAAAAAGCTTGCCTTTTCAATCACATAATATTATACTCTGTGGATTTTCAAACGAAAAAATTGCTGCCGTTCCAAATTCAAATATTGTGCGTACAAAAGTCGATACGTGTGAAAAGCTGGTGCGTGGAGTGATAAGTGATAATCACAGTGATACTAACAAGTCTAATGATAAAGCAAACTAACGCCACATTTTCCGCCGTGGAATTCGAAATTATACCTTCCAGTGGTAATACTTTGTATTACTTGTATACCCACTCAACGTTCTTCTAAATATAACCCAGTTGAATCGGAATCCTGAAGCTATTTCTCAATTATTTGATTTATCATTATGATAAATATAAATCCAATTTAAATAAGTATATCCTACATTTGTTTTTCACTATTTTATTTTTTAGAATTCATTTCATTTTAAATTGCAAATTTTTTGTCTTTCTTTCGCGTCACAATGGAACGATTTCAAAATATGATTTCAATGTTTGGAGGTAGGAGGTGAGTGTCTTAGGCTACTTTTTACTTTACTCTTTCCCATGGGAACGTCCTTTTAATACGCAGGCATAGCCTCAAGCAAATGCTAATGCATAATTAATAATATTTTTCATAGATATAAAACTTATAAGCACCGGGGCTTAGACCTTATATCGTTACGGGTTCCACTACCCGTTCCTATGACATATTATTAATAAACTAGTTTGATCGCATAATTATGAATATAAATCTATACAAATATTATAAAGAGGAAAGGTTTGATTTTTTGTTTGTTTGTTTGTATGAATTGAATAGGCTCCGAAACTACTTGGCAGATTTGAAAAATTCTTTCACTGTTGGAAAGCTACATCATTTCTGAGTGACATAGGCTAGGTTTTATCCCGGAAATCCCACGGGAACGGGAACTATGCGGGTTTTTTTTTTAAAACGCGGGCGAAGCCGCAGGCGGACAGCTAGTATAATATAAATGCTCATAAAATACGTTCAACACACGAGGCAATGACCCTTAACCTGAACAAAACAGAAACAAACGTACGAACAATAATTGCTTGGAGATGAAATTCTATGGGGCATCAGTAGCAAGTTATTATGTAGCTATAGTTAAGGCGGCATTAGGCATGCTATGTGAGGTCTAGATGAGATGAGATCAAAGGTCACAGACGTGGTCAGGCCATCGGAAATTATATCACAGAAACGTGATCTAGAGATTTCTTAATGTAAATTAATGTACTAAATATTTATTGTTGCGAAAGTTATACTGATGATTCTTCCTGTATATTTATCTATAGATATAAATTTAAGTGAACTATGTTTTGAATTTCCATGGGAAAATGTAGAAATTTTCCTGAAAATGCAAATTATTTCTTGAACATCAAGTTCATAAAAATACTTGATAAAATATGGAAACCTTAGCTATATCATATGCTATATCAAACTTACTCAAGTGAAATGTAATTTCTATTGGTCTTTGTGGTTATGAATCTCAATTAATTCCGGTGTGTAATGTAAAGCAAACAGTATTGGTATTAAATGCAAATTTTAATACAAATTTACAATCGAAGTAAAGAAGGCTTAACAATATCCGTTATCTTTAATATCTATACACCAAGGATATGTTATTTTAATGATTGTAAAATGTAGAGTCTTATTGCACTATTGGTATTGGAACATATAAATTTGATTCCATTTAGAATTAGTAAACCAGGTTTACTGTTTAGTGTCCCGTAATCTGGATCTTTATATTGTAGAAGTGTTTAAAATTTAAATGCCAACCTCATGGCTAGTTGTGTAGTTGTTACACTTAGCGAGTCCTTATCCATCATACTTGCATTATATTCGTCTACTTTTATTAAATATGTTTCAATACAAACGCGATCTAGTTGGTATTTCTATAAAAATATGCATATATCTATCTCGCTATACAATAGTTATCGCATTTATTATTATAATAATAAAATATGTTATTTTGTAAAATGTAGAGCACCTTAAAATTGCGCGCCTGTTTAAAAAATCTAGCTCGAACTTGCTAGATCACTATAAACAATTTCAGGCGAACTATGTTAGATGTCGCTATCGCCTGCGATTTTATTTCACCTCTCAAGTCTCAACTAGATTATATTACGAAAGTATAACATACTAGATTTCCGCCCGCGGCTTCGCCCGCGTTTGCAAAGGAAAACCCGCATAGTTCCCGTTCCCGTGGGATTTCCGGGATAAAAACTATCCTATGTGTTAATCCAAGTTACCCTCTATATGTGTGCTAAATTTCATTGTAATCGGTTCAGTAGTTTTTACGTGAAAGAGTAACAAACATCCATACATCCATACATCTATACATCCTTACAAACTTTCGCCTTTATAATATACGAGTTAGAGTCAATCGTCTCAAGCCATTTTTTTTCGTTACATTGATTGGTTTTAATTGATAATTTTATTCATATTTTTTTAATAAGATAAACAATATTTATTTGTTACATTGATTGGTTTTAATTTATAAGTAATAAAAGGCAGAATATCTACGAAGTGTCTACTGATATTAGATATAATAGAAAACTAAAAAGCCTCCCACGGAACCCTACATAGATCTGGTCCATTCTCGACCATTTTCTTAATGATCCAGTGAATCGGAGTTCCACTATTAATGCGTGCAACTTTCATCGGATCGTCGTTATTAAAATGTCCAATTAGTTTGGAGTCAGCTTAAACGGGCGAAACAAGACATTTACTGCATTAATACACTATTTACACGAACATACATAAGGAGATAGAGATTTTCTCGTCAATCAAATTCAGAAAGCGAGCACTAATTTCTGCCAATACTATTATGAGAACTAGGCCGGTTAGAGCGGGGGCACACGATGCGTTGCGGCGGCGGTGCGGCGCCGGAGCGGTATCGCTGCGTCGTCTTACATAGAAATATCTGTGGCATGTCACACGATGCGCTCCGGCGCCGCACCGGACTTGTAACCACCAAGACGAGGCGGGGAGGGGTGAATGCGGTGCGACGTCGGAGCGGCACCGCTCAGTTGTTTTGCGTCACAAGGAAGGACACGCTGTGCAACGCTGCTACGACGCCGCTGCGACATAAAAACGTTACGGCGCCGCACCGCTCGTGTGCCCACTGACACGGTGAAATCTTAGCGGTGCGGCGCCGCAACGCATCGTGTGCCCGCGCCCTTAGACCTTCTCATCGCAGATATATTAGAAATTAATGGACTATTAAACAATCAGGGAATGTATGGGACACTTATAAGTTAACGTGTATGTTTAATTTAACAGATACTATCTATTACATACATTTGTGTTGATTGCTAAGGCTTAGGCGAAAGCTGAATTTAAATACATGTGAGGCAGCTAAAATTAAAAATATGCTGTATACAGTATCAAGGCTCAAATTTCAAAATAAATATCAATGAATATCGATAACATCATTTCAACCTACTTAATAATTCATTCTTCTCATTTGAATATTTCAGTTAATAGACTCATCAATAGATGATTGGAATAATTATTGGTATAGAGGTTGGAAAGCCACAAAATCCAATCAAACCGCTAAGGACTTGGTGAAAAGAGCCTAGTTCCATAATATATTATAAAGTATACTTATCACTGATCACGTTATGTTAATATCATGAGATACATGCAGATGAAGTTGCTAAAGCCGCTAATAAACAAGTTTTTATTATAATGCAATCTGCAACTTTGAAAATTTCTTCCCACATTATTTTTAACCTGTTTATAACCTCTTAATCCTGACCACCTTAGTTTTGGTTAACGTGCAATTTCCTTCCAAGATAAACCTTGGACTCCCTCCAAACGAAATATTTCCTAGCTAGCTGCTAGCTTTATACGGGTACATTAAACAGTGTTAAGTATAATGATCCCCTTATTTGTGCTCAAACACCATAGGTTTTATTTCTTAGGGTTTGTATACCTTATTTATAGTATTTTTTTGACTTCACCGGCGCAACGACCCAAAGAGGATCTTGGCCTCCGACACCAAAAGTTTCCAGGTTTCGCGCCTTAGCGCCCTGGTGTTGAGGTCTTCTACTTGAAGGATGTCCAGATCTTTTTGGACTTCGTCTCTCCAACGGTGACGAGGTCGGCCGACGGGTCGCCTATCGATCGTCTATAGTATTTTTTGAAACACAATAAATCATTTTCATTCATTAATTCATACAGAATGATTATTTTTATTCCCTGCAAAAAAAAATTGAAAATGCCTATCTTGACCCTCACTCAAACAAACAAAGAATACGGAACCATAAGTTACATACTTATATTTTTCTTGTTAATTACTTGTATCTTTACAGGAAATGACGAAGGGGCATCAAAGTAAACGTACTTAAAGTCTTGTCTACCGATTATTGGGCAAGATATAAATCTAAAAGGTACAATTAGCACAAAATAATATTAGCACATTATCTTGAAACTTTTCAACTGACTTTAAAAAAGGAAGAGCTCAATTCGGCCGTTTTTTTTGGGTTTGTTACCTCAGATATTCGACTGGACTGGATGAATTGGTAATATTCGACTTGACTGGATGAATTGGTAATGATTATTTTGGTAATTTGTTACACATAATTATTGATATTTTAAACCGCATACGACCGGCAAAAATCTGCGCTACGCGATATCACTCTCTAATTCAGAACTTGCATCTAAATTGAATTCATCTTTATACTTGTGATATCCGATAAACTCTTTGTTCTTTTAATTAAATTCTAGAATTACTTTATACGTTTGTTATTCAGTTTCAATTTATCAATCTCGTGTGGTCTAGATACAATGCGACTGACGAATGATCCCGTGGCTCCAATAACATCTACATAGACATCAGTCATTTCAATTTATTCTTGCCAATGCAATCGAAGCGTCTACCTACGCGTTCCCTTCACTTCAATTTATACTGTTTTACATTCATTTACCTAACGAGTTAAAAGTACTGCAACTTGTAAACCTTAGACTGTTACAAGAAGTCAGATAAAAATAAAATATGCATGTAAGACTTGCTTCTCCAATAAATTGTGGGTCATTTTTGTTTATTTCAACTTTTTATTTATAATACAAGAACAAATTAACATGGTACATGTATTATTGTTAATAACGATTACCTCTTAACAAGTACATAGTCATCAATATAAATAAAAGAATTATTGGAGGGCATCACATAATGTTGGTTAAATTATCTCTTTCAGTCACGCCACGGCTTCAGGTCGATAAATGCATTCACTAATATAGCCAGTAGCTATCCATATAATTTCCATTTATATGCAATACATATAAAGTAACAAATTGAAAATTGACAATGCTGCACAAGGAGTGGCTAGTTTGTTTGTTTGTAGCATGCAATAAGTTGATGATTAGTGTGTTTCTACCCAGATACGAACCTAATTTGTTGACTGTAATCATAGACCATATTATTCCTGGTCATGCATCCAAGCTACCATTGATAATATCGAGGTTTACTCAAATTGATGGTTTTAAAGGATAAATATTGTAATCAGTCGATTACGGCCTATAGCTTGAGGCATTCTGGACAAAATTGAAGGTATGAAAAGCATTAGTGTTCGGTATTTGCATTAAGGCCTTGTGGACTGTCCACCTGCGCCGGCGCCATTGTCAATTTATTACCTTAACGGTTAATTACAACCAATAATTATCAACGGAAATGAATTCAATTTGGTAATACCTGAATATGGGTACGAAATCAACGCAATGGTTTGCCGTTTGATGTCGCCGGCTGTTTAGTGCATGTCATAGGAAATATACAGGTATATTTCCTAGGACATACATAGGTCTATGTCGTAGAGAATAATAAATTAAATGTCATTGAGGCTAATAATACAAAATTTTAATAGAATGAAAGAAAAAACGGTGTATGCAAGTCATATACCCAGTCAAACTAACGTTTGTTGAGTTAGAAGCTACTTAAACATAGAGCCATTATTTTTTTTCTTTTAAAAATGTTGGTGCTATGAACTTTAGGTCTACATATGTAATAAGATGTGCATTATTACATTAGGTATATTAATCCGTTAATTTATCTCAGAAATTATTTCAAAACCTACAAATCAGTTCAACATTCCAGCTTCATACTTTTCCACTAGCGAAGATTATGCAACAACAAACTGGACGACATTTGCAAACATTGGCATGGCACCTTGTGGTCTAATAATAGAACAATTCGTCCTTAAATAAATCAAGTCTAATTCCAGCCAGTCGTGTACCGAATACGAATTTTCGGATAATAAATTTGTTCACGCAAAATTGATACCTAATCACATACATCGTAACGTCAAAGTGTCATAAAAGATATCGAGTGATAAGGCTTCGCCGCCCACGCCGCTAATGGGCGTTGAAATATTCAAGTAATCTCGCTTAGCCTAAACAATTACTCAGAGGAATGCCGGGTAATATTTTGATTTCGCCACACAGTTAATATTACTCGTATAATTGAATAGCAGGGATTTTACGAGCGCCCACAAACATGTGTTCACTGCACGTTATTACATCGTATTCACTATTCCTTTTATCTCTTCATATTATTTATAATTGCTGGTTACGATTTATTTTAATAAGCTATTGTTCGATGAATTGCCTGGCTTGTAGTTACTCCTACAGGCTTCTTCAATGAGGCATACAATCCTTTTGAATTTTGACTTAGACTTGCGCAGGAAAGTTTAGCTACGTACATTATAATATAAAGTCTCAGATTCAAATTAATGGTTTAATGAATAGTAACACTTGTTAAATCCAAATGTTCAATGTTAATGTGTATGATTTTTAATAATATGTAATTAAAATTACATCATACACTACTATACAAGCAGTCTGTTCATATCAAGGCAGGTCGGTCACTAGATTACAAATTAAAGGTCGTTGAATTTTCAATTCTTCGTATATGGTATCAAGCCTTGTGTATTTATAAAGTAACGCCTGAAGCGGTCATTTATTATGCGTATTAAATCATACAGTTATGTATTTTTAAATACTACTTACCATATATACGTACATGCAAATCGTATCTTTATCGGTTATGTTAGTGATAACTTCAATTATGAGTTTGCCTACCAATCAAAACCGTTGTCGTTAATGGAGAGAAATCTCGCGGTGCGCCGATTAACATAGGTGTTCCGCAGGGATCTATCTTAGGACCGTTTTTGTTCTTAGTGTATATTAATGACCTACCTTATTATTTGCAGGATATGTGTGAAATAGTACTGTTTGCAGATGACACCTCATTAATTTTTAATGTGGATAGACATGACACAAATGTTGACGAAGTAAACTCTGCTCTTTTACGCATATCCAATTGGTTCAATGCTAATAATTTACTATTAAATACAAAAAAAACAAATTGTGTAGAATTTATCCTCCCAAATGTAAAAAAGGTGAAAAGGAATATTATTTTAAACGGGGAGGTATTATACCCTGTGGAATCGACTGTTTTTCTTGGTTTGACATTAGATGAGAAGCTTCAATGGGGGGCCCATGTTACCACCACCGCTGCTAAGCTCAGCTCAGCTGCATATGCAGTTAGAAGAATAAGGCATCTCACCGATGAAGAAACGGCTAGATTGGTTTACTTTAGCTACTTTCATAGCATAATGTCCTATGGAATTCTGCTATGGGGCAGGGCTGCAGATATAGAAACTATATTTATATTACAGAAAAGAGCCATACGCTCTGTATATAATTTGCGTGCTCGAGACTCACTAAGAGATCTCTTTAAGAATACTGGTATCCTTACTGTACCGTCGCAGTATATATTTAATAATATTTTATATGTACATAATAACGCTTACTTACACACAAAAGTAGGAGATAGACATTGTTATGACACAAGAAACAGAAATAAAATTGAAATGCCATTATTCCGGCTAGCTAAAGTTAAAAATTCATTTATGGGCCAAGGTATACGCTTTTACAACAGAATTCCTCATAATATTAAAGAGTTAAGTAGTTCTAAATTTAAATCTTATATAAAAAATGTACTTGTCAAGAGAGCCTATTACAGTATTAAGGAATATATGGAAGATAAAAACCCATGGAGGGTTGTCGCGTAAAAACCACAGGACAGTTCTTTGGCATATTATGATAATATAATATTATGATATTATTACATATGTAATTTGTAAAATTGTAAATCTGACATGATTAAAAAGAGCAACTATGGAGTTTCTTGCCGATTCTTCTCCGTAGATACTGCTTTCCGAATCGGTGGTAAATGTTAAAATACGTACTTAATGACGTTTCAAAAGTGCTTCTAGAAGAAGTCTAATTGAATAAATAAATGTTTGAGTTTGAGTTTGAATCTACCATAAAACATTACACAAATTGTTTTTAAAGACTTTAGAAGACCTTTATGACATTTAGATAATGCTTTTCATGCTAAAATTATTTAACTACCAAAAAGAATTAATGAAGAAAAAATATGGTGGTCAAACAAAAATTTTTACCGACCACTAATTAATAAAAATAAAAAGTATGATAAAAATTGCGATGATATATTTTAGCTATCAAAGTAACATCCTGCGGATTATATATCAGGACAAACTTCCGTCGTCCCAATTATTAAATTATAATGATTTAGTTGTTGGGAGGCCTTCCACCATGTTGTTCCTCCTGACGATATTTGTGGCGGTGCTGAGTGCTGAGGGATCTAAACTTATTTGTAAGATCTTTTTATTTTATGCGTTAACAAATATAAGAATAAGAATATTTAATTATAAAAAAAATTATGATTGTTTTCGGCGTTGGCACAGTTGAATATGAGTGTACAAATTTATGAGATTTAAAAATGTTGATTAGGTATATTTGACGAGCATCTAAGTAACCAAAAGTGTAATAAAATTAAAATAAAATTTATTAAAAAAATATTATTAAGTATAAACTATAAACTAATGCAATGAAAAATAAATAATTTAATTTCAACGAATAAAAATAAGAAAATACACAAAAATAAACTTGCAACTATTCAGTTTAAAGATTGAATTTTATTACGATTTTATAGAATTTTAAATGATTATTTCATATACATACTTGCTCAATCAATTTTATTATCATAGCACGTTAATCTCAATAAATCAAAACATGCAGGTTGTTGATTTGTTCAAGTCATACATTTTAATTGTTAATGGTCGCTAAAATATAACCGCGAGGAAATATTTGATTGCCTTAGTACAAGTTGGTGATGAAATATAATGTGTGTTTCCTTGGAAAATAGAATAACTATCTTATCATTCGTAGGAAGCCTATCTATCTTATAGGTAGGCTTCCTACGAATGATTATGTTTATTGTGCTTTAATTTGGAATCCGAATTATAATAAATTAATTACTTTAAATTCCGAAGTAAAAATATCTTTATCTTTAAAAATAACATTTGTAATCATTGTACAACAGCGATTATAAGCCTATCAAAATACAATCATTTGAACATTGAATAATGTCCGCACTACTCACGTACTAACTTCGCATACTCATTTATGTATTTCTCTACAAATTGTGTTTTTGAGACCACCAAGGATCACCGTGTACATTTTTGAAGTGAAACATCTTCAGGCGCGATGAGAGTAAAATTTCAAGGTCACGTCATGGCAATACCGTCACGTTATGGAGTAAGGCGATGATTTTGGTATCTCTGAATTATGCCAAAGAGGCTCGGCTTTTAAGTCTCAAAAATATATATTTGTATATACAGGGTGTCCCGCTATTGGTATACTAAGCGCGAAGGAACTTGTAGTTTTGCATACACTGATCACGTAAAAAATACTTTAAAAAAAATTACGTCCAAAATTTTTTGCTAAATTTTTCCTGAAAATCCATGTTTTCTTCTCTAGCTTCGCGCAGCCGGCATATACCGCTTCTCTAATATGAGCATTTTAATCTTAATCATAATCTTAAACGATAGCTCACGTGCTGGTGGCAAAGTTGGGCGGCTCGCTTGTTATGGGTGTACACATAGAGTTTTAAGAATTCATCTATTTGAAAAAAAAATGCGTCTGGATTTTTTTTATTATTTTTTACGTACTCAGCGTATGCAAAACTATAACCTCCTTTGAGCTTAGTATACCAACAGTGGGATACCCTGTATAGTATTTTTGTGAACACTAAATAGGCATGACGACAGTATCCATAAATGATCGTATTAGTGTTTTTAAGGGAAAATGTATAATAAATAAATTAAATATAGCGACTTAGAAATCTTAAAAACATTAAGATTAATGAGATTATCAATAAAATAAAACATTGAAATTCTGAAGTTCGCCATTTTGACTAAAACACGCGTGACGTCACGCATAAGTAAACAACTCACGTCAGATGTATTTTGTTGTTATGAATATGTTGAGAATACGCATTTTTATTTATTTTCTATTGTTTCACGTATGCTTTATCGACTCAGAACAGAAATATAATTGCGAATTCACGAATACATGGTTCGGGATTCTCCGCGCCAACTTTATACAATAATTTCTTATTATTTTTTCGCTTGAAATAATTACTAACACATTTTTGAGCATTATTTTTATGTGGATTCACACTGCAATACTGCACACCACTTATAAACTTTGTAATTCGTTTCTATAACACATATTAAATAAAGATTTTTTTATTTTTCTTCGCAATGCGTACAAATAATTACGTATTTACCAAAGTTTGACGTCACGCCTACGCCATGACACCTGCGAGCTGTTTTGGCACAGATATTAAATATTTTTTGAAAAATGGCTTTAATCTTCGTTAAATTTAAGTATATTACCTAAATATAGGGTTTTACTTGTATAGTAAACGTATACACACATTATGGAAGAGAATTTCAAAATCTTTCGTCATGCCTATTATAGAAGCTTTTTTTTACAGCTGATGAATTAGATCCATCATGGCACGACTTGGTCGCAGCTGGTGGCATGCACATCGGTCACGGCCGAACTAAACGATTCGTCGAACTCAACAAGGATCAGGTAAATTATATTATTTTTGTTTTTAAGTATAAATTAGATAGTTTTTCAAGTCGAACTCTGTAATTGTTTTGAGTAGGCTTAAAAATATGTAGCAAAAAGATATTTTGGACATTTTAACTAGGAACTCGCGATTAAAATCCTAAAAATAATTTTCTTTTAAATGTGAAATGAATATCTTAATCAAAATTATATAAAGAAGTACCTATGTGCTAGTAGTTAGGGGAGAGCGGGGATGAAAGTCACATTTTTAACTTTTTTTATGTAACTTCCAAAATACGTTGTTTAGGAATGATATTTGTATATCAAAAGATAGTGTAATTATTCTGTTACAAAATAAATAAACGTATTTTTGTGTAATATTATCAGTTGTAGAAATATTTTGTATTTTCACTCTAAAGAAAAATGTGACTTATAACCCCGGGTCAGGCATGGTTGTCACAATGCCTAGGGTAGGTAGTCACGTACTAAATAACAGGCAATTTATAAATAGAAAGTCACACTTTGGTCTTATAATTTTACGGAATAATTTTTAATTAAGAACTCTTAACCAAATGAAACCGTGTCTACGGTCTTTATTTCAGTCTGAATATTAATCAATCACAATTTTAGCAAACAATAATAATCGTGAGTCAATATAGAGTCATCAAGGACAGATGGACTTCCAGCAGGTTTGTTAGGGTGATTTTCCGGTGTTGATTGAAAATTTACGGCTAAAACAAACAACCTCAAAACGCAATTAAAGTCATCTCGCATACAGGGTGCTGGTTGATAGGTGACAACCAGCCCCCGAAAATTTGTGACAACGAGCCCCATAACACGTTTTAGGAAAATAAAATTGAAAATAAATTCCGATCAATGAATATCTAAAAAACTATACTACGATATTATAAAACACATTTCATCATCATCAAATGAACTGAAAGATTATTACTGTTAAACAAGAACGTATAATTACGAGGTTCGACACAGCAGCACAAAAATTTACTTTTGCTGTGCGAAAACAATAAACACGTGTGAGGCCCTCACGGCAGATCGGAGCGGTCTGACGCGAAGTTGGGACAGCGTTTTCACTGTATCGCTCTTGCCACGCTGTTCAACAGACTTATTCGATAGTTCAGTTTTGTGTTAAGACCGCTGTGACAAACAACCCGTGAGACAACCAAACCCGGTCTCCCCTACCTACTCTATTTTTCACAGTGCATTTTAAAACTAACACAATTTCTAAGAATTATTCAACTAACTGTTATAAATTAAACTTGAATTTCAAGTTAAATTAATAGCCTATAAAAAATATATTTCACCTTCATTATTTCCCGATAATTCTAAAAATACGCAAATAAAACAGCAGGACATCTCAACACAGGCGCCACACTTAAGCAAGTTTTACATTTCATCACTATTGCAAAAGCAGTTTGAATGATCATCAAATCGGAGAGAGCAATTCAATTATGTGAGATTTGAGTTCAAGCCTGGCGCCCGCGTGTCGCCTCCCACGCACTGTCCTAATCTGCACAATATCGGAATGATATATAACTTTAATATATATTATAAATGCGAAAAATCTATTCGTCTGTTATGTATAGAAGAAAAATAGCTAACGAACCAGGGTCGAATATTGGTTACTTTTTAAAAGAAACGTTAGAAATCGGCAATGAAAGTATTTGTCTCTTGTTTTATCCGCGGGTAAAACCGCGAAACACAGCTGGTATATTAAATATTGTTTGATATCAGCTTGATCTCGAATTTGGTGGTAATAATGAATAACTTTGTCAATACAATTTGCATGTTTCTTTAAATGAATGTGCGTGGCTAAAGGTGCTGACATATTGAAATAAACATGATTTATTAAAATTCGAAATGAACGATCGCTTGCATTATTTTGCAATTTTTTATCGGTAAGCTTTTACGTGTGGATTTTGTGTATTGTTTTAAAGTATATTCGAAGTATAAATTTCTTTAATGTTGGAGTTTTGGAATCTGAGGAATGTAGACTTCATTATGGAAAAACAATGCTTTAGAAAGATAAGAGAGATTATATTATTGAATTTTGTATTTGGTGTACACATATAAAAACATAAGCTCTTTGGTTTTACAACAAATTTAGGGCCGTCAAAGCTTTTGTAGGTCATAAATAGAAATATTTAACCATCTACGTTATTCGCGCGACTTTTAGCCACAAATAACACAATCTACCACACAATGCGCTCATCATTTGCGTCTAGTAAGAGGCTTATAGAACAAATTATGTTTATCTTCTAGCCAAATGTGCCCTACCAAGCCTGCCTTCTCCCCAATGGCAAAACAGGCCATTGCCGGCACTTACACTATTGTATTCAAGATGAGTTCAAGAAAGATTTCATGAAGTTTATGGACTATATCTGTATAATACAACATTCGTGAGTATTCTGTTCCTATAATATTTTACTTATAACGTTATAATATAAGCTTGTAATAAGCACTTAAGATGTTTTGTAATTTATGTTATATCTCTGTTGTGTCTCCTTTTAGATACAATAAAATAATGAAACAGTTTCTACATTATCGTTTGATCATTTGATTGCAATTTGCAAATAGGTACATAATATTGAAATTTATTAATTCAGCTCGAATACAAGACCTATTTATAAAGCCTAAAAGGTATCTAGTACTAATTTGTCAATTTAACAGTCAAATAATTACCGATTTCCTTTTACATAGCCAAATCGGGATGTTTGGTCATTATATTTACAATTTTAATATATGTACAACATTCCTATAGATCGGTAAAAAGTTAAATGAACAAATTGAGCATGAAAATAAGGCATTACAACATCCTATTAATATTATAAAGGCGAAAGTTTGTATGGATGTATGGATGTTTGTTACTCTTTCACGTAAAAACTACTGAACCGATTACAATGAAATTTAGCACACATATAGAAGGTAATGGATTAACACATAGGGTAGGTTTTATCCCGGAAATCCCACGGGAACGGGAACTATGCGGGTTTTCCTTTGAAAACGCGGGCGAAGCCGCGGGCGGAAATCTAGTATTTATATACGCAAAATATATTCACGTATTTTTCTTCAATGTTATACTTTAAAGTGGATTCTGACATCCTGTAGTAGTACTGACTTCTGCTGGAAGATAATAAAATATTTGTACATTATATATACTAGCTTTCCGCCCGCGCATTCACCCGAGTTGTTAATGAAAAAATCCCGCATAGGTCTCGTTCCCGTGGGATATTTGGGATAAAAAATATCCTATACATAATATCTCAAACTATATTTGTACCAAATCTCATACAAATCACGAAACCGATTCAGTGGATGAGGCGTGAAGAGACAGACAGACACACTGACAGAGTTACTTTCACATTTATAATGTTAGTTAGGAAGTTAGAATAATGTAAAATATTTGTAATAAACGCTATCAATTGTCAATTGCATTATTAAAACTTTTTCCATAGATCGATCGGTACTTGCTGTCCCGATGGTATGGGTGAAGCAGCTCCTGACGCTTTGGCAGGGGATTTACCTGCCACCGCACCGCGCGATGAAGATGAAATCAGCCTAAAAATAACCAGGGCTGATAACAGAGGTGTGTAATATTAAAGGGTTTCTAAATAGTGACGTGTTTTATTTACATTTTACACCCTAGTTGCCGATATTTCTTTCAAGTGAATGTAAGTTGCTATTTTATTTATCATTTATTTAAATCATTTTCAGAAACCACTTAATCACTAATCTTTATCACCCTAAACCATTCCCTAAACATATGTAGGTATAATATTGTTTCTATAGAAGCAATCATAGCTCACTTTCTACGTCATCCCATTCTGATCATTATTAATTTCATATTGCTTAATCCTGATTTACTACGACATCCTATTTTTTAAACATATTTGCCAAATCCCGCGCAACATTTTGCCAATTATCTACATAAATTCCACCTTGTAACTACATGATACATTTCTCTGTCTCTACAGCCAAAAAGCTCACATTATTCATTTTCGCCTTATTCTAACATATTTGTAAATATGGTACTCTTTAGTATTGCGACTGCTCTGTCTTTAGACATAATCACAGTCAGATCAGATTCATAGAAGCTTTCACTCTACTATCCCATACATCATCACCAAACTCAACTATTCAGGTTGTGGTCTAAGCACGCGCGCACAAGGCCGTGTGACCGGTGCAAGACCCGCCAACCCGCGCGAGTGGCCGTGGATGGCGTCCATCACACCGCCCGGCTTCGAGCAATACTGTGGGGGAGCTCTCATCACTGACCGACATGTGATGACCGCTGCGCATTGTACTAGACGGTAGGTATTGAATTGTGATTTGTGTGTGACATTTTTGTGATGGTACTTTTCATAAGCACCTGTAACGCTTCAAGTGTTTATGGGCAGAGGTGACTACTTAACATCAGACGGCCCACCTGCCATTTTGCTTGCTACATCTAGATCGACGTTGATAGTTTATTAATTTAGTTGTAGATGATAATTTTTGGTTGGAAAATTGGCTTGGTCAGTGCGCAAATATAAAGCGTACCTATAATCTTCAGGTGTTGGGTTGAATAGATAATTTGGCAGTTTCTGCGCAATTCAGAACTAAGACTAGATTTGACTGATAAAGAATTCCATGATCCGTAGATTTTTTTACAATGATCTCATAAAACGATAAAACCTTTTCAGCTGGAAAGCCGAAGAACTATCCGTGCGGCTCGGTGAATACGATTTCCGTAGAAACAACGACTCTCGCTCATACAATTTCAGAGTGATTGATATTAGACAGCACGAGCTTTTCGATTCTTCTAACTATCACAATGATATAGCCATCTTGAAGTTACATAGACCAACTGTATTTAATACTTATGTGTGGCCCATTTGCTTGCCACCAAGGGGAACACAGCTGGACAATGAAATTGCTACCATTATAGGTAAGGAAATTGTTTTACAATAAGCTTAACTGAAATCCTAAAAGGTATTTGATGAAATATCTTTTAGGATTTCAGTTAAGCTGCAATAAAATGGGCACTATTTACCGAACTACTATGAAATTGAATAATTCCCCAATGTCATATTTACAAAGTATGTTAATTTACTTTAGGAGCTTGATCTCGCTTTCTTGCCTTTCTTTATACTTCATCAGGAGTTAAATTAATAATCTGAAATCTGCTGATTTAAACATATTATATACCTTGCACTTAATTATATATATTTTTTTTTCAACTTTGCTTATTTTAACACATCCATAAATCAATTACAAAAATAGGTACCAAGTTGTGCGATAAAATTTCAATTTTTTATATTAGGTTGGGGAACACAGTTCTACGGAGGGCCGCACAGCGATGTCCTCATGGAGGTCTCAGTACCTGTGTGGAGACACGAAGAATGTGTGAAAGCTTTCACTGATTCTGTGTTCGATGAAACTCTTTGTGCTGGTGGCCGGGAAGGAGGCAAGGATGCCTGTCAGGTAATATCGACTACTTATTTGACGTAATGTTCATTTATTCCCGAATATTCTTTCTGGCTTTTGCAGTAGATAATATGATTGTACACAGTCTATACCTTATACTTATAGCCACAACCCATTTCTGACATCTCCTATTTGCAAAATGGATGTTCCTAGTCCTAGTTACAAGAAAAATAAAATTTTCCCCCACACTCAATCTTTCCCAAAGAATAGGCCGTAATATTTATGAATAAAACAATCATAAAAAAGACGTGTGGCACTCGGGGACTGCCGCGGTAAAGCTATTGCATGCTATGCCTTCAAGCCACACCTCCGTGTCCGTCGGAGTGGGGAGCGTGAGGTTATTCATTACGCAATTTCTGGATTCGGTTCCCGCGCTCACGGCCCGCGATAGGAGCTATGTAATAGCTTAATTATTTTCTCCAGGGTGACAGTGGCGGTCCGCTAATGTACCAAATGTCAAGCGGTCGCTGGTCCGCGATCGGCGTGGTGTCGTGGGGCGTGCGCTGCGGGGAGCCGGCGCACCCCGGCCTGTACACTAAGGTCGACATGTACTTGGAGTGGATACTCGCCAATACCGTGTTTTAGACAATAAATGTTTGATATAGCGCGGTGTGTTTTATTTCCCCATAGTGTTGAATAGATATTTGTCCATGCTATATTCAGTGTTAGACATTATTTACGACAGTGGTGGTCAGAAAATGTACCAAACTTCAAATGTTTCTATAAATAACGCATAATCCATACCATTCAATTGTGAAGAAACATTATGAATTATTTTGAATTATGCTTTGATCTTAAAAGTAAAAACAATAAAACAAATAATAATTATAAAATATATTTATTAGATAAATTCAGCACCATATACTTAGTATAATTAAGAAATACACGACACCACCATGACACGTTTTGAAAAAACATAATATGCATGAGACATATTTCCAAGGATCGTTTTGAACATTTATAATACTCGTGGCTATTAAAATAAATACATAATGAACATGTTAGTCTTCAGCAGATTCAAAATCTTTGTTTAGACGCAAATCGTTAAATCTCATCTATCATGATAATTTTTTAATTCCAGTTTATTTTCTTATTGCATCACAGCATATCCATGGTTATCATTTCCCCACAATCCTCTATAGCTTGCAACATTTCCAAGATCTGTTTCTCTTCAAGTCTCGGGTGGAAGGTGAACGGCATTCGGAAGAAGTTCTTATATTGACGGAGAGGGGAGTAGGCCACCATGAGGCGGGAACTTATCGTTAATAGCTCCTTTATTTTTGGTGTTACCTGTAGTAAAAACAGTTCATAATATTATTTAGGTTATACGAGACACGAGTAAGTAAGTAATCAATACTCCTATTATTACGAGTTTCAATGCTAATCAGGTTTTGGTAGGCGTAACATATTGCAAGGGATTCATAATAAAATCATATTGAAAATAATTACATATATTTCCTAACTGTATATCTTGTAGGTACCCTATGCTAAAAACTTGCTACATTTGACTCTCAAACTATTCATATTATAATCCAGGCGGTAGTGGAGGGTAGGTAAGTTATTTTAGCATAGGGTAGGTAAGTTATTTTAGCATACCTTGTGCATAATTTCCCACCAGCTGTCATCTTCCTTTTGGTGTCTCATAAACGTGGGTATATACCAGAAGCAAACATTAGGACACTGTATAGGAGCAGATACAAGACGAAAGCCTGGCTTTTCTGCGACCTTCCCCATACAAAATTCAGCAAGTTCCATGGTGTACTCCATCATGTGACTCAACCCGACGTCTCCACGAGCTTTCCATATCATCCATAACTTGAAAGCGTCTATCTGGAATAAATAAATACATAAATAAATAAATAAATTATATATATCTTGACGAACACAGAACTGAGAACCTACCTAAGGTGCTGATTATAACCATAAATTATTGAAATGATAAAGATATAATGTATCTTTATAATTCGAGATAGATATATCATATACCTAGCTGAAGATTGTAGATACATTATATTTTTATTATTTTCTTAACCCATTGAGCCTCGAACGGCCCGATCGGTCCATGACACAATAGATTTTCTATTGTGTCTGTGATTCCGGGGCCTGAGTTATTACAATATTTTTTGCACAAGACAAAGTTATAAAAAAATGCCTTTGAATGAGAATATAAAATATGCGGATATAACTCAAGGTTGCACAAATATTGTGTTGTTATTTTTTGTGTAACCCACCTTCCTCCCACACTGTATGCTCTTATCACCGGTATCATATCTCACATCATAGAACTTGTCCTGTTGGAACAAATATTGCGCAGATGCGGCATTCGATTCGTGCAAGAGTCCTTTCTCTCTGAGCAGGAACAAGGAACATTGCAGAGGTGCACCCGCCATTTTATGTGGATTCCATGATATTGAATTTGCTCTGATAATTAAGGGAAATTTAAATATAGCAAATTAATGTACAACTTATTATAAACTCAAACTGTAACATTTATTATATACATATCTGAAACTCGTTGATTTTGAATTTTATCGATATTGAAAGAAATTCTAATAACTAGATGTAAGACTAGATGTTACTTTTTAGATAGAATTATGTTAATTTTATTTCTTATAATACTATACTATTATCTACAAAAGATTTGTACAAAGCAGGTTTGTAATAAAACAGTTAATATTCCCACTAATAATGTTAATATCATTAGCAATCATGATCAAGCCGCTGACTGGTCATTTCAATTTACAATTCAAGTAGGACATAGAACACTCAATTTCCTTGAGCTTATATTCAAATTATATTAAATTACGTATTTATAATATTACCTATGATAATATGGGTTTCTTGAATAATATTGTTTCAATAATTACAAATTATGATAGATTATAAGATCGGTTCTTATTATAGAAAAATACTCACTTTTCAATTCCTCTCAACATCGTTCTAAATTTATGTGACAAAATCAGCGTACCTCCCCAACAAGCCTGAAAAATAAATTTACAAATATGAATCGATAAGAAAATGCATTGGCACTCCTTTGGAGTTCGGTACACAGTTAACACTTACAAAGGTCGTTGAAAATTATTAAGACCTAAAAAAAATACGTTTAGCATTTAGATATTATTAGTTACCAAGAAAATATAAATGCAGTAATAACTATAATTGAATGAAATCAGTTCTAAATTGATTGTCGTCATTCAATGAACGTGCTAGTCATTCAATCAAATAGCAGATTCAACCAAATAACGGCGAAACATATATTAATATTTTTATCGAATACTAAATCAATTCAAATATCTTTAACACCTAGGTACTTAATAATACATAAATACTTACGACACTCTGGTAATCATAAAACGTCTTTGCAGAAGTTTCGACTTGTGTGTAAACCTCAACATAAATTAGCGGAAATAATATAAAGAGGTCAATTAACTCACATCAACATGCATCCAAACACCATATCTGCTGCACACATCAGCAATCTTTTCCAAGTTGTCTATAGCTCCCAAAACAGTTGTTCCCGCGGTCCCATTCACCAATAAAGGAACTTTTTCTTTACTCAGATCCTCTTTAAGAGCTTCTTCGAGTTCCTCCACGTTCATTTGTCCGCATTGATTGCATTTAATTTGTCTAACACTTTCCGTGCCAAAACCTAGCCAATGTGCTGCTTTCTTAATTGCATAATGGCTCTGGAAAACGTTATTTTCAGTCAGAATGATTTACTTGAATACAGTTTCTTTCTCTGGGGTTTACTTGTTTAACTTTATCTACTATAAAAAGGCGAAATAAATTAACAACAAGAAAATGTTAAAAGCTAATGAAAGCTCAAAGCTAAAATTCATCAATTAAAACACGTCATTGGCATAGTTTTCTAAATTGCATACAATTTGAGGAAATACGATAGTATGATATCATTTATTCCAACTGTCAAGAAGAGCATCCTGCTTTTAATAGCGATGCATACTAAAATATTATGTACCTAATATGAAATGAGTTGCTTTCCAATTCCAAATCCATACTAATATATAAATGCGAAAGTAACTCTGTCTGTCTGTCTGTTACTCAATCTCGCCAAACCAACTACTGAACCAATTTGTATGAAATTTGGTATAGAGATATTTTGATACCCGAGAAAGGACATAGGATAGGTTTTATCCCGGAAATCCTACGGGAACGGGTTTTTCTCTGAAATCGCGGGTGAAGCCGCGGGCTGAAAGCTAGTTATAAATAAAATGTATTTAAAAATGAACTCTATGCAACATCCTTAATGATAATTATCAATATACTTACATCTTCCGAAGTGTATATAACCATTTCAGGTAGACCTCTCATTCCCTTAGACTTTACTTCTGGGAAAGCTCTAAACCTTGCTGCGACTATAGCATATAACATGGACATACTGCCACCTGGACTAAAAATACCGTCCCCATTGGGAATTCCGAATAGCTGAAGAATATGTTGAATCATCTTTTGTTCTATTAACGTGAACACAGGCGCTACTTCGAATGTATACCTGAAATATGAAAAGCATTTCGAAGTTAATTTCAATATAATATAACGAATTATTGCAACAAATTCGAAAGTGCATCAACATTACCATTCAAATAAACAAACACAAAAACTAATCTTTCTACTTATAATACGCAATCCAAGACTGCCCCAGTCCACTGAAAATAATCAATTCACACAATCATGAAGTTCAACAACCCGTCTGCCAATATTTGTAAAGGAACATATGAGCATATATTATGTGACCGCTACGTTTTTTATTTGTCATCGCGTCATCACGTGGCTTATCTGCTTCTCACCAGATACAACATTGTGACGACCTGTTTTATGACGTGTGAAGACCCGTGTTCCCCACACAAGAATGAGGCATTTCATATCTTTTTCGTAGAATAAAGAAATGTCTTTATTATTTGAAACATTAATATAGTTGTACAAACAGGAAACCTTAAACTACTTACAGAAAAAAGACGTAGTTC
The DNA here is from genome assembly GCF_061535395.1 of Colias eurytheme. Lineage (NCBI taxonomy): Eukaryota > Metazoa > Arthropoda > Insecta > Lepidoptera > Pieridae > Colias > Colias eurytheme. The sequence goes on along the minus strand of NC_142999.1, from coordinate 4,353,617 downwards.
AACTTATTTGGCGGCCTTATCACTCATTAGTGATTTCTTCTAGATAAAAGGTTCTTTATTTTGTGGCAAGCAACTGTTCATCTATGAACACTGTTCATCTAAACGCCCTTTTGTTTGTTGTCCATCGGAGACAGGACCTAAAGTATCTTAGCTTACGTACTCTCCTTGGACATGAATTAATCCATCAGGCCCCGGAATCACAGACACAATAGAAAATCTTTTGTGTCGCGGTCGGATCTGGTCGTTCGGGGCTCAATGGGTTAATACTGTAACTTTTTTCCTGGTACCAAGAAGTTAGTCAGATCATTGCAGCATAGGATATTTCTAAATTTTCATATTATAATTACTTACTGGCTGGTATTAAAAGCTTCCGCAATCCATGCTCCTGCCAGCCCATACGGATCTGTTCCTCCATATAACTGGTTCTTAAAGGTATGTTTGTTTGTCTTGACGCTGTATTGCAACACATTTCTTACAGATTGCTCCAGCTCTTGTTCTGCAACGGGTTCGGAAATATCTATATCCTTGCGAAGAATTTCCTGCAAAACAGTCATCAGAAATATATTTTTTTGCACCTACTGCATTAAATTTGATCGTCATCATATCTTATTTGAAAATAAATTGATCTGTTGTAAATTTACACACCCTGTATAAACGCAGTTCCACGAATTATAATTGTTATCTTAGCCAGGGTTCGAACCTGTGCATTGCAACTGTATCGCTGAGAATGCTGAATCGCTATCGCTGAAGGCGTCCTTAACTCCTTATATTGAATATATTTTGTGATATTCCAGTTACATACAAATAAGAATTTTTAGTGTAAAAATGAAATTGAAACTCAAAAATAATCAGAACAATGAAAAACATTGCACACGTCTCTGCAATAAATCGATATTGCCTCTCATAATCTTTAATTACTAACAATTGGCAGCAAAATGTTCACTAGCCTTGAATAAAATATTCCTTTACATTACCTCTAAATCCTTCGGATGTTTAAATTGAATCAACGGTAAATGATGCGCCGATTCGTCTTTTACTATCTTCAATACTCTGTCCAAAAACGTGTCTTCGTGTTCCATTATCGGAATATTAATCTTATAACACAACACATGTACTACTCAGTCTAATGGTCGGCTTACACTGCGTTAGAACATAATATAAATCACAATAGTATGACAATAACAAGTACTGAATACCGTTACTGCACCTGGACAAAGCAAGAATAAACAGAAAGGGCTTTAGTTCCTCATGAGAACCACATATTTACATACTTACAGCTTTTAAGTATGATAAAATCAATAACGAGCTATGTTCAACCTTACTAGCCCACTTTTATTCATGAGGCAAAATAATTAATGTACATACTGGAAACATGAATTGAATACGTTTTATAAGTAGTACCCCAAGTACTAATTCTAAAGTTGTGAATGTATTTTATTGCAAGCTTTTTACATCATTTTGACAAAAGTAATAGGTAAGTATTATAATTTAACAAGCATGGTCATAAATTTAAAATTCTGCCGTCATCCTCTTCATTAGCGCTGTTTAATCTTCTTGTTTGTGTTCTCATGACAATACAATATTTGGCTAATGTTTCTTAAATTACCCACTTATCTCTTACACGTGCACGGAATTCACGGAATTCCAAATTCACATCATATTGACTATTATACCTACCTAGACATATTGCTCTCTCAGTAGGTATTAAGTAAGTATGCATGTCTTTAATCAACTTGCATTTTTTGAATTACATCTAACACACACACGTTTATTCTATGCTAATCAAAATTATGTCATAAGTTGCTCTCTGTATTTGCTCCATTGCTCTCATTGTAGAGCTGTTCCTGTTTTTTGCCTTATGTACATACCTTAAACTACTATATTATAATATTATATACGTTTCCAAGAAGTCGTTGCAGTATTTTACCCGCTAAGCATAACTCCTTATATACTCCTTATATAATATAAAGAAATTCAAAAAAATGTAGTATATATAATAAATATTATAGGTAGGTACAGGAACTTGAACTTGAATGCCTTGCCTCCACTTTTAATTTCATTGTAGGAACTTTGTCTCGACATTATTTATGCGTATGTTTTCATGAATCTTTCAATGAAAACAAATTTGAAGGTGTTTGAGGTCTACGTAACCTTATTAATAGTTTCACAAATACTTGAAATTTGGTAAGGTCTTATTTTAGTATCTGAAAATTCAATTAAAAATCATACGTTGCAGTTATAATACTATAATTACAGGTCCCTTGTTAATATTATATACTCTAAGTAAGTAAGTCCTATTTACGTTGATTTTAAAACCTGAATATAGCGCCGCGACATCGTCATATGAATTTTTAGCATCTACCTTGAAAATTGCAAATTAAATTTATTTAATGTGACGTGTCGCTTCGAGGACTTTTATCAGCTTATCAATGGGAACATCTTATCACACTCGTTGGCTTATTACGTTATCGCTAATAGGCTTGATGTAAAACAAAATCGATTATTTCATACTAGGTTTCCGCCCGCGGCTTCGCCCGCGCAGTCTAAGAAAAACCCGCATAGTTCCCGTTCCTGTGGGATTTCCGGGATTGCGTCTTTTTCCCGGGACAAAAAGTAGCCTATGTCCTTTCTCGGGTATCAAAATATCTCCATACCAAATTTCATGAAAATTGGTTCAGTAGTTTAGGCGTGATTGAGTAACAGACAGACAGACAGAGTTACTTTCGCATTTATAATATTAAGTATGGATTTATGATATGATGATGATGTTGATATAATACATCTGTATTTGTGTCAATGTTTCATAAAAAATATTCAACACTAATAATAATTTAGCTACGTTTTTTCGATATATTATGTTTACCACATAGGTTCATATTTGTGTATTTAATTATCAACTAAAGAAAGACCTTTTTCCTCAAATTTTTGATAACTTTGTTTCTCTGTCAATAATAAGAAGATCCATTAAGAAAATGTCATTCATAATATAACAATATAAATAATAGTTTTAATCTAGAAGATTTAAGTTAAATAAGTTCTTAAACTCGGATTTTATAGTGACACTAATCATGACCCCAGAGATTAGATAAATTCTAACGTTATAAATAATAATGTTAGCATAAAAAGTCAAATTATAATGTAAATAAAATCGCATAATGAATTTCCGAAGACCGCGCACACGTTCTCGACGAAACTCTTTAAATTTTGTACTAAATAGTGATAAATGGCGAAGCTTCGGTAAAAGAATATCTCGCAAAGACCAAGATCAAGAAGAAGACTCAGATGACGATGTACCGAAAGCAGGTGAACTCAAGGATTGGGTTGAAGAATTTTTCGTCCGTAAGAGCGTGTGCGCAGATAAATCGGATCAAGATATCGAAGTGAAACTCAATAAAAAACAAACTTTGATACTGTCTACACTAGTGCCAGATGAAATCCTTCTTATGAATAAGTGAGTTAATTTTGAACAATAATCTTGGCTTCTCTTATGTTGTTGCTGCAAATCTAATTACTCTTTATCTAATTAGTCAAAAATTAATATCTGATTCATTTTAGATTTGATACATCTGATGCAAACCGTTTCGTTGGAGTCTTATTAATGGCTGACGTGTCTGGTTATACAGCTTTATCAGAAAAATATAACAATTATGGTAAAGGCGGTACATATAGATTAACAGTCACCCTAAATACCTACCTAGGTTCCCTCATAGAAATTATATATAGCCACGGAGGTGATGTTATTAAATTTGCTGGAGATGCATTTTTAGCACTTTGGAAAACGGATAAAAGAACTTTTATAAATCATACGATTCATACCGCTATAGCTTGTGCTCTTATAATACAGCACTCTTTTGGTTCCTATGAAACTGATGTTAAAGTAAATTTAAAGGTTAAGCTAGCTATTTCAGCAGGAAATCTCATTTTTGCTCCTATAGGAAGTGGTATAGACATGAATTATGTTATAATTGGATTACCTGTACTAGAAGCGAAAGCTGCTGAGAGCGTGTGCGCCTCTGGTGAAGTAAAACTCACTCCAACAGCGTGGGGACATTGTTACTCGAGAAATTACGATCACACCATTGATGACGATGGTCATGTTACAATAAAGTCAATATTGTACGATCCCCATGAAAAAGACGTCACAAAACCGTTTCTGGGCTTTGGCCCTATGATACGACAAATTAAGAAACCTTTTATTTCTATTGAGAGTCTTCCAGATTTTCTGTATACTGCACCTAATGAATTAAGTTCTTCTGACATATCTAAACGAAATGATATCTTAAGTTTGCGGAAAACAATATTACTCGCTGAAGAAAAGGATATAGGTTCTGAAATAAGAAAATTTATGATAAGGCCTATACTAACTCAAATAGATGCGCATCAGCCTTTAGAGTATCTCACGGAAATGCGACAAGTTTCTATTCTATTTATTACTCTTAAGCCGCGAGAATGTCCTCTCCCCCAGCTTATAACGATAGTTAACAATTCTTATCAAATAACTTGTGAAATTGTTTATAAATCTATGGGATGTGTAAATAAGATAATTCTGTTCGATAAAGATGTAATGATTTTAGTTATATTTGGTTTACGAGGTTTTAAACATGAATCTGAAGCACAAGCAGCTTTAAAGTGCGCTTATAGCATTAAAAAATCTCTGTCGGCACTGGACGGTGTTCTGGAAGTGTCTATAGGGGTAACAACAGGACAAGTATATTGTGGCGTTGTTGGACATCCTCTTCGTAGAGAATTCACAGTAATCGGAGCCGTTGTTAATAAAGCCGCCAGATTTATGTGCGGCTTCCGCAATAAAATTACGTGTGATGAAGCTACCTTCGTAAAAAGCAAAATGTCTAGCAACGGTTTTACACTACAGCCTCCGACCGAACTGAAAGGTATCGTAAGACCTGGAAAGATATATGAGTACACAGAAGAAATTCGTGTAAAGGAATTTTATGACATTCCTATGATTCCACCTTTATTAAATCGAGCGGATGAAATGGATTACTTCAATAACTGGATTAAAGATAGCAATTTACCGTTCCGTGATTTTGATGCTTTACTACTTATAGGTGAATCTCGATTAGGTAAAACTAGACTTTTAGATTGGATGGCTCGCAGTGCTCGCAGTAAACAGCTCAAAGTTTGTTATGTCACATTGACCTCTATTCACGCCGCAACTCAATATCTAGCTATAAGCCAAATCATTGATCAACTCCTAGAAGTACAACAGCCTTTAAAGGGTTTTGAGAAGGAGGAAAAAATTGTAAAACTTTTAAAATTTTACTCTGACGATCTTTGTTATTTAAATAATATTATCAAAGTAAGATTCGCTTATCATGAAAGATTTAACACATGTAATGAAAAGGATCAGATAGATAAAGCTAAAATAGTATTTAAACAACTTTTGATGTCTATTCCCGAAACTTGTGTCGTCTTTTTAGATGATCTACAAAATTTAGATCCATTATCATGGGATTTTTTATCAGTTATGTTTGGCGTCATGAAAATATTTCTTGTATTTACAGTCACTCGAGGAAAATTTAGTACTGTTCACAGTTGGCTTTACAGTGTGTTTATAAGTAACAATATAAGAAAGTTAGTTCTAGGTCCACTAGGTTCAACTTGGATTGCACCACTTGCTTGTCAAATACTAGATGTTGATGCCGTGCCAAACGATCTATGCAATGCACTGAGGATAAAATGTAACGGAATGCCTGGTTTGATCGAAAGTTTTATTGTCCATTTGTTTTCGAGTGGTGCCTTAGAGCTGAAGAATGTGACCGACGACAAACTGGATGAATGGAAAGATGAAGACTTACAATTTCCTGAATCTTCACTATTACACCCAATCGCCTTAAATGAATCTGATCAATCTTTATTGGACCAGTTAATACAAGATAATTCAACAGAAGATATTAAAATATGCGTGGTAACAATCAAAGAAGAATTAAAGACTGATTTAAATGTACAAAACATGGATGTATTAATAATGATTCAAATAGATTCCTTAACACCATATCAACAATTACTCCTAAAAATTGCATCTGTCATAGGCAATGTGCTATCTAGGGATCTATTAGAAAATATAATGTATGAAAATAATCCACTAACTACTGCAAAAGCTATTAAGAGACTTTTTGCTATGCGAATCTTTTCATGTGCAAATGTTAGGAATAAATATAACAATCGCAAAATGGCTTCAAGTACAACAGTGGTATCGGATTATTCTTTGCCGACGACTCATTTGACTTGCGAATGTTCCTTCGACTTTGACCCAGAACTAAATGAGGACCTTCCAAAATATGCTTTTTGTAAAGTAATGAAATTTAGAAACAGAAATTCCCGAAAAACCTGTTATGATCTATTGCCACTTAATCAGAAAAAAGAGTTTCATTCCCGTATAGTCACATATTTAGAAAACCATAAACAAAAGTGTCCGGATTGTGGTGGCACAGTCATGATTATTCAGTCCTCTATGAGTTTTCATCCAAATATTCCATATAGTGAAAAGCATCGAACATCTAGGATTTTAGAGGATGAAAACGAACAAAATGAATCTGAAAACGAAGATGAATTAGAAGAAATTGCCCAAAATTTAGAGAGTATTTCTACATCCCATGCTGTCAGAAGAGCTACATCTGAGATTTCATCTAAAACAATTAAAACAGCAGAAACTATGTTAGCAAAGAGTGAAATATTATCAAAACGTGATTCAAGTAAAATTGAAGTAGAAGCAAGTGGGTCACAGTTTACATCTATTTTGAAAACTAACCAAAAGTCAAACAACAACAGCTCTAAACGTAGATCATCAAAACGAGTCACAATGTCAAAACTCATTTTTAGAGATATCAGTATTGAAAGTATAAAGAGTTACACTGTGTTCGACATGTTTCGAGCCGTTGCAGAAGCCAATAATAAAACCGATTGGGAAAATCTGGGTATAGTTGATGATGAAGACAATTCAGATGAAAATAACAATGACAGAAAATCCTTTAATATTAAAATTGAAAAAGGTGCATCTCGTACAAATTTTGATAGATGCACATGTACCGAACTTAACATAATTATTTTTGAACAACTCATACATCATGCTACCGAAGCTGGTCTGACATGCAAACTATTAGAATTTCTCATTAAGTTTAGTAGATTAAATGTTCAGTCAAATAACTGCGAGAATGCTATTCCAAAACTAGAAGAAGCTGAACAATTATGTTCTAATAAATCAATTGATAATATTGCTGAATTTGACAGAAAACTATTTTTGGGTAAAATTTACTCTTTAAAAGCTGCTGCTTACTTAATGTGTAACAAACTAATGGCAGCTAAAATCCATATTGAAAAAGCGGTTAAAATTTACCGCATTAATCTAACTAAAATATCAGACTATATGGATTTAAAAATTGTGAATAATTTTATTAAATTGAGGGGTCACAAATATCGTTTGCAAGATTCTTCCATGAAGTCCGATTCTATATTCTGTTTAAATATTGCTACCATACTTTACTCTACATTAGATGATATAAAAACGGCAAGAGTAGCAGCTTTTCGCGCACTTTATTTAGCACAAAGAGTAGAATGTAATATTGTTGACCTATGTGACGTTTTCTCAAACGCTATCCAAATTGAAATTGATCATGGAAAACCAGAACTTACTGAAAATATAGAACGTGGAGCTATAAATGCACTGAAGAACTTGGATGAGCCTATTCAAGCTGAAGAACTATATGCCATCGGAAAGCTATTTATGGCATCGTTTCGTGCCCGCAGTGCACGAGCTAAGCTTACTGCTTCCATTCGCTCGGGATTTAGAGCATTAGTTGTAAGCCGATTTCTCCACGCAGACAAAGTATCAATAGACATCATACCTGACTTATTTTACATGCTATTAAGTCGCAGCCGAATAGAAGAAGCGGTAGATGTTATGAAGCTTTTGTTAGAATTAAGTCAAACTTACAACTCTCTTGACTGTGAAACTTGGTATTATGCACTTTCTATTGATATGATCCTTGACTGTGGATTTCAATTGGAATCTCCTCAAGAAATAAGCCGATTCGCTGAATACGCAATATCGACAGGAAAATTTGCTGGAGATAGCAGAAGGCGTTTAGTAATTGGAATATGGACATATTGGCTTCGCGCAGATATCGAACGTAAGGCTAAACGTTTCGAAAGTGAAGCACTGAATTGGTGTGGTAATGATAGTGATGATGGTTCATTGAAGACCCTAATTAGCGCTTTGAGATTAGCCGAAGGAATGCTAGAAAGTTTAGCTAGAAAAGTTGATGACTTAAAAAAGGTATTACTTTATTAATTATAATTATTAATAAGTTAGAATAAATTTATACTTTTTCCTGATTTTTTTCAATTGAATAATTGTTTTATCTATTAATATATTTTTAAAAGTATAGCATGTCGTATATAGGTGGTGGACCTCATGGAACTACGATCACTAGCCGACAAGGAGCTTATGCGCCTAGAACGTGACTCTAAAGTGCTTAAATCTATATGGCCTAGATGGTTACTGCTAAAAGCTAATTCTTTAAGTTTATCTGGTCGTAATACCGCAACTAATACATTTCTTCAGGTACAACCAAACGCATTCTCATTAAAATCATGTAAGTTTCTGTTCATTTATTAATACTAGATAATTTTTAGGCTTTGGACGAAGCCCGTAAAATCAAGAACCGGTTAGAAGAATCCTTAGCTCGAGCTGCATTTGCCAATTCTCAGTTTTGGATACAAAGTGCAAAAAATGGAACCTTTTTGGAATTGAAAATAGGAGCCGAGCACGCGCGCACATCTTGGCATCAACTCATGTACAAAATAAATAATACAAGATAAGAATAGATTTTTATTAACAATCTTATTATTCACGTAGCATCCAGCAGCGGATTCACACGAGATAAATAATTAGAATGTTAATTATTTTAATTAAAAAAAAACTTAACTAAATACGATTTTTTCTCAAGTTTAGAGTACGTTTTTAAGTTTTAAGTAATTGACTGAGGTCGAATATACCTCAGTATAGTAAATTAGTTAAATTTTTTTTTTTTTCAAATTAGGTAAATACTTTCTTCATGTTTAGGTACATGTCGTTGATGATAAATAAAAAATAAATTCATATACTTAAAATAAGTAATGAGGTACATCTTGGATTCCATGATATATTAATTATTTCTAAGAGCAATTATTTTTACAAGAAACTAACATTATTATTTTGTATTGATATGAAGCATAAAATAACAATTTTATCCGGTCATGACCAATAGTCATGGCAAATTAATTTTTGAGAATCGTTACATGCAGTTCTTTTTATTTATTTATTTTTTTTCAAAATTTGAATAGACTCGTATCATAGCAGATTTACATTTTTCATATGGACAAAGAGACATTTGACAATTTATGTCAACTGAACACAAAATGACCGTGACACATGACAGAAGTTTGTTTTGTTGACGTTTTTTGTTTTGTATCATGTTTTCAGCAGTGGGTCGACACTTAGAACATCGTTTTGGTTAGGCTTCCATTATCAAGCAATTTTAAACTTCATTCAATTGACATAGAGTTCAAATTATTTTGTACTTTTCCAAGACCTAAGGTCAAGTCTGGCTTGCCAACATTTAGAAAAAATAAAAATATTTCTAATGTTGGCCTCTCCGATGTAATCATATATTTAAAAGATTTAATATTTTAGTTTTAATTATTTATTATTATTTCTTCTTTTTTTTAAACCTTATTTTTGTACATTTTAATTTTAAGCTAGTACATTAATAAATTATTTCTTTCTTTCTTCAATTTCTTGTCAATGGTTAAGACTTAAGCATAGACAACGTCTTGATGTTGATTTGTTTGAAATTTGAATTCAAAATGGCGTTTTATTTTATTGTTTTGGTGGATGTTAAACAAAGTTTGTTCTTTGTATATCGTAAATTTTGTTATTTACCTACTCAGTTAATGTACAGTACATTTTTTAATTTGTAATATTTCTGCCAAAAGTGAAAAAAGAAGAAAAAGTGTTATATTGTGTAAACAATGTTAAAATCTTTGTGTGTAATAATAATTGTGATTTGTGACTAAATATTTGCAATATGTACCCAATGACTGTTCTCTAAGGAAGATAAAACATAATAATTACATAAAAATTTATGAGTAACGTCTCTAACACGTCATGTAGAATCAATTGGAGGAGATATTATTATGTCCAAAGAAAACAACGGCTTCTTCATATACAATTCCAATATGGCGATCCGACCGGCAACGATATATTGGTATCGAAATTTAGAACGAGATTTAATAGAAATCCCGCAAAATATTTCAAGGAAAAGTATAAAATGTGAATCTAGTTGTATTCACATAATATTTCAGCCGAATTCAGTTCTACAGGCCTAAATAAAGATATTCAGTAAAATTGAAATGGAATTATCCATTTTTGCTGATAATAGTGTTTTAATATTATATAAAAATGTTATTATATAATTAATATTATAATAAACTTATTGATCTACATTGTTGTTTTATTTTTAATTTCCTATAAATTTGAATATATGGATGAGAATTAGTAGTGTTGTTACCCAGCATCGATAATTTTATCGATATCGATATGAAGTTTTATCGATACTAGCACTCACAAAGAGACATCACTAGCAACGTCTACTTTTTAAATGTTGGCAGCAATGTGGGTCATGTTTGACGTAAACTTTTCATAGGTTGGTACATAAGATTTGACCTAAGTAATACATGCATATGTGTGCGTGAGCTCGAAATCGAAGTACTGAGTGCCGTCTCTTACTATATTACTTGCTCTGTGGTTTTCAGTTTTATACCTATGTAGGTTAAATTAGTTGAGAATTGAAATGTATTTTGTAACCATGTTGTATTGACAGAACTCGTGTTGTTATCAAAAAGTTATCGCAAATGCTCACGGTAACTGAAATCATCTTTATCAATGTATTCATTACATCCTTTCCCTCATTGTATTCTTACTTGTAACCTCGTCTTGTCGTATTTATAGCAAGTGAACTTTAAGGTTTTTATTTTACTAAAAATGTCTCCCAAAATTGTTTTTGTTGGTTTTATAACTTATTCTAATTCCTTGAAAGATCTTAATGCATTTGCCGGTTACTTATGTGTTGAAGACGGAGTGGTTAGTATTATTTTTCTTTTATTGTGCATATTTTTTGTAATTATTATCAGTAAACATATGTTTATTTTTAAATTTTTAGATAACCAAACTAGGTACAAGAGAAGAGTTTGAAAATTTTGAAAGGAAAGGTCAATTCAGTGGGTTTAGAATAAAGCATTTGGGAGGCAATCAGTTTTTAATGCCTGGTTTCATAGATTGCCACACACATGCACCACAGTTCCCCAATATAGGCCTGGGGCTGGACAGACCCCTGCTGGAGTGGTTGGACAAATATACATTCCCGTTAGAATCCAAGTACAAAGATATAGATTTTGCGGCTAGGGTGTATGATAATGTAGTCGTAAGTAGCATTGTTTTCTTATTAGAATATTTGTTTATATAGGAGATTATAAATGAGATATTTTAACAATATTAAATAAATAATAAAATGCTGGAGTCATTTTCAATCTTTTTATATCCAATAAAAGAGGTTTTGAAACCCTCATTATAACACTTTTTATAGCTAATAAGTCTACAGCCTAATTGAAGGAATGAATATTTTAACAATTAACATATTAATTTTTATTGAAACAGAATCTGCTTTTTTATTAAAATAAATGAATATTTGCAGCAAAGATTACTGATAAACGGCACAACAACTGCATGTTACTTCGGTTCTCTGCACAAGGAGGGTAGTTTAGAATTAGTCAAGAGTGCCATAAAACACAAACAGAGGGCATTAGTGGGGAAAGTCAGTATGAATGTGCAAAATGATGCTGGTTACTACAATGATACAGCTACAGAGTTGAAACAGACAGAGGAATTTATTAAAAAGGTCTTGGATTATAAAGTAAGTTTGTATTTTGTCTATTTATTAAGTTGATATGAATAGTTAGCTAACTAGAGACCTTTTTAAAAACATATAACTACAGTTAATTGGATCAAATTGGAATCATTTCCTGATATTTTATCAAAATTAGTCCACCCATTTTAATAGGAGAAGTGCTACCACAGAAATATTGTATTTTTATTTAAATTTATATGTACTTACATCATGGACATGTACTTTTAATATAAAATACATATAATTTTGTTTTTCATTAGAGTTGGAATTGTAGTACATAATATGAAGAAAACGAACTACCTAGTTTCTTTCTACATATTGTTGCAGACAGATTTAGTACAACCCATAGTGACGCCAAGGTTCGCTGTAAGCTGTGATGACAAATTACTGTGTGGTCTAACAGATATCGCCTTAAAATATGATTGTAGGATACAGGTGTGTTTATATTATGAATATTATTTTACATGATATGACTTAGATTATTATACAGAATATATAACCGTCATTATTTTTTATTTAAATAACGGATTTTTAACGCGATTTATTCATACGGGCAGAATAAATCGCATTTTATATTCGCTAGAAAGCATTTTTTTAATGAATAATGTTCGCGTTAAATCAACAAAAGAAAATACTAAATATAATTTAATTTTTAGAGCCACGTCTCGGAAAATACGAAGGAAATAGAGTTTGTATTAACTCAATTTCCTGGTTGTGCTAACTACTCTGATATTTATGATAAGTGCGGAATATTGACAAACAAGGTAAGGAAACTGCATTCTATACAATAATCAAGGGCATTTTCTTCATTAATACTCACTAATAATTTATTATAAAACCATTTGCATTGAAACTTAAGTTTATATTTGCAATATTAGTCAACCTTTAGTAATAATAGCTTTATGAGCAAGGCACGATATATAAATAGAAACAATATGAAATAAATTTACACTCAAGGTCTCAAAATTACATTTTAAATTACATTATAATGACTCTTTCATACAGGTCTAAAGATCATGAATTAAGTTGCTTCGCCATCTCCATCTCCACGCAAACTAGGCTCAAAATGTTTTGCTCAATATTTAATAACATATTGCGATGATTTCATCTGAATTTGATGGCAACAACGCAGTTATAAGAGCCCTAACACTTAAACTAAACAGAAAAAAAATCCTCCATCGGTTTTACGCCTCTATTGAGGGATATTTCAAGTTCAAACGTGTTTTTTGATCTATAAAAGTAATTTCCAGATACTAAGGTAATTTAATAAAACGCATCTATGTGACACTATTCATCTTGCAAATAAAATTAATATTCCATAACACTTGGTAACTTTTCATAATACCTATTTCAAACAGACAACATTCTTAAAGAAAAGTCTTTTAACGCTAACTAAACTCATTTAAGTCAAAATTTGCTTCAAAGAAGTTTGTTGTGACTACTAAAAATCTTAAGGCTCGTATCATCATCATTCACGTAAGTGGTGTATATGGGGGAAATGTCATATTGACAGTTCAAGGGACATTAGTAAGTGTCAAAAGTGTAAACATCTTAATTTGTGCATCTTATATACATCATAAACTGTATCTCATTCCTATTCAGTTCCTAAATTTCATATTAAAATTCAAGTAAACTCGAACTAATAGAACATAACACCCGATCTAATACTACATATTTTAAAGAGCATTTTTTTGTGTTTTGATCGTTATGATGTCAACTCAAAAACTAACTCGCACCATTTTTTAATGCGTACCTTTACCAAGTACAGGTCTGATTTTGTTATTAACTGAATAAAACGTTGAAACCAATAAAAGACGCCCCAGTAATGCAATGGACATGGTGCAAGGCAAATAAAACACACATTCTTATATCAAATGTATATTTATTACTGTAAATAATTCTTAGTTATAACAATTTCCAGTGTATAATGGCGCATGCAGTATTCCTTTCACAAGAGGAGCAGAGGTTGTTTGCTAAAAAGGGGGTATCCGTCGCACACTGTCCTGCTTCTAACACAAGACTGAGATCCGGCTTGTGTCCCGTTAGACAACTTTTAAATAACAATGTCAATGTTGGACTTGGCACTGGTATATTTATGTATATTTTGCTTAACTTTCGGATTCAAGAGTGCAATTTTAAATGCATTAACGCTTTTTATTGCAAAACATGTTATCGGCACATGCAATTACGAATGGCATACTAGGACGATTGCCTTTGTAATCTTTCCTTGTCCCTATATTTATTGCACTTCTTATCTTTGTAATTGCATATTCTTATGATGTGTATAAATAACAAATTGATACTTATAAGCTTCAATGTGCACTTTGCCCTTTCGTGTTTATTCTGGAGGTTTAATACCACTTTTATATACCCTAACGGCATATAAGACATGCCAAGGACTATGCTATATTTACAAGGGACACAATGACCCTTAATTTTAAATTCCTTAACGCTTCAATCCTATCCTCGATAACTTTAACCATGTTTAGATTTTTTAGTTATATCTAGGTGACGTATCTTCCAGAGGGTAGTATATTTTCATTTCTACCCTCGAATAATAATAATATGTTTCTAGATGTGTCGGGTGGTGATAGCGCAAGTATATTGGATGCATTAAGGCGCGCAATGGATGTGTCCTCTCATCTCGATATGCAGGGAAATGGCGGGAGTGCCCTTGATTGGAAAGAAGGTTTTTTCCTGGCAACACTAGGTGGCGCTATTGGTAAGCTATTATACACTAAGCAGATTACATATTATGAAGTTATTATAGAATGGATACTTGCGTAATTTCATTATTTTTTTTTAATCTTGCATGCTTGCAGTGTAATTTCTGTCATTCGACGTAATATGTACCTTTTAATAGACAATATGGCCTTTACAACAATTTAAAAAAAAGACGGATTGCACTCCGGGAGTGCCGGCAGAAGTGAAGACTTGATTATTAACGTTCAGCATGTTTGATATTTTGGAATGGTATCCGTCTAACGCATGGAATATAAGGGCTAAAAAAAAACCATCCGTCTTACGCTTTTTCGATCAGGCCACGTGTCCTGACGCGAGTTTAAGATTTTATACCCAACGCCGCTAAATAATGATTAAAATAAATACATAATAATATATGAATTAATTTCATTTCAGCGTTAAACCTCGACGATAAAATCGGTAACTTTGCTGTAAGCAAAGAGTTTGACGCGCTTGTCATAGACGTGTTCCAAGGCCAAGTAGACGACTACGGGTATCCCATAGCAACGAGCGAAGAGCACATTATGCACCTCCTACAAAGATTCCTTTATGTAGGAGACGACAGAAACATAGTACAAGTTTACGTTAAGGGAAAAATAGTGAAAGATATTCTGTGATTCATTGTGATAATTTTACAGTACCTTTATATTATATCCGTGATGTATGGCATTTAACCAGTGATAACATTTATTAATTACATATATAGAATAGATTTATTAGCGAAATATATACATTCCAGTGAGCAATTTATTTTTACAATTAATATACCATGTGTATTTTTTATAATATACCACTATGAATAAATAGTTAATTTCATTATAAAACTATGTTTTTATTGAAATCAACAAAACCTTTTAATTCCTTCAAAATCCTCAAATCAGATAATTTGAAAATTAAAAACTTCACTAATTTCAGTAGTAGCTAGTTTTGCATAAAAATAAGAAACTATTTTTAATTGAACTAAGGTAAATTGAAGCTACCCTTTTTTTTTCTCGATATTTAATACAATTTCGTCATGAGTCATCTTTCTTAGATCATAGAAGGTGATATATGTAGTATATTTACCAATATCTAGGTTGCTTTGGCAACAATCTTATAATTTTTATTATTTGAAGTGACATCTTTAATGATAAATGTAGATAATAAAAGAGAAATATTGATTTTTAAGATGGGTAAGATATCAAATAAAACACATTACTTCATACTTATAATTTCGTGTAATTATTAAAAATTTTAATATTATAAGGATGTGCAAATACAGTGTGTCCATGTAAAAGTAATTTACAAAGCAAAAACCGTATAATAATACTTAAAACAGATACAATATAACAGAAATACTTCTTCGTGTAGTGCAAAAATTTAAACAATAATCGATACTTACCTAAATAACAAACATTTCCATAAAACAATGTCACGAACAGTTTCATTATTATTGTGATAAATTTTAACAATGTCCTAATTTTACCGAAGATAAGTGAGATCTTAACATCTACATGACGGATAATACTCAAAGAACTGGTACAAATCGGTGGAATGATAACGTCAACATATTCGAGTGTCAATATAATACAAACACTAAACAGTCTTATAAAATCAATTTCATTAACCTAATCTAAATTATAAACTCAACTTAGCGTAAAATACACTTTCAATTTAAGCTAATTTAAAAAATAGGACGCACGTGAAAATATAGAATATTTATTCAAAAATATAATACTTCGTCTCCGCTGTACATAATATTAGAATCTGTAAGAGCAAATAAACAAGCGTTTTCCGTGTATGTACCTACAATCATAAGTTCATTCAACTATTTAAATCTATATCTAGCCAATGAACACAAGCTTGGACGTCTATCCAAGATATCGTATAGTTTCACTACGTTTACATATATATGTTACGGCTAAAGGTAGGTGAGAACATAAACTTAAGATTAGCCGGCTAAACTTAGGTTTATTTTCGACGAGGTGTTAATGTTAGTTTGTTCTATCTTTAGCCGGCTAAACTTAAGTGTAACCGCAGGCCCGTGGCTAAAAATGTCGGGGTGGGTAGATTTGGTTACTATAATACATGTAAGGAACAGGGCGAGTGTTTTCTGGCACTTCGCCGGCTGCTGCCGCAGCACGCTCGCTGCGCTCGCTCGGCTCGTGCGGGTCTTAAGAGTTCTAACCTAACCTAACCTAGCCACCAGCTTTCTGCCCTGAGTCGGGGTGGGTAGATTTGGTTACTATAATACATGTAAGGAACAGGGCGAGTGTTTTCTGGCACTGTGCGGGCCCCTCAAGCCCTCCACCGGCCCGGCGCTAACCAAATCTACCCACCCCGACATTTTTAGCCACGGGCCTGCGGTTACACTTAAGTTTAGCCGGCTAAAGATAGAACAAACTAACATTAACACCTCGTCGAAAATAAACCTAAGTTTAGCCGGCTAATCTTAAGTTTATGTTCTCACCTACCTTTAGCCGTGACATATACAACATCAAATTTATGATAGGCGATAGCCTCAACTTTCAATATCTGAATATATCTATATTAAAAATACTACAGAAAATGCACATAGAATGATTAGGGACAGGTATGAGCCACAACCTTTTCCATAAAATAACATTGAGCTGCCTTCCGTTAACCAAATAAAAACAACTCTCACATAATAATAAATTGCTAGAGATCTACTTCTGCCGATTTCATTAACTTATTTTATAAAAGCACGTAAGTGCATATTTAACTAATAAAGAAAAAGTAACAAAATTGCATTTATAAGCCGACTTCAATGGGCATATCTCTAGCAATACAGTAAAACTGTAATAACAAATTTAACAGTCTTAAAGTAAAATCATACCAATGACATTTATGTGCGAATAATTTTATAATTTAGTTATATGTATTTACACTTTTAATAAATCGATAACATACATCGTTAAGATTTAGAAGCGAAAGAGTCGGCTATGCTAAGAGTGGAGTTATCTATAACCCCAAAAATATAGAATAAAAATGTATCTTAAAATCTCTTAACTCGACTGGCTTCGAATAATATAAGTATATAAAACGATCATACAACTAACAACTTCACATTTCTAAACATGTTACAATATTCATAAGAGATTTCACAATCAACTAGCACCTATAATAATACGTCAGAAAAGTATCCAACTGTATTTATCTAACAATTGGTTAAAGTATAAATAGTTTAAATTCGATACTGTTTGATGTTATTTGTACTATTGCATAATAGACATCTGACTACATTGCAAAGGTAAAAAATATACATGTACATTTAACTTTGAGATATTATTGAAGACTAAAATATCTGTAGTTGACTTTTTTTATCTCGATGAGATGATTAAATATTATAATTTCAAGAGAAAGGGTTCGTAAACAATCAGTCTTCATGTGGCTTGACCAGAAAAGTCTATTATAAATAATTGTGATGTTTAATAATCAAGCCACTATGTTTTGGTTTAGAGTGAATAAAGAAATTAAATTACGAGGTAGAGAGAAATGCTGAAATGTTCTTTAGTTAATACATATTTTAGCACACATTAATTATTAAATCTAATTTAACTTTATATAATCATCGCCCCGTCTCATTTCTGAGACCAGCTTCTTCTGAGGAGATTAAATCTTTAATTCTACTTTAAAATATTACACTAACCATATTATAGTATATAGTATGATGTAAATATTTACAGGAATGTTATGATTTTATATCTATGTCAAGTCCAAATTTTGTTCGTTAAGACTACCCTCCTCTACTTATAAAATAAAGGAACATAAAATAGTTGCGTTCGTCATTACATAATGGCACATAATCTTATAAAGCTTTGTGACTTTTCTTTCAGTAAGTAATAATTAATACCTATTTTTATAAAAAGAAATTTATAATAAACCTTAAATTTTATATTTTTTTGTTAATAACATTCAAAAATAATAAATGTTGCAGGTTGTTTTTAAATTTTACTAATGTTTCTCATAATCTATTACTTTATTATTTTGGCATGGTTTCTCGATTATTTTAAAATTTTATCGAATATTTCAAACATTTCGTACAATAGAGAGCATATCAAAAAGATTCATATAAAAGTTCTATTAATATAAAATGTGTTAAACAAAATTAATAAATCAAGTGAAAACGTCTTCACAAAATTTTAAAGCGCCAAGGGATCGTCCTATTTTGTATTTACTATAATTAAGACAATATAATTGTACCAGTATACTTCAGAATAAACAAAATCCCTGAAAATATAAGTTTTTCATAAACATCTTGTTACTCGCAATGATTGTATGATACAGTAATCCTTTTATTTTATTGCTTAGTTACAAAAAATAAATCCTGTTATAAGATTATCCTTTCATAATATTCGAATTTTTAATACCCAAGTGTGACATGCGCATATGAAAATATGTAGGAATTATACAAAATTTTTATACAACACATATAGGTACAATTCAATGAATGCAATTTTTTAAGGATAAAAAATATCAGGATTAATTAGTAATAGTTCAAAACATTAGATCGATTGTGTTCTAATTTATCACAAAATCACAATGCTGTTGCATTTAGGAATTGTTAATGGATCGTACATTTGTGCGGACACGTTCCAATTTAGGGTCGGTGCATACAGGTCGATTTTCGAAGACATAATATATCGAGTTACAATACAAGATGTAGAATTTGCATTGTGTGCATTGTTCCTTATAAAAGGTACAATCCGTGTCAAATAACTTTGATTTGCTAACTTCCCAATACTTGAAAGTTGGAACGTGGCTTGAAAAGTATGAATGTTACTTATATTGGTCTATAAGATTTACTTTTAAGCTTTTAATGGCTGATATTGCTGCAGTGCCAACAAAGTTATATGACCCGTATTGTGTATTAGTTTAATTACTCGCAATTCGTGTGAGGACAATTCTGGTACAGTGATAAGTCCACTGTAGGGTTACCAGAAATGAAAATTGTTAATTACTCAAAACTCAAGGAGTATCTACTGAATTAAAAACAAAAAATTGATCAAAATCTTAATTTTATCCCATATAGTTTTCTGGTAACCCCACATACAATATAGTTTTACCACGTTAGTAACAATATTAAACACGTCGTTAGTTTGATTTTGCATACCATTTCGGGTTGGATACTATTCACTCACAGATTATTACACTGCGCGATAAATAAGTTAAACTTCAGACTGATTTCAGTGCATTTTGGGTGTTGAAAGATGTTAAAATCATGCTAATAAGTAATAATCTTTACATGTTTGATAAGGCTTAAATGTAAATGTGTGCGATTGATTGAGGTCGCCATTTTGATTTCTACTACTTATGTATCGCGCAGTGCAATGACGTAACCACAGACTATAAACTAAACAGGACAGAAAATTATCGGACAATACAGAATAGAGCTTTTTTAAATCGTTTACAACTTCGGTATATGCATTTGAGTTGTCTAGTTTAATCTATAGTGATATAGTCGAATCTTCAAATATGAGTGTCCTCACTTAACTTCTCTACGATCACATAAAATTTAAGCATTTGCATAGCAGTACTGGCTGCCGTACGGATAGATGAGAAACTCAATATTTGTAGTTGTATAATCTGGACAGCGGTTGTACAGCCAAATTATAGTTACGTGGTTGTAAAACCGTTACTAAAAGTGAGCGCGTGCAAAAATATCACGGACAGGCCGCCACGCTGCCACTTTGACTTACTCTGCTAAATGAGAAATTCATATTTGTTGTGGTTACATAATCTGTACAGTTACACCCAAATAACGTTTATCCATAAAGAGTTAGGTTATACAATCATAGGATTATACACCGATTATAAAGGTTAACGCGTGCAAAAGCACCGCGGACAGGCGTCCGGTCAGGCGGTCACTTTACGAGGTTGGAGAGCGATCGGGATCTCAGTGTCGGAGTGTGTGAGCGCGCGGCACACGCGAGCGCGCCGCGAACGTCGCCGCGAGCTCCGGCGCTCGCCGCCTGGCCGTGTACGTGGTATTATATTGGTTGTACATTTTAATGTACATGTGTTTGCATTTCGAATAGGAATACGTGTCGATCAAAGTGTGGATGTAGTTTGTAATTTAAATAGTTAATAAGGAATAAGGAACGTCTTTAAAATAGAGAGTTAAATGTATGAAACGGATTTTTTTTTAGTATATTCTATATCCAGCCTGTATACATGAATATAGATAATTTCAAGTGATCAGTGCTGATTAGTTACTAATGTACGTCACAGTATTAGAGGGTTATCCACATTCATATTCGAAATGCACACGTGATTAAAACAAGATATAACGTCTGCGATGATATGTGCTTCAAATGGATTAAAACGTGCTTTAGGTCTCAATATGAAATGAGTGTTTTAAAAAGCGTTATTTGTTAAAATTTATATTATATTGGTAGAACGAAAACATTTGAATACATTATTACCAGTTATTTTGATAAGCACATACAAACGCAGCAGTTGAAACTTACCATAAAGAATAAAAATACCCGGACACTACAATCAGAAACGGGATAATAATGATTTTCAACACATATAATAAAGGAAATACATTAGAGTACATTAAACTACAAATACTTTTTTAAATAAGCTTTAAAATAATGTTGAAGGAAAATAAATTCCAAATTATTTTTGAATGTAGTATCTAGGCAAACATAAAAAAACTGCGGTTGCAAAGAAATGCTAATTATTTTTTTCCTATAAGGCGATACGAACAATATTTAAACCCATAAATACATGCAAAAGAGATCTATTAATAAAAAATACTTGGTACTTCACTATATGTACCAATAAATGCATAATTTTAAACAAAATGCTACTCCGTTTTAGCAATACATAATTTTCATATTACATCTGCTGTTTTCACTTAATATTTCATTATTACAATACATGAAAAGAAAATTTCGTTGTCTTGCTCTAGCAATAGTCCTTTACTTATCATCGAGAGTACTTTTTAATTATTTATTCGGAATTTTTAAGTATTGATTCCTGGCTGTCTTAAATCTTTGTGAGATATGCATAATTCAAAACACATAACGTAATATTGAAGTGAAATAAGTTTTTTTTTTTAATATTCTAATAAGCAAATCTACAAACCTTGCTTATAAGCTCGTGTTGCTGATATGGAAGAATATTCTCAAAACACATAAAAACGAACAATAAAAGCTTGTCAATCGTAAAAATGCTTGGCAAAAAGCCAACATCAGTATAATCGTACCTAATATAATAAAATTATCAAAAACGATAATAAGTTTAAAATCATTAAAATACAAACATGCCTAATGAACATAATGCGGAATCAGGAGTATAGTAATATTAACATAGTGTTGATATATAAAGAAACATGCTAGCGCCACAGTAGCATATTCTGAATAATTAGATGCCTATATTTTATAGTCTTCGTACGATATCATACAAAAATTCTCATTTTCAAAAAACAATGCAACATCTGACATGCGCAAAAGTTGCAGTCACAAAAACATTTAAATAATATGTACAGAATTAAAAACATTTTTAAGATAAAAGGCACAAAACACAATTACATGCAGACGCGTTACACATAGAACTATACACATAACACATACATTCCAAGCTGAAGCTACCCTTAGCGTCAATACTGTGTCAGTAAGCGAGAAGACATTTCACCCCTGTAATTTAACTGCGAAGAAAAATTTTCACGAAACATAGTTATAAACAACCGATCCCAATTCGACCAACAAAATCCCAAATCCACAACACCAAACGATACACCAACGTACAGTCCGC
Organism: Colias eurytheme; assembly: GCF_061535395.1. Lineage (NCBI taxonomy): Eukaryota > Metazoa > Arthropoda > Insecta > Lepidoptera > Pieridae > Colias > Colias eurytheme. The sequence goes on along the minus strand of NC_142999.1, from coordinate 4,331,145 downwards.
AAAATGCCTTCACGTACAACCAAGAAGCTTATATCTTATACACTGAAGAATTCAGTATGACCATTAAACTTGTAACAAGAAAATATGGCCTTGAATGACGCCTGTATGTTTTTTTATCCCTTTCACACCAACTTGCCAAATTAGGTGTAGGGTAGGTAATCTGCAGTGTATTAGATAAAAGCTTCTTGCGTATTACACAGTACCGGTGCTGGGGCCCGCTCGCGTACGGCGTATCAGAACAAGAACTCTAGGCAGGCGACAAGGACGTATAGCGCGGTGTTCTGCGGCTCGCAGGCGGGCGGCTGCGGGCGGCGGGGGGGTGCGGTGCGGGGGGCGGGGGTCGGGCGCGGGAGGGCGGGGCTTGTACCGGGGCGGGGGCGGGGCGTGTCCAGTGACGCGGCCGGTTGCAGGAACCATTCGGAGCGCGTCTGCATCCGCGCGCGCTGCCGCTCGTGCACCTGCGGCACGCTCAACGTCACCCGCGCCAGTGACGCGTCCTTGTGCAACGTGGCACCACTGTTTTTACGGGACTCTTCTAACTTGGACGACAATTTTCAAGTGAAACTTCTTTAGGCGCGTTGAGTAAAATTTCAAGGACGCGTGATGGCAATACCGTCACGTCATCGAGTTAGGCGACAATTTAGGTATTTTATAATCTTGCCAAAGAAGTTTCACTTCTGACACGTGTGCTCGGCACACACGCTCTTTTTTTAAAGATCGGAGTTTGTCTTGTTTTTGGTGGATACCGACTCCAAAGTGTTAGATTTTACAAGTGTTATTTACAATTTATTGTAATTTTATGTTTGCAATATTAAACAGTGATACCATGTTATTCCAATATCAACGGATCTTTACTTTAGAACAACTATACTGAAAATTGTACATTGTTTGATTTAATTTAAATTAAAATCATGTTTACAATTTTTTATTATAATCAGATCTACTTAGAAGCACGATATTTTTAGTGCAGTTGATCTGAAAGCACGTTCGAACCGTTCAATTCAACGACAGCCGATATTTTCAGTAAATAAAAAAATATAATACTTAAAACAAACAAGCAATAGCTTTAACTTGATTTATTGAATTAAACAATTCGAGTTGTCTCCTGTGTAAATCTTACCTAATAATAACACTTTATTTTACCAAATCCATATTTACCATCAAAATTATTGTAACTAATATTTCTCATAAGTACATAAAATTCAAATCAGCATTCACTTCGCAGTCATATTCACTCATGTCGAATTATTAATTCAACCATGTTAACCTATTATCTAATATTCACTGAACATGTAAATCCACGAACACTCCACGATAAACAACTACCAAAATACCTAACATAGACCGTTAATATGTTAGAATAATAATGAAATGTTAGTTATAAACCTTAACCACGATTAGTTACACACGGAAACTTTTTAATCACTATACACTAACAACCTTTAATTATTAGGCTTTATCATAAAAATGTTTTTCACTCTGAAACAACCTACGATCACAATAAATATCATAAAATACGAAGATAATACAAATTTCAACAGCGGGATAAAGTAAAAATACCATAGCAACAGATGGACCTAAATACCTACTGCAAACAGATATCGCCATGCGAAGAATTTACGTAAACCGTTTACGAATTATATCGAATATAAGTTACCGTTAGGGTAAATGTCGTTAAGTATTAATCAAAGGAATCATTTAAGAATCAAGAAGAGATTATAAAGATAAGAAAAACATTTTTTATTGACAAGATTTTTTTTGAAGTGAAAACTTCTTTAGCGGCGTTGGGTATAAAATCTTAAACTCGCGTCAGGACACGTGGCCTGATCGAAAAAGCGTAAGACGGATGTTTTTTTTTTAGCCCTTATATTCCATGCGTAAGACGGATACCATTCCAAAATATCAAACATGCTGAACGTTAATAATCAAGTTTTCACTTCTGCCGGCACTCCCGGAGTGCGACCCGTCTTTTTTTTTATTTTGATGACGATTTTTAACAAAAAAACTTTTTTTTTTCAATTACTTAACGCCATTTACCCCCAGGCCACTTGAATTCGATTATAAACCTTTTTTTTTAATATGGTAAACGGTTCACATAACAGGGCAACACAGAAACAGATCCATTATGTGATATGTATCTACAGGTGGCTACGGAAACAACTTCACCATTAAAGTAATATATCCCTCAGAGTGCGCTAGAATTTAAACATACATTTTTATATATCCCACAACCACTGTATATCTATATAAACAAGTTTAATTAAATTAAATGTACTCAAATCTTTGTCAAATAATCGATAAATTCTATGAACTGTTTCAGTACAAATTACTGACCCCAGAATCTTCCTTTTTGCATTTGATTTCTTTAGCTACAAAAGCCAAAGTTCAAATTTATGAAAATCTTGCATGACCTGATATTTTTGGAACATAATTTGGTAACTCAAAAAAATCTATTTTTCCCTAGATTGAATATTTACCACCAAAAATCATATCGTAAACATAGCCCTAACCTTCATACCCTAAAATAGTGACATAAACATCAAGTCAACTTTAGGTCACATTAATCCTAGCCTCTACAGGAACACTGATAAAAAAAACAAACTCCAAGGACCACACTGTCAGGTGTCACATTAATGTGTCTGTCTGTCAACATCAAAGTCCAAAGTACACACTCGCGTAATGAGGTCCAAAGTACACACTCGGGTAACGAGGTCCAAAGTACACACTCGGGTAACGAGGTCCAAAGTCCACAATTACTTAATCTATTTATTTCTTACCTGCGGCAAGTACGAGAGGCTCTTAGTGCTCTCCGCGTACTTGTTGATTGCGCGCAACTCCTCTAGCGTCATGTGCGGGCTCGAGTTACTGCACGACGACTGTGATGAGGAGCTCACTGACACCTGGAATGATTTGTTAAAGTACACTCAGTTTTGGAAAAAATTGTGTGCGTGCTTATTAAGTGATGTTTATCCTTGTTTTTTTTTTAAATATATAGGTAAGAAAAATATTATTGCTTAATTTGTAGTGATAACACAGAATACTTAATAGTAGCTAACGCTACAGAACGGACACTCCGCCTCCCGCCAAAAGTAAACACTTACCTCACCCCGCACGATCATGAGTTGCTTGTGCTAGCGCTTGTGTGTGACGCAAGTCACAAATGTGCCAACCCTAAAGCTTTAACACACACATTTGCACTCTGTTCAAATGTCTAATGCTAGTGTGACTGTCAAAACGATAATTTTGTATGGACTGTCCGGGGTGTGGTGATAATTAAAAAGAGTACTAAATTGAACTGGAAATGGATAACTTACATATTTATACAATCATGTATCTGATAATATTTTCCTTATCATTCATAGAAATAACATTGCAAAAGAGCATTGTGCAGTTTGCAGACCGTGAGTAAGCAAATTTTAATACAATGCATTAAAATATTTCTCATGCATTTAACATGATAATATGAATATCAAATCGATAATTTGTAAAGTATGTTTTAATATATGAGATAACATATATATTAACTCATATATTAAACATAATTTTCAAATTTGTGTAATTACACACAATAAAAATGGCACAGTTTTGACCCTTCACACCATCTGCATCAGTCCTGTAAAACTATAAGTCTGCTTTGAATATAATTTTACAGTCTATATTCAAAACAGACTGTTTACACAAATTAAATCAGTTTTAACCGACATTCTAAAAAAAAACACACTACTATCTATACGAAGCATTCACATTTATACAATTCTTTTCTTACCTTAAAAACGCTCTCTTCCAAGGAAATCGACAGTCGTGTACACGAATCCAACAAGCTATGTTCTGGAATGATCCCTAGCCCCAGGGCCCCCCCTCCCCCCGCGCCAACTACGCCCATGAGTGCTGGCATTGACTGGCATTCTTCTGATTTTGACAACGCTATAATAAATTTATGTAATATTATTTTTGTTAAACGATCAAATGCTTTTCAATTGTTAAAATGTATTTGAAAAGAACACAATTCAATTTCAAGCTGCATAGCATGTGGAATATGCCGTTCCAAATATTTATTTGAGTTGGTATAAACCGATTGCGAGAAAAGGTTGTAAAACTCTCATGTAATTATTATCTATTAATTATTATGATCGATTATAGCAAGAAATTTATATTGTCAACAAAAGTAGGTAGAGATAAACTACGATAACATGGCGCGCCCCTCCAAAATTCAAAACGTTTGAAAGTATTTGTGAAAGTATTTACAATGCACCACCCAGATTCACAACGCATGTGTGCGTAATGAGACGGCCGTCAAACAAAAACAAATCCACGGATTTGTTGCTCGACTAGTCACGCTCTAATCGCTCATTATTATTAGTAATGGCGCTGCACTGACGTATTCTATGAAAACGACACGTGCGTTGTCTTGGGCGCTCGGCAACTTATGATTAGTTGACCAACAAATCTGGACGTAAAGTACTAAAGACGAATACGTACAACTACATACAAACTCCTTCGTAAGGATGTCACTACACACATTGAAACAGTAATTTGGAGGGGCGCGCCATGTTATCGTAGTTTATCTCTACTACATAATATGACCAAAAATAAAACATCTTCAGAAGGATTTCAGTATATACATACTTGAATTTATAAATCACTCTCGTATGAAAACAAACAAAAAAATAATAAATTTAATTTAGTTTGAATATAATATTAAATATAATATTGTTAATTTAAAGGTATTAAATGATGTAATACGAATATGTGATGCGATGACAAACAGATACGTGATTATTATTTCAATGCAAACATTAACATAGTATTAGTATTCGAATGATGTTATAAATGAAATATAAAACTATTTTATTATGAAACACAAATTAATCAAAACTACAGTATGTACTTATCCACCCCCTTGTTACATGTGTACGACAATTTGTTATTTAATTTTATAGTTCGAACTCACCAAAAATTTTGACTTTACAAGTAAAATTATTATTAAGTATTTTTAGCGACTTTAAGGGGTTTCATGAACACGACCTGTGGAAGATATTGTTGACTGAAAACCGGTTTTTAAACCCATTTAAAACTGACCATTACGCTATTTTATGTAAATAATATTTAGTGTGATTAATAATTCTAACACAAATTATAACATGATTTTGGTAAATTAATTATTCCATGCATCATACTCATTTTGTCGTATTATTTTGTAATTAAGAACATTTATATGCAAATATGTAAATATATTCTACTAACCTTCCAAATTATACTTATTCCCCCATCGGTCGCATTCACACTGCAACCAGGTTTTTTCAGCTTCCAGTGATAATTGTCCTGAAAGAAGTTATAAGATTTTTAATGACAAAATATTGCAATTCCACATTTACTTGTATGTTAGTGTATCATACAATAAAACAGTAAATTATACAAAACCTATTTACGTAGGTATAATATGGAGTGATTGTAGGATTATCATCAATCATGTCTTCATTTAGACCATAGTTCCTTCTACACAAATTCCATTTCATAAAAAAACGAAACATAACCAAAAAATTACGACAATACATCTTACAATTTACAAAATGTCCACATCAAATTGTATAACAATCCCAACAATTACGAATCAAAAAAGTAAACTCCATAAAGGTTATTAGTCTTTTCGGGATGTTTTTGCGTACAAAAATCAACTTTACCGCGTATTTCTAAAACCGTGGGATTGTTAATTTTTCACACCATTCAAACGCGTCGTGTTTTCTGAAGACGCGCATTGTTTCTGTTTTAATCGTTAAAACATTTTTGATGTTATACCGCAAGTGTGCTAATAATTACATGGATTACATGCAAATTAATTTATGAAACAAAAGATTTTGAAACTTGATTTTGCGGATTGCACGATTATTATAGCGATGAAGCTAATTGTAAGATAGATAAGATTTAACTAGATCATTTTTTGTGCCATACTTGAAGCATATTCTTAAACGTTATGAAAGAACTAACACATATCTTTCTACTTCCTTTAACATAAGGTAAATTCTAATATAAACATAGTGCGACCATATCATGGCCTTAAGTTATTTGAATTCACTAGGGGACATGTTTTATCAAAACAACAATAAATGGTTGTAAATAGTACAGCTACTTTATCTGTCTAGGTAGCGAATTGTGACCTTTATTTTATCAGTATCATCGACATTGATAATATTAAATTCGATTTAGACTTAACCTAAAATTAATTTATCTCACGTTTTTCACCTAACCATAACAAACGACAAGTTTGAAATTCATCGAATTTAAACTACACATGCACATGAATTAAATAATTAACACCTCCTTAGTCCTTACACATTCATAAATGAAATATTATTAATATTAGTCACATAAGTTTAAACAAATGCTTAAATAAAAAGAGGTCAATTTTGCATCTATTGTAATAGCTATTCAGCAATAAGACCGCCTACTTTACCCTAAAACATTTAACATCATTTATGCGCATATGCAGGGCAGTTGTCCTCACTGGAGTGCTCGCTCTACATGTCAAACTTTGCCTGACAACACATCCGCATATAGCGAAAACCGCTGATTGCAGATGAAATGAGGAAAAAAAAAATTACGCGCATACGTCAATAAATAAGAAATAAACTATTATCTACATCCACTTACTAGCATACGCCTCTTGATCCCTATGATGTCTGGGCGGCGGCGGGTCCCTAAAGGAGCATATCCACTCATCCTTAACCCGCAACACGCGGCCCGTGACCCGCGCGTAGTACTCGTAATTGTCGCGGCCGAACAGATCGCCCGCGCTGAATTGTTCTATGAGCTGTCGCATTATGCGTGTTGCCACCTGGGGGATAGTTTATTTGTTTAAGGGCCGATTTTTCAATGCTTGGATAAAACTTATTCGTCGAATATTGTATAAAATTACCATTTTAAAAACCTATTCTAATTGCCTGTATTTGACAGTTAACGTAACATTTTAATATTATCGTGTAATACTTTATTGGACGGATAAGTTTTATCCAAGCATTGAAAAATCGGCCCTAAGATATGTAGGAGAGAATAGTATGAAGAGAAATGTGTACTGAATAAAAAGTGTAAAAATGTAGACTTTGTAAAGCCCAAAGAGGTCGCTAGCGTTGAATTTTCCCATGAGCTGTCGCATTATGCATGTTGCCACCTGGGGGATAGATTCTAAGTTTTATATATAGGACTGAAAACTTGATTTATGCCTTAGGTATATATAGAAGAGAAGTGTGTAGAAATGTGTACTGAATAAAGAAGAGTGTAAAATATTTAGTTGTGTAGCTCAAAGAGATCGCTAGCGCTGAATTGTTCTATGAGCTTTCGCATTATGCGTGTTGCTACCTGATGGATAGTTTGTTATATGTTTATGGTATGTAGGAGATAATAGAATGAAGAGAAATTTGTACTGAAATTTGTGTAAAATATGTAGTCGTGGAGCCCAAAGAGAGCAACGGCGCTGAATTATTCTATGAGCTGTTGTAATGGAATATGTAATACATACAAATAACATATGGCATGGACCATGTTCATAATACAAGTTAGAATAGCTGCAACATATGAAACTACATAGAAATGGTAGTTCTGCGAAGTGGGGCTACGTCGCGGTCGTCTTGGGTTCATAGTAGTTGTGTAAAATGTGTTTAATAGCTACATAATATAATTTGAGGATACAAATTTTACGTTTTTTTATCATATGATAATAGCTTTTAATTGAAATTAATGCTACAATAACCTACAGGAAGCTAAAACAATATTATATCAATTATCAAAGATAAGTGCGTTGGAACACTTAAAAATATTGACATAGCGTGACAAATAAGCTGTATAAGATAAATAGAAATTGTTTCTAGAAAGCCATAAATCACACGTGCGTCATAATTAAATATACGTTTAGATGAGTCAAGCGATAGCAGGATGTGAGTAACGAATTTTTGTGAATTAACCTCTTATCTCTGGCATATATAATTATATAAATTAGTGGTAAAGTAAAGAGGCAAGAACATTTACAGCAATAATAGCGACGTCATAAAGAACAACTCCACTGTAATATTGAAAGACATAGACGACCCTTATTTGGTTCAGGGCTTATTTATGAGCGGTTAATTTTGTATACATTTAACGGCTTGTCTGTGAGCAAGCCCTAATATGCGGAAAATGTGAGGCGTAAGCACTAAATTATAATCACATATACAAATTACAAACATTGCAAGCACAGCTTTAAGGGACGGGCTTTCTACAAAAAATAAATTGTAACTAAAGACTTTTTCTATATTAAAACGCGCTGGCTGCACTTATTTAATAGATTTCATCTATCGATATAATATAAACCGTAATTATTATGTAAGAACCAATATCATGTTTTAACTTATTTTCAAAGTTTTCAAAGATCCGCTTTCACCTCAAATGTCTGCTTTACAAACCTCACTATTTGTAAAGCGCAAATAGCATAAACCTAGAGAGCAAATAATTGATTCTAGCGTAAGACTTATAGGTTCTCAGTTCTAACAATCTAGATAAGGAAAAGCTAATCATCTACTTTATTTAAAAATAAAAAAAAGAGATCGAGATGATACAGATCAAAGGAACGCTTGATTTTACTTTGCTACACTATAAGATTGAACGAGGACTGTCTCTATGCTCATACCTATTACACATACACTACTACACTAATAATACTGTAATACGATGAATACTTACACACACTTCGGCCTTCGGTTGCATGTATTGAACAATTGTGTTTAAAGCTATTTACAAGAAGCATCAACTAAATTATACATAATGTTAAGACACTCGTGAACGAAATTGTAATTCAACAATTAATTAACAAAATTACAAAATATAATTTACCTAAAAAAAAACTTTATTTGCATTAGAAATAAGGTGTCTTAATTACAATCTACATTACCAAATTATTTTAAATAAACAATGCAATGATATTATAGATACGAAACGTATTTACACATAACACAATACATAGTATGAAATACCGGCGGTACCTAATTTATTTATTTTTTTAATTTATAATATAATACTATTTATTCAACATTACACAAATACGTTGTGATTGTACAATGTATATAGAGTTTTTATTGCTTTTATATATGTATTTCCTGCAAGCAACCTTATAAAAGAAAACCAATATTGACGTTATAAGTGAAGATATTAGTCCACAACAACTATAAAATATCGATTAATTATTTATACAGTAATAAGATTAGGCGCTTAGACGATATAGCATCTTAATAATAAACTGCGTAAACAACCATCTCAACTATCAATTCATCATTATCAGATCATCTTAATCTTAATAATTATGTACATATATATATATAAATCTCGTGTCACAATGTTTGTCCTCAATTATGGATTCCTAAACCACTTAACCGATTATAATAAAATTCGCACACCATGTGCAGTTCGATCCAACTTGAGAGATAGGATAGTTTAAACATGTAGGTACCACGGGCAAAGTCGGGGTTGACCGCTAGTAATATCATATGTTCCTACTACAGATACACGGGTCTATGAAGCTGTAGGTCAAATAGGTAATATCTCAAAATTGCAAGAAAATAATGCAATATTATCTAATTGCAATGACTTATCAAGGAAAGCACGAGCGTTCAGTTAGGTGTATTGTGTTGCTGATAAGGGACCCCGATCTTTACTGATAACGGCTAACGAGATAACTCAAGTACCTTTATGCTTGGGCGTTTGAAGAACGGGAAGTCGAGTTTGTGCATTGCAATTGTGATGATAAAACGGTTTGGTTATATGTAATGCCGATTTTATATTTGAGGATTTTTATTTTGGGATATTAATATTTTGGAATAAATTTTTGAAAACAAATTGAAATAAAACATAATTCGATTAAATAGCTAGTTCTAATATTTTCAAGACGATTTGCATGATGCTTTTGGCCTTTCACGAAATCTCATGACATTACTACCATAAAGCCTACCTTCATATTGTTTGTAGTTAGCAAATGACTAAGAAACTCAGACTGCTCACAATCATAATCTGCACTATCCTATCACTCATTATTTTAAACCATCTATAACAAAGACAAACACACACACCACCCATTTCAAGTGTAAATCTTTTATAACATACGTACATATACACACACACCCTTAACACCTACTAACCATACTCAATTAAACGTCACTTCACACATAGTCACCAACCTTGAACCGCTGCACATCTTCCATAGTGGCAGTCTTTCCATCCGACACGCAAGAGTGGAAGAACGAAGGCGCCACCGACACGCCGAGCGCTTCTGACGTCATGCCCGTACCTGAAATCCGTGTGCGGGTTAGATATTGGGCTATATCCTTACAAACATTATACACACAAAATATTGGGCTATATGTATCTCTCCTTGGTAATATTATAAACGCGAAATTGTAGGAATGTGTGGATGGATGGTTGTTACTTGTTGCTCTTTCAGGCAAAGACAGCTGATCGAATCAGGGAGTTACCATGCATTATTATTTCCAGAGTGAGAAAGTGATGGCGGTAGAGGTCTTGCAAAGTGCTGTCATTTTTCCACGCTGGAAATTATAGTAATATAAATAAGCTACATCACTGCCAAGTGTCATCTAAATGCGTTGAGTGGTTTACGCGTGGAACAGTTACAAACATGCATCTATACATTCTCATTTCTCACAATTTTTTTTCCTTATTTCAAAGCTAAATTAATTTAATTTGAAACAATATCGTTTGTAATGAAAATTCTATCATTACAGATCCACCAATCATGAACCTATAACGTGTCAATAATCAATACAAAGTTTAAAGTTCACGCCAAAGTTTAATTATTCATTGCCTTCGACGAGCGAGGGCGATAGAAATACCATAGAATATAGATGAAAGAGATGCTCCAATCATGCCTTGCAAAATATTAATATTTAAAATACCATTGGAATGCAATCTAAACAATAAAATGCATCCATAACTGTAAGCTTTTAAACGGTGAAAGTTCTCAATTATATTTTAACAACACGATCAATCCTTCGAGCAATTAACATTAAAAACTGAATACTAAATAGTCTTGTCAACTTTTATATTCCAATAAAATTCAGGGAGCAATAAAATTTTATTGATACAAAAAATAACCATCTCTGATAGTAATGATGTTATAATAAACCGGCAATTAGTCAGTAATGGTTGTGGAAAGTGAATTAAATCGAACACAAGGCTATTAGCACGGTTGAATCGGTAAAATGTATGAATATTGTACCTACGTGTTGTAAATAAATAGCGTATAATTAGTAACGCAATATTTATGTCGATTTAATTTGAGATAATAAATCAATTAAATTCCTTGTAACCTTTTTTAAAAATGTTATTCTAATTTTACGGTATTTCAGCAGAACAATAATATCTGATTATTATATATTATGTACATATTTAGGTAATATAGATAGCATACCTACTAATCTTAATACTATTATAAAGGCGAAAGTTTGTAAGGATGTATGGATGTATGGATGTATGGATGTTTGTTACTCTTTCACGTAAAAACTACTGAACCGATTACAATGAAATTTAGCACACATATAGAGGGTAACTTGGATTAACACATAGGATAGGTTTTATCCCGGAAATCCCACGGGAACGGGAACTATGCGGGTTTTCCTTTGAAAACGCGGGCGAAGCCGCGGGCGGAAATCTAGTATAAAAATAAATTTCACTTGACTATGAAAAATGTACAAATACGGAATATGTTTTGTTTTTAAACTTTTTAGTAAAAATAAGACGTCAATATTGTGATAATAACATATGCATTACATATACCCATAATGGACTCACAAATAAAGGATGCACGTCCCCCTGTCGCTAAAGGGGACTGATTGAACATTATGTAATGCAATGCAATGAACAATTATACATATGCACGTGGCTATATCAGGTTGAATAAAAACTTTTAAATATAAATATCTTATAGTAATAAACAATATTCCTTTTATAGATCATCTCAACCTTAATAATCTACCAACACAAGGAATGTACCCAATCTTTTGGAGAACTAAAGCAGGGAGTAGGGTCATAGATGAGCCAACAACCAATATTAAATAGTTAAATACTTCTACGCAAACTTTCCAAACAAATGAACATCCAACCAGCGTATAAAAGAAACGGAAGCGCCCACAGCAACGGGAACCACCATAATAAGTCACAATTCACACTCAATTGAACAGGCATAGATAAAAACGCTAATGGAATATGACAACGGATGGCAGTGAACAATACACGTAACTATACGTTACGTTTCGTTGCATATGCGTGACAAGGTAAAAAAATGCCCCATTTAAAACACAATCGTGAATAACTTAAATTCAATAACGTGGAAGGAAATTTGCAAATTGCCCGGGAGTACTTCCTAGCGCGTGTTGAAAATAATTTGTAGGAAAAGAGCAGACATAAGACACTACTTCGTTTATAAAAAATACATTTTTTTTTTCGAATTTATTTTCTAATAGCTTCCAAGCCAAGTGCTCATACAAACAAATTCAAAAAGATATGATTTGAAAGTGTAATAAAGATTTGCATATTATGTTCACACATAATGACAGAGCTGAACAGATTTAGAATTAATAGACCATCCCAGCCGGGAAACGAACGTTCGTTTCCTTATTCCTTATCGTTTCACTGATTGGCCGGTTCTTTTTCATTCACAAATCACATTTCTCTTCTCTAATTTTCCAATAAAAGACAAACGCCTAACGACTTAATGAATCGACTACCTACTTATACCGCTCGTAACAGAATAACAACTATCAACGCATCTAATGAAAATGCACGTAAAGCGGCATTTAAAACAGGCGCCAACGCCACAGAAGAACAAATAGCAACAATTATAAAGGTCATTAATAATGCGTCATAGACAAACGATTTTGTCCAGCGCGAGCGTAGACACGATATAACGTAAACACAATAATAGCGGCAATCGGCATTCTTCAATAGCCGGAATGTTATAGATGAGCTGATAAAAATATTATATTTGGCACCCGAATAGTTCAGCGCTTGACCCAGAAAATCTATGAACATCCGGTTAATGTCGTTCACGAAAATACTCTATGAAAATGAGTGGATATAAATCACTGTGATATTTATACATAGCTGAATTTTATAAAAATGATGAATTCGGCACGACTATCGTGTAAACTTATCAATTGAGATTTTGATACAAACACAGATATAAATTATAATTATTTTTTATTATAAGATTCTCATTTAGTTTTAGTTTCACGCTAAAAATCTAGCATGACATTACTTAAGAAACAAACTAAAACTTGGACCAGCTTATATAGGATAGAACTTAGATACTTGCAGAAGGAATACCAAGAGTTGTTCCGCTGACATCCAGTCAGGCAGAATTAAAAGCATTCTTAAGGCATGAGCTTCAAACGAGCTCCAATTAACACGAGTCAACATAAAACAATGTAAACAAATAAGGAATGTGTTACCAATTCCATGTAACATTATGTAAAATTCGACTTCCCAAACTTCAGAAGATTACACGCTCGATCTCATAAGTGGGTCAATCACATCATCGAGTGTCGTATGTAAACGGAAGACCGACAGAAACAGGGTTGCCAATACTATCTTATGAGATGATAATACATGATATAAAATGTAAGGAAATTGGACTGAGAGCTGCATCGTTTCCTTAGGACGTATAGTTTGTTTATGTACTATGTATAAGAAATCAGGTCAGGTCAGAAGAGCAATTGAAAATTATTGTAAAACTGAACTGAAAGTACATACTACAGAAGACACAAATAATTAGAAATTCTAAAATATCTTGCAATTGACTTTCAGACTTCATGTATACCTATAGAAGTAGAATATGAATGATAGAATGTAGCAAATGAATTCATACGAATCGATGTAAAAAATAATGTGATGAACATTATGTTTTAGGGTTCGGGTATTATATGAATATGTATGTATGGCTAAGTATCAGACTATAAATGGAAATATCAGTTATCAATGGATTTTTAAATGACTTTCTTAATTGTACTCCTACCCTTGCATTTCCCACTTTCAGACTAGATTTAGAAATTTGAATTGTTCGAGATAATTTCTAATCCACTACCATTTACTCCTTCATTTTCTATTTACATGAGCCTCACACAAAAATGCCCAGCATCAACACTTAACTCATCAAACCCGAGTCCCACTTAGGAATTACGGGCCAGATGGAATGATCACGAGCGCTTAGCGTTGCATCATTACATCGACGCCCACGCCGACGCTCGTAATTGGCGAAATTACCACTAATTATTTTCGGTTTCATTGTTCCCATTTTTTTACTGAGAATCGTGAGCATAAGGTCATCCGCTGAAACGCTCACTATAATACATTAAAAATTATATAATTTTTGTAAACCAAAACTTAGTGTTACACATGATTAATATTAAATTATAGTTGTCCTGGAAACATAAAAATTTCAGCGACTTCTAGATTAATCATGTCATACGTCAACCAGAAAATATTACTTATCCTCATTATACATATATGAATTGATAGCACCCAATAAACGTTTCGACTGAATTTATTTCTATTTCAACGTATCATTATATTTATTTCCGAATGCCTTTTTCAATTGGTTCCGAAATTTAAAACAAATGTGGAAATATTTTAATTGTACGCTATTGAGGTCCCTCAAATTCCTTATTTAAGCTACTAACAATGTAATGTAAATAATGGGTAATGGGTAAAGTCTTATACCAAAATATATCAAACCTGCTTTATCAGCGTTGGAGGCCATCACTCGAAATGTGCCAAAGAGAAGCACAAGGAGCCTCTGCGTGCATACCGGTAATGACAGCAATAATCTGTTGACAAGTACATAAAAATATTTGTAATCTTCAACTTTTCATCCCTATATTTATTCCTCCTATCCTATACTTATTTCAGTTGTAAAATTATACTCTACAAAAGCTCATTTATGCCTAGTTTCTAAGTTTGTATGACGACAAAGACAAGGATTACTTCAATCGAAATACGGATGCAAAAGTTATTATACTGATGCAGTTGTAAAAAAAATAACTGCTATTTTATGTAAGCTTTTGTAATCTATCGTACCTACCTACAACGTAGTAACCATAGAACTTGACTAAAAGTTCGTTAAACCTCTAATACCAACTTAAATGTCATAGACACGATCTTTTGTGAATCCTCGAAAAGCGTGAGAGAAAAGCACGATGTACAGAAATATAAGCAGTTAGAAGACAATTGCAGATCATGGCAAATCATTTTCTAAATACAAAAAAGAACAAAGATGAATAGACACGAGATAAACGATTCAGATGCGCTTAAACATATCTTATATATAAAAATGAATCGCAAAATGTGTTGGTAAGCGCATAACTCGAGAACGGCTGAACCGATTTCGATAATTCTTTTTTTATTATATTCCTTGAAGTACGAGGATGGTTTTTTTGTAGAGAAAACGTAAATATGTACCACGGGCGAAGCCGGGGCGGACCGCTAGTCTATAATATAAAAATGAATCCCAAAATGTGTTGGTAAGTGCATAACTTGAGAACGTCTGAACCGATTTCGTTAATTCTTTTTTTATTATATTCTTTGAAGTACGAGGATGGTTCTTACGTAGAGATAACGTAAATATGTACCACGGGCGAAGCCGGGGCGGACCGCTAGTTGAATATAAAATATATTATTACAAAGCTTTTGTAAAGCTTCTTCCAGTGATTATTAAAATTGTTATAAGAGATAAAATAAAGATCCTACATTAATTATACGTTATCTTCATTTTTAATGACATACTGATACTCCATAATGGTATCGATAAAATAAAAATATATTTTAAAAATGGAACAAGTTATATAACTCGTATGCCCTTTCCCCAAGTGAAAGCTCTGTAGCGTTACAACTTTCAATATTATTATATTATTTATCCGAGTATTGTTCGAAACGGTAGCAGTCCTTCTTAAGGTTTATACATGCGCTAATAACCTTGACCATACTAGACGGATCTCAAACCTCTCCCGCTGCACCTTCTTTTTTCCTCGCATTTTGTATTTAAAAAGATACTAATCAGTGAAACAAAAAATCCTCGTCAGGGACTGTTGTGTAACTGATAATTTATTAAACATAAAATTTTCAGAGCTCTAAGTCAGCAGGTTACGAAGTTTATAGAGTATTTGCGGAAAAATCGATGACCACGGCACATTTTTTTTCTAGAAATCTATTAACTTTGGAAAAAAATCCTCGCGAGCAATTAAAGATCAAAGACCATCCTATTTTATATATTTTTTTCGGTATTGTGCTTTATGTTGTAGCAGACTTTATAGAGGTTGAACATAGTCGAAATTGCCGGGTAGCGCCTTAAACGGTGCAGCGGTGGCATAAATATTAAATAGGTTATATTTCTGCCTCGCAAAAGAAGCGTAAGCAAAGAAGCGCCTTAAAATTTAGTACCTATTTACTAATTACAAATCATGTTTGAATTTTTATACGTGTTTAATAAATAGGAAACAATTGTTTATGAATGTAAAATCTCCTTATTAACCTTCTTGTTATAAATTGTTCCCTTTTTCCGAGAACATTTTTTAAAACTACCTTCATTTTAGCTTGCAATCATAACATCGTAGTTGATAGGATTTTTCCCATTTCTTTAATCACGGAACAGGCAACATCTCATTACTTTTTGTTCCCGGGAGAAAGGAGCGGCAAAGCTATAACAGGAATGGCTCTCTGCGTTTTTCATCATACCTACATGAGAAATAATAGGTTCTCATTTATTTTATGAGGAAAGAATTATGTTTAGAGAACGATTTTCTTTTGAGGTTTCTTCGTAAATAATTACATTTTTTTTCCGCTTACATTGCAAACGCAGGCTGAACCCTACGAGTTATATCAAAATAATTTACTAAGTAGGTATTGTACACATTGAAAAGGTCTACAGAAAAGTCCGTGATACCTTGAATACATTGTTCATTTAATATATCTATATGGCCCTTTACACCGTATGATTTAAGTGAATATTTTCGAAGATATTACAGATTTAAAAAATTGCGGAACGTACCGTTTGCGGCGGTATCGGCCGGCCGCCATTGCACCCGTGCGTAGCCTGGGCGGGTCGCTAGTTTTGTATAATCAAAACAGGTGAATAATTTGATATAGATTAAGACATTGATTGTATTCTGGGATTACGTTTCAACTAATTACTAATTGTAATTACTAACGTTTCTATAAACATTGAATTAGTTCCGCCAAATGAAAAGCTCTAGATTCAAGGTTATAAAGTTAACCAACGATTTATTGCATCCCGTCTACAAATTTATAATCACAGTAATTATACTGCGAAGTTAATCATAGGATTTCTATATTACTAACCTGAAAGTGAAAATACAAATGACCTTCCAAACTTGGAAATTAATTGCACAGATCTAATTTTAAAACAAGCCAATATAAGATGAGAATTTGAATAGTATGATCACAGATTAAGTTACTTCGTAAATGATCAACACAAACAACAACAATAGCGTAAAATATCCGTTTATGTAAACATTGATGCAAAATAACACATTGTAAATAACCCCACAACAATGTTCATCTCTTTTTCCCGAACCTTATATCATAATGACCCAATTATCCAGGAAAATGTTACACATAATACGAGCGGGGTGAACGACCTGCTTTGTTACCGTAAACCTACATAAATCACGATTACGCGAGTGTGAATAGGCAGGGAATTAAATAATTGCTTCTCAGCTAATGTAGACTGTGATTTCGACATTCATACCTATTTATTTCAAAATTATTGTGGTGTAAATTCATCACATAATATAATTTTATTCAATTATTTAGGTATACAAAACTAGTATTAATCGGTTTAATAAAATAATCAAGCACTGTTAAATACATATAATAGGGTTTTGAGAACGAATTAAAATCACATGACACAGAAAACAAAATTAACAATTTCATTTATCATTAGTACTTAGGTATTTTAAATAAAAAAATCTTAAAGATAAATGTGGGTAGTTGCGGAGTTTTCAATAAGACCTAAATTCAATATATTCTTAAAACGACAACGCTATGGAATAAAGACATAACCGTTCCAACGAAAATTTACATTTACGTTCAAACGAACCCGACGTTTGCAAATTGCAAACCTTACCAACTGCCCTGTGCAACTGCCCATAACCTTTGATTACAACAACACGTAAACAAATTGAAAAGGATAAATACTTTTTGTATCGTATTGAAGACGTTCGCACTACAGTACTTGCCAACAACCGTTCCCTCGACCGGTTTGTATCGATGGACTTGCAATTGCATCGAGATGCACCGCCTAATCTAAGAATGTATCAAGGGAGTATACTTTATAAGTCCTCGGCGAGAATTCTCACGTTTACATTTTTATATTGTAAACTTTTATGATGCAATTTTTTATGATATCAAAAAGAGAACTTGAAATTTTCTTATTGATGTCGGATTATGTGTAATCTAGAACTTTCTGAATCAAATTATCAATGTTTTATTGTAAAATCATCAAAATGACGGGCTGGATTAAAGCCTTACTGCCTAGACCTTGATATGAGACCTTTTTTTTAATGGGGAAATCTTGCATAGATATCCACGGCCTCCGGGGAAGGGGCCGTGGGTTATGTCGGATTCCTACCGACCAAAACCCCACTGTGTTCCGTCAAGCCGCATCATCGACAGGGCCACGGGTACTATAGGTATTAAACTATTAAACTCAAATGTATTTTTGAAGTAGAAAAAAAAACTACCCTTTTAAGATGTAGTTATACCAGTAACCACATCAAAACACAAAATTACCTAAATAAATCGATTCTTAGAAAAAACATGTCGCGTAAAAAAGTCACTAGAGCGTTATAGCTAAAATCAGCCGGTTTACAAAATTACAACGAAACCGCATGTAAACTTCCTCATTAATTAACTATCGAACTCATGCATATTAATTTATCAATCGATGATAGCACACTACTACTAAACTATAAGCAATTAACATTTGTTCCGCTTTAAACACTTCCACTTTGAATGGCCAGGTAAATAATTAACGTATTGGTGATGTGATAACAATTAATTTACTTTCCGAGATGAGAATAGAAAGGTCGTATTTTTTTGGTCGTATAGACTGTAGGGTAGAATCAGGATTTATTGGATAGAAGTCTTATGGGGGATGAAGTGCATATGACCTGTCACCTGATAATCAAGACGATAATAGATTATTATTTGCGGTAAAATTAACCAAATCAGTTGATTCTGCGTTAATTGCATTGAGATAATATTTGTCATTTATATGTATCGATATAGGTGTAAAAGAACTTAGTTTTGAATTAACTAAACATTCAAAATCACCCCATTTAAGTGGTGAAAAAGTTTATCTAATAAAAGTCATACACAATAACGAGAAATTCCTAAAAAAATCCATATTACATGACATTACATATTTTCACAATTTACCTACACTGTAACATCAGCCATAAACAAAATCGAAAGCAATGCATTACATACACGCGAGACAATAGGCGATCTTATCACATTGATAAATCGAGTGCATAGGGTTCTCGACTGACAAGAAACAAAAGAGCTCACTTATACAATCCACCTGAATCATTAATTACTAGCTTTTGCCCGCGTCTACGTCTGTTTGGACTTCACATTTTCATACTTCACCAACGATTGGTCAGAGTACAATAAAGCTGGTGGTTACATAGCTTATGTGTTATTTTGCTGCTTAGAAGATTCACCATTAAAATTTTTAATCAAAATCTGTTTCGTAGTTTAGTCGCGATTGAGTTATTTAAACATCCATACAAACTTTCGCATTTATAAGTATAAATGTCTAACGGTATACAAGCGCTTAAATTAACGATACATATTTGTTAAATAAATCGTGATGAGAATATATTATGTGAAATTCTTTCACTAAAAGGTCACCGACTTCCTGACTAACAAATCATATTTACTGTAGTGGGTGTGGAATCAATATTTCTTGTTATTTATGTTTTTAGTTTGTCAAATTAGTATAGATGTTAATTGCGCTGGTTTTGATATTATGAAAAATAATAAAATTATCAGGTCCGCGATTTTTTTCTCCAAAGTTTAACTTTTCAGATAAATTCAGTGTAATATTCAGCACAGAATTACATCGGATATGACCATAGGATATGACGGTACGGAGTTTTTTAATCTTCTTAAATGCCTACGCCTATATTTCTTTTACCCCAAAAATTACTTGTTTTTGCCCCAAAGCAAGAACATTAAAAAAGAGCGTGTTTGCCGAGCACACGTGTCAGAAGTGAAACTTCTTTGGCAAGATTCAAAGATACCAAGCTCATACCATGACGCGACTTTTAGTCTCAACGCGCCTACAGTTTCACTTCAGAAATCTTCAAATTATAATATGCACCATACGCGTTACTACCCTACACCACCCAGCAACAAAATCGAACGCAACTAATTATTCAACATCTATTGTACAGCGAGCGGTAGTGACGTACAAAATACACCATCTCCCATTGCGGCCAACAAAGAGCCATTGACTAAAGACTAAATCGTCAATGTTCGCGCAAATTCAACACTACCATATGTAGAGCCGTCGACGCAATGTGGCTATACAATGTGTGCACGTTGACGCATATTAAGTTAATTTGGACACAATACATTTTTTATGTGAACCTTTGCAACTGTTCACTGTTCAGTAATGTATAAAATGTATTCGAAAATTTATAACAATGCAATATAATAATGCAGCGAAATTATGCTGATCACTAGTAGGTAATAGTTGAATATTGTACATGAGCGAACCTTCGGAAAGCGGCAGTAGTACTAACAAAAATAAGTTTTCTCCCTAAGACTAGATAATATTAACAGTTAAAAAACAGAAACATATATACTATTTAAGTTGATTGGTAGCAGCATAAAATATTTTTTATTTTTATTACATCAGCTAAATACAAAAAACTATGTAAATTCAATTAAATACCTTCTAATAGCGTCTACTTGCTGTTCAGCCGGCAGCTCCACAGCAGCAAATAGTTGCATTTCACCATCGCGCCCAAACACACCCCCCGGGATTTTCCTGTCAAATATTGTCTTTTATCATGCAGTCTCATAATTGATGCAACAACACATGATTTGAGATTTTGTTGAGTTGAGTTCTACATATAATTAGAATATTTAAACAAACATTTTTATTAAAATTTGGATGATATATAATTATTGACAAAATAATTATTATTTTAATGTGGAGTTTATTTAGGTAATTATTTAGTTATTGAATTTCAATGTTTTAAAAATTTAAATGCATTTATTTTCTTTAACTTGTACAAATTACATCTTCACAGAGGTATTGGGATGCTCTTACATATTCAACACTCTAAAAGTGTTGTTTATTATTAGCTTATTTTTTTAAAGTGTATATATTTTGATACATGTTACATCCGGGCCTTAACAGCAAACTGCTGGCTACGCCGTTCGCATGGGAACGGAATGCGAGCGTAGTTTTGCTGTGTTAGTTTTTAAGATTTCTTTAGAATAATTATTAATATTGTTAGGCGTAGGTAGCACCGAGCAGACATGGTTGTAAAGTTTCATTTTAATCATCTAAATCTGAGTTTGTTTTGGGGCCTGTGGGAAATGTAATTTACACTTAAAACAAGGGATTCTATGTCCAACAACATTATAATAACAATTCATTGAGCTCTCCCATTTCCTTTTTTTTCAATTACTCTCAACAAAAATAGTCTACAACAATTATTATACTTAGCAAGACTCTTTTGTACCTAATAAAAATATTGTTCAATTTTAATTACAGGAGTGTATGTAGCAATAAAACTGTGAAATGTATTTCTTGTAAACATACCTAAGAAATTTCTTCAGGACACTCGCTATAGTGTATACTGAATAATTATCTACATTGACTAGTCGGCCAGTTTGTAGGAAATGTATGAGCTTCTTCATCGCTCCCTGATGTCCGGGAGCGCGGAATACATCGCGTCGTAATGGTGCTTCTTTGTTTAGCTTCAAGATTAGTACCTATAAAGTTAAACACAAGTAAGTATATCAACAAAGATGTGAGACATGTTTGTGGTTTTTTTTTTTCACCAGTCGGCTATCACTGATCAGTCAGCTAAGCTAATGAAGATTAATTACTCGCAGAGACTACTGAGAATCAATCTTGTTTTTTTTTTTTTTTTTAGAGCCATATATCCGAAGGCTTAAGCTATAGTCTAGCTCTATTATAGTTGAACAATTATTTAAATCATTGTATGAATTGATAATAAATGGTTTATTTCTTAAGGTTTAACAACATCGAAAAACGAGTTTGGGTGCATACTCGATACCTACTGCTAATGAAAAGAAAGCAATATGGTATAGGTACATCCGTTCGCACACACAAATAAAATCGCTAGGTATGAAATAAGATCAAATGTATATTTATGCCTGTACTTACAAGTAAAGGTCCAGGAATATCTTCTTTGCAAACCTCATGAAGTGGAACACCAAACTTGACTTTTTCTAATCTTCTAGGGTACGGCAATGAATTTGGATGGCCGCAAGAAGTAACCACATTACTTAAAGTAGCAGCTCTCCTATGCATACGCCTAGCCCAATTACTCATTTTTAAAACTTATTTCACTTCAATATCACTAACCCGCTTCAATCAAGCTATCATGAACACAAGCATTTTATGAAATTAAAAGGCTTGCCAACAGTGAAGCAGCAAATTTCTTCGTTTAATATCAATCACACCAAATATAAACTTTAACTTATTTTAAACCACATCATTATCACAAATTTTATTTAAATATTTTAGTCAGTAGCAAATAGATTTAGCTACAATACAACCTCGTTCAATAACGATACACAAACGACAAAAAATAGAGAACAAATTATCAACAACTCCCAACCAGTGTTAGCAACCTGAAGTGAGCTGATTATCGTACCAGGGGCGTAAAATTATCGTACATTAGGCGTTTTTGGTTCGAAATTATCGTACTTTTTAGAATAAAGTCAATTATAAATAAATAAATCATATAAATTGTAATATTGATAAGTATGCAAGTTCTCTATAGTTAATCTTTGTTTAACTACCGCTGTCAAATCAACGGGACACTGAAACCCAAACGTTTTACGTGCCATAATATTCATTATACTCTTTGGTTTTACGCGTGGTACAGACTACAGACCTGAACCGATTCCATTTCCACTTTATGTTCAATAAACGCGCCAAGTTTAAAATTCAATCCATAGAAATCTAAATAACAAGACACTAGAAGTCGTAAGCGTGCGTGACCTTGTCGCCACTCAGGTGATTTGCACAACACCAGTGCATTCGTCACTGTTCAGTTGCTCTGGAGACGTATGAGTGTATACATGGTGTGTTTCAGCAATTTCCATTGCGGAAATTCTTCCACAAGTTGTAATTATACTTATAAAGGAATAATATTTCATCGGAAAATATTTTTTTTTAGAAATAATGCCGTTTTTCCTTAAAATTATAGAATATTTACAAGTATTACGAGCGTCACCATAGTAATCGAAATAACAATGAATGACACAGTCGACCATTCTTATTATCACGTTTGTTCGTATTGGAGCAAAAAGTCTCATATACTTAGGGATGTTATTCTAAAATAAACCGTAAATTCGTGCGTTAGGATACATATTCAAAAGCTTAATTTAATAGATAAGTTAGTTTTCACTAAAATCAAGCTGTCCAATAAAAGGCATAGTTTACTTGTGTGTACTGTTTAGCTTTCGGTTTGAATGTGTTGATTTTGGCGACAGCGGTTTTCATACGAATTATGACATTTTAGCACTTCTATGTGTCTTGTTATTTAGATTTCTATGATTCAATCTGACAAAATTTCACTGTTCCCATGAAAGTTCGATATGAAACACGTCAAAATTTCATATTTGTATGGGTGAAATAATATAAATTCTCGAATTTTGCCTGATAGAAATTATCGTAAAATGAGCGTACGATAATAACATGCTATCGTACATCGTACGTAGGCACCAAATTATCGTGTTTGTACGATAATTATCGTACGGTTGGGAACGCTGCTCCCAACTCTCAACTCGTCATACAGATACCATAGGAATTTATTTATTAGAACAGGCCATTCACGTTACAATTTTTGCGCCATCACTATAATTTTTTTCAATTATTGTAATCAAACGGAAGATCGAATTACATAATTTAATAGTAATAATAATTATTACAAATAATGTGCAGCGCTTAGGTGCAGCGTGCTATAAGTTTTTTAAGGCGATCACAGTTTTGTCGTGGTTTCGTTAAACGCTGTGGAAACGCACAAGTGAAACCACAAAACGAAAACGGTACCGAAACCATAGATAAGTTGTCACTTGTCACTCGAGAGCTCGAGATTGTTAAAAATTTTGACATCTCTGTGTCTGTGGACATCTCTTTTTGGTGTGACGGGTGTGACAATTCAAGGTAAAATTTAAAATTGTTGCGCTGCTTTGTTTGATATGTTAGGTTAAAGAATAGAACATTACAGAAGAAGCTTGGTATTTAGATCCTGAGAGGACTTCTTACTACTTATAATATCGAAAAGATACGTTGTAATAACATCTTTAAACATTTAGATTGTTTTAAAAATGGCGGATTGGGATGATGAATGGCAGGAAAGTGAGCCGGTAGCTGCTTCGCCTCCACAAAGAACTCAAATTTTTCACTCGAATAGAGGAGCACGAGGAAGCTATTCAAATCGAGGGTATAGAGGAGGGCAACGTTCTGCAAATACTAACACTGATTGGAGAGCGCGTGGAGATAACAACAGAGATGGTGACCGGCAAAACTTCCGTCAAGAAAACAAAAAGATTATATCCATTCCATCTGATAAAGTTGGCCGGGTGATTGGCAAAGGGGGTTCTAAAATCAGAGATCTTGAATATGAAAGTGAAGCTAAAATAAAAATCGGAGATTCTAATGGCAATGATACAGACATAACATTGTTTGGATCAGATGAAGCTATTTCAAAAGTAGAGAAGTTGATCAATGATCTAACGATTGATCGTAGACCCACCCCCAGAGAGCCAAGAGACACTATGAATACCAGTAATGGAAGCAATAGTTCTGAATTTGTTACTAAGAATGCACATGGGGATGAGGTTTTTGATTGGAATAAACTGAATGCAGTCTATGATCAACATCAACAAGAGAGATGGTCACAATTACCAGCTATTGTAAAAGATTTTTACAAGGAAGATCCCAATGTTGCAGCTATGTCTCCTGCTGATGTTACTCGTTGGAGACTTGAAAACAATGACATACAAGTGCGGAGAACATTTGAGGATAGACCAGATCTGAAACCCATTCCCAACCCAGTTTTAACATTTGAACAGGCATTCCAACATTATCCTGAAATTTTGGATGAAATTTATAAGCAAGGCTTTACACAACCTTCTCCTATACAGAGTCAAGCTTGGCCAATATTAATGAGAGGTGAAGATATGATTGGTATAGCACAAACAGGAACTGGTAAAACTCTTGCATTCTTGCTTCCTGCTTTGATACATATTGAGGGACAACCAACCCCAAGGGAAGAAAGGGAGGGTCCAACTGTATTAATATTAGCTCCAACAAGAGAACTTGCCTTGCAAATTGATAAGGAAGTTTCTAAGTATCAATACAGAGGGATAAAATCTGTATGTGTGTATGGAGGTGGGGATCGCAGGGAACAAATTAAGATTGTAACCAAAGGTGTGGATATTGTCATAGCAACACCAGGCAGATTTAATGATCTGGTTCTGGCTAGACATTTGAATGCTATAAACTTTTCATACATAGTATTAGATGAAGCAGACAGAATGTTGGACATGGGTTTTGAACCACAGATCAGAAAATCCCTATTTGATGTC
Source organism: Colias eurytheme (assembly GCF_061535395.1). Lineage (NCBI taxonomy): Eukaryota > Metazoa > Arthropoda > Insecta > Lepidoptera > Pieridae > Colias > Colias eurytheme. The sequence continues at coordinate 4,305,231 of NC_142999.1, read as the reverse complement.
AGGCCTGACCGCCAATGTGTTATGACATCAGCAACTTGGCCATCTGGTGTGCGACGTTTAGCTGAATCCTACATGAAAGACCCGATCCAAGTAAATGTGGGATCACTTGATTTAGCTGCAGTACATACTGTTACACAAAAGCTTATGTTTGTTGAAGAAGATGATAAGGATGCTGCTCTGTTTGAATTCATAACTAACATGGACCCAAATGATAAAGTGATTGTATTTTGTGGTAAAAAAGCCACAGCCACCCACATTTCCACTGAGCTTGCTATTAAAGGCATTGAATGCCAATCTTTGCATGGAGATAGAGACCAAAGTGACCGTGAAGCAGCTTTAGAAGAAATGGTTGATGGTACAGTCAATATTTTAATTGCAACAGATGTTGCCTCCAGAGGTATAGACATTAAGGACTTGACCCATGTGGTTAATTTAGATTTTCCTCGGCATATTGAGGAATATGTTCATAGAATTGGCAGGACAGGTAGAGCTGGAAAGACTGGTATTGCATTGTCCTTTATCACAAGGAGTGATTGGGCTCATGCCAAAGAATTAATTAAAATCTTGGAGGAAGCAAATCAAGAAGTTCCTGATGAGTTGCAATCTATGGCTGATAGATTTGATGCTATGAAAATAAGACGAGAGAAGGAAGGTGGTGGTGGTGGCAGGGGTAGGGGTGGCAGAGGCCGTAGAGATAGGTGGTAGAAATATTTTGATAGATGTTAAGAAGTAAACATGACTTGAAGACTAAGCATGCATTCTAAGCAACTTTATCTATTTAGTGATATTTTTTATTCTATTTTAGACTTAAGTTATTTTGCTACCTTTGAGATGCAGATTATTTATATAATATGACAAAATATGTTGTTTAAAATAAACATAATTTTGTACATGTGCCAATAAAAATTTGCAGATGTAATCTCAGTATTTTAACCATTTCAATGTGTTAAAATCTATTCACTCTTAAAATAGTGGTGCTTGAAGCACAGAATATTGTCAAAATCAAGAAATAAAGGTAGGGGTTTTTGTTTTTCTGTGCTATTGAATATTATTTCACCTTTTGAAGGTGTTAAAAAAAGCATTTAATATTAATTGTAGCAGTTAGTATTTCACTGAAGTATTTAAAGAGTGAAATCTTTTGTATAAATGTTAGATTATAAATGGAAAAACAATATGTTAGTTCTTCACTTCTTTATTGTTATTTTTTAACAGATCTGAATGTGATAACTGATTTTACTGTTAAGTTCCCACCAATAGTGTAGCTAGCATATTATGTTAGAGATTTAATTTGCTGTGAAGTATTTTTAGAGAAAACACTCAGCATTGAAACTGAAACTTTAAAGTTTTGTTAATATTTGTTTTGTTTTTATGTACTTTATATTGTAGTTGTGTAATTAAAAATTTCATTAACTTTGAAGAACTTTTTTATTTTATCCTCATAACGTTAACATTGATTCGAGGTATTAAATTGTAATTAGCATAATAATTAGGAGTAAACATTAGAAGCATAACAAAACTTCATAAGTAAATACATATAAATCTGGCAGAGTTTATCTTAGAATATATGTGACTGGACATGATCTTACAAATAGGAAGTGATCATTCACAAAATTTAATTCACTTAATTTAACATTGAAGTGCCTTAATAATATGCTGTGCCACACACAACTAGGTACATAAAGGCCGTCGTCACAAATTAAACAACAACATGAAATAAATAAATACGGTATAATCGCTAAAATTTTATACAAATTAAAATGACGACAAAATATATCTTGATATACTTAAACAATTTCTAATCGCTTCATTTCTTTTAATAATTCGACGCCCATTTTGGCTGGAGAGCGGGTGACGATTACGTTTGCTTTTTCCAAAGCTTTGATTTTGTCCATGGCTCCTCCTTTACCTCCAGAAATGATAGCACCAGCGTGACCCATCCGCCTTCCGGGTGGTGCGGTAAGACCAGCAATGAACGAAACTACTGGTTTCGCTTTTTGGCCCTAGAGATTATAAAACTTGTTTATTATTTGTAATACATGAAAAAAATGGTCAATGCAGCATACAATGATTGTAAGATGCACTCATTCACTTGCTATGTTCATTGCTACATAAATGCAATATATAATAAATAATGTATATAGTTATAGTTATGGAGATGTAGTGTTTGTAATATAGATACATGCTATTTTCTAAATGCATGAAATACAAACTCGAGTCTAGAATGATAGTAATGTAATAAATGTATTTGAAGTCATGAAGTGTTTCTACATATAGACACTCATATTGTACTCGTAAATGCATGAGACTTTCATATAAATTAAATGTAACCTTTGTGAGTAGCTTAACCCGTTACCTTGCTCTGTCAAAACAAAAAATAAACTAAGCAAATAAATAAAACATAAAAAAAAATGATAAAACAAATATCGGAACAAAACTTACAGTGTTGTTCTGAATCAGATATTCTGAAGCCAATTCCTCAGCGTTACCACCAATCTCTCCAATGAGTATAATTCCTTTGGTGTTGGGGTCTTTCAGAAATACTTCAAGGCAGTCAATAAAGTCTGTGCCGTTGAAGGGATCACCACCAATACCTACACATAGAGTTTGTCCCAAGCCAGTCTGAAAACATAGATGAACATTTAATAAAAACACTTTGCATCCATAGACTATAATAATTGTACATTTTTACAAATCACGTGATGGCACATAATTATGATTAAAAATACATATATTCCAACATCTTATTCTTATTTGTTACTGGACATAACATGAAATGTCCTGAAATATTAAAATATATGTAGCAGTGATATGTGTATCATAAGTATATGCACATATCTTTCTATAATTTCTTAGATACATAATTTTTATTTGTATATTATGTATTTGTTTGATCAACAGTGTATCTTACTATTTGCCGCCAAATACGCGTCACGAATTACGTAACATCTACCAGACGAAATTTCAAGAGTAAGGTCAATACAATTTAATATAATGGTCATGGTTAATATCATACATCATATTTTATTACTTTTGGGTTATTGAATAAAAATTATTCTTACATAACAGATTTATAATATAAAGATTAGACAAAAATACAAATGCACATTGAACAATCAAGATATTATAGACAGATATTAAGATATCAGTCATACCTATGTTTCACGTCTACAATATCAGATGTAAGATATGTGTAGACCTTTGAGAGGCAAACAAATGTCTTTAATGTGGCCACTTTTCTAAATTTTGAGATTCTACAAAGATTTTTGTGTCCAATTTACCAATAGACAACTTAAGGTTCTTACAAAAGCAATCAAAATTATAGCCATTATTAATGCATATAAGTATGAAGAAAATATATTTAACCCAGACCTATCAATTAAATAGTCATATAAAATAACATGTTCATGACATCAAACCTATGATACAAACACAAAAGTAACATAGTATATTGCAAAATACTTACAACAGTTGTTTGATGACAGGCCTCATATGTGAGAGTACCAGATCTCGACACAACGCCGATACAACCAGCCTTATGGACGGCGGCCGGCATGATGCCGATCTTGCACTTCTCTGGCGCAATGATACCAGGGCAGTTGGGGCCCACCAAACGGGATTTGTTTTGACGTAGCAACGCGTGCTTTACGCGCACCATGTCCTATAAACATTAAAATGATTGTTAAGAAAGATTATGAATAATTTCAAATATCTTTTTTGTATTGATGAACTGTGATTATCATGAACATCTCAATTATTAATTATCAGTGATATTAAATATGCTTTAATACTGGAACAGTAGACTAACATTTAAACAATCTTAGACATAATGGAATACTTCACCCATGACCACCCACAACTTTTCCTTAGCATACTTATAAGTGAAATGTTATTTACATGATTATTTTAATAATAAAGGAGAGTTTTTGAATTATAAAATATATATTACATGTTGAGGTACTCCTTCTGTGATGCACACAATCAAGGGCACTTCTGCCTCAATTGATTCCATAATGGCTGCGGCTGCTCCAGGTGGAGGAACATAGATCATTGATGCTTCCGCACCTGTCTTTTCTTTAGCCTCCCTTACAGTAGCGAATACTGGTTTCCCAAGATGTTCAGTGCCTGCCTTCTTTGGGGACACTCCACCAACCAAGTTGGTGCCATAGTCGAGAGCTTGCTGACTATGGAATGTACCCTGTTTGCCAGTAAAGCCTTGTACAATGACTTTAGTGTCTTTTGTGAGTACTAAGTTTTTTCTAGTCTCTGCATAGGCTGATGAGAGTCTGACATTTCCGAGCTTGAGCCCATCTGTAACTAAAAATACCACTGTTTATGAGTTTTGAAAAGAAAATAATAATTGAATACCATACTGTAGGTGTTATATTTATATTATGTAAGGCCATACCCTCATTGTATATATCCAAAATAATAGTTTCCAGTTATATAAAAAATTACATCCAAACAAATCACATACAAAGATAGTTGGACGCAAGATAAGGAGGATAACTTATTTTTAAATTTTTATCAATAAGTAATAACAGTTATCTAATTAGAATGACTTAATATTCATTCGAAAACTTAAGTTCATTGTTTCGTATAATAACAAGATAGATAAAAAATGTTATACTTATTGTAAAACTGTCTATATTATTTTTAGAATAAGGTCTACGTAACATTGACTGTAATAAAAACGACATTGGTAAAAAATGGTCGTAGTCCAATCTCTCAAAGTCCGATTAGGATTTATCAGAAACTAATACAGTAATGAGGATCTAGAATTCAGGTCCAGAATCGATGAAATTGATTGTATCAATAAACATTGATCATTTTACAAGGCTAATAACGTTCAATTAATAATTATTAGATGCAAATGTGCTATGCAAAAACTACAACTACATCAAGCAATGAAACTTGCATAAACATAAAATATATCATAAATTACTTTTAAGAATAGAAATTTACCTTTACAACGAGAAAGAATTCGGAACGGGACAGCCATTATTTTATTGAAGAAAGGAGGAATTTAAAGATTTTTATGACACTGACAAACAGCAGCCATTACGTAATGACGTATGGAATTAGAGAATCAGCCGTCAGCGGTCGGCCCGCGGCCGTCATGCCATGTGTCAAAACTCAAATGTCAGCTTAGGTAGATTATAAATTACTCTCAATTCATGTAGCAAATAAAAGTTTCCTTGAAATTTTACTCCCATTGTGTTTACACGATCGCTAGCTTACTACGGTGGCTTCACGTTGTTTGTTCGTAAAACGGCGTCCGACTTTTTTTATACGTCCATGTCTATGGTAACAACATTCTTATTTTAAATGAGTTATGGGTATTGTGGAAGAAAATCTTGTAAAGTCATGGTAAAAGACTTAGGTAAAAGAACTGTGGCAAAAACCTTAAAGCCCTGTGTGCGAAACTTAGAGTATGCGAAAGCCCCTTAGATCATTAAGTAACATAATGATATAAGGAAAGCCCTTTATAAAAAACACCGTCATTATCTGTATGTAATATTTTTAATATGCCAATGTCAGCCACCTTGTCCAAACAGATGACGTTTACAATTTACACAAAATTACAATTTACAAGCGTCAAGCGTCAATAATCAATTCGTCAGTTTTCTGCAATCTGAAGTCTACGAGTATTGTTTGTATACTTTGTATTTGTAATTGTTAAACATTGTAATAAATAAAGACTTCGCCACGTAAACTGCATATAAAGTGTTTCATTTGTGAATAAAAATAATTAACAAATTAAAAAGTTTTAAAAATAAATAACTATTAAAATGTGCGGTTCCGATAAGAAACTGGGTGAAATACGTGCTCTTATCCTCGTTGGGGGCTATGGAACCCGTTTGAGGCCCTTAACATTAAGCAGACCTAAGCCACTGGTGGAATTTGCTAATAAGCCAATACTTATGCATCAGATAGAAGCCTTAGTTGATGCAGGCGTAACACAGGTATGAACAATAATTATTGTTATCTACAAAAAATGTAGAATGACGACAATTATTTGATAATTATTGTGTTTAGATTTTTTTTTCGTTGTTACCTTTTTCCGTTCAATACCTGTTTAATGTTTTGGCAAAATTATGACTAAACATTGGTGACAAGTTACCTAATTTGAGGATATCATAAATTATCATTTAAGTCTATCATATCGTATCCGTAATTCCAAATAAAAAAATTATTTCAGGTGATTTTAGCAGTATCTTACAGAGCAGATGACATGGAAAAAGAACTGACGGAACAAGTATCAAAACTCGGTGTGTCTCTCACATTTTCACATGAAACTGAGCCCTTGGGTACGGCAGGGCCACTGGCTCTGGCTCGTGATCTATTGTGTTCAAGCCCTGAACCCTTTTTTGTATTAAACTCTGATGTGATATGCGACTTTCCTTTCAAAGAACTTGCTAAATTCCACAGGAGTCATGGAAAGGTATCTTGTTTCTATTTATTAAACTTAAAACATTAAGGTCCCAATTAAATTACTAAAAGCATTATATCTCTCATATTCTTTGAGAGAAATCTTCAATAATATCTCTCATTCTATAGTGAATAATTAAAAATAACTGTAAATTTTTGATAAAGTAATATCTTTTTATATTTATGTTAACTCAATTGCAAGTTATTATTTAATGTTAGGTACATTAACAAAATGATTCATTTGGAAAAAAAAAGAAGTAAAATTCATTTTCCTTTTACAAACATTGTTTATTTGTTTCAGGAAGGTACAATAGTTGTCACAAAAGTAGAAGAGCCCTCCAAATATGGTGTAGTTGTTTACAAAGATAATGGTGAAATAGAGAGTTTTGTTGAGAAACCACAAGAATTTATATCAAACAAAATAAATGCAGGTTTGTCACATTAAATAACATAGAAGATTTCATCCTAGATAAACAATTCCCTACTAATATAATATTATAAATGCGAAAGTAACTCTGTCTGTTATGCTTTCCCGCTTAAACCTCTCAACCGATTTTGATGAAATTTGGCACAGACAATCTTTAGACCCAGAGAAAGAACATAGGCTACCTTTTATCAAAACACCACACGGGCGAACTGTTAATACAAAGACAATCTTCAATTTATTGCATTTCTAAGTTGCTAATAAAAATTACTTATATTTCTTCTAAAAATCAACACATCAATTATTATCATAGTTTGCTGTCCTGTAATTGTCCTAGTGATAAGATTCATTTAGATTAGCTCAGTTGATTACTCCTAAATGGACTAAGTAAACGATAGTAATATCTTCATTTTTCTATTTTGTCCTTCTTTAGTATACACAACTAATCAAATGAAGATTATGACCTAAATTCTTGGTAAATAATAGATAACGATAATGATTTTTTTTTATCAAGCTTTAATATCAAGATAACACATCAATATTTTTTTCGGACAAAATCGGATATACACGTCGTTTTCTATTTATAATAAAATGTATAACTTACAAGTAAAATAACCATATGTTAAATTGTATTTACTGAAATAACAAGTTATATTTATGATGTCACCTATTTGTTATCTCTACGTAGCTATACAATAACCTTTAGACATACTAGGAATATTTTAACATAAATTGTAGCTAGATAAAAGAATTCTGCATAGATTTTCAACCATATTTGTTATGCACAAAATTGAATTTAATATGTATCTGTAAAATATATAAGTAATGATAACAAAGAACAAATTTTCAGAAGTATTTTAAATTATAATAGACAAATGAAAAAATTTGGAAAAAAATTTCTTTAGGCGTGTTGAGAGTAAAAATACAAGGTCGCGTCATGTCATTACCGTCACGTGATGTAGTGGCGACGATTATGGTATCTTTGAATCTTGCCAAAGAAGTTTCACTTCTGACACGTGTGCTCGGCACACACGCTATTTTATTTCTTTTCTGTATTTCATCAGTTATGATGTAGCAATAGTAACTTCAAATAAACAGTGTGACTGTATTGAACTACATATCTAAAATTATTAATTTAATAACTATGCAATATATTCTCATTGTTTTTTTTATAATTTCTAGGCATGTACATACTAAATCCATCGGTTCTCGACCGAATAGAACTGCGTCCGACGTCAATAGAAAAGGAAGTGTTTCCGTTTATGGCACAAGATGGACAGTTGTATGCTATGGAGCTGCAGGGCTTTTGGATGGATGTGGGACAACCAAAGGACTTCTTAACTGGTATGTTAACTACATATATTAATTTTAAGAGAAAATAGAAAAAAAAAGATGTGTGGCACTCGGGGACTGCCGCGGTAAAGCTATTGCATGCTATGCCTTCAAGCCACACCTCCGAGCCGGTCGGAGTGGGAAGCGTGAGGTTTTTTGTTACTAAATTTCTGGATTCGGTCCCCGCGCTCAAGGCCCGCGATAGAAGCTATGCAATAGCTTAAAAATGTGTTAATTTTTTTATTTTTTCTTTAATTTAAATTAACAAACAAGTTTTATGTAAATTTAAAAATGACTAGATTTGTTGCACTGATTCAACCGCGGGCAAGAGAAAAAAAAATCTGTAGCCTACGTGTTTCCTGGTACATAATAAGCTACATCATTGCCAAGTATCGTCAAAATCCGTGGTTTTCGCGTGGTAAAGTAAAGAGAAGTCGGTTAAAAATACATTCAAATTCAAACTTTTAAATTAACTAACTGTGCCGCGCTGTTTCAACCGCGGACGAAACCACGGGCAAAATAATTGTACAAGTCCTTCTGTAGATCATTTGTTATTCTAATGTATAATGTTGATGTATCCAAATCGGTAGTCTCTTTTTCGTAGAAAACCAAAAATCCTCACAAATTTTCGCTTTTATTAAATTAGTAAGATATTATGTCTTATTTACCTAACATAATACTTGTCCTTGTATATTTTACAGGCATGTGTCTCTATTTGACCAGCTTAAGACAAAAGAACTCAAGCAAACTGCACAATGGTGCTGAGGTTGTCGGCAATGTATTGATAGATCCGACAGCCACGATTGGTAAAGGGTGTAGGATAGGTCCTAATGTGACTATCGGCCCTGGAGTTGTTATTGAAGATGGTAAGTTTTACAGACCTTTTGTGTGTTTAGAGAGAAAGGATAAAAAAAATCATGAGTGGTTAAATTTGTCAAAAGTGAAAAAAAAAGTCACAAAGTTTATTCAATTAAGTATTTTTTTTAAATAGCAACCATTTTTTGAAATACTTTATTGGTGGTATTTTTAAGGTGTCAATTTTGTAGGCTAATTAAAATATGAGGTATAAAACGTAAACTGTAAACACAGTTGTATAAATATAGCTTGTGTTCACAGTTGTAGAAATCGTATCAGCAACTTCCTTTGTAATATTTGCTATCACAACACTATTATGTTCAAAGATAGTCGATTTCTTACATAATAAGTCATGACTCATTTAAGTAAAAAATACATGCAGCTTCATGTTTCTATTATGCACTTTCTGTAAATAGTCACGATACTGTAAAAATTTTTTTTAATAATTATTTATTAATTATTATTTTTGTTTATTTAATAACAATTAAACCACATCGAATCAGACCCTGAAAAATGAAAGGGTTCTATTCCTGAGCATACTCAAGCGTAAGAGAAAAAAAAAGACTCAATTAGTAAAGTATTTCGGTCGCTATCGTGTTAACAAGAAAATCACATAGCACATACATATACACATAGCATAGAAAAGCACATACAGACACACGGACGTCCAAGACAGAACTTTTTTAAACTGTTTTTTAACTAGTTTAAATAACAAAAATGACTTCAAAAATATCATGAATGTTAAAAATAGTGTTTTTTCTTAATATGTGTGTGTATGTATTATCTTACAAGTGCAATGTATGATACATAAAGACATTTTAAGTTTGAAAAATCAGATGTTTTGCGCGAAGTGACAGTAGTACCCACCTCAACGCTTCGCTTATGAGGCGTGCAATATATTTCTTCCATGTCATGTATGAGTTATCCATACTAATATTATAAATGCGAAAGTAACTCTGTCTGTCTGTCTGTTACTCAATCACGCCTAAACTACTGAACCAATTTGCATGAAATTTGGTATGGAGATATTTTGATACCCGAGAAAGGACATAGGCTACTTTATATCCCGGGAAAATGACGCAATCCCGGAAATCCCAAGGGAACGGGAACTATGCGGGTTTTTCTTTGACTGCGCGGGCAATGCCGCGGGCGGAAACCTAGTAAAGAAATAATTTCTGTATTTTGTTGTTTGATTGAGTTAATGTGTTTTTCAGTAATTACCTTGTATCATATCATATCTAAGGCAATCAGATTTTAATCTAGTTACGACATAATTATATTATACTCGTTCTAATAAGAAAATCTTATTAGCATGCTTGCATCATTTTAGATCATGGCAAGAAAAACATATAGAATTAATAATACCATGTTGATTTTTTTTTTCAGGAGCCTGCATCAAACGCAGTACAATATTGCGCGGTGCGTGTGTCAGACAACACGCTTGGCTCGACGGCTGTATCGTAGGTTGGCGTTCCGTAGTTGGACGATGGGTCAGAATGGAAAACTGCACTGTGCTGGGCGAAGACGTTATTGTAAAGGATGAATTATATGTCAACGGTGGCCAAGTCCTTCCACACAAGTCTATTGCCTTATCTGTGCCAGAACCACAGATTATAATGTAAAGACTGAACAAGAGTTGACAGATAATTTATATATGTATTGTATTCTGTATATATGATAGATTGTTCCTTTTTTATTTTATCCAAGTAACAATATCTTTGTTATAATGTTTTTATTTGAAGTATGATTTCAATTTAAAACTGTGGAATTTTATAACTTTCCACCATGATAGTTTTCTTAACATATAGGTAAGCGTCAATGTGAATGAAAATTAATTTAAAAAAAATAAAATTAAATTATTACCAATATTCAAGTGAGTTTACCGATAAAACAATATGAATTCTTACTCATATGTTAAGAATAACACTCCATTTAAACTTTAAGAACCCAGTTAGTTTATTTTTATAATTTAATATTATTTATGATATAATTTTATTTACATTTTTAATCTTATATAAAATATTTGATGTTTCGATTTTTCATAATAATTTATTTTTATTTGAATAATTTTATTTTATATTTTTAGAGGGTCCCTTAAATTACTTTCATTTATTCTACCACGTGTAACTCTATTAATATTTTTCTTTTCTTTTTATATAATTTAATTAATGACGTCTTATAATTATTGAATATACAGTTTTCACTATCTTTTTATTTAATATAAAAACAATAATTATTAAATAAATAGCACTGACCTTTCTGATTTTATAAAACTCGTACTAATGTAATAATTAACGTAAACATTCCAAACGATGAAGATAATTTGAAGAGCTCTGGAAAATATCGACTACAACTATTAATAGTAAACTGCCATTTTTGAATCAAATGTTTTTGTAAACTGATAAAAATATATTGATGTAACATTTATAAATTATAAATTGTCTGCTAAATATGTAAATAATTACAATAGGTAAGTTTAATAATAAAATTATTATTAATTTGGAAATAGTTTGTTTTACTTCTCTATCATTTATTCAGAATAATTTATTTGGCCAAAGAGAAACAAAATGGTTTTGGTCCTTTACGTCCTTTAATTATTTTAAACTTAATTATAATATATTAGAGCTTTAAGTTTGTAAAGAAGTTTGTGTCTACAGTCCCTGATACTAAATAGTAAAATAAATACTCCCTAAAGGCCCTAATTATTGTCTAATTAAATTTTTTTAACCGAAAAGGTACGTTATTCGTTATCACTTATTGGGAGCATAATATAAAAATATAGGCTAAAATAAATTATAAATCTCTTTAAATTATTCACACTCAACTCACTGAAATTACCAAATCTACAATGGGTACTATATTATAATATAACCACTGTTAAAATATTAATACATTATCTTACAACGCCATAATTGTTATCTTTCTTATATATGTTGTAACTTTTAAATATTTTAAGCGCAAATGAAGAAATCCAGGGTATGTAAGTATTTGATTTATTATTATTTTTTCTTGATCGCGATTTTAGTATTATTGGTGTTGCCAATATTACTAATTTATTTTGGGAGCTGTCAGGTAAAAGGACTGTGTCCTTTTGTGGCGCGTCCTTTATTTATCTTACTCTGTGCATTTTTATGTGTATTGTCTATGATATGACATTCGTCTGTCACTTGTCAGTGGTACAGTTTTCAATGTCAAATCTTGCGCCAAAAAGCCGGTAGTTTGTTCGAAACTAATTTTTTCTTTGTTATTGTTTAATTAATACTATAATAATTGCAATCAGAATTTCATAGCTATGTCTAAACGTAACAGTACAGCACAAGCTAATACGCTATTCAGTTACTTCACTAAAACACCACCTAGTAATAAAAAGCCAAAACCCAACGAAGAACAGACAAAATTAATATCCTCGGAGATAGGCGAACAAGAATCTAAAATTGAAAGTAAGTATGGTGATTTTATATTGTAAGTCTTTGAACAATAATTTTAAATCTATGTTTTATGATTTTACATAAGGTTAGAAATCAAAAGATTGTAAGATCAAGAAGCTATGCGTACATGCGTACATATCATCGCAAGAATACGTAAAGGGCTCAACTAATTCGGCTATTTTATTATACAAAGGCACAATCAAGGTTCTTAAGCAGGGAAATCATGGAGAGGGGGTAATAGGGCAGAACAACGTCTGCTAGGGTAGTTAGTTTATTAATAATATTTATACAGAATATTCGTATTCTAATTTTAAATACAAAGTTTTAAAACTTATCTTAGTATTTGATGTTTTAATATATAATCTAAACTTAAAGAATAATTCCAAGTTTATAAAAAACAATATTTTATTGAAAGCAAATATTTTTCAAAACTGCTTAGTTTTATTTAAATAATTTTATGAAAATAATTTTCTTAAAGGATTATAATCCCCATTCTTTACTTGACTCTACCATGTTACATTTTAACCTGTTGTTTCACCTGGTGAAATTTTGATACATATGTTTCAGTAGACAATAAAAACCCTTCACCAAAACAGAAAACAACATTTGAGAAGAAACTACAAGATAGTTTTAAGTATGAACCAGGTCAATCCCCAAAAGGCAGTAAGAATAAGAAAAAGGAAAATGATTATGTGTAAGTCACCATAGAGCAAAAATGCATATTTCACAATTTAACATTTTATTGGTTGCACATCAATAGATTATTATCTACTGATAAAATAATGTGTTACTTTGTAATCAATATATTAGGGACCAGTTTTTCAATAGATTATAATGAGATTACGGTATTTAAAATTTTTGGTGACATACTGTATAACTGTTGTAAAGCATACTGCTGAATGTCCCCCAAGGAGACAAATTGTAGTTATTGAAGAAACAACAAAAAAAAAAAACATATTTTATAAACGAAAGTAGTGATAGCTACACAAATTCTTATTCAAGAATGACTGAATAAATTCTATTGATTTTACTATATTACTGTTTGAATTGTTTGAATGAATTGTTGATAATTTAATCTTTGACTGCCATAGTTTCTTAGATACTTTACTAATTGTTAGACATAATTTATTGTTATACTGTGATGGAATGTAACGAATTGTATTTTATGTGATTGAATGTTATGTAGGTATTTATTGATTTAACTATATTTTAAGTGATTTAGTGTACTGTACTGATACTACTATATTGATGTGATATTTATCTGTAGGTACTATGATTAATTAGATTCAACTTATTTTATGACATGTATTTTTGGAAATTATTTTACTTGATCTATGAATTGTGCTAATTAATGTAATTTTTAATAATTTTTTTTCCCTCAACTATGCTGTGTGCATACAATTAATTGGTTGGCATTTCACCGCAACATGTAATTAAATTTGTGTATAACGAGGCAAAATTGTCAGCTGTGGTGTGCACCTTATTATTAAATAAATAAATAAATTACGCTATTATTAACTATACTACAAATAAACTAAGTAAAAAGTAATAAACATTCCAGAGCTCCTAAGTCGGAACCACAAGAAGTATCACCTATTGAAGATGGTGACTGGACACATTGCAAGTTAGACTGGCTGAAACCAGATAAGATAAGAGATGCACAGAAAAGGCGGCCAGATGACCCCGAGTATGATCCAACTACACTGTATGTTCCTCAGGAATTTATGAAGAAGCAAACACCAGTATGTATTATTTCGTTACACAATAATAAATATAGGCTAAGTAAGAAATGAGACATGAAATAATTCTACTTTTGAAGTCTCTTAGAATACATTTAAATCCCAACAAAAACATAAATGTAAAAATTGGAGCCAAGTTCAACCGTCGACTTGCCGAAAAAAGAATTGAGATCTAAATGTGTACCAAGTTCTGTAGACAGTCCAGAAATTTATTTACTAAGATGTATAAAATTCTTAGGTGAACTGAAAACTCAATTGTTTTATTTTCCCTTATAGAACAATGTTTATTCAAAATATGATTTTTTTTTTAATTTTAATAAAAGAATTATTTACACATAGCAAACAACTAATGACCTACTGAACCTCATAATTTAACCAGGCTAGTTTTTAGGTACTGTGTATCTATATAATATCTTCTCAAATTGCTGATATTGAACGTTATTATTTTAGAAACTTGTAAAAACTAGCCAAGTCAAATTATGAGGTTCAGTAGGTCATTAGTTGTTTGCTATGTGTAAATAATTCTTTTATTAAAATTAAAAAAAAATCATATTTTGAATAAACATTGTTCTATAAGGGAAAATAAAACAATTGAGTTTTCAGTTCACCTAAGAATTTTATACATCTTAGTAAATAAATTTCTGGACTGTCTACAGAACTTGGTACACATTTAGATCTCAATTCTTTTTTCGGCAAGTCGACGGTTGAACTTGGCTCCAATTTTTACATTTATGTTTTTGTTGGGATATCATTACTTTTTGTACAGAAAATTACTTTGCAAATTTGATTTAATTTATGTATTTAATGCTTTTTATAAACGATTTTTTTTTATTTTTTCTTGCGTTTTCGCTGTATGGTTTTTTTAACATTTTTTTCTATATTTTCCTGTACGTTAGAAATGTCAGCGCGCATTGCCCATTCATTATCTGCAATTTTTTTAACTCGTTTTCTGCTTATGCTAAGTCTAGCTAAGTCAGGACGATACATCGTCCGCAAGCGATTGTACTCCACTATAGCGCTCTCTTGTGCTTTAATTTGACTGGGATCTAAATTTAGAATATGTACCCCATCTAGAGTTTTAACTCTAGATAGTGCAACATAAGCCTGCCCTTTGCAAAATACTGAACAGCCGATATCAAGAAGAGCACTGTCAAGACTTAGGCCTTGTGATTTGTGAATGGTAATAGCATATGCTAAGCAAATAGGGAATTGTTCTCGGTGAACATATGCATTACTTAATATCTGGAACTTAGTCTACTTCTTTAAGCCGCGAGTGCCGCGTAACTAGGTACGCGGCGAGCGGCGAGTTCCATATTTAAAATTTAAAATGTGTGTAAATCAAAGCGCGTCAAAATCTATCCCAGGAGTTAAGAGAAACAAAGATGTTTTTTTGTGAATTATTTATTAAAAATCCACAAACATAAGCAATCAATAAACATTTATTAATTAGTAATATATTAATAATAATACACTAATTGTTAATAATTACATTGCATTAATTAATCTTACACACGTCAAGATGAAGAATAGGTATTAATTAACAATAAAAATATATTATTTAAAAACTTTTGTATAACTGTTCAGGCTATTGCCTAAGTTTAGTATCTAGATTCTTACTTGGTTACATCTACTATCTTTCAGTGCAAGTCCTATCAAAATCGGTCCAGCCGTTCCAGATAAAAAGGGCAAAGTTTGAAAAAAGCGTGTGTGCCGAGCACACGTGTCAGAAGTAAAACTTCTTTGGCAAGATGCAAAGATCGTCGTAGAAGAATCGTCGCCTTACTCCATGACGTGACGGAAGAAATCATGCAATCGAAATAATCTGCCCTAGCGATACTAGCGCGAGTGAGTGTGATTGATGTCAGAGGCGCATCGAATCCACAGATGTTTCGCGCTAAAATATGTAAACTTCAATAATCTATATCTCAGTCATTTATTGATGGATTTCAATTTTTTTTCTGCCACTGATTAGTTTTGATCTATATTTTAACACTATTATGGTGAATATAATATTTTCTATTTTTATAAACTTTTCCATTTTTCCATACAAACAAAATTAATGTCATTGAAAAAAAAATTAAATACAGATAAATTCAGTATTTTCTGATTTTTTCCTTTGTACACTCACTATAACCTAGTTGATTACAAAATTTGAACTTTCTAGGTCATCTGGAAGTGGGTTAGGTTTTGTATATGTCTATAAGTCAGTCAGTCTTAAAAATTGCGATTTTTGGACATTAATATCTACGCAACTGTTTAATCTATATTTATGAAATTTAAGGTTCTTGTTTATCTCGAGGTCCTCTTGATATGTACCAAATTTGGTTTATTTAACTTAAATAGTTTTCGAGTTATAAGGGGGTGAAAAGTGGCTCGAAATGGTTCGTGTAAATATACACACGGCCGCTGCTCGCCAGTTCTCTTCGCTTGAACTTGGCTTGACACGCTGCCGCGTGTCTAGATAATGTAAAACAAAATGTATGTTTTGGTTTGACTGTAAGTCCAATTAATAATTTGGTATAAAAATAAATAATAACAAAATATGGCTGGTATCATGCTTGTTATAATTTCCAAAGATTTTTAGTGTTGGGAAAATAAAAAACTGGTTGAAATCCATTAAAATCGTTTATTTTTTAATAATATTATTATTTTACAGGCACATAGACAGTGGTGGGAGTTGAAGTCTGCTCACTATGATTGTGTTCTTTTCTTCAAAGTTGGTAAATTCTACGAGTTGTATCACATGGATGCTGCTGTTGGTGTTAATGAGCTTGGATTTTCTTATATGAAGGTAAACATTGGATTTATTTTATTCTTATTGTAAAATGGATAAGTACTAAAAATCTTATATATAAAAATGAATCGCAAAATGTGTTGGTAAGCGCATAACTCGAGAACGGCTGAACCGATTTCGATAATTCTTTTTTTATTATATTCCTTGAAGTACGAGGATGGTTCTTATGTAGAGAAAACGTAAATATGTACCACGGGCGAAGCCGGGGCAGACCGCTAGTATTATATAAAAAACTAGACACAAAATCACACTCTAAAATTGTCCAAAAAAAACTCTGCCTACATGAGTTTTTAGTTACAAAGTTTGGTAGTTTGGGCAGAGTTTTTTAATGAACAACTTTCAACTTTATTTCAATGAAATAAGCCGTTATTTTTTTGCCACATTTCAGTAGATGATTGTGAGTATAGTTGTATGTCAATAGAAAAGAATTAAATATTATAATAATATTTAAGGGTGAATTCGCTCACTCCGGCTTCCCGGAAAGTGCGTACGCGAGAATGGCATCAACTCTAGTGTCGAAAGGATATAAAGTGGCGCGCGTTGAACAAACGGAGACTCCTGAAATGATGCAGGATAGGTGTAAGAAAGGTAAATATCTTGTTTATTATAAAACTAATTAAATTATGTAAAAAAATCTTGTTTTGTGGATGCTCTTTGCACATAAACTATGAGCTTACAGCAAATAGTTTATGTGCAAAGAGCATCGCTGATTTCAATATTGATATTTCTATTTCACTTAAGTAATCTATTTAATCTATAAATTGCAGTCATTTTACTTTAATATGGTAGTTAGATTATAGCTGAAAATGGAATATTAAGTATTTTTATTTGGGTACCACGCGAGAATACCGCGGTTGCCACATGGCAATAAATTCACAAATCTATGCAACAACAGAATTGTTTGACATTGGAAAAATAAATCTTCCTGTATCATATTGAAATGTTTTTATAAATATTTTTTATTTTTACTCGATTCGCAACTTATTTCCAACTAGAGGTCCGCCCCGGCTTCGCCCGTGGTACATATTTCGCAATAAAAGGTAGCCTATGTCCTTTCTCGGGTATCAAAATATCTCCATACCAAATTTCATGCGAATTGGTTCAGTAGTTTAGGCGTGATTGAGTAACAGACAGACAGACAGAGTTACTTTCGCATTTATAATATTAGTATGGATAATATAATTTTGGCAGAAAACTTAAAGAGCAAGAACGACAAAGTGGTGCGTCGCGAGATATGCCAAGTGTCAGTTCGTGGGGCGCAAGTATGCGGTCTGCAAGATAATGGACCTGCCGAGTCTACTTCACCATATTTAATGGCTATAGCTGAAGAGGTAATAGCCTTTATTGTTATTTATAGCATTTACAGTGCAACCTTAATATAACGTACCTCAATATAACGATTTCCTCGATTTAACAAATTTTTCGTAATCCCCTTTAATTGTCCATAAGATTCAATGTAAAATATCCCTTTACATTACGAACTTTTTTTGCGAACATCCTCTTTATAACGAATTTTTAACTATCAAGAAAAGTATAAATACCTCTAATTAACGAATTTCGTCAACCCAAAACCTTTATATAAAGTTCCAACCAATGTAATGATTCTTAATCTCATAGTATGGGTGTCTTCCGTTATGCACTGCAACCACTGCACAGTGCTATCACTGTAGAAAAATTCGTTCCGTTATGGACTGCCAGTATACTGCCGCAGTACCCTAGGGAAATTTATGACGTCATTAATCGCCGCCATATTCTACTGTGAGCACTGGCGTTTTCGAGGTAAGGTACTCGCAGTACTTTGATCACGTGATCAGTCCACAGAGCAAGTAATATGATCAGTCAAAACAACTCGAGTGCCTAACGTCTTATACAAAGCTACAGTATAATCAGAAAATTTTAAAGTTCTGTAATTAGTTTGGATTAATAAATAAAACAATGGAAGAATTGCAAAAATTAACTTTATTAGACTGTGTTGAAAATGTTCAATACGAGCTGAAAGTTCTTTTTTATTCTTTTTTATGAAAAAGTACTTACTTTTATTATAATATAAATTCAATTTACAATTTATATTAATTAAAATAATATGTGTATGTACAATATGTATTTTAGTAATATTTTATGTATGTATTTTAGTATGTACCTACATATTTTTGAAGTATATAATATGCAATATTTAGTTTATATAAATATGTGTGTAAATGTGTCTATTTTACATTATTTGCAATGTATTATTATATGTAATTGTAATTATAGTCATTTATTTTGCGCTATCCCACGACCTTCTTACATTTCCTTTCCTACCAGGTTGCCTGGTAGAGATTGCTGTTCAGCAATAAGGCCGCCTTTTGTACAAATGATGCCTTTGTAATTTTGTTCTTTTTTTCTGCTTTGTCCTTTCATGTTTGTACAATGAAGTATTATAAATAAATAAATAAAATATTTTTAATTGGACAGTACTCCAAAACAGTTTATTTTTATGTTCTAGAAAACTTTAATACACTCATTTGAATGCTGCGTCAAAAAATGCGGCTGACAGTATACTGGATTGCGTTCCGTTTTAAATCGTAACCAGTATAACTGGCTATAAAGGAACGGCTTCACAGTATACTGAATTGACGTCACACCTTACAGTGGTCGCAGTGCATAACGGAATACACCCTATGTGATTCATGTCGCGACAGGTTTCGACATGCTTTTGTTCGTAAAACGATCATTTTTGTTTAATTTAAATTGGAAAGTAATGTAAACACTGCTGCTCGTTACTATTGTTAAGGATTCAAGTTGAAATGGATCAGAAACGTAAAAGACCTCTTTATAACGAATTTTAGACCAACCTAACCTCAACATAACGAACCTCAGTTCAACGAATTACTTGATATAACGAATATTTATTTGTACCCTTCCGATTTGTTAAATCGAATTTGCACTGTATTAGGCTATAAGTTATGTGCATTTTTAAACGTCATACATTTAGAAGTTACTCTAAGTTGGAATTACCCACTTATAAACAAAATTGTTTTTATTGAATTTTTTTATTCTCCTTTGGTAATACCATGAAATACGCATGTAGTTTTTTTTGCTGGTAGTGTAAACAAAAAAAACCTACATGTAGCAATGATATTGGAATAATTTTAGTAAGATTTTACCCATTTTTATAAATCTAATAATAAATGATAAATTGTTTTCCCTTATTATTTGTTTATTAATTATTATTTTAAAATCCACAAGCATGCATTATTTTTGAGTAGTGTAATCACTATATACTTTTCTTATATATTTAATATAACTTTTAGGAATCAAATGGCTGCAGCACACACGGCGTGTGTTTCGTGGACACGTCAATAGGGCTATTCCACATGGGGCAGTTCAAAGATGATAATATTTATTTATTTTTAATATTAATTACAGGAATCAAATGGCTGCAGCACATACGGCGTGTGTTTCGTAGACACGTCAATAGGGCTGTTCCACATGGGGCAGTTCAAAGATGATAAGCATTCGTCGAGATTGCTCACTACGCTTGCGCATTTTCCACCTGCTTTGGTAATTTGATTTGTTTTATAGTTATAATTATAGGAATATTTCAGAATTCATATTGTTTATGGATGATTTTAACATTCATGGAATGGAATAAACAAATATTTCATTTTTTAGATGTAAAGTATATTTTGTAGTGTACATATAGATACCTTCATTTTATGCATTTTATGCATATTTTATAAATTGAAATTGGTTGAGTAGTTTAATATTTCAAAAATATATTTATATTTTATGGCTCAACTGTCGTATGAAGTCTTCTAATAAAATAAAACGTTTGATCGACAGACAAGAACAAAGAACTATATTTTAAAAACCGAACATATAAATATCAAAACCTAACACACATCTTGCTACATGTCGCTACTAAATAGTTCGTATATGAGTGATATTGTCGATATAAAATAACACCCCTACTTATCACAATATTCACTAAACAATCATATACAAAATTATTCTATACAAACTATGCCAAGAAGCAACATAAATTTATAATGTTTTGCTGAACATAAACTTTTAGTAAGAATATCAGCTGGCATATCAGCTGTTGGCAAATACAGCACCTTAACAATTTTATCTCTTACTAGATCACAACAAAAATGATATTTAATATCGATATGCTTTGTACGTTTATGAAATGCTGGATTTGCACACAGCTTCTGCGCACCTTGGTTATCATTAAATATGCAAATAGTGTACATCTTATTGGTTATTTCATATTGTAATTCCTTAAGATATAATGCTTCTCTACATGCTTCAGATAGACCAATATACTCTGATTCAGTGCTAGAGAGGGCTACACATTTCTGTTTTCTACACTCCCATGATATTACACCATCAGATAACAAAAAACACATTCCAGTATATGATCTCCTATCTTCAGAGTTAGAAGCCCAATCAGCATCTACATAGCCTGTTATTTCTGAATTACCTTCTTTACAATATTTTATTCCATAACATTTAGTTCGTTTTAAATACCTTAATACTCTTTTTGCATATTCCCAATGCTCTTTTGTGTGACAATTATTAAACTGACTTAAAAAACTTATAGAGTAACTAATATCTGGCCTAGTTAAGACTGACAAGTACATCAAACTACCAATTAGTTGTTGATAGGGCACATGACTATTTGCCCCTACTGGACCTTTATTTACATTTAATTTGACCTCCATCGGAGTATCAACAGTCTTACAATCACTTAAATTAAATCTGCTTAAAAGTTGATCAATATAAGCTTCCTGACTCAAAGTTACATATCCTTTATCTTTATTGAAGGTTACATTCATTCCAAGACATAATTTAGCTTCACCTAAGTCCTTAATGCTGAAATTATTAGATAAAATCTGTTTCAAGTTATTAGTTTCAATTATATCATTGGAAAATATAAAGAAATCGTCGACATAGACTGTCACAATGGTCTTACAATTATTAATATTCTTTGTATACATACATGGTTCTATTTTTGACCTTTTGTAACCATTACTGATCAAACAATTATCAACCTTTTTATTCCAAGCTCTAGAGGCTTGCTTAAGTCCATAAATGGCCTTTTTAAGTTTCAATACTTTATGATCTGAACTACTACTATTATAACAATCTGGCATTTTCATGTAAATGGTTTCCTCTAAATCACCATTCAAGAAAGCAGTCTTGACATCTAAATGGTGAACATCCATACCTAACTTTACAGACAATGCAAATAATAGTCGAAGGGTTGTATGTCTCACTACAGGCGAAAATGTTTCTGTGTAATCTACACCATATTTTTGTGTGAAGCCCTTTGCGACCAAACGAGCACGATAACGCACATTGTTTTCACTATCGTACTTTTTTCGTAACACCCACTTGCACTGCACTATAGTACCATCTTTTGGTACATCTACGAGTTCCCATGCACTATGATTCTCGAATGACTGTAGCTCATCCTGTACTGCCGCTAACCAATGTTCTTTCTCTGGACCTTCCAAAGCTTCCTGCAAGGATATCTCATCCATGAACATGTTGTCATCTTTTATACAAGCACTTGCAAATCCATATCTGTCTGGCTGCTGCCTACGCCGGGGACCAGATATTATGTTGACATTGTTCAATATAATGGAGTCTTCACTGTCTGTTGTACCAGTCTCAGAGCTATCTAATGTGTCTTCTTCACAAGGTACATATAGTTCACTGCTGTCATCTGTGTTCGAGCTCTCTGATTGTTCAAGTGAATCTTCCTGAGGTGTCAAGTCTTTTTCCTCCACTGGAACCATATTCACTTCATCTGAACAATTTTCCTGTACCTTCAGATCACTCTCTGTCTCCATCTTGACATGACCTAGACGTCGATGCCAAACTTCACTGGACACCATCACTGCAGCCGATGAACAACACTCAGGCATGTTTAGTTTATACACACCATTCAACAGACTCGCTGTAGCCACTAATACTCCTGCTTGGTTGAAAATCTGACATCCATTATTGTTGAATGAAACTTTGTTTCCTTTTGATATAAGTTGACTAACAGACAACAGATTTGTAGTCAACTTCGGCACGCATAATACATCTTCCACTGTAATATCGTATTCACAGGCATGCGTCTTTGTCGTAATCTGCACATCTCCAGTACATACTACTGGTATTTTATCTTTATTTGCCACGACAATTTCTTTGATCATAACATCTCGCGACACATTTGACAACCATTCTTCGTTCGCGGTAAGATGAACACTCGCCCCGGAGTCAATATACCAGTCACTTTTACAAAATTCACCATTCAGGAACACGGCGCTAAACGCGTTACTTCTTGTGCGTTCATTTTTATTTGTATTCGACGCATTTTTGTCCGAAAATGTACACTGATTGCGATAATGTCCTGTTTGTTTACATTTGTAGCATCTAATGACTTTTGGTTTTGACTTTGACAAGTTTGACATCTGTTCAGTGTTACCAACATTCCGTTTCATCTTATAACTCGCAAATGCTCCACTGGAATTGGAAGCGCTACTGTCTTTGCCATTTCCACTTTCTTCCATGTCCAATAATTTTGTTTTAATGGCGTCTGATGTCAATGGTATGCCGCAATGTTCAATCGCCATTATCATAGGGGAATATTTTTCTGTTAATCCCGCTAACAAAAGCGATGCGACCCACTCATCATTGATATTAAAGCCCGTACCGCTTAATTTTTGGCTTGTTTCAATGATTTGTGTCACGTACGAAGTCATTGAAGCACTATTTTCGAGTCGTATTGAAATCAAACTCCTCAGCAAACTGATTCTTCTCGTGAATCCTGAGTCATCAAATAGGTTCTTCAATTTCTTCCACAGCTCATGTGTCGTTTGTACACTTTTTATATGCACATAAAGTGACGAATCTATTGTCATGATCAGCTTAGCTCTGGTTTTCGCGTCACCTGCTGCTCCTATTTCTGCTGGTACAGTCTCCGACTTGATGCAATCAGACAATCCCTCCAGCACCAGAAAATTCTCAGCCGCAAAAGCCCATTCGCTGTAGTTTTCACGTCCTTTCAATTTAGGCACACTAACAAGATAATTCGTCGTCATTTTCAACTAAAAAAACTGGGCCCATAACCTCTAATAAAATAAAACGTTTGATCGACAGACAAGAACAAAGAACTATATTTTAAAAACCGAACATATAAATATCAAAACCTAACACACATCTTGCTACATGTCGCTACTAAATAGTTCGTATATGAGTGATATTGTCGATATAAAATAACAAGTCTTTACTAAAAGAACGTTTTTGGTGTTTAAACGTTTTGAACAACCTCCAAAAAGAAATTATTTCTATTAGAAATTTATTAGATACACTAGATAAGATCGGCCCTGGCTTCGCTCGTGTTACATGTATACGTTTTCTCTCTATAAGAACCATCTTCATACTTCAAGGAATATTAAAAAATAATTAACGAAATCAGTTCATCCGTGCTCGAGTTTTGCGCGTACCAACACATATTTTAGCGATTCGTTTTTATTATATACTAGCTGCTCCGCGCGGTTTCACCCCCGTGGCTTCATTCCTGTGGGTCGTAGCGTGATGATATATAGCCTATAACCTTCCTCGATAAATGGGCTATCTTCCCGAGATTAGCGCGTTCAAACAAACAAACAAACAAACTCTTCAGCTTTATAATATTAGTATAGATGATAAATGTTCACTTTTAGATAGTCTACGATCGCAAATCATGTACCGCCCGTACAAGCAAGTTAATATCCACACACTGTCATAGCGCAAGGCGGGAGGCACAAAACATGGCGCCTCCGGAGAAAATATTAAAAACATTAGCGGAGGAACATTATAAAACTAATGATAATGGGGAATGGCCAGAGGGACTGAAACCTTTTTTGTATGAAGGTAAGTTTGTTATATAAAGAAACTGTTGAGTAAAAATAATTTTGTATTTTTAAGGGCTGATTTTTCAATCCTATGTTAAAACTTATTCGTCGAATAGCGTATCAAACTACCATTTCAAAATGTATTCTTATAGCATGCAATTGACAGTTTACAAGTGACATTTTAATATTATCGTGTAATACTTTATTGGACGGTTAAGTTTTAACCAGGGATTGAAAAATCGGCCCTAAGTCTATTATGCGTAATGTGTGGATATTAAGATACGATAGAAATATATACCTAAAGAGAGAAAAACCATTTTCTCTCATCTCCTCTTAAAAATAAACGCTAATAATTATAGAAATATAATTTGTAAATAAATAAATTTTATAAAATTTTATTTTAGGTGATGTGCTAGGCCTGACTCCAGCCAGTAATAAGTACTTAGCTATTAAAGCACTCGGTGGTTGTGTTGCCTTCCTCTCAGATTGCCTGCTGGATATTCAAATATTGGGTAAGCTTTTATAACATTTATGTTTATTTGGTACCACTTGCTACAGATGTCCGTTTCAGTTAAAATACTAAAATTATCCTGTATGTTGCTGTTGTTGTTATACTATTGCAAAATTAATTTAACATAGTTCAAAATAAAGAGTAAATTTTTTTTTTTAAACATTTTTAAATACGATACTTAACATTATAGTCATAATACAAGAATCTTGATTTATTATTCCCATCATCAATACTCTATAAACAACTAGACTCACAATCGCCTATTTAAAATATCAGCTTAATTCTCCGAGCGGGGTTCTATAAAACATGTATTCAAATTGACACCTTATTTCGTTGCAATTTAGCTCCCAAAGTACATGCACTCAATAGAAATCTCTGCCTAACAGACGCGTGGGCAGAGTTTTACTTCAGACAACTTTTATTATATGTTAATGTTTGCCAATTATACTTTAATTTTTTCAAATATTAAGTTTATCACCAAAATAATTTGTAGGAATGGCCCAATATTCTGAATACACGCCTCCAGACGTGTTAAATACAACAATATGTGAAAAGGAAAATAATAAATGGACTGGAGGCACTACCATGGTGTTAGATGCTATTACACTAAGGAATCTGAGAATTGTTCAAGACGAGGGCTGTTTGTATGATAAACTGAATTTCTGCTCCACACCTATGGGAAAGCGGTAAGATTTCCAAGAATTAATAATTATAAAGAAATAGCTGTATTATCATGATATATGATATTTATATGTAAAGAGGTGTAGATAGGTTATTGGCGATTTCGAAGTAGCCGTTCGAATTGTGGCTAATAAGCCATATTTTAATCCAGTTGTCTCTTTTTCGCTCGTGACAGTTGAATCATGCCATTTCACTTTTCACATCTAACCATGTGTGTGTCAGTGTGTCGCATTTGAATTAAAGATTATGAACTTTTTCATGACTATGCGTCTTTTTACTATCCCGTTCTTTATTCTTTACCTCTTTTTTAATCATTGTGCTTACAAAAACATTATATGTAAACTCGGTAAATACAATTTTTTTCAGATTATTATACCAATGGGTATGTTCGCCAAGTAGCGATTTGACAGTGATCAAGGAACGACAAGAGGCTGTTAAAACTTTGATGGAAAACCAAGATGTCTGTCAGGAAGTTAAGAACATATTGACAGCTTTACCTGACTTGGAGAGATTGTTGGCTAAGTATGAAAAAATTATATTTTTTTTCAACTGCTGTGTAGTATATACTGAAAAGTCATGATTCAATGTGAATACTTATTTTAATTATATTTTGATACTTTCGTTACTAAAGTTGGTATTTCTCTATATCCTTTACATTGAAATATGACGGTACGTTTAATTTAATTTCCCCAATAATTTCTTACGGATATATTTTTTACATACCTTATTCAACAGGGATTTCTATCAAGAAATTTGCCGTGTAAAAATAGTAAAAGTGCTGACCTAAATTTCCCATTTATTAAGTTAATTATAATTTCAGGGTTCACGCATTAGGCAATTTGAAGAAATCAAAGCAGCATCCTGATTCCCGCGCAATTCTCTACGAAGAGAAGACATATTCAAAGCGGAAAGTTTTAGACTTCATATCCATATTAAACGGTTTTACTGCGGCTCTAAAGTTATCTTCAATGCTCGCTGATTTGGACTCTGTGTTGTTAAAGAGAATATCCCAGTTCAGTCCGAACGGAAAGTTCCCGGATTATCGCGATACTTTGAAATTTTTCAAGGTACATATTTGATTTTTAGAATAGTTAATAGGTGAATGTTTTCAAGTATCCTTAACAACGAAGTTTATTATGATGTCCCTGTGAATATTAGACTCACCATCACTTCCACGCTTTTTAAAGCGGTGTTTTCAAATGACAGTATAAACAATAGACTCTGAGCATTATGAATTACGGTGTTCATTTGAACGAATGTTTTATACGACGTCGCCTTCTCATATTTTGACGACCTTTCCTTCATTCCTTTTTAACCCATTGACCACCGTAAGGCCCGATCGGGGCGCGACACAATAGATTTTCTATTGTGTCTGTGATTCCGAGGACTGATGGATTAATATATTTTCAATCAAATCTTATAAAGATTTTTGTTTAAATTTCGAAACAACAACTTCTCACCAAAAATAATAAATTACTATTTTTCAAACAGGAATCATTTAACCACGCGCAAGCTGAAAAAGAAGGTATAATCTTACCCGGAGCTGGTGTAGACCAAGAGTATGACAATACTTTGCAGCTCATACAAGAGATAGAGGAAGAGCTAAAGGAGTATCTCGCTGAACAGGAGAAATATTTCAAGTGCAGAGTGAGTTTTGTGACAATACCACACCCCGGACACTCCATACAAAATTATCGTTTTGACAGTCACACTGTAGAGACTGCAAATGTGTGTGTTAACGCTTTATGGTTGGCACATTTGTGAATAGCGTAAAAAAAAATTCGCGTTTTTATGATGAAATACATCCGTAAACAGCACAATATCTAACCATTTTCTACGAAAAACGATAATCACAAATCCAAAATAATAAAATTACTTTAAGTCAATTTGATTAATGTTGTCAATCTTCGTTGCGTATCGTCCTTACGGAAAAATGCGGCCAATTTTTATCATGATCGTGCGGGGTGAGGTAAGTGTTTAATTTTGGCGGGAGGCGGAGAGTGTCCGTTCTGTAGCGTTAGCTACTATTATATATTCTGTGACAATACTGACCGGTTGGCTTGGTTGGTAGTGGCCCTGCCTTCCAAGAGGTCGTGGGTTCGATTCCCACCCGGGGCAAATATTTGTGTGATGAACATAGATGTTTGCTCTGTGTCTGGGTGTTAAATATCAATATAAGTATTTATTTAAAAATTATATATGTATGTCTATCAGCCATCTGGTTTCCATAACACAAGCGAAAGCTTAGTATGAGATCAGATCGTGCCGTGTATGAAAATTGTCCTGAAATATTTATTTATTTATTATTTATTAATAGTACTACATTGGAAATTTTTTAAGGAAATATATTGACTGTTAGTAATAATTTGTTTAATATAGCTTCAAACGGAAATCAAAAACTTCTATACATGTTAATATTTGTCTATTAGATTATGATACTATAAAAATAGCATTCCTGACTGAATTTCGATCACGTCGAAAAATCTCCACAGGAACAATCAACTACAAAGTATAAATTATAATATGTATTTATTTATTTTATAGGGCAAACACTATTTTATCACTCACCCAGTCCATGTAAATGTATGTGTTTAATATATTTTCAGATCACATACATTGGAACGGACAAAAAGCGCTATCAACTAGAAATTCCTCAAAATGCCGCGTCCAAAGCCGGTCCGGATTATCATTTCGAAAGTGCACGAAAAGGATACAAGAGATTCTCTACTGACGAAACTAAGGTATATTTGATATATGTTTCATTTATTATCTACAAAACGTTTTGGTTACTATTTTATTAGACAAGCTGATAATAATTTCTCCATGATTTAGGAGTGATAAACTTTTAGGATTATCATCTACATCTATTATCATTAAAATATTAAGTATTTCTTTTAATATTTTTATAGGCTCTTTATGTGTTATGTTTAAATATATACCTAAATTTCCCAAAGTCTTTGTAAACTGTTGTTATTGATGACAATATTCATTTATTTGGCAGAATAACACTATGTTTGTAAAATGTAGTGTTATTCTGCCAAATAAATGAATACTTTCATCAAATTCCGTTCAATATGTTTGAAGAGTAACAAACATCCATCAATACCATTTTTTCTAATAAAATTAGTATTATTAACTCCTATAGGAATATCTGGCACGAATGATAGCCGCAGAGGAACAAAAACGCAACGTGCTCAAAGATCTCAGCCGCAGAATATTCGAGAAGTTCTCAAGTCACTACAACCAGTGGTCGATGGCAGTACAATGTTTATCCATACTAGATGTACTGCTGGCTTTCACTGAGTTCGCGAGGCAACAGAGCGGGGATGTTTGCTTGCCGAACGTCACTTTTGATGCTGAAAAACAGGTATTTTGTTGTCAAAATAATCCATTTTGTTATTTAAATCACTTAAAACCTGCGAAACCATTCAAAATCTAATCATATTTTACCACTAGCGGTCCGCCCCGGCTTCGCCCGTGGTACCTTCATGTTTTATAGCCTATATTACTTGTGGATAATGTAGCTTTCGAATGTTGAAAGAATTTTTAAAATCGGTCCAGTAGTTTATGAGCCTTTTCATTACAATCAAACAAACAAACAAACAAACAAAGTTTTCCTCTTTATAATATTGTAGATTCACCGTATTTGTGAAATTTTTATTGAGCA
This sequence comes from Colias eurytheme, assembly GCF_061535395.1. NCBI lineage: Eukaryota > Metazoa > Arthropoda > Insecta > Lepidoptera > Pieridae > Colias > Colias eurytheme. The sequence goes on along the minus strand of NC_142999.1, from coordinate 4,275,494 downwards.
GGGACACTAACTTTTTTAATCTGTGTGAATTTGAAAGTGTCAAAGCATAAAAAGTCAAGCATGAACCAAGTGATTATGTTCAACTATCCACACTATAATTCCTAATATGTTATACATATTATTTTACATTCCTAAGCATATACAGGTATTACAGTACAAAAAGTCACATAAATTACGATTATTTATTTCATTTCCAGCCCTACATAAACATAACAGAAGGTCGGCACCCCTGCATTCCCATAGTAACTGACTTCATTCCAAACGACACAGCCCTGGGACAAGATGGCGCCAGTCTCTTGTTATTGACGGGGCCAAATATGGGCGGGAAATCCACGCTTATGAGACAAGTCGGGCTGATTACTGTTTTGGCGCATTTGGTAAGTGTTTAATAATTTTAAAATGATAAATGAGATATCATTTGTAGCAATTTAAAGTTTCCTGCCGGTTCTTCTCTGTAGAAACTGCTTTTCGTATTGGTACCGGGTAGAGGTAATATAAATTTAAAATTGTATGTATATTTTAACAATTCTCAAGCGCTGATAAAAGATGTCCAGTTGAATTTTTGAGTTTCAATTGATCCGATTTTATTCCATAGGCATATAAAATAGAATAAATATGTATCTCGTACTTGTTCAGTTTAACAGTATAGTATTATATTATGTGTGGTTAAACATAAATTATTATCCTTCTACAAAGAAAGGAGATTGCATTTCTAAATATTTAAAGTTTCATACAGTGCTACTAAATAAGATGTTGTTTCTATTCCCAGGGTAGCTATGTACCAGCGCAAGAGTGTGAGCTATCCCTCGTGGATCGCATTTTCACCCGTCTCGGAGCATCAGATGACATTTTATCTGGACAGTCCACTTTCCTTGTGGAAATGAATGAAACGGCTGCTATTGTTAAACATGCTACTGTGCATTCTTTGGTGTTACTTGATGAATTAGGTATTTAATTAGATATTTTTGTGAAAATTACTAATGCTAAAATTAATAATGTGTACACCCAAATAAAGAATTACCTATTTATTATTATTTATTTTCAGGTCAGTATTAGGTATATTCATTTTTACTTATTTGTACCCACGCACCGTGTCTCAACGATTTATTGTGGTAGTGTGATGATTGGCTATTCCATAACAGGCCGCGATACAATGAGCGCGGCAATGCTCGAGTCGCCGCGCGGCAACCCACTACGTAGCGCGCGTGTGCCGGCCGGGTTGCCGCGGTTCATTTGTGCGCACTTTAATGAGCTGCGAACTTTAAACTCTGTAACTTATTTTATAAATTTTTTTTTCAGGTCGCGGTACGAGCACGTATGACGGCACAGCCATAGCTAGCGGCGTGTGCGTGGAGTTAGCGGAACGTTCGTGCCGCGTGATATTCTCCACGCACTACCACACGCTCGTGCGGCACCTCGCCGCACACTCGCACGTGCGCCTCGCACACATGGTTAGTGTCTGTGTCAGTGTTGGTGTCGGTGCGTGTGTATACAGTGATATTCTCCACGCACTACTGTTCAATATGTTTAATCGACTTCAAAATAGGCGATTTTAAAGTTACTTTAATTTGTTTGTATGTTACTCTTACGATTATCTCCTTTTGTATTATCCATAATAATACGTACAGCATTTACTTCGTTAACATCACAACTTGCAAACATTAAAAAAAATTATAATCACTCAAAACATTTTCCCTGCTCTACAACTAGCCGCTTGCCCCGGCAAAATAGTAAAAAATCATGATTGCATCAGTATTTAATTACTTAAGATATAAGAAGAAACTAGGGGTGCATCCGATACCGATATATCGGCGATACTTTGGGTTATCGGTATCGACGATATTTTTATGACCGATTCAACGATACTTTTTAATTTAAAAATATAGTGTAAACGAGCGTGTTGTCTCGTCTATTCCGTTGCAAACGAGGCATGAACTATGCTCGGGGAAATCCCGTGCTTGTGAGTGTGTTGTTGAGTCGTCCCAATATATCGAGAGATGCAGATCCATTCGTTTTCTGGCACAATGACGTTTTATACCTAAACTTGAAAAAAATTGCGAAAAAGTACTTTAGTTTCCAAATGAGTTCTGTTGCATGTGAGAGACTATTTTCCAGCGCAGGTCTTATTCAAACAGACTTGCGAAATCGCCTTTCTCCGCAAAACTTAAGATTACTTTGTTTTTAAACAAAAATCTTATCAATATTAATTTTAATTACTAAAATTTTTAATTGCCTACTTATTAACCTATGTCTCTACTTTGTATATTAATAAAAGAAAAATCTGACTCATCATTCATTTTTGAATTCACAGTAAGCGTATCGGTATCGCCGATATTTTTATAAGAGTATCGGTATCGTATCGGCGAAAAGGCGTATCGATGCATCCCTAGAAGAAAGATACTTACATATTTACAAACTTTACCTCTTAATAATATTATTCCTCAAATTCGCAGGCATGCATGGTTGAAACGGAAGACACGAGCGACGAGGACCAAATCCCAGAAGAAACAATAACGTTCCTATACAAACTATCTCCCGGAGCTTGTCCAAAGTCCTATGGCTTCAACGCGGCAAGATTAGCCGGAGTCCCAAGTGATATAACTCGTAGAGCAAGAAATATTGCTAACGAATTGGAGAAAGAAGCAACTGTGGTCAGAGCGTTCAAGGAAGTTATGAAAATGGGCCCTGGAGTCAGGGAAATGCTTGCTGGCTTGACTATATAGGAAGATTTGGCTTGTTAAAAATGAAAATATACAGAAATATGTACTGTGTGATGTTGGAATTTGTTTTGGACTAAATAGTTAGTTGTATTTAAATTTTAAACTGTAAAAGATCTATGCATTAATGAATAGAAAGAACACCTTTTTTGTACTTGGTTGAATTATTAAAATGTGATACAATAGTGCAAAGCAAGCAAAATGATACGTAATTTTTAATACAGGTTTTGAATGTATGTCTGTTATATTGTTAAAACAATAAAAAAAAACTTACATTTAAATGTTTAAGTTGGCAGGTTGATTATTTGTAATTTCATGTTAATGTTTTTTTATATCATAAAATTGATTCGTTAAATTAGCATTTTGCTTTACTTTATTTTCCATTGTTTCATCAATTTACCTTTGTTGGCATAAAATTTTAGTTGTCCGAAATACCAAACTTACAAACAAAGCTGTTAAAATTATACAACTGTTAGTTTCTATTAGGTACTTTAATTTGTTTTTTTTTAATGTAGGTTAGGTAAGTTTTTTATAATTTTTATTAGTTTTACGTTTTATACTTCGGTTATTTGGCTACTCGTCCAGAAGTACCGTATCTAAAAAAATATGGGCTAGTTGTCTACGCCTGCTACTCGTACTGAGTTTGAGAAATTCCTTACAGATCGACCGATCCTGAAAATACCACAAAAAGACATACTATTCTCAGGTAAACTATCTCTGTACTAAACTTGATCCAAATCGGTCCAGTGGTTGAGGCGTGAAGAAAAGACAGTTACTTTCGCATTTATAATATTAGTTAGGATGTGTACAACAAGTATTGTAGATTAAAAGTTGAGGAATGTTGTTATTATCGATTTCTCAAACTTGTTTCTAATTACATATTCTCTTTGATTTTATATATCACACAAAAGTGCCATATAAATCGTATGTGAACCACTTGATTATACTCTTAATAATTCCATAATTATTACAACAATTATTTTTTTTATTTCATACATATTGGTGTAATTTGTATTTTTCATCAATACTGTAATTTGAATGTAAGACAAATGTATTCAAATATTTAGTTGCTTCTATAAACACGAATAGTCGTGAAATAGATTTTGTAAAAACTAATTGTTAGAATGGCGTTTGTTATTTGTATATTTTATATATCTTAAAACTTAGTGATTTTAAACGTTTAGTCGTTATATTATTAAGTTGCGCCAAATATGTATTATTTTTAAAAAAATATGTAATAGTGATGTTAAACTGAAATCTGTGATTATGAATGTTCCCACTATATTACTCAATAAATACATTTAATTTCTAAAGGTTGTTTTATTTACAAAAAAACAAACAAATTATATCAGTATTTTATTTTTTTCCTTTATAAATTACAAAATCACATTTATTTATAAACAGCACACGTGGAGTCTCACATTACAATAATAAATAAAAAGATAATAAAAACAATTATAGAAACGGAATTATTCTTAAATTCTAATATAATGCTTACAGTGGCAACTCTTAAATGTCAACAAAAAGGGTGTTAAAATTGAACCTTAAATAATTATAAATTCTTTACTAAATCAGTTCATTTCACATTTATACTCATCTATTTATACCAACTTAACTGTCTGTATGAATAGATAGTATTTTTATAAAGTATAGCATTCAAATTTAAGCAAAATAAAACCATTTATAGAAGAGGTAATGTACAAATACCGTTATATAGTTAATAAAATGTCATGTCTATAATTAAAATCACGATTAACTTGTAAAGCGTATGCCTCGTAGAGCTTACAACCTGAAGGGCTTCGTATGCATAATTTTTACAAATAACAAAAATGTAACAATAATTAATGACTAGGCTTCAGAATGTTCTTGTCAAATTTTGAATTAATAAATTGCATGCTGCTTCTATTTAATTTTATTTACCTACCTATAATTTATATTTTTATAGTTTTAGGTAAGTAAGTATATATACTTTATAGCCAGTCCCATACCACTCCACTTATCATAGGTATAGTACGATCGTTATAAATTAAAATTAATTAATAATTTTCAAATTTGTAACAAAACTTGTTCTTTAATCTCTTTATTGTGAAACTTTCTATAAGATCAATCTAACAAACTAACGACATTGCATTATGTAACTAGTAGAGTATTAATTTGTCATTAAATAATAGTAGTGGAATGTTTTTATCTTAAAAAATAATATAAATCTAAGTTTAATTTAAACCAACAAATGAGACATTAAACGAAATGCATAATTTAAAATGCCGAGAAATGAGTAATACTTTACTTATATCAGATTATACTACTCGTCTTAGCAGTCTCATATTAATTAAAAAGCACTTTGTACACTGCTCATTATTGTTACACCTAAGGCAACGGCCTGTTCTAAGAACGAAATTGGACTGTTTCTATCATCTATATATTTTTATACACAAAACTTTTTATACATACATGCGTATAAGCTAACTAAATTTCGTTTTCTTCTGAGAATATTAAGATTGAAGAAATTTTTCTTTTAATGTTTTTTCTTTTTTTAGATCTTTTCCGAAACCTATGTTATTATTTATAGGAGAACAAAAATTACCAATATCAGTTCCTTTATATAAATAGAAACCCTTATTTAATTATTGGGTACGTACAAAATACTACGAGATCTGACTGTGTTTCAACACAATATGTTCTTCAGAACATCTTATTATTTCATACTAGTAAACAATTGGAATTTGAGTGCAGTGTTTTTAAAGAATTCAATGCAGAAGAAATACAGCTGTAAAGAATAATAGGGAAAACCTACTTATTGTAACTAACTATAAATGTGTTGTATAACACAGTCAGATTTCAAATTATTAAGTATCATATATTAAATTTTAATACTTTGAATATATTTTCTCCTACATAATAATATGAAGGTGAGCACCGTTCATCTAAATATTCGTTAATTTGTTCATAATTTCTGGTCACGTTACTTTACAGGCTTGTTGTTTCTTAACAATTTACTATGAGTTATATTTATCTAAATACTAGATTTCCGCCCGCGGCTTCGCCCGCGTTTGCAAAGGAAAACCCGCATAGTTCCCGTTCCCGTGGGATTTCCGGGATAAAAACTATCCTATGTGTTAATCCAAGTTACCCTCTATATGTGTGCTAAATTTCATTGTAATCGGTTCAGTAGTTTTTACGTGAAAGAGTAACAAACATCCATACATCCATACATCCATACATCCATACATCTATACATCCTTACAAACTTTCGCCTTTATAATAGTATTAAGATGTACCTCACTATATAAGTACAATTATTATGCAATGGTATCGGGTGTATTCTATTGTTTTATTTTTATCGAGTATCAATTAAATATTAACCTAATTATCTTTATACATATAATCCAGCGATATAATTAAATGAAAACAAAATATTACAACTTGCATACTGAAGGTAAAAATAATTAAAATCTTCCAAAACCTATCGCACACAACGGACCTAAAGTTAATCTCACTTATACGTATTTAATTGTATATATATAATATTTAAGTGCTTTGGAATAAAACTATGCGTTAAAAAGTTTATCGTAATTGCAAAAAAAAATATGGAAAGCCATCTGTACCATACATCAATTTAAACACAATTGTTTATAAAACTATTATCATTAAGTGGCTACAAACAACCCTTCCTACACCTTTACACATAGTAGACCAAGCCTGAGTCCCGTAACCGTGACCAGCCCTACACTCAGAGCTCGTCGTACGAGGAGCTGTCGCGGTCGTCGAAGCGCGCTCCCCAGCGATCCCCCCGCTCCCCACGCTCCCAGCGATCCCCGCGGGAGCTCAGCAGCGACTCCGTATCCTCGTCCTGCTGCGGCTGCGGGAACACCATCGCGTCGCCCAAACTATAGCACAAGCCCCTTTATACTCAGTCGTTTTGTGCCAACGTTGTGGAAGTGAAAGGAAATGATGTGCAAGCGATTTGGTGTACATGAAATACTTATAAATGTTCTCTTAGTCTATGTGTAAGCCAAAATTCTATAGGAGCTATTTCGCTACGACGTCTAGCGATTTCTTATTCACTAACACAAGCACTCTAAATCACACCTACGCTAAATGCCTGCTAATTGTAGCATGCAAAAGGACACAAATCTCTCTCTTTAAGGGGTACAAAGAAGTGAATGACATAATTTTGAAAAATCTCGACTCGATGCTGATGAATGAAAAGCGTATATTATTTGGAAGGATTTTATTTAAATATAAACATAATAATAATATAACGAAAGTAAATTGTGAAAGTGTGTTTTCCTTATACTATTTGCGGGACGGTCCTCCCCCGTCGGGGGCAAAGTCTCCATCTCTCAGTCTCGTGTGCCATCTCCACGCTAAAATCCAATAAAACCTCATTCGAAATTGACCTCTATTGCTTTGTGTCAAAGTGACAAATCGGTAAGTTATAAATTAGTGTTCAATTCGGTTGCTTCTAGTGTAACACTCTCTTTGTCTATGTAGACTATAACTATACTAACTATAACAGGATAAAATTTTTAATTTTATACAAGTTGCTACTGCTTGTTTAGGTACTATTCTAGATATTATGTCAATGTTACCATAGAAGCATCCGATGTTTTCAGACTGAGAGAGAATGAATAAAATAAAATAAAAATCCTTATACGCCCTCAAAAGTGTATCTCTATAATTGAGTTCTTTTAAAGCTGTGTAAATAAAAAAGCATGATTGGTTATTGTGTGTATTTTCGTTTATACATCACACAGACGAAATCTGTTGCCAATTGTGTTATAGACATTTGAATGCATCCATTTGCTTGCTTGTTCAACTATCGTTCTCTCGGCGAAGCAAAGCGTCTCTCTATATCTGACTGTCGTCAAAGCGTGTACTGGCGTATAAAAAAATAAAAGAAATAAAAAAGGAACAAAACATTTATTGTGCACAAAAAACTTACAAAATATATCCAGTATTACACTATAGCATTATCAGTCTTGTGTGTTGTATAGAGCTCGAAAATAAATGCATAAGCTAATGCGTTATTTTACATTAAAATTCGTTGTAATTCACGACCTCAGGTCACATATCTTGAGTATAAAAATATATCGAATCTGTTACCTAACTGGTATTGGACACAAGTATGCAAAACTATACAATTTCGTATAAATTGGAAGACATTCATTTTAAATTTTGTATAATAATAGCATTAAAAATAATTAAAAAAATGTACGGAATATTCAAGACCTTATCATATTAAAAGAGCATGTATAAAAAATAACAACATTTTGGCATAATATATTGGCAAGGTATTGAGTTGCTTTTACATAGCACTAGCTTAAATCTCAAATCTGCCTCGTTAAGTAAGTAGAACTGCAATAATAAGTGCAAAAATGCACATTTTTACTCAATACCGTTTCAAGAATTTGAAGTCACAACTGAAATTCTAAAAAACACCCGCGTTTTCACAACACTACAGTAGAATATTACTAATGACTATCGTCGAATCAAAATAATTATTAACGATTTTATTATCTACAAACGTAATTTTATCTACAATAATTAAAGTTCTCGACTAAAAAATTAAGAAAATACAAATAATTTTTATTCGCATACAAACTACTATAGGTATGCCATTCAACGTTTCTATTATATGAAATCTTATGAAAAATAGTACAACGTACAGACATCACAAGTACCTATTCTGTGTATTAATCACATAAACAATTATAAAACTGTGCACACATACATTTAAATATACCTCGTATTTACTCAAAAATCTATTTATTACCATGGAACCCATCTACTGACCAAAATAAATAGCGCGATCTATAAGTTAAACTATATTTATAAAAGTCACGTCAAATCCCAAAACATCACAAACGAGACGCACACAGGCAACCGTGAATGCGTTAAAAAAACGCAAATGCAAACTAGCAATCAAAAGTGGGATGGCAATAATATAAAATAACCATTGATATACTATAAATAGTTAAACTCACAATCGTATAAAACTTTCATTGAAAATAGCACCTCACTACATTACAGTAATGTTCAAAGTCATTAGCAAACTCTGCCTCATACTCGCGCAGGCAGTTTTGCTACGAACAACTTTTGCGCGATTGTGAGTCTATTTATTTATAGTACGTCAATAAAATAACAGAAAGTTTGAAAGGCACGCCTATAGCGATCGCATTTTTATTCTCAAGGTATGTGCGTCATGTGCGTTTGCTCTGACCTTGAGCGCGTGATGCCCATAGATTCGTACCCGTGCGTCTCTTGCGGCGTCGTGAACGTTTGCAGCTGGTGCTCGCGACGCACGGGAAATTCGCACCCGTCTCCTAGGCTATGGATGTAAATAGCGTTTACATTTGCGTGAACTGTGCACGCCCGTCGCATAGTACGCTCCGACGTTCGCCATTCATGTACCATGCTTGTTTAGTGACTATTCATTTGTTACGATCTCGTTTTGTGAGTGTGAAATGCAAAAGGAATACGAAGCTACTATGATTGTTATGACAAACTAAAGTTCGTTAATTCAGTCGGTTGTTAGTATTCAGTTTGTTCGTTAACTAAGTAAGCATTATCAAGGGTCATTCATATTATGGAAACATACTAGACAAACCGAACCTGCTGCTGCTATGTCATGCATAATATAACTCAAACTGTAGTTTTGTATTCTCCCAAGATAGTAAATGTACCTACTATTTGTATGTATACATAATCTGCATATATACTTTATTAATAAACATACATAATACATATATTATATAGTGATTATAGATATATAATAAATAAATAAGATTCAAAAATAAAAATATACATATTACAATAAAGTTCAAATAGGCATAGCGCGCGTAATGAAGTGAAATGCATGATTTACATTCAAAGACTTATTTCATATTTTAACACTCATGAAACAGGCATTCTTTCAATCACTCAGCAATTAGTACAATAATAACACATAATACTTATAAAATGATACACATATATTAGTAAAGATGGAGTCGAGGATGAATAAACATACATAGATAAATAATAAATAATATTAGTAAAATTACGTGCTTATAGGTACGAAAAATAATGGTCACTAATATAAAGTACACTCCGTTCAAAAAACGCCACAAAATGTTACGTCATTCACTTCTTTTTACACACGCAACATGCACACACAGTTGATGCAATTATAATAATTTTGTACACAAAAACACCAATAAAAATATTATATTACTAATAAAACCTCCAATTGAATTAAAATCTGTATAAAAAACCGGCCAAGTGCGAGTCGGGCTCGCGCACAAAGGGTTCCGTAGCAGCAAATATAATAAATTACAGTTAAATCAACCTATCTCAAAAACTATAAGAGATACTTTGATCAAACCAAAAATCGTTGAAAGAGTTAATTAGCATGCATCACCTCTATTTTTTTTAGAATTTTATACCCCGTAGTTATAAAAATAGAGGGGGGGGGGACATACTTTTTACGACTTTGAGAGCTGATATCTCAAAAACCGTTCACTTTAAGAAAAATGTTTTTTAGAAAACTTTATATCATTTTAAAAGACCTTTCCATTGATACCCCACACGGGTATGTACATCGAAAAAAAAAATTTCATCCCTCAGTTACATGTATGGGGGGCCCCACCCCCAATTCTTTTTTTTACTATTTAGTGTCATATTTTTGTAGCGGTTCATACAACACATATTCCCATCAAATTTCATCACTGTAGTACTTATAGTTTCCGAGTAAATCGGCTGTGACAGACGGACAGACGGACAGACGGACAGACGGACATGACGAAACTATAAGGGTTCCGTTTTTGCCATTTTGGCTACGGAACCCTAAAAATTATCCCAATCAGACTACACATTTAGCTATTTCAGATATTCCCTAATAAAAATTGTGACTAACATTAAATTTTTCACACCTAGTCAAGTCTAGTCTACTACACGTACTAGCTAGCCTATAGTGTGGTAAGTATCAAATTATATATATTGACCATAACATACTATAAACAAGTACACTCACAATTACCTATTTAAAGGTCGTCAAAAAATGTCCGAACGGCCTTGTATAAAACATACACTGAAATTAATACCTTATTGCTTGGCGGTAAAGTTCAAAGTCCAATATATCACTCACTAGAAAACTCTGCCTAATACACGCGTAGGCAGAGTTTTTTTCGGACAATTTTTGAGCGTGATTGTGAGTCTAGTTGTTTATAGTCACGATTTCGACGATTCCAAAGCTCATCTAAAAGTCTAGTTGAGTTGAGTTTCAGTGTGAGTTGAAGCTCATCTAAAAAAAGTGTAGTTTAGTTGACTTTGAGTGTGTGTGTTACCTGGTGAATACGGGCAGCAGCCACAAGTTAGGACTGTTGCCGAACACCTCCTTGAAGTTGTTATACGCGCCGAGAGAGAAGCCATTCTTGTCAGCGCCACCTCGGAACATTGGCGCTCGGAACGCTTCTGAAAATTTCATTTCGACACAACTATGAGGCCGTACATTAATCACGGATTTTTTTTTATTTTTTTTTGCATTTTGAAGCCCCCGCCCCTCCCTATATAATGTGTATTTTTCGTTCCTGAAATGAAACTATTTTTACTTTTTTCGGTTGAGTATCGCACGCTTGACGAACAAATAAATACACGTGTTACAAACATGTATTATCATCTATCTAATATAAGCCTCGTGGACTTAAAGGAAATTGCTTTTACTAACTTCTAAGTAACTTCTCGTTTTTTTTTTATTATACATTTTTATTTGATATATTAAAATTATACTGCTACATATATACCAACATATTTTAAATAAAATTACATTGATTCACATTTCCGTGCAGTACCTACAGCAAAATTTTAATTTAGTCTAAAATGTCACCGATCTACAGACTAAAAAAATTACGACCATAGATAACAAACGCAACGTCTACAGACTAAAAATATTATGACCATAGATAACAAACGCAACGTCTACAGATTATATTACAAGTTACCACTGATCATGGTTTTAAGCATAGAGTTTATGATCTGTCCCGTCGGACTGCCCGTGCGGTTATATGACACAAGCATATCTGAAACCAAACTCTTATTTAATACTTAAAAACATGATCCAATGCTTTTTCCCATATTTCTTGCTATTACATCATGATAAAATGTATATTATTAAATTTAATGGCAATTATTACAAGTAAATAATATCTACAATTTAAAAATGTTCAGCTGTTATACAATTAATATGACTATGATTAAATATGTATTTAGGTGCTGTATTAAATTTGTCTTCCCTTTTTTTGTTCTCCTACGTCCTACACATACCTACCAAATTTGTTGAAGTTCTGCATCACGGTTAAATTACCGCATGTAATTGAGATTTGAATAGAAGAGCGAGATAATTTTTTACAGACGAATTGCCAATAAGATAAGATTTTTCACTAGCTTGAAAAACCAACAAAACACAAATTAAACCAGTTACCAAAGACCCGTACTCACCCAAAGTTGTCCTATTATGCGTGACCAAGTAACAGTGGTAGCCGAACAGCGAGCCGAGCGAAATGGCGAACATTAGCGCCACGAAGAACGCGAACACAATGTGATATCTCCCCGCACTGCCCGGCGCGCCAAAATCACCCTGTATTAAAAAATATATAATAAGATAATATTTTCTAATGTTTGATTTTACGCGAGTAGTATACATTTAGAAATTAAAGACTTTTTTAACGGATTAGATTTAGAATGAATAAATCGCGTTTAAAATCCGTTAAAAACTTAAAAGTCTTTAATTTCTAAATATAATAAGTTAAGTATTAATGATAATTAAACTATGGATTTTCCCAAAAAATAAGTTACAACTGTTTTATGTTTGATTTGATTGTTGAAGTACCTGATTTTTACGAAATTATATATATTTAAAAAAGAATACAATTATTAATAAATAATTTGATTCAAAAGTCATAAGCGCAGGAAATATCAGTCTATTGCTTGCTTGTTATGTTACTCTACTTCACGTAAGATAATCGATACAGTTTTTACACATAGGTGTTGATAATTATGATGTAAACGGAGGAAAATGTTATCACACATTTTAAGTATATTATGTTGATAACAGGTGACGTTTATTATAATCATATGAAAAGGGATATCCACTATAAACTAACCACAAACTTTTAAATATTGAATAGCATATTACTGGCACGCGATACATTTCTGTGTCAAGGTTTATGTTGGCATGGTCAATTTATTAATTAAAGCGACACCTCAATGAAGAATTGTTTGAAGAAAATAATTAAGTAATCTATCTTAATTTTCCTTCAACATCTTTATAATTTTTATGACAGTAATTTACTGATTAGTTTGCTCTCGCATCATCTGTATTGCCCCGGGATAAAAACAATAAGAAAGACTTTGTCACCCAAGCATATTCACAATATAGGCTATATTTATAACAATAATCTGTAAACATTTTATCATATAATCTATACTAATATTATAAAGCTGAAAAGTTTGTTTGTTTGAACGCGCTAATCTCGGGAGCTACTGGTCCGATTTGAAAATTCTTACGGTGTTAGATAGCTAATTTATCGAGGAAGGCCATCACGGATATATCATCACGCTACGAACAACAGGAGTGGAGCCACGGGGGTGAAACCGCGCGGAGCAGCTAGTTATTTATATAATCAGTTTAGTAGTTGATTATATCCATTACAAGCTTTAATAAAATGTAATCTTTCCTCTTAATTAGCATAGCAATGCGTGAATGTGAAGTTAAATATTCATATCACATATGACTAATGAGACTTAATACGACCAGTTAAAAACTTCTAGGTGTGTCCTGTTTATCTTATTTGTCAATTAAATAATAATGTATGAAAATATCAGCCACTAATGGGCTATCGGCGACTTTATCAGTGAGTCATCAAATAACTAAGAATACATTACAATAATATATGCATGGATAATCTTAATACATTTATGTTCTGATATAGTGTAAATTGTCCGACTTGTGTATTAGGTTAATCTCTGCTGATATGTGAATTATCTCATACACCGATATTTTGTTTAAACAAAAGATAAAAAACACGTCACAGGCTGTGAAATTGCACGCTTAGAAAAGCAGTTGAAATCTGTGAAAAAACCTACCAACTACCTAAAATCTACTTCAGACGTAAATGGAAGCAAATTAGCATATTACATTAATACTAATATTACATATAATAATTATCACTAATAGTATTTTAATTAATGCAACAATTAAAGTACTAATTAAACATTATCTATATTGCATAAAACGTTCCACATAGTTTATAAAAAAACTACACTAAAAGATATCATCATTCCCACTGCGATTTGAAAAACAAAATTCACATTCGGTTACTTTCTTCTTATCAAGAATCTCTCGTATACTTATTGAACATAGCCCTTTATATGTAAAATAATATATATAATAAGAAATAACAATGTGGAACGTCTGTACTATGTATATGGCACTACCAATGACTAAAAGATATTACAGATTTAAAAATTGCGGGACGTTGCGTTTGTGCGGGCCGCTATGTTTTTAATTTTTATATAAAACGTTCACAGTTTTTCTGTAGTGTATTTAGTATCAGCATTGCACCCGTGCTAAGCCGGGGCGAGTCGCTAGTAATATATATATAATAAGAAATAACAATGTGGAACGTCTTTACTATGTACATATATGGCACTACCAATGACTAATTGTATCCTAATGTGTTAAGCATATTCAATATCTTCACATTAATATTACGCATCTACTTATTCATAGCTTCACTACTCATGAATCAACATAATACCTTGTCCTTCACTACATATTATAAAAAAAACAAAGTCACTTTCCGCCGTCTGAGTGTCTGTTAGATTTAAAAATTACGCAACAGATTTTGATGGTGTTTCTTGTATAAATAGAGTGATATAAGAGGAAATTTTAAGTATATCATCTATGTATAAGGTTTGTGACAAAGCGGGGGAAGACGTGGGTGGAAAGCTATTTAAAAAAAAGCAATATATATATATATAAATATACTATAAAATGGTGATGGCCATTGAACTACGTCTACAGATCTAATAATCAAGCCGAGTTAAAAAAGAGGGTTACATCAATAATCTCCATGCATTGCTTAGTAAATGAGCCGGTGTCAATCAGACGATCGCAGTGGGCATGTTTGTATTCCTGATACATCTGCAATTGTCAGCCATAATATACTTTACGTCATAATATAACCCATCTAATCTATTTAGGCAATCAAAGTTACACATAACTATCTCTTTCTACCTTATAGAAACATGCTGCAATAGAGCAAGACCAACTGAATTAAAGTTTTCCTTATCTTTTTACTATAATGAAGCGAACTTCAAAGCAAAAGAGATAAGATTATGGGAAAATACGAAATTGCTAAGTCATGGCTTTGTGTTTTAAGCCACATACAGCTATATGTAATCAAAATAAATTATTATAAAATAAACAAAGTCTAATGGCAAAACTAAAATAAATTCAAATCATGAGCATTATTTCTTATTTTAAACTACAGCCTTATGTATATTACACTGCTACTAATAACAACCTTTTCATTTATAGCCAATAGCCAATTTAACACTTGATAGCCAATTTGACACTTGAAGTAAATGTACATATTATGTTATCCAAGAAGCTTATATCTAATACACTGGAGATTTCAGTATGAACATTAACTTGTAACAAGAAAATATGACCTTGAATGACGCCTGTATGTTTTTTTTATCCCTTTCACACCTAACTTGGCAAGTGGGTGTGAAAGGGATGTTATCTGACTTAAACTGACAGATAGTAAGTAAGCTGTGAAGCTCACAATCACAAAATACACAATTTACAAACGTACCTTCCAAAATCGTATGAAGTACGGCAGGCACGTGGACATGATGAAGATACAATACATTAGCGCATATCCAAGGAACAGTATGAAGAACTTATAGTTGTGGAAACACACACAATTGTTGACCCACGGGCAGTGGTGGTCCATCTTGAGCACGCAGCGGGAGCATATGCTGCAGTGGTGTGTGCGATCCGGTTTAACCAGCACACATCGATTGCAGTAGCGGACCGAGCCAGACATTGTTCTGGAATTTGCAATGCTCACTACTATGACAAAATAGTCTATGGTACTATTATAAAACACTTTTATAGTCTATGCATACACGGTAGATTTGAGATGGATTAGGTTTAGAGAGTTGTTGTTAAACTTAAATTCTAGCTACAAAATAAGTAATATTGAATGGTCTCGAAGGAACTATTCCTGTAGCTGTACCTGCCCTTTCTGAGCTGTCTCAAAAATCCACCATGTATACATAGATTATGAAATGTTATGTCATATTCATATAACTGGTTAGGAATTCAATTTTAGTAGCATACATTTTGTGCCCATTAAATTTTTTGCCTCAAAATTTGTGTTTTGATCTTTATGATGATGATGATGACATTAAGGTGTTCAAAAATATAGAATCTTTCTATACCCATTGCAGAAAAAAAAATTAACAAAGAAATTTAATTAAAGAACTAAATCTTTGAGTTATAAAAACAATTGGATGGGAAAGATATTGACAAGAATTTGCCTTAATTTTCTCAATTCTAGCTACTGCAATTATGAAACGACTAACCTTGTTAAAACAGGGATAGTATTAGCAAAATTTTCTAATATTTCTTTTCTGCTTTCCATATTAAAGAATAGTCGGCTGAATTTCCGTAAAGCAGATAAGAATCTAGGATTGAGAAAATTTGCATTATTCTCTTGAGAAATGTAAATAAAAGTGTATGACATAATATTGATATCTATGCAAAAATTCTAAATTATCATGAACAATATAAACAAATATGGGAAAGCTAGCATATTATACAATCAAGAAATAATCAATGAAATTGGTTGAGAATGTGATTTAATCTCAATAAGACACATTCGCCTTGCACTGTAACTGTGCATATCAATTAATAATGTAATGAATAATTAATAGTATCATATAATAAATACCTAGTGACGACTGGAAGATCTTTAGCATAGTTCTCTAAAATCAATCTCTGCGCGTCTTCTGTATCCGCACTCAATAACTTTTCTAATTCTTCTTCAGGTAGTTTATACTGAAATTTCACATGTTCAGTAACAATAATCTATTATACTTATATTATTAAGCTGGAGAGTTTGTTTGTTTGTTTGAATGCGCTAATCTCAGGAAAAAAATTCTTTCAGTGTTAGATAGCCTATTTATGGAGGCTATATATTATCACGCTAAGATCAACAGGAGCGTAAACCTGCGGCGCAGGTATTTATTATATATTTATTGATTTTACATTGTGTATGATAAGCTAAGAATTTCATTAATGATTTGCTTAATGAGTATTAGATAACAGATAGGTATAGATATTAAAAGTACTGTTCATAACAAATATATTTTGTACATATTATATTGTATTCTTCAGTTTATTGAATAATGTTGTAGTTACATATGTCAGTACAAAAAATTTTATACCAGAATTGAAATGATATCTAGTTAAATCAAATAAAATAAGAACTTACAGAAATCAACATTTATATTTCAGACTTATTAATTATTAATTACAATATATTATTATATTAATTAGGTAATAACCATTGAAAGAATATGACTTTCTATTGCTATTTATGATTGTTATCATTGATAGTCAATAAATTATAATGGCTAAGTACACTTTCTATTGATAAATGTAGGCCATACTAGATGTCCTTGTTATTGTATAGTATGTGACATGATTTTTGTTATGATATTCAGATATTTAGTTATACTAGAATTCAATCAACATTTTTCTAAGTAGGCAAATCTTAAGGTATGTTTATGAATGGATTTGATGTAATTATGTCTATCAACAACACAGCAATTCGATCAAATGCTCAAGACACCATAAGAGATTTTTAACTTAGAAGAACAAAATAAATTAATTAGTTTTTAAATATATAGACACTCACCTTGTCTGGAATTTGTTTTATGTCCGCAAATACAGTTCGCCAATAAGACCAGACAAACATTATAAGTAAAATATGGTATAGCACAAGATAAACACATTGCTGCACTGTACTCTCAATGGTAACTGTAAAAAGATATAAATCAATTCGTTTAATACATATTTTTGTAGTAATTTCCTATAAGAACAGACGAGTTACTCACAAATGCACAATTGAATAACGTATGCATAATAGGACCATGTCACAATAGAAACTATCAACAACACTGGAAGCCATTTTAATGCTCTCCAGCACCACATATTGCACGTTCGGCAACATGCACAATATCCTGAATGTAACACTCTATTATTTTGCACTGATGAAGCCATTTAAAATTAATTTATTACGAATATATCCATAGTTCAACCCGAACTGAAAATGACAACTAAATGAACGATTAACGAAACGAAATGAAAGTTGCGTTTTTCATTGCCATGCATAAATAATAAACAAGAAGAACAAATATTTTATACACAGATTTTATATAAAAAATATCAAAGGGCGTATTCAGAAAGAAAGCTTGAAACTTATAAGCGCTTATCGGCGCTTGTCATGTTCATATATTTTCCTGCGCGGGTTACCAGCACTGACAGGAAAATATATGAACATGACAAGCGCCGATAAGCGCTTATAAGTTTCAAGCTTTCTTTCTGAATACGCCCTAATTTGTGTGATGTCTTATATTTTGGATATCGAACTTAAATAAAAATAATGGCATGTAAATATTTACATACTTTTAAACCCTTTTCAAATCTCACATAAACGATCTACTGAATATAATGCATAAAAAACAAAATAAAATGTTGTTCAGGTTTCGTTCATGTCTAGCTTTTTCTCTTGTCACATTCTGTGGTCACATTTGGCAGCTACTGTCTACTTGCTCTGTGGCTAGTGTGAATTGACTGGTGTTGACTGTTGAGATTCTGCAATAGCGTAAAAATTTTGTTGTATTTATCTAATTTCTAGAAGTTACAAAAAAATATTTTTCACCCATAAATAAAATCATGGATGTCAAAGAATGTAACGATTTATCTGAGGAGGTAAGATTATAAATTTACCTGTGAGTAACGGTATTTTATATATCGATTGTTGATGCTAACATGTCGTGTTTTAGAATCAATTCGTTGTGGACGATGTGAGTAAAATTATAAAAGAAGCTATTGAAAATTCAATCGGGGGTACTGCTTATCAGCACAACAAAGTTAGCCAGTGGACTTCGGCTGTCGTAGAATCTTGTTTAGGACAGTTGACAAAACTTCAAAAACCATACAAATACATTGGTAAGTAGATTAGCTTTTGTTCAATTAAATGTTTTAGACGTACGAAGTATGTGTAAATGTAAATAATTAGTAATCATATTCTGGTATGTTTGTACATATTTACACTCACTATCAATAAATGTTAAATTTACATAGCATAAGTAAGGAAATAAAACAAACTTTTTATTGGTAAAATACTGTGGTGAAATTTACAGGTATTAATAAAAATATAACACTATAAATAACAGGATAATAATTATCAAGCCTTTTGTTTTTTGTAAAGTTTTTCTAAGTTCTTTCCAAAGTAATGCATACCAAGGTCATTTTGTATTTGTCATCAAATTCACGAGAATAGTTAATAACTCAGTCCCCGGAATCACAGACACAATAGAAAATCTATTGTGTCGTTGACCGATCGGGCCGTTCGGGGCTCAATGGGTTAACTAACCTTATCCTTTGACTAAACATAAAAGAACTTGTGATAATAATTATTAAGAGAACCCAGATTTATAGGTGTTTTTTGTATAAATGTTATTGCTTGTTCTTTGCTTTTTTTTTTATTTGTTGGCACATTGTTACTTTCTCATAAATTTTAATAATGTAACTACATACATGAAACATGAACATTCATGTGCTTTTATTGAAACTATATGGCTTACATGTTTGATAAAATTACCAATAGTGGAGGTTAAACCAATCCCATCCTACTGTCCTACTAATTTTATAAATGTGAAAGTTTGTGAGGATGTGTGTTTGTTTACTTTTGTTTTACTCTTTCACGAAAAAACTACTGAACCAATTACAATGAAATTTAGCACACATATAGAGGATAACTTGGATTAACACATAGAATAGTTTTTATCCCGGAAATCCCACGGGAACGGGAACTATGCGGGTTCTTCTTTGGAACGCGGGCAGAGCCACAGGCGGAAAGCTAGTTGATAATAATTTATAGTATAAGTAATCAAATAATTGTCTCCTTTCAGTGACTTGTACAATCATGCAGAAGAATGGCGCTGGACTTCATACAGCATCGTCCTGTTACTGGGACAACAACACAGATGGCTCTTGCACTGTGCGCTGGGAGAACAAGACCATGTACTGTATTGTATCTGTGTTCGGTCTCGGAATCTAGCCATGTTATTACGCAAAAATACTTAACTGTACTCTATATTATTTACGTTTTGTCAAAGCACACAACTTCCAATTCCTAAAATATAAGCAGTATGCATATTTAAAATTGTATTCTTATTTTTTATAACACTCGCTTATTTAGAGATCTAGATGCTTCTTGAATAAAATTAACGAAATAATCTAGCTGATATGTAGCTTATTAATAATTATACTTATTGTAATTTCTGCTCATTTTTTTTTATTTAGTTTTTGTAACAAAAAAATTTTAAGTTAATCAACAATCAAAATTAAAATACTTAGAGAAGTTCTTTGCTTTATCTTAAATTGCAATTAAGTTAATGTAGTCTTCTAATCTTAATTCTAAGTAAGTAGGATATATTTTCATACACAATAAAAAAAAATATTCAAAACCCTTTAAGTGTTTTATTTCATTTTGTTCCTCTATTTAGGTATGTTGCGATCGTTCTAGATATAATTTTAAGAGTTTTCAAAATTACAACTTCTTTCAACTTTAAGTTTGTTAAACTCAGCAGCTTTCAAATTAATTAAGAATATATATAATAGAATATTAACTGTACATTACAACAATTACATCCATTTTTTATATACCTACATAATATTTACAAGCAAGTAAATAAAACGCAGTTTCACTCATGTCAAAATTAGAATTAAATATAGGAGCATATCTATAATAAAAAAGAAATTATTATATAGATTACTGATTACAAAAGGATTACAATAAAAGATACATCGGATCACCTATTGGTCGAGAGGTAACTGGTAATAGGTTGGAAGTTGGAACCTTCGTACTGTCAACTGCATCTGCGTCTGATACAGAGGGTAGACAGAAAATTCATAATTATCAGCTCATATTTGTCCACACTGCAGAAACAAGCTTTATAATATGAGTTTTCAGGTAATTTGTTTCGTGATGGCTATTTCCAGGTTGGCAGATTATGTCTTGGAACTATAAATATAAACTAATTTTCCTCACAGTGCTCGCCTTCACCATTTGAGTGCAGTTTCGAAGCAGTGGTGCTGCGAATAATGTGCAAATGAATTGAAAAATAAATTTGACACACTGATATGAGAAGGAAACTAATATATAAGTATCTAAATCTAATCTCAATGAACATATGGAACGAAGTATCGGGTTAAACTATGCTCGAACCAAGTTTTAAAAATGATTATAATATAGTTAATTACCGATGAAAAGTTATTTCTTTGCACTTTGCCGCATTACTTGAATTATTAGTGCAATATCGTAACACACTCGATATTGATGATTTTCATGGATTTTGCTTTATAACAAACAAGACATGAACGCGACCATCGCACTAAAGCGACTGAGTGCAGCACATCTGAGTGCAGTGAGGCCATTTGACCTATGTTGTGCGGAGCTATGTAGGCGGTGTCGTCTCCATGTGGTCTCCATACGTATAATAGTATCTCAATGCTTAAACTTCGATATTGAAATATTTTCTCTCCTGAGTCAAACACATACTTACTAAGAATGGCAACAAGAAACTAAGAAATAAATATTGTGGACTTGTGTCGAATATAGCTAGTACAATATAATATCTCCTAAATTTCGAGTGATAAGAAGAAACGTTATAGGTACGTCGTGTTGATAGAATCTTAAAATATAATATAGCGATTTATCATAGGTATTTTACTATGCTAAATGCTATAAACATTTAATAAATGTACCTACCGATAAATATCTAGAACTATAACTAAGTAGTTACAAATTTAAAAGTAAGTTTATGAAAATGTTAATACCACGTTAAACTGAGTACATGTTTTACTATTTTTAAAGGGCGTGTTCGTGTGAGGCAACGTCCAATCATTTTATAAAATTAAACTCTTTGTACAATGCTTTAGTAATTTTATTTTTGTAAACTATATATATAAAATATAAATAAAACATATACTTAAAGCGGTAAGGTAAAATAAAAATACATAATACAAAGATATCATTTTTTATGATTTTATATTTGAACTTTCGCGGGCACAAATCTTCAGAGCGACATATTTATGTCACGTGACTAAAATCGATCCAATGGTTGAGCGCGTCTCGGGTCCATTCAACTCGAATTCGGCCAGAGCGCCGGGGAGGGATACTTCACAACACCGATTCTATTCATACATGGGAAATATTTATATATTTCTGTCTCTTTCGCACATATTGAGAAATAATTAAATGAATGGTGAACGAGTGAAATAGGAATATATTCGAGTGGAAATTATTATGGGCCAGGCCAGTCGCTATGTAGAATTTTTTGGTGTGGGTGTTTTGTCTCGCGATGTCAAACGCTTCAATGATTATTATTTTCAAGTGGATGTAAAAATTAGTGCAAAACGTTGTTAAACTATACAATGTGTGTCGTATTATAGTGTTCGTGGACCTATTTCTTTGTAAAGTGAACAATCGAGTGCAGTGAAGGCAGATAATTATTTGGTGGGGGGGCTGTTAAAATACTACGATAGGATAGTAACAACGTTTTACTACTCGAGAGGTGTTCATAGCGCTCATAAAATTTCTCATCTCGTTGCGAGCGCGATCCGGACTTCCATTTTGTTTTATTATGTGGTTTGGTTGTTTACGCTGTGCATCGTGTTCTTAACAATGGAAAGCGACGGTGAGTTGAGAAGGCGGTATAAGTCTAGCTCATATCGAAACGTTGTCTGCGCATGTAGGCCGCACACGGCTGTAATTTTGCATCAGTGAATAAGTAATGGTATTCGATTTTGTGCACCGTGCGGCGCAGCCGTGGTATTGCCTGCTAAACTGTTGACGTCCATTATTAGTCATAGCTCGTAGGTTCACGCGCTTCAGTGCTATGTGTAACACGAGTGAATATTCTAATTGATTTCGGTCAAAATCTAAGCATGCGCCTGTCATATGCAACCTGCCTACGTACGTACCTCGCGTCCCAATCGCTCTTATCAGCTGATTACACTACATAAATGCATTGGTTGCCTTGCAACTTGAATTGTTTATAAATAATTCTGAACAGCAATGATCCAGCTGCTGCACAGTTGATTACTATGTAAGTAATTCAAGTTAAATTTCATATTTATCTTAAATTTGCCTTTTATGGAAATAGTACAGAATTGACATACACATACACATATATACATAAATTATGATATTTTAATATGATTACAAATTGAAGATATGAAATACAGAAAAATAATACTATAATAAGTTTATAAATTCTTATTTAAGCTATTATATCAATCTTTTTGAAATTAGGCTCTATCAAAAGTCTAATTTTAATTAATTATTGGTTACATTTAGTGTGTGATGTAATTAAACTGCAACAAATATTAACGAAGAATACTTCATTCAAAGACCAGGAAATAATGTGCCTCATTTACTTGATCATAGGAAGTGACATGATTATAATATAATATTATGTTTTATCCATAATAGTATATCTTATATATAAAATTCTCGTTTCACAATGTTAGTCTGCATACTCCTCCGAAACGGGTGGACCGATTCTCATGAAATTTTCTGTGCATATCGGGTAAGTCTGAGAATCGGCCAACATCTATTTTTCATATGTACCACGGGCGAAGCCGGGGCGGACCGCTAGTATTTATATAATAATCATATCATTTCTATGTTCTGTGATCTGTTTATAATTGAAATATTAATA
Source organism: Colias eurytheme (assembly GCF_061535395.1). Classification (NCBI taxonomy): domain Eukaryota; kingdom Metazoa; phylum Arthropoda; class Insecta; order Lepidoptera; family Pieridae; genus Colias; species Colias eurytheme. The sequence goes on along the minus strand of NC_142999.1, from coordinate 4,251,708 downwards.
GTAGTTTGCTAAGAAAACCTTCATCATTAACAAATACAGCCGCTTTCATTAAACTCGGCTTTATTCTATGTACATATTCTTATTCCTTACCTAGCAATAGTAAATTTTTTTATTTATTATTATAACATTTTTATTATTTAAGTTATAAGCATGCATGCATGTTAAATAAATGGATCATTATATTTTTCTCCTATTTTATAGTCATATTCAAACAAAAGTTCTACCTTTTCTACCTATAGGTATTATTCAAAATTTTAAGTAAGTAGAAACAAATCAACCAAAATTCATAAAAATCCATTTCTCCGTTTCTCACCCGTCTTAAATTTATTTATTAAGAAAAGATATAACGTAACGGCACCGGTTTCCGACTAGCCTCCTCTATCCGACCATTTTGATTTTTATTTGATAAAACGTTTAAAATACGCGCGACATTCGTGAAACTGAAGGCTTTCGATCCAATCACTTATCGTACGTCATCTGTCCAAAATTGGGTTTCAAATTTTAACCGACATTTCGTCAATCCAAGAAAAGCTAGGCGAGGGTGTAGTTTGCATTGGATTGAATGCGAAAAAAACATAAAACGGTGAAAATAAACATTTGGATATTTACGCTAAATACTCTGGTAAGTTTGTGGTTAATTTACTTTAAACGTTTTATTGGTGTTTTAAATTATTAATTTTAAAATATACATGCCAAGATAGCGTGTTTTTATAGGTTTTTTTGGACAAATAATTATGGACGGAATGAGGAGCTTGTCAAAATAACAACATTCCGAAATCCGACCGAATCGGTCGGTAAAAGGAATTTCGCACTTTTTAAAAGAAGGTAATTTTCTATTATGCATGTTGTTTTGTGGAGGTTTCGTATTAAGTTATTTATTCTAAACGCTATGCTTACATACAACACCTGTATGCGACCAATACTAACTTTAATGGATTATTTGTAATATTCGTTTTAACTGACACACTTTTTTGATTTTTTTGTTATTCATTTACAAAGACCGGTCTGGTTTAAAAACCCTATATTTTACGTTTATGACACATAATTGCACAACTACGAAATTGTGAGATCTTTATAAGTGTACATATGAAATAGAAATGAACTAAAAATGAATATCAATTTCGGTTTAGAGGCTTTATTACGCAAATGTAGGTTTGGTCGGAATCTAGGTGCGATTTATTTCCCTGTTTCCGTCCAACTGGGTTGCTTTTGCTTGCGCTGTGCTTGAGTGAAATTGCATGCGTTTATTTCAGGTCATCATCATGAGTGATAAAAAAGGGGCTGAAGTAATATTCTCATTAGCTGAAATAATACTTTAGGTGAAATGGATTTTAGAATTGAGCAAAGTAGTCAATGGGACATTCTAAATTAGTGTGGATGACCAGTGAACTACTACAGTCTAACATAGAGTTAGTTTTTGTTATTATAATAAATGCTCAAATATTATTTAAAACTAGCGGTCCGCCCCGGCTTCGCCCGTGGTACATATTTAAAATATCTCTCCATAAGAACCATCCTCGTACTTCAAGTAATATAATAAAAAAAGAATTATCGAAATCGGTCAACGCGTGATGCAGTGAAAAGACGAAACGGGTTTTTACGAATTTCCATTGTATTTCTATTACCATAAAGTTGATTTTAGTAGAAAATATTTGGCTGGTCGGAATCTAGCTACTCAGTTGTCGGAAACACGTGTATTTGTACTCAGTCGGTCGGAAAATGGTGCTTTCAGTTAATTTCCAGTCGTGACAGTTAAAATCCAAATTTAAGTAATAAAAAGCCATTATGAAATACAATTATGTGCATATTTTAAAATATAAGTTCGTAATCTTTCATAATATCATTTTTTCTTATGACCTCTAGAGTATTTAATTTATCTTTTAAAGGATTCATTTAGCCGTATCAATCAGTGGTCGGAATTCGGTGCCATTACGTTAGTGTAAGAGAGTGTATGATGTGTTTTAAATAACTTACATATTATAATATTGTTGAAAAGAAACATTTATTTAACAAATCTGTATATTTCCTATTTACTTATTGATAATTGATAGTTGCGAGTTTTAAAATAACCAAAGTTTATAACTATAGATACTTTCAGCCTATTGTTTATTCACTGAGAGAATATCTGTAACATTACTTTTGGTTTTGTACATGTTTAATAATTTGGTCAAAAAAATAGACACTTACAGAATCAAGCAGTGAGAACCGGGGCTATTAGGTGCACCATAATTTTTTAATATAGAAAATTTAAAAATCTTGCGCTATGAGTAAAAAATGAAATTAGAATGCAAGGTATATTCACACATCTAGGCAGTCGTGTTCTAGGCAGTTCTATTGAAAGTTAGGTTTTGTGTCACATGAGATTTAATTTAAAATATTAAAAATTTATTGTTATTTTTATTTCTTTAAACTTTAAAGGTTTTTTTGTAGTGCAGGATATTGTAATGTTGCAGATATGTTTTATAATAATATAAAAGTATATAAAAAGTGGACAGAGTATCTATTGGAAATTGGAATTAATGATTCAATCTCTGCCTTTGCTTGTTAAATAAATAGAAAAAATGACTTTGTGAATTAAAATAAAAGATAAATCATTACAGACATTGTGCATGCCACTAAAATTTAAAAAATGACTTCCAATAGGGGTTGCTTTCTTATTGACGAATTTAGGTTTAGAGACATTTATTTCAAAGAATTTTACAATTCACTTATTCTAACGTTTCACAATAGTGTTATACTTAAACTTGTACACCTTGACAAAAAAAGTAAAAAATTTGCGGGTGAGTGGAAATTAAGATTTATGGCCCTTAAATTAGTAAATAATAAAATATATTCCATTAGTAAATATAATATAAATAATGTATTCGATTTTTAAACAAAATATATTATGTAAGTAGATGTAACAGCAAAATCAAACCCAAAATTCAATGTGTTTAATTCATTCACGTTGTATGTGCATTGTGCACATATGTAATTTATGTACAGCTAAAGCGCGGACAGGAAATTGTTTCGTGCCGTAAAGAATTCGCTTCAAGTTTTTTAGGACGAAGACAGGACATTTTTTGTCGTTTTGTGTGAAAGGGCTGTATGCCAGACGCGCCAACCATCTGGGAGAAAGTTGTAAGGATTACGCTCCATGCTTTTAAGCTACTGCTAAGCTTTAACGGAAATATGCATCATTGTTTTCCAGCCTTGGCAAGATTCTTTTTTTTTACACGTCTCGAGTGATTTATTAACGTTTCTATAACGTGGGGATAGGTTTTAAGGTTGATGACTTATTTTCGTTTTTACGTTGCATTAGTAAACGGATTGGAATTTTTCCGGAGATTCCCCGCTCTACACCTATGTATGTACTAATAAAATGTCTACTGACTATGAAGGGAAGTCATCTGATAAAGTAGATATTAATTATTGTTTATTTATTTACACTTGATCAACTGGTAAACATTAATATGGCGATCTGACTAGAGACGTGCCGTCGCTATAATTTTTTTTAGAGCCAGCACAAATATGGTTAGTACCTAGGTACGTACCTCCTAAATATTTCATGTCCTTAATAATGTACTTATATGTAGATATATGTATTTTTTGCACGTCTAACAGCAACCCCTAATATTGTGATTAACATGTGTAAATATATCAAATGAAGAGATTGGTCTTGAGATAAAAAATAAAATTGCTTTTATCTGTTTTCTTTATTTTACAACACATGTGTTATAAACTTATAACATTGAATAATGAATACACTATGATAAACTTTAAAAATATGATTATCAAAGATAAGTAGATTACCATAAAATATGTTAATTGAGATTTCCTAGAACAATGACTCTATTGAAAATTTTCAAGAAAAGTATTTTTTTTCTATACCTACCCAAAAAGTTAGTAAGGTTATGTATCAGAACGTAAGGATGCAGTCCTGTTTAATATCAAATTAATATTAGGAATCATAAAGCCTACTTGAACCTTTCATAGAAATTTGGATAATAACGTCGATCTAGTAAACGTATTGTGTTTTTTTTATTATAATTTAAATAGGCTCCATATCGTAAAAAATAATTTCGTTAGTCATGACGAAGCCAAGAATTCCGATGCTAGGTGCGGCGTACTAGGAGTGTTTTAAAAGTTAATGTTCTATAGACACCTATATATTATTGTATTCCTGAATTTAATTTGAGAAGATTTGGTTTTAAAACTCTTTCCCTTTTTGTAGAGTCAATTTTTTCTCTTGTGGAATTAAGTGACGAAATTGCGACCTTACGCTAGTACATAATAGCCAATTTATAATTCTTCTAAAGTAGACTAGCAAAATGTGTAGAAAAAGACGTGGGTACTAGGTAATTTATCCTCATTTGAAATAAATCGAGGGGAGTCACCCAAAAAAGATTATTAATTTTTTTTTGGAGGCCTTTGCCCAACATTGGGACACTACAGGCTAACAAATACACCAAAGATTTTGGAATAACTAAAGGGCATTTTACGTTGTTCCCTATCTCCTGCTGAACTCGGGCATGGATGCTATGCCATGGAGGGAATGGAACAGATTATGTAAATGAACAAACAGTACGCGGATATTTAAAAAAAAAAACTGGATTTTTGAAAGATGTAACTAGGGTCATATAGATTGCTTCGTATAACCTCAGACTATTTTAGGTCCTCTTTTTATTTGTTGCACGTAAGTCGTAACCAGACATTGTGAATCATCATTTGTGAAAAACGTGGTCACGTAATGGTTGTTTGATCTTACATTCAATTGTGAATGTAAATGTTATTGGATAGAGTTTTATTGATAGAGTTGATGGTCAGTATTCGATATACACCTACGCTTAATATAGCAGTAATTATGCGATATGTGGCCTTCGTTAGAGTAGATATAGGTATATTTTTAATAGATATCTATTAGTTAGTCACATTAGGACCGTGATATCATACCACAAACTATAGTTCACCAGCTACTGTGGTCGTCATTAAACAATTGATGGACTATATCTATAGTACAAAAAAGAGAATAACACCGATCATCCAATTTGGAATGGGTTTTTCTTGATTACAAAATGTGTGCTAGGAGACAATCAGATAGGTACTTATCTATTCCTATGAAGAAACAAAAAATGGAATAGATATTGAAGTATAAAGACGTCGGTAGGAGCCAGTAGGTCGATATTATTACTCATATTGATGCTATTCGGACTTCGAATTGTAAAAATTAGGTTAGTCAAGGGCCAGCAGCCTATTATCGCACATCACATAATTATTATCAGCCGCTCATTACCGCCGGCCGCGGAACTGCTTTCGTCAATCATTACGCTACTTTAATGTTCTCTGTTGTATGATTGTATCGTGTGGGCGTCAAGGCGTACGTTGTATACGTACTATGCGTTCGTTATCTCCGTGCAAGTGTTTGACTAATGGGCTCTTTTAAGTGTGGATGTGGATTCATAACGCTACGCTTTGAACAAGGTCGTTGGGATTTAGAATGAACATGTTTGAACTTGCTTAGGTCGCTATGAGTAGGTAATTATGAGCTAGAGTCGAGAGCTCTACTGTTTTATAAAGGTTTAAAGTCGCTCTATATCCTCGCTCGTACATTGGATTTGTTAATTGTACAACTCGATATAGGTACCTCCTCTATATTATCTAATTTGCTTTAGTGCAGTGGATACTTAAATATTTAATGTAAGTATCATTTACAAATGAATAGTGAGTTTTGGCCAGCATGTAGGTAAGTTACAACCAGCAAGTTGCAGTTAATGTTTCTAAATGTAGGTTGCCTGCTTAGTGCTTATTGCTTACTTTGTAGGCAAATCACCAGACTTTAGTAATCTATTTTAAAGAAATTAAATAAAGTAGTAGGTAATACCGTTGTATAGGTACGTAGTATATTATTATTAGTCTGTGGTATACCTAGTGTGTCATAACTCATCATCAATACCCTACAAGAATGAAGAATCGATCTACATAACGTCACGGTTATTTCGAATTTCATTCACTAGAATTTCAACTGTACACATATTTGCAGATAAACATTTTTCGCAAGTCACAAACGCGTACGTAGTAACTACCTCATTGAAGTAAAATAAATAATATTATAAATCACCACATAGTATAAAACAACGTCGCTTTTTCTGTCCCTATGTCCCTATGTATGCTTAAATTTCTAAAACTACGCAACGGATTGTGATGCGGTGTTTTGTAATAGATTGTGTGATTCAAGAATTTCAAGAGGAAGGTTTTTGTATATAATTTATTAGGTTTTAGACAAAGCGGGCGAAGCCGCGGGCGGAAAGCTAGTACCTATTTAATATACATAGGTACGCTACTCTTATTATGTCGCGATTTGAGGATAATTAGATAGAGCATTACGTACGTTGATAATAACTTGAATATTATTCATGAATAAATCTCGATTTGAATCCGCAATCAAGTAATTGTAGTGTGTTGTATTTGTATGTATAAGAGCGAGGGGCATACAATATTAATTACCACGCCCCTATTGTCGGGAGAAAAAGAATAAAACAATTAGTGCTCAACTTCGCTCCAGGTTATTGATCGAGGCTAAGTCTATTTCTATTAAACCGAAAATAGCTGATCTGCTGCTGTGAATATAAATAAATATTAAATGCATCTTTGTGTAAAGTTTATACGCTGTTTGATCGTGGTTACACTTACATATAAGCTTGTTGCAAACTGTATCATATCTAATTGCTGTTACTCATCGGTTTTCCTCTTTTATTAAAGAATAACGAGTTTTGCTGCCTATTATCTGGCGGTTAGTGGTGGAATTACCTAATAACTATAGTTGATGGTGATCTAAGTTGGCGAAATGAATAGTCTTACATTAATCTTTCCTAGAGTTCTAGAGAGAATATAAACGGTCCAAGAATATAGACGCTGGCGCTGAACTCGCTGAACTAAGCTTCTTGAAGTCCATTTACACATGAACTTGAATTATATAAGTTACTAGTTACTTATCTTTTATGGATTCCTTCACTAGTTAAGAGCATGAAGGTACATTGTACAGTAAATTGTAGTTTTACTTATACGCTACACTTCAATGGAGATGTTGAAGTTTATTAACTACTATAAAACAGGGATTACTAATCCCAAACATAATTTTGCACGAAAGATTCATATCATAGGAGTTAGTCTTTTGCTGCTGTCGGAGGGTTGCACAGAGCCGTATAATTAGACGTAATATTTATAGGTAATTTGTTTTAAAAACTTGTACTTACATTATTTCAATAATTCACTTCTTGTTTAAGTAAATAATAAACAGTGGTTTCGGAAAGAGGAAAAAATAACAATATAATAATAGAGCATAACATGCCATAATATTATCATTATATGTATAATTTTGCTCACAAATTTTTGCATAAGGTACCTACTACATACCTACATAGTTGTTATAGTATTAGTGTGGTATTAGTTATGAATAACATCACATTTTCAATTATAGATTTTTTTTCAAAGTTCATTTCTATGTACCTAGTGGCGATAGTATATGTAGTGAAATGATTCAAGAATCAAATTGAACATCAACCAGGAAAATCCATTTGAACAATTAGATTTTAGTTCTCAATCTCAATAGCGAAATCACGAAAATTACCCCCCATTGTTAGCAACAGCCATACCCGAGGATTATGTTAACGCGAACGATTACGATAAGTTAATTGCGTATAATTTGCAGGCGAGGCGCAATGAGTGACCCGTGCTAGCGGTGATGCAGCGCGCTCAAGCGAGCGGCGCCGCGCAGCCGCAGTCGGCCCCGCGACACTACCGCTCGCACTCGCACCACTACTCGGATATTGATGATCAGGTATGATGTGACACGGGGGGGATAAGCACGGTGCAAACCATCCATACTTGACACATGAGGATAAACTAAACATCGCGCCACAATTTTATGCACTCAGGTTTACGGTGTATCGTCAATAACACAACTAGGTACCTACCTATACAGTATACACATAACATGAAATACTAATGAATAGACTGTAGACAATGCAATTGCAATAGTTGAATAACCGCTCGCACTCGCAACACTATTCAGATACTGACAATCGGTTATGAGAATTGGTAAGGAAAAAGCGCACTAATTCATAATTGGTTCATAGTATCAGAGTCAAACTTGAAATCTTCTGCTGCGACACTCATTGATCATCAGGCATGATAATTGGTGCAGAAAAAGAGCACTTAATTGGATGCAGTATCAAAGCAGTCCCACGAAATCCTCATTAACGAGACATTAAATTTATCATCAGATTTATTAATTGTTATGCAGAGTAGGCATTGCTTCACTACTTTTTATACGTATGTAGAGTAGTCCGTTTTTTTCGCTACATTTTTGTTGACCGGTTTGAAGTTTGAACTTTGGTTTTGGATGGAAAATGTATCGTAAATGGCAAATCAATTTGAGCAAGCTTACACGGTTGTTACGATTTCTTCGGTGGTCAATTAGTAATTTAAATCTTACGGAGAGCTCCTTTATTCTCATTCGATTACCGTATCGGGCCAAAACCTTTTTGATGCGGAGTTTTATATGAAATATTTATGTGAACACGATCCAAGTTAATATCATTGTGGGTATCACAAGGTTTGCGAAACAAATGAAAAGAAATGCACTTCTGTTTACTTTTGCACTATAATATTTTCCCGTGTGCAGTTGGTTACTCACTGCTGAGATTATTATTGAGCTTTCGAATAACTCTGAACGGTGCTTGAGTCACACCTCACACGTACAATTTATCATGGATTCAATCTTTTTAAGATAGAATTATGTTTATTGGAAAAGTCTGATCTACAATGAAGTAAATGGAAAAGCAAATTCATACGCAATTTTATCATTATAAGTTTCAGTGCATGTATATTGTTCAGTTCATATATTCAGTTGTCGTTTTTACCAATTTTGTATCATGCCTCAAACCGCACTACCGGATAATGTTTAATATAAATCATTTATACATTTAGTACAAGTATTTATCGAATAAACTTTGCATAACGTAATGATCGTTTAACCGCCAGTTGAGGAATACGTGATCATTAAGTATTGATTTTCCAATAGAATTAATTACCTTTTTATCGAAGCTCTATAAAAAAGTGACTGTCGTAAGTACGCGAACCAATTGTGTTTGTAAATTTTAACTGTCTCGCAGTGTAAATTATACCCTACTTTTGATGGTATTTCAATCGTTATATTATTGTATTTTGAGACTGGCAAAACTATAAATAAATGGATGCAAACATATTGAAAGTTACATTGTAATAATTATGGGAACACCTACCTATATAGGTACTTAGGTACTATCTTGTAGTCTGTCGACTAGTTTAAAATAATCGAGCATCATTTAGTTTACAAACCTTGCAATACCTACAATGACATCAACTTTAAATTGATCTTACATTATACAAAATTGAATCTGACATCAACATTTTTTCCGGTTGTCTTTACAAAAAATCTATATGCTCATTATTATGTATCTTTACAGATCCCGGCGTCAGTGATCAGTAGCGTGGGAACGGTTAGTTTATCTCAATCGACGACCAATCCGACGCCGAATATCACAATGGCTAATCCAACCAACCCAAGCAACACGAACAACAATCAGACACCCGCACAACAGACGCCCACGCAGGCGCCCATCAGAACCTTGCCTAAGAAAAGGAAAATAGACCCTTCTGAACTAGAGGAGATTGAGCGGAATTGCATGAACCATATTCCTGAAAGGAATCATGTTGCCGTATCGGCGCCGCCTCCCGTCGAATACACGCCATCGACGTACTCATCAATACTCCAACCGTCGCCTATAGTTCACCGCTCGTCACCGCACGAGTTAAAATCGACAGAATACATTCATTACCCGAACATAGATCTGTCGGAGTGGAGAGATCACAGAGTGCTGGCGAAGCAGCGCGGTATCTACACCCCGGGAGTGATACGTCAAGCGGAGGGTTGTAAAGTGATCGTCGAGTTGGACGGGCAGGAGAACGAGCCCCTGGAGTACAGTGATATATTCGGTGCGAACAAGTACGACGTGATTAGTGACGCTAGCCCCCAGTTGAGCCATTTGTCTATCGGCTCCGCGTGTGTTGTAAGAACCGATTCGAGCCGGGAAAGTGTGCAAAATGTGTTTGTGGAAGGTTTTGTGTTCGAAGTGCATAACTCGCCGATTAGGATCCGTGTGCGGGTAAGTTTTATTTAACTTTGTATGCGTCAATGTACGGGTTTATCGGTATACAACCGTAGGAGTGTACTTCATTATATTAGAGGCACAACTCGCAAATGCGAATTATGTGGAGCTCTAAACAAGTTTTACTCGAGCAGGAAAAAGGGTTCGACATTCCTTTGAATGTATTGACATGCTGAATGTGAATGTCTATCAAAATGAAAACCTCCATTATTTAAAAACAAATTGGAGAGAATTCTTTTGAGTACATATTATGGGTAACGTTTTTCTCTTTTATATGATTAATAAAATTTGGTTTCAATAGTACGACTATAACTAACTCTATTGACTAAATATTTTTTCTAAACTTGTTACTTAAAACATTATTACACAAAGGCATTTTTTTGCTCTGTGGTCCTATTGGTCTTTGCGTGATCATAATATTAATATAATATAGCCTTCGTCGATAAAAGGACTATCTAATAGTAAAATAATTATAGTGAAGTATAGATAATTAGTGAAGTAATTAGTTAATATAGATTAGCGCGTTCAATCAAATATACAAACAAACTCTTCAGCTTTATATATTTTATGGTCTAAAATTTTGTTTTGAGGTAATTTTAATTTTTATACCAACCCAACTTTTTTTTTAATCAAAATCACACAAACACGTAACAAAACAGGTGATAGAAGGCGAGAACATGTCAAAGGACACGGTGGAGGTGAAGCGGGCGGACATACGCCTGCTGCAGCCGCCGTGGGCGGACGAGCTGGAGGACGCGGGCACGCACGCCGCGAGCGCTATGGCGCCGCACATGCGTGTGCACCCGATAGCCACTGTGCCGGTGAGTGGAGGAATTGACAAAAAAATTACAAAAAAAGAAGGCTGTTTTTTAAATTAAATTCTGAAATACTTTGGTTAGGGACTCTTGTATATAGATTATAAAGACGAACAGTTTAGCATCAAAAATATTAGTTCGAAATTAAGCGCTTTCATTCTGATCGTACATAGGCACTGTTTTATAATTTTAATGATTCTGATAAAGATTCCGATACCTCTCTGATTTAATTCCATTAATGTGCTACAGTGCGTGTTAAAATAAAACGAATCTTTTACATACATAAGATATCTATACTTATTATACTATAAATGTATTTATATTTATTATGGGCTATTTACCCGTCCTGTAGCAGATAGTTGTATTGTAAAGTTTTATGTACTTCCACATTTTTATCCCCACGCCGACTGAATACTGTTTCAATATTTATATGCAGAGTAAAACTTTAGAAAAAAGTTGCACAGTTTTTGTTATTAAAATTTTGTCACATGTTTTAATGATTAATCTATCAAGGATACTATGAGATAACACGGCACCTAAATTTGAGTTTGCCATTTAAATACAATTTTTCGTACTCTTACAAAAAAACGACTTGTTTTAGTTGTGAAGCTATGCTAAGCTACGTCGTAAATCTTTTATTTTTTGGTACCTTTACCCTGATCATACCTTTTTTTCCATTAAAAGAGTTCTGTCTGTATAGTTTTCATGTATTTCCAGTACTCAATGGGCGAGCACTTCGTGACGTCATCGCCCATGGCCGGCGCGGGCCAAGTGGTGACCGTCGGCGCTTTATCAAATGGTTCTAGACCATTCGACGACTATGGAGAGAGTGATGACGATCTGCCACGGGAGGATATCATGTTTCCCACTGATGCTTCACACATGGGTAAGTTTGGATTGAGGCAGGGAATTGATGGAAATATAGATGGGCTGTTCTTGTGTGATAAAATGGTTGTAAATCGGGGGAGGAATCTTTTTTGTATCGTTTTTACTTGAAGATCAAGAGTGGAATCAAGAGGAGGGGATATTATTTTCGTAATGACATGTACTAAATAAGCTCTAGGCTAGCATAATAATGTATGTTCTCTTTTTAAAATATCTTAGATTTTGGATAAAACCCACGAAGATCTCAAGAATTTTAATGGCGTAATAATGCATCAAAATATTGGCAAGAAACACACATATAATAGTGAATGCTGAATCTCTATTAATCTTATATATAAAAATGAATCGCAAAATGTGTTGGTAAGCGCATAACTCGAGAACGGCTGAACCGATTTCGATAATTCTTTTTTTATTATATTCCTTGAAGTACGAGGATGGTTCTTATGTAGAGAAAACTTAAATATTATGTACCACTATTATGTACTATATATATATTATGTACCACGGGCGGGCGGACCGCTAGTAGAGCAATAAATGCAGAATGAAAAATGATATTAACAATCCAATTTTAATTATATTTAAGTAAAAATAAAGTTAATATATTGTAATATAAATATTGTTGAATTCAGATTGCAGCAACAGCAAACGGAGTAGTCTACAGAGCAGAGGCAGCACTTCAAGTCTTATTGAGGGGAGTCTCACCCCACGATCTCAACCGCCTACACCCAGGTAATTACTATTTAATTCGTTAATTGTTGGAAATGTATTTAAATATCCCTTATTTTATACAATATTATGTAAGTAAATGGTAAACCAATTTGAACTTTTCAAGAGTTAGATGATTCTTAAGAGCTAATATGAAAATATATTTTAAGAACAGACCACTAATTGGATCTATATTGCTGGTACATATTGATTTATGTACTATTTATATTGTTCATATTTCAGTTAAATATGATCTTTACTTATTCGCAATAAACTGCAATCTAGTCAAAGAAATAACAAATTATTTTATCGAGCCCTTAAATTTTGCTATACATTTTTGACGGTCCCGCAACCGTTGTTTCATGTTTACCCACTCTATCTAATCCTTCAAAATTTAAATTTTACTTCGTTTTTGTCGGATCTGCAACCGTTCGATTCAAGTTTCCCCATATACCTTTTTTAACGTGAGGAAATTCGTCATGATTACAAGCTAGTAGCTACTTTGGGGGCAGCAGTACGCTTATAATACTGACCATTTCCAATAACTTACTAGATCTCAAGCAGCCACCCCGCACAAGTACAAAAAGGGCGACGTGGTCTCAACCCCCACGGGTATTCGCAAGAAGTTCAACGGCAAGCAGTGGCGGCGGCTCTGCTCCAAGGACGGCTGCACTAAGGAGAGCCAGCGTCGCGGGTTCTGTTCCCGGCACTTGTCATTACGAGGTGTGGCAAGGTCGTCGAATACTCCGCTCGCACAGGGCTCTGCGCATACGCCGCAGCAGAGGTATGAGGAGTGGGGAAATTAAAAAAAATGTACAAAAAGAGGATAGAAAAATAATTAAGTAAAAGTAGACGTAAATATTCACAATTTATATGGTGTTTGAACGTTTATTTTCTAAATAAAATATTGAATACCAAAAAAAAAAGAAATATTTCGGTGGAAAAATATTACCAGAAAATCTTGATAAAAAAAAATATATGGTCTTCAAACAAGAATAGTATCTCGTCTGTTTAAAAACAAAAATATGGATGCAAAAAATGGTCATTGAAATAAAAAAGATACGTTTATTTTCTTAAAAAAAGGAAAAAAAAGTTAACTGCGTTATAAAATATGCGTTATATTCTATTTATGTTGTAAATAAATTAGTTTACTGTATCCGTTGTCAATTTATGTTAATTAGAATGTATGTGTGTATTTTCAAATTTAAGTTTTACTTATCTATAATAAACTAGCGGTCCGCCCCAGCTTCGCCCGTGGTACCTACATGTTTAATCTCTCAAGTTGGATCGAACTGGACATGATGTGCGAATTTTATTATAATCCGTTAAGTGGTTTAGGAGTCCATTGAGGACAAACATTGTGACACGAGATTTATATAATACTAGTGGTCCGCCCCGACTTCGCCCGTGGTACATATTTCGCAATAAAAAGTAGCGTATGTCCTTTCTCGGGTATCAAAATATCTCCATACCAAATGTCATGCAAATTGGTTCAGTAGTTTAGGCGTGATTGAGTAACAGACAGACAGACAGAGTTACTTTCGCATTTATAATATTAAGTATGGATTAAGATAGTCGTAATATGTTTATCAGGAGCAGCAGCAAATCTCTATCGTCTAGTGGTACGGGCGTAGAAGGCGACGAAACGTCACGCGAATCGGACACCACTCCGCCTAACTATCGCGTTACTGGGCGATTTGACCCCGATGAAACGGAGGCTGCTAATATGCTTGGTGAGTTTTGTGGTTATTAAAAGTGTTTTTTGTACTTTAATACTTATTGTTATGAGTAATGTGAGATAGACTGCTTTAAAATTTAATATAAAAACGAAAAAAAAATATATTTCAGCAAAAAATATGAGTTTTTCATCACAATTGAAAAGAGATTACCAGTAATATTCCTAAGCAATAAATTTTTAAACTAGTTGCCCCAGAAGACGTTGTTCTGCCTTATTGACCATTCTGATATTTTCTCTCCTAACCTATTAGTAAGGCAGCGATATTAGTACCTATCTTTGAATCTTGTCAAATAAGTTTCACTTCTGACACGTGTGCTCGGCACATATGCTCTTTTTTAATTGAAACATATTATATGTTTCTAAAGAAGTTTCACTTCTGATACGTTACATACGCTCGTTTTTGACGTGATAACGTTTTTAAAATCGTTTTAGTCGGGACTCGGGTGACATGTTCAGAAACTTGTGTCTCACCTCACGAGCGCGATCGCAGGTATAACGAGAGAGAGACGGACCGATCTCCCGTCTCATCTCGAGCGCTGCCACTAATAAGACGTTATCACGTAAACATCTCAAATCGTACCTACTTTACAAACAACCAATTTTTTTTTAAATTGAAACATAACATGTATGTATGTATGTGTGTTTAGTATCGCTGGGCAGCTCGCGGTCGGGCAGCCCGGGCGCGTCGCCGGTGGGCGACAACGTGTTCGTGCCGATCTCGTCGCCGCAGCCGCCCGCCACGCACAAGCACCCCTCGCTGCACCACCTCATACGGTAACTGTCACTCACTCACTCACTCACTCACCTACTCACTCACTCACTCACCCTAACCACCTAACTCACTCACCAAGTCACCACTCACTCACTCACTCACTCACCCACTCCCTCACTCCCTCACCCACTCTAACCACCCAACTCACTCACCACTCACTCACTCACTCACCCACTCACTCACTCACTCACCCACTCACTCACTCACTCACTCACTCTAACCACCCAACTCACTCACCCACTCACTCACTCACTCACTCGCTCACCCACTCACTCACCCACTCACTCACTCACTCACTCACTAACTCAATTACTCAATCACTCACTACAACCAACCAATCAATCAATCAAAAATTCATTATTGTGCATTACAGAGACGAGTACAAATAAGGATACCTACCTACTTGAATAAAAGAGCACAACAGATCTTATCGCTAAAACTGCAATCTCTTCCAGACGACCTGGTGGACCTCTATAATTGATAAAAATTAAAAATAGAGCAAGACGTGCAATAAAAAAAATATTTATTTATTTATTTATTTATTTATTTATTTCTGATTCCTTACAGCTATTCTTACAATAATTACATAATAATTGAACAATACGCCAATAAAAAGGAATTCCATTAATAGAATTATTATAATAAACATGTGACAAAGAAAATTGAGTAAGAAAGTAGGAGGAAAAGATATACGTTAAAATAATAAACAAAATACTATTGTGATGAGTGTAGGTGTAGGTATGGTGTGTAGTTTGTTGTGAGTGAGTGTGTAGATGAGAGTATGTATGTATATACTTTAAGTTACTAAAAATTAAGTACTGAAACCTATATTATATAATAGTTATTATGAATTATTGGAAAAAGTGATTTCTTTTTTAAAATTTGAGCGAGATGTCTTAAATATGTCCACATTAGAAAATTTCTTATTATATATATCTGGCAAACGAAAAAGAGCTGAGTGTTGCAGATGCTTGGTTGATGCATGCGGTACTCTGAATAAGTGTGTGTGTCTAGTGCGGAGCGATGGCGCCTGAATAGATATATTGCTGAGAATATTCGGGCAGTCCAACTTATTGTTTACAATATCATAAAAGAGCATCATATCAATAATATCCCTTCGCTGTTCTAAGGTATTTAATTTGTGGAGTGCACAAGATTCGAGATAGTCAGCTGGATTAGCCTGACATAAAAAATTTAGCTTTTTTACAAAGATTTTTTGAATTTTTTCTAGCCGTTCAATATGACAACGATAGATTGGACGCCAAATAGAACTCGCAAATTCGAGCACACTACGTACATACGCGAAATACAGTACCTTTAAACATAGAATGTCATTAAATGCATCACTAGTGCGAAGTATGAATCCTAGATTTTTATAAGCTTTTTGCATGACATACTCGACATGATCATTATGTGACAGTTTTGTGTCGTGGATAACACCCAAGTCCCTAATTTGATTTGTTCTTTGAAGCATTTCATCATTTAATCTATAATCAAATTTAATAACATTGTTCTTCTTACGTGTAAAAGTGATTATTTGACATTTGTTTATATTAACCGATATTTTATTATTTTTGTAATAAAGGGAAAGGCGATTGAGATCACTTTGCAGTTTGAGACAGTCTTCTATGGAGCAGATTTTTTTATAAAGCTTCTTGTCATCGGCAAATACGAGGAAATTAGAATTAAAAAAGCATTCATATAGATCATAGATAAATACGTTGTAAAATAACGGTCCGAGATGTGAACCTTGAGGAACACCGGATGTCACTGTAATAAAATCTGATCTGTAACCCCCTAGTACTGTTGCTTGACTTCGATTCTTTATATAGGACTCCGTCCATCTTAGGAGGTTGCCTCTAATACCAATGGCAAAAAGTTTCATTAATAGAATATTGTGATCCACCTTATCAAACGCCTTCTCAAAATCCGTATAGATAACATCAATTTGAGAATTGTCATCTAGGTCTCTGTTTATGTCATGTGTAAACTCAAGCAAGTTGGTGATAACGCTTCGCGATTTAATAAAGCCATGGTGATTATTAGGGATGCATCTTGAAGCACTAAAATATATGTTGTTAAAAGCAATACGTTCAAGAAGCTTTCCAAATATATTCAACATTGATATTCCTCTGTAATTCGTTATATCGGTTTTAGATTTACTTTTATGTATTGGTACGACTTGCGCCTCTTTCCATCTGTTAGGGAAAATACCTTCCGAAAAAGAGCGTTTAAATAATATTAAAAGGGGAGATAATAGGCCAGATTCACACTTTCTTATAAAAATTGCAGGTATGCCGTCAGTACCAGCTCCTTTCCGAGGATGAAGTTGTTTAAATATTTTTTTAAGTATAGTCACGTTAACCTCAATGGAATGAAGGTTATCGGATATATTAGCTTCTTTAGCGTAGTTGGGGATTGATTGATCGCATGGCTGGAATACGCTTCGGAAATATTCGTTAAATGAGTCGCAAATATCTTGTCCGTTTGTTAATAGACGCCCTTTATAAGACATTGTCTGCGGCAGACTATGGTCAGACCGCTTGTTTTTTATGTAAGTCCAGAATTCTTTCGGTGAATTTATAATGCTATTTTGACAACGGTGTATATACTTATTGTATGATTCTAATTGCAATTTTTTAACACGGGCTCTGAGAAGAGAGAAAGCGGCATAGTCGCACGGATTATTAAACTTTTTCCATTTAGTATGAATTTTTGATTTTTCTTTAATAAGATTAATTAGTGCTGGTGTATACCATTTGGGATAATTGTACCGAGACGTAAGTCTGACAATAGGGATATACTCGTCAATACAGGAATATATAACCTTATAAAATGCATCAACAGCTTCATTGACAGTGCCAGAATATAATAGCTCGTGCCAGTTAATATTTTTTAACTTATAGTTGATCATGTCATAATCACCCTTAAAAAATTTCCGTACCACCCGGGTTTTGCATTGTAAAGGTTTTATGTATAAATCATTAATAATACATTCGAGTGGACTATGGTAAGGATCAATATTTACTAGCGGATTAGAGCTTATGCTACAGAGTAAGTGGGTATTAGAAAGAACAAGGTCCAGAATATTACCGCATGTATTTTGAAAAAAGTTGTATTGCTGTAAACCCAGTAAGTTAAATGTGCCTAGTAAATTCAAAGCAGAGTTATAAAGTTCGGAGTTGCATTGTTTTGATATATTAAAGTTGTCATTTTCCCAACTAATAAAAGGAAGATTGAAATCTCCGGTAACTAAAAAATTGTCATTAATATTATTACTGTAAAAATCCTTTAAGGCGTTATCAAAGTCTTTGAGTAAATGGGGAGCGTCAGAATTAGGTGGTATGTATACTGCTATAATGTGTAAATCTTTGCTATTGTAGTGTGAACTGATATTAAAAGAGGATTTTGGAATAGTTAGCCAAATACTCTCCGATTGTGTGCAAAGTGTAATATGACAAAAAGCCGAAAGACTTTTTTTGGCACAAATTAACACTCCTCCACCTCTCTTTTTATGTTTTCGGTCGTATCTAAAAACGTCGTAATTATTATTGTTGCAGATTTCTGTGTTCAATATACCATCGCAAAGCCAACTCTCAGTAAAAATTAACAAGTCGTAACTACTATTTTCAATATTTTTATAAAGTAAATGTAATTTAGTGCGCAAACCACGAGCATTCTGATAATAAATCCTAAGATTATTTAATACTACCATTGTATTTAGTTAAGAATAAAAATAAATAAAATAAACGCTGACGAGAGAATAATAATATATCAAGAATGTCGTGGTTACGCAAAGTATATTTCGGTGCTACTTTATGTTTTAAAATGTTGTAGTACGATATAAATATAATAAAAAGTAAATGTATCATTAAAAAATACATTGTGCACAAATAAATCATAATATTGAGGGTAGTTTGAAATAGTGCTTTATAACTATGCGGTGTTTTAAAATGTGGACAGGCTAACCGGGGTGATAAACACTTGGTATAATGAAGTAATAGATATAAAATTGTAAAAGTTTCAAAATTCATAAAATTATATTTTAAGTTGTGTATGTGTAGAAAGTTATAGTGTAATATAATTATGTGTGTGGTAAAATTGTAAAGTGAACTGGTATATCTTAACCTCGTGAAATTAATCTTGAAACGTAACAAGTGGCATATGAACAAAAGTTTACATTTTAAGATTTGCCTAAAAAATCCGACAAATCATTTTCCGAATTAATAGCTTTTGGTGGAGACTTTTCGTTGCGACGAACATAAATAATACAGTTTCTCACCCAAACGTATTTAATATTGTATTCTTTTGCGCGAAGTTTGCAGTTGTTCAATAGGATTTTATTTGCTATTGTAAGATGTTCGTTAACAAAAATTTTTGTCGCGTTGTCGGTGTAGTTGAGATCACTCGCGTTTAGTCCCTTCTGTTTATTGAATAATTTGAATTTAGCCAATAGATCGTCTTTACACCTTCTGTTTTTTAGCTTGGCGATAATTTTCCTAGGATGACCTTGTTTTTGTCGAAACGACTGCACCCTCGTAATGAACTCGATGTCTTCTTGCGCAAGAGTGGACCCGATAGTTGAAGATAGATGTAGAAGTATCTCAACCAAATTTTCATTCGACTTTTCTGGAATGCCCACCAGTTCTACGTTTAAAAAACGTGATTTTTGCTGCGTATTTTGGTGTTCTAAGTTGATAACAGAAACCTTTTTCTCGAGATTTGAGATTATGATATCTTTTTTTGCAAGTTCTGAATTAATATTCTGAATTTGACTGCCTAAACTTACTATTTGAGCCTTAGACTTTTTTAACTCGTCTTTTAGGGATTCTACCATATTTAATTTCAGATCAATGTCGGCTAGTCTAGTAAAAATCTCCTCCATAACATTGGCATTAAACTTTGTAGTTAGTTCGTTTACTTCAAAACGCAATTGAGATACATTCTCCGGCAGGGAGGTTAATGGTGCGAGCATCTCTTCTATTCTATTAAGTTGAACTTGATAAGACGCTGGCTCTTCATGCACAGTAATATTCTTTGAAACGGTATTAATTGGTTGCGGGCTCTTTCTGCAGTCTGGACACGTCCATGATGATTGCCTGTTACCCAACCGTCGCCAACCAATCTCCGTTAAGCTGACACAGTAGAAGTGGTATGTCATGCGGCAAAGTGAGCACTGGGCACCATCCAAAACATTATCATCGCAGCGTTTGCATAAATTATCCATACCAAGGGTTTGTAATCTCGGAAGTTGCACGGACTGGTGATGATGTTGTGTAGATAAGAAATCGCCGGCAGTGTTCGTATGAATATACACTGGTCAATACGTCAATTACGTATGAATGTTCGAACTTAACACTGAATTTACTTTTAACTGGATATAATATTAAAGTGTGCAAAGATGTAAAAGTTTAACTTTTTCGAGAAATTTAACGGTAAGAACGTCTTTGTCACAGTAGGTTGACAGACAGACAGAGAAATATAGACAGAGAAATATGATTTATTTATATTGCGGCGTGTATTACATACACGCTGTCTTTATGACGTATATTTGTAATGTATGTATGCGTGCTGTAATTATAGTGTGTGCATTAATATTAATTTATAATATGTATTTTTATATTACAGACCGGAGTTGGTTCGTCCGGGTAGAGTCAGCTCACCGGTCGGTGGAGTGGCTACGAGTGTCATACGAGTGTCGCCGGCACCTACTTATCACTATCAGGTATTATTTTATAATTAATACAGCTTTATATAAACAAACTCAGATCTTAGTAGCTCTATGTATAATAACAATGCGTTCAATAGCAATGAATGAAGCTTTTATTTACCCTTTCAGCAAAAGTTATAAAGATTGATATTCTTTACATGCAGAATCAGATAAAAGTATCTTCAATAAACATTATTTATTTATTTTTATTTATTTATTTATAACTCTTTATTGCACAAACTAAAATATGACATTAATACATAAGAAAGGCATAGTTTGTACAAGAGGCGGCCTTATTGCTAAGCAGCAATCTCTACCAGGCAACCTGATGGAAAGGAAATGTATGAAGTTAATGGGATAGTGCAAAAAGTATTTACCATGTGTTTTAATAGAATGTAATATTAAACTAGCCTCTTCGTAGTAAACTGTTATATTTCTTGTGTTTGTGTTTGATTTTTACTGCAAATAAATTCTAATTCTATTCTATTCTAAATAGGTGGAAAGCCGCAACGGCCCCAGTCATCAATCCACGCCGTCAAATATAATCGGCATACAGTCCAGTCTACAAAGCAGCATGCAATCCAACTTCACACCGCCAACTCTCCAATCAACCCCAAACCTTTCAAGCATATCCATAATAAACAGCATGAACCCGAGCTTAACGAGCATTGCCAACACAATACGCAAAACAGAAGACAGCCCTCACAACCTGGTCCTACATAGAAGTATACCGTCCAATGGTATTAACTTCGACATGTATAACAACCAGCCGCTGCACTTGAGAAACGGTATCCATGAATATCGGCGGGAAGAAGTGACGTCACCGCTCGGTGGCCATGATAACTTTCAAACGAGACGAGTCCCAGAGTACGAAGAAGAAGAAACCGCAGTGCAGCAAAATGATTGTCACCGTCAGGAGGAAGAGGCCAAGCGTTTAGTGAAACCGGCGCCGATACAAGCTCGCTTCGTGTCTTTACTCGATGCTGAGGCGAAGGATTCGGTTAAACGCTTCTATGTGATACCGCAGAACTCGATTGAGAAGAAGATCGTGCTTATAAAGAACGAACCCCCGGATTCTGTGCAAGTAAGTTGTGTCTGTACTGGCTTATTTAAAAGTTGTATTTTTTGTTAGTTTTAGTTCCTACTGGCAATGTAGAATTAGTACAAAATGTTTTATTTATATTCGATACGTAATATTTTAGTTTCTAAAATATCGCATATATGGTTGATTTATATATAATTGGTTTATACCATATATATTATATGTACTGGAAAAATAACTCGGTAAATATTATTTAATTCTATTAAATTATTATTATCATAGCATTGATATTGATTTATCCTTATTATTTTTCGAAATGTCCATAAAAGGTTTTTAAGGTATTAATTTTAGGGTTTTCAAATAAGGCAATAGATGATATTGCCACCAGTTCAACTATAAACTGTACATTTGTTCAAACTGAAACTTCAGATCAGAAGTGAAACTTCTTTGGCAAGATTCAAATATACCGTCGCCTTAGGGTCAGCTCACACCGAGACGCGACGCGGCGCGACGCTGCGCGCACTTTTTTCATAGAGCGACTCAGAATATACTTTATTCACTACACGAAAAGATACACATTACATTGTGAGAATTCAGATTACGTTGCACCACGCAGCGCTGCGCCTCGAGGTGCCTCGCGGCGTAGCAATGTGTATCTTTTCGTGTAGTGAATAAAGTATATTCTGAGTCGCTCTATGAAAAATGTGCGCGCAGCGTCGCGCCGCGTCGCGTCTCGGTGTGAGCTGACCCTTACTCCATGACGTTACGGTATTGCCATGATCTTGAAATTTTACTCTGAACGCGCCTAAAGAAGTTTCACTTCAATAACAATGTTAAATAAATATTCTGGTAATGTATGCAAGTTTATACAAAACAGGTGCACTGTTGTTAATATGTTTTACGTTACAGATAGATCACAAAACGCATCAGCTAACACAGCACGTAAACAACGACGCCGAGACGGAACAACGCAATATTGATAATGGCGATCATGTATGTACATGCACTTTGTTACTAACACTTAGTAAAGTGTGTTTTTGTAAAGTATATGGTGTGGTGGAAATGTTTATTAAAATTGTTATGAAAGTAGAATGTGTTCATTTTGGGTGAATAGAATGTGTTCAATATAAAAATATTATTAGGATTGATTTAATACCAAAGGTGGCATTTGATTCACACAAAAGATTTTTGATATTTTCTAAATCAAAGAGATACCAAAAATTGCCTTCTGTCCACTTACTCAATATGTAATGCATCGTTTAGTTAAAATCTGACATTAGAAAATGTTGATATCTTGTTGATCATATTTAAAAAAAATATAATAATTTTTGTCTATACTATACCGGTGCAATTTGTTATTTGCAGGTAAATAATGTGAATAGTAGTGCAGTAATAGTACACCCCAGTCAACTTTTGCCCGTCCTGCCTCCCCCCACTTCGCACACTGCTATAATTGGTAAGAATTATTCAGCATTTATTTTTGATTGATTGCCTAATTGATTTTTGTTATAAATTATATTTTAGTGAACATTTTATACTATTTTTAATTCATTACTCATTTTTATATTTTTGTCAACTAATTTGACCATTTATTATATAACAGTATAATAAACTATCAATGGTAAAAAAGTCAATTAACGCGAGTGTTATCACGTTGATACGCTTGCGCAAGTAGACCTCTTTTCAGTTAATTTAAGGTTTACTTGCGCGAGCATTGATACGTACACACTTGCGCTAGTCAATTTCTTATTAAATACATTTAAACACTTGATCCCACAGTATCAACAAGCGGAGTGAACGGCGCAGTGTTTCCATGGCAGTCGCTAGTGCCGTGGTTACGGGCCAGTTCCCCGCCCCCAGCCGCGCCAGCACAACCCCCGTCCCCACGCACCCCGCGCACGCCCCACACCCCACACACCCCACACACGCCCCATACCCCACACACGCCGCATATCAAGAGCGAGGAGCAGATCAAGACTGAAAGTAATGGTGAGTTATTATAGTAGAGCCAAATTAATAGGCAACATTTGACGTCTATCAATTTTATCTTCGAAGGGAGGTAAGCTGCCTAAAACAATCGATTAAAGTGAATTAATCGATACGGACTTGAAACATCAGGCAAATCTCTGTCCAAGTAATATACAGTGTGGAAATTTTCTGATGGGCCCTGGAGGGAAAGTATGTACTTGAAATATATACTGTAGATAGCAAATTTTGATGAAAGATAACATTTCTTTATTCTTAAAAAGAAATAGAAATAAATTCATAGATTTTTCGAAATTCTGAATGACTGGGAATCGAACTAACTAAAAATTAAAATTTGTTATTTCATTCTTCTAATCGACAAAAAGTTCGGTGTGGCGTACCGCAATCTATGGAGTGACATTACAGTATAGAATTCTAGAAGACGTTATTGTTATTTTTAGCAGACGCTGAATGATTTACTGGATTTTCTAAAGTGTCTTTTTTTGTTAAAAGAAATTTAGATATTTTTCCACAAAAAAAAAATATAGGTAACTGTAACTTATTTATTTAGATGACAACGTAACATAGGGTTCCCTAACGATACTTAAATTATATAACATACAAATTTATTTAACTTAATTATGATATTAGTACCAACCAAATCGATCTATGACAAACATTTCCTAATACAAAAACTATATAAATTATTTGTGACGCAGATACGGTAACATCAATGTGCACGGACGACGACGACGAAGTGTTCGAATGCGAAGATTCTGGAACAAACGGTGCAGATAACACCAATAATCGGCGCTCGCAGAGCCTGTCCTCGCTCAACCAGCCTGGAGGACCTGATAAGGTGGGTTTTGGATTTGGCTTATATGGTCATGTTGACTTTTGGAAGTTTTTTATTGTGTTAATGGTTTATGTGATGAAGTGATGATTTTTCATTAAAGGAGCTACATAATATTTATATTTTTCAATAATATTGAACTATTGATGTTTTGTAATTAACCAAAGAATTTTGTTAAAGTAGCTTGTCTTGAAATTTTGTGGTGGAGAAGAGAAATTATTTAGAATTTTGTAAAATCACAATTCGTTTAAAAATGTGCGTGACTTATACAAGACTATAAAGGCGGTTGCGTGACGAGTATGTTTATGCCTCATCAGCGACCAATAAGAAGGCGATGCGACGCATACGCAGACCTGCTTTCTCAAACACGCAATTTATTGCGTCAAAATATTAATGGGCTTACTACAAAACAATTTAAACACAGCCTACAGTCTAACTTCTGGGATCTGTCACTTTAATAATTGTCTATGTGAAATACGATAAAACCAGATTAAAAAGAACCCGCACTTAAAGTTAAACTCTGTCAAAAGTTTTTTGTGGTAAGACAGCAACATTTTGTTCTTCTCTTACAGAAGGAGCGTCGCATCCGTCGTCCAATGAACGCGTTCATGATATTCTCGAAACGGCACCGTCAAATGGTGCACCAGCTGCACCCGAACCAGGACAACCGTACGGTCAGCAAGATACTCGGCGAGTGGTGGTATTCGCTGAAACCGGACGAGAAGCAGAAGTACAACGAGCTGGCTAGCGAGGTGGGTGGGGTGTGGGGTTATTGTCTAGTGGCACATCTGCCACCAGCTCTACCAAATTTATATACATTAAAAAATTCCAAAAAAATCCTTTTATTATAATTCTTTGGTTAAAATGGAGTAGTGTACCCCGCACGGTCAGCAAGATACTCGGCGAGTGGTGGTACGAGGTAACGCCGCATGAGTCATGTTTTTTCGTGCGTGCAGCCGGCTCTATCGAATTATAAGACGTTGTCACGTCAAAAAGAGCGTGTGTACCGAGACACGTATCAGAAGTGAAACTTCTTTGCCAAGATTCAAAGATACCAAAATCGTCGCCTTACTCCAAGACGTGGCGGTATTGCCACGACGCGACTTAGAAATTTTATTCTCAACGCGCCGAAGTAAGTTTCACTTCAAAAATCTTTTTTGACAGACACTTGTCAATTAATTTTCTTCCAGTCTAACGTCATAATAACGCAATTTAATGTTGATATTTTATTTGTAGGTTAAAGAAGCTCACTTCAAAGCGCACCCCGAATGGAAGTGGTGTAACAAAGACAGGCGCAAGTCGTCCAGCAGCAGGGACCCGACGGGATCTATGCCTCAGGTGAGTTATCGTGATAGGCTTTAACTGTGTTTATTTTGTTGAGAATTTGTTTATTAAAGCTGCCAGAATTTCAGCATAATACTTTGATGTTACTATATTTTCGATGTAAAATAGAATTGTCATTTGATTATTATATCTTTTTGACTATTGAAAAATCATCTACATATTAATATCTCTATAAAATTATAAATATAATCTCTAATCTCTATAAAATTATTAATATAATGATGATGTTGTCATATCTTTTTGGACATTATTATTTATTGCACACCATAAAAATAATTAATTTTAATTGAAATTTGTCCATTTGCAGAGTCCCCGAACCCCATCAGATGTGATGAACAGCGGCTTATCACTAAGCGGTGCGGAGATGATGAACACGAACACGTACGCACACGTTGCGTCGCCGCAACTCAGCGATGATGAGCCGATGGTGAGGTTTTTCATGATCATATCATAAACATAAAAACATTTATTTGTCTGAATAGTGGTAGTACAAAGTTCACATTGGATTATTGCGTAAAACAAGATATGTAAAATTAAAAATGGTGTCTTAATTCGATATTTTCCTGTTCTAATTTGTCGATTTGTCGAAAGTTATGAGCTATATTGGTTTAAATCACGTTTATATTATTGATATTATTTCAATTGTAATAATATAATTGAATCAAAAGTGCGGTAAGTATATACAGGGTGTCCCACTGTTGGTATACTAAGCGCAAAGGAGGTTATAGTTTTGCATACACTGAGTACGTAAAAAATACTTATAAAATTCCAGACGCATTTTTTTTTCAAATAGATGAATTCTTAAAACTCTATGTGTACACCCATAACAAGCAACCCGCCCAACTTTGCCACCAACACGTGAGCTATCATTTAAGATTATGTTTTCATAGACAAAATGCTCACATTAGAGAAGCGGTATATGCCGGCTGCGCGAAGCTAGAGAAGAAAACATGAATTTTCAGGAAAAATTTAACAAAAAATTTTTGACGTAATTTTGTTGTTTAAGTATTTTTTACGTGATCAGTGTATACAAAACTACAAGTCCCTTCGCGCTTAGTATACCAATAGTGGGACACCCTGTATATATATATATATATATATTTTTTTTAATCGTATTATTACTAAAATTATTTTCCAAACATGCAATTTTGATTTTATGTATCTTTCGTACCTTCCCTTTCGAACACTCAGAAGAACTTATTTTTAACAAATAAAACAAAAATAACTAATCAATTCCTACCACAGATAACACAAACAACAGAAGAGCCTCCACCTGCACCGCAGACCACAAACGAGATAGACCTCAAGTGCCCGGAGAAAGTGAACGATTCGGACTCGGAAGGCGTTGAAACTAGAGAGTACATCACGCACCATGATCATACACGACGACCGAAGGCTATTAAAGCTAGGTGGGTTATAACAGTGTTTATTGGAAATTGAACTTTATAGTTTAGGAGATAAGATTGATTTTTAGCTGATTGTTTTCCTGAACTAGTGCGCCTAGTTATTTATTTTGTTGTAATGTGTTGTAATTGCGTTGTATTTTTCTATTAACAAGATATTGTTTTATAATGTAGATAATCACGGCAGACCTATTTCAATTAAATCGAAGTGTACAATAAAAGAATCAGATTAAATTTTTTAATAAAATAAAAAAATACTTATGGAAGTCACTCAAGTATCAAGCATTTTTGTTTAGGGCTGGTTCGTCCGACAATTTGCTCGGTATAACGGCTTCGAGTCCCGGTGGCTCCAAGGTGTTCCAGCCAACTGGCGGTGCGTTTAAATCTACGCACGCTGATAATGGTAATTATATGTTTTAGATATATAAAAATAGCAAGATAGTAAGTAAAAATATAGTAAATTATTGGCATAGTTTTATTTAATAGTCAACTCTTTTTGTTCAATGATTGACTGAAATTTATTGAACACTACTTTTATATAAATGAATAACATTTCCTATCCTATAAATAAATAAAGTTGAATTATCTTTTGTTCAATTTTAGTTCGAACTTGGCCTATTTTCTTTGTCCATAATAAGTTTTTATTTACTTTAAACATTGATTTTAAACATAATTTTGCGATGTGAATCCTTATTCCCGATATACTATTTGGAATAGCTGAAGCGCTTTCATTTCACGAGTTTCACCGAACAACATATTATACCTGATCTAATTCCACAAGCAGAACCAATCACAATCGCACATTTCCCAGGCGACACGCACCGCCAATGGACGGCGTTCACGGCGGTGAAATCGACCAATCAGAGCCAAGCTCCGAACCCACACACAAGCACGCAGAACATCACGAGCAGCGTGCAAGGCATCACGCTCAACGCGCAACCCATGTCGACTCAAGCGGCGTTGGATAACGCGATAGCGAGTATTATCAGGTTTGTGTGAGCTTTTTTATGTATATGTGTGTATGTTGAATTTTATATGACGTTTTAGAATCACGCGTTCGTGAGATTTTTTTAAGAATAGAAAAAAATCGGGAGCGGGACTCGTACCCGCTTTATTAAATTAAATTTCAATGACACCAAAACAAATTTTTTACAGTTCACAACAATAAATTGAAATTAAAATATAATCAAGTAGTTTTTATTTCACTATAAATAAAAATGCAAAAAAAGTATTGATTTCCTGACCCTTTAGTGACTAAAAGAATATTCTTATCGTTACTCAATATTAAATTAATTCATCAAACCCTACTATTATTGAATTTCTGAAATAATATGTTTCTTGTTATAAAATAATATATTTTTTTTACCAACAGCCCGCCCGCAAGTAGTGGTGTGCAAGTGATATCGACCGGTGTATCGATGCCGCAAACATCGACATCGACAAACGCGCTAAGTAACGCACTACTAAAGAGCGTGACGCTGGTCAATCGGAATATGGGCGATAATAAGCCTTCAGGTATGTGTAATGTATTAACTTTTACTGAAATATAATTTCTTTATTAGCATAAGCACAGTAGATTACTGTAAATGTTTCAAAGACTTTTATGATTATTAATTTACAGTAAATATTAATGGAATATTTCTTTATGGTAACACTGTTAACTTTAAGTTATTCTAACGTTGTCAAAAAAACGTTGCTTAAACAGTTATATGTTATGGAATTGTTTCTTTTTGTTTTCAATTATAAAAGACGTATGCGTCCTGGTTCTGAAACATAATTGTGACTAACGGAGAAAACCTGAAGTGTATATGTAATCTTTACTTTTTCTATGAATTTCGTTCTATCCATTCTTACGTCTATAATTTTTGAAGCAAATACATTTGCCATTATCGTCAACATATTAATGTTGTTATTCATTCCTAGGTCCAATAACCCTATCAGTGGACGCATCAGGCAACTTATTCATCAAAGCAAGCCAACCTCCAGAACCACCTTCCGATGGGCACACCAACCAGCTGCACTATGTTTTGCAGCGGCTTTACGTGCCTTCGTTCACTGGTGAGATTGATTATTTATTTATTTTAATAATATAGAGTGGGATAATGTAGAGAAGGATACTTTATTTGTGTTTAATGAGACTATTCTTGCGGGTAGTATTCGAAAATAAAATTATCATAAGTAATTTGTTATACCATTATTTTCTATTAAATGCTCAATAGATAGTAACAAATAGTTGGAGATAAAAATATATTCTTCCTTGTTGTTTTGTTACATAAATCGTCATAGCACCAATCTCAAATACAACCGTAGTTAAATCATAAATTGAATGAATAAGTATTTTTTCTCCTTCCTAGCCATTTATAAATAGCCTTCGTCTCGGCTAGGCACTAAAACAATTTACATAATGTTAAATTAGTGTACGTATAAAGAATTTACGTAATAAGAATGAATTAATTTACCACAAAATTTTGTTTCAGAAGTGGAAACGAACAAGACGCCCACGCAAACGGTGCAAAGTGCTCCGCCATCCGTGATAGTGTCGCAAAGTAACAACAGTCTCAACACGAACAATAATAGTAACAACACTGCGCCAATCAACAAACCTACTACGTAAGTGTATATTTATATAGGTTTTAGTCTATTTTCAGTCTCGGCTAAATACGTAAAAAAATAATTCTTATAAAGAATACTAGCTGCCCCGGCAAACGATGTTCTGCCACTCTTATCACTTAGGGTTATGAAAAATCGATGTTAGCCGATTCTCAGACCTACCTGATATGCACACAAAATTTCATGAGAATCGGTCCAGCCGTTTTGGAGGAGTATGGTAACTAACCAATGACAGGGGAATTTTATATACATATTAGATTTATTTGGCTATTATTAAATATTTTTCACGTATTTCCATTACAACAAATTTTAACACGCCCCTACATACATTTTTTAGTTAATAATAATAAAGCAAGCAGCAATATAATATTATTATAACTTACCTACTACTCTACTGAAAATATATTCAAAAACTCAAGTCTACAAATATGGAAATCATTCTTACGTTCTCTGTTTCGGAATGGTCGTTTCCCTATTTAATCTATAAATAAATACTCGATTATTATTTATTAAGAACATCTAAAATATATTTTTCTCAGTGAATGGGACGGAGTAGAAGAGACTCGTCCTTTCCCTCTCGCACCGACGCCTGCGCAGTTGGGGCGGGCACCGCTACAAAAGCGGCTTAGTAGAGGTTTGTGTTTTAGTTATTTATCTGATTATGTTTGTGTTTTGAATTGTATATATATAATATTTTTCAAATGTTAGTTGGTCAAAAAATTATTATGTATTTATAATTTGGAAATATTTAGTAAAAAAGTTACCTATATTAATAAATATACTTTGTAACTTTTACAGGGGCTTATTTTAAACATTGTATTTACATATTATTTTGCTATCATGAAAGAGTCGATTTGTATTACGATTTTAGTAGATTTAAGTTATTAATAAAATCCCCATTTTATATAAAATGGTCATCTTTTATTAATTCCATATTAAATCTTTACGAGCAGAATTATTATACAAATTAATATCTAGATGATTTCGTATAAATCACAATAATGGGTAGTAATTTTATTAATGACTAGCTGCTCCGCGCGGTTTCACCCCCGTGGCTCCACTCCTGTTGCCCGAAGCGTGATGAAATATAGCCTATAACCTTCCTCGATAAATGGGCTATCTAACACCGAAAGAATTTTTCAAATCGGACCAGTTGTTCCCGAGATTAGTGCGTTCAAACAAACAAACAAACTCTTCAGCTTTATAATATTAGTATAGATATGTAATAAATATTAACGTGTCTATACTTTCCAGGAGCATCTACAGGCTCAGTAGGCAGCGAGCAAAACGTGCCTCGCTCGGAACCAAACCCAGTACCACACTTTGATACACCAGAGTCTTTACAATCGCCCAAAAAGATCGAGAACTTGCCCAGTCCGTCTTTGAAGAAAAGCTTGTTTAAAAAGGGCAACGAGGATGGGAGGGATAAGTATGTTGAATAGTTTTACTTTGCTATGTAAATATTTGTGTATTTGAATATTTTTTTATCCATATAACAAGATACTCGATAAAATTATTTCCTGCCTTATCCATAAAAGATTTTTGTTTGTATTTTTTTATAGCAAGTGATACTTAACAAATACGCTACGATAAGGCGAAGGATGCGGGTTCGGACATTCCAAACTCTAGATTGTTTTTACACTATTCTTAAAAAAGGCTTTTTCGTTATGATTATTTTTAGTATCTGTCGCTATTTTTCTATAACTAATATTAAATTATTTTTTTGCAGAGTGCTAGAAACGGTGAATTTCGAGGCCAAATTCAGTACTTTACCGCAGTTCAAACCAGAAGCGGCAAGTCCCAGTGGCATGGTCGTACCGCGAAGCCCACAGTTATATTTGCGAAAGAAACACGCTAAAATTGGTATGTGGTGTGTTTTAATTTTTAACCGACTTCAAAAAAGGTGAAAGTTATTAAAAGTATTTTTTTTGTAGGTTTCAAAATTTACACGAATTTGTAACCAAATCTTTTTAAATCAGAGCTTTGTTTACTTTAGTATTTAGATGATTAATTACGTTTCGAAGGACTCTATCTCAGAAACTTCTCATTGGATTTAAAATTAATGTGGTCACTGTTCTGTCAAAAATACGAAACTAATAATAAAACGCACTTTACTGCTATAACTTACGCACTTTATTTTCATTGCTATTCTGACTAATCTGTTATAATTCAAATTTTAGAAGCACTCAATATTTTTTAACTAATATAATAATATACTTACAGAGGAAGAAACCACATCCGTGACGCCGCAATTAGAAGCGGAAGTGATGAACGGCAATGGCATCCCGACACCGCACTCGTACGGAACTACACCACACACTACCACCAAGCTCGTGGGGAACACGTTCTTTGGGCCTGACTTCAATATCGACACGTTTAGAGGTAAAATTAAGTTAAAATGTATAAAATAAATTGGGTTATTTTTGTTGAAGTGAAAACTTCTTTAGCGGCGTTGAGCACTTTTTCTGTAATGGGTATAAAATCTTAAACTCGCGTCAGGACACGTGACCTGATCGAAAAAGCGTAAGACGGATGGATATCAAACATGCTCAACGTTAATAATCAAGTTTTCACTTCTGCCGGCACTCCCGGAGTGCAACCCGTCTTTTTTAGTATTTAATAAAATACGGTTTAACAGACTTAGAGGTGGGTCTGCTTAGCTGGCAATACCGGTGACACATAAGGCTGAATATAAAGTAGTTTTTATTTAATTTAAATATTTACAATTTGTTCTTAAAAGTGTATTTATAATTGATAAAATACAGTTTTATAGTAACAACAAACCTGCAAATTCAAATACAAATCATTTATTTGTTAGAATTGTGGTAATACAGAAGATCACATCATTTAAATAGAATAGTTCACACAATTTGTCAAACAATTGGCATACAAATTTTACACAATTACATTACACATTATAATATAATGCGTGTGAGTGTGTCTGCGTGGATAAAGTGCGTCAAATAGGGCAATATAGTGTCAAAAAGCATTGAGGTGTCACCCCGCACGTTTGCTTCTGGCACTTGCGACGTGTGAGATACGCTTATAATAAAAAATAAACATAGTTTGTGAACTTGTTACATATTTAATTATTTCAATATAGACAATGTTTGCAATTCTTCTTTACATTTATAAACAACAAAGTTACTATCGAAAACGTTTGCTATAACAAGCATTTTCAATAGTAACTTTGTTTTCGATTCGATAGTAGTTTTGTTCTAGCAAACATTTTATATGTTTGTTTTAAAATCGTCATATTCCACAGTATCAGAAAGCATGGAGGAGATGTCCCCCCGCACCCCCGGGTCGGGCGCGTGCGGGGCGGGGGGCGCGGGCGCGCGGGGGGAGGCCGGCCACCGCCGCGTGCTGGAGCAGAGGAGACATCTCGTACTCAAGCTGTTCCAGGACCACGGCATGTTCCCCACCACACAGGCCACTACTAGCTTCCAGGTGAGACAGAGATAGTGCAATTGTAGTGTCAGTACGGAGGAAATGTCACTTGCGAGCATTGAGATAATATTACTACGTATGGAGGAGACACCACGAACAAAATCTGTGCGCCATTTTTTTGCTCTAAGCTTTAAAAATTATTATCTAGTTAGGTACGTACCGATGAAAAGTTCTGTTAGTCACTTTTCCGTATTATTTGTGCAATATCGTAACACACACGAAGGCATATTTGATGCGTTTCACTTTAAAACAAATAAAAAAATGAACATGCAGTTACGCCATATGGCGTATCTCAATGGTTGCGAGGGGAGCTCGGAAACATTATCTTAAATTATTAAATAAAGCATTGTTGATTCTGGCACTTTCCGATCGCTACCGCGGCTCGCTTGATCAGCTCGTGCAGAGATTCACAGTAACTCGTGACACTCGTCGCTTTGCTCCTCGCTAACCCATCTTTACTCTGCCAAGTTCCTGCCTAAAATAATAAGGAAGCTTTTTGGGCGATTTAAAATTGCTTCAAGTTATGAAGGCATGTCCATAAACCAATTAATATTCAGAATGAGTCATGGCTTTTATGTATGGCCACAATGCGTAATGGACGAATATCATGCGATGTAGTCTATCTATTATTGTCTCAAAACGTAAGCATTTTCATTAGAGCCACACGCATTACGCGATGTCATCTTCAATCTTTTATTACTATGACGCGTAGGATAATATTTTTGAGCGCAACATACACATGGCTATTGAATTTGATATAATATTTCGATAGTCACTTATTTATAACCTTTTATTTCCTGTTCCAGGCGGCTCACACAGACATATTCCCCACAAAGATGTCGCTGCAGCTGAAGATTCGCGAAGTGAGGCAGAAGTTGATGGCGCAGTCAAACCTCACGCCGCACTCCGAAGTCAACACGCCTACTAGTGAGATAATTTTAATATTATGTTGTTCTGTTTATGTATAATCTAAATTTAATATTAATTTTGCTATTTACTTATGCGGTATGTTAAAATGGGCTTCGGTTTCATCATTTGTTTTGTAGTTCTGATAAGAAAATAGCTTTTATAGAGCGTAATCGGACATAATCTCTAACGACAAATGAGTTAAATGAATCATATCATTTGATGGCCACTGTTGCTTTTTTTATTAATTAAAACAGCTACGGAATAAATACATTATTAAAATAATTCATAATGATATCCTTTTGCAGACATAAATTCGCCGTTAGTATCGGCGGCGTTGCAGCCAACATCCACGGCCAGTTAGCGATGCGGCTACACCCTCTCCATCGTGGTGCAGCAATGAAACAACAATACGTTATACATTGCTCACTAACTATACAAGAGGATACGGATACAAGGAATGTGCTAGTGTTGGGGCAGCAGTGTATGTGGGACAGTGAACGCGGTTGCCATGGTAACCGTTTGTTAGGTTGTGTTTTGTACTTGGATTGGATTGCTTGAAGTGGTTTTCGTGTTACGGTTGTCGATTATTGTTATGCCCTTCATTTGAGAGGATTATAATTAAATATCTGAATAGCTGGTTCATTTTGTTCACAAATCGTTCTGTGGAGTGACACTCAAATGTTTTACTTTTTCAGTCTTCATCTATCGAGATTTGTAGCATGCCCTTGTTGCATTTAACAAGCGATAAGTATGGCAATTGGTTATAATATAATTAGTGATAACCAAAAAAAGTTATTAGTAATAAGAAAAAATACAAAAAATAAATAAAAAATGTTATGTGCGTGAGTGTTATGGGACGCGGGTGTAACTAATTATGATAAATATTATCTATTCACAGTTTTAATATATGCACTTATATATCGCAATAGTAGACTTCAAATCTGTAGACAATTTCCTTTTTCAATAACGCGTGTAAATGAAGCTTTTGTCGTGCTGTCTCGCTCTAACTTACAACTTCGAATGGGTAAGAGGGAGATAGCATGATGTTACGATTCTTATTGTTCTGTGTTCATCAAAATTATTCGAAATTTAAAAATAAGCTAAGTAAATAGTTTCGTAAGATTGGTTATCAGTATATTTAAAATTACGCTACGAAAATTCTATTTTTCATACTCCATATCCACTTATTCATGGTTAAATATCATTTTTAGTTATCATATACTCAAACGTGCACGATCTCAATGTTTATTGTATTTTGTTGGATATATTATTATGTAGGATATTATATTTGTATTATCGAATGTATGTATCATATTACGTACTCATTAAAGTTAAGTTCAAGTATGGGAAGGTGGGGATTCACCAATGTGGGGTACATACTAAATCGACCAATTATTGTTGTATAAATTATTTCATCTTTAAACTTTTTTTTTGCCAGTGCAATTTTATACATAAACATTTTTTTATAATTTTTTATGTCGTTGGTGTAACATTCTATATTTGAATAGGGCAAATCAATTGGTTGTTTGATAAAAGCCCCACATTGGTGGATAACTTGTGACGTTTGGCTCTATATCAAAATTAATGGAGTCTATTTGCATTTAGAGTACCAAATGTTGATGCAATACGGACTGTGTATATCGGCTCCTTGGTATAAGTTATACTTAATTGATAGCGGTATTATCAGTATCACGACGGATTTTAATTGGTTCCTTAGTTTCATTTTAAATTTTTTATATAGATTTACTGATTTTTTCAGTTCAATTCGCAAAAAACTGATCATAACGCTATCAATAGGGGCCATTTTTGGTGCAAAAATTAATCGTTTAGGTCTTTATCATTTTCTATTTTATGTTGTGATGTTCGTCTTCCACGCGTTTGAATTTTTTTTTTCATTTTATAAAATGAATATCTACTTATTTAAATGTCTAATTATGTACAGTGATTTGTGTTAAGATGATAGTGGTTTGATTCGATGCCATGTTTATGTGTAAGTTACGTTTAAGGAACTTTTGTCTATGGCGGGTGCGCATACATTTATAATCATTTCGGCGAACTGCGCAATTTATGCCGTTGTTTAGCAATACTTCTGCGCCTTCACTTTTTATATTTCATATAACTTACGCAACAAATTTAGCAACTTGTTTGTATAAAAGCGTTGTGATATGGTTCATTGCAATAAGTCCCACTTTTGATGTGAGATTTAATTTTATAATTTGCAACATGTGTTAGTGTGAACCCGCCCTTACGATAAGTTGTAGCAGTCTTACCTTTATCGAAATTTTACAGAATCAGCTCAAATCATTAAAAACACTAGATAAATTAATATTTATACATTAACAATCTCACTGTAAATATTAGATTATATTCTTATCTAGCTGTAAGTGTTCCTGGCTCTCAAAGTAATTAGGATTTTTATTTAGAATGCTAATTTTAGATGAGATATATTATTTATACTCGGTAAAATTTCGGCCAATACAAATGTTTATATTATGTATATCAAAATTGTATTTTTAAATGATCTCTTTCGAGTTAGATAATTGCTTTAGGAGTCCGGAAGTGAAGAGAATTTATTAAATATATAACGTAAGAGAATATTTTCGCACTGTTAAATCTTATCTTTATATAAATGTATGTACTAGTATGTAACCTCATTCCGAATGTTAACGACCGTCAAATCGATAAACGACATAGTTAAACTATCTTACTAATTTTGGACAGGAAAGGCGTGGAGTGGTTGTTGTTACGTATATATTATCTTAGACATCAATATAATATGAAAACCGGTCAAGTGCAATGGAACTCACGCATCGAGGTTTTTTTTTAATTTCCTTTCGAAATTTCGCTCAAAGTTTGCAAGCTAAAAGAACCTTTTTAATTATAAACGCGAAGAAGTTATAGACTTTACAATCGATAGAAACGCGATTCATTTAATATATTATTTTCCAAAACCAAAATCTCGTCATAGTCGCCATTAGAAAATAAAGGATATAACATGATAAATGTTTTTTTTTTATTCGAAATGACTGGCACTTTCAAATGTATTCTTCAAATTCATCAATACATTTGATAATTATTTTTAAATTATTTTATTACAAATCACAGATATCTTGCAAAAACGGGCTAAACAGCGATATGGTAAATTATAAAAATACCCTCAATTGTGATCGATATTATAAAGAAAACGTGTCGGTTCGATAAAATATAGTAAAAAATCTGGCCTAATTGCGTAGTATTGTGTTAGGGAATGTAAGGTAGTTTAACTCTCACAGCGAAATCGTACGAAATATATATAAATGAGAACATTATATTATAGTCAATTCATAATTATTGACATATACAATGTCATGTAAACACTTGTTACCATATTTACAGATTCCCTTGAGCTCTAAAGATGTTGTGTGACTGAGTGTAGAAGGAATATATAAATATGATTATTTTATAGATTTATAGCCAGAACGAAATATTCTGGCTTTTTCTTGCCATGTGAAAATGGTAACATCCGGTTTTAAAATAATTTTACTTAATTTTTAATTTCATTAATTCGATTAACTCCTATTCGATTTCCTCACATTAATTCCTTCTTAAAGTTTATAACTAATAGATCAATTCACTTTCATAATTAGATAATAATCTTATATAAGTGAATATAAGCCTCATCAATTTTATGAAAAACAATGAAAAAGATTGTCATTATTATTTATCGTTTTGAGTTATACATTTTTGTAGAATTGACTTTTTTAGCGCAAGTCATTTGCTTGTGGAAATAAATTTATTTTAACGTAAAATTCATGAGGTTCATAAGCACTTAAAATAAATAGACTAATCAGTACTATATTTTAAATAGAAAATTTTGAATGTTGTGATTATTCCCGTCTACATAATTCAACCATTTCACTACAATGTCTTTCTGTTTATCAAAATAAATATGTATTATCGTTTAATTTTAACGCACTAAATTTGCAATTCATTGTATTACTGTTAAATACATAATTTAAAGATCTTGTCAGGCATTCAAAATTTAAGATAGATAAATATCCATTGTATATAATATAGCTGTGATGACCTAAATATAAAAGAGCTTTGAAAAAATATTCCAGTAACAAGAAAAGGTTGTTATTCATTTTGATATATTGGTAATGACAAGGTCTTTGTTCACACTTTGAGGGTTTGTATTAATGTTTCAATTTGCTTTAAAATAAATGTCCAAATATTGTGTTTGTCCTTCGGTGTGCTGATGATTTTTGAATGGATGGTTTGTGTTAGTGTAATAACAAATATGAAAATCAACGCTGCGTATTACTAGTGCCTTATTGACTCTCAGATCTTAGTATAGTGTACAAAAGCAGTCGCGCCTCAAATACCTAGGCTTTGTCAGTCAATAACCCATGTAATAAGCAGTTTATTTAGACTGAATAACTTTGTTGCATATAACAAGTTGTAATGTTATATTTTAAGAGATGTTAGGTATAATTTCAAAAACGACATTTTAAATGAAGCATTTCATATTCGTTATTTATTTCTTCTAAATAAGGTATTAGTCTAATTGTTTAGTCAAAACGGCGTACTTTGTAAATAACTCGTTTAGAATGGTTTATTTAGACTTAAGTGTTCAATTTAATGTAAAATAGATTGAATTAGACAAAATGACCTTTAAATCTGAAACGGATGTCACATTGTAGTGAAGTTTTTTAATGAATCCAATTTATGGACCAATATAATATTCTTTGTAATGGAAAAGAGAATGTTACATGCAGATATATAGACAAAACAGTTACTGCGGACACACTGTTCAAGCATATTGGATCATTGTACGAACTTATGTTTAAACATAAAACCTCAAAAACGTTTCTGTGTTTTATTTTATTTCTCCATCCTATTAAATACAAATTTGTACACACATTCAATTGTCATATTTAAAGAGGCTACTTAACTAAACCATAACTATTCAACAATAAAAGTATATATTTTATATACAAATGGTGCTATTTAAAGTTGTTTTGACATTTGAGCTTCAACAGTTTTAATTAATAAATCAGGTTTTTCCTCTTCAAGTGTTGAAAGACCAGCTTGGAGTGCTGCATCGTCACCAGGATCAGTGAGAACCAAAAATTTTAATGCTGTCATTCTTGCTAGAGCTAAAATTGAGCCCACACAAATATTGCACCCAGAAATGTCTAAATATTCTAGAGTATTTCCATTCTGGCCGGCTAATCTGTCCAAACACCACACATCTATATGTTTATTGCCTTTTAGAGACAACCATTTGAGGGAATTAAGGCCCGTCAAGTTCTGGATACCTTCATATCTAATACCGTTGTGGTGGAAATTGGTGCAGTCTACAGCCTCAACTAAGTAGCCATCCACAAAGCGGCTAGGTAGATCTAGTTTTGTTATGTCACCACCACCTATCCATTCCTTTGAACCCTTCAGCCTGAAAACATGAAGTATAAAATTAAAAATGAATGTACGACAAAACAAATAAATAGAAAAATTACGATATATCTTAAAACATACCTAACAGTTGCTTGTCGATATGTAAAGAAATGAACAGCACCCAGGTTAGGTCCCAAAGTTGTAACTCTTTCAGGCAAGTATTTTTGGTTCTGAATTTCTTGTATTTCTTTCATTTGTTTCCACCATTTCTTGACATCTTGAAATGTGAGATCTGGAATTCTTTGCATGGCGTTTAAAATACTCATGCTAGGACTATTTTCAACGAAAATGTTTAATTTACTTATCTGTTCACCTTCCCTCTTTATCCAGGGCTTGCGCCATTCAGTTTGTACCTGGCCATGCACTATATGTGGTTGAATGCCTGCTTCATGCTTCTCATAGATAGATTTTGTATTATCAGCCTCGCTATAGTGTCGTATTGAGTAAATAAAACGAAGTAGATTTTTATTCTTAATATTGAAAGCCATTTTAATGTTAAAAATTAATCTAGAAAATCATTGTTAAAATTCTTATAATTACTTCGAGGACAAAAATGAACGAAAATATGTTTTTGACTTGAAAAATGTGCATCTGACATCTGTAATCTGTTAACTGACATTTGACAAAATGCAAATAGGTATGACACTGACATGACGGGTCATTTTAATCAGATTCGTTCTGAAACTATAACTGATGTCTTTAAAAAAAAATTGTAGAGAAATGTTGGATGATAAAGGAAAAATACTAGTTACAATATTTTTAATTTTATTTAGGTTTGATAAAAATTAAACTGGAAAGAAGAAAGGAGCAACAATGAATAAGTGATAAACTTGAAATTCGAATGGCCCTATTAGAGAAGAAACTTATTCTATAAACTTGGACATCCAAGTTGAAATGGAATTTCATAAAAAAATTTAAACGGTTGCTTCAAGCACCATGTTTAACATTTTTCAGGGAAACACATACTTGTTTGCTCTTCCGACGGGTATTTTAACTGACTACCTACTCTGTCTTTACCGTTCTTTACACATATGAACAGTATTCAGATCTGCAATTTTTAGCACGATTAAAGACGATCACAATAAGCACAATACTCTAAAATATGTAATGACTAAAAATAACTTAATTAGGAATTATAATTGCCGTATTTAATTTGTAGCTTATCATTGCCATCCCTGTAGAACCAATGGCAATTATTAGCAAAGACCTAATAATTATTGCTCAATGTTTAAAAAGTCCTTTTTATAGAAGGCGTATGGTGTTATTAAGTAGGTGGAATAGTATATCATTATGTATATTTTATACTATCGTTTGTTTATGAACTTTCGTAAATGCTGATGAATGTGAAGAATCCCTAATTCTTTTTCATAGTTGCTTTTGGCAAGTTTCCAAAAGGACGCTTCGTTGGTTTATTTCAACCCAGAGCGTTCACAGTTGACGTCGCGATAACCAAATCAATTCCAATCAAGCTTTCCTCGTTCATTATTATTTAACAATATCTTTTAAGAATGCAAGCGTAGATTTAAGGCAGAGTTTATTTTATTTTTATAGTTTCTGTTTCAAAAGAGTTCAAGTCGTAACAATGTATGTATCTCTTCTATTTTATATTCAATTCTGCAACTAAGAGGAATGTTTAATGATATTCGCCTTGGTTTGTTTATGTGTCTAACAATTTCTACATGACTTCATTTCTAACCTATTAATTGAAACAATATGTATTATTTTAAAGTAAACATAAACAGAAGCACGTGTTTAACTCGTAGTATGCCAAATATTTACTGGCTTCGGACTGATTAGCATGAAACATACATGCCTATGTATAGGTAGAGTTTTGCCTTTCACGCATATTTTGGTGGAGTATTTATTATAGTAAATAAGTAGGTAACCATGGGATTTTTTCATGCAATTCTTAAAAAATAATCTATTTTGGAAGGTCGAGTTTTGTTGTTTGTCCTACTTTAATGATTTATTTATATCTAAAGGGATATATTTTTTGGATAGACGATACCTTATTTATGAAGGATTCGCTTAATTTAAAATATCAAGGTCGGAATATTGACAAAATCAATCATATCGTATAGGTACTCTATGAAATTTAGGCTTGCGTACGAATTAATCCTAAAAGTTTTTGTGTAGGATATAATATTAAATTATAAATACCATTTATTTTTATTTTAATCAACCTTATTTGCAGGTTATTAAAAATATCAGTACTATTACTATTAATAGTAAATACATGCACGGGACAGCAAGTAAAATGCGACCAAACTCCGCCACAAGCGACGGTGCGGACGCCGAGCGAAAATAAGGGCATTTACAGAATGAGCATCAGCACTAAGGGCAATGACACCAATATCTACCGTCCGGATCAGACTTATGTTTGTAAGACTTCTAATAATAATTTGAAAATGGTTAATTCTACGCTTAATTTTCTGCATGCAATTAAAAAATTAATTCAACGAAATCGTTTGTGTCTTATGACTATAAAAAATTAAATCAACGAACTGCTATTTCGAATTTTATACGCAATCGAAAATTTGCGTTAAAGAGTACCTATAGGCTACAAATACCTTGATAGTTTTTCTTACATTTGTGTATAAGATAGATTCACTAATACAAATTATCATGAACATTTTTAATAGTTAATTCGAAATTAGTAAAAAATATGCAACCGTTAAATTTCAAAATTTAATATACCTAACACAAATTGTACAAATTTGCAGTAAAACTTACAACAAATAATTCAACCCGACCATTCCGTTGGTTCATGATAACCGTGGAAGACCCTGAGGTCGACAACACAACATATGAGTTTGACCACAAGTCCATAGACGTAGGAAGCCTGAAGACTATAGACACGCACAAGCAGTCTAGATACAGTGAGCGGTGTTATAACTCTGTGGAAAATACTGATAACTCCGATAAGTATAAAGTTGAGGTAAGTGGTTGGTAAATTTTCAGGTATTGGTAATCTGACCTTGACCTAAAGTCGATTGATTTCCGATTAAAAAAATACCAGTTATGTTAAAATTTGCAGAACATAAGGACCATGAAATATATTTAGCAACAATTATTTTTGCCTTTATAGATAATATGGCTGATAATTTAATGTAGAGTTGTAGAATACATATTCTACTACTCTACATTTGATACATATTAAACATATTATAGGAATGTTTTCAATTTTTTATTTCGTTTGTTGATCAATACCTATTTCAAATAGAGATTGTGACATGTTCCTGAAAATGAAAACTATTGAAGTAAAGTTTGATCAAAAATTGTCTATATTTCAGGTCCATTGGGTATCTCCGAAACAAAATGAGCACAACCAGAAGGTCCGTCTGCGCGCGATGGTGGCTGAAAACGAAGAGGTCTGGCACACCGGAGAGAATCTCACCATCTTGCTGGAAAAAGATGATCGGAGACCTTTAGACAGCCCTCCGTACTCACCTGTAGATACTTGTAACCTTTGCAGTGAAGCTAGATATGAGGCAAGTATTTATTAGTATTTTTGTGTAGATATTAATTGTAATTTGAAAAGACAGAACAGAAACAGAAAAACAGAAGTTAGTAAGTTTAGTTATTAATAGGATGCAGGAAAATACCTGTTTTCGAAAAATCAGGAATGTAGAGCAGACATATGAAGGAGACATGATGTTATATTGGGGATATAGTATACTATTATCTATACTAATATTATAAAGCTGAAGAGTTTGTTCGTTTGTTTGTTTGTTTGAACGCGATAATCTTGGGAACTACTGGTCCGATTCGAAAAAAAGGCTATAGGCTATAATATCGTCGCTCAGGAGCGGAGCCATGCGGGTAAAACCGCGGAGCACAAAAGAGATAAAACCGTAGATACAATTATTTCGAATAAGAAGACTTACAGCTACTGCGTATCGATATAATATGTATAAATATATGCTCAAGCTATCTATAAACTGAGGATAATTCGCGTTTACAATGCTTTCAACCAGAAGAAGTAATTATAAGTTTAGGTAAGTTATTAAGCGCAGAACTGAAATCAGAGTTGTAACTTGTTACTTTATATAAAGCATTCACAAAACTGTAAACGAGGAACCGTATTAAGGATCTCGGAGATTTTAGTTTTATAATTGTATTTTATAACTTTAACGTGAACAATTTGTATCCGAAAATTATATTTGTATTCGAGTTTGGACTTTCCTAATCCTTTTAACTGAATAAATAGGCAATTGATTCATTAAGTGAGCAAATTTAGCGGTATTCTGTTAATACCAGGTAATGTTGGACGTATTCACAACCGATACAGTGTGAATATTAGTCCGACATTGTTTGTTCTATTCAATAAATTGAACTATAGTTTTTATTTATTAACAATCTACATTTTTAATCCACTTCTCCAAAATGACGAAAATTCTTAATCTGAATGAAAACTACATATTTATTGTTCTTAAAAGTGTATTAGTTTTAAGTGTAAGTTCGTACGAACATATCTTTTTTTTCTATATTTTCAGGTAATTTTCAAAGGTCGTTGGTCAAGAAT
The DNA here is from genome assembly GCF_061535395.1 of Colias eurytheme. Classification (NCBI taxonomy): domain Eukaryota; kingdom Metazoa; phylum Arthropoda; class Insecta; order Lepidoptera; family Pieridae; genus Colias; species Colias eurytheme. The sequence continues at coordinate 4,207,359 of NC_142999.1, read as the reverse complement.
GACGCATCCTCGCTACTACCCCAGCAGACCTGATGACAACGGCTTCAGCCACATGGTTGGAGCTTCACATTCGTACTCCTATATATTGTGGCAGCCTGGTGATAAAGCCAGCCCTGGTCTGAAGAAACTTGCTGAAGAGGCTGATATCAGCGTCGTTGAGAGGGAAATTATTGATGCTGTGAGTATTCTAGTAGAAATATAATATAAATATCTAAAGATTATTAAGTCACTGTATCTCTGTTTAACATCAACATTTTTTTAAAGATTTTGTGTTACATTTTTGTCATTAAAGTCGTTATTAAAATGTCGTAAGTTAATATAAAAATTAAAAGGTTATAAAGAATGCTACTCATAATGGGTATTTATATTTCAATTCTATTTTTTCAATTAATTTTAAACGAATAAATTATATATAATGTGTGAAATGTACCAAGAAGGGTTTTCATGTAGTGATTCAAAATAAAATTTATGAATGGAAATATTAATTGAAAATACCCGAAAGGAAAGCCTTGATGAAAATTTCCGTGCAAAATGTAATTTTGAAATATGTGCTAAATTCCCCGAATGGAGTTTACAGCATATTACGTTTGATATAACGCTTAAAATATAGGTTATATTTACAAGTAAACAATTTTCGAATCCCATTTTCTATATTTATTAAGTAGTTTGTTTATTTTCATTAGTTTGTAGAGGTTATATCGAATGTATTTGTTGAAATATATATTTACTTATTCTTTCAACTTCTAGAATTCCAAATAGCTATTATCGCAATTCATATTATGTATAATTAATATCTATATGATCTACTACAGATTAAATAGGCCAACGATTATAATAAATCAAAACAGCAGGTACATACCGAGATATAAAAAAATCTGTTCTGATAAAATATAATGAGATAGGCGGGAAGTATTTACAGAATGAAAAATATGTCAATGGCCGATGGCGTGATAGCGGAAAATGCAAGTGAAAGTGTTGCTAGAACCATGCCTAGTTTACAATTTGCACCATTCTCAACTAACGTAATAAAACCATTCCCTTGATTCTTAATTGCTGTGTTGTTCGTAATTTTTTTTAATACATTACACAAAAAAGAGGACCCCAGACTCCTATATAGCTTTCGCTGTGTAACATTATTACACAAGTATATTTTCCTTATCTATCAATTTATATACATATTAACATATATCAGAACATTATTATCTAACAATTTCAACATACTCAGACATATTTCGTAAAGAAACACATAGTTCTTTCCGTGTTAATTTTTAGCGAATTGCTAAAAAACAATTAAACAAATATTCGTTAACCCTTTATTCGATATTGCTGTTTTTGTGACATCTATATTTACGTAATCATTCAATAAAGTCGATGTCCTAGCTACCTAACCATTCATTTCCTCCACAACTATGTACCTACCTGTTTTGCAATTCCAGATGTCTCCCCAAAACGGTACCCGCACCCTAATCCGGGGTAAACGTCGCTACCACCCTTACATGTGGGAGCCATCCCACTCCCTCTTCCGTGTGGACAAGGTGCACCACTTGTTCTCAGTGCTGGTGGCGATGAAGCCGTCCCCAGACTGGTTCCTGGGGGCCACCAGGTTCGAGCTGTGTACTGATGTGGGGTGGTTGGAAACGTCCGAAATACCATTGTATCCGTGGGACGCGGGGACGGTTGATGGGATCTCGTATGAGGTGGGTTTTGGTATTTTAGATAAGATTCGGTATTGAAGTTGTTTTTTCTTTGTAATGTACTTTTTGAAACATTATGCTCTTGTTATGTAGGTAGTACAAATGGGAAAATAAATAAATAATTAACTTATGATTAACCTAATGGCTATTAAACATACTTAACTATACCTATATACTTACTTTTTAAAAATTGCTATGTAATTTATAAATGTGTTCAAGGAGTTGTAAATTAAAAAAACTGTATTTTATGAAAACTTTGGTACAGCATCTCTGCCAGGGACATACTTTTCACCGAAGCTTATCTTACAGAAGGGCCCAGTGAAAATAAACTAATAGAAATATTAATTCTACATACCTACATATAGTGGTATTTTTTTATATATTGAGTTGTTTTTCCTTTTCCAGTCGCCCCCGTCAGTTACCCTCCCCGTGGATGCAGTGGATCGTGTAGCAGTAGGCTCTTTCAACAAAGAGTCGCCATTTTACCAAATGAATCTTAACGAACTAAAGCCTTTCGCATTTTTGCAAGTGAGGCGCCTTGATGTGTATCCGCTGGTCGATGAAGATTGTAATGAAGAACAAGGTAAAGCTAAAAATATAATTAAAATAATATGAAAATAAATAAAATTTTGCTTCTAAAGCCATATATTATTAATTCAAATCGTTATGCTTGTAGCTCGAGTGGCGTAATGTGTTTGATTTTAAATACTCATAAGTAATTAAAATTAACAGTAATTGTTTAAATGCCTATGTATTGTTGTAATTTGTGTTGTATTTCCTAGAAAAAATGAACCCACATCGTAAAAATATTAACGATTTCATTGTTATTTATTTAGAATCCGAAGCTGAAGATGAAAAAAAAGCGGTTGAAGAGAAAGACGATGAAGAGTAAGTATTTCAGTAGAAATATAAGGAAATCAGTGTCTTATAATAAATATTCCAAATATGTTTACAAACAAGTCTTACGTATAATTTATTATAATAATAGAAACACACAATTCACTTTATATTTTTATTACAATAAACTACGACCGGTTTCGAAACATCGACGTCAGGTCCATCAAGAGGTAACAAATACAAAGTAGGTATAAAGAATAATTCATTTTTTAAATATACAAACCACTCACTTATAATAAATCTATCATAACTAAATAAATATTATAAGTCTATTTGTGAAAAGCCCAAAAACTACTGCAGTTGAGTACCTACCTAATAATTTGTTAAGTTTTAGACAAAGCGGGCAAAGCGGTAGGAAGCTAGTTATAAATAATGCATTTGTCTTGTTTTCAAATTAATTTTGTATTTTAATGTATAATCGCAGGGAAGACGAAGAACCAAAAACATTAGAATCAAGACAAGGGCCCCAAGACTGTATTTTGGGGCCATGGGGCGAATGGGCTGAATGCGTCCCCGATTCAGGCGCGTGTGGCCTTGGGACGCAGATACGGTCGAGGGAAAAACTGAAGTTGTATTATGAAAGTTATCAAGTAAGTTTTATGGTGTAAAATGTAAAATAATGAATAATTATGTATTTTTAAAATGATTATGTATTTTGATTACGACTTTTTAATAATATTATTATTTAAAAGTCGTAATATACTGTTCATATTACCTGAAGGAATACCTAATTCTAATTATGCAGGTTTATTCAAACTTCAAAGATTGATATAAATGAACATTTAAAAAGTTTTTAATGCATATCTTCTTTGGGTTTAGCGTGTAGGTAGGTACAAAGCAAAAACAGTCATTCTAATAATTTTTAAATGCAAAAATTGCTTTTTCATCACTTGTTATTTAATCAGGTTATAAAAACCTTACCAAAAACATGCTAAGTGCTTACTTACTTTAATTACTTATGTTTATTTTTTTCTTTTTAGGTAGATGACAACGAACAACATTTTGGTTCATGTCAGCAAAATTTGGAGGGCTCTGTGCAATCTCGACAGTGTTTTGTTAATTGTTAAATTTTCAGGAAAATTAAAAAACAATCTACTCATATTTTGTAACATTTTTTCTGGTATTCTTTAAGTATAATTTAAACAGAAATTTTGAATGCGTGCCTTTTTGCAATATAAATAAATAAATATACTTGTACAGAGCTTTTTACTCGAGCTTTTTATAAGAATTTACATAATGTTTAGAATATTGTATTATAATGTAATTTATATACTGTTGAAGTTTTTATTATTGTAGGTACCTACATGATTTAAATTGTTTGTCGCTAGAAATAAATATATTTATGATTCATTGTCATTTTTATTTCACGCCAATTTATCGCTCGGTATAGAAAGTTTATTCTTAGTTCATACCTACGTTGTTCATACCTAAAATTTTTGAGACTAATAACTGAAATACCTTCAAATACATTCTAGTTTTCCCTTTTAATTACCTATATTATATTATAATATAGCACTAAGTTTTAATACACGCAAAAAGTTGCAATACTTTCAATTCGATAAAAATATCTCACAAGGAAACAATCCATTGCTGGTGTAATGAAATCTCATTACATTGTAATAATGGAAAGTGGCGGGAAGGTAAATCTGACGTTGTACGGAATGCATCCGGACAGATACCGTTAATCTTATACATTTGTGTGGCACTAGCTAAGGATTCTACCTGATATAATGCTATTTTTTTCTTTTATTTTAGTAAGGGTTAGAGGTTTTAGTAAGTAGTTGTAGTGTTTGAAATGATGCTTCTCGTATTAAAACTCGTAGATGCTGTGTTTTACTGTAGGTATTAAATTAGAGTATTTAACGAGTATTTATAATAGTTAGTGCAGTAAATGTCCTTGAACTAACTTCATTAATTTAACTTTTTAGGTGCAATGTTTTTGAATTTGTGCGTCCATCGACTTTTCAAATAAAGCTCAACTAGACACGCATTTATTTGTTTATCAAAGCCATTAAGATCCCAAAGCAATTAAGTTTTATTTTATATTATTTCGGTTCTATTTGAGACAGACTTAATGCCAAGATTAAGTAGAGAATATGGTCTCTAATTGGTACGTTAATTTGATTGTCTGTGGCAACTCGGGTACGAAGTAATAACTTAAAGAGTCTTAATGTGATATACACGGTCCTAATGAGGCTGTGTAAGATTAAATTTCATTCGACGACTTAAGCGATTAACGTATAATTTTGAAATGTAGGTATTTAGTGAGATTATAATTTCAACTCAGTCATTTACGAATGCAATTATTTATTAATACATACCTAATAATATATGAGGGTGAAGTTATGGGGTACGAGAGATGAATTTAATATCTATTTCTCTGCCTTCAGTATGCGAGCTGTCAGCTTTCTGTTATTTTTCTTCTAATTATTATCTCTACTGGCGAATTCAGGACTTTTTCTTTGTAGCGGAAATGGAATCAACTTCCATTTCCGCTACAAAGAAAAAGTCCTGAATTCGCCAGTAGAGATAATAATTAGAAGTGAATGACTCAAGTCATTGAATATTACATTACGTACTTGTGAAATACGGATAAAAATATGTTTTTGTTGTAGATACATTATTTTTCATTCTCATTAGGTATAAGAATCAATTAATTGGTTTGAATGTAATATACATTATGCAAATAGTTGAAGTTTTTTTCTTACTATACATACAAATAAAAAGGCGAAAAACAGTGCGTTTGTTCGAACAAATTTAAACATAGAGTCATTAGTCGCTTGGCATTTTGGGGTCCCAATGTTAATTAGGCGTTGGTCAAAGATTTATCTATTGCCAAGAGACCTGTGAAGTAATTCAAGTACGAAATTGAGTTTAATTATTTACTTAAAATAAATGTGAAAGTAAATATCTGTCTGTTCGATTTTTTTAATAATTCATAAACTAACTTTACTCCACCCGTTTAAAAATAACTCCATATAGGTTGAAATAATCTGAGATGAAAATATAATGTTAACAAATATGCCATAACAGTGATTCAGTATACCTACAGCATGACTTTGACATAAGGAAAAACATCACTTCCACTTACCGAATTTTCTCGGCGATATACTTAACTATTACAGAAGCAAAGCAGTTCACAACAATTGCCCCACCATTACGAAGGTATAAAAAAGTTTTTGATGTGTTCCATTTTGTCGGCAAACTCATATAAGCGCATATAATGTGTTCTTACAACATATTTTAGTGGGTCATAACATTCAGTCTTGGAAGTCGGCCAAAATGGATGCCCTTCTTACTTCCGTCTCATTAATCATAATTCAATGATTGTCCATTTTCGGAAATCTATTTCATTGATTTATGAAGGGGAATGAGCTTCGCTTATTAATTTTTTATTGCATGTATAAGCATTCAATTTTATTGTTTATAGTTTCTGGATTGTGAGTTGTGACGCAGCGAAACGTTTAATAATCTAAGGTTATAATAAAGCTAACATAGCTGATTCCTTAGTCTTTTCTAATGGTCTAAGATCCGAATATAGGTCGACCTGCACCGGCGTGATAATAGAATGAGACCTATTTTATAATACCTAAATGTAGTCTATTAAAAAACCTATTAAAGATGGGTTGACTGAAAAAATCCTGGACAGGAAGGATATTTTTAGTTAATTATTAAAAAAATCTTTTTATTTTTTTAATTATGCAGTGTTGAGACAATAAACAATTTTGTTATAAAACAGCGCTCATGTTGATATATTTTTTTTCTATCATCCCATCAAGTGAAAGTAACTGGTACGGACATGCCTGTTTATACCTGCCAACCTAGCAGTTTGTCCAGGTAAATATTAGAAAACCCTATGACTGCACATTCTGTAGGTTTCATACTTCAAGTCTATTATAGTAGTCTATCAAAGTACTGCAATTAATTAAAAAAAATATTTTTTAAAAATTAATTAAAATGTCCTGTCCAGGATTTTTTCAGTCAACCCATCTTTAATAGATTTTTTAATAGACTACATTTATTATTTAAATTGGTCTCATTCTATTATCACGCCAGTGCAGGTCGACCTATATTCGGATCTTAGACCATAAAATAATGATAGGAAGAAATTCTAAGAATAGAAAGAAATAATATAATAGTATTAATAGAATATAGTTTTAATAATTCATGTTACTTATACAATGTGTTTTTTCACATGTTTCGGCACAATTTTCAAAATTACGTTTCTGACGTTAATGTTAGCGTTAACGTTAATGTTTTTATCATACGTAAAAAGGAAAATGTAAAACGATATTAATACCTCTTGAAATGAAAAGGAAATTGGAAATTATCATACAATAATAGAAAATTGAAAAGACCAGAGACGGTAACAAGCATTGTTATAAAAATGAATGAAAATACATCTATTTTTGTAATCTATTTCTAACCATAAAAATAACAATGAGTCTACAAAAATAAATCTTATTGGTGTGCACATACAGGAAGAACCTAGTTTGTTAGAAAACTTCCCAGCAAAGGCAGATTTTGAATATTTCTGACAGCGTCAATATTTCCTAGAACCTAGGTACCCTGAAAGATATGACGTAAGTATATTACTTCGATATAAAGGCTAAGAGGTATTAAATTCAAGTTATGAATGCATGGGAAATCTTCGTAATTTCAACTGATAAATTCAAAATGTACTTATAATTCCTTTGCTGAAAGTTGTTAAGTACCTATATATTTTTGTATCTATTCTTCTTTATATACCTAAAGCAATTGTTTATTAATTGATACATTACCTACCAACAAATCGATAGCTTTAACAAATCAAATTCCTTCTTTGCTCTCCCTGTTAGCGCTCTTTAAAGGTAAAACTAAATAAACCCGAAACGAATTCCTAAACCAAATAATTATTTTAGTTTCTAAAATCCATCCATCATTGCAGCTGCATTGCAGATTAATTCGTTGTGTTATATGTAGTGTTAATTTGGAAGTTTGTCGCGTCTCGGCCGCGGGAAATGTTAGCCAAGTTTCTAAACTTTGGAATTTGACAACTTGGATTTGACCCACACTATTGTGCTAGATCAGTTATGTTTAAATTTCACAATGTAGTCAAGTGTAGCTAGAGATATTGTGGTGACTGCATTTGTTTATCTATAGCTTTGGAACGTGCGTTGTTTCGTTTAGTTATTACCATGTTATTACTGAGTAAGCATAAAATTACTCGTAAAATAATTCAGTTTTGAAATAATTTAAATGAATAAAGTTTTATTAGTAGGTACTTAACGACGCAGACCTCCCGTATATATCTTCTTAAAATGGCATACCATTAGGGTAGCTCGTTGTGTCTGAATATTACTTTAAGTTGCTATTAAAAACAAACAATGCCTATTATACATTTCTTTGAAGCAAGACATGTCTCAAAACGGTGAATTAATTATTAATTGTCTGCACATACATGTATATAATTAAAAACACAAATCTCCTTTTTTATACGCGTTTGTTAATATTAGAATGAATTAGGTTAAATTTATCAAATATACGATGTTAATTTGAAACAAAACATAATCACATAGTTTTACGACGAAATAGCTAATTAACCACGCGTAGGCCACCTACACAACCAATTCACGTGACTAAAATAAAATAAAACGTGTACCGTATTATTAGAACATAATCCTAATGTGTTCCCCAGAGTGCACTAAAGTTTGAAGCGAGTCATTTCGAAACAATTTCTCTTTGAGATTTCCCAACAGACCACCTCTGCCTTGCAAATAGTTCATACAGCGTACATGAAAATTGAATCTTAAAAGGATTGAATGAGCTTTCAAACATTAGCTGCGGATTACTGTTTTATTACAAGATACATGTGGAATATATTTCGGGATTTCATTTCGTCATTTTCATTCTGTGGTTAATAAAATCCGCAATCGAGACTATTTGTTCAAGTTAAAACATTGTGTCTAGACGGCGTATTTATTTTATTTCTGTTATTATGTACCATAGTATTGCTGAGTATCAAGATATTCAGTTAATATATTAATTTTAAAAATAGAACGTACACCAAATTTCAAATAAATATTATCTACCTATACTTTTTTTTAATAAAAGTTTTGGGTTCAAAGTTTTGTGTCTGTGGTTTCCTTCCCAGATGAAACCGCGGGTTCCACCAGTTACCAGTTACCGGTTACGTCATAAAAGAGAGTACCTTTTGAATGCACACATAAAATTAATATTCGTTAGCCCCATTACACTTAGTAAAGGTCTCAATTAAGAGGCCGTTTTCTCGTTAATTTTAATTGAAAATTCATACGTACATATTGAACTCGAACGTTTTTAACTGAAACCGTTTCGCGTTCACTGAAACTCCTGCGATTAAATTCTACGGTTTGACGATTACCCTCACTGTTATATACCTTTAAAACATAACTTTGAAAGCAGAAAAATCTGTAATAACTGTAAACGTTACAATAAATTCCTTAATCCCAGTTTGTTGTTCGGGAAAAAGTATTTGAAAGGATATATTTTTATAACGCGATTGTGTTGTCTTTTTTTGTGTTTTCTATTCTACTAATATTTGTAGGCTTGACGTGTATTTCTTATATTCTAAATGTACGTTATATTATAATAATATACTTATCAGTGATTCTATATTAAATAAAACAAGCACCTGCCGAATTTTGTCAAAAAAAATTCAATAACATCGGCCAAGCCGTTTTCAAGCAGTTTTGCAATAAGAATTTTATAAATATTGCATTTGAAAATTTCATCTAATGTGATAATTATCATTTACTTTATATACGAAAACTTCACTATAGGTTAAAAAATACGTTCACTTTGTAAGTACCTATCGATGCCAAGCCGACGTTCCCAGTGAGTCAATTGAATTAAGTTTTAAATTTAAGTTCCCCTTTGAGCATGTTGTGCGTAATACGGAACGCAAACTTTTTCAATAAAATCCCGTAATAGGGAATGCACGCTTTAACAACTTTATTGGTACCATTGAACGTTTATTGCTACAATCACAATCAGAATAATGACCTATACAATTCCCAGCAGTCCGTCGATGCAATTTTAAAAGAATTACAAAATGTGCTCTAACAATTAATGTTACTTTCTTTGTTATCTACCGTTGTTACTTTGATAACAAGTATATTATTTATTTCGTTTTTTACTACTAAACAGTTGAAGAAGACTTAAAGAAGCTACCTTACAAATATGGTAATGAACACAGATTCAATATTATTAATAGAGCTCAACTTTTCTACACTTACGACCTTGAGCAGAAAAACTAGAAACCAAAGCACTATAATATTAAAAATAAGAAATGAAAAGAGCATAGATTCTTTCAATTTATTGAAAAGCAAAATAGTGTAGCGTTATCCAAAGATATCTAAAAGCAACACAAAATATGACCTACATAAAAATACTGCAAGATTTTCACCAAATAACTTTAGATTTCCGAGTTTGGGTAAGTCAAACTTGGCTTCGATTCGAAGTTAAGCTCTTAGAAATATTGCAACACCCGGAGTTATCATATGAATGAAATGAAAAGCTTATGCCGCGAGTGCATATACAAGTTTGAAATATCTTCCCGAAGATTTGTTGACTTATTGCTATGTAATGTATTGAATGCTTGTTTTTATATTTCTTTTATGAACTTAAAGGCTCTAGCGTCTATCGCTGCACAAATTATTTGCATGTTATGTAATATGTGCGAATGAATGTTGGGTGTTTCTTCGATAACGTATTTATAAATATAATGAATTATGTAGCATTAATTATATCGTGGTTATTTGAATAGACTAGCATTCCTTTGTGGGTGCACAATTTTAAATGCAAGAAATTAATGCCGCCCCATTTTAATCTAGGAAATGAAATTCACTATGAATTCAGAACTTCGAAACGATTAAAGTATTTCTTGTGTTCATAAACACTCCCTCACCTTGGCAAATTTAAACGCAATAATTACACTTAAAACTTTATTACTACTTTGTTTCACTTCTTAAGTAGACAAAACTGCTGTCATTTAACAGATATGGCGGACATTCACGTTCTAAAATGTTGCTAACACTATAAAAATACTCATAGTGAACACGTGTAAAACTCAAGGGTAACTAGACCCAGATTTACGAGACAATGCTAATATCATTCAGATTTACAACGTATCCGGCCGCTTTCATAAATCATCTGAATAATTCTCCAATTACAAATTGTATTCGGCTATTATTCATTCGCGGATTAATTATTAACAATAACAAATGATTGCGTTTGTCACAGAGAGATCGTCCGGCATTGTACGGTTCTGTGAATTATTAGCTTGTAAGAATGTTTCAGCTTGCCGCCATTAAATAGTGGCTATAGGCTTTGCTATCTATACTGCTACGTCATTAGATATCATGTCGTTATAATAAAATGAATCGCCAAATGTGCTAAGCGCAAAACTCGAAAACGACTGAACCAATTTTGGTAATTCTTTTCTTATAATATTCGTTGACGAGGATGGTTTTTATGGAGAGAAAACGTAAACATGTACCACGGGTGAAGCCGGGGCGGACCGCTAGTAAACAAAAACTTAAAGCTGCAATACACACATATAGATACGCTATGGTCCTTCGAAGTCTAGTTTTTAAGGATATGAGGGTGTGTATGTTAGGGATAAGTCCCCTATTATATCCACGATCGCCGGACGGAAACCTTTTTAGTAGTTACTATTAAGAGCGTCTTATCTCTTAAATCGAACCCGGTATCAGGCTCCTATTTATACAATATTTTGTATGAAAAAATTATGCACATTGCATTAACTTTTACGAATACAACAACTACGAATAGGTTATCGCGAAACCACTTCAAATCCTGCACATCACTTAATCATGATGTTATGATATACACAATGCATCATCATACGTCAGACATTAGAGCGTAATGCCTATTTGTAGGTAAGTATACGTCGAAAGTTATTACTTGCTCCATAGGTACCAATAGGACGGAATTTACGGCTTTTGACGCTTTTTCTAACGAGGAAAAATATTTAAATGGAAGTTTATTTATTTAATTCAGGCACAGTTACAGAATATTCACAATTAAAATTTAAACATTATTGTAGCTGAAGTTAAATCATAGACAAAGCACTTAAATTAATAAAATTTCTAAACCTACTAATTACTGGTAAATTTATTACCTTAAGTCAGCTCTAAAAAGCCTAGAACCAGAATGCGTCAACTCGCATTTTAGCGGCCTATTTGGATAATCCAGTACTGGAAGAAGACTGTTAACATCAGTCTGATTACGTAATCAATTATTTACAATCAAGTAGCTTATAATTTAAAGCGTTCGTCATTTAATCAAGTAATTGGTCTCAAATTTGTTCATTATCACAATGTAGTATTGCAGTAGAGAATCTCGTAATAAATGGTAACTAAGTAATACAATTACGCATACGTAATAAATCGTATGTAAATAACGTCTAAAAGATTTGCTGGTTTGAGCACGTTCACATTTCCCTAATATGAGTGATAGCCATTTTCCTAACGCTTATGCAAATATACTTTGTGATTTATGTCTCGTTAATATTAAATGCTAAAGTATTTCTGTGTGTCCTATATTTAGATATCACTACATAATATAAAACAAAGTCACTTTCTCTGTCCCTATGTCCCTTTGTATGCTTAAATCTTTAAACCAACGCAACGGATTTTGATGCGGTTTTTTTAATAGATAGAGTGATTCAAGAGGAAGGTTTAAGTATATAATTGATTAGGTTTTAAATAAAGTGGGCGAAGCTGCGGGCGGTAAGCTAGTTTTATATAATTACTAGTACATTTCGCGAGTGAACTACCAAAACTTTATTTTCATAATAACCTTACAAATAGATTAATATATAGGTATAGAAGTGTCAAGACATTAAAACATCAAACGAGATTGTTTTCAGGCAATATGTTAATAGAAAACATTGTTTTTGCATATTAGTTAAATTCGTTTGATTTTGTGTTAAAAATGTGTCATATTAAAGTTGAACTTAAATGAAAGTTACTTATTTCATCTAGGTGAACCAATGGAAAACTGTGAAATAGCATTTTAATAAAGATTAAAATACTGGTTTTGTATCAACTGAAAACAGAAAACATGAGTTTTAGCTTTCAGCAACAAAACATGTTTTATATTCTAATTAATGAAAATTTAATCAGGCGGGTTATTAAATTCTAGTTATAATTACTGCGAAATCTAATTTAAAATAATACGCAATTATTGTCTATATTTCAAATGTTATGGATTATGAGTTCGTTTCATTGCATTGGAATTTAATGGTCCAGAATGACTGAGTTTATTATTTCATAACGCTTTATAAGTCAAGCAATAAATTTAATCTAATGTTTCAAACTTGTATATTTAAATCTTTACTTATACTTATAAAGCTGAAGAGTTTGTTTGTTTGAACGTGCTAATCTCAGCAACTACTAGTCCGATTTGTAAAATTCTTTCGGTGATAAATAGCCCATTTATCGAGGAAGGAAGGATATATAGGCTGTATTATATCATCACGCTAAGACCAACAGGAGCGAACCAATGCGGGTAATGCCGCGGAGCATAGCTAGTGATTAAATAATTAACAACGAAGAACGTGACAAATATTAAAATGTCAAGCAAATATAATATCACCATTTATAATTTTTTACCTAGTTTTTTTAAAAACATATTTTTCTCAGAGAATTTAGTTTGCAAAACCTGTTTTTAACAACAATTTTACTAAAAATCGTATTAATTTTAATGATTTGTATGAATAATACGCTATTCAATTGGGATTTGACTCAGCTCCACCTTTCAGTTGGAATATATGTGTGAAATTTTAACTAAATGAACCTGCCTCAGCTCGAAAACTTTAATTCGCGACTCGTGGCTTGAATACGTAATTAAATTTTAAACTACATGTAGTATTTAATCGTTGTATTTTTGTTTAACTTGATTGAATACAAAATTAAGATTTTTTAATATGCAGGTAAAACAAGGATTTTTCATATTAAAGATTCATATTAAGTATTATTACAAAAACGTGAAACATATAGAAACCAATGATAGAAACATGGTTTTTGGCAATGATTATTGTATTGAAATTAAATAACCTACTTATCTATATTGGTCCGGGAGCCAGCAGCAGATTTTATGACCAAGTTCCTCTCAAGCGGTAATTAGTAAAATGCATCAAAGTATAGTATTATGAAGCCTCGTGAACGTCAGCTGGAGCTCGGTTGGGGGGAAGAGCGGTTGTAGCCTCCCGTATCAGCTGACGGTTTTTCCACCAAGATACAGCCAGCTGACATATATATTTATCCACAGTTACATATAAGCTATCATCAGGTAAATTTTTGTTTGAGAGGAAATAACGGAAAATAAATTTTTCTTTAAATTTAACTTTCATGTTCGAGACACCAGCTGACGTATAATACACCATGTACCAGCCATACCATACCAGCTGACTATTTTTTTTCGTTGAGATATTGGGTTAGCTACAATTTGACAAATTTTTAGCTGAGAGGAAATGAATGAATGAATGTATTTTTTTTCCTATGTGCGTGGGAGGCTACAACCGCTCACCCCCCCAACCGAGCGCCAGCTGACGTTCACGAGGCTTTATAATACTATACTCTCATGCGTCTGACGAATTATCTCTTGAGAGGAAATAGTTAACCAAATTTGCACCTGGCTCCCTAACCAATATTATATAAAACTCAAAGGTGACTGATATAGTGATCTATCAACGCACAGCCCAAACCACTGGACGTATCGGGCTGAAATTTGGCATGCAGGTAGATGTCGTAACGCAGGCGTCCCCTAAGAAAGGATTTTAGAAAATTTATAACCTAAAGGGGTAAAATAGGGGATGAAAACTTATACCATGAAAATTAATCTTTTCCACGCAAGCGAAGCTGCGGGCAACAGCTAGTATAATATAGTTATATTTAGTGCGCAATTTTTTCATAAATTGAAGATAACGTGAAAAAGTTTAAATAAAAAGCGGCCAACAAGTAAGCTTGTCGCCAGAGATACCTTTATTTTTTATATGTAATGGAGATAAGCTTGTAAGTGGAACGCCTCCAGGCTCCAATGAGCATCTATCACTGAGAATTATTTCAGGTTCCTTACAAAACTACAACTGAAGCTTTTATATTGTTATACTATTTGTGATTTACTATAAAGTCTATAAATTTTCATTTCATTTCATTTCTAATATAATAATAAGTTGGGTATCTACCTACTTATATGTAAGAATTTGATAACTATATTTTTTGGAATGCAGATCGTTAGTTATTTTTTCCGTGTAGAAACTAGCTTTAAGACCGGTAAGTTCCCGGTGGTTAGATTTTAGTAATAATGGTTTAAAAGTCCTTTTAAAATAAGCCTAAGTCCTTTTAATAATAATTTCTTTATTCTTCTTTTAAAGAAGCCTAGACTAAAGAGATATGAGTTTGAGTTTATAATATTAATTATTTTAACTTAACTTTTTACGTACGTAGTGCGTACATGCAGAATATTTTCACAGTTCATTTTAATATCAGATTTAAATAAAAATGAGTTCAAAAGCGCACCATTCATTAACATTTCCACCGCTCAAACAATAGTAAAAATTCAGATAAAGTTATAACTAATCTTGCGGCTCACCGGCGCGCACTGCGTATCAACATGACAGGGATTTTGGCGGCAAATTGTCGGTCATCCGCCGCAGCTGTCTGACGTCCGCTTTTTTGATCTGACATCTGACGGCCTGTGATGTTATATTCAGGTGTAATAACGACTAATCCACCGTTGACCTGTGTGATTGCAGTTGAAGTAATAGCGGAATATGTTGTACATTCTAACTTTTTTTAATTGACCAGTATCATAACATAACGATGTATTGCGTGCTGCGCCACAGACAAAGTAAAAAAGATTAAATAAACTTTAGGGGGTCTTTGTTGTAGATAATATATTACATACAGATAATGAACAGAAATTAATTTACAATAGATAGATTACAATAGGTATATCAATTAAATTCGTTCTTCATTTCACAACATGACATTTGTTAGTACTGTTTATTCGTGTATAAATACTTCAAATGTTTGCAGCGAATTATTTTATCTGTGGCGTGTATACTCTAAATCGCTGGCAGTACAGACACAATTTATGTGAATTATGCTTTTGTCGGCTATCCAGCATTTGGGCGCAGTGTCTATGAATGTGTTATAAGCTGCATACATAATATAGATCTAGCTAATAACGCACTTAGCTAAAGCAGTCGGTAGGATTTTTTGCATGTTCTCTTGGAAAAAATCGTTTCAAGGTTACTTATTATAATTTCAAAAGAGATGAATACGTGCAAGATACATTATAATAAAATAAAATATGATGTGTGAAAATATATAGGTAGTTCATGTTTCCATTATTGTTCTTGGATTAAATAACTGTGTTGTAATGTAAATTGTGTTTTTATTGTTTAAATAATCACAATTGTTACTTAATAAAAAAACATCCAATCTGCTCTACAAATATTCTCTACATCTTAAACAATATATTAAAAAATCACTTGTTCATTTCAAGCAATTATAATAAATTTAATTACAAATTACAATATGCATTCATTTTTGTCATTACAAAAGTGTGTCGCTAATGCGTTCACATCCTTCATTGCATACGTTGAAAACAAAACTAATTAACAATTTGTAAGTTGCATGGCCCGTGTTTCCCTCATTCTTGTGAGTTTAAACAATTAACATTCGTTTGAATGCACAGCTTTGTGATGCAAATGTATTGTCTGCACACACACACACACACATTCTATTTCCTTGTTCGTGTTATAAAAGAAAAACGTTTAAGCATACCGGGAGCGTAAGTCAAACTTTACGATGATGATGATGATAATGAGCATTTCATTGTAGTGATGCTGTATCGAATATACTTTTCGAAGTTTTTATGTAAATTGAGATACGATTGATTCGTTGTTTCTTAGTAAGAATGTTCTAAAATTAAGCTGCATAAAATTGGTATCGTATTGGATCTCCAAAACCAGGCAATATTTTGAGCAATGATATTGCTTTATAGCTGGTACTTGAAACATTATCACAAGTAGGTCAACCCAAAATATCTTAGTGCCAGTTATTTCCGAATGGTACTTGAAATTGTGTACTTTATGGATCACGTGTTCACTTGTGCATGTGTGGGTGTATGAAATTATATAGAGCGTCGTTTTGCCGAGACAAAACCTCCTGAATGCTGTTAGCGGCGCAATCGAAGCCGTATTATTTGACTCACCGAATATTTCCGCCACCAAATTCTAAGAATCAAATCAAACTCGCGCAAATTCCGCCCCTCGAGATAGAACCGTATTTGCGACAGCGAGATTTATCTTTTCACATCTAGAAATTGTGTTTACTATTTTATTGCGGATTTCTTTAAATTCCGCAGTCCGATCTTGAGACTGTTTGAGTTCCGACCGCGGAGTTGCGGAATATTGAATTTTATAAAGTTGAAAAGAAAACATAGGATGACTTCTAGCACGTTCCATTTACGATATTGCTTTTCACGAAAGCGGGTTGGGCGCCGAATTACGCGCGGCTACAACTGTCTTGCGCTATGCAAGTTTTATACGTGCAAAATACTACCGTAATACTATTAGCGTTTCTTGCTGCATTAGAATTCTGAATGGGATATTCGTTTGCAACTCTTTACCGTCTCCCAAGTATGATGATTCAGCGAAAATTGCTTCTCCCTTTTGAAGTTAAATAAACATTTGCGAACTTTCATAGTAACGCTTCCTTGCTGTTAAAAGCCAAAAATGAGATTCCTTTCATATTCTAAACTGTTAAAAGTTTTATCTCGGCATTGTCCTTTATTTGACTTCGAGACAACCATTTAAGAACACTTTTGCTATTGCGGGATCGGATCAAATAGGTATTCTTGTTTAAATGGCTGAAACGAAAAGCGTACGGTCTCAATGTGTTTTAACTTTAACAATAATACTATTAAATATTTCCATTTGTTCGCTAAATAGCTAATATATAAAAATAACATTCCTAATAACATCAAATATTTATAGGGAATGAATTGTGTTAACATAACACAAAGCTAAGGATTTATATATTATTTTTTAATACATCAACAGATCTTTTGAAAAGGGTCGCTACATACAAGTGTATTTTAATAATTTTACAGCTGTTGCTAGGCCCATGGTTTATAGGGTAATAAATTTGATTCTGTTAAACTATTAGGTGAGGGTAATAAATTTTGTTATTATTTTTGTTCAATAAAATGTTCAATACCTTTTGTTGTAGGTATGTTACCATGTATTTAGTAGGACATAGAAATATAGAAATATTTTAGTTGCTCTAGGCAGTACCTCTCTAAATAAATTTAAAGGTTATGTTCGTACACATGATTAGCGATTTATTTAGAATGATGATAGTTAAACCTTCCCTATACAAATACTCTGTTTCGAACCTACCAATAACGAGACTTGATTGCGAAATAATTGTATTATCTGTTATAATCTCATACATATACACACATACAATTATAGAGATCAGCGATTTACAAAGATCGTCCGATTGCAGGATTCTAATTAAATTCTGCGCACTGTGAGGAAATCCTTTGTCTTAGGATATTTGCTATCGATGGTCAGTTTGAATATTTTGAAGTCAGCATATTGACCTGACTCCGGATTATCTCTCTATCGGAACTCGCACTTCGGTCCCCTTTGGAGGTTTACATTGCAAGCAGTACCACTACTGTTAGAACTCGATCGAAAGTGAATTGGTGAAAGTGAGTTCGAGTTATAATTTTATTAGGGTTGTACAAACTTTAATGTTGATTTCAGCACGGTACGTGATGGAATGAGAATATGTTGAATTCGCAACAAAGCTAAGTACTACTAAGTACGTCACAAAATGTAGTTATTTGTAGAATGTAGAAATGTATTTGTGGAAAACTATTAGGTATCATTTAAGTACAACCTTTAACAATTTATTATTTTTAAACAAGATATCAAGAATCTTTCAATCAATTAGTTTTACAGACTCACTTGTGCCGACTATTTATTCAGGTTTTTAGTCGAAAACATCTAAAGGCATAGACAGACGGTAAAATAAATAATTCACTTTAAGCATAATTTCAAACTAGAACGAAGTTTTGTTATTGTATCCAATGTAAAGATACCTAGTTATTACTGAATGACTTCTCAGCCATAACTTAAATGATTGATTAATATATTAAACACTTGTACATAAATAGTTTTCAAACCATTAGTAGGGGTAGTCTACACTACTGGGAGCGGGATTTCACGTCATAGCCGTGTCAGTGATTCAGCATCACTGGGGAGTGTGCATTATGCCTTGTTTAAGGAAGGCAAAGCAAACGTGAAACAGTCTTGTCATAGGATTAGAAATTTCTGTAGAAAAGAAATGGCTCTACGAATAGGAAATACGAGCTTCGCAGAAGTTTGTACAATTCTTTTAATGTGTGTTTTAGTTTGGATATGGTTAATTATATTGTATTTTCTGTAGATAATAATAATATGTGCACATGTAAATGATTCAGATGTTTTTCTGTATGTCTTTATGAATATTAAAGATGTATAAGTAGACAAAGTTCATAAAAAATCGACAAATTAAGGAAACTACACGTAATGTAATTTAATATTTCGTACAAGATGACACTTGCAATTTTATTAAAAGGTTCATAATTTGCAAGCAGTATGACGACTATAATTAAAAGTATGACTGCTATTGAATAAGTTTTAAGCACCTCATGATAGTCTTAACAGCAATCATGCCACGCAAATAATATATTAAAATGGTCCATCAAATTCCATCCCAAATTTCGTTTTATGAAGATGAAGCGTCTGGAAACGATTATGTTAAATGGAGTGTCAAAATATTAGTCTTAATTATCAGAATCGCTTTTAGCATTTCGGTTCGCTAATATTGGCTAAATTTGTGATTATCCAAGATGGCAGACATGGATCGGATTATGCTTTGTTAACGTTTTATGATACTATGTTTTGGAAAGTCTATTGTTAAAAAATATACATGATTTTTTAAATAAAATTGACAGCAATAAAATAAAAATGCAGCTAAATTGGAAGCATACACACATTAACTCGCTTATTGTCTTTGCATTCCGCGCTCAGCGCTCATAAGGAGAGGGTGTTACACTCTTCATTTCATCTTATTTATTTTATTTGTAACATTCAATATGTAAAAAACTTTAAGTAGGTAATTTAAATAAAAACTATATAAATAATTAGTATTAGTTACACCACTTTATACGTGCAAAAATTGAACAGATTTAAATGAATGTTTAGTTAATTGGATTTCGATTTGTATAAGATGTAACAACAAATAAAAACATAAAAACCCGATCGGAGCCAGGGTGACAGCAAACCAGCTAGCAAATAAAAATGAAACCAAAAAATAAAAAATAAATAAATATAACGAAAAAAATACAAATAAAACTAATCAAAAGTTACATGAAACGATAAAAATATTCTCTATATTATTTTAACATAGTAACATGTGGATCGCTCTAATAAATCGAGTCACCGCTCGCTGACGAAGTTTATCACCGATACGATGGAATTTTACATGTACGTATTTTGATTTTATCGATGAAGAAGGCTTTCGATATGTGAATTTAGAAAAGTTTTTTGCGAAGAGTTTTTATAGAACGTAAAAAGTAAATCGTAGTTACATTAATCAACGATTGAAGTATGAATTGATTATTTACTAACCGGTTGAACAAC
The DNA here is from genome assembly GCF_061535395.1 of Colias eurytheme. NCBI lineage: Eukaryota > Metazoa > Arthropoda > Insecta > Lepidoptera > Pieridae > Colias > Colias eurytheme. Next base: position 4,187,016 of record NC_142999.1, on the reverse strand, counting down.
TAACACAAATATGTTGAGATATACACTACAGACAAATAAAGGCTTGTTGAATTGTTCGTGTGTCTACGATTTTGATACCGCGTAGACCATGGTCTACGGCCTACGCGCTACGAAACTGCTAAAAGGCAGTTTATCTCTGTGCCTTTCAATTTCTAAACCAACAATACATATCACAATTCACAGGCAAAATTAATAAAACCAATTTTTATTTACTTTATCTTTTATTACCGCAACCAAATTTATTCAAAATATCCCGGTATTTATTTAAGTTGCGAGAAAGTTATGTTAATATTTTCCAGTATTAAAATCTAAGACTTTTGCCCATGGGAAATCAGATGTTAAGCAAATGTTGACGGACTGCCGCCAACACTTCCCAGCCGTTACAATTTTGTAAAGAAAATTGTACGGTGTAAATATTTCAAATACACAAAAGATTTGAAATGGATATTTTGTAATGATAGAGATTTTTCGCAGTTTACGTTGTCTTGATGCTTTGATTGTGTAAAATAGGAATTGGAGTATTCTAGCGGTCTATATAATATTTGTTTGTGGTGATAAATCTCATTCAAGGTACACAACAACATACAAAAATATTAAAGTGAAACTTTTATTACATCGTCTCAAACTTTTTGGTCTGTGTAGCGCATGTCGCGTGTATCGCGGCTGCCGAGTAGGTATACCTACTCGGCAGCCGACCGTCACGCGACATGCGCTACACAAAGCAGTGTTCGGAACCGTTCGAACAGTTTCACTTTTACCGTGGTTTTATAAAACCACACAACATTTTTTTTATCAGGTATAAATATGTCAGTAAAAATTTTCAAGTCGATGTGAGCAAACTATCGTACTTCTTTTTTACTGTTTACACAATATTATCTATAGAATTTGTGCAGAACATGTTGCTCTTTGCTTTAAAATAACGGATAAAAATAATTAATATATTCTCGTATTTTTTCTTCATACACCGCGCACTTTATATTAAATATCAATCTATTTGTTATCCTTTTATTTGTAGTGTAACTTTATATCTAACTAGCTTTCAGCCCGCGGCTTCGCCCGCTTTTTCTAAAACCTAATCAATTATATACTAAAACCTTCCTCTTGAATCACTCTATCTGTTAAATAATATTGCATCAAAATCCGTTGTAGTTTTTAAGATTCACACATACATACCTACAGACAAACGTGGGAAGCGATTTTTGATACGATATATGTAGCGATGAACATGAATATAAAGGCTATTTTCACACAGCACTTCACAGCTTACACTAACACTTAACAGTTATGTAGAACTCGCAACAAAGCCTAACAAAATGCACTCAGGATATTGGTTCCTCTATTTGCCCACTAAAAAACTAGCCTCGAACGTTCTAGAACAATTAAGCCGGTATAAATCTACATATAAATTGCATGGAGGCGTGTGAGACAGCTGAAATTGATAGTGGATTGGCAAGCAGATGTGCGGAGCGATCCGTTGATGGACAACTTGTGTGCGATTGAGATGTTTTAGGCGGGTTACAGACGGAGCGATTGGTTTTATTTGGTTTTGTTTGTAACGCTTTATTGTAAAAACAATAGGGTCATAATGAAAAGATTATAGTATAATAAAAAGATGTAATATAGAATACATCATACACAATACAATACATACAATTTGTTGTCTGTACTCGTACTTTAAGTCATTGGAATTCCGAAAACTTTTTTGCAACCTCTACGATTGATTGGAAAAACGCATTCAAATACCACTAGGCACTAATTAACACAGTATCACTAAAAATGAAATGGTAGCCGGTAAATATCACTTGAGCATAACGAATAATTAAATGAGTAAGTACAACGAATTGTTCGAAAAATGCATACAACCTACTTAAAGTGATTATGTGTGATATGTAGTGTTCTTTTAATGACAAAGGAATAATAAAAAATTTTTATGAAATATGTACAAACATGATAATACATATATACACGTAATAGTTACATATTATGTAAATTTATTGACATTATTTTAAAAGAGCAACTATGGAGTTTCTTGCCGATTCTTCTCCATAGATACTGCTTTCCGAATCGGTGGTAAATGTTAAAAATACTATGTAATGACGATTCGAAAGTGCTACTAAATAGTAGTCTAATTGAATAAATGAATGTTTGAGTTTGTTTGAGTTTACAAGAACTAGTATCGTATGTAATAGTCCTATACATACTCGATGGATGCAAATCACTTATTAAGGTGAAGTGGATGGTATGCTATGTGGATTGCATTTACATTTACATATTGTAGCTTAGCATTTTTCCATTGTCCATTTATTCCGATACGACTGCAAGATGAGGAAAACGTTTCTTGGAAGAAACGTAGGGAACAATAGAAATGTGAAATCTATACTTAATATTATAAAGCTGAAGAGTTTGTTTGTTTGAACGCGCTAATATCAAGAACTACTGGTCCGGTTTGAAAAATTCTTTCGGTGTTGGATAGCCCATTTATCATCACGCTAAGACCAACAGAAGCGGAACCACGCGGGTGAAACCGCGGAGCGCAGCTAGTAACTAAATATGTTTATAGTGTGAAGTTAATTTGCTTCCACCTACGAGTAAGGAAGGATGGATATAATATTAAGTAGGACTTTGCAGCGAAAGCGTTAACTATACATATCAAAAGTGAGTAGTTGTAGCATAAAATATACCTATCGCTATAAATAATAAAAAGCCAGAATAACGAATAATCTTTTGGGTTATGTTGATATATTTTGTTTTGTAGATGTATTTCTAGATAAATATGTCATATGTGTTCTTCAAATGAAAGATATGGTATTATGAAATAACGTTACAGATTAAATTATCAACAAGATACATGCTTTTTAGTAGGTAATAGTAAAAATCTATTCATTGAAAAAATACAAACAGTGACTACAAAACATTAAAAACGCATTTCCACTAAATTTAATATTTCAAAGAATATGCAAGTGTTAAAATAATTAAATTAAACTCTTTTCACCGCGACTGTACGCAATATAAAGCGCATTCTGATGAATCTCGTGAAAGTTTATCTAGACACAAAGACTGTTTATGGAGCTGCGATTGTGTACAGTCGGGAACATAATTGCTTATGCGCACGGAATCTATCTGCGTTTACCGTGACTGCGCTCGGGTGACCAGGGATTTTGGGTTTGTGCGGATTATTTTTTATGAAAATGGGATAAGGGATTTTAAGAGATAATTCAATTCAATTCGTATAACACATGAAAGCTTAATACTAGTGAAAATGTAAAGGTTAATTAATTAAATTATAATGTATTTTGTTTGAGTAAAACTTATTAGGTACCTATTGTTAATAGATAATTTTTACCATGGTGAATCAACTCATTCCCATTTCCTCTGGACTCGGACGAAAAGCTCACTCCGCAAAATTTTACTAATTCCAAAAATCAATCACACAGACTAGTGAAGATGACGTTGTGAGGTAACCAGTAAGTAACATGACCCTGTTACATGACCATGTTTAAATTCTGCATTTTAGGAATATCAAATAACCATCAAGGTAAACTCTACGTAAAATAACATACAGTGATATGGTCGCCCTTTGTACTTTTATTCATTGTAATATTGTTATATTATGTACTTATTTTCTTGCACAATAAAATGTTATATAAATAAATAAATAGACTTATCCGGGTTTTCCCAACATTATGGCCACCCTGACCGTATGGGAACGATGCAGGTGACACAAGGATGTATAAGCCGTGTCCGTCGACAGCGGGATATTCAAATGGTTTGTGTTGGCACTCGAATGCTCAATTGACGATTGTGCGCTTCATTTGACCCATTTAACATTTTGGAAGCTAATGTTCTGCTGATATGGACTGCTGATTTAGTGACTATTAAGTTTAATTGTAGTTGTTTAGTAGTAAATAGTATTTTGTACACAAAAAAAGTATGAATTATTATTGAAAAAATAATTTATTAGTAAACTTATATGCAAAATATAAAAATGCACGTACAAGATTAGAGCTCGAAACAAATTATAAAAAAATATATTTTTCTTGGGGTAAATTTGTGAAAAAAATATTTTCTGGTTCATATATACGTATATTATATAAATTGCTACTCAATGACCACTTAAGAAGCACTCAAAGTAATCGACGTATAAATTGAGAGAAAAAATAGCACCATACAAGGGACGTACTACACAAAAAATCTAACAAGACACCGAACGATATAGTACTCAGAAACCGCTATACAAAGTACAGAAATACATGCAACAACATTATTAAATCACAGAAAGAACTCTATTTCCAAAATAAATTTAAACTTCACGCAAAAAATATCAAAGGTACATGGGAAACTATTAAAGAATTATGTAATCTAAAACGATGTAACAATTCAGCTATTGACCTGTTGAATTTAAAAAATACGCACACTGAATCATTAGACTCCGTTAATGAATATTTCACGAATGTGGGATCAAATTTGGCTAACAATATCTTAACTACAATCAATAAAACTGTCGCGGATATCTCTACTAAAGCTACACATTTTAATGGACCGATTAATTCCATGGCTTTAATCCCCACTGACGCTAAAGAAATTGCTAATATAATTGTCTCAATGAAGAAAAGTGCTTCGGCAGGCCTGGACGGTATAAGCTCATCTGTGTTATATAACAATGTTGATATTCTTTCTGAACCTATTAGCTACCTCTGTAATTTAAGCATAAGCACGGGCCAATTCCCCAAAATTTTAAAGAAAGCAGTTGTTGTTCCGATATATAAATCAGGAGAAAAGACCCTACCATGTAATTACCGGCCAATTTCCCTTTTATCTAGTATCTCTAAGATACTAGAAAAAGTGGTTTCAACTCGATTGATAAAATTTCTAGATGCTAATAACATTATTTCTAAAAATCAGTTTGGATTTCGTAGTAAACTCTCGACCCAAGACGCTATCCTCAAACTCACTCACTGTATCACTCATCACTTGGACCGAGGCAATAAATGTTTAGGTATTTTCCTTGACCTTCAAAAGGCATTTGATACAGTGAGCATACCTATTCTTTTGTGTAAACTCCAGAACATAGGAGTGCGTGGCAATGTCTTAAAGTGGTTTCAGGATTATCTAAGTGATAGAGTCCAATGTGTCAAAGTAGAGGGATCGATGAGTAATCAATCTACATGTACCTATGGTACTCCGCAAGGTAGTACTATAGCTCCTATCCTGTTTTTGATTTATATCAATCCCTTATGTGAGTTAAAAATAAATAACGCAGAAATTGTTACTTTCGCGGATGATACTGTCATCTTGTTCTATGATAAAGATTGGCTCAAGCTCAGACAGATTGTAGAGAGAGGGCTCGCTTCCGTGACAACATGGCTTGAGGATAATTTACTATCTTTAAATACTAAAAAAACGACTTACATCTGCTTTTCTAAGAGTAAAACTCTCTCTCCTTCACCTGATTTTGAAATAAAAATTCATACCTTCCCATGCAATAGGATTCCCAGACTGCAGACAACTTGCAATTGCGAGAAACTACTTCGAGTCGAGCACACCAAATACTTAGGTATACAGGTAGACAGTCACTTAAAATGGGATGTTCAGGCCTCTTATTTAGTAACGCGGTTACGAAGGATGATCTATATATTCAAAAATCTAAGAGCAGTAGTAAATAAAAATACCGTTCTACTAACATACAAGGCACTAATAGAAAGCCTCTTAAACTATTGCATATGTGCATGGGGAGGCATGGCTAAGTCCCACCTTATTCATGTCGAACGAGTTCAGAGGGCAATTATTAAAGTAGCGCTAAAATTACCATTCAGATATCCCACTACAAATCTATTTAAGGAATCAAACTTATTAAGCGTACGGAAAATATATTTAAAGGAAATCCTACGACGATACCATACACAGACAGTACCAGCCTTACAGATTGTTAATAAAAGAAGAGACCGATTCCCTATGCCGCGTACTAATAGTAGGTTTGCTAAAAGATTTTTTCATTTTGCTGCCCCTAAGTTTTACAATATTATAAGTAGGACCCAAAAAGTTAGGACTTTAAATAACAGTTTATTTAAAAAAGCGGTCATTAAATGGCTTGAAAATTATGATTATGATGAAATAGAGCAGCTCATAAATAATGGATAGATGTCAATAATATAACATACACAAACACACAACACTCACATGCACAAGCACACACATTCACAAACACACACACACACACATATACACACACTCACATATACACACACTCACACTAACAAAATCACGCACTATACTTGTAAAAAGCTTGTAAACGCACAACTGTATATTTAATTATATGTTTTTTTTTTACTTTCTCTGTTTTTTAAATGTAATCTTTTTGTTGTACTGAACATGTTCTCTGGGAAGGAACTGTCTTCCTTAACACAGGATTTTCCTAGCTAGGAAGACAGAGCCGCACTGTAATTGTACTGTATTAATTTTTGTACTCAATAAAGATATTTTTATTTTTTTTTTATTTTTTTATACAAGTACGTATGATTATAGAATTTCGATTTCTCGCGTCGTAAATCAGGCGAGATTACTAAGTAAGCCGGCGTCAAATGGCATATTCGAAAAACGTTATCTCGCGGATAGAGCCGACAATAAAATTAAAAGTTTACTAAAAGACCCAGCTCCCACTGATTCTGTTGGATTTTCGTAAGATTTAGGAATGTTCGAGACTCTGTATTTTCATTTGTGTGTTTGCTAAATATATATATATTATATGTATTATATATATATATATATATATATATATATATATATATATATATATATATTTATGTCAATTGAGTTTTAGTTTTATTTGTCGTTTTAATCTTATTACTTTTCCAATTTATTTCTATTACTATTTTATATTATCTTGGTTACTGTTTGTGAAGTAAGGGGCAGATGTACATCTGTTTCACTGATCGATTTTCTTTAGAGACAAGTAGATATTCAGCCTTCTGTGTCCTACCAGACCGAGACATTTTTTTTTTCTTCGTCTCCACCGGGAATCGAACCCAGAACCCCTCGTTGCTACGCTCACCCGTCAACCACTGTAACAAGAAGGCGGTCATTGGTTGGTTACTGTTTGATGTCTATAATTTCAATTAAAAATATATTTCTTATAGTTTTTGATTAAAAAACAAAAGCATACAAAAAGTACGCAGTACAAAACTTCCAATACATACAGAGTACACCAAGTTACTATACTGAAAAAATTAAATTCAATATACAGAAGGAAAATTCCCAGATTGAACATCCCTTACGTTATTAAGGTGGGATCGGGAAAATTGGCGGGATATCAAAACTCCAATTAGTTTCATTACGGGTAAAATTCCATGACAGCAGCCGTCCGCTTTAAACTTTGATGAAATTAAACTTTCAAGCCGCGTCTATCTGATATCATTCTATGATTTCTTTCCTTTTTTTTTTGATGTGATATTATCTAATAAGTTCTTTATATTGTGATAGTCTTGGGATCTATACGAGGCATAAAACACGATGTACTTCTGGCCCATACATAACATGGGAAACGGATCGTCATTTTTTATTAAGGTTTTTTTTATTATGATGAATTTCCGGGTTTTAAAAGTTTATATAAGGTAATTTAAGGTATAATTATAATAATTACTGAACAACAGCAGTATTTTATCATTTCATTTGTCATGCAATTAATAAGACGCGTTGTTGTATTTCAAATAAAAAGTATAAACAAAATTGGCCTATTATTATCAATACCTCGTGCGTTTTAGGCGAGTTGTGACGAATCTGCAAACATTTTGAACAAATTCTATGGAAATAACTAAACCGTCTATTATTCTAGTTCTATTTATCATCCATTCGTTTTATTTTATCTAGTAACAATGAAAACCGATTTGGATAGTGCGTTAACGTTCAAATATATTAACGTTTGTTTCATCAACACCTGTAACAATATTGAAAATTATTTATGCATTGTTTATATTGTACGAGATAATTTAGATCGTGTTTGAAAATTTAATTTTGTTTAGTTTACATTGTATTTATAACAAACATTGTGATTAGAATATAATAGACTATGTGGTTAATATTGTATTATAGCTGATGGATGAAATAATAGGTTACGAAATAATATGTTATTAATTTTGTTCTTTTTTAATAAACATTTTATTTTTATTTTTATTAATATGGTATACCATAATAAGTAATAGCATTTTATATAAATTGAATGTTTCATATGTGAATGAATGAATTAAAAAAAAGCACGGATTAGGCAAAGGCCAACCGACATGGATTGAAATTGGATGTAGTTTTAAAGTTAACCAGTCTCATACTCATCTTATGAAATTATAACAGTTAACGAAATGATAACAGTTAAAGAAAAGATAATAGTTATATAAAAATGGTGTCGATTTTAAAAGGAGTAGTATAGAATTACTAATAAAATGTTACCCATTCGCTTTGCAATGGATTAGTTATTGCAATAACCTGTCTTGTTTTTATGATTGACGTTTCATGTGAGCAAGAGCAGGACACAGCTATGGTAGAAAATGGTAAAAATTTATCCATTGTTTAACTTTTTATTAGTAAGGCCGTAGAACTATAATACAAGCGCGTTGAATAAGAATGTAGCATCAGAGTATTTTCAGCTTAACCCTTGAATAAGGGTTGCCATAAATTTTCATTTATTGGAATTATTCCGCCTTCCGCTTTCATAAAGCAAGCATAAGCTTGTACTTTAGATAACGCATAATAATCTGCTCCTTGTATAATGTATATGGCTTATTTTCATTGAACTTTGACAAATTGAACTCTAGTCAAGATTCATTAAAATTATTAAAAGTTGTAGAAACAGCTTTTAACAGGGAGAAATGAACATAATACTATAGAACCAATAGATTTATTAGATTTATAATACATTCCTATTATATAGCGTACATGCATACATTACATAGCATACAACTTTACTAAAAGAAAGGCTACTTTCTGTGATAAAGTTTGACTTCATGACGTAGCTAGGTATCATTAAGCTACTATCAATTTAATAAACAAACTACAATATTTTTTAACTCTATATAGAAAGTATCTTACTTGATAAAAACCTAATAAAATATAAATGATATTTGACGACGCGGTTGGCGCAGTGGTAAAGTAACTGCCTACTGAGCCGACGGTCCCGGGTTCGATCCCCGGTCAGGGCAAATATTTGTGTGATGAACTCAATTATTTGTTCTTGGGTCTGGGTGTTATTATCTATATATGTATTTATAATATTATATTTATCGTCGCCTAGTACCCACAACACAAGCCTTAATTGAGCTTACTGTGGGACTAGGTCGATTTGTGTAACAATGTCCTATAATAATAATAATAATTTTACGTATCTTTTTGATGCAGACGGAGCGGGTATGAATGACTATCTGTGTTTACAAAAATGTTCTTATTTGTAATTAAACCCATCATTAAACTATTAAAAGTAATTGCAGCATTTAAAACCGTTGTTTAAAACAATATTTAAGATGTTACTTTTTAAAGACATAATAGTGAAAAAATTGTCCAATAATTTCATAGTTTACTCGATAAAGGGTTTTAATAAGGGAAATGTATATTAACACAATATTGAGGGGTTCTCCAATTGGGTTGGACGAGATTTTTATATTTATAGGAACGTGTAATTTGTATCTAAATATTTATTAAGGCACTTTAATTACCCGTTTGGCTTTAATAAGTCTCAGTTGTTATTGATTTGTTATACAATACACTAATACGGAACAAATGTTTATGATTTATTTCGTAATATATCTAAGCTTTTATCTGTTAATAATTACTTGGTATTGTTAGTTCTCATGTTTGTTTTAGAACATCAAATTAAATCTATCCAAAGTCACTAAACAGTTCTACTTAATTTATTATTAAAATTTCAACTTGATTACAGTGCACAATGGCGACGTTCCTTTTCATTAATAGTTAATTCACGGTACGATTTACGAATCTATGGTCGAATATTTCTATGTCGCTTTTATAAAATCACGTTTATTATTTATAAGTCAAGTAAATATGCCATTTTTGCATATTATACTTTACGATGCGCCATAAGTGCTCTACTTAATTTAAACAAATTGACAATTGACATTTATACATAATGCACGTCACTCGAATTAAATAAAGTTTTTCGGTGGAAATAGTGTTTTTCCGTGAAAGCAAATCCTTCTGGCCCGTCAATCAGCGCTGTGACGGCCGCGTCACCTTGGGAAATAAACCGAGTGCTTTCGCACGTACAGCTTTGTGCAGTGTTGGCATGCGATAGTGGCTCGTGCGCACGATTCGGGAGTTATGACATAGGGCCAGTTGACTTATTGGAATAGTGGAATAGTGGGAATAGTGCGCACAATTAGAGATTTATAGACGATTTACTGGTAGGTCGATTTTATAGCTACTGGCAATGTAATACATATGTATTCCAATTCGTTTATATGTGAGTTAAATGCAAGCAAGGATGTATAAATAGATATGCCAAAGAATGTTAAGTGAGCTAGCTGTGTAATCGCCTAAATTTTCTAGCCAGTGTGTTTTGTAAAGTAGTTTAATTTAAAAATAATGATTAAAATATTTCAGGACATTTTTCACACACGGCACGAACTGATCTCATACTAAGATTTTGCTGGTGTTATGGAAACCAGATGGCTGATAAACATACATATATCATTTAAAATAAATACTGATATATATAATTTATGGACCTTTTGACTATTGTTGCAATGTTTCTTTATATATTCTCTATATCTGTGGTTTTACGAAATAAATTGCAGACGTTAAGTCTGAACAGAGTTTTCAAACACGAGTTTGTAGATATGTGATCAATGTACCTTATCTATAACCCTTTCGAGATTTTTATTCAAATCCACATACATCTATGGTAAATAGAAATACGAATGACTTGAATATAACACGTGTAACTTTCGTATGTTTCAAACAATTTGTTTTCGTTACTATTGAGCTTCGCTAACGCAAAAGCAATCATCGTCACAGTATTTGTATTTGATTTGAGTCAATTTGGATAGCAACGTTTTTGCTGTATTGAAGTTAATTTAATAATTTTCCGACGTTATATACAAAATATGAATACAATAATAGTTATTATAATTATTAATTGACCATTCAAACATATTGCGATGATGTTTTATTTTTCGCCTTTCACATTATACTCGTAAAGCTTCCAGTAGAGGTCCAGGTACCTCTATCACTTAAAATATCATCCATCTATTTAATTGCATTATGGTTGACTTTTAAATAAAACAAATGCTAATTTTATTAACAAAGTTATTGCATATCAATAGACAATAGTAAAAAACACAAAGATTTTTCAAAGAGGCTGTGTTCCGGACGGAACTAAGTAATTTCGTTGAAGATCGGGTCAAGTGCGGAATCCGAGCTTTAGGGACAACCTGATCCAATATACTTAAATGCTCATAAAAATAAAGCTTCCTAAAAGCATTTTAATATTCATCAACCGACTACAAAAAAGGAGGAGGGTCAAAATTCGTCCGTATTTTTTGGGGTTTGTTACCTCAGAACTATCAACTTAAATATAAAACAATATAATTATAAAAAACATGTCGACACACACACGACATACGTTAAAAAAGTATGTCGTGTGTGTGTCGATGTTTTGGATAATTATGAGATACAAATAATATCATTAAAAAGTTTTTTATTGTAAAAGGGAGCAGTTCCAATATGAGTGTAAATACGAGTCGTACAAGGTATACCTTTATATAAAAAGTAGACACTATTATCTGCATTTTATAACAAAGGCCCAATCAATGTGAAAGAATTAAAATAAATATTTTATAATGATCTCTGCGAACTATGCATTTCCTACAATCAGCGTTCGAAGTAATGGTACTTCAGTCAGTTTGAGCGCAAGAGAGCTTATTTGAAAGCCAATATATTTTTATTGTTTATTTGAATACATTTTTTACAACTAGCTTCTTATACAGCGATTCCTTCAGTGACTGTATCATTATTGTGATATCTTTTTATTACCCTATACATAAATGCTACTGTTATGTTCTTGCTATTGATATTCTTATTTTCTTGTGAAATATTATATTAACCATTCGTCTTGTTTCAACGTAATATGTTGTTATTATTTTTAAGTATTTGAACTTTCTTGAGATGTAATGTTTTCTCGTCTTTCTTTGAATGAAATTTTTTTACTACTTTTGCAAATTATTTCTAAAGTCTTTACTGTCGGCGTAGACAAATTGTTGTTAAATTATATTCATGACATTTATCGTAGAGCCTCTAGCAATACTTCGTAAGAAATTAGGATCAGTTTAAACCTTCGTCTCTTTTACCTAATACCTTTCCAAAACTAAAATTCTACTATGGTTTATACATCAAAAAAGTGTCTAAGTATGAAGCTAAATCGATGACAGATTTTCAACCCCAAATTATCCATTAGGTTTGTACATAAAAATAATGATTAAGTACCAAAATCAAAACCTACATACCATCAAATATAGATTTCAGCTACACTAAAAGGTTAAAATTTTGGAGCTAACAAATTTCGCGACGATAATTAATAGGTACAAAACATAAGCTAGTAGATGTAGTGCCTATTTAGATCAGTGCTAGTAGTATAAACACAATAGTAGGCTAGTAGCAAACTATTTCTCTGCCAGTAGTGTAAACGCAGCATACATGTCAGTTCATCATTGGCCGGAATGTATCTGCATACCGGCACATAGCGGGGTGCGGAATAATTCACTTGCAAATGGTCGATTAGCGTTTGACATGTGCTCCCGTGCTCCCGTGACCCAGCAGACTTAATGCGCCATTCAATTATGCGTTTGAGATGCACTTAAGAGGTTCCTTGAGTGATTTGGATGCTGTAAGATGCTGTAAGATTTATTTTGGTACTGTGGTGGATAAATGTCATTGTTATGGATGTGCTGTCGTTGATGTAAGAAAGGAAGAATGAACTTAGGATACAATTACAAGACCATGATGAAAATATATGTATAACATAAGCAAATTATTTTGTATTGGTATCAAAAACATAACTTTAGTTGTTTATACATTACATTAAAAGTGCCATTAGAGAGAAAGGATTGGAAGTTACATAACAATTGTTATACCTTCTATGTTATAATGATAACATGTTTATTATCCACATATTCGATTCACCCACTCCATAGTGGCATAAATATTAGTTCTAGGCATTTATGGAATGTTTTTCATAACCCTTTGAGCGTTCTGCGACGTTCATTAGCCTTTGTGTAGAGTTAACATGTTAATACAGAGACAGGTCAAGTTAGTCCCGCTCTAATAGAATTTGCATGCAGTGTAAATACGCGCTTGCATTTTGTTCAGCTCTTTTGTGCCCGTATTACCGCGGAGAAATTAATTTTAGGTCTCCATACTTTGCGCTGAAGGTTCTCGAAAAATGGTGCCGTCGTTCTTTCGCTTATCTGCATTTACTTGGAGATTATGTATGGAGCTAGAGCGTAAAATGTATTAAAAAGTAGCTTGTTTTTTTCTGGAAGTAATCAGAATTTATCTTCTTTGGTTTAAAGTTTTCTTGAAAATCATAGAAATGTAGATACTTCAATCGGCGTAAAATTAAGTCAATTATAGAGTTGCATTTAATATTATACTGATCAACAATTTCTTAATTGAGTTCTTCCAAATAATACAAAATTGTTTTCTCCTTAAACTTGCAAAATTATTACGAATATCGTTATCGTTCTCTGATATATGCAGCGGCTTTGTTCCCTTCAAGACGCTGCACATTTGATCCCAGTTCATATTAAATTGCATGCAACATAGCACGGAACCGTCCAATATATTCCCATTTAAAATAGCCTCAATATCTAACAGTAAACACACTTTAAAAGGATTGTAGCTTGACAAAGCGTGGCTATTGCGTGAATCTTCTGAAATATAGCGCTGGCTTGACACCCGTAACGATACACATTTATGTTACATTGTGACGGCCAACGATATGTCTTATTATGTAAATAGTAAATACGCAGTAAAAATATTGCGTGCGATGTGTCAACGGAATATGAGTGTGGATTTAAGAATGAATGTGACGGGGTTAATGTTTATTTTTGGGTGCTAGTTTGAGTGACAGTTTCTGCAACAAAACATTTGTTTGCGTACTTACTGTTAATGATGTTTTAACTCTCTGTTTCTTTTTACTCTGTGTTATTAATGGTATCTGGTAGCTCTTTTATGTAACACTCTAAGCCGTTTGAAAATACATATTTAAAACATGCTCTATTTTTATAACATGAAACTATAATAGCTATCTATCTATTGAATGCAAAATACCATAGATGATAGTCATAATTCAAAGACTTATCAATGATCCTCGAGCGTAATATATTCATGTAACGAGACATAATGAGTCGACATTAATGTCATACGCGACTGTAAACATTTACTTTAGGCCGGTATACATTTTAAATGATAATTGATTCGCTATAACACGTAACAGATGCGGGCTCGACCGCATTCGAACTTACTCGTGAATACGTAAATATACGTTTTATTTTACTGAAAGCTGGACATTGAATGAATAAAGCCCGTGTGGTAGTGGTAGTGCGAAACAGTTTAATATTTACCTATGTACCAGCACTTAGCAGTATCCATAAACATTTTCAAATAGTTCTTTAGCATTCGTAAACTAAGTAGAGCGTGTACTATGGGATCTGAAGGATTCGGCAAATTGTTTATTATGTATAAGTATTCAGCATATTTAAAATGTACCATTTAAAGACACAACAACGGTTCTGAAAAATTATTTAGTCAAAAAATTCATAATAACAGTAGGTATTTATACTGTTATTATGAATTATCTTCTTAATAGTTCTTCATCTACGTCCTCCAACTTTTCGTTTGTCAATTATATAAGTCCCACTTGATCTGGAACTAAAATAAACGGAGAAGTTAACATTGTAGCCAGCTTCTCATTTCCTTCTTTTCAAGTTTTTAAAGCATAGCATAAGCAATGGAATACAGTCTTACACATATGCACAACGGGGTTGTGATTAATAGTGCCCTTGTTAAAATGTGGCCGCTCTTTATAATTCAATAGCTCTGAAACATTTAAACGATCAATGGATTGGTGAAATTACACTCATAATGTTGTCAAAATACAACACTTTAATTGGCACTCGTGTTAAGCTCTTACGATTGGATTTAATTATTGGCATCTGGTTGAAGAGATATGGCTAATTGATTGTTTAATTTTTATATACGTCTATTGTCTTTTATTTATATTTTGATGATTTTAAACACGGTTATTTTAAGTATCATGTGCTTAAATATGGTAACCTATTAAAAACTCGAATTTCTATTACCCGAATCTTAAAAGCCCGAAAACGGTTGTTATAACTTTTAAAAGACAGATGTAATGAATGACAAATTTTTAAAATTCCTTTTTTAATTTCCCAGATGAATCGATTTCCAGATGCACCAAAGCCAGATTTTTGAAAAGTATTTTTTTGTTTCCCGTATTCTCATAATACAGATCTCATTATACCAGATTCTCAGAATACTTTTTTTGTTTCCCATCGTACCATTTTCCAAATAAACTATTGCCAAATTTTCATAATCTTTTTATTTGGTTCCCATATAATCGTATAACAGATAAACTATTGCCACATTTTCATAATCTTTTTATTTGATTTCCATACAATCGTGATTATACCTTTACTATCGACTGAAAATAAACATTGTCAGTAAGTAAATTTATTGTTTTACTTGTCCATTACAGACCGGTTTTAGTGTCAAAGTCGACTCAGTACTTCAGTAGGTTAGGTTTGAACTACGACCCCCACGCTAGAACTGACTCGCTATTGTTTTACTTGCCCATTACAGAAAGGTTTAAGTGTCAAATTCGACTCAGTAGGTTAGGTTAGGTTTGAACTGTGACCCATCACGCACGAGCCGAGCGAGCGAAGCGAGCGTGCCGCGGCAGCGGCCGGCGAGTGCCAGAACCGACTCGCTATTGTTATACTTGCCCATTACAGAAAGGTTAAAGTGTTAAAATCTATTCAGTAGGTTAGGTTAGGTTCGTGCTGCGACCCCCTGGAAGGATTTCGTTTCGCTGGATATCGTTTATTTGAATTTCAAAAATCTGGATATTGTTTGTCTGGATATCAATTAACTGTATTTCAAAAATTTGTGTTTTAAAAATCTGGCTTTCGTGCATATGGATTACGGTTATCTGGATTTTGTGTATTTAGATTTCGTATGTCTGGAACTCATTCGTCTGGATTGTAAAACGTCGTACAAATAAAGAAATGGGCAAATGAAATTCGGAGTTGCGATTATATGGCAAACAAAACTTCGAAATTTTAAAATTCGGGGTTATGAAAAAATGTCCAAACGTTTTCTGGATTATGATATTCGGAATATTAAAATTCGAGATTAAGATAGGTAACCGCTTAAATATGCGTCGTATCTTATATAGGAAAATTCTTAAATGATTTATTATTAAAGTTACATCAAAGTCTTCTAACATATTTTATATTAATTGTTAAAGGTAGGTATCACGGCATATTAGTAGGTACCTATAGATAATGTAGCTGAACAACTTTCTAAACTTTCTACGTAATAAACTAATAAAGGCTAATTATATAGTAGGTACATCATTCTCTTCATAAAAAAGCCTTCATTAAGTGTCAGACTTAAAATAAATTTATCCCTAACTTATCGTAAGTCCTCAGAGCGGGCAAGGAGCGGGCAGTTTAACTCGCTAATTTAAACGGTAGATTTATTTGTAAAGTAATCAGTGAACCCTTTAGAACGAAATGAGGGTACCTTCCTATATGGAGATTATTTTTATAGACCATGACTCTCATGGTGTTGAAAGCTGTTTGTATTCAATATTGCGATTTTGAAATTGTAAGTAATAAGATTTAGCAAATTATGTATCTTAATTTATGTAGTTCTTAGAGAAACATAAATGAAGTACCTATAGCTGTATGTAGAGGATACAATTAAACTAAGCATGAAAAACGAATGAACTGCAGTAGGTAATGGTGAAGTATTATTTTCGCGGCTAGCAATTTCTTTTAGACAGCCATAGTTTACCAACTACTTTGGCTTTATTTGAAGAAGTTGAACTGTTAGAGTTTTACTATGGCTTCTTTATTCTTTCATTACTATTATAAAATAACGCATTATAATTTTTTTTATAATAACCTGGAAATTCATTTTACATTAATTCCTTCAACATGCCACAGTTTCCTTTGTCTATAAAACTATTTCACAAACCTCGCTGACTACAATATTTAATTTAATTATTTAACATGAGTTTTTAATATTTTATTGAAACTCAACCAGCCATGTCTAGACGTTCCTTTATAAGAGACAGCGAACGAATAACGCAAGATTTCGTCTCATAATTTTAAGAAACTCTTACAAGGAGGCATTAAACGTATTCTATAAATTTTACGAAAAGTATGAAGCGATTCTTTGAGTATTAACTATTCTTTGAAAATGTTCTCAACTTTCTCAATAGAATAAAACCCTATCAAAAAACCTTTAATAGAGTTATGTATTTGGAATAAAATATGAACTAGGTAAATATAAGTTTCTATTTATATATTATGTAATAGGTTATTAATTAGCGACCCGCTCCTACTGCCGGTAGGCAATGTGTACAAACTAATAGGTACATAGCTCATAGAAATCTAAATACCAAGGCACTGTTATTTACATTTCTGTATAGCTATTGTTAGATGTAATATCTAAGTGTAACATAAATAAGGCAACACACAAAAATAAAACCCCGAATTCACAAAAAATTCTTCACACACCGAAATGATAAACGATTAACAAAATGGTGGATCCGGGGCTATTTAACCAAACGAAACAGTTAATTACAAGGCTGGTTATTCTATTCTCTATGGATAGTTCATTTGATGATCGGTTTGGTTTTGGTATCAATCGGCCATTCCCGCGGGCAAACAATAATCTACACACTTGATTATTATTAAGCTCTTAGAGATGTGGGAGATAATTATCCTGATAAAAAAGGCTAATGACGATCTTTCCTTTTTGCGCTCATAGAGCTATGTAGGAAATAGACAATGCAGGAATTTAGGTAAATAAGTATTGTATAAGAAGTTGTATGTATTACCAGTTCGTATGAAGATTGTTGTTTGTTTTAAAATTAATTGATTGAATGCTGTTTAAAATATTTCATCGTCTTGTTACAGAGCTTACTTATTCAAAATAATAAATCTATTAAAAATCGTTTTAGGTAGAGAAATATTGTGTGGTTTTCTAGTAAAACTAATTATTTGATATTCAATACAATGTTTTGCTAATTAAAACAATCATGTTATGAGATACCAATAATAAGAATGTTTTTATTGGAACTGATAATAATCTTCATGTTCCCCAACAATCGAGCATATATACTAGACTTCGCAGTCGAAATTTCTAGAATTGTATTGGAAACTCAGAGTTTCTTTTCGGTATTTTATTTTCCAGATCATTCGATCGAACACCAAACACTAATGCAGTTTCTAAACTCCTTCATTAAAAGTTGCTTACTTTAACTTTGCGATTCTGAAAACTGATCTTAAAGAAACAAAAAGTAGTAATTCGATACTGCTCTAGTTTAAAATGTACGTAATTAATGGTTATTTATGGGCTTCCGGTTATTAAAAAATATTATTAATATATGATGTAGGTACGTACATACTCATGTTGTAATTTGATAGTCTACGTATTCGAAAATTATAATAACACAAATTAAAATCAATAGAAGCTATACCGAACATAAAAATGATTTATAGTTAACCGAAGTTAAATCAACATTACTAATATTAATCTGCTTTATTCCACAAAAGTTTTACACCACTAAAAATAAATAATGTTCGACATAGTGTTACAAAAGATAATAGGATAAAAACAAAACATACCTATAGAGATCGATCAAAAGAATAAAAAGGACAATATAGATATACAAGCAATAAAAATAAATTGCGGCAAATATATATTATCGCCGAAATCGCGTTACGTAGAACAGGGAAAATCGAGTAACAATTTGAACTCATAGAGATGTCTTTGTTAGTGTGAATCATATGAATTTTGTATGAAGTAGACGGAAAAAGCTGATATTTATCGATGATAGTAAATCAACCGTGTTATTAGTTATAATGTAAAGAGAAGATATAGTAAGTAAGCTATCGGCGGCGAATTTACGGCGTATGTGTAATGTTTTGCGAACTTCATTGATCTCACTCCTTTCAACTTTGTAAGCTACTTTTCTTAAATATATAGCCCGAAATAAAGCCAATTTTACGTTTTTGTACTGTGTACGTTTGTACGTTTACGGTACGCTACGGTACGTTTTTATTTGAATAGTTTTTGTATATTGGACAAGAAGATAAAAAATACAGTAACGACATTTTATCGTGTATCTACACATTTATTAAATTATGTACTTATAATCTTGAAAACGACTATCAATAAAAAAGTTATAAGATAGATAAGATTGCTGTTATTCTGTAACGGATTGAATAAAAACCAAACTAAATACTTTTAAAAGCGCTTCAATTCTACCAAATAAATATAGTAACAACGAAAACAAACGAAAGATGTTTAATTTACACTTAATAATAAATTGGGCAGTAAAAGCGAAAGGAGTAAGCGAACAAAAGGATAATAATGTACATATTTAAAGGAATCTCAAATGAATGACCTTCATCAAGTAGAAGACGAGGGCTGATTGTTTTTTCCTGAATTAATTTACACTAAATTCATTAAGTTTATTATGATATTGTTTTATTGTACTGGAATAGTGTGTTCTATTATTATAAATGGTAAAGGTTAAAACTCTTTAACTAATTAATTTAACGAAGAGGTAATATGTAGGTAATATTAATTTGAATATCTCCGCATCAATGAATGTTTTGTTCAACATATTCGTATAAATAATTGAGTAAATAGAACTTAGTCGATTGATTTGCATTTCCATTCAGTGATTTTACTTCTTTCATTATCCTACGCAAATCCGCGTACCGGAACTTTAAAATAATCAAAATGTGAAGATATCTAAGCAAATTCTAGTTTATATAACAGAACATTAACATTGTAATTTCCCACAATACCAAAAATAAACATTTCTAGCATTTCACATAAATCTCAAAGTGTTTGTAGAAAACGTTAACGTCAGTCCTGCGCGTGATCTCTGAGAGGGTTTACGTTACATCGGTCTGGGAGACTATAGAATAACGTACTTGTGTATTTTTTCATATGGAATGGACATTTTAAAAGTGATTGCTGAGAAATTTGTGTATAGATATTTTTAACATAACGAAATATTTGTGTTAAGCTAATGCAGTTTTCTTTCAGTTTCATCTCATCCCAGTCGGCGTGATCACGGGTAGAACGAAGACATGTTTGAAAGTTTTGGCATTAAGTAATAGTAGTTTACTAATTACTGGCTAGGATCATGGCAGAACAAAAAATTATGACACATACAAAGAAATACTCTATCTTTCACGGCCCATTGAGATTAGCAACTATTATTAAAGAGTTAAGTCAATAACAAGCAGACTCGTAAGTAGGTATCACACGTATAAAACATGAAGCGAAAATGCTGTAATACATTGTGAGTTGTGACCTGCCATTATATTCATATTATTTCACATCCACAACGCAAAACGTAACAATTAATCAAATTTAACCAATTTAACACTCCATTTAGCCATTAAACGAAAACGTTATCTCGTTTTTAGCGCCATAAGCCACATACAATTAATATTATTATATTCATACGGGTATTAAGCGGTCGGATGTGTACCGCGAGTGCTCTGTCTTTGTTGGCTAATTTTCTGTTTAATGTACTAACAAAAGCTTCACGTGGACGTGCCTTAAATTTGTATAGGAAGGAAGTGGGCAAGGGTTATAATAAAAAAAAAACACTTCATTTGTTTTTCATGAAATATATTTTACTTAGAATGAGACATGTTTTACTTAAAATAAATGGTGATCGTACAATGCACGTAAAATTAAGTTTGTTGAATATAGTGCGGCTAATTAGAATAGCGCGAAATAAATACATTGAAGTAGTACATAATGGAACTTGCTACTTCTGTTATATAGGTATAAAAAATATATCATCGCCACTACTCATGCAAGTACCAAATATACTTATTAATATAATCTACCAATCTTTTAAAATCATTACCTTAAAGTACGATTAAAGGTACGTAATCTTGACTTAAAACTTAAAGTTAGATTACAGGTAACTAACGCAGACTTAAAAATATCACTCTTCCTTACTTTTCATCAATTTTAATCCCTTTTTATTCACATAGCAGTGGACGTATTCAATAAATCACTTCAAGCAGTGGAAGCGGTTTACCGTTTACATAAGACTGCTATAAAAATGCCAACCTCCATGAGATCGTCTGAATTTTCATAGCACGTGAAACCTGGTGCAGTCGCGGTATGCCACTAGTGTTGCTGTGAATGGCCGACGGTTGTGAATAATTTTAAATACTACGTGGTATGATAGCTGAGATGTGTGGTTAGGTATTAAGGTCATTATATAGGTACCTAGTATATTTGATTTGTTACAAATCGCTTTTGTAATAAAGAATGATTGATTTTCAACATCAAATTTAGGTATAGGTAAATTTATAAAGAATAGTTAAAATTCGATCACGAGGCGGGACTCGAACCCGCATCCTTACACGATTTTTTTCTATTCTTTACAAATTTATATTTATAAAAAGCAATTATATTGCCATAAAACCAAAAATATCAAATTCATCAATTTTAAGGTTGACTATCTCAGGTATTTACAATATACTCTACCTTATATCTCTACCTATATCTTCATTTATAGATGAAAAATATCATAAATTCTTAAATATGTTTGTTACCCACAAGTAAAATTGCTTTTTTATTTATTATTAATACTGGTTTAGTGCACTGTGCATACTGCATTATAAATTCTTAGATATAATATTTCAATCAACGATTTGGCAGTTATGATCAACCTTTTGTGCCAGACATTTTTATGACTCCCATAAAACCAGGACTTTCTAACCAAGCCAATGTTAAATATCCTATAAGGAGATAATGTTTGGTAATAATTTATAGTGTCTAAAGCTCTTGCCTGAGATTGAGTTTCGCTCAATAACGAGGTTATACGACCTCTGCCTCCTAACTAACTTACTGCCTACTTAATTATTACATGACGTAATATGAGACTCGATTCAGCATACATAAGTACCTAATGTATGTAGAAATAATAATATAAATGTATGTACACAAAACATAGATTATAAATTAAAACATTTTAATTACATAGCAAAACCAAAAGACAACTAACATATATAAATGAGAGTGAACATTACATTCATTAAAAATTTCAATGTTTTTTTTTTTTAAATAAACTTCTAAAATTACCTTAGATGCTAATACAGAAAGAGCTTTGACATATCCTCCTAAGGCCCAGAGCGATATAAGCTAAGTAGTTATATTGCCCATGGTCCTCCCAGTAGGACTTATATTTTATAGTAGTTCAGACCCAAGCGTTTGACATGCGAACTTTTAACTATAAGTTAACTTAAGGGTCCCAATACTTTTAGAGCATAATGTGTATCATTGTAGAATACCATTTCAGTCAAAATTATTTCAGTAGAATAAGTCCTACAGGTAGGACCGTGGTATGATATGACTACTGAGCTCTTCAAGAAGTGTGGTCTGTGACACTACTCTTAATTAGTACTACCAGTAGGACCGTGGGCCTTTAGATGGCCACGCATTTATTTTAAAAAAGCTTACTCCTTGTAAATAAAAAATTATGCAATATTCATTAATTACACACTATTGATTAAAGTATTAAAAATCAAGTGTATTATTTAAGATATTATATCCAGCCAATCCGTAGACTTGTAGGAAAGAACATCAAACATCTTTACTTCCGACTCTTAGAAAAAAAAATAAAAAAAAATCCTTTATTTAACAAGACAGGATTATTACAATATGGTGTATTTCACAATATTAATTAATTTAATAATTTGATATTAATATAATCTTAGAAGAATAAACATTGTTGTTCGATGAACCTTTAATAATATTATGTAACCCAATCTCGATATATACAATAGTTAGCTTTATTAGTTTTTATCGGACGGGAAATTTTATTGAATGTCAAGTGAAGTGAATAAACAAGAATGTTCGACCGTAAGCACATTGGAATGGACACCCACTGTATATATTCAATGGTTTTTCCGGATTCCTTTGGATTATATTTAATACTTATATTACAGATCGTTTCCTTTGTGAGTGCGTATCGTAAATTATGTCTTTTCCAATTTCTAACCAATTCGCGATGAAGAATAATGATTGGGATAAAATCGTGGGAATTTATGAGGTTCGCTTTTTAATTTAGTAGGCTTCTATCTGATTCTGGTGTATTCTTAATTCAATATTATTTTATTTGAAATGTAGAAATTACATTTGTTTCTTTATGTTTACCTGGTTCATGTCACTAAACTATCGTTAGTTCGTTATTAATACAATACAATCATGATAAAACTTACATAATTTGGAATTTTGATGTTCATTTACATTTGCAAGTAAAATGCATATCGTATCGTAGTGTTTTTGTATAATTTTAGCGCATTATAATAGACAAAGTTAAGTCACCAAGTACTTATAGGAAGTAAGTTCATCAACATAGTACTGTTTGGAACAGTCAAAGAATAATGGATCAATAGAAAATTTCAAAATGAAAACTCCGCAGCTTTTAAAGTTATATAGCAATATGGATGGACCTAAAAGAAAATAGATTTGACTGCGAATGTGGGATAGTATATGAGTTATTAGCTCTTGTTGGTTCTGCAACGGACGGCCACTTGTCCCGTGATATATGGCCACCTGTGAACAAGAATAATTACGTTTTTGCCGCGATTCCCTAGTCCACTACTAAAGATGTCATTTTGCGTATATGGAGTGGGTAAACTTGTGTATAAATCTCAGTCATTTTAGTAGCTTTCTTATGTGAATATGATATAAATAATACAATAAAATGTACTAGAAAAATTAACTAATAATAATATCCTCCTGAGAGAGATCCACGCTGTTTTATATGTACTACATCCAACTACGCAAAAGATTTCTAGATATATCCAAACGATTATAATACAGATAAAAATGATTGCAACAAAACACTAAAATAATTTGTAATAAGTTTGATAATATACTGTATCATGTATCGTATTAAGACGGAAACTTAAACGAGCCCTTTTTTCTAAAAACTGGCTATATCAATATCCAGTCTATCTTAGCCTAGTAGAAAAAATACCGATTCCAAAGTATAAAGGTGATTGTTAAACGCTTTTACCTTATACTGGGTATAACAAACGGACGTTCTCACACAAACAGTAATCTTATACAGAATTCCATTAAATCTTCACCCTCTCGCGATACCTTAATAGAATTACATGCGAAATTTTACAAAGCATTTCGCATCAGTACCCTGCCTGCGTGTATCCTATAGAATACAGAAACAATGTAGGTCGGGTATAATCACATGTATAACCCGTAAAGTGCTGCGTGAATAAAATATAACATAAATCTCTTTAATTAGCTTTAAGACGATATATCTTGGTACGGAATAATAATGTATGATGCACGTGGTTCCTCGGAAATTATACCACTTTCTATTTATAGAGGTGATTATGATAATAGTATGGAGATTTTTGTTTAATTAATGTTCCTTTTTATTACATGGTAATGATTAATAGAACTTATTATCTTTTAGAATAAATGTGGTGGAATATAAAGGAGCTTCTAGGTTTCACAATATCCGAGCAAATTTAACTGCACAATGTATAAATAAGGCATACCTATTATATAAGAAATTTGAAAATACGTATATGAAAACCTAACACATGATTAGCTTAGTAATTAACGGACTTCAAATAGGTTCCCTTTTTCATTTTAGGGACAGATACTTCTAATTACAGGGTACGATTCGGAATCACAGGATTTCACCTACCTACAAGCTTATAGGCGAACCTTAAAAAAAAGTATCGAAAATCAAAAAGACGGTTAGATATTATTTTTAATCCTGTTTATGTTATTTCATAAAACACACACTCCACTGTTTTTTCATTTAATTATTAAAAAGCAGCATTAAATAAATATATATACAGCTTAAAAGTGCGTGACTAAAAATATGTAGCATGCATTTACGAAAGCCTAGAATCGTAGCACCGCTGGTTGCGGACTTATCATCATATTATAATGTTGCGGCGTTTGCTACGACGCTCTACGGTATCTCGTAGCTGCTACGTCACGGCTACAATAATGTAGATGCGTGTACTGTGTAGGCTGTTAAACTTATAAATAACGTAGGGATTAGAGCTGATATTTATTAAATAGATAATGCTTGTTGTGATAAAGCAGTCTGAGGCACGGAGAAATATTAGATTGAAATAAAAAGGACTACTAGTACTACATAACTATAAATTAATGTAATGAAATGAATTAATTTAAGGAATTAAATTCAATATGCGCTTAACCGATAGATGAAATACATTTTGTTTTGGTACTTTGAGAGAGAGAGAGATCGTAAAGTATGACTTGGAAAACGAAAAATAGACACAATTTCCTTATGCCATATACTGATGGATAGTCAATTAAAAATTAAAATAAAAAATATTACATCAAAATTCGCTGAATTCTGATGTGATATTCAGTCTTGCTATAGTTAATTTAATGAAGATCTATTTACGATAACTATATGAGCGCTATCCATATTTTAGTGCACTAACACATGAATAATAACGTTCGTTTAATCAACGTTTAATGATACACGGGTTTGATTGACGCACTTGTCAAACGCGTTATGAATTCCTAATTACACTTACAACGGAATGATGTGATAATTAAAATTAATTAATCCGAAAACGTATAAACGGAATTCTAGATCAGCTAATTAATTGAAATGCCTAAAAATAGGTTCGTGGAATGGAATATTAAAATCTAAAACCTGAATAATTGAGACTATGACAGATATTATTATAAGTTCTATATTTGACTTTTCATAAGGCCAGACTGAGGACTGATGAAAAGTTTTGACTGAAGTGAATTGACATTTTTTTTAAGTCCAATATGGATTTTTTAGGAATGATTAGGACTTTTTTTGAACTTATGTTTGTGTTATAATATTTTATTATTTATTGAATTAAAAATAGAAGTTACTTAAGTTGAATATGGTTTGAGATTAGTATATTTGTCTGCAAATAAAGTTATATATATAAGAATGTAGGTCGTGTAGGTATTCGGGCCTAAAGAAACTTACAAAGCGGTTTAAGATTAGCATCTATAAACGCTTTTTGTGTGTTGAAAAGCTTAGCAGCTGTGATAAGAGAAAGAAAGCCTTGTATTTATGTAAAATCAAATTACAAAATTCTCCGAAACATATTTCTATAAAAAATCTGATAAATATAGATAAAGTTATATGTAAATATTTTTTGTGAACTCTATTTTAAAACTAAACAAATACAATTCGGAAAAAAATGAATGGCCATGTCATCTACCATCTATCTACGTTATATAATATATTTAAATTATTTGCTTGCTATTAAAAAACATCTGAAATTTTGATGTATTTAATACAAAAAAGAAAAACAAAAAGATATCGCAGATTGACGGACAGCTTTCGTATCTTAATTTAAGACACACCCACACTAAATATTTCATATACTCAAAACTAATTTCACCATTTCAGTTACAACTCCATTAATAAACATTTTCTTACATGAAAATACGAAAGAAATATTCACACTCTGCAATAAAGTACTTTTATATACATATATCAAGGATCTCTTACTTTTATATACATACAGCTCTCTCGGCCGCAAGTTAAGCGAAAAATTCTCTTCAGCAAAATTAGGCAATCAGCGTCCTACAGAGCTTATTATTTCGGAAGTAAAGAGCAGAGTGCCACTCTCTGTGAAAGCGTTTGAGTGGTAATCAAGTGTTTAATAAAATTATTTATTATTTTTTCTTATTATTTAGGAACGCGTCATATATGGAATTTAAACGATGGATTCTAGATTTGTTTTATTCTCATTTTATTATTGTTTTTTTTTAATTATCACGTCAAGGTAATCGAATTAGTATCTAATTATATTCGTGAGAAGGATAATTTTATTACCTAGTCCTATTTACTTCTGTATTATTGGTAAATACTTTTAATAGTCCATTGAGGAATATGTTTCATTAGGGCCACAGTAGCTGTAAGATTCATCATCAATAATAAATAAATCATAGACTAAAATAAAAAATATAAGAAGGACATTCATATCTCTTCTAATCGTAATTAACAGACAACATTTATATAAAACATAAAGTTTTTGAAGGTCATATTTTATACCTACAATTAAAATAAAACACCATATCGAACAGGGTAACTAAAATGCTATATTTAACGTGTGAATATTTGACTGGCCCGTCTACATAGTGGACGGTTTACGTTTTGAGCAAACTAGGTTTTATGGCCAGAGTGCTGGATGCCAAATTACCCTTTCTATATGTACAAATTTACCGCACCAAATGTATGGCTTTTAGCTGATACGCGTATTTTATTGAGTCACTAATAATAATCATTTGAAAAAGTCTGTTTTTGGGTTAGTTTTTCATTTGAAATTATGTAGAAAGTCTTTTTTGTCTATATTTGTTTATACTTTATTACAATTCATGTACAAATGATGTAATGTGGTAAATATATAAGAGACAAGGTAAATAAGTTTCGAATTATAATATTATATCTATGTATCTATCTTCTATAATATAAAAATGAATCGCAAAATGTGTTGGTAAGCGCATAACTCGAGAACGGCTGAACCGATTTCGATAATTCTTTTTTTATTATATTCCTTGAAGTACGAGGATGGTTTTTATGTAGAGAAAACGTAAATATGTACCACGGGCGAAGCCGGGGCGGACCGCTAGTATTTATTACAAAATGAATGTAATATTCAAAATTGTGAATGAATCTAATCAAACGGTGTGCCGTAGGGAGGAATAAAAACAACTAAAAAAACTGAATATTGTAGAAAAATTTTATTATATTTTCAAACAATGGTTGTTAGCTGTTGAGAGCTTACTCGGAACGGTTAGATTTTAATAAGATTATTTCTAGAAACAATATTAATTTATAACTCAAATCGCTCTTTGTAAATAAGCCGATTAGGATTAGCCCTAATGTATTATTTTGTGTAAATGTAGTTTGGAGTCAACGATTTATAACCAATCCTATTTTATCTGAATGTTTCAATATAAAATGGATATAACTAAATGGTTTTAGAATTCAGTGTAAAAATTGTACCTCGAAAATATGTTGAATAAACAGAGCAAGTGAGTGGTTTATAAATAAACAGCACTTGTCTGTGGTTTAGTGGTCAGGACACTAAAATTAAATTAAAAATACCGATGGTGTATTTCATTCCGATTCAACGTCATCGAATCAAATGCAACGTTATCACAAAGCGATAAACTTTAAAATCGCAATGCATAACCAAATCCATGTGTCACGGTGGGCTTTGTGACGTGTCACGCGACACGTCGTTATGTCGTGACGCGACACGCGGTGTGACTGACGTGACGTGCGATTACGTATCACGCAGTTAATGGGGTAATCATGCCCACTGTTATTCCTTATGCTTGAGAGACGTAATTTAAAATTGAAATACGTTTGCGTGATTGTTATAGGGCGTTATGTCCGCATTAGTGGATCCGTTTCGTAATGTGGTAAGCATGACTTGGTAGTTATGGTAAGTGACTTTAAAAATGTCCATTGTGAGTTGGATAAGTATTCTGAGATTAATTTTTTTTAACAAAAAATTAAACCGCTTTCTGATTTTCAGAACTTAACGAAATTAAATGGGATCACATGGGAGGCATCAGTTTTCAAATAAAACAATAATTATAAAAATCGGTTCACTTCCTCGAAAGGTAACAAAAACATACAGTCGAATTGAGAACATCCTCCTTTTTTGAAGTCGGTTGAAACCTGTATTTTAATCGTATACTCAATATTGGAACGATAGTATGATAGTACCTCGTAACAACACAGTACACATGCCTCTTTAAACGATTTTCGATGAGGGTGTAAGTTGTAACAGCTTCCTTAATGTAATCTAATTTATACCGAAGTTTGTTGTGCTCTCATGTTAACGTAGGTATAACTAACGTTTATATATTCTAATCTTATAATTACAATATAAGAATTAGGTACTTGGGAGAGCCTATAATTTGTTACTAGTGTGTGTATTGACTACTAGCTGTTCCTCGCGGTTTTACCCGCAGTGCTCCTGTTGGTCTTAGCGTAATCATATTACATATATGATATATATTATAGCCTTCCTCGGTAAATGGGCTATCTAACACTGAAAGATTTTTTCAAATCGGAGAAGTAATTCCTGAGTTTAGCGCGTCCAAACAAACATACAAACTCTTCAGCTTTATAATATTAGTAAAGATTAATTATTTTCATAAGACATAACCATCATTTCATCACCATACTTCGTTCATCAGTTGTTTACTGTTTTAAACTCGTTTCTTCGGTCTTCCTTTGTAGAAATAGTTGTGAAATAAATGTATTGTTATTGACTTTTATGCTGACCACAATGGTTCTATATTATCTATAAATCAATAAAAACTGGGTTATATTTTATCGTACAAAATTTATGATTACGTCGTTAGTTCAATTGAACTGTGGGGCGAATTTTCAAAGATCGTTACGTCACAAAACTACAATATTTCATAACGTTTGACTGGACCACTATTGCTTTGCCAATTTCGGTTCCTAGTTCCGAATCTCTTTCGATTTATAATGTCTTTTAAGAACTTTACTGTTGGACAAACTTGTTTAATTTTAAAAATGAGGGATTGTTTATGATATGAAAAGGACGAAATTATAAGTTGTTTTAGTATATATTTAAATAGTTATTTAGAAGTCATGTTATTTGTGTAGCGATAAAATAAATGTAGGTAATTTGAAGTAGGGTTGTTAAATAGAACAGCCGGATTATAAATTCACTTCAAAGTTAATAAATCGGAATCCCTTATATTAACCCTATGTAAGTATCTCTTTATTGTCTTTGTCTTTGAAATTATATAATTACGTTCCAATGAAACAAAGCTTGTACATAATATAAATAAGAAGTAAATATTAAACTCGCGAAGTTTCCGTTTCAATTTCTCAGTCAAAAGGATTACTAATTCTTGATTCTTTGTGGATACAAAGGAAATAATTCATCAACCACGCGTAGTTTTCATAAGTTCTCTTTGATTAAACCGGTTCAAGTTAAACCAAACATTTACTTGTGAAAGAATTTCTAAGAGCTTATTAATCGAGAAGGTAGGAATCCTTTTCTTCACTTAATGAATCCGCGATTTGAAATTAAAATTCTTTGTTGGGAACCTTCACGGGTGAGCGACAATTGGGCGTGCTTTATTACAAGCAGTTGCTTTATTTTTATTGTGTCTATTTTTTTCTGCGCTATTAATACTTTTGATAGATAGAGTCTGTTGTTATTTCCTCGAAGGGCAGCTAAAATTAAATAAATAAATAAAAATAATTTATTGAACACAGCTCCTTACATCAAAATAGTAAATAGTACGTAATAAGTGTTTTAGAGTGTTTTTTCCAGGAAACCACTCTGTTTTGTAATGGTGTAAGGATATTCATAAATACATGCTTATGTAACTTACATAATACTAATAGAATAATAGTAAAGTGTACCTGTTTTTGACACCATTATATTTCTACTTGCATATGAACATAATTATGGCAGAATTTCAGTTGAATTGAACTTCGGGATTTGGGTCAAATTCAACTTCTTTAATATGATTACCGACCTTAGTTACCGACAGATCTACTTTGCGACAAGTGAAACTAAATAAAATGTATTTATTGATGAAATATGTATTGTTGGAAATAAATTGGAAAACTGAGTTAGAAATGTACGTTGAAAGCTTGTTGAAAGTAATGAAAAGGTTCGGAGATATAGATTCAGGTTATTAAGGTACTTTAGGAACGAATTTCATCTTTAGTTTTAGGATAGATAGATAGATTACATTAAATATGCTATATATATACTATAATAAAAATAAAACTTATCCTGTATGATGAGTGATAATGAATAATGATCCATATTTGTAAAATGTATTGAGATACTAATGTACTACCTATGGTAAAATGTAAAATTAATTCTACATTTGTCATTACCGTCATTTTTTAGTGATAGCATTACTATGTGTACGAGGTTAACCTGAATAAAATATAACCCAAATAAATAATCGCGAAAATCTCAAGGAACCTCACCTTTTCACTTTACACTACGATTCCTCCACATTAAATAGTGATTTACAAAAAGCAACCCAACCCCCACACAAACAGAACACTAAATCATTTGTCACGGATGTCTGTAATCCTGCAGCAAGATGAAATAACGGTCTTTCTATAAAAACGTTTGACAATATTAGCTGTGTACAGGACGAGGGCTTTGTGATTTGGACAGGCCGACATAAAGTGGAGCCTCCATTGTACTACTTCATGAAACCCCGAAAAAACTCGATAAGATCCGCCGTACAAAAGAAATACAACCAGTATTGCCTTTTTTCGGTGTGTTCCATGCTCGCTTTGTTTTTATGTTTATTAAATTTTTGAATGCATTTTTGAATGGAATGCATAGTTGAAAATGAAAGGTTGGTTTTTGTTGATAAATATATTTTGGTCAAGATACAAATTGTTATTTATATTATCCGAGTAGTTAGTACAAATTGGAAGTTATCACAATGTAACTCATGAGAATATATCGTCGAAAAAATTGTGTGTAATTTTATATTAGACAAAAGTATTATAATAATCGTTGTGATTATTTTAACATCACATTAAAAATAAATAAAAAAGCTTTCCCGTACCGGGAATCGAACCCGAGCCTCCTGGGTGAAAGCCAGGTATCCTAGCCACTAGACCATACGGGAGATGACAGATAATGCGAAATAGCATTTTGCACTTTATTGCATATATGCAACTTTACAGAAATACGTCGAATCACGCGTGGTGGTGATATGAAAAAGATGGGGCGTAACGGAAAAATGTCACGCGTAACGAAAAAATGTTACACTAAATTTTTTTCCAATCCCGATAAAGAAGTTTCACTTCAAAAAAACAAATCACTGAAAGTCGTATGTGTCCTACACCATTACCCTATAGAAATTCTTATCTACGTAACATTTTGAATTTATTTAAGCGCTTTTTGACTAGCTCTCCCTCTGGCTTTACCTAAAACAAGTATTAGAATTGTAATAATACAGATAAACTAGCGTACTCCGCAGTTTTATCCGCATTGCTCCGCTCCTGTTTGTCTTAGCATGATGATAATAATATGTGTGCCTATGGGATATCTAACACCGAAATAATTTTTCATATCGGACCAGTAGTTCCTGAGGTAAGCGCGTTCAAACAAACGAACAAACACTTTTGCTTTATAATATTTGTATAGAAGTATAGATAAAAATTCAAATCTAAATAGAAAATAAATTAAGAAAATGAATAGAAATTGCATTAAAACGAGTTATATAAGCTTACATTAGCAGTCTCGTCATTAAGAGGTTTGACATTAAGTTCGTAATTAAGTGAGAAGACTCCCCAAAGACCTATAGCCGAGTTTGTATCGCGCTACAATTTACAGGCCTCGATGTTGTAAATAGAGCCACGTTTTACTATAAGGGGATAATAAATTTTAAATACATTGTGCTGTGTATAAAAGTGTATATTAGCGAATTACTAGTGATTGTGTTTATTTAAACAATATGGGTATGTCAGACGGTATGCTAAAGATATAATATGAGAAGTTAATAGTGTCTTGATGTAAAATAGCCTTATTTTATTTCCAGTACTTTGGGCAAAAATTTTGGAATGGTAAGGCATATATAAATTATAAATATACTTATTTTTTTTTGCTTTAGCTTACCATTCCATAATTATTAAAACTAAAACTAAATATTGCATTAAATATATATCTAAGTATTTAAAATTTACTTCAAACGAACTTACAAATTAATATGCATAAGAAAGAGAAATACCTAAGTAAGTATACAATTAAAATATTTTCAATTTCAAATATGCAAGTAATCATTTGATACTTACAAAAA
The DNA here is from genome assembly GCF_061535395.1 of Colias eurytheme. Taxonomy (NCBI): domain Eukaryota; kingdom Metazoa; phylum Arthropoda; class Insecta; order Lepidoptera; family Pieridae; genus Colias; species Colias eurytheme. Next base: position 4,153,806 of record NC_142999.1, on the reverse strand, counting down.
AATTGTCCACTTATAGAATCGAACCTCTTCCCTTTTGCTATTATTAAAAGCCAACCACTGCGCCAATCCAGAAGTCATTTACCTCGTTGCCTTCTAATTTTATTAATGTTTTGAGGGGGAATCAAGTTCCTTACTCTGTAAATGCAATAACTAAAAGCGTTAAATTCGTGCTCTTTGCTCGTTACTATTAATAGATTTCCTCCAATTCGTGTGATTAATTATTTACTCTTAAACAATAATGTTTGTAATTAAGTTAGTAGGTATACAAGTTGTGCATATAATTTCCAGACCGTTGTACTTTAAAGTTTAAACCTTTGAGTTTTAACAGTATAACGTGTATATTTAGAGCAAGAAAATATGTTGGAAAAAGAGCGTGTGTCAGAAGTAAAACTTCTTTGGCAAGATTCAAAGATATCAAAGTCGCCTTACTCCATAGCGTGACGGTATTGCCATGAACCGACCTTGAAATTTTAATCTCAACGCGCCTTAAGAAGTTTCACTTTAATTATATGTATACCTATTATTAATTTATTTTTTTACATTTACTTCAACATAGGAAACAAAGAGATAGTTCAGTAGACCAAACATATAAACCAAAGTGCTGTAAGTTACGAAAATCAACCTTTGAAGTTGATATCTAAATACATTCCACAGTTAAACACTGGCTTTTTTAAAGCTAGCTCATTGCGGAATAAATTATATACAAGACGTTTAAAGAAATTTAGATTAAACGCAGCACTTGAGTAAATTCTAACTAGTTAATTGAGTTACGTTTTTATTTCCGATGAGCATTGCGGTCCGGGTCTTGTCCCTTGAACAATTTAATATAAAAACTGACGCTGACGATTTAATCTAACTGCGCTATGTTTTTACGACTCTTGAGAGTTTTATTTCCAAGAAGTTCTCGTTTAGCATGGATTGAATTAGCGCATTTTACTTGTTAGATCTTATCCTGGTTGCTTTCTTCGCGTTTAATCTACAAAGTGGGTATGTACACAATTCTGAATAGTATTATCGTTTCACTTTATATAACTACTTAAAATGGAGTTCACGATATGAGATATTACAAATGACAAGTTCTTTTAAAAACAAAGTTATATTATCATAATATCCTGCAAACTGAAGTCAAATTAGGGCTAATGTTCATTAAGACTAGACAAAAGTGCAGGAAGGAAATAAAGACATTATTAATAAGCATTTATATTATGCAAAAATAAATATAGTTATTAATCTTATCTTACTAATATTATAAATGCGAAAGTTTGTGAGGAAGTGTGTGTGTGTTTGTTACTCTTTCACGCAAATTCTACTGAACCGATTACAATGAAATTCAGCACACATTGAAATTTAGCACACACACAATAGAGGGTAACTTGGATTAACACATAGGATAGGTTTTATCCTTTGAAAGCGCGGGCGAAGCCGCGGGTGGAAATCTAGTATGTTATAATCCATCATGTTTTGCCTCCAATATTTTTGGAAATATATATATAAAGTACCTATGCACATATAATACCTATAGTTTTATATAAAAAGTAAGTATAACATATAATTCGGTTAAAACATTGTAAAAGTACCTACGTCATAAGCTACGCAAAAATTGTTGTGAAATAACTGCAAAACAGTTACATTCTTTTATTTCACTTTTCAAAGAGTTCTTAGGGGAGTTTTATAAACGTCTTATGTTTTAAAGTACTCATTATTTATACAACAAAAAATAAAGAAAGAATAGGTTGAATAAATAAATTTAAAAAGCTTTGTTTAAATTTATGGTGAATGTGGAATGGAACGTGACAAAATGATATAAAAGAATTGAGGCAATTAAGATGTGTGATAAATGGAAAAGGATAGTAAGAGTCTATTGGGTTATTGCTTTAAATATTTAATTTATCATATCTCTTCTTTTTCTTCGTTTATGGCCTCACCCAAAGGTGGACTTCTCTAATGTCTAGTGTAATTTTAATATTTCAAAATTCTAGTGTCAAAAACAAATTGTCAAAATCATGCTGTCCTCAGTTCAGTCTGGATTCTAATTCCGCCTTTTAATTTAATTTGAACTTTCCCGAGCAGAATTGAAATTAGAAATTAAACCGCTTCTCCACATTAACAGAATTAAAATCTAAATTAGAAACCTCTGGCACGTCCACCTACAGTGACCAGAAGCTAACTTCGCAAATCTAAATTCTTCGGGTTCCTCGTATATTTCATTTGAAATATTAGTATAGGGCTTGGAAATTTGCAACTTTACAAGGCGGTTAATATTTACCTGGCTTTCCTTTTTTGCCTGGCTTAGAGGATTATTTATCCATCTGTAGTTTTATCTAATATTCCATTTGTCTCTTGCGCTTGCTTTGAAGGATATTCAACTTTCAATACCTTTTAGAACTAGTCCTAGTTTTAACTGAATTTCACTTGACGAAAAGAGGAGATTATGTGAAAGTGTAAAATATTCACCTTTGATAATATAACATCAAAATTTTTCATTAAAATTTAAAAATTAAATTTTTTTTATTGAAAATAAAATTAACAAAACGTCTTAATAACAATAAAGTAAAAAGAAAAAATAAACACTTAGCAAACTACCCCATTTATATGGCTCTAGAAAAATAGGTCAAAATACTGAATATATTGGTGTTTAGCTTGGAAATTAACATATTATGGGCAATTTGCATTTGCATCACTCTAAGTACTGGTTATATCATAAATAACAGCTAACAGTCTGGAAGTAGTTGGACTTGTAATAATAGAATTATATTCTGGATCTGATATACAATTCTTATTGAGCTTTTATAAAACGGGGTGATTTTATTTCGAATTATACGGTGCTGTTTGTGACTTTTATTGAAATGTATCGATTTTGTTGAGGGAAATAATTTTCGTTTTAGGTATGTAGTAGAGAAGTTAAAATAAATATTATGTTGTATCCGATTATTATTTGAGATATCATATTATTATTTTATGTACTTGCTTATGTTTCTATCTTATTTACTTGCTTCTAAAACATTTACAGTACATATTAGCATAATCCTTCTACAAAACAAACAAAGAATCTTCAAAAGCAAGGCTATTAATTTAAATTGTATAAAGAAGTATAGAAAGAGCATTTGTACATAAATCGTTTCATTTAACTACGTCCGCCCATTTCCTTGCTACAGTTGAAGAATAAACAAGAATGTAGCGTTTTCATTAGAACAATAAAATATCAGTACATTCTCTGCTTTTAACGAGAAGTTATATTAATTTACTATCTCGCTTGGGTTTTTATTAAAAAGAGATAATTGTGCTTCTGAAATCCTAAACTGCTTCATGTAATGCGACGCTTAATATTAGAGTTATCAAGAATGTTCTAGATATATTATTGTTGAAAGATAAAGTATGTATAATGTATGTCTATCTCTTTTTTCCTAATAAACAATTTAAAATTATAACACACACAATGCAGTGGCAGGTATAATAATTTTTTTACACACAATGCAGTGTTTCTAGAAGTTGGTAGATTTTATTGGGAGACAAGCACAACACAGCACAAATTTAGCGAGCTTACTACTACTACTACTATACGGGAAAAGTTCCACAGCCGCACAGAAGATCAGCGTCAAATTGTACCATCCGAATGCTGTGAGTTCCTTCCTTAGTTACCTTCCCCAATCCTTTTCCTAATCCCTGAAAGAAGGCAACGGATTTTAAAAGGCACTACCTCTGCAAATGTTCATGGGCGGCGGTGATCGCTTACCATCAGGCGAACCACCAACTCGGCTATTCACTCTAACATGTAAAGAACAATAGGAAAACGTTTTGGAATTGCCAGAGAAAAGTTATTGATTCTGTAAAATTATTATATTCATTAGTTTAATTTAAGTTTTTATGAATATTAGAAGCAGACGTTTTTGATACATTCCATAGTTTATTTATATTGTACTTTATATTAATATGATGAATGTATTGAGCAAACATTCTCAGAAATAATATATTAAATGTAAAATCATTAAAATATTCATACGAATGAGCTCTTATATAGGTAATAGATGGCGTTCCTAGTTCCCAGAAATTTCGATTCATCACAGAGCCAAGTTTTCAAAAGCGAAATCGGTTCGATTTTATGCTCTACTGATGGACGATATTTCCTCAGAGGTTTGTGAAAAAGTGTAAATTTCCGAACTTTCATTGCTGTTCTTCTTCGTGTTTTAAATATTTCTTATAGGTATATATTTTATAACATGTATGACGCTCTACATTCTCTACTCTCTACTGTCTACATCTCTGCCCGGGTATAAATACAATATTGAATTATAATATCATTTATATGATACGATATTTAACAAAAAATAAGTAGTTTATTAATAGCCACATAATAATAATCAAATACACAACTGAGATTATCATTATGAAGTAAATAAGAAACACTAAAAGTATTCTCTTAGGCTAAAAAAATAGATTTACTCTTTAATCAAATTTCGTTTCCACGAATCCTTTTCAAAGTGATATAAGATTTGAAACTTAATTCTTACAAAAGGTGACATTTTTCGTTCAAGAATATCGAATTGGAACAGCCCAAAGGCATTTTAGAAGCGTTTTTAGTGTAGAAAATTCGTTTGATTGTTAAAGGGTAGACAGCTCTTTGAGGATATGTTTCGGAGTAAACGCTAGAATCGATTCAACTGTACTCACATTGATGCTTCTATAGAAATCTAGTTAGTCTGTGTATGATGGAATAATTAACATGTACATATTAGTTGAATTATTTATTCTAATTGAATTAGATACAGCATGATGTGACTGGTTAATTGAAGTATTTCCAGAAATCGTTGAGAGACAGGTAAGTTAAACGAATCAATATTTGAAGTATATTTTAGAGAACAGTAAAAGAATTGTTAATGTTAACTGGTATTGGAGTTTATGGCATTTAGATAAATGTAGAAGTAGTATAGTGGTTTTAAAACTTAATCATCTGATATGCAAATTTACCTTACCTTAAACATTACCTTACCTTACCTTCACTTGACAGTACAATCCAATGTACATACATATAACTGAAAGGATAGTTGATTGTCTAGCGATTTGATTACAGTAAAAACTGATTATCCATTGAATATGCTGATATTCCATTACACATTAACAGTATATCTGCAACTTATCTTAAAAACCACAATATTTGCCATCAGTATAATAAAGCTCAGACCGCTCAGGACCGGGGAAGGGAGAGTTCTCATCTCAGAGGCCAAGACCCACTTCGGGGTTTCAGCGCCATAGGAGAAAGTAGTAAGGAAGTAAGTATGATAAAGCATTACATAAACATAAGCTACTATAAAGAAAATATATTACATAATAAAATGTACTAAACTAGAACGCACACAATTACTTTTAAACACAATTTCCTTAGACTTCTCTTGTCCGTCCGTATTAACTTTGTGCCTTCAGAGTTTAACAAAAAACGGCTTTTCTATCTAGATTAAGTTTGCTAATATTAAACACACCTAGTTATGGTGCGTCCACATTTTGCCTGTAAAAAGTTTTTTTGTCTTAGAAGCCGTTTAAAGTTTAAAGATTAAGGTATAACCTAAAGTTTATAGACTTTTAATCAAGTGTAAGTTTCATTGTTAGTTTAAGTTTTACATGTTTACTTAAATATGGTCAAATACATAACCATTGACTAGCTGCACTCTGTGGTTTCACCCGCGTGGCTCTGCTCCTGTTGGTCTTAGCGTGATGATAAATAGCCTATAGCCTAACTCGATGATTGAGCTATCACCGAAATAATTGTTCAAATCGGACCAGTAGTTCCTGAGATTAGCGCGTTCAAACAAACAAACAAACTCTTCAGCTTTATAATATTACCTAAATATAGATTATTTACATTGCGTAAATAATAAATAATTAAACAATTTGTAAATGATACAAAATTATTTTGAATATTTTTTCTAACCATTTTTCAACTGCTTTTTCGAATTCCAGTTTCCATTGAACATATCGTGTGAATTTGCATATTATCGCAGAGCAAAGTAAATGACCTATGGGGAGGCTTCGTGACTTTTCTATTAAATTTGACCTTTGCGATGACGTTTGGTATTGTTTTAATCAATTTCATACTTTATTTAATACAAAAACACAGAAAAATAGAGGTTTTGCTTACCATAAATCAGCCGTTTCTAAGAATATTTGACTAATTCGATTTGATAAATTCTTTTCGGCCTATTTATCGAGGAAGGCTTTAGGCTATATCACACTAAGACCAACAAGAGCGGAGACATGCTGGTGAAACCGCGGGGCGCAGCTAGTAATTCATACAAATATTCCCTCCCAATGTGGCGCTACCACTCGAATAGTTTCAATAGGGAGTAACATTCATTTAACAGAAAACTGCTCCCGGAACCTCGGAGTAAATTGAGTATAGTCTTGCATATTTATTGTGTACACGATTTATGCATAACAATTTTATTTATTTTCTCAATCCTCGCACTATTCTCTTAAAAGCTGGTAGTAAGCTTATTTTGTGCTTTATTTGCTTGGTGGAAATCAGATTAAATCTTTAAGCGTATGGATTAGTTTCTTTCTATTTTTGTATATGTCATGATGATATTACTGTCTCGTTAAAATAAATGGTAAAATAATATTCACATACGCTATGAGGATAAATCAAGTAAACAGACCAACTATTTAACATCGTATATTTTCTTAACTGCAATCTTTTATTAAACTTCTTAAAATGTCAAAAATACTTTCTATCATACTAATTCTATCCTATCCTTTCCTATCCTATCCTACTCCTACTTAATATTATAAATGCGAAAGTTTGTGAGGATGTGTGTGTGTTTGTTACTCTTTTACGCAAATTCTACTGAACCGATTACAATGAAATTTAGCACACATATAGAGGGTAACTTGGATTAACACATAGGATAGGTTTTATCCCGGAAATCACACGGAAACGGGAACTATGCGGGCTTTCCTTTGAAAACGCGGGCGAAGCCGCGGCCGCGGGCGGAAAGCTAGTCTTCAATATAAGTCATATCATCAACCAATTTTGTCCAACTTCTACGTATTTTATTTATAAACATACTTAAACTCCTTACAGACTTATAATTTATATAACGATAATTACCAACAATACCCCGTATTCATTACGAAACCGAAAACTTTCTAACCACATCAAAAACAGTTGTGTTGAACTAAAATAGTGTGATAATTACATTTTACTCGTATAACAAAAATTAAATGAATTTTGATGGTTGAGTCGCTGATTTTTGATATATAGGTCATGGAATAAATAGGGAAGTTTTTGGTTTGGTCCTTGAAATGTTGTTATTTGTTGTTGTTGAATTTATGTGTTATGGAATCAAGTTAGAAGCACATTAGAAGTTAGAATGAAGGTATATTGAAGTATATGTATATCTGTGTAATGTAGTGTTTGCATTGTGATAATAGATACTCCAATAAAATAAATAAGGGCAAAGTCGTATCTGTAAGGCACGGTAGGTACTTGGCTTTTATGTTTACATATCGGCTATAAACTTTCACTTTCTTTGTTTACTTCTACACCTAACACGCTACATACTTGGCTTTAGTGTTAACATATCAGCCATTAACTTGAATTTAGTTTGTTTAATTCTATACCAAGTTACGCAAATCATCCGCTCCAGATGCAACCCTAATGCTGACCACGATCCTCAGACATGAGGGACCGACATAAGAGAGATACCAAGTTAAATTGGATCAATATTGCAGTAACCACATAATAATCAAGAACCAAGGGCGCTCTATAATTAGGTATAAGAATTACTTCCACATCTGCAAACATAATAAGGTCTAGTGCGTTAAAATCCCAAGGGTTTGATATAATTTGAAACCTTTCCGTACTGGGAGCCAAAGACGTCTTCACAAATTAATTAGCTAAGTCTAATTTGGAAATCTTCCACGCTTGCAAAATGTCTATTGCGTGTTTCGCAACTTTACGACTGTTAATAATATTTTATTTTTAATTAAAGCATGAACGAGAGTTTACTGTTCGCGTTGACCTCTTAGTTGATTATAATTTTTAATGATCGTAAAACCCCTTTTTTTGTGGCGGAATAATGCATTTTATGACACAAGAAGTGAACAATTATCAAAATAATATAATACGTAAAAGACGCCTATAAGTTTTACAAGCTGTTAAAACCGACCATTAACTAAGTAGCTCTATTAATGAATAATACCACGATTATTTGCAGATAAAATAACTTTAAACTACAATATTTATAAATCATATTATTACCTATGACTACACCGTTGCTACACACAGTAGATATTAAAGGAGAATGGCGAACTCCCATAGGACTTTGGGCCTGATCGTTACACTGATGATTTATGTGGGGTTAAATAGATAAAAATATACAGATTCTATAAATATAACAATTAAAGATCTGTTCTATGGGATAGCAGAGATATTGAGCATGTAACGTCACTAAAATTGAGGTTAGGTTTGCTCGAGTTCAATGAATAGCTTTGTTTCTTTCTAAGTAGAGGTAAGTTTATATCCTATAATATACATTATTTAGATAAAGAGTGTAACAGAAGAACAGTTAGGTAATAGAGATATTGGATCTAACTTTTATTCTTTTAGAGTACCTACCAAAACATCGTAGGTACTTATATATAAAATAAAACACGTTTTTTCATAAATCGTTTATTCATCATTATCATCATAAACAATTAACACATCATCCAGAAACTGTGCTGGCGGCATTAAATCTGGTTGATACCTTGCCCAGCTAAGGTACCATATTATGCACATAACGTGACAGCAGCAACCTACAGTTCTTCTTCCTACTAAACAATTACAATAATAAACTGTTATTGCTTCCCTTCCTATGAGAGCCCTCACCCAGCAAGAATGACACAGATATGTTGCTCTATTTCCAATCTGTAAAGAAATACTTTGTTAAAACACCTTTCATTTTTACTTTGAGATTTAAAAAGAAGATTATTGGCAACTTTTTACTTAAAATATTATCAAAACACTCAATAACTTAAATGACGAGGTAATATCCACTCTAATATCACTGCTCTAATTCTTTGATCGCGTTGAGAATCAGTTCTTAGTAAATGAAACCGTGTGCGCAATACAGAACGTCCACAATAAATGCATACACGTTGATGACCCAGAGTTACAGTGTCATCTTCATGATTTTCAATCCTCAAAAATTCATTTGCAAGTTTCCAGCATGCATCACATATGTGATCAGAGTGAGTGATCTACAAATAAAGAATTAATATTACAATTTGACAAAAGAATAATAATATATATATATATATATATTATATATTAATATATATATTAATATATATATATGCGCACACGGTTTTTATTTGGTATTTTATTTTAATATATATATATAAATCTCGTGTCACAATGTTTGTCCTCAATGGACTTCTAAACCACTTAACCGATTATAATAAAATGCGCAAACCATGTAGAGTTCGATCCAACTTGAGAGATAGGATAGTTTAAAGTTTAAATTAATATTTAGGTACCACGGGCGAAGCCGGGGTGGACCGCTAGTATATATATAAAACAATGTGTGTTTACGTTTTTGTTTGATTTCAATAGCTAGTACTAAATACCTTAGATAATACTAACCCACTAACCGTTAGAGGAGCAGCCCACCCTTGTATATATAATTGATATTATTGCGTTATCTTGTAACAAATGCATACGCATAGCATTAATACCACAGTTGATGCAGTTTATATTTGTAAATGAAAAATCGGATGCAAAGTCGGTGTCCAGGTAGGGTAGCAGTAGTGAGTCGTAAAGGCAGGTAATCAAAGTCCGGTGTGCAAGCGTTGGTTGGTAGTAATAACAGAGATCGTCAGTGTCCGTAATACGTAGCGAAAGTCGATAAAGATGAAGAAAATAAGTTAACCATGAAACGAAAAACCTCAATCAAATGTCAAAAGTCAAACGACAAACATGACATTGTAATTAAAATTGAAGCAGCCAGCTACATTTCAGAAATATTATTACAAAGTGCGGCCGCCATGAGTAAAAATGTATAGAATTACCTAAATAAATAGCGTGCTAAAAAGTTAAAAATAAAATATGTAACGCAGTTAACTTATATTTCTGATTTATAAAGCATTTGAATTTTATATAAAACTAAAAATGAAAATAAATATTCATTCGTTTTAATCGATATATCGACTATTTTACTCCTGACAGCACTGACAATCTTATCAAGTTTTACTTATTTCTTTAATTTAAATGCAACATAGTAATAGAATATTAAACTATTATTATCCATATATTTCGTGTGGAAGTTTACCAATTTCCTTGCGAGATATTGTAGCAAACCAAGTGTTAAAATGGTTAAAAGTTAGATAGTACTTTTAGTATTCACGGACATTTATGTAAAAGTTATGTTGGATCGTCGTTGGACAGAAAGTCATGTTGAAGTAAATTAAAATTAATGAAGTCGTAGTTTAAACTTTAAAGTAATGTTCATACTACTGATTATCATTTAAGAACATTCACACTTTTCACAGAATACGTGTATGCTGTGATCGGGAAGTGGTTTAAACAAAATAAGAAATGGTTGTTCATTGTCTTGACAATAATGATGTTTATCTTGTGCATTTTATCAGTGTTGCCCTATTTTTGCTCACCCACATCATATTGTTATATTTCCTCTGATTGTTGGGTTGCCTGGTAGAGATCGCTACCTAGCGATAAGGCCGCCCTTTGCTGTTTCTGTAGTTTTGTCTTTGTAATATGTATTATTGTATTTTCAGTGCAATAAAGTATAAATAAATAGCAATAGGTAATGTACTAGTTGCTAATTGCGATTAAAACACAGTAACTAGAAATAAGTTTCTTCTAAAGCGCGTCACACACGGTGAAGATACTATAATATTTTATCTTAAGATACTGTTATATTTTATATTACAGTATCTTAACGCATCCGGTATCAGCGTTCGGACCATCATTTTTCTTTTTGTCATTGCGTACCACCCACCCCTGTAGAACCGCCATCCTGTTACAAATGACGCGAAATTTTGTGGGTCATTTGTAACAGGATGGCGGTTCTACAGGAGTCTTAGTACGCAATGACAAAAAGAAAAATGATGGTCCGAACGCTGATACCGGATGCGTTAAGATACTGTAATATAAAATATAACAGTATCTTAAGATAAAATCTTCACCGTGTGTGACGCGCTTAATTCTACAACAGTATTTACGTTAATATTTTGAAGGAATTTCAAATATATTTGTACAAAGTAAACATGAGACGCTAAAACGGGATAAGGCGCGGATAATTGGGGATCGAAAAATGTAAGCACTCAAAGCCTGTGTATGAAGACGATGAAAACGACTGATCTCGTAAGCGAGCCAAAATGTAAATGAAATCCCTTTTTACATCTTACATGTTAGATATGTTTGAACAAACAACGAACTGAATGTATGCCTTAATAAGATAAACATCATTATTTTTGTGGTTATCTAAACTATTTTAACATAAGCAAGCCAATCTTATTGCGTATTTTTTACAGAGGTTTAACTATTAACATCCATAAAAAGGCAAACCAAATCTTCAACAGGAAAGTCCTAAAATAAAGAACACTATTTTAAGACAGACAAATACAAAGAGACTGCATGCAACAACATTATTTATATTTATAAATTTATATTACATTATTTCGACTAATATATTAAATCAACCAATGCAGCAATGTCCGAGAGAACAAACATGGCGCCAAACCAAACAATAATTCTCGAACCAAAAGTATCATTCAAAGTGAGATTGAATTGAATGACCATCTCAATCCCGGAGTGTAAGTTCGTCTGGCAAAAGGTTTATCTTTCGCTAAACTAGCCCAGCCAAACGTTATGGTAAACTATTCGGACCCAGAACAAACTTCCCCAAACCTTGTTTAACCAGAAACATGAACGTTAAATAAAATTAGTTTATGAAAATACAAACAACTTTGTATTCATGGCCAGAAATATATTCGAGGCGTTTATGGTTGCGTATAAAATTCGCACAGTATCGTCTTAGTTCACACAATATTTTATACTGCAGTAAAATTTGAGTGGCCAAAATAAAGGCAGTATACATCTGGAGCGACACCTAAAAGCATAGGAAAATTGTATTTCACCTCTGATGGAACTGTCGGCTGTATTTTGTACCGATGCAACAATTTATGATTGTTGAAACGTAGATCTTGTTTCTGATGAAAGTGCTTGTTCCATTTTTCATTTGTACAGTAACTAGAATTTGATGCTTTGACGCGAAATATTTGCATGAGAGCTGAAAGCGAAGTGCTAATAATAGATTTGCGAATAAATTAATTAATGCAGCGCATTGATATCGGTTGTGTCATAAGCCGTTTCAGTCGTCAATATAAATCTAGGAATTAATTATTTCCAAAATAGTAGTTGTTTAGAAAATTATACATTATAAAATATATTTGATTCAATACCAAGAAATTTGTGTACATAGGTTAAATTATTTTGTATTCGTATTATAAAGATTAGCTCACATTAGTGTACCTATTCGCTAATTTCCCGTAAATATTCATAACAATTTATATTTTTTCACCCCATTACCCAGAAAAACGTAATCCAAAATATTGCAAAATGATTGGCCGCGTTTCCCGCCAAACTTCGCAATGTCCATATAACGCGACCACGTAATTCGATTTGGCATCCATTCGGCCGCCGCATATTATAGTAAAAACACACCACATTTAGCCGACCTATGTTAGGCAAATTTCGGTAAAGCTGTTAAAGACCAACTAGGGCATTACGCACCGTGTGTACGCGGCATTACAATTACTTGAACATTATGCAAATAATACGTTAACATGCGACATGTTATTTATGCGGAAATGGATTTTAGTGGAGCGTATTTGCTTTAATGGACTTTTTGGATCCCGTATTCAATTTGTTTAAGCCGAGTGTACATGCTCAAGCATTAAACAGCGATGGTGAAAATCCCAATTTATACACTGGTTATATTATGTTCTCTTTACTCAGTAAAATGATGAAGGACGAAGGGAAACTATTGGGATATGAACGCTAACTACAAGTTAACACAAATATTTACACAATAATTATTACAAAATGTTGTTTTATTTAATTATCCCGATACCACTTTGTCGTACTCTTTGCATGTAATTTTCATTAACACAAAAAGTTTAAGGTCCCAACATTTCGACTACTGAAACTTTTCAACTGTTCGACTTTTCCAGCAAATGCCTATTTGCGAGTGCTTTTATCTGCTTTGTTACAAAACATCTGGCAAATCTACATACGGTATTAAAACACGTAACTCTATTGCTATTTTAAGGTTATGACGGTCGCAATTTTCCGCTCGCTGTGTGACTTTATAATGAAACAAACAAAACTTCTTAATTCGCAAACAGCGATCATGTCCTCGCTTAGAATCCCTCAGACCGAACTTTGCCAATATCAACATAAATTTTGATTGGAGTTGTGAATTTGGGGAATTTTATGCGCGCCCTTCGTAAAATTAAAAAAAGCGAGCTTTGGTACGTATAAAACGGAATCGATGGGCTTTTTTGAATTTTATGGCTTATTGGAATAAGTTTTTTTTACATAAACTACCGAATTTAGGTTTCCGCTGAAAAGCCTATCGATAGCCAAATTTTAATATTTATTAGTTTTTTAACCGTGAGTTTGATGACCCTTTAGAAACCTAAGGAGAATTTTCAACATCTGTCAACATCATACAAATATACGTCGTATTATTATTGTTTATTTCTCTCTATACATTTAGTATCCCCAAATATTTGTGAACAACAACTAAGCAGTTATAGCGCAATATTCGCAGAAAATCGATGGGGTTACGTTATTATCATGAAAAACGATATCAATTCAGAGAAATCATAACGGAGATGTCGATAATTCTCATAAATATTTACTGTTTATTCAGACTACTAGGACTACGTACGCCAACATTGACTCTATTATATACATACGCACACACAAACATATAATTAGCCCGGTTTACACGCACGCTCTTTCGCGCGCGATTCGGCTTTCACGCGGGAAAGAGCGAGCATTTAAACGATGACAGAGAGAACGAGATTGCGCGTCCACTCCGCACACACTCCAACGCGCCACGCTTTCCTTCGTTCAATCGCGCGCGATTATCGTTTACACGCACAATCTTTCCTCTTTCCTCAAAGACGCACGAATAATCGCGCGCGAAAGAATAAGTGCATAAAAAAACGTGACAAAACAATCCCTCGCGATTGCGCGCGCGTGCTTTCCCGCGTTCAATCCCGCGCACTCAATCACGCGGTAAAGAGTGTGCGTGTAAACCGGGCTGTTGTCGATAGTCTTATGAAAATATGACAATTCATAGTCATGAGTAAAATTGGCCCTTGTTATGGCCCTTCTTTTTCTTATTGGACTAATGATTAATTTCTGACTTAAAGCATATTTTTACTTTTGTTTTGGCTACTCTTATTTATTATAGCCGTTGATTAGGGCTTTTAAAAGGTTTCTTATTTTAATTAAAATAGAAAAAAAATATCTAGATTAATTAATTTTATAGCTAACTACATAATTATTTTAATTGGAAAATTCAATAACGTAGCCCATATTGATAATTGGGTGCCATAGAAATTAACAAAAACAATAGTTTGTACCACAAATAATATATTACCATGCACGAAAGCCTTTATATCAATACAATAAAGTAACAATTAAAAAAAATCTGAGCTCCACGTGAATACCATCAAGAATGTAATTTAAAATTTAATTCCAAACAAATTAACACAACAATTGACAAAGAAATGTATATTCTAATACACATATGCCTTCAATTTCCTTGACGACTTCATATGGCCGACCTCGAGTGCTTCCCAAATACGAGGGAGTGCATATAGCTGAGATTTTCAATAAACCGACGGCAATATTTCTGAAGGGGCCGACTAGTGCTCTAAGTCAAGTTTTATGAGCTATCGGACAAATACATCTTCGAATTTTATACGGACTCACGGACATGTTCCATTTATTTTATTAACGATAACGGTTGAGGTGTTTATGTGTGATTGATTTATTTATAAATTTTATAGTACAAAGAGGTTATAGGAAATAATAATGATTTTTATTATTCCTCTAGGGAAATTTTTGAGATATTGATTTCAGATATTGCTTTTCTCTTTTCTCTAAGTATAGCATATAGCTTTTAAGTATGACGCTTATGATAGTATTCACAGAATTACAGAAATAAAAAAAAATATCATGAAAGCATGAATGTTTTTGGAAAACACAGCCTCTTATTTCTATTTATTATAAATATAAAGAAAATAATTGACTATACAAGTCAAAAAGCAGAACATGATATATCGTCGAAATATTAAGATTTTAGGACGACATAAACAAGCTAAGTTTTGGGTTAGACGATATCGTATAACCGTAGCCTCGAGGTGTACCTACACTAGTCTCCTTTTAGTATATTAAATTACTAAAATATAACGTATTATTTGATAAAATTATTACAATATTACTTTCTTATAAAAATAGAGCCATAAGCATAAAGCAACGCTAAGCCTAATATGTACTTTTAAAACCTTAAATTCAAGCAAGGCTAGCTAGTTTGGAGGTTTTCAAATTAGAAAGAAAACAATAAAACAGAATTACATAATTTGCATACCTATATATGCCAAATGTATGGGACATTTCTAATGCGACTGATTTTACCAACGCGTTTGAAAAACAGTCGCATTTAGCAACGGCCTGATAGCATTCGATACCAAATAGGAACAATTTGGATATTAGTTTTAAATTTTAATATTTTTGAATTTACATAATGTTTGCCTATTCAACGCTTTCCCAACCCGACATAGAAAGCACCAAAGATGTAAATTCATTTTAATAACATGCCATTTCAAATATGCAGGACATTCAGGCGATATGAAAATATGAAAGAAGCAAGTCGTAAAATTCGAGTTGCTCAAGAAATCGCCTTGTAAAATAGAACATTCCGCTCCCTAACCAACAATACGTATTTGCATTGTAAATACCACGAGACGGTAAAAAGTTGATACTTCTGCGAATAAGTAACAAATATAGAATGTAACTAGTTTTATACACATACTTAGGTATTAGAAACACATAGAAATTAAACTTCTAAAATGTGATTGCTCTTTAATAACTTTTATAATTGTAAAGCCGATAAAGAGGGGATAAATTTTCTACTACTAAAAATAGGTCGGAATTATGAGTTATCTGGATTAGGTTTTGTCGTCAACTTCACTAGCGTGTCGTTATACAAAGCCTGCGATATAACTTACCGTCTGTTTATTCAGATGTTTTCTTGTGACAAAATGTAGAGTAGTCCTTGTTAAATATTTCATCTAACTCTATATTAGTGTAGCGATTTATACATGCAAATATGACACACATACCTATTGCATATTTGCATTTATACGTATTACCTATTATAAAATAGGTTCAATTATTAATTTTGCTCCTGCTTTAGGAGTAATATTTTTAAACTAAATAGATATTGGTTTAATAAAAATAGTCTAAGTCTAGTAACAAGATAGAAATGCCCTTGATTTACATAATTAAATAAGCCACGTGCCGTCAGAACGTATTAAAACATCCCAAATATTACATTACCATGTTTAAGCCACTTTAACAATTTTCAAGTATTCTCCAAAGTTGCTAAAACTTTTATTACCGGCTTATTCTTTACGTTTTTCGCTCAGCTAAACTAGACATAAGAATTGTAAAGGCATTTTCTGAATTGAATTTTTGGAAGTGAATTTTTAGGTAGTTTATGCCCCACGACTCGCTTGGGAGAATATTAAATGACGTGCCTATTGTAACACCGATCGTGTATTTTTGCCTTTAAAACGTGATTGGCTTAAATATTGCGGGATTTCAATGATGGAGCAGACGCTTTGTGCTGTCGAGTGTTGCCTTAATTTGAATATGTACTGTTTTTGTGCTCGTCTTTGTTACTTCTTCATCGATATTTGCATACTTTTTTAATTGAGCCTGCTAAATTCAATTGGATTCTGTAACGTTCATGAAAAATAATTTTGTCAAGCATTTTTGATATCGTATGTTTTGATGTGTTAAATTTTAAATATATTTACGAGTATAGGTACTAGTTGGAAGGATGGTTGCCAGTTCAAGTGTTGTGCTTGAAACTTAAAGTTACTCAAAGTTTAAATGCTTGGAGACCATTCAAAAATAACGTAAAGGTTTTTCATGCGTTCCATTTAACGATGAAGAAATATGAGTTTTTTTTATTTTAGTCATGTTTTAGTTCAGAAAATAGTCGAACACATATTTTTAGAAATTATATAATTTCTATGCCATATATTTAAAAGATAGAAACAGAAAATAAAATTAACGTTGAAATTCATAATCATTCGTAGTGAAGCCCTACATTGTACTTAAAATATGTCAATATTCTCCTATACTAAGAGAATTTACTCATGTTAACATAGCGGTATCTTCCTAGTTCCTACACAATAACCTAATACGGACCTAAGCCCTTTGTTTGTATTGTTACAGACCCTACGAGCTCGCTCTAGATTCCTTTGAATTCAGTTCATGTGAGTGTAGGGAATATATAATTATTTTAAGCAACATTTTCGCATATATATATATTAATGGTAGAATATTAACAAAATTATTATTTAATAAGTATTTTAAGTTTTTGTAGAGTACTTTTATAATAAGTTTAGTAATGCCCAAAAACCCCAAGTAGTTGGATTTCTGGCATCTGTATATAAAAATAAATAAGGCATGATGAATTTTATCAATTACATGTGATTACGTATCATAGATGATATTATAATCCTATTAAGTGGTTATACATACGTGCATTACAATTTACATGCATTTCAAAGTTGCTTATAAATGAACAAATGGATTTATTCTTCTAACTTCATAACTTTGCTTCGTAACTTTTTTATCTTTTACCTTTATTTATCTTACACATAATATAACTGTAACTGCAGGGTATGATAATTATCATACCATACCCTTGATAATATCTGATCACGTGCTATCGGTCATGACGTCATAGGGGCACATACACGCCTCATTGAATAAAGGTTTAAGTTAATCGTCAGTTTATCTTGCTCAGTTGCTCTTTAGGGCCATTTGATTCGATACGTGATGAGAATTAAATAGTTCAGACGCTGAAATTTAATGAGCTATATGCCTATAAATGGTATTTTAATCACTGCTTGGATAAATGCGAAGTACATTTTAAATTTAAATATTGCTTACTAATATTTTAAATGCGAAAGTAACTCACTGTCTGTCTCTTCATGAATTTCACGAGCGAAGAAGCGGGCAGAGCTAGTACATATAATAAACAAAAGTAAAAAACCTAAACCAAACCACCACGGAAAAAGTAGATAAACAAATTGAATATGTTGCTGTATGCAATATTATAGTAAACATATTAATTTGTTATCCAAAAAAGGTATGCATTTTCCAAGCAAAACCGCAGACACCAGCTAGTCTTATAAAATCTTAATCTCCTAAGTGACTTTCCACAGCTTTATTTCGCGTTTCCCTGTTACAGTAAAACAAATAGTCGAATTCCGTTAGTAAAGTTAATTTTTTAGCCGTAGGAAGTCTGCAACTGATCCATCATTCGTGTCACGGCTTATTTTGATGAATATTCAACATTCATTCGATCATTAATCCCAATTATTTGAACGACGAAAAACATTTATGTACTTTAGTTAAGTAATTAGTTGTATTTTATTATTTTTTTATCAAAATATCTATAATATAAAAATGAATCGCAGTGTTGGTAAGCGTATAACTCAAGAACCGCTGAACCGATTTCGTTAATTATTTTTTTGTAATATTCCTTGTACAAGTACAAGGATGGTTCGTCAGGAGAGAAAACGTAAACGTAAACGTAGGTAATGTACCACGAGCGAAGCCGGGGCGGACTGCTAGTTCTATATAACATCGTAATATTCTTCTTAAAATCCTTATTGTTTTTTTTTATAAAAAAAATGTTTAGATAAATAGACTTGTTGCTGAGATTAAATTGCTTCATTTGTGCTTTTTAGATTTAAGACTAGTTGGTACCTTTACTCATTGTCTAATAATGGTCTGTAATTATTGAAATTATTAATAGCATAGCTTTAGAAGCTACCGACTCGGGAAGTTTTTCGCAATTGTAAACAGGCCAAAATGCTAAATGCAAAACAAGCGCCTGCTATATGACTACATATACCTTTATTCGGTATTAGGCATTATCGACACACATATTCATTAACGGCATTAAAATTTGTTTTTTTAACAATTTTTACCTATGAGTCCCTAAATATGGCTGCATAAGTACGTATAATATATACGTAATATGAAGACAATATTCCTGGTGTGCTTTCAAGGTAGAAAGCTCGCATGGGATTGGGTGATGGGTTTCATTTACTATAAAATTAGTACCTTATAATTGGCAGTAGTAATGCTGTAATAAACCTCCATAGCATATGTCAAAAAATATTTTATTTTTAATTTTATAGTACGCTTTATTTACATGTTCAGCATAATTTATTATACATTGAAAACTGCTGTGCTCCGCGGTTTCACCCGCGTGGCTCCGCTCCTGTTGGTCTTAGCGTGATGATATATAGCCCATAGCCGTCCTCGATAAATGGGCTATCTTAGATATTTTTCGATTTATCGAGGACACCGAAATAATTTTTCAAATCGGAGCAGTAGTTACTAAGATTAGCGCGTTCAAACAAACTCTTCAGCTTTATAATATTAGTATAGATTCCAAATATAAAAGAAGAACAGAAGGGATTAGCTCATTAACAACAGAAGGGATTGATGTCGCGTAAGAAATATTAAAATGAATAAACCATAAATAATTAATACAATAAAGATGAAACGGGTTAATAATTAATTCAATACATCTAAGGAAGCTTAAAAGAAAGGTTAACAAAGAGCCTACAGCTTATGTTTTAAATTAAGCAGTTAATGAATAATGCCCCCGGCTACAGTATCGTTATTTTTAATTTATCCCTTTGGAGTGTTAAATTCTTATACTACGATTATCTAGCGGTTGTAAACAAGATTGTAGGTTGGGGATAGTAGGCTTTGTTCCAGAAACATCGCCTTAATGTGGACATGTAGCAAAAGGCAAACTTTCTGTGGTTGTAATAGGTAAATAAATCAAAATGTAAACATAAAAATTAAATAGCCGATCTAGGAAAATTGGTGTGATTTTTAAAATAATTATTATTTCATGATGTCACCTATTTAAAACATTTTTAAGCTATATTTATATTTAACTTTCTAAATGTATATAATGAGGTATTTTTTCGCTTGGGCTATAATCTAATGTTCACTACATAGTGAATATATAAGATCACTCAGAAGCCTGAACTAAGCTAATCGTAGAACTACAATAGAACTTGACTTCAAGTAAGCTCGTTTAATTGTATAATTACCTTTTCTATGATACTCGGGAATGAATTACAAATCATTGACATTGAGAAAAAATAACTGCAAAAGTATAAAACTCCAACAAAACAGGCAGTTCACAAGAAAACAAAACTAGGAAGTAAATATCAATTTGACAATGGTTAATTATATTTGATGGACACATCCGAAAATGAATTTCCTTTGTTCATAACGAAATTAATTTCATTCAGAAAGACAGAAAATGGCCTTGTCAATTAAAAATTGTCTTTCATCCGGTTTAGTGAAAGAAAAACGGTGAATTTATTATAACCGCGACATCGTGTATTCGATTCAGAATTTATACGACCAGATTGAAGCAGTATTTATCTGTAGGTATATGCTTAAAATTCAATACATTTGCACTTAAATTTCTAAAAAGTTATTAAGCTAATTTAAAATTGTGACTGAATATTGCAATAATCTTTAATATTGGAAATTAAATAGTAATTAGTGTAGTAGGAACTTACTGTCTTCCTTTTTATTTGAATGTATCTATTATTTACAAACTTAGCTGCAAGAGGCGTAATAAATAATATTCAACAAATAAACAACATATAATTATTATATTATTGCCTCACTTGTAGTAACTGGCTTTAGAGGAATTTTAATAACTATTAAATAAAATAAGTATTCCGTTTCAGCAATGTAGGAAACTTTATCATTGATATTGAACAATCCTAATATCCACCCGATTATTAAAAAATTTTCACGTATAATTTTTTGTTTCAGGTCAATCCGGACGAAGAGTCCGGAAAACGCAAGAGTTAAGCGATGAAATTAAAATTTACTAACTCGTAGAGCCATGTGTTAGCAAGCTTAAACTTCAAAATGAATTTTTAAAAGTTCACAATTTGCCCAAACCACGACAGCGTTGTAACATGTAACATGAACAATGAACATATTCACCACAAAACTAATTAATTATACTTAAATGAGGGGAATTTTGTACAATTTATCATATCAATGTTTTATATCGATGTTAGCGATTTAACTCCCGTATATAAATATATTTGGGGATTTAATTTGTGGCCGTGATCAATATTTAATTATTCGCTCGGTTAGCTATTTATTTTGCTCCAACGATGCGTGTCATTTCGTTGAGTACTAACAAGCATTGTGATTCCGATAATGTTTTCACAATGCCTCATTACATTTTTAATTTTATCTCATGGTTTTTCTTTCTGTCCATATTAGCCTAGTTTGATAGTTTAATGCATATTTATTTTTTTTATCAAATAGTACTAGTCGTAGGATGCAATAAGGGATGAAGGGTTAAATTCTTTATGACAATTTTGCGCTATTCTTTCGTAATTTTTAAATGCAGATAATTCATTTTTATCTCACCAGGACGAAGATGAATCAAATGTTATGATTTAAGTCTGCCTTTATTATTTACTACCGAGCTCTCCAATATTGTATAAGAATACAATGTAACCTACATTTAGTTGTTATTTCAAGGCTCACAAGTCGCTTAGGTATATGCTACACTGCAGAGGAGTATTCCCTTAGTAGTAGATCTTAAATTCTAACAGGATAAATAGAACAATTGATCTTTTTTTTCCTTATGTAGAGAATGTTAAGAGCTATGTGTTTATATTATTATTAAATTAAAATCTATTTGATTTTAAAGGCTCAATTTACGATCTGTAATATTGTTCTACTAGCTGCGTGCCGCGGTTTCACCCGCGTGGCGCCGCTCCTGTTGGTCTTAGCGTGATGATATATAGCCTATAGCCTTCCTCGATAAATGGGCTATCTAACACCAAAAGAATTTTTCAAATCGGTCCAGTAGTTCCTGAGATTAGCGCGTTCAAACAAAAAAACAAACAAACTCTTCAGCTTTATAATATTAAGTATAGATTTAAACAGCATTTAATTACATATATTGTTTCAGTTCAGTCAAATGACTTATTAACTATATAAATTATAATTATAAATGATAACCAACATCAAAACACAAGATACACGCAGTTAATCACGGTTTATGTCACCCGTAGTTAGATTGATCGCTAGAACTGTTGATAACGCCAATCAGTCGGTTAAACAGCACTGGAAGCGGCTAATGTTGTGGTATCGGGTATGAATAGTTGGTATACTGATTATTGTTTATACTGTGGAATATGTGTGGTTATGGCGGTTATTTTAAGGATGGATTATTGCGAGGGAATGGTAGAGATCGTTAAGCTTGTAAGGACATGGTAGAGATCGTTAAGTTTTGCTTTTTAATTTATTGTATGCCTTTTGATTAAGCATTTTGGAAATGCATTTTTATTCAGTATGTGAATCAGCACTACTATATGAATAGAATGAGCATTCGTTCGTTTGATGTACCTAAATGCACCGTAAGTATATTATTAAAGCCTTCTTTAAATTAAATAAATCGTTACCTTTATATTCTTGTTATCAAAATTGTAATAATTCTGGAAACCAATGAGGGATTACGGATATCCGCTCAGACTCTTGACTCTTCCAAGTTCCACGTAACAAAATTGTACTATCGTTAATCTAAATTGACCGTATACAAGATTTTTGTAATCGTTATTAAGTACTTATAACAATTTTTTTTCATGTCGAATCAAACAAAAACATGCGTCAAATGTATTTAATATTAATTTAGAAATATAATTAATGCAATTTATAATTATTTGAAAAATAAAAAAGTGGTGGTGGCATTGCTATGAAAAGTCCGAATGCTATGGCACCCGTTACACGCTCAATCCAGATCACGATCCAAGTCAGGTGACAGATTGACGAATCTTTATGTGGATCGTCGCGACATTAGATGGTCAATCCAGATCATATCAGTCCACTGTTCGACATTGTCAAATGCACACGCATTCACAACCACTAAATAGATCTGAATAATAGGCAATAATTTTTATTATTTTTGCTAGGCAATAATTATTATTATTGCCTGTTATTTGAAAAAACGCGTGAAGAGGAAACGCTGGGTTAAACCGTGGCTACTAAAAAGGAACATCTATACACATTCGAACTTGTTAGATGAAATTTATAGTACGGAAGAGGAAGAGGACCTACGCAAATTACTACAGGATGAAGGAGGCATGTTTTGATCATCTGTTAAAAATGGTTACACCTGTGTGTTGTCATCCCATACCATCGCGCTCCGAACGCAGACTGACGTAATTTGACAGCATGTTACATTACACGATCAATCTGGATCTCGATCAAAGGATCGAGATCGTTGATTTCTAAAAATCTAGATATTTTCTGATCAGATTTTACGATTCGTCAATCAAATACATTACACAGTCAATCTGGATTGAGATCAATGATCATGATCAAGGATCACATTCTAGATTGAGCGTGTAACGGGTGCCTATGGCACGCGAAAGACGCGGGTTCGAATTTTCGAAGCAGGCTGAAGTATAATACAGACCTAAGTCTTAGAACATATTAAGTAGTTTCACATTTTTAATCTATTTATGAATACTTTCAAATTTTTATCTATTATACAACACATTTTATTATACTATTAAAAGCTCTATCCACTATAGGTACGTACAGCGGCTCAAATCTCTCGCCTGCGGATTCTCCGCCCTTTGTGACAGTCAAAGCTAATTTGCTGCTCTCTTGTTCCCGATAATTAGACGGCCGGAGGAACACCCAGTACATTGTTTCATTAACAACGTAAACTTCTACGCTTTCGTGGCTTTGCAGTTTTACAATTAGGTCCCATTTGAGATTTAAGACCGTGGTTAAGTCAATAAGAGCTTGGTCATATTATATTGCATATTAATATTGGGTTTATCACTACATAGTATAAAACAAAGTCGCTTTCCCTGTCCCTATGTCCCTATGTCCCTTTGTACGCTTAAATCTTTGAAACTACGCAACGGATTTTGATGCGGTTTTTTTTAATAGAATAGATAGAGTGATTCAAGAGGAAGGTTTATATGTATAAACCTTCCAACATCCATTAAATAGTGGAGAAGTACTGTTATTTTTGAGGTTTCTAATGTGATGTCGTAAAAAATTACATTTTTTCCGCTTACATTGCAAACGCAGGCTGAACCCTACGAGTTTTATCAAAATAATGTACTAAGTATTATACACATTGAAAAGGTCTACAGAAAAGTCCGCGATGGTATATGTCTATCTCTTATGGATAACCCACAATAACTTTTTTTTGTCATTTACTTTTTACGACAAATAATGGCTAATTTTCGATGCGATTTTAACCAATACAGCATTAATCCTTAACCAATTAAATACCTTGAATACATTGTTCATTTAATATAGATCTATATGGCCCTTTACACCGTATGATTTAAGTAAATATTTTCGAAGATATTACAGATTTAAAAATTGCGGGACGTAGCGTTTGCGGCGGTACCGGCCGGCCGCCCGGCTATCTATTTTATACCCGTGCGAAGCTGGAGCGGGCCGCTATGTTTTTATATACAACGTTCACAGTTTTTCTGTAGTGTATTTAGTATCAGCATTGCACCCGTGCGAAGCCGGGGCGGGTCGCTAGTCATGTACTAAAATGCAAATAACAAACATGATAGCAAAGCAAATAATCGCCAGAATTTCCAATATGCGCGCCGAAAAATAAGTGCATACGTCAAATTCGTCGGGTGAGCCACGTCCATACTGACCAAGCTGCTTCAATTGCTTCACGAGGCTGCTCGCTCTGTGGGAACCTACCTATTAAGGAGTATTAAAGCTTGATTAAAAATAAACTGTTTTAGTCCTGTCCATTAACTAATAAAACATCATCTAAAATAGGTATCAAATTAACAAATAATGTCTAAAATAATAATTTAAACGAACAGCTTACACCACATCCATTTCTTGAAAAAACTTTCAAAATAGGTACTTAAGTCAAAATTGCCTAAAGCGAACCCCACGAAGCAATTCACTAAATTAAACCCGTTATACAAAGATTACCTCTTTAATTTCACGTCAGGGCAATTTTTAGCGAGTTTATTTTATACACTTTTTAAGACTATTACGAGAAACACGGTTGGTGCTAATTACATAATAATTACAAGACGAAACACTGGCCGTAATCAGAGTGGAGACCGGGACACTAATTATTGTAAATTGAACCTTATTCTCCACTAACTCTTTGAAAAGAATTACAGTACACAACTGTACAAATAAGTCTTGCTCGGTCGTTTTTCTAACGCGCAATTTGCGTTAGTACAAACATATAGCGAAAGGTGTATGCAATTACTCAGTGTTTAATGAAATAGTTGTATTGAATTGTATTTTTATTGGCATCTGGCGTGTGTATTTTTATAGCATTAATATCAAAGATTAAAAATTGTGGCGACCACAGTTGACAGATATAACCTGCAGTTAGGAAACTAAGCTCCTATGATGAAATTATAACGTAAGCACTATTGAAGCTATATAGGTGCCGCGACCTTCGCTGTTCGAAAATGTCAAAAAATCAGTAAACAATGTACAGCGTAGGTACCTAAGAGCTATCGTATATATTATTATGGCTACAGTTGTATAATATGTGTAAGTTGAATAATATTGTGAAATTAATAAATTATGATTACTTATGTAAACTTTAATATAGGTCAATAGAAACGCAAAAAATACAGCTACTAAAGTGGAAACAACATTCAGAGCAATTAGTTGAGCCATAAATAATAATATTTTATAGCCTTATTCTTTAATTACTGCTAATAATAATTTATAGGATAATGAATTCATTATAACTTAGACTAATTAACAAATAAGATAATCGCATTGTTACTTGTTAGTAGGTAATATAACTCACATATATTATAAGGAGGTAACGTTTGTGAGTTTGTCACGTTGTAATAGATAATCACAGTTTCTACTGAACAGATTTTAAAAATTAGTTTGAGTGGAAAGCCACGTTATTTGTATACACGTTATTTGTATACATAACTAGTGGTCCGCCCCGGCTTCGCCCGTGGTACATATTTACGTTTTCTCTACATAAAAACCATCCTCGTACTTCAAGGAATATAACAAAAAAAGAATTATCGAAATCGGTTCAGCCGTTCTCGAGTTATGCGCTTACCAACACATTTTGCGATTCATTTTTATATATAAGAGAAGATATGCTATATTTTGCAAACTGCGACGAGCGAAGCCGGGACGAGTGGCTAGTAAGTAATGGTAACATTATATACTACACTAGTGGATGCAACCACAAATTGCCACTCTTCACAACATTCCTTTATGTAAGTCAGAAAAATAGCCATTGTGCTAATCCAGACTATCTCTGTGACAAATTTCATACAGATTGCATCCGCTTTTTTACGCGAGAGATTTATAAACATTAATGTATATAGGTACATTTTCTCTGTGTATAATGTGTAAGGTACAAGGTATTAATAAAGGATAGAATCTAAATTTTGTTCCATATTAAACCTCAGCCAACTTGAAGATGTAATGAAGCCATTGTAATCCTTCGTGTAGTGGCACAATAATGTGGACGTGTGTGATTTATTGTTAATACGTTGTACAATGACGATCACAAACACATGCACACTTGACGTATGGCTGGAACCGGGGACGGTTAGTAGTCTGTGGTTTAGATGTGGTTTGGGTAAAATAGAATGCTATATTCTATATATGTTGGGGATAGACAAGGTGAACGTAGGTATATGTATGGTAGAGTCCAACAGGAAAGAGATTTCAATACGGGTTTTTTGATTGAAACTTTTTTATAGGCTGGGAGATTAATAGACTGGGGTAGAAGCCTTTAAAAATAATGAAAAGATAAAAAAAATCGCAGTCGGATGAAACCCATTAGAAAAGGAGGGGAATATGATGAAAATAAAAGGAAAAATAAATTACGGTCAATCCGAGTTCGGGAAGTGGGAGGGGGGAGCTTTTAAGAGAAAAAAATGGTTTCTCCTGATTTCCGACAAAACTACAAGTCCTATAGAAAAAAGTTCAATGGCAAAGTTGTAGGTAATTAAAAGTTCTACAACTTTTGTATTCACAATTTTTTCACATAACCTAAAAATTTAGGTGAAAAATTCAAAAAACCAAGTTTTTGGTCTTTTATTTTTATCTACTTCAAAATTTATTTTTTTTCGACGAAATTTGGTGGAAACTTACTTTATTATGTCCCAAATACACTGTAATTTATTTGATTGAAAATATTTATTTTTTCGCCTTATTTTGAATTAATACCAAAAAAACAACCTAATTTTCAATGGAAAAGTCACCCGTCAAAATATCAGCTTTTTTCAAAAACTTGGGGTGCCTTTTATTCATTGAAATCTCTACTTTCATATGGTGTAAAAAAAAATAAACACCACTATAGTAAATGTTCTCAGGAAATGCATACAAACAGTGTAATAATGAGCTTTTACTAAATCAGGCACACTTCTTGAACTCTATATCTTCTCTTGTATCGGCTTTTCGGTAATATTTCAAAAGAAAAATAATTATCTGTCCTAAGTTTAATATTTTACAGCATATTCAAAAGCAAAATGATGTCGATAAAAACATTTCAGGTAGTTCGAGAAGTGTGCCTGATTTAGTAAAAGCTAATTTTCACACTGTTTGTATGCATTTCCTGAGAACATTTACTATGGTGGTGTTTATTTTTTTTACACCATATGAAAGTAGAGATTTCAATGAATAAAAGGCACCCCAAGTTTTTGAAAAAGGCTGATATTTTGACGGGTGACTTTTCGATTGAAAATTAGGTTGTTTTTTTGGTATTAATTCAAAATAAGGCGAAAAAATTAATATTTTCAAACAAAAAAATTACAGTGTATTTGGGACATAATAAAGTAAGTTTCCACCAAATTTCGTCGAAAAAAAATAAATTTTGAAGTAGATAAAAATAAAAGACCAAAAACTTGGTTTTTTGAATTTTTCACCTAAATTTTGAGGTTATGTGAAAAAATTGTGAATACAAAAGTTGTAGAACTTTTAATTACCTACAACTTTGCCATTGAATTTTTTTCTATAGGACTTGTAGTTTTGTCGGAAATCGAGAGAAACCATTTTTTTCTCTTAAAAGCTCCCCCCTCCCGCTTCCCGAACTCGGATTGACCGTAATTTATTTTTCCTTACATTTTTATCATATTCCCCTCCTTCTCTAATGGGTTTCATCCGACTGCGATTTTTTTTTGTTTCAAAAATTATCTACTCTAGTCTATAAGTACGTTACGTAAATATGTCTATATTAAGTCTGGTGCCAACACATAAGTTATTAATTAATCGTTTTGAATTTAATTAATATTTTGGTTGTTTCCTTTCAGAAACCTGGCAAGTATCATACGAGTGTATTTTTATTTATTTATGCCTTTGCTTTTCTTTTATAATAAAATTAGAAAAACAACCTATAGCTAGTTTAAAAAAATACTCTAACTAGCCCTTTAACTTTTAATAAACTAATATTTTACTTCCGAACTTCTAATTCTGCCATCATCTACACGCCCTTTACGGTCAGATCAACAAACAACTAACTTCAAGATGTTTATTCCTTGTCAGCTAGGGTGTAGAACTAGAAGGAGTTAATTACAAACCCAAATGACCCTCGCTTCTGTTATGATGACATAATGGGTCTTAAACTTGCTTGAATTCGTCTTAATTACAATTCGGGACAATTCATAATAAGTTTTTACTCTATAGCTTTGATTTGTATGAAATACTAGCTGCGCTCCACGGTTTAACCCGCGTGGCTTCGCTTCTGTTGGTCTTAGCGTGAGGATATATAGCCTATAGCCTTCCTCGATGAATGGGCTATCCAACACCGAAAGAATTTTTCAAATCGGAAAAGTAGTTCTTGAGATTAGCGCGTTCAAACAAACAAAACAACTCTTCAGCTTTATAATATTATATGTAGTATAGATTTTCCAGGTCGTGTTATATTTTGTGACCCTCGGTTCTGTAATGAACTCTTTGAAACGTGTTTCCAATAATGTTTTGCACACGTGTACCCTTTTGATAGAAAACATCTATTTGAACAAATTTATGAAATTTTATTTAATTTAAAATGTTTATTTTAAACTTGCTGCATAAGAACATTTTTTGCTAGTCAAATTTACGTACAAAATGTAAATAAGGTACTAAGGACTGTGCTGTGCAGAGGAAAAACGTATTATATTACCTAACCTAATTTTTGTTAGAGGTTTCGTATACAAAGCAATTAAAGTTAATTTGGATTTGCAATAAAATTCCAATATTTCTTCCGAAATCCGGCCTATCCAAGCAAATGTAATCCATTGACTTGAGATCATACACTTATACAATAATCCTGGTTCGAGATGACTTACTACAGATTAGATAGTAATACTATCAAAGGCTAAGTTCTCATAGCCTAGCTCATTCATGGAGATGCAATAATCCTAACAGAATATTGCTACACAGCATGATATTCTGTATCAGTATGATGGAACATTAATGAAGAACTCCTATTCCTAATTCAATCCCGGAATTATCGTAAAAAGACTCGCAAATATATTTTTTATATTTTCAGTGTTATAATTGTGTTGACTGTCCGGTTAAAGTTTGTCAAAATCGAGTCAAAGGGAGTCGGTTACATACAAACATACAGGTAAAGCCAATAAAGGCGTATCAATAAAGTTTTCTGCTCCAAAAATAGAATTATAGTTTGAGAAAAAAAGCCAGATTGGGATATATATATTTAAGCAACCATACATTTGACCACAAAATTGTAATTTTAGATCATAATTTCGTCGTCTACATGAGCGAAATGCTTCATAAGCCGTTATAAAATGTTTGTTCGTGACCTTTAAAACGCAAAGTATGCAAATGAACCCTCGGCCGTGATGTGACCTACATTATATGAAGAACATATGGCAATCGTCCATTTTGTGCCATTGTTTGAATCTTGCAAACTTCAATATTTTCGCGGGAAGAGTAGAAAAATTTCTGTAGGAAAAATAGCAACAACAGTTAGTAGTATGGATTTAGGAGAGGATTGAGAAGGTGATGAAGTTTGCTGCAATACAGGTCGAGTTTATCGTACAGAGCTACGTCGAATATAGTATGATATCATAGGGGTAGAATTGTTCGATTAAAAGGTATCAGCCTCAAGACTTACTCTAGAAGGTGTTCTTAACATAATGTGTTCATGTTGTTAGTGATGCTGGCTCAATAAATGGAATGGTATTTTTAAAGTATTTGAAGTGAAACTTCTTTATCGGGGGTGGACAAAAATTTTGTGTAACATTTTTGCGTTACGCCGCGCGCGTGACATTTTTGCGTTACGCCGTACTCGTGACATTTTTGCGTTACGCCGTACTCGTGACTATATACATTATACATGTTATATTAAAGTGATCAGCAAAATCAAAGGGTTTGTTTTAATTCTAATTCCAGTGAATTTCTAAAAAAAGTAAATAAGTAATTACATCTATTTTTCTAATACTTAGGTGTAATAATGGTATTTATTTTTCTAAGTTATTTATGATTAACCTCACTTTTTGATTGTATTTTTCAATACACTAACACGTGGGTGGAATTATGGTATCAATTTTTTCTAATACTTGAATGTTGATTGTGGTATTTATTTTTCTAAAATTGTATTTAAAGTTAACCTCAGTTTTTGATTGAATTTTTTAAAACACCAACACGTGGGCGAGATCATGTTATTTATTTTTCAAGTTATTTAAGCTTAACCTCTGTCATAATATGTATATACTATGTGCGTCATTAATTTCTGACTGTTTCGAGATTTCGACATTAGGAATTTATATTTATTACCTCTATTGTTCGAACAAAAATAAGTTACCGCCTTTAAGAACTTGCCGACAATGTAAGTACAGTATTGTTTCTTAGAAAACATTTTAGGAGTATACGATAATAAATCTATGACTCACGTTAACACGTGTTTGCTTGATTGGTGTTCAATTATGATTTTGTGAATTCAATATTTATAAGAATAAACCTCAAACTCTTTATGTCCAATCAAAATCCGCCTAAGTCGAAATCCTTTATAAGTTGAAAACTCTATATAACTCGAATTTTTTGGCGTCTCCCTTGGTCTTTTGAACTACCGCACGAGCTGAGCGAGCGAAGCGAGCGAGTCGCGGCAGTGGCCGGCGTAAATATTCAAATAGGTAGCGAGGAGCGAAGCGACGAGCATCTTAGGTTAACTTTTGAACTACCGCACGAGCCGAGCGAGCGAAGCGAGCGAGTTGCAGTAGCGGCCGATGTAAATATTTAAATAGGTAGCGAGGAGCAAAGCGACGAGCATCTTAGGTTAACTTTTGATTTTTGAACTACCGCACGAGCCGAGCGAGCGAAGCGAGCGAGTTGCAGCAGCGGCTGGTGTAAATATTTAAATAGGTAGCAAGGAGCGAAACGACGAGCGTGTTAGACTAACGTATTTCTGTAATATTGTATACAAGCTGTGCCGCGCGGTTTCACCCGCGTGGCTATGCTCCTGTTGGTCTTAGCGTGATAATATATAGCCTATATTACTCGTGGATAATGTAGCTTTCGAATGGTGAAAGAATTTTTAAAATCGGTCCAGTAGTTTATGAGCCTATTCATTACAATCAATCAAACAAACAAACAAACAAAGTTTTCCTCTTTATAATATTACTGTAGATAGTAAATTATTTTTTGAAAAATAAGGTCATAAAGAAGTTTCACTTCTTACGTGTACTCTAGTACACGCACACATTTTTTTTATTTAAAAATATCCCTATTCATACTAAGTCATATGCTTTACCAGTGTTATTAAATAATTTTTGCAACAAACATAGAATTAAAGTTAAATTTTTAATATACTAAGCATTACCACATATTTAAATTACATTTGACATAACACATTGATTACAATAGCATACAATTCACATACTGAAAGAAAGAAAGAAAGAAAGAAAAGAAAGAAAAACGTTTATTTAATGGCACATAGCCTCACACGTACATAATGAAAAACAATTTATACAATACTTATATGCTACAATACTACTACAATACTTACTTACTACAATACTTAAAAATACACATAATGCTATATATTTATACTGCGACTGCCGCGTAAATGATATCGTTTTATATAAAGAAAAAGCCATTAAAAGACTTTGTGTCCCGTAAATCTTCGTATGCACTTATAAATCCCAAGCAGTGTCACTATTGCTGTCCTGCGAACTGTTTCAATCTGAGACGTGACTTGGTGAACGGAAACTGTTTTCGCGTGTATGGTTAGCTTGTGCGATTTATTTTAATAATATTCTGTGTGACTTATTTATGAACAAGCTTTTTAACCGCAGATCCGAGAGGAACAAAGGAAATTCGAAGTAATAAAATTGTTCCGTTGGGCCGCGAAAAACAGGAAATATGCATACAAACAAACAAACACACACAAATTATTTATAAAAATAATAGAGATTTAACCACTTATTTACAAACACTAGTTCTATCCCTTTAGTCCCTTGTTTATCTTGACGAGAGGAAAACAGAACTTTACTCTATTATTTATTTTGTATTTATCTTAAAATAGAAAGTAATTGGAATGCTAAACTTAGTACGTAGTTAATGGAAGTCTAATATTCTTCGTAAAGCCTAAACGAAAAGTTTCTAACTCCTCTGTAGGTACATATCGATTGGAAAATCCCTTTTTGCGTTGCTAGGTATATTTTCTTCGTGTCTTATACGTCCTAAACTCTAAAGTAGGTAGCTAATGTTTTGTAAGTAGCTCGGTTCTCAAACACTGTCCCAAAAATGCTTAACGTCCGCGTCTCAATAAATAATGTCGATACAAATACGTATCTAGTACTTCTTCAGGCTGAAAGATAGCGTGTTCTAAGCAGACCTTTAAAGAGACCACTATTAAGAAAAAGCCAATAAGTCTTCCTATATGAAAAACTAAGCATTTCAGCAGCTCAAGGAAACTAAGCATTTTATCGTAAGGAACGAGCACGAAGCATTCGATTTACGAGGCCATGAATTCTGGCTCGTTTATCTTTTATCTTGCACCATCATTATTTATATTTATTCTCTGATGAACTTTTATGAATCCCGTTATGGCCGTTTTATTGATGCAATCAATGGAAGACAATAATTGATTAGTGTAACTTGGTAAGTGGAGCTGATTCTTATTATTTATGGACATTATCAGTGCTCAGTTTATTGTTAATTATTATTTTCACGTAACATTAGCAGTGTTTTGTTTGATACTAGTTGTCCTGGCAAACGTTGTTCTGCCTTATTCTTATCACTTTGGGGTATGAAAAATAGATGATGGGTCGTACGGGTGATTGTGTGGGTGGGATATTCAAGAACTTCCCAATAGGTACATTTCACGTTCAATTTGATTGACACGAGATTTAGAGAAAAGATAGATAACAGATTTCTAAATTATCTCAATCATCATCTTCTCTATTTAACTATGGAGTAAAATAGAGTAATATATAAAGAGTATATATTATAGATCTTAAGTGTTAAAGAGGCATTTTACTGGATTTTAATTTTATTAAATATGCATAATGCATGTGTAATCTGACCCGCCTTACCTTGGTTCGTTAATTAAATACAAAATTCCTAAGGACATAATAGTTCCGTTTGTTAATAGTCAAGTAATTAGCTTGTTAGAAAAGCTGCATTTTTAAGCATATTTAAGCATTCTAGAATAAACGATAATATATTATAAAATAATTAAACTAGGTAATAATTAATATATTATAAAATAATTAAACTAAATATTATAATTAAACTAAGTACCTATATTATACGTTATTGCAAAATATTATTTCAAAATATAACAGGAAAATGGTTATCTTATTATTTAATTTTAGTGTAGTTCTTCAAAATTAATATTGATGAAGAAAAATTTTGGTAGCATTTTTGTCTCTCACTAATGTACATATACAGGGTGTAATCGTTAAGTGTGCACAGGCGATTTTTCCGTAAGTATTACAGATAACATAAAACTTTAAACTGATATCGAAAGTACTTAACCTAATGAGTAAAATGGCGGTAATAAATTTTTAAAAATAAATCGAGAAATATCAAAAAAAATATCTTTAAACCCTCCCTCCCTTATACATTAAGTATGAAATATGAATATCCCATATACATTTAGTTAATATGAAAGATTTTAGCTTTCTTTTTCTTTTTTTGGTTTTCTGCTTTAATTACTTCGCAAATTTGAAGTGACATTTTCCACGTTTTTCCGGACATTTTCACGCATTTTCCGGAAATTTTCCGGGAATGTTCCGGACATTTTCCGGACATTCCCAGGCATTTTCCGGGGATTTTCCAGGCATTTCCACGCATTTTCCAGACATTTTCACGCATTTTCCGGGTATTTTCCAGATATGTTCCAGGCATTTTCCGGACATTTCCCTGACAAAGCCTGTAAATGTCTGGAAAATGTCTGGAAAATCCCCGGGAAATGCTCGGAAAATCCCCGGAAAATGCCTGGGAAATTAGCGGAAAATGCCTGGAAAATCCCTGCAAAATATCCGGAAAATACGTGAAATTTCCGGAAAATATCAGCAAAATGCGTGAAAATGTCCGGAAAATGCGTGAAAATGTCCGGAAAATGCGTGAAAATGTCCGGAAAAACGTGGAAAATGTCCGGTAAATATCCGGAAAATGTCTGGAAAATATCCGGAAAATGCGTGGAAATTTCCGGAAAAACCGTGGGAAAATCCCTGGAAAATATCCGGAAAATGCGTGAAAATGTCCGGAAAATATCCGGTAAATGCGTGAAAATGTCCGGAAAATACGTGAAAATGTCCGGAAAATGCGTGAAAATGTCCGTAAAATGTCTGGGAAACATCCGGAAAATCCCCGGGAGATGCTCGTAAAATCCCCGGAAAATGCCTGGGAAAATCCCGGAAAATGCCTGGGCAAATCCCGGAAAATAACCGGAAAATGCCAGGGAAATGTCTGGAAAATGTCTGGAAAATATCCGGAAAATGCGTGGAAATGTCCGGAAAAAGCGTGGAAAATGCCTGGAAAATCCCTGGAATATGCCTGGGTAATGCCTGGAAAATATCTGGAAAATATCCGGAAAATGCGTGAAAATGTCCGAAAAAAGCGTGGAAAATGCCCGGAAAATGCTCGGAAAATCCCCGGAAAATGCGTGAAAATGTCCGGAAAAAGCGTGGAAAATGCCACTTCAAATTTGCGAAGTAATTAAAGCAGAAACCCAAAAAAGAAAAAGAAAGCTAAAATCTTTATATTAAACTAGCGGTCCGCCCCGGCTTCGCCCGTGGTATATGTTTACGTTTTCTCTATATAAAAACCATCCTCGTACTTCAAAGAATATAATAAAAAAAGAATTATCGAAATCGGTTCAGCCGTTCTCGAGTTATGCGCTTACCAACACATTTTGCGATTCATTTTTATATATAAGATGTATATGGGATATTCATATATGAAATATGAACAATTGAACATACTTAATGTATGGGAAGGTTTAAAGATAATTTTTTTGATATTTCTCGATTCATTTTTTAAAATTTATTACAGCCATTTTACTCATTAGGTTAAGTACTTTCGATATCAGTTTAAAGTTTTTTGTTATCTGTAATACTTACGGAAAAATCGCCTGTGCACACTGAACGATTACACCCTGTATATGTTAGGTGATCCTAACCGCAAAAAATTATCAACAAGCATATTATATGAACTGGAATGTAACTACATAGTAAGAAAATCTACATGTATTAAATTACAGCAAGCTTAATATTCCTTCAAAATTAATAAAATCCCGGCGTATACTAATATTGTTAGAGCAATACCATTATAAATATTCATAGCATAGTAAAAAGTATCTAGAAGCTCATATCAAAGAATTTTATTTAACATCACTATTAAATATTAAATATGATACATTTGCAAGTAAATGACCTAATGTTGATGCTCAGTAGCTAATAACCGTCCGTAAAGTTTATGTCCTAAACTCCAAGATAAGGATATTTACGACAATATTAAATGAACGTTGCTATGTGGGATGTACGCATAAATGTACGGTCAGCTATTTTTTAGTATTATTTACGGTGTACAAGAATGTGTCCGTGCTAGATAATTTTTAATATCATAAACAGGATTTAATATTCTCCTGTTTAAATACATAGCTAATATAATATATCTTGTAATCTTGTATATGTAGGTATAAGTAAGCGTAACTTCATGAGGCGATAAATTTTGAGCAAATTATAGCTCAAATTTAGAAACTTTGAGTTATACGGGGATATCAGTAGCCTAACACATTTCTTCGATTATATTATAGTTTTTAGATAAAACAATTTGCTCTACCTAGCGTCATCAGACAAGAGGTAGGCAATACGAATTAACGTGAACGACAATATAATTTTCTTTATTCTATACAAATAAAATTCATTTAAAACCTTACAATAAGCCAAGTCAAGGAGGTCACATTGAGTAGACTGTATCACCGAAAAATAAACACATCTTGCCACACTCCCTTGTCAATGTGTTTACAAAATAAAATCGAGTTAAATTGAAACGAGCAGACAATTGCGGGTTAGCCACAAGTCACAACGTAGGGGATGGGGTGTATTTGCATCACATGGGTATGGCAATAACGTGATATTAAATATTAATTGTTAGGATTGGTTAAATGTGTAACAACCTCGATTATACATGTAGATGTCGAATTAGGAAATCAAATTGTGTATATCATGAATTCAAATAATTTTCCTGCTCGCCCAGGTTGGTTCAACATTAAAACTTTAATAAAATATTGCTTATTCGTATCTCATTCAGAAATAATGTACCTTTCTAATGGTGAATAAATCCTTTTAGTACTTCTGGAGTTTATCTGTTAGGTACATATTATATTATGTAAAGCAAAACCTTTCCTCATTATAATTAGTGTAGATGTAAATACATATACTTCTTAATTTTGTTTAATTCAAGTAGGTATTACAAAATACAAATTATTCACCATATTATAGATAATAATTGCTGTTACTATTTTTCGCAAGAAAGGATTTCATGTCTCTACATACTTTCTGGAATTAAATACATAAACCATTATTAATGCAATAATTAATGTAACATGCAACAACCAATCCGGCCGGTACACGTTAAAAAATTAACAAAAAAAGTCAGTCAATGCGAGAGTTCCCCAAAACACACTCGCGTTAGATATCTGAAATACATAAAAGCTTCATACTTTCGTATTTTTATTTCAGTGGGGAGGTGAGTGGAAATTAAGTGCAAACTCCTCTAAGTGTTCAATTACGAAGCGAATTCATGACGGGCTATTTATTCTGCACTTAACTTAAGTTCAAGTTTATAGTAATTTGTAGATATCAAGAGCTCACGAACGCCAGTGGTACCTATTGAAAATGAGTTATAGAAATATTTTATCAGTATTAGGATTGAAAATGCCAGTTTTTAACGTACTTATACCTACTGATTCAAATTTTGTTATATGGTTTAATATCTTTAAATATGCCAATGTGAAATGTGTGCCGATGATAAAAATATAAAAAATATGTTTAAAAATAAGGAAATATTTTTATAAAAAAGAGATGTTTATTGTGTCCTATTTTCAGGTTATGTTGAATAAAAACATGCGGCACTGAGACTAATGCATGCAACCTTTTAGCTCGAACATGGTGACTGCGAAATTTTATAAAATATAAGCGAATTCTTTCTCGCGGAATTAAATTATGATATGGGCTTAATGACGGTAGTAATGTTATTAAAGATAAAAAGACAGGGTAAAATAATAACGAGAGGGAAAAATACTTTGTACAATATAATGAGAGAGGGAAAATAGATTAGTGTAATAAATATATAACTTGATAGAAATAATCCAGGAAATTATTTAGCTCATAACGAATCCACGTTTTTGAATAACACAAATTATCTAAGTTTTTATAACAGCTACGATTATTTTATATAATTTTATTATTTACTGATTCCTTTATTAGGCCATACTAATTTGGTCTCTACTTACGCGTGACCAATACAATAAAAAGGGTCAACATACTGCGAATAAATAAATGCTTCAAAACAGATGTGAAATGCATCTGCCCCTTGCCCCATACACGAGCCTTCACTTTACAAATGTGCAAATTTGTTCAAATAAGAATTTATTGTGACCATGTGCTACGGAAATAGGGGGATTCAAATAATTTATAAGATAGGTTACCTATGTTTGATAATTAGATATATGCCTTGGTTGTATTTGGAAATTATATTGTTCTTATTATTCTTTGTATAAAAGCAGCAGATATTGAAATAATAAGTATGTACCTTAAAAGAGTAGGTACCTAACCAACTACATCCTCAAAGCTTTGTCTTTGAACAGTCTTTGGTTTTTTAGTTGATTCGAAACAAATTAAAAACCTTTTCTCCTTTCATCGACCTGCTACTAGGTATATCATAGATATTCTAATGAAAGCTTTTTGTGAATTTTCATAATACATTATATATGAGGCCACGAGCAAAGTCGTATGCCATAACTAATATACCATATTCACACTAATGCTCATACTTATTTAAAATTTAAAACAGTTGCAACATTTGTAGCGTGTCTAAAATATGACAGCACGTATTTTCATATACGTACTCTGAACCTAATGTAAAATATTAACATTAACATTAAATATTAGCTTTATAATTTTAATTCGCTATCCAATAGATGTACAAGTTTAAATCTGGCTTTTAGACTTACAAACTTTCTACATATTGACATAAAGCAAGCTGCAAGATTGTTCAATAATTGCGAAAAGTTTTTATTTCGAATAATATTCGATTTTTGCACTAACAAATTACAAAACACTAACTTGCATAATAAAATATAATATGAAAATTCTGTAGATATAAAAAATGAAGCATTTTTATGTTGCTTCGAAACAATAACTAAGTATTATCCATGGTATTATTAGTGAGAAGTTTACCTGGAAGTAAAGATATCGTAAAAATCTAGTCAAACGAAACTAACGTTTAGGTACTTAGAACTATGTAGTTACATATATATTTTTTTGTTTACCAACTAGCTTTTAAAAATTTGTTAATTATTTTAAATTAATATTGTACTGCGCATTATATCAGTAAGTAAATAAATATTTTTTGTCACAAGCCAAAAAACGATCATCTAGCCTCATCTAGCCTAATCGATATGTTTAATAAAATCGATTCCTTAACCTGCCATCTAACGGCAAACCTCAGTACTAGATCGTCATCTTAGTTGCATACAATTACCTTACAGGAAGTGTACCTACAAAGGTTGACTTCGATGCACACTCTTGCGCATAATGGCGCCACTAGAAATTATTTAGATGCATTTGATTTTTTAATAATATTAAATTTAAATAATATTATGTAGGTATATTAACTTCAGTAAAAGTCGTCAACTAGGTATATTTATAACGAATAATATCATCTGCTTCATATCTGCTTCTATGAATGCGATGCCAACTGCCTACAGTAGGTAGAACAAAATATACCTACCCATTTTCAAATAAGTACCTACCTACCTAAGTACCTAAGGCCTATAAGCACCTAAATACATAGTAGATACATTATTTCATTCATAGGTACTCTGAATAATAATTTTAGTACGGTCTACTTATTTCACTAATTAAAATTTTTTTACACAGACAAGAAAAATAAAATAGGTACCTACAACGTAAGTATGTTTTTTACATTTTCTTATCTATTCATTAAGCAGCAAGTGCTTACCTATAAAATAAACTTGTACCACCTAGGTACGGTCTACCTGTCAACGTTGCTGTCTAGTCGAGTGTGAATATAGACGCAAAAGGCGCATGCTCCGGAACCAACGGCCCGCCTCGCGCGGTTTCAACTTGTTGATTGTCCGCTCACTTCACGCTAGTCTAGTCTGCCGCGAACGATGCGCCGGGTGGTCGTGTCGCACGTCGCGCCCGTTACCGCTCTTAACTTCGAAATTGTTTTACGAAAGTATGTAAAGTTTTCAAATAAAAACTCGTGCAGGACTATTGCGACGATCGTGCCGTCTAGTGTATAAGTAACTTAGGACGACCTAAATAAGTAGTTTTAAGTTATTGAAACTTAATAGGCTTAC
This sequence comes from Colias eurytheme, assembly GCF_061535395.1. Classification (NCBI taxonomy): domain Eukaryota; kingdom Metazoa; phylum Arthropoda; class Insecta; order Lepidoptera; family Pieridae; genus Colias; species Colias eurytheme. The sequence goes on along the minus strand of NC_142999.1, from coordinate 4,113,349 downwards.
TCGTTTTACCTGCATGCTTCGTCCCACGACTCGTGCGAAGCGGTTACCTTTATTGGATAAACGAACATTTTTCAAATGGATGTGCGTTTGAATTCTGTGATAGTGTGCGTGTTATGTGTAAATAAAGGACTTCGTGAGTGCGTGCTTAAAGCCTGTGGCCAGTTTTTTACTCTAGTGACGTGCATAAAATTGTAATAAAGTTAGGAAAATGCCTGTACGCGGGGGAGAGAGGGGCTTGCTCGTCGCGCTCTTGGTGTCGGTTGCGGTGGCGTCGGCGCAGTATACGAAAGGTAAAAACGGCTTTCTTACCTGTGTGTACGCAGCTAGGTTGCCCCGACCCTGCCATGCCTGTGGCCCCTTTGTTCTATAGCCTATTGTTCTTTTCTCTGAATATAAAATTTGAGCTACCTGTCACAGGTGGTGACGTCATTTTACGTCGAAATATTTTTACCATTCATTCGTTTTATCGATTCATATCAGCAGCGCGAGTAGTGAACGGTATTTCCTTCTCTTTCTTGATTACAACTTATTCTTAGCATATCGAGTATGTACTTACTATATTATGTTCTTGATAAGAATAAAATTATATGGAATAAAATCACGTTGACTCATAATAACCACACCTATTGCAGACTCAACACGAATAACTAGGTACCTATTACTGTATTCTATTGTACCTTATTTGATTATGCTTATCAATAGTCAATACTTACATACCGTTGCCTTGTTACATACCCATGTCTTTACAATAGAGTCGGTAGTCATGATTATATTTATGGACTTTTATTATATTTTATTACAATATAGGTACCTACCGGATTTAAGTCACAGACATGAGACAGTTCTAGGTTAGGTTATCCGATTATGAATTTTAAATATTTAAGTCGCGCGAATAGCACAAAATTATTTCTTTTATTTATAATTATTATTACCTAGGTGGGTATTTCGGTTGAAGACTGAATGATGTTTTTAATTCTTGAAATTGAAAGCCAGGTGTGAGGTGAATAATGATAAAACTCGATATGTAGATCCGACTTCCTCCAATAATTCAGTCCCAGTAAAGTTTTTCATGATTCCCGATAATTAAGTAGTGTACTTACCTAATGTTATAAGTACCTACTTATGTAATTAAAAAAATAAAAATAATAAATACTTAAGTTTATATTTTATTATCTCCCATAGGAAATAATTTGTTCTGGAAATCGGTTTGAAACGACGCGACACTAACAATCGACAGACTTACTTAGAAAACCGTGGAATCCCTCATCTCGATAAAACGATTCGAACGAGATCGAAACGAGCTAGGTACCTACGTGAAATAATAACAGCACTAATGTAAGAACGTGAGAATGCATGTATCATCGATGCATTATATTCTATTAGATAAAACAATAGAATACAATGGCCGTGGTGACAATAGCTAGTGAACAGATCCTAAGCATTGGGTAGGTACCTCTGTTATAAAACAATGTAGGTAGGTAGGGTAATTGCGCCTGTTCGCGTCCACTTAGTGCAGTTGGAAACTTTGAAGGAGAAAACTAAAATGTGCTAGAACAAATTTCAGCTCAAAATTTATGTAACGTGTTCATTACATAGTCTATTTTAAGATTTACTTTCAATTGTGTTGGAAATATCATGTGGTTTTTATTTATCTAGACAAATAGCAGAATTAGGCGTTTTACCCAGTTCGCGTCCAAAAATTCCAGTTTGCGTCCACCCGTGGACCAGTTCGCGTCCACCAGCTTAGAAAAGGAATTAAGAGTGTATTGGGTGATATTTTATCAGATAAATGCAAATAAAAATTAGATTTTAATAAATTATTTATTTACGAATATAGTTATTTAATAAAAACTGGCCAAATGCGAGTGGCACTCGCACACCGAGGGTTCCGTATTAACCTGTTTTTTTTCATATGTTTTACTGTAAATGATTATTTTTTCAATGTTTCCCTTATTTGTGCTATAAGACGTTGCTTCGTACCAAACTTCAAGTGTCTGTGTTCACGTAAAGTACCCTGTAGGTTTTTATTCCCTTGCGAATGTAGAAATTTGCGAAAATTTGCAGCATAAACGGCTGTATCTTTTGATTGCTTTGGTTTATAAGTTTGATTTTTTCACTGCTTCAAGGGACCGTAGACTTGAGTATTCAATATAAATTTCAGCTTTATACCTCCACGCGTTACTGAGAAAAAGGGTCTTGACAGAAAGACAGACCGGCAGACGGACATACAGACGGACGGATATCAAAGTGATCTTACAAGGATTTCGGTTTTTCCTTTTGAGGTTCGGAACCCTAAAATCAACATATTATTAATATAATTCACTGTAAGGAAACTGGAAAAACTTATTTATATTTATCTTCTTATCAATAATAGAACTAAAAATTAACAAAAAAACAAAGTTACGTTATGTAAATAAATAATAATCAGTTCTATTAAGATTAACTACCTACCCTATTTTTTGGTTTGTAATGAATTAAATTTCTTTTTTTTTTATATTATTTTCTTAACCACAGACTTATTGACTCTCATTCTCAAAGATACTATTGGTATTGGTACTAATGGTATTCTAAGAATGAGACATTCTTAGAATACCCATTTTAAAATGAAAAAATAGCATAAAAATTAGCTAATTTCAATGAAAATTTTAATTATCAACTTGTAGTCTTTGTCAAAAATTTACAATCTATTTTAAATTACATATTTTAACAAACAATTCATTGCTACGTACTAAAAAACAATGTGGACGCAATATGTTCTATTGTTATGCACCTGTGTTATGCACTATAGGTATAGTTTGCGCCCACCGTGGACGCAAAATGGAAGTTGTACAAATTCGGTGTAGTAATTCGCGTCCACCTTATTTTAGCTATTAATTGTAAAACAAATTAGCTGATTTATAATCCATACTATTCCATGTTTTGTTAGCAAAGTAAAGAAACAGTTACATATTCAAAAATTCACATTTAACAATAAGATACTTACCGTCAAACGCGACGCTGCTCACTATTTTTTTCTCAAAATCCCGCGCGTTTTAGCTTTCTCGTTTAATAGCCAAAATTAAATATTTTTTTTAAATAGGATAGGCGGTGCGCAGGCATATTTTGAATATGTGTGCATGTCTCTTATACATTGAAGTATTATCGGAAATTTTTCTTATTACAATTTTACTTAAAGTATACTTATTTTCGTGAATTTTCTAAAAGATATCCGCAAAATGGACGCGAATAGGCATGTGGACGCGAACAGGCGCAATGACCCTAGGTAGGTACCGCGCGAGTTGTTACTAAATACATAGGTACTAACTGAGAGAAAATACGCTTATAAACGTGTTGATTGTAGAATAACGCAAAGGTGGCATGTGTTTTTTCTATTTTTTTTTAGTTTTTATGTAGGTAGGTACGTAAAAGGTACTGATGAATAGCTATGTTGTTTTTTTTTCAACTTTCTTTACATAACATTAATTTGTTTAGGTACGTAGGTATTTCGATTAATTGAGCAATGATCATTACTACCTAGAAAGAAGCTAGAAAGCTTATAAAAATTGGATTCTTTACGAAAAAATAATTGAATGATTATCGGCTTTATCCTCACTTATTATCCAAGTGCCTACGTAGGTACCTACCTAGATTAACAATAAATATATTTTCATGATATTATATAATGTAAAAACATTATTCATCACTTTTCTTCATACCTATTTCGCGCGCTATTTACGTACCTATCTCGGTTGCATAATGCATGGTTGCAAATTATATGAACTCTGTGTATAATGTACCTACACTTGTTTTAACATTGTCCGCCTTATTCACCTGGCCTGGGTGCCAAACGAGTTTTCACTTGCCATTGAGACTGTAACATTCGTATTAACTTCAGCGTAAAATTCGTTATAGAAACTTGTTTTCCAATGATCATTAGAAACTTAAGCTTTTTTTTCAAAAATCACATTAAGTATGGTAAAACAGATCTAAAAAGGAACATCTATCATCAAAGCTTATATCTTTGTTAAGTGTCTGAAAAGAAGACCACTGACAAACAATTCTAAATTCTAATATACCTACCTAACAATACTAATCGAAAGTAATGTTATAAAACTACATCAAGATAATCACATGCTATTTTTTCCTTCTACGAACCGTGGCAAAAAGCCGTCAATGCTAATGAAATTAAAGACTGGTCACTGGACGCGTAATGAATAGTAACTATAACATCATTTTTTATTCATCGAATATCGTATAAATGTTTGAATTTCCTTTTAATGTTTGGTCAGTAAACTACGATGGTTAAATACGCGGTTTTCGATATCTGAATTGTTTGAAAACTTCTCTGTCATGAATAGGGAAGAGTTTTATTCTAATTTAAAAACATGGTGAAAAGTTTCCAATGCAATGAGTTTTAACGCTCTTGTGCAAAGCTTGTGCAGGGAAATTCATTCTTTTAATAGGATGTGAACTGGGAGGTTCTAAGTAGTTAACACATTTGTAATGTTATATTTTTATTGTAAACTGCACAATTAGAAGAGATTGTAACGTTGTTCATGTTAACTATAATTTGTGAATTTTTAAAAGTACTGAAATGCTGTCACTTGTAATTTTTTGTAAGTCAAAATTACGGCTAAGTGCTTGATTGAAAACTATTAAATCGTTATTCTGTTCAGTCATTTTATATTAGAAACAAGGTATATATGTATTTATTATATTTACCCCCTATCTAACTCGCAATAAGTAGCAAGCTTTCACTTAATATAATTCAAAGTTTTAACCATATTACATACAAAGACTTCGGATAAAGTCGTTTACCTCGGCGAAAGGTGATCGTGACCACGACACCCATTGTTACTTGCAATTGTTTAAACTTAACCGGTATTTATAAGCAAAAAAGGTACACACAACAATGGTCCTTATTTACATAGGGATTGGAATTAGATTTGTTTACAATGTATCTGTCGCAAGTCTCGCTCTAGTCGACCGATTATGAAATAAACCATTCACATTCAAATTATTTCTGTGAAATTATCAAGTAATTCATTGACACAATATGATATTAATAACTGGCAATACCTGTGACGTTGTCTGTGCAACACTGAATGTAGGTAAGATTTTATTAGACAGCAAAATTTCCAATTTTATCTAAATAACCTATTCCAGGTGTTTGGGCATAAATTAGATACAGGCATGCATTAACAATAACATAACGTATATATATATATATATATATATATATATATATGTATAAGTTTAATATACAATCTATTAATTATTTCAATAATACATACTTAAAATTACTATGTGTTATTGAATTGCACGACAATGCCTTTTAAATTTAATACTAGAAAAATACTTAAACAAATGACGAATCACTTAGCAATTAAATTAGAAATAGTTTTATTTTGTTAAAATGTACGTTTATGCACGTAGTGGTGCATTAGATTGCAATATTATTCATAGGTCAAGGAAAAACGTGTAGTCTAGGCTTAGCGCACGTTCTAGTCTTTACCTACTTGATATAATTACTAGGCAATCTATAGATCTTGATTTTAATTGAAAATCTTTTATACATCCATTCTATTAAATACACGTTTTCAACGTCTTTTTATTAATTTTCTATGAAAAAGAAAGACCTTCAAAACGTTAAATTGCGTAAACCACGAGTAAACCCTGGCTATCAGACGCTAGTCCGTAGAATTAGATCACACATGCATTATAAAATGCAACTCCCACATAGTTGATTCATCCGATTCCGATTACTGAAGCCTAGAAACTGCTTCATTAAGTATTATACCTATCAATATACCTATAGATAAATTTCAAAGCTATTTAATGCTGTTTTCAAAGTATATTTTCACTCCCATGGGACAATAAACCCTGTTATGTAGGCAATACGGAGAATGCAAAACAGATTAAATGTTCTGATCCCTATAGAAATAGACTACGTTTTAGTTTTTATTATAAAACTGCAAAGGATTTCCCAGAGTTTAAAAATAATTCTATTACAAACTTTGTTTGTTTTCATTTGTATTTCAAATGTTATGAGTTCTTTAATAAATTGAATGTTGTTTTAAATGCACATATTCCTTTTCAAATAAATCAAAACCAAAGAAAGATGGAAAATTCATAGAACATCGTAGAATGTCTGTTTTTTAACAACCAGTTTATGGTCGTCATATTCGACAAGTATCTGTAAAAATATTGTGCTGCAGTTCAATTCTATACGGTACACCAATAAAAATAAACAAAATACCGAGTAAATGTCAGCTAGTATTGGAAACTAAAATTGCGATTTAGGTACATACAATAACAAACCCATTCGCCTTATTTATATGTTAATGTTCAATAATAAATTATATTAATGTCTATGCACATCGTACTCGCTTTTATTGTATTTTATATTATCCGTTATGAATCTATTGTTCTAAATTTCCGTTTGGAAATTGGTTTAGGTAAATGAATGCAGCTTGATTTATTTATGTCAGAAGCTGTTTGCCGCAGCATATATTTTACTGTTATTTTGCTTCCTATAAAGGAGCCAATATTTTTCTAGAATATTACTTACTGGACGTCTTGTGGATATATAGCTATGGTCAGTGGTTTAATAACCACAAACAATATAAGATGACAAAGTCTGAATAAATTCCCGCTCTTTTTATTTCGTGCACAAGAATGTCAACCAAAGCAAACACAATTCACAGCCAGTGAAAATAAATCCCCAATAAGTAGTACATCTGTTGGACAAAGAAAAGCGAAAACTAAATCTATTTGGAAGCCAGTAACGATCTTTTAATTTTCTAGACTTCTGGCGTGAAGCGCGAAGCCAAATTCTTGGTGCACTGCGGCTTGGCGTGTCAATGCACTTGTGTTGAATTGAAAAGAATTGAATTCAAACTCATTTGGGTCAAAACTGATATTGATGTTTATCTCGCGACACTTAACCTCGTGATTCGCGAAGAAATGTCTCTGATTAGAACGTAACGGTATGCGATCTTTGATCGGGCTATCTGTAAATACGTTAATGCAAACATTCCTCATAGCAATCTGTAGGTATAATGTATGTGTCTGTGTTGTTTTGACATGGTATAGGATGTTGTATGCATCGGTTTGTATTATTAAGTTACATACCTACTCGAATGAAATCAATTTTCAACTTCTAAAAAATATAATTTTCGTTCAAATAGAAATAATATAATTTTCGTTCATATAATTTTCGTGCTTACCTGCCACTCTAGTGCATAATTCGGCCAGATACAAAATAAAGCACAAATTAATAGTAACCACGCAACAAAAGGCATCAGGGGTTTCATTGACTCAATGTTAAATGTATTTTTTTAGAACAATAATTTTACCTACTTCCTGAATTGAACTACAATAAAGGACAATTACACCCTTACACGAAGTATATATAGCTTTTCCTGTCCAAAAAATATTCAAATATCTTGTAAAAGTGGATGCTAAATTTAAACTAGGTTGGTTTTTGCCCACGAAACCGCTCGTCCGAGACCCTTATCATGTAACATGTAGGCGGGGTGTCATGGAACTTTTTGCCATGCAAACACAGCAAGTTGAGATTTTACGAAATATCTATTTATAGGACGGTATTACACCTAGAAGGTTCTAGAATGTTCTTCAGATTGACAGTGTTTTTAGTTAAATAAAAAATATTTAAAGCTTGCGAAAGCCTGTTGTTAGATAAAATAAGAAAAGTTCGATAGAAAATGGACCAAAAAATGTTCAAAAAGACCTGCGGAAGTAAATAATATAATAAAAGTCGTCTGATAAAATTATTCGTGTTGATACGTTTCCAACTAAAGTCCATTTAAAGCCTTTTAAAGATAAAGCGCATAAAACCTGATCTTTCAATGTAACGGTTTGAAGTCACAAAGTCTTAAAATGTTTAAAATATTGAAATTTTTTATCTGTTCAAGGATTTACAATTTGAGGATACATTCATATTTCATATGTACATTTCATCCAATATGAATCAGATAATAATCAAGTGACACACAAACGTTAATTTAACCTTTTGAAGTGGGTATTAAGTATTAATAACGTCTTTAAAAGGTGATTACACTGAAATTTTCATGTTAACAACTTTGTTTGCGATGATATTTCTTTAACAATATGTTTAACTATGTAGTTAGTAAAAAGAGCGTTCTATCTAATGTAATAACAGGTAATGTAGATTATTCTGCGTAGGCGTAGTCACATAGAAAACTAGTACAGTATAAATTATACCTAATTCATACATAATAATAGGTATCACTCATAATTGTCCATAATAATGCATATCATTTGCACAATTATCTACGCGAATAGCTTCTACTGGGAGTTCTCGGTAAACATTCCTGTCCATCACATATTCAATGTTTTTGTGTGTTTGTTTCTAATTCACGCTGGAATGGTTCGACCGATTTGGATGAAATTGCTTTTAAAATAGATCATCATTCATCAGGCGAAAACTGAAGGTGCATTTTATTCCGTTGTATTGAGCGTTTTATAATTTTTATATTAATGTGCTGATAGAATATTTTTAGCGTAATATTGAAAAGAGGACAGGTTTTGTATAGAAATGTAGAGACTAAAAAAAATATTATCTGAAAGCTTATTCTTAGGTACCTACTGAGTTACTATTCCCATTCGAAGTTAGCGAGATTTTAATATAAAATTATTTATTCTTGATTCTTTTATAAATTATTCTTGATATAAAATTATTTATAGGAAATATGCTATTAATATAGGTTTATAAATTAAATCTAGATAACTTGTTCGCCTGTTATCAAGTGTCCAATGACTGAAGTTCCGCGTTCGAAGTTAGATCTTTTAATCGCTTCGGTCTTTAGAGACAGGCTTATATTTAAGTACTATAGCTAATAACTAGTTGTTAATTACCCTACCAGTGGATTGATGAAATATGGTTTAAAATGAACGTTTCATGAAAATTAGTTACCAAGTGATCTTACGCAAATATATTTGATTGAAGAAGGCATTAACGTGTGTTATTCTAAATTATTTTGTCATGAAATAATAAAAAAACACGATATTATACCTATGTTATGACTTTTTTGAAGTGAAAACTTCTTTAGCGGCGTTGAGCACTTTTTCTGTAATGGGTATAAAATCTTAAACTCGCGTCAGGACACGTGACCTGATCGAAAAAGCGTAAGACGGATACCATTCCAAAATATCAAACATGCTCAACGTTAATAATCAAGTTTTCACTTCTGCCGGCACTCCCGGAGTGCAACCCGTCTTTTTTTTCTTTTAATTAACCGCCCATTTAATAGAATTTCCTAGATTCTATTAAACTTTGATAAGCTTATTCATAATTTTAAAACTCAATATTATGTTACATAACTACATAGTCATAAAGATATGACATAAATTCTTGATTAGGTAGGCGTAATTATTTATCACTAGGTATAACAACTCACCCATATTAAAGACAATATTAATCAGAAAAATGTAAACATCCAACGTGTTATTATTAACAAGGTACACAATATAAGCCAATGTGCATATCGTAATACCAACACAAATGTACTGAGTGACTCATTTAATATTCATGTTAATGAGTGTCTAGTTTTATCAAGTAATTGTAGGAAATATAAAAAATCTTGATGTGTAGAAAAAGTGAAGCTAATGATTTTCATTTTCCTGAGTAAAAATTAATAAAAAACGTACTCCTGGCACAAACTAAAACAAATTTCACAACGTTCTGCACGTACAATTACTTTTGTCAAAATATGCTATACATACAAATGTTCAAATTTTTATATAAATTCAACAATCTCGCTTGCAATACTTGCAAATAAAGACGTTTGCACAACATCACGTAAAATATTGACCTCGGAATACAATGAAAAATATAAAAGCAGAATGTTCTTTCCAATATCCATTGTTAGGTATTCGTTTCATTCAAATACTATCATGTTCAAACGTAAAACGAGCAACACCAATAATAGTTTCCTGTCTCACAACAAGTCATTCATTACCCTTAATTTATTCTTACACCTTACCACATTGTTAAATGTTTTTTTGCTCTTGTTCATTGTGCATTGCTGGGTTAGTTAGAGAGGTTAAATGGCCGTGAATTGAGGCAGCGATGTAATTCGACGCCGGAGTTCGTTCGCCTGCGCTGCGCCAACGCATGGCTTCTGACCCGGGTGCCATTGTGGTGACGTCATAGTTACCGGACCGGTGACGTTGGCCTTAGAAAGCGAGTGCCTTGAGAGCCACAGTCGCTTTACCTGTCTTTTGATTTTGTGTTAGTCACTCGTGTGATTCACTACAGTTTTGATTGCCTTTGGATTGGTAATTGGAGGCGTTTGACGCCAAAGTCACGTTCCTCGGTTCGAAACATTATAACTTTGCTTTGTGAACATTTCGTACCACAATTCTACCTACATAGTACATTGTATCGTCTATCGTAAGGCTTGAGCTATGGTTTGAACAGATTAAAATACTACGCATGCTGCCAATTTTACAATAATGTATGCCTTATTTAAAACAACTGTATAGAATTGTATAAAGTTAGAATATTATTTAACAGCCCAAATTCACCTATAAATGACATCAGAGTCGGGGCGAATATTTACATACAAAACTTGTTCATTTAAAATATAACATTATTGCGCGGATTTCCACACAATTTCCTTTATACTCCATAATTACTCTATCATCACAATAATCTATTAACCAACGGAAATACATTATAATGTAAACAACGTTAATATTAACACCATCATGCAATTGAAAGCGACACACGATAGCATAGGTGTAATGGCAATGCCACATGCATGGCGACAGTGCATTCCTTTCCCAGAACAAGCCTCTTGTTTCTGCAATCATTGAGAATAATTTTGCTATAAAACCCTTTGAAGGCGTGAATTGTGTTTTTATACGTGAAGTATAAACTGATAGAATGTGTGGGAAATAGTTTTAGACTACTTTATTGTTATTACTTACCTGTGACTAATGTTATAATTGATACAGGCATGTAGTAAACTATTAAAGTTCAGTTTTTAACGTTCTTCGTTCTATATAAGATCGATTATATCGTTCGATGAAATAGAAGTTAAATGTAAATAGCAAATGTAGAATATAATCTGTGCCTTGGATTGTGGGTGTTAGGGCGTGTCCACATGTACACGGCACGGCGCCGTCAACGTGCAACGATGCGATGTCGCGGCGCAGTGTGTTGCCGCGTCGTAGAAATTAACGTTGCCGTATCGTAAAAATTCACGTCACTATGCCGCAACGTTACAGGGCACGGCAGCCTTGGCAGAGAAGTGGCAGTCTGTAGCACAGTGTGATCAGAATTACCAGAATTCTGCGATTTTAGCAGAATATGAACCCTGATTTAGGGCTTAGCATAATACGCCGCACAATAGATAAAGTTGACAATTTTTAGCAGAATCTTAATAATCTTAACATAATTCAACATTTATTGTAAGTTAACTAGGTTTCATTGAAATAGTTGTGCTAGAAACATAGAAAAATCTATCATTTCCATTTTATGTAACGTTTTTGTTGGTGTGTTTGCCTTGGCCACCCTTCAGCAGAGCAGAAATTCAGGATTTTTTTAAATGTTTAGCATATTTTAGCAGATTAACAAAGCAACTAGCAGAATTTCTGCGGGGGTCATATTCTGCTAAAATCGCAGAATTTTGTTAAATCTGATCACACTGTGCTACAGACTGCCACTTCTCTTTTTACGATACGGCAACGTTAATTTCTACGACGCGGCAACGCACCGCGCCGCGACATCGCATCGTTGCGCGTTGACGGCGCCGTGCCGTGTACATGTGGACACGCCCTTACACGGTTTATGCAAACGAGCCTCAACCCTCCAGCGGACAAATTGAGTAATATTGGAATTCAAAAACATATTTTATATTTTGTTATTTTAACAGACTCATTAGTGCTTTAACCTCTTTAGTGAATATTGTTAACATTTTTAACAAAAATATTTTCAGAATTAATACTGGGTATTAGTTAATATACTTAATAGTAAGGGATACGTAGTATATTATTATTAGTCTGTGGTAAGGGAAATATTTGAAACTTTATTTAATACGATAGAAGACTTAATTCTAAATAATTTTCATAATATTACATGCATGTTGCACACAAACTGGCAAATGCCAATAAAATGTTGGAATATCAGTTTCAAGTATAGGAATAGTAGCAAATAGCAATACGATGCCATTTTTATTGTTACGATTATGATCTCTGTATAATCCGGTGTGAAGATAGTTGCTTGTCGGTTATCGCTGCTAACTTCAAGCCTTATATGACCCATGTTCTTGTTAGAGGCGCGAATAACTGTGGTTTAAATTCCTTCTATAGATATAAAGCGAAGTATAGGTAGCTATAGGTAGGTGTATGTTATGTTTCATAGAATAATTACAGAGTAAAATGAAAAAAAAATACTTGATAGCTTCTGTAGATAGTCGTCATATCTAAAATTATATGTGCTTCCTTTTAACAGGTTCCGATTGAGAAATTTGTGTAGTGATGATGACATGCATTTATTTACCGACTTATTTTTTTTATAATATGTATTATTAACAATGTTATTGGTTTATGAACATGATTGACATATTAAAAAAGTTTAATTACTATTTGTGCTTGCATAACATTGTTTACGTTTATTTAATTCAAAACATGTTTAGTCTAAAAATAACCGAACTGCAGCTAGTAATAACTTCTCATTAAACTAGTGATGTAGTTCAAGAACCCGAGTAGAATTTGCAGGTCGATAACTACGTTGATACGGCTGGCGGCTATCGATAATGATAAGTTGATAACAGAACTAGCTCACGGGTTTTATATGCAGCTTAGGGCGTTTGTAAACCGTTATGTGTTATCTATACTGTGTAGGGATTTTTTGCATGGTTAATGTGGGAGGGTAATTTGCTGGAATTTTTCATGCTCCATTTTGCTAAAAGAGTAAGAAAACGTAATGTAGGTACTATTTATTGCCTATTATCGTATACGCAAAGAAGAAGTGATACCAAGAAATAGCTTTAAAAAAAAGTTTTCTCTTTCACATGGAACATAGTGGTTTGAAATGTTAATTATTAATGAGTCAAACATTACACAATCTTACACAACCATTTATGACTAAAACCAATGACACCACACCTACGTATACAAATAGGCAAAGTTAACCCATTTCATTCCTAATACACGTCACACTAACCGCTTTGCCGTGCCGTGTGAAGAGCCCTTAACGTGTTACACGATTACCGATCATTACAGACACGCAACTTACTGATTGCGAATTTGAATTCGGCCTGCTTTTAATTTGCGGTCATTAATTACCAATGCTGTAATCGACTCCCATCTCGCCCTAGTCAATCTATTTTGCACCTTGTCATTTGGGCACATGATTCATTATCGAATATTTGGGTCTCATTTGAAACTGTGTTCAAAGCTTTACGTTCCCATATGCTTTTTCTATCGTATTTTTCTAAGTGAACTGAGTATCGGTGGAGGGTAATTCAATCATGCCAATATAGCAGTAGCGGCTGTCAAGTTAAGTAGGAGTCTAATGGAAATCTTGTGTAGGATGTATAGAACACTATTATAACGTTTATGTGCTGTCGAGTGAAGCATTGTGATACGCATAGGCGTAATGATCGCTTTGAAGAAATGCTCAGAAAGAAACTTACTTCATCTTTTAAAGTAGGAAGATATTTGTTATGAAATAATATGGTCGATACAATAATAAGTAGGTATATAATTTAAATACATGTTGTTAAAGTCGATTATGTTATCAAAGCTGTGACTACCCACAAACCAATTTTTTTGACATGTCAAATATAATTACAAGTTTGGTAAAGAAATAAATGGCAAGGACATTTAATCAAGATTATAAACTAACAATGTTCACTAGTTATATTAATGTCAAATTAACTTGTCGTTATTTTGATGAATTTCAAATCGTGACTTGAACTTAATTAACTATACAAGATCGTAAGCACGATATGGCAAAAACTGCTGAAAAATCGTATAAAATTGTAACCTTTGCATTGAGCGTTAAATTTTATCGTAAAAGAACCGTTTGGGATGGGACAAGGGATACGATTCTATCGATAAGTGCTCCTACCTGTAGAGTGCTGGTCGATTATCTTGGGTTGTTAAAGGGCGTAAGTGTAATATATATGGTGCTTGTTATTGGGAACGGATTCCAATAGCTTCGTCCTACTTAGATTATTGCATGGCAATTATCCTGAAGCCAATAGGTTAAAGAAACGGTTCCCTTTCTCCGTATAGAGTTATACTACGAATATTTTTAAGATTGTAAATAAAAGAACCAAGGGATTTAAGTTTGTCTGTGCTTTGCATTTTCATATAGTATAAATCACGCCTTGGACGCAAAGATTCCATTTATTAGGTTCTACAAGAATAAAGCTTACGATAAGCTAGTTTTTTGTTGAATTTATTTGCATCTGTGACATTATCTCCATGAACAGACTGCAGAGTGCAGACCTTACATTGCACTTACACTTTAAAAAATTCGGACTTATTTGTTGCTAAAGGGTTGCATATTGTTACAGTTTTCAGGTCGTTGACTTTAATATTAGTCTGGGATTTTCTCAAATACCTCAAAGGAGGATTTCATATATAAATTCTTTTAAACGCTCGCTTTGAGTTTTCTTAAGAATTTTCTTCTGTTAGGCACTGAGTAATTATTTTAAAGTGGAAGGTTTAAAGTTTGTGGCCAACATAGCTGGAATAATAAACCAAACGACATATGAACATTCTACCGTTGACGAAGATGCTTCAACAAGAGATAATTCTCTTAAAACAACATATCCAAATTCGTTCATATTAAAATGCAATTTCAATTAAAATTTTTCTGAATAAAACTCCATATAATATTGCTCTCCATAATTGTCTATGTTCTGATTCAACCGATATCGAACATGAAACAATTAATGCGATCCCAGAGAGTTTATTTTAAAACGGAGAACAATTCGCTTCGCGTAACTACGCCCCGGGGACACACACGACGATATCCCTTAATAGGAATCTATTGTGCTATCTGTGCCGTTTAATTACTAATATTGACCGGGAGTTTATTGCAATGAAGACTATGGAGATGGTCGACCCAAAGGTTTTGAGTTTTAACTGTTGGAAGAATAGTTCGTGAGTTATCGATTGGATCCTGAAAACTTTTATTAAAATAAGTAAATTCATTCATGTTGACTTCTATTTGCGCGTAAAAGTGATGAAGCTGGTGAAATCCATTACATTTGAAAGCCTTATTATTATGTATTATTAAGTCGATGTATATTGTTACTCAGCTTCAGAGGAAGATGATCGTCATTGTACCTTTTTTGCCCTTCTACATGGAAAAGATTAGCAGATTTTTCTTAATTTACGACCCATTTTATTCCGCTGTGACAATGCCCCATGGTCCTTGAACTTCTAAACTTTAGACAACCGCGACGTTATAACAAATTAAATTAAATGACTACGGGCTTGGATTGCATTAGCCATTTTATACAATTTAGTGAGGGTACGAAAAACTGGATTAAGCCGACGGTATCCGTTAATAGGAATCTATTGTACTCTGTGACATTTAATTACTTATATTACCCCAGAGTTTCTTGCGTCTCTGCTAGTGACAGTTAAAATGATTGACCTTGATTTCGAGGATTGATTCAATTATTTACGAATATAAGCCCGGATTTTGGAAATTTCGTACGCTTTATTTGAACAGAGTAGACATACGACAATCGCGAAGTTTCTTCCATATTGAATTGACCTAGATTGACAACGATTGGTTAAATCGGTTAGGGATCTCAGATTTTTTAAAATGATGGATTTTAGGACATTGGTTGGATGGTATAATTTTGTAACGGTAATGTAGGTTTTACGATATTTCTGAAAATGCATTTTTGTTCCGATCCTTTTCGGGTGTAGGTAATTTAATATTGTCTTGAGTTTATAACTACTTTCAATGAAAAAAACTTGAACAGGATTTGTAAGTATTTTAGCACGGAATTGGTTCAATAAACATTTTAGAGTTGTTTGATTAGTAGGTTAAAATTAAAGAATAATAAAGCATCCTTTTTATCGATTAACTCAAATCTCAATCTGTTAGAATCGTGTTTTTTTTTCTTTTATAAAATGTGTATTTCAAATGCATTTAATACTTTTCTTTTAATTATAAATTGCATTTAATCATATCACACATAAGAAGAACACGATATGAGTTTTCGCTTCCTAGAAGCAAATAAACGAGGTTGTAACTCACACAATAATAATATGATGAAGTCTCTATTTATTTTACAAGAAATTTATTGTTCCCAAGTGTACTTAAATATGTCAACATACGAACACAGTTTCTCTTCTTGCGACTAACTTTCGAGATTTTTCTTGTAAGATTAATCTTTTTCAGGCGATGCGAACTGGATGAACTTGTGATACCTTTATTGTTGGTGTCTTAGGAGTTATTATATTACTTATATATGACATATTTAAGTACCTATCTAATTGAAATAATAGAAATAGGTACATATACCTTGTCGTAACAACATACTCGTATTTTTGTCAGTAATTTTGTTGATTATTATGTAAATATCTGGCATTTTGAAGAAGCTTATAGATATCAAAAAAATGTCATGTGTGAAAAGAGGAAAAATTTCACGTCCTTAATAATAATTAAAGCCTTTTTAAAACATCGTCATTGTGTGTACCTACCTACTGCTTTAATTACTGTACTTAATCGAATATGCCAGAACAAAACCAGAATGTCGTTGAACCTTCTCAAACGTGATCAATATTCAATGTCATGTTCTCTAAATAACATCGTCATAATTTATAGCACTTTAAGGGCTTGAACCCAAATAAATATTTACCTAATGGGACTGCTCTTAGCCTGTTTAATTTCTGTTTGTAGGGTCTGTCAATTTCAAGGCCCCTTACCTAGTAAATGGTACTCCAGGAACGGGAGGAAAGTAGGGAAATAACGGAATAATCATTCAGGAACTAGGTTTTAACTTTTTTTTATAACACTTCTTGTTATATATTGCCCTTTATGTTATAACTACGGATATCATTTATTGATGATTCAGTCCAATTACCAAAAAAAATGAAAATGAAAAATTATTTATTTCAGCTAAAACACAGTACTTAGGTAACAAAACCAATTTAACAATACATATAAGAATTTGCTGTTGCTTATTATAGGTACATTATAATTAGCTGTCTTCAAAGTTCAAATTTGAATAAGTCGACATAAGTCGATGTTTAGTAATATTTTTGTTATGGAACAGGTTTTCAGTGCAAATTACATTTATTTATTATAAGGGACGTTCTTGGCTTCAAGTTCAAAAGGTCATGACTCAGCTTATGTGTCAAAGTCTAAGCTTATCATGTTAGGTCTTAAAATTTATAGACATTAAATACCTAAATAAATTTTGGCTAGTTATTTCGATGTATAAAAACAGTCTGGAAAAGACATCAATTAAATAGATTAGGTTATGTTTCGTCAAAGTCATAAATCATTATGAAGGTATTTAGAAGAGGCGTATTGCGTAGAAGTTACTACGTGTACTTTCTTATTAATTGTAAAAAAATTATCCTGATTATTCAAAGATGAGTTGAAATATTTATTCACTGGCTTACATTACCTACCTATAATGTACCTAATGCTTATGATTAAGATTTCGACTCCTATCCTAGCCCCTATTTCTCATACCAATAAAATTACGAAGAAATAAATCATCTTCCTCACGTTTCCCAAGAAAGCAGATCACAGATCTAACGCCTATAAGGTCGTCGTAAAATTAAGTGCATTTGTGTCAGCTGTCACTATTAGCAGTAACCAATGATTGCTTATTGTTGCTACCACAATAGCCAATCAGGGCTCATTCGGACGTTATTGGGAATGGATTACGTTAAATAGAACGGTTTATTGTCTGTGGAAAAGATGTAACTGTTCGTAACTGTGTAGTGTCGATGATGTTGAGCTATTTTGTTGTTTCGGAATAGTTAGTTAACTTGAATGATCTTGGTTTTGACAGTCATCTATGAAATAGGTAAATGTCACTTTTTGATCTTCCATTTGTTTTTATAGGCTTCTAAACTGAATGTCAAAACACGTATTTTGAAAAGTAAATCTGGCAAAATGTTGCTCTAAAATGAATGTGGCTTTTCGTGTGTAGAAACTTCTGATTTGATACATAAAACGAAACTAAGAACCAAGGGACCAATTTCACAGATTACAGAACATCCCTGAAAATCATTATCTTACATTCTAATGGTACATTAAACTTACAATTAGCTTTAATGATAATCTCTAAGTTCAGTGACTTTCCAAATTCTAACAATAACGCATTCCAACTTCCGAATGTCTTATTAAAATTTAATCAACTAGTTTGTAAGAGATGGAAGTTTAAATATCAAATTCTGCCTGCCTTGACCCAATTCCGCCTAAGTGGTGTCTTTAAAGCCAACTTCCCCATTTAATATACTTTGCACGACTGCACAAATTGATATTAAAATACTTAGGCGATTTCTGCTGAGCCCACGCGATGTAAATGTTGGACTTATCTACTGAGAAGGATATTGTTTTGGCGTCGTGTGTTACGCTTATCTATTGTTTTAGTTAGATAAAATATATTTGCTTAGTGATTATAAAATGTGTGAACATATTTTTGATGTCGTAGATTAAGATTCTATAAATTAACATTATACTTATTTGTATTTTTTTGTTTCAGGTAAATATCGGGCTTACTCGTGCGTCAGATAGAGCAAATTTGCAGTTAAAATTATAACAACTGTGTGTGGTAAGAAAACAATACCACTAGCTAAGTATATTTCTTATAAAAATAATTGTTTTCACTTTTCTGTATTTTATATGAACTGATGGTGAAAATATTCCAACTGAACAATTACGAACTAATCAACTGATTCGACAAATTAGTTAATCCTACCAAAACAAAAGAACGTCAACCAACAGTTTACAATTAATCCATTCATATCTAGACATTTCAAACATCCATTGACCAGAGATGAACAAACATTACGAGTAATTTAGAGCATCACTCATCTTTATTAGCCGTTCCTCAATTAGGAGGCAGATGGTAGAACTCATTTAGTTTTACTTTTTGTGACACGTGTTTTGACATATTGTGTCCTTACTCCTTAACGTGTGCTATGGATCATGGACTTGTGATTAATGATTACACTTAATGTTATTTGATGAGATTTCAATATCTAAAAAGATAACAGTAAAACATAATAAAACCGGCCAAGTGCGAGTCGGGCTCGCGCACAAAGGGTTCCGTAGCAGCAAATATAATAAATTACAGTTAAATCAACCTATCTCAAAAACTATAAGAGATACTTTGATCAAACCAAAAATCGTTGAAAGAGTTAATTAGCATGCATCACCTCTATTTTTTTTAGAATTTTATACCCCGTAGTTATAAAAATAGAGGGGGGGGGACATACTTTTTACGACTTTGAGAGCTGATATCTCAAAAACCGTTCACTTTAAGAAAAATGTTTTTTAGAAAACTTTATATCATTTTAAAAGACCTTTCCATTGATACCCCACACGGGTATGTACATCGAAAAAAAAAATTTCATCCCTCAGTTACATGTATGGGGGGCCCCACCCCCAATTCTTTTTTTTACTATTTAGTGTCATATTTTTGTAGCGGTTCATACAACACATATTCCCATCAAATTTCATCACTGTAGTACTTATAGTTTCCGAGTAAATCGGCTGTGACAGACGGACAGACGGACAGACGGACAGACGGACATGACGAAACTATAAGGGTTCCGTTTTTGCCATTTTGGCTACGGAACCCTAAAAAACGGGAATAATTTTCAAAATGGTTCAAAGTCTCATAATAATATTTTAATTTATCAAATCTCTTTTCTTTATACTTTGAAGTCCTCACTTATTCACTATTATAACATTTACATTATCCAGCAATATAAGCTAAATAGTAAATACGCTTACTAATCACAATTAGAACGTAAAGCCGCGTATAAACTAAGCGCGGCAAACCATCGAACATAGGCGCGCGCGGCGGCCGCGCACTATGTAGACGGGATCGCCGCGCGCGGCGACGCGAACATTGCCGCGCTCGAACGTGCCGCGGGGCGATCCGCTCACTGTCGGTTTTTGAGACCGCATCAAAGGAGCTTCAGGCGTTCGCTCGCGCGCCGTGTGGACGCTTTGTAGTTTTGGTGATTCGGCTCGCGCGGCGTATACGTAAAAATGGACAACGAAAAGTGCCGTTTACTAATACAATTGTATGGCGCTAATGAATTTTTGTGAAACAGCCAATCCTCCCAATACCACAATAAATCGCTGAGGTATGATGCGTGGGTAGAAATCAGTAAGAAAATGGATATACCTATTCCTGACTTGAAAAAGAAAATGACTACACTTTTGGCGTCCTACAGAAGAGATGTTCGTGATGGATCGCCTGCCGCGCGCGGCAACTACGTTCAACTTAAAATATATCTACATATTGGCTCGCGCAGCAAATGAACGTCAACTCTGGTCGAACATTGGCTCGCGCGGCTGCCGCGCTTAATTTATACGCACCTGACGCACACACTCAAGACGCACACAGGAGTGTGTGCGAAGTAATTATTCTAATTTTCCATTAGACGCCGGCTCATTGTTTTATGTTTTTAATACAAATTAATGATCTTCACTTTCTACTTCAGCTAAAGCTTATTTTTATTGGATACTTATACTATAGCTGCTCGCTCTGACTCTGACCGGGTTCAGTCGGAATAAAAACTAAGTAGGTAATAATAATATAGGCTGTGAGCTAGAATTATGTAGGTACTTTCTATTGAATAATATACGAACGAGGGACGACCACCCACAAGATGGACAGACGACCTGGTCCGAGTGGCAGGGAGCCGCTGGATGCAGGCCGCCGGTGACCGGGCGTGGTGGAAAACCCTGAGGGAGGCCTTTGTCCAGCAGTGGACGTCCCACGGCTGACACAATATACGAACATGTTCAGACGTTTTTGGGTCTATCAGCTCCACTCTTTATCATATTTTCTCTTTATAATATTAGATAAGTGTTGGTCCTTTTGGTTTATTTAAGCCGGAGAGATTCAGTAAGTTGTCAGTCCTGCGATGCCCCTTTTAGTGTCATATTTCCGTTCCAGCAGACAATGAAATGATGAATGAAGGCCACCTGTTTATATTTATGCACCATAAAATATCTGTGCAATTGGTAATACTCTGGGGAAAGCTTTTAATAATAAGTTCAAATAGGTAGTATCTAGTTATTGATGAAAAATATAAATAGAAGTAGTACAATAAATCTTATATACGAAATGGCTCACATTTCTTCGATTGTACCTTCCTAAAAGAGCATCAAATTATTGTAATAATTGCAGCTTTATTAACTCACTAGCTTTCCGCCTGCGGCTTCGCCCGCGTTTTCAAAAAAAAACCCGCATAGTTCCCGTTCCCGTGGGATTTCCGGGATAAAACCTAGCCTATGTCACTCAGAAATGATGTAGCTTTCCAACAGTGAAAGAATTTTTCAAATCTGCCAAGTAGTTTCGGAGCCTATTCAATTCATACAAACAAACAAACAAACAAAAAATCAAACCTTTCCTCTTTATAATATTTGTATAGACTATTTATGAAGAATATTTGTGCTAAGACGTCAAAGCCTTAAATATAATATACCTACCTTATACAACATTTTTCCCATTAATAATATTAACCAGATTTATAGAACATTTTATCACATGAAGATGCAAATATAGTATGAAAATGTTAGCATAGCAGGTCCCGCAAGGTTAGAACCCCGCTGTGAGGCTGCGTCTGACAACAATTCAGGAACACTCTTCACGTTTCGCTATTCGTGTGTCGTTTATTATTTTTCTAAACGGCTGCCGTGGGAATAAATAATTCTATAATAGTTTAGCATTCGTGTAGTAAAAATTGAGTTGTGTGATGTTTATTTAAATTGGTGTTTAAAGTAGGTTCTTACTGATTGAATTTTTGGTTAAAAAAATGTGAAGTGTGCTGTGTGCATAGAATTATTTATCTGGAATGTTTTAGACAGCATTATTGATTTTACAATTTTTACCATAGTTAGTTAAAACGTAAATATATGTAGTTACGTACACCTTATTTGCTCAAACACAAACAACATTACAATACCGGTACAATTCTGACGGTATTCAAGAAATCCCAATCCATACTATTGGTAGCAGAAACTAAAGTCACTAAAAGTTTTGCATTCTGAGCGGATAAGTCAAAAGTTCCTGGAAGCTATTATTTAAATTGAAGAGTAAAGTTTCGCAATTTTCACTCCTTATTTGAGCGGAATTAGGGACGAGCGGGTGACTGCATAGAAACTGCAGATTATGTCCAGCGACGACATATATTAGTGAGCGAACCGCTTTGGGCTGAATACTAAAGATGTCTGACCATTTACGCGCGTATTTAAATGGGCTGATGAAGCGTTTAAGCTATTGTTTGTGTATGAATCCGTGCTGTAGGTCATTTTGATTAAGAATTAAAGTCTTTCGTTACGTGGATATCACTTCAATTCATTTATTTACGTAAATTGATAACGAGCGTATCGTATCTGCGGATCGTAACGTTATAAAATAGTAACAGGTGCATTAAAATTAAATAATGTTCACTCTGACGAAAAATATTCTACATTTTGAAGTAATCCATTATTATTCAAATACTCCAACCAAACTAACCACTCGAGTGTGTAGAAATTCTCTCGAAACCTCTTCAAAGTTATTTGGTATCTTAACAAGTTTGAAGGTCTTTAAACCAAAGGTATTTTTAACCTTTAACATTCTTCCCTTTTGCTCTATTAAGGATTTGGCTGTTAATGTAACAAAGGAACTGTACTAATTGGATACTATGAAAAATGCTAACGACGCGACGCCTACTTTGAACGGGGTTCCGAAAATATCGGAAAGTTGGATTAATCAAGGTCTATTCTTCGAAGTCTATCTAAACGTTTCCTATCTACAGTTTAGTTAGTATTCTAGAAATTTCTAGAACATTCTAGGTACACTGCGTTTGATGTCTACATTAAATGCTTTATTATAAGTTGGCGCTTGAAGTTATACTTTCATTGTTCTTATTGAAGTATACAAGTTGTACGTTAGTTCTCCCAAGTGTTTTCGCTTCAACGGTTTATTGTAACATGTGCTTTATGTAGGAAAAACTTAAGAGATCAGTTTATAAGATAATGTTTTAATAGTAGGTGTATTTTTTTAGGTAAAGTTTCGTGAACTGTTAAGGTGTTATGGAATAGTTAGGTTCTTTATTGTTTAGAAATTAAAGACTTTTTAACGGATTTTAAACGCGATTTATTCATTCTATTATTTTCTTTATTGTTTTAAAATTGTTTTTATGACAAAGTTAACATATTTATATTATGTTTCTGTATTTTGAAGGTTGGAAAAATAATACCTACCCTTTTCCCCTCCGATTTTGCAAATTTCAATGACCTAATATCGAAAAAAGTTCAAGTAAAAACCGACACTTTAAACAGATTGAAATCTTTTGTGCGTGAGATGTTAGTCTGACTAAAAAGTAATTTTTGCCGGGGGTTGTTATAGTCCGACCAATTACAAAAGAGGTCGGAACATCTGTCGATCGGTACAAAAAACCTGATCCGTAAAATTGGTGAGGTTTGCCCGCCGACCCATTTCGTTCCATCTCAGTTCCTGCGTATAATAATTATTGAAAATATGTAGTTTTAAAAGTTTCGCTTGAAGCTCTGTCTAAGAAGGTTTTTGATATTATTTTGATATGATATCTATAAAATATGAGATAATGTAGAATTACGTTGGTGTAAAAAATTATACGCTGGTAGCTCATTTTTTACAGTAGGTCTGTAGGTACCTACCTAAAGATGAAAAACATTATTTGATAAGGTAATATAATAATAACTATTATTTTAACCAGATGGAAGTAACTATCATAAATATTATTGTACATCACTATTACACACAAGTGTTTCCAAAAGCCACGCTATGAACCGTGTCCGTAGGTAAATATTTGAGTAGCTTACGTAGCATAATGATTATAATTTAGTAGACAATTTCTCTAATAACAAGAAAGTTGTCACGCAAATGTCACATCACGAATCTTAGATAGAGGTGAATACGGTTTCAACTTTCAATGTATGTTTGTTACTAGCCTTCCGCCCGCGGCTTCGCGCTTGAATCTTGCCCAAGAAGTTTTATTTCTGACGCGTGTGCTTCATTAAATTAGCTTTTTTCAAAATCCATAGTTTTAAACATTTTAGCGTACATAGCCGAACAGCGTGAAGCGACTTTGTATTATGGGCATACGAGCTGTCCCGGCACGTTCTGCCTTTATCAAGTCATTTAGATTTTAGAGGTATGAAAAAAGATGTTGCACACAGAATTATGGGAGTTGGTCAAGCCGTTTCGGAGGAGTTTATCTTCAAATATTAATATATATATATATATATATATATATATATATATATATATATATATATATATATATATATATATATATATATATATATATATATATATATATGTAAGTATATTAGATTATATGTATATGTATCTAGTGGTTCCCAAGAGTAAATGTTAAAAGCTCCGGAAATTTGTGATCCCATTAGAGGCAATATCAGCTTAAAATGCTGTTATGAATAATTTGAATTGCATAAATAACATTTGAATCTTGTACCGCGCTAATGTATTGTGACAGGATTAGACCAAATTTTTTTGTGAATTAGACCAAACATTTAAGTAAAGGTGGGATAAGGCTAGTGTAAGATTCAAAATAGCCGTAGATGTAGAAACCGGAGGTAATTATATTTTATTTATTACGAATACTTAACCCTAGATTCATAACCTTATGTAAGAGTAGCATTATTCATAAACATTCATCCCACGGACGATTAAATTTAAGTGGCTGGTTTTGAGGTACTTGTAAATAAAATAAATAAATTAAGTATGACTGTCTTTAATGTGTTTAACTAGGAAGGTAACAAAAAAAAATTGAGTCAAAATTAAATTTCATCGGCACATTCCACACACATGAGGCCACGATGATCCATACACATATACTTTTTGCATTGCTTGCATTGAAACCTTATCATACCCCGTTTTTTATAATCACAATAGCCACAAACCTTTTTTTGAGTACCACTTGGACCAGGTGTGTTACCCCTCGTTTTCACCAAAGTATAATACATGTATTTTACAAATTTGATGCAATGTTTTCGTTTCTCATAGACATGTGTAAAACATGTTGTATACAAAATTTGATACATGTAGGATAACTTATATGAAACTTGTTGGTTGAAAACTTCTAGTTGCCTGATCTAGTTGCCTACATGTTTATGATCTCTTGTTTTTGTTGTAGCAATACTTGTAGAATTCGAGACAAATTCAGTCGTACCTACTTGTATAATTTCTAAAAAAAAAAACTTGTGTTAAGTATGTATGTTGAAAACTTTATCCAACAAACATGGATAAAGTTTAAAACTTGTTTGTTACTAGTATTATACAGAAATTGCAATAAAATAAACAATACTTATCTAAACCACGACTGTGTTTTGTAGGTGAGAACGCTATCAATGGATCAGACAAGTTCTACCATGTCACAGACTTCAGTGTAAACGCAAATGTGTTTTATACTTGTATAAATACTTGTTGGCTACAAAGTGTGAACGAAAGAATGTTTGAGACAGTCTCAATACATGTGTAAAATAAATAATTATGTTTTGAAAAGTATTCTACAAGTTTTGTATCAAACTAGTATTTAACTTGTTTCTTGGTGAAAACGAGGGGTCAATGGTAGGCGTTTCACCTAAAATTTCGGCGATTTTTCTTTTTAGGCATCTCTTCAAAGTTGGCATTTCGTGTCTTTTACGTAACCATGGTTCGGTCAACTTCTCTGGAACATTCTTCACAAAACATCGTCTGCTTATTGGTTTTCGCCCAAGTTTCACATTATTATGCACGTATATTACGTATGAGTTTATTATTGACATGTTGAGTATGCCATAGAAGTAGCATAAAGGCCATCATTGCGTTTTTCTACTACAAGACATACTTCCACACATTTGGTTTCGACCAAATGTGTTACGAGCTGATGGAATAATTATACGTCGCGAATGTGAAGAAACGCCAGAAGTACCTGGTATTTCTTCAGTTTCAGAATCAGAAGACAAAATGACGCCGCTTCGGCGTACCTGCTGTCGTGATGTGATTGGTTGGACGTCGTTTTCACTGTCGGAATCTGTCGGGACCATTTTATCCAATTCCACATGATCTTCGACATCACTCTTTTTATAGTTTTTCTGACTGGTAGAATGATCATCACCAGAATCAGATAAACGATTCAAATAGTCCTCAATTTGCTGATCATTCATCCTAAAATAAAATAAAAAGATTTTATGTAAAATACACACAATGACACACTATGGACGATAAAATAAAATGTAAATATAAATAATAACTCATACAGAATAATATAATATACTTACTTTACTCTATAAAATCGCAGAACTCATAAAACCAATGTTTTCAAAATAACTTGCAGTCTCGTCAAATGTAACACTATTCATAAACATTCGTTTCTCAGACGTTCAAGGGTCTATAACTTGTGCACAAGATGTCACTGCGAGGCAAGCGCACCCGCGTTACTAACGGTCATTCTATCTAGGAAGGTACTTGAGAGGTCATCAATCTATCTCTTTCACTCGAGGCACTAAAAACAAATTTACGTTTCGCCCGGTCTGTGGGACGAATGGTTATGAATGTAGGGTTAAGTGGAATTAGTGATAGTATCTTTATTGGTTTTCAAAAATGCAATTCCATTAAAAGATTTACCTACATCACATTTTATTAATTTTGTTCATGAAATCTAATAAAAGAACTCTATTAGTAGGTATTACACTTATTTTCAACACAATAAAGAAAAATAGGTTAAACAATAAATACCTCTTCTTATTTCTCCTTTCACTCAAAGTGGACGTCATCTACTATTGGGAGTAACCCAAACTATAGTTTAAAGTGGTTTTATTACTAAAGTACTTTGTAAAACAATAATCCTTTGAATACAGTGAAAGCTTAATGGACACTATTGTTTTTACAATTTCTCAGCGTACCTCGAGAACTCCTTTATCGATACACAATAAGTACAAGTTTCGGAACACAAAGCTATAACAATAAGTTTTTATAAAGACTAAGAGGATATACTTGTTCTGTACGGGATTGTAGGTATTAGGGTTGCCACTTCACCAAATAATGTATTAAATTTAGACAATCATTTTTGCAGTGTGACCTATATTTTTATGTAGGGAGGATTCAGCTAAAATATCCAAAACTATTATTATTAATCTTTTGTTTGTATTACACGGAAATCAAACCAAAAACGACGCATTTGCAACGCTCACGCCCTGAAAAAGCTAACTAGGTAAAACACTGTGAACTCATAAAACCCGTGACAATAATGAGATAGACATGGTCTGAATAATTTGAAACAAGAAACAACCGTTTCTCATACGGACAGAAAAATATCAATGACAATGAGTCACATAACGGTATCTAAATAACAGTAGGTACCGAGTAAAGCACTCTGACACCATTAGGTAAATAATATTGATATGGGTATGTTTATTTCATACGGATGGAATAGGGTTGTCACTTTTAATTTGTATCGATTATTTAATGGCCATAATAAATTGAAAATGGGAAACGAACATTATACGACATTATACGACAGCTATATGGTATTTGTGTTTGTAATTTTGTTTTACTTTTAACGATTCGCATTTAAGTTTTTATAAACTAACTAGTAGTTTCTGAAAGTACCGGTAAATCGTGAGAATATCACTCATAACTGAGCGAGTTATTTCCAAAACCGGTTATGAGGAAGTGGCGTGGTGCCCTCGTTAAAACTAGCCGCTAGCAGCCGGACTCGCTTGCGTTTCACGATACATAACTAGGTACATGTGACATCATGCTGTAATAAAATTGCCTTAAACATTTCATTTTACTGTATTCAATGGTTGGTACTACAATAATTTACGCTTCAGTAATAATATCATAGTATGTATATTCTTCTTTATTTTTTCGTAGATAAAAGATAGCTTGTTGCATGCTTTAATTAATACATTTAACAAGACCCAACGGACCCGTGACAACATACTTATTCACTATACAGAACTCAATTATTATAGTTGCATTATAAAATAGCTTTATCCACACAAGTTGAAGGCTCCTTGAAAATTTTCTACTGCACATCATTCTGTCGATTGTCCTTCACAAAGGAATTGAAGTAGTCAGCTAACAAAGGCTTGTTATCGATTGTCTCGATTATTCGTAAGGATATTTTTGATTTTGTAAATATTGCAATAGGAACGTTGCTTATGAGCATTTAATTAATAGATAAGTGGTTTAAATTGTTTGCTACTGTAGGATGATTTTATTGTGTAGGTAGGTAGTAGGTACTTGAGGTAAGTTAGTAGCCTTTTCGTAGTAAACTGTTATTTTTCATGTGTATTTTTTTTGTTTATGTGTTTGATTTTTACTGCGAATAAATTCTTATTCTATTCTATTCTATTCTAAGTTAATTGTATCTCTCTTTTGAGTTCTGCATATCGTTAGAAAATAATAATTGTTTTAAAAATAATAGTTAGATTAAAGGTTTTTTAATCTATATCTGTTAACTACATTATTTATCAGTATTTTTGTTGTAAGTTGTATCCTAAAAATGTAAGTGAACCAACATAATTATCTTGTATAATAAAATGATTAAACAAGATCTATATTTGCAACCACGCTAAATAAAAATAGTCGAGGTAATACGTTGAAGGTTTTGAAGTCATATAACTATTAAATACTTACCCTATTTCCAATGAAAAACTCTTTTCAATTGAAAATTATTGTGTGAACATATATTATTTACTACCATTTGTGATGTTATTGTACAAGTACCTACCTATTATGATGGTACATACTAACTTTTACACCTGTAACTGCCTGTTTTATACTTTTGTATGGCTAAATATTTATGTATGTATGTAGGTAAAATATGTGCAAATTATCTCTGTTAAGTTCCAATTATAAACTGAAGATGTAGGAATATCAAAATTTCAAAGTAAGGTCATAATTTACTACTACAACGTCTAGTAGGTACGTAAGTTTAAAACTAACTTTCAATGTAAAACAAACAGCCAATGATCCCTGAAAACTAATAATTAATGGCCGTTAATTTGCGTCAGACACTTAGGTATTTAATGCACGTTTTAAATAAATCGACTTTATCTTAATTGGTGCCTAAGGCGGTAACTTTAAACTTAGGGTCAAAAACATTCGATACTAAATTAACTCTAATTGGAGAAAATGTTTTCAGCCGTCAAATGTATTAAAACAATGCAGACGTTACATTATATATTCGTGCCTATAGTTTAATTTTTACTTAAATATTTTAAAATTTTTAATTGTCAACTCAAATAAAACATAGTTTGATTTTAATCACAAAGTAAGAAAAAGGTAATTTAATTTTTCTTTAAAACAAAATTTTCATTATAGGTAATATTTAGTTAAAATATCTCACAATTTTTTACGTTCACACGAACGCACATACCATAAAATTGTATTGAAAATTGAAAGAAAGTTTGATTTAATTGCAACAATACCTACAAAATAAACATTGTGAAATCTGTTTGGCCAAAGGTAGTTAAAGCTCCTTAATGTCATGTTTTATAGAAGTTCTTTACATAGGTAATACATAGCTATACACAGTCTTCTAGGCATAGAATTAGGCCTTGGCTACCGTGACAGTGAGGTCTCACCGTCACATAATTTACGGTTATTGATTGTGTTTACGGCTAGTAAACAACTTTAGTGCGGCAAGCTTAGTGTATGATTGTTTGTGTCCATGTTACCACGGGATAGATCCTATAAAAATATTTATCATTCGAACTTTCTGGACGGGTAGCGATGTACCAACATACGTTTCACATGTCATTTTGTTCTTTGACTGATCTGAGGTGCTTCATCTACCTATAGCAGTCCGCAAGAAAAGAGCCTCTATGTATTTCCTCAAAATGCCATAAAAAGAACGTTCCTTCGCGTGAGTCATCGTTTTATAGATAGAGTAGTGAATTGATTTCTGAATCACATCTTTATAGTTTTCTCATAGTCGATGACTAAGATAAAATTTTAAATCATGGTGCAATATATTTACAATCACTAATCGATCCGAAAAAAATTAGCATACTAGGTATAAATTGTTATATATGTACCTTCACTTTTATCAATGTCGATTTATCGTACCGGGTGTGGCAATGTAAACAGGCAAGTCGATAAAAGTGAAGCAAGCTTATCTTCAGTTTTTATGTTGTTCTCGACCACGTCAGCGAAGGGCTATGAATTACACTTACCGCTGTACTAGCTGGATTACCCGGTTTTGCTCGGAGTTTTTGAATAATTTATAATCACGAATAATTGTGGAGTTTTTGTACTTACTGTTATTATAGGTCGGTAGGTAGGTACTTCTAGTGCGAATAGTTCAATTGATAATTGATAAGCCAAATTGGCTACCTATATAATAATCTTGCATATTTGTATTAGGTACCTAGATAAAAAGTCTTTTTTGTCATTTAGTTTTTATCTATTGTATACTGCTATCCGATACTTTGATTATAAAATAATTATTTCATATAGTTTAAGATAAGAATAGGAACTACCATTTTCTTTGTACCTATGGCAGTATCTACAGAAGTCGAGTTGAAATAAATAATAATGAAGGGATAAAATTATTATTAATATATAATAGGATTTATGCAACTAGTGATAAAATAGGATTTGATTTAATACATTCACCGTTACCCTATCTATTTATCGCTTATCGAATATGGGGGTAGATAACGATATCAGATATTATACAAGTGAATTTACTAGTAGGTATATGTATTATTATTAGCTACACGTTCGTATCCGGTTTTGTAAAGTCAGAAATTTCTAACTCAGAAAAGTACAATAAAAGTATGGGAATATCTAAAATCATGTCAAACTCAAACTCAAACATTTATTTATTCAATAAGACGTCTTTTAGAAGCACTTTCGAATCGTCATTACATATTTTTAACATTTACCACCGATTCGGAAAGCAGTATCTATGGAGAAGAACCGCCAAGAAACTCTATAGTTGCTCTTTTAAAATCAGGTCAATATTACAATTTAATTTTACATAATATGTAACTTATACACACTACATAATATGCCAAAGAACTGTCCTGTATCAGTAGGTACATAAACATTTAAAACGTGCAATAAACTTGTAGGTTTCCGATTGCATCTTATTATTACGTAAATTGCCAACATAAAATACTAAACAAATCGTAAAACCACAGCTCGCCTACAGCTTTTAAGCTTTAAACAGTAAACTGTACTACCCTTAATTTACCATATTGCACGCCTCATAAGCGAAGCGTTGAGGTGGGTACTACTGTCACTTCGCGCAAAACATCTGATTTTTCAAACTTAAAATGTCTTTATGTATCATACATTGCACTTGTAAGATAATACATACACACACATATTAAGAAAAAACACTATTTTTAACGTTCATGATATTTTTGATGTCATTTTTGTTATTTAAACTAGTTAAAAAACAGTTTAAAAAAGTTCTGTCTTGGACGTCCGTGTGTCTGTATGTGCGGATCCTTTTTCTTGTTAACACGATAGCGACCGAAATACTTTACTAATCGAGTCTTTTTTTTTCTCTTACGCTTGAGTATGCTCAGGAATAGAACCCTTTCATTTTTCAGGGTCTGATTCGATGTGGTTTAATTGTTATTAAATAAACAAAAATAATAATTAATAAATATTTATAAAAAAAAATTATGAGGCGTGCACTTTTGGATTTTCCAAATTATTTAGTATTTACCCTTATTTGTCAAATATTAGGTAGCATTGCAAATAAAAGTATTGACCGCAATCCTAATCCAGCAAGATCCATCCCACACACGAATTGGCTATCACAATGCAGCCTTTAGCCTCACATGGAATGCACTATTGTTCGTTTTATCACACGCTACTAGGGCTGTCACTTGTTAGTTATTATGAAACGTTTTTAATCGTGAGATTCGGCAAACGATTTAGGTATATCTCGTTCACGTTGTTCCTTGTTTTATTTCTTATAATAATATAATATTAATAATTATTTTTGTATTGTCCGCATTATTTGTATGTCAGAACATAATATAACTGTTGATTTAGGAACATCGATTTAAAACGATATCGTCCTGTCACAGTCCATTAATTTAGGTACCGTACCTACTTGACATTATCGACAGGGGTGTACTTTACTAGAATTTCTTAATATGTACTTATGTTATAAAGGGGACAGCTTTTATTGCCCTTTCCGTTGTTATGATTTAATTTCAAACATTCAATGAAATAAAAAAAATATACTACATATTATAAACTATACGAAATCTGCCTACATCACAAAATATATAATAATACTAACGTACCTACAATCTATATATCTTAACCGAGTAACAAGGGTTCAAGTATTTTTTATCCCAGGCGAAGCCGGCTCATATAGCTAGTTGTACATAAAATGAAGATCATACTGTGATTTATACGCACTTGCGGTGGGAGCTGGCACGTAATTAAAGCGAGACAATTTATTCCCGTCACGTTCAACCCTAATGAGATAATAGTTTTAGAACATCAAAGTGTAATTAAGCTTATAGTTAAAACTAAATATATATTAAATGTACCCAATTTATAGCTTCTTAGAACATTCACCCGTTTGTTGAATTTCGTGACATCCATATTAATATAGTACATTATAATGTCCATAAACTATTTCATTAATATTTATTGTAAATAACAAAAAACTCAACCAGAATTTTCCTCTGACGCGGCAAGGAGTTGCTACTTTATAAAACAAAAAGGAAAGATCCTCTAAATTATAGATCTAAAACAGAGCTAGCGAAGTCTAGTTTCATATTCATTTTCACCGAGAGCACATAAACAACATCCTCTCCATTTATGTATTTGGTTTGTCTCAGGCTCACGCATTTAAAGTGTAAAAAATAAAATTTCAAGAGCGGAGGTCAGGAATTTATTTTATTTTCTTAGTTCCGTGGAATGATCCCTTTCTTCGGAGAACAATGGAGTTCTTTGCAAGTTTCATGTTTACAGCATTTAAAGCATTTTACGATTTCTTTATATTTCAAGGACTTTTTGTCCATCTTGTGTTCTTTCAAATATGTCATTTTAGAAAATGTGGTAGTGTATTGAAATACTTCTTTATTTCACAAAAAATATTGTGTTTAACATGAGGTAATTTTATGCTAAGTCGCTGTTACTTGTTTATACATTTTAATTTAAAACTGATACTTCATCAACGTCCGTCATTTTGTTATGTTCTGTTATGTTCGTGTGGGAACATTTATATATTCTTAGATATTATTTGGTACGTAAACCTTTTCAATAAAATATGTTATTGAATCGAAAAGTATTACAATGGCCTTTCAATAAAGAACTCAATATAAATACTAGTACAATAATATTTCATCCAACTTGGTAACAACATACAATTTTTATATAGTTAATATGAAACATACTCATACCTAAACCTTATGTTCATAAGTCATAACTATTTCTGAAAAAGCCTAAGATTCCACAATTCCAAAGTTCTGAAGCGTTTGCCCAGTATAACCTACATAAATAAATATAATCAGCGTGCCACTTACGCATAATATGTCCATAAAAATTGTGGAAAAGCTGAATACCAGAAATACGATAGCAAACCTTCAGTTACCTACTTTTAGTTTCGGCCTCGATATAAAGAGCGCGAAAATATTTAGGCGCGACCCCATTAGGGGAAAGCTATACCATAATTTGTACTCTGTGGTTAAACAAGTGAAATTCGACTAGGGTATATTTAAACTAGCTTTTATTGTGTGGGTTTTCTCGCGTTCACTTTGTGTTTGATACACTTTTTTTAATGTAATTTCCTATCTGCGTACCTATTTCCCATTTGCTCCCTAAAAATTATAACCTATGCGACAAAGCCAGTTATAATTGATGTTTCAGCTTACTTTTTAGTTTAATTTATCTCAGTCATAGTTTACGTATTGGCTGCTTATCCTAGCTAGGTACATGTTGATCTGAAATAAAAGAAAAAGCTTATTTTATTACTCTGCAAAAAGTAAGACTAAAATATTTCCTCTTTATAATGTTAGTAGGTATATAGACTTACATTTAGGTTCTTGTATAACCACTTGACATTCAATCTGATCCTAAGATGATCTGAAGTAGGAGCACTGACCCTCATACAATATTCATCGTTCAATTAATTACCATAGTTCATAATAAATGCAGGAACTAGGTATATTAACAAACACACATTTGATTACATATATTATGTCTACACATTTTATTATGCATTTTTTTTAATAATACCTACAGACATCATATTGTGAAAGATGTATTAATTAGGTAGAATAAAACAAGGCCTTTGTGTTCTGATCATTGATTTCTTTTAGCATAATTAACTTGCAATAGTGTATGAAGAAAACAGAACACTTCATTTTATGTATGTACCTACATTAATTTAATTCTAAATAACTTATTGAAAATATTTCGTTGCAAATCCGTTAAACAGATATTTAAATAAAATGAAAAGTCGTATATATTTCAATTTAGTGACGTAATTGATTATATTCAGTTTATTCGATATTTGCATGTCCATATTCTGTGTTTAATAATTATTGCCAAACTAAAATATTAGATACAAAAGCAAATAATGAACGTCGCGTGTTTTGCTAAACGAAACCAATCAGCCACAAAGTACGAGAACACGCCATTAATATCCCGATACGGGTTTGTTTTGACGCTTTTATGCAAAACTTTTTATTCCTTATCAGCGATCTTCCCATTTTGCTTTTATGGAATCATAACCTTGAAATAGAACCCTTCTATAGGTTTAACTTACTCAATTCCGCAGACCACAGTCTTGAAGGTTATTAATTTATTATGTTATTATTAGCTTTCCGCCCGCGACTTCGACCGCGTTGTCAAAGAAAAACCCGTATAGTTCCCGTTCCCGTGGGTTTTCCGGGATAAAACCTATCCTATGTGTTAATACAAATTATCCTCTATATGTGTGCTAAATTTCATTGGAATCGGTTCAGTAGTGTTTGCGTGAAAGAGAAAACATGCATACACATACATATATACATCCATCTGCATCGTCACAAACTTTCGCATTTATAATATTAGTAGGAGTATCAGAAATATTGAATGAACGGTTAGAAGAGATTAGAACTAATCCTTTCTTCTCAGAATTTACTTTTTCCTGTTTAGGTGTATTATGGGTATAACTCCTGTTTCCGACTGCGAATTGTTTCTATTTCATGCTCCAATAAACAATTTATTATCCAGCCACATCACTTTTCTATTTTCGAAGCACTTGTCCTTGATGATGCTTCTCACCAATCCAATAATTCCAATATTATATGTAATACTATGCTTTGTTTCCATTGCATGTTCCATTGAATAATTACCAGCTGCATCTCTTCTCTGTTCTTTATGTTTAATCTATAACTTGTCAATTTTCTAACTTTCCTTGCCGAAAAAGATAAAGCCGGGGAAACAAATGAAACAATATCCATACACATTACAACGCCGTGTCCCGTCCGGGCCCCGTCCGAGCCACGTTCTAGCATGAATTACTTGATACAAAAATTATACAATAATGTGTGATCAAGCCAAGACGGGGCCGGTCGCGAAACAGTGTAACGTAAATCAGCCTACCTTCTCAAACACCGATTTCCGAATGTTTTGTTTCCATTGCGTGCCCCATAAACGATTTGTTATCCAGCCGCAAGCATCGAGAAAACACGCCGTAAATATCGCGCTACGACTTAATTAGCTGTGTTACCAATACCATTAGCGGTCGATGACAGCTCTCAAATTGATGTTATATTCCGCTGGGCGAGGCTGGCATTAGTGTAATAGAAGAAAATGTTTATTAAGCACTTCTACCAAGGTTTCACGGTAATGTTTGTAAGACAATGCTATAATGAGGTACGGCTATGTGTCATAGATGCTATTGCAGGTTGCCTAGTCCATACTGTTTACTTTTAGTTAGCAGGAGTAGGGCAAACCACAACTTATTTAATAACCGAAAAAGTAGAATTTCTTGCGTACAACCTTTTCTAGTATATTCATTGCAATACGTGTTGTGTACATCAAAGAGTGTTCAGGCACATAAAAATCCATTATAAGATCGGAAAGAGTAGTTCTAACAGCGAACGTGTTAAAGAGATAACTATATTCATATCGATAACTGTTAATTCACAAATTATACATGTTTCTTCAAATTCTTTAACAACCACCCTAAATATATAATTTATTCATACATTCTTCCATCCTTATTTTA
The DNA here is from genome assembly GCF_061535395.1 of Colias eurytheme. Classification (NCBI taxonomy): domain Eukaryota; kingdom Metazoa; phylum Arthropoda; class Insecta; order Lepidoptera; family Pieridae; genus Colias; species Colias eurytheme. The sequence goes on along the minus strand of NC_142999.1, from coordinate 4,076,902 downwards.
GTTTACAAGCCTTTGCCGGTTCAAAAGCTAGTTTATAACAAACGGAAATTGAAGCGTTTCAATATTCTAGCATACTTACTGTTTAAGACATTTTTACTTTACTCGAGACACCGGAACAATCCGATTTCCTTTATGACTTCAAATAAAACTCCGTATATTTCAGAAAATCGTTTAAAATATGCTTTGATCTTGTTTATATTGCGTGTTTGGTATTAATCTGCTTAGCAATTTCATTTTGAAATATTTATGGATGTTTTTTTTTTATAAAGCTGTGATTTGTTATGTGTGTTACTTCTAATGTTATGTGGATTTGTAGAATATTCCGTGTCTAGAAGCTTTGTGTTATCACGATTGCGATTTATTTTAACTAATTCATAAAAGTTCAAATCGAGAGACATCTAAATTTATAACTGCCAATAATCTCTGTGAAACTAAAATAAAAATTTATTTGAATCCAGTTTAGGGAAAGTAGTAGGTAACATCAAAATATATCTCTACAAAAGTAACCCTATTCCAACATTTCACTATGCTTATTAAACAAAAATCAGCCACCCAAAAGTAGGACTGAACAGAAAAAATCGCAAAATAAATATGGAATATACCGTTTTTCCTTAACCGCTAAGCGCATAAGAATTGAATATTTTCCGCTTGATTTAAGGAACATTCAGAGTATGTAACTGATGGTATTGCTTGAATTTTCTGTTATGTTTGAGACTTTCTTTTGGAATAATGTCCTAATCTTATTAACACAAAGTCTGTTTAATTTGGGTGAAAATAATAAATTATTATTTTTTCGCAATTCTCCCAATTAGATGGCAAGCTGCCGTACATTTTCGTTTATATTCATAGAATTCGTGCAAATATTATTGGGACATCACATAATATTTTAGCATATATCAGTATGTAGTAAAATCATCCTACCAATGAAATCAAAGATAAAACATGAAAAATATCCCCATGCACAACCCTAAAACGTAACGAGTAATTTATTCAGAGGCAACCCTAGCTATCAAAGAGTAAATCACCCACCGTAGACGGTCACCGCTGTAAATAAGCCAAAGTAAAACTTGAGTATGTGCGAGAAGTTTTAATGCGTTTCGAAATAAATCGACCTATTTGTCTTTACAAACTACGGAATGACCTGACCGTGTGGAAACACCAAACTTATAGCAATTCGATAGTAAATCTGTGATTTAAGTTTGCAACAATTTCTGTACCGGATTACTGCGCAGCTATAATTCCAAACCTAACTCGGGATAGAAGTTTGCTTTTTATGATTTAAAGTGGGTATAACTCAACTGTTTTGCTTCGGTATTGGAAAGTTTTGAACGTATTATCCTCAGTTTATGTTGGTGTTCTTTGACAATATAGGCTAGGAAACTTGATGGTTGATACTGCCGCGTTTTTTCTTTACCTATAGATTAGATGCATACAATAAAGGTGGATACATTTTTTGATCACAAACATGTCTATTAAGGCCTAAGAAATTACCTGGCTTATGAATTTATTTCCATTAAGACGCTTATAGTGTCGAATTGTTAATATAGAATTGCATGTATGCAGACCTAACGCAGAATTGTCTACTGATGAATCTTTTATATATATCTGAAAGTATTTATATTGTTACCTAGGTACCTTTACAGAACATTCATAGTGAAATATCTTTGTTAAGAAAAGTGAATTTTCTGTTCATGCACAATATTTATATTTGCTTAAAACTCCAAGCAAAGGAAACAGAATCAAAATTAACCACCGTAAAGGTATCCACGTAAAATTGCAGGATCCAAACAAACTCATACATTCCACTTTTAATATCAGAGCAAGAGAGCAAATGTCGTTTCTCCTTATTTAATCTATGATAAATAGTTTCACTTGCGCCGAAAAGTGTCAGTAATTTTTTTCCAAGGCACAGTTATTATCTTTACGAGGGGTTGAAAGCTTAGCGTTGCCTTTTTTATTGTCCTGTGTTAACGATTTCGACAAATAATTTCAAACTATTTCAGTTATGACGGTTTTAGTTCATTTATTATTCAAGTGTGCGTTACTAATTTTAGGTTTTTTGTTAGCAGTTTTAATGAATGTTCCTTTGAACTTTTTGTGTCGTGTGTTAAGAATTATGGGTATTTTTACGTACGATAACAGTTTATGGTGGTTTTTTATACGCGATTTAATCGTTATTATTTATTATTTAAACTGCTACAACACACTAGGTTGGAAAGGGATTTAAATAATAGCTTTTTAATCTTTTAATTTTAAGATTTACAAGTTCAACTGTCATAAAAATTGTGATAAAAATTCTTTCAATTTATAATTTCAATATCACGTAAACTGAAAACGATTTGATTAACCTTTTACAAATAAAAAGTAAACTAAAACTATATAGACGTTCTAAGCCCAACTTATGAGAACGTGATGAAGTGCCTTCAAAACAGATCACAGGTCTAAAGGCAAAAACCGTATCATAACAGAAATAACTCCGCAATCAAAAAATAAAAATAAACCCATAAACATAGCTGTATCGGCTGTAAAATGATAATTTTTCATTTATCGAGAAGGCTTTGAATATAAAGTGATCAAAGTCAACATTGGAAATGTAATTTTGATAAATTATTATCAAGGGCATTGAACGATATCGGAGTGTAGGGATTCGTAAATATGAGTTGGAATTGACAGGTTAAGTAAGTTTTTAAGCTTATCGATTGATACACTTTATAAAGTTGTTAGATATGTAATAAAATATGCAAGTTAAAGCTTGAAGAATACGTAAAAATTTTAAGTATTATATAGGTGCAATTTCAAGCAGAAACTAGTATTATGTACCTACGTTGGTTTTAATTCGCGTATTACGAATTCCTAAAGGGATTGAGATAGGTACCTACTTCAACTAAAACTCTAGTATCATTATAATAGATAACAATTCCTCTGTCTAGCAGCTATTGAATATAACAATATGAATATTTTATCGAAATATTGAAAATACATTTCCGCTTTACTAAATAATTATAGCGAGAAATGTTTTCGATCGCCATTCTGTGTTGTGGTTAATTTCAGTTTAATTTGACATGCGAATCTTGGTCAAACAAAATAAAACGTAATTTTCATATAAATTTGTTTACATAAAATTCGTAGGTATACAAGTCTTATATAAGCTTTTATAACGTACTAGCTTTCCGCCCGCGGCCTCGCCCGCGCAGTCAAAAAAAAAAGATTTCCGGGATTGCGTCATTTTCCCGGGATAAAAAGTAGCCTATGTCCTTTCTCAGGTATCAAAATATCTCCATACCAAATTTCATGAAAATTGGTTCAGTAGTTTAGGTGATTGAGTAACAGACAGATAGAGTTACTTTCGCATTTATAATATTAGTATGGATGTTCTACATTATTCCGAATAAACAAAGTTATAAGACTTCTAACTAGAGCACGTTTTATATGGATAGGTATGCTTTGTCTCTAAGCTTTCACAGTTCAGTTACCTATATGTATTTCGTTAGTCTTGTTTATATTTTGTTATTTCCTATTTATTTCCTACTAGTTAAATATTAGACAATATTTACGTGCCTACTCATCTATACTAATATTATAAAGCTGAAGAGTTTGTTTGTTCAACCGCGCTAATCTCAGGAACTCCTGTTCCGATTTGAAAAATTCTTTCGGTGTTAGATAGCCCATTTTTTCGAGGAAGGCAAAAGGCTATATATCATCACGCTAAGACCAACAGGAGCGGAGCACTGCGGGTAAAACCACGGGGCACAGCTAGTAAAAGATAGTTCTGTAAGTTTTGTAAAATTGCTAGATCTTGAGTACCACTTCACTATATACTATATAGTATAAAACAAAGTCGCTTTCTCTGTCCTTCTATGTCCCTATATGTATGCTTAAATCTTTAAAACTACGCAACGGATTTTGATGCGGTTTTTTTTAATAGATAGAGTGATTCAAGAGGAAGGTTTTAGTATATAATTTATTATGTTTTAGACAAAGCGGGCGAAGCCGCGGGCGGAAAGCTAGTATTGGTATAAATTGTTAAACCAAATATCAAAAGAAAATTCTGATTGAATCAAAAAATAAACACTTTCATTAATTAATACATTTAATATTTTCCCTAAATACCTTTTCTTAGACGTATTTAATTACTCGAGTACGTGTTTCAATTTAAATATCCTTTGACTGTTAATTACGTGGGTGTTGGCTGTTTCGAAGTTTTTTGACCCGAGACAGTCAAAAATAATTGTCTTGAGTCAATATAATTTGATGGCGATAAAGCACGAGAATATCCGTTTGTAAGGGAGGAATGGTTCCCTTTAAACTTATTTATAAAAAAATTAATGGCATTACACATTTTGATCTATAGTTTTGTTAAAAGTGAGCACTATGAGGTATTTAGTTACCTTCTAAATTAATGTTTTAGTATTATTTTTACTCAGAAGTTTATTTCATTGAAATATTAAAATTCATTCAGTCACTATCGACTTAATGAATTTTAATTTAAAAATTACACCCTCTTTTATAAAATACCTACTGGTTAAAAAGTTACAAAAATCATTTTCAACGGAAAATTTCGTTCTTTCTTTACCTAAACACACACATGCCTTACGTTCCCCAAGTCCCAACACATACGTAACATTTTTATACCCAGCTTAACACGATTATTTCTAGATAATCGAGATGGACCCTTGTTTCGTAATATATAATCTTATTACGTACATCGTTTACGCATTTTACGTGTGTGTATTATATTAGAAAGTTATATTATATTGTTTGCCTTGATCCTTTTTGAGTGACGTAAATTTTGTCAAAAACATACCTACCTTATTGGAGTGATATTTTTTCCTCATATTGTAATGCATGACGTTCAAGTTATATTTATTAAATGTATACTATGTACTTACATAAACAGATAGGTATGTGTGTATGTACTATGTATGCATTTAGATAGTTAAGTAAACAATGTTGGAGAATTTTTATTTAATATTTAATAGTTTAATTCATGCGGCCTCATCGGGATACAATTTAATGGATTTTCGTTTGAAACCCATACAATATATTATATGATTCATATTCTTTTGAAACTCGGGTAATTCTATGAATTATGCGATAAAAATACCAATGCAATACTTCCAATACAAATTAAAAATATTCACGTACTCCATTGTAACTAGCTCAATTTAGAATTGAGAACGATTAATCTCAACCGACCTACTTGAATGCAACATTAGCTCCTCTTTGTTCCTCTTTTGGCAATATGGTGAGTGGAAAAGAGATGGAGTGCCTGAGTCAGTGTGGTCAATGAATCACGTGACATCTTGCTCATAGTCTTGGCTCTTGGGTATTTAGATAATCTTAATGATAGTTTAAAGGCTCAAGTTTATGGCAGAATGTTTGGGTTGGTTTTATCACTTGCTGGCGAAGTAATAAAATATAAAATAAATTATTAACTATTTACTTACAATATTCTAGCGTAATTTAACTTTGCATTGAAGTGAACCCTATAAAAATATTGTTTGACATAATAAACTTTCTGTATATATTTTTATATAATGTAACATACATACAACTGGCTAACATATTTGTATGCTGAATTTTATCTATATCCGTTAAATCTCTCTTAATATGTTTCATGTAGGTAACTAGGTACATGCAATTGGCGTTCTTAACTGATTTAAGATTTTATTTTTTAAGTAAGAATTACATGACCTGTTTAATCAATGCTAAGTATATCCATAGTATATCTTTTTGATAACAATTTTTATATGAAGCAAAATAATAACTTGATTCGATTCTAAGTTCAAAAACAAGCATAAATCTATTCGTATTTTGTACACAAACGAAAATCAATCTAAATACATCTGTTGCATTACAACACTCTCGAACAAGACTGTCGATTGAAAACCTGCCAACAGCAGTTTACATTATTATGCTGACGGTATTATTATAATACGAACGAACACCAATTACAAGAATAAAGAACAGGCTTAAAACAATCCAGTTAGCTAACCGGGGCACAACTGAACCCGATAATTGAATTACCATCAACACCGCTTCGGTAACTATGCGTCTAAACGGATATATAGTTTTAACGTTTATCCTCACTGCATAAGGGCTATAATCGCTCGATAACATTTCTATATCGGGCACACCAGTACGTTAATACACGACTTTGTTTAGTTTTCGTAAGCTTTGCGTAAGGAAGGGATTATTTTCCTTTTTCATTGTAAGTATGGTGCTCGTAAAAGTTTGAAATAAATCGCTGCGTTTTATTATACGAGTTGTTTAGAGGCAGTTTTATTAGTGCATGCTAGATTATGTGAGATTAGGGTTAATTCTCTGCGATTAACAATCACAATGTGGAAGTAGGTATTCTGTAAAGAATTTGTACCCTTTTGATCCTATTGTCACGTTTTGTAGGATGAGTATAAAAGCGTGACACCTGTACTACTAACTCTTCGTCTTTGTTATCGTCGGAAAATCGTTCCGGGTCAAACTTTTCTGGCTCAGGGAAGTATTGAGCATCACGGTGTATTGCCCATGCTGGGATAGCAATCACTTCTCCTTTACGAATCTAAGGCAAAGTTATAGAAAAAACAATTCTAGTTGTACAAAATTAAAAAATTTCTACATGAAAGTGTTAATATAGTATTATTGCTCTATAAATTGCTCTATATTAAAGCGAATATCCTTACAAAATTAGCAGTTTCAAAGACATTCTGAGAGTACACGTAATGTTAATAACTAAAAATAGTCAGGAAAGCACTTTATTTTGATATCACCTAGATAACATGTATAGAAAAGTTCCTTTTAAATTACTCAAACCAATAAAACTGTACTTAACAGAACAATCGAGCGTAAATTAAATTAAATTAAATTTCTGTTTTCATTACGCACCTAACCACATCTTCCTTTGTTTTCAGGTAAAACATTAATTTGACTACTGAACGACCGCAACTATAATTCATATCGGTAAGTATTAAATAGAGTTTATGTAACATGTTATAGCAGCAATATAATTAACGTTTTTCGATTTATTTTTTATAAGAATCCCTCAGAAACACTCTGTTAAAAAGAAACGTGTTATAATTAACAAGCATAGCTACTAAATTAAAGATATTTGTTCAGAATTGTAGCGGGAAATATTGTAATGTTTTAAAATGTTTATTCATCTTAACAAGGCTTTCAACGAATATTTTGCGGATATCATTGTTTAATGAATACATATATTTATGTTAAAAATCTTGAAATTATTTATACTTACTGAGTTCAGGGCTAAGTGTGGCTAAGACCTAAAGATAATTAAAGCTATGCTATCAAAGGTATTGTGAAAACACAGGTTGCTTTTTTAAACCCTGCAATAGAACCAATAAGTACTAAATGAAAATTTACAACTTAAAATCACTCGTAAACAATGAAATGCACATCCAATGTAAGCGACAAAGCTCTGAGAATCGTGGATCATATCTACTAATGAAGCCGTGTCAAGGGCGAGTGGATTGCGTAACCTATAACTGTATTAATTATTGAATTAAACGTTATGTGCATTAATATGTATTTTTATTGTCTTATGTTGGCATACAATAATACATAATAAATCGTATAGTTAAAGGAATGGGTCAAGGTATACACTTATACAATAGAATTCCTCACAATATTAAAGAGTTTAGTAGTTCTAAATTTAAAACTTACATAAAAAATGTACTAGTTCAGAGAGCGTACTACAGTATTCAGGAATATATGGACGATAAAGACCCATGGAGGGTTGTCGCGTAAAAACCACAGGACAGTTCTTTGGCATATTATGTAGTTAGATATAAGTTACATATTATGTAAATTTATTGACATTATTTTAAAAGAGCAACTATTGAGTTTCTTGCCAATTCTTCTCCATAGATACTGCTTTCCGAATCGGTGGTAAATGTTAAAAATACTATGTAATGACGATTCGAAATTGCTACTAAATAGTAGTCTAATTGAATAAATGAATGTTTGAGTTTGAGTTTGAATGTAGCCTTATTTGATACAGATCTTCACAAACATTGTAACGTTATTAATTTAATACATGCAGATAATGCCCATTAATCTTATTTTAAATACCTTATCATAACAAACCTAAGTGCACAACTTATAAATTATAGAAACATTGTAAAACTAAATTTGAATATACCGATATTAATTTGAATGTTTTCAATTGTATTTGCCCGTAGAAAACCCGCATTCTAAACAATTAATTTAAATTCACTCGATTGTGCTAAAACTTTTTGGGTGTGTTTTTTATGATGCGGGTTCTTAGTCAGCAATTTAGGTAGCCTATGAAAGAACCCTAATTTTAAACTATTGTCACAGAATATTCAACAGTAGCTAATGCTATTGTTGTCTAAATATGTATACTCTATTCAAAGAATTAAATGCAGGTACGAATGTGAAAATTAAATCTATTGTGTTAAAAATTTCGCACGTGAAATCCACTTTTTTTGTAAAATAAAATGTGAGTTTTCTTGCCTTTAAAAATAGTAGCGTTTCTAACAATAACCTTTAAAGAATCCTTTCTCACCTTCAGGGTATTATATTCTAGTTACCAACAAAGCTTTGAAGGTATAAATATGTCTTTTACTTGACTATGATTTAAAGGAGTATATTAAGAAGTATTTCAATAGCACGATAAATAATAAAAAAAAACTTTCAAGTGTTTATTAGAACTTACTAACTAGATACATGTCTTATCTATACTTGTTTTTAATTATACATTGTTCTAGACCACATAATATTGGAATGGAGGGTCCTCAAATTTTATTGTATTCCGCTACTGTTAAAAATCTTTCTAGCCTAGAAACAATTATTTCCAGTTTATCACCTATATATACGTATATAAAACTCAAAGGTGACTGATATAGTGATCTATCAATCGCACAGCCCAAACCACTGGACGTATCGGGCTGAAATTTGGCATGCAGGTAGATGTTAGGAGGTAGGCATCCGCTAAGAAAAAAATTTCCCGAAATTCTTGCGGAAACGGGGAAAAACGGGGATGCACGTACAAAATCGTGGGCGGAAGCTAGTTACCTAGATAAGTACAATAATACAAAATATTATAGGTACCAATAAAAAAGTAAATGATTGCGAAAGAAGAAAACACTGGTAGCTTATAAAATGCCTTTTTATAGGAAAAATAATGTCAACACGAAAATGGTCCCTTAACAGTATTTAGCATCCCAATGTTGTGACTGCTCGGTTTGCCCCTTGTCAACGAATATATTTTGTCATTGTCAACCGACTTCAAAAGAAGGAAGTTCTCAATTCGACTGTATTGTTTTGGTGCTACCTCAGGTACTTTCGATTGGGTGAACCGATATTGATGATTATTTTTTAATTAGGAGCTAGTGCCTTCCGTTTGGTCTTATTTTAATTTTGTATAGTTCTGACAATTTGAAGACGGTTTAGTTATTTGTCAATTAATAATTATTTTATATGTACATCAAGTAGGTTTATATAAAAAGTTATTTCTTAAGACAATAAAACTAATTGCAACAAGAAAGTAAGCAGATGAATAATCTCAAATAGCTGGCGCTAATTCTCTATTTCCTGCAGCGTCATGCGATGCCTCATTACTTTTATAATTCGACGCAATTGAACATCGTTTTCTCTTAAGAATACAAACAGTACACAAAAATAATGAAACACTTATCTAAATATTCTTAGCGTAACAATTTTTAATACCAGACATTTTTAAAGAATAGAAAATGTATCACATATAATAAAAAAATGATCACGAGGCGGGATTCGACCCCGCGTCTTTGTCACGATTTGTTTTTTATTCTATGTTATATCGTTCAGTTATTCTGAATATTTGAATTTGAAATAACATACATGAAATATCCACACAGCGCATTGCATGTAAAATCGTTTTTCCCACCACATTGATCGTTAATCAGAAATCAAAGCACATATGTTACGCAAAATCAAACATCAAACGTAATCCTAATGAAATAAACAGCCAAAAATAATTTAACCGTATAAAGAGTTTTGCTCCAAATATTTGTGAAAATGTTCCGTGTAAAGAGGAAAAAGGTAAAAGTCCAAGTTGCGAAGTGAGTAAGCTGTAAGTGCATTTGTAGGGTTCATAAGTTTAAAACACTGATCGTTGGGCTTTGTGAGATTTATTTCGGGAACTATTGTTTGGTAAGATACTGTTGTGTTTTGTTGTTTTGGTTGTATGTGTGATAGTTATATTGATCTAGCTATGCTATAATGAATAATCCATTATTATTTGGCTTTCTATGAGAATGTTAGGTCTTATATAATGTTCTTTGTATTTCAATTCATATCTATTCATATAATATAACAAACTATAGATATTGAAGTGTGTCAAGTCGTTTTGCTCGCTCTCTGCTTGCTTTCTCCGCTCTATAACGAAATTTTTATATCACGTACCTAAAACAGTACATATATTCCCAAAAAATTCAAAATGACCTCCAACAAAGTCCTAAACGCACCGAATGCTCTGTACTTAGCTTAATTATTGAATTAATTAACCACATTGGCCGTCAGTGGACCGGCTGCGTTCAATCATCGGCTTAAATGATGTCCAGGCGACTGGTTTTGGATATACGTATGTACAGATATACATATAGGATATGGATACATACGTTTGAGGTTTAGAACAAGAATTAGTGTATTACGCTTGCGAGATGAATCAAGGATTGTAATAAATTGAAAATAGTTTGGAAAATCCAAAAGTGCACGCCTCATAATTTTTTTTTAATAATTATTATTTTTCTTTATTTAATAACAATTAAACCACATCGAATCAGAACCTGAAAAATGAAAGGGTTCTATTCCTGAGCATATTCAAGCGTAAGAAAAAAAAAAAGACTCGATTAGTAAATTATTTCAGTCGCTATCGTGTTAACAAGAAAATCCTCCGCACATACAGACACACGGACGTCCAAGACAGAACTTTTTTAAACTGTTTTTTAACTAGTTTAAATAACAAAAATGACATCAAAAATATCATGAATGTTAAAAATAGTGTTTTTTCTTAATATGTGTGTGTATGTATTATCTTACAAGTGCAATGTATGATACATAAAGACATTTTAAGATTGAAAAATCAGATGTTTTGCGCGAAGTGACAGTAGTACCCACCTCAACGCTTTGCTTATGAGGCGTGCAAAAAATAATGGTCCAAATTTCAACGTAACATTTTTAATAATTGCAGCGCTATTATTAAAAATGTTAATAATATTATTTAGTAATAATTTTTAGATGCGAGATTTAAGCAATTTATTTATAGAGAATACAGGTGCCAGATATTTATTCTGGGAATAATAAAGAAAAGAGAAAGCGACCTGTTTCCTGGCATCCAAAAGACTTAAATATTAACGATGATAGGGATAAATAATAAAAAAAGAAAATCGAATTTCATTTTATATAGGTACATTCATTCACAAAATCTAATGTACCGGTCTCTATAGTAAATTTTATCCTTAATATTTCCATCTATCTTTATTACTTCAATAAGTTTCCTAGCAACCTTTTTATTCGTTGGAAAATTCTTAATATGTTTCGACAAATTGTTATGGAGATATTATTTACCTACCTATAGGTTTATAAAGCTGAATAAGTGAAAGATTAATATTAAGATTAATGTATTAAAAATAGTGAATGAAAGAAGTAGTAATGAAAATTATTACCTCGTTAAACATTAAAAACTATACAGATTTTTAGCATTCACCTATCACGTTACTTTAAAAAGTATTCATTGAAAACTGGACAATTACGTTAATATTATTCCATTTAAAGTTCCAAGCATAAAATAAGAGTTGCACTGACCCAAATGAAGGTGTAACAGTTTGTAAGTGCGAATATGGGCTGCGCAGGCGTCGGTCAGCCGGGGTCGACGACCCGTTAGACGGGTTACTGAACACCGTGTCCGTGAACTCGCGGTACGATATTATGAGATAAATCGAGGTTATTCAAATGCCTGCTTTGAACTCCTTATTCGTTATATGTTTTGTTATATAGTAGGTACTATGACAAACTTGGTGGTTGTTTTAATAATATGCTTATTGCAAAACAATGCTTGGAAAGTAAATTATTTTGTTTTATATCTACGTGCATGGACAGTATTTTGTTCTATTATGTTACCATTCCAGAACCTAATCCAAAGTTTCAAGTTACTTTGGATTAGAATTGTTCTTATCGAGTAAGAACTAAATGGACATAGACATTAACTTTTTAACCTTCAAACTTTTTTATAGCTTACCTAGATTAAGCTATTATATTTAACTATATACATAGGATCTGAGTATTCCCTTACATTCCCGGATATACAATGGAAACAGTCATGTCATGGTACTAACCATTTTTATACTACGCTTGCGTTATGTTTTTCTTAGATTTACAAAGCCAGTGCTTTACGAAATGTATATGATATAAAAATACACGTAAAATTTTATGTCGAGCACTGTATAAAATCGAATGGTAATGTTTTTTATACTAGGGTGTAGAATGTAGACGTGTTGTATTAATAAAAATATTTTATGTCAAAGAATAAAAGTAATTCTGAAAAAAGCGTTTATGGCGATCATATTTTTTATGTAGGTATTTTGTGTTAAAAGTTATCTATGTCGCAAGATCAATTTTATGTACGTCACATTATGTTAATAAATAAAAACGTTAATATGGCCTACGGCATATTTATTAATGTGGCTTGTTTTCTTTGATAAATATATGAAGTTAATTTGCTATGATTGTACTTAGGCTATAATAGGCGAGAACCATAACTTCTTTCCTTACAGTACAACAACAACAACCCACAATTGTAACCATCTCTAACCATTTCTAAAGAGCCCGTAATTTTGCTATAAAAACACCTTCAGTTACGGGTTCGCTTGATAGGACCCTTTTCAATCAGAGAAAGCAAGATAACAATCAGCCCACCCAGGAATTATGGGTTCACGTATGATAATAAAAGTTTACGACAGAACTAGCTTTTACGTGGTAGGTATTTGACTGTAAGTGGTTCGAGTAAGTCATTTTTACGTGTTATGTACTTGACTGTAAGTGGTTAAATAGCCGTGGGCATTCGCAGGAACCATCGTATGTGGTGCTTCCTGTTTAAGAATTTAGTCAATTTACGCTTCCAGATATAACAGTTATTTTGCAGTCAAATTGCAATGTTTCGTCGTATTCGTAGTTACATTAATTGATCTCTCGCTTTTCTTCCTATTGGTTTTAATATTTTTTTACCAAGCCTAAATTTCCTAGAAATATTGAAGATTAATTGTATCTATTCGATCATAAATACGAAGGCTCGTCTCCTCTACATTAATAATTCACAAACAATTAAATACCAAGGTTATTGCTTCTTTTTAACATGATCACTCAATACTTTTTGAAAGATATAATATTCTATCACGACCGCCCAATAATTTCATGCTTTGGTATACAAATTATAGACTATAAATGTTGTGTGTCGAATCTGTAATATTATAATAGATACGAATTAAATAAAGCGTTACCTACATTCCAGCAGAGTTATCGTTTAATGTTTCATTTTCATTATAGTTACAACTAGAACTTATTCTTTGATAGTCAATAAAGTCCTTCTATACTTGTACCAAAAAGATATAGATAAATATTATCTTGCTTGTTTCAAATCAAACAAGAGAGAGTTCTCTCCTGAAAGCATATTGTTTTCCTTAATAACCATAACCATCACACCTTTCTGTCATACATTTCCATAAAACCAGTTCTACTCAACTACCTGACTGCAAACCCAGCAGTGCACTTACTAACATTAAACCAGACCCTAGTTTTATGTATGTTAATAGTGCAGTGTGTACACGGAACGTTACTCGCCTATTTGGCTATCAGCCCAACTTAATAGCTAAATCGATTCTTACCTCTTGTGGTACTCAGAGCTTTTACGGTATTCACAATGAAGCGGGTTCAATATTTTTTAATACACGCTTCAGCTACATTGTATTGTATTGGAAAAGGAATCGAAAGTAAAGGAATTGAAAGCTATGGTATCAACGTTTTAATTAAGATTTTCTGGGTTAGGAGTAAACGAAAAGTTGATTAGACGGATGCTACATTTGTACGAATTGAAAGGGATTCAGGATTTGGAACATATGGCTGAGACTGGTAAATAAATATGTACTTCAGAAAGAATTTATAACTCGTTACTATTTATGCCTATATTTAATTGTAAGTCTTCTGAAGATAAATATGAAGTAAATCGAGTCAAATCTTAGAATTAATCTAATATGCGACTCACACATTTAATTTTGATTATTTGCGACATTTATCCCAAGAAGGTACATAAAAATTTTGTGAGAAATAAACTCTCGATGTTACGATAGCTTATGAATGAAGCATGAAAATTATGAGCTATACGCTGATAAAAAATAACTCAGCCATCTCACTTTATTGGCGTTTATTATAGCTGTGTATCATCTTTATTGAAAGGCTTTTTATTTGCTAGGACGTTGGTCGTTAAACAATTTATAATGTACGTTAACTGAAAATTCAAAGAAATTCATAAGATTATTACAGACGGTTACGAGTTCTGTTGTTAATGCTCCAGCTTGTAACCGTGTATTGGAATGGATAATATTTTTATTTTATCTGTTTTCATTGCTTGCGCAACTTGGCAATTGTCTTCCTAGATACTTTATTTATTTTTTTTTTAATTTATGGGTTAATGACAAGTTTTACAGCTTATAATTATCATTATGCGATTTTATCAGCAATGATGAACGTTTTGACTTTCATATTCCTTTGGAATCATTCTAAATGGAATAATCAGTCATTCATAAAATAGGTTTCAACGAATTGAATTGTGAAATTTTATGAATATTTAACGCTCGCTAATTATTTCCGTTCTAACCCATTCCTCACGGCTTATAAAACTTATTAATAAATGAATTTAAACGGCCTCCTCGATTAATTGCTGACATTTTTGGCGAATTTCTCTGGAACCCTCGGGAACATTAATCTTATTCTTGGTGAATTTAGTGTCGCCGTGAAGAAATATTTACTGAAGAAATCGGAACAATTGTTTGCGAGGCAAACACTTGAGCGATATTCTGCTTTGTCTTTGATTTGACGCTCTGCTTATAATGTTGTGACGGCGCGTGTTTTTGACTTCCCTGCTATATTGGAATTTGCATTTTTTTGTTCATGGGTAGTAAATAGGGCTTTGCTAAAACAAAGGAGGTTTTGAATTTTTTTACGCGTCTGCAAATTATGGTTGTTTCATCTTTGTTTTGGTGTTAATTAAATTTAGGGGAAATTGTTTTTCGAATGTTGATTTGAAGTTTTATCTATTCTTGGTTTTTTATAAAATAAACGAGAAACACGGACATATATTACAATCTGTAAATTTTATGAAAATTGTCTGCATTCAGGCTCTATTTAAATAATTTTTAAAACGCATGAAATTATTAATTTCATCTGACATAAAAATACTAATAATTTCAACATACAAAAATATTGTTCGTTTATTTTGCACTTAAATCCGAAATCCGATCATTTCATAAAACAGCTTTGCAACATCTCCCGTAAAAATATCCTCGAATTTATAATTATATTCCTTGCGTGGTTCTGCGTATTGTAGTGTATTTAAAATCATTTTATCGTGACATACGAAGTATGTCGTGTTAATTTTTAAAACGTATTTAAGTTCTTTTTTTATAATATGTTCATTATCCATTATAGCTTTTTTTTCTGGATATAAATAGCCTACTCCATAAAGTGAGTGAAGTGACTCCAGATTGAATAATGTCCATCTTTTATTAACGTCTCTATGAATACTGGCAAAGCATACAGGACTATACCTAGTGCATGTGCATAGCGCAAACATTAAGGCATTCTTAGTTCCATCTTTTGTAGGGATGGAAGATGTGGTATGACTAGATAGGTATACTATTCTTATATAATCGATCAATTTTAATGCAGGTATTAAATGAATACCTAATGTTAAAATTATTCATTAAACTATCCTTAAAAGCAGTGAGGTGTGAAGCTGAAGCAAATCCAAATTTTTTATCGTTGCAGATTTTTTTTTTTTTTACAGTACAATAGGGGAGCGCTTGGCCACGATCTCGCCTGATGGTAAGCTGAGATGTGGCCTAAGATGGAGCGCGCTGCCCTAGAATGTACCTGTTCACTCTCCAAATAAAATAAATAATTCAGATAAAAACATCTCCAAATGTTCACGACATATTTTGAAACGTTCGCGTTGGTATAAAATTGATTCCATAGACAAGTTAATCTCAAACGAAAAGTTAATGTGACCAATAAATATAACATTTAATAAACGTCATAACCTGTGACTAGGCGAGCATAATCATTAAATATGTTGATCGGTTTGTCTGTTTATTAACCGTTCCACAGAGAACAGATACGCGTGACCGCAAACACGTTAAGTTTAATTTAAAATGAGTTTGTTTTGTGATAGTAAATGCGTTTTATTATTGGTGATTAAGGTTCACTTACTCGTAATTTGGGGTGGGTTATTTTAAGTGGAAACACAAGGATATGGTCGCACGTTTAAAAGTGATTCTTTATAAACAGCACATAAAAATGTTTGGACAACAGGCTAATTCATCAAGTTTTTTTTGTTGTTTACAGCATAAATGCCCGATTACCTAGTTCTAAGATTCATTTAATTAGTTAGCACAATTTGTAGATTATTTTTCAGATTTTCCCCAACAAGTCTTATACAACTACAACTGTCGAAAGTTTCCCCTAAAAAATGGATTGTTGGCAGCAAACTGCCATAACGTTTCCTTTGTCATTTCATTATAAACAATATGATTTCCTCTTGGCAACTGCTGCGCTGGATTCATGAATCACTATATTAAAACAACCTTGGATTACTCATTTCCATTGCAGAGATGTTTTATAAAGTTCTTTGTCAGAAGTGTCACGGCGTGAAATAAAGCAAAAGGTCCCGAGCGTCTAATTTATGCGATGTGGAAGTCAACGCATTGGCTATTTGTCAGGACTTAGCTGGTAAATGTTGCTTCAACGGGCCTTGTTATTCACTCCTGGGGTATTTTTAATCTGTTATTATTGTGGATTAAGAGAAATGGGAGTCAGCGCTGACGAAGTGCTAGATCGATGTTGTGTCTAAATTAATAACCATAGTGTTAAGCTTATTGGCACACTAAGTTATTAAGCTTTAAAAACCAGAGATATAGGAGTCATCTCTGTATATTTAGTTTCTCTGGTTTTTTAAATTGCCAATTTTTTTAATTTTGCACCAACAGACTCATCAATTTTGGAGTCCCATATGTTATCATGTATCATCTCTAAAGTATGCTTAAAGTATTCAAAATGGAAAAGTTTGAATTTGTCCCATGATTGATGTCCATTTAAAAAAGTATTTTAGATGTTTGAGTAAATTTGGCCTGTTTTGGATTTTGATATTCCTCAGACCGAAAGCGTCGTAAGTACCAGGACAACATGACATTGTAGCACGTACAATGACTAATGTTTTTGAAGCAGTGACTTGCTACTATTGTGCTGTTTCATCCAACTATAATGAACGTTTACAGGTAATTTATGATCCACACTTGGAGTTTGATAACAGACAATTTGAGCTATTGTTATGCCATTATGCGTTCCTGGTTATTGTTGATATATTTTTACTTTTAAGGACATGTTTTGTTTGTTACGAACATTTTACAGCATTACAAAAATGTTATTGTTGGCTTAATAATTGGAAGTTGACTTTGTATAAGATTTTTAGAATGGATTGGATGTTGTCACGATTTTGTATAGATACGTCGTGTTTACATACATGAAATAAAGGAAAATAAATAAAGAGAAAAGCCACACATTCAATTAAAGCTCAACACTATAGATTCATAATGATTCCCTTAAATTCCATCAAAGAAAATAGTTTATATCGAACTTAAATAGAAATGTAATAAAGGTATTTCCGCCCTAAATTCAAAACGAATCAAAGAAACGATAATAAAAGCAGGAGCGCAAGAATTTCTCCGGTCTTGAACATAAACGCATAATGAAATTCATCCCCAAGTGTGTTGTGGGCTATTATTCAACCACGTACAATATGTAGTGTGTTACAAATGCTACTGGGCTATAGAGCAAGGCTGCTGGAAGCGTCTGGAATGATTTACCTATAAATATAGGCAGCTATTTCGAAGCCAAGAATATTGTGAACATTGTTTCAAGATTTGTTACTTTTATAGAGTGATATGTACCTCCTTATTTTATGTGCCCCAAGCTTTACGATGTTTGTAAATTGGAGATGAAGATTACCTTATAGTCTTGTGGTTACTGTAGTTACTATATGTATAATGAAAATAGAAATGTGATGGTAATAATAGAGATATAAAAAAATCTACACTTTACCTACCTACTCGTACTTCTAATTCCTGAACATAAATAGTATTTCCCTTCATTGTTGCCGTTATGCGTTAAAATTCAAAGGCCGCTCCACGAGATCTAAATCTCGGTTCTAGAATGTTCTCGTGCCCCGCGATTTGTATAGAAATAATTCCGACGCTATATGACGGTGCCATACTTCTTGGCGGGTATAATTTGCTACGTTTTACTTACAATTACTCGCCTCCCTCATACATACACTGTATACGTTAGTCATAAAAGAAATTAAGTAAATAAAACATTGTTTAGTCTTACGCACGTTCCTTACATTGTGGTAAATTAAATTTTCGGTTAAATTCACTTTGTCAAGTGTTTCTTGTGTAAACTCTAGTGGTGAGAATTCATGTTGAAAAGATATAAGGTTATGCCTTTTATCTAGGTTTATTTAACGAAATTAAGGTACCTAATTTATGCATTACTAGTCGCCTTGGATTTACTCGATAAGAATCAGAATACAAATTATTATTTGTGTTAATCCAGCTCGTTCTAGATTCTAAGTCACACCCGTTTAACAGTTTTAGTGATATTACATAAAAAAACATAAACTCCACATTCCTATTTGCATTTTTACATATTTTTACACTAACAAGTGTACTGCAATCAAACATTGAGTAAAAAGTTGATGAAACAGCAAAGGCAACAACATTTTTGACAACATGAACGTAAAATCACAGGGTAAAGCCGATATTGGATGGAATCGATAATAATTTATAATCTGTCCATACAATATACACAAATATCAAACCCTGCAAGTGATGGCAACCTTCGTAATCAGATTCCTTCGACCTCCATCAGATATCCTTAACTTGTAAGTTTTGGAGAGCCCTTATCGCGCCACTCCAACTAATTTATGTAAGTGAGTCGATCGGTGGTTTTTGGAGACGAAAAAAGCACTTCTTTATCTTATCGGATTATATACGGATAATGCTTTTTGCCTTGTAATGGTGGTGGCAAACGCGACCACGTGTTTCAGCACGAATGTTTTGGAATATTTTAGATATTGTTTTTTGAAGTGGTCTGTGGTTTTCTTGAGATAAGTAAAAATAAAGTTTTTGGTTTCATCGCCTGAATTTATTCACACGTTGAAATTAAGCTGTCCAAATCACTTACGTTACTGGAATAATTTTAGTACTCATGTTTTAAGTTTTTCAAGTGGTATTTACAGACATACACAAATAGACGAATAAAAGAGCAGTGGCTTAAGCCGGGTATCCACTTAGGTTCGCCGTGGTTTGCGAACGCGCCCGCTCCGCAAACCAAACATAATGGATACGTCGTGATCGCGGAGCGCGACTGGAGCACGATCGGAGCACGGCGGAGCGCTCCGGAAGCGGTTTTTTGCGCGAACTCAAAGGGGAGCGCAGTTTGTTCGTGGACGCGAGCGTGTGTTTGTTAAGTTCGCGAACATGGAGTGGTCCGATGAAATGATGAATATATGCATTATTTCATTATTTCTTCTTCCCTTATTCATATTACCTTGCCAAAATTGAGGAGGTTGTTTGTATTCCATCACAATATAATGTATCAAAATATAAGCTGCTTTTCCTACTAATTCTGGAGGCGGCATGTTTGCACCGACCGTCTGTCGTGTGTCTACTGGAGACCGGAGCGCGGAATTTAGCGCTCCGACAGGAGCACTGATGTTGCAGCCTAAGTGTGTACACTATACACGTTCACGTTCGCGGAGCACACATTGTTCGCAATCCACGGCGAACCTAAGTGGATGTGTGCTCCGCGAACGTGAACGTGTATAGTGTACACACTTAGGCTGCAACATCAGTGCTCCTGTCGGAGCGCTAAATTCCGCGCTCCGGACACGACAGACGGTCGGTGCAAACATGCCGCCTCCAAAATTAGTAGGAAGTGCATCTTATATATTTTTGAAACATTATATTGTGATGGAATACAAACAACCTCCTCAATTTTGGCAAGGTAATATGAATAAGGGAAGAAGAAATAATGAAATAATGCATATATTCATCATTTCATCGGACCACTCCATGTTCGCGAACTTAACAAACACACGCTCGCGTCCACGAACAAACTGCGCTCCCCTTTGAGTTCGCGCAAAAAACCGCTTCCGGAGCGCTCCGCCGTGCTCCGATCGTGCTCCAGTCGCGCTCCGCGATCACGACGTATCCATAATGTTTGGTTTGCGGAGCGAGCGCGTTCGCAAACCACGGCGAACCTAAGTGGATACCCGGCTTTAGATACAAACCACCAAACGATAGTTATTTAATACAGATTTGGCTTCCTACGATTTTATGGAGATAATAAGTATAGATAACGAAAAATAAAACTTAACCCTGCTACTTTCATAGGTTATTTTTGTGATGATGGTAATAATAATATTTATTTTAATGTTATTTTTATGTTTGATATAAAAAGGTATTTGCTATGGTTAACGACAAAAGATAACTAGATATTGGTGAACATAAAATAATTAACTATATTTCTTGCGATATAAGAAGAAATTTAGAATGGATAAAAATAGAAATACGGAGATTAAAGGAAAGGATACAATTTGTTTATTTTCCTTATAATAAATTGGGAACAGGTACATTGATTGAGAGGCAATTAAAACAAAAGTTTATTGGGATCCAATATCAATTAAAAATAATTTATTCGTATATTAATCAAATTTTACATAGCATCAAGATTTATTTTCCTAATTCAAGTTATGCTCTAAATATTATATGTATGAAACATCAATTTAGATATAATAATTATTTTTACATCCGTTACATTATATATTCTTTTGTAATTGTATCTGTCGCGTTAAATCAAGAAATATCCTCACAAAGATATGTCAAAGTTCATTTCACATCGTTATTTCTTTGAACGTGTAAAAACAAACATTCATTTTATAAGGTGTATTTATAAATCTTGTATCACGTAATCAGGGGTTACCATGATGTCTTATAGCAGTATTACTTCCAGTGTGAGAAAGTGATGGCGCTACACGATCTGTATAGCGCTGTCTCTTTCTCACACTGGATATAATACTGCTTTAAGACATGGTACGGGGGCAGGTGTTATCAATAGACGAACATAATGGTACGACCTTTTCCAATTTATTATAATATGAAACGTAACCTTAACATGATGTTAATGATTTATGAATGAGTTATGGAGGGAAGCTATCAATTTATAGGTTAGGTTTATTTTTTACCCGACTACGGCAAAGCAAAAGGAGGGTTATGATTTTGACAGGCTATGTATGTATGTATGTATGTATGTATGTATGTATGTATGTATGTATGTATGTATGTTCATCTGTTCCCTCGTAACTTCTAAACTACTTATCAGAATTCGACAAATGACATATCATTAGAAGCGTCTTAATTGTCCGCTGGTTATAGGCTATATGGGGTTTCACAAAATCTAATGTGGCGCCCTCTAGCGGACAAAACATACAGAGTAAAAAAATAAAGTTAAGATAAATATGCAGTGTTTGGTATCATTTGAAAGCGCTTTACTTGTACATTTTGAATATGTATATATTACTAGCATTTGCTTGTGACTTTACCTGTATTCATGGGCTGATTGCATATAATTCACATCTTTTCGTTCATAGCTTCTTTATTAGTTCATCAATTTAACTTTTGTTTTATACTTTTTCAGCGTCGTTTTTTGTCGTAGTTGGGTTTTAGTTGTTTTACTTTTTATCTTGTATCTAATTATACTTATATATTATAAGGGGAGATTGCTGTGAAGATGGATGGTTTTCTTTTAAGGAATAGCTACATATAACCATCATAATATAAGCTATGTAAGTATAGGTAAGGCATTGGCTTAGTGAGTTAAGAGTTTGATATGCACATAGAGATTATAGCTTAGAAAAATATAGAGGGTAAATTATTGAATTATTATTTGCAAATATGATGAATTTCCTGTTTCTTTTTTGAGTGAAAGCTTTGTTGGCTTCACAGGAAATTGCAATATTACTGGTTATTCTGAATCTAGGAATGAGATAATCGCTTTTTAATCTCTTTAAAGTAAATTGCTCTTAATCCTCTGTAATCCAATAGTAAATTTAATAAGGTATTGTTTGTAGACACGCAAAATGGACTACTTATTTATTATTTCTCGTAAAATGTAACCAAATCAAAAGCATATTCGTCTACTGACTTCGATATTCACACATACATATAATATTGTTTTTAGCTTTAAAAATATATTCTATTCACCAATAGTTTCAAAGTAAATACTCCAATATTCGCGTCAGTATTAATTGAATTGTTGTAAAGTGAAGTTAGTTTGCGTAGTTGGCAATTTCGACTATGCACGAACTTCGTGTTGGTTAAGCTTAGCCTGTGTTTAGGTTTAGTGGGGTGTGAAGACGTGAGTGTATTGATAATATTGGTAAAAAGTTGATTAAATGCATGTTTTTATATGTTACTATGAAAGTTGTTTGAGATTAGCATTTCAATCCGGTCTGCTGTTTCTACCGGATGTAAACATCCTATAGGTACACACTAATAGGTTTTTTCATTAGGCTTATAAATCTGTGATAATTTACATACTAATCATACCTACCGTTGCGTGGTAAGATAGTTATTTAACACTAGCTGTGCCTCGCGGTTTCACCCGCATTGCTCTGCTCCTGTTGGTCTTACCGTAATGATATATAGCTTAGGTATATTCTTTCTTGATTTATGGCTATCTAACACCGAAAGAATTTTTCAAATCGGACCAGTAGTTCCTGAGATTAGCGCGTTCAAACTAACAAACAAACTCTTCAGCTTTATAATATTAGTATAGATTATTTATCAACACTCAAATATTTGTATGTCTTGGTTATGTTCATAAATAAAACAGATTATTCGTATCTAAATAAGAATATATATTTATTTATTAATTCTTTATTTCAGACAGTAAATGTAGTTACAGTTAAAGGTCTTAATATAACTTATATGCAAGTACATATTATATAGCTATCGTCCTTTTACTTTTCTACAAAAAGATAAACCTATTTTTATTTATATCGTATCCACATTAAATAATCTGGAAAGAGAAGATAAAATACGAGATAGAATGACTAAAAGGCGTTGAAATGTAAATCTTAGACGGAGTAATATGTATGTAGCCGTAAACTTCGCTTACAACTTCCAAACTTCAAGAGCTATAGACATTGTGAGAAGCTGACATATGTTGTAAGATAAGATTGGAGTTACTTTTTAAGGGACTATCGTTAATGTAATTGATACATTTCTTTATAGCTTTTTGTATAAATATATCTGAAATCAAATGGATTAATATGTAGGTTCAAAGAAAAGTAACCACAAATATGTGTTGGTGATGTATTGATATCGTATTCGCGATTTATTTAGTATTAGTTATAGACGTCGAGTGTCCCGTGAACAAGGTCAAAATAACAACTTTAATTGGACTCTAATTGGTAGATAGTATTGCGAGTAACGTAGATTTATTTTATTTGATAGAAATTAACAATAGTTACACTTTTGACGCAGACAAAGTCGCTAACCTCATCTAGTTCATTATACCCAACGTAATTCATAAGTAGATATCTAGGAATCAAAAACATTTAGGAACATCTATATTTTAATGTGCACAGTGAAAATAATCTCACTACAATATTAATTATATTTCCTATTTTAAAGCTTTTAGCGTATTATGCGTTTCAGGCCTAAATATGGTCATATATTTATGCGTATACATTTTATAAATATCGGTGTCTGAAAATAATAATACCTCCTGAATAAAATACGTCAAGTGCGGCTCTTAGCTGGCACTTTCTACTTCCTCTACTCTCATTAGCATTTCCATACATACTAGGATTAAGAAACTTGAAGCGAATTGATCTTTATAGAAATAAAAAAAATAAAAAAGAGCGTGTCTTCTTCTGCTATAGGTATCAAACATAAAATCGCCTTACTCCATGACGTGACGGTATGGCCATGATGCGATCTTGAAATAACACTTCCAACGCGCCTATATAGTTTCACTTCAAAATAACGATTATTTTGTATGTTTATATTAGCCATTATTATGTAAGATGACCATAAAACGTGAATAGTTTTGAGCCTTAATAATCAAGCCAAGAAGTGTTGCAATAATGTATGGACAACTTGAAAATGGCCCATAAAGAAAGACAAAGTGCTTTGTACAAAATTGAGATAAAAGCTTTATTTATAATTCTATGTAAACAGTAGTATTAATTGTCTAGTTTGAGTATGGAGGACGTTTTAATTAAATGTCTCGAGAAGAATTACAAAGTCTTTTGTGGAAACGGTTTTGAAGAACCTTTGAGTATTATTTGATTAAGCACATATTAAATTGAGAGATAAAATAATAATAGATTGTTATATTTAAAAATATCCTGAAAATACGAACTATAACGACATATTTGTCTTACTTCAGACAATTTTATTCTGTGTTGGTCCTTCCCCTGTATCCTATAAGTCAATAAATTATTCCTCGAGCATTCTCAAATCGCTTACAACCTTTACTTCACAAGTAACGTATCAACCGATACGGTATAAATACCGTGGATTTATTTAAAACGTTCCCCATATATATTAATTTAATCAGACGTTTCAAACAGGATATAACGGTACATAAAAGGTATTACCTCCATCCCTTTCAACAACCTTGCGTAATTCTGTTCACGTCCGTGCAAAAATATTTAGCTGATTCCAAACGGAATTAAGCTTTGCAATCTGAATCGGTATTCGTCGCATACACTGCCAATAGCTAACTGCTCGATTGAATCGATAGCTTTCGCGAATCCGCGATTCATACGCAATTGGTGTAATGCTCCACATTGAAAGCTGTTCCCATTAGCAACTGTGCATTCAATACCCTACCGATCCAACTGTGACTTTTGGTTTATAGTGTATCAAATGCGCAGGGTTTAACAACCGCTTTAGCGGTGAGAATGCTGCGTCAATCCTTCGCTTGTGCATCCGAACGACTAGTTTAATGGTATCTTCGAATGCACGAGTATATAGAATGCATGTACCAATTACGTTTGTGCGTGTAACATCGTCTCGGAAACGGTATCGAGTCGCTAGGAGAGCTTTCACATGAAGATTTGCTTTCATCATTTATATTCTGTTTGGAATACAACTTTCGCAATCTTTCTAATGTATCAATTGATCGTGAATCTTGTTTTAATGAGCTTTCAAAATTGACTATTCTAAGAACTGAAGACTGTTCGAAGACTGTGTTTATCGAGATCTAATACTGATCTAATAACGAAAGAAAATCGTAAAGTAAAATGTAAATTATGTGGGATTGAACGGTGATCGATTTACTCTCAAGCTAATACTTATTCAAGATATATATTTAAATATATTTCTTTTCCCGCAATCTGAGGCGAAGATAAGATATTCATCGTATCAGCACATAATGAATTAAATATCAGCCAGTGAGGTAATTCAACACGTGAGCAGACTAAAGATGAAATATGATGCGTTTCGTACTGCATATTGGTGGTACTGAGATATCGTGGGATTTTATTGATAGAAATATGTATTGCATACGGTGTACTTAATGGAAATAATGCAAATTTATAAGTGATTACACATTAGAGTACCTACACATTTTTTCTTATTTTTAATTTAATACCTTACCATAAAGTAATTATTGTGCTTAGAAGTTAGATTTATTTATTTTATGCTTTATTGTACATACATACCAGGGCAAACAAACTTAGACTATGATTTATAGATGTAGGTAAGTAATATTTTTAATTTAATAATAATTTAATAGCATAATAAGCTTTAAAATTGTAGAGTAAGTATGTAATTTTTGACTTAATTATTTAAATTATGGAGTACCATTGTGATATTATTACGATTGTCTTTATTCTAATGAACTTGTACGATTGATACATTGAAATATTAACCTTCTTTTGCGTCTACACGTTTTATCGAAACCTTTTTCAACTCTAGCAACTCCTCAAATGTAAACAGTTTCTTCATGTTTTATACACATTAGTTCTGATTGGTGTAACCTCAAGCTTTTACCCATAACTGAGTTAGAATGCATGGCATCTAAGATGTTGGTTATTCTATCAAGAGCTTACTAATGAGTAGGAGATATTCCATCTCGGTATTGGGTAACGAGATTAAAGCTACAAAGGCAGGCTAGGTGAATACTAAGTCGTGTGAACTGGAGTTAACACCTTATGTAGGTATATAGGTGTGTGGGTTATGATATAGATACCTATGTTAATTTAAATTTATATAGGTAGGTATATAATAGAGTCGTGTTAGTTACACTGTTTATAAATTAACTTTGAAATGGATTTTCATGGTTTTTGAATTGTTGGATTTAGCTCCTCTGTAATAACTAATAATTTTGGAAAACTGTTAAAAATGATGTTAAATTAAATTACGTTTGGATAAGGCGTTCACCAAAGACATTTTTATACCTGTGTTCTAAAAGTGTTGTTTTAAAAAAGGAAATTAAAATCGTTAAGAAAATCCAGGAATATTTGATATTCCTTTTTTCTGTGTTTAAATGAAAATTCATGAACAAAAAAATATTATAATTCTCGAAATGAAAGTTATAAACGTGTGTTAATAGAAAAGGCTGTACATTTTTATTATCTCAGCAAAATAGTCCATTGAATGAGTCCCTCCAAGGGGGGTCTAGAGTGCGTGAGTTAGTAACGTAAGATGTTTCTTCGGAAACATGTCAAGAGTCCCTAGGTAATAAACATACTAAAACCCCGGGCCACTAGGAGGAGCCCCGGAGTGGGGGGAGGGGGGAAATGGGTCCATTTTTTCATTTTTCGCTTAAATCTCAAAAACGGTACATGTTAGAGAAAAACTTTCAAGGAAAAATTGAAAGGCCATAAAATTATCTACAAGTTGTACCTGAATCATTTTTTCCTATATCCTACCGTTTCTGAGTTATATGCAGTAAAACATGATTTTGGCTCAAACAATTTCAACATCAATCGATCAAAAAATATTTCTTTCTTCCAAAAAACTCAAATGTGCAACTTGTGACCAGTACTGATAGATTGCTCTTAATTAGTTCTATAATTGGTAAAATAAACACATTCCTCCATGGAAGCCTTTAGGAGGAATCGATTGTCAGAATATTATATTAGGGCAGTTTGAGTTACTGAACTTGATCTTTTTATTTTTTTCTTCCAAAAAACTCAAAAGTGCAACTTGTGACCGGTACAGATAGATTGCTCATAATTAGGTCTATCATTGCTAAAAATACCAGATTCCACCACGGAGGCGTTTACGGGGAATTGAATTTTATCAGGGTAGTTACGATACATGAACTTTTTATTTTTTTCTTCCAAAAAGCTCAAAAGTGCAACTTGTGACCGCTACAGATAGATTGCTCATAATTAGGTCTATCATTGATAAAAATACCAGATTCCACCATGGAGGCGTTTACGGGGAATTGAATTTTATTAGGGTAGTTAGTTAAAAAGTTCATGTATCGTAACTACCCTAATAAAATTCAATACCTCCTAAAGGCCTCCATGGTGGAATCTGGTTTTTTTATCAATGATAGACCTAATTATGAGCAATCTATCGGTACCGGTCACAAGTTGCAATTTTGAGTTTTTTTGGAAGAAAAAAAATAAAAAGTTCAAGTATCGTATCTACCCTAATAAAATTCAATTCCCCGTAAACGCCTCCATGGTGGAATCTAGTATTTTTATCAATGATAGACCTAATTATGAGCAATCTATCTGTACCGGTCACAAGTTGCACTTTTGAGTTTTTTGGAAGAAAAAAATAAAAAGATCAAGTTCAGTAACTCAAACTACCCTAATATAGTATTTTGACAATCGATTCCTCCTAAAGGCTTCCATGGAGGAATGTGTTTATTTTACCAATTATAGACCTAATTAAGAGCAATCTAACAGTACCAGTCACAAGTTGCACTTTTGAGTTTTTTGGAAGAAAAAAATAAAAAGATCAAGTTCAGTAACTCAAACTACCCTAATATAGTATTTTGAAAATCGATTCCTCCTAAAGGCTTCCATGGAGGAATGTGTTGATTTTACTAATTATAGACCTAATTAAGAACAATCTATCAGTATCGGTCACAAGTTGCACTTTTGAGTTTTTTTGGAGAAAAAAAATAAAAAGTTCAAGTATCGTAACTACCCTAATAAAATTCAATTCCCCGTAAACGCCTCCGTGTTGGAATCTGGTATTTTTATCAATGATAGACCCAATTATGAGCAATCTATCTGTACCGGTCACAAGTTGCACTTATGAGTTTTTTGGAAGAAAAAAATAAAAAGATCAAGTTCAGTAACTCAAACTACCATAATATAATATTTTGACAATCGATTCCTCCTAAAGGCTTCCATGGAGGAATGTGTTTATTTTACCAATTATAGACCTAATTAAGAGCAATCTATCAGTACCGGTCACAAGTTGCACTTTTAAGTTTTTTGGAAGAAAGAAATATTTTTTGATCGATTGATGTGGAAATTGTTTGAGCCAAAATCATGTTTTACTGCGTATAACTCAGAAACGGTAGGATATAGGAAAAAATGATTTAGGTACAACTTGTAGATAATTTTATGGCCTTTCAACTTTTCCTTGAAAGTTTTTCTCTAACATGTACCGTTTTTGAGATTTAAGCGAAAAATGAAAAAATGGACCCATTTCCCCCCTCCCCCCACTCCGGGGCTCCTCCTAGTGGCCCGGGGTTTTAGTATGTTTATTACCTAGGGACTCTTGACATGTTTCCGAAGAAACATCTTACGTTACTAACTCACGCACTCTAGAACTTTTTATTCAATGGACTAAAAGAGCGTAATTATAAAAAATAAATAAATTGAATTTAAAATGCATGGAAAACTGCAAAGAGATAAAGTTTCAAAAGCATTCTCAACGATGGTTCATGTAGTTTTGTGCAGTAACGAGTGTCGAATTTGCCAGCATTTTATTTTAAGCAATTCTTTAGATGTTTCATTTTGGGCTTATTCAAATTGAATGCATAGATAGCTGAAAAAAAGATATTGGAAAATGCTATTGAATGTACGAAAACAACTGTTTGGGTGTATAGTTTGAATAACATTTTTCGTTAATTTTTGTATATTTGAGTGTCGACAATTGCAGATTTTGTCTTTGTTTAAACGATCTAGATAATATGTTCTCTAAAGGAACGACGAGTTTTTAATATAGATGGTTTATTTTGAATACGAATGGATATAGGTTAATTAACAAGACTTAGTACGAATATAACGATATCACACTTGCTTTAAAGTCTTTCAATTTGCTATTTGCGTCCCTCGTTCAACCGGTACATTATTCTGATCACAACAATTATTTGTCAAATATTGAACTAAAATTAAATCCTCCAAACTATCAAAATTCAAACCCATAAGCATTGCACACGTATCCAAGCACATCGTTAACAATAACCGCTTCCCAAACATTTCAATTACAAATGCGTGAATGCACAAGCGACAATGCTTACTAAAATTGTGCTAAAATTCCGCTGCGATATGGATCTCATGTGACGTTGTCATGCAAACCCCGCGTAATAAGCTTGTTCACAAATGATTGTAGCGGCGGACAAACAGCATGGTTTTAACTCTAATTGGGTATGGGCTTAAGGACGCTGTCACAAATCTGCGTTACTCAAATTTAGGTATCTAACGACGTAACTTTGTTCGCGGCAATATCACGCTCACGTAAACATAGCGCATTCTATTTTATAGACCATCTTCATACTTGATATTATTTTTAATTTTTGATATTATGTTTTTTTATTGAAATTGATTCCAGAAGATTACTAGGAACTTTAAAAAATCATTTTGTTACTTTTATTAGTAGGTACGATCCTAATAAGTATGTTAGTATATTCAAACAACTTAAAAAAGTGTGACTATTTTACATCATTATTTCATTGAATCTATGAATTGTATACAATATCAAAGCTTTTTAAGAAATGTAGAATTATTATCATGCATATGATGTTACCGGCACTGTATTAAATCCGGCATTGTACACAATTCTTAGTAAATGTATGTTATTCCGAAAAATTGTCGGAATGAAATAAATTATAGGTATTCGTCACATAACACATTACCTAGGATACTCTTAAATCTGAACTTTTCCTACGTAGCAAACGCAAGTGTGGGTAGTTTTTGGGGTAGCTATTAACCAATATGAGGTCAAAACTAAAATCCAAGATGCCGCCGACGAAAATTTTACATCTTTTCGTCATGGGTGTCATTTTCAAGGTTTTGGAGTAGCTCTTAACAAATATGAGGTCAAAACTAAAATCCAAGATGGCGCCGACGAAAATTTGACTTTTTTCGTGATGGGTGTCATTTTCATGGTTTTTGGGGTAGCTATTAACGAATATGAGGTTAAAACCAAAATCCAAGATAGAGCCGACGAAAATTTGACTTTTTTCGTGATGGGTGTCATTTTCATGGTTTTTGGGGTAGCTATTAACGAATATGAGGTTAAAACCAAAATCCAAGATGGCGCCGACGAAAATTTGACATCTTTTCGTCATAGGTGTAATTTTCTTAATAATAAAGAAGTAAACTAAAATAAAATAAGTAATAACAAAGATTTTCGTCGGCGCCATCTTGGATTTTATTTTTGACCTCATATTGGTTAATAGCTACCCCAAAAACCATGAAAATGACACCCATGACGAAAAGATGTAAAATTTTCGTCGGCGCCATCTTGGATTTTATTTTTGACCTCATATTGGTTAATAGCTACCCCAAAAACCATGAAAATGACACCCATGACGAAAAGATGTCAAATTTTCACCGGCGCCATCTTGGATTTTAGTACTGACCTCATATTGCGTAATATCCACCCCAAAAATCATGAAAATGACACCCATCACGGAAAGATGTAAAATTTTCGTCGGCGCCATCTTGGATTTTATTTTTGACCTCATATTGGTTAATAGCTACCCCAAAAACCATGAAAATGACACCCATGACGAAAAGATGTAAAATTTTCGTCAGCGCCATCTTGGATTTTAGTTTTGACCTCATATTAGTTAATAGCTACCCCAAAAACCATGAAAATGACACCCATGACGAAAAGATGTCAAATTTTCACCGGCGCCATCTTGGATTTTAGTTTTGACCTCATATTAGTTAATAGCTACCCCAAAAACCATGAAAATGACACCCATGATGAAAAGATGTAAAATTTTCGTCGGCGCCATCTTGGATTTTATTTTTGACCTCATATTGGTTAATAGCTACCCCAAAAACCATGAAAATGACACCCATGACGAAAAGATGTAAAATTTTCGTCGGCGCCATCTTGGATTTTAGTTTTGACCTCATATTAGTTAATAGCTACCCCAAAAACCATGAAAATGACACCCATGATGAAAAGATGTAAAATTTTCGTCGGCGCCATCTTGGATTTTATTTTTGACCTCATATTGGTTAATAGCTACCCCAAAAACCATGAAAATGACACCCATGACGAAAAGATGGCAAATTTTCGTCGGCGCCATTTTGGATTTAAGTTTTGTCAAATTGTTTTGCCCCACCAATCCGTTCAACAACCCATAAAAAAAGAGGATCTCAGTCAACATAATTTTTAAAACATAATTTTAAATTACAAATAATTGGAATATGAAACTTATACAGTTTACTCTTATAAAGTATCAAATATTTCAAATCACGGAAACAACAGTATACGCACAATAATCTTTTTCTAATTCGTTTTTATTTTTGGGACGAGGAGCGATACACCCGTCCTTCCAAGAGCGCTTCTGAGCGCGGTCTGACGACCCGCGAGAGCAAAATGTATGAAGAAATCGACAAGTATTTTTAATTTAGCTTATAATTGAAATAAAATTTTGATTTAGATACAAAAAAATTATCACAATCTATAAAGGACTATATATCCCTCAATAATTTATAGGTAAGAAGATAGATTAGGCTTTTAATTTTCTTAAAAGTGTACCGGTTTAGACCCCATTTTTTTGCATTTTATGCCATCATTGTGCTGGGAAAATCGTATTTCAGTGACAATTTTGTATGACGTCGTACAATTTTTATAAGATGATCGTAGAACTGAATATATTATCTTTAAATTAAGATATTACTTTGTTCTCACGTGTAAGTGCTTTGAGTTAAAATTGTACCGTAAAATAGCGGTTTTTGTTAAAAATCTGTTATAGCACCCTTAACTGGTACTTACACTGTTCCATAGTCTATACATTGGGTGTATAAAACCCGGTTGAGGCGTTATGTAACGCGTGATTTCATCTAGCTGTTTATCTATTAGCTCTTGGAATTCGTTATGTGAAATATGCGTTGATAAATCTGCCATTGACATACCGTTCTCACACTTGAGGATCATCAAATCGCTGTACGATTGATAGCCCTGAATAAATACTTGCCGATTGTTCGAGGGTCTATTCTTGGAGAGAACGAAACGTGCTGATTTTATAATATTATGGATTTGTTTTCTATGCTTGTTGCTGTTTTGTGGAATAGTAAACAATATACAAATTGTTGACTAATCTTATATATAAACTACGAATATAAGTCAACATTTTTTTATATAATGACATGACCCCATTTCGTAGAAATGTTTGCTTTCAACATTAAAAATACCATTAAATTTCTATCCGTACCTATTCTGAATGAGATCATTTACGTCCGTGACATTGTCCGTCTGGAACAGATGTTCTTTTAAAACATTTCTTTATTCGTAAGTCGTCTTATCTTTATGATTCACCGTCTACCGTTACTGCGAATGATAAGACGTGTTTTCAGACGTTATTCCACTTATTTGCATGTTTTAAATTCATGCCTTTGTTCATCGCTGTTGAAAATAAACGCCTGTTAATTGGGAAACCGTAAAATATACAATTTTGATTGTTTTCTGTGAATGTTTATTGGGGCTGAAATAAATTTTATGAAAATTAATGAGACCATTACGACTTAAAGTAAAATCCTAAACTTCTACCTTTGTTACTTTTAACAAAAACATTTAAACACAATCGTATTGAGAAGTATACTTTTTTTTCAAACTTATCACGAAAGTTAAATTTCAATGTCAATGCCACACTTACAAAACTGCACTCTATAGATTCTAAAAACTGTTTATAGATTCTAAAATCGCATCTCCATCCAAACACATGTAACCTATGGCAGGTGGTATATCAAAGTTTCCCGTTTCAATGCTTGCAATTAACATTTTGTCGCCGTCCACCGGAGACTGTCGGTTGTTAAACTGAACCCGATCCAGTGGTCCCTTGCTGAATTAGCCTCGGTTTTAGCTTCCGAACTCGAGACTGATTAACTTAGCGTATATATATAAAGTTCTGCGAGAATGCTATTTTAATTCGAGTTTAATATCTATGAATGGTTTTGTGTACGGTTGGTTCGGGTTTTTGGTTCTTTCAGAGTTCGCTTTAAGTAGAGTTTGGGAGAGAACGTTTTTACATATCGCAAACTAGAATTAAACTTTAAAGAAAAGCAATTCTGTATTTACTATAATAATGTTAAGAAGAACAAAACAAGAAAATGTTATGTTAATCGATTTTTTTGTGTCTTATTATCTTGTATTTACTTGAGTTCAATTAACCCTACAGTAGTCGCGTATCTAAAAGTGACGTACTAGGTTTAAATTAAAATTGCATCCATTTCTAATATACAACAATAATAATAGTAAATAAACACTAGGTATTACTTGCGCAATAAGTAATAAACGTTCAAAGCTTTCATTAAACTCCTGTACAAATTAGCTTAACCTCAACTGTCGCTATCAATTTTTGAGCCACACAAGTTATTCCTTTATATTTGCCTTATCTGTTACGCCGCCATTTGACTCACTTTAAATTCATGACACACTCGATGTTTTACGGCTACCCTACCGACCCTGCATGCACCTGTTCAGAATTTACAGTCCATTCAAAATCATTCTTCCGCTTATTTCAAACGCTATTTTATTCACTGCGTTATTAGTTTAAGCAGGGGATAGAATTGTCTTTGGATAGGGTTGTCAAACGTTTGTTTTGTGCTTTTTGTTTATCGTGATGTTTTCTGGTTTGCGTAGGTTAGTGGTTTATCATGTGCGTGTGTGTTTATTGTGCATTACTGTGTTCAAATACGGTTATTTCACGCTGTGGGATAACAACTAAGTTACATTTCTATTTCTTCATATTCTATTTTATTAAGCTTAAAAAATAATGAAGCTCACAATCTCTTGTGGAAAAATAATGAAGCTCACAATCTTAAAAAAAAACGAATAAAGTGTAAGAAAGATAATATTATTTTAGCAAGCTATACGTTAAGTCGAAATATTCAAGATCCATTAATATCAATCCTTTCGCTTTCGCTCATAACAAAAATTGACAACCCTACAAAATGAGGGTTGCCAGTTGGGGTTCCGCAAATATGTCACAATTGTCGTATTTTGTTATAGTTTAATGAACCGTGATTGTGTTGAAGCACCCTCTAACCAATTTTCGATGGTGGATCAGTTAATTTAGGATGATTTTTTACTGGCCATATGTTCATTGTTAACACATGTTAGTACGGATGAATCTCTGCCAAAAGTTAAACCGGTTTAGCGGTTTTGGACTATGTAAAATGCAGCTATAATAAGCATGCTTATCAAGGGATTCTAGTTCTTGGAACCACGATAATTAGTGTCATTATTGAGCAAATGAAATGAATGATTTTGATTTGAACGCTCGGGGTGGAAAACACTGCGCTATTAAAAAGATAAATTGTAATTAAACATTATTTATCTTGAAATGAATATAACTTTAAATAATTTTTTGTCTAATTCTAGGAATACTGTAATTTTAAGCAAATTGTTTGTATTTTTCAATTGAATGATTAATAACGTTTCGCAAAATATGAACTGAGAAACGTTTACGAGAATATTATTTACCTTACAATATTAATTATTTATTATAGCGATCAAGGTTTTCATAGAAATAAAGTACACCCTTGCCGTGTATTTTCAGAGCATATTTTACAACAATAATTTACTTATTAAACCATAATTACTTAAAGGAAGCTATAATTTGTTCACGTGTCGTGTGTAATAAGGGAAAATATTATTCTTGTTATCATTTACTTTATAATTACATATTTGGTACGTTTCTTTTAATAATGATGTGTTTCCTGTAATATTAAATCTATTTTAGAGCCAAATAAATACAATTAATCAAACAAATTATTATTTAGTCTTCCAGAACAATGCACTAATTAACCGTTGTGTAGTAGTGAATTATAAATCGAAGCCATATTTATAAATATTCCAGTTTTAGTATGCTTTCGTGTTATTTTAAACAAATACCTCGAAAATCACTCTCATTCGCAAGGTCAGCTAAATATAGGGATACAAACAACTTAGGGTTCTATTAAAATAAATTGCGAGTTCTAGAACTTTCTGTATCTACACTGTTAATGCGTACATTTCGCAGATTTAACTTTTATTATGTTTTATTACACGCTGTGTTTTTGTTCGCTGAACATGATAGCAGCGGGCAATAAATTCTTAATCTAGGTATACTGGGATTTAAATCAACAATAATGGACCATTAAATTCTTTATATTCACGCAACGCGGTTAGTGTTGTGGAGATGTTTTGTAATAGGATAATTTTATTTGATTATGTTGATATCTTGTTACTTACTACCTTACTAGAGTGGCGCAAGGACCCAAAGCGAGTCTTGGCCTCCGACAATAAGAGCATCCATTTGACTCTTTGACTTTACTGAAATAAAGGATGTCTCATCATAATCTCACTTTAATAAGAACAATCACCGAGCATTTTCATAGGGCTTACGCATCATCACTTTTTATAAGTTCGTCACACAAATACTAAAGTTAAATTTGTGATTGTATTTTTTGCTTTACTGAACCTTTAACGTAGGTGTTAATATTAAATGTATCATATAACTACACATGTACAATTCTTCGTGCAATAAAGAGAAACGAGTAACTCTATCCAGTTGGATTTCCGCCACGCGTGACAGTCCCGTCCGTTAGCTTTCTATCTGACTGTCCTACTGTTTATCAGAACAGACCTATATAAGTGAAGAAAAATTCTAATTCTGAGGAAGTCGCTTGTCTGTCAGTGTGTAAATTATGTCACGATTTGATAGGGGAAATTGCTAGACAATGAAGTACGGTGCTCTTTAGATATGTATTTACATTTATCTCTCTTTAGATAAATGTAAATACCTACATAAATATTTTTATCCTATACTTGTAAATAAAACTTACAGCTTTTTCGTATTATTGCTTTTAATTTAATAGGGTTTGAGATTGAACACCGAAATATAATGTGGGTACATAAATGTTAAACTATTTCGACGATTGTCGACTGAATGAAGTCGTTACAATATTTATGTATGCATGTACAATCTATGTAAAAAGTTACAATTTAAACGAACTCTTCAATAGCTTCACCAACTCGTAACATTGAGTCAGTAATAGTAACATACCCGAACATTTACACACGAAAGCGTTTTGACACGTGTTCACACTATTTTGTTTGTCAGTAAAAACTGCATCACAGAGATGATCCAGATAGATGTTTGTAAAATATAACACGGAGTTCCATTGAATGCTCCGCTGACCCCTTTCGATAACGGCCAGTCAAATTTCCGAGCTAACGGACCAAACGCATTTTAATGGAAAATTGACAACACTAGCTTTATTTTTTATACGAATTTAATATGGATAAGTGCGAGCGTGATTGACGTGGCTGGGCGTACATTTATAATGGCTTAACGAACTCCCGAAGCGTGTTGGATATTAACTGTGATAATGGAAGAAAATTATAAAGATTTTTAAAACGTTTATTATACAATTTTATGCAATATTTATAGGACTGAAATGTGGAGTTTAAAAAGCGCTTCAGAAATGTAATATTACGTAAAAATTGGGTCCGGGAAGTAGCTTTCAAGTTGCGCTTTTCAAATCGTATGCGCAATACAAATTGGATTCTAAATAGGTACAGACTATTAAATCAAATAATATATTCTTACATCCTTTTACCATAATATCGTTCTTAATGCTATAACCTTCCGAAGATATCACAATTATATGCACAGACTAAGATATATATTCTACAGCCTGATGGATACCCACGCCCACACTTCCTCAGAAACCTGTCTCAATTATACAATTATACAAAACGGCTGAATTAATTAAATACAAATACACGTGAATAATATTTTGCTACCTAAGTGTCCGTGTTAGAATGTGGGTATGTACGTTTGTTTACAGCTATTTTGCATATAGATTGTTCCGGCTCTCATGAATTCAAATAAGCTTGAATTACTGCGCGTATCAAATTTCAACTTTTCGCGGTAACTGTCGGCGTACAAGTTTATATTTGGGATAAGATGTTATGGAATCATGTTAGTTGTAGCTGAACTGTATCTAAATATGATTAGTAAGTAAACTACATAATAAATTAGTAATGTACAAGATAAATTTTTGAATTTTGTTATAAGAATGTTAATTTATGGTTGGCATGATAATAAGAAGTGAAATAATGTCCGTATTTAAGTGAATGAATACTCGTAAATATCATAATGTCAAATAATTCTATAAATAATCACATTACAATTCTCATATAAGAAAATAGGGATCTATAGGGAAATTATTGTAACGCAATAACGTATATATATATTTAATTTAGGAAAATATGATTGTTATTAAGTTACAAAATATTTTTTTTATTTAATTTTGAGCACATAATGAAACAATCAATTAAAAAATGTTATTCAGCATAGCATACACGTACATAGTTACAAACTGAGAAATTTATTGTATGCTGCAGTTATTGTAATTTTTCGATGAACTATTTTTATAAATTTTAGTTTTACATACTTCGTTTGAATTGGAGCTATTTCACAATAAAATTCATTAAGAATATAATTTTTCCTGCATATCCCGGATTATGCTAAAACTTGGCAATCCTATGTGTTTTCGTGGTAATATACCTACTTAGAATGGTTGGCTAATGTAATGAATAAGCCGGATATAAAAGATTGAGATGTAGTAACGATAATCCACGAAATTAATATTCAAGTAGGCATCTTCCATAGCGCACTGAATTCAGAAACCTTTTACGGAAAAGATCCGGCAAGAAATCCGTGTAGTGTCTGTTTAATTCAGTCTTTTTACACATTATTTCTTTTAGCAAAGGAAATGTTCGCGACACGAAAGCGGAGTTGCAAGAATCATATAATATTTTTCTAAAGAATGGATGACAATTCCCGTAACTCCAGAACATAATACTGAAGTAAATTTCCTGTTACTCTTTTAATGCCGACCGCCTCCTTGGTGTAGTGGTTGACGCGTGAGCGTAACACCGAGGGGTCCTGGGTTTGATTCCTCGGAGGAGACAAAGAAAAAAAAATGGCTCGGTATGGCAGGACACAGAAGGCTGTTCACCTACTTGTCCCTAAATAAAGTCGATCAGTGAAACAGATGTATAATGCATCTATCTGCCCCTTACCCCACTAGGGGACATGGGACTTCACACTTCCTGTTCTTCACATTGCCTAAGCACATTATTATGGCCCTAAATTTCCTTGTATAATGTATCACACAATTTGGCAGGAGTTGGGAAAAGTTGGGAAGTTTTGATTGAAAGTTTACAAGAATTTAATGGGTGTGTAAAGTTTTGCAACTATCTTTGGAGCGAGTTTCAGATGCGACGCGACATGATTTTATACTAGACTTTTCTGATGGCTATATTATGTACATCTGTTTATATTTTTATTTATTGACTTATAATACTATATCATTTACACTGATGAAAATTTATAAATTACTGCACTAGACTTTTTGTTCATTTTTTATTTCAATAATTTATCAAGTTATGCTTAATTTTTTTTTTCACTTTCACATTACCTTATAACAAACAAATAACTATAAAATAACGCACACATAGGCATATAAATCACATTAATTATTTCACTAAACCAACAAACTAAGCCATTCACAAATTTCTGGTACCCATAAAATGTAAATCAAACGCGACTCAACGTCGGAATTTCCATTCTGGGTCGACTCGGTGTAAATCATTGTAATTCTATTTTACTCGGTTCCTTTTCACTCATTAGAAGGACTTGAGGATTTAATGCGTTGTGAGGTTCACTAACGATGTGCGAAAATGATGAGACCGCTTTTCGTACGTGCTCGGTTGAATCATTTTTGTGAATATTTACAAGGATTTGGTTAATGGACTGCATTGTTCATTAGCTTTGCGCTTTGCTAATGTAGTACTTGAGTCAAAGCTTAGCCTTATCCTTCTTTATTAAGAATATGATTCTAAATTTGACGTGTGTGGGATATCATGCGGCATTTGGATATAAATTTGTTAGCAGTCATACTTTCTAATTTAGGTATGTATGTGTAATATTAGTAACTAATAAAAACATTCAAACATGACGGTTCTTAATATAATCTCAGTAAATGTAGAAATTATTTTAATAATAAAACTAAAAACAACGTATTTCTTTGTAGTTTGATAAATAAAAGCGAAGATTCAGATTTGTGTTCCAGTCTAACGATCTACGTTACATCTAGAATATCTCTGTTAGATTTAACGAGTTTTTGTTTACATCTTTTATAAACAAAATTTTATCAATTTTAACGTAAATTAATGTTTTTAATAAGGCATTATAAATAAAGAAAAACTAAAGACGTGGACTGTTATAGACCTAAATCACGCCTAAACTTAAATAAAAAAACAACGACGTGTGACTCGTGTCAAAACAGTTGCCAAGAACCCGACAAAGCGTATATTTAATTTTTCTCTGCGTTTTGGCTAAATTTACTTCCGAATATGTTTCATGTGAAGCTATAGACATACATTATCTAGGGGAAATCTGTTTTGTTTAAAGGAAATAACTTTATGTTGTTTATGTGTTGCGTTTATACGATTTTCTGCTGTTTTTGTTTACATTACTCGGGCTTGCGTATGTAGGTATTAGATACAGATAGAATATTTCATATCTCTAGAAGATTTTTAAGCACGAGTTTTCTTCTTTAGTTTAGTTTCTTCTGCAGTTTAGTCAAAGATGATGCTGATGATAAAATCATTGAATGCTTTTGCTTATCTTTTTTCCCAAAAAATATTTTTGTAGTATCAACAAAAATCCAATCTCTTCAAAATAAGCCTCGATTTATTTACAAGCACACTAAATGTAGATCTAATTTAGCTTGCGGGGAAGGTTGCTTCATTTTATTGCCTGTCTCCATTGAATCGTTTAACGGCTACGCCTGTTCAATTAAAATCAAATTTACTCCCCTTGTTTGATAAGTGACACGAAAGTCGCCAACTCTTGATTTATGTTCACCCGAAGATTTAGTATATGTACTGCTATGGGTTGTTTGAACAGGAGAAAACTTGAATTAGGTATATTGTATTGATGTGTTTATTGATAAAGGTCATTGAACGATGGTTTAATAGCGCAAGGGAAAAGTCAGTAAAATATATAGAAACTAAACTGTTTACGGTTTACTAATCCGGTATTTAAACATGGCAAATTATCATTTTAAATTTAAATAATATATTATTATTAACTTTATTACTACTAGGTATAGTCTATAACAGATTTTTTTTCTAAGTAGAACAAATAAGTACATGTATACCTTAGGCAAAAACTTCACATTTAGGTATAAATAAAACTTTCGTAATACCTAGGTACCTACTTCTTATCACAGTATCAAATTAACGTAATCACAATAAAATTAATCGAATTTTCTCATTTGCAGGTAAATACAAAAAACAAAAATCGCTGGTGATTTCTATTAAGATATTCAAAATGGTAAGTGATTCTACACCGTGCAATCATTTAGATTTAAATTAAGATTGCTACAAATTGATGGGAAACAGGAATATTAGTTTTTGATAGCGATATAATGTGTGGTTTGTTTGTTGAAGTGTGGATTTATGTTCATATGTAAGGTATTGAGATTAAGCTTGATTGAAGGTGAGATTAGGATATGATTTTTATTTTGGTTGTATTGATATTATATGCGTTTGTGACTATGTGATACGTACTTGTGATGTTGAGTTGATTTAATTCGCATGCTCTTTTTGGCCACAATATTCGAAACGTAATTTTTGTTAATTTAAGACACATGTTTTGCAAATAAGCAATAATTATTATTAACAAAATAAAATGTACAAGAATAAGGTTCTTCAGCAGAGTAACTATCGTTAGTAGGTACATTTA
Source organism: Colias eurytheme (assembly GCF_061535395.1). Lineage (NCBI taxonomy): Eukaryota > Metazoa > Arthropoda > Insecta > Lepidoptera > Pieridae > Colias > Colias eurytheme. The sequence goes on along the minus strand of NC_142999.1, from coordinate 4,035,301 downwards.
TTTTTATACGTTAGAGCTCTAAGTAAACCCTTCTGGGTTTAGTGCCGCTTAGTGAAAAGCTAAATGGTAAATGTAGCATGATGATATTTGACACATTATGCGTTTTAAAACTGATTTTAAATAAGGATTAAGTATGTCATGTTAGGGTTTAGTTTTATTTTCTTGGATTAGTAAATTATTATTTTGAAAGAGCTGTAATGTGAAGAGCTTTACGATTCGAAATTAAAATTAACGAATGCATAGGTATTTTTAAATTTCAACAAACAATTAAGGATTTTGTGGAATTAAAGTATCTACCTATCAAACTTAAATATAACAAATTAAGTATACCGTAGTTATTTTTTCGCGATGATTTTTCGTGTTTCCATTACACGTTTCTTATTTCTTTTCACCCAGTGCATATTAACGTAGGTACTGAACATGCACTCGCATCACATCAATATGCTATCGACTGAGTTCCGTCGACAAATATGTAACGAAAATCAAATACAACCAATTGAAATCTATCTGAGCTGTACAAACAGACCTACGTAGGTACATTGAGCAAATTTAAAAGTAAAATATTTATTGTCCGCTCTATGATATTGTGAACTCTACGTCTTTATTTTATTCCGTTGTCTTTTTGTTTATCTATTGATATGGAATAGTGAATGATCCGATTGCTCTTTTGGTATAGTGGTGAGTGCTTTTACGTTGAGAGGTTGTGGGTTCGATGCTCAGTGCAAATACAATATTCTAGAGGAATACTAGGTAAATCTTATTATGACTTTACAAGCTGTCCCTGTATACGTTGTTTTGTCTGCCCCTTTTTTCATCATATGAAGCTTCCTTGTGCCTTAACAAAACTTAAAAAAATAGCTGTACCTACTGGTCGAGCCGTTCTCGAGTCTTAGCAATATATTGGGCGATTCATTTTATTCTCGTAAAAAATCGATCATAGAAACAGATGTGAAATGCATCAACCCCTTATCGCAAAGGTCAATGTAGGTACTCTACATATTCTTTTTGTTTCAAAATATTTGGCAACAAAAAATGGTAAACATTTTTTTAAATGTCCATTTAAGTTAGGGAAAGAGGTCACGAGCAAGTAGTGTAGGGCATTGTTCGTAAAGTGTTGGAAATGTAGGGTTAAATGAATAAAGCACGTTTTAAATCCAGTTTATGTTACACATAATAAGATACGATACGATTTTTTTTTGTTTGTACGAAAGGATCTATGAAACCAAACCTATTCTAATAACTAATAGGTAAGTTTATCATATTTATGAAACAATAAAATTTCCAAGTAGATATTACTCGATGTTACCAAAAACGACAGAAAGATCTCAATTCAAGTCACAGTTTAGTTATTTGCAATATTTTAATTATATTTATCGTATTATTGTTATTGCCCTAATCCCGTACACTTGGTAAAGGCACGTACGCAAGTACCTACCGGTTTTCCTGTTCCTTGTTTGAAAGCATAACTTATGTTAAATGTCGATTTTGTTTTGTTTTCTGTTCCGATAATGATCGTTACTAAAAATTCTTTATTAAGATTTTTAAGGTATTGCATAGCTTTTATCTCAGACTTTGAGCGCGGCGACCGAATGTAAAAATTCCGTAACGAAAAACCTAACACCCCCCACTCCAACCGGCACAGCGATGCGATGCTATTTTTTATAAATAGTTTTCTGTCTCATATACAGTTTAGTGCTTCAGTTAGAGGAAAATTCGTCAAGATCTTGCCAAATATCTCCATTTGAAACTTAAACTTTTTTATATCATAAATTCTACAGTACAAAAAAAAACAAACTCAACAAATATTTACGATAATTCTATTAAATAAAACCGTTAAAAAGCCGCGCAAAAACTTGCACAAAATCAAAGGTCCACCCCTAATAAGGCTAAATTAGCAATCTTATTAAGCCCAGTTTACACTGTTAATCAGCCAAGTCCCAGTGGCCGTAAGTCGCGAGTACGAACGTGCCTTAGAACCTGCACACACGATTGTGTGGATAAAAAGGATTTGCTTTATTCTGTGTATTTGTTGCAATCGAAACTAGGTTTTACTGCAAATATGTTTAGTGATGAAATTACGTTGAATAGAATTTCAGGTTGCGAATAAGAGTAGTTTAGAAGTGTAGTGTGAAGTTTGGTATTATGTATGATTCGGATATCTATTTATATAATTTTTATGTTTAATTATAGTGACTTTACATTAGAATTATAGAAGTGTTCTATGTTATTCCGTTTGGAATCGACTGTTCATTTCATTTCAAGTATTAATTTATCTTTCATAGTATAGGCATCCACACTTAAAAGCTATTTAAATTGAGGGTAGGTGGCTACATGAATGCTAATATATACCCTTTAATAACATACCTATAAATATAATATAACATCATCTTACGTAAATAGAGAGTTCAATTCATGCCAAATACGCAAAAAAAACATAATCGTCTTACATATTAATATACAGCTGTCACCAATACCTTGACAATTTTTACGAAAGGTTTTCATACATTGAACATAAAATATTTTTAGATCATAAATTGCTCTCGTGTACTTATTTTATCCAGTGACTAAGCAAGTTCACTTTCAGTTAAACCAGTTCTAGGGTTTTGCATACGATTCGTTATTATATATATTACTGGAATATTTATAGTCGTAATAGTTACCCAATGCTGTTGGGAACGTGATTTATAGTTGAATTGTTGGTAACTTCAGTTGGATATAATCATTGCGAAATAGGATGTCTAAATAGAGTTGGTACTTGGTACTTGATATTATTAATAATGTTTTGAGAGGATAATGTAAGATTAAAATTACGTATAAATAATTTTAGAGAGTATAAATGCTTCAATATTCTAATGAAATTTTATGAACTGAATTTAAAACGCTTATTTTTATCCGATTAAAATATTCCTCTTTTTTCATAGGTACCTAATTCCTAATAATTAAAGGTAGATATGATAAGTTCTACCAGGTTTAACATCTCATTTTTTTAATTTTCTCTTGTATAAACTCAATTTATCATATTTGGTAATCTTCACATACAGCCAACAAGCTCCATTCTATATAGTAAAAGAATTTCATAAATTAAAAACGTAAATTATTGTTATCAGCCTATAAATTATGTTTAAGAAATAGCTCTGTTTAATTGGTGCATGCTGTGTTAACCTTTAATTATTTGTTACTTTTTTGCGAGAAGATATTTTGATGCATGTATAATATTATTTATATTGTAAGAAATAAATATAAATCCATATAATATATCTATTCAAAACATATAAGTTACTTGCGCAATAACTCATTCACAAGAAAACCTAGAACTAAGTTTGGTTCAAAACTAAACCGCAAACAAATGTCATACACAATATTGTTAGGAATCACAAAAATCACATTTCCCAGCATCCATGCCAAGACGAATTTTCAATAAAAACTTTTGTAAAGTTCGCAAGTTTCATGTTCGGTCACACCAACTGTATCGAGTTTGGGGTTTATCTTTTGATTTCAAATAATCTAATTCAAATCTATGTACCTATATATAATATGAGGATACAAGTAATCTGTTAATAGTTAATGAATTGTTACCTAATTGATTTTATTAAGCTTTTATTATTATTAAATATTACTATGCATAATTCAAATTGGTTATTATGATACAATTATGTTTTGTAATACATGGCTGAATGCCAGCAAAATATGCAATGTCTTTATTTATTCTCGTATTATTACATTCTTATATCGTTCGTACAAAATGTCCTTATGACTTTTCTAAATTTCATCAAAGTAAAGAAGAGAATAGCCAACCAAAATAGCGTTTACGTACGCAACTTTTTCACAGTATTAATACAATTTTTGTGAGAGAATATCCATGTACCTACAAGTATTATTAAGAATAGTACCTACGTAGTTTAATTAGGCCTGTAATACTTGAAGCTTCTAAGAAGAATGGCTCTTGATAGGAGGTGAGTCACCTCTGGAGTTACGCAACCCTTCATAAAGATAACCTTGTACAAGAGTTACCTTATTATTAAATTTTATACACAGACCTTGTCATTACACCCGCTGTCAGGCAAAAATCTTAGTACCTATGCTTAGTACCAAATTACTAGGCGCTTTTTGGGAATTAGGTTTCGTAACTAGACGCTTTTCCTGGCTTCGCTTTTGTTGACACAATATGAAAGGTAAATAATATGTTTTTGCAAAAATATCTATTACACTTCATCGAGAATTAATTTACGTATTTCCTGTATCAATTCTGCTTATAGTACAAAGTTATAAGTATAGCAAAGGAAATTTATTTTCTTCCACGAAACATAATATAATTATTGATAAATTGACACCTACAATAGCGTTATAAAAAAAAATAATCATAGAATTGTATGGATCATTTAATTCACTACGAATATAAAGTAATCTTCGCATCATCGATTATATCTCGATAATTATATTAAGATAACGTCTTTAAATTGATTATAGGTTTATAACAATGATGTCTTAGAAAGTAGAGCATGATTCGACAAATCTATGACCAGTGTATCATGTATTTGGTAATCAATTAATAAATTTTGTTTTCATATCGAAAAGTAGTAAATATATTTTACTCCTTGGTTTGCGTAACATATTTTCATATGCAACTGATATAAATATAAAATATTATGAAAACCGCATTCAAATCCACACAGAAGGTAGGTACTTTTTTTGGATAGAGAGAAAAACTAACGTTTTCTAGGTGTTATTGCAAAAATATATTTATTTTTCAACTTAATTTGATCAGTCACCCAACTTGGTTTCTTCAATAAGGGTACATAGGTTCTTATGTAACATAGTTCTATAACAAGGTTATGCATAAACAGATGAAAATATTAAAGCCCACTAAATGACGAGTCTTTGTCCAATACAGCGTTAATGTTCATCTTAATGACTCTCCACCAGGTCGTTGTCCTTGTGAACTATGGGTAATGATTTTTTCGTTCTTAATTGACATGTTTTTTGTACGCTTGAAGCGCTGTGACTAAAGTCGTGAGATTGGAATACTTTAATAGCTTAGGTGATTTTTTTCCTGTTAGTGGACTATAAAGTAGTATATAAAGTGTTTAAAGTTTAAATTTTCACACAGTTTTATTTAGAATGGTAATGGTTATTGTTGAAATTATAACTTAACTAAGTACTAGGCAGTAAACTAAATGATTAAGGAAATAAAAATAAAATAACAATCTTTTTAAGTTTTGACATCATTTTCTACGGAGGATTTAGTTTAGTATTTTAAACATATTAATGTTAAGTAACCTTAAAATGTATCTTGTATAAGTAATTAGTATAGGGTTGCCTAACCTAATCATAGGATACAGTGTTATTACGTCTAATACAATTCGTAATGTTATATTGGAATGGTTGAGAAACAATTGAAACAATTATGGCTTATAAGTCTGGCAACATTCCATTTGCACAAAACCAACAAGGACTGCGCCTGCGTCTAAGATACACTGCAGATAAGCTCCGAACATTTCCGAAGACGCCCGAAGACACTCGACCGCGGGAAGGTCATTCAACGCTCATTATATCTGTCCCTTATCAACCTACGCACCTCCCCTATTCCCTATCTCTTCCCTCATGAATATTTAACCCGCACTTATGCATGATTTACTATATTGTTGCATTATTAACTAGATCACGGAGTCAACGGAATAGATTGGCTTAATAGACCCATTTATCATAAAAATGTAATATATTGTTATCGAATAAATGAATATTACGTACTGGGTGAAATGAATTTATTGTTAGAAAGTAGAAGATATTATTTATTAATGCCCTTTGTTCGCTTTCAATGGAAAACGAACAAATCTCAGTTAGTTGACATTAATTTCGTATTTATATTTTGTGGAATGTGACTTAAGTTGTTATTATAAATACTGAGAAACGAATAATTTTATTAAGGTGGTATTTTCCCAACGCATATGACTCTGATTCCTATAATAATTGTACTGAATACATAATATCTTACCTCTTTATCAGGTAGGTACTAGATATAGCCTAAAAATAAAAATAAACCTCTACAAACGTTGTTCGACTTACCCGAAAAAAAGGTATCAAAGCTGACCAACTTTTTGATAACTTTTAAAGTTAAAAAATCGAAAAGCGTCAGCTAAAAATCAACCAGCCGCGGCCTGACAAACTGTTCAAGGGTGACGGCTTTTTCGTTTAACTATTGTTTATTTAAAAACCCGTAACGGTTAAAAAGAACGATAAAAAATGTTAACTCGTTAACGCGCTGATTATCCAGATTCTGTACGCTCTGCTAATTTTTGAGTCATTATCCTAAAACCTTTAAATAACTCGAATGTCACGATCAAATTGGGATCGAAGGTATTTTTTATTGCAAGTAGGTATATTTGTTGGTCGTGTGTAAACGAAACCCAAAACAAATAAATATCAAATTTTTTGCCACTAAGTTTCCTTTTTCTTTGTTTACCATGAAGTCGAGACAATTATCATTGAGATCATAAGAAACAAGAAATATTTATTCATTAATTAAAAAACAATCACTAATTGTTCACAAAACTCATCTCTCTCGACTCTCGATTTAACAAAAGCATGAAAAAAAATGTCCACTGAAACTCATATCATATCTGATATTAATATCCCATTCAAACACGCTTTCAATAGCAGACTCAGTTACAGATCCCTATCCTAACTGGAACGTAAAATTGTACCATAAAGCACGTCCCTAGATATCGTCAATCAATTACGGAATGTCACAATCATATATCATGCGCACGTCAGACCATAGATTAAGATTGAGAATAACCGTAGTCTAGTCATTATGAGATAGTTCTGATAAGTTCGGCTAAATAGCTTTTGGATGCATAGTTTGTGCAAGTTGTTCACACGTGTGAGAGTAATGTATTTTGCTATATCTTCACCTATCCTTTTATTGATAAGAACGTTGATTAAATTGTTAACTAATTTGTGTCAGTGTTGATGAAAAATCTATAAAAGCTTCGTCTGGTGGCTCTGTTTTGTTAGTTTTAGATTGATATTCAGATTTCTCAAATTAATGCGTTAACAAAAGGTTAAAACGTTAAGTAGTGCGTAGTTAAATCCCGTTTCTACTCTGATTAATATAGAATTAAATGCGTTAATAGCCACACTTTTATATTCCTTTGTTTACTGGACGTATTTTGGCGAGCAACGAGGCTGAGTCAATCAATTTTCTGGTTGCCTATAAATCATCTTAGCTGTCAGTCCTCGTTCGTGACGTGTCTAGCGAAAGAAGAATGTTCGGATTACTTACAGGCAATATTTTTTCGTTGCAGGTATGGATAGAATATAGGCCCAGAATATTTGAAGATGTTTTTCAGACAATGTCAAATATATTGGATTAGGTATTAGGTCTCTATATTCTTCGGGCATTTATCTAAGGTTTGACATTTTATTTCTTCATAGAGATGTAAGGATAGACTTTCTGTATGCTAGATACAGTGATGATTTGTGGAGCTACCGGACAATCGCCAATCAATTACGTCATGCCAACATAAATCATTTGAAATGTTTCTCGAAGCGTCCTCAACAATCAGAGGAGACCATTTGTTGTTGTGTTGTTTGTATGTTTATTATCTTGCGAGAATTTTTAGTCGTTTATCATTGAGACAAATTGAAAGAGACATTTGATACTAATAGACGAGCTGAATGACGTTAAATTTATTTTACGTCCTTTTCAATGTTCTTTGTTAATCTTTGAACACTATAATGTTTTACTTTTGTCTGGAAAATTATGTTATTTAGCCCAATTGAGCTTTGATTGATGCGATTTTCCTTTTTCCATGTTGACAATTTATCCCCTATGTCTTGTAAAAGTGGCGATTTTCCGCTTGATAACTCCCCGGTCGTGTGGAATCTTCTGTTTAAAAGGATAATGAGACTTGAAATAGAGCACATGTAATAGATAAATTGTATATCCGATCAGGTAGGTAAGGTAATTATTTATAAGAGTAGTAATTTAGATTTAAATTCAAGATTAACGAAGGTCGAAGGCTAATTTTATCAGTTCGTTGATATTTTTATAATAGTTACATATTCGAAATAAAACTTTAGGTAAATATTCATAGACTGGTGTAGTGAATAATAAGAGCTTTATAATGACAATATAAAAGGTATTATACTGAAAAACCCTACGTCTCAAAAAGGATAATATTTTGGCGCTTCGCTTCATGCACTGGAAACTCAATTACTGATCGTTACTTTATTCAATTATACGTCCGCGTCTATCGTACGGGATAATAGACGAAAATGCTATTATAATATCGACATTCGACTCCAGTCTCCACCTGAACTTTGTACGGTTTTTACCGATATGTAGGTGTAGAGGTATCGCTTTGTTGTCGCTTGCTGAATTTTTAGTGATGGATTTTGTTACGTTGTATGGATAGCAGTTATTTTTCCTACCCTGATAACCTGTGTACTGCACAGCAGACACACAATTTTAAGAAAAAATCCAAGGAATAAACAGATTATTTTACAAGTGCTCCTAAAATAGATGGATTAGGAGTTTTATCTTATAATTTCGGTTCAGGTGATACAACGTCGCGCTGCTTACCTACTAAGTACTGAATATAAACAATTAGTTATTATACCGACCACCTTCTTATACTTTATTCATTTCCACACGCATTATTAACATTAAATTTAATGCCCCATTAAATATTAATGGTGTTGAAAACCCGTTCACGGTGATTACTTACTTATTAAGGGATCCCTTGCGTTATTTAAACCTCAAGAAGCCCTTAAGACGAAAGCGTACATTGCGGCATTTCTTTTCTAAATAAAAGCGTGAATGTAAACTGAGCCTACTTAAGGAGCAATGTACGTCGTCCTAAGGTTTTGAGTTTTACGATTCGCGAGTATCGTGGTAGAGGTCCCCCTCTTTACGTCTTACGGTAAAGTTATTAGCTAAGTACGTTAATCGGCTTATTTCACGCGCTTCAAACATAATTCGGTTATGAATTCAAATTTTATAATTTGCTTAATTTCACCCCTCAATAGCTTGTGTTGAATAATTGAAGTTAATAGCCGTTGAAAAATAAATTTAATCCTATAATTAATTTGGATTTTGTGCAAAATTCTATTCAGTAGATAACAATCAAAATTTAATAAATTCGTATTTATATAAATCTCCGTATATTTTCGCCTTCAGCAAAGAAAAGACAGAACATGCAGCATATTATTTTGAAGCATCGATTTTGTTATTATACAAAAACAAAATCGATGGAAACTAATGCTCGCTTTCTACAATAATTCATTAACATATAAAAATGCAACATATAAAAGCAACTTGGTTTAAGTAAATAGGCGAAACATTCAACAATACTCAGTTTGTTTTATCTTGAAGCCCAATCTCAAAACACTGTATTCTCCAGGGATGTGAATTTCCAAATATCAGTAACCGGTGTTGATTCGTTGAATCGAAACATTTGTCCTATAACAATAAATCTTGCTAATACCTGCAAGTTCAAAACACGAATAGAAATAGAATTTTTATTAATAGCACGCTATTTCTAATTGATAGAAGAAAAGGAAGAATTATTTGTTTTATTAGAGCCTATACTTCAAAAAAAAAAAAAACAGAAGAAACTAAAATGATAAGGTAAAAACTGCGGCTGTCCTTTCTCTTGCTTTAATCGGTATTTCCGAATTGATTTTCGGTTGTTTATTTTAAGAAAAAGAACGAGTATCTAATAAAATAGAAAAGGTTAACAGCAATTTATAAACGAAATGTGACATCTATCAATCCACTCTTGGCCACATGATGGATTATAAATATTGAGGATAGAAGAGGTATATGCCTGTATTGAGTTTGAGATTAGAGAATTAAGTGGCAAATGTTATTTTATACTTGGTATTATATGTATTTGAGAATGTTGGAGTGACATTTGTGAAGGTTTTCTCGAGAATATAGACGCACAAGATTAATCTCTATGCGTAGGTGTATGAAGCTAGTAAATAAGCCTATTTCACTTAGATGAACTGGGTAAGGTAATATAAATAACTTTATTGTAACGTATTTCGAATTTAGATAAGGTTTGAGCCCAATTGCCTAATTCGATTCTGAACTAAGTTTCTTATCAAATTTCATGACCGTTTCAGTACTAAGTATTAATGTGATTAATTAATTAATACTGAATAAATGTCTTGAAAATGTTCGTTTTATTTCAATAGGATTCATTTCAATAAGTTCATAAATATTTAATAAAGAACTTCTTTTACATTAAGTAACACTTATCCTTGTTCCATAATGTAATCTTAGCTTGTGGACTTCATTATTTAATCTCACCTGAATGTGATTCCGTATCGAAATTTCTGGAAAAACTTCCAAAACAGTCTCGTATTAGCCCAAGCTCCTTGCTGCATTGATTTTAAGCTGATCAAATACAGAATATACGATCGAATGGCACATTTTTCTTATACATTTTCTTATTGCGTGCTTCAGGTAGAAACGTAGAAATTATAGCTATATTCCAAGTGAAAATTGTCGTCAATAGTGGGTCTGCTATTACATCAAACTTACCGTGAGCCACATCGTTAAATTCTGTTTCAAGGCCCGTAGCTTTCTGCGGCTGCTTCTATATTTATTGTATTTTAGGCTTTTAACTTTGTTCAGTGCATCTATATATTGAATCATAACATGCATGTTGTTTGGCAGGTTCTCGATATTTCGACAGGTATGCATTTTTATGAATTTATTGTTTTGGATTGGAAGTTGGTTTTGATTTGGTATTGCAGTGTATTTGATTTTATGGTATTGTTATTGTTATTTTTAACGATGGTAATATTTTGAATTAACCAACATTTTGATGATTACCGTCATTAACTTTTTAAAAATAAATAAAAACTCATTAACCAATGTGTTAAATGGATTTTATTTGACTTTGCATATATCTATAAAATGATCATAACAATCATGTATTACAAATTTAATAAAATAATAATTTCCTCAAAAATGTTTAAATACTACAACATTGGTAACCTTCAAAATATTAATAGACTGGTATATACGAAAAACTGCGAACCACTACAGGCCATCTGGCCGAGTGACCGGAGTAAGCATCCTCTTGAGGAAACAACTGTTTAAAAATGTAATCCGCTCAATGTATTGATGGATTACCTTTTTAAATAAAGAAAAACATTTTCCACTTGGAAATGAATAAAAGATTGATTTCAGAGGAGTCTCTTTTTCTTGTGTACATACGTTTTTGTGGAAAAAGACGTTTTACTGAGAAAATTGATAATGCGTACAATTCAATAGGTAAAGGTTTTTTTTTTTTAATTATTTACACCTTTAAAATAATCAAACACTAATTCACAGAATATGTAAGTTTACTTTGGATTTACACGGAAAAGTATTTATCAATTTCATTTAAAATACATATAAAATGCATACATATACTTCGAGCCTTTGAAGACGATAACACAGACTTAATAAAAAAAACAGCTATCAAGCGATTACGAGAACTACAAGCGAGCGAAGCTTCGTCGAAAAGCTAGTAAATAAATTATCGACTTTTCCTAGATATACGCCATAAAATATATTGTTAACGATAAAAGCCTTTTGTATTTCAATCTGCAACATGAGCATAATTGGATGAAATTGATTTAAGCCGGTCAAGCAATTCCATTTTGACAGTATGTCTATTAAAGTACCTACATAGGTAGATCTTCTTTTATTTAAAAATGAATCGCAAAATGTGTTGGTAAGCGCATAACTCGAGAACGGCTGAACCGATTTCGATAATTCTTTTTTTATTATATTCCTTGAAGTACGAGGATGGTTGTTATGTAGAGAAAACATGTACCACGGGCGAAGCCGGGGCGGACCGCTAGTATATTCATAAAAATGCACACATCAAAAACATACTAACTTCATACATATTTCTATATAGATTTCAACGTTATTTTCCCTTTTAATAATCCTGAAATATATCGGAAGCAAGACTTTACACACTTTACTCACACATTACTACACTGAATATAAAGTCTACATTAGGGGACTAGAATGTGAAAATGCTAGAAAGTATTCGTAATCCAATCTTAAAGGGTGCTATTAGTGTATCATTACACCCTTTATGCCCGTGCAACATGTTGGCTTGAACATATGCCAGTTCTCTTGTTACTTACCTTTTCTATTATTTGTAGACTGCTCGAGTTTTCTAACTAGACAATCTCCGAATAAATAACCATTTAAAAAGTATTTCTTAAAAATCAGTCTTTTAAACCACTTGGCCACTCGTAAGTTATTTGGGAGCAAACAAAACTGACAAGCCAAATCGTCGTGATTATTATAAACGTATGGTCAAAATTTAAATTAATTTGAGCATCAACACTATCAAGTATTTTATACGAAAGCACAATAATGTTTTTGCTACGTAAATGCTTTCCACCACATCGTCAAATGCACAGATTACAAAACATAGCTTAAAAGTGCAACATTAATTTAAAAACATCCTTTGAATCAAGCTATTAGATTTGCATGCTAAATCGTCCCAGTTTCGTGTCGTTAGCGATGGCCACTGGCAATCAGGGCATGGCAAAAACAAAACATTAACCGTACTCTGTTAAAGAGATTCGTGCACTTACAGAATCTTTCTAGATTGTTCTGGAACATTGTTGCGTAAGATCTTTAAAAACGTATTACGAAATTGCAGGAGGTACAAGACAAAGCTTTTGAATGTCTAGACTTAGGAATAAAGAGGTAAACCTTATTTTAGCAGGATGATTGTATAAAACAATTTACCTAGATATTTTTAGGGATAACAATGTTCTCCATATGTAAAAGCTTCTCTCATTACTTTATCTGTTTTCTTGTTAATTACAACAATAAGCCTTTCACACATTCCATAGATTAACAATATTAAAACATTCATTTAAAACACAACCAATTATTTGTTCCAATATTACTTATAATCGAACAATATTACCTACCTATTTTTTGTATTTTTATTTATTCTCTTATTTATTTATAATTTACTTGATATATTTACTTTATTTTGACACACATATACACGCCAACACACACACACACACACACACACACACACACACACACACACACACACACACATTACTCATAAATTGAAAATTTTATATTTATTTAGTAATCATATTTGTATAATATGCTTGCACATACCATTTATATAACTAGCTCACTTTTCAAGTTTTTTGTTTTATTAAAGTTCAAATGACTCAGGGAGAAGCTGGTGCCTGTATATACAGGCTAGTTCTTCGAACTAAGCCTAAAACGGGTGCCACTTATACTTTTTACTTGTGAACAAAACTATATTGAATATGTCCATGTCTATGTATATGAAAAGAATAAGAAATAAACGATATATTATTAATATCTACTGAGTTAAATGTTTAATACTATATTAAATTACCTAACATTATTATTCCACGATTAATCCAGAAAAAGTCCCGAGATAGAGAAGTATATACACTAATCTCATCTTTAACGTGCGCCATGCATTTAAATTCCATCTAAGCCAAGTCCGTTAATTATTTGCGAGCTAAAATTGCACTACTTGTACAACAAGGCTACGCTAAAAGAAATGACAATGGCGTACAAAATTTTAATATGCACCTCATTTCCTGGGAGGTGGAGGGCTCTTTCTTCCCGCGTAAAAAATTCAAGCGGTAATTGTTATGCTTGACCGGCTTTGTAATGCGCTGCACATTTGTACATTGGTAGTTTGTGAGGAGGCTTCAGAACTAGTTCCTGAAGAACTGCTCCTACTGTACTCGTACGAGCAATGGTAGTAGGTAGCATGAGTACTAGAATGTGTTGAAAATTTCATGACTATGAAATAGGATCAAGGTTTGTGTCGATTTTGACGTTTTGACGTAGATTAATGTTTAAATACGGAATTAAAGTTACTGTAGATGTAAAACTTCTGAATCGAGTATCATAATTTTAAGATAGTAGGTACATAATATACTTTGGTCGAGGATAGGTAGGTATTACGGTACTCTCTATTTCGCTAGAGAAACATATATGAATTATCTTCCTCAAAAATAACTTTAAGTTATAGGGTATAAGGTTATGTTGTAAGGAAGTGTAATCATATACTTTTCTCACCATAATTCAATGATAACTTTAGCCAGACGTATACGTTTGTTACTGAATAAATCTGATAGTGTGAGTTGCAACAGTTTTTCCACACAAAAATCTGTTCCAAAAGTATCGTAAATTATTTGTTTGAACTTTCCATTGATTGCAGCAGTGTTACAGTTTGGGAGTGTTAAATGAGCTAAAAAGTTAGGAACTATAGATTCTAATTGACAAGAGAAATCGACCTAGAAAGTATTGTAGTGAAAAGTTTTAGGGCTTTTTTATCTTTCATTGTATGTATTTTTATTTTGGGTAATTTAAAATGTTGCTTTAGCTGTTAGCATTCATAATTATAAAATTGAATTGACAATTTTTCCCATATTTACATAATTCACTCAAAAATATTAATACAAGCGTTTCTTAAAACTTTTACCTACTTACGATAGATCGTTTAATCTCCTTATTTCCAGAATGTTCCAGAATTTATTCTCAAAAAGGGAACTATATTGTTCCCTCAAAAACATGAACAAAATTGTTTCTTATAACTTTTACTCACCTATAATAAGATCGTTTAATTTCCCAATTTCCAGAATGTTCCAGTATTAATTTTCAAAAAGACCAAGCTTTCTCACATACATCATTACATAGTTTTCATAGAACTTTAATTCCTTGGCGACCATCCAGTATCCAGTAACAGTAAAGAATTGAAGTCGTTAGTCATATTAGACTAAGAAATTATGAATTTTAGCGTGAAAAAGTTTCGTTGAAATATGGTTTCGCGAAAACAATGCAACTTGGCCCATAAAGCATATATTTGAAGCGATGATTTAAACACTGCTGTTATCGTTTTAATTTTTAAAGAATAAAAGGTCTTTTATTGCATCTGTGACTTAATATATGTGACTTTTCCCACTTCCTTGTTTCGTAATACATATATTTATGCATATTTTCAACAATTGTATGATTTTATACGGATGTTTTATTACAAAGAAAATATAATCTCATTAGTTGTTCGTCGTTCATAGATATTATTTATTCATAGATGTCTGACATTTTCTTCGCAAGAAAATGTTACTACAAATTATTTGAGATATTCGACAAGAATTAAATATATAATACCTATACATAACTTAATTCTTTGATTTCAGGTTTCCACAATCTATCTACTAAAAATCCTTTCATTTTAGTATTGTAGCATAATCAATAGAATTGTCATCTCAATATTTGTTAAACGATTATAATGTATTTATTTATCATTAAAATAAAACGTTTGTCCATCCTGATAATCGTTTTTCTTGCTTCATTAGAAACGTGGATTATCAAAACTCAAAAGCTCATTTTATTTTCTTTGATTTTGACCTCGATATATTTTGGAGGGAAAATAATTGAAACGTGAAGGTTTTGGGTTGGTTGAACTGACGTTCTAGTATCGGTAGGTAGAATCGGCTGTTGTTATTACGTATACTTTCTAAGAAGTAGGGGTATTTTTTAGATTTTTTAAAGAATAGCAGGTATTTATTTGTCGACAAACTTGAAATTTAATGTAAATGATAATGATGCAAGTACCTAAATAATAGTCAAAATTTTTACAATTCAATCAGTAGACGATTCAATCTTTTAAATGCCGTAGACCGTGGCTACGCTTATCACATTTGAACTTATAACTTTAGGTAATAATTCAAAAATATTTTCTGTACGCCTCGGGCCATGTGCCATCTGTGTACTATGTAACAAGTAGCAATTGGGAATTAAACTCAATGATGCAAAAAGTTCAGAAAATCTAATAAACTTATAACATTAACATATTATTGTAAACAGTCCGTTGATTGCATTCAAAGGTTCCCGCCCCAAGCGGTGTTGCAAGAATGCAATTACGCATCAATGTTGCCAATTTCCGATCGCATTGTAAGCTTGGGGGCATTTAACGCCCCAAATTAGGGGCCTAACTGACCCCATGTGGGGCGAAGTATTACGCACCCTAATAAAAGCTTAATCCTTTTGTCCCATAAATTCGGAATTAGGTTTTGTATAGGAAAGAAGTATTAGCCAAATCAAATCAACGCTGTTCAAAATAGAACACAGATTTTTTTGAATTTTTTGTTGAAATTATTGTGCAAAAATGATGTAGACATATCTTAATAAATGTAAGGTTAAAAAAATCGTAACAAATTGCTCCAATAAATTAATAATATGTTGTTGAGAAAAGAATTGGTTTCGTTTTGTAGAATCAGTTTCCTACTATAAGTCTTAATTTTGAGCAGCAATGAACACCTTCGACTATTTGACAAGGTCATCGACTAAATGGTTAATTTAACAATAAACACAAAGATATTTATCCTCACAAAATGTAATATTGAAGATTTATAGCATTTTATTTTCAAAACAGCCGTTGATTGTCAATTGTCAAACGCTATTTCATTGGGGCGAGCATACGCCATTAACAGCGTCACGGTATGATGCTAACTACTTATTACCTCCACCCCATGTATGAGATTTCCATTAATTTCCCAACAAAATTATTTACATGACAAACGTGCAATTTATGTCAGAACAAATGAAGCAATTTTGCGCAAATTACATATCGTATAGTAATTATGTTTTCAGGGCAATTGCTTTATTGAATAATTCGCAAATTGTTTATTTAATTTTGCATTTCTTAGATGATTTGATTTTAAACACGCTTTTATTAATTTCACCTGTATGCTTGTATGTAACTATACATTAGATAAAAATAACTTTAAAGCTACGTGTTGTTACTATGTAGGTTTTAAATAAATATTCTTCAATTACCTGCATTGCATTTATTTTCTTAGTATTTTTAATCTAGTTATTGTATTAGCCATAAACTGAATGTACCTATTCTTAATAAACTATTAACGATAGCACTCCAATTTATTCCATAGCTAAAACAAATATTTTCATTAAAATTTAATTTCCGGTCACTAACACGGATAAATATTTATCTAATAACCGTATGAAAGATGTGCAATAACAAACTGATCCAACATGAAATAGCCTGTAGGTAAGTGAGTGCCAAAAGGGAAATTTACCCAATACCGCTTAGCCATAGTATAAAGAGAACAAGTAGGCTGACTCCCGGCGTTTAGGAGCGGATGGTACCTAAACTAGCGAGGCGCTGGGTTGTCACTTGTCACGTGATATTCTAACGTACGTCGTGATATTTTTTAATAATTGTACAAACAAACACCGACCGCTTCCAGCAATGGCGCGGCCCTCACGAGAATAGTCCATGAGAAGGAACTGAGCGGCGTTGTGTGCGTGCTTCCAGCTGGCGTACGTACGGGAGGCGTGGTCAAGCGCTCTGCGTACCTACATACAAACGGCGCGATGTTTGAAGATTACTTACTTGTTCTCTTTAAATACTATGGCTTAACACGCTACCGGCAACATTAATATCGGCTTATTAAGTGCTTTTCACACGGATTTACATTTCTGAAGTTGCATAAAAATTACATCATGTTAGTATATGATATATGTGTGATGCTATTTCTTTTGACACGCTACGAACGCAGGGAAGTAAGAGGTGTTTACTAAATGCATGGTTGTCACGAAGGTCATATTTTTCGCTTAACAATTGGAAAGTTCACACGCTTTTTAGAGTCTCGCTTGTGAATCATTAGTAAAAGCTATTGTATAAGCTTACATAACTGCCCAATATTTTGTTATCTTTGAAGTCATAGCTATCTATATAAATAATACCTTACCTATATAAAAGAAAGTTGTTGAAAGATCAGCTGAACATGATATTAATGGATTTCAAATCAGTTAAAGTCTTTAATTTCTAAATGTATAATACTCGCGTAAAATCACGAAAACGTAAGTAAATACTAGATTTTCTTGAATTTTAGTTAATTGGATTCATCTTCACTGTGAATATGATAACTTATAAAATATCCGATATCCGGGCGAACAGCTTGTAGGTAAATCTTTTTTAAAACCTTACGCAATCTAGATAGTAGATAGCGCTTTCTTATCCCTTATTAAAACTGAACGCTGCGCACAAGTTCTTAAACAAACAAATTAATCTGCATATTCTTAAGATAATGCTAAGTTGGTCATAATCTTTTTGCTTGCTACCAGCTTAACTCTTGTTAGGACTGAAGGCATTATAGGAAATTATTTTCCAGCTTCTAATATTTTTTATTTAAGCATAAAGCAGTGTTCGCGGAATCTCAAGGAAAGAGGTTTGCGATTTTGATATTATGTATTTTAAACTTGTACGGTCTATAATTTTTCGGTAATATCTATCTTTGAACCAACATCATAAAATCATATGATTTTTTCATAAGGATTCGAGAAAAATATCGATTGTATTTTACAAGCTTTAAAAAAAGAAAAATCTAATTCCATCCACGGTTACATAGAAAATCCGTAAAATTTCTTTAATATGTATATCATAAAATGTAACCGCAAGTTAACTCACATGATGAATTGAGGACGTAATTATGTATGTCACAACGTCTAATTGTAAACAGTGATTAAGATCACATCGTGGGTGTTGCAAATACGAAGATCATTAACTGATTAGAAATGTAAATAATTAATACTGTATACACTTCTCTGCGCGACTGTAAATCTCATTATCTCGCTTATTAGCAAACCACGTGAGTATTCCACTTAAGTGTGAGTGGATTCGAATTAGGAATAGCGAATGGGTTTAATTTTATTGGCTATTTCGGTAAGACTTTTCATTACGACTGTACCTATTGCTTGAGAAAATAGTGCTTGAATGAGAAAGATAATGTATATGAGAAAATTGTATTGGAAAAATTGTTTAATCGACGTTGTAATGATGATGTTTTATTTGAGAAATAGTGTGTAAATTATAATTAAATATCTTATAATACCTAATTAATCGTCATCATTTTTCGCCAATTATTCCATGTGTTAATAATTCGTTGATTATAAGCAGATAACGTGTACGAAGACATATAGATAAAAAAAGTATTTTAAGGTAGGTACTTCTTCCAGCCATGACATGACAAATTATGCAATAGATTTATACAAGGATGTCAAAGACAACCAAAGAGAGCATCCCATAGGAACAACCAGGTATCACTCATGCTATCAGAAAAATAACGAAGATTCGATATCAGGGCAGGTCGGGGTCGATGCTCCAATATGTCATGCCCGTGACATATGCCGTGTACGGAGGTGCATGATAAAAATTACGTAATACGTCACACTGACGTATTATGGGGGCCAGGGGTCTGATTAATGGGCCAACCGCGATACCCGAATTACACCCTCATATTTATTGCTTATCCGTTTCATTAACATTGCCAATTTTCGTGGTCAAGGCTCTAATAAGTTCTAGACGCGGTCAGTTATGCTGTCTTCTTAGCGTCGCGTAGGTACGAAACATCCCTCAATTTAATACACCGCTCAAATTTTATTTTCTACTTCCCGATTAAAACGGATAAAGCTCTGAAAATAAATGAGCGAATTAAAGCTAGCACATTGAAATAGTTAATTTAAATTCAGTCGGTTACCGTACAAATGCTGAAACGTCCCCGGGGTTTCATAAAAGATTTCGAGTGACTTTCATTTCGAAATTGAATCCAAGTGTAATGTTGAAATAAAATTTAATATTTTAAAATATTTTAAAAAAGCATTTCGAGACTTGAGGTTTCCGTGCGCGTCCGCTAGATGGAGCAATCTCAGAAGTGGCGACGACGTGGTTTCACGGAATTTACTCCTTCGAGCGTTATGGAGCTACGTGATCGCAATCTCAAGCCGCGCCGGCAACTAACTGTGCCACTGTTATTGTTGAAATGTTGAAATTGATACATTGAAGTGAACATCGAGCGCTTACAATGAAGCGTCGCTGCGAATAACAAATTAATTAGAAAACTCCGAACGCCCTTTGAAGTGATTGTCGAAACGTTCTATTTTCTTGCTAATTGTAATTAAAATTTAATTTGTTGCCATATTGTTCGAGTGCTTAGGCAGTAGGTAAATTTAATTAGTGGATGTAACGATGAAACGTTTAGCAGAAATAATGTTTCCTTTAGTCAACTGTCGAAGAAACACGTTTACGCAATAGTTTACGAACATATCTTGTTTTAATATGGACCATTCAATTTCTGTTCGTATTAACAAATGTCTAGTCTATGGATTCGTAAGTCTACATCTTATAAAATTCTTATTAGCTTTATCTGAGGGCCCGATGACAGGAAGGGCGCAAGGAGGTATTTATTAACCTTACATAGTACATAACGCAGTGGCCACTATTTGATTAGGGCTTATCAGGGGACTTCCCCTTCATAGGGCCAAAATGTGTTGAGCAAACGAAATTTATCCAGGGGCTTCTGTAAGGAAAATTGGTGCCGTTTATTAAAAAACAAATTTCACATTATTTATTACTATTTTCGCTCGCAACAAATGTTACGAATGCTTCGCTGTAATTTTGTATTAGATTTTCCTCTACTTCGTTTTTCGTTATATTTCGATCAAATTATATAAGGAGACTTCTATACGGTATTTTATGTAAAATATGACATAATGCTGATGCTAAATTGATAAATGTACCTAAAGATAACATTATATACATTGTATTTTTTTTAATATTTAGAAAAATCATTAGAAATTCAATAGAATGTTAATAATTTTCAATTTATAAGAGTTAAGGTGTTCATTTTATTCCGCACTAGTGAAAAGCGAACAAGGACTTACCGAGAAAGTTTTTACAAAGCGTTTATTCTATACAATTATTAATTTTTCTTTTGAAGAAATTGTTTTTTTCGACTCATTCCATTTTCCTTAAAGTATTGTTAAAACTTGACGGTGTCACTTTAACACTTTTTCTAAAACTTGTGCTGTAACTTCCTTTGTTATTTATTAATTTTTTCCTTCTTGTAAGCTGAGTGATTCTCTAATTCTTATTCCTGGTATATTTTTTCTAATTAATTAATCGGCCTTTAAGGCCGATTTTTCAATGCTCGGATAAAACTTATTCGTCGCATTATGTATAAAACTACCATTTTAAAAACGTATTCTAATTGTAGACTAGAGTAGATAATTTTTGAAACAAAAAAAAATCGCAGTCGGATGAAACCCATTAGAAAAGGAGGGGAATATGATGAAAATTAAAGGAAAAATAAATTACGGTCAATCCGAGTTCGGGAAAAAGGAGGGGGGAGCTTTTAAGAGAAAAAAATGGTTTCTCTTGATTTCCGACAAAACTACAAGTCCTACGGAAAAAAGTTCAATGGCAAAGTTGTAGATAATAAAAAGATCTACAACTTTTGTATTGACAATTTTTTCACATAACCTCAAAATTTAGGTGAAAAATTCAAAAAACCAAGTTTTTGGTTTTTTATTTTTATCTACTTCAAAATTTATTTTTTTTTCTACGAAATTTGGTGGAAACTTGCTTTATTATGTCCCAAATACACTGTAATTTATTTGACTGAAAATATTTATTTTTTCGCCTTATTTTGAATTAATACCAAAAAAACAACCTAATTTTCAATCGAAAAGTCACCCGTCAAAATATCAGCTTTTTTCAAAAACTTGGGGAGCCTTTTATTCATTGAAATCTCTACTTTCATATGGTGTAAAAAAAAATAAACATTACCATAGTAAATGTTCTCAGAAAATGCATACAAACAGTGTGAAAATGAGCTTTTACTAAATCAGGCACACTTCTCAAACTACCTGAAATGTTTTTATCGACATCATTTTGCTTTTGAATATGCTGTAAAATATTATACTTAGAACAGATAATTTTTTTTCTTTTGAAATATTACCGAAAAGCCGATACAAGAGAAGATATAGAGTTCGAGAAGTGTGCCTGATTTAGTAAAAGCTAATTATGACACTGTTTGTAAGCATTTCCTGAGAACATTTACTATGGTAAGGTTTATTTTTTTTACACCATATAAAAGTAGAGATTTTGATGAATAAAAGGCTCCCAAAGTTTTTGAAAAAAGCTGATATTTTGACGGGTGACTTTTCGATTGAAAATTAGGTTGTTTTTTTGGTATTAATTCAAAATAAGGCGAAAAAATAAATATTTTCAATCAAATAAATTACAGTGTATTTGGGACATAATAAAGCAAGTTTCTACCAAATGTCGTAGAAAAAAAATAAATTTTGAAGTAGTTAAAAATAAAAAACCAAAAACTTGGTTTTTTGAATTTTTCACCTAAATTTTGAGGTTATGTGAAAAAATTGTCAATACAAAAGTTGTAGATTTTTTTATTACCTACAACTTTGCCATTGAACTTTTTTCCGTAGGACTTGTAGTTTTGTCGGAAATCGAGAGAAACCATTTTTTTCTCTTAAAAGCTCCCCTCTACCACTTCCCGAACTCGGATTGACCGTAATTTATTTTTCCTTTAATTTTCATCATATTCCCCTCCTTTTCTAATGGGTTTCATCCGACTGCGATTTTTTTGCACTTTTTATTATTTTTAAAGGGATCTACCCCAGTGTATTGCCCGTATTTGAGTTTACGTGACATTTTAATATTAACGTGTAATACTTTATTGGACGGATAAGTTTTACCCAAGCATTGAAAAATCGGCCCTAAAACATTCAACTTATAATTCGCTAGGTACTTACTTACAGGTATAAATGATAAAAATTTATTTCTTACATTAAGCTCTATAAAAATCTATTTTGCCATAAAAAATAACAATAATTAAATAGCCAAACCCATAAAATAAATTCATAAGAAACAAATAATATCCCTACATCGAAAATTGCTGTCGATCGTGAGAGGCCAATATTGTGAAATCGAGGGTGATAAATAAAAATAAATACCTATAACCGCCCGTTATGAAAAATGTTATTACGGACCCCCTGCGATACGCATTTGTCGGTTTACCAAATATATTGCCGAGACCCCTACTGGCTACTGCCCCTTCTGCAAACAAAATAAAATAAACACTAGAAATTCATATTTCGATGTAATCTCATCTCGGATAATGGTACAACGTAATGGCTGGAGCAAAGATATTAAGACTAGTTTTGTATAAATTTGATGCTTAGATATGGCTACCGTTTTGGGATTGGGTATTGTCCGTCAAGACCCTTTATCGTTTTAAAGAGGACTTACGTAATGTGGGTGAGTCTTAAGGTCCTAATGGATGATTATATTTCTCATGCTATCATCTTCCTCTCTCTCTTACTTTATAAATAGATATGTAAATTATCCCAATAAAAAACTAAAATGTAAAAAAATGTTAATCCTCCACAACTGTAAAGCATAAAACCAATCTTTGCAATCAGAGAAGTCATCGGAATCTATTCCGTGCAAACATTTCGAACAATAGCATCCCTGAAAATTGAGGTCGAATTTTCTAGATTCAACTGGACACAGTGACAGGTCCAATATAAATAAAAATAACGGGAACAGAGCGGCAATAATTTAAAAGAATATATGAGTTCGCATAAATGTGACAGGATATATCAAAGGTTGTAATTGGAAGCCGTGTGATGTTGAATATATCCGGAGCCTGATTTACCTTTACTTTTAGGCTTAAATTTTCGTCGAGTTTTAAATTATTTTTATTTGTATTTATGCGAGGGCAATGTCTCTTGTTATATTATAAAAAATGATGTAATGACGATGCATGATCACTTTTGTAATTTATTTCTTGTTTGTTTTTGGACTTGTATTTTACAATAAATATTAATTTCATACCTTTCTCGTACCCCTAAATATAGGTACAAATATAGCTAGCAAACATGATTAACATTAATATAAGGTCACGATGTAGTTCTGTATAATAAAAATATATTTGAATCACGGCAAACATCTACTTGTAAAACATCTAGAAGTCTTGCAAAATAAATTCAATCAATGAAATAAAAATAAATATAATACCAATGAAGCTTAGACGCAATAACTCATGAACCGATATCAATACAGATGCACTGATAAATACTTTTTTACCTAAGCTTAAAAATAAATATAACACACGCGCCTTTATCTCAGCAGTCATTGAAGACCCTCCACCGTATCGTAATGTAACCAAATCACACCAATTTGCATACGTCACAGGAATATTTTACGTGCAAATATGCGCACACATTTACAGTCGTATCTTGTAGGCGTGATGTGACATTTTGTCTTTATGGGTTTTCAATTGTGTTCGATTATTATAATATTATGTTACTAGCTGGAACCAGCGGTTTTACTCGCTCTATTTTGGTAAAAGTTTAAAACTTTTTGACTAAAGATTTAATAACTCAACCCTAAATTATACTATTATAACCCTCGACATTATCAAATACGTTTATAATAAAAAAAAATAGATTAATTCTTAAAATATGCTGAGTTTATGTAATGAAATGGTAAGTTTATGTCTTACCTAGTTACTTGTAATATGTAGGTATTTGACTTCCTTCAAAATATCACTTTACTTAAATAACAACGTGAATCTATGTTTATTTCATTTAAAAATGTAATTTCGAATGATTATAGTCTCTTTCGCTTAAGTTCTATTGGATCGGGCTTCAAATTCCCCTGAAAATAAAACGGTCCCTAACCCATAACACTGTTGTTAATTAATTGACTAAAATCTCTTTAAGTTGATTTATAAACGAGGGTTCGATGTAGGTACAATGTTTCAATCCCTATTACATTATTTTTAATCAAATCCTGAGAGTAATGTTTAGGAATAAAGTATTTTAAGACCGCTTCGTAGTTATATTTATCTTCGATGATATAAACTACATAAGCTTCAATATTAAATTACGATCATCTTTACTTTCTTTCGATATCTTCCGCAGTTTTTCCCCAAATCTGCGTATTGGGAGTTTAATCTAACGCATTTGCAATTCAATGTTTTCAAGCAGTTACGGCGGTTCAATAACACGAACACACACTCTATATTAATTTAATCAGCAAGTAATCAGATCTAAGACCATAATCCGATAAGTAAGGGACACGTCGTGTTTTTGTTAATTTCGTAAAGAGCCTAAGCTCTTGAGATTGATGATTGAATGCCGTGTCCTGGGAACAGTGTAAATTGCGTGATGCGGGAACGGCTTTTTGTAATCCCTCGCTGGGTTTATATTCGTAGTTGTTGTCTAGTTCTTGTATTGCGTTTACGTGGTTCTTGTATTGACTTGATACATTGATAGATATCGTAATGTTTTTCTCGTAATTATTCTGCAGCTGCATTGTATCTTTTAAATTGTTAGCTATGCGTCAGAATTTTTTTTATTTGTTAATTAATTAATTTCTATATTTGGCTATTTTAAATACCTGCCTAAACAATCTGCAAACGTGCAGTTTTTATAAACTTGTGTATGTATGCTTAAATAGCCTAGATCCTAGCTAAAATCTATCTACATGCAAAGTTCCTTGAAATCTGTTCTGAAGTTTTTGCGTGAAAGACTAACAAACATCTTCAAAACTTTCGGTTTTATTAAATTAGTTAGATTAAGTTTGAAGTGAAGATGATGAATTTTAATCCACTAAGTTTAAAGTATGTTTAAGACATATTAAAATAGGGAATATTTAGCATAATATTCTTAAATATAGGAGTATAACAGTTTATGCGCGCGCCTCTTTGGTACAGTGGTTGACGCGTGAGCGTAGCACCGAGGGGTCCTGGGTTCGATTCCCGGTGGAGACGAAGAAAAAAAAATGGCTCAGTCTGGTAGGACACAGAAGGCAGATCACCTACTTGTCCCTAAAGAAAATCGATCAGTGAAACTCAAACTCTAACATTTATTTATTCAATTAGACTTCTTCTAGAAGCACTTTTGAGACGTCATTACATATTTTTAACATTTAACACCACTACATACACACGTAAAGATGCATAATAAATCAGCCCCTTATGCCATTAGGTATTTTATATTTTATCTATTTTTAATACTTTAAAAATCAGGTATTACTTCCAACACAATCACAGTTTGTTGAATAATGCAAAATGTTTATTTAGAGTCGATCCTTCGGAGACTGAGCGAAGCCGCTCATGAATATTTTAGGGTCTCATTTATTTTTAAGCACTTTACGATTAGGTTCAACTACTAATTACTTTTAGGGAACATTCCGGTTTCTTGTTTCTTCAAATCTTCTTAGTGTATAAACTGTTTTATTTATAAAATAACGAATTCTATCCCCTTAGAATGCCTTTTCTAAAATAGACGGAAATAATTATGTCGTAACATTTATAGATATATACATTAAACGTACCCCGTATTTAAATAATTAAAAATTAATCTATTTACAAATAAGTATTTAAATAATTAAAAATTTATCTATTTGCATAATATGATTAATCCTTTTATACAATATAGAAACGATATTTTCATTCATAGCAACAAAACTTTGTTTAAAACTTATAATTTCTTAGCGTACATAACGTTTACTTTAGAAATATTCAGTTTAAATAAGAAGTTTACCTATATTTTAAAAGCACAAATATTAGTAGAGACGTGCTAATATTAAAATAATTTTGAGAATAATTATTTTTTCTTCATCGTTGCTTTCTTAGGATAGTTAGGTACTACAAAACAAATTTAACTTAGTGGTAGAGTTTATTATACTGTATTTACCATCGACATTATTTACCACCTTTTTAAATTTTAATTAGATTGAAGTAAGTGATTGGTTTAGAATTGAGTGCTTAATATAGTCTCTTATAAATATTTATAAATAACAGTATATACTTTAAATATTTATTGCTTATTTACGAGTGATTATCAAAACCAATTTGTCTTCAAGCAATCGAACACCCACTTACATAGAAAAAATATTATCTTTTAGTTAGAAAATATCATGGCTAATGCATCAACATGTCACTGTATGACGCTTTCTATCCATATATTTATTTTATTAGTTCTGACATGTTTATTCTAGGGGTGTCACGGCTGAATGATAGTGGATGACATGGATGGGTAAATATGTATTGGAATATGTGTATTTAATACGTAAATTGTGCGAGATATGGATTTTGACAGCCCTTCAGAATTATGTATCGTAAAATAATATGTTCTAATCTGAATTTACTATGAAAATTGGTTGTTAATTCTTAATGAATTAAGGTATTTTGTAATAAGTTATTAAAGATTATTAAGTAGGGATGTTTACTGTAAGCAGTAAATATAGTAGGTACCTATTTACTTAAAATTACCTCATCTTTATTAAATTTTGTTCTACAGAATTTAAGACCGTAAATTTATCTCTTAATCTTACGCTTGTTACGTCTAAATTTAAAAAAAAATATTTATCGTCCTTCCAATATCTAATATTCATAAACTTTCTCGACAATTCAAATTCAAAATTGATATTAAAATTCGACCCCACAATTTTTATGTAGGAACATTAATTTACATGATGCAGCTAAGTAATGCCACGTGCTCTATTTATGAATATTAATAAACTAAATGCATTGTATATTTTTTGTGGTGACGCACAATTTGAGTACAGTTTTTAAAGGGGACGACTGCATCGCGTTTTATAAGCCATATGTTCATTAGTTCTACCTATTGTATTTATATTATTAATTTTATTGAGGATAGCCCTTATAACTTCCTATTTCTCTATGCAGTTGCTGACCATATCAAATTCTATTAAAATAATTTGACATTTATTGCTGCAATTCATGCTTCCCTTCTGCATTTTCCTTTACAAGTCAGTTGGAAATAAAGAAATATGAGGGGTAATAAGTTTTAATTAAACATGTGTTTTTAATAAAATTCCATTCAACTTCATTCTGTTTAGCTATAAGCGAGTACTTTCAAGCTAAACGACGTTTTCCTCTAAAATCTGACTTCATTAAACATATTGCAACAATCCGTTTGCAGGTTAACAAAATACGACAAAATACCTGCATAAATCAATCAATTGCAAACGGCGACCATCATTCATAGTTAAAAAATATGCCAACCGTAAAAGCACTTTTCATAGACCAATTTTTCCCGCATTAGCTGACCAATCCATCACCAACAAAATCAATTAAGACATGCATTATGGACAAAACAAATTGCATTCGCCACTAATAGCAATCCAGTTAAGTGCATCATTTGTACCGTGGCGTGTGACTGAAGCCATGTGCAGCCTTATTTACATTACCATAAGATCCATATTTCACACCATTTACAGTCACTGACAGCCCTATACTGATAACAATAGGGTTGACTTTCGCCTAGTTCATTAGTGCTTCATATATTAGTAATCTATCATATGAGTGTCAGCGAAACAAAACTATTTACGAAATGGGAAGTGTTCCGGCAATTAATTATGGAATGTGTCTAAATAAATGAAGTAAGGTAATGGATGGCGGGAATGATTTGTGGAAAATGGTTTAGCTGATGAAGGTGACGTATCTACTGTTCATTTGGGGCTTGTTAGTTTGTGCCCGCACCTGGTTCTTGCGGAAATCTATGAGTTATATAGGCGAAAAGGGTTTTTGTTACAAAAACTTACAAACAGTAATGTTATTAATAAACTAGGCGTGTAGAAATAACAGAATATTTACATATTTTACATTGATATGGTATTCAATATCTGCACACCAAATTTGAAACAAATCAACAAATCCATCGAGCCATTTTGGAGAGATTCTGTTACAAACATCCAAAAGCCTAAATCATATTATCGGTATAGTAGAACATTTCAATAACAGAAAGCTCCCATTTCCTATTACTAGATATTGGAATGAAAACCCGCATAAAATCAAGCAGTAATTAACTTTGCTTGTCACCAATATGTCGAGCTGGCCTGGATTGTTCTACATCTTTTTGTGGAGATAAATTACCCGCGGCGGAAAATTAAAATTTGCGTCTCGGCAACTGCAAGCGTAATGTTACAAAGTCATTTTAACTGGAAACTGTGATAATAATAGTGGATTTGAAGGAATTGTATGTAGGTAGGTATTATGGTCTATATTCTCTTGTTGTCTAATTTCAGAATATGCCTAAATATTATTTTACTTAATATTTAAACGGGTTACACTCAGATGTATATTTTTGTCTTTATATGTCTTTGTATGTAGGAACCGTGAAAGGTACCTTCTAGAAAGAATTAATTGGCATCAAAACGAAGTATTTACAAAACAGTAATTCATCTTATTATAAGATAGTGTTTATTAGATTATTAAGTACAGCGCGACTTATAATCGCTTTTAATAAAGAGAATACAAAAACACAAGCTTTTTCCCCGAAAATGTTCAAAGAAAATTTAATAATTAACGTTTTATAGTCGCTTTGATGAATTTCTTTGTGCTTTATCTTCTTCTCCATTTTATATACTTGTATAAACATAATTATTAAAAATTTTAAGGTATGAAGTAAACTCAAGTATTAAATTTAAACAGCGTAGTACCTACCTACACATATTTTTAATTATGTTCAAATCTTGAAATTCTATTCTTATTTCTGGATTTCAATCAGGCTGAATATTGACGACTTTTACAATACAGATGACCTGGACATCGAATAGTATATATGTATGTTTAATTCGCAGCTTCAATCGCTATAAGGCTAAGCAGTAAGCTATAAGCTTGGTATCCAAATAAAAAGCGTCGCTCGGTATAAACCATCTTCATTTTAGTTAAAATCGTTGTATTATGAGTAGCTAAGTAAGATATAAATAAGGCAAGACATATATTCATATCAATATCTCCTTGACATATTCATACATTTCGATTTATAATACGAATACAATATTGTGAAATCGATTATGTAAATGGAAAGTTATTGCACAATTCGACCACACGCGTATCAAATCGCAGAATATTGTGTTTCGTTCTTGATAACCATTGTTTTTCTCAGAAGTCCTCTGGTACCGTTGCAGTAACAGTACAAACTGGTAATACGATATCATTGCTAGTTACAACGTTCGCTATACATTGCTGAGTGGCTATGATTGCTGCCTTTTCTAGCAGCGTGGACGCAGAAATGGTAATGAAAATTTAAAGAATGCGGATTGTGGGATAGACAGTCATTAGATGATTCATGTGAGGACATGTGGAGCCTAACAAGCTATCTTTATATGCAGGAATTTATTAATTGAGATAATAGTCTTTAATAACTTGAGCTTTAATAAATCGTAGTCTATAATACATTTTACCATAATTTAATCTAGTACTATAATAATAAATATTTCTATGTTTATATCTCATTTGAGAATGGCTTTACGAAACAGGGTAACTTTGAAGATAGGAATGGTTAGGATTAACAATATAACTTTTAACGGCATAGATTTATTCTTTGCCTAAGGGGATGTATAGCAAAGAACACTTTCAAGTGATAACGCTGCCCTACTTACTACCTTTTTTATAATAATTTTATATTGTCTTACATTAAACAACCGATTACTAAATAGTTACTACGTGAAACCCCCTTTTGAACAACTCTTCGTAAATTAAATAACCATTACTATATTTTCGTTACAAAATAAATCCAGCAAGAAATGCGCCAATTTCTTCCAACACGTGATAAACAATTGAAGATGTCAATTGTCAACATCATTCGATAACAGCGGAGGTACGTGCAACGAGGCTATGTGTTATCGAATTCGTTATAGCCTACAGGAAACCAGCTAACGTGGGACTTGCAACTGACCCTGCGAATTTTTATAACTTATATGTTGTATTCAACTGAAGTGCAGATTATGTACCGTAAATACGTAGGAAATTAATGTCGTGTGTTGTAAACAAAAAAGAAAAGGTGCAGGTTAATATTGTAAAAGTGTTTATTTATTTGTTATTTCTTCACACTACAAACGAGTTCTTTTAAACCAGTTTATTGAAACACAAATTTAAATAATTAGTTCTCAGCAGAATGTATACCATTGCATTTATTTCCATGCAAAACAATCGTGTATTTAAACTCTATTCAAGTTGACATCACTTAACTAAAAGTGTTCAGCTACGAATAGTCGTAGAAAGAAATTGTTAATAAAGAATCACATTCTTCATCCGCCTATCAAAAGAAAGTTTTCCTTCCCGTGAACCAGAAAACATACCATCTCAAACATGAAGCTCAACTAAAATCCCCAAGTGTGTGTCCAAGTCCCTGGCCATAGCAACACACGTGAAACTAATCTCAGGCAGATTGTCTTCGAGATTACGACGTCCGACGAGACATGATTCTCCTTACATTCGGAATTCGGATTACACTGTGGTACGTCTTGTCGGGATATGCACCTGCCTTTGTACCTACAGATTGATTACAATCATCGCAAAAAGGTATTTGGTGACAGGCAATTATGGAAAAGAAACATCCAAAACAACAACATATTAAAAATTATGAAGACATAAGATATAGAAGACATACACGCCAATAAAAGGAAATAAAATAATCAAATCGTGTATATTTGGCGCGGAATAATGAACCGAGTAATTCTTTTACAAATTGAAATTGAGATAATTCTTCTTATAGCATTATACAACATGTTAAATCAATACAGCTTTAAAACTGGCGTCCTATTCTAAAACTGCCCGTAAATATTAATACAAAACCCAAGGATAAGTAGTGCCTTGCTCAATTGAAACTTTAAACTTGGCTAAGCTGGTTTCATTGCCACTACTAGAGTTATATCTCTCGGGACGAAAATAAAATGTCACAACTTGCACTCGTCAAATGCGCTACATGAAAGGTGACCTTATTTGCGAAGAATGGAAGAATACTCTGTTAAATTTGAGACATTGTTCACTTCAACCATCTAGGACCCCGTTTATGCCAACGAGAATTTTAATACTTTAAATCTAAGGTACTGGGCAACGCTCGAAAAACAGTTGCAACAACACTTGCGAAAATTCGCAGGAATAAATGCAAAGTCAAAAGGCCTACGATTCTTAGATTGAATGATTTATTCGGTCCGTAGGAACGGCTCGTATTGGAAGGCGTATTTTTATTTGTCGTAAAGGAATTTATGAGTTCATCTCGTTTCTAGGAGTGAGTGTACCTGCCCGTCGCGGACTCCATCTATATTGGCTATAAACCCAATCTTTATATTGTGCCAACGTATTCCCTTTCACGCGTTGAGGTGTTTTCAATTTTGTCGTCAAATATAAGTGGGTGTTGGCGAAATTTAATACTGGTAAAGAGAGCGTGTTGACGTCTCAATAACGTTAGAGGATAGTTGATGTGCGGTTTGTTAAATCTATATGGTATGATGAATACGGAAAAATAATTGGTTTCATTTCTGATTGAGCTATAATTTTTTTTTGTATAGGTATACCCTATTATAATTGTTAATATCACTTTTTCTATTGTATTAAGATTTAAAATAACCGTTTTTGTTAATTTATTGTAATACCTACACTTTCTTCGATGTATTCGTGATTAATTCTTCACCAAACTAAACGGTCCTTTTACGATCATCTGTTATTTTTATGTCTTGCTGATCAAAGTGTACTTGGCTATGCGCAGGAATCGTGAATTATAGATTTGGGGACAAAAAGTTTGATTTACGAACACCTCTTAAGATTTATGCCACGCTCGTTTCACGAATTGAATATATAATGCCCATCTTAAAAGGCTTCGCTCTATCTTCACAGATGATCTCACGAGGGTCACGATTTGATGCAGCGTTCAAATGTGACCCCAATTCACCGGTAATACGTGTGCTTTTAGCATCCATATTCACGTACGACTAATACAGTTATCATATTTTCAAAAGGACTGATTGGGTGAACCAACTTTGAATGTCATCAGTCTTTGAAATCGTTTTAATGGGTCCCGAAAGATGTGTAAGAACCGTTGTATTTATGCGGTTGTGCATTTAGATTATGGCTTTACTTTCTTATTTCGATATTAATTTTGGTGGATGAACCTTTATTTTCGTCACTTTATCGAGTGCAAGCTGATTTACTAATATAATATGTAGGTAAGTAGAATCACTACATAGTATAAAACAAAGTCGCTTTCCCTGTCCCTATGTCCCTATGTCCCTATGTCCCTTTGTACGCTTAAATCTTTGAAACTACGCAACGGATTTTGATGCGGTTTTTTTTAATAGATAGAGTGATTCAAGAGGAAGGTTTATATGTATAATAAGATCCATTAAGTAGTGGAGAAGTACTGTTATTTTTGAGGTTTCTAATGTGATGTCGTAAAAAATTACATTTATTCCGCTTACATTGCAAACGCAGGCTGAACCCTACGAGTTTTATCAAAATAATGTACTAAGTATTATACACATTGAAAAGGTCTACAGAAAAGTCCGCGATGGTATACGTCTATCTCTTATGGATAACCCACAATAACTTTTTTTTGTCATTTACTTTTTACGACAAATAATGGCTAATTTTCGAAGCGATTTTAACCAATACAGCATTAATCCTTAACCAATTAAATACCATGGATACATTGTTCATTTAATATAGATCTATATGGCCCTTTACACCGTATGATTTAAGTGAATATTTTCGAAGATATTACAGATTTAAAAATTGCGGGACGTAGCGTTTGCGGCCGCCCGGCTATGTATTTTATACCCGTGCGATGCCGGAGCGGGCTATATTTTTATACCTATACAACGTTCACAATTTTTCTGTAGTGTATTTAGTACCAGCATTGCACCCGTGCGAAGCCGGGGCGGGTCGCTAGTTATATAATAAACTAGCTTTCCGCCTGCGGCTTCGCCCGCGTTTTCAAAGAAAAACCCGCATAGTTCCCGTTCCCGTGGGATTTCCGGGATAAAACCTAGCCTATGTTACTCGTGGATAATGTAGCTTTCGAATGGTGAAAGAATTTTTAAAATCGGTCCAGTAGTTTATGAGCCTATTCATTACAATCAAACAAACAAACAAACAAACAAACAAAGTTTTCCTCTTTATAATATTAGTGTAGAGTGTAGATAATATATGGAATAATGAGAGAATTATAAAGGATAAGATTTATCTGGAACACGATCTTTAAATAGAAAGTAAAGAAATATAAACGCAAGCAAATCCGCAGGAAGAAAGTTAGTTCGTCATACGCAGAATAACAATTCTGCATTTTACGTTTGCACTTTAATTGATACGCGCATGATTGATACTGGAGTTATCCTTGACATAGTAGATACGTTTTTATTTATCCAGAAATATCATATTTGGTATTGCTATGACGTTATTCGAAAAAGGAAAGTTTAGTTTAGTTTTCCTGGAACCCATATATTTTGAAATACAAAATATGCATTGACGGATATGTTTTGAAATTCAAAATGTCTAGGAATTTTACAATGTGAAGTAAAATCTAGAACATGTTAATATCATGTCCTATCCAATTATTCTCAAATGAAAGTTTTTGTTGTATTTACGAGTCCAGACGTATTCCGCACCCCCTATAATATCATAGATGACGTCATAGCATAGTATAAGTTAACACAGTATTTTAGCATCTTCATACGCGTCATGAAATACAGAAAATACGTGATACTAATTCATCTTAATGACGGTGGCGCCGTGACACAGCCTCCTTTGTGAGATCGAAAATAATGGATTACTGCTTAATGCTCATCTCTCGTGACGTCATACTTTGGTATCTAACTGGAGCTCGTTAACTAGTTGAAAAAAAACAGACACTTTCAAAAAGTAAGAATATTTGTCATTTGTAGAAAAAATAAATTTTTCCTTTCCGGCTTTCTCTGACCGATGCTGGATATAGGTCTCTTTTAAAGAGCTCTACGCCTTTTTTGTATTACTTTTTATGTAGACATTTTTTGAATGAAGAAAAATATAAAATAACAAGTGAAAATAAAGGAAAAATTGTACGTAAAGTCTGTATGTCATTGTGGTAACTTTTGACTTGAGCACAAAAAATACTAATTTATTTTTGCTCAGGCACAAAGATTCCCTCACAAGGATTGAAAGCAAGTATCACATATTACTACATTCTCACAATACTCATAATATAAGAGCTTTATACAATAAATCTCATCATGTTATGAAATATATTTCTAAACCAATAAAACGTTTCTAAATCAATAAAATAACATAAAGTTCAACGTATATTATGTACAACATAAATTTATATCGTAACTTTATCAATTATGATATTTGCGTAACATATAAAGATAGAGGTTATTGATTCATTATCAGCGGGTCATTGACCTCGATGTTTAATTTGAGAGCGCTAGATAAATTTGTATTTGATTTTGATGCCCATATTTACTTGGGACGATTGTAAAACTTATATTGTTTCTTGGAAAATTTGTAACGTTATGTATAATTGGATACTATTATTAGAATATTATAATAATAACTAGCTGTTTATTTCGCAACGCACTTATAATAAACTTCTGTTTTCAAAACCATTTTAAATGTTATACGACCAGTAAAGCTTTGCAATAAGATTTGCTATTCCAAACAGACAACGGACAAAACCATTATAACTAAAATATTATTATAAATGTTAAATAACATATTCCGACATAAAACTAGCATCATTCCATTTAATTGAAATAAAACCAGACCATTGTATAATTACGCAAACAGACTTCTGTGGGGACTTATATAATTTTACAGTGCTATAAAATTTTAAAACGACTGGAGGGAACTAAAAAAGGTTTTATTTACGCCAACAAAAGAATAAAAGCATAAAAACGAGAAGGTAGCTATAAATTTCTTGTCATAAAGCTAGAAGTATATCGTATTATTCGTACCTATAGTGTTGATGTAAGGCTGGATGGAAATTGTCGATCTTTATCGAGAATACTTCGAGAATATTCGATTCGTCGCTAACATTTTTGCATAAACTCCATCCCGGACTCGTTTCGTTGATCTGTCAAAGGTTTTAGGATCAACAGAGATAGCAATTGGAAAAAATAATTCAACCAGCCTCGATGGAGGCGATTGTTAGCTTCATATTTATTTCA
Source organism: Colias eurytheme (assembly GCF_061535395.1). Taxonomy (NCBI): domain Eukaryota; kingdom Metazoa; phylum Arthropoda; class Insecta; order Lepidoptera; family Pieridae; genus Colias; species Colias eurytheme. The sequence goes on along the minus strand of NC_142999.1, from coordinate 3,999,416 downwards.
GTTGAGTTATTTATTGATATTGTAATGAGATTATTATTGTTTGTTTGTACTAAACAAACTTCTTTTAAAGCTAAATTTTTTTTGAGTAATATAATTGGATCATGCTGGTTGAATGCATGCAAGTGTATAGAACCGATGCCTTAAGTCAAAATCACTGTTATTTGTTAAAAATAATACACATAGCTCGAGGTAGTGAACTGGTAAAATTTCATAACCGATTTATATAGATCGAACGGTTCAAGTGCACGTGGTAATCTGATTTGCGAAGCTATGTCCTGGATTCAATTCACGTTCCCCTTTAGGGTCCAACAACAGAAAACAGTTTGTACTAAATCAGAAAATTTCTTGTAGTATACGAGAAAATTTCTTATGGATTTGTTCCATATCGTTTTATTGTTTGAAATATTTTTAAACGTTAGGAAATGCAAACATAGCATCTGCAAAATATTAAAAGTTTACCATTTAAACGAGCTTCTTGTTAAATGATGAACACTGACTATGTTTCAATATTAAAAATGAATGAATAACCATTTCAGTTTAAAACAACGATAACCATTCACTATCCAATTCACACATACGTATATTTTATTTACACTTGAATCATCGCGGTTCATAGCCTCGTTATTAACGGTAAAACCTTACTTTATAATATTTCCTATGCGAAAGTATGTTTGTCTCACTTTCACGTTGCTACAGAGGCATTATATGTGTCTGGAGATAGGATGCTAGAGATTGATACAGTAGTAACACTAGATAGTGGCATACTGCTTTGTAATTTCCTTCACTACGTCGGTGAAGCCGCGGTCCAAAGCTAGTATTCATACAGGCGATTGGGTTAACCTCTTTCCAGTCACATGACTGGCTCGCAGTGGACTATAAAGGCACGTTTCCGAAGAATGTGCATTGTGCCAAGACTCATTGGACAGCTCCGTTTGATCAATTTGCTGGGTCCATCCCGGTGACGTATCATCGCCTTTTCTAGAACTTTCTAGTGGAAATGTGTTACTATGTCTTTCGGTAAATTAGGGTAAAAATTTACACAAAGTATTGTATCAATATGTTGTCATGTGAATGTTCACATGCAAAATGTATGTGAGAATGTTCTTCAACAAATTAGTATTCTATTCTTTTTTTTATTTTAAATGTGCACATGCAAATACATTGCAAAGATGCAGTGTTAATATTTCCCTTTTGTAGAACAAAAGCATCATACCTACAGGAAATCATAATACTTAATGTATAGTTTGATATTATTATGATATTAAAAACCCTTTTAATTATCGTTATTACAGCTCTGAATAAATTCTCATGTTTCTAACATCCTAAGTAATTATCCAACACAAATATGAAACATTAACTCCGCTATTATTTCACAGCAAGCAGTTATTTAAAACTAGTTTAAACAAGGAAACGTTTGAATGTAACCTACTTTTAATCGTGTAATAATATTTACGTTTCTCATTTGCACCGCATTTGATACAGTTCCGAGAAATCGTGATTCATTCATCCGCCCCGAGAAATTTGGGCAGTCGTAAAAGTAACCCAAATCATGGGGATTTTTATCCGATTGCATCGTTAAAAACAGTTACTTGATCCTTTGTGAATGAGCTTAAATTAATTTGCAATGCAAATCTACAGTTACTCACGTACCATGGCTTTATTATTGCGTAGTATTATTATATTATAGTAATCAATTAGTTATACATGCCAATTGAAACCATAAAAGCCTATTTCTTTTCCAAAAAAGGAACCCTGTCGAACTACACCATTATTATGTCCTGGCAGTGTCACGTTTTCAATAATCCATTAGACATTTTAGACAAGGGTCCGAATTCCGTTGACCTCTAGTCCTTCGAGTCTGATGCATGACCGGGGCGGACCAGATGTTTCTTGTGCTGAGTCACCAACCAGTCCTATGAGCATGCGTATACCTTTTAATGTATCTGGTTTGGTCGTGATTTACTGTAATAAAGTTTTTTCGAAGATGCTGGAATGTTCTGTAAAAGCGTAGAATTTATTTTGTGTCAGTCCATACCAGTCAATGCATTAAAAGTAGAAAAAAGCTAATAATAATTACAGGTTTTCACTAATTTCTTATAAATCGTTAATAATGATACGTTTGATTCATATCGTCGATATGTTATATAAATTATTATTTATATTAACCGCATTCTGGTTAGGCGTTTATTTGAGAGGTCATAAATTCAAACGTCAGTATTGTCATAAAAATCTGTGTAAGTCATGTAATTTAATTAAGAACATTGGCCATTTTATCTCGATAGTTACAAGGAAAAACTAAGAGCAAAATAAATACAAGTGGCAATATCTTACATCAGTATTAACATAACTGGGGTGAAACGCAGCATTCCCGAAGTTGGGCCTTGAATTTGAACTGGTTTGCACGGGTGTTTCGCAAATTCCAGCAAACCAGTTCGGGACGCTCAAATTCCTTATTGAAGTATGTTGATCTAGAAGTTTCTAGCGCTAGTACCATGACATGTCATTTCATAGTTTGATGGTATGTGAAGTCAATATTTGAGAACGTATATTACAGTATCGAATATATCATAGGAGACGTTATCAAATTCTACTTCAGTATCCAGTGAGCTTTCATTTCGCGATATTCAATCAAAAAGCCATAACAAATAAACATTCATATCGACGAAGAAACAATAAAACAGGACACTATATTTTAGCTTCCATTCCGCGTACCTATCCAACAAAATATCAGCCACAAACAAAAATAGCAATTCCAAATTTCACGTAGGCATACATCAGACATGCAAAAGGCACAAAAGCCGGGAGATAAAGTGGTCCACGGCAAAGCTATCCAAATCGATTGTACACACGATATTGGTCGAACACCTGACTATCGACAGGTGTGAGCCATCTGCCTTTATTTGGCTTCATTTTTTAGGCTCTTTCCTTTTTATGCGTCTGCTATTGGTCATATGTACAGATGGTGCATTCTTAATGCAATCTCGATCGCATTGATTTTATTATAATGCAGCTTATGTTTATGTATTCGTCTGGTCAGGTATGAGAAACTTTTATATTCGTCTCCCAATTATCGTACAGGAAAATCATATGTTTAAAGTCTTTTGAAGTGTAATAATAATAATGGGATATTTTAAATATGATTACAATTTTAATTTCTTCCTTGAATTATACTATTTCTATCTATTATTACACTACTAGAGGGGAAGAATAGTATATTTTTATTATGTAGTATTTTACAAATTTACATGTGTGTACTTACTATTTAGCTATTTTGTAAAATATTTAACATCAGAGAGATGAAAGATTTATAACGACAAAGACTCGAGAATTTCACATCACCCAAAATATGTGTTGAGGGTATGGAATATTCTGACAAATTTTAATTTTTCGCGCTCGAAGGACCATCCTAATGTTACAATATCTAATTTTCGTAACATAAAGGTCCCTGTCAAACATCAAAGTTCTTTGTGATAATAATGGGCGATATTAATTAAATTTATGCTAACGAGACAGTCGGATGTCCCAGTTTCCTGCTTGTCAATAATACTTGTACCATTTTGTAGATATAAAGCTTTCTGTATTTTCAAAGTGAAATTTTTCGTGCATAAATTTGTCCTTAAATAGGTGGGTAGCGTTAATGTGAATGAAACAACATTTTAGCTCCAACTGGTTTTAATATAACTTATTTCACATGCGGCATTATCACTATTGTCAGAGCTATAAGCAGTCTTTTTGTTTGTTGCTTTTGAGTTGAAGTATAGTTTAATACTGTTATTTTACGTTATGAGACAATTTTTTATTGGAGTACATAATATTTTCTTTTCACTGAATTATTTTTCATTATAACCACAGCAATTTTGCTGAACCCACTACAATTATAATATTATTTACATCTCAATCATTAATATTTGATACAAAGTCAGTAATCTCGGGTCTAATATATAAATTCTTTGTTACAGGTAAGCATGCGTCATCGGTGAGACACTGCACAGGAATGCAGTTGTTATTACCGCCGGTCAAGGCAGTACTTCTCCTTTTATGTTGCCAATATTGACCTTATAAGTGGTATAATTTTACCTATATTAAATTTAGCTACCTAATAATTGTTAATGTGGATAGAAAATGTTAGAAATAACGTCAAAGATTAGTGAATAGATTTTCTTATGATATACCCCCGGATAGGTATAAAAGGTCATAGAACAGAAAGTCTGGAATTATTGACATCCATACTTAATATTATAAATGCGAAAGTAACTCTGTCTGTCTGTCTGTTACTCAATCACGCCTAAACTACTGAACCAATTTGCATGAAATTTGGTATGGAGATATTTTGATACCCGAGAAAGGACATAGGCTACCTTTTATTGCGAAATATGTACCACGGGCGAAGCCGGGGTGGACCACTAGTAACTTATAAATCTAAATTTCAAATAGCTGATCATCATCTATATATAGTAGTCAGGTTAACATTCCCGCTAGCGAAAAAAGTCAGACTATCCGTTATGACTAATTGCATTCCTCAAATAAACCAAGTATAAAGGACATTTTTGAGTGTCAATAGCCACGTGCTAAACTATATTAGTATTGTTCAATAGTTGAATACTCCATGATAGCATTGAATGGTCCGATTTAGTCTCAGATAGCCTTATTGTCTGACCATTGTCCATCTCCACTGACATGCTTCATCGGCTAAGAACAATGTGACTTTAATATGTTAAAATATAACACATTTTAAAGGATACAATTTGTATGAAAATGAGGGTAGCTTTGACAAAAATTTATCTTCATCTTTCTTAAAGAAACCATATGGTTCAGTGCCTAACTGTGTAAATTTAATAAATTAAATATTAATACAAGAAGGAAAAGAAATAATTTATAAACGCGCTCAATGAGTTCTGCATAAATATTATATAAATCACAAAGCAGAATAAAAGCATTGATTTGGTACTATCATTAATAATGAATTACATTTTCTAATGGACTCCATAGAATTAATAACATTAACTCTATAGATGGCATTAATCACTCAATAATTTTCATTTTTTTATTTTAAGGACCTTTGAATGCGATTTGCTTATTATATTATTTATTACAAACAGAATTCAATATTTGCGATATCAATGATATTAATAGAGGTAGCCTTGTTTGTCCGAATTCCATTTATCGGAACATAAAATAACAAAATACCAGAGAGTAAACCACATTTATACCGAACTCGTTCCATGTATTGAAATAAATATAATGCAAAATGAAAATAAATGAAAAAATATTAGTGTGCATGTCATCGCAAGGAAAAATGAAATACAACTTTTGATTGCTGAGTAAAAATATTCCGCAATTTCAGGAATGACATTTTGCACAGATATTTTATGTTTCGTAGCAAATTTGTGTTTTACTAAAATACTGTTAACTGAATATGACGATTTATAATGGCTAAATTTAATTATTTGAACTGGTTGTTAATTTTTAAGTTTATAATAATATGATTCTTGTTTGCAAAATAACCTTCCTTAACGATTTATATTATAATATTTTAATCAAATCATAAATTATTATGTATTATAATAAGTTAAAACTTAAAAGCACTCATTTACTGCGTTTGTTTTGCGTGCATGTTTCTGACATACATTATCTTCGTTATTTATAACGTCGCAATGCAATCTTATTAGTTTTATCAAAAACATCAACCTAAATTGCTTATTAAATCGAGCATTATAATACAGCTGCACTTTAAAGATTTCAAGACTGTATTAAAAATTTTAATTGAAATTTAACCGTTGATAATGGTTCCCATAAACGAAACTTAAATTCAATTATCAATATTATTTGCATAGGTTTATCTTATTTCAGAGGTTTCAAATATCGACTGTAAACTACATTAAGCGTAAGACACTATCACAAACTATGCAAAAATAGTGGTAACAGCATACTACCCTGGGGGACACCAAGCAATCCCAGTACACCAGGATATGTATAAATCATCGGTCAAGATACGTTGCCAACGACCATACCGGAAACTACGAAACCGTTCAATTACCGCAGGAGATTAACCGATAGATCGAACAAAAGAGCAAAATCCCAACGTCTACATTGTTAAAGGCGTTACTAAAATCTCAAAGACACGTAGTGATGTGTTTTCGTCATCGGCCACTAATTAAAGCTCAAACAACACCGGGGTAACCTGTTTAGTTAAATATAGAAGAATTGTGCATTCAAGTAGTTGAAGCGACATCTGGCAACCTCAAATTACGTTATTTATTGCCTCTTGAAGATCACCTTACAGTGATTATACCACGTGAGAGTAATTTGTATTATAGGTTTGGATTTCGGTTTAAATGTAATAGCTGTTTCTTTTTTGTCTCCATTGATCTCGTGTTTACCTTACTTTCCACGTGTGGTGTGCCTACGCGCCTACGTATAAACCTACGTAATAGTGTGAAATTTATCAATAAAATTCATTATTTCGCTTATTATAAAATGTATTTGATGATAGAAGTAAGAAAAATGGGATGATGATTATTATCAGTATATTCGTTGTTGTTTTAACCTTGTGAATCGATTTGGCACATTTTTTTTATGTAAATACAATCGTTTAATCGTACAAATAAAATAGATTATTTAATATAGTTTTATGTAATATTTAAATATTAAATATTACGGGCTCATTACTATTAATAATCATAGTTCATCTCATTCAGTGAGTACTCAACATTATTCAGTAATCCATGAGCCAGTATAATATATTAAAACGAATATGATTATGTTCATGAGCCTTGAAACTTCAAAATTTTCTGCAAACAACGTATGGGTAAATACCAGTGAATATCCAAAAGCACATTCACTCAACAAGACGATACAATTGAGCCTTTATACAAACAACTTGACGCTTAACACTCACATTAACGAATGTTTATTTTGTTAAGTGGGAGCTTAGGGATAATTATTGTTATTGTTCGCTCGAAACATGAACACGTGCTCGTAATATTCAAAATTAATATGTCGAGACCGATAAACTTGATATGTTTTTATTTTCATTAGACGTTGTTAGTCAGATTGATGAATTGGATTTTGTGGCGTTAAATAGAAATGCAAGCCACATGAAATAATTATTTCCGTGCATTGATGCCAGGGGAATTCGGTTTCAGTGATATTTAATGATAGAGACTGCTCATTTTTATTTTTATTCAGTGTAATAAAGTCGCTTGTTAAACTTTGCGATGCTCTATTGTCAGATAATTTGACTGTCTTACTTTTAAAATAAACAAGAATAGACTTTCTCCAGACGCAAATAAGTTTATTTTTACCAAGCATGTTTATATACTGACCCCCATCTGGTATTAGCAGTGCATTTTACATCGTATCCGATGCCTGTTTCCAATAAAACAATGATTGACTCCATACTGCCAGAACGTGACCAGAATTTAGCATCCAATTTTATACGCGAGCGTAAAAACTCATGCATTCATAACCCTACTATATTCACACAGAATACCTTATAGCGGTACAATAAATTTTGTATACTGGTGATTTGATTTTGTACTGATATGAGTATATTTTAGTCTGTGGTGTTTGTCAGACACTTTTCGAATGAGGGCTGTGTTTACATACTTTAACGTTATGTGCTAAATGTGGCGGCAATAAATTCCAGTTGACCGAATTTTATCCTTTTTAAAATGCTTTTGTGATTCAAATTCTGCTGAATATTTTCACAGCAGCAATCGAAGTGACAGTTCTAATTTCCGCCGCAATCATTTTATACAGAATTCTTTTGAAATTCACTTCTAAAATGAAATAACTTTTATAGATCTTTGTCAGACCGGAATATAAAGAGTTTTGAATCATTCTACACAAATTTGTATTTGCCTATCCATTCAAATCACAATTTTATCAACCGTAGCCTGACGCTAATCCATCGATTTCCTCGAATTTGATATCGAAGTCCCAAGTACTCATAGTCTATTAATTAGTTAGTGTTTACGTGAGAACGATTTAACAGGTCTACTGGGGATCCATTAAGAGCAAGGATTATCTTAGCCCCTTGCGTGTTACTTATTAACAAGGGTGAACTTTGTGCTCACCTAATCCTAATTTATAATTATTGGCAAATTGCGTAATACAAGGTAACTATTGTTGGGGGTGTTAATGGAATTTTTGAAGAGATTATAATCGAGATTTGATCGGTAAACATAATCGTATTAAATTGAGGATAAAAAGGAGAAAAATTAAAGGCTTAAAACAAATTGCTTTCCATCAAAATACCAGTAGGTAATCTTTAACGGACTAACTCAATATTCAAAACTCTACCGTATAAAGTATGGCAAAAATTATCCCAGAAACAAAATAAAAACCGTTCATTTAATGCAACATTAAGAGCTCACTTAAACACTACACCAAATTGGTCAAAACGTATTGAAATATTTAACATTGCAACAAATTCAAATTACGTTTTCATTCCACATAGAACGCTAATTAAACCAATTATTAACTTTCGGAGCTATCTAAATTTAAAATGTTATAACAAAGTCCACCTTACATAGTTGCAATTACAGTTAATTAAGTATCACACATGTAGGATGCAGGTTCAGAAGCTTTAATTAAAACTACTGGGATAGCGTTTTCGTGTGTCCATTTTGTTTTCATTACCATTAAACAGTGTTCGATTTATCTTCGTTATTCCGTAATGGTCTGTGTTCGACTCATTATGGAGCTAATATTGAGTTGCAGTTGGAAAATCTTAACGAAATAATGGTCTTTTAAAAACATTTTCTCTCTAATGTTTGTTGTTTCTTCTTTAGTAATAGTAAGTTTGATTGTATTAGTATAATAGGAATACGTACTTAGAAGTTTTGTGTATCTGTTAAAAATAGATTATTGTCTGTTAACTGCTTTTCAAATTATGTAGTTCGTTTCGATAGGAATGCATACGCTAGACACAAGACATAAGAAATATGTTTCGGAGTTTAAAATTAGTATCACTTATAGTTATTGTAGTTCTATTAATAATAATACCCACATATTTTATCTTTGTTTTAATACAAATATATGTACCTATCTATAACAAAATATTGTAAGACTGATCAGTTTCTTACAGTAAATTTTAAATTGTAAAACTTCGTTACTATTCGTAGCTCATCCCACCCTATATTAAAAATACATTTCAATATAGGAGTGGGACGTTAATAAATATACAATAATCCTGCTATATTCAGAAAATTATCATAAAAGACGTCGAACACTTAAAATTCCGATTGTACTAAACGCCATTAGCTTAACACAAATCTCTGTCAAACTTATGTCAGTGGAATTTATGAAGTCATTTATTAATGGCCGTAAAGGTTCATAAATTATTCCTTATTAGCTGTTACGTTAGCTTTGGCTTGCTCCTTGAGCGATTTGTTGATGGGTTGTAAATTGTTGGGAGTTTTATTGCTACGAGGCAAATAAAAGCCGAGTTTACAAATGTATTGTCTGCTATACGAAGTTTCCTAGGCATCAGGATATTTCATACTGTATATTGAACGTTTTTATGTATATCTGTGGACTATTGGCAATCAATTCTTTTAAGAATTTTGGTATCTGAAATTTAGGTTATATTTTCTATGAATTTAAGATCCCTCGTTCATTTATTTCGTTGAGCCAAATTGATACCCTTTTCAATTCTTTAAGACTTAGTCATCTTGCTTTTGACCCTTTTTATACCTTGATTTCATTAGGCACAGTGTTAATGCATTAAGCACTTGCGAAAGATATTCTTTCCTTCAATGAAAGAAGTAAGATTTGTCGTTAAGGCCTGTTGTTTTTCAGAAAGTTTCAAAAAAATTTTTATTCGAAAAATGCTTGGCCGAACTCAAGCGATATATATATTATCGCTACGCAGCTACGCGACAAGACGCGGTTTCAAATTCCACCTCATAATCTACTTTTCGATTCTTTATTTCATATATTATTTTAATGCTACAAATGAAAAATTAATTGTTAGGTATTTAAACCGAATGTTGTCTTACATCTGAATACTAACCTACTTAAAAAGAAACATTCCTAATGATGATTCACACACACACACACACACACACACATACACACACACTGATAATTCATAGTGATAATACACATTAACACCCAACACATGCACAAATACGTTGATGAATCACACATTGACAGCTCATATACACACATACAAATAACACTTTCCCTCGCAAACAACGACCCGTGACCATCGATGGGCGGCGAACTGGGACGTCCATGGGAACAAGGGAAGTGTGGTAACACCTAAATGATTACCTTTTTTGTATTCATGGACTCAGTAATCGAAATTGTTTTATATTTACACACGCATTTTTGTTTTTTCAATTGGTATTTGTTTTTTGAAATATCTCTTGGTATAAAATTGTTTTCCATTGTTTGTTAGATATTATGAATACAGGTGCAAACATAACTTATTACTGTTAGTTGCAAAACTTTACTATAGTAAATTATATCCAGCAACTATTGCTTCATTTAAATAATGCTGGCTTTAACATCTCTATATAATTTCCAGTTTAAATTTCCCGGAAAATAATATAGCTTAATTATATATGAGTTAAGCATTTAATTGATTTATGGCATTTTTTTTTTGTATGTAATTTCAGTATTTATACTCTAAGAACAAGCATATTTTGTATGTCACAAAGTTTATCTCGTGCCTTTTATACCTACGAATCTATGTTGATAATACTGTGTTTTCAAAGACTAAAATTGTTACTTTGTAATATTATATTGGTGGTGGTAAGGTGAAATAAAATAAATAAAAAAAAAAATAAATAGCGATGGTTATGACTTGAAATCAAAAGTATCTGCCTGTATTCACAAAACCACGTACTCTAGTCATTTTGATTAAAATCTCTCTAAATAAAAAGTTATCACGTTTAATGTTGCAACCGTTCCTTATCTCAGACATAACAAACGCACGCAACTGTTACACAATTAAAATGCCTTATAAAACAATATTAACATTTACTTCGCCGTGGGTTGATAAATCTTTCCCAGTCTTTTCCCGACTGCGACAAATTAATTAGGCCTATGAAGAAACCGCTTTTACCAATCCTAAAACAATTTATCTTAAGGTACGCTATTTGAGCTTTTTGTGCCCGATGATTGTCTCGCGAATTGTTTTTGTACGATTTGTAAATAAAAGGGAAGCAAAATATTTGTGTTTAGTAAAACATTACTGAGATACAGCTACAGCTGTTTACAACTATTGAAACAAGGAAAAAAAAAAGATATTTGAGCCGCAAGGAATTTAAATCAATATTTAGATTTATTCATAAACTATGTTATCGATTTAATATGTCACCGCCAAAGCTTTCGATAACAAAATATATGCCTGCTTAATCCTAAATAATCTCTGCCAGGCCACTCTTCATTGCATTTATATTCAATATCATTCGTGGCTGTAAAAACAGTATGGAATTTCTGCATATTTAAATATGAAACGTTTGATGAAGTTCATAAGCTTCCAGCGGAATAAAATGGTACCAATAATAACAATATTTAATCGCCCCGGATTGGCAGAAAACTTGGGTGCGTATCCCTGATCGAAATTTTTATATTCTATGAAAATTTATATAATAATATCTAATCTCTTAATTTTGGCGCTTTGATAGAATAGTAAACATAACATAGGCGAAATTAAACACGTAACTCATAGCTATTGTGAATAAACTAGTCACCTTTGCCGTAAAATTGACAAGAAATCCAATAAGGCACTACGCAACGTGACTCCAACTAGCGCGTAATATTATCACTACATGCGTTCATTAACCTGCTACATTTCGACGTACCCACACATCTGAAAACAACCCTATACTTTAATACTAGAGTCTATATTTCTTTGAACAAAGCTAGCCATAAAAACCTTTATTTCTCAAGGTAATTATCTCGCACGTTCCTACTTTAATCATACGTCTCGCGTGTAGAATGTTTTGTTTATTGCCGAAAGTTCTGAATGATTTAACGTGGACATTTTTAAGATGAGTGAAATTTTGATGACTTTTTTATAAGCCATTCGCTTTTTCGATGCTATCTCTGTCATTTGTCATTTAAACCGACGATAATTTCAAAGTGAGTAAATTCTAAATGAAAATTAGGTCTTGACCCCTTAAGAAATTGGTACAGTGTTCGGAGCACCTAGCTACTTTTGCTTCAATTAATTTAAGGCTTAATTAAAATACGCTGTATTAACAAGAGAAAGGGTAAATGAGACAACGTTTGTCTTTCTCTTAATCGGATGAGTTTGTGCTGAAAACTTTTTGCATACTAAATAAACACGACACAATACAATCTAGTTAGTGATGATGTAAATGTATGTTGATTCTTGCGCTTTCTTTCGTTTTTCGTGCACTATAATTGTCTTTGTTCTTCATAGTGCTTATAATAATTTGTTTCTGGAAACTTCTTTGAATGAGTTAATTGGCCCGGTTTGGGTGTATAAAGTGGGTAATTTACATGTTCGCAGCGATACGGTCTTTGTATTTGGTTAGTTTCTAAATTAAAATGTATGACTACAATTTCTAGAAATTCATAATAATATGCATGCGTTTTGCAATTTTGCAATGCTAGTGTTTATTGCGAGCGTTTCTCCGTGTTTTACTTCTATTCAGAGGATATTCATAGATAAGTAACGTTATTAAAATAATTATACTATCCTATAAAAGTGTTGCATTTTAGATGAAAATTCGTAAAGACCTAATACTTTTTTGTAATATGGAATACCCAATGTTATTTATAACTTATAAGTAATCACCATGGAAAACACCGGTGCTATAATTTATGACAATATATATACAGTTTTCAATAATTATGATGTGACCTTTTAATGGTTAAAAAATAAATTAGCACTCCTGTGTCCTACATTATCTAATTATGTCTCTTTACCTGGTAGACAACTATTTTCAAAATAGTTATATACCTATAATTGCATAAAAATTATTAAGCTTGAATTGAAATATCAGTTTCACCACCTTTCATGCAGCAAACGCTTCAGAGATCAGTAGCAGATAATAACAAATCTCATTGTCGTAGAGAATTTTGTAAGGAAATTGCATCCATTGAGCTGACCTTTTGACCGTGTGAAATATGTTTCTATGCACAATATCAAAGGAAATGTAGTCAAATCCTGCAAATCGCATTTGTTATTCTACTTTTACTTAAATTTCCTTATTTTGATGCTTCTATCTCGTGTATTGTATTCTTTTGCATTGTCTAATTGATAAAATTACTATGCCAGGCGTTAATTGCTCTAAATAAAAAGGACCTTATTCTAAAACCAGTATTTTTTTTATTTGGGTAATTTTTTACGAATTAATAAAAGGATTTTTTTTTTCAAGTTTCAAGATATGTAAGTACCTTTCAAATGCAAGGTGTTTCGTCGAGCACTTTTCCAGCATTATATTCTATTTAGGTAACTAGTGACGTAATATTTAATAACAAAAAATGATAAACATGCAAACAACCAGAAATATGCTCTAAACAAAACGTTTTTCCTACACATTTTATTATAAATAACTCATTGTATACGCACCAAATAGTCCTGATGCAAAATCAATGAGGGGATAGCAGTGTGGGCGTTATCTTTGTGAGATGTCTTCAACTTTGCCCTTATCATGTTTAACATTATGGTACCTTTTTATAAGGGAAGTGCAAGTTAGATAGCTATGTAAACGCTTTTGCATATCATAATATGACAGCAACGTAAATTATCTTTACAACGTGGTCACGGGAAGACTATTGCAAAAGTCGGAATTGAGTACTTAATGAATAAATGGCGTTTAAAATCCGTTAAAAACTCTTGAATTTCTAACCTCTACTACTATTTCCATCATTAAAAAAAATACTAAAGTACCTACCACTGAAAATTAACGTAGGTACCTACAATAAAAAAATACAAGTCCATTTCGCGTTAAACGCTCTAACCTCCCAAAATAAAAGACACAAAGTATTTTTACCAACCGTTTCGCTTTATTTTTCGACCGAAGTGTCAAGAGTGTTGACACAATAGATGAGTGCCTGTCGATTTCAAGCGACCCTTCATTAAAGTGGCCCTTTGATTGTACCGCCATTTTTACGTGTAAACGTTTAATTTTTTGGTAAAATGGATATTTAATACAGAGGAAATGCTTTGTAAAACTGTAAAATATGAAATACATATATTGGAAATAGCTTATAGATACTTACTGTAAACTTAAATTGATAATCCTTCCTACGGTTGCCTACAGCCAATAATATGAAAACATTTTTAAACTACAGAACCCTAAAAACAAATTTGTTTAGCACGATTGTTATTTTCATATTTAAGACCTTAAATACCAAAATATAAAAATTGTCAGTTATAAAAATTTCTTTCCATATCACATTTAAAGAAACAAATACACGGGCACAAACGTTCTCATAGGCCATCGACATCCACCCACACTTGAATATTCAAATTAGTCTACACCCAGCCCTTTCCGAAAGAAGCCTAACAAAGGAACTGGGGAAAAAGCTAGGTTTCGTAAACGCTTTGTCTGCCAATATCGGTTTTATTACACACACATATGACATACTTCTCGACGTTTGTGTGGCCCGTAATTTGATATGGATCCGTGAAGTGGCCAGTGAAATTGACGTCGAATGTCTGTGCCTCTTTGTTGTTACAAATAAATGTGTTTGCGCTCCTGTATCAAGTTTTTCTAGATCTATACATACGTGAAAACGTGCTAAAATATCATGAATAAATTTAATCGACTCCAAATTGTCAGAACTAAACTAATTTTAAACTGGTTCAACTTACAAAAAAAGTGTGTGCGTGTAACCTTTACGCGCGATTGAAGTAAAACTTCTTTGGCGTTGACGACATATATCACTGAAATGATTAAATATTAACTTAAATAAATAAATATTATATTATAATTTAATTATATTTATTATTCATGTGCTTTACAAAGATTATTTAAATGTTATATTAATATTATTCATTCGAAACAGGTAATTGAATGTCATCATAATTTCTTACGTACGAAATTATAGGTTTGTGGTAACTATAATGTGAAACATAAATTTTACTCTCTAAATTTGCTACTTTTCTTGAAAATACAGCATCTATCGTTGTACCGAAACGCGTTGTTGAATGAAGTCGAGAAGTATTCATAGATAAATCAAATTTTTCTTCTAAAAAATCAATTAACGGCTGAGATTCCTGAGAGCGAAAATTAACATTAAAATCTCCAGTTAGAATCATCGGTAATTCATGATAATTACTATTTAAAAGTCGAGAACCTTCAATTGTGAAGTGAAGTAATTGCTGATGAATAAATTTTATGATATATTTTGTCAGGCTAGTATTCGTAGAAATATAAATAACAACGATAATCACAGGTTGGTCATTCGTATTAACACATCGAACCAAGGCGATGTCACCAATTTGTGAAACCTCATCTGAAATTTGTGATAATATAGTTGGTGAAATATTTTGAATTGGTGTTACATTGTTCAGTGTATCTGTAGATGAATGATATACAGCTACTCCACCAGCAGTTGAGTTGGGTCGTTTGTATTGGGTAACGCAATAAAAATTTTCAATAAGAATTTGTTCGTCATTTTTCATCCAAGTTTCGGAAAATAACAGCAATGTGGACCTTTTTAATACTTTATCATTCAGATCAGAAACATGAGCACGTAAACTTTGGCAGTTGAAGGAAAATAGTGTAATGTTACTCTCATTTACAAGGTTATATAATTCTTCCTGTTGTGTTATTAGGCGAGAATTTGAAAGTCTTTACAATTCACACTGTAAATCAACTATTCCCCCTGGACGCTTTCTTCCATGATAAAATTTGTTGTCATCGGTGTTTGAGTCAATGAACAATCCATTTATATCAGTTACTCGTGATAATGCTACATATAACAGCTGCTGACTGTGACTTTTATTGTATTCATAAAGGATTTGATCAAAAGTACCACCTTGAGACTTATGTATTGTAAGCGCACAAGCAGATACTAATGGAAAGTGATTTCTCTTTGCAAATATTGTCTTATTTCTATTCATTGGTACAGATGACGATCTTCGTAAAATTGGGACTGCTGTTCTACTAATGTTTAGAGTTTGAATATGATGGGCAGCTTTTTTCCTAATTTTCTCTCCTATCTTACCAGGAAACTCAAGCCATAAGCGTATGATGTTATCACTGTCATCACGTTCAATATACACTAACTTTCCAACACAACCGTTGGCTAAGCCATCAGATACATCAATATTGGTTGTAATAATGTAAAATTTGTTAAGAACTAATATGATTTCATAAGGCGATCCTCCTGTATCAATAACTGACATTTTATGAAATTGTTGGCGTACATATGCTTCTTGTTCAACTGAATGACAACCTATATACATATCTGTTGCTATGGATACTACTTTGTCTTCAGCAATATTTAAAATAGATTGATTATAATCCGCAACATGTTTATTTTTATTTTTAATTTACTTATTTTAAAAGTAATAAATAAACAAGTATATTTAGAGATTTTCAAAAAATTTTGCAATTTAAAATAATGTTTTTAAAACTGTTGAATTTTTCATTCACTTTGCTATTCACAATTGATCCGTTTGAAAATTTGAAAATAAATAATCCTAATTGATTATGATATTTGCCACTAGCTGGCGTATAAGTCAAGAAGCGTGTAGTATATGACATATACTTACAACCAATCAGAATTATTATTTTTAAATGGCGGAAACTACACAGACTTCAGTAAGCGTTACTTCCGTCAGAAAAAAAATCTGAGTTACTCCCTAGTCGCGCCTAAAGAAGTTTTACTTCAATAAAAAAAGCAATCATCAAAAGCGGTTCACCCAGACGAAAGTTTTGAGGTTACAAACCCAAAAAGTAAATAGGTACTAGATAATAATAGAGATTCTTCTTTTTTTGAAGGCGGATGAAAATAATGTGAAAGAAAACATTAAAACAATTACGTAAGCTTAATATTTCACGCTATATGTCTTAACACACACGCTGAAAGCAAAACATTGACTTCGTAATTGTTCTCTGGGGTATAATATATTCGAGATTGAACTTTAAGTAACATTTAAGGAACTCTGCATTAATTACCAACGTAATTTCTTCTATAAGTATATTAATTAATTCGATATTTACATTTTTCTTTAAACGTAAGAACGTATGTAAATATTAAATTAATTATGAAATTACGACGGATCATATCAATACTAGTATAGTATTATATTATCTGTGATAAAAGTATTCAAAATAATAAACAACCTTTCGTTCTCGGTATCTAGATACTGGCCAGTAAGAATTATTGTGAAAAAAAAAAATGCTTCCACATTTTTTATTTAATTTTATTCAGCGTTCCACGTTCAAATATAAAGACCGCGAAAGAAAAATTCTGTAGTGTGCTTTTGTTTATTTTGATATTCGACGAAACATTAATAAATGTAATTTATAATAAAAATCATTGCAACATTTATTTGAAATATTTATTCGTTTTCGTTGCTGTAAATAAAAGTTTATTGTCAGGATTATCGAATATAATTTAAAATCACATTACTTATGTTTTAGATTCCAGGAACAGAAATCAGATAACCGCTTCTTTGATTAAAAATCTATTAATATCGATAATGGAATACAAAATACAATAACGCAGCGGAACATGGAGGCCCTTTGTGTTTGAACTTTCAATTTAAGATTGTGGAGCAATGTAAGGCTTATAGATCAAAGACGTTTTCTACCTTTGAGTGTGCTTACGCGTATATTCTAATACATTAATGCAATATTATATTAAGTACTCAATTTTGCTCGTCAATTCTAATTTCTATTATATTACGGGTGTATAAGATATTGGTTCATTGAGCACTTTACGACTCCTCTTTGTTTAACGTGTGAAAATATCAAAAAAAGGTTTTCTAAGTGAATACGATGCCTTAGTTCTTTTATAATTTGAAGAAATGACACACGCCTCATCCCACAAGGGATTTTTCGATTTCACTTTTTGTGCAAGGCACGTGGTTTCTATAGGTTAATTGTATTTTCCATTATCACAATATTTTCTCAACAAGAAAATTCTACACGAACATTTACAAGTTCGTCAAAAAGGCACCATTACTGCAGATGTAAACATATCTCATATTTCATACATGACATTTATTATACAATAGATGTACGAAAGATGAATTATTGTGCCTTCAGTAAACGAAGCAATAGGATCATTTGATTGCGTTGGAAACGGATATGGGACACCTATATCCAATATTCGGTTGTATTGTTTGTTGTGACGTCACAGTCTCCTCTATTTTTGTGTAGAGTTAAGGCTGTTTATACACATGGTTATAAATAACAATTAATGGAAAAAAACTTTTGGAAATGATTGTACTTATCCAGAACTATTTAATAATAAGTGAATTTAAATTCGTTTATTAATTATTTGTATTAATTTTTAATATAATATTTAACTAGGTATTAATAACATAGATGCAGGACATCTAGCAGATATCATTGAAATCTCACAATAGACTAAAAAGTAAATATATTTTATATTTCATTTCATTTTCACAACCGTTAGACTAAAAAGTAAATATTTATTTTTCATTTCATTTCATTTTCACAACCGTTTATATAATTTGACACATCATTAAAACTATTAATCAATTGTTTAAACTTTTCATATTAAAGTTATTGTATTGATTTGTTTGTCCCTGTTTTCGGCACGAGTCAAACTAGTGCAGTTCGCGAAAGTTATTTCGTTCCCATATTCATGCATTTTAACACTGAACAAAACTATCTGCTGTACGAACGAAAGCAAATAGAAATATACGCTTCTATCGTGAATTATGGCAAATATTATGAACTATTAATGAACAAAACAACGAATTAGCTGTCCTAAAAAATATTTCGAAAGAGTAAAGATTCTGACAAAAAGTAATCATAGGTTAGGTAGGTACACATAATATGTAGATAACATTTAACAAAATTTTCATAAGCTACATTCTTATAGTTTAACTAAATTCAAAACCATAGAACACATTAAACGTTCTAAAATAATAACAGCATTACAAAGATAAAATACCAAAAATTCATATCGCAATACGTGTACCAATAAATACGGAAATATTCAGAACATTTGTACAGTGAAATTTCGCCAGTCGTTCCACTGTAAAGTCTATTACAATTCTAGCACAAATTACACATACCTTGGCTCGTTAAATATTGTTATTGTTCCCGTAAATTACATTTACGTTATCAAGAATAGAGTGCGAGGTACACGGGTTAATGTGGAATACCTTTATAGGTATAACTTCTTGCTGGCTTGTATACATTAACTAATAATTCATAAACCATTGTAGTACCATTGAGATAATATTACTACGTATGGAGGAGACACCACGAACAAAATCTGTGCGCCATTTTTTTGCTCTAACTAAGTTTTAAAAATTATTATCTAGTTAGGTACTTACCGATGAAAGTTATTCCTTTGCACTTTTCCGTATTATTTGTATTATTTGTGCAATATCGTAACACACACGAAGGCATATTTGATTCGTTTCACTTTAAAACCATTAAAAAAACCACTCAACATACGCCACATGGCGTATGTTGAGTGGAACATAAGTGATGTAGGCGGTGTCGTCTCACACAAAATTTTTATGATAGGGAATTCTTAAACTTTGCATACAAAACATTTGTGTGAAATATACAAACCCAAACTTTTCAAAATTGCCTTTTTACGTTTAAAAGTAAAAATAAATTTTATAGTTTGAAACTAGCGAAAACAAGTATTTAAACGTTTGAATATAAATTAAATAAGTATTCGACCCTTCTGTCCTATTTAACTTATCTAGTTAAGTGTAGCTTTTTGACTTGAGATAAATTGCGGAACGGAGTAAAATTGCAGTGGCCTTGTTGTGGCCTGTTTGAGACTTGCTCGAACTATGAGATAAACAAGTTTCATTGGTTTCATTTATTTAATTTAATTTTATAAGTTGAATATTTAGAACATGGTTTGAACAGTCACATTGTAAGCTTTCTTCGTGAAATGTTTGGTCCAAGAAAAGTTATGCTCCTGGTTGGCTTGAACATTAAAAAAAAGCTCATATAACCTTTTTTTTGCCCGCAGTCAGAGATCATCCATCACACCACGTGACGAGGTTACGGCACTCGCGACATCTGGACGGGTATCTGCCATTGCACACGTCGGCCGTAAGTAACCCTCATTTAATCCATCAAAATCTAATTCATCATCAACATTTACAATACAATCCCTATTTCGATTAGCCCTCGAAGCTTTTTCCCTTTAGATTTCATCTTGATTTTGGCTTATTTTTAATCTATTCGTATAGTAATTGCATGAGTCGTATGTTCAATTACACGCATACTTAAATGATTTCATTATGCCTCACGTGGATTGATGTAAGTAATCTTCTTAACTGTAAGTTAAATCATATTCCATTTCTCTGTGCCTACAAATAACTCATAATTAATTTCCTCTTGATAAACCGAAGGAATATCGTAAGGTAAATTCTTGACACGTATAAATGTATTTATGGAAATAAGAACTTATATGTTGCATGCTATAGATGTGTAGATCAGTTTTATTTGAAAGTTACCTAGTTTTTGGTAGCTTTTGAGTTTCTGTTATATAGATATTACTGTTTAATTTAAATATGTGTAAAGAAATAATTATGAATACCATAATAATTTCTTCGGAGTTGCACACCCGACTGGGTTTTCAGTTTATTCCGGCGACATCGCCCAAGCTTGCTGTGAAGGACAACCACAAGCCCTTGTTCACGGAATGTTTAAACTACAAACCCACACTGAAGGAAGAGCAACCGCCTGGGACGTATGTCTTTACCGTGAGTATGAAGTTATTACGTGTTTTAAAAGATTGTGGAAAATATTCCAAATATTAATTTGAAGCTAAAAGCACAGAATACATAATAGTAGCTAAACGCTACAGAACGGACACTCTCCGCCTCCCGCCAAAATTAAACACTTACCTCACCCCGCGCGATCGTGATTAAAATGGGCCACATTTTTCTGCAAGGACGGTACGCAACGAAGATTGACAACATTAATCAAATTGACTTAAAGCAATTTTATTATTTTGGATTTGTGATTATCGTTTTTCGTAGAAAATGGTTAGGTATTGTGCTGTTTACGGATGTATTTCATCAGAAAAACGCGAATTTTTTTTTACGCTAGTCACAAATGTGCCAACCATAAAGCGTTAACACACACATTTGCAGTCTCTAGTGTGACTGTCAAAACGATAATTTTGTATGGAGTGTCCGGGGTGTGCTAAAAGCTTAATATTAAAATTGTGAAGATGTTTTTTTTAAAAGTAATTAAAGAAGTTATTTAACTAATGTTTGTTTCTAGGTCCATGCAGATGATCGAGATCCCCCAGATATGGGTGGCACAGTGACATACAAATTTGTGTCAACACCAGGAGAAAAAGAAAGATTCCATGTCAACCCAAAAACTGGAGAAATCACCACTGCAGATGTCAGTATTTTTGTGACTCCCATTATTTCAATGAAAATATCCCTATTCATTAAAATGAATGTAAAATGAAAAATTAATCTCCATATAATTTGTCAGATTCTTTTGTCCCCATTGTTTTTGAATTGAACTATTTTCGTACATTTGATATTTCATTTCAATTTGTCGTTTCTTGAAATTTTGAAAGCCGCAGAGCTTGAGCGAGGAATAAAGGTGGGTATTTTAAAATAAACATTTGCGCCATTTAATTGACACGTGTTCTTCAGATTTTTGATCATGACGAGCCGTCCCGCGAGAAAGAAGCCTACATTACAGTTCGAGCCAGTGACAATGGACATCCTCAGCTCGATGATGCTTGTACCATTAAAATCCTCATCGAAGACATCAATGATAACCAGCCAGTCTTCGACAAAGTCGTAAGTACCTTTGGTGTTGAAATATATCCTGTCAAACTTAAGGTATGAATTATACCCACTGCAGACGTAACTGCTCGACGCACTGAACAATTGAATACAACTGCTATTAAGCACGACAAATCATCATCTTTCTTGTTAATACTTATGTTGTGTCTTTTAGGATTTATGTAAGCTAGATACTTAAGAGGTATGAACTTGTGAATATTATGTGTATTATTTATTACTTTTACATTGCATCATTCGTTAACTGTGACTAACTCTGCATTCGTTCATTAGCCTCAAACCGTGGCGCAGACTTTATTAACACTTGCCTGTTTTTCGAAGGTCTTCCGTGGAGATGTTTGGAAGGTTTGTCTTAAGAACAATGAATTCCACAAAATGAGAGAAAGCGTTTCGCACAAAGACTTAAACTTTTTACACTTGAATTTTAATTACTAACAATCGATTGTTACCATCGCTAACGTAGTTTGTGAAGTTTTTAGAATCGGTTTTAAAGTCATGATAACAATCGAGTTTATTTAAAAAAACATCTATTTCTACTTGCATGTTGCTGCATGTCTGATTTAGGATCGTAAGCCGCCACTCAAGGCGATATTGGTAATCATTTTATATGTGTGTTTATCTGATTCACCTTTTTTTGCACATTCGTAGTTGATGTGTTTTCTTTAGCTAGGCTGCTCTTTCCCCATAGTCGCATTTTATCACACTGCACGATTATTGATTATTTTCGGAAACTTTCTCTTAAGCTTGAGCATGCTTTGCGTAGGACATGTCGATGTTAATGGAGAGAAAGAACTAAGGTATAATATATTGATTTTAGGCTAAAACACGTTGTGTGGACACGATTTAACCATGTTTTTTTTATCTAACAGAGGACGTGAAGGAAGTTATGTAACAACATAATATTTATCTGCTGAGTTTGAGAGAAGTTTTAATACTAATATTTTATGTATTTTCCATACAGTCGTACTCAGAATCAGTACCACAAGATTTGCCAAGCGGCCGTGAGGTGATGAGGATATCGGCTACGGACATTGATGATGGAAACAATTCCATAGTGCAATACGATTTAGACTCAAATTCCCCTGACCAGGCGTATTTCTATATAGATCACGATAACGGTGTTATATTCCTGAACAAAACAATCGATGTAAGTGATGTATTAGTTATTTAATGATTTTTAGATTGTTCTATTACCTATTTGTATAATCTACTATATTTAACTTTTAATATCACCCTTTCAAATGTCACATTGCCCTTTTACTTAAGCGTTATTTAAATACGAATATTAATAGCCATAAATTATTAGAATTTTGACATACTATTCAATTAATTTAATCGACTTAAACTATTTAGTTATAATCGTTTATTGATTTAGATTCCTTGCGGCTAATAAATGTTACTGATCATTTTTAGAAACCACCCGGCTACAAATTCAAATTGAGCGCCATAGTCAAGGACATGGGAGCAGAACCGCAACAAAGTTCGATCACTTTAGACATCCAAGTCGTGGAGTCTAACAAGAAAAGCCCGTCTTTCATAGAAGTTCCTGATGAGCCGATAAGATTAAAAGAAAATTACGCAGACTTCAATACTCCGATAGCCACAGTGAGGGCGGTGTAAGTATTTGAATTCAATTTGCTCGGATTAAACTTGATATCTTTACCGAATCTTTTATTGTGTTTGAGTTTGATGTGCTTTCTTTGTAGACTTACTTTGTGGATGGAAGTTCGTTTAATCTTTTATATTTGAACGAAAATGCAAATTATTATACTTCAAGCTAGTTATTATTATAGTTTGAATAGATTTTTAGTATATATAAGTTTTTATTATGAGATATTTTAACGATCGGTAATACTCAAGAATATATTTCTCAGGTTCAGAATTATTTCATTATTCTGGTTACGATTATATCTTTATTCTTTTCCATACAAATTCTCATAAGTATTTCTTATTTCATCAAACATTGAAAACAATTTTCTAAATGAATGATATTTCCTATTCAGATCAAATATACCAGAAGAGAAGAAACTTCAATTTGAACTGGTGATGGGTCAAACGGAACAAACAAACAAATGGCACACATTCGTGCTGGAACCAGAAGCTGACTCAGCGTATATTAAACTTGGTAATCATTTGGATTACGAGAAAATAACAGATTACACGTTGACTGTAAGAATACAGGTAAGGAGAATATATTTTTGACTTAGACTTTGACTAAACACGTTAATTTTGAGGTTTTTTTTATATTTATGTACATATATTGTAATTGTTAAAGAGAAGATTTATAGAGTTAATTTTCTTTCTTAACAACTACCACTGATCGAATTTGTAATGAAAAATAAAATCACATCACTATTGTAGCGGGTAAATGCATGTCTTATAATTACGCGCACTTATCAATTTATGCCTACGTAGTACACATTTCAATAAACCAATCTATTCCAGAACAATTACAAGCTAGCCGCTGAGACCATAATTCAAATAGAAGTAGAAGACGTCAACGACAACATTCCCATATTCAGTGAGATCAGATCTGGGAGTGTTTTAGAAAACGAACCACCTGGAACACCAGTAATGCAAGTCCGAGCATTCGACGCTGACGGTACTTCAGCGAACAACCAAGTCTCTTACGAACTTGGCGACCCTTCAGATCCTTTCGCTATAGACAGCTTAACTGGCAACATAACCACCCTAAAAATGTTTGACAGAGAAGAAAGGAGTTTCTATAACATCAAAATTATCGCGACTGACAATTCAGAATCAGCACTTATCCCGGGTAAACATAACGCCGGGCAGCAAGTGTTCCTTATAGAGATAGCTGATAAAAACGATAATCCTCCACATTTCACACAAGACACGTATGTCGCCGAGTCCATCGCTGAGAATGCTAACATTAATGAACTCGTCACGCAAGTTACTGCTTTGGATATTGATACGGGTAAGCTTTTTACATTACTCTTAAGTTGAGGAAAACGAAACACTTGTTTTCTTTGTTACAAATTGCTTTTCCTAGATTTGCTTTACATGTTGAACATCCTATTTCAACATGAAAAGAATAGCTTACATCAGTTGTGAATGAGGTAGGATTATCCCGTTATCCTTAACAAAAACAAATTAATTAAATGTTTGTATCGTTAATTCATGATAAAATTGATATTGTTACTTTGAAACGATGTACAATTTATATGATACAACTTTACGGGCAAATAATATTCGAAATTTCCATGGCATTTTTTGAAGTTTTTCTTTACATAATATAGTATTATTTTTTATTATATTCACAGCATCCGTGGTAACCTACAGTATAGTAGCTGGTAACACGTACGATGCGTTCGTAATACGTAATTTCACTGGTGAAATTCGTGTTAACAACGAGCTTGATTACGAAAATATAACCAGCTACAGCCTGGATGTAAGGGCCTTTGATGGTCTGTATGAAGATTATGCCAAAGTACTCATCAAAATCGAGAATTTGAACGATAATCCGCCTGTTTTCCTGGCCAATTATACTAGGACGATAGAAGAAGAGAAATTGTATGAAGGCTGCATAGTTAAGGTAAAATTGGGCAATTATTTATTCTAAAATAAAATGTGTCGCAGAAAGCAAAACACACCTACTCGAAAGCATTCATCAAAGTTCACTTGTGTTGCGTGGTATGATTGATAAATAACGAGCATTACATTTTGTATAACATTTATTTCCTAATAATTTATAAAGCATTTTTTTACTAAAAAGCTATTCTTAGATGGACACAATACGAATAAAATTATTTGTTCACATATTTTGAAAGAAAAAAATATTTATTTATTTATTGATTATTACTAATGCATATCTAGATAAAAATATCACACTTTTGAATAAATGTATGATGCTAACTCGGCAATGCATGCCAAGATTTTACAATCTTTGCAAATTTATACACTAATTACAATTTTAAACCATCACAGGTAGAAGCATACGACCCAGACCTCGACAGGAACGAGCCCCAAAACATAGTCTACTCTTTAGTCAAACATGAGCAAAAAGAATTCCTCCAAATAGACAATGATGGCTGCCTTCGGTTAACAAAACCGTTGGACAGAGATCAGCCTTCTGGTTTCACAAGATGGCAGATCCTCATCATGGCTGCTGACCATGGGGGCAGATTGGGGTCAGATAGCTTGAGGTCCACTACCGAGGTTATACTGGAGCTGACGGATATCAATGATAATGCGCCGTTTTTGACTAATGTAAGTAATAAGTATTTTATTTGATATAGATTATGGTGAAAATGTTGGAAGAATTTTGTATGTACTCACAAGTACTAAAATAAAGAAGAGAGGTTTTGATTCAGAACTACCAGAATTAGGTTAATTTGATTAGTTTGGTGGGAATAGTACATAATACGATTTTTTGTCTTCTTATTAAACTTACCTAATGTAATAATTTATGATTTACATGTCGATCAATTGCGTAATTTACACAAAAAGAAGTTACCTAGAAAGAACCCATATTACGATTTTAGCGAAATATAAAAGTGAATTTAAATAAAAACGTTTATACATATTATGGTCTATAATTTAAAGGTCTATAATTTAGAATACTTTAAGAAGAGAGCGTATTCCTCCCTCAAAGGCCGGCAACGCAACCACAATACTCCAGAGTCTGTGGTTGTTCATGGGCGGCGCCAATCATCGCTTTCTGTACGGTGACGCGCAAGCTCGTTTGCCGACTTATACATAAAAAAAAAAAAAATTATGAATTATAGTTTATTTATACGAAAGTCTGTACAAATTTAATGAGGTATCAAAATACAGAATACGCGTTATTTAAAATTAAACCAAGCTGAAAATAGTTCTTTCTAGAATTTATTATCCAACCGTTTCTATAAAACACCTACACCTAACAAAATGCCGGTATAGGTATTAAGTATTTACTAAGAACTCAAGATTCCTTTCAATTATTTAGGCAAGAGAATAACTCAGCCTTGTAAAGGACCTGTGACACAATTCTTTTAGATCCCAAATTCAAAGCGATATTCAATACCCTGGAATTCTAAAACATCTCGAATTACACTGTTTTGTGAAGCTTTTAATTTTCTATACCATATTGAAATCATTGATGGTTTTAGTCGTCGACTTATGGTACGACATTTATTTGCCGTTCGCGGCCGTCATTTTTGTATGTTTGAATGTTTTCAATTTATGTAAAACGTAATTTTCGTTTTTGACCATACTTTAAACCCGATTTCTAGTAGCAGAAAGTAAGAAAGACTAGAAAGCTTAGCTTATAAATTTCGTCACGTTCAAACATTTAAACTGTGATATTGTATCCGAAGTAAAATATTTTCCATGTTAAATATTTACGTAATCGTATCCTACATTTTAATCAGCTTAATTGTTTTTCTATACAATTTATCCTTGTTTTCCTTAAACAATTGTTTTCTATCATTACATAAAAAATATAAGATCAGAAAATAATTACAATATTCTACAAAATCAAAAACGTAGCGGAAAGCCATAAAGATTATCAGAGCAGTGTTATCCGTAATCTCGAAAGTCAATAGGCTTGTAAGAAATTAGTTATCGTTTATTCAGATTTATGCTGATTGCCGATCCGCTAAAAAAGTCTTCGGTTGTTTTCCCGAACTTTGTTGTTGGGCGCGTCTTAATCTGGCTCTGGAAGTGATTTCGTTTACATTTTTACTTGAATTATTTTCTAGAATTGTTTCATAGGCTTCCTTTGGATTAGAAATATACGTGGATTTGAAGTTGTCATGTACAAAAAACGTTTCATGTCGTATTAATATGTAGGTATGTGGAACATACATACCTACTCCAAAATATAAAATATATGCTGAGCACACGTGTCAGAAGTGAAACTTCTTTGGCAAGATTCAAATATACCAAAATTGTTGCCTTAATCCATGACGTGACCTTGAAAATTTACTCTCAACGCGTGTAAGAAGTTTCACTTGAAAAATTGCAATTATTTTTCTAGTAACAAGCCTATAATCTATTATTAATATTAACCAACTGTCTCGTCATCATTACACAGCTACAGTTACAAATTTTAAGCGACTTTTTTTCAATTTTAATCCAAAAAAAGTTGAAACTAAATTGATTCCGTTTCAATCGTTAACACTAATTAGCGCAACGAAAATAGCTCGAAGCGAAATAACAAACGGATTCAATACTCCTTTAAATTTCCAATTTTTACCTCAGAACATGAGTTTCGTTCCCCGGGTATCCGGGCCGTTAATTTTTCATGCAAATCCCTCTATCTATGAAAGCTCAATTCGTTTTCCGATCCTTTAGACTTCAGGTATTTTCCATTTTCTCTGCTATCTTCGGATTTAAATAATACACGGAAGGTCCGGTGGCTTACCCGGTTGTGTTCTATAGTGATTGATAGATTAGGGGTCTTCGGTGAACCGCGTGTTAACTGGATTAAGTGTTTGCATTATTTATTACATATGTTTTTCCCGCTTTAGTATACCTATGGAAATAGATTATTGAATTTTTTTAGCATAGGTGTTATTGTGTTTTTTATTTCAACTTAACTTGTGTTATTGTCGACTATTTTTTTACGATTCTATTTTAACTGGGAAAAAATGTGTCTGATTCGATTGAGTGGGATTACAATTTCATTCGACTGAAATTAATAAAAAATCGATAGCATAGTACTTATTTTAAATATTTAAAGTGTGTACAAAAATCCTACACAAATATGAAAATCATTTACACCAAGAATTCAGAAGAAAATCAGCCAAGTTTTTAGATGCACTTTATTTACCAATACGGCACTACATTACAAACCAAAATGCACTCTAATTATAAACTAATAAGGCACAATATTGCAGACGCAGCCAGTGATATGGTACGAGAACGAGCCCCCCGGACAAGTGGTGATCCTCACAGCTAAGGACTATGACTCGGCAGAAAACGGGCCACCGTTCACCTTCGCACTCAATGAGTCCGCCAGCTTCGATATACGCTCCAAGTTTCATATACAAGGTAATTATTATTAATTAAGTAGTTTTTTACAATATAACTATGGCTTCATCCATACAAAATATGGTGACAAAATGGTAAAACTGAAAAAAAAATACGTTGATATTCTTTTTGTTAAAATTGAAACAAAAAATTAAATTGATTCATTTTGTTGTAACAAGTAAATATTTTCAAATGTTTTCGATTTCGAATCTTAAAATGATTAGGTTATTAAGTTAAAATTTTGGTTAAAACTAATATAGACAATACAACAAACTAATATAGACAATATACATACCTACTAAAATGTATGTGATAAAGTTGGCCGCCACTCGTAGGCAGTGAAAATTAGTTTTCAACAATATGTTAATTTATTATATATGAAAATATACAGTTTAATTTATGATTAAAATATAAATAAAAGCAATCAGCACTGATTCCATTTATATATATATTTAATTTAGAACAAACATTGAAAAATCAATAGGTACAGGTTTTTCTTCTGAATAAAACTTGTTTACGAGTTTCAATCTTATTCTAAACTGAATAAATTAGAGGGAACTCTCCTCCACTGAAATTAGTAGAGGGTAGGCTTCAATTAAAAAAGGGATTGATTTAAATATAATTAATTTGCCATGGGCTAGGCATATTTTTTTTAATTTCAAAGGTCAATAATTAATAATAATCTGATCGACAATAGAACTTCATGCGAGCTCTTCTCTGTAGAAACTGCTGTCAGAATAACTTTATCGTACTTCTAGAAGTTTAATAAATAAATATCTAAATGTTTGAATTTCAGTTTGACCAAGAAAGTTGGAAAGGGCGATGTCCTAAGTTACAAATAATTATTCCAAACTAGCTATGCCGCGCGATTTTTGACATTTCAATCATCTGTGTATGTGATATTATGATTTATATTACCTACTGTAAAGTTTCATCCAAAGCCGTCCAGTAGTTTCTTCGTTACAGAGAACCAAACACCCATTCATACTCACAAACTTTCGCTTTAACATTAGTAGGATTCTACTACAAATAAGCACTTGAAAACATCCACATAATCGGGTCACGAATAACCAAAATAGAGCCCCATCATTAACATAGTTAAATCGCAATAAATGGCGTCCCAAGCTAAACTCCTAACTTTGTTCCTCGAGTGCCAATTCAATTTGAGCAATTTGCGCGTTGATAATTGTGAACCGCGGCTAAGGAAATTGTAAAATAAACTCATTTTAACATTTTATTTTACTAAAGTGCCTATTTACTCCAGCCAGTTAGATTAGTTTTAATTATAAACTGTTTTTAATCTGAGATAGACTTCCAACTTTTCTTTTTATGCCATTACACCTTTGATTATTTTGGTTTCGACAAAAACACGTTGGTATAACCTAACCCATATGGTCAAACATACAGTAAGGATTGCAATAAATGTATCTCTTAAGTTTCTACTACTACTATTTAACACAATTTCGAATAATTTTTGTAGTAATAATGTTAATTAGCCATCCAAACCTCACATCGTCAAAACAATAATACGACACGTTTGCTTGCAAAATTATCCAAGAAATAAAACACTACATGTCCCATACCTTAGCAAGAAAAGATCTAAATATTATTATAATTAATTAATTTCCTTTTTCAACAGGCAACATCCTCTCAACCCTAGTGTCGTTCGACAGAGAACAGCGGAAGGAATACAAAATTCCCGTAGCCATTACAGACTCTGGTACTCCAAGGTTGACCGGAGTGTCCATACTGCACGTGGTTATAGGAGATAGGAATGACAACCCTATGTCGTCGGGGGAAAGCAGCATTTTCGTTTACAATTATAAGGTAAGGCTGGCAAAAATTAAATTAATATGAAGTTTACTAAATTGTGGAAATGTTATGATAATTTTCGTGGATTATAGTTCGTCAGTCTAACGACTTGCGAACTAACGTTTCGATGAAATTTTTGTAGTTATTATATATTACAAGTCAATAACTTTTAGTGTTGGAAAAATTTCAATTCGTTGGTAGAAGTGTTGGATATCTTTTACGTAAGATTTTAACACTAGGATATTATTTTCAAGTACTTTGGTATGAACTATTTAATTGTTAGAAAACTATATCTATATGAGTCTGACTATACGTGAAGACAAAAGTATGTACTGAGTCTAGAATTCCAAAGTGTTCTATTTCAGAACACAGCTATGATGTAATTGAAATTTCTACAAGTAACTTTCTTAAATGAAACATAATCTCAAGGAAATATATTTGCAATCAACCATCCAGTACAAGTTAAAGTCTATATAATATTAAATAAAAAATAAATAACACGCTCTATAGAAAACGAATTTGTTTTATATATTTTAATGAAAAGTGTATCCCGAATTTGAATGTCTTAAAGTGTCTTACGTAAATTGAATTTAATAAAGAAGTACCATTATCTCTATGAAGACTGATATTGTGCGCTTTATTTTCAATTAATTTGAAAGCGAGCTATCAAATATAAAGCTCTTCATTAAAATTAAGAATAATATTTTATGTAAACTCGACGTAGAGGAAGATTTCTAGTCTGAAAGCGTGGCATAAATTCCTTAAATCTGCGCCGTAAATCCTTTAGATAAAGCCTGGAAATCATTGTTCTCGTTGAACGAAAACTGCAATTATCTAAATAGGAAATTTAATTGTATGTAGGTTTTACTAGCGTTCTTACCAGCCTGTCCTTAAATTGTCCATATACTATATTTTAGGATCGATGTTTCTCCTTCTCCTTAACTAGTTTTCTATAACAATTAAGATTTCTTTAATTTAGTACTTAAAATTATACGCTTTAAATACAAATAATTAGAAGCCAAAGTGTATTTCAACTTCTAAGAAATAAAAATAAACGTACGTTTTTCAGTAAACTTATTAGATTCAATTCAATGAATTGAAGATAAGCTTTTGAAAAACAACTTCTAGGTATTTTTCAATTAATTAGGTACTATATACTGAATAAATAAACAATCAAATATATTGAAGTTACTTTATACCTTTGAGACATTTATATGTAATTAGATATAGGTATATATTAGATATATATAATAAGGTGTGTTTTCTCAACGCAAACAGACGGAAACTTACTTCAATGAGATATACAGCTGGCGGTATTATGTAAGTATTGGAATAATCTATCTCTTCCATCTTTCCTGTGTTGTTTTTTTTTTTATTATTTTACTGTACTGGATGGTATGATTCCGATTTCTTCGTTTCTTTTCGTATCGATTTGTTATACTTTCTGTTGTTTTTTATACTTTTGTTTAGTCTTTGTTTGGTAATTATTTAGTCTTTGTTTGGTTCTTTTTACTTCTTTTGCGATGAAGATAATAAACTTGAAGTTTCATGAAAATTTTTTCTACTCTTTTGCGTCCTATACTTAGCCTAGAAAATATCACATTCTACAAAACTTCCAATCTATACTAATATTATAAAGCTGAAGAGTTTGTTTGTTTGAACGCGCTAATTTCGGGAACTACTGGTCCGATTTGAAAAATTCTTTCGGTGTTTGAACGCGCTAATTTCGGGAACTACTGGTCCGATTTGAAAAATTCTTTCGGTGTTGGATAGCCCATTTATCGAAGAAGGCTATAGGCCTATCATCACGCTAAGACCAACAGGAGCGGAGCCACGCGAGTGAAACCGTTCGGCACAGCTAGTATAATATAAAAGTTAACGTATATTACGTTTGATATAATAATGCAATTTTAACATTATGAAACTCGTTAAAATGCATATGTCAAAAGTATAAAATTTGCCCGACAGCCGCATAATATTTCTGATATATCCTTATTTTTAAGCAATTTAAAATCTCGTGCCATCAACGGAATATAATATTCCTGTATCGAAATAGTTGACGTTTTATTTTTAGTCGACTCTATATATAGGATTATGTTTGAAATTGAATGTTTAATAGGTGGAAAATTTGGAACAATGACTTTAAAATTTTAAAATATACAGGTTGTAATTTTGTAATGCCACCTGGAGGGAAGTGCTTTTTATACTAGATAGAGAATATTTTGAAATAAGTAATGGACAAATATTCATTACTTACCTAGTTTTTTCAACCTATAGAAAATATGATAAATTACTGTATCTATTTTTCAATATCAAATAAGCCTAAAATAATCAAACATTTCAGGATTAAGGTAGAATAGTACCTACTTATATTATCTATATTGTTTTATATTATGTTATTGTAGCGGGTCGGAGCCTGACCTTTCAAAACTCCCACTTATAGGCGTAACAATACATTAAATGCACAATTTATAAGTTTAAATTCATGCTAAATTTTCAATTATATGTGGGAAGTAGAGGCTCCGTCTAATCAAAACAAAACATGACTCGACTGAAGAATAGTAAAATATTATTTTTATTGTAAACTAGCAGTCCGCCCCGGCTTCGCTCGTGGTACATATTTACGTTTTCTCCACATAAGAACCATCCTCGTACTTCAAGGAATATAATAAAAAAGAATTATGGAAATCGGTTCAGCCGTTCTCAAGTTATGCGCTTACCAACACATTTTGGGATTCATTTTTATATTATAAGATAAGATTAATTTGACAAAGGGCACATCTTTAGAGAATCGAGAGAATCTATTGTCTATATAATTTATCATCTATTCTAAAATTCCTATTATTTTGTTTAGATATCGGTGTATTCTTGTCTATAATAATTGTTTGTTGTTTCTAAACATTATTATATAAATAACTAGCAGTCCGCCCCGGCTTCGCCCGTGGTACATATATTTACGTTTTCTCTACATAAGAACCATCTTCGTACTTCAAGAATATAATAAAAAAAGAATTAACGAAATCGGTTCAGCCGTTCTCAAGTTATGCGCTTACCAACACATTTTGGGATTCATTTTTATATTATAGACTAGGTTTCCGCCCGCGGCTTCGCCCGCGCAGTCAAAGAAAAACCCGCATAGTTCCAGTTCCTTCCGGGAGTTCATTTCCGGGATTGTGTCATTTTCCCGGGATAAAAAGTAGCCTATGTCCTTTCTCGGGTATCAAAATATCTCCATACCAAATTTCATGAAAATTGGTTCAGTAGTTTAGGCGTGATTAAGTAACAGACAGACAGACAGAGTTACTTTCGCATTTATAATATAAGTATGGATGATCATATAATAATAAATAATATAGGACACCGATACATAGAAGTATGCTTTTATTTAATTTTACTAGTCATTCTAGTACTACCTACACTCTACAGGTTTGTTCATCATATTATACTGTACATAAGAATATCTCAACATTTGTAAGTAAAGTTTTACATTGAAGTTATTTTGTCGAATAAAAATGAAATAATAAAGTGATCACTTTAAAAACCCAAAGAAGTTTACAAATAACACGAACAAAAGTATGAGATCATCTACCAAACATACGTCTTTCGTAAATACATATTCAAAATGTTACCATAATTCATAAAATGTGTACCACAATAAAATCGTGATAGCGACGAATGAAAAATCGTAAAGTATTTTACGTGGGTTTGTAAACAGCAATAAATATGTTGCCGCTACTTGAAGACATTTTCGTCTAACATTCCGTACTCCGCTCACTTCAATGTAAATTTTATTTTTATGTTCTCCTAAGTAACTTAGCACGCTCGTTATTGTTGGACGTAAACGAAAAATTTTACAGAATTCTTGAATTTCTTTGTTTATTTTATATTATAACAATATCCTGAATCCATACAATATATTTTAATTGAAGAAATTATTCTAACTGTACTTTGTTGTCAACTATACCTTGCGTTTATTATCAAATTTATTCGACGGAAGTTTAATAAACTCCGTACGGAAGGTCATTTACAGTATTCACTATAAAATTTTTCAATGAATAATTAACTCAGCTATTATCCAATAAAGTTAATATATACCGCGATAATACCAGTGTTTTATAATAATATATGGCTATTAAAATGTTAATTTCGCCTTAATGAAAGCGGGTTTAGTTGTGTGTGCGTAAAGAGGGATTACCGAGGAGGCACTTTTTACTGCCTCCCTCCCGTTCCTCTAAGTTACGATGCTTGTTTTATTCTTGACTACCTTTAGTGCTTTCACTTGCCGAAAGGTTTTTCTTTTATTAAATTTTCT
The DNA here is from genome assembly GCF_061535395.1 of Colias eurytheme. NCBI lineage: Eukaryota > Metazoa > Arthropoda > Insecta > Lepidoptera > Pieridae > Colias > Colias eurytheme. The sequence continues at coordinate 3,964,371 of NC_142999.1, read as the reverse complement.
TATGTACGCACCTTTCTTTTATATGAAGATAATTTTTATTTTTCTCTGACCCTTGCGTGTTGGCCACAAAAATAAATACAACCTTCGTGTTGTTTTTAAACGCTTACAAAGTTATATTTATTGTTCCATCGTTTAAATGAAGTTTTATTCACAATAAGCAAAATCCATATTTCTCTCATTCAATACTTTCGTAACAAAATAGTATGTTTCACTTCGATAATTGAATGTATCTTCAAATCTAATTCTATCTCCACATCTCTCTTAATAAAGTACGAATTATTTAATAAAGTTTATTCAAAAGTGACGTCATCAAATCACGTCAAAAGACAGCCAACAAACAGCAAACAGTATCGAAGAACAGTAGTTTAACTCTCAGGTCGCTAACCAAGTTTATTAGACGACTTGGCCGCAGCACCGTATTCTCTAAGTTATAACGAACTGGTTGAATCTGACCGATTTATTTAGAGGTTTACAGGAACCAGGTATATTTGTCTGTTAGTTAGTATTGATGGTCTGTGGATCTCTTGATTATGACTGGCAAAGTAAATAGTAAATAATAGTAGTACCTAATCATATTGATCAATGTTTAGGATTTTGCGAATTTACAATTTGAAGAATCTTTTGTAATGAAAATAATGGATGTTTCTATTTATGAAAATTTTGTGTTATATTTGCTAATTACATCGGATCATTATAAGATTATTATATAGAGAGATTATTATATATTCATGGTTCTTTTATGGTCATTTGATAGGGAGAGCAAATCACCATACCTAGAAAATAATTACTTTTTGTACGTATTGCTCCCTTTGGACTTAGCGGTCACCGGTTCCAATTAAGTAATAAAAAACGTTATTTTGCACTTTTTATGTCACAGTTACTCCACGTGTAAATGTAACGAAACATTTTTACTGGATAAAATGTAGGTTCCACGAATTCAAGGCTGCATACGTGAATTTAATGAAGAAGTTTATGCAGGTCAACACATTTTTTAACCTACAATATTTATTTGTTAACTTCTGCTCCAGTGCCCTGGTTAATTTCTTTATTTTCACAAAATTTTTGAAACTGTACCTTCCATATTTATAGCCCGAGAGATGGACGATATTTCGGTTTTATTATTAAGAAGAAAATTAAAAAGATAGAACGATAAATCCAACAATCATTAAATGAATTGGAAAATTAAAGCGTTCCATTTACCGAGCAAAATTATGTAGGTCCGTATTATTCCTCGTTAAAACCTTTTAAAGAGATTAACGGTATTTTAATAAGGGCTTAATGTATGAGCGGATACTTTTGGTCGTTTTTGAATTGTGAAAAGATTTTCCTCAAAATAGAAATTTAATCACTTTGAAAAGGTTATATTTATTTGTTTCTACGTAATTGTTTCAGTTTGTGTTCTTATTTCAGCTTTTATTGTTTCTATTTTCTGATTTCGTAGTTCTTCTATTTATGTGTTGTTTTATTGTTAAGTCGTACAAAACTGATGTACTTAGAATTTATTGTTTTGTTGTAAACAAGTTGATTTTTTTTTTACTTAAGACTAATATTAATTTAAAGTAAACTCTTATCTCATTATTAACTATATCTTTTATTTATTTGGATTGTCACATCTATCGATATTTAATGTGTAATACCATGATCGTCTGATCGGCCTCATTCCTAAACGAGGCTTTTTTTTCTTCAATTGATATCTAATCTTAAGAAAAGAAATGCTCAAGTTATAGAATAAAAGTAGTAGGTACTATTTTTTTTGCGATTTTAAACACATTATACCTAATCTTAATTTACCAGGGAGAAGCGCCAGACACAGAAATAGGAAGAGTATTCGTGAACGACCCAGATGACTGGGACCTGCCAGACAAGCGGTTCATGTGGCTACCATCATATGAACAACGGAGTCCATACTTCGACGTGCATAGCAACACTGGGATGATCACCATGAAGGAGGGAACGCCTAATGGGACTTATTTGCTTCATTTTAACGTGAGTAAAGCCTACTAATTACTAATTATAATTAATAATTGTTACTTTTTAAAGGATTTAAAATTCTATTTATTTTTTACTTTATTTATTCCGGTGTATTGAATATTTTAAAATAAACGAGAAAATACATCTACATTAATACTGATTTAATTAATAAAGTAATTTTATCATCAAAATAAAGATATTTTTAATTAAATTGCATCAATTAACTGGATCATAAATGTTTTTTGAATTTACTATCATTTTAATCAAACACAGGATGTTGAATTATAAATTCCGATCCATCAAATATTTGTATAGAAATTATCGAAAACTTTTTGATTATATTTCATTTATTAAAGTGCATAAAAATGTCCGTCCAGTTATCGAATATTTTTGATACAATCTATCCAATTATATTCATGTTTATCAATCGTTAGTAATAATTCATTTATTATTTTCTACCGCATCGCTGTATTTTTTAGTTATTCTTGCCCCGTTTTAAAATAAAATTATACAGCAATCTATCGGCATGTCGTTTTTGTTCTTTATTTTGAACACAAAAGTTTTGGAGCGTACAAATATAGTTATCATAATGGTTTAGTTCCAAACAGTTAAGTATATTAGTTGAAAAGTTAAACCCCGACCAGTAATAGCTGTGAATATTTCATCAGCTCTCAGTCGTGGTACGTTTCTCTTGGATTTAGTGGCCGGGAAGTTAATAATTAAATGCTAGTATTTGCGGTGACCTGAAATTCCGCTCCTTACGTTCCACGCTTAACGACTCTATTGATTTTGCGAACACATTTGCGTTTAGATTTCTATGGAAAATGTGCATTTATTAACGCTTTTTTCGAGGGCTCCAGGTCGCCGATTTTAATGGAAAGCGTATTCATGTCGCGAGTTTTTCATGCACACGTAAACCGTTTACAGTTCTGAGTTCGCGTTAAAGGATCAGGGATTTGCATGTTTCCAAGAAATTGTCTTTGAAAACTGTTCTACACAATAAAAGTAGATATATAGTCACTTCCGAGTATTTTAAATCTCGAGAAACTGAGCGCTATTGAAGTTTAGATACCTCTTTATGCAACATCAGCACAAAGCATCAAAATTCAATTTTCTCACAATAACAGCAGTTTCCATTAAACTCTTAGCATATTCAAACAAATCTTGTGTATATAACAGTCTGAATAGGTCTCGTTGTAAACACTGCTGGCTCTTGGGAAAAATGCTCCGATGCAGATTGTAATATAATATTCTAAGCGTATAAATATCATGCTTCTTGCCCTCTGGGTAAAAACGCGTGTTCCTATTTATTTTAACGTTGTTCAGTATAATAGAACTATGTACTCGTCGTTGACTATGTTATTTTAAGTTTCGAACAACGAAAAAGTCAACTCAATTAAAAATATTCTAACAAATACCAGAAAAATATACATAGATAGCATGAAAATACAAAGAGAAATATGAATGGAATAACGAAGTTTTTGCGACCTTTCATATGCTAGGTACGGAATCCGAAAAACTAAATAAATGTTGCATATTATGCAATGTTATTTTCTGAACATGAATGATTTAGATCTTGCGTTTCCTTTGCGTGCATACGAAGTAGTGATTTGGTCTGGATAAATTTTTACTTCACCTAATGGATCTATATGTTTAAATTCTTTAAATTGGTGGAATTTTAGGATATCCTGATAGAAACCGTTTAACATAATATAACATTTAATTAAGTAATGCTCTGGGAGTAAAATTGTTTAAATTAATATTAGAATTACAAAAATGATGTAAGGTGATTTTAGGTTAACTTTTCACGCCATTATATTCAACATGTTTTTTGTTACATCTAAGTCACATGTAGAGCTAATAATTCGCTACCACTGAAAAGTACAACAACATTCACCAGCAGTATTTTTTTTTTGTTTTTACCAGATAAAACTAAGAATAACTACATACATTTTATTTACTATATAAGTGACTTAAACTAGTACTACATTCTTAAACATTTTTCCCATATAGGTGACAGAAGAGAACGAGCCTCTCGTACCGTTTCACTGGGTGGAGGCAACAGTCAATGTGACCATCAAGGAGATTCCCGAAGAAGCTGTGGATAAATCGGGTTCTATCCGGTTTGTTAATATTACAGCTGAAGAATTCATTGTTCCAGAAGCTGATGTGAGTATATTTTATTTTAAATAATGAATGAGTAATTTAAGGTTAGGAAGTAGGTATTTTGTTTGATAACGTGCATAAATAAGTTGATGATAACGTGCATAAATAAGTTGATGTACGTATATGCACGAATAACTTGACAAAGCAGGATGATACAAAGTGTAGTATTCTACATCATTTCATCTTTAATCAAATGTCCTTTAAGCAGAAGATAGTAAACTGAAACTTAAGCCGTATCATCCTTAATATGCAACAGAATAAGGCACATAACCGCTTAAAGTCTTACCACTATAGTTGGGTACTTAGTAGTTATAACCTATTATGAAGTGACGCGGCCCCTTAGTGCCTTCACGTCAATGGCTCAAGATTAATATTTTAATGATTAATAACATTGTAGAATTGAGATTTCTGAAGGCGAATGGAATATTAAGTGCTGTGTACTTAAAGACAATACATTGTAATTTAATATGGAGTGCGGTGGTCTATGTATTCATGTATTCTATAGAGCATAAACATAATAAGTTGAATGGAGATCTTTACGTACAACTATGTATGCTTTTATACGTTTTATTTGAATTTAAAATGCAATTTAGAAGCAATCAATGTACAAGTCAATAAAAGTCGAGTTGCGTATTTTTTGAGGTTTATATAGATTACGCTAACATTTCTCTCGTCTATTTTTTTGGCGAATACGTGCCATATCCTGACTTTTTATTTACCTCCACTGGGATTGAACCCCACCTCTCACGTAACGTTTGATGCAACTGGCAAAAACGTGTAAATGTTTTATTTTAATATTTACTGTTATTTCTTACGGCATAAAAATTTGTAGAGATAATTTAAGCTATTAACACTAGGTATAACTTATAGAAAATAACCTAATAAATTAATAGTTCGTATTCAATCTGACAATGTTACCTGTAGATTTCTTACAACAATACAAACCACCCTACAGAAACGAAGAGACAATTCAAACCGTTTACACAAAACAATATTTGCTATGACAACGATATTCATTCCCCATAAACAGTTAACTATCTTGCAAACTCCTCGGTACAGATCCAAATGAGACAATTTAACTCACAGTAACATTTGAACGTCTTATGTCAGGGTCGACTGAAACTTCTAGAAGTTGGCAACTCTCCATAAACGTAAATACGTCTTAAGTGACCGTTTAGTGTGTATAATGGCTTATACACGATAGAGACCACATTGTCACTGTTGCTATGAGTTTTAGGAAATAATACGATTCATGTTTAAAATGAGATAACTTATGTATCTACGATATTGTTCTAGGATTTCATAAAAAAAGCATAAGCTTAGTATCCGTCTACGGCATTGCTGTTTTTAAATTTTTGGTTCTATTGTTGACGATATAATTTTGCTATACTACGGCCTACGGCTACGGCCCTAATATATAATATATTAGGGCCGTAGCCCTTCCTTACTTAACATAATAAATTGATTGTTTAATTCATTATTCATTTAATAGATTACAATTTACGCTAACTCACAGTAGAGGACACCTGCTGCTAGTTCAATCATATCACAAAGCATTAAATATATTCTTTAAATACTATAAGCCACCATCACAATAAACGACACCATAAACACAATAACAGCGCATTAAGAAATGCACAAAGTTCTCCCGCTCTGCCGCCTTACTTCCCGTTTCTGGCGTTGCCAGTAATTTTTGCTCAACGCTCCTCATGTGACATGTCCGGCCCAATTCTAGTTAAGCTCCGTGTCAGAGATACGTTTTCCGCTTTTCAGGGATCTTGTATATTCGGTACAGATAGCCTCGTGGTTTCGGACACATTCCTCTGTGAACACGTTGAAATTGTACTGTTTATATTTAAGTGTTGATGGTTCTAAATGTTACGTATTCGCTTACGAAACTACATACCGGTGTATTGAATGTAGAAAATTTACTCAAAAACAATTTTAAGAAAATATAGCTATTTATCACATAACTTAACTCATTGATATTATTGCTGCGAAAAGATGCTGCCTGCGAAGAGAGCTGTGAAAGACAGTCAATCGCAGCTTCAGTTAATATCCTAATTTACTACTTATTACTTTTGAAGTGAAAACTTCTTTAGCGGCGTTGAGTACTTTTTCTGTAATGGGTATAAAATCTTAAACTCGCGTCAGGACACGTGACCTGATCGAAAAAGCGTAAGACGGATGGATATCAAACATGCTTAAAATAGATATGATAAGATCCTTCTCACACAAGCTATCCTCATAAATCTGTTCAACTTATAATTGTTTTTTTCCCAGGGTTTAAGCAAAAAGGACAAGCTGCACCGTCGCCTCGCTCAACTGTTCAACAAATCCATGGACAACGTCGATGTATTCACTGTGTTCAGTAAATTAACGGTGAAAGATGAATTCCTGGACGTCCGGTACTCTGCGCATGGCTCTCCGTACTTCGAACCTGAGAAATTGGATAGTATGGTCATTGGGATACAGGAAAAGGTGATTAATAATTGTTTTATAAACTACGGTTATTGTATATATAATTGTTCTATAAAGTAATGAAAATTGTGTTTATTCTGAATATATAACTGCCCAGCATAATGTTTAACCGATGCGTCTTATAAGAGTATATTTTTATGTTATGAAATAATAAAACTGACGAGTCTTAACATAGGCTAGGTTTGCGAAAACGTAGCAAGTTTTAATCTACTTAGTAAGAGATAATTATGTTAAAATGAAAGAAAATATTTCGAGTAAGTTGCGCGAAAAGAAATCCTCCATTATATCTACTTGAATATTCTTAACTTTATTTACCTGTCTTGAAACTGCCATTACGTCCAGAAAATTCAGCAAAGTAAACTATTTTTCGCTAAACTTTTATCAGCTTCGACAATATGAAGCTCTAATTACGTTCTCACGTTTAAAGTTGTTTAAAGTTTGCTCCAGGGAGTATTGTGGAAGGGACGAGAAAAATATTTTCCCAAAGCCTGCTACGTAACATTTGTAATGACCTCGTTAGTGACATAACGAGAATCGAAGCGCCGTGCAGTCAGCTTCAGGATGCGATTTTTGCTATGAAAATAGTTTTGTTGTATTTATTGAATTGAATTTACTGGGAATTATGTTGTGTGACGGTTCTTCGGAACTCGGTGATTTTGGCTGAACATAATATTTCTTTTTCTCTTGTGCGGAACTTAATTTATATTTAGGACAAAGTTGAGTTTGAGGTTTCAAAAAATGCGAAACATTAATAGGTGTGTATTATTTCTTGTGATCATTGATTTATAGAATGGTTCGGTCCCCATAGAAAACTTTAGTAAAAACATCTCGACATTAGGAATATAAATCAAAAAAAGCTTGCACTAAGCTTAAAAATTCATATTCATTATCCCTTTTTAGTTGGAAGAAGAGCTCGGAGCGAAAATCTACATGGTCCGAATCGACGAGTGTCTCATAGAGAAGGAGCAATGTGAGGATTCCTGTCGAAATGTTCTGATGAAGAACAACGTTCCCCTCTCAGTGTACACGAATACCACCAGCTTTGTTGGAGTCAGTGCGCGAGTGGAGTCGGAGTGCACTTGTGATGTGGAAGAACCACTTGTTTGTTTGAATGGAGGTGAGTGACTAATATTTCTGGATCGATCTATGTCTATAGTTAATTGGAATAATTGATTAAAAAGTGCCTCTTGATTGGGTCGCCGCATTGAAAGCCGCGATTAAAGCTATGCAATAAGGTATTATTATTGTTAACAATTATCATATTTGTCTGTCCGTCTTATTGCACTGATTATAGACCTTATGTTAGAAGTACATATTTAGAAACGGCTTTGCTTCTTGAAAAATAATGTTTTTCTTACTACGAGAAAACGAACGAACGAATTTAACCATCACAATGTGTGACTTTCCGTTACAAATATCTAACTACTTACAATTTTAACATCTTAACCGTATCTTTTTTCAATAGGTACTCCATTCGCGGACAAATGCGAGTGCCCAGAAGGCTGGAACGGGCCCCACTGTGAGCAGACCTCCATAGCTTTCCACGGAAATGGCTGGGCCATGTACCCCCCTCCCCCCGCCTGCCAGGAGGGACACGTGACACTCACTGTGACGTCACACTCCAGTAACAGTCTGATTTTCTACCTGGGACCATTGAGATATAATCCACTGCTTGATGTTCAAGGTAAGTTCTAGAAGGAATTTTATGTGATATGGAATAAATGTAAACTTTTAGGAATCTTCATAAAAAACCATGGCAGAATTGTGACCGCCTCCTTGGTGCAGTGGTTGACGCGTGAGCGTAACACCGAGGGTCCCTGGGTTCGATTCCCGGTGGAGACGAAGAAAAAAAATGTCTCGGTCTGGCAGGACGCAGAAGGCTGATCACCTACTTGTCCCTAAAGAAAATCGATCAGTGAAACAGATGTATAATGCATCTGCTCCTTACCCCACTAGGGGACATGGGACTTCAAATGGCAGAATTGTCGAGTAAAAGATGTAAATATTCTGATAATTTCACCATAAAACATATGTTTTCGGGATAAATAAATTGCTTTATATTTTACATCTTGAAGTTTCGAATGGCTTTCGAGATTTATGCCACGAAAGTAGGAAAAATGCAGTTACAAAACTATGAAAACAGTTTGAAATATGTTAACTGCCGCAAAGATATTTACTGGCAACAGATAATACAGATTTATACAGCTATTGTTGAAAACATCTTTAAACTGTAAGAAAGTTAAACAAATATGCCCAACCGTAAACAACGTATGAACATTGGCTTTAGTTTTGTCTGGCACGGATCGTAGCGGACTCGTTCGTAGCAAATATTTCTTTAGGCGGTGCCAAATTGCCAATCTAGTGAAGTGAGGTACTTAACACGATCGGAGTGATCTAATTTGTGTCGATTGCAACCAGCGCAAATAAAGTAGTTCTTGGATTCTAGATTTCTACTAAGCTACGTTCCGCTACGTCGTAGAACGGTTCTAAATTGAAGATATTGTCATTTTGTCTTAGCTTTAACGGTTGTAAATTGAATTCGACAAGGGTGGTAGAATTGTTACTTTTAATTGGATTTTTTTAACATTTATTTAAACGAATGAAATATAAACAACACCCTTATCGTCTAAAAAATGGCGTGCACGCTTTTAGACTTATTAAATTTAAAATGTGCGATAACCTGTATATATTCTTGATGATAACAGAATTATTATATTTTAAATTTCGCGTGATTTCAAACAAATATCAAATGTGACAACGTGTGAAAATTTGAAAGCTTTAGTCAATTGAAAAAATAATGTTACACTGCAATATGTTATAATGCCTATAACTTCCTTGAAAAGTAATTATACATAGTGGCTTTCTGTGTTATAACTTTTTTTATTGTTCTACGTGACGTGATAAAGTTTATGACGTCACGTGCACCATGGAACGTTCTGGAGTTTTCGCAATGTACTTGATAAAATGTTTACATAAACAAAATAACAAAATATTCAATCAGTAATTTAATATAAATTCGGGGTATATTTATGCAATAGTTATACTGTAAATTTCAGAATTAATTAAATATACTCGTATACCATTATTTTAAACGGTTTCAGACACATACACGATAAATGAAGAAGGTACAACTCAGTCGATGTATATTATTATTTTTAATAATAACATTTTTTAAATAAGTTATGGAAGACAAAAAAAAAACCTATTACTAAGTTGCAATACAACAGATAATTCAGAAAACCTAGTTCACTCAGTCGACATTACCATCTTTAATACCGTGCAGCTTTGTCCGAAAATTTTACATTTAACATTAATTACAAAGTTTAATCTCCGCTAAAGTTTGCAACACAAAATTCGGCTATTGGCAACCCAGTTAGCCCAACGCAGTATTAACTAAAGTGACTAAAACCAACTTAACAATGTTGCTAACAATGAATATGTACGATTGTTACGACTTGAGTAATGGCTCTACGGCTCTTTAATACTAGATTTACTATTACACTGTAATAAAAACTTGTCACGTAAAACTCTGATTTTAGTACATGTTATTTCATTTTGGTTGCCATTTTTAGAGCCAAACATCGATACACTTTTTCTCATTCGAAAAAATTTCTTTGAACTATTTGCGTGTAGAAATAAAACAAAATTCGAAGTTCGAAAGTTTATCGTGTCTCTTGCAAACTTTTAATTTGTGAATTACAAAGTTAAATATACACAAATGTATCTGACAGAATGACATCTATTTCAGGAACGCACTTGTCTAATTTTATCCTCGACTTAATTAACATTTGTGTTTGGTATCTTTTCAATTCTTTGAAATTTCAAATCTACTCTTAAGGCAACAACCACAACTTATATTTTACAAATTAGATTTCCACCCGCGGCTTCGTCCGCTTTGTCTTACACCTAATAAACTATATACTAAAACCTTCCTCTTGATTCACTCTATCTTTTCAAAACAGCATCAAAATCCGTTATTTAGTTTTATAGATGCCAACTATACATACATACAGACGAAGCGACTTTGCTTTTTACTACATACTGATTATATCAACCATCTCATTATTTGCCATATACAGAAAGTTTAAACGAAGGGCCATAAAAACGTAATAAACCTCGGACACACTTCTTACATAGACTCCGCTGCTAGTCGCATGGAGTAATGATTTTTTAATGATTCCGTAATGACTGACAGTCAGGTTATGATTTACGAGCAATCGCGTGATATTCCCTAGTAAATACATTATCACGTCTGTTATTTACGACGTTAAGTAATATCAAATTCTCGACCTTTATCATTACAAGGCATTGTATTTGTATCTGACATCTACGTGCGCTATACAAGGCGCGCACGCAATCTATAATTATTAAACGTTTTAATACAAAAATCAATTTATTATCATTTGTTCCATGGTTGAACCACTGCGTTTTAATAAAACTATGGTTTGAATTACTACATAATACGTTAACATTTTTCCTTTCAAAGCTAGCTACATTTACATTAATTACATTTCAAAACTGATAAGGGCAAGTAGAAGTATAGGAATTTATCGATGTGTTTTATTTCGTCCGTGCAATCATTACCTAATACATAAATTTGTACGATTGTTACGACTTGAGAAAATAATAATCATTTAGTTCCATAAAATTACCACATAATTGAATATGTGGTCTGTATTCTATTGTTATAAATATTATTAACTAGATTTCCGCCCGCGGCTTCGCCCGCATTTTCAAAGGAAAACCCGCATAGTTCCCGTTCCCGTGGGATTTCCGGGATAAAACCTATCCTATGTGTTAATCCAAGTTACCCTCTATATGTGTGCTAAATTTCATTGTAATTGGTTCAGTAGTTTTTACGTGAAAGAGTAACAAACATCCATACATCCATACATCCATACAAACTTTCGCCTTTATAATAGTATTATTAATTTTATTCATAATTTATATCATGTAATTAATAATATTTCACGTCAATATAATCTATATATTATAAAAATGAAACCCGTTTCGCGTTGTCACGGTATCACGCGTGAATGGGTGGACCGATTTCGATAATTCTTTTTTTATTATATTCCTTGAAGTACGAGGATGGTTCTTATGTAGAGAAAACGTAAATATGTACCACGGGCGAAGCCAGGGCGGACCGCTAGTAAGTAATATAAATTACAAATTATCAATTCATCTATATTTATTTAAATATGTATAACTAATGTTTGTTTGAATACTTTTACCTTCTACTTGGTGGAAAGATAAAATCGGCAAACAATTAATTCTCCCCGGCGGCAAAACATTTTCTTACCCGTCTTGACACATTGAAATTTAATTATTTAAGGAACTTTGTTTGGGTGCTTTAATTATCACAAATTTGCTACGTTTTCGTATTATTTTACCTTTTAGTTTATATTAGAATAATGAACAATACTCCTAAGTATTAATTAGTATATTTAAATGTAAGTATTAACGTTGAAATGTATAAGATAAAGCTTTGAATTTATGTACATCAAATACTCATTCAATCTTGTATTTTATAACTAGCATTCCGCTCGCGGCTTCGCCCGCTTTTTCTAAAACCAAATAAATGGGATACTAAAACCTTTCTCGAGAATAACTCTCTCTATTAAAAAAAAACTGCATCAAAATCCGTTGCGTGGTTTTAAAGATTTAACTACTTTGTTTTATACTATGTAGTGATGATAAACAAAATGATCAAGCTCAAACAAATTGTTTATTATGTATTACATTTTTTATTATTTGGTACAGAATGTTCACGCATAAAAATATTTCCTTAAACATGCGTACCCCGCTTGAATTTCAGCCCAATATTGAGGTTATTCGCACACTGTGTACATAACAGCACTTGTCTGGTGTTATAAGCTTGCAGCTAATTGGAACACCATTAACTTCATAACATCCCGCAAAGTGTAACGCTACCATGATGTAATTGCATGCGTTTGTATACATCAAGTTTTCTAGTGTCTAGTTTACGTGTTGGTGTTTGGTGTAAGTTTGATATGGGATGGGACCATTGAGGTATTATTACATGGGACTAGATTTATGGTATTGTAGGTATTTTTGCGATTTATTTGAATTAGCTTTTCATTCCTTAGATAAATTTTATATTATTTTAATCTGATCGGGTTTATTCCTGTAAAATATTCAGTCACACAATTATTTTGTACTAGCGGTCTGCCCCGGCTTCGCCCGTGGTACATATTTCGCAATAAAAGGTAGCCTATGTTCTTTCGCATTTATAATATTAGTTGGGATTTTATTCCAAATAATGTTAACCACCACCATGTTTATGATTACTTCGGATCAGTTGCTAAAAGTGACGACATTTAAATTAAGTGAAACAAACTGAAGATGCATTTTATGAATAAAATTTGTTGCCTTTTACGTACAGTTAATGACATAGCAAAAATAAATACAGACACTTGAATATTAACATACCAAGGGAATAGCAACAATATCTTGTTACACTATGTTTTATTCAAATAACTAGCAAAATATTTAAAAGCAAACATGACTCTGTAAAGCTAGTTTCCAGGAACTAGTATTTGAAATGCTGCCTGTATAAATTTGTAAGTTTTACCATCGCATTTGTTATGCAAACAAGCCAATGTATCTTTTTTGGTCAAAATCTTTTTCTGCCATATGTTTATGTTATTCGTTGTCCAATCCATGAATATTAAAGCGTAGGTTTTGCAGTCCCTTATCTAGGGGATACACAGGTTATAAATATAGATATAGTGAGTTTTAGTTTATGCTAAATATATTTCTAAAGAGTAGCATTTTGGCTTCGTGAAGAAGGAGATTAATTTATCATATTCGATAAGTGGATCAGGATGATGACATGGATGGATGGAGACATGTAAATATTATTGATTTAATATACAGATAAAAACCAGATTATTCAAAAAGTTTATGGGTAAATTCGTGTAAAAATTAATACTAAAGGTTTTATCAGAGCTTGTAAAAGCATCGAAAAAAACTCACGTGCATTACTAAAGATGAAAAATTCAGTGGAACCTTTATTCACCCTTTTTTACTATCGGCACATGTAATATGTAAAAAAATAAATTCAGTGGACCCTTTATTCACACATTTTTAATTATCGGTAAATGTAAAATGTAAAAAAAATATTGTGATTGTAATTCTTTGTTTCAGATTTCATGTCTCTAGAATTGGTTGATGGATACCCCGTTTTGCTGATCAACTACGGCTCAGGAACAACGAAGTTAAACAATAGCGTGGTGTTTGTTGCTGATGGGAAACCACATCTGATAGAAATTGATCTGATGAAGAGTTCCATAGAAATGTTCGTGGATAGATGTAAACTGTCCACTTGTATGAGCCTAGGTGCTCCCACTGGGCCGAGAGAAATTTTAAATGGTGAGTTATGAGAATACTAGCAAAAAAATTGAAATAATTTAGTGGATTTTTAACAAAAATGTACGTATGAATTTGGAGAAAATTTTTTAGTCAGTGTGCAATAATATTTTCCGTGGGATTTACCGGAAATATAACAAGTGAATACTATTATAAAACTCATAATTTTAGTTTTGAATTTTATCGAGCACATTCCATATTTTATTGAAAAATAATTTGAAAGTAGTTTTAACCTGAACAATGTTTTGTTTAACATTTGTGAAATATTTCAATCACACACATTACTGTTTTACATTTTCTGCACGTTAACATACCCAAAAATTACATAAATAACACAATATTTCTCATATATATTACTTTTCTATGTGGTACATATTTTACCAAAATTTTGCTTTTTCCAAATATTCACCTGTCAACAATAAATACTAGTTTCATACACATTTCATACACCAATTATTATATATTCTAACCTAAAAAATATTACAGTAAACGCGCCTTTACAACTGGGCGGTGTGAGTGTGGACCTGGACGAACTTGCACATTCCTTTGGTTGGAAACACGTCCCCACCAGCCAACATTTCATGGGCTGCATCAGTAACTTCACTTATAACGATTATGTGAGTATTTTTTTTTTTCTATAATTATCTTCGATTCTTTTGGTATCCTAAAAAATTCGTCAATTTGCTCGGTGTTTAAAATTCGATTCATAATTTCAAAAACACTAACTGAGCAGTGCAGAATTTTTTATACGAAAAAATATTTCATTTTTTATTTGATGGATGTAATTAAAGGTAATAGTATCTAATCTATAGTAATAAATAATTGATTTGAAATTTAATAATGCTTTCCTACTGTTATAATATAGGCACTGATGAATAAAAATAGTTTAGTTTCATCGAAATATTATATTCGCGAAAAAATTTATATTCTCACAATAATTAGATTATAAATAGAAATCTAATCTTATCATTCCCCGAAAAATTAGGGAAACTTGATAACTCTTTAATATTAATGAATAAATCGAAAAATCTACAAAAGAAAGGCTTCAAATATAAGATTACGTGCCTTTTTAATTTTAATCACGTCTTGTCTTATGGATTCATATAATAATATAATAGTACGGTGTCTCATATATAGTTTTTTTTTATATATTTATTTCTATATTCGGTGATAGTTATGGTAAAAAAGTGAGTTTAAACCTGTTCTCACCACTCTCTCCCACTCTATTCACCACTCTCTCGGAGTATTGACTCCCACTCAAGAGTATTAAATGCGTAAGCGAATCGTAAAATACAGCATTATATTTCCAAGGACAATAACGAAAAGCCTTGTTCTACAAAATGTCTACCACCATACAGTTTTTTCACGTATAACTAAAAAAAATTACCTTAAAATACATGAAATGAATCTGTTTCATATAAGAGAAGATAATAATGAGTTCAGGTACAATGTTTTTATTGATAAATAAATCTTTTTGTATAGATGTACAACCTGGGCAGGCCATCGGTAGAACAAAACGCGGACCCGGGCTGTCAGAAGAGCGTCTTCACGGCGGTCACCTTTGGGATCGACACTAACTTCCTCGTGGCTATACTTGTGTGCATCGCTATATTAGTCAGTAAGTAAATTGGCTGTTTTTCCTTAATATTAAGTTAGGCGTAATGTTTTTGATCAAAAGATTAGTAACCTATGAGCATCCGAATTTTTATATGGATGTTTTCCTTAAATAGTTCTTAAGCTAATTGTTTATTTTTTGTGTTCATTAAGGGGAAATTATTATAAAATATGTCTTCTAAAACAGAGAAGAGAACAGAGAGAAATTTCCATTTTTTTTGGGTAAAAGTAGCTAAAAAGCTACACTTGAATCACGAGTTGATTTTTGTTTTGAATAAATATTGAAAACTTGACTTCATTCTTGCTTAAACTACGTAATACATATTCTAATGCATGAATATGCTATTTTTACACAATTGATTACTCTTGAGAAATAATTTTAAATATATTCCATGATCTTAAACATCACAATTAATAAGCCCTTATGGTCAAATATTCCACATGAATTTCCTAAATAACCTTACCCCTTTCTTTCAGTACTCCTCCTAGCGGTAGTAGTCCACAGACGTCGGGCAGATGCCTGGGCAGAAAAGGAACTAGATGACATTAGAGAGAACATCATCGCATACGAAGATGAGGGTGGTGGTGAGGGTGATGCTGGTTATGACCTGCATGTGCTGCGGCAGATGTATGATGGACCACCCCCAGAGACTGATGTCGCGTTTTTACAAGCGCCTGGTGAGTTCTCGAACATTCTAAAACACGATTGTGTTACATATCAATTGGGGTCAGATGAATGACAGACATGTTCTTTCGCCTGCAGTCAGCGCCTGCTTAATTCTCAAATATTCTAGAACAGTGTAGTATATGACATGCATGTACTGCGGCAGATGTATTATGGACCACGCGTCGCGTCGTCCACAGATGTCGCGTTTTTACAAGCGCCTGGTGAGTTTCCAACGTTCTAGAATGTTCTAGAAGGTTCTAAAACGTGATTGCGATATGATCGGCATGTGTGGATTTATGACGGACCGCCAGACACTGATGTCGCGTTCCTGAAAGAGTGTGTTGTCGAACGTTCTAGAACATTCTAATAGTATAGAATACGCAGATTGGTTTATGTGATGTGTATTGATTCTTCTTTAGACCATAGTTAAGTGTTTCTATATCAACTTTGGAAGCACTCCGGTTTTCCAGAGTACCTACTATATAATATTGCACAATTTACCCTTCCTAACGCTATTAAAAATGGGAAATTTGATACGTCCACGGTATTTTGTATCTGGCAAAATTTTCCAGAATTTAAAAACAATTTACTTAACATATTTTCTGTTCCTAGGTGTAGTAGGCGCAGCTCCAGATATATCCGGGTTCCTAGACGACAAGAAGTCAGTATTAGACCGCGATCCGGAGATCACGCCGTACGACGACGTGCGACACTATGCGTATGAAGGTGATGGGAATACTAGTGGATCCCTGTCTTCGCTTGCTAGCTGTGAGTATCTGTTTAGGGATATTATTGGTCTTAATTAGAAAATATTGAAATATAAAATTACTCATACGAGGTAGAATTTACTTACTAAATACCAGGGAAATAGCTCTATGGATATACCTAATATTTTAAAATAGCTCTGAGCTGAAAACAACTAGGTACTGTATTAATGCTTCAAATAGCTAATTGATTGATTAATTTTAATATTTGAAGTAACTAAACTAATTTACCTGCAGACGCATTGGTCACTACTTTGTCTGTACTGTATAATAGTTTTGATATATTTGGCATTGATCTCCAATAAAAACGTCATTTCAATATATTATGCCACTTAAAACCATTTGGTTAAATGTGTAACATGTTATATCGGACATACTAATTCTGACCAAAAACTGGACCACCTTACGAACATACTTTTCCCGTATCAAAGTCCGCACTTTACCCCACACAAGCTAACGCAGCCTCAATGCTGTAGGTGTCACTTACTTTGGCCCACCGCCCGGTGCACATGCCAAAATCGATTTATGTAAGTGTTTAAACAGTGTTGGCACGACTCAGACTTATTTCACACACTCGGCAGCCGAGGTTTTTGGGGAATTAAACAGTGTGCTAATTAACTTTGGGAATATCTCTTTAGCTTAAATATACGCTGCAAAAAGTCGGAATTAATGTCTAAATTTTTTCCTAAGCTTAGTAAAAACTTGACTAAATTTAGGAAAATGTTTAGATTTAGAGTCCCTGACCTAAAATGATATTCATGATATTTAAATGTAGAACAAATCGAGAAAAACATATCGAGCGAAGCCAAATTGAAACAGCGAGTATTTGAAAACTCGGAGTGACTTTTAAACTTTTTATTAACTACTTCTCAATCATTACTGTAATTGCCGCCATGTTTCAACTGCGTTCGCATCGCTACGATTTAATGAGCCGCATGACGCGCAATACGTAACGAATAATTGAGTTTATTTCCCCTGTTTAAAATACATTTTGATGGTGGCCGCGCAACGTTCACGGATGATCAATGTAAATACACTATCCCTTTGTGGAAATACGTCAATCTTATTTACGTTGAAATATAGACATGTTCATATTTGAGCTGTTTGAAATCGCATGCACGATTGTAGCACTTGATTAGCTGGCGTATCATAAATTTATGGTAGTGATAATATCGTGCTATTTGCAGAAACTTGGAGGTTATAATTTATGACTTTAATCAAGTTAATTGTGTGGTCGATGTTGTGAATTAAGATAAATTAAATAAAGCTTTTTAGTGGCACTACATATTTTTACATCATATTGAAACTATTTGTCGTAACTCACAATTTATATTATTCTCTTTGCTTATATTATATACCTAGTAGTATATAATGTGTCACATTTACAGTTACAATTGTATTTAAATGTTAGGCCGCCTATCCATCTGCAAGAAAACTTCCGCAAGAAATGTCCGACAGTCTGTCCGACAGCAACTTGCAAGTCTACTTGCAAGTGGAAACGCGGAATTAATAATTTAAATAGCTTTCACTCCTACGCAACCTCTTATCCATATGAAGTTAACATGACATTGATAACATTGCGTTATTTCAGGAAACAAAGTGTCCTTTATAATTAGAACTTGTTTTTATTTATATTTATTTCCAAATCTGCTATACATTTAGGGTGCTTTACTAAAATAACCTCTTCTCCACAGGCACGGACGACGAAGACCTAAAATTCAACTACCTATCCACCTTCGGGCCGCGTTTCCGCAAACTGGCCGACATGTACGGCGACTCGGACGACGAGCGGCCGCACGAAGAGTCCTGGTGCTAGCAGCGCGCTTGGCTCGTGTAGCCACTATACGTCACATTCCTGTAGACACTTAGTGACATGCGAAACCATGTTAAACCGTGTGAAACCGTGTGAACCTTGGTGAAACCGTGTGAAACCGTGCGAAACTTGGTGAAACCGTGTGAAACCGTGCGAGATCGTGTGAAAACGTGCGAAACCGTGCGAAACCATGTGAAACCTTGTGACACTGACTGTAACGCGTTAGATCGTGCCTATGCCGTGTATGTGACCCCACCGGATGAAGTGTGATATCGTCACATGCTGTTCACCTTACGGTGGGCAGATGGAAAAATGCTGCATAAATCAATAACATGCGGGTTTTTATTTAGACGGAACAATGTAAACAAGCTTACTGTACGTTTTAAGGATAGTGCAAATTTTATTAAAATATATCGTAGTGTATTTTCAGCGTGTCTATCCACACCCTTCGTCAGTCGCTTATAAGAAATTGCAGGTAAATTTAACCAATCGCCGGTACCTATTCCTAGTGAATAATATTTTGTTGGACGCGGCATTTTATGTGGCATTTTTCGAAAGCAAATGTTAATATGTTTTAAGAAATGACTGATTTGTATCGTTGTTTAGGCATCGTTGTAGATACGCCTAAATTATTTCTTGTATGTAATTTTTATATATAAAAAATAAGGACATTACTTCTAACTACGCTAACGTTAAGGATACTGTATGTACTGCAATTTTTTGTATGGTTGTAAATTATTCGGAAAAACGTAGTTCTTGTAGAGTATTATTGTTTAGCAGCATTTATGACAGATAGCAGTATGAATTAATTATTAAGTGCCATTTTTTTTCGATTATATGTATTGAATCGTAAAATTTCCTATCACTTTTGATTCATTTTAGAAAAATTATTGCCAAAAATTGGTTAAACTCCCGCCCATTTCGTGGTTGATTTGTTTAAACTTTAGTTTTAAGTTTTTTTTTTTACTTTTTTATGTTAATGACTTTGTCAAGCGTTGTTTATACAATTGATTTGTAACGATATCGTCCAATTATTGATATGGTGCATTTGAAATAAAAGTTTTAAATTGAAATTTTAGTTTCTTGTTAACGGACCTTCACGATTAGTGTTCATGTTTCGAGAGACACAAAATTATGAAACAACACAATATAGATTTAGTATTCCACATTAGGACTAATTGTAAATATGTATATTGCATTCTTGTTCTTACTTATGTATAAGTAATTTTTATATGACTAATGTAAGGCGATTGTACAAGGTGTCTTATTATTATGCATATCAACGAATTGTATGAACTAACCGTAGTCTTATATCCCTACATTATAAACATCTCTTGGTGTCTATGATATCCATTACCATAAATATACGTGAAATACGTTTAACATTGTGTTATTCATCTTAACCTTTAATACATATGAATAAAACACATTTCATCCACGTATTATTTTATTTTTATAAGACAAAGCTTGCTTGACGAAACTGCTAATAGTCGAATCATTTTCTACATTTATTTAACCGAAGCCCGACTTTAATCTTTATACAAGACGTTGGTACAGAAAATATAGTTCCTTCGTTAAATAGAAAAATCATCCGAGTCGAGGCAAACCTACTTCTTATAGACTTTTACTCGCTGGCAGCTGTATTTACGCCTCTAATTAAACATTTGGGTCATAGCTTTGCGCCATTAATCTTTTTGATTTATTATGTCCACAAAGACTCGTATGGGCTCTAACAGCCATAAGTATTATTAAGCACTAATTAACACGTCCATGAGCTTCATTTATTTTAAATCCCATCTAGGTTTTCACTAATCAAACATTTTCCAGTGATTGTTTCCAATATTTATCTAGAAAATGTTGTAGCGTTGTTATGTTTATTATGATTTGTTGTTCGTAATATGATTTACGTTTTATAATTTTAGCGAATTTGGCGCCTAATTTGACATTGACAGCTTGAAATGTCATAGACATTATTTTTACACTGTAGTAAAAACGATCTCGTATGTCAACTTACGTACCATAAATTATTATATTTTAATTTTTTACTTAGTTCTTAGTAATAACTAAGGCAGCTTCTTTTGTATTTTTATTAGTATCCAATATTTTGCGTACAAATAGTTTAAGTATCAAATTTTCAAGCGAGAGCCGTTTGTAGTTTAAGTAAGTATAAGTAAGTGTTTCTAATTTCTACATTCCATAAAGAGCAAATTCATTACTGTTGATGTATTTTACAGTTTACTAATATTAATATCGGATCAATTATTCGTACTTAGAAGCCGATGGTATGTGTACAATTACACAATCGTTATTGTGATGAAAACCACTGCCATGAGAATTTTTAGAATAAATTGTAATACTTTATGATCTCTTATAATGTTTAATTATATCAAAAAGTATTTTTTTAAAACTAACGGCCTCACTTTTTGATTATTTTAATCCATTATTTTTATGATAAAGGGCCTATAATTTCTTCTTTTTTTTTCTAATAGTCCAGTTGAACTAAATAAATAACAAATATGAGATCATAGAGTATAAACGTAATGATTTAAGTGAAGTACCTAAGTGTGTTTGTATTTTAAGTCTATGCGATTGCGTGTTGATGTATTGTCTATGAAACATTTACAATAAGTATATTATGCAGTAATTTGTACATAATTATTGCGAATGTAGATAGAATCAATTGTTTTTGGTTACACGGATGTATTTATATTAGCTTTAAATTTGTAAGTAGCAACATTGCCTTTACCTATTGTACTCTTGGATAATAATAGTTTTTTAGATGATTTTTGCGAAGTTCCAAGCATTTGATAGTCATAAATATTCACTCCGCAAATCTTGCTTTGTGCGCGACGAGCCGAGAGGTCGGGACTCGAGATGTTAGCGTGATTCTTTGTGAGATTGTTATGAAAATTAGACTTTTAAAGCGGAGTTTTTGAATTGGTTAGGTTTTCCACGTATTATTTTTACTAAAATTTAGCACTGCAATAATTTTTGTTAACGTAGATAGGTAATATTTATACTACATTATCTATGAATTAAAAATGGTAGGTACGAGTCGTACGACTCTCATAATCTGTGTAATCAAAAGCAAAACGAACAGATGGGATCGAATGTGTGTAAAAGCAAGCCTGTAAAAGAAAGAAGTATTTAATGCGTAGGTTTAAACAGAAAGATGAGTCCGACTGAAGATTGTCATATTAATTATATAAATTAGCGTAAGGACCTATAATTTTTAAATTGTTTATATAGAAATAAAAATATTCAATTCAGCATTGAAATAAAGTGATGATATTGAATTTTGTTTTTATTTATCGCCTACCTCAAATAAACAGTTAAACTGTTCTCATTATAGAAATAACGCGCGACGGAGCGCGGGCAATTATTTTATCTGTGACTAAAATATGAAAATTAACTTTATATTTGAGCAACAATAGTATAGTTTGGTCCCGAATCGCGACGGTAGCACAATGCAATAGCGTAAATGGGTAAACCGCACAACAAAACTGAAATTTGAGTAAACTAAGTAGTTTGGAAGCAACGACCCTAAAGTTTATGGCATTACAGCCAGCGGCCAGCGTTGAAATATTGTCAGTTTAGTCTGTTAAAACAATATAAGCATTTGATTTGAAATGGGTTGTTGGAAATTCTAAAATCGTTTATTTTGAACTCGGTAGCTATAAATTTTAGAAACATGGTTTAATTAATTGACTATAATCTATTTCTAGTAATACGTGAATATCATTTAAATGTACATTATATTTTGTAGATTTCAATGCTAAAAAGTTATCGAGTTAGTCGAATCCGTAATAATTATAAAAAGAACGATATCCATCACCCATTAAGCACTTAAATATTAATTTTATTCCATTTCACAATAATTGATTTATTTCGTTAAAACTTTACCTTGTTGTATTTCGATGATGATGCTATGAAGAATGGAAAATAAATTTAAAGCAATGTTTCTATTTTATCGGAATTGCACGCGTTGCCTGTACCTACTCTGTAAAAACTGCTGAACAGATATAGATGCAACGCTCCTATAACTCTTTGATTAAAATTGACAAAGACTTGCCTGTACAGAACATCCAGGAATGTAACTAAATCTTTTGGCAGAGGGCAGTGGCATAGGTGAAAAGAAGACGCAGTAAGGAAAAGTCAGACGGAGTCCGACATCTACCCCAGGGGTAAGTTATGTAACATATCCTTAAGGGGTAGTATATGTTACATAACTTAAATCTGGTACAATATTCAGCCCTCCTAGTCAAGTGGCTTTCTGTTAGCGTAGCGTTCAATAGAATAGACTACGAATGTATGAGATTGACGTAACCTGTAGATACGTTTATCTACAGCCTATTAGTCGTAGTCTATTCTATTGAACGCTACGCTAACAGGAAGCCACTTGACTAGGGGGGCAAGTTCATTGACCAATGGGGTCGTCACATATTGTTGTCCAATAACAAAATAACTCAACGCGTAACTCATTGTTTATATCGCAATAAAACACTGCGTCTAGACTGGCTTATTTAGGTTTCAATTCTAATGTTAATCCCTGTCGTCTTGGCAGCATTTACGTATAAATCTTCTCTCCGCAAGCAAAAACTAGCTAAAGGAATTTTAATAAATATCTTCTCTATTAAAAGAATAGGTCTTTTGTATAAATTCACATAAATTGTTCTACACACTATTCAGCAAATATGTACGGTACTTTATTACAATCCTAAAGCCTGAATAAGCTTAAATTCGAAAATTAATCTGTTTGAGATTATGCATGTGAGCAATGTGTTTGTCTCTCTTACATTCAATAAACGGACGCGCTTACATTAAATATCGATCCAATTAAATTCCGCCTAGAATAACATTGCACTCAACACTCAAACAGCAATATTCTGACGCTAGTTTTAGCCAATATAGTTAAAATATATATATCAGGTAGCTGTTATGTTATAAAGAGGTAAGGTCGGTTTGTGGCGTAGGGACCTCTAGATCTACTGAAACTGTTTTAAATTTATTTTACCACTAGAAAGCCACTTTAACGTAGGCGACTCTACAATAGTTGAGCAAAAACACTACGATTTTATTACAATTACATATATTTTATTTTGTTTTCGTCAATCCAAGCAGAGCCGGGACTAGCGACTGGTAAATATTCTGGATCGACGTTTAAGCGAACATTGGCGGTACCAAATAATTTTCCTACCCTCATCCCTTTTAAAAAGTAATCTTCCCACGCGCCATCGCCGCGTGAATAATTCACTTTCATAGACATCAATCGTTGGATGCCTGGACATGTGTTACAGGCCAACATCCGAACGGGGAGAATTCTCAGCATTTTGCCTTTAAGCAAAAATTTTAGTTAACTGAAAGAATAAGTTAGATTCTGTGAGGTTGGGAAGAGAAGTAATTTTTAACTTAATTTACTAATTTTAACTAGGTTAGTTTAGACTTGTTTAGGAATTTTAAGCAAACCAAATACTTACAGACGAATTAAGAGAACTTTGATTGCCGAGTAGGTAATTTATTTATTTTCAACCAGATGTTTATAAGATAACGTTTGGAAATAAAATATGAGGCTTAGAAGCAGCAGCTTGACATAAATTCTATTCAATTTCTTAGCTAAATATCAAGGTGCCTATCTGCATAAGAACTGTCTTTAAAACTTGCCCAGTTGTTTATTATCAAGGGGCGCTATTTCGCGCAATGATCTGTGTAAATTGCCGTACTCGACTCTGTGGATTTGGTCAAAATTGGATCGGCGCCAGCAGCCTTATTCCGTGAAAAATGATTTTTTTGTGATTCACTCCCTTGGCATTGCGAGGCTTGTAAGGTTTTAAAATCCATTAGCCTTCCGGAATTAGGCACCTCGTGCGGCTATGGTAATTGGTTTCCCAGATTATAATGAGTTCCATTTCTTCTGAAATGACAGTTATTTTTCAATTTTGTTTTATGTTTGGTAGAGCGGTACCTAAAAGAAGATACTTTTTGTAAGGCAGAGAAATTTAAAGAAGGTTTAGGTTTAATTTTAAGGTTTATTTTTTCATACCTAGAATTATTCGAGCTGTCAGTGCCTAACCGTTTCGTTTATGATGGATTTAAATTATGTAGGTATGTGTGAATCGGGTTTTACTTACAGTTAAGAGGCCGTATCGATTTTAGAGTGATTTTTGACTTGTTTCTGTAATTCTTTAGGAGCTCGTTTTAGAAGTTATGTTTATGTACGGGATATTGTATATGTTAGCTGTATGTAGTTATACGGGAGCGCAAATGCTGTTACGGCGGATCTATATAATCGAAAATTCTAGAGAACTTTAAATCATTAAATTACTTTCATAAAACATAGTAGTTAGTTTTTTTTTTATACGAGCTCCTAAAGAATTACAGAAACAAGACAAAATCACTCTAAAATCGATACGGCCTCTTAAAGTAAAGTATCGATATAATATTCCAACTTAATTTTCTTATCTTACAAAATTAGTGGACATATTTTATTATTCGAATACAGCTTATATAAATAAAAGAAAACTTCCTAACAACCTTATAATATCTGAATGTCAAAATTAGAGCAATAATTTCCATTCTTCCACCAAAATATAGCACAGTTTGTTTCTTACTATATGATTAAAAAACCCACTATACTAATTCATTCCGCGGCATTTAATTCAAATGGCCATTTCTTTAGAATATTCCAGCAAAAAAACATTCTACCAACATTTCAGCATGTGATTATAAGAGTATGTGGTGTTTATGCAAAGCACGCAATTAAAAAACTCACAAGTTATAGTTCGCGTGTTCGTAAGCTTAATAGTGATTAATGCTATGCCACCTCGAACAATTGCTTCTTAGAATAACGCATTCAGTTCAAGAAAATTAGATGTGATTGTTGAAATTAAAGCGCCGTTGGCAGAATCGATAAGAAAAGTAATCAAAGCCCTTAACTTTGACTAGGATTAACTGACAAGTTTATCATCATTTGTGACCTATCAATCTTTAGTCTTAGTCTCGGGTGGAAGTAATCACCATATTTTAATTGTATGTCAACAGATAAAATTAAATGTTGAATAGAAAATAGAAACACGAGTCGAGTAAAATAAGTAGGTACCTAGTGTCCCTTCGTCCAGCATACTCACCATGGAATCCTGATATTTCATGAATGTCAAAAAACTGTTCTGAAATAGTGCTAAATAGTGCCCAAAGGAAAAAAATAGTGCTCTTGTACTTGCGAAGTTATAGCCATAGTTCGATGAGTATGCTGGACGAAGGTTTCGCCCAGCATACTCACCTCCGTCCGGAGAATCTGTATACGCTTCAAACATAATTCATACTTCAAAAAATAGTTCCCAAATAGTGCCAAACGGTGCCCAAAAAGAGAAAACAGTGCTCGAATAACTTCGGAGTTACAGGCTTCGTTCAGTGAGTATGCTGGGCGTAGGTTCTACGCCCAGCATACTCACCTCAGTGCGCGAATATCGAACGAGCTAAAGGTACAATTTACGTCTCAAAAAATTGTGCTTGAAATAGTGCCCAATATCAGTCCAATTTTTGCTTGACTTTTGACCTAGAAAACCATTAAATTTGATTGTAAACTTCTACATACATTACATTGAGTACAGTCGAATACAATATTATTAACTTTCTTTCTTACAATTTTTGTCTTGTGTAAATTATTTGTTTTGTTATATTGTCTATGTAAGGGAGTATTTACTTTAGAATCGCAATATTATTAATTACACATTATTTTAATAATACTTTATAATAATATGATTAAGCCTTCGCGCGTCGCATGGGACCCCGGTAGCTAGGAACAATGATTTTATATATTTGTCTAGATCACGGCGCTTGAAGGATTAAGATATCAAATGAAGTAAATCATGCATGAAAAATAAAGTTGCTGTTATTAATGCTTACATTACAACTGACAAAATTATTCAAAATAATCATTTTCCGGATCAAGGACGGTACCACAAGGTTTACGGAATTGACCTGTATTCCTCATGTGATAAAGTTCAATATAGTGTGGCAGTAATGGATGCACGTACGGTCAATAGGTATGGGGCTTACGACGCGCGGCGCCCGCGACGCTAAACATTTTTTTATATGTATATTATATACAATATTAAAACTACAATTTTTTCTATTTACATTGATTATATTATGAATGTTAACAAAAGCTGTGAACTAGTTAACTAGAATTCTGATTACTTTGGCCCTTTAAATAGTAATAAATAACGTAAGTAATTAAAAATGTTTTTTATTGCTAAACCTTTCATTGATGAAACTATTGGAAAGAGTTTTAAAAATTTGTATAACTATGTCACAGTACTAGTTTTGACTGGTTATAAGTTTTGCCTGCAACATATATACAAAAAGAAACTGTATAATTTCCTTTTTACAATTTTTCAAGATATTAATTTTATTGGCTGCAAATGACTGTTTTTATTCAGACAAACACACAATGCAATGAAGTAATAGACTTCATTTATGCTTAAAGTTTCATTCATTTATTATTATTTATAAAATATATAATAATGCATTTAATCGAAAGTTTTTGACATGTGAGAAAATACCATAATTATTTCCAATAACATGAAGTCTACAATTAGAAAGTTTAATATTTTTGTCCAAAAACATATTGTGTCGACGACTGTACCCCATTTTACGTTAGTATGTAGAAGTTTACATTAAAATTTAATGGTTTTCTAAGTCAAAAGTCAAGCAAAAATTGGACTGATATTGGGCACTATTTCAAGCACAATTTTTTGAGACGTAAATTATACCTATAGCTCGTTCGATATTCGCGCACTGAGGTGAGTATGCTGGGCGTAGAACCTACGCCCAGCATACTCACTGAACGAAGCCTATAACTCTGAAGTTATTCGAGCACTGTTTTTTCTTTTTGGGCACCGTTTGGCACTATTTGGGAACTATTTTTTGAAGTATGAATTATGTTTGAAGCGTATACAGATTCTCCGGACGGAGGTGAGTATCCTGGGCGAAACCTTCGTCCAGCATACTCATCGAACTATGGCTATAACTTCGCAAGTACAAGAGCACTATTTTTTTCCTTTGGGCACTATTTAGCACTATTTCAGAACAGTTTTTTGACATTCATGAAATATCAGGATTCCATGGTGAGTTGTGGTGAGTATGCTGGACGAAGGGACACGGTACCTACACTCCAAAAATACGTAGTTTTGGTAAAGCATTATAGCTAATATCTATTGAATGAAAGACACTTACTTATCCCTAATTTTAACACGCTGTTCTTTTTAACCGACTTCAAAAAAAAGGAGGAGGTTATCAATTCGGCCGGTATGTTTTTTTTTTTTTTTTTTATGTATGTACACCGATTACTTCGTGGTTTCTGAACCGATTTACGTGATTCTTTTTTTGTTCGATGCGGGATGGTGTCGAATTGGTCCCATAAAAATTTTATTCGGATAGGCCCAGTAGTTTTTATTTTATGAGCGTTTTTGTCTGTATTTGTAAATGTTGCAAGTGCAAGTTTGAAGTCGGTTGTTTTTAACGCAGTTATTGACTTGTCTAGAAACATAAAAGATAAGCATTATGAATAGTAGTTTTCCGAAACAACCTGCAATTTGGCGAAAGAACTTCGAAATGATCAAACTCAGTACATTCCTTGTTACCTCCGTACATATAGACCCTGAAAATATATTATTTGAGCGTCATAGCTCATATTCAAAGCAAAGTTTGACGTATCTCGTTGTGACGCCAAGCAAAACATTTTAACGAGGGGTCTAGGATTAACAGTACGGTTGTAGATATAACAAGTTTTTGTTTGATTATTCCGCTGGCTTTCGACAAGGTCCTTTTCAACCTTTTGATTGAACAAGTGCTTTGTTATAAAATATTAGCCTTTCTTTGTGACAGGGTTTTGTGATATTGTAGTGATTTTCGGTATAATTTATGCAGGCGCGGTAAGGACTTATTGACCTTCCAAAATTTGTAAGCGAACTTATACTATAACTATGGATATTCAAGTAAATGTTTAGAGAGAAACTGATTTAAAATTAATGTTAAGCTTTAATTTACTTCAGTTAGCGTGGATAAATTTATGAATAATAAAAATTATGACTGAAATACTCGTACCTAGGTACAATAGGGCAATTATAATCATACAACAGCATTATTTTGATTTAGTAATCGCCTAAGCCGACCGTTAATTAGTTCCTGAGCCGATTAAGCTAAACCTTTAATCATAAAAATAAAACAATGTTCTTATAGAATAAAAACTAAACTATAAAAGAGTTCTATTGAATTTAAGCGGCTTACAAAGAGAACGGGCAAAATATTCCCGATTTGTGAGGCAATATTTTCTGTACGCAGTGGTGCAATATTTTTGCCAGTCAATCTCTGATTTGGTATTCGATAGGTATCGTCAAAAGGTATTTACGCTTTATAAAAGACAAATAAATATTTTTTTTTAATAATTTCGGGCATAACAGTACTTACCTATGTACTGTTCTTAAGTCTACATGTTTACAGACTTAAGAACAGTACATACTGTTATGCCCGAAATTATTCAAAAAATATGTATGTAGGTAACTATAAGCTCAAACTATAGCCTTTTTTAATTTAACCAGTATTATTCAACAAATACTTTTTAAGTCAGTAAGTACAATTTATGTGCATCAATACATACAAACATGGGATACTTTTTTGGCAAATACCCTACATTGAAAACGTAGATTATGTATATACATAGTATACTCACACTTATAGGTAATAAACTAATAACAAAAATATTCTTTATTTACCAAAAAACAAAAACATTACATTGATACAGGAGATCCAAACAGGGCTATTACCTCTACCTTGTTTATCAGAAGCGGTGCATAGGTCTCTGGAATATAAACGTTTCAAATCCATATTTTTATTGTTAAACATCAGCGTATATGCTATCTGTACGTAAATGAAACACTCGTTGAAGCAAGCTTTTAGCAGAATAAATTCAATTATAATATTTCGTTGTTGACGTCAACAAAATTAGTAAAACAAACGGAAAATACTTAATCCGTTTAAAATCAGTTAAAAATTTGTTATGGTCAGATAAATGAATATAGTAAATACAAATATTTGAATAGTTTTTATAAATAGATTTTTTATCAATATTGGAGCTTCTTCTACGGCAATTTTATTGACAAATTCTTAATTCCATCTAACTTTAGGTTAATATCTGTTTCCTTATATATTCATTAATAGAAATGACAAACATTTCATTATTTTACGATCTCATATCTCCAACTTTTATAAAATCAAAAAGTAAGAAATCGACTATTAACAATCTATGAACAATCTGAATTCAAATTACAGATAATAAAAACAAAGCGCCTGCTACAAAAGTATAAATAATAAGGAAACATTATTTGCCAAGTGAAGTTCTTAAGGGATTAAACTTTTAATTAGGAGATTTCCCGTTCTATAATCATCGTCCTTTGTCGGCGCTCGGATGTAGGTACTTAAGATGAGACTCAGCCAATTTGAAGTATTTTCGAACAATTTAATATCTTCATAAAAATTTAATTAAAAAGACTCCGTCTTTGTTATTTGTGCTTTGAAATGAAATACGAAAAAGACATACGACTCTTGCTATCTAATTATTATATTTATAAAAAGCTATTATATTTATAAAAAGCGTTAGCTTCTAATTTCTCTTTGTAATATATTTTAACGCGACACTTCAAAAGCTTCATAGGAGAGAAATACGAATAAATTGTTGATTTGATTTTTTAGGTAACCTATTAAAAACTCGAATTTCTATTACCCGAATCTTAAAACCCCGAAAACGGTTGTTAGAACTTTTAAAAGACAGATGTAATGAATGACAAATTTTTAAAATTCCTTTTTTAATTTCCCAGATGAATCAATTTCCAGATGCACCAAAACCAGATTTTTAAAAAGTATTTTTTTGTTTCCCGTATTCTCATAATACAGATCTCATTATACCAGATTCTCAGAATACTTTTTTTTGTTTCCCATCGTACCATTTTCCAAATAAACTATTGCCAAATTTTCATAATCTTTTTATTTGGTTCCCATATAATCGTATAACAGATAAACTATTGCCAGATTTTCATAATCTTTTTATTTGATTTCCATACAATCGTGATTATACCTTTACAATCGACTAAAAATAAACATTGTCAGTAAGTAAATTTATTGTTTTACGACGGCGAGTGCCAGAACCGACTCGCTATTGTTTTACTTGCCCATTACAGAAAGGTTTAAGTGTCAAATTCGACTCAGTAGGTTAGGTTAGGTTTGAACTGTGAGCCCCTACGCACGAGCCGAGCGAGCGAAGCGAGCGTGCCGCGGCAGCGGCCGGCGAGTGCCAGAACCGACTCGCTATTGTTTTACTTGCCCATTACAGAAAGGTTTAAGTGTCAAATTCGACTCAGTAGTTTAGGTTAGGTTTGAACTGTGAGCCCCTACGCACGAGCCGAGCGAGCGAAGCGAGCGTGCCGCGGCAGCGGCCGGCGAGTGCCAGAACCGACTCGATATTGTTTTATTTGCCCATTACAGAAAGGTTATAGTGTTAAAATCTATTCAGAAGGTTAGGTTAGGTTCGTGCTGCGTCCCCCTGGAAGGATTATGTTTTGCTGGATATCGTTTATTTGAATTTCAAAAATCTGGACATTGTTTGTCTGGATATAAATTAACTGTATTTCAAAAATCTGGACATTGTTTGTCTAGATATCAATTAACTGTATTTCAAAAATTTGTGTTTTAAAAATCTGGCTTTCGTGCATATGGATTACGGTCATCTGGATTTTGTGCATTTAGATTTCGTATGTCTGGAACTCATTCGTCTGGATTGTAAAACGTCGTACAAATAAAGAAATGGGCAAATGAAATTCGGAGTTGCGATTATATGGCAAACAAAACTTCGAAATTTTAAAATTCGGGGTTATGAAAAAATGTCCAAACGTTTTCTGGATTATGATATTCGGAATATTAAAATTCGAGATTAAGATAGGTAACCGATTTTTTATGAATGCCCAAACAGAAATATTATGATGTAGGTACGGCAAGGTGAGAAAATTCGCTTAGGAATTAGGATGGTCGCTTTAACAAATTTTGTACATAAATCTGAATAGGTAACATATAAATGATACGTTTCTCAGTTTTGTGGTCAAAATAATCTCTATTAAAAAGCTAAGTAGGTATAAGAATTACCAGCTCTAACACCACCACCTTAAAACGTAGAAACTAGTAAGTAATTTGTATGTTAACCTTTATTTAATCAAAAAGTCCTTTAAAAACAAAAGGTCCAAATATGTAAATCCTATAGCCGTGTCACAGCTGTTAAGACGTTCAATTGTTCCACCATTCTAGCTAAACATATGTTTATTTCACTGAATATTTATGAAAGTCGTGTTGACGCGGGTCCGATTTGGCTGAACGTCGAATTTTTAGTTCTGGACCGAATCAGCGATTCATTTGGATTCCATTTGTGAATAGCATTTGGCCATTATTCGATTAGTTGATATTTGTATTCACATATGTGGGTTTTTTTTATAGGAAATGGGAAAGATCTTAGGTTGAATTAAAGCTATTGATTGATAAACTAAAGGCTTATAAATTGAGTGATTATGAATTGGATTATTTACTCTACAAGAACATATTATATTTTCTTGAAAACGGTACTGATGGTATAATTTTGAAAACAGTAACATTTTCCAGAAGTAATACCTAATTCTGTTATTAAAAACTAATCGTGTAATGTCGTACGTTGACATAACCCGTGATTACGCAAGGCTAGAATGCAAACAAATCCATATCTATAAACATCAATTTGTCTGCGGCTCGCATTACCGTAACCCTAAATCAGTATTTTAGGCTGAAAGTCGATTATATGCTAACGGCTATTTGAGCATAAATTCAAGGCATAAAATATCATTATCTAGACGGCCGTAGCTAAGATTATTTGCATATGCGTAAACTAGAATATGGCCCAAGGGAGCCTCGTATCGGAGTGCTTAGGCAATTTTGGGAACAAATTTTCGTCGAACGGTTTGCGATATTTATTGTTTACGCGATGTGATCGCTTGAATTTCTTACAATGGCTGATGTTTTAGAACTGACATTTTTGTTTGAAGAGTTAGGTAGTAGTTATAGGCATGGCTGATTTATTTGAATTTGAATTTCATATTATTATATTTTATATGAAATTGACACATGAAAACTTTACACTAACTTGGTTTTCTAGAGCTTAAAATGAAATCATTATAAGTTCCCTTATTTTCAGGTTGCAGTACCTGTGTGTTTTGTAAATGTAAATATTTTGTTTTTTATATGTATAATAAATATCAGAGAGGAAAAATATAGCACGATCATATTTTATCCCTACAACCGTTGCAAAATAAGTGTATATTAAATGCCAAGATGCTAATAAAATCTACCTTCAGTCCTAAAAAAATTCTCTCGCAAATAAATTTTACCCGTAAACCATAAAAAATGCAGAGTCTCATAAGCATTTTTCACATAATCTTAGGGATATGAGGGCTCGTATCGTTTGATCCGGAACCCGAATAAGTTTACAAATGTTTCGCTCACAGTCGCTAAAAGGTCCTCGTTTGTTAGGCTGCGTTCACTGTTTGCACACCTCAAACTTAAATTTATCCAATCAGTCACTATATTCAAACTATATTACTACTAATTTACAACAACTTTGAGGTGCTTTGAAATCAACAAATTTCATAAATATTAGTTACCAGTTTCTTCAGGCTAGTGCCGGCAGGAAAGACAATAGTTACTACATTATCAGTTGGTATTATTATGTACTTACATTTACTTAACCTTCTAGGATTACAAAAAAAAATCAAAAAAATCTCTAGCTGTACTTTCGAATTCTCATCTGCACTCAGTTGGACAGCTTACAAGTGACGTCATTGTGCTGAATCTTATTATTTTATGCTCTTATATCGTTCTAGATAGGTCACCTAGTGGTTCAAATGACCCATAAATTTTTCAACATGGGCCGGGATATATCACTAAGGATAATCTGATTTTTGAAAGTGATTTTCTTAATCGTTTTGAGATTATCTTAAATACTAATTTATATAATTACTTAACAAAACTTTTAACAATTGTATATAATAGAATAGGCAGATATTAGCCACCATTTGCACAGATAATAATTATTATTTATTAGTATTACATAGGTCGTGTATAATTTTAACTCGTGATCGAATTTTTTCTACTCTTTCTAAATTTATATTTATAAAGCATTTGAATGCCATAAAACCAAAAATATCAAATTCTACATAGGTTGTGTTTTTTTTTATCATACTTTATTTACCGTGCACACAGCCTTATAGGTTTCTGTGATTGACCCTCATTACCTAGCGGAGTGCTTTTATTTCGGATCTAATTCAATTTGAAATAAACGCCTTTATGTTATTTGATGACACTTTAATTTATTGTAACGTAGGTCTATTTTACTCAATTTTCTTGCC
Organism: Colias eurytheme; assembly: GCF_061535395.1. Taxonomy (NCBI): domain Eukaryota; kingdom Metazoa; phylum Arthropoda; class Insecta; order Lepidoptera; family Pieridae; genus Colias; species Colias eurytheme. The sequence goes on along the minus strand of NC_142999.1, from coordinate 3,930,030 downwards.
ACTTTGTATAGGATTTAACCCATTTCAAAATTTCTGAGAACTTGTTAGATCCATTATGGTATGGTTTACGTTTAGATTTGGGTTAGGTTTATACTGAAATTAAACTTTAAACTAAGTACTATTTATTTCAAATAATTTGAAAATTTAATTTAAAACTTTAGCTTTTTAGTAGGTAGGTACCTACTTACAACTACAATTTTTTCTTAAAATTAGATGTACCTACAACGCATTTCTAAAATTTTAAACTTTCATCTAGTATCAAATCTGCACTTTTTCTTCATTGGCACTTTCTTGTTATAAGTTCCTTTCTGTAGATCATGTCACAGAATATTTCAAAGTATCTAATGCATCATGTGTCAATTTTTTTTGCTGAAAGAACAAATTACCTACAAATCACCTCCTTCTAGATAAGGTTTATTAAACACATAGTTCAATCTAAATTAGTTTACCTTCTGAGATATTTCATTAATTACATCTGACCACAAAGACGATCCAAACATCTGCCTGTTATTTTGTATACAGTTACATTCAGTGTTGCCTTGCAGTCACTTTGGTAACTGAAGACACAAGCCAGATAGTTGATTAGTTTGTATATTCAGAAGAGAATAGTCTGCAGAATTACCTTGTAACCTGAGTGACTGCGTAGCTTATGAGCAGGGTTACATGGTGCTGATTTTCCAAATGTTTTACTCTAGGTATGGAGAATACTTTGGCTTTTATTGTTATGTCAAAAGATTTCGGAGACTGTGTATTAAATAGCATCATCGTGAATTTCATTTTGTTGTAGGAATCAATAACATTATTTCTAATTACAATTTTTAACACGGTTAGGCGTTGTGATAACAATTACTTATATACTTTTAACTTTTTTATTTGAAACTATATATTATATTGTCACGTTATGTATTTATAACAACTAAATCTAAATTACTTAAGTGTCGTTTAAATTCCAGCAATGGAATTATTGACGTTTCTTATTATCAGAGTCTGGTATCATATAAAAAAGTAATATAATACAGCACTCATCACACGGAAAGGAAACAAATTCCGCGAGTATTTTACCCACTTTCAGCAATAGATATGAGTCAGCGGCATGTAATACCCCGCTTATCTTCTAATTTACGTCCAAAACAGTTTGGCGGACACAAATGTATTCCGATCGTTGTAACAAAGACCAATTCCATTTCTTTGCGCTCTTTACGAAATGAAACCATGTCCAATGCCAAAACTACCACGATAAAAAAACTGTCGCGATATTGAATTACCATAATATATCTATGATGATATTTTTTCTTTTACGTCTCTATGTATTGGAGAATATTCAGCCGTGTTCCAATATCGTTTTCTACGTAGCAGTAATCATATATATTTGACCTTTTTGATAAAAAAGTATATAGGTGCTTTGTGGTAGTTCCAGATATTGGGCGAATTGGCAATAATATTTTGTTCTGTATTATATCAATTACATAGTTTCAGGTCGTACTTCGCACCAATATCAACACGGAGGTATTAATTTGTTAAAATAATTATTATTAGATCAAGATTTGCAGGTTTAAAGTCATCATATTAGAAATTACAGAAATTACCTACAACACAACAGAATTTTTCGGTAAAATATGCATACATTCTTACTAATATAATTATTTATTAATGCCTACAAAAGTAAATACGATCAAGTTATATAATCTAAAGATCGTGATAGTAATTTTCTTCCTAAAACATAATTAAGAGCAGAAGTCGTCATAAAATGTGTGTTATTTAAAACAATTTTGACGACAATTTGAGTTAAAATCAAGTCGTTGGTAACCTTTCTTCGCTTTACGCTCGAGGAAACCCAATTACCCCAGTTATTAAATAAATTCTTACTATCCTGATTAAATCGACAATCCTTTGAAATGAAGTAAAAATACGGTAAGTGAAACCACGACAACAAACTCACGTCTGAAAGGCATTTAATTAATGGAGCCCACAGTGAAATGAAATTCTTTCTTTTCAAAAGAAAAGTATAAGAGAAAAAGTTAGATAATAGTTTGTTCAGTGGAGATGCGGATATCCGAGACTTGAGTTATCTACAATTTTCTTTGGCTATCTTTAAACTATTGAAGTATTCCTGTTAATTGCGTTTGATTCGGATTTATGGTGCATCCTGTTGTTATTCTGTATTGTATTATTTATTTTATGCTAGTATTCATTAAATAAATGTTTTGTGCCTCCAAATGTTTAGTACTTAGTACAACTTACAGCATAATTTAAAGTAGGTTCTCTTTCATGGGAACCCGTAAGAAAAAAAATACATTATTAACAAGATATATAATTATAATAAAAACAAAAAATCCATCTGCAAATTTTATTATACCTAAGTAGTAGTACATTATTTTCAGGTGCCATTTTTTTTCTTTTATTCCATGTACCCAGTGGCAATCTCACGACTAAAACAAATCTATTGTCACACGCACATAAAAACACAACAATTACTTTTGCAAAATAAAAAAATTATAATAATTCCCTAAAATTACATTTGGTACGATCAACAAAGCGACAGTTGCGGAAAATTGGCATTGCAAACAAAATATAGACGATTCTGTACTAAAAAGAAGTTATTGGCCACACGTGACTTTTCTGTAGGAATTAGGAAAAATGTGCTCAGGAAGATAGGATTTTTTGATTAGGGGACTTTTATTTAAACTAAGTAAGAATATAAATAGTAATCTTATTTGCTAAAAAGTTTCTTTAATATAAATCACTGGATGCTCGTTCTTTAGGTATTTGTTAAAATATCGCTTAGCTACAAATACATAGAACAACAAAAGGTATATATAATATTACGCAGATATATATATAATTAGGTATACATGTTTACAAATAGGTACTACAAACCAACTTAATTTTATCACGTATTAAATAAGCCGCCCAAAATAAAAACAAATAACGCAAACAGCTATACGATACCTTGATACTTTTCAAAACTCCTCTGTGAATACTTATATGCATTTTCTTGCTGTTGAAGTATCGGGTAAATATTTTCTTAAAAACTACGGAATATTCAACACGAAATGCATCTGATGTTTACTTCCGAGTTATAAGTTTAATGGAGATTTGTGAGTACCTAAACTTCGGAATTTGCCACTTTAACACATTGAGTGGCGAATGCCTAGGATTTTTCAAATCTTCGCCGTCGTATTTATAGACTGCGCTTTAGTTTAAATTTAGTAATATTTATTTATAAGTAAATAATTTATGAAGTTAGATACAAACATGTTTGTTTGTATTGCACAAATCTCTTGCAGTTTTTAAAATGTATCTACTATTTATTGCAAATACTTTACAGGAACAATGTATAAAATTTAATATAATAACAATATATGTTTAAAGAATAACATACGCATAAAATATAAGCTACTTTTACTACGTGATTATATAATTTATGAAATTATTGGAGCTCTATATAAATGGTTTAACCAGTCTATTATGCCTAATTATCCGCCTCATAACTAGCATAGAACCATACTCGTATAAACCAGAGACAAAACCAATTTTTTCTACTAAAATTTATACTTCAACGTCAAGACTATAACTACAAAGTTTTCTATCAGATCCCCTAGTGTCCATTAATAACACATGGCGCTGAGCTGATATTAAACTTCAGTTCAAGTGAAAAATGAAGCAAGAAGACTACATGCTGTGATTTAGACATATCTTCGTTTACTGGGGGTAATTCACGCGATACAAGGCTGTATCACACTGAGAAGTGTGCGCTAGTGTGCGCTATTTAATATGATTTGTATTAATCTGTGCATTCTTTTCATAATTAGGATTGACAGGACTTAGGTTTTAATTTATGGCTGTTCTATTTTCATTGTAGTGCAGGAGTTCAGCCCTTAGAGAATTATATAAATATTTTGAGTGTTTCTTATTCATGTTATGTATATAATATTTCGGTTAGGATAGGTTAGTTATTTTACAGGTTACCTCCTATCAAATTTGTTTTGATATACCTAGATTAAAAAAAAAAGTTATTGTCAGTGGTGGAGTAGGTGCTATGTGTCTATAATTATTTACTAGTTAGTTAGTTAACACCAGGTTAACCGCTAAAACTTTACAATTGTACACGTATGTACCTGTATAAAAAAAATATACATGACTGCTAACGTTGCGATTGTCACACGTCATAGCAAAATAAATTAAACCGTAATACAAAAATAATAAATATAATAATAAATAAATTATACCATTTAAGGTAGGTTTTAGTTAAATAGTCAACCGTGCAGGTGGAATATCTAAAGACCAGTCGTTTAGTGAAGACGCAAGGTTCCGACTCCTTCGCACTAATTTGCATTCTTGCAAAGATTGAAATGTAGATACTGCGTTGAATTAATATAAACCTAGCTAGAGTATATACTTATACAATTATACATGTATGAGTTAGATAGGTACGCCGAAAGTTAATTAATATAGTTTAGCTTCGTAAATTGTTCTGTCTATGGTTACATTATGGGTTTTGAATAGCATAAATTACTATTTAGTGCAAGGATATTTTTACAAGAATTAAGTAGGTACTTGTTCCTGATTCCATAACATTTTTATTTTTTACTAGTGGTCCGCCCCGGCTTCGCTCGTGGTACATATTTCGCAATAAAAGGTAGCCTATGACCTTTCTCGGGTATCAAAATATCTCCATACAAAATTTCATGAAAATTGGTTCAGTAGTTTAGGCGTGATTGAGTAACAGACAGACAGACAGAGTTACTTTCGCATTTATAATATTAGTATGGATTAAATATTCAAATTAGGTACACGCTGTATCTGGTTGAACTTTATGATTATCCTCTTATTAAAATAATATCTTTACCGTACAATATTATTTAGGATAAACATTATCTGACTGACATATGATGCGTAGAAAAAAAATTGTTACCTAGAAACCGTATAAATATTAATATTCCAAGAAACTTCATAACTTTTAGTCTTTGCCCCACGTCGGTGTACTTAATTAAAAGCTCACGAATAAGTGGCCACTTAATTGTATTAAATCGAGCGATACTGTGGAGGGTGTCCTAAATCATTGTTCTTGTACGTGGGTAGTTGGAAATGACCAATGGGTAATAAAATGTAAGTTACGAGCATATTATTTGATATTATAGCTTATATTATGTGTGTGTTGACTTAATTAGTGTGAGATCGTATTAAGAATTTAATATGGAACTCAGATGAGTGTAATATAATTGAGGGTAGGTTTGAAATGTTGTTTCATTCATGAATCAGAGACAGATAGTATTGCAACAGATAACTAAATAGTTACTACGTTATTAGTATTTGTTGGCATTTTCGTTTGTTTCTTCTTATATGTACCTAATGAAATTTTAATTTAATTTAAATTTAGGAGAAATTTTGTGCTTTACTAGAAACGTAATTCACGATCATATTGTAGTAATCTATCGCTTATAAAAAATAAAATACGCATAACTAAAACCACAAACTACAGTCAAAATAAGGCTCCATTTACAATGCTGGAATATGACGAGAATTACATGAATATTCTTTTAAATATTGTGTTGTTTTACACAACAGAATCCGAATTTAAATATAAAGCGAGGCAAGATGTCGCAGCCTGTAATCAACAGGCTTCATAGCTTGGGTTACAAATTAATAGCCACGTTGTTACTTTGATACAAACCGATTTTAAATCTCCATTAATCTATGAATAACTAGTTTCACGGAAAATAAAGGGACTTTGATGTCAGCTGTTATGCGATTCGTTGATTGATTTAACTTATTTAAAGATATGAATTATGAATTAAAGGTGAAAAAATATTAATTTTACCGACTAGCTGTTGTATTGTAGGTAGGTATGTGAAATATACACTATTCTCGTAATTATGTAATATATTATAAAAATACGGTGATTATTTGAACTACTTTTAATTATAGGTAATTTTACTGACTGTAAAATTACCTATAAATTAACAGATTTTCTAAATTTGTGAATGTCTGTAGGTCACTACTCACTATGTTAATTTTAATTTATAAAATAATATTTTGTCTCTGTATTATTATAATAATTTTTTTGTTATATTAATTGACAGATAAGATAGCACATGCCCTTTGACAAAGATATTTGAAGATTCATGATTAATTCTTAACCACAACACAAGAACACTTTATTCATTCCCCGATCGCATATTATTCCAAAATTGGCCCATAAAGCTCATATAAAGTGCCCCAAGTGTCACCTAGAAATGTTTTAAGAAATCTGCCTCATGTCCTCTATTTTCGAATCGTTAGCTGTATAAAATATCGTTGAAATAAATTTACCAAATATTTTATCATGAACCGTCTTGACCTTATTGAAAACTGACGTATTTTAAGAGCTTTTCACCGATTCCCCTTACAGCGTAGCGGGCACCTACAAATTGCCTCGCTATTTCACACAAACAGCAAACATAATCCGCAACTAGTATTTATTCTTAGCCTCCTATATTTAATGCCTTGCTCGGAAAATATCTAGAGATTTTCCTCAGATGATTTCCTGTTTACGACGTAGGATTTAAAAGGCGAGGGCTACATTTTTAAAATAATAAAGATTCGCGAGAAAATAAATGTCTCTCGGATTACGGGATTTGGTTGTCTTCATAACGCTATGATCCTTGTGGGGGCAGATAATAAATGATATCTGGGGTCACAGATGTGGATCTTGATTAAGGTTTTTAAACATTTAAGTAAAGTTGATTAAACGTTTGGAACAGCAAGTGACATGAACCAAACTTTATTACTCGTAGCTTATTAAATTTGAAAAACATACGACTCTATGTACCTATAATGCCTCCTTAGTACAGTGGTTGACGCGTGAGCGTAGAACAGAGGGCTGCTGGGTTCGATTCCCGGTGGAGACGAAGAAAAACAATGTCTCGGTCTGGCAGGACACAGAAGGCTAATCACCTGCTTCTCCCTAAATAAAATCGATCAGTGAAACAGATGTACAATGCACCTGCCCCTTACCCCACTAGGGGACATGGAAAAATCAACTATGCAGACTTAATGGCGATCCCTCGTTAATGCACCGTGACGTTCTAAATCTTGTCCACGAAGATACCTAATTCATTGTCGTGAATGTAAGAACTCTACAGTCTTTTTCCACCTTCCAAGAAACTTTTTCAGACTACAAAGAATATAGAACATAGTTACTCTTAACACAATTATATGTTCATAAGTCCGTCAGTTAACTAATATAACTTTAAAATAAATCAGATTTATATGTATCCAAGCTCCATAGATTAAACTTTATATTAAAATTCTATACAGCTCTATCACTGTATATTTTATTTTATCTAATATCAATTCTTACTCTTATATATTCAGACACCAATTATGTTAGAGAATTCGAAATGGTAATAATCATTGCCGTTGCCAACAATTGGAGATTCTTTCCAGCATATTCATTAGCCATATAATTTCTTAATTGTTATCTTTTTTAATCGTTTTTACTTACAGCTTTAGCTCTTCCCTTGCTATTCTTAATTTTAATATAAAGTTTAAAGTTCAATATTATAAGTAGGTTAATTTAGAAGTCTTACAAATCTGACCGCACACAAACTGTGTTAAAATGCACAGTAAAATTAATAACGAGCATCACAGGTATTACTGTTCACCACAACCTGCTGAGGACTTTGGAAACTCTCCAAATACAATAATGATCAAAATAACACCACTCATACATTTTACAGCGAACGATTTTCGCATCTATTCCTTTGACTTTACTGAACAATTTCCTTTGAAGCTTTTATTATTTCAGCCTCACAGTCGTGATCTGTTATTATAGTATTAAACGGATTATGCCTGTGTAATGTATTAACAAGGTGTTTTAGGTTTAAAAATAATCTTGGAATGGAAAAATGTACCAAATTAATATTATGTAAGAAACACTTTTGTAAATTAAAATCGAGGTTTAATGTTCCAATTTAAATTCATAAATAAAATTAAATCAATTACAATTTTTTTACAAAAAACTTTGACAACTTATTACAATTTTAATTTTAATATTGTGTGCAGTTTACTTGTTTTCATTTTTAAATCTAAAGAGAAAAGTAATTAAATAAGAAACTTTATAATAAGTGTCCATTTATTTGAGATTACAAATCTTCGTTTTAACAATTATTAAAAACTAAAAATACTTAAAATATACCATACCAATTCGTTTCGTCTAAGAATATAATATAATTTACTTACAAGAAAATTTTAACACAATTTCCAAATTTTGATGTCAAGACGGGTTACTAATAAAAAAAAATAAAAAGAATAGGAATCAAAATTTAAATTCGTAAAATATACCCATAGACTAAAATTATGTAGTAGCAACATTGGTATTGTCTTTGCCCTGTTCTACTGTCACTATGGCTTCTTTATTTTCTTCTATCTGTGGCTTCCCGCCATTAATTAAACACTCGACGTAAGATGGCGGCTGATCCACGATAAGCTGCGCTCTTTCGATCATCAATTGTTTTATATACTTGTGGATTATAAACAGGAATATAGCTGCTACGCCTGTGGAATAAGTTTTTGTTTATTATAAATTTTGTAGCTAAACTAATTAATAAATTGAATAACATTTTAAAATCGGATTATGTCAGCGATTTAATCTTTTTTGAATACTTAAAAATCTTGCTAAAATGTTTTACTTATAGGTTACGAAATTGCATAAAAATTATAATCAGTTTTTTATAAGATCATGCATAAAACAATTTAATATTTAATTTAATAGCATTCAAATGCTTTGAAGGTGAGATTTTTTATGAATAATAGGAAGATTTTTATAGGTAATAAATTAATTTGTTCTAGAAGAATAATTTTTAGATACCTATTAAATAAAATTAAATAACTTACAAACATCCATCAGTTTGATGAACCAGTAGCCTTCCACAGTGAAGTCGTCGCGGTCGGGTTGGTATGCTATGTATAGCATTTGCAGAACCAACTTCAGGACGGATAGACCGTAGAACATTCGCATGGGTTCTGGATCTTTCTGTGAATTTTTATTGGTTTTTTTTAATTGTTATTATCATGTTTAAAACACAGGTCAATAATAAAAAGACTAATTTCAGAATAGGCTAATTATTATACTTAGTAATTACATGGTAATTACATAATGCTAGAATTATTACTGTACCTAGATATTTTTCCATATGTCAAATTAGAATCAGGGGCAGAAAAGTGTTTGTGACCGATCGCATCTGAAACTGCTAGACCGATTGTTATTAAACTTTTCGTGAATATTTGATTTGTCTGACATTATGTAGGTATTTATAGTTTGGCAGAACAAAGTTCATATTGTATTGTGTATAGAATATAAGCATACCTTATGCACAGCCGCAACGAACGACAGAACGAATCTGAACCATATTGCGTTGATCAAAAAGTTCAAAATATCAATGAGATAGACATGCAGCATTCCAGGGTAGCACCGGGGTTGTCCAGGCATCGGGAAGTAGTCAATATTAGGGTCACTGTATGAACGCAGTATTAGCGGGAAGGGATAGAAACCATGAGTTCCTAGATTGAGCACCAGAAGCACTGGTTCAAGCCATGGCCAGTCTGTTAGATGGAGCTGAAAAAAAAATTAAATTATAGACATGTTACAAGTGTTTTTTTGTTGTTGGTTTTATTTATATTTTTAATGTTTATTTCGCTATGAATTAACCCGGTTGACGAAGTGTTTTGTGTATTATCTATTATGTAAAAAATCCTTAACAGAAAAATGAAATTACTCTTTTTACTTAGATAATATATTGATGATATTAATTATAAAGACTGAGATATTTTTAAAAGCACACTTCATTGTATTTAAAGATTGTTGGAACCTATTTGTAACATTTTACATCATAATATCCATTAAATCAACCACATAATACAAATTTATATGTATAAGCGTTACTAATCGATTCACTTTAGGTAATCTAAAATATGAAAAAATCTATTCGTACAACGAATTGTAAAATCCAACCATTACAACGACCATGTTTTCGTTTGTAAACTTACACTATCTTTGTCAACGTCGCATTGGAAACCCTTGGTAACAATGGCGACTACGAGGAGGTGACATCCGATGTCCACGATGCTTGCGATCTGTAAAATATTGTCGATTAGCATTGGGAAATATTTATATTCTGATTACTATGTAATTATTAGATTTGTTAGGCTTTTGACTACTCAGATTTGTTGTAACTAGGTGTTTCCATCAACTTAAACAAACATTTATTTATTCAATTAGACTTCTTCTAGAAGCACTTTTGAATCGTCATTAGGAACATATAGTTTTAAGATTTACCACCGATTCGGAATTCTGCTTCTACGGAGAAGAAATGGCAAGAAACTCCGTAAATGTTTTTGAGATCATATCAATTTTAATTTAATATGTACATTGTACATATGTATAATATCAGAATAGTGTTGCCGAAGAACCCTCTGCACCATCTAGGAAACACAGGAACGTAAGTCAAGTAAGTCATTGGTTGTAACAGTAGATGGAAAAAGTAAGTATTTCTATAGCATAAATTTTTCTTGTTCATAAACTACAGCACTGTCTAGTATTACCAAAATCCGAAAAGTAGATTTTGTGAAATACGAAGAAATGTCCGCTCTTCCATGCTCAGAAACATTCACGTTTTTAATACGATTAGGATAAAACAAGTAAATGAGTCAACGTTTTTAAGAACATAATAGGTTTGCGAAAATTCAACAAATTTGTTTTGACGCAGACTCGGATGGTCAATAGTTGTATATAAATTACATAATTTAGCTTAAACAATAGCCTTTTTAAGCGTTCAAAATCCTTTTAGTATAAACTCCGAAGTCTAAAGTCTTCTAACAACCATTATTAATAAAATGTGTAGTTTTCCTTAAATGATTCATGTCTACTATTTTAATGGAATGCAATGAGCTATTTAGAAGTCAATGCACTTATTGAATTGCATATAACATATAATCACATTAAAATTGCTAGATTTTATTTTGCTATTCTATCTATATCTTATCTTACTATTAATCACTACATAGTATAAAACAAAGTCGCTTTTTCTGTCCCTATTTCCCTATATCCCTATGTATGCTTAAATCTTTAAAATTACGCAACGGATTTTGATGCGGTTTTTTGTAATAGATAGAGTGATTCAAGATGAAGGTTTTAGTATATAATTTATTAGGTTTTAGACAAAGCGGGCGAAGCCGCGGGCGGAAAGCTAGTATTATAATAAATGCGAAAGTTTGTGAGGATGTGTGTGTGTGTGTGTGTTTGTTACTCTTTCACGTAAATACTACTGAACCGATTACAATGAAATTTAGCACACATATATAGAAGGTAACTTGGATTAACACATAGGATAGGTTTTATCCTGGAAATCCCACGGGAACGGGAACTATGGAACTATGTTTTTCTTAGAAAACGCGGGTGAAGCCGCGGGCGGAAAGCTAGTATTTTATAATATGTGTATGTAGTATATTGTAGATTAATAAAAAAAATCCGTTTGATAGGTTATACTTTGGATTATAAAATGAAGTGTCTACTATCTCTTGTTTAAATAGATTATTAATTATTATGTACATAATCTATTTCATCGACTATTGAACAAACAACTCAGCAAATATATGCATTATCACCGTAACTTCATGACAAAGGTTTCATAAAACCCTCTAGCGATTAAATTTTCAAATCCAACTCATAATCCTGCATATATTGTCACAAAAATACTTACAATTGCACCCATATCGTACGAATGAGGAAGATAAAAAATCCTGTAGTCTTTTTGCATGCGGGTTTACCAGTTAATTGCGAACGTTTGTTACAAGAGATTTTCGTATGCTAGATAGGAACTATGAAAAACTGTTTCAGCTGTATTTAATGTGTTTTTGGTAAGTTTGTGAGACTTGTTTATTAACTAAAGGAGCTTGAATGATGAAAAGTTACTTTTAAGTATTTATTTTCTGTGTTACGGCTTTTAATGTACCTACATTCCTAAACTCCATAAAAATAGAACATAAGACTGATAAAACTTTTCCAAGTTTTAACCCAAGGACTCATAAGATGACCATTGTTCTAAGAATAAGGTACATTGGGAATTTGGGACTAAGCTAGGAATTTGATTTTAGCAGATCGTAAATGGACAAAATGGTGCCTTCATTTTTCCTCAATATCGTAATTCGTAGTGTAACAACACTCGTTCGAGTTTGAACTTATCTTCTTAAAATATATCTTTAAAAAATATTGGATTTTTTATTATATTATGTGATTAAATTACTCTCATATTATTATTTAATTGTAATTTCTATAGCCTGATCCTAAATTGTATGTTTGCTAAAACTCGTAATTTTTAAACTTTAAGCAACTTTTTCGTTATTTTTTAATTAATTATACAGATAGTCTTTCATTAGCTAAAAATTAATTATGAATTTAATATTATCGAATATGGAAATGTTATCAGCGCATTTGAACTCTCTTATCTTGTGAATTATTTAATTCACATGACCTTCCTGAACAAATATGTTTAGTAACAAACGGATTTGTTTTCAATAATTATATGTATAATTTATAGAAACATGCATCATATTATTATTTTAAGGAAAGAATAGCGTTTTTTTATGAACTTACGTAAAAAGTAAGTTTTGGACTCACTTTTTCCTTAAATGACGAAGGTTTTTATCGGTAGGTATATGAAACAGGTTTAAACCTTATACCGTAGTATTGCGTATTCATCGTCAAAGGTCAAACTCTTCAATATAATTTATATAACATCCGAGAAATTCTTCCCGTTAAAGCTCCTGAGAGCTTTTTCATTGGTGAGTTCAAAATTTGAACCAATGTGGATTTGAACTTCAAATCCACTTTGGTTCACATAATTTTATAATTCTATCTCATGTGTTATAAACATATTATTTTCTAACGAAACAATTTGCCAATCCAAAAATAAGGGGTCAATCTATAAGGCCTTTATTACTTTTATTTTATTTAGTAATATACTATCAATAATAATTTTGTAAACGAATAGTCGCTTCAATATTATTGACTTGTATGGATGACGTCACAGAGATACAATGTTTATGAGTCACGAGTTATTCAATAAAATACGTCACTATTTACTTTGTGGTTTCATTGACCTTTAGCAGTTTTGGCGGGAATAAACCCTAAGGTAGAAATGTTTGAAACAAACGTTCCTTGCTGATTCTTCTCAGTGGAAGACAATATAAAACGGCTTTTTTGTTTTGAGTGTGTTAAACATTAGTTAACCCTTAAATTGATTTCGTCCGTTTTAAAGGACATAGTATTTATACACATGCTGGCTCTGTTACAGTAGACCTAGGCATTGCCAATTGGTATATTAGGAAGGTACTAGCTATGTCCTTCGCGTACATGCAGGTTTCGTAAGCGAAGCGAAGTACAGTCGCGAATGGTGACCATTTGAAATTTGCAAAAAACGGATCTTTTGACTCGCCTGATAAAATTGGTTATAACTGTAAGTATTTTGGCTATTTTGCTTATAATGCTATATTATTAGTTAGAATACGATTGTAAGTATAGTATTTTGACATAATTTTTACATATTTTACAATATTTGTTATAAAAATCTTAGTTTGTATATGATGTCCCATAAAACGGACGTTGACAACTTGGAGTATACACTAGGGTATTCTTCACATGTCTTATGTAACGGACGTTGCCAATAAGGCCCTCCATTTTCAACGTCATCATTTTGATATATTTTTCTCTATTTTTATTATATTTTACAGGAGCATGACTTGGCACTCAATAAAAAAATTCTCTCACTACCTCTGGTGGAAGCTGAAGAGTCTGGCGTTGAGTTGAGATGACGATTTCGAAGGAAATGTAGACCTACGGGAGTGATTTCACTATGATAACAGTGTCAATCATTTACTCCCAGCACCATATCTCCGGAATTATACGACATATTGATTTGAGAAACAATAAAGACCCAAAAAGTCAGAATTTTTACCATCAACAAAATATTATTGCTGCAGAATTACAGCCATTACATGCAGTGCGAGATGAATCTTCCCTACTTCTCAGTAGGTCTTCGGCCACAGCATCATGTTACTTACCAGAAATACCACCTAATATTTGAAAATTTAAATAATAATACCTTACAAATTAAAAAAAATTGGCAGCAAATGGATATATGCCAAAGAATCCAAAAAAAAAGCGATATAAATTTCCTGTTTGTTTTGGTACTTCAGGCATGGTATACGACTTCTTTGCATACGATGAAGCAAACACATTCAATCTGTACAATTTAGTGAATGGGAAGAGGACTTTCTTGGTGTATTAGAATAAGTTCTCAGGCTATGTAATACTATTTCTATTCCAATTCTTAGCATATTCTTATGCTGTAACTTTTGATAGTGTCGTTTTTTAAAATCCATTATTTTTAACGATATCGTTAAAGTTTTAACCAATATTTTAAGACAGATGTTTGAAAAGCTTATACTAGATCGTCCATAATTATAATTTGATAATAATTTTGAATTACAGAGTTGAAAATGTGCATTTGTATATGTACCACGGTTGCAGGAATAATGTGCAATGTCCGTTATATGTGACGGTTCGAACATGTACATATAATTGGCAATGTCCGTTTTATGTGACATAATGAAAACAATAGAAAAAATTAAAAATTTTAATTTTTTTTTTCATTTTCCTCTTTTCTATCCTAATTCCAACACATCCTCCAAATTTGGACATTATACACACAAGTTATCTAGGGGTGACAATTTAAGGGTTAAATTGTTTTTCAGTCCTTATAATCATTTTTAAAAAGTTTTGAGTAGGTTTGTTATTAACAAAAATTGCTTTTCAATGTTTTTAATCATTTGTGTACATGTAATTAGAGAGTACTAACTACTATCATATAGTAATAACCCATTATATTATCTGTAGCACTATATTGCTGTAGTAATAAATAAAATGTTACTTACCAAATTCATATATCCAATAATAAAACATTTTATTTGAAGGCTGCCTCCACAACACCAGTCTCGCCTAGCTACCTGCATTTCGTCTGAAAATATAAAAACAATTTTATTTATTTAACATCGTTATATATACGCATGTTCTACATCATTTAAAAGATGTAAATATTACAAATCCACTGCCATCCCAAAAAATAAAAAGATTTTTTGTAAGTAAACGAATTCAAAAAGTACGCATTCAAAAAGAAAACACAACGTGGTATTAAGTAGCCGCAATATATTTAATATATTATGTAATAAATATACCTAATCGTACTGCTGTTTATTTTCTACATAAGTAATATTATTTCATATTTTCTAAAGTAAATTCAGCCCTTATAATAATCAACATGTATTCTCGAAGTTACCATCGTAACGACGAACAATGATGCGAACAATTCAGCCGATTAAATTCTATGGTGTTCTGAGACCTCGTTTATGTATACCTACGTATAAATGTATAACAACTATATGTGTTTATATAGTCACACAATCTAAATACAACCTTATTACCATATAAAAGGGTTTATTATCAAATGTTAATGCGTTGTTATCAATACTTCGCGATAGATGCATTAATTGAAATTTTCTGCGGTTGTAATTATTTGAAAGTTGAAACCATTTTAAATTGATATCTAGTGTAATCATTTGTTGTTATTTTTATTATTTTATGAATCTATACTATGTATATTTATGTCTATTTCTGACATTTTTTGTATACCTAAACGTGGATGGGCGGTTACTAAGTTTTTGCAACCGCTTAATTTTATTTACAAACTCTGCAATAATAATGAATGTGCTTATACTGTTTAATTAATAATTAATTATATCGATAGTGAAACTAATTACCTATGTATTTAAAATAATTTACATCACATTTTTTTAGACTGAAATTCAATATGGTCTGAAATCTGAGTAATGTTTTTATGCCGGTACTTAATTCTTGCAAACAACAACTCAGAATTTGCAAATGTAAGTCAAATAAATATTATGTATAACAAACAATCAATTTTATTAAAAACATGACCTACCTACCTATTAGGATGAATAAAAAATTCTCGAAGAGGAACGCTTGTTTACATTTTTTTTTGTAATTTTAATTTCCTTAACAGTATGTACGGTCTATTTTCAATAGAAGAAAACACCGCACCATAGACATGCAACGTGTAACAATTTCAAGGCTATTTGAGTTTTGCGAGCAAAAAACTAAAAACAGAACTTTAGTTATGTAAGTAGGTAGGTATGATTCATCGATTCCATTCAGAATTTCGCGTCCACATACGATTATATACACCATCAATACATCTTATTCCTGTATTTAGGAAAATACAGGAATGTAATTGAAACAACTTATAACATGAATTAATAGACAAAGTACGTATAGGTACCTACCTATATATTTTTTATTTATTATACAGAATACTATCTACACATTTCAAGGTTTCATTTCTAATGTCTAAAACAAACGCAGGAAATCGTCATGTTTATTTATCAATCAACCTATGGGTAGCTCGTCTGTTATCACATAATATAGGTAATAGGTATAAATACCTACTTAAATAAATGTCAATGCGCATTTAAATTCATAGCAAACGATTGCACGAGGAAAAAGTCTATTGCATAATTTATTGTTTTTCTATTTATCCTTCTGCGTACTGTACACATATTTTTTGCAATGCATTTATTTGTATACGTTTGATTTATAATATTACAGAAATAAAAATAAAGCAAAAAATACATTATACCTACTTACATACTAGGTACATAGATAGGGACAAGTCTTAAAATTGAGCATCTTTTGTAGTAAGTATTGAAGTGTTATGAATTACAGGTAAAAATAATGTTGGAATCGTCCATAACATTTCTATTTAGTTTCATGTAATTATTTTATAAGATACATATTTAGGTTAAAAAGTTGCAATTTGCAATACACGTATTAGGTACCTACATAGGTACTAGTTGCAAATTGCAATGACCGTGTTAGAATTAACGATCGCGCCAGAAATAATGACCTAAGTAACAATTACTATACCGCTTTCTAGACTTATTAATGCATCAATTTTAAAATAATATAAACTTAAATATGGTTTCAAATTACCACAAAGTACGGAGCATAATTAACTCTTCCAAACAGTTGAATCACGGAAATAATTTCTTTATAGGTAGGTACATAACAACAACGGCACTAATCGTAAAATGTATTTATCGAATCATTGATTGGAACCGCTAAAGTTTAGTAAAACACCTAAAGAATGATTACTAACGTATTCAATAACAATTATATAAACACTTACCGGCTTATTAAACGACAAATCCAGTTAAACTAAGGTTAAAAAACACAAAATATCCCGAGAGAATTTCACCACAACACCAATGAATCACAATAATCAAACACGACTGCAGCACAGTGAATGCGCACACGCAGACGTCTCGTTGTTACGTACCGTGTGCATGTGTGCGTACGCCACAGAGCAGAACACCAGTAGAACAAACTTAAACAATTAGTTGTGCTGTTTCACGCGCAATTTGTCATGGTATTAAAAGCGTAACTTGTAATTATTAAAGTACGTGATCAGACAAAAACTTTAACAGCCTTAAATTTATGCTAATTTGCGTAAATATTTTGCTTTCGACTCATGTTTAAAAGACGAAATGTTGTAGTTTATTAATTTGAAATTACTATGTAAATTTAGTAATTACTCCTAATTAGTTGAATAGGTAGATAGGTAACGTTAGAGATAATATCAAAATATATTAATGACAATAATTAGTACTAATTACATATTAGCTATATGCTAATAATTATTTATTAACTTATAAGCAGCATTAGTTAATTATAATTGAAATTACAGTAAAATGTATACTAAAAAATATGACTTCGTTAACTGAAATTACTAGGCTGTGGCACATGCATTAATTACTGTATATGCGAATGTGTGCGTTCCATATTCTTGGATTATCCACAAGTCAAGGCGATTGATATAAGGAAAGTCAATCTTTCATATTGTGTTAACTACATTCCTGCGTTTCCTCTACCATTATGATTCATCGCACTTAAAAACCAGCAATGGAAGTCGTGAAATGTAAAATACGCATTCCTATTTCATCTAACGCCATCTATTGGTGATTGTAGGTCATTAATAATATGTGTATGTTTGTAAACAAAATGTAACAGTACGCAATATATTATACATACGTACCTACCAATAGTTTTTAAAGTAATAAATTATGCTTTGTAAATTGTGTAATGAGAAACTAGCATAATTACCCTTTTAAGTTTTAATGTTTGAGTCACATACAGACACATATTACTATAATATAATAGGTAGTGATGCAACGAATACTACTTTTACGAATACGAATACGAATACGAATATCAAACCTACTATTCGGCGAATACGAATACGAATATCTCGCCTTGGTAATAAAAGACTTATTTATTTAATGAATGTTTACTCTTCTAATTATTAAAATTTACAATAGGCAAATTTTTATTTAAAAAACATAAAATTCGTAGATTTTCTGGTTCTAGGCGATTTTTTTTTCAGTCTGGATGTTTCCAGCCGTTGAAAAAAGTCTTTCCGAAGCACTGTACATGGCTTCAGTGAAAAATATTTTTGGGCGAGTTTTTTCTGACTTGGAAAATTGACATCTTCTCGCCAAAAGGCCAGTGGATCAGCAGTCTCTGCACACGTCATATTTTTACGCGCGAATTTTAAATCTGTAGTAAATAGAGTTGCGTACAAAAATATTCGTTTTTAAAAATTCGTATATTCGCCGAATACGAATATTCGGTAAATATCTACTATTCGGCGAATACGAATATTCGTATTCGTATTCGTTGCATCACTAATAATAGGTATGTACCTACTTATAGGTAAAAATGAAGCTATTATAAAACTGCCCGATGTAAAAATGTATTTCATTATTGATTGCATTACCCACGGCTTCAAGACACGTGGCTCTTCCCACATAAATAATAACATAATATTGCCCTATAACCTCCCCTATCTTCTAATGATTTTCCCAGAGATTAGCCCTGACAAACAGAAAGACGTAGGTACAAACAATATTCTTGGTAGGTATGAACCTGGATGTAAGTAATTTGAGTATCTTGGCGCCTACAATCTGGATTTTAAATTACCTAGTGCAAAACCTAGTCTCTACTCTCTACCATCAAGTAAATGGTATAAAACTATGTCCATTCCATATCAACAAATAAATGACCACAAAACAAATTTTCTCGCTTTTTAACCGACTTCAAAAAAGGAGGAGGTTTTCAATTCGGCCGGTATATTTATTTTAATTTTTTTTTATATTCTTTTTTTGGTGTGAGAAATTGTCTGTGGTAATTGTAGATTAGAGTACCAAAATGTTATGTTATACAAATCAGTTCTTTCTTAAAATTTTTCACATAAGTACTTATAATGATTTATTCTTTTCCGTTTTCCTCAAGGCTTTTAACAGCGACATTCTCATGATTAAGTCAAGACCGCGATTTGAAATTTAAATATAATGTATCATACATATTTTATGATCCATGATTTTGTGTTCGTACAAATTGTAAACTCAACAAGTAAAAGCTCTCAATATATTGTGAATTAATGTTACTAAAAAGATGAATAATTAAGAAAAACGAAGGATGTTTGGTACAATTTAAGAAATATATATATACAAAAAATAAATTTAAAAATACATATATAATTATTAATATTGTATTGTGTGTATACTGTATGCTTAAAATACATCACGAGGCCTTAACCAAGATGTATTCGAGAATTCGAATTTCGAGATCACATTCTGATATCGAAATAAAAAACGTATGTTGAATTCAAACAAATACAAGAACAAGAGTCAAGAAGAATGCCTAAATATATTAAAGTTATATCTTGTAAACTCAAATTGCTATAAGACGGTATGCCGTATGTGTACACAAACATGAATCGTAAACTTTGCCGTGTTTTATTTTCAGGCGTATTTTATTCATTAGGGCGTAATGATCGAGAATAAGTTTCATAACGTTAGAAGTTTTAATTGAAATAAAATAAAATTTAGGGCCGATTTTTCAATCCATGGTTAAAACTTATCCGCCCAGAAAGTATTACACGATAATTAAATGACACCCGTAAACTGTCAAAGACGGGTAAAGAATACATTTTTGAAATGGTAGTTTAATACGTTATTCGACGAATAAGTATTAACCAAGGATTGAAAAATCAGCCCTTAATGAAACCTTAAATCTGCGTTTTATATTTCACAATAAAAATTGAGTTACTTTGAAGGGCTATGATAACACAGCTGTGTTAAATAATTACAATTGTCCGGCTATTACAAATCAATTGAAACGAATTAAATGTAAATGTATGTGAAAATGTATGTTGTTGTATAACAACCTAAACAGCTAAATAATTTCCAGTTCATTTGACAGAATTGTAAACGAGTTTATTTCGCATGATCCATTGGGAGCTAATTCAAAATTAAATATATCGGTGTATAATTTTCACTATTACAATAGAAATTGATGATAACCACCCAATTGTCATATTCAAATACGGCAAATCAAATCAAATAGGAACGTAATGTGAAAATCAACGCGCGTGATGTTTAGTTTACCAATACTTAATTTGTATGATATTTGTGATAGGTTTTAGAAATCTCATGTTTTATCTGGATTAGAAATTGATTACTTTTAGTTATCTATACTAATGTTATAAAGCGGAAGTGTTTGTTTGTTTCGCGCTAATCTCAGGACCGGTCGGTCTGGTCGAAATTGAAAAATTATTTCTGCAGTGTTAGACATTTATCGAGGAAGGCTATATTATCATCACGATTAGAACAATAGGAGCAGAGCAACGCAGGTAAAACCGCGGGGCACAGCTAGTTTTCAATATAACTGAAGAGTAAATGCTATATTTAGTCTTTTTTTATAGACAAAAGAAAGTTGATTTGCAGGGTTTTAGATTTCTGTCCCTTTATTGCTGTCCCGATTATAAAATTAATCGAGAGACAGCAATTGAAAAACTGTAACTTTCAACTTCTGGACATGTTTTATTTAGTTTAAATGTCAGTAAAAATTATGAAATACATTTAAAACAGTGTCACAACAGTGTTAAATAGGCTATCAGTGACTCTATCAACAATTTCTGGAACTCTCCCTAATTCTTCAAGTTCTAAAATATTCAAACTTTTTAAACCGATTGCACGGACTATACTCCGATAGTAAAACAATTCAAACTTAACCGAATGATTTCCTTAATTAGCCACAAAGAAATCACATCTTCAATTACATTAAGCATTTACTACCGGGTTGGACCACGTACATCCAAATGTCTTTGCAGTATCGTATATCAGGGTTACCCTTTATATGTAACGCACGTTACCTGTACTCATGTATGTGACTGAATGAATTACACTAATGACTCTGGGATGCATTGAAAAGTAATGATGTTTACGTAGATTTTATATTTAAAACTGTATTGGATACTTTTTTATTAATTGCTAACTGCTCCGCGCGGTTTCACCCCCGTGGCTCCACTCCTGTTGGTCTTAGCGTGATGATATATAGCCTATAACCTTACTCGATAAATGGGCTATCTAACACTGAAAGAATTTTTCAAATCGGACCAGTAGTTCCCGAGATTAGCGTTTTCAAACAAACAAACTCTTTAGCTTTATAATATTAGTATAGATAGATACATCTTATGATTGGAAAGAATAACCGGGAAATACGTTATAGCACAGACTTAATAATATACTACGTATACAAGTTATAGTTTTGAAGTGAAATTTCTTTAGGCGTGGTGAGAGTAAAATTTCAAAGACACGCCGTGGCAATACCGTCACGTTATGGAGTAAGGCGACGATTTTAGTATCTTTAAATCTTGCCAAAGAAGTTTCACGTCTGACACGTGTGCTCGGCACTTACGCCCTTTTTCTCTTTTATGTTTTTGAGTAATCGTACCTTTACATAATAATTTTATATTATTTCATATCTAAAACCCCTATAAAAACTATTTTCCAATAATACCGGCCATGGTATTCATCAACGTCACGATAAACATCACTCTATTGATGGACGGTCCCTTTTCAAGAGTAAACTTATACCAAATTTAGTAAGGAAATCGTTCTAAATAGACCCTTATATTATATGGGTAGTAGATACATTTATAATTCAGTAAATATACGAAATTTCCAGGTAATCCCTTTTTCAAATGTATTCGTTTCTTTCTGAGAATAAACTATAATAGGACGCGGTACATGACATACATTTAAAACAAGTTAAGAGAAATGTACAACATACACGAGTCAGTAGGTATAGGCATTTTTAAGCTATAAAAGCTATTGCATGCTATGCCTTCAAGCTACACCTCCGCGCCCGTCGGAGTGGGGAGCGTGAGGTTTTTCGTTACTAAATTTCTGGATTCGGTCCCCGCGCTCAAGGCCCGCGATAGAAGCTATGCAATAGCTTAATATGGCGAATTTGAAACCAACACTTGCCTACTACCCTACAAGATTTAGATATTAATTATCTATTAAACTTGTAGTTTTAAAAAGCTGTCGAGGGGGGATAATCTAACAATTCTAACACATAAATAACACTTTTAAGTATTAAAAGTTGTAATAATCGTCAGACCCTCTAAGCTGAGAGAAAAAAGGCAATTTAAATATTAACAGAATTTCCATTGCACTACAACACGAGCCTTTCCTTATATAATATTCTTAAATGATATATGATGTGTAAACGCTTGAAACCCTACTGATATGGAAATCTTTTATAAAACCAATGAGCCATAAAGGTTTTTCGTTAGCATGCCAATACATTGAGGACAAGGGTGACCCAGGCCGGTGCTTTTCGGGTATTTATAGGTGTTTAATAGTATTTTAACCGACCTCAAAAATTTATTCCAAATTCTAAGGTTTTTGTAACATTTTTAAAGTCAGTTTAGGCGAGGTTAAATCATTGGTGACAGGTTACTGGTAACTTAAAGAAGATAACTTTCAGTAGAAAGCCTTGCAACGGAAATGAGAGATAAGTATAATATTTATTTGCATTTAAACATTTAAGTTATATTACAATGGAATAAGAAGACATTAGACAATTAATTGAAAGTCTAAATTCGCAATATTTAAAGTACAAAATTTTCCTTGAAGTTTTCTATAATAACGAAATTGCTTTGCCTGCTATTTTTTATAATTAACTAGCGGTCCGCCCCGGCTTCGCCCGTGGTACATATTTACGTTTTCTCTACATAAAAACCATCCTCGTACTTCAAGGAATATAATAAAAAAAGAATTATCGAAATCGGTTCAGCCGTTCTCGAGTTATGCGCTTACCAACACATTTTGCGATTCATTTTTATATATAAAGATTTGAAAAAGGATTTCGTTAATGCATGAAGTTTATATATTATTATAAACTACTATAATATAGAAAACAAACATTGTTCATTTCTATTCAGAAGAAACCTTATGCATCAAACATAATATCAAAATAGTAGGTCATAATATATTCTGTGTAATGGATAGCATTTCATTTACAGTCTACGTCATGAATATTGTTATTAATAATTATTATCTCTATATTTAGCGGCAATTTTATATCCGTCATTGGTCTGTCTGATATTAATTAAGTATGCGAAAGTAATATGAACTCTTATTTACATCACACGATAAAAAAACGCTGGTGCACGCAAAAAATCTCTCACAGATTTTGCAGTGTATGTTAGCAAATGTTTACTTGAATTAAAATTTGTTTTGTACATTTCATAAATTGGTATTTGAATCGTTGTTTAGTTTGGGATTACGAAAGTATGATTGATTAATGTGTAGTGTGCCACATTTTTTAGTTTTTCGGACTGTCCTTATCGTGAAGTCGAGTCGCATTAGTCAACAGCCACAATAATTATTTTGTAACTTTTAACCATTTTAATAACTGTTAAAATGTTGATATCGATTTAAATTGTGTTCAAACCATCGACAATACGATAGTTAGTGACAGTACTCTTAATACAATTTTAGTTAATTCTTTTTATGCCGATTTAATCCCATGCGATATTTTATCGTATCCTCCCCGTATCGTCGCATATAAACGTCACGTACAAATGAAACGCGTGACCATCCATTTGCCAGGTGGCTTCGTGCAATAATTTATTAAAGAAGCCGCCGATGCGAGTAAAGATGGCAGCCGATCGATATTATACTAGCACCTGTTATATGACGTCTTCGCCATGCATTATGCACTGGAAAATTGAAAGAAATTGTTCGGTAATTTAGACTGAAAATATTCAATGTGTTTTTTCTATTTTGAAATTATGGTAAATGATTGAGCACATTATTGTAGCTGTATACTAATAAAAAATGTAATACTAACCTTTCCTTGTATGTAACCCTGAATAAATTATTATGTAGGTATTCATTTTAAACTACCTATTAAATAAAACGTCATACTCAGAAGAAAAAAAATGTTTTCAATTTAAACAGAATTTTTAATAACAAAAACGGGTAAATTAAATTTAAGCAAGTATACACAGTTTAAAATTAAATAAGACGCATTTTATTGTCTGCCTTTGTTACGCCCGGGTTTTGTTTAAGCATTATAAGGCGGTGTATACCCGAACGCACTGTATTAACCGACTTCAATAAAAAAGTGCGCGAATATTATTTGGCGAATTCTATTATCATGGTTATTTATTGTTGCAACTGGGTTGAATAAGAAAAAACTACATCACTTGTAAATGGAATTTCAAAAAACTGTAGGACTTTTTAAATAAATGAAATATTTTCTTCATAATACCGATACAAGATACTATTTTACCTATATAAGTAGGTATATCGAGGATTATCGCTAACGAAAAAAATTACGTGTAAAAATAAAAACGAGTTTCAATTATTTTTGGGCTACTACTAGGTAATTCTTCTTTAATCTGTGTAGGTACAGTAAATTAATAAATAAAATATATTGAAATAAGTTTAAATGGCTACTATTAAAGGTACATTGAAACGCCAACATCCGCAGTCAGGAAGCGGCTGCAGGCCCCTGATCCTGCGGTCTTGTCGGATTTCCCTCCCCGACTATGAATATTTGCATACTAGCATTTAAATATCTGCATAGTTAGACTTTTTGATGTTATTTAATGCAGGTAAAAATCAGGTAAGAGATACAATAAAAACTTAATAAGTTTTAACTTTTTTAGCCTTCTTAGCTAAATGGGCTATCTTACACCGAAATAATTTTTCAAATCGGGTCAGTAGTTCCTGAGATTAGCGCGTTCAAACAAACAAACTCTTCATCTATATATATATATATATATATATTACTCTTCATTTTTATAATATTAGTCTCAGAATACAGAACAAATTTGTTCTGTATTCTGAGATATTAGTATAGATTTGCTCTAGTTCTGTTAAATAGTAATAAAGCAACAATTTTAAACAGTTTGCATTCAGCAGATGTCAGGCGTAAGTATATGTATTCGAAGTTGCATGCCAAATTTCAGTTAAAACTTTTTCGGAGGTTCTGTGAAGAATATGGTACATTCAAAGTATACGAGACGATTAAATTACATTATTACAACTGCTCTATCATTTATTACATTTATAATACTTATTTAAAATTACTATAAACATTTTTACAAGTCAAAATGAAGGGAAAAGACTACTAAATACATATTTGTAAGGTAAATATTCGTAACAATAAGCTTTAAAATAGAAAGAAAGAAGATTTGACTCCACAAAATTGCAATAAACAAGATTAGCACACAATACAATTATAATAAAACAATACAATTCAAACAAATAAAGCTCATGAAAATTATTATCCTTAAGAACATTCCAGAATCCCAAATAATTTTAAAACGCCGTAAAATCGCCCTCATATACAAAACCTAACGAAATGAAATAAATCACTTTAATGAAACGTTAATAAACTGAAAAGACTAAGTTTAATCAAACTGAAGAAATTAAATTCTCTCGTAATATCTATTATTTACGTTAATGTAATTAAATCGGACGATTACGGTCTTATATTTTTAATCAAGCTGGAAACTGGTTCAAATTAATTTTATCCCTGAATATACATTGGATGTGAATTAATAATAACTTAATTAGATAGTAGTTCTCGCAATCTGAGGGTTGTTGAGATTAAAGGGTTCAATAAAGAATACTAGGGCATGAATTGGATTCATGAGTTTGTAGTTAAATAATTCAATTTGGGGTCTAGTATGTTCATTTCATTATTGGGTTTAATTTTGAAAGGAACTTTTCCTTTAAATTGTGTCTTGATTAAATTAAAATCACTGAATTATAAAGTAGCATCTCTGCTCGCGTAATACCCGGAAAAAGATGGAAAAAAAAGACGGGTTGCACTCCGGGAGTGCCGGCAGAAGTGAAAACTTGATTATTAACGTTGAGCATGTTTGATATTTTGGAATGGTATCCGTCTTACGCTTTTTCGATCAGGTCACGTGTCCTGGCGTGAGTTTAAGATTTTATACCCATTACAGAAAAAGTGCTCAACGCCGCTAAAGAAGTTTTCACTTCAAAAAGTATTTAAATAAATTCATAATGTGTACATAGCAAATTACATCAAATCGATTCATAACTCATAGTAATGAACAGAAAATGCACATGAATAATTGGAACCGACAAAGGAAAAGCTTTGAATCCAGATAGTCATAATTGATTGTAAAAAACGTCTGGATATATTTGAATAAAAAAGACGTGTGGCACTCGGGGACTGCCGCGGTAAAGCTATTGCATAGCATGCCTTCAAGCCACACCTCCGTGTCCGTCGGAGTGGGGAGCGTGAGGTTTTTTCGTTACGGAATTTCTCGATTCGGTCCTCGCGCTCAAGGCCCGCGATAGAAGTTATGCAATAGCTTAAAAATATCAAAGAAACAATCCTGGCTTCCACTAGACTACTTTTCCTACTTCAACCCAAATGAAGCTAGTGGCCAGAAAAATAAATAGTACCAGAACCAAACCAACACTCCAGCCATCATCCAAACGACCACAATGCCCAGTTAATACATATAATATCTAACATAATTTCTAGAGCATTTACATTTCATGTAATTGCTATAATTAGTACAAACCTAATTGACCACATGGAAAATGGAATGCATTATTGCGAGTAAGTCAATTATATCATCGTACCATATAATAATTTGAGGTATTATGAATTTAGTTTCGGTAAATAAACGAATATAAATGGCAGGACATTTTATTTAAAAGATAGCTTCATTCTACTTAATTATTCATTGTTGATGAAAAGAAAGAAGAATGTAATTTTTTCAAACAGAAAGTCTGGTCTTTCAAATTGCCTTAGAGCATTTGGCGAAAACACGAGGATTTAAATCTGAGCTCATGATCAAGGTTTTTATTCAATTATCAAATAAGTATGTACATATTATATTTAGAAATGAATTTGTACCAACATTTTAAAACAAAAATAAACACCTTAGATGTTAAAAGCGGTCAACCTCATCGGGAATGACCATACGACGGATGTGGTCTGGTCACGACAGATCCTTGCTTATATCTTTACTTTGTGTGTTTGTATTGTGTTACATTGTAATGTGTTGAATTTTATTGTGACTATTAAAAAGGATATGGAAATCAAATATTCAAACTGAATACAATAATTGTATGAACCAAACTTAGCCTAAGTATTAATTGTGTAGTTTTACTCTCCGTTGTGTGTTACTATTAATAAGATATCTACAGACCCTCATGCCTAAATACAGTATTTAATTATGTAACTTCAGACCATAGAAATTTGGAGTGTGTAATTAATCTACGATAACTATGATTACGTTTTTAAAATAAATCGCTTATAAACATAGTCCAGTCTGTGGGGAAATGTA
The DNA here is from genome assembly GCF_061535395.1 of Colias eurytheme. NCBI lineage: Eukaryota > Metazoa > Arthropoda > Insecta > Lepidoptera > Pieridae > Colias > Colias eurytheme. The sequence continues at coordinate 3,902,161 of NC_142999.1, read as the reverse complement.
AAAGCCTCTGCTCTACAAAAGGCGGCGTAGAAAATGTTTTGAAACAATATTGTTTAGGTATGAAAGGTTAATCAAAATCCAAGTTTTCGACCTTGACGGACCCAGGCGCTAGCCGCCATCTTGAATTAAAGGTGCTAAAATTAGGTATATTTTAAATAACTTCTCAATTGTTTACTAAATCACAAAAGTGTATATGAGGGGTTCAAAGAAGACAAAATTACCTACATTTTTTTCATACATGATTATTCTGTAAGTCTTAAAGGTAAAAAGTTACAAGCGACGGAAATAATAATATTTACAGAAATCATATAATTTTAATTTTGTTTAAAAATTGTGCAGCAATCTTTTTTTATTCTTTTTGATGGCCCGGGCTGGTTAATGGTGGCTTCTTCATTATCGTCGCTGAAATTTTCTGTTTCATTGTCTGTATTTTTAGTTTCCAACCATGAAATTTCGTCATCATGACCAGAAGAAATTGAAGACGCTGGAGCACGCTTTCTAGTAACTTTTTACGGAGGGGACATGGATAAGGAATCCTTAGAAGATATCCGATATGAACGATTCATAAAGTTATCAATAAAAAGTAAATTTAATCGACGAAATTTCATGGTTGGAAACTAAAAATACAGACAATGAAACAGAAAATTTCAGCGACGATAATGAAGAAGCCACCATTAACCAGCCCGGGCCATCAAAGAGAATTAAAAAATGATAGCTGTACAATTTTTAAACAAAATTAAAATTATATGATTTCTGTAAATATTATTATTTCCGTCGTTTGTAACTTTTTACCTTTAAGACTTACAGAATAATCAAGTATGAAAAAAATGTAGGTAATTTTGTCTTCTTTGAACCCCTCATAGACACTTTTGTGATTTAGTAAACAATTGAGAAGTTATTTAAAATATACCTAATTTTAGCACCTTTAATTCAAGATGGCGGCTAGCGCCTGGATCCGTCAAGGTCGTAAACTTGGATTTTGATTAACCTTTCATACCTAAACAATATCGTTTTAATACATTTTCTACGCCACCTTTTGTAGAGCATAAATACCTACAGACTGGATTAACATTACAAAAGTGCCACTGACAGTTAACACACTCCATCAAACTTCCCAAACTAAATCCGCATTAACAAAGAAACAGTAGCAAATGCACTTCATAAGCAAAACTCGGGAAATGGTTTTCTTTAGCGACCTGACAGCAAATGTACCTGACATTCCCGCAGGAGTAAACCCATTATAATAATTCAGCTTTCTTTTGTCAGAGCCCGGCAATCTTGCTCGGATAAAGAACATTCCGTTTTCATATTCGTTCTTTAATTGTCTGATGCTGATTCGGATAAAATAAGCGATTATAACTTCAAATAATAGGGGATTTACCGTCACTGAAAATAACGTGTATCTTAATATGAAGAAAAGTAAAATTATTTTAACATTTAGCATAAAATAAAAATGTTTAGTGCTACGTATTGCATTAAACATCCTGTATGTTTTATGTAAATAAATTGTTTAAATGTATGTATTGTATCTATAAAAACAACAATTATTTTATATTTTAAATGATCTTGTCTGTCTGTATGTTTAGATACACCAGCTATTTTCTGAGTAGATATTTCATAGAGTTGCCAAGCACAAACTAATGTGTAAAAGGTAGTGTTGCTTGCAGTAAAATATAATTAAACACCGCAGCAGTTGTCAGTTTGTCATTGTATATGAATGTTCACGTTTAACCACTCTTTAAAACATTGCTGCGAATTAGATTCGAATAATTTGTTAATTCTCATACCATAACCAGCTAAACACGTGCTCAAAACGTTGTGGTTAATTATAATACATAATTAAATTACACTTAAATTTCGATAGCACTCTATTTGTACTGCATTTAGTGTTTAATTGACTAGGTTTCGATTTTTCTGTGGTATCGCTCACGTAATTCAGTGTTTGCTGTTCCCATAAAATTTCTGATTTAACTATGTTTAACTTGAATTTTTATGTTAAAGCCTTTTTTCTTTTAGTAAATATGTCCATAAGAATTAATTATTAAGGAAATATTCAAACCATAACTAATAAGTAGGTTATCAGTGGCACTTAGAATGCAAAGTTCCTACCTTGCATAATGCACAGTAAGATACTTAAAAGAACTAAGATATTTTTTACAAAACTTATATTTGAATAATTAATTGGCATGTATCCGAAAGTACCATTCCTTTCATGTCTGTTTTTATTTTAAAGACATAAAATTATTAACAAAGTAAATAAATATCGTTTGCTTTATGATCTCAACAGTTCGACGAAAAACATTTTCCGAGAAAGTATTATTTTATTTTGTATACAATCAAAATAAGCTGTACTTTTGTGAATTTTAATTTGAATGATCTTATAAGAAGATTAAGCAGGCAAAGAAAGCTCGCCTAATTAAAAAGTCAAATTGTAAGGGATATAAATACAGACAATTTGGGCCCTTTGTTACAAAAACTTTGTATTTCTTATCCTATCACAAAGCAGTTTCAAATTTAAGTACGCAACTTATAAATTATGCATTTCGAAATAATAAGGGTTAAATGACTCATAGATAAAATACTGTAGAAAAGGAGACTGCTGTCTTTTACTTTATCATTAATATTATAAGAAAGAATATTAGATTCAGTGCTCTTAAAACAACACTACAACAACTTGTCATTATCAACTACCTAGTTTAAACTCATATAAGCAGTAGTGAAATACAGAGTAAAAATAACAGCGCATCCACTTAGGAAAATAGCATTAACGATATAATCGCGTAACGTTGCAGATGCTTTCACATTGCATCCAACAAATATATATTAGTGTCTCTAAGATATTTTGAAATTGTGCATCTGACGGAGGAGGTTATATTTCGCTTGCATTCTGTTAATAGGCGGGACTGCACAGAGCAAGCAGCCTCGCGAAGCAATTGCTACGCGAAGCAGCTCGGTCAAAGGAAAATGACGGCACACGCCTTCCGCGTACCTTTAAGCTTTTGAACAATTTGCCACCTGAGGTGTTCCCGAAGAACTTATTCGTCCTTATAAGGCCGGCAAAGCACCTATAACACTATCATTGTTACAATTGTTTATGGTTGGTGGTGATCACTTAACATGTGATCACAGTGTCACAGTGGCCCACCTGCCCCTTAGCTTGCATAAAAAAATACGCGCTTTCTTAGGCCGAACTTACCGAACTGCTTCGCGCAGCACTTGCTTTGCGAGGCTAATCGCTCTGTGGGGGTCCCACTAATGACGCGTACCGCTATTTTCCTCGGGCGAGCTATGTCTAAACTTACAGAACTGTGACGCGCAGCAATTGCTTCACGAGGCTGCTCGCTCTGTGGGTCCCGCCTAATGAAAATTACAGTTTACGTTCTGTGTATGGTGTATAGTACGTTTTAGCGTGTGGTTAGTGCTTTGGTGTGGAAACTCGAATTAAATTAGACGAATTAAGATTAATCGCAGTTAGTCCTAAAATTATGAGACTTTAGCTTTCTCTTGTTTCTTGAAGGTATTCTTTTTTAATTGTGCTGATTTTGAATTATATTTTACTTATCAAATAAAAGATTGACTACGAGTGTTATTTAGCTATTTAAGGACAATAATTAAGAAAGGAAGGAAGTGTTACTTTTTAACAGCGACGCGTCAAGTTATGATAACACAATAAACTTTTGATTTCAATAATATAAATGTTGAAATAGGTAAATAAACTTCTAAATTATGTGCTCTGTTATCAAGTTGTTAATAAATAAAGGATGTCATACGGCAGGTAACATTGCAACATTCACCAAATGTATTTTAAATGTGTTTTTAACGTACTTATTTGATGTTTCCTTGCCATATTATAATATTATCATCTACATATATATATGTTCAGTCCTTAGATTAAAATTCTTAGAAAAAAAAAGACTGTTTAAATATTTTAAACCAAAGCTATAAATTTATTTATTTTTACACTTATTAAATTTATCCCGTTATTTTTTTGTCGGCCAAATTGCGTTGAAATTTTCCTGAAACTATAAAATCACAATTACAAGAATTGAAAATAAATCGTGAAGATTGTGTCCATAATTATTATTCTGAGAAAAAGTTCGTAAAACTTTTTTTTATTCAATTTATTCTAGTAACTACTATTTATAATAAATAACTATTTATAATAAAATTTACTAAACCACATGCGTATAAGAAATAAACATATTACGGTCTTATATCGACCATCAGAGAAATAGCTGAACCTTACACTAATGGAAAGGTCGAATAACATAAATGCTGCACGTATTCCCTTCTTAAGGTTATGGTGGGGAGTTTTTTTTTTCTTTTTTTGTATTAAATCCCATATTATAAGTTGCCTGTACGCTCTGTAGTAAAAACTTCATAACTATATTTTAAATATTGTAATGATTTAGCGAAAAATAGCTCTCGTTTTCAGTCACTTATGACTGAAGACACATTCTAATGTGGCAAGTTTTTTCAGTGATAAATAATTAATTAATATTCTCATTCATAGCATTTGCTATTTGTCACAAATGTTATGCCTTATTTTTTATACTTCCCTTGTTTTTCATAAACAAAAGCGGTTTGAACCGGTGTAAACCAGTTCTATCCGCCATACATGTACTCGTATAGGTGTTTATCTAACACATAAACAAAACTACGCAACATAAATTCCCTATTAATTCCCAACTTCGCACAGAACTAATGGACCTTAATAAGTTTAATGGGATATTCCGTGTGTTAGACTAGTTTGTTCCCGCGGGACCTCTCGCCACTCACATTAATGACAAATCATTAGCTGGCTCGTTGATTTAAATAAACAGCGTAAAATACCTTATTGCGTGTTATTTTGTGTATTCCTTTGTTAAATCTGTGTATGAATAATTAAAACATGTCATTTTAGGTAATTACATTTTTACAGGAAATTGCATGAAAAATAGCGCAAAAAATATATGAAAAATAGGTAATTACATTTTTACAGGAAATTGCATGATAAATCTTATTGAAATACTTGGAAATGTAGTGTATTAATAAAAACTAGTTACTTCAATGTATTAAAATTTGAAAAAATACATTCGGCAGAGAACTTGCATTACGTAGAGAAGCTGTTTGGCAATACATATTTATTAATACATACACAAATACAACTGTACATCTTTTCGAGCAAAAGGATTTCAAAAGCCTTTATTCTAATTTAAAAAATAAGCTCTAAATAATAAGTAAATCCAGTAGATTTTACTATTATTATTCAATTGAACACAATACTTTAAAAACTACTTGCAATTGCTTATAAATAATTAATCGATTCGTACTTCCATATATTCACATACCTATTTAAATCAGTATGTGTGCTCATAAAGTTAAAATATAATAATTGTTAAACGATTATTCTCCAATTATCTTAAATGACATTATCAGCCTTTTAACTGAGCGCACAATAACTTTCAAAAGATTTATTATTTCGTGTCAATCGAGTGGGCTGTTCATCAACGCTCTGATTGCGTAGCATTATTGATACAAAATAATTATTATCGTCGTTCGCAATATTCCCTGTGGATGGGAAACAAAGAAAGATTCTTATTTTAATATATTTATTACATTATTTCAGAAATAACAGTGCATTATGTTACGTTTACAATGACTGTGTTCGAAGTACATTTATTTTATCAATAATTTTGTGTAGTGTCGTTCAATACAAAGGCGATTTAATTGTAAATTAGCTGGGAAATGTAGACCTATAGGGCAGATCGTAATTAGATCAGAAGTTAGGTATAGTCAGGTCAATCTCTAAACGTGCTAAACATACAATTGAAACACATTTAGTGACCTTTCTGTGCGTGGAATTTTAGGATAAATTAATCTTATATTTTGGAGAAGTGTCCTAGTAAGTTTTCTACTTTATAATCTAACTAGCTTTCCGCCCACGGCTTCGCCCACTTTGTCTAAAACATAATAAATTATATACTAAAACCTTCCTCTTGAATCACTCTATCTATTAAAAAAACCGTATCAAAATCCATTGCGAAGTTTTAAAGATTTAAGCATACATAGGGACATAGGGACAGAGAAAGCGACTTTGTTTTATACTATGTAGTGATTACTATCTTAGGGTAGTATTTCATATTGCATTTTATTAGTTATTATTCAACATTTCAAACTCTATCATAACTTTCATCAAGCCTACGCTACAGTAGAGCTTTCAACCTTCGGATCACAGAGTAATCTACTAATTTGTTTCCAATATATGAAATCATCATATTGATTGTAAATAAAGTATTTTCTTTTGCTTTTTATAATATGTCAATATTCATTTTTATGTGTATAAAATATGTCATTCAATACACTATAATTGCATACGAAGAGCTTGCGATTTTGGTTTGATTTTGGACACTAATCTAGTTTATTGGGCGATAATTATGAGTATTGAGTACACTCCTCGAAATATTATAATTACAGTACATATTATCTATCTATGTATAATTACAGTTTCTTGTATAATATGTATGTATGTATTTATGCACTATCTACCTTTTTACTGATTTATTTTTCCTAGATCCCAAGGTTGCCTGGAAGAAATCGCTTTTAAGCGATAAGGCCGCCAAATTGTACATTTATTTTAAGTTACATATCGTTTCTGTTAATTCTGTTTTTGTGTGCATTGTACAATAAAGTGTTTTCTGTTCTATACTATTCTATTCTATTATTTCTATTTTCTCCAAGCATAAATAACCTTCCTATTTTCGCTTGGAAATAGCTTTTAGTTTAGAATCTGACGTTAAAAAGCTTCTAGTTGATCACCCAACTTAGCTAAGCTGACATACCAACCTTTTAGGCACGTAGCCTTTGCCTCTGTCGATTAATAACAGTGATTATATTATTAGTACATTTGAGATGGATAGGAGATATTGGCAGATTAATATTATTAAATTAATATCGTGATTTGGGATGCAGGATTTATTGAATTACTGGGCATATTACTAGGAACGTCGGTTAAAGAATTGAAAAAAAAAAAATGAAATGAAAAACGTTTATTTATACACACATTATAAAATAGTTACACAATAAATTAAAGACACGACGATCGACTAAACTAGGTACTAGACCTGTGCTATAGTCGATCGACGCTTTCCTCTCGTTAAGACATAGTGCCAGCATTATAACGTGTGTTAAAGTGTGTGTGTGTGTGTGTTAGTGTGTGTGTTAGTGTGTGTGTGTGTGTGTGTGTGTTTATGCGTGTGGTTGAGTTTATAGGTATAAGATTGTGCGTGAGTTTAAATGGATAAGTATGCGTGAAATGAGGGCTTTATATAGATTATCTCTTCAATAGGTACATTAGTCTCATTAAATTTCAATTCTTACACAATATAATCATCTGTTCATTTTATAAATTCTTCAGTTTCCACATATGATAAGGTGAGTAGCATGTTTGTGATTTTATATTTAAGGCTAAAAGACGTCAAGTTGTGGATATTCAAAATTTTATTAACTTTGTTATAGAGAAAAGGACCCATATAGGCTTTACAACGTTTTGCTGCTACAGTATGAACTAAAGGTAAGTTGAAGATTTTATAGTTGCGTCTTTTTTCCGTTAGGTTTATATTTCGAGCTGATAGGTTATGGGTGTCTAGAATACAGTCTAATATAAAAAGTTTTCTGACAGAGAGAAGTTTACATTCATTGTATAGCGTTGAAGTTGAGTAGAAAATTGGCTTAGCCATCATCACTTTGAGAACGGCTCGTTGCGCTCTTTCAATTTTATTCCGTATGGTTATTTAGTTTGGTATACTAAAATTATTCATTACTTGTGTCTAACTGCCTAGTCCACATCGTTCGTCGTTAAAGCTTACTATGAAATCATTGAAATGGTTAAATTTTCTTCACAAACGGTTAAAAAAATACGCATGAAACTTTGGAGACCAGCCCTGTACATGCCAAATAATGTTTTTGTTCCTGGTAGGTCTTTATATTATAAGATTTTATAGATTTAGGACACAGACCTCAATAATGTTCAATGTTAAGTACTGAATTCATGCATTCGCTCCATGGCGGTGAATGTATACAAGTTAAAAACACATTTAAACTGCACTTTAAACTGCAGCTGAAGTAAAACTTTGCATCATTTGGGCTTAAGTGCGATCGAAGGAAAATATTCTTGTTTATGCTTACTTTCGTAGTTTCGTGAAGAGTTCGCGTTTCAATATGATAGTGCAGTACATGTGCTGTATCGTATAATATGTATACATAATATCTTATTAGTCGTGTGTAATAATAAATAAAATTTAATATATGCATAACAATATTGTGTCTTGCAATACGGTAAAGAAGACAAAGTATGATGAAGCCAAAGATTCAAATTTTTTTGGCCACTTTAATAGATGTAAAGAATCTAAAATTCATTTACCACAAAAGATAAGGTTTACGCTTCTATAAGTAAATAATACCAACTATAATTAATTAAAATTTAATTCAATTTGAACTCGCTGAAAATATCAAGCATTTTTACATAAATTCGTTGAGCCCGCATGCAGCGTGATGCAAAACAGACAATGAGCTAATTGTCTGAATCAACTGTACTGAGAAACGAGATTGCATTATTTACATTAATACAAAAGCATGTTTTATTATTTATTATCATTATAATATTTGTGTATATGTTTTTGTATTGATATAATAATTATTATGGAGTCTTTTAGTGTAAATTTTACTATTTAAAAGTGTAACGTAAACCTTTTTTTGAGCGTATCATTTTAACAATCGTAGTTAGAATTGTTCATTATCTAATATATAATATTATATTATAAAGGCGAAAGTTTGTATGGATGTTTGTTACTCTTTCACGTAAAAACTACTGAACCGAATACAATGAAATTTAGCACACATATAGAGGGTAACTTGGATTAACACATAGGATAGTTTTTATCCCGGAAATCCCACGGGAACGGGAACTATGCGGGTTTTCCTTTGCAAACGCGAGCGAAGCCGCGGGCGGAAATCTAGTCTACAATATTTCCTGATACTTCCATATATTTTATAACAAGGTCTCATAAGCCATAGATAAATAACTCTTAATCATAACAAAAATCTGCCAAATCATTCCTATACATAACAGATAGGATGAAACTAGTTGACTCTACGAATATACGAAAAAACTGGAATAAATCTGAATTCTACTTGACGCCCGAAGGCTCAATATAATTGTGAGGAAACTGAATTCCCACTGGTCTGGAGAGAGAGAAAATAAACATATTTGTGCTTTATTCGTCCCTTAGAATATTCGTATATAGCTCTTTTAAGGTAAAAGGATCAAGTTCTCGCTATACCGCGTTAAGTGATCTTTGTTTTTCCTTGTATCAAAATAAAGGCTATAATGACTATAAATTACTGTTAAATCTGAATCGGATTCACGGTTTTATGGGATTGGATTAATCTTTTTTAGATAAATAAATAAATAAATATTTAAGGACAATTTTCAAACACGGCACGATTTGATCCCATACTAAGCTTTTCGCTTGTGTTATGGAAACCAGATGGCTGATAAACATACATTATATATAATTTTAAATAAATACTTATATAGATAATTAACACCCAGACACAGACCAAACATCTATGTTCATCACACAAATATTTGCCCCGGGTGGGAATCGAACCCACGACCTCTGACTTGGAAGGCAGGGCCACTACCAACCGAGCCAATCAGTCAGATTATTTAATACTATAAATTTGTTATTAACAAGCCTTTGTTAGTACTCCAATTTATAATAAACAACCGGTATTCTTTAGCATTTTTAGTATTCTTCATAACTGATAAAATTAAAATTGAATCATTGCTATTTCAAATTTCAGTTTTAGGCCGAGTCAGGAAGTTAAGTTTTGGAAACGAAGTTGCAAATTACTTTCTTCGAAGAAAGCTTATCATTTTGTTTTAGGCTCCACAACATTATAGGATCCACATCAAACCATCTAAGCCTTGATTAATTGTATTCGCAGACAGTTATGGATAGTTGTCGCTCATCGTAATAACAAATGACACTCATTTCGTTAATGTAGGGATATTATATCAATACTTCATCTGTTTTATTGTTAATACTGGCTATAGAATTTTACTATCTATTAATCACTATCTCGATGTTTAGGTATACAAACATACGTATCTACATTTGTAATATAATATTAATTAAAAAATTTTATTCACATGTAAAAATTGTTTCCACTTTTCCTCTTTTAATGTTCAAGTTTTAAAACTGAATGCTAATTCAGCAATATGTATTATGTAATCCTCATACCATATATTTAGGAAATGAAAATAATATAAGAGAATAAAATATGTAAATTAATGACAGTTGATCATCAGTATAATTAGACCGGATTCATTATATCCAGTTTTGAAACCAGCATCACTTTAAAGTTTAAACACAGTTAAAACATTCGCCTGTCACATAATACCACAGACTCATAATAATATACTACGTATACAAGTATAACGGATATCGTTAACTTAAGGATTTTCCCATCGAAGATTTCGAAACCACATACAATTGAAAAATTAATATTTATTCTTTCACAGTAAACATTGACAGCTCTAATGAACTCACAAATTATTCGTAAACTTTCGGTATGCGTAAATTAAACAGCACATGATTTATGTGCGTTAGTTTCGACAATTTATGGCCCGCTATCCGATTGTCTCCGTATTTACAATTTTGCAGACCATGCTAATCCTTTCCAAGCTATTGTCGCTTAACCTGATTAATGCTTAAAAACAATGAGTTCTGTGAAATTGCATTATTTTTTCAATTTATGAGAAGAAAAAATTCATAATGCCCCTTAAATATTCTACTATTTATAGATAGGTACACTAAACCTATACTGAACCCTATATATATTAAACCCCCTTCAGAGATAATCATATTTTCTCCGAAGGATACGCCAAAATAATCAAGTTTCAAAAACAAAAAGTTTATTCCTAATATTGGTGAGATTACTAAAGTAGGCGTAACCATTATAAATAGGTGTTCCTACGTCAAATTTGAATGATAACAGAAATTCGAGTTCGTTAAAGTTCGGCTGTTTTAAGTGTAATTTAAGATACTGGCTGGAAGATTACAAACAAAGGTCTATTTCCCGCCCCACTTGCTCCGATCCTCCGATAAAAGACTAAAACTTTTAATTGAACTTTAAACTTATAATAATCATTCTTTACAAGGCCTTTATGGCGTTAATTTATACTTAATTTTAAGAAATTCAGACCCTCACAATTATGTAACTTTTCGATAATGTAAATAAACGCTTACCTACGCTGAGTTGATTACATTTTAATTAGTTTTTTGGCGGGTTTTTATTCGGTGAATGAACGCTGTTAAATTTATCATTAAAAATTTATAAATTGATTGGAAAAACTCCATCGAAAACGGTAGATAATGACGTCTTCATTCTGAGAAATTTATTTGTATTTAAAAATTATAGGCAAAGTATTAATGAACATTTTAAAATAAGAGAGGGTTAAAGTAATTACTATAATAAATTATGTTTCTGAATTATCTTGTTATTGGCCATCGATTTTATTCCGATTCTTTTTTAATATTCTGAATCAGTAGAAATTTAATAACAAACACATTTTAATGATTGAAGGATTAAAAAATCTTATTAAATAAAGAAATAAAAGTGATAGATGTATTTTCAATCCAACCATAACCCCACTAAAGCAACCACCCACATACCTAAGTATTCCATACGAAAGCTTTAATAGAAAAATTCAATAAGCTTTATAAATTTATACCCTCATACGGAACAAAATTATATTATAGTTCTTTATTCATTTCAAAACGTATATCACTACAATGAGCGTTTTCAATTTTATAAAACGTTCCCATATATGTTACAGTTTCAATCCGATTTCGGTAAAAATACGCCTTAACTTCTTTCTTCTTTAAAAACATATATTTATGAATAAGTGTTATCTTTATACTGTGGAAACATGACGATTTCATATCATACACATTATATGTGCCTTTTTTGTTATGAAAGCTTATAAGTACACAAAATGATAACTAAAATAAAACCAACTACGTTCACCATACCATAATTTTTCCGTAAGTAGAAATCCAATGAATCCATCCCATTATAAATTTTTATAAAGAATGTAGTAACTGTATTTCCCTAGCCATGAAAACATTTGCTCTAAAATTTATTATAGGTTTAACAAGTAAAAAATTAAATAAATAGAAAAAAGACATAAGTACACCATGTATTGACTAGGTACTACTAAAAACTAAGCCACACTAAACTTGACATATCTAGAAACGTTACGTTATGAGTAAAAAATTTTTCCTACAATAAAACTGCAACAAGGTGAAACAATACGTTTAGACGAAAATTTCACTTCCACTTCAACATATTGAATTCTATTTCCTAGCGGGTTTAAAGCGTGGAAGTCACGTAGACAGAAAATCGTATTTGTCCTACAAACACGTACTCAATAAACTTAACTCCGATACATTGAGAGTTTTGTTTGCGGCATGATTCTTTGAATGGAACTATAAGCTGGGTTTCCACTGATTGACGTCAGAACTTTAAGAACGAACGTCAGTGAGCACACGCGTTGATAAAGCCGAATCTATATTACTGAATTTCGTTCGTAACGTCTGGTCGGTACGGTCTGGACTCTGGCTTGAAAAGTTTTTGATGCCTTAAGTGGAAACGCGGTTTTACATCCTAGAATTGCAACTTTGTAGCCATTGTTTAACTTCCAAGGTTTTAGGATCTACGATCTCGCAATCGATTTATTTCCAATTGTAGTGAGAACTTCAAAAATAGGAATGTTTTGATATTGTTATAACAGTTCGAATTGTTATATAACAAATGCATAAATATCAAAACTACGCATAGAAATACATATTATAATTTATAAATCAAATCATAAAGCTACCTACTTAAAAGCTTTATACACATAATTATTTGAGATACAGCACACGTGTATCTTATAGCACTTGATATTATTGAAAAATGTTCATGTTCATTCATCAATTTGAAGCTGTTAAATTAAAACTCAAAACATGCATAGTACGTAAAAGATTAAAAACTAAATATATTTTTATAAAACGTAACCTATTTACCTAAATTGCGACATATAGTTTTACTCTTTACATCCACGGACAAGTAAGTTTAATCCCAATATTAAATAACATTAAAACCGCACTCAAAACAAACACAAAGCCATATCAAAAACTCGGACGTGGACCACAAATACATCGCGAACAAACTATTCCAATCTCGCTCGGATTAAAAACTAACTCGTTTATTAAATTTTTAACGTATTATGGGAGCTGTAAAATTAAAAATTAACGAAGTTGCAACAGTTTTCTAATAACACGGCAACATTGTCATGAGGAGACAAAATTTTTAACTAAAAACTTTTGTTATGCACCCTTTTTACGACTTTCCCATGTGTTACGGGGGAATATTAAATTTCTTTGTAGAATTAAGAGTTTTTAAATTTATTAGTTCGGTTAATTTGTAGACAACATGTCTCCCCTTAAGTTTCATTCATTTTTTTATAACAAAATATGTTTTAGCTTTCATGTGCGTCAGATTTTCATAGTACTATAAAAATATCATATACAGGGTGTCCCACCGTTGGTATACTAAGCTCAAAGAAGGTTGTAGTTTTGCATACGCTGAGTACGTAAAAAATACTTATAAAATTCCAGACGCATTTTTTTTTCACATAGATGAATTCTTAAAACTCTATGTGTATACCCATAACAAACAACCCGCCCAACTTTGCCACCAGAACGTGAGCTATCGTTTAAGATTATGTTTTTATAGACAAAATGCTCTCATAAGCGAAGCGTTATATGCCGACTGTGCGAAGCTAGAGAGGAAAACATGAATTTTAAGAAAAAAATTAAAAAAACATTTTGGCGTAATTTTGTTGTTTAAGTATTTTTTATGTGATCAGTGTATGCAAAACTACAAGTCCCTTCGCGCTTAGTATACCAATAGTGGGACACCCTGTATAGCTCGTTGCCTTTGTATAAACATCTTCTTATGTTTCATTAAAATACTGAAGAATGTTAGATAGAAAATTAAGAACTATTAAAAACCTAATCATCCCTCAATACTGTACTCAATACTTTACATAAACCAAATCCTTATCAGTCTGAATAAGCCAAAAGCCTAAATACATCGCACCTATAAACAATACCTATGTATCAAGCCCACAAAGCCTAATTTCCTATTAAAAAGAAATCTCCAAGATTCACAGCACGAGATAGAAGTCAGGTAGATAAAGGAGATCTGTAATTATCGCGGGCCTACTTTAAAAGTCCCATAAAAGCCATTACATTAGCCCATATACAGAACGTGACTCAGGCATTCGTAATGAAGATGTATGGAAGATTTCGCGTTTGCATAGCAAATACTTAAGACGATGGTACACTAGTTTTGATGCGGTTAATGTTATTTTGATAATTTGGGAGAAGGTTTAGTATGATGTTGGTGTGCGGTGTGAGATTGAATACGAAAGTATTTCTGGAAAAATATGGTGAGACAATAATTTATTTAGTTTTTAAGTGTACGTTTATGAATAATATAAAGTAATCAAATAACAATATAATTTTAAGTAATCTTTATCATATTCACCATAGTTAACATTACCTTAGTGTTTAGGCTTTGAAGTCGCAGATATTTCTAGTTTCTGATAGATGTCCTTACTTCTTTCCAGGCATTTCAAATTTTATTTGAAACATTTAATAGAATTATGCATAAGATTAGGTACTGTTTAATTAATATAATATTCTCTTTAATGTCTGTTACGCTTAAGCAAAAAAAAAAGATTAAAAGAAATATAGTGAGCAACCTCCTTTAATTAAGACTAATTGTCGACCTCCTTGCGTCGGTAAGAATACAAACCCCAACGCGTCCCGAATATCGATTCCCTGACCAGCTCTGCTTTATTTGCAATTAAGCTAATTCAATCGATTGTTTGTGTATGAATCGATTTGAAAATCGAATAAATTCGTTCCCTAGTGATCACGTGAGCCGATTCGCAATTGTCATTCCGACTCCATGTTTAACGAACTTTGGTTTATAAACTTTTATGTTTGTTAGTCGATTTGAAAAACGAAATGTTTTTCCATGTTTAAACGGTTTGTTTATTTGAATTCGAATTTGAACGGAAATTCTCCTTCGGAATTTGAAATAGATGGAGTTTTGGATTGCAAAATGACGAACGGCTTTTTATATAATAAATTGAATAGCTACAAAAACGCACGAGAGACTTTTAGTTAAACGTTATGCGTGACCTCATAAAATTAAATAATTCAACTGACTTCATTATTTTTTATAGCGCTTGTTTACTAACCCATATTCTATACATCTCGTTGAATAGAAATATTGTTTTTCCAAGCGTATTTTTTTATTTATTGCGTACATTTTTACCAAAAAATAGTCATATGGATTTCATTTTTTGTTTACAAATATATAGGCGTCCCAACGTAAATAACTGGCAATACCAGCAAAATATTTTGTGCAAAAAAGAACAATATGTTCCCGAATATTCTAAGCATT
Organism: Colias eurytheme; assembly: GCF_061535395.1. Lineage (NCBI taxonomy): Eukaryota > Metazoa > Arthropoda > Insecta > Lepidoptera > Pieridae > Colias > Colias eurytheme. Next base: position 3,886,591 of record NC_142999.1, on the reverse strand, counting down.
ATTGGATCAAAACTGAGCGCTGAAGTTTCATACAATACAATCAGATTCGTTGTGGGATACTGGCTATGGGTTTCTATTGTTTGTTAGAACTATTATGTTATTTCCCCGCTTCGCTCGCGTTCACATTACGTCATAGTCGTTGCCCACGCAAATCCCTATACCGTATTTTTGTGATTCGATATAGGTACTTTTCGGCCTACATCGTACTCAAATGCTAATTTTTATGTATGAACAAGAATTTTGTCTGGTTAAAGAATTTATTGGGAATTTCTTACGCATTTTTGTAGTGATAGAGTCAATTCTTATATTTTAACAGTTTTAGTGAATTGAAAAATACAATTTGATGTCATTAAACTCAAATTTATAGAAATTCAATCACAACAAAACAACACTTTTTATAATTCCTAAATTCTATTACCCATGTGTATTATTATAAAACAATACACTATTTCTCCTCAAAGTAAAATTTATCCCGCAACATAAATCGGACTAGAATCATAAATATGGCATACTTTTTATAAAATGCACCAAAGCATTCGAACGGTGACCGCATGAAGTATTCAACTCAAAGAGATTTGTAGTGTTAAATTTGTATGGAAAATATATTTTTCCTTATACCCGCATTAAATTATAAAGTGTGCTAGAGCTTTGAACCAATGAATAGTTGAGACGGACGACTGACTACTACTATTTAGACTTTAGTATTTATAACAGGGACAAGAGTATAATGTGTATTTAATAAATTATGTAGTTTTGAGTATAAAATTGTTAAAACTTTGGACGTTAGGTTATAAGAACCTATTTATATTATAAATGAGAAAATTTGAAAGGATGGATGTTTGTTATTCTTTCACGCAAACACTACGTACTGAACCGATTAAATTGAAATTGGGTATGTAAGTAGCTAAAGACCCAGAATAAGACATAGGCTACTTTTTATACTGGAAATCCCACAGGAACGGGAACTATGCGGGTTTTTCGGTGGCGAAAGGCGAAGCCGCAGGCGGAAATATAGTTATTTTATAAACTTAAAACCTATAAAATATTTTTTTTTGCTTTTTTAGCGCTCGTACACACCGTAGGCGTTTTTCTTTTAATAATTTAGACGTGCAATAATTTAGGTCGCTCAAAATGTATATTTTATCTGAATTGTAGTTTTAATCCTAATCAATAGAATACATATCTTAAGGCTAGTATAGTATCATATTATCGGTGCTACAGGTATTGCTTATACAGATAAGCTTCAAAACCTCAATCTACACTAGGTTTTTACTATCATACCTATTACCTACATGAGCTATGTGATAACTGATAGCAATCGTGGCAATGCAACCATTTGCAGGCGCACGTTGCGGTCGCTATAAGCTTAACGATGAACAGATGTTACATATAATTTTATGAAGTGTACATTCTCTTGGTTAAAGAAATGTTTTTGAACTACATTTCCTTATGCAGCATTGAAAATATAGAGAAAAATATTGTAATATTTCTATTACATATTGTAATATTATAAAATATTGTTAGATTTCCCAGCACTTAAAAATGTAGTAATATATTAAATTTGTTTGCTATTTCTTCATTTAATGTTATATGCTTATTGATCACTTACGGTACCAATATTAAAATTATTATTTGTTAAACCACCTAATGTAACTGATAAAATATTTTTAGGTACCCTGAAATTTCCATGGAGGAATACATCTCATTCAATGAATTAAAGTTGTTGAGATTTAACATATACCTATATGAAATGACAAAACAAATATTCAACATTTTAATCACTATATAACCTCAGTATTATTCTGTGTTAAAATGATTATATGTCCCTTTATTCATTACTTAAAATGAGAGAGATGAGCGCATAAACCTTCCACAGGAAATTACAAAATATGAGCATACCTTGAACACACATTTACTGCGTCGTGTAGTTATAAGAAGTTTTGCAGTAAACCAAAACTTTATTTCATTTTGCAGACAAAATAGCAAGAAAACGCACTTCCTTGTCATATGGATAATGCAAAAGTTTCTATGTTTCTCAATCAAATACTCATATTTTACGAGTTTTAATAAAATTTTATTCTCGAATAAACTACACCGCGTATAAATGTAACATTTAATACGTCGATATAAGATCTCAAGATCCACACAAAACGCGAAGAACTATTAAATACCCACACAAAAACCTTAAAAATCAATGCTACATTCAAGACATCGACGTAGCAAATGAAAAAATCTTTTGTGAAACTGTACTCGAGTAAAAACGGGCGTTTCAGAAGGTTTCTTTTTAACAATGGAACTGTTTTATAGGCCGCAATTATACTTGTCTTATTCTCAGCAAAGTATAGGAAACGGGGACGATTTGCGCTGCTGACGTTTATATTTTTATACTATGAAGTTTGTAGTTATTTTGATTGGTTTACATTTATAAAGTACTGCTGACTAGGAAGCTAGCTGGGAAGTAAGTTTATAATGTACCTTTTCAAGGTAAATATAGTTAAAAAATAGAATTTCTTTTATCTATATAAGTGTAAAATATATTTTCATGGTGCATCCGGCATGCCGGCATTCGCATCTTTTACCTGCGGCACGCGCGGCTTTTGGTTGCCGGCGGCAGTTTGCTTGCGGCTTCGTTACGGAGTGGCAGCCGCAGGTAAAGCCGGCGGCCTGCATTCAGCGGCAAAGCGGCCGCGGCGATCTGAAACTCGGAGGCATGTGTGGATGCGCCATATGAAGGACATGACTGTAGAAACATTATAGAGAAAACTGAAAGTCTGTGCTGAAAGCTCTCTGTTGACTTTTCTTTATTTTGTATTTTTAATGATTTACGTTTCGTCTCATATAGAATTCTCATCTGGATATTGCTATTAATATATAAGTACAACTGAATTGATTGTTTAGTTTATGCAATTAATGAAAACAGCAAGACTGATGGCAAAGTACAAAATTGTCGAAAAATATATTAGTGACCTATATAGAAACTAAATTCAACACAACATTACGATGTTGTGTTGAATTTAGTAAAATAAAAAATAAACCCCAAAATAATCCCAAAGCACCCCCTTCACGTCATAGTTCACGCTAAAATCTTTTACGAATCTGTGAACCTTTTAAACGGATAGATTTCACGCGGCATTCTGTGAAAGGCCTTGAAGCTGAGATAGAACGATGTTATCTTGAGGTCGTGTTTTTCACGCAATGTAAAATATTAAAGAGTTCAGTTACACGCTTGTCAGCGTTCGCTTAGTGTATTGTTTGCTCTGACAGCGAAATATTGCTTTGTTTGCAACGGCTTTTTCGTTTGTGGGTTTTTTTAAGAGCGGCCGATGGACGGAATTGGAGTTTATCTGTATCAAATGCTATGGAAAATAAAATATAATGTGATAACTTGAAAAACTCAAACTAAATTATGGTCTTCTAAAAATTAAATAAAAAATAATAAATTCCGTTTTTGTTTTAGACATCACAAAACTATATAATTATGTATGAAAACGAAGGTAAATATACCTTTTACATTAACGAATTGAAAAATGATAAGGTTTTATAATTTTGATGATCCGATAACTAATACCTAATAATTTTAACATTTTGATGAAACATTGTAGTCTATAATATTTTAGTAGTGCAATTTGTTTGTGTTTTGAAGTTTCCGTAATTGATTGCAAAGTAGGATTTAATTGTGCACTCAGAACTTAATGAACCGATAAAATCAACATTCAAAACCATTAATATTTTCGTTTTGTTTTGCTGTTACTTTAGATTAAACAAAAATAATTATTGTTTTGTTTACACCATTTTATTCAGTGGTATAATATTTTCCTTTTAAAAGTGGTTTAATTATTAAAAATACAAAATATGCCATGACACGACTACTACAAAATTTATATGTAAATAGTAGAGTCTGAGGCATTTATTTATTCCTGTGGTTTAGTCATGTATTTAACTACCTGTGCTCTGCGGTTTTACCTACATTGCTCCTCTCCTATTAGCGTGATGATATAATATAGTCTATAGCCTTCCTCGATAAATGGGCTATATAACACCGAAATAATTTTTCAAATCGGACCAGTAGTTCCGAGATTAGTGCGTTCAAACAAACAAAAAAACTCTTCAACTTTATAATATTAGTATAGATTACATGCTTATAATATCTGCTCTCTATAAAATTCCGTAGACGCCGATTCAAATAATAGGTAGAGCATAACCTATCACTTGCAATGTCTTCAATCCAAAATCGTACATACAAGGCCACATTTAAAAGTACACATACAGTGCGTAACCAAACCAAATAAAAAAATCGTGACGTATTTGCGTATCCACGTGTCTCTTTATTCGCCACTAGAACGTCTTAAGGTGATGAATTAATTTTTCTAACATTTACGGCCCTTTTCAAACCTTCGTAATTTTTATATTATTAAAGTTGTCGTGATGAAAATTCTTGACAAGAAAGTTCAATAGTAACACAATACGTCTACCGTTTTAGAAACATGATTCCATGATATTTTCTCGATAGAAAAAAAATACAAAGTTCTCATTGTTATTTTTTTATAATCTCTGGCATCTTCAAAATAACAAACGTAAAGTTACGACTTTTTGGATATTAACTATAAAATATACAACCTATACGTCTACCGATTTAGAATTTTGAAATATGCGATGGTTTTGAAATAAACAAGAAATACTTGAAATTAGCGCGCGACCAGCCAATATAGCGAGAGCCGCCCTGTACCTTCCTACCCCGATCGCTGCACGAGTCATTCCCGCTACGGCCGTCACACGGGGAACTTGTGTCGCTCGCGCAATCGTAAAAAAGGGTGACAACACGATAAGACAAAATGAGACAAATGGGGACAATAAAGAAAATAAGAAGAAGAAACATAAAGGTTGGAGAAAAAAGAATGCTTACAATTGGAACAAATTAATGAAGAAGTTGGTTTTATTTTAAATTTGATGATAATTGTATTATAGACGATGTTTGATATGTACCCCTGTTTTAAGTACATAACGAATGTGTAAAATTTTTTTCATTTATAGCATAGATAATCTTTTCAGAAATCCGGAATCCAGAAGGAAAATAAACCCACTGATTGTTCACAATGTGAACCCACTCCTTCGTAAGTACCTTTATTCAGTCAAAAATGTATGTTATCAACGTTCTACTGGTTTTATCGCATGATTCCGTTTTTAGCAAAAAGCAACAAAGTGCAAAGAAATAAAAAATCATGGTGAACTTAGTGGAAGTATGGCGGACGTGATATGGAACAGGAGCTCATTGGAGTAGTATTATATTTAAAAAAAATACGAAAAAATTTCAAGAATTACATTTCTTAGTAGGTGGTAGATAAGTATGTTGTATAAAGAATTTGATGTTGATATTTATTTCATTTATACTTACTACACCTGTGCGGGAAATTGCTTAGTACTAAAACAGGTTTATATTCATATTTACATAGTAATGTGAGTTTTAATTTCGAAAAATTTTGTGTAAGTATATTAAATTGAGTTCCTGGGTGATCTGGAAACACAATTGGGCCCGGAAGATGGCGCTGCAGTCACTCCTCCTAATCACATGAACCGATTTGGATGAATATTTGTGTGCACATTTCATTGTTGTGGGATGATTGGTTGATTCGTTTTCAGATTACCTATATTATGTATTTTTGTTGTAAACTTAATTTAATGTTTATAATACATTATTATTGGTATAAATAAGCCAGTGTTCGTCTCACATTGCTGTACCTGCCTACCTACCCTACCAGGGCCTAACTTTGTTCTGGCTATTTTATTTTGATTATTTGTAATGAATAATTACAATTATAATAGAGTGCAAAAAATAAATACATGCGTCAATATATTTTGTGTTTTTTTTAAAACAATTTTTCTATTTAAAAAAATATCATTCCGACCGCGGCTTTGCCCGCTTGGTTATATCGTGAATCCTGTTTTATCCCACAGAAGTGTTCAGTTCGGATAAAAAGTATCCTATGTGTAAATCCAGGCAATTAGCTATATTTTATCAAAATTGGTAATGTAGTCTTGACGTGATTAAGTAACAACTAACAAAAAAATATACAAATTAACATCCAAAGTTTCGCATCAGTTTTACTGTATTAGTGATATCTTCCACTCTTGACTTTGAGAAGAATGAGGGTTTATAACTTCTTTCAGAAATAGTACCTTTCATTTCTGGGCATGATGTAATATCTACGTCAGCATCAAATTCTATCTAAATCAATTCAGTAGTCCGCGTTATTGATTACCATTTCATTTTTTCAGAGTAACAATATTTTTTGTTATTTTAAAGATTATTTATAACCTGTATTATTTTGTAATAAAGTAAACATTACGAAATAATAATTATTATTAATAATGTCTAAGTAGTTGTTGGAAAGAAGATTATTTGTTTATAAGCAAGAAAATAAAACCAATAAATCAACAATTGAATAAATGTATAACAATATTATAACTGTATGACGACTCCATACATGTTTGTCCCGAGTCGGCCAGCGGCAGCGCGGCGAGTTTGCAAGAATGACTTCGCGCACACCCGCGTTCGCGATAGCGAGCTATAGACCGGGAGATACTGACACAAAATTTCGAGTCATTTGTAACAGGATGGCGGTTCTACAGGGGTCTTAGTACGCAATGACAAAAAGAAAAATGATGGTGTGAACGCTGGTACCGGTGGGTTAGTCGCGTGGGCGTTAGTCGAACTCGTCGGAAAAATAGCGATAGTCCAACGACATGTAACACAAAAATTTTAGAATTTACCGATAGCCCATAAAAAAGAAGTAGGCGGTAGTGTCATGCCATACTTTTCCGGTATGACTTACAACCCGCCATACCGACGCGAATGTGTTGATTTAAAAAAAACAATTATTCAACCATTTGTACCAAGCTAACTTTTGCACAGGTAACCATCGTCGTGCAGCCATTTACGAAAATCGCCATGCCATACTTTTCGGACGATTCCAAATGGTCGCCATACCGCCGAAAATCTGCAAATTTTTTTTATTTCGCCTATCTTTTTGTACCAGTATTGCATTTGGCTTTTTGGAGAGTATTTGATAAAATGTGACCATTATTATATTTGCCATACTTCTAGTAGGGGGAAAAAGTGCTGTCATACTTGAAAAATAAATTTATTATTAATTTATATAAGTGAAGATTTCCAACACCTAGATCTTTGAAATTTTGTATTTATATTCGTTGATCCTCAAAATTACAGGAAAAATAAGTGCCATACTGTTACAAATCCTTTGACTTTCGCTATTTTCCGACGAGTTCGACTAACGTCCACGCGACTAAGCCGCCGGTACCAGCGTTCACACCATCATTTTTATTTTTGTCATTGCGTACTAAGAACCCTGTAGAACCGCCATCCTGTTACAAATGACTCGAAATTTTGTGTCAGTATCTCCCGGTCTACTATTAGACTCCGCCCGCCAAGCAGTGGATTTTTTTTTGTGTATCGTCTTAACCCTTAACGCAATAAATATTTTATGGTATACCTCAAAAGTGTTTTAGCTCTCAACGTGAGTGCCCCCGTGACGTCACGTGACGTAATGAACTGCAATAATAAAATGTGTGTGACGAACGTTTTGTCAATTTATTTAATCGGTGATTGAGTGGAGAGAGTTTTTAAGTTGGTAACGTGATGGTTGTTTGATGAATTATTTTCGATTTTATAAATAATGGATAGAGAGAGAAATTAATGCAAATAAATCCATCATGATTTAATATTATTAATAATAATTATACAAATAAACTAAATATAAGAACCTTTATATTAGTTCTCAGAACTATAGAAAATGAACAGTAACATTATATTTTTATTACAATCTAGTGTCAAGAGAAACTTATACGACAAGAAGATTGATGATTTTTTTTAGGTAGGTAGATACTATCGTTCTATACCTATGATTCAAACGACTATAAAACAATGCTAAATTTTGCATTTTATGTATAAAAATACAGTTTTAGATATATTCTAACAAACCAACAGCAAAGCCAAACAAATTTAGACAGCAACAAACGATTGCGGTGTTGCGTTGATAAAACCCGAATTCGATTTTAAAATTTATTTATATCCCCTTGTTTTATGCATCAGTGTAAATAACAGTTTAGTAATTGAATTGTTGGCGTTTATTTTATTTGTTTTTGTTTAGTTTATTTGATCAATTATTGTCAAACAAAAATAGATTGAAAAGAGCATTTGATTATTTTTGCATGTTTACAATGTTGATTTATTTGCAGTATATTCGTATAAATTTAATTTGTGTTTGTTAGTATAAATTAGTGTTTACCCTTGAAATTTGTTAGTTCTATTTTGAATTTTATCTCTTTGTATTCTATGGCTCTACATATTTATAATGTGGGTGTTGTGTGTTTATAATGGTGTTGTGTGTGTAAACTTTCTTTAAAATTAACTAGTCATTTTATTTTTAGCAGAATAAGAGATTCGTAGAATAACTCCGGGCTTAAAAATAGATCAGTTTAGACTTTTTCTTATAAATACAAAGTTATAAAAGCCATTTCGATAAGAAGAATAATCTGTTAAAAGTTCAAAGCAAAGGTTTGAATTCTAAAGCCTCTATAAATATCTGGCGGAATACTAAAGCGCGTCACACACGGTGAAGATACTATAATATTTTATGTTAAGATTCTCTACTATAAAATATTACAGTATCTTAAGGTATCCGGTATCAGCGTTCTGACCATCATTTTTCTTTTTGTCATTGCGTACTAAGATCCCTGTAGAACCGCCATCCTGTTACAAATGACCCGAAATTTTGTGTCAGTGTTTCGGGTCATTTGTAACAGTACAATAATATTCACGTGTTAAATAAATAAATAGAGTACTATAAGAAAAATAGCTATTTACAGGTTCTAACCTAAAGCCTATGTTTACTACGTAATAAATTATGTCAATTTAGAAGGAACCACAATAAAAACGTATGGTAATACGGCTCGTTATCAGTAGCACATAAATTCGGAGACAATACGCGCCCGCGTTGAATAAAATATAAAGCCGAAAGCAATTCGAGTGTTTGCTTGTGACGAGCTTGTTTTATATTTTTATTGTATTTTTCCTAGTTCCACCCGGATTTGCCTGGATTAAAAGATAAAAAATCACAATCATATCTAAGTTTCGTAGTGTTATTCTACATATTATTATGTATCGCATTTTTTCCAAATTAAATAAGAAAATTGACAGAATATAGCGTTGTAAGATATTACGTATGCAAAATATTACTGAAACAACAAATGGCATATTATGTTGCAGAAGGCCACCCTAAATAAATAGGTTTAGGTTTAGTTTTTACAAGCCTACTATTTTACATAAGACTATTATATCGTTCAATTTAAAAGCTCTATACAATTTAACCAAACTCCTCTAAAACGGCTTGACCATTTTTTTGTATTAAGTAGGTTTGAATTATGTCGTTAGATATTTTCCTACATTTATTTATTTATACACATACATAATATATTATTAAAAAGGACATAATAAGCAATTGGTGGGCCTAATATTTTTAATTCATAAAATATAATACTTATCATTCGTTTTATTCCACTAGAACCTTTTAGTAACAAACTATTTCCTATTTCCAAAACTAACTTCCATTGCAAAAAGGTTCTTGATTAGTAACGGTTGCCGGCCACAACCACAGAAATTTAAATATCTAAATAGTAAATAATAATTTTGCGGTTGTCGGTTTCTAATTAAAATAACTAGAATTGAACATGAGTTTGATGAATATTATTAACTTAGATTTCTAAAACAGTGATAAAATTATTCCAGTTCAGAAATAAAAAGAACCTACTACATTTTATTTTACATTTTTTTATGCCGCCTCCTTGGTACAGTGGTTGACGCGTGAGCGTAGAACCGAGGGGTCCTGTTCCCGGTGGAGACGAAGAAAAAAAATGTCTCGGTCTGGCAGGACACAGAAGGCTGATCACTTATAAAATAGAGCCTACTTAAAAAACGATAGAACTAAATGCATCATTTAAGTTTTATTATCCAAGTATACGTATTAAAATACATAGTTATTAATTATTTTTAACAGGTCAGAAATAACTTCCAATGATTCCGATGATATTGTGATTGCTTTTGATACTAATTGATCGTACTTAAATTATATTAATTTTTCATTATATTCAGCATACATTTAATAAAAATATCATTTAATGTAGTAGACTACAGCATGTTGGTAATAAATATGTGACCAAAATTTACTGAGTCTATCTGTACTTTTGAATTATCACCTGCACTCAGGTGGACGGCTTACAAGTGACAGCATAGTGCTGAATCTTATTATTTTATGCTCTTATATCGTTCTAGATAGGTCATAGGTTCAAATTAGCCATAATTTTTTCAACATGGGCCTGTAGTCTATAGATAATCTCTTTTTAATAACCACGGGTACAACAATAATATGGCAAATAATTTTCTGCCATTTAAAATTCACTTTTTAATTAAGTAATAGGCAGTAAATGTAAATTGATATAATTTTCTTTCTGCCCGCGGCTTCGCCCGCTAAGTCAAGGAAAAATCCGCACACTTCCCGTCATAATATTACCTGCCCTTTCTGAGGTCTCAAGGTATCTCTGTAGTAAATTTCATCAAAACGAGCTGAGTCGTTGAGGTAAGAAGAAAAGACAGATAGATAGAGTTACTTTCGCATTTATAGAGTTAGTTAGTATTTTATAGCATTAAAATGCTTGTAAATTATAAACATTTGACCCGAACCACATGAAAACGTATGCGTAGGGGCCATTTATCATTATTATTACAACAAAAAACATGCTTTCTTGGTCAAGACCTTTCCACGGTCACAATGGGTTAGCCTTTCGACATAACTCGAATGATCTAACGAAGATTAATGTCTGCCCTTCCGTTGTAGCTTTCATGTTAAAAATATGCGGAAACATTTTATAGTTGATTATAATAATAAGTTATATGGAAATTTCGCAAAAGCTTCGAAATGAAAGTATTTTCTAACTTCTAATATTTTGGGTTAAAATCGAGAAATTTGTGAAATAGTAGGTATACGTAATATGTTAAGAACTTATCTCACATCAGCAAGTAATAAAAATTTAAAAGTAAAAAGTTCACACATAAATATTTATTTGCGTCGTTTAAATCTTATTTATCTCTAATTGTAGTTTAACAGAAATATTTCTTATTCATGAATTTGCAAAAGTTAACACGAATAAAAAAGTTTTGAATTTCAGTCTGTTTTTATTTTCTTCTCCAGGGAAGTGACTTTTACGGTTCGTTAGAATGTTGAGATTAAAATTGGTAAATTGAATAACAGTTTTTACTGCCCCAAAATACATCTCAGTCTAAACAATCTCTTATTAATTATTATGATAGAAATACACAAATAAAGTGCAAAATATACTCAGTATTTCATTCAAAATATTTTGAATTAAATCATTCAATCAAAAATTTTCGGTCATAAAAAACTGAATAGTGAATATTCAATTAAAAGTTGGTCACTTAAAGCACTTTCAAAGCGTCTGAATGATAAATTAATTAAAACAGCATTAAAACATGCGATTGTAGTAACTTCGCAAGTAAAATCACACTGTACAAACTCATTTTAGTCCTTTGATCATTCCTGGTAAATAGAAAAAGGGGTTTAAAAAGATCTGGACGAAAAGCAAGACGTTCTAAATAGAAGGTTCCTTCGCAAACTGTGTTTAAATTACGCAAACCGTTTCTCGTTTACGGTTTCCGCGCACTAGTTTGCTTTTATGTTATTTTATAACTGGAATTCATTTTCTGTTTAAAAGGATGCATTGTCAAGCGCTTTTTTGATACGGACACAAATGTTCACAATCAACGAGATTATACAGTTTTATTTGGATACAGATGTTGATGTCTTTTGGGCGCGTTCAAATGGTGACGATTCTATGACTTAATTGAGGGTTTTATAATTACAGTAGAGCTATAAAACAAATAATATAACGATTATAGACGAACGTTACATAACCTTTATCTTATGGTACACTTATACAATATGTACCTATACTAATATTATAAAGTTGAAGAGTTTGTTTGATTGTTTGAACGCGCTTATCTCGGGAACTACTGGTCCGATTTGAAAAATTATAGCTAAAATATATATTAATAGCTCATTTATCGAGGAAGGCTATAGGCTATATATCATCACGCTACGACAAAATATAGGAGTGGAGCCACGAAACGGGGTGAAACCGCGCGGAGCAGCTATAAGTAATGTATATTTATTTTAATTAAATGCCATACTGCTGAACAGTTAGAAATGCGAGTGAACAAACTCTCTTTGCTCTTCAAATTATGTAACTGAAACTATAAATATGTATTCCCAACATTACCTGCAGAGCGAACTGTTTCACAAACAAAACTTATTTATCGTCTGAAAAATACATTTACGTCAGCGACTCATTAAGAAATTAAAGTAATGTGAAAAATAAAGAAGTTCCATTTCCCCTAGTGGGGTAAGAGGCAGATGCATTATACATCTGTTTCACTGATAGATTTTCTTAAGGGACAAGTAGGTGATCAGCCTTCTGTGTCCTACCAGACAGAGTTTTTTTTCTTCGTCTCCACCGGGAATCGAACCCAGGACCTCGGTGCTACGCTCACGCGCCAACCACTGTACCTCGGAGGCGGTTGAAAGTAATGTAATAGTTGTAAAATATTTTCATGCAAATAAAAGTTATGGTATTGAATAATTCATATCTGTGTACGCGAGTCCATTTTACTTATGACGATGTTTGAATATGCAAATGATGGCATTGGCTGATTGTCAGTTTGTCACGTATCACGGAATTTGTTGACTCGACAATTGATAAGTTGTGTTTTGTTTATCGTGCCCTCGAAAGGATTAAAATAAAACTTGATTGTAAGTGCCAGCCTTTGATAACACGAATTATTACAAAAAGTTATTAAAGTGAAACCTCTTTAGGCGCGTTGAGAGTAAAGTTTCAAGGCGCGTCATAGCAATATCGTTACGTCACGGAGGCAGACGACGATTTTGGTATCTGCTGTGCCAAACAAGTTTCACTTATAACGAATGCTCGGCACACACGCTCTTTTTTAAACAATCTAAATGTCAAAAAAATACACAAAAAATGTGAACAATCTATAATTATTATTGATTGCATTACGTACAACTAGAATTTATTCAAAAAATAATTTAAAAACAAATAAAACGAACGTCTCACGATTATTTACAAAAAGAATAGCATATATTGCATTTTTGTGTTTCCCTGTCACAAAAGCACAACCTGCATGACACAAGCTAATTTAAAACAAACGAATAAACACTCAAAGCGCTACAGTTCACTTTCAAACAACCATAAAGGAGCAGTGCGATAAAATTGTTAATTGTGGAATGAGAACTATTTAACTTCAAAGGAGGTCTTTAAAATAGTTGTAATGATACTAGCAGATGTGCCCGCCGATAGCTGACTCGCGCTTTGAGAACTCAACTAACAAATTAAGAAGAATGGCGCAAGTTAAATTAAAATCTTAGCCAGGGAAATGTGACCACACGTGAGGTTTTGTGGGACGATATTAAAATGCTTGTTGTTTGAAGATAGTTGTTTTTTGGTATGTTTTGGTAAAATTAAGTTTTATAAGAAGTCATTTCCATAGATGAGATTAGAAGAGAATGATTTATGATGATCATCATTATTATTATTTTTATCACAGTTATTGTGATGCTTTGTTTAAAATGTTGTAATGTATGTTTGTAAGGATAATATCGATAATATAAAATGTTTATATTATTGCGCTTAAAAGGTAGAACATTTAATAAAATTATTGTTTCATAAAAAACAATAATAAAATTTTAGATGTGTAGTAAATCGAGCATTCTTCCACCACAGTGATTGAAATTCTTCATCATGTTATACTTAAAACCATAACTTTTTAGTAGCAAAAATATTTATGTAATTAAAAAACGGAGATACGTCATACTTATAGGTAAAATATCGGTAAATGTCGTTAACAATTTGTTTATAGCCTTAGATATTTCAAAGCATGGCCACCCTCGCTGACTTCCTCGTGAATTTATGCTTGTTTTCTAGATACTTTAACCGGTACAACTCGTTTGAAGCCCACGCTTAAAGTTATAACTTACGCATTTTTTTCAAGAAAGACGATAAAAGTTTGAGCGTTAAAACTTTACCTGTTCCTTTTCATTCAAAACGTTTCGCTAATTTTTCTCAATTATTCCTTGCGTTTTTTGTCTTTGTGCTTCGGTGCTGAAGTTTTCTTTTTTAATTTTTTATGGAGGAGATGATAGCGTTTAGCACATGGGAATTTTGTGAGGAGTTTTATGTATTTTGTTTCGTTTTACGGTATTTTTTTTTTTAGTTTTCTCGTAAAATGCAGGTGGGTGATCCATATTTGACATATACATCATAAATTTCTACATAATTAAGTACCAACAATAATTCGATGTTACACGATATATAGCGGTACTAATAAATAATTATTATTATTACCATGTCAATATAAAAGAGCAATAATCTTAGTAGATTATAATATAATATCAGAAACAAACTCTACAAGATAAACCTACTTGTTTCCATTCGTAGGCGAGCTACGCCGTAGCTTGTAGCAATAACATATTATAATGACGAGTTATACTTTCCTTGAAATCAGTAAAAATCCGTCAAAATTCAGAAGTAACGACAAAGCTCCAACTAAGCTGATATAAACAAATAAATGAAAACTTTTCTCATTTACTTCATAATACCTCCGTTAAGAGCTACGTTAAACTACTGAAAAAGGAATTTGCGCACTAATTCTGATTACATTCTGCAGATTAAGTAAATATTTAGATTAATATTATAATGGGCGATGTTTAAATCCCTTTGAAAGCCCTTTAAATAAATAAAAAAAAATTATAATATATGAAATAGTTAATGGCGTGAGTGCAGTCCAGTGTCCCATAATGGGGTTATAGGTTAGATGCCTTATTCATACATCTGTTTCACAGTACGATTTTCTTTAAGGACAAGTAGGTAATCAGCCTTCTGTGTTTTGCCGGACTGAGACATTTTTTTTCTCCCTCTCCACCGGGAATCGAACCCAAACATCCTCGGTTTTACGCTCATGTGTTAATCATAATACCAAGGAGACGGTCAAATAGTTATTGGGCATGTACGTTATTTCTGTACCCTATTAAAACGTAGTTCCCAGTGGGGATTGAACCAACCACCTATCGAATATCTCAAACATATACAAATGAATAAAATGTCATACCTACACGATAACATTTATTGTATTAACTTATGTGGTTTGTTATTAATATATCATCATTGTTAAATTAAGGGCTTCAAAATCAGTATTGATCCTATTGTAATAATAAGTCTAACAAAAACAATACTAGTAGAAAGCGCCACTTAAAAGTGAAAAAATTAATTTACTTTTATAAGTTACCCCAATTTCAATGAAGTGGGTAAAACATTACCTTTCTCTTCTTAGGTATATAAATCAATAATTATAAATATGTATATAAAATGCGAACCTGTTCATTTGTTTACACATTGCAATGAATTGTAATACATATTTTATAGATATTTACTACCATCATATTGACATCATTTAATCGTCCTCTGAGTTCTGAATCCAACAATAGCATACGCGCGCCAAAGTTAGTCTCGTAAAACATAATGAGTTCTAGCAATTACACAGAACTGCACTATTGTTCCAATAAACACTAGAAATGGTAATTTATTCGCCATGAGGATTCTACGGACTGTTTATATAAAGTTATCCACAAAACTCGTCTGTTCGTTCGAAAGTTAATAATTTACTGAAATAACATGTTTTGGATGTATGGGATTCATTTCATTCTATAAATAGAATGTGTCCATGATTCCTGAATATTGTTATGTCAGGAGGGAAGTTAAATCAACTTCTAACGGTTTTTATTTTGGTCGGTTCTAGCCTAATTCACAATAAATATATACTTATTATATTAACGAAAATTTATGTAATACAGTGGTAAAGAAGCCTCCCGAAAATAACACTTTTAGCTTGCTTGCTCTGCTATAAAATAACTACATATCGGACCAAAATGAGAATCTTTACTACATCACTATTACTTAACATCTCTTATTAATATAAAATCCAAAAAGAAATGAATATTATCCTTATAAAACCCGTTATAAACAACCAAGAACATAAAACTACTGAACTAGTAACTTCATAGCTTCCACGCAACTTCGATTGCTCGTGACAGCGGCTGTTAACCCCAATTTGGGAGTTAAAGAATTTAAATATTCACAAGTATGACGGTAGTGTCGATGGGAACGAGTGCAAAGTGCTAACTGCTGTGTTCGCCACAGCTAGTCTTTTGGTATGTGGCACAAGGTATACGTTATTCTTTTATATTTTATGTAAGTAAATGTATAATTGAAATAATGTACAATTGAGCAACCAACAGAGTGGAAAATTTATTTTTTTGAATTCTTCGTCCGTATATTTCAAGAATAAATTTAGAAGGTGTCTTATAATGTTATGTCTAATAATATTTACGTTGAATGAGTTTACAGAAGTAGTTCGTTCGGACTGTTTCACAGAAATATGAAGCTTGGAGGATTATAATTGCATATCACTTTCAACTTACCATTAAAAACGGGACTGAAATAATTAATAATCTTCTTATAATATAAAAATGAATCGCAAAATGTGTTGGTAAGCGCATAACTCGAGAACGGCTGAACCGATTTCGATAATTCTTTTTTTATTATATTCCTTGAAGTCCGAGGATGGTTCTTATGTAGATAAAACGTAAACATGTACCACGGGCGAAGCCGGGGCGGACCGCTATCTTCTTCTTATATATAAAAATGAATCGCAAAATGTGTTGGTAAGCGCATAACTCGAGAACGGCTGAACCGATTTCGATAATTCTTTTTTTATTATATTCCTTGAAGTACGAGGATGGGTTTTATGTAGAGAAAACGTAAATATATACCACGGGCGAAGCCGGGGCGGACGGCTAGTTTATTATAATAATTTCCTTCTCATACAATAATTTATTGAAAATACACTTAAAAAAGCTCCATAATTTCGCTTCAGCCTGTATTTTAGCCCCGCCAAGTCAGCATACTTCGCACATAGTACCCTTGAGTGTCTTTTATTACAAAAATACTCGCCCTGCAGGCAAATACTTAGATAATGCAAGCTCTTTTGCTTTTATTAATATACGTACGTGCATCCAAGCGACATAGTAATAAGCATAAAGTATTTCATATAGTTACTTTTTCTTGCAAATTGTGTTGTGTTGTAAATTCCAAGAGTTTATTTAATGAAAACGCTCATAAAATTATGTTTTTGTTTTGTCTTCCATTAGGTATAAATAATGCTATATCTTTGGAAAATCGAGGTTAAAATCTAATGGATTCTAAAGAATTTT
This sequence comes from Colias eurytheme, assembly GCF_061535395.1. NCBI lineage: Eukaryota > Metazoa > Arthropoda > Insecta > Lepidoptera > Pieridae > Colias > Colias eurytheme. The sequence goes on along the minus strand of NC_142999.1, from coordinate 3,869,162 downwards.
CATCAATGCAATAAAGTTACCTTGATTTGCATCGTGATTATAAAACTATTTCTAATATTTTATTGCAAGTGAATGAGAATAAATATAATCTTTCTTAGATAAATATGAAGTATGTCATACCGTCGACAGTGTTTTGTGTTATTTAACACGAATATTTTGCGCGATATAAGATTAAATAACTATGCATAAATTGCGATTTGAATCAGTATTTAGAATAACATACAGAAATATTGAAATATCTATTGACATAATTTAAATTTTTATCTACCTTGATATGCTGACGTTTTTTAACGTTAATTTTTAATATTATCAATTTACGAATTAGGATTATTTTAAAGGATAATCGGATTATTATAACAAACGCTGAATGCAAATAAAGAAAAAAACTACAAAGAATAACGTTCTACACTAAGAAACTTTAAAATACTCGAAGTCAGAATACACTTAAGCTTTATAATCAAGGAATCTCCAGCAGGATTTTCTAAAGAACTATAATTGTTTATTTTGATGAATATCACCCGTCAGCTTAAAATTTTCCACTTTATATTTCTACAGACGAATAAATTTAAATTATTTACAATGGAAACTCTTTATGAAGAAAGCTTTATAAAATATTAGATTTTAATAAAGAGAAATGTACAATAATATATGGCTTTCCGTTGGTTCCTTTCGTTTCAGAAGCTTTTCTTAGCGAAATAATGGTATTCCGTATATTATCATTCACTATTGAAACTTTGACCGACTCTACAAGTTTAAATACTACCTTCAATGCTTCTCTAAGCCATCTACCTTCATAATAAAAAAATCTCAAATTCCGACCTAAATTCAGGACACAAATAAGCCAGAAGGACCACTCAAGAGAGTGAAAGATATTTATTTAATAAGTAGTTAAAGATAACTACTTATTAAATAAATATCTTTTCCATCATGATATCATTCAATTCATTAATTTGCAGTATACAATCGATAAGCAATACACAAATGAAAATTTCATCGCCCGAACAAATACACATACAGAAATGTCATCTAATAAATTATTATTGCAATGCAGTATTAAAAGCTACGAGTATAATGAACACCAAAATCGTTTCATGAATATCGACAAGGTTCAACCCCAGGTTTAATTAATTGACTTGAATTTGTTTTAAACGCAAAATTCAGTTCTTTCAGCGAACGGCATTTCCATTAAAATCGAGTTCATTTCAATGTGGAATCCAAGAATTCTGTTCGAACTTAATTGATTACGAATACGCCTCGAAATAATCGAGGAATGGTAATAAGGTACAAACCGATTACGATATGCTGAGACTAAGCTTTAGATGTACTATTCTTATGACATAAAAGTGAAGTCTCATGTCCCCTAGTGGGATAAGGGGCAGATGCATTATACATCTATTTCACTGATCGATTTTCTTTAGGGACAAGTAGGTGATCAGCCTTCTGTGTCCTACCAGACCAAGACATTTTTTTTTTCTTCGTCTCCACCGGGAATCGAACCCAGGACCCCTCGGTGTTACGCTCACGCGTCAACCACTGTACCAAGGAGGCGGTCAAACTATTCTTATGACATAGGTAATAATCAAATAGTCTAGTCAACAAAATATTTAATGGTGAATTCTTAATCGAATGACACCTCAATTATAATTTTCGAAGACTCCTGAAAAAGTTTGCCAAAAGCACTTGTAGACTGGACTAAAAGAGGAGAATGAAGCATATTGTACTGTCACATATTATGGTCCGGGAGCCAGCAGCAGATTTTATGACCAAGTTCCTCTCAAGCGGTAATTAGTAAAATGCATCAAAGTATAGTATTATGAAGCCTCGTGAACGTCAGCTGGAGCTCGGTTGGGGGGAAGAGCGGTTGTAGCCTCCCGTATCAGCTGACGGTTTTTCCACCAAGATACAGCCAGCTGACATATATATTTATCCACAGTTACATATAAGCTATCATCAGGTAAATTTTTGTTTGAGAGGAAATAACGGAAAATAAATTTTTCTTTAAATTTAACTTTCATGTTCGAGACACCAGCTGACGTACAATACACCATGTTGTAACCAGCTGACTATTTTTTTTCGTTGAGATATTGGGTTAGCTACAATTTGACAATTTTTTAGCTGAGAGGAAATGAATGAATGAATGTATTTTTTTTCCTATGTGCGTGGGAGGCTACAACCGCTCACCCCCCCAACCGAGCGCCAGCTGACGTTCACGAGGCTTTATAATACTATACTCTCATGCGTCTGACGAATTATCTCTTGAGAGGAAATAGTTAACCAAATTTGCACCTGGCTCCCTAACCATTATGTTATTAAATATCATCGTAGTTACACGAATAATATTCATTGCAAGTTTATGAATCCAACTAAATGCCACTAAAGCTTTAAAAATAATATATTGCCATACAAAATTGCACTTTCCCAGTAAATCTGATAATAAGTATTTGTTAGCTCGTAAAGTATAGCCATAAAGCCATATTGAACGCGAAATTGAAAAACTATAGGAGTGGTGTCGTAAATTATTCTATTTACACTAGTTTTACAATTTTAACTCCGTACTTTGTTGTTTTATTGTAAAACAAACATTTTATGTTTAAGCGAGTATTAATCCGTTTATATCGGAATTTCCAGAAGTTTCCTTTGATAACATACTACTGTTGATTATATGTGAATTAGTTTAACATTAAATCTAATGCAATAGTCTTCTTGGTACTGTGATTAGCGTGAAGACGACCCTGAGCTCCTGTTTGATGGTTTCTGTATAAATAGACTAAGTAAGGGAAACGTCGAAAGAGATAGAACAAAAAAGTAAAATAAACATCTCAAATCTTGTCCTTCAGCAACAAAGCTTCGAATTTATTATTATTACATACACACAAACGTTAACAGTGTTCCATAAAGACAAGAATCGCGTCGTCAGCATTCAAAAGCGGCATCTCTGTATATAAATATGGAAGACATCAGAATATGGTGATATTACTTCCAGAACATTACCTATGTGAAGGGCCGGATTCTTATCGTGTAAACTAGGTCTTGGAGCATTCAATGAATATTCCACATTATACAGGTTAGAGGAGACTAGGGTCAGATGTAGTTACAAGAATTTACGATAAAGTCTTGTAACGATAACGTGTTTTTTTTTTGAGACGTGTGGAAACAGTTTTTCGTAATAACTTGTTTATATTTTACTCGATTCAGCGCGTGCTAATGTGTTTTTGGTGACAAATTCTTCCAGGATAAGGTTGATGTACACACTAAACAATTCAGAAAATTATACGTGTAACGAAAATCGAAAAATGAGATTTAAATCTCAATAATCATAGATTAAACATCGTTTGAGCTAATAACAAAATGTGAATCACAAAAGTAATTCAAATTATAACGATATATTAGAAACGACCAAACCAGTCAATTTAATTCATAAACACTGAAACCCTCTCGAAATATGAAACTAAAGCTATTCAACATAACACCTACAGTGAAATATACATATATAAAAGCCAGGACGAATCAACTTTTGGGTCAGTTTGGGAGGGACCATGATTGCCCGCTCGCTCCTGGGAATTTCTCACTTAAAATGTCAAATGGTTATTTGATTGGATCTGGATGCCTATTTGGGATCCACACCAGTTCTTAATATCTGCTTAAAGCTAAGCTTATAGAAACCCCAATGAACTTTTGATCATTGTGAATACAATCGTCAACATTTTTTTTAAATTAAAACAGAAACAATCATCAAGCTCATATTCTTGTTTATAGACATTTATAGACAGTTATAATAGTTTTAACTTTTTGCTTAAAAGTACTAAACATAATGTAATTTTTTACTATTAGTAACCAGTATTTGTTAATAATAGCTTCTTAATTACAACAAATAATGAAAAGTAATACAAACATTATGGAATTCATTAAACGCTACATTAATTTAATAACACCAGATATATTCCAATAAACATAAGCAGGTGATCAATTAGCAATTTATATAAAACCAACGTTTAAATAAAGCGAATTCGAGAGTTCATGCATAGCTCTCGTGTTCATTATTGAATTTCATTTGAGTTTTAATTGTGAAACAATATCGCTTCATAAACAAACTGACAATAAATGAGTTTGGTCGCATATTTATGTAGAGACGAAATTTATATTTTTTTCTATTCATGAAAAACTAAGTACAACAAATCATCAGAACAGTTGAATGCTATATAATATAGCAATAGAGAAAATCAACTGGGGAAAAAGGGTCTTGACAGACAGACAGACGGACAACAAAGTGGTCTTATATGCGTCCCTTTTTTCTTTTAAACATTATAAAAATTATTAGTTGTAGATTGTTATGTACCTACTTAGTCTCTGACACTATTTTATAATGATATCTAAACGCAATGAGGAATTTCGACCTTCTTTCCTTCCGAGATCAATTGAAATCTCACATGTCCTTTCTTAAAGAGTTAACCAGATAAATTATACACAAAATTCGCAAACGCTTCACTCGAAACTTCCAAATCTACTCATAGCAATATCATCAATTCCAATACCAAAGCTAGAGTTGATAAATTAGTTTTCTAAGCTAAATGTTAAGATCCAAAATGGCAATGGACTAGCAGGTGAACTCAATTTGCATAGAGACGGATCTCCGAGTATTAGACGCTGAGACAGTGAAGTTATACTGTGTGAGCATTTCATTCGTGCAATATTAGATATTATACTGGATGTTTGATAATGGTTGATTGGTAACGTGACGGACAAATTTCGAAGGAATATTGTATTTTTTTATTATTTATATGGGTCGGTCAACCAAAGATCATTTCATCCCATAGAAAACTGGATATTCTTCATTTAACATACTTACATTGTCCATCCATTTAATTAAATTCAAGCGTGATTGCCTTCTCGAAAAAAATTCAGCAAACTTTCATAAATTATTTAGAAGAAATGTTTTTCTCATCTATGCATTATTAAGTCAACTCATAAAAACACAATCTATTTCAAAGTATCATACTAACAGACAAATTCAATAGCATTATTATGCTTGTATGAAATATTTAAAGAATTATAGCAATACAAAGATTTATCCTATCGTAAGTAACCTTTATTGTATTTGTTGAAAGCTGACAGGGAGAAACATGTGAGAAAGATTTCACAAAGATTGCTTCCACGAAAAACTGCTCATAACAACTTTGTGGATAAACACCGCTGATATAATATTAAATAATGCTTTGAAAATATCCTAATAAACTATGATACAAAGAGTTATTGTTTGTTAGCTTTTGTGGATATACAATGATTTGAAAAAGGATTTTAAATTTTGTAGATTACACGTAATATATGATATAAGTAGGCCGGGCGATGGAGCGGGGATTTAGTCCATCGTCCGGAGAGATGTGGTGGCGTGAGACGTGTTCCGCTCACGCCGCCCCATGAGGTTAGAGCTGGTTGGCTCACAATTTGTTTTGGCCCGGCGATGGGCAGCCGCTGACGGGGTCACGGAAGAATTCTACCATACCCGTGGCCCCGTCGTTGATGCGGCTTGACGGAACACAGTGGGGGTTTTGGTCGGTAGGAATCCGACATAACCCACGGCCCCTTCCCCGGAGGCCGTGGGTATCTATGCAAGATTTCCCCACTTAAAAAAAAAAAAAAAAAGGTATACATATCTTATGACGATGTTAGTTTAAAAACAACATAATACATATTATGATCGAGTTATAAGTGCATATACGACGCGTTGAATCTATCAAATTATGATACCTATTATAATTATTTACAATTCACGTGGCTCAAAAATATATTCTTACTGAAACTCAAACCTAATTATTAATTTATTCAACAAGAACCGCTTTTGATAATTACCTAGGTATATAATTAATATAAATAAAATACCCAAAAAAATCGCTCTAGGTACCTACATTAGATGTTTTTATTACTATTGAATGAATTACTATTGAAGTGTTGAATATTCATTAAAAATACACTATTAAAAATCCTGAAAATAATAATAATGACACAATTGAACGATTTCGGGCCATCAAATAATATAGAGTTCTCTGTTATAACACATAATATATACCATAGTATAGAAGATGACAAAAAAAAACACAAAAACATTGTAATTTTGGCTCTGCTTCAGAAAGGGCGCTATCTCACACCGCAGTGTTATTGAACTCAAAACGGCTAAACTTTTCAATATGACGAAATAATAAACGCGTTAGGTGCCCCATCAAAGTTGGAGCGGGGTTTGAAGCAAGTTTATAAATGGGTTGGTCAAAGGGTGGCGACGATCTACTTAACTAAGATTGGATTTCTGGGAATAAATCATCGTTTTATATTGAATAAAATGTTCGTCAAACTGCATGTACTTTTTCGTAGAATTTTTATGAAATATTCGTAAATAAATAGGATGTATGTTTAATCTTTATTTATTCAAATATGTTTAATCTTTTATTTATTTCAAAGGAAATAGGAAGTTATCTTCTTACAAATAGAATAATTAATCGCATAGGTAGGTGATTCAAAGATGAATTATTATAGGTATTGCGTTTTCGCTTCAATCACAACATAATATAATTGTCTTCGTTTAATAAATTGTTATACCTACCTAAATTTTAAAGTTCTATTCTTATTAAAGAAGCCATATACACTACACAATCATAGACACAGTCATTAATCAAAAATTATGTTGATAAATTTCCAATCTATCATCAAATTATTTCCACATTTTTCCAGCGTTTACCCGAATATTACCCATAAAGGAATATATAATATTTTCTCCTGTAACACATTTCTATTTGGCTGTAATAAAGCAATTTGAGGCATCGGTGCAAAAGAAAATGAGCAATGGCGCGAAAAACATCACACACCTCAATGCCGCCATCTTTTATGTTAAACTCGATTAAATCACGCACAGACTAAAAATTTACTTTGACGTACACGCAATATGCAAACTCTTTGATAACAAATTGATAGGTATTTCATATTGATAATCTCAATTCGATTTGATGGCGTTAACCGTCTTTTGATGCAGTGAAAATGCTTATGGTTGTGAAATTGAATTTTTACCATGTTTAATACATACAAACAATTCATGAATCTTATAACGTCACGTAAGATAACTAACACAAAGAATATGGACGCTACAATAATATGATGTATTTTGATGATAAATTTTGTCTAAAATTGAATTAATAGTTTAAAAAAGAAACGTTTAAAACGTCACGTAAACAAAGGTTATTAAAACTATCTTACGTTCTAGTTTTATAAATCCTTTTGTAATGATATTCATTTAAAAGACGCACGTGTTTATACAATAATTTAACTCAATTATAATATTTACAATGAACACAAGACGGATTATCTTGAACGGAATCTTCAACACGGTTGCAAGTGACTCCGAGAGGAAGACACAGCTGCCTGCACGAGACTTTAAGATAAATTAATATTTGCAGTGAAAATCAGACGCTTTGACAATGTACAAAACATTTAGCACATTAGCACGTGGAATAAGAGATAATAAAGTTATTTGCATACATTTGTAAAATAGAGAAAATGCTGTAGGTATTAACAGTTGCTTAAAATTTATATACAAACTTACATAGGTATACATAATATTAATAAATTATATTAAAGATATGTTACATTAAAATACAACTACTACACACAATTTACGAATCTATGCATACCTACTGCGTTGCTTGTATGTGAATCTTGAACAATGAAATTGATATTCAAGATTCAGCATTAATGGCTTATACATGCGCTAATAACCTTGACCATACTTGACGGATCTCAAACCTCTCCCGCTGCACCTTCTTTTTTCCTCGCATTTTGTATTTAAAAAGATACCAATCAGTGAAACAAAAAATCCTCGTCAGGGACTGTTGTGTAACTGATAATTTATTAAACATAAAATTTTCAGAGCTCTAAGTTAGCAGGTTACGAAGTTTATAGAGTATTTGCGGAAAAATCGATGACCACGGCACATTTTTTTTCTAGAAATCTATTAACTTTGGAAAAAAGTCCTCGCGAGCAATTAAAATTTAAAGATCAAAGACCATCCTATTTTATATATTTTTTTCGGTATTGTGCTTTATGTTGTACCAGACTTTATAGAGGTTGAAATAGTCAAAATTGCCGGGTAACGCCTTAACCATATAGAACTTATTGCTAATAATTTGAAAATCTTTCTTAAAAATTTTAACTAAGCCTGTCTTAAAATGTAGTCTCTAAAAAGTTTTTTACCTTTAAGACCTTCTATATAAAAAAAAGTTACCAAACACCTAAAATGTAAGACCCACCTCAAAAAAGTTACAAATTTTAAGTGCAAAACTTATCCAATAGATGCAAGTCCAACAAAAGATTACTATAATTATAATTGCTCAAAATTAGTTCAGCGTAAATAAACCGAGGCCTCGATCACGTTAATTTGACAGAGTTCGACCGCTGATTTTATCGCCAAGGAATTAATCAAACTTTCTCCAAAGTCAACCGTAATCCTTTATCGTATCAGAAACCCGCAAATTCAATCCAACTAATGCGTAGGTTTTATATAAGTTCATTTCACACAAAAAGTTCGCGTTCTTAGGACTTATTTCATAGTAATTAGATAGATTACAATAAACTTGTATCGGTGTTATTTTTTCAAATAATACGATGTAGTTATTTTTTTTTTAATAGATCGAAATAGAAAGGTGTATTTTCGTGTAATGATATATTTAATTGAAGCGATAATTAACTTTTTTACGCCTGAGCAGCGTATATACAGGGTGTCCCACTGTTGGTATACTAAGCTCAAAGGAGGTTATAGTTTTGCATACGCTGAGTACGTACAAAAAAACTTAAAAAATTCCAGACGCATTTTTTTTTCAAATAGATGAAATCTTAAAACTCTATGTGTACACCCATAGCAAGCAACCCGCCCATTTTTGCCACTATAGAACGTGAACGTTTAAGATTATGTTTTCATAGACAAAATGCTCACATTAGAGAAGCGGTATATGACGGCTGCGCGAAGCTAGAGAAGAAAACATGGATTTTCAGGAAAAAAATAACAAAAAATTTTTAACGTAATTTTGTTGTTTATGTATTTTTTACGTGATCAGTGTATGCAAAACTACAAGTTCCTTCGCGCTTAGTATACCTATAGTGTGACACCCTGTATATAGAAACATCAGTAGATTTTTTTTAAATAATTGTAAATAGTAAATACCCTATGGGCTATATTATTTCGGGTAAAAGCTTTACTTCAAATATTTAAATGTCTCAAAGTTAAAAGGGCGATATAAATAATCGAACCAGATTTTCATTTTCGAATTGTCAAATGAAAAATATCGAATCTACCCTTGTAAATGCTTAAGAAATGCAAAACGCGATACAGACTTTACCGGACCAAAAATAAATATACTTATTCTAAACTAGGTTTCCGCCCGCGGCTTCGCCCGCGCAGTCAAAGAACAAAAAAAACCCGCGTCATTTTCCCGGGATAAAAAGTAGCCTATGTCCTTTCTCGGGTATCAAAATATCTCCATACCAAATTTCATGAAAATTGGTTCAGTAGATAGATTAGGCGTGATTGAGTAACAGAGAGACAGAGTTACTTTCGCATTTATAATATTAGTATGGATGTTTCGTCGATACAATAATAAGTTATTTCACCAATTCGTCAAATAGACGACAACAAAAGTTATGTAACATAATCTTCTTATATATAAAAATGAATCGCAAAATGTGTTGGTAAGCGCATAACTCGAGAACGGCTGAACCGATTTCGATAATTCTTTTTTTATTATATTCCTTGAAGTACGAGGATGGTTCTTTTGTAGAGAAAACGTAAACATGTTACCACGGGCGAAGTCGGGGCGGACCGCTAGTAATTTATAATATTCACAGAAACAAGATATTTCATTTGTCTGCACACGCGATGTCGCCTGTCTATCGTCAAATATTAATTCCTTTCGTTAAAACGATTTTGACAGAAATTTCTTACTTAATCAGAATTAATAGACTTTCAAACATTTACTACACAATTAATTTGTTTAGAAGTTCTACGAAGAAGAAGGTTTTTATTAATAAAACATAATAAAAATAGACATTTTTAACAATTAACGAGCTCGGCCAAAGGACATGTTACGCCGGTGATTAAAAAAATGTTTAATAAATAAGTCTATCACCTAATATCGAATTAATTACTAAATATAAAATACAAGAACAATGTAGGTAATTTTGATCTAAAAATGTATTTTCTCATTCAACTAAGCGTGGGTTTTTGAATAGATTAAAAAAATCTATTTAGCCTACCTAATTGCTCACGGCTGTATTTTGTTATGATTGTAATAACATCGCTAACGCCTACTATACGCATTAACAGTATCTACAACTAGCTGTGCCCCGCGGTTTCACCCGCATTGCTCCGCTCCTATTGGTCTTAGCGAGATGATATATAGCTAGCCTTCCTCGATAAATGGGCTATCTAACACCTAAATAATTTTTCAAATCGAACCAGTTGTTCCCGATATTAGCGCGTTCTAACAAAGAAACTCTTCAGCTTTATAATATTAGTTATATTAAAGGAATGGTACATTACAATTCTGAATAATCCTTATTATACGGTATTGTCATATCCCGAAATGTAAGGGCGGTGTCACATTCGCGTTTGACGGATGATTTCTATTCAAATTAATCCTTAAGGCGTTTTCACCGAGTGACAGTGACAAATGTCTTACTATATCACATAAGCTCTGAGAGCTTTACGCTATGTACATAATAATGTAGGTACCTATGTGGTACGCTATAGTAATTCCATACAAACTAACCACAGTTTAAATGGGTCAGTTAAACCACGGCATGCGTTCAAAGGAATTGATTTAATTACATATTAAGGCGTGTGTACATTTATTCTGGAAAATACGGATCTAAGCTTCACATTTAGAAGCATTTGGTGGAAATACGTGTTCCGTTTATTTATCTCTACTTAAATACTAACAGAGATAACTCATTAATTTTATTAAAGCTCAAGGATATTCACAAATTATTACAATTATTACATTGACTTAAAAATTTCCAGTAGTGCATACTGAAAACATGTATACTGACAAATTTTAAGTAGTAATATTTAATTATTGAATGTGAACTTGAAAATATATGAATTTTTATATGGAAACTCTTGGAATTAGCGTAGTCGTTATCGGAATCTATACTTATATTATAAAAAGGAAAGGTTTGTATGTATGTATGTATGTATGGTTTTCACGCATAAGCTACTGGAACGATTTCAAAAATTCTTTCACCATTAGAAAGCTGTCTCTTCACTGAGCAACATAGGTTTTATCCAGGAAATCCCACGGGAACGGGAACTATGCGGGTTTTTCTTTGAAAACGCTGGCGAAGCCGCAGGCGGAAAGCTAGTAACGTATAAATATATTAATAATATTCCTGCAAATAAAGAGACATTAAAACTGCATTTCTGAATTATTACAGTCACGCCTGCATGACATTCTATGCTCGACTGGACACGGAAATGTACTCAGGTACTGGAGTCTGAATGATAATAATGTACTCTTACATTATAAATTGTAATATATAAATATTCCACGTATGCTCTATATATTATCTTTGGTGGGTGAGGATGAGTGTATGTTATTTCATAGCTCGTAAGATGGGTAAAATTAAAATATATTTAATCCATACTAATATTATAAATGCGAAAGTAACTCTGTCTGTCTGTCTGTTACTCAATCACGCCTTAACTACTGAACCAATTTGCATGAAATTTGGTATAGAGATATTTTGATACCCGAGAAAGGACATAGGCCACTTTTTATTGCGAAATATGTACCACGGGCGAAGCCGGGGCGGACCGCTAGTATTATATAAAAAAGCTTAAGGTACATTACTAACTTTTCTAACCGAAAAGATATTCATTTAAAACAACCAACAATATTCAGATAGGTAAATAATTACGGTCGAAACAGTCAAAATAACTATAATGTCTAACAGTATTATTAGTATAAATAATTTACAAAATTTTACTGAATTTAATCAGTTCCAAAACAGAATTAAAAACCCATTCGTTTCATTCATTTCCCGTATGCACTTAAATCTACCTTCAAATAAAACAAACATCCCATACTCATTCATTCTCGTTTTAATAGCAGTAACGAATCGTGTTTACATCAAAACAGGGATTTTTAATTCCTATCCATGTCATGAACAGTTTATTACGGATACAACGCATTTTCTGATACAAATTACTGGAGTGTTTGCAGATTTAGAGCGTCTAGATGTTCTCGAAACTTCGCAACAGTTCATGGGAATATTGTCTAAGTTCATACGTTAAAGAATTAAGCACTTTGAATTTACATTTATGTTATGCTTAAGGTCAGTATGTATTAAAATGTGTACGTAATGTTAAAGTTTGGCTAAAATAGGCTAGCCATAACTGAGGAACCGCAGATCATGTTATACATACGTTAACAAGGATATCTCTTGAACACGGAGTCAAAGACAAAATCTGGCGAGTGGGTCTTTAAAAATCATGCACCATCTAGTATTTTGTGTCTTTAACTCTTCGGAGGCTTCGATGCAAAACACATGGGACGAATTGACACAGTGGACATATCGTTGCAAATATAGGACTATGTAAATGTCTTGTTTGTAACTAATTTGTTGTATAGCACTTATGGGGATTGGTTGTATTCAATATTCTATGGAATTGCTGAATTATTTTGTGCTTTATCTGTTTTTGGGGGTTAGATTTACGATTATGTATTGCATGTAAATTGCGAGCAGATTATTTGAACACGCTTTTTTCAATTGTTATTTTATAAGTGTGAGCTTAGGCGTTTATAATAGAGACTTCATTTTTATGTAAGTAGTAAGATAAAAAATAATGAGCATAAATCTCTCTAAATTATGTATAAATCTATCTCATCTAAGCGTTCATTAATTCGTAGAAATTTCATTAGTACCTACGTTTTTTTTTTTTTAAAGTGGGGAAATCTTGCATAGATACCCACGGCTTCCGGGGAAAGGGCCGTGGGTTATGTCGGATTCCTACCGACCAAAACCCCACTGTATTCCGTCAAGCCGCATCAACGACGTGGCCACGGGTATAGGTAGAACTCGTCCGTGACCCCATCAGCAGCTGCCCGTCTCCAGGCCAACACAAACTATGACATTAGTACCTACCTAATAAAGTTGATCCACCAAAGTAGTTTTTTCTTTTTTTAGGAATACTAACTCTCTTTTATACTAATACCAGATTTCCGCCCGCGACTTCACCCGCGCAGACAAATAAAAACCCGCATAGTTACCAAATTTCATAAATTAATGCAAAACGGTTCAGTGATTGAGACGTGAAAAATACAGACAGACAGAGTACTGAGTAACTTTATAATATTACTAGTGATGATTAGGGCAATCTAATTCGTTAAATTATCCAATAATGTAAAGATTATTATTAAAAGATTATTATTAAAAGATTATTATTAAAATAAGATAATTAAAATAATTAAAATAAGATAATTTAATAATAAAGATTATTATTAAAATAACTAATCTAAAAATAAATATGGCGAAGGAAACCAAAGAAAAAACTAATCTTTACATTCCGTTTCATTTCCGGTCTATAAATCAAGCCGCGCAGTCGCTCCATATCCCGCATACTTACCAAATTTCATAAATGAATGCAACACGGTTCAGTGATTGAGACGTGAAAAATACAGACAGACAGAGTACTGAGTAACTTTATAAAATTACAATATTACTAGTGATGATTAGGGCAATCTAATTCGTTAAATTATCCAATGAATAATGTAAAGATTAGCATTCATTAAAAGCATAGTATTATATTATCTGTGCTAAAAGTACGTATATATTCACTGGTTCAATTAAGTCCGCTTCCCAAAACAGCATCAATAAATACGAAGTTTGGTCAAAACACAAAACGAGCTAGGAAAACTGTTCGATATTTTACCGCCCTAATAAATTGACAAACAGCTGAGATCGACTTTAAAGTTTTTATTCCACTATACAATGTAACATTGTCGGAGTTCTACATTAAACTTCTAGTAGACTCAGCGTTCTAACACGGCTACAAAAACTTTGATAAGAAGCTCACCAAGAAACAATTCACATGTTACTTACATTACTATGGATCCTCGATTGACACTCGACTCATTTTTATCTCGACAATAATTCATACGATGTTCTACAACTTATCGACTGTAAAAGGAATAGATATTAAAGCTTACACGGCTGAAAAAACTTTACGAAAAAGCTCACCAAGAATTAATTCAAATATTACTTAAATATAGATTGTCAATGTCTCCTCGACTCATTTTCATTTCGATAAATATTCATATGATCTTCTTAACCTAAAGAACGGGCTAATGATAGATATTTCTAATTTATTAGCATAATTATATCTTGATATCATTTTTTTTATACTATTAATAAAAATAACAAATTTCGAGCGAGTTAGTGAAATGTTATCGAGTTTGAAACTCGACATGCTTAGTCAATTGATAGTTTTATTAAAAGGATGCTCTACAATAATTACTTATGGACCACTAGTAATGGCTAAATGCAAGAATTATTCCAGTTTTGTTTACGTTTCGTTAACACTGCCTTTTGAATACGTGATCTTTGCTTTTATTTCTTGATTTTAAGACTGCATATCGCTTTAATAAATATTTTATTTAAAAGTAATAAAAATATAGTAAAAAATAATATCTATTGGACCAGTGCTACTATACCTACCTACCAAGACGTCAAATCTAAGAAGGTCAAATTGAAACAAAACAGTAATCAAAACATTTTAATTTCTCAAAATAATAGTCATAAAAAATTGTGTATTTCTTTATGAGAGACTTAGTAACTAAGATCCCAGCAACAAGCTCATAAAAAAGTTTAAATATACCTCCTTATAAATGGCACTGTTATCCAACTCCGTCATACATTTCAGCGTATAATATAATTGCATGCTCTTTCAAAGTTAAAACACTGACCAAACATAAATCCAACATAACGAAGATTAATGGGACAAAAACACAGAAACAACATTTTCTAATTCAAAGTATTTCAGCCATTTTCTACTTAGATTTTGTTTTAACTCCAACAGTTTGTCATCGTCAGGTTTTGCTCTTTGTTTATGAAATAACAAGTTATTTTTTATGTCCGTTCCGGGCTTAAAGTTATATTGTGTTGTATTCATCATGATCAACTTTACTAAATTTGCAACGTGTTTAAGTTCTGTAATTACCTTCTCCTTGATATTTTTATAGCTTTAGAAATACGAAATATAGCTTTAAAAATAAGAAAAAATGTTCGTCAATGTTCTATTTTTGTAATTCTAATTTTCGTTTATATAATTTGATCGTTTTCCTGAAATTGAGAACAGAAAACAGAAATGTTAATTAACTTAATAAACTTTTTTTTATATCTCCATTAGACTAATGATTTTTATTCCTAAATAGTAAACATTTTGAAACTTTTCCAAAGTGAATTTGACACATTTTATAAGATCGTCTTCTCTGTCAGAGAAATTAAATGAGACCTAACCCTGACCCTTTTAAGTCTTTGTTTCAGAAAAACTAACGCATCTTAAATAACTTTCTTTATTTCTACTAATCCTAAGATTTTATTAGCGTTTAATACTTAGTTCCTAGCCTACATAATATTAAATTTCTCGGATGATATTACATTTTTTGCTTTAACAGTACTCTTAGAGCTATATTGACTTCAAAATTTCTCCTATATTGTTTTATTTTTTCATCAAAGTAAAACATCTTATAAAACTTGCATTGCATCTCGTTAAGTATTAGACACATTTAAATGATCTTCTGAAAATCAGCGATCTATTAGATATAACAGAATCACGCACACAATAATCAGACCCTTGTTTTATTCGCCGTAAAGATTTTTACAGCTTCCGATCGCTCGTGGGCCGATTGCCAATAAACTCGACCTTTTGTATCACGTATTTTGTGAGTTGAGTAAATGATACAATTGTTATGTTAAATTAGTATTAGAATTTAGTCAGGTTTTCCATATCTTACATATTATTTTTTTTCTTTTTACAAATATCAAATTTGATTATACCTAATATGAAGAAATAGCAATAGTTAAAACAAACATTTATATTTTTAGTTTAAAAATGTATAGAAATTCTAAATAATATTTACATTAGCTAATATGAAGTTTAATTAGAATAGAATGTTTATTGCCGATGGGAGAGACATCAAATTCAAATCAGACATTTATATTATTATATTTAATATTTCATGACAATTTTCACACACGGCACGATCTGATCCCATACTAAGCTTTCGCTTGTGTTATGGTACCACATAATACAAAAGCGTAACTAATCTATAAATAAACATAGCGAAGGAGACCAAAGAAAAAACTAATCATTACATTCCGTTTCATTTCCGATCTATAAATCAAACCGCGCAGTCGCTCCATAATATTTACCTTTAATATTACATTGTCTGGACTTATGTAGAAAATATTTAACTAATACTTGCTTATTCAGGGGATATATCGTGTCAATGTGGTAGATTAAGTAAATTAGACCTATTTAGCAAATAGGAGCCTTTACTTAACGATCTTAAAAAAATACTGAAATTATAGGATCAAACATATTTATTTCAGACAGCTCTAACATAAATCGATGAAGTTATTGAAAAAAACGCAATTACTCGCTCTCTTCGCCAACAGGATTTTTTAATGCCTTTACAGTGTTTTTTACTATATTTGATTCATCACCATCATCATCAGCACATATACGTTCCCACTGCTGGGACACGGCTCTCCTATGAGGGTACAAGCCATTATCCACCACGCTGGCCAAGTGCGGGCAGATGTCATGTCGTGTGAACAGTCATGTCGTCAAATTTTTCTTTTGATGTTTTATAATCAATAAATATTAACACTACATAACCCATAATTATTTCTCTTATCTACACTTCTCTTATATCAAGTATTATGTTTCACACTAAGACGAGCGACATATAAATTCTCATTACCAGAGTCCAAATCAAAACGCAAACTTAATTAGTGTCCTGTATTGGGGCCGCCCCAGGTGACCGTATTGTGTAACAGCCAGTAATTGAGTTACGAATCTTATCCGATGAACAAACTATATCTTCGGGATTGCTTAATCAGATGTTGGGCGGAGATATGCTGATTTTTTGGTGGTTGTAAATATGGAATTGTTTTGGTTTGTTTATGGTTCAAGTGAAGGGCATGCGTGCTACGAGTGGTCACCCTCAACTATAAATAACTGCTATTAAAACAATAAGCTAAGGTTTAATCGAAGTTGTGCATCGGTACATTCACATACCGATGTATGACAATTAAAAAAAAAACAATTGTTAATCTAATAAAATAGAGCTTTTTAGTAATTATTAATATAGAACCATTCAAACAGTTAATTTAATAATTTTACACAGAGCAATAGCGACAATTTAATCAATTCTTGTCTCAAATTCGATCATTTTTTGCGTTATAACATACACAACACATTATACATATTTTCTGTAACATAATAATAACATAATTACGTAATCATTTTATATGCAATATGTACTTAAAGTTTATTTTTAATTATCCATTGTATTTTTTTAATAACAAGGTATTGCTAAATTTGTTCACTAAATGTTCTATCGGCTCTTAGACTATTGTATCCATAGTAGCCGATTGTCGTCAGTTGACTAGTGAAGTAAAAGTTGCGATTAGTTTCTGAATTGTTCACTTGCTTCGATGTCCTTTCTGTAGTCTATAAATTTTTATTACCTAAATTATTATTACTAATAAACTTTAGAACTTTTAGAACAAAATGATTTAATATTATTTGTCTATCTTTTGCTTGGATACGTTAACAATAGTTTGTTAATTAATTACGTTTTTAATTTAAGCTACCTAATTAAAACCTTAATCTAGCATTTTATAGTTAGCATATAATACACACATAAGTCGTAAGTACGTCTATTAAAATCGCCTAAAACGCAATATCATACGATGTGAAAAAAGAGTAGTTACTGCGTTTCAACAAATAGTTTTAAAACTCTCACGTCCTATCAAAAATTTTAAAATGCTGTTTGTGCACACATCATCGTTAGTCTTTGACGATTCACAAGTTAACATATTGTGTTATGGGTGCTTAATTTTTTAAATCATTAAAATAGTTTAAAGTTTACGTTTCGACTTGCAGTTACAACATATTTTTAGTATAAACAGAACATTCACGATTTCAGATTGTGTAGTGATAAAAACATTTCGTACGAACTTTTAATTCGTTTATAAAGTATTAACATTATACAATAGTAACTTTGTGTGCGGGCAGTTAGTAAAATAAAAGTGACGGTGATGAACTATTATAACGCGTATATATCCGCGCAGTTTTAGCATCTGTACGCATTGCCTGAAGAGCGAATACGGCTTGCAGTTGCATTATCATTGTGAGTCTTTTACTGCCGTTTTGTCATTGATTAAACAACTTAGACCCGTCAAATGCTTTGTGAACCCAGTTTGCATCTGTGAGGATTTTTTTTTCTGGATTAATTGTTGTCAGTAAATTATTAATAATATATTAATATGGATAAATTGAAATGGGGATGTTGTGCACCAGCTAAAGACAACAATGACAAATTTATAAAATGTTTAAAATGCACTAAGACCTATCATTATGCATGCATGTCGTTGGATGAAGCTGTATTTAACTCGGAAATGCGTGCTGTTTGGAGTTGTCCTGACTGTGTGCGTACAATACCCAAATCATCTAAAAATGATAGCACACCGGTACGCAATATCACTACAACAAGGGGGAGTAAAAGACAAGCCCTAAATTCTCCACCCATGGACAAATCCATGTCGTCTTTTACCCGGAATGATATTCGTGAGGTGGTGGAAGATGTTATCAAGAGTACCATGGCCGACATTTTCTCTTCGATGCAAGATAATTTAATGAGCGCTATCAACAAAGAGCTAAAGCCTATTAGATTAGAATTGGCCACAATTACTGACTCAATCAATTTTATTAGTAACCAATACGATGAAATGAAAAAAGATTACGAGATTTCTAAGGTAAAATTAACCGACCTGGAAAAACAAAATACAATATTGAATAATACTATAGAAGATTTATGTGTGCGCATCAATCAAACGGAACAGCAACTTCGTCAAAACAATATTGAATTGCAGTGTGTACCTGAACGTAAAAACGAAAATTTAATAGATATTGTTGCACACTTAGGAAATATCCTTGGCTGTGACTTAAGCTCTGATAATGTCCTTCATTGCACTCGCACAGCGAAGACAAAAACGGAAAATCCTAGACCTCGCTCCATAGTTGTTCAACTATCGTCTGTGCGTTTGCGCGATCAGGTTATTGCCGCTGTCTCTAAGTTTAACAAGGAGAACCCTCAAAGCAAATTGAATACTGCCCATGTCGGTCTGCCGGGTAACTCCCCAATTTTTGTCAACGAGCACTTGTCACCTGCTAACAAATCTTTGCACGCGGCGACAAGAATTAAAGCAAAAGAAAAAGGATATAAATTTACCTGGATTCGTAATGGCAAAATTTTTATAAGGAAAAACGAGGGTTCTCAATATATTCAAGTTAAAAATAAAATATCGTTAGACAATCTTATTTAGGTGTAACTAGTTTGATAATATTTATTGTTAACTTAATTTAAAATTCGATAGTTTAAATGTATACTATCAAAACTCAAGAGGCTTAAGATCAAAAACTCATAATTTTTATCGGCAAGTGTTGTGTAATAATTACGATATCGTGGTTTTAACTGAGACCTGGTTAAATAGTAGTGTGGCTAGTAGCGAGCTTTTTGATCCAAGATATATAGTGTATAGAAGAGATAGAAATGATACTAGATTCAGTTTCAAAAGGGACGGTGGTGGCGTACTAATCGCTGTGTCGAGACAATTTAATTCTCGTAGAGTATGTGGGTGGGAGACAGACTTGGAAGATCTTTGGGTTCTTGTCGATTTGCCCTATTCTAAGAGTAAATTTACTCGGCAAATAGCTTTCTGTGTAATTTACTTACCGCCACCTGTTAACCGTTCTATGCTGGACGGGTTCCTGGACAAATGCAGCGGTACATTAGAATGTAATCAAACTTGTGAATATTGTATACTTGGAGATTTTAATATGAGTAGTATAAATTGGGCTTTACTGAATAATGTTAGCAGTGATTATGTTGTTCCTGAATTAGGTCGCTCCTTAACTGACTTTATGCATACAAATAATTTAACACAACATAATTTTATTTTAAATACATCTGGTAAAATTCTTGACTTAATTTTGAGTAATTTGCCATCCTGCACAATCAAGCAATCCCACGATGCCTTAAGCAATATTGATGTCTTGCATCCACCCCTAGAAATTGATATATTATTTATGCGTGATAATAAATTACATTTTAATAATGATAACCCACAATTAAATTTTCGACGGGCAGACTATGATGAGATACGTTCAAAATTAGCACTAATTGATTGGGATACTATTATGAGTAAACTTGATAACGTCAATGATATGGTTAATTTATTTTATGCAAATATTCAAAAAATAATACATGAAACGGTGCCCTTAAAAAATAAACTAAGACATAAATATCCGTCGTGGTATGACCGTTCTTTGATAAATTGTTTAAAAGAGAAAAATAAATTAAGATGGCGTTTCAAAAATTACAAAAATCCCCGCGATTTAATTGAATTCAAGTTGATTAGTTCACGCTGCAAGCGACTGGCATCTGTCTGCTATAGTCGATATTTGGAAAATCTTCAAAATGAATTTAGTCGCAACCCAAAAATTTTTTGGAGTTATGTTAAATCGAAACGTGGCGGTACTGGTGCTTATCCGGCTCTTATGACTGACGGTGAGGTGACAACTTCAGATGGTTCCCATATCTGTGAGCTTTTCTCATCATATTTTGGTTCTATATATACAAGTGATAGTGGAGACACTTACAATAGCTGCCTAAACTCTGACTATTTCCTTAATATTAGGAATAATAGTCCATTATTAGTGCCACCACAGATCGATAATGATACAATTTTGAAAAAACTTAAATCACTCGATAAAAATAAAGGTGCTGGGCCCGATGGAATTCCCTCAATTTTTGTGGTTGAATGTTCTAAACAGTTGACTGTGCCTCTCTCACTTATTTATAACAGATCTCTCAAAACTGGATGCTTTCCGTTATATTGGAAATCAGCCAAGGTGGTACCAATACATAAGTCAGGCCCTCAGAATTCTATTCAAAACTATAGACCAATTTCCATTTTGTCCACATTTGCTAAAGTTTTGGAAGCTTTAATTTGTCCCTTCCTCCAAAATCACTTCAAATTGTTCTTACATGATGTCCAACATGGCTTTGTACCTTCACGATCAACAACAACCAATCTTGTAGATTTTTGTGAAACTTTAATTGAATCACTGGATTCACGGAAACAGATTGACGTTGTATATACTGACTTCAGTAAGGCTTTCGACCGGGTTAGTCATAGTGTATTGGTTGCCAAACTGTCAGCTTACGGTATATCCAACATATTTTTGGAATGGTTTAGATCATATTTATCTAGTCGCAATTTTTTTGTGGTGGTCAATGGATTCAATTCATCTTCTAAAAGAATTACGTCTGGTGTTCCACAGGGCTCTCATTTAGGGCCTCTTCTTTTCAACTTTTTCATTAACGATATCGTCACTACCGTGAAATCATCGAAATCTTATCTATATGCCGATGATCTGAAAATATCTAAAGAAATTAATTCAATAGAAGACTGTATCAGACTTCAATCAGATCTCGAGAGCATTGCTTCTTGGTGCCAAAATAATGGCATGGAATTGAATTCAGATAAGTGCCACTTTATTACTTTTTCACGAAAAAGCACTAACGTCGCGTACACATATAGTATCAATGGCACTTCTCTTCAAAGACTGAACCAAGTTAAAGATCTGGGCATTGTTTTTGATGCTAAGTTAACTTTCGTTCCTCATATAGAGTACATTACGTCCCGGGCATATAAAATGCTAGGATTTTTAATTAGAAATATAAAAGTATTTCGGGATAATAACTTAAAAATTTCGCTATACAACTCATTAGTACGAAGCATTTTGGAATACGGATCGGTGGTTTGGAGACCTCACTATGCGACACACATGTTAAGAATAGAGCGAATTCAAAAAAGATTTATTTGGCATTTAATTTATTCAAACGGACTATCAAGAAATAGTTTGCGTTCCTATACTAATAGACTGGAATTTTTCAAAATGACTTCTTTAGAGGAACGGCAAATTTTAATCGATCTTATTTTTGCATTAAAATTGTTAAATAATAAAATTGATTGCCCTCAACTTTTGAATAAAGTAAATTTTCGTGTCCCTAGTAGGTATCCCCGAAAGCAAATTGATCCACTTGTTCCACCAGTCCGTAGGTGTAAGTTCGGAGCCAACTCTCCTATTCCAAGACTGTGCAAGATGGTAAATAAATATGGTGATATCATTGATATTAATAATACCTCTCTCCGAACTGTTCGTAAATTGTTTGTATGTAAGCTTAATGGATAGCATGTAGTCATAGTTATTAAAAATTATATTATGTTCTTAGCCTTATGTTCTAACACCAAAATAGCAATTTATTATAGTTATGTGTTAGTAATGAGACGCAACTATTTATTGTTTTTATTATATACATTTTCCTTTGTTCTCTTTATAATGTAATGTTGTTTTTTCTCTTCTCGCTGTTGAGTTTACAATTAAAAATTGTCAGTTTGTGTAATTTATATTTGCATGTTGTGAATACCTATAATTGTTTGTTACATTTAGAAGAATACAATAAGTCTGTAATTAATTATTAATGAAACAATGTAAACAAACGTTGGTATTTCTAATAAATAAATAAATCTATTTCATACATACACAAATGTAAAAGTAAAACGTACAAAGGTTAAAAAATACAATAAAACAACCTATTGGATCTGTATATTGTGCTATTGGTGTGACATCACCACTGCGATTTTAGTGGCCGAGTGAACCAGATTGAACATCAAAATGTTCCTTTATTCCTATGCTTTGACGTTAACCGTTACCGGCGGCCATATTGAAAAATTTCGAATCGCGGAATACGTGATTTGATTGGTCCGAAATGTGATTACAATTATAGTAGAGCCATTTTATACTCTGTCCATTATATTATTTGCTTTTTGACAGCTTCACGCCTATGAAAGATTGTATTGTTTATGTTAAAATGTCATACAAATAATTATCGTTCTTCATAGACAGGTCCCGCCCACTTAGTGATGTCTACACAGAATTATTCAATGATGGGTCGATAGATTATAACAATCGATAGAAATACTCTGTAAAATATATCCGAAACAGAAAAAGTCTTCTATTATGTTATATAATTTAAACGTAAAGACAACCAAATTGTAAGATAGAAACCAATAAATAATAAAATATTAGTTTAGTTTAGTTTTAACATACAATGCATAGATATGTGGTCTTATTATTACATATCTTATTAGTACGTTTACGTTGTAATTATTATTTACGTACCTGATTCGATTTATGATAATATTTTGAATTTATAATTGAAATGGTATCACAATCGATAATCTTTTGAACATCACTTCTGGTATCACCCGTCGAGCTGTCAAAAAGCAATTCTTATAGTGGACAGACTATAATAGGCAACATTTGACAGTTCAACAAAATTCAACAACGTAACCTAGTAACGACTACATAGAATAACATGATATTTCGTTTTGTTACACTTGTACAACTGCACATTTGCTTAACTTTTTTCAATTACGATTACATATTTATTATAATAATGACCGATATAAGTAATTTTAGGATTTGATTTTACTGATAAACCATTCTAAACATAATAAACAATTTCTGATTTAAAGAACTGACGTCGCTACAATTTTGTGTCAATAAACCTTTTTTCTTTTTAAATACTAGAGACGTTACTCTAAAAATCGAAATCTGACATCTAGAATCGAATGCATTGATTACTTGGGAATAAAAATTATCATAAATTATTGACATGTGTTTCAAGTTCGATTGACAAATGTTTCAAGTCCGTATCGATTAATTCACTTTAATCGATGTTTTTATGCAGGTTACCACCCTATGAAGATAAAATTGATAGACGTCAAATGTTGCCTATTAAATTGGCTCCACTATAAAGTTCTGAATTTTTTGTCTCATTTGAAAAGCAAAGAGTTTGTAATCACTATCCGCTTACAGATTTCTTGGATGTAAAATTATGCAAGGTAAAAAATTAAGGGACGTTTTAAAGTTGTGATCTTTAAGAATCAAAACCAGTTAAAAATTAATTTATAAATTATTTAAAGTTAGATGTGTATTGGATTCATTGGATGTCCTTAAAACACTAAGGAACAGATTGTTGTTGAAAGGAATGTTTTAACATAAATAATAAGCCAAAAAATCATATTCTTGGTTTAATTTGCGGGATAAGTATAGCGAAAAAAAGCCAAGTATGTCACCACTGTTAAGCCACCAATCCCACACCCACATATCATTTTTAACCATACGTCACACAAAAAATAACATAATATGTATTAAAAAGCGAATAAACATTTAAAAAGCTTTAACAGCATAATGAAGAAAAAGCGTGCACCCATAAAAGCTAAATCTTGTAGCCGCGTAGTGTTGCAAACCGTCTCGCAAATGTGACGGAAAACCCGTTTTTACTCTCTCTATTTATTATTTTTTACTGGCCACTGTACTCATATTTCGGTAGCTACGCTTGCAGACGCTTCATTAGACCATCGTGACGACAGACAGGGCCGGACTGCGGGTTTAAGTTTAATTTATTTACGATTCATTAAAAGCTGCAAACCTTAAATACTTTTCTTTCTTATGTGTACAATTTCTAAGTGAATAAATAATAAGGAATACTGCTTAATGCTGCAAAACCGCCTCCAAATTATCAGAACTACACAAATTTTAATGGGACCACAGGACACCAGCTTTGAAATAAAAAACAAATCACAATCGAATATTTAAAATTTAAATGCAATCAAAAGTTCTAAAGTAATAAACCCAAAAAAATGCAGTTGAATCGATAAAACTCCTCCTTTTTATAGTCGGTTGGAAATCTATTTTTAAATGTAAAAGATGTATTAATTGTAGCTTCACAACCTTTTTTCTCTAATCTATTCTATTTTCAAACCAGCTGTCTCCAAACCACATCGCAATCGTGGGCAATAGAAAACCAATTACTATCTATTTGGTCTAGTTCCCGTCATCTCCTGGGCCCAATAATATTGGCACACGGCTTATCTGGCAGGCGACAGACGTGTGCGGTGTGCTGACCGAAGCGGGTTAGTTTTGGAACTTATTTCAAAACATTCTTTATTTAAAATTAAATTGGTATGCTCTTTAGAAGTTTTTTTTTTTAATTTACCGCCATTTTAATTGACTGCAGACGATTAAATTATGTAATTTAAAAATATATGTTTGTTAATATTTTTTAACAAGATGGCGTTGGAATCGTCCAGAAATATTTACTAGGTATTGATGAATTATGTATATGTTATTCAATTAGTAATAATTTACCACTATGAATATTAGTAGCACAGATTAATTCAGGTCATACCTACACACAACATTATTGTTGTTTACTCTGTGGTTGAGCATAGACAAAAGACGTCAGCTAGCCAAGCGCGTATAATTTCATGTATTAGCTAGTTCAATAAAGAAACGAATCTTCAATGGCGGCCAAAGCTGACTTTGACAGATGGTAGGATCAGCAAAAAAGAAAATAAAAATAACATAAACTGATAATTATTTTATTTATTATTTTGTTAATTATTTTAATTTGTTTGTTGACAAACTGTTTTGTTATGATATTTGTGTATTTATATGAACTATCAAATGACATATACAGAACGCAACAAAATCCCCATTAATACTCGTAGTCTCGTAATTAGCCCATAAACTGAACAACTTTCCCCAAAGAATATATTATTAAAGAAAATATTATTTACTATAGCAAATACATAATTGTCATTCTAATTAATTTATGATCGGGTTTCGCATAGGGGTCGACAGGTAGTCAAATTCAGGTAGTCAAATTTGAAAATTATAATTTTGAGCAATACATTTCTTTAAATATTTCTTTATTTCTTTGTTTGAGATTCATCATCATCATCAGTCATCATCATACAAGTGGGAATGGAAGGAAGAAAAGTTCATTTTATTTCTTGTCCATATTTTTTTTTTGCAATTTCAAGGCAATTCTCAAAACTTTAAACTCCAATATCTCAGAAACTAAGTGACTCCTCACCCCCCCCCTTTGGAGGAGGGATTCCCACCACTCCCTCCTCCCCTCCCCCCCCACAAAAACCTTAAATTCGAGGGTTGTATTTGTACACTTCTTCCAAAAATTATAACAGGGAAAATTATATACATTTTACTTTACCCTATTTTTTTTTGCATACCGTACGGCCGTGTGTGAGCGAGAGGGAATGATAAGCGCCGCCATTGAAGATTCGTTTCTTTAAAGAACTGACTAATAATTATATTATAGTATTGATTGATACATTGACTGCATTCTGGTATATAATTGATAAAGTTGTGTAAAATAAAACTTTATCGAAATATCTTTTGTACGTTAATCAATAAGTTTTATTTAGTCTGTAGGCCACTATCAATTGTTTTTAAGTGTTATAAAGTTTTACAAATTTAAGTTATAAAACAAAGAAGGAAAAATTAACAACAATTATATTTACAAAATAGTTCTTCAATCTCTGATAAACTCCTTGTTACTAGTGGAGGAGGAGTTAGTGGAGGGTCTGCGGTAAGTAAAGATACATTTTTACAGATTACCGAAAAAAAATCAAGCAAGAAACGATCAAATTTTATTTTAAACTAGCGGTCCGCCCCGGGTTCGCCCGTGGTACATGTTCACGTTTTCTCTCCATAAGAACGATCCTCGTACTTCATGGAATATTATAATAGTATAGAAGATTATAATTTTCAATCAATATTCTTTTAAGTTTAAAAAAGTTATGATTAATATCAATACGCATGAATACAACTACATATAGTATTCGAATAGCCTACCTATTTAAAATTCACCACATTTTATGTTCCCGGGGCCCCAAAAACCCGGCCCCGTTTGCAAGCAGGACGTCCACCAAGCATTCCTCTCACGCGCGCTCCGCTTAATTTCGTTAACTATTTTTGTGTCCGCCAAAATGAAATTTTCACAAGTTTTTCTTCTCCAGTCCCACATTCCACGCTAATTTTGTTTCTTTTCGCTTTGCTAGTTACTCGTCTATTCAAAACTCGAGTACACTTTTAAACGTTCATAAATACTGGATGAGGTGCCTTGTTCAGTGCAGACAGAATGTAATTAGAATTAACATGAACTAATTCGTTTTATATTACACACTAAAAGTATCTTAAATTTGTGTTGCATTAGCGTAGAAAGGAAACATGAAGTTCCGTATACTGCGGAGTACAGATAAATTTCTTACTGTACATGTTTAATGTTAAATTATAGATTTTTTTAACATTACGTTCCCACTTTAGGGAGACGAGCCCCATATGAGGATACAGGCTATAATTCAACACGCTGGCCAAGTGTGGGTTGACAGATGTCACATGTAGTCGTGTGTTTTCCGGCACCATTTCGAGCAGTGGTGATGTTATCAACATGTGTAGATAAATTAAAAAATCCCTTTGTTTTTTTTTGCTCTGTAATAATTAAGACTTTGTTTTAAACACCATCCGAAATCGAAGTTACTACTTCTAGCTAGTTTTGCTTATATGCACTATACTAACCAAAGAACCCTTATTTTATATACGTAACGGCTTTCGTCGCTGTAAAGTCACTTTTACATAAAAATGAACATTCATTTCCCTGGAGGATGGGGCAGATTCTTTACTCGTCATTTTTAGTGATCATTTTCTATAAACCTGAGAATTATAATCTTTACAAAGCTATTTTTATTGTTTTTATCTGAAAATTCAATCCAGTCAGTAAACTAAATATTAGTTTATTTTAAAGATATTAAATAAAATTATTATTGGCAGCATAGATACAAAAGGATAAGCTTTTATTTAATAGGAGGTTTGCACAGAGTATAAATTTTAATATCAATAATTCAATGAACCACAAATTCAGAATTAAAAAAAATAAACAATTTTTGCACCACATATCAATTTTATTATCATGTATTCTTTTATCCTTTTTAAAAATAATTAAATATATATATCACGCAAATAAAATTAAATCACCACAAACAGACTTATGAACAGAAGTCTAATCAAGTAAGGGCAACTTCAGGGGACATTATTAAGTCGATTCAGACGTTTGAAAACGACGCAAACTTGCGACTGTCCCAGTACTGTCAGAAGTTTGGAGTCTGTGAACATAACATTTAATGTACCATTGATATTTAGCTGTAATCACTGTAATAAACATTATTTATTGAAGAATTCTTAAAACGATGCGAATAAGAAACCTTCAACCAGCTATAATTAGAAACAGCCCATATGACTATTACCACTCAAAAACGACTGAATCGATTATTATGGAGTTTAGTTTGTTAAATTTTTTATTCTAATTTAATAGTGTTGAATTATTAAAAAATGTACGAAACTGACAGATTCTTAACTAAAAAGCGACTGAACTAATATTACTAATACCTACGTAAAGTCTTTGGATTTGTATCCACTTGTATCCGCATACTATCTATTTAAAGATTTAACATAAAAAAAATCACAAATAAGACGTATGCCCGAAGCTTCATCAGCTAATCAATATAAAGGTAAGCTATAAGCTGATTTAATGCTCTCCTTATCCCAATACCCGACATTGTTGAACCTGGGCAAAGCCTGACGGCAAGTATAATCTAAATTTGTCAACAGCATTATCAGATATAGTCAACACATTATCCGCTCGACTAATCAGCTGCACATTAACAAACAATTTGAAAACTAAACATGTTTATTAATGTTATACACGAATAATTTATTCAGTCATATTAATAGACACGTAATTGAGCTGTAAAACAAATTCACATTGTAACGGTTAAACTCATTGTGTCGTAAATAATTTGGCACAATACAGTAGATTAAAAAAGTAAATATAATATAATGAATATAAACGATTAATACGATATTCCGAACCCTAAAGTTACGAATACTAATGAGCTAGGTAATTGCGGCTTTTATAAACAAATTTGCTACCCACTGTTTTATGCGCATGAAAAATTTTGCTTTTCCATTTTTACATAATATAACGGTATAATTTTTAAGCTTCTTAATTTTTGTTATGTTAAAATTTCTACCTAACAAAAAGCTAGAAAATTTTGTCTGCACCTTATTTTTAAAAAGGATTCTTTTATTTCTATTATTCAAATACATGTACGACTATACCACATTATACTTCCAAACAATGTTATTAATAATAATTGCACATTAATAATTGTATGTTATATAAAAATTACAAAATAGTACTAGATATTTATAGATATAAATAAATATTACTAATACTCCCAACTGGACAGCAGTAGCTTCCAGATTCCTTAATGGTTCATTAACCATGGTGTTCACTTCGAAATATCAGGTTCTTGAATCTTGAAAATAGTTGTCTCTCTGAACTGTGGCATTACTCTGCCACAGTAAAGTATCGTGATCACTATTAAACGTATAGGACCCTTCAAAAAGTAGTCTTTGTCATTACTCTGTTCTCTGCTCATTTCATCACACACAATTTATTAGGCCCGGATCACACGATACATTTTCGATAGGCTCAAACATTACTGCTTTCTCATTAGGCCTGATTGCGAGGTAATGCAATGTTTACACTGTTGATTAAGGAATTGGCTATATTAACATTTATACGTAATGTGTATTAATTGTGTAGAGCATAATTAGAAGCGATCGCGAATTCGTGTTTGACATATCGATGTGATTCAGGTTTGGATAAACGATTAATGAAATGGCCGATCTTTTCTACGTGTGAGAATAAAAATTTATGAAAATGAAATGATATTTGATACAAAGTAAAATGAAATACACAGGAAATGTACTGTATTATCGCTTATAAATTTATTTTTTAAGACTTTAGACGACAATAATATTTTTTACGTCTATTTTTAAAATACATCACAACAAATAAATCAATTTCCCTAAACGAGTCGACGTCAAACACAAATAACGAATTCCCATACCTCCAAAATGGCGAAATAAATCAATCCATCGTAAAAGCATTACAAAAACCTAAAGGTACTTGAATGTACCCAACCCTATCTTTTGAATCCCATACACCGGGACGTCCTCTAAGGGCCTGAAGGGTCTATTCTGATATTGTGAAAGTTTTCGTTCGGAAACGATCGACGCCGCATACAGCTACCAGCTTTAATTGGATTCCACAGTCGGATTTCCCAAAGGGAAGCTGTCAAGACTCCACTGAAACGCTTACCGCAATTGTTAAACTAAGACTTGTTTGTAGTTTCATTACGTTACATTGTTTTGATATCATGCAATTTATACATTTCGAACTGGCAACACTTGAGTTGGAGGCCCTTTGTCGCTTCTAACTTCGGAGAGAAATACCAAACTTTCGCCTATGTATATCTTCATTTACATGCAGGTTTGAATGTAGCAATTGATTTTATTTATAACAAAATAAATTGTGTATACATATGGCTTTATCTTTAATAAGAATGGCATATAATATATGCCCGAACATTCTATACAGCCTTATTTATTGAACAATAAACCCGAAAGGCTTGGGTTCCTTCGCATATATCTACTTAAAATTGTTGTATTTTACCTTTGAAGTAAACTTACTGAGTAATGACGCCCTGCAAATACGACTATAAATATAACAAAACAAGACTTAAATTAAAACTAAAACATACACCAATATTTTTTAGTGTTTGCTCTAAAAGGTAAATTGAAGTAAATAAAAATGTAAAAAATCGAACACGAGAAGAACATTTCAGAAGGACTTTTACAAACCCAGCTAGGTTATCATTAAATTTGAAATTTTCTCTCATTTTCTAGAACAAAAAAGTTATCCAAAACCAAGCATTGGATCCCGTAATTCTTCCTCTAAGTGAAACACTCCAAGGTATAGATTAGAGTAATTTTCAGTACTCAAAGATAATGGCGGCCCTTAGATAACGAACTGGGGAAGGTCCCGGTAAATTGTCCGGGGGCTTAACCGGGAACTTTTTTCATCGAAAACATTAGAAGGATAATCGTCTAACGAGAGTTCCCGAGGGAACACCAAATTGGCATCTTCCTTGGTTTTACATTTAGACACCTGTTGTGCGCATTTTATTTATCCTTTTGTTTTCTTATTTGCTGGGTATTATGTATTTTGTACACAGGCTGTATTCACAATTAAAAGAAAAAAAATGTACTAAAAATGTTTATAAATGCAGGTCTTTCTAAAAAATTATCACCTACCTATACCTGTTTTAGAACATAAAGTTTGTACACGAAGTCAACGCTAATCATGAAAACATTGAGACCCCATTTATTCCTCAAATGATAAAATTGCGTCAAATATTTTAAACAATAGAGGCATATTATTTTATCTGAATAATATGTATCTCTGGGATATGATAATATAATATATACAGATTACTTTTCTTGTTGTTAAGTATAAATAAAATAGGTAGATACTTACCTATAATCATAGTATTATATTATCTGTGCTTTAGTTTTGATATCAATAAGTTAAGGATACGTTGCAAAAGATATGACAAACTGACCTATTTGCCTTAAAATATAATAACCGAGCTGCTAACTTTATCAAAGATATACTGATTAGTATTTGTTATATAGTGCCATGAACAGATAAACAAAGTTTAACCATTGAGATAATATTACTACGTATGGAGGAGACACCACGAACAAAATCTGTGCGCCATTTTTTTGCTCTAACTAAATTTTAAAAATTATTATTTAGTTAGGTAGTTACTTACCAATGAAAGTTATTCCTTTGCACTTTTCCGTAGGTATTATTTGTATTATTTGTGCAATATCGTAACACACACGAAGGCATATTTGATGCGTTTCACTTTAAAACCATTAAAAAAAACCGCTCAACATACGCCACATGGCGTATGTTGAGTGGAACATAAGTGATGTAGGCGGTGTCGTCTCCATATTAATATTATCTCAATGAGTTTAACAGACTACTTGCTTGTGTATTGGTTTACATTAATTTTACAAATATTACTACTTGACTAGCTACCAAAAAACAAAGCCAGCGTGTAATAATTAATTCCATAACATGAAAATGCAGTATTTACGCGGGACGTTGCTATAATTTGATAAGCGGTGACTGCAATCGTAGATGCATTGGCTCCACGCCAGCGTCTACTCGCGACTTGCGAATAATTGCATCGGAAATATTGACAAATCGAGAAAAATATCTTCGGTAATTGCCAGTGTATTAACAATTGGTGGAATAACAGACAATGAACATATCTGAAAATTTTAACGTGTACAAAAGTAGGTATTTTATTCATTTTAATAAAGTTTTTTGTGCGGGAACCAAATGCAAAGACGACCAACGCACAACATAATGTAGTCATTTTCAAACCTCTTATTATCATCATAACCAATAAGAACTCAACCCTATACTGAACAACATAATTTAATAACCGTTTAAATTTCAAGCAAACGAAATAAGCACTTAACTGAAATATATCACGGTAGATAAAATCGAGTCTATTACCTAGGCTACCTATACACGCTAAGTGGTATTTTGAGGGTGCAAAAGCATTTCCCTGTTACCGGGGTGTAAAAAGAGATTTTTACGGTTTCACCGGGTGGGTGGGGTCCCTATTTCCGCGTACATACGTGTTTTAGATAAACGACTTAATAGATGTTTCTTGTAATGGAAGTTTCTACATAAATGTGTTATCGTTTTCTTTAAGTGTTAAAAAAGTGTTAGTAAAATACACTTTTTCTAACACTTATAACACGATAGCTTGTGATATCTGTACAAAATTTCATCCAAAGCGGTTCAGTGATTCAGGCGTGAAGAAGAGACAAACAGACAGAGTTACTTTTGCATTTGTAAGTTACGATAAATAATATCAAGATGACAACCATGTTAATTTACAACCAGAATCTATTTAATTGTAAAAAATACCTTCAATGGCCAATCCGATTTCATAAGTTCTAGCTCATAATTCGCTTCCTGAAGCAAAAATCACTTCAACTGCCAAAAACTTTGATAGACTGGCTGACTTTTATTGCTTTCGGCTTTCTATCTTTAGTTTTGAACAAAGTTTTTGAAATAATTTTCGTATATATATGTGATTTAATGTGTGCATTTTCTATTCATAAAATATGTACTTACAATAAGCCATACACATTTTGTTCGAATTCATACTAATTTTAATTGAATACATCAATTGTGTTAATATCTTAGTAATAATTATTATTATAATAACAAACATTTTTGTTCCAGTATTGTTCCTGCGAATGTCGAACCCTGACCGTTGTATAAATTGAAAATGCTTCTCGATGCTCCTGCTGAAGTTGGTGATAGCATAGAATATATACTGGAGAAAATGAAGAAAACATTAATCATTGAGGAAATATATTTTGCTTTACGTATTTCACTAGAAGAATAATTTATAGAATTGGGAATGAGACTAATAACGGTAGTATATAGAATTTAAAAAGAAAACTTTGCAGCATTTGTTGCTATTGCATCGTACATAATATAGTACATAGTCTATATATTATCTATGGTACAAGTATAGTTCACGTATGTATATTGTATATATCCATGGACGTATAAAAAAAGACGGACGGTATATCGCCTAAACATTGAGTGAAGCCTAGTAATGGCGGCGAAACATCCATGTGTGTGTGCCATGTTGCCATGGCAACAGCTGTCCTGTTGACAATGGCGGCTGTATTTTTTTCTATAAATTTTGCCGTAATAATTTTGTCATTAAAACATAAAAGAAATAACTTGCTTCTCTGTGGAATGTAATCCCTCGTGTTTAGTTATTTAAAATTGTACTGTTGCGACACCATTTAACCACGCAAGACAGCATTTTAAATATTTTTTGTGAAACAGTGACGCAGTTAATCAGTCGGTAGTTCACGACGTAATGGCGGCCGACTAGCTTACTATGGTGAGAGTGTGTGCGTGTTTATTGTCTTTACACGATCGCTAGCTTACTATGGTGGCTTCACGTTGTTTGTTCGTAATACGGCGTCCGTCTTTTTTTATACGTCCATGTATATATCTTTATTAACGTTGTAGTCCCTATAAAATAATTCCTTACTTTCAATTTAAACCAAATACCGTTATTAATATCAACTTCAATATTTAACTTGGCATCTTCATCCATCTTTCGCAGCGCAAAACGATAAAAATTATGCAATATGATAAACAGGAAGTGATAAAATTTGGCGCCATCGCACAAATAGCATTATTGGTAACTACCACATGTTTATTGCCAAGAGAGGTTATTTACTGTCGAACTCTTTTGCTTTAAGATCTGCAAATTTATCCGTTGTGTATTAGTTTTGTTTTGTCATTTATTTATCATTTATTTATTGTGTTATTTATTAATTCTTTTATTTGTATGAGAAATCGTTTGTATTGGAGATAGATATCTGGTGAGTAAGCTTTTGCACTCTTATATGCTTTCTTATATACCTATTGTTTGAAGTTGTTTGTAAACTACTGTTACATATTAGGCGCGGGTCAAACACAAGCGGCGCGGGCGCGGGCGTGCCATAAGCGCACCTCTTGAATCTGTTTTGCACCACGTCCTTCTTATACATTTTATATGAAAGAATTTTGGAAAGGCGACGAGGCGGCACGCCACGGATGCGCCGCGGGCGTACCGCAGGCGTACCGCAGGCGCGCTTCCCCCATCGCATCCAAATAGAGGTCAATTCACGGTCATACACAATCAAAAACAAATCGGGTGGTAGTAGACCGGGAGATACTGACACAAAATTTCGAGTCATTTGTCTGTTACAATTTTTACAAAAAAAAAATTTGCAGATTTTCAGCGGTATGGCGACCATTTGGAATCGTCCGAAAAGTATGGCATGGCGATTTTCGTAATTGGCTGCACGACGATGGTTACCTGTGCAAAAGTTAGCCTGGTACAAATGGTTGAATTGTTTTTTTTAAATCAACACATTCGCGTCGGTATGGCGGGCTGTAAGTCATACCGGAAAAGTATGGCATGACACTACCGCCTACTTCTTTTTTATGGGCTATCGGTAAATTCTAAAATTTTTGTGTTACAAATCGTTTGACTTCGCTATTTTTCCGACGAGTTCGACTAACGTCCACGCGACTAAGCCGCCGGTACCAGCGTTCACACCATCGTTTTTCTTTTTGTCATTGCGTACTAAGACCCCTGTAGAACCGCCATCCTGTTACAAATGACTCGAAATTTTGTGTCAGTATCTCCCGGTCTATAGGAGACGGTAGCCTGTCAGTCAAAAATGTGTTCTCTCTGTGTGGAATTATATAGAGCTGCTATTACATACCCTTCTTCGTTTTGTTTTTAAAGGTGAATTGAATTAATCGATGAAATGATTTACACAGGTGATGGCAGTAGGGAAAGTGAAAATGAAGAAGAGCATAATGAAAGTTCCCATGTATTTACAATGTCAGAAATAAAGATAATCCTGATTTTGATTGTGTTTTTTATTTATTTGTAATTGTAATAATATTGTGGAATGATCAGTACTGTAAATACTTTTGAACTGAGATTTTAATGATAAGATTTATATGGTTTAAATGTAAACCTGTGTTTGAAAACCATATTTTATCTATACTAATATTATAAAGAGGAAAGGTTTGTATGTATGTATGTATGTATGTATGTATGGTTTTAGACCGTGAGAAAGAACATAGGCTACCTTTTATTGCGAAATATGTACCACGGGCGAAGCCGGGGCGGACCGCTAGTACAATATAAATTTTGTGTTATTTTAACCTTCTTTTCTTCCATCATTACACCAGTACTACTTTAAAATTACTTAAAAAGTACTATAAAATTTTCCAAGTAAATTCCAACATTTTCAACAAAGATATATTTGCAATCGTGGGGTTATCCTCGCTATTTACTTACAAGGAATTATCAAAACAAAATCGTTACTTTCAAATTAATGTTAATCTCTTTTAGCACAAAAAACATAATTTTACTAAATTATGCATGAAGAAAATGCATTTAACCACTCTATATAAATATCATTTTCGGACGCCAACAGCGCGCCCGATGCGCGCCGGCAGCGCGCCCGAGGCGCGCCGGCAGTGCGCCCGAGGCGCGCCGGCTGGCGCGCCCGCGGTGCGCCCGATGCGCGCCGCGCCGCTTGTATATGTCCCGCGCCTTATACTTCGTGCATAAGGCGCGGGACATATACAAGCGGCGCGGCGCGCATCGGGCGCACCGCGGGCGCGCTGCCGGCGCGCCTCGGGCGCGCTGCCGGCGCGCCTGCCGGCGCGCTTCGGGCGCGCTGTTGGCGTCCGAAAATGATATTTATATAGAGTGGTTAAATGCATTTTCTTCATGCATAATTTAGTAAAATTATGTTTTTTGTGCTAAAAGAGTTTAACATTAATTTGAAAGTAACGATTTTGTTTTGATAATTCCTTGTAAGTAAATAGCGAGGATAACCCCACGATTGCAAATATATCTTTGTTGGAAATGTTGGAATTTACTTGGAAAATTTTATAGTACTTTTAAAGTAATTTTAAAGTAGTACTGGTGTAATGATGGAAGAAAAGAAGGTTAAAATAACACAAAATTTATATTGTACTAGCGGTCCGCCCCGGCTTCGCCCGTGGTACATATTTCGCAATAAAAGGTAGCCTATGTTCTTTCTCAGGGTCTAAAGATTATCTGTGCCAAAGGAGAATGGGCGATTTGTCCCCAGAGTGTATCAAGTTGGGATATATGTCATTTGAAAGGTCATAATAATAGCTTCATTTTATTGTATGACACCAACAATGAGACTCGTGCAGGGAAAGAACTAGGAATCATTTAATTTACTAAACCCGTGAAAGTCTAAAACAGTGTTTTACATACGTTTTTACGTTTATTCCGTTTTTTTTTAAAGAATATATTAAATAAGAATATATTATTTTAAGTTTGGCTTTTATTTGTGTGCTATTATTTTATTTGCTTTTAATTTAGCACACCTTGCGGTGCGTACCTATGCCGGTGGTGGTGGGATGGTAGGAACATATAAGGAATGGTGTCTATAGCATCGAAATATGCGAATCAATGATTCCCAACCTTGTACAGTATGGAATTAATGTCGAAGGATTTCTTTTGAGAGGTCGAATTCAATCCCGCCATGTGTCCAATCGAACATATTACTCTTACATTTTAGTAAATACAAGAACAACGGGAAGAGAGTCCATCAATAACTATTACTGTTCGTGCCTTACAGGCCGAAGAACAATAGGCACATGTGCGCACATAATGAGTATTATATGGTATTTGGGCTGGGCGAGGTACCAAAATAATATTTTGTTGCCAGCAACTTTTCTGGATGAAATAATTGATGTTGATTATTAGTTCTGTATATCTCCTTTACAGTATTATATTACATAACTACCTACCTTGAAAGCATGTAGAAAAGCGAATATATATATAATACATATTCTCTCGTATATTTTTGTAATTCCAATCTCCTCATATGTTTATTTGTTATGAACCATCAACCAAGTCAACGTGCCAAGTCAAGTGCCAACTCACGATCATCGTGAGATTGCACTTCTTCAGAGCAAAGTTCGCATGAAAAAGGACTCTGCGCTTATAGCAGAGAATAATTGAGTGCGATACATATTAAAAAAAATCTTCTCATATGATATTTTATGAAAAAAGTCTCAATAGGTGTCTAGGTGTGCCGCTTATACGCTACGCTATATAAAATAATATGAAAATATGAATGAAAAAAGCGTATATCCTAAGTAAAACTGTTTTAGACTTTCACGGGTTTAGTAAAATTAAATGATTCCTAGTTCTTTCCCTGCACGAGTCTCATTGTTGGTGTCATACAATAAAATGAAGCTATTATTATGACCTTTCAAATGACATGCATCACAACTTGATACACTCTGGGGACGGAATCCATACAAAAGTGCCCATTCTCCTTTCATCAAAATCGGTCCAGTACCTAGTTTATGCGTGAAAACCATACATACATACATACATACATACATACATACATACATACATACATACATACAAACCTTTCCTCTTTATAATATTAGTATAGATAAAATATGGTTTTCAAACACAGGTTTACATTTAAACCATATAAATCTTATCATTAAAATCTCAGTTCAAAAGTATTTACAGTACTGATCATTCCACAATATTATTACAATTACAAATAAATAAAAAACACAATCAAAATCAGGATTATCTTTATTTCTGACATTGTAAATACATGGGAACTTTCATTATGCTCTTCTTCATTTTCACTTTCCCTACTGCCATCACCTGTGTAAATAATTTCATCGATTAATTCAATTCACCTTTAAAAACAAAACGAAGAAGGGTATGTAATAGCAGCTCTATATAATTCCACACAGAGAGAACACATTTTTGACTGACAGGCTACCGTCTCCTACTATAGACCGGGAGATACTGACACAAAATTTCGAGTCATTTGTAACAGGATGGTGGTTCTACAGGGGTCTTAGTACGCAATGACAAAAAGGAAAATGATGGTGTGAACGCTGGTACCGGTGGCTTAGTCGCGTGGGAGTTAGTCGAACTCGTCGGAAAATAGCGAAAGTCAAACGATTTGTAACAGTATGGCACTTATTTTTCCTGTAAGTTTGAGGATCAACGAATATAAATACAAAATTTCAAAGATCTAGGTGTTGGAAATTTTCACTTATATAAATTAATAATAAATTATTTTTTTAAGTATGACAGCACTTTTTCCCCCTACTAGAAGTATGGCAAATATAACAATGGTCACATTTTATCAAATACTCTCCAAAAATCCAAATGCAATACTGGTACAAAAAATTTGGCAAAATAAATTTTTTTGCAGATTTTCGGCGGTATGGCGACCATTTGGAATCGTCCGAAAAGTATGGCATGGCGATTTTCGTAAATGGCTGCACGACGATGGTTACCTGTGCAAAAGTTAGCCTGGTACAAATGGTTGAATAATTGTTTTATTTAAATCAACACATTCGCGTCGGTATGGCGGGCTGTAAGTCACACCGGAAAAGTATGGCATGACACTACCGCCTACTTCTTTTTTATGGGCTATCGGTAAATTCTAAAAT
Source organism: Colias eurytheme (assembly GCF_061535395.1). Taxonomy (NCBI): domain Eukaryota; kingdom Metazoa; phylum Arthropoda; class Insecta; order Lepidoptera; family Pieridae; genus Colias; species Colias eurytheme. Next base: position 3,829,830 of record NC_142999.1, on the reverse strand, counting down.
TTTTGTGTTACAAATCGTTTGACTTTCGCTATTTTTCCGACGAGTTCGACTAACGCCCACGCGAGTAAGCCACCGGTACCAGCGTTCACACCATCATTTTCGTTTTTGTCATTGCGTACTAAGACCCCCGTAGAACCGCCATCCTGTTACAAATGACTCGAAATTTTGTGTCAGTATCTCCCGGTCTATACCACCCGATTTGTTTTTGATTGTGTATGACCGTGAATTGACCTCTATTTGGATGCGATGGGGGAAGCGCGCCTGCGGTACGCCCGCGGCCGCGGCGCAACCGTGGCGTGCCGCCTCGTCGCCTTTCCAAAATTCTTTCATACAAAATGTATAAGAAGGACGTGGTGCAAAACAGATTCAAGAGGTGCGCTTATGGCACGCCCGCGCCCGCGCCGCTTGTGTTTGACCCGCGCCTAACATAATAGATAATATAGGTACATATAAATAAATACCACGTTTATTCAGGAATTCAGAAGTGATGCGGGCAATTTAATGGAAGAATAATTATTATGAAGTATTCACACTATTGTAAAAAAATAAAATTTCCAAAAATTCCTACAAATTTTTCAACAACTACTGTTTCTCTATTTAAAATATTTAGTATTATTAATTTACATATTTAAATTAAGTTAATTCCAGAACCGACATAACTAAGAATGTGTGAAATAAAACTCCAAGTCCAAATTCTTATTTAATTAATAAAAAATCAACAACTTCCACAAATAAAGGGTAACAATGGATTGTTACATGATTTATGCATTTATTAAAACATGTCATACACTTTGTTAAAGTAAAATCATAACCAACATATAAAATTATAACTGAGGCAAAAATACATTAAAATAAGTTAATCAATGGACTTTTTTAGTTTTATTCAATCTATGATTTATAAGACATTTGTTACGTTATATTTTTCTTTGTTATGTTTATTATATTGTAATTTTCAACATAAACATACTTTAATATAGTAAAGTACGAAATGTTTCATATTAACCGTTATGGAAAATAATGAAAGTTTTTATGAAATAGTATCAGAAATAAATATGACTAGGTTAGCTGATAAATAATAAATTATCACATTATTACAAAGACTACTGATTTTTGGTAACTAGGTCGTTATATACTTATGAACTAGATGTATTATTCATTTAATTATTACTTCAATTAAGCACACACAGACGTTAGACACAATAAAATGTCTATGTGTATATGCCTAATATTTGAGATGGATATTTTTATATTAAATTATTATTTACTATAATTTTATAAAAACATACGATTTGTAATGACCATCTTCATCGTTTTGCTCATGAATTCGAATCGTAAGAACGTAAGCTGATTATTTTCATGAATAAATTGCGCAGTTAATGTACCTAATCCTATAATGTACTGAAACCATATTAAGTACATTTCCAAAATCTGATATATAGACACATATGAAGAGAAAATGTATGAGTTAATAATAAATTAAAAACGAGTTTATACAAACAGTTCCGATAGATTATAACAAAACTTAACAATATCAGTTTAGTGTTTTAAGTACGATCGGTATTTCGAATTAAACCTAATTATATATGACTAATCCTCTGTGCCAGTAATCCATTGAAGGTATTTAAAGGATCTTGATTGGACGGGCGTGGCTCTTGACTCTCTTTGCCTTGGTTGTTGGTAAGTAACTGGGGGCTCTCTGTAATCATTATAAATTAAATACATTAATATATTGGATAGTTTCATCGTAGTATTCGCTGAACATATTTTGCTATCATATATGTTACAAAGCAAGATTGACGAATGTATATTTCATCGCAATACGCAGGAATAGGAACGCAGGTGAGAGGTTGTTAGGTTGACAATTTCTAATTTGAACCGGAAATTCTCTTCCAAGAATTAATAATACCCGTAAGATTGTGTCTAAAATTATCTTTTAGTTATTTAACCCTTTAAATTTTTTACCTGCATTTTCTGACCTAAAATATATTTACTATACATCGATAGAAATGCCTTTACTATATTGCTTTAGTTTATAATTTATAATATAAAAATATCTTACCCAGGTTCTGCTGAAGCTCTGGAGTGGTATGCAGGCACGTTGGGATTGTGATATGTTTTTCCTTGAACAATTGGGTCCAAAATATGACTAGCCGGTGGAGGATGCTCCCTCGTTAATGGAGATTGATAGTTATTAGGATTATATCTATCTACTGATACACCTCTCGTTCTGTCAGGTACTCTATCAATGTTACTCTTAATGTAAGAACTTTGTGGCCGTCCACGTCCCAGTGTATTGGTTTTTGGCCACTCTTGAGCGCCAATATACTCCGGTTCGTAACTTCTATCACGGCATGACCTGGGTTTCAATGTTTGTGTCCATGTTTGAGTCGGTGTAAAATCTTTGGGAGCTGCGTATTTTGGATCTTCTTCCCACGGTGGTCGAACAGTAGTCTGTTCTGTTTGTACTGTCGTTTTAGATGATTGTTCTTTAAATTCTCTCAGTTCTCTACGCCACTGGGGCTCGACTTCTTCCACTGGCTCATTATTGTCATAGTAGTACTGGGGTGATGGATCAGGTTGAGGTTGGAATTTAGTTTCGTGAGGTATGTATGTTGTTTCTGGTACAGATATGTAACGTCTTTCGTACTCGCTGTAGTACGTCTTGCGCCCTTGTTGTTTAGGAGCATCCGTAGTGTTAACAGGTTTTACGAAAGATTGGTTAGGTGCAGGTGGAACGTAAGCTGTTGGTGTGTGTTTTGAAAATTTGGAGGTCGGCTTTGATGGTGATGGTGTCCATCCTTTATTAGGAGTGGACGTCGTATTTACAGGGGTGGTTTGATAATAATTTTGTGATGAATTATTTGCTACATAATTTGAATCTTGTTCCCAAGGAGGAGGAACATAAGATGACGAAAGCTGAGTTGACGTCTGTATAGTTTCTGAGGATTCTTTGTTTTGATAAGAATATTGATTTGCCTCCGAATTTGTTAAAGACTGAGAGTCGAAACTCTTCCCTGTCCACATGGGTTTAGGAGTGTATGATGGTTGTGAAGTTTGATAATTGTTTGAAGTGAATTTATAAGTTGATTGTGAAGAGTTTTCTAAATATGATGGTTGGTATTGTGGTTCTTGTTGATAGATACTCTGAACAGGAGGTTGTGACTGATAAATTGTTTGAGAATTAGATTGTGTTTCTAATTGGTAAATTGGCTGAGATGGTGGTTGATATGTTGGCTGTGAAGACTTTTGAAATTGAGGTTTAGGTTGATACAAAGGTTGTGGAGTACGTTGTGGAGCTGATTGATAAGCTGGTTGGGGAGAAGGTTGTACTCGCGGCTGAGGCTGATAAACCTGCTGTACTGGCGGCTGTGTTGGCGGTTTTGGTTGATAAACTTGCTGCGATTGTGTTTGTGATTTGTACTGCGATTGATTTTGCCACTGATTACCATATGAATCAGATGATGGTGCAGGAGCAGGATAAGACATATCATTTTCATTTCTTTGGTACCAAGGCTGGTTTTTGCTGGTTTTTATAGTGCTTGGTTTGACGTTGCTTACTGTTAAAACTTCTGACTGTGGTTCTTGTGACCATTGTCTTTCCTCAAACGATTGATTACTTTGATAGGTATTTTGATAAATGTCAGAGGGCATTTGTCTATCGACACTTATTCTATCCAATAACAAACTATGCCGCCTTTCAGTTTGAGGTTCAGATGTAAATACAGGTTGATATGGTTTATAGACAGGTTGAGGAGATATCAAGTTTCTGTCTAAACTTGGTGGTACAAATGTTCTAATTGTTGGAATATTGTCAGGAATTTCTTCATAAGCGTGGTCTAAAGTTTTAGTAGTTCGATTGACAGTGACAATATTTTCTACAACATTGTATTCTGTCTGAGTGCTGTGAGTCCCTACAGGTTTGTCAGTCGTTTTTGTGATAATTTCTGTATGCGTTTTAGTTATCACTTCTTTTGCTGGTCCAATGGGCTTAATTTCAACTTCTTCAACCTTTTCTAATGGTACGGATGGTTCTCTTAAAGGAATATTTATTGAAGTTGGTAAAGATTGTGTATTTTCTTTTTTCTCTTGATTTTGTGTTTCTTGTGATTCAGTTTTAATTTCATTGTCTGTTTCAGTTATTACTTTTATCGGTATGGTCTTTACTTCAGACTCCGACTCCTTCTTTTCCTCATTATCTTGTGGTAAGTTTTCCTCTTTTTTATCCTCTACGACATTCTTCGTTTCAGATGGTTCATCTTCTTTCGCTACTTCTTCTGTTGTTTCTTTTTTCTCTGTTTCTTTCGGTGCTTCAGTAACTTCAGGTGTCTCAGCATCTTCAGCTTCTTCGTATTCTTCTTCAACTTCTTCCTCTTCAACTTCTTCTGTTGGTTTTTCTTGGGATGTTTCAACTTTTTCTACCTCCTCATACTTTTCACTAATCTCTTCTTCCTCTTCCACTTCTTCTACTTCCTCCTCTTCAATTTCTTCTTCTTTTTCACTTTCTATTACTTCTGCTACATTTTTAGCCACTTCTTGATTTCCACTTTCTGGGCTTTTAGAGTTTTCTTGAGTCTTATTTTTTTCTTCCACTTCTTCATCTTCTTTATTTTCTTCATCATTCTCTTTAACTTGAGCTGATTCACTAGACTCTTTAGATTGCTTCAAAACAATAACTTGTTCAACACTTACATCTTCATTGTCTTGTTCATCGTTTTCATTTTCTTCTTCAATTTCTTCTTCGGACTCTTGAGTTTCAGATTGTAATATAACAACTTTTTTGGTGGAACTAGATTCATGTTTTTCTTCTTGCGTTATTAATTGTCCATTTTGTTTAACAACATTTTCTTCGCTATCATTCTTAGCATCTTGCCCGTTTATTTCTTTATTTTCACTTTGTTTTTGTTGAGCTACATTGGACTCAACTTTTTCAGAGACTTGATTAACCTTTTGTTCGTTAGATTCTTCAACTTCTACTTCTTCTACTTCATACTCTCCTTCCTCATCATAATCTTTTGGAAATGTTGTAGTTTCAGTTTCTGTGGTAATTTCAGTTTTTCCATCAATAGTAGTCTTTGTTGTCGTTGTTTTCACTTCTTGAATTGATCCATCTGGTAATGTCTTTTTTACAACTTCAACTTTAGTTTCGGTTTTTGCTTCTGATTTTTTTGTAGGTAATTTTACCGTGACAGCCGCTTCTGTGTCACCATTTTGTTTTTCTGAAGTATCTTCAGATTTTGAAACTTTCTTCACAACTGAGACTTCTTCCTGAAAATAATAATAAATAATATTCATAAAATAAATTTAAAAAAAGAATTAAACACAAAAATCGTGCAATATTAAAACACTGCAAGTATTATTAAAGATTTTCAAAATACAGTTATGAAAATAGATTAATAGAATAAAGTTAAGTCATGAAGATTGAACTCACGATTAAGATTAGTACATTTTCTATAGTTCTTTTATATTGTAGAGTAAATACGTATAGCATACAATATACACAGACATAAAGATATAAACATAGTAAGCATATAGTAATTTTAAATCAACCTTTTTGTTTTCAGTATGATCATTTTCTTCCATATAAGTAGGCAATGTTGATGAAATGTTACTATTATAGTCTGTTTGTATATTAGTTGAAACTTGTGGCGGCGCATTAAAATAGACTGGCCTTATATTTTCATAGATTTTTGGTTTATCGAATTCGAAGCTTGGTTGTGTTGCATCCATTTGTATTTTATCCGTTTCGCCACTCCTTAATAAATTTGGCACTGTCTGTGCAACGCTTCCGTAATTTATAGGAGCGTTGTAATAACTATTTACGTTATATTCGTCGTGTTTTGATGGTAATGTTTTATTGTTTCCTATAACCTTGTTCAACACGCTATGATCCGTTGATCCGTTGTATGCATGTTTTTCCGCATTAATCGATGGTTTTTCGTTTTGATCTGGATGACTTCTAGTTCTTAGCAAAGATTTAGGATTCGCTGGTAAATTAAACGTTGGGAAAACTTGAACTGGCAAACAATTATAATTGGGCATAGCCATTGGAGTGGCGCTAGGTGGTGGGGATTGAACATTATGTACCGGTGTTACTGGTACCCCTTCATTCATTGCATTTCTCATGAGTCGTTTTGCCATGCGTTCAGACTTAATCTCCGATAGATCCAACCCTCCCGGGGTATACGTAAAGGGTTTACGGTCTCTATTCATGGCGCTTGCTAGTGCGGACGGAGGATTCATTTTGCTGAAATATTTTATTCAAATAGTATCAAATTCTTTATATTTATGAAACGATTTACATGCCTCGAACAGATTTTTTGGCAATTTGTCAAAACTAAAAAAATAAGTTTGATAAATACTCACGAGAAATGACGTCCGTGTTAAATTATTTACATTTACTTCCTGTGCGGAACTATTTATTTCGAGGTCAAAATTAGCGCACACTAAAAGGATTTCACATCACTCTCTCGATAGGTAGCACTTATTTTTGTATTGGAACATGCAGATTAACTAGCAGCGGTTAATTATAGCGCAGGGATAGTAAATGAGCCGGCAAATTCGAATCCCGTTGGATCTAAGCGCGCGGTCGGCGCGTGCGCCGGCTGCCGCCTACTGAAGTCTGCTTCGTTACCGCCATTTATTTTCGTCGCGACCCCAATATTATCGGGTGCCTTGTCTACGATTTGTCTTGAGCGAATCGTCACAACAATAACGCCATTGCTTCCGTCAATCCGATGCTTTGATACGATCCCATCACGCCCATCAAGAGACAGATCAAAGTGACACTCGACTGCGCTTTTTATATTCAGAAAACTCTTTCCACATTTCATTTTTCTTACGTAAACTCTTGGCGTCTGCACAAACTTTTGAAAAAAGCAACGATGTTTTATATTTTTAAATGCTCTGAATAGAAGTTTGAATGTTTTAAGTGCATTTGCGTTTAAGCACGAAACTTCTATCTTAAGACAACGATGTTAATTTACTGCTATTCCACATTCTTTGTTTAAAAGCTGCTTAAGAATGAGATTTACAGCTGACGGCGACTGTTTGTCCGAGCAATATTATTCGTTAGTGTTGGCTTCACACCAAAGAACAAAAATTTTAAGCCCGAATCAATGTACGAGAGTTATTTTTAACGTTGTTAGTTTAGTTTATCAAAGATTATGAACACGATAGCGAGGTTTGATGTCATTCCAGTTTCCACACAATTAGAATTTGTTATGTGATATCTGTAGATGTTTTGAAATATTTCGAGTATCCTTAAGCTTTATTTACTATAATCTAATACTGTGTAATACTATTATTGTCATAACACGTGACACTGACATTGAGCCATCTTTCAGTTAACGTACTTTCACAAGCTTACAAATAAATTTGGCACGTACTTACAAACAACTGCTAAACTACGTTGAAAACCATTTCGTATATACGCGAGTTGTTTTGAATATATTTAAAATATTATACAATTTCACGGTGTTTCTGGAGCGTGAAATATTTTAATTTTAAACGCAATTTTCTATGATAATTATGAAAACTTGCCAGCGCAGCTTCAAAAGTGATATTAATTAACGCTCTATAATCTGATACAAACCGCATTTAGTTTATTTTTAATACAAAAGTATGAATATATATAATATAACTAGCGGTCCGCCCCGACTTCGCCCGTGTTACATATTTACGTTTTCTCTCCATAAGAACCATCCTCGTACTTCAAGGAATATAATAAAAAAAATATCGAAATCGGTCCACCCGTTCACGCGTGATGCCGTGACCAAGAATAACGGGTTTCATTTTTATTTATATAGACAAGGGCATAATCTATCGCAATAAAAATTTTACAATAATCAAAACCCGCCAATTATTTATAGTATTACGATATTATATTTGTTATTTGTGCTTCGGCATATTTCCGTATGTTTGTTTCCGCCAGGTTCCTCTTAGTTCCACATTGTCACAATCTCGTTCTTGTTGTCTTATTTTCATTGTTAAATAATAATATTATTTAAGGGGTAAGGATGAAAAATATTTTTTTGTAAGTAGGTATTAAACGTGTAGGTAGGTATATAATTAAGTAGGTGCCTAGTTTTGTGTATTTTAACACCTCATAATTCCCAAAATTATATTATCCAACAAGTTCAGTCAGAGAAAATTTAAAAAATTCAAGGATACATTTTAAATATTAGATTGTTAAAATTGTACTGTTCTTCATACAATAAAATAACAACAACGTCCATTATACAATTAAATACCTTGAATACATTGTTCATTTAATATAGATCTAATGGCCCTTTACACCGTATGATTTAAGTCAATATTTTCTAAGATATTACAGATTTAAAAATTGCGGGACGTAGCGTTTTATTTGCGGCTGTACCGGCCGACCGCCATTGCACCCGTGCGAAGCCGGAGCAGGCCGCTATGTTTTTATATACTACGTTCACAGTTTTTCTGTAGTGTTTTTAGTATCAGCAATGCACCCGTGCGAAGCCGGGGCGGGTCGCTAGTTTCTAATAAATCATAACACCATAATACTTCGCCTTATATCTTCATATTAACACAATCATTAACGTCGTTTAAATTAAGATACAAGTCGAAACTAGTTTCACAACCAGAAACTGACAATTCAACCGGAAATCAGTTGGCACGTTGAGAGGTGACGGATGTTGCAACATATTGACAGATGTACTATCGTTATGCAGTTCTGTGTAACCGTTATTTATCACTGTGACTGGTACTAATGAAATCACTGTGAAGTAACTGTGATTTGAATACCGTTATTTGAGATGCCGTAAATGTAAGTAAATCAAAGAATGGTATTTGCACTTCTGTTACTAAATGATGATAGTTTAAAACTGCGTATTTGACTAACAAGTGTTTCTTTTCTAGGAGATTACAACGATCACAAAAGATAACATAATATGTTATTGAAGTGAAACTTCTTTATCGGGGTTGGAAAAAAATTTAGTGTAACATTTTTTCGTTACGTGTAGGTACTATTTTTCCATTACCATCTTTTTCTTATCCCTACCACGCGTGATTCGACGTATTTCTGTAAAGTTGCATATAGTAAATTATTTTTTGAAAAATAAGGTCATAAAGAAGTTTCACTTCTTACGTGTGTACACTAGTACACGCACACATTTTTATTATTATTAATCGATAGTACAATAAACAACATCGGAGTTACCACTTCATTGACTTTATGTGTTATAAAATATGATACAACTACTTACCTTTTTTTAGTCTATAGACTGGTATTTTTTTAACTTAAATAATTAAATATGAATTAAGGAAGTATTTTCATACTTCCTGTTCAGTGTCTTCACACTGATCTGTGATTTTCACAGTGACTGCACTAACACGTCATCTCTAGCATAATGTATTAAACTTTCAAACATAACTTCTGCGATGTGTCTAAAACATTTTAGAAACAACCTTGTTTTATAAGCAAGAATTTTAGTCAAACATGCATCAGAGTTAGAACACTATAATATATGTGAATATATTCAATTTAATCGTTCTCTTCTATTATTTATATTAATTTGACTATGTATTATATTATATTTTGATATTATATATTTTGTTGTTATGGACGAAACGTGAACTGTAGAAATTCTGCATCTTTTAACTTAGAATATTATATAGATTTGTGCACAAACATTTCCAGCTATAAGACAATTATATTATAATTTGCTGCATTTCCAATACACACCGAGATGGATATTTGGTTTTAGATAGGACTGGGGTCTACAACAAAACTTAGAAACCCGCTAACTTCAGTTAGGGTGCTCGGAGACGGTTGCTAGATTCAATATTGTAAATTTAAACAGATTCTAAATATGATTTTGATGAAGGTATAAGCTGGAGAATATTACATGAATACTATTTACAAGAATAAAACAAAGCTTTGAGTAAGACTCTATACTCTACATTCTTCAATCTTAGTGTATGAACTATGGCAAATTTCATCTTAATTCTTTCGGTTATTTACACGTTTTAGTAATAAATAAAATTATTCTTTTCAAACTTCACACAGTATTTATAATGTTAGAAAAGCGACGAACGTGTTGCTTAGAATAAGGTATTAAATAATGAAAGTAATGTTTGTTAATTCATCTTGTGTTAGTTAATTATGTATTATTATGATTAATTTATTTATTTTATTAATTTATTTTTATTACTCACTTTTGTTTGGACGGTTTCTGATTTTGTAGACATTCTGAAAGAAACAAAAAAATATATATTGTATTAATATGGTAAGTATTCTATTATGTATATTACTATAAAGTGAAGATGGAATGTGAATAACATTTATATTTGTAGGTACACCTATTCTGATCAATAGCTATCGTCAGCAATAACTGAAATTCTACTGCTTACCTTGATTTACCACAACATCTATTACGAAAAGTTGAAAGAGAACCTACGTAACAAAGATGACATTAAATATGAAAGATAACACATGAAGCATAATAATGTAGCAATACGTAGAGGAAAAAGATATAAACGAATGAATCTTTTATCTAGGACAATGGTAAGCTCATAAGGCTATCGACCCGAAGCACTAACACGTGCTTCGAACAAAACATCGCTCAACATGTTAAAATTAAAACAAAACGTTTCCAAAATCTTCAAACTTGTATTTATAAAAATACTTTTAACAAATGCAACATTTCGCTAGCAACGTCAGAATGTAATAAGATATCGGTCGTACAATTTGTGCCGTTCCAACAAGCAGAACCGAGGGGTTCGACAGCCGACACTCAATTATTTACAGCATTCCCATTGCATACTGCAACCGTATTTTTCAATGTCCAATAACCAATTTTTAACCTCGAAAACAAATCACACGTGTCGAGTCAAGTCAAGTGAGCATTAGGCAGCTTTCCAAATAAATCCAACCATTAACCCGTTTTAGCTATATCATTTAACTCTCGCATAGAACGAATAGAAAGATTCATGATCATGTCATAATAAACTATTTTTGCGACTTAAAAATAGTCGGCTAAATCATGTGCGCTGTTCTAGTGCAGGATTTTGTAACGAGCGAACGGTTTTTATTCAGTGATTCGTTATGAGTGGTAAATTATCGTACGAAAACGTCAGAAACATTAATTATGCATGTATTCAGAAATACGAAAATAAATCAAGCCTGTGTTACATACTTAATATACATATTGGATAATTTATTAATTTGTTTTCTTAAGAAGCAATTGAATAGTATAGAATATAGTATAGGCATATTACGAATACGTATATAATATTATATTATATAAATTGTCCTTACTCTCATCCTTAGGAGGTAAGTTCAATATTTTTAACGCCATTATGTACAATCAATAATAAACAAAGAAGACATATCAATACACTTTGATCAACGTTTTTCTATTCTATCTCAACATCTAAGGAAAATACAGTCTTCCTTTCAAAATGACAAGGGTATGTAATTGTTCAGAGTCGCACTACTCCATACGTTTTCCTCTCGCTTAGGACAAAGCTTAAAGATAGTGTTGATAAAATATGAGCGGATACGAAGCAAGGCTATAACCATACTAGCTATTTTGCGGTGAATAGCCAGCCCGTATGTTGTACAAAATAATGTTTCGGCTTACATAAAAATCTCATAGTATGGAAATTCTGTTTCGGAGATACGCTTATGCAGAGATTTTGAACGGCGATAGACCGAAACGGGATACTACCACGTAATACTGTTTTGTGTACATTTTACTGGGTTCCCGAAATCTTATAGTGTACTTACTATACCTATTCGTACGGCAAGATTGTTTATCATTGAATTAATTTAAAAGACGTCTTTTCTATAGACTGTGACTCAGTGAGTTACTTGTATTTGACTATATTATTATTTTCTTTTCAATTTTAAGTAGATATTAAGTAATTTGTTTATAACTTACTTCATTTAATTTTCATTATTTTTCCTTTTAAATGAAACCTTACAACATTTGCTCTGTTTTATTTTTAGACCTACAGCTTGTTAATAATTCGATTTTCTCACATTTCAAAACAATGCCATATTCTAATTTCCAATGTTAAAGGTAATTAGATTCATGTGTTTTCACGTTTAGATGACAGACGTCACGTTTTCGCATATTGGAACACGTGTCACGGCTATTCCCGTATCGTGACGAAAATAAACTTGGATACAGGAATCTTCTTTTACATTTTCCGCGTTTTAATACTTAATGACTACCTATGTGACAATTTTTAAAATACGAGTATATTTGATACAGGAAATTGGATTAAAATGTCGCTTATTTTTTATCATGTCAATTTATTTTATAGTATAGAGCACAGTGAAATTTGTATCAAATTGTGATAATTTAATTTAATTCAATAAAAAATTCAATTAGGTGAAACTTATTAAATTAGGAGTGTTTTACAAACTACAGCTGTTTTGCCATAGGTACATAGAAGCACCCTACAACCATATTAACTTCAAAATTTCAAATAGCAGCCGAAAATCTCGTTCCCGTATACGGCTAGATTACTATGTCACAGTTCATTCCCTGAATACCTAAGTAATTTTCAGACACGTCCACAATCCCGTGGATTTACTCGCTTGACACCGATCCAAGATACTGTACAAGTCGCTGCATTAAACGCAATCAATACACTATTTGCATCACGCTATTTTGATATTTATGGCTGTTAATTACGGACCAATATCGCCTATACTATTTACGACGAGTGTGTGTACTGTTCGCTTTGGGTACGTTTGAAATGAACTTGGAAAATGCAAACATGTTTTTTTAACAAGCCGTTTTTCGATTTAGATTTAGGAAAGAATAAACTGCAATTATTCAATTTAGGCATTCCTATTTAGTTTGTTAGTTGATGCACAGATAATATATAAGAACAACAAGAGAATGTAGAAATATCCAGTTTTATTTGCGAAATTTATTTTATAATAAATATGAAAAATGTCTCATTGCAAATCCTGATATCAAATAGCAAACCTCTGGATAAGCTCTCGTTGCATCATTATTAAAAAATAATCACTTATCAAACCAATCGATATAAAATCACAAAATCAAACCGTTACAAAAGACAATGTTAGGTTTTATTTAACCCAAGTTACTTTCATTATCACTAAATATAGCGAAAACAGCGCTTTATCGCAAGCAATCACATCTGTAGATATTAGAATAAAAATTAGTCTTGCTAGAAATACTAAAGCGCTTCAAGCAACTGCTACAAACATACGACATAGAAAACAAAAAGCTCTAAACAACGATTTAAAATGCTTTTTCAGTCTCTATGCTATTAAATTTTTTCAATCCCATTCTTATGAAAATTGATACTTAAAAATATTATTTCGTTAGATCCAAGAAAATGCAATGCTTACACAGCTTTCAAATCATGGTAAATACAATCTCTAACACGCAATGTAATTAAATTTTAACTACTACCACCAACACGTTTATATGCCTTGATGTATTCAAAATAATTAAACTGTTTCCTTTGCTTACAGAGATATAAACGCAATTACTATCCTTATTCTTAGGTATATGTGGTGAAATCTGATACTACCCGATATAGAGCGGGGCTTTTTGGCGTAACTCTCGACTGGATAAATCGATTTTGATAATTATTTTTATTTGAAAGCTTTACAATTTCTATTAAAATTGGTTTACTTCTGACGATTTAAGGACAGTTTTTGTTAAAAAAGAATTATAAGCCTAAATCTCTACTACTACCATTTAGCAAGAAACATCACACTAAGACCAATAAGAGTGGTCCTTTCCGGGTAAGATCACGGAGCCAACCTAGTACCTACTTTACACAAATACTTCATTAACCTCAAACTGCATATCTCTTTTATTTATTTATTCATACAATAACAGTAATTAACACGTTTTACCCAGTTTTACCAAGATCCTTTAAGAACGATTAGTACAACAAATAAATGTCCTTAGACGGTTTGTCACATATGTTACACCGCTTAACAGCGCTGTTTCCGCTGTATACAGCAGAATTACACTGCACTAAGAAATACGTTCGGCTATTAACTTTGATATAAAGCGCTATGCAGAAGTTATTTACGTAGTCAATTCCGTTTCTATTTAGAATGAAGACATGTTCAATGCTCAGTTAATAGTTTCATAGCATAGAAATAGGTGGCAATGGTTTAAATGAATTATTGCAAGTCTTGAAAATACGTGTGCCTGTCAACATTATAGTAGGTTATAGACTACAGGCCCGTGTTGAAAAAATTATGGGTCATTTGACCCACCACCTGACCTATCTAGAATGATATAAGAGCATAAAATAATAAGATTCAGCACTATGACGTCACTTGTAAGCTGTCCACCTGAGTGCAGATGAGAATTCGAAGGTTCAGGTAGAGATTTTCTCCCCTTGTCTCCATGATTTTTGTACGGCGTTGCGGAATAATTGATTAAAAGTAGTATAGAAATAGTATGACACAGATGCCGTACAAAATCAAATGACCAAATTTACCCCGGCAACTGTCGAAAAATAAAAATAAATTCTGACTTTGTGGACCACCATTTTTGTACGGCATCTGTGTCATACTATTTCTATACTGCTTTTAAGCCATTATTCCGCAACGCCGTACAAAAATCATGGAGACAAGGGGAGAAAATCTCTACCCGAACTTTCGAATTCTCACCTGCACTCAGGTGGACAGCTTACGAGTGACGTCATAGTGCTGAATCTTATTATTTTATGCTCTTATATCATTCTAGATAGGTCAGGTGGTGGGTCAAATGACCCATAATTTTTTCAACATGGGCCTGTAGTCTATTATAAAACTTACAGAACTTAGTATGAATTTGAATAGGTATATGAGCTTAAACTTTAGAAACGGATTTTTGGGCATGATCAGTATATATTTTTACATTTTTATTTTCATTTGGAAAATTATTAATATTGAGATTTAATATAATATTCACAACATGCGTGACTTCTCTACTTACATGATGGTACCCGTTATAAAGGAAAGGAGACTAAATTAAAAATCACAAAATACAAAACCACGCACAAAAGAGCGTTTACGAAAAATATTGGCCATGTAATAACTAGCGTCTACAAAAGTCGTCTAGGAGATCCGACCAAGATAGTGATACTGTAATTTATTTCATCGTAACTTTTCTATTTTCTAAGGATTTTTCTTTATTTCTTCCCTGTGACAACTTTATCAGGTTTTTGTACGTTCCAAGTATTATCTTTATCATATCTATGATTTAAATATCAACTTTTGAATTCGGTGTTTTAAGTTTACTTAATTAATTTTGTAGTAGTCTTGGACGATTGAAAGTTTTCTACCAAAAGCATACAAAAGAAGTTAATTTTTAGTGTTTTATAGTAATAAATTATTATGCTTAAGTCCATCTCAATAAATTTTTGGTTTACTATAATTCAAAACGCTAAAATTAAATTGTTCGTAGTATTTTTTAACTCATGACTTTTATGCATCCACAGCGATCATAATTTAAACAAAACATTTGAATTAACGGTCGAAAGGAAACGCTGTTAAAATAAAATCATGTTTAATACCCAATAGTAAAGTAAAAACGAATTTTAATACAAAAAAAAAACGCTTATAAGTTATAACCGTACGAAGGCGGTCAAGTACCTATACATATACAATATACGCTATTTTTACAAGAGTTTTTACGAAGCTACTTAAACAAATGTATCGCCGATTCTGCACAATTATCGTAAAAATTCCCGACGCAATCTAAATCCCAGTGAAATTCAGGTCTGTACACACGTCGGAATTCGTCAACAACACCATAAAACAAACATTTGCACGTCTAAGTTCATTAACACTTGGCAAACGATTACCTGTATCACCTTCCGGACGTGACGTCACGCTGGCACACGGCCAGCCATCTTAGATCCGTACTTCATTCAGAAAATGGAATCTCTTATATTAATATTGCAGTGATGCATTAGGGTAGCTTATATTCTGCAGTGCGGCGGGCGAATTGAATTCACTCAAATTCAGGTCAAAGGATTATCTTACAATGTATTATTATGTGGGAAATTATTAATGCTGCGCTTGAATTTTTATATTTCGTTTTCAGTGATGCTATTCTTTTCTGTAGATTTAATTAATGTCTAGAGTCGTATCATCATAATTGCTTAAATGCATTTTATAATATATATTTATAAATTATTTTCATATCCGTTTTACTGTTTTCTCTACATTTACATACAAACAAATTAATTCACACTTTAGTCATATTTTTAAGAGCTTTTTTACAAACCAACGCTTATGAAACCCAAGACTTCATCAGATCTGATTAATATTCAGCCAAAAAAGTAGGTGCAATGAAAATATGATTTCTTTAATATGGCTCTACAGGAACTTCCTACGTATACGCATATTACCTTCTATGTTGTAGCATATTATTATAAAATAAACTATATTATTCGCATAAGTTATTAGAAATTATTCCAATAAACTTATATAATCCAACTCAATATTTAAAGACTAATAATGCCCCTTGAATGTACGCACTAAATAGAAATTAATATACCTATTCCTTGGTATGATCTCATAATTTTAGTAAAACATAATGTTTATTTAAATTAAATATTTGAGTATCTGAAATAAGATAAGATTAAGAATTATATCACATTGTTTAGTTTAGACTAAAAATTGACCCAACAAAACTGTCTAGATTTTATAATATGTAAAGTATCTAAGTATTGTATATAAGGATGGCTATCTTGAAATATTTGATTGAAATGAACCCGTTTTATTATCTAACACCAGAAATTTGTTAATTTAAAACATTATAATCGGTTATCAAAATAAATGAAGCCATATTTTTCTTTCATCAAACCTTCGATAAAAGTCAATAGCCGTGTCTGTTAAAATATATATTTGATAAAATTCAGAGAAAATTCTAAATTGGCCTTCTATATAAATAATTTTATTTTATATGGTTAATCTTTTTTTACAAGGTTGTCCCAAAATTCTTTGATCATCGAATTCTACGATGATTTTTAAATTACTATTATATTCTGTGTAATATTTGTTATTAATATTTCAAAATAATCTATACTTTCTTGCAAATAAATGCACAAAAAATGGAGAATTTTTTTCCATTTACTAATCCATAAAAACCTCCCCAAAACATGCATATTCAATGAATATTTTATTTCATCACACATTTCAGATGACGTTGGGCATGACAGCACCAGATAAATATTTGAACAAGTTTGGACAGCGAAATATTTATGGCACTTCTAAAATAATACATTTATTGAATATATCACAACATACACTGCAACATTTATAACGCTTGTTTAATCTTTATATATAAAAAACCTTTAATAAACACCACTATCCCATTCTGTTAGGCCTAATAAAAATAAATTTTTAATTTTATGTTTAAAAACGACTTAGTCGCGATTATTCTAAAGCTAACTTTCATCCAAAAAAAATTTGTAAACTTTTGTTAAACGTGATGAGTATTTTTTATTGCATTTTTTTATCAACAAACTAAATAATAAATATTAAAGAGTACGTACTCACACAAATTCGTGCTGTATTTGTATAAACTATCTCAAATACTAACCTGAGCACAAATTAACAATGCGCTATGAATCACTTTGTCTGTCTGAGATCAGATTTGCAGACACACCTGCATGACGCAACTATACGTCAACAATTTACGCTTATTATCTTTACATTGTAAATATACAGCATCACCTGTTTTTTACTTATTTCATGAACAATAACAAATAATAACTAAGCCTATAATTTCCACTAGCGATTTGGGTGCATTCCTTAAACGGTAGTGATTTTGAATCTATGTATTACATAGTAACTAACTACAATACATATTTCATTTTAGAGTCGGTACCTATCCAAAATATGAAATGTGTGATATCTTACGTTAGTATAAAACTAAGATTTCCTGGCTCTGCTCCCAGAGAAGACAAACCAAAAATATGTTCGTCTAGTAGTGCACAGGAGGCAGAATACATTGACCTTAAATAAAAGTCTTAATAGATAAATGTGTGTGTCCTGTAAACGTTAACTTGAATCTTATTACGGAACATTATTAGTAGACTATAATATTAGGTTAGCAGGAAACAACAAGGATTTTCACCAAGGCCTTTAATAAGATAAGAAAGCGAACCAAATATACCCTGGGATATAGAAGTAATATGTAACACCATAGCAATTAGTCGCATATGTGTTGCCAACCTCAAGTGCGTGGAAACATCAGTATGTAATTGTATTATATAAATATTATGTATTTGTATTATAACGTAATACTGGTCACGAGCTTTCAGCTCCCACTCATTTAAAGAAAATCAAGAGAAAAGGTTATAAAGACGACCTAAAAAGTTCCCTTAAGGGTATGAGACAGTAACATTATACATATTCTGTATTTGATTGATTGATTTTATTGTCAGGCTAGTAGATGATCAGCCTTCTATTGTCCACCAGACCTATATTTTTTATAGGCTCTAGCGGGAATCGAACCAAGGGCTCTACATTTATAAACGACTGCACCAAGGAGTTTCCTCATCGTAATTCGTATGTTACCTGTTTGTAAAACTTAAATCACAACAACTAACTTAATTTAATCGAACGTTAATGTTTAATTTCGTATTAGAGACATATAAATTGTAATTAGTAATATAGACAAATGAATTCGCCCACATATTAAAATTACTGTGGAATATTCATGCCATTTGCATATTTGCACTCGTGCCAAACACAAGGCGTGTACCTACATTATACCAATATTTTATATGTATCTTTCAACTAAATAATCTTAATGATTATAATGATCTTGTTTTGTCAATAATTAACAAAATATAAGCGTGAATAATACTGGTAAACATTTTATACTAGACTAGCTTTCCGCCCGAGGTTTCGCCCGAGTTGTCAAGGAAAATCTCGTATAGGTAGTTCCCGTTCCCGTGAGATTTCCGGGATAAAACCTATCCTATGTGTTAATCCAAGTTACCCTCTATACCTATTTGGGCTTAATTTCATTGTAATCGGTTCAGAAGTATTTGCGTGAAAGAGTAACAAACATACATCCATCCTCACAAACTTTCGCATTAGTATTTATTTATTACTAGCTTCCGCCCGCGACTCCGTCCGCGCGGATGTCGTTCTTCGCGTGGATGGTTTATTTCTCCATTTTGAGTAACTCTGACAATGACATCTTATAAATATCTATTGGACCCAAATACGGATAGGCCTATAATAATACGCAACGTGTTCGCGGTTCTACAGAACAACGTCTATGGATAAAACTGAAAAATTAAGATTAATTTTTTTTCTACGTATTTTTCAAGGATAAAAAGTATCCTATTTTACGCCCAGGAAAATAAGGTATAATTATACCAAGTTTCATCGAAATCGAACCGGTAGTTTTCACGTGATGTCTTCACATACAGACAGACAGACAGACAAAAAATTTTTTAATCACATATTTGGGTTTGGTATCGATCCAGTAACACCCCCTGCTATTTATTTTTTCAATATTTTCAATGTACAGAAATGACCCTTCTAAAGATTTATTATATATGTAAGTATGTATTATATAGATTATTTTTATAAGAGTATTTAGTATTTACCTCCAATCTATTTGTACGCTTCTGATTATACGCTTATTAATCTAGTTTAAGCTCATAAATTAACCTTGAATTCTTTCATAAGTCTTAAAAAGATATTCATAAAATTTTAATATTCTCCTACACACACCAACATTTAATTCAAGTAGATGGTAGTAAATCAAACGCTAATGGTAATGAACTAGACATTAGGTACATAGTAAAACTTATAATATATTTGATAAGCCTTATATTTAGTTAAATATATGAAAAGGTACTCGTATCATTACCAACTGAAGTGTGAAATGAGTACAGTCATGTAAATATTAATGTCATGTGTTTTACTGAAAAAGTAAAAAGATATTCAAAATCATTAAAAACTGTTTTCTGTGATGAGTATGTTTTAATCGAGTTTAGTTTATTTTTCTAACCGATAACGTTAGCAAAGATTTTGTTTAATTTCAAGCCTTGAGGGTCTAGTCTAGGTCGAGGGATCTAACATCTCAAATGTCTATAATATAACATGAAAATGAATTCACAAAAACATTAACATAAAACCTAGGCGGCGGTCTCGCCAGACCTTGAACTAAAAGTTTTATGAAATTTTCATTTCCCTCGACATTTTTCATCGTGATTCAATGAATGCCTAATGTGTATAATGTTGTCAAAAGAAGAAAGACAATATATTTTCGTTGTTTGACAATTAGTGGACAATTATTAGTTTGTTGGTTTATAAAACAGTTATATACCTTAGGTAGATAAGAAGAAATGTTTTACATAGTTACGTTAGTACTTTTAAGTATTAAGTGGTTTTACATTAATAAATTGAATAATATTCGCCATTCTTCAATATTCTTCAGTTAAATTTTACCAAATTGGTACAGTATATACGGGTCCTTTGAATACAAGAAACACGCGTTGTGTAAGTCTATATTTGTGTTTTAGTTCGTAATTATTGATATACAAAGTATCGCTAGTTCTTGTAAAACCATGTAATGTTTGCATTTAAATTTGGCAACAAGTTTACGGAAAGCCGCCAAATAAGATCTATTTCTATAATATCGGTTATTTCATGAAAATATTAAGAGGAGAATGTAAACTTCCAGAGAACGGATAGAGAATATATTTTTAAATCACTGTCTCGAGATATTAGACCGAGGCCGTTTAAAATAAATCTCGAATTAAATCGTGTTGCATTTGTTGCGACAAGGCGGGAAAATTGCAAAACATCCACTCCTACGCTCATATAAAAATATATTCGAAATGTTAACGTGGTTTACGTAAATACCGTACAACGTAGTTTATTTGAATTAGGTTTTACAACGCTGACAGATATATTAGACGCGATAATCGATTGATTAGAAAAATATTGGCTAATTGTTGCCAATATGTGAACTAAAATAATAAATAGGAAGGAGATAGTATCACAAATGTTTTACAACTTAACATGTTTTGTAAAATACAGATAGATTTCCATAGTTTCCATGGTAGAGCTCGTGCCGTGTGTTATTGCGCGATATCCGATATTTTTCGATTTCTTTATCTCCCAAGTCTTTCCAAATTCACGGTCCTATAAATTTTTCTTACAAAATTTATTCAAATCTGTTAAGGGCTCAAAGGTGAAAAAATTACACAGAAACAGAACTCTATGTATCATGAAAATTAGTACGTAGTAATTCCGGTGAGTTTATATTTATCGGAAATGTATGTCTAAATGAAATCCGTTTGATTAATAGTAATGCAAATGTTATTTTAATATTTAATTTGTATCAAGATTGCTCAAAATATAGACTATTGGCAAAGCTTGCTGTACGATAAACGCAAAGACGTGTTCTCAATCCATCTGTTATGTACTCCGTATATTACACAGAAATTACATGAGGAAATTTTAAATATTTCATAATTATCATAGATTAAGAATATTAATTCCTATCTACAAGAATGTTTGTTAAGGCTATTTAAAAACAATCATACTTCATTATAGTTTTGTTTACAATAATAAGTTGCTTAACAGGTAACTCACTGCATAACTTTTGTGTCTCCTGACACCATACTAACTTATTTCCAACTTGGCAAGAAACGAACTTCGCAAACTATTAACTTCAAGTTATTATACCTCGTGAGCTCGCAGCGAACTTAATATTTGCGTCGAATTTATAAAGAAACTCAATTAACTTGGAATGCTATTATATCGGTGATTAGAATCTGTTACGCAATTATTGGCACTCAGCGTCGCAATTTACGCACATTTTTGCCAAGCTTTACGCGGAAACGAGCGCGTGAACTGAAGCTTTGTTATCTCAGCGAGGTATTATTATAATAGTGATAATGACATTGAGGTGAAGCAGCTTAGGACAGGTGAGGCTACGAACCTGGCAGTCGGCAGTTGCAACGCGCGCGGTCCGCACGCTTCCAGACCCCCAAACTATACTACCACCGGTTCTAGAACTCGCCGCCACCGCCGTCCGAAGTTATTTTTAACCGAATCGCTTATAATTTTATTGTTTGAGCGAAAATCTTGTAAAAGCGACTTGTGTGCGCGCCGGACGCACTTTGAATGCGACCGTCCCTGAGAATCCCTAAGATATATGAGATAACGCAATTATAATATATTTTTGGAATTTATATGACATTATTTTTGTGAGGCTGTAAATCGTTTGTTTGTAAATTAATTCATGGCTGAAGTACGTAAACACTTCATCACTGAACTCGCGTATTAAAGAGAATGTAAAAGTTACGCAATTTTCATAAATTAGGACGATTTTACACAGATAAGCTATAAATCTAGCATCGGCTTCTTTTGAAAACCATTTGCATCGCTTTTGAATAAACAATAATGTCCGATATTCAGGAAGCATATGCCTACAACGTTGATCGCAAAAGCAAAGTGTTTCAAAGATGTGTTTTCTTAAAAATAATAACGAGGAAAATTTGTAGAGCAATTATTTTGGTATTCTTATACAGCTTCATAACAATGATTAGTGAATAGATTTGCAAATTCTAAAACTTATGCTCATATAGATTAGTTGAATGACTTATGATATGGATAACTTGTTTGTTAGATCTGTCCTGTTAATATTTTAAAATCTAAATTTATATTATAATTGCTCATTCGATAGATTCAAAAACTACTGAACCAATTATAAACTCAAACAACATACAACAAGATGTTTCAGATCTTGTTAACAACAACGACAAGATTGCTTTTTCAATGAATTTGTATCAGTCAAAATGTTACTCATCGAACCTTACTTTTAAAAATCTTCTTCCAATGCTAACTATAATGCAGTGCCGCGCGGTTTCACCCGCATTACTCCGCTCCTGTTGGTCTTAGCATGATGATATATAGCCTATATTACTCGTGGATAATGTAGCTTTCGAATGGTGAAAGAATTTTTAAAATCGGTCCAGTAGTTTATGAGCCTATTCATTACAATCAAACAAACAAAGTTTTCCTCTTTATAATATTAGTGTAGATATATAATATATCCTTACAATCCAAAATCGACAAACGATTAACATAAAAAGCCAACAATTTTTCCTTCAAAAAATGGCTCGTCATAAACCGCCTCTAAACCATAACATCTCAATATTCAGGCAATGCCGTGGAACTTAAATCTCGCTGCGTCGCTTTTGTCATTTCCAGAAATATACAAGGGGTGAAACCCGGTGGGTGTCACGAACACTCACGCTATTAATTTTCACGATTTTCTATGAAAAACACGTTTTTTCAGAGTCAATAAGGTACTTCTAAAACTCTGTCAAACTATGATCCTTTTTTGCGTTAAAAAAATCGAACAGTATTTTTATTTTTTCGCTCAAATACTGGTGGCTGGTGTTGAAACACAACCATGCAAAATTCGCTTTTACTCGTGTTTTTGTAAATCTGATTGAAAACAATATATTTTATTCGTATAAATGAATTTCCGTGAAATATTCCTTTTATACCAAAATAGGCGGGAAAAATCAGATTACAGAGAGACTAAAATTTAATTTAAGTAGTAGAAGAAAACAAGGCAAAAGCTTCATAATACAAAGAGTTAATGTCATGGGAAGGATTTCATTCGTAGTTCTCAATGCATTCTTTTGTTTTTTTGTTGTTATTTCTTAAATATTAGATATTCCAAGGATATTCCGTGTTGAAAAACAGATACTAACTTATATTATGGACAAAAATTTATGATAACATTAAAAAATTAGTAACTACATTAGACAAACAATTTGTATGTTAATCTGTATCCGTACAATAACGATTGCTTTTCGATACACATTCTACCATCGAATTAAAACATCATCTCGCCTACATCGTTGCACAGAGTATACAAGAGTAAAGTATAGTGTTACCAGCTCATGAAGTTGCCTGCAGTTTGCGGGTGTAAACTCAATATGAGGTGTTTGTATTCAATTATATAACGTCTGCCGTAGAACTTAATTTGATACGAAACTGTGAAACATTTATGCTGTAAGATATTTCGTTAGAGGAACATTATGGGAGGGCGTTTCAAAAGTTATGTGTGGTTTTCTTAATAAGAGTTTTTATAGATGGAATGGAATCTGTTCTTTAATTTAAATGTAAACAAAAAAAGACGTGTGGCACACGGGTAAAGCTATTGCATGCTATGCCTTCAAGCCACACCTCCGCGCCCGTCGGAGTGTGGAGCGTGAGGATTTTCGTTACTAAATTTCTGGATTCGGTCCCCGCGCTCAAGGCCCGCGATAGAAGCTATGCAATAGCGAAACGCATGCGAGAAACGCATGGACACTGATTGAAAATAATATTTAAAACATTGGCTTGATCAAACTATAAATAAAACCTTATATGTATATAAATAAATATTTACACATCAACACATGTGGAGTCATGTAGAAACCAGAGCCTGTAACTAAGTAGTTCATGAAATTAAAAGCTCCATTGACATAAAAACATCTGCCTGTTAACTTAATAAAATCAATTGTTAGTTACGACTTTTATCAAAAAAGGTCCTCCTAAAAACTAAGATCTGATAATACAGAAATACCTAACCTTCAAAGTCATAGGACTTAAAGGTATCTTTCTATAGAGAAACGTAGAAAATTGCAAGCTTTGGACTTCGACTGTGCGTTGATTATATAACGAATAAATATTTTTCTTTTTACAGCAGCTGCCGAAAATGAACCATCTTCAAAACACAAAACACATTTAAATTGACTCAAAATGCACATATTATGAGTCAATTTAAACCTAATCCCTGTTTAACCTTCAACAAATAGTCAATTTATATGCACGAACAATACCTACATAATTTTAACTGAATTAAACTTTTGTTCAAATAATTTCATTCGAATCAAACAAAATGTATAATGCTTATTTTAGAACAACTACATTTAAATTAGACAATAAATTATTATTGTCTATTATAATAACGAATGAATTATTCATTTGATTAATTTTATACAGAAAATTTTACTCACAGGACTTACAGGTTCAAATTATTTGAACATTAAAATTTAATTAACAAGTTCTGTGATGTCATTAGGTTTCCATTAGGTTTAATAAAATTAATATACCGCAGAATCTGGAATGACGCAAAATAAAAACAAAATTAACAAAAAAAAGGACTGAGAAAACCTTTTATTGTACACTAGCTTTCCCCCCGCAGCTTCGCCCGCGTTTTCTTAACAAATATAATATACTAAAACCTCAGTCTTGAATAACTCTATAGACTATATACCAATTTAAAAAACCGCTTCAAAGCTTCTATGTTTGCCCTATATAAAATTAACTTTATACAAATAACTCTATTATCTATGAGAAGTACAATAATATTTTGTTGGTCATCACCTAATTAATATATTAAGTTTAATAATTTAGTAAAATTACAGGTAAACAAAACATTATTTTAAAACGTTAGTTTTAGACCGATATTTTAGAATTATTATAATGGATAATATGAAGATAAACGACGCGATGTGAAATTTATTTCAATTTAGGTAATATACTTAAATGCTTTGTAGCATATTCGGCTCTCGTGTTGAGTTTTCTTATAGATCTGATTTACTTTAGAACTTCTACGATTTAGCCTTCATAAACTACAAAAATAACCTAGTTTGGAAAGTGTATAAAGCGGCTGACGATTCTTCTTCCCAATTTAATAATATAGTATTTTAATTATTGATACATAATGGTTTAAATCCCACACATGAAATTTAATTATACTATCATTAATAATAGTACTTTACTCTCCTTTAAAAACAGACTATCTTTATCGGTATTTTTTCATTCCTTTTCAAAGAAAGCAAAAGCTAACCTCAAAACACAACCGACAGGACATAATTCTAACACATTTGACGTATATTTCGGACGATGATCATTAACGACGTCATTGTATACAACACCGATATATTCTTAGCCCAAGAACCGAGTCGAACTAATAAAAACAAAAATATGCTTGCCATGAAGGTCGTTGGCTTTGATTAATTTGCTGTCTTATGTAACTGGTGAAAACGATACTCTTTCTCTATGGGTAAATCATTTTTAAGTCGGGATAATAGCCGGTTTATTTCTTTTTTTTATGAGGTATCAATTACATTGTTTTTTTTATTGTGATGAGCAGAAATAAATTAAACCTCGAAATTTCACAAGAATATTTTTACTTAACACATTACCAGAACATATTTGCTCCAATAAATTTTGAACTGTCTTTAAATGCAAAAATAAACATAAACCAATAATCCGATTTTGATGAAAGGAGACTATTTTTTGTGGGCCCACCAAGACTCGGTAACGTATAGTAATAAAAAAAAACGTGTAAAAATATAAAATTATATTATGAATTTTGAAGCTTCGTTGTTTTACAAACGAAACCGGAATCATGAAATCGAATTAAAAAGCTTTATTTTGATATCATCCCTGCTGTAGTGCTGTCTAGAAACCAAGAACTATGGCCAACATTAAAAATAACTGGAACGAAACGTTTTTATCGATAGAATGAAAATAAAACCAAAAAGCGAAAAAAACTGCCATAAACAAATCACTTTAGAAACTGTTTTTATTCATATTTATATGGAAGAATGTCATTGATAGCGATTTTAAATCCTGTAATTAATCAAATAAAACAATTTGTTTCTACTAAGCTAAAAAAACCGTGTAACGAAACGTTACATCTATTGGCTGCTTTGATAGACGTCAGAATTCAGATTCTTCCTGTCGTAGTTGTAATGTTTTTAACATAAACAATGTTTTTATTTCCTATTTAAAAATGTAATTGCTACAACTTAAGAGCGTTTAATATTACAATAGAATATGAATAATAGCATAGCTGTGCAAATGGCTACCTATCTTAATATTATGTACCTACTCCTAGTCATAAATCACATAAGTACCTACCTACCTACTTTACTAATAATTTCTTATTTAATAAGTTTTCCCATTCGCAAAAATCGCATAAGGTCCAGAAACTTGAGGAACACACACTTATATCACTTATTTTCTATACTATTTATAACCAAATCGGGTCTCTGTGTTTGTGGTAACTTCGCTGTTTCCGATTTCCGAGCTTAGAATCGTGACAATGTATGTGTTTTCTAATATTTATTTATTCATTCATTTAAATATATTGTACCCATTGATTCGGATGGGTCACACAAGAAAAATCGCTCATTATCAGTTAGTTTTTATGTAGGAATGAGGTGAATGTTTGTACATCGTGTTTCTAAAGATTCCGGTTAAAACATGTAAAAGTAATGTCACCAATGTAATCTGGGGACTTCAAGGAACAAATTAACACACATTTCATTAATATACGCTAAGAAATTGAGGTGGGCCTATTCTCCAAACAAAAAAAATCGTCTCACAAACATAGGTTAGTTACATTAGTTTAACAAATCATAGTGGAAATCCCACGGGAATGAAAACTGTGTTTTTTCCTTTTTCTACGCGAGTGAAGTCCTGAGCAGAAAGCTAGTACCAACCTAAGAAATAAAAGTCCAACATAATATATGAAAATAAAATTCATGATTACGTAACTTTTTCAAATTTCCCTTTAGGCAACATTCAATTGGTTTTCTTTCTATCGGCTCAGTGTCTTGTTCGATGCCACTCAAAATTTCGATATTATAAAGTAAAAAGTTTGTCGAACTTCATTTTGTTTACGAAATGAAATCGTGATCGGAAAATATTCACAAATGCTACGATCGATCCTCCCTTTAAAAGCCTTTTTTAATACCGTTAAACATTACTTGATAAGTTTCAATTGTTCTTGCGTTACGAAAATTCCTGTTTTTTTTTTTCTAAAAATTTAGAAAAAACGTATCTCAATGATGTATTTGGAATTTTATTCATTAACAATGTCTCTATAACTCAAACAATAGGACATTTCTGTAACTTAAACTGTGATTTCAAATTGCTATTTATAATATTCAATATTTTTTAAATCATCCCTAAAATGGTTTTATTAAATAACCTTATCTATCTAGGTAATTAGGTACCTACTGTACATAAAATGTATAAAACGAACCTAATAAAGTTATTTATCAGGTACGAATCGATAAAGACACCTGCATTAGGTGCACACTGCACAGCTATTGATTCCAACTTGGCACAGTAAATCTACTTCTGTCAATGTCTGATTGTAAAAGGTTTTCCATGTAGATACACTTTTGGATTATTTTTGACCGCACGCTGGAAATGCGAGCATCACTCAACGTCAGAGCCTGAAATACACACATTATGTATCTTCATTATGAAAAATGTGATAGTTCCAATTAAATATTCATTTTATTGATAAATCGAATGTGTGTAAATACTTTAAATACTTCGCGTTGTTATTCCTTTGTTTTGGTAGAATTTATTATTAAATTTTTGTGTTGTTATAGTGAGGTTTTGTTTTATTTACACAGTGTTTTTAAAAACATAGATTACTAGCGGTCCGCCCCGGCTTCGCCCGTGGTACATGTTTACGTTTTCTCTACATAAGTACCATCCTCGTACTTCAAGGAATATAATAAAAAAAGAATTATCGAAGTCTGTTCAGCCGTTCTCGAGTTATGCGCTTACCAACACATTTTGCGATTCATTTTTATATATGTATAAGATTTATTATACATAGGGTTCACTTATAATAAACTCCAGCAAAAATATGATTTTAACCTTTTCTTCAACATTCTTATTATATCGTTGTTTATCCAATTGTTTGAATACGTAAAGTACTTTAGTTAAATTCAAATAAAAGTAAGTAGTTTACATTAAAATCATGTAGCTTGTTATGATTTCTGTATTGCTTGCTAATTGAATGTTTTTAGAAATAACTAGATATGATTCATCTTAAAGTAGATTCTGTATTACAACCATGAAGCAGGAGAGAATTTTTGATTATAGCTAGCTAACTATATACACTTTGAAAACTATTAATAGGAACCTATTAATATGTACCATATGGTCAGGTCGTCCGGGATTTTTTTGAAGTGAAAACTTCTTTAGCGGCGTTGGGTATAAAATCTTAAACTCGCGTCAGGACACGTGGCCTGATCGAAAAAGCGTAAGACGGATGTTTTTTTTTTAGCCCTTATATTCCATGCGAGACGGATACCATTCCAAAATATCAAACATGCTGAACGTTTATAATCAAGTTTTCACTTCTGCCGGCACTCCCGGAGTGCAACCCGTCTTTTTTTTTTAATAAACTTGTTCTTTCCTAGTCATACAGGACCGTTATTAAAAACGACATTAGTTTAAAATAAATGCATATTGATCAACGGATTTGTCTGAGATTTAGTCTATAAGATTTACCTACTTAGCTTAATCAACGCTCTATGTAGCGCCTAAGAAATAAAATTAACCATATATGGATATATATTTTTTTATAATTTCATACAACCTATGTCTTATCAATAACAAATAACATAGCCGAATTTCAGTCAGCACTATTAATAGATATGCATATTATGTCCTACATTGAGCTAGATATTTATTATAAAAATTCGCCACGCCCGCGTTTTCAAAGATATCCCGCATATTTCCTGTGGGATATCCGGGATAAAAAGTAGCCTATGTCTTATACTGGATCTTCAGCTACCTACATACCTAAATAAATTTCATTTTAATCTGGTCAGTACTATTTGCGTGAAAAAGGATCAAACATCTATCCATCCTCACAAACTTTCGCATTTATAATATTAAGAAGGATAATGAGTTTCCTAGGATCTAAGAAGATTTCAATACATTAATGGATGCACTGAATTAGCACGCCCTAAATACTGCTGTTAAAATAAACCGTGTTTACGAATTACGCATTGTTCTACGGATAAAATATTAATGGTAGAGGCCATCTTGGATTTTGGAAAGGAAGAATAGTTATAATTATATTAATATCATATTGTTACGAGTCTTAATTGTGTTAATATCGTAAAAGTAGCTAAATTAATAACAAAATTTCCAGCAAAGATGCAGACTAAAATATTCATATGAGTTATTATTAAATAAAATTTTAACAATAGACCTACTGTTCATCAAAATGAATGTTGAACGATTTTTTTGTATTTCATGCGCATCTACCTATATTTATTTTAATTAAATGAAACAAGGATTGTTACCTACTTTGAAATTTAAAACCTTTGAAATATTTGAACCAAATATTTAACAATTAACGTTGAAAACAGAGCCATTTAAAATGTAATTTATTCACGTAAATCGAATATAAAATTTACGTAAAAGTTGGTATTTTTATAAGATCTTCTTAATTTATAGCTTTGTGCAAGCTTTTAAATCCACACCGCACTGTAAATTTGAGAAAATAGCGCTGAAAATAAAACATCCATTAAAGAAACATTTTTCGTGTACTTATCACTTTATTTAGGTAAGTAAACATAATTATTACACGCTATAAAATTAACTTTTCGGAGAAAATACAATTATAATAAATAATTTATATACATATTAGAATACATTTCGTTTGTATAAGCTTTCTTGCAATTGCAAAGCTTGTTGGTTAATATGAATGATAAGACGAAATCCTTACATATCGGCAAAGCATCTGTAAGAACACCAGTGCTACAACTTGCAAGTGTTTATGGGCAATGGTGACCCCTTAATATCAGGTGGCCAACCTGCCCCTTTGCTTAAAAGTGAATTCCTGGAACCACTGAACCAAGACACCCCTTTTCTAGCACTGACATAAAAAAAAACTTAATGTGCTCTGAAATATACAGTGCGTCCGGACATGACATACCGATATTTGAAGGGGCTATTCTCCAGGTATTTTTATCGACAATTCAACCCCTCTACCGTCCCCTACCTCACCCCCCTCAAAATGGTTTTCGAATTTTTTAAAGTATGTTTCATCACTCTTATCAATTAAATTTGTTTAGTGGTCCCTAGAATAACTTGTTATTGTTCAAATAAAGCTAAATTTAGTATTTTGTGACACTCACTTTCGAAGTTATTACAATTTTCATAAATTCACTATCCGAATTGATAGGTTTGCCATTTTGAGGGGGGTGAGGTAGGGGACTGTAGAGGGGTTGAATTGTCGATAAAAATACCTGGAGAATAGCCCCTTCAAATATCGGTATGTCATGTCCGGACACACTGTATAACTTATCGTTTGGTATTTCTCCTGACAGGAGAAGACATTTATTAAATTGTTATTTAACTCATGAAAATTACATAAAAGGGAGTGCAGAAGTTATAACAAATACAACAATAAATGCTAAGACGTATTAACGACAAGGAAGGAAACAGAGGCTTTCCGAAGCATTCGTCGTGAATGCTTAATATTCTCATTTCCTACTGTTTGATTACGGATAAAACGAACCATTAATGTTTCATTCTCATTTGGCTCTTAGGGATATCCTTTAGAAATATTACGTTATTGCAGCATGATTAAAATTCGATGAATTACACCCAATTTCATGTTATGGCTGTTTTTGCAAAAATGTTTTATTCAATTTATGTTTTATTATGCCAAAAGATATTTAACATATCGCGGCAGCATACTTAAAATATTATATCGATTAAGTTTTAATTACCTAAGTAAATGTCTATGAAACCAAGAAATATTTCGAGCTTTTATAAAACTTCAAATTATGTAAAGGACCAAAAGAAAGCAATATTAACATTAGAAATTCAACTCACGATCCAAAAGCCAATAGGTCGATCATCTATACTAGTCTATACTAATATTATAAAGAGGAAACCTTTGTATTTTTGTATGTTTGTATTGAAAAGGCTCAAAAACTACTGGACCGATTTCAAAATGTTTTTTACCATTACTTGAGGGATTCTTCCGAATCCGTATAGACTATATTTTATCCCGGAAAACGTAAATATGTACCACGGGTGAAGCCGGGGCGGACCGCTAGTATTATATATTTTAATGCGTGTTTAGGGAAATAATCGACTCTATAGCTGGCCAACTGTAGTTCAGTGAAGACTACTATGGATATATGAAGAAAATTACTAGTTTTATTTTGGGAATTGAAATCAAAATTTTCCGTGAATGTTTGGATCCATAAAAAGCACTAAAATAAGTTTTTAGTGAACATATAAGAGTTTAGTTCATAAAATTAAATGGCATTCTAAACAAATTCTATAACAGTTTTTAGTAAAATTATTATAATCACTGTGTATTGACAAATCAGTCTGAAAAAACATGTAAAATACCGAATTCTTGTGTTTGATTCTACTCTGTTATTATACATTCCGAAATTCTATTGGAATCTCATTAAAATGTAATTTCGCAATAACCTTTCACATTGAATGGAATACTATAACTTTTTTTTTTTGCAGGCAGACCAAGGGCTACTCGCTAGTATAACATAGATCACGTGTAAGGAGGCCGCCATTGCACAATCTACTTGTGAAGCAACCGCTCTCTCACTTTATTTTAATTTACTGTACTCACAACGTGTTAACATTAAAACAACAATAAAGAAGTAGATCAAATGAATACGTAAAAAGATTTTATTGTTCTTGATAATAAAATTAATTTATTCTCTTAAAAGAATGCACCGAACTTCTGAAAATGTTATCAATTGCAATAAGAAAAAAATGAGATATCAGTAGAGGTTTGAATTTGTAGAATTACTCTTCGAATTCCTTAAAATGTATAATCATCTATAAGTATTTAGTTATGTATAAATTAATATAATTATTAAACCGAAGGATTCCTGAAACTTCTGACCTCGCTATTTCACTCTATTCTTCCAATAATTTTATATTTGTAAATTATCATCGTATCGTCATGGGTTGTTGTGTTGTTGTTTATGCACTGTTTTGTTTGTCCATCATAGAGATTATATATCAAAAACAAGCGAAGAAAATTAAGAGATGATAAAGAAAAATAAAATACAAAATAAAAGGAACGGAACCCTTCGTATATAAATATTTTATTTGTGTATAAGTATTTTGCATAGGTATTGGTCGAAATCAATTTTGCGACTATTTGTAACGTTATACGCCATTTCTTATTTCTCTGAACAGTATTTCCGATAATCCTCATAACACATAAACGAGGAAACATAAAAGCAATGTGCAATACAGAACCAGATTTATTTACAAAACACAAAAAGCACAGACATCGCCGCCTACACTAAGATAATACTATAAGCGTTTAATCCACGTCTGCTCAAAAGCTGGCAACGGCACTAATTAATGTTTGTTATACATTGTATAGCGTGTATGGTATCTATTTTTTGCATTCTATTATGAGACAATGTATAGAGAATTATTTTAAATCTCGTTTATAGTCGCTTACTTCGCACTGGTAGAATCCATACATCGTAGGTCTATGTTCACTGTGAATGAAAAATATTTTCCATGTCAACAACCTTCCTTTTTTCATAGTTGTACCTAAAAGTGTATGTAGTCTGTCTCTTCATAGTGTGTCTCTTCATCTTAAGTGCTATTGATGACATATATTTCTTGAATAATATATCGGTCCTTTACTCTTCGAGATTTTATTATTATCCTTTACTCTTCGATTAATTATCCACGAATCATTCTAAACCTTTTAAAGATATTATTAATGTTCTTAGAAATTCGAAAACAAACCAAGTACTAAATTAATAAGATATGTGTGTGCTTCTATATTTCTCTAAATACATTAAATCTGCCTCCACAATTTACAATCGGCCTTTATGTATATTTAGTCCAAGTATTGATTACAGCGTGTACATTCAACAAATATATTCGCACAAAAGGACCTTTAACCAAATAGAAATAGAATTTCCATCGAAATTTAGATCATATTCTAAACATTTAACATTGAAATTAACCACTAGTATATACATTCTATTCTAGGTGGTGCCAAAAGACAAACTATAGTTCTCGAGCCAAAGTAAATTGAATGAAATCGATATAATTCACACGTCTCACAACTCACACCAAGTTTCACTATAGCACGACTTAACATGCGTGCCACGGGAAAGTCATTTTTTCCATAATTTAATAAAAAGGGTGGCTGGTTATGGCCTTACCATGTGGGAAACGACATAAATATTGCGTAATA
The DNA here is from genome assembly GCF_061535395.1 of Colias eurytheme. Taxonomy (NCBI): domain Eukaryota; kingdom Metazoa; phylum Arthropoda; class Insecta; order Lepidoptera; family Pieridae; genus Colias; species Colias eurytheme. Next base: position 3,795,772 of record NC_142999.1, on the reverse strand, counting down.
TGCTCTCATTCTCAGCAGTAGTTTCCGTCAAAGGAGATGGAGCAAATTTAGTCAATTACGACCTCCTTGCTGGTAACTGTTTTGAATCCGTGCTTTTAAAATTTAAGAAAAAAAACGTGACATATTGTTCTATTTATAAAGGGTAACAAATTGAAATCTTTATGTTTCAACAATAAACGTTTAGGCTGCGTTTCCACCAGATATGTGCGAGGATCTGTAGCGAGTAATGTCGTTTTAAAGAACCAATAGTGTCGATTCGTGGATAAGCACTCTTAGAATTGAAATTTAAGCACAACACACAATTTTATAGAAATTATTTGCGGAGAATAACAGTAGATGATTTTGATTTAAATGAATATTATCATTGTATCTAATCGTATCTACTTCTCTCTAGTTCCTATGACAATGTTAGCAACAACATGCAATACTTTAGGGATGGCTTAAAGATCACTAAAACCATAAAATACATTAAAAAGTAATGGAATATTAATAAAAATGATAACGCAACCGCGAACCGTTTCAATACAACATAAACGTTTATCTTTTCGTTCCCAACATAAAATATCAGGCAAATCGGCGCTAGTAAAATACATTTTATAGAAGTCATAATTTCTCATTCAGAGATAACTCTAGCCTACAATATCAATGTTGCCGTCATCTGGTTAAATCTGCTTTTTGACTGAATGACTAGCGCGTTCATTCACTAGGCCGAACGTTGATTTAACAAGCGTCACTAAATGTCCAACTAGTTAGCGGATTGTAACGTAGCCCTTTCAATAGAGCAGATTTAACGCCCAGCACATTGTTGAAAGACTAGTGCGTTCATTGAATGCGACAAAATTTACTTTTACATTCAATAACTTGACGATTTGTCCTTTAGTCGTTCAATTAAATGTCATCATTCAATGAAGGCGCTAGTCATTCAATCAAATAGCAAATTCAACACGATGACTGCGACATCAATACAAGTTTATGTTCGCTGAATCAAAAACAACGGTCGGGATATGTTTGAAATTGTTTGACAGGGGTACAGTGATATTTGTTGACAGCTTTGTCCTCCATGTGCCAAGGAAAAAGCTTTTCGTATACATTTTTGAGATGCTGTTGTTTAAAACGCTGGCTATTGATAAAATTGGGACAGTGGATCGCAAAAATAAACGCTTCCATCTTACTGCTCTACTATAATCTATGCTACTGCTATAAATCTGAAAGTGTGTATTGTTTGTACGCTCCGTTTTCACGTGTAAGCAGGGGGCTGATTTTGATGAATTTTAGCACAGTTAAATATTTCTCTTTATAATTTCCCATTTTTGTCGTAGGTAAGTAACTAAAATTATATTTACGGCTATTAATCCTTTTAATTTTATTTTCTTTGTTGAATACTTGCTATTCTCATTTATCAGACGAAATTTATCGTTATCATACATCTTTAATTTGGTCTACATTACCTGTACAATGTACATGAAGGTAACTCGAAAACTTTACCCATCGTTCTAACTTTTGACAGCATACGGAAGAAAATAACGTTAGAAACCCGAAACAGCTCATTATTTTTAACAAACACAAGACTGCAGTTTAATGAGATCTCATAAAACATTTAACAATGTATAAACAGTAATGTCGGTGCGTAGAGCCGAGGTTGAATTTAATGAGGTATTATAAATTTAGAAATAATTATCATCAGCTGCTTCATGTTGTATTGAACAATGAATAATATGTATTTTAATACAATGAACATTATAACAAAGTCACATTCTTGCTACATATATTTTTTTAAGTTCTTTGTATTTTTACTGTTTCGCACACAGTAGTTTAAATAATACGTATAGTGTATAGCTTAAAATGATGAAAGCTCATATTCTAAATTATATTTTAAAAAACACTTCAACTATCGACTTCCCTTTTAGTAAAACATTTATTGTAATTACAATTTGTACCCAACCGTTCTCTCATTACGGAAAAAGCTTATTCAGAATAAAAATAACAAAAAAAAACATAACACTGAATCACCAGCAACAAGGCATACAGCGTTTACAATCATTTTTATTACAAATTGGTACGTGCGAACGAAATAACTGTAAAATGATAAATTTCCACACCGTCCCGAAGTGTTGAATAAAAATATTTTCATTTTCAATAGTGTGATTTTGGCGACCATTGTTGATTTTTCTCTTCACTGTCTAAAGTTAGCTGAATAAAGGAAAATAGTGGGAAATTGGAAATTCTGATGTGTCAAAACTTATTCAATTTTTAGTTTAAACTTTGCCTGTTTCGAGTCAGCTTTAACTTGGAGATTTTCGACTTATGCTTCATGTTGTGTCTCTAGACAATTCGTCTACTGTATGTTACATTAGAATATTATATAAATTCAAAACATCACGCTACTCTGTAATAAAAGAGAAAGAAGTAATCACATTTTGTATGAAAATTGAGGATAGGTAACTGGTTAATACTATTAATATTGATTAAAAAATAAAAATGCAGTGTCATAACAATGCATATGCAACAAACATCAACACTAATCGGTTACATGTACCTCACTAATCTGGCAATTATTATATCATTATTTGAAAAATTAATATCACGCAATTTCTCATAAAATATAATATTATTTATTTATTTATTTATTTATTTAAGCCGCATTTTATTCTCTTAGCTTTATTTCTATAAATACACAAAATAGCAATTGTATCTCAAACGAATTGTTATCGGCTTCCATTTATGTCATAAACAAAATCAAACCGCGATAAAGCCGATTAAAAATTTACTATTCAATTCCTTTTGCAATTCATAATCCGCTATACGTTGTTTCCATTTTATTAAATACGTAGCTATTCGGTGCTGAATTATTTTTATTCCTATCAGAGGCTTAAAGCTTCAATCAATGGCAACGATGAAATTTGATTTGATAGCAAACACTGATATCTATCGACCAATTTCCACCGTGATTTAATTTTCAAACCGAATGTTGTTTTGCTACTATTTAGATGTTTTGGTTTGTTTTTTAGTTGGACAATAGATACAAGAGCCATGATAACCATACAATATTTCGATAGAAAATTGAACTTCAAGAAAATCTATTAAAGTAGTAATAATAAAAAAACAACTTCGGTACTTACATATTTATACGATAAAATTGTAGGAAACGCTTTCTTCGAAAAAAATAAACAATTTCATATATACTTATTTTACTATGGAACTATATTTATCTTAAAATTCAGACTAAAATTATGTTTGTTACTCAATATTTTTAAACGTGTATCCCGTATTCCCGTATAACCCTGCATTTTTTTATCCGCATTTGATCGGATTAAATTATCCTATCCTACGTACGCGTGTGAACCCTTTACCTAAAAACATTATACCCAAAAATATAACTAATCTGTATCGATACGGATAACCTCAGTTTAGATTACCTTTGGGCAATTTCAATAATCAATTTACAGTATCAATTAACCCTTGCCATAAAGCCGAACCCAGTCTTATTTGGGTCTTAATTTTGGCGCCATATAATTCTATGTTCATTTTATAGGATCTATTCGCTATCAACTGAGGTAATAGTCTATCGACACGGTAATCTCTATGTCCGTTCGTTCATGAAATTGTTAATTAACGTACAGTGCGAGTGAGAACTAAGACGAGCATTATTTGTTTGGTCGGTAGAAATTCATTAGCCCGGCCCGTAAATGGTGATTAGTTGTTGGGTCACCATTTGTTTGGGTTTAATGGGGTTATTATGAAGAAAGTACAGTGTACAAAAATGTAGTTTAGATTCCAATAATCCAGTTAATAATAATTTGCGTGACACTAAGCCGAAATGTAAAGAGATGTTTATTAGAGTTACGAATAAAAATAATCTTGAGTACTCCCAATAACAAGACTGAATATGACTAGTTAGAGGTTCAAGCCGTTCAAGACACAATTAGGGATAACTAAATTATAAGTAAATTTGTAGTAGGTACGTACTGTTAGTTATTAGATACAAAATCTAATGAACCTATTTTTAGAACAATAAACTAAGTGATACTCAGCTTTCAGAAACAATTTTCTAATAATAATCGACGATTCACGATTTATTAATTAGTAACTTGTGTAGCTTTTCAGTTAATTAAAATTTTCTTTAGGAATAACAATTATTTGTCTGCCGTTTCGCGTTGTCACGGCATCACGTTTGAACGTCTGAACCGACTTCGATAATTCTTTTTTTATTATATTCCTCGAAGTACGAGGATGGTTATTATGTAGAGAAAACGTAAATATGTACCACGGGCGAAGCCAGGGCGGGACAGCTAGTTGTTATATAATTAGCAAACTAAGTATATACAAAAGCTGCATAACATATTTAGTATGATTTCGTTTAGCAATTTTAAAATTGACTTAATAAAATTATGTTATAAGTGCCTTGTATACCTCAGCATAATACCATAAATATTTTATCTCAAAGCCAAAATCAGCATAAGAAGAGAAATGCATACAACACATATACGCTACAATACTCTACTCAGTACTACTTAATTTCGTTCCGTGGAGTTGAGCAGCGAATCACAGCGTACATGATTTTAGAGACAATGTGAATTTGCGTCAGAGCGATTTTGGCAAGCCGTTGTTGCAATTTGTTGTGCGACGTGGATGTAGTTTCGAATGATCTAGATGTGGCAGGGTGTGTGAAAGTTGGATTAATGGCTGCCATTCATAAGCGGGCCAAGCACTGGACTTGTCATTAAAAGGAAGAATAAATAGAGAAAGAAAAAAAATTGTGAATGTACAAGAAAATTGGCTACGAGCCTGCAGAAAAATATGCATGTGAATGTATTGGTGCTTACTGCTTGGTTCAGTGCATGAATCACGGCTCGGAGCGACGCCGCTGCCGTTTGGAAACACGAGTGTCAGCTAGTGAGAGGACGGTGACTTATTTTGGCCAAGAATGGATACAGGGGTACAGCGAAGGGCTAGATGCTAGGATTAAGTCTCGTATTCATCAATAAGTTGAATTAACGTTCTGCTGAGTTCCTCTGATCATATTGCTGACAACACTACGTGCATCATTAAGCATGTTGAAAGGTTTTCGAAAACATAAAAAAATAATTGTGGTCATTAATCTTATATGCATTTGCAATTTTCACAAACTATGTCCTTTGTAAATAATATAATTGACTACGAATGACTTACAGATAATAACAATATAGCTCCTGAAAAAAAATCACATAATTACTATGACGACGTTTCTAGTAATGTAACATCAATGTTTTCAATACAAACAGTCGGGTGCTCATTGCTAGGAATTTAGAAATAATAAAAAAATCTTCCGACGTCATTTGTATCTCGCTGCAAATAAACGCTTGCGTATTGCATACATTGATGCGGAATTCTTTTAGAGTATTATTTGTATGTGGCGTTAATCTATTTCATAAAACTGAATAAAAATAATGTATTTTTATAGTAAAACCACTTTTAATACGCGAACGTAACGTGAATATATTTAAAATCAACTGCGCCATGCGTTCACATTTAATAAATGAAATATTTTCAATCAATAAATGCATCAGACACTGAAAAGTATTTGGTATTTTTATTATTATATTCATTTTAATGAAACTGTATTACAGACTCTTTCTGATTTCATTTATAAAATAAATTACGATTTACGTTAGAACGGTAAATCATAGGTTTCTAATTCGAAAATGATGAAAGCTTTTCACACTGTACAATATGCATTTCTATAAGTGAAGTCCCATGTCCCCAAACGGTTGTAGTGGCAGTGTTGTGGTGGCAGATGCATTATACATACATCTGTTTCACTGATCGATTTTCTTTAGAGACAAGTAGGTGATCAGCCTTCTATGTCCCGCCGGGCCGAGACATTTTTTTTTCTTCGTCTCCACCGGGAATCGAACCCAGGACCCCTCGGTTCTACGCTCACGCGTCAACCATTGTACCAAGGAGGCGGTCAAATGCATATCTATAGGTCCTAATAATTATTAATTATATACATAACATACAATCAAATCTATATTTTACACATCAATGAATGCAAACATAACTGTGTTTAAGAGCATCGAATTTATAGCATCTGCAAGCTGTTTCTAAACCAATAATTCAGTGTATTTAGAACTGAGCTATTTATTTGAAACTATTAATAAATAGATACTTGTATATAAGTATACTTATTAGTTACTATGATACAAATTGTTGCCATCATAAAGTTCAGAGTTTGCCCAAGTTTGCTTCTTAGTTTCCGCATAGCTCGAGCTATATCTATAACAAATTTCATCAAATCCGGTTCGAAGTTTCTTGTAGTGCTTGGGACAGATTTATTATTGATTTACTGATCCGTTTTGTTAGTCTCAAGAACTTAAATCAAGGCTTTGACCGGTTTCTAGACTTGCCATGGAGTAAAGAAAATATAATTTAACTGAAAAGAAGGAGTTTCTCAATTCGATTGTAATTTATTTTATATACTCTATTTACCTCGTCTTTCGACGGGATAAACCAATTTTGATGATTCTATTTGATATCTGGTACTTGCCGTGTGATACACCACGAGTACTTAAATCTTAATGTTTGCAAAGCAAAAATGAAAAGTGTTTAACAACACTTAAAACTAGAACAATAAACTATTTAAAGAAATAAACCTCGTTCAAAATTGCAAAATAATATAAGTCGAATCGTCCGCGTCGCCCTAAACAATTCAAACAGTGAAGCACCAACGTCTGCGTAAATACTTACTACGTACGTACTTTTTTAAGGAGGTTGTGAAAAGTAGTCAGTTCTAAAAAATGCGAGGTTGATCAAGAGCAAGACCAAACCATTTAAGCATCGAAGTTTCAACTACAAATAAACTTATTTTTAAAAATAAAATGTGTTCTTATAAGATTTGAACTGGAACCCAGTTTAAAGAAATTTCAGTAATTATTTACCCAGTTCTCTTCAGAAATTCGAAAGCGTAGACAACACTTTTGACTATAGTTCACATGCTTTTAACAGCTGAACCGATTTTCTAATATATATATGTTGGATTTGCCTTCGCTTGCATTGGAATTATTATCTACTAAAACTTTGGAAAACTAAAAAAATAATAGGATATTTTCCATGGTAACATAACATTAAATATTAATGGTACTAAAGGCGCTACGGTGCGTCTACTAGAATCATCAAGATAACATAATTAAGACATCATTACTTATTTCATATTTCCAATAAAACAACATTAAGTAATTTAATATCTTTATTAATAATTCGATTTATTTGTACCTATTTGATCGTGATTGTGTTATTTGATCCTAAATTAATAACTAGAATTAAGATTAAGAATTTTAAAAATAAGTTTTAAAATAGATTCATAAATACTTAGAAAAAGATCACACTGACTAGATTGCCACACCCCTTGTCTGTTTCATCCATACATTTTGACATTATTTTTAACAATATTTTAAAATTGACTATAGTCACATAGACTATAGTCAAACATTATAGATAGCTTTTATATCTTATCAAAAACAATACTCAGTTTGAAAATATTTTCATTTTTTGTTATTGAAGCATCGCTTTTATAATACATATCTACTTTTTGAGCAATGCAAAAACCAATACACAATTTAAAGCAATACAATTTAGACCATTGAACTGGTATTAAATCAATTGATACATATTTTCTGTAAAATGTTTAACAATACATTTACTGGTAACTGAAAGATATGTTAAATAATATCTTTTAATAGGTAGAACCTACTTTAATAAATTTGTGTTCTAAATAATGTCAAAAATGCAATGTAATAAACTTGTTTTTTTAATTTAATTTCGTTAATCACAAACACAAACGGGAACAATTTTCGGGTTTCATTATGTAAATTTTTGAAATTATTAATCAATTAGTATCCTATATATTCAGTCCAAACAAATATATATTCAGTATATACGTTAGTAATAAAAATTAAAATTAGTTTATAGTATATATTATTATAATAAATAGATATACTTAATACATAATGTAAACGATATAATACATAATGCAAGATCGTGACCTGTTGTGTGTATTTAATTTAACTAAATAAATAAATAAATAATATAAAGAAGATAAGATTAGGTATATAATGGAAGAGTTAATTAGTTAGTACAAATAATATATTAGAATTTAATAAACATATATGTTTAAAATATATTTAAATTATGCTTTAACTAAGATTATTATAACCTATCTATACCTAAATATATCAATGAATTTAACTAGACTACATATACTTAATCAAATATGTATTTAAATAACATTCTTTGGTATGTTAGCCGTATATATATACTTATGAGCATTAGTACAATCACAAACAAGCATTAATAATAATTCTCATATCTACAATAGAAAATTCTTGGATATAAAATAAATTAGAGTTTAAACTATCTAATAAAACTAAGACGAATACAATAAATAAGACGTAATAAAATACATTAATTAGCCAATGTAATTAGCTCGCTAATTTCCCGCGTTTTTCCGTTTCTATAAATACATACATTTTATAATTAATATAAAAATATAAACAACAACCACAATTTTATATAACGTATTTATTTATACATTTACGAATAGGTTCGATTTTTTATTTACGAGTTTCGTTACTAGGTGACTTCATTTTGGTGATTGTTCTGGAAATTTCTAGATGTTTCTGTGACAATTATCATAAGTCTGTGTACCCTTTCCTGTCTTCTATAATCTGTATTTGATCTGGACCCGTTCCAGTGACGACTTGCAACACTTTGAACGATTTCGACTGCCGCTGTGGAGTCTCACAAGCTATCTTGTGGTAGTACACCCTGAAAAAACATAATTTTACGTTATTCACTTTTTTTAAAGGAAGAAAAATGAGATTTAATGTTTTAATAGAAGATATTATGTACAATAAAGATTAATAATGTATGTTGTATTTCTTTACGTTTGTATGTTTCTACCGTAAAGCAAGCTTGAATCCCCCATAACAATGATCTAAATAATAGACTTAAAATTAAGAGGGTAAGAGTTATTTCAAATTACTAATCTAAATAAAAGCCAAATTGTTAGTTCTTGATTTGCAATTTATAATTTATTCTTTACTAAAAAACTGTACCTAATACTTGGAACCATCACGTTGGACTTATTTCATATTCGTTTGATTCTCAAAAGCTAGACCTATATTGCTTTAATCGGAATAATATACAAGCACAACAAATAAAAACATGATTTAAGGGTATGTGCACACTCTATCGGATTATTTTTGTGTACATATGAAAAATTACAGTCTAGGTAACAGATTTGGAAAAAAAAAGTATGTCGTTTAACAAATATAATTTCTATCAAAACGAACGATATTATTATAATAGTGGAATCTTCTCAACTATTTATTATTATTTTACACAATAACGCAACTCAACAAAGACAAAAAATGTTTCACGATTATTCACGCGTTTACTTCTTTATGCATGACAAAGCTACAACAATTTATCATTAGAAAAATTATAGAGTCATCTATAAGAGTTAATTTATTTATATTTGGTTAAACTCAGCGAAAAAAATAACAATATTAAAATTAAAAATAAAATGAATCTCCAACGCTCAAACGAGTTTTAATATGAAATATTTCATTTAAATGAATAGTTATCGAGTAAATCACACTCAAATTAGTGGCTAATTAAATTTTCAAGCGGAAATGATTCGATTAGTGGTCAAACGAAACTAGAGCACGTTCTCAAAGCGGATAGATGCTAAATATACAAGCGTTCTGACTCATTGCAAGAAGAAGCAGTGTGCAATAAAATTGTTTACTTTGGACAGTGCAAACGACGCCTCTAATACCGGCCACCGAAGCTGAAAATGATAATATATCGTGTAAATTACAATAAGGCTATAATATGTCGGGAGCTGGAAACACCCCTTTGTATACAGCTGTTGAAAATTTGTTTGTCTTGACGCTCCTTCATTTGGATTATGCAACCACTAACATAAAAATAAAATATAAATAAATAGGATTAAGAATATCCGTCACAAGAGTAGGGATTTTTGCAATAATGAAAAATAGATGTTAGCCGATTCTCTGATCTACCCAATAGGCACACAAAATTTTATGAGAATCGGTTCAGTCGTTTCGGAGCGGTATGATAGTAACTAACATGTGACACGAGAATTTATATATAGAGAGAAGAAGATGAAACAATACCTACCTTTTGTTTGCGCCACCATTACCATCTTCCACTTGTATGGGTATTATTCGAGTTTTTGGTTGACTGTCTTGATTCTGGAAAGTTCTATTCAGTGTTGGAAGCTCTCGGTCCGTAGATCCTTCGTCCGTTCTCACCAATTGCGGTGAAAGCACTCTCATGATACGTTGGGTTGGCTGCGAATACGGCGCCTGTGATTGTGATTGGTTCTGATCAGGATTCTGTTTCATATCGATTATAATTCGTAAATGTGGATGGTGATTCCCTTGCTGCTTCTGATTACGAGTCTCTGTGCCCGATACTTCCATCTGAATTGGAATTATCCTACTCGAAGGCTGCTGTTGATATTGTTGGTTGTTGTCTCGCGGTAGACTCTTTCGATTCTCTGATGGTCGCGTTGACCAGTTCGGCTGTGCTGATTGTTGGTATTTAGGCGGACTGATCACGTCACGTGCACCTCTCTGCATTTCATTACTCTTTCGGACCCACTCAGGTTCCTGGCTGGTGTCCCTTGGAGGCGTTTCCAATTCTCTCTGGCCTGCCTTTGAACCGTCCAGAGGTCTCTGACACCATATTGGAGGAGGTGTTTTAGTCTTTTCCTTTTGCGTTTTTACCCACGGCGGTATCGATTTTGGACAATCTGGGCAATAATATACGGGTTCCTGATTAACATATACGACTTCCTTTTGTGATGGGCTGTTGTTATATTGAGGTTGGGGTGCTTGTTTCCTTGGCGTAACAGGAATAGATATTGAGGACTGATATCTTGTCTCTGGGGGAGAGTTAGGTGCGGATCTTTCTGTTTCCTGTGATCTCCATGGAGCCGAGTGATTGTCTGTCTGGACTTTATTTCTATTTGAATCTTCATGAACCCACGGTGGATTGTATTGTGGTTGTGGGCTGCTTTTTTGTACATTTACATTTTCTCGTTTCCATGGAGGGCTTGCATTATTCTCAAGTTGTTTATTAATTGCATCATTACCTCTCCATTGCGGTGTGTATGACTGAGGCTGATTTATATTTTGTTCATTATTCAATGGTTGTTGATTTTCACGGGGATATCTGTTCAGTGTATTAGTACGCCAAGGTGCAGTGTTTGCCGATTCAACGTTTGAATTAAAGTTTTGCTGCGGAACCTCTCTGACATTATTCATAGCAGGATTTCCATAGTTATTTTGGACATTATTTGTAATGTTTTCTTGATTTCTTTGCCCGGCTCTAGGTAATGTATGGAAAACGTTGTTTGGTGGAACTTGATTGTATACAGGTGAATTTTGTTGAACATTTGGTGAAAATGGTCCACGATTTGTTTGAGGTGATTGTGGGCTAGTTTTAACGGGCGAATCCCTTCTTTCCGGTTGCCGCCAATGATTATTTGGTGTTGGAGAGTAAGGTGCAGAATTATTGAATGGTGATTGATTTGCAAATGGCTGTGGACTCTTGTTGAATTGTGAGTCTTGTCGCTGTAGAATTTCTCTCATCGGAGGTGAGCCATTCATGTTTGGAGACATCGTTTTCTGGTTACCATATTGAGCTTCAGGTCTGTGAAGCGGGCTGTCAGGTGACGAATGTTGATTTCCGTATGTGTTCTGCCGTTGATAATTAGATTGTGGTGATCCATAATTCTGGGGAACATTATGTTGCGGCAGTTTGACGGTCAGAGGGCTTGGCACCTTTTCAATAAATTTAGGTACAGGTCCTATACGCTGTAGCTCAGCTTTTTCTGCCTCCCAATGATACGGACTGTTTGTCTTTCTGAGCATGCCAATAGGATTTTCTGGTATAACTATTTCTGGTCTTTCACCCATTGCGATTGGTTTTGGGGCTTTAGCGTTAGGTGCTTCAATTACAAGAGGTGGTGGTGGTGGAGGAGCCGGTATTTTCATAGGAGGCGGTGGGGGTGGCGCTGGTCCTCCTTGGGGACTATAATTTCCATTTCCTTGTGGATACGATTGCTCATGATCTTCCAAAGATCGTTGCCGGGCTAACCTTCTAGCCATACTTGGTGTCTTTATTTGTGATAAATCCAAGCCACCTGGAGTGTATGTGAAAGGTTTCTTGTCCTTTGTCATCATAGCGTTTTGAATACATGCTGGAGGTTCGGGGTTGCTAAATTGCTGAAATTAAAAAAAATACATTTCTATTACTGGTTTCGAATTCAGTACTTCACTAAACTATAAACAACATATTAATTCCTTATGAAATGTTTCTTTTAGTAGTGTTTATTTCTTTAAAATGTTTTCAATTTAAGTTTCTTTGACGTAAACGTATTCATATTTCTAACTTCCTATGAATGCAAATACTTGACATGCTAAATGAACATTGTCTATCTTAGAAGATATAATGAATTCTAATAAATACTTACATTTGCTTGTGTTTTGCCGTAGTTTGGGATTCTGCCGATGTGACCAACGACAGGCGTGGGCCCGTATCTGGAAAACAGCCAAATATCATGTTATTTTTACACCATACAACTGCTGGACACCGTCAGGAGGGCATTGTTGACCTATTCCAATTTAGGGCCAGTATTGTTAGAACACATTCCAAATAAAATTGTGTAATACTGTGTGGAAACAGATCTTTGTGTAACTTAATTATATATTTTGAAACATATTATCATACAGGAACAAAATTATTAGCATTATTTTTTTATTAATTTAGACTAATTAAGACGACACTGTATTTAACAAGTACAAAAAAGCTTATTGAAGTTTGTTTAATCAACTAAGTACCTAAAATGAAAGATAAAAAATTACCCGTTTTCAGCCATTTCGAAGAGATCTCGTCAAGCGTTCTGCGATCCGCGAACACCAACTGTAAGTGAGATCACCATCGACATTAGGATAATAAACATACGCTTCGGGAATCATACCACCTGCTCAAGGTCAGCACGCTCTTGGAATTGAGAATTTCATATTTCTACTTCGCTTGGAAAACATTAATATTTTGTGTTTATTGTTATTTGAAATAGCAGTCTCTTACTCGTGGTAGAGAAAGATATCACATGAATCTTACTAATGCATTTGTCAAATAAATAAATATTAATCTTAAATTTAAGGTAATTCGTTATTTTGCCGTAGATAGAATTCTCTCAACATTTAATAGAACGATGCGAAAGTTATGCAGATTTTTCGACAAGATTCAAATTATACAAAAGATCTTAATCATCATTCATAAAATTTCTCTTACAAGTTAAATATAAAATCCGAACGGAACAATCTTCAAGAAAAAGAATCTACTAATTTTTAAATGCATTTTAACATGCTGCTTCGTTTCTTCTTTTAATTCAATCTCAGCTTGTTTATTATTTCAGTTTTAATCAGTTCATTAATTTAATCATCACACGTCAAGAAAATTTTATAATTTACAATTTTTTGTTAATATTGATGTCTAGTTTTAATAAATCTTAGTACGAATATATAGTATTGCAGTGTAAGTTGAGAGAAAAAAGAAAAATTCAAGGTCGCGTCGTGGCAATACCGTCACGTCATGGAGTACGATGATTTTGGTATCTTTGAATCTTGTCAAAGAAGTTTCACTTCTGAAACGTGTGCTCGGCACACACGTTCTTTTTTGTTTTATTATGTATTATTTTAATTAAAATCAGTATAAAAATATTTCCATATTAACCATAATTAAAAAGTAACATGTATAGCAAATAGTCGAATAGTTAACCATTGATACCGCTGATGGTATGCGATGGCAGAATTTTGGCACTCTATAAATATAGCCAATGGCGGCTAGCCAAGCTAAAATTATACCAACTACGCCTTCCTATAACAAAACGCGAGCGATAAATTTCCTTTTCTTTCAAATAGTGAGCTCGTTTATTTACGAAATAAGAAGTATTACTGAATTTGCTGATTGATGCTTATTTAAGCTAACGTCTAGTCGGTTTACATAACAAGAAGTCCTTCAGCTAACCTTACAGCCTTACAGCTAAGGATGTATATGATTGTAATGTTATGTTTCGTCATAATTGATGTTTTAATGTGTTTACGTATGTAGGTATATTTACAGACTAGTTATTTCATTAAAAGCTTACACAAGTACATCTACATACAATTTTTTCCATAATAAAACTAATCAATGATAAATACATATTTAAAGTGAAGAAATGTCTTTTTTTATTGAATATGTACCTAAATATCGTTATAATAACACCTTTAATATAAATATAAAATTGGTTAATATGTACCTAAAATTAAATATTGAACAATAATGCATTCACTGCAAATTATGGTTGTCCTAACTCCTAACATAAATAAGCACGGTAGAGATAATAAAATTTAAGTGTTATTAATAGATATAGATATTGCAAACCTATAAATTCGTTCATTTGCAGACATCTATTAAATATTCCTTTTAACCTTTAACTTATTGAAACTTATGAAACAAGTCGACATAGACTGACGATAAAATACAGAAATAATAAATATAAAGACATTTTGTAGAGCAAATAAATTTTATTTCAATTTTTAATAAGATTGGGTAATAAAAATACTAAATAATTTGGAAAATCCAAAAGTGCACGCCTCATAATTTTTTTTTAATAAATATTTATTAATTATTATTTTTGTTTATTTAATAACAATTAAACCACATCGAATCAGACCCTGAAAAATGAAAGGGTTCTATTCCTGAGCATACTAAAGCGTAAGAGAAAAAAAAGACTCGATTAGTAAAGTATTTCGGTCGCTATCGTGTTAACAAGAAAAAGGATCCGCACATACAGACGTCCAAGACAGAACCTTTTAAACTGTTTTTTAACTAGTTTAAATAACAAAAATGACATCAAAAATATCATGAACGTTAAAAATAGTGTTTTTTCTTAATATGTGTGTGTATGTATTATCTTACAAGTGCAATGTATGATACATAAAGACATTTTAAGTTTGAAAAATCAGATGTTTTGCGCGAAGTGACAGTAGTACCCACCTCAACGCTTCGCTTATGAGGCGTGCAATAATCGATGCTTTATAGTTTAAAAGATCCACATGAAAGATACTTTTATATCCGTAGTTACCTAAAAATTACTTGACATTTAGACAATTTGCTGTTAACTTACAAACAATCTAAAGAAACCATCTAGATATTATGAGTAATCACATAGCGAGTTGTCTTGTATTGAATTGAAACTTCTTTATCGGGGTTGGAAAAAAATTAAGTGTAACTAACATTTTTTCGTTACGCGTGACATTTTTCCGTTACGCGCCATCTTTTTAATATCCCTACCACGCCACCACCACCTAGTAAATTATTTTTTGAAAAATAAGGTCATAAAGAAGTTTCACTTCTTACGTGTGTACACTAGTACACGCACACATTTTTTTAATTAAAACGCATTCTTACATTTTAAAACACTTAAACTATTCCTAGCTTAAAGAAGATGTGGGCAGTAGTCTAAACAATAATCTTCAATGCATCAAACATATTCCTAATGTATGTAGCTAATGACGCATACAGCTATGTGTGAACATGCACCAACGCCTACCCACATTAGGCTCTATTAATTATTATTAGCTGGCTAGGACATGGTTTTAATTAATGATTATTATATTATAGTATGCTGGTCATCGTCTGTGACCGACACTGTGAAGCTTAAATCTATTACTAGCTGTGCCCCGCGGTTTTATCCGCATTGCTTCTCTTATTGGTCTTAGCGTGATGATATAATATAGCCTTCCACGATAAATGGGTTATCTAACTCTGAAAGAATTTTTCATATCGGACCCGTAGTTCCTGAGATAAGCGCACAAACTCTTCAGCTTTATAATATTAGTTTAGATGTACCATACTGGTATTTATGGCCATTAATATCTAGATGTACTTAATCACAAAAAAGGCCTATCGAAATAAAAATAGTGACAACTTCATATATTGATTTGCATGTTCATTTCATATACGATTCCAGGAAAAGCTACTTTTTCTAAGGATATTGACAATACAAAAGCTCTTACTTATAAGAACAAATGTTTCGTTTTGATAAGAATAAGAAATAGTTACGTTATTTTAAGGACCTTAAAAAATATTTAAACATTACATGGTAAAAGTTCATATGCACACATGTCACAGCCCTTATTTATTTTATTTATGAAGTATTATTACATACCCATAAAACTATTACGATAACATTTACATACATCATGATCCAAATACTGACATGTTACGTTATTTACCAATACGTTATTTTGGAGCAAGGACGAGAAACTGGGTCTCTATATGCACCAGGTGTGCCACTTAAATTTAATAGCTTCAAATTAAGCCAATACCTGAATTAGTCATATACAATCTTGAAATGTAAATAGAATCTTGGCTCGAAAGTCGGAACTCAAAGCTCGTCTAGATGTTTAGTTTTGTTTAAAAAAAATTAGGGATTTGTATTGCAAAACTTAGGATAATATATAACAGGTATAAGAGTTCCAGTGTGTATTTAATATATTGATTAAAAAATAATTTGTTACAAGTGCAATATTAATCCGTCAGTCCTCGGATCACAGACACAATAGAAAATCTATTGTGTCTCAGCCCGATCGGGCCGCTCGGTGGTCAATGGGTTAAATATGTATATCTATGTTTATTGTAGGTACCTATATGTGTTTTGCAATGAATACGATAATTATTAGACAATGTCTTGTATTATTGTTTATTGTTAGATACATAGACAAACAATAATATTCTTTTAACTTTGCCTGTTTACTTGTGTTGTTTGTCATGTGTTTAAAAAAATTTATGATGTTAAATTTATTAAATAAATTTTTTAAATTCGGTAATGTAATGTGCTTTTAAGAATTTAAATTGTTTAATGGAAACAGTAAACCTGAATACACTTCAATTTCTAACTATCTTACACAACATGACACTCAATTACTAACCTACCACAAATTCTATAGTAGTCAGTACAACTTCAGAGGAACCTTTTATTATTAATGGAAAGACATCTACGTTGAACACGTTTTGAAAATCTGTGGCTTCGCCTCATCGACAGGCATATATTATGAGAACCACCATAAAACACTACTTATTTTTCTCAAAACACACCTCTCAAGGAAAGCGTTCCAAGTTCACAAGCCAATTCCATAATTATAAATAATGCAGCCAACGTAATAAATCTTATTTTGTTCCAGGTGTTCCAAAATGGAGTGACTAATCGGTACCTGAGCCAACAAACCAACCTATTGCGCATAACTTGTTGCAAATCATTTGTTCAACAAACATTTCCGTCCCTCAGATTAGAGTACCTACATAGTTGTAAAAATAAAATAAACTAAGAAAAAACACGCTAATAAGATAAACTCATGAAATAATTGCATTGTTACCAATCCCTGATAAGTGTACAAAGTTGGAATTGAATCCGTCCGTTTAAAGTTTGTCAAAATCGAGTCTAACGGAGTCGCTAACGCTAAGTTTTAAAAATGTATATTCATTAACACTTAAACAAGTTTACATGAAAAAAAGTTTTGAACCTGAGAGTTTGTGTTTTAATCAGAGTGTATATTTTCGGGTGAAAGCTTTCATCTCTAATAGAAACAAAAGCTCTTTGAACTCTATCGAATGTTCATGAATCATAATGCGAGGTATTTTTTTAGTGTTTGAACCTATGGTTTGAACTCTAGCCTAGTCTGGTGATTTTGGATCCAGAAACTGAAAGATATTTACGCGAAGATATTTAAATTCTCCTCTACCATCCAATATAATATATATTTATGAAAGCTCTACAAGACTTTTACGAAATATTTTAAATTATAATTTTGGTTAAAAGCGTCATAAAAATTATATAAAATAAATGTAATCCAGCATGTTTACTGTGTTGCATCCGCCGTGAATCTAAATCTGAGCTTTGAGTCAGTGACGTTACTCACAAGCCGCGATAAGCTTTCGCGTAATCCGCTATAAGCATGCCTTTGTAATGCTAATGTTATGAGCTAAAAGAAATAGAATTAAAATAAACGATTTTTTACCGTTATGGTAAGGTCGAAATTATTCTCAAAACCATCTTAAGAGTGACGTAGATATTGCAATAAAAATTTATTTATATGAATGCTTTGGGTATTTTAATTTAATTTATTAAACTAAATAAAAGTGAAATAATTATTTAATTTATGGAAATAAATAAATATTCTCATAAGTTAACGAATGATTATGCCAATTTTAAGATTGAATCAAAAAAATTATCGCTACAAAATGTTTAAATAAAGAACATTACCTACTTTCAAAAAAGTCCTGGCATGAAAAGAAAATAAATCACAGATAACAAATACACGACACTTACCTAAATAAAAAAATGTCCTAGTAACACTAAACACAGGGTTTGAATTCGGGGTCGTGTGTACAGTGTACACGGTTGCTAGTTCGTTCGTTCGTAGCGCTGCCGGGCGCCCGGTCAGTCGCGAATTGTACTCTGTGCTCGGCCCAGCGCGGGAATAGGGATGGGACGGGACTGTGATGTCGACTTATCGATGTTTACGATAATTTTATCATGATTTTGTTAAGCTGAGATTTTTGAGAATGGTAATGAATGCATTGTTACAAAATGAGGAGCATAAGCTGATAAATAGCAAGGTGGAGTTATTGAATTATCTGTATGTAATTTATTATTGACAATTTCAGGATATAGAGTGGTAGAATATAGTATAGATAGCAATAAGAGCCATATAGGCTATAAGATATATATGCAACTTTCCATTGAAATCTAATTTTCGTTTCACAAGCGGTGCAAATTGTTTTCAAATTAGTTTATTTTATGTGTTTAGTATCTCTACATTCGTCCTTTATTTATGTATACCTACAGTAATGCATCTTAATTATTCGGTTTTTATCTTCAACTGATTTTTCAGAAAATCAATCTAGGTGGAAAATATCAATTCATCCTTATTGGAAAATTAATACCAAGCTATATAATAAAAATTGTCTTTATCGATAAACATGAAAACTCTACACACCACTTCGTTAAAAATACATATACTATTTTACATATCTATTTCCCACAGGTGCATCACTATACTCTTCAGCCTTCAGGTAAACAATTCTAAATAAAACGTGAATGTCTGCACGCGTGCAAACAATATGTCAGACGCATATATTTTTTATAGAAAATACATTTTATAATGTGCGCAATGCATTTCTATGTCAGGTGCAGGTGTACCTATAGAAAAAATGTTTATACCTACCTACCCTATATGATATTATTTATTTATTTATTTATTTATTTATTTAAGGTCAGCCAACAGTTATTACATCAGTACAAGCATACAAAAAAAAGATTACAAAATAACTTACATAAATGTAATAACTACTTAAAGGCTAACACCACATGCGAAATAAAACGGTTTACGGTTACATATTATGACAATAACTACAACGATTAATTTGAAAAAAATAAGTTAAAAAGAAAACAGTGATAGTTAGTATCTTACATTTAAATATTTTTTTTATGTTGAGAACTATAATTAACTTATAAATCTAAATTGCCTAAACATTTAAAATTTATATAATAGTAAACACACAAAACTTGACCGGGACAATGATGTTAATCATGAGACAAATGAAGCAACAACATTATTTTTAAATTTTGGAAGACTGTCTGAGAATATGTCTATGTCTATTGCACGATCTTTTGACAATTTGTTATACTGTTTTAAGAGCCTATTTATTGTGGCATTCTGACCCAGGTTGGTTTTAGATATTTTGGTCGAAAAAGGGGCGTATTTATCTACACGGGGCAACCTCGAAGGTGCGTTAATATTTATTCTCTCAATAAGAAACGGGCAGTCCAACAAACCATTAACTAATTTGTACAAAAAGCTCATGTCCAATAACTGTCTCCTGTCCGATAAACGATGGAGATTAAAGTGTTTTAATTGATTTTCATACGTCGGTAACAATTTTGCTTTATTGCATTGATACGTTAGGTGCCACAGGAAACGTTTTTGGATTTTCTCTAGACGCTTAATATGTACCTCGTAGTGCGGTGACCAGACTTGAGAGCAATATTCAAGACCGGGTCGAACTAGAGCCGAAAAAAGTTTGATCTTAGTTTGTGGTTTCCTGAATTCTTTTGTGTTTCTGATTACAAAGCCTAGCATTTGAAAGGCTTTATTTGCAACAGTGTCGATATGGGTGTTAAATTTAATTTTATTATCAAAAACAACTCCGAGATCTTTAATAGTGGTTACTTCTTCCAATATCTTATTATTTATCGTGTATGTCTGTGTGTTACTGAGTGTACTTCGCGAAAAACGTATATACTTACACTTATCTGTGTTCAGAGCTAAACCGTTTGTCAAACACCAGTCCACCAAGCGATTTAAGTCAGCTTGTAAATAAAGAGCATCGTCTTTATTATTTATTTGTTTTGCAAGTTTGAGGTCATCAGCGTATAGAAAACATTTACTGTATTTAAAAAGTGGTACGACATCGTTTATAAAAATATTAAACAGGATTGGGCCCAAAACCGATCCCTGGGGAACGCCTGATAGGTTTGAAAAAGGTTGAGACGAATATCCGCCAACAACCACCCTCGAAATCCGACCGTTTAAGTACGAGGAAAACCAATTCAGCAAGTTTCCTGTGATACCAAAAGAAGAAAGTTTGTGAATTAGAGCCTTGTGGTCTACGGTATCAAAAGCTTTGCTTATATCAGTATATATGGTGTCAACTGGGATATTAGCGTCTACTGAATCCGTCAAAAAGGTCGCAAACGAGGTGAGGTTCGTTGTTGTGGATCGAGCTTTGTGGAAACCAAACTGTTGGTGTGAAATCAATTGTTTTATGTGCCACGTTATTTTTGGTCTTATCAAAATCTCGAACAATTTGCCAAAGACAGGTAGTATAGAAACTGGCCTATAGTCCGTCACAGATGTTGAGTTACCACATTTGGGAATGGGAACAACCCTAGACTCTTTCCATGCACTAGGAAAGATACCAGAAGCTATTGATTTATTGAATATAATTGAGAGGGGTAAGGAAAGGGCGACATGACATTCAACTGCAAATAAAGAAGGTAAACCATCGGACCCGGCTCCTTTATTACGGTCTAACTTTTTTAGGCCAATACGTACGTCACTTTCCGAAAAAGACAATTCAGCTAGAATATTGACTAATGAAGAACATTGTAAATTGGAATCATGATAGTGTAACGAAGTGGTAGAAGGCGATTTATAGACAGATGCGAAAAAGGATGCAAAGAGATTGGAGATGTCAGAACCATTAGAGGCCTGCCTGTCACCTAGATACATTGAAGAAGGATAGGTACTTTTATTCTGGCGCTTGTTTTTCATATGTGTCCAAAATAATTTTGGATTTTTTGATAAGGAATCCTCAATGTGCTTTATATAGTTCTTATAACAAGATTCAATTAATGATGCACAACGCTTTTTCAGTAGCAAAAAAGAAAGCTCATCCAAAGGATTTCTGTACTTAATAAATCTTTTTCGTATTTTATATTTTTCATTAAGCAATTTTATAAGTTCTCTGCTATACCAACAGGGATATTTTTTATGGTTGGTCTTACTTAAAGGTACGTGTTTCGCGATGGCACTTCTTATTATTTTATAAAACATGTTTACCATATCGTTTACGTTCGTTAGATCTGCGAATTCATTAGTCCAAGATATAGAGTTGAGTTCGCATATAATTTTATCGAAATCTGCTTTGTGGAAGTTATATTTATCACCAGGAGTTTGGGATGGAAGACTTGGACTACTGTAACAAGACAAAACAAACTCCAGGGGGGGATGGTATTGGTCAATATTGCTGCTAAGCACATACTTGCTTTCCTGCATATACTCAACGGTCTCTGTCGATAGAATTAAGTCCAGAATTTTACCTTGGTGATTCAATACTGTATTATATTGTTTTAAATTATTTAAAGCGGCAAAATCGATTAATGTCTGCCCTAGTGGACCAGGTAGAGAACAATACTGAGATGTGATGTTTTTATCATTAGGCCATAGTACCGAACTTAGATTAAAATCACCCATTATTAGTGTATTGTCGCGAGATTCTAAAATACGATTAGTGTTGTCAATAAAATGCTCAAGGATATGTTTTTGAACGGGGGGAGGTATATACACAGCTATACAAATCAAGTTCAACCCATAGATCTTCGCAACCGCTCTCAAGCTGAGTTAATCTACGAGACTGGAAGCGCTTAGATATGGCAATCAGAACGCCACCACCTGATTTATTTTTGTGATATAAACTAGTTTCTCGGTCACGTCTATATGTCACATAGCGATCGTCAAATAATTCCGAGTCAAGTATTGTGTGGTTTAGCCAAGTTTCACATAGTACAATAACATCATAATCACAGCATAAAACGTTTCTATACAAATCTAATGTTTTAGTGCGCAAACCTCTAACGTTTTGAAAGTATACATTTAGGGACGAGAATTTAAACAGAATAAACAATAATAAACAAATGATTAATTTAAAGAAGAATAAATAACCAGTTACAATACATACAATTACTGATTACACAGACTATCTAGAGTTCCTGCGCTGCGAACATGGATATATTCTGACGTATCGGTTTTACGCATAAATATGCGGCCGCTGCGCACCCACACGTGTTTATAGTTCAATTCCCTGGCTTTGAGGCGAGCTGCAGCATGAAGAGCCTTGTTCTCGGGGGATAAATTTTCGGTGACGTATATAGCCGACTTTTTATTTCCACCAAGACCCAGAAGACTGGAGTTCAATTTATTGTCAGGGTTTTGCTTGTTGTATTTTACGGTGGCTGCTAGAAATGCATCACGAAGACGGGGACTGCTCAGCCTAACCAGAATAGCACGGGGCCTCAAGCTTTTAGGGTCTTTCTTAGCGATTCTACTACAGTAAGATATGTCTGTATCGTTTATGGGGCATGCCACTACTTTGCTTAGTTGTTTTACTACTGTAATCAGGTTTTCGGACTTATGCTCGGGTACACATTGAACTTCTAAATTTGACGATCGCATGAGTTGGTCCAGCTGGATGCATCGCGCGGAGATGGTTGAGAGCTCGCTTTTTAATAATTCATTCTCTTTCTTTATACGTTCGATATCAATTTTGTATGACTTTATTTCGGCATTTAAATTTTCGAAGTGACTATTCATAAAAGAAATCGATTCGTGAAAATTTCGAATATCATCTTTCATTTCGCATAACTGGTTATTTATATCACTCTTAAAATCTGCAATGCAATTAGTGACAGACATACGTAGCTCTTCTTTTATAATACTACGCAAGTCCGAACGCGATATACAAGACGATCCGCAAGTATTCGCATCCTTATTCGCGCGTGGCTCAGTAGTACCGCGCTTAGCAACGTTGATGTTAGAACGCGAGCCAGGCGAAATCGGCCGGATTTTGCTGTCCGAACATTGCATTATTATAAAAATGTAATAATGTAGAATTACTGATACTGGTACGATGACTCACTTGCAACGACGCAACGATGATGCTTACGCAGAGTGGAGGTCAATTATGTATTATGATAACGTATACGTACCACTTGATAAGCAAAATTTTTGTCCTAAACTAAACTAGCTTTCCGCCCGCGGCTTCGCCCGCTTTGTCTAAAACCTAATTATACATATTTTATTTATACACATTTTTAATACTATGAAAAGTTTGCTTAGAATTAGGATATTGATTGGACTTTCAGGCAAATAGTTCACGATAGATTTGGCTTTTTAGCAAAGATATAGTTTGAAATTAAAAAAACGCTCTTTTTTCAGCCGTCTTTCAGCCTAAAGCTTAAAATTATTTTCATATCGAATAGAACAAACAAAATCTAACAATAAAGTTCAGCTAAAATTTCTTTCTTCTCTCATAAAATGCGTGTTATTCCAGGGAAAAAATTAACGAAACGTTGATGTACGGGCTAGCCGTACATCCTGACTCAGCGCTTTACACGATCCTATTTCATTATGTCGACAAGAACATCTTGACCCAGTTGGTCTGCGCTCGCGGCTCGTGTAAAGCGCTCGGGGTGTACGCGCTATATCAATTAATCTCATTATCAATCAACTATCAAATATATCAATATCATATTATCATCATTAGTTTATAGCAATCAACAATAAAGTGATCAAAGGCAATAACTTGTTTTACATCATCAGTAGAAACTATCAAACTATCAATTTATCAGCTAAAGGAGTGTATGGGATATCATACCATATCAATCAGCAGCCCATACATCTCTCTTTTTGGTCCTTCGCAGCCTTGGACCTCGCGTGTGGACATATTGTGTGTGTGATCAGTGTTGTGTTAGTGTTCACAAGTGAGGATTAGTATCAAGCAGTGAGTCTTTAAATTTTTTATCATGTCTAACGCCGAAGATTTGCTTCAAAATCAACAACAACTATCAAATACCATCGAAAACATTTATAGTAATTTTAAAAAGGATGGTGCGGATAGGAAAACCTTCGATTATATAAAAAGAAGGTTGGATGTGCTAGATAGACACTGGCACGAATATCAAGAGAATCATAATGCTTTATGTAATATCGAGGTCATAAGATCTCATAGTTATTTTGAAAATAATGAGTTCGAGTTAGCTCAAGATAGATATAAATATATCAGGGGAGTAATTTCTAATTATAATCAAGGCAAAGAGGAAAGGCCTAAGACACCGTTATTACAACCTGCTAAACCTCTCGGTGTCCCAGGGACCTCTCAATCTCAGTCATCTTCTAAGGTACTAACTGATCAAAAAATTAGTAGCAAAACGGACGAAATGATTCGTAGACAGATAAGTTATTTTAAGGCTTTTGATCATACAATATCAAATATCATTTTGGATGATGTTAACGAAAAGTGGGAATTCGATCATTTATTAAAATCAATACAGGCGCGCTGGTCTCTAATAGACTCTCTCCATTGGGAGTTGGACAGTGAGCTTGGGGGTAGAAACTCGGAATACGAGAATACCTTTTTATCATATGAACAAAAATATAACGATATCATCAAATCGCTTAACAAAAAATTATGGTCTATATCACATAGGGAACAATCTACACCACATATAGAAATACCAGTATTTAGTGGTAATTATCATCAGTGGTGCTCTTTTAAAGATGTATTTAAAGAAACGATTCACGACAATCCATCATTATCATCGGCGCAAAAAATGCAATTCTTGAAAACAAAAGTTAGAGGAGAAGCTGAAAGGCTTATTCAGCATCTACCAATAACCTCGGATAATTATTTAATATGCTGGGATATACTTAATAATCGGTATAATAACAAATCATTAATTTTCCGTTCGCATATTGATATTTTAATGAATATACCTGTCGCTCAACAAACATCATTAAATCATATCAAACGGATACATGATACGACCATAGAAACTATCAACGCTATCAAAAACTTAGGTGTCGACGTAGGATCGTGGGATCCATTAATCGTACATTTAATCGCCCAGAAATTGGACTCCGAGACGCATAACGCATATATCAATACTTTAAAACAGCCTCGAGAATTAGCAACATTAAAAGAGTTCTTGACATTTTTGGAAAATAAATTTACATCATTAGAGTCATTAAAAAAGAAACCTGAGATCAAGAATTCATATCAACCATTTTATAAATTAAACAAAAATTTTATCAAGACATCGTTTCCCACAAGCAATAAATTTATTTCCCATTCCCATCAAAATCGCAAACAAGAAGACCCATCAGTTCCCATCAGTTCGCAGAAACATCATAAATGCGAACTTTGCAAAACCAACGAGCATTGTCTGTTTTACTGTAATAAGTTTTTGAATATGACACCGCCAACAAGACGCGGCACGGTTACAAGATTAGGTGTATGCGAAAGTTGCCTCTATTCACACAATGGTAAACCATGTTTTTCTGAAAAAAGATGTTTGAAATGCCATGGGAAGCATAATACTATCATACACGAGGCGTATGAGATTTCCATACCTAGTTCTTCGAAAATAGCAAGCCAGGGTTATCAAAAACATGAGCCGCAACAGGTGCAGAGGAATTCTCACGTTTCAATGCAACGTGAAACACCTGAGATTCTTTTAGCGACAGCCATATTAAAAGTACAAGCAAACGACGGGTCATTTATCAAAATGCGGGCTTTAATTGATCAAGGTTCTCAAACCTCACTTATCACAGAACACGCTGCTCAAATTTTAGGACAACCTCGACAACAATGCCGTGGTGTAATATCAGGTGTCGGTATCAAGGAGAGCAATTGCAAGGGTGTCATATCAATCACATGTGCATCAATTAACAATCATTTTCAATTTGAAACGGAAGCATATATCATGAAAAACCTAGTGAATAACCTGCCTAATAGCACTTTTTCGAAGCCATTTTGGCCGTATATCAACAATATCAAATTAGCCGATCCCGACTTCAATATAAGTCGCCCGGTGGACTTGCTATTAGGGGCAGATATTTATTCATTAATTGTTATGGAAGGAATTTGTAAAGGTAATAATAATATGCCTATAGCACAAAACACACAGCTGGGTTGGATTTTGATAGGTAGCGTGAAAACTTTACAATGCAACGTCGTCATCAATAATTTGGAAGAAATTCAAAAATTTTGGGAAATCGAGGATATCATTGAGGAGTCGCAATTATCAACCGAAGATCAACAATGTATCAACTACTACAAAAATACAACAACAAGGCGGGAAGATGGCCGTTACGAGGTTCGTCTTCCAATGCATAACAATTATTCGGAAAAATTAGGAGAGTCAAAATTCAAGGCTGTAGCGCAATTTAAATCGTTAGAAAAGAGATTTATCAAAAACAATAACATTCATACACAATATAAATTATTTATGCAAGATTATCACTCAATGGGTCATATGATACCGGCCTCTAATACGTCTAAGCCAGAGTGTTTCAATACTCATCATTGCGTGCGTACAGATAGCGACATAAATTCGAAATTTCGAGTTGTGTTCAATGCATCATGCAAAACTTCATCAGGATACAGTTTAAATGACCTTATGCAAAAAGGTCCGAATCTTCAACAAGATTTACAGTCTTTAATCATTAAATGGAGACAATATCAATTTGCTTTTACTGCGGACATAGAAAAAATGTTTCGTCAAATTTGGCTACACCCGGAAGATCAGAAATTATTAAAAATAGTATGGCGGGACTCTACTTCGGAACCTATTCGTGAATATCAACTCACGACGGTTACTTACGGTACGAAAGCAGCTCCATTCCTAGCTATGATGACCTTAAAACAGCTGGCTAGTGATGAGAGAAATAATTATTTACATAGCTCCGCAATCGAAGTCTTAGAGAACTCATTTTATATGGATGACGTCATACACGGTTGTCATTCCATAGAGGAAGCTAAGATATTACAAAACGATTTAATTAAGTTATTGCAATCAAGTGGCTTTAACTTACGTAAGTGGAAATCAAATACTACAGAATTATCACAAAATATAAAAGAATCCAATATCAATTCTAGTGATTTTAGTTTTAAACAATCAGAAACAACAAAAACGCTAGGATTAGGCTGGAATCCCGAAGAAGATATTTTTACATTTCATTCGCAACTAGAACCCTTGAAATCATCAAAAATAACAAAAAGAATGCTTTTATCAGACATATCAAAATTATTCGACCCTATCGGATGGCTATCACCGTTATCAACAAAATTAAAAATTATTTTTCAACAAGTATGGGCGGCGCATATAGGATGGGATGATCAAATACCAGAAGAAATATATAAGGAATGGATCAAAGTTATAAACGATATTAGCGTGATCAAAGATATAAAACTACCACGCTGGGTTCACACCCGTAATTGCGATAGTATCGAGTTACATGGGTTCTGTGACTCGTCTATGAAAGCATATGCATGTGTTATATATTGCCGTGTAAATAAAGGTGAAGATTCACATATAACATTATTGGTTGGAAAAACGAGACTTGTGCCCACTAGCAAGGTCGTTACATTACCTAGATTAGAATTAAGTGGAGCATTACTTTTATCAAAATTAATGAATAAGGTTAAGGAATATTTTAAGGATCATGATATCAAAATGTATGGATGGGTTGACAGTACAGTAGTTTTAGGTTGGTTAAATGGAGATGCAGCTAGATGGAAAACGTTTGTGGCAAACAGAGTGCAGCAAATAACGAAGGTCATGCCTCCAGATTGCTGGCGGTATGTCAAATCAGAAGAAAATCCTGCTGACTGTGCAAGTCGAGGTTTATCAGCATCACAATTGAAGGATCATTCTTTGTGGTGGCAAGGCCCCAAGTGGCTATCAACATTTAGTGATCAAAATAATAAGGTCACAATATATTCAACAGATCAAGAGTTGAAAGTATCAAAACAAGTTACCGCTGCGGTAACAAATCATCATAATAATTCTATCATACTAGATATATTATCAAAACACAGCACATTCCGTAAGGCTGTGCGAATTGTTGCATGGATGTGTAGATTCACCAACAACAAAAATAAATATCAAAGTTATTTATCAGTGGAGGAATTGAAACGTGCAACATTGCTTATTATCAGAAATATTCAACAGTTATCATTTGAAAGGGAAATATCAGATTTAAGAAGTGGTAATAATATACATAGGAAAAGTAAATTGTGTGAATTAAATCCTTATATCGATCAACAACAAATCACCAGAGTAGGGGGAAGGCTGCGACATGCTTACCTTGACCCTGACATGAAAAATCCTATCATCATACCGAATAACAGTCATCTCTCGAAATTATTAATTAATGAAGCACACCAATCTACTTATCATGGAGGTGCTAGGCTAACATCATCATATTTGAGGCAGAAATATTGGATTATGGGTGGCTATAGGGCTGTTAAAAAGATAGTACGACAATGTATCAAATGTAGGAGACATAATCCCACCAAGCATCATCAAATTATGGGAGATTTACCAGCTGCTAGAGTAAACCCATCAAGACCCTTCTACAAGGTGGGAGTCGACTATACAGGTCATGTATTTATCAAATCAAACGCTGGAAGAGGTATCAAGACAACAAAAGGTTACATTGCAGTATTTACTTGTATGGCCACCAAGGCTGTACACCTGGAACTGGTATCAGATTTATCAAGTGCAAGTTTTATATCAGCCCTGCGTAGAATGTCAGCTCGCAGGGGTAAGCCTGGTCACATCTACAGTGATAACGGCACTAATTTCATAGGAGCAAATAAAATATTACAGCAAGAATACGATGAAATACTCAAAATATTTAACACACAATTTCAATCAGAGGTGGCGGATATGGGCATAACATGGCATTTTAATGCCCCATCTTGGCCTTCAGCGAGCGGTCTTAGTGAAGCAGCCGTCAAAAGTCTCAAATTTCACCTTAAGAGGGTGGTTGGCGAGCAACGATTAACATACGAAGAATATAGTACAATACTAGCTCAGCTGGAGGCTTGCTTAAATTCAAGGCCACTCTGTGCTTTAACAGAAGACTCCGAGGAGCTCGATTATTTGACACCATCACATTTTCTAGCCAGCGGTCCAGTATTATCAATATATGAAACAGAGAGAGATCTACGAACAAGATTACATTTAGCACAAAAAATATTTCAAGACATATGGAAGAGGTGGCAACATGAATATTTAACAAATTTATCAACGAGAAGCAAGTGGAGACAATCAAAAGATAATATCAAATTAAATGACATTGTAATCATTCACGACAGCAATCTTCCCGCAGGAAAATGGCCTTTAGGGCGAGTGGTGGAGTTGCATCCTGGTAGTGATGGCTACGTGCGTGTGGTCACATTAAAAACTAAGAATGGATATATCAAAAGACCTATCATAAAGTTATCAATTTTACCCGTCAATCAAGAAGAAACAGTATCAAACAATCATACAACCACGAGAAGGAGAAATCAAAAGTACAATTTTGCAACCGTCGCAACAACAATTCTTCTATTTTTTATGACATTATTTACAAACACAATCGCCTCATATAATATCACTCCGCTACAAAATAATACAAGTTTATTTTTCGAAGACATTGCAAAAATGCATTTAATAACAGATGACTGGAGACTCATTGTTTACTACGACATGAACCCGTATTGGCATGGCGACATGGCGTCTCGCAAGTATTTAGAATACTTAGAAACCATCTGTGTTAAGATAAAACAACATTCACAGTGCGAAGGTATCATGTATCAATTAAATCACGAGTACTCCGAGCTACAACATTACAATAGATTGTTGCTAGATCAGCGTCTGGACGGGCACGCGCGCAGACGGCGCGGCCTTATCAACGGTGTAGGTTACGTCGCTAATCAGTTGTTTGGAATACTCGATAGTAACTTTGCCGAACAGTACGAGAAAGATATCGAATTAATTAAAGTAAATCAGCGGCACATGGCTAGTTTATGGAAAAATCAAACTTCCGTTGTAGAAGCGGAATTTAATCTTATCAAAAGAATTGAATCAGTTATGCAAAATCATCATAAAAGCGTTACCAAAAAGTTAAATGAAATCGACATTGCAATGGGCGTATTGCAGTCGGAGATGCAAAACAACACCTATATCAGTGAATTTACTATGACAGCGATAATCGTTAATAATATTTTAATTAAACTTAAAAGCATTCAAGGTTATCTATTAGAAACTATCACAGATATATTTAATGGAAAATATAACATTCACTTTTTAACCCCCAAGCAACTGCAGGAAGAGTTGAACATAATATCATCCCAATTATCAAAAGATTTATCACTACCCACTGACCCCACGAATCCATCAAGTATTTATAAATTGCTAAAGATCAAAGCTAGATTATCAAAAAAGTTTCTCATATTCGAAATATCAATACCTCTAGTCACTAGAGATACATATGATTTACTCAAGATCATTGCTATTCCAAAACAATTTGAAAAAAATATGATCAGTATAGTACCTATTAGCGAATACCTGGCGCTAAATATAAAGAAAGACTCATTCATAATGCTATCAGAGATCGAATTACATGTTTGTGAGAATCAAAACATAGAGACAATGTTGTGTCGTATTAACAAGCCTATTTATCATTTTAATAGCGAAAAAGACTTATGTGAGAAAGCAGAAAACTCCAACAGCTGTCTAACTGTTATGAATAAATGCAAGAATATTTTAGTTTCAATCAACAAACCCAATAAATACTTTTATTTTTGCTGCAACAATTGCCAGTACAAGATATTATGTGAACAAAAACTTATGGCCATCCAATTAAATAACACCGGAATCATATCAATTGATCAAAATTGTTTGATAAAATCATCAGAATTTTATATTCAAACTTATAGAAAGAAAAACAATATATTGCAAATAACACCTGATATGAACACATCATGGTTATCACCTATCAATAATTTAGTAAATTTATCATTAACGGACCTGCCAGCCGATGAGAGTACAAATAATATCACATCAAATATTATCAAGATTGAAGAGCAAATTAACAACATCAAAAAGATTGCTCCAGTCATCGATGGTATATCTTATCACGATATACATCATTATGCGATGATTTATCTCGCCATGGTCACCATACTGGTGATCGGTGGCATCTTATTCTGGCGGGCAAGGCGGCGAGCACGGGGCTCACCGTCTCAACAACAGCAGCAGGGGTCTCCCGCGCGAGCTAGAGGCTCGCCACTACAGCAGTCGCCGGTGTCGTCGACGCGAGCCAGAGGCTCGCCTCTCCAGCGGCCGCTGGGGCCGGTGGCGCGAGCTAAGGGCTCGTCATTGCAGCAACAAGTGTTAGTGAAAAGTGATAGTGAAAGTGCAAAAAGCAAAAAGTGTGATCGGTCCACTTCCCCAAACAACACTCTATCAATGTTCAATGTATAATCTCCCCCTGTGTTTAGCATTTAAGATCATATATTGTAATATCATCATCATTAGATATAAGTTCTTATTGTTTATCACCTTGTTTAGTTTTAGATCATTATCACATCATCAATATCATCTTTTTGGCCTGGGAGCATGTACGGGCTAGCCGTACATCCTGACTCAGCGCTTTACACGATCCTATTTCATTATGTCGACAAGAACATCTTGACCCAGTTGGTCTGCGCTCGCGGCTCGTGTAAAGCGCTCGGGGTGTACGCGCTATATCAATTAATCTCATTATCAATCAACTATCAAATATATCAATATCATATTATCATCATTAGTTTATAGCAATCAACAATAAAGTGATCAAAGGCAATAACTTGTTTTACATCATCAGTAGAAACTATCAAACTATCAATTTATCAGCTAAAGGAGTGTATGGGATATCATACCATATCAATCAGCAGCCCATACAGTTGAATAGCAGTGGTTCAAATTATCTCGATAACGTCTTTATTTTTTCAAAAATGTCATAAGAAATGTGAATAATTTCTAGCTCTTCAATGTAGCACTGACCCTGGTAAAGAGGTGAGTTTTTATTGAACGGAAATAGCTTTTGGCAGCCAAGCAAGGTTTTTTGCGACTGATGATTCATTTTGTCAGGCTTATAATATTCACTCATAAATGTTTAACCACGTTGCACGTCACATGTCTTTTATCGTTTGGTCGATCCAGAATGCATTACTCGAAAATCCATTACATACTAAGTAATGGATTTTCGAGTAAAATAATATGAAGTAGGCTGTAGATACGCTATCTCTACCATACAAATATTTTAACTTTAATGTAAACTGTCTAGCTTTGCTTTAAGACAACTCTTTTACTATACAATCATTAGGCATAATTCCAATTTCATCTAGTAAAAAACTATTTCAATATTTTTTATGAAAAATTCGTAGATATTAACTCTACATCGAATTTGACACGTATACAAAGTACGTTTGTATTTGAAGTAGTTAGTTAATTGAAATAATAAATATAATTTTACTTTTATATTTAACTTTCATTTTATCCTAAACTTATCTCGAACGAAACGTTAAAAAACTTTTACATTCGCAATAAAATCTCGCTCGGTAAAAAGAGAAATAACACAATCGTTAAGAAAAAACATGTAAACAGGGCCGGCCTCGCGCTAATTTTAACCAATATTTCGGAATATTCTCGCGCCACCACATATAAATATTTAGAACGAGCTTGTCTATCCAGTGGGTGGGAAGTTGCATACCTTTGCAGCTACAAGCCTTCTAATCTCGCTTTCAGACGAGCTAATGATCAGCTGGGGTATAGTTACCTAATTATCGCTTATTAATTAATTATCTACCTATTTAGTACTTCCTAAATTATAAAAATATATATTTTAAAATACCTTGATGATGATGATGATGACCTTAAATGACCTTGACTTGAATATTATATCGGGATCTCATGATAAGTTTGACTTATTGTAGGAACGCTAGATATACAAAGCAGTCCTAAAAAATAACCTCCTATCTTAATGTTACCCCAATAAATCTACGTATTGGAGAAATGTAGTTAAGGCTTTCTAGAGCAATGATAGATTTTTCGTTATAAAGACAGAAATACATAATCTATACTAGTCCATTTACTAGGACAATGTTTATATTGCACGCCTCATAAGCGAAGCGTTAAGGTGGGTACTACTGTCACTTCGCGCAAAACATCTGATTTTTCAAACTTAAAATGTCTTTATGTATCATACATTGCACTTGTAAGATAATACATACACACACATATTAAGAAAAAACACTATTTTTAACGTTCATGATATTTTTGATGTCATTTTTGTTATTTAAACTAGTTAAAAAACAGTTTAAAAAAGTTCTGTCTTGGACGTCCGTGTGTCTGTATGTGCGGATCCTTTTTCTTGTTAACACGATAGCGACCGAAATACTTTACTAATCGAGTCTTTTTTTTTCTCTTACGCTTGAGTATGCTCAGGAATAGAACCCTTTCATTTTTCAGGGTCTGATTCGATGTGGTTTAATTGTTATTAAATAAACAAAAATAATAATTAATAAATATTTATTAAAAAAAAATTATGAGGCGTGCACTTTTGGATTTTCCAAATTATTTAAATTTACCCGCCACACACATCAACCTACGTGTGTCATTGTGATGTGTGTCACTGCATATGAACCGTAATAGTTGAAATTTTCGAAGATAATGTATTTATTTTATGTCGCCGCAAGGTTACTGCTATAACAACAAATAATAAAAAATAAAGTTTAAGCAACGGTTGGCGCGGTTACAAATTGGGTGGGTGATTTTTTTTAACGTACGGAACACTTTGTCAGTTGTCTGACTCGCATTTGACGGTTTTTTTAATGATCTAAGCTCTTTTGTCTTCTTCTTTTCAAGTTTCCCAGAAACAGAAACAGGCTAGTGTTTATTGACATTCAAGCTTGAAATAAAAAGAGATAAATAAAACCACAATTAGAGGAATAACCTTTATATTCATTTCTGTTCAGTTTCACTCTTAAACTATGCGCTTAAGGCTACGTTACACCGTGTGCGGCATTGAAAATGTCAATATGAGTAAAATTATACAAAATGTCACTGATTTATAAAACCATAGACAGTAGAACATGACTTCAAAAGTGGTCCACAAGCAACATAATTTTTAAAATATCTAAAAATTAAATATCAAATTAAAAAACACACAATTTTATTGTATATTCGTATCTTTTAAAAATAAACATGCGTTCATATAATCATTGACTGACAAAACTCTTAATAGAAACGATTAATATAAAAAATGTTGCAAATATGTAAAACACTAGACTTGTACTTACAGATGTTATAATCAACAATATTACTCTTCAACTTTTATTTATAATCTATACCTTAAACAACTGTCAAAATGGTTTCAAACAATTTATGAGAACATCAAAACAGCACTAGACGGTACTCCATAACTGTGGTATGTAGAATTTGAAAAATCTTTTATTCAAAACATTAACATCGTTAAAAAATTACCACTTAACATCTAAAACCCTTTGAATCGATTTGATCACTGTGAAGAGGTATTTTCGATACGTTGTCAATTTAAGTTTAATTTATACATTACGATAATAACATAAGTACCAATTAATAATTTATATCAATCAAACCGACACGCATTTAAAAACATTTTTTGCAAATTGTACTATTTACAACCTCGTGTTAAATTTGGTAACAAATATTGAATATAATCATCAAAAATGCAACCATAAATAATTAAAATAAAATTGTGATGTCTATGCTTAAAAGCTGTGCACGTAAACAAATTATACTTTTGTCGAAAAAGCCATAGAGGTAACACGTGTGTTACGTAATAAAAAATCCATATCAATAAAAAAAAATAAAAACACAAACATTCTAATATATTCGTTTAACACATCAAAAAATCTGCACGTAATAAAATTAAAGCAAATTCGAAGCAAACGAAATAAATCTCAAATATTAAAGTGAAAACACGACATACATCTATAATAATAAAACGACTCATACACAAAATACATCACTCTGACATACGCTAAAGTATACATTATCTTAATTCCTTGTTCATTCATCGAGCACAAATCCTACCTTAACACAATTTTGTTAGCGCATCACAGTTTTTTAAACAATTCACTGGAGTTGGGTAAATTACGACTTTTGGTCTATTACTCATTAAATATTAAAAAAAAAAGATTTCTATATTCTATTGGCACATTTATATAGTATTTGCTTTTTTAGCATGACACCTTTCAAATTACATTTTCATAGTTAATTTTACGACTGTACCAACTCATCATTTCCAAGAGGTGTCTACGAATCTATTCACAACTATTACATGTATTTATAATAATAAAATTGTTCAATGAATTTTTCAACTGCAGTGAATCGTCCATAATCCACCCAACACAACAATACAGGCACATCTAGCTAACAAAATACAGCCTTCACATCATCTCACAAAACACCTATGACTATAAATTACTGCGTAATTATAACTTATTATATTATCTTAAATCTATTTTAATTCCCGTTTGGCTTCTTTCAAGTTGAACCACAACTATGTCTTGTCATATTTATTCTACATTATATAAAATGCCTTATTTTGGTATCGCTGTTATCTCAAAATAATAATTAAAGCTATGGAATCTGCACTAAAATAGACATTAAATACATCAATTTGTACTGCTTTTGCTTATGGTACTGAATAAAGGCTAGAAAGGGACAGATATATGTGACTAAATGAAGAATCTAGAATGTTGGTACTAATTGCATAGTTCCAGTAAATTTTAATAAGTTCAATATGAAGTATAGCCACCAATAAGCCTTTCATAATTTATAAAAACGCATAATATAGTTGTTTCGTTTTAACTCTTTTTCAATACCATAAGTAAGAAGAGGACATACTAAAATATAACATTATTATTTAGTACACTTTCTATTGCTTTATTTACCGTTCTAAGACTGTATAGTATTTCAATTTGACGATAGCTATTTTATCATCTTAAGACTCGAAAAGTTCTGCATTTCGAATCTAAGATTTGAACCCTAATCTACATAATAATATGGTCTTAAAATAAAGTCAAAAAAGAGTTTGTATTTTCATTCATGTTTTAAATATAACTGATTTTACAAAGTATTCTATCCTGCTCTAATAAAGCGAACATCTTAACGATAGAAAGAGATACATATAGTTTGCAACACTGTGAAAAAAAACAGTGCATTTATTTTACATTGCTCTCGTAAACTATAGTAAATGGCTACATATATTTCTGTACATTTACAATACAACAGTAGATACTAAAGTCAAATTGAAATACTATAATTAAATTCGTATCTTTACAAAACCCGAACTTAGTCCAGGAGCCTTCATCAAAGGAGCGCAAATTTATAGTATGCGGCAAATTATTAGGCACTCACTTCATGACTTGCGAAAATAGATATATTTAGAATTAATTACAAAAAAAAAGTTATTTTTTATTTATAGAAATGACTGAAAAAAGTGAAAAATAATAGAGTATTTGAAACTTGTTCAGTTTCGATAGTATTTTTAAATTAATTATTTACCTGTATGGGTACCATTTTATATGCCATGGTATTTGTACAATAAAAATGCGCTCCCGAATCCCGAAGGCCTCCACATTTGAGCAAAAATGGACAGTTCGTTACATAAAACTATCTTACAATTAATAGTAATCCATTTGTTTTGTGAAAAATATTATACTGAGATCCCTTTGAATGTTCTTTAGTTTGATCAGAAGAAATACTGTTAAATACATCTATGTAATATCTACTATATTGTCCTATCTTACACAATACACAAGACATACTTTTAGTTCACCTTTTTTATTAAAACGCGAGCGATGCGTTTTAATGTGCAACATTTGTTCCAACATTACAACTATACCTTGGGCAGACCATTTAACAAAATCAACAATTTAGCAAAGGAAGACGAACAAAATTTAGATTCCGGAAGACCTAAAACGAAATAAAAATACAATTTTTTAACTTTTTTTTCTATATGGCAACAAAAACACCAAGTTCTGCACTAAACCAGTCACTATACACCAACCGACGCACCAAACAAACGTGCACATTTAAGTCTATTACCACAATTGTTTCGCCACTCACTTATTTCGACACTACACTTTTGTAATTGTTATTATCTTCTTGTTAAAAATGCGGCTACATCACGTTGTTAGCTTGTTTTATTTCGCTATTATTGTGTGTGTGTCGTCATTTTTGTGTTGATCTCGTGGTACAGGGGAATCACATATTGTTGCCTCTTAAATTTAATAGTTTGCAGTTCTATAACATGTACCAAGTATAAATAATAAGCTTTTAAATAGACAGTTTCCAATTATGAATAATGTAATGATACAACAAAAAACCCTCCCAACTATCGATTCGTGTACGAACTCGATCG
Source organism: Colias eurytheme (assembly GCF_061535395.1). Lineage (NCBI taxonomy): Eukaryota > Metazoa > Arthropoda > Insecta > Lepidoptera > Pieridae > Colias > Colias eurytheme. The sequence goes on along the minus strand of NC_142999.1, from coordinate 3,757,805 downwards.
ATTCTTTAAAATCCATTCTTTTCAACCATTAATTATGTAATGAGACAATAAAACCCCTCCCAACTACCAATCAAGAGCTCTAAACTCGATCAATTCTTCTATCGAGAAGACAAAACACACTACCCCTGTACCACGAGACCGTATCCAAACACTTTAACGACACATAAACGACACTATCACTGCATTTAGCGACACGTGAGCGATGAGTGGCGCGTGGTCGCTCGAAGGCCTCAAAAGAAGCCGATCAACTCCTACTCGATGTTCGTCCGCGGCCCGTCGATGGGCATCGTGTGCAACACTTCGTCTAATAACTGCAGCGCTCTGGAATATATTATATTTACTTAATCAATTGATTATATAATATTCAATGTATTCAGAACAGACATGTTAAATTAACTATCTATTCTTTGCAATTAGTCACACAATCTGGTCACTAAAACTTAAAAGGAAAGGGGCTTTTACAATTTGTCGACAATTTTACCAAACCCACTTATAAATATAGCGAAAAGCGATTAAAACCTACCTTGTACTATTACAAATACCTGTAGAATAAAGCCTTGTATTCATGGTAAACATTAGTTAAGTAATAAATGATTAACAATGTTGCTAGAGACTTTGTTTAATTTAACCATATTATGTCTCTCTCCATAATACACGGGTACCACCAGAAGGAAGATACCCGGTCCTTTGGAAGGCTTACGTGGGGACACAGGTCCAACACGCAGAGGCCCTTTAGAGAATTTAATGTGTTGTGGGACACCAGCCGCAACCTGCCCATGACTGCACTATAGAGATACAGCCCTGGGCAGTCCGCGGCCAATGTAGGACTATTGCAGAAAAATGGAAATTAATAAAACTGGGTTATGGAAGGGGATGTTAGAGCCAGCGCGCACGAGCAACCCTGTCTCCGCAACTATTTTGTCTCTTCCATCAATTTGTATGGGGAGTTGCGTCGCTACGTGCGCGCACTTTCATACTAGCCCATGGGTGGGAGAGACAAAATAGTTGCGGAGACAAAGTTGCTCGTGCGCGCTAGCTCTTAGATGGACTGGTATATTGGGTCTATAACCATATTATTATTATTATGCTACTATTTATTATCAAAACCACTTACCTATGTAAATGCACCTCAACCCAGCAAGGTGTCTCCTTAATAGAACTCCGGGGGTAGTCCGGCCCCCAGCCCTTAACAAACGACAGCCGTACGATACACAACCTTCGTAAATCGTCCACACCTATACCCGCCGCTGCTGATAGACCTGCAAATAAATTATTTTTTGAAGTGAAACAAAACTTTTTTGAGTGGGTTGGACAAAAATTTAGTGTAACATTTTTGCGTTACGCCGTACGCGTGACATTTTTGCGTTACGCTGTACGCGTGACATTTTTGCGTTACGCCATACTCGTGACATTTTTAAGGTCATAAAGAAGTTTCACTTCTTACGCACTTTCTTACGCATACATTTTTTTTTATTGTTTTATTACAAACATTATCAGTATATGCAAAACTACAAGTTACAAAGAGCATAGTACTTCCGACAGGACATTCTGTATAGACAAATGTTTGAATGGCTTCTTTGGTAAATTTTGACTAAACAGGTAACCGATAATCGTTTTTACGACATTAAATAATATAGCGGAAAACGCGGGTTCAAATCACGCCATGTGATCGATTTTTCTATTCTTTCAACATTTATATCATATAATATTACAAAACAAATTTTCTCGAGATTAGGAGATAAAAATATTAAACTGTACGTTTAGTTTTTTCACAAAGTATTCCATTTCATTATAAAATTATACTGAAAGATTATACGCTCATTTTTATCGGATTTAATAACGCATCCATTGTTATGGCTGTGGTGATGACGATTACAGTGGTGATGATATAGTGGTGCTGTCAATAGTTGATGCCATTACAAATAGTGACTGATGACGTCAACTATGAAGACGAAGATGCTGCCACAATATACAGATACAACCAGTAGGGAAAATTCATACAACATTTTTGAAATGGCTCACATACACAAGAAAGCGTGTTTACGAGAATCGTAAGGGTATTATGACAATTGACAGATATAAGAATACCCTTAGACACGCTTGCTTGTGTGCGTGAGCCATTTCGAACGTTTTGTATGAAGTTTCCCTACTGTATTTTAATTAATTTATTTATTTATAACACTTCATTGTACAAAACAATGTAGGAAATGTGGTACAAATTAATGAGGTACATACAAAAATTTTGCACAATAGGCGGTCTTATTGCTACACAGCAATCTTTGTCAGGCAACCTGGTAGGAAAGGAAATGTGAGAAGAATAAGGATAGCGCAAAAAAATGTATGTATGTATATTGTGCTGCTGCTGTACTCACACTTGTTCATCCCGGGGTGCGCGGGCTGTATGTGCCCCGCCACAGCGGCGGCCTGCGCCGCGGCGGCCGCTTGTGCGGTCGCGGCCTGCGTCTGCATCTGACGGTGGCACTGTCGCAGGTCGAACACCTGAACACAATATATTATCATTTTAAATTTTTATTTTTAAAACTTCTTTATCGGGGTTGGAAAAAAATTTAGTGTAACATTTTTTCGTTACGCGTGACATTTTTCCGTTACGCGCCATCTTTTTCTTATCCCTACCACGCGTGATTCGACGTATTTCTGTAAAGTTGCATGTAGTAAATTATTTTTTGAAAAATAAAGTCATAAAGAAGTTTCACTTCTTACGTGTGTACACTAGTACACGCACACATTTTTTTTAAAGTATTATGAATTATGATACATAGAATTTATAACAATGGCTTCCATACTAGGATTCCTTGTGTCGTGGTAATAAACACAACAACACATTATATAATGTATGTTTCTTTTTTTTATCTACTCTGTATTTGTATACCTAATTATTTACATCTATAAGAATACTAGATACAATTCAGTATGTTATGAAGTAAGTAATGAGTGTTTGATTGTGTAAAGAGCTTCACAGATTTCCGATACACATGGGTTAATTTTGTAGATAGATGAAAGGTTAAATTGATGCAGTTTTGATGAATAAATTTCGGGTATCTATATAAGCATGTTTGAACAGTGACTGCGTGCGCGTGCGTATGTATGCGTGCGCGTATTTATGCAATTTACGTGTACGTGCATGTGTGCGTATGTATGCGTGTGCGTATTTATGCAATTTACGTGTACGTGCATGTGTGCGTATGTATGCGTGCGCGTATTTATGCAATTTACGTGTACGTGCATGTGTGCGTATGTATGCGTGCGCGTATTTATGCAATTTACGTGTACGTGCATGTGTGCGTATGTATGCGTGCGCGTATTTATCCAATTTACGTGTACGTGCATGTGTGCGTATGTATGCGTGCGCGTATTTATGCAGTTTACGTGTACGTGCATGTGTGCGTGTTCACCTTGATACAAGCGGACGGGTATATCTTATGCACGGCGTCCCCGGGGGCTCTGCCCGCCTCCCGGTCGAGGTAGTACGACTGCACGAACACAGAATGGTCGGATAAACAGCGTAACCACACGTCACCTTCACCGCGCAGGTCCAGCTGCACGCCTTTGCCGATGTGGAGCCTGAAATACATACAAAATTACATTATTATATTGTTTTTTTTTTTTTTTGGGTAATCTCATGTTTATTTGTTCATATTTACTGTACAAGGGCAAGGGTCCTGGACACCTCATATACTTTTCTGTAGCTTATTTAATTTACAATTTTATGTATGTTTTAAACTGCACAATATCAACCGGCATAAAAAACTTGTAACACATAAAACAAATAATATTCCCATCAAACAACATATTTGATGAGTAACTTACCTCGCTCGCTCACTCTGCTCTGTTCTATGTACATTACTTAACGCACCCAAACAGAATCGATTACCACCTGACGGATCTACGTAACCATCAACCTATAACAAAGTATTTATATTTTAGCACTTTATGATTCAAATGAACTAAGGAATGATAAAGAAAATTAGGAATTAAAAATTAGGAATTAATTGGAAAATTTCAGATATATTTAAGCACAATATTCTGCTAAACTTACGGGTTTTTTAAATAATTTATACGATATCGACATCGCCCCGGTAAGACGAAAGGCGCAGGTTCGAATCCGAATCGTGATAGATTTTTTTCTGCTCTTTAAAAATTTAAACTTTATACGATAATTAAGTTTCCTTATGGACTTTAAAACCAAAATTAATTTTGCTACTCTCCAATCTACCCACCACCACCAAAAAAAAATACCACAGAATAAATAAAAAACAGATACAAACTCACAGTAACATTCGGCCTACTGGACGGCACTTTGAACGTTTCGCCAACTTGCGTGTCCAACTCGAAGTACGCGACCGAACACCAGTATTCTGGTGCAGGTTGACTCGATAGTAAGCCACCGGGGTTGCCGTTGTCTGTAAAGTAAATTAATACATAATATTGTAAGAAATTAAAAAAGCGAGAGAGGCCGGTTTAAATATTAGTTTGAAATGTAATAAGAATGTACTGCGATTCTACACAGCTACCTAATTGGTGTAGGTAGTAACAAATCGCAGCGAGTCAACGACTATTAGCAAAGTGAAGGTAGTTGGGTCGAACGTCGTATAAACAACGTCCGAGCCCCTAAGCCCCTAGATTCGTAAGAATGCGCCACGAGTCAATTGAACGCGGCAATTTATAGTATGCGACAGCTAAGCATGTTCGGACAGGAAACAGTGACAACTATATTGACAACTAGTAACTACTCATCCAAGAAAATATTAAATCAAAAGTTATGTCTAACATATTTGCTATTGACAGCATTCTAAAATTGTAAATAATTGAAAATTTATCAATAAATTCGTAACGCATATGCAAACATGCATTCTCTCGTCATACAAATCTATATCGCTCCGGAATGGCGAAATACGCGGGTTCGAATCCCACCACGTAATCGAATTTTTACTATTCTTTAAATTTTTTTTATATAGTTCAATGAAAAAACATTCCTTTCAATGAAACAAATGGCCCTAAATAACATCACTTCTCAAAAAAATTCTTGCAAAATTAATTTTACTTAGAAAAATTTTCTAATAAAAATAATATATCTTACAATAATGATGGTGATGCGCGGGCGCATCGACGGGCGGCGCGGCGGGGGGAGGGGCGAGACTCTGCGTGTACGTCAGCGTGTTGTTGCCCGTCCATGTGCCTGACGAACATACACACAGACATAGTAATAGTATGTATAGATAATGTCTGATAGAAAGTTTGTTACAAATATAAAAAGAAAATATTTCACTTACAAAATATATATACTATAAAAAACCGCGAGGTCGGGTTAAATATTAGTTTGAATGTAATAAGAATGTACTGCGATACGTCACATCACGTCACGTCACGTCACATCACGTCACGTCACGTCACCTACCCTGCTGGTGCTGCGTGCGGTGCGGCAGCGGGCTCTGCTGCGGCGGGCTGGTCGGCGCGAAGCCGTTCTGCTGCGGCTCCGGGGGTGAACCTGCTGTCACCGCGACTGATGTTACCGTGGATACCGGCACGGTGCCCACTGAAATTGATTATTCAACGTGAAATGTGTGTTTTAGATGTATGGTATTTTTTTACAGACGTGAAATGTGTGGAAATGTATTTTGAGTAAAATATGTGAAATAAATATATGGTGTTATATTCTATAATGAGAGTTGTACTGTTGAAACTTCATTTAAGATTTTGAAGGGAATTTAGAACACAAAAGGAAAAGAACATAGACTTCATAAATATCTAATTACCTGGCAATGTTTGCGTCATTTGCGTGTTGTCAGTAGTTGTCTGTTCTGACGTAAAGAAAGTATTGTTTGTCCCATCGATTATGGGAGTGGTGCCACCTGGCGACATACTAACTGGCATAGCCGCTGAAATATTTAATTAACCAATTAAGTATTTCATAAATAGTTGGTCCTGTACAAGAAAATAATAAACAAAAGTGATCAGCGTCAAAAATACGTGCAAAATAAAAATGTAAAAGCTTACAATGATTCATTCTCCACATAGTACGCGCGTCCATAGTATCAGGCGGTTCTAACTTCGGCGCGATCGCCCTTTGCTGTGCCATCACCATTTGTGAATTCTGTATTGACATTCCTTGACTTATATTTGGCATTTGGGGAGTGCCGGGAGACATTTGGTTAGGAGCTGAAGCCATTCTAGGTGAAGCCATCTGTGGCACATTTGTCCCCATTTGTGGCGTGCCGGGACCCATTTGTGGCGTGCCTGGTCCCATCTGTGGTGTTCCTGGCCCCATTTGCGGAGTACCAGGGCCCATTTGCGGTGTCCCAGGTCCCATTTGCGGAGTTCCCGGCCCCATCTGTGGTGTACCTGGCCCCATTTGAGGTGTTGTTCTACCCATTTGCGGTGTCCCTGGTCCCATTTGGGACATTTGATTGTTAGGGTGGTTCATCATTTGATTGCCAGGCGAATGGCCCATCTGTGGCGGGGCAAGGGGCGCGCCGGGACGTAACGGCGGCCGCGGTCCGTGCGGCGAAAACATGTTGGGAACGCCATCAGGCGCTATTGACACGAAAATGCAAAACAAAATTATAACGCTGCGCAAATAAAAAGGCACATAGAGGACAAGAATCGCAAAAACAAACAAAACAAAATATAAACAAAACAAGCCATAGATTTCCAAATTCCACATATTGAAAGTTTAATTACTACAAATAATTTTTTAATTATAGATATCACTGATTTATAACAATTTATAATGTTCAATAAGAAAACACAAAGTTACTTTTAGCAGAAGTTAATTATGTACATTTCAATTTATTTACATTTACAATAACTGGAAATCTAGGCTTACACACATAAGAAAATATCTTACTTTGTCCCTGATTAATAATAATATTAGTTGGTTGAAACTGTTGATGGTGATGAGCTATAGTCGAGTGGGGGTGTCTTGGGCTGGTTGCATGATGCTGTATAGTCACAAGTTCTCCGTTATCCATGTCCATACCGTTCCCACCAATGCCTGCTGTATATTCATCTTTAACCAACCTACTAGGTCCTGATTGAAGTGTGAGGTTGGATAGATCTAAAAAGGTTAACATAATAATGTACAAACAATAATTAATAATTTATAATCAAACATTGAAGTACTTAAAAAGATGTATTGATAAGGTTCAAATCTGTTTATGGCATATGAATAAAAAATAATTGACAAATATCTACTATGACAATAATAAATTAGGCAACATTATAGTAATTGATATTGGACACACACAATACAATATTGAATTAAAAGAACAATAAGATTAATGAAAGCACTAACAGTATGAATCCAATTAGTAATATAAAACTGCAAAAAATCAATATAATAAAATACCCTTTACTAATAATTAACCCATTGACCACCGAGCGGCCCGATCGGGCCGAGACACAATAGATTTTCTATTGTGTCTGTGATCCGAGGACTGACGGATTAAATAACACCAAAGGTAATGACTAATATTATTAATTACTAGCTTTCCCGTGGGATTTCCGGGATAAAACCTATCCTATGTCCTTTCTCGAGTATCAAAATATCTCTATACCAAATTTCATGCAAATTGGTTCAGTAGTTAAGGCATGATTGAGTAACAGACAGACAGGTAGAGTTACTTTCGCATTTATAATACAGTAGCACCTCTATAAGTCGAATATCAAGGGAGACGCCAAAAAATTCGAGTTATAGAGTTTTCAACTTATGGAGGATTTCGACTTAGGCGGATTTTGATTCGACATAAAGAGTTTGAGGTTTATTCTTATAAATTTTGAGTTAGAGAGGTAAAATAAATTAAAATTCAACTTGCAGAGGTCACAAACATGTTTTTATTTACATATTATAAATCAACATTATTTCAAATCATTTTAAAATAAAAAAGAGGCATTAAAAAGTCAGTATTTTTTGAAGTGAAACTTCTTTATCGGGGGTGGACAAAAATTTTGTGAGACATTTTTTGCGTTACGCCGCGCGCGTTACATTTTTTGCGTTACGCCGCGCGCGTTACATTTTTTGCGTTACGCCGCGCGCGTTACATTTTTGCGTTACGCCGTACTCGTGACTATATACATGTTATATTAAAGTGATCAGCAAAATCAAAGGGTTTGTTTTAATTCTAATTCCAGTGAATTTCTAAAAAAAGTAAATAAGTAATTATATCTATTTTTCTAATACTTAGGTGTAATAATGGTATTTATTTTTCTAAGTTATTTATGATTAACCTCACTTTTTGATTGTATTTTTCAATACACTAACACGTGGGTGGAATTATGGTATCAATTTTTTCTAATACTTGAATGTTGATTGTGGTATTTATTTTTCTAAAATTGTATTTAAAGTTAACCTCAGTTTTTGATTGAATTTTTTAAAACACCAACACGTGGGCGTGATCATGTTATTTATTTTTCAAGTTATTTAAGCTTAACCTCTGTCTTAATATGTATATATTATGTACTATGTGCGTCATTAATTTCTGACTGTTTCGAGATTTGGTGAAAAATAAAACAGTGTGTAAATAAAATTAAACAATTGAGTAAAAGTATAATTTCATAGATAACACGTTGAGAAGTTCCCTGTATAAATATATAATATACATATCTTGTATAAATACATACATAATATGCCTATAGATCTTTACTCAATTGTTTTATTTTATTGATTTTTTACAAATTTTATTTACACACTATTTTATTTTGCACCAAATTTCGAAACAGTCAGAAATTAATGACGTACATATTATATATACATACTTACGTTTTAATATAGAATATTTTTTTTATTTTACAACCTTTACAACTTGATCATTAGGAATTTATTACCTCTATTGTTCGAACAAAAATAAGTTACCGACTTTAAGAACGTGCCGACAATGTAAGTACACTATTGATTCTTAGAAAACATTTTAGGAGTATACGATAATAAATCTATGACTCACGTAAACACGTGTTTGCTTGATTGGTGTCAGGTGTTCAATTATAATTTTATGAATTCAAAATTTATAAGAATAAACCTCAAACTCTCTGTCCAATCAAAATCCGCCTAAGTCGAAATCCTTTATAAGCTGAAAACGGCAGTGGCCGGCGTAAATATTCAAATAGGTAGCAAGGAGCGAAGCGACAAGCATCTTAGGTTAACTTTTGAACTACCGCACGAGCCGAGCGAGCGAAGCGAGCGAGTTGCAGCAGCGGCCGGTGTAAATATTTAAATAGGTAGCGAGGAGCGAAGCGACGAGCATCTTAGGTTAACTTTTGAACTACCGCACGAGCCAAGCGAGCGAAGCGAGCGAGTCGCGGCAGTGGCCGGCGTAAATATTCAAATAGGTAGCGAGGAGCGAAGCGACGAGCATCTTAGGTTAACTTTTGAACTACCGCACGAGCCGAGCGAGCGAAGCGAGCGAGTTGCAGCAGCAGCCGGTGTAAATATGTAAATAGGTAGCGAGGAGCGAAGCGACGAGCATCTTAGGTTAACTTTTGAACTACCGCACGAGCCGAGCGAGCGAAGCGAGCGAGTTGCAGCAGCGGCCGGTGTAAATATTTAAGTAGGTAGCGACGAGCGTGTGACTAACGTATTTCTTTAATATTGTACATAGTAAATTATTTTTTGAAAAATAAGGACATAAAGAAGTTTCACTTCTTACGTGTGTACTCTAGTACACGCACACATTTTTTTTTTGCTTTAGATAATTTGGTTGTTCTCTAGCATTTTATAATCTATAAAGAGCAAAAAATTCCTATTTTTGAAAGATACTGGTTTTTTTTTTAAACTTTCGTAAGGTATCCAATGCGGTTCTTGCCTTTTTGATGGAAACCCATGGAGCGCATGTACTATTCACGTCTTCTATGTCATCTTAATCATTAGTATCGGTTTTCTGAGCTACTGAATCGATAATTTCGTCATCAGATAGTTAACGCAAACACGTGTTTTGTCGTTCGTGTCAATTAATTATCGTATACCTACTCCTAAAATGTTTTCTAAGAAACAATAGTGTACTTGCACTGTCGGCAAATTCTTAAAGTCGGTAACTTATTTTTGTTCGAACAATAGAGGTAATAAATTCCAAATCATGAAGTTATAAAGGTTGTAAAATAAAACGTTGCTATGTTCGAGATACAGAGGTCAAATTTGATTTTTCGAGTTATAGAGTGAAAATATGTACCAAAATGGCTTGGAGGGACTCGGTGATTATTTCCACTAACAGAGGGTAAAAATTTCAAGTAATAGAGGTTTTCGGGTTTCAAGGGAAGGGAACAAGACATTTTTTCGAGATTTGGAAGTTTTTGACTTATCGAGGTTCGACTTAACGAGGTGCTACTGTATTAATATGGATATTATGGATTATCTTACCTATTCCAGGAGATACCACTCTCTCATAGTGGTAAGGGTTCACGCAGACTGAGTCACACTTTAAATCAAAAGCAAACTGACAAAATTTCACATGTTTTAACTCATTTTTGTGTAGATCAGGCCAGCGCCATATCCTTGCATAAATCACATGTGGAAAACCTTTTCTACCAGCAACCTAAGAAATATATTATTATATAAAAAAAATATATGCTACGTATTTATGTATTAATAAATTTTCATTAGTAACTGAAAAACCTAATTGAAAATGGTTAAATATGTGTCAGATTTGAAACCTAGCAGTCTTTTCACTAACAGGAATAAAGTCTTATAGTGTAAGTTTGTAGCTAAAACTGAACAATAACTTCTAAAACTCACATGAATGTAAGATATCATTGAGTACAAGTGTTTACTGACCTGCAATCGACCATCTAATGTGCGCTGTATGGTCACACATTTACTTGGATGTGCACCATTTGTTGTAATTGCAGTTATTAATGAATCCAGTTCATCTCTCTTCTCTTTCAACTTCTTCACCAGCGATTCTATGGCGCGTTTTGAAAACCCTTCACTCTCACCACCTTGCCGGTGGCACATCAACGAGTGGACTATACTCAGGCAGGCATCCGCCGAAGTTGGTGCCGTAGTGTTCATGTCTAAAAAGTGAACAATTATGTTAAAGCGACAAGGAAACGATCAATAATCATTTAAAGAATCTCACATTCAAATTGTCTCCACAATCTAACTAATTTATTCACAATTTTGCATTAATTGTAACCAAGACGATGATGATTAAATGCAAAAATAGTAGATCTATTTATAACGATTGAAAATAATTAGAAATACATTAATTTACCGACGAATATCAGCCATCGATTAAGTATTTGATATAGAACTCTGATATGGGAAAATAACAATCATTATTTGTTATTTTTAATATAAAATCTATAAAATTAATATTTTTACGTAAAATTGAAGCAATGACAGTATGAGCACTGCGGTTTTTTTACATACCTGCTAATTAGAATTCTAGAGTATCTTATCTCATATATGCAACAATTTATATTAAACGAAATAGTCATGAGTAAATTATGAAAAATGATTTCCTCTAAATCGAGACGATACCAAAACAGTGCGACATTTTATCATTTACTGATCCGCCATAGACAAATTGGCTATGTGCATTTATGCGCAGGTAATTAATTTATCAATTTGTGGTGAGTTATATTATTTTTTTATAAGTATCTCAATATCTCAATATGAGATCATGCTAATAAATATTTTATAATTAAATTATACATATGTATACAAGTGTATAATGTAATATTTTTTTAGTTAGGAAGACAAGATCATTGTCACAATAATTTATTTTTATGCGTACTGATTTTTTTTACAACAATGTAATACATTTCAAATAAAATATAAAACTAGGCGATTTATTTTAGAAAAATATAAATGTTATCAACACAGGTTATCAACGTAAATCGGAACTAATATATTTCGTGGATCTAATTGTCACTTTGCTGACATTGACAAGAATTTTGACAAAATTTCGTTTTGACCACTTTGGATTTCTTTTCGAAATAAAAAGAATTTGTATTTGATTACTGTATTGTTTTTGCATATTTTACATACTAGGCTGTATTAAGATTATTATTTTCAATTGAGGTGGTCTCTATTTATATGATAGAAATGTGGGTGGACTCCCCTTGTTAGCTAAGTAGGATTTTTGGTGTCATGTACATAAAATTTAGAAAATTACTTGATAATGTAAAATGAAGGGTGTAGATAGTTCTCCAGCTAATAAAGAAGGGATGACAAATAAACCAATAATAACATGTAAGTTATATTGTCAAGAAGTTCGATACTGGAGTGTAAAATGGTTTTAAAATATTTGTTTTTTGTTAGGCGCGGGAGACTGGAACTTATTCTGTACGTTAGAAGCTCCTTTGGTCGCTGCAATACCACAGGATTCCTGTGAATGGAGGAGGTCATATGGACGCATCACAAAATTTGTTTATCTAGAATCCTCATTCATCAAATATAAGGACAAAGTACAATCTGAACTGAATTTGTTAAAACGTCCCATTTTTCATATTTATTGGACTGACTGTGTGGTATGTTATTATATATTTATTGGTTTTAAGTATATTTCTACATGTATAAAACATGACCTTATGATTATTAATATTATCACTTAAAAAATATTTTTATTCATATGTATGAAACATATGTTTGTAATAATCAAGATATTATTGAAACATTAAATTTTTATCCTAGAAATATATATATATTACTCAGTTACAGTAATAAATAATGCTAGTCTAGCATGAATATGCAATTAAACAGTTTATTATACATAATTACATGTAATAACTAACTAATAACTGAATTATGTGTTTTAATTACAGATATTTAATTGATTTATTTTTATTTATTCACAACATTAAAAGATAACTTTTTGTATTCTAAATTTAAATTATATTTTTTTTAACTTCAACCAGGATATAGAATATTATAAAACAACACTAAGAGAAGATATAGAAATATGGTTCAAACAATTAGAGAAAAACAATATAACAGATTGGATGGTAGTTTTAGTAGAGACTTATGATATAAGGAAGACAAACAAATTATTACCAAGAACAACGGTACTAGATAAAATAAAAGGTGATTTTGCCCTAAAACAAACAGAAGATAGATTTATTTCTGTAATAAATCCTATTAAATCGGAAGCAAGAAGTGCTGAATCATGGAGGGCGTTAGTGGCGAAAATCAGGCATTTCGTTCTAGTGGCATATAATAAAGCATTAAATAAGTTTGAGGAATATATGAGAGAACAAAGGGAACGACGAAATGATCCAGAATGGGATTTTTGTAAATATTTTATTTTACAGGTAACAAATTTTCTATAGTGCTTGTAAAATTTGTATGAAAACATATTATGCTGTATATTTAGTCTGATACTTTGCAGCAGTCTTAACTTATTTATAAATATGTATAAAAAATATCACTCCTTGTTGTATAAATTTTTTATCTCTATTTCAGGAGCAATTAGCATTTGTGCTAGAAATGCTCGGTTTATATGAGGAGGCTCTAGTCCAATACGATGAACTGGATGCACTATTTTCTCAATTTGTACTCAATTCCAATGTAACAGAGAGTCCAAAATGGCTTGAGACATTCAAGCAACAGATCACATCCTGGCAGGCCATTAGACTGACGCCCACGGTGCCACAACATTTACGGGAACTTATAATTAAGCAGAAAGCCTCTCTATTAGACTTTAGAAGCTATTTATTTATACGACAAAGTGCCATGTTGTTACTTACTGATAAGCCAGAAGAGGTAAGATATTGAGAAATTTTTAAAGAATATAAAATAATCGAGCTTGAGGCAAGATTCGAATCTGCGTCTAATGCCTAGGTGCGGCTTTTTCCTATAAGGTTAAATATCAAATTGAGAGGTTCATCTTATTTAAAATGACATTTAAATTATTACAAATTTATTTCTTAGTCATTAAGAAAACTGACTGGTTTCATTTAAGCAGCCAATTTAAAAATTAGTCTTGCAAATGTTTTTTGAATGGGCTGTAAATAACTACTTAAATTGTCTTCATCGGATATAAAAGCCAATAAAAATTGTTGATATTATTGAAGACCAATTATTTTATGAGATTAATTCTTCCAAGAACATTCTGTTTGGTTAATAAGTTTATTGTTTTATGAGCATTCCCAAATAACAATCAATTACTTGTTTCCACTTGACTAGTCACATGTGAAGAAAATACTAATGCTGAATTACAGTTAGCGGAGATCTTTAGGAAGACTTTATTTGTTTTAAAGTATAGATATTCATGATTCATTGAAATAGAACATCCAATTTTTTTTCGTTTTGGTGTTTCAGTCATATTTGAATGTGATTTTAATACTTTATTTTAATAAAATGCAAGTGGAACATGATATTTGTAGCTTTAAAAACAATAATACTTTATAAAATACTTTATTTTGTCAACATTATTAATTACTTATTAATTTTTAAGTATGTAAGTGCTCTAATTTTGGCTTACATTTTCGGCTGTATCAGTTACTAGATATCATGTATTCTACCATGCCTGCATCTGTACCTATAGAACTTGAAATTATTAATCAAGTTCTATACAGATAATTTCATCTTTCAGATAGCGTCCCGCTGTCTCACAACCATACACAACACGTTAGTGGAACTACTGCTACTAAACGCGCAATCAATAGATGGCGCTGCCGCGTGCTGGGCGCACCTCGCGTGCGTCGAGACGCTGCGTGTGTGCGAGTCGTGCACGGACATGCAAGCGCCGTTGCTGCATAATGCTAAGGATAAGGTATTCAAATTCAAATTCAAATTATATTTATTTGCAAGAATGTAGTTACAAATTATAAATGTTTTAGTTACAATATTATGTGGCTAATACATTCTACCCATTGATTGGGTGTGCAAATATTGAAAAGAAAGTTCATTAGTCTAATTATTTAAATGTACACACAATTCAATTTTCACAATTACGCGAACGCACTACGATTAACACGATTATATCACACACTTATCACACACAATTCAGTTTACACTACTTCAAAGTCATAAATTCTTCAATGTCATAAAATTGTTTTGTATGTTGTAAAATAGTAGGAATAAGGTTTAGAATTTCTGATTTTTATGGACTACAGATCTATACAACTGATGATTATGAACATATGTATAATAATGAATTTTATTACAATATTTTATTTCCTTTCGAAATTCAAGTCTGTGGTTTCAAAGATAGGTAAAAAATATTTTAAAAAGAATGACATGAATATGTATCTCTACAGACAGTATGCATAAATAAATATACTGTAATGTTAATTTCAAAAACATTTTGCACAAATGTAAGTTTACCTTGCCTTAGTTTTCTTAGCATTAGTTCTACTTATGAAAAAAATTGTACATAAAATTTTTATGCATGACATCAAAACTGAAATAACATCTGCATAATCTTCTTTTCAGCTGCACGTTTTAGGCAAACTATGCGGCCTGTTACCTGGTTCTCCGGAACCTTCATCAGAACAGCTTCACCTCGTAGTCATGCTATCAGCAGGGATGGGAGACACGGAGAACAATAACAAACAGTCTCCCACAGTTAGGTTGAAGGAAGCACTTGGGAGTAAGACAAGCTTCCAGCAATATTATTTGGAGCTAGCCGAATTGGCTATGGGCACGTATAAGCATATTGGAAGACTGAGGTTGGTAAATTTTTGTGTTTTACCTACCTTAATTTCTAATTTAATAATTAAAAATTATCAATGAAACTTTCAGATTTTCGTTTCATTCAATTTTATTATTGCTTCCTTATAAAACGATTGCTAAAAAGAATATAACATATTTCTGAGAATAAAAAATGTTTTTATTAATTACTTACCTTATTTTACTTACCTTTCTTTAAAAAAAACGTGTTTCTCATATTAAAACAATAAATGTTTACATTTCATTAGATTCGCCCGACAAATAGGAAGGGATTTAGCAGCGTTCTATTCAGAACTGGGGGAGACAAGCAAAGCAGTGGTGTTCCTTGTTGATGCACTACGTTCCTATGAAGAACAGGATTGGAGAGAACTGGCCGCTCAAACTAGACTCGAATTGGTCGCCGCTGCTAAGAAAATGAATGATTTTGATAGGTAAGCTATTTTGTAAATGTATCTTTAAATATGGATTTACAGGTTGGTTTTGTAAAGTACCCGCATTCAAAGTAAATTTATTAGGCTGATTAAAATGTTTATGCTTTTGAAAATGTAGCTCTTACAAAGATATTTGTTGAGTCAAAACATCATCAAATGTTACAAAAATAGGTTAGTTGTTCAAAAAATTATTTAAGTACTTAAAAAAACTTATTAAAATTATATTGTTCATAATAGATACACAACACTGTCAGCAAGGATAGCAAGCACAGCCGAATTAGAGATTCTAGTCAGACACTTCTATTTCGAAGAGATGATGAAATCCATTAAAGAGAACCTCACTGAAAAAGATTCCGTTCAAGCCGAGCTCAATGATTGTTTTCGTATAATCTCAGCAACTTTACTGCCGTCCGAACGTGGTGTTTATATCACTGATAATAAGGTTCAATGTCGCTTGGTCGTGGAAAGCTTTCTGCCGAAGGACGTTGTATGTACGCGGTCAGCGATCTGTGTAGATATGTATGAGGATAAGACGGACAAACAGACACCAGTTAAGAACTATAAGACTGATTTAAGTAGTGTAGGTACACAGGCTAGTCCGAAGAAGTCGAATGATGATGTTACACCTAGTAATTTTATCACGAGGTAAGTTAATCATCCAACTGCTAAAAATTAGAATGGAAAGGCTTATTAATGAGCTTCTAAATTTCAATATTTCTGAAAGTATTTATGAAAATAATAATTCTGAAATTTATACAGACTTTATTTTTATTGTGTTTATGCAAATTTTCACAATATGGCCATTTTCCAACTATCAAGTGAGAAATAACACCTATGTCTTTTCTTTTAGTATAAGACTGGACGATTTAAAACCTAAGAATCCTCTACTAGACCCTATGCACATAACCTCTAAACTGCACTACAAAGAAGACAAATCCCTCCAAAAAGCGACAGTCGAATGTCAAAACCCAAAGATGGCACTCAAACGATCGGATAGCGCTAAATACAGGAAACCATCGGCGCCAGTACGAATCAATTATGAACATTGTTTCTCAAATGAAAATGTTACAATCCGGCCAGGTGTGAATGACATTTTACTGGAGTGCATAGCAGATAAATGTGGGGCGTTCAAACTTGGTCTGGTTTGCTTACTGATTGAAGGGAAATTGGAGTATATTTCCGATGTATTGGTTAATACGAAAATGGGTTATGAGGTGGTGACACAGGGTGTTAGTGTTTATTTGAATAAGGTGGAGCCGAAAAAGGATTTGGTGGCTGGCTTGGAACATGACATGGAGTTGGTTGTTAGTAACGGAAGTTCTAGATTGCAAGAGGTAAGAAATAAATATATTTTTTATCACTTACACTGTATCTTATCTTGATGATCTATATTCATAATTTATGTAGGCATTTTAAATGTCAGAAACCCAATAGTCCAAATATAATCAAATAATGGAATAAGTAAGTATGAGCTCCAAGATCTTCACTTTTTGAATACGAGTCGAGCGTGGTTATAACTGCACAGTCTACCTGAAATGTCGGAATAAATAATATAATAATTAATCTCGTTAAACATCCGTTAAAGTTCCATCCGTTACTATTATTTATTCTCCAAACTGTCTATTAATTTTATTATTATTTCCAGAACACAATCCACCTCCGAGCGTCCACAGGGCTCCACCTCCGGTACGGAACTAACGCAGCGCTCGCCCGAGAGCTGACCATTCCACTGGAAGCCGCGGAACCGTTTCACACCACCAAGATACCACTCAGAGTCTTCGCTGTGCTGATGCCCAAGCGAGAGAAGAGTATAGAGCATACGGTATATTGTGTAACATCACCAGCTATGTACTTAACAACATATGTGAATCTAAATGAAACTAAAAAAAATAGTTTGAGAAATTTTTTGCCTCGGAGCGGGAGTAGAATTATTTTGTTTTTTATATTTATTTTTTCAATTTTATGCACTCGTTTAAAAGTTGTGCACATTTGAATTTCGGTGATTCATCTTTTGTTCAACATTTTTAATTACATCTAAGTATTTAATTACCAATTCATATTTTTTTAATGCAATGTAAAATAAATAATATGTTTATAAAATAAATAATGTAAAAATAAATAATCTATAATATTAATGTCGTATCTTCTAGGTGTGGATAACGAGCCCCTGGCTAGACACAGTAATGGAAGTGCCCCTCCACTTTTCACCCCCTATGATAGCTAGTTGGAAGCTCCTAACATCAAACACTAGGAAACTAGTGCACGTCACGCTCAAGTCGACTGTGGCACATGACATACAGTTTATACTGACGGAACCTAAGTTGGAGTGTGATGGTAATACCACGGTGTCTGACTTGAATCCGAAGCAATGTGAGACTATGGTGAGTTGTGACGTCATTGTGTTGATTTTTTTAAAGTAGTGTAAAAAGTTTAGAGATAAAATTACCATATTTTCTGAGATTATTTTTAAATTTTATACTGGTATGTAGGTATATAAAAATTTAGTCTTATGTGTACATACTTTTACACTAAATAATAGTAATAAAGAAAATACTGGTACCATTAAACACGCGAAATTTTCAGTTATTTTCTACACATATTCAAGTCATAGTCTGCTCAATTTTATATTCATCAAAATAACCACAACATTATTATTTTAATACCTACTATTCAATTTCAGACAGTAGCTTCCGACGGTACGATCGCATTATTCATGTGGGAGTTACTCAAGGACCCGCTAGTTAAAGCTGGGCCAATGAAATTGAACTTCACAGTACAATACCGGCTTGTAAAGGAAGAAGTTTCTAGAACATTCGCTTGTCCCTTCGATGTACAGGATTGTACGACGTTGTTCGTGATACGGACTAAGTTGGAGCCCGGTAAGGGGTCGGATTTCTGTAGGTCGAGTCAGGTGTGCTGCTTGCATTTGAGTGTGCAACGGGTAAGTGTCATTACAAAGTGTTATTTTTTAGTTCTTAGAAAATATTATTGTTATGTTAATAAAAATGATAGTTTGAAATTTTTCCTTTGTGCTCTTTTTTTACTGTGAGAAATAAATTGCGGTATAGTGTAAACACATTCTTTATCTTTAATATTAAGTAACTATTAAACGCGATAGTAATAATATAATCCTAATTTTTATTCGTCAAGGTACGATTTCTTAGCTAATTATTTCGCCTGAATCCTAATGGTACGGTTTAAATTTTAAAATGTAATACTTTCAGGTAAATGAAACTGATTACACATCTTTGATGTATGAAGTGTTGGCTGATCAGACCATGTGGGCTGTGTTGGGGAGGACTGCTGGTGGGTTCATGTTTTCAGCTTTTAGTGGCTATTGACTTAGAAATTAAAATGTTTTCACTACCCTAAGAATGTATTGTTATGTGTATAATTTTTTTAGATTACATCTGCAATAGTTACTTATGACGAAACAGTATACGGTACAGTACGGTAGTATTTAGTTGTATTTAAACATATTTTTCTCTCAGGTGTAATAACAATGGAGATGAATACCGGTGAACCACAATGTGTCACGTTGGATGTTATGCCGCTAGTGGCCGGCTACCTGCCGCTACCCACTGTGCGTCTTTCTAAATACATCGCCGCTAATACCAAAGGTAAACGTTTATATTGCCAATAACAAGAATACATATCAATCACATAATAGATACAATACATAAAACGACGTATACTCAATTTAAAGTGCATGTCTATAAATGTGTGGACACAGTTCGGACGTTCCGTACATATAAACCTTTTTGTTTTTATTACCTGTCCTGAATTTAAATTCCATTCTGGAATGTCCCATTATCTAAAATAGATTATTTGAATTGTTCCTATGCACATTTCTTTCTGAAAACTACTCTTATCAAGCTAATATTATCGTTAAACTTAAGAACTGTTTTATCAATATAATGTCCAAGTTTCGTACCAAAAACATAACAAATAAATATTATACATTTCCAGATCCAAAAAAGGACATATCGGCCCACCCTCGACTGGAACCGTTCAGTCCAGGACAAGTGTTCCACGCGGGAAAAACCAAACAGGTGCATGTACTCGCACCAGCACCTAAAGAGCACTTGGATATCACTGTTTAGTGATTGGTGTCAAGTGTAGTTTGACGTCTGTTTGGTGCAGTGTAGTGCGACATGGAAAATGGTTGGTGTAAAATGTAGTGGGATGTGATTGGTGAAACATGTAGTGTGACGTGGAATGTGGTTGGCGTCAAAGTGTAGTGCAACGTGGGATGTGGTTGGTGTAAAGTGTCACGTCGTAGAAGAAGTATTTGTAAAGAACTGTTTAGTATGAGGGGAGTTAAAGCAAATGGTATAGATGTTATAGGTATATTCAAATGAAAATTGTTTGAATAAGAAATTATAAGACGCATTATATTACTGGTTAGTGAATATGATTGGTTTAAATTGGATGATGATGTTATTGAGGAATATCTGTATGTATATAGATTGATTAAAAAGTGAAATATATATGGAATATTAATAACTGAAAAAATTAATCAGGAATAGTGAAATTATAGATTGAAATATGATATGAAATTTAAAAATAGCAAAGGGAGTATTATAAGATGTTGGTGATCAAACAGCAGGTATTAAAAGAAACATGCTTTAGAACATTTACATAGAATATTTTCAACACAAACGGTACAATTAAATTAATATGGATGTATTTATTAATTGTCAAATATAAGAATTTACCTGCAACTATTTCGAGCTGATTATATCTGCTTAAACTTGCTAGTTATTGGTTCTATATTGTTGAGCTTCGAAGAAAAATTAATATAATTAACAAAGCATTCAATTCTATTTAATGGTTTTATGAATATGAGAGAAAATTACAAGACTTATGCTACTTGACTTATTCCTCTTTTTGCTCAACAACTTATCTAGCATCTACACATTTGTTAAAGTTTTTTAACATCAACATGTTAAGAACTTTGATAACTCTAAAATAAACCTTATACACAAGGACACAATGACCTTAACCAGAACCAACTATCGAGTGTTCAACGAAATACAGAGACACTCAACAAAAATAAGACTTAGCGGTCACCCATCAAAAGACTTACCGCGCTTTATGTTGCTTAACTCGAAGAACGTTTTCCAATCAATAAGTGAAAGCAATGATCACTTCATAATAATAGACTTTATAAGTCACAACTTAAACTTATTCTTTCTCATTTTTTATGACATACGTTAAAAAGAGACCCAATAAAATCTATGCTACTGTTGCCATTTTCAACATATACTCTTGTTTTTGTCATATAATCTTACATATGGGCGTATTCAGAAAGAAAGCTTGAAACTTATAAGCGCTTATCGGCGCTTGTCATGTTCATATATTTTCCTGCGCGGGTTACCAGCGCTGACAAGCGCCGATAAGCGCTTATAAGTTTCAAGCTTTCTTTCTGAATACGCCCTATAAGTAAAAGGTCACTGACTGATTTTTCTGTGTAGTAGCTAGCCATAGAGTACATCGAAATTGTATATTAATAACTAGACATTATATTAATGGTAAATTATTCTGTGTGTAATGTCGGACCACTGATATTTGTGATAAATGTTTTTGTGTCGACCGTTAATCTATTTATCTCTCTTTACGCTATTGAATGTGTATAGGATAGAGCGAGAAAGGTATATTTAAGCTTTAGGTTTTCGTACAATTTAACTGGGTGCAATATTCAATCACATTTCATCTCAAAATGTCATAATAATTCAAATCATTTTGTAAGTTATTCAAAAATTTAAGCTACAGGTATTTATTAAAGCTTTTCATTCGTAAGTATTGTGTGAATTTCAATTAGGTGCTGCAATATTTAATGGTGTATCATAATAGATGGCTTCGTTTGTTTGCTCAATACCTACTAAAACTTTTTATTGGATCAAAATGTTATACTTAAAGTTAACTTGGTTGTTAACAGTTACATTACGCGGTATCTATCTATGTTATAAAAACTCTTTATTCAGGGTTTCCTTAATTTATAATCTCTCAATAGATATGTTAGTTGTCTATAGTCAATAATCATTCAGATGTTGCACATATTCGGGAGTTGATTTTATGTTAATATGATAGCTTACGGTGATTGTTATTTTTTATATATGTTATTATCAATTATTCATTTGTTCTATGTGTCATTTAGATATTATATTTATAACAATATAAATGTTGTATCAAGATTAAATCTTATTTTTAAGAATAAGACTTAGAATACATATATAAACTGACATAGAAGTGGTCTATGCAATTAAACTAGCAAACAAAGCCTTTCCGCGTTATGTACATAAACATTCTACCCACACACAAACATAGTAACGTTCACATTCACATACTCCGTAGTTGGACAAAGATAGAATATACAGTTAAACCATTTGCCGAAAAGAGTTAGCAACTTAACCACCTAAACGCAACCCGGCTAATTAGCTGACTTCAAATGGAACGTGCTTTTACGCGTATACCGCTTCTACCTCAGTTTATATATGTATTCTAAGGAATAGGAAGGATACAAATAAAGTTGAATGTACATTGCTGAAATGTTGTCTGTTGAGTCCCACTTTTCAAAAATTTTGTGGTCGTAATAATAAAACAGAAAATCGTCCTGGAAAATTCAAGAATTACATCCCGATATAATAAGAATATGGTAATATTATGTGCATTCATATTTTCAGTTTGTTAAAACTTCAATAGAAAAGTGGGGACTATTAGGTAATTAGCTATGGCAGATCTATTTAAATAGATTTGAAAAAACTGCGCAACATCGTCATTATTATGATCGTTCATAATAAGTAGACTTTGTAGGTAATAATTTATTTGAAATATTAGAAAGATTAGGTTCATATTTAAAACTGGTAGGTGTGTCGTTTTGATAAATAGTATGAATAAAATATGTTGCCCTATGTAACGTGTTAATATCTTCAATGTCTTTTACCAAAGACATGCTAAATTATAAATTTCCATATAGTTCATTTTTGCTTTACATTTCAAAACCAAAGCAAATAAACTTATTCCATTGAATTGCGATAAACATTATTATATTATAAGAAAAATATACTCGTATAATTATTTAAGTAGAGGTTTCAAAATATATTTTCATAATTTCAAATAATATGTAGACATAATAGTTATATTATGCTTTCGTTTTCAAAAATGATATTTTACTGGTTCTATTATATTATTAGTATATTAGTATTAATCAGAAATTATTAAATTGTTGTTGTAAATAGTTTTAAGTTGTATAACTGAAGATTGTATTTATATTTCCTACCATGTATAATACTTAGCTGTCAATAAAGATGTTTATTGTTATTTGTTTTGTATTATTCCACCACTTCCAAACCCAAGAAAATCCATCCTCTTTTATCTGTGTAGGTATTTAAGAATGGCACTACGAAAGTCAGGTAATTGCCTGCCTCGTGTAACAATGCTAACATACTGTAAAGTTTCATCCAAAACAATCCCATAGTTTTTTCATTAAAGAATTTCAAACATACAAAAATCCAGACACGCATTTATAAAATTGGTAGGATTTGTGGGGAATAGTAATAGATAATATAAAAACTTTGATTATTTACATCTACATGGTATATTACATCATTTACAACTTGCAAGTTTAAAATCGGTGAATTCTATACTATTGAGAATACAATAAGGATTGACAATTTGAAACATTGGTGATTATATAACGATAACAATAAAAACCATAGTATAAATAAGAATATCATACATAGGCCAATACATCCATCACCATAAACATGAATAATTTTGATGCATATAATCTCTAACTAATTTGCCACTGAGGGAATGGGTATCTGCTAATACATACATGGATCTAAATTTATACGGAATAGATAGATATGATAATATAATCAATACACATAATTCAAACATACTGCATTTTACACTTCTTTTTTAAAAGCAAATTAAAAAAGTGTTGCCACTATAAAGGAGTACATATTATATATTTTCATTCTTCTTTGTCCCCACTGCACAGAAAGATAGAAAAAAATACTTGATTTGTCTTTCTGACTTCCCCACTTATTAAACCACAAAGACTTTACCTTAATATTTTCACATAAAATCTTACTTTATATGTGTAATGTGATACTCTGGTGAAAAACTTTCCCATAGTGAAATTGCTTTAAATCATTTTGTAAGAACAAAATTTACTTGATTGTTGAATCTTCGTGAAATTCTGCAACCCTTGGAGCTTGGTGCGAATCTAAAAATTAAACTTTACACATGAATTGTTAAATAATTATTTAAATATATTGTAGTTTAACAGTTAAATATTGTATCATATTGCGTCAAGTTGAATTTTAGTTAAAACATAATAGGAATTTACTTCGATTCCATCCATCTAATTTGTTAATTAATACATATTTATATAAATTCCCCCTATTATAGGCTGCAGAGTCTCCATGGTCTTGTCCGGTATACCAACTCCACGTGGACTTTCTTAGTCAGACGACTCACGCAACCGAAAGTCCATACTTGATGCTGCAGAAGCCGACCACGGTGGTACTTCCTCGTGTAGAGGTGGGATTCATCTACATCTACAACAGGTAAAACTGTACATTATAGGGCGTGGAATTTGGGGGTAGTGGGGGGTGGAGAGAGGGGGGGTGGGTACTAGGAACTTCCCCTGTAAAGGGGGGGGCGCGAAAATTAATAGTTTTCGAGATATTTACAAATTAAGTTTTGGTCCGCCTAAAGCAAAGGGGGCGCAAAGTAAGGACTTGTAATTTGTATAGGAATCATAAAATACATAATTTTTATTCAAAACGCTAAAATAAGCATGTTTTATAAAAAAAACTTTTTCTCTAAAATATAAAATGGCCGAGATATTCGCCCTCAAAGATTGATGATAAAACCTAACCTAACCTTTCCCTATCTCCTCATGTCTTTTTTATATTGTCTCAGACACTGCCTTAGCTCCGGCGCTACGGGAAGTGCAGCCCTTCCGCCCTTGCGTGACAAAGCACGGTCGCCCGTACTCCACTTCGCAGCTTCAGCTTATTGGTCGCCTTCGGCGACCAGCCTCAGCCGCTCCGCTCCGCACGGCTCCCGAGCTTTGTCACGGCGGGCGAGGGCTGCTCTCCCTCCGCGCCTCCGGCTTTTTACATACACTCTAGGGGTAGGGCAGACAAGACCACGTGGAATTCGGGGTTGACAGCTTCGGTTCTGTGGCAAGTCTTATGATAATGCAATGCTTATTTTAGCGTAACGTTTTTTAGCTAGATTCGGACTTTCGCAGCTTAATATTGAATACATAATATTCCATCATTGAAAAAATTTACATTTTACAATCCGTCATGTACCTATCTTGGTAATTATCAAGTTTAGAGAAAAGTTGCCCCAACAAAACATGCTTTTATTAGCGTAATCTTTACGATAAAACAATAATAAATAGGTGTTATAATGATACCAACTCCATCAAAAATTTTCTAAGTCCTGCGCCCCCTTTGCTTTAGGTCCACATTGATCTGAAGCAATTAATATTAATTATTACTTTACAATAATAGTTTTCAATACTAGTAATATTGCATTAGCTCTTTGATTTGAAATATGACAGATTTAATGTAATAGACATTAGTATGACCTGTAGTTTTTTTTTTTGTTTGAGTGGGAATCGCCCTAAAGTCGCTTCTGGCACTCGCCGGCCGCTGCCGCGGCACGCTCGCTTCGCTCGCTCGCCTCGTGCGGCAGTTCAAATGTTAACCTAACACGCTCGTCGCTTCGCTCCTCGCTACCTATTTGTATGCTAAAAGTAAAAGTTTAATAGTTTTGTACAGTTTTAGGGCTTAACAGGAGTACGCACGAAACGATCTCGACTGAAAGGCAGCAAACGAACGGTAACTGAAAATGACGTCGTTATTGTTTTGTTCCACGGTACAAAGCGTGCAATTAATATTGGACAGCGCTAGTCGTCCGCTAAACGGATGAATAAAATAAATTAGTCGTCCGATTACCGGATGAATAAAATAATTTAATCGTCCGATAACATCTATTTATCTATATAGTTAGGTTATCGGGGTTTCTTTAGAGAACTGCCGCACGTATTATAGGTTTTTTGTGGGGGGAGGAGGGCACACGTAGGTATTTGATTTTTTTTTGCGCGTCGACGGAGCCCCGCTTCGCGGGGCTCCTATTTCTGTGTAGTTTTTTTTTAAAGAAACCTAACCTAACCTAACCTAACGGCTAACCTAACCTAAACTAGATTTTTTTTGCGCGTCGACGGAGCCCCGCTTCGCGGGGCTCCTATTTCTGTGTAGTTTTTTTTTTTTAAGAAACCTAACCTAACCTAACCTAACGGCTAACCTAACCTAACTTGATTTTTTTTTGCGCGTCGACGGAGCCCCGCTTCGCGGGGCTCCTATTTCTGTGTAGTTTTTTTTTAAGAAACCTAACCTAACCTAACCTAAAGGCTAACCTAACCTAAACCTAACCTAACGAATTGAGGGTGAATATCTCCGCCATTTTTGATTTTAGAGAAAAGTTGTTCCTATAAAACATGCTTATATTAGCGTTATCTTTACGATAAATAGGTGTTAAAATGACACCAACTCCATCAAAAGTCCTGCGCCCCCTTTGCTTTAGTCCAACCCAACTAGCTTTAGTGTTAAAAGGTTATCTAGTAATCCGAATAATCGGACGATTAAATTATTTTATTCATCCGGTAATCGGACGACTAATTTATTTTATTCATCCGTTTAGCGGACGACTAGACACTTCGATTAATATTTTTGTTAAATTATAAATTGCGAATATTAATAATTTTATTTTATTTAATCTATTTTACAAAAACTATACTTAATAATAATTATTTTTAATGTTGTTGTTAAAAAATATACAAATTTCATAAATAAAATTTAAATTATAATATTTTTTTTGTTAGATAGAAATGTTTTACCTGAAATGAAACGCGTTTGACAATCGCTGTAGGTCAATTTGACACTGTCATAACAGTAAGTTCGCGTTTCAAAGATAAAATGGAGTAAAATTTTCCGATTTTCAAAAATTCGTGACTCAAAAACAAAAAGTTTTCGCGCTGTGAAATTTCAGATTTAAGTTCCATAGGACAATAGCTAACCACAAAAAAAATTACGACTCTCAACTCCACGCCCTATAATGTACAGTTTAGCCCTACAACATCTTCAGGACCACCGATCAGCAGGGCTATTGTCTAATTTTGACACATTAAGTGATCAACATAGTTTTGATGATCACTGAACTTTGATGTCCACTAAAAATTTAAAGATTTGGTATTGCGTATCTTAATAAGTGGACATCATGTCACGGTGTATTACGGTGCTTATCAACGATGACACCGAACGTCACTATTTTTTATCGACATTATGCAGCAAAATTAAAAATATATACATTTGGTCGTATATTCCATAAATACGTGAGCATATTTAAATCTTACGTGTTATATTAACCGGAACACTTGGGATTTGAAATGTTTACTCTTATATGGCGCTAAATTCATAACACTTTTGAATTTTGGTCTGTCTACAATTACAATTTTGGTCATCGTCTTGTGTACACAAGTGTATTTGAAAGTTAGAAACAGTAAACAAATGAATAAAACTGAGGTAAGTCTTATAACCCTTGTTTTGAGAGCAATATTAACATTAATTTAAATATAAATTTGAAAATTTTTAATATTTGTATCCTTTATATTGCTTTGTATGATTTATGAAATGTTTAACAAAAATCTATTTTATAGTACTTACATCTAATAAAATGTAAGTTATTTATTTCAAGCACAATTATATTGTCTTTATATTTTTAACTAATCTCTTTTTGAAAATGACTATTCATGAGAGCTTCTAAATTAGATAGATTTGTCGGAAAACAGTACTTGAGGAGAATTAGGTAAATATTATTTAATTCCCATTAAATTATCCATTATTTTTACCCGACTGCCAAAGAAGGAGGGTAATGTTTTTCGAGTGTATGTAAGTATGTATGTATGTCTTTTCCTTTGTGACCACCTGTAGCCTAAACGGCTTGATGGGTTTTGATGTATGAGGTATCGTTAGATTTGTCTTGATTACGGGAGTGTCATAGGATACATTTTATCCTAAAAGTCCCACGGGATAAAGACATAATAATATTTTTTCTAAATTTCCCTTTAAAAAAATATGTATGCGGTATCATTAGATTCATTTCAATCACGGAGTAATTAATATAGCTCTTTTTTTAGTGTGCAGTCGGGTATTTTGTTTTTTTAATAATAATTAACTTGTTAAATATACTTGTTATTGTTATAATGTGTTTTACCTTTCTATAAACTATAGATAGTAAGTTGAGTAACAAGTTTATATAATTAATTGTGACAATTTTTTTTAATGTATTGAAATCGAAAATAGTTGCTCTAGTTGCTCAAAGAAACTACTGAGTACATTTAATTTTGAAAATGTAAGTGATTTATTATGCTATATTGTAATTTCAGTAAGCCAAGATGAGAGAATGCCTCGTTGGGCCTATGAGTTGGAAAGCAAGCGATTGGCTGTTGAGAAAAGGCATACAGCTGCTATAGAAAAATTAGCTGCATCACTTACCTACCAAGATACAGGAAGATATATACATATATATATTAGTAAATTAAAATGATTTTAAATAGTGTAATTTATTATTATTAATTATTTATAACTCTATTCTGAGTTTTTCATAAATAACTGTCTAGATTTAACTAAAAATAACAATTATTGAGTTAACACAATCCTTATGGTGTAAATTTCTTTAAAAATAAATAAAAAATATTTTTTTAGATATCAAAAGTTTAATTACTTAAATACCTTGTCTTAACTATTACCTAATTCACAACTACATCACATTAATATCAGAGCATTAACAATGTATTATAATTTATAAATTATACAAGAAATATTGTCATATTCGATTAGAAGCTATAATATTATCTAAGTAACTAAGAAAATATGTTTAATCACAAATACAAGTATAAATAATTTTCAGTTAAAACTAATACATTTTTAAGCACAATAAATATTTATTTAACATAACATCTTCTTGAATTACATAGTCTCTGTACTAATATTGTTCTCTGGTAAGATCTTGTATAACCTCAACTATAGCATCCTCTCCTCTAAATCCTGAGACATGCCTGTATTTCGGGTATTTTGGCATTCTGCATATTTGCAATGTTGTGCAGGACAACACATGCATTCACTATTTTACCAGCAGTAACTGGATCATAATGAAGTATTCTATGGGCCAACAAACAACTCCAACGTGCTTTGAATAACACTAAACACCGTTCAACAGTATTCCTGACAAGGCAATGAAGGTTGGTATAGTATTCTTCAGGTGTCCCCAGGTCCTGCTCCTAATATTGTTGTCATCATCCAGGGCCATTGCGCATATCCTGAGTCACCTAAAAACAGGTATAATATTTTATACTCTATGCATACTTCATATGATGCTCACAGAAATTAAATGAAGATTTAGTATTTAATGATAATTGTTCCACATACATTATGTTTAATTTGGAATCACATAACTGAAAAGATATACATTAATTATTGTATTATTTTCTATGTAGGTATATCTAAGTATTTATAAATGAGTTATTAATGTCTTTTAAACATAATACAGATAATTATTAATGTTGAATGTTGAATAGTAATTTTATTGATTTGTAAGTCATCAGTAATAAATTACACATAAAAAAGGAAAAACAAAAGATATGGATATTTTTAGACTTACTATTAATACATTCAATGAAGGAAAATGTTTCCTATTTCAACATCTCCACCACCAGTTGAAAACCAGCCTTTGTCAAACGAAAATTCGCTATAAATTCTCTTTCAGGCAGCTATAAAGTATCACCACAGGATCACTAGCATCACGTAAGCGTCGCCTTTCAATTCTTAATGCTTTCCTCTTTCTTTCTTCTTCCGCAAATCCAAGTAAAAAAGCACGGGCCATACTTTATAAATTATAATATGGATACCTACGCTTCTATTGCTCAGTAAAAACCTTTTGGAAAAAAGAAAATGGCTATATATTTATACTTAAAAAATTATTATCTATCATAGTTGATAGTACATATTAACTCAATGTTATCTTTATATTTTTTGTTGAATAAAGTATAGAAACACTTGAAATAAGACGTTAAATCATATACGTGCTATTCTTCCTATATTTTGTTCATATATTTTTAATATTTAACTTATCCGGATTATAGTGTCGATCACTGAGAATTTACAAAACACTGCTCAATACTAGTTCCTTTCACAGTAATATAGTGATCAACCTTTTGATGGTCACTTGGCTTACGGAATACCACTTTATAAACTATCGATACAAAAACACCTGTCAAATGTGTTACGGTGGCTTTCAAGTTGATTTGGTGCTCATGACGTCATTTCAGTTGATAACTAAAATAGCCAATACGAAAAACATGGTTTGACAAGAAATCGTTGAGCACCGTGCAGAGTTATCATCACTATGAAATGTCAAATGAGATACGCAATAGCCCTGCAGATCTCGGTCATAGGCCTCTGCAGTATCGCTGACTTAAAAAGTGATAAATCTGGATTGCCGATTTTATTGACACCCCTACGTCTTTTGCCGCCTGCGTCACTTTGTCTCGACGCAGGAAGTGGAGAATCAGTCCAATTATTGGTAAAAAGGGTATATATTAACTCTTTCAAAGAATGTATTTTTCAGAGGACTTATAATTTTATTACATCCCTGAATCCTGCATCGCCAACGAAAACCCATTTTGTAACTTTCCTTTGCCTCCCTATTCATGGGTCTGCTACAAATTGGACAGCGAGGATCAAGTGAAATTTAACTTTGGTCACAACATTAAAAATTAATACCTACCTACTTGTTTGAGTAAATTGACGTGAGACGTCACCACAGGACGTCACTTCGCAAATTGTGACATTTATGGTTTAGGTACCTTTTATTCGTTATATCTCTATGGATTGCCACAGGAGAAATAATAGTAAATAAATACATACAGCTAGAATCAAATACAAATAATGGAGAGGAAACATTTTTTTCTATAGACATATATATATATTGTGAATGAAATACATATAGAAACTTAAACAAAAAAATGATCGATTTTTAAGTTTCTTTTACCATTCGAGGGCTTGGGTGAAAAAATAAAACTTTATAAAATAGAATAGGTACATTTATTACACATAAAATAGCATGAATCACACAATGAATCATGAATCATTGTGAAATTAAACACGGTATGTTTTTAGTATATTTTTATTCACTGACTATAAAAGCAAAAGCAAAGACGCCATGTACAAACCAAATACGGTCCACTTTTACTTGGATTACATCACGGGATTAAATAATTTAATATAATGTAATTGCATCTTTTGCTTCTTGTATATAGGTAATATAATTGTAATATAATATGTGTTCTGGTTCAATGGAAGCTGAAATCATAGGGTCTTGCTTAGAATCTTAGCTTAAAATTATAAAGCTGCCAATCTAAGTAAAAAAAATTTAGCGTACGAAATACAATAACAAATTCGCAAACGAAATCATTCTGTTTTTAGTAAAAAGATCCAAATATGTACATCTATACTAATATTATAAAGAGGAAAAGTTTGTAAGTATGTATGTAAGTATGTATGTATGTATGTATGGTTTTCACGCAAAAACTACTGGACCGATTTCAAAAATTCTTTCACCATTAGAAAGCTGCATCTTTACTGAGCAACATAGGCTATATTGCATTTTCAAAAAAATTAGAGATCCTTACCAAAAATGCAATAATGTAACCCAAGGTGTAAAAAAATCCTCAATAAAACTTCTGTCATCGCGTGCGCTGCGGAATCTATTGAAGATAGAACAAAAAAATGTTCTACGGTATTATAGAATGGATCAATATCTACAAGAAAGTCCGCGATACCATATGTCCATCTTCAGTAGTTATGTTACTACAACAACTTTTTTACGTTTTCAAAGTAAATAAAAGTGCCGACAGTAATCAAACCATGTTATCCATACACATATATTAATCCTTATCCCATTAAATGATGTTTTATTAAAGACTGTTTCAATACCAGCAAAATACTTTTTAAATGAAAAGAATTGGATATTCCATTCAAAAGATATAACGAATTTTTAAAAGTGTCAATCTACAGAAAATAGTAGGTATACTGTTCGAGCAGGCCGTAGTGCGGGGGTCACGGAGGAATTCTACCAATATGCGTCTTGACGGAACACAGTGGGGTTTTGGTCGGTAGGAATCCGACATAACCCACGGCCCCACGGGACGGGGTAAAGGTGATTTTCATGTGATTAAAAATTAAACCTATAGTCCGACCTATATAGTAGACTTTTCACTGTAACGATATCGCTATCTATGCGGGTGAAACCGCAGGGCATTGCTAGTATTTAATATAATTATTTGAAATAATAATTATTATTATTTGTGAATTGGTCTTTTGCCTTATCTGTTTCCAATCTGTTTCTGAACCGAATAATCTATTGTCTGTGGTGTGTGTGATTTACGAACGATTTGTCTTGGATTTGTCATTTCTGCAGTCGTCGAACAAAATTGATAAAGTTTGTTTTGTCTCTTGAAGAACGGATAGTTTTTTAAATTCCCGTTGCCATGAGATAAGAATTTACATGAAAATTTCTACAGTTTTCAATGAGAAATTTGTTGTTACATAATAATGTGACGGTACTAGTGTAAAATATGAAAAGTTCTTGTGAATCGTTTGCCACACGCGATTCAGTCTTTCTCCGTGTGGAAAAGTAAAATTTTTGTGGAAGAACAAGTTATATGTACGCAGCGGGAATGACAATAATGGCAGTTTCTGTTGGGGAAATTTGCGAGAACACGAAGCTGGCTCGAGAAATGGCTCTGATGGGGAACTACGAATCGGCTCTTGTGTACTATGAAGGAACAGTTCAGATGATCCACAGACTTCTCATTACGATAGCTGACCCTACTCGAAAGTCCAAGTGGCAATTGGTAAGTTAAGATTTTATTTTGGTTAATGATCTGAGTAATTCACCTCGAGTTGTATGTCAATACCATTTGAGATAAAACTAATTGATTTCGTGTAATACGGAAGGCCACCTAGGGAGTGCTAATTTGGTGTGAATTTTTCATCAAGTACTGGTATTACTGTGTTAATGTTTGCTTTTATTATAAAGTCTTGTTTGTACATTGGTTATAATATGTCTATAAAAACACAAATATTAATTCATTTTTTATAATATTACAATAATATTTATATTTTGTTCAAGGTGAATGAATAAGTTTTAATTATATTTCAAACTTATAAATATTAAATATGTATTATACAATACAAAAATTGAAATAAACAGGAACCACCATCGTATGTCTTTCCAAAACCATATATTATATGATCTGATTCTTTTCAAGGAGACATTGAGATATTTTATATCATCTAGATGTGTGATCAAATACATGCTTGATAAAATATATGTAGGTATAAAAAAAACTATGAAAATAAGACTGAAAATTCATGCACCAGTGGAAATTATGATTAATCCCACGTTTATTTTATTTTTTTATTCACATTTCTTTTTTTAACATGGTCCTGGCTGGACACTTATGATATATACTCTATAACATAAAAAATTAACTCATTGTGAAAAACTGTAATATTGGATAGTTAATCATAAATTAGTGAAATAAATTTAAATTTTGTTATCTTACATACTACATATTTCAATAGATGTATATGAAATGGATTGCTGAAATATTTGTAATAATTATATAACAATATGAACAAATTTTTGTAAAAATAAAAATTAAGAAATCTGTGTTATCTCATTTAATCAAATATCAGGTATAAAACTTAGAAATAAGTTATTTTTATACACAGGTTATGTAAATACCTATACATATTAGAACATTAGTGTAATAGATACTAATGTGTTCTTTGCACTTATGTGCTTGAACTTTCACCTTTATATTATATTGATGTTTTGGGTTCATTGTTACCTTCACAGAATATTAGAGGTAATGACTCATCAAGGTTAGTGTTATAAAAAATTAAATATAATTGCCTATTTTATTGAAAGTATAATATTGATATATTAAACCTACTACCTACCTGGAATATATTGTGATGAAAGGAGATTTTATGTGTTTACCATATTATAGGCATAGCAAAAATAATATTCTTTGTATCCTTGGTCATCCTATTCGTGTTTACTATGCAAATTGGACTATGGCATCTGAATATTAAAATAATTAAAAAATATCTGACATGAATTCCAGGATTATTTTATTTTTTCTTAGAATTTCAAACCCATTCAACTTTCATTCAATTTTCATAAATACATAAGTACATTATTAAAAGTCTTCAACATGTAGTCATGTCTACTTTTAGTCCATAAATTATTTGTCACATGCACCTGTTTAATATAATCAAACTGAGTAATCAGCAAGGAAAAAAACATATGACAACTGTGCGAGTCTGAATATTTATTATGAGATTAAATGTCGATTTTATGTGCATACTAATAACTTTAAAAGTGTATATATAAAACAAAATAGACAAAATTAATGCTCTATATGTTTTTGGGTATCAATATCATATTTGGATAACATATCATTTTGAATGTGAAACCACATGCTTATGCAATTTAAGAATTTATTTGTCAATAAATTATAAACCTAGCGGTCCGCCCCGGCTTCGCCCGTGTTTTATGTTAACGTTTTCTCCATAAGGATCATGCTCATTTCAAGTAATATTCTATAAAAAAATACGTTTTAACGGCTAAACAATTATAATTTATTATTAAAATTGTTTAGCCGTTCTCGAGTTTCTATTATACAAATTTGAACAATATAAGGTACTACATGTGTTTTTTGTTACATTAGAAAAGTTAATTCTATGGAAGGTATCATATACACAAATGTACATAATTATAATATATTCTATTTTCAATGTTCAACCCCAGTCGATAATAACTACAGGAATTCAATTTTCAAATTGCTTTTTATTCATAATTATTAAAAAAAATAGTGAAAATATAACTTTAAATATATTTACGTATTTGTACAATCATTCCATTGCATATGTAAATACTTAAAAGGAAATAAGACTGCAGTATCTACTTACGCATACTAATTTTATAGTGACCTTTGATACTGACAAGGTATTATTTGTGGTTGATTTTCAAACAAGAATGAAGCATAATTAATAGAAAAAATATCAAATATATTATGTATAATCTTATAGCTCAGTGTCATTGTTTATTAAAAATTTATGTGTACATTCTTTTGTATGTAGGTTTATTAGGAATAATTTTATATACAGTACATAGTATTTCATTTATTGCTAATAAATCAATTTATAGATTCGGAAACATCCAGATGATAATATATGTCATTCTCTCATTAGACCTTAGGTAAGTATAGTACAAATACAACAATCGTCCTTGCGCACTAGTTCATATACACTATCCATGATATCTCATTTAACTAACGAAGGCTTATCACACTTGCATACGACTCAACATTATCGTGATAATAGTGCATAACGTCCTGTTACTGTTGCAAATAATTCACTGAAATAAATGAGTAATAATGTTTGCTCTAGTTAAAGAGCATAAGCATTAAAATGTTGGAAGAATACTCTGAGGGTAATGGAGGGTAATGGTAATGGATTAAAGTTGTTGAAGTAGGTACTACATTATATTTTGATAGTAACAATACGATTAAGGGCCGATTTTTCAATCGCGAGATAAACAGTCTAATAAGTACCCCTCGAATAGATTTATTCAATTATTTATCTAACTCATTACGGCTCGCCTATTTTTCAATCGTGATTTATTTGATGAATAACTATCTGACCAAATATTTCCATATTGGCAGCACTGCTCTCGGAGTGGCGAAACAAACATATTAAATTAGTCAGGTTAGAGCGGGATAGAGTCAAATCTTGCAATTTGTCAACAACCGTCATTATGACTCACGTCAGGAGTGCACTTGTCTTCTATGATTGTTGATTGTTGTTTTGATTCGAGTAAAGAGTTTGGTTAAATTTGTGTTTCAATTTATATATTTTACGATGGAAACGACATACTTAAAGGCAGCGTTCGGCAAATTTTCAATTGGTACGGGAGCCAGGAACAGATTTTATGACCAAGTTCCTCTCAAGCGGTAATTAGTAAAATGCATCAAAGTATAGTATAATGAAGCCTCGTGAACGTCAGCTGGAGCTCGGTTGGGGGGAAGAGCGGTTGTAGCCTCCCGTATCAGCTGACGGTTTTTCCACCAAGATACAGCCAGCTGACCTATATATTTATCCACAGTTACATATAAGCTATCATCAGGTAAATTTTTGTTTGAGAGGAAATAACGGAAAATAAATTTTTCTTTAAATTTAACTTTCATGTTCGAGACACCAGCTGACGTATAATACACCATGTTGTAACCAGCTGATTATTTTTTTTCGTTGAGATATTGGGTTAGCTACAATTTGACAAATTTTTAGCTGAGAGGAAATGAATGAATGAATGTATTTTTTTTCCTACGTGCGTGGGAGGCTACAACCGCTCACCCCCCCAACCGAGCGCCAGCTGACGTTCACGAGGCTTTATAATACTATACTCTGATGCTTCTGACGAATTATCTCTTGAGAGGAAATAATGAACCAAATTTGCACCTGGCTCCCTAACCAAATGGCATGGTCATCAGTACTATCAAAAACATCAATTTCAAGATGATTTTAATTAATTATAATTATATAGAAAGAGGTTTAATTGTTAATAATTCTACGCTCTATGTTATGACATACGAAAATATCTCAAATTTGACGCGTCAGTTGTCAACTCAAACGCCTAACAGTCGAATAGCGCGCTATCTGGCCGTTGGAGCGGCAAATAGATTTATTCCTCAAATAACGTAGTTATTCGATAGATAAGTCCTATTCGTCTATTGAAAAATTGAATATTTTGTTAACTGAAGAATAAAGTCTATCTAGCTGTTTATCTGGGCATTGAAAAATCGGCCCTAAATTAAATAATTATCCGATCGATTTCGAATTGATTCAACATGCAAGTTACGATAAACATTTAATCCTCTGTATATTTGACCACTTTTCTATATCATCACTATCACTACATAGTATAAAACAAAGTCGCTTTCTCTGTCCCTATGTCCCTTTGTATGCTTAAATCTTTAAAACTACGCAACGAATTTTGATGCGGTTTTTTTTAATAGATAGAGTGATTCAAGAGGAAGGTTTTAGTATATAATTTATTAGGTTTTAGACAAAGCGGGCGAAGCCGCGGCCGGTAAGCTAGTAAAATATACGTAAAATATTTTAACCCTTATCTATTTTTCCTATAAATTCTTGTTTTCTAGCCCTCAACTTAAGCCTTCTCGTCATTAATTCTTCAGGAAATAATTAATGAAAATGTTAATTTTAGTACCGCGAAGTCGATACGAAATGGTTTCCTGTAACAAGCAACAAGAAGTAGGCACACAAAACATCCACGTCCTTGCCACTTATCAAATTAGTGTTTCTCGCAGTGAAACCCAACAAAGGAGTTTTTACACTCGATTGCTTTTTTGTAATGTAATATTAGAACCGCTTTTCACGAAACCTCCAGGGTTATCACTTATCGCGCTGTACTGTATAGTTTTTTATAGTCTGTGCCACATTCTCGACCCGTTTAACTCATTTCTTCTCACGCAATATTGATACGGTTGTTTCGAGTTTTGTGGGTGTTAATGTCAAAAAGTTTTTAATAGTCCAAAAAAAGTTTCATTTGCAAAACAATACCTAATAGCTTTATAGCCTTTAATGTGAGGTGCAAAGTAAGACTCAAGGATTTGTAGGGAATTATGTACTTACTAGGGCGCGATGACCTCAAAGTAGCACTTTGTCTTTAGTATCGCGCATAATGATAGCTTTTTATAATTTTACGTTAAAAATTTTAAGGATGGAAGTTGACACTTTTCTTGAATTACCGATGAATATTAAGAATTTTATAAAATTACATAATTGCATGAATAACATGTATGTACATAATAAGTTTATAAAATGTCTGAATAAGATTACAGGTGTACTTGACGAAGGTCGTTTACCCGAGGTCGCTTTTAATGGTTTTAAATATGCTGATACATTCATTAATATATTTGTATATTTAATGAGGAGAATTAATATAAATAGTAAATACTAAAGGAAACAAGAATATAATTGTGGAATTTAAAAGGGTGTGAAATCGTTGACAGTAAAAATTACTTTATAGTGGTTGTCACATACTTTCAAAATGATTACTTTTCTATTGTTATAAATTGCTGTTAGATGTTGATATAATTTATACTTTTTCTCACATATTATCTACATTTACATTGTTATTATTGTTATGGTTAAATCTATTGACGGTAAATTATTCGGTAAAGAAATCGTTACATGATTTTTCCTCTATAAAAAGTGTATAAACTAATCTTATTGATTCAAGCCTAAATCACCCGCTGCTTGTAATTAACAAACTTTTATCTGAAAAAATGAAGATTCACTTTACCAAAGTCAACCCTAGAATCGAAGGGCCTATAAAGATTACCACCACCGTCACTAATGTATAAAGTATAAACTATAATGACCGCGTTTACCGCTTTTTTATATGGAACCGTGAACTGACAACATTCCGTCTACAGGTTTATAGTAGAGAAAAAGTAATTTGTGGAGAAAATATACTGGAATGCAACTAGCCTTCGACGCCTAGATAGAGGAGCGATACTCTCCTGTGAGTTTATAAATGTTTGATTTTATGTTGGTCCTTTTATTAAAATAATAATCCTCAAAATATAGTTTTGTTACGATCGTGTAAATAAGGAAGCTTAGTTGTTCACGTAAGCGTTACCTTAACTTAATTTTATCCTCCTCGTACCTCTATAACTTTAATTTAACCGACTTTAAAAAAAGAGGAGGTTCTCAATTCGGCCTGGATAATTTTCAAGGTATGGTACTATAAATTATTTAAATAGTAAAAGTTAAATGTAATGAAGTGACCTTATCTTTAAAATATGTGAATTAAGCAATGACTATGCAATTTAATACTACATAATTACGAAATGGTTTCGTATTACAAGTATCGTCCATAGTTCACCTTAAATATTAGTACGTATAATTTGACAAATTATATCATAGACTAGCTTCCGCCCACGACTTTGTACGTGCATCTCCGTTTTTCCCCGTTCCCGCAAGAATTTCGGGAAATCCTTTCTCAGCGGATGCCTACGTCCTAACTCCTAACATCTACCTGCATGCCAAATTTCAGCCCGATACGTCCAGTGGTTTGGGCTGTGCGTTGATAGATCACTATATCAGTCACCTTTGAGTTTTATATATATAGATTATGTTATTATATCTAATCTAATCCCCAAATTACATTCCATAAGGTGATGTGTAAAAAATAAAATGAAAAGCTATCTTGGTAGTTGGTACCTAATTTTTTGCACATTAGATATATTTGCCAGCTCATAGATTTCATAAAGTTATAAATGTTGATGCGCTGATAGAAAACAGTCGCAGACAGACATTATACAGAAAACGTAGCTCGTTTGTATTCTTAAGACCTGAACTGCTTAATTAAATAGGACGGTCAGGTTCTACAAGTACAAGTTCATTGGACGACTGGAAAGTATACTCGTTTCATATGAATACGATACTTTTTATCGAAATAAAAACGTGAGAAACCGGTATGTTTCCAGTACAGATTTGTAACGGATTTTATAGTGAAATTGGTTGCAATATTGTACTTTTATTGAGCGGTGAAATGCTTTAGGTGCCAATAAACGTTGGAGCCTGTTGTCAGGTGATGGTCTTTCATCTCTAAGTGGAATATTTTGCTATGTAAAATGTAACCAACGAAGAGTTTGATTCCCTGCAAAATAAGCACTTGTTATGTCTGTGTGATAAAGTACGAAATTATTTTTTTCAGTGATAAATGTAACTCAATTTCCTTATTAACATGGATGAATCACGTATTCTTCTTTGCGTCAATATTCTAAATGCCATTGGCATCATTTTTAACAAATTATTGTGTTATCTTTGTTCAATAAATGGAATTAAACTTCTCTAACATCAAGTGTGAGAAATGTGAGAAATGTGTGAGATTATTTTTTCAAAACGCCAGAACTATTTCTAAAAAGTATCAGGAACTGTAGAACTCAACTGCACGCGATAAGAACTCACATTTTTTTTTGATCTGCTAAAAATGATCTGCTACGGGAAGTTGGCAGATCATTTTTTCAAATGTCGTTTTTTAAGGTAAAAACGCCAGAACTATTTCTAAAAAGTATCAGGAACTGTAGAACTCAACTGCACGCGATAAGAACTCACATTTTTTTTTGATCTGCTAAAAATGATCTGCTAAGTTCACTAACATGTGTGAGAAACAATTTTCAATGTTTATATATTCTAGCAGGTACGTTCTATCAGTTTCTTCGATAATTTCTACTGAACTATTCATTGGCAAGTACGTGAGGTAACTTCAAACACATCTTTCCGTAAACACGGACAAAAGCACATACACTTTTACTACAATTATAACTTCCGATGCAGACAATGCGGCGTTCGCGTGTACCAGATATTATACCGTCTATTTGCATATTATCACGAACGTCGTATGTGAATAATTATATTTTAATCGCTCGATTTCATCACTGCCATCGTGTTTTGATAATGGTATACGCATGCGAACCGATTATCTTTTCTAATTTACGGGAAAGTAAGAGTCGAAAAGAGATCTTCAATTCGATATTGGTGGAATAGATTTCACCTTTTCGTGTTATTTTGGTTTTAACCCTTAATTACTCGCGTCCATATAGTTACACTTACGCTCGCGTGGGGTATATTTAACCCCAATTTTAAAGGTACAATAAAACATATTTTTAATGACATACTTTTATTTTTATTATAAAAATTAGAAAGAGACAACATTGTTCTAAATTATAATACTATTTTTAATCAATATAAATATAATAAACTTTTAAAGATGAAACTTTAAATTTAGTAACTTTTTATTTAATACATTTATCACATATCATAGTGGCATGGTCGTGACAAACTTCCTGGTGGCATTTGGCACATATAAATCTTGTTTTTTTATCCTTTGACCTTGGACAGATATGGCACCTTTTATAAGTTGTCGATGGACCACCTCTGGAAGTGGGGCTAGGATCCTGAACATGAGCATTTTTTAGCCGTTTTTGTATGGCCCTAGGCAGTGTGTTAAATATAACCATAGGCCATATTTTTGTTCGTCTGCCGTAGTTATAGTTAGCACACATTTGGTTGAGTTGTGGTCACTCTGGATCACGTCGTCGACTACCTCATCTTCATCGGAACTATCTATGATGCTTTCTTCGTCGTCTTCCAAACGCTCAACAATCTGGTAGTCAGAAAAAAGCTTATTTGCCATTTTAGGCGTTCTAACCTAAAACAAATAAACATAAAACAAAGATAAGTAAAAAAACGAACCATTTAGTATATGTACTGCACATTATAAAATAAAAATACACATACTCACTCGTCCAAAAAAGTTGCACGAATACTCGCGTGGGGCAATATATACCCCAGACGCGATCTCCTGACACAACCACACGACATGGAGCGGCGCTCGCGAGTGATTCACGGCAGGGGAAGGTATTTAGGCAGCTACTAAGAAAGGCACGCAGGTAGCTTTAAAAATGGCGGAGATACGACGCTTCAAATACGCCGTGGGGTTAGATATACCCCACGCGAGTAATTAAGGGTTAATTATAAAAAGATTTAGATTTTTGGCGAAATATTGATAATTTTATGCATTTGGGGTAGATATTGTTGCTGAAATATGCTTCTTATTAAGGCATGGTCACGAGTTCTGATCATGATCTAAATTGATTTTTGTTTACGAAATACGTATTGAATTAACATAGATTTAATGCTTACGCAAACATCTCCATCAAGCAATGAATCTATAGAAATTTGAAACGCTTTAATACTACAGTTCGTGGAAAATAAATATTTATAAACAAGACGCGCTGAAACAAATGTAAATTCCTATAAATGGACTCTTATAAACTAACCGGGTGTAATCCGGGAAATAGCTTTCACAAACAAGCGTTTACTGAAATAACTCGCTTTAGTATTCAAACGATACAAGTGAGGTAAAGTTTTATATAAAACTATTTTCAACTGAACTTCAAGAAAACGACACACAGGTTCTTAATTAGTGTAAATTATTGAAATTTAAGCTTTGTAACAGATGGTAAAAATCCAACAATCCTCTTCAAAGTGTTATTGGATGGATAAGTATTTGAATAACGATTAATATTTCATTAATTAATCACGACTGTACACTACTGAGTACTACCATTAGTCTATGGTACTACCTACAAAGTTACATAAATATTTTTTTGCATAATTCTTGTGTGTACAACCTGATCTTTTCATCCTTGTTTTCTCGTCAAGGAATAGAGAACACTATTCTGCTCTTTGATATATGGCTACGACGTCTCTAAATAGAAAACATCTCGAAGGAGAAATCATAGCATGTTATATTGTCAATAATTTAACAGAAGTAATGGTGGAAGTTTTGCGTACAAATGATGTTCATTTGGTGTAGTAAAGTGTGAATGTTATGGTTTCTTGATACTATATTTTAGAATATAAAATATATTTATTGTATTGAGGATACGCCATTTACGACTTATTTATAATACGATACGATTTATTTATAAACTTTTACGGTCTTTATTTATGATAAAAAACGATAAATAGGTAAACTTCGTTGTTATAATAACCTACTTGTAATGCAAATATATTAAATAATATAAAAATACATAAAAAAACACTAAAGCAACGTTCAATAGTGTGCTTATAAAATGTGCGTACAATATATTTTATCGAAGCGTGGAAAAAATAAGCCCAGGTATTATGTGGTCAGTGACACATTTAACTTGGCAAATAGCGTATTAAATTCTATATAATATTGTGCTCTATGAAAATGTATATGTACTCATCGTTAATTATTTGCTCAGTTTATCGCGCTGATAAAGTGTAGCGTAACCTGAAATTATTACAGCTACAAATTGAGCAATGCGTAATTTGCATCACAATGACGTTCGCTCTTCTTGTATAATATACATTTGCAATTTTTCTTTCATATAAAACAGTTATTTTCTATAGTGACTGCCTGTAGGGCTGCCGGTGTTTTGAAGTCTACTCATAGTAGTAGGGGAGGCCAAGAGGGGATTTTGGGATTTACTCGAGCGCGTCAGATTACTATAAGGGACGGTACCTTAGCTATTCATTAGTACCTCTAGTCAATATGAGCAGTTATGGTTGGTGGGTGCGCTCAGGGGCCCCGCTGGAAAATTTGAATAATCCATAATTCCCTAAGGTTGAGCTCGAATCGTCAGATTAGCGAAATGGGGACTTCTTATATTGTAATTACCCCCCCCATATATTAATCTGACGCGCTCGAATAATATTACTTTAATTTTTTACCCTTTCTTCATAGCGATTAAATCGCCACTTAAATCGTCAGATTAACGTATACTTTTTTTCAGTGACGTCCTGGAGCATACAAAATATCAATATCTAACGCGCTTGAGTATTTCCAAGCCAATTTTTTTCTTTTTTAAATTAAAAAAAAATCAAAAAACCCTTCCCCACCGCTAAAAGTGAAAACATTATAGGACCTTTTTTTCTCGCTATGGTCTAATCTACCAATTCTAATAGGTTCCCGTGACGCTCGAGTAAATCCACATTTAGCATCCTGGGCTCCCCTACTATAGTCTATTATATCATAACCTTCTTAATTGAATCGGGTACATATCCTATTCTACTCATATTATGAATGGGAAAGTTTGTGTGGATGGATGTTTGATAGTCTTTCAGGATGATCGGATCTGTATGAAATTGAGCCTCACCTAAGTATATATACGAGTGAGATATTAAACAAGTAATAACCATTTATTCTAAAACTTACAGATTGATTTGTGTGCCAAATTTCATCTTTTCAGTTTTGCTTTAAAGAGTACGCTTTCTCATTTTTGACTCAGTTGTAGATTTTCTGATCCATCCCTAGTTTATCAATAGATTTCGTATTCTAGCAATTGGCAGCCCTACGTCTAGCTTTACACTTAGGCGTCATTGTGTTTTGCACAGAAGAAAATAAAGGCTTCGAGTTCAGGTCACCTAGTCTAATTCGGCGGCTGGACTGCTGGATGGTCGCCAAACGTTGTTCTATTGTAAAGTTGCTTGGCTGATGTCATTGACCCCGCGATATGTGTGTCGGTTCGTGACGCATACGGGAGTCTAATTACTTATAATGCGAGCGTATTATAGTTATATGCGCGTGCGTTTTTGTTCCGTCGATCGCTTGACATGTCGTTGTGTATGCTCCAATGAGTTGGTTTGAAGGGAACCGGGATTCCAACTTGTTGTGATAACAATGTACGCAATTTGCATGTGCTTATGTTGGTTTGAAAGAGGCGATGTTTCTTGGTTATTCTTTACGGTGTGTTGAATAAGCAAGAAAC
The DNA here is from genome assembly GCF_061535395.1 of Colias eurytheme. Classification (NCBI taxonomy): domain Eukaryota; kingdom Metazoa; phylum Arthropoda; class Insecta; order Lepidoptera; family Pieridae; genus Colias; species Colias eurytheme. The sequence goes on along the minus strand of NC_142999.1, from coordinate 3,713,200 downwards.
GTCGCCAAGATGTTGAAAATTTTATAGACAAGTAGGAACGGTATATACGACACGCTAACAACCTTCGAAGAAGTTAATATTTTACATATTTATGATTAATGTGCAACAACAGCTTGAAATTTTGAAATTAATGAAACTGAAACTTTTTATAAAAAAAAATAGGTACGTTTTATTATTTATTTTATTTCTATTTTCCATTCAATATTATTTACATATAATATATGTACGTGAAGTGCATTTAAACCTTCATACATGTTGTTTTTATCAAGTACCACCGACATCCGAATGCATATCCTGTGTACACCTCGTAATTATGCGCAGGCGCAGATTTGCATTCGCGAAGTAACCATGATTAATCTTATCTTGTTTGTTGGCTATTTGTAAATACAAGTATGTACTTGTAGTCTGTAATAGGCGATATATGCAAATACTTACATTTTATTCTTAATAAGTGCAGAATTCCGTTAAATGTCAAGTCTTATTAAAACCGTTTTAAGAAAATAAATGTCCTTAGCCTTCCTTAAAAAGCCTTAATCCCATTTTATATTATTTGTTTGTACGTTTATTTTATACGTTTGTTTTTAAAGATAAATTCAAATCAGCTAGATTGTAAAAGATGAAATATAATAGCCGAATAACAATGCGTAAAAAGATTATCATATCTTAATCGTATTTTAATATCACACACCTTTATCTGAAGTTATTTTAGTATTATGTAATGTATTAAAAATAAATATTGTGTCGCCACTTTTATAAGGTCCATTCAAGTTTTGATCAAGAGGTAATAAGTATTTCAAACCAACAAAAGTACTCATAGATTTAATTCATAGTCATATAACAGACTTTTAGACCAAGCCTTTACTTCAGTACATCGAGTCCAGGAACGCTTGCTTGTAAATTGTACTAATGCGCTTAGCTGTAGTAAGTTATAGCTACACAATAAAACCGGTCAATTTGAATCGTAATTGTATGTAAATAGAGGTTAGATTGCACAGCGCGAAATTCCACAGTCACAGGCCACAGCTTATCGGCCCGTAATACAGAGCGAACTTAGAATGTGGGTAGTTTTAATTGCCGCATGATAATCTCGAGAATAATTGGGTCAAGGTGTTTCGCTAATGGTAAAAATTGTGTGTTATAACACCCACGCGTTACGCAAGGTGCTTTTATTGGTTTGTTTTTGAATAATAATGGACCGCAATGAAAATAGACGTAAGTTATTTATTGTTTCTTATTTGCATGCGTCGGGGTTACGAGCAATGGTAATGTTATACAGCTCTAGTATGGAATTGTTATACTTTCTCCTGTTTGTCTACTTTAGTAATAAACTTATTGCTAAAACAACATTCAAGATTGAATATTCACTAGTCACTTGCTCCGGCTCCGTATTTTTTCCTCGTCTAGTATTTCAAATTTTATATGTTGTAACGGCCAGTTATACAATTAATAGTACTTATTACTGAAATACAATTGAAATCCACCCTCCGCCCAGTATATCATATTCTGTATGGTTAAACGGCCAGTTATCATACAATTACTATTGAATTGGAATCCACATAAAGCACTTCTTTATTACAAACATTGAGATATTCTCGATTGTGTGAGATTGTATACGGACGTAAGAACGAGTGGGAAGACGCAAACAATTGGATTGTACGGTTTAAAGTGAACGCACAAGTTGCATTGCGTTATGTTAACGTGATTACATTATGTAAATATACGGCCAAGATATTATAGCTACAGGTTTATATGTGTCTTCATCACTTGGAACATGTTTAATATGTGATTTAACAAATTTAATATTTATGAGCAAAACAAGCCTTTATTTAGATTAATAACGTCACGGAATACAGATTCTAGGCGAGCATGATTAATAATTATTTAAAAGAAAATAAGTTATTAACAAAACCGCCTGCCTTTGTATATCATAATAATTAGACTGTGTGTTTGAAATGAGTCTGCGTAAATTAATTAAAAGGAAGACAAAAAGCTATGCATTTAACTTAAACAATAACACTATTAAACTAAGACCGAGAGCAGACTCGTTTTGAAACGAAATGACTGATTCACACTTTCATAATAAATGTCCACCGGCAATCGTAGGCGGAATACAATTGAGCAATTTTTATAATCATGTGGGAGATCGAATTTCACTTTTCCTCAAGGCACTCGTGTCTCGTGGCCTACCGTCTGTTGTCTCCCAGAATGAGAACAATAGACGAATGCATCTGTATGGGTGCTTATGCCTTTGTGTGCAGTGTTATTTTCAGCCATTGTACTCTCTTTACGAGGGTATTACACTGAGAAGTGCGAAGCGATTAAGAATGTCGATAATGCCGCTAAGAAACCGCTTGCAGTTGTTGTACTTGTGTTAGGTTTCATGTTGGAAAATGTACGGCATATATTGTAGTGTTTTTTTTGAGTAAAGCACCTATTGTTTAGTGCTTAGGTAGTATGTATTTGAATGTTATCGCATCTTCAATCGAAGATTGCAATTATTTTTCAATGTCTTTGAAATTAAGATTTACGGCATACTTTCAGATTGATGGTAGTTGAAAGTTTGACTATTTATATAAATAAACAAAATGAAAATTATGGATGAGAATATTTTGAACGTTAAAATACTGCAATGCTATGAAGTATTCCGATAATAGAACTTATAAAAATGATATAAAATTTTAAGGTTAAAAGGTTAATTACTCACAAATCACACTCTATAAACCAATTTCCTAATACATTTTACTCCAATTACAACAGATTTCTAAACGTTGAGTCATGCCTCCGCTTATAAATTAAAAATAACATACCCCATCAAATACCCACATGGCAACAGTTTCAAACCCACACATTGTTTTTTATTTCCATCTGTATTTCTCCGTTGTCTATAGATTATGTATTTAAAAAGGATTGATCTGTACTTTTGTATTGTCAACAGGTACAGAGACAAATGGCGCGAGAGTATGAACAATTAAAGGCGACAGTGGCGACGCTGCAGATGTTCCAGCACGAGGGAGAGAAGGCCATCACACCGCTGAGTGGAAGTTAGTTGTTATTTATACTATTTTAAAGAGTAAAACGATTCCAGATGCATATGGGTGCAAGGCTGGAATGATCATTCGGGGTAGTATAAGGAATCTTCGTAGTTCGCAGTCTTGTTACAAATATTAGACACCAAGAATAAGCAATGTAATATTATGATATAATATCGGTAAGCCCTGCACGTAAATTTAATAAACCAACAGATAATATATTTAAGAATGCTACAACGATACAGAATGCTTTCATTCAAAATTTGCTGTTGCCTTCAAACATAATGGCTGCCCATACAAGGAACTTTATATTTTAACTACACCGAAGCAAAATAAAACTTAAATGAATTATTGTTATTAATATTCTTAGACTTACGGGTGTAAAGGCAATGTTAATACTTAATGAAATAAATCAATTAGATTATCATAAAAGAAGCCAAACAAGGTCTAGCTTAAAAGAAACGCTAGGTTAGTCACACGCTAATGAAGGGAAAAAATTGCTGCATAAGATTCATTACTGGCTATATACGGATAAGAAATTGACGTCACATTACATGAGTTTAGCTTGGTTTACATACATTCGTACGAATAAATAAATTGTGTATTTGTAACTTGATACGTGCTGCCTATCACGTAAATTTTTTGGTGCAAGGGTTATGGGCATAAACTTATTTATTTACCTTAATTGATGTATGCCTTGCGAAAATTTGTATACGTGTAGGTACGTGAAAGAATGTATGTTGTTCAGTATTGCTAATACTGTTAAATCAATTTGACTGAAATTCTTGCTGCGATATTGACCAGAAATAGGCTTCTTGAGATTTATAGATTGCACGATGTGCTTGTTAGCGACCATAACAAATTATACTTGAGTTATCTCTGCAACGATCATAACGGTATCATTTTTTCCTACAAATATATTCTACGAAAATAAATTCTATCAAATTAATCAGATAGGATTAAAGCTGATTCTAATAAATAGATGGCTTGGTTTGCGTTCAAACGGCAAGACTGAGCTGTTAATTGTTCCTCCCAGACCTGTTAATGCGCATTGCGCACACTAATCTCTAGTAATTTCATCCTCTTGTAAGGTCAAAGTACGAAGTAATTGACGTTGATTGAACCGTTCTGTACTGGGTATTATAAGACGATTGGCGACTTCTGCTTTAATGATCCTATAAAGTGCTGCAGTTATTTGTGTTGTTGGAATAAAGGAACATTGAATTTTATGAGAGCATTGTTGGGTTGAAAGATTTCTGGTTTTAGTGTGTTGGTTTTAATGATAAATTGCGACAGCGCATAAAATATTAAATAGGAATATTTTGAAACTCCGGTTTAAATTATAATTCAAATGTCTTCTTATAATCCAACAATAAATCGGCGTTAAAAAAGTAATTGCCTTTGTGTCTCACGTAAGATGATAATTTTCAATTGTTTGTTTTCTTTGTACATAGAAATAGTGACAAATTGTACAATTTATTTCTCAAAGTATCTATCATAAGATTAATTGGTCTGCGAGCTTTTTCTAATGATTGCTCTATCGAATTTATTCGTTCAAGTATTCCTGATGCACATCAGACAATACATTCACATATTATAAGCTGATGCATTCAGGTGCTACAAGTGAATCGACGATTAATTGTATTCAAAATAAAATAATTTTATTGTCGTCACTAATTAGCGATAATGTATTCTCCTGTTACTTGACCCGAATCTTAATTCTGGTCCCTCCGAGGAACAATGGCTTATCGCCTCACCTATATAGGTGTGTGGGATGACACTACATCGCTATTGATTAATTAGAATTGTACTCTCATTGTACTCGATTTGTTTGTACTTACGTCATTGTTCTTTCGGCCGCCCGTGCGTCTATTGATTCTCGCAATTGTATCATTTTAAAAGGATATCCGATATTTTTCGTTGTCTGCGGTTAATTGTTTAGATGTTTATTGGGTATCAATTATCATGCATCGAAAATTTATATAGGATTGTACTTAGATATTATGAAGTTATGGAAATGATACTGTTGCGTATATGTACACATTGTTTTTATCGCATCGACACAATGGCTGGTACATAGTTATGTCTGTTGGTACTTGTTCATTCAATACTTTGATATAGGATTTAAAAATTTCAATGAAAACTATTAGTAAACAACCGAAACAGTTCAATTAGTAATAGTTGAAACATCTTCTGCTATATTTATTTTATCTCGTTACGATGATGTAAGCCGGACACAAAATATACTACAAATTGCGACGCAATTAAAGTTAATATGGTATCATGTTTATTCAAGTCGATTGCATCAATTTCGAAACAGTTGAATATCGAGCAAAGTTTGAAAGGTAATCTAGTGAAATGTCAGCAAGGGACCTGAACTTTCTGTTCCGTGTCGATCACGATTTCGCACGCTGCGGCCCGCAGATCAGATATAGCCACTTTCCAATCTCTTGTGCCACCTTGTACTGTCCTATCGAGATTGTTAGAACACGAGCCTGTTGTCACAAATTAGTTGAATAAATTTGATGCATCAATTGTAAATGTTATCGCTGTAAAAGTTTGTTGTGTCAATGTTTATATATTTTATGATTCGGTATCGCGATAAAAGGATGTAAATTACTCCTCATTAAGACCTTCCTTATAACGCGATAGTTCTGTAGAACTAAATGTCATAATGACATTGACATTTCACGCATATGCATCGTCAATGTGTTTAAAAAATCGTGTTTAAATAAAACAGCATCTAACTGTTTTATCTTGAATTTTAAATTGATATGATTAACGATAATCTGCGAATTTATTTCGAAATGATAGAACACGCGATGCAGATGCTTGACACTAAATAATGGCTTACCATATATCTGTGGTCATTTGTTGGAACACGTTAACCACATTTGTTATTTTATTAATAGGGTAAAAATATCAGGGCAAAATAACGAAATGCTTAAATAATAAATAGCCTCAAATGGTGCGTATTGGGCTGGATTTGCTCCGAGTTTAAGATTTTATCAACGGTCTATGATTAAAAAACTGTGTCCAATTGATTTACTACTTCGTGGAAGTGCATGGTATACTGCTAGATAATAAAAACGTTATTGTCGATGTAGCTTTGTAATTTCCGGCCTAACTTAACGGATATCTTGGTTTTATGATCATAGAATTTACCGTTCATTAATTGTATAGGCTTTTATTACATTGAATGCATTGGAAGAGAGAAAATGTGATATAACCTTCAGTGCAGGCACCAATGAACGTCATTTTATAAGCCTTTATTATACCTTATCCAAGACGCTATTAAAATTAACAGCTTCACTTATTATGTAGTTAGATTTATATAATGTATACGAATTAAAAGTAAGAAACATACAACTATAATAGTAAGTTATACTATTGTGTGATGAAAATATAGAAGTACTTGGCGAATTTTCCTCTAGCCCATAAGTATCTTCCTCTAAGATTTTACTATTTTTACTGTTACTAGAAAACTTTACCCAAGGATTGTCCTTTCGCGATCATGCTAAACTAAAGCGACACAGATTGTCAGATAAAGCGGCTGGTCTTTTGTTGGCGCAACGTATTGCGCTCCGTCTTGAACATTTACTTTCGAAGGTGCAAACGCAATCCAGTTTACCGTCCACTTTCAGAGTCGTAATGTAGCAGTAATGTTATTTACATTGTACACGCATGCTTGACCTCACGGTGGTTCTACGAAGCGGTGTGACCGTGTTTTGACCGCTGAGGCTTTTTTTTTGTTTTGTACTAAGTGGGCACGTGACCTGTTCCTAATAGAACTACATATTTGGTATATATATTATTTATTCTATGAAAGATCACAATAATTTTTCTGTAAAATCGAATGAAATTACGAGCTCGCAGATTATTTTCAAAGTTACTTCGTAGTCCCTCTAAGTCGTAAAATGTATTTATTACTTTATAATTTGCAGTGTGTTTACGGAACCTTGTATAGCAAGCAAAATATAAAGTGTAAATAAGTGTCAACCGCTCCATTATTAAATGATAATAACCACGGTAATACAGCTTGCGGTTGATTTAATGGCATTCCTGTCTCCCACGCATTCATACAATTCAATTCTTGCTTAACACAAAAATGTAATAACTATGTCAGTGTGGGTGTTCCTACTTGGTGCAGAATTCTCTAGAACCTTCGAGAGGGCTTGACTGATGACCTAGCTGTTAAGTGTCATCCCGGAGATAGCTCATCTGTTGTTTTATATGATACGGAAATGTGGACGCCAAATATGAACTTAATTATAAAAAATTTCGGGGAAATGCCTTCAAATAAACATAAGATTAGCACGTAAAGTGGCACACGATAAAAATGTTTTGTCTGCTGCTCATTAAATTTTAAAGGAATAAAATTTAAGATGGGAAAACCTTTGTCACATTTGTGAATTGCTTTATTGTTCTGAAGAGATTGTAGATTTTAAAAAAGATTTTTAAAAAACATCTTGTCTTCGTTGTATCTTGATGTTCTATCTTGTAACACTTAACTAGTATTTTATCATTATATTTATTGTAACCATCTTAACAAAAAATTTTATTATTATTTTCTATACGATATCAAAGTAACAACGACAAAGGCGACTTGAAAACTTTTTTCACACTTAAACTTTTCTGCGAATACCTCACAATGCAGTAATTAACTTAAATAGTGGTGAAATGTTTTAAAATCCTCAATTACCTTGTTGATTAAGTGCAAAATATGCGAGGTCGGTATTCGAGTGAACTGCACTTTTTCACTCTGGGACCTGTTAATGGTGTTTTAAAGTAACGTTTATTGGACGTGTATTCTTAAGACATTTATCGGTATCCGGTTTTCCGAAACGAGACTGAACTGCTCTACTTGAGTCATCGTGCAAACGTAGGACTAATATCTTTAAGGAGTTATAAAAGTTTAGGTAGCAGGTCATTATTCAGTTGATGACGGATGATGTTGATTTTTGTTATGATGATGGATGCAGTATGATGTAAGGAAATTTAGCCCATAAAACTGATGCATCTACCAGGTTAAAGATATCTGTATAATAGTTTGACTATATATTATATTAACAATGCTTCTTAACTATAGATTCAAGAAAGTTGGTAATTCACCTAGAAAGACGTTGACGCTAATGCTCAATATTTTCAATCAAGTTTTTCAGCTAGCTTTTAATTAGTTATTTATTTAAACTTGTCTCTAAGCTGCCTTAATAAGTTATTTATTTAAACAAGTCTCTAAGCTGCCTTAATAAGTTATTTATTTAAACATTCATCTCCCGCAGACCTAGAAGACCTACCAACACGCGACCAGATATGGGCGCCCGCGCCGCACGAGCTCGACCCCGACATATGGCCGCCACCGCCCGACAGAGATCCCAACGCGTGGCCACCGCCCACCAGTGTTGAACATAAGTATGTGGATATAATTAAATATATTAGTATTTTTGTGTGATAGCTTTTGAATCGTAACAATGGGGGAAAAAACGTAATAATATGCGGGATTTTATCCAGGTTTTGGAGTAAAGATGAACTTAAAATCGTACAGACTTCGCTTTTAATAAAAGTAGCAAAGTTTTTTTCAAGATGTAAATATGTTATTCGCGTAAATTTACATTATCTTTTGCATGCATTCCTATTCACAGACCTCTGTTAAGTCAGATATTTGTTTATATTTCGACAAACTATTTCGATAGATTTTAACTTAACCGAATTTCCAAAAGTTGAGCTCCTTTCTTGTTAAGAGGGAAAACTCAATCTTCATTAACACAGCAAAGTGCAGCTAATCATTTGCAGTTTCTAAACTAATCCTACTCTTGAACAGAGGCCCACCAGCAATGAAGTCAGCCCGCAACAACGTGCGCAACAACCGTACGGCGGACAGCAAGAAGCCGGCGCCGAGGAACGCTACCACATCGCAGAGGAAGACGTCCGATGTACGGAACCCGAAGATAAACACGAATAAGGCACATAGCGGTGAGTTTTTGGGACATTCCTCTATACTTTTCCAACAGAGGTCTATCAGCAATGCTGGAATAAACTTGACTTTGTATTTGGTTTGGGTTCGTTTTATTGTTAAATATACTTTTGGACAACCACGTCGTACCATTAATTTTATTTATTTGTTAGCGTGAATTGGTAAAGTAATAAATATTCTTACTATGTATATAATAATAAATCGATTTCAAAGATATAAAGATTTCTTCTTATAATATTGAGATAAATCGATAAAATTATATCTATTACTAGAACTTTATCGTTCACGTTGTGAATAAAAAAGAACAAATTTATGTATCAGTAAATGGATCGAACCAGCCTGAGAGCTCATGCAAAAAACTTCCGTGATATAATAAAAGGTATTTATATTGAACGATTTAAACGTTGTAAATGTACCTTTTTCATTGAATAAAAATCGAAAAGTTTTTCTACTTATAATGACGTACACCCATTATAATAAACTATTTTAAGATCCTACACAATAATCGAAAATTTCATATCCATATTTGATAGACATATTCTCAACAACAATAGGCAACGAAAAACCCATGTATACTGAAGTACTCAAACACAGACTGTTTTCCATTACGTCTTTTCTACAAAGAATTAGGTCGGTACGCACAACAATAGATATTCCTTATTAATTCACTACCGTCTCTACAGGCGATAGGAAAAATGCAACAATACATTCTCATGAGACATACGTTACCAAATCGAACGGTTGCGCTCGAATAACTTCGCCTAGCTCGTAATGAAGTCATTATGTTATGATCATTTTTTAAGGAGCGGTTGTTGATAATTTGTATCCGATTCGATATACATCGTTATGGTTATTAGATACGTAATCGCTTTATTGTTATTATTTATTATGACTGATAATTCGGCTATTCAGAATCTTAATATGTGCTTATCAGGCCGTGCAATTCATGCCCTTTTGTGATTTCGAGAAACTGCTTCCTGAATATATCGGAAACAGTGACAAATTTGAAATTCATTATCTTTTTCAATTGCGGTTGCACCATAGCGAATCTATCAAATTGATTTTAGAGTTTTCTGTTAGAAAATATTTTTTGTTACCGAAGCTTGCCTAAAAAATCTTTTATTTGAAGTCTAGCTGGAATATAGGCATGCTATTATTATTGCAATAAAAACCCGGTTTGTCTCTACCAGTTAATATTAACAAAAGATTGAAATAAGTGAAATATAAACTACAACAAGACAATGACATTGACCATTCAAAATAACATTTTATTCCAAATAAACATTTTTTAATTAAAAGATCTCGATTTTTGTGTAAACAACTGGTGCACCCTTTGCTTTGGGAAAAATATATTTAATAATATTATCTTCTATTATATTTAAATATTTTATCTGACACAAGAAAATGTATGATTTCGCCGTTTGCAAACATTGTTGCCAGTTTGTAAACGCTCGCAATTGTTTGCGATATATCTATCACAAAAATACAAACTACAAGCTTATTTTATTTTCTTCAAATTTTGCAGCAAAAACGAAAGAAACAAACAACAAGGATCACAGCAACAAGGACAAACAGGACAGGGACAACAACAACGGGGATACAGACGACGAGAAACACAACAAGGAGGATGAAAGGCGGTTCGAGCCGCCCTCCGCCGCGGACGGTGATCTGGTCGACATGCTGGGTGAGTAGATAGATATAGCAGCAACAACAATAGCAACAAGCAACGAGGATCACAGCAACAAGGACAAACAGGACAGGGACAACAACAACAGTGACACAGAAGATCTGGTCTGGCTAACCTAATGGATATTGCAGCAACAACGATAGCAACAAGGAGCACAGCAACAAGGAAAAACAGGACAGGTACAACAATATGTAGACATGATACTAGATAGCTTTGGATTAACAAACTTAAGATTTTATGACGCAATTGTAAAGATGGTAACGTAAAACGGAACATAATATAACGGAAATACAAAGATACCGAGATAGATGCGGAAATGTGAGATAGGATAACATTTGTCATCGCTTAGAGAAAGTAAGATCTGATTAAATGCGCCTCTACAATATAGCTGATAACAATAATATTGGTACTTTCAAATATTTTCTACGACTGTATTACATCTATCAATAACTAAGTTTCAAATTTATTTTGTTCTATACTGTTATAAAAACATCGAAACAAGAAAAAAATATCCAACTGCATTCGATGTTTTTTGAAAAAATCATTGTAATTAGAATTATCTTACCTTAAACACTTGCTTATTCAAAAGCAACTTTTATGCGTTTTACTGAACTATATAATAGCTTACAATATTGAACATTAAGTTGAAATACAAAAAAAATCTGTTTTTTTTCCAATTCATACACTAATTTATAAAATATCGTTACAGAAAGGGACATAGTACAAAAGAATCCGAACATAAGGTGGGACGACATCGCCGATCTGTCAGAAGCGAAACGGCTCTTGGAGGAGGCGGTCGTGTTGCCCATGTGGATGCCGGACTTCTTTAAGGTATAATATTTAATTTATATTCAACTTTAATTAAGATGTTTTCAAAGTTATAGACGCGCTCCAGCGTGCACATATTATCTATAATATCTATAAACAAGCACTGCTTCGCGGGGCTCCTATAACTACTATTGTGTAGTTAAAAAAAACAACGAACCTAACCTAACACACTCCCTTATCAAAAACAACTAAATGCTAAATGACGTTCAGTCAACAACTTGACGAGTAGTCGTTTAGTCATTCAATGAACGCGCTAGTCAAATAGCAGATTCAACCAGATGACTGCGACAGATATCACATCACCACTATTTATACAAACAAAAAATATTTATTTAAAGGTAGGTAGTTAACAAATTCCTATAATTTTTCAGGGAATACGTCGACCCTGGAAAGGCGTACTAATGGTCGGTCCGCCTGGTACAGGAAAGACGATGTTAGCTAAGGCAGTCGCTACTGAATGTGGGACGACGTTTTTTAATGTTTCATCGTCCACACTTACTTCTAAGTACCGGGGCGAGTCGGAGAAATTAGTGAGGCTGCTGTTTGAAATGGTTAGTATTTTATATTATTAATTAGCTATAAATGTTTCTGTAAAATTGTTCAACATGCTGCTTGTCGCTCCATGCAAGATGGCAGCAGATTGCAGCAATAAGAGAATAAAAACAGCTACAAAAAATGCAGCTACAAATGTAATTCATAATACTTATAAGAATGGAAAAAAAACAGGGGGAAGATTAATTTTTATTTTTTATATGCTTCATAATGGTCACAGAGAATAAGAGAAAATAGTATGAGTGCTCGTCATTAACAATAAGAGGAAGGATTTAGGAGATTAGACATATTTTGTTATACGCATATTAAATTTTCGGTCATTACACTGCAATTTAACTAACATTTAGTTAGAGTTTAAAATAAAATGTGTAAAAAAAGGCCTGACACTACAGAGTGTACCAGTAGTTATAACATAGCTTGTCGTTATAGCGCGGCGTCAGGCTAGCGCTCTGTTGTTGTTCTCTGCTCATCTTATACAAATTTAAATTAATTTATTTCTGTGATATTTGATTGATCTTGAATATCCTGTATCACTCGATCTTTAGCGTGTGTACTAATATGAATTAATCGATCTTTTTGTTCTTTATTTGTTTACTAGCTTACCGCCCGCGGTTTCGCCCGCGTTTTTTAAGAAAAACCCGCATAGTTCGCGTTCCCGTGGGATTTCCGGGATAAAACCTATCCTATGTGTTAATCCAAATTTCCTTCTATATGTGTGCTCAATTTCATTGTAATCGGTTCAGTAGTATTTGCGTGAAAGAGTAACAAACACACACATACACAACCTCACAAACTTTCGCATTTATAATATTAGTAGGATTTTTTTTTCAAAGATATCCAGATATTATAATGAACTTACTTTATTTTTGTGTAGTGTGTTTGAAATGGTTCTTTGTTACTCTCAAATAAAGAATTTGTAGTGTGTGTTATTATTCGCAGTAATTGAATATTGTAAATTCAGCGGCTTGTGGCGCGTCGAATGGCGACACTCCTGCGAGAGCCAGTCGCCTGCCACTCGCCTGCCACTCGCCTACCTAAGTTAACGTGTAATAAAGTAGTTCAGCATATCCGGTATTTAATTTGAAGACCCCAGCCTCTGTACACTAAAAATTTATTTATTATAATTTATTATTATTTATTTATAATTTTTGATTGCAGGCGAGATTCTACGCGCCGTCCACGATATTCATAGACGAGATAGACTCGCTGTGCTCGCGGCGCGGCTCGGACAGCGAGCACGAGGCCTCGCGCCGCGTCAAGTCCGAGCTGCTCGTGCAGATGGACGGGCTCGGCTCCGCTACCGATGAGCCCGCTAAGGTATAATACATAAATAATAAATTAAAAAAAAATGTAATTTGAGTTCGCTAAGGGCGGCCGTACACGGACCGCTTCAAGCAGTTGAGACCGACGGCTTGAAGCCGCGACCGCGCGGTGAACTATTGACATTCATTCACTGCCGTACACGGCTCGAGCAGTCTGTGTACGTCGCTCAGCCGATAACTGCTCGAGCCGCCCGTATACGGCCGCTCTAAGACCAACTTAATATAAGACAATACACTCACATATTCGTACATACACACGCATACGGGCACACACGCATATACACACGCTGTATGCCTGAAATTTGAATACTTACCTTGTTCTTATACTTGTTTTAATCTCTGTTTTGTTACTTTTGTTTTTGTACTTATTTCACTGTAAATAGTAAGTAGGTAGAGCCAATTTAATAGGCAACATTTGACGTCTATCAATTTTATCTTCATAGGGTGGTAACCTGCATAAAAACATCGATTAAAGTGAATTAATCGATACGGACTTAAAACATTTGTCAATCGAACTTGAAACACATGTCAATAATTTATGATAATTTTTATTCCCAAGTAATCAATGCATTCGATTCTAGATGTCTGATTTTGATTTTTAGAGTAACGTCTCTGGTATTTAAAAAGAAAAAAGGTTTATTGACACAAAATTGTAGCGACGTCAGTTCTTTAAATCAGAAATTGTTTATTATGTTTAGAATGGTTTATCAGTAAAATCAAATCCTAAAATTACTTATATAAGTCATTATTATAATAAATATGTCATCGTAATTGAAAAAAGTAAAGCAAATGTGCAGTTCTAACAAAACGAAATATCATGTTATTCTATGTTGTCGTTACTAGGTTACGTTGTTGAATTTTGTTGAACTGTCAAATGTTGCCTATTAAAATGGCTCTACTATAGTACTTGAGGCGATCCGCGATCCTTGAGTTTAAATTGTGATATTTTAATACATACTCAATGAATGATTTTATTTATTGAATAGATAGATGCAGAATAATTGAAATTTGAATTAAATGGGTTTGATTGTTTTCAAGTAACAATGTGCATATAAAATCATTTTTTTATACGCCCCGTCTTCGCCTGTGGTACATGTTTACGTTTTATCTCGATAAGAACCATCCTCGTACTTCACGGAATATTATAAACAAAAAGAATTACGAAATTGGTACAGCCGTTCTCGAGTTATACACTAACACATTTTGCGATTCATTTTTATATTATAGATTTAATAATTTTAACCTACAACCACCCATTACAGGTAGTAATGGTGCTAGCAGCGACCAATTTCCCCTGGGACATAGACGAGGCGCTCCGGAGACGACTCGAGAAAAGGATATACATTCCGCTGCCCACACAAGAGGGCAGGGAAGCCCTACTAGCCATTAACTTACGGGAAGTCAAGGTAGACCAGGAGCTTGACCTGCGGGCTATTGCCAAGAAACTGGATGGGTACTCCGGAGCGGATATCACTAATGTCTGCAGGTATAGAAGAATTTTGTATGAGTTTTGTGACAAATGTTCGATAAAAAGATTTAATCAGTAGGTTTTAATCAGAAAGAAATGTTAATATATGTAATAACTCAGGCCCCGGAATCACAGACACAATAGAAAATCTATTGTGTCGTGGACCGATCGGGCCGTTCGGGGCTCAATGGGTTAAAAGTATGTTAAATTATAATTTTATTTTACTTAACACGCATGTACGCACCTACAAACGTGTTTTGTCTCCAATTAACTGTTCATGGTTTAAAAATAAATACAGTTTAATACAATGTTTAGCTTTCTGTTAGTATAATTTTCATGGTTGGATTGGATATGTTCCTTCGATTGTCACCTACAAATATACAAATTTACCTCTTTATATACTAAATTACTAGTATAATAAAATAGCGATTTTTTTTGTATCAATAAGCAAATCCGCGTTATAAAGCTTGTAAATAGATAGACAATGACCCTAATAACTCCTAATTAATTTCACAGGGATGCATCAATGATGTCGATGCGTAGAAAAATCGCCGGTCTCAAACCGGAGCAAATAAAGCAGCTTGCCAAGGAGGAACTCGACCTGCCAGTCACCAGACAAGACTTTGTGGAGGCCATCGCAAAATGTAACAAGTCGGTCTCGAAGGGCGACATCCAGAAATACCTCACGTGGATGGACGAGTTCGGCTCCTCCTGATTGACGTAGAACAATTATTATCTGTGGACAATTGTCACTTCGAACATAGAGAACAGAAATGGCGCCAAAGTTTACCTGACAAAAAATTAAAACTGAAATTGCAAGAAATGTTTTAATGTGGATTATATCGATAAATTTACACAAATGACAATGACAGAAAAAAAGAATACGCGCCATTTTATAAACGATGTTTCGTCGCCATTTTGATTGTTCTCTATCGCTCAGAAGTATTCCCCAACAGACGGTGTCAGACACGATTGAAAGTTCAAGTATTTAAAAATTGCCTTATAGGATAAGTCGCGAAACAGACTGTTTCAGTATTAAACAATTGTACAGTGGCATAGGAAAATAAATGCATCCGTTAAAAGTATAGTGTATGATACATTCCAATTGGGACATTGACTTAACTACACGAAAATAATAATATTGTGAGCTTATAGATGTGTCGTATTAAGTTTTATCATCGAAACCATGCCATTTATTTATTTAACATTTTTTATCATGTATCAGTTAGGCATTTTTACATAAATATAAGAAAAATCACCAATGCATTTATCTAAACATATTGCCGATTTTAAATTCAGGTGTAATATTATGTAACGATACGACATATCCCGCTATAAGTATTAGATTTTGTACCACACAAGCACAAAATACAATAGAATACAATCACGTAAGTTAGAGCCCTTCGAAATCATAAGATCTGTCGTCACATTTCGTCTTGTATTTATTCATCGTGATCTTTGTACTTAATTTAGCGTGTAATGAGATTCATAGTTTAGTATAATTTTATGCCATAACTAATTTATAATTGTATGTTTATAGATATTTTTTATAATTTTTTCAAGTATGTTTATATGAATGAGAGAAATATTTTGGCATGTAACTAATGCTCGCTCAATTTCAATTAAAATTATGTATGTTATTATAATGTTTTAGCTAAATCCTAACGTGGTTTTTGTTTCACACTCAAGTCTTCTCCTTATTTTTGGCTGTAATGTGATCGATAACAACGATTTACAAGAGCATTTTTTCATTTTTAATAACTTGCATCTTAATAAAATAATGTTAGATTTAGATTTACATTCAAATAAAAAATACAAAATTTATAATCTTGATAAATGAATATAATTTTAACATTATATTGGAAAAGAATTAATATTTTTGCATCCATTGTAACTTCTGTTTATTAAAAACAAAATAAAGAAACTCCAAAACCACAAAATAGTTTTATTTTGTCAACCTTTGTATCGTATACATGAGATGACAAAAAATTATATAATTAACTATCTTTCTGCCTGTGGTTTCGTCCGCTTAGTCTTAGACTACGCGTACGAAGAAAACCCGCATTTCCCGCTTCAGATTAAAACTTATAAACTTGAAAAATAATTATTATAAAGAAAATTGTAGTTTAATTTTTCTGCCAGATTTTCGATTACGTCTGCTCTATCGTGGCTCTATCGTATTAAATTATGCAGTGCTAAACTTTTTATGTAAGTACACAACAAAATAAATTATGCGTATTTTTTTTAACACCCAACCAACAATCCAACCATTCCAATTTCCACAGTTTATTATTTTTTAAACAGTCAGCTAGTTTACCAAAATTTAATTTGCTCCAGTATGGTGTGCTACTTAGAGGTGTGCTGTGTGCATTTTGTTGGGCCGGGCAAGGGACATTCTTCTCATTTAAAACACTATATAGGCGTGATAAATATAGAAGAATTATTTTTCAGGGACATAGTTTCTAAAAAGAAAGGAATTTTAAAATGATGGCAAGTAAATTTTGTAATAAACGCGCTCTTTTCATATTTATTTTTGAGTCTCTAATTGCCAGTTGCCATATCGAAAATTATATTTTATTTCTCAATGTTGGTATAATCTTAGAAAAATATAAGTTTACTTAAAAATTAAAAGTTTATTATTTATTTACATAGTATTTATTCAGAAGATTTTTTAATTGATTATTTCTATAGATACAAAGATTAGTATTGGAGTAGTTCAAAGTGAACATAGGCACAGATGTTTGGCGCCAGCGGAAATGAAATTTAACTGTATGTTGGTATGCCTGTAGTTACTACGTGGTCGCAATATTACGGAAATGTAAACATGCACAGATAATTTCGTTACATTTATAAATTTGGTGCCTTTATAAAATAAAAGTGGCGTCATAATTCTATAATTACATGTACATTACTTTTAAAAGTATTTACATAACTGTGATTATCACGCTTACCTCTTTTGATTTTCTGTGACCGATGTGAATATAGGCAAAAGCGTAGTGAAGCGCTGTAGAATTCGAGTCCGCTAATGGCGGACGCTAATAATTTTGGAAGTTTCGTGATTCTATTGTTCTGTTTTAAGTATAATATTAGCGACATAATCTAGTGGATAAGTTTTTATTCAGTGATTGCATACAGAAAGTTAAGAATGTGTAAGTGATATGAAATGTTCAACTTGATCATGACAAAAGCGACCGCTAGCTATGTAACCTTTTCCATAACCTCGTTTATGCGAATGGAGTAGATATGTGATCGATGTGTGTGCGTCGGTGAACGATTTTTCGTCATTTCGCGTTATAATTTGTGCGAAGTATTCGGGTTATTAGTGATGGAAGTGTCCGCGTCGCGGTTTTGCAATCCGACGCCCGTTTTCGATGTAACGTAAGTGAGCCGGTCGATCGCAAAAGCTAGTTTAAGCGGGGACGGCTGCTACCAGCCGAACATGGCTGCTACGCAGGCAGAGTCTCAGCGTAGTGAAACGAGCGTAGATCAGACTCCATCGGAGCAGCTCAGTGATTCTCGGAACGCTCTGATACAAAACGGCACCGATAAGTCCGTCGGGCGCGTTCCGCTCGATGGCGTTGTGAATACAAAGAGCAAATCGCCTATGTCGGTCGAGCCAGGTCAGCCCCGGGACGGGGGCGATGTGCCGGGCCACGACCGGGGAGAGAGGCCGGGACCTGACCAATACGGCGGGTATAGGTATCCGGAAGGTACAGATCCTTATTATTCGCCGAGGCCAGGTTTCCCTGGTAAACCGAGGCCGCCTCAACAACAAAGATTCTTTCCGGGTCAGGCTGTGTCGCAAGCACCAGGCCCGACACCCACGTTAAATTCGTTGTTACAATCGAGTGGCGCGCCGCCACACCGTTATCCGAACAGTTATGACCAGCCTCAGGGCGCCTATGGGCCGGGCTGGCCACCGCCACGGCCTATGCCACCTTATAATCCACAAGGAGGACCATACAGAAATTCAACGGTGAGTGGCTTCTGTTTTCTAAACACTTAATATTCCAAATTTTGAAAAAGCTTTTCTTTAATTTGAGTTTAGCATTGCATTGATTATAAATCTCTTGTTTGTGTGTTTTAAATCATTTATTTAAAGATAACATAGTAGTGTACATTATTTGAGTTTGAATTATTTCCACAAATACAAATGTTTGCATTAAACAAAGAAATATATCAAATATTCATATAATTATATCAATATGGTATAACTGTATAATGCCTTCCAGCCTGTATGCCGATAGTAAAGGAAACATCGTACAAAAAAAAAAGATCTAATTTAATATTCACCGTAAATAAGTAAAGTAGTAAACAATGTCAGGTAATTTGGAAACTTTTGGCATAATTTAAACATAACGAGTTGCAGTATGTTATGATATTCAGTATTTTATTTAAAAATATACCATGCTATAATAGCGAAAGTAAATTTTTAAATGTCTTCAAAACAACAATTTGTAAGACGAACAAGCAATTTATGTTTTTTTTTATTTCCATAGATGTTTTTTAGGGAACAACTTTAGTTTTAATTGCAAAACTAGAATTTTAAAGCATAATATGCAGACTCATTTAACAAAAAAGGTTTTCAGTTTTCACCAAACAGTTGGAGCCATAATATGATATATCCCAAATACATAGTTTAAATCGAACACCTGTTAAATAATACACAAGTAGCTATCTTACTCATTATACCTTATTTCAACTATGACAAATGGACTTAGAACCTAATATATGAAAAGTATGGAAATTGAGCAGTTCCAGAAATGAAGAAGTACCTATATAATATAGCATGATGGTCTGTTCGTGTTTAACTCCTAATACTTCCTCCTTCAATAAATATGCTCTATCAAAATCACTACGTAGTACGTAGTATAAAACAAAGTCATGCTCCGTGTCTGACTGCGCCTTTCTAGATTTTCTTCTCCTAGACCATGCTACATCTATCTACTGTCTTGATGGTTTTTCTTAATGAAGTTTTCAAAAGTGTTACATAGGCAGAATACTAAAATTTTCTAAAAGGACCATTGTTACTTATTCTTAAATTTTGTGTGGACAAAGAAAAATAGAAATAGTATAAAACAAACATAATCCTAATATCCATCTAGACATATATTATTAGTATCTATATTGCAAAATTACATGTGGTTATCTTTTTTGTACAGATGTGGAAATCAATATTTGTTCAGGACTATCCAAGTCATTAATGGGGAAAAATTTTAAGTTAGCCAAGATTTGTAATTTTTATAATAATTTAAACTAATTAGTTTTGCCATTTCTAAGATTTAACATCCTGAACTTTCATTCCTTAATAAATCAAATTCAAATCATAAAAATTAGATAAAGTATAGTTTTTTTGGGAACAATCAATTATTGTGATATTCATAAATCATAATATCTTTTGTATGTGTATAATTTTAGCAAAGAGTACTTTTAATATGGGCGTATAGAAAACAAAAGTTGTTCCAGCTACTAATTCATAACTACTATCTATTTGAAATGTAATTTTGTCCTGTAAAATTATCTTTCTGGCTTTGCCTTTTTTGTTCAAACTAACAAATTGTATGCTAAGACATTTCTCGAGAACCATACAAAGCATTGGTGAAAATCAAATGAAAATAATAAAGGAAAATAATCTTTTAAAAGGTGATGTAAAACATTCCTACAAATACCAAAGTTCCTTCAAACTTTTGTTTAAATTTGAAATTTGGCCGAAGCAACAAAAAGCATCTCATCAAGCACTAAATTTTAACCTAAACATCAAGTGATTCTGCTCACTCGACCAATCTAAGTTTACAGGCATTGAAAAATCAATCTCATAAAGCAACATAATCAAAAGAGACAGCCGTTTATGGGGGAAATTTTCACAAATTTCCATATTTTCAAGGGTATCAAAAAATACAGAGTACTTACTACCCGTGATCACATAATCTTGAAATTCTGTATGTAGCAACGTCTTTTAGCACACACAAAATAAGAATCGTGAAAAGTCATGTCATAAGGAGTGGTCAGTATATACCTATATAGCAATTTTGGAAAAATATAAAAACAGTTATTTCAAATTAGATTTCCGCCCGCGGCTTCGCTCGCGTTTTCAAAGAAAAACCCGCATAGTTTCCATTCTTGCGGGCTTTCCGGGACAAAAAGCCTTATGTCTTATTCAGCTACCTACATACAAAATTTTATTGTAATCTGTTCAGTAGTATTTGCATGGAAGAGTAACAAACATCCATCGATCCTCATAAACTATTAGTATGATGAATAAATAGTTAATTGATATTTTTAGGCACTTATGGGCATGACTATGGCAACTAAAGTTATTTAATAAGATACATACCTACTACACAATCAAATTTTGTCTTGACAAAATTAACTAAAACATGAAATCTATATCAGACGTACAACATACAGTTTAAATATGTGGTACAAAAGATTATTTTTTTCAAACAATCAAATTTAGAATATAAATTCTATTTAATATCAACAATCAACAAACGAAATACAAGTTTGTGTATAATAATGTACATAATATCAATATCAGATTACATTATATATATTATATACCTATTACTAGCTTTCCGCTCGCGGTTTCGCTCGCTTTGTCTAAAACATAATAAAGTATATACCTACTAAACCTTCCTCTTGAATCACTCTATCAGGTCTATCTATTAAAAAAAACCGTATCAAAATCCGTTGCGTAGTTTTAATGATTTAAGTATACATAGGGACATAGGGACAGAGAAAGCGACTTTGTTTTAAATACTATGTAGTGATTTCGAAAATAATGATCAAGGTAGGTAGGTATGTGAACAAAGATATTCTTAGTAAAGTGGTACTATGAGGAAATGCGTTGCACTCTTTGTTTACAAAAAGGCAGCAGGCTGAGCCATCAAAAGCCTGCGTCACGGTCGTGTGTGTCGGATGAAAAAAGGAAAAAAACTAGCACTGGAGAAATAACAAAGCTGGCTGCCGCTGCTAGCGGGTATAAAAACGAAAGTGCAGCGATAGTGAAAGTTTGATGTGTAGGCAAATATTACAAGCTTCTAGGCGGAGATTTGTGCGTTCCCCTGCGAACTACGAAACGTTGTAAGAGCCACCGCTCTGCGGTACTTCTGCGTCGTTTTGCAGTTTCCACGTCGCGCACATACATTATGTAGAGGTGACGCCGTCAGACTGTGTTTGAAGGTATCAACCATGTATCAACATAAATGGAACTTGACATCTGACACTTGTATATCTTGCTAAGCGTCAGCTTGGAAGGGTGGTCTACTCCGACATTCCCTTGATGTATGTTTGCTGTGATAGTATATAAATACACTTGACGCCGCGCCACTTGTACCATTGAATATACTTTAAACATTAATGGTTATCATTTACAGCCATTCTTGTAGATATTATCACTGCACCAGTTGTGCTGGTTATGCATTTTTAGAAAAATATAAAAATTAGTCGAAAGAGGTGAATATTTATTTTGGTCTCGACAGCTCAATGCGGTAAGTGCTAGTTGGCACCATAGATTGCCATAAAACAATGCATCGAGCACGTGCCTATTTACTCTTTAGAGTTCACATTCAAGGTCGTACGCATTTGTAAGGATGTACCTGTGTAGGTTGGCTGGCCAACAAATACCGGTTACGTAATGTTGTCCCACTTCCCACGATGCGGCTGTTCTTCCGTTCGTCAAGGCTTTGCAATTGGTCGATTATTGTTTACAAGTTATGCATTTGGAATGGTAGCGCACGATTGTGGTTACGGCTTTCTTTGTGTTTGTTCCGGCGTTAACGTTTTCATTTTTGAATCCCGTTTTGCTACTTAACCGAGTATGTTTTTAAGATGTGATAGGTATTGGTTGGCATTTTATGTTATTCATGTTTCTCAAGACATACCTAGTTAGTTCTTTAAATTAAATAGTATTTTGTTCTCCTCCTTGGTCCACAAGGTCCTCCTTGTTAGTGCAAAATAGTCACATGAATTCGATGTTAGCTGATTGAAATTTCTATGACGATATCTTGATGATTTCGCAAATGGCTCAAGCAAACAACTGTTATGGAATTAGTCATTTATCTCAATATGTTGTTTACCCACAATCGTATTAGATAGTTGTCGATAAGGAGACACGTGGTTACGGGGTCGTCGACCCGACATACTCGTGCTCGCCGACAGCTCGGTAATAATAATAAAATGTTTCCGTGCGACTGGTTCAAGGGCGAGCCGCTGATATCGGCGCCCGCTATATTTAGATTTAGCTGTGTGATGAGATGTTTACAATGTGTTACATTTCTTTTCATTCTCGACATTCCGATACCGCTACTTTCCCACGACTTCCTAAACAAAAGGACGCTTTAGTTGTTGTGGTGACAAAGTCAACGGACTGAACTAACTAGCAGCATTGGGTGAGTCGTCGAAATCTGCCACTAATAAACAGCAGAGCGCTTAGTGCTCTTGATTATCAATTAACGTTCTAGTGATCGATATTCTATTCTCTTCGTATTTAGGGCGGTACGTGGTGCGTAGTTCAGCCCGAGTAAATTTCGCTCTCGCTTTCGTATTGCAATAGCGGTGTGTACATGAAAACGAGATGAATGGACCGACGGATGCCGTTCATTCTGAGTCCGTGATGTGGATTTCGTAAAATCAATGGCGTACGTCTCGGACCCGTGTTCTAGATTATCTCGCAATAACGTTGCCCTGTTATTACGCCTTCTGTTTAACATTATACTCATCATACGATTGAGCTTATAATGACTAAATGGTTTTCACAATCATGCTTATGATTTTGAATCAGTATAGAAATAACCAATCGCATAGGATATTATAGACCAGAGATACAAATACCAATCCTTCCTCTTCTATCTATGACATGAAGTAGGCACCATTCAGTAACTAAGTAGTTATAAACTTGATTTCGCCTTATTGCTTGATAATTGAATCGTTTTAGCTGATAGCTAAAATATGATTAATAATCCTATTCATGCTTTTTAAGTTTTTACCTAATATAACTAAGTACCAAATTAATACCAATACATTTCTTTATACGTAATTATGTCGCAAAAAGATAAGTAACAACATCGATCTTTAATAATAATCAGTAACCCATTCTATTAAGTGATATTTTACCGAATTCAGATTGATTAATTAAACACATCCCAATTACTAATGAACCTCATTTCAGTATCTTACCATCTTACCAAGTAGCGCAGAACAAAACAGTCAATATGCTATAAAGGTTGGGGCGTAATATAAAGCTTTGTTAAGATTACGTTAGGTACAACATGTGCTTTTTCTTAAGTAAGGTCAATCTTACATAAATCTTCGCGGACAAAAACGTCACTCGTCACGTGGCATGCATTCATTCATACAATATTATGTTGTAATGGGGTCGTTAACCGTCGTGACGTCACGTAATTGCCAGTCCCCTGTACCAGTCGGTTGAAATCAAAATGCCGGATTATTAACAAGGGAGACCAGTGTAGGTCAAGCACATCATTGTTGGCTAAAGCTTAACCGATGGTGATCGCGTTTAATTAACCAACATACCCACTAAACGCAAAAGCTAGTTCACGATTTAGAATTCATATTAACACCATTCATATCAAAGTCCAACACAATTATTCAATGACTAGTTAGGTTAATTACCCACAATCATTATCGTTTTACGATAGACACATTTATTATGTTGTCATGCAAGCAACAATGACGTTGTGAGTTAATGAAGAAAATGGGCGCGATTAGCGCATGAAAATTTTAATAAACCTAACCTCAATAATGCAAACGCTATGACGTAACTCACATCGATAAATGTATATGAATGCAAAAGGGGCCACTGCCAAGGACCTCTGTCTGAACGCAGTCAGAAAGGTAAATGACTCATATATACCTACATTCTATAATCTACTGAAGTGTTTCAAAGACGTCACGAAGTATTAATGCGAATTTCGTCTTTGGATTCTCTTTTGTTCCGCTCACTGTTACGTAAGCTTTGTTATTCATGAATCTTGCCAATATTCCGTTGTAATGTGTGTCATAACTAATTTGATACGTATGTGTATCGCACGTGTATTTGTTTTATCAGATTGAGTTTCTTTATTTAACAATGTTTCTTTGTTTAATGATTGTGGGATATACGACACTTGATTAATTAGTAACATAATTCTTCTGAAATGTTATTTCGGAGTAATTGATAGATCGTTGACATAAATTAGTCATTCAATTAGTGTCCTCAACTCAATCTCAAGCCAGAAGTCTAAACTGATTTGTGTCTAGATAGCAAAATTTAAATTCGATTTGTCAATGACATCATATCCACAGAGGGGTGAATATTTCTTTAATCCAAGCTGTTTGTATATAGCGGGGTGGGTGGCTATACATTTGAGTATACCTACATTAAAAGGTCACGACCGCCGTTATGTACCCGAGATACTATGTACCTAAAGGGAGTTCTTTATTGAAGTCTTGCTTGGGAAAAGGGGTTGCTTTATTAGGTCAGTAACACTCGTAATCCGTTTGTTTACACTTGTTGCATGTAAGTTATGGATTCCGTGTTTACGTGTTGTGATAAGATTTGTATATAAATTGATTGTTTATTTGATAATAACAGTACAAAGATTGCCTTTGTAGGTATATTTTGTCTTGCTTGGACTAAGCACCCAGTTGCTGTCTAGAATTTCATTTTTATTTCTGATTGTATTTACAATTATTCCTTCAGATATGTATATTCCTATATTGGCATCACTCAAATGCAACTATAGAACAACTTGGTTGCAATTTAGTTGTTTCTAAGTACATATTATCTTAACTTATACTGTAGATCATGTTAACAATGTTGTTGCACGTTATTGATTAAGAATCTACTAAATTTACACGAGTCCTTCAGAAATGACTTGCTTCATGAATAAATATTACACTACCTAACATGTTCTAGCTTATACGAAATCATTTCGTGAATAAAAAATTGGATGTTGACTTGAATTTATGTAAGAGCTCTTCCTATACACTCACTATAGACTTGATAAGTGCCTCATTAGGTCAAGTAAAATATAATAACAGTGCAAGCCACCTGTTGCCCAACCAACATTGCGCCTAGTTACTGCGAGCTTGACATTCACGGTACTCGTGACTGAGTAGACCAAAATAACACGCCGTAACCGACCGCATGACACGACGTAATGCTTTTTCTATTAATAGAGCCATAATTAAATACACTCACTCACACATTCGTGTTTTCCTACTACGTGTGAGAGATGTATGCTGATTTTACTAACGTAATAAACTGTTGAACTAACATGTACGCTGTCGTGATATTCAGTATGTCAGGAAAGATGTGTGGATTGCGTTAATTATTATAAGAAGACAAAAATATGCACATGCGACTTGGAATGTTGTTAGTATTTACTGTTAAATACGTTTAGCACGTGTCCTTTAGACCTTTGCCTGAACAGATGATTGTGATGAATACGCTTTACGTCCCATTGTTGATACACAAACAAGTACAAAAAGTAAACCGGTCAGTGGGCTTTTATCGTCTCACAGAAGCACGTTGAAATAAAGTAATAATAGTAATAACATTCAATCGCATCTCATTCATTTTCTCTTTTTCTCACAACAATACAGTTATGGCTCGGCTTTTTTGTAGATACGCAAAGGGATAGCCCGACGGCGTTTAATATGTAAAGGAAGGCAAGGTTACACTCACACGTGCACAGGATATATCTGTGTACAGTGCGTTTGTAGTGGAGGGAATTCCCAACTTTTTACAAACACAATCAAAGAGTTATGTAATGTTTGCTCGTATCCGCCAGCGTACACGGTGTGCTACTGTTGTTTGTACGAATACCGATATTATACATACATTACCGGCCCCTTGTATTAGTCATAGGTCATTAACATTTCTGTTAAACGCTGTTTACTTTTTGTATACGTCATATTTTATATTACCACTGTAACCTTGTGTTTATGCATCACGTAAACTTACATCCTTTCCTTATCATGTACTTATCAACGAACAACTAACGACTAAACATTAGATCATTATTTCATACTCCACTGTACGTTTTTTGAACGCCAAAATAAAATTATCTAAATTATCGAAGAATAATGAGATCTTTTATATCCAGAAATATGCACACTGATCGGTCTTACCGAGAAATAATAATCATAATTGATAATTAAAGGAAAACAAAATGCTAATTTTGTTGAATTCTAATTTCACCATATTGTAATTTTGTAAGAACTTATCGAACGGAGGTTTTAGTTAAATATGTTAAGTAATGTTACGGCCATTGATAATGACATAACTAATAGTGGGCAAGGCGGCCGTGGTGCACTAGATAGGAATCCGGTCGCATTCCAAGCGATGTGCACTTGCACTATCGATTGGATGCAACTAAATTACTATGTCAAAACATTATTTATAACGCACATAATGTACAGCCATATCGTTTTCATTAAGTACATTAAGTACATGTTATAAGCTATTTCTTAATCTACCGTATGAAAATTAAAGAAACCGTACCGTATGAAAACAAGTCACACATTATAATAGATAGATATCTCTATAGATAGTTCTTTGTAGCTCAGTCTAATACCGAATCTTCGATAGATGTATCGACGAGCTAAGGCTTTCCATATTCCGTTTTTAGCTTGTATTTTGTAGTTTTAAAAATGAACGAGGATTTTGCTCTTGACAAAACGGGACAATATGTTCAGGAATTTTATATTCAATGCATTATTACTCCGAAATGTTATAGTAGATTGTTCTTAAGAGAAATATATTTTATTACTCGGTAACTGAATGTTGGTGAAATTTAAGGAAAAAATTTTACATGTGAGTTCAAAACTGTTTATCGGATAGATATTCTATACGAGTCCTTCAGATTCTATTGTTCAAGTTCTACAATATTCTAAAATGTTTTTCACAAAACAATAAACGTAGGTATAGTAAAGTGGGGCTCTGAAATAAGACATATTCGATTAACCTCTGCAGGATTGTATTTTTATGTCAAATAACGACATGTGTGGGTGATTCATGTGAAATTGTTTTATTACTTGTTTGATCCGTTCTAATAATAGACAATACATTCCAAAACTCGTAACATTGATCAAAACGCATTGTTCTCGATTACATAATGTGCTATAGATAGTGCGTGTAAAAGCGATATAGGTGCGTAGCGGGAGAGTGCGCGGGCTGCGCACCTACCCGCGGGTCAATTACTGCATAAATCAATACGGATGTCGCCCTATGCGGTAGCTCTTTGTTCCAGTCGACTGGAGATACGAGGCCCGTCTCAGTGGTTCCAGCTCTGTCCGGAAAACTCGCTGAGGTATCGCGGGGTCGGATGATTACTTATTAACGTAGGTGGAGGCTGGCGCGGGCGGGCCGCATACAGCTCGTCGCGCGATCGATGCAGTGTCCGCCAATGGCGCGCTCCCGCCCGCGCCCTGCGCAACCCTCGCGCTAACCCCCGCCCTCGCCGCACCCCGATAACACGACGCCCTCATAAATCATTGAATCCTACATAAAATACCCAAATATTCGTAAAAATGTATCTCTAATTGACGTCCAAACTCCTCGTATCGTTCCCCGCTATGCACATTTGTTTGTCGCCAATCCTCAGTCTTAGTTTTGAAATGTAAAACATTTCTATCAAACGGAGCCGACCGATTCCCGGCACTCGTTTGCCTCGGAGCGGGGCTCGTACGGAATAATTGAATTTTCATCATAGAACAAAATGAGAGCTGAAAACTGAAACGGGCGGCATTGTTGGCACAGCGAATTACTTCGGACGTCAATTATTTAGACGTTTTATCTCGTTGAAAATTGATATTACAGTAAAAGCATGTTGATTCTATAGGTAAAATGAGGCTGTTATACGTTAGTAAAAGGGTTTTGTTATGTTAATGTGCAATTTTGCATTGAAATAATGTCCTTTAAAGTAAATTGAAATTGTTTTTATTATATTGAACAATGTTTTATATAACTTTTTCAGCTTACGAATACTTTTATATGACGATATATATAATATTAAGAGAGATTTGATGAAGTTTTATACAATAAACAAGCTATTGTGCTGTCGGATATTTGAGCATGAATATTCAATGAAGTCGTCTCAACGTTATTTGTCTATTTGTTAGAGGGTTTAGTGTCATCATAATACATACATTATTTTTATAACACGAAAGTTATTTTCATACCTTTCATGAGTTATGTATGGAGTCTTTTATAAGATTTATTATGTACATTTTATATTATTCCTTGACTCTTTAGCTCTTAATTAGATTTTGTGTATAATATACAATATATTATGTACAACACATAGCTGTTATGGTTACTACTATGTATTATATAATAATTTTACTTACCTTATGCCGTCGGTAATGGTGTTTGGTAAATGTAATTTTTTTAATCTCAATAAAATGGCTTACCAAATTTTAAGACTGTTGTCAAGGTACCCTCTAGGGTTTGATTTCCTTGCCAATGCCGAAATTTGCGAAAATTATCAGCATAAAAAATGTTTATTTCGATTGCGTTGGCTAATAAATTTGATTTTTTCACAGCTATTAGTCGTAGTCTTGAGTTTTTGATATAAATAAAAAATTTCATCTTGATCCACGCGTTTTTGAGAAAAATGGTCTTGACAGACAGACATTTTATTTGTCAGGTTATCTAGGTATAATGAATATATTTTTTTACATAAGCAAAAATTGAGAATCCATAATTGTTTACTTTTTACGATTAGGTATTGTTGTTAAATACAAAAAAGTTGTTTTAAATATCATTACATCATGATCGCCGGATTTCGTGGTACACTTTTCAGGTTATAATTATTGTGTAGGGGAAACTTTAAAATAATCGATATGAGAACAAATCTTAATTAATTCGTAATTTATTTATTTATTTATTTAAATTAAATACACACAACAGGTCACGATCTTGCCGGACCCACAGGCGTAATAACTAATAAGTCGTACCTAGTACCAATAAGTTTAAACTTAAATGTAAAATTAACTGCAAAATAATAAATTTTAACATTCAATCATTTTATATGCCCTGTATGAGTGTTTGCGTTTCGTCGATAAAAAATATTCGCGTATAAATTCTTGTCTATTGATATTTCGGTGAACTATGACCTCTGTATGAATTGAATGAACGGCAGTGATAAATTGCACCAAAGTTGGACTACAAACATTTATATTCTTTCAACTAGGATACTTTTTATTTTAGGTATAGTAAAAATGTTGTTTTGCTGTCAGGAAGAAGGTAAATCTTTTTCAAGTGTAAGTTTACATGTAGGTGCCAACTGATAGGTATACTAAATAAGACCTGATGTACATATTTATTTTTATTTTATGTTTTATTATTGTATTTATGGTTACCAAAATCTTATAAACATAGGTACTTACATAAAAATCGACAAGGAGTGTGTTAGAACTTAGAGGCTACATAAAACACAACAAATTAGTTCGATATGAAAAGTCTTTGAAAGATTGGGGTATCAAAATCCAATTATTATTTACAATACTCATTGTTTCGTTCATGTTGCAGCCGCCTCGAGGCTACGGCGGGCCCCCGTACGGCGCGGGCGCACCGGGCTCCCAGCAGCCGCCGGGCGCGTACGGGCCCCCGGGCTCGTACCCGCCTCGGTACGCGCCGCCGCCGGGGCCTCCGGGAGCACCCAACTCGAGACCACCATTCTCACCACATCAGGTTTGTTGACATGTTTCTACATTAAGGTAAATAGAGGTACTTAACTGGTTTTAGGTTCTATCAGATTTTACATTTATTTTTTAATGATAAGTACCTATAGTTTGTTCAGTTCGATTGGCACGGCTTGAAGTGTGTGTGTATGTAGCGTTGACCGTGTATTTATAAGGCAAAATACACCTATTCAATAAGGGATAATAAATAATATAAGCTATTGCAAAATATGTACCTATTTAAGCAATTTACTCTATGAATACCAAATTTTATAACATAGAGTTGAATATTAACTACATATTTCGAAAAGGTGATTATTATATCACCTTTACGAAATTGTTATATTATTCGAGTAGGTATCGGATTATCTTATTTATGATATCTTGCTATGAATTATCTATGAATTTATCATAAGATATTTATACACAAAAACTATCGAAATATCTCACTCAATAGGTAAAGTGTGAACACAATTAATATATACTAGCTGTGCCCGCGACTTCGTCCGCGTGGAATAGTGACTGTATAGTAGTTACTACTTAATTTTTGAAGTGAAAACTTCTTTAGCGGTGTTGAGCACTTTTTCTGTAATGGGTATAAAATCTTAAACTCGCGTCAGGACACGTGACCTGATCGAAAAAGCGTAAGACGAATACCATTCCAAAATATCAAACATGCTCAACGTTAATAATCAAGTATTCACTTCTGCCGGCACTCCCGGAGTGCAACCCGTCTTTTTTATTGAATTGAAAGGAAAAACACGTACTACCATAAATAATACAAAGAACTGTTAGTAAAATTTATTACTAAACTGAGCTAAAAAATAAAAAAATAAATACCTAATTAATTTTCTACGTAAAAAATATTTTTAGGCACCAGAGGGGAAGGGAGCAAATTTATTTTTCTTCCTTCCTTGTATGGATGTTTTTGATAATAAATCGTGAAGCAACTGAGCGCCGAGACAAACGTCAAAACGCAAAGGAATAGAATCCGCTATCGATACTAATAATTGACATAAGCGTATGATGTTTTGCTAAGGATTTGTTCACCCTACCAACGACGACGACGACCACGAACAAAATTTTCATCCAGTCGCAATTTAACAAAATAGTGCTAAACACAATTAGAATAAAATATTAAAATTTCCTGTCGTTCTGGTGCTTGGAATTTTTTTTTGAGATCAATGAATGAAAAAATAGATTTTTCGTAGAAACGGTAGCTCCTAGAAAATCGAAAAAAATCTATTTTTTATTAATTGACCTCGAAATTTTTTCTTCCGAGTACCAGTATGACGGGAAATTTTAATATTTTATTTTGAACGAATTTGGTCTGGATGAGAATTTTGGTCGTTGTCGTCGTCGTAATTTTGGTAGTGTGACCGAACCATTACTAAAATGTGATGAGCTTATGTCAATAATAATTAGCGATAGCAGTTTCTATTCCTTAGCGTTTATTCTAATCTCTGCCGTCTCGGCCTGCAGATCTTTCCTGTCTCACGCCTGTAGTAACTAAACCGTTTAGACCGTGCAATAAAAATTAATAAATACCATTTTAAATATTTATAAAAATAAAAAAAACAAAGTCGTCGGAGCTGCCATACCATCATTATCATATCATATATTATATTTTTTTTATAATGGTACATACTTAATTTTAAAGATCGTCGGGAAGTTTGTAAAATTATTATTTATTCCTTTACATTCGTTGCGTTGGTTTTTTTTTAATTTTTAAATTTTTAACTTCGGTTTCTTATTTTCAAGTAAGCGAGACCTACCTCCATTTTACATTCCTACATGTTGATATCTATAAGTTTGTTGCTCCTTGACATCTTTCAATTTGTGGTTACGGTGCCCGTAAGCGTGCACAAATTGTAATGGACCACAGTGACAAAAGAAGTGGTATCTTTAGGAAAAAAAATTGCCAAGGGCCAGGCCTATGTGGCTTTGAGTAGAGTTCAAAATTTCCAGTGTGTGGCTATCCTCTCGCTCCCATATCCCCCTCTTCTTTAATAGACTTTCAACCCATTCCCTTTCCACCCCTAGTAAATGGGATAACCGATTTTGATGTAAACCATATTATCTAATTGTACCTATATGTACACGTCATATCCTGTCGTTTGATGCTCCATTTGGTTTATTTATCTAACCACTGTCACCCCTAAAGTGCCCTATATGTAATAAACGGATGAACCGATTTCGATAAAACATTATTAATTGTAATTCACACGTTGCTCTTTCATATCTTGATATATCTACCGCTTGAGTATATTATTTGACCGCATTCCATTATTGTTCATTCCCACTTTTACCGCTGTAATCTAATAGAAGCTGTAATGGATAAACCGAATTGGATAAAAATATAACTAATATTTTTTCCCACATTCCCACTTTTACCCCTATAAAGGATGAACCGATTTTGATACACTTTATCTAAGAACCAGCGTCGGAAAATATGCTGCCTAACATCAAAACCGCATCTAATTCGGATTACACACACAAACACACACACACATAGCGGTCAAACACTTATCACCCATCTTTTTGCGTCGGGGGTTAAAAATATAATACGACATAATTTAAAGGACATTTTATGTAGAAAATTTACCTAGAAGTAAGCATAATTCTAATTTGACCCCTCCCCCTACTACCTCAGCACTGGGTTTGGGATCGATTTAATAATTTAACCCCTGCTAATTTTTTTTACATATTTTCATTGTACAGACATCACTTTTCTAGAATTTTATTATATGTATTGATGATTGATGATTGATGATTGACCACGCGCAAGGTTACTAATTTCCACTACATCCTCACGCAAATCGTCAATTTTTATTAACATTGAATCTGTTAATAAAAAAAAAATCAAAAGATAACTGTATTATACCTTATTTTATTAAAAAGCTACTAACAAATAAAGTTTTATCAAGAACTAAAGTGACCTTCTTTGGGCGTTTAATATAGTCTTGTAAAAGTTATAAGTAGTTACCTACATAAAAATAAAATTTCATCATTTTCTTATTTTGTCATAGTTACTTAACTTTAACTAATTAAAAACATGAATATAATTATAATTATAAAGAATAAATACAAAAGCTACAACTTACCTTTTGTGGGAACGCAAGAAGGCGAAAATTAAAAAAAAAGCCGAAGATTTATAACAATGTAACGAATGAACACAATCACTGTTATCTACTATTACCTATATTAACTGTAATGGTGTCTTGTTTGACATCAAATAATAAACATCTACCCTCACTTATAAAAATTTAGTACATAAATATTCACATGAAATATAAGCGCACCTGAAATGGACTCTGGTAAGATATGAATTATTTATTTAACTTTAAAAAAAAAACAACCTCACCAACATCATAATATTTAAATTATGAATTTCCAAGAAGCGTTAATATTATGTAAATTGATTTGATTTTAATGAAATCTCATAGATGGCGCTGTTTTAAATTTGTGTTTAAACTACTAAGATCCATTATACTGTTTCTCTGCCAAAATTACTTAAATGACGTAGTTTTTATAGTGTAAAGGTAGACAATAGCATGGCTTACTCGAAAACAACATTTAAACATGAGTCTTTAGATTGTACGCTATCGTAGTACAGAGAATACGTAAGAAAAATAAAGGTTCACAGCTCCTCCCCCGCAGGTGATAGCTTGATAATATGTAGCCTATAGCCTGACCCGACCTGTTAGTAATATTCATGCAAAATTTGAAGTCAATCTATGCAGTACTTTTCGAGATTAGCCCGGTCAAACATACAGACAAACAGACAAACAGACAAACCGACAAACAGACAAACAGACAAAAATTCTAAAAACTATGTTTTTGGCTTCTATATCGATTAAAGATCATGGATTATGTATTCTTTTAAAAAAATATTCAATGTACAGTTTTGACTTTCCTACGATTTTATTATATGTATAGATGTATAAGGTTATCGTTCGAACATCTAAGAATCATAAATCGCATATTTTGAAATATGGAATTAATTTTTATTGTCGGACATAAGCAGACGATGCCTTTGATATGTTGATAGGTAATAATTTATCAGAAAAAAGTTCCTTCTATGCACTAAAGAGTAAGCCTGTGTGCCTTTCCAGACAAGCATTTTACTCTTTTGATAAAGGTTTTGTCGCTTTCTATGCTTCGTTAACAAACTATAGGATTCATTAAAGAAGGATTATCTTAGAAGTTAGAGGTATTGATTGGAAATTTGGAACCGAAAAATTAAATTCCGTTGATGAATAAATACGGACTGTCTTTTATTTTCTTTAACGGTTTAACTACTGTGCCGATTTTTACAAAATTTTGCTTGACATGACGTCACGTCACATTTCTAATGGAGCTACTGAATCGATTTCAAAAATTGAAGTTATAAATTCTTATATGTAGTTCTTATAGCACTATTTGCCTCATTCGGTTACATAATGAAATCTTTGGTATTTCTATACCGAAAGAAAGACGATAAAAAATTCAAGTACAGCGAAGTAGAGAAGGCAAAGTTATCAGTGCTGAATCTGATCTAGTAGTATCGGATTTACCGTTCCCTTGCACAAATACAGTGAAGGAATAGTCAATGTATTTGTGCGCACACACTTGTGCTCAATAATAGTGCCCATTTAGTTGACTAACTTTGCTTTAATCCTTAGGTATTGGGGTTTTACTTTTTTACCCGACTGCCAAAGAAGGAGGGTAATGTTTTTCGAGTGTATGTAAGTATGTATGTATGTCTTTTCCTTTGTGACCACCTGTAGCCTAAACGGCTTGATGGGTTTTGATGTATGAGGTATCGTTAGATTTGTCTTGATTACGGGAGTGTCATAGGATACATTTTATCCTAAAAGTCCCACGGGATAAAGACATAATAATATTTTTTTAGTGTGCAGTCGGGTATTTTGTTTTTTTAATAATAATTGTCTTGTATTCATAACATATTAATATTTAGTAGGTAAATATGCTATCTGTATAAGCTGCATAAAACAGGCCCAATGTTTGCTAAGTTTGAGTTTGGAAATGACTTGAAAAATAATACATTAAATATTTTATTTTACGTCTTAAATAACTTACAAAATGCATACATAAGAAACAATACAAAAACAAAAATTCCAGTTCCTCAAAATGAAAATAAAAAACAATAGGTATAGGTAAGTATTAACGTTTCAGTAGCATTTACTTTTTTTTTAATTTTAACTCAAATTGTGTACCTATAGGGTACAATGATATACAGGGTAGAAGGTTAAGATGGGGCATGAAGGGCAGGTACCTTAACCGTTGTAGCTACATAAAAACGTTCTTAGGAGACTATCCTTAAATTCTTGAGAAATTTTAATCTGCATTCACAGATTTTTGAAAAAATGTACGGTCAGCAAGGAAATGGGCAGTTTTCAAAAAAATTTTTTTTGATGCCAATCGATCCAGTTTCTCATGGGGATCAAAACACTCTAAAAGACCAACTGAGGTATGAGTACTAGAAAAGTCAGAAATCGCGAAAAACTATTTCCACACATTCACTAAGAAAATAAGTGATTCAACAAAAGATGCGCTAATAGAAAACTCCAAAGAGATTTTTCAATATTTTTTGTTTCTGATTATTAAAACACATACTGATAATAAGAAGAAACATTAATTTAATTAAACGGTTGTCAAAGAAAATAAAAAATAACAAAAAACAACTTTTAAAGTGGTGATAATTCTAAATTACTAAATTTTCCCCGTAACCATCTGCAAAATGCAACTCTGCGTGCATAGTCCCCAGATTGCAATGCTTGGACTAATCGCCCATGGCGGTAGCATTTGTAGCCGTATTTCTTCCATGTTTTTTATTTAAACTATCCAGTGCGAACAACCAACTTCGACGGCAACTTGTCTTGAAGAAATTTCGGGATATGCTTCCACAAGTGCTAAAATTGCTATCACCGTATTCTCATTCAATACGCGTGAACGACGATGACGTGTCAAGCTTTTCTTAAATGAGCCACTTTCTGCTAGATTTTTTACAAGTTTCACAATTACTTACCTTCCGCGTCGGTACATGTCGCATTGGGTATTTATTCCTGTACCATTCCAATGCAACTGTTGGGTTTTTATTATTTAAAAAGTAAGCCTCTAACAGATCTAAACGTTCCAAATTATTTAAGTACATTTTTAGTGAAGACGGAGTGATTTTTGGTAACTTTTGTTTTCTATGTGTTATTGTTTACATAAGCCATAAAAATGTGACGTGTTCGTTCGATATTCAAATTTAAATAATTTTTCATCTCGTGCACGTCGAGCTGCCAGCCACCGCCTGCTCACGCCCCGCGTCGCTGGCATGTTATGCTGCTGTGCCTTTGTCTTTTTACTTGTTCATAAATGAAAATAGTTTTTCACGATTTCTGACTTTTCTAGTACTCATACCTCAGTTGGTCTTTTAGAGTGTTTTGATCCCCATGAGTAACTGGATCGATTGGCATCAAAAAAAAATTTTTTGAAAACTGCCGATTTCCTTGCTGACCGTACATTTTTTCAAAAATCTGTGAATGCAGATTAAAATTTCTCAAGAATTTAAGGATAGTCTCCTAAGAACGTTTTCATGTAGCTACAACGGTTAAGGTACCTGCCCTTCATGCCCCGTCTTAACCTTCCACCCTGTATTATGCTTTTCATTTAATTTTGAATAGCCAGCTGTTTCCAGA
This sequence comes from Colias eurytheme, assembly GCF_061535395.1. Classification (NCBI taxonomy): domain Eukaryota; kingdom Metazoa; phylum Arthropoda; class Insecta; order Lepidoptera; family Pieridae; genus Colias; species Colias eurytheme. Next base: position 3,675,961 of record NC_142999.1, on the reverse strand, counting down.
ATATTGTATGAATTCAATGTTTGTTTTGATTCTGGAAACATAATCAAATAAGAAACTTGAGCTTATCACGATGAAAAATATGTGTATGATTAAATTCCTCGTAGTCAGGATCAGATCGGCTTCATACATAAGATTAAAATGAACTTCCACCTAAAACTTAGAAGCACTCTTCATCGTCATATTACGCGATTCATGTTCAAGTCGAAACTAGAGAGCCTCTAACGTTTCTAAGAAACGTTGAGCCGGCGACGCGTCGGCGCGTCGGAGCCTCATCCACTCACGTGAAAATAAACGTTCTATCTTACTTTTGAAATCCTTTCGAGGGATACTCGCCCTAACTCTACGGCGATACGGCCTAACATGGCGTGGCTGTCGCACGTTTGAATGACGTAAGCCGTTCTGCGCGCTCGCTGACGTAAGCTCGTTGTGCAACGAAGCCCGAGGTACATTTTGAAGCAGGGCTCTTGGAGCGAACTCGCGTAGAAATCGACGACGTTAAGAAACGCTGTGACAAGACGCAAGGTCGTTTTGAAACCGTGCTTGTCGGGTAAATCACTTAAAGTACTATTGTCTCCTTTTATACAACGCTATCATGTCGTTTTTGTTTTGCGTCGCCACCTTACATCGAGAGGACACACAATTCACTGCGTTTTTGTTGGCCCACAATGATTTCCTCTTGAAGTCTTAAACTATACAGATATTTTCCCCACTTTAACTAAAATAAAATCATCTAGGCATTTGTCTTATCTCTTTAACACCTAGGGATGATGATAAGACTAGACAAAATAAAATATCATTAGTCATTCGATTAAAATTTCATTATCATTAGTCAATAGTTTCAAGATAGAAAAGTGACAAAAAACAGGCTCTTGTTTCATTAGAAAGGATCGTGTTAAATTTTCACAAAAGAGAAAGATATAAATTCCTATTTATCTTACCGTGTTGCACATTGATTTGTACAAATGTTCAGAGTATCAAAAAGATTGTATACGAAGATCCGGTGTTAGCATCTAGGCTATCTCTACGTAACGTGCACGCTGTCAAATACACGTTGCCTATCCCGGGATATAGTTTTAGTGTTGTATTTCTTAGATATCGAAGCAATGCGAGAGTTCTTCGTAAGGTCCTGCTGTGATTATTTGCTCGCTGTTTATTTTTCCTTTATCAATATGTAGTGTACCTATTTTACAGCACACAATGGCTTTTATGAAATGACAAAATATTTATACTAATAGATCATTGACTACCGAAATAAGTAGTAAAAATAATTAAATTAATTATTAATTATTAATTATTATTAATTATTAATTTTTAATTATTAATTATTTAACTAAAGAAATATCATTTCGTTGCGAAAGATTATGCTCAAAAAACTTACTCAAAGACTAAAATACAAAATGATAATTCCCTTACACACTCTTGCAATCATTTTCATCGTAGGATTGATGATTGATCCCAATTCGAATGAATTAATATGAATAATATTTCGGATCATGGGTTATTATTTTATGCGATAAATCATAGCGCCATTTATTGAGACAAAACATAACACGCAGACTTATTAAATAGAATTATGAGTAACAAAGAATATACATACTGCAATGTTTCAAATTTATGTGTGTTATATTTTATAACTGTTATTATTTGTTTTATACTGTTTAGTGTATACGTATCAATTTCATTATTTGAGAAAATGATATTCTACATCTCGACTATACACCATAAATATTAGTTCTAGCAAAAGCTAATCTTTCTAGAGCATTATACTTTATAGAAAAGTTATAAGCGATATGTTTTAGTTTTTTAACTTTAGTGTTAGAGCTATCAGTATCACACATTGAATTGATCCGTGTAAAGTGGCTCTTTTTATCATTCATTCGTCAGAATACATCTAGACGATGATATTATAAAAGCAAAAAGATGTTCTATCGAAGTGTCTGAATTGTTTTGATGAAAATATATTTGTGAAAATAAAAGAGGGAATACTGAAATGGAAAATCGTATTAAATATAAGGAATAGCGCAAAATAGCGTGCAACTATAGTTTTCGAGGAAACCCGCAGGCTAAATTTGCTAACAAAGCAGCTTTATGTACATATTATATACAGTACGTAATTTATGTTGTCAGATCACTATAGTGTTACAATTATATGTAATAGCTTTGTGAATACTATAAAACTTATATAAGGGTAAGAACATTTTCTAATAATTCCAAATTAAACTGCCAAATACATTCAACGTTGGCATTTGTGTTATCATTATTCTGTAGTGTGTAACGTATCATGTATGTTTTGTATGTGTGCGTCATACTATATAGTCCTAAGGTTCTACAGTTTAAGAGCAGTTGCGCACTTGTAATAACAGCAGTTGTGAATACATTATTATACACCCTACAGTCTACTAAAGTGTTTCATTACCACAAGATATTGCATGGCGACCCTGCCAGTGCTGCCTCGCGGCAGTACTGAGCTATGGATCATTTTTGAAAAATAATATTTTAAAAGTGAAAATTTAAACAAATAATTTTTATGCGTATTCGCAAATCGCAATGTACCGGATAGAAAATTTATTAATATAATAAAAAAATCGACGAACGTGAATATGGAAATTAAGAACAGAATTTATTTGACGAAGAAAGTTTTTTTTAAAACAAAAAAAATCTATGGAAATTTGGAATATCATCTAGTTATGAAAAATTGTGAAATAAAATTGGAGATTTGGAAGGATGCAGCTGGAGCCGGGAGATCAGCCAGTGTGAATAGCAGACGTTTTCCCAAATTGACCAGAATCCCGAATGTCCCGAAATTCAAGAGTGACGACGGAATAAAAGTTTAATTTCGTGAAAAAAAAGCTAAAAGTGAAATTTAAAGTTCAAGCAGTGTATTTTACTTTAATGTAAGGTAACGAATTATTTTAGTTAAAAGATTTATTTTTTTTGTCAAAAACCATTATTACCTATGTTATATTTATTATACATAAATATAGCTATGCTATGTATAATCAAAGTACTTAGTAACAGATAATTCTATTAGTTCATTGTTTGTTTTATAAAGCGCTACCAAATAGGGAAATGGTATGCAGCGTCTGTAATTTCGTCTCATATTTCGTGCTACCGTGTAGGTAACAAGGTAGCCACAATGCATCGTTCTGTGCATTTTATAAAATGTTCGTAATGAAATACGATCTTGTCAATTCAATTGAGTGTGAAACTTTAATTTTTTTTAATTAACATTTTGGATTCGGAGGGTCACACTAATTTCATAAATAATGATTGTAATGAAACTTATATTTCAATATTTAAAACATGATTTAAAGAGACTAAAGTAGAAGTATATTCTTATTTGATTAAATGAATTACCATGATAAATATCTAATGATATTTGTGAATAATAGACGAAGAGAAAAAGTAAATATTTGTCGTTGTATGAATACAAAAAAAATTACTCAGATTGTTTTTTTTTTTATTAGGATATAGATGGAATCTTAGCTTGATCACCTAAGTTTTTTCTTTTATATTCCTATCAAAAATTAAATAATGTGACATTTAATTACTCGAAGAAATAAGAATTAATATTGTATGAAAAATAAAAATAAATTAATATGTAAGCCTGAGAGCTACAATTGAAAAGTGAAATGATATGATTTATTGTTAGAAACAAGATACACCAGGATACAAGACAGGCACGAATCCTTGTAATTCTGATCATGATTAGGTCGAGCTACCACTCGTGAAGATAACTTGGACACATGGTATGAATAAAGGTATAAAATATATGATAATATAATGATGTGTTAAAAGAACTGCCTGAATTAATGTTAATGTTATAATAAATAAATAAATATATTTCTTGTATCTTGAATTATTGAATATAATAAGATGAATAATATAAAACACGACGGTGTTATTAATTATAATTATGATAAATATTAAGAGGGAAGATTACCCTAAATGAAATTGTGTATCTTGATATTGTTGTACGTATGAGGAAGTACATAAAGAATAAAATATATGAAGAAAATTGAATACAGATAATGAACATTATGTCGTTTCTAAGTATGATGTGTAAACTGTAAGCACATAAATAAACGTATTCTATGAGGATATATTGTAAGATATATTGAAAGATAATTATTATTTTACTCGGATATGACTATTAATTAATTACGGACTGTGACATTTTTAAATACGGATATGACGATAAAATATTTTCTAATATTGTATAATTTTTCCATTATTTTCGTACATGAAAAGTTAATTAAAATTATTTGTTTTAATCTATTAGTATTAGTTACTATGTAGTGTGTAAGCCAATGTGTAATCATATAGAATGTTCTTTTTTGGAGTTTTAAAAATAAGTAATTATTAATAAGTGGAAACCCATGCTATTGTTTTAATTTTAATTTTGATTTTATTTACTCGTTTATATGATAGGTATTAAGATATGTAACCAATAACGAAGAAAAAATTTGCATTATATTCAGCTAAAAAAAAATGTTAATTACTATTTTTTTTATTATTTTCTATGAGGGGAGATGTAGTGTGTAACGTATCATGTATGTTTTGTATGTGTGCGTCATACTATATAGTCCTAAGGTTCTACAGTTTAAGAGCAGTTGTGCACTTGTAATAACAGCAGTTGTGAATACATTATTATACACCCTACAGTCTACTAAAGTGTTTCATTAATAACAAGCCATTGCAATTCACATTGATATAATATAGGCCTTAAAAGAATGAAATTTAAAAAACAACTAAGCTTATATACAGCAACTATTAAGCATATCACCTGCTCACATAGCCCATTGTGAAGCATGTGGAATTGAATAAATTTTATTTGAAATTTTGAACGACTTTTCTACGATATATGATGCGTGAATGGTTAATTGGTCTTTTAAAAATGTGTCTAATTTTCTTTAAATATGGCTGGGCCACTGGCCTACACAGTCCTTGATTCATAACATAAGCTAAATAAAACATACACAGAGGTTAAGAAAATTACTATTTATCTTTAAAACGTGAGTTCTCTTCTTTACATGTATTTTTATGATATGGTGTTACTTGATTTATAAGAAATCGGTGTAATTATACTTCCTAAAATATTGGTAGATACCACAATAATACAAAAAGTATTTGTGGTAAGTATAATATTTTTCATCCACCTAATCAGTTTTGTTTAATTCCTCTCCAGTTGGTCCATAGATGGTGATATTTTACTTTTGTTTTGTTTTTGTTGTTTTATTTAACTCTTGAGTCAGTATTCATGTATCACTTTGCTCTAATTGTAGATTGTAATGGAAATGATACGAAACGCACTTTTATTTTGAAAAAATAAGATGGTATATTTCTTATATCATTACTACCGAACTAATTCGTTTAAAATCCATAGGCCTCTTAATGGCCTCTTTATTCTCCATCGTATGGCACAACACAAGATACCGGCTGTTTCTTTACAGAGATAGTGATTTATAAAATTGCACTCCATAGATAGTTGTCATTGGAAAAGCATTAATCCTTAATGATCGGTTGCCAGTTGCTACTCAGACTAGATTGTTCGCTACAGTCCATAAGCTATAAATCTTATTGGATTAAGAACGTACGCATATTATATAAGTTGAGTGGACTGTTGTGTTTAAATGATTTCCAATTGTCTCTTACTGCTTTTGTTGAAATATGTAATATCCACCGAACTATGTATCGAGGTTCGAAGTTATAATGTGATTTTCTAGACACGGGAAGATATATATTTTTAAATACATACTAAATGGTTTTAATCGATCTGTCTAAATTTTAAGGAATGTGTTGTTTTTGCTTGTTAATTGTAAATCATTCACTGTACGCTAAAAAGAAAGCTCGCTCATAAAAACCGGATAGAACTTCAACACGAAGTAGGTAAGGTTTGTTGACATTGGGTATTTGATATGATGCCGCGAGTGAGTAGCTGCGAAAGCCGGATAGTTAGGCGAGATCTGTTGTATGCGGGTATCGCGGGAATCCGGGCCGCATCCGGGTGCAATGAATGCGACGACGTTTTCAAGGGCGCGCCTCAGGTGATGACGTACGATACGTACCCCACTGCCTCCTAACCACCCGCGGGTGTACCACCCACCTAATAATGCACGTCTGCGCCCTGTCTGCCGCGTCCGAACCCACTGCAACCTTAAGTACTCCTTAGAAAACACCTACACACCCGTAATCAAGGGTAACGGAACGGCTTCAGCCACCCCGCAAGTTTTATGAGACTCACGAACGGACGGGACGGAACCGCTCTACGCACAGACAATATCACTACAACATGAAGTTAGATGATAGCTATGATAAACATAAACAAAACATTATCAAATTAGGCTAAACTGATATCGCGTCCAAAATTATTATCTAACGTTTTGATTGACAAATTAATTAAATGTCAAGGTTTCGATAAGCGACGTTTTCACACGAGGTTCTGGTATATGTAATTAGTGAAACATTAAGTTGATAGCTCTCTAATTATCATAATAATAGTGGAGAAGAGGCGGGGTGGCGTCCCCGTCAGCTGAGCGAAAACGAAAGTAAACAGAACTCGGTCAAAGGGTTTGTACTCACCTACCCGCAATATTTATGTGGGTAAAGGGGGGTTCGCCACCCCCACCCCCCGAACCAGTCACCCTCCTTTGATGGATTGGTTGGCGACCGGCGCGGATGGTTCGACTAAAACGACTGAAACACGGCCAAACTCAACTACGCGTTAGTACCGATTTCCTGTTACCTCAAAACGAAAAAACTTTTACCACCAAATTATTCAGCGAAAGTTCTTGGAATTCTTTTTTGTTTTGTTTTGGCTGGCGGCCTCCCCGTCACCCACACTCTCTAAAGTTATTCCAGTGACACGGATTGTTAAATAACACTCGTCGTAAAGGTTCAATCTGCGGATTACGATACAATAAAATGTTTTTATTGCTCTCTCTCCCCACTTTCTTTATCTTACATACAGATTCGGAACGTTGTTTATTTTGAAGTAGCTTTCAATCTTTTTATGACGTCACTTTACGCCCCTCGACCTCCGCTAATGACGGCGTTAGATTGATACGTATCGACAGGTACTGAATAGGTTTCGGCTTACCTGTAAATGAGGCCTGCGTATCCAATTACGATGAGGAGACCCTAAGGCGGCTCTTTCGCCAAGTCCGCTATATCAGTTCCTCTATAAGCTGATTAAAACACCGCTCTGAATTGAATTTTCTACACAAGTGGATCAACGAAGGATCAGTCTTATGAATAGAAGCTTACATTATATAATATTATGTATAAATAATAATATCGCAGAAGAGTTAAGAGTTACTCACAAAGCTGTGTACACGGATGATCACATCTTGCCTTTCATGGTCGTGTTACGGTAATCACAAAACAATATAAATCCAACGTGGAGTCGAGGAGTACGTGACGTCACATAGTTTAGACGGTAATTTGTATCAACGTGCAATTGTGTTACACTAAGGGAAATGCGAATGAGTCATCTTGAGTCTGTGTGGTAAATATCGTTATCTATGGTTTAGCCTTGAAACGTGACGCGGAAACTAGTTGCCGAGTGAAAGCATTGTGCGATTGATGCAATGAGTCTGCCGCGAACTGTGTCGAGGACGTTCGTAATGAATGAATTAGACGCGAATTATATCGTCTCGGCTTTTTCTCCTTATTGCGATTTCGCTATCTCCTTGGGCTGGTTTTTCTGGCCGAAATGTCGGCATATTATCGAGCTCGGGTTTTTCTCTTGTGCACGTACAACATGTAACGTTTTATATTATGTTGATCGTTTATCATGGTATACGAGTTTCTTAGGATTGATGTAAAATTAAATGCCGATGTCGCCACTACATGAACATTTTCGTGATAAACAAACAGAATACATAGTTTTAAAAATAGTCAACAAAATTTTTATATAAAATTTACATTAGGTATGAATTCTTGAAATTAATCGAAAAAAACTAAAACCAGCTGCTGAATGTCAAACGTTCGCATTTTACATAGTTTTTATGACGACACTGGACGGGGCGAGCTGAGTTCCTAGTATTTTAGTCTAGGAATGAAATGTTTCCGTTGGAAGGGCGAAAAACTTTCTATTTATAGCCTAGGTTAAGTAGCGTGGCCTTCTGTCTAACATATTTAGACTTAATACTGCGTTAATCCCAATACTAAGTGCCTGTGGTGCGCAGTACTCAGTTTGTTGGAATTTATCAATATATTTTATTTCGATGTCATCCCTCTTTTGTAATTCAAGAGCTTATTCAACATCTTCTTGTTAAAAAATGAATGATCCATGACATAGGATTCAAACGTTAAACATTTAACTTTAACGCACATGCTATCTCGACAATCCTTAATTTTTTATGGCATACTTCTAGTTTACTATTAGCTATTAACCCATCAATAGGTGTAATAAATGTACAAAACACGCGCCTCACAACTTCACTGATCGACGGCTAAACAGCGCGGTAACAAGGCGTTATTTATAACCCGCGGTTTGGTGCCCGCCTCATAGATTGGTGCACTTATTCGTGAGTGCATAATGCACGCACGGTCAAGGACGAGCGTGCACCACGTGTGCCATTGTTCCATCTGTTGTTTGTGCGAGGGCGTCACTTGTGCTCAATGACTTTACACGCTTTATTGATTCAAGAAAGGTGAGCGCCGTTTGGAGGATGAAACTGGAAGTAATTTGTTTTGAAATTGCGATAGATGTGCTACATACGGGGAACAGGCAGCTGCTGGGAAGTAAACAAACGTACATTTGCATGTTCAATACTCAGAAGGAACTTATTATCTTCTTGATAAATGATATATTTACAACGTGATACAAACAAGTGATCTAACGTATGTATAAAGTTTACGGTTTACAGGGCTTGGAATAGTTTGAACCATGTTTATTAGAAACTAATGTACCGAACAAGTGCTTTGGTGCTTAAAATATACGTGTGACGACACAAAATAGTTTTATCGGCCTCAACGTTTACGCGTAGCACTCCGTGTAATTGCTAATAATGGAGGTAATATCGTGGGTTCATTTTGTGATGGGCTTACGGGCCCGCTCGGCGGTGTAATGAAACGTTCTGTTATCAGACTTTATCAGACGATTCTATCACGGTGGGTAGTTTTAGTTTAAGCATTGTGCGAGTTAATTATGGATTCGGTGATTGCTTCTTGCGTGAAACCGGAACGAGAGATAATGTGTTGGTTCCGAGGCGAGCTCTGTGTGATAGGTAGGTGTTATATGTGTTTATTATTGTATTAATTAGGATACAAGGTGGAGATTCTTGCCGTATGTTCTTATTTGGTGTTCTGGGGCCGTATTATGACCTATTATTTCCAGGCAGATTACGCCGTAAATTGAACTGACTGGCAAATTCATATTATGATCGCAATAACCAGCCAGGACGCATATAAGTGTTTTCTTACATGTAATACGGCTAACTTTTGGACTTGTATATAAATCGAATAGGTAATTAAGAAAGTAAACAACCAATTTAAATAAACGCTTTGTAATGTAGGCGGGTGCCGGGTACAATACATAACAATGAGCATAATTGCAGCATTCGTTTCAATAAAAAAAAAAAATTATCTGTATCGCAATAATAGAAATCATTCAGCAGCGCTAACTATGAATAAAAAATCGTAAACAAAAACGGAATCGATAAGCGTCACAAATAAATTTGAGATAATAAAAATGATTCGGTTCATTCATTCGATTCACGGTCAAGGACAAACGTCGGGTGTGATTAATTGAGCTACTATTACGTTTGCCCAATTAACTCGAATCTATTCTAAATGCCGACGTAAAGATCGCAAATGTTTGCTCTGTTGTTGTTGTTACGTCATACGCGTAGTCGTTTTATTGTTTGCAATTAATTTAATATTAGTCGAGAGATTTTGTGGTTCTCCGTGACGCTTCTCGGAATAAACGTCTAAATATAAATTGTATTCAGTCATGTTTTGGGACGGGTCTTAGTTCTGTAGGAGTTCAATAAACAACTTCCCACGTTGTTGTGCAAAATTCGTGCGGGTCTAGTGAACCCGACGGGACAAAATTTCTAGACTTGTGTCTATGCTAAATAAGTACCTACATAAATAACATCCTCGATTTTGAGCGTAAATTTATTAGGTACCTACTCGTATTTATTTAATGTACAAACTGGGTATTAAACAATAAATAGTCACTGATCTTATAGATAAGTTATATTGCCATCTTTATTAAATAACATAGGTTAGGAAATAGGACATACATTTACATAGTTATACTCAAACATACAAATTGTATACATAAAATTTAAAATATCTAAAACATGTATGGCGTTTGTACATGAAGAGACAATCATCCATCGCATCTTCCAATTCCAACGTGCGATAAAAATACTGCTTTTATGCATATACTAAAGAAAATTGTTAATTTATTTGTATAACAATAAGGTTAAACCACTTGATGATAACGTCCCTATTAGACAATTAAATAATTTCTTATTGATTTGTCATTGATAGATTGTATAGATTTATTCAGAAATTGTGCATCCGCCCATAAATATTACTCACTATAATTCATCAAACTAACGCAGGGCTACGAGCGAGGCGGGTCGCCGCAGCCGACGCACCCGCAAGGCGCGCCGAGCCCGGGCACCGCACAGAGCGCGCCCGGCGGCCTCTCGCCCACGCAGGACTCGCAGCACCCGCCGCACCTGCCGCCCGGCGCGCAGCCACCGCACCAGGTCAGTTTATACTAGAAATAGAGCGATTAGGTGTGAATATTTTGGAAATGGATCTTTATATCTTGTTCTTCAATTGTTTGTGTTGTGAAGTATATTTTTATCTGTGTTTGGTTCTGGAAATCTAGTGTTTGGTTATATGCTAGTACCTATCTATAGATTTAGAGGCTTTAAAGACTAGTCACGGAATCAGGCTGTAGGTGTAAAATGTTCGAAACTTGTATGAATAATGTAGTAATACCTTAATCCGTTATCCGTTGAAGTATACTTAATCATTTGCCTACTCTTGTTAGGAAAGGTCACGGTTCAATTTAGTCTATATTTGAATTACATAGATAAAACAATTTGTTAGAAAATCTTAAAATGTTGCGAGAAACACGTTATCAAAATTATGCAAATACAGTAGGTAGGTATACACTTTTCGCAAATCTTAATAAAGTAGCTCTTCCTTAGTGATCATTCTGCACGCAAAGGTTCTCGGGTATTTCTTCATGTACATTTGACCCTTTTCCGTGTACCTACAATCAAAAAATTCTTAATGATTAGAGTTCTTACCGTATTTATTAATAGAAAGGTGGAAATACTGCCACAATAATAGGTACTTTACTGTTTTTCTTGTGTGGTTAAATTTTGATAGGTCTTCAGAATGCTATGTGATTTCTAGCCCTTTAATCCAGAAATTGTAATTTCTTGAATTACTTTAAATTAAGCAAAATTATAGAGAAATGGTTTTTTATCAAAATGCAGTAAAATAAAGATGAATATAGAATGCAATAGTTAGCTGTTATATGACATTATTACTTATTAGTAGAAAGGTACATGGCTTCTTTACAATGCAATATAAAACTTTTCCGCCATAAAAATGTTAGGAAGACGGGTGACCAAGTTTAAAACTAAGAATATATTTCTAGTAAAACACTTACAAATAAATAGTTTGTAGAAACAAAAACCTATACTTCTCAAAGGTCCGTAGTTAAAGTGAGCAACTTGAATAGTTGAAGTGGCTGCGTAATATTTTTTATGTCTCCTCTATTGCGCAGCATAATATTTTCTTAAGTTTTAAAACCACGCTTTTAAAAATTCCCATCGTGGTATTATTTCGATGTTTACAATAATGTGCCTTTCATGAAGATTCGAATTAAAACTAATTTTTATGATAACTAACCTCTACCAGTGATGTACATGCAATTAGTTTTTGTCTGTTCAAAATTACAATAACATTCTATTCCATATTTTAAAAGATCACGAAATAATAACCGTGTGCGGTGTGACGTATGTACTCATAAATTTTAACTGTTCAATTAAAATACAACTGAAGTCGGCTATTCTGCTAAAAGTAGAGACATTCCATTCAATATTCAAAGAAGGCATAATATTATCTATGTTTTTGATGTTTTTCTCAACCAACTAGTGAAGGCATAAACAAATTACTAACCGTGGGATATTAATTATGTTTGGCCAAGGTCTGCACTTATTGCTCTCTACTGTGACGTAAACAGCGCGAGGAAAAAATACAACTAATTACCATATAATATGAATAATGCTGAATAATTTAACTGCCATAATGTCGGTATAGGTCTACCAGAATCTGATGGCAAATTTATATTTAAGAAATAAAAGATTTTCATGTGGCAACTTTATTTGACAACTATCAAATTGGTTGTCAAATTATTTGTTTACTTCGCAGTTGATGAATAATTTTTAGAATTTTGTATAAAAAATCTTCGAAAATGTCGAAAAAGCCGCTGCGATCACAAGCAAGAGGTGTTGTTTACAATGTGTATAGAAAAATATTCGATGAAAAAGGGTCAAACACATCACAATTTTCAATTTTGTAGATTTTATTGCTAAATTGGACATACCCGTTTTGATACTTTAAATTAAAAATATTATGAGTAGGTAACTATAATATTGTTTGTTGATTACAATATAATTTTATGAAAACTTATTACAGGAGTTTCCAATACGATTATTCGTCAAGTCCAAGCTGTCCAAGTCAATTTTATAATGTGTGTATCTGTACAACTTACGAAAATAAACATAGTTTTATTTTATTTTATAAAAAATTATGAGCAATCTAGTTTCGATCTGCATTATCATTACATCCATATTTTCACATGGCATAATGATAATGATATATTCAAATATAGGTATGTGTAAATAATAATACTATGTATTACCTTTATAAAAGAAATATGAATATTATACATGTAAGTATGTACCTACATAATATTAAGTGGATATCTCATTATTAAGTACAGTATTGTCCACTTATGTAATGTGACTAATTCATTATAATTATATCGAGGACAAAATAAAAAATAAGCAGTATCAAGATCGTTCAGTCCATTTTCCCTAGGGTTGCACACTCAAAATTTTGATTTCCCTAATTGCCATCAGATTCTGGTTTACCTATATAAGTTACACTTTTTTTTTCTATTGACTCGGTAATGTGTATTTTTTTGCCATGCACTTTTTATTTTTGTCTAGAAATATTGTGATAACGTATTGTATTTATAATATCATCTCTTATAAAGAAATCAAATAATATACACTTTTACCTACACGATGATAATAAGAGTAGGTATTCGTTTAAACATCGCCGCACATTTTTTGAACGCCATAACGCGGCCACGTTATTTTATATGGAAATCTGTAACGTTAACGAAATTGCACCTACCGAATATGCGATGGGTATGGTCGAATAATCCACGAGACTCGGTGAATGCTTTCAGTATGAACTTTACTGTTATCGCCAGCCGTTAAACTGCTGGCGGGCGTACGCAATTTTTAAAAATTACCATCCCCTCTAACTACTGCTTGTGTTATCCTACTGTGGGATGGTTTTAATAAGAACAAGCTCGTACGTAACTGGAAACGGTTAGAGATGGTTAGTCAAGACCTTATATTAATTGCCGAATGCGACTTCGGAATATATTAATATGTGAGTCCTGAAGACCCTTCAGTGATATCAAAATAATAAAATGTAAACGTATTGTAAATGGAATTGGAACGATATCAATGAATTGATAAATTAGGTTATAAAAGCGTTTTCATAGATAATCTGCTGATTCATACTAATGATTGAACGTTATTGACTATACCTAGTAAAAAAACTCCATAACACAATTAAAACAAATTATAGTCTATGATTATTATTATCTAATATCAAGATAGATTTTATCGAAGTCATTATAATAATTTTTACTTACCTTTTCTATTATATTCAAACTGCAATATTATAATATCATGTTTCTACCAATTATTTAATTTAGTTTCAACCTTTGTCCTTCCTCTAATAATAATGTTAGTTATTTTGAACTTAGATCTCTGACATATCTGAAATTTCCCGAATCTGTGCATTGTGGTCTATGGTTTAGTATTCTTTCTTCACAAAGCCGGCAGTAGCAAATGTTTAGGCTAGGTTCTAAAATTTTACTTGTTGATATATCTTCCTATGTCTTTTTTTAAGTATTATTTTTTTAAAGTATTAGTTTATCTATTAATCCACACATGGCTGCAGACATCAGCTACAATCTTAAGCTTCCTTTATATCTAATTATTTATCAGTCACAACTGGATTTCACGCTTCAGTTAAAAATAGCTATATTACATTTTATTTTAATTTAACGATAATTGGTCTTGAAATTATTACCAAGTTGACCACAACCTTGACGTAATTTCTAGATAAGCGATTATGCTTGCAACACGCTCGAACGTCATTCTTACAAGTTTTTTTGCAAGTGAGTTTAATTCAGTGTAGATTTACTTTTTAGTTTTTACTAGGTAACTAGGTAGGTAATAAATTGTACTTAAACGATCGACATAGATTCCTGCGCGGCGTTATTCATCTTTTAATGAATTTAATGGTAGATGATGAACGATGTTCCTGATGATAGGTCTTGTAAGATTTTTTTGCACTGTGCAAGATACCTATTAACTTCAGAATAGAAGTGGAATATATTTTACACTTCAGTGTGTCATCATGAGGGGAATTTGTAAAAATTTCATGTTACGTATCTATTCAGACATGATATGGAAAAAACTAACGAAATTTCTTGCCGATTTGCTAAATGGCCCAAGTCGCATATCTTGCTTCATTCGAAGTTAAATTCAATTTCAATGCCATAGAGCTCTATGGTGTCGGTGTGTACGATTAATTCATTTGTGAATAATCACGATAGTCGGAGGTGTCGGTAGAGCGGCGCGGCGTTCCTGCACCAAATACACGTAGCGGGTTGAGAGTTTTTGGCACGCTTCCTTCAATTTACATATTTCTCGCGCTCCGTAGGTACGTATGGGGCGCACGTGGCCGAGCCGCCGAGTGCCGACAGTATAATAGAGACTTAGCGCACATGTTGAATTGCATTTGCATGCCGCCTCGTCCTGTTGCCCGCCGTCCATGCGATTTATATGATAAACTAGACTTTTGCGTGCTCGCCGCTGCTCTTGCTCTTTTTTCGTTGAGCTGAAAAGTATGAGTCGTTTTAGCTGTGTTTTTAGTCTACTTGATAAGTTGAAAATGGCGTAAACTAGAGATAAGGCTCTTAAAAATACGTGCATTTGATTCGGAATGACGTCTAGAAAAATGTATCGGAAATGTTTATTAGCACACAAAAAATTGCAAAAGTTATAGGCAAATTAAGTTTCAAAAAAGTAGGTATTTCGTTTATTGTTAATAACTCCGAAATTATTAACATTTCAGAAATTTTGAAAAAAGATTCTTAAAGAGGAGGAAATTTCCAACGAAAATCTCCCGACTCCCGGAATTCTATCTCCATTATTTATAATTTTAATTTAACGCTGAAAATAGCCCTCCGCGCGGCATTTTTAGTTAGCGCGCGCGGCTTCAAAACCGAGCACGTCACACTAATTATTTTTTTTAAGGTATTAAATATTAATTTAAAAATTTAAAAAAATTATGGTGTATTCCGAACACTTCAAAGAATTTGCTCCCGTTGGAAATTTTACTTAAAGTTAATTTTTCAACAAATTAGACAAATGTTAACTAACGAAATTTTTTTGAACTTCCGTCCTTATTGCACATTAAAAAAAATGTTTAAATAATTGTCGGTAAAATTTTTCACTTAGTGGAGCCCTTCATATAAATATCCTTAACAAGATCGCGCCATAAAAGTTTAAAAAATGTTAATACTTTGTTTATAATAATTTTTTCAAGTTAACAAAAAACTAGAAATTTCTAGTTTTTTGTTCAAATTACTTAACTTGAAAAAATTATTATAAACAAAGTAATAAAATTTTTTAAACTTTTATGGCGCGATCTTGTTAAGGATATTTATATGAAGGTCTCCACGAAGTGAAAAATTTTACCGACAATTATTTAAACATTTTTTTTAATGTGCAATAAGGACGGAAGTTCAAAAAAATTTCGTTAGTTAACATTTGTCTAATTTGTTGAAAAATTAACTTTAAGTAAAATTTCCAACGGGAGCAAATTCTTTGAAGTGTTCGGAATACACCATAATTTTTTTAAATTTTTAAATTAATATTTAATACCTTAAAAAAAATAATTAGTGTGACGTGCTCGGTTTTGAAGCCGCGCGCGCTAACTAAAAATGCCGCGCGGAGGGCTATTTTCAGCGTTAAATTAAAATTATAAATAATGGAGATAGAATTCCGGGAGTCGGGAGATTTTCGTTGGAAATTTCCTCCTCTTTAAGAATCTTTTTTCAAAATTTCTGAACTGTTAATAATTTCGGAGTTATTAACAATAAACGAAATACCTACTTTTTTGAAACTTAATTTGCCTATAACTTTTGCAATTTTTTGTGTGCTAATAAACATTTCCGATACATTTTTCTAGACGTCATTCCGAATCAAATGAGCTATCGCACGTATTTTTAAGAGCCTTATCTCTAGTTTACGCCATTTTCAACTTATCAAGTAGACTATTTGAAAGAATTGTTGAAGCAAATATTGACTGCAATCCGAAGGAATGGGGTTGGTTGATTAGTAGGTAATTTTATAAACATTTAATTTTCATGCGAATAATTATTATTTATAATTTAGATACCTACATTCCTAGGGTAAAAAATAAATTAAGACATTTACTTAATGCAAATTATTTATCACAATACTATTTTGCATATTATCTCCTCAAAAACATAGGAAATACAAATGTACCCAATATGTAAAGTGACTTCGGCTTAGCCATTAAGAGTAGCATGCAGATAAATGTGGCATGCGATATCTAAAACCTTTTTATGTTACGAGCACGTCTCGTGGGGAGCAAAAATTAAACGTCACTCAGATATCGTGAAATGCACGGAACATTTGAGCCGCGAGGGGCGCACTGTCGATTCTACAGATCCTGAATTAAACTAAGTCCCAGTTGCACTTTATGCTAACTTCAACTCAAACGGTGCGCTACAAACGTTGTGTCGTAAATTTGCTTTTGTATGTCTTTGCTCCGCTCGACCGAGAGAAATTCTCTCTTTATAAATCAAAGTAACTAACGTAATTAAAAATTCCAACTCCCTTAACATTTGTACTGGCTAATCCAATTGTCTTGTAGCGCAGCAATTTACTAGACTTTATTACTAAATTGCATACTAGTGCTAGTCTCCGACCGAAGAACTAGAACGGTTTCAATTCGACGACGAAGGGAAAACATAAATCTAAAACTCCGTCCGAGCTTATACAAAACTCGAAGCGACGCGCGGTTAATACTCTACGATGTCAGTGGAGAATTTTGAGAGTCAAGGACCATTCCAGCATCGTGATCGCTCGAGAGTCGTACGGTCGAAATGAAACGTCGTATCTTATTTTATGATTAGCGGCTCGAAAGCGCTTTGTAATTTTGTTAGTTCCGCCTTTCTGGTGCTGGGGGCGAGTACAGCGAGCGGAGATCGATGCGAGCGTTGCGTGCGAGTGCGAGCGGGAGCGCGCTACCCGGTCGTCGCGCCGTCTCGCTCGCTCGAACCGCCTACCAGGCAGCCATGTTGCGCTCGACCTGCGTTCGCCCGACCGCCATTGTAGCATTTGTAGCTAGTGATGTTCATGGGCCTCGCTCGATGCTATTGTAAACGTTTTTATCGTTCCCAAACGTACACCGACCGACGCGACGACTCTCTTATTACGGCCTCTATTATTTTATGAACATAGCTGCAATTGAATGTTTTAATATAGCTGGCGTCGAATAGAGACATAAACGAGGCGGGGTTTTTACCACTTTTATTGTTATTATTGCATCTATCGCTAGATTCTGATAATGGACTTTGATAGTCTGGGAAAGAAAATATCGATAAAAATATGTTTATCGATAGCGAAGGCGCGCAAGGGACATATAGCTACGGCTCCGGAATTAAAATGTCAGACGTGCAGCAACGCGGGCGAACAGGGGGACGAGAGGGGGTGCGGGGCGGGCCGGGCGGCCGGCGTTATTAATAACCATAAGCCGGCAGACGCACGAACGTCCAGAGGGGCCATGCCACGCCGTAATGAGGAATCACTAATTATATTTTACTGGACTAGCACTGAAACAACATTAATTACATCGGTCTTTTATTACAAATGTCCTAATAAATTGGTTTCGATTTTAATTTGTCGACGCTTTATGTTATATATCGATATCTCGATTAATTATTTTATTCTTTATCACAACATTATTGCGAGCGACCGACGGCGATGAGTCAGATATATATAGGATCCTCAAATTGGATTGTGGCTCGAAGGTGGACAGCGCCTGACAAGATATTGTGTTCTGCCGGCCGGCTCCGGCCCGCTTTATATTCCCCCACAGAACGCCGCTGTGTGCGACAGCTTTGTCGTTCCCTAGCCCCACACTCGCTTCGTCAGTAAAAACTTTAGACATTATTTTATTGTCGAGACACGTTATTTGTCAGAGCCTCGATTAGTCGCTCGAATTATAACGAAGTTCTATGCTTACTTTATGCAAAACAGTATTGAAATACACCTTTCACGGTACATATTATTTGCAACATAAAATTAACGATGAATAACGTCGAACGTGAAAGACTATTTTGAATTTACCCCGCGATAATGAGTTTCCTTTATACGCCAGTCGAGTCGCGATCGCTCTTTCATTAAACAACTTTTACTCGATTTAATCTCGTCATTCAGTCGGAACTCGTATTCGCAAGTAAGAAGCGACTTTAGTGTCTGTGGAGTATAAAGAGCGAGTTATCGCTGGAGTGCGGCTGTTGGGAGCGTAGAATACTGCGAAATGTTCTAGATTCCAGCAAGTCGAGCTCGCCGGAGCGCCGCAGTCAGCGCTCGCTATGGAATTGTAGACTTGTAGCGTGGGGGTTGTCGGGAACTGCCGTGCTAGATAAATTATAACGCTCTCTCCCTTTTGCGAACCTCGCAAAATAATACATTTGAATTTGTTACTGAAAAGCTCCCGTTCGCTTTTGGTCTGTCATGATTTTATTCTCAATTTATGAATGGGTTCTCGTGTTATTTATTGTTTTAATGTCGGTATTAAGTTTTGCAATGTTCATTTGATTATTAAATGCTTCGAGTTAGACGAATTTTTGTGTTCTATATTCGTATTGTTAGACTAGAGTAGATAATTTTTGAAACAAAAAAAAATCGCAGTCGGATGAAACCCATTAGAAAAGTAGGGGAACATGATGAAAATAAAAGGAAAAATAAATTACGGTCAATCCGAGTTCGGGAAGTGGGAGGGGGGAGCTTTTAAGAGAAAAAAATGGTTTCTCTCGATTTCCGACAAAACTACAAGTCCTACATAAAAAAGTTCAATGGCAAAGTTGTAGATAATTAAAAGTTCTACGACTTTTGTGTTCACAATTTTTTCACATAACCTCAAAATTTAGGTGAAAAATTCAAAAAAACAAGTTTTTGGTCTTTTATTTTTATCTACTTAAAAATTTATTGTTTTTCTACGAAATTTGGTGGAAACTTACTTTATTATGTCCCAAATACACTGTAATTTATTTGATTGAAAATATTTATTTTTTCGCCTTATTTTGAATTAATACCAAAAAAACAACCTAATTTTCAATCGAAAAGTCACCCGTCAAAATATCAGCTTTTTTCAAAAACTTGGGGTGCTTTTTATTTATTGAAATCTCTACTTTCATATGGTGTAAAAAATAAACACCACCATAGTAAATGATCTCAGGAAATGCATACAAACAGTCTGAAAATTAGCTTTTACTAAATCAGGCACACTTCTCGAACTACCTGAAATGTTTTTATCGACATCATTTTGCTTTTGAATATGCTGTAAAATATTAAACTTAGAACAGATAATTATTTTTCTTTTGAAATATTACCGAAAAGCCGATACAAGAGAAGATATAGAGTTCAAGAAGTGTGCCTGATTTAGTAAAAGCTTATTATCACACTGTTTGTATGCATTTCCTGAGAACATTTACTATGGTGGTGTTTATTTTTTTTTACACCATATGAAAGTAGAGATTTTAATGAATAAAAGGCACCCCAAGTTTTTGAAAAAAGCTGATATTTTGACGGGTGACTTTTCGATTGAAAATTAGGTTGTTTTTTTGGTATTAATTCAAAATAAGGCGAAAAAATAAATATTTTCAATCAAATAAATTACAGTGTATTTGGGACATAATAAAGTAAGTTTCCACCAAATTTCGTAGAAAAAAAATAAATTTTGAAGTAGATGGAAATAAAAGACCAAAAACTTGGTTTTTTGAATTTTTCACCTAAATTTTTAGGTTATGTGAAAAAATTGTGAATACAAAAGTTGTAGAACTTTTAATTACCTACAACTTTGCCATTGAACTTTTTTCTATAGGACTTGTAGTTTTGTCGGAAATCGACAGAAACCATTTTTTTCTCTTAAAAGCTCCCCCCTCCCGCTTCCCGAACTCGGATTGACCGTAATTTATTTTTCCTTACATTTTTATCATATTCCCCTCCTTTTCTAATGGGTTTCATCCGACTGCGATTTTTTTTATCTTTTCATTATTTTCAAAGGCTTCTACCCCAGTCTATGTGGGCGTTAGATAAATACGTACACGTATATTGTTTTATTAATAGAATATGTAACTATTTATAAGTAATTGAGCGCTATTTAAAGATAATGACTCAAGTAAGCTATAAAAACATTAAGTAGTTATTATAATTAACTGCTGATATTATCATAAAATCATATTATGCTTTTCATATGTAAGTTGAAACCGAGATAGTAAAGGCAATTATTGAACTGAATAGAGATATAAAGTTAATGTATTGTTCTGTTGTACATTATAGCGAATCTATTTTGCACGCCTCATAAGCGAAGCGTTGAGGTGGGTACTACTGTCACTTCGCGCAAAACATCTGATTTTTCAAACTTAAAATGTCTTTATGTATCATACATTGCACTTGTAAGATAATACATACACACACATATTAAGAAAAAACACTATTTTAAATTTTATTAATCATCAGTGTCTAATAATGATTCAAATTTAGCATCGCCTCAACGGTTTACACGTATAGGTATGCAAATGTTTTTAGTTTTTACTTTTTGGTCGTTATTTGGTATTATTTATGTACATATATGTATTAAAATTTTCCGACTACTATAACTATTACTTATTTCCGTTGAATGTGTCATTATGTTACCTACTTCATAAATATATCCTACAAAGAAACTGGTTACCTATCTAGTGTTTTTTTTTTCGATCTTCGTGGCTCAACGTTTTTTAAGTTAGCAACTTAATTTAATTGGTTTATAATAAAATTCATAAGTAATAAATTGTTTTCACTGTTCAAAAGATTTTTGATGTTTGTTTTGATTTATAATATACCAAATAAACTGCTTTTTATATGGTTTTAAAGTCTTTAATTAATAGCAGTGACGTAATACCAAACACAAGTAAACATAATCAACAGTAGATGTAAAATACAAACATCTATCCATGCGTTGGACTCGTAACTCAAACAAAGCAAACAATTTGGAATGGCATTTTTGATTCACAAAACGCATACGTATAGCGGCTGCCGTCCGTCTACAAAGTAATACTAATTTTGCGTATTCAACTTTGTAATTGCGCGCTTGTTCCACCTATCCGATGTTTGCGCGAGTTGAAATTCATGCATCGATTTCATTCGATACGCGTTCAGCCTTTTACGGAATGATTCAGTTGAAAAGTGGAATTAAAAGATATCGCCTTTTGTAAGCATCGAAAGTCTTTAAGCTCGCGAGTCTCGAGCTCGGTCCGGAGAGTTGCGAATATAACTTTGCTCTCAAGCCGGTCAAGTTTTAACGTCGATAATTAAGGCTAGTCTTTGCTTGCGAACGATAAACTTTCGATAATAATAAGTGTTGTTTTCTGGTGTTTTAGTATAATGTCCCTATGTTTGTTGTAAATCTTGGCGTGATTGATTTTCTGTTTGGATGATGTTGCATTTTTCAAATAAGGAAACATTTCATACATAAATGCCAATGATTCGCTTCTCGATGTCACGATGTAAAAAACACTGATTTGCTAAAGCTAATCGCTGGAGCATGACTGTTAGAATAAAGTAACTATAACGTTTGACGGGCTCGATATAAATTAAAGTATACGCCGTTTATCACTTTCAATTTCTAAACAATGATTGCGCCCCGAACGTGATTGGATTAGGATTGAGTATTATTCAAACGGACGGCGGCCGATACGAATGGAGCCGTTATCCTAACTGAATTGTTTAGTGCACGCAGCAGGCGCCCGCGTCGCTTTCAATTAATTACACTTAGTGGTCAAGCTAGCCGGCCACCGCTTCAGGGCCGGTGCCCCACTGTATGTGCGTGAAACATTACCAGAATGAGTTTGCATCAAGTGCATAACACGAGTTTACTGCCGATAAAACATTTGTTCTAACCGGAGTGGATCTAGTTTTGTGGTAGGAACTAGGAACGATGGTTATGAGTAACGTTCTAAGCGTGATTCTGGGAATTATTTTACGTAGGTAGGTAGCATTTTGATGTAATCGTTTTATGACAATAGTTGTTCTGAGCAGACTAAACAGCGACGGTGAATTTAATTTAATAATAACATTCAAACAAAATATGATACATTTTGCAACGATAAAAGCTCATTTTAACAATGTTCAAACATTTTCCAACGAAACACAACACAACTTTTAACGTGCTATGTTTTCTACAGTTCGTTATTTTTTACGCTACATAGCTGATTTCGCTAAAGTCTACTCGGTGTTTTCAGGGCTATCCACCTCCTCCGAGACCCGCCCAGCCGTCCACTCCTAATGCGCACGACCAAGATTCGGTAAGTCTCAGTTTGATGCTAATATAAAGGTGATATAAATTACAAAGATGTTCATGTAATGCTGTGGAATTGTTTAACTTTAACTTTGCACAGTATTCTATGTTCTTTATGTATTTATTTACGATCAACGCTTTGAACTGACTGAAAACTTGTCTAACTATACGGGACATTTTCGATAAATCCAATAGAGAATCCGTCTGTAAACATCGCCTTCCAAAGGACTTAATTTAAGTGAGAGTTGTTACCGTTATTGATTTACCTTTTACAGTCAGACTTAATTTATACACACTTCATTCTATCGCAGTCAACTAGCATGACGGATTTCCTGCAAAAGATCCGAAACCGTCAAATATTAATCATTGTATTATAGCAAGAGTGGGTGAACTGCTTTACAATAAATTCGATACGGGTTAACTTTTTATTTAGTTAGATAAGTGCAGTCTGCACCACACAGATCGAGCTTAACGAGACGCTCCTTGCATCTTCTTATTTTAGTGTCTGTGCGTTAAGTAACGGAATAGGGGCTTAATTCGTCCGACACTACATTATATTCGTCAACGGGTGTTTTCATTAGCACATGTGGCGAGAACAAGTGAGCCTCGTAGGTGCTGTTTGCGCTCACACTTGATATTCACATTTAGCGTCCCCGCACTCGACAATAAGCTCCGCTTAATTGTGCACAAATCCGACAACCTGCTACTTGCGTGCCGTTGATAATTTTTATTTATAGCTGCTGGTGCGCCGCGCTGGTGAGATGAATTGAATCGTCGGTTTTGCACGCTCGCTCTATAGTTCACTGATAAAAGATTGTAGCTACTGAAGTTGAAATTGCATTGTTTTCGAATGTAATTGATTATGTGTATGCCCTGTGCGAACGGTGTATGCATGTGGGAATAGGTATAGTTCTTTTCTTAAGGCAAAATATAATTTTTTCACACATGGTAACATCGATGAAAACAGTGACATTATACCTAATTCCTAAACCAAGAAAAAGTATTGCTAAAAGTGGGCACTAGTCCACTATCGCCAAAGGAAAGTTTTCACAAATTAAAAGAACACAATCGCATCAATCAAGATTTTCAATTCCCGATTCCCTTACAAAAGTAACGTAGCTAGCCGCTAGCGAAAAACGAGCAAGTGTATATTTGCGAGGCAAGCATATCATTGAGCTATTTCATTAAGATGAGATCAAAGCGGGGCCCGCAGCCGGCGGCCGGCGCTCCGCCGCACACATTGCGCGATAAAAAGAATTGTCGATGACAGTCCTCCGAGCGGCCCGCACTATAGGGTTGTGCAGGGAAAATAACAAGGCCCTTTACGGACCTTTTGGGCGTTTGAATAGACAACAGACTGTAGGGATGTGTGCGATACTCGTCACGTTTGTTACACGTGATGATGTTTTGCGTGATTGTAATGAACTCGATGATAATGATGTAAAATATGGTTCCTACAGTTTTTTTTTCTTTGGTAAAACAATTTGAATGTAAAAGTGAAATACATTGACAAAGCATTTTTTAAAGAATGACTAATTTCTAATACATCTGACATACTTTTTAATTGATTTTAATAATAGAATTACATTAAATTTGTAACTATAATACAAACATTGTTTGTTATGCTTTTTCATTAAACGTTTAACAGAAAATTGTATTCTTTTCACTGTTCTTTAATAATGTGTGACAGTATAAATTGGATCAT
Source organism: Colias eurytheme (assembly GCF_061535395.1). Lineage (NCBI taxonomy): Eukaryota > Metazoa > Arthropoda > Insecta > Lepidoptera > Pieridae > Colias > Colias eurytheme. The sequence continues at coordinate 3,651,303 of NC_142999.1, read as the reverse complement.
TAACCATAATATGACTCATACTTCAGACGTGGTTGAATAATAAAAAGGCTACACAAACATCCAGACTGACAGTCAAACGGGCTATAAAAAGCATTAATGTACTGAATGGCAGTCACCAGTTTTTATATGTATCAATAATAATTAAGAACTCGAGTTATAAAGGAAATTTGATTAAAAAGTCCAGTTTTTATAACTTCTTAGCATATTTTCTAAAATACATTTTCAAAATATAACTTTTAATGGAAATGACCAATTAAGGAATGAATAGTCATTGTTTAAAAGATCTGTCCGAAACTGCATAATGTAGTCAAAGCACACATCCAATTGTAATACTAATGTCCAAGACTCAATAGAGCTTCTATAGGCGCGGGCAAGTGAATGGTCCAATAGATTTAAAAAATATAAATATTATTCTGTTGTTTTAGAGCCATCTCTTTAACGCGCTATTCACACACTTTTACAGACCTCGTCGGCTATCACGTTTCGTATTCATAAAACAAGTTTTATCTACGTCTATTCATTTATGGGATTAATAAAACTTGTCATTACCTTTTCTTGGAACGCCAGGACCCTAAGTTTTCGACGTTAAAGAGAGTCCCATAGGTTGCACGAAATTGTCAACCCTAAATCGTATCTAAAAAGATAGAACGGGGCTTTGAAGTTGATTGATACCGTTAGGCAAGGCTAGCATTGTCTCGCGGTCCGGGGGAACCAAATGAGAGGAATTATTAAAGCGGCACTGCTATGTGTCGCTTTTTGTAATGAATTTACCGGGACTGGGGGACTGCAACCCTACGCCACCCTGTCTCGTACGACGGCATTCACTTTTTACGTTCTTTTAGTGATGTCAACGTTCAAGATATTGTGTCTTGTTACATAAATGTTTTCTTCGTTAAACTTATATGAAAATCCTCTTGAGTAATGATGATGAATTGAATTCGTCTTTTCTCTTTTTCTCATATTAATATCTTAACAGTTGAAAGTTACTCAATGATATACTCAATAAAATAACATATGAAAGGTACTCAAAAGTAAACAAGATATAAATCTAGTTTTGCATAGCAGGACGTTAGGGTGCTTAAATTTATAAGTTGTATTTTTAAGACTTCGAATGCTTAATTCAAACACGTTAGACGTATTAACATAGCGTTTAGAATCACAATGAGGATGATAATTTAAAGAGGAAATTCATAGCAAGTAACAAGCTAGAAGGGGTTCCGATTTGGGTTATTTATTTACGCAACGTCGAGTGAATGACGGCTCAAAGGAAAATATTACTCGGCCTAGAAACGGGGGGCTCTTTGAGAATGTCCCTACAATGCTGCACCCTGAGCAGCTTGGAAATGTTTAAATTATTTCATTTCTCCAGATCTCTTATACTTGATTGAAATGACAGGAGCTTGTGTTTTTTTTTTCTGAAATAATAATTTATCGTAGGAACGCCGTTATGAGGTCTTTGAATATGTTCGTAATGTTATTTAAAAGACGTTTGATCTAGTTAATTGTATTTTGTTAAACGAACTCTCGTTTGTGGTAAGTTTGACAGTGCATTATAACTTTTATAAATACGTAGCATTATATTGAATTTATATCAATACAAAAAATAGAACTACAAGTAAAGAACCTTCCTGTATTTTGTGAACATCGAGTAAAATTCAGCCTATGAGGTGACAAGTGCTCGGTAAGTTTGATGTCATAAACACATCAAACTGACACAGTTTACCAAAAGTATAAAAGTAACCTGCGAGAGCTTTTAGACGTGAATTTAAAAGAGGAAAAACGGCCGTAACCCACCCTCCTCACGGGCTTACGTGTCGTAAAACTTACACATTGACATAAAAGAATTTTGTGTAACAAAATGTGCAAATGTAAAATGAGAAAGGCGAGCCAACCCGTTCGCTGCACGTTCATAATAAACGAGATTGAGTGGGGTAGAGTCAAATGAATGACGCTGCCATTGTACGACGTAATCAGCCGTCGGGCGACGTGCGTTCGCATGCGAAAAACAAAACGTGTATACATTTTAACTAGAGGAAAAAAACATTGAACATTGTTTGCGGAGACGAACGATTTCACGTTTACAGTTTTCAGTGTATCAAACGCGCGCTCGCACGACACGGCCGCGATACAAAAGGCACTAATGTCGAATACACGCGATCGTGTGCCCGATGTACGTGACTAACGTTCTATTGAATATTGTGATCGTACCTAGGCTGCGCTGCAATGATTTATCAACTTAGATATTGTCACGATTAATAAACCTGTCTCTCATAAATGGAGACTTATTAGTTTTAAGATGTGTCGATTGAATCGATGCAGAGTACATATCAGAATGTAGGTATCTTATTGAATTATGAACGAGTATGTGCCCACATATATTATTTATATATAAATGCTTATTTGCTTGTGATTTCGTGAATAAAACGTATATTCAAGCGCGATTATGGCTATAACATTGTCAATGTTTGTTCTGACCTCGGTGTCAACTTTATCTGACGTAAATTATTACATGCGAATGTTTTCTTGTTCGACCTGTTTTTTTTTTTTTACCACAGGAAAAGAAAGTCTTCAAAAAAAATTGTTCAACCTTTTTTTTAATAATAGTTCTAACGTCCGCTTGAACTTTTACCCGCTTATACGCTTAAGTGTCGATATAGAGATTTATTCCCTATATGATTAATGAGTTACGATTTGTATTTGTTAAAAATGCATACATTGATCACAGCGTATCTACAAATTGTGTTTACTTTTACTTTTCTTTCCCAGTCCCCCGGTACGAAATTACAAATAGAACTCGCTTTGTAATTGTATAAAGCGAGGGCGCTGCATAATGCTCGTCCCAACTGCGCCCGGAGCAAGACCCACATACATTTATTTATTCTTTAAGTTCTGCTGCGACCACTCTTCCGCTTCCACTCGTTAAATACATTATAGATATTACGTTCATTAATTTAGCTTAGCGAACGTGTTTCACGTTTAATTCAAAAGAGAGAGGTCTACAATTGCAGCCTTTTCACCGACGAATAATGGCGCTGATAGCAATTTATCGCGGGACACATATATTTTTTAGTCAGCCGCTCGGACAGATGGATGGAGTGGCCGGCCGCATTCAGCTCGAATGTAATTATTGCGGTCCGATTTCGATAATGCGCCGCGAGGCCGAACGCGAACGAAATGCGGTCGGGCGCTCGTTATACTTGCATTTTAATAATTGAACTCGCAAAACAGATAAAGCATTTTCATGTTATTTTAGCGTGCACTATTGCGAATAAAGCATCGCCGTTTATTAATTTCGTATCGAACGTGTAATTTGTCAAACATTTCAATTGTAAATGATGAACGAGTGTTTCAAATGCATGTTGTGCTCGCTAATTGGAGTTCGAATGGCGATTACGTAATAATAAGCGACCGACACGGAGCAATAAAGGGCTCATGCGGTACGTTCGTAATACAAAGATTTACCCCAATTACGTGCGTGTAGGCTGCGAGAGTGGGCGGTTTAATCGCGCTTTAAAAACGTTGTATAGCCGGTAACGAGCTGGTGTCCCGCAAGCGTACGAACCGTTTCTTGATGGCCCATGCATATGCACCAAATTGACCAACTCGTTTCTTGGTATGCATTATGGACGGATATTAATGCCAGTGAAATGTGGACGCGTCGAAAAATTCACGGGTAATTGTTGAGATAAATGTGTGCGTTTTGATATTTATATTCATATGGTTTGAAAGCAATTTGTTTTGTTTATGCTGGTACACATTATTATATAAATGTATTGGTAGCTTTTATCATTAAGGATTTATACAATTTAATTTACGATGTTAATTATATTTCGTGATGATGTGTTATCAAAATAACTTTTGTTACTTTTCAATGCGGACCTAATATCTAAACTAAAGTATGAAACAGAAAGACATTGGGTTGTGATTATTATTTATTATACACGGATAAAGACTTTGTATGCATATAAAAAAATCGTTTCACTCGTGTATCCATAGAAAGAAGTAATAAATGTATAAAATTACACTGAATAAAAAAAATAGGGTTATCCTTCGTGGCAGGTTGTCAAATTGTATCTCTGAAACTACACACCTATCATGTTTGCCAAAAAAAATATATGTACTAGCAGTTACAACATACAATTTTTTAAGGAATAGGTTCATAAGGATAATACATATACAAAGGCCCTTAGTCTCAATGTTGATGAAATATAGAGAGATTGACTCTAATAATAATTTTCTTCATATGTAGGATTTTTGTTCAGGCTTCGTAAACGGCAATTTCCTTTACAAATAGGTAATTTTTAACTTGGGGTGATTGTCCGAAAAATGTTTTCTTTATATACTTGAAGCAAAATGATAACCATGATGTATATTATTGGTCTATGAAATAATAAAATTTAACGGCACCGCACCGTAAAGACTTGTCCAAGCAAGAAAATAGAGAAAGTAGATAGGTGTACGTTGTTTATTAATCTAATTGGTATTAACCCAGAAGAAGACCTCGTTACGGTTAAGCATCTCGGGGTCAGGTCTCTCATTTGATAATAAGGTTTGTGCGAGTCAATAAAGTTGAGGGGACACGCCAGCAGCGAGGCATATTTCCCCGTCCGTAAAGTGTATAGAGCTGACAAGAGCCGTTTATGACATCAAAGAGGATCCTATCGCGGGCCCTCCCCGTATCGTTATTGTTTTAAAATGCCTCTCATTCTAATGCCCGTGTGTGCTGTGAGCGTCGTAAAAGGGACGGTTTATAGTCCTCGGTCCCCACAGGCCGGGACGAGGCCGCAGCGCCGGGTGGTCGTGTGAGACCACCCCGCCTCCATTTGTTTATGAAAATTCATAAACTAAACAATGTATTGCGCTTTTACTTCGTGGAACCTGCATTGCGCCGCAGCTGCTGATTGCACGGTGCAGCACTTCGATTTGACCACTAGAAATTTTAATAGTTAATCAAGCTAATGATAATTGTATGGTTTAATAAAGAGAAGTATTGCTTGTTTTTTGGGTACAATTTAAGATGTCTGAAGTTTTTCAAGTCATAACAGTAACAACAGCTTACAAGAGTTGCATAGACCGTTTTAATTTCCTTACTTCGTTTCTCCAAATCTTTGTTATTGCGGTTTGTTAGAATTGATCAACAAAACATGTAACATGATAATTTGTAATATCATATAGAAGCGGTTTCCATCATTAATATTTGTATGTCAAACAATCACACTGACCCTGAAACATATTATACACACTACAATAATAATAATCCGAATGGAGTATTACATCAGCGCATAATTAAGATTGATAAACGTTTATTAACCTTTAGCGGATTACGATTCGAATGCACAACACGTCCGAGCCGTGTTATTAGACGCAATACTATCAATTACATTTGTTCGCTAATGTAATTATTTCCTATACAGCCGGTTATTGTAATAATTGCGACATTGACCCCACGACCGACGGCTGACGTAGCCAAGTGTCACAGGCATCGATCACGGCTCCGTTTGTTACTACAGTGCATCCGTTCGTTTATTATTTAATAGCTAATTTATGCAATTATATATTTCTTTTTGTACGTTTCGAAGGTGTTGAGGAAGTTTAAAGTTTTCTTATTGTAATTATGTAGGATTGGAGGCAATATGGTACGGGAGCCAGGAACAGATTTTATGACCAAGTTCCTCTCAAGCGGTAATTAGTAAAATGCATCAAAGTATAGTATTATGAAGCCTCGTGAACGTCAGCTGGAGCTCGGTTGGGGGGAAGAGCGGTTGTAGCCTCCCGTATCAGCTGACAGTTTTTCCACCAAGATACAGCCAGCTGATCTATATATTTATCCACAGTTACATATAAGCTATCATCAGGTAAATTTTTGTTTGAGAGGAAATCACGGAAAATAAATTTTTCTTTAAATTTAACTTTCATGTTCGAGACACCAGCTGACGTATAATACACCATGTTGTAACCAGCTGATTATTTTTTTTCGTTGAGGTATTGGGTTAGCTACAATTTGACAAATTTTTAGCTGAGAGGAAATGAATGAATGAATGTATTTTTTTTCCTTCGTGCGTGGGAGGCTACAACCGCTCACCCCCCCAACCGAGCGCCAGCTGACGTTCACGAGGCTTTATAATACTATACTCTGAGACGTCTTACGAATTATCTCTTGAGAGGAAATAATTAACCAAATTTGCACCTGGCTCCCGTACATGCATTGACTCGGAAATAATTTTGTATCAAAGTGGATACAAAGTTGTATGCTGATTGCGCTATAAGGAAAATCTATTGTTAACCAATTATTGTGCAGTATAATGCATTTGAGAATGCAAATGAGATTGATGAAAAAGAAACATGATTGATAACGAAATTAAGAAACACTCTTCATATAAAATTACAGTACCTAATTATTGACACAGATTCTTCTGTTATCGTCAATTCTATTTTATAAATACAATACCTTGAACATTCTCGGTAATTACACAAAAACAAATTTAAAATGCAGGTCTCAAAAGCAGTAGCTTCGACGACTTTTATACAAAGTAAGACTGAGTAATGTCACACCTGCTTGTGTCTCTTTTTACATAAAGACCGGATGTATGTATGTGGGTGGCATTTTGGTCATCACTAGATAATTGCTTCGCGCGGAATCATTTGAATTTTAACCGTTTTGCTCAGACAATAATATATTACTGTCAGCGGACGTTAATTGGAAGCTCTTTGCAACGCTCTGTGTTAACGTTTTTATTTTAAGTCACTGTTTGTATATGAAAATAATGCGATACATTCATCTAATATCAGAGAGCTTTTAACTCCTCAAAACAACGCCACGACAAAGGCTTAAGTGCACTTTGCGGATAATAATAATACAAAGAAATCATCGTGTGTTAGAGCCTCGCTGCACGGGTGATGTCATCACATCGCGATGAGGCGCGCCCCGCGCTAGATTCGTGCCGGCGGCGAGCGGCATACCTAGCCGCACTTCATGCCTAACAAACGTGCATTCTTCGTGCGCGTGCTGCCTGCTGCCTACTGCATACTGCCTATGGATGATACATAGAAGCAACTGTATCGACGATAGTCACTTGTTATTTAGGAACGGAGAGGGTCCTGCGTTTGGACAGCTGCTGCGTATGGACTGTGGAGCAGTTTGAGTTCCGGCTATAGATTGCGAAATTCATATAGACTATTATTTATTTATAGACTAGTCTTAGTTTAAAGTTATTGAAATTTATTTATAAGTGTTATCGAGTCAATCGTTTGTAGGTGCTATGGATTTAGTTTTAAGTAGGGTACGGTTAGAAATATATTTCTAGCTGTATGTTAAGCATATACATATTTAGATTGCTATCTTTTATCCGTAGTCTGAGAATATTCCATATATCTTGTTTACGGAATGAATATGGAATATTTATACAAAAACAACACCAATTAGCTAAATAGTAAATATCTGTCTAAGTTGAAAATATGGGAATATGATAAATAACGAGAATGTGTCTAAAATCTAAATGATAAATACACAAACATAAACTTCACAAAATACATGCAAATTAAAGGATTGAATTGGAACTCGTACTTCCTTACCTTAAAGCTTAATGTGACCTATTGCCATTTCTTTTTTGATTGAATTATGTATTGAAATTACTAATGAATTAGCTAAATGCGTATAAGATGTTGTTTATAAATGTACAAAATTAAAATATCATTTAGTGTTAACGCTGTTACTGTGTTGATTAAAAGATACTTCTTCCTCTTGGCAAATTTCCAAGGGGGAATCCCGATGTAGGTATACATTTATACTGTTAACGTGTTTGAATGATGCCTGAAAGTGATTTCATAACATAATTTATAATAGCGTGTTATTGAATTGTAATGTAAATTGCATAGATTAATGTATTACAACATATTATGCTAAGAAGTATTACTTGAAGTAGATTCTAACAATTACCTCACGATGTGGGTGAATGTCAATGCTAATTTGTTGTGTATTACTTGTATGCACCGCGTATTTGTTGTGAACTTGTTCAAACGCAGCCACCGAGTCCTTCTTGTGCGAAAGTGAGAGTTCTAAGTTTGTCGGGTGCACGTTCTGCGACGCATCGATCTTTCAACCAATTTGCGTTGCTTACATAGTCTATTCTTACGTGCCACAAAATAGTGCAATCGTACGTAATTTAATAGCATTACGTAAACGGTCTATGCCGCTTCGATAACAGATACGCCCACATTTATCTACCTAAGAGTTTAGGTAATCATCCGTCGTGTTTCGTCACATGAGGAATAGGTCAGGGACGTTGTAATTTTATCGCATCAGCTGTTTGTCCCTCGCACTACGATACGACCGACTTTGATAAGCCCGCTATTGTGCTCGGTGCATTTTTATATAAGCGCTATGTAGCGTAAGACTGGAGGCATTCACCGAGCGGGGGATGCCTTCAGATAATAAATAAAGAGTGCAACGATTGCGACCGCCGCCCGAGCTTGGGGATAAGGGGGTCTCAGGGAGGGGCCGACCATTTTAATGTCCCGACGCCAGACTTTATATTAAACATTCGACCTTGACAGTGGCCTACATTGACACCGGGACACGCACACACGCCCATTTCTCTCGTCACGAAAAGAAATGTTCATTCAGAGTTCGTCACTTGTCTGCGCTATAAATAATATTGTCACGTGTTCGGTAACGGTGTCGCTAGGCATCTCGATAATTTTTAATTTTTTTTTATCTCTATTATCGGTTACATTGAGTGAGGTCATATTATCCTACATTTTATTGTTTATTATTATTATGCTCAAGCCGATAAAACATTATGAAATGTGTTGTTATGAATGTTAAAATTTGATTATTTAGAATCTTTATAGTTATAAGTCGTACGATACGCAGTTGTGTATCGCATCACGGTTAGAATAAAAAATTGAAAAATAGGTCCATACTACATAATTAATTAATTACATATGGCTATTTGTACGCCAAATTTCATATAAATAAAGCTAGCCATGTAGGTCAGACTAAATTAAACAACTTAATGCTCGAAAACTTTCGCATTGCTATTAAATATTAATGAAAAACAATTTAAAAATATCTGCTCTCATAGCCATACTAAATAATTTATTTACATAAATTTGTTATTCCTATGAAAATGAACAAAAACCAAACATAATTCAGTGCTTTAATCAAGGATAATTAATTAAAGTTTTCGCCAAGCATGAAATTTATGAGACCGTCCGCGTCTGTATGATAGAGCGCCTATACAGTAAACGGTATACACCCCATAAATGGGAACTGCTACAATAACAAGTTTAAATCAAATTACAGTCACCCAAATTATTAAGGTTTTGTTATGCGTGAAAGTCTTGCTTTCTGTAAATCAATGCTTTTAAAGGCCGCTCTCAACAGATACAATTTCAGAATTATAGGCAATTATCATTTTTTTTTCTTAAATCTGTATGCTGCTCTTTTGGTACTTTTAATATTATCAAAACATGAAATGCCTTATTTCAGAAATTAGTTCTATTATAATATAAAGAAAGAATGGAAAAAAACCCATTTCTTATTTTTATCTCTTAATAGGAACTTCGTTGCTATCCTGAGAATTCTCAAAACATTCTGATAATGGAAAATCCAACTTATTAATAAAACATGTTTATCCACGAACGGGGCGCACGCTATATAATAATATATAATTCTCATTTCGGTTCATTAAAGAAGCGCTCAATTAAGGTGATAATAATGTAAATACACGAGTGTGAGTAATGTTATGTGATTATTGAAATATGTAAGTATGTAATGTGGGTCAGTTACGAGAACGGAGGCAGGGTCGCGATGCCATTGACGCGTCTTGCGTGCTCTTACGTAACTTTATTGTTTCTCACCGACGAATACATTACGACTGCCGTGCCTCTGAATTTATCCTATTCAACTGTTATGTTAACTGAAAAAAGAGTTTATTTTAGGGCCTTGTCAATCTAGTTTGGATGACTACAACGTGCTATCGATAGGATGTAGAGCTCCGATAGAATTATTAATTCTGCCTGGTTTCCGTACTGTTACATGATTTATATATCAAAAACTAAACTATGTAATTAAAAGAGAAAAAAAAAATTATAAAAAATATGTTTCTGTGGATATGTAGAAGATGCTAGAAGTTAAAGGAAAACTAATATAAAGGTATAAAACAAATGATTACATGTATCGTATAAATGAGTTCGCGCTAGAGGTCCCAAGCAGGCGGTTTGCAGGTGCTCGGCGTCTCTACGAAACTGGTCGGGCATCCGGTCCGCGCCGCGGCGAGCGGCCGACAGATGGCGTCAGAGGCCCGCTTAACATTTCAAATGTAGCCTTCGGCCCGCTCACGGTCCACATTTAGTTTTAAAACTTTCCGTCGCGCTTTATTCCTCAAGATGAATTATGAAATACACACTCGACGCTCACTAACTCCATTCGTTGAACCCCTCATCTGATTAGATTATTTACGGATTACAGAAAACCCCAAAACGCTTTGAGACGGCATTCCCAGGACAAATCGTGTAATTACGACGTGCTCTTATGTAACTAATGGTAGCATAATTGGAGCGCAGGAATCCGATCGTAAACAAGCACGCTAACCTACTAAAACATATTTCTTTTATTTTGCACAGCGATCCCATTGCCTCGCTCCTTGGTCGCTTAAACTGGTTTCTGTATCAAAAATTTACGATAAATCCTCGCCCGGCAGCGGCAATCCCTTAACACACTTTATTGCTTGTGCCTTATCGGAATTTTCACAAAGTTTATTAATGAGATTAAACTCATTTGCATCAAGAAGATTAGATGACAATTGATTTGTGTATTCGCTCAATATAGCTTTACCCATACCTAAGTTTCATGACTGATTAAGTATATTTAAAACTTAAAAGTAAATCTATAAAGATAACAGATTTTTTAACAATGCCAAATGTGACCATAAGATATAACGATAGCCATTAATAATATATTTGCCCCGGCGCAGACCATTGGGCGTCTTTTGTTTAAATCTATGTGACTTACAAGGCGCCGCTGTGGCGCCACGTTCTATCAAACTCCTATGTTTAGATTTTTTATCTACCCTCCCTGCTGTTGTTTCTTCTTATTTTGTTCTTCTCGAATTATTTATGTATGCATATCTGATGCATACTTAGAAAATGATCACACTAAAGTGTTTATTAGGTATTCAGTCAAATACGTATACCATTTTAGTGTTATATGTTAAATTATTACACACAAGTGACCCGCATTCCCAGTAGGCTTATTATTGTTTGCGCCACAACAGTAATGAGATGCATAGCATAATACTGATACATATATAACAATACGCGGCCAATCCGATCAATACTGTCCAATTAAATGCCAGCTAGCTTTCACACTTGCCCAAGCAATTTGAATAGCTTAATCAGTTATCAGCTCTACGTATGTTTAGATCATTATCAGTTATCAGAGTCGACTTAAATTAAACAATGTAGAGTCAATGTTATCTTTGTTGGCAGGTATATATAAATAGACTCGTTCTAAAATTACTCGCTATCATTCATATTTATATCAGACGTAATGGGATTCACGTATTGCTCTACAATTTATTATGCAAATTGGGTGTAATATTTCTCAAATTTTCGTCACGTGCTTTATGTTTGAATGTGAATATGAAGTGAATATGAGTAATTATACTAGTTGTGGCCCTCGAGTTCACCCGATTCGAGTATTACGTGATGAATTAACTTTCTCTAACACATAAAACGCTCTATCGAAAAGACCAACTCTGTAGTTGGTGTTAATCAGTTTAATAAATTGTTTTATTTGCACTGCACAGTACCGTGTTTGTGCAGATTGTAAAAAAGGCGCAATATATGATTAAAGCCATAGCAGAACTAAGCTGATTTGCAATGTTTGTTACAAAAGACGAGTGTGCGCGAACGCTATAACTAGCCGGTCGAGTTAGAGCGGCGGTTGGGTGCGTGCAGCGCTGGCGTAGCCCCCCGCTCTCATAGCTATACATAATATGGGTCGGGCTCCGAGCAACGTGCCGTCGCAATATCAGCGCGGTGAAATCGCTCGCTCGCCCGCCCGCTCCTCTGCACCGCGCGCCTCGTCTGCGCCAGTCGACAGTCGTTGTGCGCCAACTGAAACGCGCGCACCGCTACTGCAATCGAACGTATTCCACTATATTCACACGACTCTCTCGCCTTACCCACCTAACCGCCTTCGGCTCTCACTACGGCTTGAGTTACGGCCGCTTCGATTTTTAAATTCACGCCGCAGGGAAATCATCCACGGACTCTAGTGAACGTCTATGTGTGTGTAGAGTGCATGTGCGCGACGTCCTAAACTGTGCTCCGATAGCGTTCCGAGAAGGATCCAAGACGGCCGTCATCATAAGGCTGCCTGCAAATACAGTAAGTATCGCGGCCGCATGACTCTTCAATGTAAAATGGGACGATTCTTATCTACGGTCGGAGCGCGGCTGTGTGCGTGTGTGGGTACACGGGCGCTCTGTGACTGTGTTGCATGACATCCGACCGCTCTGTGCCAGTGTGCGTGGGCTCAATACTCGTAGATTCTATTTTGCGGCGGTGTGACTAGATGTTTGTTTTTATTATCATATGACCGCTGACTGTTGGAAAGCTTACACTTCGTGAATACTTTTAGAGCTTATGATAAACATTGCTCTTTAATATTTTAAATAATATTAATTACTTCTAATTACTTAACGGTTATTAACTTTCTCTCAATATCTTCAAATTATGTCTATTATTATATTGAGTTAAAAGGAAAGTTATAAAGTTACCTGAGTAAACACAAGTTCTCTCATTGTACTTTGAATCGGGATATTCGTTTGCCGTCGGTAAAATTGTAGGCGTATTCCGTCCATACGGTTTTACTGTATGTAGAGTTCATACATTTGTTATTTAGATTAAACTAAATATTTTGTACAGTTATTCATACATCTATAGTATTAAATAAACACTCATGTTAGCACATTCTCCAAGAAATAATATATTAATGAAAAGAAAATAAGTATAATGTAGAGCCAAAATGATAAAGAAAACGCTGTTGAAAAATAAATGTATGTATTTCTTTATGGGAAAATCCAGTAAAATAATTTGGCCTTTATGCTGTCACAAAGACAAAATCTTTTGATAAAATTCTCATTCAAATAACATACTTACATTATGAAAGATTTTTTTCAGGATCATTATATGTATTTGATTTTGGACGAAACAGATAGAAGAATGATAATATGATTATGAACATAAATAGTTTTTCAACCCTTTTATAATGTGACATGTGCACTTCTTTATACTTCAGTTCTACAGTATTCTGTTCCGATATTATAGTCAGAGCAATGAAAAAGTTTAAAGTTAATTTTTTTAAAACCCATCAATGGAAACTCGTGGTCTATAAGAGTATTCTTTTGTGTTGATCATATAGTATGTTTGCAGAAATTATTTATTATGTTAATTAACTTTTTGAATCATTTCTACTTAATATTGTAGCTTGCTTAGAAACTAGACTATTATCTCTTCTTTGCATTAGCACTGAAACACATTTTGCAATCGTCTGAGGAAATATAAGAGACAAGAAGTAATTTGTTAATATGAAATATCACCTACTCCGTGGTATCGCTTTAGAAATTGTTTTCTTGTTATTATTGCCGTAGCTTTGTTATCGGCGTGTGCGGTGCTTATTGTGTTTATGAGAAACTGATTATTTAATGCGATCTCACGCTCGATAAGCTCCGACACGAAATATCGTAAGCGACTTGAATTTTAGCACGTGTCGACTTTATGTAGTCGCAATAGAATATACGGGTGCGGAGAAAACTGGCGTATCGCACATTCCTCGGTCGGGCGGCCGTTTAAAACAAATTATACGATGTGTTACGTATAGCTATTTAGGTGGGCAGTCATTATTTATGTTCTCTAACAGTCGCCACTGTAGTGTGGGTTAAAATCGGAGCAGTCAGCTGATCATGCGTGTGTGTGTGCGTTCTTCGGGAAACACCTTTTGATGACGTGTGCGAGCTCCGTTTAATTGGACAGTCACATTGTTCCCTTGTATGCTTTTTTATTTTGGTCCGTATGTTTTATTTTGTTCTCACCCGTTCGCTAGTGTCGAACTTGATGCGTCGCTAACTGGATTTTTTGTTGACGGATCCATTGATGACTCTATCTCTCTGTTCTTTGAGATATCATCTGTGCACTTTTAGATTAATGAAGATAATATTGACGTTGTGCTACTGAGATATCTGAAAAACTTATTTGAAAGTGAATACATCACATTATGTTAATTGAATGTAAACATGTAATTCTTATGATATCACTGGTATCATCATTGTAATAATTCAGCATCACGTATGCAATATGCATGCTGTGCTATTTGAATATTAGCATAATCAAGACTCAGATAAATCTTACGTATTTTTTTTTCATAAACATAAACTTAATTCAAATGAAATTGAGCGCCTCTCGTCGAAATGTTACACAACTCTACATAACACGAAGTTGCGAGTGTAACGATGTTTGCTATTAAAAATAAATATACAATCTGTTTGTTATCCGAGCTGGCAACGTGTCATTTGTGGAGGTTTTCTACTCGGTAATTACGGAGGGTCTATTTGCCTGCCGCTCATCATTGTCGAATGACTGCTTGTCTTTTTTTTTTCACTACAAATGATGGCTCATGGCATGCGCTCGACGAATTATATTTGGCTTATATTTTAACCTTGTTTCATTCAATGGATTTACACTGAGCTCGTTAACAAACATATTTATACTTTATACGTTTATTTTTTGTCTTCTTGACGTTTAATTTAGCGTGATTATTCGATTGTATATTGATAAATTTTATCTGTATTCGTTTGAACCTGAAGGTTTGAATAAGCTCTGGGCAATCCTAAGTTCTGGGCAAATCCGTGTAAGGATTTTTTCATGGGCTCATTTTGAAACAACCTATGTTACTGTCCGTATATTTCGCAAGGAACTAAACTATTGCGTCGAACAACAGCTTGTTTTAAACTGTTGGGCAAAGAAAAAGCAGCGTCCAATATCGGCATCTGTCCATACCATGATTTTCATTCTATGTAGTTTGAGACGGTTTTTGTGATCAAAAGTTACGATCATTATTGCGTCACTTGACGTCGTCTGAACTGGAAGTCGCCGGCGAAAGTTGCGCCTCGTCCCTCACCCCTCATCACAAATAAATAAACCGAGACGGGCATTCGACAATAATAATAATTCGCTCGGGCCCGATCAGCTGTTCTCCGGCACCGACCCGGCTAACAGGTGGCCTATAAAGACATTCAATAAAGTGAACCACACTTGTCTTTACGGAACACTGTATTTTACACAAACGCACACAGATGCAAGTGCGAACGCCAATCTGTAATCTCGTTCACGGTTTGGGTAACGTCGAATGAAATTGTTTGAACTTGGAATGCTGATGATAACTATTAACTATGAACGAAGAAGAACGAACGAACGAACTAGATTTGAATGTCCAATGCTCTTTAGAAGAATACAACACTGATATTATATACTTATCTCATTCCTTCGATACGATAGCTGCACCCACACAAACATTATCTCGACAGAGGTTTAAAAATGTCGTAACATTTAGATAACCAAGATTACATGGTTGGCTGTTTTGCATAATGCTAAGTTCAAGGAATGTCAGACTAAAAATCACTTTGTAAATCCTATGCAAAACAACTCAAACAAGTCAGACAGACAGTGAATTGATTGTGGTGTTCACTTGGTTCGCTCACAGAGAAATGTAAATAGGACGAGCGGAGCACGTTCAAACTAATCGTCGTTGCGTTTATGCGGCAATCTCGGCTGAAGGCAATCGTAATAATAATAAAGCCAGTATTTCGCTCTGAATACACGGCGGTCGTCGATGACGAGCTGGTTATGTAATGTAAATGTTTACGTATGTACCTACACACGTGCCTCGCTACCACGTGCTCCGAGAGAACACTAGCCTTGTGAATTATTTATTTACGAGGCAACATTTTCACACGCCGGTCGATGAACTCGACGAATGATCTTGGAACGCTTTTACGCCGATTAATCTCATGTCCTCGGGTGACATTGCTCACCCTTTATTGTCGCGTCTTCATTACTTCATACGTAATGCTATATCGCTGTATCGTGAGCCGAGTATCGTCTATTCCCATTTCTCATATTACAAGTCACGTATTTATTTTGAGTCGACTTCCACTTAATTGTATGGAAGGAGAACACGCTAAGTGCATTACACAGAGCATGTTAAGGAAAAACCGACTGCTGAGGCTATGGCTAATGCGATAATCTAATTCATACAACATAAATAATGAGCTACCAGCAAGATCTATTGTCACATATGACGAACAGTGTTACTCTACAAACTGATTAATCCATTACATTACTCACGCAAAATAGTTTATGTGAACAGATGGTAATAATTTATAATAAAGACCTTCAAATTAATAATATTGAACGTGTTTTATCTATCAGTAGTGAAAAACGTGGTTAAATTATAAACAAATTCATTCATTAATTGCATAATTATCATAAGAATAGCATTCAAAGTTCAACGACCGTGCAACAATAAAAACGTTTAAAATAAGTTTTATTATATTTGCAGTTATATACACAAAATATGTATTGGTCACATTAAATTGAAATATAACTGTATAGTTACTAGGTTCAAAATTGAATTGGCAATAAAGTTGATCATGCTTACCTCAACTAATTAATTTTATGAATTATGAATTGCTATAAATATGTAATATTTACGAGTAACGTAAAACTAAGACAATGCACTATACCGTAACGAACTAGATTCAACTTGGAATTTAATATTCTCCTGCTTTTTGCTTCTACGGTTTATATTGAGGTAAAATGTATCTTATCTTTTTTCTAGATTTGCAATTTGGTATGTTTATAGGCTATGAGCTAGATTTGGAATAATCGTTTTAGGCGAGCGAATCTGTGGACTCAAGATTGTTGTGGTAGGCTGATAAGGCAAACGGCGTATTATATATCATCGTACTGGTGTCCAAAGAAAATTACTGAAACAGAGTAATATCTGTTCCATACTATATCTCTCAAGAGCAAAATAATTACCTATCTCAATGATCAACAGTGATGTTTATATTTAATAGTAGGTATAGATGCTGTGGTTTAAAGCAATCAGTTTCTTTGAATGGGCTATTACACGACATACCTACCGCAACATGTTAGATATAGAAACAGGAAAAATATAAAACCGCAAGGTAACATTTTAAATTGTACAACTCACAATATAAGCACTATTAATAGATTAAAAATACGATACGGACTTACAATCAGAGATGTTTTAGTTAACCTTGTTTGAAACTTTAAATAAGCTATATCTGAAGTATATATTATCTAGATAGAAACACAATAGGCTTGGTTATTATGGAAAAAAAACTTAAAGGTATTTTTTATAGGTATACCTGCCCTCCCGCCAGTTTATGCAAAATCATTACATAAAAAAAAACAGAACTCTACAATTTCGTCATATCCGCCCGTCCGCCGCTAATGCTGTTTCTTTTCCATACAAAATAATGGAATTACATCCACAAGGAAGTTAACATTTTCCGCCGCTAATTTCATTGATAGTAGAACGAAAGAGCCACCTCGCTTCCTTTTATCAATCGCTTAGGGAAGTCATAACCAAGTCGCTTAGGAGCCGGTTACAAAGCGCCTTGACTTGCTTTTATGAGATATAAGATGTAGCTGTAATATGTATTATGTATTAGGTATCCTTATCATCATAAAGATATTCTTAACTATAATAACATCTAAAGTAGCTAATATATGTATATACAATATTAAGCATTAAGTAGCTTGTCTGAAATATTATTGGGTATAAATGTGGAACTCTTTTGTTCAGTACAGCTAAATAGGCATTGTTCGTATTTGAAATTATCAATCATGTATCTCAGTATCCCGTTTACTCACTAATCATTGTAATAATATCTTAGTATCAAACAGCAGACCGGAGCTCTACCTACTGACCAATACTTTTCTCAATTTAAAGCTGAATTCACCATAAAGATTTATATGCAGTACGTTATATTGCGTCTGTTGTGTACCTTTACATAAATAATAATAAATCTCAAAGTCAGAGAAAAAGGAAAAAAATGCACACCACAAAAAGAACAAACTAAAAACGTTCTCTTAATAATTTTATACGGCATCCCATTTGTTATTGGCACGAACAGAATAACAGATCGAAATGAATTCTGTACTACAATGTGAATACGCTGGCTTCAGAGAACTACACAGATACTGTATCTAGATAGAGCCGCCCAGCACGTCCCGACAGCTTCCAACAATAATAATTAATTGACTCGTCCGTTCGTTATCATGCTTTTATATTGACGTTCCCGAGCGAGCAAGCGAGCGAGGCGCATTCGGAATGAAATTTCCATAAAAACTTTTGTGCTCCGGACGTTGCGAGCGCACGTTAAAATCGTCGGCTGGCAATAAAACAGCGGCCGGTGCGGTGAGGCGCGACGAGCCGGCCGCGGGTGCGAGCGGGACGGAGCTACAGATAATGGACTCTGTACGAAATGAAGAACGCGCCGCTGCGTCGAGCGGCCAAGTCGGGTTGGAGCACGGCAAAAACATCAGCGCGGTTATCGTGCCCCTCCCGCCCGCGGCCCCCGCCCCGCGCCGCCCCGCCGTCGGACTCGTCTGATCGACGCCGGAGCCTCTCGGCCGAACTAACCTCTACGGCGGGGGGTCGTGAGCTCCTTCGCTCGTTGATACTGCCGCGGCCGCGAACGCGCTACATAGCATCGCTAACCATTCTCTCCACTTGTATTATTTCACCGTTTTAACTTTTTGAAGCTCTACATTTACGAGTTTGGCTGACGTTTTTGTAAGAAACGATAATGAGCTCTATATTCGTGTACGGGTATTGTTAGTAGGTACCGTTCGATTGAATCGAAAGGGATCGCCAGTTGATTTACGAGTAACGGACCTTTCCTGGTTTTGAAACGGTGAGTAGGTACTCCGATGACACATACCCATGTGTTTGATTGTCTTATCTGTCATGTTAAATTGTGTACCGTAATGGGTTAACATCAATGAACGCTCGAGCTTTTACAGTTGTAGCGATAAGTTGCATAAGTTGTGTTTTATAATGTAGGTAGGTAGATAAAACGTCTCGAGATTATCATTAGAGCGGATCGCGGCATGTTTTTATTTTGGTCGGCGGTAGATGTGATTGTTTGCTGATGCTCCGCGAGTTGTTTTATTGTTTGATTACCGCAACGGGCCGTGCTCTATTGACACGAGTGTGCTATTGTTGGTGGAGCCGAGGTTGCAGTGTCAAGGTGTTTCGCCTAACTGTTTATTTGTAAACTAATTGTATATGCAAACCCGACGACGTGATGTTGCATACCGATGGTAATGCGTTGGAAGTGAGAAATACTTATGCATAATTTGTAATGTCACTAAAGTTTTAGGGTAGTTGCATATTTCAGTCATCTGTTTTCTGTTGACTGTCTGATTTGATTGGATCTATAGATAACCATCAACAAGTGAACTCGATATGGAATAACCCTAGTCATTAAGTGCACATTAACTTTTTCCATTCACAAATAACTTCCCCCTCAAGGTTTGTTCGCGGCTGATACTACTTTTTACTTACGCTTAATGCGGTGTGAATGGTGATTGATTAATATGTTAATCGAAAGTGTATTCAACGATTGCATGATATGCTATATTTTGTAGTGAATTTTTATTTACAAACTACAATTTATTATATGCAGTAGAAAATTGTTAATGGAGAAGAAATAATTAAGATGATCAAAATGTCAGTTTACTTAGATCACATAAAAGAACATAAACGACTAAAGACGATTCACACGGGTCCTTAGAAATTATATAAATATCATTAAATATATTATTATTTACTGTTCATCTCAAAGTAACTTATGATATTGTCATTTTATTTGTGGGTGCCTGAAATTTGTTAGTTCACTACCCATAGAGCATTACGACCAAAAATTTACAAAAAATAAATGTTTTCATTTACTTATATTTTTTAACAAGAACTTGAATTTGTTCGTATCATGTTGCATCATAAGGTGATGTGACTAATGTTTTTTGAAAACAAAGAGAATGATCATCAAGCAATGGATATGCTTCCATTTGACGAAAGGCTTAAAGGTGTTTTCAGTGTTCAATAAGTGGTTATATAAACATTGAGATAATATTACTATACGTATGGAGGAGACACCACGAACAAAAACTGTGCGCCATTTTTTTGCTCTAACTAAGTTTTAAAAATTATTAACTAGTTAGGTACTTACCGATGAAATTTATTCCTCTGCACTTTTCCGTATTATTTGTATTATTTGTGCAATATCGTAACACACACGAAGACATATTTGATGCGTTTCACTTTAAAACAAATAAAAAATGAGCGTGCAGTTACGCCATATGGCGTATGTTGAGCGGAACATAGGTGATGTAGGCGGTGTCTTCTCCATATGTATATCTCAATGTATATACATAAATGCATTTGTTTGTTGCAGGATCTGACCGGGCAGAACAGCAATGACTCGGGCGGCAGCGGCGGCGCCGGGCGCGCCACCACGCCGCACTTGAGGCCGACGCCGAGCCCCACCGGCTCGAGCGGCTCGCGATCCATGTCACCAGCCGTCGGTGAGTTGACAACATTATCATCATTATTTTTGTCATTATTGATATTAGCATCCCAAAGATTAGTTACATGATCTTCATTATTATTGTCATCAGTAGGTTTTCCAATGCAGAGACAAAGGTCTCTCTTGGGAAGTTTGGAAATCATTGGCAGGATAGGATAGGAATTTGTACTTGTTTAATATGTGATAGCATAATGGTAAGGATTATTAGTGACCAAGACAGATTTTCACTGGTACTTTTGTAACATCATCATTAGTTTTTTATACAGAGACACGGCTGATATATGATAGGAATTAGTGCTATAAAGATGGATAGCTTTTTATAAATTAAGGATTCTTATCGACCAACACAGAACACAACGGGGCTAAAATGGTCACTTTCGGTCAATCATTATATCATCATAATATTATGGATCTAATTCGAAATGGTAAAAAGAATTTTTACAGTTGAAAAAATATTTCATCTATTTGACGTTATTTGTATCGAAAGTCGTAAAATTAAGGAGAAAATGGCCATCTTACGAAAAAAAAAGAGGAACTGCTATCATGTGTATGATATTACATTCACGAAATGATTCATTACAATTTAGATGAAAGAATGTCAAATATGTATGTTCTTTTTAGCCCAGCTGTTTTTTCTCTGTGGTAGATTTGCGTTATCCTCTGAAAGGATGCGGATTTAATGTTGTTTTTGGACATGTTTAAAAATATATTGTAACGCTACGTTAGAATTAGCATCATCAAGTCCTGTGTATCGTGGATGATTAAATCAGAAAGCAAATTAGTCTTATTTACCTTTAAGAGTACCTTTACCTTTATTGATTATTTACTTAAGCTTAAATGAAAATATCATTACAATTACTATAAAAGAATCAACAATGTAAAAAGCAGTTTGTCAGGAATGCATAATTACCGCGCAGCTACCCTTTAAAGGGAATTCTCGATCCTTTTAAATCAAGGATAGGAGTAGGATTCCCAACGAAGCAACCTTTGAGCGTTTTTCCAGTAACCATCATTGTGAAATGTAACGAACTGTGTTGGCCTTGTACGCGTACGGGGTCTTTCACTTGAGCGCTTCTGTGAAATGGTAATTATTTGATAGGCGTTTGCGTCAAAGTAATAGCGTATAAGTACTAAAAATTAGTTTTCATATCGTATAGTTCCCTCAAGGAAATTATTTTCGATAAACAATTAGAAAATCGTCAGGATGATTTTGTATATTCTAGACAGAGATTTCAAAAAAATGTCTAGTATAATCTCGTCATGTGCAAACCAAAAAAAATGTAATTCCGCGTTGCGCTGGTATATCGTAACTCTTGTTTAGTTTACATTTGATTCATTAGTTTAGGTAACATGTTTGTTTACATCATAAACACCAGGTATACGTTCATAGACTTATATTTGTAATTTCAGTCGCACGTTGTGCATAGCATCCTGCTACACCGACTCGTTACCGCAAGGAATAAACTGAACTCTATGCAGTTGCGTTAGGGGCTCTTACGGTCGGTATATAGTTTGCCAACTGTGTAGTTTCGCCAAAGGCGTGTTGATCGGATTCATTGTGCATACTTCGTCAGTGGCAGACGCGGGCTTTCCCGACATTGACCCACATAAAGCGGGCGCCCAGAGTACACCGTATTTTGCCCCTTTTGCGGGCGCGAACCACCCACCACCCACCTTATGTACGAGTGAGGGGTGGTCGCGGTATATAGGGCCTCGTGAAAAACTTGCCCCCACCGCTGCGAGCACGCAAAACAGGACCTTTCTACCTCCGTCTGTCTACACGTCACGCTCGCTGCCGGACCACCTCTATTTATTATATAATACATATATATAATATGAATTTGAAATGCTATGTTTATTTACTCGATTTGCATCAATCCTGTAACATTGACACACTTACTATCTGGCAGTGATAAGAGGGAATGTTACTGCGCCATATCATCGGTTGTAGATTGGAATGCTTATGAAGAGTCAAATTAACTTATGAACGATTGATATTATTCAACAACCAACCAACAACAAACAAACAGATAGCATAAATCTGTCCACAGGCATCATAAAATTACATTATTTATTCGACAGTCCACCATTGTGTCAGAAGTTCCATCATTCAAACAAACGACCATTAGAGATATGGCATTGCTTTGTCAAGATGTGTACAAAGTCGATACAATTGTTTCAGCGGATAAAAGTTACTTTCACTTGTATAATATTCCGCAAAGTTGGACTAACGAAAGTGAGAGGAGTACAAAAGTCCTTATTCTTTCCACAGGGGCTTGACACTCACTAGACATCAGAGATAATGCTAAAAGTTATTCGTTTTGGAAAAACTTCCTGCGGTTCGTGAAGCATGTTAGAACGCTCTAATAAATTAAACAAAATATAGTTTTGTACAGCCCTATAGCAATGAAATCAAAAGTATTAATTAGTCTAAATTACATTCAAGTGTAGATCAGGGAGTAAAAAGAGATGTTAGGTCAGTGACGCGCCGCTATGTAGATGTCCGTAACCGAGTTTGTGGAATTGTTTGACAGCCATGTACTAACCCAGATATTTGATCTCGTTCTATCCCATTCATAAATGCCGAGTTACCTAGTTTCTTATCGATAGTTAGTTAGTACTTATATAGTTTTAGCGCAGTTTAAAGAGTTATAGCGCTTGCTCTGTGGTCGTAAAAGTTGTTTCTATTGATGCCTGGAGATAGATTTTTAGGTTTTGGTTTGATTTTTGCCTTTTTGTGTTTGAGTCACTTATATTTATTTTTTAACAGATTTTTCCACAAGTGAAATAGCTGGATGGAGAAACAGTAAGATTATTTTACCTTCATGTGTAAAATTAAACGGAATAAAATAAGGAGTCGTGAATATGAAGGGCATATTATATCAATCTCTGGAAATAGGTAAGGAAATCTGGAAATTATGAAAAAAAGAAAGGAATATTACTATTTGCAGTTCTGGTACTTGCTAAGAAGTTCTCGTATCTCATAATTTAAACTTATATTATCTTAGTAAAACAGTTTCAAACTTTCAGTAAAGTTGTCATCAAATAATCCTCCTTTATTATTATTGTTGTTGTATATTTCTTAAGTGATAAAAATCTATGAGTTAATACAAGAAGCGAAAGCAATTTTATTTTCATTATTGAGCGCTGTACTTTCATTGCTCTTTATTATCTGCATTGAAGCGATCTGTTTGTCATAACCGTGGCTCGTTACGGCGACGTCGCAAACGCGAACGCTGTTTTGTTAGCGTCGACCAAACGTGGCTTTCTCAAAACATCGGACTTAAACTTTAAAGACTTGGCGAACGTCGACTGTGCCGCGTTCGAATACCGGTTATGTGACCGCAATACACCTTCACCGCGGATCTTGTTTGCCACCAAACCGCCCGCATTGGACGCCATACAATACTCTACCGACTGCGTACATATGTATAGCCCTCTCTTCAAAGCCCGCAGTGTAGGTTTCACTTGGTGGGTTTCTCTAGCTAGCTGTCATGTATAGCAGTTTAACGCGAGCGTATGACGTCAACCTTTCGGCTCGTCGGGCTTCACGACTCTCGACAAACACCCGGTGAATATATGAAGTCTTTCATTGGAAAATTATACAGAACGCTTAAGGAAAAACGAGTAGAAGTTTTATCAGAACGAAAGTGTACAAATTGAACGAATAATTCGACTCGAATAATATATTTTTCTGCATGATGAAATGTATTTTCTTGTTCCTGTATGTCAAGCGATCGTTCAAAGAAAACCTCTGCATGAATAAATAAAAGATAAAGACTTGCAAAAATGATTTCAAAAGAAAAGAAAAATTGATTCACGGAGTCTGACCCTTCTGACCCTCGGCACGTCGCGTCGTTGTGTTTTTATTTAATCTCGTTCTCTTCGAAAACTGCTGCCTTCATTTTATCATTACGTATTTATTCTCCACGTCAATCAGCATACATAATGGAATATTATTACTATCGACACGGGCGAAATAAAATAAAGTGTTGTTTGTGGAAGGTATTGTGCTCGTTTCGAATCAGAGTTCCATCGTTAGTGGAACACAATGAAGCCGCAACACCGCAACCCGACGCGTCCGAAGGTGAATTGCGTATTGTTCGATGCCCGTATGCAACGTGACTTTCAAAAACGCCTTTAATTTTCGTTCTATAAGGTTTCTTTTACGCAAAGTTTGCTTTGTTCGTTTGATAACCGATTCAGCGCATTGCCTCTTTGGAATAAGATCTATTTTCGTTCGTATATAAATAGCCGCTTCTTATACGGGCTCTAAAAGCATTTCGCAGTCATTCTGTCGTGCGTATCGGCGCTCGGGTAGAGGAATGCCATCGGCTAAGATAAGACCGACCCTGACTGAGTCAACTCGAGGATTTTGGTGCCGAAAATTGTATACTTTTTACATTCTTCGAGTTGCAATAATGTTCTTGGACGGTTATTTATATT
Source organism: Colias eurytheme (assembly GCF_061535395.1). Taxonomy (NCBI): domain Eukaryota; kingdom Metazoa; phylum Arthropoda; class Insecta; order Lepidoptera; family Pieridae; genus Colias; species Colias eurytheme. Next base: position 3,626,170 of record NC_142999.1, on the reverse strand, counting down.
GTTGGAGAACGTGATTTTTTGGCCTTTTCGATTTAAAGGTAGAGCATAATTTGAGTATAAAAACGGATATAAATTTAAGCTAGGCTATTAACCGAATTGATAAATGTTTCCAAGCAAAATGTTGTTTCTATTTATTAGCATAAATAAGTGTGATTCATAATAATCGTTGATTCATAAGAGTATTCGTCGGAAACGATAAAAGATAGTCTTTAATAAAGCGATTTCGTATGAGCATATCTTATCTAGAGTTATAGCCCGTGTAGATAGATAGCTTTTAGCTTAAAGGTCGTATTGTTAGATTGTTTGGGAAAAATACCTTGCGATGCTCTTTTTTCGTGCCACAACGTTTTCGAAGGTAATTTAAGATAAATTGCGGCTGTAAAAAAGATTCGGTACAATACATCGGTCTTTGTGATAATGATGCGAGATTCTTGGAAGTACCTATAGTGCATTTGTGTGATTATTCACATATTATTTATGATGTTATAATTTATTCAAAGCATTGATTAGTGGGTATAAAATATTCAGCATAATAAGTATAACTAATGTTATATAATATAGAGAGAATGCCATTAGAGATTTATTTAGAAATAATTAATATACATACATTTATTCGAAAATATATTTCAAATTCGAAAACTTAATGTAAATAAAAGAAACGACGATATCATCAAACAGTCTTTTCCAGTCATAGTAATTTGCCATTCATAAAACGGTACCACGGTCCCTTTCGGGTAACCGGGGGATGGTATAGAATATAGATATACGTATAACTACTGGCACCTGTGTTGTGTTTGTTTGTCCTCACACAAATGCATATCCGCCACGTGCCCTGCGTCCTTGACGAGGCCGACGACCTCCTTTAATGATTATATAAAAAAAAACAACAAGAATGGAAACATCTTTTTGCCCGGAACGCTCACGCCGCACAGTGGATCCAAATTCAAGTTTCATGGACCTAGGATTCAATATCGGTCTATCGCGCTGATTTTTTTTTTCAAGGCAGATAATTGAACACCGATCAACTTTTTCTAATGGTAAAAATCCCCTAGGCGTATAGTTTTTGAGAAAAAAAATTGTTGTTTTTTTTGTATGGAGAAAAATATTTATTATTTTTTTTCTCGCGTTGCTTTAAATTGCGAATGCTTAGATTCATATATTAAGTAAGTCCGGATGATATAGTATCCAGAAAAAAATAAAATATCTGCATCGACTTGCAGCCCCGCGCAGGAATGATCGATAAAAATTTCAATTTTCCTATGCTCTTTTCTCTTGTATTACCTGCGTTTTGTTGCTCAATACTTGCTTATTCGTACTCCTTACATGACATTAATGAATATTGAGAACATTTCAGCCCACTAAATTCGTTAAGTTATATTTTTATATCTTAAAAATTTTCAAAAACAGGCAATTATAAAATAAGTCACAGTACAACGTAACCCGTGCCTAGAAACCAATTAGGTAACGACAACAACCTATCTGGAATGCGGTGTTAGTCCCAGTTAGTTCCGAGTATATAAACAACCTCGTTAGTGCCCAATCGTTAACGATGTACAAGTACATAAACAACCTCGTTAGCTTTAACGAGGTTGTTTATATACTCGGTCGCATTTAATCCTGCATGCCCTTAGTACCTGAGTACTCTTAATTATATATAATTAAGCCGCACATTAAACTGAGCTCCATTATATTTCCGACATTTACGAATACTATACAATGGCTGGCTTGAGTACTAATTTGGATATGTTCCTGATTATGAGGAAATTTGGTGATTTGAAGAATTTCAACCATTTGTTTGAAGTTATCATCTCAAAAATCCCATATGAACTGTCTGAAGAAGATCGCAGTAAACACAAAGATTTTTCTCGTAGTTATACACATTATAACGAAAAAATGGTCTGAGTCAAGCCGATCTCTGAAGACGTTTCTGACTCGGGAAAACAATAAAAGGTGGTTGGAATCTGACATCCAGTGGCCTACTTGTGATTCGGTGGACTTAAATGTTTTGTTTGGTGATTGTGCGGATGTAGATGAAGAAACTCAGACCAACTTTTCTTCTTTTATAGTTGAATCAGTTCCATCAACGTCCACTGCTGAAGCAAGTACATCCACTGAAAAGATATCTAGAGTTCCATTCCAAGATTTGAGCAATAAACAAAAAAAAAAAACGACGATCCGACTCTACTATGAGTGAAAAAAATGAAGAGGAACTTTTTTATTGCTTTACTGAAAAGTTAAAAGCTCACGGCAAAGCAGCTTTTGCGAAAATTTTAGAGCATTTGGAAAAATACCCTGATACTACCAAGTGTATCAGAATTTTTGTTAATTAAAAAGAAGCAAGACATTCCTGAAGACAAATCCTTGGCTGTTTTAACATCTCTTAATCTTTCCAAGTATATAAACAACCTCGTTAAAGCTAACGAGGTTGTTTATGTACTTGTACATCGTTAACGATTGGGCACTAACTAGGTTGTTTATATACTCGGAACTAACTGGGACTAACACCGCATTCCAGATAGGTTGTTGTCGTTACCTAATTGGTTTCTAGGCACGGGTTACGTTGTACTGTGACTTATTTTATAATTGCCTGTTTTTGAAAATTTATAAGATATAAAAATATAACTTAACGTATTTAGTGGGCTGAAATGTTCTCAATATTCATTAATGTCATGTAAGGAGTACGAATAAGCAAGTATTGAGCAACAAAACGCAGGTAATACAAGAGAAAAGAGCATAGGAAAATTGAAATTTTTATCGATCATTCCTGCGCGGGGCTGCAAGTCGATGCAGATATTTTATTTTTTTCTGGATACTATATCATCCGGACTTACTTAATATATGAATCTAAGCATTCGTAATTTAAAGCAACGCGAGAAAAAAAATAATAAAGATTTTTCTCCATACAAAAAAAACTCAACAATTTTTTTTCTCAAAAACTATACGCCTAGGGGATTTTTACCATTAGAAAAAGTTGATCGGTGTTCAATTATCTGCCTTGAAAAAAAAAATCAGCGCGATAGACCGATATTGAATCCTAGGTCCGTGAAACTTGAATTTGGATCCACTGTGCGCCGCGCCGTTTATTTTGATCGCTTTCCCGTAAATCATCCCACGTCTTGGATTTCATAACTTTTTGCGTAGCGTCGATTGATTGGGTCATTGTTGGCGTTTATGATGTCTCGACAGTTTTGCACGATCCATTTATCAAACGATAGACGCGAATTGATTTCTATTGGTCCTCAATGTACGCTCTGAATCTATTTTTAGTGTGGTGTCTGCGTCGTTTCTTGACTAATTTGTTCCCTCTTGTCTTGTCCGTATATAGAATCAATTGTTTGGTATATAAATAGTTGCAGCATTATCCTGACAACATATTATGGTAAGGTTACGGTAAAGAGAAAGATGGGTACGAATTCCACCACTTACAGTCCTCTTTTTCTAATATTGCACATAATTACAAATACTAAGGAAAGTATTATACGTCTCAATATAAATAAAATTATAATCAATAGCAAGTTTTATATCTCAGCTTGAAAATCCTTCTTAGTGAGATACCTACCCATGGATGTGCGATAAGCAAGAACGGTACCTATTGATATTTGAGTAAAATTTGTTCGATAAAATGTTTGCGACCTGTTGCCAACCGCGGTCACGTGGCTGCCAAGAACTCCCTAATTGTATTCAAATAACGACGGAAAAGTGATAAATCTCGGCGAGTCAAGGTCAGCCGAGGGTTCGACATCCCATTCACCCCGTTCCGCCCTTAGCTAATGGTGTGGACATTCTTTCCCCGACCGGATTTCTCGCCTGTTAAAAACATTCACTAGCACGGTCTACCCCTCCCACCTCAGCCGAGTTAATGACCCCTAAACGTAACGCAGTCATGTTGTTTTTCGTTTTTCGCATTTCCACGTTTCCGGCATAGCGATAGTATATAATTTAGATTCCATGCTCTTCTTGTAGAGAATTGTCTAAACAGGTCGGTTTAATTTATTTGCTACTAGCGGTCCGCCCCGGCTTCGCCCGTGGTACATGTTTACGTTTTCTCTACATAAGAACCATCCTCGTACTTCAAGGAATATAATAAAAAAAGAATTATCGAAATCAGTTCAGCCGTTCTCGAGTTATGCGCTTACCAACACATTTTGCGATTCATTTTTATATATATAAAGATTGTATCACGTATGTAGAACAGCCTAAAAATGTTCAATAAATAAGTATTAAGTACCCACAGTCGATAGGACCACCATTTAATGTCCATCTGTTTTTTGATGAAAAATAATGATCAGTAGGTCTACCATGAGTTTACGCACACGATACTCGCTAGCGATTGTAGTAAGCGGTTTGTATGAAATTTGGTACAGCGCCCCCTAGTGTGCCGTATTAGAACTAAAAAGCCTACCATGAGGTGCATTATAGTATACTACAGTAGATAACGTATAGTAAACTATACTACACTCGCTGTAGTAACCATACAATTTTTGCACCATGAGTTCTAATTTTGACATATGTCATAGTTTATAACTATTCGATGATAGATACGTCATTCACGGAAAATAATCTCGTGAACTATTCACGTTTACTATTGTAGTTACGTCAGACGATTTAACTATGTCAACTCATGGTAGGGGTACTGGTAAGTTTAACGTACATTTACGGGAACGTTCTACAGTTATCTTTTTGTTGCTTCAATCCAAGAATACTCTTGCGAAAACGCTAAAGCGTAAAACAAAACAAGTCTGTCGAAACAGGCCGTGTTTATTAAACTGGCTCGTCGTCGTAGTGATCAATTTAAATGGAGCGTTGCCGCCGGCCTGCCAGCGCGCCGCCGCACAGTGGATCCAAATTCAAGTTTCATGGACCTAGGATTCAATATCGGTCTATCGCGCTGATTTTTTTTTTCAAGACAGATTTTTGAACACCGATCAACTTTTTCTAATGGTAAAAATCCCCTAGGCGTATAGTTTTTGAGAAAAAAAATTGTTGAGTTTTTTTTGTATGGAGAAAAATCTTTATTATTTTTTTTCTCGCGTTGCTTTAAATTGCGAATGCTTAGATTCATATATTAAGTAAGTCCGGATGATATAGTATCCAGAAAAAAATAAAATATCTGCATCGACTTGCAACCCCGCGCAGGAATGATCGATAAAAATTTCAATTTTCCTATGCTCTTTTCTCTTGTATTACCTGCGTTTTGTTGCTCAATACTTGCTTATTCGTACCCCTTTATGACATTAATGAATATTGAGAACATTTCAGCCCACTAAATACGTTAAGTTATATTTTTATATCTTAAAAATTTTCAAAAACGGGCAATTATAAAATAAGTCACAGTACAACGTAACCCGTGCCTAGAAACCAATTAAGTAACGACAACAACCTATCTGGAATGCGGTGTTAGTCACAGTTAGTTCCGAGTATATTTAAACAACCTCGTTAGTGCCCAATCGTTAACGAGGTCCAAGTACATAAACAACCTCGTTAGCTTTAACGAGGTTGTTTATATACTCGGTCGCATTTAATCCTGCATGCCCTTACTACCTAGTACTTTTAATTGATATAAATAAGCCGCACATTACAACGCACTATACAATGGCTGGCTTGAGTACTAATTTGGATATGTTCCTGATTATGAGGAAATTTGGTGATTTGAAGAATTTCAACCATTTGTTTGAAGTTATCATCTCAAAAATCCCATATGAACTGTCTGAAGAAGATCGCAGTAAACACATAGATTTTTCTCGTAGAGTTATACACATTATAATGAAAAAATGGTCTGAGTCAAGCCGATCTCTGAAGACGTTTCTGACTCGGGAAAACAATAAAAGGTGGTTGGAATCTGACATCCAGTGGCCTACTTGTGATTCGGTGGACTTGAATGTTTTGTTTGATGATTGTGCGGATGTAGATGAAGAAACTCAGACCAACTTTTCTTCTTCTATAGTTGAATCAGTTCCAACAACGTCCACTGCTGAAGCAAGTACATCCACTGAAAAGATATCTAGAGTTCCATTCCAAGATTTGAGCAATAAACAAAAAAAACGACGATCCGACTCTACTATGAGTGAAAAAAATGAAGAGGAACTTTTTTATTGCTTTACTGAAAAATTAAAAGCTAACGGCAAAGCAGCTTTTGCGAAAATTTTAGAGCATTTGGAAAAATACCCTGATACTATACCAAGTGTATCAGAATTTTTGTTTATTAAAAAGAAGCAAGACATTCCAGAAGACAAATCCTTGGCTGTTTTAACATCTCTTAATCTTTCCAAGTATATAAACAACCTCGTTAAAGCTAACGAGGTTGTTTATGTACTTGGACCTCGTTAACGATTGGGCACTAACGAGGTTGTTTATATACTCGGAACTAACTGGGACTAACACCGCATTCCAGATAGGTTGTTGTCGTTACCTAATTGGTTTCTAGGCACGGGTTACGTTGTACTGTGACTTATTTTATAATTGCCTGTTTTTGAAAATTTTTAAGATAAAAAAATATAACTTAACGTATTTAGTGGGCTGAAATGTTCTCAATATTCATTAATGTCATAAAGGGGTACGAATAAGCAAGTATTGAGCAACAAAACGCAGGTAATACAAGAGAAAAGAGCATAGGAAAATTGAAATTTTTATCGATCATTCCTGCGCGGGGTTGCAAGTCGATGCAGATATTTTATTTTTTTCTGGATACTATATCATCCGGACTTACTTAATATATGAATCTAAGCATTCGCAATTTAAAGCAACGCGAGAAAAAAAATAATAAAGATTTTTCTCCATACAAAAAAAACTCAACAATTTTTTTTCTCAAAAACTATACGCCTAGGGGATTTTTACCATTAGAAAAAGTTGATCGGTGTTCAAAAATCTGTCTTGAAAAAAAAAATCAGCGCGATAGACCGATATTGAATCCTAGGTCCATGAAACTTGAATTTGGATCCACTGTGCGCCGTGACGCCGTCGTTTGTTTCAACTAGGACGCTCTTGTTAACGCCATTGTCGCACGTCCACCATTATATTGACAGACAAATAGAGACGGCACCAGACAATGGGCCGTTTCGACCTCAGAAAATTTGGTCGGCTTTCGCATCGCAGGATACGAAAGCGTGCGTAGGCGAAAATGTCATAGGGTAAGCTTGATTTGATGTTGCGGATGAACGGTACTCGGTGTTAGTCATCTCAGCTGTTATTCTGTTTTGTAGGCTTAAGTAACTACTTCTGCACTTAATGATACTTAAGATAATTGAAATTCTATGACTATTTTGAAAATCGGTATTGGTAGAAGATTATTATAAGTGGTCTCTTTATTTCTTAACCAGCACTCTAGCTCATAGGCAATAAATATCAGCGATGTGACGGACACAGCGTAGCCACTAACTTGTGGTAGATTCTGGTAGCCACCGCAACGGGTTGTGTAGGTTGTTCCGTGGTTACATCTAGATATCCTATACTACCGTGCGGCGTATGGGCTATGGCAAGCGTGTGCCGCCTCGTGAACCTGCCAAGTCAACACCTTATGGTACAAATTAAGCCCATTTAGAGTGTGATGGCACCCGTCACTTGTTAGGGATTGCCTCTCAAGTGCTGCAGGGACGTAGAGTAGATGTATGTTTCTGATACATCATACATGTGCTTCTGTTAACGTTTTTCAGTGACAATAAGCGAATACCCTTATATCCTCAAAGAAAAAGAATTCATTTCAAAAACCACAATTCTGTATTTGGTACTCATGCCATTATCGAAATTAACTAGGTTGTCTAGTTGTCTCACAATTCACAAAAAAAGGAATTTTCCTATATAAATGATAATTTTTACGGTAGGTAAGTATAAATTATATTCTTATTGGTAAAACTATGATAGATAACCCAATTACCTAGATTGTTTTTTTTTTTTATAAAATGAACTCAATTTATTACTAGTTTCGGCTATTTCTTTTAGTTATAAATATTTACCTCTATATACATTTTGTTATTTCAGAGGAGACTCGGTATCATAACATATATAACATCATCGGTTTCATAAACAGAATCACATTAGATTGAATTACGTTAACGATACGACATGAATTAGACATGGAGTAAGTTTAAATCACCCGCAAGCGAATAAATGTCTAACGATAGAGTCATACTATTAAATAATGAGTCGCTCGACTTAGTTTAGTAGGAGTTGTATGTCATAGCTTAGGTTCGGTTATTAAATTAGGAATTACTAGGTCATGATTGTTTATGGTCTCGAGTTGTGTATGACGTGAGATAAATTAAATTTTAAATAATATAAACTTGTTTTGCATCGTGTTTATTAGTAATAACTAGCCTACAGTGTCCCTTTTTGTGTTCAATATATGACTATGACTAGTTAGTAACCTTTATTCTTGAATCTCTAGAATGAAATGTATCAGATTTATGAACTCTAGTCTTGTTTAATATAGCTCGTCATGTCTATAGTTAATTACAGCGTCCGTCGCATAGCATTATACAATGCACTAAATTATGAACTGATTAAGCCCGAGCTGAATCGATTATAGTCACTAATGAGTACAGGCTCGCGCGGAATGCGCCAGCCCACGTCACCTACATGGATATTGGATGTACATTGTATTTGTACATAGAAGCGTCGGCTGCGTGTCGTCGCGTGGTACCGCATTCTGTGTCGCACATGTGACATGCAAGTGATGCGTTTACCAATAATTATGCGAGCTTGCCTGCTGATGATGTAGATTGTAGGTACATTAAGTGCATAACGTAAACCAAACATTACTTGTAGATGCTTAGGGTAACAGGATTTGGGCATAATGATGTTTAGAATAAACAAAAAACACATAAATAAAACATACATGTTATGTTAGAGCGTCAAAAAAGCAAACAAAAATAGGTTATTTGTCTGGAGCAAATGCACTTTCATGTGACTGATTCAAACCGACCACTATTGTCACACATTGTTTTGAATGCAGACTAGCATTGGATTAAGTGAGTCAGTCAAAATTGAGGAAATTGCAACCGTTTCACCTGTTGCGGTCGGGCACCGCCCACGGGCGAAATTGAGTTCCGTTTTCGGCTTGTCTCATAACAATGTAACGATACCTTTGCTTTTGCTTTCTTTGTTACAACGTAATGACTACCGTTGGTATACTTGTGTGGTCATTGTAAGCTTTACGTTGAATAAAAATAATTAATGCAGATAAATGATTAGAAGTTAGGTTCTTGAACGCTGTTTGATGCTCCTGTGTAATTTATAATTTAAACACTACTGTATGTACTAATTGTATAAATTTCTACTATTTATTATATGTAATCAATCATGTTCATTATGTTTGTCTTATGTTGGCGTATATCCCACACAGCTGCACTAAGCCTGCATGCGATTATTAAATAATGAATTCTTAACATTGGTTTTCGTGGTTTGGCCTAAACGTGGGTGGAAAGTAAAGACCTCGATACCGTTCGCATTGCGGTGACGGCGGCCGCCCTTGACAGAGCTGGTTGGCACGGCCGAGCGGGCCGTTCACGGGCCTTGGTGCAGTGGAATTGTGTTATACGTGCAGTTGTTTCATTAATCTTATTCAATGTTCGATTAAAGGGCATTCATTGTACACTGTATAGCTCGTGTAATAACTAATATTGTATACTCGTACTCCCGGGGTAGTGTCGTGAACTTTAACAATGATTGAGATTTGAGATGAGAGTGAAATGTACAGAAGGAAGAATGCAAGGCAGTGTATTCGTGGGTAATAACTTTTATGTAGAGATATACTTAGAGTAGTTAAAACAACACTGAAAATGTATGCCTATAGTAGGTATAGTATATCTTTATCAATTGGAACTTATCTGATAAGATAAATTACACTGTTTTTAAAATAGCATTGTGCGTTCATCGAATTGTATGGGATACATGAACAATGTTCGTTATAGTCGTAAAATTAGCATAGCAGTAAAATTCGCAAAAGAACACAGCAATCCGTTTTGTAGCGATCTAATTTGGATAAGTTTATTTATGCATTTATTTTCACAATAGAATCTCTATTACATTGTTATTTTCCGTCTGAGGCCCGTCGTGTTTTATTTTCACGAGAAGGCGAATCGGCCGACTGTCCCCGTTGCGGTGTCTCCGCTCATTAATAGTTGTAAACAATAGACCTATTATTATATAGGTGGGCACATGTTACACAACTTGTTATCTATGATTCACCGGCGCCCCGCTGTCTACTCGATGTCTGATCGTTCCGGCACAATTTTAATGCCTTGATAATGTCCCAATGACGAGATAAAAGAGCCCACCGCCGCTTTTATGTGGCAAACATAAAATCGCTCGCGCATAACTCCGAAGGGCTCACATTCTAAAACATTGCAATTAGCAAACCCGCCCATCGATGCAATGATTTATGGGCGTTCTCACGTAACACTAACATAACTACTACAACCAAATCGACCCACATAAAAGCTGCAATACCACTTTCGACGTCTCAAATCAGTGCCGTTCGTATCTCGGCCTCGGTCAATGTGTTGCGCGTATGCCGTATGCACATATACGGTCGCGATAAAGTGCAGCGAGAATTCGCAGGCCGACGGTGTATGCGGCTCACGTGTGAGATGAAAACGAAAGTGATCCGGTGCGTCTCTCCCTCGATTGATGCACCCGGCTTAGGCGAGCATCGTTAACTGTATTATTCAAATCGTGCAGGCCGTGTGCTTCGGATCGATCACACGCCGACACATTTCGCCGCTTGCACTCTCTACAATTTAATTCAAATGCCTCCCTCGACGTTTTGCATCACACTAACGCACTCGGCACGCAGAATGCACCCCACTCGAGTTGTAAACGTATCGAGGTTGTATTTGATGTTTTCGCGAAAGGGATTGTATGTCCTTATGTTATTTATAAATTGTGTTAAGGATTGTTTTCCGTTGCGTGTAAAACTGTCGTGACTGCCTGATCGTTCCTTCCTATAATAATTATATTTAGTGTTTTCATGATTTACTTATAATATTAAGTATTTGACAAATAAGATCACATTGTAAAATGTTTATGCCACATTTGTAAAATACAGATTTTTGAATTCTTCCAATCATCATTGAATTTTGTTTTATACACTCATCTGATGTACTGTTTTTATACACTGTTGTACAAAGATTAACCTTATACCGTGCACATTCCAGGTACGCAGAACGTCCCCATGCCGCCGCGGCCGTCATCATCGCTCTCGGACGGCGGCGGGCCGACGGTGCGCGCGGGCGCGCCGGCCGGCCCGCCGAGCGGCGCGCCGCCGCCGGGCGCGATGCTGCCGCAGCCCTACCCGCACTACAAGCCGGCGCCCTACCCGCCGCAGCCCTACGGCTACCCGCCGCCGCGCAACCACCCCTACCCGTACGGCTACCGGCCCACGCCGCCGCCGCACCCCTCGCAGCACTATCCGCCGCTCAAGGTGAACACCGCTGCCTGTATACTACTTAGAATTAAATGCACACTAACCATTCCAAATTACATAAATGATAAAATGCTCCTTATTAATGTAGAGATACATCAATCTTTTTATGATGTAGGTAAGATCATTTCATCTACTTAATAAAAATATCTAACATTAATTTGATTTGTTTGAATTTGCCAAACATTACATACCTACTAAAATAAGGTACTAAAAAGTAGTAAGTAGTAGTACATTTTAAACAATATAGCAAACACATTTTAATTATATTTGTTACATATTTTTCCTGGTATTAACATACACGTACACGTTTATTAATTGTCACGTATTGTATGTGTATCAGGGTGGAGTAGGCAGGCACATGGGCCCGCCGGGCGAGGCGATGGGCCCGCCGACGGCGCCCGGCGAGCCGCACGACAACGGGCCGGCGCCGCCCGCCACCGCGCTCGTCACCACCGGGCCCGACGGCGCGCCGCTCGACGAGGGCAGCCAGCAGAGCACGCTCAGCAACGCCTCCGCCGGTATGCGCCGTACTACCTGTGTCACATGACACACGTGACACGACTCGCAACACAAGTCCACAACATCAAACGTCCCACAGAACACAGCTCGCTATACCTCTATACCACACCGGACATCCACAATAAACAGCACACGTCACAAAATATACATTACAGAACGCATTAGAACAATAAAAAAAGACGGGTTGCACTCCGGGAGTGCCGGCAGAAGTGAAAACTTGATTATTAACGTTGAGCATAATATTTTGGAATGGTATCCGTCTTACGCTTTTTCGATCAGGTCACGTGTCCTGACGCGAGTTTAAGATTTTATACCCATTACAGAAAAAGTGCTCAACGCCGCTAAAGAAGTTTTCACTTCAATAATGTATCCAATCTACACTTCAATATAAATATCTAATCAAATTCACAAAATTATATTATACACATGCACTTGCTTATCTAGTAATGCTATGCTTAAAGCATTACATACTAAGAATCGTAAATAGCACAGTAAGCAAATACTCAGAGAATGAATTTAGATCAATATCACAGCATTATCTTTGTATTAAAATCATGTGATATTTACATTTCCAGCATCAGGCGAGGAGCCCTGCGGCACGCCAAAAAGTTCCCGCAAAGAATACGGAGGCAGTGCGGCGCCTTCGCCCTCGCCGGGCGGCGGCTCGCACTCGTCCGCGCACGACGACTACGAGACTTCGCCCTCGCCCTGGCCGCGCCCGCCATCTAGTCCCGTGAGTAGTATACATACATACACACATGTAAACATACGTAAACATAACAGATATGTCACATACATATAGGTATAAACTAGATTTCCGCCCGCGGCTTCGCCCGCATTTTCAAAGGAAAACCCGCATAGTTCCCGTTCCCGTGGGATTTCCGGGATAAAACCTATCCTATGTGTTAATCCAAGTTACCCTCTATATGTGTGCTAAATTTCATTGTAATCGGTTCAGTAGTTTTTACGTGAAAGAGTAACAAACATCCATACATCCATACATCCGTACATCCATACATCCATACAAACTTTCGCCTTTATAATAGTATTAAGATATTAGATATATTTACACACACACTACATTTAGGGCCAATTTTTCAATCCATGGTTAAAACATATCCACCCAATAAAGTATTACACGATAATATTAAAATGTCACCTGTAAACTGTCAAAGACGGGCAAAGAATACATTTTTGAAATGGTAGTTTAATACGTTATTCGACGAATAAGTATCAACCAAGGATTGAAAAATCAGCCCTTAAAAATACGTAAACATAACAGATATGTCACATACATATAGGTATAAATATATTTACATACACACTACACAATACATGTAAACAGTGTTAAAAACAAGCATAGATATGTCACATGCATATAGGTGTAAATACTTACATACACAAATACATCTTTGTAAGAAGTATGTACGTATAGATACAGTCAAACTAATAGTATAACAAAAATTATGTTGTGTCGTAACCATTTCAAACACAAAGGTAAACAAAATTATCATATTGAATAAAACAGATGTATTGTACATTAATCAAAATATAAAAAATATAGTGTGCACATATAAGTTTCAATAACCAGCTAGCACTCATATAATTAAAGGCATAGTAACAAAACAACAATACTAATATGGCAACTCCATTAAATGACACATTACCATAGTATATAATCATAAACACACTAAATTACGCACCTATTTACTTGTATAATGTAAAGTGAAATAAGTAATTTTGTATAAACAAAATTAATTCTCATTACAAGTATGTAAATGGCATGGTGAATTTATAATATCACTAAAACTGCAAATCATGTTTAATATATTGCATTAATATCCATTTGAATAATTGGAAACTGTATATTGAATCGTAAAAATGGATATAAACCCAGTTATGGATTGTACGTAAAATATACAATGCAGTTAATGGATTATAAATAAGATTCTTGTTATGTCACATAAAAACTCAATAAAAATACCTTAAAAGGTTACTTTATTACACACAAACACACAGCTCTCCTTTACACCTATCTATTGTTGATTTTGTGACACATTTCGGGTCCACTTTCTGTATAATATTTGCAAAATTGTCACTATCAATATCTAATATGCACAAGTACATTAAAAAGTAAATAAAACCTTTGCTGTGTTGCATGAAATTGTAATTAATTGTTTCATAATCTTCAATCAACCCAAAAAGGTGGTAGTCAATATAAAAAACTGACTTTGTAGGAAATTAGAACAAATTTGTGTACATTTTTGTATTATCGAAAGGGTGAGCATTGCATTGTGTCGTGTATTTCAGGTGTTTAACAGTCACATAGCGCCGGAGTCCTACAGATCAAAGGTTTATATCAAGTTAAAGATCACTAAGCATGTGTAGAGCTCGGAGATATTGTATGAGTACCTCTATAGTTGACTGACTGTATCGAGGCGGCATACTGCATAGTTGCGTTGTGATGCGATCGGAATTGCTTTAGTGTGTGAATCTCTGAAGACGAAATAAAATTATACATTTATTGTAAGCGTATCATTTTCAATTTTTGGTTCAAAAAAGTAGGGTAGTTTAGATTAATTAAAAATATGGCTGGAGACATAAGGATACATATCCAAAAACTTAAAAGTATTCTTGTTGTATAGTTAAAAATACTGATATCCACCGTTTGTTGTAGTTCAATAAATATATTTACAACAATGTTCTCTAAGCGCACCTCTATGATCATCTTTTTATACCATTTTTTAGGCCATAATTCGAATCATTTGGTGGTTAAACTGATTGATTTAATTAGGTTCCCATTGAATTATTAGCTGAATTAAAATAAAAAAATGTTGTGTGGTTTTATGAAACCACGGTAAAAGTGAAACTGTTCGAACGGTTCCGAACACTGCTTTGTGCAGCGCATGTCGCGTGACGGTCGGCTGCCGAGTAGGTATCCGAGTAGGTATACCTACTCGGCAGCCGCGATACACGCGACATGCGCTACACAGACCAAAAAGTTTGAGACGATGTAATAAAAGTTTCACTTTAACACACTAAAGCAAAATTCGAACGAGTTACGACGATAAATTTTTAACAGCTTTCAAAAGATAGGTGTTATGTTAACGCATCCAACAGTGACCTAATGCATGGTTGTCTCAGCATATTTGCCATGCGACTATATCTAATGCGCCTCTCGAGAATGAGCTTCCAAATTTAGTATGCTTTCTGCTATATCTTTCTTTTTTTAATTGGTGTTGGCTCAAAAACTTTAAATACAGCTGATATATAACCGTAGTGCTGTGGTAGTTTTACTGATTTCAGTATCATGTTGGTATTTTGTAAATTGTAAATTATTTTCGACATTAATATAATTCAAACATGATTTATTTAATATTTGAGTGTGACTCACCGAAGGAACATTTTTTGACAAGCAATCATTTTATGCTTAGCAGAGTTATACAGCTAGAAAGATTTTTTTAAGCTATACTTAAATTCGCTTCAAAGTTATTTTATTATTATTTACAAATTGTTTTATTAGCATGCATCATAAAGCAAACATTGGCCGTCCAAAATATGTATTGTTATTGAAATTTTGATTTCATGTTATTTGTAGTTAGTGGTAAAGTTTTTTCTTACTTTAAATGAACTTGTCTAAACTAAACACTTTTAAACAAACTAGTAATATAATTAACATTTTTGTCGGTTCGGTTGTATCGGAAACACAGTACACTAAAACTTGACAAACTTAATCAGACCATTTAAAGCGTCTGCAAACACGATACATGTTCTGGTCGGTCGTGCGCTTGTATCAGTAAACGGGTGTATGATGGTGTGTGTTGCGCCAGAAGTCGGACTCGCTGGGCAAGCTGTACGAGATGGACGACGCGCCGGAGCGCCGCAGTTGGGTGGAGCGGCTGTTGGCGTTTATGGAGGAGCGGCGCACGCCCATAGCGGCCTGCCCGACGATATCCAAGCAGCCGCTGGATCTATACCGCCTGTATCTGCTCGTGCGCGACCGCGGCGGCTTCGTCGAGGTGAGTGTGACGGTCTGGTGGACCAGACGGTCTGAGAGGGAGATGGTATATTGCGACTGACCGCTGACGGCTTGATGGTCTAATGTTACTAAATTACTACTACAGCTAACTTTGCGGCAGCTGCATTACAGTATTATTGTTGCAGTCATGCTACGGCACGCCGTTGTGTCTGTTAGGTTCAGACAGGTTTTTTTTTCTTTACTGATCGATTTTCTGTAGTCTGTAGTAGATGAGATATTAATTTGTTCGAATCCAGGACCTTTTGGTTAATCTAAATAATACAAACATAACATTGATGAAAGTGAATTAGCAAACATAACATTTTATAAATCGGTTAAATAATCATAAGAATAACATTTCCTAATTATTTAGCTAAAACCTTTGTTTTTTCTTACGAGAGTTTACTTAAATCTCATTAGCTCAGGTTTAACGACCACATTGCCGCTTTTATGTTCACATATAATTGAATTAATGGACTCTTCGGAAAGGTTACATAGACCCTAAATAAAGTTCAAAATACGTTAGTTCTATTCATTCCTGCAACAATGCAACTAAAACTGTATTAGAGGTAGCTACGTTACTGCGTGTGCCGTCAGCTTTATGAGAATAGTTGCAATAAAGTGTCGAGGCTTTAACGATGCTTAATAAATTCTTATCATTAGTACAGTTCAGTACATTGAATGGCACACGGTGTATTTTCGTCAGTATGTTGTTGGAATCCATTCGCAGCACACGTGCTGTAGCTAATACTAAAGTAAAAATAAATGTTCTGTCATCGCTACGTTTGCAAGGATGGTGAGATTTCCACTCGTTAACACGCGAAGTTATTGCCTCGTGCGCTTACTTAAAATCGATACTTTATACGCGCGCTTTGTTTTTATGTTTGCAGATAATAAGCAGTGTTGGGATTTTACACTTTTGAATGTATACTTTCTATCTCGTTCTTTATTTTTCACTATATATTTTCTATTCTTATAAGTAACATTAGTTCTGTTATTGATGAGCTAATTTTTCAATACCATTTCAACTTCAAATAGGTTATATTTATTTTCAATTTAAAAATGTATATGTATGGTAATTTTCCCATTTTTTTACCACAAAACGTGCCATAAGTGCTTACACGATAATTTTAAACAAGTTTTTAATCATCATTCAACCGTATTCCAGGTGACGAAAAACAAAACGTGGAAAGACATTGCCGGTCTGCTAGGCATCGGCGCATCATCGTCCGCCGCGTACACGCTGCGCAAGCACTACACTAAGAATCTACTCGCGTACGAGTGTCACTTTGACCGCGGCGGTATCGATCCGCAGCCGATTATCAATCAAGTGGAAGCGTCGACTAAAAAGAAAAGCGGGAAAAACAATAGTGCGGCTAGTCCCGGTGAGTGTGGGGATAGATATGTATTGTACTGGGAGTTTTAGTTAGGATGCTTAACATGAGATCTTGTTATTTGTTAAAAAATACTCCAAAATGGTAAAGTGTGTGTAATTCGTTGTGTAGTAATACTATCAGTTTACTACTATTTTATATGTTAAAAAAAATTTTTAGGGCCATTTACACCGCTTTAACGGATATAATCACTGATACACGATTCAAAATCCTTTTTTTCATACATAATTTGTCATTTTTATTGACATCTAAGCGAAAGGGGTGTTCAAAAGTTGCGAAGCTATCTTTTCCCCTTATTTTCATCGAAACATGTTTACTAACGTAATATTTTTCTCGTTCCGCAGCGGCGGGCGGGTCGAATAACTCGGAGCAGTTCGCCGGCGGGCCGGGTGCCGCGGGCGGCGCGCCGATGGACGGCTACCCCGCGCACTACGCGCCCTACCCGCCGCAGCCCGCGCAGCAAGGTGCGTACACACGCGTACACGTACATGTATACAAGCATAAACACGTACGTGTATACACACGTAGTATCTACACGAGCACATAGGGACACACACGCACCTGTACACGCAGGCACACACGTATATACGTAAATGAACACACGTGCACTTACCTACACATGGACCCACGGCAACGAATACGTTGTACAACAAATACCTAATACTACCACTTAAATAAATACTTAATAAATATATATAAATACCTAATACTACTATATATATAAATATATATAAATACCTAATACTACCACTTAAGTAAATAATTTGGAAAATCCAAAAGTGCACGCCTCATAATTTTTTTTTTATAAATATTTATTAATTACTAGCGGTCCGCCCCGGCTTCGCCCGTGGTACATAATATTTACGTTTTCTCCATACATGGTACATAAGAACCATCCTCGTACTTCAAGGAATATAATAAAAAAAGAATTATCGAAATCGGTTCAGCCGTTCTCGAGTTATGCGCTTACCAACACATTTTGCGATTCATTTTTATATATAAGATTATTTTTGTTTATTTAATAACAATTAAACCACATCGAGTCAGACCCTGAAAAATGAAAGGGTTCTATTCCTGAGCATACTCAAGCGTAAGAGAAAAAAAAAGACTCGATTAGTAAAGTATTTCGGTCGCTATCGTGTTAACAAGAAAAAGGATCCGCACATACAGACACACGGACGTCCAAGACAGAACTTTTTTAAACTGTTTTTTAACTAGTTTAAATAACAAAAATGACATCAAAAATATCATGAACGTTAAAAATAGTGTTTTTTCTTAATATGTGTGTGTATGTATTATCTTACAAGTGCAATGTATGATACATAAAGACATTTTAAGTTTGAAAAATCAGATGTTTTGCGCGAAGTGACAGTAGTACACACCTCAACGCTTCGCTTATGAGGCGTGCAAAATACCTAAACTAATCCCTACATTGGCATGTATTTACAATAAAAACTTGCGCGGATATAACATTATCACATTATTTAACACAAGAATATTTATAATGTCTGTATAGATAATGTATGTGAAAGACACACACTCACGTTTAATTTGAGGGAGTATGGAAATATTTGAAAATAGACACTGTTACACGACTTGTAAACAATATTGTAAATACAACACATACACACTAGCACAAAATAGACCTGCTGTAAAATACGCTCCTATAGAAGCTACTTTAAAACACACAATATGACATACCGCTTGTTATTATTATTTAGCTTGTAAGATTAACATACATTTAAAATACAATAGTAAACAAATGATGTAATACATTTTTCCTTTAAATTTTCTCGTGTTATATTGTTATGAAAAGTATACATCATTTGAATGATTTTCATTTAGATTAATATTGCTTATACTAACCTTTAACAATTGCACTAGGATATTTACACAATGATATTCAGTCAATTTTTAAAATAGATGCCGATTTTTTACAAACTGTCAATAATGGTGATCGTCACTGGCTACGAATTAAAATCTGCAAGATTAGCACATTAATAATTATGTCGATACACAAACGGTTTTTTTAATACAATTCCAAAGAACAATTTGTATATTTATTACACGCATTCCATTCAAATTATGCACAAAGTTTCATTTTGCATTTTTCAAAGTTCAAAATATAATGTCTGTCATAACTTCATCTACACAATAGTTTTTCTTTTCCATAAATCTACTCAGGATATATTGAGTTGTCTGTGTATCGACATAACCTGTAAATAGTCGGTGTACACACTACGTGTACGCGCGAGTTAGACGAGCGTAGTGGCTAGTGGCTAGCGTGTAGCGAGCGACACGTCACGCGCCACACGCCTATCCGGTATCTACCGTTATCGGTACCTGTATCGTTACCGATACCGCATTATTGAAGTAAGGAGAATATTTTGGTATCTTTGAATCTTGTCAAAGAAGTTTCACTTTGTACTTCACACGATATTTTTTCGGTATTGGTATCGGTATCGGTATCGGTACGGGTGCCGGTTGGTATAGAGTGGTGGTTGTGTGTAGGCGGCGGGGCGGGCGGCGACAACCTCGCCGCCTCCAACCCGTTCGACGAGCCGCCCGGCCCGCGGAGACCGCCAGGTACTAGCACGTAGCCGACACACACGCGCACACACACATCACGCGTTCAATGAGAGGGGGGTTGTTTTAACCCGAGAGCCAAAAAAAAAGTTAAAAAATTAAATATGTCTCTGCCTTAAAACGAAACATTTGGTCGTTATTTGATAATCGCTAAATGACTTGCCATTATACTTTTTTTTATTAAATTTTGTGGATTAAGTGTGGCCTAAAACAACCCACCCTCAAATGATACCATTATCTTTAAATGAACATATATGTAAATGAGCACGAATAATATCGCACTCAATTATTGATTGTCCTGTTAAAAAGCTCAAAAGGAGTTCACTATATTTCTTTTCTGAGTATAAGTTTGTATATAATAAATTCTGTTTCATTTAGGGCCGATTTTTCAACGCTTGGAAACTTATCCGTCCAATAAAGTATTACACGATTATATTAAAATGTCACGAAAACTGTCAAATACGGGCAATTAGAATACGTTCTAAAAATGGTAGTTTTATACATTATTCGATGAATAAGTTTTAACCAAGGATTGAAAAATCAGTCCTTAAAATGCATTCCATGATTGGGGCGATTGGATTTCACAAATTCATAATCACTAACATTTTTCATTAATTGATAACGTTCATTGATTCTACATTCGTTTTTTGGGTTGGTATAACACGCAATCGTAACTGTGGGATTTTGAAATGTACATAATATGCTGGGTTTGGTCCTAATAATCATATTAAAATAGAAATTGAACAATAAAAGATAGTATTTATTTCTTGAAGAGCTTTCTGTATGTATTCACAGTAAACATCTGAATAGTTAAAAAAATATAAGATGATCAAATTTTGTTTTTACACAAACTACGAAATACATGCCTTTTTTATTTTCGTTGCTTTTAGCGTGTAGTTTAATTGTTAAATTTAATTTATGCTTATATTTTGTTTTGTTTGCGAGTTATTTTCACACGTTTGAGTATATTATGTAGTTTTGGTCTAAGTGTTGTTATTATCTTTTGTACACGGTTATAAAAATTATATTTATTGTTTTACAGGTTACCAGCAAGGTTACGGATATGAATATGGATCTCCATACCCCTCAAATAGGCCTGTTTACCCACCTTATGGACCCGAAGGCGATAGGTATGTTGCTTTATATTATTTTTTATGTCTATATAATTGATGCAATACGTTTTTTATAGGAATTATATTAACTACTTCTGAGAAGATGTTTTTAATGTTGTTGAATAGACAGAAGTCAGTCTTACAAATAAACTCATTTTTTTCTTACAAACCTAGAATTAGTATTGTATAGAACCTATTAGGGGTTTCTGTTTAATAAACGTTAAAGTACATATAATGTAGTCTGTAGGTAAATGTATGAAGCCTCAAGTCGAAGGCTCAGTTTGTACGACGTGTATTACTATGTATGTTAAATTCGTATGTATGTAAACGTGTGGTTGTTTGTCGCAGGGGCTACGGGTCGAACGAGTACCGGTACGGCGGGTACGGCGGCGGGTACCGCGCGGGCGCGCCGGCGGCGGGCGGCGCGGCGGGCGCGGGCCCGGGCCCCGGCGCGCCGCCCGCGCAGCCCTACCCGGACTACTACCGCGCGCCGCACCCGCACGCGCACCCGCACCCGCCGCACTCGCCGCACGCACCGCACGCGCCGCACCCGCCGCACCCCCCGCATCCGCCGCACCCGCCGCACCCGCCCCAGCAGCCGCATGAGGTATGTACACCTTTACATCAGTACATACGTACACGTACAAACATACACGTACACGTACATACACACGAGCGTTTACGGCGTTACGCAGAATAGTCCAAACGCAGAATACATACTATACCAAATATAATATAGTTACACACTCATATACGTACACATACATGTACGAATAATATACCAATTATAAAGACATCACAAATGACACTTTTTATCTGATCCAAAGTGGAAAAAAATGTACATTAAATATGCAATTGCTATATATTTTTAAAATAAACTTAAAGTTTATGCCTCAAACATAATTTAATTTAGATTCAAACACGTCTATAACAGCGGCACTTTTCTGTCACACACACACATAGTTTTATTATACAATACAAACAAAAAATATATTTAAATTGTGTCAAGAGAACGGCATGTGTAGTTTAAGATTATTATTAGGTAATAGAAGTTGATAAAAAATATTTTTAGAACTGTAAGATTTTTGTTCTTGTTATAAAATTATTTAAACCCATTGTTTAGTGTTATGCTTATGATTGCTGCAAGTTATTAGTTATTTTGTTATGTCCAAAAGTTTCCCTTGGATGCATTTGCATGAATGCAGTAATTGATGTATTGTTTAGTATGTGTTATTTTATTGAAAATATTTCCCATACATCCCGCTCATAAGATATCTCCATTTATATATTTTAAACGTTTTCCTTGAATATGAATCTATTTTATATATAAGCCATATAGAAATAAGTTTGTTTTATCTCTTTGCGTGTGAGGTTTGCGTGTTTGGGAGGTCATATGCAGAATCAAATATGTATACACTGCATGTTGATTGTCAGTGTTGATTTTATTTATATTTTAATCGAGATGTCCTGTAAAACTTGAATAGGAATCATAGATTATTATCCAAGACGTAGTATGTTATGAAAATGTAAGTTGAAAGTGGCGTGTGAATACATGTACAATGTACATGCCGCACATGTTCATGCATCGTCGATTTGCGTAGATGTGTACATGTGAACATGTGTGCGCACTTTGCGTACGAGGTTTAATATGTGTGAGGGTGTACATGTGTGTACCGATGCACTCCGTGCGGGTGTACATGTGTGTATCGACTTATCGTATGAGCGTGTACATGTGTGTATCGACTTATTGTATGAGCGTGTACATGTGTGTATCGACTTATTGTATGAGCGTGTACATGCGTGTATCGACTTATTGTATGAGCGTATACATGTGTGTATCGACTTATTGTATGAGCGTGTACATGTGTGTATTGACTTATTGTATGAGCGTGTACATGTGTGTACGGTTATACTGTGCAAGTGTACATGTGTGCCGATGCATGTTGTGAGGGTGTACACGTGCGTCGCAACGACTGACCCGCGTGCGTGTGTAGATGGCGGCCGGCGGGCTGATGAGCTCGCAGCTGGCGCGGCAGCTGGTGGCGCCGCTGCCGCCCGCCTCGCGCCCCTACGTACGGAACCACCGTTTGTACCACGCACTCCACACCGCTTCCCACCATTGGCGACACCGCACCGCCGTACATCCCCTCCCCCGACCTTACATACTGCGTACATACACACGCTCGCGTGCATCGTTGTTGATTCGTTGCTATGTTCAGATTGGATACAATTCGTAAATTTACATACGTTTTGTGAGCGGTATATAAGTTCCAATGTTTTGGACTTAAAATTTATTATCACAGATTATTTTTATGTTAATATTTTATTACGTGTAAATTAGTATTAATTTCAATATTTTTTTTGTGTGTAAGTTAATTTGACATCTCATTTATTAAAGTTTATTACAATTCAAACAACCCACAGTTATTCCTTTACATATGTAGAATGAAACTTAATATGTTGTTATGTACATGATTAAAAATATACAGGTTTATTATAAAATAACAACAATTTAATAAACAAAAAATTGGTTGTTTGTAAAGTAGGTTTACGATCGAGATGTTTACGTGATAACATAATGCAGTGGCAGCGCTCGAGATGAGACGGGAGATCAGTCCGTCTCTCTCTCTCGTTATACCTGCGATCGCGCTCGTGAGGTTTTGGTGTGGCACAAGTTTCTGAACATGTCACCCGACTAAAATGATTTTAAAAACGTTATCACGTTAAAAATTATTTCCACTATATTCAATGACGATGCGACGAGGTGTTGACGATGGCAGGCTCGTATCTCTTGACTCGCTGCATATTGTAACTTTTCAAGAATATGACCACAATTCGGGAGGAGAACGGCGACTTCATACGTGGTTTTGGCTTCATTTAATTACTCAAAATAATCCCACTCGCTTAACGAAATTTCAAGCTCTCACTTATCTTCAGTTTTCGTTAACAAAAATATTTGGCTTGCGGTGTGATTAATTGGCTTTCGAGTACCGCGATTGTCGGTCGCTAGATCACGATCGCACAAACCAAAACCGACTCATTTGTTGTATACTTTTTTTCAAAATTTAACCATTTTTTACCAAGTGGAAGACAAGGTTTAGAGTGTGTGGTGGTGGCTTCACATACATTGTAAAATAAATAATTTCACTAAATCATTTGCATGCTTTCACAGGTATCATGTGAGACTAGCGTAAGAGAAGCTTTGTTAAATATCGCAACACTGTACTATGGATTGGTTTTAAATATTTATATTGAGAATCCATGTTACAGATAATATTTGTCATCGTTTTCGTATCGTTTGTGGGTTCACGGCTAGTGTAACATACGTAAATGTTTCTACTTTCTAATAGAGCATGATGTAACCTATTTTTATAGAATTGATTGTAATAATTTTTAACAAGAAAGTTACATCACGCTTTATCAAATCGTTGTCATTAATCTTCAACTTCATTGACATTATTTATGTTATGCCAAGATATAATAATAACGACTGTTAAGAAACTTTAAAATCCGTTACAACTCATTTCAATATTATAACTGATTTTATTAGGTTGACTTGTTTTTTTTCTTGTTAATTATTATTTGTGTTAACTAACTTGGCATTTCATACCACCATTACTAAACCATGGCCTGGGCGCTAATAGGAACTCTCTATGTTGATATTAAAGTGTAAATTTGTGCAACAGTACGGCGCGGGTAAAGGCGGCCCGCCGCCCGTGAACGCGGGAGCTCCCAACGCGGCCGGCGCGCCCAGACGGCACCCGGACTTCGCCAAGGCGGAGGGCTACACGAGCGGCGCGCAGCCGGCGCCGAGCGGTGCTGGGCCACGGTTCGGCGGGCCGGGCGGGCCGGGCGGGCCTGGCGGGCCGGGCGGGCCTGGCGGGCCGGGCGCGTGGGGGCCCGCCTTCCAGCGCGCGGCCTCGCCCGCCTGGCGCCCGCCGCACCACGCGCCGCTGCCGCACCAGCACCCGCCCGCCTGGCCGCAGCACCCGCCGCACCAGCCCTACCATCCGCCGGTTAGTGCCTACTGACACTTTTGCATTTTATAAATATGTGAATTAATTCACGACTTCAGTGGTCACTGTACGTATTATAAAATCAGATAATAAAATGTATATTATTATAAGATTTACATGTACCTTTGACACTAATGTTAATCATTTACGCATGTTATGACAGTTTATTTGTTGACGCAAAAATATTAAATGTAGTCTTTATAGTAGAGCCATTTTAATAGGCAACATTTGACAGTTCAACAAAATTCAACAACGTAACCTAGTATGACGAATATAAAACATAGAAACATACACATAACACATATACAACATAACATACATACATGACATATTCGACATAGAATGATATTTCGTTTTGTTAGAAGTAGAACTGCACATTTGCTTAACTTTTTTCAATTACGATTACATATTTATAATAATAATGACCAATACAAGTAATTTTAAGATTTGATTTTATTGATAAACCATTCTTAACATAATAAACAATTTCAGATTTAAAGAACTGACTTCTCTACAATTTTGTGTCAATAAACCTTTTTTCTTTTTAAATACCAGAGACGTTACTCTAAAAATCGAAATTACTTGTGCATAAAAATCACCATAACTTAATAAATGCGTTGTGTTTTTTTAATAATGTATTATACTTGTCTTATTTTGCTCCTTAAATTTACGAAAGAAAGCATATTACTGGGACAGGGATTCGCCTGATGAATTTTAAAATTGACATGTGTTTCAAGTTTGATTGACAAATATTTCAAGTCCGTTTCGATTAAATTGTCTCGACTATAGTTATAAAACCGATTCGATATAGAGATAATTTGAAAAAATTATATTTATCATATTTTTTTATTTTTATTTCAGGGAGCAACATCAGGAGTCGGCCAGATAAAACGTGAATTAACTTTCCCCGCTGAATGCGTAGAGGCGACAGTACCTGCACTTGAGAAGCGACGTCGCTTGACAAAAGCCGACGTCGCCCCCGTGGACGCGTGGCGCATCATGATGGCGCTCAAGTCGGGCTTGCTCTCCGAGACGTGTTGGGCGCTCGACATCCTCAATATCCTGCTATTCGACGACAACTGCATAGGCTACTTCGGCCTGCAGCACATGCCCGGGCTGCTCGACCTGCTGCTGGAGCACTTCCACCGCAGCCTCGGCGACGTGTTCGACGCGCCCGCGGGCGAGAGCGAGCCGTGGTACGCGGTGGACGGCAGCCCGCCGCCCGCGGCCCGCCACGCGCCGCGCGCCGACCCGCCCGACCCCGCCGACCGCGTGCGCCTGCTGTCCGGCGAGAACTACACGCTGCAGACGCGCCGCCGCGTGCCCATCACCGTGGCGCGCGCCGACGACGACGCGCTCTTCGCGCCGGACAGCCCCGAGCCGGACGACGTGGACGACGTCATGGAGCCGTGGCAGCTGGGCGGTGCCTCGCACGTGATGCCCTGCTTCCGCGCCGAGTTCGTGCCGCTGCCCTTCGCGCGTGTGCTTCCCGGTGAGCGCGCGCCGTCGCCGGGCCGGCCCGCCAGCCCGCCACGCGCCGACCCGCCGGCCGCATCCACGCCCGCCGCTCCACCCGCCGCCTCACCCGGCCGCGGCGCCGACGACGATAATCTCGAGGCCGAGCCGATGGACATTGAGCCGGAGCGTAAGCCAGCGCTGCATGTGCGTGATCCGGCCGGTGTGCTCAAGCGTCGCCGCCTCGAAGATTATGAAGACGAGTGCTACACGCGCGACGAGCCCAGCCTCAACCTCGTCAACGAGACGCGGGACGCGCTCGCCAAGAGGTGCATCGCGCTCTCGAATATCCTCCGCGGCCTCACCTTTGTCCCCGGCAACGAGGCGGAGTTCTCGCGGTCGAGCGCGTTCCTCGCGGTCGCTGGAAAACTGCTCCTCTTGCACCACGAACACGCGCCGCGAGCGGCCAGGGCGCGCGCGTACGAGCGGGCCGCGAGAGACGAGGTGGACGCGGACGCGTGCTGCTCGAGCCTGCGCGGCGAGGGCGAGTGGTGGTGGGACACGCTGGCGCACCTGCGGGAGGACGCGCTCGTGTGCTGCGCCAACATCGCCGGCAGCGTGGAGCTGTCGGGGCAGCCCGAGGCGGTGGCGCGGCCGCTGCTGGACGGGCTGCTGCACTGGAGCGTGTGCCCCGCGGCGGTGGCCGGCGACGCGCCGCCCGCGGCCGCGCCCGGCTCGCCGCTGTCGCCGCGCCGGCTCGCGCTCGAGGCGCTGTGCAAGCTGTGCGTGACGGACGCCAACGTGGACCTGGTGCTGGCCACGCCGCCGCGCGGGCGCATCGCGGCGCTGTGCGCGGGGCTGGCGCGCGACCTGTGCCGGCCCGAGCGGCCCGTGGTGCGCGAGTTCGCCGTCAACCTGCTGCACTACCTGGCGGGCGCGGGCGGGGCGGCGGCGCGCGAGGTGGCCGCGCACGCGCCGGCCGTGGCGCAGCTCGTGGCCTTCATCGAGCGCGCCGAGCAGACGGCGCTGGGCGTGGCCAACCAGCACGGCGTGGCGGCGCTGCGCGACAACCCGGACGCGATGGGCACGTCGCTGGACATGCTGCGGCGCGCGGCCGCCACGCTGCTGCGCCTGGCCGAGCGCCCGGAGAACCGCCCGCTGATCCGCCGCCACGAGCGCCGGTTGCTGTCGCTCGTCATGTCGCAGATCCTGGACCAGAAGGTGGCGCACGAGCTGGCGGACGTGCTGTACCACTGCAGCCAGCTGCGGGCCGACGAGCCGCGCGACGAGTGAGCGCGGTGCTAGTGCAGTGACAGTGACACGGTGACAGTGAAGTGAGTGCGCGGAGACAGTACGCCGGGGCCGCGGACGACTACCGCTGGTACGTGTACATATAGGGATACGGCGCGGCCCCGAGCTGCGCCGACGACTCCTCGACCGATCGTAGAGCCGTCTGAACGTGTTAGTCTGTACAATCTGAATTTTGTTATTTATGTCCACGATGATTTATTTACAAGAATGTCAATGTGCTATAATCGATTTCTATTGTTCGATTGAAAAACAGATGTATTATAACTCGTAATTTTGATTTTTATAATAAAATGGGACTTGAATCTGTTGATTGGTTTTATGATGGAGATTTTATACCGAATACCTCTAGAGCCTTCGGTTGTGGAGTAACTGAGCGAGGAGCTTATGTGGGCTATAAGTTTTAATTAAGTTTAATGTGAATTATTACAATAATCTATAATATATTGAAATTGAATCTGAATTTATTTTCTTTTTGAATTGGCACTCGATTTCCATATAATTTCTTCCATATTCCTGAAATAAAAACAGTGGTGGTAACACTGACGCCCATAAACAAAAAATATTGATTACTGAATAATAAAAAGTAATGAAGTTATGAGTAAACAAGGAAGTTTACAATATTACCAAGCAAAAATCATTTATTTCTACAGAAATCTTACAATATGTTATTTCATACACAAGAAAAATATTATACATATTAAGGGCTTGGTCTAGTAGTGCAAACAAATGCATCCTGTCATCCTATATGTAAATAATACAAATGTACTAAGGGAAAGTTGCTCCACTTAATTTTTAAAAATTAAATCATTCGTATGCATAATTTAATATTCGTAATATGTACCAAAAATGACAATTTGAAACAATTTTCGTGAAAATTACACCGGGTGATTTTTTTTTATCAGTACACAAAATTTGCGAATACTTTCTATATCTTCAACTTCATGTTTATATAACTGATCAACTTTTACAAAGAAATTTGGACGAAATATAAAAAAAATAAGCTTTCCATACAAAATGCATAACTCTATACATTTTTTTCGACCTAAGTTTCTTAGTGAAAGTTGTTCAGTTTAACTAATAAAACGGATAAACAAATTTTGTATATAATAAAAAAAAATCTCATGTTTGTGTAAAAAAAATTATTAAATAGAAAAATACACAAATGAAAACAAAAGATATTTATTTCCAACTAGCTTCCGCCCGCGACTCCGTCCGCGCGGATGTCAGTCTTCGCGTCTTCTACAGATTTATTATATTATGTATAATATATAGATTTATATTGATAAACCTAATAAATCTTTTGCTAGCATTCTGATGCTTTATCGGTTGCACTGGATTTATCTCTTTTTTTTCAATCGCTTGAATGATATAGGATGGGTCCTTGATGGACATCGAATGCTGAAGTCTCGAATCAATCAATTCTGACAGTAGGCAATTTATGTAAAATCTTGATAATGGTCCATCATTTTATTTTGCCTAAACGTTACATACTTTTTTATATATTCTATTTTACTCCAGTCCAAACAGCAAATAAGCAGACTTCTGCTTGTGCAACGTTTAGTTGTCCCTGAATTTGGAAAAAATAGTCATGATTCTTATCTATGACAAAAGTGTTATTTTTTGCATTGTATTTCAAATATTAAATTTTTTT
Source organism: Colias eurytheme (assembly GCF_061535395.1). NCBI lineage: Eukaryota > Metazoa > Arthropoda > Insecta > Lepidoptera > Pieridae > Colias > Colias eurytheme. Next base: position 3,596,689 of record NC_142999.1, on the reverse strand, counting down.
TTAACCGCATCTTCCGCATTCATGTCTTTTGCCGGAATTAGACATTTAACTTCTACTAGTCCCATTTTCCCTTTTTGATATGGGAGTGTATAAAGTAATTTTTTTAGATATTTCTCGATATACTTTTAAAAAGTTATTATTGTCATTTTGCTCATTAGGTAAAGTAATTTCGATATCAGTTTTAAGTTTTTTGATACCTGCAATAATAACGTCATAATCGCCTTATCGATTACACCCTGTATACAATCCACCATCCACATTCATAATGTTTTCCTGTCCTCCTCTCCTTTACGCTGTTCACCGATACATTTTAAATGAGTAAATCTGCTACCACTGAAGGATGTGTGTGTTCATTGTGATCAGCAAATTTTCACCACTGTTGTCGATTATTTGTTTTTCATTTTTAATCATCAATTGGGAATTATCAGTTTTGTTTTTTGCAGATTGGTGATGTACCCTAACAATACGTGGAAAAGGGAAAGCATCAACGAATTATCGTTTTCGTCCTCTTTTTTTATTCTTCGCGTCTCTGTTACTTCTGTTTGTTTAGTTCTCAACACCCACTGAATTTTCTATGTTATTGTGATCTTCCATTACATCTGAGTTTTGATGATGTGATGATAATCCATTCGTTTTAATATTGGTACTTAGAGTTGGTAGACTAAACTAGAAATGGCGGACTAAATTTGTCAGCGCGTCTGTAAGATCAGAATATAAAACCAACATCCTGTATTTAAGTTACAAAATTAATAATCAAACAAAATGCCGCTACGTTGAAAATGACTAGAAGAAAAAATTAAAACACCTAGGATCAATTTTGGAGTAAACAAATCATTTTCCCCGTATGGGGATTTCCCCGGATGAACTTGGGAAGTTCAAGTTCTCAATACAAGTTTATATTATATTTCGTATTTCTCAAACGAAAAATAAACATTTTTGGAACTTCAAAAAAATTATATTATGTATAAGAAAATTTATGAGCTTACACTTTAGTTTTAAAGAAATATATATCCCTTTACTGACACCCCGTAAAATAAAGAAATTGTTGCCAATCACCTTTGCAATCTATTTGGTTTCATTAACTTTATGTTCGAAGATAATTTTTTTTCTAGTAGTTACACGCGTATTTTCTTCGTTTATTTTCCATATCGAAATCAAATGTTTAAAAATACGAATATTTGCACAAAACTAAGATAAAAATAATCAATTAACAAAAATATTAAATTTAATGAAGTAGAGCAACTTTCACTTCGGTATGAAGGAAAATCGAGCGTAGAGCACACGTCAGAACGCTCCGGCCCAAGGAGCGCGACTAAAGAAATTCGCTAGGATTTTTCCTAATTATTTTAAATATTTTTTTAATATTTAAAGAATTATCAAAATTAAAAAAAATTTTTTTTTAAAGGATTAATACTCATTGGTCTTCAACCAACTCGAATAAATTAATGGAAAAAATAACTTTTAGCAGTATTTATCAATAGATTTTGTAAGGCAAAAAATGGGAAATTTAACGAATTTATAACGTTCTAATTAAGAAAATCGTAAGTTTTTCGGCAATTGTATTCAGCAGTTTTTAATAACGACTATATAAGGATAATAATGCGCTGATCAGATTGTGTAAATTGTAATCGGTTGCAACGTAGTGAGTGCACAAACTTAGCTCGAAATGTCTTTGGGGGAAAGAGACTTATCTTGAAGGCCTGATTAAGGTAACATAAAGTAACTTTATAAATGTGAAAAAATTCACGCGCATTGCGTATATAACACTTATTGATAAACAAGAAAAAAAAATTCAGTTTATCATTTCATTAGCCGGGAAAAAATTGTCAAATAACTTGTTGAAAACGCAATTTTGCTAGACTGCAGCCTTAATTGCATATTATCAGTTGATCTTATAACTACATAAGACATACAACTTTGAATTTGTGTATTAATTTTTATACTAAAAAGTAAAGTAATATAAATCAGAATTCACATAGCATGAATAAGGAAAGACTGCCTGTACTGTCTACAACTCTTCTTTTATGTAATTATTTTTTATGTTACCAAAACAACTAGTTAATGTTTTTGTTCTGATTATAGTAAAGCCGGGTCCCCTGCAACGTGTTATCGTGTTAGCTAACACGATAACATGTTTTGCTAACCGAATAGGGGCGTGGCCTAACAGTTTTGTTAGCAAAATCACAATAACATGTTTGCCGAGACGAATGGATAACATCCCCCGCGTTCGCCTGCGGGGAGGGGAAGGAACGCATTTTATGTTCACACTCACGAGAAGAAGACGTCCGTCCTAATTTATCTATGGTCCGTCCGTTATTGTATTTGTACTGATGGCGGCGCCACTTAACATAATATTGTATTGTATACCTTCGAAAAAAAATACTTACTTTTAGATGCACATTTTTCAGTCTATTGTAGAGAGCTAAACAGACTTCTGGAATCAGTTTTGATAGTTGTTGTTTAGAGATTCTTAAGTGATACATTATGCTGGTGTAGCTGTCTCCCGTCGCTAAAAAGCGTAAAGTCGCACCTAATCTCATGTCAGGAGGAATCACATCGTTCCTCCATGTTGTTTTCTTCTCTATATCTGGTAAAATCATAGTCAATAGCTCTTGAAAATCGCTTTCTGAACATCTAAAAAAATTTTTATACCGAACCTATCATCAATTTTTAGTTCTTGATAAATATTGAAGGAACGAGGTTGCAGGTAGGGTCGGACCCGGAACCTATTTTTATTATTTCTTTGGAGAACTAAATCAACTATTGCTAAAACAACTTCCACGTCTTCTTCGTCGGAACTCATTTTTGAAATGAAATAAAAACAATAACAAAAATAGGCGCAGCGGACGAGCGGTTTTGCAAACATGTTTTGGTAACATGTTTCGATAACATGTTTTGTTAGAAAATTGTCGCTGCGGACTCGGCTTAAGAAATTGTCTGATTGCATGACAGAGTGTAAAGAGCCTTATTATATAAGATTCTGGCAGGTTTGATCTTTTGACCTGCCTCTTGTCTGTGATGACAGTTCTTTTTTTCAATTGCCCCTGTCATTTTATTTCCATCAGTATTTGGGTAACAATTTTGTTAAATTCCAATTAAATATTTCTCTATTAGTGTTTACTATTGATAATTATGATAAAAGTTTAATAATCCAAATGTCCGTGGACCCGTTCGATGAAATAAGATGGAGTGTCAGTCGAGCGATAGTAAAAAATTATTTAAAGTATTTGACGCGTCCAAACGCAAGCGGACGAAGAAAAAGCGGGATGGCATCGACGATAGCAATTCTGTAGTTACCGACGAGTCTGGCGTAAGTATAATAAAGCATAATAAAGCAATATAAACTAAATGGACAGAGATGCTATTCAGAAATGTAGGAAAAGTAACATTATTCATTTTCTTACTGATAGGATTATTAATAATAAGCAAATGATGCCTGTGTTAGCATATTGAATTTTTAACCTCGTAACGCCCAGGCTATTTTTACCAAACATTGGCTTGCAGCCCAAGTACCTTTTAAAAGGTTCACATGGTGCGGACCCGGAGGTGATGAAATCTAAAAAAAGTGCCTTATTATTTCCGTATGAGCGTGGGATTTTTTCTGCATGTAAATGTATGTCAGTGGAAGGTTTTGAGACACTAAATAACCCCAAATTCGTTATTCTTTATTTAGGCATATGGGCTTTAATGTATTACAAAACCCGATTTCGCAAAATTCGTATTTTTTAAATTATTGATTAGCGGTAGACAATATAGGGTTTATTTTATATTACAAAAAACAATGAACATAAATATTTGGATAAATACATGTCTTCCAAAATTTTAATGACCAAAAAGATATCTCACACTAACAATCTGAGAAAAAAATATAAATTTTTGAACAATATGATCATTATTTTCTGTACTTATTATTTTTAAAGGCTAGTTTATCACGTGTTTTAGGATTTCTATCAGAAGAAATCCACTTCCAACAGATGACAGAAGCAAAAATTAGCAAGTTTCTAAATTGGACCCAAAAACACTATATAATAGCAACCCATATACCTTTTAAAATCAGAATGATAGTAGGTAAATTGATATATTTCTATAGAAATTTTAAATAATTTCGCAAATAAGAGTTGGTTTTTAATAAAAAAATATTATTTTCAGATTCTTCAGAACTGGAAGAGCTTTCTTGGTTTTGGTTTATATGTTGTAATCCTCATCTCCAAATAGTTCATACTCTTCTATATCTGACTGATTTAATACTTCTAAAGCTTCTTCGATTTGCTCATCTCTCATTGGGTTACCTGAAAAGGATAGGTACTAAAATATTCTGTAACAGACTAAATAATTTACTTTATATTATGAAGGAGAAAACGGTCTAAATCATAAGTTTCAAAGGCAAATCAAATTGATTAGTGGTTTATTCCCTTATACCTTTTAAAATCCAATAATATGTTAATACTCTTATACCTTCTAAAAGGTATCCAGATTTTACGAGGTTATTTTACACGCATATTCTTTATTTTCGCGTAAATCTAAATGTAATTATAATATTTACTTATTTGTCAACAAGCAGAGTAAGATACTCTCAGTTAAAAACCTAAGATTGCATCAATAATCATGGATTGAACTTACCACGTCCTCTAGTCAGTCAAGATGGCCAGACTTTTCGCCGGAAATTACATATATTTTATTTTTCTATTGGCACTATTGCTTAACCATAGACAAAAACATACTTTCCAGTAGCCGGATAAAAAACAGTAATTAGATTTGGCGCGTAATTTAAAATGTTACGGCGTTTTCAAATCAGATACTGTCAGATACCTTTAAAAAGGTACCGTGGGCGTTTATGTCATAAAGTTGGATAACAGCTTGGGCCGGTACCACTATCGAGCTGCATGCCTTTTAATAGGTATCTGGGCGTTACGAGGTTAATGTATGCCAGTTTTGTATAAAATTAAAATGAATTATGAAACTTATTTCATTTAAATCGGTATCTCAGTAATTCTACATTATTCTGCATATCTAATTCTAATTCTATAATAGTATTTGGCTAACATACATAAATATACAACACATTATTTTTTGTAACTAGAAAATTATTATTTCATAATTTTAAACTCTAGGGCAATGGTCGACGCGTATCTTCCGCGAAAGCCAGTCTTCAAGATGTTCAGGGTACAGAGAAAAATATTCCTCAAGATGTCAAACCTGCTAAAAGGTCCTTATTGTTACTTACATAATAAAAGTAGAAAACACATTTAATTTATCAAACTGGTAATAGGTAGGTAAGCATAAGAGATAGCACATAAAAAGCACAATTTGAGAGCATAATATGATAGGAGAAAAATATAGGTAATTAGGTTTAAGACTTCTTACACAACCGTAAAGATTTATAGACAAGAAACAGCTAATTATTAATAGCTAAGTACAAAAAAATGGTAATTTCATCAAAATCCGTCCTGCTAATTATTACGTATGAATTACCTATAACTATTAGAATAAGATATTTAGAAAAACTGAAACAAACTTGTATGAAATGCGACAGCAGTCCCTCCGTGTCCGCGTCCCCTGACGACCGGCGGGCGCGCTCGCCGCGCCGCCATCGACGAGCAGCGTAAGTAACAGTATTGTTTAACTGTAGGTATTATATGGTATTATGCAACTTGTATTATATTATTATACTAGCTTAATGCAGAAAGAAAATTATCTAACTTTAATAATTATTATTATTGTCATTTGTCATACAATTCACATATTTAATACAGCGCCATCTATTGAAATTTAGGAGTGATTCAAATGCGCATCATATTATTTAATCTTCCCATTGCATGGCAATGAGATGGTTTGTTGCGGCAAAAAGCCTATGTAGTTACTTTTTGAGGCTAGCGAGCTAGACTACTAACTCTATTTTAGATACCTTTTTTTATTAGCAAGTACATTTCCGGAAGAGTTATGATGTAGGAATTACTGTTTGAAACAGTGTACAATATAGAAAATATTAGTATGGTTTTATACTGAGATTTATTTCACGTCACAGATACTTAATAAATTGTCTAACTCATTTTTAGGAGAGAAGGCATTTCCCTCGCCCTCAAAGCGGGACTTGTCTCCACTCCTCGATCCCTATCACCAACACAGGTAACATAAAGTCAATACTTACACACTTTTTACGCCTTATTCTATGAAATCTATTTCATTATTCCTATATCCTTATCTGTATAGGATGGTGATGTTATTGATTCGATACCCAAAGATCAAGATTCCTTTATTTACGCCTTTCTTGAAGAAGCTATCAAAAGAGATAAAAAGAAGTGAGTTTTAGTTTTTCCACATATTAACTAGATGACTTGATATATTTTGAGTTGACAAAAATAATGATGGTTATTTCTGCTAAAGACACAGACACGCTAAGAAATATGAGAGGCGAGAGAGTCGCGACCGAGATGCCTCGATCATAAGAGATCACCGGCATCACCATCGTTACCGCGAGGATCCTTATAGAGGGAAAGAGAAGTAGCTAAAATTGATTTTCAAATTTTAAGTTTCTAAAAGATTTATTCCGCCCTATTAGAGCAGGCTCCAAGGAGATGTTCGTTTGCAAAAATCGCGGACCTAAATCTGACTTCTGATATATATTATATAGATCCCAGACATCCTATAGACAGATGTTGCCAACCAGTTTTGTGGTCCCCCTGCCCGCACCCCGGTAATTAAATATGGCATACACAGTGCCGTCTTTAAGGCAGGGCCCGCAGGGCCCTGGCCCGAGGCCCCGAGGTAGGCAGGGGCCCCACAATTCTGAAAATTTTCGATATACAACAACAAATTTTATAACATAATAAGAAAAATATCAAATCACACACTTGGTAAAATAGAAATTATAATATTTATTGAACTCTCATATGTGGGGTGTAAAGAGACGGGGTTACGATTTAGCCTATTGCGTTATTGTAAACTGAAAAATGATAAAGTTAAAATTTAAGGATTTTCCATCCCTTACATAGGCCCCAGCCAGTACCTTGGCCCATAGCCTCGTCGATCCTAAAGACGGCACTGGGCATACAAAGAAAAAAATAAAAATTTCCAAAACATGCCGTGTGGGGTATCAAATGAAAGAGCTTATTGAGTAGATCACGAATATATAGCATACTATATACATTTCTTACATTTTCTCTTAAGATTTTTTAGAAAATTTACGAAAATGGTCCATTTTTGAGTTAACTTTAAACCACTATAGATTGAAAACTCATGAATATATTTTTTAAATTATTATTTTAAATAATTAACAACAGTCCATTGTTTATGATTCAATAGTTCGTAATATAATATAAGTGAGCTATGTGGTGGATTTGATGAAAATAACTATATACTATATGAACTTGAAAATATACTCGCCATCTTTGAATGCTCCCCCCACTCCCCCATGCAACTATTTCACTGTACGAAATATTGAATCGTAAACAATGGACTATTGTTAATTATTTAAAATAATAATTTAAAAAATATATTCATGAGTTTTCAATCTATAGTGGTTTAAAGTTAACTCAAAAATGGACCATTTTCGTAAATTTTCTAAAAAATCTTAGAGAAAGTGTAAGAAATGTATATAGTATGCTATATATTCGTGATCTACTCAATAAGCTCTTTCATTTGATACTCCACACGGCATGTTTTGGAAATTTTTATTTTTTTCTTTGTATGCCATATTTAATTACCGGGGTGCGGGCAGGGGGACCACAAAACTGGTTGGCAACATCTGTTTATAGGATGTCTGGGATCTATACAATATATATCAGAAGTCAGATTTAGGTCCGCGATTTTTGCAAACGAAACTCCACTGAGAGTCCGGTCTATATTTGTTGTGTACACTATATGTCTTATATTTTAAACAAAATTTACCTGTTTCAAAAGTTATGTAGCTAATAAACTATGTATAACAAAGATAAGTTATTATTATAAATTCAATTTATACATTTTTAAGGGTGAAAGATGAACCACGCCCTCCTCCAGTTGATCACACTGTCCTCGAAACGTTTGCAAAGTTATGCGAACAAATTGCAGAAAAAAAATCTCGTGAAAAACAAATGGTAATAAAAATATTTACACGTTATTAATTATTATTATCATAGATATAAAGTTGGAAATATCAAAACACCATGTTATTTTCAGCCTCGTACTCAGAGCCACAAATCGCTGCAGTGTGAAGTAGTTTCTAGACGGGATTCCTACAATGCAGACAATCACCCGGTTCGCTTACCCAGTCGAGAACAGTCCAGGGACGTGTCCCCCTCATGTACTAGAAGTTATGACAACTTTCGAACTAGGATTCGAAGTCGAGACAACATTGCCACAAGCAGAAGAGATAAATGCGCGTGCTGTCCAGTTTACGATAAAGAAATGCCAAGATACTCGAGCAAAATGGAAGTTGAAAGAATAAAACCTTATGAAGATGACAAATACCGTGATTATGGCCCGGAATGCATTCCTGCCAGAAGTACTCTTGATGAGTTTTACAAGTCTCGTGCTCCAGTTCGGAGGGATTATAAAGACTACGATGACAGAGATCTAAGATCTAGGTATTATGACGATAGAAGAAGATACTGCGAACAAAAGGCCAGTAGAAGTTTCGAAATCCGTAAAGATGTGCACGACGATGAAAAATATAGACGAACAACTAGAAGCGATGGTATAAAAGAAAAGGATTATGAAGATAGAAGCTACAGGAACAGACGATTAGACGATAGAATACATAGAGATAGATATTATGATGAAAAGGAAGCTAGAGAGCGTAGCTTTGCCCAAGTATCTGGTAAAGATCGACGATTGCGACGTAATGTCGAAGGATTTGATAGAAGTTCCATAGCGTCAAGAGAAGAAGACTATAAGGATCGCGAGAGATATTCTGAGAGAGAAAGAGATTCTGGGTTAAGCGTGGCAGATGGAGAAACCAGTACTATAAGTGGAAGAAGCAATTATTTGAGAGTTGTTAAAGTTAGTATTTTATCACTTTCCTGTTAAAATACACAGAACACATGTATGAGTGTAAAATAAAAATATTTAACTTTTAGCAAGAAATATCCGAGCAACGAGAAGCAATGGACAAAATGATGAAACTGTGGAAGGAACTGATGAGGTGTTTTAAGGGAGTTTCACAGACCCCTTGTCGGGATAAAGATGTTCACGTAAGTCGGAATAATGTTACCAAAGTATCTATAAATAAACACCGACCGAATATGCGTTCTTAAATAAATTGTTATCGCATTGTTATAATAACATTGTTAGTGTCTTTATCAGGTTTTTATACTGTTTTCATACAGGAGTCCGCAGAAAATATGCGCGAATCAGCCGCGGCGCAGCTTCGCTTGTGGCGCGAGTGCATGCGGCGGTATGAGACCGTCGCCAGAGACGTCGGCGATACTGACGCGAGACTCATGGTTAATTGTGCAAAATATCACCATATTCACAATATCAATATTCTCACACATTTGTAAAAAATGTACCTGCCGTGCAATAATCATATTCATGGATCGACTTTGCAATCAAACTTTGTGTATTTCTCAGCTACCTAAATTGTGTTATCAAGGAAAAGTGTACACACAAATATGGGCATTTTAAAAATGTTGTCATTAGGAGGAGATAACCAAGCAACGATCCGAGATGGCCGAGATGGCGAGCATGTGGCAGGAGTGTCTGCAGCGGTACCGCGACATGAGCAACGACTTTAACAGCTTGAAACAGAAGGTATTAGAGACAGCATGTGATGGGTTACTATAAATTGTAAAGTACTTACGCATCTTTAAAAAAAATCCTTGTTTGTTTTGAACTGTTATTTTCTCTTTTATTGTGCTCAATTATTTGGTCTAATTAATTATGCCCCATCAACTTCTGAAAATCTTTATCATAAGTAATAATTTTCAAGTTGGCAACATCCGAGAGTCCGACTCGTTCAGCGCCGCCGCTGGTGTGCGCGGAGGGCGAGGGCCCGCCCGCGGCGCCCTACCGCTTGCCGCCCGCCGGGTATCCGCCTGTGAGCTTTATTTTGCAATAAGTTTTGTTATTTGTCTTTATGACCTAAAAAAATATCATAATCGTCCTGATTTACCACGAAAACGTCGCTTTCGGTTGAGCAGGCATATTCTGAAGTTAGGGTGTGCGATACTTTTTCAATGTTTTTAACTTTGTTTGTTACTTTTAGGCGAAAAATAATAATAAAAAAGTCTTAAATATATAATTGTTCAGCATGACGACCTGAAAACCTAAATCGTTCATCCCCAGGTGCCCCCCGCACCACCTTACCCCCCCGGTGGGTCACCCCTCCGTGCCCGGGCCTCAGCCCCCCCCGCGTGGTGGTGGAGCGGCGAGTGGGCACGACCACCGCGACGCCGCTCGTCACCGGACTCAGCTGGCTCCAGGGAACGTAGACCGCGCAAGGAACGCGAGCGGGAGAGAGGTTAGCGTTATAATATACTAGTTATAGCTTTCCGCCCGTGGCTTTACCCGCTTTGTCTAAAAGTTAACAGATTGTTTGTACTAAAACTTTCATCGACCAATCAAAAATGCTACTGACAAATTTACCCAAAATAATCTCATAATATATCTTGATAATCTTTAATCTTCATTTCTCTATTCCAGATTCTTCACGTTACAAGGAGAAATCGTCGAAGCCGAGCGGTGCGCGCTCTGAGCACCGACATCGCAAGAGATGATCCATTTTTTACCCCACTTTAATGCTCTGATTAATTGAAAATATCTGATAATAAATATTAGTCACTTACAAGAGAAATGTATCATGTGTTTGAGTATTAAGAAAATTAAATTGTTATTCCGTATATTTACCATAGTTTATACTTTTTTTATTGTAAATTGTTAGTATTATTGTAATTATGAGGAAAGATGTGATGTGTATTTTTTATTGTACTGTAGAAAATATTTTTGAGTGCTTTTAATGAAATAAATAATTTATCCGTATTTTGTTGTTTTATTTCCTTCATTCCTTGAAAACATTTTAAATTATTCAAAAACCTCTATTACTCACAAAAAAACTTTCGTTACCTACATATTCTTCATAGAGAAATATTATATTCTTAAAATAAGTTTATATAAATTTAAATCTATAATAAATCAAGGCTTGGTTGATACTTTTGTTTTAATTAAGTTTAATATCAAATTTAACAATAACAGTAACGGTGACTTTAACAGTGACTGCGAAATGCAAGTTAATAATTACGTATTTTTTAAGCTTAGTAAAAATTATCAAAGAGACACAATTCAAATAACATCTCCTATTGTATTTGACGCTAGCTTTAACGTTAACAATAGCTTTAATCGATGTAACACAAGCGGTTATAGTTAGTGTTAAAATTGTGTCATCTATAAAAATTTCAAATAACTCACCACATATTTCCCTAACCGTTACTTTAACATTTTTATTATTGCTAAAGTACACCGTGCAACCCAGCCTAATTATTATTTTTTGTGCTCTATGTTATATGGAGATATGTGTATTATTTTTTTATCGTTTATTTTGGCAAGCTAGTTCAAAGAGAAAAATTAAAGCCTCGTTCATATGGCCACTGCAAGGCTACTGCATTGATTCATAAACTATTATAGTTGACCTTACCTAGTTGATATGAATTACCTAAATACAATTTTCAACCAGTAAATAGGTTAGGTATACCGTATAGTAGTTCTAAGATATTCTGTACCATGATACCTACAGTCTTGATGAATATGGATTAAAGTAGTCAATCTGATTATCGTACCACAGGGGTGTGGGTTCGTTTCTACTACCAGAAAATTTTTGTACTGTATAGTCGATTTTAGTATTAAAAAAACTACTGGTGTATTAAAAAAATGTCTCTAAAAACACCTCATTTAATGTTCTAGATACGTTTTCAATTTCTTGGCAATTTTTATATTTGATATTTAGGCAGAGTATGTAACTTATCATGCATTAAATTGGACAATAACATTTTAAATAGAGCTTCGTCACGAAATCGTAGGTGTATTTGTTATAAAACTTGTATTAATAATACTTTTTTTTATCAGTCCACTGTATAAGTTTTCCTTTGTTGGAACTAGATGGCGCTGTTTTTGATTTACTTACATATTTCATTTCCAAATTAATCCAATGAATGAACGAGTTATTTTGTAACTAAATCTGTTCAATTTTTTTAATTTTCTTCTAGCCCAAAATTTGATATTCATCAATCTTGATAGATTAAAATTATCTCATGTTATATTATTACCTCTGTGTATGAACTTAGAACATTAGTTTTATTGGAATCAGTCCAGGAAGTTCCAGTGGCAACATTTAGATTGACAATTTTCTAAACTCTCTTCGATGATTGTTTTCATTTTTCAATATAGAAGTTACATTTTTATAGTATGTATTAAAAATCAGGTCAGTAAGAGGACATCTCTGCGGTTTCAAAAACTTATTTTAAACTTGCTATGCCTGAAGAGGTTTATAATTTATTCCATAGTTATAATTATATTACTATGTAACTACATAATATGGATAGGTATAAACTTCTGAAGTTCTGAGGAATAAAACAAATATAAACTTGCACATTTCATGTATATTTTTTAAATTGACATTTCACTACAATATATAAATACAAAATCGAGCTGTATACTTTGTCCTTTTATCGAGAAAATGACAAAATAGTACACTTGATTATACGGAAGTCGGACCACTAAGTTTAAAAATGTACAAAACACATCACAAATTCAAAACCGTTACGGACTTATGAAAAAAACTATACAGCATTATCAGCATAATTTAGATTGACAAAAAAATGTTTTAAAATAAAACATAAGAATTAAAGGTGTCATAATCAGTAAAATAAGAAATAGATTACCCAACTCTTATTCAAAAATATCCTTTTGCAATATCCCAACAGCTTTGAATTCGTAACAAATATATCAGCAACATGGTACAATAAACTTTTAAACGTTACGCACTCGATACAAAGACATTGCACCAAGACTTCGTACATTCTAGAAGTTTATCTCAGTTCATTTTGTTTCCCAAGTTGCTAATTGAAGTATATATTTTGAAGTCCAGCGACCGTCATTCCTATGTCCAAATAGATTCGGGCATGAAGACGAATCGTGAAACTAGAAGGTTCTTAAATCTATGAGAATATTATCAATAACAATAAGACACACATTTCCTTAACTACGATATTGTGAAGAATAAATACATTTCTGAACAATCAGGGTTTATGATTTAACACGGATATAAATTAACGTCAGTTAAATGCATTTCTATGTACAACGAAAAGCAATATTTCATTCATGTATGTACTTATTTTCTAATTTCATTGTGTAGAATTCGTAAAATCTTAAATATGGATAATTTGTATAATATTGAAGATAAAAACAGGAAGTATATAAAACAATATTTATACTATACTGGCCGAGTAAGCATGATTCAGGCTAAAATTATTACTACAATAAATAGATAGAAAAACAAATTTACTTGGTTGAAAATAGATTATATAAGAAAAAAAAAAACAGATATATATTTACTAGAAAAGGTATACAATATTTGTAAAATTATCTTATTTTACAATTTAAGAAAATGCACCGCATTTTTGTCCAGTGTATATTTGTCAAAGTAATGTCAATAAATTTACCAAGACTAGATAATATAATTATTGGACGTTTTCTGCTATTTTTGTCAGTAATAGCAGTAAAAATAGGAAACAAAAATGCACCATAGGATAAAACCAAATGTGGAAGATTTAAAAAGTTTTCGACACTATTGATTTTATAGTAAATCCAAATATTAATTGGTTTTTGAGCACCTAATACAAATCTTATATTACATATTGGCTTGATAATAGACACGATTTGTAATAATAAGAAAAATCTCAATATCTATGTCAAAAAAATTGAAAAATACATAGTATAACTATGTACAGATACACAATTCAGAAAAATTTCTAGAGCACCTACATTGTGCCTTATATTGTCATTTAATAAGGTAACTCATAATAATTTACCGCGACCGGTGTTGACTTTGTATGTACAAGACAATTACGAGCTAAACTTAAAGTAATTATTTAATAAATATTGTAAGATCTTAGTCGTAAGAACGCGTGGATTCTCCGTTGTGACGAGCCTCGTCTCCACCGTTCTGACATCAGTAAACCTGGAAAGATATAAATTATGATTAGTATTGTTTTCGTAAAATAAAAAGCAATCTTTATTAAAATGAGATTTTATCTAGTAGATATTGACACTTATTTCCTATAAATAAATCAGATTTTCTTGCAACCATGGTAGGATTAAGAGTTGGTACCAACTTACTCTTACTTGTTATATGATAATATTAATTTTCAATATATAGTTCTATCTTTATTTTTATTAAAGCAAAAGATTTTGATTTATTCTATAATACAACCAATTAACATAAATATAAAGACTACGACACATGAAAATCGGTCACCACGCAAAAATACTTTATTTTCCCGTATGTTTCTCCTAAAGTAACAACATATTTTAATTGAAATAATTGAATGAGTGTACCTTAACACCATACGCCATTTCATAGCCTCCCTTGCTTTGCATCTGATTCTGTATGGAGTGGAGCAGCGACGACGGCATGTCGACGTCTGTTGAGCCTGAAATAATATAATAAACCCATTTAATATTCAGGTCATTTATTATGTACATTGTAGAAAATGCGTTATATGTACGTGGAAGTATATCTATTAAACTTTAAACATATTTTATTTTATTTCTATCAATTATTATATGTAAGAAATAAGAATATTTTAAGTTATTCTAAAGGCGAAGTGAAGGTTAGAAAATAGTACATTATAAAAATAAATGATAGGTATGTTTAATGTGCTCATTTGTAACAAAATACATTACATTTACAAACATTTAGCAAATTTATTTTAGTTTAAATTGTCCCCAGAACTTCAACGTTATCAAGTACTTTAAGATCACTACCTTCTAACTCGTTTAAAAATGTCTTATCGTTGTAAATAAATCCTTGATAGTTTTCTAAAACTTGCTATTTATTACAATATTCAAAATTGCATTCAAATATAAAGTTATCTAATTCCCTGTATGATAAAATGTACAAGTGTACTTTTCTTAGTGTACTTACAATATACAGTGCTATTGACCGCGAGGTCGAGTCGTGGTCACAGATAGCGTACCGTGTGATCGGTATAATCTAATTCTCAGTTTATTAATACAGCTATAGAATATTATAACATATTTTTAGATATTGCTCCAATTTACTGAATCCTAAAAAAATATAAGTCAGGATAGAATAGCCAGAAATATTAATAATTAATGTCTACAAAATACGATATTTAGTGTTTAATGCTATAATACCTAGTAAATTATAGTAGCTATCAATGTTTATCTATAATATCTCCTTGATAATATTATCTTACTTTGGATATCTTATTTTCTTACAATCACATTTCACCGATCATACCGAAAATTGCATTACGCAATTCACAGCGTTAGAAAACGACAAAAGGTTCTCAATTCGTATACTTATTTATTCCCAAACTAGGCCTCATTATATACAATTTCCATCCGAATAAGACTTCACAAATCACAATATTAGCAAAGACAACAATATCCATAACAAGCTGATAATAGTTCACCTTCATACATTCGTGCTATGCGTCAAAAGCACTTAACTAATTTTATATAATATCACGATACTCCAGGGCCACTCCTGCTGACGTGACTCTCAATAATGCCTTCTAATGAAAGCCATTTATCTTAATAACTAGCTTTTATCTGACTATTTGCGGGTAATTAAATATTAAACGAAACCATGCATCATTTTTTTTTTAACTTTTTCACTAAACAAGTTTTGTTAATTCTAACAAGAGCTGGTATTTTAATTAACATATAAACAATAAAAGTATGAATAAAGAAAATCTTCCAATTTACATAACAAGGTTTGAAAAAACAAGATTTACAATTTACATAAACATAAGAGAAGAAAGAACATAGGCTACCCTTTATCAAATCACCACGCGGGCGAAGCCGCGGGCGGAAGCTAGTCTGGAATAAGTTTTATATATGCATATCACAACACTAATGGAAACATTATTATTAATTAAGCCATGAAATAATAAATTAAACATACAAATAACTTCTTTATCTGAATGCACTTCGTTAATTATGTCATTATCGGAATATCCTTTAGGGAAAATGTTTCAATAAACTACAACCAAATATAGACGAATAAACAAGACATAACATTAAATCATTTTAAAGAATACAGGTTTTTGGCCATATGGCTCACGGAAATAGCTATGTATTTTAAAGAAATTAAATAAAAAAACTACGTACATCATTGCTTTATAAGTGATGCAATTCAGGGTTATTTTTCAACAAACGACCTCAAGTTTAATTTCGACTGATGACAATTCTAAATTCTAGGTTATTTATTATCCTTAATTTGTGTGCTATTTAGTTTTTTATGCAGGTCAAATAACTCTGTGTCGATTTTTTTGACATGCCAAGTGGCCATAATACATGATGATTACGCAAGTGTACGACAGGAAATTTTTTCTCATTCTCGAGCTTCCTAAAGATAACCAAAGCACGACCCAAATATCAATCTAGTAATATGTTAAAATATATAAGTAAATATTTGAGATGAGAGCATTTTTAAAGATGTTCAAGTTTAAAAAAAATAATCTTATGCGAACGTTGAACGCTTGAATGTTTTTAGAAAACCAAATGATGATTAACCACAACAGTAATCACTTCTTATAACCAAGTATTTTGGTAAAATATTATATATATATCTATATAAAATCGAAGTTAAATTATATTTCGGAGGACTAGAAGATAGTCCTATCTATCCTCTAATGGGTAGTAGGTTTATGGCATTGGAAATACTCGATGATCTACAAGAAAAATATCAATTTTTTCATGTGAAATAATCTTTTATTGACAATAGAGTGTCATTGGGTAATCGGTGATGTTCTTACTGTTTTACTAGCATTAGAATTATTTTCACGTATTTCACTTCCATGCTAGTGTTGCCGCTCGATAGTCCACTATCGATAGTCTATCGATTAACTATCGATAGTTGGGGAAAAGCAATAGTATCGATAGCACTATCGATACTATCGATAGTGTCGATACTATCGATAGTATCGATAGTCCTATAAGCGTAAATACTATCGACACATAGCAATACCATCGATAGTATCGATACTATCGAAGCTCAATATCGAACGAACTATCGATACTATCGATAGTGTCGATACTATCGAAGCTCAATATCGAACGAACTATCGATACTATCGATAGTGTCGATACTATCGATAATATCGTCCCATCGATAGTGACCTTAGCTATAGCGATAGCTCAAAACTATCGATAGTATCAGTACTATCGATAGTATCGATTGTAGTTGCAATATTCAGTAGCAATAGTATCGATACTATCGACAGTATCGATAGTATAGCAACTATTGGCAATCAATACTATCGATTTTATCGATACTATTGCAGTTCATCAATAGTATTCCATGATTAACGCTATCGATAGTATCGATAATATCGATACTATCGATAGTGCTATCGATATTCTGACTTATTTTCAAGGTCAACTATCGATAGTCAAACTATCGATAGTTCGGCAACACTATTCCATGCATACAACAGATAACAAACAAATAGCATTTATAAGGAAAATTGCTATAATTGCATCCATCAAAATAAAGTGATTGTGATTTGTGACCTATGGGTATATTTAAAATACGTTTGAAAGGTATGTCTAATCTCAAGGTCGATAGCGACGCAAGGCAAATTATGTCTGCAAACAACATTAGTGAAAAAAAACTTGGTCACGACGTTGTTTTCATAATTATGAGCACAGATTAACAACTTTAACAGACAATTATATTATACTATATTATAGCATTCCATGCGCGGTTTCACCCGCGTTGTCTAAAACTTAACAAATTATAATATACAAGAACCACTCTATATCTATTAAAAAAATCTCAGTTTCAAAGATCTGCGGACGGACGGACGCGGGTAGTGACTTGTTTTATACTATGTAGTAATGTTTATGTCCCATATAATGCTGATATATTAAAGTATTTAATTTTTTAAAAGAGTATTTAATTTATTTCTATTATTTTGCAATAAATTAGCGAATAACGTAAACAAAATTTGACCTCCTTTTGTGAAAAAATAATGAGTTGGGCTTAGGTAGACATAACAAAGATTGTGTTTACATAATTTATCTGTATTTTGTATTAAGAACACGTTGTTAATACTATCTATACATATATATGTACCTAAAAATAATATATCAATCAGCAGTTTAGATCTGGTGTCGTATGTGACTAGACATTCTCCTGATTGTTGTTTGAAGTGTTTAAATTTTTTTAAATTAAAGTTTTTGCTCACCGCGCCCGTGTGGATTAGAACTCGGATTTCTAATTCGATAGTCCGACCCTACGACAGCGCAGCTATTTATGCTAAGAGACTCCGCGCGAAATACGTGAACGCTTATCTACGTACGTCGTATAAGATTTGTGTGGTGTCCCCAACCTTCGGTATGAATAATTGTAAGCGCTGCAACGAAAAAGTATCTGATGGCGCTCTTTGTTCGAGCTGCCGTAACACTTACCACTTCCACTGTGCGACGTTATCTGAAATTGGCTGGCGGAGACTTGGCACTGAACGACAAAATTCTTGGTGCTGTCCTGACTGTAGAAACTCTGTCTCATCCGGTGACGCCGTTAAACCTAGTACTGAGCCTAATTCCTATCAGTCATCTTTGAATAGGATTGAGGAAATGCTATCACCGCTCTCTACTCTGCCGGAAAAGGTTGAAAAGTTAAGGAGTGATTTGAACGACTTAACGAGCAAAATAAATGCAAATGTGATTGAAGATTTATACAAAAGACTGGAAGATATAGACTGCAAGTTATCCATAGTTGACAGACTTAACGAAGATATGAAGAAGTTAAAGTCTGATATGAAGGGATTTGGAGAACGTTTTCAAAGGTCCGAAGTTGAAGCAGCTAAGAGTCGTAACACTATAAATACTCTTCTAGCGAAAATATCTGCCCTGGAACTTGAACAAGGTCGCACAGAACAAAAGAATAGATTTTTAAATGTGGAAATTATCGGTGTGCCTGAAGAATCAAATGAAAATTTACAAAAAGTATTCCTTCGTCTAGCCTCTGCTATTAGCTGTAACCTCAACCAGGAAGATGTTGAATTCATTACAAGGGTTCAATCATTCAGAGACAAGAAGGACAGCCCACGTAAGATAATAGTCAAACTGAAAGACAAAGCCACAAAGGATACTTTGATCAATAACTTTAAAAAGTCTAACAAAGTAAAAGGCATAACATCACATGACCTTGGTTTCACGGGTAACTCCCTGAAGATATTTATTAATGAACATCTTACAATCGCTAATAAATTATTACTTAACAACTGCAAGCAACGTGCCAAAGAAAGAAACATAAAGTTCGTTTGGATCAGAAATTGCACCATTTATTTACGCGCTAATGAGAAAGCGCCGGCGAAGGTCATAGCTTCGGATGAAGACCTGAAGAATTTTTTAGAAACCTGCCCTTAACCATTTATTTCAATAGCAATTTACTTCTTTTAGATATGTTATTAATTTTAAGTTTTGATCATGCCCTACATAATATTACATACGCTTTTATATCTTCAGTATCTACCACTTACAATTTTTTAACACACTTATACACTACACAATACAAATACCTTTTAATTTACATTATACGTGAGCTCTCAATAAATTATTTTACGTCAACTTCATATATAAATAATTATTATTACGACTTCATTATAAAAGGTTCCGCTCCCCTGTACTGCATTACTTTTTTCAGAACTGCCCGCAATGTTTTTAACAATTTTTGTCATGTTCCGATAGTTTTATTCTATAATTATTATCTTTATAATATTCATGTGAATAGTGTAATATTACTAAAAAAACTTAAGATAGGTATATGTATTGCCGCGATAATACTTTATATAACTTGTAAGTTGATATTATTTCGATTTAATCGATTACTTCGCTATTGTACTTTACTTATATTTAAATTGTTTTATACTTGTTCTCAATGACTTCCAAACGTAATTTTATTAACATTTATTACCAAAACACTCGCGGCTTGCGAACTAAATTACCGGAACTGCATAAAAATATCGTATTAAGCAATTATGATATTATTATCTTAACGGAAAGTTGGTTGTGTGATGGAATTCTTGACTCAGAGATTTCTGATTCTCGCTATGACGTTTTCAGATTTGATAGGAAACATAAAATGAAAGGCGGAGGCGTTGTTATATGCGTTAAAAAAGCGTTTTGTGGTTACTTAACTCAAAATATTGTGTGCGGTAACGTGGAAAGTGTCTGGCTAACTATACCTGGTAAGTCTTTTAATTGTCAATTTGGTAAAAGTCAAGGTGACCTTCACATTGTTGCTGTGTACTTGCCTCCTAATTCTGATTTGCCTGGTAATATAAGATCTTTAAACGCAGCGTTACTGTCCTTGTATGAATGTTACCCTAATAACAAATATTTGATAGTGGGCGATTTTAATTTGCCGTTTATTACTTGGTTGAAGGATCACTCTTTTAATATTACAGATCCCTGTACCAATGATCTTTTAGATGCCTCTCTGGACCTAATGAATTTAACAACCTTAATGGGGGCTAATCAATACAACCTTTCACCTAACTGTTGTGGTAATATTTTAGATCTCGTGTTCTCTAATTTATCTATTGATTGTAATGATATTATTTCCTCCGATTCCCTAGTCAATATTGATCGATACCATCAACCATTTGTAATTACAATAAAAGATGTTTATATACAACCGTTACGTTTCCAGTTTTCAAAAATAAAAAAATTCTATAAGGCTGATTATACTGCAATAAATCGTGAAATTAGTAAAATAAATTGGACTGACGTTTTAAATTCCGCATCTATTAATATTTCCATCGATAAATTTTATAATGTTTTAAATTCTTTAATAGAGAAATACGTACCGTCTGTTAGGATTTCATCTCGTCGTCAATATCCGAAATGGTATACGCCTGCATTAATTAATTTAATAAAAGAAAAATATAAGTTTCACTTTCGTTGGAAGAAATACAAAAATCCAAACGATTACGCATCTTTTTCACTGCTTAGAACTAGAGTAAAAAAACTTCAGGACGAAGCGTACTTAAAATACATTTTACGTTGTCAAAAATCTATTAAAACCACGCCTAAAGAGTTCTGGACGTATATTAAAGACAAACGAAATAACTCTAGTTACCCATGCAGTATGATTTTCCGTGAACGCAACCTTACTGATGGTAACGACATTTGTTCAGCGTTTAGTGAATTTTTTTTATCCGTTTTTCAATCCGATGATAATTCTGACCCAATTACTACTGTAGACGATTTTGAGCTTGCTGATAGCCTCTGCTCAATCACAATTAAAGATCAGGAGATTATTAAGCTATTTCGGGATTTGGACTATAGAAAGGGAGCCGGAGCCGATGGCATACCGGCTGTCTTCATTAAAAACTGTGGAACTAGTCTTAGAACACCTTTACGCATACTCTTCCAACGTTCCATAACCGAAGGTATTTTTCCAGACTTATGGAAAAAGGCTTTAATTGTGCCCATACATAAAAAAGACTCGAAGAAAGATATAACTAACTATAGGGGCATATCACTACTTAATATATTTGCTAAAATGCTGGAAAAACTAGTATACCAAAAAATCTACACTCATACACTTAAATGTATTCCAACTAAACAACACGGTTTTATTAAATCACGGAACGTTACTACTAACTTATTAGACTTAACACATTACATAAATAACAACATGAGTGAAGGAGCACAGGTCGATGTAATTTACACAGATTTCGAGAAGGCATTTGATAGAGTAAGTCATAATGTTCTTATCCGTAAGTTTTATGCGGTGGGTATCAGGGGTGATCTTCTCAGATGGATAGAGTCTTATATCAGGAACCGCAGTCAATCGGTGATTCTAGGGGGGTTTAAATCAGATTTTGTTGATATTACTTCGGGCGTCCCGCAGGGATCGCATCTCGGTCCCTTATTGTATAACATTTACTTATTCGACATTGGTAACTGCTTTGTAAATTCTAATTTCTTACTTTATGCTGATGATAAAAAAATATTCAGAAAAGTCACTTCCTCTTACGATTGTCAATGTCTTCAAGATGATCTTAATAGATTAAGTGACTATTATAAATTAAATAAAATATCAATTAATATAAAAAAATGCCAAAAAATAAGTTTTACCCGTAATAGAAATAATAATATTATTTGTTTTGATTATAAAATTAATAGTGAATCTATACCTGCTGTTACTTCAGTAAGGGACCTAGATGTGATTCTGGACGTCAAACTTGCATATCGTACGCACGTGGATTTTATTGTTCATAAAGCCTACAAAAATCTAGGTTTCATCTTGCGACAAGCTGATCCATTTAACGACATTACTTGCTTGAAAGTTCTTTATTTTGCCTACGTACGTAGTGTTCTCGAATTTGCAAGTGTGATCTGGCGACCGCAATATAAATGTCACATTAAAAGATTGGAAGCGATACAAAAAAAAAATTTGTGAACAAAATGAATTATAAAACAAAAAATTATTCGTTAAATTATGAACAGGCTTGCGCACATTATGGGTTAAATACTTTGGAGGATAGGAGAGATATAATAGACATTATGTTGTTATACGATATCGTGAACAACAAGTTTGACTATTCCACAGCGTTGGAAAATATAAAGTATCTTGTACCCACACAGCGTACTCGCCACACACGCCTATTCCACGTGCCGGCTACATCAACTAATTATCTAAAAATGTCACCGTTCCACAGGCTCCCGGACATTTATAATAAAAAATTTTCTTCTGTGGATCCCTTCTATTTATCACGTTCTAGCTTTAAAAAGCAAATTTTACAATTAATACATACTGAAGCTCAGCTCACATAATAATATAATACATTAGCTTTTAACACTCACACATTCTCATACACGCACTTTCACACACACACACACACACACACACACACACACAATCACATCCTACTTACATTAAATTGGTTTTAATTTATTTGAATTCGAAGATATTTAAAACATTTCCTTTCTTTATAAATACTTATTGGGCTTGATCAATGCTTACTTATACCTACAAAAAATTAAAATCTTTTCTCTTATCATTTGTAAAATTCTTATACTAGTATTTGTTCACATACGTAAATTATTTTTACTACCTATTGGTGTACCTTTTAATTGGCGTAGCTTAGTATTTATTCATCTCAAAAATTGTATCACTAGCTGTAAGGTACCTTATAATAAATAAAATAAAAAATAAAAAAATTAAACATGTTTAAAATATTTTAATTGTTTTGTTTTTACATGTTACAAAAACATACCGGCCGAATTGATAACCTCCTCCTTTTTTTGAAGTCGGGTAATAATTGATAAGTGTCGCCTAGATATTTATAAGCTTATAAACGTGAAAGTGTCTGTCTGTATGTCACACTTTTCACGGTTAGGTATGGCTAAATAGCTGAACGAAATATTATAAAGATTGGCATTGCGTTATATTTTGTGAAACTTTGCATTGAGGAAGTGAAATAAGTACTTACGTGAAGTGAACGAGACAGACAAACAGAAAGTAGGTACCTAGGAAATAATTTTAATTCGCATTTTGTCTTTATCTCTGTGAACGCATGGTAGAGACTAGGGATGTAACGATACCGATACCGATACCGATATATCGGCCGATATATCGGCAAAGCCGATATATCGGTATCGCCGATAATAAATCAACCGATACCGATATTTTTTTATTAAATTCTTTCTTTTCTTTTATGCTTTTGCATTGTATTCATTCATATTGTTTTATTTCTGTTTCTGTAATAGTGTTAAGGAAGAGCGGAACCTCCTGACACAAGCATTTTATTTGCTTACTAGGAATGTTCCAATCACAAAGGAGATGGTCCAAAAAAAAACCCAGAGTCGATTTAGACAAATTGGGTATCAATGGCTTTATTATATTACACAATTTACCCCACCGAAAAATTTATGCCCATATCCATGGGGTATGAGTGTTATAGGCTAACAAAGTATATATGGAAAAATCATGAGTAACTTGTTATTTTTACCAGTTTTTACAACAGCAGTATACTATTAAACCATCCATCAGCCGAAGGACGTCAACTGCTGGACATAGGCCTCCCCTAAGGTTTTCCACTGCGATCGGTCCTGTGCCACCCGTATCCAGCGGCTACCCGCGACCTTCACCAGATCGTCGGTCCACCATGTGGGGGGCCTACCAACACTACGTCCTCCGATTCGCGGCCGCCATTCGAGGATCTTTCCGCCCCAACTGCCATCGGTCCTGCGAGCAATGTGCCCCGCCCAGTGCCACTTAAGGTTTGGGATTCTGAGAGCTATGTCGGTGACTTTGGTTCGTCTCCGGATCTCCTCATTCCTAATTCGATCACGGAGGGAAACTCCAAGCATAGCTCTCTCCATCGCCATCGGTCCAGTAGTTTCGGAGCCTAAATAATTGAAATAAATAAATATATTTCCCACCATTTTCTTTTTTTTTTAATAAATAAAAATAACTGAAAAATAATATGAGACAAAACAGGTAAAGCCAACCGTAAAAAGATGTTACACCAAAAGGAACTAATAAGTGTCCAAAAAATCTAAATCATTAAATGTCTATTTTTGTTATCAAATCTTTCTGCGGTTGACTGTACAATGAGCTACACAAACACACACACACACACACACACACACACACCCATGCAGACAAATACACAAACTTACATTGACATGTCTTGTAAAGTGGTAAAAATAACAAGTTACTCATGATTTTTCCATATATACTTTATTACCCTATAACTGTTATACCCCATGGATATGGGCATTAATTTTTCGGTGGGGTAAATTGTTAAAATAAATAAATAAATAAATAAAAATCATTTATTTGTTTCATAACACAGTGTAGTACAATAAGTTTGAATACAGTAAAAATTGCATATTAAAACAACGGGCACGTAATAGAGATACACTAGTCCCCACACTAGGATCCCCTGTGTTGTGGGAAACTAGTCTCTTCCGTTGTTACAGAAATATATTTTGATTTTTTTTTAAATTTAAGACTATTAATTATTATACATTGCAGTGTAAGAAGTACTTATAAAGAAACAAAAATAAAATACTTAACAAACTCCAGTGTATGAGTGAGTGAGTGTGTGTGTGTGTGTGTGTGTGTGTGTGTGTGTGTGTGTGTGTGTTGTGTGTGTGTGTGTGTGTGCGTGTGTGTGTGTTTTATTTTTCACTGACAAGCAAAGCTTCAGTTTCACTATAATTTAAGTTAAGTAAAAATTGTTCTAATTTCTTTTTAAAAATATATATTGATGCATTTACTATATTTACATTTAATCTTTTAATAAACTTATTGTAGAGGAAAGGGCCCCTATAACTATAAAAACGTTTGACAAAATAGGTATTACATTTCGGAAGCGTGAAATTGACTCGTCTTGGGGCTCTTGATATTGGTGCAAAGGTTTGCTTTGACATTTTGTGAAACTTTTGTGCGGTAGCCAGAATGTAAAGTTGACGGACTGACAGAACTTTTGCGTCGGCGTATAGTGCAGAAGTAGCGTACCGAAAAGGTTTCTTGTAAGCAACTTTGAGTATTGCCCGTTGAGCGCGCTCAATTTTAAGCATCAGGGTGAGACCACCGCCTCCCCAGACTGAAATGCAATAAGAAATAATGGATTCGCAGAGTGCTTTGTAAACTAGTTTTATTGTATGAGCATCGGCAACTGAACGTAATTTTTTAAATATGTGTATAAGCTTTCTAATCCTGGAGGATAGTGTATTTATCTGAGGTTCCCAGGAAAGTTTGGAATCAATAATGACTCCTAAATATTTGATTTCGTTAACTTCTACAATTGATGGACATGCACAAAAAGAAGAGTTTGTGCACGAATGGATTCGAAGATCTAGCGTCGTAGGTGGGGCAGAGCGACTCGTTATACTGAAACTAATGAATTTAGTTTTGTCAATATTCAAGGTTAAAAGGTTGTTCTGTAACCAAGAAGCGACAGTAAGAAGACCATTTTGAGCTACAGCTTTTACTTCATTCCAAGAGTCAGAATAAAATACGAGAGCTGTGTCATCAGCAAAAGAGAACAAATTGGTATATATAAGGGAAAGGGAGCAGAGATCGTTCATGTACATTAAAAATAATTGTGCAATATAATAAAGCCAATGATAACCAATTTGTCTAAATCGACTCTGGGTTTTTGGTCCACACATTTTTGGACCATCTCCTTTGTTTATGTAAAGGAAAGAAATAAATAATTTTGAATTTTTTTTAATTTCTAACGTGATAACGTTTTTAAAATCGTTTTAGTCGGGTGACATGTTCATAAACTTGTGTCACACCAAAACCTCACGAGCGCGAACGCAGGTATAACGAGAGAGAGACGGACCGATCTCCCGTTTCATCTCGAGCGCTGCCACTGCATTATGTTATCACGTACGTAAACATCTCGATCGTAAACCTACTTTACAAACAACCAATTTTTTTGATATCAAAAAATTCAAAAACCCGCGCCCAATGAACGATGCGGGAGGCCGGAGGCCGCCCGCGCGTGCGCACTTTGTTTTCTGAAAAAACTCTACCAATAGTAAGCTTTTATTAGGTACTGATTGTATGTGTATTACTTAAAGTTTAGCTGACTTTGTAAAATAATAATACTAAAATAAATGGTTTTGTTGTTTTTTGATTTGGCATTTTTATTTAAAAGAATACGATTAACAGTTGTCTCTGTTAAATGTTAGTAACTTTTTATGCATAATTCACTATTTATTTTTCTACCAAGCCATCGATATCGGTATCGGTATCGGTATCGCCGATACATTACCACAAATATCGGTATCGGTATCGTATCGGCAAAATCATGTATCGTTACATCCCTAGTAGAGACCATTATGCTTAGAATAACTGCATAATATGTACGTTTATACGAATTTTTACCTTTAGTTTGATTTTTTCATAATTAAAAATAATAACAATTTTTGAATTAAGTTTGACGTAAAGAACGTCACTAACCATACTCAAATCAAAATGCTTCTTGTATCTGACATAAGCTTTCTCAAACCTTAACCAAATCAATTTTCAATTCAGAAACCGGCTGTTAATCTCTCAGCAAGACAAACAGAAGCATTGCGTAAGATGAGTACAGCAACAATTAAAACGTTTGAGTCCATTAATAAAAGGTAATTGAAAAGCCCGATAAGCCCTCCCTGTAATTAATTAGTTCGTACGTGTCATATTCATTCCGTAAAACGATACCGCATGTGTTGCGAAACATTTTAATTATGTTTATATTGTGCTGACGGAAAATTCACTATTTATATTATTATTTTAAACTAGCGGTCCGCCCCGGCTTCGCCCGTGGTACATATTTACGTTTTCTCTACATAAAAACCATCCTCGTACTTCAAGGAATATAATAAAAAAAGAATTATCGAAATCGGTTCAGCCGTTCTCAAGTTATGCGCTTACCAACACATTTTGGGATTCATTTTTATATTATACTAGCGACCCGCCCCGGCTTCGCACGGGTGCAATGCTGATACTAAATACACTACAGAAAAATTGTGAACGTTGTATAGGTATAAAAATATAGCGGCCCGCTCCGGCATCGCACGGGTATAAAATACATAGCCGGGCGGCCGCAAACGCTACGTCCCGCAATTTTTAAATCTGTAATATCTTCGAAAATATTCACTTAAATCATACGGTGTAAAGGGCCATATAGATCTATATTAAATGAACAATGTATCCATGGTATTTAATTGGTTAAGGATTAATGCTGTATTGGTTAAAATCGCTTCGAAAATTAGCCATTATTTGTCGTAAAAAGTAAATGACAAAAAAAAGTTATTGTGGGTTATCCATAAGAGATAGACATATACCATCGCGGACTTTTCTGTAGACCTTTTCAATGTGTATAATACTTAGTACATTATTTTGATAAAACTCGTAGGGTTCAGCCTGCGTTTGCAATGTAAGCGGAATAAATGTAATTTTTTACGACATCACATTAGAAACCTCAAAAATAACAGTACTTCTCCACTACTTAATGGATCTTATTATACATATAAACCTTCCTCTTGAATCACTCTATCTATTAAAAAAAACCGCATCAAAATCCGTGGCGTAGTTTCAAAGATTTAAGCGTACAAAGGGACATAGGGACATAGGGACATAGGGACAGGGAAAGCGACTTTGTTTTATACTATGTAGTGATAGATTATAATATATGTAATTAATTTCTTCATAGTATGACGCAAACGTTAGACATTATTTGGACATCGAAAGTCCTCAATCAAATTAGTAAATTTTAGCATATTAGGTAAGCATTTAACCTCTTTGATCTTTGGCTTTCCTTTATAGTTATGTATTCAAACTTTGCTATGGTAGTTTTCTTTTAAATTCCAAATCCATCCTTTTTATATTACTTCCTTATGAGTGTATCAGTTAGTTGTTACAGATTTTGTAATGTGTTGACTCATAAAATTTAGGTACTTACTTAATTTTTGAAATTTGCCAATCTTCAATCTTGCCAATTTGACACAAAATAGCTAAACGCTATACTTGAAAATAGGTAACTATTCGGCAAATGTTCAACGTACCATGAACCATCACATCTTTGGAATATTTTACAAACGTATTATAATTTATAGTTGAGTCTAAGGTCGATAACTCGATAGCTTCCAATAAAAAATAAAGTACAAACTACACACGACTATGTAGCGATGAGTCACTGGCACGGCGAACTTCAGTTTATTTTGGACTGGCAAGGAATGAATGTTCTCCATACGGAGTTAAATTCCAAATTTAAATATGTAATGACATTTCCATTGCCGCCCGCTCTTCCCGCGTTTTTATTTTATTTTTAAAGATGATTTTTCAATGTGCCAGTGATATTTACCACAGATAAATATTATGTTGTAAAAACATAGAATATATTTTACAGAATGAATATTTAAACAAAAAGAGCTTAAAAAACTCAAGGTTTTCAAAATTGAACCTGTAATTATGTAACATTTGTTATCACCGTTGTGGATGATTTCAAGTTTGCATAGCGGTAAACCGTAAAACAAGTTTTTAATGAGTTTCATTTGTAGCGAGGTTGGTAAATAATAAATATTATGAAAAAGCATCATTAATTCCAAGTTTAAGAGATAGAGTTGATGCTTTTCTTCTCAAGTTCGGTAATAAAATTGGTGCAATTTTTATTGAATCGAATACATAATTAGAATTCATTCCTGCAATATATTCAAATGTGCGTCTGGCTCATTTATATTCTTCGAGTACCTACATGTTTGTGTTACGGGAGCATACAATAGTCCGTTTTCTTATGGGCATGCTTGTATGGAAAGGTATACATTTTTGAGTAAAGCAATGAAATTTGGTTCGAATGTTGTACTCGTCCACCTAAGCCCAAATCGCCTGGTAGCCAGTGTCTACTCCCCGGCAGAAGGGAGGGAGGGGGGGTTATAGAACAGAGCGCCTGGCGCTCGGAAAATAAATTCTGGCGGATTCATTTGGCCCTTTGAGTCGAGTTTGGTATCGTTATCAGGTAACTAGATGATGCCCGATTCATTCCCCATACCAGTTTTTTAGGGTTCCGTAGCAAAATATGTCACAATCTTTAAAATAATAAACTTTTGGCAGTGGCAAAATCCAAACAAACCAGTATATCTTTATATTTTTGTATCAAACTTGGTTTATAAAAAAAATACTGTCTGAAAGGCCATTTCATGCAGATTATAAAAACATTAACATGTAACATATATCTTACCATTTTCAATGTGAAATAAATTATAGAAAGTACAGGAACGTTCGTCAGCGCAGCGTAGGGGACGGCTAATAGACCCGAAAAATAAGCAATAACATAAAACAAAAACCAGTCAAGTGCGAGTCTGACTCGCCCATCGAGTGTTTCGTACTTATTTGTCCTATACCATGTTATCTTGTCTGGTAGGACCTGGTTAACTGATACACACACACTTTCGTCTTTATAATATTAGTGTGATTTTTAATCATCTTTAAATTATAAATGAAGTCAGGTAACATTGTTAAAAATAAAGATATATAATAATATAACGTTTTTGTATTAATAATAATGACAACCACCTCCACAATTACATAATTCGGTACATTTGAGCTGGCGTATAAAACACTTCAATCTGGAATTGCAAGATTTCACGCACCGACATCTTGTCAATTCAAAGCTTCTCTTTTCTTTTTATTTCAGATGGGCAAGGAATATTTTGATTTTTTTAGGTCCCTAAATATATACAGCCTGTAAAACTGCCCTTAAGGTGTGTTGTTTAAGAGCAGCTTCTGTGGGAGGCAAATTTTCGATTTGCCTGTCCGTTTTTGTGAAAAATTTGTTTGCGACCCTCATTTACTGTCACAGCGGGGTACAATGTGAAAAACAAACATGTACTTATAATAATTATAAAAAAATATAAGTTCTGGATAAGAGTATCCTTAAAATATCGTGACCGTCCTTACCTATCATGCATTGTAATCACAAACTTTTCAATTTCACTGTCTGCATATTTGCCACTGTAAAGTGCTTCAAATCCTCGTGTGACATTCGGATATGCCTTACATACCTCAAATGCATGTTTACTATAGTTCTTTTAGACCTTCTAGCTTGGAATACATGATATTCTGTACTAGCCATATCTGTCGACTGTTCTTAACATTATTTTGGCTACTACTACTATATCGTGTGTTCCAAAGCTAGAAGGTCTAAAAGAACTATAGGTACACATGCATTTGAGGTATGGAAGGCATATCCGAATGTCACACGAGGATTTGAAGCACTTTACAGTGGCAAATATGCAGACAGTGAAATTGAAAAGTTTGTGATTACAATGCATGATAGGTAAGGACGGTCACGATATTTTAAGGATACTCTTATCCAGAACTTATATTTTTTTATAATTATTATAAGTACATGTTTGTTTTCACATTGTACCCCGCTGTGACAGTAAATGAGGGTCGCAAACAAATTTTTCACAAAAACGGACAGGCAAATCGAAAATTTGCCTCCCACAGAAGCTGCTCTTAAACAACACACCTTAAGGGCAGTTTTACAGGCTGTATATATTTAGGGACCTAAAAAAATCAAAATATTCCTTGCCCATCTGAAATAAAAAGAAAAGAGAAGCTTTGAATTGACAAGATGTCGGTGCGTGAAATCTTGCAATTCCAGATTGAAGTGTTTTATACGCCAGCTCAAATGTACCGAATTATGTAATTGTGGAGGTGGTTGTCATTATTATTAATACAAAAACGTTATATTATTATATATCTTTATTTTTAACAATGTTGCCTGACTTCATTTATAATTTAAAGATGATTAAAAATCACACTAATATTATAAAGACGAAAGTGTGTGTGTATCAGTTAACCAGGTCCTACCAGACAAGATAACATGGTATAGGACAAATAAGTACGAAACACTCGATGGGCGAGTCAGACTCGCACTTGACTGGTTTTTGTTTTATGTTATTGCTTATTTTTCGGGTCTATTAGCCGTCCCCTACGCTGCGCTGACGAACGTTCCTGTACTTTCTATAATTTATTTCACATTGAAAATGGTAAGATATATGTTACATGTTAATGTTTTTATAATCTGCATGAAATGGCCTTTCAGAAAGTATTTTTTTATAAACCAAGTTTGATACAAAAATATAAAGATATACTGGTTTGTTTGGATTTTGCCACTGTCAAAAGTTTATTATTTTAAAGATTGTGACATATTTTGCTACGGAACCCTAAAAAACTGGTATGGAGAATGAATCGGGCATCATCTAGTTACCTGATAACGACACCAAACTCGACTCAAAGGGCCAAATGAATCCGCCAGAATTTATTTTCCGAGCGCCGGGCGCTCTGTTCTATAACCCCCCCTCCCTCCCTTCTGCCGGGGAGTAGACACTGGCTACCAGGCGATTTGGGCTTAGGTGGACGAGTACAACATTCGAACCAAATTTCATTGCTTTACTCAAAAATGTATACCTTTTCCCATAAGAAAACGGACTACAAGTGCTTTTGCCGCGAAAATATCGGATAGGTACCTAAATCACTAATTTCATAAATTCTTTCAACACGATACTTTAATATATTACATATAATCATATATTTTATTACTTTTTTATTATTAATTTAATTTTCTGTTTACTTTCATCAGTGTTTAAGAATAAAGATATAATTTATGAAATGATATTGTATTTAAAAAAATATAGCTCTATAGTTACAAGAATATAATTTATATTTTTCAATGATCAAACTTTGACAGATCTGTGTCAAAATGTTGTGCAAAGTTAGCTCATTTTTAAAACAGCCATTTGTTATTCTTTGAGTTAGTTCTTAGAAAACTCTTGACACACAAATTAACAATAAATTTAGTACCAATCGTATGCGTTTGAATGACTTTTGCAATTAGTTAAGGTCAATGAACGGTAAGATATTATATTACCTATACTTAGGTACTGCATGTTAATCGACTTACTAGATAGAAGGCTCTAAGATTAATATAGGGCATTTAATGTTAATAACATCTTGATTTGAATACCTCGGTGTAATAAATATTGTTTATTTTGCTTCGTTAATACATAAATAACTTCAGCTTTACGTAGAATACGTAGGTACCTACCAATTTAACGCAATAGGCAAAAGCAATTTATGTTTCATATCCTCTCAACCACCGAGCGGCCAGATCCGACCGCGACACAATAGATTTTCTATTGTGTCTGTGATTCCGGGGCCTGATGGAATATTATAAAATAATCCTGCTTATATTTATACACCTTATTACAAGCATCGTCTTTATGTCGTTCTTGATTGTTTAATTTATTAGTAAGCATGAAACAGACTCACTTTTCCTAAGGTTTTATCGATACTCATAACTCAACAAAACCAAATTGCAACACATCTAGGACCCTCAAAACTAACCCTACAAACAGTCACGTAGGCACAACTACAACCATAAAGGGTTCAAACTATTAAGCAAATACATGGGTATGTACGCTTTATTATAAGTAACACTATATACCAAATATATATATAAAAACATACAAGCAACTCAACACGGCTTGTATCACGTATATCGTCAACAATTTGAGCTATAAAAGGAAGAACCGGCATCACCGAAAAGGGACTGTACGTCAGTACGTGTGACTTGAATACGAATCAGTTTATATAACTAGTACGCTTGTAATCTTTTCTTTAGTTGGCAAGAAGTTTCTTTATAGACGATGTAGAACATAAATAAATAAATATTTCAGGACAATTTTCACACACGGCACGATCTGATCCCATACTAAGCCTAAGCTTGTGTTATGGAAACCAGATGGCTGATAAACATACATAAATATAATTTTAAATAAATACTTATATAGATAACTAGCTTTCCGCCCGCGGCTTCGCCCGCTTTGTCTAAAACATAATAAATTATATAATAAAACCTTTCTTTTGAATCACTCTATCTATTAAAAAACCGCATCAAAATCCGTTGCGTAGTTTTAAAGATTTAAGCATACATAGGGACATAGGGACAGAGAAAGCGACTTTGTTTTATATGTACTATGTAGTGATTAACACCCAGACACAGAGCAAACATCTATGTTCATCACACAAATATTTGCCCCGAGTGGTAATCGAACCTACGACCTCTGGCTTGGAAGGCAGGGCCACTACCAACCAAACCAACCAGTCAGACACACACACATATGTAGTTTCTGAGCTGATAACAGAATTTAATGAGGATATCTTTTAGAAAAGAAGATCACCCATTTGCCTAAAATAAAACTTTGTCTGTGACATGGATATGAAATGTTTCTGCTCCATAGGTACAACGTCAGCTAAAATGTTTAATATATACTTTATTATGATTTATAATATATGAATTGAATGTTTGCACCTCAATTTATTTTAGAACGTACACTTAGGGCATGAAGGCCGAGTGTTTGGTTTATTTTATTCTAATATTGTCTTTAAAGGTATTTTATAAGT
The DNA here is from genome assembly GCF_061535395.1 of Colias eurytheme. Taxonomy (NCBI): domain Eukaryota; kingdom Metazoa; phylum Arthropoda; class Insecta; order Lepidoptera; family Pieridae; genus Colias; species Colias eurytheme. Next base: position 3,562,533 of record NC_142999.1, on the reverse strand, counting down.
TACAAGGCTATATGGCGAATTTAGATAGGCTAGCATGAAAAATTATGCAAAAGAAAATGAATGGAAACGTTGTGAAACATTTCATCAATAGTTGGATTTTTAAGGCGACGAGTCAAACAATCAGAGGCACTTAATTTTATAATTAAAAACTTTTAATATAATTAAAAACTCAGTAATCAGACTTGTCTTCTACATAAGACATAAATCCCCCATAAATCATAAATCTTGTCCTGCATAAAAGATGCAGTCGATGTCTAGCCCATAAAAGTATTGCTACTACATTTATACGGAAAACTTGTTTTCTGCGTCATTATGTTTTTCCATGCATTCGCGATTAGATAAAACTTGAGATGGGAAGACGGGTTGGTAATTAGATAATCAGAATAAATAATACTTGGACACACTGGGTTATTTTATTTGTAAAAGGAGAGGTGTGACTAAACAGAATGGATGTTAATTTTCGTTAATATACCGGCTAAAGTACTGAGCATAATTATTTAACAAAAAGCATTTAAATATTAGTTTAGTTAGAAGCGTTTTTCGCTGGTTACAGATGATGTCTCATTAACTTAAATATAGTCCTTTCTAGAAGGTCTAATTATATACTAAAGAGCGTGAATTTTGTGTAGTTTGGTAATATTTAGACTAATTAGTTTAGGCACTGTTTTACATACGAATGATTAAGAAAATTCTAATTTTAATGTTACCACGATGTTATATAGGTCGTATATAGATATTATGAAAAGATGGACTGTGCATACAGGTACATATGTTATGTACATTTGTATCAAGAAATATTAAATTATACTAGCTTCCACCCGCGACTCCGTCCGCGCGGATGTCGGTCTTCGTGTGGATGGTTTATTTCTCTATTTTGAGTAACTCTGACAATAACATCTTATAAATATCTATTGGACTCAAATACGGCTAGGCCTATAATAATACCCAACGTGTGTTCGCTGTTCTACAGAACAACGTCTATGGATAAAACTGAAAAATTAAGATTATTTTTTTTCTTCGTATTTTTTCAGGATAAAAAGTATCCTATTTTACGCCCAGGATAATAAGGTATAATTATACCAAGTTTCATCGAAATTGAACCGTTAGTTTTCACGTGATGTCTTCACATACAGACAGACAGACAGACAAAAATTTTTTTAATCACATATTTGGGTTTGGTATCGATTCAGTAACACCCCCTGCTATTTATTTTTTCAATATTTTCAATGTACAGAATTGACCCTTCTACAGATTTATTATATGTAATAGATAACAATAACAATATATTACAATGGACGGCCCTATATAGGACGTTCAATAGCTATTGAAAGTTTATTCGTTGCTCTATGATTAATCTTGATTCTTTTATGCTATAGTACCTACAATTTGTTAAATAAATTTTTAAGAAGGAAGATTTAGATACGAATTTTAGAATATATAAATAGTAAAGAAGAAATTATTTTATTTTATAAAGCTTTGTATGGACAACATACACATGAGTATTGATTTGATTAACTTACTTCCCAGAATCTTACAAAATTACTTTGAAACCGGAATTAAAACAATTTCACTTTTTTATTTAATAAAATATATTCGATAATAGAAGATTGGTGAGTTTGAAGTCGAATACGTTATCCCACACAAAAACCAGACTTAAAAACGATTAACTACTTTATTGGAAATTAGTATGGTGGTTTTTATATATCCGTCGAAAGTAAAAGTTAAATTTATATTTAGTAATCATTTTTTAAGTGGCTTTTTTGCAAATAAATTTATAAGTATAATATGACAGTCACTTTACAATATATCCTTAATTTAATTAGGATATAGGTACCATTAAGGCATTAAATATCACATTCTTATAAAAAATCTATGTCTTGTCCTGATAAGTAAGTTCAAACTCAAACATTTATTTATTCAATTAGGCTTCTTCTAGAAACACTTTTGAATCGTCATAACATATTTTTAACATTTACCACCGATTCGGAAAGCAGCATCTATGGAGAAGAACCGGCAATAACTCCATAGTTGAGTAGTTCATAATGTATTTATGTAAATACATCAATAAGTTATATACTTCACACAATAAGCGGTCGTTAACATCGACACAAAGCGTACTTAAGTGAGATAATTCGATAATCGATGACAATTTTATCGATATACGGATGATCGGATTAACTCGATATCTCTTTGAGCAGCCACTTGTAAGCTTTCAAGGGCTTTAGTGATGTGATAAAGATTTCGAAAAAATATAAAGGGCTTATAAGCCGGTTGTTTCTAGAATAATGAGATTTTAACTTTTTAAAATTGTATTGTGTTTAATCGATAGATGCATCAACTTAGGGTCTTTAGTCTTTACATTATACGGTAAAAATACGCCACAAATTGATAACCTTTTGTCGTTTTTGGGAATGTCAGTTAAAAATTAAGAATACCTAAATATGTATTATGAGTATATATCGCGTATGTTTTTAAAAATAAGGATCTTACCTATGTGTCCAGTGTGTTGGAAATTAGTTGGCGCACTAATCATAGATCGGTCTATTCTCCGCCGAGTGCGCTGCGCCTGCGCGGCTGGCTGGTAGCAGCACGCGAACCACTGGAGCCACATTTCACTGCCCGTTGTTGCCATTTTTAAATGTCCACTTTACACTAACTTCAATGTTATACACGCAAAAGAGCGCGACACTGAATTTTTTTTATTTCACCAGTCACTGGCCACAAACAGTTTTATATTTTTCTGATTTTTTTAAATTGTTTGGTAATATTTCTTTTTTTTTGTCTTAAATTATGGCCAGTCCTGATTCTATTTTTAAAATGAGAACTGGCGGTCACTTTCGTGTTCAGCCACACAGAACTGAAGTTGTCTTGATGTAATCCGAAAATATATTTCGTTTATCTGCGAACGTCAGGCGGTGAGACAAGTCCTCGCTGATCTCTCATGTGCTGATAGTGTTGATCGCATGGTTCACAGATAACATCTGAAAAGAAATATTACAGTTTTAATAAATAAATAAAAAATAAAAAAAAAAAAAAATAAAAATCGTTTATTTGTTTCAAAACACAGTGTACAATCATTTTAGAATACACTAGTCCCCACACTAGGATCCCCTGTGTTGTGGGAAACTAGTCTCTTCCTATGTTACAGAAGTATTTTTAGTTTCTAAAAATTAAAAGCTATACATTGCAGTGTAAGAAATATAACAAAAAACGAAAAACGAAAATAAAATATTTAACAAACTCCAGTGTATGTGTGAGCGAGTGTGTGTGCATGTGAGTGTGTTTGTGTGTGTGCATGTTTATGTGTGTGTGTGTGTGTGTGTGTATGTGTGTTTTATTTTTCACTGACAAGCAATGCTTCAGTTTCACTATAATTTAAGTTAAGTAAAAGTTGTTCTAATCTCTTTTTAAAAATATATATAGATGCATTTATTATATTTACATTTAATCTTTTAATGAACTTATTGTAGAGGAAAGGGCCCCTATAACTATAAAAGCGTTTGACAAAATAGGTATTACATAGTTAATTAAGAATTATTTTTAATAAAAATAATTCTTAATTAACTATTGTAAACAGCTGCGCCTAATTTGTTTTCGTTAAGGTAAACTCATTATATAGGTAATATCATTATGTAGGGAAGAAAACAATATGACTCAGTTTTAGAACGGCATTATTAGGTGTGATAACATGTTTACGGTTATACTTTCAATATTATTATAATCATGTGTGTCGATTTAATTATCATCATCATCAATACATATAATAAAATTCTAGAAAAGTGGTGTCTGTACAATGAAAATATGTAAAAAAAAATTAGCAGGGGTTATTACTAAATCGATCCCAAACCCAAAACTGTTGTTAAAAAAATTTTTGTCTGTTTGTCTGTTTGTCTGTTTGTCGGTTTGTCTGTTTGTCTGTATGTTTGAACACGCTAATCTCAGAAACAGCTTATCCGATTTAGATGCAGTTTTCACTAATATATTGTGGTAAGCTTCATTTAACATTTAGTGTTTATTTCATGTCAATCGGTTCATAAATAAAAAAGTTATGACCATTTAAGTAATCACAGCGAACATTTGCTAAGGCATTCTATACATGAATTACTTTATTACGTAAATTATACGCTAAAGTTATTCCTTGACATGTCCAGATGATCATATCGAAAGTCCCCAAGCGTGGGGGGGGGTGGTTATGCTGAGGGGGTAGTAGGGGGGGTCAAAGGACCTTTATTTAGATTTTTGCTCATAAGTCTAAAACCTGCACAAATAGCATTATGGTTACTTCTAGGTAAATTTTCTATATAAAAGGTCTTTGAAATTATGTCGTAGGTATTATATTTTTAACCCCCGACGCAAAAAGAGGGATGTTATGACCGCTATGTGTGTATTGCGTGTCTGTCTGTGCCACCGTAGCTCGCTAACGGGTAATACGAATTAGATGCGTTTTTTTGTTACATTAGTTGTTTATTATATTATATAGGGGTGAAAAAAACGCATGTTAGTTGTTAATGTAGGTTGTTAATGTAGGTTATACCCAAGTGATATATCAAATGAAAATAGACGACATGTTAACAATTAGTCAAATTTTATCAAAATCGGTTCATCCATTTATTTGATATAGGGGTAAAAGTGGGAATAAATAAATAAATTTTATCAAATATACTCAAGTGACTTATCTAATGAAAGACATGACGTGTAAAGTACAATAAGACATATTTTATCAAAATTGGTTCATCCATTTATTGGATATAGGTATAAAAGTGGGAATAAAAGTTGTCAAATAATATACCCAAGTGGCATATCAAATGAAAGGGCATGACCTGACGTGAGAAGTATGATGAGGCATATTTAATCAAAATCGGTTCATCCATTTATTGATTTATAGCGGTAAAAGTGGGAATGAATAATCGAATGTGGTCAAATAATATAATCAAGCGGCATATCAAATGACGTGTGAATTACAATTAGTCATGTTTTATCAAAATTGGTTAATCTGTTTATTACATATAGGGCACCTTAGGGCTGATAGTGGGGATAAATAATCCAAATGGAGTACCATACGAAAGGATATGACATGTACATAATATATAGGTATGATTAGACATGGTTTAGATCAAAATCGGTTCTGCCATTTACTAGGGGTGAAAGGGAAAAGTTGAAAGTCTGTGAAAGTAGAAGGAATATGGGAGCGGGAGAATAGCCACATCCTGGGAATTTTGAACTCTTCTGTACCTAAGTTTTATAGCTCAGTTTAGTAATAAATTTTACTAACAGTTCTTTTGTGTTATTATTTATTTTATTTCTTAACTTTATAATAATGTGTAAGTACTTATAATTTAGTTGTATATGATAGTACGTGTTTCAAGACGTGTTTACTCAATAATTGTGTGTTAAGTAGTAACTACTATGCAGTCACTATTCCACGCGGACGAAGTCGCGGGCACAGCTAGTTAATAACTACGTCTTTTGTCGTGACTCATGGCAGCTACAAATTCATTGTTTTACATTTATTAAGTAATACAAACATTGGGAACAACGTAAAAAGGGCTGTCTTATGAGCAATCTCTCCCTACAACCCAGAAGTAACAATAGACATAAGGTTATAAAAATGGTCTAATTTCTCAAGTTTATGATTATTATTTAGAGCGATTATGTATATAATAAATAATTAGCATATTAGGGTTTTATAGACCATCACAGCATGTGTCCCTGGCCTTACTGGAGGAATAACCTCTACGAAATTACCTGTTTTTAACGCGCAAGGTTCAAGAGTTTCAAAGTTTGGCCTCTTTCGGGGAACCTTATCAGTGATCTGTCATAAAGAAGTCCTTCTATCTCAGAATTTGATAAGCATCTGACAGTTTTTGATCGTTTATCAAGTGTGTATTGTAAAAGACGCAATTGGCTACGTAAAGTTTTTTAAGTGAGTGCTAAAAGTTGTTACGGAACGCTTAATTTCGCTTGGTACAGTTTTTGTGGGTGTCATTTGTGACACTTTCTATACAGGGTGTCCCAAAAAGTAGTGATGAACGGAAGCTGGGAGGTAGAGGACCTAGAGGGCTATCCGAATCACCCCCATGTATGTAATGCGATTTTTCGTATTTTCGGAGTTATGACGTTTTTTTTCAATTTTGTCACCTATCGCCGAGTACGATGAGATTTTCACTCATGGTGACGTCAATTATTGCGGTAGATGCTTGATTTTTTTTGTGTGCTAAGCTGAAAGATAGGACAATTCAGTATGGTAACATTTATTATCGTTAGATCTTCGAATGGAATAAAAAAAAAGAATTAAATGCCAAGAAAGATAAAATTACCCAGTATGTTCACAACTTCAAGGGCCCATAAAAAAATAAAATCACATAAAAAAAGTTTTCCATTTGGCTTTTAAAAACTTGCTCTATCTATCAGGTAGCTACCCTAAAAATTTCATTTTATTATTCAGAAGGCTTCGATCGAAAAATTGAAATCTAAATTTGGTACGTGCAAAAGTTGAATTAACATTATGATTAATAAAAACAAATTAAAACCAATAAATAGGTGTTTAATTACCAGAATTTTTTTTAAATAACCCCGCTGTTGCTCAATGCAAGTGCGACATCACCGTAAAAAGTTGTCTTTTAAATGCTGAATGCCCTATTATCATTTTTAATGGTTTCTTCTGAATTTCCGGGTTATTTCGTCCAAATTGTGGCATTCTCTCAAGTAGCCGAGGTCTTTTTAGTATCCCCATTGAAACAAATCAATGGGGTTTAGGTCGAGGGACCATGGAGGCCAGGCTTTAAGGCAGGAGTCACCGGCGCATGCGCAGGCTGCAACAACCAATCCATCTTTCAGGGTATCTTTGCCCTTTAGCCTGGCCTCCACGGTCCTCGGACATAAACCCTATTGATTTTTTTCCGTGGGGATACTACAAAGACGAGAGACTGCCACAATTTGGACGAAATTACCCGGAAATTCATAGTAGCAGAAGAAACCATTAAAAATGATAAAAGGGCATTCAGACATTTAAAAGACAACTTTTTACGGTGATGTCGCACTTGCATTGAGCAACAGCGGGGTTATTTTAAAAATTTCTGGTAATTGAACACCTTGTTATTGGTTTTAATTTGTTTTTATTAATCATAATGTTAATTCAATTTTTGCACGTACCAAATTTAGATTTCAATTTTTCGATCGAAGCCTTCTGAATAATAAAATGAAATTTTCAGGGTAGCTACCTGATAGATAGAGCAAGTTTTTAAAAGCCAAAAGGAAAACTTTTTTTATGTGATTTTATTTTTTTACGGGCCCTTGAAGTGGTGAACATACTGGGTAATTTTATCTTTCTTGGCATTTAATTCTTTTTTTTATTCCATTCAAAGATCTAACGATAGTAAAAGTTACCATACTGAATTGGCCTATCTTTTAGCTTAGCACACAAAAAAAATCAAGCATCTACCGCAATAATTGACGTCACCATGAGTGAAAATCTCATCGTACTCGGCGATAGGTGAAAAATTGAAAAAAAACGTCATAACTCCGAAAATACGAAAAATCGCATTACATACATGGGGGTGATTCGGATAGCCCTCTAGGTCTTCTACCTCCCAGCTTCCGTATATCACTACTTTTTGGGACACCCTGTATAAATAATCAATTGTCAGTAATTAGATGCCTCTTTTATAGGACGATCTCTTTTAAATATTGTGGTTAACTGAAGTTACGATTCCTATATTCAATTCTGAAGATAAAAAGTTCAGATCAAACATGGGATAAACATAAATAATCCTTACTAGTAAGGAAGGTCCCTGAATGCACAAGTTCACAATATAACATTGTAACATTGTAAAATTCACGTCTTTTATTTTAAGTTTTATGAATTAGCTATAAGTTTCAGAAAGCGGTCCATGGAAGAACATACTTAAATTTGGTGCATCTGCACCAGAGATTATGAATCAGCTTTCAAATTGAATTACAACCATTTTATTCCGACCTTTGTGCAAATAAATATTTTAGAGTTTTAACCCAAATCCCGGTAATGATTTCCTCAACTGCGTGACACAAAAAGCTCGTCCCACTTTCCGGGAACATAAATGGGGATTGTTTTTGCAGCTTTTCGTATGCAGTTGAAGTGTAAACGAGAAAGGACGTTTGTTCAACTAATTGCTTGACTGTAGCCAGTTTAAATGTTGTATTTTTTAATGGGATGAAGGCAAAAATATGGAGTGTGCTCTTTATGTTGAAGTGATAATTTTACTAAATTCTATTAGACTTCGTTAACATGTCCTGTAGTTATTGTAGTTTCAATAAGTAGATTATTTATTTTATCAATACTGCATTTTCAATTAGTAGTAGGTAATGTTCAGAAATATATACATATTTTCAAAATAACCGCCTTAATTGGTCAAAATAACTTTATCGCTCTATAATATTATCTTACTCTCTTTTTCATATGGTCTGTTTGATTTACTTGTTATACAGACACATTATTGTTCCCAATAAATAATAATTAATAGTTACGGTACCTACGTCTTGTTGACATTCTAGGTATGTGGACCATTAAGCTTATCTCGACAATTAGTGTGCTTGATGACAGAGTCGTATTGAAATATGTTTATCTAAACAGCCATTTAGTAAAACGATATTCTGAGAAATCTTTAATAGATTCTCAGTATTATGAGATATGAAGAGGCCGACAAATAGGGAGTTATTTAGATACCTATGTAATATTTCAGACCGCCTCCTTGGTACAGTGGTTGACGCGTGAGCGTAGAACTGAGGGGTCCTGGGTTCGATTCCCGGTGGAGACGAAGAAAAAAAAAAACTCGGTCTGGCAGGACACAGAAGGCTGATCACCTACTTGTCCCTAAAGAAAATCGATCAGTGAAACAGATGTATGAATAATGCATCTGCCCCTTACCCCACTAAGGGGACACGGGACTTCACTTATGTAATATTTCTATTCCTTACTAACATATTATATAAGATACAGGAAGCACAATACTACCTGATACTTATCTAGAGATTTATGCAAAATATACGGCTATTCCTAAGTAGGTACTTGTACACGGACTTATCCTATAAAGCACTAAAGAACGACAGAAAACATGTATTTCGTAGGTAAACATTTTCATCAGGTCATTCTGTGGAGATCGATTTTACAAAAAAATGAAGATTTTTAATTATAATCTTACAATCTATGCTTACAATGCAACCTCTAACGTTGTAAAGGTTTGAGGTAATAACAAATTACGATTTTAATCCTAAGGTTAACCTTACGATAAAACTTTAATCATCAGTACTTATTAGGTGTGTATCATTTTGTAACATTAATAACACTTCTATTTCACAGCCTCGGAGTGTTCACAAGCAATTCTTTTATCATTCAAGCCGCTAATTGATTGCTATTATTAAGCCATTTAAAACCGTGACGAGTAAAAGGAAAGCGCAGTTTATTAGGCCGGTTTCAATTGATATAGTTAGATAACACTTATGCAAATACGATGTAATACACGCCTTATCTAACTTCTGGACAAACGTATTGAAACGCATCCGAAATAATTCTCCGAATTGACATTTACCTACTCTAAAATGTGGGTATTTATAATTACATGTTGTATAGATGGTTCAGTGTTATGATTGTTGTGGTTAAGCGTTCTAGGGAGCAGTCGGTATATTGATGGGTAACCGCAGTGTGGATTGGTACGTTATGGATGTGAATTAATATGTTTAAATGTGGATTACCCCAAACTGTAGATGATATAAATATTTAAATAAATAACCGTTTAATAGTAACTTCAATAAAAAAAAAAACATTTAATGTTATTAAAGAGACAGTCTTTCATTTACAAGAATCTCACACATTGCCAACTTAATTGTATTGTAGAAACTGGAACAGTTAAGACGATAATTGGCATTGTATTAATTAAAAAACCTAGATATATTTCAATTTACTTCTATTTATTTCAAAACTTTCGATAAGAAAGTAAAAGAGAAGTAGTTTCAAAGCAATTCATTAATTTTATTAACAGGTATGCTTTTTTTCATCTCAAATAACGTTTAAGTATAAATTTTAAAACCGAGCCATTATCTAATTCAATATTATTAAGTAGGTACTAGCTGTGCCCCGCGGTTTCATCCGCATTGTTCCGCTCCTGTTGGTCTTAGCGTGATGATATATTATAGCCTATTAAGCCTTCCTTATATATAACCGCTGTCTAACACCGAAATAATTTTTCAAATCGGACCAGCCCCCCTATGCAAGTGGCTTTCTGTTAGCGTAGCGTTCAATAGAATAGACTACGAATGTACGAGATTGACGTAAGCTGTAGATAACAGAAAGCCACTTGCATAGGGGGGCAGTAGTTCCTGTGATTAGCGCGTTCAAACAAACAAACTTTTCAGCTTTATAATAAAACTAGCTGGTGCGTTGTGCGCGGGCTGCAAGCAGCCCGCGAGCCCCTTTTGCCCCTGGGTTGAAGCAATAGGGCAGTCATTAGGAAATGTGTTAGAATTCCAAGTCCATTTATAATTTTCTGCTAACTGCGATTCCACAGTCAATCGGAAGTGCTTATAAATTCCCAATTCATAAATTTTCTATTCTGGAATGCTGTCGACCTTCGAGGGAGCGTGGTGCGGAAGCATCCCAGGGCAGAAATCTTCAGTCATTTGAAAATGCATTAAAATTCCCCGTCAATTTGTTAATATCTGCTAACAGCGATTCTACAGTCAATCGGAAGTGCTTATAAATTTCCCATTCAAATATTTTCTATTCCGGGGGGCTGTCCACCTTCGAAGGTGCGTGGTGCGCGAGCTGCAAGCAGCTCGCGGCTCATCCCAGGGCAGAAATCTTCAGTCATTTGAAAATGCATTCGAATTTCCTGTCCATTTGTTACATCTGCTAACAGCGATTCTACAGTCAGTCGAAACTGCTTATAAATTACTTATTCAAATATTGGTTAAATTTTTGAAACGTGATCCCGAATTTTATTTATTTGAGGTGTCTAATCAATAGCGGTGACTTTTCATAATAAACTGTTCAAGACAATAAAATATGTGTGAAGATGTATAAAACATATTGAAAACTTCAAGTCTTTTTAGTAGCTTCGTTTAAAATCCAATTCATTATGCTTTCGGCACTAAAAATATCTAACTGAAAGCCATAGGACTATACAGTCAAAGGGTGTATCGAATAAGATATCGTTACACTATTAAAATAACTACTTTAAAAAAAACCGACTTCAAAAACGGAAAAGTAAAAAATAATTAATTACTAAATATTATTTAGTTGTGTTATTATTCACTGTATAGGTTTGAAGTCGGTGCCAAACACTAAACACTTATTAAACTACGCTATTTTTGATACAAGAACTAAGATTATTTCGATACAAGAACTACCTACTTGCAATTCAATAACATTATTCGCGATACAAAAAATTGGCTATTTTCGATACAAAATCTACACTACTCTTGGTGTAAGTCCTACGATTATAAAGCGTGAAGGATTGGCTCATTCACTCAATAAATGTGTGAAGATGTGTATATTATTACATATTGAAAACTTCAGTCTTTTTAGTAGCTTCGTTTAAAATCAAATTCATTATGCTTTCGGCACTAAAAATAAGAACTTACTTTTCTGTTTTTGAAGTCGTTTTTTTTCTAACCTAACCTAACCTAACCTAACCTACGTAGTTTTTTTGTTTGAGTGGGAATCGCCCTAAAGTCGCTTTTGTTCAAGAGTTTACTTAACGCGCTCGTCGCTTCGCTCCTCGCTACTTCTTTGAATATTTACGCCGGCCGCTGACGTGACTTGCTCGCTTCGCTCGCTTGGCTAGTGCAGTAGTTCAAAAGTTAACCTAACTCGCTCGTCGCTTCGCTCCTCGCTACTTCTTTGAATATTTACGCCGGCCGCTGACGTGACTTGCTCGCTTCGCTCGCTTGGCTAGTGCAGTAGTTCAAAAGTTAACCTAAATCGCTCGTCGCTTCGCTCCTCGCTACTTCTTTGAATATTTACGCCGGCCGCTGACGTGACTGGCTCGCTTCGCTCGCTTGGCTAGTGTGGTAGTTCAAAAGTTAACCTAACTCGCTCGTCGCTTCGCTCCTCGCTACCTATTTGAATATTTACGCCAGCCGCTACCGTGATTCGCTCGCTTCGCTCGCTTGGCTCGTGCGGTAGTTCAAAAGTTAATAAATATTTTCTACTCCGGGAGGCTGTTGACCTTCGAGGTTGCGCGGTGCGCGGGCAGCAAGCAGCCCGCGGTGCCGTCTTTTGCCATTGCTATTCAATTACCCTTCCTACTATGGAAATTTCTATACAAAATTTTCGAAAAAAAAAATTTCGCTTTTTAACAAAAACAATTATATGCCTGGAAGCGGACCAGGTTTTGAAGCATTTTTTACTTGGGCGACCCCGACCTACCTGCCACCGGTTCAGAGAGCCGTTGAATTTCGTGATGTATGGAAAATGGAAACCGAGGGTCGGAGTGAGATTCTGAGTATGCAGTTTTGTAAATCTGGCCGATTAGAGCACATAAGTCTTCAGTCTTCTAATTTTCAGACCGATCGTAAAGTAATCGGCGCCATCATCTTGCTTTGAAAAATTGGCCATTTTTGAAAAAAAAATTGCGTCCAATTTGAAATTTCTCCATTGCCCTGGTAGCGCCCCATCTTCCTGATCATTTTTTAGTTCTACACCCCCCACCTATCTGGCGCCGTTTCGGAGAGCCGTCGAATTTCGCGTTGTATGAAACTCGGAAACCAGCGATGGAAACTCGATGATGAGTATGCCAACTTAATGTGCGGCTCGATTAAAGCCCCTGTGCCAAGTTTCAGCGCGATCGGACCAGCGATGGCCGTTTTAGCATTTGTATGGCGGCGGCCATTTTTTCCGCCATTTTGAATTTTTTTCACTATCTGTGGTAATTGCTCGAGGTCTACTACACATTTAGTTTGAGCACCCCAGATGTAGCTGCTACCGTTTGCGCGGGCCGTTGACCGTCTCCGCGGGCTGTGAGAAAGTTCAAAATTTCGGATTTTTCTGGATATCCTGGGAGCTGGGCGAGTATGAATGCATCATTGGTGTGTTTCTCCGTTGCGCCACCTCGTCTAAATTTACGTTTTTATGTTTGCGCCAAAAATGGAAAAATTCCAAAATCGAGCGACCCACTATGGCTCCCTGGTAGCGTCCCAGGGTGGTGATCATTTTTAGTTCCGACACCCCCCACCCAACTCGCACCGTTTCCGCGGGCCGTTGGATTTTCCAATGTATGAAAGTCGGAAACGGGGGCCCGGAGCCACTCGAACGGGGCACCGATCGATTCGCCGGCTCGAACAGAGCACGTGTGCCAAATTTGAGACGTAAGGATGCATAAACGCCGATTTTGGCAAAGTACGGCGGCCATCTTGTTTTCGCGAAAATCGCCATTTTTCCACCACCCCTGGTAATCGCCACCAGTTCCGAGCATTTTTTGTTCAGACACCCCCCCTCCTGGTATCACCGTTTTTGCGCACCTCCAGGGGTCCACTCTCTTGTCCAGGGTGTTGGAGATGTCAATATTTTTCCGGTGGTCACTGGGAGCACCTCTACACGTCCACGTCGAAATCCCCCCAACTTTCCCCGTAGTTTCCGAGAAACCCGATGTCAATCAGTCAGTCAGTGGTAGTGTAGCTTTATATATTATAATAATAATAATAGTATAGATATATTGCAATAAAAATAGCTAGAAATAAAATAAAACATTTGTTATTGAAATGTCGCAACGATTTCCCAAGCCTCATTGACAATACACTTTGAACGCAAAAACCTTCGATTGGTTACGAGCTAATTCTGACGAGATATTTCATAAAGTGCAATGTTGTACAGTATTAGTAAGTAATTAATTTATACGTACAATATACATTAAATGGTGTCCTAATAGACGATACTGATGAATCGAGAAATATTTACTTTATAGAAAAGATATCTACCAAAATCCACGCATTTTTAGATATAAGAGGAAAAAATCGTTTAAAATACTTTAAATATAAAAAGAGAAGCCAATATCTTAACCACATACACATATTTACATATAAACTGTTCGATGGTACGTCTAAATGCAATATGCACCGAAAATTAAGAGCAAAATAATACAAGAACAACTCTTTAAAATAAATAAAAGTATACACATTGAAACTATAGTCACCACTAGCACTTAACTAAATGATCCCTTTTCATACAAAATGCTGAAACAACATCCAAGAGGATCACTTTACTAAGTACTCTTAAGTCCATAGACAAAGCTATTGATCGCAGCTCTTAGACTGGCTGGCTTCCAACTACTTGATAACTACTTCCCGTAAAATATCATATTGGTACATTGAGGTAATATTTACGTATAGAGAGAACACCACGAACAAAATTTGTGCGACAAGCGCAGCGGCGCGTGGCGGCTAGTGAGTCATACACTTTGTAGATATTCTGCCTTTTATTACTTATAAATTAAAACCAATCAATGTAACAAATAAATAGTTTGGAAAATCCAAAAGTGCACGCCTCATAATTTTTTTAAAATAATTATTTATTAATTATTATTTTTGTTTATTTAATAACAATTAAACCACATCGAATCAGACCCTGAAAAATGAAAGGGTTCTATTCCTGAGCATACTCAAGCGTAAGAGAAAAAAAAAAGACTCGATTAGTAAAGTATTTCGGTCGCTATCGTGTTAACAAGAAAATCCTCCGCACATACAGACACACGGACGTCCAAGACAGAACTTTTTTAAACTGTTTTTTAACTAGTTTAAATAACAAAAATGACATCAAAAATATCATGAATGTTAAAAATAGTGTTTTTTCTTAATGTGTGTGTGTATGTATTATCTTACAAGTGCAATGTATGATACATAAAGACATTTTAAGTTTGAAAAATCAGACGTTTTGCGCGAAGTGACAGTAGTACCCACCTCAACGCTTCGCTTATGAGGCGTGCAATATTGTTTATCTTATTAAAAAAAATATGAATAAACTTATCAATTAAAACCAATCAATGTAACAAAAAAAAATTGGTTTGAGACGATTGACTCTAACTCGTGTTACAAATAGTGTAGTAGCGATGTCCTCTCTAGTACGTAGTACATAGTAACTCAATGTATTGGTAAGGAAAATTAATGCTTTTTATATTTCTTTATGAAATGATTTCAATATAAAGTATTATGTTGAACTTGTCCTTGTGAGTTGTGGTAGGTCAGTTCCAAATAAGTTTCATGTGCTTTCGTCATAATATAGAACAACTCCCTCTTGTCTTCAGGAATGCAATTTTTTATCTGCATTAAGGAGTCATGTTCTGATTAATATGTGGGTTATAGATGACACTTGAAAATTACACTACCTAAGTAATAACCATTCACATTCTAAGATCACAGTTAACTTCGTTCAAATTAATATTACTTAGAACTAAAGTATTAAAATTTAAAAATCTCAAAAATAATGATGAATCAAGGTCATCTGTTATTGAGAAATAATTGTGTCCATTTTAGAAAATTTAATCGAAGTTTAATACTTTTAATTTGTAATTATTATAAGCTGAATTGATGGCAATGACCTTTTTATATACAAAACTAGTCAATCGATTACAAATCATAGTAAAAACAGAAAAACTAAAACACAGTTAGTAACTTAGGGTATCTCATTACAAAGCTTTTCAAATAAAAGTTACAGTTTTTAAAGTCTTTCAAATAAATAGTTAGTTTGGTTCAAAACAAAGAAGAAAATATAACAAGTTATAAGATTGGAGACTTTGAACCACATATTATCTTGAATATTGTCTATTCCTGGCGTTATCTCCCACTTTGCACGCACACTAACAATAGCATAGAGTATAGACATATTGTTATGAAAAAATCGTGCTTTATGGTATGGGACGTTTTCTGTGTGAAGATTATAGATAATTTTTATTTGTAGGATAAAATGTTCTACAAAAGAATGCTGATGGCGAAACGAAATGGAAATGTTCGAAGAAAGAAAAAATATCATAAAAAAATGTTAAAGTTTTTTTGTGAGTACTCAGAAATTTTACACAACTATAATAATAGCTCCGAATGATTTTCTCAATGATTTGATTCCTACCAACTAACATACCAACCTTTCAACAATACACTAAAATAAATCAAACCTGCATAATCGTTCCAATTCCAAGCATGATTGTATAACATTTGGATGAGCAAAGTAGGGCGATCTAAAAACTTCACATTATTTATACCGGTCTATTGGCACACGGGTTCGGCCAATAAATATCAGGTAAGAGAATTGGGGCAATTGCAACATCTAATTGCGATTATCTAATGGGCCCTCTTCACATTGGGCAGCGTTGGGCGAGTAGAGGCAATCACGATAGTGTAGACTCTACACTGTAGAGGGCCTAAATGCCTATGATCAGCCGTAATTGTAGATGTTTGTATAGTAGTAGTAGTAATCGTAAATGTATGTTGCGGCAAACATGACGATCATTTGTTGGGCCATCATGGGCCCATGAGACAAGAAGAGTTTCGAAGTCTTAAAGTAGTATTAATTCCAGTGTAGACAAATGTCAGAGCTATATGCGTCGTCTAGCGCCATCACATTCCCACACTGGCAATAATACTGCTTTAAGACATAATGGTTACAGTACGAATGGATTGTTAAAAATTTGAAATGCATTGGTCAACGTTTTTAAGACCGTCATTTAGATTTAATTAGAAGTTCTTTGGAGAGTATTATATAATTTTTCTGAACACTTGAATTTAATAATATTTGATGTTAAAAGTTTATTTGAAAAGAAAGCAAATTAATTAACGTTACAATGCAAAAACGACTGATATTTATGGTACTAAGTTCAGCTCGCGTTTTCACACGACTGATATACGCAGTGGTTTATATCATAATCCGGATTTTCATTTGCACAAAATTTCATCAAGAACTGATTATTAGTTTTCATTAAAAAAACATACCCATTACCCATACATATTACCGTTGAATAGTAATAGGATTTTCTCATTTATTCTCATTAAACCAGCTTTACATTACAACAAGCTTATACAGGGTGTCCCGCTATTGGTATACTAAGCGCGAAGGAACTTGTAGTTTTGCATGCACTGATCACGTAAAAAATACTTTAAAAAATAATTACGTCCAAAATTTTTTGCTAAATTTTTCCTGAAAATCCATGTTTTCTTCTCTAGCTTCGCGCAGCCGGCATATACCGCTTCTCTAATATGAGCATTTTATCTATGAAAACATAATCTTAAACGATAGCTCACGTGCTGGTGGCAAAGTTGGGTGACTCGCTTGTTATGGGTGTACACATAGAGTTTTAAGAATTCATCTATTTGAAAATAAAATGCGTCTGGAATTTTTTAATTATTTTTTACGTACTCAGCGTATGCAAAACTATAACCTCCTTTGAGCTTAGTATACCAACAGTGGGACACCCTGTATAAGCCTATATGATTAATACTATCAAATTACAAACAACATCTACTAAATACCCCTTTGTATACGAAGATTCTGGAACTAAAATTAGAAGGGGCAAATATTTGCACCCCAATAAACACGGCCGGGGTGAACCACCTGCTGTGACTCATTAGATAGTGACCATCATGTAGGAATACTTGGTATTCTATGAATCTCTTTGAATGTGGGTATTCTCCGCGGTTTTAGGGATCACTCTTTTTTTTCTATTGCATAACATTGCAGATTTATTTTCTTCCGAGTGTTCTTCTTTCTTGTTATATATTCTGACGTAAGTACAAATATATCTAGAAGGTCAATACCATACGTGCAAAATATTCTATGAATACTAGTTATTACATTTTAGTTGAGTTATTTGCGAATCAGATTATATACATTTCAATGTATTCGCTTAATATAAACTTTTAATTTAATAATACATATTTGCAATTTCTACAAAACGTTGGTCACCCTCACATCTCAGAGCTGACTCGGCAGGTCGAGTGTGGCTTCTTCGTTATAATGAGCTAAAATAAACGCATTTATGTTATTGCATTCAATTTGCTTGTTGCATGCATTTTATTTTTAATGAAATGAACGAGTTTTTATAATATTGAAAAACATTGAGAATTATTTATACATATATACTAAGCATATACTATTAACAATATTTGACTTTAATGTTGATTATTCACTGATTTGAGATATCACATCATTATGTACATTTTTAAGAATAATTAATAAACTGATCTATAAATATTAACGTCGACACATGGCTGGTTCATGCTAATGCGAGCGACTACAAAACCAACAAACGAAAATTCATTAAAATCCGATCTGCTGTTTAATATCTATTTATCTAAGTACATATTGGTAGTCAAGGTTTATAAAACCTTTGTCTAGAGTCTAGAATATTCAATTTTACCCGGATATAGACATTGTGTTTATCTTAAAAATATCAACAACACCTGTGCTATGCATATTCATGAAATGCTTATGCGGGTAGTTCAACGTGATTGTTTTACTTAATTCAGCTTGCTTTTTCATTAATTAATGATTATTTTTATCATAACTACGTTGCTTTTATAGATAAACTAGCGGTCCGCCCCGGCTTCGCCCGTGGTACATATGAAAAATAGATGTTGGCCGATTCTCAGACTTACCCGATATGCACAGAAAATTTCATGAGAATCGGTCCACCCGTTTCGGAGGAGTATGCAGACTAACATTGTGACTCGAGAATTTTATATATAAGATGAAACCTTGATAATATCATGACCTGGACTACCTATATAATGTCGCGAAAATAAAACTTGGAATTTTAGACTAGTCAAAATGTTTGGTTTTAATGGTTTGTTAAAAACAAATCTTGATTAATCAGAGACCGGACAGTAATTATAACAGTTGAACATTACCTAAAACACAAAGAATGCTATTCTAAAAAACAAACATGTCCTTCCTTATTCTTTTCTCCACACAAGTCAAATACATAAAAGAGAATGTTCAATTTCCATAAGAATAACATTTATAACAAAAATATAACAGTATTTCTCCAACAGTGAAAAAATCATAGACATTTGACCTTGGCTCGTAATCTATGGTACCAATTATATCTAGGTGTGGTAGTGGTATCTGGGGTACCATAAAATATTAACCACGATATAAACAAGAAAGTGGGTGAGAGTAAACCGGAACTTTTAATTATATAGTCCGATACCACCCGATACTCTGTGGAATTAAGTTGTGTGTGTCGTGCGATTAGTTTTGATTTTTAAACAGGTGATTTCTTAGAAGAAATGTTTATTAAAAACTTGTTTTCCGCTTTCGTCTTCGATCGCATAGTCAAGGTAAAACGCGTAGTTGCCGTTCCCGTAGAAATTTGGGGATAAAATATTGTATACTAGAGTTCCGCCCCGGCTTCGCCCGTGGTACATATTTCGCAATAAAAGGTAGCCTATGTCCTTTCTCGGGTATCAAAATATCTCCATACCAAATTTCATGCAAATTGGTTCAGTAGTTAAGGCGTGATTGAGTAACAGACAGACAGACAGAGTTACTTTCGCATTTATAATATTAGTATGGATTTTCTTAATTCTCAAACTATAGGTGTACGTGGTTTACGCATAGATACGAGACTGATGGATACAGCTACTTTCGCATTTATAAATTACATATAAGCACGAAAGTGGGGATATGGTAAGGTCCGTCTCACGTCTGTTATGGTTCAGGATAAAGGGCTCAAATAATTAAAATGCATTTTAATTGTAACACGGCATTGAACATGACTAATTTTGTTGGGGAGAATATTTGACAGGAAGGAAGTTTGTATGAAGACGAAGGGTAAACTCAATTACTGATATATACCATATATACTTAAAATAATTGGAGGAAATGAAATATATATCGTAAGATTTAAGGAAACTATTAACACAATCAAGCGAAAATAAGTACGCAAATGTAACAAGCAACTTGAAGATTTTTTGTTTATTTCATTCGCCAATTTTCCAAACTCTACACAAATTTTCAAACGGATGAGTTGTTTTAGCGTGCACAAGATACAGACATACAAACTTTCGCGCTACAATATACAGATGAAAGTTTATTGACACGGCTTTGCGTCTATTCCCACATGTCCTTGTGGGTCTATTAATAGTTGTACAACTTTGTAATGCTTTGTCTTTGAACTGTAGCCTGTAATTGATATTATTTTATGGCTTCTTAAAACTAATGAAAGTCGCCTGTACCTTTGTGTGTGTTTTTTTTTGTTGTTCACGTTAATTCAATCGGCTGGCATACAGTCCAGTACTTATCTAATTAATGTAATTGTAAAGAAACCAAATGTAAGTTTAATTGAGTATGATACCTTTCAATTTCAAGTCATAGCATATACTTCTAGCATCATAATATCCTCTATAATATTAATAACTACAGGATGTATCTCCGAATTTCCTAGAGCCAGCGGAAACACGTAAAATATTGATTTATTATTGTTGCTTAGCAACTATTTTGTTTGGGGTTCCGGGTTTATGAATTATAATATAATATATTATTAATTATAATATATTATTTCACTGTAATAACAAACGGGCGTAGCTTTCAAGATAATGGTTTTATTTGAGTCAGTTGCATTCAACTACAGGAGGTAAAATTATTAGAGCATCTAAGTAAAAGTTTTTATATTGATAAAAATAAGCATTAAAATTATTATCAAGTAAGTATAAAAAACTAAATACTTTGTTTTTTAATTCAAACTGTTTCAGTTTGAATTAAAAAAGCGTGTGTGCCGAGCACACGTGTCAAAAGTGAAACTTCGAAGATACCAAAATCATCACCTTACTCCATGACGTGATTGTATTGTCATGACACCACCTTGAAATTTTACTCTCAAGTCTCAACGCGCCCACAGAAGTTTCACTTCAAAACTTCTTCAAAAGGTACTTTACCGTACATAAGTACTTATTTGTTTAAAAACAATCGTTTATACAGAAGACATTTCAAAAGAATTGTTGGATAGCATTCTAAACAGAATGACCTTTTAATTGATTTAATTTCAATAAATTTCTCATCGAGATGCATTAAGCAGCATTTAAAATATGTAATTATTCGTCGTTTAACACTTAAGCATATAATTTGCAAGATTTGGCAAGTTTTTATGTGTACATATATGCAATCTTTATAATGTAAACATTGCAAGGCTACACTTATAAAATTATATAGTTTAAGGTTATATTGCAACTTAAAAAGGAAAATACTTAATAATAATAATCAATTGCGATTGTTTATCCATATTCATTTGATTATCTACGTTTTATGACTATTTGTGTTTGTCTCATGGGAAATACGTTTAAAATGGCAATTATTTACAAATTGTGTAGCAAAAACATGTTTGTGAATGATATATGTATTATGTACTCAGTAATCACTGAACCAATTATAATAATTTATTTAACTTTAGATTGCTTTATCCAAAAATAGCTAATTAGCGTAATTCTAACTTCATATTAACTATTTTACATTTTACACACATGCGTGTGTAAACTTTTTATAGGGTAAGCCTACTTTACTAGAACCTGTACTATAATTTAATTAATATGGATAAAAAATGCAAATGCCTTATATAATTAAACTTAATTTATTAACACCAAGTACGATTCATATCAAACATGAGAATGTGGGCACACAAAAATTGGTCATGTGCGAATTCTCATAAAATACAAAGGGTTATTGTTAATAGAATCTCACGAATAATGAAAGTAATTCAATGTTACTTGTTCATGTACACAGTAATGTTCTGTGTGTTTATTAATACATACTGTGGTTTGAGTGTTTCTAAGATTTTTTAATGAAAAGTATAATAAATTATATTTTGATTAATTTATGAAGATGTATTTGTACGTTTTAACATACGAATTCAATTGAATTAATCAACTTTGAACTAATTCAGCAATTATTAAGTACACTTTTATACAGAGGTAAAATTTGTGTTTGTGTGTTTATATGTTAAAGAACGTAATCTCGGGTCTACCGAAGCGAATTTGAAAATGGGTATCATTTAAGCTATCACCAATTTAATTAGTTTTGTGTTTCTTAAATAATAGGGTTTGTCCTCAAAATAGTAGATCTGTCACCAAAATGTAGTCACCAAACAAAGCAAAATCAGTTCCACAATAAATCACCTAAAATCCTGAGATATAAGATCTCGTACCAAATAAATGTTTTTGTATGTATTATAATAGGTGTGTCTTATTAAGTATTTAAGCAAACTAATTTAAAGAGATCACCAAAAAATCATATTATTATGTTACTAGAAAATTGCATTAAGTTCAAATAAAAAATTAGGGTTGTCATCATCGTTTCAACCAAAAGATTCTGCTACTTAACTAGACTCCCAAGGTTCTAAATTTCCACTGATAGTATAAATTATATATTTAAATAAAATTTTTAGCAGAGTAGTAAATAAAACAATTATTAAAGTCAAAATAATCAATATTTATTGTTTAAAATAATTACCACTGAACAATCAGCGCTGGTTTAAAATAGCTGGCTTATGGCTAGCAGAATAGTAGATAAAACACTTAAAATAATAAGTTAAAATAATCAATATTTATTCTTAAAAATAATAACAACTGAATAATCAGCTTGTCGCGCCAATTTGTCTCCGCCCCTTTGATCATTTTTTCGTTAAAATTATAAATTGATGTATTAAATTGGTAACGAATACTATTAATTTAATATCTGAACGAAATAAAATGTTACTACTGTATTGGTGACAAAATATCAAATAAAAAGGAGTCGCAGTCAGGGATCGATAATCGATTTGGTGACAGATCTACCATTCTGAGCACAGTGCTATTATAAGTATTATTTAAGTAACAAAACTGTTATTATAAGAACGAAGTTTATATTCATGTAATGCGATATAATTTTATTGGTTATCGATCTCTTATTTTACACATATATTAACATTAATTTGATAATTCATACCTGGGAACAATTTTTGTTTATCTGAGAACGAAAATATTTCGTGG
Organism: Colias eurytheme; assembly: GCF_061535395.1. Classification (NCBI taxonomy): domain Eukaryota; kingdom Metazoa; phylum Arthropoda; class Insecta; order Lepidoptera; family Pieridae; genus Colias; species Colias eurytheme. The sequence continues at coordinate 3,539,559 of NC_142999.1, read as the reverse complement.
TGATAGATCTATTTATTAGGTGATACAACTTGATGACAAATATAAATTTTGGTGATAGAAAATATAGTTCCCTTTGAAAATTCTTCACGACTCGAAAGGTCACCGTCACGGTTCACCCATCGGAGTGACCCAAACTACACTTTTAATTTTAAAAACGCTATATTTTATAAGCTTTTCCCGGTTCAATACCTACAGTCAGGACTAGTTATTAGTTATTACATCTTCATAAAGTTTAATCTACAAGTCAACAAATGTACGTATGTAGTGACTATAGTGAGTCAGCCAGCAATTGCTTTGGTATAAACAAGACGGTTTATCACTAGTCATTATGCTATTTAAATAGTTCGTGGTACTTGTATTGCTTTTGATGTGTTGTTGCTTTGGAGATTGACAACTTTAGCTCAGCTTTATTATAAGTTTTAACTATTATTCATTTATCGTGAAATTGTTGTTATATTTTTAGTTTTTACTGTATATTTTTATAGTGCTTGTCCAAAACCAAGACTATTCTGAAATAAGGCACAAATGGTGATACGAATACAATTTGGAATGAGAAGTATAATTTATGAAAACATCGAACTTCGAAATTGAAGAAAATTGAGCACTTGGATTAAGGATTGGTCTCCGCGCGCGCGCTACGACTAGATACCGCCCCACCTAAAAACAATAGCTCTGTGAGTGCGGCAACTCATTTCTGTAGTGTGTGTTAGGCAATTTGTAAAGACGCTAGTGTGTGTGAAGAATTGGGCTGCCAGCTACATAAATTTTACCTCATAAATGGGAAATCTGGCATCTTGGAAAGAAGTTTGAAAAATATTTTTTTCATCCTGCCCTGGCCGGGAATCGAATCCATGAACATGTGACTCAAATCCACTTGCGACGCTACTATACTATAGTCACAAAGGTTGTTTAAAAGTAAAAAAGCGGAAATGAAAAAAAAAAAACATATTATATGAGTCAGTTAAACATGGTTAAACAGAAATAAATTATTGTATTACTTATACTTTTTTATACATGTGTTAGTAATAGTATTGAAAAAAAAAAGTTCAAATTATTGCTAAGTAAAATATTTCCTCAACCACGTGTATTTTTTTGGATATGCAATACGGCAACACTGAATGGCGTCGTATTTTCGTAGAAAAATTTTTCGAAGTAAAGGAGAAATTTCGAATAATACGATACTTAGTGATGGTACGTGATCCCAGCGTCTTTCTTATTTTTTTGTATTATTTTTTTGTATTATTGTATTATTTTTAAATAGTTTTATGACACAAATAGGCAGTTTACTTCAGATTTTGTTCAAAATCTTTATAAATTATCGGTTCACCCTCTCCACACAATGCTTGTGACACGACTGGCTTGGGTACGCCGAATTCGGCGTACTATAAGTTGCCGCATTTTTCAAGTACGCCGGCGGTATCTAGTCGTAGCGCGCGCGCGGAGACCAATCCATAATCTAAGATTGAGCACTATTTTACGGAAATGGTATCCGTACATTAATAATTTATATCAAAATTTTGCATTTTAGAGAATTAAGTTTAATCACAAACATATCCATTTAGATATGACTAATAAAATAACCACCTAACAGGTCATTGGCTGATTTTAGCTGGTTGCACTAACTTGATATACACGTATCCGTTTATCCCATTTAATTGCAAGCCCCATCTCAACAATTTCTCCTCTCTGACGTTGAAAAGCGGTTAATGTATACAAAACAGTCTGTTTGCATAAATAGCCCAGTTTGAAGTTTCTAATGAATCTGGGTAGCGCGGGAGGCGGTTGCCATGACAACGGGCTGGTTATTTTGGTTTTATCTTGCAACGCATTCCGTGCCCATGCGCACGGCTTATGTTTCGACATACATAGTAATATTTGTACTGCTCTTTATTGGTATAGTGAGTTGATTATCTTTAACTGTAGAGTTAAAAACTTTTATTCGTTATGGGATAAATAATGATGGAACTAATGTTGTTTATTGTGATATCAAAGTGTGTGTAATTTGCTTAATAAATAATCATAATAAATGAGAACGATATATAGCCATTGAGATAATATTAATAATGGAGCAGACACCACGAACAAAATCTGTGCGCCAAGATGGCGGCGCGGGGCGCGCGAATGACGGCTAGACAGTCATAGATTATGCGATGTCACTGACTCACCGCTATAGAGGCGACACTTTGTTTCTTTCTGTTTATTTTATTGGGTGCCACTCCTTACATGCACGTTGACTTGAAATTTTCTTTGTACTTACTTAATATTTATTTTAGATATAAACTGACTTTACTACGCGGGGCTAACAATATCTGGCATATAATATAGGATGAGGAGGTTCAATATGGGCTATGGGAAGTTTCATTCCTTACAAATTGAGCCTTTTTTAGAAAAAAAATAAAAGCCGTGTAAAAATTGTGTTTATTTATATTTAGTTCATCATCCTCAGAATATGTTCCCGGCTCAGAAATTGCTTGTATTGTTCCAGTACTATTGTAGCACACCTTCGGCTAAAATAAATATAATAATTATAATGTTAGTGATGGCTAAAATAATATTTTATTTGTTATACAAATCCGTAAAATTTTATTATTATTACTAACATCAATACAAGGAACAGCAGACTTCTTTAGAATACGCCTTCCCGCTTTTGTGGTATATTTATCCTCATCGCGAAAATGCAATGAACAGACGCTAGTTCTATCGGATGGTAACCAGGTTTCTTCACTGCGGTTGTTTTGGACAAATTTTACCCATTTTTCCCTTTCTTCACGACCCAGACATGGAAACCTTGAATAGAAAAAATATTAATCTCTGAACTAGCGGTCTGCCCCGGCTTCGCCCGTGGTACATATTTCGCAATAAAAAGTAGCCTATGTTTTTTCTCAGGGTCTAAAGATTGTCTGTGCCAAATTTCATCAAAATCGGTCCAATAGTTTATGAGCCTATTTATTACAATCAAACAAACAAACAAAGTTTTCCTCTTTATAATATTAGTGCAGATAAATAAATAATAATTCAATTATACGTTCAAGTCAGTAGCTTATACAATATCAATTAAAATTGATTAAAATCAATTAACAAAAAAAAATTGGTGATTAAGTAATTGAGTTTCATATTTCATGATTTCACCTTTTTTCAATTAACAACCAGTCTATGCTTTTCTAAATATGTAAAATTATTATTTTATACTATAAAAATATACGCCAGCAAATATTACTAAAACACTTATTTCATGCCCAATGTCATATCTTAAATTTTTAATCTATGACAAATGACGCAAAATGTCGCCCGCCAAAAATTTTGTTCTAACTAAGTTTTAAAAATTATTATCTAGTTACTTACTGATTGAAAAGTTATTCCTTTGCACTTTTCCGTATTATTTGTATTATTTGTGCAATATCGTAACACACACGTAGGCATATTTGATGCGTTTCACTAAAAATGAGCGTGACGTTCGCGCCAATGAGCGAGCAAGCGACTGAGTGCAGTTACGCCACATGACGTATGTTGAGTGGAACATAAGTGGTGTAGGCGGTATCGTCTCCATATTAATATTATCTCAATGTATATAGCTAATATCTTCAGCGTATAAAAGTTGTTTGATACCATCATAAATCAAGTTTTTTTTTAATTCTTTCACTAGTTATCGATCTAAATCTTCTTCAAACCAAAATGGCAATTTAATTTCATCCCGCCTTTTGATATATCGGTCAATCGTCTAGTAAATTACATAACCAAAACATATAGGTACCATGGTACCTATGCAGTATGCACTTCCGAAGCTGTCGATTTTTGTCACTTCCTTATTATCTCTGGTGAACGTGATCAGAGTTAATGTACTGTTATGTCAGAAGTCTTATTACTCACGTTTAAATTTCACTGCATGTCGCAGAAATTACTTGGAATGCAAAATGATTCTACGCGCTTTTGCAGGAGTTTCTTATTAATTGCTAGAGACTAGAGAGTAGAGAAAGATTTGCAATAATTTTGTCTTTATAACCAAATAAACATCGATAAAAGCCGTTAAACAAAAACTTGGTATAACTAGGTATATTTTTTGTCTCATAAAATAAATCTTGCAACATTTTTTTATAGGATGGTCTTATAGGGCAAAAAATGAAGTTGCAGAATCTTCATTGTCTACTATTTCTATATACAGTACAGTATAATACATAAATTATACATATATAAATCTACAAAAGGAAGTCAAATGCATCATGACACAAATATGGGTCACAAACGATTTGCTTTGTCATTGAGGGCAAAGGTAAGCTACGAATGTGCACAGTGCACTTAATGACAGCTCTCGATTATTCTAAAGATCGTTAGAAAGTATGGGAAAATGTGGGAGAAATTAATTTAATTTATTTGTAAGAAACTTTTACTTATTACACCTGTATGGTAACATTGTTTTTATATGCTTGATTAATTAACTGAAGGTGGTTTTTTTATTGCGAATTTTTATGAATACCAAGGTTAGGGCAAATAAAACTTTAGTACCATATTTTAAAGTTTAAAGTTTTAAACTATCCATGAATAAATTTGAATTTATTATAAATAGGAATACCGCAAAAAATAGTGTATTCTTCATTTAAATCTAGTAGGAGCAGAGGGTCGGTACGGGGTACCTATACGTAGGTACTTATTCATGTAAACACTAAATTGTTCATTAAAATATATCATTTATTTATTCATTTCGATTATCATACACACAGATCGTTTCACATATAAGTCGAAATATCTATATTCTATACTATATTCGTCCATTTGTAAATAAGTAGTAAATACCATGAGCATTGAGCAATTGTAGTTTACGATTACATTACAATATTCAATAGACCCGTATCTTTACACCTAGGATCGTGACCAGCATCCCTATTCATATCACTTGTTGATATACACCTCTTATACAAACCATCGCTACAATAACCCATTTAGAACTCTATCACAAGGAGATAAGACTCGTTTTTGTCAAGCACACGTTCGTTACAACTACCTTCAATAAGATTTAAACAATAGAAATTGGCGTCATTCGCCTGCGTTTCTTTCCTATTGTTATAGACGGCAGTTGTAATACCTAACAAAGAAGATGGAACATTCGTATTTCTGAATAAAATATTCGCGTCCAGAGATGGCAGGATGTGGTTTTAATATCCTTGCGCTACGTTAAATTACGCTAAAATTACGCTTTCGTAATTTTATAACAGGTGCTAATTTAAAACATACAAAGTACTATCGTTGTTATTAAAATAATGTTTGAATAAATAATATATTCACATAAGTAGTTTAAACGAAATGTGGGTGAAACAAACATTGCATATTTGAGTTTAAATTGCCTTAATAATTTAGTGCTATTTTTTGTAAATACGAAGCGTAACATTCTTACATGTGGTTCGTATCGTATTGAAAGTTAGTCGTAAATTATTAAAATTTGAGTATCCAAGTATTATTTATATATGAAAGAAAATTAAATAAACACTTGAAACTTAATAAACAATTAATCATGAAACGGTTATTACTGATAATTAATTTAATTATATTAGTAAGTCAACAGTTTCAGTTTGTGACTTCATTTGAAATGTCCTCAAACGACCTTTCTACTATTATCCCATTGTCTTCATTGCCATGTGTGATGTGACAACACAACATATAAATAAGTAAGTAGGTAGGTACCTATTATTTTTAACAAATGACACCCGAAAGATTCAATTTAAAAAATTGCATATCCGAAATTCACTTGTTTAAATAACATACCTACTTACAAAAATGTCGAATTGCAGAATTCCTACATACAAAAATTCCAAAGAATTACGTCATCATAAACAAAACTATATTATAAATCCGTATAAAAAAGCCATTTCGTAATTGTTCGCATTTCCTTTGTCTGTCCGTGAATCACGCCTTTTAAATAGATGTAAGAAAATGAGTAACGCCGGTCGTCGAACTTGCGAAAAATAATCTAATGTAGCACGCAAATAACTGTTCCGTATATGATGGATTCATAATTGAATGAAGTCCGCTAATATTGAAGTAGGTACTTTGTTTTGTCAACGGAATAAAATGCTTTAGATGCTAAATGTAAATAATTTGGAAAATCCAAAAGTGCACGCCTCATAATTTTTTTTTAATAAATATTTATTAATTATTATTTTTGTTTATTTAATAACAATTAAACCACATCGAATCAGACCCTGAAAAATGAAAGGGTTCTATTCCTGAGCATACTCAAGCGTAAGAGAAAAAAAAAGACTCGATTAGTAAAGTATTTCGGTCGCTATCGTGTTAACAAGAAAAAGGATCCGCACATACAGACACACGGACGTCCAAGACAGAACTTTTTTAAACTGTTTTTTAACTAGTTTAAATAACAAAAATGACATCAAAAATATCATGAATGTTAAAAATAGTGTTTTTTCTTAATATGTGTGTGTATGTATTATCTTACAAGTGCAATGTATGATACATAAAGACATTTTAAGTTTGAAAAATCAGATGTTTTGCGCGAAGTGACAGTAGTACCCACCTCAACGCTTCGCTTATGAGGCGTGCAATACTGCTTTATATGTTGAACGTTGAATATGTATTATCTACATTCTACACCATAGAGATCTAGAGAGATGCCAATCGCTTGCGCCGAGTACGAAACCGTGTCTCATAAAAAATTTACGCACACAACTGCAGTAAACAAAATCAAAACAATACTTCGCGTTGTGTGCGTGTCATCACACAAAAATATGAGAGCGACTATTCGTTCGCACACTAGATTGTAAGTGACGTACGTATACAGCACCGCTACAGTTTGTTCTCTTTTTGTACATATTGCTGCGACACCGGCCCCGCCCCCTAACCATATCTCCCTTTAGTTTCTGTGATCTGTGATCTATACATATAATAAATCTGTAGAAGGGTCAATTCTGTACATTGAAAATATTGAAAAAATAAATAGCAGGGGGTGTTACTGGATCGATACCAAACCCAAATATGTGATTAAAATTTTTTTTGTCTGTCTGTCTGTCTGTATGTGAAGACATCACGTGAAAACTAACGGTTCGATTTCGATGAAACTTGGTATAATTATACCTTATTATCCTGGGCGTAAAATAGGATACTTTTTATCCTGAAAAAATACGAAGAAAAAAAATAATCTTAATTTTTCAGTTTTATCCATAGACGTTGTTCTGTAGAACAGCGAACACACGTTGGGTATTATTATAGGCCTAGCCGTATTTGAGTCCAATAGATATATTTTATAAGATGTTATTGTCAGAGTTACTCAAAATGGAGAAATAAACCATCCACGCGAAGACCGACATCCGCGCGGACGGAGTCGCGGGCGGAAGCTAGTGACAAATAACATGTTTTAATTTTTAGTGTATTTTTGCCTGTATGTGAAAAATAAGTTAATATTGTAAAAGAAGAAATTAATATTGTCTTCCGTTCCGTTTTTGCTAAGTTAATAGATTGGATGATTGTATAAATATTTTAATATCCTTGATTATAAGATTGTTAAACTTCTTGATTTTTTTATTATTATTATCATTAGATCAATTAAAGCGGAACCAGTCAAATAAGGAAACGCGGTGGTACTATAAAGATCTGTTGATAAGACATCGAAACAATGAGTTCATTAAATAATTAACAATGGATTAAAAAACTTTATGCTCCAATCTATAAATTATCGATTTATCAGTCTATTTTAAAATAGAAAATATGAATATATCCGAGGCGAGAAAGTTTGATAGAAAGACTTTACTTTTGAATTTATATTCTTAGGAAGTTGTTAGTGGACACATAGACCAATTGAATGTCGGTGAAAAATTTTTTGGTTGCACGCAATGATCTCAGGAACTGCTAGATTGACTGGATTTTTTTTTATGTCGAATAGTCCATTTACCGAGTAAGGCTCATCGCGCTTTTTCCTCAAATTTAGGTGAATAAAACCGCGGAACACAGCTAGTTACATACAAAATCCGTAAGTCGGGGTCGCGAGTAACAAATAACTATAATTACAGCTTCCTTGTTCTCTCCGAATGACAATTGGCAGTTTTAGCATTGTATCGCTATAATATATTAGCAGCTATTAGTCATCATGTCTACGTATGACTCTCAAATTTGTTGAATGCGATTTAGAATAAGTAAAATTGCTATACTATCGCCATACCTATTAGTATACCTATAAGTATAAAGATAATTTGATACTGTATATTATAATGTAAAGAAGAATTTCTAACTTTGTATTTTTAACCGACTTCCAAAAAAACGAGGAGGTTATCAATTCGGCCGGTATAATTTTTTGAGGATTAATTTTGGGGATTTAATGATAATCATTGGAGGTAGGTATATTGATGCGATATTTTTTGTGCTAGAGACTATGCTATAAACTATAAAGTAGGTATAAATGAATAAATCCTCGTCTATTCGGGCCAAACCGAAACGAAGTATAAAATTTAAAAATAAGAATTACTATTATTAGAATAGTATTATATAAATCTAGGGGCGTTTTGATGTATGATTGTCTAAAAAATCTTAACCAGTATTTAAGTCAAACTCAGACAGTTTTAAGTGCTCACGAACAGCCTACATTTATAGCCTTTACACAAAAAAGTATAACACATGTTAGGAAATGTGTGTCACTAGATATAACCTTGATTCGAGAATTTCTTAAATCAGTATAACCTATAGGTACATACGTGCCGTTTTACGGTTGACATAAACATTATTTTTATTTAATTTTATACGTAGAAGTGTAATGTCTATCTAATGTTCACATGTACACTTCGAATAACGACATGCGCAGAAAATATTTAAAAATGTTTTTTCCTTCGGTTGGATTGATTGTTTGGATGTGAAGTCCCATATCCCCTAGTGGGGTAAGGGGCAGATGCATTTTTTATACATCTGTTCCACTGATCGATTTTCTTTAGGGACAAGTAGGTGATCAGCCTTCTGTGTCCTACCAGACCGAGACTTTTTTTTTTCTTCGTCTCCACCGGGAATCGAACTCAGGACCACTCGGTGCTACGCTCACGCGTCAACCACTGTACCAAGGACTAAGGAGGCGGTCAAACTGCTGCTCGGATGAGGCAGCTTATATTTATATTAGCTTATAGGTGTTAGGTGCCTAAGTTTAAGTTGAGTTTAAGTTTAATCCATTTTCAAATAAAATGTGCATTTCGTCATTTTCGTTTTAGACAGTGCGCGCACGAGCAACTTTGTCTCCGCAACTATTTTGTCTCTCCCACCTATGGTCTAGTATGAAAGTGCGCGCACGTAGCGACGCAACTCCCCATACAAAATACAAATTGATGGGGGAGACAATGACAAAATAGTTGCCGAGACAAAGTTGCTCGTGCGCGCTAGCTCTTAGGCCACAATTCTAAAGAAAACTAGACAATAACTTTTCCTTGACAATATTTTTTTAAATAGGTACCTACTAACTCTAGGTAGGTAACTCATACACATATAGATTTCCTTTTTTGCTTTTGTTTATGTCGTTATGTCGGTATTTAGCGAAGCGGACGTTAGATGATTTTCCTTTTATCTTTGGGCTATTTATATAACAACTGAAAATGAGTTTTGACAAAACGACAGTTTTCGGGTAACTATTGGTTACCGGAAATACCATTATAGTTTTGCTTGCTACTCTTGGTTATTGGAAAAACTTATTTTAGAGGTGAAGATTCCTTTCCCTTGAATAATTCCTCGTTTTCTTTCATCGCGCTGATTTCCTTCAATATTTTATTAGTCTCTTCATATTATAGCTACAGGCTGTCTGAGAAATCTTGTAGTTAAGTAAGTACCTAGCTGTATGTTATAATCGCAAGTTTTCGCAATCGCAATTTCTATGACTAAAAAATGCTGAGAGGACATACCTACGTACCTACCTATTTCTTAACTTGAGAATTAAAATTTGAATTGTTTAAGGGTTTACATACCTATCAAATAAACAGTGAACAGAAACAGTCGTGTTATGAATACCTAGCTGATAACCAAACAAGCAAGCCGCTATAAATATGTATAACGAGGATTACTCACTACGTTGACTGCCTCCAAGTCTTCAGGAAAAGTCTGTTTTAAGGAATTATTTATAAATGTTGGTACATTACTTATTGTTACTGAACAAAAATAATAAAATTTTGTGAATGCGTAAAAATTTAAGTGAATTTCAACGAAAATATTAGGATTTAGGATGTACCTATTCTAAACAAGAAGAATTTATTATATTGATGAAATAATACCTACATTAAAGTTAAATAATAAAATTCATAAAACTTTCTTACTTGTTTAAAATAAAAGACGAATTAATAAAGACTAATAAAAATAATTTATGGTTTTAGAAAATGATATACTTCCCCCCTTTCCTCTAGGTACATCCGTTTGGTTAAGGAAATGGATTAAGACTTGTCAGACAAGTTCAAAAGAATATACACAAGTAACGGAATCGCGGCCATGCTTTCTCATTAAAATATCAATTAAAGTTTCACTTTGTTTGCGTAACATAAATAGTAGGTACTTACAGATTAAAAATTATTATGTTGTAACACAAGTATAATAATTCAATTCACAATAACTGCACTTTACGTTTGTATAGACACAACTAACGCACTATCCCGAAGCACTGTTTTAACACGACTGCCGTGACGACTGCGGAGTGCGGACTGATGACGAATGGCAATTATTGGCAACAGCCAACAGGCAAACTCCGTCGGTGTGGGGACGATTGTTCACAAGAAAAACGTTCTCACGTCTCATCCTGTTACGCTATAAACATCCTTATTACAAAACAGTTTAGGGTTATTATGCTGTGGGTAAATATTGAGATCTACAACATTTGTTTCGCTCTACATACACATTGTGCATGCCACGGCCATACACTAGGGTTGCCAGATCCAGGCTGATAATTTCCGGGACATTTCCGAACGGAATCAGAGTTTTGGTCTTTGGTCCACCGTCCAAGGCTAAACTAAGTAGGAATTACCTAGAAGTATTGGATGATAAAAAAAAAATACTTTTTTTAGACAAAATTTTTTTAATTACTTTCTGAAACTGTCAAATACAAAAATTGTAATTCAACTTTTCTAAGTAACTTTTAAGGCCTAAATATGACAAATGAACTTAAAATGAAACTGAAATACTTACTCTTTCAGTTATCTGTTATAGTAAAATCACATAATTATATAGAATACAAAATTACCTTAAATTTGCAAGCATCGTCACGGGCACAATTTGTACACAATGGCCATGTAAATTAGGCAGTGATCACATGTATCTCTTTTCTACACGATCGCACAACGTGTGGAATCACTGAAGTGTATCGTTGACGTTGACCATGATTGTGATTTGTGTGGAATGGGACTTATTAAAAAAAAAACTTTTTGAACTTGGAACAGTAAACTTTCTGTCTTGCAGTTATAGACTATCTCTCATAGTAGACCGGGAGATACTGACACAAAATTTCGAGTCATTTGTAACAAGGATGGCGGTTCTACAGGGGTCTTAGTACGCAATGACAAAAAGAAAAATGATGGTGTGAACGCTGGTACCGGTGTCTTAGTCGCGTGGGCGTTTGTCGAACTCGTCGGAAAAATAGCGAAAGTCAAACGATTTGTAACACAAAAATTTTAGAATTTACCGATAGCCCATAAAAAAGTAGTAGGCGGTAGTGTCATGCCATACTTTTCCGGTGTGACTTACAGCCCGCCATACCGACGCGAATGTGTTGATTTAAATAAAACAATCATTCAACCATTTGTACCAGGCTAACTTTTGCACAGGTAACTATCGTCGTGCAGCCATTTACGAAAATCGCCATGCCATACTTTTCGGACGATTCAAAATGGTCGCCATACCGCCGAAAATCTGCAAAAAATTTTTATTTCGCCAAACTTTTTGTACCAGTATTGCATTTGGATTTTTGGAGAGTATTTGATAAAATGTGACCATTATTATATTTGCCATACTTCTAGTAGGGGGAAAAAGTGCTGTTATACTTGAAAACTTAATTTATTATTAATTTATATAAGTGAGGATTTCCAACACTTAGATCTTTGAAATTTTGTATTTATATTTGTTGATCCTCAAACTTACAGGAAAAATAAGTGCCATACTGTTACAAATCGTTTGACTTTCGCTATTTTCCGACGAGTTCGACTAACGCCCACGCGACTAAGCCGCCGGTACCAGCGTTCACGCCATCGTTTTTCTTTTTGTCATTGCGTACTAAGACCCCTGTAGAACCGCCATCCTGTTACAAATGACTCGAAATTTTGTGTCAGTATCTCCCGGTCTATAGATATTAGATAAACCAAAATTAAATTAAATTTTAAATTTTTTAATAGTGAAAAAAATATAGAAAATTGAACCTCATTTATATTATTTGTGAAGTGTAAGTATTATTCTATTTAATTGCTTGCAAAATAATTGCACGTTCAGTGCGATTTTTCTATGATAGTTGAACATACACGAACAAACGTGAGTTTTGATGATGAGCTATTACCCAACTAAAAATATTGCAGTAATGATATCCTAATCATTAGATTTTAGACGCATTTTATCTTCAATATAAGATATCCGCAGTTTCCATAGTACTCGAACCTCTACGTCGTAAATTCTTTGCTATGACTTTCTTCATATTATAATTAAATGTAATTAAACGAATTATAAAGTTTTTAACTACGAATAATAAAATTTTTGCCAGCGGCCGCCATCTTATCACATGATTAATGTAACTATTTTACGATATGATCAAATAATTTTGATCATTTCATGAAAAAACCGCACGTTTAGTTGGCCATATCGACAAACGATTTCTTATCATGATGTGGCCAATAGACATTCAATCTTTTCATGAAATGCGACCATTTCGTGAAATGATCAATCATTTCATGAAATGAGCAAATCTACGATATGGCCACGGCCCACGACAGATACAAACGAATTTGTTTGAATATGTGTAATTTGTATGGTATACTGATTAATGAGGTTGAAAGGTTTTAGTTTTCATAAAGGTTATATTATTATGGAATAGGTAGGTAGGTAGGTAGTTGATAAAAAATTAAAAAAGAATTATTCAATATTTAGTTAATGTTTAGCACTTCAGCATAGCTTTAATAAATTATTATGTAAGAACACGAAAATTTCCCAAACAAGTGTGTTTAATATAAAATCTTATGCTTCGTCAGTAAAATATTGATGAGTTTTGCTTTATTAAAAAAAAGCATTAAAGAAATAAGCACGAGGATAAGCATTATTTTTAGTCGTAAAAGTACTAAGATTTATTACTTTATGGTCACACTACAGATGCCTTGGGAGGTCCGGACTCCGGGCTCTGATACGCACAAAGCTTATGAAAATGATAAGGACTTGAATTACAAAAACTTAATACGTGCGTTAACGAGTTTTATATGGCTTGATGGTTTTTAAATTTTTATCGAAATTCGTGTATGTTTTACTATGACTATGTTTACAGTTTTAACTACCTATGTGAATTAATGTTTAATTATACATGAACGAAATTTTCTAGAAAATAATGATTATGATATGTATTAATAGAAATATGTATAACCCTTTTTTTTTTTTATAGTGGAGAATGCATTTAGGCATACCCAGGGCACTCGGGGGAAGAGCCCTGGGTTATGTCGGACTCACCCTGCTGAGTGCAGGGTCCTACCGAATAAACTCCACTGTGTTCCGCCGAGCCGCTTTATAGACGGGGCCGCGGGTATTCGGTAGAACCGCGTCCGCAGAAATATGTATAACCCTAACCTAGTCTATATTAGCAAAGTAGGGCCTCTTGAAATTTGTTAGGTTTCAGAGGTAGGTAATATAAATGCATTTTATGTCTGTTTTCTAGTGCTGTTGCCTGATTTGTTTATACAAAATGTTTCACGAGCATAGGTATTTTGTCTTTTTGTATTTCTTAACTTAAAATATCGCAAAACTTATAATATTATAATTAACCATAATTACAAAATATCTAAGTAAGTACCAGCGTGTACTTATACATATATTTTTCTCATAAAATATATTTATTAACATATTTATAACTGCGAGCGATCGGTCACATTTGCACACACAGATAACAGTAGTCGCTAATCCATTTGTAAACATAACAGTACATATCTGAAGAAAATATTTGGTTCATTCACCAGGCCTCATAAGCTCCTTGTTATTGTTTGAAATTAATCAGCAAAAAGGCGATTTTTGCTGTGGTTGTTTGGTAACATTTTTTTTGTCATATAAAGACACGATATACCTACATAATATTATTACTGCAGATAAGATAAGTTCAATGAGTTGGGGATGATAAAGTATAATTAATTCTAGAATGTATCTTACACCTTCATCATCATCATCATCATCAGCCCATATATGTTCCCACTGCTGGGACACGGGCCTCCTATGAGGGTACAGGCCATAATCCACCACGCTGGCCAAGTGCGGGTTGGCGGATGACACAATATGTCGTCGAACTTTTGATTCTTCGACATGTCGGTTTCCTCACGATGTTTTCCTTCATCGTTCGAGCAGTGGTGATGTTACACCTTACCGTATATTAAGGATTAAGTATCTAAGATACCGTTTTAAAATCTTAAAATATGTCCGATACATTAAATGCAATGAAAACGAAATTTTTATTGTGTTACAAATTAATATTTAAATCGTATCTTATTCTTCATTCCATTTATGTCCATTTTTATCTACTCTGTTAATTAGAAATTCATAATCTATTTTATAAATAAATCTCGGCCATCTAGCAAAGGATCTTATAACAAATAGAACAGTTTAAACAATGTTGCAATAAAGTACGTACCTAATTCTCTAGATGAAGCCATTGAACAGCTTATGTGATAGTAAGTAGCGACCCAGGGCCGGACTAAGCCCTGTTTCTAGGACGTGTTTCGGCGCCCTTAATTAAAATAGAAACTAAGAAACGTTTTACGTTTAATTTTTCGATTCAACTTCAAATTTTATTAATTAAATATTTGATATTTTTTGTGACTAATATCTATTTACTTGTTTTAGTAAAAATAGGCGTTGTATGAAAACTATTATGCTTTAAACTTAAAAACTTTGTTTATATGTACGAAAATATAGGTACAAGTTTTTTTACTTACTTGTTTTTACATAATATTTCTTAAACCGAATTAATAGATACCTTAATAGATCGATCTTGTGACGATGCAGATGACGTCAATTCAATCGAACAACTTATATTTGATAACAATGGATTTAATAAGTTGGCGCCCTTAAAAAATTGTAACTTTGAACGACCTCGATTCATTCCGGCACTGTCCACATTGATAAGGATATTTGCTAACGATATCCTCATGAGTCATGACGTATATTATCCAAGATAGAGGTATTATACTAGAACAATGCTCCTATATGCAAATTATGTGAATGTTGATAAATGAGACGCATTAACTCGGAAAAGCAAATAATATTACACGTAAAACGGTAAAAGGTGTTGTTTTTTTTTATTTATTTAACACGTATTTGGATTTATGCACAAAAAGTTAGTTATTATCAAATATGAGTAGACAACTATATTTCCTTAATGAATACCAACAATACCAATACGATGTAAAATTTTTGTACTTTGTTATATATTATATAAAAAAAATAATGTTCTTAAAAAAATGATTGACATCGAAGCAAATATGTAAACTGGTTACCTATTGTTAGATTTTTTTATTGATTGTACTAATGAGTACGCCTTCTCGTTTTATATTAGCAAGGAACTATGTATAAAATTTAATAGTAGTTTTTCCCCAATATATTTATGTAATTTTTGTGGAATTTAATTTTATTATAAAAAAATAAATACATTAATCACAAAAATAAACATCATTTCAAATATAATAATCGTATGCCATCGACAGCTGTTGATAAGAGATTGAGGATATAGATAAATTAAAGATGATAAGCTATTTAAATACATACTTATACAATAAAATATTTATTTAATATTTGTCGTATACCTACCTATTCGTAATTCGCATCTTTTGGGTAGGTAGGTAGTAGGTACTACATTTTAGTTTTTTTTTAATAATAATATTGAGCATACATAATATCATATTTATTGTACTGGGAAATACGAATAAATTATATTGACCGACCCGCGAAGGCGCAAAAAAAACCGAAATTTACTTATTAATAATTTATTGTAAAAAAATTACATTATAAATTATTCCTAACTTAAACTACGTCCCTCCCGGTTCAATGTTGGAACCAAGAGTGCTCGTCGTCCTCGGCGGGGCAGCTAAAGCGTCGCGGTGGCGATGATTGCCGCAACACTCTCTGGAATCGCAGGTGTGCGCGATGTCACAATTGCTAACAGGTGCAAGTCCTTCTTGGGAGGCCCCATGCATCCTCTAATAGTTAAGGCGTGTTATATGTAGGTACATAACAAATAAATAAATTATAAAATTATTAAAATATAAAGGGCATTGAAACTTTCTGGCATATCAAACCCGCCGCCATTTTGATTTTTTTTCAAAATCGCGGCGCACGATTAAAGTGGTATGTATGGATAGAGGACACATAGACGAACAAAAAATGTCTCATAACATAGTACCCTAAAGCGTCACATTACCGAGATATTTGCAGGTAAATATTCACTTATGAGTACAACGACAAATACTAAAAATTGACTTATTACGTGTCTATATGCATAATATTATCTCCAAATAATCACTCCCAGGTAGATTATTATTATTAACAGTTTATTGGAAGAAAGTAGGTACATTCATTACATAAAAACATACATACATTACATAAAAATGTAAGTAATGTAATGAATACCTACTTTCTTCCTGTAATAATAATAATCTACCTGGGAGTGATTATTTGGAGATAATATTATGCATATAGACACGTAATAAGTCTATTTTTAGTGTTTGTCGTTGTACTCATAAGTGAATATTTACCTCCAAATATCTCGGTAATGTGACGCTTTAGGGTACTATGTTATGAGACATTTTTTGTTCGTCTATGTGTCCTCTATCCATACATACCACTTTAATCGTGCGCCGCGATTTTGAAAAAAAATCAAAATGGCGGCGGGTCGATATGCCAGCGTCCATACAAAAAGTTTCAAACCCCTTTATATAAATAACTTAAAATTTCTTTTATAAAACATTATACATAGACTGTGTATAGCATTGCCATATTTTAATAACGTAGCTTGTCACAAGGTCATAAATAGCCGTATTTATAACGGAACACTATTCAAATTTCAAAAATTATCTATATATCTAGGGTGTATACTATGTATATATACATTTGTTAGAAGACATAAATTACTTATCACAAGGATTAGATAACAAAAATCGGGAGTAGATTATATCGATTAAATTGATCAACATATTCGCTCGAAGCAAGTGACGTAATGACGACTGAAGTGCGCGCGGCGCGCGCGCAGTTTCTCGCATGGTGTAAAAACATGCGGTCGTGTCTGGCGCTCATATGCGCCATTTTTATTACAGGTAATATTTGTTTTCAAGTGATTTACAGTCAATATTTAATTAGATTTTTACAGTTTATTATCAAGTGGTTTCCCGGAACTGTGTTAATACGTCGTGCTTACAGATGTGTCACTAGAATTGTTGATAAACTCGTGTGGTTGTAAAAAACACCGTTGTTTTTGTATTATTTTGATTTTTGAGGCACTCGCATTTTAATTTTTACTTTAAAAGTGTTTAATTAAAAACCGAGTTGGCTACCGGCTAAAAGGGCTTTTTTTCTAATGTCAAGTAACGTTATCTGGATATCAAAAAAACTATATCCTTCTCTTTCTTTTGTTTTGGATTATACGCGATGGCACTAAGCTTTTATCTTGAAAATAACTTTTGGACAAGGAAAATCGATCCGTATTGGAATATGCGATAATAGCCCAGTCATATTAGGGGTTTCACCTCGGAATGAAAGATAATAAGCTAGAAATTGGTAAAAACCTTTGTATTGTTACCCTAAATATTGTCTCAAAAGTCACAAATGCTATCGTGTCCGCGTCTTAAGATATTGAAGGTCAAAGGTCACAAAAAACGATTTTTCGCGAATATCTCGGTTCCTATTGCTTAAATGATATTTTCACCTATTATAAAAGTTGTAAAGTATAAAATTTTCTACAACTTTTGTTAAAACTTTTTTTTTATACGATCAACCGTTTTTGAGGTAGAGCGCGAAGAGTGCGCAGCGTACAGTCATATATGAGCTAATGCAGGGTCAAGCGTGAGTTACGGTTATCAGTATTCAGTACGTTGTATGAAGTCAATTATTGACAAAAAAATTATAATTATTAAGCAATGCCCATTATTTCTGTACTTATTCTTAATTGTCCGTATTTATGCAAAATGGAACCACTCGACAAATTTCGTTTTTTGCTTTTATTGAAGAATACTCATCCAAAAGTGGTCTAAATTCTTATACAAACAAGAACCACATGATTTTTACGTTGGAAACAAGGTATACTAAAAGCAGAAAGGAACCACCAGCAACAACGAATAATACCATATTAAGCAAAACCGAACCACAGCACAACGGGACTGCTTTGTTCAAACAAATAAACGATATTACTATCATGTCATTTTATACAAAACAGATCCACACCTACTTGGTACCATTATACATTACACATATTTCTATTAATAACAATTATTTTTAATACACAAAATGGAACCAGGTTTCTGTGGTATGGTTATGCGTAAAATAAATACATAATTTAATTGTAATTTTTTTATTGCAAAATAAAACCACAAGCATTCGGTTCTATTATCCATAAATAAATATTGTAAAACATCCTGAAACCCATCATCGCTATATGGAACCAAATGCCTTGACTTGTTACAATGCTTCTCATATTTTTTAAACAACGTATTTCATTACTTAAATAGCTCAAAGTGCAAAACTCCAATTTTTTAAGTAAAACGTCGAACATCTGTCAATATAGGTCACATTCAGCGAAGTAGTTCGAATACGTGACGGTGTTTTTTTCCTCCGCGAAGTAAGTTCTATTGTTTTTTGTCAATTACCTTTAAAATTAATTGTGAAAATGTTTGGTAATAAATAAATAAGCAAGCAATGGGTAAGAAAAGCATTGGAGACGAACACCGAAGATAATAATGAAGATACAACGGGTAAGTAGTTTTATTTAATGCATTTAAGTACTTATTGAATCTGAGATGCAGGTACGCTTTATCCACTTTTGATTCATTCCCGATTGTGGTGTGATTTTAAGAAGATAGTTCATTAAGTAAGTACAAGAGGAATCCTCTGTGGATTTACGTATTTTAACGACAATGTCGTTGTTCACGAAGGCGAGTCGAATTAAGAGTTATTTTGTTACGATTCATCTGTCATTGTGAGATGAAACTACTAAAGTCTAAACCCTGTTTTAAAAATAACTGTCGATGATCTAGGTACCTACCTACTATTCTGGTAAAATACGTTTAGATTCAGATTCAGTACAGTACATTCAGCCACATCATTCAGCGCATATAATTATTTGTTTGATTTTAAAACTCGTGCGGCTACTGTTTTGACCGGAACAAGGCCCTAGCCTGTGAAATTCAAAATTTTAACAAGTTTATTTAATTTTTTGCTAGGGTTGCCACTGTTGCGTATGATTTTTAGGGTTCCGTACCCAAAGGGTAAAACGAGACCCTATTACTAAGACTCCGCTGTCCGTCTGTCTATCCCTCTGTCTCATGAACCGTGACAGTTAGACAGTCGAAATTTCATATGATGTATTTCTGATGCCGCTGTAACAACAGATACTAAAAAACAGAATAAAAAAAGACGTGTGGCACTCGGGGACTGCCGCGGTAAAGCTATTGCATAGCATGCCTTCAAGCCACACCTCCGAGCCCGTCGGAGTGGAGAGCGTGAGGTTTTTTCGTTACGGAATTTCTCGATTCGGTCCCCGCGCTCAAGGCCCGCGATAGAAGCTATGCAATAGCTTAATAAATATTTAAGAAGCTCCCATACAATAAGCCGTGATTTTTTTGCCGTTTTTATAGATAATGGTACGGAACTCTTCGTTGCGCGAGTCCGACTCGCACTTAGCCAGTTTTTTCTACATGGCGCATGTACATACAACATACTTAGTCGTCTAGTAGGGACACGGCTTTATAAGAACTAATAATATTTTGCTGTCGCCATATATCTACCTACGTATACAAGCCACGCGGCTTTATTGTTTTGATTTAAAGCTTTTTTCTTTTTATTACAGAAGATAACGAAGAACCTTATACGTCGCTGCCTCTGGAGAAGCTTTCTTCACCTTCTAGCGATATTCAGTCCATATTACATCTCATTCCACAAGATGCACAGTTTTTATAACGGTCTCATTAGTGATGATGCAATAGAAGACCACATAGATGGATAGACACGGTGGATTTCGAAATCCAATTTGATGATAACGTCGAATAAACGTCCTATATAAGTATTATTTTATATATTTTATTAATTAAAGCTTTAATTACGATATTATAAATACATAGTTTCATTTATATCATTAAATCCCTGGGATGTGGTTCCTTTTTGTATAAGAGAAAACCTATCAATTGATAAATGTTAAAAGGAACCACATGCACATTTTCTTAATTATCTAGAAAGTTTAAGAATATTCAGAGCAAATTTATATACACATACTTAAATAAGTAATTTATCAATGAATTTAAATAAAATAAATTTTAATTTTACTTCATCTGACAGAGCTGCAAATGTTTTTGTAAATCCTTTGATATCTCAGAAGTGCGTTTTTGCTGGGTGGTTCCTTTTTGCTTAAATACGGACAATTATTTATATTTAATTATTCAACTATAGTATATTATTAATTCTGGATTATCTATTTTAGTTATATTTTGAAATAAAAAGACAGTAAGGAAATATATTTTAGATATACCTTTATATTTTATCATTAAATATGGCATGTTATACATTTATTAAAATGTGAGTTTAGATATTAAAATAATTTGTGAATCGAATGAAATTGCGAATGGAAGCTAGTTATCTTCTTCTTCGTCGTCTTCTTCTTGTTGTCGGTCTAAAATATTCAATTCATTGTCATCATCCTCATTATCGGTCATATTCATTTCCAAACCTTCTAGAATTTCAGGATCGTATGTGCTTTCTTCATCGGGATTACTTGGATATAGTGGAGCGTTGAGGCAAGCTTGTCCATTGCACTGGCCACAAGCTAAAGAACATAGTAGGCTTGATTTTCTGCATCCACAGCGGGAACCACAACTTTTTTTGCAATTGCAAAATATTGTGTTTAGTAGTTCGGCTGGTGCTGGAGGTAATAAGTAATAACGTTGTTATTTTCAAGCTTCATTTTCAAGCTTCCAGCCCCATTCTTGAGGTTCTAAGTTCTTCCCTACCTTAGTGTAAATTGCATTATTTTAGTGTAAATTGCAACTAATTAAATGGTTAAAAAATAAAAATTATGAGGAAATAGAAGACTTATTAAAATTAAATAAAATAAAATAAAATAAATTAAAATAAAGCAACATATTATATAATATACACACTACACACACACTCTCTCACAAACACACACGCACATTCACACACTCACACACACACACACACACACACACACACACACACACACACACACACAAAATATACACTCGTTCTGTTCCCTATAATACATATATCTAAATAATTTTTACATATTTCTCTTTATATAAGAAAATGTTATTCGTGTAACACTTACGCATAATGTACTGTCGGAAGAGCGAGATGTCCTAACACAAGCATTTAATTGCTTAAAAGGATGTCTCAATGACTGTTAAATTGTAATACTATTTGTTACAGAATTAATATTTTTGATTTTTTTTTTTTTTTTTTCCCTACCCACGTTTGAATCTGGTAGTAGCTCAGAGGAATAAACCTATAGAGTTCTTATATTGAGACAGAACAAAATACATATTTTCTAATCTACTTACTCTTAGTCAATAACAGCATAAGTCAGATTGAGATAGCGATAGAGTATCTGCACTGTCTTCAAACGTAGCGCGCCGGCTATGTTTTGTTTGCCCTCCAGCTGGAGGTCTCGGTGCGTCAAGTGTTTTTAACGAAATATTTAGAAAATATAAAGTGTATAGTGTTTCTTTTTATTTGTCAGTGTGCTAAAATGACTATTGTATGTTTAGCTACCGGCTATTACTAGTCGAATGGGAGTTTTGGATGAAAACAATGAAAAAATATCTTTCCATCGGTAAGTGATTTTCAGCAAATTGATAAATATTTATGTTCTAACCCTATTTGAAGGTTTTATCAAGCGCTTTTTTATAAGTTTATGTTGTAACTGTAACATTTACCCACTTTATGGGGTTGAGGAATACAAAAGAATTAAATAATTTTTAAAAAATGTCACAATATTATCACGTTTGGCATTTTGTTTACCACCGTAGTGTTGTAACACATCTAGCGTATATTATCGATTTATGACAAAAAATCTATTTCATATTAACGTTGATTTATTTATTTTGTTTCTTATTATTATATGTAGTTGTAGTAGATTTATATGTAGTTGTTGTAGCAAATAATAGATGTAAATTTTCTACAGCAGGAAAATAAAAAATACCACGTGATTGTTTTATTTGACTTATCTGTTTAGTTTGTTGTTTCTCTTTTAGATTATTAATAAATTCATTTTGTTTTAGATTTCCAGAGCTAAATAAAAAATGGGTATAAAACATGAGACGTGTAGATTGGACGCCGTCGAAATTTACTAGATTGTGTTCACTGCATTTCGAGCCTGCGTGTTATCAAGATGGATACTCTAGAAGAATTGTGCAATCTTACGCTTACGTTTTTTTTTTGTTCCTTTAGATAATAAATATATTTGTGTGTGAGTGAATTTTTATTTGGAAATTTTTTATTAACATTTACTTTAAATGTGTAACTATGTGAAAATTAATCGGTTGATTAAATGACAGTTCTCATAGATGAGAAACTACTATTGAAATACATACTTAATATACATGCGTTTTCAAAGAAAAACCCGCATAGTTCCCATTCCTGTGGGATTTACGGGATCAAAAGTAATTTTTCCAAATTTCATTGTAATCGGTTTAGTAGTATTCGCGTGATAGAGTAACAAACATCCATCCTCACAAACTTTCGCTTTATTAGTAGGATGTAAGGAAAATGTTTTCTTTAAGACTGTCCTTTTATGAACTTGTTAAAATTCATGCTGACTGTGCCTTTCTCCTCACTCCTTTAACTTTATTGATCTTTATTTTAAATTAGTTACATTTCAAGTTTTAAAATTTATTTTAAAATATACTAGCTTTCCGCCCGCGTTTTTAAAGAAAATCCCGCACAGTTCCCGTTCACGTGGGATTTCCGGTATAAAACCTATCCTATGTGTGTATGTACAAAATTTCATTGTAATCGGTTCAGCAGTGAAAGAGAAAGTTAACCATTCTCGCATAATTTCGCATTTATTATATTCGTAGGATTAAACAAATAATGTATTCAACTGAAATTTATGATTAACTAGCTTCCGCCCGCGACTCCGTCTGCGCGAATGTCGGTCTTTGCGTGGATGGTTTATTTCACCATTTTGAGTAACTCTGACAATGACATCTTATAATTAATATCTATTGGACCCAAATACAGCTAGGCCTATAATAATATGCAACGTGTGTTCGCGGTTCTACAGAACAACGTCTAACTATGTATAAGACTGAAAAATAAAGATTAATTTTTTTCTACGTATTTTTCCAGGATAAAAAGTATCCTATTTTACGCCCAGGATAATAAGGTATAATTATACCAAGTTTCATCGAAATTGACCCGTTAGTTTTCACGTGATGCCTTCACATACAGACAGACAGACAGACAGACAGACAAAAATTTTTTTAATCACATATTTGGGTTTGGTATCGATCCAGTAACACCCCTTAGTATTTATTTTTTCAATATTTTCAATGTACAGAATTGACCCTTCTACAGATTTATTATATGTATAGATTTTGTTTTTTCATTATTTATTATTTCACGAAACCGTAAATGCAAAATGCATTCACGATTTTATCGATTGAAGCACATCCCATCACTATCACCTTCTATCTATCTAAATACGTACCTATAGTAAAAATGGTGCCATGACTATGTTGAAACGTAGCTTGTAGTCTATAGCTATCTCATTCTTTCATACGACGTTTTCTTTAGATAGAGAGAAACAAATATATGTAAATTGTATACGCTCGATACAAGTACTCTATAGGTTTATTCCTCTGAGGGTAGTAGACACGATTGATATGTTGACGGGCTGCTACACTTGTTGGTGGAAGTGTTGACAATTGTACAGGTTTATTTAGTATTTTAATATTTAAAATCACATTTTAATAAATGTATAACATGCCATATTTAATGATAAATAAAGGTATATCTAAAATATATTTCCTTCTGTCTTTTTGTTTTAAAATATAGTTATAAGTTATAACTAGACATCGGATTATATGCATTTGCATATTTGCATATGCAAATGCATAAAACTCTCTATTTACGGCGTTAGTGCATATTTTAGCCTTTTTCCCCCAATCGTGCATATTTCGTTAAGTAGCGGGAGTTTTGATTGGTTGACTAACCTTTATTAGCCAATCAGAACGCTCAGCGAGTAAACAAACCCTATTCTGGCATGGTAAAATGGCAAAAAATTACAAAATGGGCTCCATTTTAAGTAAATTTTTAGCCTTTCAAAATAGGGCTAACAACCCGTGTTTTAAGTTTTTAGCCCTATTTTGAAAGGCTAAAACTTAAAACACGGGTTGAATTCCAGAAAAGGGCTAGATTTAGCCCGAAAAGGTCTTAGGTGGCAAAACTGGTCTCGCGGGTGACAAATGTCACAAATTTGCGCTCGAAAATTGTATATTTCCACAAAAACTATATTAATTTTAAGAAAATTTCACTTTTTTTGTACAATCATTGATTAAAATATATAAAATAATAAAGGTTTTTGATTTTGTATTGTGCATATTTTAGGCATATCAGTCGTTTTTAGTGCATATTTCGTCATTTTTTAGTGCATATTTGCATGCATATTTTGGCATTTTGTTAGTGCATATAATCCGATGTCTAGTTATAACTAAAATATCGATCCGATCCAGAATTAATAATATACTATAGTTGAATAATTAAATATGTATAAATAATTAAGAATACGTACAGAAATAATGGGCATTGCTTAATAATTATAATTTTTTTGCCAATAATTGACTTTATACAACGTACTGATAACCGTAACTCACGCTTGACCCTGCATTAGTTCATATATGACTGTACGCTGCGCACTCTTCGCGCTCTACCTCAAAAACGGTTGAGCGTATAAAAAAAAAGTTTAGACAAAAGTTGTAGAGAATTTTATGTGTAATTATTCTAAGTCTACAACTTTCATAATAGGTGAAAATACTCAGAGGAATAAACCTATATATATAGGTTTATTGCTCTGAGTGAAAATATCATTTAAGCAATAGGAACCGAGATATTCGCGAAAAAACGTTTTTTGTGACCTTTGACCTTCAATATCTTAAGACGCGGACACGATAGCATTTGTGACTTTTGAGACAATATTTAGGGTAACAAAACAAAGGTTTTTACCAATTTCCAGCTTATTATCTTTCATTCCGAGGTTGACCCCTTTTTTTACCTAATTTCACTGGGCTATTTAAGTGTTCTAACGAGTGTTACTCGATATTACTTGCTCTGTGACGAGTGTATAAAATTGTATTTACAGCATAGTCGACACTTAATTTCCGTATTACAATTAAGTAATTGAAACAAATTCAATAAGTGAATACTGAATTATGAATTATTTGTAATAGTACGAGATCCGGCTGCAGGATCAGTGCGTTCATCGGTTTTTTGCTGAAAACCGAATTTTTATGTATATTTATAATTAGGAGATTAAATATCGACTAGGTTGCCAGTCAAAATTTGGCCGCAAGCATGTTTAATTAAAATTTTTCTAATCGGTTTTTGGGAAAAAAAATCGTTCACTTGTTTTTGGAATAAAATGTAGTCTACATCACGTCAAATGATATAAAAATTCTAAAAAATCACGGTTGCCGCTTTTCACCTGACCGCAACATCTTGGCAGCCTGGTGCAAACAGGTATGATTTCGATTCATTTTTACGTTCATAACGCACATTTATGAATCATATATCAAATTAAAGCTAATTTTTTTCTATTTATTATCATATATGGTTGCCTAATTAAATCCGGCCGCAAATAAGGGTTGCTGGCTTTTAAAAATTATAAATATAGGATTAGTGCGTTCATCGTTTTTTGCTGAAAACCGAATTTTTAAAAACAAGTGAACGATTTTTTTTCCCAAAAACCGATTAGAAAAATTTTAATTAAACATGCTTGCGGCCAAATTTTGACTGGCATCCTAGTCGATATATATTCTCCTAATTATAAATATACATAAAAATTCGGTTTTCAGCAAAAAACGATGAACGCACTAATCCTATATTTATAATTTTTAAAAGCCAGCAACCCTTATTTGCGGCGGGATTTAATTAGGCAACCATATATGATAATAAATAGAAAAAAATTAGCTTTAATTTGATATATGATTCATAAATGTGCGTTATGAACGTAAAAATAAATCGAAATCATACCTGTTTGCACCAGGCTGCCAAGATGTTGCGGCCAGGTGAAAAGCGGCAACCGTGATTTTTTAGAATTTTTATATCATTTGACGTGATGTAGAGTACATTTTATTTAAAAAACAAGTGAACGAATTTTTTTCCCAAAAATCGATTAGGAAAATTTTAATTAAACATGCTTGCGGCCAAATTTTGACTGGCAACCTAGTCGATATATATTTTCCTAATTATAAATATACATAAAAATTCGGTTTTCAGCAAAAAACCGATGAGCGCACTGATCCTGCGGTGGGATCTTAGACTATAATATTTTCCGGGATGTATGACGCGAAATTGGAATTTTATATTTTTAATAACACCCTATAAATTCTTCCTCTGAATATACGGTCTACATTTTGTGCCATTATTTACACAAATGAAAATGCCTACTCCGAATTCTGCTACGCAGTAAAACTCATGGTTAGGGAGCCAGGTGCAAATTTGGTTAACTATTTCCTCTCAAGAGATAATTCGTCAGACGCATGAGAGTATAGTATTATAAAGCCTCGTGAACGTCAGCTGGCGCTCGGTTGGGGGGGTGAGTGGTTGTCCCCCCCACATAGGAAAAAAAATACATTCATTCATTCATTTCCTCTCAGCTAAAAATTTGTCAAATTGTAGCTAACCCAATATATCAACAAAAAAAAATAGTCAGCTGGTAACAACATGGTGTATTATACGTCAGCTGGTGTCTCGAACATGAAAGTTAAATTTAAAGAAAAATTTATTTTCCGTTATTTCCTCTCAAACAAAAATTTACCTGATGATAGCTTATATGTAACTGTGGATAAATATATAGGTCAGCTGGCTGTATCTTGGTGGAAAAACCGTCAGCTGATACGGGAGGCTACAACCGCTCTTCCCCCCAACCGAGCTCCAGCTGACGTTCACGAGGCTTCATAATACTATACTTTGATGCATTTTACTAATTACCGCTTGAGAGGAACTTGGTCATAAAATTTGCTGCTGGCTCCCGGACCATCACATTTCCAGTTTTTTGAGTGCGAAAAGCCGTGTGTCATTGTACCGGGATGAGTTTTTTGTTCATGAGTTACATCATTATAATGAAAGTACACTTAAGTTTTATATTATAATTTATACGAGCTGTGCCTTTCGGTTTTACACGGCATTGCTCTGCTCTTATTGGTCCAAAGGCCGCAAAATTTCAAATCCGCCCCTTGGTTCCTGAGATGAGCGCGGTAAAGCAAACAAACAAACAATCTCTTCAGCTTTATAATTTAGATTAGATCCGATATATTGTATAGAATCTATTGAGTATTACCTAATTGAACATAATATTGTGTAAAAATATTTCTTACGATTCCACTTAAATACCTTAAAACTCATTAATTACATAGTTATTCTAACCTTGACTCAAGCCTTCTGCTTCTAGTAATTGTCATTCAATGTAGAGGTATTTATCTTTGATATTGTTTTACTTTAAACGATAAAATATATTTATCTATCTTTAATTATAGACTTTATAGTGGATATAAAACTAACATGGATAACAGAACTAAGTAATTTTAGATAACATCATAGTTGGGAACTTTGAAAACTGTTACCTACTTATTTGGGAAATTTGAATTGCTAGCCAATCATTACCTGCCCCCGTGCACTTTGTTTGCACTTTTAGTGAGTATTTTTATTAAGGTTCGTTCCTCTTGGTCAAAGCTTGATAGAGCGTTCAAGAGTTTTGTATTGGATAAATGAACTATTTAGCACGAAAACACTTTTTTCAAATCAAACTTCAGGATTCAGGTACTATTTTTTGAACTGAATTAGCTCGTTCAAGCAAATATTCAAAGTTCAATTTCTCTTCTAATTTATTCTTACTCCGTTACTAGGCTTACCTAGATATCAATCATAACACAGCTCAACAAAAAAACAATTTTTTTTTGTTGCCCTGGATATTTCTACAGATTTATATATTTCAAGTACCCAGTTTGCGAATGTAATCATTAAAATTATTTAATTGGCTCTAGTTTTTTTTTTAATTTGGATTTTCATATATTAAATTTTCTTACGGCCCTTCAGAATACGGGTTACTAATAAGTGTTTATTTTTTTGGTGAATTACGTTTTCTGCACATTTCTTCGCTCAGACATAACCGTATTCTATAAAACTGACTGCAGAATATCAGAATAATAAATGGTTTCTGTAAAAAAATCATTTTTATGAACAACAATGTTCGGTTTGTATTGAGTTGAAGAAACCCAGTAGCACTTGGTCAGCAAAGTGGATAGGTATACGAAATTCCCTTGATGTTTTTATTAATAGAATAAGACAAAGCAAATTCATTAGGAATAATTAAATAAATATGAACATTTAGGCCTTTGAGAGAATCTAGAAGTATAAGAAGAATACCCGACGGGCGACGGCCCTACAGGACGGGCGTGTCGAAAATTCATAAAAGATGAAAATTTAACAAAATTTTATAACTGATGCTGAATGTAAATTATAAAGAGATATAGTATTGGTTAATTTAAGGTAAATTTAAAACACCAAATTATAAAGAAATTGCACAACAGTTGTTAAAAAACTTCATTATTTTATGAGCAAATACGAACATAAAGCTACACTTTCCCCACAGTCTCCTGGATAGATGTCCAGTAAATCTGCGAAATTTCTGTGAGAAACAAGAAGAACGCATCGAAAAAGAAGTAAAAATTATGGAATAAAGGTATCAGGGTAAATGGGACCGTCACATGATGGCAGATTACTGATGGTCCATAAGAAAACTTTTGTCCCAAAATTAACTAAGAAGAGAAGCTTATAAAATCTATTTCCTTGTACTATTTCATAAGTTTTAGTGATTTTTCTCTATTTTTATATCCATTTGAATTAATTAAATACTAAAACAAAACAATAAATAAAACTTTGTAATAAATAAATGATGTTAAACAAATATACCGTCTATTTCATGCTGCGTTTTAGAGTCTAATAAGAAAATTAGGATTAAAAAAAAACTAGAGCCAATCTACCAAAACCATTAATAGTTTTATATATAATATACATTAAATTAAACGAAACCACTTTCACATCCAGGGCAACAAAATCATTGTTGACCAGTGTAATCATTCATCGATAGAATATCGTATACCTAGATCCGATCAGCTGTTTTGGCCTGAAAAAATAACAAATATCTCGTTAAGCAAACATCCATGGATACATTCTTTCAAACTTTCGCGTTCATAAAAGTAGGATAGTAGGATGCAGATGCGCCAATCCAGTTGTTGTTTCAAAAAAGAGAAGTTCGTGGTGCACAGTGCACTCTGTCTCGCGAGTAGTGAAAGACAACTCCTATCTTTTTCTCTATCTTTCATACGACGATATGACGGACTTTTCCACTTGTTTTATAATAATATGTTACAATTCAACTAATTAATTAATAAAATATGATTATACAGGGTGTAATCGTTAAGTGTGCACAGGCGATTATTCCGTAACTATTACAGATATCAAAAAACTTTAAACTGATATCGAAAGTACTTAACCTAATGAGTAAAATGGCCATAATAAATTTTTAAAAATAATACGAGAAATATCTAAAAAATTAACTTTAAACCCTCCCATACATTTAGTATGAGATATGAATATCCCATGTACATGGGTTGATCCAAAAGTAATGATAATCA
Source organism: Colias eurytheme (assembly GCF_061535395.1). Classification (NCBI taxonomy): domain Eukaryota; kingdom Metazoa; phylum Arthropoda; class Insecta; order Lepidoptera; family Pieridae; genus Colias; species Colias eurytheme. The sequence continues at coordinate 3,509,248 of NC_142999.1, read as the reverse complement.
ATATTAAACAAGGTCATTACAGTTAAAATAATTATGTATTTCTCTAGATAGTCTTCTAACTAGATAATATACTTCGATATTTTTTTTCCTTAACTTAGAAAAAAAAAAACTTTGACTTCATCTACAAAAACCCCTCAAAATCGGCCATCACTTCGCTATCGTCTTAAAATTTCTTGTATCGACGGTGTTTCTTGTGCCGAGGTAAGAGATAGAATTAACTAGGAGCTAGATCTTACAAACAGGGTGGGTATTCAAGCATTTTCAATGCCGATTTTTGATTGGCAGCCATCGCAAATGACGCTTTGTGATCTGGATCGCAACTGACGCTTTGTGATCTGGTGCGTTGTCTTGGTAAACCAACATTCCGCCAACCCGCAATCTTTTAATTTGGTCTGTGTAGTAAGAGCCCTGTGTAGTAGTGGCTACCTTCTTAAAATATTCCACATTTCTTCAGCGTCCCAAAAAACTACGGCTTTAATCTATCCCTCTAATTTTCACTTTGAAAATCTTCACCGTCACTTTGGAAGCTCGCATCCAGGCCATTGATTGTTTCTTGGTTTCAGCATAAACATGGTGAACCCAGGTAACGCCCATGGTCACAAATCGTGACAAAAAATTATCCTGAACTCATTAAAAATTTAGAAATTCACCCTCTAAATGTTGAATCGTTGTTTCTTCTTTTCGTCGGGAAACATTTTGGCTCGCACTGTTCACATTAAAATTAATGTTAATACTTGGAAACGTGGCCTGTAGATATAATTTTTTTGTGATAACTTAGTGATTACATGAGCAAGCATAAAACATTTATTTTATATTTTTATGTGCACAGGAAATACCCAATTATCATTACTTTTGGATCAACCTATACATTTAATATGAAAGATTTTAGCTTTTTTTTGTTTTTTTGGTTTTCTGCTTTAATTACTTCGCAAATTTGGAGGGAAGTTCATTTAGAAACTGTAAATAGACCTCCTCATTGTATTGCACAATAAGGACGTCACTTCGAAAATCTACTATGAATACAAAATGTATGGGAAATAAATTGTATGGTAGCGTTTAATGTAACATTTTTGGTTATTTCTCGTTTTATTTTTAAAAATTTATTATGGCCATTTTACTCATTAGGTTAAGTACTTTCGATATCAGTTTAAAGTTTTTTGATATCTGCAATAGTTACGGAATAATCGCTTGTGCACACTTAACGATTACACCCTGTATACGCTTATTTTATTATAATTTTTATTTGTTGTCGTCATCATAATTATGAAATAATTTGGAAAATCCAAAAGTGCACGCCTCATATTTTTTTTTAATAAATATTTATTAATTATTATTTTTGTTTATTTAATAACAATTAAACCACATCGAATCAGACCCTGAAAAATGAAAGGGTTCTATTCCTGAGCATACTCAAGCGTAAGAGAAAAAAAAAGACTCGATTAGTAAAGTATTTCGGTCGCTATCGTGTTAACAAGAAAAAGGATCCGCACATACAGACACACGGACGTCCAAGACAGAACTTTTTTAAACTGTTTTTTAACTAGTTTAAATAACAAAAATGACATCAAAAATATCATGAACGTTAAAAATAGTGTTTTTTCTTAATATGTGTGTGTATGTACATATCTTACAAGTGCAATGTATGATACATAAAGACATTTTAAGTTTGAAAAATCAGATGTTTTGCGCGAAGTGACAGTAGTACCCACCTCAACGCTTCGCTTATGAGGCGTGCAAAATGTATGGGTTGTGGAGAATGCAATGTATTTCTTGCTCAATTGATAAGGTGTTATTAAATGCATATTGCGGATTAGGTATAAATAGAAGAATTATTAAGATCACATTTCTAGATAATAGGTAGGTAGTTCTCATTATTATACGCATTGCACAAGTCATTTTGGTGACGCTTAGTAATATTACTTTTGATCATACAACATTTTTAACTGTCGTATAAAATAAAGAACATATATTTTTTTACAAAATTAAGACGAATATACCATGTAATGTACCAACATTGGTGATCTTCTTCTTTTTCTGTAGCAATTATGCTATCAATTATCATTAAGCCTAGCCTTTTATTTCTAAATTCTTTTACAGGTTATGCTTCATCATCCTCTATTCCTCCAACTATAAGCTCCCGTAACGTTGGAGAGTCCTTAGACTTATCAGTATTTACTTTCGATGCTGAAATAGAACAATGTTATTTACAAAAACCAAATGGCGATACTATTCGTTTAAAACCCAATGACGAGTCAGATGAAAAGTACGAGATCCTGGAAAATATGCCAATGGTGAGCAGGTGCCGCGTGCGGATCCTGAATTTGACTCCAAATGACAATGGAATTTGGACCTTAAATGCAGTGGACTTGGCAGGACAAACCCTGCATCAACCCTATAATCTAACCGTGAATGTAGTACCAGGTAAGACCTACATTTACATTAATTGAAATTTATATTTACGAAATTACTCAAAGAATACCTTGGAAACACCATAAATATAATTAAGTATTTAATATATAAACATAAGTGTTAAGGGGGCGCATAAAGCAAAATAACCAATCTTCTATTAGATGATACGTGTAATATGCAAGACCAAATCTAAAAAATAAAATATATATCAAACTAGATGATATGTTCAACGATTCTGTTTAATCAAAAACATAAAATATTAAAATTTACTCGATAAAAAAAAATCACCAAGTTAGCTCTAATTTTCACACTTTTACGTTTTCTACTTGACATGGTAATACTTATTATGATTTTTTTTTCATAAACAATTATATTAAAACATTTGCAAGATATTTGTCAGAGCATTTTGTGTAATTACTTTTAGTTTTGGTTTTATCTGCGATAAACCACTTTTGGCGCTCTTTTTTTCTCGAGATAAACGTTTGATTTTGTCACGATAAAAGTGGTGTGTCTATTTTATTTTTATTAGATAAATTTTAGGATTATGTGCCTTATCACTTAAATGCCGCATTGAATGTTTAGTCATGACGTGATGTTAAGTCCTGTTGCAAACATTAGTTTGCATTACTCATAGCAAAAACAAGATTATTTATTTACTCTTTAGTCTTAACTTAATCAAATATATTTTGGAGCAGGCAGATTATTATAATGTACCTGATATGTAGCGTAAATCCAAAATAAAACATTCCTGATGTGCATCATTAACGTTAAAGTAAGTACTTAAATAACAATGTCTACAACACATTTCCTTGAAAAATGTTTCCAGAATATCTACCAGAAAAACTAATTACTACTACCATTGGACGCGAACACGAGATCTCGATTTCTGATCCCGAATCTGACGTCACTCAATCTTGTGAGATCACAACTCCAAATGGCGAAAAGCATTCCTTAGAAGAAGCTTCATTAGATAGTGTGGTGAAATACAGCAGTGCTGGCTCTACATGTGGTGTCAAAATCACTGTAGCATCCGAAGATTTTGTCGGCAGTTGGGCTTTAACTGCACGAGGCCTAACATTTGAGAAGATACAGCCGTTCGAAGTTTCCGTCAAAGGTAAATTCATATATCTAGCCTACTTACCCTATCTATTGGATAGTGTACGCGAGGCGAGTCACGTTCTAAGATTACATCAAAGTACATTGATAATATAATCTTAATTACAATCCATCGTTCATTGACATTAATTATGGACAAATTTAAATAATTTGGAAGCTTTTTAGCAGTCAGTACGTTTGATTGAACGACCAAACTTGTAAAAAGTGAAACGAATTATGAAAATGCTATCACGACGAAACTAGTAACTACAATTTTCTATGAACTCATTATACGGCGATACAAGCGTATACAACTAGCCTTGTATTTAATTTTTTTTTATCATTACCCATCTAACTACATTAATTAATCAAAATATGAATTAATTACTCTGAATATCAAAGTTGAATTGAGATCTTTGGAATAAAAACCAAAGATTTCAATTGAATTATAAGTCAAGCAAATCGAACGGAACCCTTGAACGTAAAAGAAAAACGTTTAAATTTTACATTGAAATTTAATTAAGATAAGCACTATATTAAACAGGAAAACTACATAAATCGATATATTTTAAGGCTTAAATAATTTATACTTAAGGCACACATTAGTAATCTCACAGTTGTCGGAATATTGAGTTTTATTTTCCTTAATTTACGTTTGTGAAAAACAAAAGTTACCTCCCGTAAATGTAAAAATGTATATAATGTATTCAGGAGTAACCAAAAAGAGTGATATATAAGCACATAATCAATACTAAATTACAGATACTGATGCAGCAGCTATTACTCCTCCAACAACGACCAACCTTGAAGAAGGGGACAGTTTAATAATATCAGTAATTACTAACGATGATGAGGTACAAAAATGTCATTTAACAACCCCAAATAACGTTGAAATTCAATTCAAACCTATCGACGAATCCGATGAAAGATATGAATTACTGGAAGATGTAGAATCCGAAAGTCGGTGCCGAGTAAAGATTCTTAATTTGACTCCAGCAGATAATGGACAATGGTTTTTAAGGGCTGTTTCTAATGGAGAAAGCCGATATGAGTTGCTTAACATCACCGTTAATCCAGCACCAGGTAATTAATGTTTTCTTGTTTTCCTCGACAATCGTGTAAGAGATGTTTCTTACGTTTTTACATTTTGTTTTGAACATTTTTTTGTGAAAATTATTTATTAGTGAACTAGCCTGAGCCTCTTTTCTGGGTTCCAAAATAGGGTCATTGTCTTAAGATTACTACACTGACTATAAATTGACTCTATTAATGTAAAAACCCAATACAAAAACCTTAAAGACATCATTTAGTTTACGGAACTTGCCTTTTACAAAACTAGATTTATAGTCTCTTAAAGTTATGTACGAATTTAGTTACCAGTTTAAACAGTCACCTTTAATTTAAAGAAAGAAAAGAAGAAAGCGTTTGTACCACACTATTGAATAAGAAAACAAAAACAAGGACTTAAAACGAAACAAATACAGAAATGTAAATATAGAGCACAAAACTAGAAGCTAAAATGTAACTGCATGGTTCAGAAAGGGAGAAAAGAGCTTATAGTGCATCTACAAAAGTTGCTGATGTTTAAAATTCGTTTACAGATACTTCTTCTAGTGTCACCTACCCTCCTTCATCGACTACTTCGATCCCAACAACGATCAACCGAATAGAAGGAGAATCTTTCGAAACTGGAGTTACAACAACATTATTTTCTGAAACAAACAAATGTTACTTACAAACTCCAACTGGTCTTGAAGTTCAATTTAAACCCAATGACGAATCCGGTGATAAATATGAATTATTGGAAGATTTAGAACATGTTAGTGACTGTCGTGTACGAATCCTCAATTTGACTTTACATGATATCGGACTTTGGACTTTAAAAGCAGAGGATAGTGAAGGAACGATCCTGTTTCAAGAGTATGATGTAAATGTGAGCCCAGGTAAGTTCGGGCACAGATAATTAAATACTATATTAGGTTCAAGTTAATGTAATTACTGGAAAAATCTTTAAGAAACTGTCCATCAATAAAAATTCTGGACATTGATGGTATTTGGAATAATTTTTTCTAGAGTATTCTGTAATCGATACTGAAACCAAAACTTAAATTTAATAAGCAGTGTTGTTTCGTATCTTCTGAATCATGATTTTACAACTACTAAATAGATTCAAATTGGCATGCTTATGTCAGCATTCGGAAAAACAAAATGTGTTAGTTCGCAACGCAACGCGTCAGCTGATTTCTTTATACATTATATTAGAAAGAGATATCCATAAAGATTATATGCCTGCTCTCCATACTAAAATTATAAATGTGAAAGTAGCCCCCAGTAAATGGGGCATAGATTAGCTTGACAAAAGTCCTAAGTGAAAATACAATGGCTTATCTTTTGAAAGGTATCATGCTTGATACCTTGATGATGCATACGATATCTAATCAATTTCCTTTTCAAGTATTTTGTTGATCTAAATCTTAGGATTCATTGTATGTTAATGTATATTTTCTTTATACATGTACCCTTTACGTGCTATTTGATGTATGGCAACCTGGCAAAAAATTTCGTTAAATAAATTTAAAAACACCTGGATTTTTTTCAACCTACCTTCCTTAATATGATACATGAATCATGAACATCTGAATAATTTGCTTTAAAACATACAATTTTCAGACGTTCGAGAGGAAATAGAGGTAGAGTATCTCCAAGCGCAAGAAATAACAACATCTCTTGGAAGTGTCCATAGCTTTTCCATCCAAGAACTAGGCGCTTATACAAGTGAAACTTGTATGATAGTTAATCCACTTGGTAAACAAATTAACTTAAAAGAAGATAAAGTGGAAGGCTTAGAATTGCTGACAAGTTCAGATTTCAACTGTGGTGTAAATATCACAGTTTTGTCAGAGGACTTTGTAGGCAATTGGACTTTAATAGCAAACGGCAAGAGGTTCGTAACAGAAGTCCAGAGAAGGTTGCCGATCGAGATTTCGGTTGAAGGTAAGATAAAAAAAATTATGGGTAAGTTTTGTTCAAAGAAAAATCTTCATAAAATTTATGATACATCTAACAATGAAATTTCTGTAATTGCTCTGAAAAACCCAATTTAATATTTGATCAACTCATTTTTTGAAAAAAAAATACATTAAACCAAATCAACACAGGAATACACAAAATGACTCCCTCACTAAACTAGTTTACTTCTATTATTTATAAATTTATAGTTTACTTCAATTATCTTGATTTTCCTTACAGATATTGTATCAGCGAGTCCCAGTAGAATAGTGGTAGGATATTCCAACAATTTCCACGGGGCTCTAGCCAACCCAATCTCTGAGCCAGAAACGTGCAAGCTACTTGATCCTTACGGCAATGAACATAGAGACCATTATGAGCATTATGAAATGCAATCTGATAGATGCGCGTTTATCGTTAAGGATGTTCGTAGTTGGCACAATGGGACATGGACTATTGTTTATGGCACCAGGATTGTGTATAAGGCATTTATTGAAGTGGTCGTTGTAGGTAAATTTACTTTGTGTTCTTTGGATTGTATTGAGTGGATAATTTTGTGGAGTGGGTTCCTTATCGCTTACTAAAATTGATTTATGTGTTTTATTTTATATTTAGTTTAATAGCATTAAAATGCTTCATAAATATATATATTTTAGGGAATAGAAAAAATTCGATCATGAGTTGCGATTCGAACCCGCTTCTTTCGCCCTTCCGGGGCAAGACCTGACCTCTCGGTCAGACTCACGGCTTCGCGGGATCGAATACCGCCTCGAAATGGCTTTTTTACTTTTCTTTAAAAAATGTATATTTACCCTTGTGTTTTATTGCAACAAATATTTTTCTATAAATTAAAGAGTCAGACTGTTAATAATTTTAAACGTAATTTTCAGAACCAAACGATGGGTTACAAAGCTTAAAACTTAGATGGGATCTTCACAGTAGAGTCCAACAAGAGATTGGTCCAGAGGATGCTATTTACTGCAAAGTAATTGATCCAACATTAAGAACTGCTTTCGATGAATTTGGGAAATGTCAAATAAATATAGAAAGAGTGTCTCCAGATCACTTTGGGCAATGGAAAATGTATGTAAGTCGGCAAGGACATGTGCTTGCTGAGGAACAACTATTTAGCGTGGTGGCGTCTGCTGATACAGGTAATATTTTAAAATTTCTTTTATTTTATAAAATTTTTTAAGAAATGGCCTATCCTTAGGGTAGGAATAAACGGAATGGATACTTTTGTATGGGCCAGTGGCGTCGTGCTGAACTTTCGCGGCCAGTGATGAAACTTGGATATTTTAAAAGGGCAATATATTGTGAGCAAAAGTTATTATGGACATAAATCTCGAAACGTAGTTTCATCACTGGGCGCAAAAGTTCATCACGACGCCAACTTCACCCAAACCCCTTTCAAATCTAAGAGGTCTATTTTATAAACTGAATCCAAATAGTGGTGGGGGGGGGTTCTTCTGACGTGACATCTTGTAGTGAAGTCCCGTGTCCCCAGGTGGGGTAAGGGGCAGATCACAGATGCATTATTCATCTGTTTCACTGATCGATTTTCGTTAGGGACAAGTAGGTGATCAGCCTTCTGTGTCCTACCAGACCGAGACATTTTTTTTTCTTCGTCTCCACCGGGAATCGAACCCCTCGGTGCTACGCTCACGCGTCAACCACTGTACCAAGGACCGTGACATCTTATAGCACTATTATTACCACATACATTGGAATAAGTTCTCGATTATTAGAGCTAAATACTCATTTCTCGAAATAGCCAAACGTTATCTTTTGTTATAGAGCCAGTTATTATTAGATATGCGGACATTCTAAATATATAAAAAAATAGATAAGACGTCATAAGTTTACACACGTGAATGTTATTGTAATATATTTAATGACGCATTACTGTAATCACGTGAATTAAAGCATATTATGTTTGTGGTTTGAAATCTGCATACGCTATTATATTTCCAAGTATCTTCATCTTATCTTGGAAGATTTGCTCATATTTAGATTAAGTTGAAAGTTGATTGACGCATTACTACTTTGAAATGTATCAGAGAAAAATATTCACATGTTTTTGTACTTATCAATTATAGTGTTCCAAAAACTGTTTTGTTTACGAAAATCAGCAAACCAGTCAATCTTGAAATTCTTATTTACCATCAGCATTCACATATCGTGGGATAATGTAATATGTGACTTTATTTTTTCTTTAACAATAAAATATTAATAAAACTTATAACAGGGCACAATTTTGACGTTTTTTTCCCACCTCATTCTGTCTGACAACCCAAGAGTCGATGCTTTTCCTGCTATAATTGATAACAAATTTTAATGAATATTTTCCATTCCAGCTGATCCCCGACCAATCGTATTAACTCACGTAGAATTAGAAAAGCCAACCATATACATGGCATGTACTCTACCGGGTTCAGTCAATGTTACTACGTGTACCTTCCGAGACCCTAAGGGTAGGATGCTTTTGGCACATAGTGGGGTCACTCAAGGGAGGTATGGGTACCATGGGACGAGGATTAGGTGAGTAATATTTAAGATAAAGTATATAACAAACAAACATACTTTATTGTGCACCACAGAGAGAAGTACAAGTAGGACACAATATAAATATATTTTTACGAGAGAAAGCGTATAGAGAAAGGGTACAAAAATAGTTGACAATATTCTCTCTTCTCAACATTGTTTTGCATATCAGTTAGGGGCATTGAATTGCTATAAAAAACTAGACAATCATCTGATATAAAATCTCATTGAATGTTAATTTCAATGTTAACCTTATTTTCTGGAAGTTACGTCCAAAATCTATTTCAAAACTCATGCTCATTACAAAACTCTGCCTAATATACAAGTTGGCAGAGTTTTGCTTCGGACATTTTATTTTATGTCTAGTTGTTTATTGTAAGTAAATAACAACAAAGAATACTTTTTTAAATATGCTACAAAATATATCGTCAATGTTAATAAATAGTATTTTTATTCACATATGTATTCAATTTTTAAATTATGCTATTTATCTTTCAGCTACGAAACAAGAGCTCTCAATCACACATGTGGTCTTCTCATAACGGATCCAATCAACGAAGACGTCGGTTTCTGGCGTTGCGCCATACAAACAAAAGACGATATTCACTATGGCCATATAAATGTTCCTACACCTTGGTTCATGAGAGACCCGGAGGATGTCGCTCAGATTGATAAAAGTGAGTTTTTTTTAAGAATTGAGAAATAGATGGTTAAAATCCAGCTCGAAGGACCAGTAAATGTTGCGTTGCTGATATTTAGTGGTTATTAGAACTTTTAAATTTTTGATGCAGAGCAGGGATAGACGAACAGTGAAACACAAAATTAAAATAGATTTTTTTTTAACTTTATTTATAAATTAAACAAATCTCAAGTTAATAAAATGTTTTTTTTGCCAAAAATAGCATTGTGTTACAAAATTGTAATGCGTGTATTGATATATGCTGTATTCGACATACTCGTACAGTGGAAAACTAACGTCACACTCGCTTCCCTTGGCCGAACCACGACTAGAATGACATCAAAGTCAACGTCGAACTCCTTTTTTTATCTATTTAAACATTTAGAACGCTATGAACCCTTTATAACCCTTAGATCATTAAGTAATGGATGGAGTACGCTGGCAAATGTTCTAACTAAACTTTCTGCTGATTTTGGTGCGGGGAGGGTAACTCACACTATTGAAACACAATCACACATTCACAAAAATAATTTGTGTCACGAAAGTCGTAAAAATTTACGACCTTTTAAGCGACGAGTTTTTAAATTCAACTCTATCCCTAAGTTCATAAAGATTAAATTTGTATTTCATTCCAAGTTGTCTCGTGTGGAGTGCGGTTCAATATCGCGTTCTAAATTCAACTTTATAACTTGTATCATAAAGATTAAATTTGTATTTCTTTAAAAGATAGTCTCGTAAGGAATGCGGTTCATTATCGCGTTTTAAATTCAACTTTATCTCTTAGTTAATAAAGATTAAATTTGTATATTTTCTTTCCATGATAGTCTCGTCTCTCTCTCTCTCTAAACATGACTCGATTATTTGTCTTGATCATATCGCTAAACGATACATCGACGATTATTAGAAATTGCATTTAATTAGAAATGTACGTTAAAAAAATAAAAAAATATACACAAATGAAAGGTTATTCCATCTTTTTTAATATTCGACATGTTTGAATTGCTTCTGCAAGACTTGACAGTGCAAAACGGCATTTTTAGCGGAGCACTCGCAGACGTCCTTTCAATGTTTTACGAATACGCAGAGTGTTTGTAATCGATTACGCAAGTAGTTTTTATGAAAGCATAAGATTTTTCGATTCGAATAATCTTATACCTCGGCAAAAGGGGAAACGCCTGCGAGTGTTATCCATTACTTAATGATCTAAGTTATAACCTGATGAATTTGATATTTTTGGCTTAAGATGGCGCGCGGTGTGTCCCTTAGACACATAAAACTGAAATAATAGAATAAACTCGATCGCTCTGGCGGTTCACGAGTGGCTGAATTGGTCAGGCATCCGCCCCGGTTTGGCGCGAAAGGATGCGGGTTCGAGTCCCGCCTCGTGATCGAATTTTTTCTATTCTTTATAAATTTATATTTATAAATTTACCTTTATAACCTGTTTTTATCTTTTTCAGTACCCAGGCTGACTGCAGAGCAAAGAACAGTACAGGCGGTAGTTGGAGAAACCGTGACGATGTCCTGCTCCATACCAGCTTCCTTCCATTATTGCTACTTCAGAGCTAGGAACGGCACCATTTATCATGTTGCACCTTGTAAGTATATGGAAATTGTTAGTTTTTAGTATGCATTTTTCCGTACCGAAACGGTAAAACGGGTTATGAGATTTCTTTGTATGTCTGTCTCCAGGCTGTATCTCATAAACCGTGATATTTTTTTTTATGTCAGAGCAAGCAAAGGAGCAGGTGGGCCACCTGATGTTAAGTGGTCACCACCGCCCATAGACACTTGTAACACTGAAGTGTTACAAGTGCTTTGCCGGCCTTTTATGGACAAATAAGGTCTTTTCTTGAAGGCCCCAATGTCGTAGTTGTCCGGGAACACCGCAGGTGGCAAATATCCTGATATATATCCGGCAATATGATAGCTAGAAAGCGGAAATTTTCACAAATGATGTATTTCTATGTTTGTGTACTATGTCCTGCTGTATACCTTCCGTTATTAGTAGATCTTCCTTCCAATATTGCTACTTTAGAGCTAGAAGTGGCACTATTTATCATCTTGCACCTTGTAAGTAGAAGAGTTACAATATTATTCTTGTTTATTTGAGAAACTTAAGAGAAAAATACTCTTAATGTATAAAAGAAAATAAAAAGAGATAAATTTTACATATTAATAGTTGAGATGTGTGATATAATAGATAGGCACATAATAATATTGAAAGAATAGAAGAATTTCGTTTGCTGAAGTTGTATTCAAGTGTGGAAAAGATGCAAGTTCAAAACCAATAGAATGTTTTCTACTCTTTAAAATTTTACTATCAATTGTGTTTTTTTTAACCGTCTTGAAAAATGGAGGAGGTTCTCAGTTCGGTATATTTTTTATTTTACAACAGTAACATTTTAATCCAATCAACTAAAAATCCAGATCAAGACCGCTACGTAGGCGCCGGGTTCGAGGCCGGCGAGTGCGGGATTCGATTCCCGTCGCTCGCTGTATCCGACTCGGGCCCTTGGAGCTGTCACATTGGCTTCGACTGGAAAGATCCAGATCAGAGCGTAACTTTTGATGTGAAGGTGGAAGGTAGGAACTTTAGAAACATTCAAATTAAACAAAAAAGAGCGTGTGTGCCGAGCACACGTGACAGAAGTGAAACTTCTTTAGCAAGATTCAAAGATACGAAAATCGTCGCGTTACTGAATGACGTGTCGGTATTGCCATGACGCGACTTTGAAATTTTACTCTCAACGTGCCTAAAGAAGTTTCGCTTCAAAAATTTAATTAAAGTTTGAGTAAGTTTTTCTATATTAGCCGATAGGTCCCAGACCTATCGGCTAATCTTATATATAAAATTCTCGTGTCACAATGTTAGTCTGCATACTCCTCCGAAACGGGTGGACCGATTCTCATGAAATTTTCTGTGCATATCGGGTAAGTCTGAGAATCGGCCAACATCTATTTTTCATATGTACCACGGGCGAAGCCGGGGCGGACCGCGAGTGATAATCTAAATTGGTTTATTCGCTTCGGTTTGATAAAACTATCAGATTACGTAAATTTTCGCTGTATAAAAAAAAACTTGAACTCAGAAACGACTAGGTTTGTGCCTTCTCATAAGAATAATTGTCATTTTTTTGGCTAATCCGTTTGACTCTTAACTTATACAATTAACAAACACAAAAAGACGTGTGGCACTCGGGGACTGCCGCGGTAAAGCTATTGCATGCTATGCCTTCAAGCCACACCTCCGTGTCCGTCGGAGTGGGGAGCGTGAGGTTTTTTCGTTACGGATTTTCTCGATTCGGTCCCCGCGCTCAAGGCCCGCGATAGAAGCTATGCAATAGCTTAAAAATAGAAGGCCATAAACAAAAAAAAAATACAAAAAATAACTATCTTCGGGACAATTATCAAGTCTTTTAACAATGTTTCTCATTTTTTTCAAATTCCAGAGCCATTAACAGTGACACAGGGAGATCGTGGAAGGGCCATGCGAGTGCGGGCTGAGTTGAATCAGTTTACGTACATCCGTTACTGCGTGTTCGTGAGAATCGATGGACAGAGTAAGTTACAAACAGAACACAATAAAAACAGAAAGAAAAAAAAAATATTTAATTTTTGTCTTGCAAAATATTTTTCATTCTTTAGCGAAATCAAGTTTTCAGTAATTGGACTTTTTAAAAAATGAACTATACGTATACATATATCCTATCCTACTTCCTACTAATATTATAAAGGCGAAAGTTTGTGAGGAGGAGGAGTGTTGGTGTATGTTTGATTACATTGAAATTAAGCACACATATAGAGGGTAACTTGGATTAACACATAGGATAGGTTTTATCCCGGAAATCCCACGGGAGTGGGAACTATGCGGGTTTTTCTTGGAAAACGTGGGCGAAAACCTAGTAAACTAATAATTATGGAAGACGAGCAATTATTGATTCTGAAGGAGCAATTTTTTGAGATGTTATATTACTTAATTTAAAAAAAAAACTTTCATATTATCATTATTTCACATTTTTTTCTTAAACCTTTAAATTTTCTACAGGTTTCAGCACCCAAAAATGGTCTGGTGGGTACTCTGGGCGGGTATCTGATGATCTATTAAGCTGTGAGCTCAATATAAATGATCCTACTCCCCTCGACCGTAACGCGTGGACTGTGATCGCTCAACTTACGGGAGGAGCGAGTGTTCAGGGCACATCTAGACCAAGGACTATAGTTTATTGTGAGTTTTTTGTGTAATTTTTGTGGGGAGTAAAAAGGTGTAGATAGATTCTTAGCGCTTTGGACCGTCAAAATGTAGCAAATTAGCCACATTTTACATCAGTCGTCTCTTTTTCACTCACGATCGTTGAATCATGTTAACTTACTTGGATGTCTCATCGTGTGTGCGCTAGTTTACCGTTTTGTAGATGTTTGTTGTGTTAGTTACCTATCTACAAACTTTTACTTATATTATCACCGAGTTTAAAACGTGTAAGTATATTTCTATTCCGTCTTTGTGGCGTTACTGTAGTGTAGACAATAATGAAATGGTTCTCTAATTCTATATTTTATTAACAAACATTTAACTGTAATGAGTTGGTTAATTATTAAATAAAAAAATTGGTTGTCTGTAAAGTCGGTTTACTGACGATAGTTGAACGTGACAATGTCCGATTGTGCTTCTTTGTCGCTCGTTCCGCGCTCTCGCTTGCACTTCAAGCCTTACATGGAACGCCTCAGAGCGAGGTAACGCCGCATGAGTCATGTTTTTTCGTGCGTGCAGCCGGCTCTATCGAATTATAAGACGTTGTCACGTCAATAATAATAAAATTATATTAATATAATCCTCCATTACTTCCAGCATTCCGCTTCCCAACAACATGGCTGATAGTCATGGTAGCGGGTCTCTCGCTAGCGATGTTGGGCGCCATCTTGTCCCCCAACAAGAACAGACGCTGGGTTGCCGCGCGCGCTAGTGACGCGTCCAACTCGTTCAGAAATAGCTTCCGACGCACGTTCAGAAACGATGTCAAGAATAATACTACTGCTGTTGCTGCTTGATTAATTAAATGATTGGAATTTTGTTGTATTCATTTCACCCCGTCTTGAAAAAAAAATATTTCAAAGTTTTTGACTAACAAAATAGCGTTCAAATTTTGAACTTTTACATTGTGGTTAAATGACAAAATGTGACAATTTTGCACGCCTCATAAGCGAAGCGTTGAGGTGGGTACTACTGTCACTTCGCGCAAAACATCTGATTTTTCAAACTTAAAATGTCTTTATGTATCATACATTGCACTTGTAAGATAATCCATACACACACATATTAAGAAAAAACACTATTTTTAACGTTCATGATATTTTTGATGTCATTTTTGTTATTTAAACTAGTTAAAAAACAGTTTAAAAAAGTTCTGTCTTGGACGTCCGTGTGTCTGTATGTGCGGATCCTTTTTCTTGTTAACACGATAGCGACCGAAATACTTTACTAATCGAGTCTTTTTTTTTCTCTTACGCTTGAGTATGCTCAGGAATAGAACCCTTTCATTTTTCAGGGTCTGATTCGATGTGGTTTAATTGTTATTAAATAAACAAAAATAATAATTAATAAATATTTATGAAAAAAAAAATTTAGAGGCGTGCACTTTTGGATATTCCAAATTATTTTTTAATTATATCCTGTTCTTGTTAGCCGCCTTTATAGAATTGTATAAAATGTTAACATTGTTTAATAATTTTTATTTGAGAGTGCAATAATGCATTTATATAATTCTTGTGATATTGTGCAGCTTTCTATTTGACATTATTTTTTTAATTGTTTAATCAAAATGACTGTATAGGCAATATGTACTTAATATTTAATTTTTTCAAATATATGCATTCAAAAAATTTCCACGAATTTTATAAACGACTATATATTTAAATTTGTACAAATTGTTACTTAATTATATTTGATTTATTATTATATTATTATATTAAGTACTTAATAAATACATATGTATTTTGAAGTAATTCCACTTTTCATTTTATTTATACCTATACTGAAATGAAATGAAATGAGTTAAATGTTTTCTCATATGTAAATAAATTCACCACCATGAAATAAAGGGACTCAGCCAATGTCTAGTGTATGTGCAAGAGAAAGAACTAAAGATTTTAGAACCGCCAAAAAACTAAGACACTTGTCTTAGTTTTATATGTAATTAAATATGCACAAAAAATAAAATATTACAACGATATCTTTTATATAGCCTTGAGAGTTGAGACATTTGATTTGATATAATATTGTATCATGAGATAAAATACTGATTAATATTATCGATAATTAGAGTATTCCCTAAGACATTATTAGTAAAAATGAAGCTCATTGTGGGTTTATGTGTTATTTTTGTGCTTGCAGTTAATGGTGAGACATAACGATTATCTACTTAAAAAAAAAACAACTTTTTTTACTGTATTATGAAATATTAACTCAACTCAAATCGATTAGTTAAGGTTATTTTATCTGACTAATTATTATTAGCCAATAACCTAAAAAAACAATAATCAATCGTTAATAATAATCATGGACCAATATACTCAGTCTAGAGTCTAGAGTATATTTGTCCATGACGATTATGATAGGAATTATTATTTATTTTATTTTAAATAATAATTCCTACCTATTTTATAAGCAAATCCAACCTAGGTAAGATCAAGATTTTATCTCGATATGATTGGATGTTCGTCTTACTTTGATTATTGCTACATTGAATACTACAACTTAGAATGATTTTATAAACGCTCTCACTATCCGGCAATTTATATGCCAAAAGCACGACAGCAGTACTGTAAATGTCGATATGAGGAGTAGCACCATATGTCAGACTTAAAATATCATAGGTGTTATCGTGTATAAAATTATTTTATTATTTAATCAGCCTCCCCGGAGAGCAGAATAGCTGGCGGGTCTGTAGCTAACATTGCAAACTTCCCGTTTTCCGCGGCGCTGCTCAACAATGTACAACACGGGACTTTCCGACAGCTCTGCGGAGGTACCATCATCAGCAATAATGCTATACTGTCCTCTGCTTCTTGCTTCTTTACTGGGACCACGTATGTATTACCACAGACTAATAATAATATACTACGTATAGTATTACTTACTATTGCACGCCTCATAAGCGAAGCGTTGAGGTGGATACTACTGTCACTTCGCGCAAAACATCTGATTTTTCAAACTTAAAATGTCTTTATGTATCATACATTGCACTTGTAAGATAATACATACACACACATATTAAGAAAAAACACTATTTTTAACATTCATGATATTTTTGATGTCATTTTTGTTATTTAAACTAGTTAAAAAACAGTTTAAAAAAGTTCTGTCTTGGACGTCCGTGTGTCTGTATGTGCGGAGGATTTTCTTGTTAACACGATAGCGACCGAAATACTTTACTAATCGAGTCTTTTTTTTTCTCTTACGCTTGAGTATGCTCAGGAATAGAACCCTTTCATTTTTCAGGGTCTGATTCGATGTGGTTTAATTGTTATTAAATAAACAAAAATAATAATTAATAAATAATTATTAAAAAAAAATTATGAGGCGTGCACTTTTGGATTTTCCAAACTATTTACACCTTCCATACACTAAAATGAGAATGATAGAAACTTGCTGAAAGCAATAGCAATATGTTGGTTTTACACATAATTGGTCTGGTGGTTAGGCTTTTTAATTTTATTGTGATTTTAATTTGTAAATTCTACGACGCGTACGGCTGCTCTACGACTTGGGACTTCCGTTATTAAAATAAAAATAAAAATAAAAAGCCTTTATTTCTCAAAATCACAATGGTTTCATACATGCTAAAAGTATGGTTAAATGTGAGGGTTAAATGAACTTAATTAATATATGTATTACAAACTATAACTAAACTTTTAAAAAATATAATGAGCTATACATAAGAAGTAATGACTTATAAATTATAATATGTAGCTTGAGAACCCCTTTAAGTGAAGTGGTGAAGGCCTCCTCCAGACTGTTCCAGTATTCTCTTTCTTGCGCTTGTAACATCCACTTTTCGCCAGTTATTTTCGTTATATCGTCTGCCCAGCGACAAAGGGGTCTACCGTGCTTTCTTTATTATACAGGGTGTCCCACTGTTGGTATACTAAGCTCAAAGGAGGTTATAGTTTTGCATACGCTGAGTACGTAAAAAATACTTAAAAAATTCCAGACGCATTTTTTTTTTCAAATAGATGAAATCTTAAAACTCTATGTGTACACCCATAACAAGCGACCCGCCCAGCTTTGCCACCAGCACGTGGGCTATCGTTTAAGATTATGTTTTCATAGACAAAATGCTCACATTAGAGAAGCGTTATATGCCGGCTGCGCGAAGCCAGAGAAGAAAACATGGATTTTCAGGAAAAATTTAGCAAAAATTTTTTACGTAATTTTGTTGTTTAAGTATTTTTTCATGATCAGTGTATGCAAACCTATAAGTCCCTTCGCGCTTAGTATACCAATAGTGTGACACCCTGTATAGCCGAAATTTTAAATAACTGCGCTGGAGCAAAATAATATTTACCAATCAATTCTTTGAATATTATGCCTGGGCAATTATTAATCTATTTATCCAAACCATTTTAGCCCCCATCAAGAAGTAACATGGCGCGCGCGGCTCGGTTCAGCCTCAGCGAACAGCGGCGGTCTGGTCTACATCATCCGCCTCATCACGACCCACCCGGACTACGTGGCCGCCACTAAGGTCCACGACATCGCGGTCGTGAGGACCACGCTCAACATCATCTTTGGACCAAATGTGCAAGCCGCGTATTTAGCTGGCGGAGCGTATTCGGTGCCGTCTGGACAAGCTGTTACGGCTATAGGATGGGGTGCTACTTCGGTAAGTAATGCATTACTTTTGTATGCAAATATTTTGTATGTAACTGCTTTTCGAACCAGAAAAAAAATCCTATAAATTCGGTATTATAAGTAGCTCTAATTGGAAAAGGAGATTAATAAGTGTCAATAACATAGTATAAAGAGAACGCAATAACGTATACCTACCTACTGATATATTTTACTGAAAATCATGATATGATTTCATGATTTTGCATTTACGACTAACTACTAACACGATTTTCACATTGTAATGGTAGGTAATAAATATATTAAAAATTACTTATTAATATGCATTTATGTTGTAGGTATAATCTTTTGATTTTCAAAATGAGTTCCTTCTGAACTTGTAGGTACTTAACACTCTCGACTTAGGACGAATTTAACAATTATTTTGTAACAAAAAACAAAAATTGCTTCAAATTGTCATCGAGTTAAACTGATTATTAAAATCCGTTCACCTAGCCGAAAGTCCTGAGTTAACAAACCAAAAAAAAAGTTGAACTAAGAACCTCCTCCTTCTTTTGAGCTTTAAACTTTTTCCATTTAAACCCCCAATTACCATCCGACCTAATAACCCCAAATAACACACAACAAAGAGAT
Source organism: Colias eurytheme (assembly GCF_061535395.1). Classification (NCBI taxonomy): domain Eukaryota; kingdom Metazoa; phylum Arthropoda; class Insecta; order Lepidoptera; family Pieridae; genus Colias; species Colias eurytheme. The sequence goes on along the minus strand of NC_142999.1, from coordinate 3,490,031 downwards.
ATAAATATACTTTCCAGGCGACCAGCGGGCTGTCAGCAACCCTCCGCCAGGTGACGATCTGGGTGACGGAGCAAGCGACCTGCGTCGAGCGGTACGGTGCGGTCGACTTTGCGGTCACTGATCAAATGATTTGTGCTGGCTGGCTGGATGTGGGTATACGGGGACAGTGTACGGTGAGTTTATATCGATTTAAAATTAAAAGTTAGTACATACATATCTATACTTCTATACTAATATTATATAGAGGAAAGGTTTGTGTGTATGTATGTATGGTTTTCACGCATAAACTACTGGGCCGATTTTGATGAAATTTGGCACAGAAAATCTTTAGACCCTGAGAAAGAACATAGGCTACCTTTTATTGAGAAATATGTACCACGGGCGAAGCCGGGGCGGACCACTAGTAAATAATAAAAGTGCGTTGATTTTGACATAAAATGTATTCTTGTGATGTTGTCGTGGTTTTTCTGCACACTATAACTCGATTAGGTCGTAAATATTTAGATGAATCGATTTTATTAATTTCAATGGTTTTAGGTGTAGCAAACTTTTGATACTTATAGCTCTATAGCCTCTATTTTTCACTAGTATAATCTAGTACTTTTCTCGAGAACCACACAATCCACTTGTGAAAACAAAAAGAAAAAGTTCTTAGTTTAGTTTATCGTGAACAGACAGATAGACGCTGCGGTCGGCGGAAGAATGTTTTATAATATGTAGTGTTAAATGAATCTCCATTTGACAACCACGCCAACAACATACGTCCCATTACTCCAGATATCATATAACAACCATAGCTGCCCATTCATTCGTTAATCAGACTTTTAATATCTTACAGGGAGACACCGGCAGCCCCCTACTCCATGGTAACGTAGTTGTTGGAGTGTTCTCTTGGGCTGAAGGCTGCGTAGCCGCTCGATACCCCAACATTAACACCAGAGTGTCTTCGTACTCACGGTGGATAGAAGCTACTGCTGTCGCTTAGGAAGCTGAATAATTGTGTGTTGTTATGATGTGTAATAAATGTTTAATATTGATAATAGTTTTTCTTTATGTTAATCGATAGTTTCTATTATGTCTGTTGCAAGTGATTGAAACTAAGATATTTTTGCTTTTAAAATTGGTGATTTAATAAAGAAATAACCACCTGAGCTGCGTTTATTATGAAAGAAACCTGAGTGAGACTTTTGCTCGGTAGAGTTACTACTTACTCTACTTGAGTTCAGCAAGAAATAACATGTTATTGAAAATAATTTTCTTTTGTGGACTCTGCCGTCGTATAGTTGGTCTATTATATAGAGATAAGATTTTAATTTTCGAATCTAAAATTATTCCTCTATAGACGATTAGAATTAACAGACCAACAAAACTTTGTGCATGATAACCATGATAGTGCTACGAGATTTCTCCGTGTAGTGGAAAACGTAAGACCTTGTGTTATATACTTTAACGAGTTTCAGCTGATTAATCTACATCCTTCAATCTTCATATTATTTGTTAAAAAATGTGAGGAGATATCAAGATACGAAACGATTTTTTATAACGACTTAAGTCAAAAACTAAGGTACTTCTGTAGAAATCTTGTATCAATATACATACTTACAAGCTTATCAGAATCGACGAAATATTGACCGATAAGTAATCTATAATAATCATATTGTAATACGATTCGAAGTCGACATCTGTGACCTAGAAAAATATGGTAAACCAATAGATATAAGGACTTTATATTGATTCTACCTCTAGTGTTAGGTAGGCATATGGCATTCTGTATTTTGAAGAACCTTACGTTTTCATTCTAATCTAATAAAAAGTTCTCGATTACGATTAATTAGTCTAGTGACTGAATCGAGTAAATTTAAGTTAAAACACCTGACTAAATATTAAGTGCTTGTTAACAGGTGCAAACAGGTGTTCAGGGGGCCTTATTTTAAATTTAATAATTATATAAGTATGAATAAATATTATGTTTTTATTTAAAACTTAGTTTCAATACCTGAAATATATATTTAGCTGCCTACTAACATCAGGTACATTAATTAATACTATGGTTAAGATACCGTAAAAGGCTCAGTACGAGGCTTTTTTAAAAAAATATTCTGAAATTATCTGTACAAATGAGCAATGTTTATGCAAATACCAATGATATCGAATCGGTTACGAGTTCAGTTTTCTTCAATTCCAAGACATGAACACGCGCGTTTTAAATTATTTTTTGTGTATTTTAAGTTTTCAATACGTTCGGAGTGTCAAAGTGAGTTTTGTCGACGACCCCAGTGTTTTGTGTAGGTTGAAATAATGTACTTAAAATTAATATGTAGGTAATTGTAAAAATGAAAATATTCTACTCTTGATAAAGAACCATACCTAATAATTAATGGTGTCCTACAACATTAAAATTTAAAATTCTCTAAAGGGCCGCTGCGTGTTTGACCTGTGTCCCCACGTAAGCCTTCCAAAGGACCGGTCATCTTCCTTCTGGCGGTCTCGTTTATTTATGTAGCCGAGAGAGAAATAATTATTAATATCAATATTAATTTTTATTACAACGTTATCGTTCATCGCAAAATACAATTTCGAATGCTAATTGGTGAAGATAAACATTTAGTGATATACATTGTATTCTTCAATAAAAAACAGTAAACACCTGTACCTACACTATGTGATGAAAAAAATTGCACCTAATTAATTAAATTAATTTACCTAGATAGTTGTCTGTTATAAATGTAAATGTAGATAATATCAATGAATATTATTATAATTTTATAGCGAATTTATTGTTTAACCATTGTGTAACCTTTATTTATTGAATTAAATTTCAGTAGGCAGCGTTTCACGCTAATTTCATTACTGTTCCATGCAATCAAAGATTTCACATTTGAATTATTTTACAAATAAGAAAAAAAAATATTGCAATACCTATTTGTTTAGTTTTTTTTTTAAACTAGTAAGTACTTAGGATAAAATAACAAATTACACCAATATTCATTCATAATATTAAATAACAATGTGTTTATTCAATAAAACTGAATTTGGTGTAAAACGAGGTTGTAAACCAATGTTACCCTGAAAGACAAAAATACCCAGTCCGACTGTATTTATATTTTATAATATGGTTTGATAATTATTGAATTGATCAATTCTTTGCGCCTTACTATTAGCATTTAGCCCTTATCGCTAACCACTTCGAAAGCGTAGGTACCTACTTAATTAGCAATTTACACGATCTACATAGGTTTTGTAATTGTTGTTACACTAGTTTTTCAGTCGTGCCTTCGCTTGTATGAATGAAGTAAAATTCTCGCTTATTTTATATATTATATATTTGGGTTGATTATGACACTATCTTAATTCGTATCTATTTTAGAAAGAAAAGTAGGTATATTCATATAAATCCTAACTAAAAATAAAGTGCCTGTGATATAAAGTTTGTTAGAATATAATTAACTTATTGAATTGAATAACTAGCTATGTCAACATTTGTATGGTGTTTATTTACATACCTACTGAATACTAGTTTCCTTTATAAGCTCTTCCTAATAAAATATTATTTTAATTACAGCGGCTTACAAAGAAGAACTTAGACCACTCTTAATAACATGTGGCTTGAACGATATTGTGATTATAGCAGCGCCTCTTATCGACAAACATACAAAATATTACTTGAGCAAACCAAACGGGGATACAATCAAACTTAACATAAGTCTCTCATGCAAAAATGTATCACATACAGATAGAATTATAGTGAAATACTTTAAAAGTATTAAAGTTATACTTTCCGAAAACCAATACAGTATTTTTAATGTTAATTATGGAGCGAACCTTTTGGATGAAACAGATATATTCGGGGAGAGAGAGAGGAAAATGGCGGGAAACGAATTCATGATTGGTCCGTTGAGTTCTGAAGATCATGGTAATTGGGTCTTGAGTGCCTTTCACATGGGACATGATGGAAAATGGGTAGAGGTGTTTCAAGTGATCACTATTGAAATAGTTGGTAAGTTATATGTTGTAGGTACTTTAAGTAGTAGGTATATAGAAAAAAAATATAGGTTTAAATAAAAAATTTCTTCACTATCCATAGTCTTTCGTCGTAAAAGCATTGCACTAAGTTTATTTTGTTGACTTATTTTTTATTAATAAAAAACAGAGTAAGTACATAATTAAGGTCAGGTGGGGTAAGAGGAACATATTTCATTTTCAGTAAAATATTTTGACTGCTAGGAACAACATTTATAGCTTTTTAAGATGTTTGAAACACACAGAACTTACCTTTATGTATTAGCTTCCCGTAGGCTAAATGTCATTACTCTAATAACAGTTCTTACGAAGATATTGACATTACTGTCAAGATTGAGTAATCGTTCCTCTTCCCCCTTACAAGGGGTAAGAGGGTCAGTCATTGTATTTCCTAAGATTGGAGTTTGAATTAAAATATTCGTTGCTAAATGTTCGTTAATTTGTAGATAGAATGTCTTTGGTCAATATTAGATCTTAATGTCGATGAAATAAGGTATAATTTGGAATAAAAAACAAGAATACATCAATTCGGGGTAAGAGGGACATACAGGTTCGATCAGGGGTGGCAAACTAAAAAGAAGTCGACTAGTTATAATTCTATTTTTATTTAATCATACATAGTAATGGTAAACAGTCTGTCCCTAACTAGTTTTCCTAGTTAGTTACTCTTTAAAAATAACAATGGCACTATGTGATGAGATCAATATTGCGAATCAGTATTTTAATTCATCTATTAAGAACCTTCTCCTTTTTAAGAAGTCAGTTAAAAATATAAATGATCTTCTTGATCCAAAAGAAATTCTTTGGAATTTCTGGAATTTTGAGACAGGCGAACTTAGCGAAACTTGGCAAATAGTGGTGCTTGCATCACTGTGTTCCGGTTTGGTGGTGAGATGAGGCCCTGAAGTAATTACTGGCACAGGAGGCATAATCCTTTAGGCCAGCAACGCACTTGTGACTCCTCTGGAGTTGCGAATGTCCATGGGCGGCGGAAATCGCTTAACATCAGGTGATCCGTATGCTCGTTTGCCCGCCTATTAAATAAAAAAAAATATAAAAAAAACACATGAGCGAGAAATTTTTAGTTATAATTTAAAATTGTAATAGGTACAGAACAGTCAGTCACTTCTTTTCTTTTTATCCACATATAATTATAAATTAATCAAAATGTTGGTCACCCCTCACACGGGGGAACAGAAACATATGTTCCTCTTTCACCGTCAATAGTGAGCCTCTTACCCCAGCTATTGTTTTTGAAGTCTAGGATTTTCAAGCGAAAGAAACTCACAATATTTAGTTGTTTCTTAACTAAAATGATTAATAAAAGAAATACTTACAGTTTTCTCCGTGTATCAGGGTATTTAAAATATTTCTAGCACACTTTTATCACTAAAATATGGGTTCGCAAAAAAACGAGCCAACTTGGTGTTAGCCGAATTCGCAACTGTCAAATTTGTTTACATTTTTTGTGATGTCTGTGCTACGTAGCGACATCTACTCAAAACCGCTTAAACTAATTCGCCTTCACTTTTTTATTGACGGAAAGTACATAGTCATAAACGCTTCGGTTTACTAGTTATGGTCTCTAGGCCCTCTTCCCCCAGTGACCCTCTTACCCCACCTGACCTTAAACTCATCGTTTTGAAAAAAACTTTATAAATTAGTTAGCTATTTTGCTATTTTGTACATGTTATTCATTTTTAAAACAAAGTAATCACTTTTCAGAAACAGTGCCACCGAATGTACGAAAACCAGTGAAAAAAATAGGTGAAGATTTTGAACTTAGCTTTGAATATCCTATACCCAACTTAGAGAGCTGCGAAATAATTGCTCCTAGGTCTACTTTTGATAGATTTTATACAAGGAATAAAAATAATATGAAGAACTGTGGTTTTATTTTACCAAATATAACGCGGGAAGATGGCGGACTATGGAAAATCATTGGGGTTGGAAAAATAGTGTATGAAGCGACGGCTTTTTTAACTATTAAAGATATGGTTTTATAGCATTTTTGTGTATTATTTCCTTCAAATACTGGAACATACTTTCAATAAGAATCAAATGTGGTCGGTCCTTAAATAGATTTTTTTCTGATTCAGGCAAATATAAAGAGTAGATGTAAGTTATAAGTACTTTATACTATATTTATTTTGTTTTGACTAAAAAGCCTTATATTAAAAATAAATATTTTAGTGTAAATATGAAATATAGGTACATAAATTCAACTCCTAAACATGTTTAGCTCGTATAAATAAAACACATTGGATTTTTATCATTTATTTATTCAGTAATAAAACTATTACAATAACTATTTACAAGTAAATAATAAAAATACTTATTCTAAAGTCCTCACTCACGCCTTTTTCTCAAAGTAACAGTCACATTTCTATTTCTTTTACAAATTATAACCAAATACTGTATTTTCATTCAAACTGAGTCACATATTAGATTCTTTTATAAGAAACTAACTATACTCGTGTTTTACCAAAAATCATTAAGGTCCGTTCTGCCGTTCTTGAGCTATAAGTAGAGTTACTAGCTATGACTTCATTTCATTTATCTATACTAATATTATACAGCTGAAGAGTTTGTTTGTTTGAACGCGCTAATCTCAGGAACTACTGGTCCGATTTGAAAAATTCTTTCGGTGTTAGATAGCCCATTTATCGAGGAAGGCTATAGGCTGTATATCATCACACTAAGACCAACAGGAGCGGAGCCACGCGGGTGGAACCGCGGGGCGCAGCTAGTATACAATATTGGACACTCCACTGCACTAAATTTTTCTCCCACAAAACCACTCTCAATCATTTCACTACACCGCATCACTATCTCACATCACTATCTCGCATCACTATCCCGTCCCACTATCCCGTCCCACTATCCTCTACCACTATTCACTGCCACTCTCATGCGACGGGCTATGACTCGCTTGTGACGCGTTATTGTCCCCCCCCTCGCTGCCTTCATCGTCAGAGTCCTTGAGAGCTTTGGCTCTGTCGAGTCTACGAGCTCGTCGGGTTTCCATGTCTGATGCGTCTGATTCGGAGGAGTAGATCGCTGAGGCTTGTGCTGTAATAGAAATATATTATTATAAATTGATGCAATATGAAACTTGTATCAAAACAGTTAAAGAATTATTAAAAAAGATAAAGCAATGAATGCTCAACACTACATTGCTACTAGCAGACTTATTGATTTCGGAAATATCTTTATTTTAACTTTTACTTAATTTGTGCAATTATACAGCTTTCTAAAGAGGTCTGAAATTGTTGGAATTATATGCAAAAATTAATAAATTATTATGAGTATAGTCACTCATTTGATCTTTTTTTTTGTAAGTATAAAATAACTGCCATCTGTAAATATTTGTTCAGTCCTGTTTTAATTTGTGAACAGTGCACAAGTATAATATAGTGAAAAAAAACAGCGATAAAGTGAAGTGAAGTGTATTATTTTATGCTCTAACCTCTTACAGAAATAATCATTAATTTTATGGGTGCGAATGGTGAAATAATTTTTAAAGTTTAAGCTTTTAACTTCAATCAATTTTATTATTAGTCTATAAAAACAACAACATACCTTTCTGCCCCTGCTTGTACTTATTCTTAATAGCGGCCAGCGACACCCCCCCCTCGTCCTCACTATCGTCCCGCCCCCTCCCCCCACCCGCCCCCCCCGCGCCCCCCGCACGACGCTTGGGACGCGCGTGTGCGCGGGAACGCATGGCCGCGCGGAGCTCCATCTCTTCTTTCTGTTATATATATATTTATTAATGCACATCATATAGGACATATACGATTACATAATAACGCATGTAAATAAGTTATTCATTTATTAAATACTAGTGGTCCGCCCCGGCTTCGCCCGTGGTACATATTTCGCAATAAAAGGTAGACTATGTCCTTTCTCTGGTATCAAAATATCTCCATACCAAATTTCATGCAAATTGGTTCAGTAGTTTAGGCGTGATTGAGTAACAGACAGACAGACAGAGTTACTTTCGCATTTATAATATCAGTATGGATATACATAGAATGTTTATTAGTGCACATTACATAATTAGGTGATATTTTAAAGTATCAACCCTATTAATAACTCAGGCCCCGGACAGACACAATAGAATATCTATTGTGTCGTGGACCGATCGGGCCGTTCGGGGCTCAATGGGTTAAAAGAAAAAAAATTACATCATACATGACGAGCGATATCACGTAACAGCATATTAGACACCACATATGATATATTATGACATATGATATCACAACACACATTACCAATAGTATTAAGTAAAAGGTGGAGATAGAAAAATTTTAAAGAATATAAAAACATCAATCACGAGGCGAGGTTCAAACCCGTGCATTTTACATATATCCACGCTGCTTCAAGCAATCGTCAATTGCTCTACAAAATTTGTCAGTTTTCTTTTAAATAGCACTGAAAATCGGTCGAGTAGTATCAAATAGAACGCATGATAAGCGGCGGACGCGACGTTGCCGCTCCGTACACAGTTTTGATTGTTTCTACACAATATGCAAGCATTCATTTTGTTTCATCAATCGACGAAAGCATACGCATGATGTGCATACGCATGTGTGCACAATATTTTATAGACTTAAAACCGAAGGAAAACATCTTACAAGTTTACAAATTTTTAGTAAAAAACCTAAAACAATAGTTGAGCTTGATACTTGCAACTATCATTATAGCCAATGTTTAAGTGCATCCCCCTATCGATAGTGTCTTCTTTCAATGAGTGTCAATCGAGTCGACGACTGAATAGAACCTTATTTATTACACACATTTCTTTCTCTTTGACAACGCGGTTCGCGCAGTGGTAAAGTAACTGCCTACTGTGCCGACGGTCCCGGGTTCGATCCCCGGTCAGGGCAAATATTTGTGTGATGAACTCAATTATTTGTTATTTATTTATTAAATATTATATTTATCGTCGCCTAGTACCCACAACACAAGCCTTAATTGAGCTTACTGTGGGACTAGGTCGATTTGTGTAATAATGTCCTATAATATTTATTTATTTACCTTGAGTTGATACTTCCTATCCGCATCTGGGTCGGTACCAACTTGCGACAGTATCTTTATAGCCGAAGTCTTAGTAGATCTGTCCGCTACGGACAATGTCATCTTTCTGTGCGTGAACGAATCTGTAGAGTGCGGTCTGAACGACAGTTTCGTACGGAACACCGCTTGCCCTTGTAAACCGGTACCTTGACGTACGAAGAGATGGTTGTGATCACCCTGGAAATGAGAATATATTATGAATTAATAAAATAACAAGAAAAAAAGTAATAATGTTTTAAAATAAGGTGCGGTTACACATGTAATGCACGATATTTCCGCACCAAATTGGTTAACTTTTATACATACACAAGTATAATTTCTATCCTGACATTATTCAGTATCAGAGTTGTATAAAAGAACAAGAAAAAAAATCGAAAACATCATTGAATGGGCGGAGCCAGAGTGCGTGTTTGTACATAGAACCAAAACCACGCATGTAATATTTCTCTTGTTTGGCTTAAAGGATTTGCACACTAATACTGTGTGTATTGAATAAGGAACTTGCATTTTAAAAAATAAAAATAAAAAATTAAAAGAAACATACATTATTCCTTTCTGGTTGTGACTTAGGCGCAATTATTCAATCTTTGATAAAAACTTATCCCTCGAATAAAGAACTACATAACAATAGAAAAATGCCAGGTATGTAAAACGTGAAAAGACAGGAACACGTTTTTGAAAAGGTAGATGCTATTTGACAATTAAATTCCAACCAAAACCAAGGATAAAATAATCGCCCTTTAGCAGATGATTTTCATTTTTAACCCTAATAAATAACCAAACACATAAAACCAACAACTCACATGCAAAGGCTGTTTATACACGTCGAATATCTCCGAACCCAGATGCAAGGACATACTACCGTCCGACCATTTGACCATTCTAGCGTTGGACTCCTTTACTGCGTTGCCTTCCTTGTCGAACACTGTGCGCCAACGTATGGTGTTTTCGACCTTGAGTTTTAGCCTGTAAAGTTCAATTTAGTATGAGAATAATATAACGCAAATACCATCAGGGTGTGGTTGAATCAGGGAGTGGTTGAATAGAAATAGACATATCAACAAAGTCTAGGGAATTTTTTGTAGTTATACAAATATATAGAAATCTATGAAGAATTTTGTGATATTTTAAATGGAAGAAACAGCTTTAATAAAAATCAAAAACATTTCATGATTTTTTTTATGTGCACCAAATTGTGTTATATACCTAAAACAATAATTAGTCATTCAATATCAAGAAACTTTCTGCTTTCTGAATGAATGAATGATGACGAAATTCTGATATTAAGTATTTTGAACGAATAATTTATTGACTAATAATAATAAATCCTACCTAGCTCGACCTTCTTCATCCAAAGTTTCCTCCTCATCAATTTCATCTTCATAAGTACTGGGGTCATAAGGCCTCGTCTCAACTGACAAGAAATTGGGCAATTTCACAAAGTGCAGCTCCTTGCCAAGCTCTGTCCATATTTTTGGCATGTCAACATCTATACGCGTCTCCGGGATTTCTACTTCCTCCTCCTCTTCGGGTTTCTCGCGGTTTTCCTTTAATTTTAATCAAATAAATTATTTTTTAAGCTATTGCATAGTTTCTATCGCAGGCCTTGAGCGCGGGGACCGAATCCAGAAATTCCGTAACGAAAATAACCTCACGCTCCCCACGGGGACGGGCGCGGAGGTGTGGCTTGAAGGCATAGCATGCAATAGCTTTACCGCGGCAGTCCCCGAGTGACACACGTCTTTATTATTGTTTGGGGTGTCATGGCCATATAACACCTATTGGCCAAAGCCAACCTCACCTGCTCGTGGTGCACCCTGCTGGTCTACAAACGAGGCTCTGGCGATTAGTTTAGAGTGGTAGAACTACAGCTGCATACAGTCTCTGTATGTAGCACGAACGGGCTGTAGTTCGTCCGGGGCAGGACCACTACCTCACAGGAAACCGGCGTGAAGCATAAATTTGCGTTTCGCATTGGGTAAGTGAGGCATCCGGAAGCCCATCTCCCCCCCCCCTTTAAGCATCATGGCAGCGGTTTTAAACAGACATTTACCCCAGGAGGGTACCAGCTCCATCGATGCTGGAGAATCCCTCCCTGAGCAATCTTGTTCAGGCCGCCCTACGTATTCTGGGGAGGGCAAAATACCGCTCGTTACTTCCCTACCAGGCAAAAAGAGCAGAAAGACCAGCGCACCCCTCTCCACGCTCCGCGTTAACTTCTGCAATATCAGGGGTATTCACTCTAACATCAACGCCGTGCATTACCACCTCGAAACGGCGAAGCCGGCCTTACTGTTTCTAACCGAAACTCAGATATCTTCACCGTCAGATGCATCATACCTTAGTTACCCTGGCTTCAGCCTGGAGCACAATTTTTTACCCCGCGCTGGTGTATGCGCATATATCCGGGAAGATATCTGCTTTCGTCGCCTTGGTCATCTTGAAGGTAGGGACCTTTCCATCCTTTGGCTACGTGTAGAATGCGACGACCACCCGCGCATCTATGCGTGCCTTTATAGGTCCCATAGCGGAAATGACGAATCGGACCGACTCTTTGAGCACATTCAGTCGTCGGTTGACACCGTGCTTAATCAGACTCCTGCTGCAGAAATTGTTGTCCTTGGTGACTTCAATGCTCATCATGCTGAATTTCTCAAGTCACGAACAACCGACCACGCGGGTAGATCTGTACACGACTTCGCTCTTGCCTATAACCTCACGCAATTGGTATCATCGCCCACGCGAATTCCAGACATTGAGGATCATACGCCTTCTTTGTTGGACCTTCTGCTGACTTCCCACCCGGAAGGCTACCAGGTAAATGTCGATGCTCCTATGGGCTCTTCCGACCACTGCCTAGTCCGGAGTTCAGTGCCAATCTTGCGCTTACCTCGGCCTCCACGTGCAGGCCACCGTCGCGTTTGGCACTATAAGTCGGCAGATTGGGATGGGATGCGTACTTTCTTCTCATCTTATCCCTGGAGCCGAGTTTGTTTCTCCGCGAGTGATCCTAGTGCGTGTGCTGACTCTGTCGCCGATGTGGTGCTTCAGGGAATGGAGCTCTTTGTTCCAAACTCTGTTGTTCCCGTGGGTGGCAAGTCCCAGCCTTGGTTTGGTCGCTCTTGCAAATCGGCATCGCGCCGTAAACAAGATTGCTTCCAGGCCTGGGCCAATGCACTCGCGTCTAGTGATCCAAACGCCCGTACATTGAAAAGAGAATTGAACTCGGCCTCTAGGTCCTTCAAGAAGGCTATTGCAAGAGCGAAAGCAGAGCACATTGCTAAGCTTGGCGAAAGACTTGCCCTACTTCCTTCGGGAACTCGAGCCTTTTGGGCCCTCGCTAAAGCTGTGCAAGGGAATTTTTGTCAGCCGTCCCTACCATCTCTGCGCAGGGAGAATGACTCGTTGGCCCACACAGCAAAAGAGAAAGCCGACCTTCTTGGCTCTCTTTTTGCTGCTAATTCGACGTTGGACGATACAGGGTTCTTGCCACCTACCATCCCACGATGTGAAGCATCCATGCCTGACATTCGTTTTAGTCAGAGAGCAGTGCGTAAAGCACTCCTTTCCCTGGACGTCCATAAATCAAGTGGCCCTGACGGTATTCCTCCCATTGTGCTTAAGATGTGCGCACCTGAGTTGGCTCCGGTTCTGACGCGACTTTTCCGGTACTCCTACTCTACAGGCGTTGTCCCGAACTCATGGAAGACGGCTTTAGTGCATCCGATCCCGAAAAAGGGCGATCGCTCGGACCCGTCCAATTATCGACCCATAGCTATCACTTCTTTGCTCTCCAAGATAATGGAAACCATTATCAATCGCCAGTTGCTGAAATATCTGGAGGAGCATCAGCTGATCTGTGACCGTCAGTATGGATTCCGTCACGGACGATCGGCTGGTGATCTTCTAGTATATTTAACACATCGTTGGGCGGAGGCGATAGAGAGCAAGGGTGAAGCATTGGCGGTCAGTTTGGACATAGCGAAAGCCTTTGATCGGGTCTGGCACAAAGCGCTTCTTTCGAAGCTTTCTTCCTATGGGCTTCCCGAGGAATTTTGCCGATGGGTCGCCAGTTTTCTCACTGAGCGTAGTATGAAAGTCGTGGTCGACGGTTCATGCTCCGAACCTAAGCTCGTGAATGCTGGTGTACCACAAGGCTGCGTTCTGTCTCCCACACTGTTTCTTCTGCATATCAATGATTTGCTGCGCGTTAGCAGCATTCATTGCTATGCAGATGACAGTACGTGTGATGCAGTTTATGCCGGCCGAAGCAATATTTCTCGGGATCGCGTCATTGAGTGCCGGAACGATCTTGTGTCCGAAATCGAAACTTCCTTAGATGAAGTCTCGAATTGGGGTCGAATTAACCTGGTCCAATTTAACCCCAATAAGACACAAGTCTGCGCATTTACCGCTAAGAAGAATCCCTTTATCGCGACTCCCATTTTTCAAAGTACTCCCCTTAAAGCCACAGCCAGTATCGGAATTCTTGGTCTCGAAATCACGAGTGATGTGCAGTTCTCCTGTCATCTGGAAGGAAAAGCTAAGTTAGCTTCCCAGAAATTAGGTGTACTCTGTAGAGCGGGGCAGTATTTCACTCCGAGCCATCGCCTTAATCTTTATAAGGCGCAAGTCAGGCCGCATATGGAATACTGCTCCCATCTCTGGGCCGGTGCACCTCAACAGTATCTCCTTCCATTTGACCGAATCCAACGGAGAGCTGTGCGCCTCGTTGGCGAGCCAAGTCTAACCGATCGGCTTGATTCTTTAGCACTGCGTAGAGAAGTCGCCTCATTATGCGTCTTCTACCGCATTTATCATGGGGAGTGCTCTGAAGAACTGTTTGGAACACTGCCTGCGGCTGAATTCCACCACCGTACAGCACGTCACAAGCTCAAATTCCATCCATACCATCTGGACAGCTGGCGATCAACAACAGTTCGCTTTAAAAGAAGCTTTTTGCCTCGTGCTACGGAAATTTGGAATCTGCTCCCGCGGGCAGTGTTTCCAATGAGATACGATTTGGGGACCTTCAAGAAAAGAGCGTACACATTCCTTAAAGGCCGGCAACACACTCGCCATACCCCTGGTATTGTGGGTGCAAGTGGGCGACGATGTTCACTTAACATCAGGTGACCCGTCTGCTCGTTTGCCTGCTATTAACATAAAAAAAAAAAAAAAAAAAAAAAAAGTAATGATTTGTTCATTGTATGAGAAGGGATAATATTGCATATTGCATATCAATCAAAAAATAAATTAAGACTAAACTATGACCGATGTTAGTAGTATTTTCCCTGGAATAACGAATGTTTGAAACAGTTGAAACAGTTTCTTATTTAAGAAAAAATTGTATATTTACACAACAATTAATCAAAATTCCATTGCAAAGAAAATGTTATTAAATCTTGAATGAAACTATTCAAAATAAATGTATTTCTCCACAATAATTAAATATCAATTTGTAGATATATTTTATAAACATTTGCGTAATAAATGAAACATGCTAATTTACATATCAGTTTTGAATAAAACTGTAATTACACTTACCTCATCACCACTCTTCCGTTCATCATCAGACCGTTTGTCATCATCAGACTTGTCCCGGCTGCGGCTTCTGGACCTTGATCGAGACCGGGATCTGTCGGACCTTTTCCCCTTGTCTTCGTCAGAACTTATGTCAGACGCGTCACCGAAAAGCGCGTCGGCAGTCACTGAAAATTTTTAGGGTTATAAAATTAGTCTGAATGAATGAAAAAAAACATACTGGAATTTTTTTCTTATGATATGCAGTAAGATTAAAATGTGTTTATCTGTACTGTTTGTACTATTAAAAATGAATGGCATAACTAATTTGACACAAGATGTTTAAATAATGAAAAAAGGTAATAAAAGTAGTAGTAGGTTATAAAATATCTTTTTGATGTACAGTTTACGGTACTTACATCTTTACAGATTCATTATTTTAAGTTTTTACATTGATGTTCAATCCAATACCAAATATTCCAATTCAAATATCGAAATATACTAACCATTATCACCAGTCTTTTCCTGATTTTCCTCATCAGAGTCCTCTAGTTTCTTTGTCTTTTTTTTCGGCTTTCCACTCGTGTCCGATCCACTGTCCGAGTCCTTCTTTCTCTTGCTCGCTTTCTCTGTGTCACTTTCAGAATCTGATAGCACTGCTCTTTTCTTCTTGTCAACTACTAAATTATAATTTAATAATTAAATAACATCTTTCATATAAATTAAAAAGAATAGAAAAAAATTCGATCACGAGGCGGGACTCGAAAGGATGCCTTTTAAGCCAATCCGGGGCGGACCCTTGACCAACTCAGCCACCCGTATATTAAATTTTTTCTATCCTTTATAAATTTATATTTATAAAGCATTTCAATGCCATAAAACCAATAATATCAATTTAAATGTTTTGTAGTACTAATAATTACCAACTAAATACATACAAACATGCAAACATTGTAATTTGCATTTATTTTGTTAATACAATTTAAGAGAATTATTGTTATATATATTTATTTATGTTATTGGTATTGATCATATTAATATAATTTTATAATTACCTGCTTCAGAAGCATTGGAGCTCTTTGAACGTGAGCGCGATCGACTCTTCGACTTTGATTTACTGCGTGATCGAGATTTTGAGTGTCTGGATCCTGATCTATAACAACAAACAATAATTTAATTTACACACTAATAAATACTAACAAAATTGGGAATACTCAAGTTTTATTACAATATGATTTATTACCCACAATTAATTTACCATTGTGCTATTAAGAAGTTGATGTGGAAAGAGTTTACTTTTTGGTAGAATTTATGAAACAGCTTTTGAATATTTTATAAATATTTAAAATTACATATTATTTGAATATACTAAGTTTATATATTCATGTAAATAGGCGCGAGAAACTGTGTTGATTCTTAGTTGAAATACCCATTATAAAATTTATTGGTAAAATATTTTATTTTGAGATATTTCAATGTCCACTACACTAACCTGGATCTACTCTTTGATTTAGCCTTTTCTTGTGGATCATCAATCATAAGATTCGGTGAATTCGATCCGCTGTCATTCTGTCGACCCACTGGACTTTTGGACCTTGAAGACGCACTGCCAGACCTCGATCTAGACTTTCTACTCTTGGGACTGCCGCTGCCGGATCGCGATCTGCTTTTATCTTTGGGACCTGGCGACTTCGATTGTGACCTGGACTTGGGACTTTGTGATCTGGACTTTGGACTTTGGGAACGGGATTTCGGCGTTCTGGGCCCGGATTTAGGGCTCCCTGAACGAGATCTAGCGCTTCCAGATCGGGATCTGGCGCTACCGGACCCACTTCGCGATCTGGACCTACGAGGACTGCCAGAGGCATGAGATTTGGGGCTTGAAGAACCCGATTTATTGCTATGAGCGGACCCCGAGCGGTTAGAAGCGGCGGGAGAGTTTGATTTACTTCTAGAAGCATTTGACGCGTTTGACGATTTCCTAGAGCGGGCAGATTTCGCTGATTTAGGAGATTCACTACCAGATTTTGCGGGACTGCGGGAGCCAGATCTGAAAGTATTATTTGTTTATATAAATGCTTGTTAACCACAAAGATTGAAGTTTTTGTGCAAAGCTGGCATTTACAAACTTAACTATTAACCCATCAGGCCCCGGAATCACAGACACAATAGAAAATCGATTGTGTCGCGGTCGGATCTGGCCGCTCGGTGGTCAATGGGTTAAACAAACACATTTATGGTCCACTCGATACACCATCAGTTTTCACCATTAAACTAAAATAACCTATCCCAAACTAACAATAACTATGAAATTCTTCCAGCTCTTCTGTTGCTAGAGAGATATTTAAAGATTTGAAACTATGAAGTCAAAAAAACAGTGAACCAAATTTGATATTCATAATAACAGGCAATGAAACAAGCAAAACATATTGTAGATTGATACCTGTTGTATGTAACTAATACTTTATTAGAACTAGACTTAAGTACTAAACTAATGTCAATTACACTTTTAGTTGCTTGTTAGCATAGTAAACATATTAAATAGTGTTTAATCCATCAGGCCCCGGAATCACAGACACAATAGAAAATCTATTGTGTCGCGGCCGGATCTGGCTGTTCGGGGCTCAATGGGTTAAGTAAACATGACAATATCATTATTTAATTGACGTGCAGTGAGAAAAGCTAGTAATATATAAACTTACCGAGACCTACTCCCTTCTTTGCCAGATGGTGCAGGACTGGGACTCTTACTGCGACTTGCACTGGAGCCACTGTCTGAATCTGATCCCGAATCTGTATCTACCAAAAATTAAAGTATTTAAACATTTCTCCTTTTTAATTAAGTATTTTATGTATTCATGTACTTATCAAAATTTATATAGTTTGCATATGCGGTAAAGTATATAATATATCATAATATCTTATTATTTCAGTTTGTTTCAGGTAAAATTTGCTCATGTACAGAAACACAACACCAGACTCAATTTGTATTATTCAAATTATAATTAGTACACATTCTAGCTTTTAGTAATACTGTCTAAATAAAAGTGGTCATCATTAAATAGTTACATACTTATTTACATGTTTGAATATCTATACTTTTGCATAAATATGCACCAAAAAGGTTTTCACTATGACCCTGAATGTAATAATCACATTTCATTATAATAGTGTAGTTTTATCTCGCGTGCTTTTTCTTTATGAGAATTTAACTAATCAAATACTTATGTTTAGAAAATAATCATTGGTTTAACGGCGTCAAGCAAAATTTAAAAAAGCTGCGTTGCTGGTTCTTGCTTTTAAAATAAAAATATATAAATTGATAGTTACAAGTGCACTGTTGGTTTATTGCAGAAAATAATCCTACATATTCGTTTTATAGACTTAATATTAAAATTCGTTTATTAAAAATAATGTTTTTAATGATACCAAACAAGATATTTTGTAGCCTTACCTACAGCACCCCGGCGCGTTTGAGGAGCCATTTTATCGTGTTATGTACCGAAACATGCACAATAAATAAACACAAAACAAAAGTTTACACGAATTTACATTTATTTCATAACTTTCGTTCAAATAAAAATGTTCATAGGTTTAAGGTTAGAAAAATACAACTCGAATGACGCGAACAAATGTCATTAATAATTGTCAAATTCATTATTGACAATGACATGATACAGACATCGTAGAAACGTCTGAACAACGAATCCTACAAACTCAAGCTCAAGCTTCCATTCCACCATAATATTATCAAAATTTTATGTTATATTATTAATTATTTCCCTGCTCCACCTGAAACTCATATTATTTGACGAGAGAAAGGAATCAAAGAATTTTCAAAATATAAAACTTAAGTAACGAATAAGTCCAAATTCGAACTTTTTACGAATTTATTTTTTCGAAATCGTAACGAGTAACGACACGATCGCGATCGCTCCCTTTGTAAAAAATGTAAAAATCTCGATACCTATCGTATCGAGATTTATTACGTATATATTAAAAAGATACAATATAGTGGCCTACCGAAAAAACTTTTTTAACCGACTACGTTAGAAGGAGGATAATGTTTTTTTCTAGCGTTTTTATGTATGCGTCTACCGTTTGTACGTGACGTCCCAAACGACGACTCTCATAGAGCGCGTATTATTAGAATTATTTCAAAAATGAGTAAGTAGTCCTCGTCGCGAAACACCTACCTTCCTACTTACCTTCGGAAATACATACATATACTACATGATATGCAATTATATTTTATCTATACTTATATCTCAGATAATATTTTTTAATAATATATATTATAACTATAGCTAAAGAGTTTTTTTATTTGTTTGTTTGAACGCGCTAATTTCAGGAACTAGTTACTGGTCCGATTTGAAAAATTCTTTCGGTTTTAGATAGCCTATTTATCGAGGAAGGCTAAGGCTATATATTATATAACATCATCAAGCTAAGACCAACAGTAGCGGAGCAATGCGGGTAAAACCGCGGAGCACAGCTAGTGTAATATAATATAGTAGTGAAATAAAAATTAATGTAATGTACATGAAATAAGATGACTTAAAAACCTAAGTTCCAATTTAACTTGTTTAATAATAATATTAGGTATCACTATTTAAGTATTTACTATTTACTATTTAGTATGGTAATAATTTTGACCCTTTTGTGTTCTCTATCCTGTCAAAGATTTAGTTCAACTCACAGGTTCAAAGTACAGAAATCATTTACTTTATACATTTCCTAATACGATATTGGCATTATAATATTATACAATGGGTAGTATTTAAACGAGTGACTGTAAATTAAAGTTTTAGTTATCAAAAATAATTAATTGGGGTAACAGAATTACTAAGTGAGCGACTGACTGCGAGCGATGAAAAATTAATAGATCAGCAACTAACAAACATTAATTTGCGTTACATAAAATACAAAATGAGCAGCTTCATAATATTTGAGCGACCTAATATTAATTGTTTGAGTGACAAAATTACGTCTTGTATTATATTCATTATTTGGCATATGATTTATTTATACTGAGTGGCATTTTATCTTAATCGAGGTATTTCGAATAGAAAAATCACTTTGAAAAATACTATAATGGACAGAGTAGGTACTATCAATATGGGGGTCTTCAAGCGTAGAGTGAACAGCCTATCTACAGCTTACGTCAATCTCATACATTCGTAGTCTATTCTATTGAACGCTACGCTAACAGAAAGCCTCTTGACTAGGGGGGCTGGTACCTTCTAGGGAAGCGCGTTCCATCTTAGACCACATCTCAGCTCAACATCAGGCGAAATTGTGGTCAAGCGCTTCCCTATTACCAATAAAAAAAAAATCAGTTCAATTTGTTTTTGAAAGTTTTATCAAATATCAAAGAACAATTCTGTGCCTCCAGTGAATAAGGGAATAACTCAAAAACAGCACTTTTCAGGAGAGATAAAAAACTATATATCAATACTAAATCTTTATTAATTCAAAATTTTAAGCTTGTATGTGTAAGATATGATGTTAGTCTATATTTTTACATATGAACACATATTGTAACAACCCCATAAATATACTTTTTTCGTATTTTTTTGTAGTTGTGGCCTTATGAACGAGTACTTCATGGAATAACTCAATGTATTCACATACTTTTTTTTTTACTCTTTGCAATATAACGACTTATGCCCTTATGCACTATGTTCATAATCGCACAACACGACTTATATTATTGCCAGTTTTGGTTTTATAGAAATGATGTGACTTATTATGCTTGAAATTTGTGTACTTTATGACTCAATTGAGGCATTTTAGTGGAAAAACTATGCACGTAGCTTGAAAAACGAATGAAATCAACGGGTTTTTTTATCGTTATTAGATAATAAAAACAAAACAACATTTAGGTATTTATGCATTTAACCCTAGAAGTCCAATCTACGTAAATTTGACGTATAAACTCTTCTATATTTACCATCGAATCGCTGCAAAATCCAGAACCAACTTATTAGCCGTCTAGACCTAGCAGTACATAGTTGGCTCATCCAGGTAAATTCCGCAATTTGGTTGTAAAGAGGATGTTGTGCGTCATTTTGACGTATAATTAGGCTTTTCGTAACTTTTAAGATTGTTTCAAATTTTTATTTTGTGATTTATTTGAATATTTTTTTTTCCAAGTCACGTTTCACATGATATCTATAGTATTATACTATAGATTGAGTATAAAATGGGATCCAGACAACTTTTGTACTAGGACGAAAAACCTTCAATTTTATAATGACGATTATTGTCCTCCGCTGGATTTGGACTTCAAGCATGGGGATTGGGTGGCTGAAGATGTTGTCCGGAGTAAAACGGAATATGTTATGGGGTTTTGTTACCCATGTATAATGAAAGTCGTAGATTGTAAAATAAACCTTTAATCGATCTTTCAATAATACAGTACTATGTTGTTAATGCTATACAGTGTTTCACCAGTCACCACAATGAGTCTAGTCTGTACAGGTTAGCAGGAGACAATCATTGAGTATTGGTATTAAATACGTATCAACTGCGTCCTAGTGAAAATTAATCGTCGAATCAATTTAAAATTCGATCAAGTGCGTTCCGTTTCGGAACGCCACAGATAATAAAATATAGATAATAAAAGTGGCAACGCCACAATGTCATGGTGGTATACATGGAGGATACAATGATATCTGATGTATAAGTAGAGATAAGAGAAGCCCAAAAACCATATTCCTGTATGTTCAGTTAGTACAGGAAAAGGTCAGTGGCGATATTTTACGGCATGATATAGAATTTTAACAATTTCTATATCATATGATATTAAAATAATGTAGATAAATAAAGAAAATACAATGAGCCGCAAAGATTTTATGAAAAAATTAAGCACAGATTTGAAGGTGTCTTGGATGCAAATACGACTTGTGGCACGCACTTTGAAGAGACTCTACGTGACAAAAGCCCAATTTTTTCAAAATATGTGGTACCAGAGTATCCATAAAATGTTTACGAAAATGCAGGATCAAAGAAGTATCGATATTGCGGATTTTTTTCCTATAAAAAAGGCAAATTACCAAAGCACAGTGGCTAAAACGCTATATGCAGAGAAAACGATATTCATAATTGTCAAGACTGGTTATAAATACTTTTTTTATGCGACTATTATAGACTATAGTACTATTGTCTTGATTATTGTAGTTAGATAATTAAAAAAAAAAAAAGATTAAAAACGAGTTATTTTTTTAAAACTTACCCAATTATAAGAAGAAAATATAAGTTTAACATTTTTGTTGGTTTTTTTTAGATGATTCAATTATCGTTCTGTATTTATATTATCAAAGAGTATAATATCATTAAATGCACTTAATGTGTTAAGTAACTGTATTTTTAATATCTATTGCAAAAAATAGTTAATTTCCATAGAAATATACCTATTAGTATCCCAAGTTAACTGAGTTAACTTGACCTTTTTTAAAAAATATAAAGATTTGTTGTTGCAGATTTATTGAAAAAACGCTCGGAAAAAACGATTTAAAAATATAATAAGGAATAGTGTGTGTTGTTTCCGTGCAGTATTCAATTAATAGACCAATAGCAACACGGCATTAATGCCAAACTGTCTCATGTCGTCACTTGAACCAATGACACTAAAAGAGTTGTTCCTTTATGCTCATGTTAGAAAAATGACACAAATGCGTTTATACTAAAATAGTGTTAGGACTGATGGAACAAAATGAATTAAGTCTTTATTCAAAAAGTATAACTACACATACGTCTTTGTGTTCGTGGGTACTTTTGACTCGAGACGAATAGTTCCTTTGCGATTGCCTAAAATGATGGATAAGGTAACTTATACCGTTAATCACACCCTACTTATACGGTTTGGGTCATTCGAAAAAATGGGTTAGGACGCAGCTAGAGATATGACCTTTTGATATGTTGTGTATTTTGACGAGCTGAATCCAATGGTGCAATAAAAACCAAAGAGAATAACTCGTCTTACTCCCTTATTCACTGGAGGCACAGAATTTATTCTAGTGTTTTTAGTCGCTCTAGATAAGCGTAATTTAGTCGCTCACTTAGTAATCACAATCCTCCTTTAGTACGCTCAATCTGTATTTTATTATCAACTAATATTCGTCGATTGTTTAGTTTATTTGTCGATTACTCAAATTCATACCGCTCAAGTTATTAAATCAGTATCTCATAATCAGTCGCTCACTTTATTTTCAGTCGCTCGTTTTATTATTCCCCTTATACAATTCCGAGGAAGATTATACATTTTCTAGGATTTGTATACAATTCCTTGATTTCATACATTTCCGGTAGATAACATATACAGGGTGTACCAAAAAGTAGTGATGAACGGAAGCTGAGAGGTAGAGGACCTAGAGGGCTATCCGAATCACCCCCATGTATGTTATGCGATTTTTCGTATTTTCGGAGTTATGACGTTTTTTTTCAATTTTTCACCTATCGCCGAGTACGATGATATTTTCACTCATGTTGACGTCAATGATTGCGGAAGATTGTTGATTTTTTTTTGTGTGCTAAGCTGAAAGATAGGCCAATTCAGTATGGTAACATTTACTAACGTTAGATCTTTGAATGGAATAAAAAAAAGAATTAAATGGCAAGAAAGATAAAATTACCCAGTATGTTCACCACTTCAAGGGCCCGTAAAAAAATAAAATCACATAAAAAAAGTTTTCCGTTTGACTTTTAAAAACTTGCTCTATCTATCAGATAGCTACCCTGAAAATTTCATTTAATTATTGAGAAGGCTTCAATCGAAAAATTTAAATCTAAATGTGGTAAGTGCAAAAATTGAATTAACATGATGATCATTAAAACCAATAAATAGGTGTTTAATTACCAGAAATTTTTAAAATAACCCCGCTGTTGCTCAATGCAAGTGCGACATCACCGTAAAAAGTTGTCTTTTAAATGTCTGAATACCCTTTTATCATTTTTAATGGTTTCTTCTGCTACTATGAATTTCCGGGTTATTTCGTCCAAATTGTGGCAGTCTCTCGTCTTTGTAGTATCCCCACGGAAAAAAATCAATAGGGTTTAGGTCGAGGGACCGTGGAGGCCAGGCTTTAAGGCAGGCGTCACCGGCGCATGCGCAGGCTGCAACGACCAATCCATCTTTCAGGGTATCTTTGCCCTTTAGCCTGGCCTGCACGGTCCCCGGACATAAACCCTATTGATTTTTTTCCGTGGGGATACTACAAAGACGAGAGACTGCCACAATTTGGACGAAATAACCCGGAAATTCATAGTAGCAGAAGAAACCATTAAAAATGATAAAAGGGTATTCAGACATTTAAAAGACAACTTTTTACGGTGATGTCGCACTTGCATTGAGCAACAGCGGGGTTATTTTAAAAATTTCTGGTAATTAAACACCTATTTATTGGTTTTAATGATCATCATGTTAATTCAATTTTTTCACTTACCACATTTAGATTTAAATTTTTCGATTGAAGCCTTCTCAATAATTAAATGAAATTTTTAGGGTAGCTATCTGATAGATAGAGCAAGTTTTTAAAAGTCAAACGGAATACTTTTTTTATGTGATTTTATTTTTTTACGGGCCCTTGAAGTGGTGAACATACTGGGTAATTTTATCTTTCTTGCCATTTAATTCTTTTTTTTATTCCATTCAAAGATCTAACGATAGTAAATGTTACCATATTAAATTGGCCTATCTTTCAGCTTAGCACACAAAAAAAAAATCAAGCATCTTCCGCAATCATTGACGTCAGCATGAGTGAAAATATCATCGTACTCGGCGATAGGTGAAAAATTGAAAAAAACGTAATAACTCCGAAAATACGAAAAATCGCATAACATATATGGGGGTGATTCGGATAGCCCTCTAGGTCCTCTACCTCTCAGCTTCCGTTCATCACTACTTTTTGGTACACCCTGTATAAATCTCGTGTCACAATGTTTGTCCTCAATGGACTCCTAAACCACTTTAACCGATTATAATAAAATTCGCACACCATGTGCAGTTCGATCCAACTTGAGAGATATAGTTTAAACATGTAGGTACCGCGGGCGAGCCGGGGCGGACCGCTAGTATTTTTATATTATTATTTTTGACATCAAAATTCCTAGGTACCTTAGCTTCTGAATTGTTGTACTTTAATAATTAATTATTGTTAATTTGTTTACAACATATTAAGGTTAACATAGACTAACTTACCTGGCTACTAGCACATGAGTAGAAAATACTCATGTGCTAGGTACTAGACTACTCGTTCATAAAACAATGAATGAGCAACATCATGAGCAAATGCGTTATATTTCCAAGTAGGTCTACGGTTCATCTACTCATGTGGTCCAACTAAGTAAACAAAATAATAAACTCAAGTTTTTTGCAGAAAAAGTTAGTTCCAAACTTATGTTTTGTCTTCGCCAACCGATGCGAAATAACAAACCAGTCCCATACATACTATCTCGATGACCAGTCCGGACATTTTCAACCCTCCCGTGATGTAATAAGATCTAAACTCTTATTGGTAACTTAAGTGTGCCGTTGATTGCTTGCATCTGTTCCTACTTTGAAATTTGAATGGGCCGATTCATGGCTACGGCGGCGGGCAGCCATTATTATTTTTCTTCAGTTGAACGATGGCTATGACGGGCGATGTTTGTGCTTGTCTCGCGCAGCACAAAAACACGTTACTGCGCGAATTATGTGATACAAATGTTTTAGATGTGCTTGTGAAAAAGGGTTTGTTTAGCGTAAGCGATTTGGAAGTGATAACGAGCGCTGTCGGCAACGACAAATGCAATTATTTTATAGAAGTTGTTAGTAAACAAAGCGGTGTGAAGTTACAAGAGTTGTGTACTGTGTTGAACAATGAATGTCCCAAACTTGCTAAGGAACTTATGAACGATCGCCGGAAGTATGTCATAAATGGTAAATATTAAACAAATATTATTTGCTTTAATTTTATTACATCGTTTACCTACGCGAGTGTGTTAATTTAACCACTCTTCAATTCAATTTTGAAAACTACCTTCTTGTTGTTATTCAGATATCTAAATTGTAGGTATTTTGACTGTATTTTCCAAACTATGTTTAAAATAATATAGGTAGGTACCACAAAACCTTCATGATGAATAATACTTTGAAACATTTAAGTAATTCTGGTTAAATATTTGATTCGATGTCCCCGAATTTCATTATTTTTTGCTGTTTAATCGATAGCTGGTAGTGGATTTTCTTAACAAACTGCTTTTCTTTTCCAACAAAAATGCGTAGTTTTTGTGAAAATCGAAAATGAAAATTATTATTTTTAAGGTTATTATTGTACTAAAAACGACACTTTTATACCATTGTCGTATTAAAACTGTAGTAATCTCGCACACAGGCAATATTTTTAATTATAACAATTTCTTAAATTATATTACCTGAAAAATGTAAGTTTGTATTTACCACGTATTTACGACATGCCATTATAGATAATAAATGTTAAATGACGCGTTCACAATTGTAGATAATAAATATAATTCGAAAGTGATTTTTAAAATGAATTTGTCAAAAATAATTTTAAGAACAGCGCTAGTCGTCTGCTAAACGGATGAATAAAATAAATTAGTTGTCCGATTACCGGATGAATAAAATAATTTAATCGTCCGATAATTCTTTAGAGAACTGCCGCACGTATTATAGGTTTTTTGTGGGGGGAGGAGAGGGGGGAGGAGGTATTTTATTTTTTTTGCGCGTCGACGGAGCCCCGCTTAGCGGGGCTCCTATTTCTGTGTAGTTTTTTTTTTAAGAAACCTAACCTAACCTAACCTAAACTTGATGTTTTTTTTTTGCGCGTCGACGGAGCCCCGCTTCGCGGGGCTCCTATTTCTGTGTAGTTTTTTTTTTTAAGAAACCTAACCTAACCTAACCTAAACTTGATTTTTTTTTGCGCGTCGACGGAGCCCCGCTTCGCGGGGCTCCTATTTCTGTGTATTTTTTTTTTAAGAAACCTAACCTAACCTAACCTAACCTAACCTAACCTAAACTTGATTTTTTTTTGCGCATCGACGGAGCCCCGCTTCGCGGGGCTCCTATTTCTGTGTAGTTTTTTTTTAAGAAACCTAACCTAACCTAACCCAAAGGCTAACCTAACCTAAACCTAACCTAACGAATTGAGGGCGAATATCTCGGCCATTTTTGATTTTAGAGAAAAGTTGTTCCTATAAAACATGCTTATATTAGCGTAATTTTTACGATAAAACAATAATAAATAGGTGTTATAATGACACCAACTCCATCAAAAATTTTCTAAGTCCTGAGCCCCCTTTGCTTTAGTCCAACCCAACTAGCTTTAGTGTTAAAAGGTTATCTAGTAATCCGAATAATCGGACGATTAAATTATTTTATTCATCCGGTAATCGGACGATTAAATTATTTTATTCATCCGGTAATCGGACGACTAATTTATTTTATTCATCCGTTTAGCGGACGACTAGACACTTCGTAATTTTAATTTAGATAGCATTTGATAATAACAAAAATTTTACGATACATAAATAAAATACAAACAGGTTGTTTAAACCTACGTAGTTTTTTTTTGTTTGAGTGGGAATCGCCCTAAAGTCGCTTCTGGCACTCGCCGGCCGCTGCCGCGGCACGCTCGCTTCGCTCGCTCGGCTCGTGCGGCAGTTCAACAGTTAACCTAACACACTCGTCGCTTCGCTCCTCGCTACCTATTTGAATACTAAAAGTAAAAGTTAATCGATTTTAAAAACTGAAGCAAGTGAGCTATAAAAAAAACATTAAAAATTAAAATGTATCATTTATACTCTATGATAAGCTAGTATATTTGTATTGCTAATCTGTGATCTGCGTCATATTAACTAATCTGTGTTATCTGTGGCTTGTTGTGAATACAAAAATATATGGAACGATTTTTGGCTATACTAAATTGTTAAAATACTATTTTAACAAAATAAATTGTAATATGTAAATAAAGTAATAGGTACGTAAATATATTTAAAAATAATGCGTGTGAGTGTGATCATTAGACATTTTGATACTATAATGGCTTAAGATTTTACTTTAAGTTGCGTTTTTAGTACAAAAATAACCTTAAAAAATATCATTTTCAATTTCGATTTTCACAAAAACTACGCATTTTTGAAGGAAAAGAAAAGCAGTTTGTTAAGAAAATCCACTACCAGCTATCGATTAAACAGCACAAAATAATGAAATTCGGGGACATCGAATGTAATATGCAGCCGTAATTCTACCTAAGCAGGGTAGATAATATATTTTTGAATTTAATCAGCTTAATTTTATTTTTCACACAAACAATGTAACCTACTTCAATGAGGGTAGTTTTAACTGATTTAAAAACAGCATACGGCATACCTACTTTTACGATTATCTTTTATGATTTTTCTACTGTGATTTTTCTGTATCCAATATTATTTCGCCTTTTAGTTTTGTAACATGTCGCATAAATTATATATAGATACCTAACTACTTAGGTACCTAATCTACAAACATTTTGATATAGGTACATTCATAGGTATAGTATACAGGGTGTAATCGTTAAGTGTGCACAGGCGATTATTCCGTAAATATTGCAGATTTTTTAAATTTATTTCGGCCATTTTACTCATTAGGTTAAGTACTTTCGATATCAGTTTAAAGTTTTTTGACTGTATTAGTTACGAAATAATCGCCTGTGCACACTTAACGATTACACCCTGTATATTTCCGATTTTTAACCGACTTCAAAAAAAGGAGGAGGTTATCAATTTGGCCGGTATATTTTTTTTGATCGTAGCCATCAGGTTGCCATCAGGCTTTACTCACACTGGTTGATTATGGCAATGCAAATCTTCTGTTTAGCTTGTATTATTTCATTCTTATTAAGTTAATTAGGTAGGTACATCCTATATTTATATTTATTAAATTCATATACCTACGAGTTTTTGCACTGTTTCTTAGAAAACATAAAATAATTAGTAAGTTGCTATGACGGTCATAGCGGAAATGACTGATGTAATAGGTAACTAAAAAAACTAGGTGTTAACGACCAATCCTTAAAATTGCCATATCAAATTAAAAACGTTTTTCCTACTCGTGCACTAATTGCCTTGCCCACGTTACTCAACAATAACTCTGATTGAAAAATTGCATGTCGATTGTCCAAAAGAGGGGAGATCTTGGGAAATAAAATGTGGTATTGTAGTTAAATAGACTTTAAGTGCTAATGTTAGAGTCCAAATTTGTGGATGTACTTTTTCAATTCGATAAATGGTAAAATCTATGCGGGTATGGATGTGGGGTGACGTTTTTATTATAGCCACTAGCCAGGAGCCAAGCTATTTATTTAAATAACCAGATATAACTCGATAATAAAACGTGACAAGGAATAGGAAAGGACCAATATCCTTTCGTATTGATTGCAATCAGAATAAATCATTCCTTAAGAAGTTGTAAATTATATATACCTAGTTACCTATATTACATGTGCATAAAGACTCCGTCTGAAATCACAACGCCGCGCCGCGCCACCGCAATTTGTTTTATTTTTTATAAATTTTATGGTCTAAGATCCGAACATAAGGCGAAATTCAACGGCGTGATAATAGAATGAGACCAATTTTATAATTAATTTAGTCTAACTATTAAAAAATGTATTAAAAATGGGTTGACTGGGAAAATCCTGGACAGGACATTTTTAATGAATTTAAAAAAAAAACATTTTTTTAAATTAATTGCAGTATCAAGATAATAAAAAAAAATATAATAGACTTAAAGTATGAAACCTACAGAATGTGCAGTCATAGTCGTTTTCTAATATTTACCAGGACAAACGGCTAGGTTGGCACTTGGCAGGTATAAACAGGTATGTCGGTACCAGTTACTTTCACTTGATAGGATGATGAAAAAAAAAATTATGTCAGCACTGTTTTATTACAAAATTGTTTTATTATCTCGAAACTGCAATTAATAAAAAATAAAAATAAATAAAAAAAATTTAATTCATTAAAAATGTCCTGTCCAGGATTTTCCCCGTCAACCCATTTTTAATACATTTTTTAATAGACTAAATTAATTATAAAATTGGTCTCATTCTATTATCACGCCGTTGAATTTCGCCTTATGTTCGGATCTTAGACCATTATATACCTACATAAATAACATATTTTTAGTTATAATGTACGTACTTATAGGTGTTACAAAAACTACGTAGAAAATGATTTTTTTTCTGATGCAAATGCTCACGAGATATTTTGTTAATTACCTCAGCTTTCTAAATAATTTTCAGGTCCTAGTTTCTACAATAACCACAGACTTCCGAGCGAAATTTTGTCCGCAAAAAATGCTAATTTCTTCAAAGAAATAACGCTTGAAAGACATAATCATTTACCAATTTTCTGTCACAGATTTCTCCTGGGATATTATGGTTGGTTCGTGGTTTATAGCAAAAGCTGAAGCAATTAAAAACGTTGTCTAATTACAAAATTACGATTTGTTATGGTCATAGATAAAACTTTTATTTCTCACAAAACATTGTCAGGAACTCCATAACCCTGCCAAAATAGATGTCCTAAAAACAAGGACCATCATAACGCAGCAGGCTAATCGTTCTTCTTCAAACGTAACATAATTTAAGGATTATGATAAAGGGCCGATATCAGGGCCATCATAGATAAAACTGTATACACTTCCGTTCCCTGTTAATTTACATGTGAGTACATCGAACCCAGATTGTCCATGAACCGTGATTATGTCGCATTGTCTTGTTCCGAGAACTTACTTAGATACCGTTCTTCCAAGAAACGCATTGGCCCTAGATCTTGATAATATGAAATAGATATTGTTCCAATTGGTTGTGTTGTTTGCGCTTAATGTGTCATTACTGTGAACTCATATTAGTGGGTATTAGAAGCAGGATAGATTTGTTTTAACTACCATATCGGTATTTAAAAAATCTTAAATTGGAACAAAATATATAAGAATTATTCACATTGAGTGAACCCATCAATTTTTTTTTCCATAGTAAATTTTTGTTTACAAGTTCTTGTGAAATAACAACGTTGAGACATATTCTTGGCTTCATTATAGAGCTATTATCGTTTAAAATCTGTACTCGTACTTTCTCCACTTACTGGTCCAAGAGCTTATTGTGAAACTGATAACCATACGAACCGTAGGTACATTTATCTTGTACTGTTACGTCATTTCTTTCTGCTTTCAAAATGTCATTACAATCGGCAAGATCTCATCATTCATTGACTTATTTGTGCTCATCACCCCGCAATTTTCCTTTTAAAAGAAGTAATGGATGTAAAGCTTTTTTGCCGGTTTAAATTTGGCAAGCATATTGTTGTGGGCAAGAGTACGTGTCGTTTGAGTCACTCGATGTCAAGGCTAATTCGAGCTTGCCACCGTGTAATGACCGCAGATGTTCGTGATTTTTGATACGATTGTTTTTTGGTAATTAAATTTGTCTTCGGATTGATGTGAGTGATGTTTTATATATCCTGACAGCTATGACCACGAAGTATCTAATAACTCTTATCTGCTAGCTCGGTATAAACTTAATTACATCGTGGTTAATTCACTTTCATAAACAGGGTTTGGTTTCCTGAACTAGAAACGTTTTTCTACTGATGGTGTCGATAAAAAGATGCTCATTTAGGTATTTAATTGGCATAAAAATACCTATACATACAACAATTTATTTCTTAGATTTATTTGGAGAACTTTTAAAATCGTTTATTGAATCGATGCCAGGTATATTTCACTTTAACAATGGTACTTGCATTTTTCGTAAACGTTAGTTTATGATTAGAAACCATAATATAATAGTTTTACTCCCCTAGACCTGCACAGCCAGTAATTAATAGTAATTACTAATACAAATTATAATATCTACATAATATTATGCTTTATGTATAAACATATCAGCAATTTATAAGGCAGCTAGATAGTGTCAAATTTCATTTTATACAGCGTGTTCAATTCCCATAGCGATATCCGTTGCCCGATAATGAGTATACATTAATGAATGGACACTGTTTCAGAATTAGATGCTCAGGCTATTACATCATTAAATTAACATTCACGGCACTTAGCAACTGCGTTTCCTATGTAGTACAGACGAGAACCGTTTACATATTCAATACTATAGAATGATGTGATCTGCGTTTATTTAGATACTTACTTAACTTTGTGCTTAGAATCTCTATGTAAAGACTACACATATAGGAACCACATGGTTCTAAAGACACAATGCCCTATATCTTTATTCGATTACAAACATGATTGAATACCATGCTTTGATGATATTGTTGAAAATCAACCAATCCAATAAGTAGGTACTAAAAAAATAAGTCCAGGAAATCGTTCTGGTTATTAGCCCTCCGATCCTTGCGAAACTTGTACTAAACGGAAACCACACTTTCTTTGTTTAAAAACTGCAGAAACATTGTGTAGACTGTATAACCTTTCTAATTTGAAATGTAGTAACGGTCCTCAGACCCCTTTCAGACTACTCTTTCTAGACTGATGAAGTTAATTATATACTTCACTGGACTGTTTGCTCCTTGGCTAAACTGTCTTACTAACTACCTTTTAGTAGATACGCCTACCGGGATAGCATAGGCTCCGACCCCACACAATTTATATAATAAATTATTGAAGTAGACCTATGGATGCAAGCCATCAGCTTAATTATTGTAGCGGTAATAGCCGATGCATCATGCAATTGAATCACGATGAATGAAAAACAGGTTTTGTTCATTCCTACAAATAAGTTTTAAGTCATTAATGCAATCTGTTACTTTCCTGATTCTAACACTTAATAATCTAAGGAAGTATTAGGTACTCAGTAAAGTTATCAGGTGGACTGTGGTTTTTGTCACCTACTCGGTAGATGGAATAATATTATAATTTATAATGTCCATTAAATTCTTCCCCTTTATCACAGGAATTTAGAAGATGTGTATTAATTTCACGGATGCCAAAGATAGACGGTAATGAGCAAAAAGCGTCACGCTCACGTGTCGGTGAGGGGACGACGATCATAAACTAATCTGTGGAACCTGACTTGCTTTTTACCCTTCTATTATTACTTTTAAATGTATATTGAAATGCTGCATGTTGTTCGTGTTTTCAATATAAAATATGTGCTTAAAAACGTGTATAACTAGTGTTTCTTTTTCCTGCAACTATAAAGATTATCCTGGCTAGTAGTTTAATAAAATTAAAGGAGAATCATAAAAACAATATTTGGGTGATTATACAAAAATGGGGTAACTTTTGAGGATATTTTGTTTACTATATTTTTTATATCAGAATGTTACAAATTAGGGTGTATATGATAGCTAATCTAATGAATATATTGTTCCAAATCGGGCCAGCCAGTTTTTTAAGTAGATTGTGAGATATTTTAAATTTTCTGGAATTGGCCTCCAGAGGACTGACGAGGCTAACATGGTACTGATAAAAAACACAATTTTGTAATATTCTTAAAGAAATTGAATGAAAATTACTACAAATCTCTCAGTTTTAATAATGGCACATGTCTTTTAAGTATTAAAATCACTTAGTTACGTTTAAAAATGATAATTAATAATATGTGATACTGGGAAAAAACAATGTCTCAAGTTTCAAAACAGCCTTCTGACATTTAACGCTACGTGAATATTCTTACCCTCTTACTTAACTTTTTCTACTTTGACTTAGTTTTACTTGATATTTCAAGTAATTCACAAACAATAGAAACAAAAAAACGGCCAAGTGCAAGTTGGAGTCCTAAAAAACCTATTTTTTATTATGTTTGTAACTAAAAATTTACACTTTTAGCAATTTTTCCTTATCTGTGTTATAAGACGTTGCTATTTACCAAGTAGAAGTAAACTATATAGCAGTTTATAGTAGACTGTATACACGGCAAGCATCCTGTGTGTTTTTTATTCCCTTGCGAATATTGAATTTTGCGGAAATTTGCAGTATTAACGGATGTAGGTATCTTTTGATTGCGTTGCGTTATAAGTTTGATTTTTTTACAGCCCCAAGGGTTCTTAATCTTGAGTATCCAATATAAATTTCAGATTGATACCTCCACGCGTTCCAAAGAAAACGTCTTAACAGACAAACGGACTACAAAGTGATCCTATAAGGGTTCTGTTTTTTCCTTTTGAGGTTCGGAGCCCTAAAAATATACCAATATTTATGTTAAAAGTACTAATTATAGTAAAATTAAAAACCAAAGTCTCGAATGAAAGTCTCATCTGAGTTTTCATAAGAGCCCCTTGACATTTTTATAATGTTATTAAGTATATTAATTAACTTTTATGTTATTTTGAGGTAATTTTACTTCACAGTAATATACGTATACGTATTTATCCGATAAATATAAAAAGCTATGCCCTGAAAGCACCAAAATCAATAATTAAAATAAAATAAGATCTTTTTTAATAAAATTATTAGTAGTTTGTTTCAATAGCTCTTTTCTTTGCTACTCTTTCTTAAATGTTTCTTCCCTAGTCAAATTCAGGTTCTTTTAGCGTGGCGCATGATGTTTTAAACTGAAATATGAAATAGAAATGCTTATACCAATAGCAATCAAGATAAAAGTTCTCAAAAACGACAGAATCATCAGTACTATGGGGTCGCGTCAGTCCTCTGGCACGATATCTGACAAAGGATTGATGCCAGCGGATTGATGAAAAGGGACTTAATATGAGGTTATAATCACAAATTATGTTTTTTTGCCTAATTTCTAATATCAACAAACTATATTTTTACAAATCATAGTTAACCATTTATAAATGAAAATAAAAATCGGATTAACAATAAAATAACGACTCACCATAGGACTGAAATGTTGACTGGCGCAGCAAGATTTTAGAGGACAAACACAACCCTAGCGCTGGTACAGTTATGACGGCCGTCAAAATATGCGGTGCACAAGTAACTTCATTACCAACATTAATACTTAGACAGGGATTTGACCTCGACTTGGTGATATTTAGCGAGAATTTCGAATTTAAAAAACACACAACGGACTGACTAGTGAAAACGATGACAAAGTTTAATTTTATTTTTTAAATAAAATGGAAAACATTGCGTTATGAAAGTTGTAGTATATAATACTATGTACATCAAAGATTGTAGTGAATTAGTAAGTTTTCTTAAATCGATGATAATGTTTAAACGATAGTCACTTGATTGTTGGTTTTCGGAGTTGTGACATGCCAAAGTACTGACGTTTGAGGTATTAATTTATTTTTTTTATTCATTTGTATTTTAAATAAAGAAGTGAAATTGAGTGACCAAATAAAGGATGCTTCATTGTTTCAAAATAGATTGTTATTTGAATAAAATATAATAAGACTTTGTTTAAATTGGCTGATGACATCGAGTTACCCCATTTTTGTATAATCACCCATTTACATTTTACATGTCAATATTTTTTAAAGAATATAAAAATTTGCATAATGGAATATTGATTATACTTTTTCATCTGGGAAAAAGTAAATTAAAATTCTTTTCTGCTAATACGAATTAAAATAATTTAAATAATGGAAATTTTAAGATAATATCTGCAATTTATGGAGGAAAGATAGTATTTCAATACATCAATAGGTAATAACCATTCATAATGTTCTTATTACTGTTTCATAAATATTTCAAATGCATTTTTTCTAAACCTTTCGTTTCTGAAAATAGCCTCGAATGAAAAGGTCCTGGCAGCTGCACCAACCGATGAATTCTAAAAAACACGCGGCAGGTGCGAAACACATCTTTCGATGTACAGTTTTTGACTTTCTTGTACTTTTTGAATAAGCTTTTGGCATGTGCAAATTATTGGAATTTATTTATAGGTCAGTGGGGTAATTTGAAGTCATTACTCATTGGGTATTATTTAATAAATTATTAATTGAACTTGAAAGTGAATATCGTAATGCAATACTTACATATTATTTTAGAAACAACTCCATATCTAAATTTTTATCCAGACACCTTATTCAGGTCCTAAATTAAATAATAGTACGTATAAAATGTCGTTAACTTTTTTTAAAGCTGAGGTCAAAGGCCGCGTACTCCTGTGACCATTTAAGACACTATTATGATTCCGTGCCCACAGGGTGTGACGACTCGTGTGAATCTACCATGGGAACCTCTTTTATTACAAGCCAAGTTCAGCTATTGAACTTTTTATACATATATTATGTAACCTGTAAAGAATCTGTAGGAACGTCTTGTCATTATCTGTGGCGTGTTGATTATCTGTGCTATTGATTATCTTGGCGCGAATATAATATTAATGAATATTGTTCGCACAAGATAACCCAGGAGTAATTTGTTGTTCTGCAATTATATTCATTGCATTGTAATAGTGATAAAAACGTGTAAGGACTATTATTGTTGCCATACAGATTTCTTACGATATGTCAGATTCTTTGGATATTGCCATACCAATGACAATGACTGTATCTTATGATTGTTATAATAATTACCTGCTTGGTAAAGTGGAATAGCGTAAAGTATGACGACAAATTATTAATTACGGATCCCTTAACTTTTTAAATTTTGTCGTTTTCTCTGTCTATAACATTCGAATACTAAAGGTATATATTATGTATGAAAATAAAACCTTTAAAAAATGAAATAAAAATCCGTAGAAATTTTAAAAACAAAATTAATTGATCTCTCTAGAAGTCTAGTTTCTAGATTGTATGGATAAAATAATTAAACTATAGGTTGACTAATATTTTTCCTCATTCGATTTATGTGGTTATGCAATATTCCCTGATACGTAGTTACTAGTTATGCTTCTATAAACATAATATCATATTTATTATTATGCGGCACTACTTGATTTTGTATCCACTTACCAACTGCTGACTAGAAAAAATTTAATAGTACTTAAATTACTTTTGTGTGTTATTAATTTAATGTAAAAACTAAAAAGTGTACATATACATGTATGTATTTCTTTTGTTCTTTGTTTGCTAATGTCTCCATCCAACAAAGGGACTTAAATTAATAACTTATAATAGTCCTAAATAACAATAACGATTGTTATTTATTGTCAGATAACGCAATCTGAATTGTTTAAACTTTAAATTAAAATTCAAATTAGGTAGGTAAAGGTTTCAATTTAACAATTATTGTCCTGATATGTACTAGCTGGTCCTACTACATTTTACAATAATGTAACTATTAAGTTCCTATTTACACCTACGCCTATTACGCCTATTATAACTTTATGGTATGCCTAGATAATTTAAGTCCAGTGCTAGTGATCAATTTAAATTGTCTTTGAATGTAAATGAAGTAAAATACATTCATGTTTTCACGAACAATACACCTTCCTATCTGTACTCTATTCACAATTCAATAATATCTTTATTAAATAATAATAACCTTGAATAGTAAAGCCTTTCCTATGTTCTAAGAATCTTGGTTATGCCATAATCGTGGAGACATAACCACACATAACTCTGCGTCAGAAAATTACGTACTCGACGCACTTATCCTAGGTACAAACATATATACTTACCTTGATTAGACTTACATAAATATAAATCATGTACATAATTATTAATTTTGATAGACATCATTGGGATAGACAGCTTGAGTCTGGTCCGCGCTATTAGTAACAAAATTACTAAAACTGTTTGAATATTATGTTATCAAGAATTCTAAAATACAATTAGCATTATTTTCTTATACCCAAGAAATAGTTCGTAAAAAGGCACTTTCTTTATCCATTTGTATTCCTTAGTAATAATTCTGTGGTAATAATCGTCGAGAGGAACAGCTTTTCTCCACTCACAAACAAAACGCTTCATTTCAAAGCTTCAGCAATTCTCAGTACTGAATGAAAGATTTAAAACATGTCATTCATTCTTAGAGAACGACTCAATCATTCACTCTTGGGTCAGACTAAACAAAAGTTTAGACGTAATAAGGTCAACAGGAGCCGATTGCTGTAATTGGCTCACTGAATGAACCTAAATCATTTGTGATCTTAGTAGTTTATGAAGAACAAACAAATAACACAAATTAAGACGTCTTACGAATCAGATGAAGGTATTTCTGGATAGATGTTCAAACATAATATGATATAACTAATCAAAATATGATTTGCTACCGTGATGCGCAATCAAAAATTAAAAGAAAGTGTAACTATTTGAAAAGAAATATTATTTAAGTAAGTTCTATTTCCATCAATTGAACGAGAAAAAATAAAGTCGTAAAATTTACTTTATTTCATGGAATTCAAATTTTCATGAAAATGAAACCTCGAATATTCATAAATTATGTTTTTGCAGCAAGGAACATCATCATTTTAAGTTGTCCACAAATATAATCCGATTTAAGGATTTATCATTTAAAAATCGTTTAATTATCTACTCCAAAACCGTTTAAGTCAATAATACAATTCTAACTACTCCTGCCCAATGTTCAAACGTTTGTAGTTGTGTTTCGAGTGCATTTGTAAATTTAGCAGGCACCTGAAAGGTCATCAAACTTTGCGTTACGTTTTACCAAGCTCCATATAAACAAATATGGTAACTACTACGCAATCTACTTGTTTTACTCTGTATGTGTTTTATAATGATTAACAAGATTTTATTTTCAGAGTCTACTATAAAATTTACGAATATATTTTGAATATTGAGCACATAATTAATGGAAGATTTAATATTTAATTGTGTGTGTATTTTATTTATTTACTAGCGGTCCGCCCCGGCTTCGCCCGTGGTACATATTTACGTTTTCTCTACATAAAAACCATCCTCGTACTTCAAGGAATATAATAAAAAAAGAATTATCGAAATCGGTTCAGCCGTTCTCGAGTTATGCGCTTACCAACACATTTTGCGATTCATTTTTATATATAAGAATATGTAAACTATTTTTTAAATAATGTTTTCATGCATGCATTGACCTTCGTAAGCAACAAAACATTACTAATTAACCAAATACGCATATCGATATAAATAAATTTTGAAACGAAAAATCGTTGACTTTAAAGCTAGGCAATTTTTATTAACGTCTATATTAGGTTCGTTTGAAGTCGTCATTTCAGCCGCATTTTGATCTCAAAACGTTCGAGATTACAGAATTGTCTTCAATCGTTATGAGATCGTAATAATTTCCTGTAATACCATTGGAAGGCCTCTGTCGGTTGTTTGAAAGTCAATTTATTTGATGATGATGATTCTTTCTATCGATGATAACAATGGTCACTGTGGAGTGGGGACTGTCCTTATTGTTAGCTTTTGCTTAACATTGTAACTAAAATTCAATATGTTCCAGGCTCAAGTCACGCCTAATATACCTGACTAAAACCCCACTGTGTTCCGTCGAGCCGCTTTAATGATGGGGCCGCGGGTATTTGTTAGAATTCTTCCGCGACACGCCTAATATACCTACTTACCTTCTATTGATTCAATCTAAATGATAAAATATAAATAAGGAATTAATTTACCTCCTATAATAATTAAAAGAGAACGTAAAGTCATAGAACTCATAGAGATTTAAGTAATAAGTATTCCGCATAATAAAGCCACTGGAGTACTTATTCATCTTGAAAATTTTAGATATCATCACGATGTTGCTAGTTGCTACTTTAGTTCTTAGATATCCCTTATTTCATGAAATAAAAAGATTTTTGTAGAGACAAATATAATAATCTTAACCAACTATGGAGCCGGTAATTGCATTTAGGAGTAGAAGCTCTAGCTACTAAGGTTAAAGGTACGTAACTAGCTCATGAAAAAATAAAATATTACTACATTTAACTTTTAAGTAGGTATACGTTCTACTTTTGAAGAAAAAAAAAATAACTAAACAGCTTTGGTACCTACCTGTAATAGTAGATGAAATAATAAATACATACCTATATATTTAACTGAAAGTTATTGTTCTCAACGATATTTCTATAATGTCTTTGATATTGTAAATTTACCAATTTACAAAATATTTATAAACCTTTAAAATGCCAAAAGTCACACTTTTGCAGAAAACCTTGATCTACATAAAATTGACATATAAAAAAAAAACAATTTCCCGCGCCAAGTGATCATAAATTACAAAAATAATCACTGTTTCGATTAAAAATTGGTACTTTTGGAATTAAAAGACCAATTCGTGTATAACATTGATCCGTGGACCGTGATGTCATGTAAATGGGCTATAAAATTTCTTGATTCGCAAGTTGTTTTTATTTACCTGTCGTAATACTTATCTTATAAACGACGTTTTACCGTTTTACAAAGTAAGCTATTAGAATATGAGATTATCTCAAGATTACCTAGACTAATAAACGAAGTCGTTTAAAGCTAATCAACAGAGATTTATATAAGTTAACCATCCTTTTCTTTATATGAATTATGCAGATTTTCTTAATATATTTATCCATGCCTGTTTGACGTTTGTGTATAATCATATCGTACTTACTTTTATTTTTTATGAATGTACAATCCAAACTCAAACTCAAACTCAAACATTCATTTATTCAATTAGACTACTATTTAGTAGCACTTTCGAATCGTCATTACATGAGTATTTTTAACATTTACCACCGATTCGGAAAGCAGTATCTATGGAGAAGAATCGGCAAGAAACTCCATAGTTGCTCTTTTAAATTATGTCAATATTACATAATATTATGTAACTTATATCTAACTACATAATATATCATAATATGCCAAAGAACTGTCCTGTGGTTTTTACGCGATAACCCTCCATGGGTCTTTATCCATGCAAATAAAAATAATATAAAATGATATATCGCTTAACTTCCTGTTTATCACAATATGATAGTGACTACTGACTGCCCT
This sequence comes from Colias eurytheme, assembly GCF_061535395.1. NCBI lineage: Eukaryota > Metazoa > Arthropoda > Insecta > Lepidoptera > Pieridae > Colias > Colias eurytheme. The sequence goes on along the minus strand of NC_142999.1, from coordinate 3,449,579 downwards.
TCAGTCATTTTAAACTTTTAGTTCACGCAAAGTGGTTCTCCATCCGAAAATGCGTGCAAAGTTAAGTTTCAATATAATATTATTAATTGTTGCATTTGTGAAATGTAACCCGATAAATAAAGCACCTGAGGAAGGTAAATTGAAAATTGTCTATTCCAACAGCACAGACAAAGCAATTTCAGATGAAAGTACGAATCGTATTGAGAACATAAATACCACAGATACAATAGAAAAGCAAGAAGTTTTTAATGCAACAGATAATCCAACCAGTGAAGTTACAGAAGAAAATATTGGTGTTATTATAAGTTATAGTGATGAATTTGGCGAATTCCCTTTTGATAATGAAACAGTTAATATTCAAGTTGGATGTTCAGGAGCAGATGGTATTTGTGTGGAAGTGACTACAGAAAATTTAGACAATACAACGAAATCCAAGGGATATAATAGGGCTAACTTTGAAGCTTCTTGTTTCAGTGGTTACGAAAGAGCACCCGATGGTTCTTGTCAGGAAGTTTTATATGATTGAAGTATGCTTAAAAGTCCAGAATTTCATGAATTCCACGTATTTTGCGTATATTCTTTACAATTTTAAAGGATTGCATCGTATATTGTCATTAGCAAAAAGTAAAATTTAACGCAGTTGTGTTAAAACTGTATTTAAAGCAGCGATTGCAATTTATATAAATTAATGAAGCCTATAAATAAACTGAAATAATTACTCATGTGTATTAAGAAGCTGCTCCACATATCTTATTTGTATAAAAAAATTGTGAATGTAAGGTAATAAAATCTTTATTCATGACATTTATCTTTTACTTACCTTGTTTTCCGTGTTTTAATCTATGCTTATTTATATTTATTATAAATACATTCAGAAAAGTAATAATAATAAATAAATAATAATAATAAATAACTTTATTGGCATTAAAAAATAGGTACAGCTTATATTATATGAATCCATAGGCTCCCGAATTAGTTAAAAACTGTGTCTCAGGAGCCAGTGGCTTCTCCCATTAATTTCGAAACAGTATACCTACGTTATATAAAAGAAAATTTAAAAAATAACAAATAAAGGTAAGTGGAAAGCGCTTTAATGTTTGTATGTGTATATGTGTGAGCGTGTGTGTGTGTGTGTGTGTGTGTGTGTGTGTGTGAATGTGTGTGTGTGTTTGCGTGTAAGTTGTGCTTTTATGTGTGGATATGTGAAAAAAAAAATGTGTAGTATATCTATTTATAATTATAACTGTTATATCCTTTCTTATAGCACGTTTAAATTATATATCCCTTAGCACGGTTTCAATTTCGTCGTAATCAAACTTCTCTAGCCACGTAAGTATACATTTTTTTATTTTATGATTATTCAATTTTTTAACTTTAATTTCCTTATTAATTTTATTGTACAGTCGAGGTGCAACTACCTTGTAGTGTTTCTGTGCGAATATTGATTTTGTTATAGGAAACGGACACCGATCGACGCGTTTGTTACTTTCGGGTAAGTGTGGAACATCATTTTTATGGTAGCGACGTAAGATTTCAAAAATGAACATCTTTCTTATACTAAGTACATTGGCTTTTTTATATACATCGGTTGTTGGGTGACTACATGGAAGTTTTAGACAAACTTTAAGTAATGCTCTCTGTGCCCGCTCTGCTGAAATAAGGTGGGATTTGGATGCATTGCCCCAAGCACATATGCAATATCTTATAATACATTCGCACAAAGATTTATAAGTAGATATCACCAGTTTTTGTTCTGCCACAGATTTTAAATTATTAAAAATATAAATAATAAAAAATAAATAAAAATAAAGTGAAAACATTTGAACGAGAAATACTAGATTTACTTATCTTGGTTGGATTTTGATATAAAAAAAAATAGATTTGAAAAAGTTTGCTACACATAAACACGTAAAAGTTTTAAACATTGAATAATACTTTTGGGTTCGAGTTTGAGATACCTACTCGATTGGAATCATACACAAAAACACAAATACACAAGCTTTTAAAAATACACCGAGAAAAGCTTAACTTTGCATCGGCACCAAGGTAATCAAGCAATGCCTAACTGCAATCTGACTTGTTAATTCAATTAGAGGTGAATTCAGAGCTGACCTAATTACATCGTCTAGTAGCTCTCAAACTGTTATAATTGGGAGCTCTAGATGTACTAGAAGGATTCATTGTTACATATCTGATAACTGCCTTATTATGTTCGTTTTCCCTGGGCCATTCTTTTGTTACGACGTCTGTAACTAAATTTGTAGGTATGTACTTCTAAATTTGTTTGTCTATTGAAATATATACTTTATTTGGTTCATTTTAAAGTGTATAATAGCTTATTGTGAATGAAATAATGAGACTATGGTAAACATTGAATAGAAAAGGTAACTTAATGTCATCAAAATGCGGTTAAAATTATAAGCTCTATGAAAGCCTGATCGTAATATCAAATGTGGCATGTATAGGTTAACATAACATTTAGCATTTTGTATCACAGAGACTAGTATTATAAGATAAATTCGGTATACTATTAACACCTATTGCGTTATTGTTTTCTAAGCAAAACAAGCGTTCAATATTACGCAAACTTACAACGGCAGTAATTTACGCACGAAAGATTCAATATCTGAACAAAATGGGAACAATTGTTTCTACGCACGTATATTTTCATTTGGAACTGTACAAAATAAATCGTGACGAAGAGTTTGAAAGGATTTGAGGACTTTGAACTTAAACAAGTAACGTCTGAAACTAATGAATTTACGCGTTAAATTTTTCTACGCAATTCGTTCTTGCTGTAATTTAAAGAGCTTTATTTTAGTTTTGTTATCTAAGATTTACGTTGTTTTTAAACATGAAAATGTTTTCGTAATTAGGTACAGCTTGCTTATCGAATGCAGATTCTGACATAGTTTTATGTAGCTACTTAGTTCTAAATTTAGGATTTGTTAAAATAAGTGCCTTTCCCTTTTCGCATAGTTTTTAATGCAATTTTTTATATTTTCTTGCAGGATACTCCGCAGCAAACGGCAAAGACAACATGGTGATGAATCTGAATTTGAACAGGTATGTTTAAGTGAATATTTTTTAACAGAACATGATTATTAATTAATAACATGTCAGTTTCATCTCTTACTGATAAAGTGACTGATAGTCTATTTTCAACTTTTTGACGTAGATATACTTTCATACATTAGCTGTCATTTTAATTGACAGATAAGCTTAACACAGCATATCCAGAAGTTGTGAAACCGGCCTTTGGTAGTACTTTTTATGAAAGAGGTACCTTCATAATTACTTTCCCTGTCATGTAATTGCTCAAAAGTTGTTCTCACAAAATCATCACATCTGTAACCTACTTATAGGTATATATTTATTATTTTTGTAAAAACAAAAAGGTTTAACTACAACTTAATGTAAGTACCATGCAGTAATTCATCAAAATCAAAAAATCTACGGTTAAGTTCAATTTGAGTAAATCACTGAAGCTTATAACAATAATTATACTTTATTACTAACTAGCGGTCCGCCTCGGCTTCGCCCGTGGTACATATTTACGTTTTATCTACATAAGAACCATCCTCGTACTTCAAGGAATATGTATAATAAAAAATTTAAGAATTATCGAAATCGGTTCAGCCGTCGTCGAGCTATGCGCTTACCAACACATTTTGCGATTCATTTTTATATATAAGATTATACCCCTTTGTATATGTGATCAAGCGAATATTCAAAATCCAGATCACATTAGAACTAGTCCAAACTCCAATCTATTCGTTGACCTTTACCTTACCATTGTGAAAGTCGCAGCTGTGCTTTATTGAGCATTACAGCGCTGTATTTATGTAAAGCCAATACCGAATATTGTATCGTAACCCGATCCAGCGCTGCATCGCTAAGTGATCCAGCTCCCAGCCGCACGTGCGCTTTTGTTGATAAAATAAACGTATTGAAATGATATCAAATGTATTAAGGTGTAGAGTAGAGATGTTATGGTGATGTATCGATATAATGTTATTACTGAATATTTTAATTTTTTAATTAAAACTATTTAGAAGATATTTCTGTTGTCTTCTCTTCTTTTACCTGAGTCAGGGACTTTTAGATCTTACCTATTTTCTTAAAAACAATCCACGGAAATAATACTTTTCCAAGCCATTAAAATTGCTGCTTATTATTTGTCAAATTACAGAAGTGCAGAAACTGATAAGTTTTTGCACAGATTTGAAAAACTTTGTACTTACGATATTGTTTATCCCAAAGTATGAAAGATAAGTATATCTAGATAGAGATAGATAAGTATAGTAGATAGTAAATATGTACAAAAATATATCCTTACAAGGAAATTTCGATACTTATGAATTTTTAAAATTTAAAATTTCTTGAACTAATCTAATGTCATATATTGTCATAAAATTTTATCGATAATCACAACACAACACTATTATGTAATAGAATCTTACTAACAGGATGTTCAATGCAACCGCTAAACTTCCGGCCTGAGGCCCTTAGCTTACCCTGGTTAGGGTCAAGAGCCCTAATGCTCGTTATATTTAACGTTTATTGAAATCATTGTTGAGAGTAAACATATAAAAGTATAATATTACCGTTGTGTATGAAAAGTGTATAAAAATGAAAACGTTGTATGTTGTTTCAGCAGTGGATGTGAAAAATTCGACACTGACAGAAAGATACGATACGATATAGAGACGAAAAGTTCTCATAAAACTTTTCGTTTCGAACTGTCATTCTCATAGGTACATCAATACAATTATACAAGCAATTATACCTACATAATATGTCATCACCATCATCAGCCCATCATGTTCCCACTGCATGGGTTTCCCTTAAGGGATACATAATATGTACCTGCCTGAATATAAATGCATCATATATATACTTATAAATGTTATATAGAATACTTAATTCCTAAAAACTTAGGAAAATACGAGCAATTTGTTCCCGTTCCTGATTTTGACCTTGCTCTTAGCGTTTTGTTGCCAGCGTTCGAATAAATTTTGTTAATTTATCTTCCCTTCAGATGTCGTAAATTTCTCAGGACACAAACGATTTTGAAATTCAGTACTTAAACATTGTACAAGTAAATATATTTGTAACCCATAAATGATCATTTTGTTTCTGTTTCTGCCGCATTTATAAGGCATCACTTTGCAACTTGCAATCATATTAATTTTAAGTATCGTGCCTTCTTATGATACTTGTATGTAGTTGTTAGCATATATGTAGATTGTAGATACTTTGATTTTTTATATGATCCATTATTTTGTGTTTATTTGGGATCATTTCATGGTACCGGCACAGTATTACAATATTGTAATACTGTGGTATCGGTGAATTCACCAATCTATGTAGTTGTATTTCTATCATTAGTTTTCTTATAAATATAAAACAAATACCTAATGATATTTTTGTAATGGTATTATTAATAATATCTAAGGTTCTATTTACCTTTCACTTATTCAGTGTCACCTTTAGGTTACCTACAATGTTAGGTCCGACATTTTGCGACCTAAAAACAGCAGAGTGCGTTTATAGGTCACTTATTGAGAACTCTCTTAATTATAAACTTAATTGCTGGCTAGGTTCAATAATTAAGTGTTATTACTTTTTTTCGTGCATAAAAGGGAAGCTGATTTGCTTTTTCTTTCATTATTTACTTTAAAACGGCTTGTTATCTGAAGCTTTTATTTTTAATTGTTTCCTAATTTCCAAATCGTATTCTTATTTTGTAGTTTATTAACTTGATTGCTGTTTATTGATTTGCTTTATTACATTTTGATATCGAGTAGATTTCGAGATTTTGTGTGTACCTATCTCCTCAAGTATCCTTTTTCTTTTTATTCTATCTGGAATCCAAACATAATATTGCACACTACAATAAATAGTGTTGTAATCTCTACCTACTGGATCGATTTCCTAGTAACAGAGTTCAAGACGTGAATCTCCAATCAGTTGATACAAGTGCATCTATCAATGATTCAGTCTAACCAAAATAAACGGATCTTCAACGGCAGTGCATTTGCTTGCGGATGTTTATGTTGACAGTCTCTCATTATATTTATGTAGATGAATTAACTTCAGTAACGACTGAAACTTCGGCAGTCATATCATCATATAAATATAACTTTTCAGGCATAGATTCTTTGGCAGGCGGCCGAATCGGCGCCCAGTCGACGCGAGCGATGCGTAGCGTCGACCCGCGCGGACTGACGCATCGAAAAACGAATTTCAAAATTTGAAATCGAATGATTTTTATTATTATTTTTTTTAAGTTTTAAGACATGGTTTCGAGTGAAGATTATTGGCAAAAGTGCTTGTGAAGTGATAGGTACATAATTGTGAAAAAGTGATAGTTACAAATAAAGTTTTCCGTAAATTTTACATAAGTACTTACATATTAATGAAAATTAAGCCTTAGAGATAAGTTACACTGTATTCAATCAAATTTTGAACAACCCCTTGACCGGAGTGCATACAAAATTATTAATACCGTAGACGGTCTAATTGAATTTCCGTGTGTGTCATATAATAAATGCAACTATGATAACCGAAAAAGAAAATATGTATGAATGTTACAATAATTATAACAAATTAATAAAATTATCCCTATAAAAATACATAATGTATGATTTTCAAAGTTCTCAATAGTCAATACCATTAAAATAACAAATTAAAATTAATATTTTAAATCATAAGAAAATATTTAGTTATCACAAAAAAATAAAAATGTAATAAATTATATGTATAGAAATACGGGAAAATTAATAGAAAAATTAATGTAAAAATTAAGAAATAGAACTTTCAAAAAGATAATATTTCAGATTTTTTTATATCAAAGATAAACGTATGTATGTTTGTTACGAATGCATCAATATAATTAGTTTTGTAACGTTTACCGTTTACGCCATAATCAAATCTGCACCTGAATCAAAACAGATCATTTTACACAAACATATCAAATATTAAATAATAAATAGTCGATGAATCAAGTGATCCCATTACAAAATATATCAATTTGAACATGGACGTATAAAAAAAGACGGACGGTATATCGCCTAAACATTGAGTGAAGCCTAGTAATGGCGGCGAAACACCCATGTGTGTGTGCCATGTTGCCATGGCAACCTGCTGTGTTGATAACAATGGCGGCTGTATTTTTTTCTATAAATTTTGCCGTAATAATTTTGTCATTAAAACATAAAAGAAATAACTTGCTTCCCTGTGGAATGTAATCCCTTGTGTTTTGTTATTTAAAATTGTACTGTTGCGACACCATTTAACCACGCAAGACGGCATTTTAAATATTTTTTGTGAAACAGTGACGCAGTTAATCAGTCGGTAGTTCACGACGTAATGGCGGCCGACTAGCTTACTATGGTGAGAGTGTGTGCGTGTTTATTGTCTTTACACGATCGCTAGCTTACTATGGTGGCTTCACGTTGTTTGTTCGTAATACGGCGTCCGTCTTTTTTTATACGTCCATGAATTTGAATCATACGAGGCGGAATTGTGGAACCGTTCTACATTGAAATTCGCGGAATTGTTTCAAATTCGAAATTGGAACACGTGTTATTGCTTTTTTTTTTGTGATTTCCAGTATAATTAATTGACGAGTAATTGTACAATAACTCTAAAGTTGATTTGTATAAATTTTTAAGCAGATAGGTAATTAGCGGCATAATTTTTTTTAATTCTATCTTTAAATCTTTTTAATTTTTGGATCACGATTTTGTTTTATTCCCACCACAAATTCCCCCTATATTACTACTATATTCCATATTTACTGAACTATCCAGTATTTCATATAAAGTTACATAGAGAAAGATGTGTGTAATGCGTTCGTAAATTGAATGACTAACTTCGCGCCATTTATAATTTTATTTAATCTGCTTGTGGACGCTATTCAACGACTGCATCCTCTCGAATACCTCAGTGATCTCAATGTTTATTTTTCTCCATACAATTGTTAGATGTTGATAATCTTATTCATTTCCAAGTTGCAAGTCATTACAGATAATTAAAACATTATATAATAAGAAACTTATAATTCACAAATAATTAACATGTCTGCTTAAAATATTACATTTTATCCGTAATTTATATTTCATAAATATTTACTTTGAAAATTAAGAACGTTAACATTTAACGCATGTTAAGGTAACTGAATTTTTATTCACGTTATTACAAGACACGTTCATCTAAAAGCATTATAAAGATTTATATCTTTACAACTATATCACGTGAGAAATTAATTTGTTAAAAGCGGGCGCGCCATTGCACAATAACAATAAATCTTTCAATGAAGCTAACGCGATGATACTACGTTGAAAATTAGCAATTGCCAACGGGATAGTTTTCTTTAATTAAATAATACCCTTTTACAAGTCTTATGCCCTCATCTATACTTCTATATATTATATAAAACTCAAAGGTGACTGATATAGTGATCTATCAACGCACAGCCCAAACCACTGGACGTATCGGGCTGAAATTTGGCATGCAGGTAGATGGTAGGACGTAGGCATCCGCTAAGAAGATTTCCCCACTATAAAAAAAAAAATCCGCTAAGAAAGGATTTCCCGAAATTCTTGCGGGAACGGGGAAAAACGGGGATGCACGTACAAAGTCGTGGGCGGAAGCTAGTAATATTATAAAGCTGAAGAGTTTGTTTGTTTGTTTGTTTGTTTGAACGCGCTAATCTCGGGAACTACTGGTCCGATTTGAAAATTCTTTCGGTGTTAGATAACCCATTTATCGAGGAAGGTTATAAGGCTATATATTATCAGTCATCACGCTACGACCAACAGGAGTGGAGCCACGGGGGTGAAACCACGCGGAGCAGCTAGTGTTGTCATATAATCTTTGTTACTACACTATTTTTGAATATTCTTAGAAAGTTTACGAAATTAAAAAAAAAAATTGATACAGATTGAATTACTATCATAATATTGTGTAGAGTTATAAAACCTAAACTTGATTATAAAAGTGGACAATGAAAGATTAGAAATAATGTCATCGGATTTAAAGCCATATAAGTTGCGATTTATGACAAATGCGCTCTTTGTTCCTTCGTATTTTTTATTATATTATATATGCATTAAGTAATTTAAAATTTAAATGCAACTTATAAAAAAAGTGTGTTCCGAGCAAAGCACACGTGTCAGAAGTGAAACTTCTTTGGCAACATTCAAAGATACCAAAATCGTCGCCTTATCCATGACGTGACGGTATTGCTTTGTCATAAGAAAGATACCAATGGTCACTTCACTTCGCGCTCTATTTTGTAAAAAAAATAACCTAATTTATGTATCCATATTCCATACGCAATGTGTCACCGAGTCTGAAAGGTATAAAATATAGCTTTGATCCCGAAGAACTGTCTGCCCTAGAAATTACAAGTGGCGCATGTTCATTCTATTTATGCTACGAGTATCCGAATGCGGAGTAATGTGTTTGATATTTTGTCATAAGTTCGATTTTAAAATCGATTTCAAAATAATTAAAAATAACTAAACCACTGTAATTTATGATTTTTTAGGCAAAATAAAAATTGATTTGACGTATGGATTTTGTAATTTTTATACAGTAACTAACTCACTGAAGTTCTTGGAGATGTATGTAGGTCTATGCTTCAATTACACCGACGGAATAAACAATGACATTATTTTGTATACTTAAAAATAAATATATCGTCATCAACGACAGGCTCAGTCGATATTTTTTTATACTTTTTTTAAGTGTACAATAAAATTATTACGCCTCTCAAATATACATAAAATATTTAGTTGCGCTTGAAAAAAGCAACAAAAAATATATAAACTACAGCGTTAACAGCGAAATTAAAAAGAATATGAATGATTTTTCACTACACCAGCCATAACAGAACAATGGACCAGACTACCTTTACAAAATAAAAGCCCATGGAAAAAGTATTTCAGTATAAAAGTTCTGGAATGTTCTATGTTTTTCTATTTAATGTGAAGTACGAACGTTGTATATAGGTGTATAAAGGATTAGCTGAAAACAGTCATTAGCATGATTACATACTATTTACTAACGTGGGAATGTTGGTTTTCGTTTTGATGTATGAAAATATAGAAATCCTTTTACAAGCACTAACTTATGAAAATCTAAATAGGGTTTTTAACACAGATAACAGAAACTAAAGGGTTTTTAACTACCTAAAAGTTAATATGCTCGTATAAGTTAGGTTCAGACGTATTTTCTATAGGATAACATGTCAATAAAAATACCATAGATCTTAGCCATAGATATTAGATGTAGCTACTTATTCGTTTTTTAATATCATACAAATTATTAGAAATTTAGCAATGGTAGTTATTTAAATTTTTAAAATATTCTTAACATTGATACCTCAGTAAGTTGGTAAAATATGCTTAAAAAGTTAAAAGGGAGACATAAATTGTTATAAATTTTGAATAAATGAATACCTATCTATTAAAATTCATACCTTCTCGAGATGAAGTATTGAATGCGGTTAAAACTTGGCGCGAAAATATACAGCCACAGATAAAAAACAGGTTAAGGTCATTCTTGAATACAGCCAATCTTGACACTGTGAACGGAGATAAAATGAAGAAAAGGAGCTTAGAAACAAAAAAATCGTATATATTTTTTCAATGTAAAGTTACTTGTTTTTCTTTTCTATATAATCCAAGTTTAAGCTTTTCTTATATTTCAGATTTTTGCAAAATATAATTTACTAGCTTCCTGTCCGCGGCTTCAAACTCAAACTCAAAACTCAAACATTTATTTATTCAATTAGACTTCTTCTAGAAGCACTTTTGAAACGTCATTAAGTACATATTTTTAACATTTACCACCGATTCGGAAAGCAGTATCTTCGCCCGCTTTGTCTAACCTTCCTCTTGAATCACTCCAACCACTTAAAACCGCATCAAAATCCGTTGCGTAGTTTTAAAGATTTTAGCATATATAGGGATATAGGGATATAGGGGCAGAGAAAGCGACATTGTTTTATACTATGTAGTGATAAGGAACAGAACTTTAATTAAATAATTTCTGTAGATTCTTACAGTTACAAAAGATTTAAGAATAATTATCAATAACCATTTGTTTGAATTAGGATAGAATGAATATTATTGGTAGTCATTGTTAAGCCATCAAAATTAAGGTTCAGTTGGCTTTTAACAGTTAGAGAATAAAAGGACCCGCATGTCCTCATAAAATAATCATTTATAATAAGAATTTTATGGTTATTGTATTCATTGTTATTACGCTCGCTCCAATTAAAAACATTTTTGTTAAATACTTAACATACTTAATATGCAATTCGCTCTCGGAGTACAAAATGTTACTTATCTTTTTATTGTATCAAAAATTCTACTGTAAAAATCGTTATCTCAAAAGTTTATATACCTATCTTTATACTTACATACCTACATATTCTTGCATGATTTTGGTTTTTATATAATTTGTGATTTAACAGACCTGACATCATTTTGACTCAACAGCCTCCAAAAGCTTTTATTTCTGATTTTACCTTTGCAATTAAAAACATAAAGAGGAATACGTATAAGTACTTACCAAATACAGTTCTAAAATTCTTGCCAACGTCGTTGCACTGAATTTAATAAATTTCACAGTGGACATAAATTTTCCCACTCGAAGTAAAAACAAACGAACGCGAATGACATCGTTAACTCTTGGAATTACTAAAGTTATAAATAAATGGTTTCCAGAATGACATGAGCCGGCGCCAGTTAAAAATACAAACAATACTGATGTCGCTGTCATTCACTCATTAGGTATTTAGTTCATTAATTTTCGAATGGCTATCGAATTCGAAATTTAAAATATATGTTTTTTTACAATTTGCCAGTTGCCAGTTGTATCCGCTTCAGTCGACAGTCGTGGAAGTTGATAATAAAAAAATAATGTATGTAAATTGAGAATCTGTGCAATAAAAAGTTGAATTTATGTTGTTCTATATTCTATATCCTCATCAATGACTATGTATGTCATATTAAAATTGGTTTAATCGTTCTATAAATTAGCCCAGGCACAAAGAAAAAAAGAAATGAAAAGTTTGATAGTTTGAATTGGTCACTAACGTTGAAAATATCGTGCGAGGAACTACCTACCTATAATCAGAAACAAAAAAAATACAGAAATAAATGTGGAGTTAATACTTTTAATTTTTGTAATATAGGTACGTAGGTAATTAAACTATTTTCGTCATTCCGATCGAGGTCTGGGCAGGATGTTTATAAAACATTTATTACAATTATATCATTTATACCAAAATACATACCCAGTTGAAGCTTTGACCTTTCCAATTTGCTCCTGTACATTTGGCAGGTCGTACCGTCTCGTACAAGTCAATGTACGGTGACTCACGCACCTGGGCTAGACAATGTAACAAAACGCACACGATATTCAACCTTATCCCACTAAAAATAAGGTACAATCATGTGTCAATTCTTTTTTCAATTGGGACTGGTATATACAGTTTAGGAAATCTTATTATACGTTCCTTGAGAAAGTGATCGATAATGCTGCATCAGCTTGATGATGTTGATTTTCCTTTAGTTCTCTTTAGTTATGAATTTATCAGAATTCGTTCAGCGTTTCAGGCGTGAAAGCATTAGCGGCAGACATAGACGTAGGTAGTCGAAGCTACATCTAATTTTGCTTTTTAGCGAAAGTAAGTACATTTTAAGTGATGGGGCCAAGATGGGGCTATGTAACACTCAACGAAATACCACGATATGAATATGCGTAACATATTTTTTCTACAACGCTATTGTCATTACTCATTTGTCATATTTCAACTAGTATAGTCACAGAATACATAATAGTAGCTAAAGTATAGTAGTAGGATCGTTGCCAAGAAATCGATACTGACTATTGTTAAATGGTTTTCATACTACACAATAGTCAAAGAACCCTTTTGTGATTGGGTTTTTAGGACGTAGGACGACATGTGACTTCATCAGGTAACACTACCAAAATATAATTTGAATTTAATTGAATAATTTAGGGTACTATTTAATAGTGGCAGGGAGCCGCTGGATGCAGGCCGCCGGTGACCGGTCGTGGTGGAAAACCCTGAGGGAGGCCTTTGTCCAGCAGTGGACGTCCCACGGCTGAAACGACGACGACGACGACGACGACGACTATTTAATTGTTTACTATAATAATGATTAGGCGTAGGGATGTGACGTCCCCATCGCCCCCGGATGGCATATCTACAATAGATATCCCAGCCGTGCAGTCAGTCACCCCGCAGGGCACCTTGTGGCGAGGTGTCGGGGAGTAGCGACTAGCGACCCCGCGGGAACCGAGCGCTCCCGGGGGAGATCCCTGTCCTCACCTCTGGGCTGTCCCGGTGGCAGTTCGGAGTGAACAATGACGAGGTTCAGGATCCCCCACCTCTGGCTTGCCTTTGTTGGCCGTCCAGAGTGGAGCCGCCAGAGCTATATGCTCGGGGGTGGAAGTGTCTAATGGCGTAATAGCGGGGAAACCCGCTCCGGGCCCGCGGGCCCGCGATGGTGAAACCGGTGCCGCACCTCTCTACACCCCTAGCCGTTCAGCTGATGCTGCCCCTTTGTTGCCATTATCGGTAACCTTTTTGGGAGCCCATCGACCAAACTGGCGAGTCACCGTCTGCCATAATTTTCAATTTTTAATATTGAAAAGGCAGACGTCCATAGTCCCCATAGAACCAATATACCAGTCCATCTAACACCCCCTTCCATAACCCAGTTTTATTCATTTCCATTTTTCTACAATAGTCCTACATTGGCCGCGGACTGCCCAGGGCTGTATCTCTATAGTGCAGTCATGGGCAGGCTGCGGCTGGTGTCCCACAACACATTAAATTCTCTAAAGGGCCTCTGCGTGTTGGACCTGTGTCCCCACGTAAGCCTTCCAAAGGACCGGGTATCTTCCTTCTGGTGGTACCCGTGTATTATGGAGATAGTACGATTAAAATAAGTATTTACAAAAAAGAGCGAATTTTTTTTGAACTTAAGTTAAAATTAAACGGTATAGAGAAAGATCTAATTTAATTAAGTTAATCATGAAAGAAAAAGAAAAACACTCAATTATGTTAATTCTATTATTATAGCTCCGTGAGTGGGTAGAGGGAGTGAGTGGGAAGTGTGAGTGGGTGGGTAGAGGTGTGAGTGGGTAGAGGAGTGAGTGGGTAGAGGAAAGAGTGGGAAGTGTGAGTGGGTGGGTAGAGGTGTGAGTGGGTAGAGGAGTGAGTGGGTAGATGAGTGAGTGGGTAGAGGAGTATAGGAGTGGGTGGGTAGAGGAGTGAGTGGGTAGAGGAGTGAGTGGGTAGAGGGAGTGAGTGGGTAGAGGGAGTGAGTGGGTAGTGGGCGTGAGTGGGAAGTGTGAGCGGGTGGGTATTGTGAGTGGGTGGGTATTGTGAGTGGGTGGGTAGTGTGAGTGAGTGGGTAGAGGAGTGAGTGGGTGGGTAGAGGAGTGGGTGGGTAGAGGGGTGAGTGGGTAGAAGGAGTGAGTGGGTGGGTAGAGGTGTGAGTGGGTAGAGGAGTGAGTGGGTAGTGGGCGTGAGTGGGAAGTGTGAGCGGGTGGGTATTGTGAGTGGGAAGTGTGAGCGGGTGGGTAGAGCGGATGGGTATTGTGAGTGGGTGGGTATTGTGAGTGGGTGGGTAGTGTGAGTGAGTGGGTAGAGGAGTGAGTGGGTAGAGGAGTGGGTGGGTAGAGGGGAGAGTGGGTAGAAGGAGTGAGTGAGTGGGTAGAGGAGTGAGTGAGTGGATGAGTGAGTGGGTAGAGGAGTGAGTGGGTAGAGGGGTGAGTGGGAAGTGTGTGTGGGTGGGTAGAGGTGTGAGCGGGTAGAGGAGTGAGTGGGTAGAGGGGTGAGTGGGTAGAGGGAGGGAGTGAGTGGGTAGAGATAGTGGGTATGTAGTGTGAGTCAGTGGGTAGTGTGAGTGGGTGGGTAGAGTGAGTGGATGGGTAGCGTGAGTGGGTGGGTAGAGGGAGTGGGTGGGTTGAGTGAGTCGGTAGGTTAAGTGAGTGGGTGGTTGAGTGAATGAGTGGGTGAAAGAAAGCATTTTCAAAACATGTGAATGTGTTTCTTAAATGGGATCCTAAAGTATGTTGTATGATACTTATACCGGGTGTCGCCTAAGACCAATAGGAGCGGAGCAATGCGGGTAAAACGGCGGAGCACAGCTTGTTGTTCATAATAATAAACTTTTATTACTTTCACTGATAATATAATACTGTAAGAAATATCACGCGTGGTCGGGTAAAGCTACTCGTGAACTCCTAATTCCTATGCGTGGATAATTTCCCTTTGCACGCTATAAAAAGAGCATCATTTTAATTTGAGTTCAGTTACTTTGTTCGCTCAGTCAATTTACTATTTTCAATTCGGAGCTTATTACTGTCCCGTTATCAAAAACATCACGACAATACAAACCAAAATAACACCAAATAAAGAATATTTAAATTATAGGCCATCTGGATATTAGAAGATCACGTAGAAGTTAGTAATACTTGAGATTACTAAGCTCATATAGTAATACCACGGAATAATTATTAAGATTAGAATTGGATGACTTATAGTAGGTAAATAATTAATTACCATTGTATTACACATGGTCACTAATATTTAATAGGTAGGTACTTAACTTTTCCCATATCAATACTGCTCCAATATAGGTGACGAATTCATCATAATTTTTCTTGACCTTTTACCCAAGTATTTATTAATAATAGTTGGGTAATAGGTCTAAAAGAGCCTTCAAAAATATATTAAAAAGAGCCTTATTATAGAGTCGACAGGTGGCATCTAGTAAACTACGCTTAGCCTGAAAATGATCGTGATAGTTAATTTATTAGCACAGATTATAAATCCAACGTAAATGTAATTTTATTGATAAACGGTTAAACGTTAAATACACCGTGAAACCTGGAACAGTAACCTCATAAAGTGAATTCGTAAACATCATAAACTTGTTTTAAACAAACTTTAAAAGGTTTAATCGTGTGCTGAAAATTTACTCTTTTTAATGAGTGAAAACGTATATATGGATAAATTTTATAAGTAGATGTTATATTTTTGGTGTTTTGGATAATATCGTAGAGGTCTTCTTTATTGTTAACCGAATATATTTATATATATAGGTCTGATCTATTAAAATATTAAAAATAATGCAAGGCTTTTTGGGTAACAACAAGTTAAGTATTTTTTATTCGTATGCACATTGGCCATTAAATTCTTGTAAAACTACAATTTTTAATAAAAAATGCACTACCTGGAAGCAACACGCGTACGAAGGGTTCCGTAGTTCCGTACTATGGGGACCCCCAAAAATACATGTACTTATATATATTTTTTTAATTTTTATTATTTATTGTTATAGCGGCAACGGAAATACATCATTTGTGAAAATTTCAGCTTTCTAGCTATCACGGTTTATGAGATACAGCCTGGAGACAGACAGACGGACAGACAACGAAGTCTCAATAATAAGTTTCGGTACGGAACCCTAAAAAAAAGGGCAAATTAATACGAACATCAACAGAAGTGTCAAGTATTCTAAAACAAATATGTATTCCGCCTACACTTTCACACTAAAAGGTATAGTGTGGGTGGACCAGGCTCATGCGTGGGGTCTAAGGTCTGTGTTAATTACTACTAGGAAATCATTCAACATTGATGGAACAAGGATTAAATACATCCCCAAATAATAATTCATTCTAATAGTAAGTCAAAATGAAGAGATATGCATAATAATTTATTTTGTGAGTACGAATTTTTTTGACTTTTCTATTAGGTATAACATACAAAAAATGACGAGCATTATAAAATATCGTTGTAAGCGTTTTATCATGACATGTCTAGCCAAATGTACCTTTAAAAAATCACATCTGGAATAAAAATCTCAAGAACAAAACAAAAGCGTTCAATCAAAGATGAATCTTCCTGAATATTCGACAAATTCCATACTATTTTAACAAAACATATTTCTTCCATGATCTAATTCAAACACATCGAAACAAAGAAATAAGCGAAGATAGGATAGTTTAGACGATGTGTCACTTATTCTAAATAGCTGTAGTGTTTGAATACAAATAAAACTGAATATATTCAATGAGAAGTAGAACAAGCATTATAAGGTTTCTTTACATGTATGTACGCGTAACCTTGTCCTATAGTATTAACTGTGTGGTTTTTAGAGAACGCACACATTTTTTTAAATTTATTTAAAATCCTATTATAAAACTTGACACGTCGTTACGTCATACGTGCCGTTGCATTGCCCGCTACTAACAGAAATTAAAAAGAAAAGAATATCCTTAACAACATGAATAACGTAACATTTTGAATAACGTTAGATTTTATTCCAATTGCCCAAATTTTTAGTTGGAAAGTTTTAGTAGGAGGTTGTCCATTATAAATAAATTAATCATTTCTCTATATTACATGGGTTGATCCAAAAGTAATGATAATCGACATTAAGCAACTTGATTATTGTTAAAATATTTATGCATATCTCTAGATAGTCTTCTTAATAGAAAATATACTTCATTCATTTTTTTCTAAAATCAGAATTTCCTTAGAAAAAAAAAACTTTGACAACACCCTTAAAAACCCCTCTACTGTGGTCATCCCTTCACTATCGTCTTTAAATATCTTGCTTTCCAAGGTGTTTCTTGTGCCGAACAAAGAGATAGAAATCGCTAGGAGTTAGATCTGGCAAATCGGGTGGGAATTTAAGCAGTTGCAGTACCGATTTTTGAATGGCAGCCATCGCAACTGACGCCTTGTGATCCGATCTTCTTCTCGACGGGTAACATTCTCGGCATCCAACGTGCGGAGACCTTTTTCATTTGTAATTAGTGTTTGAGAATGCTTTGAACGCTCAAAAACTAATTTCCTGTGTCCTCCACTATATGTCTGATGGTTATACTCTGATCCACCAACACGATATCTTCTACTTTTTTTACATTATCTTCAGTGAGGGACGAGGATGGGCGACCTTTGCGATGTTCATCTTCCATGGATGATCTGACCTGTTTAAACTCCTGGACCCAGCGTGCAACGATGGAATGTGGAAGAGCATACTCCACCAATGTATCCACCAAGTAGATGTTTACGTCTTTGATACATATTTTTTTCAAACAGAGGTGCTCAATGATAACTCTAATTTCATTTTTCTCCGCTTTTGATGCAATCTCTTCAACAGTTCGTATTCAAATTAATGTAACTCCTAGGAAACATAGCCTGCTGATAAGATTTTTTTATGCTAACTTAGTGAGTAAACGAGCAAGCAAAAAACATTTACTTTTTATTTTTATGTGCACAGGAAATACCCGATTATCATTACTTTTGGATCAACCTAGTACTTATATTCGTATAGGTATAGGTACGTTATCCTTTATTAATACACGATTAAAATTAAAAACATAAATGGTTGTTTAAAAGTGTGAACAAAACGTATACTTATTACTTCGCATGTTCAGTTAACAACTCGAATCATTAGTCCGCTCCTGTATTCCACGGCCGTGCGCGCTATTAGCAACTTTTCAAATTAAATATTTATCTCACACCGTATAGAATACAGGGTGTTTCGTTCCACAGATCAATGTGTAATTACTTGAACCACAGAATAAAAATACTAGATAAAAAAAATTCTTGAACGCCGGCTTTGTGAGTCATGTTGAGAAAAAAGTGAGGAATGTGCGTGCCGTCACGTTTTGTCGGGACTCGGGATAGACGAGAGATGTAAGGACAGAAACGAAGCTAAATTGTCTGTAGGGATAACGTGTGAAAGTTGTGAGGATCGTCAAAATGGTTTTGATTTGATGGCATTATAGATTATAGACTGGTTATTTCAATCTTAATAAAATTCAATCTTATTAAAATCGTGATCTAAAATAAATTATATACAATATTATAAGGCAGCAGTAAAGCAGTTTCATGGTAGGTATATTTTGAGCACATTGTGATAGCGAAAGCCGAAATCTTTATTCTTTATAATATCTCAAGTATTAGAAGTAATACGGTGGACTGAATTAGTAAAAAGTTAAAGACATATCAACGAACTAAATAGCACTCCCCGCTATCTTATCAAAAACGTCGTTGAATCTAATTGTTTGCACGCACCCGAATTACAGTTTAGTCTACGCATGAACCAGATTAATGCAGTGGTAATTTAGATAATATTTGGACGTGTTAGCCGGCTACTATTTTCTAAAAAAGTGATAAAAAAAATGTGAAAAACGAAAATTAAAATTCGAATGAGATTCGAACCGTAAACATTCGAACTTTGAAAAGAGTGCATTTAAAAACACGCTGAAAAGAATACCATTCAAAATCCGAACGAACTTATGAAACTTAAAAACGGCGGTAAAGTTCCAAAAAAAAAAAACAGTGGACTGAGAATTTTTTGAATCCGCAATGCCGTCTGCTCTGGATATCGATCCGTTCAGCCAGCCGGAGTGGAGTGACTCCAGCGATTCCACGGAGCCAGCCCCGCTGCCGCAGCTCGGGTACTTCGTGCCCGTGAGATGTAGGTGCGATAGATCGAGCCGCCACGTGTGTCGGAGAAACAAAAGGTATGAGTATAACGGGAAACATAGGACGATTTGAATTTTGAACTGTTTTTGACCTTAACGTTATTTGACATTTGGAGTATAGTAAAAGAAAGCAGTAGAATAAGTGTATCCACGTTATTTGAGATAGTTTGATAACAAATAATATACATATTCAAGTAGCTAGGTATATGTACTTACAATTAGTTACTTGTACCAATTTTATTCAATATCTTGTACGCTATCATTTATCAATTAGGTGTTTATATTTATCTTTCTTTGTTTGTAAATAATATCTAATAACGAATAAACTAATGTATAGCATAACAACACATAATATTATACTTATGATGCTATTAAATATATTGTAATTACTTGTTATTCAAGTTGACTTTACCATCAATCAAACATGCCATTGAAAACAAAAAATCATTTTGTATGAATGATATTTTGTAGGGAAAAACTTATTACACGTGTAGCCAACGCTGTATTTATTATTTAAGCTCAATTAAGTCTCAACTCATCTAACTCTGACATAAATAAAATATGCATGGTTTTAAAGTTGTGTCTTGTGTCAAATTTGGTAACTGTATTAGCTGGGCTCCGGGCATCGCATATCGGTGCTAAAAAACATAATTTATTACAACCTATTTATTTTTATGATTACAGTAATACATGCTATAAGTTACAACTTCGTTTTCAATTATGCGTTTTGTTTTCTTGAGCTATGTTAACTATGAAGCATCATGGTTAAAGAGAGATTTTATAGCAGACAACACAACGTCCTCAGACAACATAAAACTCGACATTTTTGTGAATCCTAAATTTCACCATCGTGAGACGGGAGTTACATTACATATGCATATCCCGAATCCGTATCAACGTCAGACTACACAGCGCGACCACGCGTAGACCCCGTATCAAAAGTTATCCAGCTAAAGCTAAAGGATATAGGGATTCCATTTTTATGCATTTCGATTTGTCAAGACAGATAAACAGAACTACACCCACCCATATCCCTGTAAAACTGACCACAAACATTCCTAATCTCTAAATTGTCCACAGAGAATCTCCCCGCTCCCGCCGCTCGGTATCGCAATGTTCCTGCAACAGCATATCACGCCGGTCCTCAGCTGCCGCGTCCCCGGTGGCGTTGCCGCCGCTCAACAACACCATGGAGATGTATGTGGAGCCCGTGGTTGAGGATGTGAGTAGTATCTTGTTATTTTTTGTTTGGTCCAGTAGTACCTACCCACGAGGGGAGGGGTCACTTGAGACATGTCCCCCCCCCAAGCGTATAAGGTCAAATTGAAAAAATGTTCTTATAGTGTCGTAGGTATGTATCGATGACAATAGTAATTGATATTCGATACATCAGAATAGAACCTATCCAAATGAAGTGAAAATTATTTGAATACCTAGGTACCTACTTGGGTTGTTGAGGAAGTGATTATGAGGAAGAGGAGGAGGAAGAGGAATTTTCACACACAAATTTAGAGGATGCGGGTGAGGAAGAGGATATTTTTTTGAGGAAGAGGATGCGGATGAGGAAGCGGATGAGGATGAGGATGATAGGAAATTATAATCAAAATTAAAAAACAAAAACTTTTAAAATTAAAAATTAAAACAAAAGCCATTCTCTTGTCTCTACATATTGATGTTTAAAGTTAGGGGAGGTTAGCTCGCCCGATCGCGAATTTACAAAGCCTGTAAGTTCTATACTATTTGAGTCACGAGCCGGACTCAGATGAGCTTTTGTTTATGCATATTACTCAAAAAAACCCACAGAAAAAACCTAATCTATATCAGTGCCAGAAGCGACATATTAGGCGATTTCCACAAAAAAAACTAACTGGTAGATATAATTATTATGTAAGCTTAAACAACTTGTTTGTTTTTTAATTTAAAATGACTTTTGACAAACATTATTTGGTAAAATATGTTTCTTCCGAGTATGAGAGAAAATGTTATATTATTATGTTTAGAGATAAGTGTTAGGCGCAGATATAAATATGGCGGTAAGACTCTACTCTTGTTCGTTAGTAGAGTCCGACTCGTAACTCAAATAGTTACATAGTTTAAATAGGCTTTGTAAATTCGCCGCCCGATCGGATCAGCATCCTCATAAATTTCCTCTAAATTTTGAGGAAGCGATAGCGGAAGAGGATTTTTTTATTTTCATTTTTGAGGATGCGGTAACGGTAGAGGAACCCAAAATATTGCGGAACTTCCGCATTATGAGGAAGCGGAAGAGGAATCCTCAACAACCCTAGTACCTACCCTAAAATATTTCATTATATTTCTTAGAAAAATCTCATACGTATAGGAGACATTAGAACAGAAAGAGACAGAGAATGTACAAATTGATTTATTGAAGATCAAACTCATCAATTTACAATGTCCAACGAGTTACATGTCGACTCTGAAAACAAACAATAAACTTGTTAGTACATATTAGTATATTATGTGTAAAATTTTAGATGAAAATATAGACATCAATCTAACCGTGGATTTTAATGATCCAGACTTTCAAATTTCTTTCGAAAAGAGTTTAGTTTCCGAAGTTAAATATTTAATGTATCTAATGAAGCTTCAAACAAAAACACTTCATATGATCCTATAGCTTCAAAATAACATACAACAATAATTACTATATTCACAATTCCATACGTACATAAATCTGTTCAATTTTTGTACTTGTCGATAACCTTTCTCATGGACTTGGCTATTTGTTCCGGCCGGCTGTAGAAGTATTTGTGCTGGCTGCTCCCATCCTCATTGTATATGTCACGGTCCACTGAGCCCTTTGGCGACATGAAGAGTATCCTGTGGACATTATTTATTTATATACGAGGCTTGTCTAAAACCTAGTAAATACGTAAACCTTCCTCTTGAATCACTTTATCTATTAAAAAATCAACATCAAAATCCGTTGTCCTTTTAAAAATATTTTAAATCGCACGCAAAATAGGGTTAAAAGGTACATGTTCGTGACATCTTAATTGCTGCTAGTATTCCTAAATTATATTGAAACAGTTAAATTGAAATTCTGAAGTAGCAATCTGGATAAAATAAATCGAAACGTCTTTCTTCTACCGCAGTTAAGTCTTGGACCTGCATAAACCTGAGTAGTTCTACAATCTATGCACTGTTTCCAGTTTATGTAAGATATGCCACGCTGCCTATTGAAAAGTTTATTAAAAATTTTAACAAGCATCATACATTATTAATTCTAAATAACCAAAATTATGTTAAATATTAAAGTTTAAGGGCCGATTTTTCAATGCTTGGATAAAACTTATCCATCCAATAAAGTATTACACGATAATAAAATGTCACGTAAACTGTCAAATACGGGCAATTAGAATATGTTTTTAAAATGGTAGTTTTATACATTATTCGACGAATAAGTTTTATCCAAGCATTGAAAAATCGGCCCTTAGTGAATAAATTTATAATCTTAAGAATATAATAACTATAATCTCTAAAGACCAACACTAGTCTATCGCACTGGAGTGGTTAAAAACATCTCTAAATTTAACTACTTTCGCATTTACTTTACTTTCGCAGTTATAAGTAGGACAGTAGGTATTAGGTAATAGGATTTGAGGGATTATTTTTTAAGATTAGTAACAATTGCAACTGTCGTAAACAAACGCTGACGAGTAAGTGCTTTCAATGTTTGCAAATAATATTAACATAATCTAGAACAAAGGCTATACTAGAATTAAGGAGTTTGCTATTTGTTTTGTCTATCTATATCTATACATATAATAAAATCGTAGGAAAGTCAAAACTGTACATTGAATATTTTTTTAAAAGAATACATAATCCATGATCTATAATCGATATAGAAGCCAAAAACATAGTTTTTAGAATTTTTGTCTGTTTGTCTGTTTGTCTGTTTGTCTGTTTGTCTGTATGTTTGTCCAGGCTAATCTCGAAAAGTACTGCATAGATTGACTTCAAATTTTGCATGAATATTACTAACAGGTCGGGTGAGGCTTTTTTAAACATATTATCATGCTATCACCTCCGGGGGAGGAGCTGTGAACCTTTTTTTTTCTTACGTATTCCGTGAATTACGACAGCGTACAATCTAAAGACTCATGTTTAAATGTTGGTTTCGGGTAAGCCATGCTATTATCTAGCTTTACACAATAAAAACTATGTCATTTACGTAATTTGGGCAGAGAATCAGTTTAATGAATTTATTAGTATACAAATTTGAAACAGCGCCATCTATGAGATTTCGTAAAAATCAAATCAATTTACATGATAACACTACTGAACACAATGTTAAAAATTAATAATTTAAATATAATTATGTTATTTATTTATTTATCTCTTTAACGCATATCTTCCCTTACCTATAAGGTGCGCTTATAATTCGTGTGAATATACTACATTTTTAAAAGTGAGGGTAGATGTTTATTATTTAAGTCAAACTAGACACCATTACAGTTAATCTAATATTGATTGTGTTCATTGGTTACATTTTTAAAAATCTTCGTGTTTTAAAAATTCGATAACGAGGCGGGACTCGAACCAGCACTTTTAGTGGTCGAAAATTTCTATTCTTTTTTTATAAACAATAATACAAAAAGGTTAGTTCGTTGATAATTATTATTCCTTCATCATTTACATGTTGTAAGTAAAAATATACTTTGACTGTTAATACTTTTGTTCAGTATTTACCTGTATGATTATTGCTTGGTAATTAATATATTTTCATGTCGTTATACCTAATTAAAAACATAAGTTTGATGTGAAACTAGCTGGATTTATTTTTACACACTCACAGTCTTATATTTTGTGTTAATGTTAAAATAGTATTAATAGTATAAATCATAATATTTTTTCACAATTAAAAATATTTCTTTTTTTTGATGGTGTTGGCATCGAATTAAGCCGCGCTGTCGTTTCGTTCACAAAAAGTGAAGTTATGAGGACCGAATATGTAGCCGCCTCAACTTACGGAAACGAGAGTAACCTGCGTTGTCTGTTAGTTATTGTATAGTCGAATTTAACGTTACATGGAAATTGGCATCTAATTATATGTATAATACTTATATTAAATCTGTAGAGGTCAATTCTGTACATGAAATATATTTCCTAAATAACTATCACGAGGTGATTAGGGATCGACACTGACGCCAAAAATTTTTGTCCGTCTGTCTGTATAACCGTTATAGAAACAAAAACTACTCGACGGATTTAAACGAAACTTGGTACAATTATTTTTCATATTCGTGAGCAGAGCAGTAACTCCATTTTAAGCTTTCGTCGCGTGTGCAACCTTAAGGGTTAAAGCTACACAGAAATCAAGTATGAAAGAAATGTTCTCCATATTATATAAAAAATATCTCCCGACATCATAATTAATGTCTATCTTTTATGGTTGAGTTTAGGAGTTCAAAGCTTTCTGATTATATTTGTCTACTAGCTGTGCTCGCGACTTCGTCCGCGTGGAATAGTGACTATGGGACCTATGACCATGGGCTCAGGGTGGGGCAACAATAATTGTTTTTATTTTCATGCTTCCACTCCCACGCCCATTCCCAGGCCCATGCCAACGCCCACGCCCACTCCCCTTCACAATTGGTACCTACCAGATCAAAGCCAGGGTAAGCGCCCCACCCAGCCCCACCGTGGCTACGCCCATGCTGAATTACTACTTAACATACAATTATTGAGTAAATACGTACTACCATAAATAATTAAAAGAATTGTTATTAAAATTTCTTACTAAACTGAGCTAAAAAACTTACGTACCAACTTATTAAAGAAAATCAAGAAATGAAATGCCTAACCTATACCAAATAGTTACTACATAATATTGTAATTAAAAATTATGATTAGTATGTAATATCGAAAATCAAAAAAGAAATGCCTAACTAATTCTACGTAAAATTTCTTTTAAATTATGTCATATTATTTTTTAGGAACCAGGGGGGGAGAGGAGCAAATTCTATTTCCTTCCTTTCTTAAATGGATGTTTTTAATAATGTATGGTGTAGCCACTGATCAGCTTAATCGATACTCAATTTTTATCAAATCCAGCAACAAATCCAAATTAGATGTTTCCTGTCTCACGCACGTAACTAAAGGCTGAAGAGAGAGAGAGGGAGCACGTAATTTAACCGTTTAGACGAAGAAAAGTGTATAGAAAAAGGAATAAATAATTTCATAAACTTCCCAACGATCTTTAAAAATAAATTATTATATCATTTTTTTCATTCCCACTTTTACCCCTATGTAGGTATAATAAGTGGATGAACCGATTTCGATACAATTTATCTAAGAACCAGCGTCGGAAAATATGCTGCCTAACAAAAAAAAGCCGCATCTAATTCGGTTTACCTGTTAGCCAGCTACGGTGCCATAGACAGACACACACACACACACACAGAAATACATAGCAGTCAAACACATAACACCCGTCTTTTTGCGTCGGGGGTTAAAAATATAGTACGGCATAATTTAAAGGACATTTTGTGTGGAAAATTTACCTATTAGAAGTAACCATAATGTTAATTTGACCCCGCCCCCCCTACTACCTCAGCTTACCCCCAAACCCTTGGGGAATTTTGATATGATCATCTGGACATGTAAAGGAATAACTGTAGCGTATAACATATAAATTACGTTTTATCGTACACTGTACAGTGTACAATAGAATGCCTTAGCAAATGTTCGCCGTGATTACTTATAAATTGTCATAACTTTTTTATTTATGAACCGATTGACATGAAATAAACACTAACTGTTAAATGAAGATTACCACAATACATTAGTGAAAACCGCATCTAAATCGGATAAGCCGTTTCTGAGATTAGCGTGCACAAACATACAGACAAACAGACAAAAAAAATGTTAACTACAGTTTTGGGTTCAAGATCGATTTAATAATAACACCTGCTAATTTTTTTCTACATATTTTCATTGTACAGACATCGCTTTTCCACAATTTTATTATATGTATTGATGATGATGATGATTGATGATTATAACACTCTCAGTCCGTTTTAACTTAATTTTTATTTACTCGCATCAGTGCCACCTAAAAAATCTTTATATCGAAATTCGAGCAAAGCTAAGAAAATGAGAAATAAGAGTTCTCAAGGATCGTTAGAGGTAAGAGGCTTACTATTGACCGAAAACAACATATTGTGTTATGCCGAGAACCTGAAACCGCTTCACAACGAGAATTGCGGCTCACAGCTGACCGCGAACGGCATGTACTATCCTGTGAGACCGAAACCTTCACTGAGAGGGTATAACGTCTCACAGCTGATCGCAAATGGCATATTTTATCTCGATAATCTGAAACTTTTACTCAATATGAAGACCGATTGACAAATGATAGGGTGCACCATAATATTATTCGATCTCTTGAAGATGAACATGAGCATAAGCAATGACTAGAGTAGGGACGCGAATATTACCATTATTTAAGACAAGATTATTTGAGACAAGTACGATTAATAAGTTTGTTTAATGAAAGATTAAGAATTGAAACTATTTGGTCTCTTGAAACGGACGAATAGCGAGAGGCCCGTCTTACTGTAGACAGATTTCGACAGTCTTAATGACTTAAGAGGTAAACATAGAAGATCAATCTACGAATTCGGTGGTGTGGTCCGACAAATATAAAAGTGGGTTGGCTTATAACCTCACAATTGATTACAGATCATCTTCTGTATAGGCGATATTAACGTAGTATGTTCTTTTTGTAATGCTTTAAAGAGGAGTAAGGAGTCGGCTTTCGTTTGAAGATACACCAGAACCTTTGAAATCACTACTTTTAGAGGAACATGTGCAATCTAAACAGTTCTTAGACAATATTCGCTCTTATAGTAGTGCGTTTTAAATTATCCTTTGGTGCTCAACAATTATCAGAGGATCCTTTCATGCTTACTTTTAAGATACAAGGTCAAGTTTATCATTTGATAGGATCCCTTTTGCCTGAAGGCCAACCTAAGTTTCTTCAAATATATTTTGTATTCGACTACAACGAATAGTCGAATACAAGAAATCAATATTTCTCGAATTTAAAATATTACAATTTTTCCTACAGTAGGGCGACGAATGTATTTTCGCATAGTAACGGAGGGGAACTCGCGGGGGGTCAAGTGACGCGGGCCACGTACCACAAACATGCTTAGTTTGTTGTACCGAGCGCGAAAGAAAGTCATCGTGTTTTTAGTAAAATTACTATGTAAACTAACGTAATTTAATACTTAGGTACATATTATATAATGATGCGCTCAAACTGTTAATCTACATTTAATTTAGATTATTATTTGAATTCCTAAGTAATGTAGAATTTAAATCAAATTCACTCATGTTTTCCTCAGATTTTCGATGTCCTCCGATTTTAAGATTTTCTTATCAGAGTATTCAATTTTAATGTAGTTTATTTTTATAAGAGACAATTAAGAACATTCAAAAATAAAGTGTCACGTATTTTTTTTTAAACGACGAATGACGAAAAACGACGTAATCGCGGACGAAGTCGCGGGCAACAGCTAGTTCTTGAATAAACTTATTTCTCGTGCACAAAACATAGCAAGAATTAGACCGTAACAAAGGGATATAAAATATAATACCTACATATTATAATAAACACTTTTTCTGTTGACTCTTGTTTCTATTGTAAGTAAATATTATAATTTCGCGTCTAATCAGCATACAAAATATCTCTCGGTAAATAAATCGAGTTGCGAATAATTATTATTTTATTGTTACCCCCCGTAGTGGCCTATGAGATTTCCTAACACATACCTATAAGTTTAAAAATATCAATTATTTACCGGGGTATATAATTTCCATCAGGCTGAAAAGCACTACTGGTTGGCTCTTCATCATCAACCAAATTAACCATCACGAGGTGTTTGCTCAAATCCTGGATCTCAACTGAGCTAGCGAACTTCGGCTTTAGATTTTTACACGCTGTACACCAAGACTTGTGGATTATTACCATTACTGGTTTCTTATGCTGTGCTGCTATTTGTAAACCAGAAGTAAGGGATCCCGCCCAAACGAAATTCGACCCAAAACCGTGATCTTTCCCGCTCATAGACGCACATGATGCACTGTTGAAAAGGAACGCTATGAACGCCCTTGCTATGTTACCTGTGGCCATTTTTTCAATTTAAGCACGACTAGATGTTCTGTCGTGCTAATTATTATTACATTTTAAATATTTTATCATCTTCAGATAGCCATTTTGATTGTTTTGTTGACTGACATACGTGATGAGACGTTATTTTGTCAATAAACAATGTGGCTGTTTTACTGCCATCTAGCGGGCGATGGATGAACTTCGTGTTACCATAGACATCTCAAATCAAGGCTGTATTCAAAAACATTTAACAGATGGCACTGTTGTTGAGTTTAGAAATTTCGTACGTTTGCTATTTTGAAATACATACGTTTTAATTTTTTTATTGATAAACAATATATTCTAAGCTGATGCTGATTTTTAAATACAGTAAAAGTTCCTTATTCGCGCTTCCTTCATTCGCGGTTTCACTATTCGCGGATGGAAAAAATGCGACCTAAATCCTGTATTCGCGGCCTAAAATTCGTTATTCGCGGATCGAATCGGTACATCGGTACATACATATATGTATTTACCTAAATAAAAACCATTCGTTATCCTTAGTAAACGCTTGAACTACAACTACGAATTTATAATGTCGACTAAAAAAAATGAAAAACGAGTAAAAAGTGACAAGCCATTGCCTAAACCTGAAGATAATACCTAATTAAATGGTAATTAATAAATATGTTTGGTCAAAAACTTAAATTAAACTGGTTTCTTTATGTATTTGCTTTTTTATTTCGTCACCTAAGAACGTATTCCCTATAACCCCATACAAATTACCATTCCTTATTCACGGTTTCTCTATTCGCGGCACATTTACGGAACCTATTACCCGCGAATAAGGAACTTTTACTGTATTATCCTTTTATTACAAAAAATACCATAATATTATGTTATTATCTTATATATGGATATATTTATCTACCCATTTATTTTTGTCCATTTTATTAATTTATTTTGCATATAAAAATTGACAATTTTTTTAAGTAATTTAATATACTTATCTAATACCTACATTGCGAAATATCAACAAGTTATTTTATATTCATTACGATAACATTATTATATCCTTAGGTCAGGATATCCTATAAGGTACCCACAATTATTTACTATTACATGTACTTATGTATTAAATATCACAATATCTGGCCACAAAAAATGTATTTAAATGTACAGGTATTTAAGTACCTATTCCATTTTATAATTTATTCAATTAACCAGATTAAAGTAATAGGAGCACATAGGAGTCTGTTCTTATTAAATTATATGTATCAATTTCAATTTATTATTCACTAACCATATCAATGTGTTTGTATTTGTAATGCCCACAAATTACCATTCATCTAAAAAAAGCTTGCTGTAATATTAACAGTAAAGTTAATCAATCGAGATAATATGCCAATTGAACCATGATTAATTACCTAACACATGTTTAAGTACCTAATATAGACTTTAAATCAACTCATGTGTTAAATGAACCAATGACAAACTTTTTAAAACTATCCAAGTGTGTCTGCGCGTATTTACCCGTGCGTGTGCATGTTTTTCTCTCATTTTCAAATACATACCTAGCAATGCCGATACGTCTCGCTCCATGTACCTTATTGGAAAAAGCAGATAAACTATGATAATTACATGTAACGTGGACAATGTCTGCTCTAACACGCATAAACTGGACGCACATCTGTACACCCGCACGCCTAAACATTATCAATAACGGGGTGCTAAAGATTTAAATATTACGAAAATATTTATCATTTAGTAACCTCGTTTGCAATCCCAACCTCGTAGCTTATTTTTATAAAAAAAAATAACGTCTACTTCTTTAATCTGTGGAATCGCGTGTGGCTATATAATCTGTGCAGTGAACAATTTTTCGCGCGCTTTCGTGTACGAAACTTTTTAAATTGCGTGGCAAGTACAAGTGTTAACAGTGCAATGTTGAACATGTATGGAAGTCAGGGACGTAATCGCAATTTGTATGGCACTATACGATCGTTGGCGCCAAGGGGTACCCCCATACATACAATGGACCCGTTCACACCTCCATATTTCTACCATATACCGCCACCGCCACAACAATTAAATACATACCCCGGAAGAAAGAGGCGAAAACGGGTAAGCTTGTTATTTTTCCTCTATACACCTGAATAAAAGTATAAAATTATTATTGCACCATGAAATTACATAAAGGTTCACTTTATAAATGTTTGGCAATTACAGGGATCTTATATTATATCATAGCCGTAAAAGAAAGTATTAAATTTTCTGTGACGATGTAGTTGGAGCAAACTTCATCATAACATAGGATTTATCTTTGTCTTGACGGCATTGAAATTTTTATGAATCGGGAAATTGATACACCTGCCTACGTATACTCCCGAGGAAATTGCGATAAATTGTGATTGTGTTGCACAAACTAAATTGAAAAAAAGGCCCTTATAACAAGAGAAATTAATGCTAAAATATGTCCTTACAGATTCACATTATATAAGGATCGCAAATTACAGATCGCGATCCGTAAAAATGCCTGTAACAAACCATTTAACAAACATAGATTACCTACACAATCTACATAAATTGTGTATATATTTTTAATTTTTCATATGTGCTCTAGTTATTAAGTTGTATGCAGAGGATTTTTGATAGGTAGGTCTCTAAATAATTGTAATAAAAAAATACATGAATGTCTATTTATCCTGGTTTTCAATTAATTTGGATAATGTTGAAATGTGGTTGAAATCATTAGGAATATAGTTTCCTTTGTTGTCGCGACATTG
The DNA here is from genome assembly GCF_061535395.1 of Colias eurytheme. Classification (NCBI taxonomy): domain Eukaryota; kingdom Metazoa; phylum Arthropoda; class Insecta; order Lepidoptera; family Pieridae; genus Colias; species Colias eurytheme. Next base: position 3,418,109 of record NC_142999.1, on the reverse strand, counting down.
TTTAGAATTGTATATTGATGAAATCAAATCTCTGGGTCATTTGTTTGATAAAATGTTATCAAAGTAACAAATGATCTGGGGGCGTAAACCTACAAAAATTAAGCTATTATTAGAAATGAGTGTGCGTCTTTTATTTCGATCGTTTAATAAATATCACATTATTTATAATCTTAATAATTAGAAATTTCCAAATAATTCAAGGCAGATGATAATATCCAATCGTTGGATGTACAATTTTCTTCACACGGCCACAGGTATAGAAGACCGTATCTGCATTGTCTAGAAACTTTAAGATAAGACCTAGGTAATGAAAAAATATTATTAAGAAAAACATTTTGCCAATTAAATGTTTCATTTCAGCGTCAATAAAACAACTAAATATTTTTATTTTTCTCATAGTTTGATATTATGGTTAGGTAAGTGATTCGTCAGTTTTAAAGTGAAGGAACTTTACTATTCTCAAGGATGCTCAGCATACATTTATGCTCATTTAATGATGCATTTTATAATCATTATAACTGACATACTGTGTGAAATTTATTTCCACTGCAAGAGATGAATCTCAGCTCATTTGCATGTAGCTCGACTAATAACGCGGAATAAATTAAAACGCTGATAATAATTTTCAAATAGCTGTAAGAATAACTTTCATACTCACGAAACTGATTAACATTTATTTTGCACTAGCTGTTGCCCGCGACTTCGTCCGCGATTCGGTCGTTTTTCGTCATTCGTCGTTTAAAAAAAATACGTGACACTTTATTTTTGAATGTTCTTAATTGTCTCTTATAAAATTTAACTACATTAAAATTGAATACTCTGATAAGAAAATCTTAAAATCATCGAAAATCATAGACATCGAATATCTGAGGAAAACATGAATGAATGTGATTTAAATTCTACATTTCTTAGTAATTAAAATAATAATCTAAATTAAATGTAGATTAACAGTTTGAGCGCACCATTATAGAATATGTACCTAAGTAATAAATTACGTTAGTTTACATAGTAACTTTACTAAAAACACGATGACTTTCTTTCGCGCTCGGTACCACAAACTAAACATGTTTGTGGTACGTGGCCCGCGTCACTTTACCCCCCACGAGTTCCCCTCCGTTGCTATGCGAAAATACATTCGTCGCCCTACTGTAGGAAAAATTGTAATACTGCGGCCTGGGCGTTATAACACGCTCAGGGAATTCCTGAGTGCTGATAGACTTCCGTCTACCGGCATTTATACCAATTTTATATTAATACTAGCTGTTGCCCGCGACTTCGTCCGCGATTCGGTCGTTTTTCGTCATTCGTCGTTTAAAAAAAATACGTGACACTTTATTTTTGAATGTTCTTAATTGTCTCTTATAAAATTTAACTACATTAAAATTGAATACTCTGATAAGAAAATCTTAAAATCATCGAAAATCATAGACATCGAATATCTGAGGAAAACATGAATGAATGTGATTTAAATTCTACATTTCTTAGTAATTAAAATAATAATCTAAATTAAATGTAGATTAACAGTTTGAGCGCACCATTATAGAATATGTACCTAAGTAATAAATTACGTTAGTTTACATAGTAACTTTACTAAAAACACGATGACTTTCTTTCGCGCTCGGTACCACAAACTAAACATGTTTGTGGTACGTGGCCCGCGTCACTTTACCCCCCACGAGTTCCCCTCCGTTGCTATGCGAAAATACATTCGTCGCCCTACTGTAGGAAAAATTGTAATACTGCGGCCTGGGCGTTATAACACGCTCAGGGAATTCCTGAGTGCTGATAGACTTCCGTCTACCGGCATTTATACCAATTTTATATTAATATCACCATCTTGAGGAAAAGCTTCTAATATCGATTTAAAACGCATATATACGGATTAACCTGATGAATTAACATGTTCTAAAATTGTGAAATGAGTTCAGTTTTAAATCCGAGAAATATTGATTTCTTGTATTCGATTATTCGTCGTAGTCGAATACAAAATATATTTAAAGAAACTTAGGTTGGCCTTCAGGCAAAAGGGATCCTATCAAATGATAAACTTGACCTTGTATCTTAAAAGTAAGAATGAAAGGAGCATCTGATAATTGTTGAGCACCAAAGGATCATTTAAAACGCAATACTATAAGAGCTAATATTGTCTAAGAACTGTTTAGATTGCACATGTTCCTCTAAAACTTAAAAGTAGTGATTTCAAAGGTTCCGGCGTATCTTCAAACGAAAGCCGACTCCTTACTCCACTTTAAAGCATTACAAAAAGAACATACTACGTTAATATCGCCTATACAGAAGATGATCTGTAATCGATTGTGAGGTTATAAGCAAACCCACTTTTATATTATTTTGTCGGACCACACCACCGAATTTGTAGATTGATCTTCTATGTTTACCTCTAAGTCATTAAGACTATGTCGAAATCTGTCTGCAATAAGAAGGGCCTCTCGCTATTCGTCCGTTTAAAGAGACCAATAGTTTCAATTCTTAATCTTTCATTAAACAAACTTATTAATCGTTCTTGTCTCAAATAATGGTAATATTCGCGTCCCTACTCTAGTCATTGCTTATGCTCATGTTCATCTTCGAGAGATCGAATAATATTATGGTGCACCCTATTATTTGTCAAACGGTCTTCATATTGAGTAAAAGTTTCAGAATTCTCGAGATAAAATATGACGATCGTGATCAGCTGTGAGACGTAATTCCCTCTCAGTGAGGGTTTCGGTCTCACGGGATAGTACAATATGCCATTTGCGATCAGCTGTGAGACGTTATATATACCCTCAGTGAAGGTTTCGGTCTCACAGGATAGTACATGCCGTTCGCGGTCAGCTGTGAGCTGCAATTCTCGTTGTGAAGCGGTTTCAGGTTCGGCATAACACATGTTGTTTTCGGTCAATAGTAAGCCTCTCTAACGATCCTTGAGAACTCTTATTTCTCATTTTCTTAACTTTGCTCGAATTTCGATATATAAAGATTTTTTGGGTGGCACTGATGCGGGTGAATAAAAATTAAAACGGACTAAGAGTGTTATAATCTCAATCATCATCATCAATACATATAATATAAAAACCGGCCAAGTGCGAGTCGGGCTCGCGCACAAAGGGTTCCGTAGCAGCAAATATAATAAATTACAGTTAAATCAACCTATCTCAAAAACTATAAGAGATACTTTGATCAAACCAAAAATCGTTGAAAGAGTTAATTAGCATGCATCACCTCTATTTTTTTTAGAATTTTATACCCCGTAGTTATAAAAATAGAGGGGGGGGGACATACTTTTTACGACTTTGAGAGCTGATATCTCAAAAACCGTTCACTTTAAGAAAAATGTTTTTTAGAAAACTTTATATCATTTTAAAAGACCTTTCCATTGATACCCCACACGGGTATGTACATCGAAAAAAAAAATTTCATCCCTCAGTTACATGTATGGGGGGCCCCACCCCCAATTCTTTTTTTTACTATTTAGTGTCATATTTTTGTAGCGGTTCATACAACACATATTCCCATCAAATTTCATCACTGTAGTACTTATAGTTTCCGAGTAAATCGGCTGTGACAGACGGACAGACGGACAGACGGACAGACGGACATGACGAAACTATAAGGGTTCCGTTTTTGCCATTTTGGCTACGGAACCCTAAAAATTGTGGAAAAGTGATGTCTGTACAATTAAAATATGTAGAAAAAAATTAGCAGGTGTTATTATTATCGAGAAATCGAGAGAAACCATTTTTTTCTCTTAAAAGCTCCCCCCCTCCCACTTCCCGAACTCCGATTGACCCTAATTTATTTTTCCTTACATTTTTATCATATCCTTTTCTAATGGGTTTCATCCTACTGCGATTTTTTTTTGTTTCAAAAATTATCTACCCTGGTGTATAGGTAGGTAAATTTTCCACATAAAATGTCCTTTAAATTATGTCGTATGTGTATTTTTAACCCCCGACGCAAAAAGACTGGTGTTATGTGTTTGACCGCTATGTATTTCTGTGTGTGTGTGTGTCTGTCTATGGCACCGTAGCTGGCTAACAGGTAAACCGAATTAGATGCGGTTTTTTTTTTGTTAGGCAGAATATTTTCCGACGCTGGTTCTTAGATAAAGTGTATCAAAATTGGTTCATCCACTTATTATACCTACATAGGGGTAAAAGTGGGAATGAAAAAAATGAAAGTTATAATTTATTTTTAAAGATCGTCGGGAAGTTTATGAAATTATTTATTCCTTTTTCTATACACTTTTCTTCGTCTAAACGGTTTAGTTACGTGCTCTCTCTCTCTTCAGCCTTTAGTTACATGCGTGAGACAGGAAAGATCTAATTTGGATTTGTTTCTGGATTTGATAAAAACTGAGTATCGATTAAGCTGATCAGTGGCTACTGGCTACACCATAGATTATTAAAAACATCCGTTTAAGAAAGGAAGGAAATAGAATTTGCTCCTCTCCCCCCCCTGGTTCCTAAAAAATAATATGACATAATTTAAAAGAAATTTTACGTAGAATTAGTTAGGCATTTCTTTTTTGATTTTCGATATTATATACTAATCATAATTTTTAATTACAATATGTAGTAACTATTTGGTATAGGTTAGGCATTTCATTTTTTGATTTTCTTTAATAATTTGGTACGTAAGTTTTTTAGCTCAGTTTAGTAAGAAATTTTAATAACAATTCTTTTAATTATTTATGGTAGTACAACAGTACAGTATGGTTGTACGTATTTACTCAATAATTGTATGTTAAGTAGTAATTCAGTATGGGCGTAGCCACGGTGGGGCTGGGTGGGGCGCTTACCCTGGCTTTGATCTGGTAGGTACTAATTGTGAAGGGGAGTGGGCGTGGGCGTGGGATTGGGACTGAACGTGGCATATGGCGTGGGAGTGCGAGTGGGCGCGGGAGTGGGAGCATGAAAATAAAAATGATTTTTTATTGTTGCCCCACCCTGAGCCCATGGTCATAGGTCCCATAGTCACTATTCCACGTGAACGAAGTCGCGGGGACAGCTAGTAGACAAATATAATCAGAAAGCTTTGAACTCCTAAGCTCAACCATAAAAGATAGACATTTATGATGTCGGGAGATATTTTTTATATAATATGGAGAACATTTCTTTCATACTTGATTTCTGTGTAGCTTTAACCACGCATTAAGAACGCACACGCGACGAAAGCTTAAAAATGGAGTTGCTGCTCTGCTCACGAATATGAAAAATAATTGTACCAAGTTTCGTTTAAATCCGTCGAGTAGTTTTTGTTTCTATAACGGTTATACAGACAGACAGACGGACAAACATTTTTGACGTCGATGTCGATCTCTAATCACCTCGTGATAGTTATTTAGGAAATATATTTCATGTGCAGAATTGACCTCTACAGATTTAATATAAATAGGTATACATATATTTAGATTCCAATTTCCATGTAACGTTAAATTCGACTATATAATAACTAACAGACAACGCAGGTTACTCTCGTTTCCGTAAGTTGAGGCGGCTACATATTCGGTCCTAATAACATGACTTTTTGTGAACGAAACGACAGCGCGGTTAAATGCGATGGCAACACCATCAGAAAAAAGGAAATATTTTTAACTTTGAAAAAATATTACGATTTACACTATTAATACTATTTTAACATTAACACAAAATATAAGACTGTGAGTATGTAAAAATAAATCCAGCTAGTTTCACATCACACTTATGTTTATAATTAGGTATACGACATGAAAATATATTAATTACCAAGCAATAATCATACAGATAAATACTGAACAAAAGTATTAACAGTCAAAGTATATTTTTACTAACAACATGTAAATGATGAAGGAATAATAATAATTATCAACGAACTAACCTTTTTGTATTAGAGTCCCGCCTCGTGATCGAATTATTAAAACACGAAGATTTTTAAAAATGTAACCAATGAACACAATCAATATTAGATTAACTGTAATGGTGTCTAGTTTGACTTAAAATAATATACATCTACCCTCACTTTTAAAAATGTAGTATATTCACACGAATTATATAAGCGCACCTTATAGGGAAGGGAAGATTTATTATGGGTTAAAGAGTTAAATAAATAAATAACATAATTATATTTAAATTATTAATTTTTAACATTGTGTTCACGTTCAGTAGTGTTAACATGTAAATTGATTTGATTTTTACGAAATCTCATAGATGGCGCTGAATCAAATTTGTCTTTATAGTACAAAGATTCATTAAACAGTTTCTCTGCCCAAATTACGTAAATGACGTAGTTTTTATAGTGTAAAGCTAGATAATAGCATGCCTTACTCTAAAACAACATTTAAACATGAGTCTTTAGATTGTACGCTGTCGTAGTACACGGAATACGTAAGAAAAGTAAAGGTTCACAGCTCCTCCCCCGGAGGTGATAGCATGATAATATGTTTAAAAAAACCTCACACGACCTGTTAGTAATATTCATGCAAAATTTGAAGTCAATCTATGCAGTACTTTTCGAGATTAGCTCGGACAAACATACAGACAAACAGACAAACAGACAAACAGACAAACAGACAAAAATTCTAAAAACTATATTTTTGGCTTCTATATCGATTATAGATCATGGATTATGTATTCTTTTAAAAAAATATTCAATGTACAGTTTTGACTTTCCTACGATTTTATTATATGTATAGATCACCATCTTGAGGAAAAGCTTCTAATATCGATTTAAAACGCATATATACGGATTAACCTGATGAATTAACATGTTCTAAAATTGTGAAATGAGTTCAGTTTTAAATCCGAGAAATATTGATTTCTTGTATTCGATTATTCGTCGTAGTCGAATACAAAATATATTTAAAGAAACTTAGGTTGGCCTTCAGGCAAAAGGGATCCTATCAAATGATAAACTTGACCTTGTATCTTAAAAGTAAGAATGAAAGGAGCATCTGATAATTGTTGAGCACCAAAGGATCATTTAAAACGCAATACTATAAGAGCTAATATTGTCTAAGAACTGTTTAGATTGCACATGTTCCTCTAAAACTTAAAAGTAGTGATTTCAAAGGTTCCGGCGTATCTTCAAACGAAAGCCGACTCCTTACTCCACTTTAAAGCATTACAAAAAGAACATACTACGTTAATATCGCCTATACAGAAGATGATCTGTAATCGATTGTGAGGTTATAAGCAAACCCACTTTTATATTATTTTGTCGGACCACACCACCGAATTTGTAGATTGATCTTCTATGTTTACCTCTAAGTCATTAAGACTATGTCGAAATCTGTCTGCAATAAGAAGGGCCTCTCGCTATTCGTCCGTTTAAAGAGACCAATAGTTTCAATTCTTAATCTTTCATTAAACAAACTTATTAATCGTTCTTGTCTCAAATAATGGTAATATTCGCGTCCCTACTCTAGTCATTGCTTATGCTCATGTTCATCTTCGAGAGATCGAATAATATTATGGTGCACCCTATTATTTGTCAAACGGTCTTCATATTGAGTAAAAGTTTCAGAATTCTCGAGATAAAATATGACGATCGTGATCAGCTGTGAGACGTAATTCCCTCTCAGTGAGGGTTTCGGTCTCACGGGATAGTACAATATGCCATTTGCGATCAGCTGTGAGACGTTATATATACCCTCAGTGAAGGTTTCGGTCTCACAGGATAGTACATGCCGTTCGCGGTCAGCTGTGAGCTGCAATTCTCGTTGTGAAGCGGTTTCAGGTTCGGCATAACACATGTTGTTTTCGGTCAATAGTAAGCCTCTCTAACGATCCTTGAGAACTCTTATTTCTCATTTTCTTAACTTTGCTCGAATTTCGATATATAAAGATTTTTTGGGTGGCACTGATGCGGGTGAATAAAAATTAAAACGGACTAAGAGTGTTATAATCTCAATCATCATCATCAATACATATAATATAAAAACCGGCCAAGTGCGAGTCGGGCTCGCGCACAAAGGGTTCCGTAGCAGCAAATATAATAAATTACAGTTAAATCAACCTATCTCAAAAACTATAAGAGATACTTTGATCAAACCAAAAATCGTTGAAAGAGTTAATTAGCATGCATCACCTCTATTTTTTTTAGAATTTTATACCCCGTAGTTATAAAAATAGAGGGGGGGGGACATACTTTTTACGACTTTGAGAGCTGATATCTCAAAAACCGTTCACTTTAAGAAAAATGTTTTTTAGAAAACTTTATATCATTTTAAAAGACCTTTCCATTGATACCCCACACGGGTATGTACATCGAAAAAAAAAATTTCATCCCTCAGTTACATGTATGGGGGGCCCCACCCCCAATTCTTTTTTTTACTATTTAGTGTCATATTTTTGTAGCGGTTCATACAACACATATTCCCATCAAATTTCATCACTGTAGTACTTATAGTTTCCGAGTAAATCGGCTGTGACAGACGGACAGACGGACAGACGGACAGACGGACATGACGAAACTATAAGGGTTCCGTTTTTGCCATTTTGGCTACGGAACCCTAAAAATTGTGGAAAAGTGATGTCTGTACAATTAAAATATGTAGAAAAAAATTAGCAGGTGTTATTATTATCGAGAAATCGAGAGAAACCATTTTTTTCTCTTAAAAGCTCCCCCCCTCCCACTTCCCGAACTCCGATTGACCCTAATTTATTTTTCCTTACATTTTTATCATATCCTTTTCTAATGGGTTTCATCCTACTGCGATTTTTTTTTGTTTCAAAAATTATCTACCCTGGTGTATAGGTAGGTAAATTTTCCACATAAAATGTCCTTTAAATTATGTCGTATGTGTATTTTTAACCCCCGACGCAAAAAGACTGGTGTTATGTGTTTGACCGCTATGTATTTCTGTGTGTGTGTGTGTCTGTCTATGGCACCGTAGCTGGCTAACAGGTAAACCGAATTAGATGCGGTTTTTTTTTTGTTAGGCAGAATATTTTCCGACGCTGGTTCTTAGATAAAGTGTATCAAAATTGGTTCATCCACTTATTATACCTACATAGGGGTAAAAGTGGGAATGAAAAAAATGAAAGTTATAATTTATTTTTAAAGATCGTCGGGAAGTTTATGAAATTATTTATTCCTTTTTCTATACACTTTTCTTCGTCTAAACGGTTTAGTTACGTGCTCTCTCTCTCTTCAGCCTTTAGTTACATGCGTGAGACAGGAAAGATCTAATTTGGATTTGTTTCTGGATTTGATAAAAACTGAGTATCGATTAAGCTGATCAGTGGCTACTGGCTACACCATAGATTATTAAAAACATCCGTTTAAGAAAGGAAGGAAATAGAATTTGCTCCTCTCCCCCCCCTGGTTCCTAAAAAATAATATGACATAATTTAAAAGAAATTTTACGTAGAATTAGTTAGGCATTTCTTTTTTGATTTTCGATATTATATACTAATCATAATTTTTAATTACAATATGTAGTAACTATTTGGTATAGGTTAGGCATTTCATTTTTTGATTTTCTTTAATAATTTGGTACGTAAGTTTTTTAGCTCAGTTTAGTAAGAAATTTTAATAACAATTCTTTTAATTATTTATGGTAGTACAACAGTACAGTATGGTTGTACGTATTTACTCAATAATTGTATGTTAAGTAGTAATTCAGTATGGGCGTAGCCACGGTGGGGCTGGGTGGGGCGCTTACCCTGGCTTTGATCTGGTAGGTACTAATTGTGAAGGGGAGTGGGCGTGGGCGTGGGATTGGGACTGAACGTGGCATATGGCGTGGGAGTGCGAGTGGGCGCGGGAGTGGGAGCATGAAAATAAAAATGATTTTTTATTGTTGCCCCACCCTGAGCCCATGGTCATAGGTCCCATAGTCACTATTCCACGTGAACGAAGTCGCGGGGACAGCTAGTAGACAAATATAATCAGAAAGCTTTGAACTCCTAAGCTCAACCATAAAAGATAGACATTTATGATGTCGGGAGATATTTTTTATATAATATGGAGAACATTTCTTTCATACTTGATTTCTGTGTAGCTTTAACCACGCATTAAGAACGCACACGCGACGAAAGCTTAAAAATGGAGTTGCTGCTCTGCTCACGAATATGAAAAATAATTGTACCAAGTTTCGTTTAAATCCGTCGAGTAGTTTTTGTTTCTATAACGGTTATACAGACAGACAGACGGACAAACATTTTTGACGTCGATGTCGATCTCTAATCACCTCGTGATAGTTATTTAGGAAATATATTTCATGTGCAGAATTGACCTCTACAGATTTAATATAAATAGGTATACATATATTTAGATTCCAATTTCCATGTAACGTTAAATTCGACTATATAATAACTAACAGACAACGCAGGTTACTCTCGTTTCCGTAAGTTGAGGCGGCTACATATTCGGTCCTAATAACATGACTTTTTGTGAACGAAACGACAGCGCGGTTAAATGCGATGGCAACACCATCAGAAAAAAGGAAATATTTTTAACTTTGAAAAAATATTACGATTTACACTATTAATACTATTTTAACATTAACACAAAATATAAGACTGTGAGTATGTAAAAATAAATCCAGCTAGTTTCACATCACACTTATGTTTATAATTAGGTATACGACATGAAAATATATTAATTACCAAGCAATAATCATACAGATAAATACTGAACAAAAGTATTAACAGTCAAAGTATATTTTTACTAACAACATGTAAATGATGAAGGAATAATAATAATTATCAACGAACTAACCTTTTTGTATTAGAGTCCCGCCTCGTGATCGAATTATTAAAACACGAAGATTTTTAAAAATGTAACCAATGAACACAATCAATATTAGATTAACTGTAATGGTGTCTAGTTTGACTTAAAATAATATACATCTACCCTCACTTTTAAAAATGTAGTATATTCACACGAATTATATAAGCGCACCTTATAGGGAAGGGAAGATTTATTATGGGTTAAAGAGTTAAATAAATAAATAACATAATTATATTTAAATTATTAATTTTTAACATTGTGTTCACGTTCAGTAGTGTTAACATGTAAATTGATTTGATTTTTACGAAATCTCATAGATGGCGCTGAATCAAATTTGTCTTTATAGTACAAAGATTCATTAAACAGTTTCTCTGCCCAAATTACGTAAATGACGTAGTTTTTATAGTGTAAAGCTAGATAATAGCATGCCTTACTCTAAAACAACATTTAAACATGAGTCTTTAGATTGTACGCTGTCGTAGTACACGGAATACGTAAGAAAAGTAAAGGTTCACAGCTCCTCCCCCGGAGGTGATAGCATGATAATATGTTTAAAAAAACCTCACACGACCTGTTAGTAATATTCATGCAAAATTTGAAGTCAATCTATGCAGTACTTTTCGAGATTAGCTCGGACAAACATACAGACAAACAGACAAACAGACAAACAGACAAACAGACAAAAATTCTAAAAACTATATTTTTGGCTTCTATATCGATTATAGATCATGGATTATGTATTCTTTTAAAAAAATATTCAATGTACAGTTTTGACTTTCCTACGATTTTATTATATGTATAGATGTACCCGCTTCGTGCGATATCTCTCTATAAATACAGACATTAGTTTGTAAGATACAAAAAAGGACGTTGAAAATACAATTACGTCTATTAATCGTTTAGCAAACATCGCTATTAGTAAGATTTTAGGAATATTCTTCAGGATATATTGGTAGCCAATTGGTAGCTTGTGGCAGATGTTTGACAGAACCACTTGATGATTTATCAGTCAATAAGACAAATGGTTTTTTACAATGTCACTTGAATTTTCTCTATAAAAAAAACTAAACTGCAAACTTTTCCTCTTCTGAATTAATAAATCGAGAAATTTTAATTTCAATCATAAAACTTTATAGAGCTCTACAGTTCGATATTTACTTTCAAAACTTAACCAATTATTCATAAACTGCATTTAAAATTAGTATTTCATGTAGTTAAGTATACTTGTTCAATGGTAAAAGCATCACTAACCGTTGATTTCCCCAGAGAGAGTATTCCCCTGGTATTTGCACGCTACGTGCGTCGCAACTGAATGGTTACGCATATGTAAACAAATTTGTAGGGTTTGAAAGATAAATTTACGAAAAATTGGGTCGCCTGGACAGTGCATATTATATGTGGAAAAGCCTGATACAGGATTACTGGCCCTGTTACACTTTACAGTGGTTAATGTAGGAATGTAGGTACTGAAATATCTCCCGGATCGCAAATCTATAGATTGTAGAAAATAGACAATCATATAAAATTATTACTTATTAGTTGCTAAAAGTACGAACGAACATAACGAGTAAACAAAGAATCATAAAAATAGGTTCACCCGGTCGAAAGTGAAAAACAAAAAAAAATACAGTCGAATTGAGAAACTCCTATTATCTTGAAGTCGGTTGATAATTCGAATCTCAAAGAACTAGACTTAATTTGATTGCCAATATTCGAATAATATTAAATTTATCACTTTTCGTATAAAATTATATTCTTGAGTCGGGGAACGTTGTATGCATATATTTGCAATGAGGTTTGTTAATAGTTTGTAGAATTGGTCGGAAGTTAAAGCAATGATGATGTAACCATGTCTAGCCAGACCTAGGAAGATATTATTATTTACTGGCGCGCTAGCTACTTCCTTTTAAGTACCGTATGAAAATGTATTACTTTAAAAGGTCTTAATTTTGGGTATGTTAATGGACGTTCAAGATCAGTCAGTCTTGCACCAAGTTCCTTGAGGATGATTATGTAATATGAAAAATTTCATAGTTTTAGAAGTATGGTGCGTTCACAACAACAAAGTACAAAATAAATGCTGCATATACTTGTACTATCTATTGTTTTGCAATTGAGTCCTTTAAATCCTTAAGTTCTCGGCCTTCAGGCCTAAACATCATCAAAATCTTAATGCAAATATTATTCAGCCTATAATTATAATAATTAAAGCAAAACTGTAATATGAGAAGCATCGATAACAGCCTACTTACCAACCTCATCAAACCCGATCCAAAATCAAATAAAAATCACCACAATTTACATAAAATCAAAATATATTAAGACAATCTTGGGTATCAAACTTAATGGGACATAAAATATTAATTCTCCTTCATACTCCCTACAATATTATCGAGACGAACAGGATTTTTCACTGTCCCTCCGTCATTCCGTTTGTCTTTTGCCTGCATATGCATTGGTTTATTTTGTGGTGTCTCTGGAAATATGCTTGGGAAGAGACCATAAGAATATCCTAGTACCGCGCCCATAGATGCAACTATAATAGTCATTTTTACAACATCCCGTGCGTCCATTTCAGCTGTATTTCATAGTCCATGTCACAACCATTTGGTACCAACTTTTTCTATAAAGAGTGTAACTTTGGAGAATAATATTTCTGCGACTTCTTCTTTTCTTGCTTGTCAAATTTTAACGTATGTCATCATTGCTATTCAAAATTTGGCATGAACCATTGCTTAATTTACTGAGGTTAGAAAGTACAGAGTATAATATAATCCTAATTCCCTTTCGATAGAGAATTTCGCCACCTTTCGTTATATTAAAGAAGCATTGAAATTTTATCTTTTCGGATTTTTAGTTACCTACACTGCCTAGAATCACTTGTGGGTCACGTAGTAATGGTATGCTGCTACAACTGTAACAGATACAACTATTGCTTTTACAATTTGCTCCATTTGCTACACAGATATAATATTTTCCAAGAATATAATGAGTGGAAACAATAAAATTGAAAAATCTAGGTGGCTGCCTCGTGCCTGCAATGATCTAACATGTGAAAAGAGTGTATATATAGTGCCACAAACTTATCTGACCCGGTGACAGTGTCACTGATGTCGCTTTCTTTTATATAAACAAAATATTCCGTATGAAAAGTCTGTGAAAATGTGACATTTCAAAATGGCGGCACGTAGTTCCAGTTTTTGCCACCGGGTCAGATAAGTTTGTGGCACTGTACACATATACATAAATATATGTCAGTATTTTTATAATCTGTCAATTCAAGAAATAATTTTAGATCATCTATTCGTTCTATACGACTATTATATTTTTTGGTTTGATTTTACAATGTTCAATCCTTGCAATGGATAAAAAAATCTAATCTCCTTGATGAATCATCGTAAATTCGTATAATATAACCCTGACAATACCTAGAGGACAAAAATAGCAAACCAAATAGCAAAAAATATTGGTTAAAAATTACATACACAGTATTTCGTTTGAGAATTTATTCAGGATTCATTTTTGTTTGAAAAATTTTCGTAATTATTTCTTTCTCGATGGACAAGGATCAATTTTGTTATCTTTTACTGGCTCCTTAGGGGATTGTGGGGCGCTATATGCAGAACTATTACAGGAATGTTCTTTTATAAACGTCGTATACTTTTGTTGTGGGCTGAATATGCCGTATGAATACATCAAGGATACAACAATACAACCAATAATAATTGTGGTCTTCATCTGTTCGTGTACATCTCTGTGGTGGATACCCTTTATTGAGAGGCGATCGTTTATCATTTTTTCGAAAAGTTTTCTGCTGGTCCAATGCCATAAATGGGTGGGTTTAATTCCGGGTTTCATTTTGCGAAGATAGTCTTACTGGTCGTGGTTGATCATTGTAACTGTTAGCTATTGCAATTTTTATTGTATTGCTTTTATATGAAGACCCTTGGAGTACAGGATGGCTTAATGGTTCTTTCTTTTGGTGCCATGTTGACTGCGGTAATTATGGTGGTTTTAGGTGGCCTGAGAAAAAAATATATTTAAGTTTTTAAATTAAATTTTGGAGGAAGTCATAATAAGCTTTTGTTATCAAGCATAGTCTGATATGAACCACGTAGTGTTGATGATAGTTATCTTGTTAAAATCACCATTTTATGATTGTCATAAGGTATTTTTAAAGTGCGTGGGAGTATGTTTATCATATTGTTGTAAGATATTTGGCAGTATAAAATTAATAGTCTCAATACTGATTAATATTATAAGCATTGCCACCTGAAAGCAGTAAGAACAAATTGACTCTGATTTCGGAGTTATTCGAGGGCTCGGGCGTGATTCACGCATACTGAAATGTTACAATTACTAATCGTGTTTTGCTTACCATTGTTATCATCGTTGGCGGCCGGTTTTTTCTAAAACCGTCGCAACACAAGAAAACAGAGCCGATGCGGTTATTATGAGGGCCAGTTCTTGACGACTCATGACATTAAAATGACATTTTAATTTTTCTTATTGGCCGCAAATGAACAAAGAGGTTAATTATTTCTCATTCAAACATGAAGCAATGACACCAAAAATTACAAACGATTCAAATGGAAAATATTTTGAATACCAATCCGGTTTGAGAATACCCACAAAATGAATCACACGTAATAATCCATGGTGTATGGATCATTACTAACGCATCTAAATCAAACAAAATGACCATCATCCATGGCCTATCAATTCGATACATGCACGTTGTATTTATAAACATAAAACACCGAAACGTATAGAAACGAATGGACCAGGTAAAAATCCCTAGCCTCCCTGAGGTGCATTTGTGTGCGAGCTTGAAAATATGTGTTCGTACCTGTCGGTGGTAATCCTTCGATTCATCTGCCTTTTTATGTGGTCCCTATTCCAAGTATTTAAAGTCGAATATGTGATGTTTTCGGTCAGGAGAATATCAAGTACAGTATATCGTAGCTGTGCTGACGACCTTCACCAGAGATGCATTGAACCGGTTCAATTTATCGATTCGGACAATCGTTTCCCCATGACCAATTGTATGGATTTGTTTTTAAAAGATTTATTACCCTTGTATACTTAAAAATTGATCATACAAGGTCCTACTATTGACCTATGAATGCCTAGACGCTCTCTCAGATAAGTGTAAAAGCTGGCATGTAAGGCATTGCAAAAACTAGTCAGTGTCAAGTCTAGTGACGACTGCGCAGCGTTTATTATGTTTTTCAACTACAACTTTCAAGCTCGGAGGCTCTCAGTCCGCGCCGTGCCTTGTAGTGGGAGCAAAACCTGTAGATAGTGTTGGTCCACTTCGGTACGGAGTACCTGCGTGAGTGCCGTCCCTTTCTCGCGCACAGCGGACCCGTTTTAACAAGAATCTCCGTTTCACAACACCACTCTGGTATGCAAAGATTGATAGCGTATATGACCATTTGCTTTTGAAAGTCCCGAGAAATCACGCACGGTTAACTTTTCGCTGCCTGGCGTCCTTAGTTAGGATCGGTGGTCGGCGAAACGAGCTGTTAAACGCAGTGTTATTTATTAAAATTTAATAACGTAACAATGACAGAAAGCTTTATCGAGTTCCGTAACTTGTAGTGAAACGTAGCACCAAATAAGCTCGTGTTTTCTTTAGTATTCACTTGCCTATGTTTCAATTAACGCCGGTCGGGTACTATTTGAATTTGATATGTGTGGTGGATTGATTTATATTTCTGTGTGAGTGGATGATGATTTTACAATGGATACAATGGCAACAGACAACGGTCTAGTGGTCAACAATTTGAACCATGTCCGGAGTGATTCTCAGGTAAGCAATATCGATGAGGCAAAACACGTTTTCCCTTGCACACTGGTCTATGAATAAGTGCAATGACTCCCCAATTATTCAATATGCTTTTTAAGTATGCGATGACATGTTCGGTATGTTGGGCTTTTACATTTCTCTGTGCATTGGAACGTTAATAGAACTGTTGTACTAGATCTGTGATAGAACTGTTTTGAAAATATACCCATCTCAATTTTCTTGATTTCAAAAGTTCTTAAAGTTATGAAAAGAAGTGCTATTTTGTGTAAACTTACGAAATATATATTTATGTTAATGAATGGATGAGCAAAAGAAGATAAGTTATATAATAAACTTGAATTGGCATCTAAAGTGCCGGTTGTTTATCAATGTTGTAACGAAATTCGTGGAATTGTAAAAAATGAAGTTACTTGAATGGAATATTGTCCTGTGATAAAAGTTAAAACATTACATTGTAATGCTATAAATTAAATATACCTATGTACATACTTGGGAGACTTTTAAGCTTTTGAAGAAAGTCGCTAAAAGAATGAAAGCTCTATAAAAGAATGCCATAAAATTATATTTACAGTAAGAAGCCTTCCCAAGTCCCAACGTAATGCCCCTTCTTCTTCTCCTTTATTGCTAAATTCTAGGTACTCCTAAAACAGACAAACATTGAAGAAGGTAATATAAGAAGGTACTCTGTTTTTCTTTTTTGGGTTTTCATATAACAATCCACTATTTAATCTCTAGATCACATGAAATATTATTTGTGTAAAACCTAACTAAGTAACTAAGTACCTACTACATTTGCCGAATAAAAAAACCTAGAACATTGCTATTGCATTACTCACGTTTAGGAAATAGTAAAAAGTGTTAAAAACTTTTATGTAAATAAAATTCACGGTACCAATATCCTTATCGGCCATTTTTGCGTGTCCTTGAAATCGAATCTTTCTTTAATCTGTGACAAAAAGTTAACATCGATGTATATAATGTAAGTAATATAATGTAAGAAAACAGGTTATTTGGCCAAAAAAGATTTGAACTTAATTTGATCTCACACTTGATACGTCTTATACTTATAGTATTAAGTTAATATACTTTGAGTGTTATAGAAAATTGAATTGAATATTTGCTTCAATGAAATAATTAACAAATAAAGATAAAATTCATAGTAGACAATGAATTGATAACTGACAGAAAGTATTCGGGTGGAGTAAAGTATACCTGAGCGAAAAGCATCATAGCAAATACTTAAAATTAAAAGCAGTACCTAGGTACTTAAGGTAATTGAAGATCACGAACTCATGTAATGAACTAATTTGTTTCTGAATAAGATACTCTGTAGCCTATTATAAAGAATTAAATCTCATTCTGATTTCTGACCCATGCGACGTAAATTCTGCTATCCATTTTTTTTTGCAAGATTTTTCTTTGTTGTTCTGTTAACAGAAGAGTAATTTTGTATCAACAGCTGGCCTCCATAAATGAAAAAAGCTTAGCTTAGCAAAAAAAAAAGTTTTTAATTCGCAGCAAAATAGCAGTTCCTGAGATTAGGGCGTTGGACAAAACAAATAAACAGGCAATCTCTTCAGGCTTCTGACTGATTATAAAACTATTACTCTAAATAATTATAAAACTAAAAATATTCACAGCGTACCTACCTACAAAAATAGCACAAACTAATATTAAAATATAAGTAGGTTTGCCACCATAGCTACCTATTAGCTATGCTTTGTTAATTGTCCACGCATTTCTACCGAACTAGTAATCCGATTATGATCATATTTCTTTATTTGCTTTACCTTCAAATTATGGGAGAAAGTCGAGCTCGAAAGATTATAGACAAAAAATATTCAATCAAGTGTTTGTTTTTCTGTAAATTTTGTTACATACCTACGTGGAATTAATTTCATCTAATTGGATTACTTATCAATACATAATTATAATTTATTGCTTTGAAAAAGTGCATGTCGCTCGAATTAGCAACTTGACTTCATTTAAGATCAAGTTTTACTTTCGTCCAAATCTGAAACAATTGATTTTACGAGGTCCACTTCCACGAAATACCAATCTTGAACACAAAAACACGTAAATATCACCTGTCAGTGCAATAACAAAGAGTTCCATGTTTTAATAATGCTGTAACGTAACAATAAGGAGCCGTAAAATCGAATGAATCTGTAATCCGAAGGAGGTTCATTTTTTGCACGTAGGACGTCCAAAATTGGAGGAGCCACATGTCAGGTGACGTCACCGCTCCCGCCAAAACCTGTTTCGCGCCAATTCGCAGCTGTCGTCGGCAAAGTGGCTGGGTCTCTGATAATTTACTTTTTTTTTCTATTTCTTGGCCTCGGGCGTCCAGCCTCCGTGATACACCGTTAACTTCTCTAATTACGCCCTGTTTCAGAGCTGTTATCCTTTGAACTAAACTTAAACTGTGGTCACTTTGTGGTCTGTTCAAAAAGGATATCATTATAGATTCTAAAAATGTTAATCACATTACGCAAAGTTATGCAAAGATGAGTCATATTCACACGCGCTTTTTATTTAAATAATAAAATAAATTTATTCGTTTAGGAAATAGTGGTTTTTATTGGGCGCATATTTGTTTTATTTTTACACGAATGAAAGATGGGAACTACTTACTATTACCTGTTCTCAAATAAAAAAAAGTCATTGAAATAATTAGGCTTTTTAAAACAATAAAATTAAGCTTTTTAAAATAATGAATGGCTTAGTAAAAAGATATTACATATTACATATATTATGTAGAACTGAGAAGGTTAAAACTGGTAAAATAGCGATGTATTTGATTGTCGGTTACATCGCATCACTATCTTGATTTGGAGACTTATTGCAGTTTCTACTTACAAAACTACCTACAACAATATTCAGAGATGACACTCAAGATTTTAAAACTACACTAATAGCTAGAAAACCTCATGCTTCGTTCGAAATACATAAAAAACTATTAATTTTTTTCGATACATAGAAACATGTAATTACAAGTAATTACGAGTAGAATATTCCACTTTCATTATAATGAAAGTAAACGGGCTTAACGTGTTTCACGCATAGGGCAAGGCGACGTCAATTTTCCCAAGCTTGTCGAAAGTTTTCACTGCTTCTTTACTTTGTAACTAACTGACCTTCGAAACACCTCATTGCAGTGCTTTAGTATTTTAGTTTATTGTATCTTTCTATATCTATATCTTTTGCGATGCTGTGTTCAGTGTTAGTCCTTTGCGGTCTACTGAAATGCCGATGACCAAATTATCATAAATCAATTTCTACCGGGAATATTGTGACAGACTTTTCAAAATCGTGTTATTTTAAGGCTACAATTGATAATTTTACATACTTTGGTCACTAACATTCCTGCCAGCCAATAAACTCTTCCTTGTCTTATTTAAACTATCAATGCTTCTTCAATATGCAACACAATATAATACTATTCATGTTTCGAATAGTTGGATCAATGTCCTTGCAATACTATTGCAAGGACATTGATCCAAATTCCAACTATTGCCTTGCAATAACATTGGCATAATTAATAACGTGTTAAACATACCCTTCGCTCTTAACTTTCAAAGGTGGTCAGATGACTTAATTGTGTATTCAATTGAAATTGTAACACATAGGTTGGATGTGATACTGGTTAGCTAGTAGGTAGTTCTTTAGTTGAGTATTTCGCGTGCGTTCAACTTTCTAGATGGTGACACTTTTTTATCGAGGCTAATGGCGATACTAAGATAAATAAACAAATCTGGCTACGTTGATTACATAAGGTATCTCTCATTATGTAGATGCAAGTTTTGTACTGTTAGTAAACAATTTAAATTTGCAAAAATAGCTACATGTTGTGATGTGGTGATAATACCAAGATGCCATTGTATTTAATAGAACATTAAAAAATCATAATTAAAGAGCAATTTTGGTCTTCATTAAAATATAATTTACGATAGAACTGATAAGATATAAGCAATAATGTACTTATGGTGAATGGTCACAGAATAAATTGCTATGGTGCGCAATCGTATGATCAACCGACCGCAAAAAATCGCAAATTCCGATGCAAATTCCTAGGTTTTCGTAATACCTAGCAAGACATTTGCGAGATAAAATGATGTATTTATTTAGTCACAACAATTAATTAAGTTTAATGCATTATGTAAATGGATAATGTTTCCTTATTTTATCAATTCAAAAAGTTTTCTTCTTTTCGGTAATAGAGCACTAGGGTATTTCCGTATTTGTTATTTTTGAAGTAGGGAATGCATGAATTAAACACAATATACGCATTCGGACTTAACATTGTTACAGTGGACTTCTGACTAATTCCACTATGTTCCCACTTCCTTCAAAGTTCAAGCCTCTTTCAGTACTTTAGTACTAGTGCCGCATATAATATTTTTGTGCCACAGTATTACAATTCCTAGGAGATATTGTAATAATATACCTATTGTCATAATATGTAAGTACTGTGATTTCAGTGAAGAGATCGAAATAGGTTCAGAATCCTCGGCAAAAATCAAACGTTAAAGAAGTTTACATTCATTTTTCTCCAAAACGGTTCAAGAAAATTATGAGCATAATCTAGACACAGTTGGCGTTTTAGGATGATCATTAAATTCCACAACGCAGGTTTCCTTTTACGAAACTACCGGAGACTGGAGAGCATTAAATTTTTAGACCATCTTGTTAGGCTTGTATGACCTAGTACTTCTAGATCGAGTAACGGTCAAGCTATAACACTTGAGTTTTTTTTATATTCTGTATTCATAACTTTTAACTGCATTATCCGTTATGTGATTATCGATAAGAAATTCCATTGTAATTATAAATAGACAAACGGTACGAATTGGGAACCATTGTCCTTTTATCTATTATTGCGGTACCTACTACCTACTATCTATTTTTCAGAAAGTTTTCTCATTTGTTTTTTTTTTATCGAAATCCAGAATTAGAGACAAAGTTAGTTTGGTAAACGAAAGAAAAGTCTGACCGTTTTGTATTTTAGGTCAAAAATTGGTTAACGAAACAGTAGACCTATGACTTTATATATTGAAATTTGAAACTAGCTTTCCACCCGCAGCTTCACCCGCGCAGTCAAAGAAAAATCCGCATTGTTCCCGTTCCCGTGGGATTTCCGGAATAAAACCTATTCTATTTCCCGGGGTAAAAAATAGCCTATGTCCTTTCTCGGGTATCAAAATATCTTTATACTAGGGATGTAACGATACATGATTTTGCCGATACGATACCGATACCGATATTTGTAGTAATGTATCGGCGATACCGATACCGATACCGATATCGATGGCTTGGTAGAAAAATAAATAGTGAATTATGCATAAAAAGTTACCAACATTTAACAGAGACAACTGTTAATCGTATTCTTTTAAATAAAAATGCCAAATCAAAAAACAACAAAACCATTTATTTTAGTATTATTATTTTACGAAGTCAGTTAAACTTTAAATAATACACATGTATGTGTATCAGTACCTAATAAAAGTTTACTATTGGTAGAGTTTTTTCAGAAAACAAAGTGCGCACGCGCGGGCGGCCTCCCGCATCGTTCATTGGGCGCGGGTTTTTGAATTATTTGATATCAAAAAAATTGGTTGTTTGTAAAGTAGGTTTACGATCGAGATGTTTACGTGATAACATAATGCAGTGGCAGCGCTCGAGATGAAACGGGAGATCGGTCCGTCTCTCTCTCGTTATACCTGCGATCGCGCTCGTGAGGTTTTGGTGTGACACAAGTTTATGAACATGTCACCCGACTAAAACGATTTTAAAAACGTTATCACGTTAAAAATTAAAAAAAAATTCAAAATTATTTCTTTCTTTCCTTTACATAAACAAATTTGTGATTGGAACACTCCTAGTAAGCAAATAAAATGCTTGTGTCAGGAGGTTCCGCTCTTCCTTAACACTATTACAGAAACAGAAATAAAACAATATGAATGAATACAATGCAAAAACATAAAAGAAAAGAAAGAATTTAATAAAAAAATATCGGTATCGGTTAATTTATTATCGGCGATACCGATATATCGGCTTGCCGATATATCGGCCGATATATCGGTATCGGTATCGGTATCGTTACATCCCTACTTTATACCAAATTTCATGCAATTTGCATGAAATTTGGTTCAGTAGTTAAGGCGTGATTGAGTAACAGTCAGACAGACAGACAGAGTTACTTTCGCATTTATATTATTAGTATGGATTAACCGATGATGAAATCGTATCAGCTGCTGGGCAGAAGAAAATACATCATTACTATTTACTATTACAAATCCTAACTAAGATCTCAGTTTAATGGCTATACTGACATGACATAACAGATCAAGTAATCTAGTATTTATGTTTATAATGTTTTAGGTTTATTAAGATAATAATTGCCTAATTTGTTTTTTTTCTGGGAAATAAATGAGAGAAAGAAACAAAAAAATGTTATCAAATTTTATTTTAAAATCAACCACATATTCAACCCATTGATAGTGATATTGTATGAAAGTTGAAACTGGCGGTTTGTTTTGAATTTAAATATACGACAAAAACTTATCAAATCTATGCATCTGCATCATAAAAACATGTTTAGTAAGACGTTTAGATGTATCAAAACATTTATTAAACCAATGGAAAGTTATCTTCAGTAAGATTTTGCATAATTTGCGCTTTTACTTTCATATGAACCGGTCAATATGCAACCTGATGAATAATTACAGCATCGACTGAATCTAAATTAATCAAGCTTTATCGATTTATTTTTGTATGTTGTGTTTTCATTTCTAAACTTTTAGTTATATAAGTAATATGTATTGCTGTATTTTTATTTATTGCCATGAAAATCAAATCGAAAAAAAAATATAGACAATGTGAAAGTTTAATTAAAAGGTTTATCACAAACAAAGGTTTCTTTATTTAGCATATTATGTATGTAAGTATTAAACTGGTTCTTAGCTACATCACTGCTAAGTATAATCAAAATCCGTTCAGAGGTATTCGTGTGAAAGAGTAACAAACATACATACGTATACAATCAATCAACCTTTCCCGTTTACAATATTGATAGGAATAGGTATCACCACCAACATTTTGAAATAATTGAGGGCGTTTCTTTATCAAATAAATTGAACTAAATAGTACCAAATTCATATTTCACCAATAAACTAAGATGAAAATGAATTTGTTCCCAAAAAAAAAGTATTAGTTAAGTTGCCATGTATTCAGTTATTATTAAATTCTATTATTTAAATCATAAAAGGTATTAAAAATTGTACCTATAATAATACCATTATATAATACATATACCAATATATAATAATACCATATATAGAAATTGCAAAATTGCAATACACAATACACACTCAAAAGAAGGGAGTTTTGATTATAGCGACATCTATGATCATTTGATTTAGTTTAGTCGTGCTATCCGCGCAAACCGCTGTGTGAAGTGAAACACAAGTCGACCGCATGCCACGGGCGACCTCCATTTTGATTTTACGTCAGTTGTCATTTCTCATGTCAACTCAACGTGGTCGAGCTTAATATTTTTGTTGATTTTATTTTAAATAATAATGTCCATGTTAGCGGAGCCCCGTCGAAGACAACGGGTAATAAACCTACGCGCGAAGAATAATGCTTGGAGTAATGACGCGAACAAATTTGGCCAGCGTATGTTAGAGAAAATGGGATGGAGTTCTGGAAAGGGGTTAGGTGCAAAAGAAAACGGAATTGTGGAGCATGTAATCGCTCGGTACAAGAATGATGAGAAAGGTTTGGGTTATGAAGACAAAAACGATCAGTGGACCAAACATGAGGATGATTTCAACGCATTATTGGCTAATTTATCAAACGGTAAGTTAACCTCTCAATAATTATATAAATATATAGTATACAACTTAAATTTTTGAAATTGTCTAGTTATTGTACATTTTAGTAGCACAACTCTCTATTTGTTTTAAAAATATGTAATTATAGGTTCTTCAGGTTTTTTTATAAGACATTTATATGAGGATTTCTTATGTAACAGACACAAATTCATCATTTCATAGAAATAGTTATACAAATAAGTAATATCTTAAAATGTTGTTTATGTATACATTTTAGCTCTTAGCATCTGATGCTAAAATTATAGTTTACTCGGATATTGCCATTATTCATAAGGATATTATAAATTGTTGGTTGCATCTATGATTAGGCATAAAAAAAGAAATTATGATACATCGCTAAACAAGTCAAATGTTCTAATCATTATTAATAAAGTTTTTTTTTTCTTTTAGACAAAGACTCGGGAAATGAAGTGTTACACAGTGGAGTATCCTTAGAAAAGAAATCGAAAAAAAGCAAAGCCAGGATTCATTACCACAAATTTACCAGAGGAAAAGATATATCCCGTTACAGTGAAAAAGACTTAGCAAATATCTTTGGTAAAAAGAGTTTTAAAAATAAAAGTGAGGATGTAGAAGAAAATGTCAAAGATGAAGTAGAAACAGCTGAAAAAGTATTTACAGAAAAGGGCAGCATGGAAGATTACTTCAAATCTAAAATGGCCGCTTTGAAATCAAAGAATAAAATCACCCCTTCATTTAACGATAATAGTAATGATAATTGTGATTTCGCATTCAGAGGGTTTTCTTGCGCTAATGATGATGAAAATTCAAATGAAAACACTGAAAATAATTCTATAAACACAGTGGAGAATCAGGAAAGTAGCCAAGATAACAATATTGAGGAAATTCCTAAAAAAGTGAAAAAGAAGAAATCAAGAAATGAGGAACCTGTCTCTGGTAATGCAAATAATGAAACTGATTATGTTTTCCAAGGATTTTCATGTTCTGATGCAGTAGGTGATAATGACAGTAAAACCAACTTGCCCACAGATTCAATAGACTCAATTTTACCTAAAAAGAACAAGAAAAAGAAGAAAAAAGCTAAAGACAATGAAATAAATGTCGAGGAGAATATCACTGAAGATATGAAATCGAAAAAAGGAAAAAAGAAAAAGAATAAAGATATTAATTCTGAATTTGATAAATCATGTTTGGAGGAACAAAATATTGATGATGAAGGGGCTCCCAAAAAGAAAAAGAAAAGAAAAAATAAAGATTTATAACATATTGTTTATCTCTCTCTGCTTTTAATTGCTGTCTTTGTAATATTATTTCACATGCCACAAATTAAAATAATTACTTCAATTTATATTAGTAAAATGAAAAATATTAATTTTTCTACGTTGCTTATATAATATAAGTTAGAACATAATTTATCCTAATACTAATTCCGAACACAATTTTAAATTATTAGAACAAAATACGTTAAGGTAAAACTAAAAAGTTAGTACGTGAATCCGATCGCAAAGCATTTACGGATGACGTAATGATAGGGGACGCCTCGTGTTCTGTGGGCGGCGGCATGCACGCCGCCATTTTGTTCACAACAGTTTGCAATAAATTTGCGTTCGTAGTTCAGAAATAAATAATTATACGTTTAGTAATGTTAAAAAATAAAAATAATATATCACTTTTATCTATAATTCTGAAATAAGATTCGTAAATGCAATGTGTCAATATGTCATCTAAAGTAAATGTCAAGTCAAGTGTCAAACTTAAATCTAACCAAAACACGTGGATTGTGGAATAAATTAATGGAAAAGTAAGGAAAAAATATACAAAATAAGTGTTATTTGATATCATTCGGATAATATACACACATTATGATAATTCAAGAAGAAAATGAAATGCCTATGGAAGCCCCTGTCATACATGAAAGTTATAATGTTATAAATAAATGCGATAACAATGAAAAACAAAACAAAAGTTCAAAATCCAGAAAGCGACGTAAAAGCAAGAATGATTTGGAACCAAGTTCTCTTCAGAGTGAAATTTCAACCTCAAATTCCACAGAAATAAGTCAAAATGACTTAGAAGAGCTACGGTCCGTGTATAACAAGTGTAAAGCAGTTATTAAGAAAATTGAGACCAAGTACGGTCACTTACTGAATAATGATGATAGTTCCAACTCCGAAACCGATCGAAATATTGAAACCAGTAAGTGTGAATGTACATTTAACAAAAAAATTGTTTTTGATGAAAATGGACAGCAAATTACACAAGAATTTGTGCCAGATATGCATATTTGCCCTAAAAGCCAGAAATTCCATCCTTCTACAGCAACACCAACTAAGTCGAGGTCCAATGTTCAAAGAGAGGATGAAAACTTTCTTGATTCACTTCCAGGTGACATAAAAATTCTCTGTGACATATTAAAGGACCCCAATATAGATATTGTGTATAGAAATAAGGTGATTGAGAAAATAAAAATATTACGATTAGACAATTTTAATACCATGCGATTTGATAGAAAGTTGTTAATAGAAAGTATGAAGTTAAAACCAGAAGAATTTATTGAATTCAAGGGATCTAATTTATCATCACTACCTGGATATCCAACAAAACCAAGTGAAGAAGGTGAAAAGTAACATTGTTCCGAGAAATTAATGTAAAGAATTATATCTGGGAAAATGGAATAAAGAACAATCTAAGATCATTTGACGATCACATATTTGACATGTTTTTAAAACCAAGAATTTAGGCAACAATTGCTTTTGCAACTTATTTATGTAATAAAATGTTACAACACATTTTACAACATGAATATTGTTGAAATCCTGTATTTTTATATAAGTAAGAATATATTAAAGGAAGTGCCTTATAATGCTGTTTTTTATTGTGTATCTTCTCCAATTTTATTTCTTTCCTAAACCTAGAAAGGGAATATGTTTTCCCTTTTATATAATTTTACAAGCTAATAATGGCCACGGCTTAAATAAAAGTAACCAATGTTAGTTGCTAAAGATTATTCTGATGTATAAATATTCAACATTTTACAATGAAATCAATAAATTAAATTAAAAGCGTCAATATTTATTCATTCATCTTTGGTATTAACTACTTTTTGAAATGTTTAATTCCATTAGAAAATCATCCTACTTCTTGTTTGTCATATTCCCGAACATTGACACTAAGCTATTTACTCAAACTCAAACATTTATTTATTCAACTAGACTTCTTCTAGAAGCACTTTTGAAACGTCATTAGCTACATATTTTTAACATTTACCACCTCACAATTGCTAAGTAAGCTAAAAGCTTGTACTTTAATTTATATTTTTTAACTGATCTATCTTATAAATATTCATACATGTATTATATGAGAAACGTCCTAGGAAGACGCAATTTTTATATTTTCATTAGAAGTAATGATTGAAGCAGTGCCCTCTGGCGTAATAGTCAAGTACTAAGCACTGCTTGGCGCCACCTCTAGTTTCATACCTCTTCTAAACATCTTTATAATTTGTATATTATGTAAAATTATGTACTGATGTTAAAATTTAAATAGCGATTAAATTATACGTCATGCAAGCATACATTTTAACACAACAAGATAGAATGTCCATTGTTTTTCGAATGACAATATTAGCTCTACTCGCATATTTAATACAATTTTTACTCTATATCTTCATTGTAAGAGTTATATTTGTGTGTTGTGGTATTCTGGCATGGTTTTTGTTGGCTCGTAAGCGGAATAATGATGTCTTCGCATTCCACGTTTTGCGTACACGGCATTGTAATTTGAACGACAGATGTAGGTAACCGGGGGACCGTCTGATGGTTTACGAAGTAATATACATAGTATGAATCTTAGTATTATGTATTTAAAATACCTACGCTGTCTGCGTTTAAATTAGAAAACAATAGATTAGAAGGAACGCCGGTTAATAGGTCAATAACCTATTTAGATTTTGTTAACGATCAAATTGTAAGCATATTTTAGACTTGAAAGTTTAAGAAACGAAATAACTACGTACCTACTATAGTAATATCAGTCATGAGTAATTACTGGATTTATTATTGACTAGCGGTCCGCCCCGGCTTCGCCCGTGGTACATATTTCGCAATAAAAGGTAGCCTATGTTCTTTCTCAGGGTCTAAAGATTATCTGTGCCAAATTTCATCAAAATCGGTCCAGTAGTTTATGCGTGAAAACCATACTTACATACATACATACATACAAACCTTTCCTCTTTATAATATTAGTATAGATTAACGCAAAATTAAGTAAACACTGGACCATGCAAATTGCAAATATGATTTACCTACGCTAAATAGAGTTCATTTTTAAATGCGCTTTATTTACCGTAATGCTTAATTTTTATATACAATTAATAATTTAATTATAGGTCATGAACGTTACTACTTATATTTTTACTCTACAAAAATAAAAATATAACGCGATGCTCATGAATGCTGACAAGACGATAATGCTAAATTAATGTTTATACTTTATTGTTTACAATCTTGACCGTGCTTAATTTCGAAATACGTAGGTATCGCTATAGATAAATCTAGTTTTTGTCACATAACTGTTTAACTACCAGCTTCCCAGATTAAATCTCTCATCCCAACTTCTAAAGTAACTAGATATCCTATCACATCATGTTACATAAAGGCATTCCTCATAGTCGCAGTAGGTATTATGTGACGTTCGCTAAACCGAAAACAAATAAACTTTTGTGTCGAAGTACCGTACTCCGTGTCGCTCTTATTGTAATTAACACATAGTACTTTGAACTCCGATACCTGAGTTGCTGAGTAGGCTGTACAACATAATGTCGCGGGACCGCGTCACAGTAGGTCGCGCGCAAACCTTACATACTCGTATAGAATATAAACATTACGGGATAGTGTAAAACCTATTCGTAATTGTTTATTAATTAGTGTCTAGTGGTTTTGCACGATCATGAAATTGGATAATTATGGATTTTTCGAAAAACTACAGGTGGGTTTTGATTATTTTCTCAATAATGTGTTGTGTTCGATAAATATTACCATTCATAATTTTTTGTTAATTAGGTAGTAGGTACAGTTTGGTGTGATCAAGTGTCTTTGTATCGAGTAACAATAAACTATTCAAATAAGCATAGGTTTAACGTAAGAGCTAATAATTGAATGCTAATAATTTATAATTAATGTCGATGTGTATTAAATTTATCTTAATAACTGTCTGTCGTGCAATTAATCTACATGCATAATTCAGCGTTTGTCAAACAGTAGAAACTTAATGAAAATAATGATTGATGATTTATTGGAAAATTCTATTAATTAAAGATCATTCAGATGATAAAAAGATTGGTGAATAGCATCGGGTTTGGATGAAAAAGCATCTATTATGTTAATTGATAGTCTATTAATGTTCAATAAGCTTGATGGTATAATGTTTTCGTAATTAATATTTATTGGTATAATTAATACGCGCCTTAAATTTTCAAGAAAATGACCTCTTGGGTTGTAAATCGTTCTCTAATAGAAATGAATTATTATTTGAAATTTGAAATTTATTTAAAATTTGAAAATTCAAAATATGTAAGTAGAATTAATAATAAATAGAGAGATAAAAATACCTAGATACGAAATTATTTTTTTACAGTTGTTAGTATATTATATTCATGAACTAGCGACCCGCCCCGGCTTCGCACGGGTGCAATGCTGATACTAAATACACTACAGAAAAACTGTGAACGTTGTATATAAAAACATAGCGGCCCGGCGGGGCCGGTACCGCCGCAAACGCTACGTCCCGCAATTTTTCAATCTGTAATATCTTCGAAAATATTCACTTAAATCATACGGTGTAAAGTGCCATATAGATCTATATTAAATGAACAACGTATTCAAGGTATTTAATTGGTTAAGGATTAATGCTGTATTGGTGAAAATCGCTTCGAAAATTAGCTTTTATTTGTCGTAAAAAGTAAATGACAAAAATTTTTTATTGTGGGTTATCCATAAGAGATAGACATATAGGGTAATTGCGCCTGTTCGCGTCCACTTAGTGCAGTTGGAAACTTTGAAGGAGAAAATAAAAATGTGCTAGAACAAATTTCAACTCAAAATTTATGTAACGTGTTCATTACATAGTCTATTTTAAGATTTACTTTCAATTGTGTTGGAAATATCATGTGGTTTTTATTTATCTAGACAAATAGCAGAATTAGGCGTTTTACCCAGTTCGCGTCCAAAAATTCCAGTTTGCGTCCACCCGTGGACCAGTTCGCGTCCACCAGCTTAGAAAAGGAATTAAGAGTGTATTGGGTGATATTTTATCAGATAAATGCAAATAAAAATTAGATTTTAATAAATTATTTATTTACGAATATAGTTATTTAATAAAAACTGGCCAAATGCGAGTGGCACTCGCACACCGAGGGTTCCGTATTAACCTGTTTTTTTTTCATATGTTTTAACTGTAAATGATTATTTTTTCAATGTTTCCCTTATTTGTGCTATAAGACATTGCTTCGTACCAAACTTCAAGTGTCTGTGTTCACGTAAAGTACCCTGTAGGTTTTGATTCCTTGCGAATGTAGAAATTTGCGAAAATTTGCAGCATAAACGGCTGTATCTTTTGATTGCTTTGGTTTATAAGTTTGATTTTTTCACTGCTTCAAGGGACCGTAGACTTGAGTATTCAATATAAATTTCAGCTTTATACCTCCACGCGTTACTGAGAAAAAGGGTCTTGACAGAAAGACAGACCGGCAGACGGACATACAGACGGACGGATATCAAAGTGATCCTACAAGGATTCCGGTTTTTCCTTTTGAGGTTCGGAACCCTAAATCAACATATTATTAATATAATTCACTGTAAGGAAACTGGAAAAACTTATTTATATTTATCTTCTCATCAATAATAGAACTAAAAATTAACAAAAAACAAAGTTACGTTATGTAAATAAATAATAATCAGTTCTATTAAGATTACCTACCTACCCTATTTTTTAGTTTGTAATGAATTAAATTTCTTTTTTGTTTATATTATTTTCTTAACCACAGACTTATTGACTCTCATTCTCAAAGATACTAGTCTCATTCTTAGAATACCCATTTTAAAATGAAAAAATAGCATAAAAATTAGCTAATTTGAATGAAAATTTTAATTATCAACTTGTAGTCTTTGTCAAAAATTTACAATCTATTTTAAATTACATATTTTAACAAACAATTCATTGCTACGTAATGAAAAACAATGTGGACGCAATATGTTCTATTATTATGCACTATAGGTATAGTTTGCGGCCACCGTGGACGCAAAATGGAAGTTGTACAAATTCGGTGTAGTAATTCGCGTCCACCTTATTTTAGCTATTAATTGTAAAACAAATTAGCTGATTTATAATCCATACTATTCCATGTTTTGTTAGCAAAGTAAAGAAACAGTTACATATTCAAAAATTCACATTTAACAATAAGATACTTACCGTCAAACGCGACGCTGCGCACTATTTTTTTCTCAAAATCCCGCGCGTTTTAGCTTTCTCGTTTAATAGCCAAAATTAAATATTTTTTTTAAATAGGATAGGCGGTGCGCAGGCATATTTTGAATATGTGTGCATGTCTCTTATACATTGAAGTATTATCGGAAATTTTTCTTATTACAATTTTACTTAAAGTATACTTATTTTCGTGAATTTTCTAAAAGATATCCGCAAAATGGACGCGAATAGGCATGTGGACGCGAACAGGCGCAATGACCCTACCATCGCGGACTTTTCTGTTGACCTTTTCAATATGTATAATACTTAGTACATTATTTTGATTAAACTCGTAGGGTTCAGCCTGCGTTTGCAATATAAGCGGAAACAATGTAATTTTTTACGACATCACATTAGAAACCTCAAAAATAACAGTACTTCTCCACTATTTAATGGATGTTATTATACATATAAACCTTCCTCTTGAATCACTCTATCTATTAAAAAAAACCGCATCAAAATCCGTTGCGTAGTTTCAAAGATTTAAGCGTACAAAGGGACATAGGGACATAGGGACATAGGGACAGGGAAAGCGACTTTGATTTATACTATGAAGTGATGAAGAGGGCATTCTGAATATTTTTTACTTCTACATTCCACAGAACCATCGCAAAATTACTCCTGAAATTGAAAATCCAACCACATTAATATTATAACCTAAATAAAACTATCCTAGTCACATCTAAGCTTTTATTTGATAACACTAGTGTTCTCAGACTTCACTCCTACTGTACGAACCTACAGGTACATCCTAATATCGTGATATTAAATTAATATTTTCATACTCTTCAATTAACATTCCAAAATATTGCCCACATATACCTACATAGTTGCACATATAGCGTGGGCTGTGTGCGTAGGCTTAGTGTTGCTTGTCAATAACATATTTGATTATGCACGTCTTTACACTATATTATATAATATGTACTTTATTTGTGTGGTATTTCTTAAACACGTAGGTAGATCGAGGTTTGCGTTTTTATTTACCATTTAAAATTGGAGTTACGATTTCTATAACGAACGATTTTTGTGTATATTTTTACCAGATAGTTACAACTTACGAGCCGTCACTTACACCAGAGAATACTTAATAGTAGGCAGTAGCTTACACTTGAAACTTTCATCTTTATATAATAAGTGATTAGTTCTCAATAAAGGTAAATAATTCAGTCATTTATATTGAGAAACCTGAGTACATAGAGCTAGAAGCTTCATTCAGCTCTAGATAAACTAAAACACAGAGCAGCGAAATTAGAGAACTCAGAGCACACCTGTAGATAACATTCAGAGAACATATTGACTTTGCAATCTGTTTTTTACTAGAGATGCACGTGTAGAGCTGTGATAGAGCTGTCAAGATCGATTTAAAGAACTACTTCCCACATAATTGCAGCTTTTTTTATTAACACGCTTTTATTGGCTTTACCTGTCCGTCTGTATTTTTGTATGTAATCGACTCTTTAGACTCGATTTTGACCCAGATTAAACGGACATTTAATTCAAACGTTGTAAACATATCAAGGAACGGTGACAACTGACAATACAATAATTTCACAAGAATTTCTTTTGATCCAATTTCCAACATATCTTTCTAGTAAATCACTAAGTCCATATATTTTCAGTGTCACATATCCAATGCCATATATTTAACATTGGTAATAAATTAGGAAGCGCATCTCAACCAGTCGCAATCTGCTTATTGTCTTACAATAATTTCTTAATACGTCACCGAGGTTCTTCACTGGCTTCTTAGCATTCCTACATATACGTATGAACAAGGATAACTATCTATTACAATTTCTTAAGGTACTTATATTCTCTTCTTTATAATATTACTAGCTGTCCCGGCAAACGTTGTTTACCTTATTCTTAACACTTGGGGGTATGAGAAATAGATGTTGGCCGATTTTCAGATCTACCTAATGTGCCCGCAAAATTTCATGAGAATTGGTCCAGCCGTTTCGAAGGAGTATGGTACTTAACTAACATTTTGACACGTGAATTTTATATATAGCGGATATAGGAGAGATAAAGCAGCAAATTTTCTTATTAATAATTTTCTTTTGAAACTAGTAATAATAACGTAACTACCAGTAATTGAAACAGTACAAAAAATGATCGAGGTTCTTTTATTAAAATCTGAAAACGAATATGATAATTTTATATCGAGATCTACCGCAATCAAAAAGCTACACATTTTACCATAATGAGCAGTGAAAATTGCACTCAACACATACCTACACATTGCATACCTAGTTAGGTAGCGTACCATCAAAATGCAATGATTCAGGCAGATTGCGATATGCATCTAGGTGTGTCAGACCACTTCTGACCGTGAGAAATCGCCTTCAAAGGCCATGTTTATGCTTTATAGTTTATATACTATTACTATCCTATATGCAAGTAAACGTGAAAGTTTCAAGGCGTAAAGTGATTCTAGACTAATGAGATATAATGTATAACAAGATTTTTCACACTCGTGAGTATAGGAAATGAAATAAATGTTATTTACTATAGGTATATTGCTACAGTACAATTTAAAAGGTTTTCTTTCATGGCTAAGTACAAACCAATAAGAAAATGTTAAGAAATATTATTAAGTACCTATGTATGTTTTTGTTTTAGTATAAATGACACAATTCATTTAGATGTTCTCATTTAGTTAGTTGTGTGGGCATACAGAATCATTCATTATGCAATTATTACTCGTAATTATACATAACTCGCTATTTTGCTTGCTTTGTTAAATAAAGCCATGTGATATGGATAGATAAAACATAGATAAACACTATGCCCTCCATATTGAATCAATTTATTCACGTTACTTCAATGCAAAATAAGCAAATACTTCACACTTAAAACTATTTCATTACAGTGTAAAAACTCGTTTTCCTAATCGCTTCATTAGTTCCACAAATTCCATACATACTTATTTAGAACTAGCTTTCCACCCGCAGCTTCGCCCGCGCAGTCAAAGAAAAACCCGCATAGTTCCCGTTCCCGTGGGATTTCCGGGATAAAACCTATCCTATTTCCCGGGATAAAAAGTAGCCTATGTCCTTTCTCGGATATCAAAATATCTCTATATGTACCAAATTTCATGCAAATTGGTTCAGTAGTTAAGGCGTGATTGAGTAACAGACAGACAGAGTTACTTTCGCATTTATAATATTAGTATGGATATTAAGGCCCAGTATACACCTTTATTAGTTCAGTTTTGACATTCATAACAAGTGCGTTTATTTATAAACTAACGGTATGGCTAGAATGTATTTTACTGAGCAGAAAGGTGGTAAAATAAAGGTTCGTCTATAAACAGTGCAGTTTTATGGCATCAATAATAAACTACTGCACTTAACATCCGGTAGCCGATAAAATATTATATCGCATTATACTGACTTGAAGGCTTCTAAGCAATGTGCGTTTGTTATTCTTGGAAGAAAGATTGCAAATGCACTTTCACATGCGTATGTTTAGCTGACTTTACTAAAAATGGTGGACGATTTTCTAGTTTTTAACTTTTTAGTAATGATTGGATCACTGCAACGTCTCTCACCATTCTCTCACAAATTCGATGTTATGACACAAAAACAATATTAAAGCTATTATGTATAAACTTAGCGATGATACATCTGCGTATAATGACCATCATAAGATGATGAGGTACTACGTAGATGTAGTAAGATGCTCATTAAAAATACTTTGTTAGTTCACAATTTCCACAATCGGTCATGCTGCGTCCGTCTCAATTGTGCAAGCAAGGAATCGTGTCCACGATCCGTGTTCAAAACCAAATCTTTACGCCCAAATAGTTTCAATGCAATGTTTAAGTCACGTTAAGACATACCCCGTACCATGATGTCTTGAGCAGTATTATTTCCAGCCCTATATTAAGTCGTCTAACGCCGTCACTTTTCCAAACTGGAAATAATACTGCTTAAAGAAATTGTGGTGGACCTCCAGTTCTCAGTACATTATAATTGAATAAACATGATAATGGATATCAAACCGCTTTGTGATTCAACACAATGCACGGTTATTGTACGATACCGGATTCGTTGAAGACCTCGAAAGCAATCTCCATTAGTATTGGAAGTAGACGTTAATCAATATTCAAGATACTAGTAGTTACATGTCTTTATTTTGAGTATTAGCTTTTTAAACGACCAGTCGTTAATAATAACGTTGGATAAAGTTAACTAGGTATGAAGTTGATATTGTATGATTATCACACAAGTGATCCTGTAAACTATGGGCTTTAATGTTATATGGCTCATTAGTTAGGTAGTTTGCTTGCGTAGATATAGCCTATACATCAATATAGTATGGGTACCTAGTTATACTTAGTGCTTTTAATGGTTCTTCAGAATTCTTCTCCTATAGATGTAAAATTTAAACTTAAAAGTTGCACTTATTCTTGGACAATTAATACCAATGTATTCAATTGAAAAACTAGGTCAACGTCAAGTACATAAAGCTTTAGCACCTTTTATATTATTATGTATTGGATTTATTTATTAACACAGGATGTGCACAGCTGTCCTATATGTTCAAGTATCACGTTTCATGCAGCATTACCACAGGCATTACTATCTAGAAAGCTTACTAGATTAACTTCTTATACATTCATTCTTGGTAATTTGATATCTGGTTCATACAAAAACAACCGTGACAAGATTTTGATGGCTCTCAATCATAATTTGTCGTACCCGTTTGTCGCTCTTTCACGCCTAAATGATCGGATTTTGATGAAATTTAGTTTCGATCTCCGATGTTATTGTTATTCGATGAATATTTAATTTCGAAGTTTCATATAAAGGATATGATATATCACGCAATAAGCACGCAATATATAGATCGGTGCTTATTATATTATTAGGCGCGGTTTGTTAATAGTTTTTTTTAGTATTCATAGGATTGAAACATATTTTATCTACATACCGTAATCATGACGATACTAATTCGATTTTATTTTACACTTTCCCTTATTATGAATCTTTTTGATGCTCTTAGAGTTTAGTTCTTGTAACTATATTTTTCTTGCTACTTACAGTCACGCAAATTATTTCAATTTTTCAAGTATTAACCTAATTTTCCTTTTTTTTCAGACGGCAGAACGTAATTCCGGCTGGGAAACACACAGGGTGCGCTTAAACAGAGTGCCAAGTTATGGGTTCGGTATCGCGGTGTCGGGGGGTCGGGATAACCCCCATTTCGCCAGTGGCGACCCCTCCATCGCCGTGTCTGATGTTCTAAGGGGGGGACCCGCGGAAGACAAATTACAGTAAGTTTTGATTTTAAATGCGAATACATCTTGAAATAAAAGAAGATGCGAATTAAGTAAATGCGATTTATTAAGTCGGACGAAGGTCTGACGTTTCAAAGACTTTACATTGAGCATTGTCAAGGGCAGATAATATACAAGTATAATAAAAGAAATGCGACTGCATTTAAAATATATAAAAAAATGTTTCCTTTCCTACAGAGTAAACGACAGAATAGTATCCGTGAACGGGGTCCCACTAGAAAACGTTGAATACGCGAGAGCAGTGCAAGTGTTAAGGGAATCAGGGGCCACAGTGTCGCTGGTAGTCAGACGCCGGGCCCCCGCGCCGCCCCCCACCGCACCAACCACCATAAAGCTCGCTCTGTCTAGGAACGGGAAGAAGGAAGGTTTGTAACAAAATGTACAAAAAACAATGTTGTGTGTGTTTGTAAAAGATATGTCTTCAAAAGTCCTTAGTTCAGTTACAGGTGTATCTTTAGTATTATTCTTTTCAGATGATGCATTTACCTTGAACAAATCACTTGCTGATTCCGGTTGATTTTAAAATTTAATTAAAACCTTCTTGTTCTGTTAGCATTCATATAATTAAATTAACTTGTTACACATTTCAGCCGAGTCTCTTAGACTACATTTTTATAAGATTCCTTTTTTCCAGATTTCGGAATAGTACTAGGATGCAAAATATACGTCAAAGAATTGACAATGCGCGCGAGAGAACAATTGAACCAAGCAGGGCAGGGCCTCTGTGAGGGAGACGTGATTTCTCGTATAAATAATACACCAGTGACTGACGCAATGACGCTAAAAGAAGCGAAAAAGTTAATAGACTCGTGTAAAGATCGATTGAATTTGGTGGTCACGAGGGAACTAATTAGAGAAGAAACAGTCAGTAATGGAAACTATCAGAATAATTACAGTAGTTTAGGTAAGTCATTTGAAGCTAAATTACATTTTTTTACTATTGAACAGTACTCAAATATATTTCCATATTTTGAAGATTCATTTGGTAGATTTAAATTTTGGTAACTACCTACGTCTTGTTCAAATGGCACTATTATATTATATTTTTTGTTATTATCAAATCGACATGTTTATCTAATACAATTAATAACATTCATAAGAGAAAAAGGTCATCAATAGAAAAATAACCCAAGTCTATGTGAAGTCTATACTAATATTATAAAGAGGAAAGGTTTGTAATTATGTAATTATTTATGGTTTTCACGCATAAACTACTGGACCGATTTTGATGAAATTTGGCACAGACAATCTTTAGACCCTGAGAAAGAACATAGGCTACCTTTTATTGCGAAATATGTACCACGGGCGAAGCCGGGCCGGACCGCTAGTTGTTAATAAATAAACTCCATTATTTACAGAAGCGACACCAATAAACTCATACCCGAACAATAGTGGGGAATCATTATCCTCCCCATACTCCAGCAGTGGCCAGAACTTATACGTAGCGGCGCCGGTGCGAGGTGCTGAGAACAATAGACGAGGTCCCATGTCTTTGGAAGGTCATGATCAACCACCACGGCCACCTCCTCCTAGAAATGATGGTAAACATAACCTAATAATACTAGAAAAAACACCTAAACTTCCTAATATTAGGAAAAATAATTAATCTGCAATATGTTTCAAGTATCAAAATAACCATGATACAGATGCAAATTTAATTTAATGTTAATCGACTTATTTATTTTTAGATTACTATAGCAGTCGAAGACAGTTGTATGAAGAAGATGGCATGACTAATCAAAGGAATAAACCACCGTTAGTACTTTTACCTTATAGTTTACGTATATCGTCCTAATGGTCAGTTAGACAAATACCATTTTATCGATATTAAAACTTTTACTGAATATACACAATATATGTACTATTTCAAGATTATTAATAAGGTCACCCAAGGTGCTACACTAGGTCCAAATTTATTCATAATCTATACAAACGGTGAACTACTTCCTATAAGCCTAAACTAATCAAATACCATTTCCCAACTTGTAATTAAACCAAATTTTATTATGTTTTAGAAGCGAGCCGCGGCTTATAAGCTTCCAGAAGGAGGGGTCTGTGGGTTTACGGCTCTGTGGTGGAAATCGTTCAGGCGTGTTTGTATCGGGCGTGCAACCTGCCAGTCCCGCTGCGTTGCAAGGACTTACTCCTGCTGATAAAATACTCAAGGTAATATTAACATAACTAAATTCTGGATAGAACTTGATCTAAAATTTTAAATCTAATTAAATTATATTTTAATGCATAATTAATGAAAAAGCAAATATTTATATTGTAAAATTGTGTTGATTGGTGAAGCGGCTTTCAAGATTACCCAAGCCTCTTTCCAGTTACCTCATTTATACATTGATTAAAGTATAATAAAACAATAATTCTTCTAGGTAAATGACATGGAAATGAAAGGAGTAACAAGGGAGGAAGCAGTACTATTTCTACTGAGTTTGCAAGAACGAATCGATCTCATCGTACAACACTCGCCTGAAGAATACAACGCAGTGGTTAGCGGACAAATGCGTGAGTATTTTATGTTATCAAAAGACTGTAAAAACTTTTTACATAGTTAATTCACATTATTCATTAACATAGCCAAAAATCTGATTATTCTGCGATGATTTGAACCAGCGTCTATCGTTCTTTAAGTACGGGACTCAATCGATACAGCTATTTAAGTGCCTGTAGCTGTATCGATTAATGAATATATAAGTGCCGCACTTATATATTCATTAACATAGCCAAATTTATACTTGTTCAATACTTGTTGCAGGAATATGATTTTCCCTTAGATTTGATTTTTTTTTTCACGTGACAGCTAAAATGATGAGTTAATAAATTGTCCATATTGTCTTCTTATTTGCTCTTACAAAGCTTAGAAACACTACGAAACAATGATAAAAAAATTGAAAATATCAATAATTTATTCCTTCATATACATTGTACAGCATAGTAACTGAAATAGAAAACTCACAACAACAATACCACCATCAAAATAATCATTATTCATTCATTCATTATTTTTCTTCAGCTGGCGATTCCTTCCACATAAAGACGCACTTCCACTACACGGAGCCAACTGACGGCGAGATGTCGTTCCGCTGCGGTGACGTGTTCCACGTGGTGGATACGCTGCATAATGGTACCGTGGGCGCGTGGCAGGTGTTCCGGATAGGTTGGTATCGCTTTTGGTGGACTAGATGGCTTTAATTGAGGAATAATTGTAAAAATGAAATTTAGGTTCTAATAAACGTTTCCAAATATGTACTGGAGTGTCTTCTAAAGAATGAAATGGTCAAATATGTATATCAATCTCACTTTTAATAATACATACATCTTCTTTGCCACCTATTTATTTTTTCACAATTTTTAATGTTGCCAACTATTCTAAAATTAATTTGTTGCAAATAATTTCATAAATGTGTAAATAAATATTATCCAGATAAAATTTGTTTAAGGAATTCAATTTGTGTTCATTCCTGCTTACTCTTCTTTCCAGGACGCAACAACCAAGAGGTCCAAAAAGGCACTATCCCCAACAAAGCTCGTGCAGAAGAACTAGCTACAGCTCAATTTAACGCCACTAAAAAGGAAATGTCCGGGAACGATGGGAAACATAACTTCTTTAGGAGGAGAAGATCTACACACCGTAGGAGTAAGAGTTTAGGAAAGGTACATGTTCTTAATACTTAGTTAATTAATTGAAGTAACTTTTGGATTGGGAGTGGATGTTGAAATTAATGGAAAAACAGAATAAATGCCATTATAATTTGTAAACATTTTGAATAATATATAGGGTTGGGAA
Source organism: Colias eurytheme (assembly GCF_061535395.1). Classification (NCBI taxonomy): domain Eukaryota; kingdom Metazoa; phylum Arthropoda; class Insecta; order Lepidoptera; family Pieridae; genus Colias; species Colias eurytheme. Next base: position 3,377,103 of record NC_142999.1, on the reverse strand, counting down.
TGTTTCTTCTTATGGTTTTTAAAATAATGAAACAATCCATTCCGGTTTTCTTAGCTATTCCTAAATGTATTTATATTTTGGGTAAATATTGATCATGTTTTTGCAGTTCAACTATGCCTTAGAAGAGGCTCAAAAACTTATTGCTTTAATTCCCTATTTCCTACCCCTATTACAACAGTAAAATAATATTTTCAGGAACACTGGGACGAAGTAGTGCTATCGGACAGTATAAGCAAGTTCCCGGCATATGAGCGAGTAGTGCTCAAGCAACCCGGCTTTGTCCGTCCTGTGATTATTCTGGGAGCAGCAGCAGATATAGCTAGGGAACGACTGCTCAGTGAAAATCCGGATAAATTCGCTTCTCCTAGTAAGTATTGGACTTTTAGAAGGGTTTAGAATGTCTTACTTATTGTTCAGTTCAGTTGGCTGATAGTCAGCAATTCCACAAGTTTAGTAAATAATTTTGTACAGGGATAACTGAGTTAAGCTGCTCTTGTCATAAATAACCTGTTAGCAGAAATTGTGGATTTTAATCACTACTGAATACTTTAAAAGATAGTTCGATTAAGATTCCAGTCATCGATGATTGATTTTTCATGCAATAGCGGAAGACTTTAACTACAATTAATTATGTATCATGTTTAAATCATTCAAATGTATATTTATCAATATCTTTGTGCACACCAATTTTGCCAAAGTTTTAATGTCTGAAAAGTGCAGTACAACGTTTTTGAAAAATTTAATTCTTATTATCATTTACTATTTTCAGAAATGGACAACACCCTAGAAGACAATAAAACAAAATCTTCCGGCATCATCCGTTTATCTAGCATCCGAGCCATCATGGAAAGGGGGAAACATGCCTTATTAGACATCACACCAAATGCCGTGGACAGACTTAACTATGCGCAGTTTTATCCAATTGTTATATTCTTAAAAGCGGATAATAAGCATATTATTAAGTCTCTGAGATCTGGATTGCCGAAGTAAGTTCTTTGTGGTAATGATGATGAAGGTGGTAGTGATTAATGTGATGATGAAGAATATAATGATAGTGGTAATGGTGGTGTAGATGAATATGATGATTATTACGACAGTGGAGGTGGTGAATAATGTGATGATGATTGTGACAATGATGACGATGATGTGGTTGTGAATTGTGAATTTAATGGTGACGAAGGTGTTATTGATGAATGTAATGTTGAATCTGATAATGATGTTGATATAATACAATCATTGTACCAAAAGCATGTTATGTACATTGTGTTAATTATAACGTTGTTGTTGGTGATGAATGTAATTTTGAATCTGATACTGAAGACGATAGTGATGAATATGAATGTAAGGTTGAATCTGATAATGAAGATAATAGTTATGTTGATGAATGTAATGAGGATTGTAATAGCGATGATGAATATGATGATTGTGACGTTGATGATGATATTCTTGCTAAAAACAATGACAATTAACCACAGATCAGCGCACAAATCATCAAAGAAGCTGCTAGAGCAGTGCCAGCACATGGAGCGCGTGTGGGGCCACGTGTTCACGCATACGATCGCGCTGAGCGACGCGAGCGCGGCCACGTGGTACCACAAGCTGTGCGACCTGCTGCACCGCACGCAGCAGCAGCAGCTCTGGGTGTCCGAGACTAAGGTGAGTGTTCCACGTGGTACCACAAGCTGTGCGACCTGCTGCACCGCACGCAGCAGCAGCAGCTCTGGGTGTCCGAGACTAAGGTGAGTGTTCCACGTGGTACCACAAGCTGTGCGACCTGCTGCACCGCACGCAGCAGCAGCAGCTCTGGGTGTCCGAGACTAAGGTGAGTGTTCCACGTGGTACCACAAGCTGTGCGACCTGCTGCACCGCACGCAGCAGCAGCAGCTCTGGGTGTCCGAGACTAAGGTGAGTGTTCCACGTGGTACCACAAGCTGTGCGACCTGCTGCACCGCACGCAGCAGCAGCAGCTCTGGGTGTCCGAGACTAAGGTGAGTGTTCCACGTGGTACCACAAGCTGTGCGACCTGCTGCACCGCACGCAGCAGCAGCAGCTCTGGGTGTCCGAGACTAAGGTGAGTGTTCCACGTGGTACCACAAGCTGTGCGACCTGCTGCACCGCACGCAGCAGCAGCAGCTCTGGGTGTCCGAGACTAAGGTGAGTGTTCCACGTGGTACCACAAGCTGTGCGACCTGCTGCACCGCACGCAGCAGCAGCAGCTCTGGGTGTCCGAGACTAAGGTGAGTGTTCCACGTGGTACCACAAGCTGTGCGACCTGCTGCACCGCACGCAGCAGCAGCAGCTCTGGGTGTCCGAGACTAAGGTGAGTGTTCCACGTGGTACCACAAGCTGTGCGACCTGCTGCACCGCACGCAGCAGCAGCAGCTCTGGGTGTCCGAGACTAAGGTGAGTGTTCCACGTGGTACCACAAGCTGTGCGACCTGCTGCACCGCACGCAGCAGCAGCAGCTCTGGGTGTCCGAGACTAAGGTGAGTGTTCCACGTGGTACCACAAGCTGTGCGACCTGCTGCACCGCACGCAGCAGCAGCAGCTCTGGGTGTCCGAGACTAAGGTGAGTGTTCCACGTGGTACCACAAGCTGTGCGACCTGCTGCACCGCACGCAGCAGCAGCAGCTCTGGGTGTCCGAGACTAAGGTGAGTGTTCCACGTGGTACCACAAGCTGTGCGACCTGCTGCACCGCACGCAGCAGCAGCAGCTCTGGGTGTCCGAGACTAAGGTGAGTGTTCCACGTGGTACCACAAGCTGTGCGACCTGCTGCACCGCACGCAGCAGCAGCAGCTCTGGGTGTCCGAGACTAAGGTGAGTGTTCCACGTGGTACCACAAGCTGTGCGACCTGCTGCACCGCACGCAGCAGCAGCAGCTCTGGGTGTCCGAGACTAAGGTGAGTGTTCCACGTGGTACCACAAGCTGTGCGACCTGCTGCACCGCACGCAGCAGCAGCAGCTCTGGGTGTCCGAGACTAAGGTGAGTGTTCCACGTGGTACCACAAGCTGTGCGACCTGCTGCACCGCACGCAGCAGCAGCAGCTCTGGGTGTCCGAGACTAAGGTGAGTGTTCCACGTGGTACCACAAGCTGTGCGACCTGCTGCACCGCACGCAGCAGCAGCAGCTCTGGGTGTCCGAGACTAAGGTGAGTGTTCCACGTGGTACCACAAGCTGTGCGACCTGCTGCACCGCACGCAGCAGCAGCAGCTCTGGGTGTCCGAGACTAAGGTGAGTGTTCCACGTGGTACCACAAGCTGTGCGACCTGCTGCACCGCACGCAGCAGCAGCAGCTCTGGGTGTCCGAGACTAAGGTGAGTGTTCCACGTGGTACCACAAGCTGTGCGACCTGCTGCACCGCACGCAGCAGCAGCAGCTCTGGGTGTCCGAGACTAAGGTGAGTGTTCCACGTGGTACCACAAGCTGTGCGACCTGCTGCACCGCACGCAGCAGCAGCAGCTCTGGGTGTCCGAGACTAAGGTGAGTGTTCCACGTGGTACCACAAGCTGTGCGACCTGCTGCACCGCACGCAGCAGCAGCAGCTCTGGGTGTCCGAGACTAAGGTGAGTGTTCCACGTGGTACCACAAGCTGTGCGACCTGCTGCACCGCACGCAGCAGCAGCAGCTCTGGGTGTCCGAGACTAAGGTGAGTGTTCCACGTGGTACCACAAGCTGTGCGACCTGCTGCACCGCACGCAGCAGCAGCAGCTCTGGGTGTCCGAGACTAAGGTGAGTGTTCCACGTGGTACCACAAGCTGTGCGACCTGCTGCACCGCACGCAGCAGCAGCAGCTCTGGGTGTCCGAGACTAAGGTGAGTGTTTATACAAGGTGACTGGTAAGACGTCAGACGAATTTTGACAGGAGCTTCTACTCATAAAACTGAACAACTTTTGTTCTACATCTTTGCTGAATTCGTAGAAAAAAATTTGGACTTTGTATGGAAATCGGTCAGCTGATTAGCGAAGTTTCCTTACAAAGTCCAATATTTTTTTACAAATTCAGAAAAGTTGTAGTACAAAAGTTGTTCAGTTTCATGAGTAGAAGCTCCTGTCTAAATTCGTCTAATGTCTTACCTTTCACCCTGTATAGGTATAAACAGTAGAGGATTGGAGATTTTAGGTGATTGAGAGAACAGGTATCAAGAAAGATGCAGGTTCAAATCCCGTCTTAGGATAGAAATTTTGATATTTTTTTAGAAATTCAAATATTTATGAGCATTTGAATGATAACGAGAAATTAAACAATAATTTGATTTTTTTCTTGAGCTATACATCAAACAGCTTTAAATTATCTTTTGCTGTTAATTTATTTTTGATAAAGTTAACTTCTTAAAGAATATAAAATCTATACAATATTCATGCAGCATAATTTATTCTATCATTAATTCATTTCATAAGTTTAATATTATATTTTCATGTTGGTGGTTGATGGTTTATTTATTTATTGGCATTTCATTATCATATTTATTTATATGAGGAATACTGTGTACGTGTCTATCTGTTATTTAATGTTTTTATTTCGTTTATACATCAACAGAATGTCTTTACATGAAGATGGTTGCTTAAGAAGGGTGCATTTGGTAAAATGTATGTGCTATAGGATAATTGTAACTTGGAAGGAATTTGGACGCATTTGTTTTAAGACGAATTCTGAAGTGAATTAATACCAATTTATCTTTGTTATCTAAAAAAAATCACATGTTTCTTCTGCTATTATCTCAATTGCTTTATCTTCGTCAAACCACAATATAATGACTTTAACTGTACCCTTATTTTCTCTAAACAAAAACCAAAGAAAGATAAAGTGTAGTGAAGGGAGTTGATCATTACCACATTCAGAATTTCCACCAGGAACTATGTCCTCCAAATTTTTTCTATCAATCGTCGCATTATTAACCAATTTCTTTCTGTTATCTTTCGGTGTAGCACGTTGAAATGGTGTCGGATATATACTTCCCAATACCTCCCTCACCTTACCCCGCCTTCTACCCAATTTCCTATCCTCTCAAATACTATCCTCAATCTCCACAACCAATCCGTTCACCAAACATCTTTTCACCAGACACTAACACCACTAAACGTCACGAGCTGTATGACGCTAACAGAAATCATGTAGTTCCGTATTACTATTCAGAAACATTAACGCCATGCATGCCCAATAACATGTATAACATGCCTAATACTAACCCTAACTTGAATAGAAATAGACATACAATGAGCTATCCATATGTCGAAAGGCAATACCAAAGGTCAAAGAACACAAGATTACAAAACCCTAACATAAGCCCTGAACTGTCTCAAATGTTCAAGAAGAATAACGCATCGCAAACATTCAGGCCATATAGTGTTTTAGAAACTTCGTCAAAACTACCGAGCACGAAGATTCAAAGACCAACCTCAGTCCTTCCGGTGTCCGATCAGTTTAGACCGGCCTCAGCGTTTTTCCAAAATGCAGAAAAATCGAATGAGGTCCCAGAATGGAAGGCACGTTTACAGAAAGAAACACCTAAGCCGGTTCTAGAAAGGCCAGTACGACAGATCTGCAGAATACCGAATTGTAAATGTAATCAGAATCCATTTATTTATTCGGGGAGAGTGAGCGAGTCACGCACATTGCCCACAATTTCTCCAAGATCATTAAGTAAGACGAAGAATTTGTCACTTCCGACATTAAAATTAGACGAAATAGACAAAGATGACGATAAGATTGAGGTAGAAAGAGACATATCAATAAGTAAACCGATTTCTGAACAACATTTAGGGTACGTGTAAAAGGTGTTGGATACACGTTTGTGGAGTTACCAGTACTAATAAGGCAAATCTGGTTAATTTTGTATATAGTGCTTGTAAATAATAACTAAGGGTTTTTTACTCGCTTCTTATTGTGCTTATCATTAACTATCTTTTCGCTTCATATAGTAACCATTCCTAATCATAAATGTAGATATCCCTTTTATCATTTCACCCCCTTGTATCTTCCAATAATGCTCTCTTCGTTTATTTTTAGACATGTGTATATTTTTGTTGCTATTGATTATTTAGTCCCCGATTTGAGTTTTGAATTTTTAGTTTGTAATATACCCATAAACACAGTGTTATATACCACGTTTGATTAAAAAAATCAACATTCAAATAAAATAATACATAATACATACAACTAAAATTTAATAAACGAATGTTGCAATAACTTTGCATGTTGATTTTTAGTGTGAACCAATGCATTAATCATTCACAGACGCTAAACGATTTTAGTATCTGTACCTTTTGTACAATCATTCATTTGTCTTGTCTTATTACCCCATTCCATACCCACCCTCGACGCTGAACTACGAAATGGCGGGAACATTGGCTGATCAAAATGGCGGCTGCAAAATGACGTCACAGCGCCCGGAACCGTTGTCAGACGACTTCTTATTCTCAATGTCGTCGAGCACAGAGAATAGATTGTCGTATGCGTCTAGTCCTGAGAGCGATTTGGAAGTGAGTCCTCCGGCGCCGAGACTCGTGAAGTCCTCTTCGGACCCGTCCATAGCGACCACACAAGATAATATGGACCGGGATGAAGACATGAATCATATGGCAGACGCCGTTCCACCGCCTTATACGGTTGGTACAAACATTAATTGTCCTTGTTTGCTTTTCATAGAGAATGGATTGGGCATTGAATTTTTCTAACTATAAAACAAAACTGTGTTAAACTTGAAAATCGATAAGCTGTTACTTATTTCCTTTTATTCCAGGTTTTTCATATCAGTGCTCAATCCATCCTCCATTATCTATATCAATGCTTCATTCGCTGTTAAAACATTTTCATATTTAATTGTTCACATGGTTATGTCAAGTTAATTCATTTGGGAACATCTATCAACATACTTATATTTGAGACCGATAACGTGTTATATTTCTATTAACTTATCTAGTGGTTATGGCATTTTAAAACCGTACTTAATGGTTTATATATTTTAATAATTTCAATGCTATTAGTGTCCTTTGACCTAATCTTAAAAATATAAGCGTTGTCGTTCTTAAATTTCTAAAAACTCCACTTTTAAACTTGACTACAGAAACTTATTCCAACCCCTAAATTCACCACACATTTCAGCAAAGTGGCTATGACAGTAAATACGGGTTCGCATCTAACACAAACGGAACAACGAACGGCAACCACAACTTGCCCGCGAGTGAGGTGCCGTACCAGGGCAACCCGATGTCGCAGTCACCCCCACACTCGCCCTTGTATGGGACTGGTATGTGATAGAGATGTTTGTGCTGGGGAGATGATACAAATAAATGAAAAATTGCATTTTGAAGAATGATTTTAAATTTTCAATTTGAGTTTGAGTTTTGAGTAAAATATTACTATTGATTGTTAATTTTTGTATTTGTTTTTTTAAACGTCTTTTATTTTGAAAGTACGTTTCTAGTTATTTATTTTTTATTTTTCTGATAACTGTTATGTCATGCCCTAGCATACGTGTCCAGTTCGACGTTGACTTATGAGACACTATAATATATAAATTTACACTCAATTCAAATGCAATTATTCTGTATTTTTAACACAGAAGGCCGTATTAACTACTACTTTTTAACTACTTTTTTTGGCAATAAAAGTATATCTGTCTTCCTGTAGGCAGTATTAACTATAATTTTTTGACTATAAAAGAGTTTCTGTACGAAATATTAATCTTTTATTATCTTTTAATAATTACATTTTCAGTCCCTGTACTATTTTTGACTTTAAAAGCATTTCTAAACGAAATAAACTCATAATTATTATGTTATCAGTCCCCGAGCTGCCCCCGCGGCAGGTGCCGGCGGCGCGTCCGGCGGGCGGCGTGCTGCTCCCCGCGCCGCCCTCGCGCCCGCCGCTCCGACACAACCCCAACGTGAGTACTCTATAAGAGAGAGAGATATCTATCCATACTAATATTATAAATGCGAAAGTAACTCTGTCTGTCTGTCTGTTACTCAATCACGCCTTAACTACTGAACCAATTTGCATGAAATTTGGTATAGAGATATTTTGATACCCGAGAAAGGACATAGGATAGGTTTTCTCCCGGAAATCCTACGCGAACGGGTTTTTCTTTGAAAACGCGGACGAAGTCACGGACGGAAAGCTAGTTCTTTATAATTTTATATTTATAAAGCATTTGAATGCCATAAAATCAAAAATATAAATTCAAAAAAAGAGGTCGTGTTCCATCGTTACAATATTGTATTCACTGAAAAGTGCTTCATATTGGTTGAGATGGTTGTTATTAATCTCAATAGATGGCGCGCGGTGTGCCCTTAGACACATAAAACTGAAAGAATAGAATAAATTCGATCGCTCTGGCGGGTCACGAATGGCTGAGTTGGTCAGGCATCCGCCCCGGAATGGCGCGAAAGGATGCGGGTTCGAGTCCCGCCTCGTGATCGAATTTTTTCTATTCTTTATAAATTTATACTTTATAAGATCGTATACGCACTATGCGGGTAGCCGCATTGCGGGTAGCCGTCCGGCTGACCGCAAGCACAATTATGTACGTAATATTCATTTCTATGCGCACTGTGCGGTCTGCGGTAGCCGCATCGCAGTGCGCATAGAAATGAATATTACGTACATAATTGCTGCTTGCGGTCAGCCGGACGGCTACCCGCATAGTGCGTATACGCTCTAAGAGTTTGTTTGTTTGTTTGAGCGCGCTAATCTCAGGAACTAATGGTCCGATTTGAAAAATTATTTCGGTGTTAGATAGCCCATTTATCGAGGAAGGCTATAGGCTATATATCATCACGCTAAGACCAACAGGAACGGAGCAATGCGGGTGAAATCCGCACGGGCGCCGACAATATCATAACTGCAACAACTAAACTACAGTTTATTGCTAGCTCAAGTTCTGATTTCATTTCAAACTTCCATCAGTGAATATAAATTTATAAAGAATAGAAAAAATTCGATCACTAGGCGGGACTCGAAGCCGCATCCTTTCCATCCCGCCTCGTGATCGATTTTTTTTCTGTTATTTTTCAATTTATATTTATAAAGCATTTGAAACATAAAACTAAAAAATATCAATTTCAAAATCTGCATGAATTTAAAAACCTTGTATTTTAACCTAAAATAACCTCTTTTTTTAGGGCCGTCCAAGTGCCCAAGAGCGTCTATTCGGTCCCAAAGACAGCAATGGCGAAGAAACAGCTACTTATACCGCGAGACCTACTAGCATGGTCATACAGCCTACACAGGGCTCTCTGGACAGGCATAGACAACAGGTATACACCCTATATCGATAAAAAAAGAAAAATGTATCATTGATTGACCATTGATTTAACAACTTAGTTACAAAATAATACATTATTTTGAATCTGTGTGTGTTACTGTTTTTACCGTAACATTTTTTTAAAGTGTATAAATGTGTGCAAAATATTAATACCTAGCTTACCGCCCGCGGCTTCGCCCGCTGTGTCTAAAACCTAATAAATTATATAAGTACTAAAATCTTCCTCTTGAATCACTAAAACGCATCAAAATCCGTTGCGTAGTTTTAAAGATTTAAGCATACAAAGGGACATAGGGACAGAGAAAAAGACTTTGTTTTATACTATGTAGTGATTAGCCGACTCGAAGGACCATCGAAAGATTGCTATATTAAATAATCTTAATTGATAAAGAGCTAAACTATTGTTTAACTAATTAAGTATCAGTGCAATAGTAAGTACTATTTATCTTATTTTTAAATTTATTTGTTTTCATATAATAATTTGTTACCAGCAAACTTCATACGACGGCACGTCATACGACTACAGCGCGAACCAAAACAACAGTATGGGAACTTGTCGACTACCCCCCAATGCACCTGACGACCTTAAAGTTGCGCCTTCTATGTAAGTTAAAATTATTTATCTTTTACATTGTTATATTATAATTTTTTCTTCTTTCCTTGTGACAGTAACCGAATTTTTTTATCAAAAAATAATTTTGTTCAAGAAATGAGTATTTTAATTTTTGACACTGGAAAATATTCAGCAAAAAATCATGGACTAACTATACTTGAATACTTAATTTTTTGCAAAAAATGAAAATATGTACATTAAAACGTTATTTTTTTGTGAATAGTTTTTCTACTATAATATAGATAGACAATTCTTGCCTTTAGCTGAGTTTTTTTTGTACATTTTACGGGTTTTTACACGATCTCATTATTCCAATCAAATATTACTAATGCCACAGACTAATAATAATATACTACGTATACAACTAATGCCTATAATTAAAAAAAAAACTTGAATTTAGCAAAATGGAGCCCCCACCACCACCGAACCCGACCGCAATGGCCACTCAGAGTCCACAAAGGAATTCCAACTCGCACGAACACAACTCTTTAGATTACCGCCCACCTGATAATACTTACAGGTAAATATTTTATTATTTAAATTACTTTAATTAATGGTTTAGTGGTTATCCTCTGGGAGGATAAAGTTTATACAAAATAAAGTTTCTATATTCAGAATTAGAACTGAAATCTGAAATAGATGGATAATAAACTATTGTGCAATAATTAGGGTGCAATAAATTATTATAAAATGTAAATATTGTAAATTTCATCATACACATAGAATAACAATCATCTATTAATAACTAAATCAGCACTAATATCCATATTTCTCATTTTAACTATATCATTGATAAATGAATAATAATAAAAACATGCTTACTGTTACGTATAGCACTTGAAAAAATACCATATTATATTTTTACATTTAATTCATTTTCCAATTTCAAGTGTAACCATAAAATTTATTAATAAATAACTTTATTGTTCAATACAATTTGTCGCCCTAGGCCACTACGGCACTATATTATCTATAGTACTGTAAAAGATCAAATATCTAATTCAAATTCTTTATCATTTGAAAGAAAGACAGTATATTCTATAGAATATATATAAGATACACACACCCTCATAAAAGCTGTGTGAAGATAATAATATTTTCTCTTTTAATCGACCTTAAAATCTAACATTCCAATACATTAAAACTAAAAAAACCACAGTAGGGGTGTGGCGGAGGGCTACCGGCGCACTGCGCACGCGCGCGGGCCCTCGCTGCCCAACGTCGCTACTAACGACCATAACAATTACAGGTATATATCTCATTTTTATGTACAAAAATATGCTTAAATATGTTATTCAATAAGCTAGTTGGTTATGGATATAAATTTAAGGATTATAAGACATTTTTTGCTAATAAAATGCCGCCCTCAATAATTTTGTATATACAATTTCTAATTATAACTCACAAAGTAACACAATTCGTAATCATTGTAATATTTCACAGTAACAAGTTTGAATCCAGTTTTTATCCATTGGTACTTGAATTAAAATTTATGCTTATTTCATATAATATTCACCCTCATACATGTGTTTTTTTTTCTTATTTTTTTCAGTATTTGTAAATATTAAATACGTTACAGTTTTAAAATCCCATTCGATTCCTCGATTAACACGTTCGCGGACAGTACTGGTTTACAGGTTGCAGCTACTGAGACACTACTTTTTTTCATACATTGCCCAGGGGCGTAGTGTTACAACACATGGTTAAAAAACCATATGATATGACAGAACGGATATAGGCGTAAACGTCGTAAGTACTCAGCGTCAGATTCATAGTCACCATCATCAGCAAATGGGTATGGACTCGATTCAGGGGTAGACGCTGCATCAAACAGGTCTTGAAGACGTTTTTGTTCTTTTTCGAACGAGTCTCGAGACGCCATTTGCAAAAATATTCGTTACAAATTTAGTTCTTCAAAATCGTGTTCACAACAAACAATAGCAACATAAATATGTTGTTTACATAAGCAACTAGACTTGAATTAGTACATCCAGTATGAGTAAAACAATTAAATTACGTTGGAAACAAAATACTCACTTTCTAAACAACAATTCATACGCGGCATGCGGGATCACCGCAGCGGCGCAGTACTCGACTAACCGTATGCAAACATGACGCCCACGGGCGTAGTGTGCGCGGGGAGAGGGGTAAAAAAATATGAATGTATGCGTGGAAGTACCTTCCTTAGACGAATTTTTGTAAATAATGCAGTGACAGTACAAAAGTCGTAATTATACCTGTGATGACAGTACAACATGCCGTTCTTTATGATAGTATGAAAAATCGCTCGTCGTTTGGCGTACTGATTTTATGCAAGTAAAAACTGATACGTCGACAGACGTACTGTCGTATCACTTTTAGCTGTCTAGACGCCTATGGTCGTTACTGTCCGCGAACGTGTTAAGTATTTATTATTATTTATAAAACCTAAGAAAAAAGATATTCCATTGTTTTGGGAATTTCCTTTGAATATGCGAATTTGAGTAAGCTAATTATGTATGTAAATAAGCCACTATATTATCGTGTTCGTGTTGGTGGCTGCAAGTGCAATGTTATGAATTTAAAAAAGACGTGTGGCACTCGGGGACTGCCGCGGTAAAGCTATTGCATGCTATGCCTTCAAGCCACACCTCCGTGCCCGTCGGAGTGGGGATTGTGAGGTTTTTCGTTACGGAATTTCTCGATTCGGTCCCCGCGCTCAAGGCCCGCGATAGAAGCTATGCAATAGCTTAATAAATAAATAAATGTTATACAGCGGGCGCAACAACTCAGTGGGCGGGGCGGACTACGCGCGCGCGCCGCCGTACAAGCCGGTGCCGCCGCCCAAACCCAAGCACTACCGCCCGCCCGACGCACATGCCAATAGGAATGGGGTAATTATTTAATTAAATTATTGACGTGACAACGTCTAATAATTCGATAGAGCAGGCTGCACGCACGAAAAAACATGACTCATGCGGCGTTACCTCGCTCTGAGGCGTTCCATAGTGCAAGCGAGAGCGCGGAACGACCGACAAAGAAGCACAATCGGCCTTAAGACGTTGTCACGTTCAACTATCGTCAGTAAACTGACTTTACAGACAACCAATTTTTTTATTTACTGTTTTTTCTCCAACATAGAAATCATTTTTTAACATTCAGAAAAAGGTAGGGCACCAAATTTCATACACATGTTTTTAGGTAGATTTTGGAGCTCGTATGTTCAGTGTTTTAGATAAGTAGTGTGTGTATGTTTATAACGATAACTTTTGAAATATTTAAATACTTACGGCACTACCTTGTTAATTATTATTTGTAAAATTGTAAGTATCAATCTGGCTCCTAGTATAGACTTATTGAGTATTTTTATTTGAGAATAACGTCACACGTAATCAACACGTATTCGCATAGTAACATAGTCGTTTTAACTTTCGAATTATCATGAAATATCTACATTTAGAATAATTATTTTCTTCATAATTAACTAACATTACCCACCAAACAGACAATAGACCCGGCCATGAGCATGCCCCGTGCCCCGGGCGCCCCCCCGCACTACTCGCACACACACTCGCACTCGCAGCCCGCGCACCCGCCGCACCCCGGACATCCTCATCCCGGACACCCCGGACATCCTGGACATCCTGGACACGCGCATAATTATCAACAGGTATGTTATGTAATATTAATATTGATTAATATTTAGTATTGTTATTTGCAGTATGTGTATTTTAGATTTCTGAACCATTGAAATATTTTTCTTTCACTGCATAAATAGTTTTGCAGTTGGCCAACCGATGTCTTAACTTTTCTGCTTCTCCTTTTTTATGAAGACAACAAATATTTCAATATACAAGCCGTAGATTAATTATGTAATAAAATGTTTTATAAATCTATTAATGTCAAAACTAAATATAACATGTACCACATATACTTCCATATTCGTTACTCAGTAAATAATAATTTTTATGGTTGCCGGGAAGAGATTGCTTTAAGCAATAAGGTCGCCTTTTGTGCACTTACCATATTCATGTTTTCATGTTAATTTTTTTTTATTACTTTTACTTGTACAATAAAGTGTCATAAATAAATAAATAAATATACAAGCTAATATTATACTTGGTACAGGGCATGTACGGCGGGCAGGCGCACGCACAAGCGCCGTACCCGCACCGCGCCATCAACCTGCCGCACAACCCGCACCTCATCGGTACGTATACACATACACACACACATACAGACATTACATAAATAAATATATACAAACAGACTCAAACACATGCACACTAACATGCAGACACTATTATATTATATGTATTTCTCGTTTTTATTGTCATTTTACTCATTGGGTTAAGTACTTTCGATATAATCAATTTAAAGTTTTTTGGTATTAAAACAGAATCTGATTCCAACACAACAGCTGCAGCATTCTATGTTTTTATGTTATCAAATTGAATGATTGTCTACTTAAAATTGTATTTTTTATTAAATCACTTAATATTTTGAGCCTTTTATGTGTATTCAATAAAAATTTTAAGTATATTCTATAGTTCTTTTTCCCATTAAATAGATTTAGCCGGCAGTCGAGAGCAACGGGGATCAGCGTTTGAACTCTATAGAAAGCCACAACACATGCACAATCTGAGGTAAAGCGCTTGTGTCGTACACAAATTGTATCAAATACTCCCTTTATAACCTCAAATATTTGCATGTATAGGAGACGTCAAGTAACTAGAACCTTTGAAGGATATATTTTGGTTGTTGTTATAGTCGTTACCATAGCAACCAATTTAGCAAGTCTTCGTATTACTTCATATGCTTATTATATTTGAAAAGACGTAGCTAAGGTAGGTAAAAATAAAGCAAAATGCTCAAAAGAAAAAGACGAATTTATGTTTCTTTCATGTCAAATGGCAAATTTTGTGAATACGTTTAACTGCGTCTTTTTACATATACAACAATTATTCGTTTTATCTATGATGTATTTCCGTGTGAAGGGCGCCATGTTGGCTCTAGTTATTTGTCGCCGCCTATAGCCAGTCGAATCTCGAGCCCCTGTACAATTTGCTCTAACATGCAAACACCGATCGCTTCACATACGACTAACACGTTGGGCCACCGTATTAGTATGGTATTGTATGTGGTTATACAAATCTATAAATATTATATATTTGTAACATAATATATCTCTGTCGGGGCGTACCAGATGTATTTGAATAACATGTAATTAGAGTATGTTAGACTTGGTTGACTTTGAACGATTTAGCAGTGCGTGTCTGCATTTTAGTGCAACTTGTTTGACGAAAGCATATTGAATTAAGTTGTCACTATTTATCCTGTCTTCGCGCTTTTCTTAAGTTCTATCTCCTACTATTTTAGTCTGAGCAAGTTTATATACCATAGATTGTTTGTTCGCTTATTTATGGCATTTATTTCAATATGCTGTTCATTATCTCAAAAATCATCTCTTAAATTTACCATTACCGTTCAGGACAATTCAGATTTTTCAATGTAAAGTTTGTTCTCTAAATTTTTGAACGTTGAAATGTCTGACACGTCCGTATATCCATCATGAGTAACTAAGTGGGTTTGGTTGTGGGTTTCCGCAGCTCATCCGATGCCATGAACTCCAGTGTGGAGCCGGACGAAACATTCTCGCCAAAAACTAAAAAGAAATTATCTAAAAAGCCATCGTTCATAAAAAATGCCGTCCTCGATTTATTCCGTTCGAAAACGAAACAGAAAGTGTCTCGACAGAAGTCACTGTGTGAAAGTGACTTGCAGCAGAGACAGATGCCCATGTTGAGACGAGAGAAGTCAGATTTAACCGATGTATCCATTCACATGAGAAATACACACATTCGAAATCAAATGTTACAACGAAGTAACTCCTCATGTGAAAAACCAATGTTGAAACCGATACTGAAAAGACAAAGTTCCTTTTGCGATGATAGAAATGGCTCCATTTGTACAGTTAGAGATTACGAAGCCAAACCAGTTGTAAAAAGCTTAAGACGACAAAACTCTATGTGTGAAATAGAAACTGAACCTAAAGTTACCCCTTTGTTGCGTAGACAGAATTCTCTCATAGAATATAATAGGAGAGGCATCTACGGACAAACATCAAGCTTTAATATGATAACCAAAATAGATCCGATTTACCAAAGACAACAACAAAATAAACACGAACCGTTTTACCCAACCCAACCACTACCTCCCGAACCTGTATACCAAAGCAAAGAACACGTAGTGTATGATCCTATTCCTAAGCCTAAGCGAACTTACTCCTCGCTGTATGATACTTCAAGTGAAAATCCATATGCGACTAGATCTGAAGTTTCAAATCAAAGCTTTGAAAGCCCGTATGGAAATCGCGATACAGTAGCTATGCCCTTGATTGATCCCTATGGCACGAGGGCTGAATGTATCAGAGAAAATCCATACGCGACTCGAAATGAAGTACTTGAAAATCCGTATGGTACTAGGCAGGATATTCCTAGAAAACCTGAACCTCTATATAATGAATCACCTTACAATAGCAAAGAGCAAATGTTGCGACAAAGAATGACTAATGAAAGTCCTTACGCAACTAAAGAAGACATGCTCAGGCAGAGATTCTCTGAATCACCGTATAATACCAAGGAAGAAATGTTAAAACAAAGAATGGATAACTCATATAATTCGAAAGAACCAATATACGGTAAAAGAACATACGAACCACCGCCTAGCACTTCTTGGTCAGACAGCACTTATGCAATTAGACCAGATAGACGGTTACATACACCTGTGAATTTTCCTGGGCGCACGTCTCCCTTAACTAAATCTATGAGTGAACCACCTTATGTAAGCAGAACAGAAATGTTGGCAAGAATTCAAACAGAATCGCCATACGCTACTCGTTCTGAAATCAAATCCAGTTGTTCGGAAACTAATTATGGCACACGAAATGACTTATTTGACATTCCACAGCAAGTAAGACCAGCGTCAGCTGAGTGTACTTACGTTTCTAAACAAGAAATACTATCACAAAAAGCTGCACTACTAGCCAATAAAGAATCTACTTACAACAGTAAGTTAGAAGAGAAATTGGAAATAATAAAGCAAAGAAATTTGGCTAAAAAAGAAAAGATATATCAAACCAGATTAGAGGCTAATGACAGTGATTCAGTAAAAGGAAGAGAACCTATGTATGTGTCAAAAAGAGAGCTCAAAGACAGTGTTATATACGAATCAAGTCAGGAAACAAAGGAAGTAATACCTGTGACAGACCAAGACAGTGCAGGTAGTTCTAGAAGTAGTCCGTACGAGTTGAGTGATGCTAATCATTTATCGCGGAGAGAACCGGTGTATCAAACTAAAGCAGAAGCTTTGAATGGTAAAATTGAAAAATTCCAAGAAATTGATTTTTCAAAATTGTACCTGACTGAATCAAAAACGGATGCAGAAAAGGAGAAAACAAAGAATTTGGAGGCAAATGTATTAAAAGGAGAAGCAGTATATGCTCCTCGATTGCATGGAAAAGCGGAACACATTTCTAATGCGCTTAAAATAACATCGTCTCCAATACCATACGAATCAACCACTTCAATGGAAACTCAATATGCATCGGAATGTAGCATGAATTTTGAAAATAAACCTCAAAGCACGCCGTATGCGTCGCAAGACTTACAGGAAAGAACGAAACCTAGTAGATCGGTAACATTCTGTGAGAAAATTGTCGAGAAAAGTGCTGAAAACAGCCAAGATACATCCGAAAACACCTCGAATAGTCGAAACGAAACTACTATAGTGAGCAATGATAACACGGTTGTAAAAGTAACAACTGAAACAGCGGAAACAGATGAGAAAACTGAGGTTATAGAGCCCGACGCACCGCACACAACGTGGGGTATATTTGACAGCGAAGGAGGTATATTAGAGGACAGGCACTGGGGCGTATCTCTGATAATACCCCCGAAAGCGATAGCTCCGGGGATCAAGCAAAAGATCTACTTTACGGTGTCTGACCCGCGATTGAGTCAGCGCGTAGGAGGACCTCCCATCGACATGGATAACGGTAAAGCTTTTGCAAAACGCACGCGTTACCGTAGATCGTAGACTGCACTTACTAATTGGCATTAACGTTTGCGAATGGAATATGCGCGAATGGGGAATTTGACACAATTACAGCAATGTGAAACTGTTTGCGTAGCGTAGATGCATGTGTGTGGCATGATATATATGTATATTATTGCTACGGTTGTTGGTATTGAATAATATAACGCACTTAACTTGTAAAATACACTTTAATTACGTTTGTATAGAGTTCATTATCATTACTAAACAGATCATTAACCCCGATTGAAATTTACGCAGTTTCTACCACACAATACACTCGTACTTAAAGATTGAGGAGAGACGGCGGCGGCCATGCTGCATCCACCAGACTGTCAAATCGTATGTTTGAAATTTGTGCACTGTACATTTGTGTGTGTGGTAGCACCTTTCTGGGTTCATTTATCGTCTCGTTTTGTATTGTTTTTGTCCTATTTCAAGCACTTTTCGTACGTGTGTGGTAGCACTATATCATTACTCATAAAATTTCGTTCTATTTTAAGTTTATCTTTTATCAGACTCTCTACATTTCATATAAATTTTGATACCATGATATTTTGGTGGATCATCTCATACTGATTTGGTTTTATTTGAATTTGGCACTACTCCGATTTCATGTATCACCTCATTTTGTATTTATTTCTCAATTAGCATTTATCAAGCATACTTCATAACTATATTATTATAGTCGTTTGTGTTACGCTTTGCATGTTGATTAACATTAATGTTGCGATTTGTGTTTGTGTGTTGAGTTTTTCCGTTTTTTGTTCTTTGTCACAATCTTTTTAATTTATACACCACTTGATATTTTTTTTGCAATCTTTGAAGTGAAATCTTTAATGCACAGCAAGATTCACGCTCACTATTGACTCATAAATTTTGGTTTCATTTTAACTACTGTTAAAAATTTTAATCACATAAACCTTTTTGTCTGTGCATAAGATTTCACTAAATTAACTATCTAATATACACAAAGGAATTAAAACAGTTGCAGTGGCGTAACTATATTGTAGCAGGCTCGTAGCGAAAATAAAGCACCCAAATTAATTAGAATCATGGAGAGCGGTTTGCGTGGCATTTTATCGTTACCTTATTAAATTGTCGTCAAAACAGTGTCGCTATTAATTAATAACCAAAATGCCAGACATGACATGTGACTATGCCATGTCTGGCATTTCTGACCATCTACTTCTACATAATTAAAAAGTCAGGGGAATTGCGTGATATACACATAAATGACTATGGTTGATTGCGTGGTATTCTGCCTGTCTGCCACTCTATTTCAAAGACTCATGCGGCTTTTGAAGCATAGTCATGCAAAATGCCCAAGCCTGTCTCTATGATCACACTATATTTCACTACACATTTCGCTCGAGCCTGCCACTTTATACTTGCCCTACACCATACTTCAACCAACTTTATTAAATAGGTGAAGCAATGCTGTCCCCCCTGGTAATGTGCGGGCCTCAAGGGCTGGTGTTCCTTCGCCCTGTGACCTTACGACTCCCGCATTGCGCCAACGCAGTACCATCCCTTGGACTCACAATCAAGGCGACAGACACGGAGGCCCATCTCACTACAGACTGGGACCAGATACACTTACCCGCGACTACTACGCTCAATACTGTGGCGGTTAAAGTTGACCACTTTTGAGGGATTTGATTGTGACTAATGGGACCTCTTCACAGTGGGCAGCGTTGGGCGAGTAGAACCAATCACGATATGATGATACGTCTATGATCGGCCGTCATTGTTCATAATCACCGTAATGGCGGCAAATATTGACGATCATTTGTTGGGCCAACGCTGCCCATCGTGAAACTGGCTAATCATAAGAAACAATCAAATAATTTTTATTGTTTGATTGGTTCTAAATTATTAGAAACAATCAAATTAATTTGACTGATTTGTTTCTAATAATTAACAATCAAATCGTTCAAAAGTGGTATTGTAAATTGGAAACATTGTAGTTAATCGTTTGATTGTGAAAGTTGTGTGTAATAAAGAAAATAATTTTAACAATAAGATGTGAATAGTGAAATGTGAAACGTGAACGTTGAGAATTAAAAATTGTAATATCAGCACATTTTGGCAATGTATAAAATATGTAGGATTTTTTTGCAGATGGTTTATTAAATGATGTCAATAGCAATGGTCGAAGCAACATTTTATTTTAATAATAGACTTAAAATATTTGTAACGTTCGAAATAATATTGTATAAAATTACTTGTATGTATCTTATTTGTCCGGCATTTATTCCCACCTATATAAGTTGCAATTCAAGATAAATCGTAAGTTTGTGGTGCTAAAGCATAAAAATTATGCGTAGAATGAACCTTACGAATCTCTAGAGCTTATGCGAATTAAATGTAAGTATAAAGAGAACATGCGTTGTCTCTTTCGTTCATATTAAAAGAAAGAGACAACATGATTGTTGAGAAGTTGGAGCCTATATTAGTTATTCTTTTATTTTAGGATTTTAACAATTAAGACATGCCTTACCATAACCTAGGTTATCCTAGTTTTAAATAATATTTTTTCATTGTAATATTATTTAATCGATGTACGTGTATTTTAGCAATAATTGTTAAGTATTAGCACATTGAAATTATCACTTGGCTTCCGTATATAAAGTGTTAAAATATTTTTTTATTACTAATTGTCATTAATGAATATCACGTAATTGCCTTAGCGGCTAGAGTCATATTTAAGTATACCTTTAATAATAATTAATTAGTAATAATATGAAATCAATTGTATGTAATGTTTTCTTGTTACTAGTGATATTATGAATTTACCTTTGACCCAACTATTAAATTTTATATTTACTGAATATGTGTGTTTTATTTTTATCAATTATCTTCTATGGTGTAAGATTTATAGAATGATATACCTACAAATAAAATCTTAAAAATTAAGACACATACTTACTTTCTATGGATATGGAGATATCAAGAATAACATAATATACCTAATGACACAGCGCATGTATTCGCGATTCTGAACTAAGTAATTAATATTTTTATTACAAGAGAATTGTTAAGTTCCTATTATCAAATATATGTTTTCATTTTAATGATAAGTACATATTACCATTTACCTACACATAGTAATAATTGCACACATAGACACTAACGAAAAAATATATTTCTGTACGGGAATCGAACTCTAGTCCCTTACAAATTCGTGTTCCTTGGCTACTGTAACTGGGTTTTTATTTTATACTAATATTGCCAAGCAGAAGATTGTTTTTGCGAACTATACTCAGCCTCTCATGAACTACTGATTTCTATTCTAAAAACCTTTAGAGAACAGACAAAGTTGCTTCTGTCACCTATTATAAAATTATCAAGGCAATCTATTTATTGTTTAGTTTGTTACTTTGTTTGTTTACGGAATAACCTGGTTGCCGATAGGATTTGACAGGATAAAATAATAAAACAATAATATTATTTAACCATATTTAATTCACACATTGAATTTAACTGAAAACAGATAAATTATATAATTTAGAAGATACACAATTAATAATGACGCTCAGTGCTTTCTTTCTGAAAAGGACATTAGTTAGAAAATAAGTTGGAGCTACACTCCAGTGGCACTGCTGACTATTGCATCGCAATCATTCAAAAAAGAATTTGAGAATATATTTCCCTAAACACTGAAAACTATAAACATAATACCTATACTGACTACATTATAGTAAATATAAGTTTGACATAAGAATCAATACAAAGCGTTTGCGTTCGATTTTAGACCAAGAAAATGACGTGCCTCAAGGGTCAAATCATCGCTCCTTCAGCCACCATTATATTTACGGATACTTCATTCACATTTGTTTGTCATGCAGTAATTACGGACCCATTACCGGGTCAGAGTTTAAGAGTTCGCGGCAATGTGGTGAAGCAATAGCCTCTGTCTTTATCTATTTCCCTAAAAACACCTTAAAACCAAACCATAAGGTTCAAAATCACTTTACCAAACGATGTTTGTTATAATTAAATGGACATGTCTAAGATGACATGGATATGGGAATGATCTTGGTGAAGAAATACGTCTTTAGTTACGAGTGCATCAGTGCAATGGATAAACGAGAACGAATTGCAGTCGATTTAGCAATTCGTGGATTTGCATACAATTTAATTGTTATGTTAAATGGTTTGATTTTAAGCTCATGAAAATCGGTGTAATTTTACGTAACTTTATAACCTTCCGCGTTGCGGTAGTGACATCAAAAGTTCAATGCATAGATATATATACAGTTATTGGAATAAAATACTGCATGCCAAATTATTATAATGCCTTATAGATCAATGACTCTACATAGTTATAGATAGTAGGTATTTAAATACTCCGCAATAAAACCAAATTATCGTTCATCTTTTAACTGTTGATTGTGATGCTTAAATAAACATAACTTTTATATCTTACAAACTTCACTTACAAAAAAAAACATCAAAATCGGAAATCGATTAAAAATAGGTACAGGCAAGCTTAAAGCTGCCGTTGCGATTTAAAAGCCTAACTACCTACCTATAGCTACTTTAATTATTGTACTGATTTTTTATTCGTATGTCTATGCTAAACAATCTTCAAAACTATTCATCCGATTTTGAGAAAGACGTACAGACTTTTTATAATTCAGTCAACCCAGCGGATCCGAGCCTAAGGTCTAGTACACATAAGGCTAATTGCATTTCGCATAGGTACACATAAGAACATACCAATTCCGCATACCCATAGAATACAATGTGAAATCACTGTAACCCCGCAATTTACAATAAAAAACTAAATGATGCTCAAGGACCTTGACCTGTCGACCTGATCATGTAACCGCATTGTGCCCATAAGTTTGCATCTCACGCGAATTATTAAAGCCAAATTCATGTTCGTTGGCTCCTCAAAGTTGTGATAGTATCTAATCTTTTTGACGTTTGCTCTGAAATAGCAATGAGCCAGCAATTTTTGATATACATAATACATATCTACCTAACTTTGATAGTCACTCTATAAATTGAAACATAATTTTTGTGACAGTAGATTGTTATCACAATATAATTTTAATGAGCGACTATTCAGGAATAAAATGGTAGGTAACCTACGATGCAATTTAAATTTCATACGGATTTTTCGCAAATGTAGATTTTTTCTGGATAAATTCTATGTAGCTCATAAAGATAAATTGTGCAATTTTCCCTGATAATTTAAATACTAAACTTAAATTGAACATTATTTTCAAGACATCAAGGTACCGAAATCTTTTTAAAGAGTTAATTATATTTCATTAAAATTTTAGTAGATATTTATATACATTTATAATGATTCGATCACTGAACTCTTCTATCATTGCCGGGTATAAAAAATAAGCTTTGTAGATTTTCAGTTTATAAATTATAAGCATAACGAACTTTCTAGTCTTTCTAGATCTTAAATATTTGCAACGAAATCAACAGGCTTAGATTAAAAAGAATTTATAACGTAGAAGATATTATTTTTTGACATTGGTAGGTATTTAGATAGTGCTTTTGAAATCTAGTTTTATAACATTCAAATGCTTGAAAAATTTCTAGTTAGTGCTTTTTTAGAGTGTCAGATTATGACTAAAATTAGAAAATTACCTATAGCGTCGTATCGTTTTTCGTGTTTCCATCTTGAACATAATTGAAGGGTTACAACTTTATTGATAAGTAGTGTCTAATGTAGTGTGTCAATTTAGTAATCAGTAGGTAAAGTTAATTTTCCGATGATGAATAAGTTTGAATGTTCAAAAATATAATCTAATAATTTTGAAAAATGTAGACAGACCGACTCATTTGTGAGGCAAGATGAGTCAAATATGAAATAATATAATCTATTGTAATTACCATATTCTGCTTAATTGTTCTAGGCAATGATTAGTCATTAAAGCTGGGAAGATTTGGGTAGTTTTAAATTTTACTATCGCGATCATCAGTGAAATAAAAAACACTAATTAGTATTAATTTCATTGTTCTCATTTATATTTTTAATTGATGTAGCTATAGGAGTATAAATACAGGTCCTTACATATTTCTTATTAATATATTTTATGTTTCAAAATATATACTTACACTATTCTCTATTGTCTATTTATACTTAGTACTTTAATAGAGATCAAGAGTTTAGATGGATTCCGAGGACAATATAAGGCGTAGGGCTCAAACACATCAGCCTTTTTATATTTATTTTTATAAAAAACGTTGAGAGATATCCGGTAATAAAACAGAAATCTTGCTTGAAATGCAATAAAAAAATAAATGAAAAATAATTGTATGCTTACAGTAATTGTTTAAAGTTTAAACATCAAAGGTACTGCAGTCTGCAACTGCAACCAAAGTTATGGTCATAATCTTGATAAAATAAACAATGTCCACTGGCTTTATATATTTTTATGACCCCTGCACTTGTCTTATAATTTAATAGATATCCAGTGCTGCATACTAAGTATTCATCCTTAACTAACGTAATAATGCAACTTTATCCACAACGCGAGTGAAGCCGCTGGTTTCAGCTTCCTCCCGGAGCGCTTACAACCTTTTAGTTTCTAGCTATATCGCTAACAAAACTATTTCATATATTCTTTTAATAATTGTTGATTACACAAGATGGAAATCAAAGGCAAATGGTACATACTTTAATGTGAGATTTCCTTGGTATCCGTTGGGAGTCATAGGTGAGAGATGATTTGAAACGCGTGACGTGATTTGCGTACCTACAAAACGCAAGCTTCACGTAATATTTTTAAGTGATTTGATAAAACGTGTATATAATGTTATTATGGAGAATTTATTAGCAACAATAATTATGATTTAACCATGAAAATAAATTTAATGGTGTCCCTTTAGGACAAAGTTTTTCATTAAAAGCTCATTAATAAAATGTTTTTAACTAACAATTTACTTGCGAGAGTCCTAGAGGTTCGATCCTTTTTTTAACTTTTAACTTTTTTTAACATTATGCTTTATTGGATAATCTAAAGGATAACTAGGTTAATAAATTTAAAGGATAACTAGGTGTTTTACAGGTATTTTTTCTATAATCAAGCCTGAAGATTTCTCATTATCCGCTGCCATGCTTCTAAACTTATAATTACATCGTATTACATAGTTCATTGCCTATCAATTATAAAATTTCTATGTTAAGTGGCATTGACAATTGAATGGATTGTCTGGTGTGCGAGAATAATCGAAAAAATCGATACCGGCGCGGATATCGATCTATTGTTCAATTGTTTATGCTCGAATGCTTTATACGAGGTACATACGATCTTATTTGGGTACCACAGTGTTGAAACACGCCTGAATTCAATGGCGGCGAATATGTTACATGATACGTAATTAAATTTATAACGTTTTTGTTAACTTAATTGTTAATTCTGAATCAATGCAAATTTAACAATAATTACAGATTATATCGTATCAATATTGTTCAATTGTTTCAGCTGTTGTGTAAGATTACAGATTTAAGATAATTTGTATTGAGAAGCTTTTTTAATTAAGTAATTCTTCCTTGATTCAATTATATCAATATTTTAATAGATTGAAGCGCAGAACTTATGTAGAGCTGTTTTGTAAAAGAGCTGAAAAAATCTCCAAATCCACTCAACAATGTTTGCAAAAGTTCATCGTTTTTCTGTAGGTGTAGGTACCTAAATATTAGAAATTTCGAAAATTATATCAAGAGTTGTTGACAAGTGAGTCAATGTTGATTTAAATGGCTTATACGACTATGAAACTAAGCGTTTAATTAGGTACTGCTATAGGTCAGCGAAAAGCAATCGCTGTTTAGCTAAAGGGCGAAATTAAGGTTGATGTTCCGACCGTCCCTCCATACATTTTTGATTACCTCTAAACACTTAACACAGACACTATTTCTTTAAAACTAATCATTTTATCACTTCTCTATAATGAAATGTGTGCGCGTTCGACCTTTTTAATCAATAATTTACAATATTTACTTAGAAAAACAACAGTAAAATACCGGAAAAATTTGACACTTCTACAGTAGTGTGCGTGACTTTTGCCAAGCGAAACACGACATAAAGCACGACATCTAGCGCATAGACTATATACTTATTACAGATCTAGCGCGTCAATGTCTAAACGAAAGGCGATGTTTAGACATTGACGCGCTAGATGTCGTGCATTCGCGTTCGTTATCTTATGCATAATGAGCATAATTCTAATAAATCAAAGTTCTGTGTAAAAATTGAGTAATTTCATTTCCAATCGTTCAAAGAAAATAACAATAAAATAAAATAAAACTAATGACCTTAGAAACTATGTTTTTTTTTATTTATTACTCATTATTGTTCGTCCGTCGTAGGTCTGTAAACTGTATTGTACCTTTAGATTCTATTAGTCCATGATTGTACACTGAAGGTAAATGGTACTGTAGGTACTTTAGTTCGGCGTCGTCGCTCGTCGGCTTGATATAAAATTACATTCTTGATTTCATTGACACGCGCTATGATTTGCGCGCGGAATTTCTTGTGTTGTGAATTTATTTTTGTATGCTATGCATTTTAATTGATTCAAATTGCAATGTTTCTCTAGTATGCATTTGAGACTATATTGTAAATTGTAATAATTGATCGTGGGTATAGTAATTAATTATTCTAATAACGCAATTAGTAATATATGTATTTTCGGTGGGATTCAAAACAAAAAATTGGCCCGTGATTTTTATGAAATTTCACCACATTGCAAATCACATCAATCATAGTTCATACACATGTATGACGAAAGTGATTAGTATTGTGGCTAACATTGACTCATCAGTTCATCACTGAAACCAGTGATAAATCAGTACCTATATCATATTGTGTTTGAATATTTTTAAACAATGATATAAGTATACAATTATTATAAATCGGTAAACTATCAAAGTAATCACAAACTTGCAAACATTGGTAAAATGTCCAGTAGTTTATGAGCCTATTCATTACAATCAAACAAACAAACAAAGTTTTCCTCTTTATAATATTAGTGTAGACAAACACTATGAATACGATCACGAATGCAAATTCGGGGATTTTCTAATTATTGCTAAATAATAATTGAATTCGTTTTGAAATACTCTATAATTTTTAGTGTATAAATAGACATTTATAATGTGGTGCTCATTTTTTTTGTACTGCTAACGCTATTGTAGGTACCTATTTTCGTTGTTTTATTTCAAGTGAACACGGCCATACAATTTTGTCACGAGCCGCCTATGATTGTAGGTACTTTTGTTAGGCTCCTTCGTCGTCCGCGTCGGCTCGAAAGTTCTTGATTTCATTGTCACGCGCTATGATTTGCGCGCGGATTTTCTTGTGTTGTGAATTTATTTTTGTATTATTATTATTTTTTATTTATTTTTTTATTTTATTGATTCAAATAAAATATTTCACTAGTATGCATTTGAGACTATATTGTATTATGTATAATTTATCGTAGGTATAGTTATTCTTATAACGCAGTTATATTTTCGGTGGGACAATTTGACCCGTGATTTTTCTGAAATATCACCACGTTGCAAATCACATCAATCATACACACGTATGACGAAAGTATAGTGGCTATAATTGACTCATCAGTTCATCACTGAAACCAGTGATAAATCAGTACATATATCATATTTTATTGTGTTTGAATATTTTTTAAACAACGATATATACAATATTATTATAAATCGGTAAACTACCAAAGTACTTCCGAATTTTCAGACAGACAAACAAGTAGTTTGAACACGCAGTTTTCTTATACTAGTAGCAAAAATCAAAACCATAATATTATGTTTCCCTACTATATTTTACTAAAAGTCGAGTGCGTCGAAATCGTAAATAATAATATGTTTTTCACCTTCCTGGTTATTTTCCCATAGTAAATAGTGTTTTAGGTTTGTTGTTGTAGGTAGGAATAATAATAATTATTCTTACATGTTGGTTATGAAATGTATATTGAAATAATTTACTTTTACAAATCATTATAGACCGGGAGATACTGACACAAAATTTCGAGTCATTTGTAACAAGGATGGCGGTTCTACAGGGGTCTTAGTACGCAATGACAAAAAGAAAAATGATGGTCCGAACGCTGGTACCGGTGGCTTAGTCGCGTGGGCGTTTGTCGAACTCGTCGGAAAAATAGCGAAAGTCAAACGATTTGTAACACAAAAATTTTAGAATTTACCGATAGCCCATAAAAAAGTAGTAGGCGGTAGTGTCATGCCATACTTTTCCGGTGTGACTTACAGCCCGCCATACCGACGCGAATGTGTTGATTTAAATAAAACAATCATTCAACCATTTGTACCAGGCTAACTTTTGCACAGGTAACTATCGTCGTGCAGCCATTTACGAAAATCGCCATGCCATACTTTTCGGACGATTCCAAATGGTCGCCATACCGCCGAAAATCTGCAAAAAATTTTTATTTCGCCAAACTTTTTGTACCAGTATTGCATTTGGATTTTTGGAGAGTATTTGATAAAATGTGACCATTATTATATTTGCCATACTTCTAGTAGGGGGAAAAAGTGCTGTCATACTTGAAAAATTAATTTAGTATTAATTTATATAAGTGAAGATTTCCAACACCTAGATCTTTGAAATTTTGTATTTATATTCGTTGATCCTCAAACTTACAGGAAAAATAAGTGCCATACTGTTACAAATCGTTTGACTTTCGCTATTTTCCGACGAGTTCGACCAACGCCCACGCGACTAAGCCGCCGGTACCAGCGTTCACGCCATCGTTTTTCTTTTTGTCATTGCGTACTAAGACCCCTGTAGAACCGCCATCCTGTTACAAATGACTCGAAATTTTGTGTCAGTATCTCCCGGTCTATTAGTGATATAAGTTTTGAGTGAAAATGCTTGGATCAGCATAATATTATATGGTACTTCAAATACATGTTTTGATAAAAAAAACAATAGTGTAATAAAATAAAACTGCGTTTTATTGTAATCAATGTTGACAATTTTAAATTCCAAAATTATTGATCAATAAAATAGTTTACACCAACAAATATAACTTTTATTTTTATAACAATCGTTCATAATATAAACCGTAGCAGGTGGCGTTTTGAAGTTCTGTCTACTCATACAGAAAAATGGAAAACTTGTTTTTTTTGTAAACAATTTATTACTCATGTTGTTTGGCAACTCGAAGCGTGGTCGTCCGTCGTAGGTACTTTTGTTCGGCGTCGCGTCGTCGTCCGCGTCGGCTTGATATAAAACATTCTTGATTTCATTGACACGCGCTATGATTTGCGCGCGGAATTTCTTGTGTTGTGAATTTATTTTTGTATGCTATGCATTTTAATTGAATCAAATTGCAATATTTCTCTAGTATGCATTTGAGACTATATTGTAATAATTGATCGTGGGTAGGTATAGTAATTAATTATTCTAATAACGCAATTATATTTTCGTTGGGATTCAAAACAAAAAATTGGCCCGTGATTTTTATGAAATTTCACCACATTGCAAATTATATATTATACAATTACAATTACAATTATTATAAATCGGTAAACTATCAAAGTAATTACAAACTTGCAAAATATGCTTTTCCGAATTTTCAGACAGACACACAATTTTATTAGTTTGTTTTAGCAAAGTAGGTACCTATACCTATACGCTTACGTCGCGCGTCGCGTCGTCGAAAACGGTGCGCCCAGAAACAAACATACCTAATTCAGTTACAATCCTTTTTTTGTTCCGTAATTTATTGTATTTATTCTAATACGATTTTTTTTATTCGTCGGCCAGTTCTACTAGGTATAAAAAGATAAAATTGAAATATAATTATTGTAGCGACAGCCATATTATGTAACTATGTTTTCGTAAATATGTTTTTCACCTTCCTGGTTATTTTCACATAATCTTATCTTTATATATAAAAATGAATCGCAAAATGTGTTGGTAAGCGCATAACTCGAGAACGGCTGAACCGATTTCGATCATTCTTTTTTTATTATATTCCTTGAAGTACGAGGATGGTTTTTATGTAGAGAAAACGTAAATATTATGTACCACGGGCGAAGCCGGGGCGGACCGCTAGTCTTATATATAAAAATGAATCGCAAAATGTGTTGGTAAGCGCATAACTCGAGAACGGCTGAACCGATTTCGATAATTCTTTTTTTATTATATTCCTTGAAGTACGAGGATGGTTCTTATGTAGAGAAAACGTAAACATGTACCACGGGCGAAGCCGGGGCGGACCGCTAGTCTAATATAAAAATGAATCGCAAAATGTGTTGGTAAGCGCATAACTCGAGAACGGCTGAACCGATTTCGATAATTCTTTTTTTATTATATCCCTTGAAGTACGAGGATGGTTCTTATAGCTAGAGAGCTAGTTAGTTTAGTTTTAGTGCAGTGGCAGTGTAAATGTTGTTGTTGAGGTTATGTAAATTTAACACTTTAGTTAACTACCAAGATATAAAGAAATGAGGATAGGACACAATAACTATTGGTTGAGGTATTTATAAACTCATAATATACTTTTAAAAAAATCACGTTTTAATAAATTTCTAGAATTAAATTAGAACAGCTGATTCAAAATAGCCTAAAAAATCTTAATAATAATAATTACGCTTCACAGCAAGAAGAAATGTACCATATGTACCCGCACAAAGTCGATATTGTGTTGCCTACCGTTCGACTCAATGGCTAGGGTTGTAACTACCTTTAATAATTATTACCAAACTAATAAACCGAGTGATGCGAAATAACCATAATTCTTTTAGAGTTTGATAAAATGATCAGGCAGGTATTTTCTTTAATCCTCTGAATTCTCGGTTACTAAATTGTATCGTTGAAATTATTCTTAATCGCGTAAATTTAATAAATAATCATATGGAAAACACTTTTCATTTGTTTTTTTACTTTCACGCCCAACTACTATACAATAATTACGTTGTTTCGGTATTTTGACGAGAAAACGCAGGAAACATCCGTTGTATCATTTTAGATAGATTGTATATTTTGTATCTGTAGAATTGAAATCAAAGCTATGTATATGTTGTCTCCATTCTTTTCTTATCGGATTGTTGATCCCAATGCGAATGCGTCACTTAAATTTTATAAAAGACAATTAAGAACATCAAAAATAAAGTGATACGTAAATATTTCACAGTGCAATATATTATGTAATTAATAATAATTATATATTTATGAAAAAATAATTACATCAGATTTAATAATAGCAATTGTTTTGAATGTACATAATATGAATAAATGATTACATCATAATAGTAATAATCACAATTGTTTTATTTCCCATTTGTTGCAACCCTAGCATATTTTCATGTAGCAGCAGAAGTACCTACACTGGCGGCGCGGCGGCATCGTGCGACATCAAAGGCATTGCCTTACTAGGTAAGTTTATAATGACTCATTTCTTTTATTATATAATTTACGTTTTACTTTTACAGAATCCGATTCAATGGATTATGAAGACGAGTCACACAACGCCATACGATAGTGATGATGAATGAACATTTCAATAAATGCATGCGTGTTTTTTTATGTTGTTTTGTAATTGTTAATTGTTTCTTAAATAAAGAAATAAACTAAATATTTAAATGATGATTTGTTATTTGCAACACAACTTTATATTTGAGATTCTTTACAAATGTATATTTAGTTTTGTATCATCAAATTTATAAATTTTATTCCATAGTTTTCAAAATTAAATGTAAATGACCATAAAAACATTAATAAAGTAAATCACTGATGTAAGGTCAGGGAACGTAATACATATATACATCTGACCATGTAGAAGCTAAGTCTTGTTGACTGCTGAAGTCTGTAAAGTTTTGTTGTCTGCTGAAGTCTGTACGCAATGAAAATGTCTGCCGTTTCGAAAATAAGTTTTTAAGACCCTAATAAATAAAATATATGAATGGCAGATCTGGTCAAATACTTTCAAAATTGTATTTTTTTCAGCACTTTCATAAGTGTCTGCCAGAATGTTATCCGCGTGATAATGGTCTGCCATTGTTATTTTCCGATAGTAATAATAATCTATTTTCAAATATCAAAATGGCAGACGTGGTCAAATGGTTTCAAAGTTCGCCAAAAATTTCCACCTGTCTTACCTAAGCGCGCGCCTCGTCCACCACTCTGGGCTTAGTGACTCCTCATCTCATGTATAGTAGGTATAGGGGAATCAACACACAAAAATCCAGGTCTGGTCAAATACATACAGGTAGCTTTGCGCTAGCTCTCTAGCTATTACTTCTTATGGAGAGAAAACGTAAACATGTACCACGGGCGAAGCCGGGGCGGACCGCTAGTAAATAATAAAATAATAAATAGTGTATTAGATTTGTTATTGTATCTTGTATACCTACGAATAATTATTCTTACGTCTTGTTGGGAAATGTTCAAATACCTACCTATTGAAATAATTTACTGTTACAAATCATTAGTGTTATTAGTTTTGAGTGAATAGGCATGGATCAGAAATTCAGAATATAATATGCTACTAACTACTCAAATACATACATGTTTACACAACAAACACCACTGACATCTATAACTATAATTTATAGAGGTCAGTGACCGTCAGTGACAAACACTATGGATACCTACGCTCGCGAATGCAAATTCGGTGATTTACTAATTATTGATACCTAGTCATTGAATTCGTTTTGAAATAGCCTGTACTTTGTAATTTTTAGTGTTATAGACATTTATAAAATGTGGTGCTCATTTTTTTGTAATAAATCATCCCGAACGCTATTGTATTTTCGTTGTTTTATTTCAAGTGAACAGTGAACACCTATACAATTTTGTCACGAGCCGCCTCTGGCCTCTGGGTGAAATAAACAAGTCAAATGATTTTTGTTCTAATTGTATTTTGGTAGTAGTTTGTTTAGAATTTACATTACCATTGTTTAATTTTTATTTTGTATTTGCAGTAAAATAAAAAGATGAAAAACTTCATTAGGTATATTGTACGACACCTCACTCTGAATCGCGCTAGCGAAATTTTTTCGTTACAGAGCACATATACAACTTTCGGACAATCTTCATTGAGGCCGGCCGGCAAATCGAGTATGTCGAGAAACTTTACTTATTCGATGGAGGTATTCTACCTTCCTTCCTCCACAGTTGTGGGACCCCGACGTGCATTGAACACGCAGCTTTCTGATACTAGTAGCTAAAATCAAAACCACAGATATGTCTGTGATCAAAACCATAATAATATTTTTACCTAAAGTCGAGTGCATCGAAATCGTAAATATGTTTTTCACCTTCCTGGTTTTTTTTCCATAGTAAATAGTGTTTTTGATTTGTTGTTGTATGAATAATTATTCTTACTTGTTGGTTATGAAATGTATTTTGAAATAATTTACTTTTACAAATCATTAGTGATATTAGTTTTGAGTGAAAATGCTTGGATCAGCATAATATCATATTTGCTACTTCAAATACATGTTTTGATAAAAAAAAAACAATAGTGTAATGTAGGTAATAAAATAAAACTGCGTTTTATTGTAGGTAATCAATTTTGACATTATTTATTTCCCAAAATTACAATAAAATAGTTTACGCCAACAAATATAACTTTTATTTTTATAACAATCCTACTTCCTACTAATGCGAAAGTTCATACATGTTTCAAAAGAAAAACTTTTACTTTTACTATTATTTCAATTTATCCGGTTTAATTAAGACTTAATATTGATACATATGATCATTATAAATACAAATAGGAATTAACAATATAACGAATACGTGGCACAACTAAAATTTTACCGATACCACCCGTGGTCATTCTCCTTTGTGGGTCATTTGTAACAGGATGGCGGTTCTACAGCGAAAAAAGAAAAATGATGGTCAGAACGCTGATACCGGATACCTTAAGATACTGTAATATAAAATATTACTAGATTAGATAAAATATTATAGGTAGTATCTTCACCGTGTGTGACGCGCTTTACATTCACGCCATCTAGAGTTAAATCTTTATCATTTTTGTATACGTCTGTGTGTGTAAACGACCCTGTATGCAATGACAGATGTTAAAACGCATAATTTTACCGAATTGGGTGGATTTTAAGGCAATGATATAACATATTTCAATAAAATATAATATTCAGTAACCGCCATGACTATTCCTAGGTTTGATGACTATTCCAATTACGCAAAAACTCAAATAAACTAGAAATGTAGAATTCAGCGCCATCTAGCGGGATATTGGCTGGGAACAGATCGTTGCAATCACCTTAAGTCATCAAATTGGATCATACAACACGTCACGTTACTTTGTTATAATATTTCAAAGGTTAACACAATGTGGGGTATAGAAATCGTTCAATTTTGAAAATATATCTTTAAAAAAAGTTATTTTTACATTTTTCCTTTAATATAAATGGAATATAATTTCTACCTTAGCGAAAAAGGCCCTAAAGTTAGCTAAAGTGATGAAGATCCTTTCAGTGATCTTGCACAATTAAACGAAAAAACAGACTAATATTTTTACAGAGAAAATTTCTAGACTAGGTAGGTAAAGGAAACAGAAAATGTAGCGAATTTTATCACAATTATTTTATAAAAATTCAAAAAATGTAAGTACCGAATATCATCACAAATGTTTTAACTTCTGAGATCATTCCTCGTGACCATACAATCCTTTCAGAATAAAGCAGCCCACCGGAATACTAATTAAGCATGCAGAGGGGCGGAAAGAGGGAGGGCCAGCAAAACCGCTTACATCAATCTATCTAGGTACCTACAATAACCAACAATTATTGAAAAAAATATGTATTACCTTATTGTTATCTAACTATAGGAACCATTGTTTGTTTAGTTTTGTTAATAAAGATTTATTTATTATTTTCTTGTGTTTTATTTTTAGGCGAGTAAAAGAAAGGCATTTAGAAATTAAAAACTAATTTGTAATTACTCCCCGTGACCATGTGCTGATCAGTAATCGAAAGATCTGGATAATTATGGCTAACTCGCATTTAAAATCCGTTAAAAAAGTTTTTAATTTCTAAATGTACTCTTCCTAAAGCTATTGCGTGACGATCTTGACATTTACGGCAATTTAGGAGATGCCCACAAACACACATGCGACATGTTATTAACTCTAAATTACATATATTATGTGGTGTTTTATAAGCACGATAGTTTGACACGCGTTCTTATTTGGGAACGTAGTCACCATTGAAAAAATCAAAGATGATTTGACCTTTAGATATTTAATTTTATAAATGTAGAAGCCACAGATAGACATAAAACTATATTACGTTCGAATGCAATTATTTTTATTTCTTTATTTGTATCAGGCAGCATTGCCCATATATTGTTAGTAGTACTTATTCTAGTGTTAGTAAAACTACATATACTTATTTTTATTAATGAATCAAGATGTATAGCGGAAGTAGAGCTTTGAATTTGTCCGAATTGCTTGGCAATTTATAGTTAATAGATTGCTGATGCCTGATACAATACACGTAACTTCGTGAGAACAGATTCAAAATATGTAGGTAAATACATGATCCTTTTTTAAATTTCATTTACATTTTTCTTTTTGAAGTGAAACTTCTTTATCGGGGTTGGAAAAAAATTTTGTGTAACATTTTTTCGTTACGCGTGATATTTTTCCGTTACGCGCCATCTTTTTCTTATCCCTACCACGCGTGATTCGACGTATTTCTGTAAAGTTGCATATAGTCAATTATTTTTTGAAAAATAAGGTCATAAAGAAGTTTCACTTCTTACGTGTGTACACTAGTACAGTAGTAGTTTTTTTTATTGATGCGTCAATAATATAGGTCATCACGTGAAGTCCTATACAGCTTTACTCAACTTTTTACGTCTTGTAAACTGTTTTTATTGTAACACTGTAATTTCTAGGTAAGGTATGTTCGTTCAAACAAACATTCAAAAACAAAGTAAAACGTACCTAAATATAGGCACAAAATTCCAAAGACTTAAAAGAAAAGCTTCCATAGATTTATTAAAAAAAAAGTATACCTAATAACGGCTGGCATTACTGGATCGCCCGCCCTACAAGTCTCAATACATTCATAACCAAGTGCTGAATGTTCTTGAACAGATTGCATTTATACATACAAAAAAAAATATAGGCAAAACAAAATTGAGGCAGGAAGCAACATTATCCAACACTCACCAAATAGCCTGTAAACGCAGTCGATGCCGCAGGCTAATTCTAACTTGATGCATATAAGGGCCGTGTTACATGCAAGATAGTTTAAGGTGATGAATTAATTTTTCTAACATTTTCGGCCCTTTTCAAACCTTCGTAATTTTTATATTATTAAAGTTGTCGTGATGAAAATTCTTGACAAGAAAGTTCAATAGTAACACAATACGTCTACCGTTTTAGAAACATGATTCCATGATATTTTCTCGATAGAAAAAAAATACAAAGTTATCATTGTTATTTTTTTTTAATCTCTGGCATCTTCAAAATAACAAACGTAAAGTTACGACTTTTTGGATATTAACTATAAAATATACAACCTATACGTCTACCGTGTTAGAATTTTGAAATATGCGATGGTTTTGAAATAAACAAGAAATACTTGAAATTAGCGCGCGACCAGCCAATATAGCGAGAGCCGCCCTGTACCTTCCTACCCCGATCGCTGCACGAGTCATTCCCGCTACGGCCGTCACACGGGGAACTTGTGTCGCTCGCGCAATCGTAAAAAAGGGTGACAACACGATAAGACAAATGGGGACAATAAAGAAAATAAGAAGAAGAAACATAAAGGTTGGAGGAAAAAGAATGCTTACAATTGGAACAAATTACTGAAGTAAGTTGGTTTTATTTTAAATTTGATGATAATTGTATTATAGACGATGTTTGATATGTACCCCTGTTTTAAGTACATAACGAATGTGAAAGATTTTTTCATTTATAGCATAAATAATCTGTTCAGAAATCTGGAATCCAGAAGGAAAATAAACCCACTGATTGTTCACAATGTGAATCCACTCCTTCGTAAGTACCTTTATTCAGTCAAAAATGTATGTTATCAAAGCTCTACTGGTTTTATCGCATGATTCCATTTTTAGCAAAAAGCAACAAAGTGCAAAGAAATAAAAAATCATGGTGAACTTAGTGGAAGTATGGCGGACATAATATGGAACAGGAGCTCATTGGAGTAGTATTATATTTAAAAAAAATACGAAATAATTTCAAGAATTACATTTCTTAGAAGGTGGTAGATAAGTATGTTGTATAAAGAATTTGATGTTGATATTTATTTCATTTATACTTACTACACCTGTGCGGGAAATTGCTTAGTAATAAAACAGGTTTATATTCATATTTACATAGTAATGTGAGTTTTCATTTCGAAAAATTTTGTGTAAGTATATTAAATTGAGTTCCTGGGTGATCTGGAAACACAATTGGGCCCGGAAGATGGCGCTGCAGTCACTCCTCCTAATGACATGAACCGATTTGGATGAATATTTGTGTGCACATTTCATTGTTGTGGAATGATTGGTTGATTCGCTTTCACATTAGCTAATATTATGTATTTTTGTTGTTAGAAAGTAAACTTAATTTAATGTTTATAATACATTATTATTGGTATAAATAAGCCAGTGTTCGTCTCACATTGATGTACCTGCCTACCTACCCTACCAGGGCCTAACTTTGTTCTGGCTATTTTATTTTGATTATTTGTAATGAATAATTACAATTATAATAGAGTGCAAAAAATAAATACATGCGTCAATATATTTTGTGTTTTTTTTAAACAATTTTTTTATTTAAAAAAAATATCATTCCGACCGCGGCTTTGCCCGCGTGGAATTAGATTATATCGTGAATCCTGTCTTATCCCACAGAAGTGTTCAGTTCGGATAAAAAGTATCCTATGTGTAAATCCAGGCAATTAGCTATATTTTATCAAAATTGGTAATGTAGTCTTGACGTGATTAAGTAACAACTAACAAAAAAATATACAAATTAACATCCAAAGTTTCGCATCAGTTTTACTGTATTAGTGACTAGATTTCCGCCCGCGGCTTCGCCCGCGTTTGCAAAGGAAAACCCGCATAGTTCCCGTTCCCGTGGTATTTCCGGGATAAAAACTATCCTATGTGTTAATCCAAGTTACCCTCTATATGTGTGCTAAATTTCATTGTAATCGGTTCAGTAGTTTTTACGTGAAAGAGTAACAAACATCCATACATCCATACATCCATACATCCATACATCCATACATCCATACATCCATACATCCATACATCCATACATCCTTACATCCATACATCCATACATCCTTACAAACTTTCGCCTTTATAATATATTAGATTAGATTAGATTAGATATCTTCCACTCTTGACTTTGACTGAGAAGAATTAGGGTTTATAACTTCTTTCAGAAATATTACCTTTCATTTCTGGGCATGACGTAATATCTACGTCAGCATCAAATTCTATCTAAATCCATTCAGTAGTCCGCGTTATTGAGTACCATTTCATTTTTTCAGAGTAACAATATTTTTTGTTATTTTAAAGATTATTTATAACCTGTATTATTTTGTAATAAAGTAAACATTACGAAATAATAATAATTATTAATAATGTCTAAGTAGTTGTTAAAAAGAAGATTATTTGTTTATAAGCAAGAAAATAAAACCAATAAATCAACAATTAAATATATGTATAAGAATATTATAACTGTTTGACGACTCCATACATGTTTGTCCCGTGTCGGCCAGCGGCAGCGCGGCGAGTTTGCAAGAATGACTTCGCGCACACCCGCGTTCGCGATAGCGAGCTATTAGACTCCGCCCGCCAAGCAGTAGATTTTTTTTTGTGTATCGTCTTAACAAGAACTTTCCAAAGCCTGAAACGTGCAGACGTGACTTTATAGTTGTGACTTCGTTACAGTAATGTGTACCTAAAGTTATGTATTGTCATCGATCAGCGATATCAATTTTAAATAACGATGTATTTTATATTTGTTTGGAATAAAATTATTTGTAATTTTTTTTATTTATTTAGTACTATTTGTGGGTAAATGAGGATGATTGGTGTTTATTTTCCAATAGAGCTTTCATAAGTTCAATGCTTAAGAGTATGGATAAGTTTCAATTTTAATTTTGAATTTAAATATTTTATATTCAAAGTATATTAATTATAATTGTATGCGTTCAATATAGACCTATAATTACTGAAAAAAGAGCTTACAAATGATAAACAAAAATTCGACTTCTAATTCTTACAAATCATTCAGATGCAAATAATTTTCCCTCACCTATTTCGCAAGAAAACCAAACTTCGATTTAATAACATGTTTCCATAATCCAAGTAACATGAACTATGAACCTTTATTTTTCACCTAACAACAACACGTTGAAATATATAATTCACTCAGAGATCGTGCCAAGATGTTCCTGAACGAGCTCCGTGTCAACGGAACTCATGATGTCTTCATAATCGTGACCCAAATCTATATTAATGATCAATATGGCAAAAATACGTTTTCTAATATAATTATCATGATTTGTGCAAATGTTACGATTGATTTTGTGTTACGTAACTAAGTGGAAATCGTTTGCTGCACTTAAAAAAAAAAAAACAGTGATAGAGAGATAGAGTTATATGAAGATGTCACAGTTTTTTATTGTATACCAATTAATAATTTTTAACGTTGCCCAAAATGAAAGGAAATCATTACTATGCAATTCTTGAAGGCAACGAAACTATTTTAAATGAACTTGACTTAGTAATTATTAGCATGCCACTTATCGGGAACTATTTTAAGGAATCGCTGTATATAAAGATGTAGATGAAAACTTTTTGAAAGCTCGTGATGGTACCCCACAAGCATGCGCCATTTTTAAAGGAAAAATGATGAGAGTGTGAGACATCTACAAACGTTTGATTATGAAGGCTCCACTCTAGTCAAGTGCGAACAGGCAGATGTCACCTGACCTTAAACTTTTCCTACGATATATCGATGTCTTTTTCATACCTTCATTCCTACACCACTTAGGTACCACAAAGGTTACTAAGGTAATACGGATGAAATATATTTAAAATAGCATTAAATACCCCTAATGATATCTCAAAGGATATAGAGCACTATTATGCCCGCTGTCTACATCATACTATCAATCAAATCTATTCCAAACCGCTAACTAGTTCAAATCATCTACAAATACATTATAAGATCTATTGAGTCAAATGTTCACCCTTGAATAGCTATGAATCCAAATGTCCAAGTGTAGTATTACTGTAATTCTATGCCTGCACCATAGTATAAAGAGAACGAGTAAGTTATCTTCGAACAAAGGTACCTACATCGCGCCGTTTGTACGTACGCAAGCTTGACTCACGCACACAACGCCGCTCGGTTTCTTCTCATGGACCGTTCTCGTGAGGCGCCCCTCACTATCGCCATTGCTGTGAGTGGTCGGTGTTTGTTTATACAATTATTTAAAACTAGCTGCGCTTCGCGGTTTCACCCGCGTGGCTCCGCTCCTGTTGGTCTCAGCGTGATGATATATAGCCTATAGCCCTTCTCGATAAATTGAATATCTAACACCAAAATAATTTTTTAAATCGGACCAGTAGTTCCTGAGATTAGCGCGTTCAAACAAACAAACAAACTCTTAAGCTCTATAATATCAGTAAAGATTAGTATAGAATATCAACGTGACAAGTGACAACCTCGCGAGTTTAGGTATACAGTGCGCTCCTCACCTCCGGGAGTCAGCCTACTTGTTTTGTTTATACTATGCCTGTATGTTCACACATGCGCTATTCCGTAACTAGTAACGACTCAATCAAGATGGTAACACGATCTTGTGTGAGATCCCTTAAATTACCTGAGTCAAGGTAAGGTTTCGGAGATTGATAAATAGACTGAAAATGTAGAAAATATTGCGTATTTTCCAAATCAACCTTGTACTCTTGTAGAACTATTTTTATCCAAAAACTATATGCAAGTAGCATAATTATCCTTGGAGATCATTTAAACAATAAAGCACCTATTATAAATACAACCCCTTTAAGTTGCAGGAAGTAAGTATTTAATAGAGTCTAAAAGCATTTCTGATTTAACCTATATATGTTTTTCTATGTGTGTACCAAATTCACTAGAATTATGATACCTATATAACGAGTTAGAATCAGAAAGTGATTTTCAATATTATATTGAGTGATTAATTCAGAAAGCTATCAAAATGTTCACCTTCCGTAAAAAGTAATAAAAACGTTTCTTATTTAATTAAGATTTACAACATCGATACAAATAACTAACGTCGCTATCAAATTGTCGAATAACTGTTTCCTTTCATCAAATTGTCTACAATCCGAGTTAATCAGAGGATCTGTTATCTTGGCATCGTAAAATATGTATCGACCGACAGTCTTATGTAATTTGAGAGTACATCTCTCAAGTAATCAATTGAGGCAATTATATCCAGAACAGTCCTATAAGGTCCTACCTCAAAAGTTGCCGCCCTCGAAGGGCAATATCACAAAACAAAAAAAAGGCAGGACAAATTAGTAAAATGCTAGTTTAAATATGTAAATGCTTAATGTCTCAATACCTACATATCCAGACACAATTAGTTTTAATATTTCTTAGAAGATTCTTTTTTTAGTTCAACGTAATACAATAACTAAGTAGGTAATTGTGCAGGCAAACGTTGTTCTGTCAGGATACACTTATCGCCTAGGATACCTGAAAAAAAAGTTTATTACCTATTACCATATCCACCAAGTCTGCAAAAAAAATATTGAAGTCGGTCAAGCGGGTCCGAGTTTTGTTGCAAACCCTGAAAGGAGATTTTAAATTATGTTCTATTCACATTATATTTTATCAAAGGCAATAAATAACTCGGTCACAAATAATAAGTATCATTAACAGAACTATAAAAGTGACTAAATGGTTTTATGGAGCAAATCCGAAAATTACACAGCACAAAAACATAATTCCATGCAAATGATTGAGTGCAGATCTTGAACGTTACAAAACCTTTAAAACTCGACAAATGCGCTAATCATTACGATTCTTAGATCCACGTACAGAACGTTAGGCCTGACCTAGATATATTGCAAATTATATTTCAAACTCATCCCTTCAAGCAGTGGTAGCTGCCTGCATATAAGCGCTCGTGTGGTCAACACACCACAGTTCGCGCCAAGCTTGCGATCCGTAAGTCGACGGTGAGTTTCAAATAACGAATTTTTCGAATTAAACTCGTTCAAAAATGGAGGCGAAGTTCGTTCGGAAATTGTGAAGGAATAAGTGTTTGTGTGCTAAGTGTTTTTAAATTTAAACTTCACAAAAAGCAAATAAAATTTGTAAATTACAGTGTTTTTATAATAAATGCAATAACTATACATCCCTTGATCATGGTATTATCCTCTAAAATACCATGATAAACAGCATTTATGGCGAGATCATAAAAAAAAAATATTTAGGCAATTTAATGCATGTCTCATAAAAAAAGGATTTGAATATAAAACTTTAACAATTAACTTAACTTTAACTTTAATAACTTATAACTTGTTTAAAAATAATATTACTATTCCTATGCATTAATGCTGAGGATATTCAAACTAAAATTTAATTTTTCTATATTGTTAAGGGAGAAATAATGAAACGTATAATTAAATATTGATTAGGTATTTTCTGGTTGTATAAAATCTCTATGTAGAAATTAAAATGCACTAAATTATCACCACCTTGAATGAAATATGTAGGATAAAACAACCTTCGTTTTAATTTACTACACATAAAACATAAGGATAAATATGTTAATTTCATGCTTTCATACTTAGTCCTTAGAAACTACTATAATAGAAGCACTAATGATCTAGTCCTCAAACCTTTAGAATTTTGCTTCAAGAAGACTCAAAGGACGCTAATAATAATTTATAATGACGTGCTTTTCAATACAAAAGTGTAAAATCACAAATGGTGTTACAATTTTATTTATAAAAAAATTACACTTGTACATTCTTTAATACGATAATAATTATTAGTCTATTTATTGTTTGTTTAAATGTATGCTTTTAAAAACATTAATTTATTAATATTTATTAAATCCAAATCTCGCACAGAGATCTTGCTAGGTTCTCTACAAATAAAGTTAAATTGTATTTTAACTTTTTTAATGTAATATCTATAATTTACTTTATCATAAATTCATTTTTTTTTGTTTCAGATTTAGTTTTAGTCTATGATCAGCACCAACACCATGCTACGTTTGTCAACGTTTTGCCGTAAGTATTATTGTTAATGAAAATTACAACGCAAGTATTATAAAAATACGGAACCCCTGAATCAGTATTACTTATTAGAATTTTCATCTTCAAAAAAATATAATATATAAAAACTCTTACATACAGTACATTACCTACTTACGTTTGTGCAATGAAAACTCTATCTACCTCTTATTTTTTTTTATGTAATTTTTAAATGTATCATAATATGGCAAATCCATAAAAGTTTAGATGCGTCTCTTGATTTCGACGACAGAAATATGAGTTTAAATAACAGTTTTTTAAACGTTCTCAAAAATGATAGAGTATGAAAATTTATAGAGTTAATTCCGATTCTGTCCATTTAGAATTTAAACTTACGGATTAGTTATTCCTTTGTATATTATTGGGAATAAAATGATGTATATACATTTAATTATAAACAGTAAACAGTTCTGCGGTCGGTAACCACAGGGATGGTGTTGGTTTCGCGGCACCTTTGTTACACCTAGCCTATACGCGACGTTATCTACGCGGTCAAAGCTTAGGTTTTGTACTCACTGTGCGACTACGCAAGTAATAGAAAAAAGCTTTAAGTCTAGATCATTTATAACTAGGTATCTAATAATTTTACTATTCAAATTGATGTAATGGAAGTTGCTAAAACTATTTTTTTTAGTAAGAATTTCTTATATTCTTTAGACGTTTTAGAACACTAAAGAATCTTAGAAATTCTGAGTAAATAGCTCTTGTAGTCATTTCGATTCATTCATTTCACAGATTTAAGATAATTACCCGATAATTGTTTGATGAGGCATAA
This sequence comes from Colias eurytheme, assembly GCF_061535395.1. Classification (NCBI taxonomy): domain Eukaryota; kingdom Metazoa; phylum Arthropoda; class Insecta; order Lepidoptera; family Pieridae; genus Colias; species Colias eurytheme. The sequence goes on along the minus strand of NC_142999.1, from coordinate 3,333,094 downwards.
CTTGCCGGTCAGTTAACTTGAGCACGTGTGTTTAGTATTAGGTACCATGTATTGCGTTTATCGTCTGTTTATCTAGCTCACATCTCATTAAAACATTATGAGGATATCGGTACTGACAACCGTTTCATAGAATTTGTTAACAATCACTGCAACTGTTAACACTGGTCGAGCTTGTTGCAATGCGTGCTTCAAAATATGATCGAATAGACGTTGCAACGTGCAGAATATTTTCTTCGTTTACCCACTATGCGAGCTTAAAAGCTCTAAAACTACATGAGTTTGTACAAATAAAATTATAATATTCAGAACTTACTACGTAGGTAGGTACTATTAAATGATATGTAGGGAAAATGTTTTAAAGCTCTGTTTATTATTAGATATACCTACCAACCTTTTTAAAACTTCCTAAATACTTACTTTTATAGGTAGGTAGGTACGTACTTATTTAAAGCATAGTATTATATAACCAATTTTAAAAACTAAAATACGACGTCGAAACAACTGTTATTACAACTCAATCGTTATTACTTATTAGGTACCTACATGTACTTTTAGAACAAACGAAGATTTGAAATCTATTATTTCTTGCATTTTGCCCAGGAAATTATTGAAAATCTCCATAAATTATAGCTCATCCATTTCCTAGCAATAGCAAATAGTAACTGTAGAGTGTAAATTGTAAAACAAATTATAGTGTTACAAACCATTGATCACGTAGTCGGCACCTTTTATGGGATTTTTTTAAAATATTTACCTTTTCTAAGTGTTGTGGTGGTTGTAGACTGTAGTACCTACCCTTTGACATCTAATACCTACCCACTTATAAAATAATAAAATTCTTATATTACTTAAAAAAATACCAATAGCCAGAAAGTCTTTTTAGACTTTAATAAAAAACCACATTAATGCAACAAGTATTTAAATACTTAATACATTTTAGGTTTAGTGGTATCATAATTAAAATTTGTCAGTCAGGTTTTTATTAACGCAAATTAGACTCTTCATAAAAAGAACAATACTATAAATATTTTTAGTATAACCATATGCAGATTAACTTTTTGTGCAATTATCTGTCGCAATAAAAATATTGTCTCTACCATTATATTATTCCGAATGCAAAATATTTTGTAACTCATTGTTTTAGTATAATTATGAGACTGGATATCTGTGACTGTAGAACGATATCCACGGAGATACAAAGATAAATATTATAGACGTTTTTATTTCAATTCACATGTTCAATACAATAATAGCCTTTTACTAACAAGACAATGAGTAGATTAATGCAAAAATGGAAGTTGACCAGGGAATAGACATTGTCTTTGCTGTTGGAGTGAACGCTTCACGGCAACCCGTTGTTTTGAAGAATTATAAGATACAGCTCAATTTCTAAATATTAATAATTATATCACAATTCATATTGCACATGGATGATATTATGATATCAATCATATCATCCATATAATATAAATATATAAGTAAGTAATGTTAATAAATTCGTTTCCATCATTTTTTTTTAATTTACTTAGAATATTGTAAAGATTTTTAAGGCACTGTAGGTACATACGATTTCTATTAAAATATAAAACAACAACAAAATAAAAAACGAGTTAACATTTTTAATTAATCATAACTAAGTATGCATAACTACTAGATATTAATAAAAGCAATAAAGATTTATCACCTCGTTACCACACTTTTATTACGTAGTTTTTACTTGAAACATCTTTACACTGCTCCTAATCTTATTGTTTATAATACGAGATACTCACACTAAATTCTCAAGTACATATAGTAATTTACAGACGCGGATGACTAGGTCCAAATGTAGGGCAAGATTTGCTTGAAATCTTCCTTATTCTATTGTTATTTGTTACATTTCGTGCGCTGGAAACACGATTCCTCAGACCCTAGTAAACTTCCCCGTTAGATAAGACTGGCACGACACATTTGTCATAAATTGGACCAATTTTGCTTATTGACTTTCTTGTCATTTATAATTAAATTGAAATAACGAAATCTCGACGTTATAAATTTAGATTTTTATACATTTAGATTTTCTATAGGTACTCCACGTTGCCAAAGTAATAATTTCAGTATACGAAGTAACTTTAAAAGAACGTCAGGATTATTAAAAAATCAGCGTCAGCGTCAGCGTTAATAAAAAAATATCTTTTCAGATACAAAAAATTCTAAAATTGCACGCCTCATAAGCGAAGCGTTGAGGTGGGTACTACTGTCACTTCGCGCAAAACATCTGATTTTTCAAACTTAAAATGTCTTTATGTATCATACATTGCACTTGTAAGATAATACATACACACACATATTAAGAAAAAACACTATTTTTAACGTTCATGATATTTTTGATGTCATTTTTGTTATTTAAACTAGTTAAAAAACAGTTTAAAAAAGTTCTGTCTTGGACGTCCGTGTGTCTGTATGTGCGGATCCTTTTTCTTGTTAACACGATAGCGACCGAAATACTTTACTAATCGAGTCTTTTTTTTTTCTCTTACGCTTGAGTATGCTCAGGAATAGAACCCTTTCATTTTTCAGGGTCTGATTCGATGTGGTTTAATTGTTATTAAATAAACAAAAATAATAATTAATAAATATTTATTAAAAAAATTATGAGGCGTGCACTTTTGGATTTTCCAAATTATTTTAAGTATGCGTGAGATTATGCATATTTGTTACCTAATAAATCTACAACCTTCAAACATAGGTAACCTAAGTTATTCTCTACAAAAACATAATCTGTAGATGCATTTGACATTTAGTATTGAACTTACTTGGAATAAGTAAAATTTTACGAATTCCCTTTACTAAAAGGTTTATTATTTTAAATGATTATGCACTTTTGTTCATAATACCTACATTTGATTTGCTAGACGTCGAATTTAATTTACACTTCAATCATTCGTAGGCACTTCGCTTACAAATGTCTTATGATAATAATAATATGTACTTAGTTCTTAAACATTTAATAATTACATACATCAATACCTTCAGAATAGTAATAAAACATTTAACAAAGCGTGTATATTCTGTTTCATCATCTGATATTTATCTTTTTATCAACATAAGTATTTTCGGCGTCAGCTTTTTCGGAAAACAGATTTTTACATAGTACTTCGTTTTTCTTGTTATTTTTTTATTTGAACCCAAAACGACAAAGTTGGATAAATACTTAATGCACTTGAAGAACATTTTGCAACACAATAATAGTGCGTAGCCACAAATGCTTTTAAAATAAGGACGTTTAAAACATAATAGGGTCTATACACTTGACGATCATTCGAATTGACCAATGTCAGTGTTACACAAACACGATCATAATCTCGGAAACTTTGCACTTATAATCCGTAATGATGGCTTGTAAGATGTACCATAATGTATGAGATAAGACTTTTTGCTAATGGTATACCTACACTGTGTAATTATTCCATCAATGGCAATGGACAATTCTACAATGGACTGAAGAAAGAGAAAGTTATTAAACTGGTCATTTGCTCTTTGTGAGAATTATTTGAACTTAGTATTTGAATATGTTCTCTGTACTATAAATCATTCAATTAGCAAGGCATGTTGTGGAAACTTCTATGAGCAAAAGAAGAACATTTTAACGTATGAAATTCTTTATTTTTAGTTATCTTGATAAAGTCGAACTAGGGCATAGGCATTCCTCTTCCTACCAGGTCTTTAGTTCTAGAACTTCTAGATCTAATAAATTATAATCAATTAATTTATTATTTAGCATATTGCACGCCTCATAAGCGAAGCGTTGAGGTGGGTACTACTGTCACTTCGCGCAAAACATCTGATTTTTCAAACTTAAAATGTCTTTATGTATCATACATTGCACTTGTAAGATAATACATACACACACATATTAAGAAAAAACACCATTTTTAACGTTCATGATATTTTTGATGTCATTTTTGTTATTTAAACTAGTTAAAAAACAGTTTAAAAAAGTTCTGTCTTGGACGTCCGTGTGTCTGTATGTGCGGATCCTTTTTCTTGTTAACACGATAGCGACCGAAATACTTTACTAATCGAGTCTTTTTTTTTCTCTTACGCTTGAGTATGCTCAGGAATAGAACCCTTTCATTTTTCAGGGTCTGATTCGATGTGGTTTAATTGTTATTAAATAAACAAAAATAATAATTAATAAATATTTATTAAAAAAAAATTATGAGGCGTGCACTTTTGGATTTTCCAAATTATTTATGTCTTTAGAATCATAACATCATCTCTTATTTACAAACTTTTATTAAAAAAATTAATCATCATTAACGGCGAAATATCATACAATTAAAATATATAATAAGATACATATTCTTATCTTTAACACACAGAAAATTATGAATTCTCTCAATTATTCCAGCGTATGATTTTGTATTTCACATAAAAACGCATAGGACACATAGGAGGACTTCATTTTCCAAAGTTTCATTACAACAATTTCCCTATTACGAGTTTCGCAAACGCAAAGCGGACTGCGATCCCACGCGATGTCATCTTGCATGCCCATTGTGCCCGGGGGAGGATATTAGATAAAAACACTTATATATTCTTACACCATTTAGCAATACTATTGTAATGTATATCTACGTCTTGTATAGTAATTAAAATATCCGTGTTCATGTGTGAGAAGATGGGTGTGGAATATAGCGCTTGGTACGAAAATTTAAAGCGATTTTTATGTTTTAGTAAGGTTTTAGTTATTTGATGACATCTATTTATGAAAATTGTTGTAAAAAGCTTGATGAATATTTTAAAAATCGATTTCAGTTTATCAGTTCAAAGAAACCTTTGAGGTAAAAGATTAGTGTGTAGGTATTTATTACATAATACCTTTTTGTTGCAGTACTACTGGCAGTGGCGGTTGCCCAAAACGGCTATGAATACAATAAACCAGGAAAACCGTTCGGTCAAGGCACATCACCAGGTCGCCCCAGTTATCCTACCAGTGGATACCCAAGCTCAACACCGTCTTCCTATCCGAGTGGATCGCAGGATGATTACCCTAGCTCTGGAACAGCAGCCGGTTACCCTACAAGCCCCTCCACGTACCCAAGTTATGATCGACCTCAAACCGGCTATCCCGGACAATCGTACCCTGGTCAGGGGCCTTCTGGTCCTTCCGGTCAGACGTATCCCGGTCAGGGACCTTCAGGACAACCTGGTCAAAGTTACCCCGGTCAGGGACCTTCGGGACAACCTGGCCAAGCTTACCCCGGTCAGGGACCCGCTGGACAAACTGGGCAAACTTACCCCGGTCAGGGACCTTCTGGACAGCCGGGTCAAAGTTATCCAGGTCAGAGTGCTTCTAGCCCCGGTCAAAATTATCCAGGACAAGGACCAGCGGGACCTTCTGGACCATCTTATCCTGGGCAACCCGGTAGCAATTACCCTAGTCAGAATTATCCTGGACAAGGGCAGCAACCTAGTCGACCAAGCGGATTTGCTCCTGGCTTCGGATCAGGTTTTGGTCCCGTTGGACCTGGTTTTGACAATGGCGCTTACGAAGGAGGTGATTATTCAGCGATTCCCGGTGAACCTGACAAAGATTACCCTATTCTGTCTTATGTTCCTGAAACATCTTTCCGTTGCGACGCTCAACGTTACCCTGGTTACTACGCTGACGTAGAAACACGCTGCCAAGCGTTCCATGTATGTGCAAATAACATTACATACGACTTCCTTTGCCCGAATGGCACCATCTTTTCCCAAGAATACTTTGTTTGTGTCTGGTGGAATCAGTTTGACTGTGATTCAGCGTTAAGCCTTTATGATTTGAATGCAAATATATATGACTACTCTATTGTTGGATCTTCAGGTTTTAATGGTCAATCACAAACTTATCCCGGAAGCCAAGGCCCGCAAGGTCCATCAGGTTACCCCGGCCAATCAACAAATTACCCCGATAACTTTGGAATTCAGGGACCTTCATCAACATACCCGGGAAGTGGAGCTCCTCAAGGAACAACACCGAGTTACCAAGGAAGCACGGGACCACAAAGTTCATATCCCGGTACTGGCCCTAGCAACTATCCAAGCGGCCCAGGACAAAGACCGTCAACATCATATCCTGGAAGTTCCGGTTATCCAACACCAACCGGCCCACAAGGGCCTTCACAAGGAAACTATCCAGGATCCCAGAGTACGCCTAGCTATCCTGGTTCTAGGCCCACCGGAGGATATCCATCAGGCAGACCGTCAGGAAATGGTTTTCCAACGGGAACTACCAGACCACAAGGCCCAACAAATACAGGATATCCTGTTCAACCACCCAACAGAGAATATCTCCCTCCTAGAAATTAACAAGGTTACTAGAAAACTTTAATACAAAAGACTTAGAATTATATTTCAAACTGCCAGAATCTTTAATGTATTTATGAAACCAGTAGAGCACGTTGACAAATGAAAATGTTGGTGCTGTATATTTTCCTTGTTATCGTGCTATAAATTTAGTTTTTAAGATATTTTAGTATAATTTTTGTTAGTCTTAGAAGTAGTTTTTCGTATTATAATATTTCTCTTTTTTCTTCACATTATTGTAATTAAAGTGACCTAAAGTTACCCAAACTAGTGTTCAACTGTTAAAGTACAAAAAAAGAACTAACGTGTAAGATATTTTCATGTAACTCGTTCTCTAAGATTTTATTTAATAAATAATTGTATTAGAGAAGTGTGCCGTTGTAGATACATGAATAAAAATGAACTTCAAGCAATAAATATTTTTATTTCAATAACCTCAAATACAATAACATCAAAAAGAAAATTAATGATATATGTATATCAATAATTATCTTATTATCGATTGGCGTTTAAGTCGCATAGTTTCTTGGTATATTTTGCTCAACATTTCGCTAATATAAAAAAATTCAGGGCATCTAATTGGAATATTATTACCATCTATTAGAACTTTAATTAAGCCAGTTTGAGGGGGTTTCCTTATATTCTTCTGATGTGTTAAAACCTCACACAAGGTCTTGATAGATAAGTAAGATAAATTATTGTATGACATATTTAAGTAACACAATACCATATTTCCGAGACAGAAAGTGTGTTCATTCTTACATCTAATACAATCTGGTTGAAATGGATCTATAAAAGGGCCTAAAACTTGCTTTGCCAACATTTCAGCTCTTATTATTTCATCATTAATCATTAATGTAGCAAAATGTCGCGTGTCCTTTTCTTTCCTTGCACTGCTGGATTTACTTCTCACAGACGTTAGTGAAGTTTTCTTCCGTTTTGACGCTTGTTTCTTCGATTCTTCCAATGATGTATCGTTCAAATATTTAAAGTACAATGCTTGTCTCTCTTTTAAATATTTAAAATACCTCTGTCTTTTAGCCACAATTTCATCAGATGTTAACGGAAACTCTTTAAGAACATTAAATATACAATAAGCTCCGTCATCAGTAATGCGGTTGTCGGCGAGATTTAAATACCGCAAGTACCTATTTGTTCTCAAGGAATCCGCAATAGACCTCGCTCCTGTATCTGTTATGCGGTTAGAAGATAGATTTAGAATCGATAAATGTTCCGCACTTTGCGATAAACCGAGTTTAAACGCTAATTGTTCACAAACATTATCGTCTATTTCACATCTACTCAACGAGAGCTGCCTGAGATTTTCCAAATCTAGCAAAATTGCATAGTTAGCTTCAGCCACTGGTGATCCGTCTAAGCATATCTGAGTCACTGTAGATACTTTAACAATTTTACTCAACTCGTATACAGACAAGCCGTCAATTCGACAGTTTGCGATTGATATTTTGGATATATTCTTGTAATAGGGCGCCAAAAATCCGATTATTTGCAACAGCACCCTCGGAACTACTTTTAGCCGCTCCAGTCGTATTTCTGACAAAGAATTGTATGAATCATAAATTGAATTAACTGTTAAAGTATTAACTAATGTAGATGAAGCGACCGTTGTCGGTTCGCTGACATCATCGTTAGGTGGCTGAGCTTGTTCTTGTGGTGTTGCAGCTGAATCTTTCTTTGCAAGAGATGGCATTAAACTTATACGCTTTTTGGCAACATCAGCAAATTTTAGGTATCGTAAATATTCGTCTAAAAACAAAAAATAAATAAATAAAAATAAAACACCAATAGTACGATTCTAGAATTAGGTTACAAGGATACCCACTATGCAGCAGTCTTTATAATTACAAAAAAACGTCAGAGATTGTTTTGTGGTAAAGGAAATAAAAATACGTGGAAGTAGCACCTACATTGATAATACTTAGTAGGTAGTTTTCTGTATTAATTAGGTTTGAACTTTGAACTGAAGAAACTAGTGTGGAAGTACCTAAATGATAATCCATACTTCCATACTAATATTATAAATGCGAAAGTAACTCTGTCTGTCTGTCTGTCTGTTACTCAATCACGCCTTAACTACTGAACCAATTTGCATGAAATTTGGTATAAAGATATTTTGATACCCGAGAAAGGACATAGGCTACTTTTTATCCCGGGAAATAGGATAGGTTTTATCCCGGAAATCCCACGGGAACGGGAACTATGCGGGTTTTTCTTTGACTGCGCGGGCGAAGCTGCGGGTGGAAAGCTAGTTTACTATAAATTGTAATAAGTAAGTACATACCATTTCTTTGATTCTTCTTAACAAAGATAGAATAATCGCAGTCAAACTTTGCACACGCCATGGGCAGTACATTCTCGAAATCGATGAAATCTGTTCTGTATAATTCAGGAACGCCTTTCAGAGCTCTTGAAGAACGAGTAGACCTTATGGATCGCAAGGATTTTTCGGATTTCATAACGAATCGATATAAATAATATTGAATCAAGATTTAAATAATATAAAAAATATATTTCTATCAAATTAAATATAATAATAATTAATAATTATCACAAATCCATTGATCTATAAATGTTTTACAAAATTATAATTTCTGATAATGCTGTCAAAATAATGTAAGTGTAAGAAATATTCATAACCCAGCCATCTTGAAGAAAAAGAAGGTATAATTTAGACCTACCTTCGATAAGATAATTTTATTGACTATTAGACTACAAGCCCGCATAGGACAAAAATATGGGTCAAATGAACCACCAGGGGACATATCTAGAACGATAGCAGAGCAAAAAATAATAAGATTCATCACTATGCCGTCACTTGTAAGCTGTCCAACTGAGTGCAGATGAGAATTGAAAAGTACAGGTAGACTCGTTCAATTTTGGTCATATATTTTTGTACGGCATTCTTAACCATCGATAGATCCATTAAAAATAATAAGAAACCGCTCAGTGCCGTACAAAAATGGTGGTCCACCAAGTCGGAATTTTTATTTAATTTCCGAGAGTTACCGGGGGTAAATTTGGTCATTTGACCATGTACGGCATCTGTGTCATACGATTGCTATACTGCTTTTAATCCATTATTCCGCAACGCCGTAAAAAAATCATGGGGACAAGGGGAAAAAATCGAGAGTTGTAATCCCCTCTCTTTCCCCACTCCAGGGGGTCATTTGACTAAGTACGGCTTCGGTTCCAAAACATTATCTAGCACTCAAAAGTACTATTAAAAGCAATGCCGTCAAAAAATAATTGTTCTTTTAAATGTATACCAATAATCATCTTAATTTCATCGAATTCTTAATATAAAGAGCTGTAAGGTCATTTGACCCTGTACGGGAACTTTTTTTTTAACATGATATTGTAAAATTCAATTGTTGTATAGTATTGCCGTTCAAAAGAAACCGTTCTAAAAAAAGTTATAGAGAAATGCAAAACCAGAAATTTTGTTAAAGTTTTAACATCGTAGATTAATGAAATATAATAGTTTTCTACACTTTATCCGTTGTTTTAAATAGTATTAACATAGATAAATTAGGAAAAAACGATGCCGTACATTTTTGTGCAGACCACATCTTTTAGGCTGATGAAAGCGACGAAAGCTACAATTTTAAGGGTGCTTTATGGCCATTTGATACAGTACGGCATTAACATATTTTTACCCAACTACGGCAAAGCAAAAGGAGGGTTATGGTTGTTTACAGGTCATGTATGTATGTTCATCTATTCCCTCGTAACTTCTAAACTACTTATCAGAATTCGACAAATGACATATCATTAGAAGCGTCTGAATTGTTCACTGGATAACCAGCGACCAGCTAGCTAAAGGCTATATGGGGTTTCACAAAATCTAATGTGGCGCCCTCTAGCGGACAAAACATACAGAGTAAAAAAATAAAGTTAAGATAAATATGCAGTGTTTGGTATCATTTGAAAGCGCTTTACTTGTACATTTTGAATATGTATATATTACTAGCATTTGCTTGTGACTTTACCTGTATTCATGGACTGATTGCATATAATTCACATCTTTTCGTTCATAGCTTTTTTATTAGTTCATCAATTTAACGGAGTCCATTCCACCTGACTCCGACTTTCCAAGGTGATAATTAACCACCTCGAGCTTCTTAATGTTAATGTATATTTATATTTTATTATAAAAATATAAAGCAAACATTTCGTTATATGGATTTTTTTCTTTTTCAGATTTTTCCCCTTTGAACCAACGAAAATGTACGGCACATGAAAAAATATTATCTATGCATAAAATACTTTAAAAATAAATTTATTTCGTGTTGTGTCAAATGACCCCCTGGAGTGGGGAAAGAGAGGGGATTACAGCTCTCGATTTTTTCCCCTTGTCCCCATGATTTTTGTACGGCGTTGCGGAATAATGGATTAAAAGCAGTATAGCAATAGTATGACACAGATGCCGTACATGGTCAAATGACCAAATTTACCCCCGGTAACTCTCGGAAATTAAATAAAAATTCCGACTTGGTGGACCACCATTTTTGTACGGCACTGAGCGGTTTCTTATTATTTTTAATGGATCTATCGATGGTTAAGAATGCCGTACAAAAATATATGACCAAAATTTACCGAGTCTACCTGTACTTTTCAATTCTCATCTGCACTCAGTTGGACAGCTTACAAGTGACGGCATAGTGATGAATCTTATTATTTTTTGCTCTGCTATCGTTCTATATATGTCCCCTGGTGGTTCATTTGACCCATATTTTTGTCCTATGCGGGCTTGTAGTCTATATAATTTAAATGCAACCAAAAAATATACACAACGTATTTTTATAATTTTACAATATATTAAGGTAGGTTATGCATATAACCTACCTTATATACCTATATTATAAGAAGATTAAGGTTACTTCTATGAATGAATAGCTGGAAAATAGATCGGAAACATTAGTCATATACATTACAATTAAAGATTATATACTTTAAAAGAGTATTTGAAAGATCCTACATGCTCGACCGGCAAATAGGATCGGCAAAACTATAAACAAGGTTAGCGCCTTTTTAAAATACATAAGCAAATAGCAATAACACCTTTAATAAAATTCTTAACGCAAAGGGGCAAAACTACGGGTAAAAATAATACAAATCTTATGTTTCTCATTAAAATTATAATATTACATAAGATCTAGCTCAAACATGTCTGTCACCTAAAACTAAATATCTTGCTCAGTATTCTTAAATTATAATTACTTCTTACTTTAAAATTAGTCATACAGACCTACAGCTTAAGCCTAATTAATTAAATATGAGAAACATTTATTTTTTGGCATGTGCAGAACCATGACCACTACCGCGTTTGACCGAAGGCGTCGAATCTCGCCTACCCTTTAGAGAGGGCGTGCTTTGAGATAAATCAGGCAATGTTACATTTTCAGAAATGACCTTTTCAAGAAGGAGACAAATATCTTTGTACTCCTGACAATATCGTGGAGTGGAATTCCCTTCGAATAGAATTCTCATCAGACCAGTATTCAAATGTAACTTTTTTGGCAGAACATTTATCTGATAATTAAGCACTTCGTATATTTTACGCACGGTTATATAACTCAAATTATTATAAGATAGATTAAGAGAACATAAACGTAAATTACCAATCGAAAATTTTTGGTCATGCACTATTACTAAATTCTCTTCATCGAATGCATCAATAAATTCACCAATATTATCTATTGTCATTTTTTCCGCTAACTCATCTATTGTTAAGTTTGACATGATAGAAAACGAAGGCTCTGTTTTGCTTTTCTTTAAATGTCCTTTTTTATGTGACATTATATGCTTCTTCCCTTTGTTATTTTCTTTTTGTGTCTGACGAAGTATTAAATCATTTTTATATTGCTTGTAAAAAGCAATCCTTTTAAGCAAATATTCAAATCGTCTACGCTTTTTGTCCAAAATTTCATTGTCAGTTACTAGAAATGATGTTAAACTTTTTAAAATACAATCAGCGCCAATATCACTTATTTTATTATTACACAAATTTAAATGCAATAAACATCTATTCCCTCTGAGCATGTAACCAAACGCATGTGCTGCTTCATCTGTAAGTTTATTCGATGATAAATCCAACGTTAACAAAGTTTTTGCAGCTGGTTTGCCAACACCAAGTTTGTCCACTATATTCTTACATTCGTCGTCGTCTATGCCCAACCTTCGCAGCGTTAAATTCTTTAATTGACTTAAATGTTCCAACAGCAAATGATATTTAGCCCCTGAATCGCAGTTTTCAAGAAAGACTTGAGTTATATTTGAATGTGGCAGCAATTTACTAATTTCGTGAATGACAGCAAAATTTATTTTGCCTCTTATAATTGTAATCCTTCCTAAAGAAGTATGAAACGGTATACATAAAGTAAATGCTATAATGAGTTTTCGAGGGATTTCGTAAGGGGAATTAACAATTGCTATCTCTGTTAAATGACCCTTGCTATTATAGGATGCTGTAACTGGTATGGAATCATCATCGTCAGGTTTTGTGTTCTTACTGAAAACTTTTATAGCAAGAGCTTTCCTTGAACTTTCATGTAAATGATGTTCTAACTTTCTAGATCTTATATGGCTAAGGCGTTTATGTCTCGAATATTCATCTGAAAAATTATACTGCTATCATCATGATATCTAAGTATATGTTTTGTTTTGTGTTATAAAAAAGTTATAGTCTGTCTGTCTGTCTATTTCACTTGACGGCTAAAATAATGTATCGACAGGTAGGGATGAAATTCAGAATATATATTTTTTCATTGCGGCTGTAAACTAGATCTTCATTAATTATTATATTATCTTGTACATTTTAAAATAATTATGATACCTTGTTGTTTTCTGTGAAGAGTTATATTGTATGGTACTTGAAATTCAAGACAAATCCAGGGTATAAAAGCATCAAAATCTAAGGGTGTTGGTTTTCCTATAATCGAGGGCGAGCTTATTTTATGCGACGTAATTTTGTATTCCTTATTAAAGCTAGTAACTTGAAGCACTTCGTTGTTCATTTTCAAGTTTTAGTTTGGTCAATATATTACTCTTATAATAATATTACCGTTGGTTACAATATAATTGGTTATATTAAAAACTTATCTCTTCACAGTCAATGAAATGACAATACAATTAATACAAAATCATTTTTGATAGGCAGTTGATAGGTTTATGAATATTTGTCCTGTTCTGTGGATTTGTTACCACTTTGTAACACAATACATAATATGAAATGTGTACGAAAGTTGTGATGAAAGTGGTATGAAACAAAGACTACTATGTATATATGGTATGAAATTTGTGATGAAATTATTGGTGGTTTAGCCTTCATAAAATTAGTCATATTTTTTAAATTTTATCGTAACGAGGGTATTTTTGCCATCTGCCGTATCCCATGTAAAAATACATAAAAATAATGCATAAGTACTTTTATAACATACTAGCGGTCCGCCCCGGCTTCGCCCGTGGTACATAATATTTACGTTTTCTCTACATAAGAACCATCCTCGTACTTCAAGGAATATAATAAAAAAAGAATTATCGAAATCGGTTCAGCCGTTCTCGAGTTATGCGCTTACCAACACATTTTGCGATTCATTTTTATATATAAGAAGATAAGAAGAAGAAGATATGTTTTGCAACTTATGAATCTGATAATGCAGAAATACCATTATTGATAGCTTTCCTCATATTCGAATATTAACGAAACATACACACCTTATAAATTATAATAATTAATCATTATATCTTTGTCGTCGAACTTAAATTTAGAAAAAAAAATCATACTAGTAACACTCATAAAATATAATCTGTGACATGCACTGTTAACAGTAATCTGTGTACTGTCATCACTCATCTCTCAATTCTCAAGTTTCATTTGTCAATATTGTCATAATATGTTCAAGAATAGATCCGATATCGTATGTATTTCCACAAATGCTCTAAGGCTTTACTTTACAATGACACGAAGATCTTGAGTTATTGGTGTTATATATTTAATAATTACAAAAAATAATCCATATGTTAATTGTGAAAACAAGAGATTAACAAAACTACCTTGGAGTGCTGGTGACATAAGTGTAGACTCAGAGTATTGCGTATCATGTAATTTCTGTGGTTTATTTTGTGGCTGTTGCTTCTATTCTTAACTGGACGGCACATCGTAAATCTAAATGTATGTGTATAAATCGATTTTTATGATATTTATTTAATATTCTATTCACAACTGTCAGTCTATAAATGTAAATGTTGGAAATCTAATGTCAAGGTTTTATACATTCGTTAACTATCTACAGGATAAAAACATAGACTGATGAGGAAAACCTTAGAATAACTCTTCTATGGTCATAAAATTGAATGAAGCGTTTTGTGATAGAAAATATATTTACAAGTATCACTAATAATAATTTTACAGTTATAAAATGATAAAGAAATTATGTGAATAACACTCAATGTTAGTTCACACAATTTCAAACTAATCATATGATGTACCTATAAAGATGGTGAAAGTTTGCATTCAACATAATATCAATGCAGATCGATTCAATATGCTTCAATGGGTCTGCTCAAATGATGACTATCTAATTTGTATAACTCGCATTTTCTTATGTAAGTGGTGTTACTAATTAAAGCTTTAATATACAACTGATTGTTAAATAACATTAATGAATATTCAATCGCCTTAAATTGATGTATGGATATCTATAATATCATGAATACATAAGAGGAGGTAACGGAAGGTCGTAATTAATTGTGCAAGATGTAATGAACCTTGTGTTCTATATGCTTATCAGCATCTAATTGCAAATTAGTTAGAGACTTCATTAGTGAGCGATAGTATATAGTTGTAGGTACATTTTATATTTTCTTTTGATTGTACTAGTGAACAATTTAATTTAGGTTTACTATGAATGTAAAACCTTGAGGTTATGATGAGAAAATTTACTTTTGTTTCAAATTGTCTCTACATATTGTTTAATTCAAAAAATCTATGTTTATATTTGTTATTTTAATTAATTGTATTTTTTGTAAAAAAAATCCATGTTAATACTTGTTATTTTTACATTTATGAATGACTTTTAGATGGACTAACTGTAATCACACAATGAGTTGGCTGCGAACCACATCAATGACGTTAGCAAGGCAGTTATCCCGGTCCCTGGACCCTCGGCATGATTACGAGCCCCAGGCCTGTTATAATTCATTCTGCAAACATTGGCAACAGGCTCTCGATATTATTGTTAAATCACAGGTATTTTTATATGTTTTTATTGTTATATGAATAATATTCATCCTTATTTTACAATGATTTAAAATTTAAATTATTTTTGTGTAATTGCAATCTGATCGAACTTGTTCTGTGAAAACTTGTAATATTATATGTTCACCTTTACATTCATTTTCCATACTTAGGGGGCATCCATAAATTACGTGAGTTGTTTTAGGGGGGGAGGGGGTCGAGTAAAATCTCATCTAACCTTACGTTGGGGAGAGGGGGGGTGTCGGCAAATATCACGCAATTTTTTTTTAATTGAAACAAAACAAATTATACTCTTTTGGTCCATTTAATCCAAATAACATGCTTAAGATTTTAATGTTACGGTTAAGATTTAAATATTCTATTATTAATTTATTACCTTGTTATAACACTAATTATAATTTTCAGCAATACATATTAATTACTATTTTAACTAGTCGTAAACAAAAGCACGAAGCAATTTTTTTTTAAATGACAAATAAACATAAGAAACCCACATTTTGAAACATCTCACGTGAGATGGGGGAATGGGGGAGGGGGTTTAATAAAATCTCATGACATCTCACCAGAGGGGGAGGGAGGGTCAAAAAATGGACAAAAACACCTCACGTAATTTATGGACGCTCCCTTATGAACATTTTGTTTGTAAACACAATTCAGTGTTTACAAATACAAATTATTATTTTGTAAACAAGTATGCAGCCAATAACTAAGCAAATTGTCCGCTCAAATATAATATCTGATAAAAAACATGTATGACAATATTAAGTGTAAAATATGATATCATCAGGTGGTGAAACCTTAATTATTGCGCCAATTTAACACAATTTTCAATATTATTATAACATACCAATTGAATAAATTATGATGTTACATATGTAATTTGTAAAATTAAATTGTAAAACTGACATGATTAAAAAGAGCAACTATGGAGTTTCTTGCCGATTCTTCTCCGTAGATACTGCTTTCCGAATTGGTGGTAAATGTTAAAAATATGTACCTATGATGTTTCAAAAGTGCTTCTAGAAGAAGTATAATTGGATAAATAAATGTTTGAGTTTGAGTTTGAATTATCTATACTAATATTATAAAGAGGAAAGGTTTGTATGTATGTGTGTATGTATGTATGTATGGATTTCACGCATAAACTACTGGACCGATTTTGATGAAATTTGGCACAGATAATCTTTAGACCCTGAGAAAGAACATAGGCTACTTTTTATTGCGAAATATGTACCACGGGCGAAGCCGGGGCGGACCGCTAGTATTATTATAAAAATATAATTATTCTAGCCGCAACACCTACATGACGATGTATTGGGGGTGGTAAATCACCTAGAGCAGTTGGCAACACTATTGGTGCTTGAAGCCAGAGCAAGGGAGATCAACCAGGCTAACTCCTCGTCATGTTTGGAGTACTTGCTGAGCGAAAACTTGTTGGATAAGTTGTACGAATGGGCTATATGCACGGGGAAGTAAGTAATTTTGTATTTATTTTTATTTGTAATTTCTAAATGTGTTTTTTATGTAAAGGAAGGTGTGATACACTAATTTTGAAGGTGTACAAAAATTTATTAACAGGTGTGAGTTTTTGAGTGACCTAGCTTGGTAAAAGCATGAGTTCACTGGAAACTAAGCAATACCAATCCAATCTTGTGGTAAATGTTATTATGACTTGCCATGCTATGAAAAAGTAATTAATTTTGAAAACTTAGGTAATTAAAGTATAATATTTAGTGTTGAGTATTAATTAGTACTCCTTTTAATTAAGTTTCAAATACGATTCTTTAACAATATTAACAGTATTTCACTGTAATTTTCTACTAAAAAATCGCGAGCATATGACGCAATTGCAATTTTAAGTCCATAATTATATAAATAAAAACATCATCATTATTCGTAAAAGTTAGCGGTATTTTCTGTATAAAGCAATGATGATAAAATAAAATACTTATATGTTTTTAACAAGAAAACTATACATTTTTGTGATAATATATTGAATCATCACACGCCTCTGTAGTGACATCATAACTTTCGTAATTTGTATGCACGAAAACCTGTTTTGTCTCGATGTTAAAGTATCATTCCATATATTGAACTGTTGCTTCAAAAATGTTTTAATTATTAACTTTTTTTTTCATATTCGTTTACAATAAATGAATTAATATAATTTACCTAGGTTATGTATTTATTTTTTTATCGCGGACTGTTTTATGCACTCGATTTCCAAAGATAAAGTTACAATACTAACCTTATATAGAGATGATTGAAGGTGAAAATATTGTGCTCAATGTTACTACATGCATGCACATCTGCTGTTCATTACAAATTGTTTGACTTTTTAATTGATAATAGTTTTCCCTTGCCCCATAATGGCTGGTTCACACTTTGATTAGTGCGAGTGCAGGTGATTAGTGCGAGTGCAGGTGTGTAGTGCGAGTAGTGTCCAATTCAACTGCGAGTGCAGGTGATTAGTGCGAGTGCAGGACAATGGTGAAATTCGCGACGCTACTCACTACGCTAAACACTAAACACTAAACACTCCTGTCCAGACGTGTTTAGGCAGGCACACTGCGAGTGAGGGGGAAGGGAGGGCGCGCGGGACGTGGCTACTCGCAGTCCACTCGCAAAAAAATAGAACACGCTTCTATTCACTTTACTACACAGCCTACTAAACACTCGCACTAAACAGTCGCTGTCCACACGTAGTACTACTCATCACCTGCACTCGCACTAATCAAAGTGTGAACCAGCCATAAGCTTCAACAAGTCGTTAGTTCCGTATGGTACTTATTAAATAAAAAAATCTACCCTCGTAATAAAATTGTTAACACCATACATTCGTCATCCCTTTGATGACGTCTGAAAAACCGTTCTACCCGTAAAACGAATTCGTTGTTCGCCTTTTTTTTATTAATATTTATTTACGCGCGATTGTGTGAACACTATTAAATAATCTAAAATATGTTTTTTTACAAATTTAACGCCTCGAAATTCCAAACTATTGAATCACTTGGAATTTTCAGTCCTCCATCTGACTGAACAATAATAAACAATGGATATCAAAACAATTTCTAACTGTTTCGCTTATCAGTTGTATAATTTCCGGCGTGACTCATTTGTCTTGTGGACTTGTTTCAATTATTGTCATCTGCCTCGTAATTAAGAATCGAATGGTATCAATTTGCTACCGATCTGCGCCTTGACCTAAATGTAGCATATTTGATATGGTCGTTTGTAAATTAAGAATTTGTATGTTTCATCTGTGGTTTTCTAGAAATGAATATAGGTATATTGTAGCGGTTCAAGGGTTGATGATAAATTATATTTAGACGCGAGTTATGTTATTTGTAAAACCCTTGATATGCTATAGCGGAAAAATGTTATATCCCGATAATAATAGGCAATGTTGACTTGAGTCTACACGAAAGCACCTATGCTCAATCGTGATAATATTATCGACGAAATATTAAATATTAATAAATATTAAGACGAAATATTAATTAATTAATTAATATTTTTATTCTGGTAATGTATTAAAAATCTTAAGATCTCTGTGGGTGAAAATAGCAACGAAATCGTAAAGGGTTTTAAACGGATTGTAACAATCGGAGGTACAAATTGTCCAGACAAATTGCTAAGTGCTAACCCTGGAAGGGGCCAACGGGCACGGACCACGGTCATTACCGCCTTGAGTAAAGGACATGACAATATAACCGCGGCTGTACACACTCGTCGAGAGCCTCTCGTCGAGAGACTCGGCCGAAAAGACTCTCGTCGAGAGCATGCCTGTACACACTCGTTCTAAACTTCTAACATCTGAACTGAAGACTTACACGAGAATGGACGTAGAAATAGCTGCTGCTATTTGTCTTTGTGCCGTGAGCTATTATAATTTTTTAAACATTTACTATAAAAAAAATTCTCAAACCATGGAGAAAAAGAATATGGTGGATGATTACTATGCACCGCAGTAGAAACAGGGAAATAAATATAAAAACTTCCTGAATAGTTAATGTATTTTATTGTATTTTTAAGGAATCAATAGAAACGCTTCTTTGTTTCAGAAGTACAATGGAAAATCAATTGGCTGAGTTGGTGGCAGAACCTTCTGGCCAATTTAAAATAAATCCATAAAAAATAAGTTCCATAAAAAAGGTTCTGTTTGATAGCACTCCAAAAACTATAATTCTCGTTCATTAGACCACATAGTGAAACACGTGCGTTCATAAATAACGTCAGCGAGCAACTAACTGAACAAGTGTGTACATGCTCGCTCTCGTTTTCCTCGCGAGACTCAACGAGACCCTTTGACTCGGGCGCAAAAAACCGACCAGTGACCGAGACAACCGAGGCGAGACACGAGAGTGCGAGACAAGACGAATGCACCGTGTATCGGTCAATTAGGGAAAGCTGGCATGTTCACAGTACTCACACTTATGCAATTTCACTTACAGTATGTTCAAAAATAAATGCGACTCTAGTTTCATTTTAGACTTGAATTGTAAATTGTCTGGATGGTATGGTGGAAGGCGCAATACACTATGTCCATGATCTTTGAGGATTGCATCAAGTAGGTAAAAATTGTGTATAGTTTGGCTTATTTTTTTTAATAATGTGATAACTCTGATTAATAATTAGTAATTTGATTTTTGAAAAAAAAAATGCCGATTTTAGTCAAAATTTATATTTTCTAACAAGATCCTTATCATCCAAATTTCCACCTTGGTGAGAAAAATTGACATTTCTAATGAAAATGAACAAAAAATTAAATGATTTTATTAAATACTGTAAAATAGTCTATAATTCTTCCATTTACTGTATCACAAAATTCTTCATAGATTTTTAGATATTCGTACTACACCAATTACATCACCCTGTATTTATAAACAATTGCAAAATATGACACATACATAGGCCGGGAGATACTGACACAAAATTTCGGGTCATTTGTAACAGAATGGCGGTTCTACAGAGGTCTTATTATGCAATGACTAAAAGAAAAATGATGGTCAGAACTCAGAACGCTGCAGCTGGTACCGTACCGCGCGTGGGCGTTAGTCGAACTCGTCGGATAAAATATAGCGAAAGTCAAACGATTTGTAACACAAAAATTTTAGAATTCACCGATAGCCCATAAAAAAGATGTAGGCGGTAGTGTCATGCCATACTTTTCCGGTGTAACTTACAGCCCCCCATACCGACGCGATGCGTTGATTAAAAAAAATAACAATTCAAACATTTGTACCAGGCTAACTTTTGCACAGGTAATCATCATCGTGCAGACATTTACGAAAATCGCCATGCCATACTTTTCGGACGATTCCAAATGGCCACAATACCGCCGAAAATCTGCAAAAAAAAATTTTTTTTCGCCAAACAATTTGTACCAGTATTGCATTTGGATTTTTGGAGACTATTTGATAAAATGTGACCATTATTATATTTGCCATACTTCTAGTAGGGGGAAAAAGTGCTGCCATACTTGAAAATTAATTTATTCGTCACGTTTCAAAAATACGACTGTACAATACGTAAAATAATTTTTTACAGTATGGGATCATTATATTCTGTTTGTTTGTATACAATTCTACCTAGAAAAAAATATCGCAGATTGCAAACATGGGGCGGATGATTGTAAGACTTAAGCCAAGACGTAAAAAAAAATGAAAAGAATTGGCGATTTGTACCAGTACGGCATTTTTGGAAAGTATATGATGCAACGTGACCATTATTATATTTGCCATACTTTTAATAGAGGGAAAAATTATTTATTTATTTATTTATTTATTTATTTAACAATTTAATATACCACACCAAGTAATATATTTTACAATTGTACAAAGACGATTAATATGGTAGGTACATTAGGCGGCCTTATCGCTTACTAGCGATCTCTTCCAGGCTGCCCAAGGTAAGGGATAAAGAAGAAATACATGTAACGCGGGTGGCTGATATAATACATAAAATAGTAATATAGATCATAGAAGATAGAATACATAAAATACAAAAATGAATAATAGGAAAGGATAAAATACATTATATTAAATAGAAGGATATGCTAAATTGGAGAGGTGCTTATATAAAAGAGATTTAAAAGATTTTATAGAGGAAGCTCGTCTAACATCCACAGGCAGAGAATTCCACAGTCTGATAGCGGTTACAACAAATGAGTTACCGAGGAAGGAAGTATGGTGAGAAGGAAATCTAAGGAGAAGGTTATCGGCGGAACGAAGAGTGTAGGAACCTGAATCTAAGAATTTAAATTGATTTTTGAGATAGGAGGGAGAATTGGGATTAAAGAGGATGGAATATAACAACTTCAATGCATTTGCATTCCGGCGAAGTCTAATAGGAAGCCACTTGAGTTTTTTGCGAAACTGGGAAACGTGGTCGTATTTGCGTAATCCGTAAACAAAACGAATGCAGAAATTTTGGAGACGCTCAAGTGTATTCAATTGCTCTTCACTAAGATCAGTGGTACAGGCGTCAGCGTAGTCAAGGAGAGGAAGGAGAAGGGATTTAGCTAACGTAATTTTGGTAGAAATCGGTAAGAAATGCCGTAAACGTCTCAAGGAACTTGCTGCAGCGTAAAGTTTACGACTTGTTTCCTTTAAGTGGTACGACCAAGACATGGTCGTGTCAAAGTGAACCCCTAGATTTTTGACATTACTTTTAAATTCGATTATGGAGCCATCTATATAAACTTTAGGCATGCATGCCCAGTCAATGCGCGAAATTAAATGGGAGCTACCAATTACAATAACTTGACTCTTGCTTGGGTTAATTTTTAGACCATACCTACGACTCCAAGTCGAAATTCTTTCCAAATCGGTATTAGTAGTTAAGAGTGCAGAGGATAAGTTTTCAAGGGTTGACTGGGTATATATCTGGAGATCGTCAGCATACATGTGATAGAGAGAAGATAAATTCTTGGTAATAGAATTTATAAATATAGCAAATAGGAGAGGGGACAAAACGCCACCTTGCGGAACACCTGCGACAACATCACACGAGGACGATGATTCGTCCTCCATTAATACATGCTGCCGGCGACCGTGTAAGTAACTATGAAACCAATCAACCACTGTAGGAGATATGTTAATAGAATGGAGCAGTTGTAACAGTATGTCGAAATCGACGGTGTTAAAGGCGTTACTAAAATCTAGGAGAGTAAGGACTGTCAACTGCTTCTTTTCCATTCCATTACGTATGTCGTCCGTGACTTTAACAAGTGCAGTAGTCGTACTATGACCTGGACGGAAACCGGATTGGAATGGACTGAGGATATTATTTTTATATAGGAAGGAACTAAGCTGTTGGTGAATAAGGCGTTCAAGGACTTTGGAGAGAAAAGGCAGAATGGAAATTGGACGGAAATCTGAAAAGGAAGCAGGATTAGTTTTCTTCGGGAGAGGAATAATTTTGGCATCTTTCCAAATGTCAGGAAATTTACTGGAAGAGATGGAAACGTTAAGGATGTGGGTTATGACGGGGGCGATTATGTCAAGGATGGGGACGATCATATTACGACTAACTGAGTCACTACCGACGGCGTTGGAAGAAATGGACAGGATATTCTTCTTAACACCACTAACAGTGAATTGATTAAAAAAGAACGGTGGGTGAGTAGGAGTTGCAGATGATGAAAGATATTGGAGCGTTGATCTTTTTTGATCAGGACAGACATGGGAAGATGATGCAAAATGCTTATTAAGCAATTCAATATTAATATTAGGTGGAATATTGTTTGATTGGGATTTACCAACTCCTAATGTCTTTAAAAATTTCCATATTTTACTTGTGTCGCCGTTCTCGACGGAATTATGGATATGGCGTCTTTGTGCATCTCTACACAAAGTATTGCAACGATTCCGGATATTTCTGTACTTCTCCCGTGCAAAATCGGTTTTAGCGGTTTTGAGTTTGGCTTTGGCATTGTTCTTTTTATTCATTAATGTTTTTAGTTCTGGAGTAAGCCAGGGCGCTGGAAGGTGCTTAACTTTTATACGCCTAATTGGGGCGTGCTTATCGTAAACCTGTAAAAGAAAGCTATTAAATAAGGCAATTTTGTCATTTATGGTACAGGCTTCATAAACCATATCCCAGTTGATATTTGCTGCATCGCTTAACAACTTTTCTAAATCGATACCACCAAAATTACGCCGCAGGATGTAGGTAGGCTTAAGTTTGGGAGGACGTAGATTGTAGGATAAATGGATGAGGTCGTGGTTAGAAAACGCATCGGCTGCACACTGACCGTAGCTAGATACTAAATTACGATTAGAAACTATCATAAGGTCCAGGAGTGAAGGATTGCAGTTGGGATTAAAATGTGTTGGGTTCAAGGGTAAGGTGTGAAGGTCGAAGGAATCAAGAAGAGAAAGTAACTTTTTGCTGCGGGAGTCATCCTTTAGCAAACAGGTATTAAAATCACCCATCAGTATAACGTGTTGGTAAAGGGGGACAAATTGGTCAAGGAGTTCTTGAAAGGAGGGAAAGTATTTAACGGACAACGAAGGACTATAAAATACTCCTAGAAGTATTTTAGTGTTGGATAGAAGGATTTCAATAAGGAGGTGCTCTGCTGCATCAGAAGGAGGGGGCTGAGTGCATGCGCTTATTAACGAGTACGGTATATGAGAGCGTAAGTATATCGCTACTCCTCCCCCGGTCCTGCCGATGCGGTCATTGCGGATGAGTTGGAAATTGGGAAGAGTGAAATTAGAGGAGGGGAGGGATGGCTTGAGCCAGGATTCGGAAATTAGGATAGCGTGAATATTATTGGAACTAAATGAGGAGAGCATATCAGGATAATGAGCCGGAATGCTTTGGGCGTTAATATGAACTACATTGAACGTTTTACTAGAGTTATGGAAAATGGTGGAAAGAGTAAAGTCTAAGGGAGGAGAGGAAGTGCTATGAAAGGAGTCACTATCAGACGAAGTTGAGGAATTATGGCTGCCAACGAAACTGTTACTAATGATAGACATAAAATAGACTAAATAAAAAAAGGCTGCGTATATAGATATTAATTAAATATCAACAATTAACTAAAATAAATTATATATGATACTTATATAAAGTAAAATTGAACCTATTTAAAATAATTCAAATAATACTGTATTATAGATATGAATATATGTATAATAAAAAATAATAATAATAATAATATACTAAATAATAAATATATATATGTATAGATAAAATATGAACAACAACAAATATAATGTTAAGATTTAAATCAAAAATACGGCCAATAAATTATTTTATCCCGTACCTTCGGCGCGCTAATTACTTATTATTATTAATTACACTTACACGTTACTACATTATTATATATTACACATAATTAATAGAATTAAATTAAAATACAAAGATATGTTTCACAAGTAAGAAGAAGATAAGTATAAGTAAAAATAAACATGAACAAAATTGAATCAATAGAATATTTTGTTTATGGATCGATTATTCACAATCTTCACAATCGACGGCTGAAGTTTATGGATGACAATTTGTACACATTCAACCTGGTAATACCGATGCGATGTACTATAGTCTATAGTAGGTGTAGTTATGTATGTTGTTTACAAGTTAAGTTGCAAAGTTAAGTATCGAGAACGGACTAACATTTTATCAAAGTGAATAATAGATACTATATACTGATTATAAAAATATTTGATACCTATAAAAAGATTAGTTTTGAACACAAAATCAGTTAAAACTAAGACAGTGAAACAGTGGCAAAATAAATAAAAAGAAAACCTAGTAAGGATAACCTTAAAAGTATCAAAGTGAAACATATTAATAATACAAGAAAAGATAATTCATTAAAAAGGAAAAGACAGAAGAAGGAGAGTGAAGAACCAGTTGCGTGAAAAAATAAATTACCTATGCAGATACTTTACTTATTTTTGGGTGGTGGTCGTTTTGTGCGTGCAATTTTGGTTGTCTTCTGAGCTGCTGCCGGTTCTGTAGTCTGCGACAGGACCTGGTGCTCTTGGACTGGAATAGCTTCAACATCCTCCATACATTCCACGCGGTGGCGGGAGCCGTCAGGAGCAATCACCAAGATTTGGCCACCCCTGGTCCAACACCTGGATACGCCGTGGCGCTTTCTGGCTGCCATAAAGATTTCGTGGCGTCTTTTCGTCAGGAATTCGGACAGTGTTATCCCCGACCCTTTCAGTTTGGCTTTTGAGGCCCAAACACTGTTCTTTACACCAAGGTCATTGAACTTAATGAGAATAGGCCTTGGCTTATCTTCTTTCGACACGCCGATTCTGTGACAACGGCTTACGTTATCAATTATCAGTTCCGATATGCCAAGGTGTTTGGAAAGAAGCGAAAGAATGGATGTCGGTTGCTCATTTTTGTCCTCGACTACACCGTGCAACAGAAGAAACTTGCGCCTGCTCTTCATCTCTTGTTCATCAGATATTTTCATGAGGAGATCCACTTGAGACTGCAATGACTGCAGTTGAGCCAAGACCAAAGAACGAAAAGCGGCGAACTCGGACCGTAACTGAGAAGGTGGATTTGCGGCTGGTGAAGAAGTTATATTTTGTAGATCCTTCTGGAAGTCTGTCATCCGCTTATTAAACATCTCTTCCATGTTTAAGATCGATTGCTTCATAGCTTCCATCATAAAAGTTTAGCTGTTAGTGTCCAGTGAAGTGCGCAAGTAATATTTTCGAAATAGAAAGGATATGCAGTGAAATAAAAAGGAGAATGTGACGCCGTAAGTACTGGGGCTATTTAGTACATAATATATACTAAAACGAGCTTATAACAATATAAAACTTTAAAATTTCGTACAGAGCTTTAAAAAAAACGTTTGAACTTTTTTGCGTCCTACCCGCGAAAAATTAGTGCCATACTGCTACAAATCGTTCAAACTACGAATAAAATCTTACAATAAGAAAAAAATCTTATACACATTCGCCACCTCCCACAGGTATGGCATTATCACATTTCTTTTTATAATCATTCAGGAGTTGTTGAAAAAAAAATGTAGGGTGGTACAAATCGTTTGGCGAGAAAAAAAATTCAAAAATTTCCAGATTTTCCGCGGTATGGCGACCATTTGGAATCGTCCGAAAAGTATGGCATGGCGATTTTAGTAAATGGCTGCACGACGATGGTTACCTGTGCAAAAGTGAGCCCGGTACAAATGGTTGAATTTTTTTTTTAAATCAACGCATTCACGTCGGTATGGCGGACTGTAAGTCACATCGTAACTGTATGGCATGACACTACCGCCTACCTACATCTTTTTTAAGGGCTATCGGTAAATTCTAAAATTTTTGTGTTACAAATCGTTGGACTTTCGCTATTTATCCGACGAGTGTGACTAACGCCCACGCGACTAGTCCGCCGGTACCAGCGTTCTGACCATCATTTTTCTTTTTGTCATTGCGTACTAAGACCCCTCTAGACCGCCATCCTGTTACAAATGACCCGAAATTTTGTGTCAGTATCTCCCGGCCTAACATGTGCAATGTGTAAATGTGTTGACGTTCCAGCTCTTCTTAATATACCTATACATACTCGTTCTCGGCCTGTCTCGGTGTGTCTCGGCGAGTGTGTACAGCCGGCATAATAGACTAACTGTGCCCTGCGGGCGAACCTGCGGGCAAACCATGTTAATATTTATATAGCTTATGTTTTATTCTTGTACATAGGCTACATAACCAATCAACATATTGTGAAATATGTTCAGTGGTTTTCGCGTGAAAAAACAACAAACATACATGCGTACTAACTTTCGCGTTACCTTTATAATATTAGCATGACATACCTATCACGTATTAGTTAGGATTGTTAACACAGACTACATAATAATATTTACTACTAACTATATTATGTCTACATCGTGATTCACATATTATTAATACATGCGATAGGCGTGATACATTAATTTCAATGTGAATCGAATAAAACATCGTATAATTTTAACGTAATAATGTAATATAAAGTTTGTATATTATTATTTCATTTAGATAAGGTATATAATTTAGTAATTCTTGTTTTCATATTTTGCAACCTATAATTGATTAACAATATATTTTTTCATATCATACTAATTGCTTTTTAGGGTTCCGTAGCCAAAATGGCAAAAACGGAACCCTTATAGTTTCGTCATGTCCGTCTGTCCGTCTGTCCGTCTGTCCGTCTGTCACAGCCGATTTACTCGGAAACTATAAGTACTACAGTGATGAAATTTGATGGGAATATGTGTTGTATGAACCGCTACAAAAATATGACACTAAATAGTAAAAAAAAGAATTGGGGGTGGGGCCCCCCATACATGTAACTGAGGGATGAAATTTTTTTTTTCGATGTACATACCCGTGTGGGGTATCAATGGAAAGGTCTTTTAAAATGATATAAAGTTTTCTAAAAAACATTTTTCTTAAAGTGAACGGTTTTTGAGATATCAGCTCTCAAAGTCGTAAAAAGTATGTCCCCCCCCCTCTATTTTTATAACTACGGGGTATAAAATTCTAAAAAAAATAGAGGTGATGCATGCTAATTAACTCTTTCAACGATTTTTGGTTTGATCAAAGTATCTCTTATAGTTTTTGAGATAGGTTGATTTAACTGTAATTTATTATATTTGCTGCTACGGAACCCTTTGTGCGCGAGCCCGACTCGCACTTGGCCGGTTTTTTATATTATTAACGTTTAAAATGAATATTGTATTATTGTATGAATATATTGTAAATGCCAATATGTTATTACGTGAGTAGAGACTATGAACTAATAGATATGTACAATTAAACTATTGCAAAAACCGCGTGCCAATTATAATCACACAATGACCGTTCCAGAAAATAATCAGTTTAATCAAAAGATAATTTCAACAAGTGATAACTTATAAAAGTGCAAAGCAAACAGAATTATATTAATACGATTTATTAACTTTATTCATTTATTAATCGATTCGATTCGATTTATTAATTTTACTGTTGTTGTAATGGTAAAGAATTAATTCAATAGTTTCATTTAAATAAAAGTGCCACTTTATAAAACAGGGTCGTTGAACTGACTAATAAAAAGGCTTTCACACAAAATATATTTGTTATTTCTGTAGAGAAATAATCACAAAATATTTTGGTCCTTCGAGAATCTAACAAAATTTCATTTACAATACAAACATTTAAACCACTAGAGATTGTCTACTTTTGTTTTGTAAATAATATTCAATTGAGCTCAAGCAAAACATTTACTGACTACTGAAAAGTAATTAAACACTTGAATCATAAAGATGATCTCATGACGTATTTGTTACAGATACGAGAATGCCGTGAGATTGGAACAATTGAGGTTATTTGGACATCTTATCAGTCATTATAGTACACAGGTATTGATGTCGCTTATTTAGAAAATTACTCAATATAGTTTTAATTTATTAATGTTTTTGTTTACCAATACTTTTCCAGTATAATTAACTTTATATTGCTTTTGTGGCTTATGCCGTTCAAAGTTTTAGCTGTTTTTAAATAAGTACAGTTTTAAAATGGATATATTAATTATTGTATTATAATTTACCATGGGTAATTATTTATCATATTATCATTAAAAATTTAGAAAATTATGTATATTCATCACCAAGGTGCTGGAACTCACCAACATTTTAAAAGTAGATATAAAATATATTTATCCATAATAATGATATGCAATTAAATATTTCAGGTGATAGCAGCGGAACCTTTCTTACGACCGTTATTAAAGTTACTGAGTAGCTTTCGTAACCAATTGCCTCCGCCTAACGTCGAGTGTAAGTATTTTTTAAATACCATCTAATACTCTTAATGCATTATTTTTATCATTGAAAAAAAAAACCGCGAAAAGATTATAGTTAAAACTTTTTTTTCATAAATGTGAAATTCCATTCTTTTGTGTGCCATATTTATCGTTTCGTCATTTGTTGACCTGCTTTGTCTAACTAGGACTCCTATATTTTTCTGGTCTATGCCGTAATTGTAAAATATTTTTGTAATTTGGTTACAGCTCAACTAGTGTCAGTGCTCAATCAACTATGTGTGACGTTGATGCAGAATATAAAATTCATAGATCTTTTCTTTTTGATGACGCACACGCAGAATGGATCGAAACCCGAGTGAGTATAATTTCGATTATATAGCGAATATTTCTCTGTTTTCGTTTTTTTTTTGAAGTGAAAACTTCTTTAGTGGCGTTGAGCACTTTTTCTGTAATGGGTATAAAATCTTAAACTCGCGTCACGTCATGTGACCTGATCGACAAAGCGTAAGACGGATACCATTCCAAAATATCAAACGTGCTCAACGTTAATAATCAAGTTTTCACTTCTGCCGGCACTCCCGGACTGCAACCCGTCTTTTTTTCATAATTTCCGTGTCCGATAATTTTCTAACGCTTTTTTTATTAAATTTTTTTGATAAATTAGCGTTCGAATTTCGTTTCTATTTTATAAAAAATAAATTATAAAATATTTAAAAATCATTCGCAGGTTCATAATAGGACGGCTGTTACTATCGTCCGTGCACAGAGAGGGCCCGACGGGCGCCGCGGCTCGCGACGCGTTCCTGCTGTGCGCCAAGATGTCCGCGCGCTGTTGCCAGCTCGCCGCCTGCCTGCGGGCCGGCAACGCCTGCCCCATACTCGCCACCGGTGAGCAACACCTACAGCGATAATTCCTTGTACAAATATAAATTTGCGAGCATTGAGATAATATTACTACGTATGGAGGAGACACCACGAACAAAATCTGTGCGCCATTTTTTTGCTCTAAGTTTTAAAAATTATTATCTAGTTATGTACTTACCGATGAAAAGTTATGTTAGTCACTTTTCCTTATTTTATTTGTGCAATATCGTAACACACACGAAGACATATTTGATGCGTTTCACTTTAAAACAAATAAAAAATGAGCGTGCAGTTAAGCCATATGGCTTATGTTGAGCGGAACATAAGTGATGTAGGCAGTGTCGTCTCCATATGTATATTTCAATGTTTGCGAGTCGCCATCGATGTCTACGCCTTCACTATACCGACATACGGATGTTACCGCTGGCGCGCTTAGCGGAAATAATTACGAAAGCAACTTGAACATGTGTTTTTTAATTTGTTGAGATATCTTAACGATTTTGGTGTCAAATGAAAGATCTTGGTTTAAAACCATTTTATTTGTTTGAATCATGTAGATCGGACAGTGTGTTTAGGAGATAATCAGCAGTTTGTAATGCGAAAATACTATGTATTATGTATATTATATTGATTTTAGTTAGTATCGACACTTAAAAAATCTTTTTACACCATAAACCATAATACACCACAAGGCTGTTATTATTTACAAAACTATTACTAAAAATATTATTCATAACAACATTTATAAATTTATAACATTATTCAGTTTAAATCTAAACTGTTATTGAAAATTCTCAAATATAATTGCATATTCAATTTAATCCGTAAAAATTTTTCCAGGTCTAAGCGGTCTATATTCCCTTCTCCCTCGCACGCTTGGCGATAACATTCACCGTCTCACTCCTGATGACGTCAACAAAGTGCACAAACTGACGCTGTTCATTGATTCGCTGGAATTCTGTAATGCGGTCGCGCAAGTATGTAGAATTTTTGTATTATGGTTAAAGATTAGATGTTCTTCTTTTTAACTGATCATTTTTTTGCTGTTTAGTGCTATAATTGCGATCAACAAACTCCAATAAAAATATGATATCCTTAAGTTTTGTGTTTTACCTTACCTATAGAACTTGGTTAAACTATGCTAAATCGTTTTAACAATTATCTATTCGGAGTTATTTTACTACAGTATTTAACTCTACATTTTATATGTATTAAAATATCATGCGAAATTCGCATAGTATTTTAATATTCGCGATTCTATACTCATTACACGCCAGAAAAAAAGGATTATAAATTAATGTTATCATTTCTTCTAGGTCGCAGACCCATCCATTAAAACGCAACTCCTAGATTTGCTTTACCAAGGTTTCCTCGTACCGGTAATGGGTCCCGCTCTTTTACAGGTAAATTTTTATATTGTCATTGAGGGGAATGAATTCGTGTTGCTTTTTTATAGCTAAGCAATTTATATCAAAAGTATATTGATTCATTTTCTATATTTTTTTAATATGTATACGCATTGACTTATTTTCTATACTTTTTTTAATACGCATTGTCTTAAATATACATTTATAAAGAACTATTCTAATACTGTAAAATTTTTTCTCAAAATGATTGACGTAAACATGTTTAACTGATTTTGAAAAATATTCACAAATAACATTTTATTCCCCATTGCACTATGAAAAGCGTAAATTTTTTGCTCAGCTCTTCATTTACTTATTTTTCTATCTACCCTCGTTTCGGTATGTTTTCTCTACATATTAAAACTAACCGAAAGAGATCATTGCTATTATTTTCTTGTCATAAATATAATATGTTATTATTATTTATGTATAATATTTGTATGAAGTATGTCGCATTGTGGACATCATTCGCTTTCGTGGTTACGCGGTGGACTGGTTGTGTCATTTGGAGACGGTTTAGTGATCGTGTGTTATTAACCCTTACATTTAGGTATATTGATGCATTTTCGAATTAAAACTATTTTTTTTTATAAACTATAACTTCTTTTTGAAGTGTTTCTGAGCCGTCTTTCCTTTTTTGACTACAGAAAATAATAATTTGATATTTAGTTTTATACAATTCAAATGTTTTAAAAATGAGAAATTTTTAAAGTATAGAAAAAGTTCGATCACGAGGCGGGATTCGAACCCGCTCTGGTGGGATCATGGGTGGCCGAGTTGTCAGGCGTCACCCCGTAAAGACGCGGGTTCGAATGTCGCCTCGTACTTTTTCTATTCTTTAAAAATTTCTTAAATATACTAATTTACCATAACGTATATCTGCCTCTTTTTAACTTGAAGCATTTTATAATTGAATCCCGTTCTAACGTATAGATAATGCATCAGTATACTAATACATCCTAACATTTAAACACGGACATGTTTCATACTTTTGTCATTTCCATTTAAACATATGAAATCATGTTTTCTTGATGATCATTACGTAAAAAAAAACTAAGCATGAACTGCTTAGTTCATTTATGTTCTGTCTCATTCTTTCTTGTTGGATTAGTTAAAGAAAGTAAGAAACAGAACATTGATGAGTCTAACCATGGTATATTAAATTTATTCCATGCATTCTTTTTAATGATCATCCATACAGTTTTTTATTTCATGCTAACATTTGTGTTTTAATGCTATTCATAAAATTAACGTCGCTTTGTTTTTGTATTTGTCTATCATTAAACACATTAATTGAAGTCATGTTTTTTTTAGTTTTTATTGTGTAATTTACATCTTGTAACTAAATGACCCTTTTATTTGAAAATTCTTTTAGTGACATTCCGTTCAGACCCTATTTTTTATCATTATGAGGGTTGAAAATTTAAATGTATGCTGATTTTTGACAGTCAAGTAGACTGGTTAATAAAACTACTAAATTCATCATGTAATATTAAGACACTTGATTCGAAGATTATTTTGAATGGATATTGATTCCTTTCAATCTTCATATTGATTTATTTCACTTGATATAGTATTGGTAACTTTAATTATCAATAAATTAACAATGACGCGAAATATATTATTTTCCATTAGCAGTATATAACTAATCATGAGCAGTTTATATGAAAGAGAATAACCAATAACTTGAGCTCTATTGTTATACAGAAAAGCACAAAGGAATGGCGTTTTTCATTTTGAAATTTAACTTTGCGACATACAAATATGTCCTTTACCAGCATAGACCGTTATAAATGTTACCCATACTATATCAAAACGCGATCACTCAGCCGTCGTATTATAAGCCAGCAAAACCGACGTAACACGGAACGCACCACGGTCGTAGACGAAAGACCGCTCATTGCAGGCGGGAGGCGCGGAACAAACGGCTGCTACTGCTTACTTCGAGCTCGTGTTGAGATGTATCACTACGGGGGGACTGTTACGAGTCGTCCTGCATTTTCTCTTCACCTGTGAATATGATGGGGTCAAGGTCATTGATGTTCTGCTGGCAAGGCTGGAAGGCAGTTCCCAGGTTAGTATATTAGGTAAGGGGAGGGTAGTTCGCAAATCAGTGGCTGTTGCAGCTTACTTCGAGCTCGTGTTGAGATGTATCACCACGGGGGGACTGTTACGTGTCGTCCTACATTTCCTCTTCACCTGTGAATATGATGGGGTGAAGGTCATTGATGTGCTTCTGTCAAGATTGGAAGGCAGTTCTCAGGTTCGTATATTGGGAAAGAAAAGGCTAGTTCACAAGTATATGGTTGCTACTGCTTACGTCGAACTAGTGTTGCTCTGCAGCATAGCAACTTCAGAGATAAGTGATCAATTCTTATTCGATATTAATTATGGTATACCTAACGCATGTTTGCTCGCAGATTATAATTGATTCTTCGTAGTAGATATTCGTTTATTTTTCAATACTATAAATATGAAATCCATGCACCGTAAAATATATTTCCTCATCAGAAGAATAAATAGTTTTCAAAAAGAATTCAATACAAAAATAAGTCTTCGTTTCCAACCTATATTCTATTTTTTTCTGAAAATCAGAGAGTTCATCTTTTGAATGGATTTTTTTTTCAATACAAAATTATTAATATTAGGAAATGCAATTCTAAAAAAAAACAGTTATTGAAACATTACAAACCATAATAATAAATATTTTCAACAACACCACTTTTTCAACGTTCACAGCTGTCCCTAGTAACCCTATCACTCATGGAGACCCTCATCGACCTGAACTGCGAGGACGTGATGATCGAGTTAATATTCAAGTATCTCCTCAACGGCCACCACTTAATATCGCACAAGCACAAACTAGCCGACCCGGAGAACTTTCGAGAAGCGGCCATAGCGTTTCTAGACTTGCAACCCAAGTGTTGTGAAAGACCATTGGCTTGTACAAGACAGTGGGTTGATGATATGGCTCTAAGTGGGAAAAGGGTGCTCGATTTGAGGCCAGGGGAAGAGAACAGGGTTAACGGCATGCACGGGGATATCGCGATGAACAATCTAGTCCAGGAAGTTTGCTTTGATTATGGGGTAAGTTTAGTGTCCTAGACACTGTTTAATGTGAAAATTAATTGAATGAATTGACTCTGTGATATTTTTGTCCCGTTTTTACAATGTGCTTAGGTTTAACATTGTCTAGCTATCATTTTGACTTGGAGATTGAATTAGATCTGAATAGTTATCGATATTACAACTTGCAATAAATTGTTTGCTACTACGAAACTAAATAAGTCTTATGTTTTCTTCATTTATGAAGTTTATTTGCAGTAATGTTTCAGTTAGATTAAAATACCTATTCTTTCAAGTTCTATTTTACTCAAATCCCAGTATTTCTTGAAATTGTTACACACATTTTGTCATTTTGTATTTACAGAACCCAAACGAAACTCTAATAGGCAATTACCACGCATACCTCAGCGACAGTCGCGTAGAAATAGTCACACGAACGATCGCCTGCTCCAACTGGAGCACTAAATATGTCACCATAGCAAAACGGGAACCGAACAACAACACAAAAGACAAGGAAATAGAAATAACACCGACAGAAGATAGCCTAGTGTCTATATGTACTAGTGGCTACGAAACCTTAAAGACCAGTGATACGTCAGAAAAGGAGCACAGTTTAAACTCCCTTGTGGAAGAAAAGGAAGAAAAAGAAATAGGCCTAGAAAAGGAGGAAGGAATTAAAGAACATGATAGTCTTACTTCCTTTGGGGAAAGCAGTGGTTATGATAGCTTCAAGTATAGAGAGGAGTGCGAGGGATTTGCGGAGGATTCGTTCAGGAAGAGCTTCGAAAAGGGGGGAGATGATGGGAGCGATTGTGAGGTGCCGGTTAGGAGTTGGAGGATCAATGTGGAAACTATTATTGGTATGTTTTTTGTGAAGTTAAATATTTTAAAATTTCTTTAATGTCGCCGTTGTTGTTTGAATTAATAACTTGATTTTTCTTATTGCCACTTATAAATTATAATAATAAATATACATATATTCTTCTAGATTTGGATTAATAGCAATAAAAAAACATACTTGAACTTATTATGACATCTTCATAATATAATGATGAAGCCTTTAATTAATAAATGACTAAACGCAAATAAATATATATATTTTGTTCCAGGTCCCTTACTAGCTCAACTGCTGAAGAAAGTATCGCTTCTACTGGAATCAGACGTAGCGACAAACTGTCGAGTGACGAGCGTGATATACAGGCTGTGTTCGTTCCCAGCTCCACTGCTGGTATCTCTTTTACTGTGCCCCGCCTTTATCCTGCCCAATCTGCCTACTTTATATCAGGTATGTTTACTAGCTTGGGTATAGCTTTTACTGTGTATTAAGCCTGGTGGAAAATTTTATTACTGGATATTTTTCTAACGTGTTGTTTTATGTTACTAAATTTTGTTTTTCTACATCTTGTTTAATAGTTTAAATATAGCTACACTTGTACTAGTGTCAAATGAACTGAAGTACATTCGCACACACTCGCCTTTGACATCCGGTTATGTTGGTACAGTTGTTCCGGTTATGTTGGTTTTGAAATTATAAAATATTAAAGATTTAACGGATTTTAAACGCGATTTATTCATTATATTATTTTCCCGACGTTTCGCACACTTTACAGCGAGCGCGGTCACGGGGAGACATGCACGCTATCTAATCAAAATTTCTGTATGTATAATACTCGCGTATAATCAAACACTAGAAAATACTTTACAACTATATTATCTTTTCTAGATCCTCAATAAACTTCGAGAAGAAATAGACGAATTATTAGAGGGAATGGACAATATCCCCGAGCTAGTGGACATGGCCCGCGTGTTCCTCATACAGCGAGAGATGGCGCTAGTGCGGCGGGCGCTTAGCAACGACGATAGTGAGTGTTTGTGTTACATAGTTAATTATGTAGGTTACATGTGACAAATAGACGAATTGTTGGAAGGAATGGACAATATCGATTCGACAGAATTATAAGATTTCAGGGTGTTTGCTCATTTTAAAACGGGGAAAAGACGAGAATATTTCGTGTGAAAAGACTACTATTTAAAAACACTGAACTTAAATTCAATATACATTAAAATTGTCATATATCATTGCAAGTTACGTTGAAAATTGAAATTGGGAATTATATGAACATAATTATAAATTATCTTCAACAGATAAAGCGCAAAAAGCTCAAACGGACACGTTCCAAAGAACGGAGTCGAAGCGCCGAAGTCTCTCGTCCAGTTTTTCAAACATGTTCGGTAGAAAAGTACCACGTAAGTAGCGTTTAAATTTGCATTCATCATTTTTTTTATTTAATAATATAACATGGCTTTCATCAGCATCAGCATTAAATTCCATCTAAATATTTACTAGTTTTCATTCAGAACGGCTAAAAAGCAGTCACATAACCTATAAATAATTATAAAATGAAACTGAGCTTGAGATTTAAACTTTTAGAATCAACTAGACACTTAAAAAACATAATCCTAATACTCTACTAGATTACAAATAAAGTCTTATAAAAATGTATATAGAAAAGGTCCAATATTATATTTTTTACCAAATATTTCAGCATCCTCACCACAAGCCAGTATGAACTACACGCCCCTACACACACAAAAGCGGCCCGCGTTCACACAAGAGTCATATTGGAATCAATCGATCAAACTCCGCGCCATACTAAACGCAGTGATACTCGACGAGTGGCTCAAGGAATTATCGTCCTTATGTCAAGAGCAGGCTCTCAGACTGTCTGCGGAGTACTATGAAGATGAAAGCTTTATACGAACGTTGGCTTTATGACTAAAGGTCAAAGCCTCGCAGGGCAAAGTCAAGAAAAAAGTTGTTTTCTTCGAACCGTCCGTTGATACGTCGGTGTAATGCGAGGTTTTAAAATTTAGAAGTGAATTATATACAGGAATGTGCAATATGCATAAGTCTTTGTAACAAACGAGGGGAAAAGAGTTTACAATAGCTAATAAAGTTGATTTTAATTTCATGTTGATATAAAAAAGGTCCCTCTATAGTCCTGTAAAGGACTCTATAACATTATGGAAGTATATGATTTTTTCAAGAAGCTTATATCTAATACACTGGAGATTTCAGTATGAACATTAACTTGTAACAAGAAAATATGACCTTGAATGACGCCTGTATGTTTTTATCCCTTTCACACCCACTTGCCAAGTTAGGTGTGAAAGGGATCCAGTGTATTAGATATAAGCTTCTTGGATTTTTTTATCATTTCTTGAATGAAATGACAAAAGAATCATTTAAGATACGCAATTCTATGATAATTTCTTTCTAGTAAGGAAAATACTAAGAAAATTTGTGTCAATTTCTACGAACGAAAAAAAAACGATTTTATGTTACAGTAACCCAGTGTTGTCAGTCACAATTTTTAATACCTGTTTTTTTGTACCGTGTTTGTACATTAATTGTATAAAATGAAAAAAAAAATATTAATCAGTTTATAATAAACTTTATTTGAACACAATATTCAAGATAAGGCCACGTCGTAGAAAATTAGTGCAATAAAACATACAACGATGAATGAAGGTTGGAACAAATATTTTTAATATTAAACGAAAATGGTTTAAATATGTAGACATCACACACTTGTAGATTTTTATCAGTGAGGTTTTATTATAATAATTAAACGCATGGAAAAGTGTGCAGTAAGTACTTCAAGTTGCCTTGTACATAGTGAGGTAGGTTTTAAATATTTTTATCGATAGTCGATACACATAGTAGTAATGCTGTGACTATACAGTTTAATTAAAAATAATAAATGTCAAGTAAATTGGTGTCAATAATATTTCTATATTTTCTTGTTGAATAATCCTTTGAATTGTTAAAATAATAATTGTATGTCAATTAAAATATTTTAATAGAATACGAGTGACATACGTCAAATCATACTTAATTCTAAGTACCTAAATTAGTTTTAAGTGTAATTAATAATCTAAAATTTTAACGAGAATGCCATGAATGTAATTTTGAACTGTGATTATGTAATGTTCAAAAATAAATTGGAAATTAATTTATTGTAAATATAAATGGAAACACACACATAGACCTACTAATAAATGATCCTATTTACTTGTAAATATAACCGCGAAATTATTTTTATTTCTACCAGCCAGCCAGCAAGTTCATATTATATCATGTGAATTTGATTTTCTTTGTGATATTGCAAGTATAATGTCCGTCTATTTTTGCCACTGTTCTGACATCACACATTGTGCCCGACGAGGGAAATAAATGTCATTTTGACATAAGACACATTTTATAATCTGTTTATTAGTAGGTCAATGTATATTAATGTAGATAAGATTCTTATTGCAGTGATTTTATTATATTAACGAACTCACGTAGTTTTAGACATTTTGAAGAATATAGATTTACGAAGTATACATTTAGAATAGTTCTATGTATTAGTAGTGTTTCGACCTTTGTATTTGTTTTCTTTTTACTATCTTACTTTTTGTGTTATTTTCGTGTAACGATTATTTTTGTGTGTATTACGGTGGTTACGGCAGTCGTGTGTATAATTTAAGCAATATTTTATAATATATAAACAACGGAAGTTTACAAATTTGTGTACAACATTGCATTTAAATCATTCTTATTCTTATGGTCATTATATTAAATTACGATGTTAATTTACTAAACCATCCGTATTGCTATATCTGCGTAACTGCCTCGATTTCAATATTATTCTTTGACATTTTATACCTATATATACTTATATGTATACTTAATATAATTAATAATAATTTGCGCTCAAATTCATTTTAAATCGTCCGTCTCCGTCCAAGGATGTGAACGTTAAAATTATAATATTAATGCACAAATGTATATTCTTGATAAAATATAACTTTGCATTTTGAATTGTATATCTGGTATTGCTTTTTAGCACTTAATTGAATCCTTTGTCATCAATTAAAAAGTCATATAAATTCATATAATGTTTACTTCTATATCAAGATCTATAATGTTATACTGCAATACATAAATGTTTCAAATTATTGAATATTTCAATTAAAATATGTCAACTTGCCAGTACTACCACCGACCTAGAATTTTTCTAAAAACATTTACTGCACAATAATGAATGAATATTTGGATGTTTCACGGAAATTTTTATACAATTATATAATATATATTATTATAATGAATAAAATAATAATGTTAATTATGGGTTTATTTTTATTTTTATAAAGCACAATACATATTACCTACACATGAAAATTCCTCGCTATATAGTTAAAAATAAATTAAAACATGTTGCAAAATTTCAAATTCAAAATTCAAATTCAAATTCAATTCATTGCTGTAATGCTATTACTATTAACATTTTTGTAATTTTATCAGAAATGAACGATTGGATCTCATGTTTATGTGCCATTGAACCAGTCTATACAACTTGTAAACACCAGAAGTGTATTTGTACATTGTTAATTTCGAGTGAGTTCTCTATAATGTTTTAATGCTATGTTCTTAATATTCGTGAAGTGCCCGGTGCCGGTCAATCACTATTGCACGAATACACAAACCCACAAGTGTATGACGACATTTACAAATGTTTTTACACTAACCACGTCACTCAACTGCATGCAAACATGTGTACAATGAACGAATGTTTCCGCTTATGCAAGTGAATAATACAGCTAACACGACTTCGCTCAAACATTTTAAGATTGAGTATTCTATCGATAACAAGTGTGTTGGAAGCACTTCACTAATGCCATTTCACAAATACGTCAAAATTTAAATGACAACTGACACGGCATTTGTCGTAAAATGTCATTCATGACGCATCCGTAATCCGTGATGTGATTGTAATGTCAGTGTTTATTTTACATCATTCGCAATAAATAATCGTCGCAAAGTAAAATGTAAAGTGAAACAAGTTTTGAAAATAAATTGCTTTTTAAATTAAAAACATGTCGACATTCATAAATCACAGAGACGACAGTTCCGTGAACGTCGAGGAAGCAATAACAAAAGATAGTGTAACGTATTATAAAATCGTTGTAAAAGTGGGTTTCGTGCAGTGGGATGTATGGCATCGGTACAGTGATTTTGTAGAGCTCCACGATAAACTAGTGAACGATTATGGCGTCGCTAAGGACCTGCTTCCGCCGAAGAAGGTCATACGCAACAAGACCCCTAAATTCATTGAACACAGACGAGAGGCCCTCAAAGAGTATCTCAATAATGTATTTAATTTCTTGAACCTCAATTTGCCTTCAGACTTTGCTCACTTCTTGGACTTCCATTTATACGACATATTCTTTTTATTACAAGATTTAGCAAAAAAACTTTATTTGGAAGGAGATAAGATGTTACAAAATGAAAAAATACATAAATTTACTCCATTACAGGTTGGTATTTAATGTTTCATTATTTAATTTAAGCTCTGAAAATTGATACTTAAATATTACACAAAATTCAATTTAATTAAAGTTATAAGAATATTCTATGCTTAGTTTTGCCATTAAACATTCTCCATATGCTTATTGTATTTTATATTCCACACAGTGTAAGTAATTAAAGATAATATAAGCATAGTAACTGTAGTCATTATTTGCATTAATAAATGTGACTCATCTCCGTTACAAACCACTTGTTAGATTTTCAAGGTTACAAGAAAATACATTGACTTTTTCCTTTATCACCACAAACCATAAAATACCTAAAATAATTCTATACATACTAATATTATTTATATTATATTATTGTAGAGTTTGGTTTGTTTGAATATGCTAATCTCAGGAACTATAACTGGTCGGATTTGAAAAATCTTTTCAAGACCAATAAGAGCGGAGCCGAGCAGGTGAAATCGCGGGGTGCAACTAGTAAAGAATATATATAAAAATGTTTGTAACATAAATTTATAAAGAATAGAAAAAATTTGATCACGAGGCGGGACTCGAACCTGCATCCTTTCGCGCCATTCCAGGGCGGATGCCTGACCAATTCAGCCACTTGTGACCCGCCAGAGCAATCGAATTTATTCTATTCTTTTCATTTTTATGTGTCTAAGGGACACCGTTTGTAACAGTGTACACCGTTTGTAACAGTTTGCACTGACTTAGGTCAATGGTCATCAAATTACCTTAATATTAATTGAATTATCAGTTTATATAATATTATCCAATGATATTATATATAGAAACAAGAGGTAGATACGTCATCAACGCACCAAAACTGATTCCGTGAATTGGTCCTATTTGGGACCAATGCAATCAGTCAGATTATCACCGGTCCCAGTGAGCGCATGTGTCGATAGGTACATTAAAGTTGTCGAAAATGCCTTCCTGTGTGTTCAGACAGTGCACGTATTCGTGCAAAAAAATAAAGATATATATATATCACAGGAAAATATATTAAATTATTACAGTTTAAGATTAAAAATAACAATTTACAATTCTTTATGAATGACACTTCTATTGAAATAACGAAAGGGATAAAACATTGCTTCAATCATTAGTGTGACAAAGCTAGCGTACACTGTGTTCAAAGATTATCATGTAGATACGATTATTGAAAATAGAACGGTTATTTTATTAATTTCGATTTGGGTAAATACTTGATTATTTTTATATTTAAATCCACACAGTGCATGTAATTAACTAATATATCTTTTTTTATTTATTATATTGTACAATGAAATCGTGATGGCAAAAATATTTGTTTGCAAAAATGATGTTGAATACATTAAAGAAAAGATTATCGCTACTGACGAAAAATGCTATTTGCTTTTCTTTATATAGGTATTGAACATAAATTTTATTTGTGTTTCAGATAAAAAAGGCTTATACTTCATCCTTTCTTTTATTTCATCTTTTTTTTTTTCATCTAGGCACCACTATTATTATATCCTACAAGTTGGAGCGATGACCTTGTACGGGTTTCGGGAACTGCCTTGAAACGAATAGCGTAAGATCGGTCCTTATGGAATCCTATAAGGAGGACTATGCTCAGCAGTGGGTGTTTATCGGGTGAAATGATGATGACCGAAAACGAACACCACAGCTAGTAATAAATACTTAATACAGTTATATCTCCAAAGAAGTTTTTTCATTTTAATACAACATCATAATCTATACATC
Organism: Colias eurytheme; assembly: GCF_061535395.1. NCBI lineage: Eukaryota > Metazoa > Arthropoda > Insecta > Lepidoptera > Pieridae > Colias > Colias eurytheme. The sequence continues at coordinate 3,290,287 of NC_142999.1, read as the reverse complement.
TATACAAATATTATAAAGAGGAAAGGTTTGATTTTTTGTTTGTTTGTTTGTTTGTATGAATTGAATAGGCTCCGAAACTACTTGGCAGATTTGAAAAATTCTTTCACTGTTGGAAAGCTACATCATTTCTGAGTGACATAGGCTAGGTTTTATCCCGGAAATCCCACGGGAACGGGAACTATGCGGGTTTTTTTTTGAAAACGCGGGCGAAGCCGCAGGCGGAAAGCTAGTAATAATAATAAAAATTAAATAGTAAATGAAATTGTCACATTTGTTTATTTGTGCAGGAAACGTAACATCTATAACATTGAACCTTCTGTGTCGTTATTCTATGCCAATTACCATGGCAACTATTTGTTTATTTATATTTAATTGGTGAATTCTTATGACTTTTGCTTACACCTGCGCGGAAGTGACAAACTATCTTTGTCTTTTTTGTTTATATCATTTTATTAGAGCCATCTCTCTTATACAGTCTGTCAATGTAATAAATTAAGTAAAATTAAACTTGTATTTGTGTGTGCCTGACACTGCATATGAAGCATTTTTTTTGGATATATTGTGAACATATAACGTATCTATACATAAAATATCATTGATATTATCATTGTCAATATACATATTAGGAACTGTGGCTTATCTGTTATATCTATGTGTGGCTTATCTTTTCTATTATATGATTTTACTTCCTTATTTATATTTGCTTATTTTTGCAATTAAATTTATCTAGCTAAGTACAATATTCTGAAACCCAGTAATCTATGTTTAGTGACATACAATAGATTTTTTTTTCTATTGAAAGTATAGTAGTAAGTCTATAACTAGCTGCGCTCCGCGGTTTTGCCTGCGTGGCTCCACTTCTTTTGGTCTTAGCGTGATGATATATCGCCTTCCTCGATAAATGGGCTATCCAACACCGAAATAATTTTTCAAATCAGACCAGTATTTCTTGAGATTAGCGCGTTCAAACAAATAAACAAACTCTTCAGCTTTATAATATTAGTATAGTTTTAATTCCTAAATTCCAGCTACATGCAATCAGTGAAAGATTCAAAATGGCGTGTCCACCGACAGAGAAGTTGGACCAAATGTATGACTTCAGTCACATCCTTGACTTTTGTTCGCAAGTTCGCTCACTCAGCATAGAGGGGAGTTATGAGAAACTGGGCACAAGTAATATTGTGCCCAATGACTTGAAGTTTGATTTGATACCGTTCAAGTCGCTGATGGATTTGAAGGTTCTTGGTGTGCCCATGGCGTGTATACAGAGTGTTGGTAAGTTGGCAATGAAATTTTATTTCTACTGACATGTTTGTGAATAGACTAAAGTTACATACATTTCTAATACTGTTATTTTAAGTGTTTGCGAATAGATGAGACATAAATCTATGTATTTATAAAAACACTAAATTTACTGCTAAGCACGAATCCCGAAAACAGCTGAAACAATTTCGTTAATTCTTTTTTTTATAATATTCCTTGAAGTTGTGGATGATTCTTACGGAGAGAAAACATTAACATGTACCTTGGACGAAGCCAGGGTGGACCGCTAGTATATAAACAGAGAACTAGTTTCTACTCTGCATAAATCTAAAAATCCAGTATAATACATGTTTTCTTTCTTTCAACTTAATATTTCCATAAGCGTGAACCAATTTAATGATACATTTAGTTTGGCCTATCAAATTACCTATTGATTATATTATTTCAGGCAGTTTACGCGATACATTATGTAGTTTGTCAGTGCTGATCGCAACAGTGGTGTCGCTCAATGAATTTCTGCTTGTTGATGTTCTACACAAGGACCCTTCCAGTATTACTGATTCTATGGTAAGCATAATGTAGTTATCAATAATTCAACAATCAATAATCATTATACAACACTTCTAATAGTTCTAAGTTTGTTATGAAACATACTGTGCCGCGCGGTTTCACCCGTGGACGATTCCGCAAAATCAAGTATTACCATAGATCAAGTTTTATTCTAATACTTCTAAGTAATAATGTAAAGCTTCATATAAATAGTTTTTTCGTGAATTATTAACACACTAGATTTCCGCCCACGGCTTCGCCCGCGTTTTCAAAGGAAAATCCGCATAGTTCCCGTTCCCGTGGGATTTCCGGGATAAAACCTATCCTATGTGTTAATCCAAGTTACCCTCTATATGTGTGCTAAATTTCATTGTAATCGGTTCAGTCGTTTTTACGTGAAAGAGTAACAAACATCCATACAAACTTTCGCCTTTATAATAGTATTAAGATTTGTACATACAGTATCCTATACTGTAATACGTCTGTCCTATGCTTATCCTAAGCACAGATTTTTTATGTAAAAACTGGTATAGTTTGTTGAATCCTCATTTGCCTTTTTTAGATGTAGGTAATAACAATAATTGAACATTATTTATTTAAAGTCATGAAGCCAAGATTCGCTAAGTAAATTCACATATCCTTATTACACACGCTCTAATAAATATACCGTAAATATTGGCTTACTATATAATCGCTATAACGAGTCAAAGTTCACGTTATCATTCCTCTAACTAGGTCAGGTCAAACGGGCCGCGTGTGTATGTAATAACTAGATAATAGCATGACTAATAAGGTCATATTATTGTAGAATTGAATACATATATGGTAAATTGATTAATAGGATATCTTATAAAGTGTCCTATAAAACTATAATTATAAAAATAATATTTTCAGTTTCACTACATAGTATAAAACAAAGTCTCTTTCTCTGTCGGCTGTCCCTATGTCCCTTTGTATGCTTAAATCTTTAAAACTACGCAACGGATTTTGATGCGGTTTTTTTTAATAGATAGAGATCGCTCTATTAAAATATATATTTTTTTGAATCATCAAGAGGAAGGTTTTAGTATATAATTTATTAGGTTTTAGACAAAGCGGGCGAAGCCGCGGGCGGTCAGCTAGTATAATATAAAAGGATTCCGCATTTTAGATCAATCTTTTCCCATGTAAATACATGAAATAAGATATTTTATCCATAAAATATTTTTCCGAACACAAAACATTAAAGCCACTAGACTGATTACTAGGGCCCGGATTAATATGTATTTACATATATTTATTTGACATTGTTTTCGTAATTAATCATCGTGTCCATAGTAAATATGTTATTAAGATCGTGAAAATTCAGGTTTTATTTTCCATATTTTTCCATATTTTAAATGTAAATCCATATTCCACAAAATATCAATAAAATGTATCCATATTTTTATCAGCGCTATGAGTTTTCTAAAAATTCTGGCAGATAATGGCGCTCGAGAATTCTTCAACTTCACTCAAAGAAAATTTGAAGATTATTCAAAATATAGAAAAGAAGATTTCTGAATCGGAAAGACCCGTTGATGAAGTTGCTAGGCAAAAATTTTTTTATGTCATAGAAAAAAACAGAGGATTTCATATCCTAAAAAAAATTAACAGCATGCTGTGTGGAAGATTAAAATAAATAAATAAATATTATATGACATTATTACACAAATCGACCTAGTCTCACAGTAAGCTCAATTAAGGCTTGTGTTGTGGGTACTAGGCGACGATAAATATAATATTTAATAAATACATATATATAGATAATAACACCCAGACCCAAGAACAAATAATTGAGTTCATCACACAAATATTTGCCCTGACCGGGGATCGAACCCGGGACCGTCGGCTCAGTAGGCAGTTACTTTACCATTGCGCCAAACACGTGATTATTTACTGCAATTCAAATGTTAGTGAATCGGAAGTTGATTATAATTGTAATTTTTTATTTTTTTCAATTTTCAAAAAACAAAAGCTTTATTAAAAATGTTGTTAAGTACTTGCTTTTTATTGTACATATTTTTTCCATATTTTAGTTTTTTCAGTCCATTTTATATTTACATATTTCGAAATTTTTAATACATATTTATCCGGGCCCTACTGATTACTCTGGACCATAATTAATAACCTAATTAATATCCCAAAATTTAATTATAGAATAGAATAGAATAGAAAACACTTTATTATACAATGCACACAAAAACAGAATTAAAAGAAACGATATGTAACTTAAAATAAATGTACAATTATGATATTTTTTACTATCCAACAGATATGGAAGAAACTAACAACCATAAATTTCTCCAGTAACAACATAGCCAAAGTAGACTGGGCGATACGGCTCGTGCCAAAACTGCAACATCTCAACCTATCTTCCAATAGATTAAACGAGCTCTGTGACGTATCCTGCCTTCACGACCTTCAAGTACTAAACCTATCGATGAATCGATTCAGCACTTGCGACAATTGGCACGAGAAAATCGGAAACATCGTCAAAATCGATTTATCGCAGAACAAAGTCCAATCGTTACAGGGTTTCTCGAGACTGTACTCGCTAGAGAGTTTAGATTTAAGCTGCAACATTATTACGGATGTAGAGGAAGTCCAACATATATGTAAACTGCCGTGCCTAGAATATCTATGGTTGACCGCCAATCCGGTGGCCTCGTCCATAGATTATAGAGTTAAGGTGTTAGAACAATTTAATTCTAGAATGTCGGAATTGTGTTTGGATAACGAAAAAGCGTCAGAAAAAGAATTGGACACGGCTCGTGTTTTGCAAGCGTTGAGGGTAGTTAAAGAGAAGAAGACGCCGAGCTTCTTGCAGAACAATAATACGAGCCATAGCTTTCATAAGAGTTGACGACTGGTGTAATTTATTTTGTAGCTAATGTTTTGTACGAAATTAACGATTTTGTTACTGATGTATAATATCAGTTGTATATTTATATTTGTAAGAGAAAGTATTTTTTTGTCAGAGCCTTCATTGGCTATTGCTTCAATTATGCTAAGAAATTTTGAAGCTAGAAATATTCTAGCTTTGTTTGACTTTATTAAAATAATAATGACAGTTTGATTATACCAGTTTATCTTTTTGAGTATTAAAAATTATTTGTTATACATATACATGCTATTCTTAGGAATAATTAATCACTTTTAACTTGTGATAAACTTTAATTTATAAGCCTTTTGTATTAGAAGTAACTTTTTCTAATTGTGATTGTTTTGAAGTGAAACTTCTTTAGGCGCGTTGATAGTAAGGCCGGTTGCAGAGCTTGACCGACCATCAGTGCGTACGTCAGTCGCGCTTGTCATATGTATGGAAATTCATAAAACCGTTCATAGCTAGACCGACCATACGCACGCGTATTTCTATACATATGACAAGCGCGACTGACGTACGCACTGATGGTCGGTCAAGCTCTGCAACCGGCCTAAAATTTCAATCTCGCGTCATGGCAATACCGTCACGCCATAGAGTAAGGCGAGGATACGATTTTGGTATCTTTGATTCTTGCCAAAGAAGTTTCACTTCTGACACGTGTGCTCGGCACACACGCTCTTTTTTTACATTTTTAAGTTACAGATTTTTGTATTTTTGTTTTGTGTAACAGATTGTTTATTAAAAATAACCATTCCGAAATGTGGTGCTAGAGCATTCAGTAACTGGATTGTTCTAAAATATTTTTTTACAGGTTCTCCAGTAAAAAAAATTTTCAACTTATACTCATTCTCAGTTGCTTGTTTGTTATACTATATTCAACAATATTTTCATTTGTTATTAACACTTTTTTTGAGTATTTTTCGTTACTATGTGAAGTAACTAAATAATAATAGAAATAGATAATTAAGAAATGACTAAAATTTTATATGACCATATAATGCATTTCTATTAGATGCTGAACCTATAAGATTATTTCATGTTATTTCTTCTTGCCCAATATAGCCTTGATTACGATCAAAAAAATAACTTTGTTATGATCCGTCTTCGATTAAATTTTTGGTACATAACTCAGACCAAACATCATTCTCGTATATCATTTTTGATTTAGCCTTTTTAGTTGGAAATTAACAAGGTGTGGCGCGTATACACGGTTTAAATTTTTAGGAATAATGGACAATGTATCGCATCCGTAATATATATTTAGTTAAAACTTAAAAGCTACTGTAAGTAACCATTATTATAATTAAGTAAAAGGACATATTTTGTGTAAGATTAGTGTATGAAATACAATGTGTAAATAATATAATCGATGACTAAACTACACCATACAAGGTGCAATAGTATTGTTTTCTAGAAGTATTATATTTGTGATTTTTTATTGTAAAACAATATGTATTGTGTTATATTAAAGTTATTTCACGTTAGTCGTTGTTTTATTTAAACAGGATTACCAAATATATTTTTAAAACATAGGTACATGTATCCCTTTAAAATATAGCTAGATTGATTAAGGGTGTTCGCTGCGTAGCTGAGCTGTTTGTAGGCAATCGGCAATTTTTCCTCATTTTTTCTTAATAACGAAAAGGTTACAAATTCTCCGCACAACAATCGAGACGTGACAAATGAACTGATTGGTTCACGCCTTCGATCAGGTCGTCCTGTTATAGCTAATAGTATTACAATAAATAATCCATAGGTATCGACTATACACCAACGTGAAATTATACCGGTAGCGCATATGGCTTCATTTAGAGCGGTTCTATTGGTTATTTACAAACATTCCTCTCTACCACTTTACACATCCTCGCACATTATTTAGTGGAAAAGCATCCTTACGCAGCGAACGCCCTAATAGCTCCGAAACTCTTGCATACTAAATTTTATGAAAATCCTTGAAGCAGTCACCTAGAGCCTAGTTTCATAAATCATAATAATTGCTCGTTTGAAGGATATGAATTGTAAGGTTACAAAGACGGAAATTTTTTCAGTAGTACGGCAAATGTGTAAATTTTGCCATCTTTGTTACTTTTCCTTGTTAGAAAGCTACTTTATTTAAGCATTCTCAATATCAAGATGTGATGTAATGTGTCTTCCTCGATAATTTTGCTTATCCATCAAATAATTTTTCAATTCGATATAGTTCTTGAAATTGATTTCAGATACAACATATTATTTAGTATATATTATTTGCGTATACTTTCATACAGTTGAATTAAACTTGAGAATGTACTAATTGAATCTCAAATACTTTTTTCTATCCGTGGGTTCATTCATTAGGAAAAGGACCAAGAAATAAAACACATTCATCAGCTAATATTATTTATTAGGATTCTTATCAACATTCCAAACATAAATTCGTACGCTAAAAACTAGGGTTGTTGAGGAAGTGATTATGAGGAAGAGGAGGAGGAAGAGGAATTTTCACACACAAATTTAGGGGATGCGGATGAGGAAGAGGATATTTTTTTGAGGAAGAGGATGCGGATGAGGAAGCGGAAGAGGAAGCGGATGAGGATGAGGATGATAGGAAATTATAATCAAAATTAAAAAACAAAAACTTTTAAAATTAAAAATTAAAACAAAAGCCATTCTCCTGTCTGTACATATTGATGTTTTAAGGTTAGGGGGAGGTTAGCTCGCCCGATCGCGAATTTACAAAGCCTATTGTCGCTATTATAGGCTCACAGTGTGGACCTGCACAATAACTAAGTACTATACTATTTGAGTCACGAGCCGGACTCAGATGAGCTTTTGTTTATGCATATTACTCGAAAAAACCTAATCTATCTCAGTGCCAGAAGCGACATTAGGCGATTTCCACAAAAAAAAACTAACTGGTAGATATTATGTAAGCTTAAACAACTTGTTTGTTTTTCAATTTAAAATGACTTTTGACACACATTCTTTGGTAAAATATGTTTCTTCTGAGTATGAGAGAAAATTTTATATTATTATGTTTAGAGATAAGTGTTAGTCGCAGATATAAATATGGCGGTAAGACTCTACTCTTGTTTGTTAGTAGAGTCCGACTCGTAACTCAAATACATAGTTAGTTTAAATAGGCTTTGTTAATTTGCCGCCCGATCGGATCAGCATCCTCATAAACTTCCTCTAAATTTTGAGGAAGCGATAGCGGAAGAGGATTTTTTTATTTTCATTTTTGAGGATGCGGTAACGGTAGAGGAACCCAAAATATTGCGGAACTTCCGCATTATGAGGAAGCGGAAGAGGAATCCTCAACAACCCTACTAAAAACGTATAAGACGAAAATGACATTAGGTATACAACTAAAATTAACGCACATATGAAATATTTTAAATTATCCTTTGGAAACTTAATATAAAAACATTTCATAGGTTTACTTAAACATAATCATTGAACAATACTACGTTAGTATCTACATTGCATTTAAAAACATTCACAAATCCAACGTTCCTCCAAAAAACAGTCTTTATATTTTAATACTTATCATTACTTATTGCGTTTATTATTAATTATTATAATTTAAAAATAATGTGATAGTTTCACTGGTGATTAAATATGTGATCTATGCCTCGATTTTTAAAAATATGCAATTTTTAACAGCTATCAGTTATTTTTATACTTCCTAGGAACTACACTATTTTATTTTACTTTAGACCTCATAGTTTTAGCATTAAAGCAAAGCTTTTAGCGTCTTTGACGGTACAGTTTATCTATAATCTATTTTTATAACATGTATACCATAAAACTTAGAAAATATATGTTCATTTTTGTATTATTTATGAAATATAAACTTTAAATATATCATTTTATGAACGGAGTCAATCTGTTCTATGCATATTAGCAGAAAATGCGATGAGCATAAAATGTCATGTCTTTTTTACAGTAGGTATTTTTGAAGTGAAACTTCTTTAGGCGCGTTGAGAGTAAAATTTCAAGATGGCATGGCAATACCGTAACGTCACGGAGTAAGACGACGATTTTGGTATCTTTGAATCTTGCTAACGAAGTTTCACCTCGGACACGTGTGCTCGGCACACACGCTCCTTTTTATTTTTTATTAAGCGCATTCTTCAAAACAAGCTGTTTTTCTATTCATATTCTTATACACTACTTTCAATCACTGCTTTTTCAAAACCGAGTAATTACAATATTTTGCCAATTTAGTAATATTTCACAAAATCTGAAATAAATTATACATTCTATGATAGTCAATTTTAAATCTAATGACTTTTTTTTGCAATTTTTTAAATATTTTCAAGCTGAAATGAGGGTAGGTAGTGTAAAATGCCACTGTTCGTCTGTAGCTTGGTACAGTGGCGCTCTTGCTTTGACGCCGCTGGCCGTGGGTCGCTGGTTCGGGTCCGTGCTTAGCATTAGTTTCAGTACTTCAATCTGGAAAGGAAAGTCAATATTATGTATTAGATTGTTAGCGATGTTTATTGGTACAGTACATATAAGTTACATTTTTATATTAAGAAAGAAACACACACATAAAACATATTAAACATTTTTAAATTAATTTTGGGACTTCGCATTCTATATTCTTCTATAACCTATAAATTCGGCCATGATGCAAAAACAAGCATCTTGATACGATATATTCCATTTAACTTTTTAATGTAGTTGTGCATAATTGCTAATGAATACAGTAAAAGTTTGTACCTACAAAAATATTCCAGACATTTTTTTGTTCTATAAGAAAAGATGTAGAATACAGATACAGATATGTAATTGGGAAAAAACATTTATTGTGTACGAGTACATATATATTTTTGAAGTGAAACTTCTTTATCGGGGTTGGAAAAAAATTTAGTGTAACATTTTTTCGTTACGCGTGACATTTTTCTGTTTTTCTTGTTCTTATCCCTACCACGCGTGATTCGACGTATTTCTGTAAAGTTGCATATAGTAAATTATTTTTTGAAAAATAAGGTCATAAAGAAGTTTCACTTCTTACGTGTGTACTAGCACAAGCTTAAAACACTAAAATCAAAAACCCACCTCATTCGGATAACTCTGTTCAAAGTGAGTTGGATAATGGCCCTTTCTCACTCTCAGTAAACAATCAATTCGTTCCGCCTCAGTGCCAAAAGGGTGTAAGAGCTCAAATAGAACCAGTCCTAAAGAGTAGATATCCACTTTATAACTGTATGGGAGGCCTTGTAATTGTTCTGGGGACATGTATAAGTGGGTTCCTGAAAGAAAAGGACTCAGTGAGTTGGTTTGGAAATTAAATTTTATAGAATACTAGCGGTCCGCCCCGGCTTCGCCCGTGGTAACCACATGTTTAAACTATCCTATCTCTCAAGTTGGATCGAACTGCACATGGTGTGCGAATTTTATTATAATCGGTTAAGTGGTTTAGGAGTCCATTGAGGACAAACATTGTGACACGAGATTTATATATGTATATTAAGATGGATATAAAGCTGAAGTTTTGTTTGTTAACGATAATATAAAGAACTAGTATGCACTAATATATTTCTTAATTTCTTGCAACATTCGATATCTCGTAATCCGTGACAGTTAGACAGTTACAATTTTCAGAGATGTTGAATTTCTAAAAATATACCGGTCGAATTGAGAACATCCTCTTTTTTAAGTCGGTTATAAACGAGGTGCAACGGTTAACATGGGCATAAATTTTATGGGTGACCATTTTTTGCTTGCTCATTTTATATTTTTTTGCTTATATGTACGGAACCATTAGTGTCTACGATTGACTATTTTTATTATGCATTTTCAGACTATTTATTATTTTACATTTTATTATTTTTTTGCATAGCATTTGAAATATCTAAATTCTAAATATATTTGCTCTGAAAATAATAGTTTAACTCACCAACTCGATGCGTATGCCCGCCATACGGGTGAGACTCATCTGCCGGTTCTCCCTGCGAGTCTCCCATCGCGGTCACCAGACCGAAGTCTCCCACTTTCACTTTACCGTCTGGCGCAAAGAATATATTACTCGGTTTTAGGTCGCGATGGATCAGACCCGCTAGATGGACGTATTCTACTGCTGATACTATCTGACTGAATAGCGTTTTCACCTGGGAGAAATTGTTTTTATTAGTCGTTATGAACTATAATTTATTGTTTATGTTTTAGGGATAATAATGTAAATAAAATAGAGATAATATATTTATTGTCCCTATTTTATTTAAATTATTATCCCTAATGCGTGATTTAATTTGCGTTAATTGTACGCACACATAAAGTAGCTAATGCGCTAAAATAATAATTGTTTATGTGCGAATATTTGTCCATAGATCTCCAGAGAAATATTCGCATATTTCACTGGGTACAAAGTTGTTAACAGTGTTAACAGAAACTTTCTCTGTAACTTTTGTTGACGTGGAGACCTTTTTAGCATTAATGTAAGGTAAATTTGTATTTTACCTTATTTTTTCTCCCTTTTTTTTGCCAAATAAACGATATAAAATAAAAACAATTCCATCTATATTTACAGGTACATCTGTATATACATTATACAGGTACATCTGTATCTACAGGTACATGACATAACAGTTACCTTGTCCCGGCGACACTCCCACGTGCGGTTGTCCCGCAGCCAGTCGTGCAAGCTGTCACGTCGGCACAACTGCATCTGTATATACATGACATTACAGTTACCTTGTCCCGGCGACACTCCCACGTGCGGTTGTCCCGCAGCCAGTCGTGCAAGCTGTCACGTCGGCACAACTGCATCTGTATATACATGACATTACAGTTACCTTGTCCCGGCGACACTCCCACGTGCGGTTGTCCCGCAGCCAGTCGTGCAAGCTGTCACGTCGGCACAACTGCATCTGTATATACATGACATTACAGTTACCTTGTCCCGGCGACACTCCCACGTGCGGTTGTCCCGCAGCCAGTCGTGCAAGCTGTCACGTCGGCACAACTGCATCTGTATATACATGACATTACAGTTACCTTGTCCCGGCGACACTCCCACGTGCGGTTGTCCCGCAGCCAGTCGTGCAAGCTGTCACGTCGGCACAACTGCATCTGTATATACATGACATTACAGTTACCTTGTCCCGGCGACACTCCCACGTGCGGTTGTCCCGCAGCCAGTCGTGCAAGCTGTCACGTCGGCACAACTGCATCTGTATATACATGACATTACAGTTACCTTGTCCCGGCGACACTCCCACGTGCGGTTGTCCCGCAGCCAGTCGTGCAAGCTGTCACGTCGGCACAACTGCATCTGTATATACATGACATTACAGTTACCTTGTCCCGGCGACACTCCCACGTGCGGTTGTCCCGCAGCCAGTCGTGCAAGCTGTCACGTCGGCACAACTGCATCTGTATATACATGACATTACAGTTACCTTGTCCCGGCGACACTCCCACGTGCGGTTGTCCCGCAGCCAGTCGTGCAAGCTGTCACGTCGGCACAACTGCATCTGTATATACATGACATTACAGTTACCTTGTCCCGGCGACACTCCCACGTGCGGTTGTCCCGCAGCCAGTCGTGCAAGCTGTCACGTCGGCACAACTGCATCTGTATATACATGACATTACAGTTACCTTGTCCCGGCGACACTCCCACGTGCGGTTGTCCCGCAGCCAGTCGTGCAAGCTGTCACGTCGGCACAACTGCATCTGTATATACATGACATTACAGTTACCTTGTCCCGGCGACACTCCCACGTGCGGTTGTCCCGCAGCCAGTCGTGCAAGCTGTCACGTCGGCACAACTGCATCTGTATATACATGACATTACAGTTACCTTGTCCCGGCGACACTCCCACGTGCGGTTGTCCCGCAGCCAGTCGTGCAAGCTGTCACGTCGGCACAACTGCATCTGTATATACATGACATTACAGTTACCTTGTCCCGGCGACACTCCCACGTGCGGTTGTCCCGCAGCCAGTCGTGCAAGCTGTCACGTCGGCACAACTGCATCTGTATATACATGACATTACAGTTACCTTGTCCCGGCGACACTCCCACGTGCGGTTGTCCCGCAGCCAGTCGTGCAAGCTGTCACGTCGGCACAACTGCATCTGTATATACATGACATTACAGTTACCTTGTCCCGGCGACACTCCCACGTGCGGTTGTCCCGCAGCCAGTCGTGCAAGCTGTCACGTCGGCACAACTGCATCTGTATATACATGACATTACAGTTACCTTGTCCCGGCGACACTCCCACGTGCGGTTGTCCCGCAGCCAGTCGTGCAAGCTGTCACGTCGGCACAACTGCATCTGTATATACATGACATTACAGTTACCTTGTCCCGGCGACACTCCCACGTGCGGTTGTCCCGCAGCCAGTCGTGCAAGCTGTCACGTCGGCACAACTGCATCTGTATATACATGACATTACAGTTACCTTGTCCCGGCGACACTCCCACGTGCGGTTGTCCCGCAGCCAGTCGTGCAAGCTGTCACGTCGGCACAACTGCATCTGTATATACATGACATTACAGTTACCTTGTCCCGGCGACACTCCCACGTGCGGTTGTCCCGCAGCCAGTCGTGCAAGCTGTCACGTCGGCACAACTGCATCTGTATATACATGACATTACAGTTACCTTGTCCCGGCGACACTCCCACGTGCGGTTGTCCCGCAGCCAGTCGTGCAAGCTGTCACGTCGGCACAACTGCATCTGTATATACATGACATTACAGTTACCTTGTCCCGGCGACACTCCCACGTGCGGTTGTCCCGCAGCCAGTCGTGCAAGCTGTCACGTCGGCACAACTGCATCTGTATATACATGACATTACAGTTACCTTGTCCCGGCGACACTCCCACGTGCGGTTGTCCCGCAGCCAGTCGTGCAAGCTGTCACGTCGGCACAACTGCATCTGTATATACATGACATTACAGTTACCTTGTCCCGGCGACACTCCCACGTGCGGTTGTCCCGCAGCCAGTCGTGCAAGCTGTCACGTCGGCACAACTGCATCTGTATATACATGACATTACAGTTACCTTGTCCCGGCGACACTCCCACGTGCGGTTGTCCCGCAGCCAGTCGTGCAAGCTGTCACGTCGGCACAACTGCATCTGTATATACATGACATTACAGTTACCTTGTCCCGGCGACACTCCCACGTGCGGTTGTCCCGCAGCCAGTCGTGCAAGCTGTCACGTCGGCACAACTGCATCTGTATATACATGACATTACAGTTACCTTGTCCCGGCGACACTCCCACGTGCGGTTGTCCCGCAGCCAGTCGTGCAAGCTGTCACGTCGGCACAACTGCATCTGTATATACATGACATTACAGTTACCTTGTCCCGGCGACACTCCCACGTGCGGTTGTCCCGCAGCCAGTCGTGCAAGCTGTCACGTCGGCACAACTGCATCTGTATATACATGACATTACAGTTACCTTGTCCCGGCGACACTCCCACGTGCGGTTGTCCCGCAGCCAGTCGTGCAAGCTGTCACGTCGGCACAACTGCATCTGTATATACATGACATTACAGTTACCTTGTCCCGGCGACACTCCCACGTGCGGTTGTCCCGCAGCCAGTCGTGCAAGCTGTCACGTCGGCACAACTGCATCTGTATATACATGACATTACAGTTACCTTGTCCCGGCGACACTCCCACGTGCGGTTGTCCCGCAGCCAGTCGTGCAAGCTGTCACGTCGGCACAACTGCATCTGTATATACATGACATTACAGTTACCTTGTCCCGGCGACACTCCCACGTGCGGTTGTCCCGCAGCCAGTCGTGCAAGCTGTCACGTCGGCACAACTGCATCTGTATATACATGACATTACAGTTACCTTGTCCCGGCGACACTCCCACGTGCGGTTGTCCCGCAGCCAGTCGTGCAAGCTGTCACGTCGGCACAACTGCATCTGTATATACATGACATTACAGTTACCTTGTCCCGGCGACACTCCCACGTGCGGTTGTCCCGCAGCCAGTCGTGCAAGCTGTCACGTCGGCACAACTGCATCTGTATATACATGACATTACAGTTACCTTGTCCCGGCGACACTCCCACGTGCGGTTGTCCCGCAGCCAGTCGTGCAAGCTGTCACGTCGGCACAACTGCATCTGTATATACATGACATTACAGTTACCTTGTCCCGGCGACACTCCCACGTGCGGTTGTCCCGCAGCCAGTCGTGCAAGCTGTCACGTCGGCACAACTGCATCTGTATATACATGACATTACAGTTACCTTGTCCCGGCGACACTCCCACGTGCGGTTGTCCCGCAGCCAGTCGTGCAAGCTGTCACGTCGGCACAACTGCATCTGTATATACATGACATTACAGTTACCTTGTCCCGGCGACACTCCCACGTGCGGTTGTCCCGCAGCCAGTCGTGCAAGCTGTCACGTCGGCACAACTGCATCTGTATATACATGACATTACAGTTACCTTGTCCCGGCGACACTCCCACGTGCGGTTGTCCCGCAGCCAGTCGTGCAAGCTGTCACGTCGGCACAACTGCATCTGTATATACATGACATTACAGTTACCTTGTCCCGGCGACACTCCCACGTGCGGTTGTCCCGCAGCCAGTCGTGCAAGCTGTCACGTCGGCACAACTGCATCTGTATATACATGACATTACAGTTACCTTGTCCCGGCGACACTCCCACGTGCGGTTGTCCCGCAGCCAGTCGTGCAAGCTGTCACGTCGGCACAACTGCATCTGTATATACATGACATTACAGTTACCTTGTCCCGGCGACACTCCCACGTGCGGTTGTCCCGCAGCCAGTCGTGCAAGCTGTCACGTCGGCACAACTGCATCTGTATATACATGACATTACAGTTACCTTGTCCCGGCGACACTCCCACGTGCGGTTGTCCCGCAGCCAGTCGTGCAAGCTGTCACGTCGGCACAACTGCATCTGTATATACATGACATTACAGTTACCTTGTCCCGGCGACACTCCCACGTGCGGTTGTCCCGCAGCCAGTCGTGCAAGCTGTCACGTCGGCACAACTGCATCTGTATATACATGACATTACAGTTACCTTGTCCCGGCGACACTCCCACGTGCGGTTGTCCCGCAGCCAGTCGTGCAAGCTGTCACGTCGGCACAACTGCATCTGTATATACATGACATTACAGTTACCTTGTCCCGGCGACACTCCCACGTGCGGTTGTCCCGCAGCCAGTCGTGCAAGCTGTCACGTCGGCACAACTGCATCTGTATATACATGACATTACAGTTACCTTGTCCCGGCGACACTCCCACGTGCGGTTGTCCCGCAGCCAGTCGTGCAAGCTGTCACGTCGGCACAACTGCATCTGTATATACATGACATTACAGTTACCTTGTCCCGGCGACACTCCCACGTGCGGTTGTCCCGCAGCCAGTCGTGCAAGCTGTCACGTCGGCACAACTGCATCTGTATATACATGACATTACAGTTACCTTGTCCCGGCGACACTCCCACGTGCGGTTGTCCCGCAGCCAGTCGTGCAAGCTGTCACGTCGGCACAACTGCATCTGTATATACATGACATTACAGTTACCTTGTCCCGGCGACACTCCCACGTGCGGTTGTCCCGCAGCCAGTCGTGCAAGCTGTCACGTCGGCACAACTGCATCTGTATATACATGACATTACAGTTACCTTGTCCCGGCGACACTCCCACGTGCGGTTGTCCCGCAGCCAGTCGTGCAAGCTGTCACGTCGGCACAACTGCATCTGTATATACATGACATTACAGTTACCTTGTCCCGGCGACACTCCCACGTGCGGTTGTCCCGCAGCCAGTCGTGCAAGCTGTCACGTCGGCACAACTGCATCTGTATATACATGACATTACAGTTACCTTGTCCCGGCGACACTCCCACGTGCGGTTGTCCCGCAGCCAGTCGTGCAAGCTGTCACGTCGGCACAACTGCATCTGTATATACATGACATTACAGTTACCTTGTCCCGGCGACACTCCCACGTGCGGTTGTCCCGCAGCCAGTCGTGCAAGCTGTCACGTCGGCACAACTGCATCTGTATATACATGACATTACAGTTACCTTGTCCCGGCGACACTCCCACGTGCGGTTGTCCCGCAGCCAGTCGTGCAAGCTGTCACGTCGGCACAACTGCATCTGTATATACATGACATTACAGTTACCTTGTCCCGGCGACACTCCCACGTGCGGTTGTCCCGCAGCCAGTCGTGCAAGCTGTCACGTCGGCACAACTGCATCTGTATATACATGACATTACAGTTACCTTGTCCCGGCGACACTCCCACGTGCGGTTGTCCCGCAGCCAGTCGTGCAAGCTGTCACGTCGGCACAACTGCATCTGTATGTACAGGTACATCTTGCTCGGGTTGTCTGAACGTACGCACATGTCGAGCGACCAGTGACGTGTGTGCCCTTTCTGTGGATTGTAAAATAATTTAAAAAAAAATGATAATTATTTTATTAAGAAGCGAAAATGCCCCTCCGCACGTTAATGAGCTGACCGCACACACAAAATCACATAAATAAAGCAGATGACACATTGATGGCTCTTTACATGCATGCGCTTATTTAAGTTATATTTGTACAGCTTTCAACTGTGGCTGTAAGTGAATTCCACCCTATAATTTATGATAATAAATTAAAAAGGACCAAAATTGTGTAAGCAGTCACCAAGCTCGATCTTTACGCGTGTGTGCGTGAATTATGCAAAAACATACACAAAGTGAGTAGGCTGCGACTTTACCTAACCTCAAACGAGAAATAGTGGCACGGCCTCTTAAACATTTCCCTATTTATCCTGTAATTCAAAAACACCACACAAAAACCTACCTTTTTCTTACTCCCACTAGAAAAACTGCCAACTTCCTTAACTTTCTCCAATTGTTTATTACTTATATCTTGTCTAGCTTGAGACAATCCCTTGGAATCCTGAGAATTAGCGAACACTATGAAGGAATCGTCCCCACTGCCCTTTTTTGTTGGAGTGTTGGTTAAGTGCGCGTCCTTTGATGCGTTCTCGTCGAATACTATGCTGAATGAGTCGTTGCAGCTTAGAGATCTGTGGGGTAAATTAATTTAATTATATTAAATATCAAACTCGAAAACTTTTCATTTTCGCATTGAAAATTCTGAAATTACAAACACTATTTTCTCTTGGGTATAGGTTATATCTAAAAAATAAAATAAAAAATAATTGGGAATCAACAGACATTCCAAAATAAATTATCCATCGACAAACATTGAACGAAAACATATTTACAATTTTTATCACTATTAGCACTTGGAAAACCGCATTACAGAAATGTTCTCTGTAACATTGCATGGTTCATCCATCCATCTTTATAATTAGTATATCATATATTGTAATGTGTTATTTTTTTAATTCATCAAAAACAGAAAAAATCTACATTTATGTGTATTCTAACTATTAATTGAATACCATACCTGAGCCGTTTTGGTTCCTTCTTGTCATAATCCAGTGCATCAATACAGTCATCTATAGACTTATGAATGTTTAGAGTCACCGCGTCACCTTTAGTGGGCGACTTGTCTATTTGCGGGGAAGTGCATTCAGACATTACTGATGCTCCGCCTAGTTCACTGGAAATATTAATATAAAAAGGGAACTAAATAAAGTATTTAATGATAATCTCTCTAAAATTATCTGCAGTATGTAAACATTTTATTTTTTATTTGGTGCCAAATAAAGATTTGTCTCACAATCATTCATTAAAGGTTTCTCAGAAAATGTCCTAATGGCGTGTGATAAAAAATTATATCGGTCTTTTAAAAACTCTGCCAAACACATGCGTGTAGGCAGTTTTGTTTCGGATAATTTTTGAGCATAAGGTCATTCTCCCATTGCGATACGCACAGGCGATTCAAGTATCCTGCAAGTCTCGGAGACTAGTCGCCGCGGAATATCTCACATACATTGTACCGGTAGCGTAGTGTGCGAGCCTACATACAAATATGTACAGTATATGTTTTGTCCCTGTATTTCAAATCTTACCGCAACCAATAAGCGTCCCTCTGTTCCTGCCACAACGGCGGCGGTTCTTCGAGCCACGCGTTAAAATATCGCACTATGTGTTCGTGCTCTAGTTTAGCGAGCGCACGAACTTCACGTAATACACGCTCGCGGCGGGATTCCCTGTGGAAATTAGATTTTTTATACTTTTCGTCAAAAAAGTGTTACCGATACATATAAATTTACAGGAGAAATTTATATTCTTTTAAGAAAGGAATGTATTTCATGAAGGATTTACATGCCTTGATATTTTCCTATGTTATAATTTGTAGGACTCTTTGTAAGCTAAAAATGGAAGTAAACCAGAGTGTAAGTGGGGTAGAGATTTTTGGTGATGACTTCTTCACTATCCAATGATAGATTTTTAACAATCAATCATTCTGTCACTGTTATACTCAAAATAATGATTCCCAAATATACCTACTAAATAAATTAAAAATTACTAAATTACAACAGTTAATCTCACCTCTTCGGCAGCGTAATCCTTTTAACCGCATACGACTGATGATCAATATTATTCCTCGCTTCAAACACGACTCCAAACCCGCCCCGTCCCAAACAGCGCAACGGCGTAAAATCGTTCTCGTACCTCCCAGAATATTCCACCTGGTTCGTAATTGGCCTTTCATAATGCCTCTCAACAACTATGTACTCTTGATTTATCGGCAATGGCGTGCTTGGCCTAATTTTGGCCGCGAAAAATCTCGGCCATATCATTAAATTCATGAGTAGAGCGGAACTTATAGCGATTAGCAAAACTTCTTTCCACCAAAACCATAGAGAATATACGTGTACGTGAACGTGATGGTGGTTGGTGTCGTCACTATTGTTTGGTAGCACTATGTCTGGTTGTGTTAGTTCGTCTGTCACTTGGACCGCTTGATCGCATGTCTCTTGTAAGTAGAGGAAGAAGCCTTGGTTGTCTGGAAGGAAAGTTTTTGAATGTAGTTGTAGCTAGAAAATACGTATGGATGGAAATTTTTGTTAAATATTAATACATATTTAAAATATCACTTAAAACAGGCGGAAACATGCCCAATGCCCATAGTATTATTAAGATTAAAAATATATTTTACACATTCGCTGATCAATAGGTTTTCTTAATAAAATTTAACGTTAAAAGATCTTTAAAAGTTTAAAAAAAAAATTACTATATCAAATCAAACTAAAAGATATACACTCATAACGTAATAGAAAACGTTATTAAAAATCAGTAATAAGATCACTTCAATAATAAGAAATGCTTAAAAAAATTAAATAAACGACCATATCAGTTATTATAGCAGTGATTACACTGATTATTAAAAATTATAACATACCCTGCACCCCAGTGTTGCCATACAAAGCAACCATAGACAAGGTATTTTCTGCATCTGGCAACGTTTGCAGCGCGGTGCCGTCGCTTAGCAACGGGCGGGATTGTTTCACTCTCCATGGCAATGGCTTTGTTGACATCGACGTTTCGAGCTTTCGAGTGTAGAGGGCGCTTTCTTGTATATAGAGCTAAGGAATAAAATAATTTTTATTATACTTATAATACGAAAATCATGAAGCAAAAAATATAATTCTCATTATATTTTAGACGAACTACAGAAACTCAATATCTTGGACAATATATATTTTTTATGTACTGACGAAATTATTTAAGTCATCTCAAGCACTATGTTTAAACGGCTTAAAACCATTCAAAGTATAAATAAGTATATATCATTTACATGCTTTTCCCACATAGACAGTCAATAAATAGGAACTATAAATTTATTTCAATATAAAAACCATGGACGTATAAAAAAAGACGGACGGTATATCGCCTAAACATTGAGTGAAGCCTAGTAATGGCGGCGAATCATCCTGTGCCATTTTGCCATGGCAACAGCTGTCCTGATGACAATGGCGGCTGTATTTTTTTCTATAAATTTTGCCGTAATAATTTTGTCATTATAAAACATAAAAGAAATAACTTGCTTCCCTGTGGAATGTAATCCCTTGTGTTTTGTTATTTAAAATTGTACTGTTGCGACACCATTTAACCACGCAAGACGGCATTTTAAATATTCTTTGTGAAACAGTGACGCAGTTAATCAGTCGGTAGTTCACGACGTAATGGCGGCCGACTAGCTTACTATGGTGAGAGTGTGTGCGTGTTTATTGTCTTTACACGATCGCTAGCTTACTATGGTGGCTTCACGTTGTTTGTTCGTAATACGGCGTCCGTCTTTTTTTATACGTCCATGATAAAAACATTCCCTTAATTAATAATTCCTCGAAAAATCAATTACTGGAATACATTTTGGATTTGGATAAATATCTTATAGGATATAGTCTTATAGGAATAACACAGGTTTTTTCCTAGCATAGGAGACATTGTTCAATATGTGTCAATAAATGTACCACATATTATAGTTATTATATTATGTAAGTTGTCTGTTGTGTTGTAACCATGTTTGATTGCAAATAAATGATTTGATTTGATTTTGAACCAAAATAGATACCAATAAAGCTATGAAATCACGCCTCGAAGGACCAATTGAAGTACCTTACTAACATTCAGTATAAAATTACTATAAAAGGTAATAACATACCTGTGTATTATGTATGCCAAGATAAATAGAAGGTGGTTTGGCAGCCATATCCGCTATAGCATGCGTGGCTTCCCACAGAACGTCCATGTTCTGTACGACGCCATTTTGTAGCCGC
Organism: Colias eurytheme; assembly: GCF_061535395.1. Taxonomy (NCBI): domain Eukaryota; kingdom Metazoa; phylum Arthropoda; class Insecta; order Lepidoptera; family Pieridae; genus Colias; species Colias eurytheme. Next base: position 3,268,870 of record NC_142999.1, on the reverse strand, counting down.
CACATGTTCGCTACTGGCGCTTCTAGCTGTAAAGCATTTTGGCTCTAATTTTGACTGTGTGAGGGTATATTTTTGAATGGCAATTAATGATTTATCTATCTACGGACAATTAGGTTTAAAGAATCATTTATTCTCATTTAAAGACTTAAAGCTAATTACATGAGAATAACATAACAAAGTAAATAAATAATCTAACAGTCGTCCGGGCACAGCTATTCCAAAGGTAGGTGTTTTATTCCAGAAGTGATTGGTCCTTAAGTATGTGATCAGCTAGGCGCTTTTTAAATGCATAAATCGATTCAGCTGTTTTTATATCATTGTTTAATTTATTATATAATTGGGCACCTTCAAAAGTACTTAATACATTCGATATGAATATTTTAAATATCAAATAGTATGTTTGTTAAAATTAGAATCTATAGACTTTTTTGTGTTGTTAAATATATTTACATTCATTTTTTAATGAGTAAAAGTCCAGAATTTTTTAAAGATAAATAAAAATTCGTTCAATAGGCGGGATTCATATCCGCGACTTTTGCCATCCCGGTAAGTTTAATAATATAATTTATTTATATTACAAAAACTATTAAATTAAAATTAACTATTAGAATAACAATATTCGTTAGATTTCCAAATACTAACAACCAATTTAATAAAATTTTCCAATTATCCACAATTCAAATGTTGCCACACAATCACCTGGTGTTGCCATATCGTAAGCTGCGATTCCGGATGTCGAACGGCAACTACACCTTCCGGTAAAGCCACTGCTATAGCAACTGGTATCGGCGTGGTTGATTTTCCCGCGCATTCTCGTCTGCTAAGAGCCAGGTTATGTTCCGCTACGCTGAAGTTCCAGCTGAGAAATATTAATAGTTATTATTAGAAAAATGCTGTTTGTTACAAATATTACTAGTATACGGAAAAATAGGGAAAACAGGAGAGTTATTGCAATATCACTGACTAGCTGTGCCGCGCGGCTTCCCCGCGCGTGGCTCCGCTCCTGTTGGTCTTACCGTGATGATATATAGCCTTCCTCGATAAAGAGGCTATCTAACACCGAAAGATTTTTTCAAATCGGACCAGTAGTTCCCGAGATTGGCGCGTTCAAACAAACAAACTCTTCAGCTTTATAACATTATAAATAATAAGTATAGATAGTATAGATCAATAATTTATATAATGAGATTTCTAGATGGATCCGTTATAATTTTATTTAGTTTGCATTTTTACAAATCATTTTTAAGAAATAAATTTTTGCACATGTCACAAAAATTAAATATCTTTTGTCTATGTAAAAATGTTCAAGCATAAGAGACTTAATAACGCGAAAATACGTAAATTAGAAGATATTCTACATTCTTCTACACATTTCTACTCATAGTATAGGTAGGTAGTACATACTTCTCAGTCCCAGATCGTGGGTCCAGCGCTCTCACAGTGTTAGACAGCCTCCTTAATACCAATATATCGCGACCAGCACTCGCTATCTCTTGCTCACTATTACATCCCGATGAGTTGCATTCGTATATAATGGCCCCCGTGTGCGCGTCTATACCCAACCATAGTGTTTCCCGCGCGCCTATGAATAAAGAAAAAAATATTTAGCGCGTATTTTGTGCAATTTAAAAAGTATACACAATTTTATATTTTGGTTTTATGGCATTCGAATGCTTCATAAATTTAAATTTTTAAACAGTAGAATAAATTCTATTGCTCTGGCAGGATCATGGGTGGCCGAGTGGTCAGGCGTCGCCCCGCATAAGGAGACGCGGGTTCTAACCCCGCCTCGTGATCGAATTCTATTATTTTCTATTATTTAAGAATTTATAAGTATACAAAATTTCTTTATTGCGTCATTCATCTAATTTAATAAAATATGCACTTTAGAAGGCGCCATTGTTATTTTTGGATTTAATCTTACGTAACTCATCCTAATATAAGTTACGAATAAAATGCAATAAGCATTCATGTTATGCTGGATCAAAATGCTTGCATATTATAAAAAAATGCATTTAACAAGTTACATAACACGGAGGAAGAACATCAATTAAACAGAGCATTAAACTTTTTTATTGGTAGAAAAAGAAAACGTGTATGAAGGTATAGCCTACTTTGTTGTTTGTATTACATAAAGCCTGCATGATAGCTTACTTTCTTTATAGAAAGATTGGTTCAATAATATTAGGCCTGTTACAAATACATTTGATAGAAGAAACTGATATAATTATTTTTAACTAGATTTCCGCCCCAAATTTTTCGTTTTCAAAGGAAAACCCGCATAGTTCCCGTTCCCGTGGGATTTCCGGGATAAAACCTATCCTATGTGTTAATCCAAGTTACCCTCTATATGTGTGCTAAATTTCATTGTAATCGGTTCAGTAGTTTTTACGTGAAAGAGTAACAAACATCCATACATCCATACATCCATACAAACTTTCGCCTTTATAATAGTATTAAGATTAAGATTAATCACAGTAAATATTACAGACTAAGCATATCCAAGAACTACTTTTTCAAATATGAGACAGAGTCGTGGTTATATTTATTTTTATTTAGCATTTGAGGAAAGGACAATTGTGAATATCTATGTATGGATAAACCATTATTGTTTACAATTTACATTCATAACATTATCTTATAATCGCCTTATCATATCTTTATAAAATACCACTTCGTAATATAGGTATATTAAGAAGAGCTGGAACGTCAACACATTTACACATTGCACATGTTAGGCCGGGAGATACTTACACAAAATTTCGGGTCATTTGTAACAGGATGGCGGTCTAGAGGGGTCTTAGTACGCAATGACAAATAGAAAAATGATGGTCAGAACGCTGGTACCGGCGGACTAGTCGCGTGGGCGTTAGTCACACTCGTCGGATAAATAGCGAAAGTCCAACGATTTGTAACACAAAAATTTTAGAATTTACCGATAGCCCTTAAAAAAGATGTAGGCGGTAGTGTCATGCCATACTTTGACGATGTGACTTACAGTCCGCCATACCGACGTGAATGCGTTGATTTAAAAAAAACAATTCAACCATTTGTACCGGGCTAACTTTTGCACAGGTAACCATCGTCGTGCAGCCATTTACTAAAATCGCCATGCCATACTTTTCGGACGATTCCAAATGGTCGCCATACCGCGGAAAATCTGCAAATTTTTGCATTTTTTTTTCTCGCCATACGATTTGTACCACCCTACATTTTTTTTCAACAACTCCTGAATGATTATAAATAGAAGTATGATAATGCCATACCTGTGGGAGGTGACGAATGTGTATAAGATTTTTTTCTTATTGTAAGATTTTATTCGTAGTTTGAACGATTTGTAGCAGTATGGCACTAATTTTTCCCTCTATTAAAAGTATGGCAAATATAATAATGGTCACGTTGCATCATATACTTTCCAAAAATGCCGTACTGGTACAAAGCGCCAATCGTCTTGGCTTAAGTCTTACAATCATCCGCCCCATGTTTGCATTCTGCGATATTTTTTTCTAGGTAGAATTGTATACAAACAAATAGAATATAATGATGCCATACTGTAAAAAATTATTTTACGTATTGTACAGTCGTATTTTTGAAACGTGACGAATAAATTATTTTTTCAAGTATGGCAGCACTTTTTCCCCCTACTAGAAGTATGGCAAATATAATAATGGTCACATTTTATCAAATACTCTCCAAAAATCCAAATGCAATACTGGTACAAATTGTTTGGCGAAAAAAAATTTTTTTTTTGCAGATTTTCGGCGGTATGGTGGCCATTTGGAATCGTCCGAAAAGTATGGCATGGCGATTTTCGTAAATGTCTGCACGATGATGATTACCTGTGCAAAAGTTAGCCTGGTACAAATGGTTGAATTGTTTTTTTTTTAAATCAACGCATCGCGTCGGTATGGGGGGCTGTAAGTTACACCGGAAAAGTATGGCATGACACTACCGCCTACATCTTTTTTATGGGCTATTGGTAAATTCTAAAATTTTTGTGTTACAAATCGTTTGACTTTCGCTATTTATCCGACGAGTTCGACTAACGCCCACGTGACTAGTCCGCCGGTACTGGCCAGCGTTCTGACCATCATTTTTCTTTTAGTCATTGCGTAATAAGACCTCTGTAGAACCGCCCGCGCCATTCTGTTACAAATGACCCGAAATTTTGTGTCAGTATCTCCCGGCCTATGTATGTGTCATATTTTGCAATTGTTTATAAATACAGGGTGATGTAATTGGTGTAGTACGAATATCTAAAAATCTATGAAGAATTTTGTGATACAGTAAATGGAAGAATTATAGACTATTTTACAGTATTTAATAAAATCATTTAATTTTTTGTTCATTTTCATTAGAAATGTCAATTTTTCTCACCAAGGTGGAAATTTGGATGATAAGGATCTTGTTAGAAAAATATAAATTTTGACTAAAATCGGCATTTTTTTTTTCAAAAATCAAATTACTAATTAATAATCAGAGTTATCACATTATTAAAAAAATAAGCCAAACTATACACCATTTTTACCTACTTGATGCAATCCTCAAAGATCATGGACATAGTGTATTGCGCCTTCCACCATCCAGAACTCAACCCAATAGAGTTACTATGGGGCATAATTAAAGGGAAAGTAGCATCACAAAATGTGAACTTTAACTTGAAAACTGTGGAAGAATTATTTAGAAAGGAAGCAAATGCTGAAGTCTGGATATGTTTAGTGACGTTTGGAGAAAGACGCGAGAACATGAGGAAAAATATATTCAATTAGAACCAAAAGTAGATAATTACACTGACTCATTTCTAATAACATTAACCTCAAAATTTAGGTGAAATATTCAAAAAACCCAAGTTATTGGTTTTTTATTTCTTTTTCAAAAATATTCTTCTCCTTTTCTAATGGGTTTCATCCTACTACTATTTTTTTTAGATTTTTATCATTTTGGAAGGGCCCTGGTGTATGTTGGGAGTGAGCGCACGTGTTATTTGTATTGTTTTTATGACCTGAAATTTAATTATTATTTGATAATTGAATAATTATTAATACTTTTATCCAATTGATTATTATTAGAATAAATAATTAACTTCATCAATTGATTTACTTTTAAATTATAATTTTACAGGTAAATTATGAGAGCTTTCATAATTATATTTGCATATAATTATGAAAGCTCTACAACGCACCCATTTTACAATTCAAGTCTAAAATGAAACTAAAGTCGCATTTATTTTTGAACATACTGTAAGTGAAATTGCATAAGTGTGAGTACTGTGAACATGCCAGCTTTCCTTAATTGACCGATACCACATGCAATATCATCATTGGCCCAAAACAAATTTCAGCTTCAAAATTGATTTGTAATTTATGTATTTCTATGTGTATTTTAAGCTAAGCTACTCAAAAATCTTACGAAAACACTACTCACTTTTCATTGTTGATTTATTTTTAGTCTTTATTATGTGTTAGTTGTTACATGTCTACAGTATGGCTTCTATAGGATTTATTTTGATATTTTATCGTTTCTAAGAAAGACTTCCACTATTGGTGCATTTACATCAAACAAACATAGTGCCAGAGCTAGAGCAAGAGCATTCTTTCGTGATCTTTCACCGACTTCTTTAGTGTAAACGAAAATTCGTTTTTAGTGTTGTTCAGAAGTAGAACATTGCATAGAATCTTTTCGAACGTCCTTACAACAAAGAAAGAATGCTCTACGCCTGTTTACACTCGATTTAACACAGTGGGATTCGAATGAACTTTCGCTCGTTTAATGTAAATGCACTGTATGATGATGAAATGCTATTGTAATGTAATGGTAAATAAGTTCTAACAGGATTTCATGACACTACTTTACAGTTTCTTGGAAGTCGATTATCCATTAATCTTATTATGAGCAAGTTCAATTCACTTTAATCTAATCTGTTTATGATGAAATAAAAACAATATGTAAATAATTAAAAAAGGGAGGCTTCATTTAGAAGAGCTTATGAATCGTCAAATACAGAAAAATAATAATTTACCACCAGGTCGGAAAGCAGTTACGACAGGGAAGAACTGGCAAGAAACTCCATAGTTGCTCTTTTAAAACCATACTTATTCATATAGTTTTTAAACTTACCCGCAATAACCATATCATCAGAGTATTTAAAGGATGCAGACAATAGTTGTTCAGCGTCAAATGGCAGAGGCTCTAAGGTGTCACCACTCAAACTATACAGGGTGCCTCGCAGTGAAGGAATTAGCCGTACCCTTTTCCCATTCGCTGTGAGCTGAAAGAAATTTTTGTGATAGGAATTTGTTGCACTAGAAAACTATGTGTTGGTACTAATATTATTTTCTTGTTATTTGTATTTAATTCATATGATTATACTTTTTCTACATTTATTTACATAAAAATAAAATTGTATTTATTACTTGTAAGATTACAGCAGGATTGAACTTTTCTTAATTCAATAAACTTCCTTAAGGTTTTCCGTGAATGCTTTAGCATATTTTCATTGGATTTGAATTTTTATAAAGCATTTTAATGCCAAATTTTTACATAGTTACAAGTTTTTTAGTGACATTGAACATGTAATTATAATACATATTAATCATATATTCAAATAAGAAAATAAATGAGCATTCACAATTATCTTTTTAAATGCATTATTACATTATACATTTTACCACAAACTAAATATCATACCAATCATTGTTCAAATTAGAAAAAAATGAACATCCAGCTATTATCTTTTTTAAATGCAAGCCTTATACATTTTATTATAAACTTAACCTACAAATAATGAGCACCAACCTCAAAATTGTGTAAATTTGATGACAGCAGTGGCTGTGTCTCCAATGACCAAGCCGTGTTTCCATTTTCAGTTGAGAAAGCAGTCAAACGTCCGTCAAGTGTGCTCACAATCACTAGGCTAAAAGTTAGAAGCATTTCCAGTTGTAATAAAAAATAGAAAAAAAAATCAGATTTAACTGATTTCTATATCCATGCCATCCAGACACTCCAATTTTATTACAACCAATTTTATTATAAAACTAATTTTATTATAAAACCAATTTTATAATCGTGTTTTACTGCTTCTAATATGAAATTGACTGGTTTTTACTATATGCATGTAGATATAAACATATCAATATTGTTGTAGTATGTATTTTTACGTTAAAATTTAATTTCAATTCAATTTTAATCAACAAAAACATTCAAGCTATAATATACAAATAATTTGTTTATTATACAAATAATCTGTTTATGTAAATAATTTGTTTATGTAAATAATTCGTTTATGTAAATGTGACAAATACATTAAAAATTTATAATCGATTGTTAACAATTTCAGATAAATGAAAAAATGATATTAAAATCTTACATTTTCTGCATGAATAGATAAGATATCAAGGTCAATACTAATTAGATTTGCAGACAATTCATTGAAATTTAAAAATAGAGTTCTAGAATTTACTCCTGCTCATGTTTAGCACAAACTAGGTGTTACATATACAAATAGAAAACAAACTGAATACCATATTATAGGATCCTTCCTTTAATGAAACTTTAGAGAAATGTGTTTATTATTTATTTTAATTTTATTTGTATCGCGTAGTCTTATAAATACTGACAAGATATTACAACTTAACTTACTCGTTATATACCGGTGCATCTTTAGCGGTATGGGGATTGCAGTATGGTAACTTTTGGATGGTATCTTCGGTTCGGATGTAAGAAACAAAACATGATAACACGAAAGCCGCCTTCAAGGCAATCACCCGCCAATACCAATCCGACATATTATTATTGCAAAATTATATGTGGACATCGCAAAACCCCTTCACACCTGTGTGAATTTTTTATTATGAAACTTCAATCTAAATTGCAAGTTCTAACTTGAGAAGACTACAAAATAAACAACACAGACGATCACTCACACACTTCCACGTAAACTGTCAGTTGTCATTGTGACTTTATGACTCAGTCTATCGGAATGTCACCTGTCTCCTAAAAAGGTTGGGATAGGAGAAAATTTAGAATAAATTAAATTACATGCCTGAATGAATAAAAAATCATTGATAATAAAAACTTGAAATAAAAATATTTAAAATTGTTTTGCTGGCAACGAGTGTCATGTCTACATTTTTATAAATGCGATTCAATTTGGTGTATTAACCACTTAGCCACAGAGTAATAATTCAATGTACTCTGTGCATTGAAATTGAAATTGAGTTGAATTGAAATTTAGCTTTTTTCATTTTATTTCTTCTTGATGGAGCACAGAGAGAATAATTATGTAATTCTCAGGATGTATGATTTATTAATTGATTATTAAAGTTCATCAAACTTTAAGCATTTGAAGTACAGTTTCTTGCAAATCGATAGTTCATAGTTTCTTCTTGATTGTTCGCTATATAAATAATTGTTTGTTCCATAATTGTTTATTTAAAAAGGTGAACCGTTAGGTAATTTAAATAAAGTTTAAACCTAAAATTAAAAACCTGTTCACATTTTATTATGTGGCATTATGAATGAGAAACTTACTAGTCTGTATCAACTATCAATATATTTTATCTGTTTAATAATAATTTCGCGCGCATTTTGATGAATTGTCAAAAAGTAACAAAAAAGTTGTGTACCGAACTTCCTGCAAGCTAAACATTAATTTTAAATACAAAGCTTGCTTTTAAACAAAATTATTGCTGTTTTGTCAATTTATATTTGAAGCGTCATCACAAGACAAATCGGGTCAAAATGGTTAGTTATATTTGGCCATTTGTAATAACGGAATGCGAAACTAACCAAAAAATCTTTGTGCTTTTATATGAAAGTTATGTGTTATTGTGTGAAGATATAGTACTTTAATAAATTTTTATTTGTGATTTATGTGTTCAGAGTTCCCCAATTCCTGATACCCCATCAGACAGAGATGGAGCCAGGTCGCGTATGACATCGCCGGCCCGGGAGTATGAAATGTTTGAGGATGAAGGAGCTATACTTGGTGATAATCCAGCTGATGAAGAAGAAGAGGATGGCGAAGAACTGTTCAATGATAATATGGAAGCGTGAGTATTACAAAAATGGTGTTGTTAATAATGAAAAGCCTTATATTTCATTTCATTTTTCAATAAAAGTGTTTTAACAGTGAGCTGATACTTATAAATTCACATTTTATTGAAGTGAAAACTTCTTTAGCGGCGTTGAGCACTTTTTCTGTAATGGGTATAAAATCTTAAACTCGCGTCAAGACACCTGATCGAAAAAGCGTAAGACGGATACCATTCCAAAATATCAAACATGCTCAATCAAGTTTTCACTTCTGCCGGCACTCCCGGAGTGCAACCCGTCTTTTTTTTATTTTAAAACGCGTTGTATTTTCTAGAAGGTAGGCATGTTTTCTGATAAAATTATCAGAATCATCTTTTTTGCCACATTTTGTTATTTTGCCAATAAATTATGAACTAGGTATATTATTGAAATTGTTTAAACATTAAACACATTTCCATATATATCTCAGAGATTATCGTCCAATGCCAGCATTGGATCGTTATGACAATGAAGACCTGGACGATGAAGACTATGATAACATGTCAATTGATGATCGCATGGCCGCAGAGAGAGAACTGCAGCGGCGAGACAGGGATGAAGGCAGGATAAGGAGGGATGATAGGGGACTGTTATATGGTAAGGGTCTATTGTAGTTATTAACTAGCTTTCCGCCCGCGGCTTCGCCCGCTTTGACTTAAACCTAATAAATTATATACTAAAACCTTCCTCTTGAATCACTCTATCTATAAAAAAAACCGCATCAAAATCCGTTGCGTAGTTTGAAAAATTTAAGCATACAAAGGGACATAGGGATAGAGAAAGTGACTTTGTTTTATACTATGTAGTGAAGTGATGTAGTTAGAAATATAATGAAGATTATGGGCTTTCTTGACTGCTCCGGCGCTGCAGAACGTGGCGCTTGCCCCCGTGTACCTCGTTGAAGGCAGATGATAGGATGATAGGGGGCTGTTATATGGTAAAGCTCTATTGTAGTTATTGTTTTACTAGCTTTCCGCCCGCGGCTTTGCCCGTGTTTTCAAAAGCCGCCTAGTTCCCGTTCCCGTGGGATTTCCGGGATAAAACTATCCTACGTGTTAATCCAAGTTACCCTCTATATGTGTGCTTAATTTCATTTTAATCGGTTCAGTAGTATTTGCGTGAAAGTGTAACAAAGACACACATACACATCCTCACAAACTTTCGCATTTATAATATTAGTAGAATAGGATAGGATAGTAGGATTCATTGTAAGGTATTTATAATATTCATTGTAAGGTGGAAATAAAGTTTAATATTATATTATGCTTTAATGTGACTGACATAGCCATATTTATTTTCCATAGCCTTTGATCTTGGTCTGCATTCTTTATTTTGGGGCAAATAAACTGTATTATGAGGTGGGGAAATAAATATAAATTATGAGGTAAATATTTTGCAAGTGATCACTATTAGTTTTACTTAGTTATATTGTTTATTGCTTTCACTTTTTTAGCTTGCAGTATTTGTTTTGCTATATAAAGCAAACAAAATCCTTTGGCAATATTGTATGTACATTGTACATTTATCTCATTTGAAGTTGTTTGTTATTCATCTAGCTGTAATATGGAAGATATTGCTTCTTAGCGATAAGGCCGCCTATTTGTACCGCTTCATTGTTTGTGTATTATTTTTGTTTGATTTTGTGTGTTAAGTGTTTTTTATTTAATATTTCAATTTTATCCATATTTTAGATGAATCTGACGAAGAAAGTGGTGATGCACCTCGGGCGAAAAGACGTAGAGCTGCGGAAAAAGCAGCCACTGGTACAGAAGAACAGGTGGAAGAAGGTATCGAGAGTATCGAGAACTTGGAAGATACTAAAGGTTATACGACTAAAGAGTGGGTGTCTATGTTGGGACCTAGGACTGAGATTGCTAATAGGTTTGTATTATATTACTTATACTATAAAATGTTAGAATTAAAACAAGAGTAAAACAATTGTTTTTCTCCATAATACACGGGTACCACCAGAAGGAAGATACCCGGTCCTTTGGAAGGCTTACGTGGGGACACAGGTCCAACACGCAGAGGCCCTTTAGAGAATTTAATGTGTTGTGGGACACCAGCCGCAGCCTTATTAACTAGCTGTACCCCGCGGTTTCACCCGCATTGCTCGGCTCCTGTTGTTCTTAGCGTGACGATATGATATAGCCTATAGCCTTCCTCAATAAATGGGCTATCTAACACCAAAAGAATTTTTCAAATCTGACTAGCAGTTCCCGAGATTAGCGCGTTCAAACAAACAAACAAACTCTTCAGCTTTATAATATTAGTATAGATTTAATAACATTTGATCAATTGAAAAACTATAATAGTGTTTTACAATCATAGACAGACTCACGGATTATCGGAAAATCTCTTGAGCATCAAATTATGTGTAGATTTATAATAGAAAACTAAATTTAATTATTATTTAAAAATCAAAGTTGCTAGAAACAAATTAACGTAATTCGATACAACCATATTTCAGATTCAAGAACTTTCTACGCACATATACAAACAGTAAAGGCCAATATGTGTATAAAGACCGTATACGTCGCATGTGCGAACACAACCAAGCGTCATTTCACGTAGAATTCGACGTCCTCGCTCGAAGGGAACAAGTTTTAGCCTATTTCTTACCGGAAGCACCATTCCAAATGCTACAAATTTTCGATGAAGTTGCCAAAGAGATTGTATTACAAATATTCCCGAGTTACGAACGCGTGACGTCAGAGATTCACGTTCGAATATCAGATTTGCCTTTAATTGAAGAATTGAGAACGTTCCGGAAGCTTCACTTGAATCAACTGGTTCGGACTGTGGGTGTTATTACAGCGACTACTGGTGTGCTTCCGCAGTTGTCGGTTGTTAAATATGATTGTAATAGATGTGGGTATATTTTGGGGCCGTTTGTACAATCGCAGAATTCAGAAGTGAAGCCAGGTTCTTGTCCGGAGTGTCAAAGTGCTGGACCGTTTATGGTGAGTATTTTACTTAATGTCTTTATTTCAAAATAAATAATTTAAAAATATTTTTATAGAATTTGATTGTTGGTTTTATCATTTATGTCATTCAAATGCTTTATAAATATATTTTTATAAACAATAGAAAAAAATCGAACTCGAACCCGCCTCCTTTCACGCCAATTCGGGACGCTTGACAAACTCAGCCACCCGTGACCCGCCAGAACGATCGAATTTATTATATTCTTTCAGTTTTATGTGTCTAAGGGACACACCGCGCAATATTTTTATACATATTTGATTCTTATATTAATAGGATTCAACTATTTGAAGTGAAACTTTTTTATCGGGGTTGGACAAAAATTTAGTGTAACATTTTTGCGTTACGCCATACGCGTGACATTTTTGCGTTACGCCGTACGCGTGACATTTTTGCGTTACGCCATACTCGTGACATTTTTAAGGTCATAAAGAAGTTTCACAAGTTACGTGTGTACTCTAGTACACGCATACATTTTTTTTTAATCACACTATTATTATAAACATGAAGTGAATTACTTAAATAAACTGTTATTTAAACTCGTAGGTAAACATGGAACAAACAGTATACCGCAACTACCAAAAGGTGACAATACAAGAATCACCCGGACGGATTCCCGCCGGTCGGATACCTAGAAGCAAGGATTGTATTTTATTGGCCGATTTGTGTGATAGATGTAAGCCTGGTGATGAAGTCGATCTCACGGGGATATATACTAATAATTATGATGGCTCGTTGAACACTGAACAGGTTAGTTTTATTGATATAAAATTAACTGTTTATTCAATATAAAGTTAATCGTAACATTGTCATTTATTTTATTAAAGAGAATGAAAAAGAAATACAAACACTGAAAGGCACTTTTTGTTGTAATTAAAGAAAAATGTTGATTGTAAAAATGTTTTTTTTTATTAATTAATATTAAATTGATTTTGTAAAATTTCTCTGATAAAATCAGTTAATAAGGTTATTGACCGACACCCTCAGTCAATAACCTTATTGACTGATTTTACCGGTCAATCAGGTTTTTGACTGGTTAAGAGTTTTGAATTGTGTATATAATATCTGTAACCCAATGGTTTTTCATTGTATTGTTGTCATTTAAGTAATTTGTAATTGCTTCTATCGCATCTGTTAAAAATTTATGCAAATACAAGTTATAACTAATTATTCTTCCTATTTTCTCTTTATAAAATGTAAGGAGCTTGCTATATATCCATTAATGCTTTTAAATATTTATTTATACAGGGCTTTCCAGTATTTGCAACTGTGATAATAGCAAACTACATAGTTGTTAAGGATTGTAAGCATATAGTGGAATCTTTAACTGATGAAGATGTAGCGAATATTATAAAATTATCAAAAGATCCACAAATCGGAGAAAGAATAGTGCAGAGTATAGCGCCTTCTATATATGGACATGATAATATTAAGAGGGGTTTGGCGTTGGCCTTGTTTGGTGGGGAACCTAAAAATCCAGGTAAGAAATAACTATTTTTTCGAATGTTATTGAATATAGTTGTAGAAAAAGTAATGGTTAGTATTTAATTAAAACATGACCAAAACATTCCTAAAAATAGAGAATAGTCTGTTTTTACCAGAAAAATTTGTACTTTTTTGGTAAATTATAATCATAGATTTGGTACTTTTACATAGTTTTATTGAAGTAATCTTTAATTTTTAGGTGAAAAGCATAAAGTGAGAGGTGACATAAATGTGCTTATATGTGGAGATCCAGGTACCGCCAAGTCACAGTTCCTTAAATACACAGAAAAGGTGTGTATTGTTTATTGTTACTATTTCTCAAGAAAAATCTTTCACATTTCCTGTTCTAAATTCTCACTTTTCATTTTAACAAATTGATTCCCGGTACGATTCCCGGTTATGGCGATGAAATATACATTCGTAAAATGTTCTTTTAATTAACTTTTTGCTTCATAAAACGATGTTTCTTGTATATCATCGCAATGATGAAAGAAATGAAAGATACACTAGATATTAATTATTAGATTTTTTTTTATAGATAGCACCAAGAGCAATATTCACAACTGGTCAAGGTGCAAGTGCTGTCGGTTTAACTGCTTATGTGAGAAAGAACCCCACTACAAGGTAAGTTCAAAAATCATTACACAATCACATTTAATAAGATAAAGTAGAAGAGCTTTTTTTGATTAAACACGCTAATCTCAGGAACTACTGAATTGAAAACTATCAGTATTTATGTTCAAATCACATATGGACTTCCATTTCATTTCAATATTTGTAATTAAATGTTTGTTAAACTATGAAATACTGAAACTAAATTATTACTAGACTAGACTACTATTAGAATTTATATATATATGTTGATGATAAACACACACTTAAATAACCATATTACATATTAATTATAATAATTTTGTATGTGAGTCAAAAATAAATTAATTTACATTTCACAGGGACTGGACATTAGAAGCCGGGGCGTTAGTACTAGCTGATCGAGGTGTATGTCTCATAGACGAGTTCGACAAAATGAATGACCAAGATCGAACATCTATACACGAGGCTATGGAACAACAGTCTATATCTATATCGAAAGCTGGTATTGTGACCTCGTTGCATGCTAGGTAAGTTTCTAGTGTTAGTAATTTGGGAATAAAAAGAGTTATCTGTATTAACAAACAAACAATATAAGAATGTGAAAATGAAAATGCTAAAGGTGTTTTCTTGTTATATTTAATGTTTATTTAAAAACTAGTTTTTTACAAATTAGAAGAAGAGATTTATTGAGAAAAACTTTACAATAACTTCTTTATAAAAAGGCTTACAAAGAAACAAAGTGTCAATGAATAAATTAAATATTATAGTGTAAATAAATATTTGAGTTTGGACAATGCCGCAAATAATGCGGGAACGTCGATTCCCACGCATAAAAGCACCTGCGCATGTATTTGTAATAAATATTATTTATTAAGCTATTGCATATCTTCTATCGCGGGCCTTGAGCGCGGGGATCGAATCGAGAAATTCCGTAACAAAAAAACCTCACGCTCCCCACGGGGGCGGGCGCGGAGGTGTGGCTTGAAGGCATAGCATGCAATAGCTTTACCGCGGCAGTCCCCGAGTGACACACGTCTTTTTTTTATAACAATGAATTAATTCGCAGGTGTTCAGTGATAGCAGCAGCGAATCCAATCGGCGGTCGATACGACGCTTCTCTAACATTCTCCGAGAACGTGAACTTGGCCGACCCGCTGCTGTCACGTTTCGACGTGCTGTGCGTCGTGAGGGACGAACCGCATCACATGCAGGACGCGCATTTAGCGAGGTATTGTTGTCCTAACTATATTATAAATGCGAAAGTTTGCACATATTATGATACGAACCCTCGCAACGTACACATAAAAGTTGGCCCTCCGAAACGGACATCGAACAGGCAGCACAGATCATCATGATTATGACAAATCTTTACGCACTTCGTATGCACAGGGCTTTTGTTTGATTATATTCACTATATGAAAATACTCCAATTGAATTAAATAAATTAAAAATAATATTTTAGGCTTCAGTGTTTTGAAACGATGTTAGCAGGTCGAATTTCGATATGTGTGTGTGTGTTTGTTTGTTACTCTTTCACGCAAATTCTACTGAACCGATTACAATGAAATTTAGCACACATATAGAGAGTAACTTGGATTAACACATAGAATAGGTTTTATCCCGGAAATCCAACGGGAACGGGAACTGTGCGGGGTTTCCTTTGAAAACACGGGCGAAGCCGCGGGCGGAAATCTAGTTTTATATGTTACATTTAAATTTTTAAAGAATAGAAAAAATTCGATCACGAGGCGGGATTCGAACCCGCGTCTTCCGCCATTCTGAGGCGACGCCTTGCATCCCTTGATCCCGCAAGAGCTATCGAATATATTCTACTAAATATTATTGATAAATTTCGCGTTTAATATTTTAGTAGGCAGAAAATTTTAAAGAATCTTCGAAAACATTCATAAAGTGTGTTTGGCATGGCCGTTTAGACATCGGGTATGAATCCCACATTATGACCGATTTTTATGTATTCTTTAAAAAAAATTAAGTATTTATTTCATTGTCTGTCATAAAAATAATAAATAATTAAATATATATGTCATTTTATGTACGTATAAGCATGCAGCATGTATGTATGTATAAGCATTAAGCTGGCATATGCAATAAGCTAAAATTTATTTTATTTTTTTATTTAATAAAATTTAGGCTCCTTTTTATTATTTTCTAAATAATATCATTTTCTAAATTGTCAGGTTCGTAGTAAGTTCACACATCAGACATCACCCCACACAGAAAGGGATCCCACTTGACGAAAATAAGGAAGATGACATTTCACTACCTCAAGACATGCTAAAGAAATATATTGTGTACGCTAGAGAGAATGTACATCCTAAATTACAGGTAATATATGTTTTAGTAACTTAAAATAGTAATCTTTATATATAAAAATGAATCGCAAAATGTGTTGGTAAGCGCATAACTCGAGAACGGCTGAACCGATTTCGATAATTCTTTTTTTATTATATTCCTTGAAGTACGAGGATGGTTCTTATGTAGAGAAAATGTAAACATGTACCACGGACGAAGCCGGGGCGGACCGCTAGTAATTAATAATAAGATAATATGTTATTAACATGAAAAGTAATGCAATAAATAATAATGTTTTTCTTAGTAAGATTTTTTTTTGGTAGAGCTGACTGAGCTGTTTCTACTATATACAAAATATTGTTTAAATTTATAACATTTTGCATATTCAAAAATAAATCAATAATTTTGCGCAATTCAGACACAAACATACAAACAGATAAAAAAACAGTATTACAAAGTTTAATTGAAATATTGTTTATTTGTTGTTAATAACATAAACTGTGTGTGTATTGAAAAGTTAATTATAATAATGTGTTATTTCAATTGCATCTATAATTTTTTTTTTCTAGAACATGGACCAAGACAAAGTTGCGAAAATGTACAGTCAATTGCGACAGGAATCACTCGCCACCGGCAGTTTACCCATCACTGTCAGACATATTGAATCTGGTAAGATTATATTTTAGTTTATACAGTTATTTATTAGATAGTATATGCATGGAAATATAAAACTTTTTACGGATTGGAAACACTATTTATTCTAATAATAGTTATACCACTTATAAAGCGCATCACACACGGTGAAGATAATGTAAAATATATATGTATTATCTTAAAGCATATTTCCGATTATCACTCGCCATACAAATCCTATAAGCCATAACACACGACGAAGATAATATATATTTTACCTTCAATATCTTAAAATACCAAGCGATAAGCCATCTATAGGCCGGGAGATACTGACACAAAATTTCGGGTCATTTGTAACAGGATGGCGGTTCTACAGGGGTCTTAGTACGCAATGACAAAAAGAAAAATGATTGTCAGAACGCTGATACCGGATACCTTAAGATACTGTAATATTTTATATTAGAGAATCTTAACATAAAATATTATAGTATCTTCACCGTGTGTGATGCGCTTCAGTCAAGAACCACTGAACGGTTTAAGTTACATAGGTAGACATTTTATTTGTAGGTTACAATTCGCGGGAAGGCCTTTGTCAAGGATTTGGACACAACAAAATAAAAACATATCAATATGTTTTTCTTGTAATTTATCAAAATTTAATACTTTTTACAATTTCACAGTAATCCGTATGAGTGAAGCGCACGCGCGTATGCACTTGCGTGCACAAGTCAATGAAGATGACGTGAATTTAGCGATACGCACTATGTTGGAAAGTTTCGTTGATACACAGAAGTACAGTGTTATGCGGGCTATGCGACAGGTAAGCTTGTGTACTCAAACATTTATTCAACTAATCTGTGTTAAGAAGCATTATAATTATTGTGATGTATGCAAATTCAAACAGTTATTAATTCAGACTTCGAAAAACGTCTTTTTTTATTAGTATTTAGTTAAGTTAATTTTGATTAAAAAAAAGATTTGATCATAATGAAAATGTACATTTATTGATTGGAATAATGTTATTTAGGTATAACGGATCTTTTTAGTAAGTTTTGCCCTTCTCCACTCCTCTGTGTACGAAAGTCAGTACATCAGTGACATAGGTTGTTTAGTTTCATCCTAATTAAACTCAAGTGGAAAAAACTGGTATTTTAGCATTTCCGAAAGCCTTCACAATTAGCATACCGTATATAAAGTATTTTTTTATAAATTGTTTAATCATTTATCTCTTTCAGACGTTCCAAAAATACCTATCCTACAAGAAAGACCACAGCGAGCTCCTGTACTATATTCTACGGCAGCTCACCATAGACCAACTGGCTTACATGCGAGGGCTTCACAATTATTCACAATCCACAATAGAAATATCAGAAAGAGACCTCCTAGAGCGAGCTAGACAGATAAATATAACGGATTTAAAACCGTTTTACGATAGCCGCATTTTTAAACTCAATAATTTTGTGTTTGATGCCAAGAGGAAAGTTATAATACATACGCTGCCTGAAGTGCCTACAACTGCTTAGTCGTTAATTGTTAAAGAGTGTTTTTTTCGTATAAATTATAAACATTATCTATTTTTTAACCGACTTCAAAAAAGGAGGAGGTTCTTAATTCGGCCGGTATATTTTGATAATCTGAAATTTTTTTGTTATTATAATTGTGAAAATATGAGGGAAATCGCTTTTATTGCACAGATAGTTTTCAGTTTCCTTCAGGAATTTTGCATACAACATTCTTTATAAAATTAAAAATATGTATAGCATTACAAACATCGTTACAAATATATAGCACTAGCTTTCCACCCGTAGCGTCGCCCGCGTTTTGAAAGAAAATCCCGCATAGTTCCCGTGTTAATCCAAGTCACCTTCTATATGTGTGCTAAATTTCATTGTAATCAGTTCAGTAGTATTTGCGTGAAACACACACACACATCCTCACAAACTTTCGCATTTATAATATTAGTAGGATTTAATATTATGTTAGAGTTAGATTCCTGTAACAAATTCTAATACTTATTTTATTGTTAATTGTTTAAAAAAAATTCCCATGAATCCTGAATAATGCTTTCTCCTTTTTGCATTTTGTGTAACATTCTACCTTATGTTTCTAATAATATGTATGTAATAACAAGATTGTATGAAGTAATGTGCCAAAAATCTACAAATTACACAACCGCCTATAAAATTGACTAAAATTTAGTCTTGTAAGCATCACACATGTAACTAAGGCAATTACAGATATAAGCTAAAAATTAGAAATCAATTTTGCGAAAGTATTGAATCGAAGGCATTGATCGATTGTATCATTATTGTGCTTTTATATGGGCTAGTGGCGTAATGATGAACCATGCGGCCAGTGAAAGTGATAAAACCTCTATTTTTAATTTACACATAGAAGCCGCTTACATTTACAAAAAATAGTTAAGTGAATATAAATTTTAAATAAAGGATAGCTTATATGTCGTATTTTATGAAATTGTTACAATGTTTTTTTCGTCATTTCGAAGAAAAAAGCAAACAATTAACGCTGTAAAATCGTGACATTAAAATTGTTGGCCTTTATTTTTAAAATAAGTGTTAATTTTATCAATTGTGATGTGTTAATGTTAATTAAAATGTTTGTTAGTAGCTAGTTAATTATAAACTTAATTGTTAGTTATAATAATTATTTAGTGATTAAACCTTTGACTTATTTCATCGATAGATCTGTGAATATTACCCACCTCTTAGAAACGTGCCTTCAATAGTACAAAACGTTTTGAACAAATACATTTTGCTGGTTCAAATTTGTGACTGATCAATGAAGAATTATGCGTATTTTTGTAATGTTTTATGGAAATAAATTGATTTTGAAATTAAAAATTTGTTTTATTGCAAATAAGGATTTTGTAACCAAGAATGTAACACGAAAGTTACGAGTTTCTATTCGCATAAATATGATAGATATCTTTAAACTTCCTTTTTTTATGTCAGGGCAAGCAAAGG
This sequence comes from Colias eurytheme, assembly GCF_061535395.1. Lineage (NCBI taxonomy): Eukaryota > Metazoa > Arthropoda > Insecta > Lepidoptera > Pieridae > Colias > Colias eurytheme. The sequence continues at coordinate 3,248,804 of NC_142999.1, read as the reverse complement.
GGCAGAGTAGAAAGTAAAGTGGTCACCACCGCCCATAAATACAAATACATAATACTGGTAGTGTTACTTTTGCTTTGCCAATTGCCGGCCTTTCAGGGACAAAATTAAGCTTTTCTTGAAGGCCCCATGTCGTAGTTGTTTGGAAACACCTTTTTATTGAATCCTGATTTTGAATACATCCATTGCTTATTGTTATTACAGTAAGTGCTTAATTGTATAATTTGGATGTACAGAAACTTAGAATAATTGGTTATATCATTACCAGCTAATATTTTTCACTTTTAGAGGTGCTTGTAATTTACAGGTGTCTTAGAAATAAATAGAAGTACTTAAGAAATGCTTACACATACATTTATAAAAGAAAGTTAGTGCTTTAAACTAGTGTGTATTCTGCACTATTCTGAGATTGTATCATCTATAAAAATTCATCAAAATCCGTGAAGTTATTCGAAAAATAAAATACTTCATGCAATTATAGGTAGATAATATTCATAGGGAAACATTAAATACATATTGCTAGGAATGGTAATTTATATTTCACTTAGGGGTTCGAATTCTAGGTATAACTCGATCGTTTAAATATTAAATAATGACTTCCATCCTTTGTTAACTACCGCCTGCCATGTAAATTTCTCCCTTGCTCCATTGTATTTTTAAACCTGTCTATTTATCATGACTAAAGGAGAATGGGCGATTTGTCCCCAGAGTGTATCAAGTTGGGATATATCATATATGTCATTTGAAAGGTCATAATAATAGCTTCATTTTATTGTATGACACCAACAATGAGACTCGTGCAGGGAAAGAACTAGGAATCATTTAATTTACTAAACCCGTGAAAGTCTAAAACAGTGTTTTACATACGTTTTTACGTTTATTCCGTTTTTTTTAAAGAATATATTAAATAAGAATATATTATTTTAAGTTTGGCTTTTATTTGTGTGCTATTATTTTATTTGCTTTTAATTTAGCACACCTTGCGGTGCGTACCTATGCCGGTGGTGGTGGGATGGTAGGATGCCTGGTGGGGGACGGCGTCGGCGGCGCGTTGTTACTTGTTTATGGCTGGTTCACACTTTGATTAGTGCGAGTGCAGGTGATTAGTGCGAGTGCAGGTGTGTAGTGCGAGTAGTGTCCAATTCAACTGCGAGTGCAGGTGATTAGTGGGAGTGCAGGTCAATGGTGAAATTCGCGACGCTACACACTACGCTAAACACTAAAAACTAAACACTCCTGTCCAGACGTGTTTAGGCAGGCACACTGCGAGTGAGGGGGAAGGGAGGGCGCGCGGGACGTGGCTACTCGCAGTCCACTCGCAAAAAAATAGAACACGCTTCTATTCACTTTACTACACAGCCTACTAAACACTTGCACTAAACAGTCGCTGTTCACACGTAGTCACACTAATCACCTGCACTCGCACTAATCAAAGTGTGAACCAGCCATCGGTAATTACGCCGCGCGCATACGCACATACATTTTGCTCTTTCGGATCCGTACTGTTTTGTATTTTTGACCTCTGCACGTTTAATGGACTTGAGTTTTCTACACATACTTTGATTTTGGCTAGTTTTATGGACTTGATTGCAAGTGAATTGGATACGTTGTTAGAATGGAAGAACGTGTGAATTTCTGGATGAAATAATTGATGTTGATTATTAGTTCTGTTTATCTCCTTTACTGTATTATATTACATAACTACATATTCTCTCGTATATAATACATATTCTCTCGTATATTTTTGTAATTCCAATCTCCTCATATGTTTATTTGTTATGAACCAAGTCAAGTGCCAACTCACGATCATCGTGAGATTGCACTTCTTCAGAGCAAAGTTCGCATAAAAAGGACTCTGCGCATATAGCAGAGAATAATTGAGTGCGATACATATTAAAAAAAATCTTCTCATATGATATTTTATGAAAAAAGTCTCAATAGGTGTCTAGGTGTGCCGCTTATTAATACGCTACGCTATATAAAATAATATGAAAATATGAATGAAAAAAGCGTATATCCTAAATAAAACTGTTTTAGACTTTCACGGGTTTAGTAAAATTAAATGATTCCTAGTTCTTTCCCTGCACGAGTCTCATTGTTGGTGTCATACAATAAAATGAAGCTATTATTATGACCTTTCAAATGACATATATCCCAACTTGATACACTCTGGGGACGGAATCCATACAAAAGTGCCCATTCTCCTTTTCAAGTATAACTTCTTCATGTCCCTTATAGAAGACTGGTTTTTAAAGAATTACCTATTTTAGTATGTATTATAATATTAAATGGTCTTGTTAAAGGTGGAAAGTAGGTATGAGGACCTACCTACAAACGTAATTATGAGGACCTTGTTAATTACTGGCGGTCCGTGTTCGTCCGTGGTACATAATACTAATAGCCTACAGCCCTCAAAGATCACCCTACCCGAACAAACTCTTCAGCTTTTTTTATTATTTGTGTAGGTACGTAGTATTTGTATTCTCTTTGATTTGTGTACCTAATTTATTTCAATTGGGGGGTACTTCTTTCTAATTTTTTAAGTTTCTTTAAAACTTTCAATTTGTCTTGAACAATTATTGACATAGGAACAGTGACCGGGTTTTTCCATTCGTCACTACAACTAAATATATTTTTCAGAAATTACCAGTGGCGAGGCCACTCAAATTTATCAAATATTCATGTCCAATTACTTCTGTACGTACGCCTAATTTTAGAATCGTCTTTAAAAGAAAATCAATATCGCTGTGCGCATGTAAAGCCGCGCAGTTACGTAATTACAATGCAATATGATGCAAATTGCAATTATCTCGGCCTGGACAAATTATATACCCTCGATATAGAATCAATCAATCGAAATTAACAAAGGCATTCGCGGAAGGGCGTGTCTGCTTTTATTACTATGTCATTAATTAATCCAGTAGATAGGTTTGCTTTATTTCAGCTGCTATTAATTATTATAAGTATTCTATTTTGCTGCACAATTATAGGCAATATGTATATATTTAGTGAAATATAAAGTAACTTCGCATTTGCAAATTGTTTCAAGTTATAGAATGCATAGCATGAAGAACAGGAAAAGAAAAGAAAAATAATTAGTCAAAATCTTAAATTTTATTCATATTTTCACATTAAAAATCGTATGACATTTAAACTAAAATTTATTTTACGACATTTACACATACAGTCTTATAAAATAAATCAATTTAAAGAAAATATAATTACATGCACATTTACAAAGCCTCTATTACATTACATTTGAGTTTAACTCTAGATGTAACAATCATTCATATTACAATTAGGTATCTTATAAAACGTAATTATTAATTTAATTTTATTAACAACCAAATTTTGTCAAATATCACCCAAGTGCAATATCAACAATTGTTATTTTGTGCCTTATATTTAAAACATAGACATTAGAATTTAAAGTCATACAATGTTTCTACAAAATACTAGTACATCACATATAGTTAAATCATTACAATATCTATCATTCTCGTAAATAGAAATAGCAAGTTTCGTTTTTAAAACTTGTTATTTTTATTTTCGAGAATATAAAACAATCTCATCTATTTCCAAATCAGGTAACAATACAAATAAAACTAAAATCTTCAAGTACACATAAAAAAGTTGACAATATAAATAAAAAAATAATCTTAGCCTAATTCAGAATGACCAGCATTATTTTACAAACCGATGAGCAATGTATTCATTTTAAATTTTGAACAAGGAAAAGTAGAAAGAAAGCTAATTTAAAATAGAATAGAAAAACAGTATAAAAAGAAATTTACAGAATATTAACTGATATGTAGGAAAAGTTTCAATACACATACAAAAGAATCAAACTAAAATCTGTCAAAAGAAAGTCAGATCTCAAAAACATTGCTGAGTTAAATCATTTCTAAAGAATACTTAGTCACTAGAAGAATCAGATTCCGAGCCACTGCTATCTGAGCAGCTACCACTGCTACTACCACTGTCAGAGTCGCTGCCGCTGTCTGAATCGCTGTCAGACGAGGAACTGTCTGACGAAGATCCTGATGAAGACGAGTCGTCATCGGAGCAGTCATCGCAGTTTGAATAGCGCTTCTTTTTAGCAGGGATCTTGCATTTGCCGTCACTAAAACAAAAATAAATTTGGTTATTTAATCAATTCTTAACGAATATAGGATTATTAGTATACCAATGGATAGTTTAATTAATTGTAAAACCATTATTAAAATTTCGTAGACAAACACGAAGTTCTAGAAAGAATTTAAAAAAATGAGGGTAGTTCGAAAATGGCGGTTATATTTTAAAAAACGAACCTGCACTTTTCTTCCTTGGCTTTTAAATTCTTCTTCAGCACCTGCGTACGGGAAGGGCGGACGAGAATCTTGCGTTGTCCCGTACATTCGTAGCTCCAATGTCCATATTGAAGACATTTTTGACAACGTATCCCTTGGGGGAAAGCGGCCGCCAACGCTGCTTGCCTGTAGACAAATTAATAATTAATAAACTGTTGAACACAAAATCAAGATGAAACCCAAAACATTTGTAAAACAGTACCGTTTCTTTTGCGCTTGGTGTCTGTTGTAAGTTCCCAAAGTCATCTTGATATGAAAGTATCAACGTGGATCAAAAGCAATTTCTTATTTGAAGGTACGAATGAATGGCGATCAAGAACGTGTCCTGCACTTCCTGGATCCTCAAATGCAAGTGATGTTAATTAATTAATAAACTGCAACAATAGTCAAGCGTGGGCATCACAAATCATTGCAATTGACAGCTGACAGATTCCAGATTGACAAACATTTTTAACAATAAATCGTATTTAACTATTTTTTGTGAATTCTGTAAATTATTATTATAACGGCTCTTCATTATTTATATATTGTAGAATGTAGGTCAATTTGATATAATAAAATTGTAATAAATACATAAATTAAGTTAGGTACCTATGTATGTTTTACTTTAGCTGTCAAAAAATTATGAACGCAGTTTAACCTTACTTTGTCAAAACTCAAATTGTCAATTTAGTATCGAGAAAAATGTCAATTGTCAACTTTATAAGTTTTGCGATTATTCCGTAATGAAAAATAATATTGCGTCGTTTAATTTTCCAATAAAAAAATGGCTAAATATATTGCGCAAATAATCGTTCTCGGTGCTCAGGTTGTTGGCAAAGCGTTTGCGCGAGCTTTAAAGCAGGAAATTGCTGCATCGCAAGAAGCAGCTAAAAGAGCTGGTGGTGGACCTCAGGGCGCCAGGCGGGCTGCTGCAAATGCATCTTCAGGTCTCACTTTAGAAGAAGCTATGCAAATTCTAAACATAGAGAAATTAGATCCAGAAAAGATCAAGAATAACTATGAACACTTATTCAATGTGAATGACAAGTCTAAAGGAGGTTCATTTTATTTACAATCAAAAATTGTTCGAGCTAAAGAGAGAATAGATACAGAATTTAAGGATAAACAAACCCAAGATAGCCAAAGTCAAGCAAATCCATCATGAAATCATCATAAAACTGTGATTGGATAGTTATAATTTTGAAAGTTGTATATTTTGTAGTTTTCTGTCGAGTAAAACGAATTTGTTTTATAAAATATTTTATTTGTAGAAAATGGACACAATAGTGACTAGAATACATCAGTCTTCATACATATACGTTGATTATGTGTATTACAAAATTTTGACATACTAGATAGCCATACTTAGATGCATAAGCATGTTATAGATCAATAAATTTTGCTAAGCAATCAATTCTTTGTTGGTTATATTATTTATTTTTAAAGATAACTGTTACCATTGTTTGCATTAAGCATCTGTTTATAATGACAATAATCTTGCATAAAAGCTTCCCTATACATTTCTTATAGTTTTATTAATGCTAAATAAATACTATGGATGATACAAATATTTAAATATTTTGTGCAAAATACAGTTATTTTATTTTTAAAACTTCACCTCAGTAATAAATAAAAAGCACAACCTATTTGACGATGAAAGTGATATGATATACATAATATAACATTATGATTAAAATTGACTTTAAAATAATATAAATCAATATAATAAATTGTACTTTACAATAATTTCATTTATAAAATATGTTTTTTGGTATTATAAACTTTAATGCACTTAAAATGCTTGACTAGATAAAATTATATTTGGTATGTGAGTAAAATATGGAAGATGGTATACAGGAAGATGAAAATTTGAGTCTTTCCTTCTACAAACTAATACATTAATTATTATTTAAAACATTCTCATACACCTTAGATTAAAATCAAGTAAAATTCTTTCAAAAATTCACTCCCATTAAGTCTTATCAGTTTTTGATCCCATTTTTTCCAATCCTTGATTTTCCAACTCTTCCATTTAACATAAATACTACATTAAAAAAGCTGACTAGATATGTAAACACCTATGTTTTTAATTCTAATTTAATATTTAGTATACAACATGGCAGTGTTTTATTAGCTAATTGTATAAACTTCCCTTTTATATAAGTAGGGTTTAACAAAATCACTAAAACAGATAAGGAATGTAATATCAGTTCTTATTTTTTGCTAAATATGTTTAAAAAAATTATATACCTTTTTTTCTAATAATAGCCAGAATGATGTCAATTGAATACAATTGGTAATTTAAGTAAATTGGATTGGTGCAAGATAAATATTTAAAAACTGGCAAAACATGCAATATCCAATCATATTTTATAGCTGCAATATCAGCAGCACATGGCAACTTAACAGTTTCTCGTACAGTCTATGGTTTAACATCCATCAAAACAACAACTTCATATGGACTACATTCAGACATACCTAGCACATTACAAAGCCAGCCGTAAAAGCCCTTTTCAAAGTCGCACACATCCTTCCACCAATTTGCTCCACTGAAAGTTAACTGTACTATACCTGCATACAATCCAAGTCCCATAGTAAATATGACAATCAAGAATGGATATGCCAAAATAACTATTGGTGCCAAGAATACCTTCTTGACGCAGCTAAATTCTTCTGTAACATTAGAGAAAATGTTATACCAAGCTAATGTGCCGATATAAAATGAATAGGCTGCAGAGATAAATGCAACAAACGGTACACACACCAAACTGAATAGAAATATATGTGGCCCATTATATAGAGAGCATTTTGATACATCCATTTTGCTTAATTCATCAGCTACAATAGACGCTTCAATGATTTCAAGTTCCTCTCTAGAGATATTGAGTTTTACATCAACATTTTGGCCTTTCTTCTTTCCACGTTTGATAGTTCCTGTCATGGTTAGATAGCTGTCCTTGCTTTCAGATAGAGAGCAATCAGGAGTTAGAGAGGCTTCAGAATCCACTCTTAATGCAGTCACTTCAGTCTCCGTATTATCAGATTCAGTTATCCCAGATACAATGTTGACCCTTTTCTTTCTCTTAGCACTATTTTTCAAGCTATCAGTCATGGGGCCCATTTCGAAACTGTTTTCCGAGTGAGTTTGTGATAGACTGTTAGGTGTTGGACAAGAACTTTCGTTGTTTTCGGAATTGAGGATTCGGCAACTCTTTTGCAATTCATTATCTTCACGCAAGTCTCCATGACTAGAGCATGCATCGGACGAATTTTCGTATATGGGCGATAGATCAATTATTTCACGGCTGTTGTTTAATTGTTGGTATCCATTCTTCTGTACTGACTTCGTTTGATCGTTTATTTCATTCAAATCCTCGTCGTGGACATCATTGATAATGGGTAAATTTATTTTCATATTGGATTTTAGACCCTCCATGGTAGAATGTATTATACCATTAGCAACATGCTCGGAAACAGGTGATAAACCATTTTTATATTTTGTAGGTACTTCAGCTGCGTCAGCGGCACCCTGTCCAAATAAAAAAATATAATAATAGGTATAATAAAATAAAGTCTACTCTGTTTTTTTTTTTATAAATTTCATATTGCGATTTGTGAATTGAGTTTCTTTATCTATGAGTTTTTTTTAGTGGATTCCTTTCTTAAAAAGGACCCATCGAAGTAAATTATTAAGTATACAAAACTTATCAAAATAACATAGCTCTCTCATTGAATAGAAGAGATAAAACTTACCTGAACAGTTATTATGTGATCGACATGACCAGCGATTGAGTTTTGCTTCTTCCCGTTACGTTTCTTAGGAAGAATAAATAGTGGCTGCTCGACTTTAGCCATAATACTCAAAATCGATTATAAATCTGAATACACAACTGAATGGGACGAAGGCGATAGTTTTCACTTTTCAATACAATATTATTTTAAAAGTATAATCCTAAAAGTATATAAGAAGCAGCCAATCACTTTTTCAAACTAATATTGTCGAGTTTAATTCATAATTTGTTGCTTCAAGATCAAGAACGGTAAACCAAAACAAATTTCACCATTTTCCTATTTTTCCAAGCACTTTCCAAGCTACCTGGAAAATCAATCAGTGTTACAATATATAAAAACTACAATAATAAGATTTCGGTGAATAAATTTAAAATTCAATCTTAAAAATCTTAATGGGACAAAAAATTTTAGTTGGAAATACTTAAATAATTATTTATATTGATTTTATTACATTTAGGAAGTTAAAACATGACAAATGAATTTGACCCTTTACTCCTGTCAATTACAACTTTCAAGTCGCTGACTCGCTGCAGTCGCTATTTACGTAGTAACTAATACTTAATCTGTGGTCGCTATTGAAGTTTTGTGATAACCTAGAAAATTTACGCTGGAATTTAAAAACAATTGATATTATACCGATATTGACTATTGATAACAAAATATTAAAAAGGAGATATTAAATTAGCAGTGCAATCTTTCATTATAACAATGTTAAAGGTATTTTACAATGACAATTTATGTTAAAAGTACAGTTTAAAAATGTAAACAAATCCATAACCTATATTGTGCAAGAAATGTTTAATAACCATTCTAATATGTGTCTTAAGGGTATGGTGAGCTTGGTTACCGGTGGAGCGTCAGGTCTTGGTAAAGCTACAGTAGAGACATTTGTCAAACATGGTGGAAAAGTAGTTATATTGGATATTCAGGGGACTAGAGCTGAAGAAGTAGCAAAATCTCTTGGTGAAAACGTTTTAGCATCTAAGGGCTGCGTAAGTATTCTTTACCTTTTATAAGTATTGAAAATCCATTGAATTAAAATAGGGCATTTACATAATATCTTATATTATCTAAATAAGAAGTTGTGAAACCAAAAAAAAATGTTGTGTGGTTTTATGAAACCACGGTAAAAGTGAAACTGTTCGAACGGTTCCGAAATCCGAACACTGCTTTGTGTAGCGCATGTCGCGTGACGGTCGGCTGCCGAGTAGGTATACCTACTCGGCAGCCGCGATACACGCGACATGCGCTACACAGACCAAAAAGTTTGAGACGATGTAATAAAAGTTTCACTTTAAAAAACGAAGTTGATTTTTGATATTTCTTCTCAATGTAAATTCTTTTTAATGCGAGCTGTACTTCACCGCATGACGAATAAAATATCATATCACATTTACATTTTAAATAATAGCTTTAAGAGTGATTAAAAAATAAAACTTATTATTGTAAATGTATAGGGTCAACCGGGGCAAATGCAACTATGGGGCTATGGCAACTAGTTATCATAACTAATTTATTAGAGTTGTTGTAATAAATCGCCACCTATGATTCAATAGCTCAACGACTAATAAATCTTACAAGTTATAGATGGTGCCCCTACGATGAAAACTATTTGATTGATAGGCCATTGTGTCAAACCGCTATTTTGAAGTTGGTGTGCGTAAAAACAGGTGTCGAGTTTTGCAGACAAAAAAATTGTTTAGGAGTGATTTTTTGCAGGTGTTTTTGATTGGACACGATTATCACAAGCCGTTAAGCATATTTCATTTATATTTTTAGTGCGTTAGTTGACTCTATTTTGTGTTATTGATGCAGTTACAATTGCCTCATGAAAATTTCACTGTGGGGTTATTGCAACTGTGAGGTTAGTTACAATAGCCCCTTATATTTTTGTATGAAACTAAAAACACTAGTGATGTGACAGTGTCGATATTTTTATTATGTATCCTTCTTGGTAGTCAAAATATATTTTCTTTATGATTAATTAAAGAAGAACCATCGATTATTTCTTCGATATTATACCCAGAGACGGGTTCATAAGTAAAATTCAAATTAGATAAAGCGTGGTTAAAGAATATAAGTAACTAAAAACGATAGGTAGGATAGTTCTGTGATTGTTCAAGTAATTTTTAGTAAACGGTTGATTAACTAATAAACGTATTTTGTTTGGTTTACGTTTTTAACAATATTTAACACAAAGAATATTATTTGTTCTGACCAAAAACTAAAATTGACTTAGTAGGTAGTACACTGTTATTTTTTTTTTGTTGCGATTTAAAGTGGTAAATCAAAGTAGGTACATGAGTTTTTCCTCTAAATAATGCGGCGCCATCTACGATCGCAACGTTATTGTATAGATAACGTTATTGTATATATATATAGAATAATAAAAATATATCGATGAATAAGTTTTTTGCATTCCCCACACTAATTCTCTAACAAATAGTTGCATTTGCCCCACAATCAGAAAAATAAGATTTTTCCTGAAAACTCGTTCTTGCTACACGGTAATCCAGTTCAAAATCCTATGAATAACATGAAATCTCATAAATATATTCTATATTCGTTGTTTTATATGAAACAGAAGAAGAGCTATGGCAGTTAGTTGCATTTACCCCCGACTAGGGGTTAATGTAACTTTTTCTACCAATTTTAGGTAATATTCTCACTACCAGTTATTTATAAGACTACTGTATTGCTTGATTGGTTGAAAATAATCTTGAATAAATACAAAAATCACTAAATGGGTCAAATAAATGACCAAATATAAAAGAAGATAACTGCAACCGATCAAACTCGAAACTTGTTATTTTTTAGTTGCATTTGCCCCGGTTGACCCTATAATAATGATCCACTATATTGCAATACCTGCGCAAAGTTGCAAATATGTTTGTATGCAATAAATGACTTGATTTAAATGATTGGATTTTTTTGTATTAGTATATTAATACTTCTTATTCTGCAGATATATTGCACTGTTGAAGTTTCTAATAAAATATTTTATTCTTTTAAGGTCACTTCAGAAGAAGATGTGAAAAAGGCATTAGACATTGTAAAGTCTAAGTTTGGAAGACTTGACAATTTAATTAACTGTGCAGGATTTTCACATAGCCATCAAGTTTATAATTTCTATAAAGATAGACCATCAGATTTAGAACATTTTGCAAAATGTGTTAATGTAAGTAGTTTATCTAAATTATGTTAACTAATTTCAAGTTATACTTCGATTATATAAAATATGATTGAAAGCTCTCTGACACAAATTATTTCACTTGTCGCACCTTCTTGTGGTAATGCTTTTACTAGCCCGCTTTGATTTAAGATGTTTTGTCACAGTAATCTAGAAGATGTATTTGAAATTTATTGTTACTAGTTAATACAAATATATTTATGCATTTTTTTAATATTTTTATTCAATATAGTTAATTATTGTAAGACAATGTGTTTTGTAACTGGTTGATTGATCTGAAATTCTTTATTATGCTAAAAAAACAAATAAAAACAATATCTCCAAAATACTCACCAGGTAAACACAATAGGCACATTCAACACAATTCGTCTATCCGTCGCCCTAATGGGTAAGAACAAACCCTCAGAGAGTGGTCAAAGGGGTGTAATTGTGAATACAGCAGCGACTATAGCAATGGAGGGTGATATTGGTCAAGCGGCGTACGCTGCGTCAACGGCGGCGATTATTGGAATGACGCTGCCGATAGCAAGGGATCTGGCTTCACAGGGGATAAGGAATGTTACTATAGCGCCTGGTAAGTGTTATATCTGTATATTGTTATTTATATAGGGATTTATTTTGACATGTGAAAATGGAATAAAATTTTTTATGCAAACTGGAGAACAACTTGACCAATGCAACAATTTATTTTGATAGAAAACACGATAAAGCCTCAATAGATAATAGGGCATGATGTCTTCAACATCAACTTAGGAAATCTTTGTATTAAAGTTGAGGATGACGAATATAAATAATTTTATCTACAACAGCTATTTTTAGGTGCCTTTTTACCTGCTTATTTATTTGAATCTCATAAGTCAAGTATACATTTTTGAAAACAGCACAAAAATGCGTAGGGCTAAATAAAAAATTAAGGTGTCATGTTTTATACATTTTTAATATAAAAATTCCATGTTTTTCAGGTATATTTGAAACACCATTAGTATCATATTTGCCAGAGAAGATGATAGAGTTCATCAAGAGAATGACACCTTTCCCTTCAAGGTTAGGCAAGCCAGAGGAATTTGCGCATTTAGTAACAAGCATAATAGAGAATCCAATGTTAAATGGTGAAGTTATAAGATTAGATGGTGCTCAGAGATGGTTCCCGCTATAGGTTATAAGTGCAATGAATTAGTGTAGATAAGACTGTTAATAAATGTTTATCATAGAGATTTCGTTTTTGATTTAGTATGCACCTTTATTTTGGTCTGTTGTAAAGAATTAAAAAATCACATCTGAGAAAATAATAAAATACTTATCCGACGTAAGTAAAATGGGGAAAATGTATTTAGAATCTTCGATATTATTTATTTATTTATTTACCATACCATACCATACCAAAATTATTTACCATTAAGGTAGTTAAATGTTTTAAAATGCAGATGTGAGCCCTTTAATTTGGTAGTGGCTCTTATAACGACGGGGTCACGGGTAGTTTGTAGATTTCTTCCGCGAATTTCTGTAGATGCATAAACTCGTACTAAAACATGATTTATTTGCGGGTCGTTAGTTCTGACTTTGGATTCAATGCATTTTTGCAAAATGACATAGCTATACGGCTATGCTCTTTTAGTTCGAACTTTGAGCATTAGTCGCAGTTAATTTGATAAGGTGTTATTTAAATTTAGTAGAAGTAACTGCTACTAGCAAAGGTTATTGGATCTGGCAACTGTAACATGTTTTCTAAACTTTTGATTTTTTGTAATATGTAGTAACTAACTACCTATCGTATTTTAGATTATTTATTCATTCAGGAAGTCAATAGACTGTAGGTAATCCAATTTGACCCCAATATTTTGGGCCAATACTCGGTAAAAGGTACAAAAGGTAGTTACATGGTCTCTTTTCCTTTTACACATTTTTAGCATAATTTAACTTGTGTTACTTATTCATAGAGTAAATTGAATAACGCACGTATGAACATAGACTGAGATTCTAAGCAATATTTTCAGATAAAACATTTCATATTACTATTCCATCTTAGAAACAGTTATGGCAAAACATTTTACGCGACAAAATTCACTACACATCGTAGATTGTTATTTTTATTGCTAGGAACAGCATTTTATGTGAATATTTTGTTATTTCTGTTATGTTTTCGTGATTGCTTTACGTTTACTCACATCGCAGATGTAAACTACGTTTGAGAATTTAAAGTAGACCCGACTGTCCCGTTGGTTTAGAGGGGTCATGTTTGACAATAATATGTACTGATATAGAAAGGTACTAAGGTTCTAAAATATTTTGCTCCTCTCTTATTGGTCTTAGTGTGATGTTGTATAGCCTATAGTCTTCTTCGATAAATGGACTATCCAACACTGAAAGAATTTTTCATATCATACCGGTGGTTCACAAGATTAGCGTGATCAAGCAAACAAACAAACTCTTCAGCTTTATAATATTAGTACCTAGTGTATAGATACATTTCTAAGTAATAATATTTAAATTAAGATGTAACTATAGATAAATAGTCAAGTACATAGATACATACAAGAATCAGAATGAAAGCCTGAATAAAAATGAAATTTGTAACATAAAATAAGAAGAAACATAAAACTGGACAAACGACCGCATTAGAATATGGAAATTACATTGAACTTAAATAAAAACAACAATAACAATATGTACTTTAATCCACACACATATTTACGATTGCCATAAAACAAAATGAATAAGGGTGTATCACATTGATTTTAAAGACACCCAAGGCAGGCGTTTTTAAAATAAATATTGTTCGATGTCCCGCTGTGGCCGTATTCAGCCACCGTCAGTTTGACAGATAAAGCTATAAATACATTGATATACGTTTAAGACCGCCAATCTATAGAAGTAAGATCTAAAATTCCATTGTAGAGCGTAACTGTAGCGTATTAAACTAACTATGTATAGGTATTATTTTATTGAAGTGAAACTTCTTTATCGGGGTTGGAAAAAAATTTAGTGTAACATTTTTCCGTTACGCGCCATCTTGTTTTTATACCCTACCACGCGTGATTGACGTATTTCTGTAAAGTTGCATAAAGTAAATAATTTTTTGAAAAATAAGGTCATAAAGAAGTTTCACTTCTTACGTGTATACACTAGTACACGTAACACGCACACATTTTTTTTATTATTGTTGTAGGTGTGTTTTGTATGAATAAAGGTATGATTTCGTTAACTATAATAATATTATATGTACTTGTAGGCATTAATTTGGGCGTCGTAAATGAATATTTCAAGAAATTAAAAACTCTATAAGGGATAGAGCCCTTTGCAGAGGGTAATGGCCATACAACGTATAGCTAAGTACATAGGTACTTTGTAACCCTAAAATGCTTTACCTAAGAGCATAATATTGATAATTAATTAATATAAATAGGAAATAATTCGTTAGCAAACGTTTTAATTTTGTAACATCTTGCAAAATTGTGGGGTACATATATATTTAGTTTCCACATTTAACAGCGTTGAATTTATAAGGTTGTTCTAGTTTTATTTAGGTACGTTAAATAAAGGTAAAACAATTATTTATAAGCCAACAGTTTATTCAATGTAGAAGGAATTTTTATCTTCATTTGAATCAACCTAAAACTTTAGAATGTCATACAGCCTCATGGAGTGTGGATAATTTATTGACGCAAAGGGATTTTAACTCAATTCCTCGTGAATAAAGATGGAAATTCAACAGCGAATTCTCTTTTAATGGCTCCTTGGCCATCAATCACAAAGCCCTCGTGATACAGTTCTAGATTTTGTATAAATATAATAGTGTAAAAGATTGTATCAAATGCAAAACTCGACTTGAAAGTCATTTAAAAGTATGACGCAGAGATTTGAATAAAAATATTTCGTATTACATTATGGACTTGATCGATAAATCACAATTATGATTTCATTAGCGCGCATTGTAATAATGTGTCCTGACTTTAAACATGTGTATAAACCACAGGTAATATAGTACCATTACATAAATATGTAATAGTACTTTAGGTACTCTAGTGAGTTTAAATATACATAACTATGTATATACCTAAACATTTACCAAACGGTAGAAATTCCTAAACATTTACGAAAGCCTCTTATGGATTCCGTCATGCACAAATATCTATAAATAATGTAAGCTGTATAGATTTAGCCTCATTCGTTCGAAGATGTTTATCTCTGAAGATGACAAAAGTGAAATATGGCAGAGTGCATTCCGTGCACGAATCATATCGTAATTGCCTGTTGTAGGGTAACTTATGATAAAAATAACTGTTTAGAGATTCTTCCTAAAGATCTGGATCAGGTTTTAGCGCAAGCGTTTTGCTTTTTATTGTTATACATTTTAATGTCGCTTGTTGCACAGTTAGTTTTAATGTTAGTTCAGACACCGATACGATTTTATTTCTCGCTTTTGAATGTGTTAGCTTTTGGAGGTGAAAATCAGTGATAAGTGAAAACCAATATTATCGGGGTATTCTCTAGAAGATTTTCATGTTCTGTTGGAAACATCGATTGAAAAAGGGCAGGTAAAATACAAAACTTTGCGATAGAGATTCGACTCTACAATCATATAAAAAGTAGAAAAATAATTTCTTTTTATCCAACTGTTATTTCAAACATTTAAATATTATAGTAATTTTATTATTTAACAGTTTTAAAATGATATAACCACACACAGCGACAGTGGAGCAACTAATTTAACAATTTCCAACTTAATTGTTGCGCCAATTACGAACAAGATTCAAAAGAATTGGCCGCTTGTTACGAACATAAAACATTTAGACATAATTTTACGTTTTTGCTTCAAATTACCAGTTTTACAAAATGCCATGTTAATTTAAATATTTCTAAGTAAGAATATTTGACCACCACCACCTTTGTACTAGTTATGATAGCGCTATTTGATACATAGGTACAACCTAGAAGTCTTTCACTAGGTAACATTGACTATTTCGAATGAGATTTATGCAAGAAAAACTTGTGAATGCATTTATTCGATAAATAAAAATTAATGTACAAATGAGCTTATCGTGTCCAATTAAATTTATGTTTTTCATTTATTATTTATAAATTTTATAGTACATACCTAAAACAGCGTTGTATTTACGTAACGTATACGTATGTGAAGTTATAATTAATAATAGTATTCAGCTTTCAGTTTCGTTTTAGTCATGATTCTTTCTATTTTTATAAAAGTACTCATATAACATCATAACATTAATTTAAAACGAATTGTTGTCAAATATTATTAATATCTACATTTAAAATTCTTAATACCTAATTATGGTTTTAACTTTTAATGTTACGTTTAAACAGTTATTTTACGATGAAATTACAATTCTAAATACTATGGTACGCGTTTAGTAAAACCACAGACTAATAATAATATACTACGTATGTAAAACACAAATAAATTATGAACTACAGTAAATGGCAGTTTAAAGGTTATTTGAGTACTAATTGGCACTAAACGTAAATTGAATTGATCTATTAAACGTTTAATCTGAAATATATTTCACACACTGCGCTTAATAATAATTAGTATTTCTAATATTTTTCTTAGTACATACTTAATGTTATAATTACGAAGATAGAGAGTATGGCTGTTGGCCTGTATAAACTTTCAAGCCATTTGTCTTTGTCTTGATTATAGATAGAAACAGAAGATCATTTCAAGCATTTGAAAGCACATTCGTGAACGTGTAATTTTTTTGATATTTGCAATGCTTTAAATTGAAAAATATTTAGTATGTAGTCAATACAGATCGGATAGGATTACGGTTAGCCGAGAGGCTAGGCGTTGCCCCGGTTTGGCAAAAGGACGCGGGTTCAAAACCCGCCTCTTGATCGAAATTTTTCTATTCCTTAAAGATTTAACAAAATTATTTATACGTAATCGCCGCATACGTTCAGGTCCTTATATATATCGTATCGAATCGCGATATACATCGATTGAATAATTTAGAGAAACAATGCAACTATCTGACGGGTGTCAGAGTAAATAACTGCTTAGTGGGTCATTCCATGGCGCCCTATAACTTTGAATCAGTGACTGTGGTTTTATTATTAGAGTTATTGTAGGTTGTGGTATTTAAACTCTTGTTTGTCGTTAACAGTAGGTACTATATACGATGAATTTGGTTAGGTAACTATTGCGCACAGGGCAGGATTAATATACCTAAGCTAAAGCCAAGCTTAAAAATTGTCATAAATTTAAAATAATGTCCCTTTAACGACATGTTATGAATTATTATTTTTCACTCAAGAGATGAGATAATGTGAAACTACGTGAGTTAAATACTTCGGTTTTCTCACCAAGCTAAATTAAAAAGCTTTTTAGAAATACGTACGTATCAAATTAAAAAAATATATATTAGCTTATAAAGTTCATATGAATACATTCAGTAGTTACGGCATGATACGTGGTTAACATATTGGCACATATATTTCTACATACATAGGTTTTCTTATAGACACTAGTCTAAGCAGTAATTTTCAAAGCTCTACGTTTTATCATCATCAAACTTCAAACAATCGGTAAAGCTGTAAAAACAGAAAAGTTACTTGCATTGAAATTAGTGACAGGAAATGTTCATTAAAATTGATTGTTATGACGTACAAACTGCCCGTATGGTAAGAGTTAGGACTGTCAGGTTGTTTTGAAACAGCAGTTTGAACAATGGTTGTATGACTAATAACTAATGACAATGGCCTATTTTGTAGATTGACTTCTACGTTAGTTTATTATGGTGTCTTTCTGTACGGTGAAATTGATTCCGCAAATTGGAGAAATTTTCAATATTATCTAATATCTACCTATACTCCAAAAATATCTAAGAAAAATTTTACGACCTAGGAAAATTATTATTACTATGTCTTTGTATGCAGCTTTTACACCAATTTTAAATAACATCATTGTTATCCACATATCATTGAGACATAAGTTGAGAAACCAAAACTCGTAGTTGGCATACCTTTAGAAACAAATGTAGGTACTTAATCAGCAAGACGACTCAATAAATATCTGAAGAAAAAAAACAAAACATATTACCCGCCATTTTTCAAAAATAGAATATTCAATGTGCTCCCATTGATTTCTAATTAAATGCAATTTTATAAGCGGCCAGTGCAAAACGAAAACGTACAGACCATAGAGGTCCTATTTCTCTACAAAGTAAACGTTCCATATTCAACGTATTCTATAAAGAATCAGATTGATTGGCAATTCAAGTGGTCGAGCTTGGACAGCTCCTACATAGCCGGAGTCTGCTAAATTCGACAAGTCATTATATCTCAGAGTCGATATTCAAAACTGGTCATTATTCACGTCTCAGCTTTGTTTATGTTCCCTCGACTGGATTAGGGTGGCAATAATGTTATGAATTTGATTGATTTGCTTTTATTGACGTTTATTTTTAGTTTGCTCATTATACAAACGTAATTTGAATTACGAATTCAATTTAATATCGCAACGAAATGAAACTTATTTCAAAATAAAATAATCACCTAATTACTGTACTGTGTAGAATGAATTTGGTCTTAGATGAACTTGAAATGAAAAAAAACGCAAAACTTTCTACTTGATAGTTGTATTGAAGTTGTACGTATAAGCATGTACCTAGTTAAAAAAATCATACGAACGCAATGTACGAACGGTAACTTTTTTTCGAGAACCCTATTGACAGTTACGGAACAAGTTGGTAGTTAAAATAAAACCTGTGTCGTAAACATTACATTGTATGTAACATGCAAGATGTAATTTCCATATTGTTGGAAAAACTTTTGACCGTCTCGTTAGTCTAATGTTAAGTGGTTAACTGGTTTAGATTCTCAGCGGAGGCCGGGAAAAAATACTAGCTCGCTATGGTAGCGCATAGAATACTGTCACCTGGATAGATGTGTAGCAAAAAAGAATATGTGAAAGGAATACATTATATGTGTGTAATATCCGGATTTTTTAGAGGAATTTATATGAAACTAGTTGAGTCACCTTCATCGCTCTCAAAAGGAATATGTTTTCCCGATATTGCAACATTTGCTCCATTACTATAGAGCATACCATGATTTTATAGGATAGCCTTCTTTGAAAACACAATATAATTTTTCATTTCTAGTAGTTCCTAATATTAGCGCGTTCAATCGAACAAAGTCCCCAGCTTTATACTATTTTTTATGACATTTTTATATCATAACGATCGTCTAATATAACGTAAATGCGATTTGTAAAATATATGAAACTTGACAATTTATAAAGACAATAGTATCTAATATCACAGACTAATAATAATATACTACGTATAATATCGTTATTGCAATTTTAGTTACTACTAGGGTTTTTTTGCATGTCGATTACTAAATACAGAATACAGATATACAATAATATTTGTCTTTCAAGACAACCATGAATCAACCTTATTAAAAATATGTACTTCTTTTTGATACTGTATCACAGAATACTTAACTGTATGTTATTTTCTGGAATGGGAAATTCCTGTTCTGTGACATAGAATGGTGTCTCTAGGTTTAACATACGTTTGTTTAGGATCTGTGTTAATTATGAATAAACAATAGGTGACTCGTTACAAGAGGTATTTGATTGTTTTACGTTATGTGCCTTTTTGACGATGTTGTCGTGTTTTAATGAGCGTGCATTTTATTGAATGGTTCAAACATTCATGAATGAATGATTAATTACTAAATATTCTAGCTTTGGTTAAATAAAATTTTCTTTCTTTCTTTCTAAAACTACTCGGAGTGAACATAGTCACCGATTTTTATGGCATCACGCTCAAATTGTAATTTATGTGGTACATATACTTTTCTTTTGTATTTAAGTAACTTTAAAATTGAATTAATTGGAGAAAAAGTAATAAAATGTTGTATTCAAACGATAAATGATGATACAATCTGTGACTTTTTTAATTTCTTGTAGTATTTCGTACAAGGCCAAATAAAAAAAGGAAAAATCTTCATAAGGATCAGATAAAAATAATAATATTTAATGCTTCCTAAATTAGATTCATCCTTCTTAAATTTTAAATAATAATTGGACATAATACTCAATTTATTGCTACTTTGTAGATACTTATATACAGCGATTGTCGCTTACCATCTGGTGATGTAATTCTTGTTTCACTTCCTCTACTGTAAATTGTAATAAAATGCATACGATATAAGTATTTAAATTATTATGGACTACTAGCTGTGCCCTGAGGTTTTACCCGCATTACTCCGCTCCTGTTGGTCTTGGCGTGATGATATATAGCCTATAGCCTTCCTCTATAAATGAGCTATCACCGAAAGAATTTTCATTCGGACCAGAAATCCCTGAGATTAGTGCGTTCAAATAAACAAACAAACTCTTCAGCTTTATAATATGTATTAGTATAGATTTGATAATGGGTATTTCATACTTTGTTTAAAGAGTTTGCAAAGAAGGAGAACATTCCAGTGTAATAGGTAAGTTTTTAATAGTGATGTGTTTTATTTTAATAAAGTGATGTTATGAGTTTCTTAAAGTATGGTATAAACAGACGTACTATAAATCTACTGCTAAATATTGTACCAAAGAGCAGTCAGTGTTGTTAAATTATATCAGAATGCGTTGTAAAAGACTTCAACGCGTTACGAGAATACTTTTGTTTAAAAAATATTGATATGCTATACTCTAATTAATGAGAAATGTAAAGCATCATTTCTTAAATCTTATTTTAAGATATAATGTAAAAGTTTAAATAAAACCGTAACGTATTTTATCGAGATAATGATCCAATAACGTTATCATTTAACGAGGGCGGTGTTAACTATTAGACTTGTCAAATAGTTAAGAAAACACGTTGATACAAGAGTATTTCCTTTGAAACATGCATTAAACATTTAAACGAATGCGCTGTAATTATATAGAATGTAATCTAATTGAATTTAAATATTGCCTCGCTTCAACTGGGCGTTTAATATCTGTGGAAACAAATTCTTAATGACTTACAATATGGAAATGTAATTTAATAAAGTAATCTCAATTTAAGATCAAGTGTTTGTAGATATTTTCCCTTTTTTATATATATGTAGAACCTAATATGTACTGGAATTTACGAAGAGTGTCTAACTCAACTCTACATTAGTAGTGTAAAGTGTTAGTTTGTTCAAGTTCCTATTTATTTACGAATTATGATATATAAACAATAAACCTTTCTGGAATAATCGTAATAATGTTCCTGTTAATTAATATAAACAAAATAAAATACATAAAAATGGAGAGATATATAAATCGAATTCTTCTTTAGTCACTACTAAGATAATAACTAAATAAACTATGTAAGGATTTTTTTATTTTATTATTTTATTTACACAATATTACAACTTTTATACATTATAGGCAGACTCCAAAAGACTACAAAATTATTAATTAGCAAACGCATTATTGTTGCACCATAACGGGCAATGGAAATGAGTTATATTTATCTACACATAAGATTATCGGCGGGAGAATGTTTTAATTGGGTTAATGATTGAGTCCAGGCTGCTCTGGGACCGCGTGACGTCACGTAGGTTGACTTGAATGTGAGCCCTTTTGACTTTACGATATGTCGGCTGATGTGGGTGCGTGCATAAAATGGTACGTTGTAAATTTTGTATTATTCCAAGGACACACACAAATGAAAGGCTTTACGTAAATCGATCATGATTAGATTTTGAAGGGCTTTGTTGAAACTACTTTCCTAATATTGGTAAATATTTGGTGTGAATTGTGATGATTTTTATTTACCGGAATATATTGTTAGTAAAGTTAGTTTGGTACAACAATAAGGACATTTTTGAATAACAAGTATTTTATAGATCACATTTATAACTGCTATTTTTTATTTTCAGATTTTCTAAACAGGAATTCTGTCTGTTTTTGTTTGCACTAAATTGATTTATATTGTCGCGAAACGATATCGTATCGCATTCACATCGTCGTAGAGTTAATGACACTTTACCCTTAGATTGTATGCGAATAAATGTATAACTTGATCCGACTTCTAATACATTGCTGCGTACTCAAGAGTCCCTACAACGAGCGAATTTCGCAACACTAGATTTGCAGCAATGTATCGTGTTGTGATTTCATGTGTTTTTATACACAAATTCTTAATTGGATTCCTATAACTTGGTGTATGGCGAAGGCTCTACCGGATGTGCTTTCGGCGAGACACCTTAAAATTTTATTGCGCTTCAGCCACTTTTAAATAACACGGGTAATCGATGAAATAAATTGATCGCATTCTAATTAAGTATAAATTTCGTTAACGGACAGTTTTTGTGATTAACGTAATTTAGGGTAATGAAATTTCGTAAGTAGTTTGTATGCAAATACGGAAAAAGAGACGATATTGGATACCAATGATTACTGGTAATAATTACCAATAAAATTACTTAACAAAAAAAAGACATGTGGCACTCGGGGACTGCCGCGGTAAAGCTATTGCATGCTATGCCTTCAAGCCACACCTCCGTGCCCGTCGGAGTGGGGAGCGTGAGGGTTTTTCCTTACGGAATTTCTGGATTCGGTCCCCGCGCTCAAGGCCCGCGATAGAAGCTATGCAATAGCTTAAAACATAATTACACACTTATTAAAATCGATTGATAATGCGTGTAATGGTTTTGTAAAAAAAAAGTCACTAAAATAGCAATTTGCATTTTCTACCTACATCGGAATTTGCACCTTTATATTCAGTTTGAAGCTACTTGCATTCCTGAACGATGACATGCCCAAATCATTTGAAAAGGAAATAGACTTTTTTATTTGTTTGCTTTGAGAGATGCGACTCTACTGATTAATAAAAGTTTATGGGTATTTTGTGTCGGTATTTATTTGATGTGTATAGATAAATATCATTGGAAAGGGCTGATTTTAGATTAATAAATAACAAATGACGGTAGAGTCGAACCTATAAAAATATATTTAATACATAAACGTATCTGACACAAAAGCCTGCTATCTGCCGTGAAGCCTCTTTCTGTTATAAAGCCTTATTTAATCTACCATCTTTTTTTATTTAATGATATTATATCACGACAGTTTTTTTTAATCTATCTATTTAAATAATCAGTCAAAACATCAACAAAGAATTATTACGGCGCTTTTTGCATTCCTAACTTGTAACCCTTTAACAATAATCTATGGGAAAGTTATTCCTGGAATGAACGATAAGAGCACACTTCCTTCGACACACATCTCTTTCACACCTAAGAAATTTGGTCATGTAGAAAGGGACAGATGATAAAGAATGTCCCATACCAACTCGAGCATTATTATTCAAAGAAAGTCACCAGTCATCCACGTACTGGGAAATTGTTATTTTTATAAAATACTTCTGTAATTAGGGTTAAATGTTTATTTTATATTACGTTATTAAATAAGCTTTTTAAGTGTTTTTGAACTTTATTGTATAGAGACAAGATATTTTAGCGACATTTGGTGTAAGTATGTATGTTGATTTTGAATGTATTTTGAAATAAATATAATTTATGCTATACATTAGCCATAGCATATGGGTAAATAAAACCTGTTTATATGTTTTACAAATACTAAGATATTCTTTTTAAGTTCTTTATAATTTCAAAATTTATTTGAATGAAAAAAAGGTTTATTTGGAAATAGAATGCAAATATTACTACAATTATAAAATAATACCACAGAAAAACGGTAGGTATAGGTAAACCAGAATCTGATGGCAATTAGGGAAATCAAAATTTGGAGTGTGCAACCCTAGGGAAAATGGACTGAACGATCTTGATACTGCTTATTTTTTATTTTGTCCTCAATATCATTTGTCACATTACATAAGTGGACAATACTGTACTTAATAATGAAATATATCCACTTAATATTATGCAGGTACATACTTATATGTATAATATACATATTACTTTTATATAGGTAATACATATTATTATTTACACATACCTATATTTGTATATTCATTATCAATATGCCATGGGAAAATATGGATGTAAGTAATGATAATGCAGATCAAAACTCGATTGTTTATATTTTTTTATAAAATAAAACAAAAATAAAATAAAATTATTGTTTATTTTCGTAAGTATTAACAGACACACATTATAAAATTGACTTGGACAGCTTGGACTTGACGAATAGCCGTATTAGAAACTCCTGTAATAAGTTTTCATAAAATTATATTCTAATCAACAAACAATATTATAGTTACCTACATAATTATAATATTTTTTAATTTATAGTATCAAAACGGGTAAGTCCAATTTACCAATAAAATCTTCAAAATTGAAAATTGTGATGTGTTTGACCCTTCTTCATCGAATGTTTTTCTATACACATTATAAACAATACCTCTTGCTTGTGATCGCAGCGCCTTTTTCGACATTTTCGAAGATTTTTTAGACAAAATCCTAAAAATTATTCATCAACTACAAAAAAGACAAATAATTTGACATCCAATTTGATAGTTGTCAAATAAGTTGCCACATAAAAATCTTTTATTTCATAAATATAAATATGCCATCAGATTCTGGTAGACCTATATTACATTTATTCTAACTCTACTATAAATGCACTTATTTGTAGATATTTAGTACTAATCATGAAAAATCTATTTCTCGTCTTTGCGTGAATGCCAATTGACTACAAATTAATGTCTTCATCGTATCTCTGGCCCTCTGGGAATATTTCGCAACAAAGTTGCAAATGATCCGTAAATTAAAGAATTAAAAGGGCCGATTTTTCACCCACAAAGAAAAAAACATTTTTTTTATTGAAATTTCCTTTATTTTTAAGATACCGCTTGGTGAATAGTTGCAAAAATTAGTGCACTGTGTTCGCTCTTCGTTTTTAAGAAAATAAATAGCAATATAGCAATGATG
The DNA here is from genome assembly GCF_061535395.1 of Colias eurytheme. NCBI lineage: Eukaryota > Metazoa > Arthropoda > Insecta > Lepidoptera > Pieridae > Colias > Colias eurytheme. The sequence continues at coordinate 3,223,601 of NC_142999.1, read as the reverse complement.
TTGTTGATAAAAAAGCTCAACGTCAAATAATTCGTTTTATTTAAAACTAGCGGTCCGCCCCGGCTTCGCCCGTGGTACATATTTACGTTTTCTCTACATAAAAACCATCCTCGTACTTCAAAGAATATAATAAAAAAAGAATTATCGAAATCAGTTCAGCCGTTCTCGAGTTATGCGCTTACCAACACATTTTGCGATTCATTTTTATATTATAGACTAGCGGTCCGCCCCGGCTTCGCCCGTGGTACATATTTACATTTTCTCTACATAAAAACCATCCTCGTACTTCAAGGAATATAATAAAAAAAGAATTATCGAAATCGGTTCGGCCGTTCTCGAGTTATGCGCTTACCAACACATTTTGCGATTCATTTTTATATATAAGAAGATTTACTCTATATTGTAACAATACAACCCTACTTGTTCATTGTTGGTAAACAACAAATCAAACTTTTTTTTTTTATGCTGCAATAGGGAAGCTCTTGGCCACGATCTCGCCTGATGGTAAGCTGAGATGTGGCCTAAGGTGGAGCGCGCTTCCCTAGAATGTACCTGTTCACTCTCCTCTTAACTCAATATTTATTACTCTTGTCTCTTACATTGTTTCATATACAGCATTACGAACATCATTTATATATGACTAGCTGTTGCCCGCAGCTTCGCTCGCGTGAAAAAGATAAATTTTCATGGTAAGTTTACATCCCCTATTTTACCCCTTTAGGGGATGAATTTTCTAAAATCCTTTCTTAGGGGACGCCTACGTTATGACATCTACCTGCATACCAAATTTCAGCCCGATACGTCCAGTGGTTTGGGCTGTGCGTTGATAGATCACTATATCAGTCACCTTTGAGTTTTATATATATATATATATAGATCATGTATAAACAATAAACAAACAAAAACCACTTTTCTGCTTTGTTACGGAAGTGTTTTTATTAAAATGAACAAATTATAATCTTTCTAGAGGACAAGTACAGATTGGACAAGGTGTGCTATTATAACTTGACCGGTTGAGTTTCATCGCTAGAGTTTATACGAGCCATATTTTTAATACTATTATTTTATGTATTATTATTTATTATCATGAAAGAGATGAATTTATTCTGACAAAAATATAAAAATCTATGTATTTCGATTTTGTTATGAATATATGTAATTGATTTATGGTTGTGCCGAACTCATATACTTACCTCTAACTTTCATTTGTTTTTATTTTCAGTTAAAAATAAATACTAATCATATAAAAATACCTTTTAATTACATTAACGTCTACGCAAATCATTCTAAATTGATTACGATCAGATAAGTATTTTAATTTTTACGTTAAAATAATTAATATTAATTCAAACAAATTAAAACATAACATGGTACAAAATAACCCTTTTAATTTATCCAAATACCCTAAAACACTATTAAAGAAAACACCTGCGCACGCGACAGATATTGTCAGGCTGTGTCATACAAGCAATCTGCCTACTGCTATATAACAAAACGATACGGTTACATCGCTTATCCTTCCAATGAAAATATACCATTTTTTGTTGAACCCGGCTAAAGTTTCGAGTACCTCTCGAAATGAGCCGGTTTTTACCTACACGACCGTAATTTTGATCGTTAATAATTCCCCAGTAAAGCCACCTCAAGTTCTGCAAACTTGCAAAGGATAGGAAATATAGTCGTCTCGCTCTAATTTGCGCGAGAGTTATGAATAGATAAGGACGGAAGATCAAAGCTCGAGCCTCGCTAGCGGGACATCGACCAGCAGCTTTCAGAAAAACCTCAATTTGTTGGAACAATATTGTAACTCGTAATAAAAGTTATTGTATTAATTTTTAGAAAAAAAATTGTCATGAAATTGGGGTCAGTGATTAATTGCTTTGCATTGTATATTCAATATTAATCAATTTTTTATATTTGATTGATTAGACGTAAATGAAAAAAAGGTTATCATAAAAATCAGAAACTCTAATAATGCTCGAAATGTGATTAATAATAATCATTCGTTCCTTTTAAATTTTTTCATAATATATCATACTGAGAATAGCGTAACATCGAAGATTATTATAAAAAAAAATCTAAAATTTCCAAGTTGCAACGCTGCGGTATTACTGTTACTTGCCCCGTGGACATCGACAAAAACCGTGCAGCCTGCGTACCGTAGTGTGCGTGCTCTCTACACGCTTATACACACAAACAAGAGCGCATACCGACAGCGCTGGCGCAGAGAAACTTTTGCAGCCAGTTGTAAAGCGACTTTTAGGGTCAACATTCGTTTTATAGCGACCCCGCGCGACAAATTCTTATTTTAAATTATGAATGCAGATTCAAATTTACAAGGCTGTGGCTTGTGTGTGTTTGTGATGTGATTGTGATGTGTTTTGGAAAATGTGGGATAATTTCTTCTACGCGAAGTCTGTGAGGAAAAAGTGTGGAGCTTAGGTGAGCATTTAATAAGTTGAAAAGTTTCTTAGTAGAGCCTTGTGATAACATATTTTGACTTGCGTTTGACATTACTAGCTGCATATTATGGGCTACAGAATTATGAGTATGCGTAAGAAGATTATAATTTATAAGTAAGGAAAAATGGGAATGTCTCTATGTAAGCTTTAGCTACTGTGGCAAGAACCATGTGTTTGTTCGTAGTTAAGTTTAAATTGATTATCATGTTTTGTTTGTCACAATCATTTTAACAGTTGATATGTTCTAATAATGATTCATGATATTATGGTTCTAACGTGTTTTTGGAGACATAATTTTCAATGTAAAAAAGAGCTTAATATTTATAATATTATAGTCTTGTTATTATTTATGTATATCGTATCCCTCTTTCTTATATGTAATAGGTACCTACTTAGTTGTTCGTATACAAGTAATAAGAGATAACTTTTTATCTATACTAATATTATAAAGAGGAAAGGTTTGTATGTATGTATGGTTTTCACGCATAAACTACTGGACCGATTTTGATGAAATTTGGCACAGATAATCTTTAGACCCTGAGAAAGAACATAGGCTACATTTTATTGCGAAATATGTACCACGGGCGAAGCTGGGGCGGACCGCTAGTATAAGATAATGATAGGAACAAGTTGTTAACTTAATAAATACCTACATTTTCTAGATTCACACACAAATCAATGATTGAGATATAAAACAATACAAATAACGATAAATGAGGATCAAATTTGAAAACCGGACCGTATCATACGAAAAAGCTTATAATCAAGAATACACGTATTAACATAAATTTGTAATTTCGTCTCAATTTTCAAATTTAAATAAGTGTATAAAGGCATTCAGAGTACTTAACTAAAATACTGAAAAAGGGATTAATTTTTCTTACTAGACGAACAAAACTATGCAGATACCTATTGAGTCCATAGATTGAAAGATAACATTAAAAATGTCGGCCAGCATTATTGATGTTTGCTTTTGAATTAACCCACATTCTTTTCAGCGGAATTTAGGTACCTATAACCCATACGAGTTAACTTGAGACTCGGCTGGATTGTGACAGGCTATAGTAGTACATAAAGTAAGTAAAACTGGTACTTACTTAGTTTGAATTACATGCTTTTATTTTATATATTTTAGAAAGGTACCTCTAATAATACTATCTGTGCTCCGCGGTTTTACCCGCAGTGCTCTGCTCCTGTTGGTCTTAGCGTGATGATATATCGCCTAAAGCCTTCCTCGATAAACGGGCTATCTAACACCTAAAAAATTTTTCAAATCGGGCCAGTAGTTCCTGAGATTAGTGCGTTCAAACAAACAAACAAATTCTTCAGCTTTATAATATTAAGTTTAGATATTGGAAATAATTTCATCGGCTCAGGTCTCAAGTTAATTTGTACGGGTTGTATCAACTGGGGAGAATCAAATTCTTCACCTCCCAATGACAAGTCACTATTGCACCAAGTTTTTGTGAGCTTTGAAATGTTCTGGAAGCTTTGAGCTCGGAACTGGTATTAAAGATGTTTATCTAAGTAACAAAATGTCTTGGAAAGTTAACGATGGCCGTGTTTTGAGGTATTACAAGTACCTAATGTTTTGTTAGAGTTAATTGTAGACATATTCTGTTGTACATAATTGAAAATAACAAACATCCTGAATTTTATTTACCTCAAAATACAATATTTTTTTAAGGAAATATACCTTTTGACATTTAAGTGTTTTTAAAATAGTACTTAATAACACCATACAATTTAAAATAGAGAATTTATTTATTTAACACTTTATTGTGCAAAAAACAAAATATACATAAAGGTTACAAAAATAAGATTAGAAAGCACAAAGGGCGGCCTTATCACTATGCAGTGATCTCTGCCAGGCAACCACGGGGAGAAAGGCAAAGAAGCGCAAAAAGTAGTCGGACAAAATAAAAACATATTTTTAGAATAGGGTAGAAATAATAAGAGAACACAATAAAATATATACACATTTTATACAGTACATGATATAAATACGTAAAAATGAACAAAAATAAAAATAAAAAATATATAAATAATAATATTACTAATATTACCTAAATAAATATATGAAATACAAATATATCATAAGATACACATACATACTATACACATATGCATACTACATAGTAGTAACTATATAAATATTAAATATATATAATATATATATATATATATATATATATATATAAATAAATAAATATAAATATGTCTAAATAGAAGTATACTACATAAACTAATCCGAATTATAGGCAGTTAAGAGGAAATGATTACGGACATGATGTTTAAAAGAGGATAAGGAAGGAGCAAGTCTGATTTTTAAAGGTAGGGAGTTCCATAACTTGACGGCAGAGACAGCAAAAGAACCCGCATAAAAATTGGTGCGATGAGAGGGAATACACAAAATAAGTTTGTCAGCTGATCGAAGAGAGTAGTTTTCGCAGTGTTGAAAAATGAAGTTATTCTTAAGGTAGGAAGGAATGGAAGGATCGAAAAGGATACGGTATAGTAATTGAAGACAGTGGAGATGATGTCGGAGGCGAATAGGGAGCCACTTGAGGCGTCTGCGATAGAAAGAGACATGGTCGAATTTGCGAAGGCCGAACACAAATCGAATTAAAAGATTTTGCAGACGCTCAAGTTTCTCCATATTCTCAACCGTAAGGTCAGGAAAACACACATCCGCATAGTCGAGGATAGGGAAGAGAAGGGATTGAGCTAACATAATTTTAGTTGGAATAGGCAAAAAGTTACGTAGACGCCGAAGAGTACCCGATGCCGCATACACCTTACGACTGATCTCTTGTAGGTGGTGAGACCACGATAGTGTTTGGTCGAGATGAACACCTAGATTTTTAACCACCTTACAATAAGGAATTGTTACTCCACCAAGGCAGACACTGGGCAAGGCGCCCCAGTCAATTTCGGAAACGAGATACGGACTTCCCATGATAATCGCGTGACTCTTTGCAGGATTGATTTTTAGACCGTATTCGTCACTCCAATTGACCAGGGTTGCTAGTTCGGCATTGATATGTCGGATAGCACTAGGTAAATTGTTGAGCGAGGCCTGGGTGTAGATTTGTAAGTCGTCAGCGTACATATGGTAGAGAGAAGTGAGGCGCGAGGTTAAGGAATTTATAAAGATAGAAAAGAGGAGAGGTGACAATTTAATACTTTCACGAAATAATAAGTTATCACAGACTGTTTCATTGTTATGGGTGATGTTCCTACTTCGAAGAATTAAGCTGATTAGGTACATTTATTGTATTCCACTTACTGGAAAGATTAGGAGAAATACTTTTTTTGCACTTTTCAAATTACAATTAAAGCATGCTATTTTAGTAACATTGAATTTCTTTTCTAGAAAATTAAACCTCGCTTTTTCTAAGTTAAACAAACTAAACTCAAACTGAAACATTTTTTGCGTTAACTTTACCAAGTGTTTTTTTATAGAAAATTGGTTAAAACAATTTTAAACATGTATATTCTTATGTAATCATGATTAAAACACGATTTAAAGATAACACAAGTAAAAGGAAAGAAAGTTATTTTTTACAAGGCTTATTTCCTGTTGTAATTAAAGTGAACGTGTACTATCATTATGCAATAAATACTTTAATTTATGTTTCTAATTTATCAACTCTATATCCTTCAACATTTAACAATGCAGGAAAATATGTCAATCCAAACTTAATATTATAAAGCTGAAGAGTTTGTTGTTTGTTTGAACGCGCTAATCTCAGGAACTACTGGTCCGATTTGAAAAATTATTTCGGTGTTAGATAGCCCATTTATCGAGGAAGGCTATAGGCTATAAACCCGCTGAGACCAACAGGAGCCGAGCAATGCTGGTAAAACCGCGGGGCACAGCTAGGGAACGGAACTTCTTTGTGATAAGTAGGTATATTATGTGTACGACGTACGTTCAATCTTCGTTTACTGTATACAATGGAGAAAGTATTTATATCTTTAATCTAGATATCGATAACGTAGGAAAGTTCAAAGGCTAAGAGTTGCGTCAGATATAATTAAAGCTTAGAATTGCCTGTCAATTTGCTTCCTTAGAGTATTTTCTTAAAAATTGCATTGCAAGTTCTTAAAACTGTAGAACACCTAAAAACCTAAGATTTATTTCATTCTAAATAGCATCACATAGTTCAACTATTAAAGCCGTTGTTTTTTTGTTTCATTTGATTAAAATATCTTTCAACATAAGCAGACACAACATTCTGCGAAATATTTTGCGAAATAGTTCGTAATAAAACGCGTTTACTGACAAATTGATATAAATGTAGGACGTAGGTACGTACAATAATCTACTTCAATACTTAATACCTATTCTAAAAAATAATCCATATTGATTAAAACGAATCATACATTCATAGATTATACAGCAGAAAATATACCCAGCAAAAAGTACATGCGGCCTATTACATATTAATTATTGTAAAAATCAAATATCGATACCATAAATATTAAACAGCACTATAAATTTGTCTAAAATAGAAATTCCTCGATAAATCAATACGTAAAATACTAGGCCGGACTAGTTTGCTATTTTCTCTAAAACTGGTATGAAATCAAAGGAAGTATCACTACAGGTTGTTGCTTTAAGTCTCAATATACATTAAAGTTAACGAACGACATTCTTTCCTTGCGTTAGATAAGATTTTGAATGGACATGGACTTATAAAATTCCTTAATAAATATCTGGATGACAGAGTATTTTTTAGGAATTTATAGGTAACTAGGTATGTTTTTCCCAGAATGTCTTGTCTTTAGTTGGTTGAATTATTAAAAAATGACTTGAATAAAAATGAGAAAAAACGTGAAATTATTGCTAATGAGTAGCTGTGTATTTGTGAATGTAATATTACCTAAATTTGCTTTACATTGTGTGGATATTGGTACAAAAAAATTGTTGTACTTATTTAATAAGTCCGTTTACAAATTGACAAAAGAAGAAAATAACGGTTTTAACTTATTACGATTTATAAATTATGATAATTAAAAGTACTTACTTGAGAAAAATATTCATTTTAGGAACATAAAACCCAACAAGCAGCATCTAAAAATTTCACACATAACTATTAAATTCTATTTCTACTATTTTTCGTGTGTTGGAAATATAATTCTTCTCGGTTTTAATATGATTACAAGTTTTCAGAAAACATTATTGTATAAAATTAATATTATTAAGTCTTTGAATAAAATCTGTATAAAATACGAAGTCATTCGAAAATCGAATGTTCAGAAGCCACAGGCAAAGGGTTATAGCCATACAGCCCAGTCCTAAAAAAAACATGACTTATAATTAAATCTAGATCGATTTAATAAGTTCAACTTTCTTCTAGAAAAGCTGCCTCTGTTCAAGTTAATGCAATTAACAGTTCATAAATACTTGGCTATAAATCAATGCATTTAATATGAGTTGTTTCACTCGAACCTTCCAGGTAATTATTTAATTTTCTCTTTTATCATTTCCCTTCTAAGCTGATATCTACAAGTATAATACAGTACCATATTATCTTTAAATTTATTACTCAGAATTATTTATAATTACTAAATAATTAAATCGTATATTTTGTAATTATTTACTTTCATTAGTAACCAATAAAATTATTTATAGAAACGTGCAAAACTACGAAAAAAAATATCTGTTAAAATATTGATTTTTAAATACAATTGTTGCAATATTTTTCTAAAGATTTATGCACACGATCGAACACCATTAGGGCAATAACATTATCACCTATAAATAATTTTGTTCTAATTTCTAAACCATAATATGTTATTATTTGTATAAAATACAGATAAGTAAATCTGGTAATACCGGTAGCTGTCTGTAGACTGTAGAGTCGTATGGTGTGTTAATTAGTTTGTTTGAAGCAATTAATTCATGATAAACTACTATAATAAATGCAAGAATTTGATACAGTTTCTTATTATCTATGCTTTGTGTTGATACCGATTACCGAGGAAGTTTGTTTCAGAAGCGAAATTTATTCATTTTGATAAATATTTGTTTTAGCATTTTGAGACTTAAAAGTATTTAAAACATGTTTATAATATCATGTGATAAATATTAAGATCAACATTTTGTGTATTAAAAATGCGTCACCTATCATGGAGGTACAATGAGTTCAATGACCTGTTAACTTTGTAAAAATAAATAACTTGAATTAATCAAAAAAAAATTCTAACTATTAAATTAAATGTGATAAAGATAAAAACATGTTCCTACTTACATACGTACAATTAGTTTAAAAACAATATTGCACGTGATACCTATTCATATGCGAAGATAATAACCCACAGACCTTATTTAAATTTCAAATAAAAAAAAATTAGGACAATAACGCATCACCAGATTTGAAATTCGAATCGCGTGCCGAAGCGTTATTCGATTTGATTATTTTTTTTAACGTTGGCAACAATTCGTGGGAACGCGCGTTTTGATATCCATGCAATGTAGTGATTCTCGCTTTTACCACAGATAATATACAGCTTTTACTTTGTTAGATTTTCATCTGATACGCATATTTGAGACCGTGTTTCTTTGTACTACCATCTGGAGACAATCCTGAATCGCGTTAAGATATAACAAAGGTTTTGTGCTCATTTCCTTGCTGTTTTTAGCATGAGATTGTAAATATGATGTACTTTAATGTAAATTTATTGTGTGATGGTTGAGGAGGATAAACAGAATAACATATTAAATGTAGTCTAAATGCCGCTTCCTTTACAATAAATCTTCGGATTTAATTTTACGGGATCGTGGCACGCGTATCGTATTTTTTCTTTTACCTTTATAAACAAACAGAAGTTTGTTTATTTTTCGTTTGATACAATAAGTTTCTACTTTGAGATGCCAAAGTTTGTCTGTGAACCTTTTATGTAGTTGACGTAAAGTTAAAACTTTTCTAATATGTGGTAAGACTTTGAGGTTTATTTGAACTCAACGTAACAAAACTTCGATAATTTTTTATCGATAATAAATTGACGTATTGCAGTAAAGTATAATACGAGATTTATTGCGATGAAGGTTTTTTTTTCATAATTATGACACACAGGTAATACATATAATATTATTATAATTACACATTTGTTAATTTAAACATAATTTAACTAAATTATTAACTTACTTAGCGCTGTGATATAAGACATACTTATTTAAATGTTATTCCGGATGTGTAAATTTTAATTGACACTATTAAAAAAGTGTAGAATATCAAGTTTGTTTGGCCAATTAGCCAAAAATGTATTTAAATGTTTTGTAGACGTACATTTTATTAAATAACCCAGACAACCAAATAGAAACGTTTGAATTAATATATTATATAATAATTAGCCATGAAAAATTACCATTTGAACTGTTTTTATATCCAATAGCAGTGTCATAATATCTACGTACCTATACGAAAATGAATTCTTTCATTTTTAAAAAGCTAAAATCATCAAACAGTGTACCCAGACATTACAAAAATACATTGTAAAGTACCTAATAGGTATGTAATATACTTACTCGAAAACTTAACCCTTCTTTTCTCACAGTTGGGTAAGAGCCAATAGAAACAGTGAGTCAGCGTTTCGCTAACAGTGAAAGAATTCCTTTTAGCCATAAAATAGAACCATCAAATAGTTATGCTAAATTCTATGAAAATATGAATAGTAACTAGGGTTATCTAAGTCAAGTGGTAAGATAAACTTTAATATGTAGCCTTGTGACCTTTACGAGTGTGTGGGAGTGTTAACCATATAATTACTTCTTACACGTGGGTTTCAAATACAGCCTATTATTATTTTAGCACAATTGGAGTCAATTTTGGTTATGCAAAACGGATTTATACGTATAATTTCTGAATTTGGAATACAATGGAACACAGGGAAATACTGTTTGTAAGAGCCTCGATTCTTTCAGGAATCATTAATCAAGGCTATAAAAGCATGAAGTGCCATTAATAGCTGTTACCTTTAAAGGTAACAAAATTTTTAATTAATGATAATTTTTAATAACGATTTTTCTATCTTCACTCTGGAATCAAAGATTTCGATCTCTTTCTGTAATTTATTTCTGATAGTTCGAAGCCCAGACTGACCATACTACCCAGCCTTATGAAGTTTCTTTTTATACCGAATATAATATTAATTAAGACATTTTTGACAATAATTTCAATATTCATGAGCTTACGATTTCAACAATTTATTTCATTTCATATGCATTTGCAGTGAGATAACATTTTTTAAACAGAATGTGTGGTATGACGGAACTTCATCGCACATAAATAAACATTTATTTGTGAGGAAATGGCCTTATCTTCTTACATACCTCGTGGTATAATGGCTTCTACTAGCGGGTATGTTGAACATCATTGGAATGAGCATTTGAAAATTTATTTTTAGGTTATGACTTATGTTTTAATGTTATATTAGATTTATTCTTAACAAGGCAATAGGCATAGGAATTTTTTTATTGATGATGATATGAATGATGTATGATTTCAGGTTGATGATATGAATAAACAATTTTTATCATTAAAAGTCAAAATGGCGATACAACATCAACGTTAATGAACCCCTACATTTTCATAATTTGATGTAATCATATACTACGTATAAAGAGATCTACTTTCATAAAAGGTAATGATCACCAAGTGGCGGGAAAAATTACGCAAATTATAGTACTATAAATCCTTTATCGTCAGGAGTTAATAAATAGAAATCACAGGAAAGGTCTTGAATAAAAATTCCAACACCATTTCAAACGCGCAATCAATTACGACTACAGTGGCGACAAAATCGCATAAGCAGCGCAAAAAGCGCTTAGTTCTTTCACCTATCTCGTTGCGTAAGCGTATTATAATGGACATTTTTATTTATTTTTATTTATTTTATTTAAAAAACATCACATGCCATTACAGGACAATGCCCAATGCGACACAGATACAATTTTATTTTACAAAAGAAACTTATCTAACTTAAATACTAAATTAAAATTACATACATAACTTAACATAGACATAGAAAAATTTAAAGAACTTACTAACAATAACAGATTAACTGCAATATCACCCTTGCGAATTCACTCATAGGACAATGAAATAAGTCCGCTCTTTCGTGCGCTTCATTTATTATGCGGATGGCCCGTACCATTGGTGCTTTCGCAAGAAGGTTGGTTCGTGCTGTGGGCACTAGCAACAGTGGTGAACGGTGCCGTTTCCACGCGAATCTGGTGGGGACGCAGAAACTCACACATTCAAGTAGTCTTGAGTTCTGTTCCCCACCACGAAGAAGACTTATAATATAAACGGCAAGCGAAAAGTCACGCCGTACACTTAATTGATTGTACCCCACCATACCCAATACAAATAAGGTAGGGTACATCAACGGATAAAAAGGATATACACCATACAGTTTTAGATATAAATGTCTCATGAATTTATTTTGGACCCGCTCTAACATTAAATTATATTTGTCTTCATGAGGAGCCCATATTGCAGCATTGTGTTCCAAACGACTTCTTACTAACGCGTTATATAGAACCTTAAGTGTTGTAATGTTAGTAAAGTCCTTAGCCTGTCTCAAAACAAATCCAAGGTTCCTGTATGCCGTTTTACATGTTTTTATTATATGTTCCCGAAACCTCAGATCAGACGAGAACCAAACGCCTAAGTCGCGACCCTGCGTCATACGCTGAATTGAAACCGGTCCTATTTTGTAGTCGTACAAGAGAGGAGACCGATTACGATGGAAACTCATTACCGAACACTTAGTAGGATTGAAGTGAAGCTTGTTTTGACAACTCCAATGAAGGATCCTAGAAACATCGTTTTGTAGGCGTTCACAGTCTGACAGATTTCTTACTTCGGCGTATAATTTCAGATCATCTGCGAATAGTAAACACTGACCATAAGTGAGGACGCCCGGCAGGTCATTAATCATGATAGTGAACTCTAAAGGACCGAGGTTACTACCCTGACTTACACCGGATCTAGTGAAATATGACTGCGATTCGCAGCCATTATAGTCGACATATTGTTGTCTGTCTTTCATATAGGAGGCCCAAAATTTTATCAATTTCGGAGTAAATCCCACCCCCGCAAGCTTTCCCAATAGCACATCATTGTCTACTGTGTCAAAGGCTTTTTTAAAGTCCAGGTAGATAACATCTACCTGAACTCCAGTGTCCACCGCAGGTACTACGTGTGCCATTAAGTTGAGCAGATTAGTAGTAGTACTTCGCGCCGGTCTGAATCCATGTTGTTCCTCGCATAGCTGTGCTGACACCTGCGAATACACGCCCGCCTGTATTGCCGATTCAAAAACTTTTGCTGGCGTTGAAAGAACGGCTACTGGTCTGTATTCGCTGATGATCGGCCCCGCTTTACCCTTAGGAACAGGAATAACTCGAGACGTTTTCCATATATTTGGAAACATGTTGGAGTGTAAACATGCGTTAAATATGCGTTGAAGGGGTTCAGCCAGCACCCTACTACAATCCTTAAATAAGAATGCTGGTATACCATCTGGGCCAGCAGAACTTTTGGGTTTAAGGCGCGCCAATGCTTTTCTGACCTCTCCTACTGTCATCATATCGATTTGAACGCGCGCGCTACTCGACCCCATAGCTGCCGCCGCATTCGCATCTAAATTTGGTGCACAATTGCTGTAAACACTTTGAAAGTACTGAGCAAACTGAATAGCACACTCTTCATTATTTAAAAGTCTACCATCTTTCATAATAATATTACTCCTGCTTGAAGACCTTCTCGCTTTGACATATTGCCAAAATAATTTCGGGTCTTTCGAAAACTGAAGTTGTATTTTATTTTTGTAACTATCATAAGCAATTTTAATATCAGTTTTTACAGCCGATCTTAACAATGAGAATTCATTATAATCGCTCGCTAACTTAGATTTTTTATACTTTCTCTGAAATGAAGCCTTTAATTTGATTTTATTTATAAGATCTCTTGTATACCAGTTAGGGTAGTGATACTTACACGAACCATTATTTTTTTTAGCTTTTCTAGGTACGCATTCATCTAAAACACTATCTAGTATACTGTAAAAATATTTTAACATCTCATCGACATCCTGTATGTCGTATAATGCAGACCAATCAACTGAACCTAACCGCGAATACAATAGAGGAAAATCGGCCTTATAAAAATTCCATTTCGGGCGCGCATTGCAGTCCATAGAATTAGATGCGGAATGGTCGGCACCGGACGACGGCGCTGGCGGCTCCGATGCGGTGGAGACGATGCGCACACTCACCGCGAGTGGCGGGTGATACTCATCCACGGGCACCAAGGGCTCGTCGGCCGCCGACACCGACACCTCCCCGTGACACCCTGCGTGACAGACCCAGTCTAACTGACGACCCATACAGTTAGGCACGGTGTTATGTTGAGTGAATTCGCAATAGGTTAAAAAGTATTCATAATAATTGCTTATATTTACTGGACATGAATATATATTTAAGTCTCCGATAACAATAATTTCTTTATACTTAGTACATAATTTTTCTATTATACTAAACAACAATAAATAATCAGTCTCAGAACTATTTGGAGGAATATAAACTACACAACACAAGAATAGAAAGTTATTTTTTAAGAAAACACTTGCACATACCATTTCAAAGACACAATTGTTTATCGACACTGAGGGTATGCGTACCGGTCGTAATTCGAACCGTTGTGTAGCCACGAGAAGCGCACCGCCCTGTTTTCGACCGTCCGATCTGTCACAACGTAATATTTGGAATCCCAAAGGAATAATTTCGGAGTCTTGTATGGATTCATTACAACCGGATTCCGTGATGGCGTATAAATCAAAGCTTACTGTATTTAAATTGTTTCTAAATTCTTCCAATTTTGTTCTAAGACCTCTAACATTTTGGTAAAAAATTTCTATTGATTTAACTACTTTTCGGTTTTTTTGCTGCCTTACGAAACCAAATCCATTCGCTAAACTCTGCATTGACTGGCCATATTTCGGGTTGGTTCAATGTATTAAATAAATTTTCTGGTACACCAATAATAAATGATGCATAATCCTGCGCCGTTTTGTGTTTAATTTTATCTATCTTAATCGAATGATCCGGGCCGCAAACATTTTTCACATAATTTGTTAAAGTTTCCAATGAAGTTTCTGGGTGTAAGCGCCATACGTGCAAGTACTTTTTACGTTCCATTCCCTTTAATATTAGTGTATCTTTATTGCTCCCCACACGTACGCTCTTACGTTCACTCGATTGCTCGTTGTGACGGGTAACATTATTATTATTATTTTCACGCACATTCATACATATATCTTTACCTGTGCCTTGCCCTACGCAATCCCCTTTATCTTTAAACAAAGGCGCGCAAGTCGAAGCTATTTTTATGGGCGATGTTGACGACGTCGCCGCCGTAGGTGTGGTGGCCGCAAAAGAGTTTACACTTAATATCTCTGTGATAGCATTACTTTTATTAGCTTCCTGTAATGGCTTATTAATATATGTGGATTTCGAAGATCTCGAAGTGTCACATCCTGTTTTTGATATATTTGCCCTGGTGTTAGTTTTAATGCATTGTTTTTCTTCAAGCGAACTCAAAATCTTTAGTGCCGCGTCTAACTTGTTATTTGTGTCACTCAGTTGCTTTTGCAAAATAGCTATTACGTTTGCTTGGATATCAAATCGGGAATCCATTTCGGAACGTAATTGAATTTTATGTTATGTTATAAATTTTATGTTTTATTTGATTTACAGCGCTTTAGTTTTGCGTTGCAGCGCTTGATTCCATAAGGGCGTTGTGAAACAGGCTGCGGAGTGGTACGATAAAATTATTTTTAAATCATATTACGATAAGTATACTACTTTTTTAGATGGCTGTAAAAGGTGGCAATTATAACACGTTGCGAATGAGATTTTTATTGCCACTTGTATGTATCATTTGTGATTAATATATTTTTCTATACAAAGTTGTATAACTAGAATTGCTCGTCTATTATAGACGAAGAAAATAGCTTTCAATAAATTCAGAAAATTTTCCATATAACTTTTTAGGATAAATAGGTATGCAAATTGAATATTCAATTCAATGTAATGTGCTGTTAGTTATGGTTCGCTCTCATATAATTAAATTATAACTTTATTATGTTAATTCACTTAATAGGTGGATGTTTTAAATATTTTATTATGACTTGTGTTTATTTCGTCAACAAAAATAATATGTATAAAATAGCCAAAATAGCATGTGACAAAAACAACAAGATGTACAAAAAGTAAAAGTTTCTAAAAGCTTCTATAGTTGTTATTCTCTCCATAGCTGCAAATCCGTTAGAAATTAGGTGTTTCCCTGCTGTTTCGTTTAGCGTATCTGAAAGCGTGTTGTGTGAAATGTTCGAGATTATTTTTTACAGCTAAACGCTTCAATATTTATAAGAAAATCGCATTGCGTCGTGCAGCCGTCTGTTTGACAGATCCTTTACTTATATGGGAATAACGCCGAACAAGCCATGTATGTGATTTCACAGATCAGATTATACGTAGATTGATTTATTTTTCTACAAATATGTACTGCGTAATTGGAATTCCATGCGTATTTTTTAGATTGCATTATAATAGAGCTTTTGGAATGTCAGTAGTATGGATTCCCGGACTCTGCCTCACTGCGTGAGGCAGAGTCCGGGAATCCAGTGAATCCAAACGAGAATCCAAACATACCCCGACTAAAAAAAAAAAAAAAAAAAAAAAAAAAAAATTCTATTCTGAATCCTATCAACATTCCAGTCCCATCTCTTACAATTCCTTTTCAAAAACTGGAGATGATATCGCTCAGGTGTTCGTCCATATGAATCAAAATATGCCATTCGTATCGATATGTACAGCTACCCAGTGTGAACCTGGTTTATCATCCACATCCAAATTGCATATTATATACGTTGGTACATGGGTATACATAGGCAGTCTATTAGCAGCATAAACATTATTTTCTAGACTGGGATGAATCTTTTTCATATGTTTTTGTAATTCTAGTGTATCCATGATATTACTGTTATTAGCAGATTATTACAGTACCAATCTATTCAATGGTTGTCATAGGAATGTTCAATTATAGTGTTTTGTATAAGATTAAATAGGAAGTTTGTAAGGAAATAAAAAATAGTAAATTGTATACAATTTGTTTTATTTAATTTTATAATGTTTCCTTTAGTTACATATACACAAAATGCATTAAGCATAACACATAAATCTAAAACATAACACACATTATAACCTTAACTACTATAGTCTACAGTAACATTTCTATTTTTATCTATTTCAATAATATTATCAAACTCAGCATAAACAATACAGTTAATTGTTTGTATTAGTGAGGATTCAAATCGTACTTCTAATCTTACACTACCATGCTTTATGAGATTCCAATGAGCTGACGAGTTAGCTGATAAATCAGGAGTTAAATCAAATGCTAAAAGACAGTAACCTTTGGCATACTGTTCACGAGAGATTGCATTTCCTTCATTAAGAAAGTGAATACCAGTCCCCGAGAATAGAGTATGATATGCTGATGTAAATATATTATTATTAAAAGATGGTTGCAAAGCTTTTGAAGGTATTTGTTGACCATCAATATATAAGCTGAAAGAGTTAATGCCATAGTTTTCAAAGTTAAATGGATTTTTAGTAAGTGAGCCATTAAATGCGGAATTGTTCACAAATCCAATAATACATCTTTTAGGTACCTGTCCTAAGAATATATTATCAAGAGTTTTTCCTTGAACACCTGATGGAATTGTTAAAACTTTAACTTCAGCACGAGTAATAGGATATTTAGCAGTGGTAGAAGCTAAAACTTTCTGATGTGCGAGTAATACACTTGGATTAATTCGTGCTCTTCGAACAATAAGAGTTGCATCCGTAATGCAAACTTTAAACTTTTCATCATTTGACCCAGCAATTAAATTAAAACTCTCTCTTGACCGAACTAATTTTACACTCATTTCAACACCATTAATTAAAAATTTATCTTGATTGAAAATGTCACCATGAAGATGACCAATCATTTCTATTTCCCTACTTTCATTAACTAATTCCTGTCTTTTAACAAACCCTATGTTTTTACCATCTGTGGAATCCATTTTGCCTGCTGTATCATCATACCAAAGACTACAAGTAAGATGAGATTGTTTAGCAGCAGGAGCATAGTTTAAAAGGGTTTCCATGTATGCTCGATAGGCATAGGTATTATTAGGTGGTGATACAAGTTTTTGGTTTAAATAAACATCGAGTTGACTAAAAAGTGAATGCAACCAATTATTTACAGGTGCTACTACTGTAGCTGATGTCAATTTTGTTGAATCTTGATTTAATACTTTTGCCTTTATGTGGAGTAATGTATGAGACAAATCTATGTAGTCATCGCCTGTTCCAGGAACTTGAAACTCGATAGGTCCATCATCAGCAAGAGATGAAATTGGTTTATAGTGAATCCACAATCCATTTTCAATGCTTGTTTGTGTAGACGGTAATGCAAACAAATCTAATTCTGACTTAACGCACTCACAAGAATGATTATGAAGGAAAGACATACTTAATTTGAAAATATATCTTTGATGTTTTTGGGTTTTAGACCAAGTTTTTTCGTAGCTTTCACTTTAGCTGTTAGTGGTGGAATGAACGAGGCCAATCGTTTTCTTTTAGTTATATACCCAGATCCTGTCATGTTTAATCGATCAATTTTGTCATCAGCCTTTCGTTTTAAGTTCGTACTAACTTGCTTTAGACGATCTTTTATTGAGGTTTCCATAGGACGGGCTTGAATCATATCCGATAAAAGTCCTACTCCAGCGTTTAATGCCTCCTTACCAACCACTCGAGCACCACTTGAAAGTAAAGGTAAAACTGATCTAAATAACCCTCCTAAGAAGCTCCCAATACCATGACCGCGTTGGTATGGTGAACCCTTATAAATTACTCCAACTCCTGATCCAGCTTGATGTGAATAATAATTTTCATATGGACATTTATGATGATCATGAGGAGAATACATTATTATAATTTGCGGAAATGTAGTTTAATACACACGGTTCCAAACTGGAATGGTATTTTTTGTCCTGCGCTGGATCTTATATCCATTTCCAGCGTATCGAACTCTCTTCGCATAACGGGTAAGTAGTGAGGTGGAGAGAAAACGTGCATTTTATACGCACCATAAATGTATTTTGAAGGATCTAATGAAATGACTCTTAATAGCGGAGTCATAACATCACCCACAATCTGAGGATCGATAATGTCGCAATATAGAAATAGTTGAGATGGTAACCCTAAGTGTAAATTAGCAGGACACTTCCCAAAATTTCTGTCTAGGAGATTTGTATTTGGTTCATAACCTAGTTGTAAACTTAATTTGGGTGATAATGTTACGGATGTTATATTTTTATCCAAAACAGAAACAGACACAAATTTTGTTATTTCATCATAACGAAATTTCAAGTTCTCTCCGATACCATTTAACGCTCTCAAAATATGTTCAACGTTATCGTAGTTGGTAGCGGGAATATGTTTTTTGTAGTACACTGTTGATGGTTTATCTTCATTAGGAATTAACATGGTTTTTGTGATGTATACAACATTTTCATGATCTTGAACAGTAAACATTGTGCATGGATATTGAAACTCGACAACTCCAACCAACCATTCACCTTCTAATTTCATAGCTTTTGGTAATTTTGTTGAAAAATTTGTGGTCTTGTTATCAGGAAAGTATTCCATTGAACTATTGCTGAGCAAAGTTAAATAAAAACTTTCTTTATTCATATTTCTTTTAAACTAGAAGCTAAAATCCAACTGTTAAATTTATCTGGATAACCTCTCCACTTCACTAATACTTCTTTTCTGTTGCCCGAATAACGAGTGCCAATTATTTTATCTATTTTATATTGTGAGGTGGGGTTGTAAGTGACCTTCTGTAATTCTCTTTCATAAAAAGTACCAACTATTGGTTCATTTTGTAAATCTGTAAACGCCAGAAGCGAATCGCTTTTTTAAAAAAGCAACAATTAGGTTAGGTTAGGTTAGACTTTGATAAACAACGCACGAGCCGAGCGAGCAAAGCGAGCGTGCCGCTGCAGCGGCCGGCGAGTGCCAGAAGCGAATCGCTTTTTAAAAAAGCAACAATTATAATAATATAGTAGGATAATATATAAATATATGATTTTAGACGTATTTTTTCTTGAATATAATAATACATCGTTTGGTTAGAATAGCGAGGTAGGTCGTAACAAAGAAGTTTAATACAAAAGCAGTGATAAGCGAGGTGCACAATGAGTAATAGATATGAACGCCGATAGATAATAGGAAAAGGCAAACAACCGGTGGGTCATTAGCGTCCCATTAATGACCCATCGATTAACTCTTATCTAATTGATATTTGATAAGAGTTAATCGATCTGCACACCTCAGCTATCTTTGGAACCGTGCATCCTATCGCTTCGGGAGTGAGTGCTATCGACTCAGCGTGGCCGCTTTAGTGGGAAAAGAGTCCAAACTTTTTTTTTTTTTTTTTTTTTTTTTTAGTCGGGGTTTTCAATCAAGTCACGTCCTCACCGTACCATAAAGTGAGGCAGCATAGAGTGAGGCAGTACCCGGGAATCCATACTACTAATGTCCAATGGACGTCGGTTACGATATAGCATGGATATTTTCGTCGATCAGAATTTAGTGTTCAATGATGTTTTTTTTAATCGAAGCATGTGTTTCCATTCTGCCTTTCAAATTCACTTTATTTGCGTTGAATGAATGTTAATAGTTAAGTGCGTCGCACACGGTGAAGATACTATAATAATATTTTATCGTAATATTTTATATCAGAGGATTGCGGTTCTACAGGGGTCTTAGTACGCAATGACAAAAAGAAAAATGATGGTCAGAACGCTGATACCGGATACCTTAAGATACCTACTGTAATATAAAATATTACAGTATCTTAAGATAAAATATTATAGTATCTTCACCGTGTGTGACGCGCTTTATTGTGAATCTTTGTTGTTGTAGCTTTAGGATAAAGAAAGACTTATACAGAAGATTTACAAACAGATGATCTAAAAATACTTTACCCTAATAGAAATCAATCAGTCAGTAACTTTAAACCTTAAATTAAGGATTGGAGGAGACCAATCCTTAATCTAAGATTTAAACTTAGGTAATACGTCTATAAATATTACTTTAAATACTCTTCTGTAATATAAATACTCCTAAAGTACTTTCGTAAAAATCTATATTACATATAATAAAATCGTAGGAAAGTCAAAACTGTACATTGAATATTTTTTTAAAAGAATACTTGATCCATGATCTATAATCGATATAGAAGCCAAAAATATAGTTTTTAGAATTTTTGTCTGTTTGTCGGTTTGTCTGTTTGTCTGTTTGTCTGTATGTATTTCCGGGCTAATCTCAGAAAGTACTGCATAGATTTACTTCAAATTTTGCATGAATATTCCTAAGAGGTCGGGTGAGGATAGTTTAAACATATTATCATGATATCACCTTCGCGGGAGGAGCTGTGAACCTTTATTTTTCTTATATATTCCGTGTACTACGACAGCGTGCAATCTAAAGACTCATGTTTAAATGTTGGTTTCGACTAGCTTTACAAAATAAAAACTATGTCATTTACGTAATTTGGGCAGAGAAACAGTTTAATGAATTTAGTAGTATAAAGACAAATTTGAAACAGCGCCATCTATGAGATTTCGTAAAAATCAAATCAATTTACATGTTATCACTACTGAACAACTGTTGAAAATTAATAATTTAAATATAATCATGTTATTTATTTAACTCTTTAACCCATATCTTCCCTTCCCTATAAGGTGCGCTTATATTTCGTGTGAATATACTACATTTTTAAAAGTGAGGGTAGATGTTTATTATTTTAAGTCAAACTAGACACCATTACAATTAATCTAATATTGATTGTGTTCATTGGTTACATTTTTAATCTTCGTGTTTTATAAATTTATAAAGAATAGAAAAAATTCGATCACGAGGCGGGACTCGAACCCACATAATTTCGTGATCGAATGTTTCTATTCTTTATAAATTTATTATTTATAAATTTATATTTATAAAGCATTTGAATAAATAAATAAATAAATAAATAAAATTAAAATAAATGTCATAAAACCAAAAATATCAAATTCAATCTTCGTGTTTTGTGAATTTTCACCATGCGTTCCCACAAAAGGTAAGTTGTTACTTTTATAGGTATTTTTTTTTATAATGATAGCAATTCATGTTTTTTATTGGTTTTATAATGGTTTTATATTACACTTTTAGAATGAAATAATAAAATGATGAATTCTTTTTGACTTTTACAAGATTTTGAGGTGCGTTGGGAACAGTAGTTTGTTGATAAAATTTTATTTGTAAGTAGCTTTTTTTATTGATTTACAATTATTAACGTTTGATTTTTTATTTACAGATTCAATGTTCATAAAATTATATCGCCTTTGGAAGACTATTTCTGCTGACAATTTTACAACACCACTTGAAAATTGATGATTTGATGATGAAGATAGTGGCAGCAAGGATTAAGTGGAAATTAGTAATCATCCGCTTCGTCAATTTTTGACTGAAGTTAATGTCCAACGTATGGTTCAATCATTGGAAGTATCTCGGGTAATTTTGGAGGATATTTTTCAGGAAGGAGAGGAGGGGCAGCCAACCACATATCAAACTACTACGTTTTAGTACCGAAAAAAATGTTATTGCCAAATGAAACATAAATTTTGCACTCACAACTGTACAAGTTATGATTTTTATTCTGACTTTGCTGTTATCTGATTATAATATTTATCGTTATGGCTATCGAGGTACCGACCGTACTGGGATGAGAGTACATGATATTATACCTACTCATCATCCAGGATTGCTTAGAGCATTTTCACACTGAAAAAGATGTTTTCTTTGAATCGTAGTTGCTTCATTTATTTATTTTTAATCATTTTACATAATATGTTTTATATTTGCCCATTTTCATTATATTTTATAAATAAAATGGAACCAACATAACTTTGTTGTGTAGGTATCATTTCTCTATTAATAATCCGTAGGCATATTTTCCGAGCACCCCATTTAAGGTGCGGTCCTGAAATTATAAAAAGTTAATGTATACTTTTGCCTAATATAAGCTCAAGATCATTTTTAGATAAAAATAACAAAAAGAACTTATTTATTAAAATTTAGTAGATAAAAGAAATTATGTTACGATTTTATAAGAAAACACAGTATATTTATTAGGCGGCGGTGATCTCTTCCAGGCAAAAGATATTCATCAGCTCAATAAAATTGAATAGTTGTTGTTAGTTATTCTTTAAATTCACTGATTGTAATGAGCATTTCCGCATGCAAGTTGTATCGTAGTTTAGATATATCATAGTTTTGACACATTACAGTTCCAACAAAACCCTCAAATTTTTGAGCAGAGTTGAGCAAGATAATTTAAAAAATGTGCTGTGTTAAGTATTATAGAAAAGGTTAGTTCGTTGATAATTATCATTTCTTCATCATTTACATGGGTGTTGTTAAATGTTAGTAAAAATAAACTTTGACTGTTAATACTTTTGTTCAGTATTTACCTGTATGATTATTGCTTGGTAATTAATATGTATATTTTCATGTCGTATAGCTAATTATAAACATAAGTGTGATGTGAAACTAGCTGGATTTATTTTTACACACTCACAGCCATATATTTTATATTAAAATAGTGTAAATCATAATATTTTTTCACAATTAAAAATATTTCCTTTTTTCTGATGGTGTTGGCATCGAATTAAACCGCGCTGTCGTTTCGTTCACTAAAAGTGATGTTATGAGGACCGAATATGTAGCCGCCTCAACTTACGGAAACGAGAGTAACCTGCGTTGTCTGTTAGTTATTGTATAGTCGAATTTAACGTTACATGGAAATTGGAATCTAAATATATTATGTATACTTAGGTATATTAAATCTGTACATGAAATATATTTCCTAAATAACTATCACGGGGTGATTAGGGATCGACACTGATGCCAAAGAAGCAAACAGTAAAATTTTTGTCCGTATAACCGGTATAGAAACAAAAACTACTCGACGGATTTAAACGAAACTTGGTACAATTATTTTTCGTATTCCTGAGCAGAGCAGTAACTCCATTTTTAAGCTTTCGTCGCGTGTGCAACCTTAATGGTTAAAGCTACACAGAAATCATGTATGAAAGAAATGTTCTCCTTATTATATAAAAAATATCTCCCGACATCATAAATGTCTATCTTTTATGGTTGACTCACAATAACACGTGTAACTTCCGATAGCTTAGGAGTTCGAAGCTTTCTGATTATATTTGTCTATAACACTCTCAGTCCGTTTTAACTCAATTTTTATTTTCATGCATCAGTGCCACCTAAAAAATCTTTATCTCGAAATTCGAGCAAAGCTAAGAAAATGAGAAATAAGAGTTCTCAAGAATCGTTAGAGGTATACTCTAGGCCGAAAACAACACGTGTTATGCCGAGAACCTGAAACCGCTTCACAACGAGAATTGCGGCTCACAGCTGACCGCGAACGGCATGTACTATCCCGTGAGACCGAAACCTTCACTGAGAGGGTATAACGTCTCACAGCTGATCACGGCTGTCACATTTTATCTCGAGAATCTGAAACTTTTACTCAATATGAAGACCGTTTGACAAATGATAGGGTGCACCATAATATTTTTCGATCTCTTGAAGATGAACATGAGCATAAGCAATGACTAGAGTAGGGACGCGAATATTACAATTAATTGAGACAAAAACGATTATTAAGTTTGTTTAATGAAAGATTAAGAATTGAAACTATTCGGTCTCTGGAAACGGACGAATAGCGAGAGGCCCCTCTTACTGCAGACAGATTTCGCATAGTCTTAATTTAGAGGTAAACATAGAAGATCAATCTACGAATTCGGTGGTGGGGTCCGACAAATATACAAGTGGGTTTTCTTATAACCTTACAATTGATTACAGATCATCTTCTGTATAGGCGATATTAACGTAGTATGTTATTTTTGTAATGCTTTAAAGTGGAGTAAGGAGTCGGCTTTCGTTTGAAGATACACCGGAACCTTTGAAATCACTACTTTTAGAGGAACATGACGTGCAATCTAAACAGTTCTTAGACAATATTCGCTCTTATAGTAGTGCGTTTCAAATGATCCTTTGGTGCTCAACAATTATCAGAAGGTCCTTTCATGCTTACTTTTAAGATACAAGGTCAAGTTTACCATTTGATAGGATCCCTTTTGCCTGAAGGCCAACCTAAGTTTCTTTAAATATATTTTGTATTCGACTACAACGAATAGTCGAATACAAGAATTATCAATATTTCTCGAATTTAAAACTGAACTCATTTCACAATTTTAGAACATGTTTCATCAGGTTAATTCGTATGTATGCAGTTTTAAATCGACATTAGAAGCTTTTCCTCAAGATGGTGATATTAATATAAGATTGTTATAAATGCCGATAGACGGACATCTATCGGCACTCAGGAACTCCCTGGGCGTGTATAACGCCCAGGCCACAGTATTACAATTTTTCCTACAGCAGGGCGACGAATGTATTTTCGCATAGCAAAGGAGGGGAACTCGCGGGGGGTCAAGTGACGCGGGCCACGTACCATTAACATGCTTAGTTTGTGGTACCGAGCGCGAAAGAAATTCATCGTGTTTTTGTTTTGTTACTATGTAAACTAACGTACATACTTAGGTACATATTCTATAACGGTGCTCTCAAACTGTTAATCTACATTTAATTTAGATTATTATTTGAAATACTAAGTAATGTAGAATTTTAATCACATTCCTTCATGTTTTCCTCAGATTTTCAATTTTCTCCGATTTTAAGATTTTCAGAGTGTTCAATTTTAATGTAGTTAAATTTTATAAGAGACAATTAAGAACATTCAAAAATAAAGTGTCACGTATTTTTTTTAAACGACGAATGGCCTAAAACGACGTAATCGCGGACGAAGTCGCGGGCAACAGCTAGTCTTTAATAAGTATCGACATGAAACCAAGCAGCAACACTCCATTTGATACATCTTAAAGGTAAAGAAGAATCCCATTCAATACTTTATAATCTCATAAACCTAGAAATATAAAGCACGCTGTTAATCTTTAAACCTGTATTTTTAGAACTGACAGGTGAAAGCCGTGAACTGTCAAACAATACACAGCAAAAATAGCTTCTATTATAACTTCTAAGAACACACAACGGCTTAACAAACTTGCAGCTTTTCCTTTTTTAATAATAATATGTCCAGGGTAATATGAGCTGTAGCCTTAAACTAATAGAGGTGAGATTGTTGTGTTATGTTTGTGTTAATGATGTATTTGGTTTGCTGTACTGATCAATGAGTTTGCAAATCGGTATACAGTTGATGCATTGTTTTCCAAGGGTCATTTAGTTGGAATGTGACCCCGGGGTCGACAGGCTTCTCGTCTGATTATACAGTATTGGTTGAGGATGCTGGCCATCATTTTGACAGCGCGATATATTAAATATTTGCTTAATGGGCTCTCTACACATTGGGCAGCGTTGGCCCAACAAACGATCGTCGATGTTTGCTGCCATTATGGCGATTATGACAAACATCGATATTTAGGCTCTCTACACTATCGTGATTGCCTCTACTCGCCCAACGCTGCCCAATGTGGAGAGGGCCCATTACGGGAAAGTTTAGTATGGCCATCAATAAGTGTTGTTTTAGTGTGTAGGTGTGGTTAAGTGCAATCACTTTTTTGGTTTTACGAAATGGCCATAACAATGTGTTTGTGAGAAATAGATAAATGATATGGTCATTTATTTTGAAAGTCGTGGAAAACATCTTTAATTAGCCAATTATATAAATGGTTTTTTTTGTATAGGTACCTACTAATATTTTGTTTATTTATGGTTTACATTAATATGTTTATTTGTATTCCTTTAGCGCCATTTATAATTTTTTCTTATTACTTACAACCGGTCTTTTATCGTCATCCTGGTAAAAAGAGAATTTTACAACGTTCATTTTATAAACCTTGTATCTTTTGAAATATAGAGTACTTATATGCGACCAAAAATAAATATTTTGTCCACTTTTGGATTGAAATAACTTCATAAACATGTTATCAAACAGGTTTCAATGATACGACGTCTTTTGCTGTTAGTTGCATCATCTGTCAATTTTTATAGCATTAATAACGGTGCGTAATAATCGCCATTTTGAAATTATATATTAAACTACAAAAATAAAGCTATCGAACATGGCATTACTAGGGCTATTGTAACCAGTTAAACAACATGTATTAAATCGTATGGCTTCTGGCTA
This sequence comes from Colias eurytheme, assembly GCF_061535395.1. Lineage (NCBI taxonomy): Eukaryota > Metazoa > Arthropoda > Insecta > Lepidoptera > Pieridae > Colias > Colias eurytheme. Next base: position 3,196,738 of record NC_142999.1, on the reverse strand, counting down.
TACCGCCGACATTACGCGCGTTTTCTATTTTTTTTCATACGGTGTTGCCGCAGGAAAATATGTGCATGCGGTTACTTTTTTAATTTTTAATGTTGCCAGGATTATTAATACGATATGCGAGTGACTTCGTTACTCGTGGATAACTCAATATTTCACATGTTTTGCGATGCATGGGATTTTTTTATCCTTGAAGCGGTTTAAACACTGTTTAAACCTGATTTTATTTAAAACTAAGGGATGTGTAAATTTAAACTATTACGGCCTTACTTATAAAAAGTTAAACAATGGATAAATGTCAACCATTTCCTACCATAGCTGTGTCCTGCTCTTGCTCACATGAAACGTCATTCATAAAAACAAGGTTATTGCAATAACTAATCCATTGCTTAGCGAATGGGTAACATTTTATAAGTAAGACCGTTAATAGTCTATAATAAATAATATTGGAAATCGTGAGTTCATCCTGCATTAAGTTTTACCTTACTTTAGAGACTTAATATTAACGAGAAAATACAAAACTTAAAATATTTGTATTATAGTAGGTATTTTTTCGAATAAATGTATAAACAATTATTTGTTAAGAAAATTCGTGAGGCTCTTGGACGCTATCCGTGCCAGCCTGTAACTACTAAAAATATTGTTAATGGATGATTATAAATGTGCAAATTGCTTACATTTATATGAGCATTTGTATATGTTGAGTCAAATGTCAAATGGACAAGATATATCTACTAGTGACGTCATGGAGATTTGTCTATGAACCATAGATTATTTATGGATAAGCATAATGACAATATCAGTGCAATTAATTATCTATATGAGTAGTTTGCGTGGTCATACCATAGACATCTCATGATTCATGCTAAGGGTATGTAAATCGTAATTTGCCTATGAATATTTGTCCGTAAATAATGTTATACGCTTGTAAATTCAAATCAATTAATCAAATACCCGATGATGGATATATTGCAGCGACATAGCGCATAAATTAATATAATTATGTGGGAATTTATTATAATCAAGTAACATGGTTAAGTTTCGATATTCAATTATGGAAAAAATGTTTGGAATGAAGATGCTATATTTTGGTCCCGGCAACATTTTGAAAATAACTTTCAATGTATGTAATGACTCTATTGTTATTAAATAATATTTATCTACTAAAGCATAGATAGATGTTGACTTTATATTATCTCGGTTAAGGTAAAATCGTTGTTAAATAAAATATTCTTAATTTATTCAATCTAAACACTTTAGGATATCTGTTACTCTGTTAGCTATATCAACATCATCAGTATCACATACTGATAATGTTGATCTTATTTTTGTTATTAAATCTAGTCACACAAGCTTTTTCTCCTAGGATAACAGCGTAACTACCTACAAAAAAGAAAAGATTTCTCCTGATTATTTATAAGAAAATCTCTTAATCCATACTCTATATATGTAATATTAGTTTTGTCATAGTCAAAGTATTAAAAATATTAATTACTGTTAAGTGCAATTAATTACTATATGAGTAGTTTGCGTGGTCATACCATAGACATCTCATGATTCATGCTAAGGGTATGTAAATCCATACTCTATAGGTATTATATGTAATATTAGTTTTGTCATAGTCAAAGTATTAAAAATATTAACTTTTTTACCGCATTACGCCAATATTATCCATAATCACCGTCTTATTAGGCGAGAGGAACATTCTTAATCGAATCATCTTGCGGGATGTTAAACAGGCATTAAAATGATACCAAAGCCATTGTAATGTTTTTATTTAAATTTATGACTCCTTCACACGCGATACCTCAAAGCCTACAGAATTTTACTACGCCCATTAAACAATTAAAATACGGTTTATTGATACTATCAATTGGCTTCATAAAAATACACGCATTTTTTATTTATACGTTAAAATTTGTGTATCAAATGTGGTTAAGTCACACTATGTTTTGCTTTAAAATGTTTCGGAATCTTGATTTGATAGAAGTTGAGCAATCGAATAGTATATCTATTGATTTAAAATTCATATAATGAAATTAAAGAATAATAATGTCAATTTGCGGTAATATAATTAAAACAACGTTCTTTAATCATCATTGAGTGGGACACAGGCAGAATCAAGGCAGGATAGACCTAAATGACATAAACTACAGCTCCGTCCCTGGGGACCATGAGTATCGATGCCATTTTTCCTAGCTAAAAAGGTAGAGCTTAAAAATTATTTCACAGTAGTTAGATAATATAATAATTGTATGATTCATTTTCTTTAAATAGACGTAGGCTTGTATTTGGTAGAATAGTTAGTAGGTACCTATTTACTGCATTGAGAGAAAATAGCGCCATAACGGTAATATTTAAAGGTTTGTAGAAATTTTATTGCTAATTTAATAGGAATCTTTAAATGGTCAACATGAAATGACTTAAATTAAAAGCAATAAAAATTAATACCTTGGTCCAACTGTAATAAATAAAATACGATGACTGTAAATTAGAGTCAATTTTTCAATCCTTGGTGACAAATGATCCGGCCAATAAAGTATTATCTACGCAATAATGCATACAATATACATATACTGCCTACAGACAGATAATTACAACATATAATCTATACATATAATAAATCTGTAGAAGGGTCAATTCTGTACATTGAAAATATTGAAAAAATAAATAGCAGGGGGTGTTACTGGATCGATACCAAACCCAAATATGTGATTAAAAAATTTTTTGTCTGTCTGTCTGTCTGTATGTGAAGGCATCACGTAAAAACTAACGGTTCGATTTCGATGAAACTTGGTATAATTATACCTTATTATCCTGGGCATAAAATAGGATACTTTTTATCCCGGAAAAATAGGCAGAAAAAAATAAATCTTAATTTTTCTTAATTTTTCCGCGCGGACGGAGTCGCGGGCGGAAGCTAGTTACAACATAATATCTTGAAAATAGTTATTTAATGTGGCATTAGACCACATTTTTAAGCAAGGGTTTAAAAATCAGCCATTATGTGTCCTTCATCGCACGGTACATAAAATGTCTCTCATAAAGATTATAGATTCTTCTAGATTAACCAACATCCACATATCTCTATAATACAAAATAAAACAGATAAAGGCTTATAATTATTATGTTGTACGCGATACATAGCTCGCGGTAACATTTTAAGTCGCATTGATGGGTGATTATAAAAATATCAAGATGTATTTTTTTGCAACCAACGACGATATTCATAAAGATTTGTAGATACTTAGATTTTATTATGGCGCTGCATTAAAATATTAATATCGTATCGACTTAATTATACTGAGAAATGCGGTTAAAAAATGACGTGGGATTATTTGATTAGATGCGAAGATACAACTTATATTAGTTCAACAGGATGAGTAAATTTTTGGATTAAATGTTAAGAGTGCATAATATGTATGTAAATGAGTATTTAAATTAGGTAATGAATAACTTACCTACATCATTTGTTTGTTTATAAGAAACAATTGTATTTCGCGACCGTATTTTTGTAACTAGAGTGCTAATATATATAGTTCGTTCAGTTCGGCATTCTTACGCTCCCTCTAGTTACCAATCTGGTGGCAAATGTTCTGAAATTGTATTTTTTGAGTAACATAATAACTTGTCAGTATTAAACTTGCTATAATTCGAGCGTCTGTAAACCGCAGAACCACGATGTTGTATGCATAGTTTTCCCGTCCGATTAGGGCCCTTCTGACCTCCTCCACTCAAGCGACAGCTCAAGCCGAGGTTCGTGGTCCCCGTCAAGGGGGGACGCCCTTGTGCATGTCGCTACCAGGGTGAACCTTCAGTTCACCCCCGCGTCCGCGTTAAAATGTAGAAGCCCTTCTGGCTAACATTGAGAGACACCACACAAAAAAAAATGCATAGTTTTTTCTTAGTTAACTTTTATAGCATAGTTGCATGACTAAATATAGTAGGATTTTACGAAATACCAGTATAATAAGTCGCTTTGTATGCCTTACAGCTGCTGTGAAAGGCGAGAGCTAAATAATTGCGTAAACTGCAAAGCTATAAAGACATCAATATTAATATCACACTTAATGTAAAATAGAGCCTTGTTAGTCCTTTTATTATCTGACACAATCTGTTATAAAATAGCTCTAAATGATTCATTATGCTTGTGTTGGACTTATCATGTTTTGTAAAATATAAGATGTTGTTGAGATCTTATTATATTGTGTTGATAATTCTGAACATTATCAAAAATTCTCGACCAAATTTAATTTAGAGCAATCCCGTTATACGATTTGGAATAAAAAGTTGATTTTTGATACTACATAATATGTTGTGTGTGCTAGATTAGTTTCGAAGCATTGGTGAATTTACCGAATTTTCATAGAGTGAAATTTTTGTCCAATATATTTTTAAAAGAAGAATGAAAACAATTTTAACCTACGTTTGATATTATTTTAATGAACAACAAATAATATAATTATTAGTAATACATGAAAAAGTGTATAAGAGCTATAGCGGGTGTCGGTCCTCTTGTAAGCTGTAAGCCAATTTTTCAGCGGCTGAAAATTCTTACACTTCCCGGTATGTACATTTTAGAAACCATAATTTTCGTCAAAAAGCATCATAACTTATTCACAACCTTTGAGGATAGCTCGCTTTTCATTACAAGAGACCCGACGCGTTTGCGCATGCCTTTGTGTAGAACTGCGCTCCTTAACAGGAATAGCTATGCAATGGCTATCAAAATTTTTAACCATCTTCCTAAAGAGTTTAGATCACTGCCACTTAATAAATTAAAATGGCAACTAGTGAAATTCCTCGCAGAGCGTTCCTTTTACACATTGGCAGAATACTTCAAATATAAATTTTGACTGTGATTGATTGACTTTGTTAATAATGATTGTAGAATGTGAAATGTAATGATAATGAAAATAATAAATGAAATTTTGATTTATAATTAAGTGACATAATTTGCATGCTGTTAATAACGGCTGAACATGCTGGAACTCAATTGTTAACATCTATTGTATACCATGTTTTTTGGCAAATAAATTAATTTTTGAATTTGAATTTGACATTTTTTATACACGAATAAAGATGCAACTCGTAGAATATAATATTATGTAATCATGTCATTCCTGTCATTCATAAAATTTGTATTCCGTGGTTTATTATCTCGTCACCTAGAGACATTTTTACTTACACTCATAACTATGTTTTTTTCCGGTAACGCCTGTGTGGCTGAACGTCTATTTTATATTGCTTATTTTAAAAATAAAAGTATTATTATAATTTATAATACTCACATAATACATATTATAATATAATAAATTACGTTAAAATTAACTTCTAAGATTATTATTGTTTATATCTTAGTCCATTTTCAAAACATTAAATTCAAGCGCAGCCTTATATTGAAATCGTTATGAAGCACGATATGCAAGGAATATAAATTGTTATTAATATGAAAATTGATTCCGACAAACTAGTATGCTAATAAAAATATAAAAGTATTGGCGATGTCAGTGAAGAATATTATGAATATAGCGGTCGTAAGAAAATATACATATTTCGTTGTGAGTGTGAAATAGCTAAGGCCTTGTCACTTGGTCATAAAATTAAATACGTACCGTATAGTCACAGATTAGAGAATAGTTACTTCGTAACAGATACATCACTCCCATACAAAAGCTAAAATACCTACGCTTTAATTACCTACAAAATGCGCCGCAACTCGGTTGCAGTAAGAAATGTACTCTACGAACACGCACCGAGAAGTGAGTTTCCCGCGCACGCCGCGTGATTGCGTCATCAAACGAAAACTTTAGGGTTGTACCGAGCGCGTAAATTAAAAACAGAGTTTTTTTTTTTTTTTTGTTTACATTATACAATAAAAAAAATGAAATCTTATTGATAGTAGTTGTTTCCTTCGGTTTCACCCGCGTGGACCCGCTACATGTGTCTCGTGGATAAAAAGTAGCCTGGTAGGTTTGTGAGTTTCTTTGTTACTGCGTGGCTCCGACTCCGTACTCCGAACTCCCGACACCCGTCCACATCGCAATAACCGGGCATCTTGGTAGCGAGCGCGGGAAACGTGACGCGGGTGCGCAGTCTCGCGTGTGCCAACCAACTGCCGCTTGGGTCGGTACCGACCTACTGTGCGGTAGGCGCTTATAGCGCTACCTTGAGCGAGTGACGGAGGCCTGGTATAGTGGAGATGAGATTTCTGCATAGTTTTATATAAGTGTCATTCGTGTAATAAAACGTAATATGATCGTATAATAAGGATATATTTAAATGAACAAATAGACGTTTATTATAGAACATAAAGCAACGTTATATTTTTAGTATCAAATACACAACACATATTTGAAAATAACAATAAATTACATGTTCCTTTTTTGTTGTTATCGAAATTTTTATTAAATGTAAATAATAAACCCGTTCAAAAATGCCTTGTATTTGTGCCGTGTGATCACCAATTATTAAATTAACCTTCAACATAACTTTATTTTTCACCTATTTTAGACAGGCACTTAATAAATTCCTTAATAACGAATTTCAAATATTCTGCACCTTAGAGTATAGATATAGTATAGAGCGCGTGTATTGCACAAATTGCTTTGTGCACATCGTAGGCAGATGAGCTATAGATACTATATAGATGTGTGTGTGACAAATAGGGATGGATAGATATCAATTGCGTGATGAGCTATCGATAAGTTATGTAAATAAATATGTATCATATGTAAATTTTATGTTCAATATGTTATTAAAGGAGAAATGTATGAATAAAGTATAAATAATATGTAATTTTAAATTGTTTACCAAGTGAATAAAGTGTGTTTATTCCATTTGAATATTTTTTTTGTATTAATTATAAGTACTTTAAAAAAATATGTTTAATTGGAATATCAGAAAAACGTATGCACTTCTTAAATATTAAAATTAATAAAATAAAAGATCGGGTTTTGTGCTATTTTTTCAATAATAAATAGAACAATAATAATAAATACAAAACAATAAAAAAAATAATAAAATATGTTTTAAAATGAGAAATAATTAATAATTTAAAATGAAATAACTAATAAATAATATTAATAATTTTTTATTTAATTTTATCCATTCTATACCTACCAAAATCTTCAAAATCAATTTAGCGGTCCATATATCGTAACATTACATACTTTTCATTTACACTATAATACATTCGCATTCATAATATTAGAAATTGTATCATACCAAACACACCACAAAATTATTTATAATACATTTCTAGAAGAGTTTTAATTTTAAAGTAAAATAAATAATAAGTTAAAATATAGTTCTTCTAGTAAACTATCGAGTACAGCGTTGGTCAAGTCACATCACTACGATCACGTGAGTTGCGCGAGCGAGCCTGCGCGGGTCCCCTCCCACTTTCCCTTCACCCCCGCGATGCTAGATTTATTTTCATAAAAATAATTATAACAATCGACTTACCGATGAAATGTGAAACTGGATTTCAATTTTGTGATTTTTCTAGTATCGTTTTTGCAAGATAGCACTGCACATTTCAGCATGTTTATTCGTAAATATGAATAAAATTCCAGAGCAACACACTTCGTCAGCACTCAACCACGACTACGAGCGCGCGCGGCGGGAACGTCGTGTTGTTCCCACCTGTGCCTACTGTTCCCACTTGGTTGTTCGCGCTCTATAGATATCTATACTCTAAGTTCTGCACCAATAAAATTAGCTCCAAACCATAGTTATGTCAAACTGTATAATGCTAAGTCCACACAACACAATGCATTTCATACAAACTTTCTACAGCTTACACAACGTTAGAACAATGCTGTCTAGCACCATATTTGGTGTGGTCTAAGCCTTCACGATTATTTCGATCGACTGGACTGAAGTTTAATTGACTCTCCGAGTTATGCAATTCTTGTGGCATATGAGAAATTGTTGTATTGTTTTTTATTAACTTCCTAGTTGTTACAACATTCGAGTTCTGCTAGTAATGCAGGTTCTGTTTATAAATATTTTATTTGTGGCTTGAAAGTTTTGTTAGAATAAAAGACATGTTAAGCTTTTGGAAGGTTTATACGACAAAGCGATTGCTCATAAGAACATATCAAATCAATTTCAAATGTTCATTTCATATTGGATATTAAGAATAATCGTCTTATACGTGGTCAAGATTGAGCAATTTAAATTTGGATTAAATTCATTAAAATTGAGATGTTTTAATATTATTTTCATCCTACGTTTCAATTCATTTAGAACGAACGTGGTTAAGAATAGTGCCAATGAATAATATCGCTTAAGTACCGTTGTGAATTGTTCGATTTCTTTTAGAAATAAGTAAGTATAGTCATTAGAAAATATTATCTTTATTTTAATTCTCCATTTATAGCTAAGCTTACTGATTGTTCTATCAACTGGGTTATTTCGAGCTGTCACATTTATTTTTTATTTAGCGTAGAAGAGCTTTAGAAGTTTTTCCTGATTATCAATTTATTCTCACATCCTTCTCGCTTTGTCCTATGCTATTTAAAAACTATGAAATAAATAATAAGCATACATTGCAGTTATAACTACGTCATTCCGCGAGTTTTCTCGCTTAGTACTCAGTTAAAAGTAACGTATCTCAGTAAGTAACTCAGTTAACCTTACCGTTTAAAATTTTTAACAAACAAACATTAACCAAAAACCAAACAAATCTTCCAATATATGATAACAATTAGTAGTCAATCACACCATGTCACAAAGCTTCTCCAAGCTCAGTGGTCACACGGTGAACGGTACATCGTCCTATGTTTGACGGCAGCTCATTATAAACCTGTTTGGTCTACTGTAAAGCGCTTGTTTTAGATGTTTATCTAATGCCATGTTTTTGCTTTTAGTTACCATAAGAATCTGTAACTAAATCGAGGTGGATGCAAAGTAGTGTATAGGTAAAAAATATAAAGGCATAACGTTAGAGGTAATGCTTTAACACTTTCTAAACTAGTTACTTATTAAAATGTAGATATAAAATTCGAAATTATAAGTAATTATCTATAAAAATAAATAATTTGGAAAATCCAAAAGTGCACGCCTCATAATTTTTTTTTAATAAATATTTATTAATTATTATTTTTGTTTATTTAATAACAATTAAACCACATCGAATCAGACCCTGAAAAATGAAAGGGTTCTATTCCTGAGCATACTCAAGCGTAAGAGAAAAAAAAAGACTCGATTAGTAAAGTATTTCGGTCGCTATCGTGTTAACAAGAAAAAGGATCCGCACATACAGACACACGGACGTCCAAGACAGAACTTTTTTAAACTGTTTTTTAACTAGTTTAAATAACAAAAATGACATCAAAAATATCATGAACGTTAAAAATAGTGTTTTTTCTTAATATGTGTGTGTATGTATTATCTTACAAGTGCAATGTATGATACATAAAGACATTTTAAGATTGAAAAATCAGATGTTTTGCGCGAAGTGACAGTAGTACCCACCTCAACGCTTCGCTTATGAGGCGTGCAAAACATATTTTGCACATATATTACTATGTGGTACTTGTTATTAAGTATTTCTATTTATTATGTATGTACGTACTACGTACCTACATATTAATGCAAACAAAATATTAATTTCACAACCAACCCGTGATCGAATTAAACTGCAATCAAATAAACGACGTAGTTCCGTATAATATATTACGCGTTCGTTTATACCAATTAAATTGCAAAACTGTAGCAAAATTAATACTAAAGCTAAGCTTCGATCAGTGTTTCGTCATGTTTGATTGATACGAAAACACAATCTCTTAGTAACTGGAGCGCGAATGTCACTTAACGTTAGTACGTTCTATTGGGCTTGACGTGGGGTTGGTCATGCTTGCGTTTACCATGTGGACGTAACATTAACAATTAAAAATATATTGTTAAATGATTGTTACTGGCTGGATAGAAAAAAAAGTTAGACGCATTCTCGTTTTTTAAAAAAAAAATACACAGCTGTGTGGATACCGTTTGTTTAAATTAGAGAACTTTTCTAAATTATCCTAATAAGATCCTAATATATAAACACGCTTATCCCAAAAATACACACTAAAATGTATCAAAGAATACGCTCCAATATGCTTAATTAGAATTATTTCCAAAGTTCTTCATTAATAAAAAGAGTTGATAGTTATATAATATGAATCATATACTATAAAGGCTTGTCGAAGTTTAGAGACTCGAGCATAAATCTTTCAACGAGAAATCTAATCAAGGAATGAAAACCACAATGTTTTAATTACATACAAAATATTTAACACAGTATGAACAATAGTTATATATTTTTTAAACATAAATAGATGTTTACATAGTGATAATTTAAAAAACCATCTTCATCACATTCCATGACCTCACAAACTATTTTATATTTGTACTCCTTTAATACTGTAACAAAATCTTCTTTTTTTATACATCTAAACAGGAATTGTTTTCCCATTGTCCCGTGTGAAACATTAAACAGGACACACCTAGTACTAGTGCCTTAATTGGGTTCAATTCAATTGATTTTATTTAACCATTTACTAGCTTTTACTTGGGCTTTGGCATTTTCAATACAAACACTTGGGTGCATATTCTATTGTCTTTGGAATTATGTAACGATGCAGATAAATTCTTGTAAAAGTTATGCTTGATAATGTGATTGGAATTGAAATTTTATTGTAATGTATTGTTAAAACTACTTATACAATTTTTACATAATAATTTCGTATACCTAAATAAAATAAGTTACGTAACAACAATAGTTATTTTATTTTCATACTATTATTAATTATAGATCGTAACGTAAGATAATAACTGCTATAAATGAAATCATGCACTTTAAATACCTATATATTATACACTAGATTTCCGCCCGCAGCTTCGCCCGCGTTTGCAAGGAAAACCCGCATAGTTCCCGTTCCCGTGGGATTTCCGGGATAAAAACTATCCTATGTGTTAATCCAAGTTACCCTCTATATGTGTGCTAAATTTCATTGTAATCGGTTCAGTAGTTTTTACGTGAAAGAGTAACAAACATCCATACATCCATACATCCATACATCCATACATCCTTACAAACTTTCGCCTTTATAATATATATTAGAAATATTAGAATATTAGAATATTAGATATTAGATATTAGATAATTAGATATACAAATAGTTTTTACTTGCCACCATGTAACTTATAACTTGTCTTACATTTTTTTTGTTACATACCTATAAGGAAATTTGTCCTATATGTGTACTACACACATTTATTATTTTTAAAGCTTAATATTTATGAACTAAAAATAGTAACAAATTCCATTTAGTAAATACATAGGTAACTATTGACAAAACAATCAAATAAAGCCAAATATATCTAAGCCAAATATAAAATAAAGTAGCTGAATAGCAAAAACAATTTCGTTAGCTAATTCCATTTGCTAACATCGATACACTGATAAGATTTAATTAATTGCCACTTCATAGTTATAAATAGTAATTAGCAAGCAATTCACACGTGTGACGGGTACAAGGGAAACAAACCTTATTTGCATTCTATAATGAATACATTATGAGATCAAAATCCTTTGATAGCAATTGCATTCTGCAGTCAAGACTTCTGATTATAAGGACAGTTGCTCTTTATCAATTTACAGGATTTTAAAGGGTTTTAATAAGTTAGTGTTCTCTAAGTTATATTAGCAGACTATGCATGTAACTTAATTTGGAAAGGAAGTGTACCAAATAATATATAGTTCGATACATCTCTAGCTCTATTCAATTTCTAAGTATTTTTTGTTGCAAATCGAAATCATTATACCCTAGGTATCATAATTATCTATTAGAGACAAAAAAAAAATGGAAAACTAGGTTTCACTTGGTATACATCGTTTTTGTAAGTTTTTCATTATTGTTTTTCATAATAAATTGGTACACAATATTTAATCTTGGAGCAAGGAGTGTCTTCAGTATGTAAAAAATATTCTAAATAACATGCTAACTGACAGAACTCTCGAGATTGTTTCAGAAATTACAATATTTCGTGCCCGTCACTTTCTTGAAAAATAATTCCGACTCTCATATCCTTTCATTTGAATAATTTATCCCATCAAAAACATTCTGTAAAAAACCCAAGTCTCGCAGCTCAGTCTTTCTACCGTCAAAAGTTGTGAGATCCATGTAATACCAAGTCGGTTAATCTATTTAGTGTCTACTTGAAGGACCTTCTGTCTTAAGTTATTACATAAGTTATTATCATGCCAATATTAAAAATATTTAACGTTTTAAACAAATAGATCGACTTGGACATCGCTTGATTTGATTATTAGTATGTATCACACTACACAGCACGACGGGCCAGCGACCAACAGGAACGAGAGTTTCAATCGCGTGAGGCGCGAGAGACTAAATCTAATATAATATTGTAATATTCATTTTGTTTTCATGCGATGTCCAAGTCGATCTATTTGTTTAAAACGTTAAATATTTTTAATATTGGCATGATAATAACTTATGTAATAACTTAAGACAGAAGGTCCTTCAAGTAGACACTAAATAGATTAACCGACTTGGTATTACATGGATCTCACAACTTTTGACGGTAGAAAGACTGAGCTGCGAGACTTGGGTTTTTTACAGAATGTTTTTGATGGGATCTCACTTCTTTTTGTAGAGCCTTTCTTTTTGATACCATCTACTCAGTCATAAAGTAAAATAGAGGCCAGTCTGTCTGTAAGGAGGCTAGTCGCGCCAACAATTTATATATATTATAACAGATTTAAATTATAATATATTGTTTTAAATATAAATTTTGACTGTGATTGATTGACTTTGTTAATAATGATTGTAGAATGTGAAATGTAATGATAATGAAAATAATAGACTACAAGCCCACATATGAAAAAAATATGGGTCAAATGAACCACCAGGGGTCATATCTAGAACGAAAGAAGAGCAAAAAATAATAAGATTCATCACTATGCCGTCACTTGTAAGCTGTCCAACTGAGTGCAGATGAGAATTGAAAAGAACAGGTAGACTCGGTAAATTTTGGTCATATATTTTTGTACGGCATTCTTAACCATCGATAGATCCATTAAAAATAATAAGAAACCGCTCAGTGCCGTACAAAAATGTTGGTCCACCAAGTCGGAATTTTTATTTAATTTCCGAGAGTTACCGGGGGTAAATTTGGTCATTTGACCATGTACGGCATCTGTGTCATACTATTGCTATACTGCTTTTAATCCATTATTCCGCAACGCCGTACAAAAATCATGGGGACAAGGGGAAAAAATCGAGAGTTGCAATCCCCTCTCTTTCCCCACTCCAGGGGGTCATTTGACTAAGTACGGCTTCGGTTCCAAAACATTATCTAGCACTCAAAAGTACTATTAAAAGCAATGCCGTCAAAAAATAATTGTTCTTTTAAATGTATACCAATAATCATCTTAATTTCATCGAATTCTTGATATAAAGAGCTGTAAGGTCATTTGACCCTGTACGGTAACTTTTTTTTTAACATGATATTGTAAAATTCAATTGTTGTATAGTATTGCCGTTCAAAAGAAACCGTTCTAAAAAAAGTTATAGAGAAATGCAAAACCAGAAATTTTGTTAAAGTTTAAACATCTTAGATTAATGAAGTATAATAGTTTTCTACACTTTATTCGTTGTTTTAAATAGTATTAACATAGATAAATTAGGAAAAAACGATGCCGTACATTTTTGTGCAGACCACATCTTTTAGGCTGATGAAAGCAACGAAAGCTACAATTTTAAGGGTGCTTTATGGCCATTTGATACAGTACGGCATTAACATATTTTTACCCAACTACGGCAAAGCAAAAGGAGGGTTATGGTTTTGACAGGTCATGTATGTATGTTCATCTATTCCCTCGTAACTTCTAAACTACTTATCAGAATTCGACAAATGACATATCATTAGAAGCGTCTGAATTGTTCACTGGATAACCAGCGACCAGCTAGCTAAAGGCTATATGGGGTTTCACAAAATCTAATGTGGCGCCCTCTAGCGGACAAAACATACAGAGTAAAAAAATAAAGTTAAGATAAATATGCCGTGTTTGGTATCATTTGAAAGCGCTTTACTTGTACATTTTGAATATGTATATATTACTAGCATTTGCTTGTGACTTTACCTGTATTCATGGGCTGATTGCATATAATTCACATCTTTTCGTTCATAGCTTTTTTATTAGTTCATCAATTTAACGGAGTCCATTCCACTTGACTCCGACTTTCCAAGGTGATAATTAACCACCTCGAGCTTCTTAATATTAATGTATATTTATATTTTATTATCAAAATATAAAGCAAACATTTCGTTATATGGATTTTTTCTTTTTCAGATTTTTCCCCTTTGAACCAACGAAAATGTACGGCACATGAAAAAATATTATCTATGCATAAAATACTTTAAAAATAAATTTATTTCGTGTTGTGTCAAATAACCCCCTGGAGTGGGGAAAGAGAGGGGATTACAACTCTCGATTTTATCCCCTTGTCCCCATGATTTTTGTACGGCGTTGCGGAATAATGGATTAAAAGCAGTATAGCAATAGTATGACACAGATGCCGTACATGGTCAAATGACCAAATTTACCCCCGGTAACTCTCGGAAATTAAATAAAAATTCCGACTTGGTGGACCAACATTTTTGTACGGCACTGAGCGGTTTCTTATTATTTTTAATGGATCTATCGATGGTTAAGAATGCCGTACAAAAATATATGACCAAAATTTACCGAGTCTACCTGTACTTTTCAATTCTCATCTGCACTCAGTTGGACAGCTTACAAGTGACGGCTTAGTGATGAATCTTATTATTTTTTGCTCTTCTTTCGTTCTAGATATGACCCCTGGTGGTTCATTTGACCCATATTTTTTTCATATGTGGGCTTGTAGTCTATAATAAATGAAATTTTGATTTATAATTAAGTGACATAATTTGCATGCTGTTAATAACGGCTGAACATGCTGGAACTCAATTGTTAACATCTATGTATACCATGTTTTTTGGCAAATAAATTAATTTGAATTTGAATTAATTTGAATTTGAATTTAGATTTTCGTACTTCAAGACATGTCCAATCATGTGTTTTTCATTACGTCGACCATTTTACAAGTAATAATGTTGTTCAGTTTCATGGGCTAAACACACCCTTACCCACCCTATACCCCCTCCCTTGCCTCATATGGTAGGTACCTATCTACACCTATTAAATTTATAACCACCACCAACCACCAACTGCATAAATAACTTTGTAATCCCATATATTTATATGGGATTACAAAGTTATTGATGCAGTTGGTGTATTTGGAAAACTGGACCGAAATTACAAAATATTTAAGTTTTCCCATGATTAAGACACTAAACTGTGTGTATTCCAAATATGAAGCTTCTAAGTCTGCTAGAAGTGCCTTGGACTTTTGATGATCGGTGAGTCAGTGAGTGACAAAATTTAGAAACTTTAACAAGTTGTCATTCTTAAACTACTGGTTCAAATTGACTGAAATTTTAAATATTCCGTGTTTATACAATGCCGGATTAGTTACTGAAGATTCAGGTTTCTTGCTTTATCCACAACCGAATTATAGGGGGTCGAAAAAGGCCCGAATTGCTTCGAGAAAAGGATGGTACGGCCGTGCCGCTTTTTTTTTGCTCGACTTGGCGGGGGCACTGCCGTGCCCCCAGATTCATTCATATTTTTAAAACAAGTGAAGCTTTGATATTAAAAACTATAGAGGGAAGGAAAGAGCTTTATTATTAATAGATTAGGTAGACATGGTTACAAAATATGACAAAGGTTAAGAAATAATTTGAGATACTTTCATCAATTATAGATACATATTATGCAAATACCGCGTCATATATTATTAATTATTTTTTTTAATTATTTTTTTGCTCTCATTGTTCACAAAATAAGAGTCCTGTGATTCTATCACATAGATAAAGACAATGATGCAATAACAATACCTTCTCTCGAAATCTATTGGGTACCCTAAAACTATATTACCTGGCAACACTAAAACATCGTAGTGTCAAAGACAACCATTAACGTGGGTGCTAGTGATGTGCCGCGCTATTCTGTTTATAGCGATTGAATTTATATCGATTGCTATAAATAACGATCGCGTTAATGCGAATACAATTATCGATTTCGATTCGATCGCGATTCGATCACGATTGTTTAGGAGCGTGGTATCATTAAATTGTTTACGACCTTTCCTGGTTAGACTTGTTTGTGAGTACAGGGAATGGTATGCTTGAGGGTGGATATAAACTAAAAAATAACATTATAATGATTATGGCATAGTAGTGATCATTTTTGTAATATTAAAAAAATCATTCATTCAATCATTTGTATGGAAAAATAAAAACTGTATATTTGGTAAAAATTGTAAGAAGGTACCTTCATGGATAAAATAAATTTTAATTGTGACTGATTTTAAATTATTGCTATTCTTTTTTGCTTATTAAAAGGCAAAAATAATCATTAACTAAACACTGGACAATGGACATATTATCGCTCCAACGCTAATGACATTTTTACTCATTTTTACCGCCACAATCAGGCGGCCATTTTGAAATAAGGTGTGAGTGTTGACACCTCGAATATTTGACAGTTCCTTATAATGTGGGAACGAAAGTGCATAGTTGAATGATTAGCGTGTTGTTAACAGAATGTGGTTAGATCGTATCAGATTTAATTAGCACAATGACACATTTTGAATGCCTCATTGTAATGCATTCACCTCCATGAACTAATGACGGCATGCACTAGGTGACTTACGACTTGGTCTATAGTCTATTTTATCGTTTGAAATAGGCACTAAATTTTATTAAATGAAAATTATTAAACAACTCTTGTGTTTCACGGTATTTACAGCGTTTACTTCTTATTATTACTATTTTATAACTTCCTGACATTAGTAGACATGGTTTTAAATAGTTAATTTATAATGTATATCTATTATTATCTAACCATTATATTTTCTTATTTTCTCAAATGACTGTTAATAGTGCTTCGTCGTTGTTTATATTTTATATTTTCAAGAAAATCGTCAATTTTGTTTTATTACAACGTTTATGCAAGCAAAGCATAACTTACTTATGTTACATGAATGTTCATTCATGTGAAATAGACCAGCTTTCTACAGGCATTTTGCACTATTGTTTTATTTAAGACAAATTCCATACCCATTAACAGCATCAAATACCTAAGGCATTGTATAATACTTAAGGCATTGTCACTGCCATTAGTTTCAATTGTATTTGCATTGCGTGCGAGTCGGGTATTAATCAAAATTTGACATTTATATTATTAGCACCAATTCGAACTAGGTGCGTCAAGGGTAGAGTGTGGGTATGGTGAATGCTGGCGCCGGTTTGTCATATATATTTAATTATTCAAACTCAAACATTCATTTATTCAATTAGACTACTATTTAGTAGCACTTTCGAATCGTCATTACATAGTATTTTTAACATTTACCACCGATTCGGAAAGCAGTATCTATGGAGAAGAATCGGCAAGAAACTCCATAGTTGCTCTTTTAAATAATGTCAATAAATTTACATAATATGTAAGTTATATCTACCAAACTACATTACATAACAATTATTTAGGACCTTACCGCCTTTTCCGTCTAGATCTAGGTCTAGATTTAAGATAATTGAAAAGTTAATAAGTAATAACTGCGGTAAAACAGGACGATAAAATAAACTAAAGCAAGAAGGGTTGTGTAACTTGAAATGATACTTCTTGATTTATTCGTATTAGGTAAGTAATTAGTTTTTTAAAGATAGGAGTATCTACAATCTACATGCTTAGTTGTATTTAAATATTGTATATATTGCATTTATTAATACATATATTAAATAATGACTAACAAACACAATCTTATTTGAATTTATCTTCATTCTAGTTTGAAAGGTCTGGTGCGTAAATATAGTGGTTACCAAAATTCAAATTAATATAGAAACAAAATATAAATGTTATTTATCAATATTCAAATACTGGATTTACCATATGCGAAGTAAAATATGAATAATAACATACAAATTTCAAAGGAAATACGATAAATGGTGCGTTGTTTGTTACAAATATTGGCTAACCAACCTTTCGGAGAATCCAATAAGAATATATTGAAATTGTAACAGACCATCCATGCGAATTAAGTGGTACGGATTGATATTAATATGGAATGTGGAATTTAGCTTTATTAAAATACTAGCTTTCCGCCCGCGGCTTCGCCTGCATTTTCAGAGAAAAACCTGTTCCCGTAGGATTTCCGGGATAAAACCTATCCTATGTCCTTTCTCGGGTATCAAAATATTTCTATACCAAATTTCATGCAAAATGGTTCAGTAGTTAAGGCGTGATTGAGTAACAGACAGACAGACAGAGTTACTTTCGCATTTATAATATTAGTATGGATTAGAAGATTATGCTCGATTTAACACGGGATATAAGGGTTAAGGAATTGTTATATAGCAAATATGCGCTAGCTTATGTTACTCAGGAAAAATATTTAAAATAAAGTTTATATTAGAAACAATTTAGGTCCACTTATTAGAATTAATAACCTTATACGTAACTATGCTAGTGCAATTATATTTTACAGCGGTTTTACCCGCCGTGCTCAGCTCCTGTCGTTCTTAGCGAGATGATAATATCTAACCTATAGCCTTCCTCGATAAATGGGCTATCTTACACCGAAAGAATTTTTCAAATCGGACCAGTAGTTCCCGAGATTAGCGCGTTGAAACAAACAAACAAACAAACTCTTCAGCTTTATAATATTATACTAGCTGTGCCCTGCGGTTTTACCCGCATTGCTCCGCTCCTGCTGGTCTTAGCGTGATGATGCCTAAAAGCCTTCCTCGATAAATGGGCTATCTAACATGAATCTGAGATTAGCGCGGTCAAACAAACAAACTCTTCAGTTTTATTATATTAGTATATAGATAATATATTAGTATAGATGATATAGATTTGTACTTACATAGGTATTCAAATACAGTAGCAAACTCAAAATCGCAACATACAACAGATACAATTTATCCGCCTTGAATAATTACACTCCTTACTACGGAACGTCCCTTTTGGAAGTCGTTAGAAATACTTGAATCAAACCAAGCGATTGTTGCCTATAAGTAACTCAATTTGAATAGAATTTAAAGCGTAGGCTCAAGAATGTTGGCGCCACATCCTAAGGCTAGATATTAGCTTAAGCGGGACACCGGTTAACCTAAACACGTCAATCGTATGGCTAATCGGTTATCGTTGAATAGACAATCGATAATTGGATCGATTAATCGGTAATGTATCGATTAATTTGTCCCAAATCGATGTGGTTAGCGTCCCGGTTTATGTCTATTTGAGAAATGCGATCGCGGAACGCTGATATGTTTCGAGTTATTTATCGTGTGTAGGTTTACCCACCGGGAAATTAGGAACTAAATTATGTCTTTAATTATTATTATTAGTTATTTTTAATTATGATAATCTAATATGTGTATATATACAATATTATTATTTGTGTATGTATATAATAATGTAAGCTGCATATATGTAGGTATAGTATATAATATATATATAATAAAATATTATGCTGGCACTTTTATTTATTTCGCACCACCATGTTATTGATTCATTTATTTTCCTCGTCTTTTCTGGGTTGCCTGGTAGAGATCGCTGCCAGCGATAAGGCCGCCTACTGTACATTGCTATATTATATTTTTAAGTTTGTAAAATGTATTCTATAAGGTGTACAATAAAGTATTTTTCATTCATTTCATTCATTCATTCATTCACGTATAAAATACATGAAATAGTTTTTAAAATGAATTGAAATACTATAACTAACTAGATAGGTACTATAATATTGTATGACTTCATTTGTTGACATTCGTATTAAAAATTACCTCAATCCTACTTATAAGTAGATACTTATAGGAAAACGTTTGCATGCAATCGGAAATGTCAGAAACTGTTTAATTTTTATAGTTAATCGCTGTTTTGAATTAGATCATAACAATTACTGTAGTTATAAAATAAATAGAAAGGCATTTTACGCATGCAGCTGCAATATAAAGGTTACATTTTACCGGGTTCAAAAACCGGTCGCTGACCGTACAATACACAGAAAAATCCGCATTTCAACATAGATTTATATTGTTTGTCTTATCCGTAAATCAATCAGATAGGAAACAATCGACATAGGATAATATTTCGATAAGTTCGATTCCCAGCAGAGGTAGGGCATAAATTGCGAGCGCGTGGGTGGATCGACTGACCTAGGCTTTATTTCTACTTGCCGGAAAAATAGCGGTTATGTGGTGCCATAGATTATAAATATTTTTTTTTTAATTTTTGCCACAGATTATAGAAACGTATGCCACAGATAAAGTGAATTAATCACTATAAAAAAAATTAAGTTTGATGAAGAAGAATGGATGTGGTGATTAATTGACTTTAGTTTAGGTGTTTTAAAAAGTTTTGTTTTTCGTTTTGGATTTATCTTAAATCTACATTTACAAAATTTCAAGTAAGGATGTATTCTATGTACAAGGATAGTCGTATTTATTCAATAGTTCTTTTTCTTTACCATTATAACAATCATATTATATGCAATTAAATATAAATAAAATTCTAGTATTCGAAGATAAAATTTTCTCAAATCAAAAAAACTAAATTTTCTTTTATAATTTTGCTATTTGTTTTTTTTTTATGAAAAATACGATATGTGATGTCATTTTATTATTCATAATTTTTTCCTAATGAAGGTTTTATCTTTACATCGTATACCTAATTGGAAATATTTTTATGTGTTTTGTATTATTTTTATAGTCGTTTAGCGGTGCTTTAGATGACAGCTTTGCTTATGAAATTCATTGCTCTATATACCTAGCCATTTCGAAACTTTTAACTGCCATTCAACCAAATATAGTATACTCTATAGCGACAAGAAACAAGAAAAGATTTATGTCTTTAGATAAAAACACGAGAGCGGGCCAATTAACATTGGAACTTACACTCGGAGCTTCCGAAACACCATAATTGGATATTTCATGAGTTTATATTTCTCTTCTATAGGTAAATATGAAATTAGGAGATGCTTTTAATAACAATTATAAATATTGGTTGTGATATTTCCTATAGTAGGTAGGTACCTACCAACCTATAGATATAGGATAGGTGATAAATTAATTATTTTGTTTCGAAAATATTAAAAATCTGTTCAAAGGTTCAGTCATTGTCGAGTTATAATTTATGTGGCTAACACGACTTTCTTTTATACATATAAATATGTTTTTGTGGGTCAGTGTATTTGTCAGATGTTTCGAAGTCCCAATATAATCTCTCATTTATTTTGAGTAATATATATCTTCAGTAATAAGGAAAATATATCTTAAGACGATACACAAAAAAAATACACTGCTTGGCGGGCGGAGTCTAATAGCTCGCTATCGCGAACGCGGGTGTGCGCGAAGTCATTCTTGCAAACTCGCCGCGCTGCCGCTGGCCGACTCGGGACAAACATGTATGGAGTCGTCATACAGTTATAATATTGTTATACATTTATTCAATTGTTGATTTATTGGTTTTATTTTCTTGCTTATAAACAAATAATCTTCTTTCCAACAACTACTTAGACATTATTAATAATTATTATTATTTCGTAATGTTTACTTTATTACAAAATAATACAGGTTATAAATAATCTTTAAAATAACAAAAAATATTGTTACTCTGAAAAAATGAAATGGTAATCAATAACGCGGACTACTGAATTGATTTAGATAGAATTTGATGCTGACGTAGATATTACATCATGCCCAGAAATGAAAGGTACTATTTCTGAAAGAAGTTATAAACCCTAATTCTTCTCAGTCAAAGTCAAGATTGGAAGATATCACTAATACAGTAAAACTGATGCGAAACTTTGGATGTTAATTTGTATATTTTTTTGTTAGTTGTTACTTAATCACGTCAAGACTACATTACCAATTTTGATAAAATATAGCTAATTGCCTGGATTTACACATAGGATACTTTTTATCCGAACTGAACACTTCTGTGGGATAAAACAGGATTCACGATATAACCTAATTCCAACCGGGCAAAGCCGCGGTCGGAATGATATTTTTTTAAATAGAAAAATTGTTTAAAAAAAACACAAAATATATTGACGCATGTATTTATTTTTTGCACTCTATTATAATTGTAATTATTCATTACAAATAACCAAAATAAAATAGCCAGAACAAAGTTAGGCCCTGGTAGGGTAGGTAGGCAGGTACAGCAATGTGAGACGAACACTGGCTTATTTATACCAATAATAATGTATTATAAACATTAAATTAAGTTTACAACAAAAATACATAATATTAGCTAATGTGAAAACGAATCAACCAATCATCCCACAACAATGAAATGTGCACACAAATATTCATCCAAATCGGTTCATGTGATTAGGAGGAGTGACTGCAGCGCCATCTTCCGGGCCCAATTGTGTTTCCAGATCACCCAGGAACTCAATTTAATATACTTACACAAAATTTTTCGAAATTAAAACTCACATTACTATGTAAATATGAATATAAACCTGTTTTAGTACTAACCAATTTCCCGCACAGGTGTAGTAAGTATAAATGAAATAAATATCAACATCAAATTCTTTATACAACATACTTATCTACCACCTACTAAGAAATGTAATTCTTGAAATTTTTTCGTACTTTTTTTAAATATAATACTACTCCAATGAGCTCCTGTTCCATATCACGTCCGCCATACTTCCACTAAGTTCACCATGATTTTTTATTTCTTTGCACTTTGTTGCTTTTTGCTAAAAATGGAATCATGCGATAAAACCAGTAGAACATTGATAACATACATTTTTGACTGAATAAAGGTACTTACGAAGGAGTGGGTTCACATTGTGAACAATCAGTGGGTTTATTTTCCTTCTGGATTCCGGATTTCTGAAAAGATTATCTATGCTATAAATGAAAAAAATCTTACACATTCGTTATGTACTTAAAACAGGGGTACATATCAAACATCGTCTATAATACAATTATCATCAAATTTAAAATAAAACCAACTTCTTCATTAATTTGTTTCAATTGTAAGCATTCTTTTTTCTCCAACCTTTATGTTTCTTCTTCTTATTTTCTTTATTGTCCCCATTTGTCTCATTTTGTCTTATCGTGTTGTCACCCTTTTTTACGATTGCGCGAGCGACACAAGTTCCCCGTGAGACGGCCGTAGCGGGAATGACTCGTGCAGCGATCGGGGTAGGAAGGTACAGGGCGGCTCTCGCTATATTGGCTGGTCGCGCGCTAATTTCAAGTATTTCTTGTTTATTTCAAAACCATCGCATATTTCAAAATTCTAAATCGGTAGACGTATAGGTTGTATATTTTATAGTTAATATCCAAAAAGTCGTAACTTTACGTTTGTTATTTTGAAGATGCCACAGATTATAAAAAAATAACAATGAGAACTTTGTATTTTTTTTCTATCGAGAAAATATCATGGAATCATGTTTCTAAAACGGTAGACGTATTGTGTAACTATTGAACTTTCTTGTCAAGAATTTTCATCACGACAACTTTAATAATATAAAAATTACGAAGGTTTGAAAAGGGCCGTAAATGTTAGAAAAATTAATTCATCACCTTAATCTTAATACTATTATAAAGGCGAAAGTTTGTAAGGATGTATGGATGTATGGATGTATGGATGTTTGTTACTCTTTCACGTAAAAACTACTGAACCAATTACAATGAAATTTAGCACACATATAGAGGGTAACTTGGATTAACACATAGGATAGGTTTTATCCCGGAAATCCCACGGGAACGGGAACTATGCGGGTTTTCCTTTGAAAACGCGGGCGAAGCCGCGGGCGGAAATCTAGTAATAAATAGTTTCCATTTCTTAAACTAGAAGGACGAACACGTTTCACTTCCAGCAAATAAATTACCATAAGGCACATAATTGCTTGTACAAACTATAAAAGCAAATAACTTAATTAAAATGTAAGATTAACACCGCCTACACAAAAGCCTGTGTAATCCGATGTTAAAAATCTATTAAAATTGGTTCGTATTGCCATAGTGGGCAGAGATTACTAATTTTAATCGAATGTAAAAAAATATGTGTTGGTAAATTTCCATTTCTTTTCATTTATGAATTACTAGCTTCGCTCCGCGGTTTCACCTGCGTGGCTCCGCTCCTGTTGGTCTTAGCGTGATGATATAATATAGCCTTCCTCGATGAATGGACTATCTAACACCGAAATAATTTTACAAATCGGACCAGTAGTTCCTGAAATTAGCGCGTTCAAACAAACAAACTCTTCAGCTTTATAATATTATTATAGATTTAAAACATATTTTTCTTCCGTCTCAATTACATACTCTATCTCTCTAGACTTTTTTTTTTTTTTTTTATTAACAATAGCCAGGCATTTGACTGCATCCTACCTGATGGTAAGTAGTGATGCAGTCTATGAATGAGCATGCCTGCCTAGAAAGAGCCTATTCACTTTTACCCTGAACAGATCCGGATTATAGGTTTCTGGAAAGACAGACGCGGGCAAGGCGTTCCAGTCCCTCGCTGTTCGGTTTATAAAAGAGTTCTGAAACCGTTTTGTGCGCAAAAAAGGTACATCAACTACGAAGGGATGGAAGCCAAGCGCGCGTCGAGATGTTCTGTGGTGGAAAGGGGAGGGTGGAATGAGATTCCCCGAAGTGCAAGCGGTAAAAAACTGATAGGCATGCGACTTTACGTCTATGTTCAAGACTAAGCAGTCTACTCTTGGTCAGATTCTGGTCATCTATAATCCTTACAGCACGTCTCTCAATCGAATCCAATGCTCCTAGATGTGTTTTTGCAGCTCCAGCCCATAAATGGCTGCAGACTCTAGATTATAATATGATAGAAGGTTTAATAAACATATTGTGTGGGAAACACACTATTTAAGCTGCTTCTAAGCTACTTTTGGAATCGGTGGTAAATGGTAAAACAATGTCATGACGATTCAAAAATGCTTCTAGAAGAATGCTTAGTTTGTGTTTGTGTGTAAGGAAAATATAATTGTACTAGCAATGCCCTGCGGTTTCACCCGCATAGATAGCGATATCGTTACAGTGAAAAGTCTACTATAGGTCGGACTATAGGTTTAATTTTTAATCACATGAAAATCACCTTTACCCCGTCCCGCACTACGGCCTTTTTTTTTGTTTTAGTGGGCAAATCTTTCATAGATACATAGTGGGTTATGTCGGATTCCTACCGACCAAAACCCCACTGTGTTCCGTCAAGACGCATATTGGTAGAATTCCTCCGTGACCCCCGCACTACGGCCTGCTCGAACAGTATACCTACTAATATTTTCTGTAGATTGGCACTTTTAAAAATTCGTTATATCTTTTGAATGGAATATCCAATTCTTTTCATTTAAAAAGTATTTTGCTGGTATTGAAACAGTCTATAATAAAACATCATTTAATGGGATAAGGATTAATATATGTGTATGGATAACATGGTTTGATTACTGTCGGCACTTCTATTTACTTTGAAAACGTAAAAAAGTTGTTGTAGTAACATAACTACTGAAGATGGACATATGGTATTGCGGACTTTCTTGTAGATATTGATCCATTCTATAATACCGTAGAACATTTTTTTGTTCTATCTTCAATAGATTCCGCAGCGCACGCGATGACAGAAGTTTTATTGAGGATTTTTTTACACCTTGGGTTACATTATTGCATTTTTGGTAAAGATCTCTAATTTTTTTGAAAATACAATATAGCCTATGTTGCTCAGTAAAGATGCAGCTTTCTAATGGTGAAAGAATTTTTGAAATCGGTCCAGTAGTTTTTGCGTGAAAACCATACATACATACATACATACTTACAAACTTTTCCTCTTTATAATATTAGTATAGATAAAAAAATAGTGAATAAATGCTCAGTCCATACGGACTTTAAATAATTGAACGATTTATTTTATTAATATATTTTAGAAAATATACCTAACAAAAGTGAAAAATCTACTATATATGTACTTTAATAGGTAGGTACTTTAAAGAAAAAAAAAATTAAAAGTGAAAGAAGTGAAAGTTAAAGTTTTGAAAGTTTTCCTTGATTTTAAACGTTATGAATTTATATAAAATCAACGAATGACAAACTATATTACTAACCTATTCTCGAGTAAAAAAAAGTGGACCAGTAAGTCCCAAAAATGTTCCATCTAAAAGCACAAAACAAAGTTACATACATTAAAATGTTTAAAATATAAGTGTAGATAAATGGTCCGGTATTCCGTTACAGTTATCCAAGATTTTGTGTAACCACCCACACATACAAAACGCTCGGCCCCCGTGGCGATTGTCGTCCAAATAATTTATCTGAACTCATTTATAATAAAAATCTAATACGTTTGATTAGTTCACAAATGTAATACCACTAATATTATAAACGCGAAAGTTTGTGAGGATGGATGGATGTTTGTTATTCTTTCACGTAAAAACTACTGAATCGATTGCAATGAAATTTAGTATGTAGGTACGTGAAGACCCTAAATAAGACATAGGCTACTTATTATCCCGGAAATCTCACAAGAACGGGAACTATGCGGGTTTTTGTTTGAAAACGCGGGTGAAACTGCGGGCAGAAATCTAAAGTAGTACTTACTCAATATATAAAGCTGAACAGTTTATTTGTTTGGTTGAACGCGATAATCTCAAGAATAACGGGTCCGATTTGAAAAAATCTTTCAGTTTTAGATAGCCCATTTATCGAGGAAGACTATAATTTATTTATCATCACGCCAAGATCAATAGTACCAGAGTAATGCGGGTAAAACCGCAAGGCACCGCTAGTGACTAATATACTTTAGTGGACACACTTTCTCGTAGTAAATGGTCGTATGTTTTAAATTTATGTTTCGTATTTGTCATGTTTTATGTTTGTAATGTAGCGTTCTACTTTATTAGAAACGTTTCAATTTTGCAGTTTCTCAATATTTACTGTAGCTTTTATTGCAGTGACACTGCGGTTTATTTAATAATACCAAACGTATATTAATAAAATTCACGTCATGAAAACCAAACTTAACCACTTTTTGTTATTAATTTATAAGATTGCAATTAAAGTTATAATATCTGTGCCTCGGGTTTTTTTTCTCAATGATAATTGCCAACAACTTGAGTTTGTTAAATTATTTGTAGAGACTAGGACTAAGGAATATAATCCAAAATTATATACTTTTAATTTATACAATCTCATATACAAACCAAAACTACATAAATTAGGGAATCTACATGTCTTCAACGCAAATGTATACCTCAGTATCGTAAAACCCTCTGAGTCAGCAGTATTACTAACCATATCAATCATATTGAACAGTAGCTAGAGCACGGGGCTTCACTCGCATGGTAACTGGCTAAAAACCCGAGAATTTGCTAATCCGCAATATAATCTACGTATGTACCAAATGAATAGAGATCCATCGTTTTTTCTGAAAGAGTAATATTATATATAAACAATAAGCATTGTTTCATACAAACTTTAACGATTGTAATATGACTCTTATTTTACTAGCGAGCCATCCAAGTTTGGCATAGGTGCAATTACACATGTTTTATCATCATCACTACATAGTATAAAACAAAGTCGCTTTCCCTGTCCCTATGTCCCTATGTCCCTTTGTACGCTTAAATCTTTGAAACTACGCAACGGATTTTGATGCGGTTTTTTTTAATAGATAGAGTGATTCAAGAGGAAGGTTTATATGTATAATAAGATCCATTAAGTAGTGGAGAAGTACTGTTATTTTTGAGGTTTCTAATGTGATGTCGTAAAAAATTACATTTATTCCGCTTACATTGCAAACGCAGGCTGAACCCTACGAGTTTTATCAAAATAATGTACTAAGTATTATACACATTGAAAAGGTCTACAGAAAAGTCCGCGATGGTATATGTCTATCTCTTATGGATAACCCACAATAACTTTTTTTTGTCATTTACTTTTTACGACAAATAATGGCTAATTTTCGAAGCGATTTTAACCAATACAGCATTAATCCTTAACCAATTAAATA
Source organism: Colias eurytheme (assembly GCF_061535395.1). NCBI lineage: Eukaryota > Metazoa > Arthropoda > Insecta > Lepidoptera > Pieridae > Colias > Colias eurytheme. Next base: position 3,168,591 of record NC_142999.1, on the reverse strand, counting down.
CCATGGATACATTGTTCATTTAATATAGATCTATATGGCCCTTTACACCGTATGATTTAAGTGAATATTTTCGAAGATATTACAGATTTAAAAATTGCAGGACGTAGCGTTTGCGGCCGCCCGGCTATGTATTTTATACCCGTGCGATGCCGGAGGCCGGAGCGGGCCGCTATATTTTTATACCTATACTTACAACGTTCACAGTTTTTCTGTAGTGTATTTAGTATCAGCATTGCACCCGTGCGAAGCCGGGGCGGGTCGCTAGTATTTGATATAAGTCTTCCTCTTGAATCACTATCTATTAACCCGCATCAAAAAACCATTGCGTCGTTCTAAAGATCTTAGCATACATAATGACATAAAAGGACATAAACATACAGTGATAAGTATACATTGTAATATTTAATGTTTTCCAGGTCACAATGTCGTCCGGCAGTTGCTCCGGGCCGGGTATCTGCGGGGGGGCCCGTCGAAGGCCGCCCCCCCCGCCAGAGCCAGCGACTCTAGCAGCCGACTTGAGCGAGCTAAGCCTGGACCAGGGCTACCACACGCTCGCGGATTGTGGCCCGCCGAGGAGACGACGGGATAACACGCTTAATGACGCGCTGTGGTTGAAGATTTTGTCGTATTTGGAGGTATGGTTAATTACTACGTGCATTGATGAGAAACGGTTTTATTTTCACATGTTCAATTTTCAAAGATACCTAAAAGAAGTAGGTAAAGTAGATAAGTTTTGCATTAAAACATGAAAACTGACAATGTTTTCGGGGTAAAATTGCATAAAAATATGATTATAATTGATTTTTACTACCTATGCAAACTAGGAAAGTCGACACCCAGTATACTAATTTACTGAATGATTAGGAAAAAGAAGGAAGGAAATTATTCCTTGTGTTCTAAGATTAAAAAAATAGCAATGTTGCATATGCGCATAATGTTTCACTTTCAATCCTGTTGTCGAAGTGAGAGCAAAGTAAAATTGTCCAGCTTGCGTCCAACTTAAATGGCATTGAAATTTCGTAAGTGTCGTACATCAAATGATTACCTAACATTATCTAATACTAATTTTATAAAGCTATACCACTCTGCAGGTATCCGACCTCTGTCGAATGTCGCGAGTATGTCGTCGCTGGTCAAGGTTCGCGTCACGTTTGCTGGCGCGGCCGGATCCCTGGCGGCGGGTCCGAGCGGCCGGATCCTTGGAGGTAGCTGCCAGGTGCGCGGGCGCCCGGTCGGGGCTGTGCGCCGCGGCGGTGAGGGAGTGGAGGATGAAGAACTGTGCGGTAAGTTGATGAAGTGAATATTAAAAATTATAGAAGAGTTCGTGCGAGTATGCTTTCATTAGTCGATTTGTATTGTGGCTGCTAGCAGTAGTAGCTTTAGATTGTTATCTGGTAATCCAGGCTATAATCTCTGTGTATGTTTTGTGACACAGGTTGAATACGACTAAAGAATACGTACATTCGATGAAAATCAATGTATTTCATGATGCGTATATGTTTAATATTGAGAATTGAGATGTTCGAAAATGTTGTTTGAATCGAAGATTTGATTTCAACATCTTGCCTTCAATTTATTTTTGAATAAAGCAAAGAAATTTCATTTATATATCTTACAATAAATTTACGAAATTAAAATCTTATTCTGAATTATCAATGTATCATAATATCGAACATAATAATATGTTACCAGGTGACAGTCGCGGGAGCCCAAGTGGTAGCAGCCACCTTTAGGAACCTCACCCACCTGGCACTGACAGGTTCCACCAGTATGGATGCCAGATCACTGGCACCACTGATAACGGATCTGCTGGATTTACGGCATCTGGACCTGACAGGTAAGTCCATCTACGCTATAACTTAAAGAGGAAAGATTTAACTGTTGGTTCGCACTTCGCATTGAATAGGCTCCGAAATTACTGAACCGATTTGAAAAATTATTTCATCAGCAGTAAACTACATTATTCCCGGGTGAAGCTGGGAGGAGCGGCTAGTGATAAAGAAGCTTTTTACGCAACATTTATAAATATCAGAAAAGTTTATCATCATAATAATATACCAGAAAAATGAAAGAAAACAATAATTTTTCTGGATTATAATAATTATTATCTTTCAATTTCCTTGTAAGTACAGACAAAGAACTGTTGACGTAACAAAGTGAAAGATTGTTTATCTGTGTTTTTTGTCATAATTTTAGTTCCACAAATACCGTTCAACGAATTACGCAATATACTAATCTAAGATACTAATAATATTATAAAAAAAAAAATAAAAAATAAAAATCATTTATTGATCAATTTGTGGGTTAGGTACAAACATGTAACATTTGGACCCCAAACTAGGACAGCCTGTATTTTGGGGTCCACCTTCCTTAATGACACAATAATAACAGAACTATAGCATAATATTAACTTAAATAATGATTTAGGTAATTTAGCTATTTTTATACAAAATTATACAAAATAAAATTTAAATTATACATTTTTTACTCAAGTTTAGTAGATATATACTCATATGTTGTGCGTGCGTGTTTGAATGAGTGCGCGTGTTTGTATGCATGTGTGAGCGTGTGTGTATGTATGAGTGTGTGTGTGTGTGTGTGTGTGTGAATGTATGTGTGTATGAGTGTGTTAGCGCGTGAGTGGATGTAGTGGCCATAGATAGAGGTTTGCTAAATTTTTATTTGAACTATGTATTGTTCAGTATCTGAATAATTCTGGGTCAGCAACCACTCTGTAACCTTCTTTTTACATTTTACTAAGGTAAGACTGTGTATAGAAAGGCTTTTATTGACCTTTTTATATAAAAATATACTCATGTATGAAGATTGGCGACGAAGGAAACCAGTACGCGGAATAAGGTTAGAGCATACCAGGTCATTTCTTCTCTTACCAGAAGAGACAGCACAAAGAGGTGTTATTTTATGTTGTCTAAGTGTTATTTGCAATATATATGTCTGCCTTACATTCAGAATTTTAGCTTCCCTATACAGCTGGTCAGTTGGATATCTAAAAGGTTTATTAAGAATGACCTTGAGAATGCCTCTTTGTGCTCTCTCTAGAATTATTAACGACGTTTTGAAAGTGCCACCCCATACCGAAATGCAATATTGGATAATTGAGTGGCAAAGAGCTTTGTAAACCATAAATATGATATTGTGTTCCAGTAATACCCTAAGTCTTTTAAAAATCCACGACAGTTTCCGAACTCTAGTGGTTATAAGTTCAATATGTTGCTTCCATTTACAAAGGTTATCGATTATAACTCCTAGGTATTTAATGTGTGGAACCATTTTTATAGCAGAACAATTGCATAATATATTCGAATTGAATGTATCACAGTTGTGAACTTTTAATATAAAATCATTAGGTGGTTGAGAAGAATTAGTGGGACTAAACGCAATAAAATTAGTTTTTTCCAGATTTAAGGTGAGTAGACTATTTCGCAACCAATTTGAAACAGTTCTAATGCCGTTCTCCGCGTGGAGGCACGCCTCAGCCCAACTCTCTCCATGAAAGATAAGTGAAGTATCATCTGCAAAACTAATAATTGAGCCATTGGCAAGATTTAAGTTACAGAGAGAGTTTATATATATTAAGAAGAGAGTTGGGCCGAGCACACTTCCCTGCGGTACACCGAATAACATAGGACAGTCATCACTAAGATGATCATTTATTTTAACACACTGAAATCTATTTTCGAGGTAGTTTTTAAAAATTTTTAACGGAACATCACGAATACCATTCCTTTCCATCCTCTCCAAAAGTATCGGAACAGAAACTGTGTCGAATGCTTTTTTTAAGTCTAAAAAGATACCTAGGACCTTTTGTTTTTTATCGACATGATTACCTATTTGATTAACCAAGTGATTAACTGCATCTTCTGTGCACCTGCCCTTTCGAAAACCAAATTGGAAGTTTGAGAGTAGATTATATTTCTCCAAGAAGTTAACAAGTTGTTTATTAAGAATTTTTTCTAATATTTTCGAAAGGACAGGGAGCACAGAGATAGGTCTATAATTATTAGCATCTTTTCTGTCCCCACTCTTATAAACAGGATGAATAAGCGACTTCTTGAAAACATTAGGAAATATGCCTTTAGCTATACATGAATTGAATATATTAGTTAAATAAGGAATTATTATGTGTTTCGCCTTTTTAATGAACTTGGTTGGGATACCATCCCAACCACATGCACTACTATCTTTTAAATTACTTATAATACCATCGATTTCCAAGTCATTTGTTTCCAAGAGAACCATAGATGTTGATTGATTAGTTTGCTGATTTTCAAGAAAATTAGTACCAGAATTATTATTAGAATTTAGTTTAATATTAGCAGCTAGATTTTTCCCAACCGAACCAAAGAAGTGATTAACTTTATTAATAGAAATTTTAGGATCACTGTTGCACGAGAGTAAATCAATCGGAGGTGTTTTCGTTTGTTTGCAATTAGTTATCTCTTTTAATTTGTTCCATATTAACTTATTGTTGTTGCTTGCTTTTGAGAATTCCGATCTCTCATATGCTAATTTCAAATTTTTTAAAGTTTTATTACAAAAATTTCGATATCTTAAATATGTTAATTTTAGGGTCATGTTATTAGGCTGCTTTTTTAATTTTAAATGCATGCGGTCTCGCGTACGTATACATCGTAACATTCCAATAGTTATCCAAGGTTTAATAATTTTCTGACTGCGAGAAAGAGAAATAATTTTGGTATTTATTTTTAAGGAGTTCATGATTGCAGTAGTGAGATATTCAGCAGCTAAATGGGGATTTTTTATATCGAGAATTTTACTGAGGTCTGTATTATATAAATGACTAATTGCACCTTCATAGTTAATTTTATGTATGTTTTTATTTATACTGATATTTGATTTAAAATTTAGGTTAAGAAATACAACTTTATGGTCGGTGATAAATGTGTTAAAGACGAGAGATGTGCCAGTATAATCCGATTTCATAAAAATATGGTCAAGACAATTCATTTCCCTTGTAGGAAGTAAATGAGCGGGTAAAAATCCTTGACCGTGTAAAAAATCAAGATAAGGTGAGCTATTAGGGTCATTATTCTCTGGTTTAATATCGATGTTTATATCTCCAACAATATAGATATTTTTGAATTTATTAAGCTTAATTAATATATTTTCAAGAGAAAGTAGAAAATTATTTATACATTTTATAGAAGGAGAACGGTAAATTGATATAATTGCGGTATTACTGTACGTAACAATCAGGCATGTACCATCTAACAATTCCATCTCGTCCACATTACAAATCAAATGATTTAAACAGTACACAACAATACCATCATTTTGGTTACGGGTTTTTTTAGTCCAAAAAGAATTGTAGTTATTCAGTATAGGAGGTATTTTGTATTTATCCAACCAGCATTCCGTTAGAGTAATAAACATCGGTTCCAAGTTACACCGGTTCAAAAATAGTTCAAATTCATTAAAATTTTTATAAACACTTCTTATATTTAAAGTAATAATGAAGTTTGTAGTATCTTTGTTTGTCAGATAAAGGTGTGACTCATCGGGATTGCATGTGAACGATTGTGTCTTGGAGTAGTTGTCTATTTCAACCGATATTTTATTTAATAAGACATTATCCATAATTTTTATAATATGTTAAGGTTAAAGTGTTATAGGCATATGATCCCATTTTTACGCATATAGTTTGTAAGTTTAATTTAGAGAAAACACATATTTCTAACGCATAAATTATATCTATATAATAAGAAGGCTTCTGATAGGTCATTTTTGATACTTTGGTTAATTGTGTATATTGGGTTTTGATGTGAATTGAGGTGTATATATGATGTATATGTAAGGATGTTTTTATTTGTATGCAAATTAAAAGATTGTACTTTGATTTGAGTGTGTAAATTTTGTAATAATTGTTGTAAGATATGTAACTTGAGTATATTTGTAGGAATGAGTATTTAAACATTACATTAATTAAAAGTATTATAAAATAATATAAGAAAAAAATTAAAAATAATTTTAGCTTAACATCTAGTCACTTTTTTAGTTTTAGTTGATTCAATTGATCTTCGCTTTTAATCAGAATATACGATGCCCCTTCCTTCTTCCGGAGGTAGACCCTGTCATTGCTCATCCAACAAAATAGATATTCCTCTGTCTTTGCGAATTCCCTTGCTAGGTAAAACAGTCGTCTGTCTTTAGGGGTAAGATATTCGGAGATGTACAATGGTTTTGATTGACCTTTAATGCCCAAATTATTGCTGTTTAATTTTTGTGATGGGTTATTTCTATTAAATTTCTTGATGGCGTCTATAACAGTGTTTCTAGTTAATGTATTAGAAAATTCAACAATCATGGTTGAGTCAGTGGAGTCTTTCTTGCTCGGCAGACGAAAGGCGTCACGTATATTCTTTTGTTCGTCCTCTAGTCCAAGATAACATAACAAATTGGATGCCAGCAAGAACAAATCTTTTTTCTTTTCATTTATCTGTTTGGGTAGTTTACGTATTTCTAAACTAGTTTTACGTGAAATTCTCTGCAGTAAATCTACATTTTCCTCTAATAAACTAATTTTGAAGTTGACATTTTTAAATTCACTTTTTATTGATTCAATTTTCGACTGTAGTTCATTTATTTGTTCGTTCGTAAAATTCAACGACGTTTCTATGTCTTTATTTGTGCGCTGGACATTAGTCATTTTGGTGTCCATTAAAGAAATACGCTTTTCAATAGCCTCCAAGCGACTATTCTGCCTATCAGATAAGTCGGAGAATAATTTCGTAAGCATATCTCGCATCTCGGTTTTAAAATTTAACATTTCATCAGACTTGTCGCCCGATAATCTACGCCTTTTCTCGCTTCTAAAAGTTACATTACTATCATCATCGCCTGCCGTAGTGCATAGTTGTGAGTCAGATAATGTTCTAAAACTTGACGGTGGTGATCGATGCATTTTTTTTTATAGAGGGTAGATATAAAAAGACGTATGAATAACTTCTTGACAGTAGGATGGCGGGCTTTACGCATGCGCGTTCGATAGATCGTTGTCAAGCGGTGAATGAAATCCGATGATGACTCAGTAGCGGTACAAGGTGCTGAGTGTGAGAGGGATAGCGTATTTAAAGTTTTACTCACGATATTTCTTGTGAAGTACCAGGAGACTAGGATCCGCAAAGAGTTCAGTTTATGAACGTAGTACAGCGCGTTTGAATCTCCTATCGCTTGCTGCTATCCTATTATTATCGGCGTAATTTTTATGTTAAAATGAATTTAATTTACAATAATATCCAGCAACAAAAAACACGACTGTCGTGAATCGATCCAAGAGGGGAAGGGATAAAGCTGAAGAGTTTGTTTGTTTGAACGCGCTAATCTCAGGAACTACTGGTCCGATTTGAATAATTATTTCGGTGTTAGATAGCCCATTCATCGAGGAAGGCTATAGGCTATTTAATTATCATCACCAATCATCACGCTAAGACCAACAGGAGGGGAGCCACGCGGGTGAAACGGCGGAGCATTGCATGATAAATGAGAATACAAATTATAATTAACTATAATTAAATACACTAACTAAAACTTGAAGTATTATTTAGTAAATAAAATTTGTTACTCGAATTATATTACAAGTCGGCTGTCGAATCGAATAAATACGTGTTTTATCCCTATTAATATGGTAATGGAATAATTTATTTTATTAGCATTCCGGCACTTTATAAATCGCTGTAAAACGATAAGATTTTAGTATTATAATTATTTGTTTTCGCCCATTAATGAGATCTTGATTTAACGATTAAAAATAAACCTTTTTTATGGACACACTCTTTAGCATATTGAAACATTAAAATGATATATATAATGGTATTATAACACTTCATTTCAAATTGTTTGTTGATACAATTTTTTTTCTGAAAATACTCTAAATTATTTGTGAATTCCCGAATTTGTAAAATCTTTCACCAACAAAAAGCGACTTTATTCCCGACTCTTATCTTCTTCGTATTTAATGAATTGTATTTATGATGAGCGAAGCCCGTGTAAGAGATAAGTATAAGAGATAAGTAGTTTTAAATAAGTAAGCTGTCTAATAGTCAGTTAAATTTGAACTTTGGTATAGATTTTCAATAGTTTCAAATTGAGAATTAATGGGGATCGAGAAAAAGTAAGAAACTTTGATAATTGTGTTTTCTTTCGAACTGTGAGTAATGTTTGAGTGAAATAAGAAAGATATTATTCCAAGTTTGTAATAAAATACCATTTTATTAACTTGATAAAAACTTTTCTATATTTTAATGATTTAAATCGGGTTTTATGTTGATTATTTTCGGTAATAGGTAGCAACAATTAAAAAGTATGATACGGAATTAAAAATTTGGCAAATGTTGTATTTTGTAAATGTAGTAAGTAATCACAAACAGACATTAAAATGGAAAATTATAAATCAAACAAATATAATATGTAACATCTTTCTCTGTCTTAGTACATATTTTGTTCTCCGTTTTTAAAATAAGCTTTAAAAATATCTAGGTAAATTCTAAATCTTTTATCCAAATCTCGTGTCACAATGTTTGTCCTCAATGGACTCCTAAACCACTAAACCGATTATAATAAAATTCGCACACCATGTGCAGTTCGATCCAACTTGAGAGATAGGATAGTTTAAACCGCTAGTAGATTAGATAAGACACTGACATCACTTTGAACATAAATCATCAACATGTGATGGATAATAAATAAATTAAAGCCTGGAAATGTAAAATGTAATTTCTAATGTGTTTCAGTGAGGATTCACAGCTGGTAGAGCGTGTTAACTCAAACAAATTTAATTAAAGCAATCTAAATTAAACTTTATTAACTTTACAATTAGAGTTCATTTTACAATTTCAGAGTTTAATAAATTTTATTTGTAATGTATTCGAAAATGGTTTTACATGTAGAAACAGATTTTATTGAATGATATGATAATTGTTTTGAATATCTTATAAATAAATCCAAAATCTTTACTACTAACGCCGTGTAGTTTATCTGTTAATTATTCTTATTACATACGTTTTACCTGCAAAAATAACTACAAGCACTCAATGATTTTATTCATATACCTAAATTATTGTTGCATGCAACACTATGATACCACCTCTACCATACGTTCTTTCTTCCAGGTTGTCCAAACGTCGACTGGCCAGAATGGGCATGGCTAGAAAGTCGATTAGCAGCCAGAAGACCGCCCATAGAGTATATAGACCTGACCGACTGCAGTGGAGTGACTGACGCTGGGCTCTGTGCCTTGCTTCATACCTGTCCAACACTGCAGTACTTGTATTTGAGGAGGTGCACTCTAGTCACTGGTGAGAATTATCCCCTTATACATACAACTTACTTATTTGTTAAGAATAGGCTGCTTTGGACTACAGTGGAGTGACTGACGCTGGGCTCTGTGCCTTGTTACATATACATGTCCTACACTACTGCAGTACATATATTTGAGGAGGTGCACTCTAGTCACTGGTAAGAATAATCCTCTTATAAAAAGTATTAACAGTAAATAACAAGAATAGCCCCCTAACTTTTTTTTGTATCATGCCTGATTTACATAAGCTGTACATATATCAATTAATGTTTTTATCAAATGGAAACGTAATTAGCAGTAGTACTTTATTCGTTCAGTAGTTTCGGTAGGTATGAATTGAATTATTATTTGAATACGACCTAAGTAAGTAGTGAGTACGTAAGAACTTTGTCCAATATTTGTCTACGTAATGAATATTTTTTCGTATATTTTCTTATTAGTACAGGCAAATTATTAGCACTCAATTAATGGAGAGTTTGGCACATTTGTATGTATATCATAGTTCTTAAAACTAGAAAGTCTATTGTCTGGACAGTAATTGAAATCTGTGACATATATAATCTGTGACCTTGTAAAAAATATAGGACGATCCCGTTAGAAGTGTAGAATATTTCGTAATAAATGAAACCCTTTATTATTGTGTCCAATTCGAACTTGTGCCATTTGTTATTGACTTCAAAGTGCCACAGCCTCTAATTAAATCGTTCTTGTTAAGCAAAAGTTACTCCAGATTCACAGGAAATGAGCGAAGTTATAAATACCAATAATGGTTCATTTTAATGTTTAATTGATACAACTGTGAAATGTTTTACAGTTTTGAACAATAACAGGTTTTAGTTTCCCCAAATATATAAACTGTATTATTTTGAAACCTTTTCGTTTTCATTTTCATTTTGAGCGAAGATGGTGTAAACAAAGATTTAACTAATGATTTATTTACGTATAATGATGTAAATTGTAACATCACATGAAATTTACACTAGGTAGGTTCCTAGGTACTAGGTAGATAGGACTTACATTTCACAAACATTAAAAAAATAAACATTATTTATATACTTTGTGGTCTATGGTTCAATTTATATAACAATACAAGTAGGTGTGTTTTTATGTTGTGCATAGTACGCTGGAGGTTATGGTTTATCTATATTACTTGATTCAATAAAAAGATAAACAAAACTAATATAAAATGTTATCACTAATTATGTCCGTAAACATAACGAATAAATTGATGAATAAACTATGACATTTATGTAACATAAAATGTTATGTATTTCTATTTTCTTGATATTTTCAATATTTCAACAAAATGTTTAATAATAAAAAGACGTGTGTGTGGCACTCGGGGACTGCCGCGGTAAAGCTATTGCATAGCATGCCTTCAAGCCACACCTCCGTGCCCGTCGGAGTGGGGAGCGTGAGGTTTTTTCGTTACGGAATTTCTCGATTCGGTACACGCGCTCAAGGCCCGCGATAGACTGACTAACTCTAACTCGTGTTACAAATAGTTTAGTAGCGATGCCCTCTCTAGTACGTAGTACATAGTAACTCAATGATTCTTTATATATTTCATTTCACTTTGATCGTTATATAATACACATGAATTACCAAACAACATACGTACTAACGAACTTCAAGATTATCGACTTACTCCTATGAATGGTGTCAAATCAACATGATTTTAGTTGCTTCTTCAGCAAAAACAAGATGGCCATGTAAAAAGTACATAATAATACACCTCGATACAACAAGTGGGTTGTAATGATGACATGATGATAAACGAGGTACAAATGGCCGGTAATGTTGTATCTATCATTATCTATGAATGGGAATGACGAACTCGAGGTTTGTCTATGGTTTTTGAATCTGTGGTTAATGTACGTTTTAAAAATGTATTGTACTCAACTCCTGTCAAAAATTGTTGGGTTATATGATTTTGTATTCCTATTGTAACAGACGATACTAATTGTGTATGAAATCCTAAATAGTTTAGCATTATTTTTATACAGATTGGGATAGTAGAGAAAAACTCTATATAATTCCACAGTCGTAAATCAAATAAATGTTTCGAATCCAGTATTTTTTTGGTTAAATACGAAAAGTAATATTTAACTGTTGTCGGTCCAATTTGGCAACACACCAATTATTCAGAACAAAAGACATAAAATTGCTATTTTTTTCTTTATTTATACCCTCTTTACCATAGATACGACAAACTAAATGATTCGGTATATTTCGAAATCATTTGCTGTATTCCCAATACACAAGTTGTAGTGAAAGATACATATACCTGAGTTTCTACAGCTCATATGCAAAAGAAATATCTAGTAGGCATGATTCAATCAACTAAAAAAACTTGAACGTTTAACAAATCAATGTGTGAAGTATCAAATAAAATTTATTACCTTAATTATAGATAATATTACGGTATATAGTAAAATAATAACATCTCTACATTTCAAAACCAGTAAAATACAGGAGCAGATTATGTTTATAAGTATGTACAGTGAAACTTGGTTAAGTGGTACCTGGATAAGTGAGAAACCTCCATAACTGGAACTCATGCTGAGGTCCCAACACTTTGGCACTGAATTACCTCTGTTAGTGGGACGAGATAAACCTGTATATCTGGGATTTGTTCTTTCGATTTATCATCATAGTTACCTCTATAACTGAGACAGCGAGTAAATTTTATATGCATAAACCTCTGTAACTGAGATAACATTGTTTGTTTACTCATTCTTATTCTAACCACAAATTCCACACGTAATTCCAAGTACGTAAGTACAAATTTTGAGCTTCAATTACCTTCAGTTTTAGTTTCGCTTTACTATCATACAGATGTTTATTTGAAAAATGTCAAATTATTATTGGAACCCTCTGTAAATGAGACAGATATTTCTTTATACCTGTATATCTGAGACACTGGGTAAGTGGAATACCTCTATAAGTGAAACGACATTGCCGGTCCCTTGATGTCTCACTTAACCAGGTTTCACTGTACTATTATAAATTATGATTTGAGAGCAAAATGACCTTTGGCTTAAATGCCAAAGTTTATAATATTTTATTGAATTATGCATCATCTCTTTATTATGACAAGAATTGATAATAGAAGGAATATAAAGGCTAAATATGGAAGTAAATAAAGCATAACTTATGAGTCAGTTCATAAATAGCATTTCGAGCACAAACGAATAGATTTATCTTATAGATGGATTGAATAGCAACTTCAGTAAGATGTTGATGATTAAATCTGACGTTCAATAAAACAACGAAATGAAAAAAAAAATAATTTGATTTTTCAAATGTATTCTCTAATGCTTCGCATTATGAGTCGTGCAATATGCAGTATGCTATGCCAAATAATCATAAAACATGCCTTCTTACTTTTTTTGTGAATAAATTAGTTTTGGAACATCGATTAAAATTTCTTCTTATTTATACATTAAAAATGCGTTTAAGCTATTGAAAGTGTAGACCTGCAGCATAAATGTAAAGGAAAAAGAAAGAATTCTAAACATTTAACAGAATATTTATTTAATTATAGTAAAACAGTTTTATAATTATTTCCTTTTGCAATTTCAGATGCAGGCGTCCGGTGGGTACCCTCATATTGTGCGCTGAAGGAACTGAGTGTGTCCGATTGCACGGGGGTCACTGACTTCGGACTGTATGAGTTGGCCAAACTGGGCCCTGCGTTGCGATACCTTTCTGTAGCCAAATGTTCACAGGTATGTATTAAGGTTCGATCGCACTAGCCCTAACTACATTTGCCGATATCAAATTTGGCCGTGGCGCGTAGTCTAGGGGTCGCGTATTGCATTATATACCTCATACAATTTCGTAGAGAGGATATTAAAAGCTATGTCGCTCCGAGTCGCTTCGCTGCAGCGTAGTTACGCCTAGTGCGGTAGGACCCTTAGTTTAAAGAAAAAAAATGTTGTGTGGTTTTATGAAACCACGGCAATAGTGAAACTGTTCGAACGGTTCCGAACACTGCTTTGTGTAGCGCATGTCGCGTGACGGTCGGCTGCCGAGTAGGTATACCTACTCGGCAGCCGCGATACACGCGACATGCGCTACACAGACCAAAAAGTTTGAGACGATGTAATAAAAGTTTCACTTTAATAATATATTGGTTGTAATAATGTAACATTTGGAGTAAATATAGAAGAATGATTTAATATGTACGTAGTTATTTGTTTGAGTAAAAAGATATACATATTTGTTATTGATATATTTTCTCAGTTAATACTGTTTGCGTTCAATATAAAGTTATTTGTCCAAAATAGATCTACATTTTGTAGATTATACCGTGTGAATTGAGTTTGTACACTTATAACTGTTCGCCCTGGCTCCGCCTCAGTTGTATTAAATTATGTACAGTCCGATTCAAACTTAATGGCGGCTCAGAACATCGAACGATCTGATGCGCAGAAAACAATCTTAGATATTACCGGAACGTTAAGGGTTTGGATACCTGCGCGCACATGCATTCGCAACTAACTTCCGAACCGCCATTAAGTTTGAATCGAACTGTAATAATTAGATATTTTGTATCTAGCAATATTTTTTTAATTATGAATGAAGTGTGTAGACGCACGTAGACGTGTGTCATTTGTGTGTGCGTGTGCGTTTACATGGGCGTATGCCGTATGCGTATATGCGCGCACACTGCTCTGTTAGGTTTATACATACACGTGTGTGTGTGTTTGCATCTGTAAGTACATACTATCTCTACTCAGGTATCGGACTCAGGCGTGCGCACGCTCGCGCGGCGCTGCTACAAGCTGCGGTACCTGAACGCGCGCGGGTGCGGCGCGCTCGGTGACGACGGCGTGGAGGCGGTCGCGCGAGGTTGTTCTCGCCTGCGTGCGCTTGATCTTGGTGCTACGGACGTATCTGAGCAGGGCTTGCAGGTAATACTAGCGGTTTATTCTGGATTAGCCTGTGGTACATTTATAGTACTCAGGGATCACGTACAAATCCAAATCAATTATTCAAATCGGTCTAGTAAGTCCTTATATTAAACAAACTCAGTTATAAATAGTTTTATAAATTAATATAGAAGTGTTACCTACACTTCTATTTCGCTTTTTTGGGCAACCGAACTGATAGGTTATCTGTAATGTAGCGACCGCTACACCAACATTTGCAGAGGTAATTAAAAGACGCTATTTTATAATGAGCCTAGAGCTAGACAATTCATGAAACAATTATTGATTTAAGCAGTATCGATACACAGTTTGACACAGACATTCACGAACATTAATTATTATTTAACTCAAATTAAATAAACATACATCGAAAATAAATCTGCAAATTTTTTACTAATATTTTTAATTCCAGATTCTAGCCCGCTGCTGTCCTAACCTCAAAAAGTTAGCGCTACGGGGCTGTGAATTAGTCAACGACGATGGCCTCGAAGCAGTAGCGTATTATTGCCGAGGTCTGACCCAACTCAATATACAAGATACTCCAGTGACCCTACGTGGTTACAGAGCAGTGAAAAAGTATTGCAAACGGTGTGTCATAGAACATACCAACCCGGGATTTTGCTGAACTGTGGCATTCAATGGACACTTAGAGGCTTTTTTGTGGCGATGATTTATGAATGTACATACGAATACGTGAGCTTAATAGTAATGTGTTGAGATGTTTTAAATTGACAGCATTATGCAGTTCAGTGAATAGGATCTTTATTGTGTTATCTGTGGTGTTTGTGACGTTATTTGAATTTTTTGCTATCTGTGGCGCGTTGACAGTTAAAAAAGGAACTTTTTAAATGGTGCTTTAGAAATTACTCGTTTGTAAATTGTATTCATAAAATAGGACAGGAATGTGTAAAAATAAATATGATTTATTTTTAAATGGAATTTGTAAATATTAAAATCCAAATTTATTGTTAACTTAGATATTATTTGATAAATATATGTTTGTATTTGATTCCTTTAACTATGCATTTATTATTAAAAGATGAATTAATACTCTAGAGGAATATAAAACAAAAAATACTTCAGCTATGTTCAGCATCATTGAGGTATTATTATAGAGAGGACACCACGAACAAAATATGTGCGCGGCGCGGGGTGGCTAGTGAGTTTTTCATCACTTTGTAGATATTTTGCCTCTTATTACTTAAAAATTAAAACCAATCAATGTAACAAATAAATATTGTTTATCTTATTAAAAAAATATAAATAAACTTATCAATTAAAACCAATCAATGTAACAAAAAAAAATTAGTTTGAGACGATTGACTCTAACTAGTGTTACAAATAGTGTAGTAGCGATGGCCTCTCTAGTACTACGTACATAGTAACTCAATGTTCAGCATGGACTAAATTACATAATAATACACATTTCACCTAGAACAAAATACTAACTTATAAATCGTATAGATATCAACTGACATCGCTTATAAGTTGTAATTTTTATCAAATTGTAACCAGTTTAAGGACACATTTAGAAAAATATGCAAGATCATTACGACGTATTTTGTAACCTATAATATTCCAATATTACACCATGATAGATATTTTGTTATGGAGAGCACGACTAGGGGTCGACCCTCGTTGATTCGATTTATTCGAAAAACCGGAAAATATATTTGAGGTGAATTGATGTAATAAGGAGTCAAAAATTTTAAGGGAATTTTCTTTGGCAAACGTGACAAAAGTTTTTAATCTTTTATTTGTTATTATTCTAAACTACACGAACTATAAGAAGGTTCTACTGCTGAGTAAAATTCATAAAAAATATGAGACATTATTCGTCTTAGCTGTATGTACGTATAGTCAGGACTCTTTTCAAGATCTCTTTTTTGCAATATAATAAACTATTCAATTTAACATTTCTTTATATTCAATTTCTGTAGAGACATGCAGTTACTATTAATTTTCATTTTTCATTTATTTTCACTATTCATAAAATAATTTACCTTTTTCATTCAATACAAATTAAATAATCATAATAACTTTAAGTTCATTTTCCCCAAGTATCTTCAGCTTACAAAGCGATTAAAATTGCGAAGTTTCAACGATCTTAATTAAGGAAGAAAATACCTGACGACTACGAAATTTTTCCTGACAGGATTTGCGTTTCAATTTGATAAAAAAATATTAAACGAAAAAAGGATCTTGTTACGAAGTTTGGTTGATAATTATATTTTAAAAACCTTCCTGTTTCGTAAGGAATGGCGCTCATTGAAATATTACAAATTGTTTTTAAAAATAATTATATAACTATATAATAAAGTAAATAAACCAAAACAATAGTCTGAAATTAAAATATGATTGCAGATTCCTAATAAATAAATAAATATTTCAGGACAATTTTCACACACGGCACGATCTGATCCCATACTAGGCTTTCGCTTGTGTTATGGAAACCAGATGGCTGATAAACATACATATATAATTTTAAATAAATTAAATTAATATTTAAATAAATACTATTGATAATAAAATATTTATATACCTAGATTGCATCGCCTACATAAATTCAATTGAGTTACTATAAATAAGTTGTATATTTACACAAACTTTCAATAAATTCGTTGGACTTTAGATTGGATCGTCGACCCTTTCGTTTGTTTGCAGCAAATTTGCCGCAATTAACTCTGAAATTAAGATAAGTAAACAGTCTGTAATAAAAATACTGCTACCTGGACGTTTGCCCAGCTTGCCAAATTTAACTAATCATTACATGTAAATAAAAATACATACTTAATTTAAGGTTTACTTCAAAATTATCTATGATAAAATCTATGATTTGGTAACAGCTAATAAACAAAACATTCCAATCACATAATTTACACATACATACATATATAATGTTGTGTTCATTTTACTATTCAGATATCCACGTCTATGTGTACTACGACCCTTATACAGTAATTACGGGAAAATGCTTGTTATCAGTACTACTATTACGGTAAAGGCTGGAAGGCTTGTATAAAGGTTTGAACATTTTGTTATCATTTAAATCTTTCCACTGTTCTCGTTACATCTTATAATGAAACCCCATTTATTTGGGCTTTACATAAGAGAGGTAATTAACCAATACACAATTTTTTGGTGCGAAACTAAATGATGTGTATAATTTTATTTTTAAAGGGTATAAATACTAATGACAAATTGATTTTCAAAATTGTAAGCATAGATATTATAAATTTTTAAGTGGTTTTTTATTTATAATCCAATTCTGAAAACTAGTAAAATTAAATAATTGGAAAGTACACCACACGACACCAAGATAACGATAACGAACAAAATTATATGCTGTCCGAGGCGAGCTCTACATAAAAACTAAATTATTTAAAATAGACTCGTACCTATTTGTTTCTTGATATCAATAGTGTTTAATGAAAACTTTTGTTATTGTATTAAAATTAATTTGTCATATGTTTTGAAATATGTCAACGTTTCTAAGAACGTTAATTAAGTAACTTTACAATTTAATTGGTAAGTAGTTAACATTTATTTGAAAACAATGCGCTGAAGTTTCTATTGAAAAAAAATCTATAATATCATAAAAATTATTTGTCTTCGATTTGAGCGCGTCACACACGGTGAAGATACTATAATATTTTATCTTAAGATACTGTAATATTTTATATTACAGTATCTTAAGGTATCCGGTATCAGCGTTCTGATCATCATTTCATTCTCTTTGTCATTGATACCGGATAAAATATTATAGTATCTTCACCGTGTGTGACGCGCTTTAGTTGAATTAAAATTGTGCCATTGATAATATTTTTTTTTATTTTCTACATGTAGTGTCATTTTTGATACTTAGATATTTTTTATAAGTTGTAAAATATGGTCTTACTGAATAAACTTCCAAGAGATTTATTTAAAAGTAACAATAATAACGAAATTTATTTTGAATTGAAGAAGATCCCTTTTGAAATACGTTTAAAAGTTTATACTTTTCCTATGTATAATTAAATATTAAATATTATTCGTAGGATCCCGGCAATACTGCTTCTAAGAACTAGTTTAAATTGTATATATTGTAAAAATATTGTTTGTTTCATTATGTATACTTTTAGTATTTGTAAATATGTTAATGTATGTACCTAGACTAAAGTTTTGTAGAAAACGTGTAATTAATAGATATCTTGAAAAGATAATAATTTTGTAACAAATTGTTTATTTTAAGATTGCCATTGTTGATTGAGGTATTAATAAATTATAATTTATGGAAAGCGTGTGTGATTTTTATTTATATACTTTTTTAATTTAAATTTATGAATGAATCCTAGATATTTGGTTGGATTTATTCCAAATACTCCGTAAAACATACCTGCTAAGTGGTCCGGAAGATATGCCTCCGAGTGAGCGCACTCTGAATATTTTGTTATGTGTGTATTATCTAAATAAGTAAGACTAAAGATAATATTATACCAAGATAATACTAAAAGATTATCCCGACATCGTCTGGGTTAAAAAACTATCTAAATAAATCAATTATGAATATACCTACTATCTGACGGAAGAAGGGCCCCAAAGGCTATTTTTAAAAAGAGTGACGCCAGCAATTCTGACGTCACCATCATCAGGGCAGACGCTCATACTCGAAGTAGAACGCCCGTAGGTATTTTTACTGCCTTTTTAATCTACGTGGAAATTATAGAGAGAGCTCCGAACGCTCCGACGGCCGGCGAGTGAATGTGCTCTGTGCCGTCGGTCGCTCGTATTTAAAGCAAACAATGACTCACAAGAATTAGTTTGAGTGTTGCCACTCGAATTTTTACAATGAATTTTCATCAGTTTTAACAAACATTACTTAATTATTTCGTTAATTTAATTATTTCATTCGTGGTTGATTAATGAATCAACCACTTATTTAAAAAGATCAAAGTAAACTTTAGCTAGTTATAATTATTTAGTAGTTTGAGGGTAGTCGTTTATCGTCGTTGCGCCGACACGGCCATACTGACAGGCGGTGCGCGCTCTGCACCAGCCTCGTTGTAAATGTCTCGTTGTAAAAGCAGGTCACTAATGCGCTGGACTGACCAAGTGAAATCTGCTATAGGAATTTGTGTATCAGACTGCACCAGACAGTCTAGTAACAGGAAGACATGGCGGGAGATCGTGCGGAAAGCTGTGTCCGCCTCCACTACCAATGTGGATGTCTCAACGTGACCACGACCACTCTGCCAAGAGTGAATCGACAAAGAAGAAGAGAACGATTCTCAGCGTATTTTGTGTCGGTTCTCGGAGAGTCTCGAAGGTTCTCGTAGATTTCTCGGAGGTTCTCGTAGATTTTAAGTCTAACACGGCCATACTGACAATCGTACGTCCTCGTACGCCTTTTCTCGTATTACAACACTACGGTAGTTCATCTCGGGATTTCAAAAACACACTGCCTCGGCCACACTGACCTTTCAGAATACTGAACACTCCACATGACAGACACAGTCCGTTCGCGTATCATGTGATCAACACCTACTCATTTGTGATATAGGCAGATTCTCGAAGGTTCTCGTAGATTTCTCGGAGGTTCTCGTAGATTTATGCTTATCACAAAGAGAGGCGCAGCTCAGATAACACACACAATTCCTTCGATGAACTACACTCCCGTTACAATTATCCACGTAACAAACTTTTACTTTACACAACGCACGAAAAAACACAAACGCCAGTATGCCGTTACAAAACTACGTAAACGTTAACATTTAAAAATAGAGAGCTTGAATTCTATCCCACTTCTGATGACGGAAGAAGGGCCCCAAAGGCTATTTTTAAAAAGAGTGACGCCAGCAATTCTGACGTCACCATCATCAGGGCAGACGCTCATACTCGAAGTAGAACGCCCGTAGGTATTTTTACTGCCTTTTTTAATCTACGTGGAAATTATAGAGAGAGCTCCGAACGCTCCGACGGCCGGCGAGTGAATGTGCTCTGTGCCGTCGGTCGCTCGTATTTAAAGCAAACAATGACTCACAAGAATTAGTTTGAGTGTTGCCACTCGAATTTTTACAATGAATTTTCATCAGTTTTAACAAACATTACTTAATTATTTCGTTAATTTAATTATTTCATTCGTGGTTGATTAATGAATCAACCACTTATTTAAAAAGATCAAAGTAAACTTTAGCTAGTTATAATTATTTAGTAGTTTGAGGGTAGTCGTTTATCGTCGTTGCGCCGACATATCTAATAATGAATTTAAAACAACGGTCGCAACGGTCTTTTTGAGTTCAATCATAATTCCTGATTGATACTGTGAAATGATAGATCGTAAAACTATGTTATAACGAATCAATAGCGCTTCTAGAAGAAGTCTAATTGAATAAATAAAAGTTTGAGTTTGCGTTTGAAATGTTTAATGAGGTTCCTCAAAGGTTATTTAAAACTCGACACACAACTAAGTGTACTTATAATATTATAAATGGTACTATCTACCTTGGTATAATTTTATCAGTTTTAGTTACGTACGTAGTAAAAAGTTACTGTATTATACTCGTTCAAGGAAAGCAGAGTGCCCAAAATAAGCCACTTGAAATATAATCTTTTATCTAGCCGTATCGGCTGATAACTGAATACACAGTACATAGGATAACCATCTAAAACTTCTAACAATATGTCCGTTGTTATTTTTATTGAAAACTAGCTTTCCGCCCGCGGCTTCGCCCGCGTTTTCAGAGAAAAACCCGTTCCCGTAGGATTTTCGGGATAAAACCTATCCTATGTCCTTTCTCGGGTATCAAAATATATCTGTACCAAATTTCATGCAGAGTGGTTCAGTAGTTCAGGCGTGATTGAGTAACAGACAGACAGACAGAGTTACTTTCGCATTTATAATATTAGTATGGATTGTGTTTGTGAAACCCCAATACGAAGTCATTTACCTAGAATATTAAAGGAAACTTTACATACAGGCTGTTAATTTATATTATTATCAGTATAATACCATGTAGGTTGTGCCACGTGACGTCGAATGGTGCAATTCTATTGGTCGATATTTGGGTCGGAAAAATAATCTTAGATGTTAGATATTCATTGACTGTGTACCTACTGTAGACAACAATATTAAACCTAGTATTTCTAGAGCCTATTATTCTGATACAGAAGCTGTAATATAATTGGCTATATAATTGCCGAGTGCATCAAAATATGTTCAGTAGTTTGTTTGACAAAAATATATTAGGTACATATTGAGCCTGAAAAAACCTAAAAGATTGTTAAATTACATCTTAAGAGTTTATTTCAATTCTATTTCACATTGTTAGATGCAATTATAATAACTCCGATCAACTTGAGCAATAATCGAAGCAAGAAAAGTAAACGAGATTTATTCCACGCTTATTATAAGGTATACATTTTCCAGGATTAAGGCCTCACTTATATTGGCACTTAATAATGTTTTTACAGATAATAATAAAACAAAAACTTGTATGAAACAAAAAGTAAAATATAATCATATCATTAGACCGTTAACCTATTTGTGGTAGTAATGAGTTAACAAAAATGTAGTATTTCTCTTTCTATTGTTTTAGTCTATTACAAACCAACGGTATTTTTCAGAGAAATTTTAATTTTCAGAGAAATTTTAATTTTAATATAATAGATATGATTGTATTGCAATACCTGCATAATAAGGTGGCTAATATGTAAAAATGTATTGGTATCCAATAAATTATTTGAATTTGAAAAAATTGCAACGCATTAAATAATGTTGTATAAAAAATAACTTCCTCTAGAACTTAACTTCATGTTATTTTATCTGTACATTCTAATTTCAGCTTTACAAAATAAAGCGGGAAAATTTAAGCATCCTCGTATTTTTCTACACTTTACGACACGCTACAAAATATATTATTCCAAAACAACGATTCTACACTGAGGTTTATTTATGGTAATGTAGAATGCAAATAACATATTTAAGAAAATAATGGTTTTATATAGAATTCAATTATTTTTCATAGTTATAATACAAAGGGGAAAGCCTCGAGGAGCGGCTATAAATAAATATATATCTAATATATATTTAAATAGATTACAAAAATTACAAAAACTGGAATAATTATATTCTCTACATAAGCACACATCTATTTTTACCCGACTACGGCAAAGCAAAAGGAGGGTTATGATTTTGACAGGCTATGTATGTATGTATGTATGTATGTATATATGTATGTATGTATGTATGTATGTATGTTCATCTGTTCCCTCGTAACTTCTAAACTACTTATCAGAATTCGACAAATGACATATCATTAGAAGCGTCTTAATTGTCCGCTGGTTATAGGCTATATGGGGTTTCACAAAATCTAATGTGGCGCCCTCTAGCGGACAAAACATACAGAGTAAAAAAATAAAGTTAAGATAAATATGCCGTGTTTGGTAATTTCATTCATTTGAAAGCTTTTTACTTGCACATTTTGAATATATATATATTAAGTACTAGCATTTGCTTGTGACTTTACCTGTATTCATGGGCTGATTGCATATAATTCACATCTTTTCGTTCATAGCTTCTTTATTAGTTCATCAATTTAACTTTTGTTTTATACTTTTTCAGCGTCGTTTTTTGTCGTAGTTGGGTTTTAGTTGTTTTACTTTTTATCTTGTTATTGATTGATATCATTACAAATTTTAAGTTCTGTCAAGTTTACTTATTTCTTTTTGCTTATCACGTATTAAATACCTACTTAGCTATCATTTATTTCTAAATATCTTGTCGCTCGCGGCTTTGTTCGGTTTTATATAAATTATAGTCCAAAACTTTTCTTGAGAACCTCTCCATCTAATAAATAACATTTTAATAATGTTCAGACTATCTTTTACATACAAGCTGTACGTACCTACGTAGATTGAAAACGTACCAACTTTCGCCCAGAAAGATAAATATCTACAGAAATCAAATTCACTACCCTCATAGAGTCATATATTGCTAATTGAATAGATGTAATGAAGCAAATAAAATACTCTAATGGTGGCCATTAAACTGGCAAATTAGCTGTCTGTGGTCCTTGTTACTAATTTGAGGTTAATTTTATATTATGTATCTAATTTATTTTAATTAAATTGGATGATTTTGAAAGCTTAGAACGTTAAATGTAACACACTTATTCAAATAAATAAGTATGATAATATTATAAATAGGTGAAGTTGAGAATTTTGTGGGATCCTATTGTGAAAATTATTTCAACTATTCAGGAAGGATATTTTCAAATGAAGCAAGAAGTGAAGCTGGGGCAAATGGCTAGTTATAATATTACGACAGATCTAATAATTATTTAAACACATGTATTGTCAAAGATATTTTACGCTACTTTTAATCAGAGCAAAAAAAAAACTAATTTGTTGTGATCGAAGTTGTGCGCATTCTCTAGTCTAATGAACTTTGTACTTCCTCTGTGATTAAGTCTGAACTAATAAATTTTTATCATACCATAGCTAAATTTTTGCGCAATGATTCTTTCATTTATAGATATCTTAAAAATAATGGATAAAAATAGTAAATATCATAAGATAATACAAATTTAATATCAGTAATTGAATCATATTAGGGATTTGAAAAGATTAAATAGATACCTACTGGCGCTAAATCAAATAAGTACAAAGTTTGAAACCTATGAAATCTTCGCTAGCTAGTCGAAATTCGGCGAAAAAATTCGGCAATTCCGATGAAATACATAAGAAAACTCCAACTCAAACATTTATTTATTCAATTGGACTTCTTCTCGAAGCACTTTTGAATCGTCATGACATAGTTTAACCATTTACCACTGACGTGTAATCAAAACGCGTGGAAGTAATATTTTTAACAGATAATAATATAAATGGCATAGGGAAATGAGTATACCAGGGACTTAACAAAATCCCTGAGGGTATACCTACTACGAAATCTCAAATATTATTGTTAATTACATCTTTTGTATGAAATGTTTAGGAAAATCGCGACGATATGAAAGCATTTGTATAATTATGACAGATGGCACCGTTTATCACAGACGAGGCTCTTAATTAAACGGCTGATTTAGCTACTTGAAACATATCCAAATCACGTTCCTTACTGTTAGATTGAATATCTAAATATCACATATTTTTTAATATGCCGGTAGTATAAAGGCGTCGTTTAATAAAGCGGCTAGGCTCTAAATTAAACGACTATTTGATAACAAACTGTTGGCAGTATACATATAGTCACTGTAGACTTATACACCCCTCTTTCGGGGGTTAAAAAGTAATTAGACGAGACACAATACTGCAATATAATATCTAGATATAAATTAAATACTGGGACCTTTTTCATTTACAAACAATGTTATTTGTATACCGCCTTAAAATTGCGCTGTGTAGAATAAAATGTACGAATTGTATTTAGAATTGCTTTCACCATTTGAATTGTAAAACGTAATTTAAAAATATGCCAATGATTTTAGGAAAGTCTATGTTTTATTGTATGTTATGGATAAACACAAAAAAACGCTTATGATGTGATTTATAAGTATTGTCCTTAATTTTGTATATTTTTAACATAAGTCTTATAATACAGGATGTTATATTATAGGCAATGGTAAAAAAATAATATTATCCATACAGTATGTATTTTTATAACTTTACCATGTAAAATATGGAATAATTATAGAACATTTATACAGCTACGTTTATATCTGAAAATCTCAAAGGTTAGATATAAATCATTATTACATAAACATTCTGCATAAACTAATAAATTCGATTGATTTATTTTGATATCCGTATATTAATAATTCGTCCTTGAAACCTGAAATTAAGTCACAAAAGTGTCCTTATACACTTAAACTGTTTAAAAGCAGAAAAATGACGACTAGGCCAAATATAGCGTAAAAGTGAAGTCCCGTGTCCCAAGTAGGGTAACGGGCACGGGGCACATGCATTATGCATTAGGGTTGTTGAGGATTCCTCTTCCGCTTCCTCATAATGCGGAAGTTCCGCAATATTTTGGGTTCCTCTACCGTTACCGCATCCTCAAAAATGAAAATAAAAAAATCCTCTTCCGCTATCGCTTCCTCAAAATTTAGAGGAAATTTATGAGGATGCCGATCCGATCGGGCGGCGAATTTACAAAGCCTATTTAAACTAATATATGTATGTATTTGAGTTACGAGTCGGACTCTACTAACGAACAAGAGTAGAGTCTTACCGCCATATTTATATCTGCGCCTAACACTTATCCCTAAACATAATAATATAACATTTTCTCTCATACTCAGAAGAAACATATTTTACCAAAGATATCAAAATGATGAATCGAATGTCAAAAGTCATTTTAAATTAAAAAACAAACAAGTTGTTTAAGCTTACATAATATCTACCAGTTAGTTTATTTTTGTCGAAATCGCCTAATTTCGCTTCTGGCACTGAGATGAGATAGGTTTTTTCGAGTAATATGCATAAACAAAAGCTCATCTGAGTCCGGCTCGTGACTCAAATAGTACTTAGAGGCTTTGTAAATTCGCGATCGGGCGAGTTAACCTCCCCCTAACCCTAAAACATCAATATGTACAGACAGGAGAATGGCTTTTGTTTTAATTTTAAAAGTTTTTGTTTTTTAATTTTGATTATAATTTCCTATCATCCTCATCCTCATCCGCTTCCTCTTCCGCTTCCTCATCCGCATCCTCTTCCTCAAAAAATATCCTCTTCCTCATCCGCATCCCCTAAATTTGTGTGTGAAAATTCCTCTTCCTCCTCCTCTTCCTCATAATCACTTCCTCAACAACCCAATTATGCATACATCTGTTTCACTGATCGATTTTCTTTAGGGACAAGTAGGTGATCAGCCTTCTGTGTCCTGCCAGACCGAGACAATTTTTTTTCTTCGTCTCCACCGGGAATCCTAGGAGTCGGTCCTACAGTTTTTAAGTAATTTTTCAGCATTAGTTAAACATTGCCGTATTGGCTTTTTTGTAAGATAAGGTCATCATAATTTATTTAAGAAAAATAGACTAATTTACAAACTTTAATCACATTTTCCAATATATTTTACTGTTACCATAGTACCTAATTAGAAGGAATTTGGACACCTGCAGATTATTATCAAAAACTGTTGTGCAGATTATATTAAATTATAAGATAATAGAGATCTTTTATCAAAATTAGATTATGATGTGTAATGTTACTAAAAATATGTTATAAATTTATCAATATACAATCTTTTCGTCAGTTGATTCGTCCGCTTTATACGAAATACATATATAGGTATTGAAATATTTCTCGGGAACCACTTTATCTATTACAAAAAAACTGCATCAAAATACGCTGCGTAGTTTTAGAATTAGATATGTACATTATGTACACCACATTTTATGAATTTTGGTTCGTTAATAAATCGTCTGGGCCAACAGATTATTTATTCATACTTTTCTTTTATTAAATTATGAATCGAATTACGAAGTTAGTTTACCTGTCTTATTTGGAAAGGATCTTCAATCTAGTTATGTTACCTATATGTCTTTCACAATAATAACTCAAGAGACAAAGTTTCGTACGAAGTAATTATTTATTAGAAGGATAAATAAGTTCGTGAGTTACCCTTGTCACTAACAGTTATTAAATCAATACAATACAACACAAAATTCTTTATTTAACACACACATACAGAAGAAAAGAAAAAGAAAAGATAAAACCATATAAGATAGGTACAACATGTTAAATAGGCGGCCATATCGCTTTCAAGCGATCTCTGCCGGGCAACCTTTGGATAGGATTAGTTTTATGAAATAGAATAAGATAGAGATCAAAATTCTTGTACAGTTTTTTCTTCGATATATATTCACGGTTTATCCAATCATTGTATTTTAATGAATTAAAGGTATAAAAAATTATGAATAGATTATTGAAAGTCTTTGTTTCAACGAAATAATAATAAAGTATTGGTTTATAAATCTAAATGAATGTATTAAACAGATTAACAGTTATTTTTAAAATTGTATTAGAAATAATTTTGAGTTTATTTTAAGATTATTGAGTGAAAAAACATATTATATAATATAAAAACATAATAGAGTTACGTAGAAAATACAATTGTTATGAAATAATAATCATGATTAAAAAATTTCACGGCTCTAGACATTTAAATAAGATAAGGAACCTTATTTGAATGTCTGAGAAATTCTCAAGATTACGTTTTAAGCTAAATCATCTAAAGCGTAATTTTATAATAATAAATGTAGTAAACATTAAAAACACACTTTTTTCACACTTATTTTTTTGTAGTTTCGGAAAATAAGATAATCATGAAGTTATTGTATTGACACCGATCCTTGATAAGTGTACAAAGTTGGAATAAATCTGTCCATTTAAAGTGAGTCCAAATAGACTTCAAAATAATTGGTTACATACAAACGTACAAACATATATGTGAAGCTAATATATACGAGTGTTAAAAACCTAAAAAAAACACGCTTTTATAAGACAAACTCATGAAATTCTTGCAAGTAAAATTATTTTAAGTTTAAATTAAATCAGTCCATTTGAAGTGTGTTAAAATCGACTAAAGGAGTCGGTTACATACAAGCCAAATACAAACATACAGGTGTATCTAATATAAGGCTAAAAATAGTTTACAGAAGACACGTTTAATACGGTCAAGTGGTACTTAAGATTATTGGCTGAAGATCTCCGTTGCGAGAATCATTGATTAGCGATAAAGACTGTTGTATTGTCATTACAGTAAGATATAGTTTGTTTTTGTGTCCAATACAAGTAGACCGGGAGATACTGACACAAAATTTCGAGTCATTTGTAACAGGATGGCGGTTCTACAGGGTTCTTAGTACGCAATGACAAAAAGAAAAATGATGGTGTGAACGCTGGTACCGGCGGCTTAGTCGCGTGGGCGTTAGTCGAACTCGTCGGAAAATAGCGAAAGTCAAACGATTTGTAACAGTATGGCACTTATTTTTCCTGTAATTTTGAGGATCGACAAATATAAATACAAAATTTCAAAGATCTAGGTGTTGGAAATCTTCATTTATATAAATTAATAATAAATTTATTTTTCAAGTATGACAGCACTTTTTCCCCCTACTAGAAGTATGGCAAATATAATAATGGTCACATTTTATCAAATACTCTCCAAAAAGCCAAATGCAATACTGGTACAAAAAGACAGGCGAAATAAAAAAAATTTGCAGATTTTCGGCGGTATGGCGACCGTTTGGAATCGTCCGAAAAGTATGGCATGGCGATTTTCGTAAATGGCTGCACGACGATGGTTACCTGTGCAAAAGTTAGCTTGGTACAAATGGTTGAATAATTGTTTTTTTTAAATCAACACATTCGCGTCGGTATGGCGGGCTGTAAGTCATACCGGAAAAGTATGGCATGACACTACCGCCTACTTCTTTTTTATGGGCTATCGGTAAATTCTAAAATTTTTGTGTTACAAATCGTTTGACTTTCGCTATTTTTCCGACGAGTTCGACTAACGCCCACGCGACTAACCCACCGGTACCAGCGTTCACACCATCATTTTTCTTTTTGTCATTGCGTACTAAGACCCCTGTAGAACCGCCATCCTGTTACAAATGACTCGAAATTTTGTGTCAGTATCTCCCGGTCTAAAGGTATAGCAAAATTATTGTATTCCATATGCATTGAAATTAATTACTTTTAGTTAGTCTTGCTAAAGCTTGATTCTATAATTATTATAGATAGCTAGGTTTCCGCCCGCGGCTACGCCCGCGCATTAAAAGAAAAACCCGTACAGTTCCCGTTCCCGAGGGATTTCCGGGATTGTGTCATTTTCCCGGGATAAAAAGTAGCCTATGTCCTTTCTCGGGTATCAAAATATCTCCATACCAAATTTCATGCAAATTGGTTCAGTAGTTTAGGCGTGATTGAGTAACAGACAGACAGACAGAGTTACTTTCGCATTTATAATATTAATATGGATTTTGGTTTAATTTATGTAGTACCTAGTTATGGAAGATTTAAACGGCGAACAGTAAATAAATATTTAGAAAAAAATCATACCATATCAGGATTAAAGGTTGTCTTTATTGGTATAGTTAAAGATAATCAAAACTCACATATCCGAACTCTAAGTAGCCCAAGTTTACTAGTGTTAGAGTACAACTCTATAATAAAAATAAATGTGTGCGTGTGCTAGTGAACACACGTAAGAAGTGAAACTTCTGTATGACTTTATTTTTCAAAAAATAATATATGCAACTTTACAGAAATACGTCGAATCACGCGTGGTAGGGAAAGAAAAAGATGGCGCGTAACGGAAAAATGTCAAGCGTAACGAAAAAATGTTACACTAAATTTTTTTCCAACCCCGATAAAGAAGTTTCACTTCAATAATGATTATTGATTAATATTTCATGGAATAAAACACTTTAGAAGTAAATATTGCAAAGTTTCTAGGAAAGAGATACTGACAGACACTTTAAGCGCGTCACACACGGTGAAGATACTATCACACACTCATTTGTAACAGGATGGCGGTTCTACAGGGGTCTTAGTACGCAATGACAAAAATAAAAATGATGGTCAGAACGCTGATACCGGATGCCTTAAGATACTGTAATATAAAATATTACAAAATATTATAGTATATTCACCGTGTGTGACGCGCTTTAGAAGTAAGTAAAGTAGTGAGTAATATAGTTTGATATAGGAATCTCGTCTAAGTAAATTATACAGAATTAAATTATCATTTAGTTTAAATAAAATATACTTGATTTAATTAATCATGCACAAAAAAGGATACAAACGATTTTAAAACTTTTCATCTGTACAACATTAAACTAACTCTCGAGTGAGTAGCTCGATCGATTAATAGCTACCGCAACTCCCTGCATACTAAATTTCATAAAAATCGTCAAAACCGTTTCCGAGATCCAAATAATTTATAAAGAATTGCTCGTTTAAGATTAAGTTTAGATAGATAGATTTATCACTGATCATAAACGATACACATGTCAAGATATACAAGAAATAACTCCAATAAAATGCTAATCTTCAAACAAAAAACAAAACCCGAGTCCGTCTATTTTTAAAAGCACTCAACATCATTCATAACCTAAAAAATGTCACTATGATATAATAGCAAATATTGACCGAAAATCATGTATGTGTGAACAAACACTAATAAATCAAAGCACACATTGAAAGAATCACACAAATACCGTATCTACCACTTGAATTGTGATAAAAGGTTTATATTAAACCATCTTATCATGGGAATATATTAATTTACTTAAAATATTAATTGAGTCGACTATCTTATCGGCCGATACGTCGCCTATCTATAAATTGTTCTTTATTTTTGTACATTTCATTTAGGGTTGACAGACTGAACTGCGAACAAAAAAAAAGACATCACAAAATGTAGAGCGTAATTGAAGAAAGAATGCGTGTGAAATAAAAGAAAACAAAATATGAATAACTAAGGAACTGACCGGTATACTTTTTTCTGCCAGGAAACCTTTTTTATTAAAGAAAATAAATCCATATGATTTATAAAATACGTTATAAGTATACCATACATTTCGTAATACACACAACATTTTCACTAATAGTTTTTTTACGGACAAAATTATAGGCTTATATGTACGTATTATGTGCCTATCTAGTTACCATTAAGCAGGCATTTATGAAGATAATTTGTTTGAACATGTAGGCAGTTATCATATTATTTTCAAATTCTATTATTTATTCATAGAAATAATAGAATAGATAAAAAGTTAAATTTGAGCAACCTGCATTCCATAAAGCAGCCCGCTCCGAAAAGTTGATTTTGTATGAAAGAACATATTAAATCATTCATTCATTATAAAATACATAGTTCATTATTTTGGACATGGCATTATATTCTAGTTTTAAAGATTTAGTTCGAATTTATGTAATAAGCATGTACAGTTTCTTATCACAAGGCAAACTCCACTGTATATAAAAAAATATCACATTAAATTGTGACGTAGTAGCTACTCTGAGACGATTTTTATCTATATGATTAATATTTACTGTACGCCAATATAATTATTTGTATATGGCCATGGATAACAATGTTTATATTCGAAGATTATCCAGTAATAACAAGAAAATGTCAAGTACTGTTGATAATTTATTTTTTTCAGTTCATATTAATTTAAAAAAATCTCTGAAACTCTACTAATAATGATTCTAATGTGTGATTAAATATACAAAAATACAGTAATGTTATGTTGTTTTAATAATAAAGGATGAGTACTGAATAAATAAATAAATAAAATAAATATTTCAGGACAATTTTCACACACGGCACGATCTGATCCCATACTAAGCTTTCGCTTGTGTTATGGTAACCAGATGGCTGATAAACATACATATATAATTTTAAATAAATACTTATATAGATAATCAACACCCAGACACCGAGCAAACATCTATGTTCATCACACAAACATTTGTCCCGGGCGGGAATCGAGCCCACGACCAGTGGCTTGGAAGGCAGGGTCACTACCAACCAAGCCAACCGGTCAGTCGTATATTCTAAATGAATAATATGCAAATTCGAATGAATTATTCTATACAATATTGTTTATTTTAGTGTTAGACCGGGAGATACTGACACAAAATTTCGAGTCATTTGTAACAGGATGGTGGTTCTACAGGGTTCTTAGTACGCAATGACAAAAAGAAAAATGATGGTGTGAACGCTGGTACCGGCGGCTTAGTCGCGTGGGCGTTAGTCGAACTCATCGGAAAATAGCGAAAGTCAAACGATTTGTAACAGTATGGCACTTATTTTTCCTGTAAGTTTGAGGATCAACGAATATAAATACAAAATTTCAAAGATCTAGGTGTTGGAAATCTTCACTTATATAAATTAATAATAAATTTATTTTTCAAGTATGACAGCACTTTTTCCCCCTACTAGAAGTATGGCAAATATAATAATGGTCACATTTTATCAAATACTCTCCAAAAAGCCAAATGCAATACTGGTACAAAAAGATAGGCGAAATAAAAAAAAATTGCAGATTTTCGGCGGTATGGCGACCATTTGGAATCGTCCGAAAAGTATGGCATGGCGATTTTCGTAAATGGCTGCACGACGATGGTTACCTGTGCAAAAGTTAGCTTGGTACAAATGGTTGAATAATTGTTTTTTTTAAATCAACACATTCGCGTCGGTATGGCGGGCTGTAAGTCATACCGGAAAAGTATGGCATGACACTACCGCCTACTTCTTTTTTATGGGCTATCGGTAAATTCTAAAATTTTTGTGTTACAAATCGTTTGACTTTCGCTATTTTTCCGACGAGTTCGACTAACGCCCACGCGACTAACCCACCGGTACCAGCGTTCACACCATCATTTTTCTTTTTGTCATTGCGTACTAAGACCCCTGTAGAACCGCCATCCTGTTACAAATGACTCGAAATTTTGTGTCAGTATCTCCCGGTCTATGTCTAACATTGTTAAATAATACATTATTGGTTAAATAAGCATATTAAATTATTATAGCATTGGTTTGAACGGTTGATTTAGATGATTTCTACATTAATAAATAGTGGTTAAATTACGTAATATATTATACGCCCGTTTTTAATACAAATATTAGATAATTACCGTGAAAAATAAACATTACAATGACACCTAGAGCCGTGCGTTTTATAAATAATTTTGCGCGAGACAGCTTTTATATAAGTATTTACTATTTAGTTTCCATAAATGTAATTTATAAAAGTGAAAGCCCTATATATATTTGCATTGATAATTTTGATTTTTTTTATATCTTTTTGGTTTTAGCAGATATCGAAATCTTAATCAGTTGAATACGTGAAGCCGGCGCGGGTGGACGTGTGTCGATTTTTCCGTCGATAGCTTTTACGTATCCCGTTCTTGTGATAAATATTGTGTTTTAAGTGCTTTTAACTATTGTGAAAGTGTTTGGATAATTTTTGGTGAGTTTTTAGTCATATATGATTTGATAAAAAATATTGTAGAGGTTTAAACTTTCCACTGTATTGTTCGTTTTCCTTACATAAAGACAAAATAATGATAAGATTTCGAGTGTCTATCTAATAGATATTATGATAAATATATACAGTAAATTTTCAAAACTTTGTTGATATTAATAAAAACACAATTTCAAAGTTAATCGAATTAAACTTTTATTATATATGTAATAAAATTCAATTAAGATTATATTTATCAATATTGTATATTGTTAGATTTATGCCTTTATCGGTGTCAGTAATGCGACATATTAATTTATGTTCTTAATAAATAATATTGGTTGTATAAACAATGTTTTTATCAAGAGATTTATGAACCACGTGGTGACATGATTTTTTACATATTATAATAAAGATAGAGTTCGGCGAATAATTTACGTTACAATTTACAATAATTTATGTTACAATTAGAATTATTTAATAACAATTTGTTACGTTGTAAAAAAATTGAAATCTTCTTATATATAAAATTCTCGTGTCACAATGTTAGTCTGCATACTCCTCCGAAACGGGTGGACCGATTCTCATGAAATTTTCTGTGCATATCGGGTAAGTCTGAGAATCGGCCAACATCTATTTTTCATATGTACCACGGGCGAAACCGGGGCGGACCGCTAGTAATTTATAAAAATAAAATAAGGACAAATTAATTAATCACTACTATCATAAGCTGTGAATAAAATATAACGTGTAAAATCATTTACGGAATGCAAAGCTTTTCTGGTAGCGTAAGAATACTTTAAGCTGCTTCAATTGCCAATAAGCTTTAAGCTCCGAAAAATCAGCGATAATAAGCAATAGGGAGTAGGATACAAATAAAGTTAGTTTTACTTATGCTAGCTCTATGTTAAGAAAAATAAAATAAAATTCATCACATTGTTTACTAACACATACCAAACAGTATCAATCTATCATTTAACATACATAATCCATACTAATATTATAAATGCGAAAGTAACTCTGTCTGTCTGTCTGTCTGTTACTCAATCACGCCTAAACTACTGACCCAATTTGCATGAAATTTGGTATGGAGATATTTTGATACCCGAGAAAGGACATAGGCTACCTTTTATTGCGAAATAATATGTACCACGGGCGAAGCCGGGGCGGACCTCTAGTTTGTTTATAAATACATACTTAGATCTTCTCTTAAAGCTTTGCACTTCTTTTTATGTAGAGCCTGTAGAGAAATACCTTAAAAAAGTAAAGTAACATCAAATAATTAAGAATTCGATCGAAGTACAAAATAATTAAGTATACATATAATTGTACTACAACTGAACATGATCTTTTTGTGATAATTTTTTATCCATTAAGTTTTTATTCCCATCAATTTGGACCAAACTTATTATTGTTCGATAGTTTACGCCTGCCTATGAAACTACGTTGAAAAAGTGTTAGTAATATTACCTCAAAAGAAACATGTGTACATATAGATACTAGGTATATTATGATTTTTGTTTATATTATTGGAGGGCAAACGAGCAAACGCAATGCCTGATGTTAATAGCGAAGTGCGTCGCCCATAGACGTCCACAACGTAAGTTGTGAGTGTTGCCTACCAAAGAGGGGAATGGGATGGGATAAAAACGGAACCAAGAGATGGGAGGAGCTGTCCGTGAATTAAAAGGCCGGCTTGCTTTCGGCCTTTGAGAAACTGATATGTTCTTTTCTTAAAAGTCCCCAAGTCATAGTTCCTCGGGAACACAGCTGATTACTGGATTATCTTGCTTTTTTTTGAATTGTTATTAATTATTATTAGCGGTGGCTCTTAGCAATAAGTATTTGAACACTTCTTATAATTCTGCTGATCTAAAAATTTTGTTCAAACTTATTTTATGACAAAAGTTACCGCTTTGCTGAAAATCGCATAAAAGCTGTTTTTATAACCTTTGGTCCCGAGTTATTTTTTACAGGTATCGGATCAAGGAGGACTATTCAGAATTAATAATTTTGTATGTTTTGAACAATCCAACCAACTTTCTTCTTCTGTCTTGAAACCACAGTTGACAGTTAAGAAGAATTGATAACATAACCTTTTAAGCTATTGCATAGCTATTAGCTTCTATCGCGGGCCTTGAGCGCGTGTTAGGTTTGGCGTGTTAGGTGATTGGGTAAAGCCAAGGGTAAAGCTAACCCCGTGTTAGGTTTTTTCGTTACACACGTATTTTTTTATCTAGATGTGTGAAAACCGATAGGTGAAAAAGATACTATTTTATCCACATAAAAAATGCAAAGGTTCGAAAACTTGGTGAAACCTAGCGCTTTTTACCATCTATGTAGAGTATATAGGTCGTTGTTATTGTACGCTGTACATAAGTATATATTATACTTTAGTAAAATCGATTCTAAGCTTTTAAACCTTAATATATAACTAACTTAATAACCATTACCTTTTAATTCGCAAAAGATGGATAAAAATATTATCAGATAATAAATAACAGGGTACTACGTAAATCGTAGCAAGATGCGAATTTAAACAGTGTTTTACGTAGGTACTAATGACCAAAGTTCGGTTTTATTCTTCACTCTAATTCTTTATGAATTATGATGAATATCGCTTTAACAATTTGTTTGAGTAATTCTGCTATAAATTTTTGATAAAGAAAATTTTCTACTCAATATTTTATTTACATGAACTTGATTACGGTTTTGAATTTATGAGTAATAATAGTAACACCGATCACACTAATTCATTTGTTGGCGATCTACAATGACGGTCGATCATGATAGACATAATATAAGCCCTCTACGCTATCGTGCTTGCCTTACTAGCTCAACGCTGCCCAGGGCCCATCAAATAACGTTAACGTTTTATGTTTTCATACTTATCTATATCGGTTTAGGGAAAAATTTGAAAGAAATCAATAAAGAAATCGGGTTAGCGGTTAGCCCTTATTTAGCCAAATGTAAATATCTTCGCTTTCATTCAAACAATTATGAATGTAATATCCGCTATTAAAATTAAAAACTTGTACATTAGTACTCAGGAAATATCACAGATTAATGTGACAAGAAAGACGCTAGATTTTATGGATATAGACAAACATTTTATGATGAGATTATCATAAATTATACACGTTCTTTTTATAGAGATAACCTAAAAGTTATATGAGGTATTCCTTTATTTTCAATTAGTTTATTCTATACGTACATTGGAGTATTTTTGTGTATTAAAAAGGTATTCTTAGAAATGATAGAGGCTATTTTTGAACGGTATTCGGAGCGAATTTTGTAACATTTAATTGGAGTCGAAAAATGTGTGTTTTATTTCTACAGAAAAATATAAGCAATCCTCACTGTTATGCTAAATGTTATCGTTGCGTTAAAACAATTAATAATTAATTTGTAGAACTATAATATCCAATAACGTAGAGTCTAAGGGCTCTATATTATTAAGTCGTTATTTTATTATGTTCTATTTATTACATCTGATAATACTATTATATTTTCATATTTTAAACACTGCATTATAACGTTTTGCATTCCTCCTCTTAAAAGTATTTTCACATTGTATTAAATTAGCATTCGACATAAGGAATGATACCAACATTGATAGGAGGATCTATCTAATACTTCCTTACAATACGTCATAGTATACAAGCCTATACGTAGGTATATAAGGGCTTTGAGGGCTTTTCAAGTCCCTGAGTGACAACTGACAGCGTGGAAGGTGATTTCCTGCCTATTTCCAACCTTTGTCATTTTTCTTTGAAGTATCCCTTATACTAAAATTAGCAAGTATAATTTTAACAATTGTGTGTGATATTTCTTTGAGCATTGTTTTGATGTTTGATGATTGATCTTTCAAATTCAAAGGTAATTCAATTTATTTATTTGTGTAACATGGTTGATGGTATAGAGATGTTATGCGTGTTTTGTTGTTAACATATTACCATGGACATTTTTGTAGTCAAATGTCAATTGTTAATTGGTTAAATAAGTGTATCGTAATATTTTAGGTATATTTTTCATTCGAATTGGATTAATAGTAAGATAATTTAATTGACCGACCCGCGAAGGCGCAAAAAAAAACGAAATAAACTTTAGAATCATTTATTGTATAAAAATTACATTTAAAATTATAACCATCTTAACTCTGTCCCTCCCATTCGATGTTAGAATGAAGAGTGTCTTCGTCTTCGGCGGGGCGGGCATCACGGTGAGTGCCGTCATAAGTTGCAGGAATCGCAGGTGTACACGATGTCGCAATCTTTACTGGGTATAGCCCTCGCTGGGTGGCATTATGCTTCTTCTGATTATGTATAATATATATATTTAATGTGTTTTATATGTACTTAACAAGAGTATGAAAATTTAAATAATAAAGAGTTTTTACAAATAAACAATATGAAGTTTTCACCTTTCCACAGGGTCGGGCATATTATTTAGTTTTCCAACATTTACTTGTTTCTAAAAACTTTGTTTAGTTCGGGACTAGACTGTATTTAAAATGTCTGCGAATGTTAATTCGGGTTTCATTTAACACTGCTTATCTGAAACAAAACAGAACATATTATTGTTAAATATAAACATAGTATGTAGGTGCTATTCTCTCTTTATACGATTTTTATATCCATCAACAACAACAATTTATTAGCTATACTTTTGATTGTGTTTTACAACGAATCTTGTAGGAAAATCATAACAATTACAAATTGCTGGTTTACAAAGAAATTGACTTGAAATAGATAGGTATCGATTTTGTATTTAAAGTTATTCAGTCTTTATTGTGTGTTTAATAAGGGAAATCCACAAAGTGTAGATTTTTCAATTCAATTTTATATCACTGTCTACAGACTACAGATGTTGTTTAGCTTTTTCGTGAAATTAATATACGTATACTTATGTGATCTATTTATACATACAAGTGCCAAATTTCGATTACTTACATTATATACCTAGGCTAAATATTTAATGGCGGAATGTATTTTTACAGTTATTATTTTATCAAGCGATCAATCAATTTCGACGCAATGGAAATAATAGTTTTCAGGACCATTTTAAGTCCACCTTACTAATATATACTTATCTCATACAATTTCTATTCTGAAATTTTCTATATTTCTTATTCTAGGTATTATAACCATTAAACCCATTACAATTAAACGAAGGGACATAAAAATCACGATCTGGTAAGACGCAGTCTGCTACAAATCTATTTTAATGCCAATAAACAGTAATTGTCCTATAAAACGACCTAAGAACCATTTTAAAAGCTAGGTAAAGGTTCGATTATAGAATTGACTAAAATGAAATTTTAACGTTTCAACCTCTTCTTGTTTTAGCAATATAGTTGAAAGATCATTTATTAATATGCAGCATTTTACTGAGGCTGTGTTCATTTGCCTCAATTAATTAATATTAAGATAAATTGTGTATTTAATGTTTTTGGCAATAAATTTCTTTTATTTCTCTTTCTTCTATATGATTTATTTTATACATTTGAGCATAGGCTCACCTATAGAGGTATCCCCTTTTAATTATTATTTTTGTATATCACAAGATTGCCTGAGAGAAATCGCTTCAGAGCGATAAAGCTAAGTGTAGATGTTGGTATTAATTTATCTGTGTTCTAATAAATGTACAATAAAACATGTATTAATATATCAAAATAAACACGCAACATGTCTACAATTTCAATTTATTTTTCCTTCTATTATTTGATCCCGAATGAATAAACTCCTTCAAAAACTCCACATAGAGTGTTAAGAAAAGATAAATATAAGCTAGGAATTGAAATTGATTTTGGGCGCGTTGGTTGAAAAGATAAGGGTCAATATAGTTTTGAGAGAAATCTGGAGGTCTAGTCTAGTCCCTAGAGGCTGTATTTAGTTAAATATTCTTTAACAAATATGATTATTGAATAAAAGTGGCATTATTACAATAGAACACAATATGATAAGAAAATTATAAAAAAATACAATGAAAAATTTATGAAAATCGATCAAGCCGTTTCGGAGGAGACAAACCTCGTGGTGTGAGAATTATATTATATGAAAATATACACATAAAACCCATAAAATTAAATGTTTACATATCCATTAGCCACATAGAAATAGGAATTAAATAATTGGTATTCCATAAGCCACGGAATGGCTTTTTCATACCTACATTCAAAATAAACTTTTTCGAGTTTGGTATTTATTAAAATTTTGTTGAATATTTAAATTTGATGGGGTTTGATTATTTTTTATCAGTGCGTTTGTTTCCTGTTTATATTTTGAATTAGGTAAAAATGAATATGGATGGGAAAACAGATAGGTTTTGCATATTTTTACATTGCCTTTTGTTGTGTTTGATACACGCATTCCGCGCGTTTTTCATTAAAAAAATATGGGGTTTTTGATTTGATATTATTTATTTATTTCACGTTTTCCATCATTTTACTGTTGTATATAATATTTACTTTGCATAAATAATATTTACTTACTATAGTGCAAAGGATTCATTCGTATTTATTTAATACCAATAGCACAGATAATACTATAATAGCTACTAATTACTTTTCAATGAAGAGTTTGAATTTACTATAGTAATTTGTGATATTTTTATTAATTTAGCAATACAAATTGATTATTATATTAGATGTAGCAAAACTTTATAAATTATTTAAGCTTATAAATATTATAATCGATTATTAATTAGTTACAATAGAACCTTTGTATAGTTTTAAACAATTCAAAATATCTCGCTTCCATAAACCTATTAATAAATATATAAATGAAATAGTAACCTACTGAAAATTAATTATTTAATAATGCATAACTCACTTAAATAATCATTCCAACCTATTGAAAATACCACGAGATTTTAATAGCATGCATAATTAAAATTTTCACTTTTACTATAATTGTTACAATTAAATCCCTATTGAACTATTTATAATAATAATTGAACTATTTCGTTCACATAATAAATGCCAGAAGTTTTTACATAAATTTCTGTAAAATTTGATAAGTTATGACATGAAT
Organism: Colias eurytheme; assembly: GCF_061535395.1. Classification (NCBI taxonomy): domain Eukaryota; kingdom Metazoa; phylum Arthropoda; class Insecta; order Lepidoptera; family Pieridae; genus Colias; species Colias eurytheme. Next base: position 3,128,321 of record NC_142999.1, on the reverse strand, counting down.
ATGTGACGATAATTAATGAATCGTTAAATTTTAAGTGAAAGAACTTTAGAAAGAATTTCCTATTAAAAGCAGGAGCATACGTAAGTTTTCATTTCGTAAAGGAATATATCCATATGTGCATAGAAGCATATTACCTTCATATACATGCATGAATATTATGCAACAGATCGTAATGTAGCAACAATCCAAAGATATTAAGTCACGATGAAACGAAAGTTACAACAGACCTTAATTAAGTCACGATGAAACGAAAGTTACAACAGTCTCATATTTTTTTTATTAAAACATTATAGTAGTTTAATAGATTATTTTTTAATTGGGCGATCAGCATTTAGACTGCTTTGAGATATTAATTTTAATATTATTTATAAATTAATGACAATGGTAAAATTACGACCGTCTTTTGGGTGCATATATCCTAAAAATAATCACATACATGCGAACATAGTTCTCAGGTCCTTTTGTTTTTTGGAAGTAGGTTAAAAAAATTCCTTAATACTTTAAATGTAAACTTTCGCATTTAAAATATTACTATCTAAGATTATTAAGCTATTGCATAGCTTCTATCGCGGGCCTTGAGCGTGGCGACTGAATGTAAATATTCCGTAACGAAAAAACCTAACGCCCCCCACTCCAACCGGCACAGCGATGCTTCATGCTATGCAATAGCTTTACCGCGGCAGTCCTCGAGTGCCACAAGTATGTTTTTAGTTCTCACTAGCAAGGATTAAATAGCTATAACGTTTGTATGACAAGACAGATATTTGCCAAAACAAACTTGTTAAACCCAACAGAGGGAAAAGGATAATCTTGGATAACTAAAGGATAACTCGTTTTATTTCGAGAATCGACAGCAATATGCAGTTATACGTATATTTCCAAATACTTTTTGGATCAATTTCATCATAATTTTATATTGTATTTCGTCTTTGGAGATATTCTTGTACGTGTTTCGTATTGGACAGTAACAAAATTATTAGAATGAAACACTTTTATATCAAGATTTAAAAAATAATGATATAAAATGAAATATTAGATATATGGATTTAGATATACATAGTGTACATACAATTACGATGGGCAATGATTGATTTTGTTCCATTAACTCTGTATAATCAATGTTCTATAATTAGCCTATCATGCTGTTAATGCGTGAAGCTAATTAGGTATTTTATAAGTATTGTAATAAAAATGATATTTGTATGATATGGAATCGTCCCAAGTGCTTTTTACACGCTTAATATTAGCTTCACCTGTATGTTTGTTTGTAACCGACTTCTTTGGGCGCGATTTTGACCCACTTTAAACGGCCAGATTTCGTTCAAAGTTTGTAGATTTATTGAGGACCGATGACAATACACTAATTTGATAAAATTTTCTATTCGGTTTTCTATGAAAAGCGTGTTTTTTTAGTTTTTTTAAACTATTATTATTTTTACTACAACTGGCAAAGGAGCGGGCGGTGGTACATCATGTAAGGTGATCACCGCCGCCCATGAGCAATTGCAACGTCAGGTAACCTTGCGATTGTTTTGCCGGCCTTTAAGAGATCCATAGGCTCTTTTTTTGAAGGCATCCATATCGTAGGTAGATGGAAACACCGAAGATGGCAAGCTATTCCACAATTTTGTTGTTCTGGGCAAAAAAATGCTGTTTGATGCAATTAGCACCGTAATGTTCTTGTTGTTTTTCCTTTTTAATTTCCATGTCTCCATGTGTTCTTTTCGAATGTGTAAAAACTACCTCGACAATTGAATTATTCGCTTGTTTTTGTTTATTATCCTACGCAGAAAAATGTATGCGAAATGAACTTATAGTTATATTATATTAAGCAAATAATATTTCAGGAATAAGATGGTGTTCTCTGAAAATATTTCCACAAACTTTTACAACAAAAATACATAGGTTTAAATATAATATTATCAATTCGTAGTATTTTACTTTGTTTTCATTAAATAAAACTCAGACTATGAATTAGTGGAAAACACACACATACATACAAAGTCATACAAAGTCTTGAAAGACATCTTACGTAATATTTTATTAAGTTGATTATTCCATTGTAAGATTTCGTAGGATTTTCATATGGAAATATGAATGAAACGAAGAAAAGTATTTTTGTATGCTCTTTCAATACATTATTTAGTAAATATAAATCTTTAATGTAATACTGTCTATATTTTACAAAGAATCATAAAATTACTCGCAAACTAGGGATAATCTGAGATTAATACGAGAATAATGTTTTGATATGAGTTCAATCTTTTATTAGGTCCTTTTACGAAAGAGAGGCGTTTCATAGCAAATTTCGTTCTTTACTAAACGTGTGTTTTACATAATATAACACTAGCTTTCCGCCCGTTTTGCTTGCTTTATCTAACAAGGGGCCTTAGACAAAGTAACAATTACAAAACGATAACGAAGTTAGAAATCGCAAAAATGTATGGGATTGACATTAGATAGACCACGTGATCTAACGCGGCGTATGTCAATCCCATACATTTTTGCGATTTCTAACTTCGTTGTCGTTTTGTAGTTGTTACTTTGTCTACAGGCCCTGGTATATGATGTTAAAGCTTCCAATGTAATCACTCTATCTATAAAAAAAAGAAAACCGCTTCAAAATCCGTCGCGTAGTTTTAAAGATTTTAGCATACATAGGGACGGACAACGACTTTGTTTTAAACTATGTATTTTAAACTATTGTGTAAATACTAGAAAATTTATTTATTTATTTGGAGATATTCAAGAAAAAATAATAGGAGTTTATGTACAAACATTAACAATTGTTGCCTCTACGTCTCAGAGTGAACATAAATAGAAAAATATCAAATAAACTCGCTTCTACATTAGTAGCAAAGTAGCCAAATACTTAAAAACTAATTTAGACTTCTGAAATATTAACAATATTAATTAGTTTTATGTACAACTGCAAATTTCACTTAAAAATCCAATGTTTAGGATAGCATGCAAATGACAGGCTGGCGGTTCAAAGCGTAATAATGTTAATTAATTGTTGCCTGTTAATTTGTTACAAGATGCTGTTGAACGATAATTATTGAAAATACTAACAATATAGTGGATAGTTATTTAGTAGTTAGTTAATAATAAAACATTTTTTTGTTATTGTCTTTTTGTTGAAAAATGTTTATTTCATTACTTCATGGAATATGGGATAGATAGATTAATAATTGAGTGCCTTTCTTCCTGTAAATTACCGTGATAAACCTTTAAAATATGAACTCTAGCAATTATTATAATCCTAGCATATAAACGCAAAAAAATAACCGTACAAGATCTTATCCCATACTAAGGTTTCGCTTGTGTTATGGAAACCAGATGGCTGATAAACATACATATATATATCATTTTAAATAAATACTTTTATAGATAATTAACACCCAAACATAGAGCAAACATTATATTCATCACATAAATATTTGCCCTGGATGGGAATCGAACCCGCGACCTCTGTCTTTGAAGAAAGGGTCCAACTAAGCCTTTTTTTGTAATAGCTCTAGTTAACTATAAATATTAAAATCAATTCATATCTTTCGATGTTTTATAAGCTATTTTAGATACATAATGTTCCAAATAAATATATGTACATACCTACATACAGACATACTAGAAAAACGTACCTAACACAGTAAAGTCCATTTATAACAAAATATATAATGTATTCGTCCCCGAGACATTCTGTCGATCAAAATTATAGTTCGTGCATTCGCATAACTAAGCAGGGTTGGTCCGCTAGATATGGATTATCAAAAAGGAATGATTTTGTCGAAAATTTTAAAATTTTAACCTGAAAACTTTAAACGTATGGATAAAAGTTATAATGTTATATAGTTTGCCCTGAATTATTCACGTAGGTACATTTTAAACTAAGAGCAAGTAGATACATTTTTAAAAATGTAGAGTTCGTTTGAAAATATATTAGCTTGGCTATTATTCTAATAATGTACTTATATATGAACTTACTTTATTACGAATCAATAAAAACTAATTTTCATAATACATTAAAATTGGTCTGTCTATTGTAAATGTACCTTGCTTACATTTCGAGAAAAGACGCAATATGAGTGATCATATTTCTTCATTTAGTTTGAAGTTTGAAGCGTTTAGTTAAGCGATACTATTGGTTATTTACAAACACATTCCTCGCTACACATCCTCGCACATTATTGGTGGAAAAGCCCCCAGTATCGATGGGATTGTCATTTCAAAAGTTGCATTGAAGAAGAAGAAAGAAATTTTGTATGCCATCATCATCATCATCATCATCATCATCCCATATATGTTCCCACTGCTGGGACACGGGCCTCCTATGAGGGTACAGGCCATAATCCACCACGCTGGCCAAGTGCGGGTTGGCGGATGACACATGTCGTCGAACTTTTTAATTCTTCGACATGTCGGTTTCCTCACGATGTTTTCCTTCACCGCTCGAGCAGTGGTAATGTTACAACATGCGCAGATGAATTGAAAAAATCAATTTATTTCCTGCGCGCTCGCCTGGTCTCGAACCCCGGACTTATCAATTCGAAGTCCGAGGTCTCACCACTGAGCCACCACTGCTCCATTTTCCATTTTGTATGCCATTCTTAACTTATTACGCAGTGTACGTAGGCCAGAAGAAAGACATCTGAACTACCAACTATAGAAGGGTGATTCTTTACCTCCCCTGTCTCCTTCCTTATCATGCGTAATATAAAATATAAACTGTCCCAAAGAAAGTCAAGCTAACTCTTACGGTCAAGTGGCTTTCGTTATAATAAAATTCACCCTTAAACCTGAGTAGATAAATATATTTGGAATCATGAATTTTACGCTTCAATATCTTCATATTATTTCAACTAAAAGTTATAGGCACAGTACGTGTAAAAGTTCTTTTGAAAGTTACTTTCTTTACTCAAGTTATTAAATATGTTCTTGATAGCTGTTGAAGTTTTTTCTCGTTTGAAACCGAGTTAACCAAAAAACTAATTCTGTAACTTACAAAAAATATACGTTGAAATTACTTTACCTTGATTGTTTTTGTATTTTGGAATAATAAAGTTAGACTTAATACCTTTTGTTAAATAAAACTTTTGTAAAAGTGAAGCTTGTTTCAAGAACAATTAATCTTCTAAAACAATTTTTTGTTGGTCCAATACCATTAAGGCTTAATTGATCAAGCCTTAGAATTTAATTCTAATTTGAAATGTAGGTAATTTATATTTGATTACAAATTTCGAAGTCGACAGATATATATTTAGATTCCATATAGGTATATTTTGGTTTCATAGTATAATAAAATATGTTGAGTGTTCGATATTAATATAGCTCTATTATACGAAAACACTAATTTCTAAATTAAAAAAATATTTACTTATAGTAATAACTAGCTGTGCTCCGCGGTTTTGCCCGTTGCTTGTTGCTTGGTCTTTGCGAGATGATATATTATTATAGCCTTCCTCGATAAATGGGCTAAGTAAGTTAAATATTGAGGTCAGATCCTTGTAAGATATATTATGTAACTAGACACATTATGAAGGGTTAATATAAAACAAGATTTTTAGGTAAAAGCATTCACATTCTCTCCTCAAAGGTCAGGATTTACGGCGCGTCGTAATGGACAGCAAATGTCCGAATTACGAGTCAAAAGCTTCGGGAATACCTTCAGTTTTATCGCTTTTACGAGACTCTCAATTCTGAAGTCTCGCATTTGGTGCAATTTTAGTTTTTTTTGCTCGTGGAGGGTTATGTTTTTCGAGTGTATGTATTTTATTGAAACTTCTTATATTACTTTGTACTTAGTGTTTGTTCCAATATCGTATATTTTATCGGGTATTAAATAAATTGGGGTTGGAGGATTGTCATTGACCGAGCAGCTTCGCGCAGCAATTGCTTGGCGAGGCTGCTCGCTTTGTGTGGACCCGACTTGTGACATACTCCTACATATATATAAAAAAACTCCAATTATATGAAAATTGTACCAGTCACATTTATTAGTGTATACTGTTTGGTAACTCCACCTACGAGTTTTTATTTGTAAAACAACCTTTTGTACGATCAGTAATCTTTACATGCGACTCGCTCTAATCTTTAACCTATCTACTTATCTTTTAAAATAAAAAAGAGCCTTACGTATTTCATAACATTCGAAAGTCTGTTCTGAATTGGAAACATCATTCTTTACTGTCAGGACTAAATTTTTATACAAAAGAGAAACACCTAACAGTAAAAAAGGATTATTGTAACCCATAGAATGACGGAAAGGCTCCTAAGGCATCTTGTTTTCATGGGATCTAGAAAAACCGAATTTTGTATTCACACCTTGCATTGTCATAGCCGACGGCTTCGTTAATACAAAAATAATAAAAAAAAACTGAAAAAATAATCAATTTTGGCATCATGGCTATTCTAAAATAGCGTATTTCGTCGTTACGTAATATTTTTCGGCTTCGTATTCACAATTAATTCCTGCAAATGTTTGCTCGATTTAACTGATTGTTTGAACATTCGTAGATATTCGCCATTCGGCTTTACTAACAGGTTAGGCCAGTATGTTGCTGTCAATTTTAAGTAATTGAACCATCTAATCTGAAGGCATTTAAAAAACGTGATGAATTGATTTTCCATCATAGGATTGGTTCTTTACAAACATGTCCTCGCTACGCAACCTCGCACATCCCTAGTGGAAACGCAGCCTAATATAAAATTCACTCTCATTTTTCAACATGCCGCATTTGTCATACGTACAAGTCGTGTAAAGATAAATAAATCATCCCCGATCGTCCATAAAATATTATGTTCTCTCAAATAAAAATTATTTTTTTACGCAATTTTTATTGTTTTACTCCCATGTAAAAATCCGGAAAAGAGGAATATTTCATTCGTTGGCTGTTAACATATTGGCTGGATGGTTTTATCAATCTCTATTTAGACGCAAGTTTAGATCAACGAAGAAAAGTATATAGTTAATGTACCTAATTCTTATATTATAATGATGATTCAAGAGCTCTTCAAACCCAAATTCAGTTAAATAAATATTTGATTCGTACATCTTACGTACAAATTACCCAATGACAACTTATAATTGAACTGAGATACCTATAGGCTATATTATATGAATTAATGTTGGTGTAAGATATCTTCGGTCCAAACTAATCAAAACTTATAGTGTAGACGCTTATGCGAAATTGTCGGGGTGATTCTCGTATGAGAGAAGTTATCGGACTTACCACACCATCGTCATAGGATTACAGGCCAATATAATACAAATAGTAGGTAGGTATTATATTACATAGTAGGTAGGTATTTCTATTATAATATCACTACACAGTATAAAACAAAGTCGCTTTCTCTGTCCCTATGTCCCTATGTATACTTAAATCTTTAAAACTACGCAACGGATTTTGATGCGGTTTTTTTATTTGATAGAGGAAGGTTTTAGTATATAATTTTTTTATGTTTTAGAGAAAGCGGGCGAAGCCGCGTGCGGAAAGCTAGTCTATAGTATAATATTCACTCTCATTTTCGTGGTATATTAAAAATATGTTATATCAATTCGAAAGTTCTTCTAGAAGAAGTGTAATTGAACAAATAAATGCTTGAGTTTGAGTTTAAGTAAGAATATACAGCTGAAGAGTTTTTTCGATCGCGTTTATTTCAGGACCTACTGGACCAATTTCAAACGTGTTTCACTGTTGAATATGTATTTGATCCCTAAGTGCTATATATGTACCACAGAGGAAGCCAGGGAGCACCGCTAGCAGACCTACATTAGCAGAAAATAAATGTATAAGTACTAAAATAAACTAATAGCTAATTATTATTTGTTATGTATGTATTCTTAGCGTCAATTTTCATACGTTAGTTACGCTTAATAACAGTGAGATTTCCTTTGTATATTCATTACCTCATTATGTTTCTTTATGGCGAAAGGAACTTCTTATTTGGTCATAATACGGGAATATAAAAGTAAGTGCCGGATTACGGGGCCATTGGGGCCCTGTGACGGCGTGATAGTGCGTCTCTACATATAACTGTTTTGCAAAAAATTTGGGTGTATAATTTAACTAATTAGTAGATCACTCTATGAAGATTCTGATATTGATTTCGTTATCTATACCCGTATAATAATGTTTAATGAAATAAATACTTCACTTCAAATTAATAAACTTAAAATGATTTTACAATAATATAAATAAATTATCTTTATTAAACTTTTAAAATAAAATATTATTATATAAATGAAAAGGCATTATCTATAGTATTCATGTTTATTTTACAATATAACAGATGCATCATTTACATAAGCACTATAAGTCATCTGTTCCTTCATTTGAATTTTTATAATATGATAGAGTGATATTATTTAATGTAAGGCGTAAGCCATATACGCTATAACGGTCTACCATACAGGTATACCTGTATAGGTGTACCGTAGCATGTGTGATGGTTATTAGGAGGACTGCTATACGTTTTCAATGTCACACTGAGATGAATTAATTATATTTTGTATTAATTTCTCTGGGGCCCCGTGATCTATGAAGCCTTACCTGTATAACTTCAGCCCTGATGAAGACATTAATGTATGAAGCATATTATTGTGATAATGATCTCGTAAACTTTTATGTTCTGATTATATTCGCCTCTAATTATTAATAAAAACAAATAGAATGAAGATACGAGGTATTTGATTCCAACCATTGTGTATGTTGAGCGTGGGTGTTCGGTTTATTTATATTTGTTTGGTGGTAGTTAGGTATTGTTAATTTTGAATTGATATTTATCAAGGCGTGAGTATACAGTGTTGTTTGTCTTAACGTGAATGTAAGATATATTATTATTATTCTATAGATACTCGTTGATACTGTAGAGATACATGTAACTATAAAGAAAAAATATATTGCTGGTATATTTCATTAAAAAAACATAGAAATAAAACAGCTTTTCCTGAATTTTATAGTTTCTGCTTCCGAATTTTTTCCTAAAACTGAAGCAATTTTAACGGACGTCGGTCTCTGTTTCCTTTCGCTATGTTTATAGAGTTGTCGACGAACAATATTTATATTTTCCTAGTTTCAGGATACAGCCTTCGGCTCAGTTATTATTTATTTACGAAGTTTTGATTTTGAGGCTATGTATTGTGAAGTTTTCGAGAGTTATATTCACTACCCTGTATTTGACATGATTCTTTAGTACCTATCTCTTTGGGCTCATAAGTATTCGTACTGCTAATGATAATAATAATTGACTAACTACGATATAATTTAACAGAATCCTTCTATCCTACACAATATTATAAATGTGAAAGTTTCTTAGAATAAATGACCGGATATGTATGCAATTTGGTGTAGAGATAGATTAAAGTTTGGATTAGCATACCTATAGGTCATACACTTCTACACAAGAGATTCACGAGTAAGTAAGTTAGTCTTTATATATTATATAGTCATGTAAATATTATAATAAACTAGCAGTCCGCCCCGGCTTCGCCCGTGGTACATATTTACGTTTTCTCTACGTAAAAACCATCCTCGTACTTCAAGGAATATAATAAAAAAAGAATTATCGAAATCGGTTCAGCCGTTCTCGAGTTATGCGCTTACCAACACATTTTGCGATTCATTTTTATATATAAGATTCTATCATATTTTATAAAGTGAATAATAAATGAACAAACAGTGTCCGCCAGAAATCATGACAGTGTTTGCTAACTCGGCTTAATTCAGAATTATAGCTTAGTCAAATAGGTTTGGGCGAAAAATCATAAATATTAAAAAGGGTGTATTATCCTGAGATTAATTAACTAGTAAACAAGTTTTAATGAGGAAACTTTTAGTTATATTCCGTGATATCCGTGTCACATATTATGTAATTATATTTATTAAAATATAATTTACATTGGACGGGAAGATTCGTTTCTGTACGGTATTTTTTTCCTTCCCAGAAAAAAAGTTTACAGCCTTTTGATTATATTTTTCCAAATATCTTCAACCTCAGATATTTCACTTTGCCGGGGCGAAATACGCGGGTTCGAATCCTGCCTCGTGACGTCGATTCTTTTCTATTCTTTAAAAATTCCTCATTAAAAAGCATTAGCTTTCCGCCCGCGGCTTCGCCCGCGTTTTCAAAGAAAAACCCACATAGTTAGATTTCCGGGATAAAACCTATCCACATAGGATAGGTTTTATACAAGTTACTCTCTATATGTGCTGAATTTCATTGTAATAAGTTCTTTAGTGTTTGCGTGAAAGATACATACATACACATACACATACATCCATCCTCACAATCATTCGCATTCATAATATTGGTAGGATTTGAATGCTATAGAACTTTATATCAAGTTACTACACCAATTTCACAGTCACATTACTCTAAATTTAAACTTGATTAGCAACAATATAAATTAGCAGAATAAAAGTGCAGTTGTAAAAAATAGCCAATCTAATCGTAATAGATTTCATGCAGACATCGACTGTAACTCCGGAGAGTTTTTTGGAATTGGTTTTATTTTTATTTCCGATTTCAAAAACTCATTCCATTTTTATTTGGTATGTTTTGTGTATTTTTCTGTGTGTTGAATTAATTGCTGTATTTAGAATAATTTTATTAGGGTACAAAGTTTATAGGTTTTTTTTTGTTAAAGCATTACCTACCTTAGTCCTAAACAATAAGTAATAGGCCATATCCTTTCATATTACGGCGAATTTACCCCACAAATAAGAAGTAAATCCGGCTTACTGAATGTTTATAGCGATACCCCATAAATGTTTAGGTACCTTTTACGTTCTTTATGTCACTTGTGGGTCGTATTTTTACCCGACTGTGCTAGTAGGAAGGTTATATATTTTTCAAAGGAGATACTATTTAACTACGACAATGTACCACGATAGACATTTTTTTTTATTTATCACTAAGCGTTTAAGTGTTTTTCGTCCATGTTTGCCGCGATAACGGCGATTATGAATAACTAGCGGTCCGCCCCGGCTTCGCCCGTGGTACATATTTCGCAATAAAAAGTAGCCTATGTCCTTTCTCGGGTATCAAAATATCTCCATACCAAATTTCATGCAAATTGGTTCAGTAGTTTAGGCGTGATTGAGTAACAGACAGACAGATAGAGTTACTTTCGCATTTACAATATTAGTATGGATTTAGGTGCTCAACACTATCGTGATTGCCTCTATTCGCCCAACGCTGTCCAAAGAGGGCTCATTAGGGTGGTTTTCCACCAATAATGTGCGAGGATGTGTAGAGGAATGTGTTTGTAAATGCACTAATTAGCTAATCATATCGCTTCATTTAGTTTGAAGTTCGAAGCGTTTAGCGTTTGAAGCGATACTATTGGTTCTTTACATTCCTCGCCACGCATCCTCGCAAATCTCTGGTGAAAAAGCACCTTAAGCTTAGCGTAAACAACACATACGCCATTTTAAATCAATTAATTTCCTATATGTCCTGTATGTATGTTTAGTAACAAGCGTTATAGAGGACGGATCAGTCCTTAATCTGATTGGATCCTATGGCAGGCAGCTATCTCAGCTCTCCAAATACAATTGATTCGATTACGCCATTTCAATACTTTAATATTACATACGTAAATGGAAATTATTGGAGAAATTTGGTATAGCAGCAGATAATTTGAAGTATGAGATCGCATATGTTTTCTTTTTGATTATAATCAACCCGTGGCTTGAGAAGAGGGGAAAAACTCCCCTTTTATAAAATCCATACTAATATTATAAATGCGAAAGTAACTCTGTCTGTCTGTCTGTTACTCAATCACGCCTAAACTACTGAACCAGTTTGCATGAAATTTGGTATAGAGATATTTTCATACCCGAGAAAGGACATAGGCTACTTTTTATCCCGGGAAATAGGATAGATTTTATCCCGGAAATCCCACGGGAACGGGAACTATGCGGGTTTTTCTTTGACTGCGCAGGCGAAGCTGCGGGTGGAAAGCTAGTGGAAAATAAAATATTTAGTAGTAAGATGATATGTGAAGCACGAAGAGGTTCCATAGAAATATGTAGTTCTGAGGCTCTGATGATGAAAAAGGAAAATGACGCATTGTTATCCGATTGTGAAAGAAAGAGGGTTCATATTTTCGAGTGTATGTATGTATGTTTATTTCTTTGGCACGCTCTACAGCCCAAACTGCTGAACGAATTTTGATTTATGACGCGTCGTTGTAATCATCAGAAATATGCCACATAGGCTACATTGGGCTACATTAATTAGCAGTCGGGTTTTATGTTTATAATAATTGTTTATAAAAATTGCATATTCATAATTATTCTTGTTTAAATTCTTATAGGAAAGCATTAAATACCTATATTTATAAACTTCTTTCATAATTTTCTATTCATTTTAATGTTTTACTTCATTTTAAACAGATTCAACGCTACATTTTAATTCGCAAAGACTAATTATCTTCAAAGAATTTCCTCTGGAATAATATTTACTTCAATACGTCTTTGGTAAGCTTTTATAAAATTTTCTGAAGTCGAGCTTTGTGGCGCGGTTTTCTAAGAGAAATGTTATTTTATTGCTTTGCAGTCAATTTAGTTGCATTATTGCTTACTGCACTGGTTATATTGTATTTATTAGGAAGAAAAGGTATACAATATGTTATAGAAAGGATATGAAAAGGATTGGGGCATACCAGTAGATTATATAATATATTATGGCCACGGAATAGTATGGGTAAAGCAAGTACAATATTCCATAACCTAACTTTTTATTTGATTGGCAATTGGGCCTGATATAACCCACGCTATTATCATCAAGGGTAGCTTTGTGTACTTAAAAAAACTAAATTATCTGCCATTTCAGACGTTCTTTCCTAATTTTAAAAAGGAACGATAAAAATCTCATATTAACTATTATTACACAGTTAACATAACCATAGTTTACAAATTAATGGCTTGAAACATTCTTCATAATCGTTTCTTAATGTAGACTCCCATTTATCAACAAAAATATGACCCACTTTCAAATTCCATAAATAGATAAATTCCTCATTACGATTACAAAAACATAACCTCAAAACGAAAGATTATAAATAGACTGGACATTTTTAACTGACATTGAACTTACAGTGAATTGATTTGTTTGAAATACAGCTTTGTTAGTAACGAGTAAACATCTGTGTTGAAAGCGTGGATCTTATGTGTGAAGAATTGGCTCTCCTGATAATGGATTTTGATTTGTGGGCGTTAATTTGGATCAAAGTTGTGTAATAGAACATGCTAATAACGTTATACTAGGTTATGTATAGTAAAATAAATTAATGATACTGATATACATACTAGGTTATGTATAGTCAGAGGTTTGAATGTTTTTCTTAATGTGTCTGCTAAAATAATTACCTATAGTACACTGGACTGCGACGCTTTATCCTTACCGTATCAGGAAAAGATAAACGTGTGTGCTAATGCAATTTATAAACTGTTTCTTCACCAAATCTCATACAGATCTGATTAGCTTTTTTGCGTAAAAGGAAAAAATATCCACGCATCTATTGTGATTCTCACAGCTTCACTTCACTACATATTATAAATCTAAGTCGCTATCGCTGTCTGTCTATCCCTATGTATGCTTAAATCTTTAAAACTACACAACAGATTTTGATGAGGTTTTTTGTAAATAAAGATACTGGTTCTTGAAGAAGGTTTAATTTGTAAAATTTTCTACAAAACGGGCGAAGCCGCGCACGGAAAGCTAGTTAATAATCTAAGAATGAAGTAAGGTTACTAATTCTAGCTAGCTAGATTGAATTCTTGACTAAACCTGATATCCATGGGAAAATATACTTCGAGAAACAAAAGCTGTTAACATAATGTAAAGATATAGAAGGAAAATATCTATGATTGAACATTGTTTGACCTCTTAGACCAGCTATACTCAACCTTTTTTTATCTTGGGCCACATAATTGCTACTGTTTAACCTTGCGGGCCGCAGTAATTTACCTACATACCTATGTCACCTACGTCATCAGCGAATATTCTATCTATGTACCAAATTTCATCAGAATCGATTCAGTGGTTTATTCACGAAAGCGTAACAGACAGACTGGGTTTCTTTCGCATTTGTTACTAGTGATGAAGCGAAGATTATGCGACAGATAAATAAAACTATAAAATATAAAAAAATTAGCATTTATTTCTGTCATAAAATTTAATGTGATTTTTGACATTGTAACAAATTTTTGACAATTTTTGATAAATCAGGCACATAGTTACTGCATGCTACTCTCAAGACGTCGTCTAGATGCGAATCGGTAAGCCGAGATCTGTAGACATTTTTTGCATATTTCATTTTTGAATATGAGGATTCACATAGGTAAGTTGATGCAAACAATGTCAAGAGTAAATGTGCGCAATTTTTTAAAGTTTCATAGCTATTCGGTACTTATTTCCAAAATTCTTCATATTGATGTGTCTCTCTTTTCTCTTTGGGCCGCAAAAAAAGCGCAGCGGGCCGCAGGGGCCGCTGGTTGAGTATGGCTGTCTTAGACGGAGCTTTATCGCTTAGTCGTAAGGCGAGATTCCTTGTTTGTAAATGGTATTATGTTCAAAACAAGATGATAAAATATCGAAGAATACCCAAATATTGTGATTGACATTTGTAAGGGACTTTGTAGTTTGTTATTTCTGGATTCCAGAACTGCTGAAACGATTTTGAAAATTTTAAAGCATAATGTAGCATAAAATTTCCTGAGTCATAGTCTAAATATTTTATAGGATTACCACAGTTAAGTTAAAATAAGTCTATGGTTTTTACCATAATATTAATATTTTTTTTTATACGCACCACATATAAAAAAAAATATTACCAATATAAAGATTTGAATAAAGTAAGCAGTCATAAGTTAGAAGTATTAAAATACATTTCAATGTATTATCAGGCCTGTGTCACTCCGCGTATAGGTAATTAAAACATACCTACAGTTGGCGGCCATTGCGCAAGGGCCAATCTGGCCAAGGCTGCCGCAAGCGAAAGAAGACACACGCGCGCGCGCTATTTGTTCGACTTACGCTAGTTACTAGTAATTATTCTGTGGTATTAGTTACCATGTTGGCGACGAGAACCAGTTAGGTATATTTTACTCTACCGAAATTAAGTGCTTTCGACTATAGAAGTTTCCATTTCAACAAATATTTTTTTCTTTATAAAAAATTGCATTGGACTTAATTATTGTAGATTTATATCAATTGACTAGCTGGTGCGTTGTGCGCGGGCTGCAAGCAGCCCGCGAGCCCTTTTGCCCCTGGGTTGAAGCAATAGGGCAGTCATTTGAAAATGCATTCGAGTTTTCTGTCCATTTGTTACATCTGCTAACAGCGAGTCATCTACAGTCAGTCGGTAATGCTTATAAATTCCCCATTCAAGTATTTTCCACTCCGGGAGGCTGTCCACCTTCGAGGGAGCGTGGTGCGGAAGCATCCCAGGGCAGAAATCTTCAGTCATTTGAAAATGCATTAAAATTCCCCGTCAATTTGTTATTATCTGCTAACAGCGATTCCACAGTCAATAGGAAGTGCTTATAAATTTCCTATTCAAATATTTTCTATTCCGGGGGGCTGTCCACCTTCGAGGGTGCGTGGTGCGCGAGCTGCAAGCAGCTCGCGGCTCATCCCAGGGCAGAAATCTTCAGTCATTTGAAAATGCATTCGAATTTCCTGTCCATTTGTTACATCTGGTAACAGCGATTCTACAGTCAGTCGAAACTGCTTATAAATTACTTATTCAAATATTGGTTAAATTTTTGAAACGTGATCCCGAATTTCATTTATTTGAGGTGTCTTATCAATAGCGGTGACTTTTCATAATAAACTGTTCAAGACAATAAATGTGTGAAGATGTATAAAACATATTGAAAACTTCAAGTCTTTTTAGTAGCGTCGTTCAAAATCAAATTCATTATGCTTTCGGCACTAAAAATATCTAAATGCAAGGCCATAGGACTACTACAGTCAAAGGGTGTATCGAATAAGATATCGTTACACTATAAAAACTTTAGAAAAACCGACTTCAAAAACGGAAAAGTAAAAAATAATTAATTACTACATAATATTATTTAGTTGTGTTATTCACTATAATATAGGTTTGAAGTCGGTGCCAAGCACTAAGCACTTATTAAACTACGCTATTTTTTGATACAAGAACTACGATTATTTCGATACAAGAACTACCTACTTGCAATTCAATTACATTATTCGCAACATTGGCTATTTTCGATATAAAAACTACACTACTCTTGGTGTAAGTCCTACGCTTATAAATCATCTCATTCACTCAATAAATGTGTGAAGATGTGTAGATATATTATTACGTATTGAAAACTTCATTAGTAGCTTCGTTTAAAATCAAATTCAGTATGCTTTCGGCACTAAAAATAAGAACCTACTTTTCCGTTTTTGAAGTCGGTTTTTTTAATGTAGTCTTAATAGTTTTTAACCTACGTAGTTTTTTTGTTTGACTGGGAATCGCTCTAAAGTCGCTTCTGTTCAAGAGTTTACTTAACACGCTCGTCGCTTCGCTCCTCGCTACCTATTTGAATATTTACGCCGGCCGCTGACGTGAATTGCTCGCTTCGCTCGCTTGGCTAGTGCGGTAGTTCAAAAGTTAACCTAACTCACTCGTCGCTTCGCTCCTCGCTACTTCTTTGAATATTTACGCCGGCCGCTGACGTGACTGGCTCGCTTCGCTCGCTTGGCTAGTGCGGTAGTTCAAAAGTTAACCTAACTCGCTCGTCGCTTCGCTCCTCGCTACTTCTTTGAATATTTACGCCGGCCGCGGACGTGACTTGCTCGCTTCGCTCGCTTGGCTAGTGGAGTAGTTTAAAAGTTAACCTAACTCGCTCGTCGCTTCGCTCCTCGCTACTTCTTTGAATATTTACGCCGGCCGCTGACGTGACTTGCTCGCTTCGCTCGCTTGGCTAGTGCGGTAGTTCAAAAGTAACCTAACTCGCTCGTCGCTTCGCTCCTCGCTACTTCTTTGAATATTTACGCCGGCCGCTGACGTGACTCGCTCGCTTCGCTCGCTTGGCTAGTGCGGTAGTTCAAAAGTAACCTAACTCGCTCGTCGCTTCGCTCCTCGCTACTTCTTTGAATATTTACGCCGGCCGCTGACGTGACTCGCTCGCTTCGCTCGCTTGGCTAGTGCGGTAGTTCAAAAGTTAATCTAACTCGCTCGTCGCTTCGCTCCTCGCTACTTCTTTGAATATTTACGCCGGCCGCTGACGTGACTTGCTCGCTTCGCTCGCTTGGCTAGTGCGGTAGTTCAAAAGTTAACCTAACTCGCTCGTCGCTTCGCTCCTCGCTACCTATTTGAATATTTAAGCCAGCCGCTGCCGTGATTCGCTCGCTTCGCTCGCTTGGCTCGTGCGGTAGTTCAAAAGTTAATAAATATTTTCTACTCCGGGAGGCTGTCGACCTTCGCGGTTGCGCCGTGTGCGGGCAGCAAGCAGCCCGCGGCGCCGTCTTTTGCTATTGCTATGCGATTACCCTTCCTACTATGGAAATTTCCATACAAAATTTTCGAAAAAAAAAAATTTCGCTTTTTACCAAAACTTTTTAAATGCCTGGAAGCGGACCAGGTTTTGAAGCATTTTTTACTTCGGCGACCCCGACCTACCTGCCACCGGTTCAGAGAGCCGTTGAATTTCGCGATGTATGGAAAATGGAAACCGGGGGTCGGAGAGAAATTCTGAGTTTGCAGTTTTGTAAATATGGCCGATTAGAGCACAGAAGTCAATTTTCAGACCGATCGTAAAGTAACCGGCGCCACCATCTTGCTTTGAAAAATTGGCCATTTTTGAAAAAAAAATTGCGTCCAATTTGAAATTTCTCGATTGCCCTGGTAGCGCCCCATCTTCTTGATCATTTTTTAGTTCTACACCCCCCACCTATCTCGCGCCGTTTCGGAGAGCCGTCGAATTTCGCGTTGTATGAAACTCGGAAACCAGCGGTGGAAACTCGATAATGAGTATGCTATCTTAATGTGAGGCTCAATTAAAGCCCCTGTGCCAAGTTTCAGCGCAATCGGACCAGCGATGGCCGTTTTAGAATTTGTATGGCGGCGGCCATTTTTTCCGCCATTTTGAATTTTTTTCACTATCTGTGGTAATTGCTCGAGGCCTACTCCAAGTTTAGTTCGAGCACCCCAGATGTAGCTGCTACCGTTTGCGCAGGCCGTTGACCGTCTTCGAGGGATGAGGGAAAGTTTAGGATTTCGTATTTTTCTGGATATCCTGGGAGCTGGGCGAGTACGAATGCATCATTGGTGTATTTATCCGTTGCGCCACCTCGTCTAAATTTACGTTTTTATGTTTGCGCCAAAAATGGAAAAATTCCAAAATCGAGCGACCCACTATGGCTCCCTGGTAGCGTCCCAGGGTGGTGATCATTTTTAGTTCCCGGACCCCCCACCCAACTCGCACCGTTTCCGCGGGCCGTTGGATTTTACGTTGTATGGAAGTCGGAAACGGGGGCCCGGAGCCACTCGAACGGGGTACCGATCGATTCGCCGGCTCGAACAGAGCACGTGTGCCAAATTTGAGACGTAAGGATTCATAAACGGCGATTTTGGCAAAGTACGGCGGCCATCTTGTTTTCGCGAAAATCGCCATTTTTCCACCACCCCTGGTAATCGCCACCAGTTCCGAGCATTTTTTGTTCAGACACCCCCCCTCCAGGTACCACCGTTTTCGCGCACCTCCAGGGGTCCACTCGGTTTTCGAAGGTGATCGAGATCGCTATATTTTTCCTCTGGTCACTCGGCGCACCTCTACACGATCACGTCGTTATCCCCCCCACTTTCCGCGTAGTTTCCGAGAAAAGCGATGTCAGTGAGTGAGTGAGTGGTAGTGTAGCTTTATATATTATAACTAGCTGGTGCGTTGTGCGCGGGCTGCAAGCAGCCCGCGAGCCCCTTTTGCCCCTGGGTTGAAGCAATAGGGCAATCATTTGAAAATGCATCCGAATTTTCTGTCCATTTGTTACATCTGCTAACAGCGAATCTACAGTCAGTCGGTAATGCTTATAAATTCCCCATTCAAGTATTTTCCACTCCGGGAGGCTGTCCACCTTTGAGGGAGCGTGGTGCGGAAGCATCCCAGGGCAGAAATCTTCAGTCATTTGAAAATGCATTAAAATTCCCCGTCAATTTGTTATTATCTGCTAACAGCGATTCCGCAGTCAATCGGAAGTGCTTATAAATTTCCCATTCAAATATTTTCTATTCCGGGGGGCTGTCCACCTTCGAGGGTGCGTGGTGCGCGAGCTGCAAGCAGCTCGCGGCTCATCCCAGGGCAGAAATCTTCAGTCATTTGAAAATGCATTCGAATTTCCTGTCCATTTGTTACATCTGCTAACAGCGATTCTACAGTCAGTCGAAACTGCTTATAAATTACTTATTCAAATATTGGTTAAATTTTTGAAACGTGATCCCGAATTTCATTTATTTGATGTGTCTAATCAATAGCGGTGACTTTTCATAATAAACTGTTCAAGACAATAAATGTGTGAAGATGTATAAAACATATTGAAAACTTCAAGTCTTTTTAGTAGCGTCGTTTAAAATCAAATTCATTATGCTTTCGGCACTAAAAATATCTAAGTGAAAGCCATAGGACTACAGTCAAAGGGTGTATCGAATAAGATATAGTTACACTATAAAAATAACTACTTTAAAAAAACCGACTTCAAAAACGGAAAAGTAAAAAATAATTAATTACTACATATTATTTAGTTGTTATTCACTATATAGGTTTGAAGTCGGTGCCAAGCACTAAACACTTATTAAACTACGCTATTTTTTGATACAAGAACTACGATTATTTCGATACAAGAACTACCTACTTGCAATTCAATTACATTATTCGCAATACCAAAAATTGGCTATTTTCGATACAAAAACTACACTACTCTTGGTGTAAGTCCTACGCTTATAAAGCGTGAACGATTGGGCTCATTCACTCAATAAATGTGTGAAGATGTATATAATATTATTACGTATTGAAAACTTCAGTCTTTTTAGTAGCTTCGTTTAAAATCAAATTAATTATGCTTTCGGCACTAAAAATAAGAACCTACTTTTCCGTTTTTGAAGTCGGTTTTTTTTAATGTAGTTTTAATAGTTATTAACCTACGTAGTTTTTTTTGTTTGAGTGGGAATCGCCCTAAAGTCGCTTCTGTTCAAGAGTTTACTTAACACGCTCGTCGCTTCGCTCCTCGCTACCTATTTGAATATTTACGCCGGCCGCTGACGTGACTTGCTCGCTTCGCTCGCTTGGCTAGTGCGGTAGTTAAAAAGTTAACCTAACTCGCTCGTCGCTTCGCTCCTCGCTACTTCTTTGAATATTTACGCCGGCCGCTGACGTGACTTGCTCGCTTCGCTCGCTTGGCTAATGCAGTAGTTCAAAAGTTAACCTAACTCGCTCGTCGCGTCGCTCCTCGCTACTTCTTTGAATATTTACGCCGGCCGCTGACGTGACTTGCTCGCTTCGCTCGCTTGGCTAGTGCAGTAGTTCAAAAGTTAACCTAACTCGCTCGTCGCTTCGCTCCTCGCTACTTCTTTGAATATTTACGCCGGCCGCTGACGTGACTTGCTCGCTTCGCTCGCTTGGCTAGTGCGGTAGTTCAAAAGTTAACCTAACTCGCTCGTCGCTTCGCTCCTCGCTACTTCTTTCAATATTTACGCCGGCCGATGCCGCGACTCGCTCGCTTCGCTCGCTTGACTCGTGCGGTAGTTCAAAAGTTAACCTAACATGCTCGTCGCTTCGCTCCTCGCTACCTATTTGAATATTTACGCCCGCCTCTGCCGTGATTCGCTCGCTTCGCTCGCTTGGCTCGTGCGGTAGTTCAAAAGTTAATAAATATTTTCTACTCCGGGAGGCTGTCGACCTTCGAGGTTGCGCGGTGCGCGGGCAGCAAGCAGCCCGCGGTGTCGTCTTTTGCCGTTGCTATTCAATTACCCTTCCTACTATGGAAATTTCCATACAAAATTTTCGAAAAAAAAAAAATTCGCTTTTTAACAAAAACAATTATATGCCTGGAAGCGGACCAGGTTTTGAAGTATTTTTTACTTAGGCGACCCCGACCTACCTGTCACCGGTTCAGAGAGCCGTTGAATTTCCTGATGTATGGAAAATGGAAACCAGGGGTCGGAGAGAGATTCTGAGTATGCAGTTTTGTAAATCTGACCGATCAGAGCACAGAAGTCAATTTTCAGACCGATCGTGAAGTAACCGGCGCCACCATCTTGCTTTGAAAAATCGGCCATTTTTGAAAAAAAAATTGCGTCCAAATTGAAATTTCTCGATTGCCCTGGTAGCACCCCATCTTCCTGATCATTTTTTAGTTCTACACCCCCCACCTATCTCGCGCCGTTTCGGAGAGCCGTCGAATTTCGCGTTGTATGAAACTCGGAAACCAGCGGTGGAAATTCAATTATGAGTATCCCACCTTAATGTGCGGCTCGATTAAAGCCCCTGTGCCAAGTTTCAGCGCGATCGGCCCAGCAATGGCCGTTTTAGAATTTGTATGACGGCGGCCATTTTTTCCGCCATTTTGAATTTTTTTCACTATCTGTGGTAATTGCTCGAGGTCTACTCCAAGTTTAGTTTGAGCATCCCAGATGTAGCTGCTACCGTTTGCGCGGGCCGTTGACCGTCTTCGAGAGATGAGGGAAAGTTTAAGATTTCGTATTTTTCTGGATATCCTGGGAGCTGGGCGAGTACGAATGCATCATTGGTGTATTTCTCCGTTGCGCCACCTCGTCTAAATTTACGTTTTTATGTTTGCGCCAAAAATGGAAAAATTCCAAAATCGAGCGACCCACTATGGCTCCCTGGTAGCTTCCCAGGGTGGTGATCATTTTTAGTTCCGACACCCCCAACCCAACTCGCACCGTTTTCGCGGGCCGTTGGATTTTCCATTGTATGAAAGTCGGAAACGGGGGCCCGGAGCCACTCGAACTGGGCACCGATCGATTCGCCGGCTCGAACAGAGCACGTGTGCCAAATTTGAGACGTAAGGATTCATAAACGGCGATTTTGGCAAAGTACGGCGGCCATCTTGTTTTCGCGAAAATCCCCATTTTTCCACCCCCCCTGGTAATCGCCACCAGTTCCGAGCATTTTTTGTTCAGACACCCCCCCTCCAGGTACCACCGTTTTTGCGCACCTCCAGGGGTCCACTCGGTTTTCGAAGGTGATCGAGATCGCTATATTTTTCCTCTGGTCCATCGGAGCACCTCTACACGATCACGTCGTTATCCCCCCCACTTTCCACGTAGTTTCCGAGAAAAGCGATGTCAGTGAGTCAGTGAGTCAGTGGTAGTGTAGCTTTATATATTATAAATACAATACTCGCGCTAAATGCCGGTCATTATATTATTATATTGATGACAAATCGTTGCTTGACTACAAAGGGCATTGGCAACAATGATTTTCGCGATTAGATTTAATTATTATTTTATTATTGTTTTATTTTTATTGAAGAAGAATATTCCTTTTCATGATCTAAAGTAATAATAGACTTGAATGTTTTTTAGTTTATTACAATTTAACCCAAAAATACTGGGCGGATATTTTAAGGAGGTTTGTCATTAAAACTATTTCTTAACCAACGCATTATTTGATTTAAAGCCCAGATCAACTAGCTTTCTATAAAGGGGGTGGAAGCAGAAAACAACAGGCTATTTACGTTCAGACGCGTGGCAAGTTGCCTGGCAAGCAGCCCGGCAAGTAGCCCGGCAAGCAGCAAACAAATCAACACGGGCGCATGCACAAATAACATGTTTACATGCTTGTGCCCGTGCTTGTGCTCGTTGAATGTCACTTTGAACGTAGGCGTCTGAGCCCACCATAAGAAGCGAAAAGTTGTGCAGCTGATGTAATTTTGTATAGCGAAAGGCCTTAGTTGCGAAAAAAATAACTGTGAATGAGATGCTATTTTGTTGAAAGATTATCTCAAGATAAACTGAAAAAATTTTGCAGTAGGAAAGTTACTGCTTCACAATCTTTGTTGATAAAACAATAGACATTTCGGAGTCTTTGATTATTTATCATATGATTACAATCACGCTTCTGTTTTTAAAGTGATATGGCGTTTTTATACCAAGATTGCGATAATGCAGTATTTTTAAATTTTTAGAAATATACTTTTCTTTTTGATATAATTTTCGGTATTGAAAAATATCTTTAGTTACTAATCTAACGGTATTTTAGATCATTCCTGGTACTTTACGCCGTTAGTACACCGACGCATTCGCGAGCGGCAACGAAACAACGAAAAATCTGTCAGTAGTACGGCAGGTTTTCGCATATGATATGTCTCACTCTAGCACATAGATAGATGAAATAGTTGCGTCCTTGTCAGTATTGTTTCGCAAGGAACGGCGAAATGGCCATTACACAGACGCATTGCGAAAAAGTTGCGAAAACATTGCTGTTTACTAACGTTCCGCAGATATTTCGCTACGCAGTAGTTTCGCAGAGATTCGCTGCCGCACGCGAATGCGTCGGTGTACTAACGGCGTTAAAATATACACTTATTGTAGAGTGTAGACTGTAGAGACTATATTCTGTAGTCTATGAATAGTCTTGTTAGAAGATAAATTAAGTTTTAATAATATTCATAGATTTAAATTGTCGTTATATTGATACATAAAAAAACAAAAATGGTGATTTTCATTTGTTTGTTTAATTTATTAATGAGTTATCTTAATGATGGAAATTTTAATTAATTGATGGTTTTTCTTTAAAAAACGTCTTTTAAAACTCTGTTAAAAGCCGTCCAATCTAATTAAATGAGGTTTCCTATCATTCTTTTTTCAAATACAAGCCAAGCGCGGGAAATCATCGATAATGTATAATTTTGGATCATTTGATGTTTTGGTTATCAACTGAAAACAATATTCTGTTATACGAGGATTTCTAATTGCACTATGAAGGTTATTGTAAAGTAATAATAGATATCATTCATATTCCAAATAATTTGGGTAAAATGGATTTTTGATATTGGCTTTCCATTGGTAAAAGCATTGCTTCTAACATAGTTTTTTTTGTGAAATGGTAAAAATTCCCTTTTAAAAACAGACGAGGATGCCTGGTTTAGTTAGAAGGTACCTATATGAACGCTATAAACTAAATAAACATGTTAAACTTTATTTAAAAATAATTATTATGTATACACGGAGAAAAAAGCGTTAAAGGCATAATCAACTTAATTTAAAGTATAATTTAATTCAACGCGCTTTGATCAGGCTGTAAAGAGTTCGTATAAAACATTAAATAGTTTTCAATATAATGAATTAATCTAAAAGGTAACTATAGTGATACAAGTTAAATTATAATCCCATTCCCTAAGCTCTAATGCAATGATATAACTTCTGTTTAATGACTCGATTTAAATGCGCCTTATTTATGAAACCATTATGCTATTTTTGAAGTCATCTTACGTAACTAAGAACTATTAAAACTATTACAGCATAACGTTCTGTTTTGTATTATAGTGCATACGTCTTAATTTATGTGTTGTTGGTATACAATTTGATATATCATAGAACCTAATAAAAGCTATATTAATAAAGACTTTCACAATGGTTCTTAAAGGTTTAAAGAATAAAAACAAAAATTGTAAGAGACAGTGATTTAAAAATTTCCGTAGTAGGTGTAGATAATTTCCAGTTCTGATGTAGTAATATGGTATATCTATTACCAAATATATAAAAACTAGCGGTCAGCCCCGGCTTCGCCCGTGGTACATATGAAAAATAGATGTTGGCCGATTCTCAGACTTACCCGATATGCACAGAAAATTTCATGAGAATCGGTCCACCCGTTTCGGAGGAGTATGTAGACTAACATTGTGACACGAGAATTTTATATATAAGAATATCTATGAATTTTTACATCATCCAAATCTCAGTGTACGTGTGATTAATAAACAAAATAATATAAAAGTTATTTTATGCTTAAATACAAGTGTACTAAGGTACATACATTTGAAATACTTGAAGCTGTTCTGCTACTTGGTCTGTTTTCAAAAGGAATATTCCCGCTTTTAATACGTTTTTTATTGCTGCTCCGCTATAGGCTATAGCATTCCTCTATAAATGGTCTATCGAACACAGAAGGAATTTATCAATTCGAATCAGTGGTTCTTTTAAAAAACAGTACCTTTCCACAGTCATTATTCTGTGATATTAGTTATTGAAACAATGCGTGCAACTAAAAAAAAAATTCTTCAAATAAAAAAATTCTTGTGTTCCATTTTTGAAAAAAAAAAAATAACGATCAACTATTTGCATTCGAAATTTCAACCAAATGGGTACTGCTATTTGGCCGTGAATGTATACAGGCAGACTTTAGAATCTTATGTTTGCAAACAGTAACATTTTTACGTGTATAACTAACATTCCTTTCAATGTCATGACGTACCGTCAGCCATTTGTAAAACTGTAAAACATTATTAATTACAAACACGCGTAGATTGTTTCTGTCGATGAATCTTTTGTTTCACTTTTATGTTTACAGTCGGTATAAAATTTATATTTGTTGAGTTGCGTTTATTTCATCGAGTAACTCGCGCTAGTGTATTTTTTTCGATTTGTTATTGTAGTCAAATATGATGAAAATTTGTTAATTTTATTTAATAAATTTTTATATCATAAATAAATAAATAAATTTAATTACGCCTGAACTGACTTTGTGTACAACATCAACATTTTGTGTAAAAAATGTTTTCAAACAAAATTCTTTAGATACCTACCAATGATACCATTTTACTCTATGATGTGAGACAATGTGATAAAACAACAAAAAATCCCTCCTAAGGACTCTCGAGGCTAGAAATATTGGGTAAAACCCAATACCCAATATTTCTAGCCACACACTTTCGATAAGATGCTGTTCATATCAGCAACCTATTATTATGGTTAACCGTACCCGTATCCTTCAATCCATTACTCTGTAGATATGGAAAGAAACTCTAACTTTCTTTATGTATAATCTAAATCTTAAATACATTCAACCAAAATATACCAGCCAAAAATATTTGTCATTTATATTCAAACATTGTTTAAAAAATGCAGAATATTATTTAATATCGCATAGTAATCAACATGGCAAGTACGTTCAAACGGGCATTTGTTAGCGGAATTATTCTTGCATAATGAAATTACAGATTTAATCGTTTCCGTATTTTATTTTTGTGTAAGGTCGATATGTTTGAAAATATATTTTTAAAAAGTCGTGTTAGTAACGATATTACAGTGCATTTACATCAATCGAGCGTTTGCTCATTCTAACCCCACTATGTCCAATTATTTTAGTGTAAACAGGCGTAGAGCATTCTTTCGTTGTTCTTAGTGCGTTCGAAAAGATTCTATGCAATGTTCTAATACTGAACAACACTGAATAAAACTTTTCGTTTACACTAAAAGCCAACGAAAGGCTGTCCTTGCTCTAGCTTTAGCTCTATGTTCGTTTGATGTAGATGCACCGTTACAAAAAAGGCTGAATGGATTTCAGTAATTTTTATTCAATTTGTTTCTGTCAGATAATAAAATTTTTCAAATTTGTAAAAAAACTTTTAAAAAGAAAGTTTACCCAGGCCGGAACAAACAGCTTTATAATTAATAATTTGTAATAACACTTAAAATAATCGAGATTATATTCGTATTGTTTTGTGTATAGTAGATATGATTTTCATGTTTGTGTTTCAACATAAACGACCTTTTATACTTACACTTCTTTTATTTTAAAGTATTATACAAAATTTCACTCGAATTTCCTGATGTCTCTTTAAATTCAGTCGTAAATCAAATAATAATCACAATTTGATAGCGCAAAGGAAATAATTTAAATCAAAAGAGGGAATAATGGGAGTTTAACCATGGGTATGGTATCATTAGTTATTGTCGCCATTTTATTTTTCAATTTTTTTGTTTTTGAAAGTTATTCCGTTTTGCCACAAATCAATTTTTCACTGGTAAGTAAAGAAGGTTTCTATATCAGTATATGGAAACGAACCATTGTACAGTAGTTAGTGGAAAGAAAGATAGAAAGAAAGAAAGATCATTTATTTGACTAAACAAAATTGCAATAGACACGATTAGCACACACAATTAGAATAGGACAATACAATTCAAACACAACAATAAATGTACAGTAAATTCAAAATTAAAACATGATATAAAGCTAAGAAGTGGAGCCAAAACGGTAGCCACTCAGCATAAATTGCAACGCAGTTGCAACACTGATTTTCAGTGGCCCCTCTCTGGAGCGATTAGAGCGGCAGTACGTTCATAAATATAATCCTATTATTATTATAAATGCGAAAGTTTGTGAGGATGTGTACGTGTGTGTTTGTTACTGAACCGATTACAATAAAATTAAGCACACATATAGAGGGTAACTTGTATTAACACATAGGATAGGTTTTATCCCGGAAATCCCACGGGAACGGGAACTATGCGGGTTTTTCTTAGAAAACACGGGCGAAGCCGCGGGCGGAATGCTAGTGTAATATAAGTAGTAAAAACTTACACGATAACAAAAGTAGGTACCTACTACGGAATTAGGACAAAATATTTTTGGAATTGAGCATTAAAATGATTAGAGAAATCAATTAAAGTTATTTTCACCTTGTATGTTACTAATAATACAATCACACAAAAGGCTAATCACTCATATTGTCAATTGTGCAATAATATTATTGATAATCTCGCGACGATTCCATGACGTTTATCGGTAGTACAAATACAGATATCTTTTACCTACAATTTAGGTCGATAAGTATGCTTCAGGGAGTTATTATGACGTCTTGAAGCAGTACTAAATCCAGTTTAGTCAGTGATGACGCTAGACGACCTATATAGTATATAGGTCTGTCATTTTTCCACATTGTAATTAATACTGCTTTAATACATTACCCACGAACTTATGATATGATTAGCTGACCGAGGCCAGATAACAGGAACCTTTCCCGCTTTTCAAATATTTTTAATAGTTGCTATACGATGTAGGTATGTGTTGTAAAATGTAGAGTTTTTTGATTTAAAAAATGTATTATAGAATTTAATGCTGATATTATTTATTATTATAATGATGAAATGAAATTTTATAGAATAGGAAACACAAATGATTATAGAGCAAGATATAACATTATTTTACAATAAACAAATATAATTTTATATTTGAAAATAGCTGATTAATCCATCAGTCCTCGGAATCACAGACACAATAGAAAATCTATTGTGTCGCGCCCCGATCGGGCCTTACGGTGGTCAATGGGTTAAAACGGTATATGAATAACATCTCCACATAATAATTATAATAGTTCGTAATACCTGGTATAAGCCACACGTTTGAGAGCCATTCCTTACAAACTTCTGACATTGACGGCCTTTGAGCTCCTGTAAGCCTATTTCCTGTAACGCTCTTTCTGTTTACAATAAATATCTTTTCAAGACATAACTCGTTCGAAAATGCACTCTATGCCTTTAATATTTATGATTCAATTTCGCTTCACAATATTTACAATTTGACCCGTGTATGATAGCAAAAGATGGGATCTAATGTGTTATTTCATGTTAAAGATGTTGATGAAATCGATAAGTAGCATGCCTTTTATTGTAAACACTAGCTGCTCCGCGCGGTTTCACCCCCGTGGCTCCACTCCTGTTGGTCGTAGCGTGATGATATATAGCCTATAACCTTCCTCGATAAATGGGCTATCTAACACCGAAAGAATTTTTCAAATCGGACCAGTAGTTCCCGAGATTAGCGCGTTCAAACAAACAAACAAACAAACTCTTCAGCTTTATAATATCAGTATAGATTAAAGTCTATTAAACTATGGATATTGTAATAAACAAATATATCCTTCATGTCGACTTTCCAGTCAAAAGGAACGGAAATTCCACACCAAGATAATGAGCGTGATGACCTTTATATACCATAAAGCAGCTTTCCGCTGTTTATCTGTCGCTATGCATCTATAAAACTACGCAACGTTTTTTAATAGATTGAGTCATTCAAGAGGAAATTTTATGTATACCTATATAAAATGAATAATAGAAAACGGGGTGGGTCGCTGGTTAATATCTTTCTTTTTTAAATCGGGTGAAAATAAACAACTTTAACCAATGAGGAATTGAAATTGTTATCCATAATTTCGCATGACACATTGCCTTGTCACATTATCCAACGGATTATTATAGAGGTAATGCATAATGATAACGGTCTTTGAATAGTGTGATATTGTTAATGTAGGATGTGAGTGTCAAATCAATTATAATTAGACTATTTTTATCAACTTTCGAGGTTATAATCTATTAATAGATAGAGCTTATTAATATAATAATAATAATTAATCGATTAACAATGAGTATCGTTACAATAGTCTTATCGTTAATAATTATTATTAATGATAAGAATAGTTCATTGTTAATCGATGTTTATGTTTTAAAATGTAGAATGTAGAGCATATTATATTAAAACAATTTATGATTTTCCTGAAATCAATTATAAGTAGTAAATAATAGTTATTGCACATGTAAGTATATATTTCCTTTATTTGTTTAATAATTTGCGTAAAAATACAAATATTAATATCGAATGTATATGTCACGGCTAAAGGTAGGTGAGAACATAAACTTAAGATTAGCCGGCTAAACTTAGGTTTATTTTCGACGAGGTGTTAATGTTAGTTTGTTCTATCTTTAGCCGGCTAAACTTAAGTGTAACCGCAGGCCCGTGGCTAAAAATGTCGGGGTGGGTAGATTTGGTTAGCGCCGGGCCGGTGGAGGGCTTGAGGGGCCCGCACAGTGCCAGAAAACACTCGCCCTGTTCCTTACATGTATTATAGTAACCAAATCTACCCACCCCGACTCAGGGCAGAAAGCTGGTGGCTAGGTTAGGTTAGGTTAGAACTCTTAAGACCCGCACGAGCCGAGCGAGCGCAGCGAGCGTGCTGCGGCAGCAGCCGGCGAAGTGCCAGAAAACACTCGCCCTGTTCCTTACATGTATTATAGTAACCAAATCTACCCACCCCGACATTTTTAGCCACGGGCCTGCGGTTACACTTAAGTTTAGCCGGCTAAAGATAGAACAAACTAACATTAACACCTCGTCGAAAATAAACCTAAGTTTAGCCGGCTAATCTTAAGTTTATGTTCTCACCTACCTTTAGCCGTAACATATATATAGTATGTTCTATTTAGAATAAAATTAGTTGTAGAACTTGTAGGACAAACTTGTAGAACCAAAATGTTCTAGATTTTATAGAGAAACTAGCGGTCCGCCCTGGCTTCGCCCGTGGTACATATGAAAAATAGATGTTGGCCGATTCTCAGACTTACCCGATATGCACAGAAAATTTCATGGGAATCGGTCCACCCGTTTCGGAGGAGTATGCAGACTAACATTGTGACACGAGAATTTTATATATAAGAGATATAAAAAGTCTTGGTCTGGCAGTGCGCGGAAGGCTTAGGTACTTGACTGTTGACATGTACAAAATCTAAGAATGAAAAATAATATTATGTGAAATGCATTAGCCCGATATTTTATAAAAGCCTTTCACTGTACCAAAGAAACTAAGTGCCATGCCGGTTGTTCTTACTGATAATGTGCCTGATTTAAAACTTTTTTACAAATATCTACGTCCATTCATTATCATTTTAACTTATGGATAAACTAAACAGAAGCTGTGAAACCGGCTCGAAGTAATAATATTTGATTTTATCACATTAATGATGCGGACAAAGCAAATACGGAATTGTCAATTTATTTTTTTGCAAGTTCACGCAATCTCGTACCCTCACCTTCAATTAGGAATTTTATCGCTGAGTCACTTTAATATAGCTTTTCACCCAGTTTTGCTTGCGTTTACCTTTACGAAGTCTATTTTTACTTTCGAGTATTGTTTTACTAATAATTATAATCTTAAATTTTAATATACGTATCTAATAATAATTCTAAGTATTGTTTTCCCAATAATAATCTTAAATTTTAATATATAAAAAAATCTGTCCGTTCCATCTTAGGCCAAAGATCGTGTTAAGCATTGCCCTGTCGTCAGAATAAAAAGCTGAAGTGAAAATTAAACTATCACTACATAGTATAAAACAAAGTCGCTTTCTCTGTCCCTATGTCCCTGTGTATGCTTAAATCTTTAAAACTACGTAACGGATTTTGATGCGTTTTTTTAATGATAGAGTGGTTGACGAGGAAGATTTTAGTATATAACTAATTAGGTTTTAGACAAAGCGAGCGAAGCTGTCTGCGGACGCGGTTCTATCGAATACCCGCGGTCCCGTCAATACAGCGGCACGGCGGAACACAGTGGAGTTTAGTCGGTAGGTCCCTGCAATCTGCAGGGTGAGTCCGACATAACCCAGGGCCCTTTGGTATGCCTAAATGCATTCTCCACTATAAAAAAAGAAAAAAAAGGCAAGTGAAGCTGCGGGCGGAGAGCTAGTTAATTATAATATACCTCTAGTATAAAACAGCAGTAATCAATCATATAATTTCGCCTTGACCACTTAAATCTTTAAAATTACCTGAGTTTATTTATTAGCCTACTAGATTAAAGAGAGCTTCCAATAACAATGTTTCAAAAATTATTGATCCGACGATGGATTAATGTTTTCAAGGTTACTATAAAGGCCAAAGACTTAATGTATTTTATAAGAAAGCGTATTCTTTTAATAATATTGACTTATCTTAATAATATCCTTTTTAATTTTACATTGTTTTAATTTTTTAATCTCATAATATTCTCCTGATAAAACCTATTCATCATTTATGTAATTTTAATTTATTAAAATAAAGTATGATTGATTCGGATCATATCTATCTGCATTAAAAATTTACCAAAATTGGTATTTTATCTTTAATAACGTACCATTTAAACTTTTGTTAATTAGTAAAAATATTCATTTCATAGAAATCTTGCTATTTTGGATTCTATGATTTAACTACTATCCTACTATAATATTATAAATGCGGAAGTTTGTGAGGATGTGTGTGTTTGTTACTCTTTCACGCAAATACTACTGAACCGATTACAATGAAATTTAGCACACATATAGAGAGTAACTTGGATTAACACATAGGATAAGTTTTATCCCGGAAATCCCACGGGAACGGGAACTATGCGGGTTTTCCTTTGAAAATGTGGGCGTAGTCGCGGGCGCAAATCTAGTTTTTTTATATTTCTATAATATAATATTTTTAATATACCATAGTCCATAATATTTAGTCATTAGTAATTTAAGGCATATTCTATTTCATCTCTAATTATTTGCTAACCTTGAAGTCTTAAGAATTGACTCTAAAAATAAACCGTTTTGAGTGACCAATTCGTTAAAATGTTTGCTTTTTAATCAAGGTAATATAATGTGTACATTATGAATTAACTGTTTATTAGTTTGGAATTATACAAATAATTTTAACTTCTTTTCATCTGTTGTGTTATTATTATGTAATTGATATTAGGCACTTTAAGAGCATGGTGTTTGTGAAGCTTAAAAGGCCGTTGATAATATATTTTTAATTTTTATCTTGTAAACATATCTAAGATTTTAAAGTAAATCGGTACCAAAATATATTGATGAAAATTATAATGTTTTTCTTAGTATTGAAGATTTCTAAGAAAAGAAAATACTGGCCTAAATGTACTTTTTGTTTTAGCTTCTGTATTGTTATCATTAAATACTTAAATGAAAACACATATAATTTATTGAAGAAGAAGGAACTTCGTCCAATTACTTAATGGATAAATAATCTTATATATAAAAATGAATCGCAAAATGTGTTGGTAAGCGCATAACTCGAGAACGGCTGAACCGATTTCGATAATTCTTTTTTTATTATATTCCTTGAAGTACGAGGATGGTTCTTATGTAGAGAAAACGTAAACATGTACCACGGGCGAAGCCGGGGCGGACCGCTAGTATTATATACATTTGTCTCAGTGCTAAAGCTATAAAATAAATTATTTCTGAAATTTTAATAACGTATTAAACAATGCAATTTACTAAACGACAACGAAGCGGCCACTAATTTTAGTAATTACCTTCGCAATCAAAAAGGAATAAATCGATGCCTCTAAGGATTTAAATTTAAGTGAGAAATTGGTACATTCCCCATTAAATAATAATTTAATTTTTTTTTTCCGTAGAGTTATATATTCATACTTTTTTACTTATGTTTATGATTTAAAAAGATTGCAAATAAAAACGTAAATTTGAGAGCAAGAGTATGTTTTCAAGTTCATCAGTTTGTTGAAAAAACAATTGAATCTCTATAAGTATATGACCGACTTCAAAATTATTACATCGTTCTTATAAGGGATAGAAATCCCCGGTCAACCGGACAAGTCGAAAACTTGGTAAACAACGTAATTTTCCTTTTAAAGGTTTCTTCTTTCTTTTAAAGTTATTTTTTAAACGAGACATTCGGAACCAATACCTAATTTCTTGCAGAGATCATGTACATATCTATGAGTATGTATCTTTGAACATTCTTTGTGAATGACGGCATACCAAGCTTCTTTGAAGTCCTTTGCTATCAGTGAGTGAACAAAGCTTTGCAAATTCACCATTTTGACACGTTTGTGATGTTTTTAGGTTCTCAAAACGCCTTTTTAAGTCTTTGGAACAATGACGCACGGAAGATATAATATTGTGCTTTACCGAATATCCGGGTAAATTGTAAGGGCGTAAAAATTACATAAAAACCTAAATGAATAATATACCAAGAAATTTGTTTATCTTTAAAGTCCGTGACTACTATTATTAAAGTCTTAGTCTAAATTTAGATTTAGATGTTTAGAATTAACGAAAATATAATATACCTACTTATAAAATGGAGAATGTTATATATGAAATATAAAACCCTATTATTTTTAAATAATATAAGTGAGTCACTGAATTTCATGAAATTGACTGTTCGAGCGAATCTTTGTTCGCTATAATGCTATGTAGAAACAGTACAAAAATAGTAATTCTGAATATATCTAATCGCTATCATTCGTATAAAATTGACGCATCACAAGATCAAAATAGGTATCAACGTCACACGTTATGGTAAACAATTGCGATGATAAAAAATCTATTGACAGTCTGTCGATACATGGATGTTACTTTTGATAGGAGATAAAATTCTCAATGTTGTTAGTTTTATTGTTGGATGAACATTGGATCAGCAGGCTTTAGATGAATCATTGTTATAATTTCTTTGTATCTACGGAAGTAAATGTAACTCAAACATTTATTTGTTAAATAAGACTTTTTCTAGCATTGTTTAATCGTCATAATACAGATTTACTATTGGCTCGGAAAGCAGTTTCGACGGAGAAGAGGAGGCAGAAAACTCTGTAGTTCTCTTTTAAAATCTTATATTAAGTAACTGTGGTATAAATGGCTTGAACATAATAAGTTAAATGATTGCAAACGTTATGATAAAATGGATTTTCCAAACAAAGTTGTTGTGAAGGCGCGTCGAAACAATGTTTTGGGATTGGCACAGTTGTCTTATGCAAATGAACAAGTTTCAAATTTTCATTTATATAATACTAGCGGTCCGCCCCGGCTTCGCCCGTGGTACATGTTTACGTTTTCTCTGCATAAGAACCATCCTCGTACTTCAAGGAATATAATAAAAAAAGAATTATCGAAATCGGTTCAGCCGTTCTCGAGTTATGCGCTTACCAACACATTTTGCGATTCATTTTTATATATAAGAAGATAGAAAAGATGGTAGAGTCTCAATTTATTTAAAAATTTAAACTATATAAAAAATTCAAACTATATTTAAATAATTAGTAGATTTAGTCAAAAGCTCGATGATAATAGTTTACTGACTCTCTATAGTGCAGGATACTGACTATATAATATGTATATATTATATAAATAGTACATATATGTATATATATGTACTATGATGACAATGGCAATGATAGTGAAAACGTTTGAACCATTTTGCAAGCAATTGAACGGAAACTTATTGGGCCGTTAATCGTTATAATATAAACGATGGTCTTTAAAGAAAATATTTCCACGGCTACTATAGTGCTAAAACTATGACCATTATTAGTATAGTAATAATAATAATCAATTGGTTTTAAGGTTATTGCTTTACACTCTGGTCTGAAAATACACGGTCTATACCAAGATTATATTTTTATAGCTTTTTCATCTTACACTTCACTTGAAAGTAACAGAAATATACATTTTACTTCCCTTCCTAATATGGCTACAAATAATTCATTCCAAGATCCAGAAACGACAAGATGTTTGTGACTAAACATATTTCAACTTACATTGCTTCTTCCGCGAATACATTATTTATGCATTTAAACCTTCGCAAACAGCAATGGTATTTACCATTGCTGTTGTAATGTAAATAACATTTATTTATACTAATATTATAAAGCTGAAGAGCTTGTTTGTTTGTTTGAACGCGCTAATCTCGGGAACTACTGGTCCGATTTGAAAAAAACTTTCGCTGTTAGATAGCCCATTTATCAAGGAAGGCTATAGGGTATATATCATCACGCTGAGACAAACAGGAGCGAAGCACTGCGGGTAAAACCGCGGTGCACAGCTAGTTTGGAATAATCACAGCGACGTTAATTGCTGTATACGAGTTATGCACTGAAACGTTCTTGAGGTAAAGTCCACAAGAACTATAGTAAATTCCAGAATTTCTAAGTTCTTATGTTTGCTGTTTCTAATTCGATTAAATTTAATGTTGTTTCATTGTAAGGTGCAAGTATAGTTTACGGTTAAACATATTTATATCTCAAAAGTTTCCATTTGAATCATTTATACTCGTAGAGAAATATATTTTAGCGTTGTAGGTTAGACTTACAAAAGAAATAAGCAAAAAGTCTCTATGAACATAAAACTAACACACTTTTATTTTGCAAAATTTGAATGAAAATGTATTGGAAAATGACGTAATAGAATGTGATATAGGTGGTCTTTTGTAATTTGATCCATAGATGTCCCAATTTGAGTAAGCATTTTTATTTTTAAGGGGCTTGGCCTCTTGTTTCTTTAATATATAATACTTATCATTGGGGCTTGGGACATTCATGAAGTGTGTCACCTCACGCTCGAATTTTGGGAACAAAAAGTATAAAATTAGCATATTTACAAAATTAGTATCCATTCTAATATTATAAAGCTGAAGAGTTTGTTTGTTTGTTTGAACGCGCTAATCTCAAGAACTACTGGTCCGATTTGAAAAATTATTTCGGTGTTAGATAGCACATTTATCGAGGAAGGCTTTAGGCTATATATCATCACGCTAAGACCAACAGGAGCAGCGGAACACTGCGAGTAAAACCGCGGAGCACAGTATATTTTACAAATAGTATATTGTATTTTCTTGTATTTGATTAATTTCTAAATACTATATTTTTAGTTGACCTCTATTCTTAAACAAATTAAGGACAAAGTTGATATTTCAGACATAATTTGCTAGACATTTCAATTGTAGAATTGTATTTCAATTGCTTTAGTTATTATAACGAGGCTATAGAGATGGAATATCAATTTTCAATAATAATAATTAGTTATGGTTGCTTGTGGTTGTATCTATTCCTAGGCTCTATTTAGGCTAGGTTTGTGTTTATTATATAATAAATATATTGTTGTTATTCTGTAGCTTTGTACTAAGTAAATATGTATATGTACTAGGATTATATGCAAGGATGTTTTTGTTTGTTTTAACCTAATTAGCTGCGAAACTACTATACCAAATTCGAAAATTCTGGCAAAATAAACTATATTCTAGAAAATAAATTATTTGTCAGTGATATAGGGTATTTCTTTGTTTTTATTAATCGGAGAAACTAGCTTAAACTCAAACATTATTGTATAAACTTATTGTCATATAAATTAAAACTCGATAGAATCAATTATTAATATATCTTTCTTGTTTCAGATGTAGTGAAGTGCAGTGAATTATGTAGTGTATAATGTGATAGTGATGTGATGTGTGGTTATATCGCTAAAATGGGATGGCGGGAGGTTCTAGTGTTGTTGCTGATAGCTGGGGTTGCCAGCTCGCAAAATTGCAGGGGGGAAGAACCGAAGCCGAGGTCCTGTGAGAATTTGTGTGATGAACATGGCAACTGTAAGATTCGAGCTGCGTTACTGCTGCCTAGGAATACTTCGTTCTATGCGTCTTTGCATGTGGTAAGTTTTTATAAGTATATGTGTGTGTGTGTCTGTATATGTTTGTGTGTGTGGAAAGCGTATTATCTAGATTCCAGTTAATGTAATTTGGATGAAATTCAAAACAGTTAGACGTTTAACAAATTGTTTAAAAACTATTCTCACACTTATTATCAAGTGTTTTCCAAAAAATATGCATTAGCTTTAAAAATATAACTCCCCTCCGATACAGATACGTGTAAAACGAATATAAAATTGCCAAATAACCTAGGTAATTGTAATATCTTCTATTCGAACGATCTCTAGAATTAAAGCTCTTATAAATAAATAAATAAATATTTCAGGACAATTTTCACACACTGTACGATCTGATCCCATACTAAGCTTTCGCTTGTGTTATGGAAACCAGATGGCTGATAAACATATATATATATATAATTTTAAATAAATACTTATATAGATAATTAACACCCAGACACAGAGCAAACATCTATGTTTATCACACAAATATTTGCCCCGGGTGGGAATCGAACCCACGACCTCTGGCTAGAAATTTATTTGCACAATTACCGCTAAAGATAAGTAAAATAAGTTTTTCAAATTTATACATCAATTCTTATTCGAGTATATCTCTTATAATCACATACTTTCAGATGTTTTAGAAATTAAAGACCCAAAAATACGTCTTTTGTTTTACTTAAAGATTACACTCAGTATAACATAGTAACAAATTAATTCCGAATTTTGTCTAAAGTACAACAGCTTTTTCTTTTGGAATACGATTTAGCGGTTTCCCCGCGTTTGCTTTTTATGTTGACTTAATTTTTAATACCAGTGGAGCCGCAGGGATTTTATTTTTATTAAAGAGAAGTCTTTGACTTTTAGTACAATCTTTTAATGTATGAGCTTTTATTGTGAAGATTATTTTTATAATTGAAATTATTATAATGAAACGCAGTAATTATATTTTGAAATTATTGAAATACATGTTTACGGTATGTACAAATAATGGAGTATCTTCTCGGAATTTATTATTTTGTACTTTAATACAATTTAATAATACACATTGTAAAATTATGTTACTAGTTTACATAATATACCCCTTTTAGAGGGTTACAGGCATATATGCACAACCATCCATCAAACCCAAAATGAAGGCGTTGTTATTTACTATAAAAACCGGTATGAAGTAATGGTGGATGAGCCTGATTTAGTTGATGCTAATTGTTTATGCTTAAAATTTAGTAACGAGATTTGTATTTTAGGTCTTTATCGCCCTCCAGGTCAACGTAATACTACTAATTTTATTAATTCTTTAGATACACTACTGACTAAATTAAATAACTATAAAACAATAGTAATTGGTGGAGATATTAACATTGACATAGGTCCCAATAGTACCGATAAGCGCTCTTCTGAATATTTAAATATTCTGGCGTATCATTGTATACTACCCGCTCATACTTTACCCACCCACCAACGCACATGTCTAGATCATTTTATGATTAAAACAAAATTGGATACCACATGTTGTGTAGCTGCCTCATCTGTGACTGATCATGAAAGTGTTGCTATTTCTGTTAATTTGCAGACTAAACTTAACTTTAATCTATCAATCATAAAAAGAATTAATTATACTGAACTAGATAAATCTATCAATAAAATAAACTTCCAGTCAGTAATAGAGTACAACGACGTAAATTTAGCAACAGACCACTTCGTCACACTTCTAAATAATGCCATATTAGAAAACTCGTCCATTGTAAAAGTACCTAACAAAAAGAGGATTCATAAGCCATGGATTACTACAGGCCTACTGAGATGTATACGCAATAGGGACAAATTGTATAAAAAACTAAAAAAGAAACCTGATGATAATTCACTTAAATTAACCTACAAAAGATACAGGAATTTCTGCAACGCTCTACTAAAGAAGCAAAAAAGAATCTACGAAAAACAAGAAATTGAAAAAACTAAAAATAATAATAAAAAATTGTGGGACGTCATTAAAAATATATGTAACACAAATAAAAAACCAGAGTCCGCTTTAGCGCTAATTGATAAGAACAATCCCAAAAATAGTGTTGATCATGTTAACAGTTACTTTATAGGTGTTGGAAAAACATTGGCTGAGAAGATCATCAGTAACCATAATAAACCTGACATTTATGAGAATGTTCACTCTCAAATATCCAAATCGTTTGTTCTGCTACCAACTGATGATACAGAGATTGAACATATCATTATGGATCTAAGAGAAGATGCTGCGGTGGGAATTGATGACATATCAGGCAAAATCTTAAAACGTTACATCAAAGTAATATCGCTTCCTCTTTCATACATCTGCAACCTATCGTTTACCACCGGTATTTTTCCACAGGCTTTTAAGACTGCCCTAGTTAAACCAATCCACAAAGGTGGAGATATAGACTCCATTACGAATTATCGGCCAATTTCAATTCTCCCCACTATGTCTAAAATCTTGGAACGCTTGATCAATAAACGTCTGATGAACTTTTTAGAGTCTAATGAACTACTTTCTCCTGGACAATATGGCTTTCGGGCAGGTAGGTCGACTGACGATGCTGTTCACGAACTAACTAATAATATTGTTTTCAATTTGGATAAGAGGAAGAAATGTATTGTGGTTTTCCTTGACCTAGCCAA
This sequence comes from Colias eurytheme, assembly GCF_061535395.1. Classification (NCBI taxonomy): domain Eukaryota; kingdom Metazoa; phylum Arthropoda; class Insecta; order Lepidoptera; family Pieridae; genus Colias; species Colias eurytheme. Next base: position 3,088,444 of record NC_142999.1, on the reverse strand, counting down.
GGCCTTTGACACCGTATCAATACCACTCTTGTTACTTAAGTTAGAAAGGATCGGTGTGAGAGGCCTTCCATTACAATTACTGGGAGATTACTTAAAACACAGAAAGCAGCGTGTAAAAATTGACAATTGGGTTAGCGATGAACTACTGGTGCAGTACGGTGTTCCCCAGGGCAGTGTTCTTGGACCTAGCCTATTTCTTGTCTATCTTAATGATTTATGCCAACTTCAACTGAATCATGGTAAAATACTGTCTTTTGCAGACGACACAGCACTTTTATTCTCGGGTGACTCATGGACAGAAGTGTTTCAAAGTACACAGAATGGCTTTGATCAGGTTTGTGAGTGGCTTAAATGTAATGTTTTAACGCTAAATGTGGATAAGACTAAATATATTGCCTTTGCGCCAAAAAAAAATCTTCTTCCTCCTGCAAGTTACAACATTACCTCACATATATGCACACCTATGACTTACCGAACCTGCTCTTGTCCTTCTATACAAAGAACTGACTCTATCAAATATCTTGGTGTTTACTTGGATCAAACTCTCACATTTAAGCCTCACATTGAAATTTTAGTCACACGGATTCGCAAACTGATATATATATTTAAAATATTGAGACATATTGCTGATTTTCGGACAATAAAAATGGTTTACTCAGCTCTATGCCATTCAGTCATTAATTACTGTATTAGCTCCTGGGAAGGCGCTTGCAAGGTACACCTCATAGAAGCTGAAAGAGCACAAAGAGCCATACTCAGAGTAGGGGCTGGTTTACCATTTCGCTATCCTACCTGCGAACTATACAAACGTTGGGATGTCCTAACTGTCAGACAGACTTTTATCTTATCTGTTATAATAAGGCAACATGCACAAATAAAATATGATCCGAATTTCAATAGGGACAAGCGTAGAAAAGATATTATATGTAAAAACAACTCTTTTAATACATGTCTGTCACATAGATTCTACTATTATCTTGGGGCATTTTTATACAATAAAATCAATAAGTCTATTTCAATATACTCCCTTAGTACATCAAGGTGTAAGACGTCGGTATGTAAATGGCTGAAAAAATTAGACTATCAAACATCAGAAAATTTTATTCATACAATTCGGTAAGTAGAGAAACTGAATCATACATACGCTATCGCAATAACTCATCCACACCTACCCTCAATCACACATATACGCGCTCACACACGCAACACGCACGCACACACACACACACACGCACTCACATACGCATACACAAACACACATACACAAACACTCACATTATACACTAAGTATATCAATTCATTTTAACTCTTCACCTCATCTATAATAATTTATAATATATCCATTGGTAATTTTTCGATATTAATTTTTCATTTAACTTTAATCACAATTAATTATTATTTCTCCTTTAATGTTCACGTTCATTGTTTATCTGATAGATGTGATTGTTAATGCTTGGGGGCCTGGTGACCCGTAACTCAAGTATTTTATACTTATCGCGGGCACCAGTCTCTCACAAATGTTAGTGTTAAGATATATAGATTAACAATGTATGTGTTGATTGTGCATTTGTGATGAGAAAATAAATAAATTTAATTAATTAATTAATTAATTCAAACTAAATTTGTTAATACGTAAATTTTGGTGTAATTAACGAATAGTGAGAGTTAGTTGAGATTAGTTTTGCCCGTGTATAATTGAGATTTAAACAAATTATAAATTATAGATGTTATAAATAAAAATATAGAGCGATAAAAAAGCCCATTTTATTACGGATGTAACGTTTATTTTCTCACTAGCTGTGCTCCGCGGTTTCGCCCGCATTGCTCCGCCCCTGCTGGTCTAGCGAGATGATATATAGCCTATAGCTTTCCTCAATAAATGCGCTATCTAACACCGAATAAATTTTTCAAATCGGACCAGTAGTTCCTGAGATAAGCGTGTCCAAACAAACTCTTCAGCTTTATAATATTAGTATAGATTTAATGTTGAACAATGCAATGTTTTTCATCAATTTAGAAAGAAAAAAAGAAAAATTTACTTAAGACACGACAAGAAAACTATTCCTTTTTTACTTTCACTATAAGTCTAGTTAAGGGTTGAAGCACTTGTAGTAAGTTATTTCCTAATCATAATATTTAACCTTCCAAAAAATAAACCAAACCCGGTTAGTTTTCTCGTACATAATTTTCAACAGACCGTTATAGACATGTTGATAGGGGACAAGCAACAAATTATTTAGGACGGAAAGATCCCAAAGGAATATCCACAAGTTCAGAGCAATCTTGTTGCCAACAAGTTACGTTGTCTATGAATTTACATATAAAATTTACAAACGAAAAGTTGCTTACTTTGAGGAAAAGGTCTATGATTTTCCATGCCTTTGATAACAAAAGTTCTACAGATGCAAATTTCAAAACAAATTAGACGATTTTCCGTGATTTTGATTCTTAATGAATATTTAGAAAGATGTATATATTTCAAATAAAACATAACGCTTTGGCTTTTACAGGGATAAAATAAAATCAAACTATTTAACTTATGATGAATAATAATCATTGCATAGCATTTACAGATTCGTAGAACTCGTAGCACATTCGTAGCACGTGTAAGTTCTACGAATCCTATTAATATTATAAATGTGAAAGTTTGTATGGATGTTTATTACTCTTTCACGCAAAAACTACTGAACCGATTATAATGAATTTTAGCACACATATAGAGGGTAACTTGGATTAACATATAGGATAGGTTTTATCCCGGAAATCCCACGGGAACGGGAACTATGCGGGTTTATCTTTGAAAATGCGGGCGAAGCCGCGGGCGGAAAGCTAGTTATGTTATAAATTTAAAAGCTTGATACCTGAGTCGTCTTTTGAAGATGTTAAGTATTGAACTAAGTTCTGTGATGTGTAAGATACTTAGAATTTTCATTCTATTTTAATGAGGCTTACAAATGGACCATTTCTTTCGTAGTAGTGAATATACGATATATTATGTTCCTTCGCCCGCATTTTCAAAGAAAAGTTTGAGATTTCTGATATTAATACTATACTACGTGTTAATCCAAGTTATTCTCTATGTGTATTCCAAATAATGAAAATCGATTCAGCAGTTTTTGCGTGAAAGAGTAACGAACATCCATACATACTCACTTTCGCATTTATAATTATAGTATGATAGTATGATTAAATAACTAGATAATTCGGTTTACTAAAATTGTTCCCCACACACATATAAAATTTATTTGCTTCAAGTTATCGCCCACGGCTTTGCTCGCGTAGTCAAATGAAACTAACGAACTAATCTCATAAACTGTTACAATATAGTTACAATAGAAGTAGAATATGACATTAAAATAGTACATATTAAAAACTCGTACGTTTTTATAAAAATAGCGTATAACTGTTTGTCATTCACCAATCACTCATATAAGCTCGTCCCAAAATGTCCTATGTAAATATTTATTCGGGTAACTCTAAGTTGTGGAAAATAAGATTAGTTTGAACTATTGTACCCAGGGGGCTATTTCGTGTAAATAATTTTCCTTAGATAGGAAAGTGACCTTACCTTTCATATTTGTAAAATGTTTTACTAGTGCAGTGAATATAGTTAAATAATCTAATATCTTAAAACGCAGTTCTATTAAAAAAAAACTATATCATTTTATGAAGATATTTTGTGATTTGAAAATTAGTCTTTACAATTTCGTGTGTGTATTTTTGTTAAATAAAATATCACTTAACCATTTTATTAATCAATATAATTTAATTTTGTTAAAATAATAGGAATATTAGTTTACACGTATAAACAGCTAAAAATATATGTATTTCTACTCAATTTTTTACTACTAATGATAATATAATATTTCTCTATGTACTCTAGTTAGTGCATGTAAAATTAAACATAATATAAGAAACTACTTAACAGGGAAACCTCCCTACAAATTATCACTCAGTACTTCCAATTTACACGAGGAAAAAGTTTAATTGGATTGTCGAGAAACTTAATTACAAGTGTCAAACACCTTCCCTTTCTTATCCCACTCATTCAGTAAAAAAGATCGGTAAATTAAGTACTTTAATCTATTTAATTTGGAAGATCAACAGCTGAATTATGTAAAAGTAGAAAGTACTAGAGGTCCGCCCCGGCTTCGCCCGTGGTACATATTTCGCAATAAAAGGTAGCCTATGTCCTTTCTCGGGTATCAAAATATCTCCATACCAAATTTCATGCAAATTGGTTCAGTAGTTTAGGCGTGATTGAGTAACAGACAGACAGACAGAGTTACTTTCGCATTTATAATATTAGTATGGATTATGTACGTATGTCTATTGTAAATTATATTTAGTAGGACTAATAATAGGTTGAGTTTGTACTCCTACGAGATTAATATGTGTTATTTATGTATGACTGGATTTCCGCCCGCGGCTTCGGCCGCGTTTTCAAAGAAAAACTGGCATAGTTCCTGTTCCCCTGGGATTTCCGGGATAAAACCTATCCTATGTGTTAATCCAAGTTATGTGTGCTAAATTTCATTGGAATCGGTTCAGTAGTATTTGCGTGAAAGAGTAACAAACACACACACACATCCTCACAAACTTTCGCATTTATAATATTAGTAGGATTAGTAGGATACTCGCTGACGCCTGTACTAGCATGCATCCATACTAATATTATAAATGCGAAAGTAACTCTGTCTGTCTGTCTGTTACTCAATTACGCCTAAACTACTGAACCAATTTGCATGAAATTTGGCATGGAGATATTTTGATACCCGAGAAAGGACATAGGCTACCTTTATATTGCGAAATATGTACCACGGGCGAAGCCGGGGCGGACGGCTAGTACTGAATAATGTCGTACGGATTAAAACTTTGAAATAGTTTTGCATACATATGGTTAGAAAGACTTGTATTCGAATTCATTACACTGACTTTAAAACAAAGGATATTTATATAAATTTGTAAGAATAGAAAAAATTCGATCACGAGGCGGGATTCGAACCCGCGTCTTTCAAATGATATTTATCAGTTACCTATACTTTTCTAGAAGCGATTGAAAACATCGATTGTCAAACATCGGTTCAAAATTCGAAAAGTAGTTTTTTCAGATACCAACATGAGTCAGTATTAAATAAATAAACTGTACCTATATACAAACAACTTCATTTAAATAACTAAAAAACGCATTAAATTGAATATAAATCAATTAAATGTAAATACTAAAAATATATATAATAAATATGTATATAATAAAAATATAAATACTAAAGGATAAATACAAAATACCTGAAAAACGCCTAGCAATTTTTATTTGTATACTATTTGTACAAAGTATAAAGTTATTATTTACAATACAATAATACAATACAAAAAGATTTATTGCAACCAAACAACACAATGATAAGCATTAAACATTCTAAGACACCATCAAAAAATACAAAAAAATTACATTATATTTTATTTTATTATACTAGCTGCGCTCCGCGGTTTCACCCGCCTAGCTCCGCTCCTGTTGGTCTTAGTGTGATAATATGAATGAATGATGAATGGGCTATCTAACATCCGAAGAATTTTTCAAATCGGACCAGTAGTTCCTGAGATTAGCGCGTTCAAACAAACAAACAAACTCTTCAGCTTTATAATATTAGTATAGAATATAGATTATTAAGTAAATTCTTGTCTTCATCCAGGTGGAGCCAGTCCTCCAACTAGCGGTGCAGTCAGATGCTGTGAAGGAGTTACTGCCTCCATGGCTCAGCTTCGAATGGATGACGTATGACGTCACAGACTGCGACGCAGCGTATGCTGTGATATCAGCCATTGATGCTTACAATGACTGTGCTACGGTGTTCTTCGGGCCAGCTTGTGATTTTGCTTTGGGTAACTTTTAAATTTAATTCTTTTAAATCATCATCATCCTTATCACCATTACTGCAAAAGAACAGATCTACATTGACCCGATATATTTGCCATGTGATTAATAGTTAATTAAATTACTTATATAACAGTTTCAAAGGAATATATTAGGTACTCAACATCATAATCATCATGATCATACAAGTTTATAATAGAATTATATAATACTAGCTTCCGCCCGCGACTCCGTCCGCGCGGATGTCGGTCTTCGCGTGGATGGTTTATTTCTCCATTTTGAGTAACTCTGACAATAACATCTTATAAGCAGAGGCGGCTCGTGACAAAATTTTATGGGTGTTCACTTGAAATAAAACACTGAAAATACATGGTGTAAAGCAGTACATTTATCAAAAAAATTACTTTTAAAGGAAATACATACGTCTTTCTTTTTGGTGTGCAAAAATATCTATAACTTAAAGCGACAAGACATTCGTAAATGTATGTTGTTGCTTTCATCACAACCACACAACCACGGTGTTTTCACATATTGTTCAGATTTAAACACACGCGTATATGTTTTCGTTTTTGTCGTACATTTTTGCGTGATCAAGTTCAGGCCGTGGCGGTCCCTTAGCTTTACATTCAAGCCGAATTTGTAACGTTTTATCACACTTTTTAATGAACGCCACATTATAATTATTGTTCATTTTAACACTCACAAGTAATACTGATAACTACAGGCTATTTCAACACGTATTTTATAATTTTAATTAGAAAATTGCATGAATCGCGCGCGTGCATTGAAGTTGACTCGAGTGTTTGTTTATATTATAGAAGTGGCAACTTGCAACGTCGCAATCGCTGTCCTGCCGGGCGGTAAAAACGAACCGGCAACGTTTGCGGGTGCGGCGCTCCGAATTTTGCTACTTTTCCATAGAAAATCTTCTGTTTCACGCGCAGGGCTCTGGCAAAACCCTCTCTTTCACTCCTATTGGATTTCGTATTAGGAAATGTACTAAATCTTTTTTCATTGGAGCGCAACCGTGAGCGCTCCACTTCGCGCGTTACATAATACAGTAGGTATTATACAGGTGTATGGGATGATAGAACGATGGATATATTCATGGGTATTAACAGTTTTAAAGATTACGATTGATTTTAAATAGTAATAATTAATGTTAATAATTAAATTAAGGAGTATGATTTTATTATAATTATTTATGGGAGTTCACTGCACCAGCGCTCCTTAGGGCGAGCCGCCTCTGCTTATAAGTATCTATTGGACCCAAATACGGCTATGCCTATAATAATACCCAACGTGTGTTCGCGGTTCTACAGAACAACGTCTATGGATAAAACTGAAAAATTAAGATTGTTTTTTTTCTACGTATTTTTCCAGGATAAAAAGTATCCTATTTTACGCCCAGGATAATAAGGTATAATTATACCAAGTTTCATCGAAATCGAACCGTTAGTTTTCACGTGATGTCTTCACATACAGACAGACAGACAGACAGACAGACAGACAGACAAAAACTTTTTTAATCACATATTTGGGTTTGGTATCGATCCAGTAACACCCCCTGCTATTTATTTTTTCAATATTTTCAATGTACAGAATTGACCCTTCTACAGATTTATTATATGTATAGATAATTATATAGGTTTATATAACAAGATTAATTTTGGTAGATAATAGTTTCCTAATGTTAATTAATTATTAATAACAAAACTATGATTCTTGCTAAATGTTTATGTAGCAAATACCTTGCAAACACTCTATTACTTCTTTGTATGGAATGACATTTATTATTTCCAATTTTATATTAATTTTGTCAGCAGAGTTCATTCATATAGTTCCGGTAAAAAAATGTCCATGAACTAACCCAGAGCATTGTGCGTGACCGTGTCAAATTTCATACAGATCCAATCAAGCATTTACGTAATGGTGGCTCTACATTCGTGCCTTGAAGCTCTGTGAACAGGCGTGAGCGTGCACGTGGACAGTTTTCGAGCTGTTCGCGTGCGTTACTTGACCAGCGTCGGTATTTAGTGCGGTCTCGAAGGATTCGCGACTCCTTCAAGCGGCGTTCCCGCGTATTCATTCACTTTCGCGGCCCCGTGCCATAGTAAATATAGTATCCCATAATAATGTGGTGATTTTGGCAGGAGCTTCTACGTCCATTTCATGGAGAGTTTCACGTACGATTGCGAGCATCCTGTGAATGGAGGACATGACTTTTATTGTGAATTCGCGGTACTAATAGGGAGCCTTTATAGTGCATTTATACATTCGTGTTCGTGAAGGGAACCACTTCATACATTTGTCTTCCTTTGTTTACATCTGAAAAGTCTAAACACGAAAACGCGGATCTCAAGACGAAAAGAAATTTGGACTGTTAAAAAATGCGTATTCGTTATTCGCCTCGCTATTTTCACGAATGTGTAAAAGCACCATTAAAAAGAAGGAAAAAACTATTCATACACAATTTTATTTATAGTTACAAACCAAAAAGATAACTATTATGAGTAAGGCTAATTTTAGATGAAATCTGCTTTAACTATTAATGAAAACGTGTAGAAGTAATCCAGTTTTAGGTTAATCAATAGCTGGATTCTACCCTCATTCACCCTTTAATCCTTTTGCTAATAAATCCTACATTAATGTGTTCAGACATGGAAAAGCTATTAAATACTAAAATTAGATGTGTGAATGTTTTTTATAGCAACTTAATTTTAAATATAGAGCTGTAAATCATTATATTACAGCTGTTTATAATCCAGAATTTTATTATTAACTAGCTGTGCCGCGCTGTTTCATCCGCGTGGCTCCGCTCCTGTTGGTCTTAGCGTGATGATATATAGCCTATAGTCTTCCTCGATTAATGGACTATCTAACACCGAAAGAATTTTTCAAATCGGACCAGTCATTCCCGAGATTAGCGCGTTCAAACAAACATACAAACAAACAAACTCTTCAGTTTTATAATATTAGTATAGATAATACTTTTAATGAAAAAGTATATTGAAGAAAATACCTTTCCAATTTTTTATTAGAACTTTCTTTTAAATATTAACAACATCTTTAAATTCAATAGTATTTTTAAAGGAAGTGGGATTCGTCGAAGAATTAATTTTATACAGATATTGCATGTAAATTGTAATTGCATGTATATGAAATGTAATAAACAATTTAAAAATAAATAAACAACAATTCTTTAGTTATTTTTCTCGCAGTATTCCAGGAAGTTTTCATCACTGCATCGTATACAATTACAGTATTGTGGAACACATGATATTTTCAGTAAACTTTCACTCAAGATATTATATTACATTCCGAGTAACGAATGTTTATAACACAACTAGCTGTGCCCCGCGAATTCATCTGCGAACAAAACTACGAATTTCTTAAAATAGGCTGCCTATCCTTGGTCCTAGGTTTTTAACTATTATCCATATAAATTTTATCTAAATCGGTACTGCGGATTAGTCGTTAAAGTATAACAATTAACAGTCAACAGAGAAGTTGAGAGTAGAGAAGTAAAATACGTATTAGTATGGATAAAATTATGTATCTCTCTCTCATACAATATGTACTTTAATAAAATAAGGCAATTGAATTTAATAATATTTTATCTTAGGTTAAGCTTGTTGCATGGTATGTTAATAAATAGATATAAATGTATTGTAATATGATAATAATTCATATAAAAGACTAGATTTCATTTTAATTCATATTTTAAAAGACTAGAAGGAAAACCCGCATAGTTCCCATTCCCGTGGGATTTCCGAGATAAAACCTATCCTATGTATTAATCCAAGTTACCATCTATATGTGTGCTAAATTTCATTGTAATCGGCTTAGTAGTTTATGCGTGAAAACCATACATACATACGTTCATAATTACAAACCTTTCCTCTTTATAATCTTAATCTTATATATAAAATTCTCGTGTCACAATGTTAGTCTGCATACTCCTCCGAAACGGGTGGACCGATTCTCATGAAATTTTCTGTGCATATCGGGTAAGTCTGAGAATCGGCCAACATCTATTTTTCATATGTACCACGGGCGAAGCCGGGGCGGACCGCTAGTATTATTATAGAAATAGGTTTTATATACCTACTTATAAATAAAAGCATAATATTTTTATACGAAGTTAAAGCACTAGTGTAGTAGCCAATAAAGACAGATTAAGGGCATATTTCGAATAACGTTAAGTTACAATGATAAAAAGATACTTTTATAAGCAATAAAGGTCCCATAAACATTTTTATGTAGTTTTATTACGGTCAATGTAATAATATCATTTTTCATACGCCTATGGCATTCTATGCTTTTACTATTTTTACCTATGTTATTATAGTTTAATGTTTTTCAAGTGAAAAATAAGAAATATATACAAAAATAACGTTTAAAAATAATAGAGCATAACTCCTAATATGAATCGAAATCATCGTAAAGTTGTGTTTCTTTACTTTCAGCTCTTTATTAAGTGTTCTTTATTATTTGTTGGAATATTAATGTTTCGTTAAAAATATAAGCAACTAGAGGTCCGCCCCGGCTTCGCCCGTGATACATATTTCGCAATAAAAGGTAGCCTATGTCCTTTCTCGGGTATCAAAATATCTCCATACCAAATTTCATGCAAATTGGTTCAGTAGTTTAGGCGTGATTGAGTAACAGACAGACAGACAGAGTTACTTTCGCATTTATAATATTAGTATGGATTATTGTATTGTTAGACGTAACTTTTGATTTTTTTTTTATGTGGATGAGTAGTTGTAACTGTTTCCTGTCCGAACATGCTTAGCTGTCGCATACTATAAATTGCCGCGTTCCTTTGTCTCGTGGCGCATTCGTACGAATCGTGCCTAGGGGCTCGGACGCTGTTTATACGACGTTCGACCCAACTACCCTCACTTTACTAATAGTCGTTGACTAGCTGCGTTTTGTTATCAACTACCTACATCAATTAGGTAGCTGTGTAGAATCGCAGTACATTCTTATTACATTCAAACTAATATTTAACCCAGTCTCGCTTTTTATTTCTTACAGTATTTATTTCATCACCAAAATAACAAAGGAACATAATTTACATTATATAGGTAGGTATAATTAAAACAAATAAAACGCAGTGATCAGTATAAAGAAAATTTTATTTCAACAATGAATACATCCAATATAACAGGTTCAATATAAAATGAATGGTACATATAAAGCTCTTAGCAGCACTTCTGATTCTCTTCCGATTGTGTCGTATTTTCCCTTATATTTTCCTCTCTGGATTGAAATACGTACACATTTGTTCAAAAACAATTGTGCACCAAATGTTCCTCTCTAAAGAGATTATTTTGCTATGGTCCGTTGAGTTTCAAACCTGAAATACAGGAAGAAGATATCTTTATAACCAAAAAGTTAATTCGGCTATTGTGAGTTGAGTTTTGAGTTAGAAAAGTATCAAGATCTTCTTAACTTAAGAATTTATTTTGCTATTGTTGAGTAAGAAGATTACTAATGTTATATTATAATAGTGTAATAGTTGGTTGGTTCTAGTACCATTATCTAGATACTGCAGGATTCATATTGCGAATTGACGCGAAATTTTGTGGGTCATTTGTAACAGGATGGCGGTTCTACAGGAGTCTTAGTACGCAATGACAAAAAGAAAAATGATGGTCCGAACGCTGATACCGGATGCGTTAAGATACTGTAATATAAAATATAACAGTATCTTAAGATAAAATATTATAGTATCTTCACCGTGTGTGACGCGCTTTAGACAGTGTACGATCGAAAATTTTGTTTTGAATGAATGAATGAAAAATTCTTTATTGTACACCTTATAGGTACTGTACCATCATAACTATAGGTATTGTACCATCTAAAACTCATAATAACTTATTTAACAATGTACAGAGGGCGGCCTTATCGCTGACAGTGATCTCTGCCAGGCAACCCAAACGACTAGGACAAATGCTGAGTCTGGTGGACAGTGGTGCATAATAAATTAAAAAAGTGAACGAAAGAAGTTGTTTTGTCTTGATTCTGCAACTATTTAATTCACTACACTATTAATAATCCACGTATTTTATTTTACAGAAGCAGGTACATGAAACTTTATCCATTTTCACAAGCTTTACATATCTTCTTATATATAAAAATGAATCGCAAAATGTGTTGGTAAGCGCATAACTCGAGAACGGCTGAACCGATTTCGATAATTCTTTTTTTATTATATTCCTTGAAGTACGAGGATGGTTTTCATGTAGAGAGAACGTAAATATGTACCACGGGCGAAGCCGGGGCGGACCGCTAGTTTTCTATAAAATTAAAAGAAAATTTAACCACTTTAAGATTTCATAACAAAACTTGACTGTGTGATCTAAAATTAATGATTTTAAAACAAAATTAATAGTCACGAACTATGACAACGAACTCATGCTTTTTGTATAGTAAATGCAGTGCTCATTTTTTATCGGTTGTCCATTATCTATTTATATTATGCATCTATATAATAATACTTGCGGTCCGCCCCGGCTTCGCCCGTGGTACATGTTTACGTTTTCTCTACATAAGAACCATCCTCGTACTTCAAGGAATACAATAAAAAAAGAATTATCGAAATCGGTTCAGCTGTTCTCGAGTTATGCGCTTACCAACACATTTTGCAATTCATTTTTATATATATATAAGATTATATACTTAATATTAATTTATTGATGCTAATAAGCCAAAGAAAGCATTATAAATAAATAAAGCCTACGAATTGTCTGAACTAAACTCAATTTTGGGACTACTTAAAAAATCGAAAGTTCAGTTGGTCACAAACCCAAATAAAGAAATAAAAAAACAGTCAAATTGAGAACCTCTGTTTCGAAGTGAGTTGAAAACATATTGAAAACAACATAAACTAAAAACAAAGAACATTTCAGAGAGATCAAAAGCACTTTCGTTCAGACACCCTTGACCCAATTCTGTGTTTGCACGAATTCTTATGTCACTTCATTGAACACTTAACGGCTATTAACGCAGAGATTATGTTACCTTGGATGAAATAAATGTTTTCATTGCAATTGATATATTGTTATGCTAGTTTGAAGTGTTTTGAAAATGCTAACCTCAGATTTACTTATTACCTATGACAATTTCTATAGGATCAATTATTATTACAGTCTTATGGGATCACCTATGACAATTTCTATAGGATCAATAATTATTAGATCTATATATTGTTCAATTACTTGCTGAAACCTACTAGTTTGGTTAAAGGAAGCCTGAAAGGAAGGATCTGCCAATCGGGAGGGCGCTACTGTGCCACTGTTCACTTCGACGTCTGTGTTTTAATTAATTATCAAATAGAAATAACGGTGATAACGTGACAAAACAGTGATAAATCAATGAACAATACTAAGAACCACATGGACTAATGTTTTCATATTAAAAAAGTGCGTAAACAGTGATAAAATCTTCAAAACATCAAGGGACTTGGATCTGTCATTTTATACATTACTCTAAGTGTAAACTATCTAATACCTGCTAAGTTCAGTGAATAAGACACAAATAAACATAAAAAACACTAAATTGTTACTGTGAACTCAAGAAATCTGTTTTTGCATCAAAATACATAACCTCAAAAATTATTATTCACATAGTCACGCAGTTTTTCGAGTAAACAACGATAAGCGCCATCTAGCGTCGAGTAGCCGAACTCTCTAGACATAACTCGATAAACTGAACGCAACATCTGCTATTGGCAACGTAGTTCCGCTACCAACCACAAGAGATTATAGAGGGCGCTACGAGTACCAAAACAAACAAATACTATGGAGGAAATTATGAAAGCCCTACAGAACATTCAAAAAGAACTAAACTTACAAAAAATTGAAATTCAAAAAAGTGGTGAAAAGGTTACAGAACAAGTAACACTCAACATAAATAAGAAAATAGATGAAAAATTTACCATTTTAGAAGAAAAACATCAAACTTTAAAGGGAAAAGTTGAACAACAAGAAAAAAGAATACAATATATGGAAAAACAAGCAAGACAAAGAAACATAATTTTCTTCGGTATTGAAGAGGGCGAGACATCCTACCACAACTTGGAGAACATTATGTTACAGTTCATTAGTGAAAAATTGTCCTTAAAATTCGATTGTAGTAACATTCAGGAAATAAAGAGAGTGGGAAAAAAAAGCGATAAACCGAGACCAATAATTGTAACTTTTTCTACCCTTGGTTTAAAGATCAACGTTCTCAAGCAAAAGAGATTATTAAAAGATACCCAATATTATTTGAACGTAGACTACCCTAAGTAGGGGAGACCGGGGATGGTTGGCTATAGGGGCAGGTAGACTAAACAACAATAACTCGCCACCATCACGTGTTTTTCATCAACCAATCACGAGCGACGATGCCTCCCTACAACCCGCTAACTTGTGTGAAGTGAGTCGCCGCAGTCGCGTGGCGTTCGTGAGTGGCATCACATGTTGTATTTTGGGTCTCGGTAAGTAACTTTTTTCGTTCGTACTTTTTTTGTTATTGTGTCTTTGGATCTGTTAGAAACAATGCTGTTGTTATGCCAAATGTAAATATAATAATTTAATTCTATATTACACAGTATTGCTTCCATGTTAGTGCCAGAGTTTGCATATGATACGCAGGTGAAATTCAAAATGGCGTCAGGGGTTGGTTGACGTATTTTGTTCGGGGTAGGTAGACTAATTGGTCAACCAACCCCTTTATAATAAGTATAACATTTTATCATTTATTTAAAGAATTGTGTGGGCTAATGGTTAATGTGCATCATAAATGTAAACACTATTATAGTCTTCTCTCACATACTTAATTACAGTTGTATTTTACAGAAAATGAGGACGTACAAAAGAAAATCTGAAAGGGGTGATGTACCAAAAGATATCATAGAAAGAGCTTGCCACGCAGTAATCTTCGATAATAATAGCATCAACGCCACATCAAAGAAATACCAAATTCCATACAAAACGTTGCATCGTTATGTGACTAAACTTAAACAAAAGCTAGAACGTTATCCGAACCTCGGGAAAGCTGATTTGACCCTGGACACGGCGGGGTATATAAAAAATAGGCAGGTATTTAGCAATGACGAAGAAAATAAACTGGTAGTTTATTTGAAGACGGCTGCTGACATTTATTATGGATTAACACCGTATGAGACACGCAAGTTTGCATTTGAATACGCAAAAAAGAATAATAAAACTGTAACTGAATCTTGGAATACAAAATTAATGGCTGGCGAAGATTGGCTTGGTAATTTCTTAAAACGTCATCCCTCGATATCAATAAGATCACCTCAACCTACAAGCCTGTCTAGAGCTACGTCGTTCAACAAACAAAATGTAAGTGAGTTCTTTGTTAACTTGAAAACAGTTTACGAACGATTAAATCTAAGCCCAGGTGATATTTGGAATGTTGATGAGACGGGACTTACAACAGTCTATGTGCCTAATAGAGTCATAGCTCGCCGGGGTATTAAAAATTTGGGTAAAATGACTTCGGCTGAAAGGGGCACTTTAGTGACAATTGCAGTAGCAATTTCAGCTCTCGGCAACATGGTTCCCCCGTTTTTTGTTTTTCCAAGAGTACATTTCAAGGAGCATTTTCTTAAGGCGGGTCCTATAGGTTCAGAAGGTGACGCTAACCCATCTGGGTGGATGAAAGAAGAAAATTTCATAAAATACGCAAAGCATTTTGTGAAAAACGTGAAACCCAGTAAAGAAAAGCCTATTCTCAAATTTAAGTTTGTTTATAATTAAATAAAAAGTTTCTATCATTTAGTACATTTTAATGTTTTATTTTATACTAATCCTCTTTATTTACACTAATTACTGCCTAGGTCAACCTACCCCATGCCTATAGTCAACTTACCCCGGACATGGGGTAGGTTGACCAAGCGTCAGGGGTTTAGAAAATCGACTAAATAAATATTATAATGATAAATATATAGATTATAGATTAGTATTTTAGGTACCTGAATAGTTCTTCTATCTGTATCAACTGCTATTTTTCTTATATACAGTTAAACATCAGAGATATACGAGCTTAAGTCAAAAGTTAGTCAACCATCCCCGGTCTCCCCTACATATTGGAAAAAAGAAAAGAACTTCAAGAAGAAGCAAACAGAGAGCGCGAGAAAGGAAACAAAGTCTCGATAAAATACGATAAACTTGTGATATCAAAATCAAACAACAAAAGAAATATGATGACTTCCCCAGAGTCAGATCCCAGAATTCAAGCACTAGCTGGTAATAGTACAAAAAGACCTATGAAGAAAAATAAAATAAAACAATCAAACCCACCTATACCCAGATCAAACAGCGTCCCTGAAGCAGTTCTAAAACCAAGCATTCTAAGCTACCTAGTAAACAACAACGTCAACACAACACAAAATCAAACCAACGACAATATAACCAACAACCCACACTCATAGCAACCAACACCGCCCTCCCTCAAGAATGTAACATCAAAAAAATTTCAACTAAGTAACAAAAACCATCTTCCAATCCGGCTGGTCACCGTGGAAGATCAAGACCAAAACCCTCTAAAGAAGATACCTCAAACCTCTTCAAAAACAAGAAGAGAGACACGAACCGAAGAAATATTTAATTCAACTAAAAAGAAGAGAGACCTGTTATACATAGTAACCTACAACGTCAGAACCTTATCTACTTACGAACGTTTAATCGAACTAAGCGAAGCTCTCACTAGAGTCAAATACGACATAATTGGATTATGTGAAATAAGGAGAACAGGCACCAGGATAGAAGAATATAATAATTTTATACTATGTCACACAGGACACACACCTGGCAGAAACGGAGTCGGTTTCATAATTAATAGAACCCGCAAGAACTGGATCGAAAGTTTCATTAGCATAAATGATAGAGTAGCATTATTAAACTTAAGCATACAAGGACTGTCCATGACAATTATACAAACATATGCACCGACTGAAGCAGCGTGTGAAGAAGAGATTAACACCTTCTATTCGAATATCAATAGAGCCATAGATCAATCTTATAAGAATTATATAATAATAGGCGATTTTAACGCAAAAATAGGACAACCAAGACAGAATGAACATTTGTTAATGAAATCAAATGGATTTGGAGAAAGAAACCAGAGAGGCCAAAGGCTAATTGATTTCGCGTTCGAACACAAGCTTGCCATCTTAAACACTTTTTTTAATAAAAAACCAAACCAAAGATGGACCTGGCGTTCACCTAATGGTAATTACAAAAACGAAATAGATTACGTTCTGTCAAATCAACCAAACATCTTCCAAAACATAGAAGTATTAAATCTGAACTACCCGTCGGACCACAGAGCAATCAGAGCAACAATTTCCATCACAAAGCAGAAGAAAAAACGCACAGCGTTCAATAACAATCGATACTCATCACTAAAAACAGAACAAGAAATAATATCTTATAAACAAAACATTTCATCTCAACTACAAGACCTACATAAATGCCAAGAACAAACATCAGTACAGGCTTTCTATAACACATTAACCAAGACTATAACCCAGAGCTTACAGGACGCCAGAACCTTCAACGAAAAGTCAAAAAGTAACCATAAAGTCCTAAAAGAACGTACACTGGAACTTATCAAAAGAAGACAAGAGTTACAGCATGCTAAGGAAAAAACTCGAGCCACAAAAAACGAACTATCAGCTCTATACAAACTAATAAGTAAATACATTAAACATGACTACAAAAGCTACAGATTAAATACTATTAAAAAACACTTAGAAAATGCAGGAAGCTCAAAAAAGGCCCTTAAAGAATTAAAAACAAACAAACATTGGATAGATGGCTTAGAACGCAATGACATAACCGTAAATAACCGCAAAGAAATCATAGATGTAGCAACCCAGTTCTATAAAACCCTATATAAAGCACAAGGCAACGAGTGTAACACCCTTACCTATGCAAAAGACATCTATAGCTCTACAAACAAGAATGAAAACATAACACCAATAACGGAAGAAGAAGTCTTACAAGAAATTAAAAGGTTGAAGACAGATAAAAGCCCAGGACCAGACGGCATTACAAACGAAGCCATAAAGACTGCCTGGCCGCTGCTGATTTCGCCATTAACACTCTTGTTTAACCTAATATTAAAAACTGCTGAAATACCATCGCAATGGGTAGAGTCGGAAATAATTTTAATTTACAAAAAAGGAGACTCAAAAGATATCACAAACTACAGGCCTATAAGCTTGCTCTCATGTATTTACAAACTGTTTTCCTCTATAATTAACAAAAGAATAAGTGTCACAATAGAAGCAAACCAACCAATAGAACAAGCCGGCTTTCGCAAGCGTTATTCAACAACTGATCACATACATACTCTAGAGCAAGTAATGGAAAAATACCAAGAGCAGCAAAGAGCGCTCTACATCGCATTCATCGATTATAAAAAAGCTTTTGACACCGTGTCACATTCAAGTATTTGGATGGCCCTGCAAGCTCAACAAGTTGAACAAGAGTATATAAATATAATCAGGAACATTTACAAAGATAGTACAGCAAAAATAAAACTGGAAACCACGGGCCCTACGTTCCCTATCGGAAGAGGCGTGAAACAAGGCGACCCGCTGTCTCCAAAATTATTTATATCCATACTGGAGTTCATAATAAAAAGATTCAACTGGGAAAAAACAGGACTAAACATTGATGGCAAGTACTTATCCCACCTTCGCTTCGCAGATGACTTAGTCCTGTTATCAGAATCTAGCACACAATTACAAAACATGATTGATACACTAAACACAGCTAGCAAGCAAGTAGGGCTGGAAATGAATCTCTCGAAAACAATGGTCACAACAAATAGTATACAGAGAAGAATATCAGTGGACAACGAAAATCTGAAATATACAGAAAATTACATCTACCTTGGAAAACAAATAGGCTTCAACAGAAAACAAAATGAACTAGAAATAGATCGAAGGGTAAAAAGCACTTGGAATAAGTACTGGTCATTGAAAGAGATTTTTAAAAGTAACATGCCAACAAGTATCAAAACGAAAGTCATGACGTCATGCCTCCTACCTTGTCTAACCTATGCATGTCAAACGTGGAAATATTCAACAAAAACAAAAAACAAAATCACTACCTGCCAACGTGGAATAGAAAGAAGTATGCTCAATATTAAAAAGATATACAAAATACGTCATACAAAAATTAGAGAAACCACCAAAGCGAAGGATGCTCTAACCCACGCTAAGAGACTAAAATGGAAATGGGCTGGGCACGTAGCGAGGCTAAAGGACGAGAGATGGACCAGCAGGGTAACAACGTGGAAAGGCCCTATCGGCAAACGTCTCAAAGGCAGACCCTACACAAGGTGGGCAGACGATTTGATAAAAACAGCTGGCACCTGCTGGCCACAAATAGCTCAAGACAGAGATACATGGAATTCTTTAGAGGAGACCTTCACCCTCACTTGAGGAGGGGTTCATGTAAACAACTTTTGCACAAATTTATATACTTACATTATTTAATATTTTTTTTTCCCATTACTTTACATGAAATAAAAGGTTTTTTATTTATTTATTTATATGTGCTTATCCAGATTATATTTCTGTACCAAAATAACTTATCTGATGAAGTGTGTTCGATCGATGTTTTGCGTGAAAGAGTTATTCATCTATTTATCCCAATACCTATTCATGTAATCTCATTTAAACATATTAATAGGATAGCAGAATAGCATACCTAGTGTACGAACAAAAAAACGTCTACTATAATTATTATGAGTAATCTGACCCAAAACATAAGGTGACAAAGGATTTCACACAAAATTATAATGTTAAAATTTCACAGCAGCTGTTCAACCAATCTGAATATTATGCATAAGTGGAATGATACAGTGTATCGGAATACATAAATCTTCATAGCATTACGTTGTCAAAGCAATTTCGTGGAGAGTCGCCTGGAAAATGGCATGTACCCCTTTTCAGTTTGTATTAAAGTTCGTTATAGTTTTCTAAGAAATCGTGATAAGTTAGTTATGAACACTAATTGTAATTTAAGACTCTGGATTATAAATTCAGGATTTATTTCTAGATTTAATCGAATGTAATTTAAATAGTTTAAGTTTTAGATTACGTAGCGGCGGGACAACAAGCTAATTAGATTACTTTTATTGCTGTAAAAAAATTCAAACGATATTAAAACATTATAAACAATATGTGAATTGTAATTTTATCGATCAAAAATACATGCAAGAGCATTTAATGAAACCACGTTGGGTTTACACTTTGTGTGGACTGTGACGTCACCCTTTATTGGATTCTGTTACAAAGTTCTGTAGAGCGAGTAAAGCTTTTCGTATGAAAAGCAATTTTTTTGACATAAATATATTGTTATTTTTAAAATGGCTATATAGTATTCTAGTTGTTCACCCCGGCTTCGACCGTGATCACTACATAGTATAAAGCAAAGTCGCTATTTCCGTCCCTATGTCCCTTTGTATGCTTAAATCTTTAAAACTACGCAAAGGATTTTGATGCGGGTTTTTTCGATAGATAGAGTGATTCAAGAGGAAGGTTTTAGTATATAATTTATAAGTTTTATACAAAGCGGGCGAAGCTGCGGGCGGTAAGCTAGTAGATTATATAACTGAAGAAGGAAGTATGGATCACGGATGTATACATCGGTGATTTTTTTTTGATCGGTGCAGTAGTTCCTCTGCAGATTAGAGCGTTAAAACGAACTCTACAGTCTACAGCTTTATAAAATTAGTATTTAATAGGTATGTACCTATAGACATAGAATTTACAGTATATAGGTACTATTTTAATACGACATTATAATAAAAAAATGTTGTGTGGTTTTATGAAACCACGGTAAAAGTGAAACTGTTCGAACGGTTCCGAACACTGCTTTGTGTAGCGCATGTCGCGTGACGGTCGGCTGCCGAGTAGGTATACCTACCTACTCGGCAGCCGCGATACACGCGACATGCGCTACACAGACCAAAAAGTTTGAGACGATGCAATAAAAGTTTCACTTTAAAAAAATCATATAAAAACGCGTTATATTCCAAAGATGTTGTATATATTCAATGTAGTAAATAAAAAATAGATGGAACTACGCTCCAGGAATATTCAGAAGCAGTAAAACGAGCGCAATAAAAGCCGCGGAATGATATTATAGCTATAAAAACATCAATAAAAATAGTATTCCCTATAAGTTATTAATTCAAAATTCATTGCCAACAAACTGTTTTACAGTTTCGCGAAAATTTGTTAAGGTTATATACTTAGTGTTAATAAAGTGTAAAATAAATAAAAAAAATACAAGTTAGGTATTTACGACATGAAGCATTATGGCTTATTTAAAAACTTGGTGCTCTTACAAATTTGATTACTAGACTAGACTTTAATCTTGGACCTCATTTCATGCAAATGCATTTTTTATTTCTTTAGCTAAGTTCTGCAGTATCATCTCTAGTGAATTCATCACGAGAAAGCCAAATTTCTATGATATATGTATGTACGGACGGAGCTTTCATTAATTAAATTAGGATGTATGACTTTTTTATCATAAATGTTAATTAAATTCATGTTTGCTATCTTCTATCTAGCTTTGTGTGAAATGTAACAGTACATGCAGACAGCAGAATAACATCTATACTTATATTATAAAGCTGAAGAGTTTGTTTGTTTGAACGCGCTAATCTCAGGAACTACTGGTCTGATTTGAAAAATTCTTTCGGTGTCATTTATCGAGGAAGGCTATATTGCTATATATCAACTCGCTAAGACACTGCGGGTAAAACCGCGGATCACAGCTAGTCTTTTATAATTATTACGTACAATATGCACTAGAAAAGTACAGTTATGACTTAAAACTTGATGAAATATATCCTTGAATTTCCAAAACAAGTTGAGACTCCAAAACCTTTCAAACATAAGACCTGCAATTAAACCGTTCCAAGTACGATCCAATTTAATTTGTTCCTTGTGTCAATAGACGGAAATCCTCAGTCGATACTCGTCAATGGAATAAAGGATCTGTGCAAGTACTTGCAAGTGTAGAATTGTATAGAAGCATCTTTAGTCTTCAAAAGGTTTATCTTATAGACAGTGGCGGGGCAAGACCTAAATTTGATGTGGGCAAGACAGATTTCGCGAGGCCCTGTTCTATGGCGACCTGAAGACGGATTTTATAAAATAATAAAAGCAATTAACACTGCCAAGTTTTTATTGCGTACTTTGATTTGATTGGTTGTCTTCCTAGTCAAGAAAGTAAACAAATAAAACCAGGGATACCCCGCACTCTGGTTGTTTTTTTTTTTTTTTTAATTTATTAAGGTCTCTCTGGTCTGGTTAACTCTGGTCGGTCGGCGGCAAATGTTGCCAGACTAAGAAACCATGTTTCACAACAAAATTGATTTATATCTTTTTTAACCGACTTCAAAAAAAAGGAGGAGGAATTTATCAATTCGGCCGGTATATTTTTTTATGTATGTACACCGATTACTCCGAGGCAGGGTCGTTTCACTCAGTACATTTTAACTTCAGTACAAAATCGTGAACACGGAATAGTTCGAACATTCGCTATAAGATGGCACCACCTGTAATGCATTTTGAACAAAATGATAAATACATATAATAGTAAGAAATTAATTTTTAATAATGAACTCAAATAATGTAAATAATATTTTAAAAGCAAACTATTGCATACAAAAGTTGGAAATATCTAATTAGTATAAAACCGAAAATTGCAATTTTATAACGCTTCGTTCTACTTTAGTATTAAGAGGTTACTTGACAATTTGTAAGAATTTCCCTCTTGTATGATCTTTGTTTAATACTTAACATTATAAACGTAAAGATATCACTTATTTTATATGAATTTTAGTCTAAAAAGTCTTCGGTATGTGTAAATAATATAAAATAAATTTTGCGCATACTTGTTGGAACGGAACGTCAACATCTCTGATCAAACAAATTACATGTGTCAAATGTCAATGTCTCAATGTCATGTTCAAAAATCAAAAAGTTTATATTTTTATTGTTATGGTGGTTTTCGCGTTATTTTGGTTTTTCTCATGTCGATTTGGCTTTGTTTTATGGACTTTGGTGGCTCTGTTACATTTATTTGACCTGTGCACAGGCTGTGCTCTGTTTTGGACTCCGACAACTCTGTTTTTTATCCGAACCCGGCTACATTTCATGGACTCCGATTTGCTACAATGGCGGAAGAAAAAAAGTGTTGTGTGCCAAATTGCGAAGAAGTGAAAATTACGTGCAGATTTTTTACATTCAGTTGGTGTAAGGCCACAAATAAATTATTAAGCGGTATCAATAAACACTTCGGTTCTGAAGACTCCATTCAAGTAGAAGCTTTTAATTATTGCAATAAAAGAAGCGGAAATAAATGATATTTATCTCATTTGAGTGTTTTATTTGGATTTAACCCCCAGAAATCGAATAAAATTATAAAACTAGAAATTATTGAAAAGAAAAGCCTGGGGAGTGGGGAGCGCTCTACTAGGTAATGAGTTGTAGTTCGAACATTGCGTAATAGATGTCGCTAGTAGGAGACCCCGACTGAAGACTCTATACCTAGTTATAATAATGTACTCTGTGCTCCGAGGGTTCTGAACCGATTTACGTGATTCTTTTTTGTTTGATAGGGAATGTTGTCGATTTGGTCCCATAAAAAATTTATTCGGATAGGCCCAGTACCTAGTTAGTATTTTATGAGCATTTTCGTCTGATCTCGATGACTTAATTGAAATGTAGCAAGTAACTTTGATTCACTTCCCGATAACCGATTGATTTGAAATTTTGTATACGTATATAAATTGGATAGCGATTAAACATTATCATGACATAGAGCTGATTTGATGATGGAATCGGAAGGTGGCCATAGGAACTCAGTAAAATATTGACTTAACTTTAACGAGTTTGGGCTCGTTTGATTCGTGTCGAAAAATACACTAAAAAGTATTAAATAAAAATAACTACGTTAAAAACAACCGACTTCAAAAACGGAAAAGCAAAAAATTAAAATATTTGATATTATTAATTACTACATATTATTCAGATGTACTATTTATTAAATAGGTTTGAAGTCGGTGCCAAGCACTAAGCACTTAGTATTAAGCCCGTGCACCGACATCAAACCTTTTTAGTTTTTAGTAAATTAGCACATCTAAAATAATAATATTTAGTAATTAATAATATCAAATCTTTTTTATTTTTTGCTTTTCCGTTTTTGAAGTCGGTTGTTTTAACGTAGTTATTTTTATTTTATTTTATTCTTGCTTTAAGAAATTTTGAGGCGCGAGGCCCCTTGTACCGCGAGGCCGTAGGCGGTGGCCCACGTCGCCCACGCCTTACGCCGCCTCTGCTTATAGACAATGGTTGTAAAGCACGATGTTTTTGATGTAAAAGTTCTTTAGGCGTTGAGAGTATAATTTCAAGGTCGCGTCATAGCAATACCGTCACGTCATGGAAAAAGGTGACGATTTTGGTATTTTTGAACCTTGCTAAAGAAGTTTCACTTCTGACACGTGTGCTCGGCACACACGCTCTTTTTTATAAAAGGCGGGTTCATACAGAAAGCTTATACGAAGAAAATAGCGCACGTTTTAGAAGTTTCATTTAGATTGGCGGAGACGTTTAATTTACGAATGATTATATCCAAAAAAGCAATGAAACCTTATAAAGGAATTATAGTCGAGCCAATTTAATAGGCAACATTTGACGTCTATCAATTTTATCTTCGAAGAGAGGTAACCTGCTTAAAAACATCGATTAAAGTGAATTAATCGATACGGATTTGAATTTTGAAACATTTGTCAATCGAATTTATTAATTTATGATGATTTTTATTCACAAGTAATCAATGCATTCGATTCTAGATGTCAGATTTCGATTTTTAAGCTGGGTATCGACTTCGCGCTCCTGGCGCGCGCGCCATGAATGACCGCGCCGAGAGTGCGTTCCGCGGAGCGCGTTCCAAATAATTGAAGTATATAAACTAAGCGCGCCTGGCGCGCGTGGCAACTGTTCCAGTGTTTGACCGTTCATCATGGAAGCTAGTCGTGTACGAGCAGCAGCAGCATTTTTTTCTTTAACTCCGGCACAGGGACTCCCATTTCACTACTGATTTCTCTCCAACCAATAAATCGCTTAGAGAAGATCTCTAAGCGATTTATTATGATACGAAGAAATTTTACTGTTCCACAAAACTTCTTTCGTACCATATAGCTGAATTAATTTACGGCAACTTTGGTTATCCATAATAATTATTAATCGGAGCGCAACAAACACAAAAAATACGACAAACCCGTCTCCATTGGCGCGCGCGCCACGTTTGATGCGCGGTAAAAAACCGACACCCGACGGAACGGACCGCTCCGCGTTCGACCGCTCCAACGAACATTTTGGCGCGCGTTCCAAACTGGTATCCATTTCACGCGGCTGGAGCGCGCGCCAATGTTCGACCTCTTGGAGCGCGAAGTCGATACTCACCTTTAGAGTAACGTCTCTGGTATTTAAAAAGAAAAAAGGTTTATTGACACAAAATTGTAGCGACGTCAGTTCTTCAATTCAGAAATTGTTTATTATGTTTAGAATGGTTTATCAGTAAAATGAAATCTTAAAATTACTTGTATCGGTCATTATTATTATAAATATGTAGTCGTAATTGAAAAAAGTTAAGCAAATGTGCAGTTCTAACAAAACGAAATATCATGTTATTGTATGTCGTCGTTACTAGGTTACGTTGTTGAATTTTGTTGAACTGTCAAATGTTGCCTATTAAAATGGCTCTACTATAGTAGTTGCCCACACAACTATTCATAAGGAATTGAACGCAAACATTTTTTCAAAGGTTTCTTAGATAATTATTTGCGTTGCAGCACCTTGTATTGCTTTTAACGTAGTTTACAGTCTTACGTCCTACGCATTGTTGAACACTTTTTAAATGTACTAGGATGGTGTATGTGGCTATTTTATTTTTAAACTAAATTTAAAGTAAGCCTGTTTTCTCTTTGTTTGTATTTTTCTCATGTCTCAACGGAGTGATTGTGTTGTTGTATATGATTTAGAGCGAAAGAAAGGACTTGTTGACAAAATTTAAAAAAAATTTTATGAATGTTGGTGCATATCATAGCATTCTAGCTGCACCACACTCTGATGCAGCTAGAATGCTATTCAACTTTAAATTTCAAATATAGTTAATATAGTTTGTTAAGTGTTAAATATTTGTACAAGGTACGATGGGATTGTCCTTTAGGACAAAAATCCCTAAATAAAAAAAGATTTATGAACAAAAACGTAAATATAATATACAATACCTTGATATTGAGTATGTAAATTTTATTTATTTGAATTCGATTCTAATATAATATTTTCGTAAACATTAACATTGGGACAATGTATTAATTTACCCATTATAACATCAAATAAATCAATTACGAATAATCCAACCATATATCAATGATTTATTTGGGATTACGAGGATCGGGGGATAAGCCGTTAACGTTTCATTCCAATTCGAATCTTATTCGAATATATTCTATCCATTTTTATTCAGAACTAGCTGCGTCCCGCGTTTTCACCCGTGTTGTTCTGCTCCTGTTGGTCTTAGCGTGATGATAATACTATAATATATAGATACTAGCGGTCCGCCCCGGCTTCGCCCGTATACACCGTATACGCCCGGTACATATGAAAAATAGATGTTGGCCGATTCTCAGACTTACCCGATATGCACAGAAAATTTCATGAGAATCGGTCCACCCGTTTCGGAGGAGTATGCAGACTAACATTGTGACACGAGAATTTTATATATAAGAAGATAGATAGATAGATAGATAGATAGATAGAATATATATATATATATATATTCCTCGATAAGTGGACTGGCTAACACCGAAAGAATTTTTGAAATCGGAAAAGTAGCTCCTGACATTAGCGCGATCAAACAAACAAACTCTTCAGCTTTATAATATTAGTAAAGATAAGGCAAAGAAAGTACATCCAAAAGTCAATAATGAGATAAGCAATTGTTCATAATAAACACTAAAATATTCATATCGCAAATGTCAGTTTTCATACCTATTTTATTATTTCATCAAATATATAACGGAAAGTAATTTTGGTTTAAATGATGTATACTTTCGTAGTATTAAAATTCTAAGATATAATACTTACATAAATTTTACGATAAGTCGCTATTTGAACACGTTTACTCTTTTTTGATGCCAATAATAATTCGCAAATCAGAAAATCGTTATAAGATTTGGTGTATTTGCGTACTAAATATATAATTTTATGTTCAATTGTCTCGAAGATTGATTGTCGTAGTCAAAAGTCAGTCGAGGCATTATTTGCACTAAGTACTAAATAATATCACATGATTTATAGCCCATCTGCCTCTGTCAAGGAACACGATAGATGAGTGTAGCAAACTTCAATGAGAGATGTCTTTGAAATAAATAATTAGGTGGTCTTCATAGAGCGAGCAGCCACGCGAAGCAATTGCTGCGCGAGGCATTTGCAGGAGGTGCATTTTCCTCGGATGACCTAAGACCAAAAGGCCACGAATATGAGCGGAAAATCCATATATTAATATTATAATTGCGAAAGTAACTCTGTCTGTCTGTCTGTTACTCAATCACGCCTTAACCACTGAACCAATTTGCATGAAATTTGGTATAGAGATATTTTGATACCCGAGAAAGGACATAGGATAGATTTTATCCCGGAAATCCTACGGGAACGGGTTTTTCTTTGAAAACGCAAGCGAAGCCGCGGGCGGAAAGCTAGTAAACAATAAATATTGAAAAAAATGGTAAAATATACTCCTTTTGAAAGCAATTTCCTTATCAGCAAATTTTAGTACCTGTGTAAATTTATTTCACACTAAATTGTTGGTGAATAATTAATTTCTTATTAGACAACCTTCATAATAAAACAACCCTTTTAAATTGAACCTTTACCTAACGTAATACAGTTTAGTTTCCTTTAACTTTTGAGAGGGCCCTTTTATTGAAATAAGTAGGGGCTTATTTAAAAACTTGGGTCTTTTTGTTCCTAATTAGTGAATTAATATTGTGTAAAAGGTACAGGGTCGTAAACTTATATTGTTTTTATAATTGTATTGCCTACAGGGTAGTTATGATCTAGATTCAAGTTTGAAAAGTATATAACAGTGGAAAAATACGTTTTTAAACTATAAGGTAATATGTTATAAAATGTAAATAAAATTATAAATAATAAAATTATTAATACCTTCTAATATGTATAAAGTCTATGTTGTTATCATCGATACAAAATATACGTATATGTTTGCAAGTTCATATTTAATACTTTTGTAGCTACATCACACTTAAATATTTATGTAAAGATATTATGTACATAGAGCGCGTCCCAAAACCAGAAAAATTAAAAAATGTTTTGTTAATATTGCACGACTCATGATGCGAAGCATCAGAGAGTGCTTTACGATCGAAAAATTTTTTTCGCCTCATTTTTGCAGCTATTCTTATTATTATAGCCTTGTTAGTTCACGGAATCAAGATATTTTGCAAACTATTGTCGAGATAATTTAATGGAGATTAATCCCATACTTTTTAAAAATTGATTTACTTCAATAGAATTGGAAAAAAACACCGAAATAGGTCAAAAAATTTTCCTGTCCGTCATGTGTGAAACCTGAAAACACTATAACTTATTGAGTTAATTATTTTTTAAATATTCTAATCGACGATTGTAGGTCACTGAATGCGAATGATTAATTAATTCAGTGTCGTTTAATTGCAATTAATAAAAAACGAAAACTACAATAAGTTTTTTTTTTATATATTTCATAATTAAATGAGCATTATGAGTCGTGCACTTTTGTATTTTCCAAACTTTTTTTTAAAAACTTACATTAATTTGTATTGAACGCGATCTGAAGCATAATATTCATGAAACAATTACAAAATAGGTGGCCTGGAAGAAATCGCTTTTAAGCGATAAGGTCACCTTTTGTACTTTACCTCGCATCTATAAAACTATAAGTATATACTGTACATTGTAATGTAAATTGGTGTGGTACAATAAATGGTTAAATAAATAAATAAGTAAAAATATACAATATATTAAGAAAACAATTAATAAAATTATGTTCTAAATATTAAACCAATTAGCCAAATTGTTATGAAGAGGCTTACTTCTGAACATAAATTAATTTTAATGTTAGGAACCACTTCAAATGAAAAAGGATTCAAAGGTACTTTAAAAAGGTATCTCCGCTGGCTTTGTTTGTCTTTGTATTGTTTAGTTTTCGACAATTGTTTCCAAAATTGTGTCTCGATTCTCTTTACAATATTTGGTAGCCCACTTCAAAGCGTAGGTACAACTGCGTACGCCTCGGCTTCACTCGTGGTACATAATACATAGCCTATACTCAGGAATCATGTATCCAACAGTTAAATACATAATTTAAGAAATTGGTTCAGTAGTTCCTGATATTAGCGCGTTCAAACATACTTTGCAGTTTAAATTATGGATTAAAAGCAATTATTTCGACATCTAAATTTTCTAATAATTTACAATGATGAAAGGTTGTTTATATCAAATATTCAAGTAGTAGTTAAAGTTAAAGAGAGGATTATTTTAATGACTGACTTCTACCAGAGCGGCTTTCAGTAGTCGGCTTGTATATTACAAATCTTGAGAATATTCTCATACTATTAATTAAGATTAGTCATTTCACTAGAGTGTTATTTAACCAGTAATTCTGGAACAATAATTGAATAGTTAATTATTTAAAGATATTTTGTGGAAAGTATTATGCGAAATAAAGCGTTTGTAAAAGTTAAATCAAGCTAAATTCTTATATTATAAATTAAAAATCACCTGTAAAAGTGAGTGATATTAGTAAAACACATTCATTCAAATTGAAAAGAACGAAGCAAGTTTATTGACTTGCAGATGCAATATACAGTAAATTAAATACAATAGACGTATATGACGTTAGGTTTTGTCGCGGAAACAATATTGCGAGGACTGGAAATAGGGAATGGAAATTCCTACGCAACGGCTATTGAAAGCACCGACAGGTGAAACAAGGTGAACCAACCAAACCACTTTCAAACTAGTCAATCAAATAGTTCAAATAATCCTCATTCACCAATACCTTCTAAAAGACATTGTCATGGGCCAATTTCGCTAAATCTTTTGAGCCCTTTGTGGTTATTGTACTCTCCCTATTATATAGTATAGTATATATTATCTGTGCTATTATGTCACTTGATAAGGGAATGACCTGAAATCCCTTCCTGAGATTACTAAAGGTGGGACGGGATACACACATTGCTTCTTTGTAAAGAATGTTGGCTTAAGTATAATAGATCTTTCTAAAATCTATATAATGAATGCGATATTTTGCCTGTTAGGTTATAAGTTATAACACTACGGATAATTCGAAGTACCTTTTTATTTTGGAATTAGCTGTGCCCTGCAGTTTTACCCGCATTGCTCTGCTCCTTTCAGTCTTAGCGTGATGTAAACCACATAGCCTATATATAGCCTCCCTCAATAAATGGGCTATCTAACACTGAGGAAATTTTTCAAATTAGATCAGTAGTTCCTGGGATAAGCGCGTTCAAACAAGCAAACAATCTCTATATAATACATATAATAATATTAGTATAGATGAAAATAGTTGAAGACCCAGGATCAAACATAGACTTCTTTATTTTAAACCACACTCTAGTAAGCGTAAAAGGAGGATCAAAGTTTTTGTCAGTAATACCACTGTAATATTATGTTAATTTATTTAATTAAGGACCCTTCTAATTGAACTTTTCTTTAATTATTATATGCTAGAGCAAAAAAGAGAATGCCGTTATTTTTAAATTTATTTGTATTTAAAATATTTCCTAATATTATCCCTATTGTAATTTAGCGGAAAATTACCTTAATGAAGTATTGATAGCGGCCAGTTCAAATGCAAATTTGACTCGATTAACATTTTGCTACGTGAATTGGTAATTGCTTGTTGATTCGCTTTAACGTGAACATAATATTAAAGCGCTAGCGATCCGCCCCGGCTTCGCCCGTGGTACATATTTCGCAATAAAAGGTAGCCTATGTTCTTTCTCAGGGTCTAAAGATTATCTGTGCCAAATTTCATCAAAATCGGTCCAGTAGTTTATGCGTGAAAACCATACATACATACATACAAACCTTTCCTCTTTATAATATTAGTATAGATAAACAGTTTCAATCCTTTATATTATGAGGTATGTTTCAATATGAACTGACCAATTATTATTTAAAAATATAAACTCGAAAAGAAAATTTCCATACCTACTATTTTTCTAGTATTCAAATTGTTCTTTTATTTGATGAAAAATTTGGTAGAATTTATAGTAGAGACAGAGAGTAGTTTTATTTTATTTATTCTTTAATAAACGTTAATTTCCTTTTCATTAAATTCGAGAAATACCCTACAAAAATTTTATGTCCAATGGGTCCATAATATGTACAAATACCGTTTTCAAAGGAAAACCCGCATAGTTCCAGTTCTTGTGGGATTTCCTGGATAAAAATGTCTTATTCTGGGTCTTTAGCTACCTACATACCAAATTTTATTGTAATCGGTTCAGTAGTATTTGTGTGAAAGAGTAACAAACATCCACCCATCCTCACAAACTTTTGCAATTATGATATCAGTAGGATTGCATAGAGCCATAGAGAAATTAGAAAATACGTCGCTGGGAGGAGCATTAATAAAATATATAATATTATTAAACTATGTATAAGCTAAATAAATGAAAGACTTTTAGTTGCTACCATTCCGTGGTATAATACCACATTCATAATTAAAAGTTTTCGCGATAAAAACTTAGCATAAATACTCTACTTTGCGAGTGAAAGCTCTCATCACATTTGTTAACATTTAATGTTATAAACACAGGGATATAATTACAATTTTAAAGTCTCTTTGAGAGCAGATACGTGTTCTGACATTAACAGTATTATATTTTAAAATTATATCTGTATGTTGTGTACTTCTTACTTATACATAATATTATGTACAGGCAAAATCTAGAAAGAGAAATTCTATAAAGCTGATGTAGCCAACGTCTTTATAAAATTAGTATATGCAATGGAAAATGTTAAAAATACGAAATATTCTTACTAATACTATACTTACTATAATATAATTATTCCGAAGTTGAGTTTGTTTGTTTGTCTATCTTTCACGTCGCAAATTATTTATGATACAATATTGCTGTCTGAGTCCCTAAATAGGCTAGAGAACAACATAATTATTTTACGCGATGTAACATCTCTTTCCTATGGGAACTTCCTTTGATTATGCGGGCGAAGCCGCGGGCCTTACCTACATTACTTGGATTTAAATATTGTATATTAGGCACATTATTGTTATATAATATTCATGTGTGTGCAGTTATTAACTTTTTTAGACCCCTGCACTGGGAGTGTTAACTTTGTAATAGATTTAATATTATAATAAATTAAAATGATTATAGAATAGATAATTATTATAATTAATGACGGAATTAATATCACTTAGGTATAGCAGAACGCGGGTAAAACCGCAAGTGAAAACTAGTCTCACATAATAAAAGTAATAAAAGTATAGTAAATTAATTAGGATAATTTAATCCAATTACTTCACAATGTTTTCAGTTAATCAACAAGCAATTAAGAAAATTGAATTCATCGCAAATGTGTTGTTGATGGCATAAAATTTGCATTTAAAAATTATGCAGGTGATATAACCCTGTCTGCTTTCGTTATTTTTCATATGAAATAAATAGTGAAAAAAATAAATAAAACAGGTAGGTAGTTAATGTCTATTATAATGCACTTAGTCTAAATGATAAGTTGAAAATGGCGAAAAATAGAGATAAGTCTCTTAAAAATACGTGCGATAGCTCATTTGATTCGGAGTGAAAAATTTTACCGACAATTATTTAAACATTTTTTTTAATGTGCAATAAGGACGGAAGTTCGAAAAAATTTCGTTAGTTAACATTTGTCTAATTTGTTGAAAAATTAACTTTAAATAACTAACTACAACCATAAGTTTTATTCTCTCTGTCGGATTGGCATGGTGAAATGATAACATAACATAATAAATAAATAAATAAATATATAGGACATTATTACACAAATCGACCTAGTCCCACAGTAAGCTCAATTAAGGCTTGTGTTGTAGGTACTAGGCGACGATAAATATAATATTTAATAAATACATATATATAGATAAACACCCAGACCCAAGAACAAATAATTGAGTTCATCACACAAATATTTGCCCTGACCGGGGATCGAACCCGGGACCATCGGCTCAGTAGGCAGTTACTTACCACTTATAATAAGATATAGGTATCTTAATAATTGTATTAATAATTTATGTATTACAATAAAGTATATTTCATTTCTTGAATAGCTAATGTAATTCTGACTTCTGTCTAGTAATACAAGTTTATACGTAATTAATTCAAACATGAATTACGTTTAAACTTTGATATGAACTGATTCAAAACAGCCTATACAAGTTATAACAATAATTTAAAATAGTTATATTAAGCTCATGAATTTACAGCACGATAGTTATTTCACATAACCACAACATAACTTTCATAATATACTATAGGCTTGATATTTCAATCCTTGATTTTAAAATTCGTCGAATATCGTAGGAATGACTTACCTGTAGGTAGTCAGTAGACAAATCATTCAAAATTGTGTTTTATTTTCTCTACTTTTCAAATTTTGCAGGTCATTTCTTTTATTAGATCTTTCTGATGTAGATCTAAGATCGCATAAATTTCTTTACAATAATACTAATTATTACGTAATAGGTACATTCTCGGTCGAGTTACAAAGGATATAAAAATTGTCGTAACTACTTACTAACTACGACATTAATACAATTTAACTAGCAATCTAATCCCTGTCAATCGTGAGGGCTGGGTGTGTATTTCAATACAAACAATCACCTGATGTCTTCAACAAACGCCCACACCTTCAAAACATTGTCTAATTAACTTTGGCAAATAAATATTACTATGGTTGCTTTATTATAGACCTATATATTTAATATTACTATAGACCGTCTCCTTGGTACAGTGGTTGACGCGTGAGCGTAGAACCGAGGGCTCCTGGGTTCGATTCCCGTGTGTAGACGAAGAAAAAAAAAATGTCTCGGTCTGGCACGACACAGAAGGCTGATCACCTACGTGTCCCTAAAGAAAATCGATCAGTGAAACAGATGTATGCATAATGCATCTGCCCCTTACCCCACTTGGGGACACGGGACTTCATAGTTTAGGTAGTAGAATTATATTGTCTGTGGCTTAGGTTGTCTCGTGGTAAGAATAGAATGAAGTTTCAAATTATTATCATCGTCGTGGATATCGACCAAAAAAAGTCTGTCTGTTTTTAGATTACACTCAATTTAATAACAACTGTAGACCCGGTCAAAGAAGAATTTCTGAAAACACATAATCCCACCAAAAACATTTTCATGTAAAATGTTACCAAGACGAGCCCATATGACTGGCACTGTCAAAAAGTTATCAGATCTCATGTAGAGCCAAGCTTCTAACACTACACGCCCTAACTCTACAAGGCCTAACTTCACAAACTCTACACATTAGTCAAAATATGTGGCTTGGCCATTTCGCTACATTCACATCGGCGTAAGGTGAAAAATTAATTCACTGTTCATTACTTTTGTGTTATACAATAGTTCTTGTAGTAACGAACGGCCAAGCCACATATTTTGACTAATGTGTAGAGTTTGTGAAGTTAGGCCTTGTAGAGTTAGGGCGTGTAGTGTTAGAAGCTTGGCTCTACATGAGATCTGATAACTTTTTGACAGTGCCAGTCATATGGGCTCGTCTTGGTAACATTTTACATGAAAATGTTTTTGGTGGGATTTCATTTCTTTTTGTAAGTTGTTTGTAACAATTTTTTTTTAACAAGGAGGTTCTCCTTGTTAAAAAAAAATTGTTTATACATATTGTATATATCTAGGGGAACCAAGTTTTAGATTATTAGATTAGACATCTAGCATAGCGTCATCAAAATTTAATTTAAAATTACAGTTCTCATACAAACTCCCATCCCCTAGTTTAAGGGGTTGGGGGATGAAAGTTACAAGTTTTATAATTTTTTTGTTGTTTGTGTGCTAATACTAGCTTACATACAAAATTTCAGCTTTCTAGGACATTAGGAAATACCTTAAGAATTTTGATGATCATCAGTGAGTCAGTGACGAAATTAGCGTTTTTTAGATATAAATAAAATCTGAAGTATAAAAGCTAATGTAATTAAAACTTAATATGTTCAATAAGTCCGCTATTGACAATATATCCCGAAAATGTTGTTGATCTAGCATAATCCAAACCCAAGTTATGAGGGTTCAAAAAAACGTCGAAGCGCTTCGAGAAAAGGTAGGTAGTGCCCGTGCGCCTCGCTTGGCTCGTCTTGGCGGGGGCACTACCGTGCCCCCAGATATAGTTTCACTCAATTTCACCTCAATTCTTATATAAATATAAATCAAGTTAACAATATTAAACGTGGAGGAAAAGTGGATGGATACAGTAGTACAATATCCTTTTTAGCATCCATAGCAAGAACCACTGATTTTCATTTCTTACAAGAAACTGTGCTCTGAGTTTTTCTTTATTCTTTCTTTCTAATTCACCTTTTTCTTCCAGCATCCGTGGCAAGAATCACCAAGTTCCTGGGCATGTCTGGTATCCCGGTGCTCACAACTGGCGGCTTCACCTTCGACTTCGTGAAAAGCAAGCAATCCTGCAAGGACGAATACTACATGCTGGTCAGGACTAGCCCTTTGGGGTTCAAGGATATGGCGTACTTCATCATTGATGTTATGAGACAGTAAGTTTCACTTAAAAGCTAAATACCAGAAATCTTTTGAAAAATTCGATCAAGGGCGGGATTCGAACCCGCGTTTTGCTGCCGTGCCAGGACAACGCCTAGCCTCTAGGCTCTGCTGTAAAACCTAAATATTGTTAAAAAACTAAACAATTAAGTTAAGTAAGTTTTTTATAATAAATATGACCAGTTTCACAGCTTCTGATATATTCTGTTTAGCCTATCTGTTAAAAATAAAATATTATAAAAATATTACATAACGTACTAACAGCTAGCTGTGAAACCGATCTTTATTATTAAAAAAACTCAGAGAACATACTAGAACTTTACTTTGGGAAAACTTATAAAATATTACCTTTCTCTTTATAAAAGTAAAATTGATTGCCCACTAAAAACTTCACAGGCTTATTTCCAAAGGCGCGTCGCTTGAACATAAATTTCTATCCTATATTTCACTTCTACATGTTTTATTGTCCTGACAATAAACTTATAACTTTTGTCAAAGTTCCAATCAGCTTACTACAAAGTTAAGTATTTCACAGTTCATAATATTATGTGAAAGTATAAAATGTTATCTACAGTTAAGAAAATTGTAACTTTGCGATTAATTTGATACATAATTTAATTAATTAAATGAGACGATGCTGTAAGTCGTAATTATATTTATTATGGTGTCCCATTACATAATATTACGTTCTGATAATATACTATTAAGTTATTTATGTGTTTGTGCACACTATGCCTTGAATAAATTCGAGAATGAAAAATCATTTCACTTTAATTACGAAAAGCTTATTGTCATTGCAATAAATAATAGTCCGGGATACATCGCCCATTTTTGCAAGTGATTACTATCAAGCTAATTTTTCGTGAGTAGCTTTATTTTGATGAGATGCCCAATAATTTCATGTACAAAACTCTCGATTGTGGTAGCTACCAGAGGAAACAAGGATAAAATATTTTGATTTGATGGTTCTCAAATATTAATAACTAACTGAATGTTTTTTTTTGTTCAATCTCAAGATAATTATCTAAGTTATTCGAAAAATCAAATCAAAAAAAAATGCTGTATCAAAGTGGTCTTATAATAATTCATTAGTGTTGAACCCAAATAAATCGAAATACATGATTGTTGGCTCTAGGCGACAAGTACAAGCAATAGAGAACTCTAACATTTCTCTTTATATTGAAAATTTTCCTATACATAAGGTAAATGAGGCTCGTAATTTGGGTGTTACTTTCGATAAACATCTAAAATTTGAAAGTCATGTCCTTGAAGTTGTGCGTAGTTGCTTCTACCGATTAAAAGTTATTTACAAACTTCGGCCTTACCTAAACACTAATCTCCGTATCCTTTTAGCTGAATCTCTAGTTCTATCTAAGTTGAATTATTGCATAAATGTGTATGGCCCTTGTTTGCTTCAACGTTCGCAACGTCTTATTCAGAGAGTACAGAATGCTTGTGTTAGGTACTGCTTCAATGTCCCTCCGAGAACACATATAACACCATTCTTAAACTCCGCCAAAATGCTTAACATGAAAGGTAGACAAGATCTATATTTGGCTTGTCTACTTTTTGATCTGTTTAAATCTAAGCGTCCCTCGTATCTGTACGAAAAATTAAGATGGAGAAAAGATAATGGTCGGAACCCAGTAAGGAGCGTAACCAGCGCACTTTCAGTCCCTCTGCATCGATCGCAAGCTTTCCGTGGTAGCTTTAAGTACTGTGCTACAAAGTGTTGGAACAATATCCCTCCGCCAATTAAACAAGTGTGCTCAAAGTACTCTTTTAAAAAAATGTACAAAATCCACTTACTTAACATGCAAAATCAAAAATAGATTTATATTACTCCGCACTGCACAGACTTAGGGCTGCCACGAGAAACCATTTCTTTATCTTATTATAGGTACCTAAAACCATTCAAATTTTACTGCTATACTATCCGATCGGTATTTTATGTATCTACTATTTATTTATTATCTATATATATATTATTTATTCATATCACTTTTATGTAACTATCTATTCATTTATTTTTTTATGTTTTTATTGTATATACCTACTTACTTTTTTCTATTATATTATATGCTAATATTGTTCTCACACTATCTATAGTATTTATATTTTATGTATGGTACGGGTATGGTATGGGTCTTGGCAGAATATCAGCGTTATGGTTCTTAGAACTATGACAATGTGCTGAGCCAAGACCTTTTCAGGGAACATTTCTTGTATTCATTTTTGTTTAATTTAACTTTAGATTTTAAGTGTATTTTGTTTTTTTTTCTTCTTTTTAACTGTCTAGTATTTAAGAATTGTAAATGTTTTCCTGAATAAATGAATAAATAAATAAATAAATAAATAAAAAATATTTGTCCTACAAAATCTATGGTTTTATCAAAGAGTCCCCCTTTCCAATGTGTATCGATAACGAAGTCATCATAAATGATTACTAACCAGCTGATTTTTTTATTTTCACTTATTTAATACTTCTATAATCCAACAGACATATTGTCCTACAAATTGCGTAATAAATATTTGAGAACCATCAAATCAAAATTTTTTATCCTTGTTACCTCTGTAAGCTACCACAATCGAGAGTTTCGTACATGAAATTATTGAGCATCTCATCAAAATAAAGCTACTCACGAAAAATTAGCTTGATAGTAATCACTTGCAAAAATGGGCGATGTATCCCGGACTATAAGTCTATAGTAATTAATATAAGTACCAGTAAATACTTAGTAACGTCATAACCGGATTTTAAAACAATATTAAAAATAGTATATATCTCAATTCTCAATTTATAACACTGATCATCAAAACTCAATCAAACGTTTACAAGGACTACATACAATTTAATTAAGTAATAAACCTACTTTGAAAGAGAATTTAATAAAATCCTTGTACGAACAATGTTACGATTAAAATAAATGAAATTTGCTCAAAAGTTTCTCATAAAATTCTAGTATGTTCTCTTATCTCTACATAACTGGCAGAACAAATAGAACTAACAAATGTAAGTATTTTGCTTCTAAATTAAAACCACTTTTGCATTCGTAATCAAGAGGAGAATTTTTCGTTATTTTATTGAAAACGCCGCTCTTTAAAACTTAAAGCTCTGTTGTGAGTTATTGGCAGTGGTGGTCATTTTATTATTATTTTCTTTGCCTTTATAGTGGTTCTTACTTTTTATACATTACTAGATTTCCGCCCGCGGCTTCGCCCGCGTTTTCAAAGGAAAACCCGCATAGTTCCCGTTCCCGTGGGATTTCCGGGATAAAACCTATCCTATGTGTTAATCCAAGTTACCCTCTATATGTGTGCTAAATTTCATTGTAATCGGTTCAGTAGTTTTTACGTGAAAGAGTAACAAACATCCATACATCCATATATCCATACAAACTTTCGCCTTTATATTTTGCACAGACAACATTTTCAAGGAAGGTGCATTTAGTAACAAGTATTTTTACAATCTATTTACCTGTCCTATATTATGTTATGTATAAAAATAAAATGATCTATCTTACTCACTTTAAAACAAAGGCAAAATCAAAATTCTATACATATTTTACAAAAATAAACCATTTTTTAATTAATTTTTACCGCATCCATGTTTCACACTCCTTGTAAAATTATAATAGTATTAAGATATATATTTTATTACCAAACAATATAATTGAGAAAATCTTATGGAAATCATAATATTATGGTTCCATAACTTCTTATAATATCTACGGTTGTGTTGAAATTTTGCTTTCATGTAACAAGGTTAAAAGGTAAGTCTGCTTTGCACATTTGCACCAAATACACTTAACATAAATATAGTAAGTACAGACTACATAATTTGTTATTATTTCCGTCTTCACACTTTCTCTATAAAAGCTTCCTACTGAAAACTAAATATTATTAGCTTTAAAATTAATGTAAAGCAAATACACCATATTCCGATGCGCGCTTTTTTTCATACTAAGTAGGTTTTAATTCATAGTATACTAGGTTTCCGCCCGCGGCTTCGCCCGCGCAGACAAAGAAAAACCCGCATAGTTCCCGTTCCCGTGGGATTTCCGGGATTGCGTCATTTACCCGGGATAAAAAGTAGCCTATGTCCTTTCTCGGGTATCAAAATATCTCCATACCAAATTTCATGAAAATTGGTTCAGTAGTTAAGGCGTGATTGAGTAACAGACAGACAGACAGAGTTACTTTCGCATTTATAATATTAGTATGGATTCTAAGTATCCAAAAACGAAATATAATGAAGGCTGGATTCAATCACGCGTCTCTCTTCACTGTAGCTTTTTCATTGAGTTTATAGCTGCTCTATATTAGTGCCGCAAAGCTTTATGAACAAGCGTGAATTCGAATGCTCTGTGAATGTAAATATATAAGTGATATTTATTAATAGCTTATTATTAGGTATATACAAAGACATCCCCACTAAAAAAGTTCAAATACCTATCCTTATTTGAAACGTTAGTTAGGTACGTTTAGAGATTCCAATCTAGTGAAGGCGGGTTATTATTTAGCTAAACATGAAGAAGCTTTTAGATTAATAATAAACGAAACACAACGAAGCATTAAAATAATGAACTTTCCAGAATGAATAATGGAGTAAAAATTAAAATTAATGAAATGAACGTGTTCAAATTAAATTTTCCAACGGTAACATTTTCTTTAAATTACTTAAGTTGGAATCATTCTTTGTAATTAATTCATTCTATCTTAGGAATAAATTTATTATGATAGGAGTAGGTAGTAAGTAGATTGTATGTATCTCTACGACGATATTCTAGGAACATAATATTAAAGTCTATAACAATAATAAAAATATACAATTGATACAAAAAAATTAGAAAATAATTGATTATGATGTAGCTCTAAATATTTATTATACATTATTAGTTACATATATGTACCTAGTTCCATTTATTTACACAGTTTGGTTTTCTGCACGTGTGATATTGCACTAACATATTTGAATTTCGCGCCATCTAGCTACGACTGGCGGCAACTCCTGCTCATCAACGAACCTGAAGCGCAACTCAGCGTTGCTGGAAAGTCCACCTGCCATCTCATGATGAAAACCTTCGCGAACTTTCTGAAAATAGAAGAAATGATTTATACACCATGGGATACGACGTCAGATGGCGGCCTCAATTATACTGAAAATCTCAAATTTTACCTCGGATTGAAATACACAAGTAAGTGGATAGAATAGTTTAAGTTCGGTACCGGGTTAAATTACGGCAACGTTAAACGTCTAAAGGTATGTTAGTTTTAATATTTTAAGGTATATAAATTATTTTAAGCATTTTACAGTTTAATTTAAGTCAGATTATAACATGAAAAACACAATATCGCCACGACGATATTTCGTAACTTGAAAGCGGTTGTACACCACATAGTAGTTAACTGTTACATCAATAGATGGCGCTAAAATAAAAGCGTTAACATTCAACAGATTTGACTGGAGACGTGCCGCGCTTTTGTACGAAACACAAGCCTTTGTTGAGTACGTCGGTTCAAGAGGGGGTTACTTGTTGGCTAGTACCATACACGATTACATGCTGATTGAAGGCATGCATGTGTATGGAAGGGAGTTACAGTCGCATGTACCGTGGAACGAAACGTTATTGCGCCATGTTGGAAATAACTACGCTAGTAAGTCGGTTTTGGTGCGGGTTTGCGGTTTCAGTATTCATATTACAAAACGCTTTGTTACACTTTGAGGTTTGATATCGCACGTTTATAGCTTTACACTTTGAGGTTTGATATCGCACGTTTTGCAGTGTTCTAGCTCTTATGAAGAATAAAGGGATGCATTAAGTTGATGGTTTTAAAGTTAATTAGTTAGTAAAATAGCATTAATTAATTGCGTGGGTATAAAATGGTATGAATGTTACTGTTACTAACAAATATTTTATTTTACTAGAGAATATTTTATAACAAATAAAAATGTAAAAATATACGTTGCATCAAAGGACAGTGTAATAATCGTACTTTAACATGTTTTTTAAGTCACCGTGATCACAAAAAGAAAATCAACGACTACCTATCGCTTCAATCAAAGGTTGTCGCCATGGAAACGATTTTCGGTATCAGGAGAGTTAAAAAAAAATATTAACTTTTGATTCAAAAGGATGGGACTGAGGGACTAAAATATATTCCTATAAATTATTTATGAAAGTTTATTATTAACTCTTTTGAATTAAGTGAGTTATTTATCCGGAAGATAAATTGAATGTTCCGGGAAATGGAACAAATGAGAGTAAATCTAGGAAATGGAGCCAACACAAGTTCAAGGAGTTATATTTTCGTCCTCTATTCACTGTGTGGAATTTATTAATAAATTTAATGCTACTTCTCTGTAAAACGTTGGATATTAGATACCTGCTCAAAATATGAGATACTTTGTAGTTGGATAAACTACCGAGTAGGATCTATTTCAAAACTCATAATGTAGTTATTCAATAACGATTGACTTAAACTACCTTTTAGTCTATGTATTTGAATTATTGATCATACCTACTTTTATATAAATTTATTTCAAAAGCATTCAGCTCTATATCATATAAGAAATTATTCATTTAAGAAAATTAATACCTAGTGTCTACGTTAATTTTCTACAGAAATGAACTGAAAATTTCCTTTGTATTTTTTTTTTGTTTATGGCTTAGCTTAGACCGAGATCGCTGTTTACTTTATTGTAATTTATCGGAGCGATGACATCAGTTTTTTGAATGAAATAATTTGGTGCATAATCTGTTTAGATTTGCCTGTATTAGATATTTTGATTAGAATAACCAGTTTCAGATTATTTGTTGATCCTACATAATATTATAGAATATAAAAAATGTATTACACGACTCCTCAATTGTGTATTATTATTTTGTTATCAAAAGCTTTTAACTTTCGTGTTTTTGCAAAATTATGTTAATTAAATAACTTTGAAAAAAACTAGCAGTGCATGGTCCGTAGTATAGGAACGGTAAATAGATAGAATATAGGCATTCCATGTATCTATATAAAATACTAGCTATTGTCTGCAGCTTCACCTGCGTGGAAAAGATAAATTTTCATGACACAAACTTTCATGCCCTATTAAATCCCCTTGGGAGTAGAATTGATCAAAACACTTAGCGGATGCCTACGTCCTAACATCTACCTGCAAGTCAAATTTCAACCCGATCCGTCCAGTGGTTTGGGCTGTGCGTTGATAGATCACTTTGTCAGTCAGTCAGTCAGTCATCTTTGAGTTATATTGTATATTCAGATAGTAGGTACCTGGATGATACTAATAATTAATTTATATACCCAATAAAAATGAAGATTCAAGAATTTATAAAGTTTTATTTGCAGCCTACAGTTGGTGTGGCGCATTTGAATTTAATTTTTCGCATTAACATTACGGTTATACAGATGTAGATCATCCATATTCTAGTTAGGCAAATTTCAGTTTGGTCACAGAATACATAATAGTAGCTAAACGCGTTTGGTATCAAACATGTAAAAGGCTGACTCTTATTGATCGTTAAGATAAAGTTTACATTTACCTTAACTTTTTACTACGGAACCCAAAAAAATTATACAACTACTAAAAATAATTTTGACATGATTTATGTTGGATACATATTTTGGAATGGAATTCTCAAAACCAGCCTATTCTGATTTATTTCTAATAAATACGGAAGAACGGGATTAGAGATTAGCATCTAAATTCTAAATATTCAAATTTTACATTTTGCAACTGTTTTTCACTATTGTAGAATATATTATTTTTCGTAAGTATATAATTAATTGAAGATGTATCTATTTTTAAATAAGTTATTGGCAATTAAAGTTAACGTTAATTTATTATCAGTAAGCTTAATTTCATTCGAGTACGCGTATTACATTAGGCGGGTTCACAGTTCACACAGAACGAGCAGCCTCGCGAAGCGATTGCTGCGCGAATTAGCTCGATCGAGGAAAGCGCTTGCTGTGTGCTTTCATTTTCCTCGCTCGAACTACGTCCACACTGACCGAGCTGCTTCGCGCACCAATTGCTTCGCGAGGCTGCTCGCTCTATGTGGACCCGCCCTTATATTAAAGCTGTTCTTTTAATAATTATAGGTATGCATAATTGAAAATTCGGTACGGGGTCGCGTTAGAGTAAGTATATAATTATTTTCTATGGTACGGGTCTGGAGTCATTTTTACGGAAGATTAACTGTTATGTTCACTTTATGTTAAGCCTCACACCTACAGCACATTCTTCAAACTCTAACTCAAACATTTATTTATTCAATTACTTCTTCTAGAAGCACTTTTGGGTCTTCATTAGTCATTACATATTATTTTTAACATTTACCACCTTCAAATTTTATTCAAATCAGTAGGTGTGTAATGTTTA
This sequence comes from Colias eurytheme, assembly GCF_061535395.1. NCBI lineage: Eukaryota > Metazoa > Arthropoda > Insecta > Lepidoptera > Pieridae > Colias > Colias eurytheme. The sequence goes on along the minus strand of NC_142999.1, from coordinate 3,044,241 downwards.
AAAACATAACAAGAACTAAAATAATTTCTTAAACTTATTCTTCTAACATAATATTAGAATGAAAGTAGATCATGAAAGCATATAGCATATACCTACCTATTTATATGGTAAATAGACTGTAACGAGGTAATTATTACATTTAAAAACTTTTTCACATTGCTTAAGTGATAGTTCTTAATATTTATATCCTAATTAGTTGACATCTATAGCAGATATATCCAAGATTTACTGCATTATATTTTTCCTCATAATCTCGCATACACATTTAAAAAACAAGATTATAAACTCGTTATATTAACACAGGATAGTTGTTATCAAAACTGAAAACACTATAACGTGTATTAATTTATTTAACGTCAACAATGAACAAAGATTAATCTCGAAGATTCCAAAAACAAATATATTCTGGAACGTTGCAGATAATTTTTCACCGTCAAGGTGTAGTCTAGGCTTAATATTTAACACACTGGGATGTTTTCCTGCGGCTGACGTTTTTCCAATATCGATATTCAGTTTGTTTTCGAATTGAGTTTGTACACTAGGGTAGAAGCCTTTAAAAATAATAAAAAGATAAAAAAAAAATCGCAGTAGGATGAAACCCATTAGAAAAGGAGGGGAATATGATAAAAATAAAAGGAAAAATAAATTACGGTCAATCCGAGTTCGGGAAGTGGGAGGGGGGAGCTTTTAAGTGAAAAAAATGGTTTCTCTCAATTTCCGACAAAACTACAAGTCCTACGGAAAAAAGTTCAATGGCAAAGTTGTAGGTAATAAAAGGATCTAAACGATCGAACAACTTTTTTATTAACAATTTTTTCACATAACCTCAAAAATTAGGTGAAAAATTAAAAAAAAAACAAGTTTTTGGTCTTTTATTTTTATCTACTTTAAAAAATTTTTTTTCTACGAAATTTGGTGGAAACTTACTTTATTATGTCCCAAATACACTGTAATTTATTTGATTGAAAATATTTATTTTTTCGCCTTATTTTGAATTAATACCAAAAAAAAAACAACCTAATTTTCAATCGAAAAGTCACCCGTCAAAATATCAGCTTTTTTCAAAAACTTGGGGAGCTTTTTGTTCATTGAAATCTCTTCTTTCATATGGTGTAAAAAAAATAAACATTACCATAGTAAATGTTCGCAGGAAACGCATACAAACAGTGTGATAATGAGCTTTTACTAAATCAGGCAAATTTCTCAAACGACCTGAAATGTTTTATCGACATCATTTTGCTTTTGAATATGCTGTAAAATATTAGTTGTATCGTAACTTACAACAGATGATTTATTTATTTTAAAAAGCCGATACAAGAGAAAATATAGAGTTCGAGAAGTGTGCCTTTTTGTTGAAAGAATTACAGTGTTAGATAGCCCATTTCTCGAGGGAGGCTATATATCATCTCGCTGAGACCAACAGGAGCGGAGCACTGCGGCTGAAACCACGGAGCACAGCTAGTATATACATATAACTATATTTTGTATCTATCTCTATTCTTAAGTATGGTAAGACAGAAAGAGAAAAGTTAAGTAATCGAACTTAAAACAGCTAATCAATTTGTCAGAAATGTAAAAAATAATATAAAAAATAACAGCAGATTTAAACCATATTTGGCTATTTATTTTAGTGCAGTATAGAGGAGAATTCGTAAGTAGTTGGCAGAATAGCAAAAGCAGAGAATTTTATTTTAAACCAATGTGGCATGTTATTGCTTTGAAAGATATGGCAGTTGGAATACTAAACTAACGCTATGCATTTATTTAAATAATTTAAATATTAATGCTTTCAAATTTCAAGTGAACTTTCAAAACTCTGACATTTTCTAGTTTAGAACGCGTGGAATCATTTACAAGCATTATTAATTCCATCAAACACTGTAAGTGATCATTGAAAATCATTTATTGAAAAAAACAATACATTTATTATTTACCTTTACATTTAGGAGGCTGACTTACGGAATACTTTCTTTTCCGATAATTCGAAACCGACAGGGTGAAGGCAATTACATTATCAACGTAAATAATGTAGATATTCATCTAAAACATGTATTAAATAATTATTTGTACAATTATTTTACTTACACTACTCTACTTCTACGTTTCGTAAAGAAAAAAGACTACCTTCTAACATTTGAGTATAAATGCGGTCAGAGCGATTTGAAGGTATTTAATTACTCATTCTAAGTACCATTGATGTACAAATTATTATTACGTTATTATTATATACATTTCACTATAAGTCTATACATTTCTGTTGCGGATGCTCTAATTTAAGTGATGTGTGATAGATATCAAGTGATGTGTGGTGTTGTTTGCCCAGTATCATGACAAGGAATAGATTGGCACAAATGGAACGAGTCTTGTTATTTATAAAATAACTACATACTATACTATTATAAATATATAATATGCGTTTTGGTAATGCTTGTGCTCTTTACCTCGTAGTATACACTACAGGTACAGTGCCAATGTACTTAATTGCAAAGATACCTACATACACAGAAAAACATTCACATACAATAACACATACAAATGACAAAATATTAACGAAACATAGAATATTGCATATAAAGAAATAATAAATGAACAATATTAAGAGCAGAAATCATCGTTACTGTTATTATACTTAGTTTTATAAACCCTCTAAAAATACAACGTTATAGAACTAAGCAATAAATAACGAAACTTATTAAGATGTACCATTCGGAATTTATTAAATGAAATGTTGAACAATTCAAATGAGTTATGTAAAATTATAATAGTAAATTTAATACCATAAAAATTTGAATTTGATTTGAAAATGGTTCTTGCATCAGCAGTAAATGTGAACCACTCAATCTATTAGTTGGTGAATGTCTCGTCTCCAGAGACATCTACTATAAACTAGTTGAAGTTCGCGACTTTATCCGCGAATTTTTTTTGGATGTTAATATTAAATAACTTGATAGATTTTAGTAATATGTAGGTTCAAGTTATTTATGATTATTAAGGTGTATAAAAGGATACGAATTCTGCTGATATGAATCATGAAACTGATATCGGCGAGTGGCGACATATTTCCAAAATTAATATGCCTATAACGTAATTTAATCTACATAATATATGTTTACAATAACACCATCGTTTCTTAAGTTATATTATTTTTGGAACGAAAGTATAAACACTATAGGTAGCCCAGGTATGAATAACACTCCCTTAGCGTACTAAATATTATCCGACTTATTTTCGAAGTAACACACCATTCAACAAATAGTGAAACTATTGTTGAAAACAAGGGGAAAAACATCGTACATCATGATTAGTTATAGAGCTTTTGGCTTACAAGTTCTGGAAACTACGAAAGGTGTTCCAATCTCTATGTAATAACTTAGTAATATGTGGTTAATGTATTGCTTTGCTTTTAGTCATTAAGGTAAATTGTTTTCTAAGCCGCGAACCATATTGTGTAAAACTGAAGGGTTTGTTTGTTTGTTTGAATGCGCTAATCTCAGGAACTGCTGGTCTGATTTTTTTTGGTGTTAGATAGCCCATTTATCGAGGAAGGCTATATAATATCATCTCGCTGAGACCAACAGGAGCGGAGCTACGCAGGTGAAACCGCGAAGCGCAGCTAGTAGTTTATATAAGAAAGACAATATAACATATTATTACAAGTTACAACATCAAGAATACATAAAAATAATATTTATAAAATATGACTCATTTCAATTTCAAATAGGCACTTGTCTTTCATATTATGTATGCGTATGAAATCGAAATGACCTTGCTTAAAACAGTGGGTTAAAAATACTCGCAACTTTAATATATTCAAAGATTAACATTTTGATTAGGAATAATTAAAATACATTATGTCGGTTTAACAGATACCTACTTCTCGTACTTATAAGTCGTCTGTTATTAAAGCAAGTAATAAATAAATTAAATGATTGTATATTTGTCAAATAGTTTTGTAGTTTTCCGTCCGCGGCTTCGCCCGCTTTGTATTAAACCTAATAAATTATACTAAAGCCTTCCTCTATCTATTAAAAAAACTGTATCAAAATCTGTTGCTTAGTTTTTAAGCATACATAGGGATGGACAGAGGGCGACAGCGTTTTTGTTTTGTCTTAGAATACAGTTTATATATATTATTTATTTAAACTCTTTATTGTGCTGCCAAAATACAAAAAATACAAGCAAAACTTATTCTAAAAGAAAAACAGCACAGAAGGCGGCCTTATCACTTAAGAGTGATCTCTTCCAGGCAACCAACTGATAGAAGGATAAATAATAAACTAGAAATAGGAGGTAGGTAGAAAATATACGCAAAGATAAATAAATAATAATGTTATACAAAAATAACAAAAATATTATTAAATAAAAATTATAAATAAACTAAATACATATTATATAGTGATAATATAATAGTAGCTTCGATTACATTATGATTCGAAATCCCTTATTGTTATTGCGCTACAACGAACAAAGGAAATGTTGAAAGTAAAAAATATTCCTATTAGAGACGCTGACTCGTTAGCAATTAAGTTTTCCTTCCAATTACTTGGATTCGCTGAGCATGAGTGTTCCTTTTGTAGTCAGACGGACATTTTGATTATTGTATCTTGATTATGTTCGGATTATTGGATGAAATCGAGTGATTGAATCGTTCATAGCAGTTATTGTGAATGATACTAATGGAATGAAATTCTTGGTATGATTTCTACTCTGTATTTTTTGTATTTTTACCGTTTTATAATCTTCATGAGTATCTATTATGGTGGATTTTCCTCTCCTTGGATTATGGTAAGAACGATAAAAAATTGAAAAAAGTTACAAAACAAAAAAATGTTTACATGGACGCATTTATATAGGTAGGTCATATAATTTTACAAGACATGAATAAAAATAAAAATTTGCAAAACTTACAAAACAGTCAACTCCGAACGCAGCCAGGTCGGGAAGCTAGTTCAAACACAAATATAGAAATGATGAGATTAGTATTGAAAAAGTATAATAAAAACTGTCCAAGTTTTTTATTTGATTTTTTATTCAGATGATTTGGTATGCTTAAACTTTCCCTGGTAATCTCGGATATCGGATTAATATATTCGATAAAATATACAGATACAAGTATAAAATGAAAGATATAATAAATTGTTAGCTCTGTTGAGAATTTCTTGACTAGTTAGTTTTATTATTTCTAGTTTTGTTCGTACAAAATATTCGTCGGTAGTTAGGTATTTTTTAATTTTCAAAAGTAAAAATATTCTCTTACGTTACTGTAGGCACACGCTGGCTTCACTCTTTAGCTGCTTTCACATAATTATATTTAGTTATATTGTAGCTCTTAGGCTAGCCGCACACACAAAATAATATTGTCAATGCAAGATTGTCAAAAATCTTCATCAATATATGGTCCCCGCACACTACGCAATATTATTGGCAATTTTTCATGGTAAAATCTGACTCAGTCGTTCCGCAGCTAGATTACGTGCGCACGTATAACATAATGAATAGAAAGAAAAAAATCGTTGCATTGATTATTGCATTAATTTTACTATCTAAAAAAAGCAATCAAGAAAGAAACGATGGATTAAGGACTGGATGAGAAAAAAATTAATAATTTAATTTAATTTAATTAATTAAATTAAACAATAATTAAATTAATAAAATTAAATTAATTATTAATTAATTCATTCAAAATTCAATTGAATTAAATCTTTAATTCTTTCCGAAAATTTGTTCGTATAAGAATTAATTTTCTTCTTTACGTCTTCTCTTCTCTCTTTTCTTATTTGGTTTGATTTATTTATAAATATCGAGCAACTTATCAAGCGCATTATTTTTCGCGATATGATTTGCAGGATGTATTCCATAATTCTGGATAAGTTTCCCATGTTTTAATAAACACTGACAAATATTCTCCTCTCTGATACTGTTTTCGTCCTCCATTTTGAACAAAAAACACGAACGTCCGCCTGCCTTGAAATCTTTTTCTCAACTAAAATATTGCCGTGCGCCCGCACACGTCAATATTATTGTCAATACCCCTTTTTTTTTTTTTTTTATAGTGGGGAAATCTTCCAAAGATACCCACGGCCCCCGGGGAAGGAGCCGTGGGTTATGTCGGATTCTTACCGACTAAAACCCCACTGTGTTCCGTCGAGCCGCTTTAATGATGGGGCCGCGGGTATTTGTTGGAATTCTTCCGCGACATTGTCAATACCCCTGCCTCCCCCCGATATTGACGTGACAAAATCTGAATTTCTGGATAATCCACAATAATATTGAACAATACCGCAATACAGGCCGCACACACACAATAATATTGACAATACGTACTTTATTGTCAATATTATTTTGTGTGTGCGGCTAGCCTTATGTTAATATACAATATTTTGAAATAGATATAATTTACTACGCTTGCACTTTTGCACTTTTGGTGTCTGCGCCGATTAAAAACTCGCGGCCATCTTCCTTTTCACCCGACCAAATGCGTATTCGCGATTGGTCCGTGCGAGCTAATTGACCAATCAGGTCTTAGCTCCAATGTCAAAGTCATTGTCAACACAGATAAACAAAATGCAGTAATTAATAAAGTTAAACTAAAAATATAAATCTTAAATATTATAAAATTAAAATCAACAAATAAAAAGGATTTTATTCATTTTATCACACACATTACTGAAATAAATAAATATCGTATTATTTACTTCTTGCCAGCATTTCTCTGAAGCTTCTAAATCTAATTGCTATACAATACATCTGTCTTATCTTCAAAAGCGTATATATTCGAAGTCAAGTGGAATAAATAGATAATTTTTTCAGTTTGATTATCTTTAAATATTAAGTCTATCTATAACCATTCAGCAGAACGTGACAGTCTTTTCTTCTCTGTAATTTTCTCTACGTTTGAAAATTAAGCATTTAAACTTGTAAGCCAATAGTTGGCTCATTCCTTTTTCAACTCGTTACTAAACATTGATGATTGCAAATAATGTTTCAGAGGTTTCAGTAATCTACAATCGAATATTACTTCGTCGTCATATTATTACAGTCGTAAGCAGGTGTATGGTAGGTAATGATTACAATATTTAAAAGAAACGTAAGTGCAGCAAAATGGGATAAAATTCACTTATATCATTACTAGCTTTCCGCCCGCGGCTTTGCCCGCGTCTTCAGAGAAAACCCCGCATAGTTCCCTTTCCCGTGGGATTTCCGGGATAAAATCTATCCTATCTCTCAAGTTGGATCGAACTGCACATGGTGTGCGAATTTTATTATAATCGGTTAAGTGGTTTAGGAGTCCATTGAGGACAAACATTGTGACACGAGATTTATATTTTTAATATTATGTGTTTTTATCTAAATAAAACTGTAATGGTACCTAGATTTTCCAATAGTTGGAGAAATTAGGACACGGAAAATTATGTACTTTTGTATGTCCTATAGATATTTCAATTTCCCTGCCTATAGTAAAAAAACAAATATAATCTTAATATATATATGGCAGGGAAATTGAAATATCTATAGGACATACAAAAGTACATAATTTTCCGTGTCCTAATTTCTCCAACTATTGGAAAATCTACCATTACAGTTTTATTTAGATAAAAACACATAATATTAAAAAACAATATTATTTGAATTTTCTTGATTAATGTAGGTATCATGGTATTTCCATAAAAGCATATTACTCAGGATTTCAAAATAAATGATCAAATTTATAATTACGTGGATCTTTCCTTGATTTATTTAAACATGATTTTATAGTATTAATAATAAATAGAGAATTAGATAGCTGACTACTACTTTAAATGAGTTAACGGACTAACTTGTTTTTTTTTTTTTAAGTTTTAATAAGAATTTAGCACTTTTAGACAGAGATAAGTAGATTTGAGATCAAGATAATTTTTAAGGTAATATAAAACTAGGCTTGATATATTTTACATTTCAAATGCAGATTTTATAGTATTTTATTTTATAGGAAAAATTTATAACTGCCTATTATAAACTTATAGAACGTCATTCCGTCATGAATTTTGTTATATTTATTTCGGTATTAAAATAGATTTTTATCTTTTAAGATAGATAAAGATTAAAGATAATGAAAATCTAGATAATGTAACGGTGCAGTCGTTTTCATGTTATAAGTGGTGTTATTGACCCAACATTGTCTATAGGTATAGGAAAGATGATGAATTTTTTATATAATATATTGCATGGGTCTTGACTGAAAAAAGGATTAAAAAAAACTGCATCATAGGATTTTTGATGTGAAACTTCTTTAGGCGCGTTGAGAGTAAAATTTCGCGTCTTGGCAATACTGTCACGTCATGGGGTAAGGCGACGATAGTGGTATCTTTGAATCTTGGCAAAAAAGTTTCACTTCTCACACACTCTCTTATTTAACAATTAATTCTACTAATAGCCAGCTATTGATTATTTATCCACTACCCATGAACATTTTCAGAGGTATTGCCTCGCCAAATTTGTTGCCTACTTTTAAGTTTACGGGAGAAATGGATTGACGAAGGGAATAAAGAAATGGAGGGGGAGGAAAAGGAAAAGGACTTCTTGTATTATAACCATAGAAATCTAAATAACAAGACACATAGAAGTGCTATAATGTCATAATTCGTATGAAAACCGCTGTCGCCAAAATCAACACATTTAAACCGATAGCTAAACAGTACACACAAGTAAACTATACCTTTTATTGGACAGCTTGATTTTAGTGAAAAGTAACTTAAATATTAAATTAAGCTTTTTAATATGTATCCTAACGCACGAATTTACGGTTTATTTTAGAATAAAATCCCTAAGCATATGAGACGTTTTGTTTATTTTTGCTCCAATACGCAAAAATTCGGCTTTTCTACAACAGAGGTTGTCAATTTTCAATAGATATAACTTTGAACATAAACTCATAGAAATAAGGTTGAAATTTGTGTTAAACGTGATAATAAGAATGGTCATGGTCTTGTGGCATGGTAACCACCTGAGCGGCGACAATGTCACGCGCGCTTACCACTCCTATTATATCACTATGTAAAACTACCGCTTATAAAGAACATAGTCTAGAAGTAATGCATATTTGAAAAGTACAGCCTATATACAACTAGTTTTCTAGTATTATAGTCTATAGATATGCCACCATTCTTGTCATAAAAATAGCTGAGAAAATTTAAAAGTAACCTTACCAACACGACCTGGTTAAAGCTGGGGCGAGACAGAGATTAGCATTAAGTGTTAAGATTTTCGTTTATTTAAAGAAATCTTGTTTCAATATATTATCTACAAACACTTTATTTGGAGGTCAACTTTTCACGATTTCGTATCTTAAAGTGTCTGAATATTCAAGCGTTCGAAAATCGTCTAATACATATGTTTTAGTATGAAATATTTAAAAATAGTTTCAGATTTACATAATTATTGATTCTTGTTATATGTATATTTTTGAATTTTTAAAGAATTAATGTAGTCCGTAGACGATACTGCAGCATGACATGCGTTACGTGGTGTCATGCATGCTCGTTTAGATCGATGATTGATTGATTGAAATGATTGAAATGATTGACATGCAAACTACGTGCTGATAGCTGATTGATGAAGCTTTCTACTATCTATTCTGCAAGTTAGACTAACATGCAGCTTGATCGTTTGGATCGGTGCATGTCATACAAAAGCTTATAACGCGAACTGTATAAAAATTAAAAATATATTGTTCGATATTTAGGGTGCGTTTTCACCAATAATGTGAGCGCATGTGTAGCGAAGAATGTGTTTGTAAATAACAAACAGAATCGCTTCAAACGCTAAACGCTTCAAACTATTAACTAAATGAAGCGATATGATTGGTTCTTTACAACCACATTCCTCGCTACACATTCTCGCACATTATTGTTTGATAAGCAGCCTTACTTATGAAGCATGACAATTCACATAAAAGCATGTCATGCTTGCATTACCGTCTAGACACTACTTTAGTTCTTTCAAACACCAAAAATACACAACAGGAATTAATAATTATGTAAATCCAATACTATTTTTAACATATTCCATATTAAAACATGAGATTATAGAGTTGAATAAAATTATATAAATCTTTATAACTTTGACTTACCAATTAATTCATAAGTGGAATATAATAGAAACAAGTCAATAAATACCGGTTACAAAATTTAACAAATTTGAAAATAAATCTCAACTAGTTTTTGAAATATATCCTACACTCTACAGTAAAAAATACGAGTATGCATTATCTTATAAATATATAAACCAGTTGAATTAAATAAAAGCCTTATGTTACTTTTGAATAGTGTACTTTTCTGTAAGTGTAAAATTTTTTATGATCGGATCAGGGGCCGTATTATGACCTCTTATTTCCAGACAGTTTAGTGAATTGAACTGACTATTCAATATTCATATTATACCTAAATTAACCATGGCTGGTTATTGCGAACATAATATGAATTTGCCAGTCAGTTTAATTGCCTGGAAATAAGAGGTCATAATACGGCTCCAGACTTTCGAAATTACCCCTACAAATAAAGCTAGAAACTTTACCCTTAAAAAAATATATTCGCGTATTTTAAAAGGTACGTAGTAGAGTAGTAATTTTCATTATCTTATCATTACTTTTAGGTGCAATTACATCATAAACGGATTTCATATAACAACACCATTAAACACAAAATCCTCTTCCGCAAATTACAAAGCAGCTTAGAACAAAATTCACGCTTCGCCTATACCCCTATACCTACTAAGCGCGACAGTCTATTTGTTTCGTAGTTTAAATAATCCTTGCAGTTCGTATTAAACCTAGCCTGGATCTAGTGGTAATAGACTTTCCACGAATATTGTTTAGTAGGGAATGTGTTATTAACTCTCGAGACTTTAGTAGCTCTGATGTACTTCTGCACTCCTGGTACTTTTTCAGTGTTAATCCAACATTATTACTGCGAGGACGGCAATATATTTTAATAGAAATTAACGTTATTATTACATGCTTGATTAAAAAAAAAATTCTTGAAACGTAGTTTGTGATGGGATGGTTTGTAATGGGATCTAGTGTTGTGTGATATAATATTGTGTATTGTAATTTATAATATACTAGGTTTCCGCCCGCGGCTTCGCCCGCGTAGTCAAAGAAAAACCCGAATAGTTCCCGTTACCGTTGGATTTCCGGGATTGCGTCATTTTCCCGGGATAAAAAGTAGCCTATGTCCTTTCTCGGGTATCATTTATAATATTAAATAATATTGTAATACTGTGATATAAGTATGGATTTGCACGCTCAACCACAGATTAGAGAATAGTTACTTCATAAGCTCAACTACAAGCCGGAATGTTTAGGAATCTATGTTATCTGTACCTACCTGTACCTAACATCTTTGTAATTCTACATTCTGCAAATAAAGAAAATTTGAATTTGAATTTTGAACGGAGTTTAATGAAATCTATATGCATTTAAAATTTAAGTCCTTATTTTTCCTTATTCTGTTATAAGTGATCACGCTCACAAAAAGCGTTTTATTTCTAAACGTGCAAAAAAAGCAAAATGCATATTTTTTGTTAGGATTTTAGTCAAATTCGAGAACCTGAAATCATGGAAAATTTTCTAGGTGTTTTGAGATTAATAGCTGTTCCAGAAAATAACGTTTGTTTTTAATTCGTTACATAGGAAGGTATTTTTTAAGTTCAGGTATGTAGTGTAGCAAGATCCTACTATGTTTTGGCGTGATCTATATACCCTTAAAAAGGAAAATTATTATTTATACTCTTACTCTTAACTTAAATATAAACTTTATTAGATACTGAAGTGGGTTTATAAGTGGCTTAGCGAATCGAGACTATAAGCTACGATAAAACGAAAAATGCAGATTGAAATACCGTTTCACGATTTTAATTCCATTAAAATGAAGAAACCGTAATATATCTATAAAGAGAATTACATGAATTTATATTGTATTTTAAAAACATTAGCTTACATATATAACTGCCTTAATTTGCCAGACTAATAAATAAATACTTGCTCAATAAAAGTGTTTTTTGATCGGTTCTTTGATAGGTAGTGACTAGTTAGTTATTTAAGTAGGTTCTTTATTGTAGTTTATTTCTTTTGTTTAACTACATTTAGAAGTGGTGTGGTCAAATTACTTTGTGTACTGACTAAAAGTGTTTGTTTAAGAAGTCATAAACTAGGTTTTGAACAAATAAAACTGCACATAGAGTAGTAGAGTACGTAATATTATCACGAACTATATCCATTATAATTGGTTAACTTTTAAGCTATTGCATAGCTTTTATCTCAGACTGAGCGCGGCGACCGAATGTAAAAATTCCGTAACGAAAAAACCTAGGGGGTGTTTTACACTCCAACCGGCACAGCGATGCGATGCTATGCAATATAGCTTTACCGCGGCAGTCCTCGAGTGCCACACGTATTTTTAGGGTTCCGTAGCCAAAATGGCAAAAACGGAACCCTTATAGTTTCGTCATGTCCGTCTGTCCGTCTGTCCGTCTGTCCGTCTGTCACAGCCGATTTACTCGGAAACTATAAGTACTACAGTGATGAAATTTGATGGGAATATGTGTTGTATGAACCGCTACAAAAATATGACACTAAATAGTAAAAAAAAGAATTGGGGGTGGGGCCCCCCATACATGTAACTGAGGGATGAAATTTTTTTTTTCGATGTACATACCCGTGTGGGGTATCAATGGAAAGGTCTTTTAAAATGATATAAAGTTTTCTAAAAAACATTTTTCTTAAAGTGAACGGTTTTTGAGATATCAGCTCTCAAAGTCGTAAAAAGTATGTCCCCCCCCCTCTATTTTTATAACTACGGGGTATAAAATTCTAAAAAAAATAGAGGTGATGCATGCTAATTAACTCTTTCAACGATTTTTGGTTTGATCAAAGTATCTCTTATAGTTTTTGAGATAGGTTGATTTAACTGTAATTTATTATATTTGCTGCTACGGAACCCTTTGTGCGCGAGCCCGACTCGCACTTGGCCGGTTTTTTTTAATAATAGACAATGTTTTTATTTTGTCCGACAACTTTTTGCGCTTCTTTGCCTTTCTCCCCGTGGTTGCCTGGCAGAGATCACTGCATAGTGATAAGGCCGCCCTTTGTGCTTTCTAATCTTATTTTTGTAACCTTTATGTATATTTTGTTTTTTGCACAATAAAGTGTTAAATAAATAAATAAATAAATGTTTACAAACCCATAATAAAGTCTTAAAATTAATTTTAACATTTACAAAATTTGATAAGTAAATAAATTTTGTGTTACATTAATTTATTCGTTAAAATTTGGGAAAATAAAATTAAAATTGTACTGAGTGAAGAAGCTATGAACATTTTTAACTCAAAAGTATGCTTGTATATTAGTGATAATAATTTATTAACATGTTTTCAAAAGTGGTTTTTGTACAAAATATCAATTAAGTTAGAGTGGACTCGTTAAGTGCCGATAAAAGCATTCGTAAGTATGTAGAAAAAACTTGAATAAGAATTAAGTAAGTCCGAGGAAAATGGAATTTTGGTATTTTATTATAGTGCGGGATAAAGTATAAATTTAACTTTCTTGTTAATAACAATTAATTGAATAAAATTATTTAAAAAAGGAATGAATTAGAGCATTAATTTTGTAAATATATGATTAATAGTAATTTCGAAGGTAAATGAAGACCTGAGATAGAGTATTAATTATCATAAAATATAAAAATAACTGCGTTAAAAACAACCGACTTCATAAACAGAAAAGTAAAAAATAAAAAAGATTTGATATTATTAATTACTACATATTATTTAGATGTGCTATTTACTAAAAAGGTTTGATGTCGGTGCACGGGCTTAATACTAGTGTTTGGCACCGACTTCAAACCTATTTAATAAATAGCACATCTAAATAATATGTAGTAATTAATAATATCAAATCTTTTTTATTTTTTACTTTTCTGTTTATGAAGTCGGTTGTTTTTAACGCAGTTATTTTTATTTAATACTTTTTAGTGTATTTATCAACACGAATCAAACGAGGCCAATCTCGATATAATTGAGTCAATATATTACTGAGTTCCTAAGGCCACCTTCCGATTCCATCATCAAATCAGCTCTATGTCATGATAATGTTTCATCGCTATCCAATTTACATAAGTACATATACAAAATTTCAGCTCAATCGGTTACCGGGAAGTGAATCAAAGTTACTTGCTACATTTCAATGAAGTCATCGAGTACAGACAAAAATGCTCATAAAATAAAAACGACTGGGTCTATCCGAATAAAATTTTTATGGGACCAATTCGACACCATCCCGCATCGAACAAAAAAAGAATCACGTAAATCGGTTAAGACACCTAGGAGTAATCGGTGTACATACATCCAAAAAAAAAAAAAAATTATACCGGCCGAATTGATAACCTCCTCGTTTTTTTGGAAGTCGGTTATTAATTCAAAATAGTCATAATTAATTGAAAAAAAAATCTTTTTTCGCGCTGCCTCATGATTTATGTTGTCTACTTTCTTGGAAAGCACTAAGCATCTCAAGAACCACGTGTCGGATTTGAAAAATGATTTGACTGTTAGATTATAGCCCATTTATCGAGGAAGGCTATAGGCTAGATATCATCACGCTAAGACCAATACGAGCGGAGCAATGCGGGCAAAACCGCGGGGCACAGTTTTATTACAATTACATTTCCGATCAATTCGTGTGCAGTGAATTGAGCTATTGCAGCTATTGGAGCATTATCCACACACTTCCAGATGTCAATGACATTTGAAACAGCAAAAAACATTTTGATATTTTTTGTGAAACTTTTTCTGTTCCCACGATATAAAATTCAGTGCAGTATACAGTCATCGAATTGTAATTAGATATTTGATGGTTATTTACTTCTGTAGTTGTCGATAACTGACCTTTTAACACGCTTTTATTATCATCATCATGATCAGCCCTACACGTTCCCACTGCTGGGACACGAGCTTCCTATAGGCACATGCCATAAGCCACCACCCTGGTAAAAACTTAACCTGTATATTTGTATGTAACCGACTCACTGTGAACGGACAGATTTAATTCAATTTTTTCGCAGTTATCAAGGATTGATGACAATAAATTGATTTTTATATCATAAGTTCATCTCATTTTTCATCTCATTCATCTCATTATATATTTTTATTTTTAACAATATTTTATTGAAAAGACAGTTATTTTTCAATCATTCTATACGCATACATCAGAAATTTTCCGAACAAAAACATTCCATTCCCAAATAATTATACGATATTAATAAGGGTCAGCATTCGTACACTGACAGGTCCTTTAGTTAAGGGCTCATCACGTTTTGTCTGTCGTTTATTAATTACTAGCGGTCCGCCCCGGCTTCGCCCGTGGTACATGTTTACGTTTTCTCTACATAAGAACCATCCTCGTACTTCAAGGAATACAATAAAAAAAGAATTATCGAAATCGGTTCAGCCGTTCTCAAGTTATGCGCTTACCAACACATTTTGGGATTCATTTTTATATTATAGAAGACTAGCGGTCCGCCCCGGCTTCGCCCGTGGTACATGTTTACGTTTTCTCTACATAAGAACCATCCTCGTACTTCAAGGAATATAATAAAAAAAGAATTATCGAAATCGGTTCAGCCGTTCTCGAGTTATGCGCTTACCAACACATTTTGGGATTCATTTTTATATTATAGATAAGATAAGATTACGCCTCGCTTAATCAGTGAAAAAATATATAGCTGAAAATAGTGTTTGTTTGAACGCGCTAATCTCAGGAACTAATAAACTGATTTCAATCTATCCCCGTTGGATATGTATGTGACCCCTGCTAAAGGTCATACCACGGGCGAAGCCAAGGCGGGCTGCTAGTTCTATGAAATGTTTATTTGTTTGTTTTACGCGCTAATCTCCGGAACTAATGGACTGATTTAAAAATTCACAGTGCAAGTACATTATGTACCTCCTACGGGCGAAGCCAATACGGACGGCTAGATCTACCTAAGTATATAAAATGCATCTATAATATAATGCAATCTAATTTCATTCTCGTAATATGTTGATGACTAGCCGCCAACATAACTGTTTTATGACGCAAATATTAAAAATGTCGTCACTGATAATGAAAAAATTGCTAAACATGAGATTTTTCATATCTCCCTTACTTCAAAGGTAATTTTAATTGGATACGAGATATATTACACAAGCCACGCATAATAAGTTAATTTAAAATGTTGTTTATACGAAAATTTGTGAATTATACTTTATTTTTATTTAGGTTACTTTTTGAAAGTAATAAGGTAAAAAGTAATTTTTGAAAAGCCATGAAAAGTAAGTTCCTAATAAAGTAAAAATAAAATTGAAAATTGAAAATGCGTTCGTATTACCAGTGATAATATAATACGTACTATGTATTTACATTTGAGGGGACTTCGTTTTCTTATATACTAGTTTAACGCCCGCGGCTTCGCCCGCTTCGTCTAAAACCTAATAAATTATATACTAAAACCTTCCTCATGAATCACTTTATCTATTAAAAAAACCGCATCAAAATCCATTGCCGCAACCTAAGCCGCAACCGCATCAATTTAAAGATTTAAGCATACAAAGGGACATATTAAAATTTAAGAGCCATGCTATTAGATACGATTCTTGAAGTTTACAGCAAGAAAGACACGTGAACACGTCATATTGTTCAACTGAAATCTTGATACAGAAATAACATACAGATTGAAACATACTTTAAAGTTTAACTAAGTTTAGAGAAGTGAGTTCGATGTAACTTGGATGGATACAAAATTGTAGGAAGGTCTTTACCAAATATTCAAAGTTTTTAAAACGACTTTTTAATTAAATTATTAGATAATAGATAATTATTAGAAAACATTAGATAATAGATAAATTTGAATTGTAATGAAAATACATTATACGTAGTAGGTATCATCTAACAAACGGTTTATTGTAATAAGTAGGTATGTAGAATCGTATCAGTTTTTTGCATGGTGAATAAATTTTATTCGAACTAGAAACCATATCCTACCTACATTCTCCTAGTTTAAAAAGAAATACCTAAGTAATTATTGCACGCCTCATAAGCGAAGCGTTGAGGTGGGTACTACTGTCACTTCGCGCAAAACATCTGATTTTTCAAACTTAAAATGTCTTTATGTATCATACATTGCACTTGTAAGATAATACATACACACACATATCAAGAAAAAACACTATTTTTAACGTTCATGATATTTTTGATGTCATTTTTGTTATTTAAACTAGTTAAAAAACAGTTTAAAAAAGTTCTGTCTTGGACGTCCGTGTGTCTGTATGTGCGGATCCTTTTTCTTGTTAACACGATAGCGACCGAAATACTTTACTAATCGAGTCTTTTTTTTTCTCTTACGCTTGAGTATGCTCAGGAATAGAACCCTTTCATTTTTCAGGGTCTGATTCGATGTGGTTTAATTGTTATTAAATAAACAAAAATAATAATTAATAAATATTTATTAAAAAAAATTATGAGGCGTGCACTTTTGGATTTTCCAAATTATTTTACATTATAAATAGGTACATACCCAAGTATGTACCTATTTATAATATATAATAATCCTTTAGAATAAAGTTGATTCAATAAGCCTTTGCGCATATTACATTTTACACAAAACTTCACAACTCTTGAAACTTAAAATTCATCAATTCAAATCTTAGAAGACAGTGAAAAAAATACAGATAATCTAAAACGGAACGATTGTATTTTTTTTCAATTGCCTGCCAGTATTACAAATCCAATTTGAATTTGGAATGATACATGTCTGTGACTTTGTTCATAGTCCACAGAATATTGAAATTCGAAACGTCAGACATCGACAACCAGAAGTCAGTCGCTATTTAGACTTGAGGGAGGGTGAACGTTGCGCGTGTGTGTTTTCGCGGGAATTCGCTCGACAAAACATAACCTCTTCGCGTCATAAAAAAAGACTATAAAGTTTTAATTAGTGTTCTAGAGTGAAGTTATAACGTGACGTTTTAACAATAAGTGTTTGTGTGGTGGTTTGTTTATCAAGATTATTATTTTGGAGTATTGGAAATATATTTATACCTACTTAAAAGCGGTGGCCGTACCATAAAATATGTTATAATTTATACCATAGAGCGTGGAAAATGAAAATTTTCGGTTTTTATATTCAATATGATTAGTTATTCTAATCAATATGAGCTTAGTCATAATCTATTTCTATTCTATACTTTGAAGATATTTCACGTATTACTTATGAAAATAAGTAGGTACTTAACTACTTACCTAGTATAAATTCAATAGGTAATTTATTTTAATCTACGTAGGTAGTTATTATTTATAAAAACTTCATTGCAATTGTGTTTTTTGTTAATGATATACGGGTAAGTAATTTTATAGTACTTTGTAACAATGAGACTGCTATTATTTTCATAATTTTGGTTTTATTGCAAGACGCTAATTTGCGTCTTATCTACAATTTTTGCAACAAGTCGGTCCGCGTTTGATGCTCAGTAACGACAAAATAATGTAATTTAGGTAGGTACTAGGTAGGGATGTGTTTTTAGAAGTACCTATGCAACATGAAGCGAAATTAATTTCCTTCAATATTATTAAATAGGTACTTACCTACTTCAAATAAGAAACAATTCCAACATCTTGAATTTTAACATTTTACTGTAGGTAGGTAGGTACTTATTGGTGAATCTAATTGAACGTTTTTTTTCTATTCTAACTGGTAAGTAACTACCTAGTTACCTACTGAGTAATATAACCAAATCTAAATGGAAAATTTTGTAAAACATTTGACATTTGAAAAAATATAGGTATTTTCTTAATGCTGATCTCTGATAACTAATACAATTATGATAATTAATTTCCTTAGAATTAAAAAAATCTGGCAACAACGCACACTTTAAAACTGGAAAAGTCTATTTTAATGTAAGAATTTTATTGCGTTTTGGAACAATAATATTGTGCACTCTTTTATTTTATTATATAATAATCATATAAAATACGAGAATTCTTATCTTAAATACCTATTCTCAAGTCACGCTGTAAGGACATGGATAAAGAAATTGAATGTAACAATACGTAACTAATCATATATCATGGTACCTTATAGGTAGGTACGCCTACTGTTACCAGGCCTATAAGTTATATTATTATACTTACTACTACTAGCTTTCGGCCCGCGGCTTCGTCCGCTCTGTCTAAAACCTAATAAAATAAATACAAAAAGTTTTAAAACACCTACCTACCTATCAAAATCTGTTGCGTTATTTTAAAGTTAAAAATCTAAACACACAGACGACGGAAAGCGACTTTGTTTTATACTATGTACTGTTAAGCCTGGTAACAGAGAGGCAACGAAGATAAAGTTTACTAGTATAATCTTCAATTTGCCTCTCTAGAGGAATACTGCAGTTCCAAGTTAGTCCTTAGCGTACCTAGTTTGAGTATCGGATAATACGACTAAATAATATAATATCAACGTCTTATTATTACCTACGTAGTAACTATTTAGTAGTCTGTGGTAACAGAAATCTCATAACTTAGTTCAGACTTAGTTTAGGGGAAGATATACAATCGTAATGTCATAGTAAGTTTATTTTATTACACTATTTTATATTAAAAGAACAAGGTTTGATCGATCGGCGTCCTAAAAACAAAAAAGACGCCCCTTTTATACTAAAATTGGCATTGTAGGTAGGTATTAACTGTAGATCGAAGTTCATCTTTATTTGAAACTAGCGGTCCGCCCCGGCTTCGCCCGTGGTACATATTTACGTTTTCTCTACGTAAAAACCATCCTCGTACTTCAAGGAATATAATAAAAAAAGAATTATCGAAATCGGTTCAGCCGTTCTCGAGTTATGCGCTTACCAACACATTTTGCGATTCATTTTTATATATATAAGATAAGAAGACAAGAAGAAGAAGATTAAGAATTTATTCACGAACAGTCGCAGTTAAAACTATGTACAATTGAAATTACGCACCCTAGTTGGTAACGCATAGAGTTCTCAGTTAAATAATAGATAGTAAAAAGTTTAAATCGTAAAAGTTTGCAACCGTGGCATTTAATGAGCAAGTCTTAAATCATTTTATAAGCTAGTATGTCATATCAATATAATCCTGCCAAACTGAAACAGGTTTATAGTATTCATAAAATATATTTCTAGAAAAATCTATCAATGTCATCACTTCAAATATAATCTGTGTTTAACCTCCTAAAGTCTGGCAATGACTAACACGTAACATATATATATATATATATAAGCTATAATTAGGAAGCTTGCATAAAATTAAAGATGAACAGATATCATAGTGCATTTTAAATTTTTATACTGTATTATTCAAGATTTATGCAACGATGGTTGCTTAAAGTTACATAAAATAAGTAAATACAATTCAACATAGAATATGTTACATGTAGATATATAAAAAAATATTTTTGTCTGTATAAAATAGGGTTTAAAAAATCGTAATACATTTAGATCATGTGATGATCTTCAGCAATGCCTTGAGCCCTTAATATATTGAATCTCTGTACCTATGTAAAAATTAATGTTTGTCTGTCTTTTAAATAATCGTAAACTATGCATTTGATCGTGTGATGATCTTCAGCAATGCCTTGTGCTTGGTTTCTGAGTTGGTACGACTAATCTTCGATAGTGTAGTTATACTTGCAAAAAGAACAAGCGAAGCCGTGATGCAAAGTTGCGTTATAAAACTGTAGGTATTTTTATCACTCTCTTTAGCGTTGACAATATTCACTCTCAAATAAATCAGTTTGCCTGATTGATCAAAAACTTTACCGCTCTGCAAATATTATACACAAATAGTTATGTATGTTCAGTTGTTTGTATGTTGATAACTTTGATAGATAACATTGAACATAACGGATTTGTATGCAATTTCGTGTATAGATTGTCCAAATAAGTATTTTTATCAAAGTTGTGGTTAGTCTATATTGGGTTGATAACAATGGACAATAACAAGATTAGAGTGTTGATACTAACTTATGTTAGGGCTGATTTTTTTAATCCCTGATTAAAACTTATTCGTTCAATAAAGTACCTATCAGATAACATAATATTTTAACTGTAAAATATCGAAGGATTGCCAATTGTAGTACATTTTTAAAATGCATTTTAATACGATATTCAACGAATGTTTCAACAATTGTAAACTAATATTAAAATACTCAAAACTGTATATTTTATACCTTTTATACCAAATAAATAAACACAGGTAGAAACTTAAGAAAATATTGGCAAAATAAAAATAATAGACTTGACTGTTTATTGACCTTTCCACATCTATTGCACTTATTATACACTAGCGGTCCGCCCCGGCTTCGCCCGTGGTACATATTTATGTTTTATCTACATAAGAACCATCCTCGTACTTCAAGGAATATAATAGAAAAGAATTATCGAAATCGGTTCAGCCGTTCACACGTGATGCCATGACAACGCGAAACGGGTGCAGACCCGCCGCCTTTTTATAGCTCCCGCCGCGAAGCGCGTCGAACGCGGCAACTGATACACAAAAATAATCCTTATGGCATGTAATTCACGCACGATGACTTATAGCGTATTTCATGTATAACTTTGGTGTTTCTACACCGATTTACATGATTCTTTTACTTTAACCTGCCCAGGAGTATGAAGAATAATTGTGCCAAATTTGGTTAAAATCCGTCGTGTAGTTTTTGTTTCTATAACGAATATAGGTACAGACAGACAGACAGACAGACAGACAGACAGACAGACAAAAATTTTACTGATTGCATTTTTGGCATCAGTAGCGATCCCTTATCACCCCTTCATAGTTTTTTTTTTAATATATTTCATGTACAGAATTGGCCTCTCTACAGATTTATTATAAACTGTATAGATATAGGTACATAGTTTATATGCACATAGTGTATGTTCTATATTGGACTTATATATTATATTGGATTAATAGATAGTCTTTAATCGATATAATACAGTATGGACGCGAATAAATTTCTTATCTACATTCCGTTAATGAGAAACGTAGTTGCTTGCAATAATCTATAGTAAGTAATATTATAGTTTGTTTACTTGAACGCTCTAATCTCAGGAATATAATATCATCACTAAGACCAATAGAAGTGAAGCAATGTGGGTAAAACCGCGGGTCACATCTGGTTTTATATATTCGATTGTGCATTTAAACATATGTGAGGGAATAACATGAGCTAAATTTAAAAGAAAAGTGCCCTACATGAACAAAAAACCTGTATTAAAAATGAAAGGCAGTCTTGTCTTATTAATGAGTACGAAAATCAGAGCATGCAGCGCACTTTAAATGACTTACAAGTTTATTTTAATTTATTTATTTACTAGCTTACCGCCCGCGGCTTCGCCCACTTTGTCTAAAACTTAATAAATTATATACTAAAACCTTCCTCTTGATCACTCTTAAAAAAACCGCATCAAAATCCGTTGCGTAGTTTTAAAGATTTAAGCATACAAAGGGACATAGGGACAGAGAAAGCGACTTTGTTTTATACTATGTAGTGATATGCATAGATATTTATTGTAATAAGAATTGTATGCAAAATTTTCCACTAATGTAATTTGAATGTGGTGTTTTTTATCTGTATATTAGGCAATGTATTCTACACTAACATTATGTAATCAGAGGAGAATATAAGCACTTAACAAGTCTTATTATTACCGATTAAAATTGTCATAATTAGTCAACTAAATTCCAAACCTTGGATAGTTTAGGGGGTAACTCGTAGGAACTACAAATTCATGAATAAATCATGTTTTAAATTTAATTATAACAGCTTAAAATTGTATCAAGTTTGGGACATATACATTCAATTAAGCACCTACCTACTAAGTGTAACTGTTTGCTCTTGATTTCTGTTACTTCCTTTTTTAAGTTTCCATATTAGGATTAAAACTTATGCAGTTTCTCACAAGTTGCAAAAAACAAGAATTGCGATAACAAAATGAAATCTTACGTCATTAACTCGTACAGAAATTTTCCATTGCACTCTAAATAAGATAATTATGAAACTAAAGTTCTAATTCATATAAAAACCACTTTAATATATTATACTAGCTGCGCTCCGCGGTTTCACCCGCGTGGCTCCGCTCCTGTTGGTCTTAGCGTGATGATATATAGCCTACTAGATTTCCGCCCGCGGCTTCGCCCGCGTTTGCAAAGGAAAACCCGCATAGTTCCCGTTCCCGTGGGATTTCCGGGATAAAAACTATCCTATGTGTTAATCCAAGTTACCCTCTATATGTGTGCTAAATTTCATTGTAATCGGTTCAGTAGTTTTTACGTGAAAGAGTAACAAACATCCATACATCCATACATCCATACATCCATACATCCATACATCCATACAAACTTTCGCCTTTATAATAGTATTAAGATTAAGATAAGATAGCCTTCCTCGATGAATGGGCTATCTAATAGCGAAAGAATATTTCAAATCGGACCAGTAGTTCCTGAGATTAGCGCGTTCAAACAAACAAACTCTTCAGCTTTATAATATTAGTATAGATTAATACCAGCTTCATAAAATAAGTGAGACACAAAATTGCTCAACCCGTCGAGTGGGTTAAAAATATCGCAAGATATAAAATTGACCGCAAAATATCGAAAATTCGGACATTTTTGAACTCGTTATTACGTAGTCGTGATCCCAAAATAGCTGTTTATTTTAAAAATAAATCGCAAATGATTGTAATTAAAAAACGTTAATTGTCGGTTATAAAATGTAGTGAAAATTATCACTTGGCAATTATTTTACATAATCAAACGTGTTTGGAGTTTGTATTTTACTAGCGGTCCGCCCCGGCTTCATCCGTGGTAAATATTTCGCAATAAAAGGTAGCCTATGTTCTTTCTCAAGGTCTAAAGATTGTATGTGCCAAATTTCATCAAAATCGGTCCAGTAGTTTATGCGTGAAAACCATACATACATACATACATAATTACAAACCTTTCCTCTTTATAATCTTATATATAAAAATGAATCGCAAAATGTGTTGGTAAGCGCATAACTCGAGAACGGCTGAACTGATTTCGATAATTCTTTTTTTATTATATTCCTTGAAGTACGAGGATGGTTCTTATGTAGAGAAAACGTAAACATGTACCACGGGCGAAGCCGGGGCGGACCGCTAGTATAAGTATAGATGTATAGTCCTAACATAAGTATAAAGAGACAATGTGATGGGTTTTTAGCTGTTTTTTTTACCTATTTGTACAGTAATAAAGTAGATATTAGTTATCCTACTAATATTATAAATGCGAAAGTTTGTGAGGATGTGTGTGTGTGTTTGTTACTCTTTAAAGCAAATACTACTGAACCGATTACAATGAAATTTAGCACACATATAACCCTCTATAAACTGGATTTCAACTTGGATTAACACATAGGATAGGTTTTAGCCCGTAAATCCTACGGGAACGGGAACTATGTGGGTTTTTCTTTGAAAACGCGGGCGAAGCCGCGGGTGGAAATCTAGTAATCTATATGTAGGACAAATATGGCTAAAAGTTTATTGACGTAAATAATGAAGATTATAACTATAATAAACAGACATAAAAAGTATTATTTTAAACTTAAAATAATAGTTACTTTTTATGTCTGTTTCGTATGTTCGTTAATTTCTATGTCATAAAACATAATCTGTTTTTAAAGACAATTCTAAATCAATTCTCAATTCTAAAAGTGTTTAAAATTGGTAGAGTAATAGTACTGTACTTATTAATAAATGTCGAGGGACTATTTATCATGGAATTTGTAATTATGTTATATCTACCACTTTTTGTTGAATGACGTCATTCGTATGAACTTGAATAAAAAGAAAATACATTACATAGCGTTAAATTTATGTGTGAAGTATGCTTAGGTATCTTTAGACACATGACTTTCGACACAATACTATAATGACGGTATATTTGAATTTAACTTACTTATTTATAGGTATGTTAAGAAAGAAATTATTTGTGAAAGTAAACCTACGCTTCAAAAATTATGACATCTATACTAATATTATAAAGCTGAACAGTTTGTTTGTTTGTTTGAACGCACTAATCTTAGGAACTACTGGTTCGATTTGAAAAATTCTTTCGGTGTTGGATAGCCTTAATAAAACTCAAACTCAAACATGTTTCCAACTAGGCTTCGTTTTGAAGCGCTTTTGACGATTCAAAATACAGATAAATAATAATTTACCACCGGTAAGCTTAAGGGGCCCTGCTCCGAAATGTATGTTTCTAAATCATGGTTTTTGGATAGAAATCATCATATTTAAAATCCTAAAAAAATATATAGCACAGATAAACGTTTGATCTAGTGACTTTTTTGGATAAAAACACAATATTAAACATTTGACTCGATCAAAAAAAAATCAGAAGTAACATCGATTTTAAAAGCATAATCAGTTTTATGAGAATTAGGGGAACGCTATGTTTATGAAAATTTGACATTTCATTTACTAATCAGGTTTTACAGGGAAATTTTTGGATAGATTTTTAATTTAGCCCTTATTTTTTTCTATATAAAATATAATACGTAAAATGCGACTCGCGCGCACCACGTCAGTGCCGCCAGAGTCCAGCCGGACGTCATCGAAGGAGGACCTGTGCTAGTTTTGCTCCCGACCACGTTGCAGTCGCCGCTCGCGTATTAGAACCGAGCGGCGAGTAAAACGGCGAGCATGTCACGGTATAAATAAATCAGTAGTTTGATTTTGTTAGTTATCCTAGGATTATTGTTGTAAATATAAATTAACTTCTTATTCTATACTATTAAACGAACAATATTTGCATATTAATATATTTGTTTGTAAATACAGTGTGGAAATTTTCGATGGGCCCTGGGTGAAAGTACTAGAAATACTGGAGATAGCAAATATCCTTTATTTTTAAAAAGAAATAGAACTGCATTCAAAGATTTTCAAAAATTCATTTTCTTCGACCGGGAATCGAAAGAACTATTAAAACCGCATCAAAATCCGTTGCGTAGTTTCAAAGATTTAAGCGTACAAAGGGACATAGGGACAGTGAAAGCGACTTTGTTTTATACTATGTAGTGATTTAAAATTATGTTTTAAAAATTACCTTGCCTGAGATCCTCTTTTTTATGGGTTATTGAATAGGAATAGCGGCAAAGTTTTGAAGTACTAGTAGAAAGACTATTATGATGTTGGTTGATCTGTATTCAATGAGTATGACAAATATTATTTTTATGAAACAACAATCCAAGATGGCGCCGACGAAAATTTGACTTTTTTCGTGATGGGTGTCATTTTCATGGTTTTTGGGGTAGCAATTAACGAATATGAGGTCAAAACTATAATCCAAGATGGCGCCGACGAAAATTTTACATCTTTTCGTCATGGGTGTCATTTTCATGGTTTTTGGGATAGCTATTAACCAATATGAGGTCAAAACTAAAATCCAAGATGGCGCCGACGAAAATTTTACATCTTTTCGTCATGGGTGTCATTTTCATGGTTCTTGGGGTAGCAATTAACGAATATGAGGTCAAAACTATAATCCAAGATGGCGCCGACGAAAATTTTACATCTTTTCGTCATGGGTGTCATTTTCATGGTTTTTGGGGTAGCTATTAACCAATATGAGGTCAAAACTAAAATCCAAGATGGCGCCGACGAAAATTTTACATCTTTTCGTCATGGGTGTCATTTTCATGGTTCTTGGGGTAGCAATTAACGAATATGAGGTCAAAACTATAATCCAAGATGGCGCCGACGAAAATTTTACATCTTTTCGTCATGGGTGTCATTTTCATGGTTTTTGGGGTAGCTATTAACCAATATGAGGTCAAAACTAAAATCCAAGATGGCGCCGACGAAAATTTTACATCTTTTCGTCATGGGTGTCATTTTCATGGTTTTTGGGGTAGCTATTAACGAATATGAGGTCAAAACTAAAATCCAAGATGGCGCCGACGAAAATCTTACATCTTTTCGTCATGGGTGTCATTTTCATGGTTTTTGGGGTAGCTATTAACGAATATGAGGTCAAAACTATAATCCAAGATGGCGCCGTCGAAAATTTTACATCTTTTCGTCATGGGTGTCATTTTCATGGGTTTTGGGTTAGCTATTAACCAATATGAGGTCAAAACTAAAATCCAAGATGGCGCCGACGAAAATTTTACATCTTTTCGTCATGGGTGTCATTTTCATGGTTATTGGGGTAGCTATTAACCAATATGAGGTCAAAACTAAAATTCAAGATGGCGCGGACGAAAACTTTACATCTTTTCGTCACGGGTGTCATTTTCAAGGTTTCTGAATTCTGCTCGAAAAATATGTAAACGGTTGTAAGAAAAATATACTTACCAAATTATCGACGGTAACATTGGGGATTTGTACATAGCTGTCTCAAAAACCTTGAAAATGAAACTCATGCCGTAAAGATGTAAAATTTTCGTCGACACCATCTTGGATTTTAGTTTTGACCTCATATTGGTTAATTATAGCTACCCCAAAAACCATGAAAATGACACCTGTGACGAAATTTTGTCAAATTTTCGTCGGCGCCATTTTGGATTTTAGATTTGACCTCATATTGATTAATAGCTACTCCAACTCTTTGAAAATGACACCCGTGACGAAATTTTGTCAAATTTTCGTCGGCGCCATTTTGGATTTTAGATTTGACCTCATATTGATTAATAGCTACTCCAACTCTTTTGAAAATGACACCCATGACGAAAACATTTGAAATTTTCGTCGGCGCCATCTTGGATTTTAGTTTTGACCTCATATTGGTTAATCGCTAGCCCAAAAACCACCCACATTTGCTACTTAGGAAAAGTTCAGATTTAAAGATATCATAGGTAATGTGACGAATATAATTTATTTCATTCCGACCGTTTCTCGGAATAACATACATTTACTAAGAAGGGTTTAATATATTGCCGGTAACATAATATTATGATGTATGATAATAATTAATAATTCATAAAAAAGTATTTTATACATTTCTTAAAAAGCTTCGATATTGTATACAATAATACAAATCATTAATTGATTATTATTCAAATTGTTGTAAAATAGTCACACTTTTTTAAGTTGGTTGAATACACTAACTTACTTATTACATACTTATATTCAATTATTATTTTGCCTTTTTTATTTGTTTTACTTTTAATTATTATTACCAATATTTTCAGAAGAAAATAAATTAATGTATCCAGAACGAGAGTTTCATTTTAAACTTTAAATGTATGTATAAAATAGACCAAAAAATTTTTACGAGAAATTAACAATAAATTATCTTTTATATTGTTTCTATCGATTTGAATAATAAAATAAAATTTGAAAAAGGAATGTTTCCTTTCAGAAAAATTTGCTATCCCTAGTATTTCAAGTACTTTCCATTCAGGGCACATCGAAAATTTCCACACTGTATATATACAAACAAATATATAAATATGCAAATATTGCTCGTTTAATGGTATAGGATAAGTAGTAAATTTATTTATCAACAACATTCCTACGATAGCAAATAAAATCGAACTACTGATTTATTTATACTGTGGCATAATCGCCCGCCTTCATAGGTCACCGGAGTTCATGCCGCGCCGGCTCCTGCGCAACGCGGGCGCGAGCCATCTCAGTGCCTAAAATGCCTAAACTTTCAGTACAAGGGGCTCTTAAGGCATCTATAACAAAATTATAGGTACAAGTTACTTTTTCCAAAATATATTTATTAATACAAGATACTTTTTCTATAATTTGATGTCATTTTGTAACAAAATTATATCAAACATAATATTAAATCTTATAAGAGATCCGTCTTCTAAAATAGCTCTCCTAACCATCTAGTCAAGCTTATGAGACGCATGACATATGAAAAGGGTCGAGTGTCATGATGAAAAAAGTTTTTTGTTTTGCAAATGTTTCCATACGATTTATTGCTTTATCCTTGAACATTTTCTTGACCTTAAGTATCCAGTGTGATATTCAATGACGAAGTATTTGAGTTATTCATGTTTTGTATCAACTGTTTTAGATTGTGGCAACTGTTTCTCAATTGTATTTGTGTTTGAGTGAGCTCTACAATAAAACTGATCTATTACGTATTTTTGGGAATTTTATATAGATCAAAACCAGTTAATAAGTCTGTTAATACATTAGTTAACGGACTATTATTACTTATAGATGCTATGATAGGTGCATTTGGACCTATACTTTTAATTTTAAACGTTTTCTGTAGATATATGTATATCACAAATATTACTATTATCTTAATATCCTGCCTATTCGTTTTTATTGATTGAGATGCTTCGTCAATTGTTTAAAGTCTGATAAATGTGGTAGAAATTACTTTTTGTATCAACGTTGTGACGTCTACAACAACTCATGCGTATAAAACGAATTTAAAAAGGGTGTTTTAACAAGCTTTAAAAAAAACACATAATATTTTCCATACATAACAATATAATTATTACGTAGACGATTCTAAAAATGTAAAATAACTTATATATATATAATGCTTATCCGGATGTCCTTGCGTTTTTTACTATTGAATAAAATTCGTGTTTATAAGAATAAAATATAAGAACCTTGACTTGAACAAACTTTATTTATCTATGTTGTAGATCTTGTATGAGGTTAGGTAAAAAGGAACAATTATTACAGGTCGGTAATAGATAAGTTTTTAATTAGTAGTTAAGTTAGACGCTCTTGAATAATTGATATGTAGTTAATTTAGTTGTTTTTTGAACCACTTGCAATATAATTTATACTTTATAGGCATTAGGCAATCAATACTGTCTTCACATCTATATTCCCACTTTTTTAACAATTTAAATAAGTGAAGAAAGATGCGAAAAACAGAGAAGATACTTACAGAAAGATTAGATATGAAACAGAGAAAACGGCTATTTTTATTTTGTAGAGCAACTGTAGGTACAGAATTATCAAATATATTTTTTTTACTCTTATATGAAAGCGTAATATCTATAGGTAATGTTGTTTTACATATTTGACTTTGAAACCTTCAGTGAATTTAATTCAAACCTTAAATCAACAAACTAGTTCAGAAGCTGTCAAATGAAGCGCTTACGAACACAATTAATTTTAATGATATTAAAATATGGCTTCCATTTCGCTGTATGCAACTCAAATATTACGTATTATTCTACTCGACTTCTCTAGTAATGGTATGAAATTAGCAGAGAGCATTTCTTCAAGTAATTGGTGTTTGAACTATGTAGTTCTCTTGTGGGTATAAATTAATCCCTATTTCCATAAGTTAGTTTGACAATATTCATGTGAATTGCAAAAAATAAGAAAGTTGTGTAGATTATGCGACAGTAGGTATTAGTATATGTATACGGATTAACATACTTGATGTCTGCTTAAACTTCAATCTTCGGACGGCATAAAAATGTAGTATACTTTTTAATTTTTATCTCTTATAATATCCCTTTTCTTATATAAAAAAGCTGTCTTATCCACTTAAGCTTATGTATAAAACTTCCACAATATTAGTTTTATAAATTTTACACGACACACGCGAAAACAAGACACGCTAAACTAAAGAAACATTGTACACACATAAAGTTGCGCTTGTTATTATAAAGTGCATGAAAAACGAATGTATGCATTATTTGAAGTGAAAATTTTTCAGGCTCGTCGTGAGTAAAATTTCAAGGTCATGCCATGGCAATACCGTCACGTCATGGAGTAAGGCATTGATTTTGGTATCTCAAAGATACCTCTCATCTTGCCAAAGAAGCTTCACTTATGACACGTGTGCTCGGCACAAGCTCTTTTTTATAATATAGGTACTACATACCAGTATCGACTGCTTCCTCGCGGATGTGTTCTAAATCTAAACTATGCTCAAACCTCCCGACAACATACAAATAGTTTCATTGAAGAAGGTTCAGCCGTTTTAAAGGAATTTAGTGTCAAATACACGTACGGAATAAATATCCTATAAGTACATATTATTATTAACCTATATATAGTTTTCTTATCTTATTTATTATCGTGTTGCCTTATTACAATGTAATTCCAATACTATATATATGCTGTATGCTGTATTCTAAACTTTCAATTATTTAAATGTTTATGGATGTGTTCCAGATTCCAAATAATTAAAGATTAAAATTGCTCTAATTGCTTTTGGCAATTAAATATACTGAAATAATTTGCATACAACAAATTTAAATAGATTCATTGCCTTTACTAATTGAATGATATTTATTAGATGCACAACTTTCAATTATTTAAATGTTTATGGATGTGTTCCAGATTCCAAATAATTAAAGATTAAAATTGCTCTAATTGCTTTTGGCAATTAAATATACTGAAATAATTTGCATACAACAAATTTAAATAGATTCATTGCCTTTACTAATTGAATGATATTTATTAGATGCACAACTATAAACTATTAATATGTAGCATGATTCATTGATATACTTCCTGGTTTCATAAATTATCTTTAATAGAGTTATGTAGCTGTGAATATCAAGAGGATTATTTAGAGGTCGTTGAAGATAATATTCATTACTATTATAATTACTATATTCGCTCGCCAAAGATTTACCACGGCTTATTAATCTATACTAATATTATAAAGCTGATGAGTTTGTTTGTTTGTCTGCTAGAACACACTAATGCCTGTAACTGCGTCCGTTTTGAAAAATTAAATAGTCCATTTCTCGAGGAAGGCTTACACTATGTTATATCATCACGCTTTGACAAATAGGAACGGAGCAATGCGGGTAAAACCGCGTGGCACAGGTATTGTACAAACCTATGTCTGATAAATATAGGTTTGTTATAAATAATAATATATTGAACACGATTTGTTTAATATTAACTTTAGTTTAAATATTATCAATGTCACGTAATAGGGTTAGTTACACCTATTCATTCATCTCGACACGGATTAGCATAATTATTGTTATAACATTCAAATATTAAATATTAATATTATAAATGAAGAAAGAAACACAAAGTTGTCATGGTAACAGAGTATTTATTATTAAGTTAACAACGGTAAGTAGGTTCAAAGTCCATCGGGTTTGATGATAAAATAATAAATTAAGTGAATGAATTGAACGCTTTCTCTGTAATATCGTTGGAAGAATATAGTGAAGATACACAATACAATCTTCTTATATATAAAAATGAATCGCAAAATGTGTTGGTAAGCGCATAACTCGAGAACGGCTGAACCGATTTCGATAATTCTTTTTTTATTATATTCCTTGAAGTACGAGGATGGTTTTTATGTAGAGAAAACATAAATATGTACCACGGGTGAAACCGGGGCGGACCGCTAGTGTATAATATATTTAGCCATAGAGAGGATATAAGTGACACCTAGGTACATACCATTAGTACCCTTTTCCTTTTTATAAGGAAGGCTTTGAAAGTACATCCATCTATAATTTACTTATACTTACTAATATGATAGTTGGGTATAATAAAAAAAAATATTAAGTGTATTATCATTTAGTGGCCCTAATTTATTAACAATTTTAATATACTAGTCCTTTTTTTCTAAGCTTAAAGATTTGTAAGAGTTCAGTTGAGACTTGAGTGGCCTAAATGTTTCTTTCTCTAGGTATAGTAGCTATTTAGAATGCTATAAAATTTGAATATTCCATAGACTCAAAAATTTATTCACGTAATAATTTATTCAATGTATTTGAATCCTCCATTCCAGTCCATTATCTTTTCCTTTTTTCTGTACAATTTTTACATTTTTTATGTATCCTGTATTGAGAAATGAGGGTTGCCAAATCATGTTTATTGTTTGCGAAAGACCATAATATTTTTTTTAATATTTTTTGGAATTCAGCCAGCCTTATTATTCAGTCATTGTAACATCATCATTGTGTCGAGTATTATTATAATGTTAACAGAAAATGTCGTCTACATACATAGTAGGTAATCCATACTAATATTATAAATGTGAAAGTAACTCTGTCTGTCTGTCTGTTACTCAATCACGCCTAAACTACTGAACCAATTTGCATGAAATTTGGTATGGAGATATTTTGATACCCGAGAAAGGATATAGGCTACCTTTTATTGCGAAATATGTACCACGGGCGAAGCCGGGGCGGTCCTCTAGTATATAATAATGGATATTCTACTGTGCCGGTTTTGGTACAGTTAAATATTAGATAACAGTATGGAGATCGGTTCATTGTACAATATATCGTAACGAACAACAAGACTGTGCAAATAATGTAAATGTAGGTTAGTTTATCGATTTATACGATCTTTTGTTGCTGTAACACAAGGTGATAAGAAAACAATATTTTTTAAATTAAATATTATATAGTATTTTGATATGGACTTATTAATCTCTCTACAAAGTCATATTTTTATTATTTTGAGGTTCTATACAACTAATATGACCTTGCTTGTTAAGGTTTTGAAATGTAAAGCAGAATTTGCTTTACATTTATACTGTTTACTGCCATCTTCTTTAAATTAGAATCGTTCCTACCTTTTAAAATTGTAATCAACCTTTAATAAAGTCACATATAGAGTTAAGTAATTGTTTATATTAAGTATACACGTAAGTTGCTAGAAATAAATAGACATTTTCAATTATCTACCAAACATTTTACTTTCGACAATACCTATTAGTTCTATTTATGTATTTAATCAGTTGATAGCTCAAGTTCTATGCCAAGTACAACCATAAATTGCCAAGGCCTAACCAATAATTGTATACGTAATAGTACCTATATTATAAGTTACTGTAGTAATTGTTATCAGCTCGCGACTAGAATATAATATTATGAGTAATATGATTATGTTTAAAACGCAGTAGAATATACTTGCATTCAATGTGTATTATTATCGTGTGTACTTCTATTGTTCCGTACCAAGGTTCCGTATTATATATTACAAGTTCTAGACCCTGTTTGTAGTCTTTCTAAAGAAGTAGCTCCTCCGCGCGGTTTTTCCCCCGGGGCTCCTTTCCTGTTGGTCGTAGCGTGATGATACCGGCCTATAGCCTTCCTCGATAAATGAGCTAGCTATCTAACATCGAAAGAATTCTTCAAATCGGACTAGTAGTTCCCAAGATTAGCGCTTTCCAACAAACAAACTCTTTAGCTTTATAATATTAGTATAGATAAGTATGTGTTAGAATATTTGAACGTAAAACTGAAGAGCTTTTTATCAAAGGAGTAAAAGCTTGTTTTTTTAACAGGAGTGAAAAATTGATAATTACAGAAATACTTCGTGTGAAATATGAAAATTAGATGAATCCAGAGTTGACCGCCGCGCCGCCTCATAGGTATAGCTTGTGTATTACTAATTTAAATCATATATTATGATTTATGTGATAGTTGAAAACAGTAAGAGAATATTAGTAAGTTTGCAAAGATACTTTTACCTCTTACATATTTTATTAGCGTAAGTTACGTTGCTGTTTAAATTCGTTATCAGGAGCCATAGTAAAATCTGAAGGTAATGTGATCATTACCGAAGCTATCTCTGTCAGTTTAAGGCGAAAGATAGAGATAGGAATATTTTAAAACCGTCTTAAAGTTAAGCATCGTCGTTAAATTCACGAAAGATTGCCCATAATTCTGCTTTGTGCATTTAATTGCTAATTATTTTAAGTGAATTGCTATTAAGCCAGTTACAGTATACAGTTACAGTAGGTACTTAAGTTATATTTTTAGCTATTGTGCATTAAAAACTCCAAAACCAGGTTAAGTTTACTGTCTACTAAGTTTTACTTGACGGGGTCAAATCCCAAGCGCCATTTTGAATGTTCTTACTGGTACTGTCGGCATAAAAATGATCATATAAAAAAAATGTATTTCGGTAAAGTAGGTAGGTATCCATAAAGTTTAAATATATTTTAAAATGACATTAGATTCTTTTCATATACTTACCTATTCTCGCTCTTCAAATTGTATTTTTTATTTGATTAAAAAGCAAGTTTAGATATCTAGAATCTTGGTACTTATTAAATTATGTTTCTAAAGAATCGATCAATA
Source organism: Colias eurytheme (assembly GCF_061535395.1). NCBI lineage: Eukaryota > Metazoa > Arthropoda > Insecta > Lepidoptera > Pieridae > Colias > Colias eurytheme. The sequence continues at coordinate 3,009,178 of NC_142999.1, read as the reverse complement.
ATAAATTCACAAGTAATTTTGGCAATTTCAACGCGTAATCCAGCTAATCCTACGATATTTTAAAACCTAAATGCCACATGTTTATGTAATTTTTGCTTAACTCAGCCAGAAAGGTCGGCTAAAAATATAACCAATGAATAAATAATTATTTATTGCCTAACATAACAATAAAATATACAAATTAAGTATCTTATACAATAAGCAATTAACAGAAGACTCGAGACAAAATTGTACATCAATAATTTTATAGTACCTATATTATGTTATATAATATGCTAATATATATAACTAAACTAAGATCGTTTCCTAAATGTTAGGCGAAAGGTTTTGTTCCAACATAAAATTTATCACTGACATCAAAATTGACGGTATAATCATATGTTCCCATAAATCAAGCTCATAGGATACCCGGGACCTTTTCGGAATTAAAAGAGGTGTTATTTAATGTAAAAAATTAAATTAAAACAGTGTAAAATAAAAAAGAGAGTATGTGCCGAGCTCACGGGTCAGAAGTTAAATTTCTTAGACAAGATTCAAATATGCCAAAATCGTCGCCTTTCTGCATGACGTAAAACCTAAAGAAGTTTCACTTCGAAAAATAACAACATAAATGTATTAATTTTTCTGCTGACGTTACCGCCCCTAAAAATTGCGAGAAGGTGAAGCAAGCGGTGTTTACGTGTTTTTCATTCAAGGACCTCTGAGGGCACTTTATTTAACCGAGTCGTTTTGTTCACCCCTGCTTGGATTCTGGAGCAGTTTAGACGCAAAGTATGCATTGTTTATTTATCACCCATTTGTATGTATTTGAGAAACAATTTAACAAAAAAAAAATGTTGTGTGGTTTTATGAAACCACGGTAAAAGTGAAACTGTTCGAACGGTTCCGAACACTGCTTTGTGTAGCGCATGTCGCGTGTCAGTCGGCTGCCGAGTAGGTATACCTACTCGGCAGCCGCGATACACGCGACATGCGCTACACAGACCAAAAAGTTTGAGACGATGTAATAAAAGTTTCACTTTAAAAAAGAATATTAAATAGCAGGATTTTAGACTTGTGAATTAATTGGTGAATAATGATGATAAAATATGTTTAATAGCTTTTGAGTTTTGTGCTTATCCAGAGTTTAGTCTTTCTGTTTGCAAACTTTCTTCTAGGACTGATGTGCATTTTTTTTCACCCATTTTTTCCAAATTTCGCTTTTAAAATAGAAGTAGAATTTACAAAAATACAAGTGCGAAAAAAGATCTGGAAAAATGCTCGATATTCTCGAATTAAAAATATGGCACTATTTCAAAAGTTCACATTTTGCGACGTGCAATAAAATTCTAGACGTTAGATTTAGGTATCAATTGCTAAGCAGAATATTACTAAGCGCAGTGAATATAAAAAATTAATATATTTGGAAATATACACGTTTGCATTCAGGCTGCTATAATTAATTTGAAACGACAATACAGAAATTTATACACTATAAAATATAAAATAAAATTTAAAATGTATTTTCTGCAACAGCGGGAGATCTGCAGCTAAAGAAAAAACGACTATAAAATAGCTTCAGAACCGATAAAAGTATTCTTGATACATACGTATATCTTGTAAATCTAAATTCTAATAGGTTCTTTAACATTGCAATCATTTCTATAAAGATATAGACAAAACCATCAAATGATTTAATCGTCACATTTACATTATTTTATCTAGCAGAATCTAAGATTTATAAATGATCCAAAAAACAAGCTCAATTTATACAGACCTGACCTTCTATCGTCCTAATAGCAACATATTTATTGCAAATTCATGCAAGATTCTTGAAAAGCAAATGTCACTAAATACATTAACAATTCAGATCTATTTTTAGCATTTAATATAATGCATTGGCTTCTGGTTATAATTGATTTTACGCTACGCGTGTGCGTAGTGCGTTCTAAGCAGAAGTATTGTTAAAATTCTTTACAAATATGTATAAAGAGTCTACCATAGTCAAAATGAAACAAAGAACAAATTGTATGATTAACGTTAATATTTATGACTACGTGTCGTCCTTGCTTCTCCACAATGACGTAATTAGTAAGCTTTATGTTGATACACCCGAACTTTATAATACTAATTTGTATTATCTATTGTGAGTCAGAATTAAGGGCTTTGTTTTATTTTGGCTAACACAATTTGGGTGAGCAATAAACCAAACTACGGTCGTAAAAGCGAACTCTGACGAATGCGTTTGTAAAAGTTTTCTCCCCAATTAACATTCATATTTTACATACATATATTTCCAATTATTAAAAGGACTGTAACGATATTGTGAACATTGGAAATTTTAATTTTCTTTTATAGCCATTGTTACCGACTTATTTAACCTACTTATATAAAAATAAAAAATATGAAGGCACATTTTTGGACTAATAATTTCAGCTAGTAGCTTTGATAAAATATATCATCATATTTTAAGGAAAATGCAAAGACGGATTTTGATGGGGATCTTTTAATAGAATTTAAGCTTCCTAGCTATCAGGGTTTATGAGATACAGTCTGGACACGGATAGACAGACAAACAGCGGAGGCTTAGTAATAGAGCGGGACTTTTAGGCCATTCTCCCATTGCGATACGCACAGGCGATTCAAGTACCTGCAAGTTTCGGAGACTAGTCGCCGCGGAATATCTCATATACATTGTACCGGTAGCGTAGTGTGCGAGCCTACATACAATTAATGTATGTGACATACTCCGCGGCGACTAGTCTCCGAAACTTGCAGGATACTTGAATCTACTGTGAGTATCGTAATGGGAGAATGGCCTTACCCTTTGTGTAAGGAATTCAAAAACAGTACAAAATTCAGACTTATCACTTAACCCTAAACCACTATGATATAAACTTCGTTAAATAACCGTAGCCATTTCGACCTCATCGTAATGCTAAAATCCGATTTGCTCATGTAACAGAAATTTCTCATTATAGGAGACTGCATGCTCTATTGAAAGGATCATCCGCTTGAATAGCTCGACTTGTATACTGGCTGTGCTCTGTGGCTTTACTCGTATTATATAACATTTAGCTTGACTTATATACTAGCTTTGTTATTATAGCTTTACTTTTATCTATGGTTTTACCTGCATAATACTAGCAGCTACTAGTTATATTATTCTGTGATATTACATGATAATTTAAATAACTGCAAACCTACTGAAATGAAACATATTTATACCATGTTTAAACGTCGGTATTCATTTATTGATATGAAGTTGGTTTAAAACTAGCTGTCCGCCCGCGGCTTCGCCCGCGTTTTCAAAGAAAAACCCGCATAGTTCCGTTCCCGTGGGATTTCCGGGAAAAAACCTATCGCATGTGTTAATCCAAGTTACCCTCTATATGTGTGCTAAATTTCATTGTAATCGGTTCAGTAGTATTTGCGTGAAAGAGTAACAAACACAATATATACACATTCTCACAAACTTTTGCATTTAATATAATAAGTATTAGTAGAATTGGCTCCCTGACTGCAAATTGTTAACAAATCATTTTATAACTAGAACTATGTAGGTAGAATGGAATCTCATTGTGGTATTTAATATTTATTTTCACATTAGCCATCATTATTCAATAAATCAAAATGTGCCACATCATGAAATTGTGAATGAACCTTTTCACTTTTCAAGCCCTTTTACTTAAAATAAATTAAATTCAAATTATTTTAACAGCCAATTCATAATGTCTATTACTTACTGTCTCTTCTGAACAAAGGACTGAAAGCCTTTGTTGAACGTCTAAAATTAAGTGTAATTTTATTCAATTTATATCTAACTATTATAGCTTGATTCCTAGCTATTTGGATTTTAAAATGGCCAATTTTAAAGGAACTGTATTTTTAAGAATAATTACCTTATTAATTATTCACAGTGGTTTCTATTTTTTTGTCTCGTACATAGATAAATATAAAAACATAATATGTTGAAGTATATGAATTATTAATTACTAGCTCTCCACCCGCGACTTCGCCCGACTTTATACTAATATTATAAATGCGAAAGTAACTCTGTCTGTCTGTCTGTTACTCAATCACGCCTAAACTACTGAACCAATTTGCATGAAATTTGGTATGGAGATATTTTGATACCCGAGAAAGGACATAGGCTACCTTTTATTGCGAAATATGTACCACGGGCGAAGCCGGGGCGGACCACTAGTAATTAATATAATCCTAAGATGGAGGACGGAATAAATAATCTCCAAGGAGATAATCTCCGATGTAATGAGTCTTACGCATAAAACCCTTCAAATGTATTGTTACATATTATATGAGATATTAATAATTCAAATATGGTAAAGTATCTGTCTATATTGTTTGGGATTACAATTTAATTGCAAATTAGTAGAGAATATATTATTGGAAATTCGTATGGTGTTTTATTGTGTTTGATTTTAATGTATGGACTGAATTTCTTCTTATAAGATTGATCATTGAACTATATATTGTATCGATTAAATTTAAAACAAGATAAAATTAGAGTGAGTCTTTGGTCAACGTTGAGTAGGTAAGTACTTACATTATATTTAAATATTTAATTACGTATTGTTTACATAATTTCATTAACGCGATTGGAGCAGACCAAACTTGCGGACTATATGCGGATAAAAGTATTTAAAACTAGCGGTCCGCCCCGGCTTCGCCCGTGGTAAATGTTTACGTTTTCTCTACATAAAAACCATCCTCGTACTTCAAGGAATATAATAAAAAAAGAATTATCGAAATCGGTTCAGCCGTTCTCGAGTTATGCGCTTACCAACACATTTTGCGATTCATTTTTATATATAAAGACTAGCGGTCCGCCCCGGCTTCGCCCGTGGTACATAATATTTACGTTTTCTCTACATAAAAACCATCCTCGTACTTCAAGGAATATAATAAAAAAAGAATTATCGAAATCGGTTCAGCCGTTCTCGAGTTATGCGCTTACCAACACATTTTGCGATTCATTTTTATATATAAGATTAAGTGTGTTTAGTTCATTTTTCAGTAACGTATACAGACGGATAGGATTTCCCTTACAATCATGTATTATAAGAGTTCTATACAAGACCTACTTCCCAATATTGCTTTAAAGTTTTCTCATGTACCTTTGCTTGACTCGAGTCAAAGGATATTAAAGTACATACCTACGAGGTAATCTTTCTTTTTTATATCTATCTAAATTTACAATACTTTGTAATTTATGTATTTGCACTTGCTGACTTCACTAGCGTGTTATACGGATAAAAAATAGCCCATGTGTAGGTACTATGACCATCTATGACAATTCAGCTGTTTATGCATGAAAGAGTAACAAACATTATCAGAAACTTTTGCGTAAGTATAGACTATTAATAGGATATTAATATAATTAAATTATTAATTACAACGTCAATAAAAAATGTATCAAAATATATATTTTTCACTATCATCTAAAAATATTCGCGGAAAGAATGCCAAAGCCTATTAAATTTTAAAACTAAAAAAAGTTTCAATCTTGTTTTTGGACGTAAAAACCGCGCAAACGTGGAATTCGCTTTGTAAGGCATGAAAGTGGATAAAAAATGCAGACTATATCTACCTATTGTAACCCGAGGTATTTCGTAAAATATCATTCATCATTCATTCAAAAATAATACAATTTTTAAAAAATACGCTTTTTTGTTACATTTGAAAATTATATTTTTTTTACATAATACATATATACCTACCTACCTACTTTTCACAGAATATAATGTATTTTATGATAAAGCTAAATGCATCTAAAGTAAAAATATTTTTTTTAGTATAATAATTTCGTTTAAAATATATAAAAGTGAAATAAAAAATAATAGCTTATTTTATTACAAAACTACGCCTACCAAGTACCAACGCTTAGAAAGCCTGTATATCTGTAAACAATGTCATAGACCAAAGGTAGTATAATTACAAAATCGTTTATGATAAACTAGCTTTCCACCCGCGGCATCGCCCGCGCAGTTAAAGAAAAACCCGCATAGTTCCCGTTCCCGTGGGATTTCCGGAATAAAACCTATCCTATGTCCCGGGGTAAAAAGTAGCGTATGTCCTTTCTCGGGTATCAAAATATCTCTATACCAAATTTCATGCAAATTGGTTCAGTAGTTAAGGCGTGATTGAGTAACAGACAGACAGACAGGGTTACTTTCGCATTTATTATATTATAGTATGGATTATCATTTGTGACATTTGCGAAACAGGAAACGCTTAGCAAATGAAATCCAATCTATTTTAATACTAAGCAAATGCAATATAAACTAATGTAGAACACGATAATTCTATATATTATTAGAGACGAATGAAAATCCTATATGTACTAAACACAACAAACACTGTAACAGTTTAACAATCGATTTTTTGATTATTTTATTCAGCTTTCAATAAATCACGACTACGCTAGGAATAACATTACTATGAATTATCATGATCATGGTATAAATTTATAAAGAACTAGCGGTCCGCCCCGGCTTCGCCCGTGGTACATATTTACGTTTTATCTACATATAAACCATCCTCGTACTTCAAGGAATATAATAAAAAAAGAATTATCGAAATCGGTTCAGCCGTTCTCGAGTTATGCGCTTACCAACACATTTTGCGATTCATTTTTATATATATAACTAGCGGTCCGCCCCGGCTTCGCCCGAGGTACATATTTACGTTTTCTCTACGTAAAAACCATCCTCGTACTTCAAGGAATATAATAAAAAAAGAATTATCGAAATCGGTTCAGCCGTTCTCGATTTATGCGCTTACCAACACATTTTGCGATTCATTTTTATATATAAGAAGATAAGAGATAGAGAAAAAATTCGACCACGAAGCGAGATTCAATCCGCTTCCTGCAAATCCGTGATCGAATTTTTTCTATTCTTTATAAATGTATATTTATAAAGCGTTTCATTGCCATAAAACCAAAAATATCAAATTCAATATAATATTAAATACTCCCGACTCCGTCCGGGATAAAAATTAATATAGCCTATAATATCTGTTCCAAAATTTTACGAGTATTTCGGAGGAGAAATGCATTGCAAATTTGCAAACAAACACACAGTGAAATCTTTCCTTGTGTAAACTAGATAATTAGTAATTCTTTTAGGATATTTCTAATGAGTTTCTTTAATGCACCAAAAATTCTTAATACCACAAACATTGCAACCAGAATGCTGAGACGCTTTCTACATTATTTCAGTTTAATGTCTTATGTTTTTTTAACTAGTTTTTATGCATAAGTGCACATATTGCATCACTTTCATGTGACTATGAAACGAAATGTCTCAAGGTGAAGGAAAGGCCCTCGCGGTCATTACTGAGGTTTTAATTTACCAATTATTATTAAATAAAAAAAACTTGTAAGGATAATTACGGTTTTATTGAAAACGCACTTGAGTGTAAAATTAAATTATTAACCAAATTATCTTTTAAAATAAAACACACACACACATATAACACAAAATATCATATGAGTGTGAGTTTTTTGTATGTTTTTCATAAATAAACAATAATGTAATTGACAATCCTTTACGAGTAGGACCTATACCTGGACCTATACCTGGGACCAATGGATATGATCTTGAATATACTACTCAATGACGTAGATAAATTATTCTACTTAATATTTAACAAACCAATAGGTACTAAATATCTTAAATTATTTATTTATTTCGCACTTGTCTTGCCAAAGTCTAATAAAATACAGCCGGAGGGTATAGAAATAACGATATATAGAAAACTAGCTTTCCGCCCGCAGCTTCGCCCGCATTTTCAGAGAAAAACTCGTTCCCGTAGGATTTCCGGGATAAAACCTATCCTATGTCCTTTCTCGGGTATCTAAATATATCTATACCAAATTTCATGCAAATTGGTTCAGTAGTTCAGGCGTGATTGAGTAACAGACAGACAGACAGAGTTACTTTCGCATTTATAATATTAGTATGGATAGTCAGGCTGTTACATTATGGAAATGCCGGGAAATCTGCCCTTCGTGTAAATGCTTAATTTAACGGGAAAATAGAATTTTATTTATTTATCCCTATGTTAAGGACATGTATTGAAAAGTCTCTTCGAAGAGGATTTCGGAAGATTCGTTTAAAAGCATGTTGAGGGCAAAAAGCTACTTAAAATGCTCTTAACTTTAGCTACTCCAAATTTTAGAACAGTTAGCAGCAGGTAAAGTATTTATGTTCGTTGAATATAGTACTCGTGTACTATTATTCCTGGACTTGATGTAAAGAATACGAAAAAAATTTAAGAGAATTCAACTGGAAATATGATCTGATAGGACATAAAATCAGGACAATAAAAATAATGACTAGTAAGATGTGTCAGTTAGGTACAAAAATCTATAGATTGTTAATTGTTATAGAAATTGGAAAAGTGCCAAAAATCCTCTTACCCATTACCCACTAAACCAATAATCATTTATCTTCATACATTAGTCATTCATGCTAGATAATCCCACTTCTTTCTAGCTTCGTATTCATGTTAAATAACAAACATCATCACTGAACCATGAATGAAGGCAAACTCATTCACACATGAAAAGGACTGACAAAGAAACTAATGCCTAATAACAAAAGTCTCGATACCAAACAACCATATTACCAGTGTCCTACGAACTTTTACTATTTTCTTTCACAATACTTTTTATAGATATCTAGCGAATACACTCATATTGTAAAAGAATCCTCATCACTACATAGTGTAAAACAAAGTTAGTCGCCGCCGGTTTTTGATTCAAGTTTTAAGCTATTGCATAGCTTCTATCGCGGGCCTTGAGCGCGGGGACCGAATCGAGAAATTCCGTAACGATAAAACCTCACGCTCCCCGACGGACACGGAGGTGTGGCTTGATCTTGAAGGCATGCTATGCAATAGCTTTACCGCGGCAGTCTCCGAGTGCCACACGTCTTTTTTTACTAGAGAGTGGTACAAGAGTAGATAAGAGTAAGTTTTTAAAGAACATGATGAGATGCATTGCACCGGAATGGCAAAAAGACACGGATTCTAATCCCGCCTCGCGATCGTTTTTTTTTTTTGTTTTATTTTAAAATTTCACATAAGTTAGTTCAAAAAATCTTCTTGGCTTGAGATCTTTACATCTATTTAAACTTCATACATTTTATACATTATGCGAAGACATCAGGATAAAGTCTGCCGGGTCAGCTATTATCTATAATATATAAAATATAGCGTAAAAGCTATTTCTCTGAGATGGGACGAGGAACTTTACTTAACACTAATAATAGCCCCACTTATTCTAGTTATTTATAGTTTCCTTGTTATCCGCTGAGATTGGAAGCCAGCCTTACAAAGAAGTTTCGCTACTAAAACTCGTAAAATATCCCAACTCCCTATTCTCCTTACGAATATTATATATGCCAAGGTAACTCGATCTGTTCTGTACTTGTTCTGTAGGTATGTCTGTCTGTTCCTTTTTCACACCGAAACTACTCAATCGATTTGGTCGAAATTTTCTACACAGATTGTTTGAGATCTGACAAAGCACATTAGATAATTTTTATCCCTGAAATTCTATGGAGCGGGAACTATGCGAGTATTCTTTTAAATACGCGAGCGAAACCGCGGGCGGAAAGACTAGTATTATATTATAATTATTATTCCAAATCTGTACATCTGTATTTATATTACACATATAATATTTTTCCATACGGTTTATATTTAAACAATAGGTTTTCACGCACGCCATGCATGATATACTAAAACTGAAGACTGTTATGAGTAAAATATAAGATTATATATATTATGTAGATATTCCTAGCTTCGTAAATCAATACTTTAATGAATTTATACAAAACCAATATTAGGAGTAAGTTTGAAATAGATATTTATGTCTGTGCCCTAGAGCGGATTGTGTTCACTAATTAATTTAATATTTTGAAACAACGTAAGCCGGCTATTTTAGTTAAATTGTTAAATTGACGTATTGTATTAGCCCGTTGTGTCCCAATGCTGGGCAAAGGCCTCCCCAAAGCGCTTCAAAAGCCTCCCCAAAGACCAGTCTCTTTTTAATTGGTCCAGTTCATCACGCCATCTTTTCTTCGGCCTGCCGCGACGCCTTCTAGCTGTGTCTGGGCTCCACAATGTTGGCCCACAGTTCCTCCGGCATGCGACTAATATGCCCTGCCCAGCTCCGTTTAAGCGAAGCAGATTTTTGCGCCACATCGGCGATTTTAGTTTTCTTATTTTTAAACACTGAAAGGACATGCTATAAGAAGCAGTACTAATAAATTTCTTTCTGATAAATAGTATAAATATATTGATACCTACACCAACGTGTTTTAATTCTATTTTAATGAATGTTCCTTAAACATCTAATGTTATATTTAGTTATCCATAACTGTTTAATTATAATTCATCACGCTCTACATTCATATTATGTTCAAATATTTACGACAATACCTTAAATACAAAACAGCTGACGTTATTGTGACGTAGTTTGCACTATTTATATGATTTCTATACAATTGTAGTTAATATTGCGTATTCGTAACCTCTATTGTTAGAGGGTATCCAAGATCGAAATAGTTTACTGCGTTCAAAATGTACTAGATTTATGTAGGTTTAAATGTGTTTTAGGATAAACAAGAATATTGAGATAATATTTATTTGTATATTATGTGCAGTTTTATGAATACAAATCGCTAGACTATAATAATTGTTAAAATATTACGGTTTAGGAAGCAGTGTTTCTGCTACCATAGATAGTAGGACCATATTTTATGGTACATTTTTCGCAATAAAAGGTAGCCTATGTTCTTTCTCAGGGTCTAAAGATTATCTGTGCCAAATTTCATCAAAATCGGTCCAGTAGTTTAAGCGTGAAAACCATAACATAATAGTTAATACAAACATATATAATACAAACAACATAACACATAGCATAACCATACATACATACAAACCTTTCCTCTTTATAATATATCTAAGTATATAGATTACTCTGAATTAATATGTAAATAATTAAAGAACAAATATAGGTTATAGGTATATAAGAAATAAACAAGAAATATCACAAAGTCTATCGTAATTTTATATAAATAAATACCATTACAAAAATAACATGATAAATGTAACATGAAGTGAACAGGTTTTGTACTAAAGCTATGCGAAAAAATGTATCGACTTGTTTTTATATAAAATCCAACATTGTATGAATATATATATATAATATATATATATATATATATATATATATTAAGTATAATATATCACATACCTATTTAATGTAAGCGAAATTTGACCTTCTCATATTATGATGAGTGAAACAAACTTCAACTTTAACATGACACAGATATTTGAATGTTAACTAAAAACATATAATTAATTACAAGTCAGCCGTCTTAATTCGTATATTACGTACAATTTTAATTTATTTAATTATTTAACGAGATTTTAGGCAATTAATTGAAGGTCCAGAAGTGCGTACGACTACGTACATTATATTACATTATGTACTACTTGACATTATATTATAAAACAAATGTGCATACATTGACCTGTATTAATTGTATTATAATACAATTAATATACAGGGTTACAGGTTAAGTCGACCTATTCCTGTTAAGAGCGTGTAGTAGGGGTCAAAACAAACTGATTTGATCATATAATACCATATCCAAAAGTTAGCCGTTGAAGAGTTATTGCAATTTTAATTGTTTTCTTGAAAATGCCACTTTATCTTCGCATTTAGCGTTTAATTTTTTATTTTACTTTGTTTGTCTGGGTTTTTTTGAGTTTTTATGTAAAGGTTGAGTTAAACAATAATTCTCAGCAATAAAATTCCATATCGCTGCAAACAATTCAAAGAAATGGCTTTTAAACTAAAAATAATAACATTAAAATAATTAAGTTAACTCGTTTTAAACAAAGATATTGAAAAAAATCTCTATGAAAATGTGTCTGCAGATGTTTTTAAAAACATGTGCATGTTCTTAGCTATGTAAAAAGGTATGATAACCTCAGGTAGCATTCGTAGATTCCAAGAAATCGGGGATAAACTTGGTATGGGGAAATAATTCTTAGAAAAGCTCATTAACATCGGTCTAGTTATTATCTGCCTATGCGAACAATAAAGGGTTGTGCCGCGTGATTATGATGTCTCACTCACACGCTGCAACTATCTCGCTTCCACCTACTGGAGAGAGCGAGCAAGTTGATGGACGAAGCTGTATGGGGCGAATGATGCCGCTTTGTATTTTTTAGTCTGCTTATGTGATTCGTCCGTAGTAGATGCGATTCCTGGCTCCTCTGTGTATTGACAACGAGACTTGGCTTTCTTTTTGGACTAATTTTCTTCCGATTCTGTGACCGTGGAACTGGCCTTTGATTTTTGCTTGCGATTTGAATTTTCAATATGAGTTCGTATACTAACTAAGAATATGCTGACATTTTGATGTGTTACGGGTTTTGTCAAGGTGTATCTGCACATGCTCGTGCGGAATACATGACCCGCTATCCTGACCGTCGTGCACCAGATGTTAGTGTCTTCGAAGGGACCTATCGTCGCCTTAGAGAAACTGGTTCGATTCTAAGACGACGAACAGACGTTGGTCGGCCATCTGTCCGGGATGAGGAAGACGAAGAGGAAAATGAAATTAAGCGATTTTTTCGAATGGATCCCACGACACCAACAAACATTGTTGCCCGAGAACTTGGTTTGTCTCAGTGGAAAGTATGGTTCACAATGAACACTTCAGGATATTACCCATATCACTACACGCCCGTGCACGTGATGGAAGAAGGAGATTTTTTAAGAAGACTAGATTTTTGTAGATTCATATTGAATGCGGATCTGGAAAACCCCTCGTTTTTCAAAAAAAAATTATGGACAGATGAGTCCAAATTTGATCAAGACGGTATCACAAACTACCATAACGCTCACTATTGGGCTCCTAAAGCACGTGGCAATCCTAACAAGAAGAATCCAAAAAAATCACAAAGACGATTCAGTCTTAATGTGTGGATGGGGATAATTTCAAATAAATTAATTGGACCATACTTCCTTCCGGACAACCTAAATGGTGAAAATTATGAGACCTTTCTGCGCCAACATTTAAGCGACCTACTTGAAGACATACCCCTGACTTTGTTAAGAGACATGTGGTTCCAACATGATGGCTGCCCTGCACATTACAGTGTTAGAGAATGGTTAGACATCAACTATCCAAACAGATGGATCGGAAGAGGTGGGCCCATACCATGGCCGGCTAGAAGTCCAGACCTAACCCCCATGGACTTTTACGTATGGGGGCATATGAAGAGTCTGGTGTACAATGAGCCGAACCCGATTCCATCTGTTGATATTTTACGACAAAAAATTATCGATGCAGCCAATAAGATGAGGAACCAATTAACAACTGGGGTAGTCAAGAGTTCTCTGCGGAAAAGGTTTCGAATATGTGTTCGCAATAGAGGAAGACATGTTGAGCAGGAACTGTAAAGTTTTTAAGAAAAATAAATTATGACAAAATTTATTCTGATGTTGTACTTTACTAACACTGTCCCATGTTTATCCCCGATTCCTTGGAATCTACGAATGCTACCTGAGGTTATCATACCTTTTTACATAGCTAAGAACATGCACATGTTTTTAAAAACATCTGCAGACACATTTTCATAGAGATTTTTTTCAATATCTTTGTTTAAAACGAGTTAACTTAATTACTTTAATGTTATTATTTTTAGTTTAAAAGCCATTTCTTTGAATTGTTTGCAGCGATATGGATTTTTATTGCTGAGATTTATTGTTTAACTCAACCTTTACATAAAAACTCAAAAAAACCCAGACAAAATAAGTAAAATAAAAAATTAAACGCTAAATGCGAAGATAAAGTGGCATTTTCAAGAAAAAACTTAAAATTGCAATAACTCTTCAACGGCTAACTTTTGGATATGATCAAATCTGTTTGTTTTGACCCCTACTACACGCTCTTAACAGGAATAGGTCGACTTAACCTGTAACCCTGTATATTTAAACCGTTTTCAGGAACCACGTCATTTTCCAAAGACAATAATTTATGCAAAATATGCTAATGCAATTTAAAATAAGCATATTTTTAAACTAGTCAAATCTCTTGGCAACAGAGGATCAACTATCAAGGTCTTCGTAAGAACACTCTAAGTGTAAGTTGTATGTGCTATTATTAATATTCATTTCACAGCGGACAAATCCTATCCTAGTCCTATATATTACTATGAATTCGAAAATTTGTGAATATGGATGTATGTATCTGTTATTTTTTCACGAAAACCTACTGGATAGATTTGGATTAAACTTTACATTTTAGGTATAGGTCAAACATGATCTATGGAATTTTTTGTTTTGCTTCGTCTGAGGGTGTAACCGCGCGGCGTAGTTATTTGTACTTCTTTCGAAAAGGACAAATGTCTATATGTTCCTCTAGATATTCCAGCTTATCTGACCCATATTCACATCACGTGCTGTCTTCGCGATCATTTTCTAACCCTCATTAAACGTTCGTGTGACGAGCTTTGATAATGTAGATACTTTGAAGAGTTCGTTTAGCCGTGAAATCCTTGGTCAGGCTTATTTCAAAGGCTTATTTCAGAGGAACGTGCGAACGCTTCATGGGAAAACATGCTGTATTTGCGAATGGCAAACGGTAATCAAATAAATTTCTGAGTAGAGATGGAACGGCATTTGCGACTGAAGAAATGTTTAGATGTTTTCTATTCGCGATGATTTATGTTTTTCAATACATTTATGCAAGACTGTGTCTTAAGTTATAGTTTAAAAGCAAGGTATCCCAAGAATTATGATCCTTTTTTTTTATAGTGGAGAATGCATTTAGGCATACCCAGGGCACTCGGGTATCTTAGGTATCATAACGTCCTAGTAAAAACAATCTAATGGATACGCCGACATTTTATATTTCTGCATTTTTAGTGGCATTTATGTACATAATATTTAGATATAATTCACGCCTCTTAACACAAAATCACCCTATAATGGTATCAGGTGTGAATTCAAATCAATCTACAAGAACGGACTCTCAATATAATCGGAGGTGATTGATAGCACGGCCAAGTATTCACGAATATTGGATGCTAACATCCATACATTTTGGGTTATTTATAGCTGTAACTGCTTTATTTTCAGCTCAAGTACCTATTCAGTTGATCTATGAGCGTATTAGTCACATTTTTTGATAATTATAATGGAAGTTATATATGTATTTTAGGTATGTAATTACAATGCATGAGTACTATTTGTGAAATAGTTTATTTATATGATACTAGATTTCCGCCCGCGGCTTCGCCCGCGTTTGCAAAGGAAAACCCGCATAGTTCCCGTTCCCGTGGGTTTTCCGGGATAAAAACTATCCTATGTGTTAATCCAAGTTACCCTCTATATGTGTGCTAAATTTCATTGTAATCGGTTCAGTAGTTTTTACGTGAAAGAGTAACAAACATCCATACATCCATACATCCATACATCCATACCTCCAAACAAACTTTCGCCTTTATAATTAAGATAAGATCTCTACGCTTGGTTGGATTAAGGAAAAATCTACAGTTTTGGCACTATTTTTACATAGACTATATTGTACACATCAAATTAATTAGAGTGGTTTAAAGTTAAAAATAACTTAATTATAGTAGAACAAAAAAATATCTGTCTTACCGCAAACAACTTTAGACAGGGTTTATCTTTTCGCGGGTTCTCTTGAATCTGGTTTTGTCGTATTTCACATAGACAACTATTAAAGTGGTTTAAAGTTAGACTGTGTTTAAATTGTTTTGTGGTACCATATATTATGTTTTTTATGGCAAAGCTATTCAATCTGATACCGGTTTTTTATAAGAACTTAGAAAAATGTCCGAAAATAATTGAAGACAATGCTTCGAATTTATTTTCGTCAGAGTTATAGATACGCTAAAATATGTTTCAAGGAGAACCTTCGAGAATAATATCAGTCCTGTGGATAATGTTATACATAATTCTGCGGGTATTATTACATTTACGTTCTGGGTCAAATCTGTATAAAAACATGAGCTGGTTATTTTTTTATTACCATATTTGTATGAACTCTCGGGGAATTTTTGATTTCTTGTCTCTTAGCCTTTTTTACTTTGTTACGTCAATTTTTTTTTAATTTCTTAATATTTTTAGAGTACCTACTAAGTTCTATGATGGAATTATCAAATAGAATATTTATTTTAAACTAGCGGTCCGCCCCGGCTTCGCCCGTGGTACATAATATTTACGTTTTCTCTACATAAGAACCATCCTCGTACTTCAAGGAATATAATAAAAAAAGAATTATCTAAATCGTTTCAGCCGTTCTCGAGTTATGCGCTTACCAACACATTTTGCGATTCATTTTTATATATATATATAAGAGAAGATGAAACGCGTTTGTCCACGACTAAATAAATACCAAGTTTGGGTTTTAATTCATTAATACGAAACACAGACTGTAATAAATTAATTTTTGATTTAAATATATTTTATGTGCATATTTAATATTGAGGAAATATAAGGTACACCTATTGCTTAGATTTTCCTTGATATTAAACCACAATTAAGTCAGTTTTTACACCACATTATAAACAAAATGTATTTTGCAAGGTCATTGCAAAATTATTTCTATATTTAGACGTCTTGCGTACTGTTATGGGTCATGGGGCAAATACAATTCACGTCTGTTTCATAATAATAATATGTAGTTTTTTTTATTAAATTATAAAATATATAGTAGACTTGCTTTCTGTCTTGAAGTTTTCTATTACTTTACAACGTGATTAATATTATGTGATAGATTGTTTAATTAATATTAGGTTAGGTACGTATACACGAGAAAATTTGTGAGGATGGATGTATGTTTGTTCCTCTTTCACCCGAAAACCACTGAACGTATTCTGATGATACTTGGCAGGGAAGTACTTTAAATAATTACACACATAAGCTATAGAAATACTTGCTTTTGCCCGCGGGTTCGTCCGCGATCGAAACCGCGGGACATAGTTACATTAATTATTTACCTGTAAATTTTTTTTATAACTCAATAGACTCGTGTCGAAATATTTGAGTGTCTGATATAAATAAATTATTTAAACTTCTCTCATCTCAAAGTGATCTGGATATTATTTAAAATTTAAATTTGTTTATATATTATAGGTGCATTTGCATACGCTGTTAATATTTAGAAATAGAAAAAGAGCTCTTTATCTTACAGAAGGACTTTCTTTTATAAAAAATACTTGTGAAATGTAGCATATTTATGTTTAAATTTGTTTTTTTTTAAGCTTGAATTATCATACTTATCTTATACATAGACAAACATAAAAACCCATTATTTAATAATTATTAAAATGTAAAATAGCTGTATTATTAACTGTATTCACTGAATATTTTATAAAGCGATTTTGACAAGAATAACAAGATTAAGAAAATATGTTTGTTTATTTCTATTTTGTAGAACATAATGTATTTTGTGTTAAGTCAATGAAGATATAATATCATGTAGTTAGACATGATAAAATATTTAATTTATTTCTATTAAAATTGAATTGAAATAAATTTGAAGATCGCCTGGTAGAGATGACTTTGAACCGCCATTTGTAAAATTAGCATTGTTTTTGTTTTGCTTTTTTATTACTAGCGGTCCGCCCCGCCTTCGCCCGTGGTATATATTTACGTTTTCTCTCCATAAGAACCATCCTCGTACTTCAAGGAATATAATAAAAAAATAATTATCGAAATCGGTCCACCCGTTCACGCGTGATGCCGTGACCAAGGAAAACGGGTTTCATTTTTTATAAATATAGATTAACTAAATAAATAAATAATAATTTATATTACATACATGCTAATGCAAAGTTTAATATAATGTTTTGGTTTTGAATTTTAAGTGTGTGTGTGTGTGTGTAATTGCATGCAATTCATTTATATAAGGATAACGGAAATAAAAAAAAAAACCTAACACGTTATGTAAAGGGCCTTGATTAATTCAGAAATTTTTTCTCCTATTTACTATTTTTATATTTTATGAACGTTTTATTGATGACTAGCTGTGCCCCGCGGTTACACCCGCATTGTTCCACTCTTGTTGGTCTTAGCGTGATGATAATATAGCCTATAGCCTTTCTCGATAAATGGGTTATCTAACAAACAAACTCTTCAGCTTTAAAAAATTAGTATAGATTTGTCTGTTTAGGGCCGATTTTTCAATGCTTGGATAAAACTTACTCGTCGAATAATGTATAAAACTACCATTTTAAAAACGTATTCTAATTGCCCGTATTTGACAGTTTACGTGACATTTTAATATTATGGTGTAATACTTTATTGGACGGATAAGTTTTATCCAAGCATTAAGAAAAATCGGCCCTTATAAAAACTAATCAAATCTTATCATATAGAAATTAAACAAGTTTGTATTTTAAGTTTTAACTTTTTGTGGGAAACATCGTTCTTGTGTGCAAATTGACGTTTCTTCAGAATAAGTACAATATATTTTATAGTCATGACAACTTAACTACAATACCAATAAAATTACTTAAACATTAATTAAGGTAATTAATTTAAATATAGGTGTTATTGTGCAATTATATTTATTATTTTAACAAAAAGTGGCTTGCGGATATGTGTAGGAGTGTTCAATGTGACATCTTAATATATATAAATCTCGTGTCACAATGTTTGTCCTCAATGGACTCCTAAACCACTTAACCGATTATAATAAAATTCGCACACCATGTGCAGTTCGATCCAACTTGAGAGATAGGATAGGTTTTATCCCGGAAATCCCACGGGAAAGGGAACTATGCGGGGTTTTCTCTGAAAACGCGGGCGAAGCCGCGGGCGGAAAGCTAGTTTTTAATAAAAAGGAAATGCTAATTGATACTAATTAAAAATGACCACGGTAAACTAGAGCTTTCTCAAATTATGTCGATAAAAAAACAAGGATCGTTCCAGAAAAAAATAAATTCAATAATTCATTTTTATACAAAATACTAAACCGCCTTCAATTAGTCAGAATTGGATTAAATTTGGACCAATCGGAAGTTAGTCTTTAAAAAAATCATCGAAATGGGTTCACCTAGTCGAAAGTATTGGTTGCAAACAATAAAAACGATAGATTTGAGAAGTCGGTAAAAAAAGCAAATAAATTCGGAGTGAGCAAAGCCACGGGCGACTAATTTTTGTGAGCACGTCATATCCATTAATCATCGTATTAATTAATACTTCATTGGTTCTATTAGAGGTTTATTTGTTGTTTTTATTTATTTGTAATAAAGATTAAGAAACCACTATTAAGGTAAAATGTATAATATTGTAACAAAAAAAAAATACTAGGTACGTTAAAAACAATCGACTTAAAAAACGGAAAAGTAAAAAATAAAAAGATTCGATATTATTAATTACTAAATATTATTTAGATGTGCTATTTACTAAAAAGGTTTATATGTCAGTGCACGGACTTAATACTAAGTGCTTAGTGCTTCGCACCGACTTCAAACCTATTTAATAATCCTCCTTTTTTTTGAAGTCGGTTAAAAATATAACTGAAAATAATACGTGACAACTTTAAAACGTCTTTTTTGAGGTCTATTATACTATTTTTAAGGTTTTTTGTTAACTACTTATACATTGCACGTAGGACGTAAAGAAATGATGAACGTCAAATTAAAAACATCCTTCCTGTACACTGTATAGTAAATTATGTGTCATTATTAGCAAAAAGTTTAAGTACATGTCTCACGCAATAAAGTACCTAATTTGGTGCAGTTAAAGTTCAATTTCAATTGAACGTCACTGTGTTATAATTCAGTTAAAAATAGCACAATGGGACTGTTACGTAACCGCTGTCAATCATTTCTTAATTTAGATTCCAACATGTATGTATTTTGTTAAAAAAGAATTACGTTGAAGCATTCGAATTAAAAAATTAGAATTGGAATGTTTGTGTGCGTATTTCGTTTAGTTTTTTATTATTTATTAAAGTGAAACTTTTATTACATCGTCTCAAACTTTTTGGTCTGTGTAGCGCATGTCGCGTGTATCGCGGCGTCGCCGACCGACACGCGACATGCGCTACACAAAGCAGTGTTCGGAACCGTTCGAACAGTTTCACTTTTACCGTGGTTTCATAAAACCACACAACATTTTTTTTAACGTATTTTTCTTATTTGAGAATCTCTTTTAAAGTATGAAATATCTATGCATACTTATTTAAAAAAGAAAACTTTTGTTCTTATGTTTTTTGGTTGTAGACAAATAGTCTCAGCTATTATTAGCTATCTTGGCAGATTTTCAACAATAGTTCTTTGCACTTTATTACTTTTTTAAATTGTATTTTCTTGCTATACTAGGTAGTTCAAATCTAGCCTTATTTGTACCTACTTAGGTAGTACCTAGTAGTTAGTTCATAATATATTATGAAGCCATGCTTAATACCTAATGTACAACACTTTCATAATATAATTAATTTCCTATTATAATAGTTAAAAGCCACCTACTTAAACTTTTGTCCTTCATCTTAAAATAACCTAAGGTTAACTTAAACACGTGTGGTTTATTTCTGAGTACAAATCAGATTTTGAGTCATAAATCGTACGTGATACGATTCAAAATTTATTTTTAACCACGAATTATCATAAACGGGCCATCTTTTAACGCATTATGTCGCTATGCATGATGAATATTTATATTATTTTAAAGATTTGTGATAAGATATAGTAATATAATGAAAAATAAAGTTCTGGTTGGTGTATTATCACTTAAAAAGGCAATTAACGTTAGTAGAGTTAATAACTTTATTTTTAGTTTAAGGGCCGATTTTTCAAGGCTTGGATAAAACTTATCCGTCCAATAAAGTATTACGCGATAATATTAAAATGTCACGCAAACTGTCAAATACGAGCAATTAGAATACGTTTTTAAAATGGTAGTTTTATACGTTATTCGACGAATAAGTTTTAACCAAGGATTGAAAAATCAGCCCTTAGTATGCAATACATCAAAGTTCAGTAAAAACTACATATAAGTAGGTACATGCAAAATAATCAAAATATAACTACAAAATAATGTAAAGTAATAACTACAAAATAATGTAAAGTAATAACTACAAAATAATAATATATTAGGTATTACACAATATTTGTAATGTTCTACAAGGATTATTTGTGTAGGAGAGAGGGCCTTTCCTGCTTTTAATTAACTTTTTATATGGATTGCATAAATTTAATTAATTTTAATTAAAATTTTGGAAAAATATAGAGTATAATATAAACATCCGTTTAGATGTAAGTCGTGGGAAGGTGACATTGACTATCCGACTGTAAAAATATGTATTATGAAAGTATCCAAAATTTTGAAAAAAAAAGAAAGAAATTGTTTTTTTTAAAATAATAACGGTTTATTTGTTAATTATTAAGAAGCAATATAACTAAAGTAATTACTTTTTTGTATTAAACACGGGATGTAGATAATTATAATTCGTAAGAAACAAGGCTAGTATTGATGAAATAAATATTTAAATTACATTCTGTATAATCTGTGCGGAATTTTGTGTTTTTTGTATTTTTTTTAAGAAACTAGTTTTTCTTATCTTTCTTTATCAATTAATTGATTTATGTGGTACATAAATTGATGTCCAAATAGTTTTACAAGTAATCTGATTAAGATTTAATTTATATTTAAAAACACTCGTGTAAAAAGTGACATTTTATTTTATAAAATAGAAACAAAAATAAATAAACGTTTTTACTTTGTGTAGTAGCTTCTTCATGCGTTATCAGATTTAAGTGTCTACATATTGCACGCCTCATAAGCGAAGCGTTGAGGTGGGTACTACTGTCACTTCGCGCAAAACATCTGATTTTTCAAACTTAAAATGTCTTTATGTATCATACATTGCACTTGTAAGATAATACATACACACATATATTAAGAAAAAACACTATTTTTAACGTTCATGATATTTTTGATGTCATTTTTGTTATTTAAACTAGTTAAAAAACAGTTTAAAAAAGTTATGTCTTGGACGTCCGTGTGTCTGTATGTGCGGATCCTTTTTCTTGTTAACACGATAGCGACCGAAATACTTTACTAATCGAGTCTTTTTTTTTCTCTTACGCTTGAGTATGCTCAGGAATAGAACCCTTTCATTTTTCAGGGTCTGATTCGATGTGGTTTAATTGTTATTAAATAAACAAAAATAATAATTAATAAATATTTATTAAAAAAAAATTATGAGGCGTGCACTTTTGGATTTTCCAAATTATTTTTTATTTTTTGTCGTTTTATTAAACGTAATAAAATTGATTCAAAGAACTACTTACTTGTAAAATGCATCAGGTAGGTACATAAAATATGTAAATACAATCTAAAAATGTTTATTTTCGTTCAGTGCAAATACAGCTGTGTAAAAAATGTCTGTATAATTTTGTATCACTATACATAGTATAAAACAAAGTCGCTTTCTGTGTCCCTATGTCCCTATGTACCTATGCTTAAAACTTTAAAACTACGCAACGGATTTTGATGCGGTTTTTTTAATAGATATATGTACCTAATGTTTCAATAGGAAAGTTTTAGTAGATATATTATTTATTAGGTTTGGACACAGCGGGCGAAGCCGCGGGCGGATATCTAGTATTCTAAAAATCTCAAATACTTTATAACCTAGATATTTACAGCAGGAGTATGAAAATAATAATTATAATTCGTTGTATTAGGTATATTTCGTTCTACCTCAGGTATGCAGCAGAGGCTTTTTATAGAATTTGAAGTAAGAAAAAAATTCGCATTTTAAACCATTAATTACTCCATTATACACACTGCTTACGTAAAACAATAAAAAATATAAAATACTTTTAAAGTTTGCGCGTCTATAATATTTTTTGTGTACTAGGTAGGCTTCTTCCTGTAATTAGTAAAAATCAAGAACATGTATATCAAACTTAATAAATGATTTTTACAGTAGGTAATTTCCGATGTAAAATGCTGCTAAAACATTCGAGAATATTCCAATTTCCAACGTCAAAACAATATTATGTAGGTACCTACCTGCTTTTATTAACATAACTGTCTTGTTAGTCGATTAATTTGATTTGAATTTATTTGAATTAAAAATATGCCAAATAAACATAGTGTAAAAGTAAATAACATCACTCGTGTTAAACTATCAATTAAATCTTCTTATATATAAAAATGAATCGCATAATGTGTTGGTAAGCGCATAACTCGAGAACGGCTGAACCGATTTCGATAATTCTTTTTTTATTATATTCCTTGAAGTACGAGCATGGTTCTTATGAAGAGAAAACGTAAACATGTACCACGGGCGAAGCCGGGGCGGACCGCTAGTATCTTATAGTTTTATGTTAATTAGACAGATGATAAGGTGCGCGTATGTCTGTGACGTAACGTACTCTATATACTTTAATATTATAAAGCTGAAGAGATTTTTTGTATGAATGCGCTAAGCTCAGGAACTACTGGTCCGATTTGAAAAATAATTTCGGTGTTAGATAGCCCATTTATCCAGGAAGGCTATAGGCTATAATATAATATATTATCTCGCTAATACCAACATGAGCGGAGCAATGCGGGTGAAACCGCGGGGCACAGCTAGTATATAATATAGGTACCTACTTATACAATATAATGTCTCTGGTAAATAATTGTAAATTTTAGTCGTTTACAAATGGCATTGTTTATAAACACAGTAAACTATAGTTTTTTTGTTTAGTTCGGTGTGAGTTAGGCTAGGTTCGTTTTATTTTACACTAGTGGTCCGCCCCGGCTTCACCCGTGGTACATATTTCGCAATAAAAGGTAGCCTATGTCCTTTCTCGGGTATCAAAATATCTCCATACCAAATTTCATGCAAATTGGTTCAGTAGTTTAGGCGTGATTGAGTAACAGACAGACAGACAGAGTTACTTTCGCATTTATAATATTAGTATGGATGTCTGAAACTATCTCCTTGTGGACGTTAGAAAAAAACCGTCATAATACAAATTACAAATTGGCCAGCGTTTATAAACGGCGAAATTATACAATTTACCCGCGACATATATATTGTAATACAAACAATGTCCTTGAATGTATAGTTTATCGTTTATAAATTGTTATTTCGTTTCGAGCATACAAATTCAACACTGTTTTCGCAGTAAGAATGATTTGGGTCATAAATAGTCACTATATGTCTATTGAAATTATAAATAGAATGAATACATTATTTTGTTTATCAATAAGTAGAAAAGTAGTGAAGTACTGATAGAAATTTGGTAGAGATATTTATAGAAATAAATCTAAAATATAGGTATTACAGGTAAATTAGCTTGGAGAAATTTTTGCGTTTGTAGTAGTGTATGGTCAGCAAATAAAAAAAAACAACATTTTATTTTTAGTTTTTATTCAAGTATACATATAATATTAGTATTATTAATATTTTATTAGTTCCAAACATTACAAGCAGTGCCGATTTTTACTTCAGTGAAGACGTGTATGAATTAGGTGTTCTCCGGCCAAAAATTTAAACCACGGTAAAAGTGAAACTGTTCGAACGGTTCCGAACACTGCTTTGTGTAGCGCATGTCGCGTGCCGGTCGGCTGCCGAGTAGGTATACCTACTCGGCAGCCGCGATACACGCGACATGCGCTACACAGACCAAAAAGTTTGAGACGATGTAATAAAAGTTTCACTTTAATAACAAACAATAACAACAATAACAAACAATAACAACAATCAACAAATACAAAATTTAACAATTAAACTACGTAATAATTATAATTTTCGAATGAATTAATGTGTGCTTTATGTTCTAACGCTACCAAGCGACTGACGCCGGAGAGGCACCTGCGGACAGCGTAAACTGGTTTATTCTGGTTTTGTGCGTGTTTCCACTTTCCACTATCAAGTGACGATTTATTTATTTGTTTTGTTTCGTAATTATTATGGTCAAATATTAATTACCAAACAAATTATTATGAACACGATATTTTATTGTTTCACGGTATTCGCCTTGTCATTGGCTCAAGGACGTAAAATTGAATGATATATTATTTTTTTTATAAAGTCAAAACCATTTTCTTTAAAACATAAATCAGAGTATTGCTAGGGATAAGTATAAAATTAAATAGTAATGTTAGGATATCGAAACATTTTTTATAGGCTAGAACGATATAATGGAAACGCGCTCTAAGATCTGAGTAATATACACACCACTACATATGCAAAAATTTCTCGAGACTAATTTCACTGTAGGTAACTAGCTGTGCCCCTCTCTTTTATCCCCATTCTTCCGCTCCTATTGGTCTTAGCGTAATGATATTATATAGCCTACCCACGGACATGTATCAAGATAGACTAAGCGAGTGTATGTACTTCCCGTGTCCAAACTAAGATTATGAAACTTACTTGACGCTGGCCTACACTCAGTCCGCGCTTGCAGTTCGCCAAGGAAAGACGTGAAGCTGAATAAAGTAAAATGCCGACTTACGCCGTTATAAACTGTAGAAACTCCACAGCTGTGAGTGGCCGAGTTAGCAGAGATGTTTCCTTCCACCGGTAAGTAATTTTCTAATCAGAATATGCACTATTTATTTTAAAATCAAATAAAGAATATCTGTGGAAAACGATCGTGACAAACACGGATACCAAATCATACGAAATGATTCGGAATACATTGCGGCTTTTACTTGGCACGGTAAAGATCGAGTCGTATGATAACAAGCAATGAATAGCGTCTTCTCATTTTTCTGTTCTCATTTTTCTGTCCAATTTTGTGGTTAGTGATGTTCATTTGATGCAACAGTTCTCGATTCTAATCGATTTTATAATCGAACAGAAAAATGATAATTTGAAGGAGCAAATTTTCAGAAAAAAAGGCATAGATTTTTTTTGTCAAAACTCCTTATTGCTTAGACTATGTTTGTTTTTTCAGTTTTCCTAGTAACCCGAACATAAAAGAAAAATGGATTGATGCAACGGGACATAAAGATTGATTGATTGACAGTTTCATTACTTTCTTTCGATGGCCTCTCTAGTACGTAGTACACGGTAACTCAATGGGCATATGTAAGAAAAAGCTAAAACACATTAGTTTACTTGTTAGAATATTAAAAGGTTTATAAATTTATTTTATCATTCCTCTGTCTATGGTAATTATCATTTTTCTGTCTTGAATCGATTTAGTAATCGATTACGATTCATTTATTTAATTACCTCTTAGACATAGATCTAGTTTGATCTGATTTCTTTCGATTAACTTCGATGGGATAGGACGATACTAGAATCGCCGCGCGAGTGGCGTCCTAATCGATTTAGCGTAAAATGAAATTACCATCACTAAAAAGCGCTCGTGACGTCATAACGCGTCAAGGTCAGTACAAAAAATATGACACGCTTGGTTTTCATACAGATCGCGGTACTTGCGTAGTCTATCTATGTCTGTGAGCCTACCTATAGCCTTACTCGATAAATGGACTATCTAATAGTGAAATAATTATTTTTCCAATCGAACCTGTGCCACAGATTAGAGAATAGTTACTTCCTGTGCCTTCTTAGGTTGGCGGGTTCAAGCAAACAGTTTTAGGTGGTATTATTAGTAGGTATGGATAAAGGAAAAATGTATTGAACTCGTTAAAACAGCAATTTACAAAATTTAAGTCTGTTTATGAAGAAGCAAGCATCGGATTGATAAAATCGGATAAATTAAATCACAATGCTTATCAGATGATCAATTTATCTATATTTTAATCTAGCGAAATATGGCCAAGACAAGTTTTAGATACAGAAATAAGTTGTTGGGAAATATTTCGACAGTGCAACGGTCGCGGTCGTCGACATTTCTCGTCTGTAGGTATACATAAAAAGAAAAAAAATATATAATTATTTATAAACTTGCTAAAACCCGGGTGAAAAGCCTGTCTTTTTCTTAGTCATAATCTATTTGTCACATTTACGCTGAAATTGTTCAGCAGTTTTCACCTGAAGGCCAGAGAAAATTTTTACATATGTATTATTTATGTTAATATTATATATTATATATATTTTCCTTACGAATATTATGGGATTAAAAACAGAAAATGTAGATCCTTTAATAAACGAAGATAGACATCATCCTCCTTTTAAGGTATATATTTCTACACCTAAAAAACGTAAGTCTAATTACAAGATATCTGATTCTTTTAATTTTAGAAAGTGTAATTTTACAGAATGCAAGAAATTTTTGAATAATATAAATTGGAATAATGAATTTAAAGGTTTTATCGATGTGGACGAATATGTAAATAAATTTTATGAGCTACTTTATATTGTAATTAAAAATAATACACCTTATAAAAGATGCAATGTTCACGGAAACGCACAAACTCCTGTTTGGTTCAGTAACGCCCTTAAGAAATGTCTGAGAGAAAAAGAAAAATATCACACAAAATTTAGAATATTCGGTAATCCACGGGACTATGATACTTTTTCTCTTTTACGCAAGCGAGCAAAACGCCTTATCAGAACATGTAAACGTAACTATAAGAAATCAATAGAAGAATCTTTACCCCAATCTACAAAACTTTTTTGGTCTTACATTAAAAACAAAAAACGCGCTTCGTCCGTTCCTCCCACGCTTACTCTGGGTAATCGTTCAGCACGTACAGATATTGAAATAAGTAATATGTTCGCAGAGTTCTTTTCATCTGTCTGGGAAAAAGACTCATCAGGTAATCACATACTAGAAGTTGATAGTGTCGATAGGTCTAATTTTACATTGCACAATATTCAAATAGATAAACAAAGCATAAAACAACATCTTAAAAATGTCGATATTAATAAGGGTCCAGGTCCTGACCGTATATCCCCTTTATTTATAAAGGAGTGCATGCAAGGTCTTGTTGAACCTCTTTACATTATTTATAACCTCTCAATAAATCAAGGCAAATTTCCGACTATCTGGAAAACTGCTCACGTAGTACCTGTGCATAAGGATGGTGATGTAACTAACTGTGAAAATTATAGACCAATTAGCATTCTTTCATGTTTTTCAAAAATATTAGAGGCTTTAGTGTATGATCATTTATTCTTTTTTATTAAACCGGCTATTAGCACGAAACAACACGGCTTTGTGAAACAAAAATCTACAACGACGAATCTTTTAGAATATACAAATTTTATTCATGGGGCGTTAAATAGTCAAGTACAAGTCCATTCTATATATACAGACTTTAGGAAAGCCTTCGATAAGGTTAATCATAGGCGACTACTTGGTAAACTATTCTGCGAAGGAATCCGCGGTAATTTGCTGCGCTGGCTCTCTTCATATATATTAAATAGATCTCAGATAGTTAGAATACTTGGAAGTTATTCTCGTCCTATATCTGTATTATCGGGTGTTCCTCAGGGCTCAAATCTGGGCCCTTTATTATTTGTGATTTTTATAAATGATTTGTGCAATAATTTCTCATCAAATTGTTTACTTTATGCTGATGATTTAAAAATATTTAGAAAAATTTTCACTATAAATGACTGCATTGAACTGCAAAATGATTTGAATAAATTAAAAGATTGGTGTGATACAAATGATATGTTTCTTAATGTAGACAAATGCTATGTTATGGAATTTGGTAGTACGACAGTAAAAATAAAATATAATTACTCTATAAATGCTAAAAATCTGATATGGAAGTCAAACGTACGTGATTTAGGAATTATCCTTGATAGCAAACTCTCATTTTTGGAACATTATACACATATTTATAAATCATGTAACAGATTACTAGGGTTTATTTTACGTTCATGTAAGGGTTTCCGGAATCCTAAATCTTATATTTGTCTTTTTAACTCTCTCATTCGTAGCAAATTGGAATATGCAAGTATGATTTGGTCCCCCTTTTATTTGATTCATATAAAAAATATAGAAAAAATTCAAATCAAATTTATGAGAATACTTTCATATCGGTTTCATCTTAACAAAATGCTTCATACTTATGAGGAAAGATTATCTTATTTTAAACAAGTAAAACTGTCAGATCGTCGAAAAATATTGGAATTAATATTTCTAAATAAAATTATATGTGGTCAACTGTCCACTGCAGCTCTTTCCCAAATCTCCTTTCATATACCACTTAGAAGTAATCGAAATAATCGAACTTTCACATTACCAGTCCACCGCACCCAAAGAGCATATTATAGCACTCTAAACAGAATCTGCACAAATTACAATAAGTTGTGCGAGATAATACCAGATCTTGACATTATCGGGAGTAAACCTACTAGATTTCGGAAATGCCTATTTGACAACCTTACTATGCTGTCGCAAGTCCTTCAATAGATTAGAAATTTGTCTCTTGTAGTTTTAAAACATTTCCCATTTTAAATTACCTATTATCTATTAGTTAGTATATTGATAACTCTTTATTTATGTGTAAGCGATTGTAATTTATAGTCTAGTAGTCAACACAGCGTCTTTCCAAACTATACAAGGCCAGTACGCAACGGTGTGAAACTAATCACGTATAGTTTGGAAATAACTTTTTTACAAAGTTCTTCCAATCTATACAACAGCAGTACGCAAATACTTCCAAATACTCGCGTATACTTTGTAGTGAAGTAAGTAAGAATAGCGCTCCAAAACATACAGCGCCAGTACGCATGCGGACTAATCGTGTATGTTTCGGAGTAAGCGCGGCGTCTCTCCATTGCTCGCGTTTATATTATTGTATTGCTGTTTTGAAATCTATTATTAAAATGCATGTGTATTGTGTATATAATGTACGCAACATTATATACACAATACACATGCATTTGATTTGCACTGATCGTATATTTTTTGTATCGAGGATGCTTGTGTCTTCGTTCCCGACTATTATTACTGCACGACTTACAATTGACAATAGTGCTAAAATGTAAGAATCTAATAAGTCCAGAAGAAGACGGTTGCGAGGCGACGGAGCCCCGCTTCGCGGGGCTCCTATTTTTGTGTAGTTAAAAAAACACGAACCTAACCTAACCCATAAGTAACCCTTATATCTGTTACCTATTTATTTTTCTAAGCTTACCTAATAATATTTTTATTCCATATTTTACTGAATCAATCAAGAAGAATAAAAGTAGATAGATATAGCTGTACAAGTCTTTGATTGCCTATATATTTATTATTTCGCTCAAGCGTAAGTGGTGTTAGCTATATTTAGTTATACATATTTTGCGTACTGATCGTGTATAGTTTGGAAAGAAGAAGCAAGCATCCGCTTTACAAAGTATACACGATCACTACGCAAAATTCGTGTATATATTGTAATAACAAACTTAAAAACAGCATTACAAAGTATACACGAGCAGTTTCCTATGGTTGCGTTCTGGCTATGTATAGTTTGGAAATACGCGTCAACACATGTTATTGCAATAACAATTAGTCATTAAGGTTTAAAGTGTAATAAGTATTGTACCTATATTATTGTTATATGTGTTTGTGTTGCAAATAAAATAAAAATAAAAAAATAAAAAAAATTAGAATAATTAATAAAATGTTTTGCGTTACAAAACTAAACCCTAAGCATTTAACCATAAATCGATTCCTTCTTTCAACCATGTTTTTCTTACAAAAATCGTGAACAAATTTCATAATGAAATTGAAAACAATTCAGTTACGAAACGGCGATATCTTGAACATTGAAACAATAGTTTACACAATTGTTCGCTATTTATAGGCGTGTCGCGCCATACAGAGGTTATAAGTCTTATAACTTATAGGTATATATTTATACAATGTAATATGCATGAGACCTTATACTTGTACTCGTGTAAATAGGAATGGACTCCATTTTCAATATATCTAATATCCATCTCTATGGATCGTGGACAATTTTATATTGAAAATTTTTTAAGCTGATTTTTTGTGATTTTGCGTTATCTACACTAATATTATAAAGAGAAAAACTTTGTTTGTTTGTTTGATTGTACCTAATGAATAGGCTCATAAACTACTGGACCGATTTTGATGAAATTTGGCACAGATAATCTTTAGACCCTGAGAAAGAACATAGGCTACCTTTTATTGCAAAATATGTACCACGGGCGAAGCCGGGGCGGACCGCTAGTTACATTTAAAATAGTAGTCTCGTAAGGATTATTATAAGTAAAATTTTTAACGAAATTGATCTAGCGCGTAACGATCAAATGAGTGTTGTGGCTTTGCAGGAAACTCCATTATAATTGATTGTTTTTGGCGTAAAAGAATACAATAAACGTTACATTGTCAGTAAAAAGGTAGACAATATTATAAGCAAATATTTATTATTACTCAAATATTTTTAGAAAAATAAAATTTCAAGGCTGTATGTGTTAATTTTGAAAAAAAAACGTTAAACGTCAAAGCATTGGGCAAAAACGATTTGTAACTAGGTAGATATTAGGTATTAGCACAGAATAATACCTAACTAATAGCTAGAGTCTATTAGTAAAATTTGTCATGGTTTTTTCAAAAGAGTACAAATGTTATTCGTAGTTTTTTTGGTGTTATGGTTATAAAATCTAAACCGCCTTAGGTATTACAAAACACGGATTAACTAAAAACCGGGTCTATAACGTATTTAAACCATGATCTAAGTAAAAGTTGAAACAAAACATGTTTTTGCGTATAGCCAATGACAATAGAGAAGGAAAAATTTAAACCTCTCTACTAAAGTTAAACCATGAATTTATAGTCTCAGTTTAAACCAGGCCAATTTTTGTAATGAGATGGTATTTGTTTAATCAAGTGCATGCATTTACGATTTATTTTATAGAGCGGTAGGTAATCGAAAATTTCGATTGTCAGGCCATTCGCTTTGAAAGGATAAGGATCAAGTTTCAATCCAGTTTTCGTTCAATGAAGAATGTGATATTAAAATGCAGTCGAATTTATTTTTAGCCCACCTCAATATGCAATATTTTAAAGCCCCGTTACCACTAAGTATACCTAATAATCGGCGGACGATAAATACATAAAAAATAATTTAATTAACAGAAACAATTAATAAAAGATAAAGTACCGTTTTTGAAGACTGTTTTATGTTTTTCATGGTTAAGTTGATAAAAAAATAAGGTGTATTATTGATAATATGCAGATAAGTGTCTTGACATTTTAAATTTGGTCGTATTATGTCCTTAAATAATCCTTATGATTCGATGTCAAATAGTCTGAGGCTATAATTTATAAAAAAATCCTTCATATTGAATTAGAACATTTTAATTATTAAATTTATGATTACATTCGCTTAAATTACAAAGTTCATGTGATGCGACATTTTATTGATTAAGTGGCAAAAATATTATAAAAATAAGCTTCGATTTTTCCAAGTTTTTTTACATGCACTATCACGTGATCAATTCATGTTTTAATATTGAATCTAGTTTATTTAATAAATATCTGCGAAACATCTAATATACAACACTTTTCGATAATATTATCTATATTATGAAGTAGCATTATAAGATGTAATATTTCCGATATCAGACTAAGATAAGAATAACAATTTATTTTTGTTATCTTACCTACCATAGTTTCGTGGTAAATCTTATATATAAAATTCTCGTGTCACAATGTTAGTCTGCATACTCCTCCGAAACGGGTGGACCGATTCTCATGAAATTTTCTGTGCATATCGGGTAAGTCTGAGAATCGGCCAACATCTATTTTTCATATGTACCACGGGCGAAGCCGGGGCGGACCGCTAGTAATAATATAAATACTTTTTATTTACCACAGTTTTATAAAGAATATAAATACATAAAATTTGGTTTTCTCCTTAAATTAATCCTAGAATTTGATAACTTTTATGCTCAGGTAAATATGCTCTTGATCATAGATACGATAAGAGAGCTTAATAACTAGAGGTTAAAATTTTATGGTATTAGGAGCTTGTACACTTTATCATGTAAGTATTATGCAAATATAAGTACATATTTGCAAATGTATGTCCAAAAATTTTGGACATATTCGGTATTCCCAGACCTATTGAATATATATACCTACGACATATCTACGTATAAGAAAATAACCAATATTAGTAAAGTACCTTTAGTCTCTGAGGAGTGTTATTTTTAAACACTGACACGAGAATTACACATACCTATCGTATAAATGTTCATAAACATAAATAAAACATTAACATAGTAGGTACAAAAAATACTCATAATCCATGCGCATTGCGCACGCGCCATACCAAACATTTTAAACTGGTTTGAAAAAAATTGTTCAAAATAACATATTATGTAACTAAGTACGTTTATACTTTATATAACGAAGTTATAATGGTCCGAGTGTAGGTAATATAAATCCGAGCTTAAAATTATTTTCGTATCTGCATTCCTTCTGTCTAGAATTGCTAATCTAAACGCATAAAATATAAATTATTCAAAAGAAAATATGTATATTCAATTAAATTAAGGCCTTGCCTGTTTAAAATATTCTGTCACAATTTTTTAACATAAACAAACCTATAAATTTTCATATGGTTGTTAAAAGCTCTTATAATTCCGAAAGTTTGTAGGTATGTGAATAATTTCTGTTGCTCTTATACAAAACTAGCTGTACTTCGCGGTTTCACCCGCATTGCTCCGTTCCTGTTGATCCTAGCGTGATGATATATACCTATAGCCTTCCTCGATAAATGGGCTATCTAACACCGAAAGAATTTTTCAAATCGGAACAGTAGTTCCTGAGATTAGCGCGTACAAACA
Source organism: Colias eurytheme (assembly GCF_061535395.1). NCBI lineage: Eukaryota > Metazoa > Arthropoda > Insecta > Lepidoptera > Pieridae > Colias > Colias eurytheme. Next base: position 2,975,432 of record NC_142999.1, on the reverse strand, counting down.
AACAAACAAACTCTTCAGCTTTATAATATTAGTATAGATTAAAATAAAAACGCCTATGGATTAAATTCGGTATCCCAGTAGATAACTCATTTGGAATGATTTGTTTATTGAAGTTAAACTTCTTTAGGCGCGTTGAGAGTAAAATTCCAAGGTCGCCACTTGGCAATACCGTCACGACATGCGGAGTAAGGTGTCACGGAAGAATTCTACCATACCCGTGGCCCCGTCGTTGATGCGGCTTGACGGAACACAGTGGGGTTTTGGTCGGTAGGAATCCGACATAACCCACGGCCCCTTCCCCGGAGGCCGTGGGTATCTATGCAAGATTTCCCCACTTAAAAAAAAATGCGGAGTAAGGTGACGATTTTGGGTATTTGAATCTTGCCAAAGAAGTTTCACTTCTGACACGTGTGTTCGGCGCATACGCTCTTTTTAATATTGATCAAACAATTATCAATGAAATAAAAAGTGAAGTCCCATGTCCCCTAGTGGGGTAAGGGGCAAATGTATTATACATCTGTTTCACTGATCGATTTTCTTTAGGGACAAGTAGGTGATCAGCCTTCTGTGTCCTACCAGACTGAGACATTTTTTTTTCTTCGTATCCACTGGCAATCGAAACCCAGGCCCCTCGGTTCTACGCTCACGCGTCAACCACTGTACCAAGGAGGCGGTTGAAGAAGCATTAAAAGACAAGCCAGAACAATTTTATTTCACAAGTTTATATTCCATCAAACGCATAAACTCATAACAATACAAGTGTTATTATCTTTTTATTTCCCCGTTGATTACAAACAAAGTCAATATATATTCCTTTTATTGGGCTATCATGAAATTCATCTAGTATTTGTCTAGACTACTTCATTACTATCTATTGGTTAATATTATTTGAATGTGTATTTTCAATGTTTATGTTGTACTAGCTTTCCGCCTGCGGCTTCGCCCGCGTTTTCTAAGAAAAACCCGCATAGTTCCCGCTCCCGTGGGATTTCCGGGATAAAACCTAGCCTATGTTACTCGTGGATAATGTAGCTTTCGAATGGTGAAAGAATTTTTAAAATCGGTCCAGTAGTTTATGAGCCTATTCATTACAATCAAACAATCAAACAAACAAAGTTTTCCTCTTTATATTATTTATTAGTGTAGATAAAAGAATAATCGAGTAGGTGTGGTCAAGGACTTTTTACTCACTAATTTTACTAAACTACATTTGCTATACATTTTTTATTCTACTAGTTCTCTTAGAAGCACTTTAGAATGGAAACATTGCAAGCAGATCAATCGTTGTTTTTAATTAAATCATTAATTAAATTTTACATTTTAATAGATAGCGTATTGACTCCCTTTGATATATTATATTTTCGGGACATAAATCTATCATTCAAACTTACACGAAGCTCGCTCATTTTAATCGACATAGATAAAAAATTTATAATTTAAAGAAAAATAAGGCTACCCTATACTCAAAAAAATAAAAACCGGCCAAGTGCGAGTCGGGCTCGCGCACAAAGGGTTCCGTAGCAGCAAATATAATAAATTACAGTTAAATCAACCTATCTCAAAAACTATAAGAGATACTTTGATCAAACCAAAAATCGTTGAAAGAGTTAATTAGCATGCATCACCTCTATTTTTTTTAGAATTTTATACCCCGTAGTTATAAAAATAGAGGGGGGGGGACATACTTTTTACGACTTTGAGAGCTGATATCTCAAAAACCGTTCACTTTAAGAAAAATGTTTTTTAGAAAACTTTATATCATTTTAAAAGACCTTTCCATTGATACCCCACACGGGTATGTACATCGAAAAAAAAAATTTCATCCCTCAGTTACATGTATGGGGGGCCCCACCCCCAATTCTTTTTTTTACTATTTAGTGTCATATTTTTGTAGCGGTTCATACAACACATATTCCCATCAAATTTCATCACTGTAGTACTTATAGTTTCCGAGTAAATCGGCTGTGACAGACGGACAGACGGACAGACGGACAGACGGACATGACGAAACTATAAGGGTTCCGTTTTTGCCATTTTGGCTACGGAACCCTAAAAAGACTTTCAATCAAAATATCAATAGGTATATGTCCGCACAAATAGGTGTATTGGACACTAATCCAATATAACAGGTGATTGCTTCGAATTCATAGTTTCTACACCACTGCCATCTTTGATGACTATCTCGTTAATGGAGATTCTCCTTGAGTTAACATGACACTAATCTTGTAGAATAAAGTGAACCGATTAATTGCTGTATTAACTATATTGCTGTTTTAGAGCAAAATGTCAAAAGTCGAAGGTTAGCCACGGAGTTTTGCTATATCGTCGTATATATATCGTGTTAAAAATAAACTAGCTGTTCCTCGCGGTTTCACCAGCATTGCGCCGCTCCTGTGGGTCTGAGCATGATGATATTTAGCCTATAGCCTTCCTCGATAAATGGGCTATCTAACACCGAAAGAATCTTTCAAATCGGACCAGTAGTTCCTGAGATTAGCGCGTTCAAACAAACAAACTCTTCAGCTTTTATAATATTAGTATAGTTAGATATAGTTAAAAAAAAACTCTTTAGCAGGATAAACTCTTGAAATTATTGTTTTGTCACCGATCCTCGGTACCTAAGTGTACAAAGTTGAATAAAATCTCATTACGTACGACATACTATTTATGTATAAAAACACTTTTGGTATAAATCTATAATATTCAAATATAATAAAAAATGCTAACATCCAGACAGAGACAATGAAGTCGTTAATATAGTTCAATAACAAGAAATAAAAATACCCATCTAAATAAAAAAATAAAGAGCGAATTTAAAAAACAATTTTGTTTTTTTGACAAAAAGTAGCCAAAAAAACCTCTACAATTTTAGAATGTGAACGAAAACTATTATTGCTTCGTTTTTAATTAAAACGTTGGTACGGAAATAAACAATAATGATAAGGAATACCGGTTCTGAGGTCATGTATAAGGCCAAAAGGTGACCTCACCTTAGGTTAAGATCAGAGATTGGCATACGCTGTGAAGCATCTGTTTACCATTTTCCATTTGAATTAATCAACCGACTTCAAAAAAGAATGGTATCAATTCGACAGTTTTTTGGCTTTGTTACTTTCGACTTTCGGATGTTTGACTATTTTTTTTGTGTTTGGGTATAAAAAAATATACTTAAAAATCGACAGGGTGAAACAATTTTGATGATATGTTTTTTATTAGAAAGCCTGCCGTGTAGTTCCATAGATAAGTTGTTGATAAGAATGTTCTATATCTGATATTTTTAAGGCGGTTATTTGTAAAAATGTTTATATTGCTTTTACACCTGTTGTTCTTTGTAATAAATAAATTATGTATTAATAAGTTAGTAAATTGCTATTTTGTAATAACTATGTGCCAAAATTGGAATTTTATGTAAATTTGTTTGTTTTTGTGTATTTTAAAAACAAAAAAAAATATTATAAATTATACAAAAGATTAGAAAGAATCAAATGCTAAAAAATATAATATGGTTGTTTTTTAAATGAAAATGGCTCGTTAAACTTTTTCATATCTCCAAAAAAGTGTTGAATGAATATTATAATTTATATTTATTAAGAATTAAAAAAAACAATAATAGCGTGTAATTGAGTCATTAGTTGTATTATTTAGGTGTAGTAAGACCTAACAAAGTTTGATCAAATTTAAATACTTACATCTAAATAATAATATTTTGTAATAACTAAATTCGATAGTTAGAGGAGAGTTCCCTTTAAGGAAATGAGATATTTATTATTTACTTAAGTTTGTACACATATATTAAAATATAGAACTCTGTTTTAATATCTGTGTGTAGAACTCTGAACTAGGTGTGTCCCGCGGTTTTACGCGCATGGCCTCTGCTCCTATTGGTCTTAACTTGATAACATAAAATGTCTGTGGTTCCTGAGATTAGCACGTTCAAGCAAATAAACAAACAAACGAACTCTTCAGCTTTATAATAGTACCATTGGCATACCTAGATGATATTATAATAATACTAGCGGTCCGCCCCGGCTTCGCCCGTGGTACATATGAAAAATAGATGTTGGCCGATTTTCAGACTTACCAGATATGCACAGAAAATTTCATGAGAATCGGTCCACCCGTTTCGGAGGAGTATGCAGACTAACATTGTGACACGAGAATTTTATATATAAGATATTAAATTATTATAACAATTGTAATTTTTTTGCTTGTTGGCTTCGAATGTCTGAACTAAGTTACCATTAGGTATCATTTTTATTACAAACTTGATAAATATAATGTCAGACAGAAATTGAATTAAGTAAAAAAAAACAAATAAAAATAAGATTACATGTTTACCGAAGTCTAGCAAATATTAGGTTTTTAAATATAACAACAAAAGTCTAGGTAATAAAGATAATTTTTAAGGCTCCTGTATGCACCATCGACCACTTAAGATGAATAAAAAACAAATCAACATATTATCACATTTTTAACGATGTTTACAAAACCGAATTTTTCAGTTAATAATGTCTTTTTTTATAATATACAAAAAATATATCAAAAACATAAACGTTATCTTCCAAACTTTTTAATAAAACTTTCCGAGAACAACTATCTGCATGTAAATTAATATTATAAAGATTAGCGTTATTTTGACTCAAACTGGGTTGGATTATCTTGCCTATAATTTATACCAATAATAATATTTACTACTAGCGCGGATTAGCGGATAGAGTCTAAAACCTAATAAATTATATACTAAAACCTTCCTCTTGAATCACTTTATCTATTAAAAAAAAACCTCATCAAAATCCGTTGCGTAGTTTTAAAGATTTAAGCATACAAAGGGACATAGGGACAGAGAAAGCGACTTTGTTTTATACTATGTACCTAGTGAAGTATAACTATGTCACACAATTGTTGAATATGGTTCAATAATAATGTATTATTGTCTTTTGCACACGCCTGATGGTGAAAAAAAAATGACTTTTTCTTTTATTTTATTAGTGTAGAAGTTATCAGATTGAGATCACATTAATTATTAACAAGATTAAGAAAATATAAGAATTGCAGTTAATTTCTTTAGATACCTAACCTTCTGCAAAGAAAATCAAATTCCACAGCCTCCTAAGTCTAGTTATGTTTTATTCTAATGAAACAGGATAATACGTGGTATTTTGTGGAATTTCAAAATTTTGAACAGTTATTATGCTAATCCAAGCGGACACAAATCCAAAAAACAACATATTTTAATCAGATCGGCTTAGCCGTTCTTGAATTATAAGTGGTGTTACTAACCCGTCTCTCTTTTGTATAATTTACTAGCAATTTGCCCTTGGTTAGTGTGATGTGATGTGAAGATATAAAAAAGGCCTTAGATTACTAAGGAAAAATGCACTTTTCATTGCATCAAGTATTTTTTTAATTAAATCAAATAATTGCACTTAAACAAGTAGGTACTTTAGATGTATTATATTATATCTACAAGCCGATTTGAAACAGCATAAAAACAAAATGATATATTACCTATGTCACTTAAAAATAACTTATGTAGGTTTAAAAATAACATATGTAGGTACTAAAGAATAAAGTATCTTTCTGCAGATGAAATTATTTTCCTAATCAGTCCAGTAGTTTGGGAGCCTATTCAAAGTAACATCTCCAAATCGTGGTTTAAAGACACAAAGATGCTTTCTTTTAGGATACAGAAGAATACACTTACCTTTATTTTCACGGCGTTCACTACAAAGTAATTGCGAAGTAAGTTTCTATATACATATAAGCAGGAACAAAAAGTTGTTAATTAACGTTGAATACGAATTATTTAAATTAATATTTTTTGCTTGTTATAAGTGGCTTAAAAGTTATTTGAATATAATATGTCAGTATTTAGAATGAAGTACTATTTAATTTTACATTTAATTTATTAATGATTAAAAGTTCCTCATTCCTTATGTATTAATTGTTATACAATAGTTTTTATGTGTCTATGTATTTTCAGTATATTACTATTTCCCTCTTATTATTTATTGCTATATCTACTACTTAACAAACACAATACACACATATATACAAGTATATTAAAATAATTGATTTCGAACAAAAATAAAACATAAACTTAAATTACAATGACACCCGTAAAAATGAATGAATACTGCTCATTCAGAGTTAAATTTAAGTGTAAAATATGGATGCTTTTGTGTATCTATACAATATAATATCTACATATTATATTAAAGAAAATGAAAATCTATTATAATTGGAGAAATTTTGAACGGATTTTCATTATTTTACCGTTGGATTTGGCTCACCTTGAATTATGATAATTACTTTTAAAAACTAACAGAAAATAATCTACATAATATAACAACTAACATGATTATGAAATAGTTTATTAAAGTCGTGTCCTAAATATTTATTTCACAGATCACACGTGATCAAACTTAACATATTATAAAGATCGGTTCCCATGAAATGTTGGACAAACTTACATAAACATTTTCTTTAAAATTTACGTAAGCAAACCATGTGACGTTACACTAACTGCACGAACTTATCCAAAAATATTGAGATAATGATTCATTTAAATAAAATAAAAAAAAGAGCGTGTGTCACACGTGTAAGAAGTGAAACTTCTTTGGCAAATGTCAATGATACCATCTAATCATCATATAATCGTCGCCTTACTCCATGACGTGATGGAATTGCCATGACCTTGAAATTTTACTCTAAATGCGCCTAAAGAAGCGTTTCACTTGAAAATGGAAAGACAGTAAAGTACCTAACTAGTTTTCTAGTCATAAAGTCGATTTTGTAATCTGTTAAAAGTCTATTAGTTATTTCTAAAAACAAGGTTGGTCAAAAACATTAAACAAATGGTATTACTACTTGTTAATTGTACTAAAAAATAGACATAACGTAACCATATTGAAATTAAAAACAGTTATTTTTAGCCATTCTAAAAAAAGGCACTGGAGCGACACAGTATGTAAGAATAAATACGAGTGTAAATTATATTAAGTACTTTGATAATAAATTATAGTAGTTTTGTTTATGTATTTTTAGTTAACGAGGTCTGTTAATGTAGTAATAAATTCAAATGATGAAACTAAATAAGTAAAAATTAACATACGTGATACGTAGGTAGGTTTTTTTTGTCGGTAATGCAAGCAAACGAGCGGGCGGGTCACCTGATGGAAAGTGATGCCAGTCGCCCATAAGCATTCTCGATGTTAGAGCCACCGCGAATGTGTTGCCGGCCTTTGAAATATAAATATTCCATTACATACAAGAATATTATATGTATACTGTGTATTACATATAAGAATATATATGTATAATGTGTATGTTAGAATCACTTATCGAAGGATTCGCCCTTTAGACAAAAAGTTGGGTCAAAATCAATTTATTCCACGTATTTTTGTGACACATTACTTATGAAATTGACCCTCCTTTATCTTATAATAAATAGGATCTAAGTTTTTTGTACTTCTAGTATTTTATCAAGGATTCCTATTTTGTGAGACTTAGGATCGTTTGCTTTACTCAATTTCTTTAAATTTTGAGGTTATGATATTTTAAAGTAGTAGCTAGCATAGTTATTTTATAATATAATACAGGGTGTCCAGCAGCAGATTTCAATGTTTGAACGCTTCTAGTTTTAAAACGCGACGTGCGAGGGGGACGCGGGGGGTGTCATTCAGCGCGTGAGCTCTGCGGATTTTTAAGTCGCCATAGAGCAGTGGAGCGGAGAGCATCGCGCTTATGCTATTGAGGCATACTTTTCGGGTGATTTCGCTGGCAAAAACACGCCGTCGGTTTAATAACCATTATCAAATTCATCGTTTAAGAGATGGACCTTCGATAAATTTGATACAGTCGTGGCTAGCAAGGTTTAGGGCTACAGGTTCAGTCATTAATAACCCTAGGCCGGGACCAGCACCATCAGTATCCACGATAGAAAACATTAAACTTGTTATGAATTCTGTAATTGAAAATCCTCGTTTATCACTTCGCACACGTTCGTCGATATTGGGAATTCCTAAATCGTTTTTCAGTTCATTATGTGAAAAAAGGTTAAGCTCCATCCATACTAAATTCAGATTATTCAAGATTTGCTACGGCTCATACTGCTAATGTGTCAACGAATTCAGTGCGGCAGTTATTTCCTGAAAAGCACATATCCCGAAACGGCACCATCCCGTGGCCACCCAGGTCACCAGACCTAACTAGTCCATGTGACTTTTTCTTGTAGGGCTATCTAAAAACTGTGGTTTACCAATCAAATCCAACAACCATAAGACAACTGAAGGAAAATATCCGGGCTGAAATAAACAGAATTCCCAGTTCCCTTTGCAAACAAGTTTTTCTCAACATGCGGAATAGATTGAGAAGTGTGTGAGAGTAGAAGGGAGGCATTTGGAAAATGTAATTTTCAGAAGATAAAATCCGCACTCGTCTTCTTTTGACTTTAATAAAAATATTTTGTTTAGAAATAAATACTCCTTTTTTTACAAGCCCTCAAACATTGAAATCTGCCACTGGACACCCTGTAGTTATGAATTTATGCTAAGCTCAAAACTACTTAATTTAAAGTAATAATATTGTATGATTGTCGTAAAAAGGTTAAAACTTTAACAGGTGTTGTGTATTTTACTTTCCATAAAGTATTCCCGAGGAGTGCAGTTATTAGTTTTGTTTATCTATCAATCGCAGTTTAAGGGTGCTTTTCCACCAATTATGTGCCAGGAATGTGTTTGTAAATAACCAATAGTATCGCTTCAAACGCTAAACGCTTCAAACTTCAAACTAAGGGCGTATTCAGAAAGAAAGCTTGAAACTTATAAGCGCTTATCGGCGCTTGTCATGTTCATATATTTTCCTGCGCGGGTTACCAGCGCTGACATGCGCCGATAAGCGCTTATAAGCGCTTACAAGTTTCAAGCTTTCTTTCTGAATACGCCCTAACAGAAGCGAATCGTTTATGGTTCTCGCTATTGGTTATTTACAAAACACATCCTCGCACATTATTGGTGGAAACCACCCTTAAACTGCGATTAACAGAAAGTTTACGTTTTGTATCGAAAATTTGTGTTTTTCAATTCCGTTTTCGCTAGATATTTCTGCTACAAGTTAAACAAAACTATTTCATAACATTTTAAACGTACTTTTTTGTTGCATATGATAAACTTACATGACCATGAATTATTTTTTTATAATAATGCTAAACTAAGTTAAGTAAATAACCTTGCATCTATTTTGGGTTTTCATATATTTAAATCATATTCTAGTTTTGAATGAGTTATTTATGTAAATTTTTGTATGTCATGACGAAAATATTTTTAAACTAAAACCACTTACCGTGATAAAACCGACGTAAACATTTTTTTACGCGAAATTATGTTTAGATTATACAGTGTGCCCGGACATGACATACCGATATTTGAAGGGGCTATTCTCCAGGTATTTTTATCGACAATTCAACCCCTCTACAGTCCCCTACCTCACCCCCCTCAAAATGGTTTTCGAATTTTTTAAAGTATGTTTCATCACTCTTATCAATTAAATTTGTTTAGTGGTCCCTAGAATAACTTGTTATTGTTCAAATAAAACCAAATTTAGTATTTTGTGACACTCACTTTCGAAGTTATTACAATTTTCATAAATTCACTATCCGAATTGATAGGTTTGCCATTTTGAGGGGGGTGAGGTAGGGGACTGTAGAGGGGTTGAATTGTCGATAAAAATACCTGGAGAATAGCCCCTTCAAATATCGGTATGTCATGTCCGGACACACTGTATATGCCAGTGTTTATTATATATTTTAAACCACCTTGAAAACACATTCTATTGAATTTTATATGCCTACTATTCCTTATGCTGTTTCCTATATGTTTATGGCCGTTCCCAATATTCAAACTACGGTTATAGATAGACAGCTATCGGAGATAGCTAGTAAGGTTCTATCTATCGTAAAATAGATACGATATTGAGAACGGCCATTATTGGCTGACAGCTGTCAAAACGTTATTGGGACGCTTAAATAGACCTCTAGTCTCTACTAAGCAGTTAGTCCTCCAGACGATAGATAGCGATCAGAGATAGGTTAGCTTATCGCTAGTAAGATTATTGGGACGCCAAAACAAAAGATAGATTGCATTTTCTATCTTTAGTAGGGTCAAACCGAAGATAGATACGATATTGGGAACGGCCATTAGACTACCTAGCTGTGCCGCGCAGTTTCACCCGCTAAATCCGCGCAGGTAAATATAGTATTTCTATAGCTCATAATATGTATATTAATTTGATGTCTATATTACTGTAAAGTTTCAACCAAATCCGTTCAGTAATTTTTCGCGAAAAAGTAAAAAAACAAACATACTCACAAATTTTCACTTTTTATTAATTAGTAAGATAATTAATCTCTAATCTTATAATCCCATGTATTATTTTACAACGAAACTGTTCCGGATGTTTGCGAGTCATTTATCTTTTAACATGAAGTGAAGTTTCATTTCCTATAGGTACCATAAAAAGTGTAGTGATTTGAGAATAAACAAACTGTAACATATCCTGTGTTGACTGTTGAGGTCAATGACTTGATATAAGAAGGTTCAAAATTATTGTATCAAGTTGAATAGATAATTTAAAAAGTAAGGAAAAGTACTTACTTTTTACGAAATGTACCTAGGTACTGAATATTTTCAGTTAAAGTAAGTAGTTGTTTATTATGTATGTAATTGTTAAAAGTTTTTTAAAAGTTTTGTTAAAGCTCTTTATAAAAACACTAGCTGTGCCCCGCGGTTTTAAACGCAGCGTTTTGGTCCTGTTGGTTTTAGCATGATGATAGCCTATAGCCTTCCTAAACCTCTTAATAAGATAATAAACAATTTTTTTATAAACAAGAAGGAATCAGGTTCCCATTTGCAATTCATTTCCAACACCTTTATTACCATAAATAGGCATATAACTTCTAATTTAAACGTTTTTTTATGATAATTGATAATATTAAAAAGATATATAAACTTGATAAATGTAAAATATAAATCAAACGTCTCTTGCAATATATTTATTTAAAGAGTGTATTGTTTTTAATTTTTTAAAGAAATATTATAATACTAGATTTCCGCCCGCGGCTTTGCCCGCGTTTTCAAAGGAAAATCCGCATAGTTCCCGTTCCTATGAGATTTGTGGGATAAAAACTATCCTATGTGCTAATCCAAGCTACTCTCCATGTGTGTGCAAAATTCCATGAAAATCGGTTCAGTAGTTTTTGCGTGAAAGAATAACAAACATATTACATACTCACAAAATTTAGCGTTTATTACAATATTTAAGTAGGATGACGCCGGATTCTATTTTTACGTCTCTACAATATTCAGACTTTACACATAGTCCGTAATTCCTTTCAAGTATTAGTAATTTACTTAATAAACTGTAAAATACGTACTTTTTATAAAATGTAGCAAAAGAATTATTATTTAGACGGTAAAATATCACCTTTTTTGAAATCTCTTGGTCTTATTTAAACACAGTCTTTAAACCAGGGATCTGTCACTTTAATAGTTGTCTATGTGAAATACGACAAAACCAGATTAAAGATAACCCGCGCTTAAAGTTAAACCCTGTCTTTTGTGGTAAGACAGTCTAATTTTAGAGAACTACTGTTAACCCAGACGAGTGTTAAATGAGATAGAAGAAAATTAGCGTAGTAAAGCAAAACTAGTTATTTTGAATAACTAATAATGCCATTAATATTACATGTTTTATAGCCAATATTAAACGAAATATCATAATAAATTTCTATAATGTTTTTCTTTAACGTGTGATTATGATCTACACAAATAAATATTTGTGAAACGTTTTATTTTAAATTGTTTTTTTTTACGCAAAAGGCTTTATGAGAAAGTAGATTTTATGAGATTATTTTTTTTACAAAAATCTAAACTGGACTCCATCTAACTACAGATTAGCTGTACTTATTTATTTATTTATTTATTTATTTATTTATTTATAACACTTCATTGTACAAAACAATATAGGAAATTTGGTACAAATTAGTGAGGTACAAAAATTTTGCACAATAGGCGGCCTTATTGCTACACAGCAATCTCTGCCAGGCAACCTGGTAGGAAAGGAAATTTGAGAAGAATAAGGATAGCGCAAAAAAGAAATAAAAGAAAGAATACTATACTTATGTCTAAATTTTTTTTATATTGTGGAGAAAAGTTAAAAGTTTATGTTTTATACTTTGTGGGGAAGATTTTAATAAATGTATGCTTAAATAAAACAGTTGTTGCTTGAATCGTTTTCCCTCGGGTTTTATAAAGTTCGACGCTAATGAGCATTCCAAACCGCTTGTGTTTCTAACTTCAAGTAGCTTTATATTCAAACTTTATGAGAGAAGACAGGAATAAAATCTTCTGTATGTTATATGAATGACATTCATAAGCGTAGCGTGCCTTGGCGGGGCCCCGTATAAAAATTTGTTTGGGGGCCCTTAGGAAGGGTATTAAGATTTCTCACAAAAGCGCACGTTGGGGGCCCCCTTGGTGCGGGGGCCCCGTATAATTGATACGGCAGATACGGCGGTAGCTACGCCCCCTGATGAATGTTGAGGAAATTGCGATTTGGTATGATTTTCTAGTAATCGTAGTAGTATTAAATCGTAATAAAAGTTTCTAGTAGCAATGACTGAAGAATGAATGAAGTATGCGATATAGGCATAAAATTGTTTGATTTTAAAAAGTATTTTTATAACAGCATTTATTTACCACAATTGATTATTTGTAAGGGAAATTCAAATTGGCAACGAATTCATTTTATATTAATAACTTTACATTAGAAAGAAAGAAAAGTTTGTTTATATTTGCAAAACATTACAAAATGCAAAAGTACTTAGTAACATTACAAAAAATCTAGCTAAGAAAGCTATCGATATATTTGATACCTATGTCCGTTCCATACAAAACCTTCTACATGTATTGAAATATAATATAGGTAGTGCAATGTAAATATGTATAAAAGGGGTGTGAAGCTCAGAAAATTGCTTGAACTTGACAATTCTGATACACGTGGTGCGATATAAAACGTTCAATATTACCTTTGAAATGTAAATACTATAGGTATTACATACTATACGTTCACGTGGTTTAAATTTACAATAAAGTAGTGGATATTGTTAGTTTAATGGCTTGGTAATTGTGTTGATAAAATAAGCAAGAATTATTAATTAAATAAATAAGAATTTTAAGTTTATAGTGCGGAAGGAACTTACATGCCGGAAATGTAAAAAACATATTCAAAAAAATATTGAAATCAATTAGGTAGGTACACATTGAATTTCTAATTATCTAAAGAGAGTTTTATGAGCATCTATAAATATGTATATCTAAATTTTTAGTTTTTACCAATGCAAACTGAACTAGAAATGAATAAAAAATAACATTTTTTACGCAACCTGCACAAAATCTCGAATTCCAATCTGTCATTGATCCCCAAAATTGGTCCGGCCGCGGCGTGTACTTCAATAATCGAGTACAGGGAAGTAAAAAACAAAACCTTATTATACGAAAAGTGCCAAACCAGTTCTAAAGACTTGTTGGTTCACTCGGTTGGCCGTGACTTAGCCGTTATTCTAAAAATAACATAACATTTTGGTACCGTGTGTATTTTTAGAACTGGTTTTCGGATACACTCGTAATGATTTGTGAGTGGTTATCTTTATTTAAATTCAAATTCCAATTATATTTATTTGCAAGAATGTAGTTACAAATTATAAATGTTTTAATTACAATATTATGTGGCTAATACATTCTACCCATCAATTGGGTGTGCAAATATTAAAATAGAAAGTTAATTAATCTAATTATTTAAATGTACACACAATTCAATTTTCACAATTACACGAACACACTACAATTTACACGATTATATCACACACCATTCAGTTTACACTACTATTTGTACCTACTATGGTGATTGTATATGTTGTGATTTACCTATATATTTTGACTAGCTGTGCCACGCGGTTTTACTCGCATTGCTCCTAATGGTCTTAGCGTGATAATATGCCTATAGCGTTCCTCGATAAATTTACTATCTAACAGTGAAATCATTTTTCAAATCAGACCTGTGGTTCTTGAGATTAGGATTTCTTAAGCGTTATTACCTATGTATACTAAAACTAAACAGATACATATAATAAAGCTGAAGAGTTTGTGTTTATTATCTTAATATATATAAATCTCGTGTCACAATGTTTGTCCTCAATGGACTCCTAAACCACTTAGCCGATTATAATAAAATTCGTACACCATGTGCAGTTCGATCCAACTTGAGAGATAGGATAGTTTAAACATGTAGGTACCACGAGCGAAGCCGGGGCGGACCGCTAGTATTTTTATAGATATGTAAAACCAAGTATGGTGTTTGATTGTATGTTCTGATTATTATATGTGTTTAAATTCAAGGTCACTATCGTGGTTGAAACAAGTGTGACTGTTATATAAAAATATCAATGATGTGTCCATACATCGATGAAAATTAGGTATAAATTGCAGCTGTAATAAAAAGACAAACTCAAACTCAAACTCAAACATTCATTTATTCAATTAGACTACTATTTAGTAGCACTTTCGAATCGTCATTACATAGTATTTTTAACATTTACCAACAATTTTAAATAGCATTAAATCGTTATAACAGCTTGTATAAAGAAAATACACTGCAAATCATCATCTATTACTATAATCTCAAAGCACAATTTTCCTAAAAGCCAAATGGAAAACATAATTTAACATGATCAAGGTTATATTTTTTGTGGGAACATATTATTATTTCGACGCATAGATATCGAGTACTTACCGTAAAAGGTACCCATGTCAAATGTCCAATATATTATTGAATTTGTGTTGATATACGATCTGCATAGAATAATATTTATAGCCATACCTATACATTTTTATTTTTATCAATGTAAACTCAATGTAAGCTTAGGGTCCGGGCTTTCCTCGCCTATATTTATAGGAAACTAGCGGTCCGCCCCGGCTAGCCGGGGCGGACCGCTAGTTATATATAAGAAGAAGATAAGATTCCAATAGCGATGGGATATTCTACCCCGTTAAATAACTTATGTCAAACTCTAGACTCCTAACTATCTCCAGACACAAAAATCATATCATATAATCGGTCAGTTGTGACTTGAAAGAAAGACAAACATACACTCTTTCGCATTTATAATCTTAGTAAGAAATAAGTAGTAGTATATCAATAGACAATTTATTATATCAATGGCAGTCGAATTCACAGAAAAAAAGCCCATTCAATATTAAAACATTCTTAAGTTTTATAACCTTAAAATGCTTGCTTGTACAAAATCGCATTACGGCATTAACAACAACCAATGCTATTTTTAGACTGAATGGTAACCAACTTTTACTTGACCTGAACTTATTTTACAAGTATTTAACTTATCTTGAAGTTATTTTAATACCGTAATATAAATTAAACATTAAATTCCTTATCAGTTAATTCGTTTGTAATGTCGTCATTTTATAATAAGCAGAGTATTTTCGTTCGGGGCAATGATAGTCTCAAAATGGTCTCAAATATTGAGGACAATTACTATTTTTGAAATTAGTAACATATACCAGTTTGAATGGTGATAAGAAGTAAAAAAGGAAATTCGCAAAAAAATTGCATACTGACATACTTCACATTCCTACTACATTATCTAAGAATAGGTACATGTTATTTTATGTATAGTGTAAGAGAAATGATGAATGACAAATTAAAGCTTACATGATTTTTATTAAAGACTTTTAGTGCCTTTTCAAACGCGATTAATACATTTATTATCATTGAAGTCGATTTGAACATTGAGATAAAAGCGCGAGGAAAGTAACAAGTGTTGCATGCCTTGAATATGAACAAAAATTGTAATAAAAAATCTTAAATATAAAACTACCTATTCTCTTGTTAATTACAAAATACTTTTATATTTCTCACTTGTGTGGAAATATAACCATTTTTAATAGATTTAATAATATCAAAGATAAAGCGTCTCACATTCACTCTTTGTCTTGGAAATCTTCTTATACAGGGTGTCCCAAAAAGTAGTGATGAACGCAAGTTGGGAGGTAGAGGACCTAGAGGGCTATCCGAATCACCCCCATGTATGTTATGCGATTTTTCGTATTTTCGGAGTTATGACGTTTTTTTCAATTTTTCTGCTATCGCCGAGTACGATGATATTTTCACTCAAGGTGACGTCAATTATTGCGGAATATGCTTGATTTTTTTTTTGTGCTAAGCTGAAAGATAGGCCAATTCAGTATGGTAACATTTACTATAGTTAGAACTTTGAATGGAATAAAAAAAGAATTAAATGCCAAGAAAGATAAAATTACAGAGTATGTTCACCACTTCAAGGGCCCGTAAAAAAATAAAATCACATAAAAAAAGTTTTCCATTTGGCTTTTAAAAACTTGCTCTATCTATCAGGTAGCTACCCTGAAAATTTCATTTTATTATTCAGAAGGCTTCAATAGAAAAATTTAAATCTAAATGAGGCAAGTGAAAAAATTGAATTTACATGATGATTAATAAAAAAAAAAAAAAAAACCAATAACAAGGTGTTTAATTACCAGAAATTTTTAAAATAACCCTGCTGTTGCTCAGTTCAAGTGCGACATCACCGTAAAAAGTTGTCTTTTAAATATCTGAATGCCCTTTTATCATTTTTAATGGTTTCTTCTGCTACTATGAATTTCGGGGTTATTTCGTCCAAATTATGGCAGTATCTCGTCTTTGTAGTATCTCCACGGAAAAAAATTAATAGGGTTTATGTCCGGGGACCGTGGAGCCCAGGCTAAAGGGCAAAGATACCCTGAAAGATAGATTGGTCGTTGCAGCCTGCGCATGCGCCGGTGACGCCTGCCTTAAATCCTGGCCTCCACGGTCCCTCGACCTAAACCCCATTGAATTGTTTCAATGGGGATACTAAAAAGACCTCGGCTACTTGAAAGAATGCCACAATTTGGACGAAATAACCCTGAAATTCATAGTAGCAGAAGAAACCATTAAAAATGATAAAAGGGCATTCAGACATTTAAAAGACAACTTTTTAAGGTGGTGTCGCACTTGCATTGAGCCACAGCAGGGTTATTTTAAAAATTTCTGGTAATTAAACACCTATTTAATAGTTTTAATGATCATCATGTTAATAAAATATTTGCACTTATCACATTAGATTTCAATTTTTCGATTGAAACCTTCTGAATAATAAAATGAAATTTTTAGGGTAGCTACCCAATAGATAGAGCAAGTTTTTAAAAGCCAAATGGAAAACTTTTTTCTTGTGATTTTATTTTTTTATGGGCCCTTGAAGTTTTGAACATACTGGATAATTTTATCTTTCTTGACATTTAACTCTTTTTTTTATTCCATTTGAAGATTTAACGATAATAAATGTTACCATACTGAATTGACCTATCTTTCAGCTTAGCACACAAAAAAAATTAAGCATCTAGCGCAATAATTCACGTCACCATGAGTGAAAATATCATCGTACTCGGCGATAGCAGAAAAATTGAAAAAAACGTCATAACTCCGAAAATACGAAAAATCGCATAACATACATGGGGGTGATTCGGATAGCCCTCTAGGTCCTCTACCTCCCAACTTGCGTTCATCACTACTTTTTGGGACACCCTGTATATAAAAATGAATCGCAAAATGTGTTGGTAAGCGCATAACTCGAGAACGGCTCAACCGATTTCGATAATTCTTTTTTTATTATATTCCTTGAAGTACGAGGATGGTTTTTATGTAGAGAAAACGTAAATATGTACCACGGGCGAAGCCGGGGCGGACCGCTAGTTTTTAATAATTTCATACATTGAAGAAACTATCTCATGCTGTCTAGCTATTTATAGAACCTATTATAATTTAGTTTTATAGAAAATTATATTACTTTGACCTTTAGTTGCTATAGTTTTTTTGTCTTTACTGAGCTCATAATATTTGTTCGTCACGACTCCTTTGAGGAAAAAGTCTAGTGAATATTATTAAAAGAAATACATTTTACTCGTTTGGATTATTTATTAGTGCAATTTTATTTCATTAATTCACTTTTATCTCCAATCTTAATTACGTTAATGACTACTCATTACATAAATTTATTATTGTTAATAATTCAAACGTATTAGATGTTCGTTGCGAATATAAAAACCGAAAATCTTTTATTCCACTTACATGTGGATCAAATTTTTAATTAATTTACCAAGCATTTTACGACCACCGCTCTTACGTTTATATTCCCAAATTTTAAACTTTATTTTTCAAACAGATGACGCAAGGAATAATATTAACCATAAAAATGAGATAAATTACTCGTAAAATGACAGAGGAGATCGTGAAAACGATTCTCCCGTCATATTTTGTGGAAACGTTTAGAAGCAAGAAGAAATTATGTGCGAATCCAGCGAATTTTAGAAGGAGACGAGAAATTATTCGAGTTTGTGATCAAAATGAAGTCATGCAACGCAAGCGTGTGGACAGTGCTCAAACATTCGAGATTAAAAAGACTCTAAAAGGCGTTAAAAACTTAAAAGTATCAGTGTTGTTATCATTCCTCGTTTTCTATGTATGTGTAGTAAATGTTATAACAGTGTGTGATGTTAGTATTAATAGTAGTGTACATAACAATAAATTTAAAGGCAATTTCAATTTAAATGATTTGATTGCGAGCAAGCTACGTGATGCTAAGAAAGCTTCTAAGGAAGGTGTACAAAATGACGATACACTTAATAAATACTCTAGCTCCAATGCATACAAAGTGAAGGATTATTATTCCAATTTGACGATAGGTCCTGATGCTATCGGACTCAAAAGGCATACGTATGATATGTCATGCGCTGTTGGATTTCCGCACGATTTGGCATCACAGCCATTCTGTGTGAAAGAAACTAACTTCAATCTGAGACCAGAAATGCATCAATTTCACGACAAAATTGTGAAATTGGGTGTTTTATTACCTGCTGATCCGGGTGATATGTTTTCATTGGCTAAAGTACTGCCGATAGTCGAAATGGCTATACCGGCGTTAACTAAAGAAGATGGACCTCTGCCTGGCTGGAAAATATTAGTCGATTATAGAGATACAAGATGTTCGTCAGTAGACGGACCCCTTGCTGCTTTCGAGTTTTACGTCAACGGTTCCGCTGGTAAGTTTTATTTAACTTTTATTACTTAAAGGAAACGTCCTGTTGCTAATGAATCTTATTATAAATGCATTGCTAAAAATACGTTCATAATATTTGTGTTACATTGAATGAAGTAATATTTTAGTTTTAATTGTGTGCAAATCGCAAATGTTAGCATTTTAGTTGGTACAAAAAACGTATACCAAACAAGAAAGATATAAAACGGTTCCTTTGTAAATTGCTAAAGTTCATACAGTCTTTGGAACAGTATTTGAGTTACCAACATTTGCAGATGCCTTCATTGGTCCGGGATGTGAATACGTAATAGCACCAGTGGCGAGATACGCTGGTCTTTGGCGGATTCCCGTCATCACGGCTGGAGCTCAGGCCGAGGCTTTTACCTACAAGCATCCAACATACATGACTCTCACTCGAATGATGGGCAGCTACACGCAAGCCGGCGTGGCCATACGGAAGATATTCGAGGTAAATATCCATGAAGTTGTCTATCAGTGTTGTGGCGTATCGTTGTTGTACTTTAAAATATGTTTCTGAATTATTGTGTGTTTTATTTTTGTTATTGTTCCGCTTTATTTGTGAGCCTTTTTTATATTAGCTAGTTAAGGAATCTTCCAACTTTTAAGTGTTTATGGAATGCACCTACTGTCTTAAAATAGTATTATTCATTGGTGTCGATTTATCTTTATCATCAGTGATTATATCTGGCAGGTAATTATTGGATATTTAGGGAGGTCACCGATTTGGAATGCAGCTAATGCCATTTTATCCATGAAGTTGTCTATCAGTGTTGTGGCGTATCGTTGTTGTACTTTAAAATATGTTTCTGAATTATTGTGTGTTTTATTTTTGTTATTGTTCCGCTTTATTTGTGAGCCTTTTTTATATTAGCTAGTTAAGGAATCTTCCAACTTTTAAGTGTTTATGGAATGCACCTACTGTCTTAAAATAGTATTATTCATTGGTGTCGATTTATCTTTATCATCAGTGATTATATCTGGCAGGTAATTATTGGATATTTAGGGAGGTCACCGATTTGGAATGCAGCTAATGCCATTTTAGAAGACACACGTTTTCAAGGACAATTTTGTTATATAGCCGTGCTATTAATATATGGATCTATTATTATTTATAGGTGTTAATTAATAGAGCAATGAGGGCAACGGATATGAATGTCCTGTTCTAATTATACATTTGTTACATTACGATTGTTGTATTGACCGTGGCAACAGAAATAGCTCTAGAAGTTAGCGCGTAATTGGTATTTAGGTAACGCGAATATTTGCTCGTGAATCGACTTCAAAAATACTCTGAACAAGGACGAAATTAATTAAATTTTTTGGCACTTTTTTCGTTCGATCTGTTATGTTCTAGAAAAAAGTGTGAGACAAGTGTGTTTTTTTATTTCAAATTTATTCGGTTAGGTATCTTAAGGAATTTATTTTTTAAGCTATTGCATAGCTTCTATCGCGGGCCTTGAGCGCGACAAGTAGATATTTTTTTCCAATATTTTTTTTATTGTTGATAGGGAAGCGCTTGACCACAATCTCGCCTGATGGAAAGCTAAGATGTGGTCTAAGACGGTACGCGCTTCCCTTGTAGGTAGGTACCGGTTCACTCTTCGCTTGAAGAATTTTTGAACCATTTTGGAATTAAACCGAACACCCAGTTATTCTTGTACAATAGTGTATAATATACTAGCATACATTAACTATCATTAGAACTAAACAAGTCGCTTTACAAACACGTGCGTGTAATGAGGATAATAAATATTGTATTGTTATTAGTGTAAAGTACTGCGACAATTTAAATAGTGTCTGCCCCCCTAGTCAAGTGGCTTTATCTACAGCTTACGTCAATCTCATACATTCGTAGTCTATTCTATTGAACGCTACGCTAACAGAAAGCCACTTGACTAGGGGGGCTGGTATGTTAACGCTACATTAAAGAGATTATGCATAAAATTAGTACAAACATCTATACCTACTTACTATGTAATATGACGTCATGTTCTTCAAAAATATGTTATGTGTGGAGGATGATGAAGAAGAAGAATAGTCAATATTGTAATAGTCCATCGAAAGGTTAAATATAAATAGAGTTGCCGCTGCTAATCTTTGAAAATAAAAATTCAAAAATTTTACGAAAGTTTTCATGAAAATTTAATTGCAATAGAAATAGTCTCCTATTCTAGTTTAAAAAAATGGTCCGTTTATATAAAATGATATACCTACATACATACTTCAGAAAAAATTTGAGAATTTTATTTGTGATATGTTTTTATATTGAAAAAAACTTTACTGAACAACAACCATTAAGTTCATTTCATGCATCTACTCTAAGCCGCTGTGATAGTTTTTGAAACTATTATTTAAAAAAAAAAAAAAAAAAAAAAAAAAAATTTCTTTATTTGTTTCATAAAATTTTTTACATAATATTGTTACATATGTTGCATTGAACCCCACACTAGGATCCCCTGTGTTGTGAGGCTCAATCTCTTTCATCATATTACATAACAGAACAACAAAAAGGAAATATGTATATATATTTTAAACAAATAATTGCCATTTTAAGTATTGAGAGTGTGTGTGTGTGTATATGCGTACGTGTATATGTGTGTGGGTGGATATGTTTATTTTAATATTCAGTAAATGTTTAAGTTTATATTTTAATCAAGAAATTATGGTAACGAGGTTTTCAGTTTCTAAGTAGTTTAGATTAAATAGCCAATTTATAACAAATTTTTTACAACGGAACTTGGTCATAGGAAAGATATTTAGTAATTTGTTCATTTTGTTGTATAAGTAAGGTCCCATGAATATAAAAGCCCTGCTACCAAAAGACATATTACAGCAATGTTTCCTCCATGTAGGATTTCTTCGAGAGCGCTCGTTCGTTATAATTTTGTTTGGAGCTATTTTATGAAATTTTAGTATTACTGCTAATATGTATAACTGACGCACCGTTAGAATACCAGCCTCTTGATATAATTCTTTGGTTGGATATCTTAGATTCTTTTTAAAGATAATTTTAAGAATTGCTCTTTGCGCGCGCTCAACTTTTATAAGATGACATTTTTTGGCGGAACCCCAAGAAATGAGACAGTAGTTTAGGATAGATTGGCAGAGTGCATAATAAGTCATTTTGATCGTTTTGATATCTGCAATTAGTCTTAGTTTTCTAAAAATGTAGGTTAATTTTCTGATACGTGTCTTTACTAAATCGGTTTGTATATTCCAGGTAAGGTGTTTGTCGATCATCACACCTAGATACTTTATATAGGTAACATTTTCCAGAGCAGTACATTTGCAGTTGGTAGTGTTATTATCACATCTATGTATTGTTAGGGATAATTCTTTCGGGGCATTGGTCCTATTGTTTATGTTAAAATTCATAAGTTTGGTTTTACCTATATTGAGGCTGAGCAAGTTGTGGTGGAGCCAGTTGGCAACAGATTGCATTCCGGTTTCTGCAGCGCTATATACTTCCCTCCAAGACCTGCCATGAAAAATCACAGCGGTATCATCTGCGTAAGCAAAGATCTTTGCCTGGTTGAGTTTAAGTGAACAGAGTCCATTTACGTAGAGAAGAAAGAGGGTAGGGCTTAAAACACTGCCCTGGGGAACACCGTAATTTATTGCAGCGGGAGAGCTATGGTATTCTCCCAAGCAGACTCTTTGTTCTCGGTTGGATAGGTATGACGTGAACCAGTCGAGTGCAGTACCCCTAATGCCAAACAACTCCAACTTTCGCAGCAGGATGGATCTGGACACCGTGTCAAAAGCTTTGGCAAGATCAAGGAAGACGCCCACACATTTCTCCCCGCCGTCAAGTCTCATAGTTATGAAATCTACCAGATTTGTGACGGCATCCTCCGTTGACTTGCCATTACGAAATCCGTACTGATTTACTGAAAGTATTTCATTTTGTTCCAGGAATTTAAGCAATCTTTTATTTATTAGCTTTTCCATTATTTTGGAGACTGTCGTTAAAAGTGATATAGGTCGGAAATTCGCTAAAGTAGAAGTATCTCCACCTTTGTGTATTGGGCAAACATTCGCTAATTTCATATGAGAGGGAACTTTACCAGTGGAAATGCTGAGATTGCAGATGTGTGCAATGGGTGCAGAAAGATCCGATTTAACAAGTTTGACAACACGGCAATTTATTCCGTCCCATCCGGGAGCGGAGTCATTCTTCAGATTTGAAATTATGTCACTCACTTCTGATTCGTTCGTAGGGTTTATAAAAAATGATTTAACAGGGTTTGTATGTGATTCATCCAATTTGGCAGCTAATTGAACTAATTCCGTCTCCGTTTTATTGATTTGCTTCATCGTTTCTTTAGCTAGTTGTTCACCAATATTTACGAAATGATCATTTACTTTGTTCAGAGCCCGCGTAGGATTGTGGTCAGAGCTGAGAATGTCAAAATTGGACGATGTTTTATTGTTTAACTTACAGATATATTTAATTGCATCCCAAGTCTTTTTACTGCTACCTTCAGATTTTTCTAAAAGTCCCTTCTCATATGCGTTTTTTAAGTTTTGTATAGTGTTATTGCAATAGTTTCGGTAGTCTTTATAGCGTTTTTGAATAATAGGATTATCTCTGTTTTCCTTTTTCCTTGCTTCTATGTGCAGTCTATCTCTTTTACGGATGCATTTTAAGAGGTTAAAGGATATCCAGGGTTTTTTAATGCTTTTAGAATTTTTGATAGGTACTTTAACGGAGTGGTTTTTAATGATTTTACTTACTTTTTCTGTGAATTCTTCCAATGCTTCTGAGGGGTCTTTGCAATTGAAGAGTCTGGTCCAATCTATATTTTTTACATCACTTGTAACGCTGTCAAAGTCAATTTTTAATTTGTATTTGGGCCCTTTGGTATGCGCTGGCGCTGGCTCGTCGGAAAATTTTTTACTAATACCAACTAAAACTGTATCGTGATCAGTCAGACCCGATTCGCATACGATTACTCTTGTCAAATGGTTTGTCTTGATGAGAGCATGATCAAGACATGTACGGTCATGGGTAGGTAGCTGATGACCAGGATAAAATCCATGATGCTCAGATACTTCAAGATAATCACTGGCACGACTGTCTTGAGTGTGGGTGCCGATATCGATATTCATATCGCCTATTATTAAACCTGTAGGCGTGGTGCATCTTTGTAATATGTTATTTAAAGAGTGGCAGAATTTGGTGATATTGCGATAAGAGGGAGACCTATAAATAGCGCATATAGTAATTTCGAGGTTTACTCGAATAAGCAGACAATTTGATTCTTCAAACGGTGGTTCTTCGATCATTACTTTGAGTTCTTCTTTATAGAGGATTGCTAGACCATCATTTTGATTTAAATGGTTATAGGAATATCGACACTTATAACCATTTAGATGTACTACAGGAACAGTTTCATTAAGCCTACATTCAGTCAACACAATAATATCTGGTAAAAATTTAAGCCTCGTTAAAAATATAGTAAAATTATCAAAGTTTTTTTGAATACTTCTGATATTCTGGGTTAGGATAATAATTTGAGATTGCAAACTGCCTAGCAGTTTTACACAATGTTCGGGAACATCCGTTTTAAAACTGGAGTAAATCTCAGTGTTGTCAATGTCGTTAAATAAAACATCTTGATTAGCCATTTATGATGATATAAGAAAAAAAAGTGTTACAAAAGAGCGAGTCTCCATATGATAATAAAAATATAGCAGGATTGTTTCTGTTAAAGGTAGGTAAGTACGTTTGTGTGTGTTGTAAATGTGTATTATAAGTGATGTACATCGATTTACAGAATGTAGTAGTTAAAAACAATAATTTGGCAATAAAAATACATGAAATAAAACAAAAAAGACATATTTTAAAAGTGACAGTATTACTAGGAGGAAGAAGATCCGAGTTGATTTTTGGATTCATTTTTAGAAGAAGCTCGAAGTTGACTAAAAGTGTCTTCGTTTTTAACAATGGTATACCGGGAGCCTTCCTCTTTGCGTAGAAAAATTCGACCATCATTAATCCAACAATAGTTATATTTTTCAGCCAGTGCAAAATCTCTAGCAAGAAAGTACAACCTCTTAGTTTTTTTAGTGAGATGTTCAGAGAAATATATTGGTGTAGCTGTACCTTCGAAGTTAAGGTGCGTTGAGTTTAATCGGGAAGATTTATTTTCTTTATTATATAGTTTTGTGCTTTTTAGGAATTTATCCTTTGTAAACGCATTAATGAACTCCACGATGATCGTAGATGTAGTAGAATTTTCCTTTGAGGGCAGACGATAAACATCCCTGACATCTGGAATGGCCGTTTCGAGATTAATCTTTTTCAGCAGAGTAGTGACAGAGTTTAGGATTGCAGGTTTATTTTCTCTTTTTATCTTCGGGACATTTCGTATCTCAATATTTGTTTTCCTAAGGTTTCGCTCAAGGTTCTCATGCTGATCTTCTAGCTGTGCTATTAGTAAGTTTGTGGCTTTTCGTTCCTTCTCGAGGTTATTAATTTTTGTTTCGAAATCACTCATTTGGCTAGACAGAAATGAGAGGGATTTTTCTATATCGTTATTAGTAGTTTTTATTTCCGTAGTTTGTTTTTTTATTTCTTGCAGACTATTTTCGACGCTCTGAAGTCTTGTGCTTATAGGTTTAATCATGACAGTAATTTTTTCAATTATTTCGCATTTTAATTGTTCAAATTTATCCGATTCAGCGTGGTCTTCGAGGCGCAATCTCTTAGTATTAGCCCTTTTCGAGACATTTATGTTTGGGTCGGAAGCCGACAATGACTTCGGAGGATTTATTACTTATAGTATATTTTCCAATAATTGATCGCAGATATTAAAAATGTTTTAATTTCCCTGAATTTTCTTTCAAATACGACTTCGGATTAAATTAAGTACTCGTTTCTACATTTGATATTTTTATAGTTCTTAAAAACTTACACGACCATAATATTATAACTTTTGAATATTCATTTTTCATTCAACCTCTTTGATGCTTCAAAAATCACTTTAATATCTGTAGTCCAAAGGTACAAGTAGGTCAAATTAAAAATTGATCAAAATTTAATTAAAATCGATTGAAAGCTTTGTTCCAGAGTTTCACAATATTTTTCTATTCGGTTACAATTGACGAGGGTTATATCCTTAAGGGAAATGAACATTACAAGAGGATTTTTTTTGATTACCCGCCATTACCCGCTTGTTATTTTGTTGACATATTTGACATTATTATATTGTTCGGGGCTTATTTCTTGTTCATGAACTTTATTTGAACTCGTAATAATTTCTTGTACAAACAAAATAAAAGTATTATTTATTTATGAGTATAGCTAAATAATTATTTATGATATAGTCGTGCCCCACGGTTTAACCCGCATTACTCTGCTCCTATTGGTCTTAGCGTGATGATAGCCTTCCTCGACATGGACTAACTAAAAATGAAATATTTTTTTTAAGACGGACCTCTGGTTCTTGTGATGAGTATGTTTAAGGGAACAAACAAAGAAACTCTTTTGTTAGTAGGTATACATACGAAAAACTTACATCCCTTCTGAATTCTATATTACTTTAATTTTATTATTTGAATGTGTTATAAATGAGCGCCATTGTCTAGTTAATTTGGCTATTTTTTTACACGCTTTATATTAGCTTCACCTGTATGTTTGTAACCGACTTCTTTGGGCGCGATTTTGACCCACTTTAAACGGCCAGATTTCGTTCAAACTTTGTAGATTTATTGAGGACCGATGACAATACACTAATTTGATAAAATTTTTCTATTTTTTAGTTCGGTTTTCTATAAAAAGCGTGTTCTTTAGTTTTTTTAAACTATTATTAAACTCTGTGATGTTTATATGAGAGGGAAATTTTAAATTTCTCGTTATATAAATCCCTTATCATAAGTAAAAAGTTGAACTATTAACGAGTTCTAATTTTAGATCTGACTGATACAATAAAACTGAAATGTATAATTACTTTTATTACTTTATAGGGGTATAAAAAATATATGTTGTCCGATTTGCAGAGCTTACCCGATATGCACATAAATTTTTATGACAATCGGTCAAGCCGTTTCAGAGGAGTATGGGTTCACATGGTGATACGATAATTATATACCTAGATACTAATATACTGCTTCAAATAAATTTTAAATTATTACTATTCCTGTATTTGCTTGAATGTTGTTAAATTTTCTGTTTAATTTAATATATTGTAATATCAATAACATCAAAATTGAACGATCTCTGTAAATAAACAAGGAGAATTAATTATATTTGTTTGTTCAAATATAATTCATTGTGATCTTTTTGTGTTCAGAAATAAATTGTTGTTTCGATGTTTTCATTTTAATTTTCTCCAAATAATTAATTGAAATTACATACTTTGGTATTACCGCCTCCTTGGTACAGTGGTTGACGCGTGAGCGTGGCACCGAGGGGTCCTGGGTTCGATTCCCGGCGGAGACGAAGAAAAAAAATGTCTTGGTCTGGTAGGACACAGAAGGCTAATCACCTACTTGTCCCTAAAGAAAATCGATCAGTGAAACAGATGTATAATGCATCTGCCCCTTACCCCACTTGGGGACATGGGACTTCACTTTATATTCATACATGAAATGATATTATAAAGACAATCAAATAACCTTGAAATTTCATTTATTTATTTATTTCATTTATTCATGAAGATATTCCAATAATACTTATATTTCTAAAGACCTATTTTAAATGGTTTTTACTATGTTAGTTGGTTAGTAAATCTTATGAACGAGATTTGATGTTGGCAAAAATAAAGTTGTTACGGCGTCGTTACTTTTAACTTGACTATGGAGTTGTGTTTATAAAATAAATTAAACTTTAAAACAGTTTTTTATTATTAAGTACCTACCGAGTAACTATATTATTTATAATATTCGTAAGTTTTTGATTTATTTTTAGTACGAGCTTCTGATAGATCTGCTAGATCCTTATTCGTTTGTTTACATTTACATTTTTTACTAAAAACTAAACCGCATTCAAATAGTCAGAACTGGACAAAATATAAATGGGACGAACCGGAAGGCACTATCTTTCAAATAAAAAAGAATTATCAATATTAGTTCACCCAGTCGAAAGTTCTGAGGTTACAAACCCAATAAAAATACAGTTGAATTGCAAACCTCCTTTTTTGTAGTCGGTTGAAAAATAACACGACTATGCCTGTATAACATTCCTAAGGAATTGCATATGAAAATTGTTTACAATCATTTTAATATTTTAATAACATATCGTTTTCCTTATTTATATTTTCAACACGTATCTATGACTGCTGGGCGCTATTGTTAAAACTGAATTAATTATAACACAGACTTTATAGTATCAACATATATATGTAATATCCGTCAACACCTAAGGTCAACACTCATTGCATTTATTACGCAATTGGTATACAATTAGTGCAATGCATTCCAATATAAATGTGCTTTAATCGTTACAAGTTATATGTGATAATGTGTATGATTTATTAAAGATTAGCGGTCCGCCCCGGCTTCGCCCGTGGTACATATTTCGCAATAAAATGTAGCCTATGTTCTTTCTCAGGGTCTAAAGATTATCTGTGCCAAATTTCATCAAAATCGGTCCAGTAGTTTATGCGTGAAAACATACATACATACAAACCTTTCCTCTTTATAATATTAGTATAGAAGTATAGATAAATCTTAAAGACTAGCTCTACGATAAAACCAGGAGCATAACCTTACATCTTTTATTTCAACGCTTTAGGGAAAGAATATTATGGAGGAATAGCCTGGTTCTTTAACGACTTTGATCCTAAGTATCATTCAAAACAGCCCTGTGGTTTAGCCGTGAAATCGTTACACACAGACTTTGGCATCACTATCACTACATTTTATAATACAGAGGCATTTCCCTTTAATTTTCTAATGTATCCTTAAGATCTTTCAAACTGTGCATCAGATTTTGGTGCGATTTTTGACGTGACAACGTCTTATAATTCGATAGAGCCGGCTGCACGTACGAAAAACCATGACTCATGCGGCGTTACCTCGCTCTGAGGCGTTCCAATTAAGGCTTGAAGTGCAAGCGAGAGCGCGGAACGAGCGACAAAGAAGCACAATCGGGCGTTGTCACGTTCAACTATCGTCAGTAAACCGGCTTTACAGACAACCAATTTTTTTACATAGATAGAGCGGTTATCGAGGAGGACTTCAGTATATAATTTGTTTTAGTTAAAATGGGTGAAGACTGGTTAATAATATAAGTATGGAGTACTTGATAAAATGGAGTAGATAATAACTAGCTTAGTCGATAAAATTACACACATATTCGTCACCTCTAAATCCTAACACGAATCGTCCATTAGTTCCCTCTCTGAACCATTTATAGGTAAACGCGTATCGTAAATAAGATTTTGTTTGCCCTTTCAGTGAAACAGGAAATTCGTTTATTGGAGATATTAAAAGCCGTTGTTTATGTCTTGGAAAATAACAAGTAAACAAGGTGTATATCTATCTGGATTTGATATAATCTTGATTTAAATCAATTTTATCGATATAATGTTTATTTTTTTATTTTTTATGTTTAGCCATCAATAACTTCGATCAACAAATCAATTTCTTCTACTCTTTCGGTTTTAACTAGCTGCAGGTAAATAAGAAGATAAATGTAAGAAAATTTAATAGTTTAAAACTTAGAGTGTATTTAAAATAATCTCCAAAGCCTGCTCACTCTGTGAGATCCCGCCTAATGACTTCATACTTTTTTTGGAAAGAGTATTTATATGTTTCTTTGTAATTTGTTAATAGTTATAAGCCATTCTCTTTATTAAGTTTTCCTCGTCAATATCCGTAAAGGCATGCGCTTCTATAATAGTTATGTAAATGATGTATGCAATTAGATGACTTTGTGATGTTATGTGTAATCCTATATGACATTATGAGATAATTGTATATGATTGCCTCATTAAAATGTTACTCATATATCTATAAAGATAATAAAAAAGTCAATATTACGCTAATTATAGCATCCTTCATTGACACTTTTTTGCTCCATTGATTGATATTTATGGACGGAAAATTTTGATAGCGTGGGTGTGTTTTGCTTGAAATATAATGGGACTATTAAAAATATATAGAACTGGATTGGAAATAAAGATTGGATGGGGCAGGTTTTTGATCGAACAAATAAACTTAAAGCGATTTGAAAGAGAAGTATAATGTATTTAATCTAAGCACCAATGACAAGAAATATGATTTGAAAAGAGCAACATTTTCATATCAGTTCTTTTCTGTTGAAACTTCCAAGCGGATGGTTCCTAACTCCTATGAAATATGCTACTCTATTCAAATATAGACTAGCTGTTTACCCCAGCACCCGGGCTATTATTAATTGTACTCGAGATATAATCTCTCCTCTCAAGTTTGCAACTGCACATAGTGTGTAAAATTAAATTTAAATCGACTACTGCAGCTTCTGATATTAAGGAATCCATAGCGGATAAACACTGACATGTAATATTTATTAAGATATTTGAGTAACTTCTCTTTGTTTCAGGAATTCAAGTGGAAAAAGATCGGCATGTTATACCACAATCACGTGATGTCAGCTGGCAAAGGGAACAGCCCATGTTTTCTGACTCTGAGTGCAATCTTCACAGTACTCGGGAGGAAAGCGTACCCACCACCTATTTCCTTTGACGAAACGAATTACACCACATCATCGCTCAAGGAACATCTCCAAGCCTTATCCTTGGCATCCAGAAGTGAGTAGACGCATTTATTAACGCCCGATGTTAATAATCCTAATCCAAAAGAGATAGATAGATCAGTTTTTCAACAGAAACTTCTTTAGGCGCGTTGAGAGTAAAATTTTAAGGTTGCAACATAGCAACGTCACGTCATGAAGTAAGGCGACGATTTTGGTATCTTTGTATCTTGCCAAACAAGTTTCACTTCACTCGTGTACACGGCACATACGCTCTTTTTTTTAAAAGCTTGTCCATAGGCGGGTCCACACAGAGCGAGCAGCCTCGCGAAGCAATTGCTGCGAAAAGCAGCTTGGTCTATGTGGACGTGACTCGGCTGAGGAAAAAGCACACATCATTTACATACAACAATTGCTTTGAGAGTCTCGCTCTGTGGAGAACCGCCTATTGACATGCAGATTAGATCGATCGAAAGATGTACAACAAATAATCGAAGATTGTCGCTAATCTAAGGAGACTCATTATTAACATCGGGCGTAACTATAGTTAAGAATTTATAATGTAATTACTAATTTGGTTTGGATGGAAATAAACGATTGTTTTTAACATGTATTTATGGTGTGGAATTTATTTATAGTTTTATTGTTTTGACCTATTATGAAGATGACCTTGATTGAAATATGGAAATTTTGTTATTACTGATTTACATTATGAACTTGTTTTTCTAGTGTTATTATATTGCTCTATTTTAAAACGCACTAATGTTTTTATTAGATTTTAGTCTGTGTAGGTAATAATTCTGGTTATTATAATAAGGGCTGATTTTTCAATCCTTGGTTAAAACTTATTCGTCGAATAATGTATAAAACTACCATTTTAAAAACGTATTCTAATTGCCCGTATTTGACAGTTTACGTGACATTTTAATATTATCTTGTAATACTTTATTGGACGGATAAGTTTTATCCAAGCATTGAAAAATCGGCCCTAAGTGATTTTGTGTGCATGTCAGTCATATACCTACCGTCTATTTTTTGTCTGGTAGCCGCAGAAAAAAGTCTTTAAGTTATAATATACATTTAGTATTCATGTGTAGGTGTGTTTAAATCGATGGAATGAACATAGAGTTTTAAAAAGACCTAATAAAAATTCAACATCGTTGGATGTCCAGGCCGTTGGCTATTATAATAATAATGTATACCTGGATTCATAAGAAGTTAGTTATCATACTATTTGAATAAATGGCGAATAATTTAATATTTACCTAAATAATCTGTTAAAAGAAAAGTAAATACTCAAATGCTGTACCTACCCTAATGGATTGCATTTATTTTTACTATTTTCACTTGATTATTATATCAATTAG
This sequence comes from Colias eurytheme, assembly GCF_061535395.1. Lineage (NCBI taxonomy): Eukaryota > Metazoa > Arthropoda > Insecta > Lepidoptera > Pieridae > Colias > Colias eurytheme. The sequence continues at coordinate 2,943,160 of NC_142999.1, read as the reverse complement.
AATTACCTAAGTTGAACTTTTAACGTCTTAGTGTATGGACTTTCATCCAAAATCTATCAAATTTAATGCCACAAATATACATTCGATTAATTTGCATTCGATGTCGGTGTATCGCGATACGAGGAAGGAACAAACATAGTTACGACAATGTCAGCAATACGTATGATATTAATATATTTATAATTCTTCTGCTATAATCATTATAGAGCTATTATAGTGTCATTATAGTTTATTACAATAAATAACAAAATACGTAGCAAATACTTCAGATTTAATGAAAAACAAGCATTTGATTGCCCTTCTTCAATATCATCATAAGCCTATAATAGGTATATGTTCCCACTGCTGGGACACGGGCCTTCTATGAGGGTACAGGCCAATCCACCACGCTGGCTAATTGTAGTTTGGCAGATGTCACATGTCGTCCAACTTTTGGTTCATGGACATGTGGATTATGTACAGATAAATAGAAAATCAATGTTACTTGTCTAGTCTCAAACCTGCTCAACACTGTCCTTTGTCACGTTACTAATTATAATTTTACTTCAATCATGATTGATTATAATTGTGTAGTCATCTGCACATACATCTGCATATTTTTTCAATTAAATCGAACTGTTTCGTGATTAGGCAATCCATAATACATGTATATTGTAGGTACATGTCAATTGTTGGCATACACATTTTATCAAAATATTTTTCGAAGTTAGGTGTTTTATTGAACATAAAATGTTTTTTTTTTTTTTAATATTTGGACTGATTCCGCGTTGTTTTTTTAATATTCGTTATCAATCCGCAGTTATTCAGTGATAACAGAATTGAATTTATATTATGCTGGTTATGTATGGAAGTATGATTTATCATAGAGATCTTAGTTATCTCTGAAGTTAAAACTCCTAACAAGTAACAACCAATTAGTACCGCTTGTTAGTATCGTTCCAACATTGATAGGACGTCGACGACAAAAAATCAATTTTTCTTTTCAAATCAAATACTGACTTGTCCCTTCAAATCCACTTAACGATATATCCTTATGGTATTGAATATGTCGTACAGAAGCATAATGCCCTTAAGATTTCAAGGGTCTTATGAAAGGAATAGCTATATTTATGCCCTTCTAAATATTTTACGGTACCATAACGATGTAATGTACCTACAAGGATTTTTATTGTGCAATTAAGGTACTTTATTACGTTGAAAAAACGTAATAAATGAAGACTTGTTTAATCGTTGTTTTTAACTGTAGGTATAATAGGTATTCACTTGTTTTTAAGAATAATTTAATTAAATAATTTCCCGTTTTGAGTTTTTTTTTTCAATTATATAACACTAGCTTTCCACCCGCAGCTTCGCTCGCTTTGTCTAAAACCTAATAAATTATATACTAAAACCTTCCTCTTGAATCACTCTATCTATTACAAAAAACCCCATCAAAATCCGTTGCGTAGTTTTAAAGATTTAAGCATACATAGGGACAGAAAAAGCGACTTTGTTTTACACTATGTAGTGATTATGGTCGATGATCTAGTTATTTTATTATCGCAACCTGCTATTTTTTTTCGTGTTTTAAACAGTTTGGAGTATAAAACGATTTTAACAATAAGGTTTAATATATGAAAATTGTAGCCATTATGAAAAATATTTGATTTTAATTTGAAATATTTATAATATATTATAAACAAAAGTATTGACTTATCATTATGCTCAAAATAAATCTAATAAAAACTCCGTAGCGCGATTTAAGCGGTAAAAAAGTGGAGGCACTTAAACAAAAATTTCCATTATTAATAGTTTGAAGTTCAAGGATCTGTACACAGTGTGCATATTTTTAGCATAGGTATGATGCAAATTTTGCTATTTCATTACATACCTATAAACAAGTTGTGTACATTTTTTTTTCATAATATTATGTGTCGTTTGTTAATTAGGCGTGTCTACACAGAGCGAGCAGCCTCGCGAAGCAATTGCTGCGCGAAGCTCGTTCAATATGCACGCGTTACTTTAGACCCGGTTATTGTTCAGTTAACTTCTTACTACTTACTTTTAATAGATAGAGTGGTTCATGCGAAATAGTTTAGTATTTGTTATGTTTTCTACAAAGCAGACGAAGCCGCGCACAAAGCTAGTTAGAAATATCTCAGTAATAAGACTTTCAATCTTCCATTCGAAAATACTCTCTTTGCTTTATGGAGTAAGCTTTAATTTCATTTACCACGAACTACGGTCGATATCTGTTAGGAATTAGGGCGTTTGTCCACTACAAGGAATTTTACGGTCCGGCATTCCGATTTTTTACGGTCCGGTATGGCACGCAATTAATCTAAATACTAGCTTGTGCACTATACGTAATTTTACCGTCCGACATTTTACTTTTCCCTATTCCGGATGGTTTTTTGAGTTAACGAGTCGCTGTAGGTATAATTGTTTTCGAGTGCCCACTTGCTTGGATTTAACTCTTTTTATTGCATATGCCAATTGAAAGCAAGCTCTTTAGACCGGGAGATACTGACACAAAATTTCGAGTCATTTGTAACAGGATGGCGGTTCTACAGGGGTCTTAGTACGCATTGACAAAAAGAAAAACGATGGCGTGAACGCTGGTACCGGCGGCTTAGTCGCGTGGGCGTTAGTCGAACTCGTCGGAAAATAGCGAAAGTCAAACGATTTGTAACAGTATGGCACTTATTTTTCCTGTAAGTTTGAGGATCAACAAATATAAATACAAAATTTCAAAGATCTATGTGTTGGAAATCTTCACTTATATAAATTAATAATAAATTAAGTTTTCAAGTATGACAGCACTTTTTCCCCCTACTAGAAGTATGGCAAATATAATAATGGTCACATTTTATCAAATACTCTCCAAAAATCCAAATGCAATACTGGTACAAAAAGTTTGGCGAAATAAAAATTTTTTGCAGATTTTCGGCGGTATGGCGACCATTTGGAATCGTCCGAAAAGTATGGCATGGCGATTTTCGTAAATGGCTGCACGACGATAGTTACCTGTGCAAAAGTTAGCCTGGTACAAATGGTTGAATGATTGTTTTATTTAAATCAACACATTCGCGTCGGTATGGCGGGCTGTAAGTCACACCGGAAAAGTATGGCATGACACTACCGCCTACTACTTTTTTATGGGCTATCGGCAAATTCTAAAATTTTTGTGTTACAAATCGTTTGACTTTCGCTATTTTTCCGGCGAGTTCGACAAACGCCCACGCGACTAAGCCACCGGTACCAGCGTTCACACCATCATTTTTCTTTTTGTCATTGCGTACTAAGACCCCTGTAGAACCGCCATCCTTGTTACAAATGACTCGAAATTTTGTGTCAGTATCTCCCGGTCTACTTGTTTTACTTTCTTTTAGCTGGCAATGAGATTTGAGAAGTCGGTATTGTTATTTTATATACATTGACCAAGCATTGACCTATAATTATTATCAAAGTAAGTGTTGGTAAGTTAAAGTTCAAGTGGGATTTAGCTCCTCGTCACCGATTAAAATAAATAAGTGAAACACGCATTTTAAATCTCTTACGGAAGTTTACTTTTTATTATAACGAAGTAATATAATATTTCACCTTCTATATTTTTACTCGTTTCTTGTAAACTGCGAAAACAATCATTTATGATAGCATTATACCGCCATACTTCCTTGAACCTTACCGCACTGATCCGAGTAAAGACGGACAGGTGCACAAGCAATTCATCGGTTTTTTCATGCCACACCGGACCGTAAAAAATCGGAATGCCGGACAGTAAAATTCCTTGTAGTGCACAAGCGCCCTTAGACTGGGGTAGAAGCCTTTGAAAATAATGAAAAGACAAAAAAATCGCAGTCGGATGAAACCCATTAGAAAAGGAGGGGAATATGATAAAAATGTAAGGAAAAATAAATTACGGTCAATCCGAGTTCGGGAAGCGGGAGGGGGGAGCTTTAAAGAGAAAAAAATGGTTTCTCTCGATTTCCGACAAAACTACAAGTCCTATAGAAAAAAGTTCAATAGCAAAGTTGTAGGTAATTAAAAGTTCTACAACTTTTGTATTCACAATTTTTTCACATAACCTAAAAATTTAGGTGAAAAATTCAAAAAACCAAGTTTTTGGTCTTTTATTTCTATCTACTTCAAAATTTATTTTTTTTCTACGAAATTTGGTGGAAACTTACTTTATTATGTCCCAAATACACTGTAATTTATTTGATTGAAAATATTTATTTTTTCGCCTTATTTTGAATTAATACCAAAAAAACAACCTAATTTTCAATCGAAAAGTCACCCGTCAAAATATCAGCTTTTTTCAAAAACTTGGGGTGCCTTTTATTCATTGAAATCTCTACTTTCATATGGTGTAAAAAAAATAAACACCACCATAGTAAATGTTCTCAGGAAATGCATACAAACAGTCTGAAAATTAGCTTTTACTAAATCAGACACACTTCTCGAACTACCTGAAATGTTTTTATCGACATCATTTTGCTTTTGAATATGCTGTAAAATATTAAACTTAGAACAGATAATTATTTTTCTTTTGAAATATTACCGAAAAGCCGATACAAGAGAAGATATAGAGTTCAAGAAGTGTGCCTGATTTAGTAAAAGCTAATTTTCAGACTGTTTGTATGCATTTCCTGAGAACATTTACTATGGTGGTGTTTATTTTTTTTACACCATATGAAAGTAGAGATTTCAATGAATAAAAGGCACCCCAAGTTTTTGAAAAAAGCTGATATTTTGACGGGTGACTTTTCGATTGAAAATTAGGTTATTTTTTGGTATTAATTCAAAATAAGGCGAAAAAATAAATATTTTCAATCAAATAAATTACAGTGTATTTGGGACATAATAAAGTAAGTTTCCACCAAATTTCGTAGAAAAAAAATAAATTTTGAAGTAGATAGAAATAAAAGACCAAAAACTTGGTTTTTTGAATTTTTCACCTAAATTTTTAGGTTATGTGAAAAAATTGTGAATACAAAAGTTGTAGAACTTTTAATTACCTACAACTTTGCCATTGATTTTTTTTCTATAGGACTTGTAGTTTTGTCGGAAATCGAGAGAAACCATTTTTTTCTCTTAAAAGCTCCCCCCTCCCGCTTCCCGAACTCGGTTTGACCGTAATTTATTTTTCCTTACATTTTTATCATATTCCCCTCCTTTTCTAATGGGTTTCATCCGACTGCGATTTTTTTTTGTTTCAAAAATTATCTACTCTAGTCTAGAATAGGATTACTGAGCACCGGGGCTTTCAAATGCAAGTCAAATTGAATTGTTAGGTACTTTCTTTTGATTGAATTGGCTTAAGATTCATTATATTTGGTGTTGTTTACTTCTATTACTAGTAAATGTTGTTGTTTATATTAAAATCGACTAACCATTCTCTACCGTTTTCTTTATATGGCAGATTTTTATAATTTTTCAGTAATATTTATTTATTATTTTTTATTTTAATTTTTATCCATAGTACACAATACACATCAATTTTGTAATGATTGTCAATAATTTGCGCGCTTGCTCATTCAATTAAGGGCCGATTTTTCAATGAATATACTATATATAATACGCTAAAACTTATCCGTCCAATAAAGTATTACACGATAATATTAAAATGTCACGTAAACTGTCAAATACGGGCAATTAGAATACGTTTTAAAATTGTAGTTTTATACATTATTCGACGAATAAGTTTTAACCAAGGATTGAAAAATCAGCCTTTAATCACATGCTTATCTTGTAAATACCTGAGTGATATTATTTAAACATGAGATGTTTCAATAATTTATTTTTGACTATTAAAAATTCACAAAATAATTCGCAACTTCAACAATCCTGCTATACCAATTATATTAATACTTTATTCTTCATAATAAAACATTTCACAGACCATTGAGCATTGTTTTTGTAAAATTCGTGTTGTTTTCATCTTCCAAGAGATGTTTACGAAAAGCCTTATCTAGAACTCCAATTTGCGACTTGTCACGCATCAAAATTTATGAGAATGTTTTTATTACGGAACCCTGTATGTAAAAAACAAATTAAATAAAGTAAAAGTAACCTTTCTTTATTTTCTACTTAACCTTAACTTCTCCCGTACATCGGAAACTGTTAAGAAGTTTTAGATACGTCATACTACTACGGGTAATTAGGAAAACGCACAAAATTAAGAATAATTATTGTTTTGGGAAAAGTACCATGGAAATTTTTATATTATTTTACTTTATCCAACATTACCTACTAATACTTCCGTACAGGTCTTGTGGATACATGACTTATTATTTACGTTCATGGTTCATTTTCACGGGTCATCGAGTCGCTCGCTCGCTAATACATAAAAATAATTATCTACTACTAACCGAATGCAGGTACCGATATAACAAGCATTTGACTGAAGTATGTGTACGCATTTGTTTAAATTTAATAGCTGCCCTATATTTTTTTCACAACATACTTGTACAATCAATTTGGGACCTGAATATTTACCTAAAATATTTTTAGACTCAATGATGCCACTAATGCTTCGTAAGCTCTCGTGAATGAAAATTTCAATAATATTCTCAATGCACTGTTACTTTGAAAAATTTCCCCTCCCGTCCTGTTTTTATAAAAGTTTTAAATATAGAGTTACGCCAACGGAACGTGAACCAAGTAAATGCTTGAAAATGGCAAAATGCTATCTCAATGAAAACATTTATAAAATGGGTGTCAAACTCGAATGAATACTCAATTATGTATAACTAAAGCTGTGCTCCGCTCTTGTAGGTCTTAGGGAGACCATAAATTTATATAAGTAGCCTATAGCCTTCCTCGATAAATGGGCTATCTAACACCGAAAGAATTTTTCAAATCGGACCAGTAGTTCCCGAGATTAGCCGATGCCGATGTCCGATTGGAAAAATTGTTTCACTGTTAGATAGTCCATTTATCGAAGAAGGCTAAGGCTATATGTCATCACGCTAAGACCATTAGGAGCGGAGCACTGCGGGTAAAACCGCGGGGTACAGCTAGTTATGATATATATATATATATATATATAGATACAACTATGTGTTTGTGTGTTTGTTTATACTGTTTGTTTGAGACAGTAGATATTGCTTTGCAAATATATTTCGTACGTGATTTACGAAATTGTATCGGAATGAAATGTAAGCTGGGTTGGAGTGAAATAATAGATGTTTATGTGAATGATAAATTGTTAAAGATAAATTGTTTTTAAATAGACTTTCCTAGTTTATTATGTCAGTGTAGAAACAATACAAGGGCTTTTTCATTTAATTTTCCATGGAAAAAGTATGTTAGTGAACTTAGCAGATCATTTTTAGCAGATCAAAAAAAAAAAAAACGTGAGTTCTAATCGCGTGCAGTTGAGTTCTACAGTTCCTGATACTTTTTAGAAATACTCGCGTAAAATGAAACACTAGAACATTTATTTATGTCATATTTCATCACGCCGTAGCACCATGCCGTAGTATCACGCCGTAGCATCACGCCGTAGTATCATTCCGTAGCATCATGCCGTAGCTTCATGCCGTAGCATCATGCCGTAGCATCGCGCCGTAGCATTACGCCGTAGCATCACGCCGTAGCATCACGCCGTAGCATCACGCCGTAGCATCATGCCGTAGCATCACGCCGTAGCAACATGCCGTAGCATCACGCCTTAGCATCATGCCGTAGCATCATGCCGTAGCATCATGCCGTAGCATCATGCCGTAGCATCATGCCGTAGCATCACGCCGTAGCATCACACCGTAGCATCACGCCGTAGCATCACGCCGTAACACATGCCGTAGCATTACGCCGTAGCATCACGCCGTAGCATCACAGCGTAGCATCACGCCGTAGCATCACGTCGTAGCATCACGTCGTAGCATCACGTCGTAGCATCACGTCGTAGCATCACGTCGTAGCATTACGTCTTAGCATCACGTTAAGCCGGGTCCAGGTCGGGTTTTTTCAAATGTCGTTTGTTAAGGTAAAAACGCCAGAACTATTTCTAAAAAGTATCAGGAACTGTAGAACTGAACTGCACGCGATAAGAACTCACATTTTTTTTGATCTGCTAAAAATGATCTGCTAAGTTCACTTACATGGAAAAAGTTAGAAAAAATCTCGATTGTTATTTTTTGCTACAAATTGATGATATTATATTAAGGCCAACATTTGAATTACAACAATAACATGATGAATATATAGAACCAAGTCTTAGCCAAAATTCGAGCATATTCTGAAACGTATTCCTCACAACTCATTGTATGACTCTTCAACAGTATTATCACGTATTTCCCGCCAATATGAGAAATAAAATAACCAAATAAATTGTTCTATTCTAATTCAAATACCATCTCTACTAGATTTCCGACCGCATTTCGAAGTATAGCTGCTTCTCGTACAAATTCCACCCTTTCAGATGTTGTTATTGCGAATTAGACCCTATCCCCTTATCAAAGGACTTATTTATGTATATTTTAAAATGTATTGAAATAAGTACAGGCGTACTGTGAAAGAAACATACCAGTTGCATTAGAATTAGATTATCGGTCCGCAGTGAAAGAAATATCAAAATCGGTGCAGTTCCTGAGATTAGCCCGTTTAAACAATTATGAATACTAGTCAGCTTTATATTATTAGTTATTAGTATAGATTATATTTATGGGAAGAAATAAATAAAAATTAACAGATTACATGTCATTGGATATGCAAAACTGACAAGTTTCATCATCTATTTTGTTTATAACTAGCTTACCACCCGTGGCTTCGCCCGCTTTGTCTAAAACCTAATAAATTATATACTAAAACCTTCCTCTTGAATCACTTTATCTATTAAAAATAACCGCATCAAAATCCGTTGCGTATTTTTAAAGATTTAAGCATACAAAGGGACATAGGGACAGAGAAAGCGACTTTGTTTTATACTATGTTATATGTAGTGATTGATCTGTAAATGGTCGACATTTTGTTGAACGATAATTTATGAGTAAGTTCAAATTATGCGTATATTATCACAATAAATAAAACTATATACAAACAATTATATTGTCTTTATCACTACAGATATTTGTGAAATTCTGTATACAACCAATTATATTATCTGTACACAGTAACAACCCGGAAACTACGTGACGTGTCAAGGGTTGTACAAACTTTTGTAATGTTATTTTTCTCGAGAAACTTTGTTTATTGAATCCCACTCGGAAGCACGTGTATCGAAATAATGCTTTGTTTTACGAGGTATTTAAGACCTTGTGTTAGTGGAAATATTTTGAGTTGATTAGTATTAGAATAGTTTTTAGTTTTATATGTATGTCGCCGTCTGTTGGACGTTGAGCGACGTTTGTTAAATCAACGTTCGGACTAGTCATTCAATTAAATGTCGTCCTTCAATGAAAACGCTAGTAATTCAATCAAATAGCAGATTGAACAAGATGTCAGTACAGTTAATACTAGTTGTCCCAGAAGACGTTGTTCTGCTCTATTGCCCCTTTGTCGTGTTTTCTTGCCGTAACAAAAACCGTTAAATAATTAAGCTGAATTTGTAGAGCCATTCTTGAGTTTTGCGCTATATTTTTGAATATTTAAAGCATTGTTAAGCTCGCGCACCACGCACCCTCGAAGGTGGACAGCCACCCGGAATAGAAAATATTTGAATGGGAAATTTATAAGCACTTTCGATTGACTGTGGAATTGCTGTTAGCAGATAATATTGTCAGCGATTGGTGGTTGTTTTAATGTAGTTTTTTGTGTGATTTAGTTTTATATATTTTGGTATTGGTGCTATGTACCGAGCGATATGATATAGGTAATATTTAATTGCAAAGCAATGTGGGAACTAGGATCATATATTTATACGGCTATGAAATGTATGTACAAACAACAATATATTACATATGAAGGGAATATATCAAGGTTTTATACATAAAGTAACTTTTTAAGTGAAAAGTTCTTTCGGTGCGTTGAGCGATTTTCTCTTGAGGAAAATTTATGAGTCGGAGCCGACAACTGGTTAGCTTAACTTGATAAGTTAAAGTACCTAGTACTAAATAAGCAAAGAGTACTTCAGATACATAACATTTTTTTCATTCACGTCTGTCTGCAGTTCTTAAACTATTTATTCATGTTTACTTTAAACTAGAATGTTCCGGTGAACTTCGTGTCACCTATAAATTATATTTTAATCTTCTTACCGTTTATACCTTTACTGAACTACGATAAACATTTTAAAACCCAAAATCAGTTAAATCGGCTCAGCTGTTCTCGAGTTTTAGCGAGACTATAACGAACAGCAATTGATTTGTATATAAAATTATATATTGATGTTTTTTTACCCGCAGTGCTCCACTCCTGTTGGTCTTAGCGTGATGATATATAGCCTATAAATGGGCTATCTAACACCGAAAGAAATTTTCAAATCGGACCAGTAGTTCCCGATATTTGCGCGTTCAAACAAACAAACAAACTCTTCAGCTTTATAATAATAGTATAGATAATGAAATATTTATTTTATGTCTGAAATAAGGTATTCTTAGATAATAATTTGTGGTGTGTGTTTGTAATCAATAAATGTAATATTATAAGAATGTTGTATCTTTTCGTTATTAAGTGGATATGGTTTGTTGTATTATATTAAAAAAAATACAGAATTATACCGAATTAAAAAAAATGTTTTACTGGTATTTTGTTTACCCTTTTTTGCGAATAAAAAACACTCTTCTTTTTTAAAACAATTGTATATTAATTTGTGTAATCAAGGTATTTTGTGATGCAGTTGGTTTTGGTTAAAGTTTATTTATGAAGTATTTTTTAAGGTTATATATTATCATTACATATTGTTTATTATCTTTTGTTACAGTTGTGGTCGTTTGCGCGAGTCCTAACACTGTAAGAGAAATAATGCTGGCCGCAGATGACTTGAACATGGTCTCTTCGGGGGAATACGTTTTCTTCAATATAGAACTGTTTTCCAAGTATGTATAAATAAACTTCTAATCTACACTTATACATATTAGTTTGATAACAACGGGTCACCATGAAATTTGACTTGGTTGCAAAGCATTAAATTTCGGTAGTTTAGGTCGTAATTAGACGGAAAAAAAATATATGGCATGAAAAACTTTGCTTTTGTGCTTAGAAGACTGATTGAACGAAATTTTAAAAAATCTCGGATTTTAATTTTTGATTGAAAATAAAACTATTGAAATAAAAATGTTTATTAAGTTTTACTATCAAATTAGCTTACAGAAAAGTGGAAAATACCTTAAAAGTGCACACTTTTACTTTTTCTTTTATGTTCATAGCTACTTTCTCTCAATAAACCCCAAATATAGTCGCCCATCATGTTTTCATTGTATTGGCCTTGATAGCATTGTTCAAAATTCATGATGTCCTGATGGAAACATTCTCCTTGGCAAGGAAGTCCTTGCTCTTCGGAATAGACTCCCATTTTGTTTTTAAATTTATCCAAATGAGCATGCAGCATATTATGTACTTTTAATGACATCCTGCAGCCCATGGCCTTAAAATTTGTAATTTGTAATTTGCCTTACCTTCCAAACACCTTTTACTATATCTACAAGCAACATGTGGAGCCCATGGCTTATCTTCATTCGTACAGGACAGTCAAAATATGCTTCATAGGCTTCACAGAGAACGTGAGATGTCTTTAGTTCATATTTCACGTCTCGAACTTTAATAAATTGACCACATATAAAACAAAATGCATCAGCATCGTATTTGCACTTTCGTGACGACATTTTAAGTTATTCTAGGCTTGTAAATAACACCTGATGGTTGTTTATCACTCGGGTGCCATCTAGCGGCACAGTGTAAACGTTAATACCCCACTCTCACCGCGCGGTCTTTTTAAAGTATTATTATTATAACTATCACAAAAGCAAAATTTATACCGAAAAAAGGTATTTTCTTTTCGTTTTTGTGCATAACTAACTGGAAAATAATAGTATAAACTTTAGGACAAAGAACAAAAATTTTTTTGTCGAGTCGTGTAATTGATTGCATTGAACAGTTTCCGAAACGGCACAGAGAGAAAGCTACATTATAATGTACATTATAGGACTATAGTCATAAGATATTTTTTTGTCCCGTGTTCACGCTTATTAAACATAAGTTGATAAAGGAATCAATTTTGTCGAATTTGATATTCATTTTATAGCATTAAAAGGTTTATAAATGGTTTATAAATTATATTATTTAAGGAATAGAATAAATCTCACCAGAGCACCCGAATTTCATCTACTCTTTCGGTTTAATGTGTCTAAGGGCTACCCGAATATTAGTAAAAAAACATTTATGCAAAATATAAAAGAATAAATGTGTATTTAGTTTCCATGCTCCGTGTTATTCTTATCAAATTGCGATTATTTACATATTATGACGTTCGTAAATAATGCATTTTAAACATTGGCATTTTATCAAATGACCTTTGAACGTGACCTTTTCAATAAAACGTCAGCACATCACTCATATAATATGTACCTTATATACAGGGTGATTGGAAATTCGACGTGATCCTTCAAAGGGGTTATACTAGAGGTCATTTGCAACAAATTAAGTCCAGTTAACCAGGGGTCAAAAATTATGAAAAAACTACTACACTGTTAACATTCAATTGATATTTTTTTTTAAGCCGAAGAATGAGCGATCACTTTAAAAAAAACTTGCCCAAAACTTTCATCACCTTTTCTTTTTAAGGTTCAGGTTTTAGCTCAATAACCATCCATTTTTGATCCCTGGTTAACGGGACTTAATTTGTTGCAAATGACGTCTAGTATAACCCCTTTGAAGGATCACGTCGAATTTCCAGTCACCCTGTATAATACTTTTAGAAATATACACGGGACTGGGTTCGATATTAGTGTGAATGTAATAAAAATGTACTGCGATTCTACACAACTGCCTAATACATAATTGATGTAGTCAGTTGATAACAAATCACAGCAAGGCAACGACTATTAACAAAGTGAGGGTATTAAATTTACAAAATATGAACTTTTTTAATAATTTATATACACTAACTAGCAAACCGGACGAACTCCGTTTCGCCACCAGAGACACTTTTTCTTTGCTATAAACCTCAAGGAGCCCGAGACCTTTCCAACGAATGCAAAACCGTGGAAATCGTTCGTGCGCTCTGGAGTTAGCGTCAGGAAGGAAAACCCGACTTATTTTTATATAGTAGATATTAAAAAATAAATATTTGTTTTATTTTGATGTATAATCTGAGCGATGGTAAAATATTTTTTGCAAGTCCTTTTACTAAATCTATATTATTTCTGAGTGAATAAGTATATATTTTTATTTATATATTTTAAATTGTATTGCGGGATAAATCAGTCGACGCTAGATAAGCAGAAGTTATTAAAAAATGGTAAATAAAGCTAAAATTGACTATTCAATTAAAATAACAAAGGAATCTTAATAGAAAAATAAGAATGAAATCGTTTTAGCCATCTTTCTGTGACCTTTAGAGGCAAACATGAAACCTTAGGTACTGTGATTGTGTTGATTTTCTTTTAGATTATGCTTTCTCTATTCTGGTCTAAATATAAAATCCAAATAATATAAGTACTTATTTTGATTTCGAAATCCCACTTATGTTCACCCAATACTACCTATGCATTTTGAACTCACACTTAATTTTCACCAAAAAAAGTTGCTGATGATAGTAAAAATATCAGTTTTGTAGTAGGAATAAATAAAAAAGGTGGGCGTAGATGTTTCTTTTCTGTTAAAGAAATAGGGGATGGAATTTTTAGTTGGTATCTTTTTTCGCGGGTCAAACTGCGTAGCTCGGCAAATCTCCTTTTAATAAATTATAAAGCACAAGGTGACTGACTGACTGACTGACTTGGCAAATAGCTACTATGGTGTAGACCTCCTCTATGAAAAGATCAAGAACACTACAGTATTACATTCTATCCCCAAGACACAAAATAATTTAATTAGCACAGACAATTTAAACATAATATCATATTATATTTCTTTAACAGCTTGGCTTCAGCATCTTCCAAAGAGCCATGGAAGGTGGAGGGGGATACAGATGAAAGAAACGAGCGAGCGAGACGGGCGTATAGCGCTGTTCTCACTGTCACCAGCCCGGCGCCTGAGAAGAAAGAGTATTTGGAGTTTTCTGATAAGGTATTATACTAACATTAAAGCAAAGATAGTAAGTATGGATGGATGTATGGATGTTTGTTGCTCTTTCACATGATAACTACAGAGTCGATTTGGATGATACTTGACTGTAGTGTAGTTAATGTATTAGAAAAAAACATCAGTTATAATTGAAATACTTTGCCTGGGGGTGGAACCACGCGGCACAGCTAGTGATCTAGTATATTATATGTATAATCTACTAAAGATTGCCATTTTATTGAAAAAATAATATGTAGGTATAATCACTACATAGCTTAGTATAAAACAAAGTCGCTTTCTCTGTCCCTATGTCCCTATGTATGCTTAAATCTTAAAACTACGCAACGGATTTTGATGTGGTTTTTTTAATATATAGAGTGATTCAAGAGGAAGGTTTTAGTATATAATTTATTATGTTTTAGACAAAGCGGGCGAAGCCGCGGGCGGAAAGCTAGTATTATTTATGTAAAACGTAAAGTCGAAAGGTTCTTTGTCCTTGAAGTATAAGTACGGTAGGTATGGAAACCTGTCTAGCAGTATTTGAAATAATAAAAATGTTATTTTTCAATTATCTTGTGTTGAGGTGAAGGCACTATCATATTATTTTTAAGAGTTTCATAAAACTAACAAAGTTGTATTTGAAGGTTCTGACTCGTATGTTTTTGTTATAATTTTTTATTGAAACATTTTATTTTAGCTTCGAATATACTTAATTTCAATGTTTATACCACGGTTACTAAGTATGCAGATATTTTTTCAATTATGATACTTATTGAGGCATGCTGAGTAGCTGTGATTTACACTAATTTTTAAAATAACTTTCATTTAATTGATTGCGCCTTTTCCTTAATTTGATGAATTGTATAATTTATTGTATAGTTTATTCATTTTCATCGATATGACTCTTTTTTTCCACGTAAACAACAATCAATTTCACATACTATTTTTATCAATAAAATCTCCAATCTCAGGTCAAAGACCTGGCCGCTACGAAGTACAACTACACGTTCGGCAAAGGCGAGGTGGTGTCTACGTTCGTAGCTGCGTTCTACGACGCGGTGCTGCTCTACGCGTTTGCGCTGAACGACACGCTACGCCAGGCGGCTGATCCGCGCGGACAGCTAGATGGAGCCGCGGTCATTAGGAACATGTGGAATCGGACATTTCAAGGTTTGTGCTTTATGTGCGTCTATACTTGCTTGTATCTGTACTATTTTTCCACTATATCGTCTCGTATCTATTTCGTGAGCGTCTATAGTTACTTTTGTCTATGTCATGTTGTGTGCGTCTATAATCGCCTGAGACTATATTGTGCGGATCTTACTTGTGTGTATGGTATAACCGTCTATATTTTTCTTGTGTCTATGCTGTAAAGTCTAAATTTTCTTTATTCTATGATTTGAGCGTCTAAAGTTGCTTGTTTCTATACTATGAATGTCTATATATTTTGCTTAAGTCTATATCGTGAATGTCTATACTATGAACGTCTATTATTTTCTTATATCTATGTGTTGCGGCTAGTTGCTCCCGTTTATTCTGTGCGAGGCTTGCTTACTTATGAGTATGTGGTGAGGGTCTAAAGTTTCTTGTGTCTATGGCATGAGGGTCTGTGTTTGCTTGCGGCAATGGTTAATCAAGTTCGTTGTGAATTGGGTGTAATTGTAATTGGACTGATAAGTTTTGATTTGACTTGTCTATTGCGTATTGTAAAGAAGAATTTTTTATGTTGCAATATACTGATTACTATGTGTGTTTGTAAGAGCTTAGGTTGGGATCAATAAAAGATCTATATGACAGGGAATAGGGCTAGTATTTGTAGAAACCATCTATGAGCGAAAAAGATGATTTACCGCTAGAAGATATGAGAACAACAACTAATGATAGCCTGGTCGACGATATTAGGGCACAAGACATATTATGATAGTGATAAATCCTTTTGACACTAATAAATCAAACAATATAACAGACTTAATTTTTCACAAAAATACCAACCAATTTTGTTTATCCGAATTCAAATAGACACATAAATCAATAGCTTGGTTTTGAACCCAAAACACATTTTGGGGTATTGCCAAAGCACTAAAAAATATTAAATTTATTGGCTTTCAGTAAAGCCGCTTATTTATGTGGCGTATTTATCATTGAAGGTGTAAAGTGGCAAAGGCAATTTATACTAATTCATTGAATTCGCTCTTAGTTCTTTCAAAATCTCATTAAAGCGATAGTAAAAAAAGGAAAATTAGAAAGATAAATTATCAGCTGTTTATTCCAACTAATCTTTAGTAGTATAAAAAGTTAACCTACATTTACGTTATCTAATATATATTATAAAGGCGAAAGTTTGTAAGGATGTATGGATGTATGGATGTTTGTTACTCTTTCACGTAAAAACTACTGAACCGATTACAATGAAATTTAGCACACATATAGAGGGTAACTTGGATTAACACATAGGATAGTTTTTATCCCAGAAATCCCACGGGAACGGGAACTATGCGGGTTTCTCTTTGCAAACGCGGGCGAAGCCGCGGGCGGAAATCTAGTCCTTTATAAAGTTTATAATAATATATAGGTAATCACTACTTACTTTCGCTTTTACTTTACGAGTACAGAAAAAATATCTATAAAACTGTAGACACAATAAATATTAACAAAATTGGCAATCTATTCTGACCTTTACATTGTTCAATGTTCAGCCAAAAGCATCGATATTACATTTTTCATTAAAAATCTGGCGAAGTCTGGATAAATAGCATTTCATTTTATGAAAGTACCTATCCACTTCAAGAGCAAAATAAGGTTCAGACTTAGCAGCTAAAATTACTTCATCTTGGATATCCTACTCATATTATAAATTCGAAAGTTTGTGGATGGATGGATGTATGTATGTTTGTTTGTTACTCCTTTACGAAAAACGTCTGGACAAACAGGATCAGTCGTGATGAAACTTTTCAGTACTGGTTACATCAGAATAGCACATGAGCTATACTAATCCTTGATTTTGCGAGTTCCCGGGTGAAACCGCAGGGCATAGCTAGTCAGTCTATATTTGTTCACACTCGGGTCACAGCCCTTTGAGGGTTTATACAATCCCCTATATTAGCCAAGTGTGGCAGATGTCACAAAGTTTGTTGGTTCTACGATAAGCTGGTTTCCCTCAGAATATTTTCCTTTAAAAATGGTGGTGTGAATAATATGCACACACATTAAAAAATCAATTTCATTTTTACATGAAATTGATTTTGCTCGTATGGTTTACCTCCCGACATTTATATTAGGAAATATGCTGCAAAATATGCTCCAGCTGCAGAGATATAAAATAATCTGCGAAACTTTTATTATAACTATTTAAATAATTTACGTTTGAATAAGATTATCATCCAATTAATTACTATGTAATGTATTTATTGTATAATCTATTAAAATTAACCTATGAAAATCATAAATCGCTTTTAAATACTGCTAAAGATTAGTTTCTCAACCCACTAGGGGGGGATAAGGAACTTCACATATAACTGTTTAAAATCTCTGTCACAAACTATTATTGATTAAATAAATAATTTAATATTGTCGTGTTATGATAAATGTGTTTTTATGTTACCAGGGATCACAGGAGAGGTGATAATAAACGAAAATGGCGATCGCGTGGCATCATACTCACTCCTGGATATGAATCCCACTACAAGCAAATTTGAGGTTAGTTGTGTTGAATATAAATGTGTGCAGTGAATTTATGAAGCTTCCATGAGTGATGGATGGAGGAATGTGGACCCTTTAGGATTTGTTAGGACATAGTAATATTATAAATCACTAAATAGTATAAAACAAAGCCTTCTGTGTGTCTTTTGCTTAGAATTTAGATCTTTAAAATTACAGGACAAATTTTGATGAAGTAATAGAGTTATTCTCATCAAATTACGTCAAATACCAAAATTTAAAGTCACCCAATGGTAAGATCGCTTATTAAACTTACCAATTATACCGCTTTATTCAGTTTGAAGTTTGAAGCGTTAAGCGTTTCAAGCGATACTATTGGTTATTTGAAAACACATTCCTCGCAACACACCTCGCACATTATTGGTATTAAAGCACCCTTAAGCACCCCTATCAACAATATGTCAAAATGCCTAAATTTCACGTCAAATATCTAAATTTCAAGTCATCCATTGAAATGATCGCTTATTGGTCTCAATTTACCGAACAAGAGTGTAATCCTATCATATTTTTATTTACCCTGATCAATTATGGCCTGACTTGTAACCTTGTTAGCTTGTTAATGTTATTTTTGTCCTCATAATGATGTAGCATTTATTTATTTATTTATTTATTTATATTGGAATTTGGAACGAAGTTCCATGTCGCGCGTTGCGAAAGGGGCCTAGACGGAATTAAGACCAAAAGTTGTAACGATACTTTTTTGCTATAGCTGTAACCCGTGCTTGCGCGTGTTTCTCTGTCTGTAACTAACATTGTGACACGGGAATTTTATATTAATAACTAGCGGACCGCCCCGGCTTCGCCCGTGGTACCTACATGTTTAAACTATCCTATCTCTCAAGTTGGATCGAACTGCACATGGTGTGCGAATTTTATTATAATCGGTTAAGTGGTTTAGGAGTCCATTGAGGACAAACATTGTTACACGAGATTTATATATATTAAGATATAAATATTCAATGTGACTTATTCTAGGTGCAATCGTTTTAAATGAGTGAAAGTATAATTCATTTGGAGTAAAAACAAACGTTAATCGTTTTCCCGAAGAATTTTGCAAATTTTCAAAAAAAGCTAAAACGACAAATATTTCTGAAAATGATAAGTCTCGGCTATATTTGTTTACTTTTTTTGCTCCACATGAGCTATATTTTCACCCCTTTAAAACTATCCTATCCTACTAATATTATAATTAATGCGAAAGTTTATAAGGATGAATATAGGAATGTGTATGTGTATGTTTGTTACTCTTTCACGCAAATACTACTGAACCGATTACGATGAAATTTAGCACACATATAGAGGGTATCTTGGATTAACACATAGGATAGGTTTTATTCCGTAAATCCCATGAAATCGGTAACTATGCGGTTTTTTCTTTGAAAACGCGGGCGTAGCCGCGGGCGGAAAGCTAGTTACATCTATATCAAGTCACGTATAATATAATAGAGATAAAATCAGCAAAATCGATGTATCCAGATGCTTACGCAACACCGTAAAGGACAGTTTCCGGTACAACCATCCGATGAATACCGTGACCAACATGTTAATGTCCACGCCACCTCAAATACGTGATGTTAATATCAATGTTAATGTTAAATATAGTTTCAATATAATTTATGTGTAAACAGGTAACCATTTGTATTACAAAATATACCTACCTACCTATAGTATTGTACTCAAAATATTTAATTCCGGAATGGAGAGTTGAAGGTTAGTTTAAAAGTTGAATTAACATTAACTTGTTAATATATTATAGAGCACTGATATATTATTTTCCAATTTCCAAAAAATAAACTAATTTAGGTGTATGTATACTGTTACTTTTACCCTCATAGGAGGCCCTTGTCCCAGGGATGTCCCAGAGATGTTACTTTTACAAGGTTGATATCGTAGACTAGAAAAATAAAGTTTGACAATTACTTATTAAAATCAACTGAAATGCAGACAAAAATTAAAATTAAAATGAATCGCCAAATGAGTTGTACAGCGTTAAACTCGAGAACGGCTGGACCAATTCGGTTAATTTTTTTAACGTTTTTGTTTTATGGCACAAATAAAGGTCTTGTGAAAAGAAAACGCGAAAAAAGATTATAAATAATTTTTGCGTCTCTTAACGAATATAAAGAAAAAAGAAGAGCTCAGTAGATAGAGAAATTCATTCTTAGAGTGAATTTATTCCTTGCGTGCTAAATAACCTTATTTTATTCTTTGTATCTTGAATTATATTCGAGGTTTCTCAAATGGTTAGATGATTTATATGAATTTATGGAAATACATGCTATTCGCTCGGCTACTAATTTTTTGGCCTACAAAGTTAGTGTTTTTATAATATTTATATAATAAAAAAGACGTGTGGCACTCGGGGACTGCCGCGGTAAAGCTATTGCATGCTATGCCTTCAAGCCACACCTCCGTGCCCGTCGGAGTGGGGAGCGTGAGGTTTTTTCGTTACGGAATTTCTGGATTCGGTCCCCGCGCTCAAGACCCGCGATAGAAGCTATGCAATAGCTTAAAATGAATCGCGAGAACGGCTGAACCTATTTCATTAATTATTTTTTTATAATACCTATTCCTTTAACTACGAGGACGATTCTTATGGAAAGAAAACATAAACATGTACAGCTAAAAGTATAGAGAAGAAAATTGTGTGGATTTGAAAGAGAAGCAACCATTAGGAGATACTTGATAGAGATTTTAAATGGATTAAGTCAAATCTCGAAAGCATTGTTTAAGATTTAAATCAAACTCGAAAGCCGGAACAATCGAGTTTCCTAGAAAATGTATTTGTTTTTCATATTATCGAACAATTATTTTGAATTGGATTCACGTGAAATACATTGAATTATATCGATATATTGCTAAAAATACACCAATAAAAGTATTGCTCCAAGCCATTTGTATTCATTATTATTTTCAGTTTAATTTATTCCGCGAACAGTCGGATTTTTAAGCTTAATATATTTGAGAACAGTTATATTACTTCCTTTATAATATGTCGGTTATTATTTATATGAATAATACGTGTAATATGATAAAGTACACTCCACGTAATTTATTCAATATTATATTTCGAAAATCCACCATTACGTTCTGGCTTATTAAATCACATTTTCAATTGAAAATCTACCTACAATATACTTAATGAAAATGTCAAAATTGTCAGCGAATGATATTCTTTATGTTTGTGACACTGACGAGAAAGAATGGCTAGGGATTTGTTACAGAAAAGTAATATTAGCGTTTGTGATGGGTACAAAATTATTTTGTTATGAAAACCAATCCTTTTTGCTACTGTTCGTCATTTTATTACGTTATTAGGTTTGGTCCGGGAGGTTTTGTATTTTTGGAAGTGGCTCTTATGCTAACTATAGTATTATTATACTATAATATATGATGTTACATATTATGTAATTGGTAAAGTTTTAAAACTGACATGATTAAAAAGAGCAACTATGGAGTTTCTTGCCGATTCTTCTCCGTAGATACTGCTTTCCGAATCGGTGGTAAATGTTAAAAATATGTACCTAATGACGTTTCAAAAGTGCTTCTAGAAGAAGTCTCATTGAATAAATAAATGTTTGAGTTTGAGTTTGAGTTTTTTCTCCTAACACTTTTAGCATTAAGTAGTGAAAACTGCATTTAATTGCATGCTGTTGTTTTTGCTTAGTATACAGATTGCTCCCATTATACATTTGTCATGTTTTACAGCCATAGAAATCTAAATAACAAGACACATAGAAGTGCTATAATGTCATAATTCGTATGAAAACCGCTGTCGCCAAAATCAACACATTTAAACCGATAGCTAAACAGTACACACAAGTAAACTATGTCTTTTATTGGATAGCTTGATTTTAGTGAAAACTAACTTAAATATTAAATTAAGCTTTTTAATATGTATCCTAACGCACGAATTTACGGTTTATTTTAGAATAACATCCGTAAGTATATGAGACGTTTTGTTTATTTTTGCTCCAATACGCAAAAAATCGGCTTTTCTACAACAGAGGTTGTCAATTTTCAATAGATATAACTTTGAACATAAACTCATAGAAATTAGGTTGAAATTTGTGTTAAACGTGATAATAAGAATGGTCGACTGTGTCATTCATTGTTATTTCGATTACTATGATGACACTCATAATACTTGTAAATATTCTATAATTTTAAGGAAAAACGGCAATATTTATAAACAAAAATACTTACCGGTGAAATTTTATTCCTTTATTAGTATAATTACAATTTATGGAAGAATTTCCGCACTGGGAAATGCACACCATGTTTACTCACGCACGTGTCAGGAACAACTGAACAAGCGACCACCAAGCTACGAACAGACTTGTGGCATGGTAACCACCTGAGCGGCGACAATGTCACGCGCGCTTACCACTTCTATTGCCTTGTTATTTAGATTTCTATGTTTACAGCATTGACATAGATGTATCTGACAGACAATCTTTTAAGTGGATTTAATGTCACAATTTTTTCAATAGATGCTTGCTAAAAAAAAGTTAACATCACTATCACTCAAGCTATCACTAAATAGTATGAAGCAAAGTTGCTCGCTGCGAATGTATGTATGCTTAGATCTTAGATCAAACTACGCCACGGATTATGATGTAGTTTTTTTTTAATAGATAGAGTGATTTAAGAGGAAGTTTTTTATTTAATGTATTAGGTTTAAAACAAAGCGGGCGGAGAGCTAGTTTTTGTATAATAAACTTACATACAATTAACAATAACTTATCACAATAATAACCAACAGGTAGTAGCCACATACATAGCCGCGAACGCGTCCCTCCAGTTCGTCGAAAACCGGCCGATCCATTGGGCGGGCGGGCGGTCCAGCCCCCCGCCGGACACGCCGCGTTGTGGCTTTGATGGCTCCCTGTGCCCTGATAATTGTGAGTACTTGTGTTTATTAATCACTAGCTGCGCTGCGCGGTTTCACCCGCGTGGCTCCGCTCCTGTTGGTCTTAGTGTGATGATATATTATAGCCTATAATAGCCTTCCTTGATAAATGGGCTATCTAACATCGAAAGCATTTTTCAAATCGGACCAGTAGTTCTTGAGATTAGCGCGTTCAAACAAACAAACTCTTCAGCTTTATAATATTAACTAGCGGTCCGCCCCGGCTTCGCCCGTGGTACATATGAAAAATAGATGTTGGCCGATTCTCAGACTTACCCGATATGCACAGAAAATTTCATGAGAATCGGTCCACCCGTTTCGGAGGAGTATGCAGACTAACATTGTGACACGAGAATTTTATATATAAGATATAAAACTCTATAAATAAAATTCTACTGGTACAATGCAATGTTACCATACTGCGCCGAAACGACTGGAATGAGTCTCGCGAATACAGATTTATTCAACCAAAATTTGTATTAGAAATTTATTGTGTATCTATTGAAGGCCTGATGATGAGTGTACGATACCATTTCAGAATGCTCATGAAACAGGCAATTCTTCTTAAATTAGTACACCGATGACCATGTTTTTTTTCACACCACGCTATATTAAACTAAGAACCAAAATTAAGTAAAACGTAATTTTATTTTGAACTTTGATTTGAAACAATTATTTATTATATCTATATTATATTCTTTGTAAAAATAAAAGTAATATTAATTTCTATATTTGACTTTCAGTTCGCATTTATACCAGAATAATCGAATTGCACTTAAACAATTTTCCTTTAAAAATAGTACCTAATTGAAAATTTCTTGTTATTGGTAATCTTGGCCAAGAGAGACGCGTCACGTTCCTCATCTTTATATCAAATGTAGTTTTATTTTATTTTCTTTCTATATTAAGACATTTATTTATAGAATATCTGTAATTGAAATCATCTCCCATATTGATTGATCTTCATACGTGAACAAAGTCATTTATAATATATTAATATTTATTATAATGCTGTTTATAACGATTATTATCCCTTTATTTTTTGAAGTGAAAGTTCTTTAGGCGCGTTGAGAGCAAAATTTCAAGTATCGTCATGTCAATACCATCACGTCTTTGAGTAAGGCGACGATTTTGGTATCTTCGAATCCAAAAAAGTTTCCATTCAGACACGTGTGCTCGGTATACACGCTCCTTTATTATTAACAAATAATAATATTGTAGTTTGTTATATCATAATAATATATTTTTATTGAATGCGTGTGAAAGTATATCGTTAAAATAATGTCTTATTGCATTTTGTTCGTTCGTGAATTTTGACGTGATTTCAATACAATATAGCTGATATTCTAAATATTAATTAGGTCTTAAAATAAACGCTTACTATGGAAAATCAAGTTGTTTTCCAAAATGTTTTCCATAAACAGAACGATGTTACAAACACTCACTAATTCCCACACAAAACATATTTGCAGTTGAATGATAATAATATTTCGTGTTGGTAATAATTACTGTAGTAGGTAATTTGCTAGTGCGAATAATACAACGCACATTTTGTCGAAATAATTACCTATTCCATCAGCTATTCTTGTTAATAAGGGAATTAAGAGGGGGTATAAAGCAAAATTACCAATCTTCTATTAGATAATACGTGTAATATTCAAGACCAAATCTAAAAAATAAAATATATATCAAACTAGATGATATGTTCAACGATTCTGTTTAATCAAAAACATAAAATATTAAAATTGACTCGATTAAAAAAAATCACGAATTTAGCTCTAATTTTCACACATTTACGTTTTCTACTTGACATGGTAATACCTATTATGATTTTTATTTCATAAACAATTATATTAAAGCATTTGCGAGGGCTTTGTCAGAGCATTTTGTGTAATTACTTTTAGTTTTGGTTTTATCACGATAAAACACTTGATTGTGACAAAACCAAACGTTTTATCTCAAGAAAAAAAGAGCGCCAAACGTGGTTTATTTTGGTCGCATTTTATTCATATAAAGTTTTATTTACCGGTGTTTAAAGTAAAGTCTTAAAACAATATATTTTAGTGTGGTTGTGTTTTCTCTCAGAAAGCGTACATTTTTAAAACCTTGTTCTGCCATACTCTTATCACTTAGAGGTATGAAAAATAGATGTTGGCCAATTCTCAGATCTATCCAATAGGCACACAACAATTTGATCAGAATCGGTCCAGCCGTTTCGGAGGAGTATGGTAAATAAAATTGTGAGACGAGAATTTTATGTATATAGAGATGTACAAAATGTAATTTCATTACCAAATATTTTAATAATTTTAATTGATTGTATATTTTGTTACAGCTCTACCAGTGTATGCTATCCTCTCTATCGTTCTGAGCTCTGTGGTCGTGATCTTGGCAATACTGTCCGTGTTTATTTATAGGTAAGTACACACAGCTGTTATTGGCTGTTATTAATCTGCAACTATTTGTTTATTTGTATTACATTTGTAGGTAATAAGCACGGAATTTGCGTGCACAAAATATTACGTTTAAACTGAAATATTTCGTAATGTGCATGATTTACTGGTGTCTATAATATTATAAAAAGGATATTTGATTGTTTGTTTGTTGTGATTGAACTCAAAAACTGCTCAATCTGATAATTTTTTACAAACCATTTCACCATTAAAAAGTTGAATTTAACCGATATTCCAATAGAAATATTTGAAAAACAATCGGTTAAATATTTATAATGAAATTACAAGGAACATTCATCGCATAAAATAATTGTATTTTATTCGCATTGAATATCTTCTACGCTAATAAATGTTTACGAGGGAATAAGAGTATAAACTAAATTCCACGAAAGAACAAAAACTTTCGAGTTTTCTCTTGTTAGCAATTACATAAACTTTATTCGCAACCGTTACTTGTAAAAAGGTTGTTTTCCTTACAAAATACTGGTAAAACAATGAAGGAATAAAATTTGTTTTCGCGTAGATGCTGATATTTACTTTCCTGATTTATAACTTCCGAAATATTATACGGTTGACTAATGCATGTCTTATTTTAAATATATATGGGTACCTATAAAACGAATTTAGGGCAACATAAAAAAATGAATCTATAATAACCATAATAATAACCACTGGACGGATCGGGCTGGGCATGCAGATATGCAGTAGATGTTAGAACGTAGGCAAAGGATTTTGATCAATTCTATCCCCAAAGGTATAGGGATGAAAGTTTTAACCATGAAAATTATTTTTTCCACGCAGGCGAAGCTGCGGGTAACAGATAGTCTTTTATATATACGATATAAAACCTATCTAATGAATTCATTTTAAACCAAACTAACTTTTACATCCGTTGGACAAACGTGTGTTAAATAATTTATTAGACGATGCACATACATTGAAAATGTAGGGGTTTTCTCATGAATAAAATGCATTTTCGAGATACGAATCGCTCATATTATTATATGTAGACTATGTTTAATTCAATTGTGGATAATTTATTTACTACTAGCGGTCCGCCCCGGCTTCGCCCGTGGTACATAATATTTACGTTTTCTCTACATAAGAACCATCCTCGTACTTCAAGGAATATAATAAAAAAAGAATTATCGAAATCGGTTCAGCCGTTCTCGAGTTATGCGCTTACCAACACATTTTGCGATTCATTTTTATATATAAGAATATAAGATTGTATCTGAATTAACGTATTAATAATATAATGACATGAATTTAAAAATTTTAATATCTGGTAAAATTTAGACTCAGATTCAAATCAGTTTATGAAATTTAATTTAAAAAAATACATAATTACATATACTTATTTATTTCTCAATAATTGTTATATAATTGAGTTTAAGATATATTGAAGATTTAACTTGTAAATTAATAGTATTCGTTACATGCAAAATAATATTCCGAGCATGCAATAACAGTGTTATTAAGCATTTAAATGTGAGAGCCAATCAATCAATCAATCCATCAATCAATCATCTAAAGAGTATCGATCGTTCCTTTGATTTATAAATGGGTGTATGTTTTCTATCATAGATAATGTTTAGAATATATTTAATTGTTTACGAGCTAAGTACTCTAACGTTTCCCAGGTATATTTTAACCGATGTTAAAAAAGGAGGAGATTCTCCATTCGACTGTTTTGTTTCTGGGTTTGTTACTTCAGAACTTTCAACTGGGTGAATCGATTTTGATAATTTTTGTTTAATTTGATAGCTAGTGCCTCCCGTGTGTATTAATATGATTCATATAGTCTATTTTTCATTATCTGAAGGCGGTATACTTCTTTGTCCAAAATAATTATTTAATATTCTTTACAAATTTTATCTACAAATCCAAAAAAAAGCAACGTCCTTTGAAGTCCTTTCAGTCGTTCTTCATTTAGTACATATTACTAACTACGCTTTCATGTTAAATATTATATTATTATGATAAATAGATAAAAATAAGTTAGTTTATAATTTGGATGAATCTTCAATTGTTCTTCATTTGTAAGTTATTAAATAATGATCATTTTCAAAGATCTCTAGACCTCTTAATTAATTATTAAAAAAATCCAAAGCAATCTAATTGAAGCATCCAGCGATCCGTAGAAAATATTGTTACATTTTTAACGAACGTAATTAATTAATCATTTAAAAAGAATAATATAAGAATAGAGTACAAGCTTTTACTTGTTTTTCTTTTTAATGTTTTCACAGAAATTTCAACAAGTTTTGTTTAAGTAAATAAATTTTCTGTTTTAAATAAAAACCTCTTATATTTTTAGAGTAAACATCGTAGGATGAAAGTATTGATTAAATACATGTTTATGTTTTGATATTGTTTGTTTGTCAATAATAATATAAGTAGCTTTTCTTATAGAACTAGCCACTTCTCCTGGCTTGGCTCGATTTCAACTCTATGTAGTTTCCTAGTAAACTATTTTTAGTTAAATATAATATGTACCTTTTTTATAGTGGGGAAATCTTCCAAAGATACCCACGGCCCCCGGGGAAGGAGCCGTGGGTTATGTCGGATTCTTACCGACTAAAACCCCACTGTGTTCCGTCGAGCCGCTTTAATGATGGGGCCGCGGGTATTTGTTAGAATTCTTCCGCGACCAAATATAATATGTACCTATAGAAGTATTATATTTAATCCTTAGTCTTCATAATACTGTGAAGAAAATAAAATGATTCGGAAGGAAATGGAATGCGTTTTCGGGACTTTTATAGCGAAATTTTATTGTTTATTTTACTACATCACATATTACTTTTGTAAGGAACGGAATAAGAAATGATGATATTTACCCTTATAGGCATGAAGGCACATTTACCGAATAGAAAAGATAAAGTAAAAGTATACTTGATATATTTCTAGTAATTAGTTAATGAATACGGTTCTTAATAATTTTATGTTGGTTCAACGTTATTCTCTATCCATCTAATTGTATCTCTATCCATTAATTATATTATGTACTAGCTGCTCCGCGCGGTTTCACCCCCGTGGCTCCACCCCCGCGTGCGTAGCGTGATCATAATATATAGCCTATAACCTTCCTCGATAAATGGGCTATCTAACACCGAAAGAATTTTTCAAATCGGACCGGTAGTTCCCGAGATTAGCGCGTTCAAACAAACATACAAAAAAACAAACAAACAAACTCTTCAGCTTTATAATATTAGTATAGATCTTAAAATATATTGCTTGAAGTACCAACCGAATTTAAAACTAACCAGAGTCTGTATTATAAGAAAATTTATAAATTAAACTAGGCACATAAACATTTATGTGTTTGATTTTCGTTGAGTTTTTGTAATTTATTATTGAATAGATAGAGCCAAAAATATCAATACGTAGAGTATCTTTATATCTACGTAGTAAATTATCGTAAATTATTTCAATATTATTCATCATTATTGTCTAACTAATACCCTATAGATTCTAATAGTTCTCAAATATCCAGCCCGTAATATTATACTCGATTACTTCGAGAAGCAATTTATAAATCTACAAAATACCTTGAGATCAGGCTATGCATTATTAATCTGTAGCATTACTTGTAATATTTAACCTATACAGGTTAATTTTTTATTTGACTTATCTATATAAAACTCAAACGTAACTGATATAGTGATCTATCAACGAACAGCCCAAACCACTGGACGTATCGGGCTGAACTTTGGCATGCAGGTAGATGTTAGGACGTAGGCATCCGCTAAGAAAGGATTTCCCGAAATTCTTGCGGGAATGGGGAAAAACGGGGATGCACGTACAAAGTCGTGGGCGGAAGCTAGTTTGATATAAATTTTGTGACGACTAAAATATTGAATACAGTTTAACGACATACAGATTGATTAATATCTACATTATTTAAGACATTTGTTTAGTGAAAGGTCTGTTATTATGGAAATATCTTGTTTTATAGTGAAAAGTGTATAAAACACAAGCCGATTTTAGGGAAATCTTTAATCTGCTGTAATCAAATTAAAACGACATGCTGTTATATAATATACTAGGTTTCCGCCCGCGGCTTCGCCCGCGCAGTCTAAAAAAACTCGCATAGTTCCCGTTCCCGTGGGATTTTCGGGATTGCGTCATTTTCCCGGGATAAAAAGTAGCCTATGTCCTTTCTCGGGTATCAAAATATCTCCATACCAAATTTCATGAAAATTAGTTCAGTAGTTTAGGCGTGATTGAGTAACAGACAGACAGACAGAGTTACTTTCGCATTTATAATATTAGTAGGGATTTGTCTAACAAAAAAACTCTTAATGGATATTTCAGCAACACTATAAAAATAGATCCGTTTAATTCATCGTATCACATAGCTACCGAAAAAACGAATCCCTTTTAGCGACACTAAAAATGGAACGGGATTTCATTTTCCACAATCGACAGTTTTGACGTCTACCAGTCTATAATTGATTAAAACGCTTGCCACTTCGCTCAAATAAAACTTGGAAAGTATTAACCTTACACCTTTAAAAGATAAATTATTTACCGAAAATACCTGCCTTTTAACGTCATAGTACTGAATAATAAAGATAAGTTAATTGCTATTTTTAATACGCTTTTTTTCACCTGTTTGTAACCGATTTTATACTCGAATTTGACCCACTTTTAAAGGACAGATTTAATTCAAACTTTACTCTTATCAAGGATCGGTGACGATGAAATAATTTCATGAGATTTTCTCTAAATAATTAAAATATGTATTGTTTTTAAAGAGGTTACACTTTTAGAAGTTACAGTCTGTTTTCAAGTCGTGTCAGCAAATTGCAACGAATGTTTAAATTAGACTTTATTTTTATACATTGCCTGCAGTCATGCTATTTATATTAATATATGAAAACCCGTAGCACAGTATCATAAATATATCATAACATGTAATCCTAATTAAACGATATTAACGTCTATTCAATTAAAGCATAAATTCTGATGTGCAATTATGATTCAATATTGCATAGCATAACGACATCGATTAAGCTGTAAATTGCATGCAACTAGGTATTAATCATTGAGTTACTATGTACTACGTACTAGAGAGGCCATCGCTACTAAACTTTTTCTAACACGAGTTAAAGTCAATCGTCTCAAACCATTTTTTTTTGTTACATTGATTGGTTTTAATTTATAAGTAATAATAGGCAGAATATTTGCAAATTGTATGACTCACTAGCCGCCCCGCGCCGCCGCGCTTGTCGCACAGATTTTGTTCGTGGTGTCCTCTCTATAATAATACCTCAATGGTATTAATAGCTGTATATATTATAATCTGTTTACTCTTGGTATGTATGGAATGTGTGATTTACATTCACAGATAATATAATACTATGTTTACATCCTCGTGTATACAACTGTTTCTGCATTTTCTGAGAATTTCCACTATGAAACATTTGACCGCATATTTGCTTAGAAATAGACATAACTTGCGGGTTTTGCTCTTGGATTAAAGAATATTTCCTTGTATAAAAATCTGTTTTGCTTTGAAAGATGTTCAAGTTTATACATTTTTTGAAGTTATAGTTGTAGATATACCTATATAAAACTGGCAGAGCAACAAACATAATATTGATATAATTTCTTATAGAGCGTCATATGCATATTAAATAACATCATGATCAGTTCAATATCAAACAGACAAAAGCTTAAGAAGCTGTGAAAAAACATTATCAAACAGATACCTACAAACTATTACTAATTTTCAAAATCTGTTCAGTAAATTTTGCTAAAAATTTAACGAAACAATCACAAATCATTCCCGTGTATAATTATTAATAATTATGATATTAATATTATGTAGTGTTGGTCGGCTGGTTATGTAATATTCTAGTAATAGTTAGTAAATATTATAAAATTGAAGAGTTTGTTTTGCTATCATCACGCTAAGATAAACAGTAGCGGAGCAATGCGGGTAAAACCGCGGTGTACAGCTAGATCTTGCATAAATATAGTAAAAAAATGGGTGCGTGTACTAGTGTACACAATATGTAAGAAGTGAAACTTCTTTATGACCTTATTTTTCAAAAAATAATTTACTTACTTTATGCAACTTTACAGAATAAGTACGTCGAATCACGCGTGGTAGGGATAAGAAAAAGATGGCGCGTAACGGAAAAATGTCACGCGTAACGAAAAAATGTTACACTAAATTTTTTTCCAACCCCGATAAAGAAGTTTCACTTCAAAACTTGCTAAACACATATTTACTTACAGGCACTACAAGCTAGAGGCAGAAATAGCGATGATGACGTGGCGTGTGAGTTGGAGCGACGTGCTGATCCCCGGGGGCAGGCTCAGGGGCAGCCTGCACTCGCTCGTTCGAAGGTATAGCACTGGGGTGAGTGCTGTGTCCATTACATGTTAATAAGCTACTTGTTATATAGCTAGGAGTAGTATAGCTAAATAGAAGTTAAAAAAAATAAGTTTAAGCAAATAGTTATTAAATTGATATTGAGATTATTGCATAGGTTACATAGATAGGTTCTAGGTTGCATAGATTATAGCAACAATTTTATGTCGAAGTATTTTCCGAAAATTTTTATTAAAGAAAGTGTATACTATTTTTATAATTATTAGTACTTAGCTCGCTGTGCAGAGATTTAATTTACGAAGAAATTCCGGGAATCCGGGTTAGCAGTTGTCTAGATAAATGTGATGAGATTAAAGTGTCACTATAATCTACGATCTATTTATAGGGAAATCTCAATTTTTAGTTTCTAAAAGGAATATTATCTAACAGATAAAATAAAAGATTGTGCATTTAATTCAATAACTAGATATTAAATATTATAAAACGTAAACATTCAACATTAATAGTTACCAAAAGAACTAATTGAAGTCATGATTGCATTCTTTTAAGTATAAGCATTTTAATGTTAAAACTAAATTAATATTTCTCCATTCTATCAAAACCTATACATCCACAGACTGCATATTCCGACGAAGCAATTTCCCTTGCTGGCGACCGTCAAATATACGCCCCTTGCGCGTTCTACAAAGGCTGCCGGGTCGCTGTCAAAAAGGTTGACAAACAACGCATAGATCTCACCCGACCATTGCTATTAGAACTAAAAAAGATGAAGGATCTAGAACACGATCATTTGGCTCGGTTCTTCGGTGCGTGTGTGGATCCACCACACTGCTGTATATTGACTGAATACTGCCCGAAAGGTTCATTGCAAGATATATTGGAAAATGATACGATTAAGCTGGATTGGATGTTCAAAGTCAGCTTGATGCATGATATTGTGCGGGTAAGTGTTTTTTTTTTTGCGATTTGATACTTTTTGATATTTAAAAATGTTGAAATGTTGATCCGAACGAATAATAGCCATCTTAGGCCACATCTCAGCTTACCATCAGGCGAGATCGTGGTCAAGCGCTTCCCTATCAGGCAATAAAAAAATAGCCTTCTTGAAGTAAGAAGTGGTATTAACTATAATTATTACAATATTTTAAATACGAAAGTATTTGTCTTTCACATAAAGTAATTCTTATAATATAATTTTTGTATATAGAGATAGAGAGAGTGACTCTGACTTTTAACCGCATTGAAACGGGACCTAATAATGAGTATAAATTATAACGCTGTAGTTTTCATCAAAACATACCCTCATATATATTCATTATGTAAACTCTGAACTAAAGTTTTGATTTAACGATATTCATACGTAGAAATTGTTTAACAAGATTATTGCATCCCATATAATAAACTTCGACCTCCATAAATTGTGGGAATTGCAAATGTGGAGCCTTAAATGGGATTTGGGACCCGGATGGGATAGTGGGATTAGGATCCCACTCAATCATCGGACTATGAATTAGTATGATGTTTTTATTTATCATAGCAAGCTGTAGATTTATTTAGTGATTATGTATAAAAAAGTTCATTTGAGATGTATGGAGCAAATTAACTAATATTAGTGTGACAAAAGATTGGATTTAGTTTGTTTGTTACGAACTCAAAAATGAAAGAACGAAAGCTTTATCTTTATATTCCGAGCAATATTCTTCTCTTAAAAAATCTACAAGAATGTCCCTGTAACTTTCACTCTTAGGCTATAATAATATTATTATATTTTTTTTTAGGCTGCATAACTTCTTACATATTACGTGAGAAGTTATGCAGCCTAAAAAAATCTTTATAATCTATGCTTTAAAATGAAGTCACAGGTACATAGGTACATCATACAACAATAGTGTACTTGTTGATAAATAAAAGGTCAAAGTCGAAAACAACTCACGAAAAATAAAGTGACAGAAAAATAACATCAAGGAAGAGCTTCATATATCTCACATTTAGGTCA
This sequence comes from Colias eurytheme, assembly GCF_061535395.1. Taxonomy (NCBI): domain Eukaryota; kingdom Metazoa; phylum Arthropoda; class Insecta; order Lepidoptera; family Pieridae; genus Colias; species Colias eurytheme. Next base: position 2,909,585 of record NC_142999.1, on the reverse strand, counting down.
CTTATATCAGATTCTACACGTCTTTGTTCCCAAATTAATTGTCCCTTTGTTTTATGTTTTCTGAGAAACGATATCATTTGATAAATGTTGTAAACAGAGTTATCCTTTGTTAGTATTTGGAACAAAGACTAATTGATATGGTAAATTTAAATACAGTCTTTATTGGCATGGTTTATAGTGTGCTTTTTAATTCGATCATTTTTCGAAACATGTTATATATAACGTTTAAATAATTAATTAAAAAACTGTATAGTTGATACATTTTAGCGTTTCATGTTTTTTTATAACTCTTATAAGTGTTTGATAAATTTTTATTCCTACGTGATAGTACAGATAATATAATACTAGGTGACTTATACATACAAAGAACCATCAGTTTAATTTTATTAAATAAACTATAACTATGTATTTGTTTTAGGGTATGCATTATCTACACGGAACAGATATAAGATCTCACGGAGCGCTCAAGTCAAGTAACTGCGTAGTCGATTCCAGATTTGTACTGAAAATCACAGATTTCGGCCTAAATGCTTTGAGGGTGTCTGAAAAGGACGCAAGGGCTCATAGCTATTGGACCCGTAAGTATATTTTAGCTTACTTACTTCTTAGCATACATTTTCCACCAAATAATAATATAAAATACAAACTTTTTATTTTCTCCGAACAATGTCTTTTTCTTTTTATCGATCGATCAATCTAGAAACCTATTATCTAAGTACCAAAGAAGATTATTCAATAGTATGGTAATCGTAATTGAAATTGTAATAGTGATTAAATCCAGTGCCCAATATCTATCATCAACAATATTTGTGTTGTATAACGTTAACCTCTGTTACCTAAATTGTAACATAATATTATCTATATTTTTTATTACAAAATTTCAATACATATTATTTTTTGTAGTGAAACTTCTTTAGAAGCGTTGAGGGTAAAATTTCAAGGTCGCGTCATGGCAATACCGTCACGTCAAGGAGTAAAGCGACGATTTTGGTATCTTTTAATCTTGTCAAAGAAGTTTCACTTCTGTGTGCTCGGCACACACGCCTTTTTATTTCACAAAATCAAATTTCCAAATATGTTGCATATTTCGCATCTAACACGATTAAAGTTACATGCTATATCTTATGTAATAACTTAGGCCCGGAACCACAGACACAATAGAAAATCTATTGTGTCTGGGACCGATCGGGCCGCTTGGGGCTCAATGGGTTAAATTCATTATGCTTAGGTCTCCTCTGGACCTCCCCCGAGCTCCTCCGCACGGCGTCCCCTCCCCCCGAGGGCACGCAGAAGGGAGATGTGTACTCCTTCGCGATCATCATGCACGAGATTGTGAATAGACAGGGAGTCTTCTGGCTAGGACCTGGCATTGAAATGTCGCCGAAAGGTATGTAATATATGTGGATTTATACAATTTATTATAGGTATATTATATTATAGTCTCAAGGCTGATTTTTCAATCCTTGGTTAAAACTTATTCATCGAATAACGTATTAAACTACCATTTCAAAAATGTATTGTAATTGTCCGTATTTGACAGTTTACAGGTGACATTTTAATATGTTCGTGTAATACTTTATTGGACGGATAAATTTTAGCCAAGGATTGAAAAATCGGCTCTTAGTCAATTTGAAATTCGAATGCTTTTTTATACAAGCATACAAAACCAATTTGTGAAAGCTAGAATTATATCCCTTCACATTATAAGAACAGCTTCGCCACGAGAAAACATTTCAACAACAAAGCAGGAACAATCAATGCACATATTGCTGGTGGTTGTACATCACAGATATTATATAATTATATATAATTTATAAAGTTTTACACAACGCAAGCGAAACCGTGGGTGGAAAGCTAGTTTAGTTTTACTTTCATGTAAAACTTCATTTTATATAAAATAATTCCACATGACATTGAAAGTTCCTCAATCTACGTTGTTAGGCAGATGTGGTTCAATCTGCTTCGGTTGCAGCGTACTAATTACTTCCATACATAACCACTAGTTGATTGCATATTCATTAAAGTGTGCTGTGAACTTGAACTGTAGATCGTACTTATATAATATATTATATAAATGTAAAAGTTTGTATGTATGGATGTTTGTTACTCTTTCATGCAAAACTGCTGAAACGATTTTCATGAAATTTAGCACACACCTAAAGAGTAACTTGGATTGACACATAGCCACATATGAAAAATATTTGTATTGTTATTATTCTGAGACTTTACTGTGCAATGATATTATTAATATTTTACTTATGCTATAGCTTATGTAGCAAATGGACCTTGGTTTAATACAATCGCGAAAAACAATGCAGTTACAATAAAATTTGAAATGATTTGATAGATATGAATATGTACAGTGTACACGTCGAGGGATTAAAATAAATATAAAACAACACGACATAGAATGCTTAGAGAAATGCAAAAGCAACACAAATTCACAATATTCTATCGTGCAAAGCATTCTCTTAATGAATCACTATTTATAAATTTTATATCCGTTTTCTTAAGAAATAAAGGAGGAATTCCTTCATACTTCAAACAGTTAATGTCGAATTCCTGCTTTTCAGAGATAGAAAGGGTCATTAAAGGCTTTATGGGTAATAAAATATCACGCAATCGTAGTGACCGCATTTCGCGGATGTGTTTTATCTAAAATGTGGCATTTATTTATTTTTATGATGAGTTTTCGTTTATGTTCTGCGTATATGAGATTATGTATGGCATCTCTTATACCTGGAATTCATCTGGAAACCATAAGACCAGCATGTAATAATAATATTTTCTATTTAATAAATGTTACTTTTTACTATCGTTGTTAGATAAGGATTGTTATTGAAATTGTAAAAAAAAAACAATTCTTTTTACTATTCCAGGATTCTTAAAATGTTCTCCTTTCCTTGTTTTATAAATGGGCTAACAAGTAGACAGCTTGTAGGTGACAAGCTTAACCTTAAAACTTTGACTCAGATTTTTACAGTGAAAGCTTGTAATTTTTTCATAGCAGGGATCGCAGTTTCTATTTTATTTCTTACTTATTTTCTTCCTTATATAAGAAACATACCATGTGTGTTGGTTGGTCTGTTGGTCTTAGCGTGATGATATATAGCTTTCCTCGTTAAATGGGCTATCTAACATCGAAACAGTTTTTCAAATCGGACCAGTAGTTCTTGAGATTAGCGCGTTCAAACAAACAAACTCTTCAGCTTTATATATTAGTATAGATAGATAATAATTAGTTACAATATAATATTACACAAAATTTTCTTACAGAAATCATAGAAGCCGTGATCAGTAGTGGCATGCGTCCAAACACAACCCATCACCGATCTTGTGAAGCAGACGATGCGACAGAACTCATGCGCCGATGTTGGGCGGAGGACCCTACGGAGAGACCTGACTTTGGTCACTTGAAACACGCTATACGACGGTTAAATAAGTATGTTTATTGATGTTTTATTATCAACTAGACTTGGAACTGGAATCATGTAAAAACTGTCCGATGAAAAACTCTGCCCAGACACGTTTGGCAGAGTTTTCTTATATACAATAGATTTAAACATTACTGTAACAAAATAAGGTGCTAATTTTAATATGTTTTTTACAACGCTGCCGAGACATTTTTTTGGAGTATTTTTTATGGTAGAGCAAGCAAAAATTAACAGTGATATTATGTGGTTACAACTACTATAAACACTGGTGGTTAGTTGCCGTCCTTTCTTTAAAAATAAGGAAAAATTATTTAGTAGTAAATCAGAACTTTGGTTTTACTTTCAAACTTTATTCGATTTAGAATTTCACAGTCCGTTAAGTTTCAGGATATGAAATGCATCTGTGGAAGAAAATTTTAAAAGTTTGCATACTGTGGCTGATGCACCAAAAGAGATATTAATACACGAACCAAGTTTGGAAGAAACTTACGTTACTAACTTCAAGGAGTGTGTTCAAATCTTTGAAAGTTTCAATACTTATGCTAGTTCACCATATTTTATTCAGAGTTGCAAATTTTTTAATTTGCTGTTTTACGTTGACGTAGATAAACAAATTGGGTTAAAATTTACAATTTAGGTGTAGACTATAGCCTAAAAACTGGCCTATAGTTATTATTGTTGGTAGAAAAATTATGCCATGAAATTAAAATAGTTTATGGGGCGATGTAAATTTATATATGGCGTGGTATAATGACTACATAGTATATCTTCTTAGTCGCGAGATCGAGAGACAGAATAGTCGCGGTTAAGATGATGATGCTCTATTCCTGCTATATGTTGTCATGCACTTCTTTGTTCGCTCCCTGTCCCATAGTATATGATACCATTCCTAGTTATAATGGTATATATTGTTATTTTATATTATCTTATAGGTCACAAGAGAGCAGCAACATCCTAGACAATCTGCTGTCTCGTATGGAGCAATACGCCAATAATTTGGAGTCTCTAGTCAGCGAGAGGACGCAAGATTATTTGGAGGAGAAGAAGAAATGTGAGGAACTGCTGTATCAGTTACTGCCGAAGTAAGTTCTTGTATTTGATTTCTGGTGTTATTGATATGGCACTGTGTCCTTTTAATATGTAATATTTTTTTTAAACTTCCTGATAGTAAAAAAATGATCCCTTGCCATGCCAACATTACCATTTTCTCTGTTTGTTTTTTATTTGAAAAATGGGTAATGGGTAATTTACCCCAGAATTCTTCTTATTATAGAGATTTGTGGTTTGAATGTTTGATGTAAATTTAAAAACTACGCCCTCAATTAAAATAAATATTTAACCATTATGGAGATAGGTGGCGCTACCGTCACGTAAACATCTGATCGGCGTTATAAAATGCTTAAAAATAAATTTAATAGTAAAACAGTGCTAAAACTAAGACTCAACTAATCTATACGTACCCAATTAGTGTGTATATCGTTTGCGCTAACTATACTTTTAAATTCAGTGAGATAAACTATCATACAGTTGCAGTTGGGACAAAGTGAACAGTGATAATAATAATATAAAGTTGGACAATCCACGGACATACCTCAATGAAGTGAAAGACAAAAAATCCAAACAATCCAGGAGCATTTATAGTGATATCTATATGGACAAACAACCACTGAACATAAAAAGACAGTGTTTAGAAAATAATTACTTAACGAAACGGTTAATTTTCACTACATTGACAGATGTTTGAATACTTTTGATATCAGCTGTCATAAACAACGTAAACAACAGTCAAAGTCGTTAATAAGAGACATCTATCGTCCTTTTCAACGAAACAATTTGAGCCACCTTTCGGCAACAGGCGGAACTAACTGAATTTATCGATACTACAGAATATTATCTTCAACTAGTTTAAGATACGTACACGAGAGGGCGCAGATATAAAATTTCATTAGTGTTAAAACATAAAATACTAAAATCTAAGATTAAAATTGTAAAAGAATTGTCTAAAAATGTCTGACATACAAAAATTATTAAATCAATTGAGAGCAGATATAAGAAAAGATTCAAACGAATCTTTAAAGTCATTAGAAACAAGAATTACAGAAAACATTAACACTAATATGGATAAAAAGTTTGACGTCATAAAAAAGGAAATAGAGGACATTAAATTACACAACACTGAATCAGATAGAAGATTACTGGCATTAGAGAAGCATATAAGATACAGAAACTTAATATTCTTTGGCGTTGAGGAACGGGAAAAATCTTACGAAGATTTGGAGAATTCTATTTTAAAAATAATCAACAAGGATTTGGCATTGAATTGCGAAAACAGAGATCTAGAAATGGTTAGACGTATGGGAAGCAAAAAAGAAAATAAAATAAGACCAATAATAGTTTCATTTACAACCTTCGGCAAAAAACTCGCAGTATTAAAACATAAACAAAATTTAAAAAACCACGGAATGTACATTAAACAAGACTATCCTCCACAAGTGTTAGAAGCACGTAAGAAACTACAAGAACAGTTAGAAAAAGAAAAAGAGAAGGGAAACAATGCTTATATTCGACATAACAAACTAATAGTACATCCCCATAAGACCACACAACACCAGTTCAATACAAATATGGAACAAAACAAACAAAAAAAACGGGAACTAGAAATCACACCGCCAAATCCAAAACATAACATTCAATCCAATCCAACACAAAATACCGAGCCATCAACATCTAAAGGTCATGTGGCTAAAAAGAACAAAGTAACAGGACATCAAAGTCAATTAAGCAATTTCTTCCATAAACAAAACAATCAAAATAATAATTCAGATACTGTACAATCCAACTCGGACAACGAATAGCCAATATCCCTCCTCCAAAAGAAACAAACTAATACCACCTATTCATCCACAAAATATATTAATAAACAAAATGATAAAATAAAACACATCCCTCCCCCACAACGGCTTGTCACCGCGGGGGCAGTAGACTCTCACCCTCCAATAAAACAAAAATATTATATAGCTACATTTAATCTAAGATCATTAGCTAATGAAACAAGAATACTAGAACTTGAATTTGCTTTGTCGTCTATTAATTGGGACATACTCGGAATTTGCGAAGTTAGAAGAGAAGGATTAAAAATTGAACAGAGAAGAAACTACGTTTTATATTACTACGGCATGATAAAGGGACAGAAAGGAATAGGATTTTTAGTCAAGAAAAGTTCAAATACAAAAGTTAAAGAGTTCCAACCTATATCAGACAGAGTTGCAATTCTACATGTGGATATATACCACACTTCCTTTTCCCTTATACAAGTCTACGCGCCGACCGAAAGCTGCAGCGAGACGGAATTAAAAAACTTCTACAATGATCTGGACATAGCTATAGAGAAATGTACCAATAAGATAATTTTAATGGGAGATATGAATGCTAAGATTGGTCAGATCAACTCGTACGAACATCTTGTCATGGGCAGCTTTGGGTATGGCAAGCGTAACAAAAGAGGACAAATGTTCATAGATTTCTGTTTGAGGTATAAACTTAAAATAGTAAACACACTTTTTAAAAAACCTGAGAGACTTAGATGGACTTGGCTCGCCCCAAATGGAAGAACAAAAAATGAAATCGACTACATAGCTACCAACTGTCCTGGAATTATCGAAAACTACAACGTACTTAGTAAATTTATACATCCAAGTGATCACCGAATCGTAAGAATAACACTTGATCTTGGCAGAAGAAAAAAATTAACCCGAGCTCGTTTCAATAACACGAGTTCTTCAAAGCTCAACTTTAAAAATTTTAAAAACAACATTTTAACACTCAATATCACTAATAATATTTGTGTTCAGGACTTTTATAACACCTTAATAAATGAAATAAAAAAATCACTAGAACGAAATTCACGAATACGCGAAAAAAGAATTGAAACTGTAATGACAGACGAAATAATTAACATGAAGAAAGAATTACACAACCTTAGAAATACAGAAAACAAGACAAAAATAGAAAAAAAGAGAATTAGCCAACTTTACAAGACAATAAAAAGAAAAATAAAAAGCAATGATAAGGAACTTAGAATAAAGACCTTGGAAACCTTTTTAGAAAAGACAGGAGGTGTCAAAAAAGCATATAAATCACTCGAAATTAAAAAAGATTTACTGTCACAACTTACCCATCCTTCAGGTTCCTCAGTCTTTAATCGAGCAGGAATACTGGATCTAGCCACACAGTACTACAGAGACTTATATAAAACTAAGACCATACCAACCAAGTTTGATTCGTACACTACCTACTTGAATAACGATCCAATACCTGTCTTTTTGAATGAAGAAGTAGAACAAGCAATTAAAAATCTAAAGTCTGACAAGAGTCCCGGTGCAGATGGAATTACCAATGAGATGATAAAAGCAGGTTCTTATATGATGGTCGAGACACTAACAAATTTATTCAATCTGATTCTCTCACAAAATGCAATACCAAATCAGTGGAAGGAGTCTGAAATAGTTTTAATATATAAAAAAGGAAGTCCAAAACTAATATCTAACTACAGACCTATAAGCTTAATATCATGTCTCTATAAAGTTTTCGCATCTACCCTATTACGACGAATAAGCCATACAATAGATGAGAGCCAACCGGTAGAGCAGGCTGGATTTATGTCAAAATTCTCTACAGTAGATCATATATTTACATTAAAAATAGTTATTGAGAAATGCGTGGAATATAACAGACCCCTATACATATTATTCATAGACTACTCAAAAGCCTTTGACTCAATATTTCATGACTCTATGTGGGAAGCTCTTCAAGCACAGGGTTTAGAGGCTGGCTACATCAATCTTCTAAAAGAAATATATAGAGAAAACTGTGCAAGGATAAAGTTGGACACAAATGGTTCACCCTTTCCAATAGAACGTGGTGTTAAACAAGGAGACCCACTCTCACCAAAATTATTCATTGCGGTACTTGAAAACATATTTAGGAAACTTGATTGGGCAGACAAAGGCATAAGAATAAATGGAAAATACTTGTCCCATTTACGGTTCGCAGATGATATAGTGTTACTATCAGAATGCCCGATTCAGCTTCAGTCAATGTTAACCACCCTCAGTGAACATAGCAAAAATGCAGGATTAGAAATCAACTATGACAAAACACAAATTATGACAAACAGACAGAAAATACCTTTATATGTAGACACAAAAGAACTGAAATATACAGATGAGTACATATATCTGGGTCACCTTATCTCATTTAAGTCCTGCACAGAGAGGGAGATATCTAGAAGAATAACTATGACATGGAACAAGTACTGGTCTATGAAAGACATATTTAAAGGACCAATACCAGTACGCTTGAAGACGAAGGCCATGAACATCTGCTTGTTACCGTGTCTTACTTACGCATGCCAAACCTGGCCACTGACCAAAAAATCTCTTAACCAATTAAGAGTCTGCCAACGAGGAATTGAAAGAAGCTACATGAATATTCGATTAAAAGACCATATAAAAAATACATCAATAAGGAAAGTAACAAAAGCGAATGACGTCGGTAATCATGTTCTTCGATTAAAATGGAGATGGGCAGGACACAACCAAAGGCAAAAAGATGAAAGATGGTCAACGATCATTACAAACTGGTTTTTAGCGGACAGGAGCCGAAAAAGAGGCAGACCCTATAAAAGGTGGCAAGACGACATTGTTGGTGTAGCGGGGAACCACTGGGTAAAGCTGGCTAATGATAGGCAGAAATGGAAAATTTTGGAGGAGGCTTTCACCGCACAAAGCGGTCCTTACAATATAGAATAATAAGATAAATACTAACATAGAATAACTAAAAATGTCACTAACAATACACATAATTATATTAGTTTTTAAGATTTTATTATATAAAGTATTTAGTATTAAGTTAAAGTGTAAATTTTTGTAAAAGTAAGGAAATAAAAAGCTTATATTATTATTATTTAACCATTAGATAGCTTCTTAACCGAGTCACATTTACTATTTTATCTCGGGTAATCGTTGGCGAAGCTGTTAATTAATTTAAGGTTATAAGTTACTAGCCACGCTCCATGGTATCCCGCATGGCTCCGCTCCAGTTGGTCTTAGCGTGATGATATACCCTATAGCCTCCCTCGATGAATGGGCTATCTAACACCGAAATAATTTTTCAAATCGGACCATTAGTTCCTGAGATTAGCGCGTTCAAACAAACTCTTCAGCTTTATTATATTGTTATTAATAGATTTAATCCTGATAATTAACCCAAAAAATTTCACCCAAAACACTTTCTTGACTTATATTTTTCCCTCAGGTCAGTAGCATCACAGCTAATCAACGGGCAGTCCGTAGTAGCAGAAACGTTCGAACAAGTGACCATATACTTCTCCGACATAGTTGGCTTCACCGCACTCTCTGCGTCCTCCACGCCGATGCAAGTCGTCGATCTGCTCAACGATCTGTATACGTGTTTCGATTCGATTGTCGAGAACTATGATGTTTATAAGGTTGGTGGTATCTTTATTTTTTATTTTTGACGTGACAACGTCTTATAATTCGATAGATCCGGCTGCACGCACGAAAAAACATGACTCATGCGGCGTTACCTCGCTCTGAGGCGTTCCATGTAAGGCTTGAAGTGCGAGCGAGAGCGCGGAACGAGCGACAAAGAAGCTCCATCAGTATTTTCTTATGACGTTGTCACGTTCAACTATCGTCAGTAAACCGACTTTACAGACAACCAATTTTTTTGTAAATAGGGAAGCGCTTGACCACAATCTCGCCTGATGGAAAGCTAAGATGTGGTCTAAGATGGTACGCGCTTCCCTAATAGGTACCGGTCAATCTTCGATTGAAGACCCCCATAGTAGTAAATAATATGTAAATTAAGTTATATGTATTTGACGGCGCCACCATCAAAGTTTTAAAAAAATAATGAACGGTGAATCAATATAAAGCCTCGGGTCATTCTCGTTCGCCGACTGTTGTCCAGTGCACATCTGTCACGAGCTTACTATAATTTATTTCTGATATTTAATTTATTTTTATTAATTGTGATAATTATGATATACCAAGTGATTGTGTGGAGACCTTTGTGTCCTTTTTTTAAAACAACCTCGGAGACTGAGCCTACATATTGATTGTTGTGTTTAAAGAAGGTAATTTGGGAACCTTGTAAGATAAGGGTATTTCTATCAATTTTTTTCCATTAAATAATTTTTGTACTAAACTTATTAAAACACGTTCAGTAGAAAAAAATATTTAAACTGGATAGAATGTATAGAATTATAATTTAATCAACAGTTTGAAATTGCAGTCGTTTTCGAGGCAATTTATGAGCTCTATCTACTAACCAATAATTCAATCAATTTGATGCAAATAATATTAAACTATTGTATTTTATCAACAAAAATATTTCATACGTTAAATATAAGAAACATTCTGCACGCGTAAGTTTGTCACGTCTTCAAGACAAGTAATCGATTCACAACAAATGTTCAACGCCATGGAAAAACAAATGAGTTGAAACGAGAATATGAAGAAAAACTATACAAGAAGATATGTTACCTACATTCCATTTTAGAAACCTATCTACGTAAAATTCAACTATTTAAACGTCAAAGTAAGATGGCATCATTCAATTATCGTGAGCGAAAAAGAGACAACTGAAGTAAATTAGGGATAATAAGCCACGTTTCGGCTTTCCACTCCCAGAGCACAAATAACCTATTTACACCTACTCCTTACTTATAATAATACTAGTGGTCCGCCCCGGCTTCGCCCGTGCTACCTACATGTTTAAACTATCCTATCTCTCAAGTTGGATCAAACTGCACATGGTGTGCGAATTTTATTATAATCGGTTAAGTGGTTTAGGAGTCCATTGAGGACAAACATTGTGACACGAGATTTATATAGTATATTAAGATTAAGATAATTGGTCTAACGTGTGAATTTCGTCGTCAAATCACAAGTATATGTGTTTAGTATTCTAATCCATTCGCGAATCCTTGAATCAATAACAAACTGAAATATACTTTTCATTCAAATTCTCTCGGGATTGCGTTATATTTCAATTATTTTATGATGAATATGTGAAAGAGGATTTGACTTGGACTGGCTGATGTAATTTGCGTTGTTTGTTTGTTGTGAAAAGATTTGCTGATTTTTTGCTGTTGGTATGAATAAGCAGCAAATTGAGTTATACAGTTATCTTTTTATACCGTCTGTATTATACATATATTGTCTGTAATACTGGAGATATTGATACAAAGCATAACCACTATGACATAATATACATTTACATTGTAGTAGATTTACAGAGTATATTAATTTCTAAATTGTATCGTATTATCCTGGATTTTTAAAATAGCATGGTTTTCAATAAATACACACATTTAATCAAGCATGATCTAGAGACTGCAATTTCATAAAATAAAATTATTGAAATATATTTTAACAAATATTTTATTTTATAGAAGCGTTCACCAATGAATCGGAAGATATTATTTCATACATTAGCCGATATTGGAGCCGCATCTCTCCCGCAGGAAATTGTTAAGTGCAGCATTTGCAATTACTTAAGCGTTTCGTTTACAATTGGAAAAGCCAGTTTTTAAATATCTATGGTTGAAAAGTTGTATAATAAATCGATGTTTTAGTAGTTGAAATCTATCTAAATCTCGTGTCACAATGTTTGTCCTCAATGGACTCCTAAACCACTTAACCGATTATAATAAAATTCGCACACCATGTGCAGTTCGATCCAACTTGAGAGATAGGATAGTTTAAACATGTAGGTACCACGGGCGAAGCCGGGGAGTACCACTAGTATATTATATATTATTAAATCTAAACTTTTGAGATGATTTTTTATTCTGTTCAATTTGGATCATTGTATATTGAAAGATAAATATTTTTAGAGATGTAGTGATTAATATGCTTGTGATTGACATTGTATTATTTATTTTACTTTAGATAATTACTCCTAAGCAATATAATTCCGAGAATATTCTTTCGAGGAGGAGCATATTTTTAAGAAAATATTTACTGTTACAATAACAAGAATCGATCACAATATGTTTGGTGAATCAAACATTGAAGAAATAAAATCAAAGTTCAAAGAAGTAGGTACATTGATATGTCCTTCTGCGAAATTTTTATAGAGCGTAGATCAGTACTTAACCTTTGTGGGCCTTTGACCTTTGTTCAAAAAATAAGCTATCAAAGCTTATTTTTCAACCGAATTCAAAAGAAGGATGAGTTTCTCAATTCTACTATAATTCTGTGTGTTTGTAACATCAGATGACTGGGTGAACAGATTTTGATTGTTTATTAATTGTTCATAAAATCTTTTTAACCCGCTTTTATTACCTTCACTTGTATGTTTGAATAATTAATAAAATATAATAATAATTGAGACTCAATTTTGGCCCACTTTATAGTTTAAACGGACGGATTTAAAACTTTGTACACTTATCAATATTCGGCGACAATACCATAATTTCATGAGATTATATTCTTATTAATTCGTGTTCATTTTATTATAGGTATTTATTATTTAACGCTTTTTAACATTGAAGTAATAACCCAATTATTGGCGAAAAAATATTTTCTGAACCACTGTTCTCATATTTTCATTAGAATTGATAGCCCTTTTGACTTTTTTTCCGAACCACAATATTTTTATTTCTTTATTACCCAGGTGGAAACCATAGGCGACGCATACATGGTAGTCTCCGGTCTACCAGAAAGAAATGGTACGAGACACGCGTGCGAAGTCGCGCGCATGGCACTAGCTTTGCTGGACGCTGTTCGACGCTTCAGAATACGGCATAGGCCGCAGGATCAGTTGAAATTGAGGATCGGATTGCATTCTGGTGAGTTATTTTTAAAAAACTTATGTGTATATATAAATTTATAAAGAATAGAAAAAATTCGATCACGAGGCGGGACTCGAACCCGCATCCATTCCGGGGCGGGACTCGAACCCGCATCCATTCCGGGGCGGAATGGCGCGAAAGGATGCGATATAAATTTATATTAATTATAAAGCATTTTAATGCCATAAAACCAAAATATCAATTTCAACTTATGTGTATTTAAATTTAAATACGAAATATAAACAAAAAAAATATTTATTTATACCTTATGATTATTAATTGTTTGGCTCTTAATTTCAGACTAAATACTTATAACAAAACTATAGATCCGAAAGTGACGCACTATGTCTTTTCAATTTGTTGAACATGATTGCATGTTTAATTAATTTTTAAATTATGTTAAAAACGAAATATAGCAATATCGGTAATATTACAATGGAAGTGAAAACTCAAAAGCTTACTTTAGCTAAGCTGTTTTTAACATAGTATAAAAAAGTATTTATACATTTTTAAGTAAATAAAGATAAAAATAGTATCTAATACATCACAATGTACAAACATGTATTGGAACATCAAAGAATATATTGTAAAGCGTCACAAATAAAATGCCGTTGCTGTGATGAAAAGCTATTCATATCAAATAAGTTCTTTTGAATGTATAAAATATGAGGGTAATGTATGTCTTGTAAAATTTTTCCCTAGTTATGCATGTCAAAGGTATACAGATTGACTTCGCACTAGGTTGTTAGGAAATATGATAATGTTCATGTTTATAATCATAAGTCATAACTGTATATTTTATATGATTTTGACAAAATTTTGTGTGTTCCTAATTTTTATATTTTATTTATACATAGTACCTTTATTCTTATTAAGCTATTGCATAGCTTCTATCGCGGGCCTTGAGCGCGGGGTCCGAATCCAGAAATTGCGTAACGAAAAAACCTCACGCTCCCCACGGGGACGGGCACGGAGGTGTGGTTTAAAGTAGGGATGTAACGATACCGATACAGATACCGATATATCGGCCGATATATCGGCAAGCCGATATATCGGTATCGCCGATAATAAATCAACCGATACCGATATTTTTTTATTAAATTATTTCTTTTCTTTTATGTTTTTGCATTGTATTTATTCATATTGTTTTATTTCTGTTTCTGTAATAGTGTTAAGAAAGAGCGGAACCTCCTGACACAAGCATTTTATTTGCTTACTAGGAGTGTTCCAATCACAAATTTGTTTATGTAAAGGAAAGAAATAAATAATTTTGATTTTTTTTAATTTTTAACGTGATAACGTTTTTAAAATCGTTTTAGTCGGGTGACATGTTCATAAACTTGTGTCACACCAAAACCTCACGAGCGCGATCGCAGGTATAACGAGACAGAGACGGACCGATCTCCCGTTTCATCTCGAGCGCTGCCACTGCATTATGTTATCACGTAAACATCTCGATCGTAAACCTACTTTACAAACATCCAATTTTTTTGATATCAAATAATTAAAAAATCCGCGCCCAATGAACGATGCGGGAGGCCGCCCGCGCGTGCGCACTTTGTTTTCTGAAAAAACTCTACCAATACTGCCGTCCTTTAACTAAAAAGCCGTTAACCCTCAAATGGTCAATTTTCAGTTTTAAATGTAGGGTGATAGAGTTCAGAATTCTCTATCTTTCTGTCTAAGAATCATTTCTCTAGCATTAATAGTTATAAATATATGAAAATATTGTAAGCCGTTAAGTAACACAATTTTCAGCGATTCCATAACTTGAAAGCATCTAACCAACACTACTTCGCTAAATTTCCTTAAAAGTACCTTAACCGCCAGATTTAATAATTATTTTTTAGCTTTTTACTTGACTAAAAGTACGTTATCAGATTATACTTGACTATAGGGACGCAAAAGGACTATAACTGCTTTATGATATGCTTTCATATAACGATTCCAATGGAAATCCTTACCTTATTTGCAGTTACTCGCCCTTAACGCTTTTTTAGTTAAGTAATTTTATTTAGGAAAAATTCTAATAACACTTTTTTGCTTAGCTACAAAGCAGCTTACCCTCATTTTTAAGCTAAAAGGCAGGTATCCGATTCTGGTGATGCATCAGTTTTGGGGATGAGAGTGATGATGAAATAATGTCGCTCCCAAGCAGAGTACCGATTGTTTTTGATTTTCTTTTACAAGACGTATTGTTTCTGATCAGGTTTACTAAGTTTTAAACAATCTAGCAGCTAAATTACGGAAAATATAACAAGTCAAAGTTACGAAAATTTGGTAGGTAATGGTTACGACAGTGCGAACTTTCAATCGTACTTCTCTGTTTAGACTCTGATTTGTCTCTGTAACCGAGAAAGAGAAGAAAGACAGTCTGTACTATTTAAATTTTAAAACTATTTATTAATTATGTAATTTACCCCTTGGGTGGAATTAGTAATCGACTGTCAAGCAATGTACTAGAGATGGTGATACAAAAATTGTTAGGAGTACACTACCTTTGACCCGCTGACGGGGAGTCCATTTTGCAACTATTGCTATTTTTTCTTATCTTTAAATGTATTAGATTATTAAGATTTGTATTTTTTACATAGTAGCAAATAAAAAGTTTTCTACCTCCTGCTATTTTCCACATATTCTGGTATATTATATTTTATGAATATGGATGAAAGAGTCTTCTAATCATTTGATAAGCGGTTCTACATTATTTATTAAGAGCATCCCACATGTAAGAGCTTGAAGCCCTATTGAAACCAGGGTTTTATTTTTTCAAAAACCTTGTGCACAAGTCTTAATTTTTTTTTCAGGAAACGATTTATGTTTATATGTTTGTGGTTCTATATGTACTCACATATCCGTGACTCGCAGAAGAATATTTATAAAATAACGTTAAAATTGCAATTCTAAATGAATATACGGTTCCAAAAAAGAAAAGCGAGAAGATTTATCTCAATCTTAACCCCTTAATGAGCCACTGTAATGAAATAAACGTGAACATGACGAGAAATAAAGGTTAATTTTATCGAAAACTTAAAAGAGTCATTTAGTAAAAGAGTTTAAAATACTTGTTACTCATAATAAGACGCTAAAACCATTAATTTAGATAGTGTTTAAATCCTTAATACTTAAACCTAAAAGCTTTTGATCCTTTTCCTTTCCATTGGTTGATGGTTGACCTAGAGGATGTAATTCCCGAGAGCAAAGCCTCAGACAGCAGCAAATTTTTAACATTAGTAAGATTAAAATTTAGTACAACTATATAGAATCATAGTACAAAAGCATCCAAAAACCCTTAAACGCTGATTATAAAGTTTTTGAAATTTAAATTAAAACGAAAGTCATAGCTTAAAAGTAGTTATAGTAGCTTAACGACGTTTTAGGTAAGCATTTTATTACTAAATAAAAAAAAATCACAAAATGAAAATAAAAATACTAAATTACTTAGCTAAAAAGTCGCTATGGTATGTGAACGGCCGTCTTGTCCAGTAAATAGTTAAAATTTTCAGATTATTATGCTGAACTAAACGAGAAAAAGTGAATTTAAAAATAAATTATAACAGTTTCTAGGTAAAAACTAATATTTATATATAATTAAATGTCGATGGATGTATCTCACAATAATTATTGTAAGTGTCATAATTTTTAAGAAATAACGATTTCCGTGTTTTTTGCCATTTACTCGAAACTCACTTCGTGGGCTTAACGGCTTTCTAGTTAAAGGACAGCAGAATAGTAAACTTTTATTAGGTACTGATTGTATGTGTATTACTTAAAGTTTAACTGACTTCGTAAAATAATAATACTAAAATAAATGGTTTTGTTGTTTTTTGATTTGGCATTTTTATTTAAAAGAATACGATTAACAGTTGTCTCTGTTAAATGTTGGTAACTTTTTATGCATAATTCACTATTTATTTTTCTACCAAGCCATCGATATCGGTATCGGTATCGGTATCGCCGATACATTACTACAAATATCGGTATCGGTATCGTATCGGCAAAATCATGTATCGTTACATCCCTAGTTTAAAGGCATAGCATTCAATAGCTTTACCGCGGCAGTCCCCAAATGTCAATATATTTATTGTTAGGTTGACTTTTTAACAATAGATTTTCTTAAACTACGTATGCTGCACTGTGAATACTACCTACTTTCATTTTTTATAGATACAAGCTTTCGGCCGGGGCTTCACTCGCTTTTTCGGGAACTTAATAAATTTTATACTCAACCCTCCCTCGAGAATCACTCTATCTATTAAAAAGCACGTCAAAATCCGCTGCAGAGTTTTAAAGGCTTAATCATACATAGGGACATGCAAAGCGATTTTGTTTTATACTATGCATAATAGTGATATAAATAAAGGTAGAATAACATCTAAATTTGCTATAACCTAAAATTTATTAATCTATAAAAACTTATTTTCCTAGGTCCTTGCGTAGCTGGTGTAGTCGGTTTGAAGATGCCAAGATACTGTCTCTTCGGAGACACAGTGAACACAGCATCCAGGATGGAGTCTAATGGGGAAGCTCTGAAGATCCACGTCTCTCCGACCACTAAAGCTTTGCTCGATACTTTTGGAACGTTTAAACTGGAGTGTAGGGGGGAGGTTGCTATGAAGGTACGTAAAAGTGGATATACAGGGTGTCCCACTATTGGTATACTAAGCACGAAGGAACTTGTAGTTTTGCATACACTGATCACGTAAAAAATACTTAAACAACAAAATTACATGAAAAAATTTTTGCTAAATTTTTCCTGAAAATCCATGTTTTCTCCTCTAGCTCCGCGCAGCCGGCAAATACCGCTTCGCTAATGTGAGCATTTTTGTCTATGAAAACATAATCTTTAACGATAGGTCACGTGCTGGTAGCAAAGCTGGGCGGGTTGCTTGTTAGGGGTGTGCACATAGAGTTTTAAGAATTCATCTATTTGAAAAAAAACTGCGTCTGGAATTTTATAAATATTTTTTACGTACTCAGCGTATGCAAAACTATAAGCTCCTTTGAGCTTAGTATACCAACAGTGGGACACTCTGTATATTCGAGTATTGTACATTTTGTCCAAAAATATAAGCTGTATACATTGAGGTATTATTACTACACCACGAACAAAATTAGTTATAGATAGTCAGATATAAGCGATGTTTGAGACGCTTGGCTCTAACTCGTGTTACAAATAGTGTAGTAGCGATGTCTCTAGTACGAAGTACATAGTAACTCAATGGCTGTATAACTTATTACTATACTGAATATTATGCTTAAAAACAATGTTATAGTGTACTAGCAGTCCGCCCCGGCTTCGCCCGTGGTACATATTTACGTTTTCTCTACGTAAGAACCATCCTCGTACTTCAAGGAATATAATAAAAAAAGAATTAACGAAATCGGTTCAGCCGTTCTCAAGTTATGCGCTTACCAACACATTTTGGGATTCATTTTTATATTATAGAAGATTATTTACGTTATCAAAACACAACGTCTTTTTGAACTTGGAATGATATAGAAAGTTGGTATGATTCGTTAGTAGATTTTCTTTGTTATTAATTGCTCGCATTCCATTCCCCATTAAACTATGTTTGTGTGTATATATTTTTGTACATTTAATTTATTTTCGGGTATTGACAGTGTCCTTAATTTCAAATTATTTCATACTCAAAATAGGTATGAAATAACTTTTTAACAAAAGCGATCTGATATACACTAGAACGTTTAGTCTCCAATTTCCCTGAACAAATATGTATTTTTATTATAAAATGTAAATTTACATAATCTTGATTGCTATTTAACGCTGAATAACCATAAAAATGGCGAAGCGTGATCAAAATGAAGAGAATATGAAATGCATTAATCTTGCGTGCCTTGAATTTGTTAAGCCATTGTATATTTCGCTAGACTTTCGTAATACACTCGCAGATTATAATAATTTGAACTCAAAAATATTTGTCTTCTAGACACTTAAATATCTCTCGCACGAAAATAAATTAAATCAAGCTTTTTTCGTCGCAAAATGTCTCTGAATATTTTTTGCGTATTATTGTAGGTATTTGTTTAGACTATCAACGAATCTTACCAATAGACACCAATAAAAGTTTCTCAAATTAGCATTTTCGCAAGTAACATTCCTTTTTGTTTTAGGGCAAGGGAATTCTAGTCACGTATTGGTTGTTGGGCGAACTGGAGACTGCGCCTAAGGAAAAACCTTTAGTTAAATTACAGGCGCAATCAATCAATAGCGGATCTCTATCGCACTTGAGCCCGTTTAGGCAGAAATTGGACAATAGTTCAAGATCGTCCAGTCGACGAGGTTCTGGGATAATCCAGCAAAAGACTGATGTCATGAAATTGGAGAAAGAAGCACAACCGTTGCTCCAAGTGGTCAAAATGCAAAGGCAACTATCGGATCCAACAGAACCGGTTGCTAATGGAGACCATAGTGAAGACACGGATAAATTCAGCGTCACAAACTCCATATCTTTGAACGTGAATTCCTTGAACCACAATTCTGTGAATCAGAACAGCCATCCGAAAGTTAAACTGAAGGATTGTCAACTAAATTCGATTAACCATCTGTCGAAAATAGGGAATAATAACTGGTTGCCAAAATTGGCGACAGCTAATTCGTTCGACAACGGAATAAAGAAGGGGAACCAGTGTCTTAAGGACTATAGCAGTGTTCCTTTACTGTCCAAAACGGATAAGCCCAATGATTCGGTTGTGTGAGTGAATGAACTTTAGGATTTGTGACTTATAGACTTTCTTATGTATATTAAGATAGTGACATGTATTAGACGATAGCCCTCTTATAGAAGTAGATAATGTACTGATATTTAGATGGGAATTTAAATGTAGCAGAGATCTAAAGCTCTTTCTCCCTGTAGAAAATAATGACGGTAGTTTTTCGGTCTAACAAAAAATGTCTCAGTCTTTTTTCTGATGCTTTCAAAAACTGTGGTATCTTAGTAGATACCACAGTTTTAGAGATAGTTCTCTATAGATTTTACAACGTGTTAGAAATTTTGACAAATGAATGGTAACTTACCATGACATACTACAGGAAATGAAAGATGTGTAGACTTATTTTCGACTCTATTGTAATAGGAATAAAATTGTAAATACACTATTAGTCAATCTTAAACTAGGGTATATTTGGCATTATTGCCGTCTGGTCTAAATAAATCGTAGTCAGTGCGTATTAATATTTTTATTACTTAAATGTTTTTAACGAATGTAAATATGTTTGAAGAGATCGATGTTATTATTAATGTTTCAATTTTGAAAATTATATTGTATAGTGTCGTTATATTATTATGATGAAATTTATTTGAGTAAAATGTCTTTTTGGCCTAATAAAAACAATATTCTTAAATAAAACGAATTGATAGCAAACTTGATATAAAAAAGAACGTATGTACTGAGCACACGTGTCAGAAGTGAAACTTCTTTTTCGAAAGATGTTTCACTTCAAAAACTGAAGTCCCATGTCCCATGGTTGGGTAAGGGACAGATTTTCCATCGTTTTTATAGTTTCCGCCGAGAATTGAACTTAAAACCTTTCAGTCAATATTAACGACTGAATCAAAGAGACGATTACATAGATAAATAATAAAAAATGGCTGTTTATTTTTAATTTACATCAAATTAATGGATTTATTTTCGATAGTTTTTGCTTCGTGACACATATTTAAATGTAAATAAATAATATAAGCTTCATAACTATAGAAACAGGTGTATGTATTTCTTTAATAAAAAATAATATTAGTTTGTGAGTCTGGTTAATGCCATATTGATTTAACTAGTTATTAATTTAAAAAATATGACATTTTATTTCAAGGCGTGTGTTGTAAATTTTTATTGAAATTTTAGAACAATGAATTCCGATCAATTTTGATATCTTTTGGATTGTAATGAAATCTTTATATATTTTTGTTTACACTTTTTATTTTCATTCTACATATTTTTGTATTAAATTTGAATATTGTTTTTTAACACCGCCTTAGCGAAACAAAACTTAATATGACAGTACTTAATTATCTAGTATTTATTTGATAAATAAGTAATGAGACTATGTATATATTAAGACTTATTTATTACGGTAATTTTACCTTTTTGTGATTTAAGTGTAATAATTATAATACATAAATGTAAAAATAAATGTTTTTAAAACGTTCAATAGACAGTGTGAGATGGTTTTGTTTTATTTATTTTACCTTATCTAACTACTAGCTGTGCCCCTCGGTTTCACCCGCATTGCTCCGCTCCTGTTGGTCTTAGGGTGATGATATAATTATAGCCTATAGCCTTCCTCGATACAAGGGCTATCTAACCGAAATAATTTTTCAAATCGGACCAGCCCCCCTAGTCAAGTGGCTTTCTGTTAGCGTAGCGTTCAATAGAATAGACTACCGAATGTATGAGATTGACGTAAGCTGTAGATAAACGTATCTGTAGCTGTAGATTTCGAGTCTATTCTATTGAACGCTACGCTAACAGAAAGCCACTTGACTAGGGGGGCTGTAGTTCCTGAGATTAGCGCGTTCAAACAAACAAACTCTTCAGCTTTATAATATTAGTAAGCTTTGTAATATTAGTATAGATATTATTATTTTTTATTTATTATTCAGCCATGACAGCTGTCCAAAGGCCTCTCTTGCCACCGTTCACGTCTTCCTATTGTAAGCAAGTTTAATCCATTCCTTGCAACTATTACATGAAAATTTATTTAAGTATTCAGTTGATTTTGACGAAAAGTTCTGCTAGTACAAACTTATCAAATAGCGGTATGTAGTATACTATAAATTAATTCTCAAAACTATGGAATATACGAAAAATTCATAAAAATCGGTCATCCGTTTACGTTTTTTGTGACAGAATTGTAAATGTCTAAATTAAATTAACAAAATACAATGAAACAAAAGGTATGTAATGAAGGCAAGCAAGCAAGCAAGGTATATTACTAGGTTTCCGCCCGCGGCTTCGCTCGCGCAGTCAAAGAAAAACTGATAATATTATAACGAAAACCTATTTTAAAAAAGCTTTTTCTATTTGAATGCGCTAATCTCGGGAACTACTGGTCCGATTTGAAAAATTACACAGGCACAACTAGTCATATTATATCTATGTATTGAAATATTCTGAAGTTTCAACATGGATTTCTTTTACGATAATCAAGAAAAATAACTTAACCGTAACTTGCGTGAGGACAAAATAACACAACAAAATTCTGTTTAGTTCCTAATAAGAAGAAAGAGCTCTTTTAAAATATTCTAATATTGCTACACAACTTTTCAAAACCTAAAATATGGCGTAGAAAAGACGTATGAAATATTATAATCTCATCATCAAATTCAACATAAGTACAGTATTTATATAGACAAAACCACGTAAATTGTGTACACAGAAAAGTGCAAACAGGTGTTATCTACACACAGGCAAGTTATATGAGGCATAAACTCGACATGACCGGAAAATGCTCCAGATCGACACCTTCTACGAGAGTATGTATCATAAAGTTCTTATTTTTTTTATAGAATAGAAAAAATTGGATCACTAGGCGGGTTTTTAACCTGCGACTTTTTGCCATTATTATAATATTATATCTAGGGTCTCTTATTCTTATTAAGCATGGGTCGAAGTTTTCGGCCTGTGGTAGCCACCTCTTGTGAGTAACATTTATCAAAAAAAATATTATTTTATTTTTCAGCCAATTATGGCATTTTGCCATGCCATGTTACATGAATAATCAACAGGCACAGTGTGAGGTTTAATACAAATGATGTAATCTCTACGTAAACTTTTGTATTAATACAAATATAAGCTTGATTTAATTCTACTTTTCTAGCTCAATATTCCTCAGACCCTAACTTTCTTAGGAAGTAACAACCGGAAAACAAAGAAATCCGAAATATACTCCATAACAAATAGCTCTTTAAACTTTTGCATAAGATAATATTATCTTCAATTATTTCCTGTTCGAAAAGTTTCATCCTTAGAAATTTACTAAGCTTTTAGAATAAATGAATATGGTACGTGAAGGTTTACGTGTATAAGTGCCCAAAAAATCTTTTAGTAGTAGTAGGTACTTACTACTACTACATAGAACAATCCTGTGTTAACAAAATGAGTACCTACCAACATTCAAAATTTTATGCATTTATTTTTTATATAATATATTTGTTTGCCATATGTGTACTGATATATACTTAAGAGCGCATATTCTATTTCACGCAAGTCAAAAACTCCGCGATCTATTACGATAGATCGCGGCTTGCGCTATCCTTTTACTATGAACAGCATAGGTCCGCAGGAGAGCGCCGAGCAACATGTCCTCTCTCTGGAAAGGCTCGCTGCCGACTGATTTTAATCGGGTCGCGCGCAGTGTTTTATAGTACTTTAAAAAAATTTTTAGAAAAATAATAGAGGTACCTTAGTTGATTTTTTAAATTTTATCTTATAAGTAAGACATTCTTTTATTGCAATATGTATAAATTATATTCAATAAAGTCAAATATCTTGGTGAAAATAATCATTTTGTCGACTATAATTTCTAAAAAAATTCACATTGTTCGGATTTTAATTTCGTAAGTTAGGAGTCCAAAATAAAAAAATCTCTTAACTAACTATTTTAATAAGGATTTTTGCAGTTAGTTAAAAATAATTGTGTGTTAGATCTGTCAGCAATTTCAGATATTTTTAGCTTCGAAATTGACACTAAAAGTGAAATCAAGTAATCATCGGCTCAGTTATCTTGATGGTATTCAGAAATACTGTATTAATTGAAAAAAACTCTTAACTAACTACATAGACAATAAAATTTCCTATTAGTAATTCATATGTTTGTAAGATAAGTGGTTGATGGACAATCTGGTTTGAAAAATCACATATTTGAGCCAAACAGCGCACGGACCGCGTAAACCCTCCAAAGGTAATCTAATTTAATCAGCATGACATAAAAACAGTTAATTTCAATTAATATATGTTTTTGGCAATGAGCACTTTTCATATATAGAGTGGAGTTTTGCGTTACTATGAAAATTGAATGAACATATTTGCATTATGAAAATGTTTGCATTTGATAAAGGGTAATAACGTCTCACATTTCAATATATTTTTATCACTAACCAATATTGAAAATGAAACAAAAATATGACTAAGCACCTAGTTACTCTAGATTTTAAATAAACAATCCCACCAATATGCGTCATCTATATTATAATCTACTAGCTTACCGCCCGCGGCTTCGCCCGCTTTGTCTAAAACCTACTAAATTATATACTAAAACCTTCCTCTTGAATCACTCTATCTACTAAAAAAACCGCATTAAAATCCGTTGCGTAGTTTTAAAGATTTAAGCATACAAAGGGACATAGGGAAATAGGGACAGAGAAAGCGACTTTGTTTTATATTATGTAGTGATACTAAATGCTAATATTATAAAGCTGAAGAGTTTGTTTGTTTGTTTGAAAGCGGTAACCTCAGGAACTACTGGTCTGATTTGAATAATACTTTTGGTGTTAGATAGCCCATTTATCGAGGAAGGCTATAGGCATATCAAACAAACAATCTCTTCAGATTTATAATATTAGTATAGATGTAGGTACTTAGGTACATACATGACAAGCGGATGATAAATATTAATTGCGTATAAAATAACATATTACTAATTAACATACTTATTTGTGGAAAGATACAACAGCTTTTCTACTTTAAAAACTCAATCATGTCATGTGTAGAGTTATTTAAAATTGATTCATATTCTATGAATTTTAACCCAATTTTCAGTTAAATTTCCATCATAACTATCTACTAGCCTTTGTCAAAAACTTCATTACAACAACAAAAGGCGTGTTCGAAAAAAATTCGTATGCACAAAATATTCTCACAAAGTCCCCGCTATGACGTCACGGAGCAATAATCCTCTATTTGATCCCGTGTAGCTGTCAAAGACAGTTCTGATCAGATGATGGGTTCTGTAGGGTTGGCAATGAGCTTATATTTTTTTATTAATAAAACTAGAGTAGAAGAGTAGGTATATGTAACAGAAAATGTTTTAACAGCGTATAAGATGGGTCAATAATTGCAAACAAGACAAAGAAGTAATAACTTTTATTCATCTTATCTTATATATAAAATTCTCGTGTCACAATGTTAGTCTGCATACTCCTCCGAAACGGGTGGACCGATTCTCATGAAATTTTCTGTGCATATCGGGTAAGTCTGAGAATCGGCCAACATCTATTTTTCATATGTACCACGGGCGAAGCCGGGGCGGACCGCTAGTATAATATATATCCTAACCTAAACTTGGACTACAAAGTTATAGACTCGTCTCTGTCATTTATGATAATTTCATTCTTATCTGTTTAGCTAATATTATGTTTCCATGATATAAACATTGACCTGACCAGACTTTTTAATTGAACGACTAAACTCAAACTCAAACATTTATTTATTCAATTAGACTTCTTCGAGAAGCACTTTTAAAACGTCATTAGATTAACAACCTGCGTTTGTCACTTATAATAAATAGGTATATAGACTGTAAACTATAAACACATCGGTAAGCTGTGTTCCGCGGTTTTACCCACATTGCTCCGCTCCTGTTGCTTTTAGTGTGATGATATGTATCATCACACTAATAGCACATTTATCGAGGAAGGCTATAAATGTGCTATCTAACACCGAAAGAATTTTTCAAAGATTACAAATTGCCAACCCTAATTGAGAGTGTCATTTATAATCTAAAGTCGTTGATATAGCAGTAATATGATTTCTCCTCAGCCTGCTTTCTATGTTTTCTAATTCCCTGAAAGTAATCACTTTTAAATGAATGAATTTTATAGTCCTGAAGAATTTGATGAGCTTTTTCACACCAGGTCTTTAACCGAGTATAAATTTTATGACATCTTTAAAACTGATAGGAATTGATTTAAATATTTTTTAAAGCGGCAATTACTTGGTATAATAATATGAACTTACCTTTAAATAGACTTTAATGTAAAATAACATTGAAACCTACATTGTTAATAATCATTGCTCATCAATAAGCTTAGATCATTAAATAAGATCTAAGTCAATAAGGGATAAGGTGGACCAGCACATTGAATCAGAGAAAATTTGTCTACAATTTCATGCTTTAACTACCTACTGACCCTTTTTACGCCACTATTGAGAATTTCAATAGTACTTACTTTTATCCATTTTGAGTTATGGGAATGGATCAGAAGTGACTTAGGTAAGCCTAATCTCGTATCTTCAAAATAACGTAATATTAAACTCAGGTCTCAGTGCTCCGCTATGGTTGGTCTAAGCGTGATGATATAATGCCTATAGCCTTCCTCGATAAATGGGCTATCTAACACCGAAATAATTTTTCAAATCGGAACAGTAGTTCCTGAGATTAGCGCGTTCAAACAAACAAACAAAATTTTCAGTTTTATAATATTAGTATAGAAACCTTTTCAATAAAATTGTATGAACTAATCTTTTATAAAAATAAACTTTAAACTGGAAAAATTTATAAAACGCATTGTCGCCGTGGCGAGAGAAAAATAATTATTTTCGATAGACTACATTTTGCTTTGAAAAATGTCCTTTATTTCATACTTGCTAGGATATATTTTGAAATGCTATTACATTCGTGTTTTCTTTAATAAGATACGTACAAATTGTCCGATATTTTTGTACGATCTGTAGTTATTGACTATACGTATATAATACATAATATATTTATGAAGATAATATTTGCTAATTATTATCTTTCATCTAGGTTGTGTATAATATCGTTCTTTACTCGAAAAATAAAAGAGAAAGAAAAACATGTCATTGTAAAAGTACACACACATAAGAAACTACGAAAATTTGCTTACAACGAAAAGGCGTAGACTTATTTGGTAAAAACAATGACCCAAAAGTCAATGAACGTCTTTCATAGTCTTTTTAGTCTTTCATATATATGTTACGGCTAAAGGTAGGTGAGAACATAAACTTAAGATTAGCCGGCTAAACTTAGGTTTATTTTCGACGAGGTGTTAATGTTAGTTTGTTCTATCTTTAGCCGGCTAAACTTAAGTGTAACCGCAGGCCCGTGGCTAAAAATGTCGGGGTGGGTAGATTTGGTTACTATAATACATGTAAGGAACAGGGCGAGTGTTTTCTGGCACTTCGCCGGCTGCTGCCGCAGCACGCTCGCTGCGCTCGCTCGGCTCGTGCGGGTCTTAAGAGTTCTAACCTAACCTAACCTAGCCACCAGCTTTCTGCCCTGAGTCGGGGTGGGTAGATTTGGTTACTATAATACATGTAAGGAACAGGGCGAGTGTTTTCTGGCACTGTGCGGGCCCCTCAAGCCCTCCACCGGCCCGGCGCTAACCAAATCTACCCACCCCGACATTTTTAGCCACGGGCCTGCGGTTACACTTAAGTTTAGCCGGCTAAAGATAGAACAAACTAACATTAACACCTCGTCGAAAATAAACCTAAGTTTAGCCGGCTAATCTTAAGTTTATGTTCTCACCTACCTTTAGTGTACCGTGACATATATACAAGTAAACAATTCAGATACAAAGCTTTGCTATTTTTAAAAATATTTATTGAAGCTTATATGAAAAAAAAGATTGACAAATTGATTCACTATTATTTTAATTTTATTTTCATTTTAATGAAGCAATTCTTGTTAATCATGTAAATAATGACCGCCTCCTCGGTACAGTGATTGACGCATGAGCGTAACACCGAGGGGTCCTGGGTTCGATTCCCGGTGGAGACGAAGAAAAAAAAATGTCTTGGTCTGGTAGGATACAGAAGGCACGGAAGGAAGATCACCTACTTGTCCCTAAAGAAAATCGATCAGTGAAACAAATGTATAATACATCTGCCGGTTACCCCACTTAGGGACATGGGACTCCACTTAGGTATGTAAATAAAAGCTATCTGAAAAGTTATCTAATTCGTTATCGGTTAGCAATTAAAGATGGTATGT
This sequence comes from Colias eurytheme, assembly GCF_061535395.1. NCBI lineage: Eukaryota > Metazoa > Arthropoda > Insecta > Lepidoptera > Pieridae > Colias > Colias eurytheme. Next base: position 2,881,294 of record NC_142999.1, on the reverse strand, counting down.
AGGTAATCGCTTTTAAGCGATAAGGCCGCCAAATTGTATGCATTGTACAATAAAGTGTTTTCTATTCTTTTCTATTCTATTCTAAGATAGTAAAGTTGTAAACGGGAACTTTAGCTGTTAGATTCGACAATTTTTTTTAATTGAAATAAAACAACTCAAGCTTTTATTTTAATACACTTTTATGATGCGTAAAACATACAAAAAATTGATTCATTTCCATTTTTTATTCATTTTATGTAATTAACAGGAATTAAGGAAATTCCACACATTTTAGTTACTAGTTGTTTCTTCCAATCTCGCAAACAGCGTGTAGAAACTGTAGGAGCCTTTCATGATCTGTAAACAATAGATAATTAAGTGAGTAATTAACCACAAACAATTATACCCTAAACAAAGCTTTATGTCATACATGCATGTCTATTATTAAGATTGTTATTGATTTAATACAATAACATTTTATTTGCAATCAAAACATTAACTAAATACTCAGTAGGTACACGGAACAAGAATGAAAACTGTTATAAAATGTAAAGATATAAGACAACCTTCACAAGCATTTACATTCTGAAAAAAAACTGTCACAAGGAAATTTAGAGCACGTTATTTGGTACAAACTTTACTAGTAGCCAGTTTGGCGCAATAAAAATCAGTTACCTCTATAAAAGTAGGCACAGATAATGTCGTAAACGGTCCGGCGTCGAATATAAACGGCGTAGACATTTTTCCCGCCAAAATAAGTAACAATTTGCGAGAAGTTACATCGCTGGTCCACCAATTACTGTTATAGACGCCCCGGTCTACGCTGCCGCTCTGTAAAGATTAACAACAATTTGTAGATTAAATAAAGATAATAAAAGTAAGCACAGATTAAAAAGGAAACAAAAACGTAGTGTAAGTAACATAGAACCTCTTTTTTTTAAGAAACCGATTAAAAAGGTGATAAAAAACAAGGACAAATGTTGTGTCCCACGGGAAAACCACACTCTGTTACATAAGCTGATTGATCAAATTCTCTGTAGTTTTGGGGTAATTGTTAGTTGGTTTGGCCAAAGGTTGTCTGAAAGGATTCGCTCTAAGGCCTAAGCGATAAGACCGCAAATTCTTCTTTGTTTAAGCTATCTTTAAGTGTCTGTGTATGTGTTTTTTTATTATATCTTAAAGTATCAATAAATAAATAATTGAATAACACACATCTACAAGGAAAAGTTGTTACTTATATTGAGGAACAAACACCTAAAACTAAAAACTAAGGTATCCTCTCTTTCCTACATTTAATGAAAAGTTCGCAAGCGAGAACTTTGGCCTTAATTTTAGTTCGTTATACAGTTTATATCGAAATAAAGATGAAACAAACTTACAAGTACGGCCAGTTCGTTGCTATGCCAACAGTATATAAAAAGTTGTACCACAAGCGCTACTGTATATTCTAAAATCAACAACTTTTGCGTTATCGCCAACTCATTCTGTAAAAAAGAAAACATTTATCTTGCAGAAAAGCGTAGAATAATTAAATACTGACAATTAAAACGTGCTTAATCCATACTAATATTATAAATGCGAAAGTAACTCTGTCTGTCTGTCTGTTACTCAATCACGCCTTAACTACTGAACCAATTTGCATGAAATTTGGTATAGAGATATATTGATACCCGAGAAAGGACATAGGATAGGTTTTATCCCGTAAATCCTACGGGAACGGGTTTTTCTTTGAAAACGCGGGCGAAGCCGCGGGCGGAAAGCTAGTTCCTTATATAATATTTAACACGATAAATAAAATATATGTCCCTCGATATAATATCGTGCAAGTAATAGTGCAAAATAGTGCAGTGGCTCAGTGGTAAGAACCGCGGACTTCAAATCGATAAGTCCGGGGTTCGCGGCGGGGTTCTCTACATTGGGACTTTAACCAAAAAAATAAATTTAAATAGAACAAGTAATATGTCTATGTCTGTACAAAAACGAAGATTTATTTTATTTAATATTGTACGATAAAATAACACTAAAATGGTAAGATCCAAATATTTAAACGAAATAACATTAAATAATATTTTATATCTCCACGAGGCAAGAAAACATAAAAGGATTTTTTCATTTCCTCAGAAATCTTATGTTTTTGTAAAACTTTGTTTTCTGTTACAACTGAAATGCCATTCATGCGGAAATTTATCTGATTTTCCTGTACCCTTTCAAAAGAAATATCTCAATAAGGAACATCTTATTTCGATGAAGTGAACTTGACTACACTTATATTATACGATTTTTGTACTGATACAATAAGATTCTATATATAAGAGCTGATCCAAGAGACATTTATTATGATCGAAATGTCAAAGAAAATCTTGTTAAAGATGTTTAAATATATGTAGGTAGTATCTACATATCTACTTTATAAAAATAAGTCGAGTTTTCCTTCCTGACGCTATAACTCCAGAACGCACGAACCGATTTACACGGTTTTGCATTCGTTGGAAAGATCGGCTTCGTGAGGTTTATAGCAAAGAAAAAGTGTATCTGGTGGCGAAACGGAGTTCGCCGGGTTTGATAGTTTCTCATATTTGCTTCCTTACTACATTTATAAATGCTAATATATGTTTATTTGTTTGTTTGTAAGATTTTAGCCTTAAGTGTGGCTACGTTCGTAACGTATCATTCCTATGGGAATTTCCTTTGATGCGAAAGCTAGTATTTTCACTCTCAAAAGCCCAGTTCAATAAGAACTATAAAAATGTAAGATTTATTTGAGTGTATTCAATTATTCTTTTACAAACGTAAAAATGTAAATTTATTTCACAAACTACTTTTTTAAATATGTATAGAGTTTTAAAAACATGAACATGCATTGTGATTAAGACTTACAAATCTTTATTTAAAAATTCCTTGGTACGCAAGAGCGTAGAACCGAGGTCTCCGAGGGTTCGATTCCTGGTGAAGACGAAAAAAAAAATGGCAGGTCTGGCAGGTCTGGCAGAAACTTGACCAGTGAAACAGATGTATAATTCATCTGCCCCTTACCCCATTAGGGGACATGGGACTTCACTATTTAAAAATACGAAAACTACTTACGTTGGTCTACTTTTAACAAAATAAGTTTTTATATAACATATTTTATTATATAAAATTAATCAAAGTTATCTCACACGTTTCTCAAAATGAAACAGACAATACAGAAATGCGAAGATTTTGCAAGGAGTACCTAACTTCCAGAGTTTCTTCCTAACAATTGTCTTTATTAATTAATTAATTTTGCAAACTTGATTTATGAAAATGCCAAAGAAAGTTTAATTGTTTTATAGAGAAAAATTATGCGTTCTAATATAGTGCTATGAACAAATAAATGAGACAAAAACATACTTTTTATATTAATTAATTATTGTAATAGAAAAATAACAGATTTTTAACCCGAGGTTTTGATATTGATCGCAATTGAAAGTTATCGTACGATATCCGTTTCTTAAAACATCTATCTCATATTTTCCTACAGCTTTACTTCCTCACAAAACTACATAATTTTATCTATGAAAAAATCTAATTTCATCCAAATCCGTACAGCCGTTCAGGAGTGACAGCGTTACAAACCCAATGCTACAGAAGTCCCATAGACAAAGAGTTCTATATTAATTGCTGAAGAAATATTTAAATACTTACCAAACTAAGCTGTACAATACTGCAGCAAATCATGATCGAACAGATGAGTACGTATAAAAACATCACTGGTGACAATAAAGAGTTGAGTAAAGAATATTGTCTGAAAGAAAGAAAACGTTGAAATTATTTAAGGATTGCCATTTTTAAACCAATCATGTTCCTGGTTATTTGATTAGATACAACATTATTGTTTGTTGAAGAATTCGATACATTTATTCATCTATAAATAATACAGACATTTTTTTCAGAAGATATTTTTAATAAAACTTTAAGGTACCAATCGTAAAACGTAATCAAACTTAATAGCCCTGAAAAAAAAGCCTCTACAGATTGTTATGAAGAACAGTATTTTCGTTCATAATTATAAACATTTCTTTACTGTTTCATAGAAGAGAAGAATACTAAATTAAATAAAGGTACATGTACACATTAATCATTAAGCCAACTCATTACGTCATTTACGGTATAACGGATCATGTATACCAGCTTAATTTAGAAGAAACTTTGGCAAACTTCAACAAGGGCTTCAAACTCACTCTGAAATAAACGAATGGAGCCGATAACATTCCTTTATATTCCCAAAAACCTCTTTCTTATCCAGATATTTTCTCGCATCAAATATATTTTCACACTTATACCCCAGTATTTGTACTTGTCCTTTCAAAAACGTCATAATTGTCACAGCGTTCATATCAAAAACGGCAATTACACCAGCTCCCTGCGTGGTCACTATTACATGACATATTATACCATATATGTACCCAGGCATTACTGTATTGTCGAATGGAAACCAAGAACACAAGATCTGTGGATACGGCTCAGTACCATTACGAACTAGCTCACGATATACTGGTTCTGCCGCGTACTTCAAAAACGGGGACACCAGAAGTACGAAATACGTTACTATTGCCGTTGACCAATAGAGATAGGTGACTATTCTCGAATAGACGGTATAATGACGCATGTATTTCAATACTGTTTTGTCCCCTTTCGCTATTTCTTTACGCTCCTCGTGCGCTATATTATCGAAGAGCTGATTCCATTTCGTCTGATAGAAAATCGTGCGAAAATTCTTTGAAATCGAAACGAGGCTCACGGCGGTGAGGGAAAAATTAAGGATCACTTGCATAATATCATCTTTCATTTGATACAAAGCGTAGAACTGCGTAAGAACAAATATAAAAGACATTGCGTGGAAAATGTTAAAGAAAAAATTCCGTATTTTATTCCCTTTTTGCCAAAGGCCGAATAAATACAAGCCTCGTAGATTCGGGCCTAATAAGGGATGTTGAGTGCTTTCCAGCCCTTTTGTAATATTAAGGATTTTATTTACAATCATTTTGCTTTGTTTTAATTTAAAATGTTGTTTCAAACCGTTTTTATAGCAATGTGGTCGGTATTCAACGTTATAAAAATATGTGATATTTAAACAGTAATGTTATATTTTGAGCTTTTAATAATATTAATGTTTTCGTTTTATTAAAACAGACCTTTTGTGAGGTAAATCTACACTAATATTATAAAGAGGAAAACTTTGTTTGTTTGTTTGATTGTAATGAATAGGCTCATAAACTACTGGACCGAATTTTAAAAATTCTTTCATCATTCGAAAGCTACATTATCCACGAGTAACATAGGCTAGGTTTTATCCCGGAAATCCCACGGGAACGGGAACTATGCGGGTTTTCCTTTGAAAACGCGGGCGAAGCCGCAGGCGGAAAGCTAGTATTCAATATAGATAAACAATTTTGTTATTTTACTGAAGCTAGAAATTAAATTATGTTGTAAATTGATAACGCTGAACTTTGTTTTGATAACAAATAATTTAATAAACCTTTATTGGGAATTGTAATTGTTTTATTTATGTTTAATAGACCTTCAATTAAAAGCACAAATTATCAAAATAATATTTCATCACTTACAATAATAATTATTATAGATGAAGAAGGAGGAGGAGAAGTTTTATGGATTAGTGTGTATGTTACATTTTCAGGCAAAACTCCTCGACAAATTCTTATACAATTTGGAAATGAAAATAGTTGATGTTTTTCTTTAAAAAAACAATGGCCAAGAAATGGTGATTTGTTATGGATTTTTCAAATTTTGACATGAAAACGTTAAGGTAATTAGCGAAGCCTTATAGGGCTATAATATTATCAAGAAATGTTGTTTTCATTTTGAAACTAGGTATTTATTGGCACAGCGTATTAATATTGTAACATCATAATTCTAGTGTTTAAGTGTTATTTTAACCACCGGGCAATTTTTCAGCATATTTATGCTGTGCTTTTGCACTCCTATGTAAAAAGCTCATATTTCAAATTTTAACATTTTCCATAGAAAATTCAATATAATATGTATGTGGCATAAACACATCAAAACGTCTTTACTTGTTCAACTCATAAAAAATTTGCTAAATTAGAACAAGGAAAAGGCGGTGATGCGCTGTGACTTTTTATTATAAATTCAAATGAAGGTCTCGTGAATACTGGTAATTTAATAGACTTGATTCAGTTTAAAGCACGTTTCTTAGTCTATGTATACCTACGTACCTATATAGTACTTAATTACATAGAACGTCATAGTTCTAACTAATTGTTCTATATGTCATGAATTAAATTGCTTATCTATATAAAGTAAAATTCTAACTGCATTTTCGATTCTATCACATTAATACAATACAAACATGCAACAATTGCTATTCGCAATACTTAATATATGGTAATACCTATATTAGGTATTGCGAATATACGAATTCGTTATAATTTTGTTTTCTGATTACAATACAATAGATATCTATTATTTTTTATCTATGTAATTTTAACAAATATTTCGTTCTAAAGCTAAGCCAGTTTAAGTTGTTATTACCTAGAAATTGGTGGCTAACTTAATCTAGAACATAAATAAATAAACAAAACCCTGAACTAGGGTGCAAAAGTTAAACGAACTTCCAATCCCTTTAGCGAAATTATCTTCCCATTTCGGGTTTTAACAAAATTATAATAGCCAATTTACGAAGTCGGTGTCAACGTTACACCGCTACTAATTAGCTGACTTCACAACTTTGCCGTATAATCTTTATAAATTGAGATTGTATCAAGTAATTAGTGTCTTTAATGAACTTGGATGTACATTTATGTTTACTTTGATATATTCAAAGTATTTCATTTGATATTTTAGCTTATTCACGTAAGGATATGCATGATGGCTTGAAATGAAATCTCTTATATTTCAACACTAGCTGTGCCCCGCGGTTTATCCGCATTGCTTCGCTCCTATAATATTGGTCTTAGCATTCCTCAATACATGAGCTATCTAAAAAGTGAAATATTTTTTTAATTCGGATCCGTGGTCCCTGATATTAGCGCGTTCAAGTAAACAAACAAACAAATTCTTCAGGTTTATATTATTAGTATAGATAATCCCTACTATTAATATTATAAATGCGAAAGTAACTCTATCTGTCTGTCTGTTACGCTTTCCCGCTTAAACCTCTCAACCGATTTTGATGAAATTTTACCACAAAGACAATCCTTAGACCCTGAGAAAGAACATAGGCTACTTTTTATTGCGAAATATGTACCACGGGCGAAGCCGGGGCGGACCGCTAGTATGTTATAATTTTGAATACAAAGTGTAATTAAAATCACATATTATTTAAGATTCTTTAAAGAGGTAAAATTAATTTAACCTCTACGTTTCTAAAGAACGAATTTATTGTACAGTTAGAGGGAGATGTTACGATTTACATGATGTCATCTCATATATTTTAGGATATAAAATGACTTCTTTGAATTGATATTTTCTGTATTTACAACGAAACTAGTCTCTTAATATTCAGTGATACTGTGAGTAATAAATAATATTTTAAAATTGAGTGCTAATAATTTGTGACTCTACAAACAGGAAAGTATTATTTTAAACCTTTTTAATCCATCGAAACATACTAAAATTCACTGACATTGAACTATTGTTAAATTTCATAAACATATTGTATTCATGTACATGTAGGCAAAAAAATCTCGTATATGTTTATCAATGCTGTGAAATTATGCTGTCACACGAATACATTTAGCTGAATATTTGCTTATCAACTGTATATGAAAATGTATCAAAAAACAGACAACACATTCCTTTTAATAATAGCCCTTGCTAAGTGCTGTCTTTTTATTATTTAATAATAATTAAAACTTCAAGCAGTAAGTAATAGCTACCACGAAAAAAAAAACGGAATATAAATCACAATTTTATTAGAAAAGTATTTAGAAGTTCAAAAATATGTTTTGCTATAAAGTGATCATTGATGGAATAATTACGTAATATCTTAACGAATAAATGACGTTATCATTCATTAAAACAACTGATTTATATTTTTAAACTACTTGCATAAATACAGACACAGGAATTTAATTTATTCAAGAAGCAGGAATCCAATTTATACTATACAGGGTGTCCCAAAAAGTAGTGATGAACGGAAGCTGGGAGGTAGAGGACCTAGAGGGCTATCCGAATCACCCCCATGTATGTTATGCGATTTTTCGTATTTTCGGAGTTATGACATTTTTTTCAATTTTTCATCTATGGCTGAGTACGATGAGATTTTTATTTATGGTGACGTGAATTATTTCGCTAGATGCTTGATTTTTTTTGTGTGCTAAGCTGTAAGATAGGCCAATTCATTATGGTAACATTTACTATCGTTAGATCTTCGAATGGAATAAAAAGAAGAATTAAATGCCAAGAAAGATAAAATTACCCAGTATGTTCACAACTTCAAGGGCCCGTAAAAAAATAAAATCACATAAAAAAAGTTTTCCGTTTGGCTTTTAAAAACTTGCTCTATCTATCAGGTAGCTACCCTGAAAATTTTATTTTATTATTCAGAAGGCTTCAATCGAAAAATTTAAATCTAAATGTGGTAAGTGCAAACATTTCATTAACATGATGATCATTAAAACCAATAAATAGGTGTTTAATTACCAGAAATTTTTAAAATAACCCCGCTGTTGCTCAATGTAAGTGCGACATCACCGTAAAAAGTTGTCTTTTAAATGTCTGAATGCCCTTTTATCATTTTTAATGGTTTCTTCTGCTACTATGAATTTCCGGGTTATTTCGTCCAAATTGTGGCATTCTCTCAAGTAGCCGAGGTCTTTTTAGTATCCCCATTGAAATAAATCAATGGGGTTTAGGTCGAGGGACCGTGGAGGCCAGGCTTTAAGGTAGGCGTCACCGGCGCATGCGCAGGCTGCAACGTCCAATCCATCTTTCAGGGTATCTTTGCCCTTTAGCCTGGCCTCCACGGTCCCCGGACATAAACCCTATTGATTTTTTTCTGTGGAGATACTACAAAGACGAGAGACTGCCACAATTTGGACGAAATAACCCGGAAATTAATAGTAGCAAAAGAAACCATTAAAAATGATAAAAGGACATTCAGACATTTAAAAGACAATTTCTTACGGTGATGTTGCACTTGCTCTGAGCAATAGCGGGGTCATTTTAAAAATTTCTGGTAATTAAACACCTTGTTATTGGTTTTCATTAATCATCATGTTAATTCAATTTTTGCAATTACCACATTTAGATTTCAATTTTTCGATTGAAGCCTTCTGAATAATAAAATGAAATTTTCAGGGTAGCTACCTGATAGATAGAGCAAGTTTTTAAAAGCCAAACGGAAAACTTTTTTTATGTGATTTTATTTTTTTACGGGCCCTTGAAGTTGTGAACATACTGGGTAATTTTATCTTTCTTGGCATTTAATTCTTCTTTTTATTCCATTCGAAGATCTAACGATAGTAAATGTTACCATAATGAATTGGCCTATCTTACAGCTTAGCACACAAAAAAAATCAAGCATCTAGCGCAATAATTCACGTCACCATAAATAAAAATCTCATCGTACTCAGCCATAGATGAAAAATTGAAAAAAATGTCATAACTCCGAAAATACGAAAAATCGCATAACATACATAGGGGTGATTCGGATAGCCCTCTAGGTCCTCTACCTCCCAGCTTCCGTTCATCACTACTTTTTGGGACACCCTGTATAATGTATCTCTTAGTTTTGTGAAGTTAAATTTGTAAGGAGTTTCAACGACTTAACACAGCTTGGAGTCTTGTAGCAGCTTTACGCAGAGTATTAACATATAATATTTATTTGTGATCAACTGCACATTTATACAACAATTATTATACAACCGCCTTTAAGCTTCATAATCATAATCATCATCATCAGCCCATATACGTTCCCACTGCTGGGACACGGCTCTCCTGAGGGTACAGGCCATAATCCACCACGCTGACCAAGTGCGTGTTGGTGGACGACAGTCGACACGTCATGTCGTCGAACTTTTGATTCATCGACCTATCGATTTTGTCACGATGTTTTCTTTCACCGTTTCGAGCAGTGGTGATGTTATGTAAATGTACAGATAAATCTATACTTCTAATATTATAAAGCTGAAGAGTTTGTTTGTTTGTTTGAACGCGCTTGCAGGAACTACTGGTCCGATTTTAAAAATTATTTCAGTTATCTAACACAGCCCATTTATCGAGGAAGGCTATAAGGCTTATATATCATCGCGTTAAAACTAACAGGAACGGCGCACTGCGGGTAAAACCGCAGAACACAGCTAGTTAATACTAATATCATTTAAAGTTTTAATAGTCAGAAAACTGCATTAACTTACAAAAATAATTTCAGAACGAAACTCAATTTACACAAGCTTCGACACAAGCATTAGTCCGGGATACATCGCCCATTTTTGCAAGTGATTACTATCAAGCTAATTTTTCGTGAGTAGCTTTATTTTGATGAGATGCCCAATAATTTCATGTACGAAACTCTCGATTGTGGTAGCTTACAGAGGTAACAAGGATAAAAATTTTTGATTTGACGGTTCTCAAATATTTATTACGCAATTTGTAGGACAATATGTCTGTTGAATTATATAAGTATTAAAAAAGTGAAAATAAAAAAATCAGCTGGTTAGTAATCATTTATGATGACTTCGTTATCGATACACATTGGAAAGGGGGACTCTTTGATCAAACCATAGATTTTGTAGGACAAATATTTTTTCGAATAATTTAGATAATTATCTTGAGATTGAACAAAAAAAAAACATTCAGTTAATAATTAATATTTGAGAACCATCAAATCAAAATATTTTATCCTTGTTTCCTCTGGTAGCTACCACAATCGAGAGTTTTGTACATGAAATTATTGGGCATCTCATCAAAATAAAGCTACTCACGAAAAATTAGCTTGATAGTAATCACTTGCAAAAATGGGCGATGTATCCCGGACTACATAAAAAACTCCCTTATTCAATTACCCTCCTAACCCCGTCAATACTTCACTTCATAAGGAAAATATTACCTCACTGTTTAACAACAAAAGAACAATAAAAGAGGGTCTATGTAACCATAGACCCTCTTTTACATTCAACCTTTTTAGCGTTGTCCTGAGCTACAAACTCATCATATTCCATTTAATTTGTTCCTGGATGATAAGAACGCTTTTTTGTTTATTTTGCCCGTAAGCTAGGTAAACAATTTTTGTATTACGCTCTTTGTAAGTGTTTCTTGTAATAAAAATATGTTTGATAAACAGGATTTAATTTTCTGGTTTATATACAAAGTAGCTAATAAAATATAGCCTTCTAGCTTTTCCCCACGGCTTCGCCTGAATGAAACCCTAATGAACCTTCCTTGAAAATCACTCTATTTAAAAAAAACCGCATCAAAATCACTATCTATATCATTAACTAGGCAACGGCGTAGTTAAAGATTTAAGCATACATAAAGGAAGAGAATGCGACTGTTTTATACTATCTAGTCATGTAATTTCTTAATAATGTAGGTTTCTATTAGTGAAAAAATCTTTAAAATCGGTCGAGTGATACAAGCCTATAACAAACAAACAAACATTAAATCTATCCTCTCCATAATATTAGATAGTAGATGTTCATACAAATGTAGCTCACTTATTTCACCATTGTACACGTATTCACTTATAAGTTACTAGCGGTCCGCCCCGGCTTCGCCCGTGTTACATATTTCGCAATAAAAGGTAGCCTATGTTCTTTTTCAGGGTCTAATGATTATCTGTGCCAAATTTCATCAAAATCGGTCCAGTAGTTTATGCGTGAAAACCATACATACATACATACAAATCTTTCCTCTTTATTATATTAGTATAGATAGGTACCTTAAATATTCTTAAATAATCTATAGATAAAATAAAAATAAATCGCCAAATAAAACTCGAGATCAGCTAGAAAAATTCGGCTATTTTTAACTATTCTAAGGCGTAAGGAAAATTCTTATGAAGAGAAAACATGAAAAGGGGGCAATAGAGCAGAACAACGTCTGATGAGCAGCTTGTTCATTATAACAGACTCCCAATTTCTTGTGAAATTTCCGAATCGATAATTTCAATGAAAATTAATTTTAAACTTCTAGATATCGAAGTATCTCGAAGTCAAACAATTTGGAGCGCAAAACTTTACCTCAAATCGTAGCTCTGGAGTGTCAAAGTGAAATTCACAGTTTAACTTTGTCCTGAAATTCCTATTACTAGTTTAAGTTTATCTCGGTTAATTAATTCATGTAGTGTGCTTTTGTTATTTATATCTGACTAGCTGGTGCCCGTGGTTTCACTTGCGTGGTACCTAGGCAAGAAAGTTACCCATTTTCTAACCAAAACTAAAATCTATGTCTGTACCAAAAAATATTTTTTCCGATTATTAGCTTTTGCGTAGGCCGTAGAGTAACGAACATGCATCCATCTTTACATTGTATATTAAAGAAAGAAGTAAGATTTTGATATATCGTTATATATACATATTATAATAAATCTGTAGAAGGTTCAATTCTGTACCTTGAAAATATTGAAAAAATAATTAGCACTGTGTGTTACTGGATCGATACCAAACCCAAATATGTGATTAAAAAAAAATTTGTCTCTGTCTGTATGTTCAGGCATCACGTGAACTAACGGTTCGATTTCGATGAAACTTGGTATAATTATTATACCTTATTATCCTAGGCATAAAATGGGATACTTTTTATCCTGGAAAAATACGTAGAAAAAGAAATTAATTTTTCTTAATTTTTCCGCGCGGACGAAGTCGCGGGCGGAAGCTAGTATATCATATAAATGCTTTTTAAATGAGAATTTTCACGTGGCGGGATCCAAACCTACATTCCTACCTACTCTATGTATCTATAACTGTTCCTCCTTTAAAAATTGCCTAACATAAAACAAATGTATCGTATATTCTGTAATTATGTAACGCAATTTAAAGCATCTATGTGCAATCTGGGCACCGGATGATGGAACGGGGATATAATCCATCATCCGGTGCGGAGAGGCGGCGTGAGAAGTGTTCCACTCACGCCGCCCCCCCAGGAAGGTAGACCTGGCGGCTTCCCGCCACATTCGCGTTGGGCCTGGAGATAGGCTGCCGCTGACGGGTCTGCGGACGCGGTTCTACCGAATACCCGCGGCCCCGTCAATAAAGCGGCACGGTGGAACACAGTGGAGTTTAGTCGGTAGGACCCTGCACTCAGCAGGGTGAGTCCAACATAACCCAGGGCTCTTCCCCCGAGTGCCCTGGGTATGCCTAAATGCATTCTCCACTATAAAAAAAAAAAAATCTATGTGCAATCTACATATCTACTTAGTACAAAAACCCCATGATAAAAAAGTTGCTATCATAAAACAATACGCATTTATGCGAATGTTAAAACAAGAAAACATTATCAACTTGTTATTGGGAGCCGCGCTTTATCGCCAAAGTTGAATAAAGTACAGGAAAATATATATTTTATATCCGTTTTTATGATATAATTTATTTCGTCCGTTAAATTTATTGTCCCAGGAAATTGGAAACCTCGTAACAGGTAAGGTTTTTTGACGCTAATACTAAATCTTTTGTTTATATATTTTGATTAATATAAATAGTGTATGCATAGTGTATTTATGTATATGTGTATTTATAGTGAATAGTGCTTATGTTGAAATTAGCTTTCAATTTAGTGGCTTTATCAACATAAATAAATAAATTCTTCTTTGTACACCAAAAGCGCCTTTTATATCTGTCCATATTTAGATATCCTACCCGTCTCAGTTCTACGCAAATGTTCAGCTAAATCGGTTCAGCCGTTTTTAAGTTATAAATAGTGTACTAACACGACTTTCTTTTATATTAATCGATGACAGGTTAGGCTACTTCTTTGATTGTTTTTTTATGAGGGCTACACAGGTCCTTTGTGTTTTTAAAATAATGAAGTATTTATACAGAAATATATAAATTTTCCTTAAAAACTTTTAACGTTCCTGATTTTTATAATTATTGAATTATAACGTTAAATACCATTAAACAAGGTTTATATCGGTTTGATTTAAATTACCATAAAACAGGGCTTAATTGATTCTTCCCTGGATTAAGCTTTGCTAAGTGTTTTCGAATACTTGCCATGTTCGTCTATTAATGTCTCTTTCTACACAAAAAATATAGGCTACAAAAAATATGTATGTCTGTCTGCACGTATCTTTTGAATGAAGCAAATAAAATAACATTTGTGCTTGAAAATAAAAACATTTTATAATTATTGTTTAAAAACTACGACCAAAACCAAGACTCAAATGTCAATGAAGTTTGTAAAGTTATTACATTTATACTAAAACTATTTTGGACAACAATAAATTTTGTAGATTTTACTTATTAAATTTAATATCTTCAATCTACAAAGTGATTTCCAATTTCATTACTTACAATATGTTGAACAAATATATGAGACGAATATATGTATAACAAGACTTGCAGAAACAAACAAACTTTTGAACAAAGTAATAGTCCGGGATACATCGCCCATTTTTGCAAGTGATTACTATCAAGCTAATTTTTCGTGAGTAGCTTTATTTTGATGAGATGCCCAATAATTTCATGTACAAAACTCTCGATTGTGGTAGCTACCAGAGGAAACAAGGATAAAATATTTTGATTTGATGGTGAAATATTTGTCCTACAAAATCTATGGTTTGATCAAAGAGTCCCCCTTTCCAATGTGTATCGATAACGAAGTCATCATAAATGATTACTAACCAGCAGATTTTTTTATTTTCACTTATTTAAATACTTATATAATTCAACAGACATATTGTCCTACAAATTGCGTAATAAATATTTGAGAACCATCAAATCAAAAATTTTTATCCTTGTTACCTCTGTAAGCTACCACAATCGAGAGTTTCGTACATGAAATTATTGGGCATCTCATCAAAATAAAGCTACTCACGAAAAATTAGCTTGATAGTAATCACTTGCAAAAATGGGCGATGTATCCCGGACTATAAGAAAAATGTCATTCAAATACATGCGTCAAACTTTGTGAAGATGGAATTTTCTCGAAACTTTTCCAATATAGAATCGTTCTCGAATTTTTTTTATTGGTCACATGCTTATCCGACTTTTCGAAAGGAGGGTAAAGGCTTTTGCTTGTTTATAGAAAAATTGAAACATACTAAAGTAAAATAATAAGTATTTTTAATTTTATTTATTTATTTATCGTAATTATCTTAGTTCGAAACAATAATCAACATAACGATAGAATATAACCTGTTTTGGCCTTCATTCATAAATATCATGCCGAGAAAGCATTACTCAAATTAGCCATTCCCAAGAATTTGCTGGACTAATCTTAAGAAAAGTAATGAAAAAGGTAAAAAAATGTGTGCCTTGGTGGTTTGTAATAAGCACTAATAAAAGATAAAAAGTTAAATATCGTTAAGAACACAAAATATCGAATAAAATGTAATAGATTACCTACAAAATTAATTCTAGTTTAATGGTTTCTGAAAACTTAGAAGACGTTGAATCAGTAAATATTATAATATAAATGAAAAGATAAGATTTTATGTGTTTTTATAAGAGTAGTTATAGACCATTGAACTTTCGGTATTTTCCATTGTTGTAAATGTTTGTTTGCTCTACATGACATTTTCTTGAGTGAAAGGAAAATCGAGCACTGAAATAAAAGCAAGTTATAAGGCTTATAGCGTCATTAATAAAAAGTGTGATTAATAAAGAGGAAACCTTAACACTGCTTTTGTTTGTAACATTTAGTATTATTTAAGTAATCAATTTCCGAACAGAGAAATACCTATTTTCTTGCCTTAACGTCTACGTTTATAAGATTTCTCTTACATAACTAGTCAAAGGTCGATAAAACTCCAATTTTTATTTCTTATGTAAGAAATCTAAAGGAAAAATTATATAAGTGAAATACGTGAGGCTTGTGTCGTACTAAAAGGGGTCTTAAGTGCTCTAATATATCACTTAAGATTCATAAAGGTTCAAGGTAGGTGCAAAATATTATGTTTTACTTTACTTAACGACTAGGGTAAAAATATATAAAAAACATACGCTAAATTAGCTCAATTTTATTTTTTATTATTATTTTACCGGTTACAAAATTAAATCCTCCATTCCCTTTGACTAAATTCCAAAGTAATCTTGCGTCGACAATCATAGATTCATAGACAATCTTAATTTAGATTTAGAAAATACAGACTAAAAATTAACTGTTAATTATATTTTTAGTCTATAAATTCTTATTCTAATTTAATCCTACATGAAATGCAAAATATCATACGATTGCTTATGATTTATGATGCTAGCTCTTCACTCTCGTCGAGGTTAGGCGAGGCGAGGTTTAGCGAGGTTAAGCAAGGCGAGACAACACGAGGTTGTATCCATCTTCACTCTCGCCTTCGTTCATTTCTCACTGTGTCGCGAGCATAATGGACGTGCTCGAAGTGACACGTGCCGCAACTCTATGCGTCTTTGCGTATATGAATTTTGTTAAAGTATATATCACACTTAAAAAGTTAAAAAGCGTTGGAGAAGAAGGCGATGGTGGATAAAATCTATGCATGATATAACATCTATATACTGATTGACTGAACGCGAGAATGTGGACGCCGCACCTCGCCTCGTCTGCTCTCGCGCCTCGCGTCCTTTGACTCGCGCCCAAAAACCGACTCCAGACGGAGACCAGACGAGGCGAGACGAGGCACGGCGATGTGACGCGAGGGCTCCGACTACACTCTTGTGCTCGCGCTCCCTCGCCTAACCTCGACGAGAGTGAAGAGCTAGCGTGAAAGTTAATTTATTAACCGGAATTTCTTTTACAATACAATGGTAATCCGTAATGTATTTGTCATCAGATGCCGTTTTCTTTAAATGTAGAGTATAAAACAGTATTGCTTATCTTCTTGTTTTCTTAGCATTCAATAAAATTGATAATTGTAACCAATTATATAAAGATGGCGTAGTTTCATATTATATTGTTAACATCCCTCTGAATAGATAACTAAAAGAGCAATAGCATAACTCGATAAGACATTTTTTTAATGTCTCTGAACATAGTTAGTGATCTAAAAGTATTTGAACGTATGTTACAAACAAGGGTGACAAACAAACAAATATTTTACCAACGCCCTTCAGGTGAATATGCTTCGCGTCTAAATTGCGAAATTATTATCCATATCCCAAAACTTTGGTGATATTTTACGCTTACGAAACTTTGTCTTACCGTTAGAGAATATATTCTAATAAGAATTCAATTTTTTCAAATTTATAAGAGGTTCAAGTGGTATTATAATAATTATGAAGATGTTATGATGCAGTTTTCTTGATATATCGGTTGTTTTAGTTTATTATACTAAAAAGTTACAAAGGAAAGAGGCAAAATATAAAATCATACAGAACAGAGTAAAAATTTTTTTCAGGTGGTATTCTTATTATCAAGGACTAGCTGTGCCCCGCGGTTTTACCCACAGTGCTCCGCTCCTGTTGGTCTTAGCGTGATGATAATATCATATTATTAGCTCGATGAACGCGTATACGTGTAACTTGTAAGTAACGGGTTCAAACCAACATACAAACTTTTCATCTTTATAATATTCAGTCTCTACTTATTATTCGTCTACATCTCTATGTAGACGAACATTAAAACATAATCATTAAAATATAATTATAATCTTCTTATCATGATAACCCAAACATTCCTATTTCTACTCCTTCAGTTTCACTAAAAACTCAACCAAGCGGTCAGTTATGATTCAATATTGACGCAAATTAAATGAAAAAAACCTTTCAAAATAACCAATAAACATACTTATCTATAATCTTTCGACCCTTCGATGCAAAGTACACAATCGTAACTAATTGCTTTCGACATTTTCTTACAAAAAGGTCACTATAAATGGATCCCATTAAAACTTGCTAAATAAATTCCATGTTTTTTCATCCCTGGCATCCCTAATTTGTTTAAGCTTGACATTAACATGATAAAACTTGGAAATTCGCTTGTTTTGGCAAAACAAGTGACCTCTGTGTGTCTTTTAAATAATGAGATCTTTTATTAAAATAATATAATTTCAGGAATAAGAAAGTATGGAGTTGACAAAGCTATAGATTTTGTTACTAGCTGTGCCACGCGGTTTTACCTGCAGTGCTCCGTTCCTGTTGGTCTTAGCGTATATTATAGCCTTCCTCTATAATTATCCTATCTAATAACGTTCCTGAGATTAACGCGTGCAAACAAACAAACTCTTCATATTTATATTATTAGTATATATTTGTTTATATAATATATTATATAACTACATCAGCGAGTATAGAATATTTTACTAACTTGTTTTTCCATACAAAAGATCAACAATTCCAGAAATAGGTCGATTTTTATGTTTTATACGACTTACACAAACAACAAAATTCTGCGAATTTTTATGTTGGGTCATAAGATATCCATTTTATTTTATTAAGTCTTGTTTACTCCTGAATTTTATGATTATAACACACTATATCTAAGCAAAAAGAATTGATAAGCAAAGGTAATTTTGTTATTTCAAGATTTATTATTTATATATTATTTTCAAGATTTATTTAGTATCTATGGAAATATAAGTATTTATGGATACATACAGAATATTAATAACTCAGGCCCCGGAATCACAGACACAATTATAGAAAATCTATTGTGTCGTGGACCGATCGGGCCGTTCGGGGCTCAATGGGTTAAGAAGCTTACTATGCAAAAAAGGACTGTGAAATAATTGTGGCATTATTGCAAATTAAAAACTATTCTTTGACATTTCTATCTAAGACAGTACTAAAATTCTCATTACAAAAAACTCATGAATTCATATATATCATCCTTTGAGACAATCGTATTAAATTTCACTAAATTTTTGTGACACACTCGCATTAACTAAACGCACACCTGTAAACTCTTGTGTAAGTATACAACACACACAAGTATAGCATAATGACGTCATTTGTGAAAATTGCCAGCCGTTGGGTTAAATTGCTCCTTAACGGAGACATGTACAATAAAGGCTTTGTCAAAGAGAACGCGTCAAAGTGCTATGCGAACGCCGCGGTGTGTCGCCGTGATGTAACACGTCGTTGTGTATAGCATACCATCCCGGTATATTTACATCAAACGAGCGAATGCTCATTCTAACCCCACCATATAAATTTTTTTGGTGTAAACAGGCGTAGAGCATTCTTTCGTTGTTCTTAGTGCGTTCGAAAAGATTCTATGTTATGTTCTAATACTGAACAACACTGAATATGAGTTTTCGTTTACATTAAAAGAACTCGAAAGAATGCTCTTGCTCTAGCTCTATATTCGTTTGGTGTAAATGCACTGTCAGAGGGCCAGTGTTGCGTACTGCAAGCGCTGGCGTTCTATTTGACGGTATATTACCATCACCGTATGACACATTTTGGCGTCATAGCGCGGCGTTAGCTTGACGCGCGCTTATAACGCGTTCTATTTGACAAAGCCATAATTGTGCCTAGTCTATACAGTCACACGAGTTGAAACTTACACCTAATTACCCTTTAAATCCAGTTTCTGAACTAAAGTACCTGAATAAAGCAATTATTAGTTAGAATGAGGCAGTCTAAATATCTATGTTCAGTGGCTAATAGTGTAATTATGTACCTAATTATGTCTTGAATTCATATTCAGAGCCAAATTCATGTAAGGAACTCAAAACCAATCAGTTAAAGCGTAATTTCAATTGTCTGAAGAATATCAAACAACACATGTAAACCCATATTTTACTTGTTTGTATTAATAACTAGAGGTCCGCCCCGGCTTCGCCCGTGGTACATATTTCGCAATAAAAGGTAGCCTATGTCCTTTCTCGGGTATCAAAATATCTCCATACCAAATTTCATGCAAATTGGTTCAGTAGTTTAGGCGTGATTGAGTAACAGACAGACAGACAGAGTTACTTTCGCATTTATAATATTAGTATGGATTTAAAATTAAAATGCCCTGCTAAATATCATAATATATCATCTTCACTTCATCAAGTATGTTCTATAAAACTAGATATTATCTAGGATATAGGTAGTTGCTACTATCTCCAGCAAACATAAATAAGAACTTTCAGCAGACAAGACTTTCAATTTAGAAAAAGACGGCATCAAATCGAATTATCCGTTTTTGAGTTACAATACCACTGATGCACACATTTTATAATACCTACCACTCTTTGTAGATATATGCGATTGATATGAGGCTTCACGCCTTGAAAAAAAAAAATTGGTTGTCTGTAAAGTCGGTTTACTGACGACAGTTGAACGTGACAACGGTGTGACAACGTCTGATTGTGCTTCTTTGTCGCTCGTTCCGTGCTCTCGCTTGCACTTCAAGCCTTACGGAACGCCTCAGAGCGAGGTAACGCCGCATGAGTCATGTTTTTTCGTGCGTGCAACCGGCTCTATCGAATTATAAGACGTTGTCACGTCAAAAGACAAATTAAATTAACTTTACAACACCTTTTGTGGGTAGTTTAATAAATTAAATGTGCCCTCTAAGAAAAGGACTTTTTCTTCAACAGAATCGACCTTGCAAAGGCTAATTAGTAGGACGCAAACAAATGATTTTCATTAATCCCAAAAAATGAAGTTTAATCAACTCAAAAGAAAGGGATTTCCATGAAACAGATATGAGACGCAAAATTTAATTAATCCCAAGCTTTCCAGGAAATTGGTCGTAAAAGTTTGCACAAAATTATCCCCGGATTGTCAGTTGAGTGGTGGGGTGCCAGCAATTAGTTATTTTATGACGCCTCCAATAAGGACCATAATCCAGTGTTATGTGTATGTACCATAAAGTAATTTGAAAATATTATTCATATACCTACTTAGTTCATAATATAATCCGCATAAATTAATACTTTTTATATTAAACTAGCCGCGCCGCGCGGTTACACCCGCGTGGCTCCCCTCCTGTTAGTCTTAGCGTGATGATATATAGCCTATAGCCTTCCTCGATAAATGGGCTATCTAACACTGAAAGAATTTTTCAAATAGGACCAGTGGTTCTTGAGATTAGCGCGTTCAAACAAACTCTTCAGCTTTATAATATTATCGTATAGATTAGTATAGATATTTATTTTATTTATTTATTATACTTTATTGCATTGAAAATACATATAAATACATATAACAAAGACAATACTACAGAAACAGCAAAGGGCGGCCTTATCGCTAGGTAGCGATATCTACCAGGCAACCCAACAATCAGAGGAAATTTAACAATATGATGTGGGTGAGCAAAAATAAGGCAATACTAACACATTGAAAAATGTACAAAATAAACATATACAAAGCTAACTACTTACTAATAGTAATATAAAATACATAAAAATAATGAAATATAAATAGATAGATATATAACAATTAAACGAAGATATCAAATGGATCAATGAACACCACAAAATGTTGCCTATAGCAATACCAGACATCCAATTTCGTCTGTGAAAAGACACAATATATCGCTGTAATCCCATTTATACGACAATCAAGTACGTTAGTAGAATCGATAACAGATTTGTATTGAAGTAAAATACTATGGCCTTTTATATCTTTAGCCATCTACCTGGAGTTTGTCTTTATATTAGATACTAGCGATCCGCCCCGGCTTCGCCCGTGGTACATATTTACGTTTTCCGGGATAAAATATATCCTGTACGGATTCGAAAGAATCCCTCTAAGTAATGGTAAAAGAAATTTTGAAATCGGTCCAGTAGTTTTTGAGCCTATTCAATAAAAACATATAAAAATACAAAGGTTTCCTCTTTATAATATTACTATAAATTATTACTAGCTTTCCGCCCGCGGCTTCGCTCTTTGTCTAAAACATAATAAATTATATACTAAACCCTTCCTCTTGAATCACGATATCTATTAAAAAACACCGCATCAAAATCGATTGTGTAGTTTTAAAGATTTTATTAGCATACATAGGGACAGAAAGCGACTTTGTTTTATACTTAAATTGTATTATTTTGTTTATGAAATGATTATTACTAACCAAAAGTACCCCACGAAAGTTATAAGCAACATAATACTTTCGACTAAAATCCATATCGTCTATCGCATCTTATAATTATTCTATATCTTATACTAGCTTTCCGCCCGCGGCTTCGCCCGCGTTTTCAAAGAAAAACCCGTTCCCGTAGGATTTCCGGGATAAAACCTATCCTATGTCCTTTCTCGGGTATCAAAATATCTCAATACCAAATTTCATGCAAATTGGTTCAGTAGTTAAGGCGTGATTGAGTAACAGACAGACAGACAGAGTTACTTTCGCATTTATAATATTAGTATGGATGTACCTTTAGAGACTTCAAAGTATCCGAATATACTAGTATTCATTAATAAAGTAAATTCATTAAAGGAACGTCGCACATAATATAACTAGCGTCACTTTTACTAATGGCTAGAGAAATTGAATTAATTTAGCTACTTGTCCTTTGACGAGTTAGTGAGTGTCACTTTTAGTATTATAATAGTGGGCCAGACAACTTCAAAAGCTGAGTCTTTTGTAAAACCATGTTAAGCGCGTCACACACGGTGAAGATACTATAATATTTTATCTTGTAATTGCGTACTAAGACCCCTGTAGAACCGCCATCCTGTTACAAATGACGCGAAATTTTGTGGGTCATTTGTTGATGGATGGCGGTTCTACATTGGAAAAATGATGGTCAGAACGCTGATACCGGATACCTTAAGATACTGTAATATAAAATATAACAGTATCTTAAGATAAAATATTATAGTATCTTCACCGTGTGTGACGCGCTTAAAGCTATGATAGTCTACGACTTGTTCATGATATTACACAATAGTTAAGATGCTACACTATAAACAGCTACTTATTGTAAAGTTTGTATTAGTTAGTGATATTCAAACCTACTCTTAACGAACAAGTTATCAACAAAATCAATAAATTTGGGTTTCGAATTATGTTGTATAATAAATTTTAATGAAAAGTTGGACTGAAATATATACTCGACAATTAAACACCCTTCTCGTTTCATTTCTTGGAACATATAGATTTTAATTAAAAGGTATTGATGATAAATGTAATATACTTTACGGTTCAGTTATTTCAGCTCATTTGTAGCTTTTATTTTTCACACTTAACAAATATTTATTTTCTTCTTTCATGTGCTAGAGACGATGTATTTAACTAAAATATTTGTTTTATTTTTGCTCGCTACAAACAAACAAGTTTTTCTTTTTAATAAACATTAGGTATCTTTTAACAAAACTAAAAAGCGTGGAAGAGAAAAATACTAACAATTATTTATGACACAAAGAACGGTACAAAAGGTTGTACACTGAAAAATATTCACTTTGTTTTTACAAGCTTTTATTACGTTAATTCAATACCTTAAGATTCTAGATGTGATTATTATAATATACTAGCTTTCCGCCGGCGGCTCCGCCCGCGGTTTCAAAGAAAAACTCGCATAGTTCCCGTTCCCGTGCAATTTCCGGGATAAAACCTATCCTATATTACTCGTGGATTATGTAGCTTTCGAATGGTGAAAGAATTTTTAAAATCGGTCCAGTAGTTTATGAGCCTATTCATTAAAATCAAACAAACAAACAAAGTTTCCCTCTTTATAATATTAGTGTAGATTTAACTGGATTTCCGCCTGCGGATTCACCCGCTTTGTCTATAACCTAATCAATTATATACTGAAACCTTCCACTTAAATCACTCTCAATCTATTAAAAAAACCGCATCAAAATCCGTTGCGTAGTTTTAAAAATTTAAGCATACATAGGTTCATAGAAAACGACTTGTTTTATACTTTGTTTAATGATATGACCTGTTATGCATAAAATATGAACCCTATAGACTACCACAGTATTTAATTTCTCATAAAAGGATTTGTTATTGAAGTGAAACTTCTTTATCGGGGTTGGAAAAAAATTTAGTGTAACATTTTTTCGTTACGCGTAACATTTTTCCGTTACGTGCCATCTTTTTCTTATCCCTACCACGCGTGATTCGACGCATTTCTGTAAATAGTAAATTATTTTTTGATAAATAAGGTCATTAAGAAGTTTCACTTCTTACGTGTGTACACTAGTACATGCACACATTTTTTTGTTATTTTGAAGCTTAACCGCTCTTTTAAATTCGTAATAATTAAAAAGCTTTCTTCGATAAACAAACATTGTTTACGACGTATGTTTTTCGACCTACCGTCACTTTATGTTATATTTTTTTGGTTCACGCGAATTGCAATAAGCATTGTCATTACTCATTATTCATTGTGTCATCTTAACGTTTTGTTGGAAGGAATTAAATTGAAAGCGATACATAAAAAGGGAGTTTTTGTTCATGGTCCTTACGATTGCCGGATATAATATATAATTAATAATATATAACGATACTGGAGAATACTGGCTTTGGAGTTACGACAATATCGATGAAATTATTATTGGTGGATTACGACTAATAGTACGTACATACAACTATAACGGTCAGCGTTACATCGAGTTGGGTGTTCTATCATCGCGTCTTCGCATCTGCATCTGGAGGTTATTTTGTGTAATAGTGCTGTGAGTGAGTAAATAAGTGGACAAACTGTGAGTACATTCGAGATATCATAATACATAATTGGACTTTAGATATTGGGACTTTAAGTAAATCGTATATAAAACTTGCTAATTGCAAATTGCTATTACAAAATAAATTGATTTGTACATTAAAGATTGACGTGTTAAAATATAGGTCAAGGTCACGTAACTAACGTGTTTCGCTGAAACAATTATAGTTAAGTAATAACCTACTTATTATAATCTGTGAATATACGTGTCAGTTTATGAATATTGTATTTATAAATCTTTGTCGGATTTGTCGGATTATAGTAAATATCAAGTTAATATATTTAATTTATTAGATTACATATGTACAATATTTAACCTATAAATTTTTATAAGTTTTGTGTATATTCATTTTGTTTAATGTGTTTGTGTATTCATTTTGTTTGTTAGTTTTTGTATTTGAAAGATGGAATCTTATATTAAAGTGCAAAACAATATATATGATCGAATTACAAAAGCTAGATCTAATTTTAAGAAATCGCCTAAAGAACGTTTAGCGAATGATGCGTATTTATCGACAAGATTAGATGCGCTTGAAGAACTTTGGTCTCAGTTTTTGCAAACTCACACACAAATTATTCAAGTTTCGGAAAGTGATAAATTGAATGCTACTACTTATGTCAAGGCTGATACATATGGCAATTGCGAAGAACAATACATCGATTATAAGTATGAGTTGCGGGAAGCTCGAGCTAATTTAGTTAAATCAACCACTGTACATCATGCGCCAGGTGGCAGCACCACAGCTTCAGATTCGAATCAACAAGGTTTTAAATTACCAAAGATTACTATTCCTCATTTCTCCGGGAAATATGCAGAATGGACGAGTTTTCGAGACCTGTTTTTGTCACTGGTACATAGTAACCCTACATTGGATGATGTTCAACGCTTACATTATTTAAAATGTCAACTCACTGGAGAAGCGGAACAGTTCTTGCGACACATACCAATAACTGCAGAAAATTACAATTTATGTTGGAAACAGCTTGAAGATCGGTACAGCAACAAAAAGTATCTTGCCAATTGTATCTTAAAGAAATTTATGAATCAAAAAACTGTAACAACTGAATCAGCTACAGCGTTACGCGAAATATTAGATACTACTAATGAATGTATGTTTGCACTTAAAAATTTGTCAATAGATGTAAGTACTTGGGACACTATTGTTATTTATATTGTAAGTTTAAAATTAGATTCCGAGTCCCGTAAGCAGTGGGAACTGCAAAGTAGTAAAAATTGTAATTTATTACCAACATATAAAGAATTTATAGAATTTTTAGAAATCCGCTCACGTTCATTAGAATTTATTGATCCTAAGGTAGCTAAACAAAATAGTCAACAATATAGAACTAATGTTACTCCGAAAGCATTTCATATTTCAAATTTAAAATGTATTTATTGTTCTAATGATCATCATTTAAGAAATTGTAAAAGTTTTTCAAGGGAAATGACTGATACTCGACGGAATTTTGTCCAATCCCATAATCTTTGTTTTAATTGTCTTGGTGCAGGTCACAATGTATATTCGTGTCGCCAGTCTTCCAGGTGTCGTATTTGCAAGAAGAAACATCATTCTTTACTACATCCCAAAAATGTATCGCTTCCGTCGGAGCCTCAAATGAGTGAGGCAGAATCAGATGCTAAGGAAGCAACAGCATCTACATCAACACAGGTAAAAAATATTAATAATATCAAAGCCTGCTTTTCACGTTTCAGTGGACAAGTTTTACTTGCCACCGCATTAGTTAATGCCAGGTCACACACAGGCTCATTGATCACGTTAAGATGTCTCATTGATCAAGGATCACAGGCTTCATTTTTGACTGAAGCCGCAGTTCAACTTCTTGGGCTAAGAAAGATTCCACACAAAAGCTCCATTATTGGTTTGGGTAGTGACCACTCAAGTTCTGTTGCCTCTAAAGCGAGGGTAGAAATTGAGATTCAATCACGCCATTGCAACTTTAAAATTTGCGTCCACGCTTTTGTGCTCAACAAGCTCACCTCAGTACTTCCGGAAAGGAATGCTGTTGTTAATCTTAGTCCTGAAGTTTCTAAATTAGTTTTAGCAGATCCTTTCTTTGCAACACCAAATAAAATTGACATGCTCCTTGGAGCAGATGTTTATGGTCAGATTTTGCTTGAAGGTCTGATCAAGGATTCACCCAGTGCATTAATCGCGCAAAATACACAGCTGGGCTGGATTCTATCGGGTCCAATTCAATCCAGATCGAGCTCCAGCACTATTTGGTGCAATCATATTCATCAAAATGATGAATACGAACTTATGAAGAAGTTTTGGGAGCTTGAATCGGATCAATTCGCCTCTGATAAATCACTTCTTACAGAGGAGGAAATTAAATGTGAGAGTATATACACATCAACTACTAGGAGAGATAGTTCAGGACGCTATATAGTTAATTTACCATTTCGAACCGATGATCCAAATTGCAAATATGGTAATTCAAAGGCTATTGCAATAAAACAATTTAATCGGCTTGAGAATAATTTATTAAAAAATCCCAAACTTAAGGCTGAGTATGCTGCTGTCATAAAAGAATATAAAAATTTAGGTCACGTGGAAACTGTGCCATCTCATGAAGAAGATTCGGCTGATGCTGTATACTTACCTCACCATGCAGTGATCCGAGAGGATAAGGATACTACCAAGGTCCGAGTTGTCTTCAACGCTTCTTGTCCAGGAACCAATGGCATCACATTGAATGACGAACTTATGGTAGGCCCATCACTACAACCTGACTTACGTCACATTATAATGCGTTGGCGTCAATATCCAATTTGTCTTGTCGCTGACATTATAAAAATGTATAGACAGGTAAAAATATCTGAAATACATACAGATTTTCAACGTTTTGTGTGGCGCGAAGATCCAGATCAAAGACTGCAGCATCTGCGCCTCTTACGAGTTACCTTTGGTACGGCTTCAGCACCTTATCTCGCTGTTAAATCATTACAGCAAGTTGCACACGACGATGGAGTAAAGTATCCGCTGGCTGCTGAAAAGGTACTTCGTGAATTTTACATAGATGATTTTATGTCAGGCTGCTTTTCTGTGGAAGAAGGTAAGAAAATTTATAAGGAAATAACACAACTTCTACAAGGAGGTGGATTTGTCTTGCAAAAATGGAGCAGTAATAGCGAAGAAATACTTAAAGAAATTAATGAAGATGTTGAAGATCAAGCAGAAAACCTGAAACTAAAAATAGATGAAATCATGAAAATTTTAGGACTTACCTGGAACAGAAGAACTGATGAATTTGAATACTTAGTACACCTTCCACCGCTCTCTCCTCCTGTAACAAAAAGAAAAGTTATTTCAGAAATTTCTCGATTATTTGATCCTGTTGGTTGGCTTGCGCCAGTAATAATTTCAGCCAAGGTCTTTATACAAAAATTATGGCTCTCGGGAATTGAGTGGGATGATGAACTTCCTGCACAATTACTGAAGGACTGGCTCAAGTATAGAAGTGAATTAGATACACTTACCAAATTTAGTATCCCACGCTGGATCAACATCAATAATGATGATAAAGTTCGCGAATTGCATGGCTTCTGCGATGCTTCAAATGTTGCATTTGCGGCAGTTGTGTACTTGCGAGTGGTTAACTCCAATGGGGAAGTTAATGTTGCATTAATCGCTTCCAAAACAAAGGTAGCGCCCATTAAACAAGTTTCGATTCCGAGATTGGAGCTTTGTGGAGCTGTACTACTCACAAGACTGCTACTAGAAGTCTCTCAAGCCATGGATATGGAGAAATCTTCTATTCATGCGTGGACCGACTCACAAATTGTGCTCGCTTGGCTTCAAGGACAACCTAGTCGTTGGAAAACCTTTGTCGCCAACCGTGTGTCGGAGATTATTACTTCGTTGGAACCGCAGCAATGGCAACACGTATCTACCAAGGATAATCCTGCAGATTGTGCATCGCGTGGTGGTACGCAATGGGATGTTCAACTCTGGAAGGAAGGGCCGAAGTGGCTGCAAGAAAAGGATATAAATTTTACAAGAGGTCAAATAGAAGAAACACATCTAGAAGAAAGAAAAATGAAAATTTGTTTAATAAATACTCACGATGATGAAGCAGATCCCGAAGAAGAAATATACTCACGGTTTTCATCTTTGAGAAGACTGCTCCGGGTTACTGCACTCTGTAAAAGACTAATTAAAAGGATGAGAAAAAAGGAAGTAGAAGATCAGAAGGATTGGATAACAAGTTTTGAAATAAGAGAAAGTTTAAAAGTATGTATTAAAAGATGCCAAGAAAAACATTTCGGTGAAGAGCTTGCAGATTTAAGAAATAAAAAAGAAATAAATAAAAAAAGTAAACTTACCTCACTCAATCCAATAATTGACGAAGACGGTATTCTACGAGTAGGTGGCAGACTGCAGCAGGCAATCCTTAGTGATGAGAGAAAACATCCTATCATTCTTCCGCGCAAATCACAGTTTACAACTTTGATTATTGCGGATGCTCATGAGAGAACATTTCACGGCGGTCCCCAATTGATGCAAAATTATTTGCAATCAAAATACTGGATAATAGGTGCGAAGGATTTAGTACGACTGTGTGTTCGTAAATGCGTTCGTTGTGTACGATATGCCGCTCGCACAAGACACCAGTTGATGGGACAACTACCGGTTGAAAGATCTACTGCTTGTCGACCTTTCTTAAAGAGTGGAGTAGACTATGCAGGACCTATTAATATAAGAACCTCTAAAGGCAGAGGTAATCGGTCATTCAAGGGATATATTTGCTTATTCATTTGTATGGCCACACGCGCTATCCATCTCGAAGCAGTAAGTGACCTTACAGCTCAGGGATTTCTGGCAGCGTTTAAGCGTTTTATAGCACGCCGTGGTCATTGCGCTGAAGTATGGAGCGATAATGGGAAAAATTTTGTGGGTGCAGCACGAGAACTCAAATCTTTATATGCTCATGAGAGGTCGAGTATAGCGCAGGAAATTGCAGATCAACTGGCTACAAATGGGACTGAATGGCATTTTATCCCTCCCCATTCCCCAAATTTTGGAGGACTATGGGAGGCAGGGGTAAAATCGACGAAACATCATTTAAGACGCATTGTTGGGAATTCAACTTTAACATTCGAAGAAATGACAACATTACTTTGTCAAATAGAATCTTGTCTGAATTCTCGGCCTATTTCTAAAATTACTGAGAATCCAGACAATCCAATCCCACTGACACCAGGACACTTTTTGGTGGGAGAACCTCTGGTTTTACCCCCTGATGTCAATTACGAAACATCCAATATCACAAATCTCAGACGGTGGCAAATGACTCAAAAAATGACACAAGATTTTTGGCGTCGTTGGTCAAATGAATATTTGACTCAGTTCTACCATCGTTATAAATGGAACAATATTGTTCCTGAACCTACAATTGGAGATTTAGTGTTAGTAGTGGAGGATGATCTTCCACCTGGAAGATGGTTATATGGTATTATAGTTGAAAAACATCCCGGATTGGACGGAATTACGCGAGTTGTCAGTCTTAAATGTAAAAATAATGTAATTAAACGTCCTGTTTCTAAATTGTGTTTTTTGCCAATTACCAACTAATGTTGATTTTTTTTTGTTGGCTCTCGAGCCTCATATTATGTTCGTATTAGCACGTATTAGTAAGAAAGCATGCAATGTGGTAATATTTTATTTTGTATTTTTTCTGTACTTGATGTTAAATTCGCGTAAAGACTTTCGTTAGTATTCATGTTTGATCGGTTAATTGTATTAAGGAAAATTTTGAAAATTTGTCCTTGGTGGGCTGTATGTTTACGACGTATGTTTTTCGACCTACCGTCACTTTATGTTATATTTTTTTGGTTCACGCGAATTGCAATAAGCATTGTCATTACTCATTATTCATTGTGTCATCTTAACGTTTTGTTGGAAGGAATTAAATTGAAAGCGATACATAAAAAGGGAGTTTTTGTTCAAACATATTTTTAAATCGAAGCAGATTTTCGAAAGAGATTTTGCAGAACCAAACAAGCAAACGGTATCTATTTAATACCTATTAATGTAGATTAATAATATTCTCGCTTTTTTCTGGACCCTAGGATTCTATAAATTAAAGAAATGTTCAAAAATTTTGTTTTTTGAATTTCGATAAATATAATATTTTTTCATGTATCGTCCAGTATCCATATATCATTGTTTTTCCACATCTATTTGTTCTGCAGTGTAAACTTTATAATTGTCCCGACTCACGGGTGAGGGTAATTCACAAAAATATTTTGGCTTCGGACCAGAAATATATTGAGTAAATACACAATGAAGATAGTTGGTGATATGAAGCTTTTTCAATTCTCTACAGACGCAAAAAGAATATCTATTCTATACTCAGGAGAGGAAGATACTATAATATCATCAGGAGATTTATTGTTTAATTGTTTTCAAGAACCTCCAAAACAATTAGACTTATTTTGATCAACAGACTACAAAATTATTCCTGAGAGAGAGGGTATATTTTTTTAGACTAGTAGAAATTAAACTGTTTACACGATTCAAACATGATTCAAACAATAAAATGTCGCTTGTTAGAGACTGCACTGGGCTTTTATTCTATCCTATATTTTAATTATCTATACTAATATTATAAAGCTGAACAGTTTGTTTGTTTGTTTGAACGCGCTTATCTCAGGAACCACTGGTCCGGTTTGAAGAATTCTTTCGGTGTTAGTTAGCCCATTTATCGAGGAAGGCTATATATTATCACGCTAAGACTAATAGGAGCGGAGCGGTGAAACCGCGGAGCACAGCTAGTATGTAATAAATAATAATGATTGCGTGATTACTTTTTCCTTGAATGGCAAAGTTATGACCTTATTGAAACAAACTTCTTACTTTAAAATCACAAGTAAATACCAACTTCTTAAATAAATAACTGAGCAAAACTTTGATTCAATTTATCAATCTTTGAAAGGTAAACATAAAGGCTTAATTAAGTTGTCTTTAAGTTGGCTATAATAACTTGAGGCTAGGTTCAATCTTGGTTAATTACTTAGTTAATTAAAATTGAACTGCAGAACACTTTATTTGCTGTTTAGTGCTTAGTGTTTAGTATTAGTGCCGTAGCTTAGTGGTTAGTGGTCTTGATCATTCTTCAGAGGGTGCGAGTTTGATTCTTAGTAAAACTTGGAAATAAATAGTTTTGTAATCTTAATTATTTCGAGTATAAAATGGATACATTGTGTTTATATATTTTTTACAACCAGCACAGCCAGTCATAGGATTCCCGTGAAAAAATAACATTTACCCCCTTTTTAACTTTTTAACCGTTAAAGAATTTATTTCTGAAAATAAAAATAACTTATGTTTAACTATTATTAAAAAAAAATTGCGGTTTAGTGAAAACGTTACAGGCACAGACGCATTATCGCGTTTTTAATATTAGTATGGTTAGAAATCGATAGAAATCCTTCATTTTTGCATATTTTATCTGGCAAAAAGTTTTAGCAAATAGTTATTTCTTTACAAAGTCTCTCATTTTACTTTTTTATACCCTTACATATTTTCAATTGGGCAAAATTTGGGAATGAATATTCTCTGAGTTTATACAATACTTGCTGTGCTCCGCGGTTTTACCCGCAGTGCTCCGCTTCTGTTAGTCTTAGCGAGATGATATAATATAGCCTATAGTCTTCCTCGATGAATGGGCTATCTAACACAGAAAAAATTTTTCAAATCCGACCAGTAGTTCCCGAGATTAGCGCGTTCAAACATAAAACAAACAAACTCTTCAGCTTCATAATATTACTATAGTATAGATTATGATATTTAGAACCATTGTAAACATACATTTAACATTCACAAGAATTATTAGAAATGAATTTATCAAGATAAATTACATCCTAATTAATTTGCGGACATTTAGTTTCAATTAATTGTGGTCCATTTAGAGCTTCAAGAAGGACTTGTCCCTAATGCATTATTCAGAAAGGGTAAAATGTTATTAGTTCTAACGCCTTGCAGACCTCTCTTGAGGGATAAGTTTGACCTTTATACCAGATTCAACAACCTTCAAATAAGGTCGTCATGACTGAATTGGAATATAATGAATAGCTAAGTGGAGAATGCAGCTTTAAAGGTTTAAAAAAAGTACCTCATACCTACCCTACCTACTACGAGTACATACTAGGTATATGGTACCTATATTATATCTATCGATATGCGTAAACTGTATAAGTTCAAACTAAAATATACAATTGTGATAAATATGTACACATATTTTTCAGGCGATAATTCATATGTACCTGAGTAAGTTCAAAAACGTTATTTTTATAAGTTGTTTTTACTTACACAAATCAGTTATTTTTCTCACTTTTGCTTCACGCTTAAATTATTTCAAAGTAGGAATCGGTGTAAGTTAGAAATAATATACCAAAGTTACAGCAACTAACTTTTGTTATTTGCCGTA
Organism: Colias eurytheme; assembly: GCF_061535395.1. Classification (NCBI taxonomy): domain Eukaryota; kingdom Metazoa; phylum Arthropoda; class Insecta; order Lepidoptera; family Pieridae; genus Colias; species Colias eurytheme. Next base: position 2,848,179 of record NC_142999.1, on the reverse strand, counting down.
AAAGCCCCTGGGGTAATTGGCCTAAATATAATATTTGAAGCTTCCTTTTGGCCACTGTATGAGATTTTGTTATTTCAATAATAAGTGAAGATTATTTCATTTTTTTAAATATTATATGGATTCTCGTACACATTATTTATTTAGGTTAAATTTTTAACATCACTTTGATTTATAAAGAGATTTTTTTAGTTGTATTTACAAAATTTTTAAGTCATGAAATTTGATCAAACAGTATGGTAGATCCAGCATTTAGGTAAGTAGGTATTATAATAATACAATATCTTAACTACTGAATAGATAAATCATAACTCGATAAAAAATAAAAAATCCAACAACATTCAGTCTTCATAGCATAAATGGTGACTGTGTTATTGAATAAAATCTACGTAAAAATATTTCAAGTCTTTTTCTGAAATGCACTTGTTCTATGTACACTTCAAAGAAATCAATATCATCTGCTGAGAATTGTTTCATTTCACAACTGTTTTCCAATATAAAAGTTTTATAAAGAATGCTGTAACTCTTTTCGAATTGTTTTGGAAACATGCCTTTGATTATTTATTACAAAGTATGATATTTAAAATAATATAATAAGAACGTTCCGTTAGCAATCATTTATTAAATTATTTCTAATAGCAGCAGCCAAAGATACTTTTGCACCTTTTTATTTGTATATTCAGTAATATTGCAGTGAATGTATGAGTACCATAGGTTTCCAAGAATGAATCTCAATTTTCTATCCATTCCATTGACTGATGTTGTTATATTTTTAATTAAATGCGGTATTGTAGAGTCACTATTTCATTTCCATAGTTCAAACCAAACTAAACAATGCAAGTACCTACGTACAATTTTAACATTTATACGTTCTTCAAATTGTAAGTTACATTGAAAAGGATTACGGAACTTCAAAATGTTATGAAAAAAACTAAACCATCATTCTTTTAATTTAACTATTATTAAGCAATTATTAAATAAAGCTATAACGATTAATCGCTTTCCTAGTCCATAATTATATTATGTCTAATTACATAGTAGATCACATTAAAAGGGTTGTTATATAAAAATTGAACCATTACAAAAAAGCAAGTAACTTCTATCACTTCACGATTATAGGCGTATAATAAACTACATTAGCGTTAAATATGGGGCCGAAATTTTTGACAAAATTCACAGAAAGCTTAGAAGACCCCAATCACCCCTTAATGGGACCAGTAATATCTAGTCTGAATTTAGCAGGAATGTGGAAACCAAATAATAAGATCATAAACAAGGTCACAATAATACAGGTCTGTGCAGCATTGTCTCAAGTAACTGAATTTATTGAACTATGGTACTTAAGATCAGACATGGGTAGTGCTATGAGAAATCTATCTATAAGTACCCTTAGTTTAACTTGCGTAGTCAAATCAGGCACCTTTGCACTATGGCAGAAAGACTGGAGACAAGTGATAGACTATGCTTCGTCTTTAGAGAGGGAACAGATAGAGAAAAATGACAGAGTCACGAATCAAATTATGAAGAAGTACACTAAATATTCTAGACGTTTAATGTACTTTTATTGGTGGGTTAGTTTCGGTACAGTACTAGCGGTATTATTTGCTCCTTTGGTCATGTATTTGTCATCTTCTGAACAGCAAGAACTTATAAGAAATGGAAGTTTACCTTATCCAGAAATTATAAGTTCCTGGGTGCCTTTTGATAAAACTAGAGGCTATGGTTATGTAGCTATTCTTTTTATTCAAGTATGCATGTGTACTTATGGTGGTCTCACTGTAGCCAGCTACGATTCTAATGCTGTGGTTTTGATGACTTTCTTCTTTGGCCAATTGGAGATATTGAAAGAGAATTGTAAGAGACTATTTGATGAAGGGAAAAGTTCGGTGGAACGTATCCGTGAATGCCATTATCATCATGTAGAACTTATCAAGTAAGAAACAAAAAATATATCAAATTAAAACATTTACTAATTCAATTAGAGTTCTTCTAGAAGCTCTTTTGAATCGTCATAACACAGTTTTACCATTTACCCCGCTTTGGAAAGCAGATAAATAAATAAAAAAGCTTGTATGCCGAGCACACGTGTCAGAAGTGAAACTTCTTTGGCAAGATTCAAAGATACCAAAATCGTCACCTTACTCCACGACGTTACGGCCATGACGCGACCTTTAAATTTTACTCTAAACGCGCCTAAAAGAAGTTTCACTTCATCAAAATCATAATAATTCAGAATAGAAATAGTTAGGTACACAAAAAATAGTTGCTAAGAATTGAAAATATACGCACAGAAAATGTAAGTAGGTATATCAAAACGAGATCTAAAAGGAATATTTCCTTTTGTTTCCAGACATGCCAATATATTAAATAACGTCCTGTCGCCCGTTCTATTCCTGTATATTGTTATATGTTCTCTCATGATATGTACTAGTGCTATACAAATAACGAAGGTAAGTGAATAAAACAATTACTAGGTATTCTTTAGTATAAAATGTCCCTTTATTGTATCGGGATCCATTAATAAATAAGTTACAATTCATATAAAGCTGAAGAGTTTGTTTAATTGTTTGAACGCGCTAATCTCAAGAACCAGTAGGTCTGATTTGAAAAATTATTTCGATGTTAGATAGCCCATTTATCGAGGAAGGCTATAAAGCAGTATATCATTACGCTAAGACCAACAGGAGCGTAACCACGTGGGTGAAACCGCGAAGCGCAGCTAGTATTCAATAAAATTAAAACAAAAACTGTATTTCTACCTAATTCATAAAATATTTAAATTTTCTCAGTAATTGTCTAGAGACATGGAAATATATTTATTAATTCAAATAGTTTATAATGTTGTTGTACCGAAAAGTTTTCACACACAATCAGATAAAATGAATACAATGATATTAGACCTTGCTGGAATTATCATATGACAATAATTTGCAGTTTAAAAATATTTCAATATTTGTCACAGATAATAATTATAATACTCTAAGTACTAAGTTTTGTTTACGTAGGATACTTTATTGTTGAAACGTTGAAAATTTTATTCAATTAAGTGGACTGATGTTAGTGTGACCTTTGCCCAGCAGTGGGATAGCCGATATATTGCACTTTCATTAATCGTCATTTTACAGGAAGGAACTACTACAATGCAGCAGTTATGGATAGCGGAGTATTTAGGAGCTCTCATAACTCAGCTCTTTTTGTATTGTTGGCACAGCAACCAAGTATATTACATGGTATGTAATAACTAATAACCTTATTAATTCCTATTAAAAATTTAAGCGTCGATATTTTCAGAAGACTAACATTTTCATATATAATTCAAAAGTAAATAATATTATATTTTTCCTAATATCGTAAAGTCCCGCTTTTTCGTTTTTCTTTATCCTACACAGCAAATGGGGAACTAATTTATATAAAAATCGATCGATAAAATATAAAATCTCTTTTGTTTCAAGATGTATATTTATCGGTTTTCACCTTTTCACTTTCTTGTGGGTATCAAAGAATTGTCGTAAATAATGGCTTTTTACAGCGAATCGATTATTTTCAGAGCCTTACAGTAAGTGAAGGAGTATATTTCAGCCATTGGTATGCGCATGGTGTGCGCATGAGACGAAATGTAATCTTACTGTCTGGTCAACTGAATAAATGTATTGCATTTTCAGCTGGCCCCTTCAGTGAGCTTAATATTTCAACGTTTGTTGCGGTAAATATATATTTTTTATTGTCTGTGGCCATCATTTTTAAGTTCTCTTTGTATTAGTTTTTCGCCGGTGGCTTCGTCCACGGTCTAAAACCTTATGAATTGTAATATGTATATTAAATATTATGTAATTTTAAAGACGGAGGCATGCAGACACAGAAGCCGGAAATCTACTTTGTTCTATACATACTATGTTGTGATTTATGGTTACATTTTTTTTTTCAGATATTAAAAGGTGCATACAGCTATTACACGTTTTTAAAACAAAAGTAATTCAATTATTATCCTGAATTCTACAGCACAATTTTTCGCTTTCAATAAAAAACATTTAAAAATATGTTTGTTCATTCATTTTCCTGTACTTTATTGGACTTTTATATAGGAAGGGTTGGGCTATATCTTAACGAGTCGTGTTATTAATTTATAAATTACTAGCTTTCCGCCCGCGGCTTCGCCCGCTTTGTCTAAAACCTAATTAATTATGTACTAAAACCTTCCTCTTGAATCACTCTATCTATGAAAAAAATGCATCAAAATCCGTTACGTAGTGTTAAAGATTTTAGCACACAAAGGGACATAGGGACAGAGAAAGCGACTTTGTTTTATACTATGTAGTGGTATATAAGCCATATAAAAGTTCATTGAGCGACAAGATATATCTATGCAATTCAAAATACACCTTGAAGTTCAAGGTAAAATTTTTCGTAATTTATTATACTTAATCATTCATTATATTCTTCTATGTAATAAATTATACTATAAATATTGTCAATTTAATAACTAGAAAGTCGAGGTTACATTATAAGGCGCTATTGGATTTTCTAAACTCCTCTCTTTTGGTTGAAACTGCAGGAAATTGAAGTGCGATTTATGAAACAGCCTTAGGAAAAATGGCCAAGTCATTTTCTATAATAGTTTTAAAATTCTTTATTGCATTGAAATTAAAACATTTACAATTTTATAAAAAAAATAGTACCTTTTTAGGGCAAATAAAACTTAATATGAACTTGATGTGATATAATATTTTAGTTAAATACGTGGTTAATATTTTGGATGTTTTGTATAGAGCAGATGTATTTAATTGTTAATTATTATTAGTGGATAGTGGTTGACCGCCTCCTTGGTACAATGGTTGACGCGTGAGCGTAGAACCGAGGGGTCCTGGGTTCGATTCCCGGTGGAGACGAAGAAAAAAAAATGTTTCGGTCTGGCAGGACACAGAAGGCTGGTCACCTACTTGTCCCAAAAAAAAATCGATCAGTGAAACAGATGTATGCATAATAAATACATCTGCCCCTTACACCACTAGGGGACACGGTACTTCACTAAATTACTTATCCACTGATAAGTAATTCTTCATCCTGCGAGTTATCATGCAGAGTGAGTTTTTTAAAACTTCACTAGAACTGGGCTGAAGCATTTACCACTGTTTTAGACGTAAGAGACAGTTAAGTTACATAAATACTTATAAAAAGAAATTCAATATCAAGGCATAAGTACAAATACTAATAATAAAAAATAAAAAACTAAAACCCAACTACACAAAAAACGACGCTGAAAAAGTATAAAACAAGATATTCAAAATACTGAACTGAACAAAGTTGCTAATGTAGTTGCAAATAAATGGACACAGTAGACTCTACCAAGATGCCTTCGTTGTAAATTAACAATAATGTCATACAATACTATTCTGAAGTATGCAATATTCCACTATGTAGAGATAAATTTTCATGTTTCTCACCTCCTTTTGCTTTGCCGTAGTCGGGTAAAAAAAAACTGAAAGGTCCAATATATTGTGAAAGGAAAATTGATTTATATACTTCTAGGTATCCTGGAAAATACTATTATCGACTGCGTTAGTTCTGAGAAAGCTCGGACGGCGAGCAAGTTTTATTAGATTCTCTATCGGCATTCCCTGGACGTTACTTCAGAATATTTCAATTCTAAAATTAATGTTAACTCATAAAAATGTGTGTGGCATGATGTGTGCTTATTTTAGTTAATTCTCTACTAATATTATAAGTCGAAAGGTGCTCTGTCTGTATGCCTTGACGTTTTCGTCTAAACTACTGAACTGATTTTGATGAAATTTGTATCATTGACAGACTATAATTTGTATTATGAAAGTAAGATGAGTGTAATATTACATACGTAAATTTATTTAGATGTAGGTAGTTTAATAATATTTATATCAATTCTAGTAGTAAATACTTTTTCTCTGTTTTTCTTTACACAAAGAACACCATTAGTTTAAAATAATAATTCTACACTACAAACCAGCAATCATTGTTTTATTTTCTTACTTAAAACCCTCAATCTTACGTTCCAATAGGACATAATCACGTGTTATTTTAGCAAAATATTGAGACATGTGTCCGCCCACACTATCAGTAATAATTTCAGGTTTGAATACAAAAAATATTTTAACAATGTGTTCGTCAACTGAAGCGATAGCAGATGGCCCTTTGTTTGTTCTTTACAAAATATAATTGAATCAAAGTAATTGAACTTTGAACCCTTTGTTGTCGATAGATTTTTCTGAACAAAATACCTTCGTAAATTGCCAAAATGTTGGCAAAGCTCGAAGATCCCGCGAACCCTTTATTAGGCCCCACGTTAAAAGGTTTACAGGCTTGGGGAATGTGGCAGAAGCAGGGAATGAGCCGAATTATGTACAACATCCTCCATTTTCTGGCTATATTATTCGTTGTCAGTCAGTACGTAGAGCTCTGGAATATTCGATCGGAATTGGATATGGCTCTACGGAACTTGTCAGTTTCTATGCTAAGCACAGTTTGTGTCGTCAAAGCTGGTACATTTGTTCTGTGGCAATCCGATTGGAAGCAGATCATTAACTTTGTTTCTGATACAGAGAAAAAGCAACTGTCCAAACGGGACTCTACTACAAAGAGAATCATTAGCATCTATACCAAATATTCTAGAAACGTCACATACTTCTATTGGTGTTTAGTTACGGCTACCGTTTTTACCGTTATCCTAGCACCGTTAGTAAGTTTTCTGTCATCTGCTGAGTTCCGTGAAAAGATAAGAAATGGGACAGTGCCGTATCCAGAAATTATGAGCTCGTGGGCTCCCTTTGACAAAACAAAAGGCTTCGGTTATAAGGTAATGGTTTTAGAGCACACTTTGATCTGTTTTTATGGAGGCGGCATTGTAGCGGCTTACGACTCTAATGCTGTAGTTTTGATGACGTTTTTCTCTGGTCAACTCGAGCTTTTGAAAAGAAATTGCAGTAGACTTTTTGGGGATGGTAGTGAATATATTAGCTACAACGAAGCAGTTGCTAGAATTCGTGATTGTCACGAACATCGCATGAATTTGGATAAGTAAGTTTTAATATTATTTTTATCATTACCATTTATTACAAAGCATATTATCTTTAATATGAATAGCTGTTATGAAAGGTAAAAATGTTGTGTAGTTTTATGAAACCACGGTAAAAGTGAAACTGTTCGAACGGTTCCGAACACTGCTTTATGCCTACTCGGCAGCCGACCGTCTCGCGACATGCGCTACACAGACCAAAAAGTTTGAGACGATGTAATAAAAGTTTCACTTTAAAAAACAAATTAAAGGCATTTAGGGTTTATTATTCTTCATTAAATTAATTATATTTCAGATACGCCAAGATTTTAGATTCATTACTATCACCAGTAATGTTTTTGTACATTATTATTTGTTCTCTCATGATTTGTGCCAGTGCAGTGCAATTAACAACGGTGAGTTCTATAAAAAAAAAAAAAAATTGGTTGTCTGTAAAGTCGGTTTACTGACGATAGTTGAACGTGACAACGTCCGATTGTGCTTCTTTGTCGCTCGTTCCGCGCTCTCGCTTGCACTTCAAGCTTTACATGGAACGCCTCAGAGCGAAGTAACGCCGCATGAGTCATGTTTTTTCGTGCGTGCAGCCGGCGCTATCGAATTATAAGACGTTGTCACGTCAAAACATTCACTGAAAAATCATTCAACAAATTAACATTAATCATGCTTGCGTTGGTCGTAAAATCACATTTTTAACATTATCTCCGAAACATTTAAAATGCAATATTACCACTGTGCCACCAACCCAAGCATATTATGTCCATTGTCCAACATGTTATTACAAGAATAATAACTTTTTATTTGAGTGCTATTGAAATGCACTGATCAGAACATGAAAATTCTTTCACTTACAAAACAGTATTCAGGACATAGCCTATTTTGTTTTAATCCGGCATGAGCCCAGCCTAGAAGGCTACAGTCCTAACCCTATCCAGTCTTTAGAACATTTTTTAGATTTTGGAATCTAATGCTCAAAAGCGGACATTAAAAATGTATTTTCTGAATCTGCAGTCAGATTTAATTTCACATTTAGAATCAAGGGAACCATTTTGTATCCATCTGTCAAAGGACAAGCATGAATTTATAGCTGTATTTTATTAATTTCTAGGAAGGTACGACGAGCATGCAACGTATCTGGATAGCAGAATATTTGATAGCTCTGATTGCCCAATTATTTTTGTACTGCTGGCATAGTAATACAGTTTTCTTCACGGTGAGTTATTTGAGGTAGTTTGTAAATTAACCATGCATAAGTACCTAAATACCTTGACTTTGGCATCCTGTTCAACTATGAGAAAACAAATTAGTGCTTTTTGCCCAAAAAATGAAAACAACAGATATGTTTGAAATTTAATATGCATAATTCATATAGAATACACGTTGGTTACATACATTTCATATAAAAGTGATCTGTCTACGAACTTGCCTCGCATGGGCTTCTTTAGTAACTTGATATGTGTGATTCCAGGACAAAAAGTCACATACAATTAGGTTTGTCCAAACCTTATTCTTATAGGGAAGGATATAGACAAAACAACAACCTATTTTGTATATTTATTATAATTTTACGTGTGTTGAAATAAATGTATTTTTTCTTCTTTCATGAATGTTCTAGAACCTAAGTGTAGACGAGGGTATCTACGGCAGCGCGTGGTGGTCGCAAGGGGTGCGCGTGCGCCGTAGCGTCGCACTCCTCGGCGGACAGTTGAATAGAACGATTGTCTTTACTGCTGGCCCGTTCACTAAATTGACTGTTTCTACTTTTGTTACGGTATGGTTAAGTTTTATAGAAGTAATTTTTGGGATGATATTATTCAATTATAATGGACCTATCTAAGTAGGTACCTAATAGTTTTTTGGAGGTAAATATGTAAATAAATTGAGCACTGATAGAAATTAAACATGCCAGCCAATCAATCTTCTATCAATCAATCTTGTGGCCAGTCTTCGTAATGCTAACGTAAAACTTGTTTTTAATAATAAAAATGAGGGATCTTGACCACCAGGTTGCATGAAATTGCTGCTGTAGCGATGAGACCGTCTGATTTCCGTCGACTATTTCGGATGCAGTCTATTAATTTGTATTTCAATACACTTTGGTGTACGATAAAGTGTTTTGTTTTGTCTTTAATAGATTATAATACTTTGTTGCAGATACTAAAAGGATCATATAGCTACTACACGCTTTTAAGCAAGAAAGAAGATTGAATGCCTACCAAGATTGCAAGTATCAGAGTTGAGAAATTACACTCTATGTAGAGAGAGACTCTATGTTCACACTGAAAGTTTTGCACTTATTATTAAACATAAATTAGTTCAAAAATTATTTAGTAAAAAGGTTTTTTGAAATATAATTTGCACTGTAGAAACAAATAGTCTTAATTGTTCAATATATTGTTTTAGAACTAAAATGGCTTGTTTTATTCTCCTTTTTTATTAATTATTTCTATTAAATACTAATTAGGTACCTGCATTATAATATACTAACTGCAATTAAATAATTACTAACTGTGCCCCGTGCTTTTACCCGGTCCTGTTGGTCTTAGCGTGATGATATTACCTACATGGGTCTAGCCTTCCTCGATAAATGCGCTACCTAACACCAAAATAATTTTCAGATCTGACTAGTACTTCCTGAGATTAGCGCGTTCAAACAAACTCTTCGGCTTTATAATATTAGTATAGATAATACAAATCAATATCTACATAACAAATTCTAAGAAACTAGTTACAATAGAATTAATTAAACATCTTGCGAAGGTATAAACTATTACAACTCCTAGAAAGTTGTTCGGACAAACTGACCAACTTATTACGACTTTGTTAGCCCTTATCTTATCTATAATTGAACTAGTTTCTGTCAAAACCTTTGTCAAACTAACGCCGGTGGTGTTGGGATTTAATAAACAGTTTATGACTTGTATATTGTGATTAAATTATTTATTTTGTGTGGAAGAAATATTAGGTACACAAATTGAATACAAATGTACCTAGAATACATGTATTTTTGTATAGGTACAACTAGTAGTTTAATATTAATATGATTATTTATGCTTATTTGGGAAAAAATCAAGTGATTTGTGTATAAACAATTAGGTAGTATTTGTAGACAACACATTAGCTGTTATTCCCTTGCTAACAAGAACTTGTAGGTGTGAGCAAAAATATTAATCAAATAAAATAATTTGGAAAATCCAAAAGTGCACGCCTCATAATTTTTTTTTAATAAATATTTATTAATTATTATTTTTGTTTATTTAATAACAATTAAACCACATCGAATCAGACCCTGAAAAATGAAAGGGTTCTATTCCTGAGCATACTCAAGCGTAAGAGAAAAAAAAAGACTCGATTAGTAAAGTATTTCGGTCGCTATCGTGTTAACAAGAAAAAGGATCCGCACATACAGACACACGGACGTCCAAGACAGAACTTTTTTAAACTGTTTTTTAACTAGTTTAAATAACAAAAATGACATCAAAAATATCATGAACGTTAAAAATAGTGTTTTTTCTTAATATGTGTGTGTATGTATTATCTTACAAGTGCAATGTATGATACATAAAGACATTTTAAGTTTGAAAAATCAGATGTTTTGCGCGAAGTGACAGTAGTACCCACCTCAACGCTTCGCTTATGAGGCGTGCAATAAGTAGTGCCTACAAATACCTATTATTTTATTCAATACCGAAATATCATCTTCTATTATAAACTGTAAGTAATAGCTGTTGTAATTGTGTTTGGTTACCTTTGAAAATGTGAATATTTACATATTTTTTTCAACATTAAATATTCTACATATTTAGTTAGCGCCATCTCTGAATCACTGAATGTATTATGGAAACTAAAAAAGTTTCAGTTCGATCATTTAGTTTCAACGCCATCTATCAAATACTAGTTACAACTTTAGATATTGTTAACGCTCTCGTTACTGAAGTTTAGTTTGCTACAGAATAGGTGGAATAGGTTATAGTAATTTAATATGTTACAGACAGATGGCACTTTTTCGAATTAAAATTTTGCTATTTATCAAAATATTATTACATTAATTTTAATATTATTTTAAATTTTTAGCTGCCCCAGCGGACGTGGTTCTGTCCCTTTTTTGTGGTTTCCATAAGAAACTTCCTTCTACCTTAACAAAAACATTAAATAAAATAGCCAAATTGGTCAAGTATTTCTAGAATTTTATGCTTAGCAACCACATTGACCCGGTGAACTTTTTATCAGCTACATAGGTAGTAGCGTACATTATTTGTCAAAGTTACTATAGTCCTTTCCACCTAAGATGATTTCTGTGACACATCGATTTTTGACACGTGTAGAGATGTCGGTTACTGAAATCGTATCAATTGTTTCCGATAATCGATAATATTCTATATGGAAATGAAATCGATTTGAATAAAGTACCAAAATTAGTTTTTTCGGCATTTCGCCAACAATTAACTAAGGAAACTTAGCAAACAACAGTAACAAAAAGTCAACAATAACAATTAGTAACAATAACAAATACCACGTAAAGTATCAATATAAAAATGCAACTTGTATACAAGGCTGACGCACTCGTACAGACGATTGACTCGATTGACAAACGATCACAAGATGGGCGCCGATTATATGATTTTCCAACTCTATGATTTTTCAACGATCCATTTCATGTACACGAATTGCGTAGGTATTATATTTTTGTGTTATTTTATTTTATTTTTCATTATATTAAACTAAACAATACTGTTTTTTATTTATAAGCTTACGATGTTTCATTTTTTTATTTTTGGTAATAATGCCGCCATAAAATAAAAATATTATGCACTAAAATTATTTTGACTTTTTAAACATAAAATACGTAATTCGGAACACGATGAAGTGTCACAGGAATCATCCTAGTTGAAAAGGACTATAATTGTCGTTATTTATTTTTTTATGTTACAAGCTGTTTCTACCTTCCCTGGAACACACAGTTCTAAACCACTATAACCTAAAGCAGCTCAACTGTTTGAGAGTTTGAGGAGCACAAACAAACAACATAATTTTATTTTATTCTTTAAGTAAATTAAGAGCAAACTAAGAAACAATGTACGTATAACAACGATATCGAAAAGATCAAAAAGTTGACAGTGTTAAAAAATAATAATATAAAATAATAACTGCCGATATAAGTTTCAGTTAAATTGTCATCCAGGTTTTAAATTTATGAGGTTTCATTTCAACGGAATCACTGTTTCAGGAATTTATCACTGGAATTTATTGCACTTGTACACAATTTCGTTAAAATATTAAGTTCGATGTTCTTGCGTAGGCGATTTTTTTAATTATGCAGCATTGAGCCATCACGAATAAATTATGATAGACTTTAAATATAATTAAATTATATATAATTATAATATAATTTCACGATTTTGTGACATAATTTTTTTTTCTCTATAATTGAAATGACCTTTACCTTCGTTATTATTGATAGTTAATAATATTGTTTTTCAAACTCAAACTCAAACTCAAACATTTATTCATTCAATTAGACTTCTTATAGAAGCACTTTTGAAACGTCATTACATATTTTAAAATTTACCACCGATTCGGAAAGCAGTATCTACGGAGAAGAACCGGCAAGAAACTCCATAGTTGCTCTTTTAAATCATGTCAGTTTTACAATTTTACAAAATACATATGTTACATCATACTTACATCATATATTATAATAACATGCCAATTGCCAAAGAACTGTCCTGTGGTTTTTTCGCGACAACCCTCCATGGGTTTTTATCGTTTTTGTTTTGTTACACGGTAGGTATATAATTTCCACAAATAGCATTCTGCAGTTTTTTGCGTAATAGCACGCATTACTAAATAGTAAATAGTAACTTGGTAATAGAGCTTGGTAATAATAAAAATAATATAATAGTTACCTACTTGGTAAAGAGGTAATAGAGCAATAAAAATTTACCTATGCATAGGTAATTAATAATTATATTATTTTATGTGTGTTTAGATAATATTTGGGTTTTATTTAGTGATATTTTTAAATAAAGCACACAAATGTTAGAATATTATTATTGAACGTTAATTAGACTATTATTAAAAAGTAAAAACCAATAACACATATATATCAAACTCGTCCTGAAATATTTAAACCGTCATTTTACAACGTTCTTATATAATTGGAGTACAAACAGTTACGCGATAGTTTTCATGTCCTAACGCTTGGTTGTCGTGTGACCACTATTTATCTGTCAATTATAATTGAAACCATTTGTAACACCATTGATGTACGAAGTTTCATAGGAATATAACTTTTTTTTTCATATCATTTATCAAACTAACTGCGCTCCGCGATTTCACCCGCGTGGCTCCGCTCCTGTTGGTCTTAGCGTGATGATGTTATAGGTACACTATACAAAACTGTTGATCAGAATTGTTATAGAAATGAAATGTGGAATTTTTGACAGAACGAAATCAGAATGAAGTCTGGATAAGCACATACTAAGCTTCTTTTTACCTGGGTATCAAACGAGTGACGTCACAGACTCTTTCCAACGTGTTTTTTATACCAAACTTTCAAAATGATTTGACGGATGTATATTAAATTTGAATTAAATGTAATGTGATTTTTTTTATTCTTTAAACTGATAAGGGTTATCATATAAATAACAAGCAAAAGTTATTTGTCACAAATAAACGTTTACCTAATACCGTTTACCGGTTCGGCTTATTCATTGTAAGGTCAAATCATGACAATTTTTATCTAAAAATATGACTGTCGTGATTATATGTTTAATATCATTGTACAATACTGGGACGATTTTGTATTGTCACTTTGATACGACAATAATTAATATAGTTAATATTTTTTTATTTATTACTTGTAATCATCGAGAAGATAATAAAAACAAACATTCATCAATACCATTCATATTATTATAGTGATTTTTATTATTTTTCTTGTAAATAAAGCTAAAAAAAAATATTTACCGTTGGTTTCTACATGTCCTTATCTATTTTTTGGTAAAAAAAGACATCGAAGTCAGCGTTATTGCCAAAAAAAATAAAAAGTAAACCTTTCAGTTATTTGTTTTTTCTTTTATAAAGTTTAAAATTCATGTAACATGTAAACTGTACTAAGTACTGTAAACTTTATAAAAAATCAATAATTCACAAGACGTTCTAGATACATAATATTAGTCATATTTTTACAAATACAGTTCATCTCGTATAGTCAAACTGTTCTTTACAAAAAAAAATATTGTCGAAATAACTTTATTTACATTCAACTATAATATAATTTTGTTCAACTTTATGACTTGCAGTATTCAAAACGTATACGATAAACTGCTATATATATGTGTGATACTGAACTTGTTTTGATCAAACATACCGTGTCCACAATCTATTTATTTATCGGTGGCCTTGTAACGCAGTCAGTGATCAAATACAATTTTAACGTGCTACAGTGTTGGTGTGTCTGACGGTATGTCGTTTTTAGTATGGTTATTTTAATACTCTTGATGCTTTATTGGAAAAAAATTGTTTAATGATTATTTATGTGTGAATTATTGATTTTGTTTATAAAAGTAGTTTGTGTGTGATTAGATTTTTATCTGTTAGGTTAGGTTATTTAAACGTTTTATATAATTTGAGTACCTACTTAGGTATTTCATATTCATATAATCAAATATTCATTGACGTAGTATTTTAACTGAAAAATACCTAAATTGTTTTTCATATTATTATTTTTTAACGTTTTACGATTTGTGTGCTATTTCTAAACATGGGAACCGGCTGGAATTGTTCACAACAGGTTTTTCGGTTATTGTGGTTATTGGTTATGTTACAATTGAGTAGGTTAGTTCGGTAGTTTGTATAATGTAATAAATTATATTATCTTATTCTCTAAAATAATTTGACTTTAATACTAAGTAATTTCAATACTAACCAGTATTAACCGGTAACGAAATCTGCCGGTTATCATTATTATGTAAGGCTGTTGGTACATATTATAATATACGTGCAAACAAGCAGTATTAAATACTAATAATTTACCTAATATCTAAAGAAACCTGTATCTACTTCAAATCTCTGCTATTTTGAATGTTAATGATCATGAGAATATTAAAAATACCATTTCATTCCATTCCCACAGGTAAAAAATAAATTCAATAGATTACCACGTCTTATAAGTTACTAGCGACCCGCCCCGGCTTCGCACGGGTGCAATGCTGATACTAAATACACAACAGAAAAACTGTGAACGTTGTATATAAAAACATTACGGCCCGCTCCGGCTTCGCACGGGTATAAAATAGATAGCCGGGCGGCCGGCCGGTACCGCCGCAAAGGCTACGTCCCGCAATTTTTAAATCTGTAATATCTTCGAAAATATTCACTTAAATCATACGGTGTAAAGGGCCATATAGATCTATATTAAATGAACAATGTATTCAAGGTATTTAATTGGTTAAGGATTAATGCTGTATTGGTTAAAATCGCATCGAAAATTTGCCATTATTTGTCGTAAAAAGTAAATGACAAAAAAAAAGTTATTGTGGGTTATCCATAAGAGATAGACATATACCATCGCGGACTTTTCTTTAGACCTTTTCAATGTGTATAATATTTAGTACATTATTTTGATAAAACTCGTAGGCCTCAGCCTGCGTTTGCAATGTAAGCGGAAAAAATGTAATTTTTTACGACATCACATTAGAAACCTCAAAAATAACAGTACTTCTCCTCTTGAATCACTCTATCTATTAAAAAAAACCGCATCAAAATCCGTTGCGTAGTTTCAAAGATTTAAGCGTACAAAGGGACATAGGGACATAGGGACATAGGGACATAGGGACAAGGAAAGCGACTTTGTTTTATACTATGTAGTGATGATAAACGAGTTCCAATTCTATTCGGCGCATTGGTTCTTACGCGATGCGCTTAGACAGACAGACAGCGACGTATTATAATTTTTTTTCAATGTCTTATCTCGCTCTTATGAAAACTCTATATTATATTGTAAACTCATAATCGATATTAATGTAGGTACAAAATATATCTACTCGTTGGGTAGGTAATATAACAAATGGCTTTTTATAAATAAAATTTTATATTTTATTCACTTATTCACTTTGGCTTTTACTGTGAAGCGTGAACCATTTATCACCTCCCGAGAAGCACTCTATTTTCATTTTAAATAATAATATATTCACATCATTTGTATTGTCTAACATTTTTAACTTGAACATGCAAAAGGTGAATCGTTTTTTATTGGAATTTGTTTAACAGATATAAATTAAATCATTACATATTTCTGTGCCCAAGAATAATGGAATAGAACATATCTTAATCATTTTATTAAAGCTTGCTAAAAATTGCAATATAATAACAGGAAGTTATCATTTCATGTGATGATTTGCACTTAAAAAACTATTAAGACATGATTAAGACCATCATGATTATTATTAACCAACTCATAAAAAGAGGTCCAGACTCCAGAATATTCGACGAATAGTTTTACGACTTTAAACTGTAGTAATAAAGATGAACCTAAACTTCTTTTGCGTCACTATTTATTTTCGATATTTTGAAGGTCAGCCTTTCGCTTTGATTTTGACTAAGTATATCCTGTCTTGGACAAGGTTATGATTAACGCTCATGTCTTACCGGAGCCGATAAACATCCAAGGAGTCTCTCTCGAGATTGTTCAAGAGTATGTCTACCTAGGGCAAACGCTCCAACTAGGTGGGAACAATTTCGAGAGAGAAATCAACAGGAGGATACAGCTGGGTTGGGCAGCTTTTGGTAAACTACGTCGAGTCTTCTCGTCGTCACTACCACAATGCCTCAAGACAAAGGTATTTAATCAGTGCGTCCTACCAGTCATGACCTACGAAGCCGAGACGTGGACATTGACAGTGCGACTGGTCCACCAACTCAAAGTCGCTCAGCGAGCTATGTAGAGAGCTATGCTCGGTATTTCTCTAAGGGACCAAGTCCGAAACGAAGTAATTCGCCAGAGAACAAAAGTAACCGACATAGCTCAACGAATTAGCAAGCTGAAGTGGCAGTGGGCCGGTCATATGTGCCGCAGAACGGACAACCGCTGGGGCACACATGTCTTAGAGTGGAGACCGCGACTCGGCAAACGTAGCGTAGGACGCCCTGCTACACGGTGGAGTGACGACGTTCGAAAGGTTGCTGGCCATAACTGGCGGCAAAGAGCCAACGACCGGGCTCAGTGGCGTGCATTAGGAGAGGCCTACGTCCAGCAGTGGACATCGAAAGGCTGATGATTGATTGATTGATATCCTGTCTTGAGGTTTAACGTAGTTCATAGGCGACAACTTTTCGTATATTTTAAACTACCTAGGTATACCTTTATATCATAGATATAGATATTCGAAATCGACAGAATAAAATTTAGTTACCTTTTCTCGAGTGAAACCGCATGTTCCAGCTAGTTAATTATAACCGCTTTAACATTGCATAATATGGAGCGTAAACAGACGGAGCACGGAGCATCTTAACATAATATTATTACAGTTACGCTAAAATATTCAAAGTGCTAGTCACTTAGTATCTAGGAATTCCAAGCACTAGGGTTACAGTTAACACAGGCTCTAATCTTACCCGTAGATGAAGGTAATTAAGCTTCTAAATATATATTAAGATGCAGGATAACGCAAGGCATTAATTGTATTTTAACGATGTTTAAAATGAATATGTTTGCGCAATTTAACAGATTTTAGATAGGATTTTTAATGGGACCTTTAACGTTTGTATTTGAACATTTAAGCTATCGGTCCGGTGCCTCATTCGCTTAGGTAGATATTCATTGGTCGTGGACGATTTCTAAGAGTACCCGCATCCCCGGCTAACTGCGCGGCTCGACGGAACACAGTGGGTTTTAGTCGGTAAGAATCCGACATAACCCTTGGCTCCATCCCCGGGGGCCGTGGGTATCTTTGGAAGATTTCCCCACTATAAAAAAAAAGTAGATATTCATTGATGAAATACTTATGTTATAACTCTACCATTATTCGTTCGTGGGTAGTCACCATCTAAAGTCGCAGTATCTATTTATTAAAAAAAATGTCTCTGTCTGGAACGGGAGGTAGATCACCAACTTGACTATAAAGGAATTCGATCAGTGAAACAGACGTGATTTTGGAAGATTTTCACAGATAATATTTATATCAATAGTTAGTTTCTGAACCTATAGATATGTTTTGATTAAATCTTATCTGCCAGTAAAATGGCAAATAATGTATGAGAATTTAAGTCATATTATGTGGTGAAGAGGCTATTTAAGCAAAAAAAATTGACAGGATATCTGTTACTTTATGAAATTAACCCTGAGACTTGAACTTATTACGTATTAATTGCATACAGAAGGTGGTTAGACGTAATTGCGTATACATAAGGTATGGTCTGACGCCTGATACGCAGCAAGAGATAATTATATCAGCTGTTAGATTACGTATATATCTATACTGATATTATAAAGCTGAACAGTTTGTTTGTTTGAACGCTAATCTTGGGAACTACTGGTCCGATTTAAAAAATTCTTTCGGTGTTTATTGCCCATTCATCGAGGAAGGCTATAGGCTATATTATATCATCTCGCAAAGACCAAAAGAAGCGGAGCACTGCGGGTAAAACCGCGGAGCACAGCTAGTATGTTATATACTCACACAAAGACAAGGAAGATAATATCTGTGATAATATTGTACTATCAATAACAAAAAGTGAGGATTTTTCAAAATTACCTACTAATTACTGATAACAACGGGTTGGTTACGGTAAACGATCAAATAATAATATCTTATGAAAAAATTAAATATAATTGTCTGTCAATAATAAGATTATACAATTATTAAAGTGAGAAATTAACACTATCATAGTAGAAGAAATAAAAACATTTTGATAAGAAAAATAATACTTAGTCATTGTTATAATAATTTAGTTTATATGGCAAAAATGTTGTTTTTATTCGGTAATTATTATTTATCTAATCATTTTGTTTGGTCTGTGAAAAGCCATTCATAGATAACATACAATGAGATTATCTATATAATATTATGATAAAATATGTTTTCAGGGACATTAACATACACTTAAAATATAATAAAATATTCAATTTATTAATATTCAAAATATATATTAATAAAAAGATCTTCAGTTAAAAATGTACACACAATCAATTACTTATAGTACTAGATCCCACCGCAGGATTACTTCGTTCATAGTTTTTTTGATGAAACCAAAATTTTATGTATATTTATAATTAGGAGAATATCTTAGACTATAAATATTATTTCTTGTTTTATTTTACGTCAATATATTTTAAACCATAAAGTCTTTAAAATTAATTTATAATAATTTATGATGATAATAATGACTGATCTGCGCGTAATCATACTCGTAGTGTATGAAACTTAACGATAAAATATAGGTATCTATTGGGCTCTCTTCACAGTGGAGAGCGTTGGCTCAACAATAAAAATCCTATTATAAATGCGAATGTTTGTGAGGATGGATGTGTATGTGTACGTTTGTTACTCTTTCACGCAAATACTACTGCACTGATTACAATGAAATTGGGATGGGTTTATCCCGAAAATCGCACGGGAACGGGAACAACGCGGGTTTTTCTTTGAAGACGCAGGCGGAAAGCTACTACATAATATTATGATCGTCGATTTTTGCCACCATTATAGCGATTACGAATAAACATCACCAATGACGGCCGATCATAGACATTAAGGCCCTCTACACTATCTTGATTGCCTCTACTCGACCATATTGAATAATTATTCGCGTTTAAAATCCGTTAAAAAGTTTTAAGTTTCTAAAACACAGACTATATCATTATTTTCTAATCTTTTTTTTATTTTTTTTATTCACAGATTAAAAATGGTGCTAACATTATACAAGTTGGACGCAAGTCCCCCCGCGCGGGCCGCTATGATGGTCATTGACCTTCTGAATCTACCCGCAAAATTTGTTGACGTGAACCTTCTGGAAAAGGAACATTTGTCGGAAGAGTTTTTGAAAGTTTGTAGAACCGTTTTATTTTATATTTTTCTGCCATCACTGAACGTATTCGGAAATGTAGATTGGAAGACAAATTTTAGCTGTTTTTTTTTTAATTTTATAATTCTGACCAAACTGACTCCTTCTGTAATAATCATTCTGAGATTATGTCTCAGCTTACCTACGTAATAAATAATTTTAATTACGAAGTTTTAATTGTAAATATACTCTAAAAGTAAAAACCCTTAATTTAATTTTTTCAGCTGAATCCACAACACACCATTCCAGTTTTAAAAGACGACGACTTTGTCTTGTCTGACAGGTAATTATTATTTATTTATTTTGAACCTATCGATAACATTAAATATAGGTACTCTACATCTATATCTATACTAATATTATAAAGCTGAAGAGTTTGTTTGTTTGTTTGAACGCGCTAATCTCGGGAACTACTGGTCCGATTTGAGAAATTCTTTCGGTGTTAGATAGCCCATTTATCGAGTAAGGTATATATCATCACCCTAAGACCAACAGGAGAGGAGCAATGCGGGTGAAACCGCGGGGCACAGCTCATGCTATATCATATAAATTCTTTCCTTGGTCACGACATCACTCGTGAACGGGTTTGCCGATTTCGATAATTCTTTTTTTATTATATTCCTTGAAGTAAGAGGATGGATCTAATGTAGAGAAAACGTAAATATGTGTCACGGGCGAAGCCGGGGCGGACCGCTAGTATAGTATAAAATACAAACTTAGATCAAAATTATTTTGAATACCCGTAGATGAATTCGTTAATGTTTTGCTCTAAAAGCGGACAATTCTAACAACCGATTAGATATCAAAATTGTAACCTTTCGTTAAATAAAACCGTTGTTAACCCGGCTTTTTATACATACATAAGATTGATATACCTATTGTTGTTGCTGCATCCACTTGGATGATGATAATACTTACGAAAAACTTAAAAAAGCTGCAGAATTGAAATACTTTTAAAACTTATGTTTTCAGCCACGCGATCGCCGGTTACCTCGTGTCCAAATACGCAAAGGACGACTCCCTGTACCCCAAGGAACCCAAATTGCGAGCTATTGTCGACCAACGCTTGCATTTTGACAGCGGTATTTTGTTCCCAGCTGTGCGGTTCACAGTTGTAAGTATTTTGATAGCAATAAGCATGATTATGACAGTTGTTGTCAGCAGTTACTATGGAAAATCCTATCCTATACTATCCTACTAATATTATAAATGCGAAAGTTTGTGAGGATGTGTGTGTGTGTTTGTTACTCTTTCACGCAAATACTACTGAACCGATTACAATGAAATTTAGCACACATATAGAGAGTAACTTGGATTAACAAATAGGACAGGTTTTATCCCGGAAATCCCACGGGAACGGGAACTATGCGGGTTTTCCTTTGAAAACGCGGGCGAAGCCGCGGGCGGAAAATTAGTATATTAGAATGATATGTTTGTTATTCGTAGCTTCACCTTGGTCTAATAGCGACATCTAACAGTATTGTTGTAACTCGTTTAATTAATATTCGACAAAATTTTAATCAATATTTGGCATTAATTATCTTTTTAGCAAATTTAAGACTAAAAAATCAAACTAAGCATGTTTGTTTAATCGCACGAAGTCACGAGCGTAAACTAGTATGTAATAGCATCTAGAGCTGAGTTTGTTTTGAATTAATTAAGTTTGTAACCTAACTAGCATAATATTATTCTGTAATAGATTCAGTAGCTATTTATTTTCATAATAACGTACATTATTATCATAATATGCAATTAACTATATGAGTAGGTACTTTCTAATTAGGTACTTAATTTAAGTTTTACCTCGGGACAAAAACAAAAAAAGAGCGTGTGTGTCAGAAGTGAAACTTCTTTGGCAAGGTTTAAATGTATCAAAATCGGTATTGCCATGGCGCGACCTTAAAATTTTCCTCTCAACGCGCCTTCTTTAGGCTAAGTTTTACTTTAATAAATTATATCTTTTGCCAGTTAATAAGATAGCTTGTAAAAATCCGTAAACAAAAAAGACGTGTGGCACTCAGGGACTGCCGCGGTAAAGCTATTGCATGCTATGCCTTCAAGCCACACCTCCGAGCCCGTCGGAGTGGGGCGCGTGAGGTTTTTCGTTACGCAATTTCTGGATTCGGTCCCCGCGCTCAAGGCCCGCGATAGAAGCTATGCAATAGCTTAAAATTCATAAACTAAAATACTTGAACCATATTTCCAGGGCCCAATACTTTTCTTCGGCGCCACCGCATATGCTCAGGAAAACTTGGACAAGATCAAGAGCAGTTACGAGTTCTCTGAAGCCTTCCTCACTAAGAAGTGGATTGCTGGAGACCAGTTCACCATCGCCGATATCTGCTGTTTCGCTTCTCTTAGCTCATCGAATGAGATTCTTCCTGTTGATGCTGACAAGTAAGTTTTGCTTTTGGATTAATTTGAAACTGTATTTAATGCTATAACATAAAAATATGAATATCATTAAAGACAAAGTCCCGTCAAAGGTAACGTTATTAGTTTTAAAACAATAAATCATAATGCGAAGAATTAGGGTATATATAATGTTCGACGATAATTTTTTTGCCTTGGTTAAAATCTTAATCGTTAACGTAATCTCCTAATTCTACACACCATTGTATCACTACATAGTATAAAACAAAGTCGCTTTCTCTGTCCCTATGTCTCTTTGTATGCTTAAATCTTTAAAACTACGCAATGGATTTTGATGCGGGTTATTTTAATAGATAGAGTGATTCAAGAGGAAGGTTTTAGTATATACCTAATTTATTTTATTTTAGACAAAGCGGGCGAAGCCGCGGGCGGAAAGCTAGTAGTTAATATAATAGTGATAAATGTTGTTACTGGTAAAAATTGATTCAAGAGAGTAGAACCGGCAAGATAATATTTAGAAATAGACAAAGAAAAATTCCCGTCAATCAACACAGCAATTGCTTCTCGAGGCTGCTCGCTCTATGCGGACCCGTGTATTCTATAAATATAAATCAATAGCATGTAAACTTCAACCAAAAACGTTTATTTTTAATAATTTTAATATATTTTCAGATATCCCAACCTGACCGCTTGGTTACAACGTTGTTCTGAACTAGAGGTTTGTAAGAAGAAGAATGAAGCTGGTGCCAAACAATTAGGTGAATTAGTACGAAGCATGTTAGCTTGAAGAGTATCTTAATTTATCACAAACGTTTTATATTTGGAAACATACAGATTCCAAAATCACCTGATAAAATGTTTGGAAGTACAAAAGCACCAATAGTTCAGGGTTTGATCAACACAATTAACATAAAGCTGAGCATCTTAATTTTACATTTGGACTAAAATATTTCGTCCTTACTATCTGATTTTCAAATATTTGGAATTATAAAAGCACTAATAGATTAGAGGTTTGTTCAACACTGTTTTTAGGTGTGCAATACACTTTTTAAATACAAAAATGTTTATTATTTAACATAGTACTATGGAATAGACCTTCTAAATACAGTAAACATAACCTTTACAGTAAATTTTAATATCATCACGCACACGTACGAAAAACGTATTGTGAATAAGTTTATTTATATTATGATTACACCTACGCACACATTACAATAAAGAGATTGATTTGAAACAGGTTGTTTTATTTCAACAATGGTTATACTGATGGAAATTAAGCTAAATGAGTATAATAAATATCTATTTTATTATATTACTAGCTTCCGCCCGCGGATTCGCCCGCCCTTCGTGGTGTTTTGATAAAAGGTAGCCTATGTTCTTTCTCAGGGTCTAAAGATTGTCTGTGACAAATTTCATCAAAATCGGTTGAGAGGTTTAAGCAGGAAAGCGTAACAGACAGACAGACAGACTTTCTTTGTAGGGATGTAGCAAGTACTGTGTCTGTCTAAGTGTCTACCCATATAAATGAGAATATAATATTTTTACAAGTAAAGCGATTTCAAAGCAGGTTTACGACATGATTTCATTAAAATTAGATCAACTTGTTTTTGCAAGAAGACAAAGATAAGTTTATGTTCCAGAACCAACCGACATAAATTCTCCACCATATATCTTTTAAGCTGTACTTGGCTAGCGTGATTATCGCCTGGATCCTCACAGAAGGTATCCCTACAATAGCAACAAATATTGACCAACGATGATTTGCTATTTAACTAATCTATTCATCCTAATTGTTGTATATTAGCACATTAAACCATGCAACTATATACACACAAGAACCTCAAACTCATTGCATTGGTGCACTGTTTGTTCCCAACAAAGGCTCTGCAGTGGGCACTCGTCGTCAAAGATTAATTAAGGCCCAGTGTTTACAGCTACGGAAATAGTCCGGGATGAGTAGGTGTGTGTGACAAGCCTTAATGATCTAAATGGAGTATAACATGTATGTTGTATTGTGTGTGGTAGTAAGGAAGGATTAGAAACATAAAAATAAAAAGAGGAACTAGACCATTTGTAAAAACCGTTTAACCGTTTAAAATCCATGTTTTCTTTTCTAACTTCGCGCAGCCGGCATATACCGCTTCGCTAATGTGAGCATTTTGTCTATGAAAACATAATTTTAAAAGATAGTTAACGTGCGGGTGACAAAGTTAGGCGGGTTGCTTATTAGGGGTGTACACATAGAGTTTTAAGAATTCATCTAAATGAAAAAAAAAATGCGTCTGGAATTTTTTAAGTATTTTTACGTACTCAGCGTATGCAAAACTATAACCTCCTTTGAGCTTAGTATATCAACGGTGGGGCACCCGGTAGAGAAGCGGCAGCTTTCAGATAGAATAATAAATATAACATCATTGAATTACAACTTAAAAAAACCGGCCAAGTGCGAGTCGGGCTCGCGCACAAAGGGTTCCGTAGCAGCAAATATAATAAATTACAGTTAAATCAACCTATCTCAAAAACTATAAGAGATACTTTGATCAAACCAAAAATCGTTGAAAGAGTTAATTAGCATGCATCACCTCTATTTTTTTTAGAATTTTATACCCCGTAGTTATAAAAATAGAGGGGGGGGGACATACTTTTTACGACTTTGAGAGCTGATATCTCAAAAACCGTTCACTTTAAGAAAAATGTTTTTTAGAAAACTTTATATCATTTTAAAAGACCTTTCCATTGATACCCCACACGGGTATGTACATCGAAAAAAAAAATTTCATCCCTCAGTTACATGTATGGGGGGCCCCACCCCCAATTCTTTTTTTTACTATTTAGTGTCATATTTTTGTAGCGGTTCATACAACACATATTCCCATCAAATTTCATCACTGTAGTACTTATAGTTTCCGAGTAAATCGGCTGTGACAGACGGACAGACGGACAGACGGACAGACGGACATGACGAAACTATAAGGGTTCCGTTTTTGCCATTTTGGCTACGGAACCCTAAAAAAAAAGAATATTACATGCAATGCAAGTAGAGGATCCAGACAAGATTAGGTATAAGCCTTGCACTTGATATAATAGGCTATTTGACAGTATAAAAAATAAATTACTTTTTTGTGCAATCCATATATATATAAGGTTTATGAAGCGATTTAAATTAATAAATTATATAAATAATAACTTATTTATTTATAAATCGTCGAGAAAAAACATCATATTTTTTAAAATTACCACGTGACCGAAAACATCCATGATTGGCTGCATCTGCCATGACGTCACAGCGGCGTAAATAACAAGTGATCCCAACAACGTTTACTCACGTCGTTGCTGAATTTCGCTTTTGGTTTTGTTTCTTGTATAACTTATTTCTTGTGATTCAAGGTGTCTGTAATCAGTTTTGTTCTTTATGTGTTATTTTTGTTTGTCATGGAACCGAATTTCGAAAAAGCAGACAGTAGAAATCCACCTAAAGTGGACGCTATATTGGTTGGCATGTTCTTTAAAAACAACCAAGATTTTTACGCTCCTCAATTGAGAAATGTGAAAACAGCTACGTAAGTTAATATTTCAATCGTCATTCATTACCTTTTTAGTTAATTGTACCTACAAACATGAATCACAATAGCACAATAATTATGAATTATACATTTTTTAGATTAAGTCCTTTGTTTTTCATTTCAGCCATCCAATTTATAGGATTGACGTGTTTGTATTGATTATTTTCAATATCAATACAAACACGTCATCATCAATTTATATATATATCATTATCTTACCTCAAGCAGGTAAGTAATGAGACGATTTATACTATGTATTGCAAATAAAATAAACTGCCTACTAGGTATTCAACACCATACTTACATCGAAGTGGTCTTCACAAAAAAATATAACTGTTAATTGATATATTATCTAATATCACTTGGATTTCTGCGAGCTAACTGCAACCACTTTCTACGCATTTTTATATCTTTTGGAGCACATATAAATAGTTTGTCAGGGGTTTTAATAGTTGTATTTCTGCATCCAGGAACTACACACCACCTATAAGAACTCATTTTCTGGTTTTTAAACAGATTAACTTAATTATACTATAATTAAAACAAAAACGAACAATAAGTACTAGGAGCAAGTTGATGTTTACGCCGCTGTGACGTCACCATGGTCGCGAGACGCCATATTCTTCAAAATTGTGTTTTGGCGGCGTATTTGAATATCATGTTTTTATTTTCCATTTTCTCAATGAATAACTACAAAAAATTAAGAAACATGTGTTTTGTGTGCTCTATAAACGTATCTTAATAATTTGAGACAGTTTTCAAAACCTTGTCAAATAGCCTATTATGAGGGATAAAAGAAGCACGCGCTTTTAAAATATCGCACTTGTTTTACCTACCCTATAAAAGCTATGACACATAAAAAATCTGCAAATTTGACGAACTCTTTTATTAAGTCGGTCAATAGCATCTATAAATGACGGACCTATACCAATTAATGAATTTAATGAATACCACATAAATCACATAAAAATTATCCGCAAAAACACCAAAAATTACGACCAATAAATAACGCACAGGATTAATTAATTTTTCATTACACCTTCATATAGCCATACATTTATGACAAGGTTGTTATTGCATTTCCGAATTAATACACCAATCGTTGTATTTTTGCTTCCATTAATATTTTTAATGAATGTAATTAATATGCTGGTGAGGTTTTATTAATTTATGTACTTGTATGAGGATTACACATTTTTAAGCATTTCACCGCTGCATATTAATAAGTATGTACAGTGTACACGTGCTGTTCGTGATTTCGTTTGCTTTTACTGTGCCAAAATTTGCGGTTATACACAGTTTTTAAAAAAAAATTCTACGTATTAATATAGTAATATGATTCCACGAGGATTTTTTTACGAGGAATATGAACGAACGTAGTATTTAATGTATTTTTTGGCGTATGTGCATAGTATAATCTGTATATACTATGATAAATACCTATATTATGTATTTAGGCTAATTATATCAATTCATTGTTGAAAATTCGTTTTATATCGCTATCATACTTCGATAACTATTGAGCATAGAAATCTAAATAACAAGACACTACTAAGATACCAAAAAGTAAGTAATTATTTTTATTCATTACTTGCTTCCGCCCGCGGCTTCGCCCGCGTGGTGTTTTGATAAAAGGTTCTTTCTAAGGGTCAAAGATTGTCTGTGCCAAATTCCATCAAAATCGGTTGAGAGGTTTAAACGGGAAAGCGTAACAGACAGATCACAGACAGACAGACAGACAGAGCTACTTTCGCATTTATCAGTGGGGATATCAAAAATCATAGTACAATAAAATCGATGTGCAAGATAGAACAACTAAAACAACATACTTTCCCATTAACACTCAACCTTATAATACTAATATTATTTTGCTAGTTATAATATATTTTCTATGATTATGTTCGCATGAAATATAAACTCCAAGCAGATCCACGTGCACAGCAAGCGTGCAATCAAATCCGCTCCAGCCGTTCATTAGTAAACCCGAAGCTAATGACAGGCCGATGGATCAGCTGCAAACAGAATCAAGCCATTTACATGCTTACGATGCAACGGCTAATGTGCACTTCATTTGGTTTATGTGAAGGCCTAGGTATTTTAAGGGCCGATTTTTCAATGCTTGGATAAAACTTATCCGTCCAATAAAGTATTACACGATAATATTAAAATGTCACGTAAACTGTCAAATACGGGCAATTAGAATACGTTTTTAAAATGGTAGTTTTATACATTAATCGACAAATATGTTTTATCCAAGCATTGAAAAATCGGCCCTAAGTCTACAATTCTTTAGAAACAGATAAATGTGGTAAAGCAATAAAAATTCAAGTAATGTAGAGACGTATTTAATTTGATTACCACCTTATATTTAAGAAACTGTTATACCAGTATTCATTGTGTTTAATTTTAAGGACACAAAATTACTCTAGTTCTCGAGGAAGGTATTATTATATTCGACAACGTGGGCGAAGCTAAGGCCGGAAAGCTATAGCTGTTTAAGATATTAATTTACTATTTTTGTGTATGTATTTTGAATACTTATGCAGATTCTTAGTTGCTTATAAAAACGTGTTAGTAGACATGAAATAATATTATAACGAATCTATTAAGCCCATAAATCTTGCTACACACTATGTTTTATCCCAGTATTTTTAATATTAGAGAACCCTCGTCCTCCTAGTATTAAAATCTAGTTTCTGAAAGTCAGCTCTATAGATTTTTCTTAGCAGAACATATTTTTATCTAGCCTACCTACCTATCTCGTTCTTTACATGACTGCGAAAGAAGGAGGATTATGTTTTTCGAGTGTATGAAGGTATACATTTTTAAGGCCCAAACCGCTGGACAGATTTTGATGAGGTGTCGTCGTAATGATAGTTGTGATAGTTGTAATAGCTTACATAAATTGGGAACCGTGTTTTTTGTTTTCATAATGCATTTTAATTTTATTTTATAGCGATGCCAAATAAATGTTATATTTTATCTTTCATTTAAATAGAATTAAATTCCTAAGCTTAATAGTTAAGTTTTCAATGAAGACTTGATATCGAATAACATTAGAACTATTTAAAGATACTTCTTGGAATCCATACTCGTGTTTGCTTGGAGCATATTGTGACCTTTTGAATTGGAAATATAAAAATAACACAATATAAACCAGCATTGCAAATGAGGAATCATTTGTCTTTCATTACTTAAACTACCTAAGGTAAATAACTATCTATTAATTTTAAATTATCATAAAAATCATGGCAGAAAAACGATAGAAATTATCAAGCGTATTTATTTGTCTATTTGTATTGACGCAATGTAATTTATGTGCCAAAAACAGGATTCAATTCCCAGAACAATCCTTATAAAACCAAGATTAGCTGGTAGGCATTGTATCGACATGAAAACTGTTATTTTAGCTATTAAATAGTCTACTTTGTTCATCAACAGAATAACATAATAATATCGCAGAAGAATTAATAAAAATAACACTTTAATTTGAGTAGGTAGGTATAACAACATCGTATAAGAATCGATACTAAAACTCAATGACTAAAACCTACTTCATTAAAACGAAAGATATCTTATTCCCAGATAATAGAATATTAATTTAATAGCAATAATCAAAGACATTAACTACAGACTGAACATTATCACCAGCAAAATGCTTTATGGTTATTTCTAGTTCATACACAAAATAAAAACAGGAGGCATTATTTTTATTCTACTTCAAAAAGGTTTTTTTATTTCTTAGTAGGTATGCATTTTTACTAATTCTATACGATTCTATATTATATGAAATCATATTCTAATACGCATATTAGTTAAAGTATCTGACACACCTGGCGGAGCACTGTGGATGCCCTCTGCCCCAGCTAGGGGACACAGGAAAATAAGTAAGTCAGTATAGGTATCTATATAATATTAATTTGTCAAATTCAAATTAATACTTATCACATTCATTTAGCCAGCCAAAGCGCTTTTAAAGCGTCGTATTTCAACAATTACGTACCGCCAACCAGAAAATTTCAATACAAAGCATCTACAATGTAAATCAAATTATCTATTCATTTGGTTAGTACCAGCTACCCTTAAATCAAATGCTGTGACAATATGACTCCGAAAACCATTTGTTTGCATGTCGGAAATTATAGACCGTCAAACCCGTCTAGGAAATTTCGACAAACATCGAATGGTTTGGTTGTAACAACCATACACCGACTAAGTAGAGATGTAACTACTACATAGTCTATGGTGTTGACTACACGTAGGCTACGTAGTCAGCAGAAAAATTAGGATTTTGAATGAGTCTTTTTATGAACTCGATGGGAATTTTAAAAACTTGTCAAAAATTCATTTTTTTATTGTTAATAGAATGATGAGAGATTATTATAATGTTTAGGCAGTATAAATAAATAAAAGCTTTATTTAAATTCATACATTAATTTGTATATTAGTATGTCATAACAACTAGTATCAAATAGTATCAAGTAGTATTTAAATACTCAAAAGTACTGGACTCACAAGCAAATGCCCGTGATAAGCACATGATAAGCCCGTCGTGCTATAAGCTGATTAACTATACTGTTTATCAATGTTGAAATTATTAATTCATATAGAATTTATACAAACACATGTATTAAATATAAATTGAGTCATTTTACATGCCATAAAGTAATAAAATAAATATGAAATAACAAATACTTAACATGAATAAGTACACATCTAAATCTCTCTCTCATCTTTGTTTTATTTTTCATACACAGAAGAACACAGATATTGCATATTATGAACAAAATAGCATATACATAAACAAACAGATTCAAATGAAATTCAAACGTGTACCACATAGTCTGGACGGCCTGTAGGCGATATCTGTCTACAGAAGAATCCCAAATGAAGGGAGGTAATTCAAAATTTAAATTTCGTCGCTATTCTTATAATAATGAACTCTTAATTACTACGTTTCATTTCACTGTTACAACGGTTTGCACAAGGCATGTAATTGATTCATTAAATATAAATGATTCGAGTGTATTCTACAATTTATTGTATATAATTGAGAATTTTAATTGAACTTATTTTCAATCTCAATTAAAGTTATCTTAGTGATAAGTAACTTGTTTCATTCTATTGTTTTCTATAAGTAATATATGAATTAGGATAATATATTTTTCTATGTACCTAATTAAAATTTTGAAAAGTCGTCTTTTAACATTTTTATTTTCAAAAATCGTCTGATTAATATTAATATTTTATTCATATTTTTATTGTAGGACAAATATTTTACAGAAAACTTAACATTCAGATAGACAATTCTACATAGTGTATTTCTTAAAGACTACAATAAAAACAGTTAAGGAGCGATAAATCTTTTCTAGACACTTCTAAAGAAAAAATACGTTCCGAGATTAATTAATTCCTTCCGCTGCAACGTTAATTCATTATTGTCCCTGTTAGTTAAGATTACAGTTTTTGCTGGCTCTAGAAGATTTGTGGATTTAATCGTACTGTTAGTTTTGGTAAAATAACTTGTAAAGATGTAAGGCAATTATTAGTAGTGTCGTTTAATATTGTTACTAATTTTACTCGCTTAACACAAGGTAAAGCGTTGTATAATTTATCTAATTGTATATAATAGAATTGAAGATTTTGTTTGTTTGTTTGAACGTGCTTATCTCAGGAATCAGGATGCGGCTTTGAAAAATTATTTCACTGTATAGTAGGTACATTTATCGAGGAATGCTATAGGCTATATATCATAACCCCAAGACTAATAGGAGCGGAGCAATGCAGGTAAAACTGTGAGGCACAGCTAGTATTCAATAAAATAATTAATATTTTATATCCCTTCTACACTACCGATCTACCTGAAGGATAGAAGATAAATCTTTGGAAATTCTTCCGTGATAACATAGCGAAAGTGCAGAGCACCATTATTTTAATTTAATTTTTAATTTACTTCGAAGTTCGTTAATTACGTTGAACTATGTTTTTAATACTACAGCCAGCATGACTAGGTGATGAATAAAGTTGTTTTGAAAATTAAATTTATAAAAATTAAAATAAACAGGAAAAACGCAATATTTATTATTAAAATAGGTGAATAGTTTCACTGAAAAGTGCTATTTCGTGTTTTCGTTGCTGTTTTGGTATAGGCAAATGCGAATCATTTGAATTGCTTTCTTATATAATTAAGTAATTCAATAAGTACACGAGCAGTGATGATGATGATGAATACAATTAAACAGGAGTTCAAAAACTATACTACCTTAACATGTAAGAAACTACCTATTAGAAAATACTAATTTCTGAACGTACATACAATAATCGAAAGTCAACCATTGTTCAAAGGAACAATTCCTTCAGTATTTCATTTTGCTAAAAGCGTGTAAACACGGAAAATAATGTCACATTCACGTGGATTTGTAAACAGCGATTAAGCGCTTCATTAATATTAATGCAGTCGTCAGCTTATATTTTATTCATTTGAACGGAATTTATCTTTTCAAGTCGTTTGTAACATGCTTCCCGACATCCATTTGCTTGTAAATTAAAATAATATTCAATGTATGGAAGGTTCTAGGGGGCCGTTTAAGTATTACGTAAGCACCAAGGGGGGGTGGGGGGCTTCTCTGTTTTGCTTATTTTGGATGACATGGGGGGTGGGGGGGTCTAGATGATGATTACGTCATCGTTAGTTATTTAAGTTTTTTCGGGGATTCCCGCAAATAATACATATGCGTAGGCACTCGCTTTGAGAACTGATTAGGGGAATTACCGCGCATTAGGGAAATTACCGTGCGCTATTCACTTGTCTGATAATTCACTCTCGTGCCGGCCGGCTGCAAGTGCGCATCTATCAGTATTTTTTTGTTTGGATTCTAAACGTATTGTAAGCATTGAAAGTTATCATTTGTGTTTATGTTGATGCAATTAGCCAAAGTTTAACGTTTCAATTATTTAAATTTAAATATCTTATTAGAATGTCATATCATATAGACAAATCCAAGTTATAAGTACCAAAAACTGTTCCGAAAATTATATTTTCTGATTATATTTTTTTGTCACTTACTCTATGTGTATCAGTTAAACCTAATATTTTCATGAATTTTCCTATTTTAAGAATAACAATATAAAAAAAAAACATTTATTACTAAAAATGTTTACGTAAGCATAGGGGGAGGGGGTAAGTGCTTTGCTTACTTTTGATGACAAGGGGGGCGGGGGGGTAAAAAATGGTAAGAAATCTGCTCACGTAATACTTGAACGGCCCCTAGAACGTTCTGGAATGACATTTAAAATAACGTTTTTTTCCGGGAATAACGTGAATCCTAGAACAATTCAAATCGTGGCTCCCCCTTCAAAACAATTTAATCTTTAGAAATATGTTACAATGGATTTCTATCAAATAATACCTATGTTTGAATAATAAAAATAAGAAAAATCTCGAGTAAAATTTACTAAAATTATTAACGGTAACTTGTTACACATTAAAATGGACCGTTTTTAAATGTAGTCCCAACTTGCACTCTCTCATTAAGCACAGTCTTAAATACTCCTAAATTCTCAGCTCTGAAAAGGTCTAAAACATGAAAAACGCAATTTGAATACCGTCTGAGGGTCTCGTTAGCGTTGCTAGCCGATTATTCGATTCACACGGCTATGGTTTAATGAAATCAAGTAAATGACGGGTTTTCACAGAGCGAGCAGCCTCGCGAATGGCTCCGAAAAGCAGTTCGATCAGTGTAGACGTGGGCTGCTATTTTCCTCGGCCAAGCTACGTTCGTCATTAGTGGCTCAGTGGTACTGGTAAGGACCTCGTAGATGGAGACTAGCGATCACACAGGAAATAAATAAACTTCTCAATTTATCTGCATGTGTTAATAAAATTACCACTGCTCGGACGGAGAAGGAAAACATCGTGAGGAAACTGGCATGTCGATTATCGAATCAAAAATCATCTAGATACCCTGATAGGAGGCCTAGTCCTTGCAGTGGGATTAATAGGCTGCTGATGATGAGATACGTCCACAATGACCGAGCTGCTTCGCGCAGCAATTGCTTCGCGAGGCTGCTCGCTCTGTGGAAACCCGTATAATGAAAGTGTCAGCACAAGGTGGCCGGTTCGTTTAAGGGGCCACAGAGTTTTTGCGGTTTTAATTTCTAACGTAATTTGCTTCGGACATTATGGCAGCACTTATCAGCATTTGGCTCGTGAATTGTTAAATATCGGTATCGTCTAGGTTTGGAAAAAAGGAAAATAGGTAGAAGCGGTTAAAGTGTACAGTGAATCGCTCTTCGCCTTAATTAAGCAACTGTGTAGGACTGATTAATGCTCTTTACTGATCTGAAGAGATACATTATACATGTATGAGCCCTATATAGTTTTATTCCTTGGTCTGAGTAGATTAGTCGCGTCCCTAATACAATGAAATGATACCTATTTATATTATGTTTAAAATATGAGAATAAAAAACATATCCATAATTTATCACGTCCAATGTCGATATCCTGGGCTAAATGTAAAATACCTGTAAATAATGTAAATGTAAACTAAAGACAGAATAAAAAAAGACGTGTGGCACTCGGGGACTGCCGCGGTAAAGCTATTGTATAGCATGCCTTCAAGCCACACCTCCGCGCCCGTCGGAGTGGGGAGCGTGAGGTTTTTCGTTACGCAATTTCTGGATTCGGTCCCCGCGCTCAAGGCCCGCGATAGAAGCTATGCAATAGCTTAAAAACTCAAAATTCTTGAGTTCACTTCCGCATTACTAAGCAAAGTTAACAATAAAATAGTTTTTTTAACCAAGAATTTAATTTCTTGCTAATTACACACAACAGAGCTGGTTTCATGTAACAAAGAGAGCTTAGTACGTACCGCTTCATTAGGCTTTTAACAATATTGAGTTCTAAACGTAGAAACGTTATATGCAAGATAGAAGCTTTTGCCTGTGCTTTTACTTCAGTTTTGGCCCTTTTTGTTTATATACAAATGCTTGTTTTAAAATCTAAATTAATTAATGAAACCTGAATTAATTAGATCAATAATTATTCGTGTTGATTTTAGATGCGTAAAAGTGAGCCTACATTCGTCATTCATTCTATCGTCCTATTATATGATTAACTAGCTTTCCGCCCGCAGCTTCGCCCGCTTTGTCTAACCTAATAAATTATATACTAACAGCTTCCTCTTGAATCTCTATCTATTAAAAAAACCGCATAAAAATCCGTTGCGTAGTTTTAAAGATTTAAACATACATACGGATATAGGGACTGAGAAAGCGAATTAGTTTTATACATACTATGTAGTGATGAAGACAGTGATGAAAATATTTGTTTTTATCAACTTATTATGAGATTACATTACACTTAATAAATCGTGTGAATTTATTTCCTTTTGATTTTATTTATTTACTATCATGACTGAAAAACATTTTGCTTACATCAATACTCAAAAATAGACATTATTTTAACGGAATATACTAAATAATAAATATATTATATGTACCTACTTGTAAGATTTATACACCATTTCCAGAATATAAATAGATTAACATGAATTAAATTATCATGAATGGTTCTTAATCAATTACTATGATTGTAGTAGATTATTGATATCTTGGCAAATTCTACTTCATCGATATCCCACTTACGTATTGGTTTCAATTGGCTAATATATGCTATAATTTGCAAATCAAATCAATTGTTATATGGTAGATGTTGTTGAGGTCTTATGTGTAACGTAAATTGAATTGAGAAAACTATTTTTATGTGTAAATTGCAAACTTTAATAAACATAATTAAAATAAACTTCGAAGTTTAAAAAGAATTTAATAAAAATAGAAATAGGCAATTTACGAAATGAATTTGACGAAATTGTTGTATTTAAAAAATTAACGAATCAATTAAACGTTTCTTTGTTAATTAAACAAAATTTGTTTCTGTTGATTAATATAAGTATGTGTATCTACAGGTTTATTTATTAAGCTATTGCATAGCTTCTATCGCGGGCCTTGAGCGCGGGGACCGGATCGAGAAATTCCGTAACGAAAAAACCTCACGCTCCCCACTCCGACGTACACGGAGGTGTGGCTTGAAGGCATGCTATGCAATAGCTTTACCGTGGCAGTCCCCGAGTGCCACACGTCTATTTTTTTAGTACTGTAAAACATAAAAAAATAATCAATGAAATTAAACTTGCTCCGTTACATAGTACGCATCACCAACAAGATCTCTTTCATTTCAAACTGTAACAAGATATTTCAAATGCCATAAATCCTAAACGCAGTAACTACTGAATATTTTACACTAACAAGCACTGTCAGAGGTTGTGTGAATGAGTGTAGTATATATTATATGTTCACACTTGTTAAGATTGTGTGCAGTTTTTATGGATTAGAAGCAGCTTTGTTGCATTTTTCAAAGGACACTTCTTAAACTTCAGCATTTTTGGTCGCATCACCGACATGCTTTTGCAATGAAATTTCAATATTTAAAAACTAAAATTTTTAGTTAATAAGCCTTCCATATTAATAATACTTCCATAGGCATGCCCTATAATTACTTTCTTTTTTTATTGTTTATAAGACGAACGAAAACGTCTTTCAAGAAGCCTCTAAGTACACAAAATACGGCAAACGGTCTCTCGACTCGGTGTTTCTAGTGTGTGTAAGGACCTTGTATGGGCGGTGCTGATCACTTAACATCAGACATGGCTCTGCCGTAAGAAGAATCAATAAAGCATGAAAAAGACATTAAGTTGTTCAAGAACTATACAAATGGTTGAGTGGAAGGCAGGCAATGTTGGC
Organism: Colias eurytheme; assembly: GCF_061535395.1. NCBI lineage: Eukaryota > Metazoa > Arthropoda > Insecta > Lepidoptera > Pieridae > Colias > Colias eurytheme. The sequence goes on along the minus strand of NC_142999.1, from coordinate 2,811,340 downwards.
AAATCGCGATAATTAGAGCTTTCCTTTTTCGTGCTGTATAGAATTCGTAGCGTGGCATACAATTGGCCTTTTAAAAAGCATAAATTGTATTACCAGTAAAGATAAGCGTGATTGAACTTAAAAACGAAATGTTCCGCTATACTTAATACTTATAATTTTAGCAGAATAAACTTAACAAACTTATAAACTGTATTTCCAACGCAGTAATATCTCACAAACTAAAACATAAGTGATTATAACATGCAGAAAGTGACGACACTCTCAATCCATACAAGAATTAATTAAAATTTAAAATGATGTTCAAATCAGTTGAAGAGTAAAGTATAGCTGTATTATAATTGTAACCACTGCATAAATATATCTATCGTATGAAAAAGTTACAAAACTGGTCGCATACACAAGAATTAATTAAAATGATGTTCAAATCAGCTGAAGAGTAAACTATAGCTGTATAATTACTGTTTGCTCGGAACGGAGCATTCAATTCCGTTCTGATTACAGGGTTCAATCGATTTGTTTCCAAATAGTGTTGAGATGTGTTTGGGTAATTCTTCTTATTGTAAACAATTTTCAACAGCATCTAACATCTCTATAATATTATTCTGTACTAGCTTTCCGACCGCAGCTTCGCCCGCTTCGTCTAAAACCTACAAAATTATATACTAAAACCTTCGTCGAGAATCTCTCTATCTATTAAAAAAAAAGTTTGGAAAATCCAAAAGTGCACGCCTCATATTTTTTTTTAATAATTATTTATTAATTATTAGTTTTGTTTATTTAATAACAATTAAACCACATCGAATCAGACCCTGAAAAATGAAAGGGTTCTATTCCTGAGCATACTCAAGCGTAAGAGAAAAAAAAAAACTCGATTAGTAAAGTATTTCGGTCGCTATCGTGTTAACAAGAAAATCCTCCGCATATACAGACACACGGACGTCAAAGACAGAACTTTTTTAAACTGTTTTTTAACTAGTTTAAATAACAAAAATGACATCAAAAATATCATGAATGTTAAAAATAGTGTTTTTTCTTAATATGTGTGTGTATGTATTATCTTACAAGTGCAATGTATGATACATAAAGACATTTTAAGTTTGAAAAATCAGATGTTTTGCGCGAAGTGACAGTAGTACCCACCTCAACGCTTCGCTTATGAGGCGTGCAAAACCGCATCAAAATCCGTTGCGGAATTTAACATAAGGACAGAGAAAGCAAATTTGTTTTATACTATGTAGTGTTAAACTTCACACCACATTCGAAGGTACGGATTTCATGATCAGCCGACTTTTTTCCATAACCTATGGCAAAAATTGGTGTAATATGTTATGTATATTTTTACTGTAAGGAAGCTGTAGGTATCTATTAAAAGATGTTATTTTTGGTATCTTAAAAAATCAGGCAAATATTGTTCAAGAAATTGTTCAGGAAACATTTTTTGTCTATTGATCACTACCTACATAGTATAAAATGAAGACGCTTTTTCTGTCCCTATGTATGCTTAAATCTTTGAAATTACTGAACGGATTTTGATGCGGTATTTTAAATAGATAGAGTGATTAATTTATTAGGCCTTAGACAAAGCGGGCGAAGCCGCGGGTGGAAAGCTAGTCTAAAATATAATGCAAAATTAAATTGAAATAGAATTAACATTTGAGCACCCAACAATAAATAACTATAAAAAATCATCTAAATTAAGAAGTGTTGAAAGTACCACATAAATGGAGTTTATCAAAAACATTTAAGTTCCGAATACCTACTGTCCAAAATAAGTTTCCTAGTTGAGAAGTGCTAAGTACACATTAACCCAGACCATTCATTTTAAAAGTTTTTAACTGACAAACTGTTAGTACTTTTGCATAGTGTTATTTTTGGTGGTAATTTTGAATAATTAACTATCTACTGTACCTTTTTAAACGAAATGGAAAATACTTTATAGTACCTACATCATAAACATAATTAATCAAGGTAAGAGTAATAGTATCTTATAAATGTACAGAGGGTGGTCTTAATGCTCAAAGCAATTCTCTCCCAGACAACCCGGAATCAAGGAATAGCATAAGGTGGTGTGGTTTTGCTTTTCGGTTTAAAGATAAAACCTTTAATAAACAAAATCATACATAAGTAAATACTCATAAATGGCTACAATTATCAAAATAATAAAAGTTAAAATAGCAGAAAATTTCACCTCACTACGACAATGATATTGTAAAAATAATTCAATCCGCATGCAGCTTATAATAGCACGAAACCAATTCAATGCTATTAACAGAGTAATAACAATTAATTTTCTTTCATAATAATCATTAAACGAAGGAAATAACGACTCTAATTACTACTACTAACTACCTGAAATTATTATCTATATGTCGCAGTCATCTTGTTGAATCTATTATTTGATTGAATGACTAGCCTTCATTAAATGGTGACATTATTTTAATAGAATGATTAATAGTCATTCTATTAAAATAATGTCACAACTCGTCAAGTTGTTGAATGTAACGTTCAACGTCTTGGCAAATAGCCATTTTACTGCTCAGTTATAGATAAGACAAATTATTCAATTTTAATTTTGTATTTATCCTTAGTAAACCAAAGTGGAATAAATACTCCCCGGGAAAATTCTAGAAAAGAATAAATAAACTGCGTTTTGTATTAATTACAACGCATCACAACTAAGCAACATAATATTATACAATCATTTATTCCTATACTCATTTCATATCTTAAAAAAAGTGTAGTCAGAGCATAATTCATTTAGAATTTCAATTTCCAACGGGGAACCGCACAATGTTAATTAATTCTATCAACTGGGCCGCGGATGCACGATGCAGTTGTTATTCGTCAGAATGAGATATCACTGATTTAATGATGCTACAGTTCATATTATTTATTTCTATTTTATGAAGGTATAAGCCATAAAGACTGTACAGTGTACACCTGAAATACTTTTGAGGGTTTAGTCATGCAAACGTAGGCTTAAGTATCTATTAAAGAAGTCTTCTTTTTGTAACACTATTTAGTCGTCAAAATACATAAAGAAATCTCCACTCGTTCGGAAAGAAGTTTCTACAGAAAATAAATAAACTGTGTATAGTTCTCATCAAACTTTTTGATATTTCGACATGTCGGTTTCCTAACGATGTTTTCATTAACCGTTCGAGAAGTGGTGATGATCCTACACGCTCGCACTGGTATCGAACCCCCGACTTATCGAATTGTAGTTCGAAGGCCTCATCACTGAGCCAGCACTGCATTGTATATAGCCATCATATTATGTATTTGATAGTCATAAACTGGTAATAAAGGAACAGGTTCTTTACACGAACAATAAGACAGACCCCAGGGTCACCGAATAAAGGGATCGGGTAGTATTTATGCTAAACAAGGGTCCAATCCCTTAGCACCCTCATAAACTATATGATTCTCTCCGTTGTATAGAAATTGATCATTGATTTTCCTTTGAGGATTTGACAGGTCTTATCAGAAATTGATTTTTAAAATACTTGATTATATTACATTGGATCACTGTTAACAAACATCAGGTCCTATAAAAATTAAGGTACCTACAGTATATTTGTCGGAGAATTTAAATAACTCTCCATAATTAATTATAATTAGGTAGATATGTGAAATAATATTAAATAATGACTCAGTGCGCACACCTTGCGCGGTCGATGGTAGTACCGAGACTATATCATCGAGCTACTGACTCAAGGAATATAAACCATAGCATGGCCCGTAAGCCTATACATTTCATATCAATTCAATATCGACATTATGTTGTACACAATAGAGTACATTATAATAGGAAGGTATAGCCACATAACAACTACTCTGTTATGATTCTCTCACACGGCCATTCTGACAACGAGCGCGTTCTCGCGCGAACAATTCGACAAGTAATTTTGCGAGATTACTTCTGCGTCGCTATTTCATTTGTTGTATTCAAACTCTTTTCCCTTCACGGTTTGTAACTTTTCACACCGACTCTCAAATTATTACTCATCATCGTCATCATCGATGATATCAACAACTGCTACTGTCGCCTAAAGGCGAAGCTTTGAATGTATTGTGTGTGTGTATTATATTGTAAGTGTAGAGCTCTGAACAAATACTGGAACTACATGCAGCGCGGAGCCTGACATGTACTGTAGTCACATGAAGCGCAATGCTTCGCACAAAATCTGGAACTACATACAGCGCGGAGCCTCATATGTACTGTGACTACAAGGAGCTTAAAGCTACCCACAACAACTGGAACTACATGCAGCGCGGAGCCTGCCATGTACTGTGATCACAAGGAGCGCAATGCTACCCATAACATCTGGAACTACATGCAGCACGGAGCCTGCCATGTACTGTGATCACAAGGAGCGCAATGCTACCCATAACATTTGGAACTACATGCAGCGCGGAGCTTGCCATGTATTGGTGTGTGTGTGTGTATTATATTGTAAGTGTAGAGCTCTGAACAAATACTGGAACTACATGCAGCGCGGAGCCTGACATGTACTGTAGTCACATGAAGCGCAATGCTTCGCACAAAATCTGGAACTACATACAGCGCGGAGCCTCATATGTACTGTGACTACAAGGAGCTTAAAGCTACCCACAACAACTGGAACTACACGAAGCGCGCAGCTTCCAATGTACTGTGATCACAAGGAGCGCAATGCTACCCATAACATCTGGAACTACATGCAGCGCGGAGCCTGCCATGTACTGTGATCACAAGGAGCGCAAGCGCTACCCACAACTACACGAAGCGTGGAGCTTCCAATGTACAATATGACATACACGCCTTGCTATGTCAAACACAGAGCTATTATTGAGCTATTAAATTGTGGTGTGCATGTGTGTTATGAAACTTTTGTGTAATACCATGGTAATACTTAGATTAACTATACGGAACTATGTAACAACCGAGGGAATAAATAGGTAAAAATAATAAAATAAAACAAAAATAAAATTATACGGAGTATGCATTTATTTATTAATAATACTTTATTGTACAAAACAATGTAAGGAAATCTAGTACAGACTTATAAGGTAAAAATATTTTACGCAATGTGCGGCCTTATTGCTCACACACAACAATCTCTGCCAGGCAACCTGGAAGTTACTGGAAGTAAGGAGTAACTTGTGGACTACATTTTATTTTTTTTTCATTCATTGGCTCACTTTCCAACTGCAGCCTCCAGTTTGAGACTCGATTCGATACCTCTCGTTATCGCAAATTTTAGATTATTTTGCATGGACTGGAGAACTTCTCTCCTAAGTCAGTATCGTAGAACACGCCATCAATTCATCATCCAGTGACACTATTTACAGGAATACACAAAACCACCTTGCACCTATAACTTGATGTATACTAGGTATAATAACAACACTTTACAATTGGGGCAGAGTAACAACTAATAATTAATTTACGAAGATTGAACCCGGTTCTAAAGTCGCACTGACTTCCATATCATTTGCCACTACCGACGATATCACATTGTCACAGTCTACCTTCAGACGATTCAATAATCATAAATGACTATCAAAACAAGTAAAATAACATTGATGTTACAATCGGCTTTTCTTTCTTACTAACACAAAATCATCAACATTAAATAGAATGCGTTTTTTTTTTCAATACGAGCCTTATAGACGTGCAATCGCTCGTCCATCCTGACTTTTGTGTTATTTCTAATTTCAAATAGGTCAACTACTAAAGTGTTGACACTCGTACTAAAACATTATTACACGGTGGACTTGCAGCCTATAGACAATTGCAATGGGCTGTCGCCTGTGCTGTGCGTTTCTTTCATACAATACAATTCAAAGTAAGTTGAATTTTGCCAATAATTGTAGAATGCCAATATCTACGTTCATGATTTTCAGCGATAATGAAACAATGAACTTAAGAACAGACATAAACCTTTTAAAATAACCCGTTAGCGCAACTCATCCCGCTTGTAATTTTGTAAAACTCAAAAGAACACTGTCAACACAAGTCTATGAGTTCGCTACTAGCAAATGACGTAGCTTGATCGGCTACTATTCTTTTCAGTGCCTTAAATAAGACAACAAAAACACAGCGCTTAACATGCTCTTTTTTTTGTGAAGACACATTTTGAACAGGAGCTAGGTGACAATATTTACCAGTAAATGCGTCATCAATTACCAATGCGCATTTCTTAAACTCGTAAGTGCCATTCGTATCGATTGTAATGTATGAAGTGGCTCTGACACATTTTCTATCGGACTGTCCAGCTCTAGAGGGCCTTTTATTAACTTTGCGATGTTAAAACGTTCAATGTACGTTCTAACGAAATTACACTAAATTTTTGCAGGATTTCCAAACTTAAATGTTTCAAATAATCATGAAATGATTGTATCAATAAACGAATGATAACACTTCATTTGCACTTAACAAAACAAGAAGTTTATATAGCAGGCATTTTTTTTTATCGTATGTGACAACCTTAAACTTAAATCAATAATGTCATTTCATCGCACATGTCGCGAACATTATGTGGAGACAATTAGTTTCTACTAATCAAATCTACATGCGGTATTCTTGCACCTTTGCGTAGGTACCGACATCGAAATCAAAAGCTTGTATGTAAGCCCATCATCTATGAACACGAGGAGAAAATCTTTTTCTTATGACATGATGCTTTGAGACTATTTTAATCTGTTAATATTTTAAAATGATAACGCTTAATTGATTATACTTGAGGTCTTCTTAAACCTTTTAACTCTATTCAATAACTATGATAACAACTTTCTGTGTCAGTGATTCTTTGATTTTAATATTCGATTTTTAAGTTGATCATTACTTTCTTGTAGGAAAATTGAATCATAATAATCTATTGAACAGGAATCTGTGTGTACTTCAACAACGAGATTTGTCCGAAAATCGTTAATAAAGAAGCAGACGTCATTATTTTTTGTTTTGTTAATTTCTCCGCAGGTGGGTGTCCGTATGCGAAGTGCACCAATCCTACTTTACGTCTTTTTTATTTATTTCATACAATAGGGGCTTAGACTTAAGAAAAGCTAGGAGTAATCTCTCTACAATACCTCACGAATAAATATCTCTTATTTATCTGACGAAGCTACCGTTCGATGTTATGAAACCTTGTTGTGAATACCTATTCAATGTTGCAACAGCAACTTGCATTTATTCCAATTAAATGAAAACTCTGATCAAGTGAGACATTCAATACTCTTCTTAAACAAAAGAATGTAACCTCTTATAATTTTGAAAACTCGAGAACATCGTTGAATTTAAAAAGTAGCTATGAAGTCACATAATTTATCTAGTCCTTGGTTAACAACAAGGGCATTACAAAGCCTTATAAACGTTGAAAGAACTATAGATTGTGCTAGTGTTGTATTCACAAGTCTTATTTCCATTTCACAAAATTCGTGCTTTACTTTCAATGATGGGTCACACAGGATGATCATAATTAAAATCATTCGAATCCGCGTCTATAAATTCAATATTATTGTCCGCAAAAACAAATATTTTTTATTTTAAATTCACGGATAATTTGACTCCCATTGTTATTCATAATCAAACTACGTCCGGCTCTAGTAAAAACATCTCAACCTTCATCCCCGAAAGTACTCGAAAGTCTACAACAACCAAAGCTCATAATATTTACATCATTAACAGTTATAGGTAATGTTGTACGGGCGAATGAATAGGTTGATACAGTGCCAATTCTTGTTACGCGAGTGTATACAAACTCTAGAGGCCTGGTCATGTTATCCGCGGCTATCCTTTTACAAAGGAAAAAAAAAAAAACAATCGGACCCGCTGTCAATAAGGCACTTGAACTTAACGCCGGCAACATCTGTGACTGTAAGCAGGGTATCGTGCTGTAAACACACATTAACAGGGTATTGTTTCTTAAAGAGCGTGCCGCCCGTTGCTTAGAAAAACAAACCTCTTCTATGTGACCAAATTTATGACTATAAGTGCGTTGTTGTACTATTTCTTAAATATTCAACGGACCTTTGTTATTCTTATTGATTAAACTAACTGATTTTGTTTCATAGGCGAGATTTACCGTCACGTTTGTAATGACATGTGAACACACAGTTATAGCAAACAATAATTTGCAACATGCAACGCTTTAATTGATTTGTGCCAAAATGTCTATCAAGACCCACAAAATCAATCGGCGTGTATCATAATAAATCAGATCATACCTGGTCATCTGCAATACCTTCTACCACGAATTTACTATATTCGCGTAGTTCCAGCCCCTTCGCAGCCGGTCGGTTAGCAACAACTTTGTAGTGGAGCACTCGATGTATGTTGAAACTCAATCATTTTTTTTTATCATACCATATCTCGAAAAAGGTATTTCCTCTCGCTTCTTAGCTTCTTTCCTAGTTAAGAATAATGTCCTCACAGGTAGATAAAGGCTGGCTTCGTAGTCGGTCTAGGAATCCGATGATAGTTTATTTCGTTACACCATTGTGCTGCCGTAAACTCGCTATCATTCGGGTCGTACATCGGTATGTAAACATCATTATAGTTTACCTTCCATAATTATGCGTTAGACCCGGAAACAAAATGTTTCGTTTCGGGAAAGTGTATCTGCCATTTCTTTTAACAGGGATGCGCACGACATGATGATTGCGAAACCCACACACAACTTTGTCGTTGTCGTGCTAACATTCTCATGATTAATTGGTGTAAACTGTGGTTCTTCTCGAACCTCATTAACAGGCTATATCTTCTCGAATCTCACTAACACTATCACTCGTTTCACTCACTTGCAGATTTGCACCGTTTAACAAAGTCTTATTCGTATTGGAATCGGGGTAATAAGTGCCGATCCCACCGCTGCTGTCGGAGAATTTAAATAACTCTCCATAATTAATTATAATTAGGTAGATATGTGAAATAATATTAAATAATGACTCAGTGCGCACACCTTGCGCGGTCGATGGTAGTACCGAGACTATATCATCGAGCTACTGACTCAAGGAATATAAACCATAGCATGGCCCGTAAGCCTATACATTTCATATCAATTCAATATCGACATTATGTTATACACAATAGAGTACATTATAATAGGAAGGTATAGCCACATAACAACTACTCTGTTATGATTCTCTCACATATTTATATTCATATCCTTATTGATCAATAAACAAACCTTTTTACGTTCAAAAAATAAAATTCTGACATCTAAAAAAAGCCCAAACTTAAATTTTTAATGACAATAAGTAAAAAGTTAATGCCTTCTACATAATAACATATTATTATCTAAGTACTTAATATAAGTTTTAGTGTACCGCTTCTGTGGTACCGCTGATCAAACAGACCTAAATTTCTAATTCAGTCTTATTACTGAAGTTAACTAATTAAACACCAATAGACATGCCAAATGAAGATAGAGTTTACGTAAAATAAGTGAATTTTTAAGGTGTTCAAAGTCCGTGGTTCTTGATTCGCAAAACCCTCGCGGTTTCATCCGCATTGCTCCGCTCTTTTTTGTCTTAGCGTGATGATATAATAGAGGATATAACCAACACCGAAATAATTTTTCAAATCGGACCAGTAGTTCCTGAGATTAGCACGTTCAAACAAACAAACTCCTCAGCTTTATAATATTAGTATAGATGTGTGTATTAATAAACTTTTTCCGCTAACACATCAAATACCGTTTACTTTCGAAAACCATAATGTTACATTGATTTAGATAAACGATTTTTATTTATCTGAGCAATATAATGAAATAAGGCTCATCAAATACTTATATTTTTTATGATTTTTTTACGTAGGTACAGGCTTTTCTAACGATTAACCTTTATTCCAAACTACTACATTGCTTCTTCCTTACACGCATTATGATTCATGTGTCGAACAAAACAATCATTGTATGTGGAACATTGCGTTCTGCACATAAAAATCGGCAGTGTGAAATTTACAATCACGGGGCGATATTTCAGTAGCGCTTCAGCTTTCAAGCTGAACGGACGTGTCGTGTGGTAGGGCGATTTTGTCCTTCAAACTTTGAATACAAATTACGTGAATCCGCTAACAGTTCAATTACAATAATTAAATGTTCTTGTTATTTAATATGGGACTTTAGTGATCGCGTGTTTGGAATGACATGTAATTAGAGTAAAATTGGTGATGGCTGAGTTTTTTGTTAATTTGTGGAACCTTCAAAACGAATATGCAAGTATAGGTAATTATTGAAACGTATTAGTTTACTTTCATGCATAATTATTAATACCTAAGTTAAGAGTTTGTTTTATTAATGAAATAGGTATAACACATAAATTTTTATTAAGATTCTAAAGTATCGGTCCGGTACATTTAGACTATAAATATTGAATAAAAAAATGAAAAATTATTATATATAAGTGGAATTATGTTATAAATGTACCTATCAATGTACTTACATTGATAGGTACATTTATAACATAACCAACTGAATTTTGTTAAATTTGTTTAAATCGTCGTTTTGGAATAAGTGACTTTTATTTTTTTCTTATAAATATTAGAGTGAACAAGACCGAAGATAGCTTTAAGCATTATAGTTATATTTCTATATCGAAAAATATTTATAACTACTTATTTACCTACCTATATTATATTTAATGCGAATGTCTTCTGTCCGCCTATCGTAACCTAAATCGTTTAACAGATTTCGATGAGTTTTGATACAGGTGGATGGTTCCTCAAAGAAGGTCCTCTAAGTCTTGAAAAAGTTACCTCAAGGGTGAGGACAGTTTTTCTTCCTAATATATTTAGTTCTATGTAGAAATCACCAGTCAGAATTATATAGTTTAGTAGCTTACCGCCCGCGGCTTCGCCCGCTTTGTCTAAAACCTAATAAATTACATATATACTAAAAGTGGCTAAAACCTTCCTCTTGAATCACTCGTTCTATTTAAAAAAACCGCATCAAAATCCCTTACGTAGTTTTAAAGATTTAAGCATACATAGGGACATAGGGACAGAGAAAGCGACTTTGTTTTATACTATGTAGTGATTTAAAAGTTAATCTCAAGACACTAAGCAAATGATCAAACCTCATAATCTAATCAGTGGCAGATTGCAAATGGTGGTCAGATCTCATTCCCTTATCAGGCCAAGATTAACGATGTCCTATCCGATGGTAAATGACAAATCACTAATGATCCATTACAATTAGTCTTGAGAGCATTGTCCTATTATCTCAATGTGATGGTATTTAGGTACATCTGATAATATTTTTATACCTACTTCATCTATGTAATAAAAATTAAACGCCAAATGTCTTGTTAGGCGTAAAACTCGAGAACGGCTTGATCAATTAGGGATTTTTTTAACGTTTTTGTTAAGGCAAGGAAGGTTCTTATAGAGAAAACACGAACAATGGGCAATAGGGCAGAACATCTGATAGGGCAGCTAGTTATATTATTTATGTGAAAGTGTGTTTGTTTTTGTCGTTTTTCAAGTCGAAGCGGAGCGATTTATTCCTATAGGTTTGGGTTTCTGAATATACCTAGTAGGGAAGCCATTTAGTAACTTTTCAGCCACGTTTTTGGCAACAGCTACTTAATATTATAATTGTCTATTTAGGTGTTTAATTATATTAAATATATATTTAATAACACTTTAATGTACCTAGAAGATCTATTCCAGTTTTTCTGTTTCATAGTACCTACTGCATACATTAAGCCATGCATTAATAATTACAAGTTGAAAATTAATTTGAAGTTAAAAGCTTTTATAAGCTTGTTTCTAATGTACGACTGAATAATACTTAAATCTTAATATTATTAATATTAAGATTTAAGTTATATCTTCGTACTTGAATTAATTTAATTTTTATTTAATTCGCATGTCTCATGTGATCTAATTTGATTTATAATGAATTGATTATTGAATCAGATAATCAATGTTTTATACCGATAATTAGAATTGCCCTGATACTTCTGTTTCCGAATCAGATGGTTATAATAATAGTAATATTATGTAAAATATCTATACTAATATTATAAAGAGGAAAGGTTTGTATGTATGTATGCATGTATGGTTTCATGCATAAACTACTGGACCTATTTTGATGAAATTTGGCACAGATAATCTTTAGACCCTGAGAAAGAACATAGGCTACCTTTTATTGCGAAATATGTACCACGGGCGAAGCCGGGGCGGACCGCTAGTTAGTCATAAAGTAAGAACGAAGAATAGAAAACTAAAAAAATCGAAACCACGCTGACGTAAATGACGCGGTTCGAAATTCACGATTCTCAAAACACTATTGTTCTCCAACTAAATAAAAACTAAAACCGTTCCACCACTCAATAGAGAAAACAGTAGCAGTACAGAATAAATAATTGCACCAAACACTAGATAAACTACCAGTTTCCAACTGGTCAATATATACTGCATGCGACATACCGCCAGAGTTTTAAAAATACACCCAGTGTGTTATTTCTACCTAGAAAAAAAAAACCTTTATTTAACAAGACATGATTATGACAATATGGTGTTTTTCACAATAATTAATTTAATAATTTGATAAATTTGATATTAATCTATTTATATAAAAACTAGAGGTCCGCCCCGGCTTCGCCCGTGGTACATACTTCGCAATAAAAGGTAGCCTATGTCCTTTCTCGGGTATCAAAATATCTCCATACCAAATTTCATGCAAATTGGTTCAGTAGTTTAGGCGTGATTGAGTAACAGACAGACAGACAGAGTTACTTTCGCATTTATAATATTAGTATGGATGAAACCCGTTTCGCGTTGTCACCGTGTGGACCGATTTCGATAATTCTTTTTTTATAATATTCCTTGAAGTACGAGGATGGTTCTTATGTAGAGAAAACGTAAATAATATGTACCACGGGCGAAGCCGGAGCGGACCGCTAGTATGATTATAAAATTCATAGGTTCCCGCACTAGACGAAACCTGTCCTGCATGACCAAGAGGTAGTAGAGGTAGTTTAATTTTCTTTGTCTATCTCTAATTTGGTACCATTTAAGATTATCCATATACAGGTGTGTAATCTTGGTCTGCTCATCATTGTAATAGTTAAATTTCAGAAATTTTATTAATATGGCTTCCAGAAGGTTACAGAAAAAGCTTTATTACTGTTTCTTCTATTATTGCTTCATAGGTGTGATTTTAATGATTTATTTTTAATATATACAGATCAATATTGAAACAGGTCGTTGTAGGATCTTTAGCAGGAAATATGGTTGTAGGCTGGATAAAAATGTTTGGAAAATTTTAGGTTTATATCACAATTTACCAAAAAGCTTTAAGCCGGAAGATATTAGTTACTTTCTAGTTACTCATCTTCTTTATCAGTAACTACACAGTAAGGTAACGTACCTAGTTTAGGGTAGGTTAGTTTATCATAACCATACCATGAAGATCTCCAGATAAATCAGCGTAAATTCAACCTTTTCTTAATATATTGTAGGCGTTTTAAGTCTAAACAAAATTTTTAATTAACTTCTACAAATAAGATTACGGTTTTATGCCCGCGTAAAAATTAATTTTATGGCTTATATAGCAGATAATTATTTTTACAATTCCGTACAGATTGAGAAGATTAGGGTAGGTTTATTTAGTTTGGGTATATTAAGCTTTTATGTGTTTATTTAATAACTGTGTTATTTTGATTCGAAATTAAATCATTTTTTGAATATTGAAAATAATCGATTTTTATTAAATAGAAATAACATAACTTACCTTTTATACATTAATTCCACCTCTAAAATAAGCAATTTCCGAAACAATTGTAGTTTCATGAAATAAGTAACCAATAATTCTACATAATAATATGTAAGTACAACCTACCTAATATAAAAAAAATGTATGCGTGTACTAGAGTACACACGTAAGAAGTGAAACTTCTTTATGACCTTAAAAATGTCACGAGTATGGCGTAACGCAAAAATATCACGCGTACGGTGTAACGCAAAAATGTCACGCGTACGGCGTAACGCAAAAATGTTACACTAAATTTTTGTCCAACCCCGATAAAGAAGTTTCACTTCAAAAATAAATATCAGTAATTAAAAGTCAAATATTTTAACTCATTAATTCCATATTTGATGAACAAATCCGTAGCCAAATTTCGAATGGAGAATTGCGGCCAAATTTTGAATGGCAATCTAGTCGATATATATTCTCCTAATTATAAATACTTATACATAAAATTTTGGTTTCATCAAAAAAACTATGAATGAAGTAATCATGCAGTGGGATCTTAGACTAGTATTTTGACCCCCTTATAAAAATGAAATTCGTTAACTCTATAAAAGTGTGTTCAGCTGCGTCACTCAAAATGAACACACACTCAACCAATAATGCTGACAAAGAAAAATTATCCAACAATGAGGTTTCATAAGAGGCATTGAGAGATCAATAAATGTAAGAACGCATTAGTATTGCGATCACGGCTCCTTTGATGCTAATGGCCTGATAAAAGGCTGATCAGATGTTCCAAGGCGGCTCTATAGAAAATTTAAGTTGCTTGATGCCAACTTTATGCTGTTACAATGAAAAATTGTATTGGCGTTGAAAAATTGTTATGGGCGTTTTAAACACTCGAAATCAAATCTTAAGAAAGTATGATTAAAAAGGAACATTTTAAATATATAGTAGGTAATCAATGATTAAACAATACGGTTTCATTAGAAATTATAAGAATAGAATAAGAAATCATAAGAAGAATGTAAAAAAAGAAGACTACTAATAATTTATTGAAGTTGTTCTTTAAGGGAGTAGGTACAAGGGGGGAGAGAAATAGGTCTATATGAAAATCTGTGATGCTCAGAAAAAAGGAGACGAGACAGGAACTAAAATTATTATATAAGTGTAATATTTTTACCTAAATTCTTAGTAAGTTCTTGAATTTAGGTTACATTATCTACTCTCTTAAAGAAAACTTTTATTCCGAGACAACTTTTAGTGCTTTGTGCCATTTTGAAACCTGTCTGATACAGATTATCTAAATAAAATTAAAAAAATATATAAATTAAGTACCTATTACTACCAAAAGTTTACAAAGAATTTCCATTACATTATCTGCTATTCATGAAGAAAAGTTTAAGATCGGAAAACGCTGGGAAATGTTTAAGTAGTTGTTTTTCACATTTTTGGCATTTTCTTTCAAGTTATGAAATTAAAGGAAACTTCAAACTTTACCGTGAGCGATATAATAATATTATATACGGTTAATATATTAAAAACGTTTTTAAAATATTGTTTTTATGGTTTTCCTCTTATCTAATTGATTAAGTTTGTTAGTGTTATTTCATCCTTATAATGAACCAAAATGAAAGATGCAAATGCAATATAAATACAGTAACTGTCACAGAATATAAAGTTTTCTTTGATTAAAACGCTTAAAAGTCTAATAATATTAACAAAATAAAACCATATACAATTGAACAATCACTACATTCACTACATAGTATAAAAAACAAAGTCGCTTTCTCAGTCCCTATGTCCCTATGTATGCTTAAATCTTTAAAACTAAGCAACGAATTTTTATGTGTTTTTTTTTAAAGATAGTGTTTCAAGAGAAAGGTTTAAGTATATAATTTATTAGGTTTTAGTCAACGCGGGTGAAGCCGCGGGCGGAAAGCTAGTACCTAAGGTATAAAGCTAACAACGTAAACAATAATATAATCTCACATTTAATGATAACTTTGGGGTCAACAAAAATATTATTGTAACGAATACATTATAATGATATTCTGCATATGAATTGCTTTGAAACATTTTGATATCATAATATTATTACGTTTACTTTGTATGTCTAGAGACATTCGTATTTGATTGTTTATTACGAACCGTATATTATTACGAAAACCCTATTAATATATTATCATATAAAATATGTATATAAATGTAAAAATATGTAAATTGTATTTTGTGCGTATATTGTATAATGTAATCATACCTTAAAGACTTCGCTTTAGGCAAATTTTAATTTTAAAACTTGTCCTTTGTCGTATCGTGAATTTGTTTTTTTTTATAAACTTATATAATAATTATATTACAAAGTTTGCGTTTTAGCTTAGCATAAGATTAAAACCAAACCGTAACGCAAATATACGCATTAATATGATAAAAGATTAATACAACCTTTTCACTTAATAAAGTTACAGTCAGCAACATAATTTTATCAAAATATTAGTAACCATTTTATTATTACAATCACAATATAAACAACGCAAATATAATATGATAAAAGTTTTAAGCAGCTTTTTCACTAATAAAGGTACAGTCAACAACAAAATTATTTTATCAAACATTTAGAACAAATTATTTTAAACAACAATTATTTTTAACAAAATTATTTTATCAAACATTTTATACAGTCAACAACAAAATTTATTATTGTAGCATATTCCCAATAGTCACTAAAACTAAACTGAACTAATGATACACGAAATAATGCATACGAACATTGCTGACGCATGCGAATGTGGAATGTCAAAGTAAGTGGATACGTTCGTGAATCAACAATTTGGGCTTCCACGGAAACTAGACTGTTTATTGCAACGCATACTAAATTTTGATACAACCATTTTGTAAAGGCCCCAGTTAAAATAATAATTGGGGCGTGATCTGCAGTCGATATCAAAGTTAAAAAGACAGTTTTTAGATTTTATTCCTGTTTTTCTGTTTATCGGTATGTATGTCCGGGCTAAACTCAAAAAGTACTTCATGGATTTACTTCAAATTTTGCATCAATATTACTTATAGGTCGGGTCAACATATAGGCTAAATATCATCACGCTAAGAGCAATTGTAGCAAGGCAATACGGGTAAAACTGCAGGGCATAGCTAGTCTAACAATAAAATAGAGGCGGGCAAAGTTCGTATTTATCGTTAAGTTTTGCAATGTAGGTGAGCTGGATCGATAGCCTCGAGGCAAGTTTTTATTTGTCTTCAGGTGATTTGCATCTTTTGAAAACTGTGGAAAAATATTATTCGATTCCCAGTATTTGTGTTATTGTTTGAAATGTTCTGCTGAAATCATACGCGAATTCGTTAGTAAGTTCATGTGAGATTAAATCAAGGGAGGTTAAAAAATATATGGAGATTGGAACGTGGTGTTTAAATGATTTATTTTGTGGATGTAATTTGCGAAGAATTGAATAGTGGATAATTGAATTCTGAAAACATTCTAATCCGCAGGAATTTACCATCCTTTTGATTATAATATCTCGGGGCCATTTATTAAAAAGCTGTTCTATGAGAAATACACATTTCAATTATATTTTTAACTCTCTTTATAAAAATAGAGAAATACTGCAAACAATCAATATTAAAATTATAATTGTTTGAATTTACTATGATATAAAAAAAAATACGTATAAAATGCGAGTAATCACAAAAGCTTACTTTAATCTTGTCTTAAAACTTCTGGCGCACGTGTCTCTGAACTTCGTAAAGCGGAATTTTCTAGAATTTGTGGTTTTGCTAGTTATAAGTTTAAATGGCTCATTAAAACCGATCTTGACCAGAATTTAAATGAGAGTCCAAAAAATATTTTAAAAGTTCTTATAATTTTAGGTTTTGATAAAACACGATTGGCAAAAAAAAGCTTCCATATCCAATGGAATCGCGATCCTATCACGATATTAAACGTAAATTCAGTATTAATTTAGGATTAGTACATTCATATTTATATTGGCTCATTCAATAATATTTTATTGCATTTATTTACTACCTATTTTGATGTATTACAACTTATATTAAACTATATCACACGAAATGGCTCCTCCATAAAATTCCCCATCATATTATAATTATAATATACGTTCTTCGTTAATATATTATAATATACGTTCAAATAAACTCCTGTATTCTCTTATGTATGCTGTTTAAAGATCTAATACAAAGAGATAAACTAGAATAAATTGAATAACGTATTCACATTCAATTGTAAAAGTGGACATGCAACAGTTCTTTGAGCGCTGGGTCGGAAATTGTGTACTTTGCCTTTTACGCAGTTCAAGTGTGTAGGGCGGGATCTTTTCCGAGCAAAATTTATATAATATATTTTTGTATCTTTTCCTTATAGTTCAATTTTAGCAGAATATATTTTTCTGAATATCTAATCTAGTTGTGCCCCGCAGTTTTACCCGCATTGCTCCGCTCCTATTAGCGTTTAGCGTAATGATGTAGGTATATTGCACGCCTCATAAGCGAAGCGTTGAGGTGGGTACTACTGTCACTTCGCGCAAAACATCTGATTTTTCAAACTTAAAATGTCTTTATGTATCATACATTGCACTTGTAAGATAAAACATACACACACATATTATAGACTGGGGTAGAAGCCTTTGAAAATAATGAAAAGATAAAAAAAATCGCAGTCGGATGAAACCCATTAGAAAAGGAGGGGAATATGATAAAAATGTAAGGAAAAATAAATTACGGTCAATCCGAGTTCGGGAAGCGGGAGGGGGGAGCTTTAAAGAGAAAAAAATGGTTTCTCTCGATTTCCGACAAAACTACAAGTCCTATAGAAAAAAGTTCAATGGCAAAGTTGTAGGTAATTAAAAGTTCTACAACTTTTGTATTCACAATTTTTTCACATAACCTAAAAATTTAGGTGAAAAATTCAAAAAACCAAGTTTTTGGTCTTTTATTTCTATCTACTTCAAAATTTATTTTTTTTCTACGAAATTTGGTGGAAACTTACTTTATTATGTCCCAAATACACTGTAATTTATTTGATTGAAAATATTTATTTTTTCGCCTTATTTTGAATTAATACCAAAAAAATAACCTAATTTTCAATCGAAAAGTCACCCGTCAAAATATCAGCTTTTTTCAAAAACTTGGGGTGCCTTTTATTCATTGAAATCTCTACTTTCATATGGTGTAAAAAAAATAAACACCACCATAGTAAATGTTCTCAGGAAATGCATACAAACAGTCTGAAAATTAGCTTTTACTAAATCAGGCACACTTCTTGAACTCTATATCTTCTCTTGTATCGGCTTTTCGGTAATATTTCAAAAGAAAAATAATTATCTGTTCTAAGTTTAATATTTTACAGCATATTCAAAAGCAAAATGATGTCGATAAAAACATTTCAGGTAGTTCGAGAAGTGTGTCTGATTTAGTAAAAGCTAATTTTCAGACTGTTTGTATGCATTTCCTGAGAACATTTACTATGGCGGTGTTTATTTTTTTTACACCATATGAAAGTAGAGATTTCAATGAATAAAAGGCACCCCAAGTTTTTGAAAAAAGCTGATATTTTGACGGGTGACTTTTCGATTGAAAATTAGGTTGTTTTTTTGGTATTAATTCAAAATAAGGCGAAAAAATAAATATTTTCAATCAAATAAATTACAGTGTATTTGGGACATAATAAAGTAAGTTTCCACCAAATTTCGTAGAAAAAAAATAAATTTTGAAGTAGATAGAAATAAAAGACCAAAAACTTGGTTTTTTGAATTTTTCACCTAAATTTTTAGGTTATGTGAAAAAATTGTGAATACAAAAGTTGTAGAACTTTTAATTACCTACAACTTTGCCATATAACTTTTTTCTATAGGACTTGTAGTTTTGTCGGAAATCGAGAGAAACCATTTTTTTCTCTTAAAAGCTCCCCCCTCCCGCTTCCCGAACTCGGATTGACCGTAATTTATTTTTCCTTACATTTTTATCATATTCCCCTCCTTTTCTAATGGGTTTCATCCGACTGCGATTTTTTTTTGTTTCAAAAATTATCTTCTCTAGTCTATTAAGAAAAAACACTATTTTTAACGTTCATGATATTTTTGATGTCATTTTTGTTATTTAAACTAGTTAAAAAACAGTTTAAAAAAGTTCTGTCTTGAACGTCCGTGTGTCTGTATGTGCGGATCCTTTTTCTTGTTAACACGATAGCGACCGAAATACTTTACTAATCGAGTCTTTTTTTTTCTCTTACGCTTGAGTATGCTCAGGAATAGAACCCTTTCATTTTTCAGGGTCTGATTCGATGTGGTTTAATTGTTATTAAATAAACAAAAATAATAATTAATAAATATTATTTATTAAAAAAAAATTATGAGGCGTGCACTTTTGGATTTTCCAAATTATATTATACTAGCTTTCCACCCTGCGGATTCGCCCGCATTTTCAGAGAAAAACCCACATAGTTCCCGATCCCGTGGGATTTCCGGGATAAAACCTATCCTATGTGTTAATCTAAGTTACCCTCTATATGTGTGCTAAATTTCATTGTAATTAGTTCAGTAGTATTTGCGTGAAAGAGTACCTAACAAACATACGTATACACATACATCCATCCTCACAAACTTTTGCATTTATAATATTAGTAGGATAGCCTATAGCATTCCTCGATAACTCGGACGACGACGAAGCAAATAAACATACACTCTTCAGGTATAGTTATTAATCAGTCGAATCTTTTAAATCGAATTCTACTTTGTCGCATCTTCTCTTTATGGGCGTAGCTTTTTATCATTTTGTGATAATTACCAACGTTTTTCAAAGTATAAATACAACGTCTATTACAGCATAAAGTAACAAAAATCTACCCACAACAAACAGTAGCAAACAATAACAACATTATAATTAATTTGTGTCATTGTTAAACTTCCAAAGCCCTGTTTCATGTTACAGAAATAATTAGTTAAAAGCATTATTTTGCAAGTCACCGGGTAACATTTTCCCAAATCAATGGTTAGTTTAATACCCTTGTCAAAGACGCTTTTATAAGATTACCTCGTCTTTGATTAATCGTCTAATAATTTGCTTGTGATTTTGGTGTTGAATTTGTATTGAGTCCTCGTTAAACCTATGTTTTAATTGACTTTAGAAAATTGCTCGTTGTGGCGTTAATTTGGCTTGTTATTGTATAACAATTTACAGCTATTAGTGAAGTTCCATATCCCCTAGTGGGGTAAGGGGTGGGTAGATGCATTATACCTACATCTGTTTCGCTGATCGATTTTCTTTAGAGACAAGCAGGTGATCAGCCTTCTGTGTCCTACCGGACCGAGACATTTTTTTTCTTAGTCTCCACCGGGAATCGAACCCAGGACCCCTCGGTGTTACGCTCACGCGTCAACCACTGTACCAAGGAGGCAGTCCTTGTTTATTTACAGCTATTACGATAATATTTATGATATAATAATATTATGTTCGCACTATTGGGACAAAAATAATTAATTCATAACATTCTACTAGTAACATTATAAATGCAAATGTTTGTAAGGATGGATGTTTGTTACTCTTTCATGCAAATACTACTGAACCGATTACAATGAAATTTGGTATGTAGGTAGCTGAAGACCCAGAATAAGACATAGGCTTTTTATCCCGAAAATCCCACAGGAACGGGAACTATGCGGGTTTTTCTTTGAGAACGCGGGTGAAGACGCGGGCGGAAATCCAGTATACTAACATAATATAGCGGAATATGGAATGAAAATCGATATTAATCGCAAAGGATATCGCTCTACAAAGCAGCCAACAATTCCTTTAACTTTCTATCCCCTGTCGTAACTCATAATTTTAAAGGTATTTCTTTCAAAAAGCTCTTTGAGGATACATGTATGTCACATCTTTCTATTTTTAGGGTTCCGAACCACAAGAAAAACCCTTATCTTCACTTCATTGTCCTTCTGTCTGACTGTTAAGACCATTTTTGTCATGAAAGCGCAGCCTAATTATTAAGTCAATGCAACCAAGATATAAGAGCCGTTTATGCTGAACATTTTTGACATTCGCAAGAGAATCAAAACCTACACCGTGAACATCTACAGGGTACCCGTGAACGCAGTATCTTGAAATTTGTTACAAAATAACGTCTTTTATTATAGATAAAGGAAAAATTGGTAAAAGCTTAAATTTAATGTTACAACTTATAATAAAAAATATATTTATTCGGAACCCTAGGTGCGCAAGACCGACTCGCACTTGCACTGATATTTTCTGGTACTACAACGACCAAATCCAACTACTTATCACACATTTTACACAAATAATTTTAAGACATAATGTTATAAGGCAGAGTATTTTATATTATGTAACGAATTCTGAGTGCTTTTCACTCGTAGGTGTAATGAGATATATGATTAACTAAATTGAATTGAAATTTAAAAAGAAATACGTGTTACAATTTGACTATGCAAATTGACTTTGAGATAAATATGGTTATACAAATGCTTTGATCAAAATACAATTGTATAGAATACTAGCGGTCCGCCCCGGCTTCGCCCGTGGTACATATTTACGTTTTCTCTACATAAGAACCACCCTCGTACTTCAAGGAATATAATAAAAAAAGAATTAACGTAATCGGTTCAGCCGTTCTCAAGTTATGCGCTTACCAACACATTTTGCGATTCATTTTTATATATAAGACAAGCAGTCCGCCCCGGCTTCGCCCGTGGTACATATTTACGTTTTCTCTACGTAAGAACCATCCTCGTACTTCAAGGAATATAATAAAAAAGAATTAACGTAATCGGTTCAGCCGTTCTCAAGTTATGCGCTTACCAACACATTTTGCGATTCATTTTTGCTTTTTTATGCTTTTTTATCTGAGCACAAAATTGTGTGATCTACCTGAAAAAAAATCCGTGATACACGTGCGTATGTACGTTTACTAATATAATACTTTTTAATTGTTGCAGTTATCTGCATTTGCTAAGAGCAGATAAATTCATCGGCATCATCATAATAATATAGGAACATAGGAACATAGGAAAACACTCTTGTCTCCTACCCATGTAGAGTCTGATATTTCTTTGTAAAAGTGTAAAAGTGAAGGCCTATGTCCCCTAGTGGGGTAAGGGGCAGATGCATTAAACATCTGTTTCACTGATCGATTTTCTTTAGGGCCAAGTAGGTGATCAGCCTTCTGTGTCCTGCTAGACCGAGACATTTTTTTTTCTTCGTCTCCACCGGGGATCGAACCCAGGACCCGTCGGTGCTACGGTCACGCGTCAACCACTTTACCAAGGAGGCGGTCAAACGGTCGGCTTTCAGGTTGTTGATTTAAAAGAGGGAGTCAACTTAAGGATAGCGGCTTCTTAGTTAAAAACATAAAACTCACACAACAGCATTGCAAAGAATAACAATGTACAGCTAAAATGTACCTCATTTCCCTGCCATAAAACATTTCTTTATAAATTGCCGTCACTGCTGTCCTGCAATTCAAATGCCTGATAAAAGCAAAGCCGGCAACGTGCTATCCATTAAAAGTTGGCGTTATCTTCAACAGTTGCGCCGTTTTACCTATTTTATAGCACCATTACTATGAATATTATTTGCGGGTATAAACAGTGTCGATTGTATTTGGTAGATGGTAATGCGTGTGTAATTGCGTAAAATGTGTGAAATTATTGATCGAAAATAATTTAATGTGTATTTTAAGTATGTATCATTTGTATGTATGTTGGATCATGTTCTTAATACATAGGTGCTTAGATGTGTATGTGTGCGTACATTATCAGTTAATATTATACCGGGATAAAAGGATTTAACTATGGTAATTACTTTTTGTATTTCTATATTTTACTGGAAAATTATGTCCAACAAAATTCTCAAACGTTGAATATAATAAAAACTGTTTAATATTTACATATATACAGTTTTACATACTAAACTATTTTATCAATTACTGTCATGCTAATTGTACTGTAATACGAATTACCTTCAAAAACTCCATTTAAACCTGTCCCAAAGACTTAACAAGATAAAATTGCAGCGCATTTAGCAACGGAATTAAAAGCATTTAGAATCAAAAGCGCAAAAGCTATCAACTTACATTTACCCTACTTCAAACACTGAAGTACGTACGTTCGCTTAAATGCAAATTCAAAGGCAGTTGTTAAGAAACAAACGAAACAAGACACTGCATACGTGACGTCACAGGTCAAAAGAATGACGCTAAATTGCTCTGTTGGGATAAGTTGAGTCATAAAGCGCTTTTGAAAACTATTTCACTGAACGCTGTATCGTCTGGGGACGTCGGAACTTCATTTCCTTTTCATTACTATTACAATCCGGTTCTGTGATTTGGGGTTTTATCTAGACGTTCTGGGAATAAATATAAAAAGTTTAGCACTTATTGCGTTTGTGTTTATAAATGTTTTCTTAGATTACTTCTACATCTGGCTGGTTAATAGAAAATACAATAAGGTTAAAATATAGTACAAAATAAAGTACTATTTTTATCAAGAATTGTAGCAAGAATAAAACAGATACAAAGTAAGGATAGGATAACTTTTAAATGTATTTAAAGATATTTTAAACGCTTGGAACAAGACGTATGTGTTTAAGGGACGATTTTTTAATCCATAGTTAAAAATTATCCGCCCAATAAAGTATTACACGATAATAATATAGTGTCACCCGTAAACTGTCAAGTACGGCCAAAGAATACATTTTTGAAATGGTAGTTTAGTACGTTATTCGACGAATAAGTAACCAAGGATTTAAAAATCAGCCCTAAATTTAATAATAAGATAAAAGAAGGTATAAAAACTTCAGTTTATGCATCAAAGTGAAATTTGGAATGTTTTCATTTATATTGCAGGACTAAATAAACGATTTTCTCCCAAAAATATGACAACTCAAGTGCTCTTCTAAAAGCTTATTATCTTAATTCCAAAAGAAACTTTTAATAGAAGCTTTATTAAAGAAATGTTTGACTTTGAGTTAGAAATGGAATATTTTGATGTCATAATCTTACTTAAATTACTTTTAAAGGACAATAAAATCCCTACATAAATAATATATAATATTATAAATGCGAATGTCTGTCTGTTACGCTTTCCCGCTTAAACCTCTCAACCGATTTTGATGAAATTTGGCACAGACAATCTTTAGAACCTGAGAACATAGGCTACCTTTTATCAAAACACCACGCGGGCGAAGCCGCGGGCGGAAGCTAGTATAATAATTTGAAGGATTCCTTTACTAAGACAACCCTACCTCTTCTTGTTATTGTAATAGTCATTACGCATAAGTAACTATTTTTAAAAAATAATTTGTATAACCTCCTGTGGTGGTTTATGATACATATCTCTGCAGTTGGAACTAATAAGCATGTTATAAATATACTGTCTTTTTTATGGTAGACGAGGCAACATACATTAAAGTTCGAAATATTACTAGAAACAGAACTTGGGTCTTACCTCTTATTCCCAGTCAGTTTACGCCGTGAATTGAACTGACTGGCAAATTCATATAATACCATAATTAAATATGGCTGGTTATTGATATTATAATACGAATTTGCCAACTCAATTCACGGCGTAATCTGTCTGGAAATAAGAGGTAAATTTATTAAATAATAAGGCTAAAGGCTTTATTTAATAACAAGCAGTGCCGCGCGGTTTCACCCGCATGGCTCCGTTCCTGTAGGTCTTAGCGTGATGAAATATTATAGCCTATAAGCCTTTCTCGATAAATGGGCTATCTAACACCGAAAGAATTTTTCAAATCGGACCAGTAGTTCCTGAGCTTAGCGCGTTCAAACAAACAAACTCTTCAGCTTTTTATTACATATTAGAATAGATACGGCCCCAGTAGCAAGTTCATTCCCCATACAAAATTCGATTAAAAATACACAGTATAAATGAAAATGTGCATGTATCTTGAAACTGTCAAGTCGACGCTTTTCTAAAAATGCATCGACGCGTGAAAGGATTTTATCTTTAAGCATCTTTCACGTTGACTTCAATTCTGAATAAACTACTTTAAGTTTCCGTATATTTCCGACTCGTGTTTGAATAGAGTATGAAGTTTTGAAATGTATTTGTTTTGTTTGCGGACTGTACTCGTAAATATATTTGCTTTGAAGGTGCAGTGTGTTATTTGATTGGAAAAAATTTGTAATTTCTAGACACATTTTTCGATATTATTAAGTCAGTTTTATTTCGGCTTATTTTGTAAAATAAAAGGCAAGACGTAGAACATAACATAACATAACATTTTATGGATAAATGATTACAAATATGATTAAGTTTACATGCAAGTTTAGCCCCAAAAAAAAAAGAATACTTATATGTATAGGGTCTTACCTACTTAACCAGAAGAATAAAAATTTCCAATATTATGATAACAAAATGTTAACTAGGTACATACAGTATTTCAAAGCATTTCTATTGAAAGAACCGGAGCTATAAGTTTCGAAGGTGATAGTTCCATCTAGCGCGAAATATCAACAATGCATCAGTTCGGACGATATGTATGAATCGCGGACAAAATTCACGGAACGTGGTCACAATGTTTTATATGGGCTGAAGTTTTGTGTACCGCTTTATTTTGTCCAATAGTTATAGCTTGAAATAGCGGAATTGCCTTTGGACGAAATACATAAATGCTTTACATTCTAAAAAAAAATATGTACTTGGAATAGGATGTTTGTTATGTTTCCACGTATAAATGTTTAAATAAAAATTCATTCTGATAAATCGTTACCTATAGAAATTCGTTGAAGTTAGGGGAAGAGACATAGGCATTTGTATGCTGTACTACTAATCAATCTATATTTTTTAATATCATGAAGCTGAAGAGTTTGTTTGTTTGTTTGAACGCGCTTATCTCAGGAACAACTGGTCCGATTTGAAAAATTATTTCGGTGTTAGATAGCCCATTTATCGAGAAATGCTATAAGTCTCTATATAATCACGTTAAGACCAACAGGCGCGGAGCAATGCGGGTAAAACTGCGGGGCACAGCTAGTTATTAATAAATAATATTTGTCATTTTTATTAAACTGTACAACATACCTAATACATATTTATAAATAAACTTATTCCATTATATTTATAATATATCTTCCACATCATGTTTAATCTATGTTACCTGTAAAGGTGAAAAATTCTTACTGAGTTTTAATCAAGTGATCCATTATAAGGAAAAAACCTATTTATCGTGTCCTCATTACTCTTGATCGATCACAGCTGCTTCAGCTTTATTTTTATTATGCATTAAGGTTGATTTTGCATAACTTATTTTTGTATAGAAGATTATTTAGAAGTAAGAGCGTCGTATTTCATCATCACTTTGAAAAGGCTTCTCAATTAGACTGTTATTTTTTTTAAATTTCGTTTTCTTATTTGAATGATGGTGTCTTCGATGTGGTCCCATTTTAGTTTAGTTCTGAAAATTGGAGGCGGTTTAGTTTTTTGTTCAAAAATAATTATAGGTATATGTACTAGCTATGCATCGCGGTTTAACCCGCGAACGAATCTATAAAAGCAAATATTTCAATAAATTTTGTACTAACATGACGTGTGTCTGTGTGTGGATCGTGTATATATGCTATGTATAGTTTGTAATATACTATGTTATGTTTTTTAACATTTATACATAATTGAGTACATAATATTGTATGTGCACTGTACAGTACAATAATATGTTAAACACATAAAGCCCCTCGTTTGCATTGGGTATTTAAAATAATTACTTTCAAATAAGCAACTGTGACATATTGTACTTAATAAGGGCCCAAATTCTTACCCCTATTAAAGTTTTGAAGTAATATTAATTAAACGATTACTAATAATAACATAGATTTTACTAAGCTCCGAATATTGAACGAGATTAACATATTTAACGGGCCAAATTTCTAATTCAATTACTTTAGTCTGGTCAGCCATTTTGCATAAATTCTAGAGAATATGTTTCATAATATGTATTTTTACAATATAATGTTATTAGGTGCAAATAAATGTGTTTATTCATAATAATTAAATGATATATACATAATCGCTACTTAGTATAAAACAAAGTCGCTTTCTCTGTCCCTATGTTCCTTTGTATGCTTAAATCTTTAAAACTACGCAACGGATTTGGATGCTGTTTTTTAAATAGATAGCGTGATTGAAGAGGAAGGTTTTAGTATATAATTTATTGGTTTTAGACAAGGCGGGCGAAGCCGCGTGCGGTAAGCTAGTATTATATAAATGACTAGCGGTCCGCCCCGGCTTCGCCCGTGGTACAAATTTCGCAATAAAAGATAGCCTATGTTCTTTCTCAGGGTCTAAAGATTATCTGTGCCAAATTTCATCAAAATCGGTCCAGTAGTTTATGCGTGAAAACCATACATACATACATACATACAAACCTTTCCTCTTTATAATATTAGTATAGATAAGAACGCAAAAAGAAATACTTACTCAGCTTTTCCACTAAACGATTCATATAAAAACACACTTCGTAAACAAAACAAAACAGAGTTTATTAACCCGAAGTAAGAATAAAAATATCAATTTCATTTTGTATAAACCGTACAAAACGCAACATTCCAAAGAAATAAGCCAATATCAGGTGTAACATAATAATAAAGATAACTCTGTATCACTTTACTCTGTGACATTACATTATAGTGTATCGTTACTGAAAACCATCTGAATACAAATGGCGCCAAAACGAAAGAATCGAATTACTCAACATTTTTTTTTCGGATACAGATTATAAAACTCATCTGATATGAGTTCTAGCTTTGCTCAGCTAAAAAAAACAGTTTAAAATTAGAACACGGCAAGCGAGTGCAATTTAAAATTTGTTTGCGTTTCTGCGAAAGACGTTCTTAATTCAAATTGGACGCGCGCGAAATTGACACATTGTTTTTTTTTTATGAAAAAAGTAAGTTTATTTTTAAATTCTTCCGCTTCGTTTATGTTACAATAATTTAGAACAACTTTTGATAAAATTACTGAACGTAACTTATTAGCATTACAAGGGTCAGATCAGTGTTTATGCTAAAACATAATTATGTTGTTAATTTAAAAACAATTTGAGAGAGGTCAAGCTAATTACACAATTATGAAGGCGTGTTAATAACACTTATCACGATTCTCCATGCGACACGTGGATTCATTTCTGACGTTTTGACAGGAATGGTGACGTCACACGGGTTGGGTTTGGTATGTGTGGGTTATAGGCTCAATAGGTGTGGAATATGGATGTGAAAAGCCTTATAATGAAATAGCGTATATTTTGATGCGATGATAGCAAATTAATTTTGGATAATGATGAAATTTTTAGTGAAAAATATTTTAAAATGTCATTGACCTATTTATTAAAACCTAATTAATCCATCAGTCCTCGGAATTACAGACACAATAGAAAATCTATTGTGTCGCGCCCCGATCGGGCCTTACGGTGGTCAATGGGTTAAGACTAACATTAATGAAGTTTTGCTTTGATTTATGTTCTGAGCGATTAAAACAAATGAATATAGGTAAGTACCTTGGTTAGGTTAGTCCATGGGTAATTACCATGGTTAACAGTTAACACGTTCGCGGACAGTACTGGTTTACAGGTTGCAGCTACTGAGACACTACTTTTTTTCATACATTGCCCAGGGGCGTAGTGTTACAACACATGGTTAAAAAACCATATGATATGACAGAACGGATATAGGCGTAAACGTCGTAAGTACTCAGCCTCAGATTCATAGTCACCATCATCAGCAAATGGGTATGGACTCGATTCAGGGGTAGACGCTGCATCAAACAGGTCTTGAAGACGTTTTTGTTCTTTTTCGAACGAGTCTCGAGACGCCATTTGCAAAAATATTCGTTACAAATTTAGTTCAACAAAATCGTGTTCACAACAAACAATAGCAACATAAATATGTTGTTTACATAAGCAACTAGACTTGAATTAGTACATCCAGTATGAGTAAAACAATTAAATTACGTTGGAAACAAAATACTCATTTTCTAAACAACAATTCACACGCGGCACGCGGGATCACCGCAGCGGCGCAGTAACTCGACTAACCGTATGCAAACATGACGCCCACGGGCGTAGTGTGCGCGGGGAGAGGGTTAAAAAAATATGAATGTATGCGTGGAAGTACCTTCCTTTGACGAATTTTTGTAAATAATGCAGTGACAGTACAAAAGTCGTAATTATACCTGTGATGACAGTACAACATGCCGTTCTTTATGATAGTATGAAAAATCGCTCGTCGTTTGGCGTACTGATTTTATGCAAGTAAAAACTGATACGTCGACAGACGTACTGTCGTATCACTTTTAGCTGTCTAGACGCCAGTGGTCGTTACTGTCCGCGAACGTGTTAATGTAATTGTTATATAATTAATGTTTTTCAATAATATCATTATGACACTTAATATTGATGCACGCCAATAAAATTGAATTATTGTTCTGTATAATATTCACAATTACCTATCGGGGCGCCGCGGCGCCGCGCCATAGCCCTTTTTTTAAAAAAAAAAAGTTTGACAGCTGGCACAAAATTAAAAGTAAAACGAACACGCGACTACAAAATAATTAAATCGAATGAATTATGATTTCTATTGTGTGAATTTCAATTCTCTAATTCCATTGTAGATAAAATCTACTAATTCGTGATAGTAATCAACCATAAGGCTGGTTTTTATAATTGCGTGATTTAATTAGTGATACAAAAGTTGAAATTCGAACGAGAAAGAAACCAAAAAAATGTTATCTGTGAACCTTAGCAGTGTAATAGATGTTTTTAACCGTGAAGCTATAAAGATAATTAATATTATGTGGAATATAACATAAAGGAGTATATTTGTTGTACATGCCACAAAACAATACGTACGGTAAGTGTCAAATTTTTTTCGTCTTAATGTTCTGTTTATATAATCGTTCTCTATAAAATTATAATTATTTAGAAATTAAAGACTTCATAACGGATTTTAAACGCGATTTATTCATTATATTACTGACTGACGGGAGACGTCTCAGTCCCCCCGTGACTACGCTTGCTGTAAAGTGTTCGAAACGTCGGGAAAATAATATCATAAATAAATCGCGTTTAAAATCCATTAAAAAGTCTTTAATTTCAATGTATAATATTCGCGTAAAATCAAACACTAGAAAATACTATTATTATTATTTAACTACATTTTTACGTAGTCCTTGAAGCCGACAATAACATAGAAGAATACACCAATATGTTACTTCTTAATTTCGAAACGTATTCCTCTATTCAAAATCTTCAAACACACTAAGAGAACTTCACGTACATTTGACTGTGAAGTTAGTACTGTAATTGACTTGGAACTTCCTCTCGCAAACATACTAATAATATTGCAGGATCAGTTGTTATAGGAAATGTCATACGTTTAGGAAGTTTTCGACTGCACAATTAATTATACAATCAAATAGTTGGAGCTTAGAGTTGGAGTATTTTGTCAAATTATTAAAAGCATAATATTTACTATTTGATTTTTTAAAGGAAAGAAAAAATTAGATCACGGGTCGACATTCGAATCCACGTCTTTTTACGGTAGTGAACATGATTAATTCTTTACCAATGTTACCTTCCTATACATAAATTAATTAAACAATAATTTTCTTATAAAAAAAACAGATTCAATAACTCACGCTTGGCCGCTTCCAAGTCACGATTCAAAGAAGCGGAATCCCACAAGGAAATAAATCCAGATAAGCCATTGCATTCACAATTGAATGAAAAGTGGGAATAATTAAAATGAGAATCAGAATTACGTATGCACTAAGCTTTTCCGGTACTGCGTTCTCAATTAGGCGGGTTCACACTGAGCGAGCAGTCTCGCGAATAAATCCGCATCTGTAGATAAGTATTTATCACTGTGTAACTTACCCCCGAAGATAACAATCAATACTAATCCAAACTCACAACTATAGAATGATATAGCAATCGATATTAAGACAAAAACTTCTTTTTTTTAATGATAACTCACGATCAGGGTGAGAATGGATTCTGCCTAGTCAAGTTTTGAACATATGGTGAGAGTCTTAACTATCGTTTAAGTTTGTGTTTCTATGAAGCGTACTCTGTGCTGCGGAAAAATCACGGGATGATTCGCTTTTTATATACGTGTAAACCTGGAACTGTATATAACTTGAAAATAGGCGGGCAAAGGAAAATAACGTGTACTGTATTCCTCAGCCGAGCCACGACCACAATGACCGAGCTACTTCGCGCAGCTATTCGCGAGGCTGCTCGCTCTGTGTGGACCCGCCGTTTGAACAATAGGAAGGCAAAACAAAAGTGGCTTGCGAATAAGCCACTTAATGTTTGAAACAGTCTCCCTTGGAGAAACAGGGTGTATAATAAATGGGACCACAGTTAAATTGCTAAATTTCAGCCGAGATTAAATTTTGTTTTTTGATCTTGTATTTGTATTGGAATTAAGATGCTTTTTATGTTGGTATGAACAATTATAAGAAATAATGACGATGTATGTAACTTATCACAGTTTTTCTTTTTACAAAGTTCATTATGTTATTAATTATTTTGATAATAATTAAACAGACATAACATTTTAAGACCTTATTGTTTTCTTCTACAAAACAAATGAAACAAATGTAAAATTCGTTAGTTACTTCATTTATCACAGTACATACAAACTGAATAATTATTTCCAAAAACGAATACCATTTCTCAATATTATTTTAAAATAAACAACGTATAGTTCTTTCAACATGCTAGCAACTTCCCGCGAATCTCGTATTTTTTTACAACTACCGTCACTAGTGCCGTTACGTGCGATACAATCTTCATTATATTCTAGGACGTGACAAGGAGAATACCGGATAAAGTCTGCAAAGTATAATCGGCTGTAGATGACAAACCCCGGTGTTTGTTTTTCAAAAGAATTTATTAAACACTAGCGGTCCGCCCCGGCTTCGCCCGTGGTACATATTTACGTTTTCTCTACATAAAAACCATCCTCGCACTTCAAGGAATATAATAAAAAAAGAATTATCGAAATCGGTTCAGCCGTTCTCGAGTTATGCGCTTACCAACACATTTTGCGATTCATTTTTATATATAAGACTAGCGGTCCGCCCCGGCTTCGCCCGTGGTACTTATTTACGTTTTCTCTACGTAAAAACCATCCTCGTACTTCAAGGAATATAATAAAAAAAGAATTATCGAAATCGGTTCAGCCGTTCTCGAGTTATGCGCTTACCAACACATTTTGCGATTCATTTTTATATATAAGATTACGTAACTTTTGAAGTTTTAATTAAAATTTAGTTGAACTTTTGCCAACAACTCGAACTTGACACGTTTTACAGAACTTTATTAGTCAAACTTGTAGTTATTCTTCATTGTTCAATCAATATTTTGGCGAGAAATATATATATATTTTTTATGAATATTTCTTATCAAATGTACACCATAATAATATCATCATTGTGAAGAATTTTCTTTCATGCATCAAATATTACCATGTGTTTGTAATTTTTATGTACAGGTGAAGGTTTCATTTCTAAAATGAAAAAAGAAAATAATTTTTTATCATAATTTATCAAATCTTTTTTGATCTTCGCTTTATAATGATGTTTTATTTATTCCACATCATTATTTTTCTTTTCCACTAGAATTTGTTTGGAATTGGAATTTAATAATTATATTGTTTTCAATTAAAACACAAATTAGTACAAAAATCGACACTCGAATCTCGATAAACAACCTTTCCCAAACACCCCGTTAATTCTTTTTCATTACAAAGTTGACCAAGTTATACAAGCTAATTGTAGTTTGTCCTACGTTAGCACACCTCTGACCTAAAAGCTCAGGTCAAACTGGAACTAGCTTTACCGAAATTCTATTACAGACTCACTGTTTTAGGTTTCAGTACTAAAAGGTTCATGATTCTTTTTTGGATAGGATAATACTTAATAGTATATGAATATTGTTTAATGTATATATTTTTCTATAAAACATGTTTGTCTGTTAGAGAAAAACATAATAATATAATGAAGAACAGAACTGGGTACCTATATTCATTATAAATTAGCATTATTGTAACTTATTCAGAGCGTGAACAAAAAATATGTCACTATTTTTGTACCTATATTATCAATGTTATTTAACTATACAATATTAATATGTACCCACTCGTAATTTAGTACCTATATCACTAAGGTCTTCCAGAAAATATTAGGTAGTATACAATTTATTTATTTAATATCCTTTCTATTCAATTTACAAAAACGAACTAAATGAAAATCATCCTCCCTTTCACCTCGAAAAACATCCAACAAAAACGTAATACAAAGGCGCAGAAAATTTATATTTAATACAAATTAAGCTTATTTAGATTCTCAATGTCTGTAACGATATTGAGACGAAGTAAATCGAGTTTTTTTCTCCATTTAATAACATCCATCTTCTGAGAAACATTCAATTTGTTCTCAATGGTGCTAATTTATAAATTGAGATCAGATTGTGGACTGGAGATAGGAGGCGTTGATTTCAGCCTGAAGGAAATTAATTATGTTACGCGTGCCTTTGGATATAAATATAATACTCATGAAAAGGCCATCAATGTTGAATAATTATTGTTATGAATGTTATAAATCAAGTGGAATTTTTTTTTATTTACTGTTGTGTCCAACTTGCGTCCAACGTACTTAGTCCAACGAATAACAATACTGTTCTATGATTGTACAATAAAAGTAGTATTTTCTCTTTATATTCAAGCTCTATTCAAACTTAAACATTTATTTATTCAAAAGGACTTCTTTTAGAAGCACTTTTGAATCGTAACTTTTTAACATTTACCATTTTATTACGTTCAATTATTACTATTTCTTTTATATTCTAAACTTCTTCTGCATCATATTTAGTACATAAGCTAAAATAAATCCTAATTCAAAATATCTTACAATAATTATTAATCTTTCGATCCCTACTCTACAAAAAATATCTTCAATATTTACCAATCACCAACAAAACCTTTTATTAACAACGTAATAGACATCACATATCTAAATTTAACACCGAAATTCTAGGAATTGCAATACATTAACAGAACATACGTAGTGTGTACTCATAAAAGAATTCCTCCCCAGTGGTTGGCGTTCCATTTCGATAAGTTAAAAGGGTAGGGTTGGCCCAAGGGACAATATATACATGTACTATATTGTATAGTACATAGACACATTGGACATAATATGACGAGTAAATTACTTGCGTACAGGAATTTTAAGGCTTTTATTTGGCAGGATTACTTTAGTTTTAGTATTTGATGTTTGTAAAGTTACGTGGATTTGTAGAAAAATAGCGCAAGTATGCGGTCAAGTAAATTTGTTATATTATATAGTCTTTTATTGGAAAATTGTTGAAAGTTGTTGAAAGACGATTTCTTTTACTTGGCTGACTTTAAAAGTTATAGATTTGTATATCTTATCTATAGAATAAACTAAAAATAACTATGAAATTCGCGCAAGTTAGAATAAACGAGTTCATTTATAAATACTGTGACTCGAGGATTTTGTATACATAGATTTATACTCATTTCTTGTATCAATCTAGATCTCTTTTTATACCATGAATTATTATATTAGTCTACTACTTGATTCCAAAATATTAGGTCATATTTTGAGTTTAACCCATTTAATTCATCAAGAAGGTTATAATAGACTAAGAAAATCGATAGTTCGCATGATACAATTCGCTTTAAATTGATTCGTTTCGCTTAAGAAAAGGTTAAACAAAATGGTCTATTTAAATACATTCTTTAACAAAAGCTATCAGGGTATTAACGCCGCGCCCAGAGTAATGAAAATGGACAAATTTACGTAATTTCCTTTTATTCGGGTATTCACAATCCAACCAAATTATGTTTATCATTTCAATTAGATTGAAAGGGAGTTTATTGCGAGCGACTTTTAGCAATATGTTATTGTGTACGTGGAAAGGCGGTTTATTAAGGTACATTATGTCCTTGTATAATTTATGTGACACTTTTTTTATAGAAGAGTAGGCAAACGAGCATGTGTATCGCCTGTTGGTTAGCAATTCCACAGTCCATAGGCATCTGCAGACGTGTCCAAAGACGTCTTACTGACTGTTTAAGCTGGAGGTAGACTCTCTTTTTAAAAGCCTCGATATCGTAGACCGCGCCTGGGAATAATATATTTTTCTATCTGATTACAAACCTTATATTGAAACAGGGATATAAGCTCGGTTTAACAACATATCGCCTTTTTATTCTAATGAATGTTATCTTCATCGTTATCATATAATTTCAAATACCTATGAACGCAGATTTTGATTTTTTTATTTCATAGATAGGTTCCACTTAATTCACAAAATTACATCTACAAGTCTTTATTGAAATACTTAAATATTGTTGTTTACAACGCTGTTAACAACGATACAATACTCATAATTACTTAAAACATATAGGTACGAGTAAATAACCCACTCAATAGATTAAAGAGTAGGCTTCTTTTATGAAGTATTCTACAAAATAACAATGATAAAGTCGCCCACACATCAGTCGAGCTGATCGACAACGACTTTACAAAGATTCGTATCATTATCGACCTCGAGACCATTTTCCGATATTTCTCATACTTTCATATGGTTTTGATAATACGCTTGACAAAACCTTTGTGTGGAAGTATATCAATCCAAAATTAGGGGAAATTTATCAAAAGAAAACCGCGCTTGTAATGGTGTTTCGAGTGTACTTGTGTTAGGGTTGCCTCTTGAAAATCCTGTTTCATTACACAAAATTGGGGAAATAATATATTTTTCGTATAGATAACAGGCGTAATAATTTAAATAAATTGTTAAATACGCGTGACATCTCAAAAACGTGACGTTAAGTGCGTTTGTTTGGATGACTTTTTATTACAATGTAATACATTGCGTATACTGTGCTTGTGCCTATTGTTACATTCACATGTATTTTATTGTAAAATAGAGGCCCCGGCTTCTCCTGTGGAACAAGTATATGTTTTTTTGACTTGTCTTTTATGGACCATCCTCGTTATTCAAGGAATATCTATCATAAAAAAAGGAATTAACGAAATCGGTTCAGCCGCTCTCGAGATTTTCTAATTACAAAGTGATTGCAATTTGAATTTTAATAAAAATTTAGAAATTTTGTGTTGCTATATTTTTTCCACATACCTACTACGTCACAGAAATTAAACTTATTAATTTTTGTATTTTAACTTACTCCTATAAGATAAGATAACTTCATATAGTAGAAGTTGGTGGAACCTATAAAAATAACGCACTTGACCTCGTAAATTATTAGTACAAAACAATAAGAAAACCCTTTAACCTAGTAATACACATATATCAGGGACCCATCGTAAAATTGTCCTCCAGAGGTAAAGCATGGCCACTGCATGACGTCATAGACCCACATAAATAACTATACTAAAAGTAATTGCTAAATAGCGAAGACTAGCCGTTTTTCCCGGGTTTGCTAGGGTTAATCGAGTCCGGTACAAAATATTAGTTTAAATAACATTTCTCTATGTATATTATAAGCTTGTTGTATTGAAGGACTGTACTGACATAATATCGCATATACCAGATACCTACTAGAATTAATATAATCCATACTAATATTATAAATGCGAAAGTAACTCTGTCTGTCTGTCTGTTACTCAATCACGCCTTAACTACTGAACCAATTTGCATGAAATTTGGTATATATATATTTTGATACCCGAGAATGGACATAGGATAGGTTTTATCCCGGAAATCCTACGGGAACGGGTTTTTCTTTGATAACGCGGGCGAAGCCGCGGGCGGAAAGCTAGTTTATTATAATTCTTAATTTATTACAGGAAAGTAGGAAACAAAAGCAAAAATTGCAGCAATTTGATAACAGGTTGTGGATTGGTAAAATGGACAGTAGCAAATCAGCATTTGCATAATAACAATAATGTTACAGCACTGATTTACAGTGATACCCTCTCATGGTGAGAGAGACAGGTGTTTAGTGAATATTTAAATACGACATCTGTTTATAAATCAACTAGCTTTCCGCCCGCAGCTTCGCCCGCGTTTACAAAGAAAAACCCGCATAGGTCTAAAAATTTCCGGGATAAAACCTATCCTATGTGTTAATCCTAGTTACCCTCTATATCTGTGCTAAATTTCATTGTAATCGGTTCAGAAGTTTTTGCGTGAAAACCATACATATACATAATTACAAACCTTTCCTCTTTATAATCTTATATATAAAATTCTCGTGTCACAATGTTAGTCTGCATACTCCTCCGAAACGGGTGGACCGATTCTCATGAAATTTTCTGTGCATATCGGGTAAGTCTGAGAATCGGCCAACATCTATTTTTCATATGTACCACGGGCGAAGCCGGGGCGGGCCACTAGTATTAGTATAGATTTAATCAACTCTTAAATTTAATTACACGAGTTAATAATACGTTTAGTATACTATCTTAAACCCAACAATATTGTCCATTTATTAATTTTCGTAAAAATATTGATTTGGATTCATTAGTGTCTGTAATAATTAATTAATTTCCTTAACTGTAGGATAGATCGTGTATATCGTTATATTAATTGCAAAATGAAATATAATATTATTAATTCAGGATTCTGTATCTAATACCTAGAGCACATCTAGACTATATTTTTTTGAATGACGAATATTAACTGGTTAATCCATACTAATATTATAAATGCGAAAGTAACTCTGTAAGTAAGTGTCTGTCTGTCTGTTACTCAATCACGCCTAAACTACTGAACCAATTTGCATGAAATTTGGTATGGAGATATTTTGATACCCGAGAAAGGATGGAGATACCTTTTATTGCGAAATATGTACCACGGGCGAAGCCGGGGCGGACCTCTAGTTATAGTATAAAGCATTGTTTGCAAATAACGCAAGCATTATCCTGTAGTATTATTTTATGGTCTGTTGTAAACGCATTCTTTTGTATCTAAAACTAATACTATTTATTTTTAACATTTGAAAGCTACATATTTTCCTAGCCACGGTCAACATTTTAAGACCTGCTTTACTCGGGATAAGTAGCTAGTATTCAATAATTATCTATTGTTCCAGAGAGCCTGCTAAGCGGGTAGGATGCGGCGGCATGCGGCGCGCCGTGCTGCTCATGGCGCTGCTGACGAGGGTGGTTGGTGGCCCTACACCACAACCTACAGGTATTTATTTATAATGTTATTGAATGGCAGCTAAATCATTGATAGAAAGTTATATAATTTACATTTGAAACTACAAAATTGATTAAAAAAAACAATAGCATAGGTACATAATTTTGATTAAAAACACATTGAAAAACATCATGAAGGTTTATCGTATGCAAAAGCTATCTATACCTGTTAAAAACGGAATTTTCTTCAAGGTATTACAGTCAGTATAAAAATATGTTGTTTATGTATAATCTTATATATAAAATTCTCGTGTCACAATGTTAGTCTGCATACTCCTCCGAAACGGGTGGACCGATTCTCATGAAATTTTCTGTGCATATCGGGTAAGTCTGAGAATCGGCCAACATCTATTTTTCATATGTACCACGGGCGAAGCCGGGGCGGACCGCTAGTAGTATCTAAGAATTGATTGACTAGGTAGGTACTAACTAATATAGGTATAAACCATTGATTTGAGAGTTTGTAGTGAATTATTGTTGTATTTTATCATAAAATGTTTTGGAGTCTATATGAAATTGGTTACAGAGTTGCTTTGATTAGCGGGAATTACAAATATTGAAAAAGTCGTTGATGAAAACATTCTCTCTTTTCGCGCAAAAATATCTGATCATATCTGTATGAAATTTAGTAGAGAGCTTGATTAAAATTTGTTTACATAAACGTACCTTTAAAATAATAAAAATAATTATCAACCTTACAGAGGTGGTAAATGTTGAAAATATGGTATGAAAAATGCTTCTAGAAGAAGTCTAATTGAATAAATAAATGTTTGAGTTTGAGACCTATGTAATGATTGAAATAATTACCAACCATTTCTTTACAGAAGCACCAAGCACTGAAGCCTTTACATCGAAGAGCCCTTTAGTGACGGTATTCCGTAGACCGATGACTGCAAAACCTAAGGGAATGCGACGGAAGGGAGATTCGCCAATGCTGAACTACATCTTCGATTCGTATGCCACGAGTAATAAACATTTTCATGATAAGTGAGTATTATATTAATTATTTTTTATCTCTATATAATTAAAATTATAAATGTGTTTTTTAACGGTTTTGTTAAGGGACAAGGAAGTTTCTAGTTAGTTAGTTATATTCAATGATAAAAATTTTCGTTATAATATACCGTATATTCGTAGAATACGTTATAGTTTAAGTACAGCTATCAAATCACACATTTGTAATTTAACGGTTTAAATCTTTATCATACTGGAATCCTGATGCAGAAAACTGAGGGAAATATCCTCATTGGAATAACAGAATGGGAGCAAGGAAATTCATAACAAAATTTAAATGCCAAATTCGTTGGAGTTGGAAATAGCCTTTTTAAAAATCAGTTTTGAGCATGCGTTTTATGACCATGGAATTTCTTATTTCCTAGACTTTAACTGAATCAAGTATGTCACGAATTTACGACCCGAAAAAAACACCGTAACATAAAATATTTTCACAGAGAACAACGTATGCATACTACATGTGCTATGCTTCCTAATAGTATAGATGCGAAAGTGTGTTTGTCTGTTTGTTTGAACTTCCTTCACGTCGCAACGGAGCATCTCGTGGGTTGAATTTTGTCTCTGAATATAGTTAGAAGGCTAGAGAAAGACATAGGATACTTTTTGCGGGGAAACAGTAATTCATTCCCATGGGTTTCGTTTGACTACGCTACTGAAATAAATAAATTTAATTCATGTTACTCATGTTAAAAAGCAACAATAAAACAACGAACAACTGAAGTTGTCGACAGAATTGTCATTGCGTCACTAAAACAAGCATTATAAAATTTATGACGCATTTGATGGCAGTGAGATTTGCGCAGTACGCTTTAAAGCAGTTTAAAGAGCGACGTTAAAATTCAATAAAACGGTAATAATGCCGGTTTATTTGCTTTTCCAATATCACTTTATCGTAATATAATATTGTGTTTTATTCTGATATATTATTTTGAAAGCTTGGGATAAGGCTGTAAGGATCGGACTGCTTAACTGATATCGAATTAAAAAGTTGCTGAATCTCAGAAAAGACTATTACTGAGATTGATAAATATCATGTTCTGTGTTATTATTGAACGTAATAATAAACGTAATATAGATTAGGAGAGATTTAATAACATAAAGAGCAAAATAAATGTGGATAAAACCTTGAAACTTCGTAAAAATTTAAAGGCTTTTATAATTTTTATGTAGCATCACTTTAAATACTTATTTAAATACAGCGCATGATAATTTATGAAGTGAAACTTCTTTATCGGGGTTAGAAAAAAATTTAGTGTAACATTTTTTCGTTACGCGTGACATTTTTCCGTTACGCGCCATCTTTTTCTTATCTACCACGCGTGATTCGACGTATTTCTATAAAGTTGCATATAGTAAATTATTTTTTGAAAAATAAGGTCACAAAGAAGTTTCACTTCTTACGTGTACACGCACACATTTTTATTTTTGATAAATTTTAAACAATATAAAAAATTCAAACACGATGCGGGAATCGAACCAGCGTTTTTTTGCATTACCGGGGCAACGCCTAGCCTCTTGGCCACTCGTGATCCCGCCTATGTAATCGAAATTTCTTCTACTCTTTCGGTTTTATGTGCTTAGGGGCACCCCATTAGCGCATGCATCAAATAAGTGATCTATGTTCTATTTTCTATGGAGTTTCTTGCCGGTTCTTCTCC
This sequence comes from Colias eurytheme, assembly GCF_061535395.1. Lineage (NCBI taxonomy): Eukaryota > Metazoa > Arthropoda > Insecta > Lepidoptera > Pieridae > Colias > Colias eurytheme. The sequence continues at coordinate 2,769,733 of NC_142999.1, read as the reverse complement.
ATAGATACTGCTTTCCGAATCGGTGGTAAATGTTAAAAATATGTATTGACGTTTCAAAAGTGCTTCTCGAAGAAGTCTAATTGAATAAATAAATAAATGTTTGTTTGTTTGAGTTAGTGAAGCAGTATTTAATATCTGTACTTAAAATACTTCCGAAAAAACTAATCACCCTAAAAAACTAAATAATCCGAGAACCTAAAAACAAATAAATATATCTCAATCGAAATATTGTTTCACAATTGACCTATTTAACAAATAGAGTGATCAGCTAAGGTTCGCGAAACTAATTTGAGCGATACGGAGCCACGTTATCTCATTTACCAGTTTAATGAAGAGCCTTTCAGTATGGTTCGTGGCTGTGTGTTACACCGATGTGTATCTGGGAATATTTGCAATTTTACAGTTTGTAGGTGATAAATTGGTCGCAGTTTTGATAATATACTTTATAAATGTTAAAAATGTAATGTGCAATTTTGAAGTAAATATAAACTGAAGATTATATTAAATTTCTCGTTGAAAATTGTCTTTACGAAAATAAAATTTAAACAAATCTTGCTTAAAATCTTATATACCTGGCCACTTATCCAGGTTAAAATTTTAATACTTACCTGGCCATCACTTGGATTATGTAAACGAATTATTGGTAGCAATGGTATTCATAGCTCTAATTCCTTTAAAACTCCACCTGTCTAATGAAGCTAAAATTATTTGCTTTGTAATCTACATATTAATTCAGGTGTTTTAAAAAACAACGTTACACTACGGTGTAATACGAGGACAATTAATTCGTATCCATGTCACGTTTGTAAAGTTCCCCTGTTTGAATAAAACAGAGCTCGTTTCAGTTTTTCGCTGAAAATATTTTGCATACGAATTTACGGGCTGTATTTTATATATTTCACAATTTACATTAAGCGGGATTGTTTACAAATCGACGACACGTTTCCGTTGCAAATTACTTATATTCAATCTTTGTTATTATTGTTTTATGGAGCAATTTGTTTTTTTATTGGTCCATTGATTATGAACAAGATGCATAAACAAATTGTGAGGTGTGATGTGGCATTTGTGAATTGAATAGACAAAGCTTTTCCTAAATTAAAATAATGATATTCTATCAATATTTATTGCTATAAAATACAGAAACAGTTATTAAAAAGTATCTAAATAGCTGAAGTCTATATCGGGACCCATTAATGTTTTCACACTCTATATTATGAGTGAATTACGTTTGTATTTCTGCTTATCCCGTGGGAAAATACGCAATATCATCTTTATTATTAGAATGGCACGGCCAACACGTGATCAAGGCTTCTTCGGCTATACGTAGAACAACAGCACAGCACAGCATTCATTATATTTTGTTAAATTAGTTAAAATAAGCACATAAAAAAGCAAGTAAAAGGCATTTCCTTGAGCCAAAAAAACTCTAGGAAGTACGACATTCGAACTTATTCAGCTGCATTTTCATATACATAAAATATCGATTGATAATATCGGCTACAAGACATCAGACGAGGTGGAAAGTTACTACAATTGTTATAAATACAAAATCTTGAATGAATTGATAGTAAAAGATTCACAAGCGATCTATAGCTATTGAAATAGATTAGAACTTAGTATCCTACTTAACTTATATTATAAATCCGAAAGTTTGTATGTTTGTTTGTTACTCCTTCACGCAAAAACTGCTGAACCGATTATCATGAAATTTGGCAAACATATAATTGGATTAGCACACAGGAGCGTCTTTCCAATCTATACATAGCCAGAACGCAACCATAGGAAACTGCTCGTGTATATATTGTAATGCTGTTTTTAAGTCTGTGATTACAATATATACACGAATTTTGCGTACTGATCGCGTATACTTTATAACGCGGATGTTTGCGTCTTCGCTCCAAACTATACACGATCAGTACGCAAAATATAACTAAATAATATAGTTATATTTTTTATCCCGAAAATTCCGGGAATGGGAACTATGCGGCTTATTCTTTGACTACGCGGGCGAAGCTGCGGGTGATAAGCCAGTAATAATATCTTTTATCCCACAAAAGCCCCACGCTAAATACCGAAGGTATTATTAATCCATTAATTACCACCAATATTATGCATTGGATCATGCCTATCAATGACATACAGCCAACGTAAGCAAGACGGTGAATATATTATGAGAATTACACGCAGTTAATTATTATATTGCTTTAACCTAATTGCAATTCGATGCGGAATTATTATGCATGAAAGTATTAAGACTAGCTGAGCCACGCAACTTTGTCTGCGATCCTTCGTCCCGCTTCGCAACATTTTTCATAGCTGCTCCGCTCTTATGGTTGTAGAGTAAGATGCCCTGCCCCCCTAGTCAAGTGGCTTTCTGTTAGCGTAGCGTTTAATAGAATAGACTACGAATGTATAAGATTGACGTAAGCTGTAGATACGTTTATCTACAGCCTACCTACGTCAATCTCATACATTCGTAGTGTATTCTATTGATCGCTACGCTAACAGAAAGCCACTTGACTAGGGGGGCAGGGCCGCTAGACCTCACCTATTTTCTGACGGATGAAATCGTCACGATTGGGTAGTGTTAGTATGTGCTACCATCGTACGCCTACCTGCTAGCTCGGTTAATGGGCCAATTTCCAGATATCAGGTGATAAAAACAGTACTGACTTTACGTATTTCCTCATGGCTGATTTTCACATATGTTTTAGAATATACAATTAAAAATAAGATGTCAGTACTCCCAGCCACTTCCTGTGGGCCATTTTGCTTAACAGACGCTTTAAAGCTCTCAAAATTATTAAAAAGTCATCGAGATAAGTGAAATTCCATCAATATGAGTCCCCGTAAAAGATAAGTAATATCTGTGTGACGGCCCTGGGATCTTGTACTATAATGCTTCCCATCCTTCCTTGACAAAAAGGTCAGATCAAAATTATAAATTTTCATTTCGTAACTGAAATCAACAAAGACTTGGCTAATTACACTTACAGCTTAAATTATAATCACTGAGCTTTTCCAATTAATGTAGACTCTAAGGTTTTGTAATAAAATTACTGCAGCTCTGGGCTTGTAAATATATGAAAATTCTCTTGAGACGTACTGTGCAATTTTTTGCTTAGGAAATGTCTTGATTTTGTAACGTAACTGACGTTGATATAATTATATATTTGCAGGAAATTTTAAAAAATGTATATGATTAATTAATTAAAGATAAATCTATACTTATATTATAAAGCTGAAGAGTTTGTTTGTATATTTGTTTGAACGCGCTAATTACTGGTCCGATTTGAAAAATTCTTTCGGTGTTAGATAGCCCATTTATGGAGGATATATAATTATCATCACGCTAAGTCCAACAAGATTGGAGCAATTCGGGTAAAACCGCGGGGCACAGTGAAACTTGTCAAATATTTATCATTTTACGATACACCTGGATTCCTTATATTTTACGTAGCACTTGTTTCAGTATTAAATTTTGAATTATACCTATCGCTTCATAGCTTTTTATCGTTGAGCTATTTCTCAAATCAGCTTAACTTTAATCCGATGTGCGAAGTTTTGAATCGATATAGGATTTTAATCATTTCAAAGAAAATATTGTTTCCAACCTAAATAACTAAACAGTTTCGTATTAAGTTTGTGTTTAAAGGGGTTTATAGTTCATAAAATAAATATGTGTAGGTTAAATAAGTATGTTATTTTAGTGGAAATACTTCTTTGAATCTTCTTCTTCTTTTGCATATTATAATTCCATGTTTTTGAAATACTAAATAATATTTCTATATTTATCTAATTAAGTTCTGTAATCGATGAGTTGATTTTAAAAAGAGCAACTTTGGAGTTTCTTGCTGGTTCTTCTCCATAGATACTGCGTTCCGTATCGGTGCTAATTAATGTTAAAAATATGTTATGATGATTCAAAAGTGCTTCTAGAAGAAGTCTTATTGAAACTTATCGAACAAATAAATATTTGAGTTTGAATTTTGTATCACTCAAATACACACACGCTTATCTTCGGACACGTCTGTCACCTATGGACTGTGGAATCGCTTACCACCACATACTCGTTTGTCTAATTTTAAGTTTAAAAAATATCAAAAGTATTGTTGAATACCTTTTAAAATGGACATCAAAAGTATAACAATTGCAAGAGCACTTTACTGTTCTGACACTCGATGCACAAGCCTCGCAATTGACCGATTTTCATGTTAAACGATTAATATATCTATTGTTTGATCAATAAAACTTTTATTTTGTATATGAGCGTTTAAAATAAACATAAAAGTACCTATTATCTATTTATTTAACAACATAAATCAACTAATTTTATAAAGCTGAAATGTTTAATTGTTTGTTTGCTCGTACGCGCTAAAATCAGGAACCACGGGTCCGATTTGAAAATTTATTCTACTGTTAAGATTGGTTAAGATAGTCCATTTATCCAGGAAGGCTATTGGCTGTATTATAATCGTCACGTTATGACCAATAGGAGCGGAGCAATGCGGGCAAAACCGCGAAGTTCTGCTAGTAAATAAATATACAAAATATAAAATTACCGGTAAATTGGATTTTCTTTATTATTTATTAAAAAAAAAATACAGTTCATTGGTCACAGTAACCTACTTACATACATTGTGCTACAAAGGGTCATAAATATTCATACAAAAGCAATTCTTTTTAAGCCAAAATAAATCTAAACCTGTATTTTATAAATCTACATTATCAACTTCACTTTAAAGGGATTTGCTTTGAGTGCGTTATTTAAAATTATAATATTTACAAAAGGCTTCTATTTTCCAGACTACAGCTTACTAGCTCAGTTGTAACGCTCGTCATTTATAATCTCCTAGTACTTTGAAAATTGTGAGCTATAGGGTATATATTTTCTTCTCATTCCTTAACACTACATAGTATAAAACAAATTCGCTTTTTCTGTCCCTATGTCCCTTTGTATGCTTAAATCTTTAAAACTAGGTACGCAACGGATTTTGATGCGGTTTTCTTAATAGATAGAGTGATTTAATAGGTGGGGTTTTAGTGTATAATTTATAGGTTTTAGACAAAGCGGGCGAAGCCGCGGGCGGTCAGCTAGTCCATACTAATATTATAAATGCGAAAGTAACTCTGTCTGTCTGTCTGTCTGTCTGTTACTCAATCACGCCTTATCTACTGAACCAATTTGCATGAAATTTGGTATAGAGATATTTTGATATCCGAGAAAGGACATAGGCTACTTTTTATCCCGGAAATCTCACAGGAACGGGAACTATGCGGGTTTTTCTTTGACTGCGCGGGCGAAGCTGCGGGTGGAAAGCTAGTCTTAAATAAAACAAAAAATATTGAAAATGTAAACAAATGCAAAAGCTGTGTGTATTTCTTCATAAAATTTTAAAAGTAAAGCCTCGGAAGAAACACATAGTCTGTAATCTGCACATTGTAGTGTCGGGGATCAATAATAGGTACGAACTACGAAATGCTATTTAGTATTTACTGCAACAATGAGTGTCCTGATTTTTTAACAGGATAGGTAACGGGCTGGAAATAGAACTAAACTATTCTGTTTTATGTGTACCTAAATATCTGTATAGAAATATATAAAAATGAATCCCTATTTGCCTTGGTCACGGCATCACGCGTGAAACACTGGACCGATTTCGATAATTCTTACTTTGACGTATTCTTATGAAATAAATCCTCAAGAAATTTAAGTAAATGCTAAAATTGTCGACTATTTTATCGTAATGTTTTACAATTTGCGCGAAGACAAGAAACGTCTGTCGGATCAGCTAGTATACATACATGAGTTGTATGGAAATGGTATAAATAGCTATTTTGTAGATCAATTTATTCAATCCCATACTATACGAGATAGATCGACTTTGTCATGCACAAGGGTAAAATAACATTTTGTGTTTCGATAAAGGAATAGTGATGGAAGTCTGTAAAAAATATTTTAAAGTTACTGATGACGCTAATGATACATTTTTATTGAACTGTTAAACAATTAATAATATAATTATTCTAGAAACCAAAGCCTGTGTTAGTTTAAATTTGAACACGCGTGCGTAGCAGCGGGCAACAGCTATTATAATAATAACGCATCAGCACACACGTCCTTCCAAATGCGTGTTATACTCGACGTCCCAGCGGATAAGCCCAGTAATCTAATAGCAAACAAATGCATGCATAATTGCATAGTGCATACAGTTACGTGCTTTTACGTGCTCATAGTGTTTTGTGTCCAATGCCAAGCGTGTTATGAGCACAGGGCCGAGACAAACGTCAAAACGCAAAGGAATACGATCCGCTATGGATACTAATTGACATAAGCGTATGATGTTTTGCTAGTGGTAGTGTGACCGAGCTTATGTCAATAATTAGCGACAGCAGTTTCTATTTCTTAGCGTTATTCTATTCGTCTGCCATTTGTCTTGGCCTGAAGCTCAGTAATCTAAAAGCAAACAAATGCTACATGCATAGTGCATACAGTTACGTGCTGCTTTTACGTGCTCATAGTGTTTTGTGTCCAATGCCAAGCATGTTATGGGCTGAAGCGTAATTGTGGGCGTTTGTCGGATCAAATAGAATTGCTTCTTTGGTAGGAAAAAAAGACTGAGTTTAAAGGTATAAGAAGATGATGATGGTCGTGTTGGTTATACTCGTGGTTATACTACATTTAACTTTACTTTGATCGGATTTATCTTCGCTTGTGTTAGGTTAAAAAAGTCAATCTTCAGAGAGCCACGGCGAGCAGCTTTTAAGTATTTTAATTATCCTCTGCTTACTAATGTAACACATAATTATACTTCACAGAAAGTACTAGTAAAATATTCGGTAATTTTTCTGCGGAAGTGTGGATCGAACTTTCCTTAACTTTGTGATAGTAAAATCTGGCTTACTTTCCTCTCAGTTAATGGGGCTCGTTAATAAAGACGTCAAATTAATACGATATTCAGTTATAAAGAAATATCGTTTTCTATTTGCAATTATGTAAAATTTATTTCACCCTCTGAAATAGTTTCGGTACTAATAAAGTTAAGTAAAATTCTTGTTTAAACCTTGAAATATATTCGCAAAGCTCCGGAGCTTTGCTTTGAATTTCAGTACAAAATGCCGGCATTTTGTACTGAAATTCAAATTAATTTTAAAAGAATTCAATATTTATGGCCCATTTAAAACGATATGTTGGCGTAAATATACTGTGAATTTTTTCTTAGAGCACGCGAAGTTTTAGCAAATTATTAATGACTTTTATTTAGTTACTTTGAGAAATTAGTGTATAACATGTTTTAAGATTACGTGACAAATTAATTTAAGATTATTTTGTTATTAAATAATTGAATTTGAAGTATAATAACAATGTAGAATTAGGTATAAGATATATAATTTATTAAGAATATACAGCTAGTGTTAGAACGGAAAAATGCTGAAAGGGTTCATTAATATAATAATGAATTAAAAAACTTATAAAATTATAAAAAAAATTAGAAACCTCTCTCCCAACCTTTTTATGGAAGTGAAACTTCTTTATCTTTATCTTTATATTTTTTGTTATAGATTCAAAGCACCCTCATTCGAAGGAGACCTAAACTCGGATACTATAATCAATGCAGACACTGGGTCGACCGTGGTGTTCGATTGCAAGGTGTCTTCTTTGAGAGATAAAACTGTAAGTTTATTGTAATTAATGAGTTATTATTTAGCTTTAAATGTATTAATTTATTAGTTAATAAAAAATTAAATCTGGAATAAAGTACCATATTATGTTCCTAAATATAATAGCAGAGTTTATTCAAGCCAAAAGAATCGACTGTATCAAATCAGAAATACTATGATTTTGTCCGAATTCGAACATTTTAAGGACCTCATTCGACAAATTAGGTCGTAAAATGTTTATGGCTAAGGAAATAAGACACGCAGTACCATTTTATACCGCTTTCTTATTAATACTTTATTAATTTTCTTCTGTATTGTAGGTATCCTGGTTGAGGGTATCTGATGATGAAAATTTGGAGTTACTGACGTTAAATTTAGACACATACACTGCTGATGCAAGGTAAGTAAATTATTATCAACTAATTTTTTTACGTTCAAAATGAATAAAAATGTAACAAATAACAAATTCTTCGAATAGGTCCTTCGAGACCGACAATACTAAAAACTTTAATTTCTTATAATATTATTTTTTACGAACTTGGATCATAAAAACTTTCTTCTTTTAGGTACAGAGTAGATTTAGCGGGTGAAAATTGGAAATTGTCACTTTCATATGCAAAAACTCAGGATTCTGGCATTTATTGTTGCCATGTATCAACACATCCGCCTATGTTAAGGAGATTTAAATTAATAGTGCATGGTAAGTACAATATCCACATATTCAAGCGTAGAGTGAACAGGTATCTTCTAGGGAAGCGCGTTCCATCTTAGACCACATGTCAGCTTAACATCAGGCGAGATTGTGGTCAATAAGTGCTTCCCTATCGACAGTAAAAAAGTGAAGCAAATTAATATGAAATTTCAACGATTTTAAGGCCCAAATACGCATTTGTGTCAAGCAAAGACGTTTACTTTTTTAACCAATTCTCAATACTTTCGCTACCTATGTCAAACGATCTTCAGAACGAAGCAATTATGAGATACCTCGTCTAGTTTTGTTGACCAGACAGCAATGTATGTATAAAGAAGATAGATTTTTGATGACGTTTTATCATTTATGCTTTGACAAAAAGAACGTATAATATTATATCATAAAGTTCAGAACACAACGAAATATTTAAAATCAAATCAAATATATACAGACAATAAAAAGTATCAAATACAACACAGACATGTCACCCGTTTCACAAATTGATTTATAGCCTAGAATGGATAAACGAAAATCAATATCAATTATAATAACTTACTTTAAATTAATAATCACCATTTATAGCTATATAAGCTAAAGTTAAATTAGACTTTACCAAAAAACTCAGTAATAATTTAGCAGTCACAAAGCCGTGTGTATGAACACCTGAGTCTCTAGAGTGTTTTGTAATTTACAAAACCTTGAAATGTCTTGTTTTATTCGTGTAATTTAATAGAGTTTTCTGAATTTATGCATAATATTTTCATACTTTAAACCTTGTACATATTTGTATTGCTAGTTTTAGAATTGTTTCAGACGATCGTTTCAGTTTTATTTTACTTTCAGATTTGAATTGTGTTTTATGCAAACTTATAACTGTACTTTTAATAATATTCGCGTCAGTATTTAATTTGTAAACTTAATTATTTGTATTATCGATTATTTCATGATGTTTATCCTATTTTTATCAGTTTATTTATACAGTCTATCATTGTTATAAACCTTTCTAAATAAATTAATAACTCTAATTATAATTAGAGTAGGACATACTTAATAATAGGTAATTTTATATCAAGTATTTAGACATTATTTTCTTTCAGCACCAGAAATAAGGATGAGCAAAGAAACATTCCTTGAAACAGGGGAGACTCTGTCTCTCAAATGTTCTGTGCTACATCTAAACCCAGGAGAAGTGACTCCCGAACTCTTTTGGTATAGAGGCAATAGCAGTACCCCCTTGGATGAGGTGCGGGGAGGAGTGCTGGTGGAAACAGATCAACTAACCCTGACCAGCCATTTACAGGTAATTTGTTCTTTATATAATCAGCAGCAAAAGAGTCACTTGATGGAAAATATTACCAATGTATTGAAGAATTTTTACATTTGAGAAATGTTTAGTGGTTATTCTTGGAGATGCTAATGCCATAAGAATTTGGAAATGTCTTTCTGGTTTTACATAAATTCATAGACTTTTTTCTTGAAGGCTCAATGTTGTTGTCAGTTTGGAAACACTGAAGCTGGTTATTTGTTCCAGAACAGCGTAGTTGTGGTTAAAAATAAAGTGAGACATGCATTGATATTAATCTTCCTACGGCAGATATGTTTCGTAATTACTTGAGACATCCATTAGTATAGATTTAGAAAGTTTAGATACAGCGTTTTACTGAAGCGATGTGAAGTTTGGTAACTGATGTTCATTATTTAAATGCCAATCAGACATAAACTTTATGAGGCACTTGAGCTAAGTTACGTACTCCCTTGTGGGATGTAGACATATGCTTCTGCCTTTTTAACTTATCCATTTTATTCAGGGTCAAACTTGGATAATCAGTTTTCTATGACCTTCTATATAAGGGCTTTTTAATAGCCTGTGCGATCGATACTGTTATTAAGCTTTTACTGAAGAAAGATAGAACGATCAGTGTCCTCAATCTAAGATCTCTCAAGAGATTTCAAGATACACGTGTATAATATGACACTTTAGAATATAATATACCGTGTACCACGTATAATAATAATGTATATGGTTTAAAATACAAATAAGTAGTGATGTAAATAAGTATGATTATTGCTTGCAATGCCATGCCTTTCACAGCATCGAAAAACTCATAATTATTGAAGTAATGTAGTTATTCCATTTCTAAATTTCCGTCGGCGTTGCCTGTTTTGCGGTTTAGGTGTGCAGAACAGACAGATAGACAGACAAAACTATTATCGCATTTATAATATTTTTAAGGATTATAATATTTATACATAGGAACATTCATTTTAAGAATAATTAGGCACTCTACACTGATTAGGCAGACTATATTTAAGCAGAACAATAAATCGCTTAATTCCTTCGCAAAATTAAACCAGATTTATCCATAATTAAGGGATAAGAAATTCACGAACGTCGAACGTTGATTAAAAACGTATTTTATTAGACGTTACATAAAAGCCAATGGCCAATTTCCGCCGTCCATTGATTTTGATGTTCATGGCGGTTGTAACAGCTTTTGTACCGAATTAGGGGCAGATACATCGTTTTACTTTGTAACTTCGAACATGTGCTCCCGGCCTTATTTATGTTTTACTGCGAGTGATATGTAGTCAGTTCTCTTTGTATACCGATGTTGTTGGAAATAAAAATTTGTGATCAAATGCGACTTTTTTGTATCGTCGAGATGTGTATAATACAGACGCAAAACTTTACTTAAATAAACTAAACATTAAATACGTTTAATCAAATACCATATTTATTTGTAATGTTTATTAAACACTTGACCGTAATTTGAAGCTTACTTCATTGAGAAGGCACCTAGCTTTTTCCGCCTATTTTTCCCTCTCTTTCCGTTGTATATATGCTATCTCTCTCGCACACCTCTCCACCAGGTGGCGGGGCGCACGATAATGTCGGGCGCTGGATGTTTTTCATTGGTGCTATTAAGTATTAAGTATTGCTTAAAGCAAGTGCTAAAAGTGTTAAAAAGTGTATCCCGTCGGATCGGTACAGTGAGTTATTTTTACATCTATCTAATAATATTTTACTTAAAAATGAGTAAAAATCTTTAAAGTCAACGGTATAATCGTTGGACTTTATTTAAAATGCTGAGGTTTTTAATGAATCCTTCAGCAATAGTTTATTTTTCAATATGCTTAAATACTTAATAGCATGAATAAAGATATTTAAAATTAACGATACAACCGTTACATTTTACTTGAAATAGTAACTTTTCTTTTGAAATATTTCATTATGCAATATGTACTAATTAATATTTGAATTTTTAATACTGTGAGTAAAGCTATTTTAACGGTGTTACCGTTCGGCTTTACTCGAATCGTTAATATTACTTTTGTGATTATTTGATATTACTAGATATATCAAATACCCTCTCTTGTATATAGATATTTTTAATATTTTATTTCATTTTTAATAATGTGTTTTTATTACAAGGGTACAAGTGAATTTTTCGTGGAAAAATTACAATTAATACTTAGTATGGATATGAGCCAACTCAAAGCTTTACAGGCATACAATCCATTGCTACGACTTTATTACATTGTCGTTATCGCTAGGAACGGTTCGGAATTCCTATCATAGTTTATTACTAAAAATTATCGAACGAGATGAGTCAGCTCCAAGAAGTCACGACATGTCAGAACATGTTGTGATATTATTTTATAAATCGTACGGGAGTTACCGCTCAACTGAATAATGATGGAATTCGCTCATGTATAGTAGATACGTACCATGAATGTTCCACACATTCAAAACTATCCGTAGTCTATACGTGTCCTTTTATGAGTATTATTCTGATCCGTTTTTATGTGAAAATAGACATATTACACACGGCTAATTTGATTGAAAATTACGTTTCCTATGTTCAAATGATGCAACTTTTTTGTTAAAACGAGTAAGTACCAAAATTTTACAATTAAATTCTTTGGTTTACTGAACTTGTGCTGAAAGGGTTATCGTATAATAATTATCGAGATATCTTAATATAAATTAGATTTAGATACACTTATTTCAAAGGATTTACAATTCACTTCTAACGTTTTAGAATAATATTATAAACTTGTACACCTTGACAAAAAGTAAAAATTTGCGGGTGAGTGGAGATTATTTTGTGCAATTAAATATAACGTCCTACGACGGTATGGTTGCGTTCGTAAGGAATGTTAACGGATATAAAGCAACTAAATTTTACATCGATTGCATGAACAAAAATAAATATGAATCGAAGTTCATTTTAAAATTTAGTGAATTGATTTGAATTATGAATTTATTAAATGTCGCTAACATTGGAAAATAAGTTAAAGGACCTTGTTAATTGCTATATTATTTAAATGATTATTTACTGCTATTTTTATATTAGCACTAAGGTGTATTCTTGCTCGAAGCAGAATACATAAATGTGGCCACTACTCCTCGCAGGGGTTAGCCAGGTCAAATTCACCCTCGCAGGGTGTCTCTTAAGCATTTTTTGGCAGGCCCTACTTATTTCTAGTTACAAACATCCCTCGCGCAGCTGTCGCTCGCAGGGAAATGGTGCAAATATATATCGGCCCTCGCGGGGCTTTGATTACAATCGTCCCTCACGGAAAAGATGGTGCGAATATATATCAGCCCTCGCGGGGCTTTGATTACAACCGTCCCTCATGGAGAAATGGTGCAAATATATATCAGCCCTCGCGGGGCTTTGATTACAACAGTACCTCACGGAGACATGGTGCAAATATATATCAGCCTTCGCGGGGCTTTGATAACAACCGTCCCCACGGGGAAATGGTGCAAATATATATCAGCCCTCGCGGGGCTTTAATGGCGATTGGTGCAAATATACAAAGGATTGATCATTAAAATGATCATAGATATTTGCTTTTGTCAACGAGGACCCACGAAAGAAGTTTTGGATATGACCGTATCGGATCTTCACTCTTCTAAGGTAGGTAGAAAAAGGTTTTGAAATCTACTTCACAGTGGGCAGTATAGTAAATGACCTAATAAATACAATAAAGGTTAGATACGTCAAATAATGGGCGCATGAAATTGATACTTCGTATCCTAAAAGTTTACGCTTCAGGAATCAGGAAACCACCATTGGTTTACCAATTATGGAAATTGGAATTGAACAAATTGTATTTACCAATGCAAAGCCTAATCACAACAAAGGAAGGCGAGTCGGATCAAATATCATCTCGCAGATGATTTATGGCGGTGGTTTCGAGGATTGTCACCAAGCCTTGTGTCAACGGTATGTTTGGTATCGTAATTAAATGGCACTAGCCGACCAATTTTCATATACAAACATCGGAAGAGATTTTTTAATCGCAAAGCGATTGAATGTAACAAATGACGATTGATTACGTATAGTTGACCTCTCATAGGCCTATTTTAGTTGCCCGGTCTTGTAGGCAATTTATTTGACTCGTTTTTCAACCCATTTGACCTCATTATTGCACCCATGAGATTTTTCTTCGGGGCTCAAACAATAAATCGCTGAGGGATTAGGATAATCGTTTGTTAGACAAGTTTTTTGTCATCCCACCAGGATTATTATATTGTATAATAAAGTTATATACAACTATTAACGTAAAACGTTTAAGTACTCAACGAATGCTGAGAATACTGACCGTTGAGTTACATAGGATAGAGGATAAATAACGGAAAGTCAATCTTTCCAAACAAAAGCCTCTTATTATTAGATATTACTTGGAACCCCTACCCTTAACGAGAAAGCTCTGCCAAATGACTTCTCATTTCTTTGCTTTGAGGGGGGGGGGGGGGGGGGGCAATAAATGAAATGTACAGGCTATACGGCTTTTAAAATATAAGACTGGTAAGCGAACTAAACTTTGCTGGTTTAGTTCTTGCTATAATTTATCGCTATCCGTGCCTGCTTCTCGTGTTTACGGGTGAATTAAGTTTATCAATAGTCATAAATGCAATGCTATTCAGAGGATATACTGCATTTAAAACATGACAAAGTCTGGTAAGTGAACTAAACTTTGCTAGTTTAGTTCTTGCTATATCGCTGTCCGTGGCTGCCTCGCGTGTTTACGGATGAATAAAGTAATGTCCTGTCTTCGCATCCACAGCTAACTGTCCTATACTGTCATAATCTTAACACAGATTCATTCGACATAGCTCCCCACGAGCTCAGTTCTTCATTTTTGCACTCGCACAACTGTGGACAACACAAGAGCAATGCCTCCATTGGTAGCAGTTACAATCAAGGGATAACTAACCTTAGGCTAGCCATATTACGGATGTTGGAACAACCGACTATATTCAGGGCAATTTTCTTTGTTCAGTGTAACGTTTAGACTGTCGTAGCATTCCTACGGAACAAAGATGGGATCAGATCTGCATCCTTAATGCAGTTAATCGAAAGGAGATACTTTCAGACGACGATAGTATTCAAAACCCACCATATTCCTTAACATAATAATGCATAGTTAAGCTTATCTCTCTTGCCATTATCCTGCAGCAGAATTCCTTGGCGATAATTTATCCTCGTTAGAACGAGCGAGGGTTGTTACGATAATATGAGAAATCCTAGTTAGTTAGAGACCTGAACGACGCGATAGAGTACCGCTATTTCAGTAGTAGTAACACCTAGAAGGGTGAAGGTATTCTGGAAAGCGGAACTGAAGGCCCGGTCAGCAGCATCAGCCACCTAATAGACAGTGTTCAGTGCTGCACCACTATAATCTGCAAAATGACTCTGACGGTATGAAAATGTGGAGTACATTTTCAAAATATCAAATGATATAGTTGGAATAAAAATCCTATTTGCCTCCGTCTATCCAAAAGACATACGGAGTAGCTAGTAGTAGTTGGTTGAATTAGAATAAAGTAACTATAGTTAAAATCCTTTGTTACTGACTGGATAAATTTGGCTCTTTTCCTATCTGACGTTCATATAGCTGTTGACTGCCTAGTGTTGTGCACAAACACTATTATTATAAACTAGCGGTCCGCCCCGGCTTCGCTCGTGGTACTTACGTTTTCTCTACATAAAAACCATCCTCGTACTTCAAGGAATATAATAAAAGAATTATCGAAATCGGTTCAGCCGTTCTCGAGTTATGCGCTTACCAACACATTTTGCGATTCATTTTTATATATAAGAAGATAAGTCACGTTATGTAGTCCCGAGGCTTTCGGTATATAAGTTCTGATGTAAATCATAATTATATCTTAAAACCGAATTGATTAAAAGTAACGTACTTGGCTGTAGTAATTGCAGTTTTGGGACACAGATAAGCTCCTTATCATTTTAGTCTCTTAAGTTCAGTATATTTGTTTCCAGTACAGAGTTTATGACCTATCAGTTTTAAATAAATAATTCATGCATTGTACTGAAAGTACTAGCCATGTTTAGATTATGATTGGTGGCGTTGGCTCTAAACATTAATAGATACCGCACGGTTTGGTTTGATGTTAAAAATCTGTATTATAATTAAAACCGTTTACCTGTTTTGATATTTTATTGCCTTATTCAAGGGGTGACCTTTTAAATTTATTTCTGACCCCAAAAGTAAGGACCAAGTTCCCTTCTTGTCCGCTTGTAGCAGGTTGGGTTAAAACTGTGTGAGTTGAGACAGGTGGTAATTCTATGTTAAGATGATTCAATTGTGCTTCTACAGATTTCTAATTGAATAAATAAAGGTTTGAGTTTGAGGTATTTTTGCCTCGTCGGGATCAGCTGTTGCTTCATTTTGTAAAAAAAATCTAAATGCGTAATTGAAAGTCGTTACTGGCGCTTTCGCAGATTTACGCTAAAGATAGTGAAAATTGTAGTAACTTTAACTTTTCAAGCCCAAAAGGTACGCTTGAACCAATCTCATAAGTTCTAATACTTTTAATCATTATGATTAACTTTTTGGTTCTTATTTGATTAACTTTTCATCTGGGATTGTTAATATATTATATAATATAAAAATTTGTGTGATTTATTGGTAGGTATACTATCTGCACACCTTACTCTTTCAAATAAAGAAATAAGTAATTACTTATGTATTCAAATTCACATTGGCGTCCATATATTGTACACCAGGTGGGTAACAGACAGGTCTCAATGAAGTAAGCTTCAAATTACGGTCAAGTGTTTAATAGCTGTGTTTTACCTGAAAATAAAACACATATTAAATACTTACCTATATTTGAAGCTTACACTTAACGTCCACCTGTTGTGGATTTCGACTCAATGAAAAACATCCAGCGCCCGACATTATCGTGCGCCCCGCCACCTGGTGGAGAGGTGTGCGAGAGAGATAGCATATATACAACGGAAAGAGAGGGAAAAATAGGCGGAAAAAGCTAGGTGCCTTCTCAATGAAGTAAGCTTCAAATATAGGTAAGTATTTAATATGTGTTTTATTTTCAGGTAAAACACAGCTATTGTTGTGTGCTTGTGTGAGTTGAAATAAATGCTTTCTTTCATATCAAGCCTTAATGCTATTAAAATTTAGTAGCTTGGACCTCATCACAAACTTTTATAGCTAAAAATGTCATGGTCGAACATTTAGGACAATATCGATTACTGAATCTATCTTGATTACTAATTTCATGAAAATATCATATGAAATTAGAGACATATTTTTTTTCCTGATTAGGTGAATGTAGGTAATCAGATAGATTGAGAATTTCTAATTAGCCTCCAATTGAGATTCAATCCTTCTTATGCTTTCACCTTAACTTTTGTTTCAAAGAAACCTACTTCGATTAAGTTTAATCAAAATGAGTAAAATAATAATAATTGTAATTGAGTAAAATAGGTATGAACAGTTGCTTTGCATTAGAGAATCGAATCTGCCGCCTTTGTGTTGTTGTCCTGAATATCCTAGTCTTGGAGGCTAGCGGGATCCGAAGAAACGGTTCACCGCTGGCCGACCGCAGGTTGTAGGGGGCCCAAGTAACGAATTAGCCAGTCGTGAAAGGCTGCCCCGCCGCCTGTGCATAATCCTGGATTGGCTCCAACGTGCCGATTGGCGATCGGAAGAGAGGACCCGTTGGCAAAATTCAGGGGGTTTCGGGCGTCCCCGCAGTCTCCAGGCTAGGTTTATTTTTGGGTATAGACATGTTGGTGATAGGTGGTTCCATATGCATAGCCTCGTTCAACTTCTATTTTTGCTCCCTACCTAATCACTCTAGCCAGGGTGAATAGGCTCCTTCTAGGCAGACGTGCAACCAAGTAGGCCACATCACCGCTTCCCATCAGGTGGGATTGTGGCCAAACCTCTGCCTATTGTTAATAAAAAAAAAAAAAAAAAAAAAAAATTATAGGCACCACGTGTACAATTTCACTTACGAATGTTAACGTAGGTTACTTACATAATTATAACTGCGTTCATTTATTTAATGATAACTTAAACAAAGGTAATTGCAGTGTAATTGGTGAAGATAATAATAGAGGTAGCTAGTCATGTATTATTGTTTCAGGCTACGTATTTCTACTGTAAATTGAGGTATATGGAGCCCCTCTGCTAGCGTATTCGTAGACATGTAGATAAATATTCACAGAATCTTTAGAATATTCACAAAAAAAGAATAATTCAATGAAAATAAAACCAATATAAAAACAGTAATTCATATAAATTTTTGTTTGTTATTAATTATAGCGACATTTATTTCAAATGATGATGATGGTGATCAAAATATGATGGCAAATTTGTTTTCAAATTCATATTATAGATATGATGATGATGGTGATCAAAATAATATGATGGCAAATTTGTTTTCAAATTCATATAGATATTAAACAAGATGTAGTATTAAATATTATTACTAACACAATTTTGCGGTTCAAAGGGAAAAAAAACGCTTATTTGCACGGAACCCTAAGTGTAGCGAGGCCGACTCGTACTTAACCGACTTTTCAATTTATCGCGAACAGACAGACGTTGTAGAGGTTTTGTTTTATAATACGTTACGTATGATTTCATTGTTATATAACGTAGTATTATTTTTCCTTTTAACGCCTTTTAAAGTCAATTTTGAGCCTCTTTAATTGACACATAAAATACAACTAAAATCGTAATAACTCTAGCAATGTGGACGCACACTACTCCAACCTAGACGGGGTAATTTAAACCGCTCCCTCCACTGTAATATATTTGTTCGGTTAAGTGGAGGCTTAACATTTCCTCCTATTTCTGGGGAAACCAGAGATATTTTCCTTTTTGATGGTAAATAAAACTTGTAAAAGTAGGTCATTGGAATCTTATCACTTAAATAATAGCCATGATACACTTTTAAAGCCAAGTGCTTCGTATAATGTTGAAATATTTTTGGAAAGATTCCAAATATATGACGGTCTATTGAGAAATCACATAGATATTGATAAAATATGAATAGTGGCCTTTAAAAGCGCTTGGATTTTGAACACCCCCTTCCATTAATGTTAATAGAAATGAAATTAGAAACAAAATTCTTCCGCTAATAATTATTCATTGGTATCTTAAGATAATAGCGCTTACCAAACATTAGTCGTGTAATAGTGTACGTAAAATTGTTGATATAATTGTTAAATAATATAGGTAAATTAATTGTTTTTAAATTGAATTAAGAGTCCTTATCGTCAAAAAAGATACCTCTTGTTTCTCTTTAATTGAAATAACTAGAAAGTGAAAAATTGTTTACTAATAATTGAATCGACGGAAAATTATTTGGAGCTTAAAAAACTAAATTAATTCTAAAGCAAATTTTAATTGCCTAATGAATACTCGACTTACTCAACACAAACTTCTCAGACAGCCGATATCTGTAGTTCTGTATTTGGGCTTTAATTATAAGTTAAATTAAAATATTTAATTGATGTACAAATAAACCCCGAATTCTTGGTAATATTATGAATTAAATGGGTTAAAACAACTTTTGCCTTTGACGTAAATAAATAGAATGGAAAGCGAAAAACAAAGACTGATGCGTAAAATTAGCTTAATAAATTAATTATATTGTTTGAAGCATTTCTAAATGTTTTAAATTATACGTTAGATACTAGATAGTATTTGTTTTTATTTCGACTTTATTTTGTAAATTTAAACGAACATAAGTGGGCCACCAATGAAATAAAATTTGACCTATTTTTACTGTGTGGACAAAGTTTTAAAGAGCAATATGTTTCTAGTCAATATTTATCTTTAATTCCGAAATTAGGAATCAATAGTAGATTCAAATAAATACCTAAAAACTAAAAAAAACGCACTTTAATGATATGAATTATTTACCGTATTTTCATCGACCAGGGATCGATCGATAAGTGTACAAAGTTTGTATTAAATCGGCCTGTAAGTGGTTCAAAATTAAGTCTAAAGAAGTCAGTTAGATACAAATATACAAATATAGGTACATATTAAGAAAACATAAGCGTGTTAAAAATTGTTATTTGGCAGAACTTATTAAAATATACATGCATAAAATTTAATACATTTAAAAGCAAGCGTTCAGTATTTTTCAAAACATTACGTAAGCGTTATTTCTGGCATAAAAGCGATATAGTCGTGAAATTATTTTAAGCTAGGACTAAAAATATTAATGAATATAAAAATTCTAACATGTGCAGTAATACTGTTATACCGCTGTGTCACATTTGTTCCTTTTGCATCTGCACTCGTGTTTGAAATTAAAAAAGTTGGATGGAATAAATGTATAAAAATATATGCAAAAAGATTTTAGAGCGGTAATATATTATGCATGTAACAGTTATTACGAAGAAGGGGTAGACTTCTTCAGTCTTGCGTGGTAAGTTTTATAAGAAAACTAGCTTACCGCCCGCGGCTTCGCCCGCTTTGTCTAAAACCTAATAAATTATATACTAAAACCTTCCTTGAATCACTCTATCTATTAAAAAAATAAACCGCATCAAAATCCGTTGCGTAGTTTTAAAGATTTAAGCATACAAAGGGACATAGGGACAGAGAAAGCGACTTCGTTTTATGCTATGTAGTGATATAGAGAAGATACTTACTTCGTTTTTTGTTGTAACGTTCACACTTTAGTTCAGAATCTGGTTTTTGATCATGTAGTGTATGTGAGTGAAAGAGAGGGAAGTATTATGTCATCTCTTGCGCACGTGCAACGGTGACACCGCTCACACAGCTCAGTTGGCTGCAGGCGGTCGGAGTGAGAGGTCGTGTGCGTCTAAGAGCCGATAATAGGGAAGGACATACACTACATTTTTGGCGACGAGGTAAATCGGGAATATATGTAAGTAATTTTTTTTTTGATAATGAAAAAAAATTACAAAACGAAAAAAAAAAGGGAGGAAATAGGTGTGCTGTGATAACTATTGAACTAATTATATCCACAGTCGAGTTACATCGAAGGGAATATTAAAGTTAATAATAATATACACACATACCTATTTTCATTATGATATTTTGTGCCGCTTACATAAAAAAAAAATATCCGCACAAAGTAGATAAATAACATGTGCATTGTGCGTGCCTTTCGAGAGGCCTCCGGCCTCCGCGCCGTAGAAAACGAAGGTTTCGTTTACATAAAGATTTAGCAAAACCTCTTAAATAATTGTAGCCAGAAGGATAAAGTAGGTGTTGTCAATTGTTTCTCGTATACATAACTACACTGATACCAATGCATACGCGGGCTGTCTTTATTGCTCGAGCGTATGGTGCCTGTTTGATAAATACACTGTACAGTGTACGGGTATACAGCTAGCGTCGTCCAGTATATGTACTCACGTAGTCATGCATAGGACTGTAATTGCGTTATGCGAGACTAAATGTGATATTTTGTTTAGTCGAGGCTGTAGATTATTATTTTGGGACATTTGTTTACATATAAATTTATTGATACTGATATGTAAAAACCTGCTTAAAGGATTGGTTAAACATGATTAAATGAGCTAAGAAGGTTCGATTCCCTATCAGCTCAGAATAGATTTGTCTGGTTACAAAAATATAATTATACCAAATACCCACTTATATCTTATTTAATTACTCGATGTGAAGTTGCATGAGTATTATTTAAGATTATTCATTATTGCATAAAGAAGTAATTAATGGTTATCATGCAAGGAACGTAAGTTTCCTGGACAGGCTAATACAGTAACATTATGGAAGTTCATGTAAGTTGATGTATGTGTTTCGATGGTGATGTGGACCACGACAAGGGATTTCTAAAGTTGCTTGTTGTTAAGCTATAATGTTACAAGATGAAGCCTGACAAAAAAAAATGTTGTGTGGTTTTATGAAACCACGGTAAAAGTGAAACTGTTCGAACGGTTCCGAACACTGCTTTATACCTACTCGGCAGCCGACCGTCACGCGACATGCGCTACACAGACCAAAAGTTTGAGACGATGTAATAAAAGTTTCACTTTAAAAAGGGTAACGCCCGTGTACGTAATTTGAAATGTGTTACCAGATGATGCCTGGTAGTACAGGAAAAAAAAACGGGTGATGCCTGTGTGTACTTTGTACTGTGTTACCAGATAATGCCTGGTGGTCAAGAAAAATCGGGTGACGCCCGTGTGTATTTTATAATGTTATACCAGATGATGCCTGGTGGTACAAAAACAAAAATCGGGTGAAGCCCATGTGTATTTTGTAATGTTATACCAGATGATGATGCCCGGTAGTGCAAAATCAAAAATCGGGTGACGCCCGTGTGTACTTTGTAATTTTATACCAAATGATGCCTGGTAGTCGTAATATAATTACAATACAGGTGATGCCTGTAGTGATGTGATACGGGTGATGCTCGTATAAAATGTTTATATTTTGGGTGATGCCCATATTGCGAATTCATGCACTTAAATACGCTATCTTAAAAAAAAAAAAGTGATAGTTCGTCACCATTTCACAGTGAAGTATTGTTCGTAAGATAGATTGTATCTTCGAAAATACTTACGGTTAGTATTGATATCCAAATAAAAAATGGAATAATACAATTTTTAAGAGCATACAGTAAATACTAAAATATTTACAGTAGCTTTTATTATTCTTATCTAAAAGTGACTTAATATTTTCATAATTTCATAGCAGATTTTGTTAAACAACGAAAGAATAATCATAATGATAACAATACCTAAAATATCTGCGATAGGTATTGCACATTTAACCGACAACTATAAAGTTAGACAGTGATAATATAATAATCATAAACAGGGTAAGGTAATAAAACAATGAATATTCGAAAACAAAAATAAATGGAATGAGAGACATACAGAGTAGTCTCAATATTCATTATTTCAAACTACCCACCTGGCAGACGTTGTTATGCTCTTTCGCCTTTTATCGGTTCTTTAAACGAATTGGAACATGAATATTATCCGAATTGGTCGAGCCGATACGCCGCGCGCCGAGGTTTGAGTTTTACACTTAGCAACATATTTGGCTATTCATTTTTATTGTATATACTATGTGGCGTTGTAGGTGAGGTGGAAACAAAAAAATAATAATAAGAACTAGATACTCACCATACAGTCGGTAATTAATTTAGTTAATTAATAAAATAAAATACAAATATCAGTAACAATAAGGGTCGTGGTGTGCCTAGGTCCAAACCCTCCGGTAGGGCTCTTACTGATATAGGTGGACGTAAGATGGAGTGCGCGTCTCGTTGCGAAGGCTAGGCGGTAGGGTGTCTTTAGGGTTGGTCGCTGAATTCCTTCAACAGGAATTAAGGAGCCGAAGCAAGCAAGACGTAGAAGGATTTCCTCAGCGGCAATCGTAGCAATGTCGTAGTACTACTGAAGATGGGTCTTAAGCGGTATGTCACAGCGTATGAGGTTCCTTATCGGAACGTGGCAAGGACGCGACAATTCCCTGCGCGGGAACGTTGCGGGTATGTAGAAGCTTTCTAAACGGAACGTAGCAGTCTGCAGTAGCATAACACCACTCTCTCAGCGGAAATGTAGCACCCCGGTTTGGGGTTAGGTATAACACACTGTTAATCATTACATGTTGGAACGTTGAAAACGACTTTTACGTAATTTATATATATATAAACAATAATATACCGTGAAAGACAAAAGTTGGACAATAGACAGTTGGCATAAAATATGAATCGTTAATTGTTAATAACTAGCAAACCTGGCGAAGTCCGTTTCGCACCAGATACACCTTTTCTTTGTTATAAACCTCACGGAGCCCGAGACCTTTCCAACGAGTGCAAAGCCGTGGAAATCGGTTCGTGCGTTCTGGAGTTGTAGCGTCAGGAAGGAAAACCCGACTTATTTTTATATAGTAGATTACTTTGATAGATAGTGTATAGTGACAAACAACCTGTCAAATATACACTTAAAATTTTTAGATAGATAATAAAGGTCAATTTCAAGACTAACATTTAATGTAAAATAAAAAATGGATCATAACCACATCATACCGCAAATATTGGTATATGCAAAGTATATGTAAGAACCATGGTAAAATCATACACCATGTGCATATAGTTATTACTATATTAATAAATATACTATGTACTACTATATAAATATCGCACCTAATGCATTAACACCGTTGCGAAAAAATAATGGATATCGTACTAGATTGAATAAAAGATTATCAATTAAGAAATACGGTAAAGATTTCTTGTCAAAGCAAAAAAAAAAAATGTATTATCGCGAAAAGGTCACCATTCGTGCCTTAGTCAGAATATAAATTCCAAGTATTAATCTCTACAATATTGAGGTGGTATAGTGGTATTGATTTCGAAATGCAAAATTGAATATTGTAAATTCAAGTTAATTACATAATTTATGCAAATACTTATATAGTTATAGGAAAACAAAGTTTTGATTGATTGTTACAGTTAAATTTGTATTACTGATTGTTACAGTTAAATTTGTATTACTGATTGTTACAGTTAACATTGTACAGTTAAAAAAAAATATGTATCCAACTACTTATTTTCAGACCATTAATGTCTAGCCATTATTATTGTCATTAAGTTATCTTTTTCTTTTTCAAGTGGCTATTAAGTTGTCAGTAATACAAATACAAATGTTATCATAAGTAACAAAAAAGTCATCAACAAAATGATACATTTTGATTCGTTTTAGGTTCGTTACATTAATTGAATTTTAAATACCTATGTGTTATTAATGTAATAATCATACAATGAACAACACCGCGTGTGTGTTGAGGTTGCAATAAGAAGTATAAAAAAAGTAATACATTATTAATCACGCTTTACTAAATATTCATTATTGTATTGTCAATAAATTGTTGTAATATTGTCACTGAAGTTAAATCTGTACGGTTTGGGTAGGTCATAAGCGAATCGAAAAGAATCGGTTGCATACAGTTATACGAACATACAGGTGAAGCTAAAAGCGGTTCAATAGAAGTCAATGGCACAGTATAGTATGATATTGTACTGTTGCAGAGCAAGCTCCACTAAGACTATAATTCTGTCAGAGTGGTTTATACCCGAAAGTTGGTATTTAAATAATTGATAATTATGAACCTTAACGTTGTAATACTATGTATCTGTATGAATTAAATATATTTAATGCGCTATAAAAAAGGCTGCCACTTTCTAGCCTCTAAACTTTCACCCAAAAATATATCATAAATCGCTTTATTGCGATATGAAAGAGAGACGGACAAAGGAATAAATAAACAAATCTTCCTTGTGCCTAAGGATCATATGATAAGTTGTTGTTGCTTAAATAAGAATAAATAATGAACCAATTAATGTTTGGTTACAATTTTGCCGTATAATATTTATTATATTATTTAGGGTACAGATATATACATATTATATTACATTCCGATTTTATTAGGTATATTGAATTAAAATCGGAACATATATTGTTTTAGTAACGAAGTACATATACAGAATATAGATATTAAAGAATAACCGAGCATTTAAGTATGTACCCAGTCTATAGGCATTTCACTTGGTAATAATTCGGTTTGCAGCTATCGTTTATTAATAATTTTAATATGTGGGAAAACAGTGGAAACTTAGATGGTGCAGATGCCGGTGCAGGTAAAGTGAATTAAATTATGCGTCAGAAGAAGCAGCATTCACCTCTTCTAAATGACCTGGAGTGCAGGTCATGATAAATAGTGAGTGAAACATATCAACAAGGTAGTGCAATAGTCATGTAAGGAAAAAATAAAACAGGTTAAGTACAGTACAGGTACAGTACAGGTACAGTACAGTACAGGTACAGTACAGGTACAGTACAGGTACAGTTAGTCAAAAGTATAGTTAAGTTACAGAAGGAACATTAAGTTACTGAAAACGATTTCGTCCCATTGGTTAATAAATAAATAATGACTTAATAAACTTAAATATAAGTATACAACTTATTCATGATAGATTGTCGTATACTAAAATAAATTGTCATTATTGTTATTATAAATACCTATGTAAGATGTTACATTTCTATGATTTTGAAGGAGCGACTATATGCCTATATATTCTTGCCGGCTCTTCTCTGTTGAGGCGGCTTTCCGAACCAGTGGTAAATTCATATTTTGTCCTTATACTGACGAAACGTTTTAAACGTTTCTGGACGAGGTCTGGTTGATGAATGAAGGTTTGAGTTTGAAAAAATTATTAATTAATATCGATTTGAATACATATATTGTAAAAATTATTATAATTTTGAATATACATATACTTAATGGAAAAAAAAGAGAAAAAAAATGAAAAGGAGAGATGTTGCATATAGATAGAATTATATAACTAGGCCAGGTGACACATTCTACTCTATCGCTGGTATGGAGCGGACGTGTCCCTGAGCTGTGTTTACTAACAGTGATACCTATGATATATAAAAAAGCTAGATACGTTACCCGCTCTCTATTTTGGCAAGAAAAAACTCAGCTAAGTGCCCGAGTTTCACTTAGTCACGCACCATTCAGCGTCGTGGCTGGACGTTCTTTTTATATTTTAATCGGCAGTTGTTATAACGAAGTACATGAGTGAGACATGTATTATGTCTCGTGCGTGAGAGTGAAAGAGAGAACAACTGTAATGGTGATAATGCGTTAGTAAGTAGGTATGTATTAATTACGCTGTTTTTTAGTGCAATGATGTTGGCGTATGCCGCGTCTACTAGTATAATAGGTCATTGACTGATACTGGTGCTTAGGTATAGACTAGAATAGAAGCATACATATAACATACCCGAATAGAACATAATATTTTATTTAATAAAATTAATTGAAAAAATTAAAAATTTCTAAAATAAAGGAGGGATGTAGTGTATGTGAGTGAAAGAGAGGGAAGTATTATGTCATCTCTTGCGCACGTGCAACGGTGACACCGCTCACACAGCTCAGTTGGCTGCAGGCGGTCGGAGTGAGAGGTCGTGTGCGTCTAAGAGCCGATAATAGGGAAGGACATACACTACAGATCAAGTGACAATAAGTTTTCGTCTCTTTGATTCATGGAGTATCATGTTTGTTTAACAGATAATAAAGTAATTCGTAATGTTAAAACGAGTTTAATTATATGATATCAATATTAATACGTATGCTTGATGTAGTTATTGTGACTGCATATTTTAAAATTCTATCTCAACCGATATACTAGTTACATCCATACAAATCTAAGTAGATAAAAATGTGTGCGTGTACTAGTGTACACACGTAAGAAGAGAAACTTCGTTGTGACCTTATTTTTCAAAAAATTATTTACTATATGAAACTTTACAGAAATACGTCGAATCACGCGTGGTAGGGATAGGAAAAAGATGGCGCGTAACGGAAAAATGTCACGCGTAACGAAAAAATGTTACACTAAATGTTTTTCCAACCCCGATAAAGAAGTTTCACTTCAATAAATTAAAAGAAAAAAGTGATCGTAACGTTTTTAAAACACAAATAAATGTTTCTTTTTCTTAAAGAACAGCTATTCTCAACAGGTTACAGCTAAAAACGGAATAAATAGTTTTCACTCTTATGCTAAATCGCGATTTCGTTTATGCATTCGCAGCGCATTTCCCTCCCGTTTATTTTATTCCACTCAGAATAAATACTAAGCGATCTTCGTAAACCAGCATTCACCGTCGTAATATCACTGCCATTGTGAAGATAATGCTGTAAAGCTTCTCTAAAATGTATAGAAAAAGTTAAAAGAAATGCGGTCAGAATTACGTAAGCCCTTTTGTGTAAACATTTTTGGGAGTGGTTGTTATTTAAAACTAAACGTGTTGGAGAAATAAGGGGCTTTTTACCTTCTCAAGGTGTGGATATCATCTCATTTAATTAAGAGATATAAGGGATCATAATATAGAGAGGTCATAACGGATTTTTAACTTCCTAAATAGTAATTTGCCACTTTATTAGATGAATAACTAATTTTCGCGTCAATTATGACGATAATATTAGTTCATTAACTTAGAGAATATATTGGCTGATGATTTTAAGTGTGGATGACACCGGGAATATAAAATATGGTATCGGTTTCAAATTTCAATCCGGATTGTTGACGTTGCACTTCCATATTCTTCACTCGCAACTTCTTTTTCTTTTCCGATCACTAACGACATTGCCATATTATTGTCTTTCAAAGAGACACCTCATACAGATTTCCAGAACAATCAATTCTTGATGATAGTAAGATTAATAAATATTACAATACAATAATGAATAAACTAATATTATTGTTTTTCTCGCAGGTGGCCCGTCTAAAGCTAGAAGATGCTGGAAACTACACGTGTGCTTTGGAATCACCCATACAAATGAAGACTGTCACCAGAGTGCATGTATTACAAGGTAATTCACTGAAACCTTGCAAACTTTTAATTTAATACCTACCTTAAAAATCTTGCATAATATTTCCTATTTTCCTTTTCCTTCGTAAATTATAAACCTGTTAACTGTTTATATCTATTATATTTAAATATCTCTTTTATATTTCCTCTTATATATTTTCTATGTTTCACTGATCAATTTTGTAAGTGATCAGCTATCTGAGTTATCCTAAACCGTGACATTTTTTGTTTATAGCTACTGGGAATCGAACCCAGGGCCTTTAAGTTCTACGCTTAAGCGTACCACTGTACCAAGAAAGTGGTCACATAAATTCAACACTTAATCAAATATTGACTCATAATCGCATTTAAACATTCCTCCAACAATAATTTATGGAACCACTAATAGACCAAGCGTTGCCTTTCCACTAAACCAAGGTAATATTACCCGACTAACTTGTGAAGCTGTACTGTCTCACTTTACCCACTAACGGTAAACTTTCATAGATTATTACTGGCTGTGCTCTTAACTTTGCCAACTTTATCCGATAGGGTTATGTTACACATTTGTATGGTTTCAACTTGTTAGACTTGCGCCGGGTGGTTTTTGCAAGCTGGAAACTATTATTGTTCTTGTAATGAGCCTAGTCTACATATGCTAACTTATGAGAGCTTGAATCTGTGGAATTAATAATCGAGAGTATAGTATTTTTTACTTCACAGTATTTTTTAATTATTTCCATACTAATATTATAAACGCGAATGTGTGTTTGTCTGTATTTAGTTCACGTTGCTATAGAGCGATTTTATGATGTGATTTTTTGGTCTGGTTTTGGATATTTAGTAGTCTACAGACAGGCTATTTTTTACCTGGGTGGAATATGTTACTGCTATGGAAATTTCCTTTACATACGCAGGTAAAGCCACGGACCGCAAGTTCGTTGAAATTAGTTTTTGAAGTTGCAGTGATATGTATTAAAACTCAATTAAATTATGCGATAGCTTCTTCTACAATCCTAAACGACTACGCTTTTAAAATTAAATTCAGGACTCGGACATTCGGCTTAACCGATTCAATCATTGGTGAATTCTTGAGGATTATAAAAAATAGTCTGTTCCTATTAGACTCAGACTATATTTATGACTCTACAGTAAAGTTCGAAGTTCAACTACTTATTTGTAAAGTACTCAATGATGAGACGTTATAGTTTAAAAGTAAATATTTAATGGTCAATCAATCGTATTAAATGGTGCAGACTACGCTCATAATTTAAAGTGTGGATTGTGGAAGTCGAATCCAAATTGTATATCCACTCCATTTCTTCTAAATTCTTTGATACATTGGTCGTGTATGCTCACCTTTAGATTTGCTGTTCGTGTAGGCCCACCTTTATATGTATATTTTGCTGTATAATGTATATTCCACAGAATGTCTTCAATTGTTTTCATTATAGCCCTTGTAATATTATATGCATGTCGAATTCCACCCTATAGTTGTTCCCATACACAAAGCACTACTAACAGCTATTATTTTTGATTGCTGATGCGAATGTAATTTTAATTATCGCAATGGATATCATTTGCCGGACTATAACGCTTTATGACATTGTTTTATGAGCTATAATAGCTTGGCGTATTGCCCGATAATTGTATGTGTTTTGTTTAACTTAATGTTTATAGTTGTTATAATTATTATTATAGAATTTGGACAATGAGAGTAATGTGGGTAGTAACTGTAATTGGCTCGGCATAATTTTATGACGATAGTGAATTTTCGTGTTTGCGCTTCAAAATAATATGCATGCCATGGTACGAAGTTAGGAGTAAAACTATAATTGTTTAATTCAAAAATCATCTATGTAATAAAAATAATATCAAATTATTTGTATTAAAATGTAGAAAGTACTGTAAAATAGAAGTATAAATTTATATGTGCGAAAGTCTCGGAAAGTAATTAAAAGAAGGGTAGTTACTAAAATGAGAAAACGTCAGGTGGCTATATTTTTAAGCTTGCCAATATTATATTGGAAATCAATTTTTTTTTTCTAAATTTATGAAGTATGAAAGGTACCTATGGTATGAAAGAAGTATGAAATTAGTTATTTTTTAAATAAATAAATTGAAAATATTTAATTTTAAATTCCAATTCTATAACGTTATAGATGAAAACTTATTCAACTGCAAAGGGGCTTTGATACAAAAATTTCTTAAAGCATAAAGCAATATTTTGTTTATTTTGCAAAATATTTCAAAGGAGCTTACTACGTATTAATGCACTTAGCTGCTGCCCGCGGATTTGCCCGCGAGGTAAAAGGATATAATATAGAGATAGAAAATACTCTTGAGAATGAGATTTTTCACTATGATATAAGTAAATTAACCTCCATACGCAAAAAAAAATGTGTAATAAAGTAGTAAATACTTAACTTCTTGCTGGCTTTCTGCAGATAAAAATCGATCATAACCAATTATTATGTACCTAGGTAATAATATGGCGATTCAAGTGCGTTTCTACAAAATGCCTATTTGATTAACTATAAGTTTTGATAAGTGGGATAATCCTATCCTACTAATATTATAAATGCGAAAGCTTGTGAGGATGGATGTGTATGTGTGTGTGTATGTTTGTTACTCTTCGACGCAAATACTACTGAACCGATTACAATGAAATAGAGAATTGATTTTGATTTTGTTACGTTATAGAAGCAAATGAGCGACATGTAGATGGTAACTTGGATAAATACGTCATAGGATAGGTTTTAAAAGCTAGTCGTTTAAATTGAGAATAAAGTTATTGCAATAAAAAAATCATTCAAAATATTTCACCAAATATGGATTCATCTAATTTATCTCACTGTCTTCATTTATCATATTTCCAACAATGCGTATGAATGCTAAAGATATGAAACTAAAATAATTTGTTGGCAACACAGTAGAAGTTGTGGGTTCCAACGATTAAACTTACGCTCTAAGCTTACCCGCCTAATGTTACGACTAAGTGAAGTTATGAAGTATAGTGTTTGGAAGGATAACTAGTAAAGTTGGGGCACAATATATTTTTAAGGGAAAATTTTTTGAGAGAAGTATAGTAAAATATACAGAAAGGAAAAATCTCATAAATAATCTACCGACATCTTTCAAGCCTTAAAATACTTATTATACTACGTATAAATCTATCAATGCACGACCTAAACTACTGGACCGATCAGGCTGAAATTTGTGCAAATGCAGATGGGTACTATTAGAAAAGCTTCCGATAGCAAAGCATCCGATAGGAAAGGATTTTGATAATTTCTACCTCCAAGAGGATAAAATGGGGGATGAAATTTTCTACTATAAAAAAAATTGGCAGGCGAAGCTGCAGGCAATAGCTAGCACAATTTTCATGTAGTCACGCAGAAATCAAAATTAAAAAAGACGTGTGGCACTCGGGGACTGCCGCGGTAAAGCTATTGCATAGCATGCCTTCAAGCCACACCTTCGCGTCCGTCGGAGTGGGGAGCGTGAGGTTTTTTCGTTACGGAATTTTTCGATTCGGTCCCCGCGCTCAAGGCTCGCGATAGAAGCTATGCAATAGCTTAAAAACTTTTAAACAGATATAAAATCTTATTAATTAGCTTTACTCATTCTAAACAAAACTAAGAATACAAAACCAATTTCTTTCATTCTCACAACACAACCTCAAAAAGCGCAAATATTAATCTCAGTTAGCCATAATGAAAAAACTAATTAATTTAAATTTATCACAGGTTCAAGTCTGGCGGAGCTGCAGAGCGGAGTAAAAACAACAACGAGTTACATTAGCCTCTTGCTTGCGTCGCTTCTAATTATACTCGCTGGCTATAGTGATGTCAGGTGACCTAGTTTGTTCTAGAAGGTTCTAGAAGGTTACGGAATTTCTATGGGAACAAGTATTGTAAACAATGCGTTTGGACGGTTTGCTTTTTCGTTTATGATGTACATGAACGCATGTTAAAAACGAACTGTCTTACCACAAAAACCTTATACAGGGTTCTCTTTAATCTGGTTTTGTCGTATTTCACATAGACAACTATTATAGTGACGGATCCCTGGTTTAAAGTTAGACTGTGTTTAAATTATTTTGTGGTAAGACCAAGAGATTTTTAAAAACGATGTTTAATTTATTTTTATGTGAATAACAATGTTTATTTATTATGATGTCTTTTAAAAAATAGATTATAAATTTATAGCATTTATACGAATATTATTTTTTATATTAAACAATAATTATTATGTTCATTCTTGTATACGAAAATTGTCGATATTATTGTTTGTTTTATGAAAATGTATATTATATGGTAGGTATATATTTCTTATTTAAATTTAAATAATATTCAATTATTTTTTTCATAATAACGTCAACAAACGCATTATATGTATTGAATATTGATTGAAATAATGTTTATCTTGTTCACTGAAACCTATGAAATGGAATCATAAGAATATTCATATCAAGAATAATCACTATAATATAAAGATTTTTATAAATAAAGTCAAATTTATAAGGTAGGTATTAAAAGGTAATTAATTTTGGTTTGATAAAACATTTTCTTGTGTTTTCGATACATTAAAAACATTTTATTTAAAATATATTCTAGCCTCTAGGATCACAGTTAATAAGAATTAATATATATAATAAAAGAATATATTAAAAATTGTGTTAATACTGTCTAGCTAAATAAAAAGAAACACTAATATGTGAATAGGTGATTAATTTGAACACCAAAGCATAGATTTATAGGACATAATACCTTTAATAATATATCAAGTAATGCTACTGTTATAGATTGAAATTATATAAAAATGGTTGGATAAAAGTAATAGGTAAGTAGTTGTATAAAACATATAAATAATATATTTTATATCAAACCACATAAATATATTATTCATTACGTAGAAGTTACATATAAGAAACTGGATATAAATATTGAAATAATCTTTCGAATTGAAAATATTATAACTATCCAAAGGTCCGTAAATTAAATTATTGCGTCGCTCTTATTATGAATATTTTTAAAATGCCATATCTGAACACCCTAATAAGGTCTTTTTACAGAATATTTTACAAAATTAAGATTGATTTGAAATATTTGATTTAAAATCCCGTCCATTTGACGTGTATATAATATGAATAGTAAATAGTTTCTTATATTATTTTGTTATGTAATGTAATACTACTTTATTAATTATTATAGGTACTTGCACTACTAAAATATTTACAAATTTAAAATTCCATGATTAAAATTAAAAGGCTCATTGAAAAAGAAACATATCGAATAAACATATTAAAGCACTTATAAAATCGTAAAAATAATAATTCGAAAACTTCTCTTAGAAATGAAAAAAAAAAACTCAATATTTACAAAAGTGACGCAGTAATCGATGTAATGATAATTAAAATTAATGAGAAAGTAAAAGACACATTTCAATCAAGCCGGAATCCTATTAAGAAATAAAGAGAGTAAATGCTGAATAGAATTGATTTTCCTGAGTACTTGAACATTAAGGCCGCAACAATGATTGAGCGATAGCGTAAGAAAGCATAAACTTTTATGATCAATAAAAATCAAATCAAATTAATAATAGTATAAATATCCATCTATACGTACGTATATTAATAGCTTGTGATTATCTATTGTGTATATATTGTTTGATATTTTCCTCTTTTCTCTTTCATTTTCTTTGGATAACCAGCGACTATATACTTACTAAACAAATTTTATCTCGTTCATCCAAGAATAATAATTGGGCAGGTCCCACAGAGCGAGCAGCCTTGCGAAGCAATTGCCGCGCGAAGCAGCTCGGTCAGTTTGGACGTGGCTTGGACTAGGAAAATGCGTATGCTATTTCCTCAGTCGAGCGGCGAGCCACGTCCACACTGACCGAGCTGCTTTGGAAGTTTACTTGCTCACTGGGTACCCGCCTATTGTCAAATTAAAATACACACTCGTATACTGTAAATGCGATGAATACACATACTTTATTCACTGTGATTATATTACCTAATACTAGCTGTGCTCCGCGGTTTTACCCGCAGTGCTCCGCTCCTATTGGTCTTAAGTGAGGATATATTATAGTCTATAGCCTCCTGAGATTAATATATAACATACAAATAAAACAAACTCTTCTGTTTTATAATATTAGTATAGACTATAGCAATTCCGCTGTCGCTTAACCATTGAATGCAGCCTTAAATGAAGAATGTAAAGAACGCTCCGTATCCCACCGATCGTGTTAAATGCTGGAGCGAGATCGCTTTATGGATATTTAATACGGTTCCCTGTAATATAGAAATAATTGTATGAAATTTTATATGATTTCGCCTTTATAGCGTTACATATCGAGCGGTTTTAAGTGTATTTTTCATTCGTATTCAGTTACATTTTGATGTAAAATTTATTATATTAGTTATACCAATGTGAAAATTATCATACTTAGCATATCAGAAATGTTTTGTTTTACTATAGTGTTTTAACCCTAGAACCACAACATTGGGTCATGGGTGACCCCACGCACACGTATTTTTATTTTAATTTAGCGATTTTTGCACCTACAACATTGTGCATCTAGGTACCTTCCGTAATTGGTAATCAGTGGCCCATGACGCATGGCGGGGTGCCCACGCCCATTAGGTTCGGAGATATAGCAGTTTGGGGTCGCCCGCGACCCGTGTTGTGGTTATCGAAACTATTTTTTTGTGATTATTTTTGTGTGATTTCACGTTTATTTCACGAATAGTCTTTCAATATGGCCTCAACGTCACGAGCCCTTGAAAGTAATGAAATTGAGCAACTTTTGGAGGAATATGAAGGTGAAACCTCCAGTTTTTCGGACGAAGATGGATCTGAAACTGCAAAAAATGAACACTCCGATGAAGATGATTTGTTTGATGTTGAATCTGGATCAGATGATGATGATGTTCTTCTGTCTGATTTCTGTATGGGCAAAAATGGTTATACTTGACGAAGAACTCCGTTCACTGTTCCTAATACACGCACTGCTAGTAGAAACATCGTGATAAATCAACCTGGTCCTAAAGGTATCGCACGCGACGCAAAAACCGAGTTAGAAGCGTGGAAGCTTTTTTTTTCCAGACTAAATATTGGTTATTATTGTGATGCATACCAATGCACAAATTGACAGACTTTCTGAAACCATAAAAGAGAGTCATTCTAAGACAACAGTAAGAAAAACACGAAGGTGGCCGCTAAGATTTTACTACGGCATGCTTGATGCTGGAGGTGTAAATTCCTATTTATTCCTATTCCTATTATGTACCTAATACTCAAGGCAAACATTCGCAGGAGTAAACTGAAAAGGAACTACTTTCTAAGAAACCTAATCCTTCAATTAGTACAGCCCTACGTGAAACGCTGCCTTGATGAGGTCAAAAATTTGCCCCAATTTCTTAAAGTGATAATGCTTCATGTTTTGGGAGTAGATGACTAAAACAGTGCTCAGGTAGCCCAAGCTCGATCAACTTCAAGTTCCCACTGCTATTTATGCACTAGAGCCAACGTTAGGAAGAGCAGAGAGAAATGTGTAAAGTGCTCCAAAAAAAATATGTGCACAACACAGGTTACCTATTTGTCACTACTGTATCTAGATTTTCAGATTTGTACTAAATTTTTTTCCCTTAAACATTCCATTAATATCCAAAAAACCTTGTAATAATTGTTTAAATTTATTAAAGTTTAATATTTTGTAAGTAATCATTTTTTTATTTTGGGGTCACCCAGGACCCATGTTGTGGTTCATTTAATTAAATTTGGATGTTGTAGTTCTAGGGTTAATAGGAAATAATGTAAAATCTATCTATGTAAAATGTATGTGAAAACACAGTAATTATCGTATATATTTATTTACTGAACATAGTATACTCTTTAAATACTTCTAGTTATAGGAATCAGACATTTTATTTTAGGCAATAAAATGTAACTGCATAATATCAAAAACAAGTGCACATAACATGCTGATTATAATCACAATAATATCATGTAGAAAAGTCTAGGGATTACGGGAAAAAGTACCCTATTTTACATAATATTTTATAACCGAATTGAATTCCTTTTTTATTGCATGGTATTTGTGTTGATTTGTATATCGAAAAACTGTCAAATTTTTTACCATATTTAGAAACACTGTCTTTGTTAACGCTATATTTATTTTAAATAACTAAATCAGCATGTAATGTGGACGTTCTGGTACAAAAGTTTGTTCAAACTTAAGATCAATATGAATTCTTGCATCCAGAACACCAAGCTACGAAGTTGTTATCACAACTACTGTTTGTAAACTAATTATATATCAGACTGCAGAACAAAAGTCACTTTATTTGAACGACTTTAGATTCATATTACGATAGCACTTATGTAAATACACAATACTCGTATACCTTCGCTTTGTGATATTGATGTATTCTGTTGTATTATTTGTAAAGATATTCTGATGTAAGTAACCTATAAATGTCCATAAATGTAATAATATTAAAGCACACAGTTTCCTGATATGTTTCGTTAGTTAAAATGACGAATAAAATGTAAAAATGATGTCATAATGTCTCAAATAATATATCAGAGACATTATTAAGAAGCGGTGAAAGTAGCTTTCGTCAAAATTTGACAGATAAAAATGACCTCTTTAGAATCCATCGCCCTTTAAATAATATTTAAGTTCCAAATAACCGTGCGTATTTTGAAGTAACCTAGGTGCGTCGGCATGATAAAGTTTATGCCTGATGTATTTAGGTTAGCCTCAACAACCTAATAGGTCATTCTATAGCCTTAAATACTGCTGTAAAGTAATATCATATAGATGGTAAAATTTCCATTAGGCGGGTCTCTACAGAGCGAGCAGCCTCGCGGAGCAAATGTGGTTCGACCGAAGAAATTGACGGCACACTCGTTTTTTTTGCCGAGCCTTGTAATAAATATTATACATATACATATAAACAGACATAGAAGCGGTCTATGCAAACAAACTAGCAGTTAAATTCGTTCCGCGTTAGACAAAGATAGAATATACATTTAAACTATTAGCCGAAAAGAGTTATCTACATAACCGAATAAACACAACGCCAGCTAATTAGCTGACTTCAAACGGAACGTGTTTTAACGCGTATACAGCTTCTACCTCAGTTTATATAGGTATAAGGTATATATTCTAAGTGCTGAGCCATGCCGTACTAATCAAGCTGCTTCACGCAGCAATTGCTTCGCGAGGCTGCTCGCTGTGTGATCCCGGCTTTTGATAGATCTCATCATATGCACGTATCATTACTTATAAAATTATGTACATAGATATTAGAACTTACAGTTTTTCTATATCAATAGTTGGATAATATTCAAACATATCGGTGCTTTAGTTGACTGTTCATACGTCGTTTATATATGTTAGATATAATTGTAATATAGTATGTGATATATACTTTGTAATAAAATTACACAAAATTATTGGTATTTTTATTTATTATTACCTCATCACCCAGATATATAGGGTAAAGTATTTTCTGTTCTTCTTAATAACTGGTACTAGAAAATAAGCTGCATTGTCTTGTAGTCTGTGCATTGGAAACTCAATCAACCATTAATTTAGTAGTTGATTGTATTAATTTATTGCAGCTCTTTCACTTTTGATTTTTCAATCCTTGTATTGGTTAAAACTTATTCGTCGAATAACGTAATAAACCACCATTTGAAAAATGTATTCTAATTGCCCGTATTAATTTGACCGTTTACATATTGTGTCTTTTTAATATTTTTGTGTAATATGTACTTGGACGGGTAAGTGTTAACTAAAAATTGAGAAATCGGCCCTTAAAAATTTAAAATATGTAAATGTACATTTTTAAGTATAATACAGTGATATTCGAATCTATGATAGCAAATAAACTTTTTCCTTTAAATTAATTTACCCCAATAAAGTTATAAAATGGGAGCAACAAATGGTTTTCAACAACACATACCTATTCAAAGAATAAACAAACACCTCACTAGACATTATTTGGATAAACTTCATAGGTTGTCTGCAGGCTGATGAAAAAATAACAAGAACGCTTTACTGTTTCTGCGACACAATAGCAATTCGAAAACTAGTTACTGAAGACAGAAATTCACTTCAAAGAAAATGCTAAGTCGAAATTACGAGGAAGTGAAGACTTCTATTAATTACGCCTGCATTATGTCAAACTTAATTTGTAATACTAAATATACATTTCTATGTTAATTTGAGTGTGTTTTTAACTGACTTCAAAAAAGGAGGAGGTTCTCAATTCGGCTGGAATATTTTTTTAAACGCAGTACACGTATTAATAGTAGGTATTTTGTAAAACGGAGGGTTTAGTTCATGCAAATACTCATATTATTTTACTTCTTACTTTACTTTAAATTCAACCATTTGTTCTGATTTGTAAGCTTCTTGCAATTTCTGACATTATTTTTTAAAGCATGGAGATTGGTTCAAGGACATTTTTTTTCTCACAACTAATTAATTATTAAACCATGTACTTTCATAGAATTCTTTTATTTGAATTTGGCGTTAAATTTATAAGACTTTCACAAAAGGAGCATTAAAACTCATTCTCATTAAAAAATCATATCTCCAGAACAGAAACGT
Organism: Colias eurytheme; assembly: GCF_061535395.1. Classification (NCBI taxonomy): domain Eukaryota; kingdom Metazoa; phylum Arthropoda; class Insecta; order Lepidoptera; family Pieridae; genus Colias; species Colias eurytheme. The sequence continues at coordinate 2,731,075 of NC_142999.1, read as the reverse complement.
TCCCAAAGAAAAAGGGATTATTGAAATATTTTAGATTTTAACTGTAAGCGAGAACTGTAGAGTAAATTCGACCCAAGGGTACAACTTAACAAAATTAACTTTCAAACAACAATTGAATTGTTTCCTAACGTCCGTCTGTTGTATTAATTTTTGTAATTTTGGAATAGATGAATACCGTTTGTGATGCGAATTTTAAAATATGCATTAAGTTTATTATCGAGATAATTTGCCATTTGTTTTTTGTTGGTGCATTAATTCGCTTTATTAGAGTAAAAGCGTGTAGGTATGTTTCTTAAATAAATGTAATATTTTGTAACATATAATGGACGTATTTTGATTGACATTGACCATTGGAGATGTTGATACTATAATATATTATTCTATTAGTACATGTAATAATTTTAATAATCATGCAGGCTGTTATCAATGAAAGATGGACTTGACCCTAAATAAATCTTTAAGAAGTTAAGGTGCACATGATAAAAGAATTTGGTTGTGGTGTCATTTAAGTAGTTTTTTTGGGAAATCGGCGCCTGAAATTTTATATTTTAATTTTATAAGTATTTTATATTTTTTATTTGGTAAACGTTCGCTCTACTAATATAAATATTATAAAACTTGCTGTGCCCTGCGGTTTTACCCGCATTGCTCCGCTCCTGTTGGTCTTAGCGTGATGATATATATCTAGTCTATACTCTATAGCCTTCTTCGATGAATGGGCTGAATGATTCGATGAATGATAAACACCGAAATAATTAGCGCGTTCAAACACACAAACAAACTCTTCAGTATTATAATTTTAGTATTAGTATAGATAGATATAATCCCATTAATATATTTTTATTAAGGAAATCTATAAAAAATTTAAAACGCAAAAACCGACGTGAAAACCTACATCATTATTTATTCTGTTTTGTAAACAGCGCGGTCTCAATTTGAATAAATAAATTTTAATAAAGCTTATTGCTTTCAATCGCTTAATATGGCTTTGTAGGTCCCTAAACTGGAATCGGGATGGTTATTAGAATCCCTTTTTGAAGGAATTTCAATGAATTTTTATGCTGTCGGTACTAACAGTTACACATCGATAGATCTACCGAAAATATTGCGTTAAATTGTCATGTCACTGATTACAATTTTTAGACAAAATACTACTAAATATAATAGGTAGTTTAGTAATAGTGAACTCCCGTGTCCCCGCGTGGAATAAGGGGCAGATGCATTATGCAAACATCTGTTTCACTGATCGATTTTCTTTAGGGACAAGTAGGTGATCAGCCTTCTGTGTCCTACCAGACCGAGACATTTTTTTCTTCGTCTCTACCGGGAATCGAACCCAGTATTCTACGCTCACGCGTTAAGTTACGCACACTGTTGTACTAAGTAAGCGATCAAATATATTAGTTAAATAATTGTAAACGTCGATATACAATTATTTAACAAATATCTTCTGACATATTGAAGTTCATAATATCATCTAATAAACTCTCATTTAAGGAACTGTACAGCTGAACACAAAATAGGTGAAAGAATGTGTTATTCCGTCCATAAAATAGTTCTTTCATACGTTTTGCTCGTATCAAAATGGATTTTAAATTGAAAAATCCAATATTAGAGGTGACTTCGGTCATGCCACGTTGGCAGTACCTATAGTTCCAACGTAAATGCTGTGAAATGAAAGCGCTTCGAAATACCCTTTTGCCAGTATCGGTGTCATCAGAATTTTATCAAACTGTGAAATATTTTTCAACTTTACGTTTTTAATAAGGGAATTCCATTCCAGGGATTTTCTAAAATTAGGTGAGTACCTAATTTTAGAAATTCCCTGGAATCCATTCTAATATTATAAATGCGAAAGTAACTCTGTCTGTCTGTCTGTTACTCAATCACGCCTAAACTACTGAACCAATTGTCATGAAATTTGGTATAGAGATATTTTAATACCAGAGAAAGGACATAGGCTACTTTTTATCCCGGGAAAATGACGCAATCCCGGAAATCCCACGGGAACGGGAACTATGCGGGTTTTTCTTTGACTGCGCGGGCGAAGCCGCGGGCGGAAACCTAGTGAAATATAAATTTAAATGATAGGAATTCGCATCTGTTTGTTCGCGATAAATTATTGTGCCGATTTTCATTTGTTTTCCTCGATGGACAGTTTTGTTCTCAATCAAGGTTATGGTTCATATTTGATTAGATTAAAAGAAGATTATTATTAGAAGCCGCGAGTGGATAGTTAGTATCAAAATACATCAATAACGAAGAAGATATTATCACACAAGTACAAACTTCTTCAAAGTACCCTTACAAACCTTCTTTACACAGCTACAAATTGTTACACAAATAAACAAAGATGAACTACACCATATTCAGTTAGTACACAATATAAAAATCGTTTGCAAGACTGTAAATATTTCATGGAATTCAGACAATCTCATATCCGTTTCATATAGTGTTTTACCTTGCATGGTAATGTATCGTGCGGCGTTGCCGGGATTTTAATTTTCCTCCATATAATAGACTAGATTTTTCCGCGATGTTATGAAATATTTCACAATACAAGGCAATTGTGGTATTTTGCGTAAACAAACATAAAATATGTGTTGTAAGAAATCTATACTTAATATTATTATAAAACTGAAGACTCTGTTTGTTTGAACGCGCTAATCTCAGGAACTACTGGTCCGATTTGAAAAATGCTTTCGGTTTTAGATAGCCCATTTATCGAGGAAGGCTATAGGCTAAAATTTAGCCTATAGCCTTCCTCGATAAAATATTTTAATATCATCTCGCTAAGACTAACAGGAGCGGAACACTGTGGGCAAAACCGCGGAGCACAGCTAGTCAATTATATACTCGTAATTCTTTAAAGATGGTAGGAAACGTTCTAAAATCTATCAGAAATGATTTTCCAATTTGAAGAATAGTTCTTGCGGTTAGCACTTTCAAACAAACAAACTCTTCAGATTTATACATTAGTAAAAACATTGATTGAAATGACCAAAATATTATTATACATACAGTCAAAATCTCACTTCTTTTGTATTTTAAATGCGATTTAGAAGTAGACCGTACCTAATTGAAGTTACCGTCAGGCTTTTCTTTGAAATGAGTGTTTCTTTTGTGAATTTATAAAATGTTTAACGAGAACAGTAAATGAAAGCTTTAAGTTTTATTATAAGAGCCACGTAGCCTCTGTCTTGCTCTGGATTTAATATCCATATTTAGGTTTACTTTTTGAAATCGTTATAGTTAAATCTCTTATATATAAAATTCTCGTGTCACAATGTTAATCTGCATACTCCTCCGAAACGGGTGGACCGATTCTCATGAAATTTTCTGTGCATATCGGGTAAGTCTGAGAATCGGCCAACATCTATTTTTCATATGTACCACGGGCGAAGCCGGGGTGGACCGCTAGTTGTAACATAAAATTTATTCGATATTCGTAACGAGCATAAATGCTGCCTGCCCCTTATTCAATACGTAAATCATGTGGAAATGGAGGAGAAATTTTGATAATTTCGAAGGTTTTTAATAATAAATAGATACTAAAAATCGAATTGCATAATTATAGGACGAAAAGAACGCTGAACCATCATTTTTTTAGACTTTATCTTTTGTCTTGAGCGGAGCCGGGGAAAACAGCTAGTATATGATATAAAAAATACTTACCTACACCTTGATGTTATATCGTAAAAGGAAAGGTATTTTATGGGCAGTGCGTGCTATATAGCATCATATATACCTATAGCATCATTGGGCTTCAAGGCTTACTGGGTTTATTTTTCTAGAAAAAGTAAAGTAAATAAACCAAGTTATCTACAAAGTAGTGAATAATATTAAGAAAATATTTATCATCCAGGTATTGAAAACAAGAAATAATTTTAAATCTGATGAGACAGGCGTTTAATCACCTATTCCTAAAATAAAAATTCCCAAATATATAGGCAGGCATGAAGGGACTCTCTCTTTACCTTATTCCATAGAAACAAAATATCTACAAAGATAAATACTCCGATGCAATAATAATAATACTATAGGTAATATTATAAAGCTGAAGAGTTTGTTTGAACGCGCTAATCTCAAGAACTACTGGTCCGATTTGAAAAATTCTTTCAGTGTTGGATAGCCCATTTATCGAAGAAGGCTGTAGGCTATATTATCATCACGCTACGACCAATAGAGCGGAGCAATGCGGGTGAAACCGCGGGAAACAGCTAGTATAATATAAAGAGAGCAACTTCTGATCAGAGTTGTTATATTCACATTATTTTGATTTCATACTAAAATAACTCATACAATGCGTAGTAATAAAACGTCCCCTAACAAAAATATAATAACAATAAAAAAACACAAGATTAATTAGACTTTTATATGAAATACCGCAATATAATTTCTACTGAATTATCCTAAGATTTATTCATTTAAACAAAACCAACTCAACCGAAAACCAATGAACAAAGGTGCCTTAAGGCTGCCCTAATACTTCTCGGTGAAAAGGAACACATCAAACACACAAAAACATTTCTTTATACAGGAAAAGATAAACTTACCAATGAAACATGCAGTTCATTCACAGTATTATATAGGTAATATTTTTTATCTAAGTATACTTTAATATTATAAAGCTGAAAGGTTTGTTTGTCTGAACGCGCTAATCTCGGGAACTATTGGTCTGATTTGAAAAATTATTTCAGTGTTAGATAGCCCATTTATCGAGGACGAGGCTGTGTATCATTACGCTAAGACCCAACAGGAGAGGAGCACTGCGGGTAAAACCGCGGAGCACAGCTAGTTAATTATAATTGATTAAAAACTGGATAAAAAGCAGGATTGCGTTAGTGTGTCTTCTTTTCTTAGGGCTGATTTTTCAATGCTTGGATAAAACTTATCCGTCCAATAAAGTATTACACGATAATATTAAAATGTCACGTAAACTGTCAAATACGGGCAATTAGAATACGTTTTTAAAATGGCAGTTTTGCAAGCATTGAAAAATCGGCCCTAAATAATGCAATCTTTTTTACTAACGTCATTTCTTCACTATAAAAACTTAATTAAACAAATAAATATAATTTATATGAAGTTTATATCGTAAAATTTCAATTAACACATGATTTTTTTTGTAAAATAAATACTTTGAATCGGTATATCAATATTGGATCACTATTTGAAATGATACCGATGAAACTGCAGATATCAAATTGTATATTTTTATTTATATAATTATAAATATGTAACTTTCGTGACATCAACTTGTTCTTCTTTCTACAATAAAGAGTTATTCATATTTTGCGCATCAAAATAAAAATATTATGATTTTCCTTCCACATCCATTGTTTATCTTTCGACCTATGTAAATAGCGTTCAACCTCCAAGCTACTGAAGTAATAAATAATCTATACAAATATTATAAAGAGGAAAGGTTTGATTTTTTGTTTGTTTGTTTGTTTGTATGAATTGAATAGGCTCCGAAACTACTTGGCAGATTTGAAAAATTCTTTCACTGTTGGAAACCTACATCATTTCTGAGTGACATAGGCTAGGTTTTATCCCGGAAATCCCACGGGAACGGGAACTATGCGGGTTTTTTTTTGAAAACGCGGGCGAAGCCGCAGGCGGAAAGCTAGTATTTTATAGAGATAATATCGATTTTCACATTTCTTATACCTAGATTCTTACTAATAAATTAACTATTTTTTTTTTAAATGGAATACTTCTGAACACCACTCATAGGTAAGGCAATAGTGAATGTATTAAAATTTATTTTTTGTTGTGAAGTCCCATGTCCCCAAGTAGGGTAAGGGGCAGGTGTATTATACATCTGTTTTACTGATCGATTTTCTTTAAGGACAAGTAGGTGATCAGCCTTCTGTGTCCTACTAGACATTTTTTTTTCTTCGTCTCTACCGGGAATCGAACCCCTTGGTGCTACGCTCATGCGTCAACCACTGTACCAAGGAGGCGGTCAAAATGTATTACAATGGAACTATTTATTTTTTTATATTTTAGACCAGTTTAATTAAGTTAAGTATTTGCATACATTTGATAAGTTTATTTAAAATGTGCTCATTACTCAATTTCGTAATTTCCATAGTATCTAATATCAACTAAGTTAAATAATAAGGAAAATGTATCAGTACCACATAAAGTACATAATCAAATGTTATTCTAAGAATTCGTTAATAGAAATAATGTTTGAACAGCCTTCAGACACGTCTCTGAGTAAAAAACATACAACGTTCCACAGAGTGTTATTTGAGTTTCCAGTATTGTGAAGATGTTCAAATCTTACTTGCATAATATCATGGTATAGCTGTAATTTTTTATGTGCATTGCAAGACTTTACCCGTAAAGTCCAAAATGTAAATTCGCAAGCCATCGGAATGGAAAGCATAATTATTATACCTATAGATAGGTACTGAATAATAAAGTGATGTAGAGTCTGTTTGTACATGTGCTTATTTCTACGTACCTATATAATTACTTGACCGATTTCAACAATTCTTTCCTTTGGATATATCTATGATACTTGAGTTCTTTAAACTTTATCAAGGGAAATGCCTAGTTAGACTGATAGGTGCATGAAAATCCCATACAAATAAAGAAAATTTCTATCACACCCTTCTACATACTTTGCCCAAACCTGCTCAGTAATTATTAATTTTTATTTAATGAAATAATCGACTCACAAATACATTCTGCTTCGAGAGCCGTGTCGTTCCTCAACAACGAATATGGATAAGCCCGTATTATTCTTAGAACGGTTATTTCCCAAGAGCCTGAACATTCAAAATTGCTAAATCCAGCTTACGTGAACCTCGCTTCGGATGACAAACATTTGTATACAAAACTCGGTAAGTATGTTACATATTGCGAACGAAATGAATAAATATTAAAATTACTGAGTGCGGCTTGCGTACAAATAAATGGGATACACTTGTGTATTTTTATTTTACGATTTTATGTAAATAAAGTTTACTGTGATTTTTTTTTCGTAAATAAGGTAAACGTATCGATAGTAGGTCATTGATTGAAGGATTTTTTTGTTGAAATTGATGTCTTATTTACTGGACTTAGTTTCAAAAGAGTTGCTTGGTTGCTTGGTTGACATTCGATAATATCTTTTCTGGCAAACAAATCAATCGTTAATTAAAGAGTATATCAGATCATACTAACACACAAGTATCTGAAATGTAGACACTTCACTTTTGTATAATAACAGAATATACTTATTTTAAAGACTTATTGAATTCTTTGACGTGACAACGTCTTATAATTCGATAGAGCCGGCTGCACGCACGAAAAAACATGACTCATGCGGCGTTACCTCGCTCTGAGGCGTTCCATGTAAGGCTTGAAGTGCAAGCGAGACCGCGGAACGAGCGACAAAGAAGCACAATCGGACGTTGTCACGTTCAATTATCAATTTAAACAATTTACAGATCAAGAGAACACATTGATAGAGAAAGTTAAATAGTTTATGTTTTTCAAATCTATTTTTAATTATAAAAACTGTGTCGTAAATTAAAATTGATTCCATTTAGTTTTAACTCTATTATCTACCTTCACTAGAAATACATCAAATTTTGTACAAATAATTTATTTTCAAATTCAATACTAAAATACTTTAATCTCTAAATTCTGAATAACAATAATATATTCCTGGATTATTGGAATCACAGTGCGTGAAAAGCTAAGCTGTATCGACATACCCGTGATATAGCTCTGGATTAGTCTAGTATTAACTAGCCAATAGCTATAATTTGGTTATTTATAACTAGATATTTTATATGTAGGTACTGTTATTTAATATACTATTTAAAGTCAATTTAACCAGTATTTGACAAACAAAGTTGTCAAAACTGGTTAAATAGACACACAGATTAATCTTTTTGTATCTATTATGAGCAATATTATAGACGTTTTTAACGAAAAATATATATTATGTATTCAGTGGATCTATGTCTTTGTTCGCATAATACTAAAAAAAAGATTTGGCTGAAATCAATTTTTTCTGATAGAGTTTAACCTATACCATATACACCTACATATATATAAGTATTTTAGGTCACCAGAACAAAACTTCTAGAATAATTTATTAGCATTTTAGAGTATCAAATGAGATAAATTTTAAATTAACCATTTGTTTATCCTAACACCTAAACTGGAAAATTGTATAAACAGACTTGAGAAAGCAATTAGTATTGTTGTTCCTACATCCAGACTTGGTTAACATTATAGGCTTGATGTTTATCTTAATTTACGTAAGTATAATCCATACTAATATTATAAATGCGAAAGTAACTCTGTCTGTCTCTCTGTTACTCAATCACGCCTAAACTACTGAACCAATTTGTATGAAATTTGGTATGGAGATATTTTGATACCCGAGAAAGGACATAGGCTACCTTTTATTGCGAAATATGTACCACGGGCGAAGCTGGGGCGGATTTCTAGTTGTTTTATATAATTTACAAGATGTCGACACAACTTCAACTGTTTTACATATTATCTAAAACTTTTTATTTCTGCAAAAAAAACCTAACAAATAGAGGTACCTACGTAAAGAACATTAATTTTTTAATTGAGATTTTAAATGAGAATATAAACACATTAGGTACATTTGCAAAAGGCTCTAAATTAATAAATATGTGAACAAAATGGAACAATGCAATAAACAAAAAACTTCATTTGAAAAATATTTCAGTCAAAATCACTGACACGAATACAACAATTTTGTTGGACAATACAAAAATATATTTTAGCACGTACCTACTGCATACGTTTAAGTCATTCAATATGAGAATATTTCATCCGAACATACTATATACTAATACTAGTGGTCCGCCTCGGCTTCGCCCGTGGTACATATTTCGCAATAAAAGGTAGCCTATGTCCTTTCTCGGGTATCAAAATATCTTCATACCAAATTTCATGCAAATTGATTCAGTAGTTTAGGTGTGATTGAGTAACAGACAGACAGACAGAGTTACTTTCGCATTTATAATATTAGTATGGATTACAAAGCTGAAGAGTTCGTTTGTTTGAAAGCGCTAATCTTAGGAATCAAGGGTCCGATTTGAAAAGTTATTTCACTGCAAGATAGCTCAGTTATCGAGGAAGGCTTTAGGCTATATAACATCACACTAAGACCAATAGGAGCGCAGCAATGCGGGTAAAACATTCAAACTCAAACATTTATTTATACAATTAGACTTCTTCTAGAAGCTTTTTTGAAACGTCATAACATATTTTAACACTAGCTGCTCGGCGCGGTTTTATCCCCGTGGCTCCTTTCCTGTTGGTCGTAACGTGATGATATATAGCCTTTCTCGATAAATGAGCTATCTAACACCGAAAGAATTTTTCAAATCGGACCAGGAGTTCCCGAGATTAGCGCGTTCAAACAAACAAACAAACAAACTCTTCAGCTTTATAATATTAGTATAGATTAACCACCGATTCGGAAAGCAGTATCTATGGAGATGAATCGGCAAGAAACTCCATAGTTGCTCTTTATAGCTTTGTAATAGAAACCGCGGGGTATAGCCAGATGTATAAAACTGAAGTGCATATTTTATAATAACCATTTATTATGAACAACAATTTCAGCAAGATAGAGCTTGTAATATTCGCTTTACTGGGTTTAGCTAAAACTAAACTATATGAGCAAAGCAAATTGAATACAATTTCGCAAACTATAGCGAACGTAATTAATACGGGAATATTATGATTTTATTAATTCTCGACGGTTATTCTCGGTTAATACGAATATTGAATATGTATTTGATAGCGTGCATTGTTGTTTCTTGATGGAAATTTACGTTCGTTAAAATCCTTTTACGTCTTAATTGTATATTGAACTAGCGGTCCGCCCCGGCTTCGCTGGTGGTACATGTTTACGCTTTCTCTCTATGAGAACTATCCTCGTTCTTCAAGGAATATTATAAAAAAATAATTAACGAAATCGGTTCAGCCATTCTCGAATTTTGCGCTGACATATGGCAATTCATTTTTATTATATATAGTAGATAACATAATTCCATAATTAACTATAATCCATACTATATTATTAATATTATAAATGCGAAAGTAACTCTGTCTGTCTGTCTGTTACTCAATCACGCCTTAACTACTGAACCAATTTGCATGAAATTTGGTATAGAGATATTTTGACACCCGAGAAAGGACACAGGATAGGTTTTATCCCGGAAATCCTACGGGAACGGGTTTTTCTTTGAAAACCCGGGCGAAGCCGCGGGCGGAAAACTAGTTTAATCTATAATATAAAAATGAATCCCAAAATGTGTTGGTAAGCGCATAACTTGAGAACGGCTGAACCGATTTCGATAATTCTTTTTTTATTAAGTATATTCCTTGAAGTACGAGGATGGTTCTTATGTAGAGAAAACGTAAATATGTACCACGGGCGAAGCCGGGGCGGACCGCTAGTATATGATATAGGTACAATGCATCTTAAACAAGGAATACGAACATCATCATCCTCAACAATATTTATGTTCCCACTGCTGGGACGCGGGCCTCCTATGAGGGTAGATGCCATAATCCACCACGCTGGCCAATTGCAGGTTAGCAGATGTCACATGTCTTCGATCTTTTGATGTTCGATATGGCGGTTTTCTCACGATGTTTTTTACCTTTACTTTTTCGAGTTGTGGTTATATTTAATAATTATTTGCTTCTATATTCTTTACATATTTTCCCTTGACTACGCGGGGAAGCTGCTGCGTGGAAAGCTAGTAGTCACCTATACGATAAATTGCATCCTTATTCTTATATAATAGATACACGAACACACATTCATGATTTAAATACACGTCTTCTCTTTATATCCAGTACATCAAAAGACCCATTTTACTTTCAATGAAAATATTTTCCGTAAACCATCTACTAAGGATTTCCAAAGAAGAATGAAGTATTGCATAATTCAAGGAGAACTTCGTCGCGATAAGTGAAACAGTAGCGATGTTTAGAGCTTATTTTAGTACCGAGAAAGAAATTTATTCCACTTAGCTAACATCTGTACGTGTTTATTTTTTCACTTAGTCTTACGTGATTTTTGTTTTTATGTTATCCTGAATTACCTACTGTTGTACATTTCGGGAAGAGACACAGAAATATTATATGAGTATTATATTATATATTATTTTTGTATATTCGTGGTGTCAGTCATGACGTGGTACAAGAGCAGAATTGAAAATGTTTGTGTCTTTTAGATGATTCGAAAGTAGAGAAGCATATACATATAAGATTAGCATAGACTGAGGACTTTACACTTACCCTTTCTTGGCATTCATATCTAAGCCTAAGCAATTAAATTGAAGATCTAATTAACTAGATAAAAGCTATTTCTATTTCTGTACCAAATTAAATCCAAATCGGTTTGGTGGTTGAGGCATAAAGAAGAGGTAGACAGACCGAGTTACTTTCGCATATATTTTTATTTTAGCTAGGCTAACTTAACCTGAAAGTTATAATCGACAAAAACCTACAGGAATAATTATGATCGTTAACTTACCTACTCTTTTTTACAATAAATGTTTTTCAAATCATAGTTGATCAATTATGACCCGATTCCCGCCCAACTTTGCTAGAAAATTGAAACATTAAAGGCTGTTTCCAAGAAAACTCGTTAACCTATAACAAATTAATTATAAAAACGATTAACGCAGACTAATAAAACCATTGTAAGAAATAATTTAATCAGATCGTTTTCGTAAAAACGCAATCCTATTTTTTATCGGGAAATTAACCTGTCATGACACAGTGTTTTTAGTTTAATTAATTGTTTCTTGTAGATTTTTAATTATTTCAAAATAAATGGGTAGGATTTGCTTCACACATTAGATTTGTTTCACACATTCATTCAATTCAATCATGAGCCTTTATCATGTGACTAGCTTTCCGCCCGCGGCTTCGCCCGCGTTTTCAAAGGAAAACCCGCATAGTTCCTGTTCCCGTGGGATTTCCGGGATAAAACTTATCATATGTGTTAATCCAAGTTACTCTCTATATGTGTGCTAAATTTCATTGTAATCGGTTTAGTAGTATTTGCGTGAAAGAGTAACAAACACACACACACATCCTCACAAACTTTCGCATATATAATATTAGTAGGATACCTATCAATTTTTTTGTAGATTGTTGCAGGTTTTATAAAATATGCATTAATCACATTATTTCTAGTGATCAATATAGTGATAAAATAATAGAAACAATTAAAACATAATTATCATAGAAACCAACGTGATTTAAGAGAGTAAAAAACAGATAATTTTTTTAACAAAATATATAGTTACCTACATTTTTAGTAGTTCTTTGAATACACTTTGGGATAAACTTAAAATTTATGCCTTTAATATAATACCATGTTTTCCAATAATATGTTATGCCAATTTCGAAGATACAGTCTGCTTTTGAATTTGATTTACGAAGGATATAAATCAACTAATATCTAGAATAGAAGGGCAGATATTGTATGAAATTCTGCTTGTTAAGGGTTTTCTAAAAGTTATTTATTGTTGTGTGAATTAAAATAAGGAGCCATTTAGTTTTATTTTTTATTTCTCACTTTCAAAAACTGCGTCTTCAACATTCTATAATCTATTGTTGTGTACGGTAAGCATTAAAATTTTATGTGTTAATTTCAACTCTTCGCTTAGTTTAACATACTATGGTTTAACCAAACCATCTAAAAAAATACGTGTGGCACTCGAGGACTGCCGCGGTAAAGCTAATGGCATAGCAATTAGCATCGCATCCACTGACAGACATGTGTCGCATCGCTGTGCCGGTCGGAGTGGGGGGTGTTAGGTATTTTCGTTACGGAATTTTTACATTCGGTCGCCGCGCTCAAGGCTTGCGATAGAAGCTATGCAATAGCTTAAAAGGAAAATCACTTTTAATTATTATAGATTCCTGCTATAAATCAATAGTTATTTATTCGATATCTTAGAATAAGGTCACAGTATAGAATTAAAAGATACTATAATTATATTTTCATGAAAGATTAACCAGTTTAATACGCTGATATTACATTTTAAAATATCGTACCTATTATTCGACTATTTCATTCACAAAAGCTGTAATTAATGCTAGTACCGTTTCTATTTTATAATTTAATGCTCATTTTCCTGTTTCATTCAAAGGAAGTGTTCATTTAGTAACAACAAAAGATTAAAAACGCGATTCAATCATTATATTATTATTTTTGGACGAATTTAATTTAGAAACCTGTTTTCATTTTTATGTGATTAACAATAGACAATTTTATAATTAACTAGCGGTATATTTTAACGTTTCCTCTCCATAAGAACCATCCTCGTGCTTCAAGGAATATTATAAAAAAGTATTAACGAAATCGGTTCAGCCGTTCTCGGGTTATGCGATAACCAACACATTTTGCGATTCATTGTTATATTATAGATAGATACAATTATTTTAAGTGTGTAATATTTTACAATCGTTCAATTCTCAGAAAAAAAAACTATGAAAATAAATATCGAAAGGTTATTAAAATATGTCATACATCAAAACATTGATCCCAACTTACTTTTAATGTAACTATCGAAAAATTCACAATAACCTTAAAAAAATATTATTTTAATTTCTCTAAAAAACTCTTTAAAATTACCATAAACCCCATAAAAACGTTCAAATAAACACCCCATCTTAACCAAGAGCTTATCCCCTTTCCCGGTTCATTACCTTGTGATCCATTTCAGGATATTTTCATAATTCACACTGACATAAGCCTGGGCATTTAGTGGATTAATAGACCACCATAATTCCGTCTTTCAACGCGAATTTTGGTGTAATTTTATCTGATAAATTCGCTGAAGGGATGTTCGTATGTGCCTGATTAATTATATGATAGCTGCAGTAAGCTATGGTGGCAGTGTTAGGGACAGATAAATAACATAGACATACATTTAATATTTTATCTATACTTAAATGATAAAGCTGAAGAGTTTGTTTGTTTGAACCCGCTTATCTTTTTGACTGACTGGTTGGCTTGGTTGGTAGTGGCCCTGCCTTCCAAGCCAGAGGTCGTAGGTTCGTTTCCCACCCGGGGTAAATATTTGTTTGATGAAAATAGATGTTTGCTCTGTGTCTGGATGTTAATTATCTATATTTGTATTTATTGCACGCCTCATAAGCGAAGCGTTGAGGTGGGTACTACTGTCACTTCGCGCAAAACATCTGATTTTTCAAACTTAAAATGTCTCTATGTATCATACATTGCACTTGTAAGATAATACATACACACACATATTAAGAAAAAAACACTATTTTTAACGTTCATGATATTTTTGATGTCATTTTTGTTATTTAAACTAGTTAAAAAACAGTTTAAAAAAGTTCTGTCTTGGACGTCCGTGTGTCTGTATGTGCGGATCCTTTTTCTTGTTAACACGATAGCGACCGAAATACTTTACTAATCGAGTCTTTATTTTTCTCTTACGCTTGAGTATGCTCAGGAATAGAACCCTTTCATTTTTCAGGGTCTGATTCGATGTGGTTTAATTGTTATTAAATAAACAAAAATAATAATTAATAAATATTTATTAAAAAAAATTATGAGGCGTGCACTTTTGGATTTTCCAAATTATTTAAAATTATATATGTATGTTTATCAGCCATCTGGTTTCCATAACACAAGCGAAAGCTTAATATGGGATCAGATTGTGCCATGTGTGAAAATTGTCCTGAAATATTTATCTCTTCGCGCTAAATTCTTTCGGTGTTAGATAGCCTATTTATCGAGGAAGGTTGTAGGCTAATATCATCACGCTAAGACCAACAGGAACAGAGCTCTGCGAGTAAAACCGCGTGGTACGGCTGTCCACTGTAAAATTGGCATACATTAAGAAAGGAAATACATTCTACCACCAAGAGCATAAAAAAGGGGATGAAAATGTGTACCCATTTTTATCAACATGCGTGGTAAGCTGCAGACACAGTTTACCTAATTATCACTACATAGTATAAAACAAAGTTGCTTTCTCTGTCTCTATGTCTCTTTGTATGCTTAAGTCTTTAAAACTACGCAACGGATTTTGATGCGTAGTTTTTTTTTAATAGATAGAGTGATTCAAGAGGAAGGTTTAGGAAGGTTTTTTAATTTATTCGGTTTTAGATAAAGCGGGCGAAGCCGCGGGTGGTAAGCTAGTAATATTATAAATCAAATCATATCTACAAAAGATGCTCTACCAAGATGGACACTTAAGATTTTAATCCATGGCTTAATCAGAAACTGAGTTAAAGTAGTTTATTAACAAAACTTATTTAATCAAACCCCGCTCCCAGATTAACTCCAGAAACAACAGAGAATCTACCGTAACTACTTAATTGATTTACAGACATACAAATTAACAAACACAAGATTAAAATTCAAAGCAAGATTGAATAATCGCTAAGAAAAATAGTCGTCTATTTTTATATTCGTTTATATGTATAGAAAGTTATCTATACTATCTATACTAATATTATAAAGAGGAAAGGTTTGTATGTATGTATAGTTTTCACGCATAAACTACTGGACCGATTTTGATGAAATTTAGCACAGATAATCTTGAGACCCTGAGAAAGAACATAGGCTACTTTTTATTGCGAAATATGTACCACGGGCGAAGCCGGGGCGGACCGCTAGTTTAATTAATAAGTAGGTAATTTAGTACAATTCATTTCCATAATATAATCAACAGGATACGATAACTCGTTCCAAAAATATTTTTGTTTTTACCTTTCACGATATTTCAGCAATACCCTTATCTTTTTAATCACTTTTTATAAGAAAAAATAATTATTTTATAACTAACCTATTTAAAAGAAGATTAATAGACCTTTAAAAGAAGATTAATAGACATTCGTAACATTTATAAATAAACTCATATATTTAGTCAAAACATAATATTATTATCGGAAATAAGTATAACACAGTTTCGTATTTTCACGCACTACTGCAGTCTAGGAACATCGGATTTTGCATAGAGATAGTTTATAGCCCATATAGTGACATAATCCAGATTTTAACCAGGAAAAATGCGTGCTACCGTAAAAGCATGAATTTACTAACAATGTCCATTTTGTAAATATCTGAATAAAATTCGTAGTAAAATGTTGTTTAATATAAATCGCTAAAGGTCTTTTATGTCTTTATTATTTACTATAGCTTTCCGCCCGCGGCTTCGACTTAGTAATCAAAAGAAATCCCGCGTAATTTCCGTTGACGTGGAATTTCCGGGATTAAACTATGTCCTTTCAGGTCTCAAGCTATCCCTCTAGTATATTTCATCTAAATCGATTCAGTGGTATGGCGTAGAGAAGAGACAGACAGGCAGAGCTACTTTCACCTTTATAATATTGGTTAGGATTGTCAATTGATGATGATAAATTAATTAAAAAAGTCAAGAAACTCTTTTAATTCGGCAAATTGTAAACCGCTGTAATTGTTTTAACAGCAAATGATTTTCGAGACGGTCGAATCTGTTCTTTTTTTTCAAGCTGTCATCCACAGAACTTCTCAAACGTAAAAACGAATACTGAACGAGTATTTCAATTTAATTTGTGGCCAAATACTGCTAAATAATAATACTTAAATTAGCAATAGTTTGTGATTTCGATAATTCAACAATATTCTACATTCAGAAAGGAAAAAAAAACTATATGAATGTATTAGGTAACTCACATGGTGAGAACTTACGAGAATACACTAGCAAAAATGAAAATAGGGCATACAATATACATAACGGTGCATTTACATCAAACGAGTTCATTCTAACCCAACTGTGTCAAATACTTTTAGTTTGTTTAAAATTTTATCCAAATTTGACGCAGATGGACCGGGGACGTAAATAGTATCTCATACATCAGATATCTTTTATTATTTCCTAAGTTCTCTATTTTAGAGAGAAGTACAATTCTTGTATTTAATGCTCAAAATCTTCTATCACTACGAATAAACCACATAAACAACATTGTTGATCCAAAAATAGAAACTTTTCATTAACAAATACATGTGTTCACAAACACCATACAATTTTTGGCACATCAAAAAACACAGCAATGATTTTGATATGGGTAACTGCCGTCAAAGCGTCACTTATTTTTTCCGCTCACTTACGTAGAAGATTGATAGGACAGGTATTCAATGTCCTTTTCACTTGGTGTAATAACTACATAGTTTAAACAAAGTCTGTGTTTCTGTATGCTTAGATCTTTAAAATAACGTAAAAGATTTTGATGAGGTTTTTTCTATAGATAGATTAGTTATTGTGGAAGGTTCTAGTATATTATAATTTGACTAGCTTTCTGCACGCGGCTTCGCCCACGTTTTCAAAGAAAAACCCGCATAGTTCCCGTTCCCGCGGGATTTCCGGGATAAAAATCCTATGTGTTAATCCCAGTTACCATCTATATGTGTGCTAAATTTCATTGTAATCGGTTCAGTAGTATTTGCGTGAAAGAGTAACAAACACACACACATCCTCAAAAACTTTCGCATTTATAATATTAGTAGGAAGGATAGGATAAATTTAGGCAAAGGGGGGCGAAGCCGCAGACGGAAAGCTAGTTACTACTAGAGATTAAAAATACACATTTTCATTATCTACTTTTATTTAAGACTAGCTTTCCGCCTGCGGCTTCGCCCGCTTTGTCTAAAACATAATAAATTATATACTAAAACCTTCCTCTTGAATCACTCTATCTATTAAAAAAAACCGCATCAAAATCCGTTGCGTAGTTTTAAAGATTTAAGCATACATAGGGTCATAGGGACAGAGAAAGCGACTTTGTTTTATACTATGTAGTGAATTAAAACTAGTACCTTTTACTAATCAAATCTCAAAGCTATACGAAACTTAAAAAAACAATCAGATATTAGATATTTGATAGGTAGATTGGAATAATGTTTAGTTATGTAATTTAAAACTATCAGAAAGCTCAAAATTATCCTAGTTTTATAGGCGTATTACCCGTGGTTCCCCCGCTATGTCCCCCTGTGGGTCTACGGGTAATATATTTTCCCCGTGGACCCACTGCTATAGAATGATATGACAGTGGGTCTACGGGCACTGGGAATAAAAGTACTTTTTACCCGTGGTCCCCCGCTACCATGCTCTGACCATTATAGAAACGGGATTATTATATTATGTGCGCTTCCTGGTTTATGTCCTGCGTAATTATTTCGACTTATCCATTGGTTTCGGATAGTTTCAGTTGCGGATATCAGATTTAACTTAAATCTATATTAATATTGTAAAGTTGAAAATTTATTTTCCAAACTGCAATACAACATATAAATACAAAATATACGAAACTAGCTGACCCGACATGGCCGATATTTTTTCGCATTTGCTTATTTTTTTGGCGCATAATTATTTTTCATTCGAATTTTTCTTTAATAATATCCTTGTCCTGACAATAACAACAGTTCAAAATAAGAATTATCGAAACCGGTCGAGCCGAACGCGCTTGATGCCGTGACCAGGAGAAATAAGGATTCATTTTCACATAAAAGGATATAGAGACGATAACCTTTAAATTTTTTTTTATATCATACACACATTGAATGAATTTTGTAAACATTATTTTCTGTATGAGATTAGAGGTACATTTTGGCACCAAAATCCTTAACTTTTCTTTATTTTTTTAATTCTGATGCACACACACCTCACACCACTTATACGTAAAATTGTGACAAGCTGTTTTTTCTTTGCGGCGTGCCAAAGAAATATACATACACTAGCTTTCCGTCCGCCTTTTCAAAGAAAAACCC
The DNA here is from genome assembly GCF_061535395.1 of Colias eurytheme. Classification (NCBI taxonomy): domain Eukaryota; kingdom Metazoa; phylum Arthropoda; class Insecta; order Lepidoptera; family Pieridae; genus Colias; species Colias eurytheme. The sequence goes on along the minus strand of NC_142999.1, from coordinate 2,712,267 downwards.
GCATAGTCCCCGTTCCCGTGGGATTTCCGGGATAAAACCTATCCTATATTCGAATCCAATTTACCCTCTATATGTGTGCAAAATTTCATAGTTATTGGTGTCATGTAAAGAGTAACAAATATACACACCTACACAATAATCCATCCTCACAAACTTTCGCATTTATAATATTAGTAGGAAGTAGGATAGAGTAGAGAAAATCATAATCTTTCTTCTGTCGCAGTCGGGTAAATAACAAAACCAATTATTGTATTTTTTTATTTTACTACCTAAACTATCCGAAACCAATGGATAAGTCGAAATAATTACGCAGGACATAAACCAGGAAGTGCACATAATATAATAATCCTGTTTCTATAATGGTCCAGAGCATGGTAGCGGGGGACCACGGGTAAAAAGTACTTTTATTCCCAGTGCCCGTAGACCCACTGTCATATCATTCTATAGCAGAGGGTCCACGGGGAAAAAATATTACCCGTAGACCCACAGTGGGACATAGCGGGGGGACCACGGGTAATACGCCGTTTTATACAACCACAATTTTATCTTCGAAGACTCCGAAACGGCCTCTATCTTTGTCATGGCCAAGGCCAATAGTTGATCACTATTTGTCCCTAAAGAATAATGTACAGAGAAACAGATTAAAAATTAATTTACCCTTATCCACAAGGGAATGTGAGATTTATATTATCTTTCATTGACCTAGTTGACTTTCGCTAGTAATCCTAAGTCTCTACATCAAGCTATTTCTATTTCTGATAGCAATTTGTCTCTACAAATTTCTATCAGAAATAGAAATAGCTTGATGTAGTTTTTCAAAATGCTTGGAGTTTAGAAACATATTTACCTGATCCTGATAGCTAATACTTATTCAGAAAATAATTACGAGAGAATTGAAATCGTATAAAATGTCCTAAATATTGATTACCCAGCTTGACTTGGACTTGTTAATTTGGATCTATATTCTAGGTGTGTATTGTAAGGGCGGCCGTACACGGACCGCTTCAAGCAGTTGAGATCGACGGCTTGAAGCCGCGACCGCGCGGTGAACTATAGACCTTCATTCACCGCCGTACACATGACTGCTCGAGCCGTCGCGACCGCTTCAAGCCGTCAACTGCATGACGAAATTCCACCGTGCCGTCGAAGGCTCGCGAGCGGTCATGAGGCATACACTGACTGCTCGAGCCGTTGACTGCGCTAGATTTAGAGCTGCCCGTATACGGCCACTCTGAATTATCTGTGAAAATAAAAATAGACTACATTACCTTTCACATTATTTTGTACATATTTTTATGGGGCCAATTTAACGGATTTGAAACATGATTTATAAATTATAGGTATTATTTTAATACCGATCGACGTATTAAACAATCTTTTACAACGTACCTGAAAAATCCGTAACAATTCTTTCATTTATAGCTGTTTTCCTCTATATAACCGATTATATACCTACCTATAACATATTATACATTAGAATAATTGCTATAATTGTTTGTAATATCGGAAATATCTCGACATCAATTGCCCCTTTTCAATCCCCGGCTGATTGAGTGTGGTTAAGTCATAATTAACTGTCATTTACAATAGCTTACATAATCATATTCATATCGTAATATTATTTGGAATATGTAAATTATGTTCATGTTGATAACCAAAACATCACTGAACACTTTGAACAATATTTTAGTTATTTCTGTAGACATTTACATTTTACATTAATTGTATTTTCTTCGGATTTTTTGAGATTACCTGTTTTAATTTAAACATGTTAAAAATTATATTTTGTGAAAAATACATTTAAACTTAATACAATTAAACTTTGATTAATTTTTTGTTATGCAATTAAAACTAAAGTACTTTTTGCTAGTAGACACGCCATAAATAAAACAATTATTGAGTCCATTGGCTTTCAGTTTAGGAAAATATAGTAGGGTTCTTAAAAAAATATCTTTCTGCGTTACAAATTTTAGGGTGTCGAGACCTATACAATCAATGTTTTTTTTTTGTTATCTTTTAATTACTATGATCGGTTTATCCATTTTCACTTTGTGCGACCTATAAAAATGTTGTTATTTTATAATCTATTCGATATACCACTGAGTTTGATGGAATTTTAAACGATGTATGTGTCACAGAAAATAGACAAACTCAATTAACACAACAAAAATATGAAGCCATGACTTTTATTGTTTCGATCTCAGATGCTAATCCTCATCATGAGGTTAAAAGCTGTGTAACTGTTGGTGTCATAGTCAAACCCCGAAGCTTGGGCACTCGTAGGTTGGACTGGTCAAACGTCAGGTCTAGCATAATGACTTTGTCAAAGCCGAAATAAATGTAATATTTCGGCCTTTTAGGTACCACAGAATACATAATAGTAGCTAAACGCTACAGAGCGGACACTCTCCGCCTCCCGCCAAAATTAAACACTTACCTCACCCCGCGCGATCGTGATTAAAATGGGCCACATTTTTCTGCAAGGACGATACGCAACGAAGATTGACAACATTAATCAAATTGACTTAAAGTAATTTTATTATTTTGGATTTGTGATTATCGTTTTTCGTAGAAAATGTGTATATATTGTGCTGTTTACGGATGTATTTCATCAGAAAAACGCGATTCTTTTCTACGCTAGTCACAAATGTGCCAACCATAAAGCGTTAACACACACATTTGCAGTCTCTACAGTGGGACTGTCAAAACGATAATTTTGTATGGAGTGTCCGGGGTGTGCTTTTTACTAAACAATTTTCGCCAGTCGTTGTCTAGTTGAGGCGTCTTATGCGCCGCGTGCGATATCTATATGCTACGTTCGCCTACGCCCGAGACTGCTGCTGACTTCAGTCAAAGGGTGAAATTCAAATGTATTTCGAGGATTGACCGATGGCTTTTGCCAAACCTAAGATAAACTAGTCCTTTCGCGGAGAATCTCTCCGCGAAAGGACTAGTTTATCTTAGTTGGAGACTTAGTTTATCGTGTTTTGGGGATTTGACTATTACATTGCGACAAATAGGAGCAGAGCATTAATGAAGGATGTTACCGATTTGAGTACACTTTCTGACACTTTCTATTAAAGGTTTCCACGAGTATAGATTTCGCTAACACAGCTAGTATGTATACTAATATATTTTCCATTGAGCTCAAAGTTAAATGAAAGTAATTGCAGCAAAATCTACAAAGACATTATCTCCAAGAATGACCTCTCTGGCAAAATCTATAAGATCCTGCACCTGCTTAAAATTCTGGCGACACCTCGATTAGAATCTCAGATCGGAGTTGTTGAAAAGAGCTGTATTGGACGTTTAGTGTAGTTTAAAGGCTGCATAGAATCGAACATAGAATTAATGTAACAAACATAATGACAATGTGCTGTTCTAGGCGTAGATATTGCAAGTTTTGGTCACATCACTGCAATCTAACAAATAATTAATGTAGGTATACAAGTGGTCCGCCCCAGCTTCGCCCGTGGTACATATTTCGCAATAAAAGGTAGCCCATGTCCTTTCTCGGGTATCAAAATATCTCCATACCAAATTTTATGCAAATTGGTTCAGTAGTTTAGGCGTGATTGAGTAACAGACAGACAGAGTTACTTTCGCATTTATAATATTAGTAAGGATTCTATGGGTCTGTTGAAGGCGTAGATAATATGACAAGTATGCCAAGCTTATTATTTTTTTTTGAGATGATTGAATTTGATGATGAACATGCTGATTTAATAATGATAATATTTATATCTTTCACCGTTGGAATTGTACGTGATGTGAGCATGATAAAGGCAACCACTAAATTCTATTAAGCTGGAATCTATAGAAATGTCTTGAACTCGATCATATCGTATTAATTTATAATTAGTTAATAAGAGATAAGAAATAATTTGGAAAATCCAAAAGTGCACGCCTCATAATTTTTTTTTAATAAATATTTATTAATTATTATTTTTGTTTATTTAATAACAATTAAACCACATCGAATCAGACCCTGAAAAATGAAAGGGTTCTATTCCTGAGCATACTCAAGCGTAAGAGAAAAAAAAAGACTCGATTAGTAAAGTATTTCGGTCGCTATCGTGTTAACAAGAAAAAGGATCCGCACATACAGACACACGGACGTCCAAGACAGAACTTTTTTAAACTGTTTTTTAACTAGTTTAAATAACAAAAATGACATCAAAAATATCATGAACGTTAAAAATAGTGTTTTTTCTTAATATGTGTGTGTATAGTATTATCTTACAAGTGCAATGTATGATACATAAAGACATTTTAAGTTTGAAAAATCAGATGTTTTGCGCGAAGTGACAGTAGTACCCACCTCAACGCTTCGCTTATGAGGCGTGCAAAATACTCTAATTTAAATAAAATATAATATAAAAGTAACATAACGTCATCACGTGTTATGTTTTCGCTTTTCTATAGAAATAATTATTAATGATTATTCGTTCATTTGTTATTAATTATTCATTATAATAGACTTGAATAATCACATTGTAAATTACGCCATGATTAATCGGCTTAATTATTGTTACATATTGTATACACACCTGTGAAGTTACACGCTTTCAAAGTAAATAGATGCTAAACTCCTACTAATATTATAAATGCGAAAGTTTCTACGTTTGTTTGTTACTCCTTTACGCAAAAACTGGTGAACCGATTATCATGAAATTTGGCACACACATAGGATTTCATTAACATACCGGATACTTTTTATCCGGAAATCCAACAGGAACGGGAACGATACGGGTTTTCCTTTGAACACGAAGGCGAAGCTGCGGGCGAAAACCTAGTCATAATTTATAATCCTGCAAAATAAATAAAGAAAAATCATTTAATACCGATCAACTAAATTTAATACTGTTTATTTATAATCTGTATGTTTGTAATTGGATCCATATTTTATGATTGCGAGTTACGCTACCGCTACGCTGTTTTTTATATATGTAGGTTTTAATTACTTATCTCAAACAGTATTTTAAAAATAGATAGATAGCGTCGTGCCAACTGTGTTATAGTTTAGGGCACGTTTAGAAATAGAAGTAGGTATACAAAATCTTATATATAAAAATGAATCGCAAAATGTGTTGGTAAGCGCATAACTCGAGAACGGCTGAACCGATTTCGATAATTCTTTTTTTATTATATTCCTTGAAGTACGAGGATGGTTCTTATGTAGAGAAAACGTAAACATGTACCACGGGCGAAGCCGGGGCGGACCGCTAGTTTCATATAAATCCTTTTTTATCTATCGATAATGTGTTCGTAGGTATGGGTTCAACTTAGCTAATGTTGAAGTCGATAAGACGACGATTTTCTTATGAAATAGTTCTCACGTACAAATTGCGTGAAAAGAAAAAGGATGCAAAATCGATACATAAACTGAAAAATTATTAAGCTATTTCAGTAAAATTATGCCAAACCATTCTACCTGATGACATTGAATATTATCTCAGCCTGTCAGGTTTAATCCCCGATTATTTTTTTCAGGAAAGTAAATTTGAGGTTCATGATAATGAGGGTATTTCGCGCTTCGTTGCTTGATATGTTTACCGCTTAGTTAAGCTTTTACCCTTTGTGGGACGGTTTTATTTACCTTTCATTCTTGTCTTGATTGCAAGATGGTTTCTTTTTGGCGCGAAAACGTTTAAATATAGGGAAAAGTGTTATGGAACATTGCGGGTGGACGTGGCTAGGCGTTGCCCTGGTATGGCGAAATGACGCAGGTTCGTATCCTGCTTCGTAATCGATTATTTTTTAATTTGTCATTTATAAAGCACTAGAGGTCCGCCCCGGCTTCGCCCGTGGTACATATTTCGCAATAAAAGGTAGCCTATGTCCTTTCTCGGGTATCAAAATATCTCCATACCAAATTTCATGCAAATTGGTTCAGTAGTTTAGGCGTGATTGAGTAACAGACAGACAGACAGAGTTACTTTCGCATTTATAATATTAGTATGGATTCTAATTCCTTATTTAACTAAATATCAACTTACTTAATTGATTAACATTATTTATTCATCACTGTAGTGTATCTATGAAATAGATATATACATTGTCTCACGTACACCAGTGGTGGGGATAGCTTATAGCTGTCATTAGTCAGTCAACGGCCGATGCCGGACTGGAATGGACGTGTTCCCGCACTATTGAGTGTAGTGGTGAGCCAGTGCAATTCTACATATATACGTACTGTAAGCACAGTACAAGTGGCGACGAGATAAAAGGTCAGTGTTACAATATTATAAAAAGTACGCGTGCAGGAAAAAGTTTTAAGAAATTTCATAAAAAAGGGAGAGGGTATGTAGTAACATACCAGAATTCATTTTGAAATGTTAAAGACAGAATAACCGTTACGTCCGTTGGTTCATATTAAATACAAATGCAATTTCAATCTTATCCGAAATCCTTCACAAGTTAAAATAGAACGACAAAATAAAAATAAAATCTTTCGAATTTTAATCTAGTAATTATTAGAATACGCAGTTATTTTGGTTTGAATAATTTATTTGAGTTTAAGTAATTTATTATTTTTGTAATTTGCTCACATGATGGCATAATATAATGTAATCAGTAAAGGTTAAATTTCTTGTTATTTTGAGTTAATTATTCGATACCTATATCTCACATTGAGGAAAACTAGTTTAGAGGCTTCTGTGATAATAGATATTTAACGAACAGTAGGTACCGTGTTTAGGTTGTTGGAAAATAATTACTCACTCACTATTTAATAGCGCTTATTTGTTCCACTCGGAAGGAGAAAAAATAAGTATAAACTTACTATGTACACACTGAATTCATAATACACTTATTAGTAATTAAACAATAAATGCTGATAAAAATAAATGGACCCGCATTCAAGGAATAAGAACGAACGATTTTAAATTTAAACAGAATTAAACTGTATTGAAAAATTTTAGAACTACCCGCACATTAATGAATATTTTAGCCGCAGAACGCATACAATGCTTATACCGCGACTCGTTTAAATGCGAATATGAATATGAAATAAAATATTTAAATATACTTGTTTGAGTAATGTATGTACATAATATTATGATAAAAAAAATGCATACACTAAATACTGTGTGTTAGCCACACCTAGTTTTAGTGGCAAACTATTTAAGTGTCTTAACGTTTCACGACTGCTATACATATTTATCGTGAACAGCATCGACCAACCTACATATACTACTGCAAGGATTTATATCTTTAATCAATTTCATTAAAATTAGAAATTAATGTTTAAAATGTCGTTAGACTATAAATATTAAATACGTAGGTTAGGTTAGGTAAATTGATATATCCATGTTTGTTTAATGCATAACATTTATCCACAATATAAATACAAGTGGTAACTTGTAGTAATTACCAAGATGTGACAAAGTATTTTGGACTCACAACCGTCATTGTTATAATTTTATATTATTATGACATTACATGTAAATTGAGCGGCGAAGCGTGGGACGACCTCCCACAAGATGGACAGACGACCTGGTTAGAGTGGCCGGGAGTCACTGGATGCAGGCCGTCCAGCAGTGGACGTTCCATGGCTGAAACGACGACGACGAGTAAACTCGTTTGTATTTCATATTCTATTTGAAATGATAGATGGACTTCCATTATATTGGATGTAATGACTTCCATTAAATTGGAAGTATGGACTTCCATTAAATTGGATATAATGACTTCCATTAAATTGGTAGTATGGACTTCCTTTAAATAGGAGGTTGGGACTTCCTTTGAATAGGAGGTATTGATTCCCTATATATAGGAGGTATGAAAGAAAGAAAGAAAGATGACTTCCTTTAAATAGGAGGTAGGGACTTCCTTTGAATAGGAGGTATTGATTCCCTATATATAGGAGGTATGAAATAAAGAAAGAAAGATGACTTCCTTTAAATAGGAGGTAGGGACTTCCTTTGAATAGGAGGTACTGACTTCTTTTAAATAGGAGGTATTGATTTCCTTTAAATAGAAGGTCTGGACTTTCTTTAAATAGGAGGTATCGATTTCCTTTTAAAAGGAGGTATGGATTTCCCTTGAATAGGAGAAATTGACATTCCTTAAATGGGAGGTGTGCCATCGGGACGAGGCTACTTTACATTCGAACGTTTTCAATGGGAAAATGTATCCAACAGTAATTCTACGTGTCACTCTTTGGTTGGTGCCAAAGGTAAGGTGTCGAGGTCGACAAGTGCCAGCAGGCCGGCAACTTCACCTTGCGCAGCACGGATGGCGCTGCCGCTCTCACCACCGCTTCGAACGCCATGTCATCGCGTCGAGCACCGCAGGAGTCGAGCTTCGAGCGTCATGCATCGAGTATCATTCGTTGATACGCAACACGATATCCTAGGTACCGTGACATCACATCTGGGTCCGCGACACCATGCCCGGTGTCCGCTACCACGTCGAGCAACGTGTCAACACACCCAGCCAGTGCTCATCGGAATCCAGGGTGACGTGTAACTGGGTGACTGGTACCAAACTAATCTGTATTGCAATCATTCACATAAAACGGTCAGTAGATAATATAATTTCACATTGAGTGTGTAATTAGAAAAATAAAGTAAGTTTTCAAACTGTAGTAACTTCACAATGATGGTTATACTGAACAGATTTTGTTGTAGGTTGAAACGTACATAACCAGTGTGTAGTTAAATCTTATTACATTAAATTTAACCCAACGTTTTACGTAGTTATATAATTATTATCTCGTGTTATATTACTAGTAGTTTGGAACCTACTGATGTTCTACATCAGTAATTCATGATATTTCAAAAAATAAATCCTGTGGCGTAAGCACGTCTTTCATATTAATTACACGAAAAAAAGGAGGAATAAATACTCAAATTATGACCAGATATCAGAATAAACTATATTAGCAACGTGTAAAGTTTATACTGCAAAAATAGTTTAAATTCTAGAAATTACAATCTACCTTCATAAATACCAGACAATTTTAAACAACTACCTATAAATATATTGCAGACAGGGTTGATAAATTGGTTAATAATTAAAAAACAATCCTGTGACGTTATAAATAAAAAAATATAATAATTGATAAATAATAAATTAATTATTGACATCATATTGGACGTACATTTGCAATAATAATATTATTAGAGTAATTTCGTTATGTATCGAAATAACAGTAATTAGTGTTGTGTGACATACCTACCTAATATTGTTTCATGTAATTTTAAATATGTATAAATAATTTCTCGTTCAACTACGAGTAGAAGGATTAAGAATCTTATAACTTGTATATAGGTAATATCTTTGTAATTACATTCCGCAAATAATGATGATAATATGAATTTAAATATACCTTAACGGTTTTGTAGTTAGCAAGTTAACACTAGCAAAGAAAGACATTGAATTGAACGTAAACGATAAACATTTACTTGTCCATATAATATTATAATGAAAAACCATTTGCGAATTATTTTGAATTGATTTCTTGACTACCCACGTTAGTACTAATAACTAAGTACTAGTACGTACTAGTCGACAGATCTTACCCTTGACAAATCGAAATGACATGCTATGCAAAGACAGCTTTATGACTACTCGAATATCGAAGAAAAGTAATGCGTTAAGTAGTTGCATCAAGAGATTTAATAAGTTTTTCGTAACTTTTAATTAAGGCGTGATCTCCATTTGACTTTAATGTATACTTAATGAAAAAACGTGATGTACAGTGCCTAATTGACTATGAAAAAGAGGCAGGTTTAATTTAATCGAATAGAAGGTAAATCTAAACACTTAATACTCGCATATTTTAATTTAATACTTTCTTATTTACGTCATAATAAAATGTAACAGATAATTACGTGTTTAGATAAGCAGCTGATGGTTAGAATACGTATCTTGAATTGGTTTTTGAAGGTTGTTCATTTATTGTATTGTTTAAGGTAATTTAGAATTCAAACAAAAGGTACTTAGATCTCATGAATGTTTGGGTCTGTTGAAAGATTAAGATATTTAGATTGTTTACTCAATGAATACAAAAATAGCACGGTTATTGGCGTCTACATAATACATAATAATATTATCGTCAGATAAAGTCAATTGGTTTAAAAGAGAAACTGAACACGTTTTTAGTAGGTAATTTTGTAGCTTTAGAATTCAGAACGCAAATCCTAAACATTGAGACATTTGTAGTTTGAGTTATCAATATAAACATGTAGCATTGAATTTGGTGGTGTACAGTGTACACTCATCAGTACGGAATCTTGGCCACTTACAAATTTGCTGATATTAAAAAAAAAAAAAAAAAGAATAAAGTTAATAAGTTTGAAGATAATATGCAGATACTTATGTTAGGTAGTAAAAACATGAAGTTCAATAATAAGTTTTTTCCTATTTTTTGAGCAAGCCGAAATTTGTAAATTTAGATAACAATGTCATATTTTCTATAACTAAAGGAGATTGCCCAAGTGACTATGGCACTTGGTATCGCAATCAAACTTGTTGTGTCAAGATGAAATATAGCTTAATTTGAAGCTTGATGTTGGTACTTTTAGAACGATTAAAGTTTTCTTAAAAAAAATACTTTATCGAGTTTAAACTAACGATGAACGTTAAGTTTTACATTTATTACATAGGTAATATTTTGATTTACAAGACAAATGTGAAAAGTGAATCGTAATAAACATTATTTCAAAATAACGTCAAACAATGCGTCGAACACATTCATTCAACATTCATTTCAAATAGATAGGTATTATGACATATGACGCAGGATGCTTGCAAGAGAGATAGAGATATATATGTGTCAAAACAAAAAACTTTTACTTTTATTTCTATTTATTCGGTATTATTACGACTTAATAGTGATAAATATGATCATTGTAAATGCAAATAGGAATTAACAATATCGCGAATACGTGGCACAACTAAAATTTTGCCGATGCCACCCGTGGTCATTCTCCTTTGTTGAACTGTCGAATCCTACAAAATGTCTAATCATTTTGAAGGACAGACGCTGTTTATAAAATGTTGGATGATGTTATACACTTCTATACAATATTCGTTTGAAAATAGAAAAAAAATTTTTGAAAAGGAAGGGCAGGGGTGGAAGCTAGTACGGAATGAGTTTATCAAGTATCAAACGAGTAGGTTTAATAAGTATGTTCTGATTTTAAGAGTTCTTCATTAACTTAGGTTTCAAAGTTCTATTGGGAATTATTGATTAATAACTTGATAACTGTATAATTCTATAATTTTTCATTATGTGATTATTTGGAGCGAAAGTTAATTAATTTTGAAAAAGGAAGGGATGTAGTGTATCTATGAAATAGATATATACATTGTCTCACGTACACCAGTGGTGGGGATAGCTTATAGCTGTCATTAGTCAGTCAACGGCCGATGCCGGACTGGAATGGACGTGTTCCCGCACTATTGAGTGTAGTGGTGAGCCAGTGCAATTCTACATATATACGTACTGTAAGCACAGTACAATCACACAAGGAGTTTATTCATGGAGTTTATTCAAGGATTTGTTTATTCATTGTTGTTACAATTTAAATAAAAAAAATCCGAAGGTTTAAAAAATATTTTACCACGAATAAGCGTGGGTATTATTTTATCCTTTATCAACAAACGGGAAAAGTTGCTAGTTAATAAACATTTTTATTTTTATTATTGTTTGGCCATATTTATATTATAATATGTTATTATAATAAACAAAATCAACCCAACCCTTTCGGTTACTACGCCAAAGGAATCTAGATGAAATTATTATAGTCTGTATTTTCGTAGTCTGTTAACCTATATGGGCCCTCTTCACAATGAACAGCGTTGGCCCAAGAAATGATCGTCAATGTTGGCCGTTTGACAAAATGAAGTTTGTTACTATGTGGTATTGAGATTTGAATAAGGTATTAAATTAAACATTTCGAATGTTTTAGCGTATTGGTTTAACATTAGGTAATATAATTACTATAAGATGAAAGATATATAAGAAACTAGAGGTCCGCCCCGGCTTCGCCCGTGGTACATATTTCGCAATAAAAGGTAGCCTATGTCCTTTCTTGTGTATCAAAATATCTCCATACCAAATTTCATGCAAATTGGTTCAGTAGTTTAGGCGTGATTGAGTAACAGACAGACAGACAGAGTTACTTTCGCATTTATAATATTATAGTATGGATAATTATTCTGCACAACATTAATTGATTTTAATTACAACTTAGAGAATGAGACAAAGAGACTTTATCCCAAATTGTGTAGTCAAATTAAACCTTTAAAAATTAAAATCTATAAAACTTAGCTCAAATTTAAACTTCAATCAAAGCCATTTACAATTTAACCCAAATTTACAATAGAAGCTTCCTCATTTCAGACACAAATGAAATATTTTCAAACTCATTACAAAATAATTAATTTTATTTTGAATTCAATAAAACCTTATTCTATGGTAAAAGTATAAAACATTTAACAAGCCCAAATTCAACAACTTTCGAATTAATTATCGGAAACTCGAAACCAATTATAACCCAAACAGAATTCTAACTGATGGGGCCGTTATAAAATTAAGCCTATTATTAAAAAACAGGAAATAAAACGCGTTTTCAAAAGGTTTTTAATTTCATGTTAGATTCAATGATAAATAATTATTGTAAACAAAATAGATAAACTCATTAAATTATTATAATATTGTCACCGATCCATGATAAGTGTACAAAGTTGGAATTAAATCTGTGGGTCAAAATCAACGCTATCAAGTTGTTGTAACATGTTACAAACATACGTTAGGGGATACGTTAGCTGAAGTTAATATAAGCGTGTTAAAAGCAAATAATAATCGAACTGCAGAATATTGTCTCGTGTTTTTTTTCTATTGATTTATCCTTCCCAGTCCAGTTCTGTATTCCTGTTGATCCTTTCCTTATCCCGTCCCTCTTAAAAAGCAGGCAAGACATTTGCATAGACCTTTGCAAATGTTCATGGTCAGTGGTGAACGTTTACCATCAGGCGATACCAGCTCGGTTCATCTTAATATTAAGAATCTTTGTTCTTAATCTTTATTAATATTATAAAGCTGAATAGTTTGTTTGAACGCGCTAATCTCGCGAACTACTGGTCCGATTTGAACAATTATTTCGGTGTTAGATAGCCCATTTTTTGAGGAAGGCTATAGGTATATCATCACGCTAAGACCAACAGGAGCGGAGCACTGCGAGTGTTGAATAATACTTGAATACCTAGATGTTCTTCTAGGTATAGACCTCGTTAGGAACAAACTACAAGACTGCCGCTAATAGTTGAACCAGCTGTCGAGCAGATGGCATTTACGTCGTATGGTAGATTAATTAGCGAAAATTGTTCTGTTATTTTGTACGAAATCCTGATTACTTCTGTCTGGATTAAATGATAAAAATTGGTCAAATAATGCCTCCCTAATGATGCGAAAAGCAAAAAGGTGTGCTTTTGTCGCAGAGTACAGCAGATAGTCATATTGATGACACATCGTTATCGTCCTTCATTAAAATTAATTACGTGCTTTAAAACTTTATAAAAGATTTCATAAAGTTATAATACACCTTCATTTTAAAGGCAATACTCAACAAAAAGATACCTTCCGAAGTAAAATATTGTGACGTTAATACATTTTTTCAAGGAAAATGTTCATGACAACATTTTAATAGGACTAACCGGAAGTTACCTTTTCCAATAACAAAAAGATTAATCAAAATGGCTTCACCCACTTGAACATTCTGAGGTAAGAACTCAATAATAAGTACAGTCTCATTAAAAGCCTCCATTTTCGAAGGCAGTTAAAAACAATACGAACCTTAATATTGTGGAATAAGAAGCTGCATCATGAAACTTTTTACAGTGTACAGATATCGTTGAAAAGAAATATACCTAATTAATAAGGAGTGTACCCACTACAACGTTTATACTATACAGATAGACCGTAATAGGAACATGTCAGGATCGAAAAGCAACACAAAATTACGTTATTCTGGTATGATAATTATTTTAAAAATATCTTTAATGTTACATTGTTTTTTTTTTAAAGGAGCAACTACGGAGTTACTTGCCGTTTCTCCTCTGTAGAAACTGCTTTCCGAAGCAGTAGTATATTTTCTATTTTTTGAAGTTTCTAAGTAAACGAAGTTTAGTTGAATACATAAACCTTTGAGTTTGATATGCTCTACTGTGCCTGCTCTAGTATCAATAACGTAACAAAACCATTTAAGTGGTCAATTATTGTTGATGTTCTTTGCATGCCACCTGACGGTTCTGCGGTTTTTGAATTGATAATTGATTTTATGGGTTTCAAAAATCTTATGTCATTTTTCAATCCTTGCTTTAAACTTATTCGTCGAATAATGTATAAAACTACCATTTTAAAACGTATTCTAATTGCCCGTATTTGACAGTTTACTTGACATTTTAATACTATCGTGTAATACTTTATTGGACGGATAAGTTTTAACCAAGCATTGAAAAATCGGCCTTTACACGAAAACATTTAATCAGCAAGCATGATTTGAAACATTCAGTCAAATACTCAATTCAGAAACCGGACGAAATCATCCTTCCTCATTATTTTCCAATACATTTTTTTGCTTGATATTTTCTATTACATCATAGTATGATACGCTATAGTGGGCAGAGTCCTTTACTGTAAGATACAAAGCACCGTAATGCACTTGTACTGCAACATTAGAGAACGTTCTAGCATTCCAGTAACGAGGCTTTAGCGTGACGAGTGGCCTAATGGGCTCCAGAGTGTGCTAATATTTAAACTGTTTCCGTGTGGAATTTAGACGCTATTTATTGTGTAAACGAGGATCTTAATACTGTGAGTGTAATTATTTGGTTCTGCATTATATTGTCTTCTGATACATACGTCCTTTATCTAAATTATTTCTAAGCATTTGGAATTATAATACTATTTATATATTTTAAATAGAGTCTAATACTGTGTATCTAACACTTAGTTCTGCATTGAAATTATACTGTCTTATCTTCTTCTTGTAGTATCCAAATTATTTATTCGAAAATCAAGTCGTAACTTCCTTCTTTTCGTAGCTTATTTTCATGTTTTTTTTTTACTTCTTTAGGAATAACCACAATAGAAAAGCAACAGGGTGGTATTTTTATTCATTTATAAAGTGTTGACTTTAATGCAGTTTCCTCTTGTTCAGTTTTACGAGTATAGTATTATATTATCTGTGGTTTTACTTCACAATATAGAGTTGGAAGTATAACGGTGTTACGGGACAGTATGAGTGTTGGCTTTCTTGCATAGTTAGTGTTGTAATTTATTTTTAACATCCCTCTTCTTTATGATATGGTCAAATTTATACGATTAATTTTGAAGATTTCAATATTTATATTATGGTTTTCAAAAGTAAAATTAATTTATCATCACTTAATAGATAACAATATTGCGAAAGTGCGTTTGTTTTAATTAGGTATATTAATTATTTGCCAAAACAAAGCTATTATGTGGGCTATTTATCACAAGGTTCCATTACTTTTTGACCAAGTCGCGGGCGGAAGCTAGCATGTAAATAAACCAGAGAACCTGTTTCTGAATAGCTGTCATACAGATTTAGAACAGAAATAGAACGAATTGTATAGTGAACTTACCTAACCTTGGGCCTTAGACAAAGTAACAATTAAATAACGATAACGAAGTTAGAAAAGGAAAAATGTATGGGATTGACCACGTGATCTAACGCGGCGTATGCCAATCCCATACATTTTTGCCTTTTCTAACTACGTTATCGTTTTTTAATTGTTACTTTGTCTAAGGCCCCTTACCTAGGAGTAGTCGATTTCAAGTCAAATGTTCAAAGAAATAACCCCTTTATCAAGTTTACCTAACAACTGAATCAACATTCTACCTCAAACGAGCAAACAAAAAGATTCTACATCTTTGGAATCCTTACAATTTCAATATCACTCTCCCGTTTACATGTGAATAACCAAGCTGACACTCACACCGTACTGTAACAGCTTATAAAATAACTATTAATAGTAATTATTCTTTGTAAACTTTTTTATTAAATTGAAATGATATTTTTTTTAGTTATGATATAGATGTATGAAAGGTAGGTATTAAAGGTAACTATTATAGGTAGGTACTAAACAAAATTTCATTGAAATCTGTTTACTCGTTCTTGTCACTAATTCAATTATAAAAATATTGTTTTTATGATATGAAAACGTTTTGTATAAAGCATGGTTTAAATACTTAAAAAAGTATAGGGAAAAGTATTTTCATCTTAAGCAGGAAAATTTAAAGTATTTTGTACAGACACTTGAGGTAGTACGAAATTTATAGGATGTTTATGATTATGAGTATGAGTTATGATCCCAGCTACGTAATTTCACTTATCTAGCGGAATTTCTAAGCATATTTTAAAGTTTTATACCTTCTTTAATGTGGATGATAATTTTAGAATGTATCTTACGCTCATCTTAAAAGTATATAATATTATTTACAAAAAGTTTGAGATAGTATAATCATATTTTTCCGAGCGTTTATATATAAAAATCAAATCATTGTTTGCAATAATTAATCACACAATTTTATTATAATGTCAACATACAACAGACATTTAGCTCTAAAGATACATGATACTGTTAAAGAAAAGAGCAATAACAAAATAACAAAAATATGAAGAATTTTTTTTATATTAGTAGTGTAGTTTATGTGTCTAAGAGAGTAACTATAGGTAACTGAAAAGGAGATGTTATTAAAACAACCGTTTCGAATCAGATATGATTTATTACTGACTCAATTATTCTAGACTACATATTTTTATACTAATAAACTACACTACAGTACTTGAAACAGGTGTGTTGTAACAATTTAACTGTTTCTATTTGATACATTTTGGTGTAACTGCAGCCGCATAAAAACTGTATAGTAAATTCCCAAAAGACTCCGCTCTGCAATCTTCCCGCGCGTACACTCAGGCTTTATTTTACAACTAAATGTTCTATTCTTTCCAACGCTCGAAACAGATTGCTTCGGACTGTTTCTTTTAGATGCTTAGAGAGTTATTTGAAACGTGCTTCTGTTGTTCTAGAATTCAACAAATATGATAAAATATATTAAATCAGCTGCATGATATATGAGCCGGGAAACGTAGTCCGAAATATCTAGTAACTAGAAATTTGCTCGCAACCTCAATTATAGTTAGGCGTACACGTGAGCCTTTCCTATCCTATTTATACTGTTTATGTATGAGGATATTTGAAGCTCTTTCACGTGAAATCTAGTGCATAGTTTGAGTTGAAATTTGGTATGATTATAACTAGGTAAATATAAGGTCAGTAAAACTAATAAAACACGTACGGAGTGCTCTTACTTTTATTACTAGCTAACAGCTCTTAAAGCGCGTCACACACGGTGAAGATACTATAATATTTTATCTTATGATACTGTTATATTTTATATTATAGGTATATTAAGAAGAGCTGGAACGTCAACACATTTACACATTGCACATGTTAGGCCGGGAGATACTGACACAAAATTTCGGGTCATTTGTAACAGGATGGCGGTCTAGAGGGGTCTTAGTACGCAATGACAAAAATAAAAATGATGGTCAGAACGCTGGTACCGGCGGACTAGTCGCGTGGGCTTTAGTCACACTCGTCGGATAAATAGCGAAAGTCCAACGATTTGTAACACAAAAATTTTAGAATTTACCGATAGCCCTTAAAAAAGATGTAGGCGGTAGTGTCATGCCATACAGTTACGATGTGACTTACAGTCCGCCATACCGACGTGAATGCGTTGATTTAAAAAAACAATTCAACCATTTGTACCGGGCTCACTTTTGCACAGGTAACCATCGTCGTGCAGCCATTTACTAAAATCGCCATGCCATACTTTTCGGACGATTCCAAATGGTCGCCATACCGCGGAAAATCTGCAAATTTTTGAATTTTTTTTTCTCGCCACCCACGCGACTAGTCCGCCGGTACCAGCGTTCTGAGTTGTGACCATCATTTTTCTTTTAGTCATTGCGTAATAAGACCTCTGTAGAACCGCCATTCTGTTACAAATGACCCGAAATTTTGTGTCAGAATCTCCCGGCCTATGTATGTGTCATATTTTGCAATCACTACATAGTATAAAACAAAGTCGCTTTCCCTGTCCCTATGTCCCTATGTCCCTATGTCCCTTTGTACGCTTAAATCTTTGAAACTACGCAACGGATTTTGATGCGGTTTTTTTTAATAGATAGAGTGATTCAAGAGGAAGGTTTATATGTATGATAAGATCCATCAAGTAGTGGAGAAGTACTGTTATTTTTGAGGTTTCTAATGTGATGTCGTAAAAAATTACATTTATTCCGCTTACATTGCAAACGCAGGCTGAACCCTACGAGTTTTATCAAAATAATGTACTAAGTATTATACACATTGAAAAGGTCTACAGAAAAGTCCGCGATGGTATATGTCTAACTCTTATGGATAACCCACAATAACTTTTTTTTGTCATTTACTTTTTACGACAAATAATGGCTAATTTTCGAAGCGATTTTAACCAATACAGCATTAATCCTTAACCAATTAAATACTATGGATACATTGTTCATTTAATATAGATCTATATGGCCCTTTACACCGTATGATTTAAGTGAATATTTTCGAAGATATTACAGATTTAAAAATTGCAGGACGTAGCGTTTGCGGCCGCCCGGCTATGTATTTTATACCCGTGCGATGCCGGAGGCCGGAGCGGGCCGCTATATTTTTATACCTATACAACGTTCACAATTTTTCTGTAGTGTATTTAGTATCAGCATTGCACCCGTGCGAAGCCAGGGCGGGTCGCTAGTTGTTTATAAATACAGGGTGATGTAATTGGTGTAGTACGAATATCTAAAAATCTATGAAGAATTTTGTGATACAGTCAATGGAAGAATTATAGACTATTTTACAGTATTTAATAAAATCATTTAATTTTTTGTTCATTTTCATTAGAAATGTCAATTTTTACTCACCAAGGTGGAAATTTGGATGATAAGGATCTTGTTAGAAAAATATAAATTTTGACTAAAATCGGCATTTTTTTTTTCAAAAATCAAATTACTAATTAATAATCAGAGTTATCACATTATTAAAAAAAATAAGCCAAACTATACACAATTTTTACCTACTTGATGCAATCCTCAAAGATCATGGACATAGTGTATTGCGCCTTCCACCATACCATCCAGAACTCAACCCAATAGAGTTACTATGGGGCATAATTAAAGGGAAAGTAGCATCACAAAATGTGAACTTTAACTTGAAAACTGTGGAAGAATTATTTAGAAAGGAAGCAAATGCTATTAGTCTGGATATGTTTAGTGACGTTTGGAGAAAGACGCGAGAACATGAGGAAAAATATATTCAATTAGAACCAAAAGTAGATAATTACACTGACTCATCTATACATAATTATAATAAATCTGTAGAAGGGTCAATTCTGTACATTGAAAATATTGAAAAAATAAATAGCAGGGGGTGTTACTGGATCGATACCAAACCCAAATATGTGATTAAAAAAATTTTTGTCTGTCTGTCTGTCTGTCTGTCTGTCTGTCTGTCTGTCTGTCTGTATGTTCAATCATCACGTAAAAACTAACGGTTCGATTTCGATGAAACTTGGTATAATTATACCTTATTATCCTGGGCGTAAAATAGGATACTTTTTATCCTGGAAAAATACGTAAAAAAAAATAATCTTAATTTTTCAGTTTTATCCATAGACGTTGTTCTGTAGAACCGCGAACACACGTTGCGTATTATTATAGGCCTAGCCGTATTTGGGTCCAATAGATATTTATAAGATGTTATTGTCAGAGTTACTCAAAATGGAGAAATAAACCATCCACGCGAAGACCGACATCCGCGCGGACGGAGTCGCGGGCGGAAGCTAGTTTATAATAACATTAAGAAATTCCGACTACGACGAAACATCGAGTTCTTCGAGCGATGAAAGTTACAGTGAAGTAGAAGATTACGATTATGATTAAATAGATTCTTCTTCTTCCCTATAGATACTGCTTTCTGAATTGGTGGTAAATGTTAAAACTGTTAAACTGTTATGACGATTCAAAAGTGCTTCTAGAAGAAGTCTAATTGTATAAATGTTTGAGTTTGAGTTTAAAACCAATAGTGTGAAAATTATACAATAAACATGTAACACATATTTGTTAGCGCGTATTGGTAGGTATTATTAGATACGTACTTACTACAAATATAATATTTCTTAGATATCTTTACTCGACCAAAGTCAGGAATTTAATTATTATTTGATAATTGAATGATTATTAATACTTTTATCCAATTGATTATTATTAGAATAAATAATTAACTTCATCAATTCATTTGCTTTTAAATTATAATTTTACAGGTAAATTATGAGAGCTTTCATAAGTAATTATATTTGCATATATATATCTACAACGCACCCATTTTACAATTCAAGTCTAAAATGAAACTAGAGTCGCATTTATTTTTGAACATACTGTAAGTGAAATTGCATAAGTGTGAGTACTGTGAACATGCCAGCTTTCCCTAATTGACCGATACAGTATCTTAACGCATCCGGTATCAGCGTTCGGACCATCATTTTTCTTTTTGTCATTGCGTACTAAGACCCCTGTAGAACCGCCATCCTGTTACAAATGACGCGAAATTTTGTGGGTCATTTGTAACAGGATGGCGGTTCTATAGGAGTCTTAGTACGCAATGACAAAAAGAAAAATGATGGTCCGAACGCTGATACCGGATGCGTTAAGATAGGTACTGTAATATAAAATATAACAGTATCTTAAGATAAAATATTATAGTATCTTCACCGTGTGTGACGCGCTTAAGACCTTATCCTACCATGTATTTTGGTACTTATAATATTCTGTATAGATAAGAGTCAATTGTATATCCACAATATCAAAGTTTTTATAAACTCGCTCACTATTAGTCTTTCATATGACACAAATTGCAAATCACGTCGAATTCATTTAAAATTCAAAGCCCCTATTACCATGTTAAATTTCTCGTCAGTTGACTTTGAGCCGGTCTTTTTACTTTTCAAAAACTACACGTAAATGCGCGTTATATTCTGCTATTTAGATTTTTGTACATGTGAATAAAAATATAAAATGAACAGTTTAAAAAAAATTACTCACATTATAAATGGGAATATGTGTTTGTTTGTTTTTCTTTCATGTCACATGGGATCGATCCTAAGAGTTAATTTTCATATTTGCAGTTAGTGAAGAGGCTAAAGAGTGACAGGAATTTCCTTTGACCAAGGGGTTTAGCGGGTGAAGGGGACAGCAACTTAGTTAATATTTAAATACCTTAAGTGACTACCATTGATATAGTAAATTATAAACCATAGGTCAATTTTGTAGAGACGTGCTTATGTACCAGACCTAGCATGATTCAAGGTCGGGGCCTAGCCGTGTGCCGGAGCCGAGAAACAAATGAAACAATATCCATCGACATTTCAACGCCCTGCCCCGGTCGAGCCACACTCAGGTATGAATTATACAAAATGGACGGACTGGGCAAGGCCCACGACACGGTGTAGCACAATGTGTTTGTAAATACATCATCATCATCATCATCATCAGCCCATATATGTTCCCACTGCTGGGACACGGGCCTCCTATGAGGGTACAGGCCATAATCCACCACGCTGGCCAAGTGCGGGTTGGCGGATGACACATGTCGTCGAACTTTTTAATTCTTCGACATATCGGTTTCCTCACGATGTTTTCCTTCACCGCTCGAGCAGTGGTAATGTTACAACATGCGCAGATAAATTGAAAAAATCAATTTATTTCCTGCGCGCTCGCCTGGTCTCGAACCCCGGACTTATCGATTCGAAGTCCGAGGTCTCACCACTGAGCCACCACTGCTCTCGGTTTGTAAATACGTTGACGCGATATTATTGGTTACAAACACATTCCTCGCTACACACCCTCGCACATTATTAGTGGAAAGCACCCTAAATCATGCAACGCACATGACTAGAGAATAACTTTAACGCTTGTGTTCTTAAAATCTCGTCACAGATGTTCAAGCATAGTTTTGGTGGTATAAAAGTCTGTCCGCGTACACTGCACCTGTTTTGCTGGACGTGGTTAGGTTTGCATAATACAATCGTATTTTGTAACTAAGCGGGTCCTTGTGTCCTTGCGTGACCAAGCATTTTTGGATGAAATTTAAGCTGTGATATGGTCGAATGCAATCTATGTGCCCGAGGTGAGATTCAAAATTTCCATATTGTTTGGAGCTTCTTTGCATATCAGGGTCAGTTTTCAATTATTGAATAAAACTAATTCGTCGGTAAACAATGGAATAATAATATAAAAAATGTAATTTTCACAATGATAATACAAAATATGACATGTTTTTGAAATGTGATATGCGCCAAATTATATTACGGCATCTGTGTCATACTATTTCTATACTACTTTTAATCAATTATTCCGCAACGCCGTACAAAACTCATGGAGACAAGGGGAGAAAATCTCTACCTGAACCTTCGAATTCTCATCTGCACTCAGGTGGACAGCTTACAAGTGACGTCATAGTGCTGAATCTTATTATTTTATGCTCTTATATCATTCTAGATAGGTCAGGTGGTGGGTCAAATGACCCATAATTTTTTCAACATGGGCCTGTAGTCTACAAGTTACAACCCAATATTGAAAAGTCATACTTAAGTTAAATTTTCTTTGAAAATAATAATAGTTAAGACTAATTTAAATTTTCTTTAAAAAATTCAATATTTTATGAAGTTCTTATTTTAGTACGATATTTATAGAACATTAATCAAAATTTCATCATGAACTTCCGTATTTTTAATCTCAAATCAGAGCTTTAAAATATAAAACCTTTCAACACCTTAATAAGCGATGACATTATTAATTTTTAATTAATTATTTAGCATAAATCTTTAATAATTCACGAGGGTAAGTTCATTCATGCTCCTGCATAATTCATTTTGTCGAATATTATTTTGGGTCACTTGGTCTTTATTAAGGCTTTATCAATGGATCTTATAAGAAAGGAATTTCACACGTCAGCAATATATTGGTGTGTTTGGATATTTGGCAAGTAAATATTATACTATGAGCTTTGTCGAGGAACTTTTTAAAGTGATTATTGTTTTCTTGTTACTAAGAGCAGTTTGTTTAACAAATTGAAAATATGCTGTATTTTGTTAATCCATACTAATATTATAAATGCGAAAGTAACTCTGTCTGTCTGTCTGTTACTCAATCACGCCTAAACTACTGAACCAATTTGCATGAAATTTGGTATGGAGATATTTTGATACCCGAGAAAGGACATAGGCTAGCTACCTTTTATTGCGAAACATGTACCACGGGCGAAGCCGGGACGGACCACTAGTTCCATATATTTTAACAAAGAGCAAGTTTTTTTTAATCTGTTTATTTTTAACAGTCTACTTAAAACAATTTAAAGCTAAACAAAACACCTGTCATAATGAATTTAAACAATTTCAATTGAGAAGTAAATTAAAAACTTATGAGGCGGAAGTAAAAAAATAACGTTATGGTTACTATTAACTTCAGTATACTATTAAAAGAATATTATTCAAATTAAATACTAAAATGGACGGAAATGGACTTCTAGTTAAATACAAACATTGAAGGTTAATCTATTGGTAATCTACACACGGACAAAGCCACAAACAAGACATAGGTATCGAAATAATTTCCACGCTTGGACAAACCAGTGCTCTAAAGTTTTCTAAACCCACAAGAGAGACTCCCTCTTCATGCATAACAAAGTAGATCTAATATCTAATATTCTAATATTCTAATATATATATTATAAAGGCGAAAGTTTGTAAGGATGTATGGATGTATGGATGTTTGTTACTATTTCACGTAAAAACTACTGTACCGATTACAATGAAATTTAGCACACATATAGAGGGTAACTTGGATAGTTCCTAGTACACATAGGATAGTTTTTATCCCGGAAATCCCACGGGAACGGGAACTATGCGGGTTTTCCTTTGCAAACGCGGGCGAAGCCGCGGGCGGAAATCTAGTATTAACATACAGAATGTACCTTCAAATTCGATCTATTAAAAACTAACTGCGCTTCGCGGTTCTACCCACGTGGCTCCGCTCCTGTTGGTCTTAGCGTATATATAGCCTATAGTCTTCCTCGATAAATGGTCTATCTAACACCGAAAGAATTTTTCAAATCGGACCATGAGTTCTTGAGATTAACGCGTTCAAACAAACTCTTGAGCTTTATAATATTAGTGTAGATTAAAATCAAATTCTGTCGAGGAAATTTTGATTTTAATTTACTGCGCTGCTTATTTATTTCCTGTCAGAACTTAAGTCTTTTAAATTAAAGTACTTTACTCTTATTTCAAAGAATACTCGTCTATTCTCTAGAATTCTAAGAAATGTTTAATTTACTTTTTCTTATGCGTTACCTGAGTTTTATTAATGCTACTTGATCCTCCTTGGAAGCCTTCAACAAAATCTATATTATGAATCTATTTCCCAGTAAAAATTTATGGATACAGAATATGAATATAATGTTTGTTACCAACCTTTAATTTTTGAAGTGTTAGGCGCGTTGAGAGTAAAATTTCAAGTTCGCGTCATGTAAGGGCTACGATTTTGGTATCTTTGAATCTTACCAAAGAAGTTTCACTTCTAACACGTGCTCGGCATACACGCTTTTTTATATTCCTTAAATTTTAGTAGTCAAACTTTATGAAAATTAAACACTCGTTTCTGTCATGTTTGTAGATTTAAATTTTCATTACGAAACTTCAACATCATATATGTATAAAAAAAATGTTGTTTTCCCATAGATATATATAGTTAGTATATAGGCTTTTATCTGCAGGATACTATATTATAGGCCACGGGCTTAAACTAGTCTATTTATTACCTATTAAAACTATATATATATTATTATAATTCTGCTGACATGTACATTTAAAATTACCATGAAAAATAATTGTGAAACTGTTCACTGCACATTACAATATATGCTATTTTTTAAAATAAAATAAATAAAAAAGTTTTACAATGGTTTACAATGGTTTACATTTATTAACATTTCTTACTTATTTTCCGCTTAAAAAATATTATTAAACGTAATTATATTCCAACTTTGTACCGTTATGAAAATTGGAACCGAAGGCGACTTGCAAATGAGGCTTCGAGGTGCAATATCCAATACATACAGACTACGGATAGGAATGAATTAATATTTTCTGATGTTCAATTTTTATTTTCTAGGAATTTTCTGAATACTTTCCAATTATTTTGAATAAAGCATTTATTTAATAAGTTAAAAATAAAAGGATGAATGACAGACTCTAGATTTTACATAGAGCAACGTATTAACAGTTTATAATTTACTAGCTGCGCTCCGCGGTTTCACCCGCGTGCCTCCGCTCCTGTTGGTCTTAGCGTGATGATATATAACCTATAGCCTTCCTCGATGAATGGGCTATCTAACACCGAAAGAATTTTTCAAATCGGACCAGCAGTTCGTGAGATTAGCGCGTTCAAACAAACAAACTCTTCAGCTTTATAATATTATTATTAGATTAGATATTATAGAATATCTTACTAAAACTAGGTATATAATATAATATTATCTCATCATTCGAATAACAGGAACGACATTAAATTTTACCAACTTAAAGCTGAAATGGATGTAAAAATGTCGTACTCATAATTAATTATTGAACACGTAGGAATCCTTTCATTTATTTGTAATTTATCTACCTAAGAATTAAACAATCTATAAAATTTTCTCTAACACTACTTTATCAACCCTCTAACAGAATCCAGTAAAAACATGAGTTAGCAGTAAATTTACTACACCGTTTAACTATAAAAATATGTAACAATATGATATCCTTAGGATAAAGGAATATTTTATATTTCCTCGCAAACAATCTCACGATGTATAAGAGGATTTTGCGTGTCACTTTGTTAGGACGTGATCTTCTTATTTTGGATTTCCTATCTTATACGGATTTTGAGTTTGATCCCTAGTTATATAAAAAAACAAGGATTATCTTTTATTCTGTTTATTTCATTATATATTCGCAAATATTATAAATGTAATATGTCAGTAAGTCAATTGTAAAATGCATAAACTGAAAAACTACACAACCGGTTTTGAAACTTCTTTCAGAAACTTTTTTCAGTTTGCAGTTGAGTGTAGTCAACTTGTTTATTAAGTATACATTCAAAGATTTGGTTTTCCTAAGCAGAAAAATAATTGATTATTTAATAGGTATCTGCGCATATCAGACCGCTTCCTTGGTAAAATGGTTGACGCGTGAGCGTAGCACCAAGATCACCTACTTGTCCCTAAAAAAAATCGATCAGTGAAACAGATTTATAATGCTGCCCCTTACCCCACTTGGGGACATGGGACTTCACTTTATCTGCGCATATCACCGCTGCTCGAACAATGAAGGAAAAAAAAACATCGTGAGGTTATGTCGGTTACCTCAAGATGTTTTCCTTCGTCAAAGGATCAAAAAATTCGACAACATGTGACATCTGCCAACCAGTTTTTGGCCAGCGAGGTGTATTATGGCCTGAACCCTGAACCCTTATATGAGGCCCGTTTCACAACTGCAGTGGAAACATATGGGCTGTTGAAGACGAAAATATTCACACACAAACACACATTTTTGCCACATATATTTGATTTTATATTAAACTAGCAGTCCGCCCCGGCTTCGCCCGTGGTACATATTTACGTTTTCTCTACGTCAGAACCATCCTCGTACTTCAAGGAATATAATAAAAAAAGAATTATCGAAATCGGTTCAGCCGTTCTCAAGTTATGTGCTTACCAACACATTTTGCGATTCATTTTTATATTATATAAGAATGCATTAATAGGTCCTCATACAATATAAAACAACCAACAGCAATTTACTGGAACATACGGTACATTAGCAAAACTAAACCTATAACCGTTAGTTAGGCTATCAGCAATGAATATTACCACTTTAACGGTAGTTAGCGTAATTAGAGATTTTTTGGGTAATTAAGGTAATTAGCTAGGAACATAAGATTTATTCGGTTTAACATAATGCTTCCGTTGTTTAAAGCGAGTTTGAAAAATCTAAGTTTTAAAATATTCCAGGACGAAATAAACAGATTATGCTAGATGATGCAATAGTTTATGATGTTGTTGTTTTAGTGAGAGATGCGTTAATACCCATATTAACGCATCTCTCGCTAAAACATGGCAAGATTATAATAAAATGTGGCTTATAGAAGGATTATAATTTTTAATACGATACTGCGTAATCATAATTTTTACTTTGAACTACTTTTCTCGCTTTTTGCTCTATATATAATCTGTGCAATACAAACATTATAAATTTTCAATCGAATCAATTGATTTGCACCGCTGATGAGTTGGGTGGGCAACCAAACAAACTTTTCAGATTACGCTTAGTTACACCACTTTTAAGTCTTCAACGGTTGGTCAGATATAAATGATTTAGTTTGTTGCATTTGTCTCTAATTTGATTAGACTATAACTTAATCTTTATTATAAAGCTGAAGAGTTTGTTTGTTTGTTTGAACGCGGCGCTAATCTCAGGAACTACTGGTCCGATTTGAAAAATTCTTTCGGTGTTAGATAGCCCATTTATCGAGGAAGGCTTTAGGCTATATAATATATCATCACGCTACGACCAAAAGGAGTGGAGCTACGGGGGTGAACCGCGGGGAGCAGCTAGTGTTTAATAAATCAGTACCCGGCGAAGCCGTGGCAAGCAGCTAGTATTAGTAAATAATAAATATTATATGTATATTCTGATATTAAGTCTTAGTTTGACCTCACTAATACTCACCGACGTAAACATCTGCATTTGCATACACGTAGAATATTCATGAAAATCAAACACAGGAACAGTACGGAAAATCTTGTTAGCTATATGAGCTATATCTGATGTATCTTTATTTGTTTTTTATAAATAGTATGTTTTATGATTAGAAACTAGATATAGGTGTCGGTAATATTAATTCGTTATTTTCCTAGACAATCTATAATATAAAAATGAATCGCAAAATGTGTTGGTAAGCGCATAACTCGAGAACGGGTGGACCGATTTCGATAATTCTTTTTTTATTATATTCCTTGAAGTACCAGGATAGTTCTTATGTAGAGAAAACGTAAATATGTTCCACGGGCGAAGCCGGGGCGGACCGCTAGTTAATAATGTAATACAAATCTGCAAATATAATAAACCTTCTACATTTTAATATTTTATGAATTTAACTTTCTTACGTAATATTGTTCGGTAGGTATAAGTAAATATCATAAATCATAAAAAACAATAGGTTTTCATATTTTTAACAAATTTAAAAATAAAATGTTATAAATTACATATACAGACAGATGTTCCTCCAATTAAAATCATAATTTTTAATCCAATGACTCTATTATACCTACTAGTAGACGCGGCATACGCCAACATAATTGCACTAAAAAACAGCGTAATTAATACATACCTACTTACTAACGCATTATCACCAATACAGTTCTTCTCTCTTTCACTCTCACGCACGAGACATAATACATGTCTCACTCATGTACTTCGACTGCCGATTAAAATATAAAAAGAACGTCCAGCCACGACGCTGAATGGTGCGTGGGTGACTAAGTGAAACTCGGGCACTTAGCTGAGTTTTTTCTTGCCAAAATAGAGAGCGGGTAACGTATCTAGCTTTTTTATATATCATAGGTTTAATCCATCTACCATGTCAGAAGTCAGCACTTATCTACAGGCTACACGTGTATCGAGGAATGAAATCATTCTCTTTACATTCATTTATAATTCTGATAAAGCATTTTAAATGAGTTTGTATTTAAACGTTTTCTTCTTTAAATAATTAATATTAAATTAATTATAGAATTAAGTTACTTACCTACTTCATCAGTCTATCAAGCTTATTAAATAATTTCGATTGAATACATGTATGTTGGGTTACCTGGAAGAGATGGCTCTGTAGCCATAAGGTCGCCCATTGTGCAATTTATGTGTATTCTATTTTATGTAATGTCTGTAATTTGGTGTGTACAATAAAGTTCTCATTCATTCATTCATTCATTCATATATTGTATGTAATTTAGTTTGGAACAATTACACCAAAATAAATTTACGCTTCGAAATTAATTGATATTCATTTAACGGGTATTAATTATTAAGTCATTTTTACATATACATTTAATCAAGAAAGATTCAAGTAAAAACGCGAACATCGATGAAAAAATATAATTAAGGTGCGTTGTGGCTATGATGTTTCTCCTTTTAAAATGCTTCACTTAACGTCACCTTGTGATTTGTTTTACACAAATAAAAACTAAGACCTCATTCACACGAGAGCTTTTTTAACGTCCGTTAAAAAAGCGTCCAAATAGAACACATGCATTCCCAAGTATATGTTCACACGTCAGCGCTTTTAAAGCGCGACGCTTTTTTATCGCGCAGTGTTCTATTTTCAACGCTCGGCGTTGGGCGTTAAATAAAATAGACCATAGGAAACTTCTTACTATTATTCAGATGAGCGCTAAAAAAGCGCCGGCGCTGCGTTCAGTATGCCGCACGCTCGCTCAGTGGTAGCACGTGTTTGTTGTGCTTATAATCATCAGAAAATCGATACGATGTCGTGGATTGTTGATCCCGAACTATTAATTATAGATGTGGAGTCTCGTCCGTTCCTGTATTCAAAATCGTTATAGACATTTGAAAATAATTAAAAAAATTCCGGGGTATTGCCTTAACTCTTCGTACAGTGTCACAAACTGCCCTTTTAAGTATCTCTGTTCATTCAGAGGATGTACCCAGAATGCCTTTTGTTTTCTTTTTCGTCTTTTAATAACACAAATCGCTAGTGCCATTAATTTAGCAGAAACCATTTCCACGTCTTACTGAAGCCAGAGACGAGACATGAGTGATTTTAAAGCGTTAGTATGAACAACCACAGAGAGAACGTTTAAAAAGCGCCAACGCCGGGTTTTAACGCAACGCTTTTTTAACTCTCGTGTGAATGAGGTCTAACACAAACCAAAATGCAGCCATTGTCCAATTGCTGTGAACAAACAACTCCTCAGACACAAGACTGTGACGTCACTGTTGAACGAACAAATTAGAGCCAAGATTACTTCGAGCTTCGTACACTAGCTAGCTCAGTTTGTACACTGAATTCAATTTGTGGTTCATTCAGGTATTAAATTGGGTGGTTAATAAATATAAACGCTTTTAATATTGGTCATATGTTTTAAATAATTAACTTCTATTCATATTCTTCAATAGTAATTAACATTCTTCGCCAGAAAAATGACATGACGGTGTCAAAACATCGTTTTAGGTATAGACTACAAGCCCGCATAGGACAAAAATATGGGTCAAATGAACCACCAGGGGACATATCTAGAACGATAGCAGAGCAAAAAATAATAAGATTCATCACTATGCCGTCACTTGTAAGCTGTCCAACTGAGTGCAGATGAGAATTGAAAAGTACAGGTAGACTCGGTAAATTTTGGTCATATATTTTTGTACGGCATTCTTAACCATCGATAGATCCATTAAAAATAATAAGAAACCGCTCAGTGCCGTACAAAAATGGTGGTCCACCAAGTCGGAATTTTTATTTAATTTCCGAGAGTTACCGGGGGTAAATTTGGTCATTTGACCATGTACGGCATCTGTGTCATACTATTGCTATACTGCTTTGAATCCATTATTCCGCAACGCCGTACAAAAATCATGGGGACAAGGGGAAAAAATCGAGAGTTGTAATCCCCTCTCTTTCCCCACTCCAGGGGGTCATTTGACACAACACGAAATAAATTTATTTTTAAAGTATTTTATGCATAGATAATATTTTTTCATGTGCCGTACATTTTCGTTGGTTCAAAGGGGAAAAATATGAAAAAGAAAAAAATCCATATAACGAAATGTTTGCTTTATATTTTAATAATAAAATATAAATATACATTAATATTAAGAAGCTCGAGGTGGTTAATTATCACCTTGGAAATTGACAGTCAGGTGGAATGGACTCCGTTAAATTGATGAACTAATAAAAAAGCTATGAACGAAAAGATGTGAATTATATGCAATCAGTCCATGTATACAGGTAAAGTCACAAGCAAATGCTAGTAATATATACATATTCAAAATGTACAAGTAAAGCGCTTTCAAATGGTACTAAACACTGCATATTTATCTTAACTTTATTTTTTTACTCTGTATGTTTTGTCCGCTAGAGGGCGCCACATTAGATTTTGTGAAACCCCATATAGCCTTTAGCTAGCTAGTCGCTGGTTATCCAGTGAACAATTCAGACGCTTCTAATGATATGTCATTTGTCGAATTCTGATAAGTAGTTTAGAAGTTACGAGGGAATAGATGAACATACATACATGACCTGTAAACAACCATAACCCTCCTTTTGCTTTGCCGTAGTTGGGTAAAAATATGTTAATGCCGTACTGTATCAAATGGCCATAAAGCACCCTTAAAATTGTAGCTTTCGTCGCTTTCATCAGCCTAAAAGATGTGGTCTGCACAAAAATGTACTGCATCGTTTTTTCCTAATTTATCTATGTTAATACTATTTAAAACAACTGATAAAGTGTAGAAAACTATTATATTTCATTAATCTACGATGTTTAAACTTTAACAAAATTTCTGGTTTTGCATTTCTCTATAACTTTTTTTAGAACGGTTTCTTTTGAACGGCAATACATAACAATTGAATTTTACAATATCATGTTAAAAAAAAAGTTCCCGTACAGGGTCAAATGACCTTACAGCTCTTTATATTAAGAATTCGATGAAATTAAGATGATTATTGGTATACATTTAAAAGAACAATTATTTTTTGACGGCATTGCTTTTAATAGTACTTTTGAGTGCTAGATAATGTTTTGGAACCGAAGCCGTACTTAGTCAAATGACCCCCTGGAGTGGGGAAAGAGAGGGGATTGCAACTCTCGATTTTTTCCCCTTGTCCCCATGATTTTTGTACGGCGTTGCGGAATAATGGATTAAAAGCAGTATAGCAATAGTATGACACAGATGCCGTACATGGTCAAATGACCAAATTTACCCCCGGTAACTCTCGAAAATTAAATAAAAATTCCGACTTGGTGGACCACCATTTTTGTACGGCACTGAGCGGTTTCTTATTATTTTTAATGGATCTATCGATGGTTAAGAATGCCGTACAAAAATATATGACCAAAATTTACCGAGTCTACCTGTACTTTTCAATTCTCATCTGCACTCAGTTGGACAGCTTACAAGTGACGGCATAGTGATGAATCTTATTATTTTTTGCTCTGCTATCGTTCTAGATATATCCCCTGGTGGTTCATTTGACCCATATTTTTGTCCTATGCGGGCTTGTAGTCTAGTAGGTACTTCAGAGAATATGTATCGCTATTGTTTTTGCAATTGCTACTTTGACTCATAAATAATATTTTTGTCGGAAAAAAAGACCTATGATATTTTCCCCTCTTACTCTGGCCGGTCATTCCTTGAAACACCTACATATTATAATATCGTTTTTCTCGTTCATTTTTCTCGGTAGATGGGACCTTACAAAACGGTGGCAGTGTTAAAAACCAGCTGTTCATAAACTTGTAAAATACATTAGAAATTTTGGGCAAAAAGCTCTTCCTTCTTCTAAAAATTTGTATCATCAGTGGACTTTCATTCCTTACCAATATGAAACAATATTTACAGTGTACGTTCTGTATTCATATTATATTGTCTTGCAATGAAAATTGGAAGCAAATAGCAAGCCAATGTAGAATAAGTACACGAGTGTAAAATTCATATTTATATATTCAGAGCCGTTCACTACAGCACAATTTCAGCATCGAGTCTCGAACAAAACAGTTTTATTTTCGATAGAATTGAACAATTTTAGAGGCAATATGTAGATAGGATTATTCTATTTGATGCCGTGTTTGCTTATTTCAATAAGCTCTATGGAACCTATCGTACTGTATTTTGTAGTCTTATATTTTTAAATAAAAGGAGTATTTTCAGTAATGGGTGCCTGGAATAAGAATTCAAAATTCATAACAATTTTGTTAAAATAACAAAAACCTTTTTGTAGGTTCCTCAGTTGTGTCTAGAGATAAAGTTAAACATTGTTTTCTCATTAGTTCATATAGGAAAAAAAGCATTTTCTTTTAAAGAATGAAGTTCCTATTAGCCTATTTCCGTGACATCTTCCACTCCATCTGAATTTACTTACAATTATTTACATTAAAATAAATCTATGGGCACATTTTTTGATCAAATAGAAAAAAGATTCAGCTTGTTGTTAAATTTCGTCTAAACGTTAATTCTAGGAACCTTTTATCCTAAAAATGTATTCGACAGATTCATAATGGATCAACCGAAATTTATTGATTGACCACAAATTTAGGAAACAACGAAATACAAATATCTTTGAAAAAGGGTTATTTTCAGAAGTGAGTCAAAACCGAAACGTTAAACGAATCTTTTGTTGGAAATAACACGAAAACCTTCTGAATAGAGTTAAGACGTCACAAACACAAATTGACAAAAGACTTCCGTAAGCGAGGAACGTGTTTTTAGACTCACTATTGTAGGTTAGAAAAATAACCCTGTTCTTTTATTCCATGGAACAGCTTTCTGACCGCGCTTTGCATTATCATGCGATTTAACATACGCAGTTCTTACATCTATTCCACGCTTATAAACGTAGTGTCGTGACCAAGTGACCTTGGCCGTTTTCAAGGCTATAAACTATAATTTGATAAAAGGAATCAAAACCGTTTCAGTAACTTTTAAATTACGAAAAATATTATAATATAGAGAAACATACCTAAGTATATTATATTATTTATTAGAAGATTTATTAATATTTTTAACGTGATAACGTTTTTTAAAATCGTTTTAGTCGGGTGACATGTTCAGAAACTTGTGTCACACCAAAACCTCACGAGCGCGATCGCAGGTATAACGAGTAAGAGACGGACCGATCTCCCGTCTCATCTCGAGCGCTGCCACTGCATTATGTTATCACGTAAACATCTCGATCGTAAACCTACTTTACAAACAACCAATTTTTTTTATATAATAACTTGCTATGCTTGCTTGCATCATGGTACCTGTATTCAATGTATGCTCGTCTGCGCCCTGATGCTACTTTTATAAAACCAAGAGATAGGACTTTGGCTTTACATCTCCTATAATAATTGTTTTTATCATTCAATGGATAAAGTTCCAACCGTTTAACATTTTCATTTACAACAATTTCTCCATGAAATCCTAACATTAACCAAAAATCTCAAAACACCAAATCCACATACTTAGATTTTAACATGAACGAGGTTAACTCCTAACATGATCGAGAAAATCATTCACAAGGCACCAAAACAACTCGAATCAATACACTCGTAGGAATTAGTAGTCCAGTCAGGGAGAGAACAATTAGCAATAGTTTTTCCTTTGCACTCATATCACGAGTGGGATTTTATAAAGTTTCGGGATTTGTGGAGAGCAAGTGGAGAGTAAAAGATTTTTAATGACAGAGCAAGCAAAAGGGCAGATAGGCCACCTGATGTTAAGTGGTCACCACCGCTGGTGTTTTACCAGCCTTTTATGGACAAAGAAATTGGATTGTCAATGTAAATTTTAATAAGAACCAAGATTTTCTCTGTAGGGCCAATAATGTTATTTTAATACTAACATAGTTTTTAAGGTAACAAGATACTAACAATTATATGGATATTGCAATTATCTGAAATAAATCAAATAAATCAAAAAAAAATTAATTAGGAGAAGAAGAAGAAGAAGATTTTCTCTATACTGATGCTAGAAGCATCAATAGCGGATTTCAGTATGTTTCTTTGTTTTCTAATAATAAATTAATAAAATAGCAAAATAAACTGAAAATTTTGAAGGCGATATGAGCGTGTACGTACGATTATCGTTTTACATACAAATATCAAGCTTCAGATAACAAATAGTATATTCTGGATTTGTTTTATTCAAGATGTGTAGTTAGAAATAGTTGAATGCATGCTCGATGTTTTCATATTTTGTTTTTCTAAAATCAACAGTAGCACACAATATCATCAATGGTCAATATATTATTATTTTAATGACTATTAATTTAATTATCATCGAAAATGTGACTTCCAATTACCGTAAATTTTACTTAAAATAATGTTAAATAATGTATTATCATAAAATTATTCCACATTATCATTTTGGCGAAAACAATTTAACAATAAAAGTCATATTACGCAATATTGTTAAAACAAATTAATTTACGTAAAGTTAATAGCAATGAAATATTATTATCATGTTCATTTAATCCTTTTAATATAAATTATAACGCATAATGATGGATCCACACGATAATACAATATTGTTTTGATATAATACTAGCTTTCCGTCCGCGGTTTCGCCCGCTTTGTCTAAACCTAATAAATTATATACTCA
Source organism: Colias eurytheme (assembly GCF_061535395.1). NCBI lineage: Eukaryota > Metazoa > Arthropoda > Insecta > Lepidoptera > Pieridae > Colias > Colias eurytheme. The sequence continues at coordinate 2,676,719 of NC_142999.1, read as the reverse complement.
AACCTCTTGAATCACTCTATCTATTAAAGAAAACCACATCAAAATCCGTTGCGTAGTTTTAAAGATTTAAGCATACATAGGGACATAGTAAGCGACTTTGTTTTATAGGTACCTACTAGGTGGTGATTATCTAACTAGTTTCTAATATGTTTTTTCCAGCACAAAAATTGGACCGTAATTGTTACAAATCCAATATGCCTCATCATTATTGTTAAAAAAACACTATTCCTTAACCTTACTCCTAAAACCATGAGAGAAAATTAAGATAGAAAGCTCTTTGTTTCCAAATACGAATGGCTTTGATATGTTCCTGTATTGATTATATTCTCTAAAGAATTACGACTTTAAGAAACAAAAAGAAAATCCGTAATTTGAAAGTATTCCCTCTGGCAAGAAACACACAATACAATAAAAGCTCAAAGTAACTTCCCTACATGCAAATGAACTCGTTCTTACGATAATGCCTCACAATTCAGAAGTCAATAGACTCGAATATCGATTGTTTTCAAGTAATTGTCATGCAAATTGGCATCCCCACATGGCAAAGTTTCCTTAATGAAACCATAGTATAAAGAGAACAAGTAAGATATCTTCGAACAAAGGTACATCGCGGTACGCGGAGCGCTTGGCCACACGTACGTACGTACGCAAGCGTGACGTACGCACACAATGCAGCTCGGTTCCTTCTCATGGACCGGTCAAGTGAGGACCGCGCCATTACCGTGAGCGGTCGGTGTTTCAAACTCAAACTCAAATGTTTATTTATTCAATTAGACTTCTTTTAGAAGCACTTTCGAATCGTCATTACATATTTTTAACATTTACCACTGATTCGGAAAGCAGTAGCTCTGGAGAAGAACCGGCAAGAAACTCCATAGTTGTTCTTTTAAAATCATGTCAATATTACAATTCAATTTTGCATAGTAAGATTAGTAAGTAACTTATATCTAACTACATTCGTTTGTTTATATTTATTTAAAACTAGCGGTCCACCCCGTCTTCGCCCGTAGTACATATTTCGTAATAAAAAGTAGCCTATGTTCTTTCTCAGGGTCTAAAGGTTGTCTGTGCCAAATTTCACCAAAATCGGTTGAGAGGTTTAGGCGTGAAAACCATACATACATACAGTCATAATTACAAACTTTTCCTCTTTATAATTTTTATATTTTAAATTGTCTCTTTATTCTATGATCAAACCTCGCATTATCATGCAAATTGGACATGCAAGTTAATCGTGTGGACCCACCATTACGGACACTCATTTATCTGAATGATATTTCATTCATGAAACTTCAGCTATGATAAATTTTAACTCTTCATTAACACTCGGAAAAGGTTTGGCGACGGAAGTCAGTAAATGTGGGTATTTTTGAAAGAATTTCTAGATTTATCTCGAAGGTAACGAGGTGCATTTGGAACGTGTCAAATCGGTAAATGGAGTTAAAATATTTCGTATAATTGACAAAAAAATGACGTGTTGCACTCGGGGACTGCCGCGGTAAAGCTATTGCATAGCATGCCTTCAAGCCACACCTCCGAGCCCGTCGGAGTGGGGAGCGTGAGGTTTTTTCGTTACGGAATTTCTCGATTCGGTCCCCGCGCTCAAGACCCGCGATAGAAGCTATGCAATAGCTTAAAAATATAAAAGATTTACCTACCAAAGTTTTATCGCTACAGTTTCATTAAAAAAATAAAATACAGATTTAATAGTGTTAAAATACTGCAATAATATTCAGTAATAGTTTACATTTCCTTATAAGCAAATACACACATGATATAAACCCTAATGCCCCAAACAATTAACTTCGATATCGAGTAATAATTAGATCGGTAATCAACAAGGTGATAGCTACAAACTTGAGACAAGTTGTGTAGGTAACTTTGTAATATCAGTGAGAGTCTGTTTAACTAATGATACGGTTTCGATTCGTGCTTGCAATTAGGCGGATTCACAGAATGAGCAGTAGTAGCTCAGTGGTGAGGACCTAGGATTAAAAATTAAGGCAAAGGTACGGACAGATTGATTGAATTGAATTGCATGATTTAAATTATAGTTATTTTATTTGCGCATACATCGAGAGGAAACCGGCACGTCGAAAAATCAAAAAGTTCGATAAATGTGACATCTGTCATCGCACTTGGCCAGCGTGGTGGATTATGGCCCTTACATATTGTAGTTCTAGAGGCCCGTGTCCCAGCAGTGGGAACATATATTATGTGCTGATGATGATGATGTATATAAATCTAAATAATCTATGTAAATATATAAATGAATAAATATAATAACGTGGGGTAAATAAAAAACACGAAATGGATTTTTTTGTTTTATTTATCTCCAGTTCCCTTATTCTGTTTATTCGGATCGGGTAAAAAGTACACAACGCTTGCTTGACCTGGAAATAAGAGAAATATTGTTATATTTATGATATTATATTTTCTCAACCCTTGTAGATATTTTCATAAAAAATTATTGTAAAATTATATAAATAAAGTTATATATCAGTAACATAGATATACATTTGTTGTTTCATCGTAGTAATTATAAAAAAGTATTGGACTAAATAATTAAGATGTAAAAAGATAGACGATGATGTTAAGATGTTCGTTTCTATTTTATGTTAAACCTACTATCAGATATAGCTAAAATTTTGCAAACAGATAATGCTCACATCCGAAATCTATCAAAAAAATTAGTTGTCTATAAAGTCGGTTTACTGACGATAGTTGAGCGTGACAACGTCCGATTGTGCTTCTTTGTCGCTCGTTCCGCGCTCTCGCTTGCACTTCAAACCTAACGGAACGCCTCAGAGCGAGGTAACGCCGCATGAGTCATGTTTTTTCGTGCGTGCAGCCGGCTCCATCGAATTATAAGACGTTGTCACGTCAAAATGCAAAATTAATACAAAAAAATATTCATAGAACATCTGGATACAGAGAAACACAAGTATGTAGATAATTATATAACCATTATAATACAAATAACAAAATAATAAACATAACTGGTAAATACTTACAAAGACAAGCAATCGAAAGCGTAAGGAATGGTGCCATACACCCCATTTCTAATAGTACTGGGAACAATACGTTTCCCAATAGAGATCCCGTTCTACCAACTATCATTACTATTGAGAATGCTAATGCTCTGAAAAAGAAAGGTATATTTTTATTAAACATTATTGATAATAAAACACATTGTTACAAAAAGCATAATACTGAAAAAATTTAACATATGAAAAAGAAAAGATTAACAAAATATAAAAAAAAGACGGGTTGCACTCCGGGAGTGCCGGCAGAAGTGAAAACTTGATTATTAACGTTCAGCATGTTTGATATTTTGGAATGGTATCCGTCTTACGATTGGAATATAAGGGCTAAAAAAAAATCCGTCTTACGCTTTTTCGATCAGGCCACGTGTCCTGACGCGAGTTTAAGATTTTAAACACAACGCCGCTAAAGAAGTTTTCACTTCAAAAACAAATAATAACGAATGAAATATTTTACATTGAAACTAGTGTTAAATAATATCAACGACGACGAATATTATGATGAAGTTAACATTTCTAAAAATACCAAAGAACTGTATTTATTCTGTTCTACATATTTGTTTGTGACGTCAAAGAAAACACAGTCTTAATTATGGTCTTAATACATATTAATTGGATATTAAATCTATGCCTCCTGAAATAAGTTGCCTCCTACTATAGAAACCGTATACTAAAGAAGAAATAAAAATAAAATGGACATAAATAATATCGACAGATTACATTTCGTTATTGAAATAATGGAAAAACGCCTGGATTTTCCCGCAGGGCGTGTAATCCAAATTAAACCATTGCACATTCAATTTCACATTGAAAAGGAATTGAAAAACATCGCTGATGTAAACTGTGTTATAAAATAACATATTTTTAACACACTACATGAAAAGATTTCTGATTAATCTTTTACATTCAAGCTTCTACTACATTTCAACTCCTTTAAAATATCAATAACAAGAAAGTTTGTGAAGAAGAAGAGAAGATAACTATTTCATGCAAAAACAGTTGATCGAATCTGTATAATCTATGGCAAAAAAATAAAAAAAAATCACCACAAACTACCTACCTACTACTACAGTTAATCCTACACGAAATAAGTCTCGAATTCCTCCCAGTTATTTATAAACAAAACATTTCAAATTATTCATTTATTTTTTATAACACTTTATTGTACAAACGTGAATGGACAAAACAAAAAAAGACATGTGGCACTCGGGGGCTGCCGCGGTAAAGCTATTGCATGCTATGCCTTCAAGCCACATCTCCGCGCCCGTCGGAGTGGGGAGCATGAGGTTTTTTCGTTACGGAATTTCTGGATTCGGTCTCCGCGCTCAAGGCCCGCGATAGAAGCTATGCAATCGCTTAAAAGGACAATATTACAAAAAGGCATAATTTGTACAAGAGGCGGCCTTATTGCTGAACAATAATCTCTATCAGGCAACCTGGTAGGAAACTATATGTGTGAAGGTCGAGGGATAGCGCACAATAAATTATTAACATTAACATCAGAACTCTCACCTTAACTTAGTAGGAAACACTCTAACAAGAATGTTTCCTTGCAGAATACTGCTCGTCTGAACCAAAGCGCATGTAACAGATATCAACAAGGCGATCTCAATCGACGAGCTTGTAAAGTACAACCCACTGGATGCTGCAGCACATGATATTTGTATCAAAAACATTAGCAATCGATGTCCCAAGCATTGAACTACGAAACCAGAGGCTCCACTGAATATGAGACTCGTCACTCCGAGGATAATGGCGTTTACGTAAGTCTCTGTTCCGCTGACTTGCTGGAATAATAAAATAAACATGATTAAATGTTTGTAATGGTTATGGAAAAACACAATCCTTGAATAGATTGAAGTGCAATAATAATGCTGAATACAATAAAACGCGTTTAAAATCCGTTCAAATCCTTCTAAATGCGAAATACTCGCGTAAAATCGAACACTAGAAAATATTAGATTTAACTGGTTGAATATAACATTTTAAGCAAATATTTCAAAAAATTGTTCCCATTTCCCGTCATTTGACTTTAGACATAAAATGTTTTAATAATTTTGTAATCTTTTCAGATCTATCAGATGATAAGTTGATGAATTGAATAAAACCAATTTTATAATCTTTTATCAGACGATAAGTTGATGAATAATTGGTTAAAACCAAGTACATATTAACCCTACAGTAGTCGCGTGGTCTACACGTGTAATCCAATGATACAAAATTGAAAATTTCTAAAAATCTAAAAGCTCCAGTTATTTCATCCTTCGTTTACTCTAAGTTGAATAATTGCCGCATGCACTTAGTGCAGCGCGGAGAGACGAGTGCGCGTGGTTGTGCAACAGGAGCTCCGCAAAATTCGCGGTCTACGTACGTATGCCGCGCGACCAACTACGTAAGTTTTTTGTTGTGACTGTTTCATTTATTTTTTACAAATATTATATTGTGATTTTAAAAATAATTTTACAGACTTATAAATTATTAATTTATAATGTGTTTATTTCTATTTGCATGTAAAAACAGTGTTATTTAGATAATTATTATGGACAACAGACGAAGATACTGATCGAGGTTTGGTTATTGGTGGTGCATTATAAAGCTGAAGAGTTTGTTTGTTTGAACGCGCTAATCTCCGTAACTACTGGTCCGATTTGAAAAATTATTTCGTTGTTAGATAGCCCATGTATCGAGGAAGACTATAGGCTATATATCATCACGCTAAGACCAACAGGAGCGCAGCAATGCGGGTGAAACCGCGGAGCACAGCTAGTATAATATAAAAACAATGGCAAAAACATTCAACCGGACCTCTAACACAATCATAAAAATAATGAAAGAGAAATAAAAAGACTTACCGGTACGCATGTAGTGTTAGATTCAATTTGAGACTTTACAGAGTTTTTCCAATTAATCATGTTACAGAACTGCCCGAACTCTCCGTGATCTTTGTGATAATGTTCAATTATTGTTGATATCTGAGGATACCATAGCCTTAGGCAAGTGTATCTGAGATAAACCAAAAATATTACGTAAGTATAGAAAAAAATGTGCTTAATTGGAACTTGGAAGTAGGTATGTATTATTTTTTTTATCCTGATTTTGATAAATGTTTTGAAAAATAATTGAATAACTAATGGTGTGGAAACTACAATATTATCTATATACTAATACTAGCTTTCCGCCCCGGCTTCGCCCGTGGTACCTACATGTTTAAACTATCCTATCTCTCAAGTTGGATTGAACTGCACATGGTGTGCGAATTTTATTATAATCGGTTAAGTGGTTTAGGAGTCCATTGAGGACAAACATTGTGACACGAGATTTATATATTTTAAGATTATGAAGCTGAAGAGTTTGTTTGAACGCGCTAACCACACGCTAAACACAACTACTAGTCCGATTTTAAAAAATTCTTTCGTTAGATAGTCCATTTATCGAGGAAGGCTTTATAGGCTATATTATAATATCATCACGCTAAGACTCAGGAGCGGAACCACGCGGATGAAACTAGTGTAAGATATTATATAATACATACGCAAAATATCTTATTTCTTAATTTTGTAAGTATTTCAAAACAATTAACTTACGTGGATAGGCATACAAACGTCATACTGGATATTAATACAAGATTATAAATATTCCTTTTATCAAAACTATCTTTTACTTCGAACAAACTTCTCACTATTTGCTTCTTAATTCCTAATTTCGCTTTTGGCTCATGTAGTTTCCCACGTTGCAATGTTTTTATCTAAAAAAATATAATGGGAATAAGAATGTAATTATAATAGGTATATACTAATACATATTATAAAGCTAAAGAGTTTGTTAGTTTGAACGCGCTAATCTCAGGACCTACTTAGATAGCCCATTTATCGAGGAAGGCTATAAGCATAATATTATATATCATTACGCTCAGACCAACAAAAGCGGAGCCACGCGAGTGAAACCGCGAAGCGCAGCTAGTAAATAATACGTGGTAGCATTTAATAGAATAAACTACATATTTAAAGTAACACTTGACTATTAGATGATTGCTTTTGAATATATAAAACTAGGTAAATCTGCAAAACATTTTATGTGTTTGGGCATATAACAAGAAGGCTTCGATCCAACATATTTGTAACATTTACTACTTACAACATCATATAGTATCTCCTTATAACATTGAAAGTAGTCCAAATACTTAAAGATTATAAGTACAATGCAACGAAAAACGCGAGTTATTACCGAGTATATTGCCCATGAGTTATCTTATCTTTTACAGTTTCATGAGTTACTAGAGGTCCACCCCGGCTTCGCCCGTGGTACATATTTCGCAATAAAAGGTAGCCTATGTCCTTTCTCGGGTATCAAAATATCTCCATACCAAATTTCATGCAAATTGGTTCAGTAGTTTAGGCGTGATTGAGTAACAGACAGACAGAGTTACTTTCGCATTTATAATATTAGTATGGATTAGCTTTTAAAAGTCAATAATAGAAATAAAATTAAAATCAAAATTATTTACCGGGAAATCGTCTTTATCCTTCCCTGTGTTAACATGATACATTGTTTTCAGGACCTCCAATGCCTCCTTGTCGCGTCCCTCTGAGAGCAAAAACTTGGGACTTTCCGGCAAAGAGTAGTAAAGAAGGAACGCAAATAAACTCCACAACGAACAAACATATAAATAAATATTCCATGAATGTAATTCTGAAAGCAAACATATGTTGGCAAATATTGTTTGTGATAAAATGGATCTTTGTATAGCTGTTTCTTATTATTGTTGTTTGAGTTTTAATGAGTGTTTGAATAAAAATTAAATTAAATAAAACAGTGCGAAAGCACGTTTGTGTTTTCATTTTATCGCCTAATCTGGTGCTTTATTAATTTGATTAAAATTTGACAGCAATCATAGATATAGGTAACTATGATGTATATTAATTGTTTAATCCAGCACCTTATGTGATGAAAACGGGGGATGAATGTAAATAATAATATTTAATTTATTCCGCAAGTGAATGAATATGTATATGTATATGTATATCATTTATGTCGAATCAAATAACATTATTTCAGTACTAGTGCACTCAACAATGTTCATTGAATTAATCCTAATTGATAACAAATTAATATTAACACCTGTCAACTAACATCACTAAATAGAGCTAATAGGAGGTAAATTAGAGTTAAATAATTGTATACGATCTGGAACCCACGGCGTCGCTCGCGTGGTACCCGAGTTAGAAATATATGGTCTAAACTCTAATCTATCTCTGTACCAAATTTTATACAGATCCGATCAGCTGTTTTTGCGTAAATAAATATCAAACACTTAACCATATATTTTTACAAACTTGATTTTGATGATATTATTTGGCATTATGTACCAGTCGCATAAACTTGCCTTCCTTGCGTATGTGACACCGCGCGAAACAGCTAGTTGAAATATTTGTCTATGATCTATACTAATTGTATATAAGATGAATAATTTGTTTGGACTCGATAAATTGAATTCAAAAATTCTTTCACAATTTGACATGTAGGTACTTAATCCCTGACTGCTATACTGTATATATAATACTTATATGTATCACTATACAGTATACAGGGTGTCCCATTGTCGATGTACTATGCTCAATGGCACTTGTAGTTTGGGAATGAAGTATATAGAAACAAATACTCATATATAAATAAAAATTAGATTACTCACCAAAATAGCCTTTCCATATAACAAAATACAGTTGAGTTTGAGGTAATATCGCCCATGACATGAGAGCAACAACTATAAGGGACAGTGACATGAATGAGCCGAGCAGTAATAGTATTCTGTCTCGAATTTCTTTGTGAATAAACTCTGATAACATAGTGGATATCGCCGTGTAGGATATAGTCATGCTGAAAAGGTCAATGTATTAAATTTCGTGACATATAATAGATTTGAAGTATAGTGAATGACGATTATATAACAGACAAATTGTACAAGTTTCAGGGGGGGAATCAAACTTTTAACTGTCACCAACTGTGGGGTATAAGAAAGAGGCATTTATAGGCCAGCTCTCATACCAATCTAAAAGCAAGTATTATTTCCAGTATAAAAAATGACTGAGCTATAATATAGGCTATCTAGCGCCATCACTTTCCTAAACTGGAATTAAGACTGCTTTAAGACATCATGGTAACGTGATGGTAACCGTCCAGGTTACCCCTACATATTGAAGGCTATTTTAATGTTTTTTTGAGATAAAATATGCCAAGGACAGTTAGAATTGACCCAAAATGTAAAAAAAAAATCTATTTTTCGTCAATGTAAAATTTATTGTTTTACCCTATATATTGACACAGATGCTTTAAAAATAGTTAATTATAATACGGAATTTGCAAAAAATGCTATCAATAAATAATCTTTATAATAAAAATGAATCGCTGAATGTGTTGGCAAGCGCAAAACTCGAGAACGGCTGGACCGATTTCGTAACATTTACCACGGGTGAAGCCGGGATGGATCGCTAGTTAGATATAAAACTGATTATTCTTTCATGGAACAATGGCCCAATGGATTAACCAGATTTGCATAAAGATGCATTCGATTGTAGTTTATGGAAATGAGAGTATCGTGATGTATTGCTTTTAACATCAATATTTATCGGGTGCGTAAATTGGTTTTTAAATCAGAAAAAAATCACAACAACAAAATCATAGATTCACGATCATGACTGTTTAAAAAAATTACGAAAATATATTTATTTCCCTGTAGTAATAAAGACACATTTTATAGTCTTTTTAAATTGATTGAAAAGGCATTTTGAAATACTAAAATAAGCACGTTATACAGATGTAGCAATGAGTTAGTGTGAATTTTCGCTATATTTTTAGTGAATCCCGAAAATTTTAATTTCAACTTGCTAACAAGCGTAGGAGTTTATAAAAACCTATATCTGTTCTGGAAAAGTTAAAATATACGAAAAGGTATTGTTTGTTTGAATGTAAATTTAATAATAAACTAGATTTCCTCCCGCGGCTTCGCCCGCGTTTTCAAAGAAAAACCCGCATAGTTCCCGTTCCCGTGGGATTTCTGGGATAAAACCTATCCTATGTGTTAATCCAAGTTACCCTCTATATGTGTGCTAAATTTCATTGAAATCGGTTCAGTAGTATTTGCGTGAAAGAGTAACAAACACACACACATCCTCACAAACTTTCGCATTTATAATATTAGTAGGATAATGAATTATTTTTATCTATTACGAGTTGTTTATTCTTTTACTTCATAACATAAGCGTTACTGTAAATATTGAAATATTTAAATGTAAGATGATTAATTATCGGCTAATTTCTTAAGTTGTTTAAAGATAAATCACAAAACACTATCCAACGTATAAGATATTCAAAATTATAAGTTATTTTAATATATAATAATAATTATTAACTTATTAAGTAAATTTACTTTAAATGTGCCCAGACATTTTTAATCGTGTTACGTGTACAGGGGGGTAGTAACTAAGTGCTTAGTGCTTGTCACTTATACTAAGTGCCAATGTGTAAACAGGGAAATAAGTAAGTATTATTTTTTGGCGAATAGTACAAGTACCATTTCGAATGGCTTGTCACAAATACCTCCTACTAGCTACGTGTAAACGTTACTTCTCACTTGTCAATATTGGAGCTTAGTTGTGTGTCAAGCACTAAGCACTTAGTACAAAACTTAAACTCGAAATTAGGCATTTGAAAGAGTGTTGTATCTGAAGATAGAACAATTATTAACTTACTAGCTTTCTGCCCGCGCCTTCGCCCGCGTTTTGAAAGAAAAACCCACACACACACACACACACACACAAACTTTATCTCACAAACTTTCGCATTTATAATATTAGTAAGATTTAGTAACTTAACTTTGAAAGACACTCCAAATTGTGTTAGGTAAATGTTCAACATAACCTCAAAACACTTACGCAATACCCTGAAGGAATTTAACAACTATCAACATCCAATACGTTTGACTGGAACCTTCTAGAAGGCCGCACAGAAATACTCCAAAGTGACCGCTAAGTAGAAATATCCGACGGCCAAATGTATCTACTAAGAATCCGATGAAAACGCTCGCTCCAATTTGCCCTGAAATAGGACCAAATATTAATAAAGACGATATTTAATCATAGACTAAAAATAGAATTTCTTTATTAAGACAGATATCTACTTATATTATAATTAATGTACTGTCTGTTTGTAACGTTTCACGCCTAGAGCAGTGAACTTATTTAATAAATATTTATTAGTCGTCAGTTATTTATTAATATTGTACATAATTTTTTTTAATACACACAACTATTATATTTAATTACATAAAGTAAAGAAAAATCAGGTATTGAAACATGTTATAAGAAGGGTTTAAACGTGAAATTCACGCGAGTGGCAGTCACGGGCGCAAAGCTTGTATTGTAACTTCGAAAAAACTATTTCAATTTTTCATCATAGATTATCAGGCTTTCTTATTTTTAAAAGTTACATCAATGAGATATTTTAAGGATTTGTGAATGAAATAGCGATCTCAAAATCTGTGTACTTTCTGGAGTAAAATATTTGGAACAAAAATAAAACACTATTTCTGAATTAGGCTTAACCTTTAAAATCGTTTCTTATAAAATTTATGAATTACATCTATATCATTATACATAGACAAAGTAAAATACATTCTAATCTATTAACAAAATCATAAAAATACCAAATGTTAAGTCAATTTAACATAATAACACTTACGCGCGTCGTACGCGGTATTTACTGATTTATTTATCTAATTCCTTATGTATTGTAAAAATATTCACATGTGTGTAAATAAATAATTACCAAAATAAGAATTGTCTTACCAAGAAACGGTATAGCATTCAGCCATCCTTTCATCATGTTATCCATGTCTAAGTCACATTCTGCTATTGGTAGAATAAATGACGACGTAGTAGTCATCATAATAGTAGCAAGCATGCCACATAGCGATGCTAATAGCAACCGTAGGTGAAACCAACCGAATTTACAAATTTTCAACGCATCTTCTAATACTAGCATGGAATCATCTTGAGTGCCTAGAAATAGAAATATTGATTAATAGAACATGAAAAATGAAGTAGTCAGAACTGCCGAGAAAAGTTAAAACTTGAACAAGAAGCTTTCAATCAAAAAGTATCTCAGATTTCTACATAATATGCTGCCGTAAAAAACTGAGTTCAATTATTGTTATTTTGTCAAAGATCTATTTCTTCAACACAAATAAACGGTATTTTATAAATACCACATAATATGAGCTCGGTTGTTTTTAACTGCTTGCTTCTTAATGAGTCAAATATTGACGATATAAAGAATTAAAACGTTAAATCATAGATAAAATATTACGTCGCTACAACGAATTATCTCGGGCCTTCACACCGTTTACAGTCTCATGTATTTATATTTTACAGAACGAATTACTATTTCAGTACTAACTTTAGTCAAAATTTCGAACATGCCAGAATAACTTTAACCTTTTCTTATTCAGAGCTTTTCATAACATACCTACTCCTCCAAATATTTGTTTAAAAACCTTTAAAAAGGCTTCATAAATCTAGTCATTGCAATATTCTTTTGTCAGTTCTAAATCACTTTCACACAAATTTTCATTAATTTTTATTTGATTTTCACACGCCACAGCATCTTTAACGTGTAACTATATGTATTACTAGCGACCCGCCCCGGCTTCGCACGGGTGCAATGCTGATACTAAAATATACACTACAGAAAAACTGTGAACGTTGTATATAAAAACATAGCGGCCCGCTCCGACTTCGTATAGATAGCCTGGCGGCCGGCCGGTACCGCCGCAAACGCTACGTCCCGCAATTTTTAAATCTGTAATATCTTCGAAAATATTCACTTAAATCATACGGTGTAAAGGGCCATATAGATCTATATTAAACGAACAATGTATTCAAGGTATTTAATTGGTTAAGGATTAATGCTGTATTGGTTAAAATCGCATCGAAAATTAGCCATTATTTTTCGTAAAAAGTAAATGACAAAAAAATGTTATTGTGGGTTATCCATAAGAGATAGACATATACCATCGCGGACTTTTCTATAGACCTTTTCAATGTGTATAATACTTAGTACATTATTTTGATAAAACTCGTAGGGTTCAGCCTGCGTTTGCAATGTAAGCGGAAAAAATGTAATTTTTTACGACATCACTTTAGAAACCTCAAAAATAACAGTACTTCTCCACTATTTAATGGATGTTATTATACATATAAACCTTCCTCTTGAATCACTCTATCTATTAAAAAAAACCGCATCAAAATCCGTTGCGTAGTTTCAAAGATTTAAGCGTACAAAGGGACATAGGGACATAGGGACAGGGAAATCGACTTTGTTTTATACTATGTAGTGATAGTGATGTTTTTAAAAATCTCACCCATTTTTACGTCTCAAATTTATTAAACATTAATTACAACACCAACAATTACCTTCATTTTCATTGTTTTCACTGTCTACTGGTAGGCTCACAGTCATTGCAACTAACTTTATATTTCGACCACAATGGTAACGTAACTCTGAAGTATTTTTAATTAAGAATAATAAATTCTAACAATTATTGCGAAAAGTACACTTCTATTAACAATGAAGTAATTTTGCCGAGTGAAGGACGTAAATTACATTTATAAAACAAATATTGGAATATGATAAGTGAGTTCATTTACTGAAGAAGATATTATTATAATGATGATTGTACATAATTTTAAGTTGTTTGAAGACGTGTTTTATGGATTTTATCTTTTTCCTCTTATTGCTCTTTCTTGATGTGACAATGTTTAAATAGATCTTCGGGTGGGGCTTTTGAATCTTTAGTTTCAAATGTGGATTGGTTCACAATCTGAACATAATATTATCATCTCAATAGCAACACTTTAATCTTATTTTGTCTAATAATTTTAAATGCCAATCAAAACTACTCTATACATTCCATCTATTTGAGAGGTAGGATGTGATAACAAGGAATTTAGCAGGCTCACTACGCGCAAATTATAAATTTCATTTCCCAGACGTAAATGAAAACCGCTCCACTTTTTTCTGAACACACTCCACTAAAATATGATACACATCGGAAATCATATTAGGTATACACACTTAGTTCTGTCACAAAGGAACTTCTGTCACCAACTATGGGCATGATATATGGCAGATGTATTTAAAACCCAGTTCTTATACCATGATATCTTATAGCAGTATTATTTCACGTGTGCAAAACTGAGAGCGCTATATAGGTCATCTAGCGCCATCACTTTCCCATACTGGAAATAACACTGCTATAAGACATTATTAACCCGGGATAGAAATCTAAGAACATATTTTGATCATTATCTAATGCTGCGTAGAAGCAGTCAACGCGGTATTCTACACCCTACTAACAGCTATTAAAAAACAATTTATTAACTAGTTTGTCTAGTTATCCAACCATTGCACCAGATATTGCTAATTCATTCCGTATTTAGTACTAGAAAGTTGTGTAATAAACATTAAGTTGCTAGGATTCCACACCTAAAACGTAAAACGGGACCCTACTGCTAAGACTTCGCTGTCCTTTTGTATGTCTACCTATTCGTCCATTTGTCACCATGACCTAAAAGTTTAAAAATTTTATTTCAACAAGTGTCTACTTACGATAATTTTAATAACTGACTCAACTGCCAAAAATTATCCTTGTTAAAAGCCTCACAAATGCGCCATCAAAATTGTCCATTTCTCTTTTTACACTCCATATTTCATAATCACTATTAAAACTTATTTTCCTATCCTTCATTATCAGCAATGATTCGACTGCATAAAATCATTAAAAATGCGTCGAAAATTTAAAAAATAAATACGTCAAAGGCGAACTCAATTAGAGAGATGAATGGCTTAGCATTTCAGGATACTGAATTAAAATTTAAGTTTTAATGAATGCTCTTTACGAAACCTGCATTTAGTTCGGCGGTTTTAATTACACACAAACGTCTGGGGCATGCTGAAGATGTTGGTTTAGTTAGTACGGGATTTTTAGAACCAACGACTGTGTTACTAGAATATAGTCGTTAGATCTAAAATTAAGCAAACTTTCTAAGAATAAGATATTCTGTAATATTTAAAAAAAACATGTGTCAAGCACACGTGGCAGAAGTGAGACTTCTTTGGCGAGATTCAAAGATACCAAAATCGTCGCTTTACTGCATTACGTGACGGTATTGCCATGACGCGAACTTGAAATTTTATTCGTACCTAAAGATGTTTAGTCGTATCGTGTAAGTAAAAATATCATCCAAAAATATCCTTTTTCCACACATAGCACAGTTTATATGATCTAGCACAGCCTCAAATGGACCCTAAATTACTTTAGCCTGCAGTTGCACTAACTTTCAGCTATAGTTGGTTAATTAAATAATGGAATATTTCTCTAAATTGTAGTTTCAGTGTACCTAGTTATTTTCTTCGCGGCACGGTTGAATTTGGTTTTGTTTGAGAATGTGGTGAAGTAGAACAAATTATTATGGATTAAACCTACTCTGTTCAAAATAATTTAATCATTTCGGTTGTTTGTATGTTTAGAGGGTCGGTTTTCAGTTCATTGTATTTTCAATAAAATAAATATATATTATATTATAAATAAATATCAATTTCTTTATATTTCTGCATAAGGTTTTGACGGTACAAAAAATGAAGAATGGTCCATTGATAATTGTAAACTTGGGACCATTTGAACCTCACGTAAAAACGTGATACCTTGTTGGAAGTTATGAAAACAATGTCAATATACATTCGGTGAAGAAAATAAATGTTTACGGAAATATTATTAAAAATTAAACGTTCAACTACGTCATAATATTACTACGTAATATAAAAACAATACGGAATTATATCATCAGAAGCATTAAGATAAGATAAGTTGGTTTGTTTTACAGTTTAATATTACAAAATTTAATAATCTAGCGAGTTTTGTGGATCGTATTTTAAACAGAGTTTTAATAAATATTAATCATACGTTTTACAATACATAATAGATTTATCAATCCCTACTAATATTATAAATGCGAAAGTAACTCTGTCTGTCTGTCTGTTACGCTACCTCTCAACCGATTTTGATGAAATTTGGCACAGACAATCTTTAGACCCTGAGAAAGAATACCTTTTATTAAAACACCACGCGGGCGAAGCCGCGGGCGGAAGCTAGTTGTTAAATAAACAATTAAAATTACAAATTTATTATTTCTATAATATTTTTATTACGTAGATAGGTACATACATAATGATAATTATTTTATTCAAGTATTTTCCTTACAATTATTTCGGTTTAGTATTTCTCTCGAGTCTATTTTTAACACGCTTTTATATATTACTAGCTTTCCGCCCGCGGCTTCGCCCGCGCAGTCAAAGAAAAACCCGCATAGTTCCCGTTCCCGTGGGATTTCCGGGATTGCGTCATTTTCCCGGGATAAAAAGTAGCCTATGTCCTTTCTCAGGTATCAAAATATCTCCATACCAAATTTCATGAAAATTGGTTCAGTAGTTTAGGCGTGATTGAGTAACAGACAGACAGACAGAGTTACTTTCGCATTTATAATATTAGTATGGATTATCAAATTGGTTAAAAATTCCGTTAAATTTTGATATAGATCCCAACCTAAGGATACGATAATCTTCCGGTTTAATATTAAATGAACAGACCAACTATTACAGCAGCCTCGGCGCCTCGCGAAGCAATTTCTGCGTGAAGCAGCTCGGTCAGTGTGGACGTGGCTCAGCCGAGGAAAATGACATAGGCGCTCTTTGAAGACCTAATAAATATAAATATAAATATAAATATTATAGGACATTATCACACAAATCGACCTAGTCCCACAGTAAGCTCAATTAAGGCTTGTGTTGTGGGTACTAGGCGACGATAAATATAATATTTAATAAATACATATATATAGATAAACACCCAGACCCAAGAACAAATAATTGAGTTCATCACACAAATATTTGCCCTGACCGGGGATCGAACCCGGGACCGTCGGCTCAGTAGGCAGTTACTTACCACTGCGCCAACCGCGTCGTCAAATACCCTAATCCATTCAATAAAGTTATTTAATTGTATGAGCACTGAGCAGGTATTCAACTATTTTGTAGAAGTAATATCACGAGAATAGTAAAATCGATGCACTTTTGTGGCAATAAGCATACGGCAGTCGCGAAATATCGCAAAGAATTTAATAAAACAGACAGGATTCTCGCAATTTTATTTATTGAATATGTTTTCAAGAGTGACAAAAAGACGGTGAGATCTTGATTTTGTATTTATAAATTTGTTTGGAGATTGAAATGATAATGGTAATTTAAGTGATGATAGTTTTAGTACATTAAATCCGTCAGTCCTCGGATCACAGACACAATAGAAAATCTATTGTGTCTCGGCCCGATCGGGCCGCTCGGTGGTCAATGGGTTAACACAAGTAGTAAGAGATCTTGAGATTTATTTTTTGGTTTATGAATAAATTAGAATTATTGGGATTATGGATAGTGGTGTGATTAATTTTAGTAAATAATTCAAGCACTTTGTTGTAGGAAGATAGTCACTTTATTTATCTTCAAATAGAGTATCGAAGGTATGTCTTAACAGTCTGAAGGATACGAGTGAACTACACACAAAGAGCTATATAACTCAACTGTTTTAGGGTCTATACAACACTCAAAATTATACCTTTATTTATGACTCTCTTCGAGTATTTCTTACCCGTACTTCTAGGAATCTATACAATAAATATTCACAAGGTTTAACATGTGTTACCAAGTGTTGAGTGTATACAGGACTCACAATAGGTTTACCAAATGTGCATGATAAAAAAAAGGTCGTTGCAATAAATCACACGTATAGTGTAAGAAACGTAATTGCTTTTTAAGAGAGAAACTTTTGTAAATGAAATCAATATTTCAACACGCCCCCTCAAAAGTTAATCTCTTTTCCAAGTTACAATTTTAATTGCAATTACATATTAATACATATACAATTATATTAATACATCATGATAACCAAAATTCTAAAGTTGAATACAATACTCTTAATACTGATCGACATACCTTCCGCTTACTCTTTGTCTGGGACGGTTGTTACTAACCGTATACATAGTGATCCGACATTTGTCTTCACGATAAGGGAAACCCAGGAAAACCTTATCAGATCATTAAAAATATATAAGTTTACATCAAGATACAACTTATTTACTAATCAATCTTCTGATGCCATTTTCGCTCTTAACTCCAGGAACCTCCCTGGTAGTGGCTTTGTCAGCATGTCTGCAATTTGAACACCTGTTGACATATGTTTAATAATTTTAGTATTATTTCTCATATTGATCCCAAAGGAATTAATATTTGATGTCAATATGTTTGGATCTAATAAGGCTTGTTGGATTGTTAGCTAGTACATCCATTTTACTATTCATATATTAAGATAGGTTCTTTAGTTTTCAGGTTTATACCTGCTGCTAAAGTTTTTTTCAACCATATTGCATTTAACAGCTTCATACAGAGCCATATATTCAGCTTCTGTAGAAGAACCTGCCTTATTGTACTCCAACATATTGTACATCAATCATACAACTAGAAGAAGTAACCCGTTGTACTTTTCTTTTTAAATACTAACTCGAATCAATTATCTTATCAATTTGTCTAATTAGAATCAAGTATCTTATCAATTTGTTCTTATATGTTTCCTTTACATATTTAATTTTAATCTACTTGTTTTTAAACATTACCGAGTTCTTGTTTATTTTCATTCACATGTCTGCTTATAGTTAAAGTCAGATCATTGTACATGAAATTAAATACATTAGATTTCCAATAAGAATTCGAAATGGAATACCGTCATTCTCATTGGATTCCATTGCCTCAAAATCTAAATTGAATTTTATGTAAGAAGATTTTGATCACCCATTGTACTAAGTTTATTTCATACGGTTTTAATATTTACTTATGTGCTTTGATCTAGTGTTACGACATTATTTTGTCTCGTGATTCTAAAGCTTAATAAGAATTTAACCTCCTTTTAAATCACCCATTTTAAATTAATTCATTAAATTCTGCATCGTTTTTCAACAATAGTCACTCACTATAATCACTAGATCGTCCATTTAATTCAGTATAAATATTATTAGAGATATCTCATCTATTCAGTATGTACATGAATCGATCCTTAAAATCATTTGTAAAACCTTTTTCTAATAGTCTTTTCAAATATTTCAATCCAACATCTGGCAACTTTTTAAGCAATATGCTACCTAATGCTTTGTTTAATTTACAATCGGGGTTCACAAGTGTTTTCACTTTTCACACCCTCAAGTATTTTAATATACTGTACGATTAACTGACCACTTAAAATGCAGTTTAATCAATCTGGTAAACTAACAAGCCATGCTGCTGTTAAAAGACTTAAGTTCAAAATTGTTGCAACCGATATTTTTACTAATACCTCTAGCAACTAAACGGGCTTTACACTTTTATGGATTTCCGAACTCATCGTACTTTATAATATCCATTTTCATTATATACAATATTTGTACTACTTGGTTTTGATACTAAAGTCCAAGCTTTTTATTTACAAATAAAGAATATAGTTCATCATTAATTGCATTTTTCATTGTTTAGCATCATTCCTATTTTCAATTATCTCATGTGAATTAGGAGTAAATATACAATGTATTATGCGCACAGTAAATAATGAAACGGCTAATAATCATCTTCATTAGATGAAGTTTGGCTTTTAATATCTATCTGATATATCGGTTTCATTGTCAATACTAATTGTCTGTGTCATTAAATTTTAGGCACTGTATTGTTTGTATTTTCAATACTTCGATAGCCTTCTGCCTTATTATTTTATTGATGACTAGCTACTGAGTTTAACGCAAAGTTATTGACTACAGTTTTTCGTCTAGGTACTGAGTTTAACGTATAGCTGCTATTTACTACAGTTTTTCATCTACTGAGTTTAACGCATAGCTATTCATTCAGTTTTCACCAACTGAGTTTAACACATAGCTATTCATTCAGTTTTCACTATCTGAGATTAACACATAGCTATTCATTCAGTTTTCACTAACTGAGATTAACACATAGCTATTCATTCAGTTTTCACTAACTGAGCTTAACACATAGCTATTCATTCAGTTTTCACCAACTGAGATTAACACATAGCTATTCATTCAGTTTTCACCAACTGAGATTAACACATAGCTATTCATTCAGTTTTCACCAACTGAGATTAACACATATAGCTATTCATTCAGTTTTCACCAACTGAGTTTAACATAATATAGCTATTCATTCAGTTTCAACCAACTGAGATTAACCCATATAGCTATTTTTAACTGAATATATAAGGTTGTCAACTGAGTTTAACGAATCGTTAGGGACTTCAGTATTTAAACCTGAATCAACCTCGTCTCCCTTTGCCTTTGATTTAAATTTACATCTCTTTCTACCACATATTTATTACTCTCCACTTTATACGCTCTATACCCATTTTACCTTTGATGACTTTTCATCAAATTTGTTTTACTGGTTTCAACATACGGCTGATTCGAAAACCTAAAGGTATTTTAAATATGGAGTTCGTGGCAATGTGAGATGATAACTGATACCTTTATCTACCTTTTAAGTAGTAAGATAAATTCTCTTTAACATGATCAGTAAATAGGTTTACAATACATCAGATTTATTTCTCATAAAATATGTTACACTCTTATGAGTGAATTCATCATTAAACATTACAAAATAATTTTATTATTATTTATTCATTTCTTTTAATCATGAGAACCATAAACATCTGATTTCAACATTATTTTATTAAATGACATTTACACGTCTTGTTTATTGTTTATACAAGCTTCACACAAACAGGTAATCTACCTTTTCATTTAATGTCATCTATTAGCTACTAGATAATTTAACTTTATCAAACTTCTAATAGATAATTTAAAATTTATCTTTTCTTATTTGACCTCGTCACTGATGCTAATATTTTTATTCGGAATTAGAATCTTTATTTTAATAATTAATAAAGTTTAACTTACCGAAAATTCCAGAATAGATATATTGTATTTCGGCTTACCAGTCATTGCCGTCTTACCATTCCACCTCACTGTCAGCTGTCTTACTAACTGCTAAAAGGATATTTCACTTCCTTCATTTGTTAACTGAAAATTTCCAGCCATAAATGCAAAGCTGTCTTCAATCACTGGCTCAGCTTGAATGGTTTGAATTGTCCTTTGTCTTTCTGTACTTGGTTTGGACTTAAAGCGTTTCGAGAAGTTACGACATTCATTTTTATAATGTCCTCTTTTTCCACAATTGTGACACTTAATGTGCCCTTTATAATTTATACCATTTTGTTTCGGCTTGACGATTCCACGACGTATTTTCGATGATTTTCTAAGCTCCTTATTATTTCGTTTTCTTTCATTAGTTTTCTGTTCAACATGTAGAACCATTTTACTTGTGTCAAGACTTTCATTAACAAGTTTAACTTCATGATCTAATAATCTTGTTTTCACGAAACTTAACGTGATGTTGTCTTCTGACAAAGTCTCGATGGCTGTTATAACACCATTGTAAGAAGGTGGTAAAGTAAGCAATAGTTGAGTCACTTTATCAACCTCTGAGATAGTCGCACCGGCTGATGCTAACTCCGATATCAAAGAATCGAACATCATAAAATGTTTACACAAATCTGTGTCTTCTTCCAACTTCAAATTAAATAATTTCTTCCGAGCTCCAATTTGTTTTGCTACACTTTTTCTTTCGAAGATATTGTTTAGTACATCAAAAATTTGTTTTGTCGACGATTCTGGTTTCACGTAACTTAAATACGAATCGGACAAATATTCAATTAACACATTCTTTGCGGTTGACTCCGATTTCTTCCACTTGCTGTCAGGATTCGCTGGTGCTGGTTTATCGATTACATGAATCACTTCAAGTTGATAAGAGACTGCGGATTCTGAACTTCCATATATTATAATTTTCACCGTTGAAAGGTTGGATGTTTCTTTTAGATTTTATAGTTTCCATATTGTTTATAAAATCTTTATCTTCACTCTGAATGTTTTACTTACGATACATTCACTAATTTTCAATTGCACTTTGAAATTTTAATTTCTTCCTCTCAATAAAATTTGTATTTAAATTAATCAACAACGTAGCCTGGGCCCATAACCTATTGGGATTATGGATAGTGGTGTGATTAATTTTAGTAAATAATTCAAGCACTTTGTTGTAGGAAGATAGTCACTTTATTTATCTTCAAATAGAGTATCGAAGGTATGTCTTAACAGTCTGAAGGATACGAGTGAACTACACACAAAGAGCTATATAACTCAACTGTTTTAGGGTCTATACAACACTCAAAATTATACCTTTATTTATGACTCTCTTCGAGTATTTCTTACCCGTACTTCTAGGAATCTATACAATAAATATTCACAAGGTTTAACATGTGTTACCAAGTGTTGAGTGTATACAGGACTCACAATAGGTTTACCAAATGTGCATGATAAAAAAAGGTCGTTGCAATAAATCACACGTATAGTGTAAGAAACGTAATTGCTTTTTAAGAGAGAAACTTTTGTAAATGAAATCAATATTTCAACAAGAATAATCCTAATTCTCGACATCAATAAATGTTTAAAAAATATGCCTAAATGAATTCATAGTCTATATTAATATTATGATAATATTTTTCAAATCGGACCAGTAGTTGCTGAGATTAGCGCGTTCAAACAAACAAACAAACTCTTCAGCGTTATAATATTAAGTATAGATTATATCTAATTTTTACTTTATATTTGATTACATTAAAAATCGTCTCCACACCAATGATATTATAAACATTAAAATAATGTGGAAGCATAAATTTATTACGTTAAGTGACGTAATACCCAAAATCTTTAGTATATACCTAATTACGAATATAACCGAAAATTAATTGTCTATTACCCTTAATTCTGATAAAAAATATGTGTATCATTTTCTAGTCACAAGCTACTAACGTCATAGCTTCTAAATTGGCACAGGTTATATGCGGGAAGCTCAGCGCACGTGAACGTTTTAAAAATATATTTGATTGCATTTCTTTCATGGATAAAACGAGACAGTGAATAAGTTTCAACTGTATTGATTTATTATTTTTGTCGGTTTATTTATGGGGGTTTAAATTTTAGTAGCTTGAATTCTGAAAAATAAACATTTCCTAGACCAGATTTTGTCTGATGTTTGAAAGAAATGTAAGTAATTGTAGTGGGAATTTATTAATATGAATGATGATGATGATGATGATAATGTTGATGATGAAAATAACTACTAAGTACTACTACTACAAACTAATAATTACAAAAATTGTGAATGTTTAATATAAACGTTTGAACTATTTTTAATAATTTTAGTAAGTGAAGTCCCATGTCCCCTAGGTGATCAGCTTTCTGTGTCCTACCAGACCGAGACATTATTTTTTTCTTCGTCTCCACCGGGAATCGAACCCTGGACCCCTCGGTGCTACGCTCACGAGTCAACCACTGTACCAAGGAGGCGGTCAGTTTAAGTAAACATAAGTATTATTTTCAATGCAAATATTTATTGATAGGTGATTTATTGAGATTATAATTGGGCCATATTGAAGGTGATAGTAAAATCTGGAACGTCTTATCGCTTGAAAGTTTAATCATTTCAATCTTTAATTCTTATTAAATGCCTCTATTTAATCAAAATCGGTTCATATTTAGTTAATACTAGAGGTCCGCCCCGGCTTCGCTCGTGGTACATATTTCGCAACAAAAGGTAGCCTATGTCCTTTCTCGGGTATCAAAATATCTCCATACCAAATTTCATGCAAATTGGTTCAGTAGTTTAGGCGTGATTGAGTAACAGACAGACAGAGTTACTTTCGCATTTATAATATTAGTATGGATTTTATTTCTACAGTTAAACTTCGAGCCAACAACTTCCCTGTGATAGACCAAATTACCCACCAATATTGATTCATACTTCTCTTCAATAAGAACATTTCGTGTAACTGCTGCCCATCTATTATTATAAGGGACAATTCAATCATCTATTTCCTAACGGATGACAAATTGTTACAATTCTAATAATATAAACGCGAAAGTTTGAAATGATGTCTGTTATTCTTTCACGCAAAAACAACTGAACGGATTTTGATGAAACTTTACAGATATGTACCTACCGGAATACTATATAAGATATAGAAATAGTTACTTTAGACACGAGTTCGCCCGTGGATGAAACCGCACAGCTAGTATTATCAAGTGTAAAAGCATTTGTAAGAATGAATATAATATGTTTATTACTCTTTCTCACAAAAGTAGCATTTTAAATCCTGGTAATAGCCTGGATTAGCAAATACGCTACTTTTAAGCCGTGTGCAACATAACATGTGAAGCCTTCAGAATTAGATTACAATATTTTACATTAAAGCTACATCAGGGTAGGTACCTAGTACCTACTACGCGAGTGATGCCACGGAATCAAGCAAGTTTCAAATAATTTCAAGTACATCTCAAAAAGTTTGCTTCGTTACGCGCCCTTATTTCTCATTCAGTTCGAGTTCCAAAGTTAGCGTTTCAGAATTTCAAAGAGCCCAGTTATTACCGTGATGGGAGGTTAAAAATTATAAGTGCTTTTTGTTTTTGACCTTATTGTGATGAATATTTAAAATTGGTAATGTTATGAATATTTGCTAAGTGTCACGGATTGTACGAGTCTTTAAGGATACACTTTATTGTAATATTAAAAGGATACTAAAGTAAGAAGTGTGATTTGGCCAACTCCCTATTTGTTATTACAGTACCTATCTGACTGAATAATTTTCCTATTATTCGGTTATATCATTGATAAAAAAATGGCGACTATTAAGAAAGGGTTTATAATGTAAAGTCTTAGTAAAGTGGATTCACTTTTTAATTTGCTTAATCTAATTATACGTCACCTAATAACAAAATAATCACCTGCCCAAACATTCAATTTAATAAACCTTTTTTCTGTGCTCTAACTGTAGAGAATTGTCGGTAAAATAGAGCAAAGAAAGGAAAGGATTTCTATGAAATATTTGTAATTATACAACCATTAACAACACTTAATACTTGCAGCAACAATGTAATGATAAGCGCGGTAAATTATTATATTTAATTAAGGCCACGATAGCGTATTTCATAGCATCTTCATTAATGAACATCTTGATAGCACAGTATAAAGAGAACAAGTAAGATATCTTCGAATAAAGGTACATCGCGCCGTTAGTATGTACGCGGAGTGCTTGGCCACCCTCCCGTTCATGTACGGCAAGCTTGACGCACGCACACAACGCCGCTCGGTTCCTTTTCATGGACCGTTCTCGTTGAGGGCCGCGCCATCGCTATGAGCGGTCGGTGTTTGTTTATACAATTACTAGCTGCTCCGCGCGGTTTAACCCCCGTGGCTCCACCCCTGTTGGTCGTAGCGCGATGATATAATATAGCCTATAACCTTCCTCGATAATCTATCTAACATCGAAAGAATTTTTTAAATCGGACCAGTAGTTCCCGAGATTAGCGCGTTCAAACAAACAAACAAACAAACAAACTCTTCAGCTTTATATTATAGATTTAAAATATAAGTGAAATTCCGGAGACTAGCGAGTTTAGGTTACCGTGCGCTCCTAAACACCGGGAGTCAGCTAACTTGTTTTCTTTATACTATGTTAATAGCTAGAAATGTTATTCTAGACTATTATAATATGCAGATACGCTTCAAAGGAAAATGCTTCCAAGGTTCGATCGCCAAAACTTTGTGGAAATATTACGAAAGAGTTTTGTTTTTAACGAGAAAATAATTAGGTTTTAAAAGTTCTTCATTGTTTTTTCTGCTTGAATGGACTTGACGATTAATTAGCGATGGCCATTCTGTATTTTGTACGATGTTTTGTTTTTTTAATAATTTTATGAAGAAAGCATGATAAAATTAATCTTTTTTCTTTTTCATATTCAGCTGCGAAATATGAGAAAGGTTATCAAAGTATCGCTTTCAGAAGTTTAGGTCCTACGGCCTACCGTCATCAGATGAACATTAAAGTGAACACATAAATTCATCTTGATCTTTTATGGCTGTTGCGAACAAATTATTGTCATTTTGATTTCATCATTATTAATAGGTAGGTAACTAATAGAAATGTTTTCTGCTCCTTTTATATGGAATAATTTCAATGGGATTTGAAGAACAATATAGGTAAGTATTTGTGTAGCTGTGGGATACCAAGTGCATTTTTTTTCATAACCTTTATAAGTCAGTACTTTGTACAAAATAAGTAACTTTCATTTCCACACTAGTAACACTTACCATCTTATTTGCACTGACGTAGAACATTAAAACATCTCACCTTATTTTTTGGGTCAGCTTACGCATCAGCGTCTCATGATATATCCTCACAATTAAAGCGTAGAGTTTCATACTATCAAGTTATACAAGCCATAAGCCTCTAGTAAATTAGCACCATTTTTTACTCTCCATAAATGTACGAGAACATTTTAGCCAAGATAAATTTTGTAAATTACTTGTCGCTGAGCTTCGCTTCCTATTTCATAACTTGAATGGCTTGGAAAACATGTAAGCTGGCAATCTTCATCTTGGCTCTGAAATGGTTTTTGCTTTTAAATTTTCTTGTCTTTATTGAATTGTATTTTAGAACGTACTTACACGTACGTTAGTTGTAATTATTAATGCAACGGATTCATTTCAGATTGTGTCTATTTCCTGTAAATTTTTTAGATTTGATCGCGACCTCAACACAATGGACAAGGTAGGCGAGTAGAGACAATCATGATAGTTTAGAGGGCCCAAATGGTATGATCATTGATCAGCCGTCTTTTATTTTTCCATAATCGCTGTAATGGCGGCAACATCAACGATCTTTTGTTGGGCCAACACTGACCATTGTGTTGAAGGCCCATTACATATCCCTTATCATCTATTCGGCTATAATGTCAAATAAATTATACTTACATACACTTACCCTTCTCATCGCCTGTATGAAGGTAAAAAATTGTCTTATAGCTTTTGATACAATCACCATTTTTATTGTAAACAATTTGACGTAGGTACAACGTATACATCATATTATTATCAGGAAAAAATCAACAAATACTTATCTTATACTGACAAGAGATAGAGAGATCAGAGAATAGAGTCAAATGGAGGCTCTTATTGCGTCGGAGGCCAAGACTTACTTTGGGTCCCTGCGCCACTCTAGTAAGTATAATATTACTAATCTACCGATGTAAATATGCATGTTTTTATAAGTATCGAAATTGATGCGATTCTTGAATCTTTATTTATTAAAAATACCCGTACTTAAATTCGCTGCGTAGCTTTTAAGATGAGAATGCACAACGGAATGCGACTTTGTAATCATGTAGCACGAAGTAAGATTTTCCACTATGAAAAATCATACGAAAATATTACTTTATAATATTGATTTTATCATACTATGTAGTCAACATTCATGATGAAGTAGGTAAGACTCACAAAGGTAGATATCAGTAACAAGTCTTCCATATCAAAATATGTATATATATACCTATTATATCACAGTTCCCGCGGGACTCTGTACGTTAGCGCGTAAACTCGTTATATGAATCAACATAATTATGTTTTATGTTAATAAATGTCCCACAGGAACGATGTGGAATAATTAGTTGACCAGTGATTGTAGTCGATATTCCGTTGACTGATTTTCTTAGTTAAATCAAAAGTTGCTTTTGTAAAAGTAAAAAAAATAAATGTATTAAGTAATGCTAAAAAAATAAGAATAATTATTTTTAATTTAGAAGTTCAAAGAACACGAATGCGTTAAAATTTTAGGATCAAACCAATAAAAAAAGTTTCAAACACAATTTCGTATTGCATGGTTAGTGGTCCGGGATACATCGCCCATTTTTGCAAGTGATTACTATCAAGCTAATTTTTCGTGAGTAGCTTTATTTTGATGAGATGCCCAATAATATCATGTACGAAACTCTCGATTGTGGTAGCTTACAGAGGTAACAAGGATAAAAATTTTTGATTTGACGGTTCTCAAATATTTATTACGCAATTTGTAGGACAATATGTCTGTTGAATTATATAAGTATTAAATAAGTGAAAATAAAAAAATCAGCTGGTTAGTAATCATTTATGATGACTTCGTTATCGATACACATTGGAAAGGGGGACTCTTTGATCAAACCATAGATTTTGTAGGACAAATATTTTTTCGAATAATTTAGATAATTATCTTGAGATTGAACAAAAGAAAACATTCAGTTAGTAATTAATATTTGAGAACCATCAAATCAAAATATTTTATCCTTGTTTCCTCTGGTAGCTACCACAATCGAGAGTTTTGTACATGAAATTATTGGGCATCTCATCAAAATAAAGCTACTCACGAAAAATTAGCTTGATAGTAATCACTTGCAAAAATGGGCGATGTATCCCGGACTATAGATAATTTGAATTCTATTAAGATTTCAAGATTGTTAATGTTGTTTTTGTTATTAATATAGTTTGGAGAATCAGCGTGGTTTGCAATAACAAATGTCATGTATACCTATAATTACAGATAATGTAATACTATACTAGTACCTATGATAATGACAAATCCTTACTAATATTATAAATGCGAAAGTAACTCTGTTTGTCTGTCTGTCTGTTACTCAATCACGCCTAAACTACTGAACCAATTTGCATGAAATTTGGTATGGAGATATTTTGATACCCGAGAAAGGACATAGGCTACCTTTTATTGCGAAATATGTACCACCGACCACGGGCGAAGCCGGGGCGGACCTCTAGTTATTATATAAAAGAAACCAAATCAGCAAGCAAGAACCAACTTCATTTTATATACCTTATATTATATACCTACTAGGGTACGCAAATTTTATAAAGAACAATTTAATAAGAATATAATTAAAGATTAATTAATAGAAACCGACAATTACGAAATATTTAATGCTAATAAAATTAAAACGTCGTCTCTACAATAAAATATGATTAAAAGCCTCTTAAATGCTAAGAAGTTAAGCAGGCTTAAATAAAAGTGGATAATATTACGTGAAGACATTTATTAAAACTATTGTCTTTTAAATTATTATACAAAAGGAAATGTATTAAAAACAGATTTTTTATATCAGACTAGCTGCGCCTCGCGATTTCACCCGCGTGGCTAAGCTCCTGTTGGTAAGCCTATAGCCTTCCTCGATAAACGGGCTGGCTATCTAACACCGAAAGAATTTTTTAAATTGAACCTGTAAATTCTGCATTCTGCATTCCTAAGATTAGCGCGTTCAAACAAACAAACTCTTCGGCTTTATAATATTAAGTATATTTATTACCTTTAGATTAAAATATGATCTAACAACACTTTAAAATTTAGGTATATGAGGAAAGAAAAACATCTTAGTGTTGGATCCTTGTTGGATCTATGTCTATGCAGTCTCTGTAAGTCTACCAAAAAATCACATTTCAAAACCAGAGTAATAACTAGTACCTACGTTACCTGCCTACAAAGATCTTTCTCATATCTAACTTACAATATATACGAGAAACAAAAAACTAAACATGTCGTCACTGAAATTAAGACTTTATTAAATACAAAATTTAATGAAAACATCCTTCATAAAACTCATTATAAAGAAGCGATATAATAAAGAGCATTCATCAACTCCTACTTAGTATTCTTTAAGGCCACTAAGGAAGTAAGAAAACTGCTCTTTACAATGTAGTTTTAATACGAGGATTTTTACTTTAAAATATTGCTTTGTGATTAAAATGCAGTTACAGTCTTCGAGCAAGTTACTGCTGCTGTAATGGCTTGCAGTTTCATAAGCAGCCTGCTTATTATTAACTGCTTAAAGCAGGGTATATTTTATTATAACTGAAGTAATTATCATAAAGATGACAGGATAATTAAATTATTCAACATACAAACGAAATTATTTTTCGTTTATTAATTTACGCATGATACTTTTTGTTCAATGTTTATCGTCCTCATGTGAACTTACGCCGTAGTTTTCCTTTTCTTTTTTATGTCCTTTTTAGGGTTCCAAACCATAAAAGTTAAAAAACAGAATCCTTATAGGATCACTTTCTTGTCCGTCTTTCTGTCTGTCTGTCAAGACGATTGTTCTCATGAACGGAGCGGAGGTATCAAACTGAAATTTATATCAAATACTCAAGTCTATTGCCCCTTGTAGCTGTGAAAAAATGTAATTTCTACTTAAGCCAACACAATTAAAAGATCAGTCTACTTATCCACGCGATTATATTTAAATACTAGCTGTGCTCCGCGGTTTTACCCGCAGTGCTCCGCTCATGTTGGTCTTAGCGTAATGATATAAAGCCTTCCTCGATAAATGGGCTATCTAACATTGAAATATTTTTTTTTAATCGGAAAAGTCGTTCCCGAGATTAGCGCTTACAAACAAACTATTCTGATTTATAACATTAACATTAACATAGATAGACATCGTTAGTAGATAATGTTGGTTAAATCCTATTCCACTCTATGACACTTCCATACTAATTCATATTATCCTAACCTACATTCTTAAGTTCAGCTTCCAATAACATCTGAACTTCGCTTTTACACAATTACCTAACTTCTTGCTTATGTAATCAATGGTAACTTTGGAATTATAAACATTGTTTTTAGAGTTTTCCAGTTAGGTATAATTTTGGGTTAGAATAAATATTGTAAAATAAATTTCGATCATTTTGTGAGCTACTCTTTGTTTTTATACGTTTTATAAAGTCGTACTACGTCGTTGTTTATTCAATGTTCCTATAAATGATTTGGAATTCCTTCCCTTTATTTGAAGTTCCGCAATATTGATAAAGGGAGAGCACCTGATGAGAGAGAGAGACAGATAGATGTATTGTTTTAATATAGTTGGAATAAAAAGCCTTGGAACTTACATATTAATACATACAATGTAATATAAAGTATGCTCTATGATTTTACTTGCAATAATATGATCAAATTTATCATACTATGTTTAACATCAATATTGCCTTTAAAATTAATTAATAATTTTGAGTTTTATAATTAGCTCCAACTAACTCCAACTCTAACTTTAAAATTGAAATTATTTTGAGTTCTAAATTTCGCTCCAATGCCTATTTTGAAATCATTTGTATCAACATTTTATCTTCATAGTAGCAAGTTAGTAAACACTATATTCTAGAACCTTTATGATACATTCTTAGGGAATACACAAACTTCTATGCCAACATAATCTTGTCTACAAATATTCAAACATGTTCTAAGCTTACACACTACGCTTATATTAAAATATTATATATTATAAAAGACTACCAAAGAATATGAGCAATTTGATAAGGAGGCGTATTTAGAAGTTGCAAAATGTTAGTCAGTATAATTAATTTTAAAATAATAAAATACCTATGTGAGTTTTAACGATTAAGTATAGTAATAATAGTAGGAGAAATCATATTTTATCAGAAAAATATTATGTTGATCCATTCTTCTTGTCTCGATTCAAAGAAATCGGTTTATTTGCACCATAAAACTCCATTTTCTTCTAAATTTGAGGCAGACGGGTTGGTATATAAATATGTGTAACGGTGCATACAGACGAATTTTGCAAAAATTTCTAAAGACTAAAGTTTCTTTGTGGAATTTGCTGTAAGTGGATACAGACGAATTTCGAAAAAAATTCGAAAGATTTAAGATTCGTTGTTGTGAAATTTAAAGAATTTGCATTATTTTATTCGGTTAATCAACTGAATTCTTTATCAGATGGCAAATTGATCAAATTTGCAGTTTAATTTCTAATCTAAGCTACTCTTGCCTTATATATCTTCTTCTTATATATAAAAATGAATCGCAAAATGTGTTGGTAAGCGCATAACTCAAGAACGGCTGAACCGATTTCGATAATTCTTTTTTTATTATATTCCTTGAAGTACGAGGATGGTTCTTATGTAGAGAAAACGTAAATATGTACCACGGGCGAAGCCGGGGCGGACCGCTAGTTATATCATAATAATTAATAATTATACGCAATAATTTACAATACAACTTTGCGTCTGTACAGTGCGTATATGAAAATATATAGGTGTAATCCACTGCCAACGGAAGCCTACAACATGACTTATAGCATTCAAGGGACCGAGATAAAACTCATAATTTTATACGACATGTGTTTCGCAACAAATAAAAATAAACAATGCTTGTAGGCTGTAAGAGGTTAGTTAACGTATTGCGAAGATGGAATGTCGGGTCGTGGTATGTCGTGTCGTCATGGTAATGCAGATGAATCGAAATAAATATTTTAAACACCTTCGTATTAGTGGTATTATCTAGTATTTGAGAACTAGATAAACCTGCCATTTGGTATACAAAAATAAACCTCTTTACTCCAGTTGTTGGGAGGGAATTTACAGTTGTGATATTATATTATTTTCAAATATTATTGCTTACAAATATTAATTACTGCACTCTGCGGTTTAACCCGCGTGGCTCCACTTCTGTTGGTCTTAGCGTGATGATATATAGCCTATAGCCTTCCTCGATAAATAGGCTATCTAACACCGAAATAATTTTTAAAATCGGACCAGTAGTTCCCGAGATTAGCGCGTTTAAACAAACCAACTCTTCAGCTTTTGCCCTACTCTCAGTTCTATAATCTATACTAATATTATAATATAATACTATAATATAATACTATAATATTAGTATAGATTATCTATACAGATTATAGAACTGAGATCCTACTCAATTAGGTACTATTCATACCTAGTTCTGAAAATATTTTGTTATTATGAAATTGGATTTAAATTATGTCCCATGATCGTTGATGTTTCTGTGCCCGACGTACCTAATTCAATTATGTGGATAATTAATGTTTTTCGATTGTTCATAATATTGAAACTAGTGGTCATGATTTATTCTGCTTACCATAATTGTTTTCAGATACTATTGTTAATGCCTTGTATTTATTCATCCATTATTGAAGTGAAACTTCTTTATCGGGGGTGGACAAAAATTTAGTGTAAAATTTTTGCGTTACGCCGTACGCGTGACATTTTTGCGTTACGCTGTACGCGTGACATTTTTGCGTTACGCCATACTCGTGACATTTTTAAGGTCATAAAGAAGTTTCACTTCTTACGTGTGTACTCTAGTACACGCATAAATTTTTTTTTTACTAGCTAGGTACTCTATCACGCACATTATAGATACAAGGACCAGATATTGGTAAAATAATCCCCAAAGGTCTCCTTATTTTTGAGCTCTAATCTTGCACTTTTTTTGGAAGCGAACATAAACTAACAAATATCTATAGAATTTTATATATAAAATCAATATCACAATAAAAAGAACGCACCATAGCACACACACCATAACATCAATACTAAAAATTGAAACAAATTTACAGGCATCATAAAGCATGCCAATAAAATCTGCCATACCATATCTACACGTGTACCGTTAGCAAGTACATTGGACTTTTTGTCGACACTCAAAGTGCTGTAAATCAGGCCCCGGTGTAACGCGGGCGCAAATATTTTTACGCTATCGGAGAGAGCTTCAGGCTACAGTGCAGGCCAAAGAAATTGGACGTTTAGTATTGCGTTCATGTACTATTTACATTAATACAAATAAAAAAGGGTGTTTATTATTGCGTTCCTGTTCTATTTATATTAACAAGATATTGATTAGCATGTACATGTTAATTTAAACAAAAGTCTATAGACGCTGATAAAGTTCATATAAGACAAGATTTAAATAAAATGAAGTATAAGTGCTAAGAGTACTTCGTACTGGTATGAAATATAACGTATACTTTTACAAGGGGTATAATATTTGTTAAAATATAATCATTCCATAGGAAGATTCCAAGGAAATTTATCTCATCAAAACTTTTGTATTCCGAGACTCTGCATCTCTCATCAACCAACACACACAATTCACAACTCTAGTGGGTTGTGTTCAAAACAACAAAAACAAATAAAGTGTTACGTTATTGTTGGCTCACAGTGTACCTGTCTGATCGACAGAGCTGGCCATCGAAAAGCGATTTTTTTAATCCTATCTACATTGTATAAAGGTAACGCGTGAATGAACAGCTCTGCTTAATCGAATTTATTTGCATTCCTATGTCGAAACTGAACTCGTT
Source organism: Colias eurytheme (assembly GCF_061535395.1). NCBI lineage: Eukaryota > Metazoa > Arthropoda > Insecta > Lepidoptera > Pieridae > Colias > Colias eurytheme. Next base: position 2,642,434 of record NC_142999.1, on the reverse strand, counting down.
TATGGAACGTTTATTAAAATGATTGTTGACGGATTTTTGTTTCTTTTTATATGGATGCGAGTGTAACGGTGACAGTTTTGATTGTGTTTCTGTTTTTTAGAAAATTTGACTTGTTGTGATTTTTATTGATCGCCTCTTCGTTATTTAGACGGATTGTTTGAACGTTAAGTCGTTCAGGATGAAACAAATCGACTTGTCTTTGTTCAATCAATGTTGTCTTTTTTAAACTATGCGTGCAATAATCAATAAAGTAGGTAATTTCATATTTTCTTAAAATACCTATATTAAATTTGTAATTTATTTTCTAATAAACTGAAAAGCTCTCAAGATATGTACTTACCTATATTATCAAAATTTATTACAAAAACAGCAAAACTTACACAATATACTCAGGCAAGGTAATTTACATACGCGAATTTCTTATTTTCCAAATAGGGAACTTAATATGGAATATTTTTCATTCACCTTCCAATTTTGTATCTCGACTCGACTTAAAAGAAAGAAGTTTTGGCCTTCTATCACACCGAAACGAAAGGTGTGAAACTAGACTGTAAAAATAAAAATTGCTCGATATAAACAATCAAATTAATGTTGTTAACGAGCTGTGTTGTGATGAAGCGTGGTCGTATTTTGATAATTTTTTCCTTATATATATATTTCCTTATATATTGTGGTAAGCTTCATTTAACATTTAGTGTTTATTTCATGTCAATCGGTTCATAAATAAAAAAGTTATGACCATTTAAGTAATCACGGCGAACATTTGCTAAGGCATTCTTCTTCTTCTATACATGAATAACTTTACTATGTAAATTATACGCTAAAGTTATTCCTTGACATGTCCAGATGATCATATCGAAAGTCCCCTAGCGTGTGGGTGGGGGTGGTTAAGCTGAGGGGGTAGTAGGGGGTTCAAAGGACCTTTATTTAGATTTTTGCTCATAAGTGTAAAACTTGCGAGAGGGAGAGGGAGGGGGAGAGGGAGAGGGAGAGGGAGAGGGTGAGGTAGAGGGTGAGGGAGAGGGAGAGGGAGAGGGAAGGGAGAGGTAGAGGGAGAGGGAGAGGGAGAGGGAGAGGGAGAGGGAGACGGAGAGGGAGAGGGAGACGGAGACGGAGACGGAGACGGAGACGGAGAGGGAGAGGGAGACGGAGACGGAGACGGAGACGGAGACGGAGACGGAGACGGAGACGGAGACGGAGACGGAGACGGAGACGGAGACGGAGACGGAGACGGAGACGGAGACGGAGACGGAGACGGAGACGGAGACGGAGACGGAGACGGAGACGGAGACGGAGACGGAGACGGAGACGGAGACGGAGACGGAGACGGAGACGGAGACGGAGACGGAGACGGAGACGGAGACGGAGACGGAGACGGAGACGGAGACGGAGACGGAGACGGAGACGGAGACGGAGACGGAGACGGAGACGGAGACGGAGACGGAGACGGAGACGGAGACGGAGACGGAGACGGAGACGGAGACGGAGACGGAGACGGAGTAACAAGCCACATATTATATATCTTATCTTCTATAATATAAAAATGAATCCCAAAATGTGTTGGTAAGCGCATAACTCGAGAACGGCTGAACCGATTTCGATAATTCTTTTTTTATTATATTCCTTGAAGTACGAGGATGGTTCTTATGTAGAGAAAACGTAAATATGTACAACGGGCGAAGCCGGGGCGGACCGCTAGTTTCTTAAAATAATAACAACGGTGTAACAGCCAGCCACTACACTTTGTGTAAAATGTTTAATCATAATAAAAGTCCCGGGCTAGAAGATGTATGGGTTTATTATTATACATCATCATATGCTTAGCGAATGCTCTGAAATGAGTGTGGAATAAAGTTTTTCTGAATTAAGTTAGAACTTGTTCTTGAGTGCGAAAGTTATTGCAAGGGATATGAATTTATAGGTGTGTGTGTGTTCATACAAAACAATATTTTCAAACAATTTTTAACATTGTAATGAATTATGAAATCGTCAGTAGTTTTGACTCTATTCGTAAGAAAAAATAGTACCTAACATTAGAAACAATTTCAAAAACTGAGCCAATTCATAAGGTTAAGGGCCTTATCTCAGGGCTAATGTTATAAATGCGAAAGTTACTGTTTTTACATACCTTCTAAACGTATTCACCGGTGAATGAATTTTTTACTCTCCTATGTTTAATCCATACTAATATTATAAATGCGAAAGTAACTCTGTCTGTCTGTCTGTCTGTTACTCAATCACGCCTAAACTACTGAACCAATTTGCATGAAATTTTGGTATGGAGATATTTTGATACCCGAGAAAGGACATAGGCTACTTTTTACCCCGGGACATAGGATAGGTTTTATCCCGGAAATCCCACGGGAACTATGCGGGTTTTTCTTTGACTGCTCGGGTGAAGCCGGGGGCGGAAAGCTAGTAGTATATATATTATGTACTGAATACTAGATATATTATATTTTAATTAATTAAATATACATAAATTTGAAATATGAAACTTCTTGGGCACGTTGAGAGCTTGATAGATTGCTTACCTTATTACAGTACCTAAGTATTATATGCTACTTATCGCAAAAAAGACTGCAAGCAACAATAGTACCAATAACACTAACCATAACAATTTAATATTGTATATAAACGCTTAAACCCTATAATTATCAACCTCAGCAAAAGGTTTGAACAGAAATGTGAACTAATTTGGTTATCAGCCACTATTCAAAGTTGGCTGCAACACAGCACTTATAGGGTACGCCAATTTGGCCCAAACTTTGATGGCTAATTACCACGAAGTGACGTCAGATGTAAAGTGAATCAAACTTAATTACCAGTTATGGCAAAATACTTGTTTGGCGCGGTTCGTAAGGATTGTACGTTGGGGAAATGTTTGAGCTTTCTTGTCTGGTTTTAGGTGACTGGTTAAATTGTTTTTGTTTATGAGATAACGTCTTCTATACAATGATGAATGTATTGGGGACGTTCACAATGTCTTGATATGTTTTGTTTAGTTTATTTGATAACATTCTCACGTCAAAGTGTTAAAAAGGCCGTCAATGACAGAAGTTTAAGCTGTCTCTTAGCTATGCGGTTTGCTAGTCTATTGTCAGAATTCGTCTTCGTATAACATTTTTATTAAATACAAAACAATTTTACATAATACAGTTGGTACTCTTAATTAAGGGATTTTTTATTTATTAATTAATCACAATTCTTAATCTCTTTCACGCAAATACTACTGAACCGATTACAATGAAATTTAGCACACATATAGAGGGTTACTTGGATTAACACATAGGATAGGTTTTATCCCGGAAATCTCACGGGAACGGGAACTATGCGGGTTTTTCTTTGAAAACGCGGGCGAAGCCGCGGGCGGAAAGCTAGTTCATGAATATTGATTTCCTGTGACCAATTTAAAACGACTGAATAGTTTCCAAGGCGACTGTATCAGAACTTAGTTCCAAAAATTGTTACAAAGTCAAGCAGTTTCTTGATTCAAAGCACGTTCAATTTTCGGTTCAAAAGACGCGAAGGTAGAATCGTTTAACCCACATTGTTAACTGGAACAGGGAATTGAACCAATGGGGATTTAGAAGACTTCATTTTCTTTTCTTAACTTTAGATGATGGATACATTGTAATATATTGACTTATGTGAGCATTATGTGTCTGTTTGACATATTCTTGGGTTCTAAATATTCTGTTATTCGAGTCGAGTATTCATACTTGAACGAGCCATGAGAAATCTTCAATAATAATGTATGAATACCTAATTAATTACCTAATAATATTTCAGCCAACTTCAATATCTGAGATCAATATCGACATAAATAATTGTAATGATCATGAATTCTAGAAAAAAATTCTGTCATATTATTTACCACATAGAGTTATTACTTTATGCAAATTTTTTTAGTCGCATTTAGAAAGAGAGAAAATAGGTCGTAAACTATTTTGTACATATCTAAATCATTGGCTTGTCTTGGCAAAAAATGATCACATCAAATATTACATCATTGATTAAATTACTTCAAAAAATGTAAATTTTCAGATAAAACAACAAAATCGTTATATCTACCGTAGTTAGTTAGTCGTTAGTTCGACCGTACACGGTACAACCAACATTAGATATTACCAAATATTTTGCGCTGGTCATTTCATAGTTAAATTCATAATGGTTGTAATTTTCGGCAAATTGTTGCTCGTTAATCCAATGGTATCTAATTTGGAGGAACGAGTTGGACAATGCAATAATGCCTTCTTTGTCGCTAGTGGTTAATATTTGCTATCACGATAAAATCGTTAAAACAATGTGTGTTATAAAAGAGCGTGTGTGCCGACACGTGTCAGAAGTGAAACTTCTTTGGCAAGATTCAAAGATACCGAAATCGTCGCTTTACTCCATGACGTGACGTTATTGCCATGACGCGACACGTACATTTAAAGGATACACATATATTGCCTATCCAATCTCCATATGTTTGTTCCTGCTAATCTCTAAAACTCCTTAACCGATTCGTCAAAAACTTTATCTCATTGAAAACTCATGCAATAAGAACTTAAGTACGTAAGTAAAATTCTGACAATCCTAATTCTTTGTCTAAAATAATTTTAAACTGACTGTTATATTATTCGCTAACTTTAGGCAGAATTCATTAAAAAGCCAAGTTTCTAAAGTGCCTAAGCGCTACCATTTAAACCTTAATATCCATTAACAAGTCGATTTAGATAATGCTTATCCCTGGTATAAGTTACGGGGTAACTTAAAACGCACCCTTTTAGCATATAAATAATACCTAACCTGGCAACTTAATCTCTACATTGTATATTCTTGAAAATTTAAACACATAGTATAGCAATAAAATTATTAATACATACAATATATTAATGTGTTATTACATGGTTATTGTTAATATTCAAATTAACTATTTTTCTTGTCAGAACGTCTAAACAACTTTGAACGAATTTTGCATACATAAAAAAACCATGGTCCGGAGGCCCACATCCCTTCCTATCCCCTACCCTTCCTCTCCTCCCCTATCCTTAATCCCTCCCATCCTCGCCCCTTTCTCAATAATTCCTTCCAAATCCCTTAATCCTGGTAGGCAACAACCATAACCTCTGTTATGGTCTATGGGCGACGCAACCTGCTTACCACCAGGCAGTGCGTCCGCTCGTTTGCCTCCCCATAACATAACATAACATAACATAAAAGTAACTATTTATTATATGATTTTCAAAAAGGCACATCTTATCAAAAAATTACTAAAACACTACGATTGATAGCTTGTCTCTGCACGTATAGATACAAATTCTCTTACAGCCGTACAAATAAAAACTTGCTTATTCAAACCTTATGCAATGCATAGATATGATAAGAATAAATAAAGAATAAGGATGTCATAATTTCTTACAAATAAATTTGGAATAACGTCGATGTATCTATGCTCACGCTATGCAATAGGCGCGAAGCGGCAACGTCGCAATTCATTCACAAAATTATGAAAAACATTGACGCTCGTTTGACTTCGTCGAATTTGTTGTGAAGTTTCATCATACGATGTTCTGTTTATTTATTTTTTAAATCTGTGGTGTTTGGTATATACCTCGTAAGTGCAAAAATGGCCATTTTTTGTTTTTTGGCCATCTATACTGATAAAAACGTCCTCTTTCGTTTGGTCTATGTCACATAAGCCTATTGATAGTAGAAATACCTTAAATAGGTTGTATCAAAACCCCTTAAGTACAAAAAAAAATATTTTTATTTGATACAAATATATTAATATAACTTATCATAGACTTGTAAAACGAATACTCAATCAACGAACGGTCATTAACAACGTAAGAGCACTTAACATAAATAGACCAAACTTGAATAATTATTATCATCACTTAACTTATTTGTACCAAATCAAATAAAATTATTTGTGAACTTAACAGGTCTTCTCCCTTACTTAAATATAACGTTATTTGGCACATAATTTAAATCTTCAGACATTAGGTCTCAAGCCTATTATCTATAAAGAAACATGCATGTGATGCAAGATCTCTTATGGCTGGTTCACACTTTGATTAGTGTGAGTGCAGGTGATTAGTGCGAGTGCAGGTGTGTAGTGCGAGTAGTGTCCAATTCAACTGCGAGTGCAGGTGATTAATGGGAGTGCAGGTCAATGGTGCAATTCGCGACGCTACACACTACGCTAAACACTAAACACTCGTGTCCAGACGTGTTTACTGTTTAGGCAGGCACACTGCGAGTGAGGGGGAAGGGAGGGCGCGCGGGACGTGGCTACTCGCAGTCCACTCGCAAGAAAATAGAACACGCTTCTATTCACTTTACTACACAGCCTACTAAACACTTGCACTAAACAGTCGCTGTCCACACGTAGTTACTAAACACCTGCACTAATCACCTGCACTCGCACTAATCAAAGTGTGAACCAGCCATTAGTGTGTTCAGAAACGTTTACCAATCTTTAAATCGATTTAAAGATTGGTAAACGTTTAAAAAGCCAAATAACGATACCTACATGCACAAGGTTTGATTCTTTGTCTCTTCTTCTTTCATTCTTTCATGTCAGATTAGAATAGATTTAGAAAAATCGGAGCATAAGGCATCATTTCACTATGAAACTAAAAGATAAAAGCTGTTTGTTTACAGATTCCAAATTTAACTGCATCTGTAGCCTTTTATAAAAGAAACTTTGGACTTTTAATTTAAAAATCCGCAAAGTTACTACTAAACGAACATTCCATTATGTTATGTATGAAGGAATAGCTCAAAGAGGTGCGGATGAAATCGCATCATGCTTATGGCATTTTATTAACCGTTTGGCAGAAGAAGTAGAGTAGCTTATTTTATATTCAGTGTTTTCCAGGTCAAAAACGGTATAATATCTTGCCTGTTAAGTAGATATTGAAAGATTCATTCAAAAAAGAAACAGCACCATCTCCGTTCCCCGAGATAAATGAAAATGACCAGCAATCGCCATGATGTAAAATTAATGAATGAATCTGACTTCTTTCCATTTTCGAAACTATTGACTACCTACTCATTTTATCAAAAGAAATACTGCAACAGACAAAACTACATTTGGTTAGAACTGTATTTTCTGGTTGATGTATGAAAAGTCTAATGACGTAGATTTTAAATACTCTTTGAGTGAAAATGAAGAGTTTCTGTATTTCTGGTTTAAGAGAACTGAGAAAAGATAGAAGTCTCCGAAGTGGCTTTGCCATTGGCCTCTAATGAGCCTATCAATATCGATGCTCTGAAATTCAAAACTATTTGCAGGGTAAAGACATCTTCTCACAAGGAGAAGACATGAGCAGTAATCACCACGCTTGCTCACTGCTGGTTGGTGATTTCAGACCAAAATCCCGGTTGCCATCACGATGTTTTCGTGTTATTAGAAATGATGATGTTTTCTTGTTATAGAAGATGTATCTCTGGTTATTAGAGAATCTACTTATGCATCCGAAAAAGACTCATTGGTACATGTCGGTTGATGGGATCGATCCCGCAGCATCTAGCACGGCGGGCAAGCGAATTACCGTGACTTCTGAACAACACACACACACACACACACACACACTACTTTTAGGATTTTACTTTGTAGAGAGAGTATCAGAGAATTTCATATTGCACGAATTTCACAATATTTCCTGGCTTTTTTATGAGTACTTATTTGTGGCAAATCACACTCCTATTCGTTTTTGTTTTTATATATGGTTAAATCTATTTGTATGGAAGACGTTTCCCCATAATATTTGTTTTTTAATGTCTGTTTATGTCTCCGTCGAAAAAAAATATGAAAAATCCTTTCCATTAAGGTAAAAATAGGAATAAATACTAATTAAGAGTACAAATAAATATGCTCTAATCCACTTAAGTACACACGTTTTAGACATTTTCACATCATTTTCTCATTTTTTCTTTTGGTACAAACATGTTAAGTAACAATTACTCTTGAACTAGAACATTTTTTTTATTTTTTTTGTAAGTGTTCAAAACTTGAACATAATAGACATTTAAATATCATAAATTTGTTTTACTCAAGTGTTTATTCCGATCTGTAGCAACAGGGTAGCAACCGTGAAAACTTTCAAACGCTCATACCCAAAAATCACCATTTTGCACTTAAGTGGTACGTACCAAATACCACAGAAATATTTATTGGAAATAATTTAAATATATCATTAAATATGCAAGCAAATGATAGATAACGCTATCCAATATCTGGAGAACAGAAGATAAACCCAACTTGAGATAGAGAGTTGCCAAATAACTGGTACTCAAAACATACAACTCCAGGCTTAGAAGATTTATATTTTCAACGAAAGTGTATATTATTGTGATAAGTTTAGAAATAAGTTTTATGTATGTATGGTTTGGCGCATGTTGTAAATAAATAAATCATTATAAATATCAAAAGGGTTTTTCATAATTTCGTATATTTTGACATTTCATACAAAATTTTCCATTTCAATAGGTACGTAATGAAATTATTAATTTGCTCAACTTTTTCTACTTCTCGTATTACTCTCATTGCTATTATCTCAAATTTAGATTGAAAATTGCTTCTAAAACTTGTAAAACACAGCACAATGTACTAAAAGATATGTACTAAAACTCGGTTATGTCAGACTTATACTAGGGTGGTAGCCGTAATAAGGACGGAATAGCATTAGTATGAATACTTATTACGAAGTTATACTAGGTTACATTTATTTCGTGTTTATTTGTATGATTTTTCCTTATTCTTAGTTTATTCTTTGCATAAAATGTTATAACTCGTTTATTTGTACGGCTGTTAAAGTTTCCTATAAAATACAGCACCTTCCGAGCAATATTAGACTACAAACGAAATTATAGTTTAAATATCACCAATAATAATTACCATATAACTCATAACCTCGTAAATTAATTACTGTTTTATCTCCTAGCATCTGATAAAGTCCTAGTACCTGGTACAGTCACAAACAAAAAACTACATTTAAAATAGAAAATCACAAACGTATTTACGGCAACCTTGCTGTTCGCCATTTGTAGCGAACTGAAGTAATTCTCAGGTTAAGAGGATGAAAGAAAAGAGAAATGGTTCAAATATTTTACGTCCTATCGGGCTTAACTTGCTTCTTATGTGCGTTGTTTAGAACGGGATAAAGATTTAAAAGAAATTGTTCAATTGTATTTTTCAAGCAAGGTTGCCAGTTAAATCAAATAAATTTTATTTGTGAGAAATTTTTAAATTTAAACTTTGTTTCATATAAGTTATAAATAAAATATTTCGGGACAATTTTCACACACGGCACGACCTGATCCCATACTAAGCTTTTCGCCTGTGTTATGGAAACCAGATAGCTGATAAACATACATATTATATACTTTTAAATAAATATTATATAGATAATTAACACCCAGACACAGAGCAAACATCTATGTTCATCACACAAATATTTTCCGCGGGTGGAAATCGAACCCACGACCTCTGGCTTGGAAGGCAGGGCAACTACCAACCAAGCCAACCGGTCAGTCCACCAGTTGGGATAATATACCCAAATTATAACAGTTTTTTACCGTTATTAGATTCACCTGTATGGTTATATTATGTAACCGACTGCTTAAGACTCGATTTTGACCCATTTTAAACGTGTCAAACCACAATTTCAAAAATTTTAGCGTGATTTTTTTAAACTATGATATTAGCTGTGTTTTACCTGAAAATAAAACACATATTAAATACTTACCTATATTTGAAGCTTACTTCATTGAGAAGGAACCTAGCTTTTTCCGCCTATTTTGCCCTCTCTTTCCGTTGTATATATGCTATCTCTCTCGCACACCTCTCCACCAGGTGGCGGGGCGCACGATAATGTGCGGGCGCTGGATGTTTTTTCATTGAGTCGAAATCCACAACAGGTGGACGTTAAGTGTAAGCTTCAAATATAGGTAAGTATTTAATATGTGTTTTATTTTCAGGTAAAACACAGCTATTAAACACTTGACCGTAATTTGAAGCTTACTTCATTGAGACCTGTTTGTTACCCACCTGGTGTACAATGTGACGCCAATGTGAATTTGAATACATAAGTAATTACTTATTTCTTTATTTGAAAGAGTAAGGTGTGCAGATAGTATACCTACTAATAAATCACACAAATTTTTATATTATATAATATATTAACAATCCCAGATGAAAAGTTTATCAAATAAGAACCAAAAAGTTAATCATAATGATTAAAAGTATTAGAACTTATGAGATTGGTTCTAGCGTACCTTAGTTAACCTTTTTGGGCTTGAAAAGTTAAAGTTACTACAATTTCCACTATCTTTAGCGTAAATCTGCGAAAGCGCCAGTAACGACTTTCAATTACGCATTTAGATGTTACTTACAAAATGAAGCAACAGCTGATCCCGACGAGGCAAAAATACCTCAAACTCAAACCTTTATTTATTCAATTAGAACTCTGCAGAAGCATCATTGAATCATCTTAACATAGAATTACCAAATGTCTCAACTCACACAGTTTTAACCCAACCTGCTACAAGCGGACAAGAAGAGACCTTGGTCCTTACTTTTGGGGTCAGAAGTAAATTTAAAAGGTCACCCCTTGAATAAGGCAATAAAATAACAAAACAGGTAAATGGTTTAAATTATAATACAGATTTTTAACATCCAACTAAACCGTGCGGTATCTTTTAATGTTTAGAGCCAACGTCGCAATCATAATCTAAACATGGCTGGTACTTTCAGTACAATGCATGAATTATTTATTTAAAACTGATAGGTCATAAACTCTGTACTAGAACAAATATACTGAACTCAAGAGACTAAAATGATAAAGAGCTTATCTGTGTCCCAAAACTGCAATTACTACAGCTAAGTACGTTACTTTTAATCAATTCAGTTTTAAGATATAATTATGATTTACATCAGAACTTATATACCGAAAGTCTCGGGACTACATAACGTGACTTATTTATAATAGTGTTTGTGCAAAACACTAGGCAGTCAACAGCTATATGAACGTCAGATAGGAAAAGAGCCAAATTTATCCAGTCAGTAATAAAGGATTTTAACTATACTTATTATAATTCAACCAACTACTACTAGCTACTCCGTACGTCTTTTGGGTAGACGGAGGCAAATAGGATTTTTATTCCAACTATATCATTTGATATTTTGAAAATGTACTCCACATTTTCATACCGTCAGAGTCATTTTGCAGATTATAGTGGTGCAGCACTGAACACTGTCTATTAGGTGGCTGGTGCTGCTGACCGGGCCTTCAGTTCCGCTTTCCAGAATACCTTCACCCTTCTAGGTGCTACTACTACTGAAATAGCGGTACTCTATCGCGTCGTTCAGGTCTCTAACTGACAGGATTTCTCATATTATCGTAACAACCTCGCTCGTTCTAATGCTGGGGCCACACTAACGGGAAATGCCATTAATTAACGCGATAATGGACGTTAACTTTAGGTGGAGCCAGTATTATTTAACAACGGCATTAACATTGCCGTTTGGCGAGGCGATAGCTTTATCGCGAGAATTAACGCAATGAAGCGGTCACACTACGTCCATCTTGCTAGAATTTTAGTAAAATTAACGCCGTTTTTATCGCCAACAATCGGCATTCACGTTGACCGTTCAAGTGTAGCCACCCACTTAACGCCTTAAAAATTATCGGAATAATTATCGCGATAAAGGGCATTAGACGTTAGACGTTAGTGTGGCCCCAGCATTATGAGAACAAATTATCGCCAAGGAATTCTGCTGCAGGATGATGGCAAGAGAGATTATAAGCTTAACTATGCATTATTATGCTCAGGAATATGGTGGATTTTGAATACTATCGTCGTCTGAAAGTATCTCCTTTCGATTAACTTCATTAAGGATGCAGATCTGATCCCATCTTTGTTTCGTAGGAATGCTACGACAGTCTAAACGTTACACTGGACAAAGAAAATTGCCCTAAATATAGTCTGTTGTTCCAACATCCGTAATATGGCTAGCCTACCTTGCTAGCCCTTGATTGTAACTGCTACCAATGCAGGCATTGCTCTCGTGTTGTCCACAGTTGTGCGAGTGCAAAAATGAAGAACAGAGCTCGTGGGGAGGTATGTCCAATGAATCTGTGTTAAGATTATGACAGTATAGGACAGTTAGCTGTGGATGCGAAGACAGGACATTACTTTATTCATCCTTAAACACGCGAGGCAGCCACGGACAGCGATATAGCAAGAACTAAAACTAGCAAAGTTTAGTTCGCTCACCAGACTTATATTTTAAAAGCCGTATAGTCTGTACCTACTGCATTTCATTTATTGCCCCCCCCCCCCCTCAAAGCAAAGAAATGATCAGTCATTTGGCAGAGCTTTCTCGTTAGGGTAGGGGTTCCAAGTAATATCTAATAATAAGAGGCTTTTGTTTGGAAAGATTGACTTTCCGTTATTTATCCTCTATCCTATGTAACTCAACAGTCAGTATTCTCAGCATTCGTTGAGTACTTAAACGTTTTACGTTTATAGTTGTATATAACTTTATTATACAATATAATAATCCTGGTGGGATGACAAGAAACTTGTCTAACAAACGATTATCCTAATCCCTCAGCGATTTATTGTTTGAGCCCTGAAGAAAAATCTCATGGGTGCAATAATGAGGTTTAAATGGGTTGAAAAAACGAGTCAAATTGCCTACAAGACCGGGCAACTAAAATAGGCCTATGAGAGGTCAACTATACGTAATCAATCGTCATTTGTTACATTCAATCGCTTTGCGATTAAAAAATCTCTTCCGATGTTTTTACATGAAAATTGGTCGGCTAGTGCCATTGAATTACGATACCAAACATACCGTTGACACAAGGCTTGGTGACAATCCTCGAAACCACCGCCACAAATCATCTGCGAGATGATATTTGATCCGACTCGCCTTCCTTTGTTGTGAATAGGCTTTACATTGGTAAATACGATTTGTTCAATTCCAATTTCCATAATTGGTAAACCAATGGTGGTTTCCTGATTCCTGAAGCGTAAACTTTTAGGATACGAAGTATCAATTTCATGCGCCCATTATTTGACGTCTCTAACCTTTATTGTATTTATTAGGTCATATTACTATACTGCCCACTGTGAAGAAGATTTCAAAACCTTTTTCTACCTACCTTAGAAGAGTGAAGATCCGATACGGTCATATCCAAAACTTCTTTCGTGGGTCCTCGTTGACGAAAGCAAATATCTATGATCATTTTAATGATCAATCCTTTGTATATTTGCACCAATCGCCATCAAAGCCCCGCGAGGGCTGATATATATTTGCACCAAGTCTCCGTGAGGTACTGTTGTAGTCAAAGCCCCGCGAGGGCTGATATATATTTGCACCATTTCTCCGTGAGGGACGGTTGTAATCAAAGCCCCGCGAGGGCTGATATATATTTGCACCATCTTTTCCGTGAGGGACGGTTGTAATCAAAGCCCCGCGAGGGCCGATATATATTTGCACCATTTCCCTGCGAGCGACAGCTGCGCGAGGGATGTTTGTAACTAGAAATAAGTAGGGCCTGCCGAAAACTGCTTAAGAGACACCCTGCGAGGGTGGATTTGACCTGGCTAACCCCTGCGAGGAGTAGTGGCCACATTTATGTATTCTGCTTCGAGCAAGAATACACCTTAGTGCTAATATAAAATTAGCAGTAAATAATCATTTAAATAATATAGCAATTAACAAGGTCCTTTAACTTATTTTCCAATGTTAGCGACAACTGTCCAGGATGAATTAATAAGAATTGATTTGACAATGGTAATTAATTATTATGTTTATATAAAAAGAACTAACTATTTAATAAATTCATAATTCAAATCAATTCACTAAATTTTAAAATGAACTTCGATTCATATTTATTTTTGTTCATGCAATCGATGTAACATTTAGTTGCTTTATATCCGTTTTAACATTCCTTACGAACGCAACCATACCGTCGTAGGACGTTATATTTAATTGCACAAAATAATCTCCACTCACCCGCAATTTTTTACTTTTTGTCAAGGTGTACAAGTTTATAATATTATTCTAAAACGTTAGAAGTGAATTGTAAATCCTTTGAAATAAATGTATCTAAATCTAATTTATATTAAGGTATCTCGATAATTATTATACGATAACCCTTTCAGCACAAGTTCAGTAAACCAAAGAATTTAATTGTAAAATTTTGGTACTTACTCGTTTAAACAAAAAAGTTGCATCATTTGAAACATAGGAAACGTAATTTTCAATCAAATTAGCCGTGTGTAATATGTCTATTTTCACATAAAAACGGATCAGAATAATACTTATAAAAGGACACGTATAGACTACGGATAGTTTTGAATGTGTGGTACATTCATGGTACGTATCTACTATACATGAGCGAATTCCATCATTATTCAGTTGAGCGGTAACTCCCGTACGATTTATAAAATAATATCACAACATGTTCTGACATGTCGTGACTTCTTGGAGCTGACTCATCTCGTTCGATAATTTTTTAGTAATAAACTATTATAGGAATTCCGAACCGTTCCTAGCGATAACGACAATGTAATAAAGTCGTAGCAATGGATTGTATGCCTGTAAAGCTTTGAGTTGGCTCATATCCATACTAAGTAGGTATTAATTGTAATTTTTCCAAGAAAAATTCACTTGTAACCTTGTAATAAAAACACATTATTAAAAATGAAATAAATAATTAAAAATATCTATATACAAGAGAGGGTATTTGATATATCTAGTAATATCAAATAATCACAAAAGTAATATTAACGATTCGAGTAAAGCCGAACGGTAACACCGTTAAAATAGCTTTACTCACAGTATTAAAAATTCAAATATTAATTAGTACATATTGCATAATGAAATATTTCAAAAGAAAAGTTACTATTTCAAGTAAAATGTAACGGTTGTATCGTTAATTTTAAATATCTTTATTCATGCTATTAAGTATTTAAGCATATTGAAAAATAAACTATTGCTGAAGGATTCATTAAAAACCTCAGCATTTTAAATAAAGTCCAACGATTATACCGTTGACTTTAAAGATTTTTACTCATTTTTAAGTAAAATATTATTAGAATAGATGTAAAAATAACTCACTGTACCGATCCGACGGGATACACTTTTTAACACTTTTAGCACTTGCTTTAAGCAATACTTAATACTTAATAGCACCAAGGTTGTAGTCTTGTAGACAACCTTCTCGCGGCGGAAGCTAGACGCCAATGAAAAAACATCCAGCGCCCGCACATTATCGTGCGCCCCGCCACCTGGTGGAGAGGTGTGCGAGAGAGATAGCATATATACAACGGAAAGAGAGGGCAAAATAGGCGGAAAAAGCTAGGTTCCTTCTCAATGAAGTAAGCTTCAAATTACGGTCAAGTGTTTAATAATGATTTTATTTGTGTTAAATGGTGCACCACTATAGGTATATGAATAAATTAAATATTATTAGATAAATGAATTCCTTTGTTCTTAGAATTTGTACAAGAGAACAAATAGAGACCAATAATTATTCCTTGAATCAATTAAACCCTCTGTCCCTTTAATAAATATGTTATTTGTACTATAACTAGCTCAGACATATTTGAGCTTACAGGAGATATTATGTATATTGTGTGTGTATTTTCTATGCTCCCGATGTTTTTTAAGCTATTGCATAATTCTTATATACTTCTATCGCGGGCCTTGAGCGCGGGGACCGAATCCAGAAATTTAGTAACGAAAAACCTCACGCTCCCCACTCCGACAGGCGCGGAGGTGTGACTTGAAGGCATAGCATGCAATAGCTTTACCGAGGCAGTCCCCGAGTGCCACACGTCTTTTTTTAATGATGCCATATAAACCTATAAACATATTTTGTTTTTTAGGTTTAATATCGATAAATCAATCCAAAAAAATTACGTAACTTTAACATACGTCTAAAGCATTAACTACATACAATTTTTCAGGATTAAATAAATTATAGAATAATAAATGTTATACATAAACTTGCGTTCAAACTTTCTTATTAAATCAACACTTTCGGTTGCTCATTTTCAGTATATTCGAGTGGCGACCTGTTTTGCATACGGTAACATGAAAATGTACAATTTTCACGTAAAATCTTTCCTAACCGACACGTGGGCCGAACTAACTAACCGTAAATGCTACAAAGGAAACAAAAAGATGTTAAATTACGGATTTAGTACTAAGTATTTCACAGAAAAATATGCTATGAATTTGAAACTTCGTTTTTGGTTACAATATGGAAGATAAGCTTGATTGCATTGTGTATTATAGTATCTGTACATAATAATATTATGTGCTTCTGTATTCTGCATAGGTGGAACAAACTTCACTTAATTCAGACCCATTCGTGATATGTAAATAAAAAATCATTACATACTTTGGTATACTAACTTACAACATGAGTTAGCCCATATTTATGACATAATTTATAGATTATCTTTATAAAAAAGGCCAAGAGGTCTATTATTATTACACTTGTAAAAATATAGCGCAGATAAAAAAAAACAACTATAATATATTCGACCAGTACAACATAGTTAACGATGCCAATGTTACTGTGAAAATCAGCAAACGTGACCCAAATCATGCCGAAGCAAGTAACAAAAATTGCACTATTATATTTTAAAAGAGAATTTCACGTTATAATTACACTGCATTATTAATGTCTACTCAGCGTCATAACACTACTGTTTACTCGAGAGGAGCCATTTTGATGGCAGATATTAAAGACCGCAAAACCACAGTAAACAGTATATGAAGAGTAGCGAAACTCTCTACAAAACATTCGAAACCGCTCACTCACACAGCCATGCGCCTCGAATTAAAACACTAAGGAGATTCTCGCTGCGTGTGTTAGTGAACGTTTAGAACGTTTTATAGCGAGTTTCGCTACTGTTTGTATTCTGTTAACTGTGACAAAATGCTCTTGGTTGTGAAAGCTGGATAAAATTTACGGTCATTTTGCGGTATGGCTTCTAGATTACAGGTTGCTTACTTGTGAAGTTTTAATGTGCTTTTAAATAGCTTGGAAAGATCGAGTAATGTAATAATTTACTAAACTGAAGATTTTTATATGCTGCTCATCTCAATATAATCGGGTGAATTGCAGATAAATAGACGATGCACTAAAAATATTTTGTTATTTTATTTTATTATAACACGCGATCTTACATGACAATTATATACATCAGAATACATGATCACACAAATTTTAAGTGACATAAAATGATATGCCCGGGAGCCAGCAGCAGATTTTATGACCAAGTTCCTCTCAAGCGGTAATTTGTAAAATGCATCAAAGTATAGTATTATGAAGCCTCGTGAACGTCAGCTGGAGCTCGGTTGGGGGGATGAGCGGCTGTAGCCTCCCACGCACGTAGGAAAAAAAATATATTCAGTCATTTCCTCTCAGCTAAAAATTTGTCAAATTGTAGCTAACCCAATATCTCAACGAAAAAAAATAATCAGCTGGTTACAACGTGGTTTATTGTACGTCAGCTGGTGTCTCGAACATGAAAAAAGAACAATTATTTTCCGTGATTTCCTCTCAAACAAAAATTTACCTGATGATAGCTTATATGTAACTGTGGATAAATATATAAGTCAGCTGGCTGTATCTTGGTGGAAAAACCGTCAGCTGATACTTTGAAAGTTATTACATAGGAGTTAGACAGAAGCATCTATTGCCAATTTATATGCATCAGCTGACTAGTGTCCCTTCGTCCAGCATACTCACCACAACTCACCATGGAATCCTGATATTTCATGAATGTCAAAAAACTGTTCTGAAATAGTGCTAAATAGTGCCCAAAGGAAAAAAATAGTGCTCTTGTACTTGCGAAGTTATAGCCATAGTTCGATGAGTATGCTGGACGAAGGTTTCGCCCAGCATACTCACCTCCGTCCGGAGAATCTGTGTACGCTTCAAACATAATTCATACTTCAAAAAATAGTTCCCAAATAGTGCCAAACGGTGCCCAAAAAGAAAAAACAGTGCTCGAATAACTTCGGAGTTACAGGCTTCGTTCAGTGAGTATGCTGGGCGTAGGTTCTACGCCCAGCATACTCACCTCAGTGCGCGAATATCGAACGAGCTATAGGAACAATTTACGTCTCAAAAAATTGTGCTTGAAATAGTGCCCAATATCAGTCCAATTTTTGCTTGACTTTTGACTTAGAAAACCATTAAATTTTAATGTAAACTTCTACATACTAACGTAAAATGGGGTACAGTCGTCGACACAATATGTTTTTGGACAAAAATATTAAACTTTCTAATTGTAGACTTCATGTTATTGGAAATAATTATGGTATTTTCTCACATGTCAAAAACTTTCGATTAAATGCATTATTATATATTTTATAAATAATAATAAATGAATGAAACTTTAAGCGTAAATGAAGTCTATTTCTTCATTGCATTGTGTGTTTGTCTGAATAAAAACAGTCATTTGCAGCCAATAAAATTAATATCTTGAAAAATTGTAAAAAGGAAATTATACAGTTTCTTTTTGTATATATGTTGCAGGCAAAACTTATAACCGGTCAAAACTAGTACTGTGACATAGTTATACAAATTTTTAAAATTCTTTCCAATAGTTTCATCAATGAAAGGTTTAGCAATAAAAAACATTTTTAATTACTTACGTTATTTATTACTATTTAAAGGGCCAAAGTAATCAGAATTCTTGTTAACTAGTTCACAGCTTTTGTTAACATTCATAATATAATCAATGTAAATAGAAAAAATTGTAGTTTTAATATTGTATATAATATACATATAAAAAAATGTTCAGCGTCGCGGGCGCCGCGCGTCGTAAGCCCCATACCTATTGACCGTACGTGCATCCATTACTGCCACACTATATTGAACTTTATCACATGAGGAATACAGGTCAATTCCGTAAACGTTGTGGTACCGTCCTTGATCCGGAAAATGATTATTTTGAATAATTTTGTCAGTTGTAATGTAAGCATTAATAACAGCAACTTTATTTTTCATGCATGATTTACTTCATTTGATATCTTAATCCTTCAAGCGCCGTGATCTAGACAAATATATAAAATCATTGTTCCTAGCTACCGGGGTCCCATGCGACGCGCGAAGGCTTAATCATATTATTATAAAGTATTATTAAAATAATGTGTAATTAATAATATTGCGATTCTAAAGTAAATACTCCCTTACATAGACAATATAACAAAACAAATAATTTACACAAGACAAAAATTGTTAGAAAGAAAGTTAATAATATTGTATTCGACTGTACTCAATGTAATGTATGTAGAAGTTTACAATCAAATTTAATGGTTTTCTAGGTCAAAAGTCAAGCAAAAATTGGACTGATATTGGGCACTATTTCAAGCACAATTTTTTGAGACGTAAATTGTTCCTATAGCTCGTTCGATATTCGCGCACTGAGGTGAGTATGCTGGGCGTAGAACCTACGCCCAGCATACTCACTGAACGAAGCCTGTAACTCCGAAGTTATTCGAGCACTGTTTTTTCTTTTTGGGCACCGTTTGGCACTATTTGGGAACTATTTTTTGAAGTATGAATTATGTTTGAAGCGTATACAGATTCTCCGGACGGAGGTGAGTATGCTGGGCGAAACCTTCGTCCAGCATACTCATCGAACTATGGCTATAACTTCGCAAGTACAAGAGCACTATTTTTTTCCTTTGGGCACTATTTAGCACTATTTCAGAACAGTTTTTTGATATTCATGAAATATCAGGTTTCCATGGTGAGTTGTGGTGAGTATGCTGGACGAAGGGACACGCTGACTAGGTTTTCCTCAACTTATTGCTAGCTGATTTTTTTTATTGATCGCATCAGTATATTAACAATCAGCTCACAAATTTTCATCTGAGAGGAAATGACGTATCTTTAATTATTCGACATTGCGCTTCAATATAAGAGTTAAGTTGCAATAAACATTCAGTATCAATATTTTTGAAACGAATAAGTATGTAATGAAATAATTTTATATATTTCAATAATTAAATAATCAATTAGCAATAAATGAACTAGTTACTCGATAAATAATATTTATTATATAAACTTGATAAAAAATGATAATGAGAACAATATGATTTATTCGTTTTCGCTCTGGCTTGAGTCACTTTCCTCTCTTTCCGATTCATTATCAGAGTCCTTATATACCAACGATGTAAGTTTTGCAGGACGTCAACATAAAGTCAGATTGAAATAATTTCTCGTAAATGTTAATAAATGTTAAATGAAGAGTTTGTTTGCCATATGTACGGATTTAATCGTCTAAAAAGATCAATGATTAACGTAGTTATTTTTATTTAATACTTTTTAGTGTATTTTTCAACACGAATCCAACGAGCCCAAACTCGATACCTAAAGTTGAGTCAATATATTACCGAGTTCCTATGGCCACCTTCCGATTCCATCATCAAATCAGCTCTATATCATGATAATGTTTCATCGCTATCCAATTTACATACGTATACAAAATTTCAGCTCAATCGGTTACCAGGAAGTGAATCAACTTTACTTGCTTCATTTCAATTAAGTCATCGAGATTAGACAAAAATGCTCATAAAATAAAAACTACTGGGCCTATCCGAATAAATCCGAATCCGAATTTTTATGGGACCAATTCGACACCATTCCGCATCAAACAAAAAAAAAGAATCACGTCAATCGTTTCAGAAACCTCGGAGTAATCGGTGAACATACATAAAAAAAAACATACCGGCCGAATTGATAACCTCCTCCTTTTTTTTTGAAGTCGGTTAAAAAATCAGCTAGCAATAAGTTGAGGAAAACCTAGTCAGCTGATGCATATAAATTGGCAATAGATGCTTCTGTCTAACTCCTATGTAATAACTTTCAAAGTATCAGCTGACGGTTTTTCCACCAAGATACAGCCAGCTGACTTATATATTTATCCACAGTTACATATAAGCTATCATCAGGTAAATTTTTGTTTGAGAGGAAATCACGGAAAATAATTGTTCTTTTTTCATGTTCGAGACACCAGCTGACGTATAATACACCACGTTGTAACCAGCTGATTATTTTTTTTCGTTGAGATATTGGGTTAGCTACAATTTGACAAATTTTTAGCTGAGAGGAAATGAATGAATGTATTTTTTTTCCTACGTGCGTGGGAGGCTACAACCGCTCACCCCCCCAACCGAGCGCCAGCTGACGTTCACGAGGCTTTATAATACTATACTCTGATGCTTCTGACGAATTATCTCTTGAGAGGAAATAATGAACCCAATTTGCACCTGGCTCCCTAACCAGTAGGTACATTTAAATAAATTCACTTACACTAAGTTCACTTTACACCAAGCGTAATACACATAAAATAGATACTTACACGAATTCCCATAATATTTAGCAAAATACCATTCATTTAGAATGCTGAGCTTGCTGATTACTTCAATTCACGGATTAATATCAAACATTGTATTTTAATCTTACTTCATATTATTTATTCTAATTTGATGTGAAAATGAGATACTAAATTCATACAATTTGACAAACTGAGTTATTGTACCGCCTCATTAATTCTTATTTCGCCCGCAATTTTTTATCCTATGTTGACATTCGCAGATGCTGCAAATTTTAATATTATTCAGCAATGAACTGTGAAAATAACAATAAGTGATCTCTTGGATTCTATGTTATCCTGGTAATTTTATTATAATCCTGCTTTATATGGTTAGTATTACTGTAACTAAAGCGATTTAACTATTAGATATATTATTTATGAACTTTCATCTAAAATGTGGTCATTTCTAACATAATATTCATTATTAAAATCAAATTACAATACTGTAGTTACTGAAAAAATAAATAGAAACGTAGCAATCAGAACTCTGATATCATTTTATGGAAGAAATTTGCCAATTGATGTCTATTCTGTTAAACCACCTTAATATTTTCCAAAGAATATGTAGTCTTTGGAAACTCATAAAACATAACCCTCCTTCTACCACATTTGGGTAACATCCCAATCAATTTCGTAACATTTATATGCCTTAAGGCTTAAATTATATTATATGCCTTACACATTAAACTATACCTTCTACGTCGACCATCTCCAAATTATATTTACGGCATCACGTAACGGCCCATATATTTTACATGCCAAATGATCGACCACAAAACGTATCCTTGGGCTATAAAGCCTTTTTATTATGTCCAACACCTATTCCATACACGTATCGGACCCTTGTCTTTGATACCATTCCGTCCCACGTTCCCACATGGGTTTTAATTTCAAGCGATTTGTCAATAAATCAGTAACATTTATTGTTTTGTGCGTAAGTATATAGAAGGCATTTTTGATAGAAGACCTTTTTGGGACATAAATTATCTGTGAATAGGTACAGAGAAAGAATGTATTTATTTTTGTATTACGAAAGTAGTGAGATACGTAACTAGGTTGAAACGTAATTTTTCTGAAAAAATCAACTCAAGATCTACTAAACTAATAAAATGTTAAATTAAATTGTAATATTGACAAGATAAGATGCTTTTATAAGTACCTAGTCTAATTGAATAAATAAATGTTTGGGTTTGAATATACCTTTATACCAATCTGTATTAGTGGTCAAAGATTATAATAAACATTCTTGCATAGATATAACATAAATATTACAGACTTGGGTGTTGTCTAATCCTTGTTTGGGGTTAATTGACAACAAGACAGTGTTTATTATTTGAAGTGGTAAAAATATTTAAGGCATTTTGCCAAATCAAAAGTGCTTCTAAAAGAAATCTCGTTGCATCTATAAATGTTTGACTTTCAATAAGGAAGATAACAAAATAAATACATTAACTCCAATAGAATCGTTTTGCAATTGTTCCATTAATGTTGAAATTTGTATTGTATAATTTGTTGTTTAACTACCGTTACAAAATTACGGCTATGTTCATAGACTTCAGACTAACTTAATTTTATTACTTGCGAATAGTTTCCCGGGACGTTAGTTTCGCTTGAGTTCGAAACAGAATAACTACTTGAAGTCGATTATCTTGGAGATAGTGTTGGACTAGCAGATCGTTCTGGCATTGTCCATATTACACATTTAATCTTGATACCGTAATGCTATAAATGCATGTATGTGTGTCTACTTGTCTGTCTGTTTGGAATGATAATAATTGAAGAACTATGGTCCGCGAATTTTTTGCCGCGATTAGAACATGGCTTTGTATGGCATAGAAGATCATGCTTGAAACTTAATGAACATCTAATAATAATTGAAACATACGTGATTAGATTATGTAAACAGTTAGATAAATACAGCTTAAAATATTTATTAAACTCAAACTAATAGTTAAACTCGGAGTAAATCACGATTAACTTTGGTAAAATTGGTAAGTGTTATAATCATCTTATAAACTATCCATACTAATACTATAAATGCGAAAGTAACTCTGTCTGTCTGTCTGTTACTCAATCACGCCTTAACTACTGAACCAATTTGCATGAAATTTGGTATAAAGATATTTTGATACCCGAGAAAGGACATAGGATAGGTTTTATCCCGGAAATCCTACGGGAACGGGTTTTTCTTTGAAAACGCGGGCGAAGCCGCGGGCGAAGCCGCGGGCGGTAAGCTAGTAACCTATAAATATTTTATAACCTATTATTACCTGAAAAAAAAACTTCCATTAATCATGAGGAAATTATTAAAACTAATACAGTAAAGTTATCACAATTAATTCAAAACTTAGCTCATTCACGATATAAATTAAATGGAAACTGTATGATTTACATCTATTTATAATAAGCTTTCTAATATCAAATTTCAACTGTGTACATTGATAATATTTGCCCCGATTTAAGCAAAACATAACCGGTCTATTCTATTGTAATTTGACGTTATCATTGTTAAACAAACATAGCGAATAATAATTTTATAGTTTGATTACGTAAAGCACCAAAACTATAATTTAGTAGCAGTATTTGCATTTTTAATGCAATCCATACTTAATAATAAAACCGATAATCATATGAATTTTACAGCATAATAATAATCTAAAGCTTAAAAATACATTAAATTAATTATACCTAGATACAGACATAGTATATTATGTATATACCTTTTATCCTATATGAATCAAAACCAAGCAAGGAGCAATCAATTTAATATACGAAAAACGAAATAAACCTTCCGCAAAACCAAGCAAGTAGCAGTAACTTTAATACACGAAGAACGAAATAAAACTTCTGAAGATTCAACCAACTATTTTACTTTAAAAATCACTATGTCCTGCAAGATCTATTTTAAATATACAAGATTGTAGTACTTTAAATGACTGGACATAGAACAATCCTTACACAGATGGTATTAATAAATTCAACAAGACGGTTTATGCGTATTTATTATGTACAGGTACCCTATATAAACCTAAGTCGTTACCTTCAAGTGACCGTCTTCCATAAAATCCATATTAACATAAAGCCGTAAATTATCACATTTTCCCGCCCACTAACTTTGTTATACCTTGTCGTAAAGCGAACCTTAATTTGAATAAGAATACACGTCACAAAACTAGGCTAGTTGCTTCTCCTGTCATCCTGTGATTGAGTAATCAAAGGCCTACAAGGGTATAAGGAAAATACATGGCACGAAGTAGTCATAGGATTGTAATGATCTTTGTTAGGATATCTTGAAGCATTTTGAGAGGTAGAAAATAGTTGTGCTACCTATTTAGTATTTTTTATCCAATAAATATCATTACTGTAAACCATCTATAATATAAAAATGAATCGCAAAATGTGTTTGTAAGCGCATAACTCGAGAACGGCTGAACCGATTTCGATAATTCTTTTTTTATTATATTCCTTGAAGTACGAGGATGGTTTTTATCTAGAGAAAACGTAAATATGTACCACGGGCGAAGCCAGGGCGGACCGCTAGTTTATCATAAAATATTGTATCAAAATAGCAGTTGATAAGCAGAAATCTAAATTGCAGTAGTAGAAAGGAAAATACACGAGTAATTTAAAACAAAGCTTTTAGCATTAAAAATTACAATCGAAATCAAATGATCTCCATGCTATTTTATCAGTAGGTAACAACTTTGTAACTAACAAAAAATTATTTCATGGAGTCTCCGCCGTTTAAGGCAACCAAAATATTCCCCAATTAAATTGAATTTGCACTGAGTGCTCTACAAATACTAAACGCATCATTACTTTGAAGTATCTAAACCACAAAGTGTAGTTAATTCGACTACATCCTATTTAATATTAAAATTAATATTAAAAAAAATATATCTGTAGCAGAGCTAGATTAAAAAATAAATCATCTAGTCCTTTTTGTAACCTTCATCTTATTTTCTATATAAGTGGAGGTTGATGATGATACAAAGCTTTATAAAGATCTCGAAGTTCATCAGAACATGGAGGCCGATTTTAGATTTTACGTGGTCAATCTATCCTATTGCTCATGCTATAGAATCCAGATACATAGTTAGTTACTTACCTTGAGTAAAAAAATCAGTATAATTAATTTTTCTATATTTATTGTAGATACATATACAATTAATTTTGAATCCTCTAGACATTTTCAAAAGTAAATTGACGGGGCAAAAATTATATATCACTTTATCCGAACCATACCCCAATTTCGGTTTATCAAACTGAACATTTAAAGGTTGTTAAACACAATCACAGCTTTAACTTAGGTAAGGGTTCACCGCAGACTTCTGTGTGACCACACCCTTGGTTAGCAAATAATTTATCTGGCAGAACATTAGTTTCATAAAGGGTCTGTATGGATAATACAGTTTCGCTGAAACAGAATTGTTATTGCAGGATTTCGGGTTAGTGTAAATAAAACTTTATCTTATCTTATGCAAAGTTGGTTATTGATTCAACAAGTTTATATCTAGTGTTTTTGTAATAGTGTTAGGTTTATATTGAATTTGGGTTGGGGTTGATCTCTTCATGGATATATTTTTCAAGATTATTTAAATGGAAGAAATCTGTCTGGGTATTTACAATAATTATTCCTTAGATTAAGGATTGGTCTCCGCGCGCGCGCTACGACTAGATACCGCGCCACCTAAAAACAATAGCTCTGTGAGTGCGGCAACTCATTTCTGTAGTGTGTGTTAGGCAATTTGTAAAGACGCTAGTGTGTGTGAAGAATTGGGCTGCCAGCTACATAAATTTTACCTCATAAATGGGAAATCTGCCATCTTGGAAAGAAGTTTGAAAAATATATTTTTTCATCCTGACCTGGCCGGGAGTCGAATCCATGAACGATTTGAGTCGCATGACTCAAATCCACTTGCGACGCTACTATAGTATAGTCACAAAGGTTGATTAAAGGTAAAAAAGCGGAAATAAAAAAAATAACATACTAAATGAGTCAGTTAAACATGGTTAAACAGAAATAAATTATTGTTATTATACTCTTTTATATATGTATTAGTAATATGTAATCCATGAACGATTTGAGTCGCATGACTCAAATCCACTTGCGACGCTACTATAGTATAGTCACAAAGGTTGATTAAAGGTAAAAAAGCGGAAATAAAAAAATAACATACTAAATGAGTCAGTTAAACATGGTTAAACAGAAATAAATTATTGTTATTATACTCTTTTATATATGTATTAGTAATATGTAGTATTGAAAAAAAAGTTCAAATTATTGCTAAAAGATTTCCTCAACCACGTGTATTTTTTTGGATATGCAATACGGCAACACTGAATGGCGTCGTATTTTCGTAGAAAAAAATTTCGAAGTAAAGGAGAAATTTCGAATAATACGATACTTAGTGATAGTACGTGATCCCAGTGTCTTTCTTATTTTTTGTTGTATTATTTTTAAATAGTTTTATGGCACAAATAGGCATTTTACTTCAGATTTTGTTCAAAATCTTTATAAACTATCGGTTCGCCCTCTCCACACAATGCTTGTGACACGACTGGCTTGGGTACGCCGAATTCGGCGTACTTTTAGTTGCCGCATTTTTCAAGTACGCCGGCGGCATCTAGTCGTAGCGCGCGCGCGGAGACCAATCCTTAATCTAAGAATTATTCATTAGTTGGATAAAATATTATTTATATCATATAAAACACTTTCGTATTATTCAGCATTGTTTATTTGTATATTTTTGTCACTATTAATAAAGTAAATACTTACCTACAGTTATGTACTTTGCACTTAAATATATATTAATAAATTCAGCACAAGGCAGCCCTGCGCTGGCTTTGCAACATAACTTTTCTTCCATCCATACTTATCTTCTCCCGTTCTTGTTACAGATCCTAGTTCTATTTTGTCAATAAAAGTAGTGTTGTAACTCTGCTTATAACTCAAGAACTGCTGAATAGATTTATATGCTTATTAGTTCCGATTAAGATTAGGATAAATGCTGTTAAATACAATACAATACAAAAAAAATTATTTACACACATACAGAAGAAAAGAAAAGAGAAAAACATATAAGATACAACATGTTAAAGTTATCGCTTACAAACGATCTCTTCCAAGCAACTTAAATTTTTGTAAAACCTAACAAAAAGACCCTGATCCGAACTGAGTAGCTAATTCAGGACAGAAGTCCATCACTTCGTGAACCCACATTACTAATTGTCAACATGTACAAAGCAAGGGCTCAGAGGGATTCCACTTGAAGTATATCCAGAATTTCTAAACAGGAACAACTCAGCATTTCACATGTATGTGCAATCACAAGTGCGGTACATTGGCTACCTTCCAAGGACTACTCGCCCATTTAGTTCAGATTAATTGTTACTACTTTTGCCAAATGCACGCTGGTGTAGATTTATCGCATTTTTCGTTCGAATATTAGGGATTTCAGGCATATTGGTGAAATTAAAATACCATCATATTATTGATGTATTAATTGTATTCATAATTACGTACCGTTGTTCTGCCATTACTGGCTATTTTGGTCTCAAAAGAAAAAAACAATTTGCAATTTTAAGCGCCAAACTAGTGGCCTTGCTTTTTTTGTCTCCAAAACTGATTGAGTTGAAGAATATTTATATATTCTTCAGTACATTTCTAAATTGATAATTTCACGCTCAGTCTCTTTTTTCCCATAATATCTTGCCATACAGTTAGTGTAGGGACCGGAAAATACACTATCCTAATCTATACTACTTTCAAAATAACTATAAACCCTTAAGCGGCTTTTGGCAATAAGATTAACATGGGGTAAGATGATTGCTGGTTTGGCCTTCTAAACTATAGAGAACCCCTTAAAATACTTTATACTACCTTTACAAAATCTATAAAATATTACAGTATCTTATGCACGGAACAAACATCAAACGTTAAATTTAACACCTTGAACTTAAACTTACTTTACCAACTTAAACTACCTCTTTAACTTGCCTTGTAACAGCTAAGAACAACTTAATAGTATTTTATGTACCAGCATAATGTTTGATAATATAAAAATCATTTCTTGCATCGAACAGTACCTACCATAGAAATCTAAATAACAAGACACATAGAAGTGCTATAATGTCATAATTCGTATGAAAACCGCTGTCGCCAAAATCAACACATTCAAACCGAAAGCTAAACAGTACACACAAGTAAACTATGCCTTTTATTGGACAGCTTGATTTTAGTGAAAACTAACTTAACTATTAAATTAAGCTTTTGAATAATTATGTATCCTAACGCACGAATTAACGGTTTATTTTAGAATAACATCCCTAAGTATATGAGAATTTTTGCTCCAATACGAACAAACGTGATAATAAGAATGGTCGACTGTGTCATTCATTGTTATTTCGATTACTATGGTGACACTCGTAATACTTGTAAATATTCTATAATTTTAAGGAAAAACGGCATTATTTCTATAAAAAAATATTTTCCGATGAAATATTATTCCTTTATAAGTATAATTACAACTTGTGGAAGAATTTCCGCAATGGGAATTGCTGAAACACACCATGTATACACTCATACGTCTCCAGAGCAACTGAACAGTGCCGAATGCACTGGTGATGTGAAAATCACCTGAGTGGCGACAAGGTCACGCACGCTTACGACTTCTAGTGTCTTGTTATTTAGATTTCTATGGTACCTACAAATGTACAACGCAACATTGCTCTTACCAACCCTAATAAAAACCCAGTAAATAATAAATCACAACTACAAAACATTCCGACCACGTGCTCCAAACATTTATGTTAGAAAAACATTTCTAAAATAGCTGCAGAAAATTATTATCACCGTTCGTTCGTACTATATAGGCTGAAAATATAAAATTATCTTCCTAGATTTTCATGAAGCTAATAAAATGACAATTGGTATATATATATATTTTAACAATCGTTTCTCCGTTTAAATTTATGGTCATGTCATAAAAATATTATGTTCGTCTGTTCTGATACTGTTGTTATGTGTTTCTGGAACATTTTAATGGAAAACAAAATAATATACACGTTTTAATGACGTAAGAATATGCTGGAAAAACATTTATACAGTATTCTTTGACTTTTCGACTACAGACAAAAAAATATATAGCAATATTACGATTATATTCCACTTCCTTTTTTCAGTTCCTTCTATCCTTTTAAAATTTTGTAATAGCTAAACCTTATTACCGACATGGGCTTCCAACTAACGATTATATTACCAACCTACATTTATTTTATCAAGTTTGTTACAGAGATTTTATCCTCATAATCTAACGATCGAGACAATAAAAGTACGGAGCGTTGGTCGATGTTGTAAGCGAGTTTTCAGAAATCTTTGAATGCAGTTTTCTTTCTTATAATGGAATCCCTTGAGTATCATTTTCTATGTACAGTATTAAGACCCAATTTAACCCAAATTATAACTTCATTAAGACTACCATCACAGAACTTGAAATCTAATTCTAGACGGACTAAATAACTAATAATGTTAATCAAAATTTCGTCCTTTGTGGACACTATCCAGAATACTAAAGCGAAACTATACTGTCTGGTTTAAATTCTATTGAATGTGACAATATTAGTGTCCGAATATTTGATAACTTTATACATGTGTCCAATTGGTGTCCAATTTGTAGAATTATTCGTGTATGTGAAGTCATATTTAAATTTTAGGATTTAACGTTGTATTTTAATTAGCTATTGCATGTTTTGAGATTTTGTAAATTATGAATTAGGTAAAATCGTAACTAATATTCTAAAAGAAAAAGTATGTTGGTTTGTCATTTTTTAAGATCGCAATGTATTTTTTTTTATGATGCCATTTTTGTGTCTGCGTATAGTAAGGGGGCTAGAGAGTAACATAGGAGACTTTTGACTGCGATAGAACAGCTCTTTCAAGACAAATATCTCAGATATGCTGTATAAATAGCAATTAAAATGTATCAAGTCTCTATCTCAACACACATCCACATCAAATAAAACATAAGAAAATTCTAGATTACTATAAAATATCGATTTAAAGCTTAAAGCATTCACACAATCGTTCAATCAACGTGAGCCAAAGCTCAATACAGGCTAATTTAATGTGAAACCGTTATGAATTATTCAAATCTGCTTCATTCAGTTATTTACCGTGTATAATTTACTTGGTGATATAATTTTGGACTCTTTTGGGAACTTTGTTTTTTATTGCATTTGAATTTGGCGTCTTACAGAATGAAAAGTATATGACAAATAACGTTTTTTCATCATTTAGATGGATATTTTCTAAGCTTATAAATTTTTTAATATATTTTTTAATTACATTTAGTGCCAAGGAGTTAAACTTTAGGAATTAAGTAAACTTAAAATGATTTGAAGTAAATACTTTTATACCAAGAATAAAATACTCAGGTATATGAATAGCTTATTAGGAACAAGGTAGGAAAACTAGATGTAATATTGTTTATTTAAATAATAAATATGGATCCTAATATCAATAGCAAAACACATACATATCATATGGCAATTTTCTTGGAAACGCGATACAACTGTTGTTTTTCCTTGATTAGAGACCTTTGTGATTCGATTCTATTGAGTGCCAAAAATCTTACAAATAAAGAAATATAACTCAAATATTTGTAAGGTAATTCAATTTCTCTTACGCTTCATCACGAAGTTTTGTTTTTTCTTTTTAAGGCATTTTACTATTTTCTGGTTAAATTTTTTGGTTTCTGGCACTTCACTTATACCTATTAATAATATTTACATGCCAATATCCATCCCGTACTGAATCGATTACAAGAACATTTTTACGATATATTAATTTGACGAAGTATATTATTTACCAATTAATCTTTTAACTCTCCAGAATTTCATCGTAGCAAAATACGATGTATATGGTAAAGTCAATTTCCCAAACTTCAATTCAACAACATATCCACATTCCACTGAACTATACATAGAACTTTCCTACGTTTCAATATTACATTCACACTATATACCATACTAGCTTTCCGCCCGCGGCTTCACCCGCGTTCTCAAAGAAAAACCCGCATAGTTCCCGTTCCCGTGGGATTTCCGGGATAAAACCTATGCTATGTGTTTATCCAAGTTACCCTCTATATGTGTGCTAAATTTCATGCAAATACATCCAAGGAATAAAAAGTTTCATACAAACTTCTATCCCCTATTTTACCCCTTTAGGGGATGAATTTTCTAAAATCCTTTCTTAGGGGACGCCTACGTTATGACATCTACCTGCATGCCAAATTTCAGCCCGATACGTCCAGCGGTTTGGGCTGTGCGTTGATAGATCACTATATCAGTCACCTTTGAGTTTTATATAGACTAGCTGTTGCCCGCAGCTTCGCCTGCGTGGAAAGGATAAATTTTCATGGTACAAACTTTCATCCCCTATTTGATCCCCGTGGGGGATGAATATTATAAAATCCTTTCTTAGGGGACGCCTAAGTTATGACATCTACCTGCATGCCAAATTTCAGCCCGATACGTCCAGTGGTTTGGGCTGTGCGTTGATAGATCACTATATCAGTCACCTTTGAGTTTTATATATATAGATTAGCTTTCCACCCGCGGCTTCACCCGCTTTGTCTACAACCTAATAAATTATATACTAAAACCATCCTCTTGAATCACTCTATCTTTTAAAAAAACCGCATCAAAATCTGTTATTTAGTTTTAAAGAAAGGGACATAGGGACAGAGAAAGCGACTTTGTTTTATACTATGTAGTGATGATACACCAACAAAAGAAACCGATAAACCTTCCAATACTAATCGGTATTGGCAGCCACTAAATGTAATACATCAGAAATAGGTTATCTTCGTAAAACCTCTTGAATAGGATTTTAACGATCGCCATTTACGGCACTATAAAATGCAGTAGAATGTATCGCTTGGAATCAGATCAGGGTTAAAGCAGTATTAATTCCAGTGTGCAAAAGTAACAGAACTATATAGGTCGTATAGCGCCATCTCTTTCCTACACTGGAAATAATACTGCTTTATTATGATAACGTTAATGTGACGTTTATAGTCGTAGTATTGTTGGATGCTTGTGCCAGATGTCTTTGAGGCTTTCTTTTGGAATTCGATTCGTATTGGTATGACGTCATCGTTTATGTTGTGTGTGTGATATTCATGTATGTTATAGGGTACGAAATACATATAAATATTGTATATAAATTAAATGTTTGATGAAATCTACGTAGACTTCGAATAAAGTACCTACTTATAATTAATATAAACAAATGTAAACAGTTTTAATTGAAAACTTTTTTGAGCGTCGTAATATTTAATTTCAAATTTCAATAAATATTTTGATAATCGTCTATTTGAACAAATTCTTATATTAAGAACATTTACTTATAGTTAAAACTTTAACAGTCGCATTGAATACAAATACAATTGAATAAAGAATTTTCTATTTAACAGCAAACTTAAAAAACACCAAATACAATTTGAAATAAATATACTATTAAAAAGAATCTTAGGACACCATAATATAAAGTACATAAAACCAGAACGACGTTGTAGTAGCGGAAAGCGGAACATTTAACAGGAAAACTTTTGGTCATATTGACTGCACTTGGTAGGTTCGAGAAACCTTTCAAAGGAGGATTAAATACGGTTATAAAGAACTAGATATGATTTTTATTAAAATTTAAACATATTTTGGTAATAGAAGGTATTTTAGATACATAATATTATCTTACCTGCTGGGAAAAAATATAGGACGAAGGAAATTTAAATTCATAAAGAGACTACGATTTAAGTATTTAAATTTATATAGTAAAATTTATTTACTATTTATTACTATTATTTCCCATAATCATGATTTTATATCTTATACGACTATGAAAATATATTTTGTTGTGTTTGCTTTCGTTTATAAGAGAAATTTCTGATTATCTTCAGTATTTCAGTAGGTATTGCGTATTACAGATAATAAATCTCATTTCCAAGAATTACTTCAAAATGTTTTTTATTTATTTATTTGAATATCCAGTAACATGTATCCATGTTCCAACGAGATATCGTAAGATAATGGAAAATAAGCTCCGACGCTTCGCATAAAAACTTGTGCTATAATTTACATGACAAGTATTACAAGTTTTATTCCGAGGTAATGCATTTAGTTTGCACTTAGATAACTAGTATTATAAAAGAAAAATAATTTATTGAACAATTATTCTTTTTCTTATTTACAATAATATTTTGAAGTGAAATTTCTTTAGGCGCGTTGAGAGTAAAATTTCAAGATCGCGTCATGGCAATAATATTGTCACCTCATGGAGTAAGGCGACGATTTTGGTATCTTTGAGTCTTGCCAAAGAAGTTTCACTTCTGACGTGTGTGCTCGGTACACACGCTCTTTTTTATATCTTGAGTTTAGTTTTAAGTAACTTAGGTTTCAATTTTACGAATAACTATACTAGAATTAATTACATACTAATTACTGCTCATTATCATAACTTATATGCCACCCAAACTTCTGTAATCGTGTGTTCTATACCTTCGTTAAAATCAAAGCTATATTTGGGAAATAGGCAAAACGATGTAACCGAGACCTGTCACCTGAAAGTAGAAACACAGTAGAAAATAGCGCAGCCTGTGCCAGTCGCCTTCATTTAGAAACGGATTTAGTGAGGTCCATGCGTCAATTATTTTGACAGAGGTCTGTCATAATAATTTACGCATGGAAGATTATAGCACAGTTGACAGATATATACGTCTGTATATTGTGATTATAGTTTGCTCTCTGGGTTCAAAAGGACGAAATGCACGACTTTTTGCAAGAACTAATTCGCCACATTTCCCTTGATCTATTTGTTTAATTTAAATTATGCGTCTCCACAATTATTATTCAGAAGGTAATAAGCTATACAGCAATAAGTTTTTATAATAGTATATCCCGATTATATTATATCAGTAGATAAATTGTTAATAATTGTAAACAATAGTCCTAGTCTACATATAATCACATAATTATAAATGAATATTTATGCTACAGTAAATAGACATGTTACACGTTTCAATATTTTATTTACGTTATCACCTTCCATCATTACCTTCCAACTTATATATTCAGTAAGATTTATATCCATTTTCTAACGTTGATGTGTTAACCAATTACAATTTAACAGTTTGACATATAATTTAGCGCATTGGTATAGCAAAGCTCGTCTCCCGGGTTGGCTTGCGCAAACATTGAACGGATTAAAGCAATATTGGCTGTCTGATAGAGATATGTTTGTCTGTTTGTGTAAACGTTGGTATTGATAGTAGCTGCGAAAACATTGAGTTTCATAGTGTTGAGGTTAACGTGATTGCCTTTGAGACGATTTGCTTTCATTCTTGAGTTGTTTTTCGAGATACGGTTTTATATGTATAGGTTTATAATTTTTAAGTTTATTAAAATGACGAAGATTACTAAAAGTTTTAGATCAAATAAATGGAATGATAATATGAAAATCAGGGATAATTAAAATACAACTAGCGGTCCGCCCCGGCTTCGCCCGTGGTACCTACATGTTTAAACTATCCTATCTCTCAAGTTGGATCAAACTGCACATGGTGTGCGAATTTTATTATAATCGGTTAAGTGGTTTAGGAGTCCATTGAGAACAAACATTGTGACACGAGATTTATATATATTAAAATAGACTTACATAAATGAATAACCAATGACGAATCAATACTATAGTACTATAGTAATAAAACTTTAGATACCTGAATATAATTATATTTTTAACAAAACATTATTATGTAATCATTTATATTTATCGCTACATACTATAAAACAAAGTCGCCTTTTTTGTCCCTATGTCCCTATGTTTGCTTACATCTTTAAAACTACGCAACGGATTTTGATGCGTTTTTTGAAATAGATAGAGTGATTCAAGAGGAATGTTTTAGTATATAATTTATTAGGTTTTAGACAAAGCGAAGACGCGGGCGGTAAGCTAGTGTCCAATATAAAAACATGGCTGACATACGTTTAGTTTATTACAAACACAATAATTACATATATCACCTTCAAGGCAATCTCTCACACACCAGTGCCTATCCTAGATTCAGTTTCTCAAAAGCGCTTAGTGTTTAAAACGAGGGTAGATTTGGCACATATCCAGACAGACGATCCATGCTGCAGAGATAGGATTTTGGTTGATTGCTCTTGAGCTGATTTTATTAACCTTACTGCAGGTAATTTAGACTCTGGATGGATAACCAAATTATGGTTAAAAGGGTTTGATGGATTGATTGGTTCGTATAAGACAATTAGGTGAACATACTTGCTGATGATCGTATTTTTGTATCGCTTTTTCTGTATAAATCAAAATTATCATCATTAGTATGGCTAATATATATATTTGCACTGCAGGGACTCTATGTTTTACCAATAATATTATGTTATTACA
The DNA here is from genome assembly GCF_061535395.1 of Colias eurytheme. Classification (NCBI taxonomy): domain Eukaryota; kingdom Metazoa; phylum Arthropoda; class Insecta; order Lepidoptera; family Pieridae; genus Colias; species Colias eurytheme. Next base: position 2,606,550 of record NC_142999.1, on the reverse strand, counting down.
ATAATTACAATGTTTCCTTCAAGTGGGTGAGTGAGTTCAAACAATAATGAAATAAACTTACTTACAGCACTTAAACTGGAATATTAGATCATTAATTAAGACGACTAACAGATGAAAACACTTATACAGAGACATAAACAATGTATTCCTGACCCATGATTGACACTCATAAATTTTCAAGATGATATATGCCTAATCCGTGCCATAACAAACGATAAAACATCTAAGTAACTAATATTTTTTAATATACACGAAGTCTCCATCATACTAGAATTTATTTTAAACCTTCTACGATATATCCGACGAAGCATATTACCTTTCTGTTATGTAAATGACGCATGGATAGGAAATCTCTTTCATTTTTCAGTCGGTGCAAAGAAGAAGCAATAAAGGCCAAATTTTTACATTTTCATTCCTTCTTATTATTATTTTGCAAAAACAGTGAAATGTTCAATACGTTATTTATTATGTCTATAATATCTATGGAGAAGCATCAACCTATTTTTTGGTGTGGCTACCTAATCATGATTTAGATAATGTGTTATTATACAGCTTCCAATTAAAGAACAGATTGTGACACAGATTATTATGCATATCGTCTAATAGAAAATGAAACGAAATTATTTTGATTTGATTGAGTTGAAAAAGCTCCTTTCAAACACTCATCCATCCCTTTGAATAAAACAATCGAAACATTTGCAATGCATTTTAAAACGAATGAAGTATTCCAAAAGATTCTAGCTTTGGTAACCTTATTTTAGTCATCAAAATATCTCCAAAGTTGGCGGAACTCCAAGCTGAAAACCTGATCCAAAGTTTGGGAATACCACTCGAATTGTATATATGTTACTTTTAACTGAAAACTGAATGGAGAAAAACGATTATAACGTTCTGTAATGGTAATTTCTATACTATATTATCTACAAATATTATAAAGCTGAAGAGTTTGTTTGATTGCGCTAATCTCAGGAACTTCTGGTCCGATTTTAAAAAATTATTTCGGTGTTAGATAGCCCATTTATCGAGGAAGGCTATAATATATCATCACGCTAAGAGCAACAGGAACGGAGCAATGCGGGTAAAACCGCGGAACACAGCTAGTTTAATCATAATATTTCAATATAGCTATCACTACATAACAATATCTAATACAAAACTAAGTCCTGCGCTGCGTCTGATTTTCTGTTCGCGGTAAACTCAAAAGCTAATTAATTACAAATACCGATTTTCATTATGTTTTTACCAAGATAGTGTGGTTCTTAAAGAAGGAAAATGTATTTCACAAAATATATTAAAAAGGCAACCATTCCATACCCATCAAATTTATTCCAATCCATATTTAATTAAAATCAATTTTCTAAAATCCCATTAATGCTATATAGAGCAGGCTCCAAGGAGATGTTCGTTTGCAAAAATCGCGGACCTAAATCTGACTTCTGATATATATTGTATAGATCCCAGACATCCTATAGACAGATGTTGCCAACCAGTTTTGTGGTCCCCCTGCCCGCACCCCGGTAATTAAATATGGCATACAAATAAAAAAATAAAAATTTCCAAAACATGCCGTGTGGGGTATCAAATGAAAGAGCTTATTGAGTAGATCACGAATATATAGCATACTATATACATTTCTTACACTTTCTCTACGATTTTTTAGAAAATTTACGAAAATGGTCCATTTTTGAGTTAACTTTAAACCACTATAGATTGAAAACTCATGAATATATTTTTTAAATTATTATTTTAAATAATTAACAATAGTCCATTGTTTATGATTCAATAGTTCGTAATATAATATAAGTGAGCTGTGTGGTGGATTTGATGAAAATAACTATATACTATATGAACTTGAAAATATACTCGCCATCTTTGAATGCTCCCCCCACTCCCCCATGCAACTATTTCACTGTACGAAATATTGAATCGTAAACAATGGACTATTGTTAATTATTTAAAATAATAATTTAAAAAATATATTCATGAGTTTTCAATCTATAGTGGTTTAAAGTTAACTCAAAAATGGACCATTTTCGTAAATTTTCTAAAAAATCTTAGAGAAAGTGTAAGAAATGTATATAGTATGCTATATATTCGTGATCTACTCAATAAGCTCTTTCATTTGATACCCCACACGGCATGTTTTGGAAATTTTTATTTTTTTATTTGTATGCCATATTTAATTACCGGGGTGCGGGCAGGGGGACCACAAAACTGGTTGGCAACATCTGTCTATAGGATGTCTGTGATCTATACAATATATATCAGAAGTCAGATTAAGGTCCGCGATTTTTGCAAACGAAACTCCACTGAGAGTCCGGTCTAATATTCAATCGATGCATAAAATATAATAAAAACAACAAACAAATTCAGAAAATTAAGCAACGGATTCCAAAGCTTTTTATTGGATCAAGATTAATCTTGTATCCAAATTATCAGTTATTGTTATGAAATACTCAATTTTATCAATGTATAAAATATCTGTAGCACAATATAACACAATTTTAAAAAGGAAAACTTACAAATTCGATTTCTACGAACCGGATGCACTTCCCGTTGCATTGATCAGTTTATCTTTATGAGGAAATAGGTGACCGTTCTATGGACCATTACATTTTGTATAAACTTTATTAGTTAGTGTTTTCATTATATTTTAAACGTTTATTCATTGGACAAAACATAGTAAACATTTCAAATTCTCGTGTTTGTAATTTATTAATAATTTAATAATTTATTAAATAATAATAAAATAAAAATAAAAATATCTTTATTTCACAACCTCAATTACAAAATATACAAAAACGATGGTCCCGTACTAGACTATAGTCTGTATTACGGGTACCGATGTCCTTCCATATTACAGTTGAGAAATATAGTGACGTAATTTAAACAGAGAATAAAGTAAAAAAAATATATATATATATATATATAATGTAAAAGTTGTGTCTGTGGGTGTGTGTGTGAGTGTATGAGTGTGTGAGTGTGAGTGTGTGTGTGTGTGTGACATGTCTTACGTGTGTGCATGATTGGAGGAGTGTGGGTTCATATAATGGTAGAAGAGCATGAGTAGAATGTGTTTACGTTTGAATAACTTATATAGACTCTCACGTTAACAGCGGGTCTTAGAGATAATTACATTTTCTGTGTAGTAGTAATCCTTTGAGAGCAGCCATTTAGTTATAGTTTTTTTACTTTTATATCGTGATAAATTAAATATTTTCAACTCTTTATTTATTACATTATATAAGTGTGGTCCCAAATATAGAAATTGCCTACGGAAAAAGGTCGTATTGAAAGTTTGATGTTTTACTACATCTCTAGTTGAACGCTGAGTTAAGTTTATGTTAGAGAAACTTACATTAATGTTTATTAGATTATGGAATTTAAGGACAGTGTCTAATATATAGAGTTGTCTAATAGATAATACATTGAATAAATTATATATATCCTTTGTGGGAAAACGAACTGGCTTAAAAGCTGACACCTTAAGTATTGACCTCTGGCATCTCTCTAAAGGTAGAAGAATAGTTTTATGAGTGCCACCCCAAGCTACAATACAATACCTAAGTATACTCTGACAGAGAGAAAGATAAACAGTTTTAAGTAGGTTAAGTTCAGCTACCTGTCGTAGTTTTTGAAAGGTCCAGATCAGTTTACGAGTACGAGAACACAAATTATCGATATGCAATTGCCACGTCAGACGGGAGTCTAGAATAACCCCTAGGTACTTAATATTATTAGCAATCTCAATTGTATGACAAGAACACAAACTTATGTTGTTATAATTACAAGTATGAGCTTTGATTGAGAGGTCGATCGGCAAAACATCATTTTTTAAACTGAAGTTAATACACTTAGTTTTTTTAAGGTTTATTGTGAGCTTATTACAACGAAGCCAGTCCAGTATGATTTGAAAACCACTTTGCGCGTTGTGAAAAACATGCCTCCAACTTGTACCATTAAAAAGCAGGACCGTGTCATCCGCGAATGTAATTATTTTACAACAGTTTAAATTTAGAAGACACAGATCGTTGATGTAGGCTAAGAATAGACTAGGTCCGAGTACACTGCCTTGCGGAACGCCATAAAATACAGGCATATCGGTGCTCACAAGATTATTTATTTTAATTCTTTGAGTTCTGGCAGTTAAATAATCAGTAAAAAGATCAAGTGCAACCCCGCGTATTCCAAAACTTTCCAATTTAGACAAAAGGATGGGAACAGAAACAGTGTCGAAAGCCTTGGTTAAGTCGAGGAAAATGCCTATACATTTTTCTCTTATATCTAGCCTATTGGTTATATAATTAGTTAAGTCCAATACTGCTCCCTCTGTAGATTTATCCGCCTGAAAACCAAATTGATTTTGAGCTATAAGCTTGTTAATAGTAAAAAAGTTCATTAATCTCTTATTTATAATTTTCTCGAAAATTTTACTGAAAACTGGTAAAACTGATATAGGTCTATAGTTTTCGACACTGTTCCTGTCACCGCCCTTAAATACCGGGGTTATGAGAGATTTCTTAAAATAGTTAGGGAAACTACCAGTTTCAATGGATAGGTTGAAAATTTTAGTTAGTGGCTTAGCCAAAATATTTTTGTTCATTTTGATTAAATGGGTAGGTATACCATCCCAGCCAGTAGCAGAATCATTTTTTAAATTATTTATTATTGATAAAATTTCGGATTCACTAGTAGGTAGCAGTACAAATGAATTACAGGGTGGATGAAAATTTACGTTTTTATGTTGTGACTTTGAACTAGAGCAATCAGGAATTTTTTCAGCTAATTTCCGGCCTATGTTTGAAAAATACCTATTAATATTATTTAATGTATTTATTGGAGAATCTTTACCGCTTATTAAAGGTGTTGGGGAATTTTTATTAATATTCATTTGAGCAATTTCTTTTATGGACCGCCACAAAAGTTTTGGATTATTAAGGGATGTTTGCAATTTAGACTTCTCATAAGTTTTTTTGACATTTTTCAGCAATTTATTACAAAATGATCTGTATCTAGTATAAGTTAATTTTAAAATTTCGTTGTTAGGCTGTTTTTTAGATATAATGTGCAATTTATCGCGGTTTTTGATACATTTTAGTATACCCGGGGTTATCCAGGGCTTAAGAATTTTTTTGCGCTTAGATCTAATAATTTTTTTAGTGTGAGCTTGGATAATTTCCTTAATGGTGTCAACTAATATGTTTGCAGCAGTGTTTGCGTTCGTAGCCTGTAAGACAGTAGTATAATCGATTTTATCTAGATCACGAGAAACCTCTTCCCAATCAGTCTTATTTACAGAATTTTCAGAGATCATAGGTTTGACAGCACGTGCATCGGTGTCCATTGTGAGCACAATCGGTTTATGATCAGTTATGAAAGAATTTATAATAAATACTTGAGCATTACAATGAGAGCCTAAAAGAACATGATCCAAACAATTTAATTCTCTTGTAGGTATGGTATGAGCTGGCAATAAACCTAGCTGAGAGGTTAGAGTTAGATAGGAACCCGAATTTTTGTCTCTAGAATCTGTTTTGATGTCTATATTCATATCACCGATTAAAACTATATTTTTAACATGTTTCACACTCTTCACAACAGTTTCCAAGCCGTTTAAAAATGTGTCAGTGGAACGAAATGATGGAGGCCTATAGACAGCAATAATAGCGCAGTCATTAACAGTTAGAATTAGACAATTCGCTTCATCAAATTTCGGTTCCCTTACATGATATTTAAGATCGCTTTTGATATATAAAGTAAGACCGTCATTTTGGTTAATATTATGGGATGAAAAATGATGATTATAGCCTTTAAGATTAGGAGGATCTTTTTCCTCGGACAACCAACATTCCGTAAGGACCAGTACATCTAAATCTAACCCCATACTGTCTAATAGGAGCTCCAATTGATCCATGTTTTTGTATATACTACGAATATTATGCGTCATTATTTTTAGTTTATCATTTACACAGTCCATAAAAGTGATACACTGGTCAGGATCGCAAACCCTTGAGTCAGCTATCGTCACCATATCAAGATCTACTTGAATATCATTTAACGAAGCCATTTTTAAGTTTTATAATATAAAGAACAGTAATAAAGCAACTATTGTAAATAAGTCTGAAAGAGTTCATGATTAGACCACATAAAGAGTTGAAAAATAAATGCCATACTATAAAACCCGATATAAATATTATGATACATGCTGAGATTATACGTAAAACAGATGATATGTTAACGTGTTTGTGTGAGTCTTTAGGTGTGTTTTTTGTGTTGTAATATGAGTGTATTAAATATATAATATTAGCGTTATACGTGCTCAAGTAGATTTTGCAGTTAATTAAACAATGATAGAAAAAAATTACTAATATAACATAAATTACAGAATGAAGAGAAGTTATGTCTAAAATGTATACAGGGTGTCCCGTAAGTAGTGGACCAACGGGTTATGGGGAGTAGAGGAACTTATTATCTAACAAAAATAATAAAATTTATTGTCCTAGACAATGAAGTTTTTGATTTATGTTTTATTTTCAAAATTTGATAAAAATATCATCCACATAAGCTTAATATGAACTTTTACCATTTCTGTTTTTATTTTATTCTTATTTTTTTGTTCAAGGTTGTTAAGAATACATAAGTCTTCCTAATTAAAATGATACTCAAGCATAATTAACAACAACAAGAAAATTAGACCAAAAAATAGAGCAAAATTTTACGTTTTAAAGTTTACGGACTGAAGTTTGAACAAAGCTGGTGTAAAAAAAATGTATGGTAACCCTGTGGAACTTTATTTTATAAACTTCTACATCTCATGCAAATTACAAAAAGGTATAATTATGTGGTATAAAGTATTTAAAAAAATGTTAAATTGGCGTACAACATTCAAATTAGAAATTATCAGGTAGTCAACTCATTAAGTTATTCCGAGAATTATTGCCTTCATGGGCGCGCGCTGGAATTCTTTTGTATTGTTTCTGGCCAATCATAGACGATACTTGAACCCACTATTATTTTCTTTGACTTTCAACTATTTCAGTGACTTGCTTATAGCTCGGAACTACACGCGTGTTTAGCTTGATCCCGTCATTACGATATTATTCTTTTTTGAAGTACGCTTGAATTGGACACTGATTTTGCTTGTGATTTGGATATTGTTCGACTTTAGTTTTTTGAAGAAAATTGCCTAATACATACATACACTCCACGTGAATATGCAGAAATGTTAAAAAAATTATTGAGTTAAAAAAAATTTGATCCTGTCAGCATCGACGAAACATCTCTTGACAAAAATTAATTCGTCATCACTCAGTGTACATGACACGGGTGTAAATTACTTCTCTTCAATATGCGATGCACTGTACCTACTTCTTGGTACACCAGTGCGTCTAGCAATACGGCGAGTACTGGTTGAAGGATCTTCTTCTACTTCTGTCAATATTAGACGATCATCGACTGATCTAGGCTTTCCTACTCGATTTCTAATTCCATGAATACGACCTGTATGGTATGCGTTATTTACTCTGAGAAAAAATCGGTGATCAGGATAGCAATCCCGATAGGGATAACGCTCACGATAAACACGTGCTGCTTGTCGAGTATTTCATTGTTACATCGAACATTTTTATGCATATTCACGTGGAGTGTATGTATTAAGCATTTTCCTTCAAAAAACCAAAGTCGAACAACATCCAAATTCAAGCGTACTTCAACAAAGAATAATATCGTAATGACGGGATCAAGCTAAACACGCGTGTAGTTCCGAGCTATAAGCAAGTCACTGAAATAGTTGAAAGTCAAAGAAAATAATAGTGGGTTCAAGTATCGTCTATGATTGGCCAGAAACAATACAAAAGAATTCCAGCGCGCGCCCATGAAGGCAATAATTCTCGGAATAACTTAATGAGTTGACTACCTGATAATTTCTAATTTGAATGTTGTACGCCAATTTAACATTTTTTTAAATACTTTATACCACATAATTATACCTTTTTGTAATTTGCATGAGATGTAGAAGTTTTTAAAATAAAGTTCCACAGGGTTACCATACATTTTTTTTACACCAGCTTTGTTCAAACTTCAGTCCGTAAACTTTAAAACGTAAAATTTTGCTCTATTTTTTGGTCTAATTTTCTTGTTGTTGTTAATTATGCTTGAGTATCATTTTAATTAGGAAGACTTATGTATTCTTAACAACCTTGAACAAAAAAATAAGAATAAAATAAAAACAGAAATGGTAAAAGTTCATATTAAGCTTATGTGGATGATATTTTTATCAAATTTTGAAAATAAAACATAAATCAAAAACTTTATGGTCTAGGACAATAAATTTTATTATTTTTGTTAGATAATAAGTCCCTCTACTTCCCATAACCCGTTGGTCCACTACTTACGGGACACCCTGTATATTAATCCTGTTTATGATGGGCTTTAAGTTGATCCAAATCCTCCTCTCTTTCGATTCTAATTGGTGGTAAACCTTCTTTCCTGCGTAGAAACACTTTTCCACTCGCAGTCCAGCAGAATTTATAGCCAGATGTGTTAGCAAAATCTCTAGCAAGAAAAAATAGTCTTTTTGTTTTAGGAGTGAGATATTCCGACATATATATTTTATTGCTATTACCAACAATATCTAGATCGGCTGTGCATAGTTTGTTTTCCTGTTGATCTTTGTTGTACTTCTTGAAACCTGACAAAACCTTTTCCTTTATAAAAACATTTGAGAACTTAACCACTATTGGTTTTGATTCTGGTTTCGAACCTATGCGAAAGATGTTAGAAATATCATTCGGATTAAGCGGAACACCAATTAGTTTCGTGGCTTTTGATACAATTCCTAAGAGATCATGCGTATTCTCCTTTTTTTGTGGAGGTATATTTCTAATTTCTATAGTTGATAAAAATTGATTTCTTTCCAAATGTTCAATTTTACTTTCTAGTAAGTTAATACGGTGTTGGTATTCTTTCTTTTCCTTGTCAAATAAATCCAATTTTATTTTCATATCATCATATTGCTTAGAAATGAAAGCGACAGTCTCCATAATAGAACTATTTTGACATTTAATTTCACACACAGTGCTATTTAGTTCAGAAAACTTTTTTTCTTGTTCTTCTTTGAATTCATTCAGGCATCGATGGAGATCCGACATAACAGTTTCTTTAAATTCATCAAAAGTTTTCTTCATTTCTGTCATAAATAAGGACAATTCGTCATCATGCTGTCTTTTCCGTGTACGGGTTCTTTGCTTCATAATACAAGTGGCGCCCTCCGTCTCGGTATCTGTCGCAGCAGATGAAATGTTCTCGGAAGTAATATTAATCATTTGTTTAGTTTTTGGAGGAGTTCGTTTAAGCGGCATTTTTATTTTATAAAATATATGCACTCATATACCAGGATATCATAAAATAGTAGGTGGTGTTTTTAATTACAATTTATTTAGTTCCAAACTTATCTTCATTTAAAATAACACTCCAAGTTGGAAACAAATGTATTATGCGAGTTGATCACGCGTCACTTGAGCAACACTGCTTTTATTTTATGCACTCCTATTATTTCACACTGAATTACTTTGATATAAATTATTTTTAAATTTAAATCTAAACAAAAAAGACGTCCACTTCGAATGAATATCCAAGGGGAAGGGAATCAGTTGAGCATCAAGTTCGGAATGCGTAAAATTTAGAAACGGCAAATGCTTGACAAGTAAATGCGTAATGAAAGTCTGTCGAAAAATCTCGACCGATTTTTTATGAAATGTTTGTGCATATTTGGAATATTATTCGAAAATAGGAGTAGGATATTTCTTATACCCCTAATAAAGGTCCGGTAAACAAGGATTAAAAGTATAGATATTTGAACGTAGTGAACTTGTTTACCAAACAATAAAATATGGTTCAACAAAATAATAATTAATAATAATATTTAATTTTGTTATCCATTTTTTTTTTCATCTCTACATCCAGTTTACCCACTACACTAACAAGGCTGTGCACAAATTAACTTCAAATTCCCCACATCCAAAACTACTCAAACTTTAACGAAAAATTTCAATTAGTACGAATGTTTACACACTACCATCACTTATTTACAAGGAGTGACTTGCTTTGGATTTGTTGAACTTTTCAAGACGGAACTTATAAATTGAGTTCGGTTGTTCTTGAGAATTTACTGTCTTACGTTCTGTACGTGTGTGGAGGTTGTGTAAACTTCGATTATTTCTCGTATCGACTACAAAGGACAACTTGAGATAATCGATTTTATTTGCCTTATATATTGCTTGGAATTTAAAGTAACACCGACATCATCCCCTATTATAAAAATCAGACACAATTATAAAAAAAAATAAACTTCGTAAAACTGTATAACTCTAAAATTACGTTATTTGGTAATTTTTTTCACCAGTATTTACGTTCCTACGTGACTATAAGTATAATATGTTCAAGATAACATAATTACCTGAATACAGCTGGAATATAGTCTAAACTATTAATAATGCATTTGTGATTTCGTGTGTATGTCAAGTTTTAAGCGCGTCACACACGGTGAAGATACTATAATATTTTATGTTAAGATTCTCTAATATAAAATATTACAGTATCTTAAGGTATCCGGTATCAGCGTTCTGACCATCATTTTTCTTTTTGTCATTGCGTACTAAGACCCCTGTAGAACCGCCATCCTGTTACAAATGACCCGAAACACTGACACAAAATTTCACCGTGTGTGACGCGCTTTACACTACTAGGACTGATTTTAAAAAATCTTTCACCAGCAACCAATTTAAAAAAGTACAATCTCTACTGAAATTATAATTTAAATTTTATATCTTAGCAAACTTAAAATTCCAAAATACGCAATAAATTACGCTGTTATCCTTCCAAACTTTAAATCACAACCATAACAGAATTCCCAACAAAAATTGTACGAATATATTTCCCGATTCAATATCTTTGTCTCAAATGTGATTGATATCTGATACTCGAATTGAATTTATATAGCTTGCTCTATTTTCTTCGATATTACCATAAAATTGTATCCATAATTTTACTAAATTATATAAGGTTATTGAATGATTCATACCGGTTATGAAGTTTTCAAGAGGTGCCTAATAAAGTTTGTGTCCCAGATACTGAGTAAATCTATGTATTTTTAAGACGAGTAAGTTTAAAGGATAATTGAGACTTATTATTTACATGAACATTGTATCCTCGTTTTATATGAAGCTGTCATATATACTTATGTTAATATTGAAAATTTTCATAAAAAGTAGGTTTCTTGAAAAAAATGAATAGATACTTGATACTTCGAATTTAAAATGTCTTTTATTGCAAAACTGTGTAACGCTAAGAATATTATGAGACTGATTAAAAAATGTATTTTATTTCTTACTAGAGGTCCGCCCCGGCTTCGCCCGTGGTACATATTTCGCAATAAAAGGTAGCCTATGTCCTTTCTCGTGAATCAAAATATCTTCATACCAAATTTCATGCAAATTGGTTCAGTAGTTTAGGCGTGATTGAGTAACAGACAGACAGACAGAGTTACTTTCGCATTTTTAATATTAGTATGGATTTATTTGTTGAGTACCTTTACCTATTCGTAAACATCAACAATAATTTCATACATTCCAAAAGGAAAAATTTATTAGAATACGTCAAAAATTTCACCTACTTAAAATGATTAGTTAGCACGTAAAATAAATTATACTGATTATGAAAATATAATCACAAGTTCGATAAGACTAAAACGTGTGATGATAATCACGCTACAATTATATGGGTCACTGGACTAAGCGTTGTGAACCTAATTTAAATATAATTTTGTAAGTAGTGTGAAGTTCCGTCTCCCCTAGTGGGGTAAGGGGCAGCTGCATTATACATCTGTTTCACTGATCGACTTTCTTTAGGGACAAGTAGGTGATCAGCCTTCTGTGTCCTGCCAGGCCGAAACATTTTTTATTTCGTCTCCACCGGGAATCGAAAGCAGGACTCCTCGGTTCTACGCTCACGCGTCAACCACTGTACCAAGGTGACGGTCGATTTTTTAAGTAAGTACTAGGTAATTTCTTACTTACAAAATTTTCGCTAAATATTAAGTACTAGTTCATTAATTCTCCACCCGATACAAGCATTTAAAAATATATCCTATCACACACAAGAATATTGTTGTTTTCTGCCTTTATAATATTTATTTCAATAACTTTGAAAATCGATTACCTATGTACTTTTCATGTTCAAACATCTTTAAAATTTTATAATTTCATTTAGGGCCGATTTTTCAATGATTGGATTCTTTCTACATTATTCGACTTATTCGTCGAATAATGTAGAAAACTACCAGTTTAAAAACGTATTCTAATTGCCCGTATTTGACAGTTTACGTGACATACTAATATCATCGTGTAATACTTTATTGGACGGATAAGTTTTATCCAAGCATTGAAAAATCGCCCATTAATGTCCAAACTACGTTACGTCACTTTTAGATTTTTTTTACGTACATGAATATTGCTTTTAGCCTTCCTTGATCTAGTCCTTTACTAAAACCACAGACTAATAATAAACTCTTTAACTGAAGTTTCTAGGCCATAAGCCCTGTCATATCGAAGGTTTTTCATATCAACTTATTTCAAGATTATAGGCACATAGACTATAAGCCCTAAATCCAACCTTCATCTTATTTTTCCGTTGACAGTTATGAAAATACTAGCTGTCCCGGCGAACTTTGTACCGCCCTGTCAATGAATGTTGTGTTACCTTTTAGCTGAACTAATTATTACTATTTATTAGAACTAAATATTTTATTATATATATATGTATATTTTATTTATATTATATTTTTTCACGTAATATGCTTTATCGACTCAGAACAGAAATATAATTGCGAATTCACGAATATGTGGTTCGGGTTTCTCTGCGTCAAATTTATACAATCATTATTCCTTTCATATTATTTTCTCGCTTTAAACAATTACTAACACTTTTTTTGGGTATTATTTTTATGTAGATTCACATTGCAATACTGCACACCACTTATAAACTTTGAAATTAGATTCTATGACACTTAATAATTAAATATTATTACGTATTTACGTAAGAGTGACGTCACGCCTACGCCATGACACCTGTGAGCTGTTTTGGCACAGTTAATAAATATTTATTGAAAAATGGCTTTTATCTTCGTTAAATTTAAGTATATTAGCGAAATATAGGGTTTTTCTTGTTTAATAAACGTATACAGACATTATGGAAGAGGTTTTGAAAATCTTTCGTCATGCCTATTGCATGGCGTAAATGGATGCAATCTTCAAAACGCAATTTAACTTGTTTATAGTGTTAATATATGTCGTGTTACCTTTGGGCCTGGAACTAATTTAGGCTTTGATGAATGGAATACAATGATACAAAATAAATAAAGATATATAACAGCATTTTATTTCGATGAATAACACATAGGTATAGGAAAAAGAATTAAAAAAAAAACAATAATTAGATACTTGATTACTTCATACACGTGCCAGAGAAAAATTATCGAATTAAACTACGTTTTGCAGCCTGGGATGCATTCGGATTAACTCTTTTCATTCTTTAACTGGTGTCGACCACGAAATCGTTTCCTTTCACTTTAGTTATGATAGTTCTACCACTATCATCTTGTTGCCTGTGATAGTTTCTACAGTAAATTTTCGTGGATTCCTTTTGGAACACTCGCTGTCAACCATGCATGGTGATTGGCGGTTGATGGTGCCACACGGTCCATCAATCATATTCGTGATTACAACATAATTTCGGTCTGGATCGATTGAATACATCCATCATTGAATAATCCGAAAGATGTGTTGCTTTAATGTAACTCATTGCTTGAAAACACGTGTGGTAATGTCGAGCCGATCACTTGATAATTGTCCGGGACGCAGCAGTAGAATAATTTCCATCCATTTTGGATTTCATGTAAATGTAATGAATAGATCCAGGCCGACCATAATGACGAACATATTATGTCATTGCATCTTGCGCATATTCATGCGTATGACTTGGGCTACCTGTGTATGTCGCCGGTAAAATAGCACCTAAGCACCTAAATAGCCCAATATTTTCTGCATCTTCTTCTCTGTGCTAATTGCATCGCGTAAATGGATGTAATCTTCAAAACGCAATTTAGCTTGGTTCAATCGAATGAGCCAGGGCCTCCGTTTCAATTTTAACGTTATAATATTATTTCAACGCAATATTGTTGAAGCAGTCGACGAAATCGCGACAAATAGTTGTCAGAATTTTTACATTTTTAGAGATTTTTTTTTAAATAATTAATCGAACTATCCTTCTTGGTTAGTTTCCTCACCGAAAATACCTTATCAATTTCTGAAAGCACGCGTAAACACAAATATTTGAGGAATTTTTATGTATCTGCTTTAATTGCACTTTTCAATAATTGATTTAAAAAAAATACAGACAATAGTTTATTCACCATTTTTACTTTTTAATTATTTTACACAAAATACATTTTTGAACGCATGAATGTCAAACAATATTTTGACCGTATTCAACCGTATTTGACAGGATTGACAACTAATGATTGACATGTACGAAAATCAAAATTATTTTTATATAGTGGCCCGCCCCGGCTTCGGCCGTGGTACATATTTCGCAATAAAAGGTAGCCTATGTCCTTTCTCGGGTATCAAAATATCTCCATACCAAATTTCATGCAAATTGGTTCAGTAGTTTAGGCGTGATTGAGTAACAGACAGACAGACAGACAGAGTTACTTTCGCATTTATAATATTAAGTATGGATGTTTTGCGAAACAATCACATCTCATCCATCTATAGGACTACTGATATTATAAAGCTGAAGAGGTTGTTTGTTAGTTTGTTTGTTGAATGCGCTAATCTTAGGAACTACTTGTCCGATTTGCATTTATCAAGGAAAGCTATATAAGCATCTATAAGGCTATATTATAACATCACGCAGACCAATAGGAGTGGAGCAAGGCAGGTAAACCCGCGGAGCACAGCTAGTCATTTTTATTATTCTTTTAATTCCCGTTAAATCAAAAGGTAGGTGAACCATCTCGTATTTTAATTATTATATTACTTTACAAGCTAGTTTTATAATTCGTACACATTGTGACATATTTATGCAACAAAAATCGGCCTTTCTCTATTATGATAATTCATATCACATCAAATTTTATCTTTATAACTGATATAGCAATAGATTAATTATATTATAATAAGATTCTTGTGTGCACATGTGTACATAATGTTCTATTTAATATTATTTTTAAGTGCAATTAGTATTAATAAATGTGATCCTTATGAGTTAAATATTGTACATTATAATGATTTTCATGCGAGGTAAGTGAAGTTTCTTATCTTATTACATTTATCTTCATTGTAAATTTCCTCTGATTCAAGAGTCTTGAGGTTATGGAGATAAAACGGTATCGAGAATTTTAGTTAAAATACAGAATTAACTCGTAGTTGTTACATCTATACATACAAATATTATAAAGCTGAAGAGTTTGTTTGTTTGAACGCGCTAATCTCAGGAACTGCTGGTCCGATTCGAAAAAATGTTTCTTTGTTAGATAGCCCATTTATCGAGGAAGGCTATAAGGCTATATATCATCACGCTAAGACCAATAGGAGCGGAGCGGGTGAAACCGAGGAGCACAGGTTTATAAAGCATTTGAATGCCATAAAACCAAAAATATCAATTTCAAGTATCTACTTATTAATTTGAAGGCACAATTGTGGCTTTTATTTTTATTTGCATTGAAGCTAAACATTTTATTAATACGCTGTTATTATTAATCTAATGAAAGATATAAAAACAATTTTCTTAAGGCAGATGCTGTCTATTGTAGTTTAATTAAAACGTAATATTTTATGTAACAGATGTGGCATTATAAGAGCAAATTATTTGCTTGGGATTAATCTTGCGAAATGAGTACGATATTAATAATATATTCTTCATGTTTTTTTTTCAACCCGACTAAAAAAGGGGAGGTACTCTATTCGACAATATTTTTTTGTTTGTTCTTTTTGACGTGACAACGTCTGATAATTCGATAGAGCCGGCTGCACGCACGAAAAAACATGACTCATGCGGCGTTACCTCGTTCTGAGGCGTTCTAAGGCTTGAAGTGCAAACGAGAGCGCGGAACGAGCGACAAAGAAGCACAATCGGGCGTTGTCACGTTCAACTATCGTCAGTAAACCGACTTTACAGACAACCAATTTTTTTACACTAAAGTAATGGTGTATATTTTAGTCCCGACGTTTACACCATACAGAACCTAACAATTACGATCCTAAATGTTACTGCAAATAAATTGGTAATACCTAAGAGAAACATTGAAATAACTTCCTGTAATATTATGAAACAACTATCAAGCCTCAAAAATAAAGACAATAAGCACAAAATATCACCACATTCTTTCTATTTCCAGATTCGTAGAAACAAGTCCCTCAGGAGGCGTTTGCAACCCGACCATAGCGCCATGTATCGGCGGCTTTGCACGTCTAGCGACGCTCATACGACAAATAGTGGCTAGGGAACCGCATTCTTTGGTTCTCAATGGAGGTGACACTTTCCAAGGGACTATCTGGTACAATTTACTAAGGTGGAACGTCACACAGGACTTCATGAATATGGTGCATCATGACGCACATGTGAGCAACACTTTTGTTAATTAATGAATATTTACTGCCTTTTTAAATCATCATCAACATAAGCCCATGTGTGACTCATTTGTTATACGTTTTTTTGTAGACATCGTGAAAATTGTACGTGCATTCCGACGTTAGAATTGATTTTATCTATACTTATATTATAATGCTGAAGAGTTTGATTGTTTGTTTGAACGCGCTAATCTCGGGAACTACTGGTCCGATTTGAAAATTATTTCGGTGTTAGTTAGCCCATTTATCGAGGAAGGCTATAGGCTATATATTATCTCGCTAAGACTAACAGGAGCGAAGCAATGCGGGTAAAACCGCGGAGCTGTACTAGCTGTGCTAGTATCTTTCTTTTGACTTATACATTAAATGAATGACCAATATATTAAATGAATTGAGCATTAAGAATACCTATTGAAATTTATTGGTTCATTTTGATGAGTTTTTAAAGATTCGACCTAATATTCGTTCAAATAAAAACGTAAAGAGCATTCAAAAACCTCACTCAAGTCGAGATCATAACGATAATATTCCGTAATATAGCATCACTTAACTCTGATCTCTTCGGGGTGTGATAAATTTTTCAATATTGGAATTTATAATAAGATTTTGTATATAAAGTGACCTTAAAAGGAGATTTAATTAATTTCCTTTGTTGCCTGAATACTTGAATCGTTTTATGATAAAAAGGACCGGCAGAATTGAAATTTATGCTAATCAATAGTCTATTAAAATGGCAAAAAAGTGTTCTTCTATCAATCTTATTATTTCTTAGTAAAGTCTATCTTAGATATTTTCAGTTATTTATTTCGCAGGCGTTAAAATTTAACAAATTTATCAACTTGTGATATTTTGCAAATCTAATTCTATTTTTCATATCATTGTGACATTTCATACAATATGTTACACCCATTTAGTATCACAGAAAAAATTATAAAGGCCTTTTTAATCTTCTCAACACTCAAAACAATCGATCCGTTACTAACCCAAAACTTTTTTAATATTACGTTCTTACAACAATCAAGTCCCACATTTTTGCTAATGTATAGAGAAGGTCTTAACAACAAATATTACCACAATAATATAACGATGAAGAGTAGAAGGTATACGCTTATACAATAGAATTTCTCACAATATTAAAGAGTTTAGTAGTTCTAAATTTAAAACTTATATAAAAAATGTACTAGTTCAGAGAGCGTACTACTGTATTCAGGAATATATGGACGATAAAGACCCATGGAGGGTTGTCGCGTAAAAACCACAGGACAGTTCTTTGGCATATTATGTAGTTAGATAAGTTACATATTATGTAAATTTATTGACATTATTTTAAAAGAGCAACTATGGAGTTTCTTGCCGATTCTTCTCCATAGATACTGCTTTCCGAATCGGTGGTAAATGTTAAAAATACTATGTAATGACGATTCGAAAGTGCTACTAAATAGTAGTCTAATTGAATAAATGAATGTTTGAGTTTGAGTTTGATGCTAAACTCTTTGCATTGTAATTTGAATGACTTAATTTATTCCCGATGTTTCAATTCACAGGTACTAGGCAATCATGAGTTCGATCATGGTGTTGAAGGTGTCGTCCCATATCTGAAACTTCTACAACATGAAGTGGTAACTGCTAATATTATAGACGACGAGGAACCGACCATCCAAGGTTTATACAAACCTAGTATTGTTGTTACGAAAAATGGGCGAAGAATTGGTATTATTGGAGTTATTATAGCTACTACTAATGTAAGTTCCACTTATAATAATAAAAAAGGAAAATTATTATTTAAGTCTACAGCTAAATTAATTATTTAGTACTATACGTTTATTAAATATCACGATATTCAAATAAATAAAGGCAAAATGACAATATCAATTACTGGATCGTTCCATTTTGTTTGAAGTAAATATGTCTACAAAATTGAAACGCCTAATAAAAAGCTGCAAAAATACTAAATAGAAAAGAAAAAATAGCACTCAACAAGTAATAATTATTAACTCTCCGGGAGTGGAATGTCGAAATGTGGCTTATTGGCAACATTTTACTTCAGTTCTTCTTTTTTGTTTATGGCCTTCCCGATCCTAATAGAGACGGATTTTCACTAGTTGAATCATACTATTTCTTCTTTCGATGTCGAATCATGTGTGCGTTAATGTGCCGTTTTGAAAATCGAATGTTGAGCTGGGCAACCTATCAACACTTGGAGAATTATTTTAACATAAATAATCGATCACGAGGCGGGTTTCGAACCCACGTCTATCCGACAAGGCTGCCGGAGCAACGCCTATCCTCTCGGCCACCTGTTATCGAGAGTAAAATTTCAAGGTCGCGTCATGGCAATATCGTCACGTCATGGAGGCGAAGATTTTGGTATCTATGAATATTGCCAAAGAAGTTTCACTTCTGATACGTGTGCCCTGCACACATGCTCTTTTTTACTTAAAATGAGATAGAAAAATCATCGCATTTACAAAAATTCGTGAACTAAAATCTTCTCATATCTAAAAATACATTTTAGGAACTAGCTACAACTGGCAAATTGAAGTTTACCGATGAAATTGAAGCTGTGAAGACTGAAGCTGAGAAATTAAATCAACAGGGCGTTGATATTATTGTAGTTCTCTCTCATTGTGGTCTGGATATTGAACGGTGAGTTGCGATTTCCTTTTTAGTTTGATATAATGATTATTAAAACCTTATTCGATATCTTAATTTATAAATGGTGATTATTAAAACATTATTCGAAGTTTTATGTTCTTCTAAATGCCTCCAAGGGCTTATCAGCTCTGTTCAGAATGATTTACTAAATCGTATCTTTTGTATTATCCATTCAAACGTAAATTGATACAAGTTTTGAAGAACCAGTCGTAAAAAGCAATTATTTATCTTATTTTTGTTATAATATTATGTTATGCATATAAATGGATAATTTTCAGCTTTTTTTATAGAACCTTTGCTCATATGCGTCATAGCGTGATCTTACAATATTATAATCTTCATCAATAAATGAGAATTGTGTATAAGATTAGATCCAGTGCGTCACAAAGTATAATACTTTTTTATATTTCAGAGAGATAGCCCTCCACGGTGGTCCACACATTGACATAGTAGTGGGAGCACACAGTCACACTTTATTATACAATGGAGTACCACCCGTCGACACAACATTTCGTGTTCAAGGACCATATCCAATAGTTGTAGAAAAGGAATCGGGACCTGTAAGTATAAAAACATAAACTTAAAATTTTTTGAAGTGAAACTTCTTTATCGGGATTGGAAAAAAATTTAGTGTAACATTAGTGGTCCGATTTGAAAAATTATTTCGGTGTTAATTAGCCTATTTATTAAGGAAGGCTAAAGGCTATCATCACGCTGAGACCAACAGTAGCGGAGCACTGCGGGTATAACCGCGGAGCGCAGCTAGTAATAAATAATTACATAACTCTCCATAATTCTTAATTGTACAGGTTTTGATCGTTCAAGCAGCCGCACATACGGAATTTTTGGGAGAAATCAAACTGTATTTCGATGATTATGGCAACCTTTTGAACTGGACCGGCAATCCTCATTACATTGGACATGATATTGAGCAAGGTAAAAAAATGTTTATTTTTAACATGACATGTTGTTAACGAAGTGAATCCTTGGTATTATATCGTTAATTATCTCGACAATTTTATTAAACTTAACTTTCATTTAAGTGCTGTATCGCTCATCACTACATAGTATAAAACAAAGCCGCTTTCTCTGTCCCTATGTCCCTATGTCCCTATGTCCCTTTGTACGCTTAAATCTTTGAAACTACGCAACGGATTTTGATGCGGTTTTTTTTTAATAGATAGAGTGATTCAAGAGGAAGGTTTATATGTATAATAACATCCATTAAATAGTGGAGAAGTACTGTTATTTTTGAGGTTTCCAATGTGAAAAATTAATCGTAAAAATTAATCGTAAAAATCGTAAAAAATTACATTTTTTCCGCGTACATTGCAAACGCAGGCTGAACCCTACGAGTTTTATCAAAATTATGTACTAAGTATTATACACATTGAAAAGGTCAACAGAAAAGTCCGCGATGGTATATGTCTATCTCTTATGGATAACCCACAATAACTTTTTTTTGTCATTTGCTTTTTACGACAAATAATGGCTAATTTTCGAAGCGATTTTAACCAATACAGCATTAATCCTTAACCAATTAAATACCTTGAATACATTGTTCATTTAATATAGATCTATATGGCCCTTTACACCGTATGATTTAAGTGAATATTTTCGAAGATATTACAGATTTAAAAATTGCGGGACGTAGCGTTTGCGGCGGTACCGCGGCCGTCCGGTGCGGGTCGCTATGTTTTTATATACAACGTTTACAGTTTTTCTGTAGTGTATTTAGTATCAGCATTGCACCCGTGCGAAGCCGGGGCGGGTCGCTAGTGAAGTTATAATTAGAATCACTACATAGTATAAAACAAAGTCGCTTTCTCTGTCCCTATGTTAAATCTTTAAAACTACGCAATGGATTTTGATGGGGTTTAATATTAGTTTAATAGCATTGAAATGAGTTTTGTTTTTATGGAATATAAAAAAATCTCATTTAATTGAGTTTAAGCCACATTTTACACTATAAAATTATTGTTAAATTGAAGAAGCCTTCAAAATCTGTAACATTTTCCTTATTCATTTTTAATTACAGCTCCTGACGTAATAGAAAAAATAAATCAGTATTTGCCAGAAATTGATGCTTTGGCCAAAAGGAAAGTTGGCGAGAGTCGAGTCCATTTATCTTCAAGTTGTAGCTGTGGTGAATGCAACTTGGGCAGTCTTATATGTGATGCATTTATGCATGCTGTAAGTATATTATAGTTATAATAATAATTTTACTCATGGACGTATAAAAAAAGACGGACGCCGTATTACGAACAAACAACGTGAAGCCACCATAGTAAGCTAGCGATCGTGTAAAGACAATAAACACGCACACACTCTCACCATAGTAAGCTAGTCGGCCGCCATTACGTCGTGAACTACCGACTGATTAACTGCGTCACTGTTTCACAAAAAATATTTAAAATGCCGTCTTGCGTGGTTAAATGGTGTCGCAACAGTACAATTTTAAATAACAAAACACAAGGGATTACATTCCACAGGGAAGCAAGTTATTTCTTTTATGTTTTAATGACAAAATTATTACGGCAAAATTTATAGAAAAAAATACAGCCGCCATTGTCATCAGGACAGCTGTTGCCATGGCATGGCAGACACACATGGATGTTTCGCCGCCATTACTAGGCTTCACTCAATGTTTAGGCGATATACCGTCCGTCTTTTTTTATACGTCCATGATTTTACTATTATTCAATTTTTACAATTTATTATTAGTTTTTAACAAATTATTGAAAAAAATATGAAAGTATTTTTTAAAGAGCCATTCTTGGTTCGTTAAAATGTATTATTACAATTGTAATGCTGCTTTTATTTTATTAATGAATAGAAAAATAATGGTTTTCATTAGAAATAGCTTCTTCTTCATTTTCATAGAAAGAAGAAATAATTCACTACCTATCCTTTTATATATTTTGCACTTAGATTCCGAGCCTTTCTTTTGTAGAATACGTTTTATTTATTTATAAATAATTGAATTTACAAAAATTTAATTACAGGCTTTGAAACTGGCTGAAGGAGATAATTGGAATTATGGACACTTTTGTGTCACAAATACTGGAGGAATCCGAAGCGATATTGAAGTAGGAGGTATGATTTGTTTTCTTAATCAATGAAAATCAATTTTATGGTGGTTAACTTAACCTTAATCCTGTTCAATTGTTTATGTTAAATTTTAAAAGTCTAGCTCATATTATCCATACTAATATTATAAATGCGAAAGTAACTCTGTCTGTCTGTCTGTTACTCAATCACGCCTAAACTACGGAACCAATTTGCATGAAATTTGGTATGGGCATATTTTGATACCCGAGAAAGGACATAGGCTACCTTTTATTGCGAAATATGTACCACGGGCGAAGCCGGGGCGAACCTCTAGTAACAAATAAATTTCTTCGTCGAGAAATTTTTCTTTAATTTTTACCATCCCATATAACATAATATATTATGTATCATAAATACTGATTACTATATCTAATATATAAAACTCAAAGGTGACTGATATAGTGATCTATCAACGCACAGCCCAAATCACTGGACGTATCGGGCTGAAATTTAGCATTCAGGTAGATGTCATAACGTAGGCGTCCCCTAAGAAAGGATTTTAGAAAATTCATCCCCTAAAGGGGTAAAATAGGGGATGAAAACTAATACCATGAAAATTTATCTTTTCCACGCAAGCGAAGCTGCGGGCAACAGCTAGTTATGTATATAATGTTCTCAGTTCATAATGAAATCAAATCTTTCAGATATAACATACGAAGCGATGTTATTAGCTATTCCCTTCGCTAACACAGTAGAAGCATTCGACTTACGAGGTGACCACGTGTTAGAAATGTTGGAGTTCAGTGTGGCCAATGAGCCCTGGCCTGGTGCTAGGACTGCGCAGCTTTCTGGTAAGCGTTTGATTTAGTTAATCACTACATGAAACAACGCTTACCGACCTACGTCTGTGTGCTTAGATATTTAAAACTACACAACGGGTTTTGATGCGGTTTTTTTAATAGATAGAGTGATTCTTGAGGAGGTTTTAGTAATTAATTTATTAGGTTTTAGATAAAGAGGGCGAAGTCACGGGTGGAATCTGGTAAAATAATAAATATATTGATAAAAATTAAAGAATAATCAAAATAGGTGAGTTCACAGAGCAGCTAAGCGAAGCAATTTTGTAAAGCAGTCTATGTGGAAATCCTAAACCTACTATCTATACTATTCATACTATCGAGTGGTAAAATAGTAGTATTAATTCTACGTACAAAATCGTATTCATACTATCCCTATTTTAAGATAACGTCCATCAAAGTCCTCTACAAAAAGGGACACAACAAATCCCGTTTGGCTCTTCCACAAAAATCAAAACACAACCAGTACTTTTCAGTTTTTTTTCCTTTTTCAGGCATACGCATGCAAGTGGATGGATCTAAGCCAAAATATGAAAGAGTTCAAAACGTAACAATTCGGTGTATTGATTGCGAAGTACCGAAATACGAACCGTTGGATTTGAATAAAACTTACAAGATGGTTACACAAAGTTTCTTGATGAATGGTGGCGATGGATTTAATGTAAGTATCAAATTATGCCAAGGAAAGCTAAGAATTGTTTACCTACACCAACATAGACACGATAAGAAAAAGAATTCACACATAACGTTTAAAGTGCAATAAGAACCTATAGACCACATGCTTGATAGACATATTCATTCAAAAACTATTCAACAATACAGTAGATAGAACAAAGATTAAAGCTTATCATTAATTTGTATACAAAATTGTTTAAAATTTACTGCGCGGCCTTATCAATTTTAAAGGTGATCTCTTCCAGGCAACCAGAGCAAAAGGTAACAAGCATTATGATATACTTTCTTTCTTCCTAAATAAACTTACGTATTGCAAAAATTAAAACAATCTAGAACAAATTACTAATCACTATTAAAATGACCTACCATTTAGTTTCAAACAGCTTCATGTCTATCAAATTGTCGATACCAATTAGAACAACAGGGAATTATATAAGTGAATTAGCGCTGAATAGTTGGAATATTTCACACATTACAGTGACAGGTTCACGCCCCGTTACTGCTAATTGTGTTTAATTTCAATAATTGGCTATTTCTGTGTGATTGATGTTTTGATGTTCTGAACGGTTATTGTAAAATGTACCTTATTACAACGTGTTAATGAACAGTGTTGACACATTTTGATACTTGATTAAAATGTCTGTTGTGAAGATCGTTTGGACCGAGTTGTATTGCAGGAAAAATATTATCGATGTTACTTGAATTTTAAATATAACATACTCACTAAATAGGTATTACCTTTAATAGCATGTACTGACTGGTATTTTTAATTAAATTTAAATAATACGAATTAAGATACTAAATAAGTACCAACAGCAATATAAAATTCGTATATACATGTTATGATAAAAAATTCGTTCCTTAGTACAAGCATAAAGACTTGTAGAACTCAACTTCTTATTTCCAAAGGAACTCATTCAAGAACTTACAATCTTCATGAAAAGTTGTCACGAATAGACATTTTAGCCTAATTAATTTCCTGACATTTCAAGAATATTAATGAAGAAACGCATTAAACGAAAGAATATAATAAATACAGGATGTCCCACCGTCATAACTATCCCCATGCAAAACTATGAGTTTCATTGAGCTTAGTAAATACCTACATCTTGTGGAACACCCTGTATACAGTAAATCAAAATTCAGCCCTGCTTCCTTCTATTGTCTTAGAATTGCCGGTTGCATAGCAATAGCCAGCTACAAATTGATAGCATTTCCTACGTGCATCCAAAATCAAGATATTTGGTCCAAATGAATTTCTTGATTAATGCCTCAGGACTGTTTCTGTGTTATGGAATATTCGGGAAGATTTGTGGATAGCTAAATTTTGGGGTAGTTGGCCTGGCTTGATCACGTCTGAATACTGAAAGTGAAAAATATCAGCTTATATTATTATAGTAACTGAAAGTATTCAGTAACAAGCTGATATTTAAGGTGGAAACTATGTAGTTCTGTCGCTACAGTTTCTTTTAAGGTGAAAGTGATAACAGGATTGTTAAAATTCATTCAAATTTTATTTTAAATTTAGTATTCTGAATTCTTGCTTCTTGAAAAAAATTCAATGGTCGTCCTTGATCATTTTGACAAAACTACCAGTATTTCTAATTCTGCTTTTCTAACATATGCATCAGAACTATAACTAGTACTTACATTTTATATATAATGCTATGGATTTTGCATAAAATACCATTAACATTCTCATCTAAATTAATTAATAGCGTCGGTTATTATACACGAATATGACACCCGAATAATTAACTAAATGACAGTTCATGCAGATTATTCAATTACCCATTGTTCAAAACCATGTTTAGCTCTGCATTGATTTTATGACTTTTACTTGGAGCATTTTAAAATTCTGTTGAGTGTGACTCTTTAAACTTATTTATTAATAAATAACGATAACGATATTCTTTCTCTCTCTATGCTTTTCTCGTATTTTATTTTTCAACTTTTTTACTATTTGCTACAGCATATTTTGAATTTTATTCCCAATTCTTTAAATTTATCGTAATCTTTATCAATGAAAGAGTTCACTACTAATTATTCTGAAGCATTTATTGGTACCTAAAATGAAGTCGTTGAATTCACACAGGTTAACAGCATAGTTTTTATTAGAACTATAGTTGTCAGTTACTATCTATTATTTAAATATGTGGTGGCCACTTAAAATCAGATGGCCTAGATGCTCAATTACTTAATCTGCCGTAAAAGAGAAGTTGTTATTTAAAAGCCTTAGGTAATTTATAGAACCACAAGCATTACAATTCATGTATTTGAAACCAAAATCAGTCTCCAGTTGACGGGACTAGCGTTAAATTGAAATATTGGCTAAATCCACAAAATTGACTCGCTTTAGTGTGCGCGGTTTGAATATCCAATTATTTGATTGCATACGTGATTTAATATTTTGGAAGTCGATTATACCGATTGCTTCTATAATAAAGACGACTTTTCATGATATTTCCAGCTGTGTAGTATTATAGGCTCTAAAAACCCAAAATGTTGTTGTAGATTAGATAACTGTGTATTTTGCTACACCTGATTGGAATTTTTAATATTATTTGCAAGTACATTCATTTTGAAAGCATTACAATAATTTTAAGAAATAAATCATGGAAAACAAGAGACAAATCACTCTGTGTCCTTAGCCATTATATCGTTTGTAATTCACCTGAAATATTTATAAAGTAGCAAATCCTGAATATCTTTCAATTCATTTTATTATTAATAATTATAAAAATGAAGTATATATCCATAGGAAGAATTACGATTAAATATGAATAAATCTGCATTGTCGTACAAAACAACGACAATGTTTTGTACGACAATGCAGATTTCGTAGCAAAATTTACCCAATGCGTAATAAAAAGGATTAGGTTTTAATTTAAAAATATAGATGATTATGTCACAATACTGTAAAGAATGTTTATCATTACCAGCTCAAAGTAATTAATTATTTATTAGCAATAAATAACAAACATGGTATTTTAAAATGTAAACCAGAATGTATGAGTAATATTATATGAGTATACAATAGGCATTCTTACCAGATAACATAGGCAGAAAACAAAGGTTACAGAAAGAGGATGAATTTAAGAGTCCCAAATCGACATAAAGAAATTTATTCGACATAAAGAAATTAATTCAACTTTATCGACATAGGATCTAAAAAAAATATTATCGAGTTTCATAGGAAGCTCTAAAAAACAACATGACTATTTTTAAACACTTGTAGAAGTTTAAAGAATGTTTTTTTTTATTACACGCTTTATTACACGCTTTATATTAGCTTCACCTGTATGTTTGTAACCGACTTCTTTGGGCGCGATTTTGACCCACTTTATACGGCCAGATTTCGTTCAAACTTTGTAGATTTATTAAGGACCGATGACAATACACTAATTTGATAAAATAAATAATAGTTAAAAAAAATAAAAAAAACACGCGTTTTATAGAAAACCGAACTAAAAGCGTGTTTTTTAGTTTTTTTTTAACTATTATTTTGTTTGTGTTGTATTAATACCTTGTGTAATGGGTATACTCGTATACAATGAATTTTAATGTAATTTATGTACTAGACATTTTAATATGCAAAATCTAACTATGTTCGATATTTTTCAGATGGTGTCAGAACACAGAGGACCTAGTGTTAACTTGGGAATCGATAGTGATGTGTTCCTCGCTTATTTAGAAAGGGAAATGCCAGTTATTAGAGATTTAGATGGACGTCTACAAATTAAGGATCCTTGTCTTCCAAATTAAATACTCTTAAAATGCTCGTGGTTTTATTTTCAAGAACATGTTTGGCTGTTTGGGAAGTTGTCAATAAATATTTATAAAAATGAATCGCAAAATGTGTCGGTAGCGCATAACTCGAGAACGGCTGAACCGATTTCGATAATTCTTTTTTTATTATATTCCTTGAATGATTCTTTTGTAGAGAAAACGTAAACATGTACCACGGGCGAAGCCGGGGCGGACCGCTAGTTAAGAATATTTTTAGTAAAGCAGTAATTATCCTTTTATCCATACTACTTTTGGACGCCAAATAATATAACAAAATTCATCTACACAACATAAAAATTAATGAATATTGTAAACTTAAATGTATTTGTTTTTCAATTACACAGATTCTTCGTTTACAAATGATAGATATTTGGGTTGTTGAGGAAGTGATTATGAGGAAGAGGAGGAGGAAGAGGAATTTTCACACACAAATTTAGGGGATGCGGATGAGGAAGAGGATATTTTTTTGAGGAAGAGGATGCGGATGAGGAAGCGGAAGAGGAAGCGGATGAGGATGAGGATGATAGGAAATTATAATCAAAATTAAAAAACAAAAACTTTTAAAATTAAAAATTAAAACAAAAGCCATTTTCCTGTCTCTACATATTGATGTTTAAGGTTAGGGGAGGTTTAGAATTTACAAAGCCTGTAAGTACGAGCCGGACTCAGATGAGCTTTTGTTTATGCATATTACTCGAAAAAACCTAATCTATCAAAGTGCCAGAAGCGACATTAGACGATTTCCACAAAAAAAACTTACTGGTAGATATTCATCATCATCATCATCATCATCATCAGCCCACATACGTTCCCACTGCTGGGACACGGGCCTCCTATGAGGGTACAGGCCATAATCCACCACGCTGGCCAAGTGCGGGTTGGCGGATGACACATGTCGTCGAACTTTTTGATCCTTCGACATGTCGGTTTCCTCACGATGTTTTCCTTCACCGTTCGAGCAGTGGTGATGTTACAACATGCGCAGATAAATTGAAAAATCAATTTATTTCCTGCGCGCTCGCCCGGTCTCGAACCCCGGACTTATCGATTCGAAGTCCAAGGTCTCACCACTAAGCCACCACTGCTCTACTGGTAGATATTATGTAAGCTTAAACAACTTGTTTCAAGTTTTTTAATTAAAAATGACTTTTGACACACATTATTTGGTAATATATGTTTCTTCTGAGTATGAGAGAAAATGTTATATTATTATGTTTAGAGATAAGTGTTAGGCGCAGATAAATATGGCGGTAAGACTCTACTCTTGTTCGTTAGTAGAGTCCGACTCGTAACTCAAATACATAGTTAATTAGTTAGTTTAAATAGGCTTTGTAAATTCGCCGCCCCATCGGATCAGCATCCTCATAAATTTCCTCTAAATTTTGAGGAAGCGATAGCGGAAGAGGATTTTTTTATTTTCATTTTTGAGGAAGCGGTAACGGTAGAGGAA
Organism: Colias eurytheme; assembly: GCF_061535395.1. NCBI lineage: Eukaryota > Metazoa > Arthropoda > Insecta > Lepidoptera > Pieridae > Colias > Colias eurytheme. The sequence continues at coordinate 2,577,385 of NC_142999.1, read as the reverse complement.
CCCAAAATATTGCGGAACTTCCGCATTATGAGGAAGCGGAAGAGGAATCCTCAACAACCCTAATAGATATATTCCTTTCATCTTATAACATTTTCGATTTCGTCAATCATTGTCATATTTCAGTATTTTTTTTAATGTTAACATTTCATAAACTGCATGTTAATATTATGTGGTTTTAATAAATAAAACATCCCAATTCAATATTGCATATCAAGAAGGTTTCCAATCGAATAAAACTGTGGCACTTGAACTGCTAGCTGCAATTTCACGGACCATTGAAATTCGACTCGACTAGCAAGTTACTGCTAAATTAATACCTTTGAAGCTATAGTTAAACGATTCGTTTAATATCTTTAAGCCAATAACGTTTTTCTCTACTAAAGGACAAGGAACAAAGACCGTTTTATAGAATGGTGATAATGGTGAGACATTTTAAAGTATACGGTTATTTGATTAAGAATTAGTTGGCGCTTTCTTTTGTATCTTACATCCTTTCTTTCTATATTAGACTAGCTCATCAACAAACTCTTCAGCATTATAATAAACTTAATATTATAATGCTCAAGAGTTTGTTTGTTTGAACGCGCTAACCTCAGGACCTACTTTTCCGATTTGAAAATTTCTTTCGGTGTTAGATAGACCATTTATCACAACGCTAAGACCAAATTTACAGGAGCAGAGCAACGTGGGGCACAGCTAGTAAGAAATATATAAATAAACTAGATTTCCACCCGCGGCTTCGCCCGCGTTTTCAAAGGAAAACCCGCATAGTTCCAGTTCCCGTGGGATTTCCGGGATATTTAAACCTATCCTATGTGTTAATCCAAGTTACCCTCTATATGTGTGCTAAATTTCATTGTAATCGGTTCAGTAGTTTTTACGTGAAAGAGTAACAAACATCCATACATCCATACATCCATACTTACAAACTTTCGCCTTTATAATAGTATTAAGATAATAATAAATAATATTGACGATGAATAAATAAAATGTACCTATGACGGCAGATCTTTCTACCATGATCTAATACAATAAGTATCCAATATAATCCAATATCTGTGATAATACCAAACAATACAATATACAGGGTGTACCAAAAAATAGTGATGAACGGAAGCTGAGAGGTAGAGGACCTAGAGGGCTATCCGAATCACCCCCATGTATGTTATGCGATTTTTCGTATTTTCGGAGTTATGACGTTTTTTTTCAATTTTTCACCTATCGCCGAGTACGATGATATTTTCACTCATGCTGACGTCAATGATTGCGGAAGATGCTTGATTTTTTTTTGTGTGCTAAGCTGAAAGATAGGCCAATTCAGTATGGTAACATTTACTATCGTTAGATCTTTGAATGGAATAAAAAAAAGAATTAAATGGCAAGAAAGATAAAATTACCCAGTATGTTCACCACTTCAAGGGCCCGTAAAAAAATAAAATCACCTAAAAAAAGTTTTCCGTTTGACTTTTAAAAACTTGCTCTATCTATCAGATAGCTACCCTGAAAATTTCATTTACTTATTCAGAAGGCTTCAATAGAAAAATTTAAATCTAAATGTGGTAAGTGCAAAAATTGAATTAACATGATGATCATTAAAACCAATAAATAGGTGTTTATTTACCAGAAGTTTTTAAAATAACCCCGCTGTTGCTCAATGCAAGTGCGACATCACCGTAAAAAGTTGTCTTTTAAATGTCTGAATGCCCTTTTATCATTTTTAATGGTTTCTTCTGCTACTATGAATTTCCGGGTTATTTCGTCCAAATTGTGGCAGTCTCTCGTCTTTGTAGTATCCCCACGGAAAAAAATCAATAGGCTTTATGTCCGGAGACCGTGCAGGCCAGGCTAAAGGGCAAAGATACCCTGAAAGATGGATTGGTCGTTGCAGCCTGCGCATGCGCCGGTGACGCCTGCCTTAAAGCCTGGCCTCTACGGTCCCTCGACCTAAACCCCATTGATTTGTTTCAATGGGAATACTAAAAAGACCTCGGCTACTTGAGAGAATGCCACAATTTGGACGAAATAACCCGGAAATTCATAGTAGCAGAAGAAACCATTTAAAATGATAAAAGGGCATTCAGACATTTAAAAGACAACTTTTTACGGTGATGTCGCACTTGCATTGAGCAACAGCGGGGTTATTTTAAAAATTTCTGGTAATTAAACACCTATAATTATTGGTTTTAATGATCATCATGTTAATTCAATTTTTGCACTTACCACATTTAGATTTAAATTTTTCTATTGAAGCCTTCTGAATAAGTAAATGAAATTTTCAGGGTAGCTATCTGATAGATAGAGCAAGTTTTTAAAAGTCAAACGGAAAACTTTTTTTATGTGATTTTATTTTTTTACGGGCCCTTGAAGTGGTGAACATACTGGGTAATTTTATCTTTCTTGCCATTTAATTCTTTTTTTTATTCCATTCAAAGATCTAACGATAGTAAATGTTACCATACTGAATTGGCCTATCTTTCAGCTTAGCACACAAAAAAAATCAAGCATCTTCCGCAATCATTGACGTCAGCATGAGTGAAAATATCATCGTACTCGGCGATAGGTGAAAAATTGAAAAAAAACGTCATAACTCCGAAAATACGAAAAATCGCATAACATACATGGGGGTGATTCGGATAGCCCTCTAGGTCCTCTACCTCTCAGCTTCCGTTCATCACTACTTTTTGGTACACCCTGTATAAGATTACTATCTTATCTATTGTATTGTTTGCAAGTGCAACTGTTATAAAATATGATAATGAGTCAACATTGAAAGTAGCGGCTATAAGTTATAACTCAGATGAGATGAACATAAACTAATTTATGAGATTTATTACTATTAAGATTTTCATTTCACCCGTGGCTTCCCCGGCATTAGCAAAGGAAATTTCCTTGTGAATTCGATATTTCAACGTTACAAATAGCATATAGCATATACTCCTTACTATCTCTAGACACAACAACCGACGTGTGTAAGAAACAATAACGAATATCCGTAGCATTTATTATCCGGGTACCTCCCTTCTGATGGTACCCAAGAATTATGGAAATTAAACTCAAATTATTTATTCAATTATACTTAAAACACACTTTTGAATCGTCTTATCATTTTTTAACATTTACCACCGATTCGGAAAGCAGATAGATACTGCTTTCCGAATCGGTGGTAAAGAAGAAAGAGGTGGAGAAGAACCAGCAAGAAACTCCATAATTGCTCTTTTAAAATCATGTCAATGTTACAATTTCATTTTACATAATATGTAACTTATATCAAACTACATTTACAATTAGAATATTAATACATTATTAGTAAGAATAAACCCAATAATTTGATTACTAAGCTAAATTTAAAAGTATAAGAGCTTTCTATAAAAATACCTTGCATTTTAGATATTTTATGGACTAAAGACAATTCCGTGTCTCGATTAAGAAATCTATTCTGACTTTAACGTAGACGATTCGTGCCTGGCCATGTTCGAATAAAGTCTAATTAGAACTGGTCGGACGCTTTGCGAATCTTAAACGGGACATAGTGTAAGAGCTGGTGAATAATTTTTTTTACCAATGTTTTTGTTGTTAGTTAAACTTCTCTTCCAAATAAGATATCGGACAGTTATTTCCATATTTGTATGAAACAATTGCTGATATTTTTTCATGTGAAGGAATACTCTCTTAGAAAAAAAGTTGCAAATTGTGTCAGAAAATTAATATCTCTTCAACTACATTAAAACTTTTATCGTCAACTGCATTAATGCTTCAAAAGTTTAATTTTATTTAGTTACTCTGTATAATATAACCTCGTTTATGACATAACTAGATTTCCGCCCGCGGCTTCGCCCGCGTTTGCAAAGGAAAACCATGAACGTTAAAAATAGTGTTTTTTCTTAATATGTGTGTGTATGTATTATCTTACAAGTGCAATGTATGATACATAAAGACATTTTAAGTTTGAAAAATCCGATGTTTTGCGCGAAGTGACAGTAGTACCCACCTCAACGCTTTGCTTATGAGGCGTGCAAAATGAAGTATATATCCATAGGAAGAATTACAATTAAATATGAATAAATCTGCATTGTCGTACAAAACAACGACAATAATTAGGTTAGTCGTAGCAAAATTTACCCAATGCGTAATAAAAAGGATTAGGTTTTAATTTAAAAATATAGATGATGATGTCACAATAACGTGAAGAATGTTTATCATTACCAGCTCAAAGTAATTAATTATTTATTAGCAATATATAACAAACATGGTATTTTCAAATGTAAACCAAAATGTATGAGTAATATTATATGAGTACACAATAGGCATTCTTACCAGATAACATAGGCAGAAAACAAAGGTTACAGAAAGAGGATGAATTTAAGAGTCCCAAATCGACATAAAAAATACATTTTAATTCAACTTTATCGACATAGGATCTAAAAAAAATACTATCGAGTTTCATAGGAAGCTCTAAAAAACAACATGACTATTTTTAAACACTTGTATAAGTTTAAAAGAATGTTTTTTTTTGTTTGTGTTGTATTAATACCTTGTGTAATGGGTATACTCGTATACAATGCATTTTAATGTAATTTATGTACTAGACATTTTAATATGCAAAATCTAACTATGTTCGATATTTTATTTTGACGACGCGGTTGGCGCAGTGGTAAAGTAACTGCCTACTGAGCCGACGGTCCCGGGTTCGATCCCCGGTCAGGGCAAATATTTGTGTGATGAACTCAATTACATTTGTTCTTGGGTCTGGGTGTTATTATCTATATATGTATTTATTAAATATTATATTTATCGTCGCCTAGTACCCACAACACAAGCCTTAATTGAGCTTACTGTGGGACTAGGTTGATTTGTGTAATAATGTCCTATAATATTTTATTTTTCAGATGGTGTCAGAACACAGAGGACCTAGTGTTAACTTGGGAATCGATAGTGATGTGTTCCTCGCTTATTTAGAAAGGGAAATGCCAGTTATTAGAGATTTAGATGGACGTCTACAAATTAAGGATCCTTGTCTTCCAAATTAAATACTCTTAAAATGCTCGTGGTTGTATTTTCAAGAACATGTTTGGCTGTTTGGGAAGTTGTCAATAAATATTTATCTTATACATATATAAAAATGAATCGCAAAATGTGTTGGTAGCGCATAACTCGAGAACGGCTGAACCGATTTCGATAATTCTTTTTTTATTATATTCCTTGAAGTACGAGGATGGTTCCTATGTAGAGAAAACGTAAACATGTACCATGAGCGAAGCCGGGGCGGACCGCTAGTTAAGAATATTTTTAGTTAAGCAGTAATTATCCTTTCATCCATACTACTTTTGGACGCCAAATAATATAACAAAATTCATCTACACAACATAAAAATTAATGAATATTGTAAACTTAAATGTATTTGTTTTTCAATTACACAGATTCTTCGTTTACAAATCTTATATATAAAATTCTCGTGTCACAATGTTAGTCTGCATACTCCTCCGAAACGGGTGGACCGATTCTCATGAAATTTTCTGTGCATATCGGGTAAGTCTGAGAATCGGCCAACATCTATTTTTCATATGTACCACGGGCGAAGCCGGGGCGGACCGCTAGTGATAGATATATTCCTTTCATCTTGTAACATTTTCGATTTCGTCAATCATTGTCATTTTTCAGTATTTTTTTTATGTTAACATTTCATAAACTGCATGTTAATATTATGTGGTTTTAAAATAAAACATCCCAATTCAATATTGCATATCAAGAAGGTTTCCAATCGAATAAAACTGTGGCACTTGAACTGCTAGCTGCAATTTCACGGACCATTGAAATTCGACTCGACTAGCAAGTTACTGCTAAATTAATACCTTTGAAGCTATAGTTAAACGATTCGTTTAATATCTTTAAGCCAATAACGTTTTTCTCTACTAAAGGACAAGGAACAAAGACCGTTTTATAGAATGGTGATAATGGTAAGACATTTTCAAGTATGTGGTTATTAGATTAAGAATTAGTTGGCGCTTTCTTTTGTATTTTCCATCCTTTCTTTCTATATTAGACTAGCTCATCAAAAAACTCTTCAGCATTATAATAAACTTAATATTATAATGCTCAAGAGTTTGTTTGTTTGAACGCGCTAACCTCAGGACCTACTTTTCCGATTTGAAAATTTCTTTCGGTGTTAGATAGACCATTTATCAAGGAAGGCTATAGGCTATAATTATTATATCACAACGCTAAGACCAAATTTACAGGAGCAGAGCAACGTGGGGCACAGCTAGTAAGAAATATATAAATTAATAATAATAAATAATATTGACGATGAATAAATAAAATGTACCTATGACGGCAGATCTTTCTACCATGATCTAATACAATAAGTATCCAATATAATCCAATATCTGTGATTATTTTTCCGACCCAAATATCGACCAATAGAATTGCACCATTCGACGTCACGTGGACAACCTACATGGTTTATACTGTTAATTTTTTGAAAATTTTCTCTGGTCGTTGACGTCAAACTGACAGGTTGAATTCAATTGTGAAATAATTATTGGCCGACATTTGGGACGGAAAAATAATCTCCCGAATACCACACGAGCTTCAAAATTATCTGGCATTTCCCTCAAGGTTCCCTGCAAACAAATAAAGTCGTCAAGTTTTTCAGGAAAAATCACTCGCGCTTCGCGCTCGTGATTTTTTAACCTTGACTAAAAACTTGACTCCTTTATTTGTTTGCAACGAACCTATCGGAAAATACCCGATAATTTTGAAGCTCTTGTGGTATTATAAGTGATAATACCAAACAATACAATAGATAAGTTATTAGAGTGCAACTGTTATAAAATATGATAATGAGTCAACATTGAAAGTAGCGGCTATAACTCAGATGAGATGAACATAAACTAATTTATGAGATTTATTACGATTAAGATTTTCATTTCACCCGTGGCTTCCCCTGCATAAGCAAAGGAAATTTCCTTGTGAATTCGATATTTCAACGTTACAAATAGCATATAGCATATACTCCTTACTATCTCTAGACACAACAACCGACGTGTGTAAGAAACAATAACGAATATCCGTAGCATATATTATCCGGGTACCTCCCTTCTGATGGTACCCAAGAATTATGGAAACTCAAGCATTTATTTATTCAATTATACCTCTTATAAACACACTTTTGAACCGTCTTATCATTTTTTAACATTTACCACCGATTCGGAAAGCAGATAGATACTGCTTTCCGAATCGGTGTTAAAGAAGAAAGAGGTGGAGAAGAACCAGCAAGAAACTCCATAATTGCTCTTTTAAAATCATGTCAATGTTACAATTTCATTTTACATAATATGTAACTTATATCAAACTACATTTACAATTAGAATATTAATACATTATTAGTAAGAATAAACCCAATAATTTGATTACTAAGTATAAGAGCTTTCTATAAAAATACCTTGCATTTTAGATATTTTATGCACTAAAGACAATTCCGTGTCTCGATTAAGAAATCTATACTGACTTTAACGTAGACGATTCGTGCCTGGCCATGTTCGAATAAAGTCTAATTAGAACTGGTCGGACGCTTTGCGAATCTTAAACGGGACATAGTGTAAGAGCTGGTGAATAATTTTTTTTACCAATGTTTTTGTTGTTAGTTAAACTTCTCTTCCAAATAAGATATCGGACAGTTATTTCCATATTTGTATGAAACAATTGCTGATATTTTTTCATGTGAAGGAATACTCTCTTAGAAAAAAAGTTGCAAATTGTTTCAGAAAATTAATATCTCTTCAACTACATTAAAACTTTTATCGTCAACTGCATTAATGCTTCAAAAGTTTAGTTTTTACTAGATTTCCGCCCGCGGCTTCGCCCGCGTTTGCAAAGGAAAATCCGCATAGTTCCCGTTCCCGTGGGATTTCCGGGATAAAAACTATCCTATGTGTTAATATGTGTGCTAAATTTCATTGTAATCGGTTCAGTAGTTTTTTCGTGAAAGAGTAACAAACATCCATACATCCATACATCCTTACAAACTTTCGCCTTTATAATATATTATATTAGATTTAGTTACTCTGTATAATATAACCACGTTTATGACATAATAAACTGGTCTTTTTTTTTGTTGCCGAACCAAAAATATAGACAGAGCCACAGAAAAACTGATTATCATCACATAATATAGCTTATTTTCAAAATATTTCGCTACTAAATAATCCTAATTGGTAAGTTAATAGAGAACCAAGTTATAGGTTTATGGAAAAAAAAGAAACAAAAATGTGTTTCATTTTTAAACAGCAGCTCTTACAGTAAGACATTTTCGCAGTATTTGGTTGCACAATTTCCTGGGGGAGCTGTTATAAAATACAATAATTAGTTAGTATTTTCCACAAGATTCGCCAAGTTTGTTGATTTTCAACTAAATGTACTTTTGCTTAGTTACAACTTATAATGTAGGTGTACGAATTATTCTAGCACACAATACCATGAATATTTAGTTTGTGTATCGAAATGATTAGGTAAAAATTTTTACTTGTGGGAACTATTTCTTTTCGAATAATTCATTTTCAATACTATATTTTATAGGTCAATTTCAATTCGAATATTTAATTGCGTCTGAATTATTTTTTTATTCAACTAGCGGTCCGCCCCGGCTTCGCCCGTGGTACATGGTTACGTTTTCTCTACATAAAAACCATCCTCGTACTTCAAGGAATATAAAAAAAAAGAATTATCGAAATTGGTTCAGCCGTTCTCGAGTTATGCGCTTACCAACACATTTTGCGATTCATTTTTATATATAAGAAGAAGATAATGCCACTACACTACTACTGCCATACATAGGATTTTAGAATTCCAATTTTAATTCTGCCATAATTTTCAAAATATAACATCGTCCCATACCTAATTAGAGAAGCTAGAAAGAGATGACTATAGTTTTCACAGTCACGTTGATTGCATAATCAGCCCTAATTTCGAACTTCTAACTGAATTAATAGTTTAAAAGCCCAATCCCAACTATTTAGTTATCTTGGTCCAAATGATCATCCCTTATTTTATGTGCAAGTTAAATACAGACCTTGTTACTATCATGTGTATAGTCGTAAAGATAGAAGCAATTTATGAAACACTAAAATTGTTATGAATAAAGTTTGAAATTTTGGGCTTAATGTCTATGGCATAAATTTTCAAATCTATTCATTAATATTAACTATATAGACCGGGAGATACTGACACAAAATTTCGAGTCATTTGTAACAGGATGGCGGTTCTACAGGGGTCTTAGTACGCAATGACAAAAAGAAAAACGATGGTGTGAACGCTGGTACCGGCGGCTTAGTCGCGTGGGCGAGTCGAACTCGTCGTAAAAATAGCGAAAGTCAAACGATTTGTAACACAAAAAATTTAGAATTTACCGATAGCCCATAAAAAAGAAGTAGGCGGTAGTGTCATGCCATACTTTTCCGGTGTGACTTACAGCCCGCCATACCGACGCAAATGTGTTGATTTAAAAAAAAACAATTCAACCATTTGTACCAGGCTAACTTTTGCACAGGTAACCATCGTCGTGTAGCCATTTACGAAAATCACCATACCATACTTTTCGGACGATTCCAAATGGTCGCCATACCGCCGAAAATCTGCAAAAATTTTTTTTTTCGCCAAACTTTTTGTACCAGTATTGCATTTGGATTTTTGGAGAGTATTTGATAAAATGTGACCATTATTATATTTGCCATACTTCTAGTAGGGGGAAAAACTGCTGCCATACTTCATAAATAAATTTATTATTAATTTATAGAAGTGAAGATTTCTACCACCTAGATCTTTGAAATTTTGTATTTATATTTGTTGAACCTCAAACTTATAGGAAAGATGAATGCCATACTGTTACAAATCGTTCAAAATACGAATAAAATCATACAATAAAAAAAAAATCTTATACACATTCGCCACCTCCCACAGGTATGGCATTATCACACTTCTATTTATAATCATTCAGGAGTTGTTGAAAAAAAATTTAGGGTGTTACAAATGGTTCGGCGAAAAAAAAATTTGCAGATTTTCGGCGGTATGGCGACCATTTGGAATCGTTCGAAAAGTATGGCATGGCGATTTTCGTAAATGGCTGCACGACGATGGTTACCTGTGCAAAAGTTAGCCTGGTACAAATGGTTGAATTGTTTTTTTTAAATCAACACATTCGCGTCGGTATGGCGGGCTGTAAGTCACACCGGAAAAGTATGGCATGACACTACCGCCTACTTGTTTTTTTATGGGCTATCGGTAAATTCTAAAATTTTTGTGTTACAAATCGTTTGACTTCGCTATTTTTCCGACGAGTTCGACTAACGCCCACGCGACTAAGCCGCCGGTACCAGCGTTCACACCATCGTTTTTCTTTTTGTCATTGCGTACTAAGACCCCTGTAGAACCGCCATCCTGTTACAAATGACTCGAAATTTTGTGTCAGTATCTCCCGGTCTAATAATAAAGTTTATTCATGTTATTAGTGGAAAAACAAGGAAGTCGTGCAAGCACATTTTCGTACAAGCACAATTATTATAAGACTTAATTAGGTTTATATGCAAGTACATTCAGTAATGAATGTTGTAATAAAAATTAATATTATCACTACATGGTATAGCTAGACAGCTTTTTCAGCTCATCTTTAAACCTACGCAACGGATTTCTACACATTCTATGAGGTTTTTTTAATAGATACCTATAAGGTTGAGAGGTTTTATTTAGTACATAATTCTCGACAAAGCGAGCGAGCTCCACGCGGAAAGCTAGTATTAATATAAATATGAACTAACGAGAAACACTAACACAGGTATTCATGCAATTTTCTGATAGCTCTATAAAATTTAAACTTCAAAATATTTTAGAATGAGGGTACTTGTACAAACAGCGAGTGAGGTCACAAAATTAGCGGTTTGCGAACGGCTTAATTAAAACATGTTTCACCGTTGGCCATTCTCTAGTTGCGATTTTACTAATTTGAAACCAGTTTGTTTGTCATTTTTGTGATGTTTACTTTTTAAATCAGAAAACTAAGTAGGTATATAATATAGGAGTATATGAGTAAAGTGTATAGGAGTAAAATGGCTTAAATTTAAAGGCGATTAAAGGCACTTTTAACGGATTTTAAATGCGTGTTAAAATAAAAATATTGTGTATCCTATACCTACATAATAAGTCGTATTTGAAATTTAAAATATTTGATAATTTCTTAAATGTGAGTATATCGAGCAAAATCAAACACAATAAAATAATAATAATTTCTTTTAGTACATAAAAGATGTCAACAATTATTAAATTTATAGTATCTCTGTCCTTTTGATCTGCTAGCTTTTCAAAGATGTCTCTATTTTCACGATCGATTTCTCAAAGTAAGAAGCATTCATATAGAATCGAAATATAATATGTCTCGCAAAGTGTGTGCAACATTGAGTTAACTACAAGTTTAACTGAAGATATTGAAATATAAGATACGGAAATGCTCTTAATTAGAAGAAATTAAGTCTGCAATAGTCACAAATGCAATTTGTCTTTATTTCTTCAACAATAAATTATGTAATACGTAAAATTGTAATTTGTTTGTTGTTGAAAAAAAAATTAACGGATTTTAATCGTGATGTATTTATTCATTATACAGTTGAACCTCGATAACTTAAACCTCGATAACATAAAAACCTCTGTAACTTCACAAAATAATATGTTCCCTTCCCATCAGAGCCCAAAACCTCTTTAACTTAAAATACGCTACCTCTATAACTTAAATAAATAATCTCTATATTGGCCCTCAATAACTTAAAGAAATGTTTCCACAACCTCTATTACATAAATTTTTTTGTCAATGAGTCATTTTGAAAGAGTGTCAAAACAAAAGGTTTCGGTATTTATTGCTTGCACGTGTTTACTATGTATTGTTAACGTAAACAATACATTACCTATTGTTTGCTTTATCGAAATTCTTCAAAGCTTTGCGGCGGTTAGCTTTATGACAACGACTTACTTGCATCATAAGTTTTTGATCGTTGTCCTGGAAACATCACTTTACTTACTGTGTGATAAAACTGGCTTAAAATTAGTCCAAAAAGAAAACTAACAACCCTCACCTATGCTGATAAATTAAAAGCTATAGAAGCAGTGACAAATGGATAGACCCTTGATAACTTAAAACCTCTATAACTTAAAATATTTCGTGTTTCCCTTGGACTTTAACTTATCGAGGTTCTACTGTATTATTTACCCGACGCGACGTATCGCACACTGCAGCAAGCGTGGAATGAATGTGGTAGATGATGATGATAATAAGGAATCTATTTTAACCCACCTTTCTATTGCCGGGCTTTTACCATTTCACCAACGAATCAATCAAAACTCTTAGCCATAAATAAGTAATTATGGTGGCAGTACACATTGGGCCAACGTGTTGGGCCAACGGGTTGGGCCAACGTGTAGAGAGCTACTTGGCGGTATGTTGGCTTCATTAGCCTAGTTGGCGCCAATATTGGCAGGCCAACCGAATGTTGTCGGTTTTTTGTGCACACATCAAAGGATCTTGGCGCGCTCCGCAAACAGCGTTCACACATTGGTGTCTTGTTCAGTTTGTTGTTACGCGTCAGCGGTAAAGGCTTTGTCAGATAGGACGCGTATTTTAGCGCTGCGTAGTAGCGCTGCAGCGTCCTGTTTTAACGTCGCGCGGGGCTTCGTCAAACAGAACGCTTTAGCGCGCGTTAGGACACAGCAATTGATATTATTAAAGCTGCATGTTGTTTACATAATTATTACTTACGAACAAAACAAGGTACAGCGATATTATCTCCGGAGTCGGAAGAATTTTTTACTTACCAGTTTCATTAATTTCTTCTCCGATTTGTGCCCACAATTTTGCCTTCATTGATATATCTTTATAGTTTATATGAACTATCCTTCGTATTATATAAGCATGGATATTTTCTAACCAATTCTATCAAATTTTCGGTCATTATGCAGTATTTTATTATTATTTTACGCCTATTAACTCCGACGCTAAAATAAAATTTGTAAAAAAATACAACACCCGACGTTAAAGCGTCCTAACGCCGCGACAGAGCGTTGCGTACTACTAGCGCCGGCGCTCTGTTTGACGGTATTCTACGATGGTAGTAGAACACATCTTAGCGTCATATCGCGGCGTCAACTTAACGCTCTGACGCGCGCTAAGTACGCGTCCTGTCTGACAAAGGCTTTAACAGTATCGTTGCGCGTCAATGAAATTTACGTTTAACCATGTTCCAATAGCGATGGAGGCCCGAGGCGCCGATGTGGACAAGCAATGAGGTTTTACAATTCGTAGAATTGTATCGACATGAAGGAATAATTTGGAATCCACGGCATGAACTACACAAAAATAAAAACCAATCTCAATAAATCAGATGTTTTATTTTCTATTTATTATATTATTCTAGATGTTTTTCTTATCTCACTTTCATACAATGCGATAAAAAAAATATATTTATAAAATGAGTAAAATAGTATTAAAAAGTTACTTGTTCTTAAAAATTAAATAACAATATACAATGAGCATGGTTTTGATCAAATTGTGCTTTATTACATAAATAATATTATCATTTAATATAATAATATTATATAATCTTTAAAGTTTCGTTTTATAGATAATTAAAATTAAATTAAGTGTAAAATGTACACATTTTAAACATTTGAAAAAATCTAAACATAATAATGTTTTATTTATACAGAAATAAAAAAGGACAATAGAGATTGGAAAATGGTATGATCGCAGACGGCAGGGTACATTCATTGTTATTGATGCACATGTACGTAATAATTAAACGCACTGTATAAATAAATTGCCGCGGCTGCAAGAACTTCTACGGACTACGTCCATCCTTGAAGCGCCAATGCAGAATGATCAGTACGCCAATGTGTGAACAGGAATCTTGATATCCTTCATTTTTTCCCAACACGTTGGCCCAACGCCTTGGCCCCATGTGTACTGCCGCTATTAGACAAATAGCATTCACAACGAAACTAGGTAACTTTGCAAAGCTATTAAAGCAAAGTAGTTTCAATTCTTGGCACTACACTTCGGCAATTACAAGTTCTGGCCATTTAACTCAATATCAATTTGTTAACTGTCTTGTATTTATTCAATCTGCATTAATTGCGTGGAAGAAATTACTTTTAATGTCTATGTGTGTGCTTGTACAAAAAGTGGCTTGACCAATCAGCAGCTTTCGATTTTCTACAAAATGAATTTAGTCTTGGGAAAGGACTGCAATAAAAATACTTTTGCCGTTTTCACGATACAATATTATCTAATTATGATCATTATTTATAGATTACCATATTATATGCTAATACTCAGGGATCACGTACATATACAGCAGTGAAATAATTTAAAATATTAATGGAATCACTCCTGAGATTAGCGCGTTCAAACAAACAAACTCTTCACTTCAGCTTCAAATTGGTATAAATCTTACAGTGGAATGCGTCAGCTCTGAGTCATTCAATTAATAACTCACGTATCTATAATATTAATTGTGATAAGATTTACATTTTTGCGACTCCCAGACAAATCTGATTGTTAATAAAATAATATAAATAAATATCAGATACGATATTTAAGCCTATTACATTTTGTAATGTCATCATGACTGAGAACTATAGATTTTTATAAATATCTGTATATTTTTAAACATGATTTGAAAAACAGGAAAAAGATAACGCTCTATGCTTTTAGAACTGACCTAATAGTTTGAGATTATAATTATTTTTAGTCTGGTCTAAACAGACCTTCAAGAACTTTGAAGAATAAAGCACAGGCAGATTTAAAAAAACTATGAAATATAAAGAGCAGAAAGACATTCAAGAACAATGAAAAACAAAGCAGACAGACGTTGATTTCATTTTGACTTAAAATTCTTTGCAGACCTACGTAGTACATATGCAAAAATAGCTTCGAAGTCATTGTCTATGAAAACATTCGTACCAATTTTAAGCTATAGCATCTATGCAATATCATCCCAATTTCTTGATACATTCAAACAATTAATTGAGCAGGTAATCACACGTTAGAAATGCATAACATCATTTTGGATAAGACACGTACAATATTAACTCCACCGCCCGTAAGGATACTGACTGTCAAATAAAAAATAAAAAAAAAACTTAAACGAAATCAGTCCATCAGCTGTTTTAGAGCTACTATACCACAGACACGCAAAAATAGACATCAACTCATAAAACTAAAAACAACAAAAAATTTTAATTTATTTTATGGCGGTACCATGTTTGTCAGAAGTCATTTTTTCTGATAGTCACTGCCGGTAATCGAACCCAGTTCTCAGGCTAATCCGATGCGATAACCACTGTACCCAGGGGTTATGGTTATTCATACAACAGCTGTTTGCTTTGAAGATAAACTCAAAGTCAAAACTCAAACTCAAACATTCATTTATTCAATTAGACTACTATTTAGTAGCACTTTCGAATCGTCATTACATAGTATTTTTAACGTTTACCACCGATTCGGAAAGCAGTATCTATGGAGAAGAATCGGCAAGAAACTCCATAGTTGCTCTTTTAAAATAATGTCAATAAATTTACATAATATGTAACTTATATCTAACTACAATAATTTTTTGATAATTTTTTGAAAGTCACCGTATTTAGATAGGTATATTTTGTTGTTATACCTACGCTACTAACTTCAAACTCAGCTAAGCTATCCTTGTGTGCGGTCTTGGCTGAATATTACAATTAATATGAGTTTTTTTTATAGAATTGCTGTATTAAATTTTCCATAGTACTAAAAATTTTGGAAATAAGCTTTAGAATTTTATTTTAATTAGGTACTTCTACTTCTACTTAGCTTAAGGTACGTAAGGTTTATCTAAATATTGTGTTATGCAATTTGTAGTACCTACTGTAAATATATATTGTTATATATATTGTTACATTTTATAAGTTTTTAGTGACTTTTATCTTTTAACTAGCTGCTCCGCGCGGTTTCACCCCCGTGGCTCCACTCCTGTTGCCCGTAGCGTGATGAAATATAGCCTATAACCTTCCTCGATAAATGGGCTATCTAACACCGAAAGAATTTTTCAAATCGGATCAGTAGTTCCCGAGATTAGTGCGTTCAAACAAACAAACAAACAAACTCTTTAGCTTTATAATATTAGTATAGGTTTACTTTTTTCTAATTTTATAAGCTTTGGAAATAGAACTTAAGTTTCTTCTTTTATCTTTAAATTATTAATTAGCATTGTTTTAAATATAATGAAATGTCTACAAACTTTTTTATTTTGATTTATCATTTATTTATTCAAACAAAAACTTTTTTTTCAGACAAAGCTCCAACACAATTTTTGAAATTATTGAGACAAAAAATGTTCCATGTTTTATAGCCTCAAAATTAATAAAATTATTCATCAAGCAATTTTAAAACAATAACTACATAATGTATATTCGGTATTTACTACTATTAAGTACATTAGTAGTGTGTAGTAATAGTTATAAAATCCTAGTAGTGTTTCCACTACCATCTAAAAGTCATTCCATATTAGGAGATGGAGTAGTAAATGCTTTGGCAAAAGCTGGACATCAGGTAAGATGTTATTTTGTTATATCTTCTATATATATAAAACTCAAAGGTGACTGATATAGTGATCTATCAACGCACAGCCCAAACCGCTGGACGTATCGGGCTGAAATTTGGCATGCAGGTAGATGTCATAACGTAGGCGTTCCCTAAGAAAGGATTTTAGAAAATTCATACCCTAAAGGGGTAAAATAGGGGATAGAAGTTTTTATGAAACTTTTTATTCCTTGGATGTATTTGCATGAAATTTAGCACACATATAGAGGGTAACTTGGATAAACACATAGCATAGGTTTTATCCCGGAAATCTCACGGGAACGGGAACTATGCGGGTTTTTCTTTGAGAACGCGGGCAAAGCCGCGGGCGGAAAGCTAGTTGGGTAATTAATTGTTTTATTTTATTGTTTTTCAGTATTAAAGAAGATATCTACGAAACATATTATTGTGGTAAAAAGGCCTCGTGTATATTGTGATTTAAGATTTTTATGTAACAAAACAATTAAATAATCTTCTTGTAAATAAATAAAGCTCATTATCTGTCAATCTTTTTTTAACTTTACGTTACTTATAGCACGGATAAATATTTTCATAAAGCCAATTCGAAATGAAAAGAAGTCAAAAATAATCTAAAAGGCTAATATTTCATGCTCTAGTTAATTTTATATGAATGAAAGGTCATCTATAAATCATCTATAAATATACCTATAGAAATTCTTTTACCTTCACATGACCCATTTCGTAATACTCTCAAATAATATTTGATCTTGTATGTCTACACCAAGCATTCATATTTACAGGTAACCTATCTTACATCACTGCCTAAAGGAAAAGGACCGTCTAATATCAGAGAAATCGATTTAAGTATGGATATTAAACCTCTTCCAGGTAAGTTCTTATTATATTCAAAAATCTATTCCTTAAATCAATATTTAATAATCTCTTCTCAATGATGAAGATGATAATACTTGATAATTTTTAATCAGCTTATTATGTGAAAACTTCGGTTACACTGTTACGTGAATATCGAAGACTAGCTGCTCCCCGCGGTTTCACCCCCGTGGCTCAGCTCCTGTTGATCGTAGCGTGATGATATATAGCCTATAACCTTCCTCGATAAATGAGCTTTCTAACACCGAAAGAATTTTTTAAATCGGACCAGTAGTTCCCGAGATTAGCGCGTTCAAACAAACAAACAAACAAACTCTTCAGCTTTATAATATTAGTATAGATTTTATTTAAGCATATCAAAGAGACTGTAATGCACTTGTAAAATACAAACTTACTTGCTTGGGTAAAAATAAGGTATTTTGGAAGTTTATCATCGGATTTAAAATGCAAATAATGTTTTTGTTAGTTATTTTATGGATCAAATTTAAAAATGCACGTCAGTTTAGAATAATTGATTCATCGCATCTTAAATTTCATTCTGTTTACTTAAAGATAATCGGAACTTTATTACCATTTCAATTTATATTTAATGTAATTTAATTTAACATTATACATCTTTTATTTCAGAAAGTGTCAATGACATGAAAAATTTCTTAAATAAAGATAAGAATACAGAAAACATAGCATCACTCGTGACTTCGTTGTACAAAGTGTATAGCCTCGTTCTTGAGAATAAAGGCGTACAACAGTTAATAGACGATCCCAATGAACAGTTTGATGTCATTATAATTGAGTGGTTCCTTTTTAATTTTGTCTCTGGGTAAGTTTATTTTTTTTTCCATTCCTTAAAGCAAGTATCAGCAATCATTTTTGACTTTAAAAGGTCTTGTACTGCATGACCACAGAATACATAATAGTAGCTAAACGCTACAGAACGGACACTCTCCGCCTCCCGCCAAAATTAAACTTACCTCACCCCCGCGCGATCAGACATAAAATGGGCCATATTTTTCTGCAAGGACGATACGCAACGAAGATTGACAACATTAATCAAATTGACTTAAAGTAATTTTATTATTTTGGATTTGTGATTATCGTTTTTCGTAGAAAATGGTTAGATATTGTGCTGTTTACGGATGTATTTCATCAGAAAAACGCGAATTTTTTTTTACGCTAGCCACAAATGTGCCAACCATAAAGCGTTAACACACACATTTGCAGTCTCTACAGTGTGACTGTCAAAACGATCATTTTGTATGGAGTGTCCGGGGTGTGGCATGACTATAATTTGAATTTGAATTGACTACTGCATGGTTATACTTCAAATTTGATACAGAGAGAGAGCGAGAGTTACTTTTATGGCTGTCAATCGTACACACAAATCACTTGCTTCTTTTTAGTTAAATCTGTGAACAATCACCTCCACTAGATACATAATATAAAACAATGTCGCTATCTTTCCCTAGTGAACTGATTTAGATGCAGTTTTTTTAATTGATAGAATGGTTCTTTGAGGAAGGTTTTCGTACATAATTTGTTAATATTTTGACAAAGCGGATGAATCCGCGCGTGGAAGCTAGTGAAGTATAAATTATGTAATACAACTATATACCAGATTATCCGCTATATTCAAATGCCCATACATCTGGGTATCCACCACGGATCCTGGTCGAGAGGTTCTCCAACTAGCTGGTGGTTCCATCAACCCAGCGTACGCACCAGATTCCACCTCCTTCAATGTACCACCTTTTAACTTCTACCAGAGGGTGTATGAACTGCTGTATTTCCTGGGATCAGTGTATAGAGAATACTTGTAAGTCACTATACTAAATATTCTTATCTTGTTAGTAATAATTATGAAGAAGTAAGATTTTTGTGTCTGTTTTTTATGGCGTAACTCAAAAACGAATCGATAAATTATAGAAATTCAAGTTGTCATGTTTGCATATTATTTTTTTATCCAATTGCGCCAGAAGGAGAATTTTGTCTGTGACTGTATAGCTTTTTAACTTTATATACTGCTTGATACTATAAATTGAGTTTATTAGATCCATCCAAATTGTTAGAAATACACTGGACACAATAAACTGAATTTCTGCCTTTCGACTATTTACGTATGACCATTAAGTAAGATAATAATTGAAGCTCTGACTTTCATTCAATGTTATAAAATATAAAGTTATTAATAGCTATTCCTTTTTAAGCGTATAATAATCTGCATTATATCTGTGTCTAATTTCTACTGGTTAGGGAGCCAGGTGCAAATTTGGTTAACTATTTCCTCTCAAGAGATAATTCGTCAGACGCATGAGAGTATAGTATTATAAAGCCTCGTGAACGTCAGCTGGCGCTCGGTTGGGGGGGGTGAGCGGTTGAAGCCTCCCACGCACATAGGAAAAAAAATACATTCATTCATTCATTTCCTCTCAGCTAAAAATTTGTCAAATTGTAGCTAACCCAATATCTCAACGAAAAAAAAAATAGTCAGCTGGTTACAACATGGTGTATTATACGTCAGCTGGTGTCTTGAACATGAAAGTTAAATTTAAAGAAAAATTTATTTTCCGTTATTTCCTCTCAAACAAAAATTTACCTGATGATAGCTTATATGTAACTGTGGATAAATATATATGTCAGCTGGCTGTATCTTGGTGGAAAAACCGTCAGCTGATACGGGAGGCTACAACCGCTCTTCCCCCCAACCGAGCTCCAGCTGACGTTCACGAGGCTTCATAATACTATACTTTGATGCATTTTACTAATTACCGCTTGAGAGGAACTTGGTCATAAAATCTGCTGCTGGCTCCCGGACCATACAATTACAATTATACAATTCATTTATTATTATACAATTTATTTATTTATTATACAATTCATTTGCAGTATCTTCAACCCACTTCAATACAAGGAGTACGAGAGAATATTCGTACCAGCTATCAAGAAACGCGGCCATGCTGTTCCTACAATGGACGAAGTGGCTTTCAACGCATCTCTGATACTGAGCAATTCCCATCCATCTATGGGCAAGGCGATACCTTTACCGCAGAACTTAATACCCATTGGAGGGTATCATATCAGCCGTAACGTCAAACCTTTACCTGAGGTAAGTTTTTACGAAGTGAATTATTTTTCTGGCCGATTTTAATTGCTGGAATCAATAGGTAAACCTTAGAAACTCATTTGAATGACACGATACATGCTTGCAATCAGTCTTAGTTTTGTTATTTCATTATGTTTTAAGTGATATTTTTTAATAATATGGTTGCTTACTGACTTTTATAAGATTCAAAATTCTATTTGCAAAATATAATATACTGTTTGTGTAATACAACATTTTATATGAAATCATATTGTCATTTTGGATTGTTCACAGAATTTACAGAAAATACTAGATAACGCTAAAAATGGCGCAATTTACTTCAGTATGGGTAGCAATTTGAAGAGCAAGTTGTTCCCTATTGAATTAAAACAACGTCTATTGAAAATGTTCAGTGGATTAAAATACACGGTTTTGTGGAAATTCGAAGAAGAACTGCCAGGGACTCCGAGCAATGTTCATATTGTTCAATGGGCACCACAGCAGAGTATTTTAGGTGAGAACTCTTATACAAATATACAGGGTGGAGATTTTCTATCAGCCCCGGAGGGAAAGTAGGTACTTTAAATACTGGAGACAGCAAACTTTGCTGAGAGGAAACATTTCTTTATTTTTAAAAAGAAATAGAAGTGCATTCTAAGATTTTCGATAATTCACTTGCTTCGACCGGGAATCGAAGTGAATAGAAATTGAAATAAATAAAGTTATTTCATTTTTAAATTCGACACGACTGTATTTTAGTCGAAGTATAACATATAGAACAACAAATATAAAAAAGGCTTACATTAAATCTAAAATCTGAAAATTTAATATTATAATACACTTTGTTCGATTTTAATTGAAAGAAATACGAAAACAATGAATTATATTTCAAATTGCTCACATTACCGGAGCCATGGCGATGGGAAAGGAAGTATTTCATTATTTTTAATAATGATTTTTAATCAACATACCCAAAACGCCGGAAAATTATCAATTCGTAGCTTTTGTTCATTTGTTTTTATTTCAGCTCATCCAAACTGCGTCCTATTTATAACTCACGGTGGACAACTTTCAACGACTGAAACTGTTCATTTTGGAAAACCTATAATAGCAGTCCCAGCATTTGCTGACCAGTTTATAAATGCTGAGAGAGCTGTGCAACAAGGTTTTGCTAAGAAGGTTGATTTGTCGTACGACCTGGCTGAGGATATGAAAGTCGCTATTGAAGAAGTGTTAGGTGATCCTAAGTAAGTAAAATCCTCTAAAAAGATCTTTGACCTACTTCTAATGGTGACACAATCGTGAAAAATAGTTAATTCCGAATTGTGAGTACTCTAGCTTTTAAGCATTTTCGATGATGGGAATCCATTAATAAAGATGATATGAAAACTCTTCATATTAAATATTGTTTGTGACATAGATTCCTACACTAAGCTATGAATTCAAAAGCTGACAGCACCAACAAATGCTTATGTGGTGAAACCATAAGGCGCTCAAACAGCTCGATTACCTGATCTATTATAAGAAATTTAATATACAATAATTTACATCGCATTTCTCAAATGATTCTCTAACTTGTAAATTCAATTCCAGATACACAGCCAAAGCTAAAGAATTATCCCAAATATACCACGACAGACCAGTCACTCCTGACAAGGAGCTGGTACACTGGGTGGAACACGTGGTGAAGACCCGTGGGGCTCCCCACTTGAGGTCACCAGCGCTCGGTGTGCCACTGTATCAAACGCTTTACTTAGATCTACTTGGTATTATAGTGACGGTGCTAGTTTTAGTCGTAGTTGTTGTTAAAAGACTGTTATTGTATATAAGAAGTGGTAATATGAAGCAGAAAAAGCAATGATTTTGAATGAAATAATTAATAAATGTTTTTAAGGAACTATGTGTTTGTATTTACCTTCTCAACGTTATTTTGGACACATGAGATCAATATGTTTTTTTAAATATAACTCAAATATATTATGGAAAAAATACATAGTCCCTCAATAAAATTATTTGGGTAAGTTTATCGATTGGTAGGAATATAATAACAGTTCTTATCAAGAATTTATAAAGTGATAGTAAATTCAAATGATTTCCATTAAATTTATTATTGGCATTTTTAATATTATAGTCATGAATTAATTTGCAGCATTACAGAATAAATCTTCAAAATTTCACAAATTCATTAAGAGTTTTAATTATATATGGTGGTTATTTAATGTGATTCATTATTTACAAGCGCGCGGTAATGACAATTAAAGCATTTATTATTCGTAACACCATTATTATTATTTAAATGATTTATAATACATTTACGATTTATTTTATACAACAGTCAAATTACGAGTATATGATCTGAGGCCATCTGAAGCAATACATTTTTACAATTAATTTGTAAATCCATAGTTGAAAAGCGTCATTGTTTAGGGTTCCCTTTGGTATAATTTAATTTGGAATTAACATCTACTTATTTATGACAATTCAAAGTATACAAATACAATCCCTATTTATATACTTCAAACCAATGATATTTTTGTTTCTATATATAATATCATTGCCTCAAACTGCACTTAATTAAAATCTTAATAATTAAAAATATATACATACTAGAGGTCCGCCACGGCTTCGCCCGTGGTACATATTTCGCAATAAAAGGTAGCCTATGTCCTTTCTCGGGTATCAAAATATCTCCCTACCAAATTTCATGCAAATTGGTTCAGTTGTTTAGGCGTGATTGAGTAACAGACAGACAGACAGAGTTACTTTCGCATATATTATAATATTAGTATGGATTTTAATTCATGCAAAATTACATTAAGTACTGAATATGAACAAAATTAAATTTAATCTCCAGCCGTCGTGTTTAATAAGCAAACATAATTTCCAATAGATTTATTCCTGAATCCATAAGCAATAAAAATATAACAATACAAGCTACAGTAAGTGAGACATATTGCGTAGCCAGCAAACTAGACTACGTGTGGGGACTGTTTAATGAATAACATAGATGTGGAAATACTAGAAGAGCCTAAGTTAATCCATACTAATATTATAAATGCGAAAGTAACTCTGTCTGTCTGTCTGTTACTCAATCACACCTTAACTACTGAATCAATTTGCATGAAATTTGGTATAGAGATATTTTGATACCCGAGAAAGGACATAGGATAGGTTTTATCCCGGAAATCCCACGGGAACGGGAACTATGCGGGTTATTCTTTGACTGCGCGGGCTATGCCGCGGGTGGAAAGCTAGTTTCTAATAAAACAAAAAATAATTATAAATTACGCATTTTTTGTAAAACATAACATCGTAAATGCGTCATAATATGAGTATCACCAATGAAATGAAAACTGTTTTTATTTACGGAAATACTCTGTCTGTTTCGAAGGAAAAGACATGCTTCTATAATTATAGTCGAAACTAAAGCATAGTACAACGTTATGATATTCTATGAAACACACTAATAGTGCAGGGACCCCGGATATGCTTATTTAACACACTATAGTCTCTACATAATATTATAATAGCCTACAATAATTAATAAATACGAAATTAAACCATCGTTATCTATTGCTGTGATGAAATGAATTGATAAAGATTTCTCTGTCTGATACTGTGCCTATTGTCTGTTAAGCAAACATTAATGAATCAATTTTAATGCCTTGAATATATTATAAATAAATATTTTTCAAATAAAAGCATTTCCATTACTTTAAATCTACGTTAAAACTCAAGTCGATAATAATTCGATTTGTTCTCCGTATAGTTTTTCTATTGCCGATGTGGTCTTCGAAGAAATTATCCGATACGAAATAAAATTATGTCAACTCACTTCGACATACAAGTCTTATATTTTATATTTTTGTTTTAAAATTGTTATCCTCAGAATCATGGTTCTACGTACAAAAAAATAGCACTGAATGCTGTAGCTTTATAAAAATTTGCTTGTTAATATAAATAATAAATAGCAGGCGTAATGATATGTACTATTGTTAATATTTAAAAGCTAAAAATTTTGTTTGTTGGAACGCGCTGATCCCAGTAACTACTGGACCGTTTTCAAAATTTTTCACAGTTGAATATGTAAGTGTTCTCTGAGTGCTAAAGACTTAAACTACGGGCGAAGCCGGGCAGAACTCTACCCAACTTATTACTATTATTATTTAGTCAATAGAAATAGAATTTTAAAGATTTCTTACACCATACATAATTAATAAATACGTAATAAATACATGTCCTTTCCTACGAAGTCGCCTGGAAGCGATTGTTGTTCAGCTTTAAGGCCGCCTCTTGTACTAATGTTGCCTTTTTGTCATATTGTTCATTTTCGGCGTTATTATATTATCTACTTTGTACAATAAAGTTTTATAAATAAAAAAGACGTGTGGCACTCGGGGATTGCCGCGGTAAAGCTATTGCATAGCATGCCTTCACGCCACACCTCCGTGTCCGTCGGAGTGGGGAGCGTGAGGTTTTTTTGTTACGGAATTGCTCGAAACCGTGCTCAAGGCCCGCGATAGAAGCTATGCAATAGCTTAATAAATAAAATACATATAGGTACTTATCAAAACCATCTGGGAACTAAAGCTAATTACATCTAGTTTTAGAATATTCTAGAATTCACACACTTCCTGTAGTTCCTAAGTGCTAATGTAAGATATTTAGCACCTTAAAAGCGAGTTGCGGGTTATAAAATCTTTCAAGTTGAATTTAATGCACTTTGTTGGGAACTTTATACACCGGGAACGTCAGGTAATAAAGCAAAATGATGATATGAAGCTCTTATGATAACGGAGTTTGTGTACGAGGAATCTTCAAACTATATCTGTATGAGAAAATATAAATGTAAAGCATGCAAAGATGAAAGTATAAATAAGTTTGTCTGGAAGAAATCGCTCTAAAGCGATAAGACCGCCGTTTGTACTCAATTTAAGCTATATTTAAGTGTCTGTATTTCTTTTTTATTCTCTTTAAGTGCAATAAAGAATTGATGAATAAATAAATAAATATGTTTTGTGTCTTATTAAATAGCAAGCACATGAGCAAAAATGCGTATTATATCATATTATTACGTTAGTAATAATAATTATTAGCCCTTTTTTGTTTTTCTCTGTCTGTGAATTTGTTTGTCCCGTATCTACAAAACGTCCGGGTCCATGTTAGGAAATGCGATTTTCAATATAGTATTGCTTTATGCCATCAAAGTATATTATAAGCAGCGATTCTGAAGCTCAATAAAAAATAATAAGAAAGCATAAAATGTGCCTTTGAATGGCCTATGACGATGAATTAACACGAACGAAGCCGCAGCAGAAAGCTAGTAGGTTAACATGTAACGCAATATAAATGAGTCAACTGTCAGGACTATAAAACAATGGACAAAATCTCTACAAATTAACTGAATCGAGAAATCGGATGATTTCAAAACAAAGAGTTTTGTTCAAATGTTTTGCACTCTGTGGCTTTAGTTTTAGTCAAATAATTTAACTGTTTATAATGAATATAAAAAATGTTTTATTTGAACACTTTTTTATATACCTACTACGGGCAACAGGGCAGTATTAATAAGCACCGGCCATTATTAATAATGCCCACGTTCGAAGGGCAAAGTGCATACACAATGTATTCTATTTTAGAGAGTTATAGAGAGTTATTTAATTGAGAATGAGTTATTTAAGGCCCAGAACAAGATGGCGGAACGAGCTTGATTCCCATTTAGCAAATTGGAGCAAAATTGATCAAAATAGGGAGAAATGGATTGAGGGAAGAGAGGCCTTTGCTCAGCAGTGGGACAGCCATGGCTCATAATAAATAATATATAAATATATTTAATTCTTCATATTATTATTTTCTACTATAGTAGATACGTGAATTTTCTGATCATCCGTTAAATATAGGGTGTGTTCTATCTTAAATTATCTTTGTAAAAATTTCATCCACATCGTTCCAGCATTCGTTCCTTAATATTAGTAAAAACTAACAAACATCCAAACATTAAATCACAAATTATTTTCATAACCAATAAATAAAATAGTACCTATTACTATCGATAGAAAATGTATTTTCTAATATCGAACCACCATGTAAATTGTACACAATGTTGCGGGCAACAGCTAGTCAATAAGTTCCTGAGTATACTGTAATAAGTCCGGTTAGGGTTACCAGTTTAATCCAGCTTAAACACTTAATAAAGAGTACCCCGCACAAAGAGTTTTAGATCCGTATAGATATTTATAATACTAGATACGACATATCAATTAATAATGGAATATTCAAAATTAAAGATTTACAAAAATTATTGAACGTGATGATGTTTGAGTAACTCTATTCAAAAACAGTTTTATCCAGTACTATCCGTCCGCCCCGGCTTCGCCCGTGGTACATATTTCGCAATAAAAGGGAGCCTATGTTCTTTCTCAGGGTCTAAAGATTGTCTGTGCCAAATTTCATCAAAATCGGTTGAGAGGTTTAAGCGGGAAAGCGTAACAGACAGACAGACAGAGTTACTTTCGCATTTATAATATTAGTAAGGATCGTATGCTAAAGTTTATGCTAAGCTTTACTAGGCCGCTTATATATTTTTACACCCAAATAAAAAAAAAATATTATGTTTATTGACAAATCTCACACGATTCTCTAACCAAACTATGTAGATAAACGACGTATTTCGGTTGTCTTTGGCTTCCCTTACAAAGTACAACACTTATACAGCTTAAATATAATCAGCCAATTGATTGGAGCAAAGCTTTACAAAAACACCTTTATTGAAACAAGACTGAAACGAATTTCACTCACGACAAAAATATGCAAATCCCACTACAGATGGCTAAACTAACGAGGCGGCTTGCAGTATCTAGCCGACTAAATCTTAGCCAACAGGATTAGCCGCTTACCCAGCACTAACCGCTGTTTACTGCTCACCACATTTTAAGTGCAAGTTTTAGTTCCATTTTATTTAGTAGAGAATTTCAATATCTATAGTAGGTACTATGCAAATAAGTTCGTTCGTACTTCAACTGAAGCTTCAACACTTAGATTACAAAATAAAAGGTGTAGGTAGATTTGGTATCACTACCTATTCAATATATTATAGTATCTTTATATGAGACAAATATGTTTTGCGTAATCCCAACCGAATTTATAGAATGTTTGTATGTTTCATTGCTATGGAACGCGATACCATGGATATACCTTTTTTTACATTAGCAGGCACATGAGCAGGCGGGTCACCTGATGGAAAGTGATGCCCACCGCCCATAAACATTCGCGATGTTAGGGCCGCCACGAATGTGTTGCCGGATTTTCTCATACTAAGGTATGAAAAAATTTCGTCAACCAAGTTATGCTATAGCTTGACCGCAACCGCTGTACCACGCCTTAGGTATGTGCGCGGTGAGGTGGGGGATACTCTCACTCATTTGCTCAATTACGAATTGCCTTACGGGTTGCTTGTTATACCCATAATAACGTACACTGTACACGTAGAGATTTAAGAATTCATCTATTTAAAAAAAATGCGTCTGTAATTTTATAAGTATTTTTT
This sequence comes from Colias eurytheme, assembly GCF_061535395.1. Lineage (NCBI taxonomy): Eukaryota > Metazoa > Arthropoda > Insecta > Lepidoptera > Pieridae > Colias > Colias eurytheme. The sequence goes on along the minus strand of NC_142999.1, from coordinate 2,549,263 downwards.
ACGTACTCAACGTATGCAGAACTATAACCTCCTTTGTCCTTAGTATACCAAAGGTGGGACACCCTGTATATGCCGTTTTTCGTACAATTTTCACAACTCGATTATTTTAATTCGAACAAAAAAACTATTCTTCCTAAGATGTTACTAACATTCCGTCGGCGGCTTCACCCGTGTAAACAAATTTTATCCAAATCTGTTCAGTCATTTAGGTATGATGGAAAGACATTTGCTCAAACTTTACTTTCGCATCTATAATATCAGTAGATTCGTAGAAATATGATAGAAATGTTTTTTACCTTGATAGTAAAAAATTATACAGTTCAAAATGTTTGAGCTGCCAATCTTATTATAATGGTCAATCGGATTTAATTATTGATAATTATGAAGAAATTTCTAGGTATTTTTATGATTTTATTTTTCGAGAAAAATACCTAGAATAATTCAACCTTGAATGTACGAGTAGAGTAGATATAATTAAACTGTCTTATAGTTTTTTATTTTTACTAAATAACTATTGTTAAACGGTAAAATATTAAAGACGTTAATGTTTGCAAAATAAATCTATACTAATATTATAAAGAGGAAAGGTTTGTAATTATGTATGTATGTATGTATGGTTTTCACGCATAAACTGCTGGACCGAATTCAAAAATTCGTTCACCATTAGAAAGCTGCATCTTCACTGAGCAACATAGGCAGGGCCGGACCGTGAACTCTTGGGGCCCTGGGCTGAAACTACCCAGGGGCCTTTTTTTTGGAAATGTTCATATTAGTTTCATACTTACTGAGACTGTGTTCGTGTTCGTGTTCGTGTTCATGTTCGTGTTCGTGTTCGTGTTCGTGTTCGTGTTCGTGTTCGTGTTCGTGTTCGTGTTCGTGTTCGGTGTTCGGTGTTCGGTGTTCGGTGTTCGGTGTTCGGTGTTCGGTGTTCGGTGTTCGGTGTTCGGTGAATTTGAATTTGAATTTGAATTTGATTTTGAGAGTTTGTGTTTGTGTTCGTGTTCGTGTTTGAATTTGAATTTGAATTTGATTTTGAGAGTTTGTGTTTGTTTTTGTGTTTGTGTTTGTGTTTGTGTTCGTGTTCGTGTTTGAATTTGAATTTGAATTTGAATTTGAATTTGAATTTGAATTACAATTTGAATTTGAATTTGAATTTGGATTTTGAGAGTTTGTGTTTGTGTTTGTGTTTGTGTTCGTGTTCGTGTTCGTGTTCGGTGTTCGGTGTTCGGTGTTCGGTGTTCGGTGTTCGCTGTTCACTGTTCGCTGTTCGCTGTTCGCTGTTCGCTGTTCGCTGTTCGCTGTTCGCTGTTCGCTGTTCGCTGTTCGCTGTTCGCTGTTCGCTGTTCGCTGTTCGCTGTTCGCTGTTCGCTGTTCGCTGTTCGCTGTTCGCTGTTCGCTGTTCGCTGTTCGCTGTTCGCTGTTCGCTGTTCGCTGTTCGCTGTTCGCTGTTCGCTGTTCGCTGTTCGCTGTTCGCTGTTCGCTGTTCGCTGTTCGCTGTTCGCTGTTCGCTGTTCGCTGTTCGCTGTTCGCTGTTCGCTGTTGAATTTGAATTTGAATTTGAATTTGAATTTGAATTTGAGTTTGAATTTGAATTTGAATTTGATTGTGTTCGTGTTCGTGTTCGTGTTCGTGTTCGAATTTGAATTTGAATTTGAATTTTAATTTGATTGTGTTCGTGTTCGTGTTCGTGTTCGTGTTCATGTTCGTGTTCGCTGTTAGCTGTTCGCTGTTCGCTGTTCGCTGTTCGCTGTTCGCTGTTCGCTGTTCGCTGTTCGCTGTTCGCTGTTCGTGTTCGTGTTCGTGTTCGTGTTCGTGTTCGTGTTCGTGTTCGTGTTTGAATTTTAATTTGAATTTGAACTTGAATTTGAATTTTAATTTGAATTTGAATTTTAATTTGAATTTGAATTACAATTTGAATTTGAATTTGAATTTGATTTTGAGAGTTTGTGTTTGTGTTCATGTTCGTGTTCGTGTTCGTGTTCGTGTTCATGTTCGTGTTCGTGTTCGTGTTCGTGTTCGTGTTCGGCGTTCGGTGTTCGGTGTTCGGTGTTCGGTGTTTGCTGTTCGCTGTTCGCTGTTCGCTGTTCGCTGTTCGCTGTTCGCTGTTCGCTGTTCGCTGTTCGCTGTTCGCTGTTCGCTGTTCGCTGTTCGCTGTTCGCTGTTCGCTGTTCGCTGTTCGCTGTTCGCTGTTCGCTGTTCGCTGTTCGCTGTTCGCTGTTCGCTGTTCGCTGTTCGCTGTTCGCTGTTCGCTGTTCGCTGTTCGCTGTTCGCTGTTCGCTGTTCGCTGTTCGCTGTTCGCTGTTCGCTGTTCGCTGTTCGCTGTTCGCTGTTCGCTGTTCGCTGTTTGCTGTTGGCTGTTCTATATCTACTTGAATTTGATTTTGAATATGAATTTGAATTTGAATTTGAATATGAATTTGAATTTGAATTTGAATTTGAATTTGAATTTGAATTTGAATTTGAATTTGAATTTGAATTTGAATTTGAATTTGAATTTGAATTTGAATTTGAATTTGAATTTGAATTTGAATTTGAATTTGAATTTGAATTTGAATTTGAATTTGAATTTGAATTTGAATTTGAATTTGAATTTGAATTTGAATTTGAATTTGAATTTGAATTTGAATTTGAATTTGAATTTGAATTTGAATTTGAATTTGAATTTTAATTTTAATTTTAATTTTAATTTTAATTTTAATTTTAATTTTAATTTTAATTTTAATTTTAATTTTAATTTTAATTTTAATTTTAATTTTAATTTTAATATGAATTTGAATTTGAATAAAAATTTGAATTTGAATTTGAATTACAATTTGAATTTGAATTTGAATTTGATTTTGAGAGTTTGTGTTTGTGTTTGTGTTTGTGTTTGTGTTCGTGTTCGTGTTCGTGTTCGTGTTCGTGTTCGTGTTCGTGTTCGGTGTTCGCTGTTCGCTGTTCGCTGTTCGCTGTTCGCTGTTCGCTGTTCGCTGTTCGCTGTTCGCATTTCACTGTTCGCTGTTCGCTGTTCGCTGTTCGCTGTTCGCTGTTCGCTGTTCGCTGTTCGCTGTTCGCTGTTCGCTGATCGCTGTTCGCTGTTCGCTGTTCGCTGTTCGCTGTTCAATGTTCGCTGTTCGCTGTTCGCTGTTCACTGTTCGCTGTTCGCTGTTGAATTTGAATTTGAATTTGAATTTGAGTTTGAATTTGAATTTGAATTTGATTGTGTTCGTGTTCGTGTTCGAATTTGAATTTGAATTTGAATAACAATTTGAATTTGAATTCGAATTTGAATTTGAATTTGAATTTGAATTCGAATTTGAATTTGAATTTGAATTTGAATTTGAACTTGAATTTGAATTTGAATTTGAATTTGAATTTGAATTTGAATTTGAATTTGAATTTGAATTTGAGTTTGAATTTGAATTTGAATTTGATTGTGTTCGTGTTCGTGTTCGTGTTCGTGTTCGTGTTCGTGTTCGTGTTCGAATTTGAATTTGAATTTGAATTTGAATTTGAATTTTAATTTGAATTTTAATTTGAGCTGTTCGCTGTTCGCTGTTCGCTGTTCGCTGTTCGCTGTTCGCTGTTCGCTGTTCGCTGTTCGCTGTTCGCTGTTCGCTGTTCGCTGTTCGCTGTTCGCTGTTCGCTGTTCGCTGTTCGTGTTCGTGTTCGTGTTCGTGTACGTGTTCGTGTTCGTGTTTGAATTTTAATTTGAATTTGAACTTGAATTTGAATTTTAATTTGTATTTGAATTTTAATTTGAATTTGAATTACAATTTGAATTTGAATTTGAATTTGATTTTGAGAGTTTGTGTTTGTGTTCATGTTCGTTTTCGTGTTCGTGTTCGTGTTCATGTTCGTGTTCGTGTTCGTGTTCGTGTTCGTGTTCGGCGTTCGGTGTTCGGTGTTCGGTGTTCGCTGTTCGCTGTTCGCTGTTCGCTGTTCGCTGTTCGCTGTTCGCTGTTCGCTGTTCGCTGTTCGCTGTTCGCTGTTCGCTGTTCGCTGTTCGCTGTTCGCTGTTCGCTGTTCTATATCTACTTGAATTTGATTTTGAATATGAATTTGAATTTGAATTTGAATTTGAATTTGAATTTGAATTTGAATTTGAATTTGAATTTGAATTTGAATTTGAATTTGAATTTGAATTTGAATTTGAATTTGAATTTGAATTTGAATTTGAATTTGAGAGTTTATGTTTGTGTTTGTGTTTGTGTTCGTGTTCGTGTTCGTGTTCGGTGTTCGGTGTTCGGTGTTCGGTGTTCGGTGTTCGGTGTTCGGTGTTCGGTGTTCGCTGTTCGCTGTTCGCTGTTCGCTGTTCGCTGTTCGCTGTTCGCTGTTCGCTGTTCGCTGTTCGCTGTTCGCTGTTCGCTGTTCGCTGTTCGCTGTTCGCTGTTCGCTGTTCGCTGTTCGCTGTTCGCTGTTCGCTGTTCGCTGTTCGCTGTTCGCTGTTCGCTGTTCGCTGTTCGCTGTTCGCTGTTCGCTGTTCGCTGTTCGCTGTTCGCTGTTCGCTGTTCGCTGTTCGCTGTTCGCTGTTCGCTGTTCGCTGTTCGCTGTTCGCTGTTCGCTGTTCGCTGTTGAATTTGAATTTGAATTTGAATTTGAATTTGAATTTGAGTTTGAATTTGAATTTGAATTTGATTGTGTTCGTGTTCGTGTTCGTGTTCGTGTTCGAATTTGAATTTGAATTTGAATTTTAATTTGATTGTGTTCGTGTTCGTGTTCGTGTTCGTGTTCATGTTCGTGTTCGCTGTTAGCTGTTCGCTGTTCGCTGTTCGCTGTTCGCTGTTCGCTGTTCGCTGTTCGCTGTTCGCTGTTCGCTGTTCGTGTTCGTGTTCGTGTTCGTGTTCGTGTTCGTGTTCGTGTTCGTGTTTGAATTTTAATTTGAATTTGAACTTGAATTTGAATTTTAATTTGAATTTGAATTTTAATTTGAATTTGAATTACAATTTGAATTTGAATTTGAATTTGATTTTGAGAGTTTGTGTTTGTGTTCATGTTCGTGTTCGTGTTCGTGTTCGTGTTCATGTTCGTGTTCGTGTTCGTGTTCGTGTTCGGCGTTCGGTGTTCGGTGTTCGGTGTTCGGTGTTTGCTGTTCGCTGTTCGCTGTTCGCTGTTCGCTGTTCGCTGTTCGCTGTTCGCTGTTCGCTGTTCGCTGTTCGCTGTTCGCTGTTCGCTGTTCGCTGTTCGCTGTTCGCTGTTCGCTGTTCGCTGTTCGCTGTTCGCTGTTCGCTGTTCGCTGTTCGCTGTTTGCTGTTCGCTGTTCGCTGTTGGCTGTTCTATATCTACTTGAATTTGATTTTGAATATGAATTTGAATTTGAATTTGAATATGAATTTGAATTTGAATTTGAATTTGAATTTGAATTTGAATTTGAATTTGAATTTGAATTTGAATTTGAATTTGAATTTGAATTTGAATTTGAATTTGAATTTGAATTTGAATTTGAATTTGAATTTGAATTTGAATTTGAATTTGAATTTGAATTTGAATTTGAATTTGAATTTGAATTTGAATTTGAATTTGAATTTGAATTTGAATTTGAATTTGAATTTGAATTTGAATTTGAATTTGAATTTGAATTTGAATTTGAATTTGAATTTGAATTTGAATTTGAATTTGAATTTGAATTTGAATTTGAATTTGAATTTGAATTTGAATTTGAATTTGAATTTGAATTTGAATTTGAATTTGAATTTGAATTTGAATTTGAATTTGAATTTGAATTTGAATTTGAATTTGAATTTGAATTTGAATTTGAATTTGAATTTGAATTTGAATTTGAATTTGAATTTGAATTTGAATTTGAATTTGAATTTGAATTTGAATTTGAATTTGAATTTGAATTTGAATTTGAATTTGAATTTGAATTTGAATTTGAATTTGAATTTGAATTTGAATTTGAATTTGAATTTGAATTTGAATTTGAATTTGAATTTGAATTTGAATTTGAATTTGAATTTGAATTTGAATTTGAATTTGAATTTGAATTTGAATTTGAATTTGAATTTGAATTTGAATTTGAATTTGAATTTGAATTTGAATTTGAATTTGAATTTGAATTTGAATTTGAATTTGAATTTGAATTTGAATTTGAATTTGAATTTGAATTTGAATTTGAATTTGAATTTGAATTTGAATTTGAATTTGAATTTTAATTTTAATTTTAATTTTAATTTTAATTTTAATTTTAATTTTAATTTTAATTTTAATTTTAATTTTAATTTTAATTTTAATATGAATTTGAATTTGAATAAAAATTTGAATTTGAATTTGAATTACAATTTGAATTTGAATTTGAATTTGATTTTGAGAGTTTGTGTTTGTGTTTGTGTTTGTGTTTGTGTTCGTGTTCGTGTTCGTGTTCGTGTTCGTGTTCGTGTTCGTGTTCGGTGTTCGCTGTTCGCTGTTCGCTGTTCGCTGTTCTCTGTTCGCTGTTCGCTGTTCGCTGTTCGCATTTCACTGTTCGCTGTTCGCTGTTCGCTGTTCGCTGTTCGCTGTTCGCTGTTCGCTGTTCGCTGTTCGCTGTTCGCTGATCGCTGTTCGCTGTTCGCTGTTCGCTGTTCGCTGTTCAATGTTCGCTGTTCGCTGTTCGCTGTTCACTGTTCGCTGTTCGCTGTTGAATTTGAATTTGAATTTGAATTTGAGTTTGAATTTGAATTTGAATTTGATTGTGTTCGTGTTCGTGTTCGAATTTGAATTTGAATTTGAATAACAATTTGAATTTGAATTCGAATTTGAATTTGAATTTGAATTTGAATTCGAATTTGAATTTGAATTTGAATTTGAATTTGAATTTGAACTTGAATTTGAATTTGAATTTGAATTTGAATTTGAATTTGAATTTGAATTTGAGTTTGAATTTGAATTTGAATTTGATTGTGTTCGTGTTCGTGTTCGTGTTCGTGTTCGTGTTCGTGTTCGTGTTCGAATTTGAATTTGAATTTGAATTTGAATTTGAATTTTAATTTGAGCTGTTCGCTGTTCGCTGTTCGCTGTTCGCTGTTCGCTGTTCGCTGTTCGCTGTTCGCTGTTCGCTGTTCGCTGTTCGCTGTTCGCTGTTCGCTGTTCGCTGTTCGCTGTTCGCTGTTCGCTGTTCGCTGTTCGCTGTTCGCTGTTCGCTGTTCGCTGTTCGCTGTTCGCTGTTCGCTGTTGAATTTGAATTTGAATTTGAATTTGAATTTGAGTTTGAATTTGAATTTGAATTTGATTGTGTTCGTGTTCGTGTTCGTGTTCGTGTTCGTGTTCGTGTTCGTGTTCGTGTTCGAATTTGAATTTGAATTTGAATTTGAATTTGAATTTTAATTTTAATTTTAATTTGAGCTGTTCGCTGTTCGCTGTTCGCTGTTCGCTGTTCGCTGTTCGCTGTTCGCTGTTCGCTGTTCGCTGTTCGCTGTTCGCTGTTCGCTGTTCGCTGTTCGCTGTTCGCTGTTCGCTGTTCGCTGTTCGTGTTCGTGTTCGTGTTCGTGTTCGTGTTCGTGTTTGAATTTTAATTTGAATTTGAACTTGAATTTGAATTTTAATTTGTATTTGAATTTTAATTTGAATTTGAATTACAATTTGAATTTGAATTTGAATTTGATTTTGAGAGTTTGTGTTTGTGTTCATGTTCGTTTTCGTGTTCGTGTTCGTGTTCATGTTCGTGTTCGTGTTCGTGTTCGTGTTCGTGTTCGTGTTCGGCGTTCGGTGTTCGGTGTTCGGTGTTCGGTGTTTGCTGTTCGCTGTTCGCTGTTCGCTGTTCGCTGTTCGCTGTCCGCTGTTCGCTGTTCGCTGTTCGCTGTTCGCTGTTCGCTGTTCGCTGTTCGCTGTTCGCTGTTCGCTGTTCGCTGTTCGCTGTTTGCTGTTCGCTGTTCTATATCTACTTGAATTTGATTTTGAATATGAATTTGAATTTGAATTTGAATTTGAATTTGAATTTGAATTTGAATTTGAATTTGAATTTGAATTTGAATTTGAATTTGAATTTGAATTTGAATTTGAATTTGAATTTGAATTTGAATTTGAATTTGAATTTGAATTTGAATTTGAATTTGAATTTGAATTTGAATTTGAATTTGAATTTGAATTTGAATTTGAATTTGAATTTGAATTTGAATTTGAATTTGAATTTGAATTTGAATTTGAATTTGAATTTGAATTTGAATTTGAATTTGAATTTGAATTTGAATTTGAATTTGAATTTGAATTTGAATTTGAATTTGAATTTGAATTTGAATTTGAATTTGAATTTGAATTTGAATTTGAATTTGAATTTGAATTTGAATTTGAATTTGAATTTGAATTTGAATTTGAATTTGAATTTGAATTTGAATTTGAATTTGAATTTGAATTTGAATTTGAATTTGAATTTGAATTTGAATTTGAATTTGAATTTGAATTTGAATTTGAATTTGAATTTGAATTTGAATTTGAATTTGAATTTGAATTTGAATTTGAATTTGAATTTGAATTTGAATTTGAATTTGAATTTGAATTTGAATTTGAATTTGAATTTGAATTTGAATTTGAATTTGAATTTGAATTTGAATTTGAATTTGAATTTGAATTTGAATTTGAATTTGAATTTGAATTTGAATTTGAATTTGAATTTGAATTTGAATTTGAATTTGAATTTGAATTTGAATTTGAATTTGAATTTGAATTTGAATTTGAATTTGAATTTGAATTTGAATTTGAATTTGAATTTGAATTTGAATTTGAATTTTAATTTTAATTTTAATTTTAATTTTTATTTTAATTTTAATTTTAATTTTAATTTTAATTTTAATTTTAATTTTAATTTTAATTTTAATTTTAATTTTAATTTTAATTTTAATTTTAATTTTAATTTTAATTTTAATTTTAATTTTAATTTTAATTTTAATTTTAATTTTAATTTTAATTTTAATTTTAATTTTAATTTTAATTTTAATTTGAATTTGAATTTGAATTTGAATTTGAATTTGAATTTGAATTTGAATTTGATTTTGAGAGTTTGTGTTTGTGTTTGTGTTTGTGTTTGTGTTCGTGTTCGTGTTCGTGTTCGTGTTCGTGTTCGTGTTCGTGTTCGTGTTCGGTGTTCGCTGTTCGCTGTTCGCTGTTCGCTGTTCGCTGTTCGCTGTTCGCTGTTCGCATTTCACTGTTCGCTGTTCGCTGTTCGCTGTTCGCTGTTCGCTGTTCGCTGTTCGCTGTTCGCTGTTGAATTTGAATTTGAATTTGAATTTGAGTTTGAATTTGAATTTGAATTTGATTGTGTTCGTGTTCGTGTTCGAATTTGAATTTGAATTTGAATAACAATTTGAATTTGAATTCGAATTTGAATTTGAATTTGAATTTGAATTCGAATTTGAATTTGAATTTGAATTTGAATTTGAATTTGAATTTGAATTTGAATTTGAATTTGAATTTGAATTTGAATTTGAATTTGAATTTGAATTTTAATTTGATTGTGTTCGTGTTGGTGTTCGTGTTCGCTGTTCGCTGTTCGCTGTTCGCTGTTCGCTGTTCGCTGTTCGCTGTTCGCTGTTCGCTGTTCGCTGTTCGCTGTTGAATTTGAATTTGAATTAGAATTTGAATTTGAGTTTGAATTTGAATTTGAATTTGATTGTGTTCGTGTTCGTGTTCGTGTTCGTGTTCGTGTTCGTGTTCGTGTTCGAATTTGAATTTGAATTTGAATTTGAATTTGAATTTTAATTTTAATTTGAGCTGTTCGCTGTTCGCTGTTCGCTGTTCGCTGTTCGCTGTTCGCTGTTCGCTGTTCGCTGTTCGCTGTTCGCTGTTCGCTGTTCGCTGTTCGCTGTTCGCTGTTCGCTGTTCGCTGTTCGCTGTTCGCTGTTCGCTGTTGAATTTGAATTTGAATTTGAATTTGAATTTGAGTTTGAATTTGAATTTGAATTTGATTGTGTTCGTGTTCGTGTTCGTGTTCGTGTTCGTGTTCGTGTTCGTGTTCGTGTTCGAATTTGAATTTGAATTTGAATTTGAATTTGAATTTTAATTTTAATTTGAGCTGTTCGCTGTTCGCTGTTCGCTGTTCGCTGTTCGCTGTTCGCTGTTCGCTGTTCGCTGTTCGCTGTTCGCTGTTCGCTGTTCGCTGTTCGCTGTTCGCTGTTCGCTGTTCGCTGTTCGCTGTTCGCTGTTCGCTGTTCGCTGTTCGCTGTTCGCTGTTCGTGTTCGTGTTCGTGTTCGTGTTCGTGTTCGTGTTCGTGTTCGTGTTTGAATTTTAATTTGAATTTGAACTTGAATTTGAATTTTAATTTGAATTTGAATTTTAATTTGAATTTGAATTACAATTTGAATTTGAATTTGAATTTGATTTTGAGAGTTTGTGTTTGTGTTCATGTTCGTTTTCGTGTTCGTGTTCGTGTTCATGTTCGTGTTCGTGTTCGTGTTCGTGTTCGTGTTCGGCGTTCGGTGTTCGGTGTTCGGTGTTCGGTGTTTGCTGTTCGCTGTTCGCTGTTCGCTGTTCGCTGTTCGCTGTTCGCTGTTCGCTGTTCGCTGTTCGCTGTTCGCTGTTCGCTGTTCGCTGTTCGCTGTTCGCTGTTCGCTGTTCGCTGTTCGCTGTTCGATGTTCGCTGTTCGCTGTTCGCTGTTCGCTGTTCGCTGTTCGCTGTTTGCTGTTCGCTGTTCGCTGTTCGCTGTTCTATATCTACTTGAATTTGATTTTGAATATGAATTTGAATTTGAATTTGAATTTGAATTTGAATTTGAATTTGAATTTGAATTTGAATTTGAATTTGAATTTGAATTTGAATTTGAATTTGAATTTGAATTTGAATTTGAATTTGAATTTGAATTTGAATTTGAATTTGAATTTGAATTTGAATTTGAATTTGAATTTGAATTTGAATTTGAATTTGAATTTGAATTTGAATTTGAATTTGAATTTGAATTTGAATTTGAATTTGAATTTGAATTTGAATTTGAATTTGAATTTGAATTTGAATTTGAATTTGAATTTGAATTTGAATTTGAATTTGAATTTGAATTTGAATTTGAATTTGAATTTGAATTTGAATTTGAATTTGAATTTGAATTTGAATTTGAATTTGAATTTGAATTTGAATTTGAATTTGAATTTGAATTTGAATTTGAATTTGAATTTGAATTTGAATTTGAATTTGAATTTGAATTTGAATTTGAATTTGAATTTGAATTTGAATTTGAATTTGAATTTGAATTTGAATTTGAATTTGAATTTGAATTTGAATTTGAATTTGAATTTGAATTTGAATTTGAATTTGAATTTGAATTTGAATTTGAATTTGAATTTGAATTTGAATTTGAATTTGAATTTGAATTTGAATTTGAATTTGAATTTGAATTTGAATTTGAATTTGAATTTGAATTTGAATTTGAATTTGAATTTGAATTTGAATTTGAATTTGAATTTGAATTTGAATTTGAATTTGAATTTGAATTTGAATTTGAATTTGAATTTGAATTTGAATTTGAATTTGAATTTGAATTTGAATTTGAATTTGAATTTGAATTTGAATTTGAATTTGAATTTGAATTTGAATTTGAATTTGAATTTGAATTTTAATTTTAATTTTAATTTTAATTTTAATTTTAATTTTAATTTTAATTTTAATTTTAATTTTAATTTTAATTTTAATTTTAATTTTAATTTTAATTTTAATTTTAATTTTAATTTTAATTTGAATTTGAATTTGAATTTGAATTTGAATTTGAATTTGAATTTGAATTTGATTTTGAGAGTTTGTGTTTGTGTTTGTGTTTGTGTTTGTGTTCGTGTTCGTGTTCGTGTTCGTGTTCGTGTTCGTGTTCGTGTTCGTGTTCGGTGTTCACTGTTCGCTGTTCGCTGTTCGCTGTTCGCTGTTCGCTGTTCGCTGTTCGCATTTCACTGTTCGCTGTTCGCTGTTCGCTGTTCGCTGTTCGCTGTTCGCTGTTCGCTGTTCGCTGTTGAATTTGAATTTGAATTTGAATTTGAGTTTGAATTTGAATTTGAATTTGATTGTGTTCGTGTTCGTGTTCGAATTTGAATTTGAATTTGAATAACAATTTGAATTTGAATTCGAATTTGAATTTGAATTTGAATTTGAATTCGAATTCGAATTTGAATTTGAATTTGAATTTGAATTTGAATTTGAATTTGAATTTGAATTTGAATTTGAATTTGAATTTGAATTTGAATTTGAATTTGAATTTGAATTTGAATTTGAATTTGAATTTGAATTCGAATTCGAATTCGAATTTGAATTTGAATTTGAATTTGAATTTGAATTTGAATTTGAATTTGAATTTGAATTTGAATTTGAATTTGAATTTGAATTTGAATTTGAATTTTAATTTGATTGTGTTCGTGTTCGTGTTCGTGTTCGTGTTCGAATTTGAATTTGAATTTGAATTTGAATTTGAATTTTAATTTTAATTTGAGCTGTTCGCTGTTCGCTGTTCGCTGTTCGCTGTTCGCTGTTCGCTGTTCGCTGTTCGCTGTTCGCTGTTCGCTGTTCGCTGTTCGCTGTTCGCTGTTCGCTGTTCGCTGTTCGCTGTTCGCTGTTCGCTGTTCGCTGTTCGCTGTTCGCTGTTGAATTTGAATTTGAATTTGAATTTGAATTTGAGTTTGAATTTGAATTTGAATTTGATTGTGTTCGTGTTCGTGTTCGTGTTCGTGTTCGTGTTCGTGTTCGTGTTCGAATTTGAATTTGAATTTGAATTTGAATTTTAATTTTAATTTTAATTTGAGCTGTTCGCTGTTCGCTGTTCGCTGTTCGCTGTTCGCTGTTCGCTGTTCGCTGTTCGCTGTTCGCTGTTCGCTGTTCGCTGTTCGCTGTTCGCTGTTCGCTGTTCGCTGTTCGCTGTTCGCTGTTCGCTGTTCGTGTTCGTGTTCGTGTTCGTGTTCGTGTTCGTGTTCGTGTTCGTGTTTGAATTTTAATTTGAATTTGAACTTGAATTTGAATTTTAATTTGAATTTGAATTTTAATTTGAATTTGAATTACAATTTGAATTTGAATTTGAATTTGATTTTGAGAGTTTGTGTTTGTGTTCATGTTCGTTTTCGTGTTCGTGTTCGTGTTCATGTTCGTGTTCGTGTTCGTGTTCGTGTTCGTGTTCGGCGTTCGGTGTTCGGTGTTCGGTGTTCGGTGTTTGCTGTTCGCTGTTCGCTGTTCGCTGTTCGCTGTTCGCTGTTCGCTGTTCGCTGTTCGCTGTTCGCTGTTCGCTGTTCGCTGTTCGCTGTTCGCTGTTCGCTGTTCGCTGTTCGCTGTTCGCTGTTCGCTGTTCGCTGTTCGCTGTTCGCTGTTCGCTGTTCGCTGTTCGCTGTTCGCTGTTCGCTGTTTGCTGTTCGCTGTTCGCTGTTCGCTGTTCTATATCTACTTGAATTTGATTTTGAATATGAATTTGAATTTGAATTTGAATTTGAATTTGAATTTGAATTTGAATTTGAATTTGAATTTGAATTTGAATTTGAATTTGAATTTGAATTTGAATTTGAATTTGAATTTGAATTTGAATTTGAATTTGAATTTGAATTTGAATTTGAATTTGAATTTGAATTTGAATTTGAATTTGAATTTGAATTTGAATTTGAATTTGAATTTGAATTTGAATTTGAATTTGAATTTGAATTTGAATTTGAATTTGAATTTGAATTTGAATTTGAATTTGAATTTGAATTTGAATTTGAATTTGAATTTGAATTTGAATTTGAATTTGAATTTGAATTTGAATTTGAATTTTAATTTTAATTTTAATTTTAATTTTAATTTTAATTTTAATTTTAATTTTAATTTTAATTTTAATTTTAATTTTAATTTGAATTTGAATTTGAATTTGAATTTGAATTTGAATTTGAATTTGAATTTGAATTTGAATTTGAATTTGAATTTGAATTTGAATTTGAATTTGAATTTGAATTTGAATTTGAATTTGAATTTGAATTTGAATTTGAATTTGAATTTGAATTTGAATTTGAATTTGAATTTGAATTTGAATTTGAATTTGAATTTGAATTTGAATTTGAATTTGAATTTGAATTTGAATTTGAATTTGAATTTGAATTTGAATTTGAATTTGAATTTGAATTTGAATTTGAATTTGAATTTGAATTTGAATTTGAATTTGAATTTGAATTTGAATTTGAATTTGAATTTGAATTTGAATTTGAATTTGAATTTGAATTTGAATTTGAATTTGAATTTGAATTTGAATTTGAATTTGAATTTGAATTTTAATTTGATTGTGTTCGTGTTCGTGTTCGTGTTCGCTGTTCGCTGTTCGCTGTTCGCTGTTCGCTGTTCGCTGTTCGCTGTTCGCTGTTCGCTGTTCGCTGTTCGCTGTTGAATTTGAATTTGAATTTGAATTTGAGTTTGAATTTGAATTTGAATTTGATTGTGTTCGTGTTCGTGTTCGTGTTCGTGTTCGTGTTCGAATTTGAATTTGAATTTGAATTTGAATTTGAATTTGAATTTGAATTTGAATTTTAATTTGAGCTGTTCGCTGTTCGCTGTTCGCTGTTCGCTGTTCGCTGTTCGCTGTTCGCTGTTCGCTGTTCGCTGTTCGCTGTTCGCTGTTCGCTGTTCGCTGTTCGCTGTTCGCTGTTCGCTGTTCGCTGTTCGCTGTTCGCTGTTCGCTGTTCGCTGTTCGCTGTTCGCTGTTGAATTTGAATTTGAATTTGAATTTGAATTTGAGTTTGAATTTGAATTTGAATTTGATTGTGTTCGTGTTCGTGTTCGTGTTCGTGTTCGTGTTCGTGTTCGTGTTCGAATTTGAATTTGAATTTGAATTTGAATTTGAATTTTAATTTTAATTTGAGCTGTTCGCTGTTCGCTGTTCGCTGTTCGCTGTTCGCTGTTCGCTGTTCGCTGTTCGCTGTTCGCTGTTCGCTGTTCGCTGTTCGCTGTTCGCTGTTCGCTGTTCGCTGTTCGCTGTTCGTGTTCGTGTTCGTGTTCGTGTACGTGTTCGTGTTCGTGTTTGAATTTTAATTTGAATTTGAACTTGAATTTGAATTTTAATTTGTATTTGAATTTTAATTTGAATTTGAATTACAATTTGAATTTGAATTTGAATTTGATTTTGAGAGTTTGTGTTTGTGTTCATGTTCGTTTTCGTGTTCGTGTTCGTGTTCATGTTCGTGTTCGTGTTCGTGTTCGTGTTCGTGTTCGGCGTTCGGTGTTCGGTGTTCGGTGTTCGGTGTTTGCTGTTCGCTGTTCGCTGTTCGCTGTTCGCTGTTCGCTGTCCGCTGTTCGCTGTTCGCTGTTCGCTGTTCGCTGTTCGCTGTTCGCTGTTCGCTGTTCGCTGTTCGCTGTTCGCTGTTCGCTGTTTGCTGTTCGCTGTTCGCTGTTCGCTGTTCTATATCTACTTGAATTTGATTTTGAATATGAATTTGAATTTGAATTTGAATTTGAATTTGAATTTGAATTTGAATTTGAATTTGAATTTGAATTTGAATTTGAATTTGAATTTGAATTTGAATTTGAATTTGAATTTGAATTTGAATTTGAATTTGAATTTGAATTTGAATTTTAATTTTAATTTTAATTTTAATTTTAATTTTAATTTTAATTTTAATTTTAATTTTAATTTTAATTTTAATTTTAATTTTAATTTTAATTTTAATTTTAATTTTAATTTTAATTTTAATTTTAATTTTAATTTGAATTTGAATTTGAATTTGAATTTGAATTTGAATTTGATTTTGAGAGTTTGTGTTTGTGTTTGTGTTTGTGTTCGTGTTCGTGTTCGTGTTCGTGTTCGTGTTCGTGTTCGTGTTCGGTGTTCGCTGTTCGCTGTTCGCTGTTCGCTGTTCGCTGTTCGCTGTTCGCTGTTCGCATTTCACTGTTCGCTGTTCGCTGTTCGCTGTTCGCTGTTCGCTGTTCGCTGTTCGCTGTTCGCTGTTCGCTGTTCGCGGATCGCTGTTCGCTGTTCGCTGTTCGCTGTTCGCTGTTCGCTGTTCGCTGTTCGCTGTTCGCTGTTCGCTGTTCGCTGTTGAATTTGAATTTGAATTTGAATTTGAATTTGAGTTTGAATTTGAATTTGAATTTGATTGTGTTCGTGTTCGTGTTCGTGTTCGTGTTCGTGTTCGAATTTGAATTTGAATTTGAATAACAATTTGAATTTGAATTCGAATTTGAATTTGAATTTGAATTTGAATTCGAATTTGAATTTGAATTTGAATTTGAATTTGAATTTGAATTTGAATTTGAATTTGAATTTGAATTTGAATTTGAATTTGAATTTGAATTTGAATTTGAATTTGAATTTGAATTTGAATTTTAATTTGATTGTGTTCGTGTTGGTGTTCGTGTTCGCTGTTCGCTGTTCGCTGTTCGCTGTTCGCTGTTCGCTGTTCGCTGTTCGCTGTTCGCTGTTCGCTGTTCGCTGTTGAATTTGAATTTGAATTAGAATTTGAATTTGAGTTTGAATTTGAATTTGAATTTGATTGTGTTCGTGTTCGTGTTCGTGTTCGTGTTCGTGTTCGTGTTCGTGTTCGAATTTGAATTTGAATTTGAATTTGAATTTGAATTTTAATTTTAATTTGAGCTGTTCGCTGTTCGCTGTTCGCTGTTCGCTGTTCGCTGTTCGCTGTTCGCTGTTCGCTGTTCGCTGTTCGCTGTTCGCTGTTCGCTGTTCGCTGTTCGCTGTTCGCTGTTCGCTGTTCGCTGTTCGCTGTTGAATTTGAATTTGAATTTGAATTTGAATTTGAGTTTGAATTTGAATTTGAATTTGATTGTGTTCGTGTTCGTGTTCGTGTTCGTGTTCGTGTTCGTGTTCGTGTTCGAATTTGAATTTGAATTTGAATTTGAATTTTAATTTTAATTTTAATTTGAGCTGTTCGCTGTTCGCTGTTCGCTGTTCGCTGTTCGCTGTTCGCTGTTCGCTGTTCGCTGTTCGCTGTTCGCTGTTCGCTGTTCGCTGTTCGCTGTTCGCTGTTCGCTGTTCGCTGTTCGCTGTTCGCTGTTCGCTGTTCGCTGTTCGTGTTCGTGTTCGTGTTCGTGTTCGTGTTCGTGTTCGTGTTCGTGTTTGAATTTTAATTTGAATTTGAACTTGAATTTGAATTTTAATTTGAATTTGAATTTTAATTTGAATTTGAATTACAATTTGAATTTGAATTTGAATTTGATTTTGAGAGTTTGTGTTTGTGTTCATGTTCGTTTTCGTGTTCGTGTTCGTGTTCATGTTCGTGTTCGTGTTCGTGTTCGTGTTCGTGTTCGGCGTTCGGTGTTCGGTGTTCGGTGTTCGGTGTTTGCTGTTCGCTGTTCGCTGTTCGCTGTTCGCTGTTCGCTGTTCGCTGTTCGCTGTTCGCTGTTCGCTGTTCGCTGTTCGCTGTTCGCTGTTCGCTGTTCGCTGTTCGCTGTTCGCTGTTCGCTGTTCGCTGTTCGCTGTTCGCTGTTCGCTGTTCGCTGTTCGCTGTTCGCTGTTCGCTGTTTGCTGTTCGCTGTTCGCTGTTCGCTGTTCTATATCTACTTGAATTTGATTTTGAATATGAATTTGAATTTGAATTTGAATTTGAATTTGAATTTGAATTTGAATTTGAATTTGAATTTGAATTTGAATTTGAATTTGAATTTGAATTTGAATTTGAATTTGAATTTGAATTTGAATTTGAATTTGAATTTGAATTTGAATTTGAATTTGAATTTGAATTTGAATTTGAATTTGAATTTGAATTTGAATTTGAATTTGAATTTGAATTTGAATTTGAATTTGAATTTGAATTTGAATTTGAATTTGAATTTGAATTTGAATTTGAATTTGAATTTGAATTTGAATTTGAATTTGAATTTGAATTTGAATTTGAATTTGAATTTGAATTTGAATTTGAATTTGAATTTGAATTTGAATTTGAATTTGAATTTGAATTTGAATTTGAATTTTAATTTTAATTTTAATTTTAATTTTAATTTTAATTTTAATTTTAATTTTAATTTTAATTTGAATTTGAATTTGAATTTGAATTTGAATTTGAATTTGAATTTGAATTTGAATTTGAATTTGAATTTGAATTTGAATTTGAATTTGAATTTGAATTTGAATTTGAATTTGAATTTGAATTTGAATTTGAATTTGAATTTGAATTTGAATTTGAATTTGAATTTGAATTTGAATTTGAATTTGAATTTGAATTTGAATTTGAATTTGAATTTGAATTTGAATTTGAATTTGAATTTGAATTTGAATTTGAATTTGAATTTGAATTTGAATTTGAATTTGAATTTGAATTTGAATTTGAATTTGAATTTGAATTTGAATTTGAATTTGAATTTGAATTTGAATTTGAATTTGAATTTGAATTTTAATTTGATTGTGTTCGTGTTCGTGTTCGTGTTCGCTGTTCGCTGTTCGCTGTTCGCTGTTCGCTGTTCGCTGTTCGCTGTTCGCTGTTGAATTTGAATTTGAATTTGAATTTGAGTTTGAATTTGAATTTGAATTTGATTGTGTTCGTGTTCGTGTTCGTGTTCGTGTTCGTGTTCGTGTTCGTGTTCGAATTTGAATTTGAATTTGAATTTGAATTTGAATTTGAATTTGAATTTGAATTTGAATTTGAATTTGAATTTTAATTTTAATTTGAGCTGTTCGCTGTTCGCTGTTCGCTGTTCGCTGTTCGCTGTTCGCTGTTCGCTGTTCGCTGTTCGCTGTTCGCTGTTCGCTGTTCGCTGTTCGCTGTTCGCTGTTCGCTGTTCGCTGTTCGCTGTTCGCTGTTCGCTGTTCGCTGTTCGCTGTTCGCTGTTCGCTGTTGAATTTGAATTTGAATTTGAATTTGAATTTGAGTTTGAATTTGAATTTGAATTTGATTGTGTTCGTGTTCGTGTTCGTGTTCGTGTTCGTGTTCGTGTTCGTGTTCGAATTTGAATTTGAATTTGAATTTGAATTTGAATTTTAATTTTAATTTGAGCTGTTCGCTGTTCGCTGTTCGCTGTTCGCTGTTCGCTGTTCGCTGTTCGCTGTTCGCTGTTCGCTGTTCGCTGTTCGCTGTTCGCTGTTCGCTGTTCGCTGTTCGCTGTTCGCTGTTCGTGTTCGTGTTCGTGTTCGTGTACGTGTTCGTGTTCGTGTTTGAATTTTAATTTGAATTTGAACTTGAATTTGAATTTTAATTTGTATTTGAATTTTAATTTGAATTTGAATTACAATTTGAATTTGAATTTGAATTTGATTTTGAGAGTTTGTGTTTGTGTTCATGTTCGTTTTCGTGTTCGTGTTCGTGTTCATGTTCGTGTTCGTGTTCGTGTTCGTGTTCGTGTTCGGCGTTCGGTGTTCGGTGTTCGGTGTTCGGTGTTTGCTGTTCGCTGTTCGCTGTTCGCTGTTCGCTGTTCGCTGTCCGCTGTTCGCTGTTCGCTGTTCGCTGTTCGCTGTTCGCTGTTCGCTGTTCGCTGTTCGCTGTTCGCTGTTCGCTGTTCGCTGTTTGCTGTTCGCTGTTCGCTGTTCGCTGTTCTATATCTACTTGAATTTGATTTTGAATATGAATTTGAATTTGAATTTGAATTTGAATTTGAATTTGAATTTGAATTTGAATTTGAATTTGAATTTGAATTTGAATTTGAATTTGAATTTGAATTTGAATTTGAATTTGAATTTGAATTTGAATTTGAATTTGAATTTGAATTTTAATTTTAATTTTAATTTTAATTTTAATTTTAATTTTAATTTTAATTTTAATTTTAATTTTAATTTTAATTTTAATTTTAATTTTAATTTTAATTTTAATTTTAATTTTAATTTTAATTTGAATTTGAATTTGAATTTGAATTTGAATTTGAATTTGATTTTGAGAGTTTGTGTTTGTGTTTGTGTTTGTGTTCGTGTTCGTGTTCGTGTTCGTGTTCGTGTTCGTGTTCGTGTTCGGTGTTCGCTGTTCGCTGTTCGCTGTTCGCTGTTCGCTGTTCGCTGTTCGCTGTTCGCATTTCACTGTTCGCTGTTCGCTGTTCGCTGTTCGCTGTTCGCTGTTCGCTGTTCGCTGTTCGCTGTTCGCTGTTCGCGGATCGCTGTTCGCTGTTCGCTGTTCGCTGTTCGCTGTTCGCTGTTCGCTGTTCGCTGTTCGCTGTTCGCTGTTCGCTGTTCGCTGTTGAATTTGAATTTGAATTTGAATTTGAATTTGAGTTTGAATTTGAATTTGAATTTGATTGTGTTCGTGTTCGTGTTCGAATTTGAATTTGAATTTGAATAACAATTTGAATTTGAATTCGAATTTGAATTTGAATTTGAATTTGAATTCGAATTTGAATTTGAATTTGAATTTGAATTTGAATTTGAATTTGAATTTGAATTTGAATTTGAATTTGAATTTGAATTTGAATTTGAATTTGAATTTGAATTTGAATTTGAATTTGAATTTGAATTTGAATTTTAATTTGATTGTGTTCGTGTTCGTGTTCGTGTTCGCTGTTCGCTGTTCGCTGTTCGCTGTTCGCTGTTCGCTGTTCGCTGTTCGCTGTTCGCTGTTCGCTGTTCGCTGTTGAATTTGAATTTGAATTTGAATTTGAATTTGAGTTTGAATTTGAATTTGAATTTGATTGTGTTCGTGTTCGTGTTCGTGTTCGTGTTCGTGTTCGTGTTCGTGTTCGAATTTGAATTTGAATTTGAATTTGAATTTGAATTTTAATTTTAATTTGAGCTGTTCGCTGTTCGCTGTTCGCTGTTCGCTGTTCGCTGTTCGCTGTTCGCTGTTCGCTGTTCGCTGTTCGCTGTTCGCTGTTCGCTGTTCGCTGTTCGCTGTTCGCTGTTCGCTGTTGAATTTGAATTTGAATTTGAATTTGAATTTGAGTTTGAATTTGAATTTGAATTTGATTGTGTTCGTGTTCGTGTTCGTGTTCGTGTTCGTGTTCGTGTTCGTGTTCGAATTTGAATTTGAATTTGAATTTGAATTTGAATTTTAATTTTAATTTGAGCTGTTCGCTGTTCGCTGTTCGCTGTTCGCTGTTCGCTGTTCGCTGTTCGCTGTTCGCTGTTCGCTGTTCGCTGTTCGCTGTTCGCTGTTCGCTGTTCGCTGTTCGCTGTTCGCTGTTCGCTGTTCGTGTTCGTGTTCGTGTTCGTGTACGTGTTCGTGTTCGTGTTTGAATTTTAATTTGAATTTGAACTTGAATTTGAATTTTAATTTGAATTTGAATTTTAATTTGAATTTGAATTACAATTTGAATTTGAATTTGATTTTGAGAGTTTGTGTTTGTGTTCATGTTCGTTTTCGTGTTCGTGTTCGTGTTCATGTTCGTGTTCGTGTTCGTGTTCGTGTTCGTGTTCGGCGTTCGGTGTTCGGTGTTCGGTGTTCGGTGTTTGCTGTTCGCTGTTCGCTGTTCGCTGTTCGCTGTTCGCTGTTCGCTGTTCGCTGTTCGCTGTTCGCTGTTCGCTGTTCGCTGTTCGCTGTTCGCTGTTCGCTGTTCGCTGTTCGCTGTTCGCTGTTCGCTGTTCGCTGTTCGCTGTTCGCTGTTCGCTGTTCGCTGTTCTATATCTACTTGAATTTGATTTTGAATATGAATTTGAATTTGAATTTGAATTTGAATTTGAATTTGAATTTGAATTTGAATTTGAATTTGAATTTGAATTTGAATTTGAATTTGAATTTGAATTTGAATTTGAATTTGAATTTGAATTTGAATTTGAATTTGAATTTGAATTTGAATTTGAATTTGAATTTGAATTTGAATTTGAATTTGAATTTGAATTTGAATTTGAATTTGAATTTGAATTTGAATTTGAATTTGAATTTGAATTTGAATTTGAATTTGAATTTGAATTTGAATTTGAATTTGAATTCAAATTCAAATTTGAATTTGAATTTGAATAACATTTCAAATAAATAACTGAATAACAATTCAAATTCAAATTCAAATTCGAATTCAAATTCAAATTCAAATTCAAATTCGAATTCAAATTCAAATTGTTATTCAAATTCAAATTCAAATTCGAACACGAACACGAACACAATCAAATTCAAATTCAAATTCAAACTCAAATTCAAATTCAAATTCAAATTCAAATTCAAATTCAAATTCAAATTCAAATTCAAATTCAAATTCAAATTCAAATTCAAATTCATATTTGAGTTTGAATTTGAATTTGAATTTGATTGTGTTCGTGTTCGTGTTCGTGTTCGAAATTCATTCACGAAATTCAAATTCAAATTCAAATTCAAATTCAAATTCAAATTCAAATTCAAATTCAAATTCATATTTGAGTTTGAATTTGAATTTGAATTTGATTGTGTTCGTGTTCGTGTTCGTGTTCGTGTTCGTGTTCGAATTTGAATTTGAATTTGAATTTGAATTTGAATTTTAATTTTAATTTTAATTTGAGCTGTTCGCTGTTCGCTGTTCGCTGTTCGCTGTTCGCTGTTCGCTGTTCGCTGTTCGCTGTTCGCTGTTCGCTGTTCGCTGTTCGCTGTTCGCTGTTCGCTGTTCGCTGTTCGCTGTTCGCTGTTCGTGTTCGTGTTCGTGTTCGTGTACGTGTTCGTGTTCGTGTTTGAATTTTAATTTGAATTTGAACTTGAATTTGAATTTTAATTTGTATTTGAATTTTAATTTGAATTTGAATTACAATTTGAATTTGAATTTGAATTTGATTTTGAGAGTTTGTGTTTGTGTTCATGTTCGTTTTCGTGTTCGTGTTCGTGTTCATGTTCGTGTTCGTGTTCGTGTTCGTGTTCGTGTTCGGCGTTCGGTGTTTGGTGTTCGGTGTTCGGTGTTTGCTGTTCGCTGTTCGCTGTTCGCTGTTCGCTGTTCGCTGTCCGCTGTTCGCTGTTCGCTGTTCGCTGTTCGCTGTTCGCTGTTCGCTGTTCGCTGTTCGCTGTTCGCTGTTCGCTGTTCGCTGTTTGCTGTTCGCTGTTCGCTGTTCGCTGTTCTATATCTACTTGAATTTGATTTTGAATATGAATTTGAATTTGAATTTGAATTTGAATTTGAATTTGAATTTGAATTTGAATTTGAATTTGAATTTGAATTTGAATTTGAATTTGAATTTGAATTTGAATTTGAATTTGAATTTGAATTTGAATTTGAATTTGAATTTGAATTTGAATTTGAATTTGAATTTGAATTTGAATTTGAATTTGAATTTGAATTTGAATTTGAATTTGAATTTGAATTTGAATTTGAATTTGAATTTGAATTTGAATTTGAATTTGAATTTGAATTTGAATTTGAATTTGAATTTGAATTTGAATTTGAATTTGAATTTGAATTTGAATTTGAATTTGAATTTGAATTTGAATTTGAATTTGAATTTGAATTCGAATTCGAATTCGAATTCGAATTCGAATTCGAATTTGAATTTGAATTTGAATTTGAATTTGAATTTGAATTTGAATTTGAATTTGAATTTGAATTCGAATTCGGAATTCGAATTCGAATTCGAATTCGAATTCGAATTTTAATTTTAATTTTAATTTTAATTTTAATTTTAATTTTAATTTTAATTTTAATTTTAATTTTAATTTTAATTTTAATTTTAATTTTAATTTTAATTTTAATTTTAATTTTAATTTGAATTTGAATTTGAATTTGAATTTGAATTTGATTTTGAGAGTTTGTGTTTGTGTTTGTGTTTGTGTTTGTGTTCGTGTTCGTGTTCGTGTTCGTGTTCGTGTTCGTGTTCGTGTTCGTGTTCGGTGTTCGCTGTTCGCTGTTCGCTGTTCGCTGTTCGCTGTTCGCTGTTCGCTGTTGAATTTGAATTTGAATTTGAATTTGAGTTTGAATTTGAATTTGAATTTGATTGTGTTCGTGTTCGTGTTCGAATTTGAATTTGAATTTGAATAACAATTTGAATTTGAATTCGAATTTGAATTTGAATTTGAATTTGAATTCGAATTCGAATTTGAATTTGAATTTGAATTTGAATTTGAATTTGAATTTGAATTTGAATTTGAATTTGAATTTGAATTTGAATTTGAATTTGAATTTGAATTTGAATTTGAATTTTAATTTGATTGTGTTCGTGTTGGTGTTCGTGTTCGCTGTTCGCTGTTCGCTGTTCGCTGTTCGCTGTTCGCTGTTCGCTGTTCGCTGTTCGCTGTTCGCTGTTCGCTGTTGAATTTGAATTTGAATTAGAATTTGAATTTGAGTTTGAATTTGAATTTGAATTTGATTGTGTTCGTGTTCGTGTTCGTGTTCGTGTTCGTGTTCGTGTTCGTGTTCGTGTTCGAATTTGAATTTGAATTTGAATTTGAATTTGAATTTTAATTTTAATTTGAGCTGTTCGCTGTTTGCTGTTCGCTGTTCGCTGTTCGCTGTTCGCTGTTCGCTGTTCGCTGTTCGCTGTTCGCTGTTCGCTGTTCGCTGTTCGCTGTTCGCTGTTCGCTGTTCGCTGTTCGCTGTTCGCTGTTCGCTGTTCGCTGTTCGCTGTTCGCTGTTGAATTTGAATTTGAATTTGAATTTGAATTTGAGTTTGAATTTGAATTTGAATTTGATTGTGTTCGTGTTCGTGTTCGTGTTCGTGTTCGTGTTCGTGTTCGAATTTGAATTTGAATTTGAATTTGAATTTTAATTTTAATTTTAATTTGAGCTGTTCGCTGTTCGCTGTTCGCTGTTCGCTGTTCGCTGTTCGCTGTTCGCTGTTCGCTGTTCGCTGTTCGCTGTTCGCTGTTCGCTGTTCGCTGTTCGCTGTTCGCTGTTCGTGTTCGTGTTCGTGTTCGTGTTCGTGTTCGTGTTCGTGTTCGTGTTCGTGTTTGAATTTTAATTTGAATTTGAACTTGAATTTGAATTTTAATTTGAATTTGAATTTTAATTTGAATTTGAATTACAATTTGAATTTGAATTTGAATTTGATTTTGAGAGTTTGTGTTTGTGTTCATGTTCGTTTTCGTGTTCGTGTTCGTGTTCATGTTCGTGTTCGTGTTCGTGTTCGTGTTCGTGTTCGGCGTTCGGTGTTCGGTGTTCGGTGTTCGGTGTTTGCTGTTCGCTGTTCGCTGTTCGCTGTTCGCTGTTCGCTGTTCGCTGTTCGCTGTTCGCTGTTCGCTGTTCGCTGTTCGCTGTTCGCTGTTCGCTGTTCGCTGTTCGCTGTTCGCTGTTCGCTGTTCGCTGTTCGCTGTTCGCTGTTCGCTGTTCGCTGTTCGCTGTTCGCTGTTTGCTGTTCGCTGTTCGCTGTTCGCTGTTCTATATCTACTTGAATTTGATTTTGAATATGAATTTGAATTTGAATTTGAATTTGAATTTGAATTTGAATTTGAATTTGAATTTGAATTTGAATTTGAATTTGAATTTGAATTTGAATTTGAATTTGAATTTGAATTTGAATTTGAATTTGAATTTGAATTTGAATTTGAATTTGAATTTGAATTTGAATTTGAATTTGAATTTGAATTTGAATTTGAATTTGAATTTGAATTTGAATTTGAATTTGAATTTGAATTTGAATTTGAATTTGAATTTGAATTTGAATTTGAATTTGAATTTGAATTTGAATTTGAATTTGAATTTGAATTTGAATTTGAATTTGAATTTGAATTTGAATTTGAATTTGAATTTGAATTTGAATTTGAATTTGAATTTGAATTTGAATTTGAATTTGAATTTGAATTTGAATTTGAATTTGAATTTGAATTTGAATTTGAATTTGAATTTGAATTTGAATTTGAATTTGAATTTGAATTTGAATTTGAATTTGAATTTGAATTTGAATTTGAATTTGAATTTGAATTTGAATTTGAATTTGAATTTGAATTTGAATTTGAATTTGAATTTGAATTTGAATTTGAATTTGAATTTGAATTTGAATTTGAATTTGAATTTGAATTTGAATTTGAATTTGAATTTGAATTTGAATTTGAATTTGAATTTGAATTTGAATTTGAATTTTAATTTGATTGTGTTCGTGTTCGTGTTCGTGTTCGCTGTTCGCTGTTCGCTGTTCGCTGTTCGCTGTTCGCTGTTCGCTGTTCGCTGTTGAATTTGAATTTGAATTTGAATTTGAGTTTGAATTTGAATTTGAATTTGATTGTGTTCGTGTTCGTGTTCGTGTTCGTGTTCGTGTTCGTGTTCGTGTTCGAATTTGAATTTGAATTTGAATTTGAATTTGAATTTGAATTTGAATTTGAATTTGAATTTGAATTTGAATTTGAATTTTAATTTGAGCTGTTCGCTGTTCGCTGTTCGCTGTTCGCTGTTCGCTGTTCGCTGTTCGCTGTTCGCTGTTCGCTGTTCGCTGTTCGCTGTTCGCTGTTCGCTGTTCGCTGTTCGCTGTTCGCTGTTCGCTGTTCGCTGTTCGCTGTTCGCTGTTCGCTGTTCGCTGTTCGCTGTTGAATTTGAATTTGAATTTGAATTTGAATTTGAGTTTGAATTTGAATTTGAATTTGATTGTGTTCGTGTTCGTGTTCGTGTTCGTGTTCGTGTTCGTGTTCGTGTTCGAATTTGAATTTGAATTTGAATTTGAATTTGAATTTTAATTTTAATTTGAGCTGTTCGCTGTTCGCTGTTCGCTGTTCGCTGTTCGCTGTTCGCTGTTCGCTGTTCGCTGTTCGCTGTTCGCTGTTCGCTGTTCGCTGTTCGCTGTTCGCTGTTCGCTGTTCGTGTTCGTGTTCGTGTTCGTGTACGTGTTCGTGTTCGTGTTTGAATTTTAATTTGAATTTGAACTTGAATTTGAATTTTAATTTGTATTTGAATTTTAATTTGAATTTGAATTACAATTTGAATTTGAATTTGAATTTGATTTTGAGAGTTTGTGTTTGTGTTCATGTTCGTTTTCGTGTTCGTGTTCGTGTTCATGTTCGTGTTCGTGTTCGTGTTCGTGTTCGTGTTCGGCGTTCGGTGTTCGGTGTTCGGTGTTCGGTGTTTGCTGTTCGCTGTTCGCTGTTCGCTGTTCGCTGTTCGCTGTCCGCTGTTCGCTGTTCGCTGTTCGCTGTTCGCTGTTCGCTGTTCGCTGTTCGCTGTTCGCTGTTCGCTGT
Organism: Colias eurytheme; assembly: GCF_061535395.1. NCBI lineage: Eukaryota > Metazoa > Arthropoda > Insecta > Lepidoptera > Pieridae > Colias > Colias eurytheme. The sequence goes on along the minus strand of NC_142999.1, from coordinate 2,522,484 downwards.
TCGCTGTTCGCTGTTTGCTGTTCGCTGTTCGCTGTTCGCTGTTCTATATCTACTTGAATTTGATTTTGAATATGAATTTGAATTTGAATTTGAATTTGAATTTGAATTTGAATTTGAATTTGAATTTGAATTTGAATTTGAATTTGAATTTGAATTTGAATTTGAATTTGAATTTGAATTTGAATTTGAATTTGAATTTGAATTTGAATTTGAATTTGAATTTGAATTTGAATTTGAATTTGAATTTGAATTTGAATTTGAATTTGAATTTGAATTTGAATTTGAATTTGAATTTGAATTTGAATTTGAATTTGAATTTGAATTTGAATTTGAATTTGAATTTGAATTTGAATTTTAATTTTAATTTTAATTTTAATTTTAATTTTAATTTTAATTTTAATTTTAATTTTAATTTTAATTTTAATTTTAATTTTAATTTTAATTTTAATTTTAATTTTAATTTTAATTTTAATTTTAATTTTAATTTGAATTTGAATTTGAATTTGAATTTGAATTTGAATTTGAATTTGATTTTGAGAGTTTGTGTTTGTGTTTGTGTTTGTGTTCGTGTTCGTGTTCGTGTTCGTGTTCGTGTTCGTGTTCGTGTTCGGTGTTCGCTGTTCGCTGTTCGCTGTTCGCTGTTCGCTGTTCGCTGTTCGCTGTTCGCATTTCACTGTTCGCTGTTCGCTGTTCGCTGTTCGCTGTTCGCTGTTCGCTGTTCGCTGTTCGCTGTTCGCTGTTCGCGGATCGCTGTTCGCTGTTCGCTGTTCGCTGTTCGCTGTTCGCTGTTCGCTGTTCGCTGTTCGCTGTTCGCTGTTGAATTTGAATTTGAATTTGAATTTGAGTTTGAATTTGAATTTGAATTTGATTGTGTTCGTGTTCGTGTTCGAATTTGAATTTGAATTTGAATAACAATTTGAATTTGAATTCGAATTTGAATTTGAATTTGAATTTGAATTTGAATTCGAATTTGAATTTGAATTTGAATTTGAATTTGAATTTGAATTTGAATTTGAATTTGAATTTGAATTTGAATTTGAATTTGAATTTGAATTTGAATTTGAATTTGAATTTGAATTTGAATTTGAATTTGAATTTGAATTTTAATTTGATTGTGTTCGTGTTCGTGTTCGTGTTCGCTGTTCGCTGTTCGCTGTTCGCTGTTCGCTGTTCGCTGTTCGCTGTTCGCTGTTCGCTGTTCGCTGTTCGCTGTTCGCTGTTCGCTGTTGAATTTGAATTTGAATTTGAATTTGAATTTGAGTTTGAATTTGAATTTGAATTTGATTGTGTTCGTGTTCGTGTTCGTGTTCGTGTTCGTGTTCGTGTTCGTGTTCGAATTTGAATTTGAATTTGAATTTGAATTTGAATTTTAATTTTAATTTGAGCTGTTTGCTGTTCGCTGTTCGCTGTTCGCTGTTCGCTGTTCGCTGTTCGCTGTTCGCTGTTCGCTGTTCGCTGTTCGCTGTTCGCTGTTCGCTGTTCGCTGTTCGCTGTTCGCTGTTCGCTGTTCGCTGTTGAATTTGAATTTGAATTTGAATTTGAATTTGAGTTTGAATTTGAATTTGAATTTGATTGTGTTCGTGTTCGTGTTCGTGTTCGTGTTCGTGTTCGTGTTCGTGTTCGAATTTGAATTTGAATTTGAATTTGAATTTTAATTTTAATTTTAATTTGAGCTGTTCGCTGTTCGCTGTTCGCTGTTCGCTGTTCGCTGTTCGCTGTTCGCTGTTCGCTGTTCGCTGTTCGCTGTTCGCTGTTCGCTGTTCGCTGTTCGCTGTTCGCTGTTCGCTGTTCGCTGTTCGTGTTCGTGTTCGTGTTCGTGTACGTGTTCGTGTTCGTGTTTGAATTTTAATTTGAATTTGAACTTGAATTTGAATTTTAATTTGAATTTGAATTTTAATTTGAATTTGAATTACAATTTGAATTTGAATTTGAATTTGATTTTGAGAGTTTGTGTTTGTGTTCATGTTCGTTTTCGTGTTCGTGTTCGTGTTCATGTTCGTGTTCGTGTTCGTGTTCGTGTTCGTGTTCGGCGTTCGGTGTTCGGTGTTCGGTGTTCGGTGTTTGCTGTTCGCTGTTCGCTGTTCGCTGTTCGCTGTTCGCTGTTCGCTGTTCGCTGTTCGCTGTTCGCTGTTCGCTGTTCGCTGTTCGCTGTTCGCTGTTCGCTGTTCGCTGTTCGCTGTTCGCTGTTCGCTGTTCGCTGTTCGCTGTTCGCTGTTCGCTGTTCGCTGTTCGCTGTTCTATATCTACTTGAATTTGATTTTGAATATGAATTTGAATTTGAATTTGAATTTGAATTTGAATTTGAATTTGAATTTGAATTTGAATTTGAATTTGAATTTGAATTTGAATTTGAATTTGAATTTGAATTTGAATTTGAATTTGAATTTGAATTTGAATTTGAATTTGAATTTGAATTTGAATTTGAATTTGAATTTGAATTTGAATTTGAATTTGAATTTGAATTTGAATTTGAATTTGAATTTGAATTTGAATTTGAATTTGAATTTGAATTTGAATTTGAATTTGAATTTGAATTTGAATTTGAATTTGAATTTGAATTTGAATTTGAATTTGAATTTGAATTTGAATTTGAATTTGAATTTGAATTTGAATTTGAATTTGAATTTGAATTTGAATTTGAATTTGAATTTGAATTTGAATTTGAATTTGAATTTGAATTTGAATTTGAATTTGAATTTGAATTTGAATTTGAATTTGAATTTGAATTTGAATTTGAATTTGAATTTGAATTTGAATTTGAATTTGAATTTGAATTTGAATTTGAATTTGAATTTGAATTTGAATTTGAATTTGAATTTGAATTTGAATTTGAATTTGAATTTGAATTTGAATTTGAATTTGAATTTGAATTTGAATTACAATTTGAATTTGAATTTGAATTTGATTTTGAGAGTTTGTGTTTGTGTTTGTGTTTGTGTTCGTGTTCGTGTTCGTGTTCGGTGTTCGGTGTTCGGTGTTCGGTGTTCGGTGTTCGGTGTTCGGTGTTCGCTGTTCGCTGTTCGCTGTTCGTGTTCGTGTTCGTGTTCGCTGTTCGCTGTTCGCTGTTCGCTGTTCGCTGTTCGCTGTTCGCTGTTCGCTGTTCGCTGTTCGCTGTTCGTGTTCGTGTTCGTGTTCGCTGTTCGCTGTTCGCTGTTCGCTGTTCGCTGTTCGCTGTTCGCTGTTCGCTGTTCGCTGTTCGCTGTTCGCTGTTCGCTGTTCGCTGTTCGCTGTTCGCTTTTCGCTGTTCGCTGTTCGCTGTTCGCTGTTCGCTGTTCGCTGTTCGCTGTTCGCTGTTCGCTGTTCGCTGTTCGCTGATCGCTGTTCGCTGTTCGCTGTTCGCTGTTCGCTGTTCGCTGTTCGCTGTTCGCTGTTCTCTGTTCGCTGTTCGCTGTTCGCTGTTCGCTGTTCTATATCTACTTGAATTTGATTTTGAATTTGAATTTGAATATGTTCTATATCTATTTGAATTTGAATTTGAATTTGAATTTGAATTTGAATTTGAATTTGAATTTGAATTTGAATTTGAATTTGAATTTGAATTTGAATTTGAATTTGAATTTGAATTTGAATTTGAATTTGAATTTGAATTTGAATTTGAATTTGAATTTGAATTTGAATTTGAATTTGAATTTGAATTTGAATTTGAATTTGAATTTGAATTTGAATTTGAATTTGAATTTGAATTTGAATTTGAATTTGAATTTGAATTTGAATTTGAATTTGAATTTGAATTTGAATTACAATTTGAATTTGAATTTGAATTTGATTTTGAGAGTTTGTGTTTGTGTTTGTGTTTGTGTTCGTGTTCGTGTTCGTGTTCGGTGTTTGGTGTTCGGTGTTCGGTGTTCGGTGTTCGGTGTTCGCTGTTCGCTGTTCGCTGTTCGTGTTCGTGTTCGTGTTCGCTGTTCGCTGTTCGCTGTTCGCTGTTCGCTGTTCGCTGTTCGCTGTTCGCTGTTCGTGTTCGTGTTCGTGTTCGCTGTTCGCTGTTCGCTGTTCGCTGTTCGCTGTTCGCTGTTCGCTGTTCGCTGTTCGCTGTTCGCTGTTCGCTGTTCGCTGTTCGCTGTTCGCTGTTCGCTGTTCGCTTTTCGCTGTTCGCTGTTCGCTGTTCGCTGTTCGCTGTTCGCTGTTCGCTGTTCGCTGTTCGCTGTTCGCTGTTCGCTGATCGCTGTTCGCTGTTCGCTGTTCGCTGTTCGCTGTTCGCTGTTCGCTGTTCGCTGTTCTCTGTTCGCTGTTCGCTGTTCGCTGTTCGCTGTTCTATATCTACTTGAATTTGATTTTGAATTTGAATTTGAATATGTTCTATATCTATTTGAATTTGAATTTGAATTTGAATTTGAATTTGAATTTGAATTTGAATTTGAATTTGAATTTGAATTTGAATTTGAATTTGAATTTGAATTTGAATTTGAATTTGAATTTGAATTTGAATTTGAATTTGAATTTGAATTTGAATTTGAATTTGAATTTGAATTTGAATTTGAATTTGAATTTGAATTTGAATTTGAATTTGAATTTGAATTTGAGTTTGAATTTGAATTTGAATTTGATTGTGTTCGTGTTCGTGTTCGTGTTCGTGTTCGTGTTCGTGTTCGTGTTCGAATTTGAATTTGAATTTGAATTTGAATTTGAATTTTAATTTTAATTTGAGCTGTTCGCTGTTCGCTGTTCGCTGTTCGCTGTTCGCTGTTCGCTGTTCGCTGTTCGCTGTTCGCTGTTCGCTGTTCGCTGTTCGCTGTTCGCTGTTCGCTGTTCGCTGTTCGTGTTCGTGTTCGTGTTCGTGTACGTGTTCGTGTTCGTGTTTGAATTTTAATTTGAATTTGAACTTGAATTTGAATTTTAATTTGTATTTGAATTTTAATTTGAATTTGAATTACAATTTGAATTTGAATTTGAATTTGATTTTGAGAGTTTGTGTTTGTGTTCATGTTCGTTTTCGTGTTCGTGTTCGTGTTCATGTTCGTGTTCGTGTTCGTGTTCGTGTTCGTGTTCGGCGTTCGGTGTTCGGTGTTCGGTGTTCGGTGTTTGCTGTTCGCTGTTCGCTGTTCGCTGTTCGCTGTTCGCTGTCCGCTGTTCGCTGTTCGCTGTTCGCTGTTCGCTGTTCGCTGTTCGCTGTTCGCTGTTCGCTGTTCGCTGTTCGCTGTTCGCTGTTTGCTGTTCGCTGTTCGCTGTTCGCTGTTCTATATCTACTTGAATTTGATTTTGAATATGAATTTGAATTTGAATTTGAATTTGAATTTGAATTTGAATTTGAATTTGAATTTGAATTTGAATTTGAATTTGAATTTGAATTTGAATTTGAATTTGAATTTGAATTTGAATTTGAATTTGAATTTGAATTTGAATTTGAATTTGAATTTGAATTTGAATTTGAATTTGAATTTGAATTTGAATTTGAATTTGAATTTGAATTTGAATTTGAATTTGAATTTGAATTTGAATTTGAATTTGAATTTGAATTTGAATTTGAATTTGAATTTTAATTTTAATTTTAATTTTAATTTTAATTTTAATTTTAATTTTAATTTTAATTTTAATTTTAATTTTAATTTTAATTTTAATTTTAATTTTAATTTTAATTTTAATTTTAATTTTAATTTTAATTTTAATTTGAATTTGAATTTGAATTTGAATTTGAATTTGAATTTGAATTTGATTTTGAGAGTTTGTGTTTGTGTTTGTGTTTGTGTTCGTGTTCGTGTTCGTGTTCGTGTTCGTGTTCGTGTTCGTGTTCGGTGTTCGCTGTTCGCTGTTCGCTGTTCGCTGTTCGCTGTTCGCTGTTCGCTGTTCGCATTTCACTGTTCGCTGTTCGCTGTTCGCTGTTCGCTGTTCGCTGTTCGCTGTTCGCTGTTCGCTGTTCGCTGTTCGCGGATCGCTGTTCGCTGTTCGCTGTTCGCTGTTCGCTGTTCGCTGTTCGCTGTTCGCTGTTCGCTGTTCGCTGTTGAATTTGAATTTGAATTTGAATTTGAGTTTGAATTTGAATTTGAATTTGATTGTGTTCGTGTTCGTGTTCGAATTTGAATTTGAATTTGAATAACAATTTGAATTTGAATTCGAATTTGAATTTGAATTTGAATTTGAATTTGAATTCGAATTTGAATTTGAATTTGAATTTGAATTTGAATTTGAATTTGAATTTGAATTTGAATTTGAATTTGAATTTGAATTTGAATTTGAATTTGAATTTGAATTTGAATTTGAATTTGAATTTGAATTTGAATTTGAATTTGAATTTTAATTTGATTGTGTTCGTGTTCGTGTTCGTGTTCGCTGTTCGCTGTTCGCTGTTCGCTGTTCGCTGTTCGCTGTTCGCTGTTCGCTGTTCGCTGTTCGCTGTTCGCTGTTCGCTGTTCGCTGTTGAATTTGAATTTGAATTTGAATTTGAATTTGAGTTTGAATTTGAATTTGAATTTGATTGTGTTCGTGTTCGTGTTCGTGTTCGTGTTCGTGTTCGTGTTCGTGTTCGAATTTGAATTTGAATTTGAATTTGAATTTGAATTTTAATTTTAATTTGAGCTGTTTGCTGTTCGCTGTTCGCTGTTCGCTGTTCGCTGTTCGCTGTTCGCTGTTCGCTGTTCGCTGTTCGCTGTTCGCTGTTCGCTGTTCGCTGTTCGCTGTTCGCTGTTCGCTGTTCGCTGTTCGCTGTTGAATTTGAATTTGAATTTGAATTTGAATTTGAGTTTGAATTTGAATTTGAATTTGATTGTGTTCGTGTTCGTGTTCGTGTTCGTGTTCGTGTTCGTGTTCGTGTTCGAATTTGAATTTGAATTTGAATTTGAATTTTAATTTTAATTTTAATTTGAGCTGTTCGCTGTTCGCTGTTCGCTGTTCGCTGTTCGCTGTTCGCTGTTCGCTGTTCGCTGTTCGCTGTTCGCTGTTCGCTGTTCGCTGTTCGCTGTTCGCTGTTCGCTGTTCGCTGTTCGCTGTTCGTGTTCGTGTTCGTGTTCGTGTACGTGTTCGTGTTCGTGTTTGAATTTTAATTTGAATTTGAACTTGAATTTGAATTTTAATTTGAATTTGAATTTTAATTTGAATTTGAATTACAATTTGAATTTGAATTTGAATTTGATTTTGAGAGTTTGTGTTTGTGTTCATGTTCGTTTTCGTGTTCGTGTTCGTGTTCATGTTCGTGTTCGTGTTCGTGTTCGTGTTCGTGTTCGGCGTTCGGTGTTCGGTGTTCGGTGTTCGGTGTTTGCTGTTCGCTGTTCGCTGTTCGCTGTTCGCTGTTCGCTGTTCGCTGTTCGCTGTTCGCTGTTCGCTGTTCGCTGTTCGCTGTTCGCTGTTCGCTGTTCGCTGTTCGCTGTTCGCTGTTCGCTGTTCGCTGTTCGCTGTTCGCTGTTCGCTGTTCGCTGTTCGCTGTTCGCTGTTCGCTGTTCTATATCTACTTGAATTTGATTTTGAATATGAATTTGAATTTGAATTTGAATTTGAATTTGAATTTGAATTTGAATTTGAATTTGAATTTGAATTTGAATTTGAATTTGAATTTGAATTTGAATTTGAATTTGAATTTGAATTTGAATTTGAATTTGAATTTGAATTTGAATTTGAATTTGAATTTGAATTTGAATTTGAATTTGAATTTGAATTTGAATTTGAATTTGAATTTGAATTTGAATTTGAATTTGAATTTGAATTTGAATTTGAATTTGAATTTGAATTTGAATTTGAATTTGAATTTGAATTTGAATTTGAATTTGAATTTGAATTTGAATTTGAATTTGAATTTGAATTTGAATTTGAATTTGAATTTGAATTTGAATTTGAATTTGAATTTGAATTTGAATTTGAATTTGAATTTGAATTTGAATTTGAATTTGAATTTGAATTTGAATTTGAATTTGAATTTGAATTTGAATTTGAATTTGAATTTGAATTTGAATTTGAATTTGAATTTGAATTTGAATTTGAATTTGAATTTGAATTTGAATTTGAATTTGAATTTGAATTTGAATTTGAATTTGAATTTGAATTTGAATTTGAATTTGAATTTGAATTACAATTTGAATTTGAATTTGAATTTGATTTTGAGAGTTTGTGTTTGTGTTTGTGTTTGTGTTCGTGTTCGTGTTCGTGTTCGGTGTTCGGTGTTCGGTGTTCGGTGTTCGGTGTTCGGTGTTCGGTGTTCGCTGTTCGCTGTTCGCTGTTCGTGTTCGTGTTCGTGTTCGCTGTTCGCTGTTCGCTGTTCGCTGTTCGCTGTTCGCTGTTCGCTGTTCTATATCTACTTGAATTTGATTTTGAATTTGAATTTGAATATGTTCTATATCTATTTGAATTTGAATTTGAATTTGAATTTGAATTTGAATTTGAATTTGAATTTGAATTTGAATTTGAATTTGAATTTGAATTTGAATTTGAATTTGAATTTGAATTTGAATTTGAATTTGAATTTGAATTTGAATTTGAATTTGAATTTGAATTTGAATTTGAATTTGAATTTGAATTTGAATTTGAATTTGAATTTGAATTTGAATTTGAATTTGAATTTGAGTTTGAATTTGAATTTGAATTTGATTGTGTTCGTGTTCGTGTTCGTGTTCGTGTTCGTGTTCGTGTTCGTGTTCGAATTTGAATTTGAATTTGAATTTGAATTTGAATTTTAATTTTAATTTGAGCTGTTCGCTGTTCGCTGTTCGCTGTTCGCTGTTCGCTGTTCGCTGTTCGCTGTTCGCTGTTCGCTGTTCGCTGTTCGCTGTTCGCTGTTCGCTGTTCGCTGTTCGCTGTTCGTGTTCGTGTTCGTGTTCGTGTACGTGTTCGTGTTCGTGTTTGAATTTTAATTTGAATTTGAACTTGAATTTGAATTTTAATTTGTATTTGAATTTTAATTTGAATTTGAATTACAATTTGAATTTGAATTTGAATTTGATTTTGAGAGTTTGTGTTTGTGTTCATGTTCGTTTTCGTGTTCGTGTTCGTGTTCATGTTCGTGTTCGTGTTCGTGTTCGTGTTCGTGTTCGGCGTTCGGTGTTCGGTGTTCGGTGTTCGGTGTTTGCTGTTCGCTGTTCGCTGTTCGCTGTTCGCTGTTCGCTGTCCGCTGTTCGCTGTTCGCTGTTCGCTGTTCGCTGTTCGCTGTTCGCTGTTCGCTGTTCGCTGTTCGCTGTTCGCTGTTCGCTGTTTGCTGTTCGCTGTTCGCTGTTCGCTGTTCTATATCTACTTGAATTTGATTTTGAATATGAATTTGAATTTGAATTTGAATTTGAATTTGAATTTGAATTTGAATTTGAATTTGAATTTGAATTTGAATTTGAATTTGAATTTGAATTTGAATTTGAATTTGAATTTGAATTTGAATTTGAATTTGAATTTGAATTTGAATTTGAATTTGAATTTGAATTTGAATTTGAATTTGAATTTGAATTTGAATTTGAATTTGAATTTGAATTTGAATTTGAATTTGAATTTGAATTTGAATTTGAATTTGAATTTGAATTTGAATTTGAATTTTAATTTTAATTTTAATTTTAATTTTAATTTTAATTTTAATTTTAATTTTAATTTTAATTTTAATTTTAATTTTAATTTTAATTTTAATTTTAATTTTAATTTTAATTTTAATTTTAATTTTAATTTTAATTTTAATTTTAATTTGAATTTGAATTTGAATTTGAATTTGAATTTGAATTTGAATTTGATTTTGAGAGTTTGTGTTTGTGTTTGTGTTTGTGTTCGTGTTCGTGTTCGTGTTCGTGTTCGTGTTCGTGTTCGTGTTCGGTGTTCGCTGTTCGCTGTTCGCTGTTCGCTGTTCGCTGTTCGCTGTTCGCTGTTCGCATTTCACTGTTCGCTGTTCGCTGTTCGCTGTTCGCTGTTCGCTGTTCGCTGTTCGCTGTTCGCTGTTCGCTGTTCGCGGATCGCTGTTCGCTGTTCGCTGTTCGCTGTTCGCTGTTCGCTGTTCGCTGTTCGCTGTTCGCTGTTCGCTGTTGAATTTGAATTTGAATTTGAATTTGAGTTTGAATTTGAATTTGAATTTGATTGTGTTCGTGTTCGTGTTCGAATTTGAATTTGAATTTGAATAACAATTTGAATTTGAATTCGAATTTGAATTTGAATTTGAATTTGAATTTGAATTCGAATTTGAATTTGAATTTGAATTTGAATTTGAATTTGAATTTGAATTTGAATTTGAATTTGAATTTGAATTTGAATTTGAATTTGAATTTGAATTTGAATTTGAATTTGAATTTGAATTTGAATTTGAATTTGAATTTGAATTTTAATTTGATTGTGTTCGTGTTCGTGTTCGTGTTCGCTGTTCGCTGTTCGCTGTTCGCTGTTCGCTGTTCGCTGTTCGCTGTTCGCTGTTCGCTGTTCGCTGTTCGCTGTTCGCTGTTCGCTGTTGAATTTGAATTTGAATTTGAATTTGAATTTGAGTTTGAATTTGAATTTGAATTTGATTGTGTTCGTGTTCGTGTTCGTGTTCGTGTTCGTGTTCGTGTTCGTGTTCGAATTTGAATTTGAATTTGAATTTGAATTTGAATTTTAATTTTAATTTGAGCTGTTTGCTGTTCGCTGTTCGCTGTTCGCTGTTCGCTGTTCGCTGTTCGCTGTTCGCTGTTCGCTGTTCGCTGTTCGCTGTTCGCTGTTCGCTGTTCGCTGTTCGCTGTTCGCTGTTCGCTGTTCGCTGTTGAATTTGAATTTGAATTTGAATTTGAATTTGAGTTTGAATTTGAATTTGAATTTGATTGTGTTCGTGTTCGTGTTCGTGTTCGTGTTCGTGTTCGTGTTCGTGTTCGAATTTGAATTTGAATTTGAATTTGAATTTTAATTTTAATTTTAATTTGAGCTGTTCGCTGTTCGCTGTTCGCTGTTCGCTGTTCGCTGTTCGCTGTTCGCTGTTCGCTGTTCGCTGTTCGCTGTTCGCTGTTCGCTGTTCGCTGTTCGCTGTTCGCTGTTCGCTGTTCGCTGTTCGTGTTCGTGTTCGTGTTCGTGTACGTGTTCGTGTTCGTGTTTGAATTTTAATTTGAATTTGAACTTGAATTTGAATTTTAATTTGAATTTGAATTTTAATTTGAATTTGAATTACAATTTGAATTTGAATTTGAATTTGATTTTGAGAGTTTGTGTTTGTGTTCATGTTCGTTTTCGTGTTCGTGTTCGTGTTCATGTTCGTGTTCGTGTTCGTGTTCGTGTTCGTGTTCGGCGTTCGGTGTTCGGTGTTCGGTGTTCGGTGTTTGCTGTTCGCTGTTCGCTGTTCGCTGTTCGCTGTTCGCTGTTCGCTGTTCGCTGTTCGCTGTTCGCTGTTCGCTGTTCGCTGTTCGCTGTTCGCTGTTCGCTGTTCGCTGTTCGCTGTTCGCTGTTCGCTGTTCGCTGTTCGCTGTTCGCTGTTCGCTGTTCGCTGTTCGCTGTTCGCTGTTCTATATCTACTTGAATTTGATTTTGAATATGAATTTGAATTTGAATTTGAATTTGAATTTGAATTTGAATTTGAATTTGAATTTGAATTTGAATTTGAATTTGAATTTGAATTTGAATTTGAATTTGAATTTGAATTTGAATTTGAATTTGAATTTGAATTTGAATTTGAATTTGAATTTGAATTTGAATTTGAATTTGAATTTGAATTTGAATTTGAATTTGAATTTGAATTTGAATTTGAATTTGAATTTGAATTTGAATTTGAATTTGAATTTGAATTTGAATTTGAATTTGAATTTGAATTTGAATTTGAATTTGAATTTGAATTTGAATTTGAATTTGAATTTGAATTTGAATTTGAATTTGAATTTGAATTTGAATTTGAATTTGAATTTGAATTTGAATTTGAATTTGAATTTGAATTTGAATTTGAATTTGAATTTGAATTTGAATTTGAATTTGAATTTGAATTTGAATTTGAATTTGAATTTGAATTTGAATTTGAATTTGAATTTGAATTTGAATTTGAATTTGAATTTGAATTTGAATTTGAATTTGAATTTGAATTTGAATTTGAATTTGAATTTGAATTTGAATTTGAATTTGAATTTGAATTTGAATTTGAATTACAATTTGAATTTGAATTTGAATTTGATTTTGAGAGTTTGTGTTTGTGTTTGTGTTTGTGTTCGTGTTCGTGTTCGTGTTCGGTGTTCGGTGTTCGGTGTTCGGTGTTCGGTGTTCGGTGTTCGGTGTTCGCTGTTCGCTGTTCGCTGTTCGTGTTCGTGTTCGTGTTCGCTGTTCGCTGTTCGCTGTTCGCTGTTCGCTGTTCGCTGTTCGCTGTTCGCTGTTCGCTGTTCGCTGTTCGTGTTCGTGTTCGTGTTCGCTGTTCGCTGTTCGCTGTTCGCTGTTCGCTGTTCGCTGTTCGCTGTTCGCTGTTCGCTGTTCGCTGTTCGCTGTTCGCTGTTCGCTGTTCGCTGTTCGCTTTTCGCTGTTCGCTGTTCGCTGTTCGCTGTTCGCTGTTCGCTGTTCGCTGTTCGCTGTTCGCTGTTCGCTGTTCGCTGATCGCTGTTCGCTGTTCGCTGTTCGCTGTTCGCTGTTCGCTGTTCGCTGTTCGCTGTTCTCTGTTCGCTGTTCGCTGTTCGCTGTTCGCTGTTCTATATCTACTTGAATTTGATTTTGAATTTGAATTTGAATATGTTCTATATCTATTTGAATTTGAATTTGAATTTGAATTTGAATTTGAATTTGAATTTGAATTTGAATTTGAATTTGAATTTGAATTTGAATTTGAATTTGAATTTGAATTTGAATTTGAATTTGAATTTGAATTTGAATTTGAATTTGAATTTGAATTTGAATTTGAATTTGAATTTGAATTTGAATTTGAATTTGAATTTGAATTTGAATTTGAATTTGAATTTGAATTTGAATTTGAATTTGAATTTGAATTTGAATTTGAATTTGAATTTGAATTTGAATTTGAATTTGAATTTGAATTACAATTTGAATTTGAATTTGAATTTGATTTTGAGAGTTTGTGTTTGTGTTTGTGTTTGTGTTCGTGTTCGTGTTCGTGTTCGGTGTTTGGTGTTCGGTGTTCGGTGTTCGGTGTTCGGTGTTCGCTGTTCGCTGTTCGCTGTTCGTGTTCGTGTTCGTGTTCGCTGTTCGCTGTTCGCTGTTCGCTGTTCGCTGTTCGCTGTTCGCTGTTCGCTGTTCGTGTTCGTGTTCGTGTTCGCTGTTCGCTGTTCGCTGTTCGCTGTTCGCTGTTCGCTGTTCGCTGTTCGCTGTTCGCTGTTCGCTGTTCGCTGTTCGCTGTTCGCTGTTCGCTGTTCGCTGTTCGCTTTTCGCTGTTCGCTGTTCGCTGTTCGCTGTTCGCTGTTCGCTGTTCGCTGTTCGCTGTTCGCTGTTCGCTGTTCGCTGATCGCTGTTCGCTGTTCGCTGTTCGCTGTTCGCTGTTCGCTGTTCGCTGTTCGCTGTTCTCTGTTCGCTGTTCGCTGTTCGCTGTTCGCTGTTCTATATCTACTTGAATTTGATTTTGAATTTGAATTTGAATATGTTCTATATCTATTTGAATTTGAATTTGAATTTGAATTTGAATTTGAATTTGAATTTGAATTTGAATTTGAATTTGAATTTGAATTTGAATTTGAATTTGAATTTGAATTTGAATTTGAATTTGAATTTGAATTTGAATTTGAATTTGAATTTGAATTTGAATTTGAATTTGAATTTGAATTTGAATTTGAATTTGAATTTGAATTTGAATTTGAATTTGAATTTGAATTTGAATTTGAATTTGAATTTGAATTTGAATTTGAATTTGAATTTGAATTTGAATTTGAATTTGAATTTGAATTTGAATTTGAATTTGAATTTGAATTTGAATTTGAATTTGAATTTGAATTTGAATTTGAATTTGAATTTGAATTTGAATTTGAATTTGAATTTGAATTTGAATTTGAATTTGAATTTGAATTTGAATTTGAATTTGAATTTGAATTTGAATTTGAATTTGAATTTGAATTTGAATTTGAATTTGAATTTGAATTTGAATTTGAATTTGAATTTGAATTTGAATTTGAATTTGAATTTGAATTTGAATTTGAATTTGAATTTGAATTTGAATTTGAATTTGAATTTGAATTTGAATTTGAATTTGAATTTGAATTTGAATTTGAATTTGAATTTGAATTTGAATTTGAATTTGAATTTGAATTTGAATTTGAATTTGAATTTGAATTTGAATTTGAATTTGAATTTGAATTTGAATTTGAATTTGAATTTGAATTTGAATTTGAATTTGAATTTGAATTTGAATTTGAATTTGAATTTGAATTTGAATTTGAATTTGATTTTGAGAGTTTGTGTTTGTGTTTGTGTTTGTGTTTGTGTTCGTGTTCGTGTTCGTGTTCGTGTTCGTGTTCGGTGTTCGCTGTTCGCTGTTCGCTGTTCGCTGTTCGCTGTTCGCTGTTCGCTGTTCGCTGTTCGCTGTTCGCTGTTCGCTGTTCGCTGTTCGCTGTTCGCTGTTCGCTGTTCGCTGTTCGCTGTTCGCTGTTCGCTGTTCGCTGTTCGCTGTTCGCTGTTCGCTGTTCGCTGTTAGCTGTTCGCTGTTCGCTGTTCGCTGATCGCTGTTCGCTGTTCGCTGTTCGCTGTTAGCTGTTCGCTGTTCGCTGTTCGCTGATCGCTGTTCGCTGTTCGCTGTTCGCTGTTCGCTGTTCGCTGTTCGCTGTTCGCTGTTCGCTGTTCGCTGTTCGCTGATGAATTTGAATTTGAATTTGAATTTGAATTTGAGTTTGAATTTGAATTTGAATTTGATTGTGTTCGTGTTCGTGTTCGAATTTGAATTTGAATTTGAATAACAATTTGAATTTGAATTCGAATTTGAATTTGAATTTGAATTTGAATTCTAATTTGAATTTGAATTTGAATTTGAATTTGAATTTGAATTTGAATTTGAATTTGAATTTGAATTTGAATTTGAATTTGAATTTGAATTTGAATTTGAATTTGAATTTGAATTTGAATTTGAATTTGAATTTGAATTTGAATTTGAATTTGAATTTGAATTTGAATTTGAATTTGAATTTTAATTTGAATTTGAATTTGAATTTGAATTTGAATTTGAATTTGAATTTGAATTTTAATTTTAATTTGATTGTGTTCGTGTTCGTGTTCGTGTTCGCTGTTCGCTGTTCGCTGTTCGCTGTTCGCTGTTCGCTGTTCGCTGTTCGCTGTTCGCTGTTGAATTTGAATTTGAATTTGAATTTGAATTTGAGTTTGAATTTGAATTTGAATTTGATTGTGTTCGTGTTCGTGTTCGTGTTCGTGTTCGTGTTCGAATTTGAATTTGAATTTGAATTTGAATTTGAATTTTAATTTTAATTTGATTGTGTTCGTGCTCGTGTTCATGTTCATGTTCGTGTTCGCTGTTCGCTGTTCGCTGTTCGCTGTTCGCTGTTCGCTGTTCGCTGTTCGCTGTTCGCTGTTCGCTGTTCGCTGTTCGCTGTTCGCTGTTCGCTGTTCGCTGTTCGCTGTTCGCTGTTCGCTGTTCGCTGTTCGCTGTTCGCTGTTCGCTGTTCGCTGTTCGCTGTTCGCTGTTCGCTGTTCGTGTTCGTGTTCGTGTTCGTGTTCGTGTTTGAATTTGAATTTGAATTTGAACTTGAATTTGAATTTGAATTTGAATTTGAATTTGAATTTGAATTTGAATTTGAATTTGAATTTGAATTTGAATTTGAATTTGAATTTGAATTTGAATTTGAATTTGAATTTGAATTTGAATTTGAATTTGAATTTGAATTTGAATTTGAATTTGAATTTGAATTTGAATTTGAATTTGAATTTGAATTTGAATTTGAATTTGAATTTGAATTTGAATTTGAATTTGAATTTGAATTTGAATTTGAATTACAATTTGAATTTGAATTTGAATTTGATTTTGAGAGTTTGTGTTTGTGTTTGTGTTTGTGTTCGTGTTCGTGTTCGTGTTCGGTGTTCGGTGTTCGGTGTTCGGTGTTCGGTGTTCGGTGTTCGCTGTTCGCTGTTCGCTGTTCGTGTTCGTGTTCGTGTTCGCTGTTCGCTGTTCGCTGTTCGCTGTTCGCTGTTCGCTGTTCGCTGTTCGCTGTTCGCTGTTCGCTGTTCGCTGTTCGCTGTTCGCTGTTCGCTGTTCGCTGTTCGCTTTTCGCTGTTCGCTGTTCGCTGTTCGCTGTTCGCTGTTCGCTGTTCGCTGTTCGCTGTTCGCTGTTCGCTGTTCGCTGTTCGCTGATCGCTGTTCGCTGTTCGCTGTTCGCTGTTCGCTGTTCGCTGTTCGCTGTTCGCTGTTCGCTGTTCGCTGTTCGCTGTTCGCTGTTCGCTGTTCGCTGTTCTATATCTACTTGAATTTGATTTTGAATTTGAATTTGAATATGTTCTATATCTATTTGAATTTGAATTTGAATTTGAATTTGAATTTGAATTTGAATTTGAATTTGAATTTGAATTTGAATTTGAATTTGAATTTGAATTTTAATTTTAATTTGAATTTGAATTTGAATTTGAATATGAATTTGAATTTGAATAAAAATTTGAATTTGAATTTGAATTTGAATTTGAATTTGAATTACAATTTGATTTTGAGAGTTTGTGTTTGTGTTCGTGTTCGTGTTCTAATGAAACGATTTAAAATAAAATTTGATTGTGTTAAAATAACAAAATTGCGAAAGTAAGTTTTTTTGGAGTCGGAGTCGAGCATGCTTCGGCACGAATTGGGCCACGCTCGCACCGGGGAAGGTACCACACCCTCACAGAATATCGGCGCCATAGTGACAGTTTACTGTCGCGTTCCGTACGGTGAGTGAGGGGTCCGGAGGCCCACATCCCTTCCCATCCTCTACCCATCCTCTCCTTCCCTATCCTCGTTCCCTCCCATCCCCGCCCCTTTTACCTAACTCCTTCCAAATCCCTTTGAGGACAGCAACACATCCACTTCCCAGTGCAGTGGATGCTTATGGGCGGCGTGTATCGCTTAACACCAGGCGACGCGTCTGCTCGTTTGCTATCCAATAACATAAAAAAAAAAAACATAAAAAGTATGAAACTATAATATGAACATTTCCAAAAAAAAGGCCCCTGGGTAGTTACAGCCCAGGGCCCCAAGAGTTCACGGTCCGGCCCTGTATGACTTTCTTCATATTTTAATTAAACGAACGAGCAAACGAATTATGAAGTTGTTAACTGCGAATAATAAAATTTTCGCCAGCGGCAGCCATCTCCACACATAAACACAGCGCTTGCAGCGCCTCTACCAATGATTAATGTGATGATGTTACGATATGATCAAATAATTTTGATCAATTCGTGAAAAAACCGCGCGTTTAGTTGCCCATATCGAGAAACGATTTCTTATCATTGATCTGCTCAAACCACATCATGTTGTGGCCAATAGACAATTAACCATTTCATGAAATGCGACCATTTCGTGTAATGATTAATCATTTCATGAAATGAGCAAATCTACGATATGGCCACGGCATATAATATATTAAATAACCAAATAGTTCAATAAATAAGATTTATTTTCTACATATAAGTTGAAAATCAGCATGCAAACATCCTTTTACATGTTAGCAAAAGTTATTGAAGTAGGTATGCGATTTTTCATCAATTTGTTTTTCGAAAACTACAGATTTTTTTTTTCAAATTATCGCCTATTTTTTTTATCGGGGTTTGGGGGCCCTTTTAACCTCGGGGCCCTGGGCTGCAGCCCATAAAGCCCATGGGTAGATCCGGCCCTGAACATAGGCTATATTGCATTTTCAAAAAAATTAGAGATCCTTACCAAAAATTGCAATAATGTATATAACCCAAGGTGTAAAAAATTCTTTAATAAAAATTCTGTCATCGCGTGCGCTGCGGAATCTATTCCTTGAAGTACGAGGATGGTTCTTATGAAAAAATACGTTAACATGTAGGTACCACGGGCGAAACCGGGGCGGACCGCCAGTCTTATGTAAAAAGATATGAAATAAGTGAATTAATTTAAATAAATATAAGTATTTAAACTATATTAACTAATAAACCATTTCTAAAACTGGAGCGAATGAACGAGACGAATTGAATTTCTTTTGAACAGATAAGAAATTACTAAAGTACTTTTGCACGCCTCATAAGCGAAGCGTTGAGGTGGGTACTACTGTCACTTCGCGCAAAACATCTGATTTTTCAAACTTAAAATGTCTTTATGTATCATACATTGCACTTGTAAGATAATACATACACACACATATTAAGAAAAAACACTATTTTTAACATTCATGATATTTTTGATGTCATTTTTAGGGTTCCGTAGCCAAAATGGCAAAAACGGAACCCTTATAGTTTCGTCATGTCCGTCTGTCCGTCTGTCCGTCTGTCCGTCTGTCACAGCCGATTTACTCGGAAACTATAAGTACTACAGTGATGAAATTTGATGGGAATATGTGTTGTATGAACCGCTACAAAAATATGACACTAAATAGTAAAAAAAAGAATTGGGGGTGGGGCCCCCCATACATGTAACTGAGGGATGAAATTTTTTTTTTCGATGTACATACCCGTGTGGGGTATCAATGGAAAGGTCTTTTAAAATGATATAAAGTTTTCTAAAAAACATTTTTCTTAAAGTGAACGGTTTTTGAGATATCAGCTCTCAAAGTCGTAAAAAGTATGTCCCCCCCCCTCTATTTTTATAACTACGGGGTATAAAATTCTAAAAAAAATAGAGGTGATGCATGCTAATTAACTCTTTCAACGATTTTTGGTTTGATCAAAGTATCTCTTATAGTTTTTGAGATAGGTTGATTTAACTGTAATTTATTATATTTGCTGCTACGGAACCCTTTGTGCGCGAGCCCGACTCGCACTTGGCCGGTTTTTTTGTTATTTAAACTAGTTAAAAAACAGTTTAAAAAAGTTCTGTCTTGGACGTCCGTGTGTCTGTATGTGCGGAGGATTTTCTTGTTAACACGATAGCGACCGAAATACTTTACTAATCGAGTCTTTTTTTTTCTCTTACGCTTGAGTATGCTCAGGAATAGAACCCTTTCATTTTTCAGGGTCTGATTCGATGTGGTTTAATTGTTATTAAATAAACAAAAATAATAATTAATAAATAATTATTAAAAAAAAATTATGAGGCGTGCACTTTTGGATTTTCCAAACTTTTTTTTATTTATATTGAAATGTTTACTATCTGCGCCCTACCGATTTAATATTATATACTTTATATAATGTGTAAATAACAAACAATTTTACTCGAATCCACCAAATAAAAATTGAATGTAGTTTATAACCATGATTTTTTAAACAACAGCAAGCATAATCTAATTTATTTCCTTATAGTAGTAGAGTTGACTCTTTTAAACATTTTACAAAGCAAAGACTTCAATGTTCCCAAGACTTATTTATCATTGAGGCCCGCATCCGTAAAGAGCTATAAAACCTCTAGAGGGGACAGCTATCTGTTAGACGCATTGCACCACAGCCGCTCTATAAGGGAAGGTCTATATCTTTATAACGCTCTTAAAACATAAGCGGTTACTTTATTGCAGTATAAACATAGTTAAGGGGACACTTTAAGTAATTAATTCCTGGGTTATAATCGTAATTCTATGCAAACTTTAATTAACAATTTTCATGATGCTGAAGTGTGTACATCGCTTAAGGTTCTGGTTGTTATAGATGAAATACTAGCTGTCCTGGCAAATGTTGTTCTGCCTTACTCTTATCACTTAGCAGTATGAAAAATAGATGTTGGCCGATTCTCAGACACAATTTCATGAGAATCGGTCCAGCCGTTTTGGAGGACTATGGTACTAACATTGTGACACGAGAATTATATATACCGGACACCCTGTATATACATGTAATGATTTATTGTTGAGGAAGTTGAATACTTTTAAATACGCTTACCGTCAAATTGGCCAACATTGCCCACAAGGGTATCTTTGCCCAAAGATCAATTCATAAGAAAATTTTTAAATTGCAAAAATACCTTTATACTTTGGCAACATTAATAGTATTTGGTGTAAAATAGGTTATATGTATGACAACACTGCCTATTGTGTGTGTCGCTAACTTAAATCAGCAACTTGTTGTAACTCGTCGAATATCATGTGTGATTTTGCGGGCAAAAAATGGTGAAAATTCAAGTGATAGTTTGGGCATGATGGCTAAAACACAGATAATTATTACTCATAATATGTTATAAAATAATGTTTGAAGAGTGTTTTAATGCTATTATTACCACTGAAGGATGTTTTAAACAAAAGTTACAATGGTGGGCAAAATTACCCAATAATGTAGGGATCTATATTTGACAACATTGCCCACCATCAAAAAAAGCTTAGGGTTGGCACACTTCATATTACCACATAATTTGATACTTAATAATATTACTTCTATTCGGTTAATTTCGGAAAAATAAGCTTTATTTGGTCTCCCGGAAAGAACAATGGTAAATAAAGTTAAATTGCTGAATTTTAAGCACAACTGAAATGTAAAAATATGTTTATTTTTATTAAAATATAGTCACTGAACAATATTCTGTTTTGTTTTTTTTATCTTTTTATTGCCTACAACATAATCCTACTACGAAATATTTGCAGTAAAAGAAATCGGAAGTCATGCTCATTTTACTGAGATGTACCAACCCTAGGCTTTTTGGAAAGCGAAATGCGATTTGTATGAAAAATAGAAAAACACCTGGGTTACTTTGCCCAGCCGAATAAAGTATGTCAGTGAACTTAGCAGAGCATTTTTAGCAGATCAAAAAAATAATGTGAGTTCTTATCGCGTGCAGTTGAGTTCTAGAGTTCCTGATACTTTTTAGAAATAGTTCTGGCGTTTTTACCTGAAAAAACGACATTTGAAAAAATGATCTGCCAACTTTCCGTACTAGATAATTTTTAGCGGATCAAAAAAATAATGTAAGTTCTTGTCGCGTGCAGTTGAGTTCTAGAGTTCCTGATACTTTTTAGAAATAGTTCTGGCGTTTTTACCTGAAAAAACGACATTTGAAAAAATGATCTGCCAACTTCCCGTACTAGATAATTTTTAGCGGATCAAAAAAATAATGTGAGTTCTTATCGCGTGCAGTTGAGTTCTATAGTTCGTGATACTTTTTAGAAATAGTTCTGGCGTTTTTACCTGAAAAAACGACATTTGAAAAAATGATCTGCCAACTTCCCGTAGCAGAGCATTTTTAGCAGATCAAAAAAATAATGTGAGTTCTTATCGCGTGCAGTTGAGTTCTAGAGTTCCTGATACTTTTTAGAAATAGTTCTGGCGTTTTTACCTGAAAAAACGACATTTGAAAAAATGATCTGCCAACTTCCCGTAGCAGATCATTTTTAGCAGATCAAAAAAATAATGTGAGTTCTTATCGCGTGCAGTTGAGTTCTATAGTTCCTGATACTTTTTAGAAATAGTTCTGGCGTTTTTACCTTAAAAAACGACATTTGAAAAAATGATCTGCCAACTTTCCGTACTAGATAATTTTTAGCGGATCAAAAAAATAATGTGAGTTCTTATCGCGTGCAGTTGAGTTCTATAGTTCGTGATACTTTTTAGAAATAGTTCTGGCGTTTTTACCTGAAAAAACGACATTTGAAAAAATGATCTGCCAACTTCCCGTAGCAGAGCATTTTTAGCAGATCAAAAAAATAATGTGAGTTCTTATTGCGTGCAGTTGAGTTCTAGAGTTCCTGATACTTTTTAGAAATAGTTCTGCTGTTTTTACCTGAAAAAACGACATTTGAAAAAATGATCTGCCAACTTCCCGTAGCAGAGCATTTTTAGCAGATCAAAAAAATAATGTGAGTTCTTATCGCGTGCAGTTGAGTTCTAGAGTTCCTGATACTTTTTAGAAATAGTTCTGGCGTTTTTACCTGAAAAAACGACATTTGAAAAAATGATCTGCCAACTTTCCGTACTAGATAATTTTTAGCGGATCAAAAAAATAATGTAAGTTCTTGTCGCGTGCAGTTGAGTTCTAGAGTTCCTGATACTTTTTAGAAATAGTTCTGGCGTTTTTACCTGAAAAAACGACATTTGAAAAAATGATCTGCCAACTTCCCGTACTAGATAATTTTTAGCGGATCAAAAAAATAATGTGAGTTCTTATCGCGTGCAGTTGAGTTCTATAGTTCGTGATACTTTTTAGAAATAGTTCTGGCGTTTTTACCTGAAAAAACGACATTTGAAAAAATGATCTGCCAACTTCCCGTAGCAGATCATTTTTAGCTGATCAAAAAAATAATGTGAGTTCTTATCGCGTGCAGTTGAGTTCTACAGTTCCTGATACTTTTTAGAAATAGTTCTGGCGTTTTTACCTTATAAAACGACATTTGAAAAAATGATCTGCCAACTTCCCGTACTACATAATTTTTAGCGGATCAAAAAAAATTTTATTATAGCACTTATTGAGACAATCGGGTAACAGTCTTACCGTAAAATAATATCTAATAATATGTTCATATTATATCTTACTAATTAACATTTCTTAAATTTATCAACTTATATTCAATCAAATCATATTTTCATTTGGTAAGTAATCAGTCCCTTCGTCCCGCTGTCCCCGTGTACATGTCGCAACTGTAGAACTCAACTGCACGCGATAAGAACTCACATTATTTTTTTGATCCGCTAAATATTATCTAGTACGGGAAGTTGGCAGATCATTTTTTCAAATGTCGTTTTTTAAGGTAAAAACGCCAGAACTATTTCTAAAAAGTATCAGGAACTGTAGAACTCAACTGCACGCGATAAGAACTCACATTATTTTTTTGATCAGCTAAAAATGATCTGCTACGGGAAGTTGGCAGATCATTTTTTCAAATGTCGTTTTTTCAGGTAAAAACGCCAGAACTATTTCTAAAAAGTATCAGGGCCTGTAGACAAAGTAACAATTACAAAACGATAACGAAGTTAGAAATCGCAAAAATGTATGGGATTGACATACGCCGCGTTAGATCACGTGGTCTATCTAATGTCAATCCCATACATTTTTGCGATTTCTAACTTCGTTATCGTTTTGTAATTGTTACTTTGTCTAAGGCCCCAGGAACTCTAGAACTCAACTGCACGCGATAAGAACTCACATTATTTTTTTGATCCGCTAAAAATTATCTAGTACGGGAAGTTGGCAGATCATTTTTTCAAATGTCGTTTTTTCAGGTAAAAACGCCAGAACTATTTCTAAAAAGTATCAGGAACTCTAGAACTCAACTGCACGCGATAAGAACTTACATTATTTTTTTTGATCCGCTAAAAATTATCTAGTACGGAAAGTTGGCAGATCATTTTTTCAAATGTCGTTTTTTCAGGTAAAAACGCCAGAACTATTTCTAAAAAGTATCAGGAACTCTAGAACTCAACTGCACGCGATAAGAACTCACATTATTTTTTTGATCTGCTAAAAATGCTCTGCTACGGGAAGTTGGCAGATCATTTTTTCAAATGTCGTTTTTTCAGGTAAAAACAGCAGAACTATTTCTAAAAAGTATCAGGAACTCTAGAACTCAACTGCACGCAATAAGAACTCACATTATTTTTTTGATCTGCTAAAAATGCTCTGCTAAGTTCACGGACATGAATAAGTCCGAATAAAGTCGGGAACCTTTCATGATACTGCTTTGATTTTAAAGTAAACGACATCTTTACCAACATTTTTGAATTGGACTTTAACCCTAGAACCGTACCCTGGGGTACAAATGAAAAAAAATTCAGAAAATCTTCTATATCTTTTTTTCTAAACAACGGTTTCTTTTGCGCGTTCGTGTATTTATCGGGGATGAGGAGACACGTAGATACCGTATTCGATCAGTGGTCAAGCTATTGAGAACACGTCGTACGAACCTGTCGGGGTACTCCAGTACCCCTGGGTACTACGAACGTAAGTATTTCAAGGTTCATTTATTTTATTTTTTCGCCTTTTGGTCCTTTTATTTTATATTTTTTATTGATAAATTTGATGTACAATTATAAGTTTACTTTACATTCATGTTATATACATACTGTTATTGTTAAATAGTGTAGGAATTTGTATTTTCAACAAATTTATGATTTGCTGCATGATTTGAATACCTGAGTTATTCATTTTCTTTTTTTGATGGCAAATAATGGATGAATTTTGATTTTTTGTGGGCAGTGGAATAACAAGAAGAGCTGGTACTTGGTGAGGCATCAAAATATGAACCTGACGAAATTTTTTTAATTTTTTTCTTATAAAAAACTTCACCTAGAAGAATGATTTCAGTACATAACTTTGCCAATGTCTCTACAAATAAGTAATGGAGATATTTTAGGACAACAATTACCAATAACTGCAGGGACCACTGCTTTTTCAAAATCTGAAATGTAACTGTGAATATCCACGTTAAAATTCCGTCAGTCCCGCACACAATGCAGGAAGTGAAAACTTTTAATAAATTTTGATCACCAACGTAAAGTGTGTGTAAATTGTAGAAAAAATATAAAAATGCCATGATAAATTAAATTATTAGGACCTAAATGAATGTTAAGGTGACCTTAATAAGACAACATTTAAAAAAAGTTAATAATATTTTTGTAATCTATTTTTTTTCATAGGGGTACACTTGTACCCCTGGGTACCGTTAATGAAATTTTAATATGGGTACGGTTCTAGGGTTAATATAATCTGGCTAGAGGTCATATTTACGTCAAAAATCGACGTGGGCAATGTTGGCAACAAGTGCAGATAAGTTTACCCGCCCTCAAAAACAGACAAAAAATGAATAAAATGTTGAAAAATAATGAAATTTTCTACAGCAATATATGCACACGATCTAAGAAAAACATAATATGCTAACAGAAAATACTAACGTTGCCATAGAATTTTTTTGCGGAAATTGAAATTATTCATAAAAAGCGGGCAATGATGGCCAATATGATTATATGACGGTATATTTTCTTCTTCACCTGTATGTTTGTATGTAACCGTGTAATCGACTCCTTAGGACTCGAATTTGACCTACTTTAAAGGGACAGATTTAATTCAAACTTTATACTCTTATCAAGATTCAAGGTCTGGTGACAATACAATAATTTCGATAAAATTAAAGGAGGAGTTTATCTTATTATTCTGATAAATTAAAAACTAGGTACATATTTCTTAAAAAAAATATTTTATACTCTTAGTTGATTCTGTAATTCAAGCGTATTTTTTCAACAAATTTAAGTCTATTTTCCATAGAATTAACAGCTAAAAAGAACGTGACAAAATAAAGTTCACGTTTTAAATTACATATCCGTTTAACGTCTACAAATCACACCATAAAGTGTAGACACACACACAGTAAAGGTCAGATTATTTGAAACATTAATTCTCTCAAAATTTGATTATGGAGATACTGTATACGGTCCTCGTTTACTTAAAAGAACTAAGAATGCTATTCAGCGGGTTCAAAATGCATGTGCTCGATTTTGCTGGAACATACCTTCTAGGCATCATATATCACCTTATCTTAATAAAGCCAAAATATTAAACATGGAAAATCGACGGCACATGCATTTTGCCACCTTACTATTTGGGATAGTAAAGTCTACTAAACCTGAGTATCTCCATGATAAAATAATTTGGGGGCGTAATATAAACAGCAGATAATATAATACTAGGGCAACTCCGTACATAATGTATTTTCAAAAATTTCATACAAACGCATTCAGAGGCAGTTTTAAGTACAATGCAACTAAATGTTGGAACAACCTGCCTCCCCCTTATCGCAACATTCAATCTGTGACTAATTTTAAAAATAAATATAAAAATTATCTAATCATAAGGCAGGTAGGCCAGCTTTAGTTGCATGGTAACTAAATGTTTCGCATTGTTTGATCTCCTTACAACCTAGTCAATATATATGTAGTAAAGTTACTATACCTAATTCTATAACATACAAATTATAATGTAATTATGTATATTGTATATTTATGTAGGTAATATGTTTTCTTTTTTTAAATATATTAATTATTTATGTATACCTTTTGCTTTCTCCAAACTATATAAATATATTATGTAAAAAATTTACACTGTGCCTTTGACTGTCGAGGAGGGCCCACTGAAAACCGGTGCTGCGATGCCTCTGCATCACAGAATATCACCGAGTGGTTTCCTTTTTTAATGTTTGATGCTGCACAGACCCTATGTGTTTTGGTTTAATTAGTATTTAATATAATTTTCTGTTTTCTTCGCATCCAAACTTTATTGTATCTTACTATTCTCAATTTTTTCCTGTGTGGCAAGACATTAAAATAAATGTATTTTCTTTCTTTCATAACGAGATATCCTTACTATCTTGAAAAAATAATGTCGCTTTTCATTTCAGGAATGAATGCTGCATAATAATAAAACAAATTCTGCATGAATTTTGATAAAATTGACACTGTTTAACTGTCTGTGCTAATGTACAAAAATAAAGCATATATTATGTATAGATATGGCTTGATTGAAGACAAAAGAAAAAAAATATTTTGGTCAAAATTGTCTAACTCAAAAATAGAAAATTATAAAGAATAGAGTTAGAAGCACAAACCAAATATTGAGGTTAGAAGATATACGTTAAAAATAATGAAGCAATATAATAACGAAATGGCAGCAGCCTTTAGTTTCTGTGATCTGTGGGCAGCAGCAAAGGATAACAGCTTGAAGCATATAAGCTATATATAAGCTATTTCCTCTTTCCTATCTTATTTTCCATAGATTAGCGAACATTATTGATATTATTTGAATGGATTACCATTATGCGTAAATTTTTTAAGCATTCTTGGTTTTATTAACATTTATGTAACTAAGGGGTACATACCAAGTGGGTAAAAGAGAATTGATCCGGGGAATAAAGGCAAATGGGCTCCCATTTTTGAGGTTATAACCCGATATCTGTCTGTTTATTAGCATTCGATGATTAAACGAGTTTTTAATCCATTATGATAATACTAGCTGTGCATCGCGGTTTTACCCGTAATGCCGTAATATAGCCTTCCTCGATAAATGGGCTATCTAACACCGAAATAATTTTCAAAATCGGACCAGTAGTTCCTAAGATTTGCGCGTTCAAAAAAACTCATCAGCTTTATAACATTAGTATAGAATAGCCTCGAACTATAAAGGAAAATTTTCATGGTAACTAATGATTTAAGAGTATCAAATATCTTTATCAGCCTTCTTATTAAAGAGACTAGTTTTACTCTAATTTCATTCGTAAAACTTCAATTTCTTTAGCAAATAAACTTAATACTTGTACTGGACCCTCTTAATGTACAAATTTTATAAATTCTATTCTCTGTGCACCTCAGTCTAAGGAATTTCTAATCCCTTAATTCCGCTTGGTCTGAAGCGCTTTAGTAATTCTCTCCTTTCTAGAAGTTTCCTATGATCCTTTCTTGTGAAGTTTTTACTTAAACCTAGAAGAAATATCTTGAAGCTTGAAGTGTATTTTTCAGCATGGAAGGCATAAACGATTTTTAAATTCGAAGGCACTAAAAACGAATTTTCTAAGTAATTTAATTATTAACATCTTATGAATGCAATGTTTCCAAAAACTTTACTAGGCAGTCGCACAACGAGCTTATGACTTTGCTTGGGCGGTTTTTAATGACGTATGAACCATTTTCCATTGGTACGTCGAATGATTTTGATAATATGATGATTGTTTTAACGAAAAAGACGTAGTGAGTACGTATTAAGTGCTTATTTTATTTTTGTTTGCCCTAACGCCTCTGGAAATGTGCATCACCATAAGGCGACCAGCTCTATAACTACAAAAAATGAACAACTTTAAAAAAGTCGATCATTGCAGTCCGTAAGATTCATACCTAGTGATGTTGATATAGATCAACCTTACCTACTAGAATATGGTGTATGGACTAATAGAGTCCATATATCATCCTATAGATACACCATATTCTAGTAGGTAAGTAGGTACATCCAAAAACACAACAATATTGCTTGGATCCGGAAACGTCACGTATCCCGTTGATGGCCCATAACGCTGGGTACATGCATTTGACACCGATAAAGTGATAATGAGGAAATAAACCGGCCCCCGGAATACGCCGCTGTTTTTATGTTCTGACCCGGTGACGTAATGAAATTTGTATTAGCGCCACCTAGCAGCAGTTTAATTATTAAAAAATATTATTATATAATCTTATATATAAAAATGAATCGCAAAATGTGTTGGTAAGCGCATAACTCGAGAACGGCTGAACCGATTTCGATAATTCTTTTTTTATTATATTCCTTGAAGTACGAGGATGGTTTTTATGTAGAGAAAACGTAAATATGTACCACGGGCGAAGCCGGGGCGGACCGCTAGTATACAATAAATTAATTATCCAATTTTATGTTAGCGTGTTCTTACGGAAAGAAAACACGGAAAAGGGCAGAATAACGTCTGCCAGGGCAGCTAGTTATTAATGGAAGAGCATTGATATTTGACGTATAATAAACAACTAGATTCACAATCACATTCAAAAAATGAGTATTGCCTACTCTCGTATAAGCAGATTTTTCTTATGAGTGGTGCAACAAACTTTAAACAAAACTGAAGTAAGGTGTTATCTTATATATAAAAATGAATCGCAAAATGTGTTGGTAAGCGCATAACTCGAGAACGGCTGAACCGATTTCGATAATTCTTTTTTTATTATATTCCTTGAAGTACGAGGATGGTTTTTATGTAGAGAAAACGTAAACATGTACCACGGGCGAAGCCGGGGCGGACCGCTAGTTTTCAATAAATGTTTCATACAACTACACCACTACGACCTTTTCATAGGCTAGTGTGAGTGTGAGTGTAAGATACGTTAATGTTGTTATATGTGTACATTTAATACTATTTTTTATACCTGAATCGCTAAACTGATATGAATAAAGTACTCTTATAAAGTTAGGTGAACGAGAAGGAAATACTACTTCTTACTATGAATATTTCAAGTGTCAGAATTCAAAAACTTGTACGTATCGTCAAAAATACTTGAACAAAGCCGTGTGTATAAAGCTATATAGTTACATTAGACTAGTGATTAGTAAATATACGCACTTTTATACAAAACAGTTAAAGTTTGTAAAAAAGGATAGAAATAATATAATTGAATAGGTCATGAATTGACCTCGATAATTCTAAAATGACATGAAAACATGTTCCATACGAATACGCCATTTTAATGCTATATCATTTAAGGGCGCGTATAAAGTCAAATCACCAATCAACTTTAAGTTGATACGTGTAATATTCAAGACCAAATATAAAAAATAAAATATATGTAAAACTTGATGATATTTTCGATGATATTGTCAGATCAAAAACATAAAATATTGAAATTGACTCGATAGAAAAAATTCACGAAGTTACCTCTAAATTTCACACTTTTACGTTTTTTACTGGACATGGTAATACTTATTATGATTTTTTTTTCATAAACAATTATATTAAAACATTTGCAATATATTTGTCAGAGCATTTTGTGTAATTACTTTTAGTTTTGGTTTAATCACGATAAAACACTTTTGGCGCTTACTATATTTTTAATTACGCAAGAAATCATCTTCCATCGCACGTTCCGGGAGCTAAAAACATAATTCTATTTCATACATCAGACGCTATCGCTCCGTTGAGACGAGTAGACCACGCTAAAATTGCTGCGCCGTGTTTTATAATTACGCCGAATATTGATTTGTTGAAAATGGTAAACAACAAAATGAAAAGACTTAAGAAACGAGAACTAAAGAAGATTCAAATTGAAAAGATAACTAAATGTCGAAGGTTATAATAGTATTGTTATAATATTAATAAATAATAATTATAATATAAAAAGATAAGTCTTGATTTACCTATTTGAGAAAGTTTAGTTTCTGTAAAATAATTTCCGCGGGCTGAGTATTGACGCGATAGCAGCAGCAACTATAGATAGGTAAATAAAATTCATAGTGGTACCTAATTCTTACAGTCGCGGTGCAATCAATCAAGTCAAGAAAGATTTATAATATTATTATTACTATAGGCAGATCCTATGTTCGCTCCAGTAAATAATAATATCAATAATATGTAAACTGGTTGTGAATAGTACATATATTATATTATATTTACAATCTGTATTAGATAATCATACATAACATCTATACATAGGTATAACAAATTCGTACGAAAGTCAAAACTGTACTTACATTGAATAGGTATTTTTTTATAATATACATATGTATATGTATATATATATAATATAATATTCATAATCTGTATTACATAGTAATATGTAGTACATATCTATACATAAATATAGTTTTTAGAATTTTTGTATGTCTGTCTGTATGTATGTCTGGGCTCTAATTTTGGTGCAGATATAGCTTGAGACCTGAGAAAGGTCATAGGATGAGTTTTATCCCGTAAATAAAAAAAACTGTCTGTGTTTGTCTGTTTGTTTGTACACGCTAATCTCCGGAACTACTGGACGGATTTGAATGAAAGTTATTTTGTTGTGTAGATACTATTATATTATCCGGGAAATATAAAATAATAATTTATTTTGAAAACTGAAACACCTGATGCAGAACCGCAACAGACCACCTAAACTATAGATTCATTTGAGAAAGTTTATCCAGGCGAGTTTGGATATTATTATTTGTGTAAATTCTGTAAATTCGTTTCCGCGAATTGAGTATTCATGCGACGATATTTATAGATACCTACATTCATAGTGGGTACCTACAATTTACAAAGACACTTTTTATACTTAGTTATGTAGGTACCTAATTCCTACGGTCGCCTTGCAAATGCAATCAATCAAATCGGGAATGTTTTATAATATTATTATATATATATATTTGTTTGTCTGTATGTATGTCTGGCTCTCTAAGCTCTAACTTTGATAGAGACTTTTAGCTTGAGACCTGAGAAAGGACATTGGATAGGTTTGTTCCCGTAAATCCTAAAAAAACTCTATGTGTCTGTTTGTTTGTACACGCCAATCTCCGGAACTATTGGACGGCTTTGAATGAAAGTTATTTTGTTGTGTAGGTATTATCTGGGCAATATAATTATATACAAATTCGAAGATCTAGAATGTATGATGAAGGACCCTGAGATCACACTCTAACATTTATAGGAGTGACGTCAACAAAAATTGTTGCGTCTGATGGAAATTTTCTGTTGATTAAAAAAAATCAAAGATCTGGAACATCTGATATAGACCCATAAGAGCCCAGCTACACATTTATAAGAATGACGTTTTACAAAAATTTTTCAGTCTGATGATTCAGTCTAATTTCACAGAACAACTTTAAATTTGGAAAATGTGGACCCTCACTCTCAACCTGTGTCTACTGACTATTGCCACGCAGAAAAAAATACTCCAGAAAGGTACCTGCTAAAGTTACCAGCTCTCGATAAAATAATACGTAAATTTCGAAGAACTTTGTAATATTTTATAAAGGATAATTTTTATTTTTATTTTTAGAATAATTGCTGAGTCGAAAAATGTCGTACAATCTAATAGTCCATTGAATAAAAAGTTCTAGAGTGCGTGAGTTGGTAACGTAAGATGTTTCTTCGGAAACATGTCCAGAGTCCCTAGGTAATAAACATACTAAAACCCCGGGCCACTAGGAGGAGCCCCGGAGTGGGGGGAGGGGGAAAATGGGTCCATTTTTTCATTTTTCGCTTAAATCTCAAAAACGGTACATGTTAGAGAAAAACTTTCAAGGAAAAGTTTTATTATTTTATTAGGGTAGTTACTTAAAAAGTTCATGTATCGTAACTACCCTAATAAAATTCAATACCTCCTAAAGGCCTCCATGGTGGAATCTGGTATTTTTATCAATGATAGACCCAATTATGAGCAATCTATCTGTACCGGTCACAAGTTGCACTTATGAGTTTTTTGGAAGAAAAAAATAAAAAGATCAAGTTCAGTAACTCAAACTACCATAATATAATATTTTGACAATCGATTCCTCCTAAAGGCTTCCATGGAGGGATGTGTTTATTTTACCAATTATAGACCTAATTAAGAGCAATCTATCAGTACCGGTCACAAGTTGCACTTTTGAGTTTTTTGGAAGAAAGAAATATTTTTTGATCGATTGATGTGGAAATTGTTTGAGCCAAAATCATGTTTTACTGCGTATAACTCAGAAACGGTAGGATATAGGAAAAAATGATTCAGGTACAACTTGTAGATAATTTTATGGCCTTTCAACTTTTCCTTGAAAGTTTTTCTCTAACATGTACCGTTTTTGAGATTTAAGCGAAAAATGAAAAAATGGACCCATTTCCCCCCTCCCCCCACTCCGGGGCTCCTCCTAGTGGCCCGGGGTTTTAGTATGTTTATTACCTAGGGACTCTTGACATGTTTCCGAAGAAACATCTTACGTTACTAACTCACGCACTCTAGACCCCCCTTGGAGGGACTCATTCAATGGACTATAACCAAATTAATCAAAATAAAGTTCTGGAGGAATGTGTGTCGTCGACTGCGTATGTTTATTTAAAAATAGTATCTATACTCGCTATTTCGACAGACTTTTTTTACGGATTCGTGCTCTATACTGTTTCCCTAATATTGTTTTTTTTTTTATATATTACATACAGACAGTTTTTTTATTGTTTTATAATATGTATAGATTATCATTAATAATTATAAACAAATAATAATAAAAAGACATATTACATAATTTGTGATGATTTCAACTTCACTGTTTTATACAATTATTTTAGACAACATACCTACTAACTACCGAAAATACGCGTTGAACGAGCGAAGAATATTGTGTATAATTTAGCGTGCGATGAACTTTACGTACGTTGGATGAGCCGGGTGTATGAGGGTATTGTGAGGGCGCGCGGCATGGCGCGTAATGGGCGAGGCTTAATCGTAGAATTATCTGGCTTTATACGCCCTCTTAACAATAAATTGTAATCCTTAATAATACACAATACCCTTTGTAATAAATTAATTAAACACCAAACACAAACACAATTGAATACAAAATTAAACTATTTCATAGCAGACTGTTAACCTTTTTACTTGAATTTTTATACAAACTTTGGCTTTTTTAAAACTCCTAGAAACTTGGGAAAAGTTCCCTTCTTGCAGTGCATTCAAATGCTGAACTCTAAACGAGTTTGTGAGATGAATCCTCTGAGGAATTTAATATTTAACGTTCGTGCTAAAATTGTTTTTCATTATAATATTATTGGTTCGTGTTTGAAAATCCTCTCGAGAAATTGTTCTATTATAATAAAGCTAGTCTGTGGTTGAAGGAAATTTTTCAGACTATTATAGTATTTTGACATCAATTTGCAGTCTCTGTATCACAATAGAAATTCAATGAAATCTTAATTTGTAATGTCTGTCTTTTTTTAATTGAAGTAGAACACAACATTCACCTGTATATATTATGTTGTTGTTACAACGACATTCTTTATTTATTATTACAATTATTTAATAACACAAAAACTGCACTGTATTTATTCCTTACTCACATTAATTTAGAATAAGTGTACTACACTTATTATTTTTATCACAAGCATATTTCAAGTACTAACGAGACAGTTCAAAATAATAAACTAGAAAGCACCTGCTAAAATTAATACAATTTCTCAAAAGTTACAAACAAAATTGCAACAATGAACAATGTCATCTTGGTCAGAATAAAATAAATTTGTCCGAAGTGCAAAGTTAAACAAGTTTTGTATTGAATTAAGCAATGTTACGACTTGCAATTGAATTTCTGCTGGTGCAATTAAATGTGAGTTTCAGAAGTGGGATGAAATATCATCTATACTAATCTATAAAATTTAAATTATAAAGCTGAAGAGTTTGTTTGTTTGAACGCGCTAATCTCAGGTCCGATTTGAAAAATTGTTTCGGTATTACCTCTAGATAGCCTTAAAAAAGGCGTTTAGTAAGTTTAGCGTTTATCGAGGAAGGCTTTAGGCTAATATCATTACGCTAAGAACAACAGGAGCTGAGCAATGCGGGTGAAACCGCAGGGCTTGAAAAGGGCTTGAATGATGCTACTCTATCAAATGGTAAGTTTATTTTTTACTTTGAAGATGTTGAAAGATTGAAGAAAAATGAAAATAAGAACTTATGGGTATTTTAGTTACGGTGCATTTAGATCAAAGGAGCGAATGCTCATTCTAACGCCACTACTTCAAATGATTTTAGTGTAAACAGGCGTAAAGCATTCTTTCGTTAATTTATTTATTTATTTATTTATTTATTAGACACACCAATAATGACTCAATTAATACAATTTACAGAAATACATTAATAATTATTTCATAAACTGAATTGGCCATAAAGCAGGCGTATACAACAATTATAAAAAAAATGTCTTAAAATATTTCAGTTTTAAAAGTCTAAAAATACATAATCAAATTTATCATCCATTGACGAAAAAACATAAAATTCATCACATAATTAAAAATTTATCAAGAATACATAAAATTAATACTAAGTACAATGATAACATGATTAAAATTTTGAAATTTTAAACATCCATGAAATAAAAAATATTCGTTGTTCTATAAGCGTTCGAAAAGATTCTAGCAATGTTAATAGAGATCAACACTGGATGCGAGCTTTCGTTTGCACTAAAAGATGACGAAAGAATGCTCTTGCTCTAGCTCTATGTTCGTTTGGTCTAACTTCACCGTTATATTCTTACAACAACAATTTTGAATATTTTCGAAATAAAAAGGACTTCATAATATATTATAGTGGCATCTAATAGTAGTGATAAAACCTAATATTACATTTCATTTTCAAAACATATCCAGGTTCAGTCAGTTCCAAAATAAACTAATAGATGGAGCATATACCAATATTCGTATATTTCTTATTTGACCATATCAATTTTCTTATAATAAAACTAGCGGCCCGCCCCGGCTTCGCCCGTGGTACCTAAATATGAAAAATAGATGTTGGCCGATTCTCAGACTTACCCGATATGCACAGAAAATTTCATGAGAATCGGTCCACCCGTTTCGGAGGAGTATGCAGACTAACATTGTGACACGAGAATTTTATATATAAGATTTTCCAATTTGCGTAAATTATTAAACTAATCTATTAATTTTATCAAACTTTTTATTACTAGTCAAACCTTTAAAATAAAATTTATTTATCATAATCTTATATATAAAAACTAGCGGTCCGCCCCGGCTTCGCCCGTGGTACATATGAAAAATAGATGTTGGCCGATTCTCAGACTTACCCGATATGCACAGAAAATTTCATGAGAATCGGTCCACCCGTTTCGGAGGAGTATGCAGACTAACATTGTGACACGAGAATTTTATATATAAGATGAATCGCAAAATGTGTTGGTAAGCGCATAACTCGAGAACGGCTGAACCGATTTCGATAATTCTTTTTTTATTATATTCCTTGAAGTACGAGGATGGTTTTTATGTAGAGAAAACGTAGGTAAACATATACCACGGGCGAAGCCGGGGCGGACCGCTAGTCTTATATATAAAAATGAATCGCAAAATGTGTTGGTAAGCGCATAACTCGAGAACGGCTGAACCGATTTCGATAATTCTTTTTTTATTATATTCCTTGAAGTACGAGGATGGTTCTTATGTAGAGAAAACGTAAACATGTACCACGGGCGAAGCCGGGGCGGACTGCTGGTAATATATAGATGTGGTTCCATAATTCTACCTTAATCTAGAACTTAAAATTGTGCTGCTGGAAAACATAATGTAAAAAAGTAAAATACTAACTGTAAGTATCTTCAATTTGCGTACGTTTGTCAACAACTCAATCTACGAGGAAATTGTACTTAAAAGTAATCAGAAGCTCTACCTAGTGCAAGTTCTCTTAAAAGTGGTTCAATGTTCCCAAGATTAGACATTCATATAGCGAAACCTTTTTATGCCCTTAATTTAAAAGACTTTTTAGATCATAAATTGTATCTGGATAAGATAGCTGTTGGTGGTGAAGTAGAAAATAAAAAGGCCAGTCGCGTCGATAAATAAAATGGAGGCTTTAATGCAGATTTGGCAATATAAAGTACAGAGAGAAAACTTAGTTACATACGTGCGCTCAGGAGAGAGGAGGCCGAAGAACTGGACGAGTCACTGCCGCAGCAGTGGCTCGCCGCAGCTTTTACAGATAATGTTAAATTAGCACAGATTAAAACAATCATAATCATAGACAATATTTACCTAAAGTATAATGTAATAATTATTAAAAAAAATTAATCTTTTTTGAATGGCGCGTCGCCAACACTCCCCACCCCAGTGCTGACTCAGCACTCCAACATGGGAACGGGAGCGACGCGCGACGCACATCTGCGCCACGTCCCTGTGCTCCTTCGCGCAAGACAACATTTAAGGCTGTCTTAACATTTCGTATCAGCCTGAGGGGCTGCCATGCCCCACCCCAATGGGGGCTACCGGGAGATATAAACGACCATTGACTACCTTCGATAAATCGTTGATCTCGCCCAAGCGATTCGCTTCAAAAGTTTTGTAAGAACGTGTGTTATTGTGAATCCAGTGAAGCACCGTGGTCGAGTCGCACCAAAAATACCTGCGCACGGGTGTCATTCTATGCTCTTTTAAAATAGTGTTTGCTAGCCGTACACCTAGCAATGCCGCTTGCAGTTCGGCCCTGAGTATTGTTAAGGGCTT
The DNA here is from genome assembly GCF_061535395.1 of Colias eurytheme. Classification (NCBI taxonomy): domain Eukaryota; kingdom Metazoa; phylum Arthropoda; class Insecta; order Lepidoptera; family Pieridae; genus Colias; species Colias eurytheme. The sequence goes on along the minus strand of NC_142999.1, from coordinate 2,485,960 downwards.
TACAGGCATAACTATACACTTACTTGCGATAAATGCTACATGAATTGAATCATTATATTCCCATCGCCAATAACCTACCGTACACATCGCCTTCCAGCTAGTATCACAAAACACATGCAACTGTAGGTTGTTATAGCCCGTAGCGTATGCAGTATGCGCTACGTCGTCGTAGCAATCCGTAGAACATTGCGTAGACGCACGCGATACGCTACGTGTTGGAAGTGAAGGGGATTGTGACGTCACCGCGGCCGATGACGAGGTGTCTTGCATTTCGCTTGCACTCGTAGGCGACCTGTCCTTGTCGCACGTAGCTCGTACGACTCGCTTGTAGCACCTAGGTATACGTATGTCTTTAATTACCTTAAGTAGATGAAGCCATTGTTTCCATCGATGATAAATATCGTTGGGAATATTATCATCCCATCCGATATTTAATCGCCACGTATCTTGCAATATAATTCGCCCTTGTATTGTAAAAGGCATTAAAAATCCTAAGACATCAAAAATAGACATAATTACCTTTAACATTAAACGCTTCGTAGGCCTTTCTACACCTGAGATAATATTTTCAGGAATGCGTTTTAATGTTATATCGAACCCTAATACATCCTTTTCGGGATACCAAATTAAACCCAAAGTCCGCTCGGAATCGGCTCCATATGTTTCACCGATTTTGAACCTTACTGCCGAGGGACCCAAGGTTTCTTTTGGTATGCTGTTTAAAACCGCGACGCTGTTGCTTGTGAAGTTTCTTATCTCGAAACCGCCTGACTTATGTATTTGTGTAATATTTCTTACCATTTCGATGGCCGTCGCTTCATCCGATAAACTATCTATGTAGTCGTCCATATAGTGAGAGTTTCGGATGGCGTCTACTGCTGCTGGATACATGGAAGAATACCGCTCAGCATTTTTATTTTTAATAAATTGAGCGATAAACGGCGAGCAGTTAGCTCCAAAAATAAGCGATGTCATTACATACGTTTTAATTTCTTCAGTCGGGTCGTTTCTCCATAAAAACTTCAAAGCCTGCTGATCTTCCTGTTTAATTTTAATTCTTAAAAACATATATTTAATGTCACCTGTTACTGCAATATTGTTTTCCCTAAAGCGCAGCATAATACCAAATAGTGATGACAATAGATCCGGTCCTGTTAATAAATAATCATTTAAACAATTACCATTTACCTTACTAGCAGCATCGAATACCAAACGAAGCTTCTTCTTGTTGGGGTTATCAACCCCGAAGTGAGACAAATACCATGACCTTGGGGACGGCTGAATGACACCTGTTAATTCTTTTGCATAAGAATTATCTAATAAATGATTAACCCTTTCCCTGTACCTTATCGCGAAACCCAAATCTTTACACATTTTCTTTTCAATACTTTTATATCTCACAAGCGCTCCAGCGTAGGAGTCAGGTAAGTTGGTGATGTCGCTGCGCCATGGAAGACTCACGTGCCACCGGCCGTCCACCAGCTCAGCTGATTCCTCGAGTAGGGCGACCGCGCGAGCCTCGTCCGCGTGCTGACGCGGCTTAGTCATCACACCTAAGGAATCTAAAATAAAAGACCGTCGAACCTCCTCGTGAATCTCCCTCAGCAGGTATGTATCTTCACCAGCGCAGCCAGCATCAGCAGCAACAGAAATATGCAAGTTGGTTTCGGCGCTGGATGGTAAGTAGTTCCGGGCCCCATACGGCCCCCTAGGAATAGAAGATTTCCCATGGACGCACCAGCCTAGAGGGGTAAGTGTAGCAGACGGCTCATTCAAATTTCCTATCTTAACCGCTAAAGGTAATAACAAATGATGATTATCTTGACCAATTAAAATTTCGGGTTTCGAATCTACATTATATAAATATTTCTTTATTTCACATAAATGCGAACAACTTAGATCGTTTATAATAGATAATGACTGTAACGGTAAACATAAATTACTAACGCACCTCATCTTTACATTATGCACCTTATCGTCTAAACCCTTAAGGTCTACATTTACATGTGTGTATTTGCAAACAATTTCATTATTGAACGCGCCTCGCACGCGCATTGTTTCCCGCCGGCCGTGTAGCCCGACGCGGGCCGCTAGATTAGAGTCTATAAGTGACACCGACGAACCGTCGTCTAATAACGCCGTGGTTTGCACTATACCGTTGGGACCGTGTACAGTTATGGGGACCACTTTTAGAAACACTTTTGGGGAATCACTTGCTTTTATGTGTGTTATACTTTCGGTAACAGGCCTTATCTCGGGCTCACGCGGCACTTGCCCGAGACTAATCACTTCACTTGCACTCGCGACACTGTTGTTCGGATAATGAAGTAAGCGGTGATGCTCCCGGCCGCACCCGTCCTCGTCGCACACCGGCGCTGGGCATGTGTTCCTCTCGTGCTTGGATATGAGACATTTGTAACAGAGCCCATTGTTCTTTACATGCTGCCATCTAACTTTTTTCAGCGCCTTTTGAAATAATCTGCACTCTGTTAATATATGCGTATTTTTCTTGCAAAAACGACATATTTTATTGTTATGTTTGTCGGACTGTATTAAAACTGTATGCGTTCTACTGTGCGCTTCTTGGCTTTTGTTCCTATTGTAATAATTACTGTCATTACGATAATTGAATAAATTACTTGAGGTGGTTGTTGTCTTTAACGCTTCACAGTGTAAAAATTCTGACAATACAACTAACCTTGCCTCACGCCCTTCCTTGATGCGGTCGTAGCTGTAGTCCGTCCATTTTCCAATGAGAACGGAGGGGAGCTTTGAAAGGATGCTGGAGACGATACTGAAGCCCTGAAGATGCTCCTGTCGCCCCACTGCTCGTACAGCTTCGACATAATTTTGAATTTTGATTGAAAATGCGACGATATAATTATAATAATCGTTTGGCAACGGTTGTAACTTCTGTATATCTCGTTGAATTCTTAAAATAATAACATCTGGGTTACCAAACTGTAACTCTAAAGTGGCCATTATCTTCGACGGTGACGTGGCACTTATGAACAATGATGCTACCGACTCTTTGGCGGCACCACGTAGGCATTTTCGCAGCCTCCATATGTTTTCTTTATCGGTGAATTTACATAAATTTGTTGATTCCTGATAAGCCTGCTTGAACAACAACCATTCCATTGGGTCACCTGAGAATTCTGGAAGATCCCGAGGCGTGCTCATCCGGCTGAGTAGGTTGCTGTTCGCCATGTTGCTGCAGCTTGCGGTGGTGAGGTCCCTAATTGCAGAAGCCAACTGGTGAATCGAATCAGGTGCCGCGGCCGGCAATGGCGGCGGCGCGGCTTGTTGCAGTGGGCCCGTAGTTATACCTTCGTTGGGGGCTCCCTGCCCGTCAGGTGCTTCGATGTGCTGGCTTTCCACCCATTCCTCCACGTGGCTACGAACAGGCTCCCTGTTGAGTGAACTGCAGTATACCCTTTGTTCCTCCTCTTCGTCACTAAGTGCGGCCAAATCTGCTTCCAACGTTTTGTTAATTAAATCTATTTCAATTGCCGCTTTCTTTTTTGCGGCATCTAATAATAGTTGTTTGCGCCGAGCTGACTTCGATGTGCTCGAAGCTTGAGAACCCCGGCTACTTTTTGCCGCCATTGCCACGTGCGACTCGGCTGGTATTTTCTTATCTAAATTTATTGCTGGTTCAGATTTTATGCTCCCCACATGTAACCGCAGCAGAGAAGATTTTGCGGCAACCACGTGCCCTTCTTGGCTTGCCGCACCACGTGCTCTCGAACTGCGTGTCCCCTTTGGTGTGCGGAACATGATCCTGCTCGAATGGCCACTAATGTTGGTGGTGAATGCAGAAAATAAAAGGCCAGTCGCGTCGATAAATAAAAATGGAGGCTTTAATGCAGATTTGGCAATATAAAGTACAGACAGAAAACTTTAGTTACATACGTGCGCTCAGGAGAGAGGAGGCCGAAGAACTGGACGAGTCACTGCCGCAGCAGTGGCTCGCCGCAGCTTTTACAGATAATGTTAAATTAGCACAGATTAAAGGCCGCTGCATACGTGACGGGATTTTACCCGGACGGGACGTGACGGGAAGTTTTGGAAACATCGTTGCATACAAAATGTATCCAAATACGCATATGTCACGGGAACATCGACGGGACGGGAACGTGGACGGGAAAAATATCGTCGCCGACGATGTTTAGCACGTCCCGTCCCGCACGTGCCCCGTCCCGTCCGTGATTTCGCTACGTATGCACAGTCGCTCCGTTCGTGCCGGAGAGATTAATAGTGACGCCTTCCAAGTATCGAAAATGGACGACGAAAAACTGATCGAATGTGTACGCTCTTATCTAGCGTTGTATAATTTAGCGAACCCACAATATTTAAATACAAAATATGGCAATTTTACGCCATAAATAATTTTTATAAAAATTATTTATGGCGTAAAATTGCTGTGAAATTGTCATACAGTGAAAACGGTAAGTGTTATTTAATGAATATATTGTGGTATTCCTAACTATACTTAGTCCTTTTCACCTATGATGATTCCTGTGACACTTCATCGTGTTCTGAATTACGTATTTTATGTTTAAAATGCCAAAATAATTTTAGTGCATAATATTTTTGTTTTATGGCGGCATTATTACCAAAAATATAAAAATGAAACATCTTAAGCTTATAAATCAAAAACAGTATTGTTTAGTTTAAATTCAAATTCAAATTTCTTTATTTGCAGAATGTAGATTACAAAGATGTTAGAGGCAGGTACATTAATATATTATTAATATATTTTATATATATATATATATATATATATATATAAGGCGAAAGTTTGTAAGTATGGATGTATGGATGTTTTCTTGACGGTCGTAGCTTCTTCGTCATCTAGAGCAATAGCAATTAAAGCCAATTCTTGAATTGAAAAATCCATCTTTCGTTGTTCACAACACTAGCACGTTAGATCAGAATCACGTCACGGTGCGTATGCGTTTGCACCACGTTCCCGTTGTGAACGAGGCAATCACGTGCCCGTCCCGCTCACGTCCCGTCCGAGGTATTTTCCCGTCACGTATGCAGCGGCCTTTAAACAATCATAATCATAGACAATATTTACCTAAAGTATAATGTAATAATTATTAAAAAAAATTAATCTTTTTTGAATGGCGCGTCGCCAACAATAGCTAAAGGATTCTAGAGCATTTCATCATTGTAGAGTCTTAGAATATTATAAATACATAATATATTGTCTTAAAAAAAGACGTGTGGCACTCGGGGACTGCCGCGGTAAAGCTATTGCATGCTACGCCTTCAAGCCACACCTCCGCGCTCGTCGGAGTGGGGAGCGTGAGGTTTTTCGTTACGCAATTTCTGGATTCGGTCCCCGCGCTCAAGGCCCGCGATAGAAGCTATGCAATAGCTTAAAATAACCTTAATGATGTTTTTACTGATATTAAAATTGTTAGCTAGATTTCCTCTCAAGGCTTCGACCGTTGTGACGCGAAAGACAAACAAACATTCAAACGCACTTTTAAATTTAAGTGTTAAGCTCTAGAAAGGCTGGACCGATTCGGCTAATTATTTTTAAACGGTTTTGTTAACGCAAAATAAAGGTTCTTATGGAGTGAAAACACGGAAAAAGGGCAGAACAACATCTTCTGAGCAGTTAGGTTATAATAATACACTTAGTAACTAAGGATATAATCATTAATATACTTTGAATTTTAAAGTGCGTAGTCGGCTGTTATCTACAAAAATTAACAATAATCCACGAAGTAACGATTTAAATGCTCACGATTATAATAAAATAAACCACGTCATTAAATACGTTTTCCATCATAAAATAATATTAATTTCCATAGTGTTCGCGATAGTTCATTGAAGTGGATACAACAGTGAGGTTTGTAATTGCTTTTTACAAGTTAGTTTCGTATAATAATTAAAAATATAGTTTGAATTCATCCCTCAACCCGCACTTGGCCAGCGTGGTGGATTATGGCCTGTACCCTCATAGGAGGCCCGTGTCCCAGCAGTGGGAATGTACAGTAAGATTCACGAAAGATGACCACGGCGCAGAAGGCATATTTTAGGTCCCTATGGAGATGCGAGATGAGGCGCGGGCAGATTTAATTTTAAATAAATAAAAAATAAATTATTTAACCAACATTAAAATATTATTTTTTCTTAAGTCTTTTCTTCATGAGTGAACGTGCGCAGACGGCCGCCATGTGTGGTCATCTTTCGTGAATCGTACTGTATATGGGCTGACGATGATTATGATAATTTGAATTAAATCTGTTCGTTTTAATGGTGCTTAAAATAGATTCTAAAGATATCAGTTACATACTTGAAACATACATGTGAATCTAATATAATAGTGCTAAAAAATGGAAGAAAATAGAATAAATAAAAGGGAAACATAAAATTTTCTAGTTAAAAACAACTGAGAATTATTCGCTGCATAATGTGATAGACATTAGAATTAAATTTTAATTAAATTTAAATTAATTCAAATCCATCGAATTGAGCCATCTTAATAATGGTAATTAAGAGTAATTATTTATAATTGTATTATCTTAAACAATCGAAGCACACGTGCAATGCAACATTGTTTAGCTGCATTATAGAAGATCTCATAGGATTAGGAAATAATAATGGGTTTATAGAAAACTAGCTCTGCCGCGCGGTTTCCACCGCGAAGTTCAGGGAAACTCGCATTATAGACGATCCCGTGGTATTTCCGGGTTAAAACCTATCCTATCAGTCCTTTCTCAGATCTCAAACTATACTTATATTAAATTTCATCCAAATCGGTTCAGATGTTCAGGTGTGAAGAAGAGACACCAATACAGAGTTACTTTCGCGTTTATTTGTTAGGATCAGGGCCAGAGATGTTGGGCGATATCGGCCACATTTTTTAAATGTGTAAATTTTCAATTTTCTGATAACAAATCTTACAAAACTGTAACAAAATAACTTCAAATTGCATTCAATTACATCTAACACATCCATTGATTATTACAATTGATTAATATTTATAATTAACGATTATGAAATCAATAATTCCTTACAGATGACCAATAAACCAATGTTATTCCTACTAATTTTCTGCATCACTGTATCATTGAATGATGCGTTACGATTTCTTGTATTTGTGCCTGTTTATACAAAGAGCCATAGTATTTTAGGACATGCTGTAGTAGACCATCTTCTGGATGCTGGGCATGAGGTAAGCTGTTATTGCCTTTTTTGACTTTTTTGTAATATGATAAGAAGCTAAAATACTTAGTTTCGATACCTAAAATGCCTATAAATAATGATAATAAAACAAGAAAAGAGGCATTAAAGAAAATAGACAAAGTATGCACTAAAGTAACTTGAAATAATTGATATTTTTGGTTTTATGGCCTTCAAATGCTTTATAAATATAAATTTACAAAGAATAGAAAAGAAAATTCTATCACTGTGACCCGCAAATGGCTGAGTTGGTCAGGAATCCGCCCCAGAATGGCGCGAAAGGATGCGGGTTCGAGTCCCGCCTCGTGATCGAATTTTTTCTATTCTTTATAAAAGTAACTTCTTAAATAACTAGCTTTAACAGATTGATTATATTAATTGACTCTACATTATAAATCAATTCCGCAATTTTTGATATTTGGACCTTGTAAATAAATATTACAGGTTGTTCACATAACTTCACATCCGAAGAAAAAAATTGTACCAAAATTGCAAGAAATCGATGTTCTCGACATCTCTATGAGGATAATGAATCAGTATCGTACACGTATGTATCGTCTTAGGCCATTCTCCCATTGCGATACGCACAGGCGATTCGAGTATCCTGCAAGTCGCGGAGACTAGTCGCCGCGGAATATTTATTTTCATTTATTTTCTTTATTGGAAAACATACAGAGACAAAGACAGAGATATATAAAACAAAAAATCTTATTAACTAAAGATACATGAAAATGCCTCCTTATAGTGTTTTCACTGGGAACATATGTTATTATTTTTGCCAACACTCAGCAGTAAGAGCGACAAGAAAAAATAATCGATAAGTAATATTTATCATGCGTACATAAAAACGGAGGTAAACAAGTATTTGCAAAATCTTTACACATTAACATTCATATCTCACATACATTGTACCGGTAGCGTCGTGTGCGAGTCTACATACAAATGTATATGAGATACTCCGCGGCGACTAGTCTCCGAGACTTGCAGGATACTTGAATTGCCTGTGCGTATCGTAATGGGAGAATGGCCTTATATTTAAAAAATGGAACATTATACAATAATAAAGCTATAAGTTATTCAATTGACAGATTCAATTAATTGCAAAAGATTTATTTTATTATTTTTGTGTTTACGACACTTCGCTCCTCCGAAACAGCTGAACCTATTTTGATGAATTTGTTTGGGGCAATCCGGGTGCATTCGAGAATTGTTTAGATATACAATTTGAAAGCCAGCAAACCCACGATCCACGGGCAAAACAGAGAAAAAATTTAAGTTAGTGAAATTAATAAACATTTAAATAAATTTTAATGTCCAAAATGTTTAAATTAAAACGAATGTATATTTTAGCGGATGCTCTAAACATCACAAAAATAGCGAACAAGGGAGCTGCTCCTTTATTCTTTATAACTGTAGTTCACGAGATGCACAAGCAAATGTTTGAAGATCCAGAAATCAGACAGTTCTTCAACGATCCTGAACAGAAATTTGACGCAGTTATTGTAGAATGGCTTTTTTCTCATTTTGTTGCTGGGTAAGGAGTTGACATAGCTTTATGTAGCTACTACTAAGAAATCTGTGATTTTACAAACAGTCATCTTAATAGTGATACAAAATATAATGTCTGTATGTACTTTATAGAATCTTTAACTATGCATTTAATCATGTGATGATGTGCAAAGTGCTGTACATGAGCCCATGAAGGTTTCTAAGTTGGTACGACCAATCTTCGACTGTGTAACTACAGACGAAGCAGGGGTGCACAGCTTCAAGTCTAGTTTTTTATAAAACCTAGGTTTATGATTGTAAAAACGAACGTCTATCTCTTACGGCATTATAGTTCAGTTAGTTGGCACTATAAGAGAGTCAAAAGCTACTTTTTTCAGTAATAAAACAAAGTTATTATTGACAAAGGTATCTTTTCTGGAACTTACAGGATCGCACCACTATTCAAATGTCCTCTAATATGGTTAGTTACAACTCAGGCGCATTGGCAAGTCCTGGACGTGGTTGACGAGATATCCAACCCAGCGTTCAGTGCTGATATATTCTCTACAAACATACCGCCTTTCACCACGTGGCAGAGATTTGAAGAATTGTGGGCTCTTGTTAAACGGTCAATTGAATTCAGGTAATTGTTTTTTTGTTAGCTACATTATAAGATATTTGTTAAAACGTCTTAATAAATTAATAAAAATCGATAGATATTTCTATATGTAAAAGTAGTCACACTGTAAGAATATTATTATTTTCATGGTTTTGATGGTATCTGAGAACTTTATAAAAATTATTTAACCACCCCTTCTAGTACGTACAGTTATATTATATATACATTAATTAATTGAAACTCTACTGCCTTTTGTCTTTATGTTACGTGACCCCAGAAAGAAACAAATATAGTGATTCCAAGTAGAATTTCGCTTAATTGAAAAGATTTATGCAAAAGATACTAATTCTCTGACATAATTATAGATATTTCATCACACCAGCGGAAAGAAGAATTTACGACTCATCATTAAGGAAAATAGCACAAAGACGAGGAGTGGTTTTGCCTCCTTATGAAGAGGCAATTTACAATGGATCTTTGTTACTAATAAACTCCCATCCATCTATTGGCCAACCATACAGACTGCCCCAGAATGCCAAATATGTAGCTGGATTCCATATAGATGCAAAAGTGAAGCCACTGCCAAAGGTAAATAGTAAAGTTTTATTTCGTATATTATATTTGTAATAATAACATAATAAACAGTGATACGACGAAATGATTCAAGAAGTAGTTAGTTTTCAAAAAACTTACTTAGGTATCAAACATTCGGAAAGAGAAAATCGGCGAAAAACTAACTCTTTCTGTTAGCAGAAGTTGAAAGCAGTTGGTCAAACGTATTTTAATCCTTTTTATGAAATATTAAGGAGCCTTCACTCATAACCATAAGATATTTTTAATACTTAACACTAATAATAAATATTCCTGTTTTAATATTTGTTATTATTACCTAAGAAATAAATATCCCACCAAAAACATAAATGTAAAAATTGGAGCCGAGTTCAATCGTTGACTTAATATGCCAAAAAAAGAAATGAGATCTAAATGTGTGCCAAGTTCTGCAGACAGTCCAGAAATGTATTTACAAAGATCTATTAAGTTCTTAGGTTGACTGAAAACTCGATTGTTTTATTTTCCCTAAGAGAACAATGTTTATTCCAAAATATAACTTTTTTAATTTGAATAATATAATTATTTTCACAAAGCAAACAACTAATGACCTATTGAACCCCATAATTTGATGAGGCTAGTTTTTAGAATCTCACAAAATATAAACAGTATGTAAAACTAGCCTCATCAAATTATGGGGTTCAATAGGTCATTAGTTGTTTGCTTTGTGAAAATAATTATATTATTCAAATTAAAAAAGTTATATTTTGGAATAAACATTGTTCTCTTAGGGAAAATAAAACAATCGAGTTTTCAGTCAACCTAAGAACTTAATACATCTTTGTAAATACATTTCTGGACTGTCTGCAGAACTTGGCACACATTTAGATCTCATTTCTTTTTTTGGCATATTAAGTCAACGATTGAACTCGGCTCCAATTTTTACATTTATGTTTTTGGTGGGATATCATTACTTTTTGTAGAGAAAATTACTCTGCAAATTTGATTTACTTTATGAATATAATATACCCACTTTTTATGTACGATTTTTTTTATTTTTTCTTGCGGTTTCTCTGTATGGTTTGTTTATTATTATTAACCGACTTCGAAAAAAAGGAGGAGGTTATTATTAACCGACTTCGAAAAAAAGGAGGAGGTTATCAATTCGGCCGGTATAATTTTTTTTTTTTTGTTTTAGATGTATGTACACCGATTACTCCGAGGTTTCTTAACCGATTTACGTGATTCTTTTTTTATTCGATGCGGGATGGTGTCGAATTGGTCCCATAAAAATTTTATTCGGATAGGCCCAGTAGTTTTTATTTTATGAGCATTTTTGTCTGTACTCGATGACTTAATTGAAATGTAGCAAGTAACTTTGATTCACTTCCCGGTAACCGATTGAGCTGAAATTTTGTATACGTATGTAAATTGGATAGCGATGAAACATTATCATGACATAGAGCTGATTTGATGATGGAATCGGAAGGTGGCCATAGGAACTCAGTAATATATTGACTCAACTTTATCGAGATTGGACTCGTTTGATTCGTGTTGAAAAATACACTAAAAAGTATAAAATAAAAATAACTGCGTTAAAAACAACCGACTTCAAAAACGGAAAAGTAATAAATAAAAAAGATTTGATATTATTAATTACTACATATTATTTAGATGTGCTATTTATTAAATAGGTTTGAAGTCGGTGCCAAAAACTAAGCACTTAGTATTTAGCCCGTGCACCGACATCAAACCTTTTTAGTAAATAGCACATCTAAATAATATGTAGTAATTAATAATATCAAATCTTTTTTATTTATTACTTTTCCGTTTTTGAAGTCGGTTTTTTTTAACGCAGTTATTTTTATTTTCTATATTTTCTTGTATGTTATGAATGTCAGCGCACATTGCCCCGTCATTATCTGCAAATTTTTAAACTCGTTTTCTGTTTAAAAGATTACATGATTTTCTAAACATCCAGCGTGAATTTGTACACACACTATTACCAAGATGCAAAGATCGTTGTAGAAGAATCGTCGCCTTACTCCATGACGTTAAGGTATTGCCATGACGCGATCTTGAAATTTTACTCTAAACGCCTCTAAAGATGTTTCACTTATATTAATATTACGCAAATTAAATCATTTCGACCTTCGACGAAGCTTTCTTCCATTACACTGAAATTAAAACTAAACTAAATACTCATAAATGAAGAATACATAAATGTGAATATGTAAAATTATATAATATTATTTTTAACTGTATGAGCAATATTTTTATTACAATTTTCTTTTATTTTACGTTTATTAACAGTTTTGAATAAAGAAATCATGCAATCGAAGTAATCCGCCCTAGCGATACTAGCGCGAGTGAGTGTGATGTCAGAGGCGCATCGAATCTACAGATGTTTCGTGCTAAAATATGTAAACTTCAATAATCTATATCTCAGTCATTTATTGATGGATTTCAAAATTTTTTTCGGCCACTGATTAGTTTTGATCTATTTTTTAAGACTAGTAAGGTGAATATAATATTTTCTATTTTTATAAACTTTTCCATTTTTCCATACAAACAAAATTTACGTCATTGAAAAAAAAATTAAATACAGATAAATTCAGTATTTTCTGATTTTTTCCTTTGTACACTCACTATTACCTAGTTGATTACAAAATTTGAACTTTCTAGGTCATCTGGAAGTGGGTTAGGTTTTGTATATGTCTATAAGTCAGTCAGTCTTAAAAATTGCGATTTTTGGATATCAATATCTACGCAACTGTTTAATCTGTATTTATGAAATTTAAGGTTCTTGTTTATCTTGAGGTCTTCTTGATATGTACCAAATTTGGTGTATTTAACTTAAATAGTTTTCGAGTTATAAGGGGGTGAAAAGTGGCTCGAAATGGTTCGTGTAAATATACACACGGCTGCTGCTCGCCAGTTCTCTTCGCTTGAACTCGGCTTGACACGCTGCCGCGTGTCTAGATCCAAGAGGTTATTTTTAATAATAATTTTATTCTTACAGGACCTCCAACATTTAATGGACACCACTAAACATGGTGCCATCTACTTCAGTATGGGTTCACATACAGCAAGTGAAAATATGAGTGATCACATGAAAAGTTCACTTTTAATCATGTTTTCTAAACTACGAGAAACTGTTATTTGGAAATTTGAAGGCGAGATGCAAAATGTACCAGAAAATGTTCATTTGGTGAAATGGGCACCTCAGCAAAGTATTTTAGGTAAGAGTGTCAACTATATGAATGAATGAATGAATGAAAAACACTTTATTGTACACCAGATAATATGATACATTGTATAAACTTAACAATAAATTAATCAATGTACAGTAGGTACTATAGTTCGTTCTATAAATATTTAAAGTAGCATAATTACTAAACTGTTTAAGAAGATCTCATAAAAAATAACCTACGAGTAAGAATAATATGTACATTGTACCTAGGTCCCCCCGGTCGACTTGTGATGAAATTTTATAACAAACTAGGTTTCCGCCCGCGGCTTCGCCTGCGCAAACAAAGAAAAACGCATAGTTCCCGTTCCCGAGGGATTTCCGGGATTGCGTTATTTTCCCGGGATAAAAAGTAGCCTATGTCCTTTCTCGGGTATCAAAGTATCTCCATACCAAATTTCATGAAAATTGGTTCAGTAGTTTATGCGTGATTGAGTAACAGATAGACAGACAGATTTACTTTCGCATTTATAATATTAGTATGGACTAGGTTTCTGCCCGCGGCTTCGCCCGCGCAAACAAAGGAAAACGCATAGTTCCCGTTCCCGTGGGATTTCCGGGATTGCGTCATTTTCCCGCGATAAAAAGTAGCCTATGTCCTCTCTCGGGTATCAAAGTATCTCCATACCAAATTTCATGAAAATTGGTTCAGTAGTTTAGGCGTGATTGAGTAACAGACAGACAGACAGAGTTACTTTCGTCGCATTTATAATATTAGTATGGATTGTCACATCGGCATAACGCACTTACTTATCCTAAATAATACGAAGATTTACGTTCAAGGTTGTGATCGAGATAAACGTATATAGACTGTCAATGTTGCATTATCACATTTTTACTTACCTTGCCATAAAAAATATCATCCATTAATCTGTCAGTTCCATATTCATATACAGAGTGTCCCAAAAAGTAGTGATGAACGATAGCTGGGAGGTAGAGGACCAAGAGGGCTATCCGAATCACCCCCATGTGTGTTATGCGATTTTTCGTATTTTCGGAGTTATTACATTTTTTTCAATTTTTCATCTATCGCCGAGTACGATGAGATTTTTATTTATGGTGACGTGAATTATTGCGCTAGATGCTTGATTTCTTTTGTGTGCTAAGCTGAAAGATAGGCCAATTCAGTATGGTAACATTTACTATCGTTAGATCTTCGAAAGGAATAAAAAAAAGAATTAAATGCCAAGGAAGATAAAATTACCCAGTATGTTCATAACTTCAAGGGCCCATAAAAAAATAAAATCACATAAAAAAGGTTTTCCATTTGGCTTTTAAAAACTTGCTCTATCAATCAGGTAGCTACCCTAAAAATTTCATTTTATTATTCTGAAGGCTTCAATCGAAAAATTGAAATCTAAATGTGGTAAGTGGAAAATTTTTATTAACATGATGATCATTAAAACCAATAAATAGGTGTTAAATTACCAGAATTTTTTTAAAATAGCCCCGCTGTTGCTCAATGCAAGTGCGACATCACCGTAAAAAGTTGTCTTTTTAATGTCTGAATGCTCTTTTATCATTTTAAATGGTTTCTTCTGCAACTATGAATTTCCGGGTTATTTCGTCCAAATTGTGGAAGTCTCTCCTCTTTGTAGTATTCCCACGGAAAAAATTCAATAGGGTTTATGTCCGGAGACCGTGGAGGCCAGGCTAAAGGGCAAAAATACTCTGAAAGATGGATTGGTCGTTGCAGCCTGCGCATGCGTCGGTGATGCCTGCTTTAAAGCCTGGCCTCCACAGTCCCTCGACCCCATTGATTTGTTTTAATGGGGATACTAAAAAGACCTCGGCCACTTGAGAGAATGCCACAATTTGGACGAAATAACCCGGAAATTCATAGTTGCAGAAGAAACCATTAAAAATGATAAAAGAGCATTCAGACTTTAAAAAGACAACTTTTTACGGTGATGTCGCACTTGCATTCAGCAACAGCGGGGCTATTTTAAAAAAATTCTGGTAATTTAACACCTATTTATTGGTTTTAATGATCATCATGTTAATAAAAATTTTCCACTTACCACATTTAGATTTCAATTTTTCGATTGAAGCCTTCAGAATAATAAAATGAAATTTTTAGGGTAGCTACCTGATCGATAGAGCAAGTTTTTAAAAGCCAAATGGAAAACCTTTTTCATGTGATTTTATTTTTTTATGGGCCCTTGAAGTTATGAACATACTGGGTAATTTTATCTTCCTTGGCATTTAATTCTTTTTTTTTATTCCATTCGAAGATCTAACGATAGTAAATGTTACCATACTGAATTGACCTATCTTTCAGCTTAGCACACAAAAAAAATCAAGCATCTAGCGCAATAATTCACGTCACCATAAATAAAAATCTCATCGTACTTGGCGATAGATGAAAAATTGAAAAAAATGTAATAACTCCGAAAATACAAAAAATCGCATAACACACATGGGGGTGATTCGGATAGCCCTCTTGGTCCTCTACCTCCCAGCTATCGTTCATCACTACTTTTTGGGACACCCTGTATTACTAGCTTTCCACCCGCGGCATCGCCCGCGCAGTCAAAGAAAAACCCGCATAGTTCCCGTTCCCGTGGGATTTCCGGGATAAAACCTATCCTATGTCCTTTCTCGGGTATCAAAATATCTCTATACCAAATTTCATGCAAATCGGTTCAGTAGTTAAGGCGTGATTGAGTAACAGACAGACAGACAGACAGAGTTACTTTCGCATTTATAATATTAGTATGGATTCATTATTATCAACAAAAATAAAAGCTTTTCATAAAAAAATTGGGTTCAAAATGTAGTATAACACAATTTTTCAACATAATCTTATTTTATTTTTCAAAATTAAATGACGATATCTAATGTATGCAATTTCACATGTCTTTTTATATGAAATGTGGAAAAAATCTATTGAAATGAATGTTTCGTCCTTTTAGCACATCCCAATCTTAAACTCTTTATAACTCATGGTGGCCAACTTTCTACAACTGAAGCTATACATTTTGGGGTACCAGTAATAGGTATACCTACTATGGGAGATCAGCATATTAACATGAAAACTGTTGTACAAAAGGGCTTCGGTATTACTGTAAATCTGGCGGAAAATATGGCAGCTGACTTATACAAAGCAATTAAGGAAGTGTCAGCTAATCCTATGTAAGTTAAATTTGAAAATGTATTGCAAGTTTTTGGAACGAAAACTATTTATAGACTGACTATTAAGAAATATTATCTTTCAATGTTTTTCTAATTTCCAGTTATAAAAGAAAAGCAGAAGAACTTTCCAGAATTTACCATGATCGTCCGTTAAGTCCAAAAAGCGAACTGCTCTTCTGGATTGAACATGTTGTCAAAACTAAAGGTGCATTGCATCTGCGATCTCCAGCTTTACAAATTCCTATGTATAAGAAACTGTATATTGACCTTCTGGTGTTTTTATTGATAGTAATGTATCTATTATTTAGGAAAGCAAGAAGTATAGTTTGTAAGCAAAATAAAGTAATCAGGAAAAAAGTGAAGAAAAATTAAATATTACATGATTTTGTTTGTGATGGCTTTTCAGTGTGAGAATATGAGAAATAGAATAATTACTTTATACGAATTAAAATGTTTTGGTAGTTTTTTGCCATTTTATTTTAGACGTCATCGGGTTTGCATATGAAATAAAATATGACACATTATTAAATTAACTTATATTCACAAAATAACTTAGCCTATATTTACAAAATTAAACAATATTCCTTAACACACTAAGCAGGAACAGCTCTTTCTAAATGATATGCGTCTATCAACAAGGATTGCAAGCTTAAGTTGGTTAAGATCCATTCACCATGAGGATATACCCTGCTACTAAAAACTACTTCGCCTTCGCCACAGAATAATTCTAAGCTACTGGCATCTAAGAAAATCCTCCAGCTATGAGATTTTGTAGGAACCCACTCTACTTGTCGTATATCACCAGATCCTCTATCGACGATTACTTTACCAGCTTCGCGGTTCCATCGCAGCCAAACCTTACCACCTCCCATGGAACCTTCTAGCAGAAGTTCTATATCTTCAGTAAGATCACCTTCTATAATTAGTTCCGATGCCTTTGGTAAATTTATTATTTGATCCGGCAACAAAGATCCGTGGATAATAGAGTTATGTCTTAAGGTGACCATTTCATTTACTGGTTTCATAATAATTCGATTGCCAGATAATTTTAATTCTCTTACTATAGTTAGCGCTCCAGCCCATCCGTCAACATCCTCTGGATGAGGCACTTCCCACATACTAAACCATCCGACTACGTAACGTTTCCCATTATGTTCCATTGTTTGTGTAGCGTAAAAGTCATGGCCGAAATCAAGTTCTTGAAATTCTACTTCTGGGATAAATTCGTACGTTTCATAATTAAAACTACCTATGATGTAACCTGTTTGGTATGTATTTTTATATCGATCACCTTTAGGTTCCAAGCCTTGCGGTGACATCAACAAAACATATTTGCCATCGAGTTCAAAGAAATCTGGACATTCCCACATATAACCCATCTCTCCGTTTGATTCTCCAATCACAGCGAGATATTCCCAAATTTTGAGATCATGTGATGAATATAAAACTACTTTACCTCTTTCATCGTGTGTTTTGCTTCCAAGAACAAGGTACCATTTATCACCATGTTTCCAGACTTTTGGGTCACGAAAATCTGCTGAATCGCTTGATGGCAAAACGGGATTGCCTTTATATTTGTGAAAGTTGATACCATCGTCACTAAATGCGAGATACTGGCTCTCTTTGTAGTAAGGTTCTTCATCGATCACTTCACGTCCTGTATAAATAAGTGTAAATGTATCGTCATCTACAACAGCGCTGCCAGAAAAACACATTTCTTCTTCAGGAATCAATGCAGTAGGCAGTTGCTTCCAGTGAACAAGATCAGGACTGGATACATGGCCCCAATGCATAGGACCCCAGATACTATCATATGGATAGAATTGATAGAAGAGATGAAATTCTCCATTGTAATATGAGAATCCGTTGGGATCGTTCATCCAGCCAACTGGTGGTGTGACATGATAATGTAACCGATATCGAGGATTTATTTCACTTTTCTTACTTTCTATATATTGCTCCAACTCAACTTTAGAACTATAATCTTGTTTTATTGACCCCGAATATACTGCTGCGAGGAAACAGAGTAAAATTATAATATTTTTTATGTACGCCATTTTTACTTTGAATGGCTGTTAGCGAATATGACCCTTATTTATATAATTTTGGAAATTCAGTGATAAATATTATCTCAAGTGTTTTATTTTGCACTTGTTATGTAAAATGTCTCCTGTGCAGTATTATCAGACAGAAATTGATAAGTTTTGTTCATACATGTAAATTCCTTATCATTTGTTTTGACCCTTAATAGGCTGATGGTGGTATTGTGTTTTTTTGGTTGTTTCAAATTAATTTTATATAATGCGTTTTCTGTGCGTTTTCTATTTGGTGATAAATTTGGTGTGTAGTAATTATTGTTAATGTAGGTATTATACATATTTTAAGAACTTAATCTGCTTGAGGCAAAAACAACTATTAATCCTTTATTTTTGCCTTTTTTATTATTTTTTTTATTTTAAGTTAATTAAAAAAGGAAAGCCACATTTTCGTAATGTACATTTTCGTGGATGACAATATTTGCCAAAGAGAATTTCCATTATTAATATCTGCAATTTTAAAAATGTTGGAATTAATATTAAAGAGGCTTTAAAATACTATTCATTGATTTGTCAAAAATATATACACACAGATTTCGTATGAGTTCTAATTTTTTACCATATTTATATTATTATCTTTCACCTTTTTATTCATGTATCTCGTCATTTTCATTGGTCTTGTGTAAATTGTAATATATTCAAAACTGGATAAAAAAACTAGAGTCATTTTTATTTTTCAATAGACATTTCAATCCAATATGACTAATTTTTTTTCCAAAAAAATACGTGCCTTTTATAATATTTGATAATATACGATTATTTTTATGAAATATCCTCATATTATGTATTAACATAATTTTTTTAATATGAGTAGGTACCTTATTTATTTATCCTATACATTTGTTTGTTACGCTAAACACAATATGCAATCTTTAATCAAGATTATTAACAACATAATCTTAACTCTTTTCTATCTTATCAGGTGAGGATTCTAACTGAGGGGTAAAAATTATCGATAAGAAATAAAAGACAAGGAGCTTGACAAATATTGATAATCTTGATGATGATTTTCCGTACGTGATTCAGAACATCTGATTGATAAAGAAATTAGATCTAACTAGCTTCCTGCCCGCGGCTTCGCCTGCTTTGTCTAAAAACTAATAAATTATAGATCTAACTACATAATATACCGAAGAACTGTCCAGTGGTTCTTACGTGACAACCCTCCATGGATTTTCATCTTCCGTAGGTATCGGTCAATTAGGGAAAGCTGGCATGTTCACAGTACTCACACTTATGCAATTTCACTTACAGTATGTTCAAAAATAAATGCGACTCTAGTTTCATTTTAGACTTGAATTGTAAAATGGGTGCGTTGTAGATATATGTACATATATGCAAATATAATTACTTATGGAAGCTCTCATAATTTACCTGTAAAATTATAATTTAAAAGTAAATCAATTGATGAAGTTAATTATTTATTCTAATAATAATCAATTGGATAAAAGTATTAATAATCATTCAATTATCAAATAATAATTAAATTCCTGACTTTGGTCGAGTAAAGATATCTAAGAAATATTATATTTGTAGTAAGTACGTAATACCTACCAATACGCGCTAACAAATATGTGTTACATGTTTATTGTATAATTTTCACACTATTGGTTTTAAACTCAAACTCAAACATTTATACAATTAGACTTCTTCTAGAAGCACTTTTGAATCGTCATAACAGTTTAACAGTTTTAACATTTACCACCAATTCAGAAAGCAGTATCTATAGAGAAGAAGAAGAATCTATTTTAATCATAATCGTAATCTTCTACTTCACTGTAACTTTCATCGCTCGAAGAACTCGATGTTTCGTTGTCGGAATTTCTTAATGTTATTATAAATGAGTCAGTGTAATTATCTACTTTTGGTTCTAATTGAATATATTTTTCCTCATGTTCTCGCGTCTTTCTCCAAACGTCACTAAACATATCCAGACTAATAGCATTTGCTTCCTTTCTAAATAATTCTTCCACAGTTTTCAAGTTAAAGTTCACATTTTGTGATGCTACTTTCCCTTTAATTATGCCCCATAGTAACTCTATTGGGTTGAGATCTTTGAGGATTGCATCAAGTAGGTAAAAATTGTGTATAGTTTGGCTTATTTTTTTTAATAATGTGATAACTCTGATTATTAATTAGTTATTTGATTTTTGAAAAAAAAATGCCGATTTTAGTCAAAATTTATATTTTTCTAACAAGATCCTTATCATCCAAATTTCCACCTTGGTGAGAAAAATTGACATTTCTAATGAAAATGAACAAAAAATTAAATGATTTTATTAAATACTGTAAAATAGTCTATAATTCTTCCATTTACTGTATCACAAAATTCTTCATAGATTTTTAGATATTCGTACTACACCAATTACATCACCCTGTATTTATAAACAATTGCAAAATATGACACATACATAGGCCGGGAGATACTGACACAAAATTTCGGGTCATTTGTAACAGAATGGCGGTTCTACAGAGGTCTTATTACGCAATGACTAAAAGAAAAATGATGGTCAGAACTCAGAACGCTGGTGGTTAGTCGAACTCGTCGGATAAATAGCGAAAGTCAAACGATTTACAAATCGTTTGACTTTTCCGCGGTATGGCGACCATTTGGAATCGTCCGAAAAGTATGGCATGGCAATTTTAGTAAATGGCTGCACGACGATGGTTACCTGTGCAAAAGTGAGCTCGGTACAAATGGTTGAATTGTTTTTTTTTAAATCAACGCATTCACGTCGGTATGGCGGACTGTAAGTCACATCGTAACTGTATGGCATGACACTACCGCCTACATCTTTTTTAAGGGCTATCGGTAAATTCTAAAATTTTTGTGTTACAAATCGTTGGACTTTCGCTATTTATCCGACGAGTGTGACTAACGCCCACGCGACTAGTCCGCCGGTACCAGCGTTCTGACCATCATTTTTCTTTTTGTCATTGCGTACTAAGACCCCTCTAGACCGCCATCCTGTTACAAATGGCCCGAAATTTTGTGTCAGTATCTCCCGGCCTAACATGTGCAATGTGTAAATGTGTTGACGTTCCAGCTCTTCTTAATATACCTGTATATTCCTTAACGCTGTAATAAGCCCTCTGAACTAATACATTTTTTTACATAAGTATTTTAAAAAGCAAGAAAAAATATACATAAACAACTATTTCAACATTTGTAATATCTACATCAAGTTATCTACCATTAAATTTTATAGATCAAAGATCCAGACGAGTAGGTGAATGATAATAAAAAAGTCAAAGCAAGGTTACGATTATTTACGTTACGTAACATTATTTTAATTCAATTAGGTACTTACATTGAAGACTACTGATTATTTAATGTATATTGTATATGTCCCAAGCAAATTGTAATATTTCGACTTTTACAAACGGCGTCGGTCACTTTTAACAAACGGTTATAATATGTCGAGAATTAATTGTAAACAGAAATTTTTTGTTTGTATAAGAGGGTGGGTTCTTGTATTTAAAACTACCTATTTCTGTGTAGTTTTAAAAACAAGAACCTAACTGTTTGTAAACGGCGAAATATTACAATTTGCCTGCGACATATACATATTACATAATTACATATAATATTTAGTTGTACATTTTTTTTAGTTAGATTAATTTCAATGGAACAAATAATTTGGTGTAATGTTACTTAAAGGAAAATCTATATATTACTAGCTTCTGCCCGCGGCTTCGCCCGCTTGGTGTTTTGATAAAAGGTAGCCTATGTTCTTTCTCAGGGTCTAAAGATTGTCTGTGCCAAATTTCATCAAAATCGATTCAGAGGTTTAAGCGGGAAAGCGTAACAGACAGACAGACAGAGTTACTTTCGCATATTAGTAGATAGGGATTATCAATACGTACCCATAATAAGAAGATTTTGCTAACAGTTATATACGTTTGATAATTTTCATTAATAGAATGAAATTCTTACTCTACAATGTACTAGATACTATTTTTGCATTAGACTCACTGATAACGTTAATTATTCAATAATATATTATAATTCTTATCATTATGTAGTAGGTACATGTCATTATCAAGTTGAACCTATAATTACCAATTTATCTCGTTCAAAAGAACATTACAATATGTCACTTCATACATAAAATAGTCATAAATATGTAAATGTTTTTGTTTCATTGTAATGGCCGTAATGGCCATAATGTACCTACAGGTACATGTAATTTCAAACATATTGACAATAACCTAACATCACAGAATACATAATAGTAGTATATGTACCTAAATCCTACTAAAACAACAAATGCCAAAGATCAACATTGCCAAAAAGAGCATGCACCTTAGCAAGTTAAAAATAGATAGCCTGCGAATTCATTTAGAATTTTATAGCATAAACAAGCAAATTAATATTAAAAAATTTTAGACCTTATCGAAAATGACTATATACGTATATAATCGATTCGAATCGCCTTAATGCAATCGCATAGTCCATATTTCAATAACATTAATAATACTTATCTTTAATCTTTAATCTAAATCTTATCTAATAATGTTAATAAAAGTGTAGGTTATGGTTTTAACCGACTTCAAAAAATGGAAGAGGTTCCCAATTCAGCCGGTATTTTTTTTCAATAAAAAAATTGGTGGGTGCAACTTTATATGGAAATTCAATATAGGCAATTAATTTATATTAAAACTTATAATTTTTCGACAGATTATTATTAGAACACTAGAGGTCCGCCCCGGCTTCGCCCGTGGTACATATTTCGCAATAAAAGGTAGCCTATGTCCTTTCTCGGGTATCAAAATATCTCCATACCAAATTTCATGCAAATTGGTTCAGTAGTTTAGGCGTAATTGAGTAACAGACAGACAGACAGAATTACTTTCGCATTTATAATATTAGTATGGATTAGCAAAAAACTACTGTAGGTAGGTACTAATGTAAAAAGTAGGACAACAAGAAAAGAAAGTCCTCATAAGTCATAATATTGTTTCAGTTGGTGAAAAATATTGTCTTCATTAAAATTTGAAATATTACGTGATCATAATTATACACAGTTAATATTGACACAGTATTTTAATAATAATAGAAACAGCACGTGTAAATTTTTCCATTCATAAAATATATCAAAAATTTTCCTCATTTGAAATATTATATTGAAAATTTTACCACGAAATATTTCTAGGTCAAAAATTTATATGGCTTTTTCGTTGTGAATATGTGTCTATTTGAAATAAAAAAAATGTTGTGTGGTTTTATGACACCACGGTAAAAGTGAAACTGTTCGAACGGTTCCGAACACTGCTTTGTGTAGCGCATGTCGCGTGACGGTCGGCTGCCGAGTAGGTATACCTACTCGGCAGCCGCGATACACGCGACATGCGCTACATAGACCATAAAGTTTGAGACGATGTAATAAAAGTTTCACTTTAAAAATATTTGGGTGCTTGTCCACTATATTACTTCAAACGCTAAACGCTTCTAACTTCAAACTCAATGAAGCAATATGATTGGTTTTACACACATTTCTCGCTTCACATCCTCGCACATTATTGGTGGAAGTCACAGATCAACTGCACTCAATAATCGCCATAGAGTATATCGCCCACACACATATCGAGTTCGAGTGCTGTTTATTAATCAATATACTAAAACCTTCCTCTTGAATCACTTTATCTATTTAAATAAAAGACGGGTTGCACTCCGGGAGTGCCGGCAGAAGTGAAAACTTGATTATTAACGTTGAGCATGTTTGATATTTTGGAATGGTATCCATCCTACGCTTTTTCGATCAGGTCACGTGTCCTGACGCGAGTTTAAGATTTTATACCCATTACAGAAAAAGTGCTCAACGCCGCTAAAGAAGTTTTCACTTCAAAAACCGCATCAAAATCCGTTGCGTAGTTAAAGATTTAAGCATACAAATGGACATAGGGCCAGAGAAAGGGACTTTGTTTTATACTATGTAGGGAAGCTGAACTCATCTGATAACGCAACCTCAAGTTATTTTTATAGTATAGCGCAGCATCTCATGTTTTTACATAAGAGCATACTCTTTGAGATCTGTTTATTAATACGAGGCTTGGGATGGGATGATATAATATAGCCCATAGATTTCCTCAATAAATGTACTATCTAACAGTGAAATAATTTTTCAAATCGCACCCCGAGTCCTGATATTAGCGCGTTCAAACAAACAAACCTTTCAACTTTATTATATTAGTATCATAAATTCAAGTATGACGTCAAAATTCCCCAGAAATCGTGTAATGAATATTTAAAACATTTCAAGGTCTAACAACTTATTTGTTTTGATTTATTGATGCAAAAAAACATCAAACTTCACTACAAAATAAAAACAAATTTTAGTTGAATTTTTGGTAAGCTTATATTTTCTCAACAATAAATGTTTCAAAGTCAAACTCAAACATTTATTTATTCAATTAGACTTCATCTAGAAAAACTTTTGAAACGTGGCCATTACATATTTTTAACATTTACCAACAATTCGGAAAGCAGTATCTACGGAGAAGAACCGGCAAGAAACTCCATAGTTGCTCTTTTATATCATGTCAGTTTTACAATTTAATTTTACTAAATACATATTATTAATAATATGTTTCTTCGGTATACTGACTTTCAGAGTCAAGTTCGTAACTTCTTGATAAGGAAATCTCTTCAGTAAGTTGTTTCTTTCTGTCCTGTGTAGTAGTGTTAATATGTTGTTTCTGGTTTTATTCGCTTTTCTTGGTGTCAGTGATGGTTATAATATTTTATTATTTTTCCCTATTCCGGGGAAAAGTCATTCGATTTTGGGAGAGGCGTATGTGCGTCATTTGACAAACGCTGGCCATAATGTATGTATTTTTTTGTTATTATTAATTTTAAATTAATTTATATTAAGAACTATAAGTAAATAGGTATGTTTTTTTTGGAATTTCCTAGAATATGGGACTTATTGCAAAATACTTAATGTAGAGTCGAAATAATTTATTTTTAATTTCATTGACTCTTGAAATTTATTACAAATTGTATTAATTAAAAAAAAATAAGTTTTATAATTCATAGGTCTGGCTGATCATATTATCAAAATTATTTATTATATACTAATATTAAAATCAACAAAAGCTACATAAAGCGGGTGATTGAACTCTTTATATTTCTCTAGTACTTGGTCTAACGTGTGGATATGATCTATAGTTGAAAAGGCCGAACGAAAGCCTGCTTGTTCAATTGGTTGTTGGGAATCTATTAGTGGTGTTAACCGACTCAAAAGTATGGATGTGAAAAGTTTATAAATACTAGATAGAAGGCTAATAGGTCTATAATTAGCAATATCTAATGGATCTCCTTTTTTATAGAGCAAAACTATCTCTGAGCTGTACCATCCGGTAATCAAATCGAATATGTTAACAGCTACATATATCTAGGAAAGCTAGTATCATTTAACGAAAACTGTAATGAAGAAGAAGTTGATAGAAGAATTAATGGGACGTGGAAGAAATTTTGGGCTCAAAAAGAAATTTTAAAAGGAGACTACCACATAGGATTGAAGAGAATAGTGATGGATACCTGTATTTTACCTAGTTTGACATACGGGAGCCAGACATGGACATATACAAAGAAAATTAAAAACAAAATTACCACATGCCAACGTTCAATGGAACGAAGTATATTAAAAATAAAAAAAATACAGAAGATTAGAAGCAAAGACATAAGAAATAAAACTAAACTAACAGATGCTCTCCGCCAAGCTCTACATCTCAAATGGCAATGGGCGGGTCACATATCGAGATATACAGATAACAGATGGACATTACTGACAACTAAATGGGCAGGACCAACAGGAAAAAGGAAAAAAGGTAAACCAAGAAAGCGATGGGCTGATGATTTAATAGAAACGGTGGGCAAAAACTGGATGAAAATTTCACAGGATAGGATTACATGGAAGAGGAGAGAGGAGGCTTTTACCCAATAAGGGGTCCGTGGAAATAAGAAAAATAAAACTAACATTAGATACTAAAATAGATTAAGTTAAACTAACAACTAACAAAACATTTGAAATGTAAATTTTGATTTTTTCACGGAATAAATGAGCTTTATTATTATTATTATTATAATATTAAAACAATAAATTATTAATAATTTAATTAAAAAAAATACATTTTTTCCATACTTATAATTCAGGTGCTCTTCTCAAAACTAAGAGAGAAAAAATACGTTAACATTAAAAAAAAAATAGCATAACTCAATGAACAGCTGTTGTTAGAAAAAATTAAAATGCTTCTTTTTTAACGTTTTTGGATAACATTTTATCTTCCTAGGACTATAGCAAAAAATTAAAATCGGTCCAGGCGTTTTCGATACTTGCAATTTGGAATAAATAAAAAAAAGTATTTATAATATTATTATCTATGGGGTTCCTATATCTATAGGTATAATCTAAGTACCCACATATCTTATCTATTTGGTAATATAAAATAATTAGTTATTCGTGTCATGTTACAAAATATAATCAAAACATAGTTTATTCCATTCATATATAAATACTTAGATATTTTAGTGGTAACAATTCAGTTTAAATGCATCTTACTATAAATAAATAATCATAATATCTTGTTCTCTGTTTTATTTTTTGTCTGTCCCGATAAAAAATATTAAAAAAAAAACAAATTGGTAACTAATATAAATCTACATTAAAATATTGGATGTACCTACATTAAAATATGTAGCATCACGATGTTTATCAATAATAACTCCAAAATAAATAAGCCGATCTTGATAAAATTTTGCATACATTGTATAATTTAGTGTAACATGTACATCACAATAATAAAAAATAAAGAATAGAAAAAAACGATCACGAAGCGGTTTTCGAATCCACGCCATTCGTATTATTTTTTTAAAGAATTGAAAATAATACGAAATATTATTTAAAAATATATTTATAAAATATATTTTGTAAGCTATAAAACTAAATATCAAATGTAAATAACATACAAACTGTTTTTATTTGGCAGAAAATTACCAAATATCATGAGCTGGTTCCTAGTTGAATAAGTTTTTTTAAATGCGAATAAAAACGTGTTATTTACAATTTACATCTATACTTATACTAATAATATTATAAAGCTGAAGAGTTTGTTTGTTTGAACGCACTAATCTCAGGAACTACGGGTACGATTTGAAAAATTGTTTCGGAGTTAGATAGCCCATTTATCGAGGAAGGCTATATAGGCATATCATCACGCTAACACCAACAGGAGCGGAGTAACGCGCGTAAAACCGCGGGAACATCTAGTATAAAATATTGTTTTTGTGTGCGTATAAATTGAAATACGAAAGATCGTACATTCATTAACCTTTCGCAAAATAAATTACTAATAATAATTAATGAGAAATGAAAAGAAAAACAATACGTTACATAAAAAGTAAAAACCGATACGATTACGATTATCAGTTTTTTTTTACAATTCAACAAATGCGACGAGGCGTCGAAAATAAATTTAATCAAAAATATAGTTTTCCAGAATATTCTTCCTATATTTACACAAAGTATTCTTCCTATATTTATGAAAATTTATCCAATTTTGACTTGTCCTCTCCCTCCTTTCTTTTATTGTGAAATTTGTATTATTAACTTTTTTCATTCATCACCAATAACAGCATACTTTTGTTTCCAATGGGTGCAGAGTAGAGTTTACTTCGATCTGTTTCACTGATCGATTTTCTTTAGGGACAAGTAGGTGATCAGCCTTCTGTGTCCTGCCAGACCGAGACATTTTTTTTTCTCGTTTCCACCTGAAATCGAACCCAGGACCCCTCGGTTCTACGCTCACGCGTCAACCACTATACCAAAGAGGCGGTCTTCTTCTTCATTTGGAGCAATAGTTACGAATAATGTTTTAAATTGTTTGCATTCTCATCAAGTTTCTGCTCATTTTTTATGGAAATCCTTGATGAATGAGCGTCTATAGCTAAAATATATACCAGTTCGGATTGAAAGTCAATCCACTAAAAACACAAGTCATCATTGTTGGTAGCCCATCGCTAATCGCGAAGGTTGACTGGGTTTCGCTTCCTTCAGTTCATTTGTGCGGCGCTCAACTCCCCTACAGTAAAATCGTCAAGGATCTCGGCATATATATTGACCAAACATTGTCTTGGGATCCTCAACTGAAGGAAGTGAGCAGGAAGCTGTTTGCCTCCGCTGGTGCTTTGCGACGACTGCGTAATCTTCTACCCATTCCGACAAAGTTAGCGCTTGCTCATTCCCTTCTCCTGTCCCACCTTGACTATGCTGATACATCCTACCTTGACCTTTCTGAAGCCCAGTTGGATAGGCTGGAAAGACTCCAAAACTTCTGCATCCGATTTATCTTTGGTTTGAGAAAATTTGATCACGTCTCCGACTTCCGTAAGAGACTGAAATGGCTCCCTATCCGACTGAGGCGAAACTCCCATATCCTTCATCTTCTGTACTGTGTGTTGTTTGATCCAAAAGCTCCAAGCTATCTTCGAGAGAAATTCAAATACTTGAGCTCGAGTAATCTACGCTCCTCTACTAACCTTTTACTTCTGATTCCGGCTCACAAATCAAAATTCTTTCACAATTCGTTTGCAGTTCGTGCGGTTCAATTATGGAACTCTCTGCCCACAAAGGTCAGATGTGCTCAAAATTTGAACGCTTTTAAATTGTTATTAAAAAATTATTATCTATCTCTTGTGTAATTTTGTATAGCTGTCGTATTTACGTTTATTTTTATTTCTCGTTTTATTCTATTTTTCTGATCCCTTCTTTTCTACATAGTTACTAATATTTATGATGTATATGTGTGCTATGGATATATATTTGTATATGTATTTATGTATTTATTTTATGTATTGTATGTAAGTATATGTATAGCTATTTATTATAATTATTATCGTATTTATGTATTTATATATTTCATTATTTTTATGTATTTTATATTACTATTAGTAAGTAGTTAGCTTTGTATATGTTTATTTTGTACATTTTTCAATGTGTTAGTATTGCCTTATTTTTGCTCACCCACATCATATTGTTAAATTTCCTCTGATTGTTGGGTTGCCTGGTAGATATCGCTACCTAGCGATAAGGCCGCCCTTTGCTGTTTCTGTAGTATTGTCTTTATTATATGTATTTATATGTATTTTCAATGCAATAAAGTATAATAAATAAATAAATAAAAATAAATAAAAAATATATATAAATCAGTTTTATTTCTTTTTGCAAGTTTTTATATACCTAGATATAATATAATAGAAATTATAATGTGTTATCTATAAAACTCAAAAACTCAAAAAACTCAAAACTTTATTTAGGTACCTATTCAATTTCTGCGGACGCGGTTCTACCGAATACCCGCGGCCCCGTCAATAAAGCGGCACGGCGGAACACAGTGGAGTTTAGTCGGTAGGACCCTGCACTCAGCAGGGTGAGTCCGACATAACCCAGGGCTCTTCCCCCGAGTGCCCTGGGTATGCCTAAATGCATTCTCCACTATAAAAAAGGGAACCTATTGAATTAGACTTCTTCTAGAAGTATCGTCATAACATAGTTTTACCAAGGTTTTACCATTCATCATGTCATGTAATTGTAGACACTACTTATACAGACTATTTATTATTTCGTTGACTATTATTATGCAATTGTTTGCGTTACTCGAGTAGTTAAGTACCTACTTGTATTATTTGATCATACATTACTACACTGATATGTACAAATTATGCTGTAACTTTTTTAGTACTAGCGACCCGCCCCACACTAGTGCAAGCAATTTTATTTATTTTATTTGTTTATAACACTTTATTGCACAAACTCAATTATGAAAAAAATTGGTTGTCTGTAAAGTCGGTTTACTGACGATAGTTGAACGTGACAACGTCCGATTGTGCTTCTTTGTCGCTCGTTCCGCGCTCTCGCTTGCACTTCAAGCTTTACATGGAACGCCTCAGAGCAAGGTAACGCCGCATGAGTCATGTTTTTTCGTGCGTGCAACCGGCTCTATCGAATTATAAGACGTCACGTCAAAAAAAAAAATGTGTGCGTGTACTAGTGTACACACGTAAGAACTAAGAAGTGAAACTTCTTTATGACCTTATTTTTCAAAAAATAATTTACTATAGGTATGCAACTTTACATAAATACGTCGAATCACGCGTGGTGGGGATAAGAAAAAGATGGCGCGTAACGGAAAAATGTCACGGGTAACGAAAAAATGTTACACTAATTTTTTTCCAACCCCGATACAGAAGTTTCTCTTCAAAAATAACATTAATGCAAAAGAAAGGCATAGTTTGTACAAGAGGCGGCCTTATTGCTAAGCAGCAATCTCTACCAGGCAACCTGATGGGAAAGGAAATGTATGAAGTTAATGGGGTAGTGCAAAAAGAAGAAAAAAAATGTATGTTATATAATACAAACCTTAGCTGTGTCCCGCGATTCACCCGCATTGCTCCGCCCTTATTAGTGTGTTAGTGTGATGCTATGTAGCCTTAGCCTTCCTCGATGAATGGGCTATCTAATACTGGAAGAATCAAGAAGCAAATTATTCAGATTTATAATATTAGTATAGATTCCTCTTGAGTCGCAATCTAGTTAGTGATTTAGAGTCAATAGTCAATACGGCCTTCATGATTTTATAAGAATACTAGCGGTCCGCCCCGGCTTCGCCCGTGGTACATATGAAAAATAGATGTTGGCCGATTCTCAGACTTACCCGATATGCACAGAAAATTTCATGAGAATCGGTCCACCCGTTTCGGAGGAGAATGCAGACTAACATTGTGACACGAGAATTTTATATATAAGATAAGATTATAAAGCTGATGAGTTTGTTTGTTTGTTTAAACGCGCTAATCTCAGGAACTACTGGTCCGATTAGAAAAATTATTTCGGTGCTATAGGCTTTATATAATCACGCTAAAACCAACAGAAGTGGAGCAACGCGGTTGAAACCGCGGGGCATAGCTAGTAAAAAATAAGATAGAGCCTGTGTTAATCACTCAAGATGGGCTTAAACTTTAAAATTAGTCGAGGTACTGAATTTTTATTATGTACCTCTACAATATAAATTAAATTATTAGCTCAACATAATTAAATTTTTAATCATTAGTCTGCCAAATATATTAATTTCCTTCCCATTAAAAATAACTTTTAATGAAGCAAGCAAAAACGAGCTAAAACAAAAAATAAGACAACCCATATTTTAAAACTTAGTTTTAAGGTGCATTTACATCAAACGAGCGAATGCTCATTCTACCCCCACTATGTCAAATTATTTAAGTGTAAACAGGCGTAGAGTATTCTTTTCTTGTTTTTAATGCGTTTGAAAAGATTATAGTTGATATTATGACAAATTATGCAATGTTCTAATATCTAATGAACAACACTAAATACGAGTTTTCGTTACACTGAAATATCAGGAAAGAAAGCTCTTGCCTTGCTCTAGCTCTTCGTTTGGTGTTAATGCACAAACGATATAAAACAGTTTGGCACCTTGTAAAAAAATGTTTTTTTTTTTCTGAAAAATATTAAAACTATATGTCTTTACTAAACTAATAAAATTTTGTACGGAGATAATATATATTTTTAATCGGTTACCACGCGAGTAAAACCGCGGGAAGAGGTTCATTTCATTAATTCACAAAGTCTTTAAATTTATTATGTACTAGCTGTGCCCCGCGGTTTTACCTACATTGCTCCGTTCCTTAGGGTGTTGATATATAATATAGCCTATATTATGTTGACCCGACTTGATAGAAATATTCATACAAAATTTGAAGACAATCCATGCAGTACTTTTAGAGTTTAGCCCGGACATACATACAGACAAACAGACAAAAATCTAATAATATGAGGAATATTCAAATATAGTGTTAAGGATGTATTTTGACTTTCTTTGTCTTTGAACAGTTTAAGTTTTATTTATTCACATAAAGATAAGAGTTAAGTCGTTTGTATGCTAACGATGCTTTAATTAATTATCCCTCAATATAACTATCTATTATGGACTAGCTTACCGCCCACGGCTTCGCCCGCTTTGTCTACAACCTAATCACTACATAGTATAAAACAAAGTCGCTTTCTCTGTCCCTATGTCCCTTTGTACGCTTAAATCTTTGAAACTACGCAACGGATTTTGATGCGGTTTTTTTTAATAGATAGAGTGATTCAAGAGGAAGGTTTATATGTATAATAACATCCATTAAATAGTGGAGAAGTACTGTTATTTTTGAGGTTTCTAATGTGATGTCGTAAATAATTACATTTTTCCGCTTACATTGCAAACGCAGCAGCCTGCGTTTTTGTAACCCTACGAGTTTTATCAAAATAATGTACTAAGTATTGTACACATTGAAAAGGTCTACAGAAAAGTCCGCGATGGTATATTATGTCTATCTCTTAGGGATAACCCACAATTAAATTAAATTATTAAATTAAATTAAATTTATTTATTTTCTCATCACAAATGCACAATCAACACATACATTGTAAATCTATATAATATTATCTTAATCTTAATATAACCCACAATAACTTTTTTTTGTCATTTACTTTTTACGACAAATAATGGTTAATTTTTGAAGCGATTTTAACCAATACAGCATTAATCCTTAACGAATTAAATACCTTGAATACATTGTTCATTTAATATAGATCTATATGGCCCTTTTCACCGTATGATTTAAGTGAATATTTTCGAAGATAATACAGATTTAAAAATTGCGGGACGTAGCGTTTGCGGCGCGGCGGTACCGGCCGGCCGTCATTGCACCCGTGCGAAGCTGGGGCGGGTCACTAGTAAATTATATATTAAAACCTTCCTCTTTAATCACTCGTTCTATTAAAAAAAACCGCATCAAAATCCGTTGCGTAGTTTTAAAGATTTAAGCATACATAGGGACATAGGGACAGAGAAAGCGACTTTGTTTTAAATGCTATGTAGTGATGATAAAACATTTATTGATATTTAAATGCATAACACATAGACATGGTCTATATTAAACGTTTTGTGACTTTTAAAATATGTAAATATGTTATGGTCAAATCCCGGAACACAATCTCTTCGCGGAAGGACTGGTTTATATTGGCAAAAGCCACCTCGAAATACATTTCAATTTCACCCTTTGACTGACGTCAGCTGCAGTCTCGGGCGCGAACGCAGCACAGGCATCGCACGCGCATAAGACGCCTCAGCTAAACAACGACTGAGGAAAATTGTTTAGTAAAAAGCCGTAATATTACATTTATTTGGGCTTTGGACATTATGCCAGACCTGAGGTTCGACCAGTCCAACCTGCGAGTGCCCGAGCTTCGGGGTTTGACTATAACACATCCATACTAATATTATAAATGCGAAAGTAACTCTGTCTGTCTGTCTGTTACTCAATCACGCCTGAACTACTGAACCAATTTGCACGAAATTTGGTATAGATATATTTAGATACCCGAGACATAGGATAGGTTTTATCCCGGAAATCCTACGGGAACGGGGAAAACGCGTTTCTCTGAAAACGCGGGCGAAGCCGCGGGCGGAAAGCTAGTAATATTATAAAAGGAGCGTAGCAGAGAGCGAGCGCAGTTTTAGGTGCGTGCGTAGGTTTTAGGACCGAGAGAAAAGTATCCTACTGATATTATAAATGCGAAAAGGCGAATGAATGTACTCAATACTAATTCTGGGTACTCTTTCACAAAAAAACTACTTCGAATTTGATGATACTTTACAGTTATCTTAATATATATAAATCTCGTGTCACAATGTTTGTCCTCAATGGACTCCTAATCCACTTAACCGATTATAATAAAATTCGCACACCATGTGCAGCTCGATCCAACTTGAGAGATAGGATAGTTTAAACATCTAGGTACCACGGGCGAAGCCGGGGCGGACCGCTAGTAATTTTTATATATTTAGGTTATACATAACACAGGCGCAGCACAGCTAGATAGACAAATTATTATTTAAAATGAACATTCGAGATAATAACATAAACTTATTAAAGTAATAAGTAAGTACATTATTACCATAATTACAGTTCAAAATAAGTATATATTTAACGAATATTGCATATTTAATCTTGGGAACAAAGTTTTTAAATTAGTATTACCACTATTGTAATACTGTGGTATTTATTACTTTGTGAAGTACGTAAAAAAGGTGGAAATATTACAGACTAGATTTCCGCCCGCGGCTTCGCCCGCGTTTTCAAAGGAAAACCCGCATAGTTCCTGTTCCCGTGGGATTTCCGGGATTAAACCTATCCTATGGGTTAATCCAAGTTACCCTCTATATGTGTGCTAAATTTCATTGTAATCGGTTCAGTAGTTTTTACGTGAAAGAGTAACAAACATCCATACATCCATACATCCATACATCCTTACAAACTTTCGCCTTTATAATATATATTTAATATTAGTATATTACAAACATAGTCTACGTTAGATATTATGTACAAAAACAATATAATAAAAAAATAATGTTTTAAAAACTCATTAAGTATTAATTTTTGCTATTGAGTAAACGTGCCTGGAGCACGTTTAAAAACAAAAAAAATCTTTCATATTCTTTTTTTAAGCTATTGCATAGCTTCTATCGCGGGCCTTGAACGCGGGCACCGAATCGAGAATTTCCGTAACGAAAAAACCTCACGCTCCTCACTCCGACGGGCTCGGAGGTGTGGCTTGAAGGCATGCTATGCAATAGCTTTACCGCGGCAGTCCCCGAGTGCCACACGTCTTTTTATTTGTATTTGTTTTTATAGCGGCAACGGTAATACATATTTTGTGAAAATTTCAGCTTTCTAGCTATCACGGTTTATGAGATACAGCCTGGAGACAGATAGACGGTACGGAACCCTATTAAAAAATAAATCTATATATTATATATACTAGATTTCCGCCCGCGGCTTCGCCTGCGTTTTCAAAGGAAAACCCGCATAGTTCCCATTCCCGTGGGATTTCCGGGATAATACCTATTCTATGTGTTAATCCAAGTTACCCTCTATATGTGTGCTAAATTTCATTGTAATCGGTTCAGTAGTTTTTACGTGAAAGAGTAACAAACATCCATACATCCATACTTACAAACTTTCGCCTTTTTAATAGTATTAAGATAAGATTAATATTAAGGTAAGATAATATATAACTCAAAGGTGACTGATATAGTGATCTATCAACGCACAGCCCAAACCACTGGACGTATCGGGCTGAAATTTGGCATGCAGCATATTAGGACATAGGCATCCGCTAAGAAAGGATTTCCCGAAATTCTTGCGGGAACGGGGAAAAACGGGGATGCACGCACAAAGTCGTGGGCGGAAGCTAGTATACATAATATTATCGTCAGTTAGCTATAATGAGTTCTTCCGTCAGTTTGGTGGTCAAGTTGATATGTAATTTGATTAGTGTTACAATAGCATTGGTTTTAAGCATTTGATTCGTGTACGTAATCGCTCACATTTGTAATTGTTATATATTAACATTATTCTAGCCGTGAGAATCTGTAAATGGCTTATTGTAAGTATTATATTATGTGACTATCTTTAAGGATACAGCTGTAGATTCTCCTAAAATATAAATAAATAAATAAATAAATAAATAAATAAAATTATTTCTGTGCAGTGAACAGAAAATTATATTGGAATATTATTCGACCAACCTGTTATATTGATAAACAAAATAATTAATTAATTTTGGGCGTCCTTCTGACTTTCACGTACAATGTACCAGAAATTTCTTAATTAATGTTAATCTTGAAGTTAATTGCTTCTTAATAATTAATGTAGGAATAAATAAAATAAATAAATAAAATAAATAATGTAGGAATTTCTTCATTATATTCATAAATAGTCCAGGATTCCAAGTAGGTATAAATAAATATAAGTATTATTATCGGATTATTACCAAGTAGATTATATTATTTACTAGTGGTCCGCCCCGGCTTCGCCCGTGGTACCTACATGTTTAAACTATCCTATCTCTCAAGTTGGATCGAAATGCACATGGTGTGCGAATTTTATTATAATCGGTTAAGACGATACACAAAAAAAAATCCACTGCTTGGCGGGCGGAGTCTAGCTCGCTATCGCGAACGCGGGTGTGCGCGAAGTCATTCTTGCAAACTCGCCGCGCTGCCGCTGGCTGACTCGGGACAAACATGTATGGAGTCGTCATACAGTTATAATATTGTTATACATATATTTAATTGTTGATTTATTGGTTTTATTTTCTTGCTTATAAACACAAAATTATCTTCTTTTTAACAACTACTTATACATTATTAATAATTATTAATTATTATTATTTCGTAATGTTTACTTTATTACAAAATAATACAGGTTATAAATAATCTTTAAAATAACAAAAAATATTGTTACTCTGAAAAAATGAAATGGTACTCAATAACGCGGACTACTGAATTGATTAGAATTTGATGCTGACGTAGATATTACATCATGCCCAGAAATGAAAGGTACTATTTCTGAAAGAAGTTATAAACCCTAATTCTTCTCAGTCAAAGTCAAGAGTGGAAGATATCGCTAATACAGTAAAACTGATGCGAAACTTTGGATGTTAATTTGTATATTTTTTTGTTAGTTGTTACTTAATCACGTCAAGACTACATTACCAATTTTGATAAAATATAGCTAATTGCCTGGATTTACACATAGGATACTTTTTATCCGAACTGAACACTTCTGTGGGATAAAATAGGATTCACGATATAACCTAATTCCACGCGGGCAAAGCCGCGGTCGTAATGATATTTTTTAAATAAAAAAAATGTTTAAAAAAAAACACAAAATATATTGACGCATGTATTTATTTTTTGCACTCTATTATAATTGTAATTATTCATTACAAATAATCAAAATAAAATAGCCAGAACAAAGTTAGGCCCTGGTAGGATAGGTAGGCAGGTACAGCAATGTGAGACGAACACTGGCTTATTTATACCAATAATAATGTATTATAAACATTAAATTAAGTTTACTTTCTAACAACAAAAATACATAATATTAGCTAATGTGAAAACGAATCAACCAATCATCCCACAACAATGAAATATGCACACAAATATTCATCCAAATCGGTTCATGTGATTAGGAGGAGTGACTGCAGCGCCATCCTCCGGGCCCAATTGTGTTTCCAGATCACCCAGGAACTCAATTTAATATACTTACACAAAATTTTTCGAAATGAAAACTCACATTACTATGTAAATATGAATATAAACCGGTTTTAGTACTAAGCAATTTCCCGCACAGGTGTAGTAAGTATAAATGAAATAAATATCAACATCAAATTCTTTATACAACATACCTACCACCTACTAAGAAATTCTTGAAATTTTTTCGTATTTTTTTAAAATATAATACTACTCCAACGAGCTCCTGTTCCATAATTCCATATTACGTCCACCATACTTCCACTAAGTTCACCATGATTTTTTATTTCTTTGCACTTTGTTGCTTTTTGCTAAAAATGGAATCAGGCGATAAAACCAGTAGAGCGTTGATAACATACATTTTTGACTGAATAAAGGTACTTACGAAGGAGTGGGTTCACATTGTGAACAATCAGTGGGTTTATTTTCCTTCTGGATTCCGGATTTCTGAAAAGATTATTTATGCTATAAATGAAAAAATCTAACATATTCGTTATGTACTTAAAACAGGGGTACATATCAAATACATCGTCTATAATACAATTATCATCAAATTTAAAATAAAACCAACTTACTTCATTAATTTGTTCCAATTGTAAGCATTCTTTTTCCTTCAACCTTTATGTTTCTTCTTCTTATTTTCTTTATTGTCCCCATTTGTCTCATTTTGTCTTATCGTGTTGTCACCCTTTTTTACGATTGCGCGAGCGACACAAGTTCCCCGTGTGACGGCCGTAGCGGGAATGACTCGTGCAGCGATCGGGGTAGGAAGGTACAGGGCGGCTCTCGCTATATTGGCTGGTCAGGCGCTAATTTCAAGTATTTCTTGTTTATTTCAAAACCATCGCATATTTCAAAATTCTAACACGGTAGACGTATAGGTTGTATATTTTATAGTTAATATCCAAAAAGTCGTAACTTTACGTTTGTTATTTTGAAGATGCCAGAGATTAAAAAAAAATAACAATGAGAACTTTGTATTTTTTTTCTATCGAGAAAATATCATGGAATCATGTTTCTAAAACGGTAGACGTATTGTGTTACTATTGAACTTTCTTGTCAAGAATTTTCATCACGACAACTTTAATAATATAAAAATTACGAAGGTTTAAAAAGGGCCGTAAATGTTAGAAAAATTAATTCATCACCTTATGTGGTTTAGGAGTCCATTGAGGACAAACATTGTGACACGAGATTTATATATATGTATTAAGATTTATTGTAAGTATTTATATCCAACGACTGTCTGTCTGTCTGTTCGTGGTATACTACTGCACCAATTTTCATTGATTTCAATAATGGATAGCGTGGTTCTCTAGCAAGGTTTATTACATGACTAGCTTTCCGCCCGCGGCTTCAACCGCGTTTTCAAAGAAAAACCCGCATAGTTTTCGTTCCCCGGGGATTTCCGGGAAAACCTGCCATACCTATGTCCCGGGGTAAAAAGTAGCCTATGTCCTTTCTCGGGTATCAAAATATCTCTATACCAAATTTCATGCCAATTGGTTCAGTAGTTAAGACGTGATTGAGTAACAGACAGACAGACAGAGTTACTTTTGCATTTATAATATTAGTTATTTTTGGATAAAGCGGGCTAAGTCATTCGCAGAAAGCTTGTATATAATAAACATGTTATTATAAAATGAATACATAATTTGTTTCTAAGATATAGTTCAAACTAGCTGTGCCCCGTGGTTTTACCCGCATTGCTCCGCTCCTGTTTGTCTTATATTAGCATGATGATAATATTATATAATAGCCATAGCCTTCCTCGATAAATGGGCTAATCGGAACAGTTGTTCCTGAGATTAGCGCGTTCAAACAAACAAACTCTTCAGCTTTATAATATTATTATAGGTAATAAGAACAAAGAGACCAGTCACGGTTTTTACACGTCTAGATTTATTATTGTAATTATAATTAATGAATTAATGTATAACACTATTATCTTATCCCAGTCATTTATTATTATGTACTGTTAATAAATCACTTGATGTAACAATAACGTCGTGGTTATAATTATATGTACTACTTAAATGATAATTTTTAACCGTGTTTGTAACCTTTGATTAAATTAATATGTAATCTTATATTATTTTATACTTTTTCCTCTACTGTACCAAAGGTTGTCTGGAAGAAATCGCTCTGAAGCGATAAGACCGCCATTTGTACTTAGTTTAAGCTATATTTAAGTGTCTGTATTTCTTTTTTATTCTCTTTAAGTGCAATAAAGAATTTATAAATAATAAAAAATCTATAGTTTTTTGTTGCATTCATTTGAGTAATTTCCCTGAAAAACTTTCCTTATTTTGTGTTTAAAATCAAAAAAAATATCATGACGCCTTTGAATATACATGTACATAGCCTAACAAAAATATTTTACTAAATCTTCTTATATATAAAATTTTCGTGTCACAATGTTAGTCTGCATACTCCTCCGAAACGGGTGGACCGATTCTCATGAAATTTTCTGTGCATATCGGGTAAGTCTGAGAATCAACATCTATTTTTCATATGTACCACGGGCGAAGCCGGGGCGGACCGCTATTCTTATATATAAAAATGAATCGCAAAATGTGTTGGTAAGCGCATAACTCGAGAACGGCTGAACCGATTTCGATAATTTTTTTTTATTATATTCCTTGAAGTACGAGGATGGTTCTTATGTAGAGAAAACGTAAACATGTACCACGGGCGAAGCCGGGGTGGACCGCTAGTACTTAATAATTATGTACCTACTTTGGCAATTCTAAAGCGCTAAAGGAAGTCCAGTTATGTAAAAATTCAAATATTTCAGTTTGTACATAACTAGCTGTGCCCCGCGGTTTTACCAGCAGTGCTCCGCTCCTGTTTATCTTAGCGTGATGATACCTATCTATCCCATCTAATTATTTTAATCGGACCAGTAGTTCCTGAGATTAGCGCGTTCAAACAAACAAACTCTTCAGCGTATAATATTAGTTAAGATATGTAATTCAGTTTTATTACTCCCACTAACTAGATTTCTTCAATGTTTCAGGTGACTTATATAACGCCGCTACTTATGAAAAACCCACCACCCCTTTTAAGGCAGATAGACGTATCACATAATGCGGATTTATTACCTGGTATGTTATATTTTTTTTTAATTAATATTAATATATAAGTAATTAATATTTACTTAGAATTTTCAATCCATACTAATATTATAAATGCGAAAGTAACTCTGTCTGTCTGTCTGTCTGTTACTCAATCACGCCTAAACTACTGAACCAATTTTCATGAAATTTGGTATGGAGATATTTTGATACCCGAGAAAGGACATAGGCTACTTTTTATCCCGGGAAAATGACGCAATTCCGGAAATCCCACGGGAACGGGAACTATGCGGGTTTTTCTTTGACTGCGCAGGCGAAGCCGCGGGCGGAAACCTAGTTAATAATATTTCAATTTATTTATTTGCATTTCAAATAGAATATAAAAGAAAACGTGAAGTCCCATGTCGTAGTGTATCTGTTTCACTGATCGATTTTCTTTAGGGACAAGTAGGGGATCAGCCTTCTGTGTCGTACCAGATCGAGAAATTTGTTTTTCTTCATCTCCACCGGGAATCGAACCCAGGACCCCTTGGTGCTACGCTCACGCGTCAACCTCTGTACCAAGGAGGCGGCTGATAAAAATAGAATATAGATTTGCACAAAATATTTTGAACATAGCAAAAATATATTACCTTTATCTTAATATTATACAAGGTCATTCTATTCATGCAAAATATAGAATAATTAAACTTGTTCTTATAAAACCAAAATAAATTAACGTCTTCAATTTACAAAGTTTACTTAATATTATTATTTGCTTGAACGTGGTAATCTCAGGAACTATTTGAAAAATTATTTCGGTGTTAGATAGCCCATTTATCAAGGAAGGCAATAAGGCTACATTATATGAACACGTTAAGGCCAAGGAGCGGAGCAATGCGGGTAAAACCGCGGGGCACAGCTAATTCGTTAATATACTCTTAAGTTTATAAACATCTTAATCTTAATACTATTATAAAGGCGAAAGTTTGTATGGATGTATGGATGTATGGATGTTTGTTACTCTTTCACGTAAAAACTACTGAACCGATTACAATGAAATTTAGCACACATATAGAGGGTAACTTGGATTAACACATAGGATAGGTTTTATCCCGGAAATCTCACGGGAACGGGAACTATGCGGGTTTTCCTTTGAAAACGCGGGCGAAGCCGCGGGCGGAAAGCTAGTAATGATATAAATAGCATGACTGCACGTCTTAAGCTAAGATAGCAAATAAATTATAGTCACTGGGAACTAATTAATATTCATATTTGATACAAAAAATCGTATTACCATTGAGTTGAATAAATTTTTCATGGCAATATTAATATATGTATATAGTTTGGTAGATTATTGGTACTGAATTTAACCAAAATTTATGAGGATTGCGTATCAAAATAACAATGAAGCTATAGAAATCTTTATCTTCTTATATATAAAAATGAATCGCTAAATGTGTTGGTTAGCGCATAACTCGAGAACGGCTGAACCGATTTCGATAATTCTTTTTTTATTATATTCCTTGAAGTACGAGGATGGTTCTTATGTAGAGAAAACGTAATTATGTACCACGGGCGAAGCCGGGGCGGACCGCTAGTGTTAGATAAAAATGCTTTTCATTTTTCAAGAAAGTTGCAAGAGAGTTTATTCTTCCAATAAATAAAGACCTCTGTCAGTCTACCAAGCGTTTATTTACTGCAATATGTATATCATAATTATCATTAGCCCATATAATATGTTCCCACTGCTGGGAAACGGGCATCTTAAGAGGGTAAAGACCATAATCCACCACGCTGGCTGAGTGTGAGTTGGCGGATGTGACATGTAAGGTTTGGCGTATGCCGTAAATCTTCTTATATATAAAAATGAATCGCAAAATGTGTT
Source organism: Colias eurytheme (assembly GCF_061535395.1). NCBI lineage: Eukaryota > Metazoa > Arthropoda > Insecta > Lepidoptera > Pieridae > Colias > Colias eurytheme. The sequence continues at coordinate 2,443,509 of NC_142999.1, read as the reverse complement.
GGTAAGCGCATAACTCGAGAACGGCTGAACCGATTTCGATAATTGCACGCCTCATAAGCGAAGCGTTGAGGTGGGTACTACTGTCACTTCGCGCAAAACATCTGATTTTTCAAACTTAAAATGTCTTTATGTATCATACATTGCACTTGTAAGATAATACATACACACACATGTTAAGAAAAAACACTATTTTTAACGTTCATGATATTTTTGATGTCATTTTTGTTATTTAAACTAGTTAAAAAACAGTTTAAAAAAGTTCTGTCTTGGACGTCCGTGTGTCTGTATGTGCGGATCCTTTTTCTTGTTAACACGATAGCGACCGAAATACTTTACTAATCGAGTCTTTTTTTTTCTCTTACGCTTGAGTATGCTCAGGAATAGAACCCTTTCATTTTTCAGGGTCTGATTCGATGTGGTTTAATTGTTATTAAATAAACAAAAATAATAATTAATAAATATTTATTAAAAAAAAATTATGAGGCGTGCACTTTTGGATTTTCCAAATTATTCTTTTTTTATTATATTCCTTGAAGTACGAGGATGGTTCTTATGTAGAGAAAACGTAAATATGTACCACGGGCGAAGCCGGGGCGGACCGCTAGTAAATAAATAAAATAATGTCGTCGAACTTTTGATTCTAAGACATGTCGGTTTCCTCACGATGTTTATTAACATAATGTTTCATATAATGTTTCAGGTAGCATATTCGACGTGCAGAAGTTTATGTCCAAAGAGTTAGACTTGCAAGAAATACAGCTACTGTTCCCAATAATGCAGGAGCTCTTACGGGCGACGCTGCAAAGTGACCAGATGCAGACATTCATGCATGACCCTGAAGAACAGTATGATGCTGTTATTGTTGAGTGGCTGTTCACGGAACTTGGGGCAGGGTAAGTTTAGGAATACTAGAAAGAAGTTTATTACGCCTAGTGAGACTACTCACTAAATATTGAATAGTTCTTATTTAGGTATATTATAATAATTATTTCTTATTTATTAATTACAACTGCAACCTGCGTTAAATATAAAGTAGTATGTGTGATAACCGATAGGATCTGGGTTGAATCCTCAATTAAAATAAACAAAATGTAAAGATACTAGGTAATATTGGAAAGGAAAAATTAAAAAGGAGCGTGTTTTCTGTGCACGCGTGTCAGAAGCGAAAATTCTTTGGCAAGATTCAAAGATAGCAAAATCGTCGCCTAAATCCACGACGTGACGGTACTGCCATGACGCGACCTTGAAATTTGACTTGCCTAACGAAGTTTCACTTCAATAAATTAATAATACAATAAGCAAGTACCTAACCTTTTGAACTTAGTTGTAACTTGTAAGGTAGAATTGGTTAATTTCTGTATTGACGATTTGTAACAATATAAACATACACATAAGCTACGAGAACTTTACGTCATTTTCAATACATTATTTTTCGATTCCAGATTGTCTTCCGTATTCAACTGTCCGCTAATTTGGTCAACATCTACAGAACCACATTCTGGTATATTAGAACTGATAGACGAGCCCCTCAATATTGCGTACACTATCTATATTTGGGGGAGAGGATATTCCCTGGATCTCTACAGCCGTTTGCAGCATGTATGGTCGGTGATGAAGATTAAGTATTATCAATGGTATGTTTATTGTAGTTTTATTATTTCAATTTAATGATAAATTATAAAATTCCCTAAATTTATATTTATATTTTTTTGCTACGACTATTAGCTCAAAACTACTCTATAACAGTGCATTCACATCAAACGAGCGAATGCTCATTCTAACCCCACTATGTCAAATTATTTTTAAATAAAGCGTATGGCATTCTTTCGTTGTTCTTAGTGCGTTCGAAAAGATTCTATGCAATGTTCTAACACTGAACAACACTGAATACGAGTTTTCAGTTTAGTTTGCACTAAAAGATCACGAAATAATTCTCTGGCTCAAAGGCCAGCTTATAATCTAATCGTTTATAATCTACTTAATATTATAAAGCTGAAGAGTTTGTTTATTTGTTTGTTTGTTTGAACGCGCTAATCTCAGGAACTACTCCGAATTATTTCGGTGTTATATAGCCCATTCACCGAGGAAGGCAGGCTATATATATCATCACGATAAGACTAACAGGAGCGCAGCCACGCGGATGAAACCGCGGAGCGCAGCTAGTTTAAAAATGTAAATGCAGAGTAAACTATCTTTTACTAATTTTAAACTTGCTATATTAACGGGTTGCAAAATTTCCTCGCAAACATACATGCCAGCATTTTACTCAGTAATGAATAACATGAACAATCAATTTTATAGTTAACTAGCTTACCGCCCGCGACTTCGTCCACTTTGTCTAAAACCCAATAAATTATATACTAAAACCTTCCTCTTGAATCACTCTATCTATTAAAAAAACCGCATCCAAATCCGTTGCGCAGTTTTAAATATTTAAGCATACAAAGAGACATAGGGACAGAGAAAGCGACTTTGTTTTATACTATGTAGTGATTTCATAAATTTTGTATTTCAGGCAAGGCCAAGACATAGACAATGAAATATTCATAAACTCATACAAATCAGCTGTTGAATCTAGAGGATTCAAACTACCCACATACGACGAAGTGAAATACAACGCTTCACTTATGCTGGGAAATTCTCATATATCTAGCGGTGATGCTCATAGATTACCACAAGCTTATAAGATGATTGGAGGATATCATATTAAGGATAAAATTGATCCTTTACCTGCAGTAAGTTCATTTACTATTTCTCTATAATCTATACTAATATTATAAAGCTGACGAGTTTGATTGTTTGAACGCGCTAATCTCAGGAACTACTGGTCCGATTTGAAAAATTCTTTCGGTGTTACATAGCCTATTTATCAAGGAAGGCTATTTATCATTACGGTAAGACCAACAGGAGCGGAGCTACGCTGGTGAAACCGTGAAGCTCAGCTAGTATATAATTAATACTCTATAATTAAATAATTTATTTTCTTTTGCTAACAAAACAGTCATAAAAAGCATCATAAACTATTTTCATCCTAAAATTAAAAAAGAAAACATCTAATGTGATAATTATATTATATCTCCTCACATTTTACAGGATCTGCAAAAAATCATGGATGAATCTCATGAAGGAGTGATTTACTTTAGCCTCGGAACTATGTTAAAGGGTACCACAATGCCAAACAAAACAAGAAATGATATAATTGGCTTTTTCGGTAGTTTGAAACAAACGGTCATTTGGAAATATGAGACACCAATATCTAATCTACCACCGAATGTTCATGTTGTTCAATGGGCACCACAACCTAGTATATTAGGTGAGAAATAATTTTAACACTAGCTGTTACCCGCGGTTTTGCACGCATTTTTTCAATATATAAAAAGAGGTAAGGTAAGGTAAGGTAGGTATATAAAAGGAGGTAGTTTATTTGCTTTTATAGTATTATTTCAAGGATTTTCATAAAATATTTAAATAGAAGACGGAATGATTGTCCGTTGCTACAATTTAGATAATTTACTTTGATAGATATGCAAAGTCTGGAAAGAACAGTATTTTAAATGAGATAAAATTATAAAATGAAAGAAATTCTTATTTAAAATAATATAAAAAGATTTAAAAAAAGTTCAAAATATAACTAGGTATTAATTCGCTTATTTTGTTTTGTAAAGCCCTTGTAGTCTAAGATCCCACCGCAGGATTAGTGCGTTCATAGTTTTTTGATGAAACCAAAATTTTATGTATAAGTATTTTTAATTACGAGACTACATATCGACTATATTTCTAGTCAAAATTTTGCCGCAAGCATGTTTAATTAAATTTTTATTGCATCATGTTATAATTTGTATGCCATACTCTAAAACAAACTACATTTTAAATATTAATATTTCACTTTTTTACAGCTCATCCCAACACCGTCCTATTTATGACGCATGGAGGTCTTCTATCCTTATTTGAAACTCTTAAATTCGGGGTGCCCATAATCGGCTTTCCAATGTATGGTGACCAATTTACAAATATCAACAGAGCACAGAAGAAAGGCTTTGGAAAACGGTTCATACTGGGACAGGACCCGTTGGAAAAATTATTCGAAACAGTCAAAGATATGATTGAGAATCCCAAGTACGTATTTTTTGTTTACATTACCTTACATCTTACATCTAAATAGTGTTTGTTTTTCGTAATTATACAATATTTTATCCACTGATTTAGCATGTTTAGTATAATTATAATTGTAATTAATAGCCTTTATAATTTTTAAGTATTACACTGCATTCTAGCTGATGTAGACATGTAGTCGATGTAAGGGCATGCCTGTCTTGATAGAGCCTATTTTCTCTCGCCTGTTTTTAGTTTATATTACTGTGCCTTCTTACTTCTCTAAGTACCTACCTAAATCTAACCTTCCCATATAATTTTACAGATACCGCGAACGAGCAAAGGAATTTTCCTTAATATTCCACGACCGTCCAGTCTCTCCTGGAACAGAATTAGTCCACTGGGTGGAGCATGTAGTCCGGTCAAACGGCGCGCCGCATCTACGCTCTCCCGCGCTTATGGTGCCCTGGTACCAGAAATGTTACCTCGACCTACTTTCTGTTGTCCTAGTACTTATTTTAATTGTTGCGTATTTATTAAGAAAGTTATGTACGATATTGATGAGTAGATCAATGGTTAAAAAGAAAACTAATTAGATGTATGTTAAGTACTATGTAAGTGGAGAGATTTTACATAATTCAGTAATAGAGTTTTATAGTAATATCTCTTAGTAGCGCCTGTAGGTAATAAATCGCAAAATGTATGGAGGATGTATTTTGTTGCCACACTTATTGTTATCTATAAGGAGGATAAGAATCAAACAATACAATATTTGCAATTCGCTAGCACTTCTGCTTTAAACTGGCACTAGAGATCACCTGAGATGATATTATTACGTCTTCACAATCAAAAAACGAATTCATTTTTTTGTTTGTAAGTAAACTCACAATTTGACTAGTCTGTTTTGTTAATTTACTTTATGTATGTTCATTTATGTATATTATAGATTATTATTAAACATTTTCATGAAATAAAGATTGTTTTAAGTATATAATCACTCTTTTATTTCTCATATTAATAATAATTTAAATCTTCACTAACAACATATCCTTAGATACTCATACTTCGTGTCATTCATTCAATAACTTCTCAAGTTCAATTATCATATTTCAAACGATCGTGATAATCAAAACAAACAACACAATAAATAAAAAACATTATATTTACAATTTATTTACTATTTACAATTTACTGTCTCTTCTTCTTGTCCACTTTCCTACCTCTAAAGGTCAATATAATCCTTTTCACAACTGTTACAATGACAATTAAAACTATTAACACAAAAGCAGCAAAGTCTAGGTATATCTTCTGGTACCACGGCAAGTCTAATGCTGGTGACCTCAAGTGGGGAGCCCCACGGGTCTTCACCACGTGTTCTACCCAATGCACAAGCTCCTTGTCAGGAGTCACTGGTCTGTCGTGGTATATCACTGATAGTTCTTTCGCTCTGGCAGCATATCTGAAAGTAAAATAATTGTTAAAGATTGAACGTTTTTGAAGAAAAACTTCTTAAGGTGTGTTGAGAGTAAACTTTCATGGTCGGTCATTTCGTGGCAATACCGTCACGTCAAAATTTAAGGCGATGATTTTGGTATCTTGAAATCTTGCTAAAGAACACTTCAATATGTGTCCTTTAAGTGTCATATTGTGCTCGGCACACACGCTCTTTTTACCCGACTACGGCAAAGCAAAAGGAGGGTTATGATTTTGACAGGCTATGTATGTATGTATGTATGTATGTATGTATGTATATATGTATGTATGTATGTATGTATGTATGTATGTATGTTCATCTGTTCCCTCGTAACTTCTAAACTACTTATCAGAATTTGACAAATGACATATCATTAGAAGCGTCTTAATTGTCCGCTGGTTATAGGCTATATGGGGTTTCACAAAATCTAATGTGGCGCCCTCTAGCGGACAAAACATACAGAGTAAAAAAATAAAGTTAAGATAAATATGCCGTGTTTGGTATCATTTGAAAGCTTTTTACTTGCACATTTTGAATATATATATATTACTAGCATTTGCTTGTGACTTTACCTGTATTCATGGGCTGATTGTAGTTGGGTTTTAGTTGTTTTACTTTTTATCTTGTTATGTATTTTTGTCAAGTATTTTACATAATTTCTGTTCAGTAATGATAACATAGCTGCGGTAAAATATATAACATTGTATTTGCAATAACTATTTTTAACAAAAAAGTTGACCGCCTTCAAATTGTTAGAATTAGACCAAATTAAAAAGGACCAACAAAATCGGTTCATACAGTCCGAAGTTGGACGTAACAAACGTGTAACAAGCCTATCAAAATACAGTCTTATTTAGAAACTTCTCCTCGTTTTCAACTCTCCTTCTACTTAATTAAGTTCGCATTTCTATCCTGATAATTAATTATTAGTTTTTTTAGGGCAGTACTACTTACTTTGGGTCTCCTAAAATTTCTTCAATAGCCTTTTTAATATCACCAGCCATGGTGAATGATAACTGAACTTTTTTGGCAAAACCTAGATGTACTGCTCTTGCAGCATTTAAATGTTGGTCAGCAAATGCTGGGATAGCTACTATGGGCTTTCCGAAGTGAACAGTTTCAGTAGTTGATAATTGACCACCATGAGTTATAAACAGGACGCAGTTTGGATGAGCTGTGAATTAAAACACATTTTAATTAATTATATAATCTCTACATTTACAGAAGAAGTTGTATGAAGTGTTTTAATTTTCTTCTGATTAAATAATATAGCCTAACTTTATATGCAAGCTCAAAAGAAGGCATGTAACCATCAAAATTAAATATTAACAACAAAAATCAGCTGATTTCAATGCTTATTTATTTTAATCGTTTTATCATTTTTATGAAAAAAAAATAGACTTGAGTTATTAAAAAATGTAACGGACAGGAGCTATAATTTTACACACGTGTACAAATTACTAAAATACAAATTACACACGTGTACAAACCTAATATACTCTGTTGAGGAGCCCACTTCACGATGTGAACATTGCTAGGTGTCCCTGGGAGGTCCTCTTCGAATTTCCATAAAATTGTATATTTCAATCCACCGAACATCCTCAATAGACTCTTCTTCAATTCATCAGGCAAGAGTCTACTCTTTAAATTACTTCCCATACTGAAGTAAATTAAACCATGTTTGGCACCATCTAGCAATTTCTTCAAATCCTGTAAATACCTATAGATTAAGGGCCGATTTTTCAATGCTTGGATAAAACTTATTCGTCGAATAATGTATAAAACTACCATTTTAAAAACGTATTCTAATTGCCCGTATTTGACAGTTTACGTGACATTTTAATAATATCGTGTAATTACTTTATTGGACGGATAGGTTTTATCCAAGCATTGAAAAATCGGCCCTAAGACTTACATATATTTCTAATTTAAGATACCATGAAATTTGTGAGTTCATTTTCCATACTTTGTTTTCAACAATTGTGCACTTTTCACGGTATTTTTTGGCCAGGACGACCAAATTTTCGAACAGCCTACTATTATCATCGGTTCTACAATATGGACACCTTCAAAAAGAAGCGCGCAATGCTCCAAGACTGGGAAAACAATCACAATGTGCCTAACGTTGAAACGCTTATGGGCGGCGACGATCACCTCCATAAATTGTACTGCCTGCTCCTTAAGTGGTTGTCCTATAAAAAACATCCACTAACTTAACCATGTGCTATTTTATATTAATCTTTTATAGTTAAATATATTAAAATATTACCTCTGGTAATGGCTTCACTTCACGGCTAATATGATACCCTCCCACTGGTTTGAAGTTCTGTGGCAAAGGTATAGATTTGCCCATCGATGGATGTGAATTACTCAAAACAAGAGAAGCATTGTATATAATGTCTTCTAGTGGCGGAACAGGGTAACCACGTTTTTTAATCGCTGGTACCAACAATCGGTCATACTCTATGTATTGTATAGGATCCGTCACGCTGAAATAATAATTTGATTTAATAATATAACAGTATTGTTTTGTTAATTTTAGTTACGATAAGTTCAAAATTTCACGAAGTTTTGAAAATACTGCAGATAAACAAACAGTTTGGTAAAATAATAAAATAAATAGTTTTTAATATACGGAATTAAATTGTGTTTGGGATATATCCCGTCCCATTCTGAATTACTACTATCATTCCTCGTCAAGTTTTTTTTGTGAATGATCAACATTAATTATCAACAGAACCAAAAAAATAAGATGAAATCATACTCACAAATATTGTAATACAATTCCTCCTACATGGAACAACAATTCCTGAGCTCTTTGGAAGAAACTCAAGGGTGGCATGTTAGGAGACATGGCATCGGTAGTATATGCTGGGTTGGGAGCATCATGAGCCAGTCGTAACACCATACGGTGAGGGTCTGATGATGACAACCAGATGTATGGGCAATCGAATACAGCAGATAATCTAAAAATACATAAGGATATTTTTTTACTGAATAATTATTAATAATGTTTTCGAAAAAAAAATCGTTCGATATTATTTTTCCTACGTTTGTGGCTGGAGAGCAAATTTCAAAGCCTAGTGCCCGAAAATTTGCTCTCTTTGATTTTGTGGTCATTTTTGAAAATATTTTTCTTCCTTACGCTCTTATGTATGCTCTTATAGTAGAGCCAATTTAATAGGCAACATTTGACGTCTATCAATTTTATCTTCATAGGGTGGTAACCTGCTTAAAACATCGATTAAAGTGAATTAATCGATACGGACTTGAAACATTTGTTGTTGGAATTATATGCAAAAATTAATAAATTATTATTGTTGGAATTATATGCAAAAATTAATAAATTATTATGAGTATAGTAACTCATTTGACCTTTTTGTAAGTATAAAATAACCGCCACCCGTTAATATTTGTTCAGTCCTGTTTTAATTTGTGAACAGTACACAAGTATAATATTATAGTAAAATATAAAATAAAAGGTGATAAAGTGAAGTGAAGTATTATTTTATACCCTAACCTCCTACAGGTTATGGGCCCAGATTACGCGAGTGAAAATAATAGTGCAGTGTTTGTGCAGTGAATTGTTAAGTGTTGTTTAAGTTAAGTGCGTATACGTTAATATTTAAAATGGAGAACCAAAAAATGAAGCGAAACATTAAGCCGTTCGATGGCGAAAAATATAGTACGTGGAAATTTCGTATTCGTGCTTTATTGGCCGAAATGGACGTTCTTAAGGTGGTCGACGAGGATCCCATCATTCCGACAAATGAGTGGGAGAAAAACAATAGGATTGCAAAAGGTATTATAGTGGAATATTTGGCGGATTCTTTTCTCGGTTTCGCTAAAGAAGATTCTTCAGCGAGGCAAATTTTCAAAAAATTAGACAACCTATACGAGAGAAAAAGTATGGCTACACAATTGGCTATACGAAAGAAGTTATTGGCGTTAAAACTACAAGGCGATGTACCTCTTATCAAGCATTTTACTACGTTTGATGATTTGATAACGGAGCTCTTAGCTGCAGGCGCTAAATTGGAAGAGACCGATAAAATAGCCCATTTATTTTTGACACTACCCTCATCTTATGATGGAATCGTCACTGCAATTGAGACGTTGACGGAAGATAATCTAACGTTAGCTTTTGTAAAAACGAGACTTTTAGACCACGAGGTGAAGCTGAAGAATGAATCTGGTGACACTAGTATGAAAGTCTTACAGGCTAAAGTTGAGATTCCGAAGAAAAGGAAGTTCAATCGTCATAAAATTAACTACGATAGTCATAAAAGAAAGAAGACATCACATTTCATAAAGTGTCATCATTGTGGGCGTAAAGGACACGTTAAAAATGACTGCTACTATTACAAAAGGAATAATCAGGCATTTAATCAGCATAAAGATTATACCGACAGACAAAAAACGCTACAAGTAGTGGACACAAATCAACCGTCAACTTCAAATTATGTTTCCGGGTTTGTTTTAATGATGGGAAATTATCGAAATGATCTTAGAGGTAACAAATTAACATTTATCTTGGACTCCGGAGCGTCGGACCATATAACAAACAGGGAAGATTTGTTTATCAATTGTACTCTTTTAAATTCGCCTGTCAAAATTTCGATTGCTAAAACCGGTCAATTCATCTGTGCAAATAAAAAAGGAGCTTTGCAGGTAACCAGTGATACAGGCATACAGGGAATCTTGGAGAACGTGCTTTACTGTCCTGATGTGCCGTATAATCTCTTGTCTGTGTCGAAAATGCAACAAGCTGGTTACACCATCATTTTCAACCAGTGCGGTGCTCGTGTACTAGATAAGAGTGGTAATGTCATCATGCGAGGTATGTTGAATAATAATTTAATAACTGTTGATTTTATGACTTCGTTACACGAGAGTCACTCTGTTTCTAATATTTGCAATAATAATATTACCAAGTACAAATTATGGCACGAACGTTTGGGCCATATTAGTAAAAATAAATTTTTAGAACTGAAAAATAATAAAATGACAGATGATTTTAATGAAATTGAAACATTGTTGCCAATTAATGAATTTTGCGAAGCCTGTATAAAAGGTAAACAGAGTAGACTACCGTTTAACGACGTCAAGGATAAAAGTTACGTGAAGAGACCTTTATTTATTGTTCATTCGGACGTCTGTGGACCTATCACTCCTCCGACCGTAGATAATAAAAATTATTTTGTGCTTTTTGTTGATCAGTTCACGCATTACGCCGTGGTTTACTTGATAACGTATAAATCGGACGTATTTTCAGTATTTAGGGACTTTGTAGCTAAAAGTGAAAGTAAATTCAATACAAAATTAGTAAATTTATATTGTGATAATGGCCGTGAATACTTATCCACGGATATGAAAAATTACTGTGTTGAGAAGGGTATTACTTACCATTTAACTGTACCTAGGACCCCACAGTTAAACGGCGTCTCGGAAAGAATGGTTAGGACTGTTACTGAGAAAGCCCGCGCTATGATTAACGGCGCTAAATTAAATAAAGTATTTTGGGGTGAAGCGGTATTAACTGCTGTGTTTTTGATTAACTTGACTCCGACTAAAGCGGTGCAATGTCATAAGACACCGTTTGAGATGTGGCATGATAAAAAGCCCCGAATTAAATATTTAAAGGTGTTTGGATCGACTGTGTATGTTCACAATAAAGTTATGAAGTCAAAGTTTGACGACAAATCTTGGAAGGGTATTCTCGTGGGTTATGAACCAAACGGATATAAAGTTTGGAATCCTGAAATTAAAAGGTTTTGTGTTGTTAGAGACGTTATAGTTGACGAGGTCAACTTTATTAAAACTAGGCCTATAGATAATTTTGAAGAGAATGTTCGAAATTCTCATGACCAAACTGATATTGACTTTATGTCGAAATCAGTGTCAAAGCCTAGAGTCTCTGCAAGTAATAAATCTGATGATAATGAGTGCCCTAGTAAAAAGAGTAAGAACCAAGATGTAAATGATTGTGAACAAACACATGTTGATCTGCAGTCTGTTAGTCCGAGTTCAAGTAATAATGAATTAAGGAGGAGTGCTAGGCTTAAAGGGCGTCTGCCTGTGTCATATAAAGAAATTGATGAATGTAATAATGATTATTTAATGTGTGCTCATTCCGTTTTGTATAATATACCCGCCTCTTTTAATGAAATTAAATTTCGGGATGATAAAGTTTATTGGGAACAAGCAATAAAAGATGAATTGAATTCATTAGATATTAATAATACATGGGTTTTAGTTCCTAAACCTGAAAATAAAAATATAGTTGATTGCAAGTGGGTTTTCACTCTGAAGACTGATGAGTTTGGAAAGCCTTTAAGATACAAAGCTCGCCTTGTTGCAAGAGGTTTTAGTCAGGAATATTTAACTGATTATAACGAGACATTTGCCCCCGTTGCAAGAATAGCTAGCTTCCGATTTATTGTTAGTTTTGCTAATCAGTTTAATTTGCTCATTCACCATATGGACGTTAAAACAGCTTTTCTTAACGGTGACTTAAAAGAAGAGATATATATGAAAATACCTGAAGGAGTACAATACAAAGATAATTATGTATGCAAATTAAATAAATCATTGTACGGGTTAAAACAGGCCGCTAGGTGTTGGTTCGAAAAATTCGAACATTGCCTTGTGGAAAAAGGTTTCCAAAACTCTTCTGTAGATAGGTGTATTTACATGTTAGACAGGGGCAGTGTGTATAAAAGTATTTATGTGCTATTGTATGTTGATGATTTAGTAATTGTATGCGCTGATATTAGTGTTATGAATAGTTTTAAAATGTACCTAATGAGCAAATTTAAAATGACCGATTTAAAAGAAATTAAATTATTTCTGGGCATTAAGATTGCAAGATCTAACGATGAAATATTATTAGATCAAAGTGCATATATTAAAACAATTTTACATAAGTTTCAAATGCACGAATGCAATCCCATAAATACTCCTATGGAAGTAAAACTTAATTATGATGCCTTAAACTCAGAAGAAAAGTATAATGCACCTTGTCGTAATGTTTTAGGCTGCTTAATGTACGTAATGTTATGTACTCGGCCAGATTTAAGCTTGTGTGTTAATATACTTAGCAGATATTCTAATAAAAATAATAAAGAATTATGGCTGTGTTTAAAGAGAGTTCTCAGATATCTTAAGGGTACTATTAATTTAAAATTATGTTATAAACGGTCTGATTATGAAAATATTTTATGTGGATATGTTGACTCTGACTGGGGTGGAAGTGATACAAAGGACAGAAAAAGTACAACTGGCTATATATTTAAATTGTTTGATAATTGTACTATAACTTGGTGTACCAAGAAACAAATGTCGGTGGCAGCCTCTTCGACTGAGGCTGAGTATATGGCACTGTATGAAGCTGTAAGGGAAGCGTTATGGCTAAAATCATTAGCGGCTAGTGTTCATTTAAACATAGATAAACCCATTGTTATATATGAAGATAATAATGGTTGCATAAGTATTGCAAATAACCCCACCAGTCATAAGAGGTCAAAACATATAGACATAAAATATCATTTTTCAAGAGAAAAGGTTGAACAAAATGTAATAAAATTAAATTACATTCCCACAGGTTTGCAGCTAGCAGATGGACTCACAAAGCCATTACCTGTCGTGGCCTTTCAAGCAATGAAGTCCAAATTAGGATTAAAATGAATATGATTCATTTTAAATGATTCAATTAATTTAGTGTGAAAATTATTAATTATGTTTGATTGATACATTTATGAATATTATATATTATATAGTCTGATTAGGTTTTTCTGGGTTTTTCCTAATCCTTGCAACAAATGTTGGACTATTATTATGTATTCCCAGTGTATACTTGTAAACTGTACTGTACTGTGGTAAATATTAGAAATATGTAATGACGATTCGAAAGTGCTTCTAAAATAAGTTTTATTGAACAAATAAATGTTTGAGTTTGATTTTGTAAAGATTGATTTAATGATTAATTTTTGAGGGGGCGTGTTGGAATTATATGCAAAAATTAATAAATTATTATTGTTGGAATTATATGCAAAAATTAATAAATTATTATGAGTATAGTAACTCATTTGACCTTTTTGTAAGTATAAAATAACCGCCACCCGTTAATATTTGTTCAGTCCTGTTTTAATTTGTGAACAGTACACAAGTATAATATTATAGTAAAATAAAAGGTGATAAAGTGAAGTGAAGTATTATTTTATACCCTAACCTCCTACATTTGTCAATCGAACTTGAAACACATGTCAATAATTTATGATAATTTTTATTCCCAAGTAATCAATGCATTCGATTCTAGATGTCAGATTTCGATTTTTAGAGTAACGTCTCTGGTATTTAAAAAGAAAAAAGGTTTATTGACACAAAATTGTAGCGACGTCAGTTCTTTAAATCAGAAATTGTTCATTATGTTTAGAATGGTTTATCAGTAAAATCAAGTCCTAAAATTACTTTTATCGGTCATTATTATTATAAATATGTAATCGTAATTGAAAAAAGTTAAACAAATGTGCAGTTCTAACAAAACGAAATATCATGTTATTCTATGTCGTGGTTACTAGGTTACGTTGTTGAATTTTGTTGAACTGTCAAATGTTGCCTATTAAAATGGCTCTACAATAGTATGGATAAACTCTTCTCACTTCAGAAGTGAAAAATTTTAGCACTATTACGCAGCATCATTAATATAATATACACATAAATATATTAGACCCGGATTCTATCAAGCGTTATATTTACATTCATTCATAAACGATCTATACGCTATATTATCTACTAGATTTCCGCCAGCGGCTTCGCCCGCGTAGTCAGTCCCCACATAGTTCCCGTTCCCGTGGGATTTCCGGGATAAAATATATTCTATATTGTGTTAATCCAAGTTACCATCTGTGTGCTAAATTTCATTGTAATCGGTTCAGTAGTATTTGCGTGAAAACCATACATACCTACATAATTACAAACCTTTTCTCTGTATAATCTTCTTATATATAAAATTCTCGTGTCACAATGTTAGTCTGCATACTCCTCCGAAACGGGTGGACCGATTCTCATGAAATTTTCTGTGCATATCGGGTAAGTCTGAGAATCGGCCAACATCTATTTTTCATATGTACCACGGGCGAAGCCGGGGCGGGCCGCTAGTATTAGTATAGATATATCAATTTATAGCTTACCCAGCAATATAGTCGAGGAAGATCCATTCTATTATAATAACATCAAACTTCACATTAGGATCAAACATCATCTCCTGTACTTCTTTATGTTCAAAGGCGTGGACACATGATTTCTTCAAACTGTCAAAAAACAACGTAACATTCGAAGGAATAAGATTGGTGTTCATATACTGCTTAATATCACCCACATGATCTAGAAAAAAAAACATTATATTATGGAAAAGAGGAAATCCAGGTTTGAGGCTTTTTAACGAATTTGACATTTATTAATTATATTGTAAATATTATACAAAGACCTTTCCAACACTTTCGATAAATAGATAGATAATTAAAATGGCGGTCTTATCACTATTAGGTCTAATAAGTCTTATCTCTTCACTATTATTCTCTTCCAGACACTTTACAATGATCTTATTCACGATTAGTTATTTTCTAAATGTTCAAAACTATAATAAAACACACAGACTGCTAGAAAAATAAATTAAAAACTTATAAATTACCTGGTAAATATTGTATGTTATGGCTCAAATCTATTTCTCGTACATTGGCTGGTCCTTTACCTTTTGGGAATGGCGTCAAATATGTTACCTGAAATGAATTGTTTATATTATAATTTATGTGACTTTTTATATCTTCCCAAAAAAATGAGCGTGTATGCCGATCACACGTGTCAGAAGTAAAACTTCTTTGGCGAGATTAGAAGACCTAAATTGTCGCCTTAGGTACCATGACGTGACGGTATTACCATGACGCAACCATTTTCATCTTCATCTTCATCTGAGCAAGTGAATTAATAAAACCATATTTTCTTACCTCATGACCAGCCTTTGCTAAAAGCGAGACTACACTGTCTCCCAGTATGGAATGGCTCTTCGATGCAATTGGGAACACCACCATTATCTTGTATCCAGAACAAAAGGTAATCAGCGTGGTGATCACCAGCCCCAACCATATTGACTTCATCTAAGAAAAAATAACAAAGATTAACAAGTATTTTCAGCAGAAATTGACTAAAATTAACATTGTTTTAAATGAAATTTGCTAAACGGGAGGTTGAATTGTTTCTTTTTATATTTTATTCGTCTATTTCTTTTGCTCTTTTTAAAGGACCTGCTTTTCGCTTTTCGCTTTTTCGCGGCTAAGCGATCGTCAGTTAATGTTTTCCTATTTCAAGGTGAATTTAAATAGACCAAACTATGAGTTTATCAATAAAGCTTATACTGAGTCTACCTTCAAAACTTTATTTATCCCTTGGCGTTCGCACGTGGTATGTTCAAAGGCTAATTTACATTTTACTAGGTTCTACGGCTCTACCCGTCAGAACTGAGGCCACGATTCCAAACGCGATTAAGTCTTATCGTGATATAGCTACTTGTCCAGATAACTCAGCATAAAATATCACGTTTTAGTATAGATTTATCTGTATTAATTTAGATATAAACTTTGCTTTGTTTATCCGTATTAAAATAGATTTTTATCTTCTCTGCATTTATTAGATTAATATATTAATTATTTATTTTAATAATAATCAAATAATCAATCAATAAGGTCAATAATAGTAGATCCTAGGAAATAATCAGATAAAATTCTCTGTTATATTTGCTTTTGGATAAGTTTTTTTAGATTAGTCCAGTACAGTTTTGAATCCATGTAACCAGATTCACAGAAACATAATTGAAGATATTCAAAAGATTCTTCACCAACATTCTACCGGGTGGTTATCGTAAAATCAAGGCTTAAATTTTAGTCAAATGGGTAATCTTATAGGCCACCTATTGATTGGTGTATTTGTGTATGCTATAAGAAATACATAAAATAAACTATCAAGGCGTAAAACCTCAACATGGAATCTAGTACAGATATACTGACCTTCTGTTTTCACACGATAAGTAACAACTAACATGATAAAGTGATAAGATTGTATCATTGAACGGTTTAGTATCAATGTACCGTCTAGAGTCACTTGTTCATCTTTTGAGTAGGTACCCCTTTTTATCGGACAAACCTCAACTACGAGCAGAATGTATAAGAATGTTTAAGGCGTTACCCGGCAATTTCGACTATGTTCAACCTCTATAAAGTCTGGTACAACATAAAGCACAATACCGAAAAAAATATATAAAATAGGATGGTCTTTGATCTTTAATTGCTCGCGAGGACTTTTTTCCAAAGTTAATAGATTTCTAGAAAAAAATGTGCCGTGATCATCGATTTTTCCGCAAATACTCTATAAACTTCATAACCTGCTGACTTAGAGCTCTGAAAATTTTATGTTTAATAAATTATCAGTTACACAACATTCCCTGACGAGGATATTTTGTTTCACTGATTAGTATCTTTTTAAATACAAAATGCGAGGAAAAAAGAAGGTGCAGAGGGAGAGGTTTGAGATCCGTCAAGTATGGTAAAGGTTATTAGCGCATGTAAAAGCCTTAAACTTGAAACATGCATCTTTGTAACTACATTACGTTTATCTTAATGATAAATTGAATTCTTATTCTCATATTTAGTGGTTATGATTAAGCTACTCACTATTTGAATAAGTTTACTAGCATCTCAAAAGACACAAATTTTAAGTCAATCTTTTGCAAAGTTTAAATCATTCATTCTCGATCTTAGTACAAGGGATAAAATTATTTTGAATTAGTTCGGATATAAGATCGTTATAATAAAATTTGATCATTCTTTCTTAGTATCAACATTCTACATTTAACTTATCGGTATTTTATAATTAGAAATCTATATCTTATCAATTATTGAATTAAATACTTTTTTCGCTTGCTCATGGCGTCGCGTGAATACCTGGACTGATTTAGACAATAATTTTGTTTTGTTTGCTATTATTAGAAGATAATATGTATTATATTATGTTATAATAGATAGTAATTAGTAAATTTACTTAATAGTGTTCACTATATAATATAGACATGTTCTTGTATCTATTTTCAAGCAAAATACGAGTTAAATATTACAAGTGTTATTGTTATAATGAATGTTCAAACAACTAGCCAATTATTGATACAATAAATAGGTAGGTACTATCTTATTCAGTCAATTTTTCCTTTAAACTTGCAATAACAATGTTAAGGAAAATATATAGGTAGTACATTATAATTGTAGTAATATGTAACCTGAGAATTAAATAAATGTTTATATAATTACAATAACACGTCTACATAAAATCAGACATTTATTAATATTAAAGTAGATATGTATCATAGATAATTTATAAGTTATGACAGCGTTAGGTATACATATAGGTAAATTTTGGCGCCAAAAATAGGCATTTTTGTTCAGCTTGTTATTGAAATAGGATAAGCCTTTGACGTCGCTCAAGTTATGTAAATGTTTCAACTTTTAACTTTTAAGTAATGTCTGGCAAGCAATATCTGTTCTCAAGCATAGAATCAAGATTAATAAACCATTTTTTTCAAATCCTTACATCATCTTTTAAACATTTCAAACGATGACAAAAACTTGTCTGCAATTTAGTAACAAAAACTAATTACCTTTTGACCAATGAAATAAAAGGTCAATGCGGTTTAATTTAGCTGACAACCATGCTGTAGATAATCTTCATACGTGGTTTTTCATAAAAAAATAAGTGTCATCAAAAAACATAACTACCTATCCGTCCATTTGTCAGTTTGCAGACGAAATTAAGTATTTAAAGACTAATAATTAATATTAAAATTAATAAAAAAAGACGTGTGGCACTCGGGGACTGCCGCGGTAAAGCGATTGCATGCTATGCCTTCAAGCCACACCTCTGCGCCCGTCGGAGTGGGGAACGTGAGGTTTTTTCGTTACGGAATTTCTGGATTCGGTCCCCGCTCTCAAGGCCCGCGATAGAAGCTATGCAATAGGTTAATAAATATTTAAGATTTATCAAAAAGGTTCCTTATAATTAGCATTGAATTGATTTAAATCTTCGGAAATAATTAAATTTTGTATTTTAAAAATCGTTAAGAAGTAAACAAGTTCTTAAAAAAAATATATCCATATAATAATCGTTTTAAAACAAACAAATGTTTAATATAAATTAATAATTTAAATTCTCAGACCTTACAGACATATAATAAAAAAATCATAATAAAACAGTTCAAACAGTTTGATCGGAGTTTTGTAAACAACACTGACGCGAGAATTTTATAAATAGATCGTACCTACCAAAAAAATACTATCAAATAAAGATTAGTAACCAGTTATAACAAAAACCATATGATCTTAATAATAACACATAACCTGTAGGAATAAATTATTAAAATAATAACGAACCTTATACACTTCAAAACACTTCAAATACACAACCTAAACTAACTTTGGCCTTGTGCGAGCCGACGTTTTTTTATTCCGTACTCGGTGTGTCCATGATTAGATTGATCGACGAATATCTGACTCATCTTTATTATAAAAATAATACCTGATCGTTTGTATTGAATATCCTATCCTGTACTACTTATATTATAAATGCGAAAGTTTGTAAGGATGTGTGTGTGTGTGTGTGTGTGTGCGTGTTTGTTACTCTTTCACGCAAATACTACTGAACCGGTTACTTACAATGAAATTTAGCACACATGTAGAGGGTAACTTGGATTAACAGGTTTTATCCCGGAAATGCCACGGAAACGGGAACGGGTTGTCCTTTGAAAACGCGGGCGAAGACGCGGGCGGAAATCTAGTAATATGATGAAACTACTGGGTGACTTCATTAATACTATTAAAGCCAAAACAATGACATGCATAATTATATTTTTGGCTAGTATCCGAATTGTCTGAGGGTTGGCACCTTGGAAACAAGTTTATCTTATTAAGTGCGGTTTGTTCTTATCTATAGTTTGATTAAGGATTAATTTTGTGGTCTGTACAAAATATGTAGGTACATTATTTAGTTTTATTCTTTAAAAAATCACGTCGTAAATTATACTACTTATAGATTTATCATAGATTATTTCATTTCAATAATGTGAAACTACATTTTTCGTAAGAACGTTTTTATCTTGATAACAAAATGTAGACGAAGTCGGGGTCGCAGCTAGTGCATAGTTTTTCAGGAAATGAACAACCCATAAGAATTATGCGTTAGGTTAGGTTTATTTTTAGTTTTAAATTAATGTTGATCATAATGATTGATGATATTATCTTAAAAAAGAACTTGTTCTGATCACCGAATCTAATACAAAAACCACATAGGTATAATTATGTTTATATGAAGTTAACAAATTACCCAAAAAATTATACTGAGAAAATAATTTAATGGTTTTTTTTATGAATTAAATAAAAACAGCTTAAATTTTGATCCTGCTGTTGCTAGGTTTCGTCTAAGGCCATACCTTGGTTACAACGGTCAATTATAAATAATACTAGCATCCTAACTTAATCTTATATATAAAAATGAATCCCTATTTCCCTTGGTCACAGCACCACGCGTGAACGTGTGGCACGCGTTGAGCACGGGGACCGAATCCAGAAATTCCGTAACGAAAAAACCTCACACTCCCCACTCCGACGGGCACGGAGGTGTGGCTTGAAGGCATAGCATGCAATAGCTTTTTCCGCGGCAGTCCCCGAGTGCCACACGTATTTTTTTTATTATATTCCTTGAAGTATGAGGATGGTTCTTATGGAAAGAAAACGTAAATATGTACCACGGGCAAAGCCGGGACGGACCGCTAGTCTATAATAAAATAATGCTAAAGTAATTCTGCCTGTCTACTCTTCAAGCCGCGCCACAACCGCGGCACTAATTTGGTTGAAATTTAATACAGAGATAGCTCGAGACCTGAAGAGGGACATGGGATAAGTTTTATCCCGAAAATGTGAGAAACCATTTGCAGTGCATATCCTATTTAAGATGTGCTTATGGGTTTAGTTTCCACATATTCATGAACCCACTTAGATTGAGACAAAATAGCGCCCTAGTATACACTGAGGCTTGTATGCTTAAATCTTTAAAACTACGCAACGGATTTTGGTGCTTTTTTTTAAATCTATTTTAGTATCTATTTAATTCATGATTTTAGACAAAGCAGGCGAATCAATAAATGTTTTCAGACCGTTCGACAACATGTCCATCCTTTTGTCGCATCCAGCCATAACAATACCTACCTACTTATTTTAGTAATAAGATTCACAAAGATAAATGCAATCGAATGTTATCCAAAGTCCTTCTGCCAAAGCGACATAATTTTTGCAGTGTCACAGTGACCAAGCTGATAATAATATAATTATCTTGGTCACTCAAATGATGTAATATTTGGATCGATTTCAAAACCTTTTATCTCACCCAATTAGATTTTTCAGGTATCAATAACAACTGTATATGCGAACAAGAATCTTTACTTATAATTGTATACGTAGTATATTATTATTAGTCTGTGCTTATAATATACATAAACATACGAGGAATTGTTTTTTTGGTAACGGATAATTATTTTCTTTATACTGTTTGAAATACAAATAAATAAAGGTTCGATTTTTTATTTTATTAACCGACTTCAAAAAAAGGAGGAGGTTTGGCCGGTATATTTTTTTTATTTTTTTTATGTATGTACACCGATTACTCCTAGGTTTCTTAACCGATTTACGTGATTCTTTTTTCATTGCCGAACACTAATATTAAGCCCGTGCACCGACATCAAACCTTTTTAATAAATAGCACATCTAAATAATACGTAGTAATTAATAATATCAAATCTTTTTTATTTTTACTTTTCCGTTTTTGAAGTCGGTTGTTTTTAACACAGTTATTTTTATTTAGGTTAGTACATGGACTCGCGCAAAATATATAAAATAGACAAAATAAATAAAAATAATTTGCTGTTTTTAACTCTCTATGCAAAAGGTAATAGAGATTGAACAAAATATTATGTACCTGCTTTCCTTGCGCTTTTATTGTTAATTTTGTGTGTATATTACTATTAATTATATTGTATCAATGTACTTAATTTAAAAAAAATAATTGATTCGAGAAAAAGCAGTGAAAAGGAAAAACAAATAGTAGGTAATCAATTTAAGTAATAATGACATTGCCCACTTAAACAATATTGATACAGAGTAGGTAAGCAACGCGGACGTACTTGTAAAAAGCACCTATTGTGTAGACAAATCCACGGTAAACGCTTAGTATAAAATATTATCATTCCTGCATACGGTTGTAATCTATCGATATATATTTCGGTAAAAATAGACCGGAAATGGTTGTATGAGGATTGAGGATATCATAAGATAAGAAAGATAAAAATATATATAAAAGTGTCGTGTCACATTGATTCTCTTCAGATCGATTTCTAGGAATTACTACATATCTAGTTTAGGAAGGCTTAGGTTTATAATTTATTAGATTTTAGACAAAGTAGAAAGTTAGTGGTTTTATAGAATAGAAAGGCGATGACTGGCTGATAAATTCTACCCAGGGTATTAAATAGGGTATGAAATTTGTGTCAAAATTTGTGTCACGACTCACGACCTATCCATCTTTCAGGGTATCTTATAACGTGGCCTACACGGTCCCCCGTCCTAAACCCCATTGTTTTTTTTCTGTGGGGATACTACAAAGACTTCGTCTACTCAACGCCGCAATTTAGACGAATTTACTCTGAAATTGAGAGTAGCAGACGATACCATTAAAAATAATAGAAGGTCATTCAGACACATACATTCAGTATATTAAGATTTTTCACTTACCACATTTCGATTTAAATTTTTCGATTGAAGCCTTATGAATAATAAAATGAAAATTTCAGTTTTACCTGATACATAGAGCAAGTTTTTAAAATCCAAATAGTATTTTTTTGTGATTTTTTTTTAAGGGTCCTTGAAGTTGTAAATATACTGGGTATTTTGTCTTTCTTGGCAATTAATTTTTTTTTTATTGATTCAAAGATCTAGCGATAGTAAATGTTACTATAACGACTTAGCCAATCCTTCAGCGACCAAAAAAAATTTAATAACTACGCAATAATTCACGTCACCATCATAAAAATCTCAACGTACTCGGCGATAGGTTTGAAAAAAAAATTGAAAAAAAAGTCACAACCGAAAATACGAAAAATCGCGTAACATACCTACAAGTCCTCTACTTCCCAGCTTCAGTACCTGTCTCATTACTTCTTGGGACACCTTGTATACCTATATGAAAACTTCGTGCGTCTCTGACTTGCAATTTTCCGGTTTAAAATATTTTATCATTTCCGAAAATTTTTAATATTTATTTCAGCTTAAAGATAAAATATTTCAAGGAAGTTTCTTATTATCTATATCTCTTTTTATTTATATATCGTTTCCAAGAAGTAATTTTTACAAAAAATTTAATACCTACTATTGCCTTTAACCGTGGCCGTGGTAAATAATCTAGCTACGTATTATGAGGATTCAAAAACGTTTCTATTAGAAGCCTATTTCAATTAATCCATCTTGGAGTTCAGTTACTAAGTTCTATCATATTATTTTGCGATTATAAATAACTAGCTTACGAATCAAAACGAGATCGCGTACATAAACTTTGTGTCTTTGGATGGATTTTCAAGACTTCAAAATATAAAGTCCTTCATTTGCGAAAATATATAGATAAGATATACCCGTACTTGGGATTTAGCTTCAAAAATAAACGAGGTTCAAAAAAACATACTTCTAAATTTTTCATAAAAATACAAGGTAGGTGGGTACACATTTATCGCAATATTCTAAACTACCGCCCGCGGCTTCGCCCGCTTTGTCTAAAACCTAATAAATTATATATTAAATCCTTTCTCTTGAATCACTCGTTCTATTAAAAAAAACCACATCAAAATCCGTAGCGTAGTTTTAAAGATTTAAGCATACATAAGGACATAGGGACAGATAAAGCGACTTTGTTTTATACTATGTAGTGATGAAGAGAAGTAGGTATATCAAAACGCTTCTAGTAATTTGCTCTATTGTGTTACAATGCTCAAAAAAATAAACAATATTAAATACCTACCATGATGAACAAACAGTATAAAATAAAGTTTTTCCAATAAGGAGATACCTAGTCGTTGTCTGATAATATATCAGAAATATATAAATGATTACTTATTTTTAACGATGCAAAACTAAACATTGTCTTTATTCTATTCTGGTTTTTGACTGGGACGATACATCGAGTAAATAATTTATATTAGTTATAAATAACATTAAATTATAGATTTAAATGGATACGAATATAATAAGTGAATTTCTCCTTTAAAAAACAGTCAATAACATTAAAAAATCTGTAATTTTTTTAAAGAAAGCTTTGAGTTACGACACTCAGTGAAAACTGAAAAATATAGTAACGTGTTCATAATTTGTGCTTTGGTAAATTATGAGTTTTTGTAAGAAAGCTTTGAGTAACGTCACTCAGTAAAAGGCAATAATCATCAGAAAATGGCATCAAGTTTATTAAGTGTATTTTGCGTGTTGCTCTTAATGGGTTATTGTGAGTCGTATAACCTTTTAGTCATCAGTCCTCTGGCTGGTAAAAGTCACGCTATTCTTGGAGATGGCATCGTTAGACACCTCACTAATTCAGGACATAAGGTAAAATAGTTATTTCCAATAAAAAACTACTCAACTTGTCAAACCTAGCTTTCAAGTATAAAAAGTATCATCAATATCGGTTCATCTAGTTGAAAGCTTTGAGGTTACACACGCAAAAATGTGTAGCCAAGCATACTAAATACTTTTAAGCTATTGCATAGCTTCTATCGCGGGTCTTGAGCGTGGGGACCGAATCCAGAAATACCTTAAGGAAAAACCTCACGCTCCCCACTCCGACGGGCGCGGAAGTGTGGCTTGAAGCCTGAAGGCATAGTATGTAATAGCTTTACCACGGCAGACCCCGAGTGCCACACGTCTTTTTTTTATTATATTTTTTGTGTTTCTACCCCAGTATCTCACCATGTTTTTTTATTAATTTTCTGTTTGTTTTAAACTAATTTTATTTGTTTTAGGTGACATACATAACATCCTACCCTGATAATAAGTCACATAAGAATCTCACCATCGTTTTCGCAAGTGACAATGTAGAAGTCATCGAAAGTATGTAGATTTTTTTTTATTAAAACCTATTTAACCTGATTGTATTAAAGAAATTAGTTAAAAGATAATTGTAATAAATACGTGTTTATTGTTACCTTGTTTAAAATAAAAATATAAATTACACATTAAAAAAATATGTTATTATACAACATAATATAAATTCGAACTTCAAACTAGAATTTTGCATGTTACTACCCGCTCATATGCTTGAGAAAAAAAAAATGACCCCTTACTTAGCTACGCGCAACCACAGTTGCAAAAACACGATCAAGAATCTTGTTTCGCGCAACTGTGGTTGCAAAGCGACTTTCTTATTTCAATTGATTATAAACTCTATTTCATACTCTCAGAGTCTAATTTTTACGTATTTAAACCAAAGACAACTAATTGATTCGTCTATTTCTCCCCAGTACTACCAACCTTTCAAACAGAATTTTGGGAATATCTTAGTTTGTATCTTACGTGTCTTACAAGGAAGTGTTAAAATATGCCGTAATTGTTGTATTTTATTGATTTCTACTCGTGTTTACTTACCAGATTATTCTCTAACATGTGTTTTATTGTTATAAAGTAGTATTTTAGTGACCGTTGTAATAAATATGTAATAAAGACGACTTTAAAAGTTAGTAGACTTTAGACGATTTCATAACTTTTTAAGGTATACGGTAATCATATATTGTAAAAATAACACAGTTTTGTATAGTATTATTACAATAGCAATCGATTACAGTCAATATATTTTAAGTACTCCTTTCGCGGAAGTCAGAAATTAAGTTTTAATAGCGGTGCGTCGAACGCGCGGCGCACGTTCCAGAGCACTAGCAAAGTAGGCTACCTTTATTTTTTTTGCAAGCTATTTAGCGTATTTTACTTTTGCAACTGTGGTTGCGCAAAGCATATGAGCGGCTACATAATTTGTTTGTGATTCTCAAAACTATAAACTGTTAAAATGTATATCTTACTAGCGGTCCGCCCCGGCTTCGCCCGTGGTACATATTTACGTTTTCTCTACATAAAAACCATCCTCGTACTTCACGCAATATAATAAAAAAAGAATTATCGAAATCGGTTCAGCCGTTCTCGAGTTATGCGCTTACCAACACCTTTTGCGATTCATTTTTATATATAAGAAGATTATTTCTTTAAAATAAGCTTCGCTGAGTTTTAAACAAGATTGCGATTAAATGCTGAAAAATTAACTAATATTACGTTTATTATTATTCCAGACCATATGACCAACATACAATTTTTAATGGACCAGAAGTTCAGTTTGCAAGACCCGAGCCTTCTTTTATACCATTTCATAGAAAATGGAAGAAAAGCGGTATCTGTTCCAGCCGTTCAAGAGTTATTTAAGGATAAGAGCCAAAAATTTGATGTCATAATCGCTGAATGGATGTTCTCAGAACTGTATGCTGGGTGAGGTAGATTAGATTTTCATTAGGATAAAAATGCTTATTTGAAAATTTATTAAATAACTAGCTTCCGCCCGCGACTCCATCCGCGCGGATGTCGGTCTTCGCGTATTTTACGCCCAGGATAACTAATAAGGCATAATTATACCAAGTTTCATCGAAATCGAACTGTTAGTTTTCACGTGATGTCTTCACATACAGACAGACAGACAGACAGACAAAAATTTTTTTAATCACATATTTGGGTTTGGTATCGATCCAGTAACACCCCTGCTATTTATTTTTTCAATATTTTCAATGTACAGAATTGACCCTTCTACAGATTTATTATATGTACTTATAGATAGTAAGGGGCCCATGGCAGCGCTCGAATACTTTTTCAGTATTACTTGGCTAACAAGCAACTGACGCATTGATGTCATAAATTAAACTTCTGTTCACAGAATATCAGCTATCTACGACTGCCCAATGATCTGGTTCTCAACTGTAGATCCGCATTGGATGGTGCTCAAGCTAATAGACGAGGTTCCCAACCCAGCGTATGTTGCGGATGGCTTATCTACTGATATCCCTCCATATTCCTTTTGGCAACGAGTACAGGAGTTATATAACCAGCTTTATGGACAATATCTGCAATACTGGTAAGAGGGTTCTTAATTCAACGCTATTTTATATGTATGTATTTGAAAGCTAACCCTTATTATATTAAATATATAATAAATTATATAAATAAATTATAATAATAAATATTTAAATATGTAATAAATTATTTGGTATTGTTTAAATTTTTTCTTCCTTAGATAGATCGATATAGCGTGGATTAAGAAAATTTTCGTAGATGACTAAAATGAATATCATTATTGATTGAAAAAAATAGGTTAGGTATTCAGCCAACACATACAGCTAAGAAATTATTCAAATAGTATGTGTTAATAATTTTCAGGGTCACATATCCTATTGAACAGCAATACTACGAACAATACATAGTACCTCATATCAGGGATAAGAGTAAACCTGTGCCATCGTTGGAAACTTTGAGATACAACGCGTCTTTGATGTTGGGTAACTCGCACTACTCTATGGGAGGAGCTTTGAAATTACCGCAAAATTACATAGCAATTGGTGGCTACCATATCGATGCGAATGTCAAACCTCTGCCAGAGGTAATAATATAATAATTTTGTATAAATTTATAAATAATAGAAAAAATTCGATCACTAGTGGGGACTCGAACACATAAAACTGAAAGAATAGAATAAATCCGATTGCTCTGGCGGGTCACGAGTGGATGATTTGGTCAGGAATCCGCCCCGGAATGGCGCAAAAGGATGCAGGTTCGAGTCCCGCCTAGTGATCGATTTTTTTCTATTCTTTATAAATTTATATTTATAAAGCATTTGAATGTCATAAAACAATAAATATCAATTTCAACATAATAATTTTGTATTTGTATTTAATATTGCGATAAATCCTAATCCGCTTTCTTCTTATGTTTTGTTTATTGTGAATGTCAAGTTCTTTGTTCATATTTTTATATGTAAAACGTGTTATTTCTTAAAATTAAAACTGCTCTAGATTTTTATCCTCTAATTCCAGAATCTCAAGAAAATCATGGATGATGCAAAACACGGAGTAATTTACTTCAGTATGGGATCCAATTTGAGGAGTGAAAACTTTCCAAAGGAATTAAAGGACGGAATAGTAAAAGTTTTGGGAGAGTTAAAACAGACTGTTATATGGAAGTTTGGAGAAGATTTACCAAATCGACCCAACAACATCCACATTGTACAATGGGCACCGCAGGCCAGCATTCTAGGTTCGGAATATTTATATGGAACTAGCTTTCCACCCGCGGCTTCGCCCGCGTTTTCAAGGAAAAACCCGTCCCGGAGGATTTCCGGGATAAAACCTATCCTATGTCCTTTCTCGAGTATCAAAATACCTCTATACCAAATTTCATGCAAATTGGTTCAGTAGTTAAGGCGTGATTGAGTAACAGACAGACAGACAGAGTTACTTTCGCATTTATAATATTAGTATGGATATTATTATTAGCTTTTTAATCTGGAGTACTTCGGACACTTTTAAATATTCAGAATAACGTACCGACCGAATTTAATTCAGAATTGTTTACGGAAATGTCTTAAATTGCAGCTCATCCTAACTGCGTGTTGTTCATCACTCATGGTGGTCTGCTGTCAACCACTGAAGCAATCCACTTTGGTGTTCCCATCGTCGGTATCCCAGTGTTTGCTGACCAGTTTACTAATATCGAACGCGCTGTGAACAAGGGATTTGCGAAGAAAGTAACACTCTCCTATACTATGGCTACGGAACTTAAGACACAGATTGAGAACATTTTGAGCGATCCCAAGTGAGTAAATCTGGGGGCACGGTAGTGCCCCCGCCAAGACGAGCCGAGCGAAACGCACGGGCACTACCTACCTTTTCTCGAAGCGCTTCGACGTTTTTTTGAACCCTCATAACTTGGGTTTGGATTATGCTAGATCAACAAAATTTTCGGGATATATTGTCAATAGCGAACTTATTGAACATATTAAGTTTTAATTACATTAGCTTTTATGCTTCAGATTTTATTTATATCTAAAAAACGCTAATTTCGTCACTGACTCACTGATGATCATCAAAATTCTTAAGGTATTTTCTAATGTCCTAGAAAGCTGAAATTTTGTATGTAAGCTAGTATTAGCACACAAACAACAAAAAAATTATAAAATTTGTAACTTTCATCCCCCAACCCCTTAAACTAGGGGATGGGAGTTTGTATGAGACCTGTAATTTTAAATTAAATTTTGATGACGCTAGAGGTCTAATCTAATAATCTAAAACTTGGTTCCCCTAGGTATATATAGGCTATATGTATAGGTACTCCTTGTTAAAAAAAAAAAAATTAATCGACATAATTATATTGAGACATATACTTCAGATCAGATCATATAAATATGAATGAATAGAAAATTTGAAATTATCAATAGAGCATTCGTTCATCGTGAACAGTTTCCAATCTGTGTCGCGTATGCTATCACCATACACAAAAGCCAAGGACTTAGTTTAAATAATGCTCTCATTGATATTGGGTCATCAACGTTCTCTTGTGGGCAGGCTTATGTAGCACTCTCTAGAGTGACTAATTTGCAAGGTGTTCACCTTATAAATATTGACTTTAGTAGTATTAAAGCACAACAGTCAGCTATAGTCGAATATAATCGCCTAAGAACCAAGTATCGCCCTGATCTATCACTTATTATAAACAGTAAATCAACAAAGAAAAAAGGCAAAGATAGAGAGTGGGCTATAAAAAAAGGCGTCTCTGATGTGCAAGAAATACACCCCAAAAAAAGAAGAAAAAAATAAAAAAAAATTTTGTTACAAACAACTTACAAAAAGAAATGAAATCCCACCAAAAACATTTTCATGTAAAATGTTGCCAAGACGAGCCCATATGACTCGCACTGTCAAAAAGTTGTCAGATCTCATGTAGAGCCAAGCTTCTAACACTACACGCCCTAACTCTAAAAGGCCTAACTTCACAAACTCTACACCTTAGTCAAAATATGTGGCTTGGCCGTTCGTTACTACAAGAACTATTGTATAACACAAAAGTAATGAACAGTGAATTAATTTTTCACCTTACGCCGATGTGAATGTAGCGCAATGGCCAAGCCACATATTTTGACTAAGGTGTAGAGTTTGTGAAGTTAGGCCTTGTAGAGTTAGGGCGTGTAGTGTTAGAAGCTTGGCTCTACATGAGATCTGACAACTTTTTGACAGTGCGAGTCATATGGGCTCGTCTTGGCAACATTTTACATGAAAATGTTTTTGGTGGGATTTTATTTACGACACAACTAATATAAGTAGCTAATGAATAAGACGAGATTATAATTACTGATGTTTCAATCTATTCCTAAAACTTTTTTTGAATTTCAGATATGCGGCAAAGGCAAAGGAATTGTCACAAATATACCATGATCGTCCAGTATCCCCTGGCGATGAGCTGGTACACTGGGTGGAGCACGTGGTTAAGACAAATGGCGCGCCGCATCTACGCTCTCCCGCGCTTATGGTGCCCTGGTACCAGAAATGCTACCTCGACCTTCTTGGTCTTATCCTAGTAGTACTTTTAACTGTTTTATGTTTATTACAAAAACTGTATAGAAAAATGCTCAAAAAACCTGACAAAAATATAAGTAATAAGAAAACAAATTAAATTAAAGCATGACTTTCTTAATCAATTTTTTTTATTTATTTCCTCCTGGCACCCTTGTCAATCTATGCATTAATTTATTAGAATATTTATAACGAACGGACAGTCAATAAATAATTAAAATTGTGTGTAGATCCAAATTATTTTTGGGATAACACGTAATTTGTGTGTAGATCCAAATCATTTTTGGGATGACACGTAATAACAGATAATACTTTATCCCCAACTTCTGGGATTATAATTTGACAGATCATTTAAATGTAACTTTATTTTATAACCGATTTTTACTTGTCTGATTACGAGAATAGAATAGGTAAGAATAATATTATTATAAGTTATAAAATGATGTAAAAATTGTACGAAAATATGTAGCTAAAAATATTTGCTTTTATGATTTAGTAGGAACTAAAATTTCGGTCGTTGTATTTCTCTAACATGTTCTTATAATATAAATTTATAAAGAATAGAAAAAATTCGATCACGAGGAGGTAGGTACTCGAGACCGCATCCTTTCGCGCCATTCCGGGGTGGATTCCTGGCCAATTCAGCCACTAGTGACCCGCCAGACCAGACCCGCGGCCCGCCAGTGATCGAATTTTTTCTATTCTTTTTGAATGCCATAAAACAAAAAAAATATTAATTTCATGTTCTTATTATTATCTGTTTGTAAGTGCACATAACACACCTTAACCGCTTTAAGTATGTTGAATAATTTTAATACGTAGGTAAATGGATAAAACCTTAGGGAATACTATTTATTTTGTGTCGAAAACTAAACTTGAAAAATATTTCGATGGAAATTTGTGGCCTATGGCATGTGCAAAGCAGCGAGCAGAATACTAGTTAATTATAATGTGTCCGTATTTATGCAAAATGGAACCACTCGACAAATTTCGTTTTTTACCTTTATTGAAGAATACTCATTCAAAAGTGGTCTAAATTCTTATACAAACAAGAACCACATGATTTTAACGTTGGAAACAAGGTATACTAAAAGCAGAAAGGAACCACCAGCAACAACGAATAATACCATATTAAGCAAAACCGAACCACAGCACCACTGGACTGCTTTGTTCAAACAAATAAACGATATTACTATCATGTCATTTTATACAAAACAGATCCACACCTACTTGGTACCATTATACATTACACATTTTTCTATTAATAACAATTATTTTTAATACACAAAATGGAACCAGGTTTCTGTGGTATGGTTATGCGTAAAATAAATACATAATTTAATTGTAATTTTTTATTGCAAAATAAAACCACAAGCATTCGGTTCTATTATGCATAAATAAATATTGTAAAACATTCTGAAACCCATCATCACTATATAATATGGAACCAAATGCCTTGACTTGTTACAATGCTTCTCATCTTTAAACAACGTATTTCATTACTTAAGTGCAAAACTCCAATTTTTTAAGTAAAACGTCGAACATCTGTCAATATATAGGTGACATTCAGCGAAGTAGTTCGAATACGTGTTTTCCTCCGCGAAGTAAGTTCTATTGTTTTTGTTAATTACCTTTAAAATAAAATGTGAAAATGTTTAGTAATAAATAAATAAGCAAGCAATTCGTAAGAAAAGCATTGGAGACGAACACCGAAGATAATAATGAAGATACAACGGGTAAGTAGTTTTATTTAATGCATTTAAGTACTTATTGAATCTGAGATGCAGGTACGCTTTATCCACTTTTGATTCATTCCCGATTGTGGTGTGATTTTAAGAAGATAGTTCATTAAGTAAGTACAAGAGGAATCCTCTGTGGATTTACGTATTTTAACGACAATGTCATTGTTCACGAAGGCGCGGCGAGTCGAATTAAGAGTCATTTTGTTACGATTCATCTGTCATTGTGAGATGAAACTACTAAAGTCTAAACCCTGTTTTAAAAATAACTGTCGATGATCTAGGTACCTACCTACTATTTTGGTAAAATACGTTTAGATTCAGATTCAGTACAGTACATTCAGCCACATCATTCAGCGCATATAATTATTAGTTTGATTTTAAAACTCGCGCGGCTACTGTTTTGACCGGAACAAGGCCCTAGCCTGCGAAATTCAAAATTTTAACAAGTTTATTTAATTTTTTGCCAGGGTTGCCACTATTGCGTATGATTTTTAGGGTTCCGTACCCAATGGGTAAAACGAGACCTAAGACTCCGCTGTCCGTCTGTCTATCCCTCTGTCTCATGAACCGTGACAGTTAGATAGTCGAAATTTCATATGATGTATTTCTGATGCCGCTGTAACAACAGATACTAAAAAACAGAATAAAAAAAGACGTGTGGCACTCGGGGACTGCCACGGTAAAGCTATTGCATAGCATGCCTTCAAGCCACACCTCCGAGCCCGTCGGAGTGGAGAGCGTGAGGTTTTTTCGTAATGGAATTTCTCGATTCGGTCCCCGCGCTCAAGGCCCGCGATAGAAGCTATGCAATAAATAGCTTAATAAATATTTAAGAAGCTCCCATACAATAAGCCGTGATTTTTTTGGCGTTTTTATAGATAATGGTACGGAACTCTTCGTTGCGCGAGTCCGACTCGCACTTAGCCAGTTTTTTGTACATGGCGCATGTACATACAACATACTTAGTCGTCTAGTAGGGACACGGCTTTATAAGAACTAATAATAATATTTTGCTGTCGCCATATAAAAGTAAACCTACGTATAAAAGCCACGCAGCTTTATTATTTTGATTTAAAGCTTTTTTCTTTTTATTACAGAAGATAACGAAGAACCTTATACGTCGCTGCCTCTGGAGAAGCTTTCTTCACCTTCTAGCGATATTCAGTCCATATTACATCTCATTCCACAAGATGCACAGTTTTTATAACGGTCTCATTAGTGATGATGCAATAGAAGACCACATAGATGGACTAGACACGGTGGATTTCGAAATCCAATTTTATGATAACGTCGAATAAACGTCCTATATAAGTATTATTTTATATATTTTATTAATTAAAGCTTTAATTACGATATTATAAATACATAGTTTCATTTATATCATTAAATCCCTGGGATGTGGTTCCTTTTTGTATAAGAGAAAACCTATCAATTGATAAATGTTAAAAGGAACCACATGCACATTTTCTTAATTATCTAGAAAGTTTAAGAATATTCAGAGCAA
This sequence comes from Colias eurytheme, assembly GCF_061535395.1. Lineage (NCBI taxonomy): Eukaryota > Metazoa > Arthropoda > Insecta > Lepidoptera > Pieridae > Colias > Colias eurytheme. The sequence continues at coordinate 2,409,922 of NC_142999.1, read as the reverse complement.
ATTTATATACACATACTTAAATAAGTAATTTATCAATGAATTTAAATAAAATAAATTTTAATTTTACTTCATCTAACAGAGCTGCAAATGTTTTTGTAAATCCTTTGATATCTCAGAAGTGCGTTTTTGCTGGGTGGTTCCTTTTTGCTTAAATACGGACATGTTATGTAACTGTTTCTATCTTATATAATACTAGCTTTCCGCGCGCGGCTTCGCCCGCGTTTTCAAAGAAAAACCCGTTCCCGTAGGATTTCCGGGATAAAACCTATCCTATTTCCTTTCTCCAAAAATGTCTCGGTCTGGCAGGACACAGAAGGCTGATCACCAACTTGTCCCTAAAGAAAATCGATCAGTGAAACAGATGTATGAATAATGCATCTGCCCCATACCCCACTACGGGGACACGGGACTTCACTTATGTCCTTTCTCAGGTATCAAAATATCTCTATACTAAATTTCATGCAAATTGGTTGTTGAAATATTGATTTCATTTACAAAAGTTTCTCTCTTAAAAAGCAATTACGTTTCTTACACTATACGTGTGATTTATTGCAACGACCTTTTTTTCTTATCATGCACATTTGGTAAACCTATTGTGAGTCCTGTATACACTCAACACTTGGTAACACATGTTAAACCTTGTGAATATTTATTGTATAGATTCCTAGAAGTACGGGTAAGAAATACTCGAAGAGGGTCATAAATAAAGGTATAATTTTGAGTGTTATATAGACCCTAAAACAGTTGAGTTATATAGCTCTTTGTGTGTAGTTCACTCGTATCCTTCAGACTGTTAAGACATACCTTCGATACTCTATTTGAAGTTAAAATAAAGTGACTATCTTCCTACAACAAAGTGCTTGAATTATTTACTAATATTAATCACACCACTATCAATAATCCCAATAGGTTATGGGCCCAGGCTACGTTGTTGATTAATTTAAATACAAATTTTATTGAGAGGAAGAAAATTAAAATTTCAAAGTGCAATTGAAAATTAGTGAATGTATCGTAAGTAAAACATTCAGAGTGAAGATAAAGATTTTATAAACAATATGGAAACTATAAAATCTAAAAGAAACATCCAACCTTTCAACGGTGAAAATTATAATATATGGAAGTTCAGAATCCGCAGTCTCTTAAATGAACTTGAAGTGATTCATGTAATCGATAAACCAGCACCAGCGAATCCTGACAGCAAGTGGAAGAAATCGGAGTCAACCGCAAAGAATGTGTTAATTGAATATTTGTCCGATTCGTATTTAAGTTACGTGAAACCAGAATCGTTGACAAAACAAATTTTTGATGTACTAAACAATATCTTCGAAAGAAAAAGTGTAGCAAAACAAATTGGAGCTCGGAAGAAATTATTTAATTTGAAGTTGGAAGAAGACACAGATTTGTGTAAACATTTTATGATGTTCGATTCTTTGATATCGGAGTTAGCATCAGCCGGTGCGACTATCTCAGAGGTTGATAAAGTGACTCAACTATTGCTTACTTTACCACCTTCTTACAATGGTGTTATAACAGCCATCGAGACTTTGTCAGAAGACAACATCACGTTAAGTTTCGTGAAAACAAGATTATTAGATCATGAAGTTAAACTTGTTAATGAAAGTCTTGACACAAGTAAAATGGTTCTACATGTTGAACAGAAAACTAATGAAAGAAAACGAAATAATAAGGAGCTTAGAAAATCATCGAAAATACGTCGTGGAATCGTCAAGCCGAAACAAAATGGTATAAATTATAAAGGGCACATTAAGTGTCACAATTGTGGAAAAAGAGGACATTATAAAAATGAATGTCGTAACTTCTCGAAACGCTTTAAGTCCAAACCAAGTACAGAAAGACAAAGGACAATTCAAACCATTCAAGCTGAGCCAGTGATTGAAGACAGCTTTGCATTTATGGCTGGAAATTTTCAGTTAACAAATGAAGGAAGTGAAATATCCTTTTAGCAGTTAGTAAGACAGCTGACAGTGAGGTGGAATGGTAAGACGGCAATGACTGGTAAGCCGAAATACAATATATCTATTCTGGAATTTTCGGTAAGTTAAACTTTATTAATTATTAAAATAAAGATTCTAATTCCGAATAAAAATATTAGCATCAGTGACGAGGTCAAATAAGAAAAGATAAATTTTAAATTATCTATTAGAAGTTTGATAAAGTTAAATTATCTAGTAGCTAATAGATGACATTAAATGAAAAGGTAGATTACCTGTTTGTGTGAAGCTTGTATAAACAATAAACAAGTGTAAATGTCATTTAATAAAATAATGTTGAAATCAGATGTTTATGGTTCTCATGATTAAAAGAAATGAATAAATCATAATAAAATTATTTTGTAATGTTTAATGATGAATTCACTCATAAGAGTGTAACATATTTTATGAGAAATAAATCTGATGTATTGTAAACCTATTTACTGATCATGTTAAAGAGAATTTATCTTACTACTTAAAAGGTAGATAAAGGTATCAGTTATCATCTCACATTGCCACGAACTCCATATTTAAAATACCTTTAGGTTTTCGAATCAGCCGTATGTTGAAACCAGTAAAACAAATTTGATGAAAAGTCATCAAAGGTAAAATGGGTATAGAGCGTATAAAGTGGAGAGTAATAAATATGTGGTAGAAAGAGATGTAAATTTAAATCAAAGGCAAAGGGAGACGAGGTTGATTCAGGTTTAAATACTGAAGTCCCTAACGATTCGTTAAACTCAGTTGACAACCTTATATATTCAGTTAAAAATAGCTATATGGGTTAATCTCAGTTGGTTGAAACTGAATGAATAGCTATATTATGTTAAACTCAGTTGGTGAAAACTGAATGAATAGCTATATGTGTTAATCTCAGTTGGTGAAAACTGAATGAATAGCTATGTGTTAATCTCAGTTGGTGAAAACTGAATGAATAGCTATGTGTTAATCTCAGTTAGTGAAAACTGAATGAATAGCTATGTGTTAATCTCAGTTGGGAAAACTGAATGAATAGCTATGTGTTAAGCTCAGTTAGTGAAAACTGAATGAATAGCTATGTGTTAATCTCAGTTGGTGAAAACTGAATGAATAGCTATGTGTTAAGCTCAGTTAGTGAAAACTGAATGAATAGCTATGTGTTAAGCTCAGTTAGTGAAAACTGAATGAATAGCTATGTGTTAAGCTCAGTTAGTGAAAACTGAATGAATAGCTATGTGTTAAGCTCAGTTGGTGAAAACTGAATGAATAGCTATGTGATAAGCTCAGTTGGTGAAAACTGAATGAATAGCTATGTGATAAGCTCAGTTGGTGAAAACTGGAAGTAAATAGCAGCTATACGTTAAATTCAGTACCTAGACGAAAAACTGTAGTCAATAACTTTGCGTTAAACTCAGTAGCTAGTCATCAATAAAATAATAAGGCAGAAGGCTATCGAAGTATTGAAAATACAAACAATACAGTGCCTAAAATTTAATGACACAGACAATTAGTATTGACAATGAAACCGATATATCAGATAGATATTAAAAGCCAAACTTCATCTAATGAAGATGATTATTAGCCGTTTCATTATTTACTGTGCGCATAATACATTGTATATTTACTCCTAATTCACATGAGATAATTGAAAATAGGAATGATGCTAAACAATGAAAAATGCAATTAATGATGAACTATATTATTTATTTGTAAATAAAAAGCTTGGACTTTAGTATCAAAACCAAGTAGTACAAATATTGTATATAATGAAAATGGATATTATAAAGTACGATGAGTTCGGAAATCCATAAAAGTGTAAAGCCCGTTTAGTTGCTAGAGGTATTAGTAAAAATATCGGTTGCAACAATTTTGAACTTAAGTCTTTTAACAGCAGCATGGCTTGTTAGTTTACCAGATTGATTAAACTGCATTTTAAGTGGTCAGTTAATCGTACAGTATATTAAAATACTTGAGGGTGTGAAAAGTGAAAACACTTGTGAACCCCGATTGTAAATTAAACAAAGCATTAGGTAGCATATTGCTTAAAAAGTTGCCAGATGTTGGATTGAAATATTTGAAAAGACTATTAGAAAAAGGTTTTACAAATGATTTTAAGGATCGATTCATGTACATACTGAATAGATGAGATATCTCTAATAATATTTATACTGAATTAAATGTGGACGATCTAGTGATTATAGTGAGTGACTATTGTTGAAAAACGATGCAGAATTTAATGAATTAATTTAAAATGGGTGATTTAAAAGGAGGTTAAATTCTTATTAAGCTTTAGAATCACGAGACAAAATAATGTCGTAACACTAGATCAAAGCACATAAGTAAAAATTAAAACCGTATGAAATAAACTTAGTACAATGGGTGATCAAAATCTTCTTACATAAAATTCAATTTAGATTTTGAGGCAATGGAATCCAATGAGAATGGCGGTATTCCATTTCGAATTCTTATTGGAAATCTAATGTATTTAATTTCATGTACAATGATCTGACTTTAACTATAAGCAGACATGTGAATGAAAATAAACAAGAACTCGGTAATGTTTAAAAACAAGTAGATTAAAATTAAATATGTAAAGGAAACATATAAGAACAAATTGATAAGATACTTGATTCTAATTAGACAAATTGATAAGATAATTGATTCGAGTTAGTATTTAAAAAGAAAAGTACAACGGGTTACTTCTTCTAGTTGTATGATTGATGTACAATATGTTGGAGTACAATAAGGCAGGTTCTTCTACAGAAGCTGAATATATGGCTCTGTATGAAGCTGTTAAATGCAATATGGTTGAAAAAAAAACTTTAGCAGCAGGTATAAACCTGAAAACTAAAGAACCTATCTTAATATATGAATAGTAAAATGGATGTACTAGCTAACAATCCAACAAGCCTTATTAGATCCAAACATATTGACATCAAATATTAATTCCTTTGGGATCAATATGAGAAATAATACTAAAATTATTAAACATATGTCAACAGGTGTTCAAATTGCAGACATGCTGACAAAGCCACTACCAGGGAGGTTCCTGGAGTTAAGAGCGAAAATGGCATCAGAAGATTATTTGTAAATAAGTTGTATCTTGATGTAAACTTATATATTTTTAATGATCTGATAAGGTTTTCCTGGGTTTCCCTTATCGTGAAGACAAATGTCGGATCACTATGTATACGGTTAGTAACAACCGTCCCAGACAAAGAGTAAGCGGAAGGTATGTCGATCAGTATTAAGAGTATTGTATTCAACTTTAGAATTTTGGTTATCATGATGTATTAATATAATTGTATATGTATTAATATGTAATTGCAATTAAAATTGTAACTTGGAAAAGAGATTAACTTTTGAGGGGGCGTGTTGAAATATTGATTTCATTTACAAAAGTTTCTCTCTTAAAAAGCAATTACGTTTCTTACACTATACGTGTGATTTATTGCAACGACCTTTTTTTCTTATCATGCACATTTGGTAAACCTATTGTGAGTCCTGTATACACTCAACACTTGGTAACACATGTTAAACCTTGTGAATATTTATTGTATAGATTCCTAGAAGTACGGGTAAGAAATACTCGAAGAGGGTCATAAATAAAGGTATAATTTTGAGTGTTATATAGACCCTAAAACAGTTGAGTTATATAGCTCTTTGTGTGTAGTTCACTCGTATCCTTCAGACTGTTAAGACATACCTTCGATACTCTATTTGAAGTTAAAATAAAGTGACTATCTTCCTACAACAAAGTGCTTGAATTATTTACTAATATTAATCACACCACTATCAATAATCCCAATATTGGTTGAGTAGTTAAGGCGTGATTGAATAACAGACAGACAGACAGAGTTACTTTCGCATTTATAATAGATATGAGTATGGATTTCATGAATGATTTTTATTGTGATTACTGATTACAATAAAGACCACTGTCCTTTATCAAAATTTATCAATGAGAATTACAAGAACGTACATTATTCATCACTACATAGTATAAAACAAAGTCGCTTTCTCTGTCCCTTTGTATGCTTAAATCTTTGAAACGACGCACCGGAATTTGATGCGGTTTTTTTAAATAGATAGAGTCATTCAAGAGGAAGGTTTATTAGGTTTTAGACAAAGCGGGCGAAGCCGCGGGCAGAAAGTTAGTAATAGAATAAAAAGAAAAAAACTGTGTGATAAAAGAAATAGTATGTTTTCTAATTAAAGACAAGCAAATGAATTTATAAGCCGGTACTAATATTGATGGACGCACAATCTATTTTCCACAAAGTGCATAAAATAAACGATTATCCTTACATAGGTACAAGCATGGACGTATAAAAAAAGACGGACACCGTTTTACGAACAAACAACGTGAAGCCACCGTAGTAAGCTAGCGATCGTGTAAAGACAATGAACACGCACACATTCTCACCATAGTAAGCTAGTCGGCCGCCATTACGTCGTGAACTACCGACTGATTAACTGCGTCACTGTTTCACAAAAAATATTTAAAATGCCGCCTTGCGTGGTTAAAATATGGTGTCGCAACAGTACAATTTTAAATAACACACAAGGGATTACATTCCACAATGAAGCAAGTTATTTCTTTTATGTTATAATGACAAAATTATTACGGCAAAATTTATAGAAAAAAATACAGCCGCCATTTTCATCAGGACAGCTGTTGCCATAGTGTTGCCATGGCAACATGGCACACACACATGGATGTGTCGCCGCCATTACTAGGCTTCACTCAATGTTTTGGCGATATATACCGTCCGTCTTTTTTTATACGTCCATGGGTACAAGCATACAAGTCAGCAAATTTCTAAGAGCTAGCGCGCAAGAGCAACTTTTGTCTCCGCAAAAAACCGTATCAAAATCCGTTGTGTACTTTTAAAGATTTAAGCATACATAGGGACGTAGGGACAGAAAAAGCGACTTTGTTTTTTAATATGTAGTGATAACCCCATGAAAGTAAAGTATAATGACTAACTGCCCCCCTAGACAAGTGGCTTTCTATTAGCGTAAAGTTCAATAGAATAGATTTTAAATGTATGAGATTGACGTTTGATTACGACGACGACGACGATTGATTACGTCAATCTCATACATTCATAATCTATTCTATTGAACTTTACGCTAATAGAAAGCCACTTGTCTAGGGGGGCTGATATTTGATAGATATGCATTCATCTATTGCTTTGATAACAAATGTATCTAACCGACTTCATTAAGATGCTATTATCCATAATCCAGCATAGGCGTTCAAATGTGAAGTTACCATTGCTAGGGACGGACGTTTGCTTTGGTAAAATTAGGACATGTTTATAATTAAATTTATAATTATAAATAATTGAGTACTTTGTGATAAGTGATACAGATATGTAATTTATTATTGGTGTAGTAATTTTTGAATAGTTTGTTGTTTAGTTGATATAAAGGTAATTGATTTTTGTTATCTTTGTGTATGGTTAAACTGTGGTTAGGAGATAGGAAAGGTCTAAATTAGATAAAAATTAGTTCTGGTAAAATCTGCGAAAGTGTTAATTGATATAAGGAAATATTTTTAATTTTTTGGCTTATTACGAATGTAAATGACTAGTCATTGATGAGTTGATATTTATTTATGAATCAGTTTTAGTACGTCGGTAGTAATATTTTTTCCTAGCTACGCTTCGCAGTTTTCCCGTGATTTTACCCGCATGGATCCGCTCCTGTTGGTCTTAGCATAATGATACACAGCCTTCCTCGATAACTAGGCTATCTAACATCGTAAGATTTTTTCAAATCGGACCAGTAGTTCCCGAGATTAGTAGTACTAGTGTACACACGTAAGAAGTGAAACTTCTTTATGACCTTATTTTTCAAAAAATAATTTACTATATGCAACTTTACAGAAATAAATCAAATCACGCGTGGTAGGGATAAAGGGAAAATGTCACGCCTAACGAAAAAATGTCACCCTAAATTTTTTCCAACCCCGATAAAGAAGTTTCACTTCAATTATTTAACGATTCATAAAAAAAATAAGGAAATAACGATTTTTTTTCTAAACTTTATTTAAACATGAATTTAAAAATTATTGACCGTTTATATGCTATTTAGAATTTTTTAATTATAATAGTCGATTATTTATCATTATTGCGTCTGTGATATTCGTATTTATTTATTAACGATAATAAAACTTGAGAAATAGCCATATATCAGCAAACAATGTGACGGAGTTGTATAATGCATTACTAAACACTTATTATTAAGGGCATGAAATAAACATATCGCATAAGAATCCATATTTTAGATCTTGAAGATCGTATCTACGAATATGTATCTCTATATCTAAAGGTATATATATAAAGTTCTCATAACATATAACTCACAATGTTACCATACTCCTCCGTAACGGCTGGAACGATTCTCGTGAAATTTTTTGTCTATTGGGTAGAGAGCCTAAATCTATTTTTCACCCCTAAGTGATAAGAAGGGCAGAACAACATTTGCCGGGGCAGCTAGCAATAAGTAAACTGGGTCAACTACGCTTTCGATAAATAGAGATATTTTTTAGAAATTGAATAATCTATATATATGTATATGTATATAAAAATGAAACCCGTTTCGCGTTGTCACGGCATCACGCGTGAACGGGTGGACCGATTTCGATAATTCTTTTTTTATTATATTCCTTGAAGTACGAGGATGGTTCTTATGTAGAGAAAACGTAAATATGTACCACGGGCGAGGCCGGGGCGGACCGCTAGTAATTTATAAAATTGTAGGATAATAAAAATAATTACCCATAATTTATATATAAATTTTTATCAATTTATCTTCAAAATGACCGGTGTTCTAATATTCAAAAGCTTAATAACATTAATTTTTCAGTTAGTTAAGAATCCATAACATTAAAATAGTCGCCAGATATTACATATTTGAATTTTTAGAAATTATTAGTCTTTAGTACAGTTTGAGTGACCTGACTCAGTAGAAATGAATATGATTTGGTTTTTCTTTTACAGAAAATGGCGTCACATTTATTGACCGTGTTTTGCGTTTTACTTACGGTATGCTATTGTGAGCCGTATAACATTTTGGTGATCAGTCCCCTGGCTGGTAGAAGCCACGCTATTCTTGGAGATGGCATCGTCAGACACCTCACTAATGCGGGACACAAGGTAAACAAACAAAACGTTATAAAAATACGTTAGAAATAGAGCCGTTATTTGGGAACGTCGGTTAAATAGTCATTTGTTACGAAGCCACACTACAAATCTACAATACAAATAAAAGATAGTCTATGCCACACAGGAATTTTCGAAGTAAAGTTTGCAACTGATGTAAGATTATCGTAAGTCTTGCTTTAAAACAACTACGGAGTTTCTTGTCGGTTCTCCTTCGTAGATACTGCTTTCCGAATCGGTGGTAAATGTTAAAAATTAATGACGATTCAAAAGTGCTTCTAGAAGAAGTCTTATTGAATAAATAAATGTTTGAGTTTTGAGTTGGAGTTTGAAAGGTCCTTGTTAGTGGCATATAAGTGCCACAATTTCAGCCAATATTGTATTTAAACATGCAGAATATTACTTATATTTTCTCAAGTTTTATTGTAGTTTCTTAACCAACTTGTTATTTATAAAATACTAGCTTTCCACACGCGGCATCGCCCGCGCAGTCAAAGAAAAACCCGCATAGTTCCCGTTCCCGTGGGATTTCCGAAATAAATCCTATGTCCCGGGGTAAAAAGTAGCCTATGTCCTTTCTCGGGTATCAAAATATCTCTATACAAAATTTCATGCAAATTGGTTCAGTAGTTAAGGCGTGATTGAGTAACAGACAGACAGACAGAGTTACTTTCGCATTTATAATATTAAGTATGGATTATATTTATTTTAGGTGACATACATAACATCTTTCCCTGATAATATGTCGCATAAGAATCTCACAATCGTTCACGCTAGTGAAAATAAAGGAGTTATCAAAGGTAAGTATGTGTTTATTTTTTTTTTGTTTCTAAAATATTTATTTGTTGCTAGATAAACATTATCATATACATGTTTTTTAAAATACAGTATCGTAAAAAATAAAAATAATAGTATAAATGATATCTCTTATATATAAAAATGAATCGCAAAATGTGTTGGTAAGCGGTATAACTCGAAAACGGCTGAACCGATTACGATAATTTTTTTTTATTATATTCCTTGAAATACGAGGATGGTTCTTATGTAGAGAAAACGTAACCATGTACTACGGGCGAAGCCGGGGCGGACCGCTAGTTCCTAATAGTTTGAATCTGTTTGAATAATACAAGTTTTGCTAATTTGAAACTAGATGGCGCTGGTTGAAGTATGTACAAATTAACTTATATTATACATTATTTATTATAATTCCAGAACAACTGATCAGTATACCATCTATAATGGACAAGGACTTCAATTTGCAAGACATAGGCTTTCTGTTCTTCATGTTCATGGAAAACGCAAGAAAAGCGGTGTCTATTCCAGCGGTACAAGAGCTATTTAAGGATAAGAATAAAAAATTTGATGCTATAATCGCTGAATGGATGTTCTCAGAACTGTATGCTGGGTAAGAATTACAAGCAGACCGCCCCGGCTTCACCTGTGGTACATGTACACGTTTTCTCTCCATAAGACCCATCCTCGTACTTTAATATTATAAAAAAAATTATCGGAATCGGTGCAGCTGTGCAAGTGTGATGCCGTGACCAAGTGAAATAGGGACTCATTTTTACATATATAGAGATTTATGAAATTTGCAAAATGTATGTTAAGATCTGGTAAATATCTCTCCTTATTCACTTTATTATTCGAGATGGCTAGATATAGCAAACATACAACAGCAAGGGAAATCGTGGAATACAACTAGTTTCTTTATAATCAAATCATTCAAGCAGTATTTTGAAATTGTTCATTCCACCTACGTCACTTTACCTATTTAACGTCTACCATTTACAAATAATTTGAATCTGATATTTGAACTCATAAACTTCTATTCACAGTATACCAGCTATCTACGACTGCCCACTGATTTGGTTCTCAACTGTGGATCCTCATTGGATGGTGCTCAAGTTAATAGATGAGGCTCCCAACCCGGCGTATAGCTCTGATTGCTTATCTGCTGATATCCCTCCATTTTCCTTCTGGCGGCGAGCACAGGAATTATACAATCAGCTTTACGGACTATATCTCCAAAATTGGTAAATAATAAATCCTAGCAATTTTAAACCGTTTTCAAAAAAAATACCCAATTCAACGGTATTTTGATGTGTACAACATCAATAAATGATTTTGTTTGTTAATCACGCTTCTCTTTTGGTGCTATTTTTTCATTCAAAGTTTTTAAGTTATCCAGAATAATGCGGTCTTAAGTCCGTCTTATTTCATTTGTATCATAACGGTCTTTATAATACAATTGTTTTATAAAATAAATCCCGTAAAAACCAACTAGAATCGCAAACATGGTGCATAACCAAAAGCTAAATATTATTCAATGTTAATTTTGGTTTCTCAGGTTCGTAAATGGTATGGAACAGCAATACTACAAACAATACTTAATACCCCATATTAGAGATAAGAGTAAACCTGTGCCATCGTTGAATACTTTGAAATACAACGCGTCTTTGATGTTGGGAAACTCGCACTCCTCCATGGGAGGAGCTTTGAAATTACCACAAAATTACAAGGAAATTGGTGGTTACCACATTGATACGAATGTGAAACCACTGCCAGAGGTAAAACTTTACTTTTTAAAAGCTAAACCTTCCTCGTTTTCATTTGACTATAAAATCTTTTTGGACTATCAACAATTCGTAAAACTTTAACGCCTAACAAAATATATTGTTTAGTCAGATCCTCGTCATTTTTTTTTTGCTTACGTACGTCATTTTTTCTTCTCCTGTAAGAGCTATTACGCACTGTCGACCAGTCGCTGGCGACTCAGTCGCCGGCGACTGTGACTTACTATAGTTTAAATAGGGGCTTGCGCACTTAGTCGTCAGTCGTCCAGGAGTAAGTCCAGTCGCCGGCGACTGAGTCGCCGGCGACTGGTCGACAGTGCGTAATAGCTCTAAGAGTTAATAGTTAAATGCCAATCTAATGGCGATGGCGATTCTCACTGAGTAAATTGTTAATACCTTTCAGAATCTCAAGAAAATCATGGACGATGCAAAACACGGAGTAATTTACTTCAGTATGGGATCCAATTTGAGGAGTGAAAACTTTCCAAAGGAGTTGAAAGAGGGACTTGTAAAAATGTTAGGAGAATTGAAACAGACAGTTATTTGGAAATTTGGAGAAGATTTACCAAAGCGTCCTAAGAACGTCCATATTGTGCAGTGGGCACCGCAGCCAAGCATTTTAGGTTTGTATTTATTTTCGAAGTTTTAGTACCTACCAATGTATTTAAAATGAAAAGTGCTATTAAACAGCAGCTAATTGGATTGTCAGGTCTTGGAGTGATGGAAATTTGATTTACTTTGCCACCAACCTATCTTCGAAATACTCCTTTAAAATTTACTTTTAAATTGCAGCTCATCTTAACTGCGTGTTATTCATAACTCACGGTGGTCTGCTATCAACCACAGAAGCAATCCACTTTGGTGTTCCCATCGTCGGTATCCCAGTGTTTGCTGACCAGTTCACTAATATCGAACGCGCTGTGAACAAGGGATTCGCGAAGAAAGTAACGCTCTCCTATACTATGGCTACAGAGCTTAAGGAACAGGTTGAGAGCATTTTGAGCGATCCAAAGTGAGTAATTTTTATCCTCCTTACTAAAACTTATGTTAGACGGTGATGAGACATCGTAAATAAGACTTAGTTTCTTGAAAATTTATACCGATGGAAAAATAGAATAACTTTTATATTGTTTTTAATATTTATAATTAATGTAATTCATTACGTAACTAATTGTTACGTAAGTCCCCTGCCTTAAAATGGAAATCTTCATTAATCATGTTAAAATCATGTAAATAATATTATATTGTTAATTGTTCTTTGGTCCCGCAGGACAGGCTTCGCCTAGTGCGGGAACCAATGAATCTCATAATTATATTAATATCAAATTGTTAAATTAATTAATATTGTGAAATACACCATATTCTAATAATCCTGTCTTGGAATTATTTATTATTTATTTATTTATTTTTAAATGTTTAAAATTTTACAAATTTTAGTACCCACTATACTAGTGCACTTCTGTCGGCAGTCCCTATTTATGACTATTAACTATAATAGTTGACTTTAAAGAATCAAAATTATCGATATAACTTTCAGATATGCAGCAAAGGCAAAGGAATTGTCGCTTATATACCACGATCGTCTAGTATCGCCTGGCGATGAGCTGGTACACTGGGTGGAACACGTTGTTAGGACAAAAGGTGCGCCACATCTACGCTCTCCTGCGCTTATGGTGCCCTGGTACCAGAAATTATATCTCGACCTTCTTGCTGTTGTGTTTGCAGTTATTTTATCAGTGATGTGTTTATTACGGAAACTTTATAGAAGGATATTAAAAAAATCTAACAAAAATATAGGTAGTAAGAAACGAAATTAAATTACTGTATATTAATTTTTTTCTGTTTTTATTTATTCCAATCTTCCACTCCAATCTGACTCCTGACTCGCTAAAATTAGAAAAATGAGTACCTAACTACAATATTTTTATACTCATAAATACATCGATAACTTATAATTCGTCGTATTTATATAAGTCGTATTTATTTATAAAATTTTATTAAAATTATAACTGTTGTCTGTTCATCAGGTATTTTTTAAGCATTACATGATAATAAAGATGCTGATGAAGTTGAAGATAATGATAAAGTTTTAAAATTTACTATCATTTGCTTGTAATGTATGTGTAGAGGTATTTTTCTTTGGATATCGGTCATTTCTGGAGCTAAATCGTTTAACTTGGTTATAATGAAGCTCTATGAAACGTTTTAGAATAGAGTGTTACTAGCATTAGCTACTATTAAGTATTCTGCGGTGTTACATAAGCTGAAACCTGTATTAATTTGTATTAAGCTGTTTAGATCAGCTAAGAAACAAATTACAATGGCTATATTCATGAGTAGCTGTGCCCCGCGGTTTCACCCGCATTGCTGTTGGTCTTCGGGTAATGATATTTAACCTTCATCGATAAATGGGCTATTTAATACCGAAAGAATTTTTCAAATATGACCAGTTGTTCCTGAGATTAGCGGGTTCAAACAAACAAACTCTTCAGCTTAAAATATTAAGTATAGATATTTGCTAAGTTTTTGTGACGCCCTTATGTATGTTGTGAGATTTCAGTGTAGTTCGCGCGAATGTATTCTCGGGCTGAAAGCTAATTACGATGTATACGACCGCGACTGATGGCAGCTAACGTCTATAAATAGATATTTACTCAAAATACAGCTTTAATTTATTATACTTATGAATCATCATAATACATAATCTTTAACACCATAGCATTGAAATTTGGAAAGCAGTGTGTTTTCAGAAATATATATTGGTGTAAATAGACTTACTTAAAATACATATGTATAGTGCAATTTTCCTGTTTATTTTTATGTTATTGAGTTCTGACAAATTTATCAGAGATATATTAGCTGCTATATTAATCGGCTATATTAATCTAGGTTTTAAGAGGGCATGGACCAATCAAATGAAAAATTAGCATTAACATATTATAGTATACTAGCGGTCCGCCCCGGCTTCGCCCGTGGTACATGTTTACGTTTTCTCTACATAAGAACCATCCTCGTACTTCAAGGAATATAATAAAAAAAGAATTATCGAAATCGGTTCAGCCGTTCTCCAGTTATGCGCTTACCAACACATTTTGCGATTCATTTTTATATATAAGATTATATCATATATATTATATTATATTATATATTATATCATATTTCTATTTGAAACTAGCGGTCCGCCCCGGCTTCGCCCGTGGTACATATTTACGTTTTCTCTACATAAAAACCATCCTCGTACTTCAAGTAATATAATAAAAAAAGAATTATCGAAATCGGTTCAGCCGTTCTCGAGTTATGCGCTTACCAACACATTTTGCGATTCATTTTTATATATAAGACTAGCGGTCCGCCCCGGCTTCGCCCGTGGTACATATTTACGTTTTCTCTACATAAAAACCATCCTCGTACTTCAAGGAATATAATAAAAAAAGAATTATCGAAATCGGTTCAGCCGTTCTCGAGTTATGCGCTTACCAACACATTTTGCGATTCATTTTTATATATAAGAAGGAGAAAGAAGATAAGAAAGATGAATGTTGAATGTATGACGTGTTCGACGCATTGTTCGACGTTATTTATTTTGAAATGATGTTTTCACATTTGTCTTGTAAATTAAAATATTACCTATGTAATAAATGTAAAACTTAACGTTCATCGTTAGTTTAAACTAGATAAAGTATTTTTTTGAAGTGTTGAATAAAACTAAGTATTGTTTTATTTTTATTGTCGCGAACTGCGGCTTAACACGTTCACTGCGAGTCACCCACAATCGGCCTGGTGCTGTGCCAAATCACTGTGCGCGCGGAAAAAACAGGTCTTTCTCGCTTGTGCGGAACAGGTTTTCTGGGCATTTTTACGAGCATGATAGAGACAAATATAGTTTTCGAATTGTGACAAGAAACGTAGTAATATAGGCAGTTTACTTACGCGACAGGTCGTTTTCGACCTCCGCCGCACAGGACTTTAAAAATGTTACCTCAGTGCGGGAGCGGGCCTGTTTCGGTGGGTGACCGGTAGCGACCTGTTGCCGCACTGTGCAGATGCGTACGCGTTGAGCCGCCAGTAGTGTTGTGCAGTCAAAAGAAGGACGCGCGCTCATCGACTTCAAAATGGCGCATCGTAAAAAAAAATAACGCTAGAAAATGTAAGTAATAGTGATACTGAAGACGATTACGAAGAGACTAAACGAATTAAATACAGGAAAATATTTCAAAAGCAAGAACCAAAGCCATCCACCAGCAAAATCACAATTTTAGAAAATAAAATAATCCGCCCAGCAAATTATAAACGCCAAAGTATTCTCGGCGACGACATAAGTGACGAAGAAATTTTTCCTAAAAGAAAAAAATATGACTACCCTGACTATGACTGAAATATGACTACCATTCTAGAAATGATATTTACATCAGTCCGAGTGGAACAAAACTTCGTCATGTTATGTCAGGACCATGATAACTCGGTTACGAATAATATCGTGGTAAGAACACATTAAATAGTTAAAGTTAATTATATAAAAATAATAGTATTAAATTTTGTTTTTAATTACCTACTATGTTTGGCTTAGTGCTTATAAGATTTAAATATAATTAATGACTCGATATTTTATTTTCTTTCACTATCCCATCACTATAAAAATTACACTTTGGTGCGGGATCAGGCCTTGTCGGCCTGACAATTTCGATTGCTAATTTCTCAATTTCTGTTTAGAGAATCCAGGGGCGGGATCAATGTATTGACAAGTGATTCATCAAGATTTCAAAACTGTAAAAAAATCATAGATACTTTATGGGTTGGCTAAGATAATAGAGCTTTAATACTTCTCAGAGCTGTCGTGTCGAAAGGGCCTGCCACGCACATTAAGAAAGTCAAGTGGGTGCTTTTTTGGACTGCCACCGCACCAGCTGAAAGTCATTGTTATTTTTTACGCAGTGAACGTGTTATACCTACATAAAAACTTTAATTGTTTCTAAAAGTACTAACATCAAGCTTTAAATTGAGCTATATTTCCCAGAACTCCTTCCTACTTAAAAAAGAGATTTATATTTATGGGCTCGTCTCATGAATGTAATTTGCGCTCCTCTAACAATCTTACGCTTTGTTATGCCTGCTCACATCTCCAAATTTTATGATTCATCTTTTACCGTGCAAGCCGTAATATTGTGGAACTCCCTACCAACCGCAATAAAGCAAGCGCAAACTTTGAATAGTTTTAAAGCTGCAATTAAAAAATATTATCTGTCCTCATAGTCATTCTGTATCTGTTCTGTTTTACCAATTTCTCTACTTGAAATTTTTATATATCCTCTTCTGCACGTTTTCTTTCTTTCTTATGTTATATGTAATTTTATAACTTACTCATATCTATTTATTTGTATATTTCATCTTGACACAATAAGTTTGATTGCGATACCAAGTGCCATAGTAACTTGGGCAATCAATCTCCTTTGTGATTTTAACATTAAAACACCAATCTGTGCAGTTAAGATGTCGATTTAAGAATCTAAATTGCTTCTCGTCATCAAAATTATAGTCTTTTAAACTAAAGTGGCTTCTAGAGTAAAGAATCTGATAGCTTATTTATTAAATCACGAGTGAATGACTCACTCATACTTGCGTGTTAACCATGACGGTGCAAAATGAAGAAGCACATATTTTTTGGAAAAACCAGCTTGCTGAAAAAACTAAAATAATAAATATACACCCCGAATGCTTGATAAATACCAAAAATAACATGTAATAAATAACTAGCTATGTAATTGGAATAAATAAAACCACCCATTAATTTAATTATTTTTCTTATTACCTATATTTTTGCTAGATTTTTTGAATAAACGTCTATACAGTTTCCGTAATAAATATGCAATACTTAAAAGAACTACTAAGATAACAGCAAGTAAGTCGAGATATAATTTCTGGTACCAGGGCACCACAAGCGCGGGAGAGCGTAGATGCGGCGCGCCATTTGTCTTAATCACATGTTCCACCCAGTGTACCAGCTCATCGCCAGGGGATACTGGACGATCATGGTATATTTGTGACAATTCCTTTGCCTTTGCCGCATATCTGAAAGTTAAATCGTAGGTTTGGGATTTCATTACTGGCCTAAAAGACATAAAACTTAACATACGCGATACAACCTTATCTACCTGTTACGTTCTTATGGCTAACTGACGTAACTTTTGTATAAACGAAATAACAAATGAAAGTCTAACTATGTCTTACAACCGTTTTGTTTTAAAGAATATAAAAATATACTTTACTCACTTGGGATCACTCAAAATAGCCTCAACTTGTTTTTTAAGCTCCTCAGTCATAGTATAGGAGAGCGTTACTTTCTTCGCGAATCCCTTTTTCACAGCGCGTTCGATATTAGTGAACTGGTCAGCAAACACTGGGATGCCGACGATGGGAACACCAAAGTGGATTGCTTCAGTGGTTGATAGCAGACCACCGTGAGTGATGAATAACACGCAGTTAGGATGAGCTGTAATTTAAAAAAAAATATTAATAAAACTTACCAAATGCTTTATTCAGTCTATCTCTAATGTACTCTGAAACAATAACTGTTAATTGCAACTAGGTTTTTATGAATTAACTTCAATACGAAAATATTGAACTATTCTTCACCTGCAGATGACATAATTTCAATTATCGCTTTATCGAGTGAAGCTAGCCCTAACCGCTTTCATTTAACAGATTATACCGCTTCCTTACTTTTGAACTAAATACTTTAGACATATTATTTCTGAAGTCTTTCATATTTCCCTACATAGAGCTAAAAAATAATTTAATCTTTCCAAACCTAAAATGCTTGGCTGCGGTGCCCATTGCACAATATGGACATTCTTCGGACGATTTGGTAAATCTTCTCCAAATTTCCAAATAACAGTCTGTTTGAACCCTCCTAACATTTTTACAAGTCCCTCTTTCAACTCTTTTGGAAAGTTTTCACTCCGCAAATTAGATCCCATACTGAAGTAAATTACTCCGTGCTTTGCATTGTCCATGATGTTCTTGAGATTCTGGAAAAAAAATTAAGATTGGCATTAGACAATGAAGATTTTTAATATCTTTCACACTCTAAACATTTGTGTATCCATAGAATAGGCTTATACATAGAACGTTATTAATTGTACTTGAATAATTTGTTTGTTATATTGTTGTATAAGCTGTTTGGAAACTAATAAAATAAAATAAAATAAAATAAAAAATTAAAAAAAATATCATATTTCACAAATAAATAGGACAAAGAACTTTATTAAACAAAACACATGAAAAGTTTAACTGTTGCAGTATAAATATTACCTCTGGCAAAGGTTTAACATTCGTATCAATATGGTAACCACCAACTGGCTTGTAATTCTGTGGTAATTTCATAGACCCTCCCATAGAGGGGTGAGAATTACCCAACATCAAAGACGCGTTGTATCTCAAAGTTTCCAACGATGGCACAGGTTTACTCTTATCTCTGATATGGGGTACTATATATTCCTCGTAATATTGCTGTTCTATGTCATATGTGGCCCTGAAAACCAATACAGAATGGTTACCTTCGTAGGCCACTTATCTCATTTTCAATAAATGTGCTAGATTTCATTACAATTAAAAAAGTGCGTGTTGTTGATTTTTACTTACCAATATTTAAGATATTGTATAAAAAGCATGGAAAATAGCTCCTTTGCTCGTTGCAAGAAGGAAAATGGAGGAATATCAGAAGATAAGCAGTCCGGGACATACGCTGGATTGGGAATTTCATCTATTAACTTGAGCACCATCCAATGCGGATCCACAGTTGAGAACCAGATCATTGGACAATCGTAGATTGCTTGTATACTGTGAATAATATTAAAACTTCAATCAGAAATTGTATACATCCATACTAATATTATAAATGCGAAAGTAACTCTGTCTGTCTGTCTGTTACTCAATCACGCCTAAACTACTGAACCAATTTGCATGAAATTTGGTATGGAGATATTTTGATACCCGAGAAAGGACATAGGCTACATTTTATTGTGAAATATGTACCACGGGCAAAGCCGGGGCGGACCTCTAGTAATACATATGTCGTATAGATAGTATGAAATGGGACGAATTGAGCCAGTCGAAATAGAGCAGATCAAAATACACCTAGTAGTATGCAAATGGCAAAGTAGCGCTTCCTAGTCTCAAATATTCTACATCTTGAAGGCAAAATGAGTATATACAAAAAGCAGACTTGATTAAGTTGACCAATGAAAATATGGTTCGATTTGACTCTGACCGATAACAGGTTATAAACATTATCTAGTATTCACTGTATACATAGTGTACATGAAAAAATAACGACAGTCTTACCCAGCATAAAGTTCCGAGAACATCCATTCAGCGACTATAGCATCAAATTTTTGGTTCTTATCCTTAAATAGCTCTTGGACGGCTGGAACAGATACCGTTTTATTTCCAATTTCTACGAACGCCATGAAAAGAAGGCTCGGATCTTGCAAACTGATCTCCTTGTCCATTAAAGATTTTATATTGGTCATTTGCTCTGAAAAACGAATAAATAAATAAAATCATATCAATAAGTTCGTAGATATTTCAACGCCATCTAGTTCCAAACTAAGCAATGCTTGTTCTATACTGAGTAACAAAATATTTTAACCATCGTAATATATTTTATTAAATGTATCCCTATTCTAATAATAATAATTTGCCTTTCGAACTTCCAACTTTGTGTTGCAATTTTACGAGTCTTATTATGCATTACTAATATTTTATTTTAGGTTAAACTAATATTTTACAGGGTTTCCTGGACCTTACAGGGACCTGTGGCTGTTCCAATCAATGATGATTAAATCAAATAAAAACTAAATACCTGTGAGAACTTCTTGACTTTTATTCGCGTGTATCTTCGTGAGATTCTTATGAGACGTATTTTCCGGGAAGGCTGTTATGTACGTCACCTAAAAGGAGTAATTTATTAAGTAAAACGAATTATAATTCTTTATGATTATTATATTATTATTTTTTATAATTATTTATAAACGACCAAATTTTGAGAAAACGAGACTCAAAGAACTACATTTCTAAATTCATCACTTAATAATAAAAAGGATATATTATCTATTTATTTATACCTACTGGATATATTTTTCTACTATATAACCGACATGTGATGAATATTTTACCGATATTCCAATTTAAGTGTATGTTTATTTATTTTTATTTACCTTATGTCCGGCATTAGTGAGGTGTCTGACGATACCATCTCCAAGAATACCGTGGCTTCTACCAGCCAGAGGACTGATCACCAAAATGTTATATGGCTCACAAAAGCACATCATGAGCAACACGCAAAACACGCTCAATAAACGTGACGCCATTTTCTAAAAAAAACAAATAATTTATTACACACTCACTACCACTGAGTGAGGTCACTCAATTCTTTCTTTCAATCACTTTATTCCACCAATGCTTAATTTAAAAAAAAACTATGATTCATAAAACAAATTAATACGAATAAAACAAATACGAATCAATAATTTTAATAATATTATGTTAAGAAACACAGATTTTAATGTTACTCTTATGTATAACATTAATAAATATGTTTGTTAGTATTTTGCGATCATCACAATGAATAAGCGATTTATAATAAGCACAACTTACAACTATAATGATTTTATAACGACTAATAATTTAAAGAAGAAACTGCTTCATAAATTGACATCATTATTTACACTTATAGCGTACTAGCTTTCCGCCCGCAGCTTCGCCCGCATTTTCAAAGAAAAACCCGTTCCCGTAGGATTTCCGGGATAAAACCTATCCTATGTCCTTTCTCGGGTATCAAAATATCTCTATACCAAATTTCATGCAAATTGGTTCAGTAGTTAAGGCGTGACTGAGTAACAGACAGACAGACAGAGTTACTTTCGCATTTATAATATTATTACTTATTAGTATGGATTTTAAATAACAAAATTTTAATTCTACTTACTCCTCAAAATCCAGAAAGATACGTAACTAAAGTATGTTATATTTAAATTTATTTTTTAATATTACAACGTAAAATGTGTACTTGCTTTTAATACATCGGCGTGATAAATAACCGGAATATAATAAATTCAATGATAAATATTACATCAAAAACTCAATAGTCATCAAATCATTGATATATTTGATAGATACAGGTATTTATTTATCAGTTTTTTCATTATTATCTTTTTATTGGTAGATGTAATATTTTAAAAGGAATTGTCGTCTGTTCAGTGTCATGTTTTTCGAGTATCACATAAAAACTACAAAATGGGTTTTGAGTAATGTTTTGATTTTATGTGTATTGAATGAACAGTAGAGGGAGTATATTTCACTGAACGTTTTCACAGCTCAATAATCTTCTTATATATAAAATTCTCGTGTCACAATGTTAGTCTGCATACTCCTCCGAAACGGGTGGACCGATTCTCATGAAATTTTCTGTGCATATCGGGTAAGTCTGAGAATCGGCCAACATCTATTTTTCATATGTACCACGGGCGAAGCCGGGGCGGACCGCTAGTAGTAATATAAATAAATAAATGTATAGTGAAATTATGTATTATATAATATATTTAGGTTTCCAGAAAAGTCCGCTATGGGAGATGTATATCTCTAAAGAGAACATACTATATCCATTTTATTACTTTAAAAAAATGGCAATTACAAAGCAGTAATTGGAAAGCTACTGACAGAAATACGGTACTAAGTATTATCATTTTAAATAAATCATAAAATCTATAAACTTATTAGCCGATTTCGAAAAAAAAATTACAGTTAAAAAATTATAATTAAAAACATTATGTAAATTAAACTAATACTCCGCTGGTTTAGTTTTTATGTATATACGTATACATAAAAACTAAACCAGCGGAGTCATCCTTACTTGTTCATTTGAAATTATGGAATAATTTGAAATATGTACACAAAAATATATTTCTTATCCATATAATATGTACGGAGCGATTATCAAATAATTAAGGTACATACGTATTGATAAAAATCTTAAATATTATGTTGGTATATTTTTTTTTTTTGTGTGGTGTCTCTCAATGTTAGCCAGAAGGGCTTCTACATTTTAACGCGGACGCGGGGGTGAACTGAAGGTTCACCCTGGTAGCGACATGCACAAGGGCGTCCCCCCTTGACGGGGATCACGGCTTGAGCTGTCGCTTGAGTGGAGGAGGCCAGAAGGGCCCTAATCGGACGGGAATGTTGGTATATAATATTATTTATTCTGCTAGCCGACTTACGCCCACTTCGATGTACGTTAATAATTACGAAACCACATGACTTATTATTTTAAGCTAGCTGCGCTCCGCGGTTTCACCCGCGTGGTGTCACTCCTGTTGGTCTTAGCGTGATGATATATTATATGACATCACATCGAGGACAAACAGTCCTCGATGGACTCCTAAACCACTTAACCGATTATAATAAGCTTCGCACACCATGTGCAGTTTGATCCAACTTGAGAGATAGGATAGTTTAAACATGTAGGTACCACGGCCGAAGCCGGGGCGGACCGCTAGTTGTATATATAAAATATGAAATTCAATAAAGAAGCGCCACGTACGTATTATATTATTATATTGCATTAAAATGAACGTAATTTTTGTCGTAGTTTTTATTGATAAGTGACAATGCTTTTATTAATCGCTCAATAATTAGTCAATTATGATAAATACTGATTAAATATAAGGTATCAAGTATAGTAATCCATCAATAGTGTAGTGTTATCTTATATTATGTTCTAACTAGCTGTACTCCGCGGTTTTACCCGCAGTGCTCCGCTCCTGTTGGTCTTGAAGCCTATAGCCTTCCTCGATAAATGGGCTATCTAAAACTTGAAATAGGGGATGTTTGAAACCCAAGTGTTAAATGCTATTCGATTATAATTATTAATCTATACATAATTAATCTAATATTATAAAGCTGAGTTTGTTTGAACGCGCTAATCTCGGGAACTAGGTACATGTATTTGACAAATTCTTTCAGTGAGATAGCCCATTCATCGAGGAAAGCTATAGACTATATATATCATCTCGCTATGACCAATAGGAGCGGAACACTATGGGTAAAAAATATAATATAGCGATAAAAAAATCAGTTCCTAGATCCCTACTAATATGCGAAAGTAACACTGTCTGCCTGTTGCGCTTTCTCGCTTAAACCTCTCAACCGATTTTGATGAAATTTGGCACAGACAATCTGTAGACCCTGAGAAAGAATATAGGCTACCTTTTATCAAAACACCACGCGGCCGAAGCCGCAGGTGGAATCTAGTAAATAATATAGTAGCAAATATTTTAACCAACATGTTTTTGGTACAACGTCATTGATTACATTATTACAGTTTTTACAGTTACTATTTTATTTTTTACTGTAAGGAATAATTTAAATAGAGAAAAGAAATCATCTTATAACAATCGATTTTCTGATATGGTGGTGCAATAACAACTGATTTTCAAGATTTTCATAAAACATTTCCAGCAACCCCTGATACACTTCCTAAGTAGCAAATGAGTGGGCTGCAACGATTGACGTGGTTCTTTAAAAAACAATACAAAAAAGAGCAAAAAATTAATAAACCAATAAAACCTTCATCGTTTTTGTCGCGTCGGTTAAATAAACTACATAATTATAATTATAGTATCGCAAATGACGCACACTTTAAATAATTGGCATAAAAAAATTGATACATAATAAAATGCACTTTCTAAACGTATACCTAGTCATTTACATTTCATTGTTTTTAAAACATGGAGTTGTTTAAGTTGCTTAGTTTGGTAGTTCTACTAATTAATTGTAGTGCGTACAAAATTCTGGTGGTCGTTTCCTTGCCTGGGAAGAGTCATGGGATTTTAGGAGAAGGCATTGTTCGGAATTTAATCAATGCTGGTCATGAGGTAAGTATCTGTTTCGTATTATTAAAGTGAAACTTTTATTACATCGTCTCAAACTGTTTGGTCTGTGTAGCGCATGTCGCGTGTATCGCGGCTGCCGAGTAGGTATACCTACTCGGCAGCCGACCGTCACGCGACATGCGCTACACAAGCAGTGTTCGGAAACGTTCGAACAGTTTCACTTTTACCGTGGTTTCATAAAACCACACAACATTTTTTGTATTATTATTTTTTTCTACGATGAGGAGTCGCAATTAAGTTAGTTGCATTCTAAGGCCCGCCCGAAATTGGAAAAAGAAATAATTTTGCCTCGATTTTTTAATCTTTTAAATTGCCTTTATGCTGCAATTTCTCTTGTAAAATTATATGTGACCAAACTCCGTCGAAAAAGTCCAACCAATTTTTGTGAATTACATTCGGTAGGTCGGAGAACTGGTAATTAATTTTATATTCTTAAGTGCTTTAGCTGGATCAATTAGTTAATTGTTGTAGATGTATAAGTAAAGTAATGATACTAATCATCAAAAGTCAATAATTGGTTATTTTAAAATATGTAATTATGCTTGCAGGTCACGTTCATAACGTCATATCCACCAAAACCAATGAAAAACTTGAAAGTTGTAGATGTTAGCGAAAATATTGAGATTTTTAAAGGTAAGCATACCCTTATAATACAGACCCGTCGAGCCTTTCAGTGGTATGGCCATACATTACTGATTTTTTACATTGAGTTACCAAGTACTACGTACTAGAGAGGGAATTTATGTTTTCAGACATTGTTTTCTTTCAGACTTCAGTATTATAATATTTAATTTCAGTAATTTTGGTTTGTAAATATTAAAGTAAAATATAATATTATAGGAGGTTTAATGAGCATCCAAAATATGATGGAAGGAAAGGTAGACCTGCATTCTATAAAACTTATAATGGAAGTTTGTTTGGAAGTGGGAAAAAGGACCCTACAAAACCCTCGAGTTCAAAACCTTCTCAAGGATACTAGCCAAACCTTTGACGTTCTCATATTAGAGTATATTTATCATGACTTAAATGCTGGGTAAGTTAAGGGCCGATTTTTCAATGCTTGGATAAAACGTATCCGTCTTATAAAGTATTACACGATGATATTAAAATGTCACGTAAACTGTCAAATACGGGCAGTTAGAATACGTTGTTAAAATGGTAGTTTTATACATTATTCGACGAATAAGTTTTATCCAAGCATTGAAAAATCAGCCATAAGTTTTTTTATAAAGCGCGTGACACGGTGAAGATACTATAATATTTTATCTTAAGGTACTGTTATATTTTATATTACAGTATCTTAACGCATCCGGTACCAGCGTTCGGACCATCATTTTTCTTTTTGTCATTGCGTACTAAGACTCCTGTAGAACCTGTTACAAATGACCCACAAAATTTCGCGTCATTGAAGACAGCATGTAAGAAAACAAATGTGCCTCTTTCTTCTCTTAATATTTTTCAAAGGTTATATTTATTTTGTAATGGTTCCTCCACCAGTTACGAAGAAATTCGAAAGTAAAATATACGCGTGAAATATTTCCTACATTATTCTCATTGATAACTATGTCCTACTAATATAATATCTGAACCGATTACAATGAAATCTGGTATGTAGGTAGCTGTAGTAGAAGACCCAGAATAAGGCATAGGCTACTTTTTATCCCGGAAATCCCACAGGAGCTGGTTATGGTATGTTATGCTGGTTTCTCTATGAAAACGCGGGCGAAGCCCCGGGCGGAAATGTAGTCATCAATGAAATTACACGTGAATGCATTCAAAATGTGTTTTTATGAGCCCTAGTTATCTGCAAACACCTTGAATTTTCAATATGTATTATTATTTATCATTTGCATAATAATTAATTAAAAATTCAAAGTACGTACTTTGTTTCTATCATATAAATTGAAAAAGTACCTAAGTAACTAGAAGATAAGAAATTATACTTTTTTTAATCATGTATGTAAATTTTATTAATTTATACAAAGTTTCATTTTATCCTCACTGCAGTAAAAACGTAGACGTACCTAATAAATGGAATTCAGTACATTAGTAAGCAGAAAATTCTGACACCCAAATCTGGCTTTTAAATATTGTCAATATTTGTTAATAGACTTGAGTATTTTTGTATGTATTCAACCGACTCCTTTAGACTATAATATTTTTACCCACTTTGAACGGACAGATTAAATTTTTTGTACACTTAGGTCGCCTTTCTTTTTAATTCCGCGTTTCCACCTGCAAGTAGATTTGCAAGCTGCTGTCAGACAGACTGTCGGACATTTCTTGCGCAAGTTTTCTTGCAGATGGACAGGCGGCCTTACAAAATATGACGTTGCTTACAAAGGATAGGTGACAATCCAATGATTCCATAAAATAAAATGTGTATTTATTTTATTTTTTCTTAACAGTATCAATTATTTCATATTAGATTCGTAGCTGAGCTTATTTAATGTCTTCCACATCGAACCTTGTTCTATTCTGTTTTTCCAACTCTTAATATCATTTTTATGCATATTGCGCTTTAGAAACCACGTAGATATCTTCAAAGAAAACTTTTAGATAAGACAGTATTATTTTTCAGATTTTCAGCTGTGTACGACTGTCCTTATATCTGGTTTTCCCCACTAGAACCTCACTGGATGGTGCTCAGGCTGATAGATGAGTTCCCCAACCCGGCCTATGTGTCTGAATCTGCTTCGAATAACGCTCCTCCGTTTAACTTTAAAGAAAGAGTGGAGGAGTTATTTAACCAAATAAATGGAATCTTGTTAAAAAAATAGTAAGTAACATCACCTTCTATAGAATATAAACGTAACTTATTGTTGGTATTGAAGAAAATCAAAGAGACCATGCGTATAGATGGGGAGCTGAGACGGATAACAAGTGTGCATTTACATAAATGGAGACATGGATACAAATCAGCCAAATACTAAGCTTATATTTCTCATTTAAACGATGAAGCACGATTTTCTGCTTTGTTTCTACAGCCTTCCAATATAACAAATTATAGCTCTATTATTATTGTATTTTATTAGAAACTTCTGGTTTCAGCTACATAGACCCTCTAGAAAATGAGTATTACGACACCTATATTGTCCCTCACGTTCAAAGTAGGAACAGACCAGTTCCAAGTCTGACTGAACTAAAATACAATGCCTCATTAATGCTGGGCAATTCACATGCATCTTTGGGAGAAGCAACCAGGTTGCCGCAAAACTACAAGCCCATTGGTGGATACCATATTGAGAAAAATGTGAAACCACTTCCTCAGGTAAGTTTTTCTAGGACAAATATTGTTCGAAGGCAGTCCGCAGACTTTGTTTTAAGTACCTACAGATTCTGAGAGATCTTCGGTGTGATGTGATGAAATTTAAAGAGAATAATTTCCAGCCATATACTGATATATTATGTTTTTCCTATATTTTGAAGTTTTTTTTTATCAATTCTTATATCTAAGGAAATCATTATCATGCAGATACTTATTTAGTGCATTTGTTTACTTAAATTATAAAGTTTGGGAACCGTTTGTAATTAAAGCATGCAATTAATTTGATAGCTGTAGAGAACATTAAAAACGAACTGTTTTTTTTTATTTGTCTACTAGCGGTCCGCCCCGGCTTCGCCCGTGGTACATGTTTACGTTTTCTCTACATAAGAACCATCCTCGTACTTCAAGGAATATAATAAAAAAAGAATTATAGAAATCGGTTCAGCCGTTCTCGAGTTATGCGCTTACCAACACATTTTGCGATTCATTTTTATATATAAGATTACAAATAGTACAGAAACAATAAGCACTACTAAAAATTTTATAACATAATTTCTAGCAATTTTCAAGAAGATAAATTAAAATATGTACAATTGAAAATTTCAGAATCTGAAGAAATTAATGGATAACGCTGAGCATGGTGTGATCTACTTTAGTATGGGATCTAATCTAAGGAGTGACACTTTACCAGAAAAGACGATTAAGAACTTATTGAAAATATTTGGTGAATTAAAGCAAACTGTAATATGGAAATTTGAAAGAGATTTACCGAAGAGACCTAAAAATGTACACATATTAAATTGGACACCACAACAGGGCATTCTTGGTACGTTGTTTTAAATACAAGAAAATGATAATTTACAGCTTCATTACCAAACTAATAAACATGCTTGGAACCTTTATAAAATTTGTAATCGTATTGATAATCTTTTTAGCACATCCAAATTGCCTATTCTTCATCTCTCATGGAGGTCTTTTATCAACTACTGAAGCAGTACACTTTGGAATTCCAATGATAATAATCCCAGGGATGGCGGACCAATACGTCAATGCAGATAGGGCAGTAAGGAAAGGATTCGCCATTAAAGTCGACTTATCATTCAGTATGGACGTTGATTTGAAACGAGCTATCCAAGAAATGTTGAATGAGCCCAAGTGAGTGTCCCAGTTTTATAAGACCTTTCCAAAACAACAATTGAACATGTATGTTAACTTCATTATATATTATCTTTTAGGTACAAAGTTAAAGCCAAAGAAGTATCCTTAATATACCACGATCGTCCCGTCTCTCCTGAAGTAGAATTAGTCCACTGGGTGGAGCATGTGGTGCGGACACAAGGCGCGCCGCTTCTACGCTCTCCCGGACTTATGATGCCCTGGTACCAGAAATGCTACCTCGATTTACTTGCTATCCTACTAGTTTTTACAACAATTGTTTTCTTTTTAAAAACAATATGCCAAGTGGTTTTCCGAAAATCGTCTTATGATAAGAAAAATAAATAATTATTTATAATAAGATAATAAGAAATAGTAATTGTTTTATTTCCGTTTTAAATCTATTTAGGTAACAGAATAGCAAAGATGTCAATCTTTCTGATAAAAAATGTAACTGCCCTACTTTAAATTCCACTTGATGTGGTTTAATTTTATAAATATTTCATGCCTATTAGTAATTATGACAAGA
The DNA here is from genome assembly GCF_061535395.1 of Colias eurytheme. Classification (NCBI taxonomy): domain Eukaryota; kingdom Metazoa; phylum Arthropoda; class Insecta; order Lepidoptera; family Pieridae; genus Colias; species Colias eurytheme. Next base: position 2,380,302 of record NC_142999.1, on the reverse strand, counting down.
CGAATAATATAGTTAATCGGTAAACTACTTTCCGATAGACCTAATATGAGATATTCACGAACTTTACATAGCGATCAAATATCAAGACAATTCCTACATAAATATAGAAGCAAATATTGGTAAATGAATGTGTTCGTACAAACTTATTTTCTTTAAAATTTGACTTTTATTTTCTTATTTCTTCTTCTAATTGTAATTATCAATCTCAATAAAAACAATACGAACTCAGATTATTTCAATAAGTATAAAAAAAAAATTATCGATGAGACTGTAATTTGGCAGTCGCAATAATAAATTGTACTTTGCATTGCATTTAAACTTCATTTAAATATATCCCAATATACTCGTAAATATTATATAGCTGAAGAGGCTGTTCGTTTTGTTATACGCGCTAATCTCAGGAACTGCAAGTCCAATTTGAAAAAGTATTACAGTGCTAGATAGCCCATGTATAGAGCACGGCAATTTATTTAATACGCACGCACCAATAGAAGCGTAGCAATGCGGGTAAGACCACGGGAAACAGTAAGTATATAACACTCTGAATTTTTTCAGACACTGAATTTTTTCAAAAATAAACTGTATAGACTGCTACAAGCTAAAAATTATTATAGTGTTAAGAAATATTTAAATGATCGTGACATGAATATAATATGAATCTTAATTTAATTTAATTGTAATTTTATGTGTAATTTTTGTAATTGTTTATTAATGTATTTTGTGTATAATTTTGTAATTGTCTATTAATGTATTTTATAATTTGACTATATTAATTTGTAAATTTTTGCACGCCATTTAAAATGGCAGTATATGCGATAAAAAAAATTTTGTGTAACACCCTTATATACGAGCAAATAAATATATTTGAATTTGAATTTGAATAAAATATGCTGAAAAGGTAATTTTGGATACGTGAAATAATTAATTAAATTTATTCTTTATTCTTTATTTTACAATTATTAAAATACATTCGGATTTTATCCAATGAAAATACAACACAAAGATCGTCAAATAGATTTTATTTTACTGAGACGTTGTAAACATCGCGTCGAGGTCAGTTTGAGAGTTGAGTTCAGATACCAAAGTTGTTTATAAATAGTTCCAACGAATCAAATTTGTTGCACGTTAAATCATCGATGAATAAAAAGTGTGATGTTCATGAGGTGTGTATATTTTATAGTTTATTTTCGTTGAAAACAGAGATGTTAAAAAATTAACAATAAATCAAAATAAATTTTGTAAACGATACAAGATAGGAATAAAAAGTGATAACAACGTTAGAAAATATAACAATGAAAATTACGAAAAATGCTATTTCAATATTTTGCATCAAAAATAAGATAATACTTTATATGAAAAGTAATATAATATAACCCATTGATTTTTTTCAGAATATGGCCTGGCTCCTAAAGTTACTGAGTTTGGGCATATTATTGTCCAATTGCTGTGCATACAAAATTCTAGTCGTTGTAACTTTGCCTGGGAAGAGTCATGGCATCTTGGGAGAAGGTTTAGTACGGCATTTGATAAATGCTGGTCATGAGGTAATTACACATTCCAGATATTAAAATATTATTATATTTATATTTCTGGCTTCTTAAATACCAATTTTATGGAGCTATGAAGATAGATCCGCTCTTCTTTTCGTTATTAATTTATTCATTAAGCTTAGTCATTAATAGCAGTTAAAATAAGTTAACATATAAAATATTATGCATACCTACAGAAGATTTACGAAAATTATTGAAGCATATCAAATATACGAGTTAACTTGCTTTTCTCAAATATGGTATAAATAACCGCTGTAGAATATATTTGCAGGTTACGTTCGTAACATCATTTCCACCAAAACCGAAGAAAAACTTGAAAGTTGTAGATGTAAGCGAAAATATTGAGATTATGAAAGGTTGGTATAAGCCTACTCTTATCCGACTAAACTTTTGACGGTAGACAATAAAGTAGACATGACCTGAATCCTCATATCTACCGACCCTCTATGAATTCATAATTTATTATCCATTAATATTGTATTCCTTTCCTTTTTTGTCTAGCCGTTGTGTTTGTTATCTATACTCATGTTATAAAGCTGAAGTGTTTGTTTGTTTGAATGCGCTAATCTCAAGAACTACTAGTTCGATTTGAAAAGTTATTTCGGTGTTAGATAGCCCATTTATCGAGGAAGGCTATAGGCATATATATATTATCACGCTGAGACTAACAGGAGCGGAGCAACGCGGTTAAAACCGCGGGGCACAGCCAGTAATTATATGTATAAGTAATAACTGATAAATCAGTAGTGCTGTTATAACAACAAAACTCCTTACGATATATAAAAGTAAAATTACAGGAGGCTTACTTAATATCCAAAATATGATGGAAGGAAATATAAACCTACAATCGATTTCAATACTATTAGAAGTTGGATTGGAAGTAGGAAAGGGTACAATTAAGAACCCTCGACCTTTGATGTTATAATATCAGAATGGGTTTATACCGACTTATATGCTGGGTAAGTTAACAGTATGATTATCAGCTGAGAATTAAAGAAAAGAATTAAAGATTCGATATTTAATTGTTTCCTTCACGTGCAAATTTTTCAACAAAGAACTGTACGGTCTTCGTCATTTGGAAGATTCTGCTATTTTATTAAATCTCGAGTTAAATGTCGTCATTCAAACAAATAGCAGATTCAACCAGATGACTGCGACTTATAAATATTCATTTTACAACTATGACCAAAAAATCTTTTGGTGTCATGTTCTCCCCATAGTAAATACACCAAACGCGAGAAGCAATTGAATAATTTGTCACCAGTGCAAAGTCAAAGGTTCAATTTATTTAACGATCAAGCAAGCGATGCGATAATACCAATTTAATAGTCCACAAGGTCATAGTACTGCACTCGTGTAACTTATTTAAAAACGTGAATAAAATAGATCTTACTAGTAATTTAAGGAAATTCAACAGTGTTTGCTTACAAATATTGAAAATCGGTTACTATAGGTAATTTAAATAATAGTTATGTCACAATTAATTGGCTTAGGTAAATATTATATACCTTCAAGATTTACATTACAATATTATTAAATCATAATATATACGTCGTTCAAATCTACTCGATGAATCCTGGATCAGACGACACAAATAATGCCCGTTATAGTACCTTCGATGCAATTTCGAATAAAAAGAACAGTCTTTCCCAGTATTTTCATAATTCTTTGGCCACTTCCAGATTATCAGCTGTGTACAATTGTCCTTACATCTGGTATTCTTCACTGGAACCTCATTGGATGGTGCTCAGGTTAATAGATGAGCTCACCAACCCGGCCTATGTGTCTGACTCAGCGTCGAGTAACGCTCCTCCTTTTAGTTTCCAAGAGAGAACCGAGAACGGAAGAGTTGTTCAACCAAATATATGGAATGGTCGTACAGAACTAGTAAGTACTCATTATAATTATTTATGTGAATAAAAAGCTGAAATCTATGTACGTAGAAAATTTCTCCCTGCGCCAAAGTGGATGACTAATTTTGATTTGTTATTGTCAGCACAGAAAAGTAAAAATAATTTATAAAATTCTACAGAAAATATGAACGCAGCCAGGGCAGTAAAGAATGATAAAGAGGGATACTAAGTTTTACTGCCAAATTAGAACCATTAATAATAATCAACCAACAGATCGAATTTGTTCTCTTAATATTTCGCAATTAAAAATTCATTCTTACTCTACCTAAAGAAGATAATTTACCAGAATTATAATCATTTCAAAACTTAATATGTATACAGGGTTACTTGTAAACGACAAATTAAATGAATATTTATTTTTGTATGAAAATAAAATCTAACATATTATAAAAAGTCGTAGAACAAATGTTAGATATCTTATCCTGCGAGGAAGCTGGTGTTTTACAAGTGACCCTGTATAGCCTATCAGAAAATTTCCACTAACATAGAAGACCTATATTATAGCCTAATTGTTTAAATAATAATACGTTTTCTTCCAACGCTACAAACAATTAACGTAAACTATTCTGAAGTTCATGACCACTATCGAGATATATGAACGTAAATAAAACTAAGTATATCATGAATAAATAGTAAATTGCTTCATCGGATACGCAAATATACTTTGTGATGTACAAATATTATAGAATTTGTTAATGTAATATTATAGTATAGTACGAGAAGATAAAGTTCTATTAATTTTTTACGTTACCTACGTTACGAGTCACTACTTAACCTACCTATATACAATCATTCATTACCTTTTCTAATGTTTAACGTAACGTTTAACTATTCAATCTATACCTCTACCCTTGATTTCAGCTACATAGAACCTCTAGAAAACAAATATTACGACACCTATATCGTGCCACACGTTCGAAGTAGGAACAGACCAGTTCCAAGTCTGACTGAACTAAAATACAATGCCTCATTAATGCTGGGCAATTCACACGCGTCCTTGGGGGAAGCAACCAGGTTGCCGCAAAACTACAAGCCCATTGGTGGACACCATATTGAGACGGATGTTAAACCTCTACCTGAGGTAGGCTTTTGAATTAGATAACGATTTAGATCTTTAATCTTTTGATTCTTATAAAAAGGCACCGGATGTCTTTGGCGTATCAGCGAACTTTAAATTTTGAAAAATATGTATTATCTAAAATGGATCTTCTTAAAAAAAATTAAGCAAAAGTGTCGGTAGGGCGTATCATTTAATCAAATACCTCCTGCGTATAAAATTAAAAACGGATTTTACAACTGATCAAGAAAATCGTTGGAAACATATAACAAGTTTAGAAATAGAATACAAAGTTTTGAAGTCCCGTCACCCCTAGTGGGGTAAGGGGCAGATGCATTGTACGTCTGTTTCACTGATCGCTTCTCTTTAAGGACAAGTAGGTGATCAGCCTTCTGTGTCCTGCCAGACGAAACATTTTTTTTTCGTCTCCACCGGGAATCGAACCCAGGACCCCTCGGTTCTACGCTCACGCGTCAACCACTGTACCAAGGAGGCGGTCAAGTTGTGTTAGTCATTTCTAATATACCATATTAGTTCGATTTTGATACGTTTGGTTTTAAAATATCAAAATTTAATGTTTCAGAATCTAAAGCAATTAATGGATAACGCTGAACATGGTGTGATTTACTTCAGCATGGGATCCAATTTGAGAAGCGAAGATTTACCAGAAAAGTTGACCAGTAATATTTTGAAAATATTTGGAGAATTAAAGCAGACCGTATTGTGGAAATTCGAGCGAGATCTGCCAAATAGACCCAAAAATGTGCACATTGTTAATTGGGCACCGCAACAAAGTATTCTTGGTACGTTCAAAGTGGTCTGTACCACAATTAGCATAAATAAATTAAATTAGTTTTGAGAATTGCATAATAAAAAATTAAAACCAATTGCATCTGCATATACCTTGCCAACATTAAGATACCGATACTCAGATCTAAAAAATATGTTGCATTTAAAATTTCATAAATATCAATCAAGTCGTTTCCAAGAGTATGTACCTACGACATCTAAGATAGTGACACGAGTATTTCATACAAATATAAAATACTAGCTTTCCGCCCGCGGCTTCTACGCGCAGTCAAAGAAAAACCCGCATAGTTCCCGTTCCCGTGGGATTTCCGGGATTGCGTCACTTTCCCGGGATAAAAAGTAGCATATGTCCTTTCTCGGGTATCAAAATACCAAATTTCATGAACATTGGTTCAGTAGTTTAGGCGTGATTGAGTAACAGACAGACAGACAGAGTTACTTTCGCATTTATAATATTATACATAGTATGGATTGTAAACATTTTCAGCTCATCCCAAATGTATATTCTTCATCTCCCATGGAGGTCTTTTGTCAACAACTGAAGCAGTACATTTCGGAGTTCCAATGATAACAATTCCTGTGATGGTAGACCAGTTCCTGAATGCAGATAGAGCAGTGAGGAAAGGTTTTGCTATAAAAGTGGACCTTTCCTATACCATGGACGTTGATATTAAACGAGCTATCCATGAAATGTTGACTGAGTCCAAGTAAGTGTCCTAATTTCAGTAAATAACAGTCCACCCATTTCGCAACTCGTTTGATTTTATATTCCACCTCATCATCAGCCCATATACGTTCACACTGCTTATAATCCACCACGCTGGCCAAGTGCGGGTTTGCGGATGTCACATGTCGTTGAACGTTTGATTCTTAGACATGTCCGTTTCCTCACGATGTTCTCCTTCACCTTCGTTCCACCTAATGCTACCTTATATTGATACAATTTATTATTCAACCAGGAGAAATCAGAAATATTGTGTATATTTCTCTTTAAATTTCTTTTCTCTTTCTTCTTTAGCTAATGAAATCCACATTACTATATTACGATTTCAGATATAAAGCCAAAGCCAAAGAAATATCCTTAATGTACCACGACCGACCATTAACTCCTGGCGATGAGCTGGTACATTGGGTGGAGCATGTTGTGAGGACACGCGGCGCGCCGCATCTACGCTCTCCCGCGCTTATGGTGCCCTGGTATCAGAAATACTACCTTGATCTACTTTCTGTTATTCTTGTAGCTTTAACTGTAATTATTTTCATTATAAAAACAATGTACAGAATGGTTTTTCGAAAATCAGATTCTGATAAGAAAAATAAATAAGATTTTTAGTATAGTTAATGTAATTTTGTTTTATTTATGTTTTTAAATCTTTCTAGTGGATTGAGATGGCAATATTTCAGAAAAACCACTCGCCACACACAAAATATATTTCAAACACAATTTAAAAAGATTCCTATTTAATTGTCATCGTTTTGATTTTGCTATGTCTATGCCTCCTTCATGTCCTTTTACTTTCTCTTCGTAGGTTTTTTTTTCTGGGTCTGGCAGGTCTTTACTTGTACGTAAAGAAAATCGATCAGTGAAACAGATATTATGTATAGTATGCGAAAGGAGGCAAACATAAATCATTCAATTCAAGAAATTAAGTTCGATTTTGTTGTTTGAATTATACGTATTTTCCAAAAAGTATATCAGATCAGAGTACTACAGTAGTCTCTAATAATTTATATAGATTTCTATCTGATTATTTATCTCTTGTTAATATTGTTATTGCATGGTAGGTACTTAAGATAACATAATAGATCCTGGATTATTTTATGAGATAAATAAGACGGAAGCGCGCTAAATATAATTATTAAAGAACTTGAGAAAGATAATAAGTATATTATCCGATATTTATTCAGACACAATTTCAAATCTAGTTTCAATTCGATTGTTGCTAGGTGGTTCTCCACAGAGCGAGCAGCCTCGCGAAGCAAATGCAGCGCGAAGCAGCTCGGTTAGTGCAGACGTGACTCGGTCGAAAAAAGCGCGTGTGCCGTCATTTTCCTTTCCTATTATTTCCACGTTCACACTGGCCGACAGCTGTATCGCGCTGCAATTGCTTCGCCCTATCTGCCTATTAAATAAACGTAAATTTGCCTCAGTAGTGTGAAAATCGGACAAAATAAGACTATTTATAAATCTAAACTGTAATTAATCTATATCGTGTCAAATTGTATATATATAAATCGGGTCAGCTTTTCTGGGATGAAAGAGTAAAAACTTACCTTCGACGATCGTCACAAACTGCACGTTTTTAGCAGGATATTGGAAATAATAATACAGAAATATGTATTATAATAGGTTCATGAACATGCTACCAAATACGAAATAAAACAACCAAGATTTGTGCAACAATTGTATAATTCTACATAATTAATAATTATGTTATTGCTAAGCTGAACTTTTTAATATTATTTATAAAAAAATAGATAACAACATCTTTCGTGTGCTCATAAATTGCTGAAAACAGATTTATTTAATAAAATTGTTTCTTAATTAACACATTATGAACACAAATTTTCCCAAAAAAAAACTAGCTATACTAAAAAATTGTCTATCTAATTGAATTTTTTGCTACCAATAGCCGACTTATTATTAAATGAACATAAAATCATTTTAATAAGGCGAATTACAGCTAATAAAACTACAAGGATGATAGCAACCAGGTCGAGATAATATTTCTGGTACCAGGGCATCATGAGCGCGGGAGAGCGTAGATGCGGCGCGCCTCGTGTCTTCACAACGTGGTCTACCCAGTGCAAAAGTTCCGTGCTGGGAGACACCGGTCGATGGTGGTGGACAAAAGATAGCTCTGTGACGCGTTCTCTGTATCTGGGAAATTAACAAAACGATTAAATGGTTTAGCATAGTAAATGCAAAACATATTAATCATATCTTAAGAACATCAGAAAAATAATGGTCGTAATGAAATAGATTACCAAAATTCACTATTTTTAAAATAGCAGATTGAAATGGCTAAAAAACTGTTTGGACACAATATTCATAATAATCTCTACAGATATTGAAAAATGTAAATTACTATAATTTTTTCGTATAAAATCTTCAAGGTTACGTTTAAATTAACAATACTTACTTAGGATTTCCTAGAATTTCAGTGATAGCAGCTTTCAAATTATCTGGTACTTCGTTATCGAACGTAACTTTTATAGCAAAACCCTTTGATTGAGCTCTTTTAACATTTAAGGCTTGGTCCGCGAACATTGGTATTCCAATTATCGGCACACCAAAATGAAGAGCCTCGGTAGTCGATAACAGACCTCCATGTGTAATAAATAGGACACAATTTGGATGAGCTGAAAATAAATGGAAATTGTAGAATAATTCTGCTAATTAGAAGACTTAAAACTTTGATCGGGGAAGCTACACACTTCTGCTCTACTGAAGTTTTGGTTTTGGCTTCTCCCCACTAATTACGTTAATACTAGGTATCATCCTATTTCTATTAACAAGCAATAAAGAATTCATAATATTTCTTACCTAAAATACTTTGTTGTGGTGCCCATTTTAGTATGTGCACGTTTTTAGGCAAATTCGGTAAGTCCTCCTCAAATTTCCACAATACAGTTTGCTTCAATTGACTGAACATGTCTAAAAGTCTTCTCTTCAACTCATTTGGCATCGACCGGCTCTTCAGCATCGATCCCATACTGAAGTAGATAACTCCGTTCTTTCCATTGTCCATTATTTCTTGCAAATCCTAAAAAATGTAATATAATCATTATAAATTTGGTATATACTTATTTATTTAAAGCTAGTTCATCACTTTCAATGAAAATCAAAGCTTTTAATTTAAAATTAAAAAAAATACACTGTATGTATTTATTATTTACTAGCGGTCCGCCCCGGCTTCGCCCGTGGTACATATTTCGCAATAAAAGGTAGCCTATGTTCTTTCTCAGGGTCTAAAGATTATCTGTGCCAAATTTCATCAAAATCGGTCCAGTAGTTTATGCGTGATAACCATACATACATACAAACCTTTCCTCTTTATAATATTAGTATAGATACCTATAATCTGTATTAATTTAAAAGTTTTTGCGTTTCTTTTATTAACCTACTTTCACGACTTTGAAATAGAAAGGAAGCAAATACAACACAATAAGTAACAAAAATATAAGACCAACCTTCGGCAATGGCTTCACAGTTTCATCGATATGATAACCTCCTATGTTTATATGATTTATTGGTAACCGAATAGCTTCACCAGTAGATACATGGGAGTTACCCAAGATCAAGGAAGCATTATATTTGACTTCTTCATACGGGGGTAAAGCCTGGCCTCGTTTTTGGAACGGTGGTGTAAAAGCGTCTATGTATACTTGATTGTCGCCCGCACGCAGCTGCCTGAATGAAATTTATTTATATTATTTAGGTTTAACAATAACAAGGGTAAAAAAATTATTATATTCGAAAATGAATCAAGCAAATACAAAATATGGACTCTTTACTTTCTTGAAACTTTGACAACAGATTTCTGGATTATAAAACCACAATCAACATTTCACAATTTCTGTCTGTGTTGTTTATCTTTTCGATAAAAGTTTTAAAATGTTTGCAAAGATGCTCTGCAATGTATTCAGTGTGGAAAACGAATTCTTATAACGAACGGCACTCTTCACAATGGACGGCGTTGGCCCAACAAATGATCGTCGATGTTTGCCACCATTATGGTGATTATCAACATCTACAATGACGGCCGATAATCGACATGACACTATCGTGATTGCCTCTACTCGCTTAACACTTCCCATTGTAAAGAAGGCCCATTAACATATTAAATTATATGGTATATGGCAACAGATTAAAAATAACCAACCACAGCAAATATTGCGTGTATATTTGCGTCCATAATTCTTGACAGCGCTCCCAAAACGTGAAGGGTGGAACTGCATCAGACTGTACCAGGTCAGCTGCGTATGCTGGATTTGGCGCTTCATCGATCAGGGCTAGCACAAGAGGATGTGGGTTCACTGACGATGACCATATTAGAGGACATTTGAATACTGCTGCAATTCTGTAAGGAAAGATCTAATCTTTAAATATAGACGATAAATTCCTGCAAGTGTAATTGGTTCGGGAAGGTAACTTTTTTGAATCCGATGATGTGTAATAACTGAAAGCTATAGAAAATTCATTTAAACATTTTTATAAATATTTCACTCGAGGATGCTATACAAGGTGTCCCAGATTCGGTGTTTGGTCAATCTAACATTTTTTCAGACACTGATTACGTAAGAAATGCTTTGAACATTCCTGACACATTTTTTTCTATCATACACTACATCTGTGACACAAATATAAGAAACTAGCTGCGCTCCGCAGTTTCACCCGCGTGGCTCTGCTCTTGTTGGTCTTAGCGTAATGATATATAACCTATAGCCTTCCTCGATAAATGGGCTATCTAACACCGAAATAATTTTTCAAATCGGACCAGTAGTTCCTGAGATTAGCGCTTTCAAACAAACAAACTCTTCAGCTTTATAATATTAAGTATTTAAAGTATAGATTAATAGTTTATATGATACCTACGATATGCCACTATCGAATCGAGTATATTTTAATCAAAACAAATATGAAAAAAGGAACTTAGAACAAATACGAACCCTGAATATAACTCATTGTACATCCATTCAGCTATAACAAGATCAAATTTCTCATCCAAATTATTCATAAGGTTTTGTACATTCGGATGATTTACAGTAGCATTCGCTAGTGTGTACATCACCTCCAATATTGTTCGAAGACTCGCCATTTCATTTTCATTGGTTAATATTTTGCTGATATCCAAAAATTCATCTGAAATTATAACATTGAGATCAATAATTATTCTTATAATATCAATAATATCTAGACAATAAATATTAAATAATACCTATCTTATAGATTCGTTTCATTAATTTATCAACACTACTTGCGCCCCACGGTTACACCCGCTTAATCACATTCATTACATTTTCAAGAAACAAATAACAAATGTTTGACACACATTGTGTTTATGTTTTTGAAGTGAAACTTCTTTATCGGGGTTGGAAAAAATTTAGTGTAACATTTTTCGTTACGCGTGACATTTTTCCGTTACGCCATCTTGTTTTTATCCCTACCACGCGTGATTGGCGTATTTCTGTAAAGTTGCATAAAGTAAATTATTTTTTTTTAAATAAGGTGATAAAGAAGTTTCACTTCTTACGTGTGTACACTAGTACAGGCACAATTTTTTTTATGTGTGATAGTGTAACGGAGATTCAGACAGAGCATTATTATTAGCAAGTGTTCCATATTTTTAAGTACCGGGAGCTTGTAAGTTTTAAAACAAAATGCCCTTTACAGAAAAATAAATGAAATTAATTATTTTATTACTCGTAACAAAATCTTTATTGTAATGAAATGTTATAATTAATGGATTACCTTCAGGAAAGTATTTAAAATTAGATTCTAGCAGTATGTGTCGTAGATTTTCAGACTTCATCTTGGCAGGAATGGCAGTGAGGTAAGTGACCTAAAACGGAATAATATACACTAAAAAAAACATACATAATGCAGGCGTACATTATCGTTATCATTATGAACATTATGTGTAAACAGAATAATTACAATGTATCTTATAATTATTTATGGTTATCATTTAAACTGGATTGACGCGTGAGCGTACCAAGCGTACAAACCAAGGGGTCCTGGGTTCGATTCCCGGTGGAGACGAAGATGAAAAAAATGTCTCGGTCTGGCTGGACACAGAACGCTGATCACCTACTTGTCCTTAAATATTATCGATCAGTGAAACAGATGCATAATGCATCTGCCCCTTACCCCACTAGGGGACATGGCACTTAACACTTATTTAAACTGAATAACATTATTGAGACCTGCGACAAGAGACACAAATACCACTACTATTTTATAATGAATTATTATAGCATACCTACAAGGGTATCGCGCTTTGTCTAAAACTTGAAAAATTACATTCCTAGAGACCAACTCTATCTATTAAAAAAACTGCATCAAAATACGTTGCATAGTAACAATATTCTAAGCATACATAGGAACAGTAGATCAACAACAGGAAGCGAATGTTTCATACTATGTATTGACTATTGATAATATTATCATATTTTCTCATTTACTAGTAACTACTATTGCTAGGGTGATATTTAAATGATAATAATAAGTTATTTTGTTGCATAAATTGATAAAAATTTACACGTGGTATAGTGAAGTGCTTTTTAAAGTAGAAACAATATATATTTCTTATATTTTGATTATAATATACGAGTGCTTTGTCACTACTTATAATATTATAATAGTTAAAAGTACTTTTTCTCGAATTAGAATTAGCGTATTCCCAGTTTCGTATTTGGTATTGCGCTAAATAATAACGTATATAGAATTATAAAGAATAATATAATACGAATTTAAAATCCGTTAAAAACTTTTAAATTGCTTGCAATAATACTTGTATTTAATTAAACACGGAAAAACTATATTTATTTTTAAATTAGAGTCTAGTTTTATTAACTGCATTATAAACGAACGAAATGAACTTATATCTCATTTAGGTAAAAGCATCAAAAATATGTCGTCTAACAGAATTCAACTATTCCAAAAAATAATAGAATATAATAACGAAGCTTTTCCTCAAAAAAAATTGAACACGATTCAGAAATAGATAACGATTAGCGAGTTTATAAATATAACAATGTCTCGTCTACCACTAAATATTTAATACTAGCAATGCCCTGCGGTTTCACCCGCACAGATAGCGATATCGTGACAGTGAAAAGTCTACCTACTATTGAAAATCACCTTTACCCCGTCCCGCACTACGGCCTGCTCATTGTATTGAACAGTATACATTCTATTTTCTGTAGATTGACACTTTTAAAAATTCGTTATATCTTTTGAATGGAATATCCAATTTTTTTCATTTAAAAAGTATTTTGCTGGTATTGAAACAGTCTATAATAAAACCTAATTTAATGGGATAAATATTAATATAAGTGTATGGATAAAATGGTTTGATTACTGTCGGGCGTCGCGGTCGGCACCTCTATTTACTTTGAAAACGTAAAAAAGTTGTTGTAGTAACATAACTCCTGAAGATGGACATATTATGGTATCGCGGACTTTCTTGTAGATATTGATCCATTCTATAATACCGTAGAACATTTTTTGTACGATCTTCAATAGATTCCGCAGCGCACGCGATGACAGAAGTTTTATTGAGGAATTTTTTACACCTTGGGTTACATTATTGCATTTTTGGAAAGAATCTCCAATTTTTTTTAAAAATGCAATATAGCCTATGTTGCTCAGTGAAGATGCAGCTTTCTAATGGTGAAAGAATTTTTGAAATCGGTCCAGTAGTTTATGTGTGAAAACCATACATACATACATACGTATATATAATTACAAACTTTTCCTCTTTATAATATTAGAAGAGATTCAATTAAACCAATCCAGAAATACAAAAGATTCGTGTATTAATATTTAAAGAATGTATTATACCTAAATTTCCAAATATTTTATAATTCATGCGTCAAAATTAAAAAAAAAAACGATACCTCATGCCCAGCGTTGACCAAATGTCGTACATATCCTTCTCCCAATATAGAGTGGCTTTTTCCAGGCAACGGAAAAATCACTAACACTTTATATGCACTACAAAGTTCACATAACAAATAAATAAACACCAAGCACTTGAGAGACATGGTCACAATCACATGTGCTATGTCTTAAACAAATCTTGGCTATTGAAATGACTTTATTTATAGAAACAAATATCCTATGAGTGTGAACTGTGAACGTACATGAATATATATGTATTTTAACGCGGTTGCGTGTGTATGTACTAATTTTTGTTACACGTTATTTTTTAACAAGTAATTCATATTTTTATTCTTATCTAAGGTCATGCAAATATTAATGTTCGTTCAGTCAAAACAACTAAAACTCAATTGATTTGATAGTCGGATATCAAATTGCGGATGTTTTTTTATCTACTTTACTATACCTATAGTATGATTGTAGACCTTGTGACCTTTTACCGTATACATGAATTTGTTTTATAATATTGTTTAATCTATAGTAATAAAGAGATAAGAAGAGCGGCAGTTTTTGATATCTGCAGCATTCTTATAATATGCTGGATACCTAGGAGAGGTCCAATCACGTAATATTAAAAGACTTTTAATAAAATATAATATAAATTATACAACTAACAAACTGAAAGAAAACAGTAAACGTAGTCTGAATTCTGAAAGTGACAACCCAATACCTGTAAAAATCTTTAAACATATCTATAAAAAAAATTATGCTCAACGTACAAAAATACAAACATACTATACTCATAGAATAGCATTATTGTGATACAATCAAGAGCCTACTTATGTCATTTGAAATACTTATTACTGACAATTGACGAAATACATATTGCGCAAATAGACACGGAAACAATATTGTTAAATTATGGAATAAATACAGCCTTTGGATCAAAGGGGTAATTTACTTAATATGTAATACACATAGATGACCTTAAAGTATGACGACAAAGTTTAATTGTCTACATATTATGTTTATCATGAGTACAGGGCTTAAAGGTCCGACCGCACTAGGCGTAACTGCCCGGCAGTATAGCGACGCGACGCAACACAGCTTTCTATGAAAGTGTATGAGGTACGCACTACGCGACATTGAAACTACGCGCCACGGCCAAATTTGTCAAATCGGCAAATGTGTCGCACCGTGAAGCGTCACGTAGTTACGGCTTATACGGTCAGCTGCTGCAAAATTTGCTGAGTCATGAAGATGGTTATCATGACAATAAATATTAAAAAAACAATAATAAAAAATCAGTATTTGCTGAATCATCCGAACACGCATAACATCAGCAGCATCTGACTTCTAATTATTGACATCTAGCTTTAAAAGTTAGCGCATTTAATTAATAAGGATTCTAACGTGGTATAACACTTACTCCATTATATCTTAGATCGGCCATAAAAAAAATTTGTTAAACAAAGTCTGTTTTTAACAATTTCTTTGAAATTGCAAAAAACTATTCTAGTGTAGGTACTAGGTACCCAAAGCGTTCCTAATGACCACAGCGTGGTTTAAATAAGATGGAGAGAGACATTCCATAAAGTGTGAGCGAGACAGATAGCGACGCTTATGACATACGGACGCAAAGTCCGCCCCGGCTTCGCCCGTGGTACCTACATGTTTATACTATCCTATCTCTCAAGTGGGATCGAACTGCACATGGTGTGCGAATTTTATTATAATCGGTTAAGTGGTTTAGGAGTCCATTGAGGGCAAACATTGTGACACGAGATTTATTATGTATAATATAAGATATTAAGATACGTTATAGCATTAGTCATATCTGATAGACGTTAATCTTATTATAAATATTTTATTAAAAATAATCCCCCGAATACCAGACGAGCTTCAAAATTATCTGACATTTCCCTCCCCGCCTGGTATTATAAGTGAAAATTTGAGAAAGCAACTATGAATTGCCACAGGATGAATTATTATTATTTTATTATGTACAGTCTACGTTTTATTAAATACTAGCTTTCCGCCCGCGGCTTTGCCCGCTTTGTCGAAATCCTAATAAATTATATACCAAAACCTTCGTCTTGAATCCTTCTATCTATTAAAAAAAAACTATCAAATCCGTTGCGTAGTATTAAATATTTAAGTGTACGGACAGAGAAAGCGACTTTGTTTTACACTATTTACAGAATATGTATTTGTGTATAAAAATATTAAATTTGCATGCATGCTATAAGGTGGTGAGAACTTTGAAATATTGGGTAATATTTTAAGATCTAGTAAAGCAAAAAAAATTAATTCATTGGGATTCCGTACATGTACGTGTATGTGTAGGTATGTTATACATGTACGGAATCCCAAAATAATTATTATAATACTAGCAATGCCCTGCGGTTTCACCCGCATAGATAGCGATATCGTTACAGTGAAAAATCTACTATAGGTCGGACTATAGGTTTAATTTTTAATCACATGAAAATCACCTTTACCCCGTCCCGCACTACGGCCTTATTTTTTTTTGTTTTAGTGGGGAAATCTTTCATAGATACCCACGGCCTCCGGGGGAGGGGCCGTGGGTTATGTCGGATTCCTACCGACCAAAACCCCACTGTGTTCCGTCAAGACGCATATTGGTAGGTCAAGACGCACTACGGCCTGCTCGAACAGTATACCTACTATTTTCTGTAGATTGACACTTTAAAAAATTCGTTATATCTTTTGAATGGAATATCCAATTCTTGTCATTTAAAAAGTATTTTGCTGGTATTGAAACAGTCTATAATAAAACATCATTTAATGGGATAAGGATTAATATATGAGTATAGATAACATGGTTTGATTACTGTCGGCACTTCTATTTACTTTGAAAACGTAAAAAAGTTGTTGTAGTAACATAACTACTGAAGATGGAAATATGGTATCGCGGACTTTCTTGTAGATATTGATCCATTCTATAATACCGTAGAACATTTTTTTGTTCTATCTTCAATAGATTCCGCAGCGCACGCGATGACAGAAATTTTATTGAGGATTTTTTTACACCTTGGGTTACATTATTGCATTTTTGGTAAGGATCTCTAATTTTTTTGAAAATGCAATATAGCCTATGTTGCTCAGTAAAGATGCAGCTTTCTAATGGTGAAAGAATTTTTGAAATCGGTCCAGTAGTTTTTGCGTGAAAACCATACATACATACATACATACATACTTACAAACTTTTCCTCTTTATAATATTAGTATAGATATACTACCGATAGGAATCAATCTATGTACATGACTATATAATCTAACTCAATGACTCAGCTATTTTTATTAAACACATCTAGTTATTTTTGAGGTGTTGAAGTGGTTGTAGTCAGAATACTTTTCAGAATATTACCTATATGAAATAGCATAGGGTAAGATAAAAATTAAAAAGGTAAGCTCTATTTATTTATTTTAATTCCTAGTAAAAAAATATCATACTTAATAATATTTTGCTCTTACCCGGAGTCACATAGTAAATTAACATAATATTAAATATATTAATTATACAATAATATGGGTAATTTATTCATCACAGTTCTTCAATCTTGTAAGCATTTAGAGTTAATCAGTTTTATTTAAATAAGTTTGAGTGTAACTACATATTAGTATGTGATAGGTAGGTGTAGGTTTAAATTTTTGGATTGTTTTAGACGCTTTTATTATTTTTGTAGGTACGTACGTGGGCTCGGTTTTGACCCACATTAAACGAACAGATTTAAGGTGATGAATTAATTTTTCTAACATTTACGGCCCTTTTCAAACCTTCGTAATTTTTATATTATTAAAGTTGTCGTGATGAAAATTCTTGACAAGAAAGTTCAATAGTAACACAATACGTCTACCGTTTTAGAAACATGATTCCATGATATTTTCTCGATAGAAAAAAAATACAAAGTTATCATTGTTATTTTTTTTTAATCTCTAGCATCTTCAAAATAACATACGTAAAGTTACGACTTTTTGGATATTAACTATAAAATATACAACCTATACGTCTACCGTGTTAGAATTTTGAAATATGCGATGGTTTTGAAATAAACAAGAAATACTTGAAATTAGCGCGCGACCAGCCAATATATCGAGAGCCGCCCTGTACCTTCCTACCCCGATCGCTGCACGAGTCATTCCCGCTACGGCCGTCACACGGGGAACTTGTGTCGCTCGCGCAATCGTAAAAAGGGTGACAACACGATAAGACAAATGGGGACAATAAAGAAAATAAGAAGAAGAAACATAAAGGTTGGAGGAAAAAGAATGCTTACAATTGGAACAAATTAATGAAGTAAGTTGGTTTTATTTTAAATTTGATGATAATTGTATTATAGACGATGTTTGATATGTACCCCTGTTTTAAGTACATAACGAATGTGTAAGATTTTTTCATTTATAGCATAAATAATCTGTTCAGAAATCCGGAATCCAGAAGGAAAATAAACCCACTGATTGTTCACAATGTGAATCCACTCCTTCGTAAGTACCTTTATTCAGTCAAAAATGTATGTTATCAAAGCTCTACTGGTTTTATCGCATGATTCCATTTTTAGCAAAAAGCAACAAAGTGCAAAGAAATAAAAAATCATGGTGAACTTAGTGGAAGTATGGCGGACATAATATGGAACAGGAGCTCATTGGAGTAGTATTATATTAAAAAAAAATACGAAATAATTTCAAGAATTACATTTCTTAGAAGGTGGTAGATAAGTATGTTGTATAAAGAATTTGATGTTGATATTTATTTCATTTATACTTACTACACCTGTGCGGGAAATTGCTTAGTAATAAAACAGGTTTATATTCATATTTACATAGTAATGTGAGTTTTCATTTCGAAAAATTTTGTGTAAGTATATTAAATTGAGTTCCTGGGTGATCTGGAAACACAATTGGGCCCGGAAGATGGCGCTGCAGTCACTCCTCCAAATGACATGAACCGATTTGGATGAATATTTGTGTGCACATTTCATTTTTGTGGGATGATTGGTTGATTCGCTTTCACATTAGCTAATATTATGTATTTTTGTTGTTAGAAAGTAAACTTAATTTAATGTTTATAATACATTATTATTGGTATAAATAAGCCAGTGTTCGTCTCACATTGCTGTACCTGCCTACCTACCCTACCAGGGCCTAACTTTGTTCTGGCTATTTTATTTTGATTATTTGTAATGAATAATTACAATTATAATAGAGTGCAAAAAATAAATACATGCGTCAATATATTTTGTGTTTTTTTTAAACAATTTTTTTATTTAAAAAAATATCATTCCGACCGCGGCTTTGCCCGCGTGGAATTAGATTATATCGTGAATCCTGTCTTATCCCACAGAAGTGTTCAGTTCGGATAAAAAGTATCCTATGTGTAAATCCAGGCAATTAGCTATATTTTATCAAAATTGGTAATGTAGTCTTGACGTGATTAAGTAACAACTAACAAAAAAATATACAAATTATCATCCAAAGTTTCGCATGTATAAGAATATTATACAGTGAAACCTGGGTAAGTGAGACATCAAGGGACCTGCAAAGTAGTTTCACTTATAGAGGTATTCCACTTACCCAGTGTCTCAGATATACAGGTACAAATAAATATCTGTCTCATTTACAGAGGGTTCCATTAATAGAGGTGAGAATACAGGTTATTTCAGTTATACAGGTGCGATCATTAAATAAAATATATGGTAAGGTAGAATAAGAATGAGTAAACAAACAATGTTATCCGAGTTACAGAGGTTTATGCATATAAAATTTACTCTCTGTCTCAGTTATAGAGGTAACTACGATGATAAATCGAAAGAACAAATCCCAGATATAGAGGTTTACCTGGTTCCACTAACAGAGGTAATTCAGTGCCAAAGTGTTGGGACCTCAGCATGAGTTCCAGTTATGGAGGTTTCTCACTTATCCAGGTCCCACTTAACCAAGTTTCACTGTAACTGTATGACGACTCCATACATGTTTGTCCCGAGTCGGCCAGCGGCAGCGCGGCGAGTTTGCAAGAATGACTTCGCGCACACCCGCGTTCGCGATAGCGAGCTATTAGACTCCGCCCGCCAAGCAGTAGATTTTTTTTTGTGTATCGTCTTAATTCAAACTTTGTACTCTTATCAAGGATCGGTGACAATAAAAAAAAGACGTGTGGCACTCGGGGACTGCCGCGTCGGAGTGGGGAGCGTGAGGTTTTTCGTTACGGAATTTCTCGATTCGGTCCCCGCGCTCAAGGCCCGCGATAGAAGCTTTAATGCCGGCTGTACACACTCGCCGAGACACACCGAGACAGGCTGAGAACGAGTATGTACATGGTGCATTCGTCTTGTCTCGCACTCTCGTGTCTCGCCTCGGCTGTCTCGGTCGCTGGTCGGTTTTTTGCGTCCGAGTCAAAGGGTCTCGTTGAGTCTAATAGCAAACAAAGACAAATAGCAACAGCTATTTCTACGTCCATTCTCGTGTAAGTCTTCAGTTCAAATGTTAGAACGAGTGTGTACAGGCATGCTCTCGACGAGAGTCTTTTCGGCCGAGGCTCTCGACGAGAGGCTCTCGACGAGTGTGTACAGCCGCGGTAATAGCTTAATAATTTCATAGGTTTAGGGCCGATTTTTCAATGCCCAGATAAACAGCTAGATAGACTTTATTCTTCAGTTAACAAAATATTCAATTTTTCAATAGACGAATAGGACTTATCTATCGAATAACTACGTTATTTGAGGAATAAATCTATTTGCCGCTCCAACGGCCAGATAGCGCGCTATTCGACTGTTAGGCGTTTGAGTTGACAACTGACGCGTCAAATTTGAGATATTTTCGTATGTCATAACATAGAGCGTAGAATTATTAACAATTAAACCTCTTTCTATATAATTATTATCAATTAAAATCATATTGAAATTGATGTTTTTGATAGTACTGATGACCATGCCATTGAAAATTTGCCGAACGCTGCCTTTAAGTATGTCGTTTCCATCGTAAAATATATAAATTGAAACACAAATTTAACCAAACTCTTTACTCGAATCAAAACAACAATCAACAATCATAGAAGACAAGTGCACTCCTGACGTGAGTCATAATGACGGTTGTTGACAAATTGCAAGATTTGACTCTATCCCGCTCTAACCTGACTAATTTAATATGTTTGTTTCGCCACTCCGAGAGCAGTGCTGCCAATATGGAAATATTTGGTCAGATAGTTATTCATCAAATAAATCACGATTGAAAAATAGGCGAGTCGTAATGAGTTAGATAAATAATTGAATAAATCTATTCGAGGGGTAGTTATTAGACTGTTTATCTCGCGATTGAAAAATCGGCCCTTAAGCGTACTTTTTTAATATTTTAATAATTTTATTTTTAAAACCATAACATTATTTATTTGTAAATACTAATACAGGTTTCCGTCTGACCGATAAAAGCGGCCAATTTAAAAACCTTCTGAGATTTGACCTTCAATCACTTTGGAGGCCATTTTTTAAGGTCCTCCGTAGTTTAACCGAAAATATGAACGTGCATACACGTCTTACCATAACGTTATATAAACAAATTATATAATGTCTTTAGTATATAGGTGTTAATTATTAATACAACGTCAAAATATTACGTCTTATCTTAATTTGATACGAGTTTATCTTAATTTTTCCTGTTGAACTGGTAAGCATTGTGTAAACATTTAATTTTGTAAAATTTGTAGTATAAAAGTGATAAAATGTATGACTGTATGTCGTGTATCGTAATGGATTGATATTTTGAAATAGGTAATTAAATAATATATTCCCGCCCGCGGTTTCGTCCGCGTGGTCAAAGGTGATGGGAATGAGATGGTGCATCGTTAAAAAGTCGTCTATATCATCTTCTAACCTTCCTCTAAACTCAAAAGTGCTAATTTTAAAACGCTCCGTTGCGACGTAAAAGACAAACATACAAGACAATTTAACGTTTATAGTATAAATATGTTAAAGTTAAAACAGTAAATATAATCTTATTTTTAAATATATAAACAATTTCCGATTTCGTTATACTTAAACTAATTCTAACATGTGATTTGTTGTGTATTTTTTGAGTGAATACCAATGAATTTCGATATTCCTAACCGACTTCAAAAAAAGGAGGAGGTTCTCAATTCGGCCGGTATATTTTTTGTAATATCATCCCACCTGCAAACAGTCAAAACATTTTAAAAATTACACAAATACCAATTTTGTGTTTGATCAACTATGTATTATAATAGATTAGATTAAGATTTTTAATACTTATAAAAATAATAATATATCGATAATATATCAAACTTCTTAATTAATATCATACCTAGCTGATATGACTCATATGTCCGGCTTACTTATTTGCAATATTTTATTGTACAAACTAAAACAAAAACAATAAATCAACAGTATTACAAAAAAATGGGTGGTTTTATGAAACCACGGTAAAAGTGAAACTTAGGCACAAAATTATCGTATTTGTACGATAGTAATTATCGTACGGTTCCGACTTCCGAACACTGCTTTATACCTACTCGGCAGCCGACCGTCACGCGACATGCGCTACACAGACCAAAAAGTTTGAGACGATGTAATAAAAGTTTCACTTTAAAAGGCATCGTTTGTATAAACGGCCTTATTACTAAGCAGCAATCTTTACCAGGCAACCAAATAGGAAATGAAATGTTCATAGTATCCTGCAAAAAATACAGACCTTTCTGATACCCATTCCTTACTGAAAAATATTGTATTGTAAATACGTATACCCGATATAGGTAGTAGGTTCCCGACCGCGGCTACGTAGATTAGTGCGACTTAACCTTAACAAATTATTAACACAAAAAAAAAACAAATAAGAAATAGAAGAAAACAAACCAATAAAAAAACAATTTGATAATATTGTAAACCACAGTAAACCATCCATTAATCTCTGATTAATATTCGTTCTATCTACTTTCAGAAAATGCTTCGTTATCTCTTCCTGCTGGCGGCTCTGCTGGCGCTCAGCGATACATACAAAATCCTGGTAGTGTTCCCGTTTCCTGCAAGGAGTCACTCCATACTTGGTGACGGAGTAGTTGATGCTCTAGCTAAGATTAATCATGAGGTAACTAGTATTTGATAAATACTGAACACACCTAATTTCGTATTTCAGGTGAATTGTGCAAAATAAATTTTAAATGATCAAGCTAGATTAGGTTACAAGTTACAACCATGTTACAACAGTTGCATACACAGTAATAGACTACGTGATCGTTTAAAAAATGCATCGTAATCAAACTATGTGTGATTTTTTTAAACTTTAGGAAATAGAAATGGATCTGACATAGGAGTTTATACTTAAAGTGAAACTCGGAAACTTAGGTATTGTATAAAACATAACCCTGATTATTTTAGGAATAGAAATAGTACCTATATATTATGTTCTAGAGATCTTCATATATACTGCATATTTAATGTTCTCTTTCAGGTTACACATATAACTTCATTCCCTCGGAAGAAAAACGTGTCCAACATTAGAGAAATAGATGTCAGCGAAAACTTAAAATTATTACCAGGTAATTTTCAGATATTTACAATATTCCATACCCACGAACTTTCATGTGAAGTTCGTTGCATTATTATTATAGAATAATCTATTCTAAATCAACATTATTTTTCTTAAATGTTACATTTTTTTCGATTTAGTATTATGACTGCGAAATAAATATATTTATTCTTAATTCTTATATATATTCAGATACCATGCGAATGATCGTGGACTCTTTATTAAACAACACCTCGCCTGATATAGACTTATCAGAATTTGTTGCCACTACAGCCAAAATATTGACTCAAACTTTGGAGAACAAAGCATTGCAAAGCCTTGTTAACGATCCAAAAGTACAATTTGACGTTGTTATTGTGGAATGGTTTTTCAACGAGGCTTTATCTGGGTAAGAAGTTATTACGACTACAATACTTTTTATTTTATTTTATACTGTATCAATATTAAATCCTACTCAATCTATGTCATTGGTCAGTCTTAGTGGTAAATTCAACTTTCCCATCTAGAATCGCTTGTAAAAAAAGACGTGTGGCACTCGGGGACTGCCGCGGTAAAGCTATTGCATGCTGTAGATACGCGTTCACTGTCGTATACGCAGGGGATGGGATTGGCTCGTTACGTCGCCAGTAATTAGGGTAAACACACGTCCGCTCACGCCGAGGGCTGCTGCGTGACTGTGCTCCCCACTACCCGCGAACCCGAGACATCCGGGGATATAGTACCTATACTTTACTCAAACACTACATCAAAAAATACACATCCCTTCCTTATTCTATTTTTTTCTTTTATTAAAATATAATCGTTTACAACATACATTATAGACATACATTATAGAAAGCTATCAGACCGATTTAGTTAGGTATTTCATTAGCGGTATTCCTCGCCCTCGTTTACATCACCGCTGCCTCCACCTGCATCCCGAACCTTCTGGACCCCCTCCATTCCATTCTCCCTCTGTTCTTACTAAGTTACATTACTTCTATGCTTTTGGCTAGCATCCACGCCTCCGACAAGTACGTATCCACCCTCTAATCGTTCTACACCGTTTCGAGCTGGTTCAAAGTCCGCTGTCAGTCTGTTACGCTTTTCCGTCTCCCCCACATACTATACTTTATCACTTGTTATTGACCCCAAAATCTCCTCCTTCTATCTGTATGTTATTTTCTATTGTTTTTCAACCCCTTCTTCTAACATCGGAATTGTCAAAGTCCCGTTCGTCATACAACCGAGAGGAAACTCCATCTTTATTTTTTGTCTTCCAGAGAACGCCCCTGTCCTCCAAAAGAACCCCATTTCATCGTTCGTTCCTCGGAGCCCGCTTGCACATTCAACCTTCCAGCTTGGTTCCGCAGCTTTCCTACAACCTCTCGAATATCTCTCCTTCCTCCTGTTTTACTTGTTGAAACATATACCTTTCGATAAATAAAAACACAAATTCAACACCCACTCACTCAACAAGACCTCTTCCAGAAGCTCCCTTGAACCGTCGCAACATAACCTCACGCTTTACCACCAATTCGGAAAGCATCATCCATGAATGGAACCGGCAAGAAACCCTTTAGCTATTCCTCTAACATACTGACAATATTACATTTAATTTAACATATAACATAATGATGATACCAAAGAACAATCCCGCGGATCCCACGCGACAAGCCTCCATGGCTTTTCATTCTCCATAATACATATTATATTCCTTAATGCTGCAATAGGCTCACTGAACTAATACGTTTTATATTTAAGTTTTAAAATTACCAATACTAAACTCTTTAATTCTATCAGGAGTTCTATTGTAAAAGAGTACAATATCTTGACCTATTAGATAGCCGGAAAATAGCATGTCAATTTTATTTTGTTCCTTATGTGATAACAATGTCCATCTCCTTATGTGATAACAATGTCAATCTCCTTCTCTTGTGTATTATTGCAGTATTATTGCGTACGTTTAAAACGTTATTAAAATTTAATTATATACTGTGAAGTTACAGTAAGGATGCCAGTATCTCTTAGTGAGTCCCGCGCACGCAATTTATATAAATGCGTATGGACCATTTGTGCAATATAAAAACAGTTTCAATATCTGCTGCCAAGCCCCATAGTAACCATATGTCATGAAAGTAGTTAATAATCCAATCTAGTCGTATCTTTATACGTGAAATGATGCCTCATGTTCCGAACTGTACGCAGCTGAGCTGGTCCTAGCAGCGGCAGTGCTAACATAGACTCCCTATTGTAGCTCGTCTTATTTTCCTATAGCTGTGGCAAATAACTACACCGACTCCTTCAGAATCAGTTACATATATTTCAGGTAGACTGTAAATAGCCTCCTGTAACTCAGATCCACCTAACAATAACAAAGTGGCCCTATTTTTTTTTTTCGGTGCCTTTCGCGCATCCAAGAAAATCCAAGAACACCTTTTCCATCTTTTCCAACAAAAAGCAAGTGTTGCATTGTCAACTTCTAGGTCGAGTATACCAGGAGGGAAAGTAAGTTAGTCATTCTTTAGTCCAATAGGGACAACCTAAAATCAGGTTTGATTTTATGTGATAACACCGGTACGAATTTATGTATTTATTTATTATTTATATAAGGCACAGTTACAGGATATAATCCACAAACATTTACATCAACTTACTAAATTAATCAGTATTAAGATTACAACCCAATTAAAACTGCACACAACATTTAAATCATTACAATAACATAAAAAAGTGAATACAGTAACTATATACCATCATTAATTATTAAGTCAAATGTTTTATCAATATATCACACAAAAAGTACTCATTAAAATTACAAGAAATGTTGTGTGGTTTTATGAAACCACGGTAAAAGTGAAACTTGCTTTATACCTACTCGGTAGCCGACCGTCACGCGACATGCGCTACACAGACCAAAAAGTTTGAGACGATGTAATAAAAGTTTCACTTTAAAAATGGTCTGTATGCTTTACATTAATATAATGAAGGCTCATACTGCCTACTGCTAACAAACAACATACTATATTATACGTATAGTTTACATTTTAAAATGAGGCCTATACAGCCATCGCAAATTTAAGACGAATGGTTTACAAATTTACGAAGGCCCGTCCTGCCCACACTACTTTTACATAAGGTTTGGAGGGCCCGTACAGTCTACATAACCAATTACGCAGGATTTACAATTTATGAAGGCTCATACAGCCTATATATACAATTACGTACAATTTACCATTTATGAAGGCTATATAACAAATAACGCACGATTTACAATTTATGAAGGCTCGTACAGCCTATGTCACCAATCACGCACGATTTACATTTAATGAAGGCTCGTACAGCCTATACAACCAATCACGCACGATTTTCATTTAATGAAGGCTCGTACAGCCTATGTCACCAATCACGCACGATTTACATATAATGAAGGCTCGTACAGCCTATACAACCAATCACGCACGATTTTCATTTAATGAAGGCTCGTACAGCCTATACAACCAATCACGCACGATTTTCATTTAATGAAGGCTCGTACAGCCTATACAACCAATCACGCACGATTTACATTTAATGAAGGCTCGTACAGCCTATCCAATCACGCACGATTTTCATTTAATGAAGGCTCGTACAGCCTATACAACCAATCACGCACGATTTACATTTAATGAAGGCTCGTACAGCCTATACAACCATCACGCACGATTTTCATTTAATGAAGGCTCGTACAGCTTATACAACCAGTCACGCACGATTTACATTTAATGAAGGCTCGTACAGCCTATACAACCAATCACGCACGATTTTCATTTAATGAAGGCTCGTACAGCCTATACAACCAATCACGCACGATTTACATTTAATGAAGGCTCGTACAGCCTATCCAATCACGCACGATTTTCATTTAATGAAGGCTCGTACAGCCTATACTATAAATAAATAATAAAATAAATATCATAGGACATCATTACACAAATCGACCTAGTCCCACAGCAAGCTCAATCAAGGCCCGCGTCGTGGGCACTAGGCAACGACAAATACAATATTTAATAAATACACATATAGACAACACCCAGACCCAAGAACAAATAATTGAGTTCATCACACAAATACCTGCCCCGACCGGGGATCGAACCCGGGACCGTCGGCCCAGTAGGCAGCTACTTCACCACTGCGCCAACCGCGTCGTATACTTCTTGCATAAACCAATAATTTTATTCATTATTATTATTTTAAATTTGATTTGCACCCCGTGTGCAGTCTCGTCTAACTTGAAGATAGGATAGGTTACATTTCAGTTTATAGTCGCAAATATATATATATATATATATTTTAATTATTTGACAGTCAGTTCTCTGTGTATCTATTACTTCTAATTGATCCTTACATAATATGGCGGTATCTATTGACTGGATTGAGTAAGTATTCAATAGATGGCGCTATTTAATAATTAGAAGACTACGCGTTTGACCGTTCATATTCATAATTAAGACAAGACAACGTCTGTCGGGTCAGCCAGTATGTATATATTTATCGAATATAAAAATAATATTTACAATTGCATGATTAATATTAAGCGAAATACGTAGATCAAGCGTAGATCAAGCGTAGATCAATTATAAAGTTATATCTTTCGTTTGGATACTACTTACATATTATTTTATTCCATTTAGTAGGTACTCAATTCGCTATTAGACTAGAGTAGATAATTTTTGAAACAAAAAAAAATCGCAGTCGGATGAAACCCATTAGAAAAGGAGGGGAATATGATAAAAATGTAAGGAAAAATAAATTACGGTCAATCCGAGTTCGGGAAGCGGGAGGGGGGAGCTTTTAAGAGAAAAAAATGGTTTCTCTCGATTTCCGACAAAACTACAAGTCCTATAGAAAAAAGTTCAATGGCAAAGTTGTAGGTAATTAAAAGTTCTACAACTTTTGTATTCAATTTTTTCACATAACCTAAAAATTTAGGTGAAAAATTCAAAAAACCAAGTTTTTGGTCTTTTATTTCTATCTACTTCAAAATTTATTTTTTTTCTACGAAATTTGGTGGAAACTTACTTTATTATGTCCCAAATACACTGTAATTTATTTGATTGAAAATATTTATTTTTTCGCCTTATTTTGAATTAATACCAAAAAAACAACCTAATTTTCAATCGAAAAGTCACCCGTCAAAATATCAGCTTTTTTCAAAAACTTGGGGTGCCTTTTATTCATTGAAATCTCTACTTTCATATGGTGTAAAAAAAATAAACACCACCATAGTAAATGTTCTCAGGAAATGCATACAAACAGTCTGAAAATTAGCTTTTACTAAATCAGGCACACTTCTCGAACTACCTGAAATGTTTTTATCGACATCATTTTGCTTTTGAATATGCTGTAAAATATTAAACTAAGAACAGATAATTATTTTTCTTTTGAAATATTACCGAAAAGCCCATACAAGAGAAGATATAGAGTTCAAGAATTGTGCCTGTTTTAGTAAAAGCTAATTTTCAGACTGTTTGTATGCATTTCCTGAGAACATTTACTATGGTGGTGTTTATTTTTTTTACACCATATGAAAGTAGAGATTTCAATGAATAAAAGGCACCCCAAGTTTTTGAAAAAAGCTGATATTTTGACGGGTGACTTTTCGATTGAAAATTAGGTTGTTTTTTTGGTATTAATTCAAAATAAGGCGAAAAAATAAATATTTTCAATCAAATAAATTACAGTGTATTTGGGACATAATAAAGTAAGTTTCCACCAAATTTCGTAGAAAAAAAATAAATTTTGAAGTAGATAGAAATAAAAGACCAAAAACTTGGTTTTTTGAATTTTTCACCTAAATTTTTAGGTTATGTGAAAAAATTGTGAATAAAAAAGTTGTAGAACTTTTAATTACCTACAACTTTGCCATTGAACTTTTTTCTATAGGACTTGTAGTTTTGTCGGAAATCGAGAGAAACCATTTTTTTCTCTTAAAAGCTCCCCCCTCCCGCTTCCCGAACTCGGATTGACCGTAATTTATTTTTCCTTACATTTTTATCATATTCCCCTCCTTCTCTAATGGGTTTCATCCGACTGCGATTTTTTTTATCTTTTCATTATTTTCAAAGGCTTCTACCCCAGTCTATATAAGATACTACAGTTAATATATTTGTATCCAGTAAGTATAAGTTGTAGTACCTACATAAAACTTCCGACTAAATACTCTAAATAGTTTTATGGCCATACAAATGTGTACCTACAGCGGGTACTGTGCAGTGTGCACGCGTAAAGAGTGTAATAATAATAAATAATAAAAATACTTTATTGTACACACAGATGAAGTTGACAGAAATACAATAAAAACAGCAAAAGAGGTTAAGGTACAGTAGGCGCCGTATATTATACGAATTAAGTATATTTGAACAACTAATACGTAGAAGAGGAATTAGTTATGTCTTCATTTACTTTTTACGACAACATTTAGTATAAACAAATATATCTCTGTCTCTATCTCTGCTAGAAAAACACACTGTCATATACGTATTATTTATTAGTAAATTATTGCATTCGTACAGTCACGTGGTCTCCTCAGAAAATCAGTGCAGCAATACCCTTCAATTAATGGTTGCTGCTTCGCGGTAATCCTTTTTGCCGCTATTGCTATCTCTTCTTTTTAATTTTATTAGATTATTAAGAATTGCATTTTTTCTTTATGGTGGCAAATAAAGTCTTCTATTTCGAAACAAATCATCATGTCATATTTATTAATTGTTCTGATACCGACTATTATAAATCATTATTATTTATAATAAGTACTGTAACTACTTATTATAAATAATAATATAAATGTACATATTATTTACTATTATTAAACAGAGTGCAGCAATAACATAATTAAATCATAATATTTAATACAATCTACAAAATTTATGATCCAAAATCATTGGCCGCTTTGTTTGGCTTATTTAACCTCATGTTGGTAATTATAATAACTTTGGCAGACAGTGCACGTACTTAGCACCGCGTAGCTTTAATGTCACGCTCTGCTCATGTCACACAGATTGACTAACGTGCCTCGCTAAGCAAAGCCTAAATACTCGCAAACCATTAACTTAAGAAACTATTGCATTATCACCGATCCCTGATAAGTAGGTATGCAGATACTGAACCAAATCTGCCCGTTCATAACGGGTTAAAATCTAGTCTGAAGGACTGACTTAATACAAGTAGATGAAGCTATTAATAGCATGTTATAAAGAGAAATCATTTAGCAGAATATCATCGTTTGTATCATGAGTATATAAGTAAGAATTATCATAATACAATCAGAGGCGGCTCGTGACAAAATTTTATGGGTGTTCACTTGAAATAAAACACTGAAAATACATGGTGTAAAGCAGTACAATTTATCAAAAAAATTACTTGAAAATGCATACGTGATACGTCTTTCTTTTTGGTGTGCAAAAATATCTATAACTTAAAGCGACAAGACCGATAGACGCCAATTGCAGTTCATTCAACAAATGGTACCGAGATTGTGAATGTTTTTTCATCTTGATTGAAAGATGAGCTAAGTCGTCAACGCCCGTTTCAGTCCAAGCACTCTCACCTCCGCCGGCCGCGCCCGCTTTAAATAAAAGACACGGAAAACAAAATAGTTTGTTGCTTTCATCACAACCACACAACCACGGTGTTTTCACATATTGTTCAGATTTAAACACACGCGTATATGTTTTCGTTTTTGTCGTACATTTTTGCGTAAGATCAAGTTCAGGCCGTGGCGGTCCCTTAGCTTTACATTCAAGCCGAATTTGTAACGTTTTCAGGGCCGGATTTAGGGGAGGGCAAACGGGGCGAAGGCCCGAGGCCTCCACAAGCAGGGGGCCCCCACAATAGAAACTTCGGAAAAAAAAATCTTTCAAATTCCAACTAGTAAAACTAGTAAACATCTTTTCCTTTGATATTTTTTTTCACTTTTACCTTTACCTACAGCCTACAGTACATGATTATTTGATTATATTAATCTTAAATATTAACAGAAATCATTGATCTATATTTGTTCACTCTAATCAGGCAATCAGTGAAATATCAAAATCTCAAATGGCCCTGATAAGCACTTCCAATTTACTACCCATTATAAGGGAGTACCCCAATGGCTCAATGGCTCAGTGGGGAGGTATTTGCCCGCAACCTCGGAGGTTGGGTATTCGATTCCGTGAAAATTTGCACGCTGCAGCAGAGGCATTGGTGAAAGTGTATACGGATGATTTAGAGCCTAGTCTTGGTAATGAGTTGGTTCAATTTGTGTCTTTGATTGATTCATACAAAAAGGACTATGGAAAAAATCAATCGCCGGAACTATTTTACTACAAAATTCTCGAAGATCGAAAGGAGAATGGCGAAACTGGGCCTAACTGTTACAGAAATCATAATATATTTAAAATTCATTATGTTAATTTTAACCCATTGACCACCGTAAGGCCCGATCGGGGCGCGACACAATAGATTTTCTATTGTGTCTGTGATTCCGAGGACTGATGGATTAATAATTATTTGTAAAATATTGACTTCTGATTCTATGGGAAAACAAATCTTTGAAAAAAAAATAATTCGTTCACTACCGGTCTTATCAAGCAGAGATATCAGTGTTGTCAGAAGTAAAATAGTCAAATATATAGATTAATATATCGAAATCACGAATGAATGTTTATTAATTTTCATTTTTAGTTTTATTAAATTCAAATGCTATAAAAATCAAAAGCAAAACTTAACTTTTTTTAACACACATCTTAATTTATTTAGGTCATTCTATAAAATAAAAACATATTTTACTTAATCAATAATAACTATAACCTTTTTATTTAGGTAGCTGGCCATTAATAAATGTCAAATTATTAATCATAATTGTGTCAGTGATGAGTGATTTGCATAGAGTATAGTAATATATATTGGAAATAGAGAGCCGTCTTAGTTCTTTTTTATGCCGACCTCTAATGTCAAGTCAATCACTGGTGCCATCTGTTAATGCCATCCAAAAATAATGTATCTATATAGATAACAGTTGCTACTGTTTAAATATCTAGCTGAACCTTTACACCAGTAGCAAAGATTAAGCTAGATATTTAACAGTAGATACTACAAAGTAAAGAGGTTTCGTATATTAAACAACATACGAAACCTCTCTATTTGTAGTATTTACTGTTAAATATCTAGCATAACCATTGCTACTGGTGTAAAGGTTCAGCTAGATATTAAAACAGTAGCCGTTCTTAGCAAGAAATAATTTTAGGTGATGAAAAAAAACAAGTTCGATATTTTATTTATTACATTAATTATTAAATTTATTATGCTTCACATAATATGTGCTGCCAGTTTGATTTCATCCTCACCATCATATTTGATTTTGCCTGATAATATCCTATTGATTGTACGGCACCAACTATATATTAGCTACCGTGTTATTAAAATATTTTTTTAATTGATCTTCATGATAATTACAAGTAAACGGGTATTTTACCATTATATCAGCAAGCATGTAAATTTTATCCTGCTATTATTGCGTTTTGAGAGATGGAACCTGAAACAACAGCATGCCATTATTTACAGTAATGTTGAATAACAAATAAAATTATGTCAAGTTATAATATGATAAATGGTCAATTATATCCAAATTTATATCAAACTATCTGAGCCCGTGACTTCGTTCGCATGGAATTCGAAAAAAGGGCGACAAACTCATTATTTGCGGTTGGTACAGTAGCTGTTTCTAGGAGTTGAACCGCAAAATTAAGTTTGTTTTGCATTGTTCATAGAGGTAGCTTTCACAATGTGAAAATAAAAGTAGTCTTAGAAGTGTACCTGTAACTGTTTCAGTTGAAGCTTCTGGAAGTGGCAGTGTCACCTGTGGTAATGAATGATCTAAATCAGGAGCAGGCACAGTGACCACTTGTGTTGAAGATAAATCACCTGCAACAGTGAAAAATTTAAATTATATATGTGGTTACATCAGGATGGGTACCTTAACATTATCCACTATGCAACTATGATATGTAGGGTAAAACAGCCAGTGAAATTACTAGCATGTGATACTGAAGAACTTATACCTCAAGGTGGTCACCACTTACCATCCACCAAGGGCAATAAAAAAAACTACTACCTACTTACAAAATAACCATGGGGAATAAACTTGCCTTACACAAAACTCGACACATAGTTGCAGTAGCAGATGTGGAGCAAATTAAAGGGAGTTATTAAGGCAGCTTTCACTTACCGTGAAGATGTAGTGTAGGAATGACCATATAATTTAATCGATTATTCCGATTCTTATCACAATCACGGAAATGAATATCACAGATAGAGACCTTCTTCTTATAATATTCATAGTCTGATGGTGTTTCCAATTTGCCACCAACAATATGAACCCAGGCCTTGAAACGCTCAGGATTTCTTTCCATATGTGGAAATTGGTGATGGTGGAATATTAAAATAAAGAAAATTATAAAAACTGCTAAAAAATCTAAACTAAAAACTAAACTGAACTGTTAAATTCACATAAAAATAAAATCATGATAAAATTATTTTGTATAATATAAAAAAAAAACAAAATTCAAACGTCAGACGTCATATTCCTGAATTCTTTTCGGCATTTTAATCAAATTTGTCATACTGCCATCTGCAGGATACTTGAGTAAATATAAATTGCTTAGTAATTTCGGATGGTGTCGTTAGAGAGTGCTATTTTCAATTCAGTGGATGATTTGACAGCTTGTTTTAAGTGTCCCCCCACTGGTGATTTGTTATGTTTGTTGTTTGACTTTTGAGTGAAGTTTTAGTAACGTTATATTCAAAATTGCCTCAATCGTCTATTTTTACTCTAAAGATATTATGTATTTGAATTGATTAGTCTTATTATGAAAGCGAATCCTGATTCATCCATTTATAAAGATATAAGAAATGTACCTAACTAGTGATTGTTGATGTTTTGGTAAGTTAAAATGTGTGTTGAATAATATGTGTTGGATCCAATATTTGTATTACCTGACTGTTCTACTGTTACACTATTATTAACTAGACAATGTAGATAGAAAATAAACTTACCTGGACCTAGAAAAAGGCAATGCAATTCATTTAATTCGAGCAAACTAACTTTTATTTTTGTTACTTTACACCCCAATATCTCTGCTATCTATCTATCTATCTATGGGAGTTTGCCATTCTCCAAACAGAGCTACATTCCCAAACCTCGAAATTGCATTGAGAATGTATTTGGTCTTGATGGTATCAAATTGCACTGGAGAGCGCTCATTTTCAAAAATGAAAATTATAAAAAATAGGCTTCGAACCACGATGGGACAAAACCGTCTATCAAAGCTTTCTCTCCTGAGCATTGAAAGCGATTTACTCCGAGAACTGGATTTCAGCGAAATCATCAACGATTTTTCGGCAAAAAAAGCTCGAAAGGTTCCGTTCGTTATCACTAAAATTTAGTTCAGATAATTCATGTTTCCGATTATATTTATATGCGTTTGTTAAATAGTAAGAGAATCTAGTTACTTGGTTTCACAATAAATTATTTATTGAAAAACTCGACTGAGAAAAATTGTTCATTTTATTTGGAAAATAATTTGGGCCTCCACTCCTTTGTTGCCCCGAGGCCTCTGGACCTCTAAATCCGGCCCTGAACGTTTTATCACACTTTTTAATGAACGCCACATTATAATTATTGTACACAAGTAATACTGATAACTACAGGCTATTTCAACACGTGTTTTATAATTTTAATTAGAAAATTGCATGAATCGCGCGCGTGCATTGAAGTTGACTCGAGTGTTTGTTTATATTATAGAAGTGGTAACTGGCAACCTCGCGCGCAATCGCTGTCCTGCCTGGCGGTAAAAACGAACCGGCAACGTTTGCGGGTGCGGCGCTCCGAATTTTGCTACTTTTCCATAGAAAATCTTTTGTTTCACGCGCAGGGCTCTGGCAAAACCCTCTCTTTCACTCCTTTTGGATTTCGTATTAGGAAATGTACTAAATCTTTTTTCATTGGAGCGCAATCGTGAGCGCTCCGCTTCGCGCGTTACATAATACAGTAGGTATTATACAGGTGTATGGGATGATGGAATGATGGATATATTCATTGGTATTAACAGTAGTTTTAAAGATTACGATTGATTTTAAATAGTAATAATTAATGGTAATAATTAAATTAAGGACTATGATTTTATTATAATTATTTATGGGAGTTCACTGCACCAGCGCTCCTTAGGGCGAGCCGCCTCTGAATACAATACTTTTGTACACGCTAGGTGTTTTCCTAACTAATAATATCAGTTTTACAATAATTATGTACTCAAATACATTAAAACGCAAATATTTCGTCGGACGCTTATATAACTTTTATGAAAATTATAACGTTAGACGTCAAGCGTCTGAGTACCTACACCCAGCGCTGGCGCTTGGTAGTCTGTTTAGCACTTAGTTTAGCAGTATAGTTACTGCGCAGTACAACCATAGAAAATATACTGGTACAACGCGTTTGACATATTATTAGCGCGGCGTCAGGTTAGTGTTACGTTTTAGTTTAGTGCCTTGACGTCGCGTACGTACGCATCCTATGTGTCAAACTCAAAGCCTAAATCATGATTGTCGCTAACGACTTGGACAAAAGAAAAACGTAACGTAATTAACATTAGTAATCTACCTCCCTTATTTTTATTTTTTTAATTATTTAAAATTATAGATCTGACCTTTATCCTCGTCGCCAAATGTAGATACGCGTTCACTGTCGTATACGCAGGGGATGGGATTGGCTCGTTACGTCGCCAGTAATTAGGGTAAACACACGTCCGCTCACGCCGAGGGCTGCTGCGTGACTGTGCTCCCCACTACCCGCGAACCCGAGACATCCGGGGATATAGTACCTATACTTTACTCAAACACTACACATGCTATGCCTCCGTGCCCGCCGGAGTGGGGAGCGTGAGGTTTTTTCTTTACGGAATTTCTGGATTCGGTCCCCGCGCTCAAGGCCCGCGATAGAAGCTATGCAATAGCTTAAAAAATTTCACGAAGATCCAATCCAACAGTAATTTTGGCTAGACTTCCTTCAGAAGCGCCTTTGAATCGTAAAATGCAAAATATATTTTTTACTAACGATTCGGAAAATATTTAGTTCCTATACAGAACAAACCAGCAAATACTGTGTGTGTGTACTTTTAATGCAATGATTTATGTTTCAGATTATCAGCAGTATTCAACTGTCCCTATATCTGGGTGTCCTCCGTGGATCCCCACTGGAGAGTGCTAGCTCTGGTAGATGAAATGCCGAACCCTGCGTTCACTCCTGACATGATGTCCACTTATGTCCCACCATTCACTTTCTTGCAACGTGCAAAAGAATTGGCTATGCAAGCAATAGGACTGGGAGCTCAATATTTGTAAGTATATTTCAATATTACTTGTTAATCTTAAATTACACTTTCTTAAATTATTTATTAATGTAACTACCGGGCAAGAAGGTGATCGGTTACTTAATCTAGCGTCTTACTATATGACAAGAAATATCTTCGGATCTAAGAATAAACGTAACGCAACAACTTGCATTACATTGATTAGGCTTTTACAGTAGCATTTTAGCTATGATTCAGACTGTATTGTTCTCTTCAACAACATTTTATACCATTAATATTGATTAGTCCACACTTCTTTGCAGCATACTCAATAACTTGCAGCGTAATACTTACCAGAATTCCCTGGCTCCACTCATTGAGAAGCGTGGTCATAAAGTTCCTCCGCTGGAAGCAGTTCTTTACAATGCTTCTCTGTTGCTGAGTAACTCCCACCCGTCTATGGGAAGAGCTTTGAGCTTACCCCAAAATGTTAAGGCCGTTGGTGGCTATCACATAGGCCGTAGTGTGAAACCCTTGCCTGATGTGAGTGTAAATGCAATATTACTACTATTTACTAAATACCTATTACTTTTATATGGCAAATAGGCAATGGTACATATATTATATTTGTGTGTACGTCTTATCTATTTCATACTCCTCCTCAACATTTATAGGACCTGAAGAAATTACTCGATAATTCCAAGAATGGCCTAATTTACTTCAGTTTAGGCAGCAATGTCAAAAGTGC
Organism: Colias eurytheme; assembly: GCF_061535395.1. Classification (NCBI taxonomy): domain Eukaryota; kingdom Metazoa; phylum Arthropoda; class Insecta; order Lepidoptera; family Pieridae; genus Colias; species Colias eurytheme. Next base: position 2,342,712 of record NC_142999.1, on the reverse strand, counting down.
ATATTTACCAGACAAAGTGAAACGTGGTCTATTGAAAATGTTCGGTGCTCTGAAACAGACTGTATTGTGGAAGTTTGAAGAAGATATGCCTGATATTCCTTCTAATGTTCACATAATGAAATGGGCTCCACAACCGAGTATTTTAGGTAACTTGTGATGTTCTCGCCAAATAGATTGTCAAATATAAACCTACACTCTGTTAAAACATACTCTTTTCGTAACCTGTGATGATCAGAGATCTTTTTTGTTATACTTCTTTAGTTATTTTATAATAACATTAAATTAGTCAAGAACAATCCTTAACTATTGAAATGAAGAGCTCTAACTTTTAATTTTCTATGCTATCCCACAAATAGAAATTTATTTCACCAACGACTTGTTCTCGTTGATGAAAATCTTTCTAATAATTTCAGCTCATCCAAATTGCATCATCTTTATCACCCACGGTGGTCTACTTTCAACAACCGAAGCTGTCCATTTCGGAAAACCTATTATTGCTATTCCGATATTTGGAGATCAGTACACGAATACTAAGCGAGCAATTGAAAATGGTTATGCCCTACAAGTTACGCTAACAATGAAGCTTGCAGATGATCTTAAAGCTGCTCTTGAAGAAATGCTATCAATCCCAATGTAAGTATACTCTCTTTCATATAAAATGACTAGGCGAATCGGAAGTAAGCAAGAAAAGTAAAGAAGTAGATTTGAATATATAAGCTTTTTTACGCAGGTTCACTAAAATAAAATTGGTATTTTAATGTGAACATACGTTACTAATCAACCATCATTTTATCGTTATGTTTCCTCATTCTTGAGTAATAAAGCGTAAATATCACGACATATTATTTTATATATTTAAATATCATTTCCTAAACAGAATTTGTTTTAATTTCAGGTACAGCATAAAAGCTAAAGAACTATCAGTGATATACCACGATAGACCAGTGACTCCCGACAAGGAGCTGGTGCACTGGGTGGAACACGTGGTGAAGACCCGTGGGGCTCCCCACTTGAGGTCACCAGCATTGCACGTACCCTGGTACCAGAAGCTTTATTTGGACCTGGCTGCTGTATTACTATCCATACTTGCGATTATTATAATTGGTATTAAGAAGGTGATATCTAATTTTAGAAAGGATAAGAATAAGACGAATAAAAAGAAGAATCAATAGAAATATGAATTGTATAGTTTTTTTATGAGTGCACTAGCTTTCTGTCCGCTGCTTCGCTCGTGTACCCAAAAGAAATTCCCATGGAATGAGATATTTAACCAAGGCATAAAGTAGCTATGATTGTCACTCTCTAGCCTCCTATCTTTGGACACGATCACATTTATAATAATGTTGAAAGTGGATGATTATGTAAAAAATGTGTTTTTCGACATTCAGCTGAGTATGGCCAAATAGACAACAAGCAAGTAATTGTTTCGAGGGAATTTAAGGCAGGATTTCGGCAGTTAATAGCATATTCATCATAAAATGTGAATACATATTTGTATAATTTTTTTATTAAGCTATTGCATAGCTTCTATCGCGGACCTTGAGCGCGGGGCCCTAACCAAGAAATTCCGTAACGAAAAAACCTCACGCTCCTCACTCCGACAGGCACGGAGGTGTGACTTGAAGGTATAGCATGCAAGATCTTTACCGCGGCAGTCCCCGAGTGCCACACGTCTTTTTTATTTATTATATACTAGCAATGCCCTGCGGTTTCACCCGCATAGATAGCGATATCGTTACAGTGAAAAGTCTACTATAGCTCGGACTATAGGTTTAATTTTTAATCACATGAAAATCACCTTTACCCCGTCCCGCACTACGGCCTTTTTTTTTTTTTTTTAGTGGGGAAATCTTTCATAGATACCCACGGCCTCCGGGGGAGGGGCCGTGGGTTATGTCGGATTCCTACCGACCAAAACGCCACTGTGTTCCGTCAAGACGCATATTGGTAAAATTCCTCCGTGACCCCCGCACTACGGCCTGCTCGAACAGTATACCTACTATTTTCTGTAGATTGACACTTTTAAAAATTCGTTATATCTTTTGAATGGAATATCCAATTCTTTTCATTTAAAAAGTATTTTGCTGGTATTGAAACAGTCTATAATAAAACATCATTTAATGGGATAAGGATTAATATATGTGTATGGATAACATGGTTTGATTACTGTCGGCACTTCTATTTACTTTGAAAACGTAAAAAAGTTGTTGTAGTAACATAACTACTGAAGATGGACATATGGTATCGCGGACTTTCTTGTAGATATTGATCCATTCTATAATACCGTAGAACATTTTTTTCTTCTATCTTCAATAGATTCCGCAGCGCACGCGATGACAGAAGTTTTATTGAGGATTTTTTTACACCTTGGGTTACATTATTGCATTTTTGGTAAGGATCTCTAATTTTTTTGAAAATGCAATATAGCCTATGTTGCTCAGTAAAGATGCAGCTTTCTAATGGTGAAAGAATTTTTGAAATCGGTCCAGTAGTTTTTGCGTGAAAACCATACATACATACATACTTACATACTTACAAACTTTTCCTCTTTATAATATTAGTATAGATGTATAGTCACGAAAAAAAAAGACGGGTTGCACTCTGGGAGTGCCGGCAGAAGTGAAAAATTGATTATTAACGTTGAGCATGTTTGATATCCATCCGCGAGTTTAAGATTTTATACCCATTACAGAAAAAGTGCTCAACGCCGCTAAAGAAGTTTTCACTTCAAAATAATTATTTACGTTTTTGCTAAGCGTTTTTGTATGTAAGGGATTCAATTTGTTTATGAAATGTTTCTATTAGATACAAATAAACATTGTATTTAACCAATGATGCTTTTTATTCTTGTAAACCCGAAACCCGTTCGTTCAGCGCGATTTTATCATTAGAAGAACCATATAAATATTTAAGAAGATTATTATTTGGTATTTGAAATAATAACTGCAGCCTTAACTGATATGTGGGAATTATTAGTGAAATGTGAATTTATTTGCCACCAATAATAATTACCTATATACCAATAATAATACTAGCATTCCGCCGGCGGCTTCGCCCGCGTTTTCAAAGAAATCCCGCATAGTTCCCGTTCCCGTGAGATTTCCGGGATAAAACCTACCCTTTGTGTTAATCCAAGTTACCCTCTATATGTGTGCTAAATTTCATTGTAATCGGTTTAGTAGTATTTGCGTGAAAGAGTAACAAACACACATATAAACATCCTCACAAACTTTCGCATTTACAATATAAGTAGGATACACTAGATTAGTATTATTAGTCGATTCACATTATTTTATATCATTCATATACTATTTATTACTATCTGACTAGCATTTATTGAACCAAACATAATCTTATCTGATAAAAAACTACGGATACAATGGCACGTAGCTATTACTTATAACTAGATTAAACTAAATTGTACCTATAATCTTCTTATATATAAAAATGAATCGCAAAATGTGTTGGTAAGCGCATAACTCAAGAACGTCTGAACCGATTTCGATAATTCTTTTTTTATTATATTCCTTGAAGTACGAGGATGGTTCTTATGTAGAGAAAACGTAAATACCTATGTACCACGGGCGAAGCCGGGGCGGACCGCTAGTCTTATACAGGGTGTCCCACTGTTGGTATACTAAGCTCAAAGGAGGTTATAGTTTTGCATACGCTGAGTACGTAAAAAATACTTATAAAATTCCTGACGCATTTTTTTTTTCAAATAGATGAATTCTTAAAACTCTATGTGTATACCCATAACAAGTAACCCGCCCAACTTTGCCACCAGCATGTGAGCTATCGTTTTTAGATGATGTTTTCATAGACAAAATGCTCACATTAGAGAAGCGGTATATGCCGGCTGCGCGAAGCTAGAGAAGAAAACATGGATTTTCAGGTAAAATTTAGCACAAAATTTTTGACGTAATTTTGTTGTTTGAGTATTTTTTACGTGATCAGTGTATTCAAAACTACAAGTCCCTTCGCGCTTAGTATACCAATAGTGGGACACCCTGTATAATATAAAAATGAATCGCAAAATGTGTTGGTAAGCGCATAACTCGAGAACGGCTGAACCGATTTCGATAATTCTTTTTTTATTATATTCCTTGAAGTACGAGGATGGTTTTTATGTAGAGAAAACGTAAATATGTACCACGGGCGAAGCCGGGGCGGACCGCTAGTAAATAATATTAGCTCCAACTAATAGCTACTACTACTTAATATTATGAAGCTGAAACTGTCCGATTTGAAAAATTATTTGGGTGTTAGAGATATAGCCCATTTATTAGGCTACCATTACGCTAAGACCAACAGGAGCGGAGCCACGCGGGTAAAACCGTGAAGCGCAGCTAGTATATTATAAATGCGAAAGTAACTCTGTCTGTCCGTGTGTTTATACTAATTAAACCACTAAGCCGATTTTAATAATTCTTCGAACAAAGATCTTTTGAGACTTGACATAGACCTTGAAAGAGTTTTAAACCTGGAACGGAATTATGCATGTCTTTCTTGAAACTTAAGTAAAATATAAGAAGCTTGATAAAGTAAAAAAATGCGATAGTTTTTTTTCTTAAGCTTTCGATGGAAGATTTATTATTCATAATCTTTAAATGAACAAAAATATGTGTTATAGGTACATATTTTGACTGTACTTATTCCTAGTCATTCGTAGTAGTATTGTATTAACAATATAATAATACATATATTAAGAGTAGGAATGGTTAATTAAAAACAGTCTAAAAATAAATCATTTTATTTACAATAGCTTATAATACATCATTACCAGTCTTATTACCTGCTTTATCACTGTGTTTTACTCTTTGATTTAGTTCTATTTTTCCTAATGAGTGATATAATCTTTTTAACAGCGTATATAATAGCATAAATCACGATAGCTATAACAGCAAGGAGATCCAGGTATAGTTTCTGGTACCACGGTACTAAAAGTGCTGGTGACCTCAAGTGGGATGCACCACCGGTCAACACCACGTGTTCTACCCAATGGACAACCTCCTTGTCAGGAGTCACTGGTCTGTGATGGTATACAGTAGAAAGCTCCTTGGCTTTTAAGCCATATCTGGAAACATACACCGAAATAAATATCGAAAGCAGAGTAGAGATAGATACACGACTCAAAGTAAATATAGACCACAATTCTAAGTATATTTTAGCATGGCGTGCGTGCAAAACTAGCTGCAGTCAGATTATACCAGTAAATTTTATTTTTAAAGCTTTTCGATTATGATATTTCATATGCAGGATGTGTCTCTGTCTCGAATAATAAAAACAAAATCATTACAGTAAATTTTTCCAGAAAAATGGATGGATGGAAAAATGGATGCAATTATGAGATGGTTAAGATAATAATATATAATATGTTTTCGTATTTTAATCTTAGTAGTACACTTGGACAGACTCACCTAGGATTACTGAGCATCTCCTGGATAGCAACTTTAATGACATCAGCCACATGATATGTCATATCTACGTATATACCGAAACCTTTTTGCACTGCTCTCTTAGCATTAGTGAACTGATCAGCGAATACAGGTACTGCGATGATGGGTTTTCCAAAGTGGATAGCTTCAGTTGTTGACAGTAAACCTCCGTGAGACAAAAATATGACACAGTTTGGATGAGCTGAAAGTTAAAGGTTAAATATATCCAAATCATCACGAAAAGGAAAAATGGATGTCATCAAATCATGAAAAGTTGTACTTTTACAAGATTATTATAAAATTAATTTTTCTTAATCCTTTTAGAAAAAGGAACCAATAACCTCCAAAGGAACCAAGAACCTTACCTAGTATGCTGTGTTGTGGTGCCCATTGGACAATATGAACATTGGAAGGAGCGCCTGGGAGCTCTTCTTCAAACTTCCATAAAACTGTCTGCTTTAAGCCACCAAACATTTTCAAAAGACTCTGTTTCATTTGCTCCGGTAAAAATCTACTCTTTATGTTGCTGCCCAAACTGAAGTAAATTAAGCCGTTCTTTGAATTGTCTAGTAGTTTCTTCAAATCCTATAAATAGTGAGAAATGTAAAACGACTTAGAATGCATATGAACGTGAATTAAATGCATTACTTTTTTGAAGAAATCTTTGCTGTTAATGCAATAATATAATTGAAAGAAAGAAAGAATAATATTTTTAAATAAAGAGTAATTGTTAAAGCATTTTATTAGAAATTATCATTATTTACCTCTGGCAAAGGCTTGACTTCATGACCAATGTGATACCCGCCAACTGGTATAAAGTTTTGAGGTAGCCTTATAGCCTTTCCGACTGAAACGTGGGAATTACTCAGTACTAAAGAAGCATTGTATAATATATCCAGTGCTGGGGGAACTGGGAGACCACGCTTCTGAATAACCGGTACGAAGATTTCGTCGTAGTCTTTTTGTTGAGTTGGATGAAGGAGGCTGCAAAAATGTTCAATGTGCTCAACGTCAATAAAATGTGCTCCTTTTCTTATTCTGTCTTTGAAACATATAGCAATACCACTTATTTATCTTTCAAAAATATAAACTTAAAACTCACAAGTATTGTAGACCTAGTCCAAAGATTTGCAATCCCAGCTCCTTGGCTCGCTGCATGAAGGTAAAGGGAGGTAGAATATCGGATAATACATCTGGAGTGTAAGCAGCATTTGCAAGATCGTCAACTAAAGCTAAAATCCTCCAGTGAGGGTCAACAGAGGAAACCCAGATGAAAGGACAGTTGAATACTGCTGATAGACTGAAAAAAATTAACAAATACAACTGTCATTATAATTTTGACCTGGATTTATTTTGGGGACTAAAGCATTTCATTTTAGGTCTTCATAATCTCTACTATTAGTAACAACATTAATGAATTCATAGAAATAGATACACACTGTAATTTTTAGTTGTAGTCTTAAATTGATCCAATATCTGACTCCCTAAAATCTGTTTTAGAGAAAGTACAAAGGCCAATTGATCAATCTTACCCAGCATACATTTCGTAAAACAACCATTCTATGAGAACAACATCAAATTGCTCATTGGGATCATTTATAAGCTTTTTGACCCTTTCATTTTCCATAGTATGTACGAATAATTGCGACATTGTTGTAACAATATTCGACACATCCACATTTGACTTAGTATTGTTCAGGAGATGCTCCAAGTGATCGCGCGTACTGTCTGTGAGGGAAAAGTATTAAAATACATTGTTAAAATATTAGCAGGATTGACGTGTTTAAATTTATTTCAAACTCAAACTCAAACATTTATTTATTCAATTAGACTTCTTTTAGAAGCACTTTCGAATCGTCATTACACAATATTTGCATTACACATTAACATTTACTATTTTGTAATTTATTTAATTCAACATGGGCCATACTGTGGAAGTCGTGGGATAGATACCATAGAATGTTTGTGTTTGTGAGTAGTCGGTTTAATTATACTACATATTAACCATATTTTCATTGCAATTGTAGTCTGCATGTCTTTTTGAGAATTTTCTCAAATGATTTTTTTCTGAATATAAAAGATTTTTGCACGCCTCATAAGCGAAGCGTTGAGGTGGGTACTACTGTCGCTTCGCGCAAAACATCTGATTTTTCAAACTTAAAATGTCTTTATGTATCATACATTGCACTTGTAAGATAATACATACACACACATATTAAGAAAAAACACTATTTTTAACGTTCATGATATTTTTGATGTCATTTTTGTTATTTAAACTAGTTAAAAAACAGTTTAAAAAAGTTCTGTCTTGGACGTCCGTGTGTCTGTATGTGCGGATCCTTTTTCTTGTTAACACGATAGCGACCGAAATACTTTACTAATCGAGTCTTTTTTTTTCTCTTACGCTTGAGTATGCTCAGGAATAGAACCCTTTCATTTTTCAGGGTCTGATTCGATGTGGTTTAATTGTTATTAAATAAACAAAAATAATAATTAATAAATATTTATTAAAAAAAAAATTATGAGGCGTGCACTTTTGGATTTTCCAAATTATTTTACTACCTATACTAGATATTAAAAGAAGAATAATAATTAAAATTATGAATCAAAATTTCATAAAATTACTCTTGCACAACAATTGTTAAAGCTTCAATACATAAATGAAAAATAAAAATGAATTTAAAGTATCACTGTACCTGGGAATAAAACTTCATTGGCGCTAACATCTATTTCTCTTACATTAGGTGCAGTTTTGGCTTTTGGAAAAGCAGTAATATAGGTAATCTGAAATAAATAGTTTTGCTATAGATTACGACTACTATTTTGACTTTAAATAACTAATGTAATAAAAAATTGACTCTTTTATTTTGTACTTTCTTAGCATGACACCACTCGGGAAAATGCATACATCTGATTCACTGATCGATTTTCTTTGGGAACAAGTAAGTAATCAGTCATCATTATCTTCTGTGTCCTACCAGACCGAGACATTTTTTTTCTTCGTGAATCGAACCCAGGACCCCTCGGTTCTACGCTCACGCTTCAACCACTGTTCCAAGGAGGCGGTTAACTTTATTAACATAGTAGGTAAGGTACAAGTAAATATTATGAAGTTCGTTGCATTGTGCACTGAGACCCTTTGCGGTTATAGATTCTATTACTCATGATTGCAACATATTTTAATCTTACATCATGCAGACCCATTTACATAATGTATTTTAATGTCTTTTTATCTGCATTTATATTTACAAACGAAGGATACAGACACTAAGCTACAGTAAAAAAACATGACGTTTGAAAATTCCAATCATATGTTTTACGTAAACAACAACAATAATTAATTAATTTGATAAGTTATATTATCTTAGGTATATTACACTGTAAAAAGGATAATCTATTTAATTATCAATTATTTTTTTGAAGTGAAACTTCTTTATCGGGGTTGGAAAAAAATTTAGTGTAACATTTTTTCGTTACGCGTGACATTTTTCCATTACGCGCCATCTTTTTAGTATCCCTACCACGCGTGACTCGACGTATTTATGTAAAGTTTGAAAAATAAAGATGTTTCACTTCTTACGTGAGTACACGCACATTTTTTTTTATTAAAACGCCAAACATATCAATTATATTACTCAATACACTATAAAATAAATAAATATTGTTAAAAAAAACCCTTATTTTTTAAATTTTAGTATCGTCATGTGTACAAAGTTTGAATTAAATCTGTCCTTGTGTGTCTAAGGCGTCGGCCACACACAAACATAGGTGAAACTTATAGATAAAACCGTGTTAAAAAGTTATACCTGATGTCCAGCCTTAGCCAGAGCGTCCACCACACCATCCCCCAAGATGGAATGACTCCTGGATGGAAAAGGATACACCACCAAGATTTTGTAGCCTTCAGTGACCGCCACTAATGTGGTTATTAGTAAAAGTAGAAGATGCATGTCCTGTAGAGTTCAATAATCATATAGATACTACAATTTACTTAGTTAAAAAAACGAGCGTGTATGCCGAGCACACGTGTCAGAAGTGAAACTTCTTTGGTGAGATTCAAAGATACCAAAATCGTCACCTTACTCCATGACATGACGGTATTGCCATGACATGAACTTGAAATTTTACTCTCAACGCGCTTAATGAAGTTTCACTTCAAAAAATTAAAAAAAAAATCGGTAACTACTCATGTTTTATACCATTAAAGTATTGTGACCGTTTCTTGATAAGTATACAAAGTTTGAATCAAATCTGTCCGTATAAAGGGACTCAAAATCTAAAAAAAAACTGGCCAAATGTGGATGACCAAATCGTGAAACGTTGACGATTTAACGATCTGGCCAAACTAAATTGGCCATTTCATGAAATGAGCAACTCTACGATATGGCCACGACATAGACATATCTAGTAATCGGTAAGTACGGGAAAATCCAGCAAAAAACTCTGTACAATAACTCTGTGTAATAACTGTACCTTCTTATAATAAAGTGGAATAATAAAATATGATTTATAATATGTAGTTATTTATTTATTTATTTATAAAAAATATCTCAAACTTTACATTATCAATAATCAATTAAAATAATTATTTATAAAAGTAATCAGTCTGAAGATTGCATTTTATGATAGACTATCGAACAGCAGAACAACAATTTAATTCTCAACTCTACTTACAAATTTGCTCCACGCCGAAATAATAGAATTATTATTTTTCTAGTTTACAAAGTTTTAATATCACAAATCACAATGTTATTTACTCTACGCCGATATCAACACTAACTTTGTGAACATACAAATAATCTAAACACTTCATAATGTATTTATTAATCAAATAAAGATTGTTATTGTTGATTCATATCTGTCTAGACGCGTGCGCACACCGTCATTTATAACACTATAGTGTACTAGCATTCCGCCCGCGGCTTCGCCCGCGTTATCAAAGAAAAACCCGCAAAGTTCCCGTTCCCGTGGAATTTCCGGGATAAAACCTATCCTATGTGTTTATCCAAGTTACTATCTATATGTGTGCTAAATTTAATTGTATTCGGTCCAGTAGTATTTGCGTGAAAGTAACAAACATGCATACACATACATCCATCCTCACAACACACTTACACACATACACTTTCGCGTGTATCATATTAGTAGGATTTTATCACCAAACTATCTGTGTATTACCCACTGCACAGTGCTCCGCTCCTGTCGGTCTTAGCGTGATGATATATTATAGACTATAGCCTTCCTCTATAATATAATAAATGGGCTATCTAGCGCTGAAATAATTTAGAAAATTGGACTGGTAATTCCCTGATATTAGCGCGTTCAAACAAAAATCAGAATATAATTTAATAATAAGATAATTAATAGGTACCTACTTTAAAGCGTTATTTAGAAATTTCGGTCACGCGCTTTTAACATTTTAAATATATATTTTTTTATATAAAATATCCTTCCATTAGGAAGGAGCACACTTTTACCTTTTGATTGTCCATTAATGGACATTTCAAACAAGATTTGCAAGCAAATTAAAAGGAAGCTGCAAATGCACAACGGATAATATAGACAATTTGTTTTTTTTTATGTAGTTATTTTACATGCATTAGCGCATTTTTCAATCTTCTTTTTTTATAGTTTTCAAATACCTATTATAGTATAAACATTCTATATCATAAAAATGAATCGCTTAATGTGTTGGTAATTGGTTGGTAAGCGCGTAACTCGGGAACGGCTTAGCCGATTTCGTTAATACTTTTTTTATAATATTCCTTGATGTACGAGGATGGATCTTATGGAAAAACATTAACATTTACCACAGCCGAAGCCGGGGTGGACGCTAGTTAGTTATAATTTTTGACTCACCTAATTTTATTCCCTTTTCTTTTAATTTGATATATAAGTATTGCAACTTCGTTATACATTGATAATATTATAATCTTCTGCATTGTTTATATATAAAATTGTATATATTTTAAATTACACAATCTTAATTGAATATTTAGGGTTCCGCTGCCAAAAAAATCAATTAAGTATTATAAACCATCTATAATGTTTAATATTAAATTTAAAAATTTTAAACTTACTCTTATACCATTATTATACAAAAACAAGATAATTTTTTATCACAATTCAAATAAAAGTGCACACTCTCCATCAATATTCTTATTCCTTTATTTTAACAAATTCAATTTATATTAATTAAGACTCCCTCCTAAAATAATAATAATAGCAACATACATATACTTACGAATTTTTTACATTGAACCCTAATTAATGTTTGTAAATATCGAAAATTATTAACATAACTAGCTGATGCCCGCGACTTCGTTCGCGTGGACTTTAGACGTAAACAACTGGAGGATTTCAATTAAATTAGGTTTAACTTATAAAAGAAGAAAAGCATTATCCTTATATAAAAGAATATTAATTTTCCTACCGCGAGTTAACAATTATATCAGAAACAAAAATAACTTTTAAAATCTCTTTATGAAGTACGTTCGTTACGATCTTGCCTCTTATCTCTTCATGCCGTACCTACTCCATCAACACTCTCTCTCACTCTCACTTTGTAATTGATTTTGAATATTTGGTTGTATGCGTATTAGATACGCGCGTGACCTGGGGTAACTATAAAAAATTATTTTCATGTTCATGTTGCTCTTGCTCGTGCTCGTGCTCGTGCTAGTGCTCGTGCTCGTGCTCGTGCTCGTGCTCGTGCTCGTGCTCGTGCTCGTGCTCGTGCTCGTGCTCGTGCTCGTGCTCCTGCTCATGCTCATGCTCATGCTCATGCTCATGCTCATTCTCATTTTCGAAAATGATGTGGCAATGAGCTGTCCTCCTACCATGGGCAGGGGCTCAGGGTGGGGCAAAAATAAAAATAATTTTCATGTTCGTATTCGTGTTTATGTTCATGTTCATGTTCATGTTCATGTTCATGTTCATGTTCACGTTCACGTTCATGTTCATGTTCACGTTTATGTTGATGTTCATGGTCATGTTCGTGTTCGTGTTCGTGCTCGTGTTCGTGCTCGTGCTCGTGCTCGTGCTCGTGCTCGTGCTCGTGCTCGTGCTCATGCTCGTGCTCGTGCTCGTGCTCATGCTCATGCTCATGCTCATTCTCATTCTCATTTTCAATTATAGAATGCCTAAGCAAATGTTCGCCGTGATTACTTAGTGATAATTTTTTTTATTTATGACCCGATTGACATGAAATAAAGACTAAATGTTAAATGAAGATTACCACAATATATTAGTGAAAACCGCATCTAAATCGGATAAGCCATTTCTGAGATTAGCGTGCACAAACATACAGAGAAAAAGACAAAAAAGTTTTTAACTACAGTTTTGGGTTCGGGATCAATTTAATAATAACACCTGCTACTTTTTTTTTACATATTTTCATTGTACAGTCATCACTTTTCTACAATTTCATTATATGTATTTGATGATGATTGATGATTGATGATGATTAGGTATACGACATGAAAATATATTAATAAGTTACCAAGAAATAATCATACTGTAGATAAATACGAAACAAAAGTATTAACAGTCAATGTTTATTTTGTACTAACAACATTTGATTGAATTGATGAAAAAATGATCATTATCAACGAAGTTACCTTTTCTATAATACTTAAAACGGCTCATTTTTTTAATTATCTTCTGTTCAAATTTTGAGGGTTATGTTGGAACTTGAATCATAGTTTGACACATTATAAACTAAATAAACTACGATATAACTTTTATGCAGAAAAAACGCACATTACAATCTATGAATTTAAAGAATAAATAACAACGTACCTACTATTCATTTTATTGAGCTGATGATTACCTTTTGCCCCGGTTGCCTGGAATAGATCACTGCTAAGTGATAAGGCCGCCTAATAAATACACTGTGTTTTTGTATAAAATCGTAACATAATTTCCTTTATGTATTGTTCTATTAACACATATTTATCTTCCCAAGGTACTAAATTTTAATAAAAAAGTTGTTTTTGTTATTTATATCTAAAAAGGAACTTTTGTATTAGACAAAAATAAACATTAAATTTTTATAAGTTTTATTGAAGCTGAATGTAATGCAAATGGGCAAATATAAAAGTAAAATTATTTAAAATAAATAAATGAAACAACTACCAATCACAAAAAAACTTCCTTTTCAGTTGAAAATTGCTGGATGCTGAGTATAATAATATGTACTCTGATCCCAGTACGATCTGTAGCGCGATAGCCATAACGATAATAAAATGATCAGATAACAGTAAAGTACGAATAAAAATCATTACTTGTACAGTAGTTGTGAGTGCAAAATTTACGTTTCAAAATAACATTTTTTTCGGTACTTAAACGTAGGTAGTACTTTGATATGTGGTTGGCTACCCCTTCTCTCATTCCCGAAAAATATCTTCCAAAATTACCCAAGATTCTTCCAATGATTGAACCATACGTTGGACATTAAGTGGACATTAACTTTAGTCAACAATTGACCACGCGCAAGGTTACTAATTTCCACTACATCCTCACGCAAATCGACAATTTTCAGGTGGTGTTCTAAAATTTTTAGCAGGTAAAGTCTTCCAAAGGCGATATAATTTTATGAACATTGAATGTGTTAATAAAAAAAAATCAAAGGTTAACTGTAATTCTATTTTTAGCTACTAACAAATAAAATTTTATCCACAACTACCGTGGCCTTCTTTTCCCAACGCACCTCAAATGGGGCTTTTAATATATAGTCTTGCAAAAGTCATAAATAAAAACAAAATTTCATAATTTTCTTATTTTGTCATAACTTGACCGTAGTCAACTAAAAAAGTTACAACTTAAATTTTGTGGGAATGCAAGATGGTGAAAATTAAAAAAAGACGCAGATTTTTAAAAATGTAACCAATGAACACAATCACTGTTATCTACTATTAGATTAAACGTAATGGTGTCTTGTTTGACATCAAATAATAAACATTTACCCTCACTCGTAAAAATTTAGTATATTCACATGAAATATAAGCGCACCTGAAATGAACTCTGGGAAGATATGGGTTAAAAAGTTATGGGGTAAAAATAAATAAATAAAAAAAAAAACAACCTCACCAACATCATAATATTTAAATTATGAATTTCCAAGAAGCGTTAATATGTAAATTGATTTGATTTTAATGAAATCTCATAGATGGCGCTGTTTCAAATTTGTCTTTATACTACTAAGATTCATTTAACTGTTTCTCTGCCAAAATTACATAAATGACGTAGTTTTTATAGTGTAAAGCTAGATAATAGCATGGCTTACTCAAAAACAACATTTAAACATGAGTCTTTAGATTGTACGCGGTCGTAGCACAGAGAATACGTAAGAAAAATAAAGGTTCACAGCTCCTCCCCCGTAGGTGATAGCTTGATAATATGTAGCCTATAGCCTGACCCGACCTGTTAGTAATATTCATGCAAAATTTGAAGTAAATCCGTGCAGTACTTTCTGAGATTAGCCCGGAAATACATACAGACAAACAGACAAACAGACAAACAGACAAACAGACAAAAATTCTAAAAACTATATTTTTGGCTTCTATATCGATTATAGATCACGGTCCAAGTATTCTTTTAAAAAAATATTCAATGTACAGTTTTGACTTCGCTACGATTTTATTATATGTATAGATATAGATATATCGATTATAGATCACGGTCCAAGTATTCTTTTAAAAAAATATTCAATGTACAGTTTTGACTTCGCTACGATTTTATTATATGTATAGATAAGTATGAAAAGTATAACAATTATCGCAAAACGTATGCGGAACCAACACCTTTAAAATAGTCTCTAATTGACCGATTGTTTATAATTATACATATTATTATCTAATCAACAAATATTATCACATTTAAAATCGGTGAAACACATCTACATAATTTTACAAGAAATTTATTTATTAACATTTCTAATAAAATCATTATTTCTGTATTATTCTTAACATTTGTAATATAAAATGATATCAAAAACCACAAAATAGTTTAAGTTAATAAAATAATCGCTAATAGCTTATTATAAATGACTATTTGTTCAAACTGCCATAATGCCATTTATTGTTATACTAGCTTTCCGCCCGCGGCTTCGCCCGCTTTGTCTAAAACCTTATATACTTAAACCTTCCTCTTGATTCACTCTATCTATTACAAAAAACCGCATCAAAATCCGTTGCGTAGTTTTAAATAGGGACATAGGGACAGAAAAAGCGACTTTGTTTTATACTGTGAAGTGCTTTAATGAAAAACAAATTAAAAGGTATATTATTATATTTACAATAACTAATAATAAAAAAATGACAGTCATTACCATTGAGTTACTATGATAGAGAGCACATCGTTACACGAGTTAGAGGCAAACGTCACAAACTAAATACAAGACTAAATAGAGTGCCGGACTGTGCCCCCCGCTTGCCGCGTCTACACCAATTGTTTCTACTCTGTTCATAATGCCTTCGTGTGTGCTGGATATTATTTTAACAGTTCTTACAAACAAAGCCCGAGGAGTGACTTTTCACCAGTAAGTTCACCCACCACAGTGGCGCGGCCGTGCGCAATGTTTTTGTTTGGAATAGCCACTCTTATACGTAGTGCATAGTAACTCAATGGCCATTACTTATTCTATTACAGCAATCATTGTGTCTTTGATTTAGTTTTGTTTTTCCTAAAGTGCGATATAAGATTTAAAGCATAGATAATAGCATAAATCACTATGGTTACAACAGCAAGCAGATCTATGTACAATTTCTGATACCATGGTACTAACAGGGCTGGTGATTTCAAGTGGGGAGCACCACCAGTCTTCACCACGTGGTCTACCCAGTGAACAACCTCCTTGTCTGGAGTCACTGGTCTGTGGTGGTACACAATAGAGAGCTCTTTGGCTTTTGAACTATATCTGAAAATTAACACGGAAATTAATATCGGATGGAGGTGATCTTAGTATTATATAGAAAGATGACACATATAGTCCGGGATACATCGCCCATTTTTGCAAGTGATTACTATCAAGCTAATTTTTCGTGAGTAGCTTTATTTTGATGAGATGCCCAATAATTTAATGTACGAAACTCTCGATTGTGGTAGCTTACAGAGGTAACAAGGATAAAAAATTTTGATTTGACGGTTCTCAAATATTTATTACGCAATTTGTAGGACAATATGTCTGTTGAATTATATAAGTATTAAATAAGTGAAAATAAAAAAATCAGCTGGTTAGTAATCATTTATGATGACTTCGTTATCGATACACATTGGAAAGGGGGACTCTTTGATCAAACCATACATTTTGCAGGACAAATATTTTTCGAATAATTTAGATAATTATCTTGAGATTGAACAAAAAAAAACATTCAGTTAGTAATTAATATTTGAGAACCATCAAATCAAAATATTTTATCCTTGTTTCCTCTGGTAGCTACCACAATCGAGAGTTTTGTACATGAAATTATTGGGCATCTCATCAAAATAAAGCTACTCACGAAAAATTAGCTTGATAGTAATCACTTGCAAAAATGGGCGATGTATCCCGGACTAATATTTTTCAAGGTTTGAACCCATTTTGCAATGTCGTTTTATAAGTAAGTAGAATCTACTTTGGCCTAAATATTTAAAAACCCATAACCTAAAACCCAAGTTTATGCCCAAAAAATCCATAACGTAAGCGAAGTCCCACGTCCCCTAGTGGTGTAAGGGGCAGATGTATTATCCATTTAATCCATACATCTGTTTCACTGATCTATTTTCTTTGGGGACAAGTAGGTAATCAGCCTTCTGTATCCTGCCAGACTGAGACATTTTTTTTTCTTCGTCTCCACCGGGAATCGAACCCAGAACCCCTCGGTGCTACGCTCATGCGTCAACCACTGTACCAAGGAGGCGGTCTATAATTAATAACGTAAGTAATAACTGCTAATCATAGGAAAGATGATAAAAAATTAAATTATGTAAATACTGTATTAACAAAGATCCATCTATCTATTTAAAATTTATCATGACCATCTTACAAATAGTTAGAAAAAATGTGTGCGTGTACTAGTGTACAAACGTAAGAAGTGAAACTTCTTTATGAACTTATTTTTCAAATAAAATTACTATATGCAACTTTACAGAAATACGTCGAATCACGCGTGGTAGGGATAAGAACAAGATGGCGCGTAACGGAAAAATGTCACACGTAACGAAAAAATGTTACACTAAATTTTTTTCCAACCCCGATAAAGAAGTTGCACTTCAACAAACTCACCTAGGATTACTTAATATCTCTTGAATAGCAGCTTTGATATCATCAGCTAAATCATATGAGAGATCAACGTGAATACCGAAACCTTTTTGCACCGCTCTCTTAGCATTAGTAAACTGGTCAGCGAATACTGGTACTGCGATGATGGGTTTTCCAAAATGGATAGTTTCAGTTGTAGAGAGTAAGCCTCCGTGAGTTAAAAATATCACACAGTTTGGATGAGCTGAAAAATTAAGAAGAATCATTTAATTTTAGAAAAATGTTTTAGTTATGGTATTCCGTGAGTACAATAGTTACGCGATAAGACAATTTACCAAAACAACTTTACTACATTTGGTAATTTTATTATGAGTTATCGTTAAAACTTAGGAATATTATTAGTATGTATGTAACTTTTTTATATTTTTGTTGAACAAAAAACGTAAAAAAAAACTTAATTTACCACTATGAACAAGCTACGTTATGATTTATATTGCTTGTTTTCATTCATGTAGGTAGAACATAAAACCTAACTTAATTTGAAAACTTACCTAGTATGCTATGTTGTGGTGCCCATTGAACAATATGAACATTGGGCGGTGTGCCTGGCAATTCTTCTTCAAACTTCCACAACACCGTCTGCTTTAGGCCACCAAACATTTTTAAAAGACTCTGTTTTATTTCCTCTGGTAAAAATTTACTCTTTATATTACTGCCCAAACTGAAGAAAATTAGGCCATCCTTTGCATTGTCCAGTAGTTTCTTCAAATCCTAAAAGTATTGATAAATAATTTATTACTGACTATTATTATATGAAAATTAAACTGATTGAATTTTAATGATATACTTATTTTCTTTTAAATTGAAATAACAAATGAACGTTAATTTAACTTTTCTAATCACATTTAACAAACAAATTTTCATTGAACATCATTCACAATCATTGCAAGGTGGTCAGAACAAACTATTGTTATTACCCAGATTCAAATTACCTCTGGCAAAGGCTTGACTTCTCGTCCAATGTGATACCCACCAACTGGTATAAAGTTTTGAGGCAGTCTTGTAGACTTTCCAACAGAAGGGTGGGAATTGCTTAGGACTAAAGAAGCATTGTATATCAAATCCTGCAAAGCAGGTACCGGGAGACTACGCTTCTGAATAACCGGTACGAAGATTTCGTTGTAGTCTTTTTGCTGAGTGCTAAGGAGGCTGAAAAATAATGTTAATCGTTATTTACGTTATCGTATTTGCCTAAAACTTTAATTCATAGTTTAGAACACTTTAAGTAGAAACATTTTGTAAATCTCACAATAGATTCTACAACTAAAGCAAAAAACTTACAAGTATTGTAGACCTAGTCCTAAGATTTGGAATCCCAATTCCTTCGCTCGCTGCAGGAACGAAAATGGAGGTAAAATTTCTGATAGCATATCTGGAGTGTAAGCAGGGTTTGCGATATCATCCACCAGAGCTAACATCCTCCAGTGAGGGTCAACAGGGGAAACCCAGATGAAAGGACAGTTGAATACTGCTGATAGACTGAAAATAAAAAAAAATCCTCAAGTATCGGCTAATGTTGGCTTAGATTAATATTGCGCAAAGAAATCTACTTTATAAAAATAATCATCATCATCATCAGACCATATGCTTTCCCACTGCTGGGACACGGGCCTCCCATGAGAAACATAAATCTAACCATTGCGAAATAGACTGTACTTTTATTAAGATTAAGATTAAGATATTATAATAAGAGCGTGTGTTCCGAGCACACGTGTCAGAAGTGAAACTTCTTTGGCAAGATTCAAAGATCCCAAAATATTCGCTTTAATCCATGACAAGACTATATTGCATTGCCAGTTGTCACGTCGTTGAAATTTTACTCTCCACATGTCTAAAGAAGTTTCACTTCAAAAAGAATATTCTTTTCTCACCCAGCATACACCTCATTAAATAACCATTCAACTATAACAACATCGAATTGCTCATTTGGATCATTAATGAGCTTTTTGACTTCTTTATCTTCCATTGTGTGTCTGAACATTTCAGATGGCAATGTGACAAAGGTGGAGAACTTGAAATTAACTGGAGTTTTGTTCAACCGGCTCTCCAAGTAATCGCGTGTATTGTCTGGAAAAACGAAAAGAAGCATTGAAATCAACTCTGTTTTTTAAGCTATTGCATAGCTACTATCACGGGCCTTGAACGCGAGGACCGATTCCAGAAATTCCGTAACGAAAAACCTCACGCTCCCCACTCCGACGGACACGGAGGTGTGGCTTGAAGGCATAGCATGCAATAGCTTTACCGCGGCAGTCCCCGAGTGCCACACGTCTTTTTTTTAATTGCAGTTTCTCTTTCTATGTCCTGCTTTATTTTGTGGTTCGTTTTCATATACGACAGTATCTACCTACCTAATAGTACATTACACTTAGATAATACCTAAATTAGTAATAGCTTAAAAATTGTACTTTAAACCGATGTGTCCCATTAAAACTATCACATGGCACATTTTCGTAATTGTGATGTAAATTCTAGCTTCATCTACTATCAGTGATGTAGACTAATTATAATATAAAATTATTCTGACTAACAATAATATCAGAGTTAGAAGTTACCTGGGAATAAAGCTTGAATGCTGCTTACATCTAATTTTCTGACGCCAGGTGCCGTTTTCGCCTTTGGAAATGCAGTAATATAAGTAACCTGGAACAAGAATATTTTTGGTAAACATAATAGCCTTAATTTAAATCTATACACAACAAATTTAGTTAAATTATCTACTTAGCATCAATCACATCATCGTTATGACAATGTTCTTTTGATCATAAGTAAACTTAGAACAAATCTTTCCTTTTTATGATATTGTTCGTTATTTTGAACACATTTGTTTACGTGAGTAACATTGTTACCATATTGTTACTCATGTTAATAATCTTAAGTTACAAATTACAATGCTCTACATTAAGGACTAGCTGTGCCCCTAGGTTTTACCCTAATTTCTCCGCTTCTGTTGGTTTAAGCGTGATGATATATAGGCCTTCCTCGATAAATGCGAATGTTAATACCGAAATAATTTGTCGAATTGGACCATAGTTTCTGAAATTATCGCATTCAAACAAACAAACTCTTCCGCTTTATAATATTCGTATATGATTTACCTGATGTCCAGCCTTAGACAAAGAGTTAACCACTCCATCCCCCAAGATAGAATGACTCCTGAATGGAAAAGGGAACACAACCAAGGCTTTGTAGGCTTCACTGAACGCCACCAGTGTCAAAAGCAGAAATAGGCGATGCATGTTCTGTAAGTAAAACAATCTTATAAAATGCCAGAATTTTAGACGTAGAAATTAATGCTAGGCTATTACCTAAAGTTTACGGTAACTACCATGTTTAATGTTGAAAAATATTATAAAGTTGAACAATATTATTAAACACCTTAATTTAACATAGAAATTAATGTTAGTAGATGTTAGTCTAACGAACTGTGGAACTTTAAAAAATTAACTAAAAAAAATTAATCATCAGCACTAAGTAGTGTTAATTTTAAGTACTTTCCAATTCTTCCCGCTTTAGGCATGGGAACTGGAATTTCTTGAGGGAAACTCAATATTCCTTGTATAAAGATTTTATTTTCAACACCAACGCCCCATTTTTTACAAAGGTTTCTTTATGAGTCAAAAAATACATTCTACCCGGCCAATAAATAATAAGTAAAAATGACAATCCATGTCGGTGCGCGCGCGATTGCTATTATAAATTAACAGGCGTAGACACCAATTACTATCCAATCTACATGGAATCTAAAGGACTACTATTTATCTGGGTTCGTATCTTTACAAGCCTTTAACTATTATATCTCCAATCCCAATTTGCCGATAGCTAAACTAACTTTGTATGATGCATATTTTTCTGGATATTGGCAGTATTGAATATTAGTCTTTTAGTATGTTTGAAGCAGAGTTTTAAATTTCCTCTTCTCTACTAAATCTAGGATGTTTTAATTAATTAAGTGTTAAGAAAAAATTAAGATAATATTATATAGTGGAAATCAGACGTAATCAGCTTCTGGGATAAGTCCCAATATCAACTACACAATGAAGTCAACTATCACCCTGGGAATTTTCACCAAAATCGATTCAGTGTTTCCGAACATGTAAAATTAACTTACCTTATTTTATTTTTGTTTATTTTTATGAAACTATATTATCACCACTTCTTGACAACACCGAATATTATAATCTACTTTCATCATTTTATATATATATATCCGTCGTAGCTAAGTGGTTGAATCAGGCGTTTACTTGATAACCTAGGTTCTTTATTAAATGTCCGAATAATTGCTGCCTGAATGATATCCGGCCTTTTAATGAAACAGAATTATAATATGAATACCTTGAGCTTTAGCCAGTTTGTTTATTAAATGCTAAATTACATACACCTATCAAGCAGTTATTTCACTTTATATTCATTTAATATAGGTAACTTATTCCTGCTAAAACATATATTTTATCGTCAATGAAACGTAGAAATTTGTTCAACAAATGCAATTTTATTTTTATATATTTTAACAGCGGCATTCTTGGAAGAACCTAGCTTATTAACGAAACGCCTGTTTTGATCAGTTGACTAAGACACAAAACATTTTACACTATCTCAATAAAAATATCTGAAACATCAATATATCGCTAAATGACAATGCATTTCAGGGTTCCGTATACAATAATATGATTACCTATCTGTTTTTGACGGAAAATAATTCACATTTGCTGGCGGAATTCGCTTCGGAATCTCACCACCACCACATTTATTGGGAACAATTTTTATAAAATCTGTCTTTACTTACTTACCATCAAAGTTATACCAACGTCATACCAACAAAGACTCTTAATAATGTTAATCATTTACATCTATTTACATTTTTAAGCTATTGCATAGCTTTTATCGCGGGCGAATCGAATCCAGAAATTCCGTAACGAAAAAACCTCACGCTCCCCACTCCGACGGACACGGAGGTGTGGCTTGAAGGCATAGCATGCAATCTTTGATCTAAGCATGCAATAGCTTTACCGCGGCAGTCCCCGAGTGCCACACGTCTTTTTTTATTATCAATCGATCACATGAATCATTCTAACGGCCATATAGGCTTTTTTACTTCTAGGATTTCAATAAAAAATTTCAACTGAGGAACTCCAAAATGACTAGCGAAAGTTTATTTATTTGTGTCGAAAATAAATACGCTGTATCTAGGTACTCGTATCTATTATATAAACTTGTTGCTATTGTTATAATATTATGATTCATACGATGTAATTGAATCAAATTATGACTTGCTTTAATTCTGTTTATGTCTTCGAGTATTTTTTATCAATGATTAAGCACACATGCACTCTCCAAGATACAAGGTTCAAATGATATTGATTTAAATTCTCCCTCTTCACAATGGGCAGCGTTGGGGCGTTGGCCCAACAAATGATCGTCGATGTTTGCCGCCAATACGGTGATTGAAAAATCATTTACAGTGACGGCCGATCATAGACATTTAGACCCTCTCCTATCGTTATTGCCTCTACCCATTGTGAAGAGGGCCCATAAGACCTAATTCATCTTCAAGTTATAAGTTACTAGTGGTCCACCCCGGCTCCGCCCGTGGTACATATTTCGTAATAAAAGGTAGCCTATGTTCTTTCTCAGGGTCTAAAGATTGTCTGTGCCAAATTTCATCAAAATCCGTTAAGAGATTTATGCGTGAAAACAATACATACATACATACATAATTACAAACTTTTCCTCTTTATAATATTAGTATTATAGATAACCTACCTGTATAGACTTCTATCATCTAATTCAATGGCTTCACTATCGTATATAAGGTATTTGCTAATCTAGACTATAAATTTTAATCTATCTATGTGCCAAATTTCATACAGATTAGATGAACTATTTCTGCGTGAAGCAGTAACATATATTGTAACGTAAATTTATACACGTAAGATTTTATGATGAGAAAGTCCTCATAGGTAATTTGATTGATCTTTCACACAAATATATGAACCCTACTACTAGGGTTGAATTTATGAACACATCAATAATCAATACAAAACAGTCTATAATGGAAATTAATGAGCAATTACCTAAAATAATCACAATTTTTTTACTCAGATAAATAAATTTTATATTTACTGACAGTTTCCTCTTTCGCTTTACCCTGGTATCACTATTCTCAAAAATCTATCTACTTACTAAATTTCAGGAAAATGCGGTGAGAAAAGTATCTATGTAGATACAGAGCATGATCAAAGACTTAAAAACACAGAGACCATTCTATCCAGTATAATCTTGGTATAACCTTTAGGTATACCTAATCAAATTTCCCCAAAATATTTCAAGTGGCACTTATCTATTGAAATATAATTAAATTCAGGGTTTATTAATTCGCTATCTCAAGTGGTAGATTACTCCCGTAAAATTAACTTTTTCAGTATAAAAAGGCATATTCGAATTGGATAAACTTACTTCAGTTTTAATCCGGACAGTTCATCAGTTTGATCTAAAAATGAAAGGATTTTTTATACTGTGCTGCATTTTGGTACTGGCTCTTTGTAAGCCAGCCGTGAGTTACCCGCGTCCTTTGAGTAAGTAAATTATTATAGATAGTCATACCACAGACTAATAATAATATACTACGTATACAATTATCATACCGCACGCTGAGAACGAAAGTGACCTAACTCAAAATTTTGCAAAAATGAGTTATACTCATAAAATGACTCAGAATAAGGTATTCTATCATTTAATAAATCAAAAACTATCCTATGTCACCTAGAAACCGAAAAACACGTATGTTGCGTCTCTTTATAATTTGCGTATTTTAAACGTCCCTCCGCTAAAATAGTGACCGTTTTAGTATTATGTCGGCACGGTGATTACATTTCTTAGTTTTAAAGTGATTTAATCCTGATTGCGGCGTTTTTTTACCGAAAGTTAAGTAAATATTTTGTCAATGTTCTAATCCTAACAAGACCGTTATTCGTATTAGGTCACTTTTGTACTAAAATGCAGTTTATGAATTGTGACTTAAATCATATTAAGTCATTTTTGTATTATCAACTATTCTAAAGGTAACGACATATTTCTCGTTATGCCTGTACTTTATTAAATGCTTTCTTTGTTTAAGTGTATTATGTATAAATAGGCCGTTTTAATAATATTTTGATAAGTTAATTTTATGGCGTATTAAAGTTTATGTCGTTGTTTCAATAATAATTTGTTTAAATATTTATGTTTAGGTCATTATATGAAGAGATTAAAGATGATTTTATATTACAAATGGTTCAAGAAAATGAAAAAGAAAACGAAAAATTCATACCCAAAAAGTTATCATGAAATACAAGAGTTTCCTCGCTGAGTGATCATCATCATCTGAGGCTCTACAGCTGCTAGTGGGCCTTGGCCTGGTCCAGTATTTTCTTCCAGATCTCTCGGTCCTTTGTCTGAGTTCTCCAGATTTTCACAGCAATCATTAGATGCCATCCAACCATCGGAGCTTCGGCCCATCTGGTTTTCCATAGAGAAGACGCAGAGGTGCCTTCTTGTCGTCCATACGTGCCTCGTATCCGGCCCAGCGTAAACGGCCTAGTTTTATGGTCTATAAGACATTCGGCTCCTCGTACATTTCATAAAGCTCATGGTTATACCGCGTTCTCCAATGTCTATTTTCCAGCACAGCACCGAAAATCCGTCTAAGGATTTTTCGCTCGAACACCAGCAGGCAATCCTCATTTTTTTGCTCAGGACCCAACTTTCGGACCCGTATGTTAGTACTGGTCTTAGTAGGGTCTTTTATAGCAGTACCTTTATGTTTCGGGATAGCAGTTTCGATCAAAAATATCTTAGAAGGCCGAATCAGACATAATTCGTTTACATATTTCTGCAGATATTTCGTTCTGGTTTGTTATTAATTATGCCAGGTACACAAAGTCACGTACAGCCACGAACTTGACTTGTAGACCGAGCTTTTGGGCAGTTTGGTCTATAGCAAGATATGCGTTAACAGCAGTAGAGGATCACTGCTGGTAGCGTCCTCCTGATCCAGGTCTAAATCATTCGCGTATCTCAGTATTTGTATCTATTCGAAAAATAAAGTGCCCGATGTCTCAATTTCTGGAATCTCGGATGCATTTTTCTAAGGCTATGTTAATCAGAAGGCTGGAGAGCGCATCACCCTGCCTAAGGCCTTCCATTGCCCTAAAAGGTTGCAAGATACTGAATGGATCCGAACGACGCTTTTTTATTTTTTTAACGTCATTGCTGTAAGTGACACCAATTGTGGTGGAATGCCGATCTCAGTCAACGCTTGGTACAGGAAATTTCGGTGAACATTGTCGTATGCAGCTTTAAAATTCACGAAAATAATATGGTGTGTTATGACATTGAACTCAAGTGTTTCAAAATCTGATCAGTAGTCGAACGGTTAGGGCCCCAAGCGTACTGGTAGTCGCCTAGTTTGTCTTCTGTGTATGGAGATATTCTATTGAAAAGGACATAGGCGAAGATTTTATATGCCGTGTTTAAAAGAGATATACCGTGATAATTCTGGCAATCAAATATGTCATCTTTCTTGTGCTGTACACACCGCTGTAATATATACCCTATGTTACTGCGATGTTCCACTCATCGGGCGTATTAGATTATTTTAGAAAAACTTAACTATAATTTTTCTTATGTCATTGTTGTGGCAACCCTGTACTTAGTCTGTGGTTCATGTACCTATGCAATGTGTTAGAAAGAATAAAGAAAAGTTAACAGGGCGTCGTTTCAGACTACCACACCTGGACTATCAGCTCATAAAATTTCTCCTTAAAGCTATTATTTCAGCATATTTAAGCAATTCCACAGAGATGTAATCAGTTCCTGGTGGCTTATGATTTTTGAGTTTCCTAATGGCCAATCTAACTTCGTCTATTTGTAGGCAGCGAGATATCTGGGATGTTAGTATAATTTTGTATGGCAGAAGGTGTTTCAGCAGTTTCTGTGCTATTTAGCAGTTCTTGGAAGTACTAATTCCATCTTTTAATAATATCGTTCTTACTATTTAGTAGCTCACTATCTTTACTTTTACAAGCTGAGGTAGGCTGAGGGTTTGAAATCTTTCTTACCTCTATTAGTTTGGCTGTAAAAGTTTCTCGAGTCCTTCGTTGAGAAACTTTTAGCAATCTCTTCAAGTTGACATCAACACATTTCTTCTTCTTTCTCTTGTGTAGTTATTTTTTTTCCTTCGTCGCGCTTTATGCTCTCTCTCGTCTGCAAGTGTAGGTCTGCTGTAACGATAGGTATGCTTCATTCTTTTCGTTAGTAACCTTTTGGCATTCGGCCACTTGTTTCTGCATCGTATCTCATTACCTAGATTTTCACTCGCAGCTGTTAGTAGAATTTTACTTAGTACTTCCCAGGATCTTACTTGCGTTTTGTTCGCTATTTATCTATCTGCTCTGAGCAAAAATTTTTATATAAACTTTCACTTTAAGAGGTGCGAAATAAATCTATACCTACTACATAGTATAAAACAAAGTCGCTTTTTCTGTTCCTATGTCCCTTTGTATGCTTAAATCTTTAAAACTACTGAACGGATTTTGATGCGGTTTTTTTTAGTACATAGAGTGATTAAATAGGAAAGTTTTAGTGTATAATTTATTAGGTTTGAATCAAAGTAGGCGAAGCCGCGGGCGGTAAGCTAGTAATATTATAAAGAGGAAAGGTTTGTATGTATGTATGGTTTTCACGCATAAACTACTGAACGGATTTTGATGAAATTTGGCACAGATAATCTTTAGACATTGATAAAGAACATAGACTACCTTTTATTGCGAAATATGTACCACGGGCGGAGCCGGGGCGGACCGCTAGTTCCTAACTAAAACTGCACTTTTGTATTACTTTTTTTAATTAATTATACTGAAGTATAATTTTTTGTTGATTAATAATACCAATATTAGAGTTGATTGCCCATAGGTATTAAGTAAATAGTAAAAATGAGTCTTTTAACAAACAATAAATATAATTTCTTAGTTAACATTTGGTTTCATTAGACTACTTCCCATTAATATTTTAATACTAAGATGACATAATTCAGGTTACGTCCAAATGCATGCATAGAACAAAAATACTAAAGTGACTCATTCCCAAACTAGTCAAAGATGATTTACAAGTTTTCAGTACTAAAGTGACCCAATATCTAATGGTAATTTTTAAAAAAAGATAAAAAATATTTAAATTTAATTTAATTTATTTTTTATGGATTGTATGGGTGGACAATATCCTCTAAAATGATATCAGACTTTAATATCTTATATAACTTTGCATGCGAACAAATTATGACATGATTTGTAAATAGTTCTGTAAATTACGAACACTTTTTTGATGATTCCCAAAAAACACGAATTTCGTATTAGGTCACTTTCGTTCTCAGCGTGCGATACCTATAATTCTCCTACGAAGTTCGCATTAACTGTAAATACTATAAGCTTTGAAGATTGAAACTACATTGACTATGATTGTAATGTGGAAATTACAATTTAATGTTTAATTAAGCACCAAAATGGCCATGGGACTTTTATTAACCTTTAGTGCCTAATCTAATTTCGCATGGTCTACGAAAGAAAGTCGAGTATTCGCATGGTCTACGAGCAATTCATTGGTCCTGAATTTGTCTAAGACAAAGTTTATGATCATAGGCAGTCCTAAGGCTTTAGAAATATCTGAGCACTATAACCCGCAAGTAGCTGTGAATAATCATATAATAGAACGCGTACGCGAAACACGTAACTTGGGAGTAGTATTTGACGAGAATCTTAGATTCGAAAAACACATAAATAATGTTATTTCTAATTCTTTTTATAGATTAAAAGTATTATACAAGATAAGAAAATATCTAGATTTAAAGTTGCGTATTCGTCTGTGCGATGCCCTTGTCTTATCTAAATTTAATTTTTCTGACACTGTATACGGACCCAGACTGCTGGCTCGAACTAATACTGCTATACAGAGAGTGCAGAATGCCTGTGCGCGGTTTTGTTGGTATATTCCGCCCAGAAGCCATGTCAGTCCTTATCTGAGAGATGCCAATATCTTGAATATGGACGGACGTAGGAAACTACACTTTGCCACTTTGTTGTTTGGAATAATTCATAAAAAAATACCACTGTATCTGTACAACAAGTTGGCATGGTTGGGACAACGTAGTGAAATCAACTATGGTACAAGATTCGCCAGCGTAAAACTTTCAGTTCCGAAGCATCACACCGCAGCCTTTAGAGGTGGATTCACTTACCGGGCCACAAAGTGCTGGAACGATCTCCCTCCGCCTCTGTCTAAATTAACATCAGTCAGTAGCTTTCGTTTCAAGTATCGAAACTACCTTCTAAATTCTACGAATCAGCCTTAGTACCCGTTGTAGTGTCTATCACCATATTTCATCACTAATAATATTGTAAGTATAGTAAGTATTTATAGTTAATATGTATATCTATTTTTTAATCTACTGTATTATTGAATCCTATATAGTTCTTACTTATTTATATGTTTTACGTTTATTTTATTTATATACCTACGCACCGACCCACCCACACACACCCACGCATACACATACACACACACACACACACACACACACACGCACACACACACACACTTACTCACTCACGCACACACATCACACAGGCTGTAACTCCGACTGTCAATAGGGGTTTCTGAAAATCAGTGCTGCTAGTTGACTCAAAAGTCACTGCAGCTTTATACTGAGAAGCCCCTTTTGATAACAGACGTTGCCGCACAGTACCTGTCTAATTTTTAGGTTGTAAGTTTTTGATTGTGTAATATTTTGTTTTAGTTTTAAGTTTTTTTACCATGTTTTTGTTCTTACTTTATTTTTATTTTTTCTGTTTCTGTGTGGCTTGTATACTTTTTCGTTTGTTATCAATAAATGTTTTATTTATTTTTTTATTTAATTTATGTACTTAGTATAAAAACTTAATTTTAGCTGTTTATAAAATAATAAATTCCTTAACTACTTAAATTTCTTAAAATTGTTTAATTTCCATAGCTTCTAGTCGTTGCGTTAACATGTGGGATGAAGGATGTGCCAATGGCCAACTACCGGGATCAGGTATGTCCTTATTTATTTTTTAAGTTTACGCAGTAGGTATATATGTATGTACTTACTTAGATTATAGATTTTTTTGTATTTTTCTGTTATTACTTCGTATATTGTTTTCCACTTTTCCATAGTTGTACAGTTTATTCATGAAATAAAGCAGTTGGTACCTATATTAGTAACTAAGTATGTACATACTTAGGTTAAGGCGTGATCGCGGGCTTTAACTCGTTAATGAATTGCTTTTATTCTTATTTCAATCTACCTTTTAAGTTTACTTTTAAGACTAAGTTTTAGAGAATCGAAGAAACAATTTTGGAAACTCCTATTCATCATTATTTTCACATACAATCGACTTCCCATTTCCCAATAGGACTTTGTCATATATAGATTATTTTAGTCATGGACGTATAAAAAAAGACGGACGCCGTATTACGAACAAACAACGTGAAGCCACCATAGTAAGCTAGCGATCGTGTAAAGACAATAAACACGCACACACTCTCACCATAGTAAGCTAGTCGGCCGCCCTTACCTCGTGAACTACCGACTGATTAACTGCATCACTGTTTCACAAAAAATATTTAAAATGCCGTCTTGCGTGGTTAAATGGTGTCGCAACAGTGCAATTTTAAATAACAAAACACAAGGGATTACATTCCACAGGGAAGCAAGTTATTTCTTTTATGTTTTAATTACAAAATTATTACGACAAAATTTATAGAAAAAAATACAGCCGCCATTGTCATCACGACAGCTGTTGCCATGGCAACATGGCACACACACACGGATGTTTCGCCGCCATTACTAGGCTTCACTCAATGTTTAGGCGATATACCGTCCGTCTTTTTTTATACGTCCATGATTTTAGTGTAGGTATTTATTTCTTTATTCATATGTTTATTGTTACACATTTTCAGGGGATGATGACGACTACCTAAACGGAGGTTTCAACCCCGGTAAGCGATGTATCAACATGTGGGATGAAGGCTGTGTTAATGGACAACTTAATGGAGCTGGTAAGTGAAAAACTTGTTCTATTATATATTTAGTAGTTAGGTACTTATAATAGCTGCATAAAAGTAAACATTAGAAAAAAATATATAATTGTGCTAAAGTGCGAGCACAAAAACTATGGTCAAAGTAGGTATAAGTTGTACCTTTAGTCTTTGGTTAAAGAATTCGTATCGTGATTGAGAGCATTTTTTATTTTGTGATAATCAATCTATTTGAAATGCTCTCAACGACGTTAGGAACATTTTGACGATAGTTTTTATGCTCGCCCTCCTCACTCCTGATCAAGTCATCAAAACCCTTTTTTTTCTTTAAATATTCCACGATACTGGGTTCGAATAGGTTTAAAAGGTGGGCTTTTGAATTTTGATACTATAATACAATAAAATACTATATTAGATACCTACCTATTTATTACACTTAATGTAGTTTAATTCTGGAACTTAGACCAATAGGTATATAGGTAAATTTAAAATACGAGACCCTGACTAATACGTAGGTCCTTTTTATATTCTTGAATCATCGAGATTTTATTGGATTTTAATGATATTAGATAATCGATATAAGCAGGTACAACGGCGTTATCAAACGTGATATTATTGTAACTATTATTATACATAGTTGGTATGTTTTTTCTTTGTTAGATAATATATAAATAAATAGTCAAGTCGCATTGTCATCATGATATGGAAAATAAGTTATTACCAATATTTGTACGTTAAAATCTAACATATAAATCGAATATTTGCACTAACATTTCCAATTTTAGACCAAATATTTGTTTGCCAAGCAATTTTCAAATCGCTAAAGCTAGGTACAACTAATATAATACAATAACAAAAAATGTTAAATCAAGCTATTGGAGGAAATTATAAAAAGACTAGATTTCCGCCCGCGGCTTCGCCCGCGTATGCAAAAGAAAACCCGCATAGTTCCCGTTCCCGTGGGATTTCCGGGATAAAAACTATCCTATGTGTTAATCCAAGTTACCTTCTATATGTGTGCTAAATTTCATTGTAATCGGTTCAGTAGTTTTTACGTGAAAGAGTAACAAACATCCATACATCCATACATCCATACAACCGTACATCCTTACAAACTTTCGCCTTTATAATACATAGTATTAGATGGATGTAGATGGATGTAATTCACCTTCGAAACGTCGTTGGCATGAAATTACATAAATTAATTCCTTTTTAAGTCTATTAGAAAGCCTTAAACTAACTCAAATATTTTCAGGTGGCGATGATGATTATCTTAACGGAGGATTCAATCCTGGAAAAAGATCCCTGGAAGCATTAATCGCAAAATTAATGAAAGCACGTCATTATTAATTCATAACCATTTTTGGACCATTTTTCCACTACAAAATATCATATAAGAACCTACATTTTGAATATGCAATAAATCTTTATTACGACTACTTTTTATTTTGTCTACCTCGCGTTAAACCTAAAATAATTATTATCAATGCAAATACATATTTAGATATTATATAGGTACCTATCTATTGATCTACTTGCTTTCAAAGGTATACATTGGATTGTGTGATATTTAAATCTCATAGGTATATAGTTTTCCCTGAATTCCATCACAACCAATAGTTATTCATTGGTACTTGGATGATTGCAACATGCAAGCAAGAACAATAATAATTTATCAGCTCTGATAATGATTAGGGCTGACATTTAATATTTATTATGAGGAATATTCCTATTGCTATAAAAACGGATAGGTATTTCCCACATATAATG
Organism: Colias eurytheme; assembly: GCF_061535395.1. Classification (NCBI taxonomy): domain Eukaryota; kingdom Metazoa; phylum Arthropoda; class Insecta; order Lepidoptera; family Pieridae; genus Colias; species Colias eurytheme. The sequence continues at coordinate 2,310,114 of NC_142999.1, read as the reverse complement.
TGTTAATGAGCACAATTTTATCGATCTATGGACTGTGTAGTAATTTTTGAAGTGAAACTCTATATCGGGGTTGGAAAAAAATTTAGTGTAACATTTTTTCGTTAAGTGTGACATTTTTCCGTTACTCGCCATCTTTTTCTTATCCCTACCACGCGTGATTCGACGTATTTCTGTAAAGTTGCATATAGTAAATTATTTTTTGAAAAATAAGGTCATAAAGAAGTTTCACTTCTTACGTGTGTACACGCACACATTTTTTTTTTACCAGCACGAGTGATCTTTATACAGGTTCTCACATTAACTACTCAATAACCGAATTCTGAGAAAAACGTCTCATATATTTTTTAACTCTGTTCTTAATATAAAGCGTTTAAAAATAAGCTATCATCAGAACTGAAAACCCTCCAATAATACAGTCCTGAAGAGAAAAAAAATGTTAAAATTATTATGTAGGTAACTAACTATGTAGTTAGTTAGTTTTCCAGAAAGCTGTAAAATTGTTTAAAAAAGTGAAGTCCCGTGTCCCCTGGTGGGGTAAGGGACAGATGCATTATCCATACATCTGTTTCACTGATCGATTTTCTTTAGGGACAAGTAGGTGATCAGCCTTCTGTGTCCTGCCAGACTGAGACATTTTTTGTTCTTCGTCTCCGATGGGAATCGAACCCAGGACCCCTCGGTTCTACGCTCATGTGTAACTCACTGTACCAAGGAGCCGGTCATGTACAATGGTTTGCTATAGGTTGTATACGTAGTATATTATTATTAGTCTGTGCTATAGGTCATTTTAGTAAATTTTATAATGGTGCACTAAAACAATAAAATAAGACGCAGACTTGCCTATCCTTGTAATCAATGGACATACCCAAAGCGATAAGAGATATTATAAGTACCAGATTAGATTTCTTTTCCTTAGAATCCAAAAAAGGTAAATAAAAAGATGACTAACTATAATCATAACTTTATTAAAACTACAATACATGAAACTGTGCATTTGCACTGACTTAAACCAATGTACAAAAATATTTATTTTTTCCCACATGGCAATTCTCAATTGCTTCAAAACATCATATTTATAAATCTATCTACTAAAACTATAAATTATATACAATAATATGTATTCTAGGTAGAAATTAGCAATGGACGACAGGTCAAGGCAATTATCATTTATCATTATTTCTTGGCAAGTTTTTATTAAGTCTTAGTATCAGTATTAAGAATAAAAGGCATTTAATTTGTTATAGATGCATACATAAACAATACTTTCATACATTTTGCACTTTTAAATGATATTTATTTTTAAAAATTTAACCCTAGAAAAAATATTATGACCTTTTAAATTGACTTTGTAAGTATTAACACATATTTTAAAACTTATTCCTATTCTTTGTTAAAAGTGCTGATTTAATTTTAGAAATATTCATTCATAGTTATATTATTATATTTTCAATTCTAAACAAAACTTCTGATCGTAATCAAAATAATTGAAGTGAAACTTCTTTATCGGGGTTAGAAAAAATTTAGTGTAACATTTTTTCGTTACGCGTGACATTTTTCCGTTACGCGCCATCTTTTTCTTATCCCTACCACGCGTGATTCAACGTATTTCTGTAAAGTTGCATATAGTAAATTATATTTTGAAAAATAAGGTCATAAAGAAGTTTCACTTCTTACGTGTGTACACGCACACATCTTTTATGTTACAATAAACTCAACATAGAATTTCTCTAATTGCTCAAAACTTTATGCAATCATCTTATGAAATGTATAACTCAAAGTATGTAAAATATACCAGACACAAATCTATATAAGTAATAAATACTCTTTGAGTTTAGTTTACATATATGTATTTAGTTTTAGTTTAGATATTATTACTTTTTTTCAATCAGTTTAAACCATTTTTTAAAGTAATCTTATATCATAAGGCACTCTATCTAAGGGCAAATTTCAATTGATTCTGAACATAGCATGAAACAATTTCATAATTGAACAATAAAAATTAGATTATACTATAGCAAAGTGCAAATACATGTATAAATTGGCAATAATATTAAGCGGTGGGATTTATTCAACCCTCATAGGCAAAAGTTATCAAACACACTAAAAATAATGAGAAACGGCAACAAGTATTAAAAAGCATTGCATTGTAACTACCCTGATAATATATTAACACATTTAAATCAATTAGAAACTATTTTTTAAACATACACAAATACAGTTCCCTTTATATTTCATGTTTTTTTTTTTGTACAATCAAAACAGATTTTTTTTATTATGAATTATTGTCATGGTGTACATGATGTACTTTATTATCACAGTATATATTTTTTATATTCATCAGTCATACTTGCCTAATAGATTTCAATTGAATTATTAAATGCAATCCCCTTAACCCCATTACAAAATATACAGAGTATAATATAGCAGAGATCTGTTGAAATTAAATTATAAGTACTTATAACCAACCAAAATAATGCATAATAAAAGCATTCAAAAACCAAATAACTTATATTAAAAACTACGCAATTATTTACTTGTTCCGTGCCAATGATCCTGACTAAAATGAGGCAACTCCATGGGCAATTTGTTGTACACATTATTAACATTTTGTACTGGATGAGGTGGGGGCGCTTTAGGAACATTAGTTTGCCGGAACTTTGTAGAATATTTATAGAAATCGGACATTTCGAACGGCTTTGTTTCTTCTCTGTATGGTATACATTTACCCTGTTCTATTACTGTTAAGTTTTTCGGCGATTCCAAAGAAATTGCGCTCGGCGATAACACTGGAGGACTGTTCGGTACATGATTCGGACTATGCATAGCTGTATGCCGCCCCGATGATATCATTATTTCGTAGGGCTGAGAATTACCTATACTCGGCGTTCGTTTCAAACTTGCGCTCTTTTTTAGAGTCGGCACTTCTCGCGTAGGTGAATCTAAAGACGTTTCATACCATTGTTTCTCTTTTAACTTAGTGTCATGAGAGACAGGGGAGAATTTATTCATACTCACCGAGTCAAAGTTTTGCGAATACCCTGACATTTGACTGACTGGACTGAGAGGGTCGTGGCACTGCCGCCTATCATCATAATCATCAGTTGTTACCTGCAGCTGCAAATGCAGGGGATTCCTGATTGTATTTCGTTCTCGTAATGGCAAAGTATTGGGAACAGGAATGTTCCTCTCCATCGAAATATGTATTCTATCTACTGGTTGCTCTTGTATGTCTGTTTGAGATCTATGCTGGTAAATTGATGGTGGAGGTCTGTATGCATCTGTCATGTTTTCTAAGTGATGGTTATAATCACTATGAGAAGTTAGGTGGTAAGTCTGAGTTCTTTGTAACGTGTTTCTGCGAACACCATCTTGTCGTCTCTTCGGTTGTACTGGCATTTGGTGGTGATGAGTTACGGCACCTAGATGTTGACTTTGAGCTTTTAGCTGTGACGCATATTGATATAATAAAGGTGTTGTTCGCATTCCATTCTGTGGGGGCATGGGATGCTGAGCCATTGATCCATGCGAATAATGAGTGGTTATATCTGGGTGGCTAGAACTAAAGTGTGTTTCTCTCAACCGAGACACATTATGAGCTTCTGTAGGACCATTATAATATATTTTGTTAGTATATTCTGTTGCCATAGTGTGGTGACGGTACACTGGACCCTGCTGCAGTTCATTATGTATATTATCACTAGGTAAACCTTCGTGGCGATTAGCTAATGATGGATAGGTATGAGAAGGATGCATCGAAAACGTTTCTGGGTTGCGCTCTTGTGGCGGCGATGGAAAAAAATTAGAACAACTAGTTTCAGGACGTCGTACCTGCCTCGGGTGAACGCTTTTAGAGGATACACCGGAAATGGACGGCGTAGATAATCGATGGGAAATGTTCTTACGTAAACTGTGTTCCGCATCATGTCGATCTGTAGAAGTTTTAATCCGTCTAGAAGCGCTATCAGAGCCATCTTGAACATCAGTACCGTCTGTAGATCGATCCACACTCCGAATACTGCCTAATCTTTCTCTTTGAGGTACCTCTGGGCTCAGAGGGGCTTCCGGTGGCATAACACCCGTCAATTGAACTTCTTGAACACAAAGTTTGTATAGCTCTTCATTTTTAGCTGCTAACATCTGCTCGAGCTCCTTCTTTCGAGCCTGGAGCTTCAAAAGCTTGTCCTGCTTATCAGAATGTAAATCACTGCCCATTGTGCTCGTACCCATATTCACACCGGAACTATTGTATTAAGTTCATTGAAGAAATAGAACTAGATATAATTAGAATGAAAACTAAAAAATAACATTGAAATAAAAAGTAAAACAAAGAAAATAAGAAAATAAATTACACTGACACATTCACACGCGCAAGCCAGCACCCATGTTTTCTTTCTATAGGATGCGTTCAATAAAAGTTATAACATTGCTTCGAATTTTGATTGTGTAACTCACGAAATAATATTATGGTATTATGAAGATATTATAGACATATCCTAGGCACTAAAATTAATCAAGTCGTTTCCTAAAATGCTTAAAATTACTTAAAATAAATGTATAAACAGGTAGAGATGTGCATCTACTATATTTTATAATAGTCGATTACTGAGAAAAACGTTAAAAATCAAATATCCTTGATATAACACCACACATTTTTTTTATAATGAATACATCTAGTTGAAATACAACTTATTGAAAATAAATTTATTAAAACCAGTAAACATAATTTGTATATAACAAATATAAATTAACTTTGCCATATTTTGAACGCGGCAGAATTGCTGCTAGTTTTCTGTGTAATTGTGATAACGATTTTGACGTTTGACAAATTAATAGATAGGGTCTCGTCGGGATAGGCGACAGGTTTACCACGGCCAACTAAAATTAATAAATTTTATTAATTTCAATAAGAAAATTAATAACATAAATCACTATAAAAATGTCGAAAGCATACAAGGCCGTTGTTTTATTGGCAGACAGATTCGTACCTCAAACATTACGTCCACTATGGGAACATGAAGCAGGTATTACATTTACTATTTAAATATTTTCCATAATCGTCACTATATTAAATAAATAATTTATTAATTACAAATCTTTATTATTGTAGGTCCAAAAACAATATTTTTCTGGGCTCCAGCCTTTAAATGGGTAAGTGTTTCTTATCGATAACATATTTTCAAGGTTACCATATTGTGCGACATTGTAAAGGGCGATTTATTCAAATGCGTAATTTTAATCATTATACAATTTTAAAACCCTTTAAATTTAATTCTTTATGTGTCTATTAGTAGGTCAAACCAATAATTTTCATATCAACAGTACAGTAGTAATAACACAATTATTTGAATTTATAATAATATCCAATTGTTATAAAATACAGAAGGGCCACTGAATATTAGTGTTGCAAGTTGCAACTGAGGATGGAGTCAAATAAATGTTTCTTGATTCTTCCCTTCAAAATCCATAATATAATTACTGGCAAATAATTGATAATGCTATTGAGGCATGTCCAAATGTGTATCATGCATGCAACAAAAATTTTTTGATCACCATTCATTTGTTAACCCACAGGTCACTTCAAAGATATCATCATTGCATTTACATGGTGATAAAAACCAATGCCAGAGTTGCACCATCACCACCTATTAACACTTTCAAATTGCAACACTATTAAACATAACATAAACAAGCTGATATTTACTCATTAGGAAACAAATAAAATCATATTCTGCTTGTTGAGGTCATAATTGTTGAGTCTCATTATGGGAAGGTAGACCATCAAGCATCTTAGGTTTACACCCTTCTCATTACTATTTCTGATCATTCAAAGGCCGGCATAGCACCTGTAACTCTACCAGTGCTACAAGTATTTACAGTGCTGACTACTTAACATCAGGTAGCCCTGCCCTTTTACTTGATCTGTCAAACTACTAATACACATCTTTATTTTTAAAAGAATCAAGTTAAAATCACATTAAATACAAATATTTGCCAGTATATACTAATAAGTGGTACCATCGGCTCACAATCACAATATATCTCATCACATTTAACACATTTCAGGGTTTGGTGTTGGCCGGTTTGGGAGACTTACAGCGCCCTGTCGAGACCCTATCCATTCCACAATCAGCATCGCTAGCCGCCACTGGGATCATATGGTCACGTTACTCGCTCGTCATCATACCGAAAAACTATAGTCTATTTGCGGTTAACGTGTTTGTAGCGATGACAAGTCTCTACCAAATTGGTAGAGCGTATAAATACGAACAAGCTAAGAAAGCGGGCAAATGATTTTTCATACGATTAACAGGGATTTCATTCACATTTGATGTAGGACTATTCATAGGTCAATTGATAAAATTTGTTCTTGTCTTTAACTTTAACGCACCTAAATTATATAAAACTTAGAAACAGTAGTTTCCAAAATAGATTCTATAATTAGTACATGTTTTTTTTTAAAAATCATTGTATGCTAAATTAAGGACAAGTTAAAATAACTCCATTGAAACATTAAATAGTTCTATATCAAACATTCATTGTACAAATTATTAGTAGGGGTCAATCTCAGATAGGTAATTTATTTTTGAATAAGCTCAAAGGGTTAACGTAGTTGCATTTCATCATAAGGTATTAAGTTTATAAATGTATAGAGCTCTCATGTGCAGAATATATATAGAAATAAGGTAACGGTGCTCGAAAATGTATTTTAAATCTTCGACAATCTGTGATAGAAACCGATACGTAACGACTATGTATAGAGCATTATTTAGGTAATAAATATAAAAAATGTTGTGTGGTTTTATGAAACCACGGTAAAAGTGAAACTGTTCGAACGGTTCCGAACACTGCTTTGTGTAGCGCATGTCGCGTGACGGTCGGCTGCCGAGTAGGTATACCTACTCGGCAGCCGCGATACACGCGACATCCCGTCCGATTAGGGCCCTTCTGGCCTCCTCCACTCAAGCGACAGCTCAAGCCGAGGTTCGTGGTCCCCGTCAAGGGGGGACGCCCTTGTGCATGTCGCTACCAGGGTGAACCTTCAGTTCACCCCCGCGTCCGCGTTAAAATGTAGAAGCCCTTCTGGCTAACATTGAGAGACACCACACAAAAAAAAACACGCGACATGCGCTACACAGACCAAAAAGTGTGAGACGATCGCGATGTAATAAAAGTTTCACTTTTAAAAAAAATATGTATGGATATAATAGGTATAATATACATAGGACATTCATGTTTCGATATGCCACGCACAAACTGTTTATTTAAATTTGTTTTAATTGAGTATAATTTAAAGTATTAAAAAAACTTATTAAATGTTGTTAACTATAAAGATAAAAAGTATTTTAATTTTTAAAACAAATAAAGTAGACCGTACGTATAACCTTTAAAGCGGTAACATTTTTTAATTATTATTTATTAATTATTACGAATTATTTTAAATAATGCTCTATAAATCATGAAATTGTATCAATTAAAAATCATGTTAAATAAAGCGATACGAAAAAGATGACTATTTTTGTAACACCTTTTTATGGTTAGAAAATATATTTTTCTATTGCAATATTTTCTTTTCTTTCTTATCCATTATTTTTTATGCATGTGCTATGTACATGAAACGGCACGCCTGTATCATGGATTCAAATATTTGCATGTGGCTTAGCATACATAATATAATATACTGATTACTGACGTAGACGCGGTATATGCGAACATGCCAGAACAAACTATCAATTAAAATTTGAAGCCCTAAAGTCGTTCCGCATGGCGCGTTATCTCTTAAACATTCTACACACACACACACACACAAACATTAAACATAGTAACGTATACATTCAAGTTCTCCATAGTGAGACAAAGATAGAATTAAACTATTAGCCAAAAAACAATAAGAAACGTGATCGACTAAACGCAACCCGGCTAATTAGCTGCCTTCAGACGGAACATGTTTTACGCGTATGCCGCTTCTACCTCAGTTAATATTTGTATTATAAGGCAAGTGGAAAATTCGTTAAGTTACAAATAGGTATGTGTATGATAGTATATTATCATTGAAATACAGAAATCATGTGACTTGTTATGCAAACAAACGTTTATTGATGTTTGAATTGCTCTATGTACTTAGATAATATAAATTAGTGATCTTAATCTAGATAACACACACCCGCGTCTCCTACAACCGATGGTTTGATATACAAAGTTCATTTTATTTAAATTTTAAATCATACTCATATATTTTTTATGAAATTAACTAGCATGTATTTATTGATTATGTATTCAATAATTGTCTTTAGATTGTAAATAACAAGATAATTTTCCCATCCCATCACAATAGTACTTACAGCCACAATATACTTAGACTAGATAGTTCGAAAATGTAAGGTTGTGTTAACACCTTAGAGTTAACAATTTTACTAGCTTTAAAAGTATCCACCATTTTCAGGCTCTAGTTGCAGCATCGTTAGATGAATACCGCAGACCGCTAGATACAGTATCACCAACACAATCAGCTACATTAGCGGCCACAGGATTGATCTGGACCAGATATTGCTTGGTTATTCGTCCGATTAATTACGCTCTGTCACTGTGTAATTTTTCGCTAGGTGTCGCTAATGCCGTGCAGTGCTACCGCGCGTTTAGCTATCAGAGAAGTTTGGAAAAGAAGGAATAACCGACTTTTGGATAATACATACAAGGGAAAATAGCGATAAAGTTCACTTCTCTAAATTATATTTTTAAAACACTGTTTTCTATGTTATCAACACAAGTTTGTTATATTCTTCCTTTTTTTGTTATAATTCGAATTTACTCCTAGGTCATGTTCAATATCTATATTTTATCTTTATATGTACTATGTAAGTACTTACAATTATTAATAATCAGCACTTATTATAGAGCACAAAATATCATTACAACTAGGTAAGTGAAAACTTTTATACCTACTTAACTACTTAGGTACCTACCTAGTTAAAATAAAAGTTAAGATGCACAAATTTTTTTATATGTACTTCTTTATAATAACATAACTAACTAACTAAATACCTAACTACTTAGTTATATTTTTAGAACATAATATCTAAGTAGTAAGTAAGTAGTAACTTTATCATATTTTTTTTCAGAATCTCTAAATTGTTAAAATATTTGTTTCTTTATATTAGCTTAGATTAGATAACGTTTTTATTCCGTTGTTACTGTGCACACTGTGTTTGTATTTGTGCGTATCATTATAACCAATGCACACTCCAATATTCATTCCGTTTTATTACTTTAGAACAGTATTTAAATTAGCATTTACATACATAATGATATGCGGGTTTACGTGCAGTATTTGTCCTTTTAACAATACACAGATCATACAAGGAACAACATGTACTTATTATTAAAATAAGAAATAGTTTCTACTTCCTATAAATATGCAACATTAGCTATACGGCTATACTATTTGTTTATTTTAAAATTTAAAGTTTTTTTGCACGCCTCATAAGCGAAGCGTTGAGGTGGGTACTACTGTCACTTCGCGCAAAACATCTGATTTTTCAAACTTAACCCTTAAATTGATTTCGTCCGTTTTAAAGGACATAGTATTTACACACATGCTGGCGCTGTTATAGCAGACCTAAGCTTTGCTAATCCATTTATTGGGAAGGTACTAGCTATGTCCTTCGCGTACATGCAGGTTTTTTTACCAAAGCGAAGTACAGTCGCGAATGGTGACCATTTGAAAATTGCAAAAAACGGATCTCTTGACTCTCCTGATAAAATTGATAATAACTGTAAGTATTTTGGCTATTTTGCTTATAATGTTATATTATTAGTTAGAATACGATTGTAAGTATAGTATTTTGACATAATTTTTACATATTTTACAATATTTGGAATACAAATCTTAGTTTATATACGATGTCCCATAAAACGGACGTTGACAACTTGGAGTATATACTAGGGTATTCTTCACATGTCCTATGTAACGGACGTTGCCAATAAGGCCATCCATTTTCAACGTCATCATTTTGATATATTTTTCTCTATTTTTAATATGTTTTAGAGGAGCATGACTTGGCAATCAATAAAAAATTCCCTACCTATCTCTGGCGGAAGCTGAAGAGTCTGGCGTTGAGTTGAGATGACGATTTTGAAGGAAATGTAGACCTACGGGAGTGATTTCACTATGATAACAGTGTCAATCATTTACCCCCAGCACCATACCTTCGGAATTATACGACATATTGATTTGAGACACAATGAAGACCCAAAAAGTCAGAATTTTTACCATCAACAAAATATTATTGCTGCAGAATTACAGCCATTACATGCGGTGCGAGATGAATCTTCCCTACTTCTCAGTAGTTCTTCTGCCACAGCATGATGTTACTTACCAGAAATACCACCCAATGTTGAAAAATTAAAATAATAATACCTTACAAATTAAAAAACTGGCAGAAAATGGATATAATATATGCCAAAGAACCCAAAAAAAAGCGATTTAAATTTCCTGTTTGTTTTGGTACTTCAGGCATGGTATACGACTTCTTTGCATACGATGAAGCAAACACATTTCAATCTGTACAATATAAGGAATGGGAAGAGGACTTTCTTGGTGTATTAGATAAGTTCTCAGGCTATGTAATACTATTTATATTCCAATTCTTAGCATATTCTTAGGCTGTGATTTTTGGTAGTGTCGTTTTTTAAAATCCATTATTTTTAACGATATCGTTAAAGTTTTAACCAACATTTTAAGACAGATGTTTGAAAAGCTTATTCTAGATCGTCCATAATTATAATTTGATAATAATTTTGAATTACAGAGTTGAAAATGTGCATTGTATTCATGTACCACGGTTGCAGGAATAATGTGCAATGTCCGTTATATGTGACGGTTCGAACATGTACATATAATTGGCAGTGTCCGTTTTATGTGACATAGTGAAAACAATAGAAAAAATTAAAATTTTTAATTTTTTTTTTCATTTTCCTCTTTTCTATCCTAATTCCAACACATCCTCCAAATTTGGACATAATAAACACAAGTTATCTAGGGGTGACAATTTAAGGGTTAAAATGTCTTTATGTATCATACATTGCACTTGTAAGATAATACATACACACACATATTAAGAAAAAACACTATTTTTAACGTTCATGATATTTTTGATGTCATTTTTGTTATGTAAACTAGTTAAAAAACAGTTTAAAAAAGTTCTGTCTTGGACGTCCGTGTGTCTGTATGTGCGGATCCTTTTTCTTGTTAACACGATAGCGACCGAAATACTTTACTAATCGAGTCTTTTTTTTTCTCTTACGCTTGAGTATGCTCAGGAATAGAACCCTTTCATTTTTCAGGGTCTGATTCGATGTGGTTTAATTGTTATTAAATAAACAAAAATAATAATTAATAAATATTTATAAAAAATTATGAGGCGTGCACTTTTGGATTTTCCAAATATTATTTTAAACTAGGGCTAATATAGGGCTAGGTAGGTATACCTAACACTAACGTACTACACTTTCAACAACAAATTGAGTACTTATATTCTAAGCTCCACTAAAATGTGTATATGTGCCATACGATATCGAACAAACAAATTAATAAAGCATAAATTAAGTCATTGTTATACCAAAGTTGTTTTTTACGTGTTTTTTACCAAGTGTACCTAATTACTTGCCATATTTCATTTAGTCATTATATTAATTGTATGTTATCCGATATTTTGTATCCGTATGTTATAATCATTTTTAAAAATAAATCTTTTTTCATTATTTTCATTCTTTTTTTTTATTTTCCTCCATGATTTCTCTCCTTCTTTTGTGATCATAATAAAAAGCTATAAAAAGAAAATACCTTGAAAATACTATGTCAGCTAACGACTGACAAATGGTTTAAATGATTAATGCAAATATTTGAGTAGTTTTTAAATAAAATAAATGATCCAGACCTTCCAGACGATATTTATAACTTAATTATTTGTTCATGAATGAAACTGGATCACACTATAAAATAATTTGTGTTCAAAATGTCGAAAATATACAAAGGTATTATTTCAGTGGCAGACAGATTTATACCGCAACCGCTTCGCCCATTATGGGAACATCCAGCAGGTCTGTACTTTGAATAAAAATTTTTGAAATAAGAAAATCTAAAAACTTGGGGAAATTACATTGTGGAAATTTTAAATATCACTTGGCGCGAACTTGGCACTAATCTACTTTTTTTTGCTACTACTAATAAATGCACTGTAGATAAGAGGAATCGTAATATAAAGTTAAAAGTGTCCAGCTATAAGCAGCAAATAATAGTTCAAAATTTCTTGCTAGGTACAGATTCAAACCAGTGCAAGTGCCCGAGTACTTATTTTAAATAAAACGGTCGCTACCGTAACGCCACCCTTATTTAAATTAAACGAGTCAAACAATCACTAACTTCGCAATTTACTCCATTGAAATGTTACATTTTTTAGGCCTAACCTTGCATTTTTTAGAGGACGCAATTTTATGTTTTTGATGGGGGGGTCAGTGAGTAGCTAAAACCAAGTTTGTGGGGTCGCCACCCTTGTCCCACGGCCGCCATCTTGAAAATTGCGGTTGATATGGTTTTTACGATATATCTCTTAAACTATTTATCTGATAAAAAAAAATTTAGCATTATTTGTTGCAAATTAAATTTTCTACAACTTTTGTCCGGTAACTTTTTGTCGTAGAACTATAAATAAAAAAGTTATAAGCGAAAACGTTCAGAAATTAGAGCTTTTTATATTTCTCAATAAAACTTTTTTTTATCATTTTACGAAGAAATGATATCAGACCATTTTTGTAGATTGTTTTTCGAGGAACAACTTTTATATACAACATTTTTTCATTACGTCAATAGCTAAGGTTTTACAGCGCTCTGAAGTGAGTACTATTTTTCAGTACTCCTAACTATACATATAATGGCTATTGGCTCTTTTCCCAGACTCCAGAACAATGGAAGCACACTGCAGAACATTTCAGCCCTGCTTTTCGACGTAAAAAAAAACGCGCAGTTCAGTCAATAATTAATTATTAATAACTAGCGGTCCGCCCCGGCTTCGCCCGTGGTACATATTTACGTTTTCTCTACATAAGAACCATCCTCGTACTTCAAGGAATATAATAGAAAAGAATTATCGAAATCGGTTCAGCCGTTCACACGTGATGCCGTGACAACGCGAAACGGGTGCGGACCCGCCGCCTTTTTATAGCTCCCGCCGCGAAGCGCGTCGAACGCGGCAACTGATACACAAAAATAATCCTTATGGCATGATTCTGTATTCACGCGCGATGACTTATAGGGTATTTTATGTATAACTTTGGTGTTTCTACACCGATTTACATGATTCTTTTACTATAACCTGCCCAGGAGTATGAACAATAATTGTGCCAAATTTCGTTAAAATCCGTCGTGTAGTTTTTGTTTCTATAACGAATATACAGACAGACAGACAGACAGACAGACAAAAATTTTACTGATTGCATTTTTGGCATCAGTAGCGATCCCTTATCACCCCTTCATAGTTTTTTTTTAAATATATTTCATGTACAGAATTGGCCTCTCTACAGATTTATTATAAGTATAGATATTGCAAAATTAATTATTAATTATTAAAAATATTAAAAACAATTACTGATGACAATTAATTATTATTAGTACACACATAATATATGTATACTGTATAGTTAAGAGTACTGAAAAATAGTACTCACTTCGGAGCGCTGTAAAATCTTAGCTATTTACTTAATGAAAAAATGTTGTATATAAAAGTTGTTCCTCAAAAAACAATCTGCAATAATGGTCTGATATCATTTCTTCGTAAAATGATAAAAAAAAGTTTTATTGAAAAATATAAATATCTCTAATTTCTGAACATTTTCGCTTATAACTTTTTTATTTAAATAGTTCTACGACAAAAAGTTACTGGACCAAAGTTGTAGAAAATTTAATTTGCAACAAACAATGTTAACAATTTTTTTTATCAAATAAATAGTTAAAGAGATATATCGTAAAAACCATATCAACCGCAATTTTCAAGATGGCGGCCGTGGGACAAGGGTGGCGACCCCACAAACTTGGTGATAGCTTCACACTGAACCCCCCTACACATCAAAAAAATAAAATTGCGTCCTCTAAAAAATGCAACCCCAAATGTAACTTTTCAATGGAATAATTCTTTTTTAGGACCAAAGACAATATTTTTCTGGGCACCAGCTTTTAAATGGGTAGGTAATTAAAAGCCTTATGTTTTCAACTATTTTTTGTATTTCAAGTAGTTGTTAACATATTTTGACCACCAATTATAACTGAATGCATTAGAATAAGACATTGCGTTATACACAATTACATATTCTATTGCACCTAAATCGCAGTACTTTCGAAAGTATGTATAGATTGTCCATCGAATGCAGACAAATTTGACATCTATTGAGAATAACCATAAAATTCATTTTCCAGGGTTTGGTAATAGCTGGATTGGGCGACGTCACTAGGCCACCAGAATCCTTGTCAATACCACAATGCGTTTCCCTTTCAATTTCAAGTTTTATATGGTCAAGGTACTCTTTAGTGATAAAACCGAAGAATTACAGCCTTTTTACTGTCAATTTATTTGTGGCTACTATTAATATGTATCAGTTAGGACGAGCGTATCGTTACCAACATTCTTTAAAGAAGTGAAGTGGGTTCGAATCCCGCATCGTGATCGAATTTTTTCTGTTATTTAGAAATTTGTAAGTGCGTTTTGAAATTATTTTCTGAAAAGAGAGTGTATAGTGTGCTTTTTAATAAATAAAAGACATCCAATGACATCAATACACATTTATTTCTCAACTATTTTTAAAGATCGTACGAAATTGATGCCTTTTTCGGCCCTAGGATATTAGAGAAGTTTTTCTGGATGGTAAAGACATCTAATAACATCAATTATTTCTAACACATTTATTCCTCAACCATTCTCAATAGTTTCTCCATGCTGACCGGCGCGAAATTCCTGCCATTATCATCAGAATACATGATTATCGTCCTAATAACATAGCACTGCATATCTCCGATCTTATAAATTGGCCTTCCTTCTCTTGTTTTTCCGGGGATTGGTACAAAAGTGATGCCTTTTTCCATACATCTGGATTCCAAAAGTTCCGAAAAACTTTTCGGCGTATTGGTCGATAGAGCGTCTGGTATTATGATGGAAGGTTCTGGTTTGTTTTCTGGCATTGTGAACCTTGGGGGTGGGGGTGGTTCTATGGGATCTATGTCTGTGCTTCTGTTCATCATGTCAAGGGCTTTACGGAATGCGTCACGCACAACTGGCTCTTTGAGTACTTCGGCCGGGAACATTTTCTGGAATATGTTTACGTTAATTAGTTTGATTGTAATATTGAACAGATTGAAACACTCTGTGTTTAACGATTTGTCATGGTTGGAAAGTTAAAATTGAAATGATAAGAAATGATATTAGAATAAAAAGAGTTTAAACTAGAGATTTGTGTAAATCCTGATATAAATAGTGTCTTTAATGTAGTGAAAGTGTAACTTGAAGGTATTTGATTGTTACATAAACGGGTTATGTACCTTGTATGTCATCAATTTAAGTAAAGGATTGCAGTCGTAGTCGGTGTTCAGTGCGGCAACACCGCCGTGTGACGTCACCACTCACCTTGAAGTCCGTGTACGAGGCGAGCACGGTCGCGTGCGGCGGCGCGGTGTTCAGCCACGCGGCCAGCGCCCCCAGCCAGCGCGGCAACAGCGCACTGCCGTGTGACGTCACCACTCACCTTGAAGTCCGTGTACGAGGCGAGCACGGTCGCGTGCGGCGGCGCGGTGTTCAGCCACGCGGCCAGCGCCCCCAGCCAGCGCGGCAACAGCGCACGGCCCGCTAGTGCTGCTATAGTTGGTGCTCCCACTAAGTCCACCCATTGGACGCACCAGAGCCAAGCGGCTGGAACAGTAACGAAATAACATGTAATATGGCCACCGAAAAAATAGTCCATCGCTACAATCTGCATAATGTTTGCTATACGCACGCACTTGGCTGCGCAGCTGTGTGTATGGAAACAGTGTGACAAGTTGATATGTATTACCGTAAAAAAATTATTTCAATTTAAATTTTGGAAAGTGTTTGTGGAAATTACCAATATTCAATTACAAATTTCATTTAATCAAAATAACAAATTTTAAGTTAACATAAAAATGAATTATAATTATTTTTGCATCAAGTCTGAAAATTTTTAGACATAGCTAAAAACGGCTTAACTGACGTATCTATAAGCCAAGTGACTTGTAACCCAACAAAACACTCACTATTCTCCCTCCCCACGAGCTCCAGCGGCGCGTGTTGCAAGCAGTGCTCCAGCTTGGGCACTATGTGGTGGTGCAGCATCATGGTGAGCGCGGAGCCCCACGCCTGCTGCCACGCGGCCAGTAGCGGCTTGGCAGACGCGTCTGCTGGGTGCCAGGCGGCTAGAGCGCTGGCCAGCCGCGATCGGATTAACGGGTACACGCTGGCGCTTAACGCTTCACCTGTAGAATATTATGTGTTTAAGTCATTGAGATATACATATGGAGACGACACCGCCTACATCAATTATGTTCCGCTCAGCATAAGCCATATGGCTTAACTGCACGCTCATTTTTTATTTGTTTTAAAGTGAAACGCATCAAATATGCCTTCGTGTGTGTTACGATATTGCACAAATAATACAAATAATACGGAAAAGTGCAAAGGAATAACTTTTCATCGGTAAGTACCTAACTATATAATAATTTTTAAAACTTAGTTAGAGCAAAAAAATGGCGCACAGATTTTGTTCGTGGTGTCTCCTCCATACGTAGTAATATTATCTCAATGGTTTAAGTTTAATTCGTTATGATTATTGTACCTCGTGAAAAAATATACATAAACTTTTTACCACTATTTTAGTTTGGCGGCCACTTTTGGACATATTATATTTTTATGCATTATTTTAAATGACAGATAAGCTAAATAGAACATATTCAGAAGGTGTTTAGCACATGACACTATGCACCTAGATTAATAATATGTAATGGTTGCTCGACTACAAGCGAACTGGCTGATAACATTTGCCGGATTATATGCATGTACTTGGCGGCGCAGCGAGTTGTATGCATGTAGTGAGATGTGAGTTATGTATTTGTGCGTTGTCTGTGCGTATGACATAGGTTAGACGTTCAGTCTGGCGTCAGTTCAGTCCATCAGTCTGCTCAGAATGACGGGAGAATTATCGTCTAACCGGTTGACTGACGGACTGATGGTTCAGAATGACAAAAATACCGTAATAATAACCGTGTTTTTCATCCATCATTCTGGTATCAGTCTAAGCCGGATGAAACTGATGGACTGAACTGACGCCAGACTGAGCGTGTAACCTATGAATATGGGTGTGCGTGTATGCGTACATTGTGTGCGTATTATTAGCCGCGGCGTGACGCACTTGTTCACGCAGCGAGTTGTATGCATGTAGCGAGATGTGAGTTATGTATTTGTGCGTTGTCTGTGCGTATATGCATGTGCGTGTGTGTGCGCGTGTGTGTGTGTATGTGCACTGACCGGCGAGCGGGTGCCACGGCAGCACCCACTCGTGCAGCGGCTGCGTGTCGCTGGTGGGGTCCCACGCGTGCACGGCGGACAGCAGCCGCGGCGTGACGCACTTGTGCACGCAGCCCGCCACCACCCAGCCCCCGCACGCGTCCGCCCACGCCTCGAACACGCGCAGCATCGGTTCCGGCACGCGAGGGTTCCACACTCTGTGAGTGCATAATTCACGTCATCAAGAAAACAATACAAAAATTTCAACAAATTGCAATATCTCTTCACAGTAACGATAGCGAAGTATATAGTTATATAACGATAATAAAGTTTAAACCCAGACTACAAAATCGTCGGTTTACTTAAGTACAGAGGTTTAAACTTGTCATATATTTATTATTACATAAATCAATAACCTTTACAGGATAAACCCAATATAATTCTATACAAATACACTACTTATAACTTAAACAAATTAACTTACAATCTACGAAAATATTGTCCTTGTCTGTCTATAGTTTAACGCTAAAACATGTTTTGTAATAAAACTTTAGACTTTGATTTTAATAAGTTTTAAACCAGGTTTTTAATAGGTTTTAAACCAGGTTTGCAATAAGACGGATAAAGTATACCCACAAATAAAAATAGGTTTAAAAGAATTAGTAACAAGAATTTCACATCATTTTTTCTTTAATACAAAAATTGCAATATCATCCAAATACTTACTCAGCAGCCGTAGTGATTTTCGGCAAGAAGTGTTGCCACAATAGCATAGTATACGAATCCTCTTTAAGCACCAGTTTCCACTTGAGGAATGTATCAACATATTCCGTGGGATATCTCAGCGGATCCCACTTGGCTAACAAACAACTGAATAGTGGGTTCACTACGTGTGCCCCTATCGTACCTAGATTAAACAATTCGTATTCCACCGGTGATTTTTCCTGGAAAATATAGTATTTTATAGAACTTGGCTGAATAAAAAAAATGTTGTGTGGTTTTATGAAACCACGGTAAAAGTGAAACTTAGGCACAAAATTATCGTATTTGTACGATAATTATCATACGGTTCCGAACACTGCTTTATACCTACTCGGCAGCCGACCGTCACGCGACATGCGCTACACAGACCAAAAAGTTTGAGACGATGTAATAAAAGTTTCACTTTAATTAATTTAATATTTAGTTTTATTTTCAAATGCTTTATGAATGATAATTTTTTAAAGAATAGAAAAAATCCATCTCGAGGCGAGATTCGAACCCGCCTCTTTTTGCCTTATCGGAAGAATAAAAGTGATGTAAATTGAATAACTTGTGCCGATTTTAATTGATTTAAAGAGAATAGTCGAATTTTAAACTATTATTGAACTTGGCGATATAAAAATATATTGTGTCAATTTCGAGCTAACAAAATTGTATAAAGTCCAAAAATTAAAAAAAAAAAAGGTTCGTCACCTGAGACTACGAATTCCAAACTCACCTTAGTTTCAACCAAAGTCTCGTACGCCGTCTCCAAAGAGATATCAGGCCTATTTAACCTTTCGACACTATTTAATACCCATTGCAATTTATCGATCACTATATCTTGCTCTTGGATAAGTTGATTGAATAGTTCAACTTCTCGCTGCAACTCGACCATCTGATCACCTGTCCGCTGCAGTGACCGTGCATTGTCGATTATTTCCTGTGAAATTTAAACATATATTAAAAATGTTGTGTGGTTTTATGAAACCACGGTAAAAGTGAAACTGTTCGAACGGTTCCGAACACTGCTTTGTGTAGCGCATGTCGCGTGACGGTCGGCTGCCGAGAAGGTATACCTACTCGGCAGCCGCGATACACGCGACATGCGCTACACAGACCAAAAAGTTTGAGACGATGTAATAAAAGTTTCACTTTAAAAAACACGCTAAACATTAACAAGCTTGAGGTAAACATTTATTACTCGTCCTTCAAGACGGAATTTTATTACAATTAATATTTATAATGTACTAGCTGACTAAATAGACGTTGTCCTGCTTTAGCGCGAATTGTCAAACCCGTTAAGTTTTCTCATTTATTTTAATTTTAATTTGTAAAAAAAATGTTAAGTTTTTCTTTATGATCTGTATAGTTTTTCTATATACACATATTAACATCATTCTCCTGAAAACCATACACACCAAAATAAGAATTATCGAAATCGGTCCAGCCGTTCACGTGTGATGCTGTGACCAAGTGAAATAAGGATTCAAATTTATATATAATAGCGCATCAAAAGCGCTTCTCAAAGCTTAGTTGAATATATTGAAATTGAGTTTTTTAGTCCTTCGAGCCGGATCTGGAACGGGAACTATACGGGGATTTCTTTGACTACGCAGGCGAATCCGCGATCGGTAAGCTATTCAGTAATATAAAGAAACAATTGTATTAAATATTTATCATAATTATTGTTACATAGGTAAGGTATCCAATTAAAATTTGTAAATTTGCATGCTGTGTCCAGAAGGTTATAAATCAACTGCATGATAGTACATAATTAATAGAATAAATCACAAACATTTGTAACCAGTTTCGTAGACCAATAAAAAAAAAATTGTACTGGTCCTTCGAGCCATCTTACCTGTTCACAGTTTTCGACGGCGACTTGCAAGTTGTGTGTTAAGGCCGGTACCGCAAAGTTAGTACATTCACGCCTCGGCTCGTGCTCGTAGCGAGGCGCAGCAGCACGCAGTGCGTGGTAACCGCTTAGTACGCGTTTCTCGCGACCCGTTAGGTCTATTACCGGTACGGATGATAATTCGCTACTGTGGATGTAAATTGTAGCATTTTTTAATTTGGGTGTTAAAGTTTTATCAGTTTTTAGTATTGGGGATAGTATTGTATGTTATGTAGTATGTACGCGAGGTATTGGTGTATTATGTGGTATGTATATCTTTTACCGATACGGATAATTCGCTACTGTGGATGTAAATTGTAGCATTTGTTAATTTTGGGTATCATATATTATGTGATAGCACATAATATTGTTACCTATCGTGAGAAACGCACACCACTTTATATACATTAGTATATAATTTGTTATGTACACGCTTTTCACGACCCGTTAGGTCTATTACCGGTACCGAAGATAGTTCGCTACTGTGAACAGTAGTAGTAACATTTGTTAGTACAGTACGATTCACGAAAGATGACCACAAATGGCGGCCGTCTGCGCACGTACACTCATGAAACTGATCGCCTCCTCCTTGGTACAGTGGTTTACGCATAGAAAAAAAAATGTCTCGGTCTGGCACGACACAGAAGGCTGATCACCTTTTTGTCCCTAAAGAAAATCGATCAGTGAAACAGATGTATAATACATCTGCCCTTTACCCCACTAGGGGACATGGGACTTCACTTTTTATACAAGACATTAAATTAAAACTATATATGAATGACTTTCCATCAAAAAATTCCTTTATCATAAAAAAATTATCTATACTTAGGGATTTTAAATTCAACCAAGAAAATTTAATTCCTTACAAAATTATTTTATATATCTACCTTCAACACTAAAATAATAATCGACTAAAAATAATAATTACCACAACTAAGCACAACCAAAACGACCGTTACGTCCGAGAGCCAAACACAAAATTGTGTCAAATCCGTTCAACTCATTTTTATAACCGCCCACTCGGTTCGGGTTGCCAGTTAGGCGATTTGTTTCTAACAATATTTATACCTGCTAGCTGTATGTATCGAGGGTTTACCCTCTTGTATGACGTCGGCCGCGTCCCTGTAGAAATAACGACCCTTGTGAGATTTCTTCCAGTTGTAAGCCTTCGGTGTTGCCGCTTTTTCTTTTTCCGCCTCCTCTTTTTGACGTCGCTCCTCATCTTTTTTTATTTTCATCTAAAATAATTAATTAAAACTAAATACACGCTTCATGTCATGAAATTATTGTTTAAAATAGGTTAAAATCCAATCTAAAGGCGTCACTTAGATACTAACATACAGATAAAGCTAATAAAAGCATGTTAAAAAAGTTTCTATCACTTACGCAAAAGAAAAATGTTGTATCTTTCTACTCCACTTTGGAGGGAAAGTACTTGAAATACTGTAGATAGCAAAATTTACTGAATGGAAATATTCCTTTATTTTTAAAAAGAAATAGAACTGATAACTATTTCTGAACGGGAACGGGAATCATACCACATAGCATTCGAACATACATTCATACATTCAGCCCGAACAGATCACAAAATCATTTAAATATACAGCAGAAAAATATTATCAATTCGCTTGCAAATACATATTTTTCAATTACATAATCATGAAAAGCCATTTCTTGGCTTGACTTATACAATAATTACTTGTAAGTACTTAGTACAATACCAACAATTTTGAACAAATGCACAATTAAAAACAAAAAAATATATAATTACCGCAGCTTTCTCAGGCCCATAAGCACCAATAGCCCCCCTGCCTTTCCGCAGTGTAGCTTCGACTGGAGCCGATATACCCTGCAGATCCTTGCCAAGACCTTTACCAGGTTGGTAACCCATCTGGAAAATTAGTTCATTTGTAAATATACAGTTTAATTCTAAATGCATTCAATCTAATAATGGTTTTTTATTAAACCCTGATATTTCTAAAATAAATTCTATATAAAAGAAAGACGGGTTGCACTCCGGGAGTGCCGGCAGAAGTGAAAACTTGATTATTAACGTTCAGCATGTTTGATATTTTGGAATCCGTCTTACGCATGGAATATAAGGGCTAAAAAAAAATCCGTCTTACGCTTTTTCGATCAGGCGTGTCCTGACGCGAGTTTAAGATTTTATACCCAACGCCGCTAAAGAAGTTTTCACTTCAAAAATTGAGCCACGAGGCATTTTTGACTAGTCAACACTGCCGGCTACCAAGCCCGATAAAATAAAGGGTGAACTCTAATGGGAGCAGCATCTTCAACATAATTGAGTATTTGAATTAAATTTTTTTTTGTGATAAATGGAAAGATTATATATTAGTTTTATAACAAAACTGTTTTTATTTTTATATTTTTTGCAATAATTCAAAAGTTATTTCAAAATAAAAATTAGTCTTTGAATCCAGTACCGAAGACACGCCGACAACTCCCGAAGCGTCACCCGAGCGCGTGTGACGTCATAATGTTAGTTTTCACTCATTGCAGTTGATAGAAAATTAAATATAGTTTGAAAAACTAAACAGGATAAAAAGATAAATTCATGAAATTATTGTATTGTTACCGGGTTTTTATAAGTATACAAAATTTAAATTAAATCCGTCGGTTTATAGTGGGTCTAAATCGAATCGAAAGGAGAATTGGTTACATACAAATTACAAACATATGTTTTAAGCTGATCCTGGCGATCCTTATCAGGATAAATTTATGATATTATTGTATTGTCATCGGACCTTGATAAGTGTTCAAAATTTAAACAAAATCCGTCGGTTTTAAGTGGGTCAAAATCGAGTCGAAACTTCGAAAGGAGTCAGTTACATACAAACATACAGGTGAAGCTAATAAAAGCGTGTTAATAATAAATACATTGTTTTGATCTATTTAATTTTGTTGTCATTATTAAATTACATATTAATTATATTAATTGTTAATTATATTATTTAAATTTATATTAAAAATGGCGAACCTCAAAAGTTATCGTTTTGTACCATTATGTACGAATACTACAAAGGCAACTCCTGACAAAAATCGGTGATCATAAATATATCAACATCAAGAATATTATTCGTAACTAACTAACTAATTCGGAACCAACTAACAAATCGTATGTAAACGCTATGTACTGCAGTTAATATAGCTATAACATTATGACGTCACAACTGTGGTGACCAGTCCAGGCGTGTTTTTAGTCACGTGATTCTAACTTAAATTTCATCAATTTTTAATTGCTTATAATTAACGGAAAAAATTTTTTTTGTAAGTTATTTGCATTAAATATCAATATTATTAATAATAAAGTTTCAAAATACATAAAAAAAATCAATAATTTTTTTTTATTCAAATACTCAATTATATACAGGTAAATTAGCTTGGAGAAATTTTTGCATATGTAGTGGTGTGTATATTACTCAGATCTTAGAGCGCGTTTCCACTATATCGTTCTGGCCTATACAAAAATGTTTCGATATCCTAACATTACTATTTAATTTTATACTTATTCCTAGCAACACTTTTGTTTTCAATAAAAACAAGTTTTTATTTGAAAGAAAATGGTTTTGACTTTATAAAAAAAAATATATCATTCAATTTTACGTCCTTGAGCAAACGACAAGGCGACTACCGTGAAACAATAAAATATCGTGTCCATAATAATTTGTTTCATAATTAATATTTGACCATAATAATTACGAAACAAAACAAATAAATAAATCGTCACTTGATAGTGGAAAGTGGAAACACGCACAAAACCAGAATAAACCAGTTTACGCTGTCCGCAGGTGCCACGTGCAGTCGTTTGGTACCGTTAGAACATAAAGCACATTTCATTCAAAAATTATAATTATTATGTACGTAGTTTAATTGATAAATTTTGTATTTGTTGATTGTTGTTATTATTTGTTATTATTGTTATAATATTTGTTGAAGTGAATTACATGTCCCGCAGCCGGAGGCCC
This sequence comes from Colias eurytheme, assembly GCF_061535395.1. Lineage (NCBI taxonomy): Eukaryota > Metazoa > Arthropoda > Insecta > Lepidoptera > Pieridae > Colias > Colias eurytheme. Next base: position 2,285,935 of record NC_142999.1, on the reverse strand, counting down.
CAAATGAAAACTCAGATGTACTTAAAAACTACATTTAATAGCTAAAATGAGACTTTTACACCCATGTCTGCACGATGCAGACCGGAGTTAAAGAATGAATTTATACAGTTTAATAATTATAAAGACGTAAGCTTGGATGCTAACTAAGGGAAATCGCATCCACATTCTATTATTGCGTATTCAGTAGTTTTGTATGAAGGCAGGGCCATAACTAGTGTTTAATTTGTGTGTAAGTGTTGTAACTTTATATTGTTAATTCAATATGGCTCCAGTGTTAAAACATGGTCGAGGCAAGCCTTTGACTTCTCAAACTAAAGAATTAAACTTTAAATGTCGTTTCTTTTTCAGGTCAGTAAATTTTTCATTTTAGTAACATTGTTAATGTAAAAGTTATATGTATGTTAAATGTGCAAATATTAAAATAAAGTCTCATCTTTTTCAGAGGAGAAACACATATAGTTTAATTTAAAATCCCTTATATATACAGGGTTACTTGTAAAACACCGGCAACCTCGCAGGACAAGATAGCTAACATCATAAGTAACAACATTTGTTCTACGACTTTTGATAATTTGTTAGATTTTATTTTCATACAAAAATAAATATTCATTTAATTTTCCGTCTGAATATTATAAACTCTACGCCTCCCAAAAATTACGTAAACAAAAAGCGAACGAGAGGGGGAAGGGGGCGTCGCGTCGTCCATCCGATAATTAATAGAACATAGACTTACAAATGTAAGGAGAGTACAATAAAAGTTTAAAAAATCATTTAAAAATAATTTATTGCGTTATGCCAAAAGTCGTAGAACAAATGTTGTTACTTATGATGTTAGCTATCTTGTCCTGCGAGGTTGCTGGTGTTTTACAAGTAACCCTGTATAAAATAAAAACTAAAAATAAAATGTTGTTTTATTTTATTTGCTGACCATACACTACTACAAACGCAAAAATTTCTCCAAGCTAATTTACCTGTACGCTTATAGTCTAGCAACTGATCGCAGATATGTATAATACATATAAAAAAAAAATAACAAAATTAGGTGTTTACCATAATTTAATGTAAATTTACTGTATGCGCAAAATTCAAAATCAAAATTTAAATGTCAAAATTCTTTTTTTTTTTTTTTGTGTACCTAAATCTTAAAGTAAAACAACCTGATAATTACAGTACTAATTGTAAACTATTTTTTTTTATGAATCATCAAAAATCCATGACATTAGATTAAACATATTTGTATTTGACTTTTCTGTTATGGGTCATCTCATTGAATACAAGAAGGTAATAAATAAATTTTATCTTTAATATTAGAAGTATTTTATCTAAGCTAAAGACAATTTAACAAACGCACCTGTAACCTATGATATATAAAAAAGCTAGATACATTACCTGCTCTCTATTTTGGCAAGAAAAAACTCAGCTAAGTGCCCGAGTTTCACTTAGTCACGCACCATTCAGCGTCGTGGCTGGACGTTCTTTTTATATTTTAATCGGCAGTTGTTATTACGAAGTACATGAGTGAGACATGTATTATGTCTCGTGCGTGAGAGTGAAAGAGAGAACAACTGTATTGGTGATAATGCGTTAGTAAGTAAAAGTGAAGTCCCGTGTCCCCGTAGTGGGGTAGGGGGCAGATGCATTATTCATACATCTGTTTCACTGATCGATTTTTCTTTAGGGACAAGTAGGTGATCAGCCTTCTGTGTCCTGCCAGACCGAGACATTTTTTTTTTTTTTTTTTTTTTCGTCTCCACCGGGAATCGAACCCAGGACCCCTCGGTTCTACGCTCACGCGTCAACCACTGTACCGAGGAGGCGGTCGGTTGTTAGTAAGTAGGTATGTATTAATTACGCTGTGTTTTAGTGCAATGATGTTGGCGTATGCCGCGTCTACTAGTATAATAGAGTCATTGCCTGTAACAGCAGCTTCGCTCCAATCCCCTTAGTATGTTTCTCCCAAGTGCCCACATTGCCACCAAGGTTCGGCCAACTAAGGACAATATAACAAACGCACTTGTAACAGCAGCTTCGCTCCAATACCCTTAGTATGTTTTTCCCAAGTGCCCACATTGCCACCAAGGTTCGGGGGCCGCATGCCTTGCCCAGCGCGACGTATCCCCGCGGTTTGAATATTAGAAGTATTTTATCTAAGCTAAAGACAATTTAACAAACGCACCTGTAACAGCAGCTTCGCTCCAATACCCTTAGTATGTTTCTCCCAAGTGCCCACATTGCCACCAAGGTTCGGGGGCCGCATGCCTTGCCCAGCGCGTCGTATCCCCGCGGTTTGAATATTAGAAGTATTTTATCTAAGCTAAAGACAATTTAACAAACGCACCTGTAACAGCAGCTTCGCTCCAATACCCTTAGTATGTTTCTCCCAAGTGCCCACATTGCCACCAAGGTTCGGGGGCCGCATGCCTTGCCCAGCGCGACGTATCCCCGCGGTTTGAATATTAGAAGTATTTTATCTAAGCTAAAGACAATTTAACAAACGCACCTGTAACAGCAGCTTCGCTCCAATACCCTTAGTATGTTTCTCCCAAGTGCCCACATTGCCACCAAGGTTCGGGGGCCGCATGCCTTGTCCAGCACGACGAATCCCCGCGGTTTCACTCTCCGCAGGATTGCTTACTTCCTCATCAGAACTGTCATTGAGATTTATTTGTGATACTGATGGTTCGGCAGATTCTAGTTCTGAAATGATGAGATTATTTTATATTGTGAGTTGTGACATTATGTGTTTTATTCAAGTAATATAAGCTTCACTACATAGTATAAAACAAAGTCGCTTTCTCTGTCCCTATGTCCCTATGTACGCTTAATTCTTTAAAACTACGCAACGGATTTTAATGCGGTTTTTTTTAATAGATAGTGATTCAAGAGGAAGGTTTTAGTATATAATTTATTATGTTTTAGACAAAGCGGGCGAAGCCGCGGGCGGAAAGCTAGTTGTTTATAAATGAAAAAAAAAACAGAACTTGATTATTAACGTTCAGCATGTTTGATATTTTGGAATGGTATCCGTCTTACGCTTTTTCGATCAGGCCACGTGTCCTGACGCGAGTTTAAGATTTTATACCCAACGCTGCTAAAGAAGTTTTCACTTCAAAAAATAATCTATCACTACTCCAATTTATAATCTTAATTTATTAAATTTAATATAAATTACATTTACAAACCAAATTGCACCATTTTAAATAGAAAATTATTATAATACAATATAATATTATGATTTAAAAAATTGAACTAAAGATACCTTGTTTGTTTTCTTTCTTCTTTCCAGCCTGTTGCACTCCACCAGCAACAAAGCCGATTGGAGCGGAGAAGTCTTTCGGCTTCCTAGTTCTCTTTCTGATATTATCTTCATTGTCTTCTTCATCACTATCTTTCGCCCAGACGCCTAAAATAGGAAATATTCAATTTAAAACATTATATGTTTCTTAATGTTGTCTATATATATAAAAATGAAACCTGTTTTACTTGGTCACAGCATCACGCGTGAACGGGTGGACCGATTTTGATAATTCTTTTTTTATTATTCCTCGAAGTACGAGTAGTTCTTATGTAGAGAAAACGTAAATATGTACCACGGGCGAAGCCGGGGCAGACCGCTAGTTATAAATACAATAACTAAATAGTAGACATATAACTATAGCTTCTAAGTTTTAATGCAGGGTATAGTGAAAAGTTAAAACACTTCTCTTTAATATTGAACTGATAGTTACTTAACATTTATTGCTTGTGTCTCATCTGATAACTTACGTTAGATTGAACACAAGTAAAATACATTTTAGTTTATTTGTCATTCCCATAACAATATGCATTAAACATTGGATTGTACTGCATGTACTTATTGTTAAGAATTTGTATTTTACTAAAAGCTATAGAGGAAAACAAATTAAAATGCAATAAGTGTGTAGTAATGCTAGAATCTAGACAGAATATCAATAACATTCACAAGATAGATATTATATCATGAAGGAGTATTGTAGCTATAGATAAGTTTCACCACAATATTAAAAGGTGAACATAGATGTTATTATTACCATATATTTGCTGTTCTCTTTTATTTTTCCTACTTCTGTTCGGATTAAATTCATTGTCCAGATCGTGGTCAGTAATCTCGAAACGTATAACTTCGTCGTCTGACATTTTTTTAACTTTGATTGAGTTAAATCTTATTAATTTAAGTTCTTATTATCAATAGTTTTACTGCAGAGTGCAGATTCTAGTTTTTCAGTTTTTCAGAAGAATATCCCATCCCAGAACATTTTCAATGTTTATTCCATGGTAATGGTATAAATCAAAGAGTAAAGTAATACATATGGTATAAATATATTATATTACTCTATGAATGATACTATTTGATTTTTGAGAAAACTGACAAGTGACAACTGACAAGTGACACTGCGCACCACCCACCACCTGCGCCCAGCGAGAGCGTAGAGTTACCAGTTACCAAGAAGCTTATATTTTATACACTGGAGATTGCACTATGACCATTAACTTGTCACAAGAAAATATAACCTTGAATGACGTCAGTGTTGTTTTTTGTCTCTTTCTGTGGGTGACCACACTGGTTTGTATATTCAGGATTTTTCGAAATAGAAAAAACTCATGGTCTATAAATAATAACGACATATATTTTTAACAGTATTTATAATATTATAATTACTGGTCAACTTACAAGAATTATCACCTTTTAATTGGTAGAGAATGATAGTTTTAAAATAACGCTTGATAACTTTTAGCTACAAAGCTTGAATATTGACCGATATACATCATTAACACCTTTGTAAATAGAGGAAAGTTGTGTTTTGCATCAGATGCTGTTTACCAAATTGTAAGTTACTCAGATCTTCTTTTTAAACGCGTTGCAAAAATTTCAGCTAACTTTACAAAGTTTATATTTCAAAAAGTATTTTTTTTCTCGGTCGTAATCCTCAATAATTTTGAAACCCTTGATAGGCACATATATTTCTTTTTACTTCATTTTTTGGAAAGCTGAAATACGTAAAACAAAAAAAATATTAGGTTAAAAAGTATAAATTTCAAGCGTCTTTCCAAACTATACATAGCCAGAACGCAACCATAGGAAACTGCTCGTGTATATATTGTAATGCTGTTTTTAAGTCTGTGATTACAATATATACACGCATTTTGCGTACTGATCGCGTATACTTTGTAACGCGGATGCTTGCGTCTTCGTTCCAAACTATACACGATCAGTACGCAAATATACTACACTACTTACACTTGAACGAAATAATAAATAAACAGGTATTCATATATTTGTACAGCTATATCTATCTACTTTTATTCTCCTTGGTTATTTTTGATTCAGTAAAATATGGAATAAAAATATTATTATGTAAGCTTAGGCAAATAAATAGGTAACAGATAAGGGGTAGGTAACAGATAATGTGGGTTAGGTTAGGTTCGTGTTTTTTTTAACTACACAAAAATAGGAATAATAACTACACATAAATAGGCTTTGCGGGGCAAAGCGGGGCTCCGTCGCCTCGCAACCGTCTTCTTCTTGGTTTATTAGATTTTTACTTTTAGCACTATTGTCAATTGTAAGTAAGTCGTGTAGTATAGTCGGGAACGAAGACGCAAGCATCCACGATACAAACTATACACGATCAGTACGCAACATTCGTGTATGCATTGTAATAATAGATTTAAAAAAGACAATACAATAATATAAACGCGAGCAATGAAAAAACGCCGCGCTTACTCCGAAACACACACGATTAGTCCGTATGCGTACTGGCGCTGTATGTTTTGGAACGCTATTCTTACTTACTTCACTACAAAGTATACGCGAGTATTTGCGTACTGCTGTTGTATAGATTGGAAGAACTTTGTAAAAAAGTTATTTCCAAACTATACGTGATTAGTTTCACACGGTTGCGTGCTGGCCTTGTATAGTTTGGAAATACGCAAATTTCAATGTAAAAAAGAACAATCTTAAAACCACATGTGAGTGCAATACCGATGTCGTGTGTTGTTTCATTACTATAGTCTGTCCACTATAAGAATTGCTTTTTGACAGCTCGACGGGTGATACCAGAAGTGATGTTCAAAAGATTATCGATTGTGATACCATTTCAAATATAAATTCAAAATATTATCATAAATCGAATCAGGTACGTAAATAATAATTACAACGTAAACGTACTAATAAGATATGTAATAATAAGACCACATATCTATGCATTGTATGTTAAAACTAAACTAAACTAATATTTTATTATTTATTGGTTTCTATCTTACAATTTGGTTGCCTTTACGTTTAAATTATATAACATAATAGAAGAGTTTTTCTGTATCGGATATATTTTACAGAGTATTTCTATCGATTATTTTAATCTATCGACCCATCATTGAATAATTCTGTGTAGGCATCACTAAGTGGGCGGGACCTGTCCATGAAGTACGATAATTATTTGTATGACATTTTAACATAGACAATACAATTATACATAGGCGTGAAGCTGTCAAAAAGCAAATAATATAATGAAAAATGAAAATGAAAAATGAAAAATTATTTATTTCAGCAAAAACACAGTATGTAACAAAACAAAATTTAACAACATCATATTTTGCTGTCACTTATTATACAATATAATTATTAACTGTAGCTCCCACACTAAGAGAACTTGTGTCGTGGGAGCTGGTACGATTATAAAGAATAGATTTGCTCGTGGTACCGTAATTGTTGATTAAAAAGATTTAAAATAACTAATTTAAATATAAGATATGAATTGAGTACAACTAATGAACTAAATTTAAAAAAATAAATATAAATAAATAGATACCTAACTACTTATATCAATAAATAAAATAAGTTAAATAAGTAAATAAATTAAAGTTAAAATAATAAAATTGTATGATACATACAATATAATGTAAATAAACAATAATTTATATTAATTTAATGTAGTGAGACAAGAAGAATGGACAGAGTATAGCATAAAAATCTTTAAAATGGTGTTCTAAATATTCATCAAAATATTGTTTTAGCAATATATTCTCGTCGCTATCCGTAAAAACCCGTCATAATGGTTACCTTACTTGTTAAATTTGTTTTTTGAAGACTTGTTGAAAAATGATGAAAGTATTAGGAAAAGAACTTATTTAACATGATTGCTTAATAAAATGATGATAAATTTGACGATTTTTGCCATTAAAATGATTCTAAACAGGTAAATGCATGAGTATTGAGGAATATTATAAATAACGTAAATATACACTTGCCTGTGAAATTATAGGCCAGAATTTGGTTTCCAAACACTTCTGCCATTTTGCACAATACAATATATTCTTTATTTTTGGAAAATATTTTTTTGACACATAAGCCATATTGTCAAACCGAGAGTTGCTATAATTTGATTATGGTGACTACCCATTATCAGGGAGTGTGACTTTTTAATGATTGGCTCAGATACTTAATTTATTTAGCATAAATAATAATTGTCTCATCCAACAATGCTTCTGAATGACGTTGTTGGCAATTTATCAACAAACTCATGTACAAAAACTAACCTTTTGCACAGAATATTACAGCATACATAGTAGCCTTGGAAAAACTTCGTATTAACAGTGGCAATACCAAGGTAGGTGTGAAAGTGATAAAACACAACAACTGGGCAATATTTTCTTGTTACACGTCAAATGTTCATACCGAAATCTCCAGTGTTGCTCCAGTGTATAAGATATAAGCTTCTTGCCAGTTACCAACTTACCACAGATAACTATATAGTCAGAGACCAGTTACGGTCAAGGTAGGTTAATTATGTGGGTTAGAGTTAGAACCAGCCTATACTTAATTATTGCAATGTGCTCAATTTCTACTTAAAAAAAGGGTCAAAAACAGACCGTACGTCGTCGCGTGTTAGCCGTGGGACGTCCACTGATGGACAAAGGCCTCCCTCAAGGTTTTCCACCACGCCCGGTCACCGGCGGCCTGCATCCAGCAGCTCCCTGCCACTCGGACGGTCATCTATTCACCTTGTGGAAGACAAAGAGTATTACTACTGGGTAAAAGTATTCTTCTTCTGGGTACATCACTATTCACTACATGAATTTTCAACTTCAACATGTAATTTGACATTAAAAAGTTGACGTTGAGTGTTGACACGGTTGACAAGTTGACAAGTTGACAATCATTAAAAAATATTGAACATGGTTTCGCATTGATTACCAAAGAGTATAGTAACTATGTATAATTGATTACTGCAAATTGTTAATTTATTCATTACAACAAATAGATATAACGATATCAAATAGTAACTCAAGCATTAAATTTGCTCATTATTGTAAATATGTGTTGATTCGTCGTACATCGTAATCACTTGAAATGTTAAGCAGATTTTCAGACGTACTGCAAACCGCTGCGGACGTAGTAAGTGTAAAAATATTAGCTAATTATACAATCATATGATAGCATTATTTATTTTATCTTAATTCAAGGTATAGTTTTATAGAATTTGAACTTAGATTTGAAAAGAAAATGTATATAGCACCCATAAAATTGTTATAAACATATTGTTATGGTTATGATCCGCTATTTTGCATGTCCTAATTTAAATTCAAATTACTTTTACACACCTGAACATTATTATTTATTTTATAGGTGAAACCTTGCTTATATTTATAATAACATAATTAAAATCGAATTTAACTATGGTATTTTTTAAAACAAACTATGTAGTTTTAAAAAATGAAAACATAAATATTCGTTTTTCTTTTGTAGTTAGCTCCGCCGGCGTCCCGTTATGAAGACTTTGAATACCACTGGAAGATGATATTAAATTTTTATCAAAATTATGATGAAAGCAGTAAAGTACATATTGAGGATACAAGAGTGCCACATCACTTGCACCAAATGTTCCAGGTGATTTTATCCTAATTTAGATTGATTTTTCTTTACAAAGGTATTATACCAATAAGAAGTATCATACTAATAAGAAATATGTATGTATATTCTATTAAAATTCATAGATTTTTATTGATATCATATAAGATATAAATAACATCCTGTGAAGTGTAAGGTACAAACTACAATATTATATAGATGTGCCTTCTTTATTGATTAATATAATTGGGGCATATATAATGATGGATTTAATTTATAGAATTATACTTAAAACAGAGACATTTATATAAGTCTTCAATGTTAAATTAAATAATTACTATGAAGTAGATCTGCTTTAATAGTAATCTTTAGTGATAGCTAAGTGTGATGTAATTAATATTGTTATAGATTGTGACGATATAATATTAATGTAAAAGGGGTGATAGACGTGAAAGTAAGTACGCGAACTTGTGGCTCGATGACCTTTTTCGCTCGTGTATCACCCCAACTACGCGTACTTAAAAACCGTCGAGTAAGTTTGTTGACGATCCAACATGTTTGAAATTTTACTAGCTATAATAGGTGTTACTAAGTACAAAAGTTCATCATATAACGGCTCAGGCATCCTTAAATAATTAATGTAATTACGCAAGTCTTCCTTCTCTTCACGTAACTCCTTCACCAAATTTACGTGGGATAAACTGGCTTACAAATATACTTTTGTAAGCCAGTTTTTCACCCACTTTTGCTGATTTCGTTTTCTTCTTTTAGTTTTATGAAAATAATTTAATATAATTAATATGAATGAATATAATATAATTGAATATTGGCGAAGGTATCTTTGAATCACGCCAAGGAAGTTTCACTCCTGACGCGTGGGCTCGGAGCACGCGCTCTTTTTTTGTAAAGTACCCTCAAAATATAATAGTAAAAACGAAAATGTCCTTCAATTTTTGTTTTGTTAGAATGCTATTTTCTTAAAAATTAGTGCTGGTTATTAAATTAAAAATGTCTCAACAACCAACAACCAACAACGAACAACGAACAACGAACAACGAACAACGAACAACGAACAACGAACAACGAACAACGAACAACGAACAACGAACAACGAACAACGAACAACGAACAACGAACAACGAACAACGAACAACGAACAACGAACAACGAACAACGAACAACGAACAACGAACAACGAACAACGAACAACGAACAACGAACAACGAACAACGAACAACGAACAACGAACAACGAACAACGAACAACGAACAACGAACATCGAACATCGAACATCGAACATCGAACATCGAACAACGAACAATGTGAATGTGAATGTGAATGTGAACATACACAAACACAAACACAAAGACGAACAACTAGGGCATGCAAAACCGAGTCCGGTTCCAAGTTTCTGAAACCCGGTTCCAAATTGATCTCAGAACCGGGTAGAACCGGGTTACCCGGTTCTTTTATCATACCTAAGAAAAAAAATACGAAATTAAACAAAAGTAACTGTAAAAGTACCTGATGGGCCTTTTATTTTACGCGGCTTGTGTCTTATTTTATTAAATTAATAAAGAAAGAAAATTTCAATACTTCTTTTTATTTATCAGTCTTATAAAAGTACCTTGTTATAATAATATCACATATTATAAACTTAAACCTTATTCATTCCTTATTCATAAACTGTAAAGCAAAAAACCGGCCAAGTGCGAGTCGGACTCGCGCTCCGAGGGCTCCGCACAAACCTATTTTTTATAATGTTGTAACTTTAAAATTTATGTTTCTAACATTTTCTCCTTTATCTGTGTTATAAGACTTTACTTTTACCAAATTTAAAGGCTCTGTGTTCATGAGAAGTACCCTGTAGGTTTTGAGTCCCATGCGAATGTCGAAATTTGCGGAAATTTTCAGCATTTACGGCTGTATCTTTTGATGCGTTGGCTTGTGAGTTTGACTTTTTCACAGCACTTGATGCTTGACCGAAGACTTGAGTATTCGATATAAATTTCAGCTTGATACCAAAAACAATAAAACCGGCCAAGTGCGAGTCGGGCTCGCGCACAAAGGGTTCCGTAGCAGCAAATATAATAAATTACAGTTAAATCAACCTATCTCAAAAACTATAAGAGATACTTTGATCAAACCAAAAATCGTTGAAAGAGTTAATTAGCATGCATCACCTCTATTTTTTTTAGAATTTTATACCCCGTAGTTATAAAAATAGAGGGGGGGGGACATACTTTTTACGACTTTGAGAGCTGATATCTCAAAAACCGTTCACTTTAAGAAAAATGTTTTTTAGAAAACTTTATATCATTTTAAAAGACCTTTCCATTGATACCCCACACGGGTATGTACATCGAAAAAAAAAATTTCATCCCTCAGTTACATGTATGGGGGGCCCCACCCCCAATTCTTTTTTTTACTATTTAGTGTCATATTTTTGTAGCGGTTCATACAACACATATTCTCATCAAATTTCATCACTGTTGTACTTATAGTTTCCGAGTAAATCGGCTGTGACAGACGGACAGACGGACAGACGGACAGACGGACATGACGAAACTATAAGGGTTCCGTTTTTGCCATTTTGGCTACGGAACCCTAAAAACATGACTGGATCATTATATGAAACAGTAAAATCAACAGCTTTTCAAAGTAATACACCCGTGAGAAACTTATAGCATCTAAGGTTAGACAACCAATCAGAGCCACGCTTGAGGCGTGGCACGAAAATTCGCGATGCACGTGATTCTGACGTTGCCAGATAGAATAAATTTGTTAAAATAATGCAGCAAAATATGAATAATACTTAATATTTTAATATTTTGGTCGGAACCGGGAGAACCGGGTTTTATACTATTCAGACCCGGTTCTCAAGAACATAAAAAAAACCCGGGTTTACCCGGGTTTTTCGGAACCGGGTAAACCCGGGTGCATGCCCTAGTGAGTGGGTAGAGGAGTGAGTGGGTAGAGGGAGTGAGTGTGTATAGGTAGTGAGTGGGTAGTGTGAGCGGGTGGCTAGCCTGAACGGGTGGGTAATTCACTCACACTACCCTACCTACTACCCACTGACTCACACTAAATACCCACTATCTCTACCCACTCACTCCCTCCCTCTACACACTCACTCACACTACCCACTCACTCCTCTACCCACTCACTCCTCTACCCACTCACTCCTCTACCCACTCACTCCTCTACCCACTCACTCCTCTACCCACTCACTCCTCTACCCACTCACTCCTCTACCCACTCACTCCTCTACCCACTCACTCACACTACCCACTCACTCACACTACCCACCACTCACTCGCACAGTGGGTAGAGGAGTGAGTGGGTAGAGGGAGTGAGTGTGTATAGGGAGTGAGTGGGTAGTGTGAGCGGGTGGGTAGTGTGAGCGGGTGGCTAGCCTGAACGGGTGGGTAATTCACTCACACTACCCACTCACTCACACTACCCACTCACTCACAATACCCACTCTCACTCAACCCACCCACTCACACTACCCACTGACACACACTAAATACCCACTCACTCCCTCCCTCTACACACTCACTCACACTACCCACTCACTCCTCTACCCACTCACTCCTCTACCCACTCAGTCCTCTACCCACTCACTCACACTACCCACCCACTCTGGGTATTGTGAGTGAGTGGGTAGTGAGTGGGTGGGTAGAGGAGTGAGTGGGTAGAGGGAGTGAGTGGGTAGTGTGAGCGGGTGGGTGGTGCGAGCGGGTGGCTAGCGTGAACGGGTGGGTAGAGTGGGTGGGTATTGTGAGTGAGTGGGTAGAGGGAGTGGGTAGGTAGTGTGAGTGAGTGGGTACAGGGAGTGGGTGGGTAGTGTGAGTGAGTGGGTAGTGTGAGCGGTGGGTAGTGTGAGTGTAGAGGGAGGGAGTGAGTGGGTAGAGATAGTGGGTATTTAGTGTGAGTCAGTGGGTAGTGTGAGTGGGTGGGTAGAGTGAGTGGATGGGTAGCGTGAGTGGGTGGGTAGAGGGAGTGGGTGGGTTGAGTGAGTCGGTAGGTTAAGTGAGTGGGTGGTTGAGTGAATGAGTGGGTGAAAGAAAGCATTTTCAAAACATGTGAATGTGTTTCTTAAATGGGATCCTAAAGTATGTTGTATCATGTATGATACTTATACAGGGTGTCAGTGAGTGGGTAGAGGAGTGAGTGGGTAGAGGAGTGAGTGGGTAGAGGAGTGAGTGGGTAGATGGAGTGAGTGGGTAGTGTGAGTGAGTGTGTAGAGGGAGGGAGTGAGTGGGTAGAGATAGTGGGTATGTAGTGTTCAGTGGGTAGTGAGTGGGTGGGTAGAGGAGTGAGTGGGTAGAGGGAGTGAGTGGGTAGTGTGAGCGAGTGGATAGAGGAGTGAGTGGGTAGAGGACTGAGTGGGTAGAGGAGTGAGTGGGTAAAGGAGTGAATGGGTAGTGTGAGTGAGTGTGTAGAGGGAGGTAGTGAGTGGGTAGAGATAGTGGGTGCAGCGACACCTCGCTCTGAATCGCGCAAGCGAAATGTTTTCGCTACAGAGCTATATATACAACTTTCCGACATCATCCATTGGGGCCTTCACGGCCGGCCAGTCGAGTAGACTGGTCGAGGATCCTCCCTTTTTCGATGGAGGAATTCCACCTTCCTTCCTCCACAGTGGTGACCCCTGACAGTTCACAACTCCTTCTGTCCATCCATGATGTCCATGCTCACCTATCCCTTCCCCGCCTACGATCACCGCCCGCCAGCCAGCGCACTCGGCTTCAAATGGAGTCCTGTCCACTACCATGTGCGATCGCGCATGCTTGGTCAGCTCCACAGCCATCCTCACTGCACACTCCGACTCACTGGAGCATTACACGCAGCATCACCGCACTCAGTTCCGACTCACTGTGAACTAGCGGCTTCCTGTTCCGACTCACTGGAACATACCTGGCACTGGCGAGGCAACTCCGTACTACGACCTCCGGTCTCGGAGGGGAGTCCTGCAGCGACACCTCGCTCTGAATCGCGCAAGCGAAATGTTTTCGCTACAGAGCTATATATACAACTTTCCGACATCATCCATTGGGGCCTTCACGGCCGGCCAGTCGAGTAGACTGGTCGAGGATCCTCCCTTTTTCGATGGAGGAATTCCACCTTCCTTCCTCCACAGTGCAGTATGTGCCGTCAGCACATTACAGTTACTTATTAGGTCAGGCATCATGTAACATTAATATGTATTCTACCAATTGTACTTCAGTCGTAAATTGGCTCCAATATAAAGAGGTTGTCAATCCGTTGTTTCATTTCCGCTATCCAAAATATATAAAGCCGCTACAATCTGGTGACCCCGACAAACAACAACGCCTGACAACGCGACAACCTGACAACGTATTTCATGACCTCGGACTGTACACGAAGCCATAAGAATATAAAAATGACAACTGAAAATAGAGCTCCGTCAGCAAGCCCAGCGTCCGAGTTAGCAACAGTAACAGTATCATCTAGAATACCGGAATTTTGGTGCGATCAAGCTCGCTTATGGTTCGTGCAGTGTGAAGCCATCTTAACACCTCAAAAACTAAGCGACGAGGCGAAATTTAACTTAGTCGTCACGAAATTGGGAAAAGACGTCATTCAACAAGTAAGCGACATATTGCTTCAGCAGCCCCAAACGAAGAAATATGACACCTTAAAAGCAAGATTATTAGCAGTGTATGAAGAATCAGAAAACCGGCAACTCCAAAAACTTTTGAGCGAAATCGACCTTGGCGACGAAAAACCCTCTCAACTCTTGAGGCGCATGCGAGATTTGGCCCGCGGAAAAATTCCCGATGAAACGCTGAGTATCATGTGGCAAGGTCATCTTCCAGCTGCAGTACGCTCCGTTCTCGCCGTCACCGACGTAAAAGATTTGGAAAATTTAGCTACGATTGCAGACAAAATTATGGAAAATATAAGACCTAATCAAATATCGGAGATTAGTAGCAAACCGTCGACGTCAGCTGATACCGTTTCCGTGCTGCAAGAGCAAATAGCTCAATTGACTCTACAAGTGATGGAATTACAGAACATTTATAGATTGCAACATAAAAAACGAAATTATAATTATCGTAATCGGTCTAGTTCGAGATCCCGTGGACGTAACATAATACGGCGTGAGCCGCGGAGCGCCGACAGTCTTTGTTATTACCACGCGCGATTTTATCATAGAGCTAACAAATGTATAGAGCCGTGTGCTTGGAATAAAAAACCTAAACAGCAGGAAAACTAGAAGGAGTGCAATCGCAGGCGGAGATTTGCACTATTAAGCCATCGCACCGCCTTAACATTACCGATAGAACATCGGGACTAAATTTTTTAATTGATACGGGAGCGAATATATCAGTGATCCCTGTGACTAAAACTGTGCATAAGCGACCGAAGTGCGATAATTACGAGTTATACGCTGCTAACGGAAGCGTTATAAAGACTTATGGTGTAAAGACACTTACATTAGATTTAAAATTACGTAGACCTTACCGGTGGACTTTTATTATAGCCGAAGTGAAACAAGCAATATTAGGTGCTGATTTTTTGGGACATTACAAACTTTTAGTGGACATTCATCGTCAAAAATTAATTGATACAGTGACAAACTTATGTGTAATCGGTTCAGTAACTTTGAGTAAACATATACCAGTGAACACAATCGACTTTAATCATAAATATAGTGATCTGTTATCGCAATTTCCGAACATTACTAAGCCAATGCGTTTCATAGAGACTCCACGACATTCTATAGTCCATCACATCGAAACAAGCGGCCCACCCGTATTTTCGCGACCGCGACCTCTACCGCCTGACAAATACAATAAAGTTCGCGCAGAATTTCAGCGAATGCAAGAGATGGGGATTTGTCAACCATCAAAAAGTTGCTGGGCCAGTCCTTTACATGTGGTAATGAAAAAGAACGGAGATATTAGACCCTGTGGAGATTATCGACGCTTAAATGCGATAACTAAACCGGACAGATATCCCATACCGCGTATACAAGACTGTACATACCTATTGGCAGGAAAAACTATATTTTCAAGGTTAGATTTGCAACGTGCCTATCATAATATTGGTGTCGCCGAATCAGATATTGAGAAAACAGCCATAACTACACCCTTCGGCTTATATGAATTTAAAAGAATGACTTTTGGACTTAAGAATGCAGCGCAGACATTCCAACGATTTTTAAACAACGTTGTGTTCCGTGACCTTCATTTTCCAACTGATTCCGAAAATGGCGAGAAAAGCGAGGAAAACGTTCCATTTTTATTTTCCTACATCGATGACGTCATCATTGCGTCATCAGGACACCAGAGCCATACGAAACACTTACGAATGGTTTTCGAACGTTTGAATGAGTTTGGAATCACTATCAATTTATCAAAATGTGAATTCGGCAAAACGGAATTAAGTTTTTTGGGATATAATATTTCACAACAAGGATTAAAACCATTAGAAGATAAGGTCAAGGTCATAAAAGAGTACCCAAAACCACAAACAGTCGAAGAATTACGACGATTTCTAGGAATGCTAAATTTCTATAGACGTCATTTACCTCACGCTGCAGAAGTACAATCAAAACTAAATCAGTACATACATAACTCCGGCAAGAAAGATAAAACTCCGATACAATGGACTGATGAAGCATCAACAGCCTTCGAGCAATGTAAGGAAAACCTTCAAAGTGCCGTTACATTGTCATTTCCCGCCGCAGATGCTACTATTGCTATCATGACCGATTGTTCTAGCACATGTGCCGGTGCAGTACTTCAACAGAGAGAAGGAAACTCATGGAAGCCTCTCGGATTTTTTTCACAAAAATTAAGCGAAGCGCAACAACGCTATAGTACATTCGATCGAGAGTTGCTAGCTATATACATGGCTATAAAACATTTTAGATATATGGTCGAAGGCAGGCCATTAACCGTGTATACTGATCACAAACCTTTAATACATACATTCAAAAAGAATACAATCAGCAAAAATGATACGCCGCGAAGATTACGTCATCTCGATTTCATACTGCAATTTTGTACATCAATCGAACATATAAGCGGATCAGAAAATGTAGTGGCCGATGCATTATCAAGGATAGCTACAATAGATATGCCATCGCCCATCGATTACGAAAAGTTATCAAAAGCTCAAGAAAATGATGAGGAACTCAAGTTATTACTACAATCGAAAAATCTAAACTTTAAAAAGATAATTTTACCGCCTAGTAACATGCCAGTGTATTGTGATGTAACTATGCAGAACGCAAGACCATATTTGCCCGAAGAATTTCGTATATCGGCTTACAACGCCATACATGGAATTAGTCATCCTAGCATACGTACGACACGAAGACTCTTGCGAGACAGATTTATATGGACATCTATAAACAAAGATGTTACCAATTGGACACGTGCATGTATAGAGTGTCAACGTTCCAAAGTACATAGGCATACTATTTCGCCTACTGGAACTTTTACGAAAAGCGACCGATTCGAGCATTTGCATATCGACATCGTTGGTCCTTTACAATATTGCAATGGTTATCGATACATTCTAACCATGATCGACAGAAGTACCTCTTGGCCAGAAGCTTTTCCCATAAAAGATATTACAGCAGAGACTGTAGCTGAAATTGTCTATTCAGGATGGATTTGTCGGTTTGGAAGTCCTATACGGATAACTACCGATCAAGGACGACAATTCGAGTCAAGTTTGTTTACAAATTTAGCAAAGCGAATGGGTATTAAAAAGATAAGGACTTGTGCATATCACCCGCAAGCGAACGGTGCTATAGAAAGATGGCACAGAGTATTGAAAACAGCTCTTATGTGTAGAGGCAATGCAGTCGACTGGGTTGGACAATTACCATCTGTTTTGTTTGGACTAAGGGCGAGTCTACGAGACGACACACAGACAAGTGCCGCCGAAATGGTTTATGGTGAAGCAATAAGATTACCCGGAGATTTTTTCCAGCTGCAAAGGCCTAATATTTCCGAGAATGAAACATTCCTTAGCCAACTGCGTAAAAAAATACACAACATATCGTCAGTTCCTAAAAGAGAGTCCAGTAAACGCAATATATTTGTTCATCCAGAATTGCAAAAATGCACACATGTATTTGTACGTTGTGACAAAATGGTAAAATCGCTGACACCTCCATATCGAGGACCTTTCAAAGTTTTGGAAAGAAATGATAAATATTTCAAAATATCACAAGCAGACAAAGAGAACATAATTAGTATTGATCGTCTTAAACCAGCCTTTATAATAAACATTGATGACAATAGTCCGAATACGGTAGCGCAAGCGCCTAATGTAAACAACTTGCCGACTGTAACACGATCAGGTCGCATTGTTAAACCTGTCGTAAGATTTAAATTGTAATTAGAAGTACTTACATGTTTATTTTATTTTTTATATCAATGCATTATGTTTATATTAACTTTTCAATTTTATTTTTACATTTATTTCTATTGTTTTATTTACATTTTTAACTGTATAATGTTGTTTTTTGCTATATACACTTTTATATACATTTTATTATATACCTTTTTCGATTATATTAGACAATTTTGAAATTAGAAATTTAAAGTTCATGCTAAAGATTATTTTTTATGTTTGTGATGATTATTATATTGTACAAGTAATGTTTACTGTTAAAAAAAATTTTTTTCAATGTATAATTTTTTTCCAAATTTAGGGGAAAGCTATGTGCCGTCAGCACATTACAGTTACTTATTAGGTCAGGCATCATGTAACATTAATATGTATTCTACCAATTGTACTTCAGTCGTAAATTGGCTCCAATATAAAGAGGTTGTCAATCCGTTGTTTCATTTCCGCTATCCAAAATATATAAAGCCGCTACAGTGGGTATGTAGTGTGAGCCAGTGGGTAGTGTGAGTGGGTGGGTAGAGTGAGTGGATGGGTAGCGTGAGTGGGTGGGTAGAGGGAGTGGGTGGGTTGAGTGAGTCGGTAGGTTAAGTGAGTGGGTGGTTGAGTGAATGAGTGGGTGAAAGAAAGCATTTTCAAAACATGTGAATGTGTTTCTTAAATGGGATCCTAAAGTATGTTATATGATACTTATACAGGGTGTCACTAGGGCATGCAGAGCCGAGTCCGGTTCCAAGTTTCTGAAACCCGGTTCCAAATCGACCTCAGAACCGGGTTACCCGGTTCTTTTATAATACCTCGGAAAAAAATACGAAATTAAACAAAAGTAACTGTTAAAGTACCTAACTAATGGGCATTTTATTTTACGCGGCTTGTGTCTTATTTTATTAAATTAATAAAGAAACAAAATTTCAATACTTCCCTTTAGGTATTTTATCAAAGTACCTTGTTATCATAATATCACATATAAACTTTAACCTAATTCATTAACTGCAAACTGTAAAGCAAAATACCAGCCAAGTGCGAGTCGGACTCGCGCTCCGAGGGCACTATTTTTTATAATGTTATAACTTTAAAATTTATGTTTCTAAATTTTCCTTTATCTGTGTTATAAGACGTTACTGTTACCAAATTTAAAGGCTCTGTGTTTATGAGAAGTACCCTGTAGGTTTTGAGTCCAATGCGAATGTCGGAATTTTCGAAAATTTTCAGCATTTACGGCTGTATCTTTTGATTCGTTGGTGAGTTTGACTTTTTCACAGCATCAAGGGACCGAAGACTTGAGTATTCGATATAAATTTCAGCTTGATACCAAAAACAAAAACATGACTGGATCATTATATGAAACAGTAAAATCAAATCTTTTCATATTCACGACAAATCTAATAAAAATATTTCAGTAGCCTAATTTTTGTAATTTTCGATTTTTTTTTGGTAATTTACAACCGTAGGAAACTTATAGCATCTAAGGTTAGACAACCAATCAGAGCCAAGCTTGAGACGTGGTACGAAAATTCGCGATGCACGTGAGTCCGACGTTGCCAGATAGAATAAATTTGTTAAAATAATGCAGCAAAATATGAATAAAATTTATATTTTAATATTCTGGTCGGAACCGGGAGAACCGGGTTTCATACTATTCAGACCCGGTTCTCAAGATCACCAAAAACCCGGGTTTACCCGGGTTTTTCGGAACCGGGTAAACCCGGGTGCATGCCCTACGAACAACGAACATCGAACAACGAACAACGAACAACGAACAACTAACAACGAACAACGAACAACGAACAACGAACAACGAACAACGAACAACGAACAACGAACAACGAACAACGAACAACGAACAACGAACATCGAACATCGAACATCGAACAACGAACAATGTGAATGTGAATGTGAATGTGAATGTGAACATACACAAACACAAACACAAAGACGAACAACGAACATCGAACAACGAACAACGAACAACGAACAACGAACAACGAACAACGAACAACGAACAACGAACCACGATCAACGAACAACGAACAACGAACAACGAACAACGAACCACGAACCACGAACATCGAACATCGAACATCGAACATCGAACAACGAACATCGAACATCGAACAACGAACATCGAACAACGAACAACGAACACCAAACCAAACCAATCCAAACCAAAACCGACCAGGGAGGACAGACCGTAGAGGATAAGATTTCAATTAAGTCATCGAAAACTGACCAAAATGCTCATAAAATAAAAGCTATTGGGTCTACCCAAATAATTTTTTTATGGGACTATTTCGAAACAATTCGGCAGACGGCATCCAACAAAATAAAAATCACGTAAATAGGTTCAGAAACATCGGCCAAATCAGTGTCCATACATAAAAATAAAAAGAGAGAGAGAGAACCTCCTCCATTTTTTAAAGTTGGTTAAAAATACATTAAGTATAATTAATAAACCATATTATAAATGTCTATTTTTTTACCTTATCTAAAATTACATTCATAGTATTTTTTTACAAGATACATTTTCCGACAGCTTATAGTCGATGAGGAGAAAGAACAGCAGGGCGGTACAGTAGGACCATGCCTAGAAGCAGTAGTACAAAGATCAATAGGAGTGTTAGACGCTCTAGCTGTACTTGCGGTAGCTGATCGGCCGCCTGGAGCAAGGGCGATGGCTCTAACACTAGCTACCACGTTGTTGAGACGAACGCAACGTCCGTGTATTAATAGCGCTCATGTTTATAGACCGTTGCAGGTGAGAATTATTTTATGTATTTTATGGTAAATTATTATTTTTGTGTATTGTGACGATTCAAAAACGCTTCATTAAAGAAGTTAAGTGAGTTTAAGTTGGATGCAAATGTGTAATATTTATGTGTATTGTAATACAGCAAATTATTGAAGATTAAACACTGTGTCCATCTTCTTATTGTATGAGAGAAGCCTATGGTTAATAATTAACTTGTGTTGAATATAATACATGGCATTGAAATTTTATCTTATTTTTAACATTTGAATGCGAGTATTAAAAACAAATTACTATGGATTATATATTGATATGATTAAATACATATAAACTTACGGATTATATGTATTTAATCTATGTCATTAAATAAATTATAAATGTTGTTGAATATGTATCTAAAATAATTCTGAATAATTTCAGAGAATGTTAGTACAATGCAACGAAAACCCAGCGTCCCCAACAGAGAAAGAAGAAGTAGAACTCCTCTTAACTCTATGTGGCCTTGTCAGAAAAGAGCCAGGTCTAGCAAACATATTCACAACTCCATTCGTTGAAGATAAAGCCACTTTACTATCGATACCTGAAGATATACAGAAGCTAATACCGTTGAAACGGAAATTAAGTACGCCAAAGAAGAATCCTTTATTCGATGTAGATATGACACCACCGTTGCGTAGTGTGGCGATAGTTAGGAGTAAGGAAGATACAACACCAAACAGTTCAGTTGTGGACGATAATGGCTCGTTGAAGAGTCAGAAGACTGTGTACGATGATAATGATAAATTTCTCTTGATTGATTTGTTATTGTCGTATTTGAATAGTGCTGTGAGTATGTGAAATACTTTTTATATATTTATTTTAGGACAAAGCTAGTCGTCCGCTAAACGGATGAATAAAATAAATTAGTCGTCCGATTACCGGATGAATAAAATAATTTAATCGTCCGATAACATCTATTTATCTATATAGTTAGGTTATCGGGGTTTCTTTGGAGAACTGCCGCACGTAGTATAGGTTTTTTGTGGGGGGAGGAGGGCACACGTTGTTATTTGATTTTTTTTTGCGCGTCGACGGAGCCCCGCTTCGCGGGGCTCCTATTTCTGTGTAGTTTTTTTTTTAAGAAACCTAACCTAACGGCTAACCTAACCTAACGGCTAACCTAACCTAACGGCTAACCTAACCTAAACTTGATTTTTTTTTTGCGCGGCTCCTATTTCTGTGTAGTTTTTTTTTTTAAGAAACCTAACCTAACCTAACGGCTAACCTAACCTAAACTTGATTTTTTTTTTGGGCGTCGACGGAGCTCCGCGAAGCGGGGCTCCTATTTCTGTGTAGTTTTTTTTTTTAAGAAACCTAACCTAACCTAACTTAACGGCTAACCTAACCTAAACTTGATTTTTTTTTTGCGCGTCGACGGAGCCCCGCTTCGCGGGGCTCCTATTTCTGTGTAGTTTTTTTTTTTAAGAAACCTAACCTAACCTAACCTAACCTAAACTTGATTTTTTTTTGCGCGGCTCCTATTTCTGTGTAGTTTTTTTTTAAGAAACCTAACCTAACCTAACGGCTAACCTAACCTAACGGCTAACCTAACCTAACGGCTAACCTAACCTAACGGCTAACCTAACCTAAACTTGATTATTTTTTTGCGCGGCTCCTATTTCTGTGTAGTTTTTTTTTTAAGAAACCTAACCTAACCTAACGGCTAACCTAACCTAAACTTGATTTTTTTTTGCGCGTCGACGGAGCCCCGCTTCGCGGGGCTCCTATTTCTGTGTAGTTTTTTTTTTTAAGAAACCTAACCTAACCTAACTTAACGGCTAACCTAACCTAAACTTGATTTTTTTTTGCGCGTCGACGGAGCCCCGCTTCGCGGGGCTCCTATTTCTGTTTAGTTTTTTTTTTAAGAAACCTAACCTAACCTAACCTAAAGGCTAACCTAACCTAACGAATTAAGGGCGAATATCTCGGTCATTTTTGATTTTAGAGAAAAGTTGTTCCTATAAAACATGCTTATATCAGAGGCGGCTCGCCCTAAGGAGCGCTGGTGCAGTGAACTCCCATAAATAATTATAATAAAATCATACTCCTTAATTTCATTATTAATATTAATTATTACTATTTAAAATCAATCGTAATCGTAAAAAAACTACTGTCAATACCAATGAATATATCCATCATTCCATCATTCCATACACCTAAATAATACTGTATATAAACAGTAACGCGCGAAGCGGTGCGCTCACGATTGCGCTCCAATGAAAAAATATTTAGTACATTTCCTAATACGAAATCCAATAGGAGTGAAAGAGAGGGTTTGCCAGTGCCCTGCGCGCGTGAAACAGAAGATTTTCTATGAAAAAATAGCAAAATTCGGAGCGCCGCTCCCGCAAACGTTGCCGGTTCGTTTTTACCGAATTCTATATTATAAACAAACACTCCACTCTCGAGTCAACTTCAATGCACGCGCGCGAATGCAAATTCGGGAATTTTCTAATTAAAATCATAAGATACGTGTTGAAATAGTCTGTAGTTATCAGTATTACTTGTGAGTGTGAAAATGAACAATTATAATGTGGCGTTCATTAAAAAGTGTGTTAAAACGTTACAAATTCGGCTTGAATTGAAAGCTAAGGGACTGCCACGGCCTAAACTTGACCTTACGCAAAAATGTACGACAAAAACGAAAACATATTATATGCGTGTGTTTAAATCCGAACAATTTTATGTGAAAACACCGTGGTTGTGTGGTTGTGATGAAAGCAACAACAGACATTTACGAATGTCTTGTCGCTTTAAGTTATAGATATTTTTGCACACCAAAAAGAAAGACGTAGGTATGTATTTCCTTTATAAGTAATTTTTTTGATAAATGTACTGCTTTACACCATGTATTTTCAGTGTTTTATTTCAAGTGAACACCCATAACATTTTGTCACGAGCCGCCTCTGGCTTATATTAGCGTAATCTTTACGATAAAACAATAATAAATAGGTGTTATAATGACACCAACTCCATCAAAAATTTTTTAAGTCCTGCGCCCCCTTTGCTTTAGACCAACCCAACTAGCTTTAGTGTTAAAAGGTTATCTATTAATCCGAATAATCGGACGATTAAATTATTTTATTCATCCGGTAATCGGACGATTAAATTATTTTATTCATACGGTAATCGGACGACTAATTTATTTTATTCATCCGTTTAGCGGACGACTAGACACTTCGTTTATTTTATTTCTATTTATTGATTCTGTATAATGAATATTTATAGATTTTTGTTGTTCGATTGGCATCATTTCAATGTACATACTACATAGTGTTAATTACATACTAGCTGCGTGCCGCGGTTTCACTCGCGCGCGTGAATGAGTTTTTCCTTTTATTCCTAATGTTCTTGTCGGAATATCGGTGTAAAAAATAGCTTAAGGAGTACCTTTTAATAACAGCTATCCATTAGTGAAATCCCGTCAAAATCGGTCCAGCCATGCCTGAGATTAGCCAAACAGACCAGACAGACAGACAAAAATTGTAAAAATTACTATTTTGGTATATGTACTGTGTATTTAGTACTCGGTTATTTCAATATTAAAAACAGACACTCCAATTTCATTATTGGTATAGATGTACCAAGTTATCGGTATTTTGCAGTTTTTCTGATTATAACGTACATTATAGACTATGGCCTACGAAAAAACATTTAATTAATGATAATTTCTAGGATAACCAAGTGGTCCTCCGTGCTTGTGAGGGTATCATGATAGTATCCTCGCTCCCAGAGGACGATATAGCCAACCTGGTGACCAGCTGTAGTCCGTGCTGCGAGACGATTGTGGACAAACTGTGCGCCAAGTACCGGGCCATACCGAGTGACGTGGACCCCAGTGATGTCGACCACTTGAATATCACTTGGGCGTGAGTTTTTCTGAAGGGAAAGTCTGGGAAAAATTGCTAAGAAAAGTCATGACATTAAATGCAAATGTTTTCCAATTTTGCTCGTAATTCATTGTATTAGAACCCGTTTTTGCGTCTCACATTCACATTTTTTTCTATTCATTTCGAATCGTATTTGTGATATTTCATGTGATTCCCCACAAATATGATATTTCATGAGTTGAGGGTAGTTGGATTTTACTCTTTATTACTTTGATAAAAGCACATATTAATATGATTTTAACTGTGAAAATAAAGTCACTCAATAATGTTTCATAGCTTTGAGAAACATTGTATATTTTATTTATCATTTTCAGGTATGTAGCTCAAGATTTTGGTGATAAGGGCTACAACAAATTCCACGGGTACAGAGAATTGACTACTTTCTTTTCATGGCTCGATTACTGTGATACATTGATGAAGGTAAGACAACATTTATTTTGGTTGAAAAAGAAACACGTTTTTAATTGGCAAAATTAAAAACGATAAAAAAAATATTGACAAATTTAAGCGGTCTTATAACTGTTAGTAATATTAGTATAGAAAATAATTTAACCACATTTAGAAACAAACATTATTCATGCAGGAATGCCATCCGACAATCGCATCGCACCTAGCCCGCACATTCCGCTCGAACTTTCTAGAAAGTGTCGAAAGTTGGTTAGTGCCGGAGTCAGCAAAGTGCCGTCACCAGCACACGGCACTTACAACCGCTCTGCTGGCCAAGTGCTTGCGGGTCATCGACTCCACAGACCTGATCAGTGGTGAGTTCTCGGTCCTTCTAGAATGTTGTGGAACCTTCTAGATTCTAGAACATTCTGGAAAGTGTCGAAATTTTTCCAATTGTCGAGTAAATTTTGTCATAAACAAAAAACAAAGACTCACTTCGTAATATTGGTGTGAATGTGCGATATTAATAATTTGAATATAGACATCATACTTTGCCTATAACAGACAGCATAACATCCATACTAATATTATAAATGCGAAAGTAACTCTGTCTGTCTGTCTGTTACTCAATCACGCCTTAACTACTGAACCAATTTGCACGAAATTTGGTATAGAGATATTTTGATACCCGAGAAAGGACATAGGATAGGTTTTATCCCGGAAATCCTACGGGAACGGGTTTTTCTTTGATAACGCGGGCGAAGCCGCGGGCGGAAAGCTAGTAGATAATAAATCTCAATTCCAAAAGCATTATCTTTTTCTTTTAGAGTTCAGTAACTGGTTGGTCGGAGATGGAGAGGTGTCGGAATGGCCTCTGTTACTGACGCTCATAAATAACTGCCTTACTGATGATTACGATCTCTCTTTAGAGACACTGCGGTTCTTTGAGGTAAGTCTAACAGAACAGGTATAAAAATTAATTTTTTTTTGTTAAAAATTCTTTTACTGATGTTGTAAATTAAATGCAATTAAAGAAATTGCAAAAAAAGTTTTGTTTTGTCGCTATTATAAAGCGAAGGGTACCGTTTGGAATTTTTTCTATTCTTGAAATTCTTCAAATATTTGTCAATCGTCATGTGAATTAATTTTGTGAAAATGTGATGTGAAAATTTTTTCTTGTTTTTTTCGTTATTGATGGTCATCCAGACTCACAATCACTACCAAAAATTGTCCGAAGCAAAAGTCTGCTTATGCATGTATTAGAGAGATTTTTCTAATGAGCGATTCAATAGACTTTGAACATTACTGTCACGACATAAGGTGTTAGTCTCGCCGTATAATGAATATTATACGGCGGCATTCGGACATTTCTTATAACTTTTAAATAAGACATTATGCGTTTAGTTGGATATCATAAATGGCTTTAAAGTGTCGTCAAAATAGTACTACAGGCATTGTATAACATTATGAGTTTATTTCGTGGCAATAATGTTCAAAGTATATTGTATCGCTTATTAAAAAACACAAACATAATTTAATTCGCAAGTCTGCCTACAGTAGATTTTTAGTTTGGACAATTTTAAAACGTGATTGTGAGTTTCGTATAGTTTATAGTATGTCAATGACATAAAGGTGAATGTACATCGTCCACAGACGATAATAGAGCGGGGTACAGAACACAGCATGGACCGCATAGTTGTGTCCCGGGTTGTGTCCCGCGGGTACCTGTGCGGGGCCGCGCCGCGCGTCGACAGCGACGAGCGGGACCGCCTCAACGATGTGTCCTTCCGCCGCGAGCGGGACTGGAACAGGTGCGGGTGGGGAATAAGGGGGATAGGGTACAGGGTACAGGGTGACACGGGGTACATAGTGACATAGGGTACATAGTGGCACGAGGCACAGGGTACATAGTGGCACGGGGTACAGGGTACACACTGGCTCGGGGCACGGGACACAGGGTACACAGTGACACGGGTCACCGGGTACAAATTGGCACGGGGCACAGGGTACGAGTGGCACGGGGCACGAGACAGAAGGGGATCCGAAACGATGATGTTAGAAGAAACTAGTAACTTAACTAGTCCACATACAAAATGTATTCTATCACAACCACATAAAGTTCAATTTCCAATTTCCAGAGAGGCGATGAAACAACTAGAACATGAGGACGCAATCAATGAACAAATAAGCGACATTCTGTCTCACGAGGGTTTAGATAGCAAGGAACAAGGCGAGAATGTGGAAAACATACATCGAGTTATTAATAGGTATGTGGGTAGTTTGAAATAATTATTGAGGTGAAACTTCTTTAGGCGCGTTAAGAGTAAAATTTCAAGGTCGCGCAAAATTTTGGTATCTTTGAATCGTGTCAAAAAAGTTTCACTTCTGACACGTGTGCTCGGCACACACGCTCTTTTTTTAAGTAGTAGGTAGGTAGTTAAATTAAATTTATTATTTTGGTAGAAATAGAAAAGATGGAGATATGAGTACTTCAGTAGGCGCAAGGCTTTTTGTTGGAAGTATTGGTTTTGCTTCGCTTATCTAGAAGAAATTACTTCTTATATATAAAATTCTCGTGTCACAATGTTAGTCTGCATACTCCTCCGAAACGGGTGGACCGATTCTCATGAAATTTTCTGTGCATATCGGGTAAGTCTGAGAATCGGCCAACATCTATTTTTCACATGTACCACGGGCGAAGCCGGGGCGGACCGCTAGTATATCTATATTTAAAAACTAACATACTAGAAAATCTTATTAATTGGTGGATAAAAATAACATAACTATAACTACTGGGTCTAATGAATATACAATATTAATGTTCTCTCTTTCCCGCGACATCTTCCGTTTCGTCTTCGTCGTTTTCACTTCTTTATTTATTCTTATATATTTATGTAATTTTCTTATTATATTATAATATATTATACAGGGTGTACCAAAAAGTAGTGATATCTATCAGATAGCTACCCTGAAAATTTCATTTTATTATTCAGAAGGCTTCAATCGAAAAATTTAAATCTAAATGTGGTAAGTGCAAAAATTGAATTAACATGATGATCATTAAAACCAATAAATAGGTGTTAAATTACCAGAAATTTTTAAAATAACCCCGCTGTTGCTCAATGCAAGTGCGACATCACCGCAAAAAGTTGTCTTTTAAATGTCTGAATGCCCTTTTATCATTTTTAATGGTTTCTTCTGCTACTATGAATTTCCGGGTTATTTCGTCCAAATTGTGGCATTCTCTCAAGTAGCCGAGGTCTTTTTAGTATTCCCATTGAAACAAATCAATGGGGTTTAGGTCGAGGGACCGTAGAGGCCAGGCTTTAAGGCAGGCGTCACCGGCGCATGCGCAGGCTGCAACGACCAATCCATCTTTCAGGGTATCTTTGCCCTTTAGCCTGGCCTGCACGGTCTCCGGACATAAACCCTATTGATTTTTTTCCGTGGGGATACTACAAAGACGAGAGACTGCCACAATTTGGACGAAATAACCCGGAAACTCATAGTAGCAGAAGAAACCATTAAAAATGATAAAAGGGCATTCAGACATTTAAAAGACAACTTTTTACGGTGATGTCGCACTTGCATTGAGCAACAGCGGGGTTATTTTAAAAATTTCTGGTAAATAAACACCTATTTATTGGTTTTAATGATCATCATGTTAATTCAATTTTTGCACTTACCACATTTAGATTTAAATTTTTCGATTGAAGCCTTCTGAATAATAAAATGAAATTTTCAGGGTAGCTATCTGATAGATAGAGCAAGTTTTTAAAAGTCAAACGGAAATTTTTTTTTATGTGATTTTATTTTTTTACGGGCCCTTGAAGTGGTGAACATACTGGGTAATTTTATCTTTCTTGCCATTTAATTCTTTTTTTTATTCCATTCAAAGATCTAACGATAGTAAATGTTACCATACTGAATTGGCCTATCTTTCAGCTTAGCACACAAAAAAAAATCAAGCATCTTCCGCAATCATTGACGTCAGCATGAGTGAAAATATCATCGTACTCGGCGATAGGTGAAAAATTGAAAAAAACGTCATAACTCCGAAAATACGAAAAATCGCATAACATACATGGGGGTGATTCGGATAGCCCTCTAGGTCCTCTACCTCTCAGCTTCCGTTCATCACTACTTTTTGGTACACCCTGTATATCAATTTAAATCTCTATAACTAGTCACTTTTACATAATTTAAACGTTAACGTTATCCTAATACTAAAAATATAAATAAAATAATTAACAACAAATTTCATATTCTAGGCGACTCTTACGGCTTAAAACACGAATCGAAGAAATTATGGAGCTAGAGAATACAAAGGCTACACCTAACAATTAGTATTAAAAATAACATTAAAACTTTTGTTTAACATATCAATTAATATTGTTATAATAATTTATGTTTTACTAACCTGTGCTAAAAATAATCCAAAAATAATAATTGCCACAAAAATATTTGCAGGGTGTTTCAATTTAATTAAAATATTTATATGTATGCATGCAAACTAATTTTAATAATATTTAGTTTTTAGTTTTTAAAATATATTCGTTTAAATGTTAGAACCACTGTATTAAAATGTTTAATTGATTTAGTAAGAAATAAGCTATAAATTTATAAAGCATTTGAATGCCATAAAACCAAAAATATAAATTCAAAAAATAAGCTCATAATGTATTTATTTATAACTAAACACATTTGGAAGGGTACTAAAAAAATTTAGATACTAGTGGTAGTTGCTTTTTAACCGACTTCAAAAAAAGGAGGAGGTTATCAATTCGGCCGGTATGTTTTTTTTCTGTGTATATTTATGGTCTAAAAATTAATAAATATATTTTTTTTGCGAGAAATTTCGTTTGCCTATAACTATATTTTGGCCAAGGAATCTTTTGATAGATCTCGTATATTATTAGGTATAAGTATTTTTGCATTTTTATATGTTTTTATTTAATTATTGAATTAATAGAGCCATATGAGATCTGTAAATAATCGAGATTAATTTTTTTCCAAAGGAATTTTGCTCAAAAACTTTTTTTTACCTACTTCATAGTATTTGCCATATTTTATTTAAATTTATTTTGCGGAAAATAATTATTGTCTGCGTGTATATAATGTAAAAAATGACTTCCATAAAAGTATTTTTTTGTTAATATATTAAAAATAATATGGTGCAATGTTAGGTTAAGATTTAGTTATTATAATTATTAGTGTCTAATCGCATAAAATAAGTGATATGGATTTAAAATATTGTTTCATATACTGAAATAAAAAATCTGACTTTTCTGAATGTTTTCTGTGCACTTTTTTTCAAATATTACCTTCTTTCTTGTGCCTGTTCGCACTTTTTTTTCTTTACTATACATATACAGAGTGTAGATTTTACGTTGGCTAAAGTTTACCATGTGGTTAGGTTTCTTCACTGTTTTATTGTGGACATTCTAAAACAGGCTCTTGTATATTTTAATACGAAAAAACTTATGATGATGGTCTGGCAAGCATATTTTTGCGGTTACGCGGTAGGATGATAATATCATTGTTATTTGTTTGAAAGCACAATTTGTGACTTGCTCCTTTAAACTGTATTCGAAAAAGGTATATTGTGGTCTGAAAAAATATCTAGTCCATTTTGTCCAGTCCATTTTTTTTAGTTAATACTATAAGTAATGGAATTAAATATACACACAAATACGTTCATTTTAGTTTTTAATTTAAAAAATAATATTCCAACAAAATTTCCGCTGCTACGCCGCCAAAATAATCCTGCCGCTGCAAGATAGATGTATTCTCCAAATCGATTTAACGATTTATCAAAAGCAAGCCTGCATTTAACTAGCCTATATGTATACTTTCATTTTTTGCGAAAATTAGGCATAGGTACCTATTTCTTCTCTTTAAGTTTCTGAAAAAACATGTATTTTTTTTTCATTGAGTTACTATGTACTACGTACTAGAGAGGACATCGCTACTACACTATTTGTAACACGAGTTAGAGGCAATCGTCTCAAGCCATTTTATTGTTAAATTGATTAGTTTTAATTCATAATTTTATTCATATATTTTTTAATAAGATAAACAATATTTATTTGTTATATTGATTGGTTTTAATTTATAAGTAATATGAGGCTGAATATCTACAAAGTGTATGACTCACTAGCCGGCCCGCGCCGCCGCGCTTGTTGCACAGATTTTGTTCGTGGTGTCCTCTCTATAATAATACCTCAATGATTTTTTGTAATTTTTCTGCATTAAACGTTTAAAAGCAAACACGTGTTTCATTGTCCCCGTCCGTTACAGTTTCCTGTTGGTGCTGCCGCGAGCACTTCTCTCCGACCCGGTCGGCGCGGACTACGAGCACTATATACATGACGCGCAGAGGCATTATCAGGTAACTAGCTGTGCTCCGCGGTTTCACCCGAATTGCTTCGCTCCTGTTGATTTTAGCGAGACAATATATACCCTATACCCTTCCTCGATAAGTGGGCTATCTAACACCGAAAGAATTTTTCAAATCGGACCTGTAGTTCCCGAGATTAGCGCGTTCAAACAAACTCTTCAGCTTCATAATGTTAAGTATAGATTCGGGGGAAAAAAACTATGAATTGAGAAAAAATAAGTTCTTAAATTAAGTAATTACTAAGTTTAAATTTGCGGTTTTAATAGCAACTGTTTCACAGCTTTGTGTTTAATATACAGGGGGATGGGTTACAGAAGAAGTAATAAGAGCTTTCTGAGGTTATTTTAATTCATTATCAAGAAAGGTCTTAGGATCTTAGGATTTAGTATACCTAAAATATGGGATCAGGAGTAAATTAAGGGTAAAAAATCAGAATAAATGCAGATGATGTTTCAAAAATAGATGAACTATTAATCTAATCGTTTAAATTTACAATAATATTTTACAATAATATTCACGTAGAAGTCATCACGATGGCGAATTTTCAATCTAAATTGAGTTTTCCCATTTCACTTTCTTCTATGTGTCTATGCTATCTATGCTATAGTCTAGTAAATTTCGCAGCTCTGGCTGGACATAACAGCGTCATACCATTGGCCCACTGAACCCAACTGGATGGACAATACAGCCAGTTCTACACACAGCTACGATAGTCGACCAGAAGCAGACATACATTTAGACGCTTTCGACACTTTACACGTAACAGAAAGCAAAAAACACACGAACAAACTAGACAATATTCAATATCAAAGATCCCATTCAACAGCGTCGACCAGTTCGTGCACAGATAAAACAAATCCTACAAACAAATGTCATCTAAATACAGATAATGTAGATGTCAAAAGTGACACGAGTGATGCAGATAAAAAATATGACATTTGCGTAGTGACAGATAACAGCACAGATAAGAAACGGAAATTTTCTCAAACTTTAGTATTACGCGGGAATGAAGTACAATCGAATGTTGATGAAGATTTTGACGAAGGACCTTTTTTGAAGATGCTCTTAACGCTGCTATCTCGAATGCCAGATCAGCCGTATCAAGTGAATTTGCACCTTACGTCTATAATATCAAAGTTGGCTCTTCTGCCACATCCGAATTTACATGAATATTTCTTGAATCCAAATTTACCAGTCGCAAAGAATACTCGCACGTTGTTTAAGACGATGCAAGAGGTAGCTAAACGATTAACCATGGAAATACCAAGATTGAAGAATTACAAGAAAATCATTGAAAATACAAGATTGCAGCTTATGAGCGAGGATCCGAGTTATGATGAAAGGTTAGTTTTTTTATACATAAGCCTCATAGATAATTTTAAACTTTTAAATAATCTAAAATCAATGGATGTCATGTCAGTGTGGGTTGCATGTTTGAGTGTTCTAACAGACCTTTTACTAGGAAGGAAATTACTCCATATCTTTTATCGTAGGTTCAAATTAAATTTGTAACCATTAGAACGGGATTTTTAAATGATAAAAGTTAAATTTATAATTTATAAATAACTAATTAGTTAATAGCGTGTTGATCTCAATTATTTTTTTATCATCATTTCAAAGTACATTTTGTATTTATAATTTAACCCTCGCATACTTTTGATTTTGATGAAAAAGACATTAATTGAAATTTTATTTTCAGCGGGGAACATAATCAACTAGTGGAAAGCTTGATCGTTTTAGAAGAGTTCTGCAAAGAACTTGCCGCCATTGCGTTTGTCAAATATCAACATCTGATTCATATGCACAGATAATAACAAAAACATAGATAAAAAATATTTTTATATGGCAATAAAAAAAGTATTTTGCAAATTGTTAACGCTTCCGCTTTACGTACTTAAAGGATTAATAAAAAAATCGTTGATTTTTTCTAAAATGTATTTTGGTTATTGTGTTAAGCGCGTCATACACGGTGAAGATGCTATAATATTTTATCTTAAGATACTGTTATATTGCACGCCTCATAAGCGAAGCGTTGAGGTGGGTACTACTGTCACTTCGCGCAAAACATCTGATTTTTCAAACTTAAAATGTCTTTATGTATCATACATTGCACTTGTAAGATAATACATACACACACATATTAAGAAAAAACACTATTTTTAACGTTCATGATATTTTTGATGTCATTTTTGTTATTTAAACTAGTTAAAAAACAGTTTAAAAAAGTTCTGTCTTGGACGTCCGTGTGTCTGTATGTGCGGATCCTTTTTCTTGTTAACACGATAGCGACCGAAATACTTTACTAATCGAGTCTTTTTTTTTCTCTTACGCTTGAGTATGCTCAGGAATAGAACCCTTTCATTTTTCAGGGTCTGATTCGATGTGGTTTAATTGTTATTAAATAAACAAAAATAATAATTAATAAATATTTATTAAAAAAAAATTATGAGGCGTGCACTTTTGGATTTTCCAAATTATTTTATATTACAGTATCTTAAGGTATCCGGTATCAGCGTTCTGACCATCATTTTTCTTTTTGTCATTGCGTACTAAGACCCCTGTAGAACCGCCATCCTATTACAATTGATCCACAAAATTTCGGGTCAGTTGTAGCGGTTCTACAGGGGTCTTAGTACGCAATGACAAAAAGAAAAATGATGGTCAGAACGCTGATACCGGATACCTTAAGATACTATAATATAAAATATTACCGTATCTTAAGATAAAATATTATAGTATCTTCACCGTGTGCGACGCGCTTTAGATATTATTTGTATTTTTGTTCGTACTAGCTGTTGTAATTGATTATAATGTTAATGATAAAAATAATATAAAAATGAGCATTTAAAATATTGCATTTGTTTGGAAGCACGTGTTATTATATACAGCACAATCACAATATATTTTTGCAAGTAGATGAATATTTTATAGTACTTATAATATATTAGTAAAAAAAACTTACAAAATTCTAAATTTCATTCTTGTATTTTCTTGTTTACGAAAAAAAAATCGTAATACATAAAATTGAAATAAAATATAAGCAAAATCTTATGACGAAAAAAATACAATACAGTAAATGTTTATTAAAATATATTTATCTCGAATAGATTATGAAATTAATCTTACATTGTGTTCAATCATCAAATAGGATTATTTTTACATGTTACAAAAAATCTATAGCTATAGTCATAGATAGAGTGTGTATTTCATAAAGCAAAATTATTATTAAACTGTTATGCCAAATTCATCTTCTTATATATAAAAATGAATCGCAAAATGTGTTGGTAAGCGCATAACTCGCGAACGGCTGAACCAATTTCGATAATTCTTTTTTTATTATATTCCGTGAAGTACGAGGATGGTCTTTATGTAGAGAAAACGTAAATATGTACCACGGGCGAAGCCGGGGCGGACCGCTAGTATTACATACAATCCCATGTAGACTTGAAATGTTAATAAATTTTACCATTAGTTAAAACATCTTTTAAGTCATGCTTAAAATGGTAGTTTTTGTTATAAATTTTTTATCATCAAAATAGCGTTTTGTGAAAAAAAAAAACGATACATCTGACCATTTTGGTTGAGAAATCGATATAGGTACATATTTAAATTTCAATGATATTTGGCAGTTTGAATGCAGTCAAAGAGATCTCTATTTAAATAAAAATTAATCTGTTGGTAACCACTAAATTGATACACAGTATTTATACAATTACAACACACCTATTTATTATCATATTATTTATTAAAATTCTGCAGCTTATTTACAATGATTAGAACAGTTTTTGAAGTGAAACTTCTTTATCGGGGTTGGAAAAAAATTTAGTGTAACATTTTTTCGTTACGCGTGACATTTTTCCGTTATGCGCCATCTTTTTTTTATCCCTACCACGCGTGATTCGACATATTTCTGTAAAGTTGCATATAGTAATTTTTTTTTGAAAAATAAGGTCATAATGATGTTTCACTTCTTACGTGTGTACACTAGTACACGCACACATTTTTATATTTATTTAATGCTTAAAAAGTGGCGGTTTATTATATTATGGTAATATCGTTAAAATTATTTATATTTTTCCGATGCTATTGGTTGTAGATTATCAACTGACTTATCCTACTTTACTGCTTTATCCTTTAAACTGATCCCTCTTTGAGATCGTTCTCATATACGTTTTGTCTACAACTTGTTTCTACGAAAACAACTTTAGTTGTAAAATATAATTTTTGTGACTATAGCTTGTGTGTAGTGGCTTTAGGGCTGTTTATGTGCGCGGCGAGGCGGGGAGAGTACCGAGTAAAAAAAGTACGAAGTACCGTTCCGTTTCTTTCTAACTTCTAACTCGTGCTCTTTCTTACCCGGTCCCCGCCTCACCACACATGCCTACACCGCCCTACAGCCACTGCGGTCAAGCTATAGTAACTTTAGTTTTAAAAACATTGTTTAATTTCGTTGCGTGTTATTTTTCCTGATTATTTAGAATTCTTGTATTTGTTACTTCTTTAGCCCAGTCTCTTATATTATATGCTTGTATTTCTAGTCGCATTAGTAGTTTCTTTCCAGAGCATTCCTTTTTAGGTTAAATTGTGTGTGCAATATAATAATATATTTTTATTGCAAATAAGATATTTAATAAGTTTGGACTCGGGTATTATACAAAAAAAACCGTTTTAATTCAATATATTTGTATAATTCGTCGCTTGTTCAGTCATAAATAGTGTAATTATTAATTTATATAGGTTTTCAATGAAATAGATTACCCATTTTATAAAATATTTATATGAATGTTAATTTTATTTCACCGCACAACTATTTATTGTCCATATGTTATATCGTTTTAATTTTATTAAATGATTTAGAATATAATAATGTATTTTATTTATTATCCTTCCTTCCTTGTTGTCCTATTAAATTAGACCGAAAATAAGAGTGAGTTTACAAAAATACTCATCCATATAGAAAATTGTTTAAAATATAATCACACATGTTTCAAATCAATCAATTCTCATCAAATCTACGACATGGCCACGACATCTACCTAGGTATATGAATAGAAATGCTAATTTTCTCAGTGAAGTGTAATATAATACATTTTTTATAGTTAATTATGATAATTCATATATATCTGGAGTGGATGAAAAAACCGATTGAGGCACTTTATCTAGGATGATAATAATAATTAGGTAATGAAATAGTTAGCAGGCAAGGCAAAACAAATTTTTAGATTGTACTATAGTCTAGCTATGAGTGTGCAAAAAGTGAAACACTGGAGTATACGTCTATTACCTTTCACGTTAAATGGTATAATAATTATAGTTCGTGAAATTACTGAAATCTCTTATATATAAACAAATATTTTAAGGTAACTATGTATTCAAAAGATGGGAAATTCGTTGAGAAATAAAACACCAAATAAAAATGCAATGATTATATATTCTCCAATTAAATAATATTATAAACATGACATAACCAAAATAATAACACAGACGTAACTTAGACTTAACGAACCTAAGTGCAAGTAAAGTCATGCTGCAGTTAGATTCATACTATCCTAAGATGACAAACTCATGTTTCTATTTACAAACTATTTTTTAACTTTGGGCTTAAGTGTTTAAATTATACAACAGATACCTGAATCAAAAAACAACTGTATACCTACTGTAAGAATAGTGATTTTCTTGTATACTGTGTGGATAATTATTTTCTCGACTTAAATTCAATCGATATAATTATGCTTTCGGCGTGTCGTGTTATTTATTGATTCAGGTTTAAAATAATTTAAGGCCCATACAGCGAGGCAAATCTAAACATCTTCTTCAACTCATGTATGAAGAAAATTTACTAGGTATGTATAATTTATGTCGTCATTCACAATCTTGAGTAATCAAATACAGATTAATTAAATCGGAAGTCTTGCACCATAGCAAAATATTTCAATATTGTCTTCTTCTTCTTCTTCTTCTTTTTCAAATGGCAACTCCCGATCCCAGTGAGGACGGATTCTGCCAATGTCAAGTTTTGAACGGATGGTCAGTTTAAGTTAATGCTTATGTTAAGCGTGCTCTGTGCTGAGGAAAAATCACGGTTGAGATGATTTACTTTTTATTTACTGAAAGACTTCTTACATGGAGCTGTATAACCTGACAAAGAACAAATATTAGTTATAGACAACACAACACATCACAAAAGCATAACATAAAATAGGTATAGGTAGTCAGTGGGAGTTCAAAATTTTAGATTGTTAAAATTGATAAATTTTGATAGGATATTCACAAATGAGGTAGGGACAAGGCAAAGTAAACACTTAAAATTAGTAGGGAGGGGAACATCTGGGGGAAGGATATCCAGAAGTGAGATACGGAGCTTAGGGCAAACAAAGAATAAATGGTCATAACTTCCTTCGTCTATACCACACTCACAGAGAGAATGGTCACGAACATGAATTTTAAATAAATGATTAGGAGTGGTATTGTGACCCAAACGGAGGCGGCAAATGGTGGAAACAGTAGGCTTGTCTATATTAGGGAAACGGAAGAACCAGGGCTTACGTGGAATTGAGGGTTGGATATCTCTATAAAATTTCCCTTTGGTTGAATTTTTCCACTGACTGTTCCATGTATGATCCAAGCGATCCTTAGAAAGAGAAGAGAGATCGTGGGCATAATTAGAGTAATGCTCCAGAGTACCATGTTGAATGGCAGATTTAGCCAGAACGTCAGCTTTCTCATTGCCTACAATACCAGAATGGCTTGGAATATGTACTAAATCTACCTGAAGCCCTTTTCTGAAGCAGTTGTAAAGTGCGGATTTTATTAGAAAGATGATAGGAAATTTAGACTTTGGGCGGAAAGGGTTAGAAGTAATAGTCTGAAGACAGCTGAGGGAGTCCGAAAAAATAACTGAATTTTGGAGATTATGAGAGTCGATAAAATTGAGAGCTTCCAAGATAGCTGTGGCTTCACCAGTAAAAACAGAAGAGAGAGGGGGACATTTAAATTGTAAAATAGTGTTAGAGTTATGGTGCCATACAGCAACCCCTACAGCAAGATGTTTTGACACTTTTGAGGCATCCGTAAAAAAAAGATTATAACCACGCCAGTGGGAAGAAACCAGACAGTTAAAAGCAACATTAGAATCTGGAGCATATTTTTGAATACCAGAACTCATATTAATGTTGGGGTTAAAAACTAGTGCATGAAACGGAGTTGAATATAAAGGATGGATACTAAATTGGGATGTTGGATCCGGAAGGCGGTTAAATTTGATGAGACTTTTAAGTAGGCAAGGAAAATCAGATGGACGACGGAGGTTATTTAGAGTAAGTATTTGAAGTAGATTTCGAATTTTAGGAAGAAGGGGATGAGAGGATAATTGTATAAGCCGAAAGAAATACTTGTCTGACAGATATTGACGGCGGAGATATAAAGGAGGGTCTACACATTCTACCTGAAGGGCATTGACTGGGGTAGACTTCATGGCACCTATAATGAGTCGCAGACACTTGTATTGTATTCTGTCCAATTTTATTAAAGCTGTTTTATTGCAAGGTTCTAAGATGAACGACGCATAATCCAAATGGCTACGGATTATAGCATTATAAACTAGTTTTTGACAATATGGATGTGATCCCCACCAAACACCAGCTAGGGAGCGTAAAACATTAATACCCTTTTCGCACTTCTGAGAAATGTAGTTAGTGTGAGCCATACCATTCAGCTTTTGGTCAAGCACCACCCCTAGAAATTTAATCTTGTTGACTACAGGGATTGAGGAGTTTTCTAGTAATATTACCGGCTGTGGGATCAAGCGTTTTTTCGTGAACACAACTACATTGCTTTTGCTGGGCGATAGTGACAAGCCATGATCGTTCATCCAATTTTCCAAATAAGATAAGGCGCTGTTAAGTCGAAAGGTAATCACATCCATATTCTCTGACGAAGTATACAATGCTATATCGTCCGCATACTGCAGAACGCTACAATACGATGGAATGGCTTTATCCAAATCCCAGGTGTATATAGAATACAATAATGGACTCAAAACGGAACCTTGAGGGAGGCCTTTAAATACATGTCTAGTAGGTGTGTCTTTAGAACAGCGAACTTGTATCGTCCTCAACATTAATAAGTTGAAGATGAAATGTATCATCCTCTCAGGCAAACTCAGCTGTAACATTTTCTGTCTGAGCACTGGAAGAAGAACATTATCGTACGCTGAAACTACATCCAGAAATACGCCAACCAAATACTGTTTATTGTGAAAAGAGGAACGAATGTCAGTTGTTAAAATACTAAGACTGTCTAATACACTCAAACCTTTCCTAAAGCCATATTGGGAACTAGCTAGGAGGCCCCTGTTCTCGACCAGCCATTCTAGACGATTTTTAATAAGGTGTTCGGTGATTTTGGCTAAGGTAGAAGACAGGGCGATTGGTCTATAGGAATTGGGGTTAAGGGGATCCTTGCCGGGTTTGGGGATAGGAATAATAAGCTGGGATTTCCAAGAGTCCGGAATAATGGCATGTAAAAAGAAAATGTTAATTAAATTTAGAAAAAAAGATTTTGTTTGATCGCCTGACTTGCAAAGAAAAGAATATGGTATACCATCAACCCCAGGGGATGAGTCTTTTAAGCCATCAAGAACCGTAACAAGTTCTTGCAAGGTGAATGGGCAATCCATACTGTCGTATGATACTAAATTATGGGGAGGACAAGGAAAATGATCAGAAGAGGGGACAAATGGAGGGGATAGTTTGTCAATGAAATCATCAAGCCAAACGTCTGAGTTGTTGGATACTCTATTTTTATCACATAGAGCTCCACGGAAACGGCGAATACTATTCCACATTAATGATGGCGGGGTTTTTGGAGATAAGCTCTCACAGAAACGGATCCAACCCTGTTTCTTTTTTTTTGATAGCACCCGTTTAGTTCGTGCTGCAATTTTCTTATAATTAATAAAGTTCTCATAAGACATACTGGAATCATATCTTAGCTCGGCTTCTTTACGGTCCTTAACTATGGCAGTACACTCATGGTCCCACCAGGGAGGGG
Source organism: Colias eurytheme (assembly GCF_061535395.1). NCBI lineage: Eukaryota > Metazoa > Arthropoda > Insecta > Lepidoptera > Pieridae > Colias > Colias eurytheme. Next base: position 2,245,157 of record NC_142999.1, on the reverse strand, counting down.
ATAGCTTCTTAAAAGACAGAGTTGAATAAGTTTTCAATGGGAAAGATTCGGTAGCAGTAGTCTCGAGACAGTTAACAAAAAGAGAATAAGATTCCAAACAATTCTCAGGTGAAGCATTTGGGAGATTACTTATTTTGGTATCAAGGGAGTTGGCAAATTTCTCCCAGTCGGCATTGCCTAACTTAAATTTGAGCAAAGGTGGGAAAGCTCTAGTGGGAACATGGACTGTGCGTGAGCAGGAGATGAGGATTGGAAAATGGTCGCTCCCATGAGTAGAGGAAAGAGCAAATTGTTAAGTCCACTACAGTATTAGGATTTTGTAATGGGGAGACTCTACGGGTAGGAAGGCAATCGTTAATAATACACATATTCAGATCTTCAAAGAGGTCAACCAAAAGATATCCAAAGGAGTCGCAAATGTACGAGCCCCAAGAAGTATGGTGGCCATTAAAGTCACCCATAATAATAACAGGGGGAGGAAGAGAGGAGATGATTATATTTATAAAAAATAATCTATATTTATAAAAAATGAAACCCGTTTTCCTTGGTCACGGCATCACGCGTGAACGGGTGGACCGATTTCGATAATTATTTTGCACGCCTCATAAGCGAAGCGTTGAGGTGGGTACTACTGTCACTTCGCGCAAAACATCTTTCAAACTTAAAATGTCTTTATGTATCATACATTGCACTTGTAAGATAATACATACACACACATATTAAGAAAAAACACTATTTTTAACATTCATGATATTTTTGATGTCATTTTTGTTATTTAAACTAGTTAAAAAACAGTTTAAAAAAGTTCTGTCTTGGACGTCCGTGTGTCTGTATGTGCGGAGGATTTTCTTGTTAACACGATGGCGACCGAAATACTTTACTAATCGAGTCTTTTTTTTTCTCTTACGCTTGAGTATGCTCAGGAATAGAACCCTTTCATTTTTCAGGGTCTGATTCGATGTGGTTTAATTGTTATTAAATAAACAAAAATAATAATTAATAAATATTTATTAAAAAAAAATTATGAGGCGTGCACTTTTGGATTTTCCAAATTATTTAGATTTCTTGTATTTGTTACTTCTTTAGCCCAGTCTCTTATATTATATGCTTATATTTCTAGTCGCATTAGTAGTTTCTTTCCAGAGCATTCCTTTTTAGGTTAAATTGTGTGTGCAATATAATAATATATTTTTATTGCAAATAAGATATTTAATAAGTTTGGACTCGGGTATTATACAAAAATCCGTTTTAATTCAATATATTTGTATAATTCGTCGCTTGTTCAGTCATAAATAGTGTAATTATTAATTTATATAGGTTTTTTAATGAAATAGATTACCCATTTAATAAAATATTTATATGAATGTTAATTTTATTTCACCGCACAACTATTTATTGTCCATATGTTATATCGTTTTAATTTTATTAAATGATTTAGAATATAATAATGTATTTTATTTAATATCCTTCCTTCCTAGTTGTCCTATTAAATTAGACCGAAAATAAGAGTGAGTTTACAAAAATACTCATCCATATAGAAAATTGTTTAAAATATAATCACACATGTTTCAAATCAATCAATTCTCATCAAATCTACGACATGGCCACGACATCTACCTAGGTATATGAATAGAAATGCTAATTTTCTCAGTAAAGTGTAATATAATACATTTTTTATAGTAAATTATGATAATTCATATATATCTGGAGTGGATGAAAAAACCGATTGAGGCACTTTATCTAGGATGATAATAATAATTAGGTAATGAAATAGTTAGCAGGCAAGGCAAAACAAATTTTTAGATTGTACTATAGTCTAGCTATGAGTGTGCAAAAAGTGAAACACTGGAGTATACGTCTATTACCTTTCACGTTAAATGGTATAATAATTATAGTTCGTGAAATTACTGAAATCTCTTATATATAAACAAATATTTTAAGGTAACTATGTATTCAAAAGATGGGAAATTCGTTGAGAAATAAAACACCAAATAAAAATGCAATGATTATATATTCTCCAATTAAATAATATTATAAACATGACATAACCAAAATAATAACACAGACGTAACTTAGACTTAACGAACCTAAGTGCAAGTAAAGTCATGCTGCAGTTAGATTCATACTATCCTAAGATGACAAACTCATGTTTCTATTTACAAACTATTTTTTAACTTTGGGCTTAAGTGTTTAAATTATACAACAGATACCTGAATCAAAAAACAACTGTATACCTACTGTAAGAATAGTGATTTTCTTGTATACTGTGTGGATAATTATTTTCTCGACTTAAATTCAATCGATATAATTATGCTTTCGGCGTGTCGTGTTATTTATTGATTCATTTTTAAAATAATTTAAGGCCCATACAGCGAGGCAAATCTAAACATCTTCTTCAACTCATGTATGAAGAAAATTTACTAGGTATGTATAATTTATGTCGTCATTCACAATCTTGAGTAATCAAATACAGATTAATTAAATCGGAAGTCTTGCACCATAGCAAAATATTTCAATATTGTCTGACTTAGACATTTAAGTTGTTAGTTTAGTACTTTAGTCTGTACTGTCATTTTTTTAATTATGTTTTGGCGCGAATTTAACAATTTGCAGTATTTATATTGTGATGTTATCCTAAACATACAATAAATAACAAAATGCATATCTCACTTGTCACTTGTCCTACATGTCGAATATAATAATAATTATAGGCCAGTGAAAAAGCATAGCTTGCAAACTGTCATTTCTGGACATTTTGATCTTTATTTTTAAGACCGCCAAGATGCTATTATTTAAGATCATTGTTCATTTATTAGTCAGTTCAATAAAGAAACGAATCTTCAATGGCGGCCAAAGCTGACTTTGACAGATGGTAGGATCAGCAAAAAAGAAAATAAAAATAACGTAACTTGATAATTATTTTATTCATTATTTCAAATTGTTTGTTGGCAAACTTTTTTGTTATTGTATTTGTGTATTTATATGAATTATCATATTTACGTATACAGAATGTAATAAAATCCCCATAATACTTGTAATATGCCCATAAAACTGAACAACTTTTCCCAAAGAACATATTTTGTCAAATTCCGATAAAACATTATTTACTTTCGCAAATGCATAATTGTCATTGTAAATTTATGATAAAAACTATTATAGGGAAAATCAAATACATTTTAGTGATTTTATTTTTCAATTTTTTTTTGCATACCGTACGGCCGTGTGTGAGCGAGAGGGAATGATAAACGCCGTCATTGAAGATTCGTTTCTTTAAAGAACTGATTAATACCGAAAATACTACTATTTAAGTGAAACATCGCTATAGAGACATTACGAGGAAATTTTACTTAAATATTTAAAAGTATAATTCCTGTACTTGCAATAAAAAAAAGATTTCTAATAATTTTACATGCGTGATATTTTTTAGTATGGTTTTATGTCAAATGAATGGCAGTTTGTCGATATTCAATTAGCCATACAAATATCGTAGTTTTCATAGATAAACATAATATTAACTATTAACAGAGATTTTGCAAGAATCCGGTATCTAATAATATATTATATTGTGATATCACCTCGAACTATTTTCCACCTCATATAGAATTAGGCACTTGTATATTTTAAATTATGTCTTAGGCTTTATTTTTCAACGTTAGTCACAGGAACAAAAATCCTGCAATCTTACATAATTAAATAGGAAAGTTGGTTGAAATATTGTTATTACTTTTGAGGAGTAGTTGAGAAAGTTCTAATAACATAATAAATAATTTTAAAATTTTCTACGATTTGCTACTTATTTTAATTATAAAAATTACTTTAATAGATATGAATTATATTTTTATTATATTACTTTTTTCCATATTTGTGGATAATGAAAAGAAATTAGTAAAATAATAATCTCATGTGTCACCCAATTTTTAAGTAATATATATATATAACCCGATTTTTCTGTAAATATGTGTTTATATAAAAAAACAGCAAATAAGTAAAAACACGCTCACAGTGAATAATTAAACTATACAATGAGAGTGATAATAAAAAACCATAAATACATTCATTAAATAATTATATTAACAAATAAGTGTACAAATTTAGTCTTAAATTAAACATGTACCACAAATCAAAATCAGAGGCAAGATAAACAAAACTAAATCACTTTGTTACAACATCACAAATGGTCCTAAAATAAATATAAAAAAGTATGGAGGGTAGAAGTAAGGAGGACCAAACAGCAAATTATAGTTCACTAACCCACCAAAATTGCGTAGCAAGAGGAAAGGATATGAAATTAGCAGTTGTAGACTTTTATAAACTTTTTAGATAGATTTTAAGCTATTGCATAGCTTCTATCGCGGGCCTTGAGCGCGGGGACCATAGAAATCTAAATAACAAGACACTAGAAGTCGTAAGCGCGCGTGACCTTGTCGCCACTCAGGTGACTTTCACATCACCAGTGTGTTCGTCACAGTTCAGTTGCTATGGAGACGTATGTGTGTATACATGGTGTGTTTCAGCATTTCCCATTGCGGAAATTCTTCCACAAGTTGGAATTATACAAATAAAGGAATAATATTTCATCGGTAAATATTTTTTTTTAGAAATAATGCCGTTTTTCCTTAAAATTATAGAATATTTACAAGTATTACGAGTGTAATAATAGTAATAATAATTATTATTTTTTAGTAATCGAAATAACAATGAATGACACAGTTTCAACCTTATTGGAGCAAAAAGAAACAAAACGTCTCATATACTTAGGGATGTTATTCTAAAATAAACCGTAAATTCGTGCGTTAGGATACATATTAAAAAGCTTAATTTAATATTTAAGTTAGTTTTCACTAAAATCAAGTTGTCCAATAAAAGGCATAGTTTACTTGTGTGTACTGTTTAGCTTTCGGTTTGAATGTGTTGATTTTGGCGACAGCGGTTTTCATACGAATTATGACCTATAGCACTTCTATGTGTCTTGTTATTTAGATTTCTATGGCGGGGACCGATTCGAGAAATTCCGTAACGAAAAAACCTCACGCTCCCCACTCCGACGCGGACGGGCTCGGTGTGGCTTGAAGGCATAGCATGCAATAGCTTTACCGCGGCAGTCCCCGAGTGCCACACGTCTTTTTTATTTATTTATTGTTATAAATCCGAAGAGAAAAAAATATTTGTGAAAGTGTTTTTTTCCTTTTTTATTTAGTATCCTACTCTTTTAATTTATAGCGCTATTTTTTAAATCTTTCCACTTGCTACTATGGCGCCATCTTAATTTGCTGCCTTTCAGCGGACACTTTTTAATACACTGAGTTGGTCCTCATAACATCTTCCCTCCATATAAAAAAGCAATGAAAAATATTAAAAAAAATATAATTGTCTATTGAATGTTATGTCTATGTCTTCTAGAAGTTTGTAGAATAATTTTCATTCTGTTGATATAAATATTTACGCCCAGTTTTTATAATAAATCAACTCTCTATTTAAAAAGATCTTAGAACTTTCAAAGACAATAAAGTTGCTGGAGACAAAATCATAGATTATAGAAACCGGGTGTAATTATCAAGTATTATAACTAAAAATTAATTTAGTACGTTAGCAGCCAGTAAAACTCAAAATAACATGTAATCAATGGTTTTTATATCGTCGGCGAATTGGTCTAAACGTATGGAAGAGCTGAGCTCATTTTGGTGAAACTTACAATAAATAACAGCTGAGGACACGACTAGCTTGGTCCACCTGCGACCGCTATATCAGCTATATATAGGATAAAAAGGCGTTTGTATGTAGTTCAAAAACGAAAAAAAAATTTAAGCTATTGCATAGCTTCTATCGCGGGCCTTGAGCGCGGGGACCGAATCCAAAAATTCCGTAACGAAAAACCTCACGCTCCCCACTCCGACGGGTGCGGAGGTGTGGCTTGAAGGCATAGCATGCAATAGCTTTACCGCGGCAGTCCCCGAGTGCCACACGTCTTTTTTGTTTTTTTGTATAAAAATAAAAAAGAAATGTTATATTATACTTTCAAGAAGATTTCGTTGCTAAATAAAAAAAAAAACAAGATTACAGTATAGATAAAACAATTATAATTTCATCTTTATTCATTCAATTCTGTACAGCCATTTAGAAGATAATTCAATAAATAAACAGATAGACATAAATGAAGACTGTAAACATCGATAATTGCGTAAAAGAAATTGAATATCCAAGTAATTCGTACTTTAAACGGCTGTACAAAATTGATAAAATTTTTACATTCACGAACAGATAGTAAGATTCAAAGAAAAAAGATATTCCAGTAAAAAAAATTACGACAAAAAATGATCGGTAGTGATAATTTTGTGAAAAATTAAAAAACAAACAACTACATACAAACGCCTTTTATTTACTTACTGAAGTTGAACTATATTTAATTTTTGAAGTCAAAACATTGTACTGCCATTTTTTAAATTTTCCATATACTCAATTCAAAAGAACTGCTCTAATTTCTAAATTTTAAAAATACATAGAAGCTTATATTAATATTCAAGGATGATTATTTTATTAATTCAATTTTTATGGGAATGGGATTGTTATAAAATACAAAGTAATTGATACATACTATATTATGTACTTATTACATTCGTGACATCTTGGTCCAGTATTTAAAACCAAGTCACAGGTTCGATTCTTGGTCAATGAAACATTATTCTTAATTAAAACATGGTTAAACATTTCAACATTAAATAATACAACTATAAAACCTCCAAACATGACATTTTATTATGATTTGAGTAAAAAATACATAATGGAATGCAATCAAAACAATTTCAACTTCAGTAGAGTACAGTATTTACCGAGCTATACTAAAACATACATACAAAATGTTCTATACATTATATTAATAACAGTGTCTTCGTTCCTAACTACCGTCGGTGTTCAATGCTGCTGAAAAAAAAAGAAAAACGTGCATTACAAATATAATTTAGTTTAAGAATCAATTATAAATTAAAAATAAAATTTAAATTCTGTACTGAGGGGCTGTGTTTATAAGTCAGGAAAGTATATTTTTAGAATGAAATTCAAATATCTATTTAATATTTATAAATATTAGCTATAAATAAAATGCAGACATCTTATCTTCTGTGTAATGTATGTATGTATAGGATCGTATAATATATGTACTGTGTAGAGTGAAATCCATGTGTAGCATGTGTATATATATATGTGTATACATGTGTAGCACGTATACACTCTGTAGACCGTTTAGCACGTGTTAAACATTCTGTAGAACGTTTAGCATGTGTTATACACTCTGCATAACGTGTAGCACGTAGTATACACTCTGCAGAACGTAAGGCACTTATTATACACTCTGTAGATCGTCTAGCATGTGGTATCGTCAGTGTAGAACATGAAATGCACTGTGTAGAGCATGTAGCACGTGTTAAACACTCTGCAGAACGTTTAGCACGTATTATACACTCTGTAGATCGTCTAGCATGTGGTATCGTCAGTGTAGAACATGAAATGCACTCTGTAGAACATTTAGCACGTGTTATACACTCTGCAGAACGTTTAGCACGTATTATACACTCTGCAGAACGTTTAGCACGTATTATACACTCTGCAGAACGTTAAGCACGTATTATACACTCTGTAGATCGTCTAGCATGTGGTATCGTCAGTGTAGAACATGAAATGCACTGTGTAGAGCATGTAGCACGTGTTATACACTCTGCAGAACGTTTATTATTTATTTATTTATTTATTTGGAGAACACACAGGTACAATTACAAATATAATAAGATTATTGTAACATTCGACTATTAAATCTAAATTATATGTGCATAGGTTTAGCACGTATTATACACTCTGCAGAACGTTTATCACGTATTATACACTCTGCAGAACTTATATTTTTGGTTTTATGGCATTCAAATGCTTTATAAATATAAATTTATAAAGAATAGAAAAAATTCGATCACGAGGCGGGACTCGAACCCGCATCCTTCGCGCCATTCCGGGGCGGATGCCTCACCAACTCAGCCACTCGTGACCCGCCCGAGTGATCGAATTTATTCTATTCTTTCAGTTTTATGTGTCTGAAGGGACACACCGCGCGCCATCTATTGAGATGATTAACAACCATTTCAACCAATATGAAGCACTTTTCAGTGAATACAATATTGTAACGATGGAACACGACCTTTTTTGTTGAATTTATATTTTTGGTTTTATGGCATTCAAATGCTTTATAAATATAAATTTATAAAGAATAGAAAAATTTTTTTTTTCTATTCTTTATAAATTTATATTTATTACTGAAAAGTGCTTCATATTGGTTGAAATGGTTGTTAATCATCTCAATAGATGGCGCGCGGTGTGTCCCTTCAGACACATAAAACTGAAAGAATAGAATAAATTCGATCACTCGGGCGGGTCACGAGTGGCTGAGTTGGTGAGGCATCCGCCCCGGAATGGCGCGAAGGATGCGGGTTCGAGTCCCGCCTCGTGATCGAATTTTTTCTATTCTTTATAAATTTATATTTATAAAGCATTTGAATGCCATAAAACCAAAAATATAAATTCAACAAAAAAGGTCGTGTTCCATCGTTACAATATTGTATTCACTGAAAAGTGCTTCATATTGGTTGAAATGGTTGTTAATCATCTCAATAGATGGCGCGCGGTGTGTCCCTTCAGACACATAAAACTGAAAGAATAGAATAAATTCGATCACTCGGGCGGGTCACGAGTGGCTGAGTTGGTGAGGCATCCGCCCCGGAATGGCGCGAAGGATGCGGGTTCGAGTCCCGCCTCGTGATCGAATTTTTTCTATTCTTTATAAATTTATACTCTGCAGAACGTTTAGCACGTATTATACACTCTGTAGATCGTCTAGCATGTGGTATCGTCAGTGTAGAACATGAAATGCACTGTGTAGAGCATGTAGCACGTGTTAAACACTCTACAGAACGTTTAGCACGTATTATACACTCTGTAGATCGTCTAGCATGTGGTATCGTCAGTGTAGAACATGAAATGCACTGTGTAGAGCATGTAGCACGTGTTATACACTCTGCAGAACGTTTAGCACGTTTTATACACTCTGCAGAACGTTTAGCACGTATTATACACTCTGCAGAACGTTTAGCACGTATTATACACTCTGTAGATCGTCTAGCATGTGGTATCCTCAGTGTAGAACATGAAATGCACTGTGTAGAGCATGTAGCACGTGTTATACACTCTGCAGAACGTTTAGCACGTATTATACACTCTGTAGATCGTCTAGCATGTGGTATCCTCAGTGTAGAACATGAAATGCGCTGTGTAGAGCATGTAGCACGTGTTATACACTCTGCAGAACGTTAAGCACGTATTTTACACTCTGCAGAACGTTTAGCACGTATTATACACTCTGTAGATCGTCTAGCATGTGGTATCCTCAGTGAAGAACATGAAATGCACTGTGTAGAGCATGTAGCACGTGTTATACACTCTGCAGAACGTTTAGCACGTATTATACACTCTGCAGAACGTTTAGCACGTATTATACACTCTGTAGATCGTCTAGCATGTGGTATCGTCAGTGTAGAACATGAAATGCACTGTGTAGAGCATGTAGCACGTGTCATACACTCTGTAGAACGTTAAGCACGTATTATACACTCTGTAGATCGTCTAGCATGTGGTATCTTCAGTGTAGAACATGAAATGCACTGTGTAGAGCATGTAGCACGTGTTATACACTCTGCAGAACGTTTAGCACGTATTATACACTCTGCAGAACGTTAAGCACGTATTATACACTCTGCAGAACGTTTAGCACGTATTATACACTCAGTAGATCGTCTAGCATGTGGTATCCTCAGTGTAGAACATGAAATGCACTGTGTAGAGCATGTAGCACGTGTTATACACTCTGCAGAACGTTTAGCACGTATTATACACTCTGCAGAACGTTTAGCACGTATTATACACTCTGTAGATCGTCTAGCATGTGGTATCCTCAGTGTAGAACATGAAATGCACTGTGTAGAGCATGTAGCACGTGTTATACACTCTGCAGAACGTTTAGCACGTATTATACACTCTGTAGATCGTCTAGCATGTGGTATCGTCAGTGTAGAACATGAAATGCACTGTGTAGAGCATGTAGCACATGTTATACACTCTGCAGAACGTTTAGCACGTATTATACACTCTGAAGAACGTTTAGCACGTATTATACACTCTGTAGATCGTCTAGCATGTGGTATCGTCAGTGTAGAACATGAAATGCACTGTGTAGAGCATGTAGCACGTGTTATACACTCTGCAGAACGTTTAGCACGTATTATACACTCTGTAGATCGTCTAGCATGTGGTATCCTCAGTGTAGAACATGAAATGCACTGTGTAGAGCATGTAGCACGTGTTATACACTCTGCAGAACATTGAGCACGTATTATACACTCTGTAGATCGTCTAGCATGTGGTATCGTCAGTGTAGAACATGAAATGCACTGTGTAGAGCATGTAGCACGTGTTATACACTCTGCAGAACGTTTAGCACGTATTATACACTCTGCAGAACGTTAAGCACGTATTATACACTCTGTAGATCGTCAAGCATGTGGTATCCTCAGTGTAGAACATGAAATGCACTGTGTAGAGCATATAACACGTGTTATACACTCTGCAGAACGTTTAGCACGTATTATACACTCTGTAGACCGTCTAGCATGTGGTATCGTCAGTGTAGAACATGAAATGCACTGTGTAGAGCATGTAGCACGTGTTATACACTCTGCAGAACGTTTAGCACGTATTATACACTCTGTAGATCGTCTAGCATGTGGTATCCTCAGTGTAGAACATGAAATGCACTGTGTAGAGCATGTAACACGTGTTATACACTGTGCAGAACGTTTAGCACGTATTATACACTCTGCAGAACGTTAAGCACGTATTATACACTCTGTAGATCGTCTAGCATGTGGTATCGTCAGTGTAGAACATGAAATGCACTGTGTTGAGCATGTAGCACGTGTAATACACTCTGCAGAGCGTTTAGCACGTATTATACACTCTGTAGATCGTCTAGCATGTGGTATCGTCAGTGTAGAACATGAAATGCACTGTGTAGAGCATGTAGCACGTGTTATACACTCTGCAGAACGTTTAGCACGTATTATACACTCTGCAGAACGTTAAGCACGTATTATACACTCTGCAGAACGTTTAGCACGTATTAAACACTCTGTAGATCGTCTAGCATGTGGTATCCTCAGTGTAGAACATGAAATGCACTGTGTAGAGCATGTAGCACGTGTTATACACTCTGCAGAACGTTTAGCACGTATTATACACTCTATAGATCGTCTAGCATGTGGTATCGTCAGTGTAGAACATGAAATGCACTGTGTAGAGCATGTAGCACGTGTTATACACTCTGCAGAACGTTTAGCACGTATTATACACTCTGCAGAACGTTTAGCACGTATTATACACTCTGTAGATCGTCTAGCATGTGGTATCCTCAGTGAAGAACATAAAATGCACTGTGTAGAGCATGTAGCACGTGTTATACACTCTGCAGAACGTTTAGCACGTATTATACACTCTGCAGAAAGTTAAGCACTCTGCAGAACGTGAAGCACGTATTATACACTCTGTAGATCGTCTAGCATGTGGTATCGTCAGTGTAGAACATGAAATGCACTGTGTAGAGCATGTAGCACGTGTTATACACTCTGCAGAACGTTTAGCACGTATTATACACTCTGTAGATCGTCTAGCATGTGGTATCGTCAGTGTAGAACATGAAATGCACTGTGCAGAGCATGTAGCACGTGTTATACACTCTGCAGAACGTTTAGCACGTATTATACACTCTGTAGATCGTCTAGCATGTGGTATCGTCAGTGTAGAACATGAAATGCACTGTGTAGAGCATGTAGCACGTGTTATACACTCTGCAGAACGTTTAGCACGTATTATACACTCTGTAGATCGTCTAGCATGTGGTATCGTAAATGTAGAACATGAAATGCACTGTGTAGAGCATGTAGCACGTGTAATACACTCTGCAGAACGTTTAGCACGTATTATACACTCTGCAGAACGTTTAGCACGTATTATACACTCTGTAGATCGTCTAGCATGTGGTATCGTCAGTGTAGAACATGAAATGCACTGTGTAGAGCATGGAGCACGTATTATACACTCTGCAGAACGTTAAGCACGTATTATACACTCTGCAGAACGTTTAGCACGTATTATACACTCTGTAGATCGTCTAGCATGTGGTATCCTCAGTGTAGAACATGAAATGCACTGTGTAGAGCATGTAGCACGTGTTATACACTCTGCAGAACGTTTAGCACGTATTATACACTCTGCAGAACGTTTAGCACGTATTATACACTCTGTAGATCGTCTAGCATGTGGTATCGTCAGTGTAGAACATGAAATGCACTGTGTAGAGCATGTAGCACGTGTTATACACTCTGCAGAACGTTAAGCACGTATTATACACTCTGTAGATAGTCTAGCATGTGGTATCGTCAGTGTAGAACATGAAATGCACTGTGTAGAGCATGTAGCACGTGTTATACACTCTGCAGAACGTTTAGCACGTATTATACACTCTGTAGATCGTCTAGCATGTGGTATCGTCAGTGTAGAACATGAAATGCACTGTGTAGAGCATGTAGCACGTGTTATACACTCTGCAGAACGTTTAGCACGTATTATACACTCTGTAGATCGTCTAGCATGTGGTATCCTCAGTGTAGAACATGAAATGCACTGTGTAGAGCATGTAGCACGTGTTATACACTCTGCAGAACGTTTAGCACGTATTATACACTCTGTAGATCGTCTAGCATGTGGTATCGTCAGTGTAGAACATGAAATGCACTGTGTAGAGCATGTAGCACGTGTTATACACTCTGCAGAACGTTTAGCACGTATTATACACTCTGCAGAACGTTAAGCACGTATTATACGCTCTATAGATCGTCAAGCATATGGTATCCTCAGTGTAGAACATGAAATGCACTGTGTAGAGCATGTAACACGTGTTATACACTCTGCAGAACGTTTAGCACGTATTATACACTCTGTAGATCGTCTAGCATGTGGTATCGTCAGTGTAGAACATTAAATGCACTGTGTAGAGCATGTAGCACGTGTTATACACTCTGCAGAACGTTTAGCACGTATTATACACTCTGCAGAACGTAAAGCACGTATTATACGCTCTGTAGATCGTCAAGCATATGGTATCCTCAGTGTAGAACATGAAATGCACTGTGTAGAGCATGTAACACGTGTTATACACTCTGCAGAACGTTTAGCACGTATTATACACTCTGTAGACCGTCTAGCATGTGGTATTGTCAGTGTAGAAAATGAAATGCACTGTGTAGAGCATGTAGTACGTGTTATACACTCTGCAGAACGTTAAGCACGTATTATACACTCTGTAGATCGTCTAGCATGTGGTATCCTCAGTGTAGAACATGAAATGCACTGTGTAGAGCATGTAACACGTGTTATACACTGTGCAGAACGTTCAGCACGTATTATACACTCTGTAGACCGTCTAGCATGTGGTATCGTCAGTGTAGAACATGAAATGCACTGTGTAGAGCATGTAGCACGTGTTATACACTCTGCAGAACGTTTAGCACGTATTATACACTCTGTAGATCGTCTAGCATGTGGTATCGTCAGTGTAGAACATGAAATGCACTGTGCAGAGCATGTAGCACGTGTAATACACTCTGCAGAACGTTTAGCACGTATTATACACTCTGTAGATCGTCTAGCATGTGGTATCGTCAGTGTAGAACATGAAATGCACTGTGTAGAGCATGTAGCACGTGTTATACACTCTGCAGAACGTTTAGCACGTATTATACACTCTGTAGATCGTCTAGCATGTGGTATCGTCAGTGTAGAACATGAAATGCACTGTGTAGAGCATGTAGCACGTATTATTCACTCTGCAGAACGTTAAGCACGTGTTATACACTCTGCAGAACGTTTAGCACGTATTATACTCTCTGCAGAACGTTTAGCACGTATTATACACTCTGTAGATCGTCTAGCATGTGGTATCCTCAGTGTAGAACATGAAATGCACTGTGTAGAGCATGTAGCACGTGTTATACACTCTGCAGAACGTTGAGCACGTATTATACACTCTGTAGATCGTCTAGCATGTGGTATCGTCAGTGTAGAACATGAAATGCACTGTGTAAAGCATGTAGCACGTGTTATACACTCTGCAGAACGTTAAGCAAGTATTATACACTCTGTAGATCGTCTAGCATGTGGTATCGTCAGTGTAGAACATGAAATGCACTGTGTAGAGCATGTAGAACGTGTCATACACTCTGCAGAACGTTAAGCACGTATTATACACTCTGTAGATCGTCTAGCATGTGGTATCGTCAGTGTAGAACATGAAATGCACTGTGTAGAGCATGTAGCACGTGTTATACACTCTGCAGAACGTTTAGCACGTATTATACACTCTGCAGAACGTTTAGCACGTATTATACACTCTGTAGATCGTCTAGCATGTGGTATCGTCAGTGTAGAACATGAAATGCACTGTGTAGAGCATGTAGCACGTGTTATACACTCTGCAGAACGTTTAGCACGTATTATACACTCTGTAGATCGTCTAGCATGTGGTATCGTCAGTGTAGAACATGAAATGCACTGTGTAGAGCATGTAGCACGTATTATACAATCTGCAGAACATTAAGCACGTATTATACACTCTGCAGAACGTTTAGCACGTATTATACACTCTGCAGAACGTTTAGCACGTATTATACACTCTGTAGATCGTCTAGCATGTGGTATCCTCAGTGTAGAACATGAAATGCACTGTGTAGAGCATGTAGCACGTGTTATACACTCTGCAGAACGTTGAGCACGTATTATACACTCTGTAGATCGTCTAGCATGTGGTATCGTCAGTGTAGAACATAAAATGCACTGTGTAGAGCATGTAGCACGTGTTATACACTCTGCAGAACGTTTAGCACGTATTATACACTCTGTAGATCGTCTAGCATGTGGTATCGTCAGTGTAGAACATGAAATGCACTGTGTAGAGCATGTAGCACGTGTTATACACTCTGCAGAACGTTAAGCACGTATTATACACTCTGTAGATCGTCTAGCATGTGGTATCGTCAGTGTAGAACATGAAATGCGCTGTGTAGAGCATGTAGCACGTGTTATACACTCTGCAGAGCGTTTAGCACGTATTATACACTCTGTAGATCGTCTAGCATGTGGTATTGTCAGTGTAGAACATGAAATGCACTGTGTAGAGCATGTAGCACGTGTTATACACTCTGCAGAACGTTAAGCACGTATTATAAACTCTGCAGAACGTTTAGCACGTATTATACACTCTGTAGATCGTCTAGCATGTGGTATCCTCAGTGTAGAACATAAAATGCACTGTGTAGAGCATGTAGCACGTGTTATACACTCTGCAGAACGTTTAGCGCGTATTATACACTCTGCAGAACGTTTAGCACGTATTATACACTCTGCAGAACGTTAAGCACGTATTATACACTCTGTAGATCGTCTAGCATGTGGTATCGTCAGTGTAGAACATGAAATGCACTGTGTAGAGCATGTAGCACGTGTTATACACTCTGCAGAACGTTTAGCACGTATTATACACTCTGTAGATCGTCTAGCATGTGGTATCGTCAGTGTAGAACATGAAATGCACTGTGCAGAGCATGTAGCACGTGTTATACACTCTGCAGAACGTTTAGCACGTATTATACACTCTGTAGATCGTCTAGCATGTGGTATCGTCAGTGTAGAACATGAAATGCACTGTGCAGAGCATGTAGCACGTGTTATACACTCTGCAGAACGTTTAGCACGTATTATACACTCTGTAGATCGTCTAGCATGTGGTATCGTCAGTGTAGAACATGAAATGCACTGTGCAGAGCATGTAGCACGTGTTATACACTCTGCAGAACGTTTAGCACGTATTATACACTCTGCAGAACGTTTAGCACGTATTATACACTCTGTAGATCGTCTAGCATGTGGTATCGTCAGTGTAGAACATGAAATGCACTGTGTAGAGCATGTAGCACGTGTTATACACTCTGCAGAACGTTTAGCACGTATTATACACTCTGTAGATCGTCTAGCATGTGGTATCGTCAGTGTAGAACATGAAATGCACTGTGCAGAGCATGTAGCACGTGTTATACACTCTGCAGAACGTTTAGCACGTATTATACACTCTGCAGAACGTTTAGCACGTATTATACACTCTGTAGATCGTCTAGCATGTGGTATCGTCAGTGTAGAACATGAAATGCACTGTGTAGAGCATGGAGCACGTATTATACACTCTGCAGAACGTTAAGCACGTATTATACACTCTGCAGAACGTTAAGCACGTATTATACACTCTGCAGAACGTTTAGCACGTATTATACACTCTGTAGATCGTCTAGCATGTGGTATCCTCAGTGTAGAACATGAAATGCACTGTGTAGAGCATGTAGCACGTGTTATACACTCTGCAGAACGTTTAGCACGTATTATACACTCTGCAGAACGTTTAGCACGTATTATACACTCTGTAGATCGTCTAGCATGTGGTATCGTCAGTGTAGAACATGAAATGCACTGTGTAGAGCATGGAGCACGTATTATACACTCTGCAGAACGTTAAGCACGTATTATACACTCTGCAGAACGTTAAGCACGTGTTATACACTCTGCAGAGCGTTTAGCACGTATTATACACTCTGTAGATCGTCTAGCATGTGGTATTGTCAGTGTAGAACATGAAATGCACTGTGTAGAGCATGTAGCACGTGTTATACACTCTGCAGAACGTTAAGCACGTATTATACACTCTGCAGAACGTTTAGCACGTATTATACACTCTGTAGATCGTCTAGCATGTGGTATCCTCAGTGTAGAACATAAAATGCACTGTGTAGAGCATGTAGCACGTGTTATACACTCTGCAGAACGTTTAGCGCGTATTATACACTCTGCAGAACGTTTAGCACGTATTATACACTCTGCAGAACGTTAAGCACGTATTATACACTCTGTAGATCGTCTAGCATGTGGTATCGTCAGTGTAGAACATGAAATGCACTGTGTAGAGCATGGAGCACGTGTTATACACTCTGCAGAACGTTTAGCACGTATTATACACTCTGTAGATCGTCTAGCATGTGGTATCGTCAGTGTAGAACATGAAATGCACTGTGCAGAGCATGTAGCACGTGTTATACACTCTGCAGAACGTTTAGCACGTATTATACACTCTGTAGATCGTCTAGCATGTGGTATGTGGTATCGTCAGTGTAGAACATGAAATGCACTGTGTAGAGCATGTAGCACGTGTTATACACTCTGCAGAACGTTTAGCACGTATTATACACTCTGTAGATCGTCTAGCATGTGGTATCGTAAATGTAGAACATGAAATGCACTGTGTAGAGCATGTAGCACGTGTAATACACTCTGCAGAACGTTTAGCACGTATTATACACTCTGCAGAACGTTTAGCACGTATTATACACTCTGTAGATCGTCTAGCATGTGGTATCGTCAGTGTAGAACATGAAATGCACTGTGTAGAGCATGGAGCACGTATTATACACTCTGCAGAACGTTAAGCACGTGTTATACACTCTGCAGAACGTTTAGCACGTATTATACTCTCTGCAGAACGTTTAGCACGTATTATACACTCTGTAGATCGTCTAGCATGTGGTATCCTCAGTGTAGAACATGAAATGCACTGTGTAGAGCATGTAGCACGTGTTATACACTCTGCAGAACGTTGAGCACGTATTATACACTCTGTAGATCGTCTAGCATGTGGTATCGTCAGTGTAGAACATGAAATGCACTGTGTAAAGCATGTAGCACGTGTTATACACTCTGCAGAACGTTAAGCAAGTATTATACACTCTGTAGATCGTCTAGCATGTGGTATCGTCAGTGTAGAACATGAAATGCACTGTGTAGAGCATGTAGCACGTGTCATACACTCTGCAGAACGTTAAGCACGTATTATACACTCTGTAGATCGTCTAGCATGTGGTATCGTCAGTGTAGAACATGAAATGCACTGTGTAGAGCATGTAGCACGTGTTATACACTCTGCAGAACGTTTAGCACGTATTATACACTCTGCAGAACGTTTAGCACGTATTATACACTCTGTAGATCGTCTAGCATGTGGTATCGTCAGTGTAGAACATGAAATGCACTGTGTAGAGCATGTAGCACGTGTTATACACTCTGCAGAACGTTTAGCACGTATTATACACTCTGTAGATCGTCTAGCATGTGGTATCGTCAGTGTAGAACATGAAATGCACTGTGTAGAGCATGTAGCACGTATTATACAATCTGCAGAACGTTAAGCACGTATTATACACTCTGCAGAACGTTTAGCACGTATTATACACTCTGCAGAACGTTTAGCACGTATTATACACTCTGTAGATCGTCTAGCATGTGGTATCCTCAGTGTAGAACATGAAATGCACTGTGTAGAGCATGTAGCACGTGTTATACACTCTGCAGAACGTTGAGCACGTATTATACACTCTGTAGATCGTCTAGCATGTGGTATCGTCAGTGTAGAACATAAAATGCACTGTGTAGAGCATGTAGCACGTGTTATACACTCTGCAGAACGTTTAGCACGTATTATACACTCTGTAGATCGTCTAGCATGTGGTATCGTCAGTGTAGAACATGAAATGCACTGTGTAGAGCATGTAGCACGTGTTATACACTCTGCAGAACGTTAAGCACGTATTATACACTCTGTAGATCGTCTAGCATGTGGTATCGTCAGTGTAGAACATGAAATGCGCTGTGTAGAGCATGTAGCACGTGTTATACACTCTGCAGAGCGTTTAGCACGTATTATACACTCTGTAGATCGTCTAGCATGTGGTATTGTCAGTGTAGAACATGAAATGCACTGTGTAGAGCATGTAGCACGTGTTATACACTCTGCAGAACGTTAAGCACGTATTATAAACTCTGCAGAACGTTTAGCACGTATTATACACTCTGTAGATCGTCTAGCATGTGGTATCCTCAGTGTAGAACATAAAATGCACTGTGTAGAGCATGTAGCACGTGTTATACACTCTGCAGAACGTTTAGCGCGTATTATACACTCTGCAGAACGTTTAGCACGTATTATACACTCTGCAGAACGTTAAGCACGTATTATACACTCTGTAGATCGTCTAGCATGTGGTATCGTCAGTGTAGAACATGAAATGCACTGTGTAGAGCATGTAGCACGTGTTATACACTCTGCAGAACGTTTAGCACGTATTATACACTCTGTAGATCGTCTAGCATGTGGTATCGTCAGTGTAGAACATGAAATGCACTGTGCAGAGCATGTAGCACGTGTTATACACTCTGCAGAACGTTTAGCACGTATTATACACTCTGTAGATCGTCTAGCATGTGGTATCGTCAGTGTAGAACATGAAATGCACTGTGCAGAGCATGTAGCACGTGTTATACACTCTGCAGAACGTTTAGCACGTATTATACACTCTGCAGAACGTTTAGCACGTATTATACACTCTGTAGATCGTCTAGCATGTGGTATCGTCAGTGTAGAACATGAAATGCACTGTGTAGAGCATGTAGCACGTGTTATACACTCTGCAGAACGTTTAGCACGTATTATACACTCTGTAGATCGTCTAGCATGTGGTATCGTCAGTGTAGAACATGAAATGCACTGTGCAGAGCATGTAGCACGTGTTATACACTCTGCAGAACGTTTAGCACGTATTATACACTCTGCAGAACGTTTAGCACGTATTATACACTCTGTAGATCGTCTAGCATGTGGTATCGTCAGTGTAGAACATGAAATGCACTGTGTAGAGCATGGAGCACGTATTATACACTCTGCAGAACGTTAAGCACGTATTATACACTCTGCAGAACGTTAAGCACGTATTATACACTCTGCAGAACGTTTAGCACGTATTATACACTCTGTAGATCGTCTAGCATGTGGTATCCTCAGTGTAGAACATGAAATGCACTGTGTAGAGCATGTAGCACGTGTTATACACTCTGCAGAACGTTTAGCACGTATTATACACTCTGCAGAACGTTTAGCACGTATTATACACTCTGTAGATCGTCTAGCATGTGGTATCGTCAGTGTAGAACATGAAATGCACTGTGTAGAGCATGGAGCACGTATTATACACTCTGCAGAACGTTAAGCACGTATTATACACTCTGCAGAACGTTAAGCACGTGTTATACACTCTGCAGAGCGTTTAGCACGTATTATACACTCTGTAGATCGTCTAGCATGTGGTATTGTCAGTGTAGAACATGAAATGCACTGTGTAGAGCATGTAGCACGTGTTATACACTCTGCAGAACGTTAAGCACGTATTATACACTCTGCAGAACGTTTAGCACGTATTATACACTCTGTAGATCGTCTAGCATGTGGTATCCTCAGTGTAGAACATAAAATGCACTGTGTAGAGCATGTAGCACGTGTTATACACTCTGCAGAACGTTTAGCGCGTATTATACACTCTGCAGAACGTTTAGCACGTATTATACACTCTGCAGAACGTTAAGCACGTATTATACACTCTGTAGATCGTCTAGCATGTGGTATCGTCAGTGTAGAACATGAAATGCACTGTGTAGAGCATGGAGCACGTGTTATACACTCTGCAGAACGTTTAGCACGTATTATACACTCTGTAGATCGTCTAGCATGTGGTATCGTCAGTGTAGAACATGAAATGCACTGTGTAGAGCATGTAGCACGTGTTATACACTCTGCAGAACGTTTAGCACGTATTATACACTCTGTAGATCGTCTAGCATGTGGTATCGTAAATGTAGAACATGAAATGCACTGTGTAGAGCATGTAGCACGTGTAATACACTCTGCAGAACGTTTAGCACGTATTATACACTCTGCAGAACGTTTAGCACGTATTATACACTCTGTAGATCGTCTAGCATGTGGTATCGTCAGTGTAGAACATGAAATGCACTGTGTAGAGCATGGAGCACGTATTATACACTCTGCAGAACGTTAAGCACGTATTATACACTCTGCAGAACGTTAAGCACGTATTATACACTCTGCAGAACGTTTAGCACGTATTATACACTCTGTAGATCGTCTAGCATGTGGTATCCTCAGTGTAGAACATGAAATGCACTGTGTAGAGCATGTAGCACGTGTTATACACTCTGCAGAACGTTTAGCACGTATTATACACTCTGCAGAACGTTTAGCACATATTATACACTCTGTAGATCGTCTAGCATGTGGTATCGTCAGTGTAGAACATGAAATGCACTGTGTAGAGCATGTAGCACGTGTTATACACTCTGCAGAACGTTAAGCACGTATTATACACTCTGTAGATAGTCTAGCATGTGGTATCGTCAGTGTAGAACATGAAATGCACTGTGTAGAGCATGTAGCACGTGTTATACACTCTGCAGAACGTTTAGCACGTATTATACACTCTGTAGATCGTCTAGCATGTGGTATCGTCAGTGTAGAACATGAAATGCACTGTGTAGAGCATGTAGCACGTGTTATACACTCTGCAGAACGTTTAGCACGTATTATACACTCTGTAGATCGTCTAGCATGTGGTATCCTCAGTGTAGAACATGAAATGCACTGTGTAGAGCATGTAGCCCGTGTTATACACTCTGCAGAACGTTTAGCACGTATTATACACTCTGTAGATCGTCTAGCATGTGGTATCGTCAGTGTAGAACATGAAATGCACTGTGTAGAGCATGTAGCACGTGTTATACACTCTGCAGAACGTTTAGCACGTATTATACACTCTGCAGAACGTTAAGCACGTATTATACGCTCTGTAGATCGTCAAGCATATGGTATCCTCAGTGTAGAACATGAAATGCACTGTGTAGAGCATGTAACACGTGTTATACACTCTGCAGAACGTTTAGCACGTATTATACACTCTGTAGACCGTCTAGCATGTGGTATCGTCAGTGTAGAACATGAAATGCACTGTGTAGAGCATGTAGCACGTGTTATACACTCTGCAGAACGTTTAGCACGTATTATACACTCTGTAGATCGTCTAGCATGTGGTATCGTCAGTGTAGAACATGAAATGCACTGTGTAGAGCATGTAACACGTGTTATACACTGTGCAGAACGTTCAGCACGTATTATACACTCTGTAGACCGTCTAGCATGTGGTATCGTCAGTGTAGAACATGAAATGCACTGTGTAGAGCATGTAGCACGTGTTATACACTCTGCAGAACGTTTAGCACGTATTATACACTCTGTAGATCGTCTAGCATGTGGTATCGTCAGTGTAGAACATGAAATGCACTGTGTAGAGCATGTAACACGTGTTATACACTGTGCAGAACGTTTAGCACGTATTATACACTCTGTAGATCGTCTAGCATGTGGTATCGTCAGTGTAGAACATGAAATGCACTGTGTAGAGCATGTAGCACGTGTTATACACTCTGCAGAACGTTTAGCACGTATTATACACTCTGAAGAACGTTTAGCACGTATTATACACTCTGTAGATCGTCTAGCATGTGGTATCGTCAGTGTAGAACATGAAATGCACTGTGTAGAGCATGTAGCACGTGTTATACACTCTGCAGAACGTTTAGCACGTATTATACACTCTGTAGATCGTCTAGCATGTGGTATCGTCAGTGTAGAACATGAAATGCACTGTGCAGAGCATGTAGCACGTGTAATACACTCTGCAGAACGTTTAGCACGTATTATACACTCTGAAGAACGTTTAGCACGTATTATACACTCTGTAGATCGTCTAGCATGTGGTATCGTCAGTGTAGAACATGAAATGCACTGTGTAGAGCATGTAGCACGTGTTATACACTCTGCAGAACGTTTAGCACGTATTATACACTCTGTAGATCGTCTAGCATGTGGTATCGTCAGTGTAGAACATGAAATGCACTGTGCAGAGCATGTAGCACGTGTATTACACTCTGCAGAACGTTTAGCACGTATTATACACTCTGTAGATCGTCTAGCATGTGGTATCGTCAGTGTAGAACATGAAATGCACTGTGTAGAGCATGTAGCACGTGTTATACACTCTGCAGAACGTTTAGCACGTATTATACACTCTGTAGATCGTCTAGCATGTGGTATCGTCAGTGTAGAACATGAAATGCACTGTGTAGAGCATGTAGCACATGTTATACACTCTGCAGAACGTTTAGCACGTATTATACACTCTGAAGAACGTTTAGCACGTATTATACACTCTGTAGATCGTCTAGCATGTGGTATCGTCAGTGTAGAACATGAAATGCACTGTGTAGAGCATGTAGCACGTGTTATACACTCTGCAGAACGTTTAGCGCGTATTATACACTCTGCAGAACGTTTAGCACGTATTATACACTCTGCAGAACGTTAAGCACGTATTATACACTCTGTAGATCGTCTAGCATGTGGTATCGTCAGTGTAGAACATGAAATGCACTGTGTAGAGCATGTAGCACGTGTTATACACTCTGCAGAACGTTTAGCACGTATTATACACTCTGCAGAACGTTTAGCACGTATTATACACTCTGTAGATCGTCTAGCATGTGGTATCGTCAGTGTAGAACATGAAATGCACTGTGTAGAGCATGTAGCACGTGTTATACACTCTGCAGAACGTTTAGCGCGTATTATACACTCTGCAGAACGTTTAGCACGTATTATACACTCTGCAGAACGTTAAGCACGTATTATACACTCTGTAGATCGTCTAGCATGTGGTATCGTCAGTGTAGAACATGAAATGCACTGTGTAGAGCATGTAGCACGTGTTATACACTCTGCAGAACGTTTAGCACGTATTATACACTCTGCAGAACGTTAAGCACGTATTATACACTCTGTAGATCGTCTAGCATGTGGTATCGTCAGTGTAGAACATGAAATGCACTGTGTAGAGCATGTAGC
Organism: Colias eurytheme; assembly: GCF_061535395.1. Taxonomy (NCBI): domain Eukaryota; kingdom Metazoa; phylum Arthropoda; class Insecta; order Lepidoptera; family Pieridae; genus Colias; species Colias eurytheme. Next base: position 2,221,117 of record NC_142999.1, on the reverse strand, counting down.
ACGTGTTATACACTCTGCAGAACGTTAAGCACGTATTATACACTCTGCAGAACGTTTAGCACGTATTATACACTCTGTAGATCGTCTAGCATGTGGTATCGTCAGTGTAGAACATGAAATGCACTGTGTAGAGCATGTAGCACGTGTTATACACTCTGCAGAACGTTTAGCGCGTATTATACACTCTGCAGAACGTTTAGCACGTATTATACACTCTGCAGAACGTTAAGCACGTATTATACACTCTGTAGATCGTCTAGCATGTGGTATCGTCAGTGTAGAACATGAAATGCACTGTGTAGAGCATGTAGCACGTGTTATACACTCTGCAGAACGTTTAGCACGTATAATACACTCTGCAGAACGTTTAGCACGTATTATACACTCTGTAGATCGTCTAGCATGTGGTATCGTCAGTGTAGAACATGAAATGCACTGTGTAGAGCATGTAGCACGTGTAATACACTCTGCAGAACGTTTAGCGCGTATTATACACTCTGCAGAACGTTTAGCACGTATTATACACTCTGCAGAACGTTTAGCACGTATTATACACTCTGTAGATCGTCTAGCATGTGGTATCGTCAGTTTAGAACATGAAATGCACTGTGTAGAGCATGTAGCACGTGTTATACACTCTGCAGAACGTTTAGCACGTATTATACACTCTGTAGATCGTCTAGCATGTGGTATCGTCAGTGAAGAACATGAAATGCACTGTGTAGAGCATGTAGCACGTATTATACAATCTGCAGAACGTTAAGCACGTATTATACACTCTGCAGAACGTTTAGCACGTATTATACACTCTGCAGAACGTTTAGCGCGTATTATACACTCTGTAGATCGTCTAGCATGTGGTATCCTCAGTGTAGAACATGAAATGCACTGTGTAGAGCATGTAGCACGTGTTATACACTCTGGAGAACGTTGAGCACGTATTATACACTCTGTAGATCGTCTAGCATGTGGTATCGTCAGTGTAGAACATAAAATGCACTGTGTAGAGCATGTAGCACGTGTTATACACTCTGCAGAACGTTTAGCACGTATTATACACTCTGTAGATCGTCAAGCATGTGGTATCGTCAGTGTAGAACATGAAATGCACTGTGTAGAGCATGTAGCACGTGTTATACACTCTGCAGAACGTTAAGCACGTATTATACACTCTGTAGATCGTCTAGCATGTGGTATCGTCAGTGTAGAACATGAAATGCGCTGTGTAGAGCATGTAGCACGTGTTATACACTCTGCAGAGCGTTTAGCACGTATTATACACTCTGTAGATCGTCTAGCATGTGGTATTGTCAGTGTAGAACATGAAATGCACTGTGTAGAGCATGTAGCACGTGTTATACACTCTGCAGAACGTTAAGCACGTATTATAAACTCTGCAGAACGTTTAGCACGTATTATACACTCTGTAGATCGTCTAGCATGTGGTATCCTCAGTGTAGAACATAAAATGCACTGTGTAGAGCATGTAGCACGTGTTATACACTCTGCAGAACGTTTAGCGCGTATTATACACTCTGCAGAACGTTTAGCACGTATTATACACTCTGCAGAACGTTAAGCACGTATTATACACTCTGTAGATCGTCTAGCATGTGGTATCGTCAGTGTAGAACATGAAATGCACTGTGTAGAGCATGTAGCACGTGTTACACTCTGCAGAACGTTTAGCACGTATTATACACTCTGTAGATCGTCTAGCATGTGGTATCGTCAGTGTAGAACATGAAATGCACTGTGCAGAGCATGTAGCACGTGTTATACACTCTGCAGAACGTTTAGCACGTATTATACACTCTGTAGATCGTCTAGCATGTGGTATCGTCAGTGTAGAACATGAAATGCACTGTGTAGAGCATGTAGCACGTGTTATACACTCTGCAGAACGTTTAGCACGTATTATACACTCTGTAGATCGTCTAGCATGTGGTATCGTAAATGTAGAACATGAAATGCACTGTGTAGAGCATGTAGCACGTGTAATACACTCTGCAGAACGTTTAGCACGTATTATACACTCTGCAGAACGTTTAGCACGTATTATACACTCTGTAGATCGTCTAGCATGTGGTATCGTCAGTGTAGAACATGAAATGCACTGTGTAGAGCATGGAGCACGTATTATACACTCTGCAGAACGTTAAGCACGTATTATACACTCTGCAGAACGTTAAGCACGTATTATACACTCTGCAGAACGTTTAGCACGTATTATACACTCTGTAGATCGTCTAGCATGTGGTATCCTCAGTGTAGAACATGAAATGCACTGTGTAGAGCATGTAGCACGTGTTATACACTCTGCAGAACGTTTAGCACGTATTATACACTCTGCAGAACGTTTAGCACGTATTATACACTCTGTAGATCGTCTAGCATGTGGTATCGTCAGTGTAGAACATGAAATGCACTGTGTAGAGCATGGAGCACGTATTATACACTCTGCAGAACGTTAAGCACGTATTATACACTCTGCAGAACGTTAAGCACGTGTTATACACTCTGCAGAGCGTTTAGCACGTATTATACACTCTGTAGATCGTCTAGCATGTGGTATTGTCAGTGTAGAACATGAAATGCACTGTGTAGAGCATGTAGCACGTGTTATACACTCTGCAGAACGTTAAGCACGTATTATACACTCTGCAGAACGTTTAGCACGTATTATACACTCTGTAGATCGTCTAGCATGTGGTATCCTCAGTGTAGAACATAAAATGCACTGTGTAGAGCATGTAGCACGTGTTATACACTCTGCAGAACGTTTAGCGCGTATTATACACTCTGCAGAACGTTTAGCACGTATTATACACTCTGCAGAACGTTAAGCACGTATTATACACTCTGTAGATCGTCTAGCATGTGGTATCGTCAGTGTAGAACATGAAATGCACTGTGTAGAGCATGTAGCACGTGTTATACACTCTGCAGAACGTTTAGCACGTATTATACACTCTGTAGATCGTCTAGCATGTGGTATCGTCAGTGTAGAACATGAAATGCACTGTGCAGAGCATGTAGCACGTGTTATACACTCTGCAGAACGTTTAGCACGTATTATACACTCTGTAGATCGTCTAGCATGTGGTATCGTCAGTGTAGAACATGAAATGCACTGTGTAGAGCATGTAGCACGTGTTTTACACTCTGCAGAACGTTTAGCACGTATTATACACTCTGTAGATCGTCTAGCATGTGGTATCGTAAATGTAGAACATGAAATGCACTGTGTAGAGCATGTAGCACGTGTAATACACTCTGCAGAACGTTTAGCACGTATTATACACTCTGCAGAACGTTTAGCACGTATTATACACTCTGTAGATCGTCTAGCATGTGGTATCGTCAGTGTAGAACATGAAATGCACTGTGTAGAGCATGGAGCACGTATAATACACTCTGCAGAACGTTAAGCACGTATTATACACTCTGCAGAACGTTAAGCACGTATTATACACTCTGCAGAACGTTTAGCACGTATTATACACTCTGTAGATCGTCTAGCATGTGGTATCGTCAGTGTAGAACATGAAATGCACTGTGTAGAGCATGTAGCACGTGTTATACACTCTGCAGAACGTTTAGCACGTATTATACACTCTGTAGATCGTCTAGCATGTGGTATCGTAAATGTAGAACATGAAATGCACTGTGTAGAGCATGTAGCACGTGTAATACACTCTGCAGAACGTTTAGCACGTATTATACACTCTGCAGAACGTTTAGCACGTATTATACACTCTGTAGATCGTCTAGCATGTGGTATCGTCAGTGTAGAACATGAAATGCACTGTGTAGAGCATGGAGCACGTATTATACACTCTGCAGAACGTTAAGCACGTATTATACACTCTGCAGAACGTTAAGCACGTATTATACACTCTGCAGAACGTTTAGCACGTATTATACACTCTGTAGATCGTCTAGCATGTGGTATCCTCAGTGTAGAACATGAAATGCACTGTGTAGAGCATGTAGCACGTGTTATACACTCTGCAGAACGTTTAGCACGTATTATACACTCTGCAGAACGTTTAGCACATATTATACACTCTGTAGATCGTCTAGCATGTGGTATCGTCAGTGTAGAACATGAAATGCACTGTGTAGAGCATGTAGCACGTGTTATACACTCTGCAGAACGTTAAGCACGTATTATACACTCTGTAGATAGTCTAGCATGTGGTATCGTCAGTGTAGAACATGAAATGCACTGTGTAGAGCATGTAGCACGTGTTATACACTCTGCAGAACGTTTAGCACGTATTATACACTCTGTAGATCGTCAAGCATGTGGTATCGTCAGTGTAGAACATGAAATGCACTGTGTAGAGCATGTAGCACGTGTTATACACTCTGCAGAACGTTTAGCACGTATTATACACTCTGTAGATCGTCTAGCATGTGGTATCCTCAGTGTAGAACATGAAATGCACTGTGTAGAGCATGTAGCCCGTGTTATACACTCTGCAGAACGTTTAGCACGTATTATACACTCTGTAGATCGTCTAGCATGTGGTATCGTCAGTGTAGAACATGAAATGCACTGTGTAGAGCATGTAGCACGTGTTATACACTCTGCAGAACGTTTAGCACGTATTATACACTCTGCAGAACGTTAAGCACGTATTATACGCTCTGTAGATCGTCAAGCATATGGTATCCTCAGTGTAGAACATGAAATGCACTGTGTAGAGCATGTAACACGTGTTATACACTCTGCAGAACGTTTAGCACGTATTATACACTCTGTAGACCGTCTAGCATGTGGTATCGTCAGTGTAGAACATGAAATGCACTGTGTAGAGCATGTAGCACGTGTTATACACTCTGCAGAACGTTTAGCACGTATTATACACTCTGTAGATCGTCTAGCATGTGGTATCGTCAGTGTAGAACATGAAATGCACTGTGTAGAGCATGTAACACGTGTTATACACTGTGCAGAACGTTCAGCACGTATTATACACTCTGTAGACCGTCTAGCATGTGGTATCGTCAGTGTAGAACATGAAATGCACTGTGTAGAGCATGTAGCACGTGTTATACACTCTGCAGAACGTTTAGCACGTATTATACACTCTGTAGATCGTCTAGCATGTGGTATCGTCAGTGTAGAACATGAAATGCACTGTGTAGAGCATGTAACACGTGTTATACACTGTGCAGAACGTTTAGCACGTATTATACACTCTGTAGATCGTCTAGCATGTGGTATCGTCAGTGTAGAACATGAAATGCACTGTGTAGAGCATGTAGCACGTGTTATACACTCTGCAGAACGTTTAGCACGTATTATACACTCTGAAGAACGTTTAGCACGTATTATACACTCTGTAGATCGTCTAGCATGTGGTATCGTCAGTGTAGAACATGAAATGCACTGTGTAGAGCATGTAGCACGTGTTATACACTCTGCAGAACGTTTAGCACGTATTATACACTCTGTAGATCGTCTAGCATGTGGTATCGTCAGTGTAGAACATGAAATGCACTGTGCAGAGCATGTAGCACGTGTAATACACTCTGCAGAACGTTTAGCACGTATTATACACTCTGAAGAACGTTTAGCACGTATTATACACTCTGTAGATCGTCTAGCATGTGGTATCGTCAGTGTAGAACATGAAATGCACTGTGTAGAGCATGTAGCACGTGTTATACACTCTGCAGAACGTTTAGCACGTATTATACACTCTGTAGATCGTCTAGCATGTGGTATCGTCAGTGTAGAACATGAAATGCACTGTGCAGAGCATGTAGCACGTGTATTACACTCTGCAGAACGTTTAGCACGTATTATACACTCTGTAGATCGTCTAGCATGTGGTATCGTCAGTGTAGAACATGAAATGCACTGTGTAGAGCATGTAGCACGTGTTATACACTCTGCAGAACGTTTAGCACGTATTATACACTCTGTAGATCGTCTAGCATGTGGTATCGTCAGTGTAGAACATGAAATGCACTGTGTAGAGCATGTAGCACATGTTATACACTCTGCAGAACGTTTAGCACGTATTATACACTCTGAAGAACGTTTAGCACGTATTATACACTCTGTAGATCGTCTAGCATGTGGTATCGTCAGTGTAGAACATGAAATGCACTGTGTAGAGCATGTAGCACGTGTTATACACTCTGCAGAACGTTTAGCGCGTATTATACACTCTGCAGAACGTTTAGCACGTATTATACACTCTGCAGAACGTTAAGCACGTATTATACACTCTGTAGATCGTCTAGCATGTGGTATCGTCAGTGTAGAACATGAAATGCACTGTGTAGAGCATGTAGCACGTGTTATACACTCTGCAGAACGTTTAGCACGTATTATACACTCTGCAGAACGTTTAGCACGTATTATACACTCTGTAGATCGTCTAGCATGTGGTATCGTCAGTGTAGAACATGAAATGCACTGTGTAGAGCATGTAGCACGTGTTATACACTCTGCAGAACGTTTAGCGCGTATTATACACTCTGCAGAACGTTTAGCACGTATTATACACTCTGCAGAACGTTAAGCACGTATTATACACTCTGTAGATCGTCTAGCATGTGGTATCGTCAGTGTAGAACATGAAATGCACTGTGTAGAGCATGTAGCACGTGTTATACACTCTGCAGAACGTTTAGCACGTATTATACACTCTGCAGAACGTTAAGCACGTATTATACACTCTGTAGATCGTCTAGCATGTGGTATCGTCAGTGTAGAACATGAAATGCACTGTGTAGAGCATGTAGCACGTGTTATACACTCTGCAGAACGTTAAGCACGTATTATACACTCTGCAGAACGTTTAGCACGTATTATACACTCTGTAGATCGTCTAGCATGTGGTATCGTCAGTGTAGAACATGAAATGCACTGTGTAGAGCATGTAGCACGTGTTATACACTCTGCAGAACGTTTAGCGCGTATTATACACTCTGCAGAACGTTTAGCACGTATTATACACTCTGCAGAACGTTAAGCACGTATTATACACTCTGTAGATCGTCTAGCATGTGGTATCGTCAGTGTAGAACATGAAATGCACTGTGTAGAGCATGTAGCACGTGTTATACACTCTGCAGAACGTTTAGCACGTATAATACACTCTGCAGAACGTTTAGCACGTATTATACACTCTGTAGATCGTCTAGCATGTGGTATCGTCAGTGTAGAACATGAAATGCACTGTGTAGAGCATGTAGCACGTGTAATACACTCTGCAGAACGTTTAGCGCGTATTATACACTCTGCAGAACGTTTAGCACGTATTATACACTCTGCAGAACGTTTAGCACGTATTATACACTCTGTAGATCGTCTAGCATGTGGTATCGTCAGTGTAGAACATGAAATGCACTGTGTAGAGCATGTAGCACGTGTAATACACTCTGCAGAACGTTTAGCACGTATTATACACTCTGTAGATCGTCTAGCATGTGGTATCGTCAGTGTAGAACATGAAATGCACTGTGTAGAGCATGTAGCACGTATTATACAATCTGCAGAACGTTAAGCACGTATTATACACTCTGCAGAACGTTTAGCACGTATTATACACTCTGCAGAACGTTTAGCGCGTATTATACACTCTGTAGATCGTCTAGCATGTGGTATCCTCAGTGTAGAACATGAAATGCACTGTGTAGAGCATGTAGCACGTGTTATACACTCTGGAGAACGTTGAGCACGTATTATACACTCTGTAGATCGTCTAGCATGTGGTATCGTCAGTGTAGAACATAAAATGCACTGTTTAGAGCATGTAGCACGTGTTATACACTCTGCAGAACGTTTAGCACGTATTATACACTCTGTAGATCGTCAAGCATGTGGTATCGTCAGTGTAGAACATGAAATGCACTGTGTAGAGCATGTAGCACGTGTTATACACTCTGCAGAACGTTAAGCACGTATTATACACTCTGTAGATCGTCTAGCATGTGGTATCGTCAGTGTAGAACATGAAATGCGCTGTGTAGAGCATGTAGCACGTGTTATACACTCTGCAGAGCGTTTAGCACGTATTATACACTCTGTAGATCGTCTAGCATGTGGTATTGTCAGTGTAGAACATGAAATGCACTGTGTAGAGCATGTAGCACGTGTTATACACTCTGCAGAACGTTAAGCACGTATTATAAACTCTGCAGAACGTTTAGCACGTATTATACACTCTGTAGATCGTCTAGCATGTGGTATCCTCAGTGTAGAACATAAAATGCACTGTGTAGAGCATGTAGCACGTGTTATACACTCTGCAGAACGTTTAGCGCGTATTATACACTCTGCAGAACGTTTAGCACGTATTATACACTCTGCAGAACGTTAAGCACGTATTATACACTCTGTAGATCGTCTAGCATGTGGTATCGTCAGTGTAGAACATGAAATGCACTGTGTAGAGCATGTAGCACGTGTTACACTCTGCAGAACGTTTAGCACGTATTATACACTCTGTAGATCGTCTAGCATGTGGTATCGTCAGTGTAGAACATGAAATGCACTGTGCAGAGCATGTAGCACGTGTTATACACTCTGCAGAACGTTTAGCACGTATTATACACTCTGTAGATCGTCTAGCATGTGGTATCGTCAGTGTAGAACATGAAATGCACTGTGTAGAGCATGTAGCACGTGTTATACACTCTGCAGAACGTTTAGCACGTATTATACACTCTGTAGATCGTCTAGCATGTGGTATCGTAAATGTAGAACATGAAATGCACTGTGTAGAGCATGTAGCACGTGTAATACACTCTGCAGAACGTTTAGCACGTATTATACACTCTGCAGAACGTTTAGCACGTATTATACACTCTGTAGATCGTCTAGCATGTGGTATCGTCAGTGTAGAACATGAAATGCACTGTGTAGAGCATGGAGCACGTATTATACACTCTGCAGAACGTTAAGCACGTATTATACACTCTGCAGAACGTTAAGCACGTATTATACACTCTGCAGAACGTTTAGCACGTATTATACACTCTGTAGATCGTCTAGCATGTGGTATCCTCAGTGTAGAACATGAAATGCACTGTGTAGAGCATGTAGCACGTGTTATACACTCTGCAGAACGTTTAGCACGTATTATACACTCTGCAGAACGTTTAGCACGTATTATACACTCTGTAGATCGTCTAGCATGTGGTATCGTCAGTGTAGAACATGAAATGCACTGTGTAGAGCATGGAGCACGTATTATACACTCTGCAGAACGTTAAGCACGTATTATACACTCTGCAGAACGTTAAGCACGTGTTATACACTCTGCAGAGCGTTTAGCACGTATTATACACTCTGTAGATCGTCTAGCATGTGGTATTGTCAGTGTAGAACATGAAATGCACTGTGTAGAGCATGTAGCACGTGTTATACACTCTGCAGAACGTTAAGCACGTATTATACACTCTGCAGAACGTTTAGCACGTATTATACACTCTGTAGATCGTCTAGCATGTGGTATCCTCAGTGTAGAACATAAAATGCACTGTGTAGAGCATGTAGCACGTGTTATACACTCTGCAGAACGTTTAGCGCGTATTATACACTCTGCAGAACGTTTAGCACGTATTATACACTCTGCAGAACGTTAAGCACGTATTATACACTCTGTAGATCGTCTAGCATGTGGTATCGTCAGTGTAGAACATGAAATGCACTGTGTAGAGCATGTAGCACGTGTTATACACTCTGCAGAACGTTTAGCACGTATTATACACTCTGTAGATCGTCTAGCATGTGGTATCGTCAGTGTAGAACATGAAATGCACTGTGCAGAGCATGTAGCACGTGTTATACACTCTGCAGAACGTTTAGCACGTATTATACACTCTGTAGATCGTCTAGCATGTGGTATCGTCAGTGTAGAACATGAAATGCACTGTGTAGAGCATGTAGCACGTGTTTTACACTCTGCAGAACGTTTAGCACGTATTATACACTCTGTAGATCGTCTAGCATGTGGTATCGTAAATGTAGAACATGAAATGCACTGTGTAGAGCATGTAGCACGTGTAATACACTCTGCAGAACGTTTAGCACGTATTATACACTCTGCAGAACGTTTAGCACGTATTATACACTCTGTAGATCGTCTAGCATGTGGTATCGTCAGTGTAGAACATGAAATGCACTGTGTAGAGCATGGAGCACGTATAATACACTCTGCAGAACGTTAAGCACGTATTATACACTCTGCAGAACGTTAAGCACGTATTATACACTCTGCAGAACGTTTAGCACGTATTATACACTCTGTAGATCGTCTAGCATGTGGTATCCTCAGTGTAGAACATGAAATGCACTGTGTAGAGCATGTAGCACGTGTTATACACTCTGCAGAACGTTTAGCACGTATTATACACTCTGCAGAACGTTTAGCACGTATTATACACTCTGTAGATCGTCTAGCATGTGGTATCGTCAGTGTAGAACATGAAATGCACTGTGTAGAGCATGTAGCACGTGTTATACACTCTGCAGAACGTTAAGCACGTATTATACACTCTGTAGATAGTCTAGCATGTGGTATCGTCAGTGTAGAACATGAAATGCACTGTGTAGAGCATGTAGCACGTGTTATACACTCTGCAGAACGTTTAGCACGTATTATACACTCTGTAGATCGTCTAGCATGTGGTATCGTCAGTGTAGAACATGAAATGCACTGTGTAGAGCATGTAGCACGTGTTATACACTCTGCAGAACGTTTAGCACGTATTATACACTCTGTAGATCGTCTAGCATGTGGTATCCTCAGTGTAGAACATGAAATGCACTGTGTAGAGCATGTAGCACGTGTTATACACTCTGCAGAACGTTTAGCACGTATTATACACTCTGTAGATCGTCTAGCATGTGGTATCGTCAGTGTAGAACATGAAATGCACTGTGTAGAGCATGTAGCACGTGTTATACACTCTGCAGAACGTTTAGCACGTATTATACACTCTGCAGAACGTTAAGCACGTATTATACGCTCTGTAGATCGTCAAGCATATGGTATCCTCAGTGTAGAACATGAAATGCACTGTGTAGAGCATGTAACACGTGTTATACACTCTGCAGAACGTTTAGCACGTATTATACACTCTGTAGATCGTCTAGCATGTGGTATCGTCAGTGTAGAACATGAAATGCACTGTGTAGAGCATGTAGCACGTGTTATACACTCTGCAGAACGTTTAGCACGTATTGTACACTCTGTAGATCGTCTAGCATGTGGTATCGTCAGTGTAGAACATGAAATGCACTGTGCAGAGCATGTAGCACGTGTATTACACTCTGCAGAACGTTTAGCACGTATTATACACTCTGTAGATCGTCTAGCATGTGGTATCGTCAGTGTAGAACATGAAATGCACTGTGTAGAGCATGTAGCACGTGTTATACACTCTGCAGAACGTTTAGCACGTATTATACACTCTGTAGATCGTCTAGCATGTGGTATCGTCAGTGTAGAACATGAAATGCACTGTGTAGAGCATGTAGCACATGTTATACACTCTGCAGAACGTTTAGCACGTATTATACACTCTGAAGAACGTTTAGCACGTATTATACACTCTGTAGATCGTCTAGCATGTGGTATCGTCAGTGTAGAACATGAAATGCACTGTGTAGAGCATGTAGCACGTGTTATACACTCTGCAGAACGTTTAGCGCGTATTATACACTCTGCAGAACGTTTAGCACGTATTATACACTCTGCAGAACGTTAAGCACGTATTATACACTCTGTAGATCGTCTAGCATGTGGTATCGTCAGTGTAGAACATGAAATGCACTGTGTAGAGCATGTAGCACGTGTTATACACTCTGCAGAACGTTTAGCACGTATTATACACTCTGCAGAACGTTTAGCACGTATTATACACTCTGTAGATCGTCTAGCATGTGGTATCGTCAGTGTAGAACATGAAATGCACTGTGTAGAGCATGTAGCACGTGTTATACACTCTGCAGAACGTTTAGCGCGTATTATACACTCTGCAGAACGTTTAGCACGTATTATACACTCTGCAGAACGTTAAGCACGTATTATACACTCTGTAGATCGTCTAGCATGTGGTATCGTCAGTGTAGAACATGAAATGCACTGTGTAGAGCATGTAGCACGTGTTATACACTCTGCAGAACGTTTAGCACGTATTATACACTCTGCAGAACGTTAAGCACGTATTATACACTCTGTAGATCGTCTAGCATGTGGTATCGTCAGTGTAGAACATGAAATGCACTGTGTAGAGCATGTAGCACGTGTTATACACTCTGCAGAACGTTAAGCACGTATTATACACTCTGCAGAACGTTTAGCACGTATTATACACTCTGTAGATCGTCTAGCATGTGGTATCGTCAGTGTAGAACATGAAATGCACTGTGTAGAGCATGTAGCACGTGTTATACACTCTGCAGAACGTTTAGCGCGTATTATACACTCTGCAGAACGTTTAGCACGTATTATACACTCTGCAGAACGTTAAGCACGTATTATACACTCTGTAGATCGTCTAGCATGTGGTATCGTCAGTGTAGAACATGAAATGCACTGTGTAGAGCATGTAGCACGTGTTATACACTCTGCAGAACGTTTAGCACGTATTATACACTCTGCAGAAAGTTAAGCACGTATTATACACTCTGTAGATCGTCTAGCACGTGGTATCCTCAGTGTAGAACATGAAATGCACTGTGTAGAGCATGTAGCACGTGTTATACACTCTGCAGAACGTTTTGCACGTATTATACACTCTGCAGAACGTTTAGCACGTATTATACACTCTGTAGATCGTCTAGCATGTGGTATCGTCAGTGTAGAACATGAAATGCACTGTGTAGAGCATGTAGCACGTGTTATACACTCTGCAGAACGTTTAGCACGTATTATACACTCTGCAGAACGTTTAGCACGTGTTATACACTCTGCAGAACGTTTTGCACGTATAATACACTCTGCAGAACGTTTAGCACGTATTATACACTCTGTAGATCGTCTAGCATGTGGTATCGTCAGTGTAGAACATGAAATGCACTGTGTAGAGCAAGTAGCACGTGTTATACACTCTGCAGAACGTTTAGCACGTATTATACACTCTGCAGAACGTTTAGCACGTGTTATACACTCTGCAGAACGTTTAGCACGTATTATACACTCTGCAGAACATTTAGCACGTATTATACACTCTGCAGAACGTTAAGCACGTATTATACGCTCTGTAGATCGTCAAGCATGTGGTATCCTCAGTGTAGAACATGAAATGCACTGTGTAGAGCATGTAACACGTGTTATACACTCTGCAGAACGTTTAGCACGTATTATACACTCTGTAGACCGTCTAGCATGTGGTATCGTCAGTGTAGAACATGAAATGCACTGTGTAGAGCATGTAGCACGTGTTATACACTCTGCAGAACGTTTAGCACGTATTATACACTCTGTAGATCGTCTAGCATGTGGTATCCTCAGTGTAGAACATGAAATGCACTGTGTAGAGCATGTAACACGTGTTATACACTGTGCAGAACGTTTAGCACGTATTATACACTCTGTAGATCGTCTAGCATGTGGTATCGTCAGTGTAGAACATGAAATGCACTGTGTAGAGCATGTAGCACGTGTTATACACTCTGCAGAACGTTTAGCACGTATTATACACTCTGCAGAACGTTTAGCACGTATTATACACTCTGTAGATCATCTAGCATGTGGTATCGTCAGTGTAGAACATGAAATGCACTGTGTAGAGCATGTAGCACGTGTTATACACTCTGCAGAACGTTTAGCGCGTATTATACACTCTGCAGAACGTTTAGCACGTATTATACACTCTGCAGAACGTTAAGCACGTATTATACACTCTGTAGATCGTCTAGCATGTGGTATCGTCAGTGTAGAACATGAAATGCACTGTGTAGAGCATGTAGCACGTGTTATACACTCTGCAGAACGTTTAGCACGTATTATACACTCTGCAGAACGTTTAGCACGTATTATACACTCTGTAGATCGTCTAGCATGTGGTATCGTCAGTGTAGAACATGAAATGCACTGTGTAGAGCATGTAGCACGTGTTATACACTCTGCAGAACGTTTAGCGCGTATTATACACCCTGCAGAACGTTTAGCACGTATTATACACTCTGCAGAACGTTAAGCACGTATTATACACTCTGTAGATCGTCTAGCATGTGGTATCGTCAGTGTAGAACATGAAATGCACTGTGTAGAGCATGTAGCACGTGTTATACACTCTGCAGAACGTTTAGCACGTATTATACACTCTGCAGAACGTTAAGCACGTATTATACACTCTGTAGATCGTCTAGCATGTGGTATCCTCAGTGTAGAACATGAAATGCACTGTGTAGAGCATGTAGCACGTGTTATACACTCTGCAGAACGTTTAGCACGTATTATACACTCTGCAGAACGTTTAGCACGTATTATACACTCTGTAGATCGTCTAGCATGTGGTATCGTCAGTGTAGAACATGAAATGCACTGTGTAGAGCATGAAGCACGTGTTATACACTCTGCAGAACGTTTAGCGCGTATTATACACTCTGCAGAACGTTTAGCACGTATTATACACTCTGCAGAACGTTAAGCACGTATTATACACTCTGTAGATCGTCTAGCATGTGGTATCGTCAGTGTAGAACATGAAATGCACTGTGTAGAGCATGTAGCACGTGTAATACACTCTGCAGAACGTTTAGCACGTATTATACACTCTGCAGAACGTTAAGCACGTATTATACACTCTGTAGATCGTCTAGTATGTGGTATCCTCAGTGTAGAACATGAAATGCACTGTGTAGAGCATGTAACACGTGTTATACACTCTGCAGAACGTTTTGCATGTATTATACACTCTGCAGAACGTTTAGCACGTATTATACACTCTGTAGATCGTCTAGCACGTATTATACACTCTGCAGAACGTTAAGCACGTATTATACACTCTGTAGATCGTCTAGCATGTGGTATCGTCAGTGTAGAACATGAAATGCACTGTGTAGAGCATGTAGCACGTGTTATACACTCTGCAGAACGTTTAGCACGTATTATACACTCTGCAGAACGTTTAGCACGTATTATACACTCTGCAGAACGTTTAGCACGTATTATACACTCTGCAGAACGTTTAGCACGTATTATACACTCTGTAGATCGTCTAGCATGTGGTATCGTCAGTGTAGAACATGAAATGCACTGTGTAGAGCATGTAGCACGTGTTATTCACTCTGCAGAACGTGTAGCACATGTTATACACTTTGCAGAACGTCTAGCACGTGTTATACACTCTGCAGAAAGTACAGCACGTGTTATACACTCTGCAGAACGTGTAGCACGTAATATACACTCTGCAGAACGTGTAGCACGTTGAATACACTCTGAAGAATGTGTAGCACGTGTTATACACTCTATGGAACGTTTAGCACGTGTTATCCTCAATGAAGAACATGAAATGCACTGTGTGAAATGCTGTAGAGCATGTAGCACGTGTTATACACTCTGCAGAACGTGTAGCACGTGTTATACACTCTGCAGAACGTGTAGCACCTGTTATACACTCTGTAGATCGTGTAGCACGTGTTATACACTCTGTAGAACGTGTAGCACGTTATATACACTCTGCAGAACGTGTAGCACCTGTTATACACTCTGTAGATCGTGTAGCACGTGTTATACACTCTGTAGATCGTGTAGCTCGTGTTATACACTCTGTAGATCGTGTAGCTCGTGTTATACACTGTGTAGAGTGTGTTACAAGTGTTATTCACTCAATGGGATGTGTAGCGCGTGTTATCCAATCTGCAGTGTATGTAATCCATTATGTTGTGAATGTTATTCTGTTTGTATTGCATGTTATGTACTGTGTTGAGCGTGTTTCACGTGTTATCCTCCCTATCTGTACTACTTATTTAATAAATAATGAATAAATAAACAGCACACTACCATCTTCACCACCAGGAGAAGAATGGCGACTTTTGTTGGAAGCGCTGCTGGAACGAGTCGAAGAATCGCGATGACGTCGTACCGCTTTTCGACCTGAAAATTTTAGTTAAACACATTAAAGATTAAATATGTACAAAAGTTTTTCCATTTTTATTACAGAATTAAACTTAAAAAAAAAGCGGCCAAGTGCGAGTCGGACTCGCGCACCGAGGGTTCCGTACAAACCTGCAATTTTTTTTTCACGGGTTAAAGGCAATTAGATCTAAGTATTTGATATGAATTTCAACTTGATAGCTCTACGCGTTCATGAGAAAAAAAATGAAATAAGTTTATATTTATTAAAAAATAAATATATATTTTGTAATGTAACTAAAAGTTTAAGGTTTTCGGAATTTTACCTTTATGTGTGATATAACACGTTGCTTCATGCCAAATTTCAAGATTCTAGGTCGACTGGAAGTAACCCTTTAGGTTTTGATTCCCTTGCGAGTACTTGCGAGTTTCAAAATATGCAGCTTAAATTGCTGTTCCTTTGATTGCGTTGACATAGAAGTTTGATTTTGTTACAGCTTAAATGTATCATAGACCTGAGTATTTGGTATGGATTTCAATTTAATACCTCTACGCGTTTATGAGGAAATGGGTAGTAAGTTTAAAAATTAAAATTATTAAAAAAAATATATTATGTGATGTAACTAAAAATTTATGGTTTTCGTAATTTTTCCTTTATCTATGCTATAAGACGTTGCTTCGCACCAAATTTCAAGATTCTGAGTTCACGGGAAGCACCCTGTAGGTTTTGATTCCCTTGCAAGCGTCGAAAATTTGCGGCATAAACGGCTGTATCTTTTGATTGCGTTGGTTTAGAAGTTTGATTTTTTTACAGCTTCAAGGGACAGTAGACCTGAGTAATTGATATAAATTTCAGCTTCATACCTCCAAGCGTTCTAGTGATCCTCAAGTGATCCTATAAGGGTTCTGTTTTTTCCTTTTGAGGTACGGAACCCTAAAAAACTTAGCGACTATAGAAGCTCTCGAAGTCCATTGAATGAGTCCCTCCAAGAGGAGTCTAGAGTGCGTGAGTTAGTAACGTAAGATGTTTCTTCGGTGTGCGTCCACACTGAATGCGCGGTGGCGGCGGCCTAGGCGGGCGCGACGAGCGGGCGCTCGCGGTGGCCACACCGACGCGCGAGCTCAAGTAGCGGTTCGACGTTTTTCGGGTGTTGCAAACTTTGGACGATTTGCTATTTTTACTGGACAGTCCGATTTTGAGATGAGATCATTATAGAAGTTGTACACGAAATAAATAAAACAGAGGAATAACGGGTGAATCTTATATGAAGAATTGAGATTATACCCTACAAAATTACTGTGGTGTATATAAGTGTTTTAGATTGAATCGCACTTATAAATAAAGAAGTTTCACTTCAACAATTAAGTATTTACCGCTATTTTACGAAAAACAATAAAGGATATAATATAAGAAGTCGAGCGACAAGACCGAACTGGTTTGATACCCCCGCCGTCCGCGCATTGGGTCGCTTGCTGACTAGGCCCGTAGTGTGGCCAGAACGCGCGGATAGGAGAGTTTGAAAACTACGCGCGCTGGCTCGCTCATTACCGTCGCACTAGGCTTCCGCCATAGTCATTTCAATGTGGACGCAAAGGCGCGTTTCATACGTTTGATATTTCGCGCCCGCCGTCGCAACCGCGCTAGGCTCGCAGTGTGGACCTGCACTCGGAAACATGTCAAGAGTCCCTAGGTAATAAACATACTAAAACCCTGGGACACTAGGAGGAGCCCCGGAGTGGGGGAAGGGGGGGAATGGGTCCATTTTTTCATTTTTCGCTTAAATCTCAAAAACGGTACATGTTAGAGAAAAACTTTCAAGGAAAAGTTGAATGAAACATGGAACGTCTCAGAGCGAGGTAACGCCGCATGAGTCATGTTTTTTCGTGCGTGCAGCCGGCTCTACCGAATTATAAGACATCGTCACATCAAAAAAATAAAATAAACCAATTGTTTTTTCTCTATTTACTCACCGCTCCACAATAACGGCGGGCATTTGCACCAACTGCACGGGACTCTTGCCATCTTTTAGCGCCTGTGTGAGGTTCAGAACTTGTCCCCGCATTACCGACATTTGCCGCTCGAACAAGCCTTTGTCGAAGCCTTTGTCTTGCTGTATAGTCATAGTTTTATGTGTTTTATTCATCGGTTATTTATATTATTTTCATTTAATTTGGGTCAAGTTGTTTTATAGAATACTAGGTTTCCGCCCGCGGCTTCGCCCACGCAGTCAAAGAAAAACCCGCATAGTTCCCGTTCCCGTGGGATTTCCGGGATTGCGTCATTTTCCCGGGTTAAAAAGTAGCCTATGTCCTTTCTCGGGTATCAAAATATCTCCATACCAAATTTTATGCAAATTGGTTCAGAAGTTTAGGCGTGATTGAGTAACAGACAAACAGACAGAGTTACTTTCGCATTTATAATATTAGTATGGATTTACATAAGACTTTACAAGTGATTTCGTAATGGAGATAATTAATATGTTACCTATCAAAACACGTGGGTACGATTTCCAAACGCAGTTTTTCTGGATACGGTTTCTTGAAATAGAGAAATAACTTTTCTACTTTAAAAGTTTTACTTTTTCGATACACACCTTGTTTCAAATTACGACAAGTAAATTATTTAGTAATATCTCAATATGTAGAAAATAAAATACCTCACCTTAAACAATATATGTAGTTCATCGCATAGTTCCTGAACGAAATTCATATCTGACAGCAACGGCAGAACCAACTCCCTGAAATTTGAAATTATATTGAAAATTTACTTGACAATATATAATCATATATATAATTTGGAATAATTTGCCATCAACTGTGTTTCCGACGAACTACGACTTGAGTTATTTTAAGAAAAAAGCATATGTGTTTCTTAAAGGCCAAAAGCACACCGCTTCCTAATTCACGGTTAGCTCCACCTTTCTCCATAAGACCGCTTTTATTCTATTCCCCTCTATGGTAGGCAACACCCATACGTATTTTATGGATGTTTATGGGCGATGTACTTTGCCATCAACATCGGTTATTGCGTCTGCTCGTTTGCCTTCCAATGCTATAAAAAAAAGCCGGGTTGCACTGGGGGAGTGCCGGCAGAAGTGAAAACTTGATTATCAACGAGCGGTACTTAAGACTATGTTACAAAAACCTTTTAGATACCTTACTTTTGACCTTTATAAAGACGCTAGTGTTCTTACAGTTCGCCAACTTTTTATCCTTGATAAATTTATATCGACGCACAAATGGGTCATTTCCTCTCCCAATTACAAGAATTATGTGAGAAAGCGTATTTACAAAATACCAAATGTTCGTGTAAATACTTCTTTTGCTAAGCGTTTCAATCCATTTGTTGGTATATTTATTTATAATAAAATTAGCTCCAATTGTAATATTAAAAACTGTTCTTCTAAAAAAGCAAAGATCATCGTAACTAATTACCTTAATTCTCTGAACTACGTATCAACAGAAAATCTTCTTGCATCATTATTTTAATTTTAATTTGAGTATAATCGGCACCTATATTATTTCATATTTATTATATTTATCGTTATATATACATTATCTATATATATATATATATATATATATATATATATTTATTTATTTTATTTTATAAAATATTATGTTAAGTATTATGTTATTATTTAGTATCTTCAGTATTTATTATCCTGTAGCTTATAAGTGATAAAATGTCTTTGTACGTGTAAGATATAAGTAAGCGTTGATCATACCGAGGACATCTAATTTTGTTTTTTGGTAAAATGTCTCAGTGCCCACGATACAGGCTTGCCTAGTGTGGGTACTATAGGTAATCTTTTTTAATAAACCTAGATTAAGCCAATATGTGTAAAGCGTGCAATGTCAATCAAAGTGTATCTGTGTAAAAACATATTATGGTTTTTAAATAAATATATTTTCATTTTCATTTTTTTTTCATTATTAACGTTGAGCATGTTTGATATTTTGGAATGGTATCCGTCTTACGCTTTTTCGATCAATCACGTGTCCTGACGCGAGTTAAATATTTTATACCCATTACAGAAAAAGTGCTCAACGCCGCTAAAGAAGTTTTCACTTCAAAAAATCATAGCCCATTTACTAAGGAAGGCATAAAATCACGCTTAAACCAACAGGAGTGGAGCAATGCGGGTAAAACCGCGGAGCACAGCTAGTTAGCTATGTACTGACTTGGTCTCCTGGCTGAAGGGCCGCTTGGCCTGCGGCAGCCAGGCCCAGTGGTAGGGGTAGGCGCGCCACGAGTCCGGGTGCTTGAACGGGAACGCCAGCCCGTTGTCGATCGCCGCTATGCGCACCTCTATACCGCCGTTCCACTCCTATAATGTGACATTTGGGTGTTTATCGCTTGGAATAGCGTTTGGAATTTGATAATTGACAATATTTGGAACAATTTTAGAATTGGGAATACAGAAATTGGCCGTTATTGACGTGACAAGGTCTTATAATTCGATAGCGCCGGCTGCACGCACGAAAAAACATGACTCATGCGGCGTTACCTCGCTCTGAGGCGTTCCGTGTAAGGCTTGAAGTGCAAGCGAGAGCGCGGAACGAGCGACAAAGAAGCACAATCGGACGTTGTCACGTTCAACTATCGTCAGTAAACCGACTTTACAGACAACCAATTTTTTGATATTTAGGATAGAAACAATGTAATAATGGCTAATCAGACTTTTGGAATATCATCAAATAGGCTTATTATACTTTACTTTTGTAATATAACAGGATAAACTATTCCAAATTTTTGACGATATACTAAATTACTTATCTAAATTTATTTATTTTAAATTATAACTAAATTAATTATTAATTATAATTTATAACACTTTATTGCACAAACTGAATTATGACAAAAATAACATTAATACAAAAGAAATGCATAGTTTGTACAAGAGGCGGCCTTATTGCTAAGCAGCAATCTCAACCAGGCAACCTGATGGGAAAGGAAATGTATGAAAATTTTTATCGAAAACACTTATTAAACTCCAAAATTGCAGAATACAAACATTTTAATTCACACAAAAAAAAATGTACAAAAACGTCAACTCACCGAAGGCTCAGTCATATCGTGGTCCGTTCTATTACTCGGCGCGTCGTACTTGATCAGCCAGTTGTCGTTGCCGCGGTCCGTGTTCCGAATAATGTAGTCCAGTACCACGAGACGCTCGAA
Organism: Colias eurytheme; assembly: GCF_061535395.1. Classification (NCBI taxonomy): domain Eukaryota; kingdom Metazoa; phylum Arthropoda; class Insecta; order Lepidoptera; family Pieridae; genus Colias; species Colias eurytheme. The sequence goes on along the minus strand of NC_142999.1, from coordinate 2,199,877 downwards.
TTGTAGCTGAAATCTTATATAGGCGGATATGATTAAAAAATTGTCAAAAATATAGTTCAAAAATACCAAATTATATACACAAAGTTCCCAAAAACCGGCCAAATGCGAATCGGACTCGCGCACGAAGGGTTCCGTACTATGGGGACCCCCTTAATATTTTATTTTTATTATTTTTTAGTATTTGTTGTTATAGTGGCAACGGAAATACACCATTTGTGGAAATTTCAGCTTTCTAGCAATCACGGTTTATGAGAGACAGACAGACAGACAATGAAGTCTCAGTAATAGGGTCCCGTTTTACCCTTCGGTACGGAACCCTAAAAACGATGGTTTTCTAATGAAGGTTGGAATTCGTAGTGTTTTTTATATACTGCTTTTTATTGTTCTATGTCCATTTTATTAAATAGTTTAAATAATATTTAGATACTTACACACATAGTATAAGAGTCTACGACTTCACAAATTACTTAAATTAATGTTATATTAAGTAAAGGTTAGCTTTTATTCCAGTTTATGTTTGTAGCCACAAACTTAAACTAGATTAAATAATAACAATGAACAAATTGCTATACTATATTTCTAAAACTTTTATATAAATCTCCTTGAAACTTCAGTTTATTATTTATAGTTGCACAGCATAATTCCCGTTCTTGTGGGATTTCCGGGATAAAACCTATCCTATGTGTTAATCCAAGTTCCCCTTTATATGTGTGCTAAATTCCATTGTAATCGGTTCAGTAGTATTTGCGTGAGAGTAACAAAAATACACATACATCCACACACCTACACATAGACATACATCCATCCTCACAACCTTTTTTATATAATATTATTATAATACTAGCGGTCCACCCCGGCTTCGCCCGTGGAACATATTTACGTTTTCTCTACATGAGAACCATCCTCGTACTTCAAGGAATATAATAGAAAAGAATTATCGAAATCGGTTCAGCCGTTCACACGTGATGCCGTGACAACGCGAAACGGGTGCAGACCCGCCGCCTTTTTATAGCTCCCGCCGCGAAGCGCGTCGAACGCGGCAACTGATACACAAAAATAATCCTTATGGCATGATTCTGTATTCACGCGCGATGACTTATAGCGTATTTCATGTATAACTTTGGTGTTTCTACACCGATTTACATGATTCTTTTACTATAACCTGCCCAGGAGTATGAAGAATAATTGTGCCAAATTTGGTTAAAATCCGTCATGTAGTTTCTGTTTCTATAGCGAATATACAGACAGACAGACAGACAGACAGACAGACAGACAAAAATTTTACTGATTGCATTTTTGGCATCAGTAGCGATCCCTTATCACCCCTTCTTAATTTTTTTTTAAATATATTTCAAGTACAGAATTGGCCTCTCTACAGATTTATTATAAGTATAGATTAGTAGGATATTCCTTCCTTTCTTTCTAATACAATATGTTGGCAAAAATACTCACTTTTTCATAACATGTTCGGGCGGTGGATCCTGTTCGAATCGTCGCAGCCAATAATCTGCATCCTTATAACCCTCTACGAATAATTGGAATGATCCCATCTGCAATTGTTAATATAAATTAATATTACAGGTAAATTAGCTTGGAGAAATTTTTGCGTTTGTAGTAGTGTATGGTCAGCAAATAAAATAAAACAACATTTTATTTTTAGTTTTTATTTTATACAGGGTTACTTGTAAAACACCAGCAACCTCGCAGGACAAGATAGCTAACATCATAAGTAACAACATTTGTTCTACGACTTTTGGCATAACGCAATAAATTATTTTTAAATGATTTTTTAAACTTTTAGTGTACTCTCCTTACATTTGTAAGTCTATGTTCTATTAATTATCGGATGGACGACGCGACGCCCCCTTCCCCCTCTCGTTCGCTTTTTGTTTACGTAATTTTTGGGAGGTGTAGAGTTTATAATATTCAGACGGAAAATTAAATGAATATTTATTTTTGTATGAAAATAAAATCTAACAAATTATCAAAAGTCGAAATGTTGTTACTTATGATGTTAGCTATCTTGTCCTGCGAGGTTGCCGGTGTTTTACAAGTAACCCTGTATATATAAGGGATTTTAAATTAAACTATATGTGTTTCTCCTCTGAAAAAGATGAGACTTTATTTTAATATTTGCACATTTAACATACATATAACTTTTACATTAACAATGTTACTAAAATGAAAAATTTACTAACCTGAAAAAGAAACGACATTTAAAGTTTAATTCTTTAGTTTGAGAAGTCAAAGGCTTGCCTCGACCATGTTTTAACACTGGAGCCATATTGAATTAACAATATAAAGTTACAACACTTACACACAAATTAAACACTAGTTATGGCCCTGCCTTCATACAAAACTGCTGAATACGCCGTTCGCACGGGAATAGAATGTGGATTGTGGATGCGATTTCCCTGCTTACGTCTTTAATCTTTATAATTATTAAACTGTATAAATTCATTCTTTAACTCCGGTCTGCATCGTGCAGACATGGGTGTAAAAGTCTCATTTTAGCTATTAAATGTAGTTTTTAAGTACATCTGAGTTTTCATTTGGGGCCTCCGGCTGCGGGACATGTAATTCACTTCAACAAATATTATAACAATAATAACAAATAATAACAACAATCAACAAATACAAAATTTATCAATTAAACTACGTAGGTACATAATAATTATAATTTTTGAATGAAATGTGCTTTATGTTCTAACGCTACCAAACGACTGCACGTGGCACCTGCGGACAGCGTAAACTGGTTTATTCTGGTTTTGTGCGTGTTTCCACTTTCCACTATCAAGTGACGATTTATTTATTTGTTTTGTTTCGTAATTATTATGGTCAAATATTAATTATGAAACAAATTATTATGGACACGATATTTTATTGTTTCACGGTAGTCGCCTTGTCGTTTGCTCAAGGACGTAAAATTGAATGATATATTTTTTTTTATAAAGTCAAAACCATTTTCTTTCAAATAAAAACTTGTTTTTATTGAAAACAAAAGTGTTGCTAGGAATAAGTATAAAATTAAATAGTAATGTTAGGATATCGAAACATTTTTGTATAGGCCAGAACGATATAGTGGAAACGCGCTCTAAGATCTGAGTAATATACACACCACTACATATGCAAAAATTTCTCCAAGCTAATTTACCTGTAGGCAATGTTAATTTATTTTCTGTTTAAAAAATCTGTCACATACCGAGTTTTGACACAACAAATCAGCTAAAGTCAAAGAGCAATAATAAAACTTGGTCACCCATCTAATGTATGACCATGCAAACATTGTTTAACTATAATTTTTCAATTTTTTCAAAATAGAAATACATCGTCTCTGAAAATGTCAAACGTCAAGCCTGGTAAACGGACAGACAGACAAAAAAGAATCCGTAAAAACTAGTTAATTCCTTAAAATTAAGTATTTAAACATTTATTTCAAGAAAAAAACAAATAAAACAAGGCCCACCTTAGGGGGCAATCCCATCCTGTTGAACCTCAAGTTAGGAAACTGTTCTGTGATGGCCCGCTTAAGTCGCGACCTTTCGCGATCTATCCGCAGATAGTTGAACGTCTCTGACACTAGTTTCACCACCTGAAATTGTTTATAAAAAAAATTGTAAAAAATGAATATAGTGTGTGATTTAGTTCGAGTATTAATGTATATAATTGTATGTTTCTAGATTATTTTTGCTTTTCAATGTGTTTTTCTCGTGTTTTCGTCTCGTAGTATTTATTGCATTACACATTTTTATTTGTTTTTTTATGATTTTGAAGATAAATCCAAGATTTTCTACCATTAATACTGTTTGGCATGTTGGCTTCTGAATTTTTTTTTGTTAACTTTAAAAAAAACTGGATGTAGTGTAATATTATGTACTCAAATATCAGAGCAGATAAGATGCTTTTTTACAGAAAACTTTACTGTTACAAGTTTTTTTTTCATGCATACCAAGTCAGGCATCACCTCTATTCAATAAAGTCTCGATAAACTAGCAATAACAACAAACAATGTTATTCATATTACATTTTTAAGATAAGAACATTCAATGACCTATTATTATTTGTGTTCAAGACTGCCCATCGCGTGTGATATTCGTTAAAACATTAATAAAAATAATTCTAGAGTATTTAGAGTAACATAACTGGGTCTCTATAATTAATCTTAGACATTAATATTAGGTGGTAAATTTTAAAATAAGTTATGGCAATTCAAAAGTGCTCCTAGAAGAAGTCTAATTGAATAAATAAATGTTTGAGTTTGAAATGACGCTCTACTAAATCATTCAAGCTTCGGTGCTTCGATAATCATGGCAACATCCTTACCCTAGTCTTCAGAACGACCTTCACATCAATCTTTGAATCTACCGCACACTCTAAAAGGTACCCCCGGTTTCAGAACGATATCCTACTACAATAATAATGCTTTGGCCCTTAAATCCTTACCCTAGTCTTAGGAACGATCCTCAGCCCGATCTTCGAGTCCACCAGACTGGCTCCCGCCTCTGACAGATAACCCTGGTTGGGAATTAAGCAGGATCGCCCGAAACAGCACGGGCAGCACAGCTTGTGCATCCACTTCGTCCATTTTGGATTGAGACGGCCGTAAGGCTCCTCGTCTTTTGGTTTGAACACGCCCACTATTTTCTGTAATATATATTTTTATTAGATTAAAAAATGTTCTAAATTCATGCTGAAGGTAACTTGTAAGATTATTTAAGTCAATATTAAGTGGTAAGGTTAATTTTATTATTAAAATTTAAAACGCAGCATAAAATAATACGATAATAATTTAAAACTAGTGCATTCTTACCTAAATTTAACAAAAATATGTATGTATTTAAAACGCAATTCAAAATGAACTCGAACTCAATAAATAACATTATCAACTGATATCAACATTTAAATAAACTGATTAAACTTTACGATTTCGTATAAAACAGCCAGCCCTTCAGTCAAGATCTCTCCTGACATCGATTTTAAAACACTGTTTAGACTTACTATTTAAATAGTAAGATTGAAGATTTCTATAAATGTTTAGTTAATTAGAGATACAGCAGCATTTATTTTACAGGCCTACCAATTTTACAATCTATCGCTTATACATTGCATACTCCCTCAACATTAATTTCAAATTAAATTAATTACAAAAAACAGGGTGCAAAATCAAGCAGTGGAGTATCTTGGGCTATAATCAGTTGATAACTGTCAACTAACAGATACTTAATTTCACGAGCATATCCATCGGTTTCCGTAGTGTAGCGGTTATCACGTGTGCTTCACACGCACAAGGTCCCCGGTTCGATCCCGGGCGGAAACAATTTTTTATTATAACTTTTATTTTTATTTTTTCTTGTACCCTTCACACCAAATAAGGAATTGTGTCTTAAAATTTCCTTAACCCCGCGAAGGTTTCAATGTTCGCTTCAGTTTATTTTTACTATAATATTATAAAAATAATTATAGTAAGTAGTTGAGATAGAAGCGTGCAAATTGCTGTAAGATATATAGGTCAATAACCTGTACAATTTCAATATAATTTTATAACGGGCAGAGCAGTACAAATTTTAGCTTAATTGTGTTAAATAAATTAAAAATAAACAAGTATTTCACACCCTAAATACAATTTATTGATTTAGATATTCAAAGTAATTTCATCTTATTTGTAGGAATGAAAATTGTTGTGAAAAAAGCCAACTCACCCCTCCCGGGTTCTTGACGAAGTACGAGCCGCTCGAGCCCTGGTATATCCTCTCCGGGAATATACCATTGTCTATGGCTACCTCCGCCTGCCACACCAGTTCGCTGAACTGCGGGTCATCTGGGGACAAACGAGAATTGTATAATATAAGTAACTATCTAGATTCTAGATACATTATCCTTAGGGTCAGCGCAAAAAGGCCACCGAAAACAGCCACAGAGGGTAACTTGGATTAACACATAGGATAGGTTTTATCCCGGAAATCCCACGGGAACGGGAACTATGCGGGTTTTTCTTTGGAAACGCGGGCGAAACCGCGGTCGTAAAGCTAGTTATACATAATTGCGAAAGTTTGTTTGTTCGTCTCACGCAAATACAAAAAATTTGATAAAAATTTGCTAACAGATTGTGTTTACGCTCCCGAAATATTAGGTATGTCATGTCTTTGGTAGGTTATAATAAAACAGAAAATTTGTTAGGTCAGCCAATACACTAAATTAATAATCTAAAAAGATTTGGGTATAATCACCGGATAAGGTAGTGTAAAAGCCGAAATATTATAACCGTTATACTAATAATTTTATTAACTTGCGGCTTTGGTCATTGAACGCGAAATGAAGGTTCAATGTTTTTCAATAATTAACAGTGTTTTGATACAAAGTCATACATGAAAATATATAAAAAGGCAAAGAGAATATTAAAATATTTCGTACTACGCATGAAAAAGTAAAAGCTGAAATCATAAACAACGATTGCTATGTCTAAAAATAAATTAATACGTAAGCAGGTACGTTACAATGTAAAAAGAAATTGTTTACCACAAACTTATATTCCCAGACTTGATATTAGTTCCAAAAACAATTATCTATAGCATATATGATAAGACAATATAGTATGTAAATTAAATATAACTTAAACCTTTATTTGTTTTAAGAGGAATAAATATTGAAACTTTGCTGAAGGGCGTATTTCCAAACTATACATAGCCAGAACGCAACCATAGGAAACTGCTCGTGTATACTTTGTAATGCTGTTTTTAAGTTTGTTATTACAATATATACACGAATTTTGCGTACTGATCGTGTATACTTTGTAACGCGGATGCTTGCTTCTTCGTCCCAAACTATACACGATCAGTACGCAAAATATGTATAACTAAATATAGCTAACACCACTTACGCTTGAGCGAAATAATAAATATAAAGGCAATCAAAGACTTGTACTATTTACTTTTATTCTTCTTGATTGATTCAGTAAAATATGGAATAAAAATATTATTAGGTAAGCTTAGAAAAATAAATAGGTAACAGATATAAGGGTTACCTATGGGTTAGGTTAGGTTCGTGTTTTTAATAATAGATTTCAAAACAGCAATACAATAATATAAACGCGAGCAATGGAAAGACGCCGCGCTTACTCCGAAACATACACGATTAGTCCGCATGCGTACTGGCGCTGTATGTTTTGGAGCGCTATTCTTACTTACTTCACTACAAAGTATACGCGAGTATTTGCAAGTATTTGCGTACTGCTGTTGTATAGATTGGAAGAACTTTGTAAAAAAGTTATTTCCAAACTATACGTGATTAGTTTCACACCGTTGCGTACTGGCCTTGTATAGTTTGGAAAGACGCTGCTGAAGGCCACAGGTAAATGAATCCTACTAATATTATAATAGCGAAAGGATTTGATTGTGTGATTGTTACTCTTTCACGCAAATACTACTGAACCGATTACAATGAAATTTAGCACACATAGAGAGGGTAACTTGGATTAACACATAGGATAGGTCTTATCCCGGAAATCCCACGGGAATGGGAACTATGCGAGTTTTTCTTTAAAAACGCGGGTGAAGCCGCGAGCGGAAATCTAGTTAAAAACAAAATTGAAGGGAGAGAATTTAAAGAAAATAATATGTTAAGAGATCTGCTTTTTGTTAAGATAAATCTGTTCTTGTGGTGTGAAATAAACATAGTTTCTCCACAAGTAAAACCACGGGCAGAAGTCTACCATATCCATTTGATTGATACAATGAACAAACATACGCCCTGCTAATTGCTATATATACGTAGGTGAAATGTACACAAACATAGATTCGATGCTGATAGTAAATCTGCGTCATAGGTATTGATTAATTCTAATATAACAATAGAGTTACGTCTTGTGTGTTTTGCATGGTAAAAATTTTGCGTACGTAGTACCTATCTATAATATAAAAATGAATCCCAAAACGTGTTGGTAAACGCATAACTTGAGAACGGCTGAACCGATTTCGATAATTCTTTTTTTATTATATTCCTTGAAGTACGAGGATGGTTCTTATGTAGAGAAAACGTAAATATGTACCACGGGCGAAGCCGGGGCGGACCGCTAGTGTTTTAATAAAAACTGGCTACTAGATTTGTCGAATTTATCATTAAAATCATAGAATAATAAAGAATAAAAATATTCTTTAATATTGTATTTCTCGTGACTCTGACTAATCTCTGACTAGATGTAAAAGTTAGATGTACGAATTTTTAAAATAAATCTTGAAGTATTTGAGTTAAATGATTACAAAATCAAGTTACAAACAATCAAATATGTCCCTTATTAATATAAGTTTAATAAGTTGTGCTTAACTGTTGTCCCGTGGCTCCACTCGCATTTGCGATAAATTACTACTGCTATTAGCAATACAATTTCTTCTCCCTATTTCAACTCCTCTATTGAAGCTTTTTGCACATTTGACAAGACAAATAGATAAATAAAATAACTTTCGCAATTAACAATGTTTGTATGGAAGTACGGATAATTTTAAATACAATTGTTTATTTTTATTAGATAGAAGGTTAAAGATTGCCTTAATCTTTGGCGGTTGAACGTTTCGAATTAATTTAGTTAATGGTCCTATGATGAAACTTTTAATAGTAATTTAACAATTTCATCATATACGTAATCTATTACCTAATATCATAAAGAAAACCCGTACAATAGTAAATGTAAGTAGGTAGGCCTATAAATCAGTTATAATATTGTTCTGACACAAAACTCTTTTACAAGAATTTAAAAAGTATTTTTAATACTTATCTTATCCACAAATAAATTTCAATTGAATAAAAGTTTACCATGCTATTAATATTCAAAATATATATATTTATTATCTGTAATTGCAGCCTAGATTGAAGTCTAAATGTATTAATTTTATATCAACCCTGAACTCGTTATAACATCTCCAACGATTGTCTAGATACAATTGAATAACGTTATACTATTTCTTAATACTTTAAAATATATTGAAGTTCATTCCAGAACTGTGACACCTTATTTCGATGCATTGAGAAACCTTAGAGCTATTTCAAATGTGAAAGGGGTTGAAAAAAATTCCAACCCTTAGGATAAATAAATACATAAGTTCGAAAATGTAAACTTATAACAAAGAGAAAATACTTATTTGATTGTTAGATACACTCAATTTTGAAAATTTTAATTAGGCAACGCGAGCGAAGCTGCGGGCTAAAAGCTATACTATAAAACGACCTACCCTAACCGAGTAACAATGAAATTGTATACACACTATTAAATTCAGTATTGTACACAGAAGGTCGGAAAGTGGTTGCGGTTTTGGATAAACATAACCTTGTGTTAATTAATTAAATATCAAGTTGCATCATGCATCCCCGTCAAGCAACTTGATCAAACTTTACAATGTGATTTATCATACTAAATAGTAAATAGTAAATATGCATAGATTTATGTACGTATTTATATGTATATTTGCACGGTGCACCTAGATTAATTGTTTCGTGGATACATTAATCCTCCTAAAATTATAAATGCGAAAGTTTGTGAGGATGGATAGATGGATGGATGTTTGTTACTCTTTCACGCAAATACTGATAAACCAATTACAAAGGAATATCACGTAGGTAGCTGAAGACCCAGAATAAGACATAGGCTACTTTTTATTCCCGAAATCTCAGAGAAACGGGAACTATGCGGGTTTTTCTTTGAAAGCGCGGGTGAAGCCTCGGTCTCGTCTAGTTTACCATAATTTTATATCTTACGCTACGTTAAATATTATAATGATATGTATTATAAAACGTTTTTTCTTATGTTTGTTTCACATATCTAGCATATAGGTATGGTCGTTCTTTATCTATTATCTTTTAAATCTAGGTATTAAAATTTTATATTTTGAAGAAATAAAAGAAATGATATTCTTATCTGATCTCATTAAGATTTCAACACAACATAGTAACTAGTTAAAAGAAACAACTATTTACAAATTCAAGTTATTCCATAGCTCATTAATATTACGTAATTAACATTAAAAACTCGACCGTGTCTCGAACTCGACTAAAATAGTAGAGTCGACTTCAATTCCTGTTTTTAGCAATTAGCATTGGCCATTGATATTAAGTATTAACCTAGAAATCTTTTATCGGCCTTGTGAGAAAACCGGCTTGGTGCGAGTCGGACTCGCGCACGAAGGGTTCCGTACTATCAATAAAAAAAAACACGTTTATTGTATGGGAACCGTAAAGATTAAATGTTGGTTGACCTTAGCATTGGCCATTGATATTAAGTATTAACCTAGAAATCTTTTATCGGCCTTGTGAGTACACTTGTACTAAAAATTTAGTGCTTTTGGCTTCTATTTTAAGCTGACCATAGAAAACCGGCTTGGTGCGAGTCGGACTCGCGCACGAATGGTTCCGTACTATCAATAAAAAAAAACACGTTTATTGTATGGGAACCGTAAAGATTAAATGTTGGTTGACCTGAAATAATTCTGCTAAGGAACCCTAATCACGGTATGTTTTACGACTTTTTGCCTATAAAATATAAACAAAAAATTTCATATTTTGTTCGCCTTGAAAGCGTGTTCAAGAAGTAAACTTATTCGGAGTTATTTAATGATTTTAATTTTTAATATTCTTTAGAAATTAGAATTATTTAAACTTAAGATATTTTCTTGCATTATATTTTTATATAAGAAAACACTACGCTAATCCTATAATTTTTAGTCTTTAGACCGACCTTTTTATTTTACTTTAAAAGAAGATTTATATCTATTAAAATCACATCGAGATTATCTTTCATATAACAAGGTCATGTAAGAATTAAAAATCAATTATTTTAATTAAAAGGTAAAACCAAAACGAATTGCATTAACCCATTGACCACCGTAAGGCCCGATCGGGGCGCGACACAATAGATTTTCTATTGTGTCTGTGATTCCGAGGACTGATGGATTAAAACGTGTAAAGTTAATATTTATGACGACATGCTAATAATAAACAGGATATGATATGAATACTATTACGCATAATAATTCTAATACTATAACACCTTCTTCAATAAATACTTAGGCGAATGAATTTTTCAAATTGGACCAGTAGTTCTTGAGATTAACAAGTTCAAGAAAATAATAAACAAACTCTTCAACATTATAATATTAGTAATAAACTGAAAATTTTTACTTATTGTACATTACCTACATATTGTCTTTTTTCTCTTCAATATACCTACGAAACCTACTTACCTTTTTAGTGACAAGGTATTTTACTATATTATGTAGGTACTCATTTATATATTATTTCTTATATTTTCGCGTTTGTTCGACATACCTGTTGTCACTGGTAAAAAATTTAATTACACCTCAAAATTTTTTCTTATACATATTCATGACAAAACCTAGTCCTCTATAACGTTATTTCATACTCTACATTAAAAATGATTCCTTCACTAACTATATCTTTTATCAACATAATCAGGGATAGATGAGCCTGATCCATCACTATTCAGTATTCACTATATCAAATCGCTGGCGCTGCACCGATCCTATTCTCATTTGGTTGCATACATACTTTCAACGATCAGCAACCGCCCATATGGTAAAATCGATAACCCGCTAACCCACATAAGCATTTAACAGTTAACTCATTACTCAATATAATTTGCATACAAACTTGTTAGTTCTTATCACACTAAATGCAAATACCTATTACACAAATTTACACAACACCAATGCCATTTTATCTATCTTTTATGAGCTTCTTTTTCAATTCCGTAGGTAGATTACGTAAAAGCGTTTCTCCGCAATCCGCGTATTAAAATCTTAGGGGGCGTCCATAAATTACGCGTCCATTATTCACAATTACGAACACCCTTGTATTCATAACGCTTTCACAAGGGATTTAAAGGAGATTTTTATTAGTTATTTTTATTTTACGTGATACATATAAACGCGAAAGAAGCCGTGGGCAGTAAACTTGTCATTTATATTGAGTAACTTTTTTATTTATTAATAGCAGTCATAGATTTTATTAAAAAAATACAAATCTCATATACCTACATCGATACTTGCAAGCCAAATATAAAAAAATCTAAAAACATACATAACGTGCATAATATCTACATAAAAATTATAATAATATGCCGCCCGAAAAAATCTACGTAACCATCTGTTGAATATTCCCAGAACAGATAATGATATATATTATACAGTATATAGACTGATATATTTATTGATTCGTAGATACAATCAAAGATATGAATATTGGATTGTGTGTGAGTGCAACACAAATGCGAAAGTAATCCTGTAGGCTGTATGGTATACCATGTCCATACTTAATATTATAAATGCGAAAGTAACTCTGTCTGTCTGTCTGTTACTCAATCACGCCTAAACTACTGAACCAATTTGCATGAAATTTGGTATGGAGATATTTTGATACCCGAGAAAGGACATAGGCTACCTTTTATTGCGAAATATGTACCACGGGCGAAGCCGGGGCGGACCTCTAGTTCTTACTAAGTATAAATGTTCAAGACTCAACTTATTTAACTTTAGAGTAGTTTTGTAAATAAAAATTCAACATAGTTACGTCATGATTTTACGTGAGACGATATAAACCTTTTGAAATCAATACCTAAAAGCTGACTAAATCTAGTCCCGATTAGCTTTACGTTCAATGGACGATTTACGTACCAACGTAAGTATACCTTGGTGACTATCTTTAACTAAAACACATCTTTATATTCACCCTACAAGAAATACTTACGCCTACGATACAAAAGTCGTGGGCAGAAGCTACGTATCTCTACAGTAATGAGATTATAGATGGCACCCTAATCAACGTATGTAGGTACTTCAAAAAGGGAAAGTAATCAAATTGACACATGTAATACTAGATGTGCTTCGCGACTTCATTCACCACAAAAATTAGGGTTTCAGTTATTATAACAATATTCTTCTATTTTCATTCGAAATTTCATCAAAAATGGTGCTGTCAGCTGTGATCCAGCTAAGTAAAATTCTTTCAGTGTTAGATAGCCCATTTATTGAGGAAGGCTATATTTAATCATGCTAAAAATAACTAGTTTATTATATTAGTATGGATTATTTCCACCCCTTAATCCTATCAATATTTTCGTGCAACATATGACGCATCACAATATCAACAAGTTTCCACTTTTTATTTTCCTGTCTACAACATTCAGAGTAACCAAACTGACTCATATACTTTATCAGTTGCGTATTTATTGATATTATCTGTATTAAAATTACGATTACTCTAATCTATACTAATAACCAAAATTTGAAGGGTCTGTTGGTTGAACACGTTAATCTCAGGAACTACTGGTCCGATCTGAAAAAATCTTTCAGTGTTGGATAGTCCATTTATGAAGGAAGGCTGTATGCTGTTTAACTTCATGTAAGACACTGAATGCTATTTAACTTCATGTAAGGGTAAGAACGCGGGGCACAACTATTTTTAGATTATTACCTAACTCCATCTGGTATCTCCATCTTTGTAAAGCTTGTAGTCTGATGTAATTATTTCAAGAGATCTTCTATAACTGCAGGCCGTTCTTGATGTTTGTATACCCTAGTTTGTACCTCTCTCATATTAATGGACTGTTTAAAACTATTTAAAATGCTTATATTTTACTTGTGGGCATAGACTATATTTTACTGCTGCAGCTGGTATATTTCAAGCTTTACTACACGGTTTCACTTCAAATTGCTTCTACAGCTTTAGTGTTATTCAGTGTTCAAATTACACACATAACCACGTAATAATTTGGAAAATAAATAATTGAATTGAATGATTGAACTAGCAAGTATCATCAAAGTTTGTTTATCGGTTTTCACATGTAAGAGTAACAAACCTATATTACCTATCTGAAATTTCACACATCTATCTATCTATCTATCATACTAATACATATTATAAAGCTGAAGAGTTTGTTTGTTTGTGTGAACATGCTAATCTCAGGAACTACTGGTCCGATTTGAAAAAATCTTTCGGTGTTAGCCCATTTATTGAGGAAGACTATAATAGGCTATATTTCATCACTCTAAGACTAACAGGAGCGGAGCAACGCGGGTGAAACTGCGGAGCTCGGCTAATCTATAATATTAATAAAATGTAACAATGCAATTATGTGGATAAAATTTAATATTAACTATTAGCAAGTGTGTAACACTGTAGGTTTGCATTAATCATATCTAATTGTTTTTAGATATAGCTTCAATGAGGCATGACTAATTGGTCATTTACTGGTCTCGCAATTAGAGACTTAAGTGTGAATCAAATTATCATAATTATTAAAAATTTATGACACAGTGAGCTGTGCTGGCAGAAATTTTAAATGAGCCTTGTTAAATTATTATTAAAAGATTTAGGTGAGAATTGTTATTCTCATAAATAAAATAAATGATTAATTATTATAATAACATTAACAGCACAACTTGGTTCACTTCTCTAATCTCCAGAAAAATAAATAACTAACACAAATAAAACATACAAAGCTGCATAAAATGTTTCCATTACTCTAAACAGTTCAAACACAATCAACTGATAAAAATAATTGGTTTAAATATATAAAAATACAGGAAAACCCTACAAGTGTTAACATATGGACAACTCTAAATGCACAAAACTCTACAATATTACCCTAAAGTTCACAAATAAACATCAAGCATATGTTCACAAGTCACTTACTGCAAAGAAATGGGAATTCCATAATAAATAATAAACATATACAGTAATATTACACCTGAAAACACTTTACAGCTGTTACGCTTCACTGAAAATTGACATCAGTGCTACTGTACCTACATTCAGACTAATGTCTAACTGAAATATGCTAAGTTTCTTGAAACAAAAAACCGATTAATGAGCTGAAGTTTGCTCAGAGTAAACAAATGTGTTTATAAAATAATATGTTTTATTTTGAGCGAATTTTCAAAATGGACATAATATACACGAAATTTAGTCATCGATACTGAGAACAGGAAAATGCAGTTTCGTGTCAAGGTGAAATTTCATTGAAATCTTCGAGATTTTAGATTACGCTGTACCCACATAAATTGACTATTCAGCGGTCAAAAGAAGCCAAACAAAGGTAAATGAAGACCATCAAGTGCGAATGGGAGACATTTATCGATATTAATCCAACAATGCACGCTAGATCGCAAAAAACATGATTCTAATGAATTAATTATTGGAGAAATGATATTGCGTTTTTACCTGGGAAATGATTGAATGATACTTCTACGTCGCCGCGGCCGCCGAGCAGCGGCTGCGACTCTCTGTTTACACCCGGAGAATCCACGGTGCCCTCGAACCCGATCTCTGGCACTAAACAAATGTCTTCAGCACTGCTCGATAAAGATACCACGCCGTCATCAGGAGGCGGAATATTTGTGTTCGGTTTGTCGAAGTCGAGATTCAACAGAGTCTCTTCCGTACTCATGAGTAATGTTAAATAATTGTACTATATTGAGCCTCATCTATTTCGTCTTGTAAAATTCTTTGTTTCACAATCATTAACACAAACACTTTGATTCATTCAATTGAAAAACAGAGACTAAAGAGCTGAGCGATTGACAGATTGACATTCGATAATGACAACTTGAAATGCAAAGACAAGCAACTAAATGTACAGATTAAAAATATTACACAAAAATAGTGTTCTAAACTTTTCATGTTCAGCATGTTTGATACTTTTTTTGTAAGATTTTTATTCATATTAAAAAGACGTGTCGACCTAACCTGAGCTCTTCATTATAATTCCCAAATATACCTAAATACTCCTTCATTCCCGCTACATGGTCCTTCGAGCCGGATCTACGCCGCCGCCTGCCGCCTTTATAAAGAAACGATTGCAGAAGGAATTGTACCTATCGGTGGAGTTGGCGGAGCGTCGCACTCAGCCGCGTTGTCTGAAGGGTGGAATTTTACTTGGAACTATCGTTTTCGGATTATAATTGTGTAATTTAAACCCATCACTCTCTTCACTACGGTAATATAGTTTTAGGTATAAGTTGGCCAGACAAAGGTTATAATGTTGCATTTGTTAATTTTTATATCATAACCTGAAATTCATGTATCATTAAGTAGTTTTCCTGTTGTTTTTTTTATAATTACGGTACTACAGTGCATAAATTGACTGATTTTGTATTGAAAAATATCCGTGGTAGTACGTTTAGGTATTTTAAGATTGTTTAAGCTTAAATTTAAGGTTTGCAAGTATTGACTTAGGTTTGACCTACTTAAGTTAATCTGTTATCATATTACATTTCAGTGGAGTTTGCGTCTGCCTACCAAAATGTCTCCAAGAAAGGATCCCATAAAGATACGTGCCAGTTACAAGGGTCAGTTAACTTCGTTTTCTTCTTATGTACATAAAATTGATGCCGAGTCACTGGATCCCCCGACGGTAAGCGAATTGCAATTGCGGTTAACTAAAATGAAATCAATGTATGGTAGGTTCGATGACATTCAACTTGCATTGGAATGTGAGTCTGATGATATGCAGTCTCAGTTAAAGGAAAGAACGGATTTTGAGTCCCATTATTTCAATGCTATGTCTCATGCTCAGATGTTAATTGATCAGTTTAATAAAAAAGATGATTCCAAATGCCCATCAAACCACAGTCATTCTAATCACGTCGTTAAGTTACCAACCATTCAATTACCTAAATTTAGCGGCTCATATGAAACATGGCTTGAATTTCATGATACGTTCGCGGCCTTAGTACATGATAATAGTGACATTGACGATATTAATAAGTTTCACTATCTCAGATCGTCATTAGAGGGTTCCGCGGCCATAGTTATTAAGTCGATCGAGTTCTCCGCTAAAAATTATAATGTTGCGTGGCAGTTACTTTGCGACAGGTTCGATAACAAACGATTATTAATACACAATCATGTTTCTGCGTTATTCAACATGGAACCTGTCACAAAAGAAAATTCTGCAGCATTAAAGCGATTAATAGACCAGATCAATAAAAATTTAAGAGCTTTGGAGTCACTTGGTGAGGATGTCCAGCACTGGGATACATTATTAATTTATATTTTTGTTCAGAAACTAGATTCAAAAACATTCCGTGAATGGGAAGAGTTTAAAGGTAGGTTGGATAAAGACATTAAAATTGACTTTATTACATTTGAATCATTCTTACGCAATCATGCAGATTTAATTGAGACATTAGAATTATCACGAAATACCGGAAATCAAAATCAGTCAAATCAACAATCAAAGGGAAATTCTAAAATCAAATCTATGGTGTCTATTGAATCTTCAGGGTCTAATTCATGTCCTAAATGCAACAGTGGTCATTTACTCAGCAATTGTCCACAATTTTTATCTTTAAGTAATAATGACCGTCTTGATTTATTACCTTCATTCAAAATATGTTTTAATTGTTTAAGTCCTGGGCATTTTGCTAATCGGTGCAAGAAAGCAGGGTGCAGAGTGTGTAAAAAGAAACACAATACCTTAATACATATTAACGACTTTAAATCTCAGAAAGGTAACAATAATAGTTTATCACAATCTAATGTACGTCCCGGTAATAACGCATCCACTGTGGGCCAGCCTCCAACGCCCGCAGCGAGCGGTGACTCAGTTACTCTGTCAGCGAGAGTTTTGTCGTGCAATGAAGGTGTTGGTGATGTTCTTCTCTCAACTGCACTGATTAAGGTCTATGATTCGCAAAATAAAGAACACATAGCGCGTGCAATCTTAGACAGCGGAAGTACATCTTGCCTTATGACACAAAGGTTACACGATTGTTTGGGTTTACCCATCACTAAAATAAATAAATCCATCATGGGTATTAATATGAACTCATCACAAATCTCTGCAATGTGCAGCCTTTCAATTAAATCATTGAATGAAAATTATTCATTAAACATTAAGTGTTTTATTTTACCTTCCATCACAGATAATGTGCCCTCTCAACAAGTTGATTTGTCAAACTTGAACATCCCTTCAGAAATCTGCCTGGCAGACCCCCACTTCAGTTCGCCTGCCGAAGTTGACTTAATCATAGGAGCTGATGTTTTCTGGGATATTTTAGGGTCACAAAAGATTACTCTGGGTGAAGGGAAACCAATTCTTTGTGAGACGAGATTGGGTTGGTTAGTGTCAGGCCCTATAGGTGCCAGTACCCATTCAAGATCCCAAAGATTAATGTGCAACTTTAGCATGGTGAGTCCGATGTATAATGACAACCTCATTGATAGCAGTGACAGCCAATTCGATCTCAGTCGCTTTTGGCAATTAGAAGAAGTTCAGTCACCGTTATCAAATTATTCCCCCGAGGAGAGGTTATGCGAGGATCATTTTATAAACAATACCACTCGTCTGGAAGACGGCCGGTTTTGCGTCAAAATACCTTTAAAGGAATCTCCACAAGTACTTGGCGACTCGTTCATGAAAGCAAAACGCTGTTTTTTGTCTTTGGAGCGCCGCTTGGAGAATAATCCAAATTTACGTACATTGTACAAATCATTCATGGCTGAGTACGAATCCATGGGCCACATGACCAAATGTGATTCAGTGGACCCTAGTCACGTCAATAATTTTATCCCACATCATGGCGTTTTAAGAGAAAGCAGTACAACCACGAAACTGCGTGCTGTGTTCAACGCAAGCAGTCCCACTACAACTGGCATAAGTCTTAACGACATACAGATGGTGGGACCCACAGTTCAGGATGACTTGCTTTCTATTCTTTTGCGATTTCGGCAACATAAAATTATTATAGCCGCAGATGTTGAGAAAATGTACCGCCAGGTGATGGTACATCCCGATTTTAGACATCTCCAACAAATCATTTGGCGATTTGACTTAACAGAGCCTTTGACTGTTAATAAGTTAAATACTGTCACGTATGGAACAGCAAGTGCTCCATACTTAGCAACAAGATGCCTGAAGCAAATCGGCCTTGAATGCAAAGATGAGAAGGTTAAGGAGATAATCATTCACGATTTTTACGTAGATGACCTGCTTACAGGCGGTGATTCTATTGAAGAAGTGCGTAAAATTCGTGAGCAAGTTACAGCGGAGTTGGCATCAGCTTGCATGCCACTACGAAAGTGGAAGTCGAATCTTTCGTGTTTTGCGTCAGAATCAATTCAGTCTCCAGTTGATTTGAACATTGGTTCCACTGAGTCAAGTAAGACCTTAGGACTGAATTGGCAAACCAATAGCGACGAGCTCACTTTTCCGATTAGTTCATCGATTAGAGGAGGCAACACAAAACGTGATTTATTGTCTGTTATTTCACAGATTTTTGACCCTTTGGGACTTCTGTCACCCTGCATCATAAACATGAAAATGTTAATGCAGCAATTGTGGTTGCACAAATTAGGATGGGATGATCCATTACCATCTGACGTTCAGAGATCATGGAATGAAATTCTTCTCACAATAAATAATTTAAATCATATCCGCGTGCCGCGACATGTTATTTGCGAGCTTTATGAGTGGGTCGAGTTTCATATCTTCTCTGACGCGTCCGAAAGGGCGTATGGAGCTTGTTTGTATGTGAGAAGTGGCAATGTCAAAGGTGAGATCTTGGTGCGACTGTTGATGGCAAAAAGCCGTGTAGCTCCGATAAAACCGACCACAATTCCTCGACTAGAGCTCTGTGGGGCCTTAGTTGCTTCACGTATCTATGAAAAAGCTCTGAGTTCCTTACGTGTCAAAGTTCACAGCGTCACTTTCTGGACTGATTCCACCATTGTTCTCGGATGGTTGAGAATGATGCCCAGTAAGTTGCAACCTTTTGTACGAAACCGTGTCGCTGAGATCTTGGAGAAAACAGGAAACTGTACCTGGAGACATGTACCAACTGATGAGAACCCCGCAGATTTGATTTCTCGAGGTGTCAGTATAAATTCCCTTCTTTCTCTTGAAGGATGGTGGTTAGGGCCTCGCTTTCTGCAAAAGGACCCATCTTGTTGGCCCTGTCAGAATAAAGATAAAATAAATAAAATCGACTTACCGGAGACTCGCTCTGAAAGATCATTCAATGCAGTAGTTTGTCAAACGTCTGAAGAAAATAAGTTAATTGATTTCAACCGTTTCTCGAACTTCAACAAACTTAAGCATACCGCAGCCTATGTGTTGAGATTTATCAAAGCTTGCAAAAAGCAGACAATTATTGCAAGCTCGCTTAGTGAGGAAGAATTAAAGGAGGGATTAAACTTAGTCATAAAATTATCTCAAAGGGAATCATTAAAGGAATATGACTTATTGTTACATAATAAATCATTGCCTCGGAAGAGTGCGTTACATAAATTTCATGTTTTCATGGACCATAATAACATTATGAGAGTTGGAGGTCGCTTGGACAATTCTGAGTTTTCATACGAAAAGAAGCATCCAGCAATCATACAGTCCGCTCATCGATTTTCCAAGCTACTTTTCGAACATGAGCATAAGCGTTTGTTACATGCAGGACCTCAACTGTTATTGTATTCAATCAGAGAAAATTATTGGCCTCTTGGTGGCCAACGTTTAGCAAAGGCTACCTTCCGTAAATGTGTACGTTGTGTGCGGATCAAAGGTAACACATTGTCCCCTCTGATGGGTAATTTACCCCCCAATCGTATAA
Source organism: Colias eurytheme (assembly GCF_061535395.1). Taxonomy (NCBI): domain Eukaryota; kingdom Metazoa; phylum Arthropoda; class Insecta; order Lepidoptera; family Pieridae; genus Colias; species Colias eurytheme. The sequence goes on along the minus strand of NC_142999.1, from coordinate 2,179,271 downwards.
AACCCAGTTTTCCGTTTGAAAATGTAGGAGTAGATTACGCTGGACCTCTTTCTGCTGTCAGCCGTCAAGGGCGAGGTTGTAGGGTCGTTAAGGTGTATATTGTGCTTTTTGTGTGCTTCAGTACGAAGGCCGTGCATCTTGAACTGGTTGGTGACTTAACTAGCAATAATTATTTACTCGCTATTAAACGTTTTATGTCACGAAGAGGAAAACCACTTAACATTTATTCGGATAATGGGACCTCGTTTGTCGGCGCTTATAATGAGCTTTCAAAATTCTTAAAAGGTAATTGCAATTCGTTTACTGACAATCTGGCTGATGAAGGTATCAATTTTCATTTCATTCCAGCTTACTCACCACATTTTGGGGGACTTTGGGAGGCAGGCGTAAAATCCACTAAATTTCATTTAGTTAGAGTGTTGGGACTTTGTAATCTTACATACGAGGAATTGAATTCCACCTTAGTTCAAATAGAGGCGATTCTAAATTCAAGGCCACTCACTCCACTTTCGTCAGACCCGGAAGACCTGATGCCACTCACACCTGGTCATTTTTTAATTGGACGTCCATTAACATCACTACCATCACCTGATTTCAAACAACACTCCGCCAATCATCTCTCTCGTCATCAGCGAATTGAGCAGTTGCGACAGCATTTTTGGGCAAGGTGGTCCAAGGAGTATATCTCGCAGCTTCAGCACCGCACTAAATGGCAAAAGGATCAAAATCCACTAAAGATTGACACTCTCGTCGTAATAAAGGAGGAGAACTTGCCGCCCTTAAAGTGGAGACTTGGGAGGATTGTAGCTGTGCATCCAGGCTCTGATGGAATCAATCGAGTTGCTGATGTGAGGACGTCCACCGGCGTGCTTCGGCGTTCCTTCTCCAGAATATGTCCACTTCCTGAGGTTGCTGATGGATCTTGAAAGAGTACCTTTCAACGCGGGGAGCATGTTCTAAACTTTTGCGCCTTACAATTTTTTAAAAACAAATTTCATGTTCAGCATGTTTGATACTTTTTTTGTAAGATTTTTATTCATATTAAAAAGACGTGTCGACCTAACCTGAGCTCTTCATTATAATTCCCAAATATACCTAAATACTCCTTCATTCCCGCTACAAATAGGAACTGTAAACATATTTTATCATCTATACATTGAAATAGGCGAATTTAAATGAAATGTGAATGAATATAATGAAAATTTATTAACTATTTTATATTGACTACGAAAGATTCACTTCTAAAGTAATTAGTGATATTAATATATTAAATGTACAACATAAACTTGCTTCCCGCCCGCTTTTTTAACGATTTCTCTGCAGCCCCATTTTTGAATCACGCAAGACTCTTTTTTAACAAAACAAGGTACCTACTATATTACTTGCTCTGTGAAACAAGGCTAAGAAATTTTGGTAAATGGTTTATTATGATGAAATTTATGGATATGGATGAAATACAAATTGGAATAAACAATAACCATAATAATTGTAAGTAAGTATAAATATAAATTCTCTCTTACAGTAAATGAAACACAGTATTGTTTTTACACTTTTATGTTTAATGGATTAATTATTTCTCTTGTGATTTAGACTTTAGTCATTATAATACTTAGGGTCATTGTAATCAAACTCCATCTGACTGTTGTCTCTTCTTGATTGAAACTCCCAAGGACAAATTTCATTCAAAATGACTCGAAAACCTAAAAAAAATGGAATGTATAATCACAGTATAATGGAAAATCCTAAATCCAGGTAAGATAAGGGTGCCCTTTTTATTAAGTCTTGTCGATAAATGGATTCGTCGATAGACGATAATATTTATCGTATTATGTTAAAAAATAGCTGAATATTCACGGCTTCGCCCGTGTGGTCAAGAAAGTTAATAGTTATAGTGCCATCTATGGGAATTTTTAAAAAACGTATTTTAATATATCTGCCCAAAAATGAGCTGATGTTCTACCAAGGTACAAATTCGTTATCACTGTAAATATCTCCAGACTCAAAAAACACACCATAAAATCGCTCAGTTGAAAAAAAACATAGACGACGATCGACGCGAAAGAAAGACAAACAAACAAACAATAATAATTACGTTGTAACTTGTAATAATAATAGATTAATAAATACTTACCCGTATCAAATCTGCAATTATGTTTAAGTACGTCGCATTGATTTTTGAACGATACTACATTGCCTGTATTAAAATTGCAAGCACATACCGGACTCAAATTGTCTTGATCCTGGCATACCATTAAAGAACAACTGTATGCTTTTAACGCTGTTGGATCGTCATCGTTTATGGGTGTTGTTGATAATCCATAATGTTTTAATGTAGAGAAATAAGGATCAATTTCCGGGCTCAAAATAAGAGGGTTAATGTTTGCAAAGGGTGTTTGACGATACTGTATAAAACGATAAGCTTGTGTTGATTCCATAAAAAATGTTAGAAGAATTGCTGAAAAAAAATTATTCGTCTATTGATAATGTAAAAATAGGCACTTAGATTAGCTCTGCCTTGGCCTTTGGTACATATATAGCCTGTATTACAAACAAACAAACTCTTCAGCTTGATATTAGATTATTAGTTAAGATAATCAATCCATTTATTTAAATAGAAGGTATAATGTCTTACCTGAACAATAAGTAAAAAAGCCCATATTTTACAACAACAAATTATGTTTTTAGTATAAAAAAAACTAGTCCGAACAAAAATGGGCAAATAAAACAATGTCACGCACGTTTTCTATTAAATACATGTCAGAAAATGTAACGGACATCAGGATATATTTGCAAAGTAATGAATTAAACACGCATTTAAAAACATTGATTTATTACTTTACTTAAATAATAATCTAGTACAATTTACTACACCCTTCGAATCTACAATATAAAAATTATGGAAAAATTCTTACGCACCTAGCTAAGTACTTATTAATTATTTTCACTGTCATAATATGCGTCGTACCCTTGAGAATCAGAATAACCACTGTAATCCTTTTCTGCACTTCCCTTGTCCGATTCGCCCTTTTTGCCGTAAATTCCCTTATTTCTCACGTGATGGAACTGTCCTTTATCAAAACCTAAGCCTCCAGAAACATCATAGGCAAATCCTTTCGCGCCAACTTTCTTTATATCACCACTTACTTCATCATCTTCATAGAATTGCTTGTCCTTCTTGTATTCATCTTTATGTTGCACTCTGTGAAAGCCTCTAGTTTTTGTGCCTTTCTTGTACTTTCTATTTTCAGTTCCTTTTACTCCTACTGCTTTTAATGCTTCTCCTTCAGCAAGGCCATACACTTCACTATCATCATAGGATCCATCGTCCTTGACGCCTAGACTTTTAAAGAATTTCTTCAAATCTTCAATATTATAATTAACTTTTGCTCCTTTATTTTCTGTGTTCTTCTTCTTAAACGCTGATGTTTTCTTCTTCGCCTTATCGTTTGATTTATCATCTCCGCTCTCTAGGAATTTCAAATAGTCTTCTAGATCTTTGGAGTTATATTTAAGATCAGATACATCTGTATTGTCGAAGTCGAGCGTGTCCAAGTTCACGGGCGTCGCTTCAACCCAATAACTTATCAATGTCAGCGATACAAGAACTAATTTCTTTTGCATTTTTCTCTCTGTCGGATCTTGCGCAATTGGAGTGGATTGCGACACTGACATACATGTCCATTGTTTAGTTTATATAGCCTTTTATTGGTCAAGGGTGTTTTTTTGAGATGATCAAATTGTCTGGTTCCGGGCTGTTGAACTTCTAATCAATATGCCCAATCGCGCGACGATTTGTGTCGATCAAGGATTGCTTCTTGAATTAAAATAGTATCATTTATTACTCAAAATATTGTTAAGCTGATGAAAGGCAAGTACGGTTTTTATTGTTGGTTTTAATAAATAGAGGTACAATACTACAATACGGTTTTAATATATTTTAAAAATGACTTAATATTATTTTGTAGATTCTTGGTAATCCCTTTCTTAAATAATATGTAAGTATAATATCTAAACAGCTATAATACAGGGACGCGGTTCTATCGAATACCCGCGGCCCACAAAACAGCGGCACGGCGGAACACAGTGGAGTTAGTCGGTAGGTCCCTGCACTCTGCAGGGTGAGTCCGACATAACCCAGGGCCACTTCCCCGAGTGCTCTGGGTATGCCTAAATGCATTCTCCACTATAAAAAAAAGGTTTGATTTGCAGATATCAAGCAACAAAAGCTACATTACAAGTAATACAGTTCTATTGTGGCTAGGAAGACAAAAAAACGACTTGAGTGACAAAACATTCGTTAAAGATTCGTTATTTACTGCTGCATGAATTAAATACATATTGTAAACTCATAATTGAATCGGCTAGCCACTAATTATGTGACATGTTTTTTAATATCTTGTCTTCATTTCTTCTACTAATACCTACCCAATATGAAGTTTCTAATATCTATTGTAACAATTATCTTTTTATTCATTTCAAACGGAATTACGTTAACGGATGTGCTGGTATTACAATTTTCTCAAATTTGTCAAGTTCACGATTGAATAAGCTCGTAATTTCCAACATTATCGTTCTTGGTCGTTGGCCAAAGACAATTTAATTATTTGGTAAATTAATTTCACTAGCCGTGATTAATTTGGTAATATTTTATTTGGTACGTGAAGTCGGTGATTAGAAACTAAATTCATTGCCAAATTATCGGATTTTAATTAGTAATGATTTAACTCATATTATGGTTAATTGTAAACAGTTCTTTGAAATTCAAGAATAGCGCGTTCAGGAAGGTAATAAATTAAACATTAAGAATATATTATGCTTCTCGTAAGAACCTATTTGTTAATCCGAATTCCAATAACAGAAAGTCTATATCATTTGTATTTATTATCTGTATTTTGACCTTGTTTTAATGTTTTTGGGTGAGCATTAACAAATTAATGTTGAAATCTGAGTCAAAGAATAATAGAAATACCTAAAGGTATAGAAACAGATTGTCGTAATTCTTAAAAAAAATCCTTCCTTTTTGCCTGTACCGAGATATTGTAGTTTATTGTCAATATTGTAGTTTATTGTCAATGTCGTACATTTCGTAATTTGAAGTTGCTTATATAATCATTATATTTAATTGGTTTTTAAGTTTGTAGCTCACAATGTTTGGAATTAGGGTAGGTACTAGGTACTTAATTTATTATTTAAAATATTATTGTATGCGTTAATAATACATTATCGAGGTTCTAGCGTGTGCTTTGATTGAACAGTATAAAGATGAAATCTAGTCGAAGAAAGTAAAAACCAAAAATTTTCGTTGTATGACAGAAGGATTTTACAAAATAATGGTCTATACTCTAAGCTTTATATTCGTATCAACCTGTTATTGAATTGATTGAATTGAAAATAAAAGTCTAATTATAATTGGTGTCGTTGCGATTGTTAACCAGAAATAATTGACATTTTTTTTAAATACTTTAATTAGGAGATATTTGTTTTCGAACACCAACAGAATACTTTGTTTTCTTTACATTATAATTAATGTTAAGTGAAATTTCAATTAACTACCTACTTGTAAAGTTCACTATTTGCTCTTTTTCACGAGTATCGTCATGATTCTGAGTGAAATAATTGTTTGTATCTATTTAAGCCAAATCTAAGTATAAGCAATGTATGTTATTAAATACTTAGGTAGTAACTTAAATAAAAGTTTAATAAATGGGTTATGAAAATAATGCACCAAATTACATTGTTAACACGTTCGCTGCGAAACAGGGCTTGAAACACCCTGTCCGTGTCTCGTCGTTATAGCGGTAGGAAAAAACTTAAACTTCTCTGTCGTGCGGGAGGCATAACTTCCATCTGGTTCAGTGTAGGAAAGTGATATCTATATATCTGAGATGTGCTATTGATTCCTAGTTCAATGGTATACCGACCTTAATACCGGGTTTCTTAGACCTCGTGCCGCACTGAACAAATAAAAATTCTAACACAGTGCGGAACGAGGTTGCGAACACCTCGTACCACCGCGCACCTCGTACCGCACCTTAAGCTAGCTTCACGCGGTTAGTGTTGTGCAACGCACTCGAGACTATTTGTGGAACAACTTATTGAAGCTTTTACAAAGAAGGACTTGAATGTACCTAATTTTCAAACTACTCGTTATAATAAATATCGTTAATAGAAACGTGAATGTGACATGTTGAGTAACTTTCTTCAAATAGGTTGATAATCATGATTACTATTAGTGTGTTTGTTCATTGAATCAACTAGCGGCAAATCCAAAACACCCGGCAATCGGTGTATGGCTCATCAAAATTTAACTCTTGCCCAAGTCAACAAGCCAACAAACAAGGCACATCATCTCTTAAAGGGATCAAAGAAGAGGAGATGTGTAGGATGTTACGAAAAACTCCGCATCTTCTTAACAAGTCGTGAAGCCGACAAAAAAAGTAAAGGAAATTCTCACAGAATGCACTGGTTGCAAACAATATTCTGGTTTGGCCTGTTTTAATAAAAAAACATCCATAAGTTTGATAAATAAATACAATTAAATAAAATCGATATTTCTTTTCCCATCACTAACTTATATGAAAAACTGCTATTGTTCAGTGCGGTATGGGGTACATCAGACCCCACATTTTATTTTACCCATAGAATCTAAACTAACTAATCTAACCACGGGCGGCGGTAGATTTAGGTTAATGAACTCATTGTTAATAATAATCACGACAAAAGCCGCACACTTTGTCTTATTTGGCGCCAAAAAAAGGATTTTGGTCTCCTACGGGCGGTGGGGTTTAATATGCCTCGTGCCGCCACAATCTCTGGTATAGGACAAGGTTTAAAACGACCCGTAACGCAGTAATGGAAAGTACAGATATATCTGTGCCGCAGCGAACGTGTTAATAATAAATTCGTTTATTCGGTAATAAATTAAAAATCACAGCGTTGTGTATCAAACATAACAAAATTACATTAGAGTTTAGTATCACAGAAAATTAATCTATTCCTCGTCTTCGTCTTCATATTCGTATTCCTTTTCATGACTTTTCCCGCCCTTTTTGCCGTAGCCTTCATGGTGATTGTAATGGCTTTCTTCTCCCTCTTTACTCACATGGCCCGATTCACCATCGTCAATATGTCCGTTGTTGTGATAGCCAGACTTTCCAAAATCTCCTTTATCGAACCCAGACACCCCCTTTTCACCTTCCTTGTGACCGCCCTCATGCTCGCTATAATGCTTGCTGTCAGAGCCATGCTTCTTAAAATGTCCGCTGTTATCAGCAACGTCATAGAAGTCGTGGTCCTTTTTGAACTCGTCCTTGTTGAAGACTTTGTGGTATCCGGTGATGTCCTCTCCTTTGCTGTGGTACTTCTTGTGTCCGTGGTCGCCGCCCTTGTAGCCCTTACCCGATTTATGATGCTTTCCATATGAGTCGGCTTCATCATGATGCGCTCCTTTCTCCCCACTGGCTTCACTATGATGCCCTTCTTTGTGCACTTCTCCGTAATTGCCAGCTTGTCCTTTAGCAAAGTGACCTTTAGAATGGTATCCTTTACTTCCCTTTTCGCCGTGAGCTTTGTGATGAGCTTCCTCATATTCGCTACCACCGCCGCCTTCATGACCTAGGCCGATTAAGCCATCGCTGTACTCGGCAGATTCCTCTTCCGAACTCTCATCTTCAGCGTCTTCGATAACAATCGGTTTAGCAGCTATATATGGCAATGGGACAGGGGCGATATCGTAGGCTTCGATAGTTTTAATTGGTGCTGAAAGGGGTAAAGCTGGAAGGAAGTTTGGCTGCTGGTAATGCGCTCCTAACTGGATGAGACTGGCTGGGCCGTTGTGGTCGTTCCTGTAAATGTATCCCGTAGCAGGAGGCACGCCAATCTGGACCGCTGACGTAGCTGTGGCGACACACAAAATTGTAATAGGGATCTTCATGTTGAGATGTTTATTGTACTGCTAGCTGTGCTGTAATAATTTCATAACTCGATTGCTCAATATTTATATCAGTGTTAAGTGCAGAAGGACCATGAGTGTTCCACTGCCACCTTTCTGGTAGCCATGTAACAGTTCGATTTGCGAGGTTAGAGGTGACAAAGAAGTTAGATAATGAAAAACTCTGTATTGTGCAATGTAGCGCTCACCGCAAATTAGCCTATGTATTTTTTTTGTTCCAGTTTAATAATTTATATTTTGTGACTCAGATTTATGATACAATTTAATAGGTGTAGTTCCATTGTATTTTAACTTGTGAATTCTTATATAATACTAAATTCAGCTATACCAGATATTTACCTAATTAATATTTTAAATACGAATAAAATTTCGGGAAATAAAATATGCCATGCGGTTTCACGAAAAATCAAACAATTCTATCACTTGTATGGTATTCTGGTTACACAAACTATTTACTTACATCCGTGTGAAATATGTATCATGAAAATCGGTTCAGTGGTTTTCGCGTGAAAGAGTGCTACCAGCGCTTTTAGCGTTTCGCGTGAAGTAGTAACTACTTACATACAAATTACATAGAAATACATACAAACGTCCATACACATAATATTAATTAGTCGGATTAACTGGAAAGCCCATTTTGAATCGACACGTGGTCGTTAAACAACACACGTTCATATTATTTAATTGAACAAAATATTTAGTACCTTGCGTTAGAATTACATTGTATTAATCTTATCATATTAAAATTTACTAGTTTTCCGCCCGCGGCTGCGGCGGCTTTGTCTAAAACCTGATAAATTATATACTAAAACCTTCCTCTTGAATCACTCTGTCTATTAAAATAAACCGCATCGAAATCGGTTGCGTAGTTTCAAAGATTTAAGTATACAAAGGGACATAGGGAAATAGGGACAGAGAAAGCAACTTTGTTTTATACTACCTATGTAGTGATGATAACCATAAAGCTAACGATATACATAAAGCCCATATAGATAGATATCTTTCAATGGTTAATAGTACCTACCAACATTAGGGAGCTTTTATGTACTTGCATAAACTATACCTACTAGCAAACCGGGCGAACTCCGTTTCGCCGCCAGAGACACCTTTTTCTTTGCTATAAAGTTATAAACCTCACGGAGCCCGAGACCTTTCCAACGAATGCAAAACCGTGGAAATCGGTTCGTGCGTTCTGGAGTTTAGCGTGAGCGTCAGGAAGGAAAACCCGACTTATTTTTTTTGTCGTAGATTGTGACAAAGCTTGTCTTTTTGTTAAAAAAATACTTTAATAAAAACTAAAAAGCAATGTTTATAGATATATTGTAGGCTAAGATACTAATCATATGATTTGCTCTCATTTTTCAATAAAAGTTGTAATTTTTACAGGAGTGCTTTAAAATTCCTGAACAATACAAAATATTTCTTCTTAATTAATCTGCTTAAAAATTAAAATATGTAAACGGAAATTAGTTTATTATAGTCATAATACTGTTTCTCTGTTTATACAATTTATTGTTCAAATTATAAGCCATTATGCATACGTACTATGAAAATTTCATTCTACATCCATAATACATAAACCAAGCAAAAATCATCATTAACTTTCAAAGATCTGTTTCTATTATTAATTTATTAACACCCTCCATGAAAACACACACACTTACATACTTAATATCTAAGTAACTAACTGTGTTAAAAGTAACTAACTGTGATAATTAATATTTTTAATATCAACACATTTCATAATATAATTTGGGAACATACAAAATTCATGGGATGGAACATAAATAAAAAATCCAATATAAAGAGATCTTATTTTATACTTAAAATACATTAAATATATACAAAACTACGAAACTTTAACAACAAAACAATAGCAAACACAGCCGGATTAATGCTTAACTTCATAGCTGAAGCTTTTACTTGCAGCCAGTCCGCTTTTAGCTGGGAAGTCTCCATAGGTATTTGTTGTGCTATCTTCTTCGGAGTTTTCACTTGTGTTGTCATGTTCTGTTCCTTCAGCCCCCAAAGCATCGTGGTGTTCTGAACCATAAGCATGCCCATCTCCACTGCCCGCATGTCCGTAGTATTTTGGCTCATCGCTGTATTTGTAACTGTCCTTGATTGCGTCCTTATTGTAGTCCTTTTCATCAGCTTTCTTGTATTGAAATGTGTTGCCTTCATCTTTGTGCCCTTTATATGAGCCGAACCCTTTATCATTATTATCGTGATTATATTCTTGATGTTTATAAAGATTGCCGTATACATCACTATCGTAAGGCTTATCATGCTTTTTAGATAGATAGTAGCTTTCAAACTTTTTATTATCGTAATCCCCTGCTCCTTGCTTTCCATAGCTATAATCTTTCTTTGGATTATAATCATGATGGACGTCATATCCATATTGTTTGCCAAAATCGTCATTTTCACCACTTTTAAAACCACCTAAACTTTTTAAATAGTCGTCGAATGTAGACGCGTATTCGTCAAAAAGCTTTCTATAGTCGTCATCAGCTATACCATCTACTGCATCTTCTGAATTCTCTTTAACTGGTATTACATGATCTTTGGCTTTAAGTGCCGCTTTGGTATCATCTTCTGCGAACGGAGAACTGATTGGGATGGGAGCAGCAAAAGATTTTGGTTGTTCGTACAACTTTGATAGCTGTTCCATTACTTCGGTCTCACCCATTTTTGTAACGACAGCTTCCCCATCGCTGCCTTTTTTGTAAATATATCCTGTAGCGGCTGGTTGAAGATCAGAACCGGTCCTGCGAACCATGACCGTTCGTTCGACTGTCTCCCGCATTTCCATGCAAGAGCCATGGGCAATTATAAGTAATAGAACAATACGACGTGGCATTATCTCAGCGTTTCGGTGCAGAAATGACGGCAAAGGTCGCAGCAAATATTTATATAGCGTTTATAATAGAGTATCGAACGTTGACATTCATCAATGGCCCGAATCTTGCTCTCTCGCGATTGTGCAATGCTCTTCTGTGTCAATGATAATAAAAAACCTTTAATTTGTACGGTGCATGCCTGCTCGTTACACTTGCAAATGGGTCGTTTCTAGTGCATTGTCGATAAAATAAACTAATTGATAGGTACTTATTGTTATTCGGATGTTTTTTTTATGGAAAATATGTTTTCTTATTAAAACATTTCGAATAGATTTAGGTTACGCCACGATAAAGCCACGTTAGAAGATAAACAATAGCTCCCATAGGCCCTTCATTAAATTCTCGTAGAACAAGTATTCTTATAAAATACTGACGGTCCGCCCCGGCTTCGCCCGTGGTACATATTTACGTTTACTCTACATAAGAACCATCCTCGTACTTCAAGGAATATAATAAAAAAAGAATTATCGAAATCGGTTCAGCCCTTCTCAAGTTATGCGCTTACCAACACATTTTGGGATTCATTTTTATATATAAGAAGATTAAGAATTTTATAACTAAAATTTCAATGGAGCTTAGGAATAAGATGCACAAATATGTAAACAATTGCTTCGTTTTGGAAATTATGTGATGACGATGCTTTCGTAGTCAGTTAGTATAGAAATGTTATAGGTATGTAGACTGTAGAGGGTACTAATTACTATTGAGCGGAAAATTCATTAGATGAAAAAATATTTTCATACAATGTAGTTGAAAATTAAATTTATTTTAACATCTCGATTAAGTACAATACAGGTTAATCAAAAAGAACTAAGAAGAATAAAATAATTTAAAGTAAGTAGTTAGGTTTTTTTATGTACCTAACAGTTTTGTATTTTTCTCGGTAAGTTTTGTTATTTTTCGGAGTAAGTAATAGATGGCGTAAGATGGGAAATTTTTATTCTAAAACACCATGAAATTACGCAATGATATTTAATTGATTACCAAGTGAAAATTAAACCAATTTAATTGCATATTTGACCCATAGCTCAATACAATATTGAATACAATAATATTATTTCTCTGAACAATGGCATGCGCTATGCGTTCCATCGTCACGGTCTATTTGTCACAGCCAAGTCACAGCATTTATGTTTAGTATGAAACTACCTATTTAATTAATAATGGTCGTGAGTTTCGAAACAATTTTGTTTTGGAAATAGGTTAAGAATGATTAGATTTTTTTGCCCTTTGCAAGGAATTGCATATTTTGAGCCGTACTGTGTGTAAATAGATTTATTATTATTTAAAGTAGGTATATATTATCCTGAAACTTGTAATAATTAATAGCTGAAAAAAATATCCAAACTTTTCGTAGACAATCAAGTTTCTCTCTGTTAGAAAATAGGTCAAGATATCGTTTTGCCAAAAAAGTTACCCATATCCTTCTCCTAGTTTTCCTGGATATCATCAAATTAATTTATATTATTTTATTCGATTTGACGTAAAAAAATATATTTTATAATAAGTATGTATTTTACATATTAGTACAGGGTATTGTAATAGAAAGAAAAAGTATCTACACTAGGCACAAATATGATATTCGCGAAGTTATTATTCTAATAATATGAAATTGTAGAAGATAATTTTTATAGTAGGTACCTATATGTTCGAAACATCTTAGCAGTTAAGCAAAATGAACAGTTTCGGTTTTTAGTTTACTAAATTATTTTTTAGAAATTTCTCTGATGTCTTCTTCAAAATATTCTTCTGATAGGTGAGTCATTTGTGAATCACCCCACTGTATACAATAAAAATTAAAAACACATTTAAGTATTTTTTTTTGTTATTTGTTTTTCACTATTCTCGATGCATTGTTAAATGTCACACAGTAGCACAGGTAAAGACTGGATAACTTAGATCATTTTATCATCAGGGCATCGCATCATCGTAACTGCTCTGCCTCTTATTTAATTTTACATTAGATATCTTTTTCGTTTTCTTATTATCACTTCTATTATCTGTTTTATCTCTTACATTGATTTCAATATCAATTGCTCCGTTAATGGTATTGTCCAAAGAACTTTGATCAACAACACCTGTATAGAAATCTCGGTGATCAAAATTTTCATGACTTCTATAAAAAAGAGCGTAAGGTTTGTCGTTCTCTTCATTCTTACCGATTCTTGCTGGTATATGCCTGTTGTTATCTAAAAATTTTACATTGTGTTCCTTGTGAAATTTCACATCAGGTTTCGTTTTGATTTTTGACTTATCAGCATTTGTATTGACTGGTCTCCCCTTTTGATTATTTGTTTCTCTTTTTCTAAATTCCTGTTTCCGTTGATAACGTTCAAAAGCTTTTTGGGTCATGTCACTAAATAGCTTTGTCATTGTGTAGTCATTATGTATGATATTGTTTTTAAATGCATCGTCTTTAGTGTCAACATTTGTTTCATTGTTTGTTTCTGGTAGAAGTCTCTGAGGACTTGGTATAGTTGCTTTAAATTGATCAACTTGTGGCTTTGCTACCGATTTAATGTTGACTTTATTATATTTGTCTTGGATTCCATAATAGTCATAATGCTTACGCTCTTGTGATACTGCTGGTTTATCTTTAACAATATCATTTTTCAGCGGTGGTGATTTATAGGTATCCCTTGATATAGAGGATGATTCTTGAGCATTATTTGCATTATTCACTAATATGTTATTATTAAATTTCCTCACTTGCCATTGTTTATCGTACTGTATATTTTTAGCTTCGTTTTCTTGATTCTTGTCAGAAACTGGGTCATTTGTGTTTGGCGGATTCTTCTTAACACTGAAGAGTGAATTTATTGCTTCTTCGTTGACCAGTTTCATATACTTTTGGTTCGTGTTACCGACATAATATTTTCTTGGTCCGTTGAATTTTGTTTTAGTATAAGATCCAATGCTAGGCATAGCGGCAATATATCCGAGATTAGGATTATCATTATATACATAGTTCATCTGAACTGTAAGTATAAATTCGAAATAAAGAAGCAGAGATACAATTTCTAGTAACACCTTCATCTTGCCGTTACAGTGTAAAGACTAATGTGAAGCAGATCAATATAGCAGTTTTATAATTGATCCGAGATAATTTATTGATTGTTTATAAACACGTCAACATATGGTTTATAGCAAACAACTGATTCATGAAGAACAATGTTTGTAGTGAAATTTTCTTTCTCATTGCGAACTAGGTAGAACCTAAAGACCTATCTAGAACCTAAAACTACAAACTTATTTAGTTTAATCTTAGCTGTATGCTCTCCAATTTAGCTCCCAATCATGAAGATAGGACAAACTTTTCTGTTCACATTCAAGAATACAATCTCTATTAAGTAAAACGTAGAAAAAAAAACATATTTTCTTATGTCATAAAAATCAATTGCTTTTCGTTCTATCTCTACAACTCTAGAACGACTTAACTGTAAGGACTCTTTAAGACTAAGAGCGTATACGCACTATGCGGGTAGCCGCATTGCGGGTAGCCGTCCGGCTGACCGCAAGCACAATTATGTACGTAATATTCATTTCTATGCGCACTGTGCGGTCTGCGGTAGCCGCATCGCAGTGCGCATAGAAATGAATATTACGTACATAATTGTGCTTGCGGTCAGCCGGACGGCTACCCGCAATGCGGCTACCCGCATAGTGCGTATACGCTCTTAGATAGAGATAAAAATATGCGATATAAAATTATTACTTACACGCACACAATTTTAATTTACGGAACCCTAGTGTACGCAATTGTATTTTGTTTTTAAACATTATCTATTAATCACTACGAATTTATGCATACATTGTTTAACTTTGTACTACAATAACTAAAAACATTCGGTGTTTACTTTAAGCCTGAAACAATATCAGAGTGCTAGTAGAGATACGCTAGCAGGAATAACATCACGTTTTACAATGAAAGAATTACTATTACTCACGTTGATTTACTTTTTTGTATCGACATGTCTTGCAAAACTGGTTCAAAAAACTACAGACAAGCCTGTCTCGAAATTAATTGCTGAATCCAATAAACCTGATATTGTAACTAAAGATAAAATTGGTGAATATATAAATGTTCACAGTAGCAATCAACGTAATCCCAGGAATCCAACCGTCACTCAATCCCCGAAGAATACAACAAAAAGCAAGCCCGAAAAGAAGAAAGTTTTAGTGAAGAAACCAATACCTAAATACCAAGAAGTTAACAGCGAAGAAGATTACCAGATACGTAATCGATGGACAAAAAACCAAGACTCAGCTGAACATGAAGACGAAGATTTCAATATTAATGATTATGAGTTTGATGTAAATCACGACGAGTTTGTAAGTGGAAGAAAACCTTTAGAACCGAGAACTAAATTCGTTGCAAAGCTCCAACGCCCAAAAGAAACTGTAAAAGAAGAGAAAGCACCAAAGCCTAAAAAAGCTCGATCCTTAGCTAAACAAAAAAATATTTTCCCTAGAAATATAGGCTCTATTAATCTGAGAAATCCGGCGGACAAAATGAAAGAAGACGATTATGATCAAGAATTTTCAACAACTACACAAGCTACTACAGATTCTAAGCGTGAAAAAGATGATGATGAAGACAGTGATGAGTTTGAAGATAGCAGTGAATTCACACGTTCTGTAGTAAGAATAGTCAGGTCACCCTGGCATATAGGTCTAGGAACATACGTTGATAAACTAGGCGAGAAAACTTCAAATATGATGACCAAATTTTTAAGCATTTTACCTATATTTCCACAAGTACCTCAAGCTAAGAAATTAAGTGAAGATTTATCATTCTTAGACAACACAGTAGCGAATCCGTTAAGAGGTAGATAATTATTAATTATATTATGACGTTCTATATATATTTTAATTTTTCGTAGGATGGGGTTATGCACAATTGATTTTTTAAAATGCCTGAGTAAAGAGTAAAAAATCATGCACGGTTTTACCATTTGCAATGATATAGTACATATTTCTAAAAGGGAACCAAACGTTCCATTTATATATTCAGTTAATGAACAAAATTGTACAGATCAACAACTGCTATATTTAGCAATTTATACTTTGTTAAGAAATGTATTTGTATTATTTTCTTATGTGGGTGATTAAATGATTTTTACAAGGAAATTTTGTTTTTATTATAATTCAATAAACACTTTGCATTGCATAATAACGTTTATTACTATAAAAAAGTTTAACAAATAATTTATAGATATTTAAAAAAGTTTAACAAATAATTTAAAAAGGATCGAAATAATCTGCATTGTTCTGTATCGCAGTCATTCTTGCAATATCTTTATAGCGATTAAAGTCAGCATCATACCCATTCTTATTGTATCTATCCCTATTCCTATTGAAATCCCTCAGAGTTTCTTTATTTCCAACTTGACTTACGGCGTTCCCTTCATTACTAACTGCAGCGGCTGCTCGTGACCCTAAAATCGCTTCCGATCCTCCTATGTTATACTTTGAACCACCATTTTCTGTCAAAGAAGTTTTGTTATTGGTATTGTCATAGAACTCGTTATCTTCCTGATATTCATCCTTATGGTACACTCTTCGAAAACCTTTCTTTTTCTCACCTTTATCCTGTGTTCTATTCACTTTGTAATTAGTGTCTTTATTATGGCCTTCTGAGCCAAATTTGTTTGCAAAGGTATCAACAAAATCTTTGAATCCTCTATAGTTATCGCCATTGTATCTATATCTTCTTTTATTGTCATCTTTTATTTTTTCTTTCAAACTTTCATCCTCAGTATTTCTGTATTTATTATAACCTTTATCTGTAACTGCTGAATTTTCATCAGAATTATAATTATTATAATATTTATTTCTTGGAGACTCATGTGTCGGTTCATCAATATGTAAACGTCTAACACGCTTATTATTATCATCAATATCGGAATACGTCCTTTTAGTATCAATGTCATTACTAATCCAATTAAGACCCTTGAAAGTTAAAGGATCGTCTTCATAATTACTATCAATATAGTCATTTATCACTGATGAAAAAAATGGTTGATTTCCATACATAGGATTATCATAGTTATTATTCGATGGATACTCAGGTTCTCTTTCCTTTGACTCAGTAGCAGGATTATAATAAGGGGGCGGAATGTCATTATTAATTACTTCTTGTACAGGAATGACTCTCTCAATTATATCGTAAATGAAACGTTTATCTTTTGCTTTGTCGTTTTCATTATCATACTTTAAATGCTCATAGTCATACGGGTGATAATACGGCCATCCATCATACATATTTGAGTCCTTTCTTAAATCGTCATCGTCCACTCGATAATCGGTATTACCGTTATAATTCATTATGAACTCATTTAAAGTAGTAGGCTTAGCTTCCAAGCGTTCAGTATTATTTTTTAAATTGGTTTCAGAAGCAGTCTTAGTTTTTTCCTTCTTATTTTCTGGTGAACTATCGGTAATAATATTGTCCGTCTTCATTAATTTGCTTGTATTCTTTTTATCATCATCATTTGCTGCATCACCGTGCTGGGTTTTATTTGAAGCTATTTTTGACGTTGTTTCGTTTCCAATTTTATTATTAAACACCGAAATGATTCCTGGTCCATCGTTAATTCTACTGTACGAATATCCCGTTTGCATAGGCGGTGCATTGGATCTTGTTTTTCTCGCCATAAAAATCTGATGTTGATATGTTTTCATTTGTGTACAAGCACCAGATAAGAGGTAGAATATAATTATTGACCGTCTCATTTCTCGCTACATGAGGTGTGCTTTCGCGAACCGACCAAGAACACTGAAGACAAATTTGTTTAGGTACGCTGTTTATATTTATTGTTTATCGCAATGAACATTGTTCCAAGAGACAATGGAGTCGACAATAGGTCAAAATTATTAAGACATATCCTCACTTGCAAAACTCGTGCAGGATTTTCGCGTTCGGAATTCGGATATGCATTGTTTATTTATTTTACGCAGTGTACTTAATTGATAAGTCTCGTATCGATTCGTATTTTATATTTTATTTAATAACTTCAATTTGTCACGGTGAATGATAAATGTTTTAAATTTATCTCAATTATCGATAACTCTTTGCTATTCTATAATGGTTTTCGTTACATACAGTATCTAGATTTTAAATTTTCAATAATAACCAGATATAATTATATCTGCCTTGCATGATTATAACGAATCCTTATTAGCTACAAGTTCTTTACATCATTATTAAATTATTATTTACGATAAAAATATTTTATTATAATTGCCATCTTCAGGGATTAAAATATACTTTTCAGGATAGTATTTGAGAAATACATTCCTTTGAGACCAATATAAAGTTATTTGTGTACTCTGTCGTGTGTGTGTAAGAGGAAAATATAGTTAATCTTCCAGAAAAGGTAAAATAAAAAGCACAAATCAGTCACAAATTATTTATTATGTCAACCAAGACAATTTAGATTTACAAAAATAACGATTCTTTACATTTTGTACAGATCCAAACTCGAAACATTTATCATAAGACTTATCGCGCCTTTGGACTGTGATCAAATAATAACAATATTAACAAATTATTGCTGTAATATTAACTAAGTGCTATGTTATGGGCCCGCTCCACAATGGGCAGCGTTGGCCCAACAAATGATTGTCGATGTTTGCCGCCATTACGGTGATTATGAATAAACAACTACGATGATGGCCGATCATAGAAATTTAGGCTCTCTACGCACGTCTTCACTATCGTGATTGGCTCTACTCGTCCAACGCTGCCCATTGTGAAGAAGTCCCATTATATCGAAATTTATCGACAATTGCTTTAAAAATTTCGTTTTCTTCGTAGATTTTTTGTGTGATTTAGTGACAAATCTCATCTGCCTTATCTGTATTATTGTATATTTTTTAAAGAAATCATTATTTTCTTTTAAGACAGATGGGATTTATCGAAGTAAGACATTTTCTTATCATTTTTACAGATCATAAAAGAAATGCTTCAGTATTTTATGATTTTATCATTTCATTTTCGAGTTACTAGAACTTTTATACCTGTGAATGAAAATTTTAGACGAAATAAAATTAACTTGGACAATCATAATATTTTCATTCAAAGGTTGTTCTTATTTTTAGACTTTCAAATTTGCCTTTTTATTTCTTTTTTCAATTGATATAAGCAATAAATTATAAAGCATCAAATGTTTATCAATATCATTAATATTTTACTTTTAAAATGCTTTTTGCATCTTTGGTGTTAAAATGGTAACAGATACCAATAATTGAGTTAAAAAAGATAATTTTTACTAAATTGCTTTCCACAGATAAAACATTTTTTTCACATCCCTTTTTCAGTTAGAAATAACATTTATTTTTATCTATATAAAAGCGATCGCATACTCGTTGTCATTGAATAAAGTTCAAAAATAAATAATTAGGACACACAGATAATAATATATTTTTAAATCAATTATTCTAGACCTATCTGTGTTTCAAATTTCATCCAAATCCATTTAGCAAAATTCCTTTTGATACAGACATTGTGTGCGATGACATTTTTGATATTATTAAAGTATCACTTCACAAATGTGAAAAATGTCATTTGTATGCAAATAATATTAATATTATGCATGAAATTTCAGTTTGGTAATATATTTTATTTAAACATATGACAAATATATAGAACATAAAATGTATTAGTTATATTCAGAT
The DNA here is from genome assembly GCF_061535395.1 of Colias eurytheme. NCBI lineage: Eukaryota > Metazoa > Arthropoda > Insecta > Lepidoptera > Pieridae > Colias > Colias eurytheme. The sequence continues at coordinate 2,159,738 of NC_142999.1, read as the reverse complement.
AAATCTTTAAATAAGAAATCATCATTTTATATGTAAAAAGTGCAAATCAAACAACATAAAATAAATGCATTATCTAATATAATTTCATGTCGAAGAAAAATTATTTTATTCAAAATCAGTACTTATTTATTTAGATACACATTCTACTAATTTTTAATCATTTTATCGAATAAAAACAATATTACAATTAGACATGTAAATAAAGGACACTATACAGTTTTCGTTAAACAACCACAGACAATTTATTATCTATATTTTTTGTAAAGAGACATTTCAGATATTTTTTTCATTAAAAAAAACGCACATAATAAATAAAATGAACACTTGACAGTCATGCTTGACTTAAGTCTATGATAGACAATTTTTTTTTATTATACCTAGTCTATGTCGAGCATAGACAATTTTTCAATAGTCTATAAAACTATAGACAATTTACTTAATATGTTAATATACGCGCAGGTTTTGGTCTCATTACCTAAGCAGACTAGAAACGAGGCACACAAAGCTTATAATATAATAATATTTATTTGGTATACGAATACTATAAAAAAAAAACAAAAAAAATCGTTGGGTGGAAGGCATGTGTTATAAATTTTTTAAAAGTATGATAAAATCGATTATAATACATCACAACTAAATATTCTATTAAAATCTATTTGAAACCAATCCTACCCATTTTCGTTTTAAATTTCAATGTGCCATGTGATAAAAATAAATATAACGTTTATCAGTATTGAAAGAGCGTGTGAAGAGAACGCGAGAGACAAATAAACGCAAAAAAAAAACAAAAATATTATGCATTGTAACCATTCACTCGACTCACAATTGAGACTGACACGAAGAGGGCGAAACTTAACCGTTTATTTCAATAAAGAGATCGTCTTATTCCTAATGGTGTTTTCCGTCAGACAACACACCGTGGAGGGGTTTGCATGCGTTTAATAAACGGACATACATACGATTTTAAATAATATGATTTTATAAAAAAAATTGTTGTGACAGCAATCAAGCGTATTGGATTTGTAAGACATATTTATTTTACTATTAAAAATATAAATAAATATTTATATATTGCACCGCCCAATACCAAAGCCTCTTGAATATAAAAGAAAATTTATTTTTATTTTCTACCCTCTTCGTACAAAATTAACTTACAATTAGAACTAACTACGCTAGAGCGACCAAAACCTGCGCATAGCTATGTGTGTTTTATCACTGTATTATTTATAAAACCTGTTTATTTTTCTAGTGTGAAAATGAAAAAAACAAAAAGTGAAAATCCGTAAATATGACGTTTTTGTAAGTAAAAAAAAAATATGTAATGCTGTAACATAAAAAAAAGTTATACATACACGAATTATTTTCAATTATAATCTGTATTTCATACCTACAAAAAAAAATTAACCATCTTTAAAAAATATTATTATTTACCATTTTTTTTTCTTTTTCACTCACATTGCAGAAACGGTCTTATCGACAATACAGTGATATATTAATTCGTTTACAAAAATACTTAACTATCCGTAAATGACGTCACATATGTTTTACATTACATTTTTTTTTAATTTAATATATTTTGTCTCACTCTTTCTTACATACAACATTATGAGTTTAAAAGAGACGGAAAGACAGATTGTTTCATACTCAAGTACGAACAAATTCATTTTTATAGCCATATAGATATACCATTTAGAAGTAATAAATATTTCTATTACAAGATTTTTGAGTATAATTAAAGAGTCATGTTTCGTTTAAAAAAAAAATAAAACAAATATAGTGATATTTGTTGTATCTTCAAATCCACTATAGATTAAAAACAGTGACGTCATTCACGTATAATATCAACTTATTGCGATCAAAAGGGAAACACACACTACAACTTTTTTAACAAAAACCTGTTTATACGTTGCCATGGTAACACGACTATATTGCCACATTCCTTGTATGTGTGTCCCTTTTGATCAAATCAATATGACTATATAATTATTTATTATATTATATCTATAATGTGAGAGTCTCCACGGCTGTGCAGTGGCGAAGAGTAATTGCACCTGTAATGTATAAGATATGTAAGATAAAAGTATAAGAGGATATCAGTGTTTAGATTTATCTTTATAACTCGCTTACCGCCCGCGGCTTCGCCCGCTTTGTCTAAAACCTAATAAATTATATACTAAAACCTTCCTCTTGAATGACTCTATCTATTAAAAAAGTCAAGTTTTAAAGATTTAAGTATACAAAGGGAGGGACAGAGAAAGCGACTTTGTCTTATACTATTTAGTGATAATATTATTCATCTTTACTTCATATTCTAATAATATTAAGCTGAAGAGTTTGTTTGTTTGAACGCGGTAACGACAAGATCATAGCCTAATTAACCGTGCCTTGACAGTTAAACAATAAAATATTCCACCCGTACGTGTTATTCGACTCGTATTTGTGTAAATTCGACATGTCATATTATGTAATCGTGTCGGGTCACATATCTATAGTGGAGTCAATTTAATAGGCAACATTTGACGTCTATCAATTTTATCTTATCGTATTCGTAGAGAGGTGACCTGCTTAATAACATCGATTAAAGTGAATTAATCGATACGGACTTGAAACAATCGTATCGTTTCTTGAAGTAACCGTATCGAGCGACGTGTCGTGTCACGTGCCACACGTTACCGTACCGTGTGACGTGTCGTGCCACGTGCCACATGTAACCGTATCGTATTACGTCATACGTGCCACATGTAACCGTATCGTATTACATGTCACATATAACCATATCGTGTAACGTGCCACATCTGTACCCCTGGAGTGAGTTTGATCGAGTACGAAACGTTACTATCGCGTCTGCGTCACAGCCGAATTAGTATGGGAAATCGAACAGCGCCCCTAGCGGACGTATGGGGAAGCTTTGATTCCCCATACAAATTTCGCTGTGACGCAGACGCGATAGTAACGTTTCGTACTCGATCAAACTCACACTAGCCCCTATGACTGCAACGCTCGGCACGTGTCGTGCCACGTGCCACGTGTCATGTGCTACGTGCCACGTGTCATGTGCTACGTGCCACGTGTCATGTGCTACGTGCCACGTGTCATGTGCTACGTGCCACGTGTCATGTGCTACGTGCCATTACCGTGTGTGTGTGTGTGTCGGTCAGGAGGGCGAGTGCAGCGCGCGGTCGGCGAGCGACCCGTCCCACGCTGCTTCCTTGTGTAGTGCCGCTTGACGCTTCTTTTCTGGAATTTAAAACAAGTATTTTGAACTACAAATCTAAAATGCATTATATTTTATATACGGAATACTTGTGTCACGTATATTGTGTATCATATCTTGAAATTTGTACTATAATTCGTATATTGTGTAGTCATATAATTGTCATGTCATAACCCACACCCCTAATGTGTAATGTGTACTATATTCGTGAGTAGTGTGTCGTTTATAGTGAAACATGTATAGCAAGCGTGTTGAGTTGCCGCTTTTCGTGAATTGTGTTTTCTGTAACATGCCACATGTTTCGTGTATTATGTATACTTATATCATGTCATATTCCGTGTACTACAATGAAGTGTATTCTGTAACCTGTCACTTGAATAATGTATCATGTATCGAGTGTTCTGTATAGTGTACAACACTTATACCTGATACTTATGCCACACCCCGGACACTCCATACAAAATTATCGTTTTGACAGTCACACTGTAGAGACTGCAAATGTGTGTGTTAACGCTTTATGGTTGGCACATTTTTGACTAGCGTAAAAAAAAATTCGCGTTTTTCTGATGAAATACATCCGTAAACAGCACAATATCTAACCATTTTCTACGAAAAACGATAATCACAAATCCAAAATAATAAAATTACTTTAAGTCAATTTGATTAATGTTGTCAATCTTCGTTGCGTATCGTCCTTGTAGTAGAAAAATGTGGACCATTTTTAGACTGATCGTGCGGGGTGAGGTAAGTGTTTAATTTTGGCGGGAGGCAGAGAGTGTCCGTTCTGTAGCGTTTAGCTACTACATATTATGTATTCTGTGGTATAGGTATAGTGTACGTGTACAACACGTACCTCTAGCTAACATGATAAGCCGTCGTTCCTCATCTCGCTCCTGTCTCGCGGTGCTGAGCCTTACGCCGAGCGCGCCCGACACGAGCCGGCGAGCCAGCGCCGTGCACGTTTCGGGACGTTGCCTGCAATTCATTCATGATAATTAGACTAATCAACTTTCTTTTCAATATTTGCACACCCAATCAATGGGTAGAATGTATTAGCCACATAATATTGTAATTAAAACATCTATAATTTGTAACTACATTCTTGCAAATAAATATAATTTGAATTTGAATTTGATGATGGATGATATTCATTTTAAGCTATTGCATAGCTTCTATCGCGGGCCTTGAGCGCGGGGACCGAATCCAGAAATTTAGTAACGAAATACATCACGCTCCCCAAGGGGACGGGCGCGGAGGTGTGGCTTGAAGGCAAGCTTTACCGCGGCAGTCCCCGAGTGCCACACGTCTCTTATTTTTACTCGCTTATATCAGCTTCAACAAAAAGATACCATTTTTAATACGCTTTTATTAGCTTGAAACAAACAGATTCCATTTTTAACACGTTAATATTTGCTTCAACAAAAAGATTACATTTTAAACAAGCCTATATTTGCTTCATCAAAAAGTTTCCATTTTTAACACGATTATATTACTTTCAAGAAAAAGATTCCATTTTTGACACATTAAATCCACCTGTATTTAAGTTCGTATGCAAAAGACACATATCAAAGATCGGTGACAATTTTTAGGTGAAAAATACGGTGAGTCAACGGAGCAACATTCTCATATTATATTTATTTATTTCAATATAACGATGCTAGAACTTACCTGTATGGCTGTAAGAACTCAGCGCACTTCTTCGCCTTGTTTCTAGACTCGAGCGTCGCCGCGTGCAACGGCCGGCACTTGGCCAGCGAACGTTGCGTTGACAACACCTCTGCAGCTGGAAATTGGAAAAAATAATAAGTAACCAATGTAATTGATAATAAATTTTATATAAATACGTAATTAAAAATGTATATAAAGCTTTTTAACTTCTTCGTTCATATAATATTAGTACATACATTTCGTTCTGATATATTATTACACTAGCTGTTGCCCGCAGCTTCGCCTGCGTGGAAAAGAAAAATTTTCATGGTAATAATTTTCATCCCCTATTTTATCCCCTTGGGGGTAGAATTGATCAAAATCCTTTCTTACGGGACGCCTACGTTATGACATCTACCTGCATGCCAAATTTCAGCCTGATACGTCCAGTGGTTGGAGCTGTGCGTTGATAGATCACTATATCAGTCACCTTTGAGTTTTATATATATGTTACATATAGATTATTTTGGTTACCAGTTAAATTTGCATTTAAAATAATGAGTGTGGTACAAAAAAATCTCATAAATAAATATATTTCTTACCAGTTAGTGTTGCGAACTGAACTCATACTAACAAAAATCGTATCTAACTAAAATAAATATTATGCGTAGTTCATGTAAAAAGAACTGCATACTATACATTCGTCACAGATCAAAACTAGATGGCGCTACACAACCTGTTTCAACACTAGCAAACTCGAAAAAAATACTTCTTTGAAATAGCACGTGATACTTTTAAACCAGACTACCAGACCGGAGACCCGATATAAGGTACCGTTCGATTCATTAAACCACGCTTAGGTCAACACCCTTGCTTCGACTGGTCTAGCGCGTCTCGCTCAGGAACTTTGTAATAACAAGACACATTAATCGTTGTTATATATTGGTGAAAATAGAGTTTTAATCGTTCTTAAATTTGTTTCAAATCCTAACAATAAACGCAAAATGATGCAGGAAATGAATGGATACACCTATGTACGTGTGTTCCTCTTTCAAGCGAAAAACACTCTGATTTTGATATCTCGCAGATAACTGCCAGATATCAAAATATAACTGCTACTTATGTAGCTTATGTACCAGAATACCACATAAGCTATAGAAATACTTCTTCACGGGTTAAACTGCATAGGTGGTATAACTTTGTAAATAATGTATGGATGTATGTTACTTATTCACGCTAAATAAGGTGATCGAATCCATATGAAATTTAGTGTACAGTTCCAGAAATGTACACATATTTAATTTATGATTTGTTTTTGATACCTCGTTAGTCGTGATCCGGTGAACCTTCTATGACGATTAATTGATTCATTTAAGTAAGTCTTCATAATTAAAACTCTTACAAAATCTTCCATTAGATTTGTCACGACAATAATAATTGTTCTGTTATGTTTCTAAAACACCCACGTGGCTCAGGCGGAAAACAATGCAAAAAAACTCAAATAGGTTACGCCAAGTTTTTGCAAAGAGGCAGTTCATTAACCATTTTTTTTTACTTTCGAATCATGCAGACTATCATCATTAGGCCATATTATTACGTTATTACGACATACCACCAAAAACAGACAAAAACAAATCATTAGACCGTTTACTAGCCGAAGCCCGCAGTTTCTCACGCATAGCTAAAAAAATTTCTTATAAGTCAAATTTTTCAACGTAGGTACCTAGTAAACAAGCCTCCTTACCATCTCCAGACACAAAAATCCTATCATAAAATCGCTGTAATTAAAAAAGAAGCGTGTGTGCCGAGCACGCGTGTCAGAAGTGAAACTTCTTTGGCATCGAAGATACCAAAATCTTCGCCTTACTTCCCGACGTGATGGTATTGCCATGATGTGACCTTGAAATTTTACTCTCAAAAGTAAACGCACCTAAAGTTTCACTTCAAAAATAAAATAATAGTAATTGGGGTATTACGACCCTCGTAAGTATCAAATTATGTTACCATCATTAGACCATTTCAAACGTACACCTATTCCTACGTCTGTTCACACCATTGACCATACTAGGTGTTTTGTTGTTCCGAACAACAACCTACATACCGCGGGGTCAACGACACAATGACGCAACGTTGAGCAAGTGTGCCGGCGCGCGCGCAACTATACTGCAGCAGGCAATTACCGGTCTGGGATCGATGTGTGTATACCTTTGGTGGTAGAGGAGTGATAGAATATGAAAAAAAAATCGGTAAAGGAATAATAGAACATGAAAAAAAAGCTACGATAGTGATACACAAAATTAACCAAACCATCTCAATAATTATTTTTAACATAAATCTAAACCACCTTCAAATGGTCAGAACAAGGAATTTAAATAGGGCCAACCGGAGCTTTCAAATAAAAAAAGAATAATCGAAATCGGTTCACCCAGTTGAAATTTCTAGGATAAAAAATATAAAAAAGTCGGATAAATACATATATCCTAAGTATGAAAACAAGTGCCTATTACATTTTCAATAAGATCTAACTATAGATATGTAGACCCTGCAGGTAAGGTAAAGTATAGGTGTTATTAATTTATGCTCGTATATATTTATTTCGTGTTATATTCATTGTTACGTTCAAAATCAATGTTGCAGGTACTTTGCTAGAACAACGTAAATTATTCCTAAATCCTGTTTATGCAAGATTAAAATCTTATAAAAATAACATAAAAATGCTGTTTAAAGCATGATCATTTCCTAACATAATTGGTAAACAAAATAACAGCTTAAATTGCATAAAATATGTAAACTAATTCTCTCTAATGGCACTAGTCACATATTAAAAACATCCTGCACTATTGACCCTGATTGAACAGCCTTTAAGCCAATATAACGTGGATAATTATTACAATGCGTTGAGATAAATTATCTAGTTTATGCTAGTTTCTTTATATGTTGAATTACTTCCACCTTCTAGCAGTTTGTGATTCTTAGATTTCAAGGCAAATTTATTGACCTGAAATTTTTTTTCCTTACCCAAAATTTTCAAAAAGCATATTAAGAATATTAAGGTATTAAATAAGGAATGTAAAGGCATATTCTTGGCCTATATTATGAAGCTGAACCTTTATTTGTCTTGTAAAATGACCTAATTTCGGTAAAAGCAATCACGGATAATACTAGTTCGAATAAATATTTTTTGGATAGTCTATTAATCGAGGAAGGCTACGCTATATAACATCACACTACAGCCAAAATAGCGGAGCAATCCAGAAAAATACACGTAAAAATCCTCTTTATTCCATTCATACAAGAACACAATCCCGCCTAGCAACTTTAAAGTAAACACGGAAGCCTTTAACAAAAGCTCTATACTTTATAACTTGTAAATACCGTCGCTAGAATGTATAACAGATAGTATTTTCTTAAACCCGTTCCAAACCCACTTTCCACTTTAAGTCAAGGAAGTTACTGTTAAGTAATGTGATGTAAGTTATTTTCAGCTTGGTAACTTTGTTTCAAAAGTTCAAACTTACTTAAGTTACTTTATTACAGGTTTAGGTTGCTGGCTACGTAATCGTTACACTTATTCGGACAAAACTTTATTAGTGGGTCACATCGATATTGCTTAATTGAATGATAAGAATATCTTTATACATATTATCAAGGAGAAGTTTGCTTTTTAGTAATAAACAAAAAATGACTTAAGTAATCGATTTTGATAATTTTTCTAGTAAAAAAATCTGAGTTAGATAGGCAATTTTGTTTGTATTCCGGTATACATAGCTTGGAAAAAGCTAGGAAGGAAAGGAAAGGGAAGTAAATATTATATAAAAAAAAACGATACTAATTGTTTCTTTAAGGAGACAGGCATCGCTTCTATGAGCTAAGTTTCCTATTATTCAAACAAGGTAGTCGTTGACCTTTTGGGAGCTATTGGCTAACTTCTATCTGCAAAACTATTAAGCCTTACAAGGTATGTTTCGATTGTGCAACTTATAGTTAACCTATTGCATTCAGCACATTAGTAATAGCACAGATAATGTAATTGTCATCTCGTATTAACTATCAATCATATAGAATTAGAATTTAAAGATGTCTGAACCTACTCTGAACCTGCACACTATTAGAGATTATATTACAGTAAATTACTTCTATAAAAGGGCAGGATACCAATCAAAATGTTGTCCAATCAATCCAAGTGTGTTAACTCTTGTTTTTTATAAAGAAATTTACAATGCCTTATTTGCTATATTAGAGGGACTATACTAGCTGAAATACGCGGCATCACTCGCATGTCGCATGGTACCGGGTAAAAAGCCCATGTACTACAAATTATAATGCAGAATATAATTTATCCTTGCACCAATTTAGCAATTTGTAGAGTAACCATAAACCAACATTAATTCTTACAAGCTTCGCGTTTATAATATAAAGTACCAGGATACTATGAGTGTAACACATCTTAATGCATAATTATACTAAAAGATATAACTAAAAGATATACTAAAAGAACCGAGCTTTGGCTACGTTTCCACCAGAGATGTGCAAGGATGCGAGGGATGCCTTTTAAAGAACCAATAGTATCGCTTCATTTACGTCACCTCGCTAGGCCCAGGTCTGGTGGAAACGGCTCAGGGGTGCTAGGACAAAAACATTCCTCGCTACACATACTCGCACATCTCTGCAGAAAAGCAGCCTAAGCCGAACATTATAATTTACTAGCTGCTCCGCGCGGTTTCACCCCATGGCTGCACTCCTGTTGGTCGTAGCGTGATGATATATAGCCTATAGCCTTCCTCGATAAATGGGCTATCTAACACCGAAAGAATTTTTCAAATCGAACCAGTAGTTCCCGAGATTAGCGCGTTCAAACAAACAAACAAAAAAACAAACTCTTCAGCTTTATTATATTAGTATATTAGTATATAGATAATCACGACACACCATCTAGACATCACGATTCACGACCCAATTACATTGCAATAATACACGTAAGAAACATGGAAGTGAACGTTGAGACAAACAGTCGAGAGAACAATCATCGATAATCATGGTTGAATGTGGGAAGCGATTGATACCATTGTTTTGATGTGGAGTAAGTAAGGTATAATGCGAAATGAATTCTATTATAAAATAAATGCATTTCTTATGGCCTATATAGTGTACACTGTACAATAAATATTTTTTCATTAATTCGTTCAAAATCGAGTCTAAAGATGTGTGTTACATAGAAAATAATAAACATACGAACACACAAGTGAAAAAAGCAAACATCACGTAATACGATATGCAAACTAATTAACGAAACAATTCCAAGTTCAAGGCGATGCGCACGCGCCACAAACAGTATAGCTATGTATACAGTATACACATACACAGTATGTATACTAAAAAGTAGCACGCGGCATGAAATTGAAAGTTGTCACAGATTATACACGGTTTATGCTATTTTAGTTTGTTTATGGTCGATAAATGTTTGAATGTATTAAAATTTGAAAAACGATGATTACTAGACTTATGTAAGCATTTCCTTATAGGGACAAATGTATTTTTTAGGAATAAAGAAAGAAATGTTAAAATAGATAAATGTATGTTTTTGGAAATTTCACCATCACTTTTCGTCATACCTGTAGTCCAGTCATATATCACTGACATACATATTATATAAATAAGGATCACAACCAACTACGCTACCAGAAGTATAATGAACTAGTTTTTTTATATGTAAAAAAATGATCCTTTTCCAAACGACAGGAGCGCTTTTCAAAATCCCAGGCAAATGCTTTCGTTGACAATACGAATACTTCGATGATAGTTTTCGCGCTTCTGATTCGTAATGTGATTGTACAATGGGATTAAACACCAAATTTTCAAATAAAATAACATTTCAACTCCAAATAATAGAACCTAGATGACAAATTCCCGAGCTGCGGACTAAATAAAAATAACCATAGACAATTAGAACAACCGATTCTATCAAACCTATAATGTTACCAGAAACTTATACTTAAAAGCGTTAATATTTCCTAAAATAATAAAATAATAACCGAGCTTTAGATTAAACTGTAGGTATATCAGCCCCTAAAAAAAAAATCACATATAAAAAAATATTACGAATATAATGAACCACCATATCATATCGATAATAAACATTAGCGCACCGGTTACGTCAAAACGCACGTAATATATTGCGTCAATATTACAAGTTACAAGTTAACCCGAGCTTAGATAGCTATTATACAGGGTGTGGCGTAATTAATGGGTAATACAGTAACTGTAAGTAGACGATACTGTGGCAGAAATTTCCACCAATACCTTCTGAAAGATACGAAATTGGGGTTACCTAAAGCTGGATCAATATTAATTGTATCAAGTAATCGTATTCGTATCAGGCGTATCGTATCGAGTATGCGTATCCTAAGTGTGGACGCCCATTTTGACCATACCGTAGGTACCTTTTATCGCGTGAACCATAAATATTATACGATTATATACGACACGTATCAGATACGCGGTTAATAGCAATCGGGGTGTATCATGATACGAAGTGTATGACGATCGCGTACATTTTGCGTCCACACTAGCAAACATGATACGCGTCGATGCTACGCGACGGAGATGTGATACGCGAAAATGATCAAGTCACCTTAAATAAATATACTGATATTACAAGATACAAGGTAAACCGAGCTTAGACCGCTATTATTCAGGGTGTAGCGTAATGAATGGATAGTATTGTGGCAGGTTAGGATTTTTTGTATATACAGCTCCCTCTGTATATATCGATAGGAAATTAGGGTTGCGGTTGGGCTATGTATTATAATGAAAATTAATTTTATTTTCGGCATTTTTAAATTTTATTAAATAGGAACATTTTTAAATAGGGACGCTATAAAAGTAATTGAATGATGATGAAAATTAATTTGTAATAGCTAGGTTAAATACCTTTGAAACAAATATATATTTAATTACAATTAAAATAATCGACATTTAAAATTTCGTTTATTTATGATCTTAATTAATTATCCTACCATCTTTGCAGATGTTACTTCGTGGGAGAACTTACGATAATAGAAATTTCTATCCGCCATGCTTCTATTCTATAGTTATCAATGTATCCCACGTGCTAATTTATTTATATGACATTTGAATATGTGCTCTGAAAAACTTGACAATATTATATGCATGTTGTTAAAATATATATAGTAAAATTCTCTTTTAATCATGGAACGCCATCTTAATAATTGTTTTACTATTCTGTGCTGCGAACAGTGTGAAAAAATAAAATTAGTCTAATACGAAAAGGCTTTTTCATCATTACTAATAATAAAATTGGAGTGACTGTTTGTCATATTAAAATATGTAGCTGCATTTTACTAAATGAAACAATCCTAATGAAATTTGCTTTCAGCACGCGGGCGATGCTGCGGGTGGAAGTTGGAACTAATAAGTCATACGTACATTCCCTAATTTTCCATAGAAACATTAAAACTATTCAGAAATAATTTCAAACATTTAAACAAGCAGATAATCTTATGCAACTACATTGCATGTTCATCGTTCCGCCTCGATGCGTTTCTAGATCGCTGCAATCTATGTACTCGCAAATAATAATCATACCGGAGTAGCTATAGGCATAGTATAAAGAGAACAAGTAAGTTATCTTCGTACAAAGGTACATCGCCGTTTGTATGTAGGCGGATCGCTTGGCCACGATTGACCCCCGTTCATGTACAGTCACGAGCATATTAATATATAACTAGGGGGCGATTAGCAAAAATATCTGTCACAAGAACAAGTTCAATAATATCTGTCTGCCCGTATACAGCAAAAATATCTGACATTAGTAGGCAGCATAATAAAGTGGCATCAAAATTATGTGATGAAAATATATAGTTAATAATTGAGATAACCTCTCAAAGCATAAGTATGTGACGTCACCTAGGTGTCAATAATACATATCTGCAAATAGATATCATAATATATATGCTCGTGACTGTGCGTACGCAAGCTTGACGCAAGCACACAAAGCCGATCTGTTCCTTCTCATGGACGGTTTTCGTGAGGGCTGCGCCATTGCTATTTGCTGTGAGCGATAGCAATAATGTGACAAGTGTAAACCCTGCGCCTCGCGAGTTTAGATACCGTGCGCTCTCTTTATACTATGCCAATTAAAATTAATCGTACTAGAGTAACTATATTTATACGATCAAATATTTCGATAATTGTATAAAATTTCCTTGCGTGTTATTAGTATAGGTCTACCAGAATCTGATGGCATATTTATATTTAAGAAATAAAAGATTTTCATGTGGCAACTTATTTAACAACTATCAAATTGGTTGTCAAATTACTGGTCTTTTTTGCAGTTGATGAATAATTTTTAGGATTTTCTTCGAAAATGTCGAAAAAGCTGCTGCGATCACAAGCAAGATGTGTTGTTTATAATGTGTATAGAAAAACATTCGATGAAGAAGGGTCAATCACATCACAAATTTCAATTTTGAAGATTTTATTGGTAAATTGGACTTACCCGTTTTGATACTTTAAATTAAAAAATATTATGTGTAGGTAACTATAATATTGTTTGTTGATTAGAATATAATTTTATGAAAACTTATTACAGGAGAAGTCCAAGCTGTCCAAGTCAATTTTATAATGTGTGTATCTGTTAATACTTACGAAAATTAATATAGTTATTAGTTTTATTTTATTTTTATTTTATTTTATAAAAAATGTTGTGTGGTTTTATGAAACCACGGTAAAAGTGAAACTTTCCGAACACTGCTTTATACCTACTCGGCAGCTGACCGTCACGCGACATGCGCTACACAGACCAAAAAGTTTGAGACGATGTAATAAAAGTTTCACTTTAAAAAATTATAAGCAGTTTTGATCCACATTATCATTATATCGATATTTTCACATGGCATACTGGTAATGAATATACAAATATAGGTATGTGTAAATAATAATATGTATTACCTGTATAATAGTAATATGTATAATTGTACCTATATTATACATGTAACTATGTACCTACATAATATTAAGTGGATATCTCATTATTAAGTACAGTATTGTCCACTTATGTAATGTGACTTAAGATATTGAGGACAAAATAAAAAATAAGCAGTATCAAGATCGTTCAGTCCATTTTCCCTAGGGTTGCACACCCAAAATTTTGATTTCCCTAATTGCCATCAGATTCTGGTTTACCTATACTAACTTGGAAGGTTGTTTTTGTTAATCTTGATATATATATATATAAAATTAATTAACAAAGAAACACGATTATTTGTTTCTTATATAGGTTATTATTATTATAAGGTTTTATTTATTCATAGTATTCAGTCACGACTCGTTTATATGTATGTCTTAGTAACGTGATATGAATTAAGTTTTTTAATTAACTTACTAATTTGAAGGAGTTGTAGAAACAGTCTCAGATACCAAACTTGATACCGAACTATTATAAATAACTATTTAAAGCAAAAATGCTAATGTCAATATGATTAAACCTAGTTTTTAACCAATACCAACAAATACATATTGTATCAAATCTAATTATACTGACCATAACAATCACATCTAAAAAGTAATATATGAAAAACTCACCAATCTTAGCGCTGCTGAAGACAATCAAGGCGTGCGTATCGTCCACCCACTTGATTTCAAAGCCCGTATCCTTATATTCACTGAACAATGAGAGTAGATCGTTCGTCTTAAACTCGCTCGGGAAGTCATACACTTCGACCACGTGCGCGAACGTTTCATCGAAGGGCCCGTTGAACAACGCCTGTCCACGCGTTTGGTACTGATCGTAGTTATTCTTCGCTTTCGATATGTGCACTTTGCCTACAGTCGATGTTAATTCTTCTAGTAAGGACGGGTCCAAACACTCCCCGCTGTCGTCGAACACCGCGTCCCAGTCATTTTCCTCTCTTTTTAAGGACACTTTCGCTTCTAGTTTTGGCTTTGCTTTCTTAACTTTAATCTCCTTTTGAACCTCTGTTTCTTCTTTGACCGGACTCGGGGACTCCTCTATCGGATCTGATATCACTAAAACGTCCGAGTCGAAACTTTGCTTAATTATTCGTTTGCTGCTTCTGTTTATCTCCTGCGACGCCCGCTTAAGCTCATTCTTTTCGACGTCCTCATCCTTATCGTACAAATAGTCACTATTATCTATAATATTGCTCTGAGTTTCGTGCACGGCCATGTTCACCTCCGATTCATTTGTCCTCCAATTGTCGTCCGTGTTCTCGCTCTCGGCGTACTCGTAAAAACTGGGACTATAAAAACCTAGTTGTCCATTAGCAAAATAATCTCCTATATAAAAACTCTCGCCTACTTCTAATTCTTTAAAACTATTATCACTATTCGATATTGCACTATCACCGTTTGGCACTGGGCAGAGGGAAGGCACGGTCGGCTCGGGGTCGCCGGGGGCCCGGTTCTCTATACTGGGCGCAGATCGTTGGTTCCTGAGATGCGGCGGCGTGTAAACGTTGCAGAAATTCTTGTTGAGAGATTTTTTCGGTGTACCGTGAGCGGATTTCTCTTTGGAAGCAGGCGATTTGGGACACTTCCCGTCTGCGCTGTGGCTGGTTCTCTTATTCTCCAGCGGTTTGTTTTCGTCCGTCGTGTTCTCGGTCGCACGCAAGGCCCGCGGCACGTACACCGCTCGATCGGGTCGTCTGGGCTTCGTCGGCCCGGATCTGCGAACAAAGACGCGATTATAATGTTTGTAACCTAGTTTTTTCGATCTTACCTAATTGCGCTTCCGCAAGAGTCGCACAATTATGTGGCATTGCATTGACTTGAATGGGACTATTGTTAACGAAGGCGCAGAAGAAATTTGTTCCCGTATAGAACATAGGAAGTTAGGTGATTGCTTGTGGAAATCGTTCAATATTAACGTTTATGTTATGGCGCTATTAGCACTACTAGTATAAACAATTGTAATTACAAACAGTTAATTTACATTGTAATAAAGACATGCTTATCAATGGCATTCATCAATCATCAACCTCATCTAATTATAAACAGTTGCTCACCAATTAGTTTTATCTTGTGCCAAAAAGAGAAACATGTGACGTAATTAGGAAGCTAAACTCTGACCCTATCTTGCATGCACGTAGAGCTTTCTATCTGGCCCTGTCCCTTGTTACTTACCCACGAAGATTGTCTTAATTACAAAAGATTCAACTCACGCAATCATATCATGGAATTCTACATAATTTTGTACATTACATAATTTATGCTTGTAAATGTTGTACAAGTTTTCTTATAATGTGTTCAAAATGATGTGTTAATTATTTTTTACGGAAATAAACATATCTATTCTATTTTTCTCTCTCTATTTTTGATACTTATATGTTAAAATATTTGTACATAGGTATATTACTTTCAAAGTTGCAAAATTGTGTTATGGATATACCTGAAAATACAATTATTACACAACATAAAGGTGCAGATAAAAATAAACCTAAGTATACATAATCATATATAGGCATATAGTAGTAGGATGTTTGTTACAGGTGCTAGAAACTGGTTTTACTTTATAGTTTACTAGCTTTCCGCCTGCGGCTCGTCCCGCGTTTTCAAAGAAAAACCCGTTCCCGTAGGATTTCCGGGATAAAACCTATCCTGTGTCCTTTCTCGAGTATCAAAATATCTCTATACCAAATTTCATGCAAATTGGTTCAGTAGTTAGGGCGTGATTGAGTAACAGACAGACAGACAGAGTTACTTTCGCATTTATAATATTAATATGGATTTAGAATATTTATTTATTCATCTATCTATGATACGTAACTAGTAGTTCACCAACCCGGTTACCCTCCCTTCCAGATACGACCTGGCCAAATACAAAATATCCCCCTATATCCCCAGAGCGGAACCTCCTGACAAAAACATTTTATTTGCTTACTAGGATTGTTTCAATCACAAATAAGTTTAAGACCTGTAAATGAAATAAATAAATAATTTTGAATTTTTGAATTTATTCCGTCCCCTACACACACAGAATCAACCAATTCTTGCCGGTTTGTCTGAACCGCTTATATTATCTCAATTACAACCCGGATAAATACAAAACCCCCTTCTACATAATCACAAACCCACCAACTTCACCAACCCGGGTAACCCCCCAGATTACAACCCGGACAAGTACAAAAATCCCCTTTTCCCTTTCCCTACATACTCTCAACCTACCAATCCATCTAGCCGGTTTACACCGCATCTCGGCCAAGGTCACCGTAACCTCTCACTGGCCGACACACTTTCGGCGCGCGCGCATTCTAATCGCTGTGTTACCGGCTGTTATGAAATTATGTTTTTACGTGCATTGCGTATTGATATTGGTAAATAAATCGTATTTGTTTAAATGTTTTGATTTTACAAATATTTTTAACACGCTTATATTATCATTTTTATGTTTTTGAGTTTGTATGTTTGTCAGTAATCGACTGTTTTAGACACGATTTTGACCCACTTTAAACGGACAGATTTAATTGAAACTTTATAACGAAAATTACAGTTCATTTTCTTATACTGCAAGTTATACTACCTCATTAATCACAACTCAAAGAACATAACATGATCACGATAAATACAAATCACGTAAACATAACCCAAAAGCAGATCCTGTTTCTAATCGCGATCAGTTATGCAGAATTTCTTAGCATAATACTGATTTAGTGTTGCATGATTATTAATCGATTTAAATTGTTGCTGCACCGATAGTTTTTCAACACGACTGAATGGACAGTGTAATCTATTTAAGACTCAAGGTAGCAATCAATTACCTATATGACGGTAGTTAATTTGCGAGAATTTAAAGTTGTAAAATAAACTCGGCGTCACAAAAATCGCACCTCTTCGAAAATAAGTTTCAAGCATCTCCCGCCAGCAACGAATACATTAAACCCAATTAATATTGGTATCAATTGAAAGTATGTTTAACGACCTTTAAATGAACAACAGATAGAATTCCTAAACACAACAGATCTCATTAGCACGTAACGTTAAAAAAAATGTTGTCAAAATACGCATTACAACGGTCACTAATTACACTTCCTTACAAGGGTATAAAACGGGTGACCCGGGTTAAATGTGGGTCATTCGCTATTCAACCTTTGAAGTGAACACACATGAACAGCTATAGTAAGAAAAATACCCCAGAAGATGGATACCACTGCAGATGAAGCCGCTCAAGTCATTGCACTACTGCAATCAGGGACGCGCCAATGTGATGTTGCTCGGCAACTGAACTCGAGTCGTTTTTCCGTTCGACGAGTGTTCCAACGCTTCCAAGAGACTGGTGGCTATATCCGAAGACGTAGATCTGGAAGACAACGGTCCACATCCGAAAGAGAAGATCGCTTCATTGTTTCGACGTCTTTACGTAATCGGTTCTCCAATGCTGTTGAGCTGCAACAACAACTGCGATCAGCTTGCAGAACGTTTGTAAGCTTCTCCACGATTAGAAGAAGAATACGGGAGAAGAAAATTGCAGCTCACAGGGCTGCTACAGGGCCAAAATTGACTGCACAGCATAGGAGAGACCGGTTGCAATTTGCCCGTGACCATGTGGATTGGACAATAGACCAATGGAGGGCTGTGCTCTTCTCGTATGAGACGAGAGCGTGTCTTTTCTGCAACGACAGGCGTCGAAGAGTGTACAGGAGGCAAGGGGAACGATTCGCACAAGCCTGTATTCAAGAGACAGTGGAATACAGGGGTGGCTCGCGCATGTTCTGGGGCGGCATGTCAATCGACGGCAAAACGAACCTTGTGTGTGTTTCTCGGACTGGAAGTGCTCGCGGGCAAGGGTCGCTGACTGCTCCTTGGTATATAATAGAGATCTTAGAGGAGCAGGTTGTCCCTTATGCAGGTTTTGTTGGCAGTGGGTTCACGTTAATGCACGCTGTCACACCGCTTTAATTGTAAGAGACTACCTGCAAGAAGTTGGGATCCCTGTTATGCGCTGGCCGGCGCGAAGTCCAGACCTGAACCCTATTGAGCACCTTTGGGATGAATTGAAACGGCGAGTACGGGCACGTGGTCCTGCTCCTACCACTCTCCAAGACCTCCAAGATGCCGTCGTTGCAGAATGGGACAACATTCCTCAAGAGACTGTTGTCACATTAATTAGGTCCAAGACAGAACGCATGGAAGCAGTCATCAGGGCTAGGGGGGGTAACACTAGGTTTTAAGTTGTTTATAAGGACTTTGTTGTAATTTTTGCTGATAAAATAAAATTTAACTTTTTAATCATTTGTATTAACTTGCTTTTTTTTATTCCCTGGTAAACTAAAAACCAAATTTATTGATATATTCTGAAATTTAAATAAATTGCCTTTCCAATGATACCTTATAGTCATATGTCTACCATTGATTAATAGGGTTAAAATGACTTTGAAGGAAATTCTTATAGAGGTGCGATTTTTGTGACGCCGAGTGTATAAAAGTAGTCGAAATGCCTAGAGAAGCAGCTTGTACACATGAATAGACAAAATACGGCTACGATTTTAAATCCATATTTTATTTAACATGTTCCTATTTTATTATTTCAACACGCAACTGAACCTGAAAATGCTCAAAATTGGTAATGCATACGTTTCTTTATTGAACACTCACGTGTTCAAAAATTAAAAAAATATAGAACTTTATGGGTGGTAGATACTGCATCAGTCTGATGATTGATGTAGCCAGAAACGCGAGAAATATATTGCAATTAGCAAGGGAAGTTTCAAGAAAAGGCAAGCGTTACACCAAGGCAAAAACTTCATAACCTGGGTAAGATAGTATGCTGATTTGTCTGTGTTCTAACTTCTAAAGCATAATTATTACTTCCGTTCGCTTGCGATTGTATTATACCTAACCACGTAATTGTTTGTGTTTTTCTTGCATGTTTAACAAATAAACATCAACTAATCCCTTACATTGAAACAATTACAATGCAAGAATCAACTATTTTTACACATTACTTCTAATCTTCGTTACAATCAGATAATACTTTACACTAGATATGTATTGTAATACCATTTAGTATTTACTAATGACGTCACAAGCCTTGCACTTAAGAATTGCCGAGGCCAAGTAAAAGCAGATTTGTACTGATCGAATTGTACAATGTATTAAAAGAATTCAATGTTAACAGCCACGTAATAAGTAGAACTTCATATTCTTAAAATTACAAATGCGTAAGTAACTCCGCCTGTATATGTCTTCTCCACACATTAACCACAGAACCGATTTGGATGAAATTTAGTACAGAAATAGCTAGAGACGTGAGAAAGCTTTTAGGGAGGGTCTTATCCTGGAAATTCTAAGAGCACGGGAACTATGCGGGTATTTCTTTATTAAGCGGGCGGAAAACTAGCATATAAAAAAATCTCAACATGTACCTTGTTAATTAATTACGTTTTTGACATATTTTCTTACATTACACTGAGTGATTTTCACAAGAGAGAGAACCTAGACATATTTTCGTGCAAAAAATAAAGATTTTAGTTAATTAACATTGCTTGTTTTTTTATAATTAATAAACAACTATGACGCCTAATTACTAGATACCTATTCATTTTATCTTGGTGTTACCAGACCACGTTTTATTTTCTACTAGTGGTCCGCCCCGGCTTCGCCCGTGGTACATATTTCGCAATAAAATGTAGCCTATGTCCTTTCTCGGGTATCAAAATATCTCCATACCAAATTTCATCCAAATTGGTTCAGTAGTTTAGGCGTGATTGAGTAACAGATAGACAGACAGAGTTACTTTCGCATTTATAATATTGCTAGCTTTCCGCCCGCGGCTTCGCCCGCGTTTTCAAAGAAAAACGTTTCCGTAGGATTTCCGGGATAAAACCTATCCTATGTCCTTCCTCGGGTATCAAAATATCTCTATACCAAATTTCATGCAAATTGGTTCAGTAGTTAAGGCGTGATTGAGTAACAGACAGAGAGACAGAGTTACTTTCGCATTTATAATATTAGTATGGAGTATGGATAAGTAAAGGTAATTTCCAAGTTTATGGGTGTTTAATGTTCATTAATTGACAGTTGACACCATCAATTGACGCAAGGTGTTTCATCTATCAACACCTAATTGAATTAATTACTTCCACGTTTTACATTTGATACAAGCTGTGCCCCGCGGTTTTACCCGCATTGCTCCGCTCCTAATGCAATGGGTATTAGCGTGATGACATATGCCTATAGCCTTTCTCGATAAATGGACTATCTAACAGAGAAATAATTTTACAAATCGGACGCGTGGATCCTGAGTTTAGCGCGTTCAAACAAACAAACTCTTCAGCTTTATAATATTAGTATAGGTTTTACGAAAATATAAAATCTATCGCCTTAATTGAGTTTATTTAATGGAAATGAACGAAAACCCTCAAGTGATAAGACTGTAATGCGTGAAACAATATATAAGTAATCAAACCATTATTTTTAAAAAAGATAAACAAATTGCCTTAACGACAATAACGGCATACCTATATTAAAACATAGTTTGTTTTTTTTATTTTGGTACAAAATTATATACAACTTATAGTTATTGGGTAAAATATCGTTCACGTAATATGCTTTTTGACCTATATACGAAGTCTGAAGAGGAATGCTTATAGCCTTGTTAAGAAATTTGTTAATATAAATATTTAAATATAAGTTTTAGCTAAAACCTTTACTGTCATACTTTAAAATTGTCCTCAGTATGTTTATTATCAAGTAGGTATCCATCCATCACTACATAGTATAAAACAGAGTCGCTTCCTCTGTCCCTTTGTCCCTATGTATCTTTAAAACTACGCAACTGATTTTTTTAATAGATAGAGTGATTCAAGAGGAAAGTTTTAGTATATGATTTATAATGTTTTAGACAAAGCGGGCGAAGCCGCGGGCGGAAAGCTAGTCGATAGTCGATACTATAACGAAGTAGGTACATGCTATGTTATTCTTGCTGTGAGACTCAAAATCGATTTAATAAATAAGGAAATATACATATAAGCATGTTTATTAAAAAACATTTCTTAAGGATATTAAAAAAATCTCTATTATGTGATTGTTTACAACCAATGTTATTGCAACATAACATTGGCATTAGTAATATTATATGGGTGCGCCAAATGGCAAACTAAAGGTCTATCCTTATGTTATTATTGTAACTTATACGGCTTATACTAACCTCAAAGCCCGTTTAACCAATGACATCTTATTTAAAGTTATTATATGATTTGTTTTATACATAAAGTGTACATAACAATTCTTTGTAACAAACTGCATTATATGCCACAAATGAACAAAATTTAAATCTTAATATATCGTGTCGTATCTCGTGTCACAATGTTTGTCCTCAATGGACTCCTAAACCACTAAACCGATTATAATAAAATTCGCACACCATGTGCAGTTCGATCCAACTTGAGAGATAGAATAGGTTTTATCCCGGAAATCCCACGGGAAAGGGAACTGCGGGGTTTTCTCTGAAAACGCGAGCGAAGCCGCGGGCGGAAAGCCAGTAGGATTATATGGGAGGCATATAGAGGATATTCTTTCAAATAAAAAAAATATCAATGTCCATTCACCCAGATAGTACTGAGGTCACAAACCAAAAAAATAAATAAATCAGAATCTCCTTTTTTGAAGTCGGTTGAAGTAATATAATGTACCTAGCCAATTTGGCAACTATTAGTCAATATATGTACCTATTGTTATTATTTCGACTCATTTCACAAGATTATCAGATTACCCATTACATAATTTAACTCGAGTAAGGACTCAATTATTACCTAATACGGTGTAATCATTATGTACTAGCTTTCCGCCCCCGGCTTCGCCCACGTTTTTCAAATACAGACCCGCATAGTTCCTGTTCCTATGGGATTTCTGGGATAAAACCTATCCTATGTGTTAATCCAAGTTACCCTCCAAGTGTGCCAATTTTAATTATAAAGGTTCAACAGTATTTGTGTGAAACAAACATACATACGAACAAACTTTCGCTTTTATAATATTAAGAGTGATTGCTAAATCAGTACTAAAAGACATGTGACGTCAGATGGTAAACAAAAAGAGGGTAGATTAACATTTATCTCTATTATCTTCTATTAATTAATTACTTATTTAATGTATACCGTAGTAAATAAATACGTATAATATTTTTGTATATCCGTTATCAAAACATAATTAACAAACATTATGAGTCGTGTGGCATAACATTTGTTACAGATAGTGTTGACATATCTTTCTGTTGATAAGATTCAGTTTACATTAATTGTATCATGTTATGCAATTAAATTTAAAGAACTATTGACCATGTTATTTATATATGGAATAAATTCATGGTAAGGGCTATTTACCATACTACAGTACATAACTGAAAACATCAACAAACCACATGTTCAATGACCTTAGATGACATGCTAATCTTGGTCTAGTCAATGGAGCAAAACATGCTAACATTAAATTAAAAATGGCATTACCATTAAACATAAGGTTTACTACTCACAATACATACTATGTAATACCATAAGTAATGGAAAAAACAATTACCAGAGAACAATCGCAAAGCAATCCACAAGGTCACTCGTACACAAACACCAAACTGATAACACAATCACTGTACAATTCAAATTCGTAACACAATACGTAATAATTGTAACGCGTCCGTCACCGTCGACGGTTGGATAAGGAATGAGGAGATGTAGGAAGTGTTCAACTGACCTGGGCTTTTCCTGAAGCTGCGCGCGCGCCGGCTCACCCCCCACCGGGCCTGCAAAGTTACATAATGTCACCATGATTTCGGATACTCGGGACCTTATACTCTTCAAGGATTTTCATACTTTTCAAAAACACAATGTCGTATTTACGGGACGTTTTACTCTTCAAGGATTTTCATACTTTTAAAAAATTAATGTCACTATGATTTCGTACAATTTACTCTTCAAGGATTTTCATACTTTTCAAAAACTGTCACCATGATTTACAGGAATTTTTTACTCTTCAAGGGTTTACACCATTTTCGAGCTTACAGAATCATGGACATTTAAAAATATATAGCAATCGAAAATGAAAGTAATTCGGGTTGTTTCACTTTCGTACGGTGCCGATTGCTTTACGTTTTAATGTGGGTTGATATTTTTGGGTTAGAATTGATGTAATGAAATAAATGTTTATTATACGAGAACAACTTTAATTGATATTTTGGCACGAATATAGAAATGTTCTCCAAAAGAAACTTTTCTCCAAATTTTAAAGACCCAGTTACAGAATTAGTTTATGATTATGAACTGGGAAATAATAACTTACAAATATCATCAATTTACATTATCAGTGATAGAAATCAAATTGTAAGGTGTGGTTATGTCAAATCGATCTTTGGTTATCGGTCATCATTGATAAAGTGTGATAGGAAATAAAAATACACTTAGATCTAATACAGGAACTATTAACAAGCAAACATATATCAAAGATTGTAATCGTTCATACTGTTGCATTATTCTGTCATGCTGCATTATAGATGGTAGGTACTCCACAATACAATTGTATCCGAATACATTCTAAAACTGTTTGGAAATCAAAAAAGCTCTAGTATTTTAAAAAGATTGAAATGTTTTGTATAAAATTAATGAACATTTAATTGAGCACATTATCTTCCTTCAGAGCTAAAGATATCATATTATATAGACAACTGTACGATTAACATAGTTCAATAAATGTCAACACATGTCCTAATCCCGCAGTTAAACTATGCCATTCACCTCTACCATTCTGACCCGAAAGCCATCACCTGCTTATGTACACACGTACAAGCCAGGTCAATAATTTTATTAAATAACGTCTTACAAAACATAATATCGCGTCCATCAAGATAACGAACGTGTGCGTTGCGTAGTGTTACATCAATGCAATGTTCCCATGCGATCGCAATCACGACTCACGCTTTTGTTTGTGTTTTGTGTTCGCTCGTTTGAGCTCGTAGTTGGCACATCCTTGAAGGCAAGTCGAGATGGAAATTACCGCATTTCTAAGCCGGTAATTGGTGAAGATACTAAGACTTATCTTACTAATGATTATCTTTGACTCTATAGTTTCCTTACGATGACCATTTTCAATGGAAATCCTTTTATTATCTTGAATGGACGTCGACGACGACGACTCTAACATTTTGATGATGTGAAGTCATCAAAATGGGTTAGAGATTTGAATTGGCAATAAGTAAAGCTATATGCTACAGAGGTTAGCGATAGCAGATTATAAAACAACGACACTTGAAAAATCTCATCTATCTGACTCGACGTACTTAAAGAATATATTTTTCTTATTAGACAGCGTATAAGTTTAGGTATATTATATTATAGCAATATATCCACTATGATGCCTCTTGTGTGAATGTTGACCCAGCACTCGCGTGACCCAATTTTTTCGCAAGACTATTTGACTTGAAATACCGAGACAAGTTTATATCCAAGATAACATACAGGCACTTATTTTTATCAAATGCGGAATACAGAATATCCTTAGTGAAAAAATACGAAACAGGGAAATTATTCATACAACAAATTTAATTAAATTGAAAAATGTTGCAAGTAGAAAAATACTTGGGGTAATTAATTCAGGAAGAACTACCAGCATCCATCCCTTTTGGATAGAAACCAACCAGAGAAATATATTTTATATAAACAAAATAATTTACTTGACACTTAGGGCCGATTTTTCAATGCTTGGATAAAACTTATCCGTCCAATAAAGTATTACACGATAATATTAAAATGTCACGTAAACTGTCAAATATGGGCAATAAGAATACGTTTTTAAAATGGTAGTTTTATACATTATTCGACGAATAAGTTTTATCCAAGCATTGAAAAATCGGCCCTTAGAAAATAAGCATAACTGATTACACATGACACTAATCATCAATCAACATCAAACGAAATAGCAAAGACTAATAGCTAAGATAATGGGAGTTAATGCCATTAACCATAAGCAGTCTTAATGCGATGCGTGTTATTTACCTTACACGGTCATTAATTTCTTAACGATTTAATTAGTATTTATAACCTTGTAATCACCTTAATTGTCACTTTTACACATAGCTCGCAAATAGACACGCAGAATCTTTCTTTAACGTTGATATTTTCGAACAAATAACCACGAACATCAAACAAACACAACAACATTAAAAAAACAAACATCCTGAGTTTTTTTGAAGAAATACAACATGGACGTTATTAAAATTATCATTTAAAATTAAAAAGACATAGATTAAGCCCATACTTATCTGTGATATTAACTAATCACTTAATCCAAACAGTCATCAATTAATCTAAAAACATCGTATTCGTAACAACATTGACGCGTAACTAGCGGCTTTCCTTGCCTTCCTAATTAATAAGAAAAACACATATCAAACAACTTACGACATTCTTTAGATCTAATCCTCTTACCTAATCCAATTGAACCAGGTAGTCATTTATTTGATACCACTATTATTATTGTTATTCAGGCCAATAGACTTCCTTCTTTAGAAAATATAACAATGCTAAAGATATAATTTCAACACACAAATATACGAATTCCAATTCCTTCAAAATAATACAAATTTATTACCCATTTCTACATAACCATAAATGGTTATGCTCTACAAAACATAAGTGTATTACGATAAGTCAAAGCGACTTCCATATCATTTACGTAATACGCGGGTCAGTGCAAAAAAATTGTATCGATTACGAGAAAAATCTAGAACTGCTTTTCCCGGTTGATTGAAAAACACCTATAAAACAAGTATAGACCATATGTAACGATGGATACGAAGTGGTTGATATCGATATACTAGTATCTATCAAAACATTAGATAATGATAAAATAACATGTGATTAAAACTGAGAACGAATTTCCATACGTATCCATATTTAGACAACCGTTAAGGAACTACATATTACGTCCTTAATGAATGCAAATGAAATGTGAAGATCTAGGTCAAACCGCACGGGTTAAATTGAAACTTAACTTCGGGGTCACGCATATATTTTCACATGTAGGTTTGAGACAGTGATGTAAGTAAAGTGACCTTACTTTTAAAGCAACAATCGCAAAGCACGTTGCCGGTTCTGCAATAGCAACGACAGGAAAAGATGTTGACCCAATGATGTATCTCGAATTGCATATATAATACGAATTCGTAGTCAAGATTGGAATTTATTAAAAACCAGAAATATTATGTGCATGTCTTCATAGCATTCACACATTATACAAATAAACAACACGACACAATGAAAAAAATATTTTTTTAACAAAAGTTCAACCACCTTCAAATGGCCAAAACTAGACAGAACTTTAATTGGACCAAACGGAAGGCAGTTGTTTTCAAATAAAGATAGATTAAAAAAAATTGGTTCAGCCAATCGACATTTCTGAGGTAACAACTCCAAAAAAATATAATCGAATTTGAACGTCTTCCCTTATTTAAAGACTGCGAAGATTGAAAATAACCATAAATACCCCTTAAAAGTTTCCCAATCACAGAGTCCGTTCATAATGACCCCATTAAACATTCCAGAAAAGGTTGTATTCACAGACAATCGCGAGATGCAGTTACAAAATCTAAGTTCAGATGCCCTGCGCGAATGTGCCACTTTCACTATCGTCGGCCCACTTCGTCCGCTGGTCATTTACCGCTTACAACATGCGTTATGTCATAGCGGTTCGTGCTCTGCTGCGACCGACATTGTGAAGGACGAATCTTGGCGGTTACAAAATGGGGCGTGATGCAGTGCAGTAGTGGTTCTTGTATGTTAATTAATTGCGTGAATATTGACTCAGCATAAGTATATTCTGTGGTATAAGGGAGAATGAAGGAAGAATCTTGGCGGTTACAAAATGGGGCGTGATGGCGTGATGCAGTGCAGTAGTGGTTCTTGTATGTCATTGCGCGAATGTTTTATATATTGACACTGTTGCTAAATCTTACTAGCAGTGTCAATTCAATAAGAAAGGAAGATTCGATAACAGAATATGCTATTGAGTCTACTGGTAAAAGAGCCAATAATAACCGAAGATTCGCTAATAGAAACGGCTTTTGTAATATTAATCTAAACAAGGATGAAATCAATGAAGATAATAATCAAGATGATAGGTACCAACATTACAAAAACATGAGAAATTTCAACACGCCAATCTGTATACGCCGGCAGTCATTGTACAGTTACTTCTTGTAGGTAATTATGATCAAAGACGACCTGAATTTTATAAACATCTGAGATTGAGAAAGAAACTAATTCCGAGATGAACGACAAGAGTTGGAAAATCAATTATTTTAATTTATAATATAGACAGGATAAGACTTCTAATCAAAGATTATTTAGTTAAGTCATTGAATAAGGTCTCTCCATGAATTCTACATCTTCATGCCATAAATGATAAAATACAATTGAAAAAACAACGTATCATGATGCATTTAGCGATTCCTCGATGGACTACATACCGACTATGTTTAGCATTCACTTTCCGCTCCATAACAACAAAACTAAACTACAGACACATTCTTGCTCATTACAATCTTATGATAGCTCCTAATCCAGCTTGCTTAGTTCATTTAAAATAAATAAATAAATCATTTATTTCACATAAAAAAAATACAAAATTAAAGTGACCCAGGCTCCTAAGATAAGAGAGTAAGAACTGTTTTTCAGGAGCCTGTGTCTTCCATTAACAGTTACACGACACGAAAGAAATCAGTGACAATTTAAATAAAATCAAAATGCAGCCTTATTTAAATTATTGCATATGATTAAATCAAACGTTGAACTATTATCCAACATACATAATACACGATTAGCGGAATAATTTAGATCGAAATTCCGATTAATATAGAGCGTTATAATAACAGTTTTATTGTTAAACACCGACATTTATGGTAACGTAATCGTTTTCAATTATGCAATGTTTATAACGGTGCAATTATAAGCCTGCGCCACTATCGCCTAGCTATACGATAGTATTGATAGTAAATACTAAGGCTGGGTAGCAACATGTTACTTTAGCAATAACAATCATGTTATAGTAACGGTTACGGAAAATATGAGTTGCACCATTTGACAATTTTATAGATGACGTCACAATTCAGACTCTGGGCCGGCGCAGATTGGCGGAGCGCAGCGCAGCGCATTTTTCATTGACAAACTATTATCGACATTGTTCTCATAAAATTAAAATTAAAAATCAAGTAAC
The DNA here is from genome assembly GCF_061535395.1 of Colias eurytheme. Lineage (NCBI taxonomy): Eukaryota > Metazoa > Arthropoda > Insecta > Lepidoptera > Pieridae > Colias > Colias eurytheme. The sequence goes on along the minus strand of NC_142999.1, from coordinate 2,130,643 downwards.
AACAATTTATTTCGGGGAGCATCGAAGCGTCATACGCGAAAAGTAGCGCACTGCGCTTTTTTGAATGTTATTTTAATGAGGACAATGTCGATAATAGTTTGTCGTAAAATGATCACTTGACTTGTAAGTTGTAACCCTGTTAACTTTAACTGTGAAAAAATACCCTGGTGCAACATATTTCGCAGTCGCTGTAAAATTCACCGTTACTGTTATTGTTAAATTTGACATTAATCTACTACTTTAACGACTACTATCGCCAACTATTCGATAGTGAATAGTAAATGAGCCAGCTTGAGCAAGCGACCTGTTGCAACTTCGCGGTATCAGTGTGGTGTAGACTATAGTGCAATATTACACAAGTACTTTAGTATTATATTGCATCGAAGTCTTTCCAAATGGTATGTGTACTAAACCTAACTTTATACGATAAGGTTAGTTTGAAGATTGATTTAAAATAAATATGAGTTAAATATCAGAATAGGTCTATTACCATTAAACATTTCAGTTTTTTCTATTTGCAGTCTGAAGACATTTATTTAGTAGAAGGAAACTCTTTTTTATGAGCTGATCAATTAGGGAGCGATTGTAGAAAAGGCACTTCTTATTTCTTATTGCCACAGATAGCACACATTTACGTCGAAATAACGACCAAAATGACCTTTTTTTATATTTTACCTACCGCCATTAAAACCCAGTATGATCGAGCGCTAAACTCCAACTACTTTTTACTAACTAGGTATTCAGGAAAAGGATGTTATTGCAGGAAACTCGACTGCTATAAGGATTTATGTAGGTATGTATGCGTTACTTTGTAACGTACTAGTTTAAGATTTGCTATCACATAATGGTATGAATTATATAAGTATCGAAGTAGTTTTATAGTTCAACTAAAATGGTTGACGTAAGTATTGCACTTCATTTATAAGTTGTTTTTGTGTGTCTGTTTTTGTTCTTTCACATGGTAAATGAAACAGTAAAAAAGTAGCGTATGTACCTACCATATCTAAAATAAATTAGTATAAAGTATAAAGTGTATGTATGTATTGTTTTTAACGTGGTAACGTCACAGTATTACCATATTTCCTACAGTATGGCGACGAATGTACTTGTGCAGAGAAACGGAGGGGAACTGGCGGGGGGTCGGGCGACGCGGGCCGCTTAATGCAATCACGCTGAGTTTGCATTAACTATCGCGAAAGGACGACGCAATCGTATTTTTTGTGTAATAATTTTATTATACATGGGTACTTTCATATTCTATTATGGCGCGCAAAAACTGTTCCGTTTACGGATGTAAATCTACATTGAAATCCCAGAAGGAATATTTACAATATTTCAGAAAGATTGTATTAATTGTATCTGTTGAATTAAAATCAAAGCTATGTATAATATGTTGTCCTCATTATTTTCTAATCAGATTGTACATCCTAATGCGAATGCATTACTTAGTTAAATGGTATAATATACAATTAAGAACATCCAAAAATAAAGTGTCCACGTAAATAATATTTAGCAGTGCAATATATGTAATTATATATTTATGAACAAATAATTACATCAGATTTAATAATCGCAATTATTTTGAATTAGAATGTAAACATGAATGAATGATTTCATCATAATATTAATAATCACAATTGTTTTATTTCCCATTTGTTGCAACCCTAGCGTATTTTCGTGTGGCAGCGTAAGTACCTACGCTGGCGGCGGCATCGCGCGACATCAAAGGCGATTCCTTACTGTAGGAAATAATATTGTAATACTGTGGTAACGTTTTTAAAATGGTTTTAGTCGGGTGACATGTTCAGAAACTTGTGTCACACCAAAACCTCACGAGCGCGATCGCAGGTATAACGAGAGAGAGACGGACCGATCTCCCGTCTCATCTCGAGCGCTGCCACCAATAAGACGTTATCACGTAAACATCTCGATCGTAAACCTACTTAATTTTTTTTGCTGTAAAATATTTATATTTTATAGATTGATTAGACTTATAATAAAATCCACTTACTCGTAGTAAGGCCCGCATCGCCCCGGTCTGTCGGTGTCAGGCCCATGGCTGGCCGGGCGCAGGCTTCATCACTGTAAACAAATAAATACTTTACTCTATTCCTAATAACGATTTCTTTTTTCTTTAAGTTTTCATTTGTTGTACAAAGAAAGGTTTGTACCTAATTAAAAAGTATTTTTAATGATCTAAGGCAATAGCTCATGCTAATAAATATATTAACCTGTATGAAATCGTAATAAAACTAATATAATATTTTGATGAAAATAAGCTGGTATTATTGATGTAATGAAAATTCATTACATTTAAGTCTTATATTCCTTCTTTACCACACCACCTCAGTAAGCAATCTATAATTAAATTTACAATAAAATAGAGCGTGTGTGCCGAGCACACGTGTCAGAAGTGAAACTTTTTTGGCAAGATTCAAAAGAAGAAAAATATCGCAGAGTTGTTCCGTACCTCAGCAGCCGGTCTCTATAGCAGACAACGGTCCGCCTTTCGTCACTAACGCCAATCGAGAAGGTCGCGAGATCAGGCCGGTTCAGTTGTTCCACACAACGATGTATCAGGAACCGACGGTAGTTGCTCACGGGCGGGAAGACTAGCACACTGTGTATATAAACTGTTTCTTAGAGAATATAGCATTAAGCATATTAATTTTATGATCATCACTAGTATAGTGTTAAACAAAGTCACTTTCTCTGTCCCTTCGTCCCTATATATGCTTAAATCTTTAAAACTACGCAACGCAATTTGATGCGGCTTTTTTTAAATAGAATGAATCTCAATTCTCAAGGAAGGTTACCATTTATTCGGTTTAGACAAAGCGGGCGAAGCCGCGGGCGGATTGCTACTAGAGAATATAGCGTATTTATTGAACAACTGCATAAAGCATAAAAGTATACTAGTTATCTGTACCAGCAAATTCATTCGCGTGTGCGTTGAATGTAATTAAATTCTTCTGCCAAGGACTAATAGCTTAGATATAGGTAACAAAGCAAAATCCATCCAGTTGTAACCAGATTTGGTTATAAAGATAATGTACAGATTTTTAAACAAAATAATACATTTATGGTTTGTTTTCGCATAGTGCTGAATTAACAATGGGAGCTGTTGAGGTTGTTTTTTGTTTGTTTGAATGCGCTAATCTCAGGAACTACTGGTCCGATTTGAAAAATTATTTCGGTGTTAGATAGCCCATTTATTGAGGAAGGCTATAGGCTATATATTATATCATCACGCTAAGACAATCAGCAGCAGAGCAATGCAGGTGAAACCGCGGAGCACAGCTAATTTAGCAATAAAAAACGAATTACATACTATGTTTAAATCTATACAAATACAATATTATATTAATTTAAACCGATTACAAAATGAACAAGTTTGTAGCACAAAATTTCATGAAACTCAACCATTACGATAATTATACAGAAAGTATGACCCAATTTAAAAATAAAACATTCATTGCATGTGTGTATATGTGTATGTATAATTGTGTGTGGGTTTATAACATTCTTTATGATATTAGATCATAGAAAGAATTAGATTGAGATTATATTTTGTAGTACTAGATATAGAAAAAATATCTAAAACACTTACAAAAACAAAAAATATGCTTTCTTGTCTTAACTGTTGCATCAAGTAGAAAAAAAATAAGCTAAATCCCTACTAATATTATAAATGCGAAAGTAACTCTGTGTCTGTCTGTTACGCTTTCCCGCTTAAACCTCTCAACCGATTTTGATGAAATTTGGCACAGACAATCTTTACACCCTGAGAAAGAACATAGGCGAAGCTGGGGCGGACCGCTAGTAAATAAATATTAATCAAACAGTGTTATCCTTAATATGTACTGGTTTACCCAAAATATTATACATCATAGGGTTTTTAGTTTGGGGAATGGGGTAACATTGGACTAAATTATTTCATTAGTTAATTTTCTGTACTATTCAATAATTTGAAAAACAAATGAAATATCAAAATTAATCAAGAAACAATCCTCCATTCTTTCAGATACCCATCCTACACTTGACATGTGAAAATATCTGAAAATAATGTAGATTACATGAAACTTCACAATTTATGATCGCACCAGACCAGTTTCATTCATGCTCTGATAGATGACCAACCTACTGTATCAATCATGTAATAGATGTATCTACAGCATTCTTTTATATTGTTACACTAGCTTAGATTGTATGTGCACTAAGACTCATAAGAATGTGTTTAAAGTTATGGCTCTCTTTAGACAACAAAGTGAACATTAAATAAAATTTTGATTCAGAGCCGATTTTTCAATCCTTGGTTAAAATTTATCCGTCCAATAAAGTATTACACGAACATATTAAAATGTCACCTGTAAACTGTCATATACGGACAATTACAATACATTTTTGAAATGGTAGTTTAATATGTTATTCAATGAATAAGTTTTAAACAAGGATTGAAAAATCAGCCCTAAATAACATGGAAAACAGGCTTCGAGAAGTATATCTTTTGCTAAAGAAAATACTGAGAAAAAGGCATTTAATCCGTCAGTCCTCGGATCACAGACACAATAGAAAATCTATTGTGTCTCGGCCCGATCGGGCCGCTCAGTGGTCAATGGGTTAATAAAAAAATACTGAAGTATATATAATACTAGCGGTCCGCCCCGGCTTCGCCCGTGGTACCTACATGTTTAAACTATCCTATCTCTCAAGTTGGATCGAACTGCACATGGTGTGCGAATTTTATTATAATTGGTTAAGTGGTTTAGGAGTCCGTTGAGGACAAACATTGTGACACGAGATTTATATATACATATTAAGATTCATGTAAATCGGATCATGCTTGTTTATTTACTAGAAACAAGATTATTATGTATGAGAGTAAGTCACACACGAAGAAATAAATACAATTGCAAATCATAAGAATTAATTTAGATTTCTTGATTAAATATCAGTTGATTGAATTGTAAATACATTTTCTTATTAATATACTTTTTGTGAAGAGATCTTATAATAATACTAGCGGTCCGCCCCGGCTTCGCCCGTGGTACATGTTTACGTTTTCTCTACATAAGAATCATCCTCATACTTCAAGGTATATAATAAAAAAAGAATTATCGAAATCGGTTCAGCCATTATCGAGTTATGCGCTTACCAACACATTTTGCGATTCATTTTTATATATAAGAAGATATATACTGGCTTTATTTCCAATATGAAATGAATATAAATGCTACAGGTGCTTTGTTATAGGCCCAAAATCAGATGGCGAAACTTGGTTGGACTCTCATTGGGAGGAATGGACTAAAATTGCTCACAATAGGAAGACGTGGACGAAGGGAAGAGAGGCCTTTGCCCAGCAGTGGGACAGCCATGGCTGAATAATAAAAATAAGGTGAATATTAAAAAAAATGACAAGATTTTTTTTTAACACAAACAACAAACCGATATAATTCCAATAATTTAACACCTTGCCTTTGTCATATCACGATTCGCTATTCGTGTTCAAGGTGCCTTTATGTATATTCGGTTATGCTCTTTACGTCCTACGATCATCACTGGACAATAACCTTGAATCATTTCAGTTTTACCAACTATTTTCAGTGATTATCAATTATTTATTCGTCAATTAAAAACAAGCACTTTACCGGTGATTATCATGCTTTCATGTGCAGTATCATTAAGCAATGTTTATTATAAAAAAAATAATATTAATTGTACCTGTCAATTTTTTTTTCGGCTAGAAAACATTTCAAGTCTTCGCTGACATCTTCAATAAAATTGTCGTCAGCTAGGTTCAAAAACCTTTCCACCGTTTTGGCACCCAGTTTGACGGCGATTATATTATACTAACATAAAATACTAACTTCACGTGCAACAAAAATATTAATTCAGTCCATTTTCGTTTTGCAATCACAATAGTCACAAACACATGCATGCAATTTGCAAAAATCTCACAACAAAGATTAAAAATAAAAAACAATTTCGTACACAGATTACTTCTGCACAGATATATAGAAGTTAATGTCAAAGTCGCACAGATTACAGCTAACTCATATCGATTTTCTATTCGAATAAAACATCGAATAGTTTATGCTCGGAAACAAATTATTATTATTACTGGATATTTATTTAATAACTATTTTTCCAGTTTCCACACCCAGCTCCGCTCGCGAAAACAATCACAATATAAATTAATGTCGTCAAAATATGTTCAAGTCTTTTTTTTGTTTTGATTGACGTACATCATTACATAGTATAACTAGCAACCCGCCCCGGCTTCGCACGGTTTCAATGGCGGCCGGCCGGTACCGCCGCAAACGCTACGTCCCGCAATTTTGAAATCTGTAATATCTTCGAAAATATTCACGTGTAAAGAGCCGTATAGATCTATATTAAACTAGCGGTCCGCCACGGCTTCGCCCGTGGTACATAATATTTACGTTTTCTCTACATAAGAACCATCCTCGTACTTCAAGGAATATAATAAAAAAAGAATTATCTAAATCGGTTCAGCCGTTCTCGAGTTATGCGCTTACCAACACATTTTGCGATTCATTTTTATACATAAGAAGATGAACAATGTATTCAAGGTACTTAATTGGTTATGGATTAATGCTGCATTGGTTGAAATCGCTTCGAAAATTAGCCATTATTTGTCGTAAAAAGAAAATGACAAAAAAAAGTTATTGTGGGTTATCCATGAGAGATAGACATATACCATCACGGACTTTTCTGTAGACCTTTTCAATGTGTACAATACAGGGTTCAGCCAACGTTAGCAATGGAAGCGGAAAAAATGTAATTATTTACGACATCACATTAGAAACCTCAAAAATAACAGTACTCCTCCACTATTTAATGGATGTTATTATACATATAAACCTTCCTCTTGAATCACTCTATCTATTAAAAAAAACTGCATCAAAATCCGTTACGTAGTCTCAAAGATTTAAGCAAGCGGTTTATTTAATAGATAGAGTGATTCAAGAGGAAGGATACTAAAGTATATAATTTATTATGTTTTAGACAAAGCGGGCGAAGCCGCGGTGGAAAGCTAGTATAAACATAATATGAACAGAAAAAAATACCAAGCGCGGTTTAATATATATAAAAAACGTGTGCGTGTACTAATGTACACACGTAAGAAGTGAAACTCCTTTATGACCTTATTTTGACGTGACAACGTCTTAAATTAGGTTGCGACTGGGAGTCACTTATGAAAAAGTGTAACGCTCATGGGCGTAGCCACGGTGGGGCAGGGTGGGGCACTTGCCCCACCCTGGCTCTAATCTGGAAGGTACCTAACCAAATCTAAAAAACGTAATTATCTAGGTACTGACTACAAAACTTAATATTCGTTAAAAATTCTCACTCGAAAGTTGTCAGTCGACACAAAAAAAAATGCGATCTAAACAAAAAGCTTGCGCTTCTATGTTACATGATTTAAACCACTTTTGGTGCCAGAAAAAGTAGTGTAGTACTGTTACCCCATTCAAAACTGTTTTTATTTAGCCAAATTCGCACTAAATTTCCCATCCAATTTCACTTTTGTTTTAGGATAAGTTACTGACCATAAAAGCACAAAATGCTGACAGATCCAGGTGGAGCTACGCTCGCAATCTTACATAAAAGTTTTTGGCCGATATCTCGGAAACTATCCATTTTAAGGCAAAAAAATATTGGGAATTTTTTGTAGGTAGTAAAATTTTACATCTTTTATACTTTGTAAACTTTATGTAAGTAAAACTTTCCGTTTACGATTTATGGCCTATTTAATGAGCCGGTTAATCATCTTTGGCAAGTAACTCTTTAAATATTGGATTTATCAATGAAATGCAAAGGCATTAATATATTATACATAATATGCATTATCCATTTATTAAGATTACTTTATTTGAAACTTTTTTTTCTAATCCTTTTTGAGTTATTTAACGTTTGGCGATAAATAGTAAATTTCAAGGTAGGTACCTATGTGTGTTTCGTATATATTTTGTACATAGGTATGTTTCGTATATATATATTCTAAATAATATTGAGTAGTTATTTTATATTCGGATGCAAAAATATTTTAAAAAATTTTCTGTAATTTTCTATACTTAAGTAAAAAAAATAAATAAAAAATTTTGCCGTTTCGGAAACGGTGAAAATCCACTTGCATTGGAAATTTCTTCTTCGTTTTTATTACATCCGTAAAAAAGCTTTTGGCCTGCCACGTCACCCGCCGAGCCTCGGCATTTCTACATTATACGTGGAACAACTCAAAAAATATGGGAACTAGAAAAAAAATTTCATTAAAACTTGTAGAGAATAAAGTGACCTAAAAACTATGTACATACATGCATTTTATTCATTAATCCAATATTTTAACGATCAACCGGTTCATCAAATAGGCCATAAACCGTAAATAGTAAGTTTTCCAAAAAATTTTCATGGTATAAAATATGCAAAATTTTACTTTCTACAAAAAAGTCTAAGCAACTTTTGCCCTAAAGTGGATAGTTTTCGAGATATCGGTCAAAAACTATAAGATTGTGAGCAAAGCTCCACCTGGATCTGTCTACATTTTGTATTTTTATGGTCAATAAGTGACCATTAACCTAAAACAAACATGAAATCGGAAGTGCAAGGTTTTGCTTTATTTACTGAGTTATTTAAAATGGTTCATTTTTCTATTTACATAGACCTATATTTTATGGTAAAAAGGAATCATATTATTGTATTAGACAGATAAACTATATAATATAGGGATGAAATTTGCAACATAAACGGCTGTAGGTATCTTTTGTTTGTTTTGATTTATTCATTATTATTTCAGCTTGATACCGCCACGTGTTCTTGAAAAAAAAGGTATTTTTAGACAGACAGACGCACAACAAAGTCTGCCTGTCGGTTTGTCTGTCAACACACTCTTTCTCAGGAACGCGTAGAGTTATCAAACTGAAATTTATATCGAATACTCAAGTCTACGGTCTCTTAAAGCTGTGAAAAAATCAAACTTATAAGCCAACGCAATCAAAAGATACAGCCATTTTATGCTGCAAATTATCGCAAATTTCGACATTCGCAAGGGAATCAAAACCTACATTGTACCTACTTCCCGTGAACACAGAGTCTTGAAATTTGGTTAAAAGCAATGTCTTATAGCACAGATAAAGAAAAAATTGCTAAAACATACATTTTAGAGTTACAACATAATAAAAAGTAGGTTTATTCGGAGCCCTTGGTGCGCGACTCCGACTCGCACTTGGCCGGTTTTTTTTTGCCCCACCCTGTGCCCATGGCTAGCTACGCCCATGGTAACGCTCGGTAACGTTACGATGAGTCACCGAACGAGAGAGAGGCCCGCCGAATGCCTTGCGTCTCTCTCCCACTCAACTATGATCGAGAAAAAGACGTTGACACGTAAAATCTTCGCCTGTAAAACCTTAGATCATTAAGTAATGGATAACACTCGCAGGCGTTTCCCCTTTTGCTGAGGTATAAGATTATTCGAATCGAAAAATCTTATGCTTTCATAAAAACTACTTGCGTAATCGATTACAAACACTCTACGTATTCGTAAAACATCGAAAGGACGTCTGCAAGTGCTCCGCTAAAAATGCCGTTTTGCACTGTCAAGTCTTGCAGAAGCAATTCAAACATGTCGAATATTAAAAAAGATGGAATAACCTTTAATTTGTGTATATTTTTTTATTTTTTAACGTACATTTCTAATTAAATGAAATTTCTAATAATCGTCGATGTATCGTTTAGCGATATGATCAAGACAAATAATCGAGTCATGTTTCGAGAGAGAAAGAGACGAGACTATCATGGAAAGAAAATATACAAATTTAATCTTTATCTACTAAGAGAGAAAGTTGAATTTAAAACGCGATAATGAACCGCATTCCTTACGAGACTATCTTTTAAAGAAATACAAATTTAATCTTTATGATCTAAGTTATAAAGTTGAATTTAGAATGCGATTAAAAACTCGTCGCTTAAAAGGTCGTAAATTTTTACGACTTTCGTGACACAAATTATTTTTGTGAATGTGTGATTGTGTTTCAATAGTGTGAGTTGCCCTCCCCGCACCAAAATCAGCAGAAAGTTTAGTTAGAACATTTGCCAGCGTACTCCATCCATTACTTAATGATCTAAGTGTAAAACCGACTTTACAGGCAACCATTTTTTATAAAATAATTTACTATAATATGCAACTTTACAGAAATACGTCGAATCACGCGTGGTAGGGATAAAACATATATTACTTTTCTCTTTGGGATAAGAAAAAGATGGCGCGTAACGGAAAAATGCCACGCGTAACGAAAAGATGTTACACTAAATTTTATGACAAATCTTAACTTAATTTTATAAATGCGAAAGTCACTGTCTTTCTATCGGTCTGTCTGTATTTTCTTCACTCCTAAACTAGAACTACTGAACGGATTTGAATGAATATTTGTAAAGAGATATTTTGAAACGTGAGAAAGGATGCTTTCACCTTTTAGGTCTTGTATATGTAGGTTTAATCCCAAAAAGCCTACTAGTATAATAGAAAGCTAGTATAAAACTGTATTACTTATATTAAAAGTACTTTAGATACCTTCTAAGCCTTCTTTTTTCCTCATCAGCTGCTTATCATAATGTGTTATTGTGCTTATTTTCTGTTTTTGTGTATTCTATTCTCTTAAAAAAGATGTTTCAAGTTATAATAATTCCTAATATATAATTAAAAAGCCAATTCGTGCACGTATTTTAATTAATAAAATAATCCCACCCCACATTCCCAGTTTCCAACCTTTCACTAGTTTTCTTCTTTTTATTTTTTTACTTAAATTTAATCGATGTGAATCGATTCCTAATAACTCGATACACATCAACAATCTTAAGCTTGCTGTATAAATTTTCTACATAATCTGTACAAAAAAAAAGAAACACTTTTTCTAATTGTCATCTGTCATTGTCAAACGTCACTTTTGTGTTTGGTGCTTGTGACTTAGCGTTTGTGTTGATTTTATTTTTGTTTTTCATTATTTTCAAACTAAATACTAATGGTTTGGTACATTATTACACATTAGGATGACAATGGAAAGAAGAATAAAACTAAAAACATTAAACAGTCATATTACGTGTAAGATTTGCCGCGGCTACTTCATTGACGCGACCACAGTTACCGAGTGTCTTCATACGTGTAAGTATTATTATTATTCAGCATTGCTAAGGTTTAAAAAGGTATAATGTAAGCAATAGAGCAGGTGAAAGATATTTCATTTCACAGTATAGGTACAATATATACATAGATATTTCATAATTTTTATCTGACTTTAAGATAACCTTGTATCCAATGGTATATGGCCAGGCAGTACTTAAGGCCTATAAGTATTTCGGAGTGTTATGAACTTTAAACAGTTAGTTGTACTACTTATGTGGACTACTAAGTAAATAGATTAAAATATGTCATGAAATTTATCTACTGTATGTAAAGGTGTCACAAACCACAAAAAAATATATAAATTTTATAAGAAAGAATGTAAAAACAAATAAATACATACCATAAAGAGGAGGGTTTCAGTATGAAGAAAATATAAAGGAAAAAAAAATCTTACAAAACAGAATGAATAAGTAATTCTTATATAGGACAAATTTGGCATTGTAAACAACAAGTATTTTTATAGAGTATATGTTATTCTGGTACATTAGCTACAGCACTGACAAATATCATCAAAATTTGTTATGCATGAAAGTGTAACTATATTTATTCTTACAAACTTTAATGTTTATTACAGAACAACTAGCTGTAAGACATGGTTTCACTTGCGGCCAAAACTGAGGGCACATCAAATGTTATTTTGATGTATAACCTATATTCCTATGAAAGTATATTTTTCGTAAAAGAGTAATAAACATACATCCATCCTCACAAACTTCACATTTATAATTATAGTGGAATACTCTCCAATATTTGGTCAGGCTGAACATATACTTCACTATTCCACACTTACAAGAACCACATTCACATATTACTTATATTTTTGTTTATTATTTACATTCCAGTCTGCAAGAGCTGTCTAGTGAAGCACTTAGAAGAGAACAACACATGTCCAACATGCAACATAGTGATACATCAGTCCCACCCGCTGCAATACATAAGCTTCGACAGGACGATGCAGGATATTGTGTACAAGCTCGTACCCGATCTGCAGGACAGTGAGTATGATTGTATCGTGTGGTTTTGATAGTAAGTGACGAAAGGTAGGAAAGGTTGACAAGCAATGGTGGTTTAAATATTTAAGATTCTTTTAAGCAATGAAAGTTAATATGATGATGAAACATCTTAATCTTAATCTTAATACTATTATAAAGGCGAAAGTTTGTATGGATGTATGGATGTATGGATGTATGGATGTTTGTTACTCTTTCACGTAAAAACTACTGAACCGATTACAATGAAATTTAGCACACATATAGAGGGTAACTTGGATTAACACATAGGATAGGTTTTATCCCGGAAATCCCACGGGAACGGGAACTATGCGGGTTTTCCTTTGAAAACGCGGGCGAAGCCGTGGGCGGAAATCTAGTTTAAAATAAATTATTCAGCTAATATAACAAATTATGTTACACTTTTAAGTTTCAATGCAAATAAGATTTAAATTATCTTTTCTTCATTATAATATTTTTAAAATTAGGGATGAAGAGTGGTCTCATATGATTTTTTCAAGATTACTGCTGTAAAATTAAGTTCAAATAAAAAAAAAGAGGGGTTGCACTCCGGGAGTGCCGGCAGAAGTGAAAACTTGATTGTTAACGTTGAGCATGTTTGATATTTTAGAATGGTATCCGTCTTACGCTTTTTCGATCAGGTCACGTGTCCTGATGCGAGTTTAAAATTTTATACCCATTACAGAAAAAGTGCTCAACGCCGCTAAAGAAGTTTACACTTCAAAAAAAATATGAACAGAACGATACAAAAATACTTGGCCAGTCATAATTGATTAAACTGGAAGTTTTTACTTGAAATATTGAAAAAAACATTTACTACACACCACAAATTTCAGATGAAATAAAGCGTGAACGTGATTTCTATCGCGCCCGCGGGTTACCGTGTCCCAAGGACGCAGCGCTCGCCGCGGACAAGCCCGGCGGTGGGGACGAGCCCGAACAGCAGGATAATAGCGACTGTCATAGGAAGGATGAACAGGTATGTATTATAGTGTTACTAGCGGTCCGCCCCGGCTTCGCCCGTGGTACCTGCATGTTTAAACTATCCTATCTCTCAAGTTGGATCGAACTGCACATGGTGTGCGAATTTTATTATAATCGGTTAAGTGGTTTAGGAGTCCATTGAGGACAAACATTGTGACACGAGATTTATAAATACATATTAAGATGTATTTGATGATGCAAAAAAAATGGGGATTGTTTGTAATAACAGGATAAAAAGAAATTGACAGAAAATTGGTATAGATGAATTTATGATAATAGGCGATTTGTCGGGAATCTTTTTTAACTTGTTTTGATGTGCGTTGATAAATGATAAAGGCAGTTTTTTTTTGTACAGCAAACTGATAACTGTAAAGGCACTATTCTAACTTAATAATTCACATGCAGAAAGTTTATGGTATATAATTCTAATATCTCAATTTGCATATGTGCATTTGTATCTAATATGTTTACCAAAATGTGTAGAGAACATTGTTAAAATAATATAATAATGTTACAGGTGAATGTTTGCTTGGAATGCATATCAACATCGCTCAGAACGCTAAAGCGTAGTTTCATTCGATGCTCAGCACAAGCCACCATCACGCACCTCAAGAAATTTGTAGCCAAGAAAGTGTTGAGCGGAATAGACAAATATAGAGAAGTGAGTATTTTTTGTTTATGTCTTAAAAATATGTTATTACTAGCTTTCCGCCCGCGGCTTCGCCGGCGTATTCAAAGAAAAATCCGTATAGTTCCTTCTCGTGGGATTTCCGGAATAAAACCTATCCTATGTGTTAATTCAAGTTACCCTCTACATGTGTGTTAAATTTCATTGCAATCGGTTCAGTAGTATTTGCGTAAAAGAGTAACAAAAAAACACATGCACATCCTCACAAACTTTCGCATATATAATATTATAATTATAATTATATTTTTAAGAAGGATTAAATGTTGGCCTTATAATTTTATGTAGACCAATTTTTTTTTTGAAATTTATCTCCATAATTTTAATTCATGTATGATGATGGGGAACTATTAAATTGCCCTTTATATTGTTTGATAGCAAACAATTAGATTTAAAAATCAATATCATAATTATTCATCACATTAATCAATACAACCTCTTGAACATGAAAACAATATAATATTATATGATTACAAAATATTCATAAGTACATAATCAAATCTCTATAACATCTACGATATATTTTCCGAATAATTTGCGAGTTATTGATAATTATTTTTATTTATTTCAGATTGACATACTATGCAATGACGAATTATTAGGCAAGGATCATACGTTGAAATTTGTTTACGTCACTCGGTGGAGGTTCAGGGACCCCCCGCTACGATTACAATATAGACCCAAGATTGACATATAATTTATTATTTCGTGTGATTAAAGATGAATAATTTTAATTAAATAGTTCCATAGACTATAGAGCAGCTTTGTTTCTACTGGGTGTATGTATAATCTATGTACATATAAAATTTCATCCATTTCTGTTTAGTAGTTTTCGGGTAAAAGACTTATATTTTCACATCTCATGCAAATTTTTATGTGTAATTACTAATTAGTAGTTAGTGTAATGACAATAATCAAGTAAAATTTGAATACATTACCATTTAGTAAAACAGTGTAATATCAATAAATTACATTTAATTTATATAATTTTCAGTTTTTATTTTGGGGAAAGATGTATAAAAATAATGGAGTGATAATGGGGACCAGAAAGTAGGTATGTTATCACGAAAGTATTTAATGTTGTAAGCATTAAATGAAGGAATTTGTTCAATTATACTTTCACCTTAAAATGTCCTAATTCATACATTAATTTCGATGTATGAAGAAGCATTTAAAATTACTACTTTGTATTAAGTATATAATTTAAATATTTAAAACTGATTAAAAAAAATACTTCACTATTATGTTGTAGGTAGTAAGTTTATAACATGTTTGTAAAGAACCAAAAAAAAGACGTGTGTCACTCGGGGACTGCCGCGGTAAAGCTATTGCATGCTATACCTTCAAGCCACACCTCCGCGCCCGTCCCCGTGGGGAGCGTGAGGTTTTTTCGTTACAGAATTTCTGGATTCGGTCCCCGCGCTCAAGGCCCGCGATAGAAGCTATGCAATAGCTTAATAATATTTTATTATTCTTCATCTTTAATCATACAGATATAATCTCAGCTGTAACAATATGCTTATAGATAACAAGTATTATAATGTTTATTTGGAGATTTTGTTAGTGACATAGCGGCTAATTTAATAAAAAATATGTATACTCACAAACATTTTGTAGGTTAACTACAAAGACGGGTAAGTTTCCATGCAAAATTGGTGTAAATTTGTTAGAAATAAGCACATTATAAAAAAAATTGACAAAAAATGAATATATTGTTACCAATTTGTTTATTGATGATGAAAACATTTTTGACATTTTATTAATTTTTTATTATTTTTTTGGAAGGATCGATTCCATTCCTATTAATAAAATAAATTTACCTACAGCGAAATAGCGTATAAATTAATTCAATTTAGCGGAATGTCACTTAGGTGTTAAATTTTAGTTAATTTAAAAAGTAATGATAGTCCAATGTCCATTCAAAAGATAAATGTCTGTATATTCTTATGAATTATAGTGTTTATGGTTTCAGTGATATAAGAAAATCACTTTTACCATACACACTAATCCTAGTGTATAAAGAATATTTTGTACTCTAATATATTATAGAAAACATCACTTAGAGCGTATACGCACTATGCGGGTAGCCGCATTGCGGGTAATATTCATTTCTATGCGCACTGCGATGCGGCTACCGCAGACCGCACAGTGCGCATAGAAATGAATATTCCGTAAATAATTGTGCTTGCGGTCAGCCGGACGGCTACCCGCATAGTGCGTATACGCTCTTAGATCTAGCGCGCAAGAGCAACTTTTGTCTCGGCAACTATTTTGTCTCTCCCATCAACTCTATGGGCTAGTAAGAAAGTGCGCGCACGTAGCGACGAAACTCTCGGGAGACTTTTTTTTAGCCCATAGAGTTGATGGGAGTGACAAAATAGTTGCGGAGACAAAAGTTGCTCTTGCGCGCTAGTTCTTATTCATACTTTTTCTTTTATTCACTTTAAATAATTGTCTTTGTTCATTTTTCTCACATTTCAACACTTTGTTTTACTTTTGTTATTTTGTTTTAGTTATTTTAATTCAGTTATTAGTCTGTGTTTAGATTCATAATTATTAACATTATATTTAGTTAGATTTTTAAGTAAACAAAACAAATTTATTTAAATATAAATAAAATACAATTTATGTAAAATATATTATTTCAATACAATACTGCATTTTATTTTTCTTCAACATACTTACCCTTTTTTTCTAAAAAACTAAGAGTTTAATAAATGTATTTCATTTTATTGCTTTCTTGCTATTTTCTTGTAAAATTAAAATATAGAATAGACGGACTGCTAATATGGGAAGACAAATGCTTTTATCTCATGACTAATTACTTTGATTTTAAAGTGAAACTTTTATTACATCGTCTCAAACTTTTTGGTCTGTGTAGCGCATGTCGCGTGTATCGCGGCTGCCGAGTAGGTATACCTACTCGGCAGCCGACCGTCACACATAAAAAGCGTGTTTTTTTGAAGTACGAAACTTCTTTATCATTAACATTTTTGAAGTACGAAACTTCTTTATCAGGGTTGGAAAAAAAGATGTATTAATTTTTATTTAGATAATATATTAAATTTCAAACATAATTTTATAAATGTAGGTTTCAAAAATTATAATTATAAGTATGTATATTGCATAAACAAGTACATACCTATTGTATAAGACAGAATATTTTCACAATAAAATCTTTATTTATTTTATAGTAAAAAATACACGAGTTTTGTACTTATAGGTATTATAAAATAGCACTTGCAGTTCTTAAGATGATTTAAGGTTTAAAAAAAATTACAACTATTTTCAAATATCCTTAATTGTTAAATTCGACGGTCACAATAGAATTTGCGATGAGGTCCAACACCATGGAGTCGTCCGAGCGCTTCACTTTCACCTTCCTGTTTCCTCCACTGAAACATAAATGGTTAATTTACAATTATTTAAAATATTTTCAAAATCGTGTTTTTATTATTAAATGTAGTCTTCAATATTATACGGCCTTAATCGCTTTGTTCATGTATTTAGACCTAGTAATAAACATTGAGTAGATACATACTAATATTAGTATACCTACTCAATGTAGGTAGATAGAAATTATAAATGAGATATCAAAGGCACGAGCTAGTATATCCTAAAATATCCAAAATTATAACCATGATTATAACCATTCACAAATTGTCATTAAAAAGTACGTTATTTTTAAACGAGATGACCATAGACAATACTTACGTATTAGCAAGGACCAATACTGTTGTATTTCTCGGCGTCAAGAAAGCTGCATTAGGTATCGAAGATTGTAACAGTCCCTTTGATTCGGAAACTTCGATTCTCACAGACCCTTTAGGCACAAACTTGGAGACATGTCCTAGAGCGTAGTACATTGGCTGCTTGTAAAACTCTTGGGCGGTTGCGTTCACAATAACGGCGGAGTCGACGAAATTTGATGCCCAGTTTGGTCCCCCTGTTGTATCTAGGCATAAATTCCAATCGATCCAGCCGCTCACTTCGTGGTTCAGATCCTGGAAAATACGTTTCGGTGTATTTTTTGTGTGTCTACTGTCTACAGGTGGAATAGAGAATCGTTAAGATTTAAAATTTGAATAAACGAAGCCTCGGCTAATGCTAAGACTATTATAAGCTTTAGCACCTACATGTATGTAGCTATTATAAAAATAGCCATTAGAATCAATTAACTAACAGAATATGTCCAGAAGAAAAAATAATTTTTTCAATAAGTGGTTGAATTAGTGTTACAAATTGCCATTTATATTACCTGCAATATTGCTTTTATATACGAGTTCGCTCTGTCCCACGAGCCCAGAAGAACTTTTATGTCGGTCGGTAAGAATCCTGTAACACGTATCAATGATCATCATATTTCACAGATATTTATTTATTTTATTTATTTATAACACTTCATTGTACAAAACAATGTAGGAAATGTGGTACAAATTAATGAGGTACAAAAATTTTGCACAATAGGCGGCCTTATTGCTACACAGCAATCTCTGCCAGGCAACCTGGTAGGAAAGGAAATGTGAGAAGAATAAGGATAGCGCAAAAAAGAAATAAAAGAATGATGAGATATTACATTTAGTAAATACTGAATTCAAATAAAGTCGCAATGATACAATAAATAATTTTATATTAACTAGCTGTGTCCTGCAGTTTTACCCACATTGCTCCGCTCCTATTGGTCGCGTGATATGTTGCCTATATGTTGACCCTACCTGTTAGTAATATTATTCATGCAATATGCGAAGTAAATACATGCAGTACTTTTTGAGTTGAACATACACACAGTCAAACAGACAAAAATTCTAAAAACTATATTTTTGGCTATCGATTGTAGATCGGGTGATCGGAGGACTATTATTTAAAATAAATCAATGTACAGTTTTGACGTCCTTACGATTTTATAAAGTATATTATGTTAAAGTATACTTACTATTATGTTAAACTATATCTTACCTGCACAAGCCTCAGTGCCCATTATGAACTTTCCTGGATACTGGTCTATAGAAATATCTAGAATTTCCGCTGGGACTATGGCATTCGCGTAATAATGCACACCAACGCCATCTATGTATTCAAGGGCTTCTGGATACTTTGCTAATAACTGAAATCATTTACCACTATATAGAAAAAAATAATAAAATAAAACAAGTCTAAAACAAAGTTGCTTCCCGGCTTCCCGCTGTCTATGTATGTTCATAACTTTAAAACTACGCAAAGGACTTTGATGCGGTTTTTTTAATAGATAGAGTGGTTCGTGAAGAATATTTTATCATATGCTTTTATAAAGTTTTAGACAATGCGGCGGCAATCTATACGTGACATACTGTAATTGTAAACAAACACAATATCATTTAAACTCATATCCACTTCATATTATTGTATTAATATTAGTTTTTTTATTATCTGTGCTATTATAAGTATTCTATATTCTGTATCGATTCCAAAGCGAAATTCAAGATCTTTTGTCCATACGAAAGAAAGAATTATGAAAATTTGTGAATAAAGAACTATAATCGGACCTTAAAACAGTAGATAGATTAACTTAATTTCAACACTTTCATGAACGTAATCTTTATATATAAAAATGAATCGCAAAATGTGTTGGTAAGCGCATAACTCGAGAACGGCTGAACCGATTTCGATAATTCTTTTTTTATTATATTCCTTGAAGTACGAGGATGGTTTTTATGTAGAGGAAACGTAAATATGTACCACGGGCGAAGCCGGGGCGGACCGCTAGTACTATTATAAAAATAAAGTTTCACACACCACATTAAAGTATAAAGGAACCGAGTAGCGCTGGTCATCACCGGTCAAGATTTTGATGTCCTTGAATGTAGAGTTACGCACCGTTGGTCCTAAATACTTGGTAATCCAGCTACCCTGCAAGTTATTTAAATAATATTAATAGCACATAATATTCATAATAATTGTAGACGACTAGCTTTTCGTCCGAGTATAAGTAAAAAAAAACGGTATAGTTCCCGTTTCTGTGGAAGTTTCAAACTATCTTTGTACCAAACTTCATCTGAATCGGTTCAGTGGTTTAGATGTGAAAAAGAAACGGTCAGACAGGGTTACCTACTTTCGCATATTTTATAATATTTTGTAAAGCAATATTTGACACACAGAAACGTATATAATTATACTCTTTTGTTTATGGTTATGTTATAATAAAATTAATAACCGAAAATCTATACTTAATATTATAAAGCTGAAGAGTTTGTTTGTTTGTTTGTTTGAACGCGCTAATCTTGGGAACTACTGGTCCAATTTGAAAAATTCTTTCGGTGTTAGATAGCTCATTTATCGAAGAAGGCTATAGGCTATATACCATCACGCTACGACCAACAGGAGAGGAGCCACGGGGGTAAAACCGCGCGGAGCGGCTATCTATTTTATATAAAAGGCATAACATACCAATTCACTAGCAGTCCATCCCAGACAGTTGAATGGAATGACTCCAAGAACTCCGTTCAGGGGTTCGTTGGTTGTGGTGATTCCCCATATTGTGATGTTCTCTGCCGCGTATTCTTCAATGAATCTGATTTTCATAATTTCAGTTAATACCTACATATATTTTATATAACGTTTGCGAAATAAAATCAGTTTAATACTTGTTATCTACTAAATTACACTTTCTAGTATTTATTTCTGTTAGAATTGCATCAATTAATATAAATAATACATTGAAACAGATAGAGTTATGACATTTGAAAATACTATAATAAAAATAGTTTCTTGTCGGCTTTCTCTCTCCAGCTGAAAATATTTAGATCGAAACAGCATTCATGAAAAAAACCATCAAATTCTTACTCACTTTATATGATAATCAGCATACGTTTGATAGTATTCAGCCTTCAATCGACTGACTCCAGTATACGCGTTGTTAGTCTTCATCCACACAGGCGGAGACCACGTGGTGCCCAAGATGTTGACGGGCACACTGCTTGCCGCATTTATTGCTTGTATCATGGGAATCTAAAAGTTATGAACATAGTATTTTGTGGGTTTTACATCCATACTAATATTATAAATGCGAAAGTAACTCTGTCTGTCTGTTACTCAATCACGCCTAAACTACTGAACCAATTTGCATGAAATTTGATATGGAGATATTTTGATACCCGAGAAAAGACATAGGCTACCTTTTATTGCGAAACATGTACCACGGGCGAAGCCGGGGTGGACCACTAGTTTGCAATATATAAGATGATGCTCTAGTTGCGATTTTAAATAGAGGTAAGAAACATCTGAATACTTTAGCCAAGAATATATTAATACAATCGATGAAAAAAAATTTATAAAAAATATTTAAAAAAATAGAGCAATGATTAGGATTTAGGGGCGTCCTACTTTTGTGTATTTGTTGTGTGTTGCAGTTTTTGATGTGATCAAAAACACAACATTTTCTAACATACTTAGATAGATATTATATGTACCTATCTACATAATTTACCTATATTATACAGGGTGTCCCACTGTTGGTATACTAAGCCCAAAGGAGGTTATAGATTTGTATACGCTAAGTACGTAAAAAATACTTAAAAAATTCCAGACGCATTTTTTTTTCAAGTAGATGAATTCTTAAAAGTCTATGTGTACACCCATAACAAGCCGCCCAATTTTGTCACCAGCACATGAGCTATCGTTTAATATTATGTTTTCATAGACAAAATGCTCACATTAGAGAAGCGGTATATGCCGGCTGCGCGAAGCTAGAGAAGAAAACATGGATTTTCAGGAAAAATTTAGCAAAAAATTTTTGACGTAATTTTGTTGTTTAAGTATTTTTTACGTGATCAGTGTATGCAAAACTACAAGTCTCTTCGCGCTTAGTATACCAATAGCGGGACACCCTGTATATTATGTTTTTATCTTTCGTTAAATTTAAATAATTGGACTAATAAATAATTAAAATATGATTGAAATAAATCCAGACTTGAACCGCCAGTTATTTTTTAACCGCCAGTTATTTTTTAAATTTAATGTCTTCGTGAAATTACCTTATATTCATAATCCTCTGGTGACAAAGTGAAGTTGGAGAGATTAACATCATTTACAGGCAGTTCATTGTACGCGTATGCACGTGTAGAGAAGTCGCAACCACCGATGGGAACTCTCACAAAGTTGTAATCCAACCCCTTGTTGCTATAATATGACCTAAAGGGAATAAGATATATTAGCAACTTGGCATACAGATTTCAGACTCGAAACACTTTTAATTTAACTTAGTTAAGGTTTATGTAGCAACCAAACGTTTCAATCAGCCGTTTCAAAAATTGTCTTGGATAGGTAAACTGTAAAATGGTGTCATGATATCTATCTACGTTTAAACATTTAATTTATGTCGACTCCTTAGTTAGTTCTCAAATTTCTCTATTTTGTACTCGAAATACATACTTAAAAGGCGAAAGATATTATCGTTTTAGAAGCGTCACAACACAAAACTTTTATTTACGTACTAGCTTCCCACCCGCGGCTTCGCCCGCTTTGTCTAAAACCTAATCAATTACATACTAAAACCTTCCCCTTGAATCTCTAATTAATAATTCTCCTCTATCTATTAAAAGAAACCGTATCAAAATCCGTTGCGTAATTTTAAAGATTTAAGCATACAAAGGGACATAGGGACAGAGAAAGCGACTTTGTTTTAGACTATGTAGTGATGAAGAAGCAAGAGCCGAGATCGCCTGAGCGCGCAAGAATATTTGCAGAGGTGCATTACCCGCTTTTAAAGGATACTAAAAGTATTGTCGGGAACAAATACATGGATTGGTAAGATTGAGGAAAAGGAAGTTTATATAACTCTAGTCTCTACTCTATCAAATAGTGTCATGGGATAAGTACGATTGACGTAAAGCCTGATGTTAAGCTGAGATGTGGTCTAAGATGGAACGCGCTTCCCTATAGAAGGTACCTGTTCACTCTACGCTTGAAGACCCCCATATTGTACTCGTCGGGGAACACAGATTCAGGAAGCATGTTCCAGTCCCTCGCGGTTCGGATAAAGTACCGGCTCACATCACTTACTTTATCAAATAGTCCCGTATAGTTGAATCTAAGCTCATCCAATTGATGCCAGCAGCGTCAGTCACTGATCCACCAAACCCTTGGATTTCTTGATGAGTCTTGTCCGGTTGTATTTCAAAAGTATTACTACACAAGAGGCATAATTTACCTGAAATACGTAATTTTTTTTAATGAATCGTTATAACTAGTTAGTTACAAATTATATTTCTTATATAATTAACTTACTTTCTCCTAAAGTTCCCTCGCTTTTATTGAAACGTAGGCCGCTCTGAAACATAGGTAAAAAAGTTTTATATCCGTTTGTAAAATATGTATACTAGTTAATATTGAGGAAAGGTTTGTATGTTTTTTTTTTATGTATTAGCGGGCAAACGAGCTGGCGCGTCACCGGATTAATGCGATGATTGGCGCCGCCCATAATCACCCACAAGACCTGTACGGTTGCAGGTGTGTTGCCGGCCTTTTAGGGAAGAGTACGCTCTCTTTTTGAAGTACCCTAAGTCGTATCTGTCCGGAAATGCTGAGCTCGGGAGGTCGTTCCACAGAGGAGTGGTGCGTGGAAGAAAGTTCCTCCTAAATCGCACGGTGGAAGAGCGCCAAGTGTCCAGATGTTGAGGGTGATATTTCAAATATATGTATGTATATATGGTTTTCACGCATAAACTACTGGACCGATTTTGATGAAACTTGGCACAGATAATCTTTAGACCCTGAGAAAGAACACAGGCTACCTTTTATTGCGAAATATGTACCACGGGCGAAGCCGCGGCGGTCCGCTAGTATGGAAATAAATGCGTATAAACAGAATTACATAATGAACAGCTTTGATGCAATTATGTAGTTATCAGGTTGTAAATTATGAGTGAAGGAAATTATCTCTACATGAGTATTTTTATTAGTTTAATTTATTAAACCACATGCAAATAAACTTCTTAAACAGTTTTATAAGAGTTATTACACAATTTAGTTATATTATTTGATAAATAGGTAACATAACAAGTAACAACCCTTTCGCTTTGTTAGAAATTATGTAAACGTTTGTCTTATTTTAATTGCGAGACTTATCTCATAGAATATTAATCATCATTGCAAAGGCTTAGATGCGATTGATAACAATAATCTTTTAAGGTACCTAAGTACCTAGGCTATTTCCGTAATCAAAATTTATACTCTTTGTGTGTCTAAGGATTTATGATTTTATACTTTAGGCTGTTTTTTTGTTTCATAAAATAGTATAATCACCTGATTAACAATCATGCGATTATGAATGTGTTTTCTGCCTAAACATTTTCCTTGAAAACAAATGAAATAGAAAGCACAAAACTATATTTAATTTAAATTTGAATAATAATTATTTTCGAATAATCGAATTAAAATTGGCCTGCAGCAGTGGACAATATAGGCTGATGATGATGAATTTAAATTAGGTATTAAAAACATGATTCAATTGAAATAATTTACTTCCATATTTCTTACCTAGATACTATTCAAAACATGATGCTTTCTTATTACAAAATATATAAAACGTTCTCCATAGACACTTTTATTTTATATCTTACCTTCGAAGATGTGTAGATCTTGTACGACCCTTGCTCCGGTTCATCCCTGGTGAAATCGTCACAGTATGTCGCATTACACACACACACAACAGATTGTCCTGATATCTGCCTCGCCGCACATGGTGTATCTAAAAGTGTATTTTTAATAGGAACATAGAAATAAATCTATACTAATATTATAAAGCTGAAGAGTTTGTTTGTTTGAACGCACGAGTGTCGGGAACTACTGGTCCCATTTGAAAAATTCTTTCGGATTCACGGACCACGGTTCATAAAATACAGCGATAAGGAATAGACTTGGAATAAACTGACAGCGAAATATCTTTAAATAATAATAAGATTCTTCTTCTCCCTTTCAACGGAACCCTAAAAGAATACATCGTCGCAACGGTTCAAATATGAAAGCTTCTTTTTCAAATATAAAAGCTCATTAAAACCGTAGCCTATTTTTAGTTTTCTTTTGTATTAAAAATAAATATTTCACTTTGTTCAACTGCTAAAATTTCTTACAATGTATATTTGCACAAAGATATAAATATAACATCGAATTTGCGACACGCGCAAAAATTTAATTATCATGTTTGCTCTTCGTAAACAATATCCACCGTGGTATGTACTATGTAGATAATGAGTGTAATAAGACTGTAAATAAACGGTATTTTCTTGCTAAAATAACATTAATTTTGCACGCCTCATAAGCGAAGCGTTGAGGTGGGTACTACTGTCACTTCGCGCAAAACATCTGATTTTTCAAACTTAAAATGTCTTTAAGTATCATACATTGCACTTATAAGATAATACATACACACACATATTAAGAAAAAACACTATTTTTAACGTTCATGATATTTTTGATGTCATTTTTGTTATTTAAACTAGTTAACACGTTCACTGCGGCATGTCCAGTATCGGGCCATCAGCGACTACACCACAGTGCGGCGCCCAAAATCGCAGTTTTCACCGTGGTGCGGCGAGGTTTTTTATATGTTAATCAATGACTAGAAAAGAGACAAATATATTTTTGTGATCACAGTTTGAAGTAGGACTCAATTTCGTTTAAAAATCGTATGGCAAAATATTGGACACACGCATAGAAAAGAAACCGTTTCTTTTGTGTGCGGCATGTCAAATATTTTGCCATGGACAAGCACCTCATGCCGCACTGTACTGCGAGCGCGCCGCGTGTCAATCTCGCATAGTGATGTACCAGGACCGCACGCGTCGTTATCAAATTTTTAAATGACGATGATACCTTAGAGGCTTTAGTTTTTTTACTTTCTTTTATTTCGTAGCATAAATGCAAAAATGTGATGACAGTTGTGAAAATAATATAAAACATTAAAACAAAAGTTACTGAACAAATTAAAACAAAAGTTACTGAACAATTTCCTGATAGTACTCTATCAAATACCTTGTTTTATATGTGTTTTTTTTTTTGTATCGACGATCTCGTTATCTGTTAACAAACAGACTGAAATATACAAAATTGATTTATATCGATATCGATGTTTTATTTTACAGTGTTTCCCATCGCTATTACTGTAAACATGCCGTATCAACGCAGTGCGGGATGGCAAATAATTTTTCACAAAATCAGGGGTTTACATTTTCCCTCATATCTTTTAAACTATTGGGTCAAACTAAAAGCTATTTATGCGGTATATACAAGACTATATATACTATTATCCGAAAAAAAAAATTTTGAAATATCTTGAAATTTCATGAAATTATTAACCTTCAAAGTCAGTAGGTGCGATGTGATAAAAATGGCTCATGACGCACAGTGGTGAACTTGCCGATGTGAAGTATGGAAGACATGCCGCAACAACGGTAAGTTTGGCATTTTAGGTGCCGCAGTGAACGTGTTAAAAAACAGTTAAAAAAGTTCTGTCTTGGACGTCCGTGTGTCTGTATGTGCGGATCCTTTTTCTTGTTAACACGATAGCGACCGAAATACTTTACTAATTGAGTCTTTTTTTTTTCTCTTACGCATGAGTATGCTCAGGAATAGAACCCTTTCATTTTTCAGGGTCTGATTCGATGTGGTTTAATTGTTATTAAATAAACAAAAATAATAATTAATAAATATTTATTAAAAAAAATTATGAGGCGTGCACTTTTGGATTTTCCAAATTATATTTTAGTGTTTATGTAAAGAAGATAGTTACCTATAAATTAAAATTCAAACATTAAAATGGACTTCTAGCATAGTAAAAAATCGTTATAATATGCTTCTAGTCTTGGGCCCCAACATAGAAATCTAAATAACAAGACACATAGAAGTGCTATAATGTCATAATTCGTATGAAAACCGCTGTCGCCAAAATCAACACATTCAAACCGAAAGCTAAACAGTACACACAAGTAAACTATGCCTTTTATTGGACAGCTTGATTTTAGTGAAAACTAACTTAACTATTAAATTAAGCATTTGAATATGTATCCTAACGCACGAATTTACGGTTTATTTTAGAATAACATCCCTAAGTATATGAGACTTTTTGCTCCAATACGAACAAACGTGATAATAAGAATGGTCGACTGTGTCATTCATTGTTATTTCGATTACTATGGTGACACTCGTAATACTTGTAAATATTCTATAATTTTAAGGAAAAACAGCATTATTTCTAAAAAAAAATATTTTCCGATGAAATATTATTCCTTTATTAGTATAATTACAACTTGTGGAAGAATTTCCGCAATGGGAATTGCTGAAACACACCATGTATACACTCATACGTCTCCAGAGCAACTGAACAGCGACGAATGCACTGGTGATGTGAAAATCACCTGAGTGGCGACAAGGTCACGCACGCTTACGACTTCTAGTGTCTTGTTATTTAGATTTCTATGGGCCCCAATCACCAAATAATATTTATGCTTATATAGGTAAGTACTATGTAATATCATGTACCTATGATATTTGGCAATGAAAAAGTTATTAGCATAATTCACTTTATAAGTAGTAGTTAATTCTATTATTCAAATACTACGTCACACATACATATTTCTGTTCTATTTTTAATATTAGATAATCTATATGTAGCTTGTAGATATAGGTACCTAATTTATGCACCTCCTTGAAAGTAATCCTGGCGATGCCTGCTAAGCAGCTAGTAAATGATTATACTTACTATGAGTTCTACTTGTCATACTACTCATACTAGTAAATAGTAATACATCAACATAGTCATCAAATATCTAAGTAAAAATCAATGAAAAATGTTGTGATATTGCAAATGGAAGTCCTCAATAAAAATTAAAAACATTTCATGATTTTTTGCACGCCTCATAAGCGAAGCGTTGAGGTGGGTACTACTGTCACTTCGCGCAAAACATCTGATTTTTCAAACTTAAAATGTCTTTATGTATCATACATTGCACTTGTAAGATAATACATACACACACATATTAAGAAAAAACACTATTTTTAACATTCATGATATTTTTGATGTCATTTTTGTTATTTAAACTAGTTAAAAAACAGTTTAAAAAAGTTCTGTCTTGGACGTCCGTGTGTCTGTATGTGCGGAGGATTTTCTTGTTAACACGATAGCGACCGAAATACTTTACTAATCGAGTCTTTTTTTTCTCTTACGCTTGAGTATGCTCAGGAATAGAACACTTTCATTTTTCAGGGTCTGATTCGATGTGGTTTAATTGTTATTAAATAAACAAAAATAATAATTAATAAATAATTATTAAAAAAAATTATGAGGCGTGCACTTTTGGATTTTCCAACTATTTTTTAATTTCATTAAAAATTTTAATTTTTCTTACCAAAGTGAAAACTTGGATGATCTTCATTCCTTGTTCTAAAAAATCTATAAATTTTGACTAAAATTGGCAAATTTTTCGAAAAATCTTATTAGTTAAGTAGTTATACATTTTCATTATTTTACCAAAAATTTCTTATAAACTGCTTCTGCTTTGGTTCTTACTCAAAATTATACACGAATGTCTTATTGTGGTATGGGATGGATCCTGTGTTCTTTGAATGTGTTCGTAAAAATGGTGAATCGTAGTTAAATTTTTCCAAAAATCTCTTGGAGGTCTTTACAGTGAGTGACATATAATATTCTAATCATGATTCATTTCAAAATTATATTTTAATACCTAAGTACATGAAACGTAAAGGTGCCTAATTGATTGATCTATGAACGCATAGCCAAAATAAATGAAAAGTATCTCACCTGTCTTAATCGTAACGAAACAAGAGACGAATATGCACAATGTTATAATATTGGAAATCATTTTATTTATTTTTTAAATTTAATAATTTTGACTTCCTACTCCCTCTGCGTCTTGGAAGTGAAGATTCAAACGCAGACATGAAATATATATATTCAGAGTTATCTGTGTTTCTGTTGTCTTAAGGAAATCTGCTATTACATTACCTACATACATACATTTTTATAATATGTTTGATCAAATAACGCATATAAACAGGGCCGGCCGGTCGCGGTGTCGACTAATATATACCTACATTATACTTTTTTCCTAGGGAAATTAATCGACATTTAAATAAATAACCAATTCAAAAGAATTCAATTTTTTTTCCATCCAAAAATTCAATCCATCAGATTCGAATTTCTGATTTTTGTAAAAGGCTACACCCGCTTGATGCACCCTAATCTTCGGAAAACTTCCTTCCTTCAACTACGTTGTTACATAGTGTCGTTATTCTGACATTCTTCTTCAGAGTCCTGTGCTCCCAAATAATAGCGCTAAAATTCATTCGTTCTTGAGTACCTTATGAATATAGTGTAACTAACATTATCTCTCTTTATTTTATTAGAAAGAGAAGATGAGCTCCGAAATTGAACTACTTAAGTCTTTAAATTTAATTACTACCGACCTACCACGCAATTTCTACAGAAAAGAGCCAGCATGGAATTCTGTAGTTGCTCTACAAATCTTGTCACTGAGAAAAGAATTGGTTTTTATTCGATTTTCTCTTACTATTTAACTAGAAAACTACTTAATCAATCTATTTTAATTTTTTTAGCTCCAGAATCCGTCCTTGGAAGTTGTACAAACTTTTACATTTATTTTATTATGTCAACTCTTGTGTAAGCTTATCTATGGTTTTCAAGAGAGAGGTAGGTATTTAGTAGAGGAATTTTTAGATTTTATTTTGCCTTTTTAACTTGTTTATGTAAAATGCTCTAAAGCTTGTATCTAACCTGTATAAAGTCCAAAACGTTTTAATTCACAAAATATTTTATTGATGCCAAAAAAATGTATGCGTGCACTAGAGTACACACGTAAGAAGTGAAACTTCTTTATGACCTTAAAAATGTCACGAGTATGGCGTAACGCAAAAATGTCACGCGTACGGCGTAACGCAAAAATGTCACGCGTAAGGCGTAACGCAAAAATGTTACACTAAATTTTTGTCCAACCCCGATAAAGAAGATTCACTTCAAAAAGTCAATATATTTTTTTTACATATCAAGACAGAAAAACTGCGAGTCGGATTCGTGACAGAGGGTTCTGACTTCTGTATAAATAAAAGATAAATTCTAGATAAGCATTAGGCATTTATGCAAACAAAAAATTGAAGACACATAATTTGCCGGTGTAGCCGCAATCATCTCTGAAATCAACTGTCTATAAAAGACTTTCACGGTTCATTAAAGTTAGGCCACTGAATAGACTTGGAATAAACAGACATCGATGTCTCAATAAAATAAGATTCCGTTTTTCCTTTGTTCGGAACCCTAAAAGAATATATCGTAGCAACTCGAACGGTTCAAATATAAAAGCTTCTTCTTCAAATGTAAAAGCTCATTGAAACTTTCTATTCCTCTAAACTTTTATAAATGGTTTCATGATCAAAAACTGAAAATGATCTTAGGTTCTTTAGTAATTAATAACCTTCACAAGGGGCAATACAATGGCCTATTTTTAGTTTTCTTTTGAATCTAAAATAAATATTTAACTTTGTTCAACTGCTAAAATTCCTTGTATTGTATATTTGATTATTTGCACGATTTAAATATAACATCGAATTTGCAACACGTAATTTTTTTTTAATGTTTGCTCTTCGTAATCATATAATCGTTGATTTATCGATAGTTCATCAACTAAACCGGAGCTATAGGTAACAGTTGACAAGTGATTCTGTGACCGCGCGCTCTCCGCCCTCTATCTTGAAACGGTTCACCGTACTTATAATTTTTTTTAAACAAATTTTGTATTCTGCAATATTAATAATAAATACAAATAGCAAAAAACCCACAGGAAATGAGATATTTCCAAAAAAACTATTTTTGTGACCTTTGACCTTGAAATTTACCATATTATGTAGGTTTTGAGACAACTTTTTGGGTGTCAATATACAAGTATTTACAAACTTACAGCTGGGTATCTCGAATTCCGAGATTCTTACTTAATTTAAGATTAAATGACTGCGCTATTAGATCAAATGAGCGAATGCTCATTCTCATCCTATTCACATATAAGTACATAGAGATCTATTCTGTGATCTGTGTTTATGTACTACCATGTGAAATTCTTTTAGTGTAAACTAGAGAAGTATTTCTTTGTAATAGTGCGTTCTAAAAGATTCTATGCAATGTTCTAATACTGCAACTGTTACAACACTGAATACGATTTTCGTTTATACAAAAGAATGAATGAATGAATGAATACGCTTTATTGTACACCATTACAAACAGGAAAAAGACATATATACATATACAGAAGAGAGACATGCACAAATGGCGGCCTTATGGCTTTAGTAGCCTTCTCTTCCAGGCAACCAAACACAAGATAAAAAAATATTAAATCATGACAGATGGTATGCTCTTGTACTAGCTCTAGCTCTATGTTCGTGTGGTCTAAATGCACCGTACCTAATAAGATGCAGTTTGTTTATAAAAAGTATTTGGTCGTGTTTACTCAATATCAAGTAACGTTCCGGATAAGAAAGTACCTACTTATCCTACTTTTAGCATGTGCTATATTTGACTTTTGAGTTTTGACTAACATGAAAGGAAACCGAGATCTTATTTAATTTATTTACATAATTAAATTATATTATGTAACTACCATATTTGCTTATTCATGAATATCACTAAAGACCAGGTAGGTACCTACTTCACTTTTTTCCTACTAACTACATGATCATTGTATTGAAAACCGAACCGTGTCTCCTTGAGGTGTATTCAGAATAACTATGGGGTAAGTAAATACCTATACTTACGTCTGATTAACTAGGATTTTGATTAACTGAAAGATATAGACAGCGAAGTACCTATCGTTTAAAGAGTTGGTTTGTTTGAACGCGCTAATCTCAAGAAGATCCGGTCCGATTTGAAAAATTCTTTCGATGTTGGATATCCCATTTATCGAGGAATATTTGTTTGCTATTTTCTTTCCCCCCATTTTCAAGTATAAACATTATTTTTTTTTACGAATAATTATGTTTAGTGTATGAAGATATTAGAGTTGCAGGTATGGAAACCATTGTTTAAGGTTTAAATAAAACAACAAAAATTGTGAATAGAAATATATTCAAGAATAGTCTTTACAAATGTTTTTAACTTTTTTAATTATATTTTTATGATAGAAGGATGATGCAAAAAAAACGAGGAATACTTAAGTACTTATATACTTTCTTTTAATAACACTAAACCTTGAAATTTTCAGGACTACATGAGAGGCACCAGTTTTCAAATAAACCGAATCGAAACTTTTGAGTTAACAAATATGAAAAAAAAAACTTGAATTGACAACTCCTTTTTGAAGTCGGTTGATGACCTTTGCATTGTGTTAACAGATAAATCATCATCAAATCATAAACATCGTTAGGGCGCTTGTGCACTACAAGGAATTTTACTGTCCGGCATTCCGATTTTTTACGGTCCGGTTTGGCATGAAAAAACCGATGAATTGCTTGTGCACCTGTCCGTCTTTACTCGGATCAGTGCGGTACAGTTCAAGGAAGTATGGCGGTATAATGCTATCATAATTGATTGTTTTCGCATTTTACAAGAAACGAGTAAAAATATAGAAGGTGAAATATATATACTTCGTTATAATAAAAAGTAAAGTTCCGTAAGAGATTTAAAATGCGTGTTTCACTTATTTATTTTAATCGGTGACGAGGAGCTAAATCTATTCCCACTGGAACTTTAACTTACCAACACTTACTTAGATAATAATTATAGGTCAATGCTTGGTCAATGTATATAAAATAACAATACCGACTTCTCAAATCTCATTGCCAGCTAAAAGAAAGTAAAACAAGAGCTTGCTTTCAATTGGCATATGCAATAAAAAGAGTAAAATCCAAGCAAGTGGGCACTCGAAAACAATTATACCTACAGCGACTTGTAAACTCAAAAAACCATCCGGAATAGGGAAAAGTAAAATGTCGGACAGTAAAATTACGTATAGTGCACAAGCTAGTATTTAGATTAATTGCGTGCCATACCGGACCGTAAAAAATCGGAATGCCGGACCGTAAAATTCCTTGTAGTGGACAAACGCCCTTAGTTCATAATCTTACTAGCTAAATTGAAATTTACAATATGTAATTACAATCCCGCGACAGATTATAAAACTAAGGGTCGGCGCAGATATGGCGCAACGCATTTTTCATTGTCAAACTATTATCGACATTTTTTTTTATCAAAATAAAATTCAAAATCAAATAAAAACTATTTATTTCGGGGAGCATCGAAGCGTCACCCGCGAAAAGTTCGCTGCGTTTTTTTGAATGTTATTTCAATAGGGGCAATGTCGATAATAGTTTGACAGTGAAAAATGCGCTGCGCTTCGCCATATCTGCGACGGCCCTAACAGTATTTTTAATCTTATGATGACATATGTCTGTATTTGAAAAACAACTTAATCTATCTAGTTATAGAACATAATCTTACTCTAATAGTATATATAACATAATAGTAATAAACTATAATAAAACACGCACACATACGCACAACCAAATATTTCATATTGAGATTAGAAAGTGTTTAAATTCATTTATTTAAAATATATAAATATAAATCTATATACATATGTACTAATTTACAAAAATAATTTATTTACAGCTAAAAATAATTGAGTATGACATTATGTATCATTACAGAAATATTTATAAGGGGTTACAAAATTTTCACCTTTAGTAGAGCCATTTTAAGATTTGATTTTACTGATAAACTATTCTAAACATAATGAACAATTTCTGATTTAGACAGTGCGCGCACGAGCAACTTTGTCTCCGCAACTATTTTGTCTCCGCAACTATTTTGTCTCTCCACCCATGGGCTAGTATGAACGTGCGCGCACGTAGCGACGCAACTCCCCATACAATTGATGGGAGAGACAAAATAGTTGCGGAGACAAAGTTGCTCGTGCGCGCTAGCTCTTAAAGAACTGACGTTCCAACAATTTTGTGTCAATAAACCTTTTTTTTTTAAATACCAGAGAAGTTACTCTAAAAATCGAAATCTGACATCTAGAATCGAATGCATTGATTACTTGTGAATAAAAATCATCATAAATTAATAAATGTGTTTCAAGTCAGTATCGATTAATTCACTTTAATCGATGTTTTTAAGCAGGTTACCTCTCTTCGAAGATAAAATTGATAGACGTCAAATGTTGCCTATTAATTACATTGGCTCGACATTAAAATTCATAAAGATAGAGAAGAATCGTAAGTAATAAAAAGCATGAGAATTAAACTAATTTTTATTGCGCTAATAAGCGTCGTTGTCGAGAGATACAATCGATTCCACATAATTTAAGAAAATAATTTTTCTTCCTTATCGTTAGACTAGCCGATTGACCCGACTTCGTCCGGTTTTAGCCGGAATAAATTAAAATTTAGCCTATGTTACTTGGTAAAGATGTAGCTTTTTGATCGTAAAATAATTAAAAAATCTATTAATGGTTTTAGCGCAATATAGATAAAAACGTGTTTTTCGTTTATTAAACTAAATTATCGTTTACAAGTGTAATATTTCTTTAAAAAAACCAGTATTTGACGCCATTTTTTAAATCGAACTTGTAATGGCACTTTTAATTTGTTCATGCAATCCTGTTGAACCTAATGCATTTTTAAAACCTTGCAATATAGTATTTTCTAGTGTTTGATTTTACGCGAGTATTATAGATTTAGAAATTAAAGATTTAAACGGATTTTTAACGCTGCAAAGTGTGCGAAACGTCAGGAAAATAATATATTGAATAAATCCGTTAATATTATTAATTTCTAAACATTGCCATAACTCAATGCATATTGTCAAAAAAACTTTCTTAATTAAAAATAATGCATAGTTTCCACTTTTAAGAACCGCAACTATCATTTATTTCCACTAATATTCAATTATTTTATTACATTGCCTCTTGCATAGAAACAATAAAACTGTGTTCACAAACGCACGATGCGACGTTGCCGCGAATCGAGATACTATTACTACGTATGGAGAAGACACCGCCTACATCACTTATGTTCCGCTCAACATAGGTCAACCGGCCACACTGCACTCAGTCGCTTTAATAGCACGATGGTCATGTTCATGTTATGTTTGTTTTAAAGCAAAAAAACATGAAACTCATCAAAATACATATATCAATTCAAGTGTGTTACGATATTGCACTAATAATTCAAGTAATGCGGCACATTGCAAAGGAATAATGTTGCATCGGTAATTAACTAGATAATCATTTTTAAAACTTGGATCGAGCAAAATTTTTGGCGGGCGCCATTTTGCGTCATTTATCATAGACTAAAAATTTAAGAAATGGCATTGGGTATGAAAGATGTCTAAATAGTAATATTACACGACGTAAATTTTTATAGTGGAAAATAATAATTTTACACATTTATGTACTGTGAATATTATTTGAAAAAAAGGTTGAAATCTTGAAAGATGAAAATTAATTACCTACGTATCATTTTTTTTTGTTACATTGATTGGTTTTAATTGAAAAGTTTTTAATAAGTTCATTAATAATTTCTTTATTAAATTAATTATATTTTTTTTAAATTGATTGTTTTTAATTGTTAAGTATAAATAGGCATAATATTTATAAAGTGTCGCCTCTATAGCGGTGAGTTGGTGACCTCGCTTAATCTATGACTCACTAGCCGCGCGCACAGATTTTGTTCGTGGTGTCTCCTCTATACGTAGTAATAATAGCTCATAGTTGCCGCTCCGCACAATTTCTAATTACAATCCTAGTCACAATGCAAATAAGAGTTAGCGCGCAAGAGCAACTTTTGTCTCCGCAACTATTTTGTCTCTCCCATCAACTCTATGGGCTAGTATGAAAGTGCGCGCACGTAGCGACGCAACTCCCCATACAATTGATGGGAGAGACAAAATAGTTGCGGAGACAAAAGTTGCTCTTGCGCGCTAGCTCTAACCATCGAATCACAATTCAAATTTCGAACGATACGTATTAATTTGACACGTCAAAAATTAGTGGATTCACGCTTCAAATAACATCGTCATTTTCCTTCACATTCAACAATCGTGCACAATTCAAATTCCGCAACACAACACAACACAAACAATTGTATCCAGCCAGCCAGCAGCTCTTCGCTAGGTTTCCTCACATTTCATATTGTCATCAATTGGCGCCACTTTTTGAATTTCGAACACCAACCCTTGGTTAGTCTGTGGAAGTTTTATTTTATAGTAATCCGACGTTGGTATAGGCGCGTTCGGTTTCGCGTGATCTTTCCTAAAATGTCGACTCAAATGGCCCGTTTGCGTGAATTTTCTATCGCATATTTTGCATTGGTATCTTTTTTCGCCTGTATGTACTATTTTATGTTGTTTTAGTGCTGAAGAAGTGTAGAATGTCTTTCCACACTCGCAGGCATAGTCCCTTTGGCCGCTGTGACGTTTTACGTGAACATTGTAGGAACTGCGCGTTACGAAGCCGCGGTGGCAGTATTTACAATTATATCTGGAAAGAAGCAAATATTTTTCAAGTGAAAACTTCTTTAGCGGCGTTGAGCACTTTTTCTGTAATGGGTATAAAATCTTAAACTCGCGTCAGGACACGTGACCTGATCGAAAAAGCGTAAGACGGATGGATATCAAACATGCTCAACGTTAATAATCAAGTTTTCACTTCTGCCGGCACTCCCGGAGTGTAACCCGTCTTTTTATATAATACGTATTTTTACATGAGTAGAATAGAGTCAGGTTATTAATACTTTATGATATATGGTAATTGATTGAATTTTAGAACTAAATCATTAGAATTTTAACGGAAATCTACTTCTTTACGGTACAATTTTGACGCTGTTTTATTTTTCTAATAAAATAATAATAAGACAATGATTGCAACCAATTTTATCAAATACCATTCAGTATTATTTACTAGATTTCCGCCCGCGGCTTCGCCCGCGTTTTCAAAGGAAAACCCGCATAGTTCCCGTTCCCGTGGGATTTCCGGGATAAAACCTATCCTATGTGTTAATCCAAGTTACCCTCTATATGTGTGCTAAATTTCATTGTATTCGGTTCAGTAGAATTTGCGTGAAAGAGTCACAAACACACCCACACACACACATCCTCACAAACTTTCGCATTTATAATATTAGTAGGATGGTAACCTATTAAAAACTCGAATTTCTATTACCCGAATCTTAAAACCCCGAAAACGGTTGTTAGAACTTTTAAAAGACAGATGTAATGAATGACAAATTTTTAAAATTCCTTTTTTAATTTCCCAGATGAATCAATTTCCAGATGCACCAAAACCAGATTTTTAAAAAGTATTTTTTTGTTTCCCGTATTCTCATAATACAGATCTCATTATACCAGATTCTCAGAATACTTTTTTTTGTTTCCCATCATACCATTTTCCAAATAAACTATTGCCAAATTTTCATAATCTTTTTATTTGGTTCCCATATAATCGTATAACAGATAAACTATTGCCAGATTTTCATAATCTTTTTATTCCACGCTAGAACTGACTCGCTATTGTTTTACTTGCCCATTACAGAAAGGTTAAAGTGTAAAATCTATTCAGTAGGTAGGTTAGGTTAGGTTCGTGCTGCGACTCCCTGGAAGGATTTCGTTTTGCTGGATATCGTTTATTTGAATTTAAAAAATCTGGACATTGTTTGTCTGGATATCAATTAACTGTATTTCAAAAATTTGTGTTTTAAAAATCTGGCTTTCGTGCATATGGATTACGGTCATCTGGATTTTGTGCATTTAGATTACGTATGTCTGGAACTCATTCGTCTGGATTGTAAAACGTCTTACAAATAAAGAAATGGGCAAATGAAATACGGAGTTGCGATTATATGGCAAACAAAACTTCGAAATTTTAAAATTCGGGGTTATGAAAAAATGTCCAAACGTTTTCTGGATTATGATATTCGGAATATTAAAATTCGAGATTAAGATAGGTAACCTAGTAGGATGTGTCTGGAGATAAAAACTTAATATTCATTGTTGTCGTAATAAAAAAAATATTTACCTAACTTCCCTTTTATGTATCCGTACATGAATGGACAAATTGCCAGATGTGGCAAATGTCTTTTCACAGAGATGACAAGAATATGGCTTCTCTCCGTTGTGTACTCTTTGATGCACATTGAGATCCGCTTTTATTGGGAATCCTGGAATAAATATATATTTTTAACCCTAATAAGTAATCAAAATTTTTAATCCTTAATGATAATACACAGTCAGCCACAAAAAAGGGACAGTTTAAGTTTTAATGCATTGTAAATCCAACTTTATTTCATTCAAATAAGGTCTAATTTAATTTGATGTATATGCTACAGTCAAAACCCTGAACCAGTCAATATCCTTATTGACCGGTAACATTTGTAAATAAAGTTATTGACTAAGGGTGTCGGTCAATATCCTTATTGACTGATTTTATCTGACAAACTCAGTTAATAAGGTAATTGACCAACGTACTGAATAGATTTTAACACTTAAGGTTGATGTTCCGACCGTCCCTCCATACATTTTTGATTACCTCTAAACACTTAACACAGACACTATTTCTTTAAAACTAATCATTTTATCACTTCTCTATAATGAAATGTGTGCGCGTTCGACCTTTTTAATCAATAATTTACAATATTTACTTAGAAAAACAACAGTAAAATACCGGAAAAATTTGACACTTCTACAGTAGTGTGCGTGACTTTTGCCAAGCGAAACACGACATAAAGCACGACATCTAGCGCATAGACTATATACTTATTACAGATCTAGCGCGTCAATGTCTAAACGAAAGGCGATGTTTAGACATTGACGCGCTAGATGTCGTGCATTCGCGTTCGTTATCTTATGCATAATGAGCATAATTCTAATAAATCAAAGTTCTGTGTAAAAATTGAGTAATTTCATTTCCAATCGTTCAAAGAAAATAACAATAAAATAAAATAAAACTAATGACCTTAGAAACTATGTTTTTTTTTATTTATTACTCATTATTGTTCGTCCGTCGTAGGTCTGTAAACTGTATTGTACACTGAAGGTAAATGGTACTGTAGGTACTTTAGTTCGGCGTCGTCGCTCGTCGGCTTGATATAAAATTACATTCTTGATTTCATTGACACGCGCTATGATTTGCGCGCGGAATTTCTTGTGTTGTGAATTTATTTTTGTATGCTATGCATTTTAATTGATTCAAATTGCAATGTTTCTCTAGTATGCATTTGAGACTATATTGTAAATTGTAATAATTGATCGTGGGTATAGTAATTAATTATTCTAATAACGCAATTAGATAGTAATATATGTATTTTCGGTGGGATTCAAAACAAAAAATTGGCCCGTGATTTTTATGAAATTTCACCACATTGCAAATCACATCAATCATAGTTCATACACATGTATGACGAAAGTGATTAGTATTGTGGCTAACATTGACTCATCAGTTCATCACTGAAACCAGTGATAAATCAGTACCTATATCATATTGTGTTTGAATATTTTTAAACAATGATATAAGTATACAATTATTATAAATCGGTAAACTATCAAAGTAATCACAAACTTGCAAACATTGGTAAAATGTCCAGTAGTTTATGAGCCTATTCATTACAATCAAACAAACAAACAAAGTTTTCCTCTTTACAATATTAGTGTAGACAAACACTATGAATACGATCACGAATGCAAATTCGGGGATTTTCTAATTATTGCTAAATAATAATTGAATTCGTTTTGAAATACTCTATAATTTTTAGTGTATAAATAGACATTTATAATGTGGTGCTCATTTTTTTTGTACTGCTAACGCTATTGTAGGTACCTATTTTCGTTGTTTTATTTCAAGTGAACACGGCCATACAATTTTGTCACGAGCCGCCTATGATTGTAGGTACTTTTGTTAGGCTCCTTCGTCGTCCGCGTCGGCTCGAAAGTTCTTGATTTCATTGTCACGCGCTATGATTTGCGCGCGGATTTTCTTGTGTTGTGAATTTATTTTTGTATTATTATTATTTTTTATTTATTTTTTTATTTTATTGATTCAAATAAAATATTTCACTAGTATGCATTTGAGACTATATTGTATTATGTATAATTTATCGTAGGTATAGTTATTCTTATAACGCAGTTATATTTTCGGTGGGACAATTTGACCCGTGATTTTTCTGAAATATCACCACGTTGCAAATCACATCAATCATACACACGTATGACGAAAGTATAGTGGCTATAATTGACTCATCAGTTCATCACTGAAACCAGTGATAAATCAGTATATCATATTTTATTGTGTTTGAATATTTTTTAAACAACGATATATACAATATTATTATAAATCGGTAAACTACCAAAGTACTTCCGAATTTTCAGACAGACAAACAAGTAGTTTGAACACGCAGTTTTCTTATACTAGTAGCAAAAATCAAAACCATAATATTATGTTTACCTACTATATTTTACTAAAAGTCGAGACGTGCGTCGAAATCGTAAATAATAATATGTTTTTCACCTTCCTGGTTATTTTCCCATAGTAAATAGTGTTTTAGGTTTGTTGTTGTAGGTAGGAATAATAATAATTATTCTTACATGTTGGTTATGAAATGTATATTGAAATAATTTACTTTTACAAATCATTAGTGATATAAGTTTTGAGTGAAAATGCTTGGATCAGCATAATATCATATGGTACTTCAAATACATGTTTTGATAAAAAAAACAATAGTGTAATAAAATAAAACTGCGTTTTATTGTAATCAATGTTGACAATTTTAAATTCCAAAATTATTGATCAATAAAATAGTTTACACCAACAAATATAACTTTTATTTTTATAACAATCGTTCATAATATAAACCGTAGCAGGTGGCGTTTTGAAGTTCTGTCTACTCATACAGAAAAATGGAAAACTTGTTTTTTTTGTAAACAATTTATTACTCATGTTGTTTGGCAACTCGAAGCGTGGTCGTCCGTCGTAGGTACTTTTGTTCGGCGTCGCGTCGTCGTCCGCGTGACCGCGTCGGCTTGATATAAAACATTCTTGATTTCATTGACACGCGCTATGATTTGCGCGCGGAATTTCTTGTGTTGTGAATTTATTTTTGTATGCTATGCATTTTAATTGAATCAAATTGCAATATTTCTCTAGTATGCATTTGAGACTATATTGTAATAATTGATCGTGGGTAGGTATAGTAATTAATTATTCTAATAACGCAATTATATTTTCGGTGGGATTCAAAACAAAAAATTGGCCCGTGATTTTTATGAAATTTCACCACATTGCAAATTATATATTATACAATTACAATTACAATTATTATAAATCGGTAAACTATCAAAGTAATTACAAACTTGCAAAATATGCTTTTCCGAATTTTCAGACAGACACACAATTTTATTAGTTTGTTTTAGCAAAGTAGGTACCTATACCTATACGCTTACGTCGCGCGTCGCGTCGTCGAAAACGGTGCGCCCAGAAACAAACATACCTAATTCAGTTACAATCCTTTTTTTGTTCCGTAATTTATTGTATTTATTCTAATACGATTTTTTTTATTCGTCGGCCAGTTCTACTAGGTATAAAAAGATAAAATTGAAATATAATTATTGTAGCGACAGCCATATTATGTTACTATGTTTTCGTAAATATGTTTTTCACCTTCCTGGTTATTTTCACATAATCTTATCTTATATATAAAAATGAATCGCAAAATGTGTTGGTAAGCGCATAACTCGAGAACGGCTGAACCGATTTCGATCATTCTTTTTTATTATATTCCTTGAAGTACGAGGATGGTTTTTATGTAGAGAAAACGTAAATATTATGTACCACGGGCGAAGCCGGGGCGGACCGCTAGTATATATATATAAATGAATCGCAAAATGTGTTGGTAAGCGCATAACTCGAGAACGGCTGAACCGATTTCGATAATTCTTTTTTTATTATATTCCTTGAAGTACGAGGATGGTTCTTATGTAGAGAAAACGTAAACATGTACCACGGGCGAAGCCGGGGCGGACCGCTAGTCTAATATAAAAATGAATCGCAAAATGTGTTGGTAAGCGCATAACTCGAGAACGGCTGAACCGATTTCGATAATTCTTTTTTTATTATATCCCTTGAAGTACGAGGATGGTTCTTATAGCTAGAGAGCTAGTTAGTTTAGTTTTAGTGCAGTGGCAGTGTAAATGTTGTTGTTGAGGTTATGTAAATTTAACACTTTAGTTAACTACCAAGATATAAAGAAATGAGGATAGGACACAATAACTATTGGTTGAGGTATTTATAAACTCATAATATACTTTTAAAAAAATCACGTTTTAATAAATTTCTAGAATTAAATTAGAACAGCTGATTCAAAATAGCCTAAAAAATCTTAATAATAATAATTACGCTTCACAGCAAGAAGAAATGTACCATATGTACCCGCACAAAGTCGATATTGTGTTGCCTACCGTTCGACTCAATGGCTAGGGTTGTAACTACCTTTAATAATTATTACCAAACTAATAAACCGAGTGATGCGAAATAACCATAATTCTTTTAGAGTTTGATAAAATGATCAGGCAGGTATTTTCTTTAATCCTCTGAATTCTCGGTTACTAAATTGTATCGTTGAAATTATTCTTAATCGCGTAAATTTAATAAATAATCATATGGAAAACACTTTTCATTTGTTTTTTTACTTTCACGCCCAACTACTATACAATAATTACGTTGTTTCGGTATTTTGACGAGAAAACGCAGGAAACATCCGTTGTATCATTTTAGATAGATTGTATATTTTGTATCTGTAGAATTGAAATCAAAGCTATGTATATGTTGTCTCCATTCTTTTCTTATCGGATTGTTGATCCCAATGCGAATGCGTCACTTAAATTTTATAAAAGACAATTAAGAACATCAAAAATAAAGTGATACGTAAATATTTCACAGTGCAATATATTATGTAATTAATAATAATTATATATTTATGAAAAAATAATTACATCAGATTTAATAATAGCAATTGTTTTGAATGTACATAATATGAATAAATGATTACATCATAATAGTAATAATCACAATTGTTTTATTTCCCATTTGTTGCAACCCTAGCATATTTTCATGTAGCAGCAGAAGTACCTACACTGGCGGCGCGGCGGCATCGTGCGACATCAAAGGCATTGCCTTACTAGGTAAGTTTATAATGACTCATTTCTTTTATTATATAATTTACGTTTTACTTTTACAGAATCCGATTCAATGGATTATGAAGACGAGTCACACAACGCCATACGATAGTGATGATGAATGAACATTTCAATAAATGCATGCGTGTTTTTTTATGTTGTTTTGTAATTGTTAATTGTTTCTTAAATAAAGAAATAAACTAAATATTTAAATGATGATTTGTTATTTGCAACACAACTTTATATTTGAGATTCTTTACAAATGTATATTTAGTTTTGTATCATCAAATTTATAAATTTTATTCCATAGTTTTCAAAATTAAATGTAAATGACCATAAAAACATTAATAAAGTAAATCATTGATGTAAGGTCAGGGAACGTAATACATATATACATCTGACCATGTAGAAGCTAAGTCTTGTTGACTGCTGAAGTCTGTAAAGTTTTGTTGTCTGCTGAAGTCTGTACGCAATGAAAATGTCTGCCGTTTCGAAAATAAGTTTTTAAGACCCTAATAAATAAAATATATGTATATATAATGGCAGATCTGGTCAAATACTTTCAAAATTATATTTTTTTCAGCACTTTCATAAGTGTCTGCCAGAATGTTATCCGCGTGATAATGGTCTGCCATTGTTATTTTCCGATAGTAATAATAATCTATTTTCAAATATCAAAATGGCAGACGTGGTCAAATGGTTTCAAAGTTCGCCAAAAATTTCCACCTGTCTTACCTAAGCGCGCGCCCCGTCCACCACTCTGGGCTTAGTGACTCCTCATCTCATGTATAGTAGGTATAGGGGAATCAACACACAAAAATCCAGGTCTGGTCAAATACATACAGGTAGCTTTGCGCTAGCTCTCTAGCTATTACTTCTTATGGAGAGAAAACGTAAACATGTACCACGGGCGAAGCCGGGGCGGACCGCTAGTAAATAATAAAATAATAAATAGTGTATTAGATTTGTTATTGTATCTTGTATAGATACCTACGAATAATTATTCTTACGTCTTGTTGGGAAATGTTCAAATACCTACCTATTGAAATAATTTACTGTTACAAATCATTAGTGTTATTAGTTTTGAGTGAATAGGCATGGATCAGAAATTCAGAATATAATATGCTACTAACTACTCAAATACATACATGTTTACACAACAAACACCACTGACCTCTATAACTATAAGTTATAGAGGTCAGTGACCGTCAGTGACAAACACTATGGATACCTACGCTCGCGAATGCAAATTCGGTGATTTACTAATTATTGATACCTAGTCATTGAATTCGTTTTGAAATAGCCTGTACTTTGTAATTTTTAGTGTTATAGACATTTATAAAATGTGGTGCTCATTTTTTTGTAATAAATCATCCCGAACGCTATTGTATTTTCGTTGTTTTATTTCAAGTGAACACCTATACAATTTTGTCACGAGCCGCCTCTGGCCTCTGGGTGAAATAAACAAGTCAAATGATTTTTGTTCTAATTGTATTTTGGTAGTAGTTTGTTTAGAATTTACATTACCATTGTTTAATTTTTATT
Organism: Colias eurytheme; assembly: GCF_061535395.1. Taxonomy (NCBI): domain Eukaryota; kingdom Metazoa; phylum Arthropoda; class Insecta; order Lepidoptera; family Pieridae; genus Colias; species Colias eurytheme. The sequence continues at coordinate 2,086,007 of NC_142999.1, read as the reverse complement.
TTGTATTTGCAGTAAAATAAAAAGATGAAAAACTTCATTAGGTATATTGTACGACACCTCACTCTGAATCGCGCTAGCGAAATTTTTTCGTTACAGAGCACATATACAACTTTCGGACAATCTTCATTGAGGCCGGCCGGCAAATCGAGTATGTCGAGAAACTTCACTTATTCGATGGAGGTATTCTACCTTCCTTCCTCCACAGTTGTGGGACCCCGACGTGCATTGAACACGCAGCTTTCTGATACTAGTAGCTAAAATCAAAACCACAGATATGTCTGTGATCAAAACCATAATAATATTTTTATTTTTTACCTATTATTTTACTAAAAGTCGAGTGCATCGAAATCGTAAATATGTTTTTCACCTTCCTGGTTTTTTTTCCATAGTAAATAATGTTTTTGATTTGTTGTTGTATGAATAATTATTCTTACTTGTTGGTTATGAAATGTATTTTGAAATAATTTACTTTTACAAATCATTAGTGATATTAGTTTTGAGTGAAAATGCTTGGATCAGCATAATATCATATTTGCTACTTCAAATATATGTTTTGATAAAAAAAAACAATAGTGTAATGTAGGTAATAAAATAAAACTGCGTTTTATTGTAGGTAATCAATTTTGACATTATTTATTTCCCAAAATTACAATAAAATAGTTTACGCCAACAAATATAACTTTTATTTTTATAACAATCCTACTTCCTACTAATGCGAAAGTTTGTGAGGATGTGTATGTGTGTGTTTCACGCAAATACTACTGAACCGATTACAATGAAATTTAGCACACATATAGAACGTAACTTGGACACATTGAATAGGTTTTATCCCGGAAACCCCACGGGAACGGGAACTATACGGGTTTTTTTTTTAAAATGCGGGCGGAAAGCTAATCGTTCATAATAATATAAACCGTAGCAGGTGGCGTTTTGAAGTTTTGTCTACCCATACAGAAAAATGAAAACCACAGGAGATTGCCCAAGTGACTATGGCACTTGGTATCGCAATCAAACTTATTGTGTCAAGATGAAATATAGCTCAATTTAAAGCTTGATGTTAGTACTTTTAGATATGATTAAAGTTTTTATGTAAATAAGCCGCAGTTCGCGACAATAAAAATAAAACAATAGTTTTATTCAACACTTCAAAAAACTACTTAATCGAGTTTAAACTAACGATGAACGTTAAGTTTTACATTTATTACATAGGTAATATTTTAATTTACAAGACAAATGTGAAAAGTAAATCGTAATTTAAACATTATTTCAAAATAACATCGAACAATGCGTCGAACACATTCATTTGACATTTCAAATAGAAACTATGACATATGACGTTTGCAAGAGAGATAGATATAGGTATGTGTCAAAACAAAACTTTTACTTTTATTTCTATTTATTCGGTATAATTACAACTTAATAGTGATAAATATGATCATTATAAATACAAATAGGAATTAACAATATCACGAACACGTGACACTACTAGTATTTTACCGATTCCATACGTAGTCATACATGTTTCAAAAGAAAAACTTTTACTTTTACTATTATTTCAATTTATCCGGTTTAATTAAGACTTAATATTGATACATATGATCATTATAAATACAAATAGGAATTAACAATATAACGAATACGTGGCACAACTAAAATTTTACCGATACCACCCGTGGTCATTCTCCTTTGTGGGTCATTTGTAACAGGATGGCGGTTCTACAGCGAAAAAAGAAAAATGATGGTCAGAACGCTGATACCGGATACCTTAAGATACTGTAATATAAAATATTACTAGATTAGATAAAATATTATAGGTAGTATCTTCACCGTGTGTGACGCGCTTTACATTCACGCCATCTAGAGTTAAATCTTTATCATTTTTGTATACGTCTGTGTGTGTAAACGACCCTGTATGCAATGACAGATGTTAAAACGCATAATTTTACCGAATTGGGTGGATTTTAAGGCAATGATATAACATATTTCAATAAAATATAATATTCAGTAACCGCCATGACTATTCCTAGGTTTGATGACTATTCCAATTACGCAAAAACTCAAATAAACTAGAAATGTAGAATTCAGCGCCATCTAGCGGGATATTGGCTGGGAACAGATCGTTGCAATCACCTTAAATCTTTCTGTAATGGGCAAGTAAAACAATAGCGAGTCGGTTCTGGCACTCGCTGTATTTAAGTGTTTAGTCAATACTCCTTTATGTAATGCTAATGCATGATTTCGCTTTACCTGTGTTGATTAATTGAGAAAACATAGTTCATAAAAAAAGAATAAAAAAACAAATCGAGAACTGCCATTATTGTGCACATTGGTTAAAAAAGATAGATCATGATTTTTGTGAGTTTAAATTTTAAAGCATTAATTTTTTAAATACGGTAAGTAAGTAGATTTTTAATAAAAATAATTTTAATTCATTGAGATATACATATGGAGACGACACCGCCTACATCACTTATGTTCCGCTCAACATACGCCATATATATATTTTTAATTGTTTTAAAGTGAAACACATCAAATATGCCTTCGTGTGTCTTACGATATTGCACAAATAATACAATTAATACGGAAAAGTGCAAAGGAATAACTTTCATCGGTAAGTACCTAACTAGATAATAATTTTTAAAACTTAGAGCAAAAAAATGGCACGCAGATTTTGTTCGTGATGTCTCCTCCATACGTAGTAATACTATCTCAATGTTTTAATTATAATTTATACCTTTCCCACAATCCTGACACAGATACGACTTGACCCCGCTATGCCGCTTCATGTGTATCGCCAGTTGACCGCTTTGAACGAAACTCTTGAAGCAAATGTTGCAATTAAATAGCCTTTCACCTGGAAAATTGAATTTTTTAAGTGAAAACTTCTTTAGCGGCGTTGAGCACTTTTTCTGTAATGGGTATAAAATCTTATACTCGCGTCAGGACACGTGACTTGATCGAAAAAGCGTAAGACGGATACCATTCCAAAATATCAAACATGCTCAACGTTAATAATCAAGTTTTCACTTCTGCCGGCACTCCTGGAGTGCAACCCGTCTTTTTTATTTATTTTTTGACAAAACTAGTGTTTTTCTGTATAACGCTTAATTAATCATTAAATTTATAATGCTTAATAATTTTTTGTATATTTACCAAAGAGCAAACAAATATTTGTGTTTATGCATTATTTTTACATTCAGTAAAAAGCTGTTACACATGCATTCATCAGCAGAATTTATTATATTCTTATTTTAATATATATTTATTTGAATCAATAAACTATTATTCAATTAAAATAGTACGATCTTCGCGGCTCGAAGGACCAAATATTTAAAAATCGCTATATACACAGAAATATGTATAATAAAAAAATTCACTAAATGATTACAAGAATACTTTTATTGTTAGCTTAACTTTCACAAAAAAATATCTTACCTTTATGCATACGTATATGATTAACAAGCGCCGTTTTTTTTCTAAACTGTTTTGGACAATATTCACAATGATATGGCTTCTCACCAGTATGTATCCTTTTGTGTTGGAACAAACCGCTGTGTCCTCTGTAATAAAATAATTTGCTTTAAGTATATAACCATTAGATCGTTTTATAATACACTAGCTTTCCGCCGGCGGCTCCGCCCGCGGTTTCAAAGAAAAACTCGCATTGTTCCCGTTTCCGTGGAATTTCCGGGATAAAACGTATCCTATATTACTCGTGGTATTATATTTTAAGTTTAGCCTTACGACATTTCCTAAAGCATAGAAACGGCGAAAACACGAAATATGTATATAAAAGTAATAAACAGAACTCACTTGAAAGTCGCAGGACACTCTGTACACTTATAAGGCCTTAAGTCCGTGTGGCATATTTTGTGCGAGTTCAAATTACTTTTGGAGCTTAGTATTTTGCCGCAGATATCACATTGATGCGGAAGCTTGCTGTGTGCTACCGTTGTTTCATCTTGAGAAAAAAAAAAAAAAAAAAGAAACTTTACTATGCTAGTATACAGGGTGTACCAAAAAGTAGTGATGAACGGAAGCTGAGAGGTAGAGGACCTAGAGGGCTATCCGAATCACCCCCATGTATGTAATGCGATTTTTCGTATTTTCGGAGTTATGACGATTTTTTTCAATTTTTCACCTATCGCCGAGTACGATGATATTTTCACTCATGCTGACGTCAATGATTGCGGAAGATGCTTGATTTTTTTTGTGTGCTAAGCTGAAAGATAGGCCAATTCAGTATGGTAACATTTACTATCGTTAGATCTTTGAATGGAATAAAAAAGAGAATGAAATGGCAAGAAAGATAAAATTACCCAGTATGTTCACCACTTCAAGGGCCCGTAAAAAAATAAAATCACATAAAAAAAGTTTTCCGTTTGACTTTTTAAAACTTGCTCTATCTATCAGATAGCTACCCTGAAAATTTCATTTTATTATTCAGAAGGCTTCAATCGAAAAATTTGAATCTAAATGTGGTAAGTGCAAAAATTGAATTAACATGATGATCATTAAAACCAATAAATAGGTGTTTAATTACCAGAAATTTTTAAAATAACCCCGCTGTTGCTCAATGCAAGTGCGACATCACCGTAAAAAGTAGTCTTTTAAATGTCTGAATGCCCTTTTATCATTTTTAATGGTTTCTTCTGCTACTATGAATTTCCGGGTTATTTCGTCCAAATTGTGGCAGTCTCTCGTCTTTGTAGTATCCCCACGGAAAATAATCAATAGGGTTTATGTCCGGGGACCGTGCAGGCCAGGCTAAAGGGCCAAGATACCCTGAAAGATGGATTGGTCGTTGCAGCCTGCGCATGCGACGGTGAAGCCTGCCTTAAAGCCTGGCCTCCACGGTCCCTCGACCTAAACCCCATTGATTTGTTTCAATGGGAATATTAAAAAGACTTCGGCTACTTGAGAGAATGCCACAATTTAGACGAAATAACCCGGAAATTCATAGTAACAGAAGAAACCATTAAAAATGATAAAAGGGCATTCAGACATTTAAAAGACAACTTTTTACGGTGATGTCGCACTTGCATTGAGCAACAGCGGGGTTATTTTAAAAATTTCTGGTAATTAAACACCTATTTATTGGTTTTAATGATCATCATGTTAATTCAATTTTTGCACTTACCACATTTAGATTCAAATTTTTCGATTGAAGCCTTCTGAATAATAAAATGAAATTTTCAGGGTAGCTATCTGATAGATAGAGCAAGTTTTTAAAAGTCAAACGGAAATTTTTTTTTATGTGATTTTATTTTTTTACGGGCCCTTGAAGTGGTGAACATACTGGGTAATTTTATCTTTCTTGCCATTTAATTATTTTTTTTATTCCATTCAAAGATCTAACGATAGTAAATGTTACCATACTGAATTGGCCTATCTTTCAGCTTAGCACACAAAAAAAAATCAAGCATCTTCCGCAATCATTGACGTCAGCATGAGTGAAAATATCATCGTACTCGGCGATAGGTGAAAAATTGAAAAAATCGTCATAACTCCGAAAATACGAAAAATCGCATAACATACATGGGGGTGATTCGGATAGCCCTCTAGGTCCTCTACCTCTCAGCTTCCGTTCATCACTACTTTTTGGTACACCCTGTATAGTACCTAACTTGGCAAGTGGGTGTGAAAGGGATAAAAAAACATACAGGCGTCATTCAAGGTCATATTTTCTTGTTACAAGTTAATGTTCATACTGAAATCTCCAGTGTATTAGATATAATAAGCTTCTTGGATTTAACTCAAGAACTCAATTGATTTTAATAATTCAATTTATAAAAGAAAAAAGAACTAGTCCCACCTTTTTTCTTGCGCCCTCTTTTTTTCTTTGTTATTACCTCGCCATTTGTTTCTGGAAACAAATGTAATGTCATGCTTCAGTTTCAAGATGTGATTAATTTTTATGAAAACTTGATAAAAAAAGTTCAGTTCAAACTTTAAAATGAAATAGAAGGAATACTTAAGAGGAAATAATAAGAAAGTATTTTATATATTTTTTTTATATTAGTCAAAATTTTCATTTAATAAGAATTTAACAGCATACCTTTTATGTAAACAGAAAAACATTTAAACATTTTATAGCACATTGTAACTACATACACACAATATATTATTCTCGTCATGGTTTCATTGTATATTTTTATCACACGTATTTATATATTTATTAACACAATATGTTTATTTATTTAAAAATAGATATTACTATTTATTATTCTATTTATTTTTATCTATTTATTTATTTATTATATTGAATCTTAGAATTAGATATCACTGTATAATTAGGTGTCGCTGAAAATCAGCTCTACAATGAAGGCCTGTGCTTTTCATTGTAAAATGCTGAGCGGCAATCCTTTTAGCACTTAGGTTTTTAGAATAAGTAGATTGTAAGTACTTAAATTGTTAATTTTAATATTGCCTATCTGCTAATAAAAAGTTTTATTATTATTATTTTTTTTTATGTAATTAAAGAAAATAATAACGCTTTGGACCAATGACTCTATTATACTAGTAGACGCGGCATACACCAACATCATTGCACTAAAAAACAGCGTAATTAATACATACCTACTTACTAACGCATTATCACCAATACAGTTGTTCTCTCTTTCACTCTCACGCACGAGACATAATGCATGTCTCACTCATGTACTTCGTAATAACAACTGCCGATTAAAATATAAAAAGAACGTCCAGCCACGACGCTAAATGGTGCGTGACTAAGTGAAACTCGGGCACTTAGCTGAGTTTTTTCTTGCCAAAATAGAGAGCGGGTAACGTATCTAGCTTTTTTATATATCATAGCTTTTGACTATTAAAAATGTATGGACTACAACGGAAATTTCCAGCATATTTGTATGCCATATGGTGGAAAATGAGAAAATATGAGATACAGATCAAACCTTTTGTGATCATGTTTTATAAAAACTTGGAATCAATGTACAAAAGTAATATATACATAAAATAATAAAAAATCACAAACCTTCAGCTTCTGGTGCAGTTTTGAACTGTATAAGTAAATTTTCATCATCATCATTCCAAGTATCGTTTTCATTATTGTCGTTGTAACCAGGTTCTGAAATTAATATAGTTTTATGAAGTACATAATTTTTAGTGGAAATTTTTTATGGCAAAATTATGGTTTTCTGATAAAACATTACTAGTTGCTCTGCACAGTTTCACCCCCGTGGCTCTACTCCTGTTGGCCGTAAAGTAAAGATAGCCTATAACCTTCCTCAATACTGGGCTATCTAACACCGAAACAATTTTTCAAATCGGACCAGTAGTTTCCGAGATTAACGTGTTCAAACAAACAAACTCTTCACCTATATAATATTAGTATAGATTCAAACAAGTTTACCTGACTTTATATCCTCATCAACAGCTTTTTCTTCTTTTAACAATAATTCTATAGATTTGTCCTTTAAGTCTTCTATTTCATCTTTAACACTGTCACATAGATCTTGTATTTTGTTTTTTATTTCAAAGCATTTTTCTTTCTCTATCGTAATTATTGTATCATTACTTTCTAAAAGGTTCCTTAATTTCTTCTCACTCTCTACACATTGTAAATTGAAAATATATGTTTTCTTCAACTGCCTACAGCAATTTTTACACATGAGCCGTGGCAAACCGTCCTCTTCATCAGGCTGCAATATTATGGAAAATTAATAAAGAATTTCATTTTCTGCTATTAAATTTGATAAAAACTTAAAATTTACCTTTATTTTTGTACAATCCGACAGCATTTCACAGTATAATATTTTCGCGTAATAACAAGTGAAAATATTAAAAGTTACTGGGCATCGTTCAAGACATATTCTACATATGTCCTGAAAGTCTGTTGTGCCAATTTTCATATTTTATTCAATAAGAACTGGTATGAAAATTTGGTGTATTAATATTAAAGCTTAATGTTTGAGTATTTTTATTTACTGTACTGTTTTAAAACAATATTGTTATTTGAAGCAATTCAAAGACGATATTTGATACCTTGTTATGACATTGACATTTGTCAACATGTTCACATGTTCACAGAGCATAATATGAAATGAACATGTCATAAAACAATCAAAATTGAAATTATATTTTGCATTTTTTATACTTATATAATCACTTTTTTGTAATTACTTCTTAATTTTCATCATTTATGTTGTTGTGTATGTTGTAAATTTGGATTATTATAAAATTCGATCAGTTTATTGAGCTGGCAGCACGGGGTCACTTCGATTAAAATGGCTGACTTTTTGGCGGGAAGTCAAACTAAGCTGGATGTTTAATTTTTTCTGCGATTAAATTTTTCAACATTTTGTATAAATAGTAAATACTGTAAATAATTGTTCCTTTAGTTAATTAATACACACCAAAATATATATTTGAAATATTATGGGAGTCGATTCGGTGACGAAAGCCCCGTCAAAAAGACACTAAAAAAAGAAAATTGACTACGACGAAGAAAGATCTCGATTTCAAAAATTATTTTTACCAAACCAAATTATACGAGACAGTTCCCAGATAATCAAAGCACAGACTGTATAGTACCTATACGTAGAATCTCTCGACAGTGAAAAAATTGGTAATAAAAATCCAATAGCGCTTACTAAACTTTTCACTGAGCATGTTAAAGGTATTGCTGGTGTGCACAGAGTCAATGCTTTTAAACTTGGTGTTACATTTAAAAAAACAGTATCTAAAATGGAGAAATTTCTTTTAAAAAATAAATTAAAAGCATTTGTGTCGTCGCACTTAACAGAATCCACTAGGGTCATTCGACATGTCCCCACAGATTTAACAAGATATACAAGATTATCACTTGTGATGCGGAAGTGATTTCAATAAAACGATTCCAGAGAAAAGTAAATGGAAAACTGACACCATTAGGTACTATTGCAGTAACCTTTGCGACTACGACACTGCCGCAATATGCTTATAAACAAATGTTCAGATACCCATTCCAGTTGTACATCCCACCCCTGCTACAATGTTATAAATGCCTTAAGTTTTATCATTCAGCAAAAGCTTGCAGAGGTACACAAATGTGCTCTTCATGTGCTGGACAGCACTCATACAAGGAATGCGATGTTGAAGGAATTATATGCAGCAACTGCAGCGGTCATCACTTACTTTACAATCTCAATCGCCTGTAAGAGTCCGTCAGCCTTGTATACAAGTAGCATTTTTATATTGATACTTTACGTGGTATTCTGTTATTATTAATAATTGTTATTGTTCACTTTTTGTCGCTGTTGTTTGCTAACTTTCCTTAGTTAATTTTTGGCGAAATGCCGAAATAACTAATTTTGGTCCTTTATTCAAATCGAATTCATTTCCATATAAAATATTATCGATTATCGGAAACAATCGATACGATTTCAGTAAAGGCAATCTCTACACGTGTCAACAAACGATATGTCACAGGAATCATCTTAGGGGAAAAGCACAGGGAAAAGGCTTGGGAAAAGGACTATAATTACCACAGATCACAGATAATTACAGTACTCCAAAAGGCAAAATTAATAATGCGCATGCAGATCTTCGCTAATTATCGTATTTCCAGAAACACCCGAATCACCCCGAATCATTGAATTGTAAGTGCCCGAAACAATGTATGTACTTGCATCTTGCACCTTGTTCAAAAGAAATAGGAGTTAATTCAGAGTCATACACAATCGAAAACAATATAGGCGATAGGTGACGGTAGCCTGTCAGTCAAAAAATTCTTAAATTCGTCAGTCGTCTTTATATATAGGTGGTGACCGCACGTATTATCTCTGTATGAAATTATAAAGAGCTGCTGTTACATCCCCTTCTTAGTTTTGTTTCAAAGTTGAATTTTCTGATAAAATGATTATTTACACAGGTAGCAGATAGCAGTGGGGAAAGTGTAAATTAATAAGAGCATAATGAAAGTTCTGATCATTCTACGATATCAGAAATAGAAATAATCCCTGATTCTGTAAATCCTTTGGACTGAGATTTTAATGATTAGATTTCTACAATTTAAATGAAAACCAGTGTTTGAAAATCATTTTCATTTATTTAAATATAAACTTTGTCTTATTTTAATCTTCCATGCATCCATGATTACGCCAGCTTCAGTAAGACACTTTAATAGTTGTAAGTATAGAATTTTCTGAGTAAATCAATACAACAAATATATATTCGCAATCGTATGGCTTATCCTCGCTATTAACTTACATTTAATTATCGGAACAAACTTCGATACTTATTTCTTTCACCATAAAATCACAATAAAATAAAACTCATAATTTTATTGGTCTAAGATCCGAATATAGGTCGACCTGTACCGGCGTGATAATAGAATGAGACCAATTTTATAATAAATGTAGTCTATTAAAAAATCTATTAAAGATGGGTTTACTGAAAAAATCCTGGACAGGATATTTTTAGTTAATTATTAAAAGTCTGTGGAAGTAATATTTTATAGTAATCCGACGGTGGTAAAGGCGCGTTCGGTTTCGCGTGGGCTTTTCTAAAATGTCGACCTAAATGGCCCCCTTGCGTGAATTTTCTATCGCATATTTTGCATTGGTATCTTTTTTCGCATTTTTTTTTTGTATGTACTATTTTATGTAGTTTTAGTTCTGAAGAAGTGTAGAATGTCTTTCCACACTCGCAGGCATAGTCCTTTTGCCCGTGACGTTTTACGTGAACGTTGTAGGAACTGTGCGTTATGAAACCGCGGTGGCAGTATTTACAATTATATCTGGAAAGAGGCAAATATTTTTATATAATACGTATCTTTACATAAGTAGATAGTAGTAGTAAATAGAGTCAGGTAATTAATACTTTATGTTATATGCTGGTCGATTGAATTTTAGAATTAAATCATAAGAATTTTAAGGGAAATCTACTTCTTTAGGGTACAGTTTTGACCTGTCTTCTAATATAATAATAAGATAATTTATAACCAATTTTATCACATACCATTCATTTTTTATGTACTTAGAGATAAAAACTTAATATAAAATCCATGGACGTATAAAAAAAGACGGACGGTATATCGCCTAAACATTGAGTGAAGCCTAGTAATGGCGGCGAAACATCCATGTGTGTGTGCCATGTTGCCATGGCAACAGCTGTCCTGATGACAATGGCGGCTGTATTTTTTTCTATAAATTTTGCCGTAATAATTTTGTCATTAAAACATAAAATAAATAACTTGCTTCCCTGTGGAATGTAATCCCTTATGTTTTGTTATTTAAAATTGTACTGTTGCGACACCATTTAACCACGCAAGACGGCATTTTAAATATTTTTTGTGAAACAGTGACGCAGTTAATCAGTCGGTAGTTCACGACGTAATGGCGGCCGACTAGCTTACTATGGTGAGAGTGTGTGCGTGTTTATTGTCTTTACACGATCGCTAGCTTACTGTGGTGGCTTCACGTTGTTTGTTCGTAATACGGCGTCCGTCTTTTTTTATACGTCCATGATAAAATCATTCTTGTTGTTAAGTTGTTATAAGAAAATAAATATTTACCTAACTTCTTTTTTATGTATTCGTACATGGATGGACAAATAGCTAGCAGTGGCAAATGTCTTTTCACAGAGATGACAAGAATATGGCTTCTCTCTATTGTGTACTCTTTGATGCACATTGAGCTCCGCTTTTATTGGGAATCCTGCAATAATATCAGTTTTACATCATTGTTTGTGTAACTTGTAAGTACGGTAGATTTTTATGAAAAGTAAATCATTCTTATTTTAATTATAATATTATATACCTTTCCCACATTCCTGGCACAGATACGGCTGGATCCCGGTATGCCGTTTAATGTGTATCGCCAGATGAGCGCTTTGAGAGAATCTCTTGAAGCAAATATTGCAATTGTATGGCTTTTCACCTGAAAATGTTATATTTAATAGTTTTAGAGGATATTATTAATATTACTTTCTGCTTTATTAATAAACTTTACTAGATAACACAATATTTTCTCGATAAAGGGACTATCCAAACAAGAATATTTTCTTTTAATTTGAAAAAAATCCGACTCGAAGGACCAAATATTTACAAATTGCTACAAAAACAGAATTAATATAATTTCACTGAGCCATTACATTAATACTTTAAATACTTTAAAATTTAAATGCTTAATTAATTAAACAAACACAGCTTAACTTACAAAAAAATATATCATACCTGTATGCATACGTATATGATTAACAAGTGCTCTTTTTTTTCTAAACTGTTTCGGACAATATTCACAATGATATGGTTTCTCGCCAGTATGTAAACTTTTGTGTTGGAACAAACCGCTGTATCCTCTGTAATAAAAAATATATATTTCAAGACACTGATGAACAAAAGACGATTTTTGGCTTTCAAAGACTTTTTTTATGTCTGAACACCGTTGCATAAAACATTTATTGAAATAAGGACTTTACTTCGTGGTAGTAAAGCTCAAAGTCTATTTATCGTGTATGCAGGTTTTTGCTTTGACACTTTTTGAACGTGAGTGTGAAAGCAGAATAAATAATAAATATTTCAGGACAAATAATTTCACTCACGGCACGATCTGATCCCATACTAAGCTTTAGCTTGTGTTATGGAAACCAGATGGCTGATAAACATACATATACATATATAATTTTAAATAAATTATACTTATATAGATAATTAACACCCAGACACAGAGCAAACATCTATGTTCATCACACAAATATTTGCCCCGGGTGGGAATCGAACCCACAACCTCTGGCTTGGACGGCAGGGCCACTTCCAACCAAGCCAACCGGTCAGTCAGAATGAAAGAATGACTTTATAATTGTGATAGTGCAGTGAATCGGCCACTTGGTGACAACTTAAAATCTTAATTATAATATAAATAAAATATAATTATTAGTTACGATTGGATAGCATATTTATCATTAAAGTAATATCCTCCATAATAACCTTATGTAGGTAAGGTTAAGGTAGGTAAGGTAAGGTCATTATACTAAACATTTCAAAAACTTAAAAAAATGTATACTAATCACGGAAAATAAGATAAAACATAATAAACGAAACTCACTTGAAAGTCGCAGGACACTCGGTACACTTATAACGCCTGATGTCCGTGTGAGTTATTTTGTGGGTGTTCAAACTGCTTATAGAACACAGTATCTTGCCGCAGACTTCGCACTGGTGTGGTAACTTGCTGTACCATGTTCCATCTAAGTTGATAAAATATTGTAAGTTGCTTAATAAAATAGTTGTTATATGATAAAGAGAAGATTTTTGTTTGTTTCTTATGATTTAACTCAAGCACTTAATTGATTTTATTAATTCAATTTATGAAAGAAAAAAGAACTTGTCCTACCTTTTTTCTTGCGCTCTCTTTTTTTCTTTGTTATTACCTCGCCATTTGCTTCTGGAAACAAATGTAATGTCATGCTTCAGTTTCAAGATGTGATTAATTTTTATGGAAACTGGATAAAAAAAGTTCAGTTCAAACTTTAAAATGAAATAGAAGGAATACTTAAGAGGAAATAATAAGAAAGCACAGAATACATAATAGTAGCTAAACGCTACAGAATGTCCGTTCTGTAGCGTTTAGCTCTCCGCCTCCCGCCAAAATTAAACACTTACCTCACCCCGCACGATCAGGCTAAAAATGGTCCACATTTTCTACAGGGACGATAGGGCGTATTCAGAAAGAAAGCTTGAAACTTATAAGCGCTTATCGGCGATTATAAGCGCTGGTAACCCGCGCAGGAAAATATATGAACATGCGCTTATAAGCGCTGATCGGCGCCGACAAGTTCCAACAAGTTTCAACAAACTTGTCGGCGCCGATCAGCGCTTATAAGCGCATGTTCATATATTTTCCTGCGCGGGTTACCAGCGCTTATAAGCGCCGATAAGCGCTTATAAGCGCTTATAAGTTTCAAGCTTTCTTTCTGAATACGCCCATACGCAACGAAGATTGACAACATTAATCAAATTGACTTAAAGTCATTTTATTATTTTGGATTTGTGATTATCGTTTTTCGTAGAAAATGGTTAGATATTGTGCTGTTTACGGATGTAATTCATCAGAAAAACGCGAATTTTTTTTACGCTAGTCACAAATGTGCCAACCATAAAGCGTTAACACACACTTTTGCAGTCTCTACAGTGTGACTGTCAAAACGATAATTTTGTATGGAGTGTCCGGGGTGTGAAAAAAGTATGTTATATAATTAAATAAAATAATAACGCTTTTGACTGTTAAAAATGTATGGACTACAATGGAAATTTCCAGCATATTTGTATGCCATATGGTAGAAAATGAGAAAATATGAGATACAGATCAAACCTTTTGTGATCATGTTTTATAAAAACTTGGAATCTAATCAATGTACAAAAGTAATCTATACATATAAAAGAAAGTTGTGTTAGTTACTCCACTTATAACTCAAGAACGGCTGAACCGATTTAGCTGAAAATTGGCAGGGAAGTAGTATAGTGCCAGGAGAAGGACATAGGATACTAAATATGTACCACGGGCGAAGCCGGGGCCGACCACTTGTATATACATAAAATAATAAAGAATCGCAAACCTTCAGCTTCTGGTGCCGTTTTGAACTGATTAAGTAAATTATCATCATCATCATTCCAAGTGTCACTTTCCTCATTGTCGTTGTAACCAGGTTCTGAAATTAATATTGTTTTATGAAGTACATAATTTTTAGTGGAAATTTTTAACATTATGGTTTTCTCATAAGATAATAAAATATACTCAAACAAGTTTACCTGACTTTATATCCTCATCAATAGCTTTTTCTTCTTTTAACAATAATTCTACAGATTTGTCATTCAAATCTTCTATTTCATCATTCACACTATCACATAGATCTTGTATTTCGTCTTCGATTCCAATGCATTTTTCTTTCTCTTCCGTAATTATTGTATCATTACTATTTAGAAGGTTCCTTAATTTTATCTCACTCTCTACACATTGTATATTGAAATTATATGTTCTCTTCAACTGCCGAAAGCAATTTTTACAAATGAGCCGTGGCAAACCATCCTCTTTATCAGGCTGCAATATTATGGAAAATTAATGAAGAATGACATTTTCTGCTATAAAATTTGGTAAAAACTTAAAGTTTACCTTTATTTTTGTACAATCCGACAGCATTTCACAGTATAATATTTTCGCGTAATAACAAGTGAAAATATTAAAAGTTGCTCGGGATCGTTCAAGACATATTCTACATATGTCCTGAAAGTCTGTTGTGTCAATTGTCATATTTAATAAAAACTGGTATGAAAATTTGGTGTATTAATATTAAAGCATAATGTGTGAGTATTTTTATTTAGTGTGCTGTTTTAAAGTTTAAAACAATATTGAAGACTGAAGTTTGAACTTTGAACACAGAGCCACAGAGCAAGTAATATAGTACACAGAGCAAGTAAGATCGTATTCAGAAAGAAAGCTTGAAACTTATAAGCGCTTATCGGCGCTTGTCGGCGCAGGAAAATATATGAACATGACAAGCGCCGATAAGCGCTTATAAGTTTCAAGCTTTCTTTCTGAATACGCCCTATAGCAATTCAAATTGTTATGACATTGACATCTGTCAACATGTCCACAATAAGTATCATGGACTAATAGAATCAAAGGGCTTGAACTAAAATGTAGATTATTTCAAAACCGTCTTAATCCATCAGTCCTCGGAATCACAGACACAATAGAAAATCTATTGTGTCGCGCCCCGATCGGGCCTTACGGTGGTCAATGGGTTAATCATTGCCATGGAAAGAGTTGTCCGTTCAGTCCAGTCCAGCATTCATTTACATTCATCGGTTTGAATACAAGCTATTGACTTAAATGCATTGATGCAGTTAGCTAACTTGGATACATTTATTTATGTGACTACTAGATTTCCGCCCGCGGCTTCGCCCGCGTTTTCAAAGGAAAACCCGCATAGTTCCCGTTCCCGTGGATTTCCGGGATAAAACCTATCCTATGTGTTAATCCAAATTACCCTCTATATGTGTGCTAAATTTCATTGTAATCGGTTCAGTAGTTTTTACGTGAAAGAGTAACAAACATCCATACATCCATACAAACTTTCGCCTTTATAATAGTATTAAGATTTACTGAGGCTAGTTGAGCGCACTGTACTGCAGTATGTATGTACATTGTACATAGTATAGTGCTGCACTGTAGAAAAAGTTGTTCAGTTTCATTATGTTTGAAGGCTTTTTTAATTAATTGAAGAGTGAAAACCACTGTAACATCCTGTCAATGTGGATCAGAATTATTTTAGGCATGAATTTTAATTACAATTATTAACATAAGTATCTCCTAGTAAATTAAAACATGAATTGAAATATTTACCAATTTCCATATCTTTAGTTTTCTGTGCATGTGCAGAAATCGATGGTTGTTCAACAACGCCAGCTTTTTGATAATGGACAGGTACTGCTTTTCCAATAAGTCGGTTTCTCTTGATTCCTTTATGGATGACGGACTCATCAAAGTGGTCAGCACAAATGAATCTACAGTATAGTTCATCTTTGGTCAAGGAATCCAAAAATAAATTTCCTGCAAAGATTAAAGCTCAATTTTAATCAAATTATTAAATTTGTACTTACTTTTTAGTGACAAGCAGAAAGCCAGGGCTTCATGGCACAATTTTATTGGTCAGTAGGTTATTATTCTAAATTGTTATGGTTTTAACATACTTACTTACAGGGTTACTACAGGGTAACTTACAGGGTTCTTTTAATTGCCTGCCCTACCCCTAGGAGTAGGGTGCCGCAAGATAATAAACAGTTACCGTGCGCCCCCCGTGTCTTTATGTAAGTAATAGCGCAAAATAAAATAAAAATTATGGAGCTACCTTACCTGAATGTTGTATCCAGAGCGAAAGTCGTTCTTCATCGTTAACTGGAAACCGAAACACTGATACGTCTCGACTTGTTTTTTCGCATCCTACATAAACACATCTCACGTAGGACATCTTCCACACACAAGTATCACCAGTGCCGTAGTCACAGGTTGAGCATAAAACGAAGTCCAGGTACAAGCAAGGGTCAAAACGGTTGGGCGAGAAAAGGGTCTGATAGGCAAGCAGGGGTCGTAAAATAGTAGAAAAAACCAGAAAAATAAACACGAAGTCACTCTCGAACAGCGATGAACGAAGTGAAAAAACGTAGTATTTGTATTCTCTTTGGTGAAAAAGTTAAATCTGTATTCTGTCGGTCAAACCGTTATCAGTGTTGCCAACATAGCTGGCCCTAATGTCGCCGTTTCTCGTGCATGAAGTAGCCTGTGAAGTAGCCATGGAATTATATATACTAGTATGACTATAGTTCCATGGAAGTAGCCTATAGGATGGAGTATAGATAATATATCTATAGAGTGCTTAGATCATTAAGTAATGGATGGAGTACGCTGGCAAATCTTCTAACTAAACTTTCTGCTGATTTTGGTGCGGGGAGGGCAACTCACACTATTGAAACACAATCACACATTCACAAAAATAATTTGTGTCACGAAAGTCGTAAAAATTTACGACCTTTTAAGCGACGAGTTTTTAAATTCAACTCTATCCCTAATTTCATAAAGATTAAATTTGTATTTCATTCCAAGTTGTCTCGTGGGGAGTGTGGTTCAATATCGCGTTCTAAATTCAACTTTATAACTTAGATCATAAAGATTAAATTTGTATTTCTTTAAAAGATAGTCTCGTAAGGAATGCGGTTCATTATCGCGTTTTAAATTCAACTTTATCTCTTAGTACATAAAGATTAAATTTGTATATTTTCTTTCCATGATAGTCTCGTCTCTTTCTCTCTCGAAACATGACTCGATTATTTGTCTTGATCATATCGCTAAACGATACATCGACGATTATTAGAAATTGCATTTAATTAGAAATGTACGTTAAAAAATAAAAAAATATACACAAATTAAAGGTTATTCCATCTTTTTTAATATTCGACATGTTTGAATTGCTTCTGCAAGACTTGACAGTGCAAAACGGCATTTTTAGCGGAGCACTCGCAGACGTCCTTTCGATGTTTTACGAATACGCAGAGTGTTTGTAATCGATTACGCAAGTAGTTTTTATGAAAGCATAAGATTTTTCGATTCGAATAATCTTATACCTCAGCAAAAGGGGAAACGCCTGCGAGTGTTATCCATTACTTAATGATCTAAGATAGAGTGCGAACAACCAAGTGGGAACAGTAGGCACAGGTGGGAACAACACGACGTTCCCGCCGCGCGCGCTCGTAGTCGTGGTTGAGTGCTGACGAAGTGCGTTGCTCTGGATTTTTTTCATATCTAGGAATAAACATGGTGAAATGTGCAGTTATATCTTGCAAAAACGATACTAGAAAATACACAAAATTGAAATCCAGTATCACATTTCATCAGCAAGTCGATTGTTATACTTATTTTTATGAAAATAAATCTAGCATCGCGGGGGTGAAGGGGAGGTGGGAGGCGGACACGCGCAGGCTCGCTCGCGCACTTCACTGCCGCCACGTGATCTTAGTGATGTGACCTGGACCTGACCAACGCTGTACTCGATATAAAGTTTACTAGAAGAACTATATTTTAACAAATTATTTATTTAACTTTAAAATTAAAACTCTTTTTGATTCTCGTTCTGAGTAACCTAAATGGTGAAAAATCGCCTACATTGGCAACACTGACCGTCATTAGTCAAAATATTAAAATCAAGAAAGTATTATTTTACGCCGAGATTTTACGCTTCAAATCAAGAAAGTATACCAATCCATACTTCCATAAACATACTTACTTATACCTTGATATTTATTGGTCCATGCTTATATTATTACATATTATAAATTCGAAAGTAACTCTGTCTGTCTGTCTGTTACTCAATCACGCCTTAACTACTGAACCAAATCGCATGAAATTTGGTATAAAGATATTTTGATACCCGAGGAAGGACATAGGATAGGTTTTATCCTGGAAATCCCACGGGAACGGGAACTATGCGGGTTTTTCTTTGACTGCGCGGGCGATGCCGCGGGTGGAATGCTAGTATACACTAAATCAACTCATAGACAAAAAAATATTTTCACATAAATTTTTAAAACCACAGAACAGTAAAAACATATAGAAGTGCTGTAATGTCTAATTAGTATGAAAACCAGTGTCGCCAACTTTCCAGTTTTTATAATACCTATATGAATGATCTTGATATTATGTTTTCTTGTTCCTCTTCGTCTTACAAAATGAATGTAAAAAAATTGCTATTCAACATGTAAGAATGTTAATGTGTAAAGATTTTGCAAATACTTGTTTACCTCCGTTTTTATGTACGCATGATAAATATTACTTATCGATTACTTTTTCTTGTCGCTTTTACTGCTGAGTGTTGGCAAAAATAATAACATATGTTCCCAGTGAAAACACTATAAGGAGGCATTTTCATGTATCTTTAGTTAATAAGATTTTTTGTTTTATATATCTCTGTCTTTGTCTCTGTATGTTTTCCAATAAAGAAAATAAATAAATAAACCCACACATTTAAACCGATAGTTATACAGTACACTACAAGTAAACTATGCCTTTGATTGGACAGCTTAATTTGAGTAAAAACTGACTTAGGTTATAAATTCAGCATTTCAATATGTACCCTAACGCACCATGTTACGGTTTATTTTAGTATAACATCCCTAGGTATATTAGCTGTTTTGTTTCTCATTGTACAGAAATTCCAAATTCGAAAACATTCAGCTACTCCACAACAGAGGGCGTTAGTTTTCGATAGATATAAATTTGAAACGCAGCACATAGAGATAAGGTTGAAATTTGTGTCACTCAACATTAATGACATTAACTTGATATTTATCTGATGCTATGCTCTGAGGGATGTCAGCCTTGTTATCGATAATTCACAAATAAATATTTTTTGTGTATTTTTTTTTCTTTCTTTTATATGAGTACTTATAGTATAATGCGTCACACTTTGGAGTATGTTTATTACTACTAAGTACGTCTTTTTATATTATTATTATTAAATAAAAAACGGAATAAAATAGTATAAATCTATATTTACAAAATTAAAACAGAAAATATGCATAATTTTAAATCTTGGAACTGCTGTAGGTTTGATGTATCGGTGGCCTTTGTTAGACCGCTACTGTTCAGCATCCAGTTAACTCGTCACGTTGCATTTATCCATTTCTCTTTTAAATTAGCCTCTTTGGGAAATCTATAAATAAATTAGACAAATGAAAGCTAAGGAAAAATAAAATAAAATTTAATATTTATAATGTTTGTCTTTTCTAAAGTATCGATACTGTCGATATGCACAACAAGCATCACTAAAGCGAAATTCGTTTGTTTATTGCAATAATATTCCAGAAAGTCTTGTTTGCTGTTCAATCTATAATAGTACTAATTTCTTATGGATTAAGGTTCATTTTGACTAGATATTTGTATACAATTTTGACAAATTACGACAAGCGAAGTTATAACATAAAATATAATTAAAATAAATTAAAATAAGACTTACCGACGGTATGAAATGCCTTCATTGCTGATATTATTTCGTCTGCTATCATTTTTGCACTCTTTATACCGAACAACACGTCCTAATTAATGAATACATATGGAAAAAAGGTTTGACAGCTGACAACCGACTCGAATATTTTTCTGCGCACAACTGAGAGCAAGTTAGGTGATCTAAACTTATCATTGACACGTGGGCCACGCCCACATCACACTTCTATCTACTTTACTGTTCTGTGTTTAAAACCAACTTAATGCTCTAAGGCGACATCTAGTTCTTAAATGTATAAAAAAACTTATAAAAATGCCAAATGCTGCTGTGAGTGACATCTATCGACAAAATTGGGAACTGAGAAACGAGTTACGTTTTTTACTAGGTATGGGCGTATTCAGAAAGAAAGCTTGAAACTTATAAGCGCTTATCGGCGCTTGTCATGTTCATATATAACGGAACGTCGGAAGGCTCGGCGGTATGATCTCCGTTATCAGACATAGCGGTGGTTTAGTAGTGATGGGAACACCGAAATAAACTCACTATTTTCTCAAACGCCAATCAGATAGTTTATTAAAATTTACAGTACTTCACAATTTTGCGTAACAATCAAGATGAAAACAGATTAAGAGCCAATAGGTTAGTACGCGTGTGCCTCTGTGCACAACTGACAGTAGAATGCCAGCTGTCACCATCGTGCCAACCCACTACCCTATTCGGGACTACCCGCTCTTATTTTTATAACGTCATGTGTCAACCTTACTTCACAATATTTTCATTACTGGCAACACAACATAATACTTTGACATTGACAATCAAAACAAACAATTTAACTACGTGAAATCAACTATGCCAGATAATTATTATTTAGTACAGTAATTATCGGCGCGCCGTCACGGCCGTCCTGCATATTCACACGTCCTCGTGTGTGGAGTCATTTCGCTCATCTTCATCATCTGTAAACAGGCAAACGAGAATGTTTTACATCAAGCACCGCTTGGGCATCCTGACCAAAGTGGGTCACACTCAAAACTAGGCACACAGTTCAAAAGCGCAATATAAGTCCAATTACGTCACATACGCTTAAATACAAACTACGCAATATTTTGAGTGTCACACAGACTATAAATCGTCATAAGTTATCACACACAGCCTACAAACTGCCACACAGGCTCCAAGCAGCCACACGGGCTCCTAACTGCCACACAGGCTCCTAACTGCCACACAGGCCCCTTACTGCCACACAGGCTCCTAACTGCCACACAGGCTCCTAACTGCCACACAGGCCCCTTACTGCCACACAGGCTCCTAACTGCCACACAGGCCCCTTACTGCCACACAGGCTCCTAACTGCCACACAGGCTTCTAACAATGCCACACAGGCTTCTAGCAATGCCACACAGGCTCTTATCTGCCACACAGGCTTCTAACACTGACACACAGGCTCTTAAAATACCACACAGGCTCTTAAAATACCACACAGGCTTGCAACTGCCACACAGGCTACGCATCGCATAATTATGAAAAGCCACACAGGCTTGTATTTGCCACTTAGGATAACTGGTACTACCAAAATAGTGATAAACTCTAAAGATAATAGTTAACTCACCATTGCCGTCACTGGCGCATTCTGACTCGGCCTGGTTGACAGGGACTTCTAGCCCAGCGCTAAACTCCAAGGGAATATAACACTCAGGCATAGCACGAGTAGATCTCTATTCTCTACTTACCATTATGTCATGCGAAATACTACTATCCGGCACTATATAAAACAACAACTGTACCGTATAGGCTTGAATCGAGACCGTTGACAAAATTTGGGTGTTACAATGTATACTAGCGTTACCTAGCCACAGCAATGTCACTGCACCATATAATCTTTTACCAGAAAGTCGTTCTGCTAAGCTCTGCCTTATCAAAGAACATTCGACACCAGAATCGAAACAAAATGAAAACTTCTCACCGGTTTCGTCCGAAAGATCATCAGTAGCTGGTTTGATAGCGCAGATATCCACACGACGTTCCACTCGAGCCTCGTTGGATTTCGCCTCCTTGCCGGGGCACCGCGTTGCGATATGGCCCTGTTCACCGCATTTGAAGCAGGTTGAAGTGATGGTCTTCTTCGGTGCACTGCCCTCCTTTGAAGCATGAGTTACAGAGTTGCTTGAAGTTTCGGTTTGTGCTTTAGTGTCATCACGATTACCAATCCATCGACATTCAGTAGCCACGTGTCCGGACTTGTTGCAATTGTAACACCTACGAGAGTTTTCGGGACGCGGCTTCTTTGCTTCTACAGCTGATGTCACCTGCTCTTGAGCTGGAGGTCCTCTTTTTCTAAACGTAAATGCCATAAGTTCTTGTTGTAATTTTATACGGTTGTCTATTTCCGTTGTAAAAGCCAATCTCTGCAATCTTGGGTCGATTTTTGCAGCGTGTGCTAGTGTAACAGCAATGGCAATTTGTTCCGTTGATAAAGATTTCCATCTTGCCATTATTGCACTCATAAATCGGCAGGCATAAGAGGATAAGCATTCACCTTCCTTTGGATTTCCATTAAACAATCGCCATAAGTTTGCTGCAGGAGTTTCAACGAAATCGAATCTAGCTAAAAATAGATCCTTTAATTGGGCCCATGTTATTCCAGGATAACTAGACTGTGCTAGCCATGATGCCGCAATTCCTTTGAGTGCTTTACTCATGGTTATTATCAGGTCTCCACCAGAAAGTGTTTTTTTTTGCAAGCATAGGTCAACTGTTTCGCACCAAGCACGAGCATCGCTATCCTTAAGGTCAGGATTAAATTCGGGTAAAGCTATTTTTGATACAGATAGCCGAGGTTCTTGAATTGCCCGTATCAAATCTGTCAAACTTCGTTGCTGCAATTCAAACAGTGTTTTCCAACGGTCGCACTCTTTTTCTAAAGAAGGTTGTTCAATCTGACCTGAGTGGGCTGCATGCTGCTCCTGAGATGCACGGAGTAATCCCACTTCTGATAACGGAACGTCGGAAGGCTCGGCGGTATGATCTCCGTTATCAGACATAGCGGTGGTTTAGTAGTGATGGGAACACCGAAATAAACTCACTATTTTCTCAAACGCCAATCAGATAGTTTATTAAAATTTACAGTACTTCACAATTTTGCGTAACAATCAAGATGAAAACAGATTAAGAGCCAATAGGTTAGTACGCGTGTGCCTCTGTGCACAACTGACAGTAGAATGCCAGCTGTCACCATCGTGCCAACCCACTACCCTATTCGGGACTACCCGCTCTTATTTTTATAACGTCATGTGTCAACCTTACTTCACAATATTTTCATTACTGGCAACACAACATAATACTTTGACATTGACAATCAAAACAAACAATTTAACTACGTGAAATCAACTATGCCAGATAATTATTATTTAGTACAGTAATTATCGGCGCGCCGTCATATATTTTCCTGCGCGGGTTACCAGCACTGACAGGAAAATATATGAACATGACAAGCGCCGATAAGCGCTTATAAGTTTCAAGCTTTCTTTCTGAATACGCCCTTTGGCGATTGTAAGAGCGTTTTCACATTATCCGATCCGATATCGGATATCGGACGCCGATAGCCGATATCCGATATCGGATACAATTTGCCCTTTCACATTGTCCGATAAAATCGTTCCGATATCATCATGAGTGTTGCCAGAAATTTTTAGAGAAAACTAAACTAAATTGCCAGTTGATAAAAAAGGTATAATTAAAAAAAAAACAAATGTTATAAATCATATTAGTCAGTTCAATAAAGAAACGAATCTTCAATGGCGGCCAAAGCTGACTTTGACAGATGGTAGGATCATCAAAAAAGAAAATAAAAATAACGTAAATTGATAATTATTTTATTAATTATTTCAAATTGTTTGTTGACAAACTTTTTTGTTATTGTATTTGTGTATTTATATGAATTATCATATTTACGTATACAGAATATAATAAAATCCCCATAATACTTGTAATAAGCCCATAAAACTGAACAACTTTTCCCAAAGAACATATTTTGTCAAATTCCAATAAAACATTATTTACTTTCACAAATGCATAATTGTCATTGTAAATTTATGATAAAAACTATTATAGGGAAAATCAAATACATTTTAGTGATTTTATTTTTCCATTTTTTTTTGCATACCGTACGGCCGTGTGTGAGCGAGAGGGAATGATAAGCGCCGCCATTGAAGATTCGTTTCTTTAAAAAACTAACTAATAGTTGTACATGTACATTAAAAATAACTACGATAAAGAAAAACAACTTCAAAAAAGAAAAGTAAAATGTAAAAAAAAGATTTGATATCACAAATTACTGCATATTATTTAGATGTGCTATTTACTAAATAGTTTTGATATCGGTCATTTGTATAACATAATATACTTATGTTAACACAATATAAATTAAATAAATTTATATCAATACCATTCTACAACCTAGTATTAGTTAATAGTTTTAGTAATACCATGGACGAATATAATTTATATTTGTCCATGGTAATACATATTAGTAAATACCTTTCAAAATCTAATAAATGTATTTTTAGCAAGACGTACCTAGTCATTTAGTCATTTTTTCACTACATATATTTATAAAAGTTCATGTAGTACCAATGATAAATTTATTAAGTGATACAATCTTTGTTCACATTTTCTTTTCTTTTTCTTATTACACTGTAATATCCTAAAATAATATTGTCACTCGTTCAAATTACAAATATATTTGTAATATGATTGTTGTAATTTCCTGTAAGTAAAGATACTTACATAAATTATTTTATTCTCATAACCAATTATTTTAGAATTAAGAGTTTTCAAACTTTGTATTCTTTGTTGTAAATTCAAAATAAAAATAAAATCGGTGTGAAATCTCCTCTTTTTTTTGAAGTCGGTTAAAAACAAGGCACTCAATGACAACAATACAATAAACAGCACAACCAATATCCGAGTAGGAGGAGGAGCGAGGCAGAATGAGATAAAATAAAGATGATAGACACTAATGTTTTCGAAGATAGATATTTGAATTTAAGAACGCAATATATTTTTGTTTACTTAAGTTCAGCCAATTGCCGTATATTTTAATACGGCAAATAAAAATACCTGCCGTATAAATCGTATTTTAAATGCCTATAAATACTTAAATGTGTGTTTTCTTAATAAAAAAAGGTTTCTTTTAATAGAAAGGGTTTTAGGTTAAAAGCAAAGAATTTTTTTAAAGATTGAGCGAGAGACAGACCCTATAAGACTGTAAATACACAAACTAGTGCTTTTTTGCTGTTGGTATACTGCCTTTTCGAAAATTGAGTTGACAACACTGAACATTATCGTCCGATAGCCACTGGGAATATCGGTGTTGGCTCCGATATTCGATATCGGACCGGACAATGTGAAAGACAGGCACATATTTCATACAATTTACTTCCCTCCGATATCGGATATCGGCTATCGACTTCCGATATCCGATATCGGATCGGATAATGTGAAAACGCTCTAAGTCCTATAAATTTTTATTTGTCCATGAAGCGTAGACAGAGAAACCAATGATAAGTATATAGCACGTATATATTATAGTCTATGATGTCCACAGGGCACAGAGCAAGTAAAGAACATATCCTTAGGGCGTATTCAGAAAGAAAGCTTGAAACTTTTATGCGCTTATCGGCGCTTGTCATGTTCATATATTTTCCTGCGCGGGTTGACAGCACTGACAGGAAAATATATGAACATGACAAGCGCCGATAAGCGCTTATAAGTTTCAAGCTTTCTTTCTGAATACGCCCTTAGATTATGGATTGGTCTCCGCGCGCGCGCTACGACTAGATGCCGCTTGCGTACTTGAAAAATGCGGCAACTTTTAGTACGCCGAATTCGGCGTACCCGAGCCAGTCGTGTCACAAGCATTGTGTGGAGAGGGCATACCGATAGTTTTTGAAGATTTTGGACAAAACCCGAAGTAAAATGCCTGTTTGTGCCATAAAACTGTGTAAAAAAAATATAACAAAAAATAAGTGAGACACTGGGATCACGCACGATCAGGAATAATCGTATTATTCGAAATTTCACCTGTACTTTAAAAATGTTTACGAAAATACGACGCCATTCAGTGTTGCCGTACTGCATATCCCAAAAAATACACATGGTTAAGGAAATCTTTTAGCAATAATTTGAACTTATTCATAATGTTTTTTTCAATACTATTACTAATAGCTAGAGAGCTAGCGCAAAGCTACCTGTATGTATTTGACCAGACCTGGATTTTTGTGTGTTGATTCCCCTATACCTACTATACATGAGATGAGGAGTCACTAAGCCCAGAGTGGTGGACGAGCCGCGCGCTTAGGTAAGACAGGTGGTAATTTTTGGCGAACTTTGAAACCATTTGACCACGTCTGCCATTTTGATATTTGAAAATAGATTATTATTATTATCGGAAAATAACAATGGCAGACCATTATCACGCGGATAACATTCTGGCAGACACTTATGAAAGTGCTGAAAAAAATACAATTTTGAAAGTATTTGACCAGATCTGCTATTCATATATTTTATTTATAAGGGTCTTAAAAACTTATTTTCGAAACGGCAGACATTTTCATTGCGTACAGACTTCAGCAGACAACAAAAACTAGCTACTACATGGTCAGATCTATGCATACAGTACTATCTCTGTAGCTATTTTTTTCCATATAATATCAATATTATTCTCACTCTAGCCTATAGTATTTTTATTTTATATAGTTACTAGCATTCAAATAGTCTAGGTTTTATACCTGAGAGGGCTCTTTTCGGTTCCCACTCTAACGGTTATTGCCAGATGTTTTCAGTACAGATTAGATACTAGCAGATACATCACTTCCATGCAAAAGTGAAAATTACTACGCTATAAATAGCCTAAAAAATCTTAATAATAATAATTACGCTTCACAGCAAGAAGAAATGTACCATATGTACCCGCACAAAGTCGATATTGTGTTGCCTACCGTTCGACTCAATGGCTAGGGTTGTAACTACCTTTAATAATTATTACCAAACTAATAAACCGAGTGATGCGAAATAACCATAATTCTTTTAGAGTTTGATAAAATGATCAGGCAGGTATTTTCTTTAATCCTTTACTAAATTGTATCGTTGAAATTATTCTTAATCGCGTAAATTTAATAAATAATCATATGGAAAACACTTTTCATTTGTTTTTTTACTTTCACGCCCAACCACTATACAATAATTACGTTGTTTCGGTATTTTGACGAGAAAACGCAGGAAACATCCGTTGTATCATTTTAGATAGATTGTATACATATTTTGTATCTGTAGAATTGAAATCAAAGCTAAGTATAGGTATGTTGTCTCCATTCTTTTCTTATCGGATTGTTGATCCCAATGCGAGTGCGTCACTTAAATTTTATAAAAGACAATTAAAGCATCAAAAATAAAGTGATACGTAAATATTTCACAGTGCAATATATTATGTAATTAATAATAATTATATATTTATGAAAAAATAATTACATCAGATTTAATAATCGCAAATGTTTTGAATGTACATATGAATAAATGATTACATCATAATAGTAATAATCACAATTGTTTTATTTTCCATTTGTTGCAACCCTACCATATTTTCATGTAGCAGCAGAAGTACCTACACTGGCGGCCGCGGCGCGGCGGCCGCGGCATCGTGCGACATCAAAGGCATTGCCTTACTAGGTAAGTTTATAATGATTAATTCTTTAATAATTATTTTTGACTTTACTCATTTCTTTTATTATATAATTTACGTTTTACTTTTACAGAATCCGATTCAATGGAATATGAAGACGAGTCACACAACGCCATACGATAGTGATGATGAATGAACATTTCAATAAATGCATGCGTGTTGTTTTATGTTGTTTTGTAATTGTTAATTGTTTCTTAAATAAAGAAATAAACTAAATATTTAAATGATGATTTGTTATATGCAACACAACTTTATATTTGAGATTCTTTACAAATGTAGGTATTTAGTTTTGTATCATCAAATTTATAAATTTTATTCCATGGTTTTCAAAATTAAATGTAAATGACCATAAAACATTAATAAAGTAAATCATTGATGTAAGGTCAGTAAACGTAATACATATTATATACATCTGACCATGTAGAAGCTAAGTCTTGTTGACTGCTGAAGTCTGTAAAGTTTTGTTGTCTGCTGAAGTCTGTACGCAATGAAAATGTCTGCCGTTTCGAAAATAAGTTTTTAAGACCCTAATAAATAAAATATATGAATGGCAGATCTGGTCAAATACTTTCAAAATTGTATTTTTTTCAGCACTTTCATAAGTGTCTGCCAGAATGTTATCCGCGTGATAATGGTCTGCCATTGTTATTTTCCGATAGTAATAATAATCTATTTTCAAATATCAAAATGGCAGACGTGGTCAAATGGTTTCAAAGTTCGCCAAAAATTACCACCTGTCTTACCTAAGCGCGCGGCTCGTCCACCACTCTGGGCTTAGTGACTCCTCATCTCATGTATAGTAGGTATAGGGGAATCAACACACAAAAATCCAGGTCTGGTCAAATACATACAGGTAGCTTTGCGCTAGCTCTCTAGCTATAACGCATATATGAAAAAGGATAATTATACCTAACAATAATTTATTTCTGTTTAACCATGTTTAACTGACTCATATGTTATTTTTTTATTACCGCTTTTTACTTTTAAGTTTTAAACAACCTTTGTGGCATCGCAAGTGGATTTGAGTCGCATGTTCATGGGTTCGATTCCCGGCGAGGCCAAGATGAAAAAAAAATATTTTTCAAACTTCAGCCCATTACCCATTTATGAGGTAAAATTTATGTAGCTGGCAGTACAATTCTTCACACACACTAGCGTCCTTACAAATTGCCTTACACACACTACAGAACTGAATTGCCGCACTCACAGAGCTATTGTTTTTAGGTGAGGCGGTATCTATATATATTTTATAGTACTACGTGACCAAGCCAACTAGACCCTTTTCAACTGTGACGTCACCCGCCCATGTCTCGGGTACAGATAGCAAAAAAAAAAATATTAATAATATCACTGTTCGCTCTCCGCTATGAATAGTCTTATTTTTTCCCATTTCGAGGGCTGTCTATGAATAACAACACAGTAAAAACTTAAACAAATAACAACGAAAAACTTAACAGTCAACAACAAGCTTTAACGATTAATAATAAAAAGTACAGAAATAACTAGCGATGCGAAACGTACGAATGCGTCGATGCTGCGAACCGTACTAAGGCGAACGCGGTACCTGAGGCGGTAAGCGGGCGGGGAGGCCGCATTCCACCCGAGCGTCTAGTTGGCTTGGTCGAATAATATATAGATTATAGTCCTATTTTATAGTCCTCAGAAATTCGATCAGTTTATTCCGTAGAGGGAGAATGTACTAGAGACGACATCGGCGTATACCCGAACGAGATGGCGAATCCTTACGTCAATGTTGCCAACTATTACAAAAACTTTTTATCCGAAAAACTGGCAAAATATCTATAAATGTTTGGGTATTTTTTTGTAAGATAGGTTTATGAAGAAAAAGACAGATTTGAAAAGATTTTGTTATTTATTAACTTAACTAGCGACCCGCCCCGGCTTCGCACGGGTGCAATGCTGATACTAAATAGTAAATACACTACAGAAAAACTGTGAACGTTGTATATAAAAACATAGCGGCCCGCTCCGGCTTCGCACGGGTATAAAATATATAGCCGGGCGGCCGGCCGGTACAAGCGCGGATCCAGGGGGGGGGGGGTCATGGGGGTCATGGGCCATGCCCCCCCCTGGGCCATGTGCACGACCTAAGTGGACCACTAATTTAATATTAACTTTTGAAATTAACAAAGTAATATTGTTCAACATGATTTTTATTAACTTTTGAAACATAAAAGTAATATTATAGAACAATGAAATCAATTTCAAACGGAAGAGAATATAGGTAACAAAAATTAGAGGAAAAGTTATTTACGATCGATCTGAGATCGGGATTAAAAAAACTATAACTGCGGAATAAAGTTTAATGGTAAAGTTGTAGGTATTTAAAATATTTATTACAACTTTTGCTTTTACACTTCTCGCAATTAACCACAAATATCGAAATATCCCAGTTCATATATTTTTTATAAAAAAACAAGGCTAAAGTTTAGATATCATTTCAATCAATGGTAAATAATAATAGAAAATACAGTAAAATTAGGACAAAAAAGGTCAAGTGCGAGTCGGACTCGCGCACCGAGGGCTTCGAACAAACCTAATTGTTTTATTATGTTGTATCTTTAAATGTTGCTTGTAGCAATTTTTTCTTTGTCTGTGCTATAGGACGTGGGGAGTACCTTGTAGGTTGTGATTCCCTTGCAAGTAGTTGCTAGTTTCAGAATATGCGGTTTTAATTGCTATTTCTTCTGATTCAGATTCAAATTGAATTTGAATCAGAAGACAGAATAATATCTTATAAAACAGATACGGGAATAATTACGAAAAACATGAATTTTTTATTACATTATATAAAAAAAAAAATTAATCTTATAACCCCTTTACTCATGAACGCAAATGTAATGTAGGTATTCAATAATTGATATTCACATCAAAAACTTAGGTCTATTATACCTTTAAGCAGTAATAAAATCAAATTTCTATGTCAACGCAATTAGAAGATACAGCCGTAAATGTAGTCTAATAAAAACGTACTGGAAATAGTTCAAATTAAAAGCAAATTAAACGAAATACATTTATTTGAAAATGAACAGCAAAATGACGGTAGAAATAAATGGGCAGAGGGTCCGCGATAATGTGCGCGCGAGTAGCAGACGAAAATGGACGACTCCGCCGCTCGTTCGTTCTTATAAAGGCGCGCCGCACCTCGGTGAGGAAGGCGCGGGGGGTGGCCTTCCGGATTTTACTCCAACACCGCCTCTCCTGACGGGGCAGGGTCCTCGCTGCCTTCAGTGGCAGCTGCAGCTCGTGTGGAAGGGCCAGCTTCGCAGTCTTCAGCGTTATGATGTGCATCGTAACCTGGAATATACAAAAAAACCGACATTGAAAAAAAAAATACTTAAACCAATGCAAATGAGGAAAGCTGAACCGGAAAACCGAACCGTGTAACAAACTTTACACAAACATTAACATTTAATATTAAAAAAACATTTCACGATTTTGGGGAAAATTTTACCCTGTACTGGTATCCCTAATGTTAATCACATGATTATACCATAAATTTGAAACTACGTAAAAACAAATGGCGTCCTGAACAACAAGAACACTTCGTAATTTAGTCGGATAACACAAAAAAATGTTTACGTCTATTTCGATGAAAATATTATATATTTGTAGATAATTTCACATTAGAGTTAATGAAAATGTATCAACTATATCCAGTTCTATAAAACAATATACTTCAAATAAGTTTACTTACGTGTGAAAGGTAATATTTGGTAATCTTCGTTCCGGCCGATTTTTACAACCAATCACACTACAACGCACCATATTTTCACTTAAAGTCGGATTAAAACAGATCACTGTCAACGTTTATTAAACTTTGAAGTCACTTAACAGCGAGAAAAAACAGAAAACTAGCAAAACAATGGACTGTAGCCGCTTGTTTGGGACAAACTGCCTTTGTCCCCAACAAAAGAAATCGCATAACATGAGAGAAACAAAAAACAATGTTTCTGTCTCTCTTGCTCTTAGCTTTATAGTCATAAGTGTATTTCTCTCACGCATTCCTTGTCATTTTAGTGCCTCCTCTATGGTTCATTCTCACTCTACGGTTTATTCAGCTGGCAGCACGGGATCACCTCGATTAAAATGTCAAAAGTCAAACATATCAAACATTCATGTGTCAAAACAAATCGCAAATGCTGAAGAATCGGCGTCTGTGCTAAATTGTTTTATTTTTAATCTTAAATAAATCCCGTAAATAAAACACCTAACTGTACATATATATTTCTATATTTACTTAAAAGATTGTGACCAGAATGTCTTCCTTGCAAAAAAGTATTATGAAAAGCAAACTCCCTCCAAGAGTGCCACGAACCTCAGGCGTATCCAAGTAAGATATTTTTTTAAATTTAATTTGATTTCTAAATTGAGTTATATTATTTTCTAAGTACATTCATGTCTATGTATTTTGTTAGTTGATAGTATTATTCCACAATGATCTAAGAGTTATCTCAACTAAATTTCCAATCATACATTATTCATTTTAATGTAACAGCTTTTGAAAGGGAGAGAATATATTTACTTTTCAATAATTTCAAATGTTTACGTGAATTCAATTTATTGTGTTTCATCAATCAACATTATTCATTTTAGACACAAAGAATATTATCAAACATTTTTCTAATAGTTCATAATTCTATAAAAAAATGCAAATATCTTACTGATGATGATAACTGTAGGTAAGTATGTGTATTGCGTAAACAATAATAGATTAACATACAATATTGTGATAAAGGCATCTTCTTATCTGCAAAGCAAACAATTAAAAGGGCTATATTGATTTCAACAGAATATAGTATTATAGTACTACATATTTCTAGGTTGGCACCGTTCGGCGCGTCCCGAAAGCGCGACTACACACCAGTATCATGGAAGCAGTTCTTTGAGAAGTGTGTAGATCTCGAGACTGATGGAGGCACCTTCCGAGTCTACCTTTCACCGGAACCTGATCATCCGCAGAGGCCGAGGATTGTGACGCTGCATGGCGGTGGTTATTCTGGTCTCAGCTGGGCTTGTTTTACAGTAGGTATAGCTTTTAGAGCTTATTATTAAGGCAACAGTATTTTATAGCGATTATTTATCAGCTCCTATTTGTTTTCAATGATTTAATGAAGTAAGAAATTCATTCTGATTATGCCTTGTTATTATATTGTCTAATAAAAATGTATTTTATAATAGTTTAATAGAGATAAGTTTGTTTAAAGAACAAAAAACTTACAAAATAAATTTAAACAAGTTATACTTTGCTTTTTAATACCCTAAATAAAGAAGTTTTGATCTTGGTACTTGGTATTGGTACTAACACTAGAGCGAAAAAGTAACTAAAACAAAACTTATTACTTTAACTATAAATTTGAAGCCAATTGAAAACATTCAATACAGTGCTCTTTATTCGCGGGTAATAGGTTCCGTAAATATGCTGTGAATAAGGAATGGTAATTTGTATGGGGTTATAGGGGATACGTTCCTAGGTGACGAAATTAATAAGCAAATACATAAGGAAATCAGTTTAATTGAAGTTTTTTATATATATTTATTAATTACCATTTAATTAGGTATTATCATCAGGTTTAGACAATGGCTTGGCACTTTTTACTTGATTTCCTCCTTTTTTTTACGACATCATAAATTCTTAGTTGTAGATCAGGCGTTTACTAGGGATAGCGAATGATTTTTATTTAGGTAAATACATATATGTATGCAGCAATTTGATCCGCGCATAAAGAATTTAATGTCGCGAACATAGGAATTAAGTCGCATTTTTTTCATCCGCGAATAGTGAAACCGAATGAATGAATGAAAGAAGCGCGAATAAGGAGCTTTTACTGTATTACCAAAATATATTTTTTTCTTGCAGGAAGAAATAACAAACATGGTGCACTGCCAGGTTGTATCTATAGATGTGAGAGGTCACGGAGAAACGCAGGCCAAAAACCCTGACGATTTGAGCATTGATACTCTTATAAAGTAAGAGATTTTGTTTATTTAACACATACATAAATTTATTTAATTATACTGACTAATTGACTGACCGGTTGGCTTGGTTGGTAGTGGCCCTGCCTTCCAAGCCAGAGGTTGTAGGTTCGATTCCCACCCGGGGCAAATATTTGTGTGATGAACATAGATGTTTGCTCTGTGTCTGGGTGTTAATTATCTATATAAGTATTTATTTAAAAAATTATGTATGTTTATCAGCCATCCGGTTTCCATAACACAAGCGAAAGCTTAGTATGGGATCAGATTGTGCCGTGTGTGAAAATTGTCCTGAAATATTTATTTATTATTTATTTATACTAGCTTCGCTGCGCGGTTTCACATGCATGGCTCTGCTCCTGTTGGTCTTAGCATGATAAAAAATAGCCTATAGTCTTCCTCGATGAATGGGCTATCTAAACACCAAAAAAAAATTTCAAATCGGACCAGAAGTTCCTGAGATTAGCGCGTTCAAACAAACTCTTCAGCTTTGTAATATTAAGTATCTATTTATTTAAGCGCAAATCAATGCAATTTTATGCAAGGCAATTTTTTATCTTCAGAGAGTGATCAATAATTTTTAATACAGGACAATGGACTATTAATGTTTAGTTATTCATTGAAACTGAATCAATTACATTATTTTTTTAATTGAGAATCTACATCAATAGACTTTTTTTATTTATATTGCGATTTTTATATTTAGGGTATAAAATATGAAATACTCGCTTACGAAGTGTGTGTGTAAAGTCCCGTGTCCCCGTAGTGGGGTAAGGGGCAGATGCATTATGCATACATCTGTTTCACTGATCGATTTTCTTTAGGGACAAGTAGGTGATCAGCCTTCTGTATCCTACCATCCGAGACATTTTTTTTTCTTCTTTTCCACCGGGAATCGAATCCGGGACCCCTCGGTTCTACGCTCACGCGTCAACCACTTTACCAAGGAGGCGGTCGCTTACGAAGCGTAAATATTTAATGCGCTCGGCGTATACGTCCGGCGATGTCAATCGGAAGTTTCACACCGTGTTACACATTACATTTATTATTACATTATATCTTTTGTAAGTAAGCAAAACTCATACATATCACTACATAGTATAAAACAAAGTCGCTCTCCCTGTCCCTATGTCCCTATGTCCCTATGTCCCTTTGTACGCTTAAATCTTTGAAACTACGCTACGGATTTTGACGCGGTTTTTTTTAATAGATAGAGTGATTCAAGAGGAAGGTTTATATGTATAATAACATCCATTAAATAGTGGAGAAGTACTGTTATTTTTGAGGTTTCTAATGTGATGTCGTAAAAAATTACATTTTTTCCGCTTACATTGCAAACGCAGGCTGAACCCTACGAGTTTTATCAAAATAATGTACTAAGTATTATACACATTGAAAAGGTCTACAGAAAAGTCCGCGATGGTATATGTCTATCTCTTATGGATAACCCACAATAACTTTTTTTTGTCATTTACTTTTTACGACAAATAATGGCTAATTTTCGATGCGATTTTAACTAATACAGCATTAATCCTTAACCAATTAAATACCTTGAATACATTGTTCATTTAATATAGATCTATATGGCCCTTTACACCGTATGATTTAAGTGAATATTTTCGAAGATATTACCTACAGATTTAAAAATTGCGGGACGTAGCGTTTGCGGCGGTGCGTCTTTCCAAACTATACAAGGCCAGTACGCAACGGTGTGAAACTAATCACGTATAGTTTGGAAATAACTTTTTTACAAAGTTCTTCCAATCTATACTACAGCAGTACGCAAATACTCGCGTATACTTTGTAGTGAAGTAAGTAAGAATAGCGCTCCAAAATATACAGCGCCAGTACGCATGCGGACTAATCGTGTATGTTTCGGAGTAAGCGCGGCGTCTTTCCATTGCTCGCGTTTATATTATTGTATTGCTGTTTTGAAATCTATTATTAAAATGCATGTGTATTGTGTATGTAATGTTGCGTACTGATCGTATATTTTTTGTATCGAGGATGCTTGTGTCTTCGTTCCCGACGACGACTTAACAGAAACTGCACGACTTACAATTTGGCAATAGTGCTAAAATGTAAGAATCTAATAAGTCCAGAAGAAGACGGTTGCGAGGTGACGGAGCCCCTATGCTTCCTATTTTTGTGTAGTTAAAAAAACCACGAACCTAACCTAACCCATAGGTAGGTAACCCTTATATCTGTTACCTATTTATTTTTCTAAGCTTACCTAATAATATTTTTATTAAATATTTTACTGAATCAATCAAGAAGAATAAAAGTAGATAGATATAGCTGTACAAGTCTTTGATTGCATTATATTTATTATTTCGCTCAAGCGTAAGTGGTGTAGTAGCTATATTTAGTTATATACATATTTTGCGTACTGATCGTGTATAGTTTGGAACAAAGAAGTAAGCATCCGCGTTACAAAGTATACACGATCAGTACGCAAAATTCGTGTATATATTGTAATAACAAACTTAAAAACAGTATTACAAAGTATACACGAGCAGTTTCCTATGGTTGCGTTCTGGCTATGTATAGTTTGGAAATACGCTGCGGCGGTACCGGCCGGCCGCCCGGCTATCGGGCGAGTCGAGCGGGCCGCTATGTTTTTTATTTTATACGTATATGTACAACGTTCACAGTTTTTCTGTAGTGTATTTTGTATCAGCATTGCACCCGTGCGAAGCCGGGGCGGGTCGCTAGTATCTTATATATAAAATTCTCGTGTCACAATGTTAGTCTGCATACTCCTCCGAAACGGGTGGACCGATTCTCATGAAATTTTCTGTGCATATCGGGTAAGTCTGAGAATCGGCCAACATCTATTTTTCATATGTACCACGGGCGAAGCCGGGGCGGACCGCTAGTGTATATATAAAATTCTCGTGTCACAATGATAGTCTGCATACTCCTCCGAAACGGGTGGACCGATTCTCATGAAATTTTCTGTGCATATCGGGTAAGTCTGAGAATCGGCCAACATCTATTTTTCATATGTACCACGGGCGAAGCCGGGGCGGACCGCTAGTATGTATATAAATGTACTTTTGCAAGCATTAAAAAAACAATAACCTAACAGTATTAATAAATTGTTTACATTTCATTATAAACCTCATTATAAAAAGTTACCATTTTTAACCGACTTCAAAAAAAAGGAGGAGGTTATCAATTCGGCCGGTATGTTTTTTTTTTTTTTTTTTTTTTATGTATGTACACCGATTACTCCGTGGTTTCTGAACCGATTTACGTGATTCTTTTTTTGTTCGATGCGGGATGGTGTCGAATTGGTCCCATAAAAATTTTATTCGGATAGGCCCAGTAGTTTTTATTTTATGAGCATTTTTGTCTGTATTTGTAAATGTTGCAAGTGCAAGTTTGAAGTCGGTTGTTTTTAACGCAGTTATTGACTTGTGCACATAATATCTTGATATTTTATTTATATAGCATCCAAAAGCTTTTTATAAATATAATGATGTTATTTTTCCATTCTTTTAAAATGTACCTATATGTAACTAGCCCGTAAATATGTACATATTTACGTTTTCTCTACATAAGAACCATCCTTGTACTTCAAGGAATATAATAAAAAAAGAATTATTAAAATCAATCCACCCGTTCACACGTGATGCCGTGACAACGCGAAACGGGTTTCATTTTTATATATAACTAGCTTACCACCCACGGCTTCGCCCGCGCAGTCAAAGAAACACCCGCATAGTTCCCGTTCCCGTGGGATTTCCGGGATTGCGTCATTTTACCGGGATAAAAAGTAGCCTATGTCCGCGGATATCAAAATATCTCCATACCAAATTTCATGAAAATTGGTTCAGTAGTTTAGGCGTGATTGAGTAACAGACAGACAGACAGAGTTACTTTCGCATTTATAATATGTACTAGCTATTCCCCGCGGTTTCACCCGCATTGCTCCGCTCCTGTTGGTCTTAGCATGATGATATATAGCCTATAGTCTTCCTCGATGAAAGGGCTATCTAAACACCGAAATAATTTTTCAAATCGGAACAGTACTTCCTGAGATTACCGCGTTAAAACAAACAAATTCTTCAGCTTTATAATATTAGTATAGATATCTCGATATGTTAGTTAGCTTTCAAAAGCTTTTTATAAATACATATAATGATGTTATTTTTCCATTCTTTATAAATTTGCACGTAATAACTTGTTACAGAGACGTTGAACAAATCCTACATAAACTGTATGGTGAAGACGAGTTGCCCCCTCTAGTGCTCCTCGGGCACTCCATGGGCGGCGCCATCGCCGTGAGGGCGGCGCACCTGCCCGCACTGGAGCCCTACATACAGGGTGTAGCGGTTATCGATGTTGTTGAGGGTATGGGATTCAATTTTATTGAAGTGAAACTTCTTTATGGGGAAAAAAATTTATAATTTATAATTTTGGAAAAAAATTTAGTGTAACATTTTTTCGTTACTCGTGACATTTTTCCGTTACGCGCCATCTTTTTGTTTTCGCTACTACGTGTGATTCGACGTATTTATGTAAAGTTGCATACAGTAAATTATTTTTTGAAAAATAAGGTCATAAAGAAGTTTCACTTCTTACGTGTGTATACGTGTGTATACACGCACACATTTTTTTTATTTTTTAAGTGAAACTTCTTTAGGCACGTTGAGAAACAAAATTTCAAGGTCGCGTCATGGCAATACCGTCATGTCATGGAATAAGGCGACGATTTTGGTATCTTTGAATCTTGCCAAAGAAGTTTCACTTCTGACACGTGTGCTCGTCACACGCTCTTTTTATGTTAAATTTCTGAATAATGGATGTTAGGTAAATTTATTTGTAGATAATGATTTAATAACTGTAATCTGAATTGTATTCGTTTTTATGTAATCTGAAAGAATATAAATGATTCAATCGTTGAATAGATAACATGTCTAATTATCACAATAATCAGAGACTTCATCATGCAAATTAATATGAATAATAAAATATTTTTTAATGAAATTATTACTAATTTGCTATTCGCCCCAGTTCTGCCCGATCCGTTCTTTTAGCAAGATTTTCAGTTTAGACATAATTTGTCTAATTTGGTATAATCATTTAATATAGTAGTATAATAATTTGGTTAGTTTAGTCAGGGCCGATTTTTCAATTTTTGGTAAAACTTATTCGTCGAATAATGTATAAAACAACCATTTTAAAAACGTACTCTAATTGCCCGTATTTGACAGTTATCAGAATACTTTATTGGACGGATAAGTTTTATCCAAGCATTGAAAAATCGGCCCTTAGTTAAGTTATGCGCGTACAAACATTCCGGCGATTTTTAAGCTATTGCATAGCTTCTATCGCGGGCCTTGAGCGCGGGGACCGATTCGAGAAATTCCGTAACGAAAAAACCTCACGCTCCCCACGGGGACGGGCGCGGAGGTGTGGCTTGAAGGCATAGCATGCAATAGCTTTACCGCGGCAGTCCCCGAGTGACACACGTCTTTTTTTATTTATTGACGTGATAACGTTTTTAAAATCGATTTAGTCGGGTGGCATGTTCAGAAACTTGTGTCACACCAAAACCTCACGAGCGCGATTGCAGGTATAACGAGAGAGAGACGGACCAATCTCCCGTCTCATCTCGAGCGCTGCCACCAATAAGACGTTATCACGTAAACATCTCGATCGTAAACCTACTTTACAAACAACCAATTTTTTTAGATATAATATGTATTATCATATTAACATTGCAGGTACTGCTATGGACGCTCTTGCGAGCATGCAGAGCTTCTTGCGCGGAAGGCCGACGCATTTCAAGAGCATAGAGCATGCTATAGAGTGGTGGTATGTATTCAATAATATTTACATAAATCATTTCTTATACAACATGAAAAAACAGTTTTGTCTATAAAAAATATTTTTTTCTATCTCGGAAAATAGCCTTTAAATAGTAATAATTATACAAACAATAACTGAATGATAGTATTTTTATGAAGAAGGAATTAATTTCACCCTTAACACTGATTCATTAGCTACACTATGCACATCTAGTAAAAAAAAAAACATTATTTTTTGCATTTTTTGATTATATAAAAAAATAATAATTTTTTTTCAACAGTGTGAGGAGTGGACAAGTAAGGAATGTTGACTCTGCGCGAGTGTCTATGCCCAGTCAAATTGTCAAGTAAGTTTATATTAAAATGTGTCTATTCGAACTTTATTGAACACAAAAAAGGAAATAATGTTCACATAAAATGATTAATATGCTATGCAAAAATTTTATTGAAATATGAAAATGCATTTTGTTCTAGGCTTATTAAAATTCTTTTATTACTTTTTATCGTTTTCCCGAAGAATATGGCAAATTTAAAAAAGAAAAGTTAAAATATCCAATATTTTTGAAACTAATACGTAGATTTCGGCTAGGTAATGTTTTTTTTTTACTCCAAAATGAGCTATACTTTGATTTTGGTTCAACCCGCTATTTTGAAAATTTTTATATTTTCATTTCAAAAAACTCATTATGAATAGTGTAATATTAAAATATAATACAGCCTCCTGAAACACAGCGAAAGCTATATTGATTATTGGGAGTCTGGGGTCTATATATTGATGTAAGGAACCTTGTTCAATAAATGATTTTTTTTAAATAAATTAATAACAAATTCCCAGCTGCACCACAAACCAGCTAGCCATCAACGAGGTGGAGTCCTACACTTGCGAGTCCGATGACGGCGAGATTCCTCTCACCCGCGGGGATGTCATCCTCGAGGAGAGCGAAGGGGATGGGGATGGGGAGGGGAACGGGGATGGGGAGGGGGATGGGTTCACTAAACCCACGCCGGTGGTTACTAACGGGGCAATGAGGTAGGTTTTGTTGTTCGTGAAAATTTGTGTTTTTTTTTGTTGTAAAAAAAAGGATCTTTTGGTTGAATTTTTGTTTAGTGTTTTTTTTTAATAAAAAAAACATTTACTTAAAATTTTTTCAGGATGTTTTTTATTTAATGCGAACAAGAATTAATAAATTTTGTAACCTATACTTAATAAAATATATTTTTTTATGAACTTTTTTTGAATGTCGAAACCAAAATATTTTACAATTTCCTCTCGAAAATTTCCGCACTGTATGAGCGTGTTAGCTGATAATACCGTTGGCTAAGTTTTACCGTCACGTCTTAGATATTAGTTTGTTATATACAAACGCTAATACATGCTTATACAGGGTGTCCCACCGTTGGTATTCTAAGCTCAATGGAGGTTATAGTTTTGCATACGCTGAGTCCGTTAAAAAATATTTACAAAATTACAAATGCATTTTTTTTTTCAAATATAGACGTGACGGTAAAACTTAGCCAACAGTATTATCGTGTTAGCTGATAATACTGTTGGCTAAGTTTTACCGTTCATACAGTGTGGAAATTTTCTAGCAGAAATTGTAAAATATATTGTTTTCAACATTCAGAAAATGTTCTTGAAAAAATTAAGTATAGTATTAATTTATTAAGTATAGGTTACACAATTTATTAATTTTTGACGTGACAACGTCTTATAATTCGATATAGCCGGCTGCACGCACGAAAAAACATGACTCATGCGACGTTACCTCGCTCTGAGGCGTTCCATGTAGGCTTGAAGTGCAAGCGAGAGCGCGGAACGAGCGACAAAGAAGCACAATCGGACGTTGTCACGTTCAACTATCGTCAGTAAACCGACTTTACAGATAACCAATTTTTTAGCCAATAATACCGTGTGGCAGGCATTGAGATAATATTACTACGTATGGAAGAGACACCACGAACAAAATCTGTGCGCCATTTTTTTGCTCTAAGTTTTAAAAATTATTATCTAGTTAGGTACATACCGGTAAAAGTTATTCCTTTGCACTTTTCCGTATTATTTGTGCAATATC
The DNA here is from genome assembly GCF_061535395.1 of Colias eurytheme. Classification (NCBI taxonomy): domain Eukaryota; kingdom Metazoa; phylum Arthropoda; class Insecta; order Lepidoptera; family Pieridae; genus Colias; species Colias eurytheme. The sequence goes on along the minus strand of NC_142999.1, from coordinate 2,043,888 downwards.
GTAACACACACGAAGGCATATTTGATGCGTTTTACTTTAAAACGAATAAAAAATGAGCGTGCAGTTAAGCCATATGGCTTATGTTGAGCGGAACATAAGTGATGTAGGCGGTGTCGTCTCCATATGTGTATCTCAATGGTTTCTAGACAGTTTACGCCGAGAATTGAACTGATTGGTGCATTCATATTATGATCGATCACAATTACGAACCTTGGCTATTGACGTATTCTTATTCATGGCCTAAACTGTTTGTAAATAAGAGGTCACAATATTAGTCCGGGATACATCGCCCATTTTTGCAAGTGATTACTATCAAGCTAATTTTTTGTGAGTAGCTTTATTTTGATGAGATGCCCAATAATTTCATGTACGAAACTCTCGATTGTGGTAGCTTACAGAGGTAACAAGGATAAAAATTTTTGATTTGACGGTTCTCAAATATTTATTACGCAATTTGTAGGACAATATGTCTGTTGAATTAAATAAGTATTAAATAAGTGAAAATAAAAAATCTGCTGGTTAGTAATCATTTATGATGACTTCGTTATCGATACACATTGGAAAGGGGGACTCTTTGATCAAACCATACATTTTGTAGGACAAATATTTTTTTCGAATAATTTAGATAATTATCTTGAGATTGAACAAAAAAAAACATTCAGTTAGTAATTAATATTTGAGAACCATCAAATCAAAATATTTTATCCTTGTTTCCTCTGTTAGCTACCACAATCGAGAGTTTCGTACATGAAATTATTGGGCATCTCATCAAAATAAAGCTACTCACGAAAAATTAGCTTGATAGTAATCACTTGCAAAAATGGGCGATGAATCCCGGACTATATGGCCCTGGGTGAAAATTTTACACGTTTATATAAGCGTGTGTTAGCCAATAATACGGTGTTAGGTACCGCTGGCGCGTGGACCTGTCGCGCACGGAGCAGCACTGGGCGGGCTGGTTCAGCGGGCTGAGCGCCGCCTTCCTGTGCGCGCGCGCGCCGCGCCTGCTGCTGCTGGCCTCCGTGGACGGGCTCGACAGGGACCTCACCGTGGGGCAGATGCAGGGTTTGTTTGAAAATGTAGTAAATAAATGTGTGCGTGAACTAGTACACACGTAAGAAGTGAAACTTCTTTATGACCTTATTTTTCAAAAAATAATTTACTATCTACATCTACACTAATATTATGAAGAGGAAAACTTTGTACGTTTGTTTGTTTGATTGTAATAAATAGGCTCATAAATTACTGGACCGATTTTAAAAATTCTTTCACCATTCGAAAGCTACATTATCCACGAGTAATATAGGCTATATATTATCACGCTAAGACCAACAGGAGCAGAGCCACGCGGGTGAAACCGCGCGACACAGCTTGTATACAATATTACAGAAATACGTTAATCTAACACGCTCGTCGCTTCGCTCCTCGCTACCTATTTAAATATTTACACCAGCCGCTGCTGCAACTCGCTCGTGCGGTAGTTCAAAAGTTAACCTAAGATGCTCTTCGCTTTGCTCCTCGCTACCTATTTGAATATTTACGCCGGCCACTGCCGCGACTCGCTCGCTTCGCTCGCTCCGCTCGTGCGGTAGTTCAAAAGACCAAGGGAGACGCCAAAAAATTCGAGTTATAGAGTTTTCAACTTATAAAGAATTTCGACTTAGGCGGATTTTTATTGGACATAAAGAGTTTGAGGTTTATTCTTATAAATTTTGAATTCACAAAATCATAATTGAATACCAATCAAGCAAACACGTGTTTACGTGAGTCATAGATTTATTATCGTATACTCCTAAAATGTTTTCTAAGAAACAATAGTGTACTTACATTGTCGGCAAGTTCTTAAAGGCGGTAACTTATTTTTATTCGAACAATAGGGGTAATAAATTCCTAATGATCAAGTTGTAAAGGTTTTAAAATAAAAAAAGATGGCGCGTAACGCAAAAACGTTACACTAAATTTTTGTCCAACCCCGATAAATAAGTTTTACTTCAAATATTTTCCCTAATTGTTGGAGGGTGACCTGGACCAATTTAATAGAAACTGGTCTACCATAGCACAAGATCGTCTTTCATGGAAGCGCCTTAGGCCTTCCCAATCCTTATCTTGCCCAGATTGGGAATACAACAGACTAATATAATACAATAATTGTTATAAGAATTGTTTCTGCATACTAATTAATCATAATTTTCTAATTTACAGGCAAATTTCAAATGCAGGTGCTGACGCGTTGTGGTCACGCTGTACACGAGGATTCGCCCGCTGAGGTAAGAAAAATAAAACTTATTCATACATGTTACGTTTCAAATTAAATATAATGATCTTTGAAAAATGAAAATATTTTTCACTTTCTCTGGAAATAAAATAAAATAAGAATTGGTTCATGATTGCATTTATTTGTTAGACATAACTTTTGATTTAATATTTTTGTGAATGAATATGTAGTTGTCAATATAGTTGTCACTATTTCCTGACAAAACATGTTTAGTTGTCGAAAACTATAAAATGCCGCTTTCCTTTGAATCGTGGCGCATTCGTACGAATCGTGCCTACGGGCTCGGATGTTGTTTATACGTCGTATAAACTACCCTCACTTTGCTAATAGTCGTTGACTTGCTGCGATTTGTTATCAACTACCTACATCAATTAGGCAGTTGTGTAGAATCGCAGTACATTCTTATTACATTCAAACTAATATTTAACTCGGCCTCGCGTGTAATTTCTTATATATATTTTTTTTTTCAATATACGTTGAGAACACATAAAATAATAAAGTTTTATCTTGATTAGAATTTTTGTTCATATTTTGTTTTTTTTTTTTAAATAATATTACTATTCATCAGGTAAGCCGTGTACTAGCGTCCTTCCTGCTACGTCACCGTCTCACATCGCCGACGGAAAATGGCGAAAACATGCAACTCTCTTCGGCGCCCGGTTGTTAAATGTACTTGCTTTATTTGATTGGACTTGAAAAATAACAAAAAATGGGGATCAATGTATTTTGAAAAAAAAATGGGAATCAACTTATTTTCGGGATACGATTCGATGTTTGTACTTACTTTTACTTTGGATTAGAAAATATTTTCAAAAAGTTGAAGCAAACTGATTTTGTAAATTTTTAGTGATTTTTTGTTTGTTGAAATCAAATATTATTTTCGATGAAGAGAGTAAAGAAAAATTTCACAACAATTTATGAAATTGTTAAACCAATGTTTAAGAGTTAAACCAATGTGTAATTCTAAATTGTACTCTTTTTTTCAGTTTTACAATGTCTATATTTTGAGCGTTATTTTATAAGTTCAATCAAACGGTGATAAAAATGTAAATAATCTACATAACTATTTCAGATGCTAATAGATTTATTAAATAGAATTTTGTGACGTCAAGACTGCTATAAAAATTAGTGTTTTTAACCAGTCAGGTCTCATTTTCTGTTCCTTCTTAAATTTTACTTATAGATATTTAAAATATAAAAATAACTGTTTTTAGTACTTATTCGATTAGATTCAGTATTTTCATAAGCTATCTGTTTAACATTTAGATAGTTAAATTTCTTATTTACTTATGTAATAAATAAATGATCACAAGTTATTTTATATTTAATTTTTCATTCAAATATGTGTAATGATTCTATGACATTCTATGACTAAAATTATTAATTATCTTCCATAATATTTGTAAAATTTAGTATTTAACGCTGTTTTAAGTGACTTATGTGATTATGAAAAAAAAACTGGTTCGTGACTATAACCGTGTTATGGATTTATAATAATATCCAAATATAATTAAAAACACAAACATTTAAAAAAGGTGCGAATAACATTATATTATGTATGCGTGAAAAATACAAAAAAAGACGTGTGGCACTCGGGGACTGCCGCGGTAAAGCTATTGCAAACTAAACCACACCTCCGCGCCCGTCCCCGTGGGGAGCGTGAGGTTTTTCGTTACGCAATTTCTGGATTCGGTCCCCGCGCTCAAGGCCCGCGATAGAAGCTATGCAATAGCTTAAAAACAGTCACTATAAATTCAATATTTCAGAAAGAGCTTTTTAAATTCAATTAGCTTTTAGTCTCGAAATAATTAAGTTTATCTTTTTAAGTGAACCTTCTTTAGACGCGTTGAAAGTAAAATTTCAACGTCGCATCATGGCAATACTGTCACGTCATACATTAAGGTGAGGATTTTTGTATCTTGCCAATGAAGTTTCACTTCTGACACGTGTGCTCGTACACACGCTCTTTTTTAATTCCTAAGTTTATTTTTTTTTATTTCCGTCCGGGCTTAGTTTCATTTTGCTATAAACTATGCGTGCTTATAAATACTATAGTTTTACTTAATATCCTATAGAGGCGCTATTAACATTATTTATATCTATAAATCTTCAAAATTATAATTCTCAATGAATATTTGTAATATCTATAAATCTCGGTAGTTGATTTCTGTAGGTTTTTGCATTTACAATTATGTCGCAGGTAACAGATTAAATCAACCATTTTATTTGAATAATATCTAGCCATATCGTTAAAAAGCCAAATAATCGACTCCCTAAAAAGAGCCTAGGCTGTTAATAAAACGGCTGACATGACAACTTGCCTGCGACATAACATACAAAAAACTTACGATTATTGTAATATCAAAAAATAGATAATTTTGTCAAACAATGTATCCGATATTAAAGTGAAACTTTTATTACATCGTCTCAAACTTTTTGGTCTGTGTAGCGCATGTGGCGTGTATCGCGACTGCCGAGATACCTACTCGGCAGCCGACCGTCACGCGACATGCGCTACACAAAGCAGTGTTCGGAACCGTTCGAACAGTTTCACTTTTACCTTGGTTTTATAAAACCACACAACATTTTTTTTAATTATAAATTATGTTGGATTATCTTAAATATTTTGATTTAACTTGGAAGATGGTGAATTTAATTTATTTAAGTTATTAAATAAGTACAGTGGAATTAGAAAATTATTTATGTAAGAAATGTTGTGAATAAAGTAATTGTGGAACAATTCTGTTTTATTTATTTACCTTATTATTCCTTATCTACATACAATTTTTATTTGTAAAATGTTATACAATTTCCTTATGTATAGATTACGATTAGCGACTGTGGGTTCGATCCCCACTACTTGAAAAAATGTTTATAATATTTAGTTATGTGTTACTAGTTTTTCGCCAGCGAAAACAAAGGAAAACCGGCATAGTTCCCGTTCCCATGGGGTTTCGGAGTTAAAACTATCCTAAGTGTTGATCCAAGTTGCTCTGTGTGTGCCAAATTGCATGAAAATCGGTTCTGCAGTTTTTTTTTATTTTAAAGGAGTAGCAAAGAAATTAACAAAAACACGCAACTTTTGCATTTATAATATAAGTAGGATAATAAAACATTTTTCATATAAAAAATGAGTGCAGATGGAAACGTCTAATAGAGCAAAAGTGTATTTAGTTCTCAGCAAAAAACAGAAATAAATTCCCGACCGTTACTCCAATACTGATCATGAACTAAAATATTGACCAGTCAGCATTTTTCGTTGTCTGATAAAAATTTAAATAACGTGACGAGATGGTGTCGTCTGATCGAGCAGTCAGTTTTTTGCATTTTTACAAACAAGTAAAAAATACAGATCAGTGGATCATTAAGCAATAATTATTTATATCGCCCCTGCATCCCTGCACTAAGAAAAGAAATATTCGCCGAACATTACTTAGCACTAGATGGCTGATATCTTTTACAGGTTACCCTCTATATATGCAAACCGTCAATTGGTAAACCTATATACAGGTACCACCACCTAAATGAATTTAGCTCTAAGGTTAGGTTAAGTATTTGATTGAATAAACGAATTGGAATTTCTATACTTGCGCGCTTCTTGCGCGTGTATGCACATGTATATTTACATTGTACACCCCTTTAAAAATAATACATTGGTTATTGATTGTTAAAAGCAGTGATTTGATTTGTTTTTTGTGTTTGATAGACAACAAATGTATTCACAGCTTAACACTGGTAGAATCGGGCCGAATACAAAATGTTTATTCTCTCTCACCAATATAAAACAGCATAATATATTATGATCTATGGATGATGAATTAATATTTAGTATTCGTCCCGATTATTTTATATTTTGTGTTTGTTTTAAATTGTAAAGGAGTGTTCTATAGGCACATACACAAACTTACGAAACATCGCACTTCTCTAGATAAAGTAACCAACTGATGTTTGCAACTCCATGTCCAACGTTATTGCATATTTTGCCGTTTTTTAATTATCTATTAAACATGTTCGCCCCGGCTACGGCTCGGTAGTGAATTTTTCAAAATTATAAGGATAAAACTAGGTAACCTCATTATTAGTTCTATGCCGTTCTTGAGTTTTAGTGTACCTAACATGACTTTCTTTTACATAAGATTTTGCACTTTGATGTGATGTGAGCCTTCATCGAGAGAAAAATTAGTAATGTAGAAATATGGGTGAATAAAAAAACAACAATAATCTCAAACAATTTATTTCACAAAAGCTAATAATCACAATATTAATAAATAACAAATCACTTTTAATAAGTAGGTGAACGACTAGTTACATTTAACTATGATGGTTAAACCAGTCAATTTTACTTATAAATTTATGACAATACTGTAACTGCACACAACCCAACACAATTAAAATTATTTATATAGTGTATTGGAGTAAGTTTCAAGTCAGTTTTTACTTCATCGATTATAACATAAGTATAATTAATATAACGATATTATTATAATTTTATTTTATAACCAAAATTAGCACATTATAGTTTGTAGAAACCATATTAATTTTAGGATAACCCCAATACACTTTATTACGTTCTTACATTTTATATGTGAAATTAAAAACATCACAAAAAATCTCTATAGTTATAAAATCAAGTTATTTATTCACTTATACATACTAGGTAATGACTTGACAAGAATTGGCTTATAAAATTATTTATAGATATTAATATTAAATACATTGAAGACACTAGTAAAAAAATTACTAAAACATTTCACAAATTGTGTCATTTCATTATTATTAGTATTATATTCTGAATTAAGTACAAAATTACATTAAAATAAATAAAATATCGCCAGCAATATAAAATTAATAGTTAAATTATTAAATAATCAACATATTACATGAAAACACAACACACAACTAAACAATTAAAATCTCACTCAAAACAACCTTTGTTATAGAAAAATACTAATGAAAACTGGTTATTTTATAACTTTAGTATAGAGAGAAATGGTATTTAGCATACAAATATACAACATCAAAATTTGATTTGATATTATTTAATAACAAAATTGTCTATTTTGTATTTGTATTAGTCCATTGAAAAGTTACATTTGGGGTTGCGTTTTTTAGAGGACGCAATTTTATTTTTTGACGTGTATGTTTATCAGATAAATAGTTTAAGATATATATCATAAAAAAAATTTCAACCGCTATTTTCAAGATGGCGGCCGTGGAACAAGGGTGGCGACCCCACAAACTTGGTTTTAGCTTCACACTGACCCCCCCTAAAAATTGCGTCCTCTAAAAAATGCAAGGTTAGGCCTAAAAATGTAACATTTCAATGGACTATATTATGTATAAAAGACAAATTTGCAATAAATACCTACTTAGAAATTATCAAATGCTATGATTACAGAGTCAATTTGATTTACTTATAAGATTTGAATAGGAAGTGATTACAATATAAGCATAATAATATGTTTCAATAAAAATCCTTTACTGTTAAATTCAAAACTAACTAGTTACATTTAAAAAGAATTATTTCAAAAATAATTCGCGGCGATAAACTGAGATCTTTCTATGGCTATAATTTTATTATATGTTTTCTTTGGCAAGTTTAGGACCGAAACTTATAAAAATCAATAAATTATTTATTAGATGGTAGAAAATATAAATAAATTAATACTTATGTCTTATGTGTATTCAATACACTTCGAGACTAATAGAGTAATGTAAAATTAATTAAGGCAATTATTTAGCGTATATTATAATATTTTCTGAGCAAAAAATAGTTTGGTATTAAATAGCATAACGTAAAAAGTATAAAATATATTAAAAAAATCACATGATTTTCAATGCTTTTAAGTGTTAAATGTCATTATGACAGATCACGCATATGCAAGTATGGTTTAGTTTTTCTGTCAAATTAAATTAAATTATATGTATTTAGCATTAAATGCTTATAATAAATTTAAAACCTATAAATTAGTCGCAAGTGTATTTGATTAAAATGCTTGTATTTGATAATGGTTCACAAAATCAAATACAGTTCTGAATTTGAAAAATAACTAATAAACATCAAATTTTTACAAATACATTTGGTGATTTTATATCCCTCTATAAGCTTAATACAAAATGCAGTAAGTTATTATTATATATTAATATTTAAAATGTAAAGTACAATTTAGATTAAGTAGAATATTTGTGCATGAATTAGTAGAGCATTTAAGAAATCTCTAGGACAGAGAAAATAATGGAGTGGACGATCGTAAAATGAACAATTTTGATACTTATAACATTTTCATTGGTAACAGTAACTTATAATTACAACAGGTCTAAGTCATGAAAAACTTAGCTATAAAGTTTCATCCAATAAATAATAATAAAGTAAACATTATAATTAATTTTTAATCGTTTAATTTTTGTCATTTTCTAAGACTTTTGTTCAAGAGTCTCACGTATCTGACCCTTATTCCAATACATACATCAAATCTTAATATCTGTCTACTCCATTATTTTCTCTGTTCTTAACAAAATATTGAAATTTAAACGGAACTCTTCATTTCTTGTTTCACACAGGACTTGAACGCTTCCCAGCCTTCGTTCTTCGCGTATGACTGAAAATTAAAAGAAATAAATAAATTTTTAAACTGCAATAATTAACAAGTATAATCTTAATACTATTTTAAAGGCGAAAGTTTGTAAGTATGGATGTATGGATGTATGGATGTTTGTTACTCTTTCACGTAAAAACTACTGAACCGATTACAATGAAATTTAGCACACATATAGAGGGTAACTTGGATTAACACATTGGATAGGTTTTATCCCGGAAATCCCACGGGAACGGGAACTATGCGGGTTTTCCTTTGAAAACGCGGGCGAAGCCGCAGGCGGAAATCTAGTAATTAATAGGTTCATACAGTAACTATGGAGGACTAGCCGTCTGAACGACTACATAAATATAGATGCAATTTGTTAGAGAGATAGGTAGACTAGTTAAGAATAAAATATAGGTTAGTTTTTATCTGGTTACCACCACAAATGAAGTTTATTGTGTATGAAAGTCTCTGTACAATGGCAGAACGAATAGACTGCTTTTGATAAAATTTCCCGGATCCATCTTCTTCATAATTATTTTTCATATACATAATTTCATTCAACGACACTCACTTTTGTTATTTTTTTTTGTCTGGTTGGCTGACATTTTTTAGAAAATAATAATGAACCTAGTTCCTTTTATTAATTAATTTCTAGCCTTAATTAAATTCTAGCTTAATAAATACCTTAAACCCTCTATGCAGTCTGTCCTTCATAATAGCGATAAACTCCTTATAACTGAGCAGCCCATCGCCATCTGCATCAAAGATGGCGAACACTGTGCTCACGAGATGCTCCGATTGAGATATACCGGTGCATATCTTAACTGCACGGTGGAATTCATCTGAAAATAGACATTTAATTAAATAGCAACTTAATTTGACATGGACTTTATTTACATTCTTTATTTACATGCTTAATGTGTGTGTAAAAGATAAAAATAGCGTTATAAATTAACAAATAAGCCGCGAAAGGGCATGCAAATTGTGTTAGCTATCTGCTGTCAGCTTTAACCCTTGTATTTGCTTATATTCCATCCTTATAATTTCGGTAAGATATTTTTGACTATGTACATCTATACTATAATATTATAAATCAAATTATATAAAAATTCTGCGTGAAATTGTAGTACATATATATAACAAATCAGAATATAATTTCTAGTTCCAATGCTATTAGCTTTTTGACGTAATCTTCTTCTCTTTTATATATAAAAATGAATGGCAAAATGTGTTGGTAAGCGCATAATTCGAGAACGGCTGAACCGATTTCGATAATTCTTTTTTTATTATATTCCTTGAAGTACGAGGTTAGTTCTTATGTCGAGAAAACGTAAATATGTACCACGGGCGAAGCCACGGCGGACCGCTAGTTTATAATATAAATTACGTCAAAAATATATTCATGTAGGCTATAATGGATGGGTGTAAAATCAATAAAGGACTACAATATTAGAAAAATTGGTTTCGAAATATTTATTTTTAAATAAACAACAGAACAAGATACGAAATACTTGTATATGGTACAAAAAACTCCCAACTCAAAGTTGGTTTTATTTTATACATGAACTTTTTCCATACATTTCGATGTACTGGAAAAATCTAGAACCTTCTAGAACATTCCCAAACACTCACCCTTCGATATCGGATGATCAGCCAGCGTATACATACGCATAGCTATGGTAAAGTCCTCCAAATTGTTCAAAAACTGGCAGAAAGTCTTGAACTCGTGGAAGGAAATGCCTCTTCCATACTTCACTCGGTCTAAAAGTCGGTCTAAATACATGTCATATTCATCTGTGTCTAGATACGTGTATCGTAGGAGGATCTTCGCAAAATCTACTTCGGATATCGTTTCGTGGCCTGGAATTGGAATATGTTGCTTTTAGAATGATTATTTAAAGAAAAGTAGGTAGAAGGTAATCAGTTTGGTTTTGTAGAAATTGTGGTATAACCCATTGACCACCGAGCGGCCCGATCGGGCCGCGACACAATAGATTTTCTATTGTGTCTGTGATTCCGGGACTGAGGGATTAAAGCAAGATATGGTTGACTTTGTATAGATAAGTGAAGTCCCATGGGGCAGATGCATTTTTTGTTTCTTCGTCTCCACTGGGGATCGAACCCAGGACCGGTTCTACGCTCACGTGTCAACCACTGCACCAAGGAGGCGGTCAAATTATAAAAAAAAGAACTAAAATATACACTTCGCTACTGTAAAGTGGACAAGTCTTATAAAATTGTGAGTACATGGTTGCAGAAAATCTAAAAAGAAGTCGTTAACAGTTTTGCCAACACTGCTGGTTAATTTAAATAAGAAAAAAAATATTTGTTTTATAAACAGAATACACACACTTAGCATATTACTTATAGCTTAAGTACTGATATTTTTTTTCTAGACACATACCTTTAGAAAACTCATGGAATTCCAGCTCCAGTACTTCAGTCTGTAGGTTCTCCATGAACTGCCGGAAACCTTCGAACTTCAGGTCACTGTTACCCTTCTTGCCGAAGAAATGTACCTGAAGCGTTTATTGAAATATTCGTTTATATTATAAAAAAATATAATGTAATGATGCTACTAAAGCCTAAAAAAAAAGAAGAGTTTTTAGAACTTCTAACAAAGTAGTAGGTACTGTATTCTTTAATGTTAAAGATGTCGACGAACTATATCGCTAACATAGGTACTGAAATTGCAAAATTTGTTTATTTTAAACGTCGAACATTATCTAGTTTAACTGATTCGACTATAAAGGCTTTGTCAGACAGGACGCGTACTTAGCGCGCGTCAGAGCGTTAAGTTGACGCCGCGATATGACGCTAAGATGTGTTCTACTACCATCGTAGAATACCGTCAAACAGAGCGCCGGCGCTAGCAGTACGCAACGCTCTGTCGCGGCGTTAGGACGCTTTAACGTCGGGTGTTGTATTTTTTTACAAATTTTATTTTAGCGTCGGAGTTAATAGGCGTAAAATAATAATAAAATACTGCATAATGACCGAAAATTTGATAGAATTGGTTAGAAAATATCCATGCTTATATAATACGAAGGATAGTTCATATAAACTATAAAGATATATCAATGAAGGCAAAATTGTGGGCACAAATCGGAGAAGAAATTAATGAAACTGGTAAGTAAAAAATTCTTCCGACTCCGGAGTTAATATCGCTGTACCTTGTTTTGTTCGTAAGTAATAATTATGTAAACAACATGCAGCTTTAATAATATCAATTGCTGTGTCCTAACGCGCGCTAAAGCGTTCTGTTTGACGAAGCCTCGCGCGACGTTAAAACAGGACGCTGTAGCGCTACTACGCAGCGCTAAAATACGCGTCCTATCTGACAAAGCCTTAACAGTTCAATTAACTGAAACTCCTCAACACTCCACCAACGTTCAATTTATCAGAAAAACATGAGACATGATAAAATTAACCCTTTAATTATATCCTTACGTCGTCTACAAAGTCTACATTACCTGCAGCATAGTATCCACATTGTGCCTCCTTTGCAGACCTTGATCATCATATGCGTCTGGTATTTCTTTGCCCCCCGGAACCTCTTCGGCCATACCTCGCTTGTCGCGCCACGCGAAACTGAATATCTTCTCCATCTAGAATATGTGCATCGTGTATAATATGGGTTTATTACTTATGTTTAATCGGTAAAAAATATATTTTAACTGTAGATTTCGTATTTTTTATTTTTTTTTATTTTTAGGGTAGATAGAAGTTAGAGTTTATAAAGGAAAATATTGTATTATTTTAGATATGGCTTACAGTTTTGAATACCAAATATTGTATATAGATATAGATCGGCCTATTCTTTTTGTAATTCTAGGTTTTTTATAAGCATATTGCATAAAGTTAAAATATTAAAATATATATGTACATTTTTAGACATAAAATTATTTAAATAGGTACAGATTAATATTAGTTGTTTAATGATTTTTGTATTGTAATTTTAGTTGAAGCTTTATTTAGTGTGTTATTTTAAGTAGCTTTTTAAATGATTTTGTTATATGATGTAAAAAAACTTATGAAAATATGTTAAGAAATTATATTAGAGTATTATGTAAATAGTAATAAATATCGAAGATAAAACTCGAACAAATAACAAGAATAAAATACACAGAGAAGTTAAAAAATAGAGAAAGAATGTTGAAAAACCCATCACAGATAACTTACCAATATCTGTCATCTTAATACTATTATAAAGGCGAAAGTTTGTATGGATGTATGGATGTATGGATGTTTGTTACTCTTTCACGTAAAAACTTCTGAACCGATTACAATGAAATTTAGCACACATATAAAGGGTAACTTGGATTAACACATAGGATAGGTTTTATCCCGGAAATCCCACGGGAACGGGAACTATGCGGGTTTTCCTTTGAAAACGCGGGCGAAGCCGCGGGCGGAAATCTAGTAATAAATATGTTACCTATAAAAAATAATGCAAAAAATTCGGCTTCATGTTTTTTTTTTAATATATTAAGTACATTTTAAAATTTGTAAACATGTATTATATTGAAAGTAAATTTAAAGTATGAAGAAAATGTACGGGCAATAAACAATAATTTAACACTTATTTTCTACACTTACAACACTCCTAAAACTCACACTTAAAACTAAACCAAAAACTTAATCTAAACATGATTAAAATACACCACAGACAATTAATTTGATTAATAACACAACCACAAATAAAGCTCGACAAACACAGCAAGCGTATATGGCAACAATGCATAAATATTTTGAAGTGAAACTTCTTTAGGCGCGTAGTAAAATTACAAGGTCGCGTCATGGCAATTACGTCATGGAGTAAAGCGACAATTTTGATATCTTCGAATCTTGCCAAATAAGTTTCACTTCTGACACGTGTGCTCAGTACACACGCTCTTTTTTATATGGCAACACTTACAACTGACGGTTTAGGTTTGTCCTCGCCTTGATTGATCCGGTTCTTGAGCGAACTCGTCGATACTAAGGAAAGCAGCTACGTAGGCACATATATCATATATTAATATACATATATATAGTACAGGGGTAGATAAAGATTTTTTTTAAATATAAAGTCAAACTTATATATTGGGAAACCCATTGAAAAGTAAACCAAGCTCTTAAGAAGAGTGTTTAGAAAAACTTGCCAACAGAAAAATAATAATTTAACATAGAAGAAAGTCATAAAATAGCAACATATATTATAAAAAGCATATTTTATTTTCACTGGCAACATTATCATCTGTCTGTTAGACCAATGGCCGAATAAATTAGGGTTGCCAGTTGCTAGATTTTTTAAACGAAGTTTTCGAAGCGTTGTTAACACCTGTTAAGAGCAGTAAGTGATGCTGAATTTGTTGTGTTAGATACAATTTAAATTATCATGGATCGACTTTTTTAATACCTTTTATAAATTGATGCTAATAGCTACAAAGATAAATCTCTATTCCAGAATTTTAGGTTAAATCCACTGCTAAGACAAAAATATTTTACGGTGGTTTATTGAAGAGGATTTCCCTTAAAGAATTTTAAGAAATATCTAAATAATTTAATATATTTTTGTAGTAGATATCGAAAATTTTGTGCTTATGGAGTTCAATGTCCAAATAAGGCTCTGCTAAGCCTTTCTAATGTTTCTTATAAATAACAGATGACATTACTGTTTCAAATTCCAATTATAGCAACAAATACACCACAAAGAAAAAAGGTGAAATAGCCTATCCTACTAATATTAAATGCGAAAGTTTGTGAGGATGGAGCACGAAAAAACCACTAGACGGATTTTTATGTACCTTTACCATAGCTTATTTTATGTACCTTTACCATCAGAATAAGACATGACCTAAAGAAAGTACATGAATTTGCACGTACAAAACTCCCTAACATTTATTTATAAAACTAGCTAACCGCCCGCGGCTTCGCCCGCTTTGTCTTAAACTTAATAAATTATATACTAAAACCTTCCTCTTGAATCACTCTATCTATTAAAAAAAACCGCATCAAAATCTGTTACGTAGTTTTAAAGATTTAAACATACAGAGGGACATAGGGACAGAGAAAGCGACTTTGTTTTATACTACGTAGTGATTACCCTCCACCAGAACAAAAACCGATCCACGACAACCACATATCGAACTCACAGCCCGCTCCGTGTGCTTGTCCAGATCTTTCCGCTCCTTTATTGAACCGCCGAGAAGACGCTGTATCTAATCATGCGAAATTAAATAAAATAATACGAAGGTGTGATCCCCGCCTTAATGAGTGTTAAGGGTAGGGCTGTCAAGCGATGTCTTTTAAAGTGAATAATTTTTGAACAGATTTTTGTTAAAATTATAAACTTTTTTAATTCAAACTCATTTTTTATAAATGGTAACTTTAACAAGCATGTGTAGAGTATTTTTCTACTATTATCGATGTTGTTACTTTAAATATCGATGTACAACCAAGTAAATTATGTATTATGTATCCATTAAGTATTTTAATAGACGTACCTAGTTTACATTAAAAATATTCACTTTAACAATTATAGAAGATTGAAGAAAGACTTTTATAGTGTTCCCAAAGTACCTATGATTACAGAGTAAGAGGAAGATTTAAAAGGAAAAATGAATTTTTAGTTTGATTATAATATATAGATATAAATGATTATAAGTCTGTCTTCACCTCCAAAACTAGGGAGCATATCAAAATGCAAATGCATGTGCTCACATATTGCTTGCAGTGCTACTAAGTTTATAAAAAATAATTCTACATTATGATAGAAATAACGGCTTAACAACTACTTAATACTAGGTGCAATTAAAATGAAACTACAAAAAATTAATTACTAAATTGAATACAAATACACAATGCTTTTAACCACCCATAATTATCAACTAGGTAATTGCATTCACTATATTTTATGTTATTAGTAAAAAAAAAAAAAATTCGGAAATTTAAATGAATTAAAATTTTATATCAACCATTTTATATTAACCAAATAATACCTATTTGTTTTATCTCTAAAGTTATTTTAAAGGAACATATATGTATTATCAAAATAATAATTAAAATCCACTTTTCACCTCTAATAAACTAAAATAGAAAACATTATCTATAATAATGAATTGGTGCACTATTTCTAACTACAAAAACATTAAATAAAAAATGACTTACGACTAGAAATTCGTTTTTGTCAACACGCTGGTTACCATCAGTGTCGAACATGTTAAATGCTATTTGGAAACCCGACGCTGGCTCTGAAAAAAATAGAAATAATGATTAAAAACAATATCTTTATCTTGATAGGACAAGGAAAATATATTTATATATTTCTAAATATTCAAATTTAAATTTTTTGGTTGTGTTTTCTAAGTGTCCATATGAGAGTTCAGTAACGCCATTTTTAATTAAACTACCTAATCACTACATAGTATAAAACAAAGTCGCTTTCTCTGTCCCTATGTCCCTATGTATGCTTAAATCTTTAAAACTACGCAACGGATTTTGGGGCGGTTTCTTTTAATAGATAGAGTGATTCAAGAGGAAGGTTTTAGTACATATATAATTTATTATGTTTTAGACAAAGCGGGCGAAGCCGCGGGCGGAAAGCTAGTAAAATAGAAAAAAAATACTTACTCGTTAGAATTGACAGCAGGAACAAGTACTCCGTGTACGATATTATTCCTGAAAAATTAAAATAATAATCATGTCAGATATAGCAACAACATATAACATTATCATCTCTTTTATATATAAAAAAAATGAATCCCAGTTTCCCTTTGTCACGGAATCCCGCATGAACGGCTGGACCGATTACGATAATTCTTATTTTGATGTGTTAGTTATTGCCAGGAGAAGCATCTTATTAAAGAAAATCTCAATAAATTTGAGCCAAAACATTATGGAAAATGCGAAAACATAACTGCCACATAAACTTCATGGGTTTGATTATTTGCGCGAAGACTGGACAACGTCTGTCGGGTCAGCTGGGGCCTTAGACAAAGTAACAATTAAAAAACGATAACGAAGTTAGAAAAGGCAAAAATGTATGGGATTGCCATACGCCGCGTTAGCTCACGTGGTCTATCTAATGTCAATCCCATACATTTTTCCTTTTCTAACTTCGTTATCGTTTTTTAATTGTTACTTTGTCTACGGGCCCTGGTCTTCCATAAATTCTTTATGACTAATCATTTCAAAATAACTTAGTTTACCAATTTTCATAATCTGATATTACAATTATACCATACCTCTGTCCCTCATGTTCCTGAACATCTGCGAGCTGCCCTTTTTCAGCGGCGGCGTTTGATCTCGCAGCTGCTCGATCTCCTTACTAGTGAGCACACGACGTTTCAGACGAGCTGTGGAAATACACGCTTGTAACTTAATTACCCAATCAAATAGGCAATTCTGTGAACGCTTAATATGGACAAAATACTGGGAAGGTGGTTATTGGCCAGCTCCTTACAGATGAGTGACATAATGGTACAGTGGAATTGTAATTTAGACAGGTGCTTTCGTTTCAGTTGTTTGTCATAAGTTTTGGCGCTCGTTTTTGCTCAGATATAAATGGTAGGCGTTTTAAATGGTGCTTCAGCAAGTTATATAATTAAGTTTTCAAGAAGTATATTGACAAGTATATAAATTATTTAAGTTTTTTTATCTATGTAGTTGTTAAATTGAGAAAATCTAGTTAACTGAATTGTTATTACCTTATTTATAAGCAGAGCTATTTACCAACTTAATTGCCAATTCTAGACCCCAAATTCAGCTGCATTTTATAAGGTCACACTTATAGGACAACCGTCCAATCTGCATTACTAGAAGTTCCATTCTCTTACGGTCTCGTAATCATGAATACTACTTGAACCACATTTATTTTCCTATAGCTACTAGTGATCCGCCCCGGCTTCGCCCG
Source organism: Colias eurytheme (assembly GCF_061535395.1). NCBI lineage: Eukaryota > Metazoa > Arthropoda > Insecta > Lepidoptera > Pieridae > Colias > Colias eurytheme. Next base: position 2,026,133 of record NC_142999.1, on the reverse strand, counting down.
TGGTACCTACATGTTTAAACTATTCTATCTCTCAAGTTGGATCGAACTGCACATGGTGTGCGAATTTTATTATTATCGGTTAAGTGGTTTAGGAGTCCACTGAAGACAAACATTGTGACACGAGATTTATGTATATTAAGATAACTAGCAACTCACGGCGCGGCTCCTGCTCCACCACCGACTCGAGGAAGTCCTGCGGCGTCATGTACAGCTGGCCACCGTGCTCCACGCTCGCGAACTTGATGAAGCGCCGCTCGCGTGACGTCAGCTTCACGGATCTCGCCAGCTCGTCGGGTTGCTGAAAAATATGGTTTTATTTACCCAACTGACCAAAACTCATCTGCAAAAGTCTGCTCAAAGGGAATATTTTTGCAACAACTTTAATATCGCTATAGAAGTAAATGAACTGATGCATAAATCAATAGTCCTTCGTCGTCCTGATCGCGACCCTACAGTTACAAACCAAAGATATCTGCAATTTCAAATTGAAAATAAGGTGGGATCTGTACCATCATTGAAAGATTATCCTGCTCGACCTACGACTATTAAAAGGCAGACGTCTTACCAGAACCACCCTTTCTAATATTTGACATCGCCAACATTTTAAAAGTAGTCCAGTTAGTATTCATCATTAATGGTTAGGTGATAGCATTCTACGCAATCTACCAACAATCAGAGTAAAGACACCAATCCCAGTAATAGCTAGAATCTGCCCCAAATGGCAGGCACAAAACAAGGCTACAGTCGATAGTGTATCCACTCGCAGTCTAATTAATAACACGTTCAAACCCGGAAGGCGTCTCGACATTGTAATTACAATATCCACAGCTAATCTATATACGGTTCAGCTATTGATTAAAATTAAACATCCCATAGTCTAAGATCCGTGTGAGAAATATTGTATTGCAATTTTGATGTTATTGGTAGCTTTGATATGGCTGACCTACCTGATTACATTAATCACCTTTAACCGTTAAAGCCTTAAACTTAAATTTTCAAAGTAAAACATGTCCTATTTTCGTTGCTATAGTCGTTAAAAATTTCGTTAATTCCTGAGCAGGATTTCACGATGCACAGCGTTGGCCCAACAAATAATTGTCGATGTTTGCCGCCATTACGGCGATAATGAATAAACGTCTACAATGACACATTTAGGCCCTTTCTATTGTCGCAATTGCCTTTTCTCGCCCAACGCTGCCTTATAGTGAAGAGGACCCATATATGTCCTAATTCAAATCGGTGGTTAATTCGAAACGCCTTGAGGTGTTAAGGGGGCGCATAAAGCAAAATAACCAATCTTCTATTAGATGATACGTGTAATATGCAAGACCAAATCTAAAAAATAAAATATATATATCAAACTAGATGATATGTTCAACGATTCTGTTTAATCAAAAACATAAAATATTAAAATTTACTAGATAAAAAAAATCACCAAGTTAGCTCTAATTTTCACACTTTTACGTTTTCTACTTGACATGGTAATACTTATTATGAGTTTTTTTTCATAAACAATTATATTAAAACATTTGCAAGATATTTGTCAGAGCATTTTGTGTAATTATTTTTAGTTTTGGTTTTATCTGCGATAAACCACTTTTGCTTTATGCGCCCCCTTAAGCTTTAGAGCATGATATTATATCGGACAGAATTACTAAGGCTATAGGTTAATTATACATCATTTTGTTTACAATAAAGGAAAAAGATCCGACCCATCAATTTTCGGTTTTCACGTCAAACAAATACCCTTTTTAAGCTTAGATTAAGACATATATTATAACAGATTAAGACATTATATTTAAACAAACAAAGATTATTCGTTCCTACACTATGATTATCGATGTTATGTTTCGCAACTCGTAATATGTTAATTACTACTGTCAGAAATAGGAACCACGCTTCGACGTAGCCTTATGTTTGATTTAGGTGATTTTTAAACATTTCTTATGAAACACTGCAATACTGAGAAGGATTAAGGAAACGATGAGCAAGTTTTTAATTGGGACGATTCATTTTATAGGATTGCATAAAATGTTTTTATATTAGCCGCCAATAATGTATTGTAGACAGTCAAATTCGGTTAATTAGTAGATATAGGAAATCAAGATACCAGCAAATATAAACGGTAAAACGGAAAAATAATGCAGTGTAGATAATTGAGATATACACCATAGGATAAAAATCTTAGTTTTCTGATAACAGAGCTTCTTTCTAGAGAAAGTTACGCACGGGCTGTTTTCAGATGTAAATTCAAAAAAAAATTCAAGAGGCTAAAAGTATATGTGCCACAATTGTGCAAAGTATAGGGAGCTTAAAATTTCATATAGATATGTATCGGCACCTACAAAATAAAAATAAAAATGGTACTTATTATAATTCATCAAATTCAAATTCTTATGCTTATTTTCTTTCTTTCTTTTAAAAACATTTTTCCTTCATCCAACTATAACATCACTAAGAACTTTCTAAATCATCTAAAACCACACGTCGTCGTAAAAGACAAAAGATACAAATAGCCGGCTTCCACCAAGCTATTCTCTCTCTACTTCCGAATATTATTTCGGGGACGGAACGCGGAAAACACATCACGTCTCTTGTTTCTTTGTAAACTGAATCCAATGTGTGTTTGGTCACAATGGGTATAAATGAGACTTTCTATTTTTTAATTTGCTTGTTAGGTTTATTTTGTATTTATTTGTTTAGTTTTAAAGCATGTTATCAAGTCCTGCAGATGCCTTTTAATTTAGTCCACAACAGAGGAACGAAATTGAATCAATTTGTGAAAATTCATACAAGTTATTATTAGTTAAGAAATAGTCAATGGAAAGGTTATAAATAAAGATTTATATTCAACTAGCGGTCCACCCCGGCTTCGCCCGTGGTACTTATTTACGTTTTCTCTACATAAAAACCATCCTCGTACTTCAAGGAATATAATAAAATAAGAATTATCGAAATCGGTTCAGCCGTTCTCGAGTTATGCGCTTACCAACACATTTTGCGATTCATTTTTATATATAGGAGATGTAACTCTACAATAGGTAAATTAATTCCAAAAATACCCCATACCGCTATGTCAGTTCATTAAAAAAGAATGGAAGTTACAATAATAATAAACATACACACACATACATAATAAACCCTGTATACATACTTTATGCAGTCACTACTAATATCTCGTACTAGCATTCCCATTAATCAACGCAAACCATAATTACACTGCAAAACGTACAAACAAGGCAATTTATCCTAACAATTAGTAGATAACATCGCTCTATCAATCTAAAGAGACGTTAAAAACTACCCGCTACAGTAAATCACGCAAAACACCGTTTAAACGGCGTTCAGTTACAAACGTACAGACATACAGATAAATAACACCCCTTGGGGTTGACGATAAATTAACGGGGAAAGAATAAATCTTTTTAATTAGTAGAGCTTGACATAAAACTGTGAATCTTCGCGCTTGTTGTTTATATGATAATAGTTTTAATAAATTAAACATTTTTTTATCAGTCGTGCTTGTTCCACTCACTTCACTGCAGTTTGCAAGGGATGTCATTTTTTAACGCATAATAGACAATATGATGAGTGTTAATAGATTATGACGTATTAAAAAAAATATAGGCTACAAGTGAACACTATGTACTATGAACATATATATGTTACTAGAGGTCCGCCCCGGCTTCGCCCGTGGTACATATTTCGCAATAAAAGGTAGCCTATGTCCTTTCTCGGGTATCAAAATATCTCCATACCAAATTTCATGCAAATTGGTTCAGTAGTTTAGGCGTGATTGAGTAACAGACAGACAGACAGAGTTACTTTCGCATTTATAATATTAGTACGGATTGTATGTCAGTCATAAGCACCATTTTTTATTGTATGTTTCATTTTTTGTAGTCTTTTTTGTGTTTGTTTTGTATAGTGCTGCATTATTTCTTTCTTATTCTACATTCACTCATTGTATGTACCGAATTTAAGTTTCACAATTTTTAAACATCTTTTTGAAAAATACACCTTTTACGTGTTTTAGTATTTAAGTGTTTAATCAAATAATCTAACTTTCACAATAGCTATTTACAACGTTTGAAATTAAACAATTTTCTCACATCCATGACTTATGGTAATGTTCATCGTGGTCCATTCGTTACAATCCCTCGACGTTTATTCACCTGTTTATTGCTACCGGTATTCATAATTATTGATTTATCAAATAATCTATACTAACATTATAAAGCTGAGTTTGTGTTTTTTGTTTGTTTGAACGAGCTAATCTCAGGAACTACTGGTCCGATTTGAATAATTCTTTCAGTGTTAGATAGCCCATTCATCGAGGAATGCTGTAGGCTATATATCATCACGCTAAGACCAACAGGAGCAGAACCACGCGGGTGAAACCGCGGTGCTCAGCTAGTATGGAAGATTATTAAATATCCTTCTTTGGAGTAGGTATAATATAGGTTTCAGGAAGTACCTGTAGTTAATCAGCTACTTCAGCATACAAGAGAAAGAAACATTAGCCAAATTTTAATGTATCCCGACATGTTTTATTACCATATTTTTGGTGATCTGATAATGTATAGGAAAGAAGAAGAAATTGGATAATATATAGGAAAGAATTATAGAAGGAACACTCCAACAGTGCCTCACGCATAAGTATGACAACTACGATATACAATATGTGCTATACCTACCGACAACTGCAAGCAAAACATATATGACGACAAACTTAGTTACCGCATGCACATTGAATTAATATCTCAAAAAGCCTACAAAAATTTAGGATTTGTTTTGAGGCAAGCGGAACCCTTTGATGATTCGGCATGTTTGAAAGTTTTGTACTACGCGTATGTACGTAGTATTCTTGAGTTTGCCAGCGTTATTTGGCGTCCAAGTTATAAATGTCATATAACTAAATTGGAAAAGCTTCAAAAGGTATTTGTAAATAGAATGAAATATAAAAATAAACAACATGATTTAGGGTGCACTCACACACATCAGTCACCGTCACGGCACGTCACCGGACAGGATTAAAAAAAAATATGTATCAATAGTTCTAGTATGACTCTGTTCCCACACGACAGTCGCCGGCACGAAATCTATCAGTGACGTCCCCGGTCAGGCACGTCAAATAATCTTTCCATACATGTATCATACTTTTATCCCCACTCACCCGGTGCCGTCACGTCTCAGTTCAGTCAGCGTCGTGCTACCGTCAATTGCTACATGTTCTCTAGCGTGACACACGTCTAATCACTCACTAACCTGATGTATGTGTTCAATGATTCAGTCAAACCGGCGACGTGACTGACGGACAACATGACGGTGACTGGTGTTTGTGGATACGTACACAAACCGTCACCGATCAGTCATCGGTGACTTGACGGTGACTGATGTGTGTGAGTGCACCCTTAACCTATTCACAAGCTTGCTCTCACTATAAAATCAATACCTTGGAGGATCGTAGAGATGTAATCGACCTTATGTTATTGCATGATATTGTCAATAATAACTTTGATTTTCCTGTTGCTTTAGAATACTTACAATATCGTGCGCCATCACAACGTACTCGTCATACGCCTCTCTTTAATGTCCCAGCAACCTCTACTAATTACCTCAAACATTCACCCTTTCTGAGAATTCCGAATAATTATAATAATAAATTCTCCTTGGCAGATCCCTTTCAATTATCTCGCTCTAAGTTTAAAAAATTAATACTACAGCTTATTTGACCAAAATTTGTAAAGAAATTCACAAACAACACACACACACACACACACACACACACACTCACACACACTTACAATCACACTTGTACTCACTCATATTTATTGTTACCTTTTTATTTAACTATAATTATATATAATATAGGGTTTGTAATTGTTATATCGTTCTTTATCTTTATACTTTGCTCACTCGCAGTATTATGTATTGTTATTGGTGTACCTTTTAATTGGCGTATTGAATTGTTAATGTAATACCTAGTGTAAGTTTAGCTGTAAGGTACCTTTACATAAATAAATAAATAAAATAAATAAATAAATGATTGATCCTCAATATGATACCTTTTGACGGTCGATTAATATTTCATAGGAAGGAGCTTTGCCGATACCGATTATAGAATTAAAACAAATTGCAGACATCTTTGAGTTCAGCGTATAAAAATATACTTATACAAACTGATCTCTGACCAATGAAAAGTAAAAAAAAAATCCCCAGATCTTGATTTACTGACCAAATTTTGGTCTTTAAAATACAAATGAATAATATCAATGATAAGAAAATTTTATCCAATGATTAAATCAAGAAAAATTTGTTCTTAGGCATCATGTATTTGACCAAGGTGTAAGGTGCAATGTCTACAAGTAAATTAGCTATATTTATTGCTACAAGTTTTAAATAAATAATTTAGTGTCAACATATGAAAGGTATGAAAGTCTCCTAGGTCCTACATGACATATTAATAATGAGCGAGCATAAAATATTGTCTAATGAAAGCTTACCATAAATATTACGGGAAATGCAAGTTTAGGATAACAAGTTAATATTAATCATAATAGGATAAGTAGTTAGTAATTATTATAATATTCCCGCGGTTAAAACTGCAGCTGCGGACAAAACTATTAGCATCGGCATTCATCGCCAGGTAGAGATCGGTTAACGGGAGGGAAGAGCAGGCAAACCACCTTTCCTGTTCTTGGCTTGCGCCTGGCCTGGAGATGGGCTACCGCCGAGGGGGTCGCGGAAGAATTCTAACAAATACCCGCGGCCCCATCATTAAAGCGGCTCGACGGAACACAGTGGGGTTTTAGTCGGTAAGAATCCGACATAACCCACGGCTCCTTCCCCGGGGGCCGTGGGTATCTTTGGAAGATTTCCCCACTATAAAAAAAAAAAAAAAAGGTAGAGATCGGTTTTTCGTGCGCCAATTATAGATGTTTCACATCAATAATCAGCTATTCCAACTTTCATTAAGGGTTGATTTTGGAAAGACAAGGAGCTTAAGTTTGACTCTAGCTCTTCAACTTTTTTCATTTTCAATCTCGATTAAAGCGATGCCATGGTTTAGCGTAATAGCGCAATGGTCAGACAGACAGACAGACATTCGCATAAACAATACTAGTACAGATCCGCAAAAGGAGAAGCTTGTATAGAAGCTACTTCAACCTCCAATTTAACACCTAGGTACATTTCTGCATTATCAAAGCCACCGCAATCAATCTCGTCTAACACTTTTAAATATTAACCGGCAATTATATTTAATTCGAAACTAAAACCATTAAGGCGCATTACTATTACGAAATACCACCCGACGTGGGCTCTATATCAATCCGAGTGTCCACCATTAAGAATGCACTTAAACTTGATATCCCTTATTTAATTTATCGTGTATTACTTACTGATGCATGTTTATTATGAGTCGGCGTACATTATGGTGTAGCGTCACCCGTGTTACCTACTATGCGTAATGAGGTAAATGAATGTAGATTTCTATCGTTCTCTCGGTGGTGGCATTAAGTTTAACGTGGCGTGGTGGTTTTTCTACATCGAGTTGTTTAAGTTTCTTGTGCGATGTATAGCTAACTAACTGTGCTTCGCTCCTGTTGGTCTTAACGAGATGATATAGCCTTCCTAGATAAATGGGCTATCTAACACCGGAAGAATTTTTCAAATCGGACCAGTAGTTTTTGAGATTAGCGCGTTCAAACAAACTCTTTAGCTTGATCTAAATACTAAATTCGCAACACTCGCCATTTTTAACAGTATGAATAATCAATATCGAAAACAAAATACGAGAGTCGCATAAATAGACACTCGATCGTGTATTGTACATCACGGTTTTAACTTTGTTTGTAATTCGAGCGCGTGTGGGGCGAGCTATAAATTGAAATCTCCCCATTGTAGGTCCGTGACGTATGGTAGGGGTAATGATGTATAGACGATAGTTATACTGTACTAGCTGTGCCCTGCGGTTTTATCCGCGTTGCTCCGCTCCTGTTGGTCTTAGCGTGATTATATATAGCCTATAGCCTTCCTCGATAAATGGGCTATCTACCACCGAAATAATTTTTCAAATCGGACCAGTAGTTCCCGAGATTAGCCCGTTCAAACAACAAAGCTGAAGGATAATCCGTCGTGTCTATGTCAGCCTGGAGTTGAGGAGACAGTTCCTCACCTGTTACTCGAGTGCCCAATTTTTGCAAGCAATAGATATGCTATTGAGCAAAAATTGGGCATGGTGATGACGGGTGAGAATCTGCGTTCTGCTCTGGGGGACAACTGTAGGGATGCGTTCCTACAATATTGTAGAAATATTGTAGTCGTAGTCAACCAAAGGAATAGTGTGTGATATTAGTTTAGCTCTTTACTGTGATATAGGATTAAGTTGAGTGTTTTTGAATACAGTACTTTTGGCCTAATTTCATTGGATGTTGTTACAAAACTTCATACCATAACACAACGTCACAACATAGAATTACAATAATAATTTTATCTAGACTAGCTTACCGCCCTGCTTTGTCTAAAACCTAATAAATTATATACTAAAACCTTCCCCTTGAATCACCCTATCTATTAAAAAACGCAAAAAAAACGCATCAAAATCCGTTGCGTAGTTTTAAAGATTTAAGCATACAAAGGGACATAGGGACAGAGAAAGCGACTTTGTTTTATACTATGTAGTGATGATACACAATCTAAACTGTTGGAGTTTGGCACGTATACAGGCATGTGATCATCATACGACTAGCATGACTACTATCATCAGGTGACGAGGTAAAACAATAATGTTCAGAAGCGAATACGACATTCCTCCTCCTTTTCGAATGTATCATAGTGCGGTCATGGTAGATGGCACGTTCTATACTATTTTTTAGCACAGATAATAATTAAATGAACTGTAATAATACTATTACTAAATAATAGAGCAACTATGGAGTTTCTTCAATCGGCAGATTCTTCTCCATAGATACTGCTTTCCGATTCGGTGGTAATTTTTAAAAATATGTTATGGCGATTCAAAAGTGCTTCTAGAAGTCTTATTGAATAAATAAATGTTTGAGTTTGAGTTTACTAAGAAATAAGAATACTATTGATAGTAATAAATCGATGTAGCTGGACATAACTGGACACATGAGGAAAAGAGGAATATTTGAATAGTGTAGACGAAGCTTTTATTATAAGATGTTTACACAAATAAAAACAAAGTAAAGTTGACACAACATTGTAAAAGTCCACCAAATGTAAATATGCAAGAGACCTCATTTTCATAACATATTACATTTTTTTACATACATATTGGGAATAAAAAAGATATTTTTTGTGTATATTTGTATGTGTGATTTGCATCAAATAAGAAGCGGTACAGAGAGAGCGATTGCGATCAGCTCATCATCATCATCAATACATATAATAAAATCGTAGAAAAGTGATGTCTGTACAATGAAAATATTAAAAAAAAACTTAGCAGGTGTTATTATTAAATCGATCCTGAACCCAAAACTGTAGTTAAAAAATTTTTTGTCTGTTTGTCTGTATGTTCGTGCACGCTAATCTCAGAAACGGCTTATCCGATTTAGATGCGGTTTTCACTAATATATTGTGGTAAGCTTCACTTAACATTTAGTGTTTATTTCATGTCAATCGGTTCATAAATAAAAAAGTTATGACCATTTAAGTAATCACGGCGAACATTTGCTAAGGCATTCTATACATGAATAACTTACCTGAAAAACTTTATTACGTAAATTATACGCTAAAGTTATTCCTTGACATATCCAGATGATCATATCGAAAGTACCGTGGGGTGGGGGGGGGGGGGTTTAGCTGAAAAATGTCTTTTAAATTATGTCGTAGGTATTTTAATTTTAACCCCCAACGCAAAAAGAGGGGTGTTACGTCCGCTATGTGTGTTTGCGTGTCCGTCTGTGCAACCGTAGCTCGCTAACGGGTAAAACGAATTAGATGCGTTTTTTTTTGTTACATTAGTTGTTCCTAGGTATAGTGTATCAAAATCGGTTCATCCATTTATTATATATATAGGGGTAAAAGTGGGAATGGAAAAAATGAATGTTGTCAGTTATACCCAAGTGATATAGGTATCAAATGAAAATAGACGACCTGTCAGAAACAATTAGTCAAATTTTATCAAAATCGGTTCATCCATTTATTTTATATAGGGGTAAAAGTAGGAATAAATAAATGAATTTTATCAAATATACTCAAGTGACGTATCTAATGAAAGACATGACGTGTAAAGTACAATAAGACATATTTTATCAAAATTGGCTCATCCATTTATTGGATATAGGTATAAAAGTGGGAATAAAAAAATGAATTTTGTCAAATTGGGTATATTTGACAGTGGCATATCAAATGAAAGGGCATGACATGACGTGAGAAGTATAATGAGGTATTTAATCAAAATCGGTTCATCCATTTATTGGACTATAGCGGTAAAAGTGGGAATGAATAATCGAATGTGGTCAAATAATATACTCAAGCGGCATATCAATTGACGTCTGAATTACAATTAGTCATGTTTTATCAAAATCGGTTCATCTGTTTATTACATATAGGGCACCTTAGGGGTGATATAGTGGGGATAAATAATCCAAATGGAGCACCAAACGAAAGGATATGACGTGTACATATAGGTACAATTAGACATGGTTTACATCAAAATCGGTTCTGCCATTTACTAGGGGTGAAACGGAAAAGTTGAAAGTCTGTGAAAGTAGAAGGATATGGGAGCGGGAGGATAGCCATACCCTGGAAATTTTGAACTCTTTTGTACCTAAGTTTTTTTAGCTCAGTTTAGTAATAAATTTTACTAACAGTTATTTTGTGTTATCATTTATTTTATTTCTTAACTGTAAAATAATCTGTAAGTATGTACTTATAATTTAGTTGTTTATGGTAGTACGTGTTTCAAGACGTGTTTACTCAATAATTGTGTGTTAATTAGTAACTACTATGCAGTCACTATTCCACGCGGACGAAGTCGCGGGCACAGCTAGTACTAAATACTTTGCCAAATATTTATCCAGTAATATACCTTTCACAAATATTATAAAAAATATTTATTCGGCTTACATTACTATAGATTCAAATAAAAGTCATAACCGAAAAACATAAGTTGTGTCGGCAATAAGGAGTTTATTATAACCATCATCATTAATTGTAAAGTATATCGTGTAGTGATTACATATTATGTAGTATAAAACAAAGTCACTTTCCCTATATCCCTAATCCCTATGAATGCTTAAATTTTTAAAACTACGCAACGGATTCAAGAGGAAGGTTTTCGCATAAGTTTTTAGACAACGCGGGCAAAGCCGCGGGTGGAAAGCTAGTACCTATTCTAATAAAACATACAGAACTTTCACGAGTTAGCTCATCAAGTGATTAACTTACACCATTGAAATATCAGACAACACGTACCCAACATCATAAAGCAATTAAAAATATCACATTATACACGAACACAAATACTAAAATTTGAAACGCCACAAATCTCGTTCAGTCTGCGCCCGCGCATTCAATAATATATGGTTTTTGTTTTACACGCCGCTTGTCACTCCGTTCGTATGCAGCGTTTTGTCATTGTAATTGGTGCTTTAATTTATTGCTATTTCTTAATACGAGAGAATGTTATGTTTGATATGATGTTCGAAAGAAGATACGAGGATTTGGTGGAGAGATTTAATCTAGTTATGGGATCCTAGTCGCTGTTGCAACAGATGGACATAATGTTTTTGTTTGTATGTATCAACTGATAGAAGTAGAACAAACATTGCTATGGAATGAAGATTACCACGGTATTATCAGGGACGTAACTCATGTAACCCCTATGCGCAGATATATAGTATTTGCATGTCTTTCCTTAGGTCATACAAGTTATAAAAATGCGGATTTTTAATTGAATGATTATGGAATTCGGAAAAATGTACCACAACGTGCCCTGTGACTGATGTTTAATAAGACCTTCCACAATCTAAATTACCCGAATCCATTTTAACATTTGCAATCTAGATATATCATCATCAATACATATAATAAAATTCTAGAAAAGTGGTGTCTGTACAATGAAAATATGTAAAAAAAAATTAGCAGGGGTTATTATTAAATCGATCCCAAACCCAAAACTGTAGTTAAAAAATTTTTTGTCTGTTTGTCTGTTTGTCTGTATGTTTGAACACGCTAATCTCAGAAACGGCTTATCCGATTTCGATGCGGTTTTCACTAATATATTGTGGTAATCTTCATTTAACATTTAGTGTTTATTTCATGTCAATCGGTTCATAAATAAAAAAGTTATGACCATTTAAGTACTCACGGCGAACATTTGCTAAGGCATTCTATGGTACACAATACACATACAGTGTACGATAAAACGTAAGTTATCTGTTATACGCTACAGTTATGTCCAAGTGATCATATCGAAAGTCCCCAAGGGTGGGGGGGTAAGCTGAGGTAGTAGGGGGGAGGGGTATTTCTAGGTAAATTTTATACATAAAATGTCCTTTAAATTATGTCGTATTATATTATATTTTTAAGCCCCGATGCAAAAATAAGGGTGATAAGTGTTTGACCGCTGTGTGTGTGTGTGTGTTTGTGCCACCGTAGCTCGCTAGCAGGTAATCCGAATTAGATGATGTTTTTTTGTTAGGCAGCATATTTTCCGACGCTGGTTCTTAAATAAACTGTTTCAAAATCGGTTCATCCATTTATTGTAACTAGGTATATAGGGGTAAAAGTGGGAATGAAAATAACTAAAGTTGTCGAATATACTTTAGTGATATATTAAATGAAAGTGAACGACCTATCAGTAAAAATAAGTCAAATTTTACCAAAATCGGTTCATCCATTTATTTGATATAGGTATAAAAGTGGTAGATAATAAAAAAAGTGAATTTTGACTCAAGTGACATATGAAATGAAAGGGCATGACGTGTAAAGTATAATTAGACATATTTAATCAAAATCGGTTCATCCATTTACTATACCTATATACAGGGTGTAATCGTTAAGTGTGCACAGGCGATTTTTCCGTAAGTATTACAGATAACAAAAAACTTTAAACTGATATCGAAAGTACTTAACCTAATGAGTAAAATGGCCGTAATAAATTTTTAAAAATAAATCGAGAAATATCAAAAAATTATCTTTATACCCTCCCATACATTAAGTATGAAATATGAATATCCCGTATACATTTAATATGAAAGATTTTAGCTTTCTTTTTCTTTTTTGGTTTTCTGCTTTAATTACTTCGCAAATTGGAAGTGGCATTTTCCACGCTTTTTCCGGACATTTTCTCGCATTTTCCGGATATTTTCCGGGGATTTTCCGGACATTTTCCAGGCTTTTTCCGGACATTTCCACGCATTTTCCGGATATTTTCCAGACATTTCCCTGGCATTTTCCGGTTATTTTCCGGGATTTTCCAGACATTTTCCGGGAATTTCCCAGGCATTTTCCGGGGATTTTCCACGCATTTCCCAGGCATTTTCCGGACATTTCTCAGGCATTTTCCGGGGATTTTCCAGGCATTTGATTTGATGAACCGATTTTGATTAAATATGTCTAATTATACTTTACACGTCATGCCCTTTCATTTCATATGTCACTTGAGTCAAAATTCACTTTTTTTATTATCTACCACTTTTATACCTTCTATATCAAATAAATGGATGAACCGATTTTGATAAAATTTGACTACTTTTTTTACTTTACTGTATAGGTATAACCGTATAAGTGGGAATGAAAGAAACGAATGTTGTCAAATATTGTGATAGTACCTACCTAAGTGATATATCAAATGAATGTGCATAACGGGTGAATTACAATTAGTAATGTTTTATCGAAATCGGTTCATCCGTTTATTACATATAGGGCACTTTAGGGGTGACAGTGGTTAGATAAATAAACCAAATGGAGCATCAAACGATAGGATATGACGTGTACATATAGGTACAATTAGATAATATTATTTACATCAAAATCGGTTCTACCATTTACTAGGGATGGAAAGGGAAGGGTTGAAAGGCTGTGAAAGAAGAGGGGGACATGGGAGCGAGAGGATAGCCACACCCTGGAAATTTTGAACTCTTCTGTAACAAAGTTTTATAGCTCAGTTTAGTTTTAATTTTACTAACAGTTATTTTGTGTTATTATTTTTTTTATTTCTTAACTGTAAAATAATCTGTAAGTACTTATAATTTAGTTGTTTATGGTAGTACGTGTTTCAAGACGTGTTTACTCAATAATTGTGTGTTAAGTAGTAACTACTATGCAGTCACTATTCCACGCGGACGAAGTCGCGGGCACAGCTAGTTATATAATATGAACCCTTGTTACACACCTTCGTGTACCAAACATCATATAAAATCGAGCTAAAAGATCAGTTTAAAGAACCAAATACCTCATTGTACCGTACCTTTCTCTCACCAGATCTTTAAATCTTCCTACAATAGTAGAATATAACGGATGTGTTGACACATATTCGGGCCGACAGTACTACCTCGTAAATAATCGTAATTAGATGCAAAATATATAAATAACGCTCCGAGCTGGTTCCTTATCGTACAATTGCTGGTAAATAACTGTGAGACTCTGAGGCTGTTACGTAAATATTACGGGAAAGTTTCTTTTGAAAGGCATCTGTGTTTTGTGGAAGAGTACCTAAGGTTTTGTGGAAGAGTACCTTACATTATAAGCTTTGTAAGGTTACGGTTCTGAGAATGATTAATTCTGTAAATGATTCTATAGTCTGAAGTCAATAGAACGAATTGAAAACAAAAGTTTTTTAAAGTATAATTCTAGACGACTTTTCAGTTCAACAATGCAGCCGTGCATTGTATTCACAAAAGTTTAGTAAAGTAATTTTCAGTTTAAATCCAAAGACTTTTCAATGCCCACTAAGTATGATAAATAATGTAAAGAACATTATTTTGTTATTATTTATCTCGAGCAATTTTTTATGAAATACCACGTTAACTAATTCTAAATCATCTTATTGTAGAGTATTCAAATCACTCAAATGAACACCAAAATCGATTAATTTCAGCCTATACAAGATATCTCCAACTATATTGAAAATATAACCTGCTGTCCATTCGAATATTGTACAACATAAGTTAGTTTGTCAGTGAAACCGTGTCCAGATTTACAAATTTGCATGAATATAATTCACTGTATTGCTGGTCTATGGATTTTGTAATCTTAAGTCAAATTGGCAGTGAAAGTCTGTATGCCAATATTTGAGAAGAAAACAATTTCCATAGCTGGAAGTTTTCGTTGATGATTTCTTTTATGGCAGAGCAAGCAAAGAGGTCATCTGATGTTAAGTGGTCACCATCGCCCAAAAACACATTATTAGTTACGTTATATATTATATGGCTATTCCCTCAACTAATATTTAATAATATCATGGTTAAGTATTTTTAGTCGATGTATAACATCATTTATTTATCAACAGTATTTATTGAGCTATCAGTACTTGAATTACTGCCCAAAATTCAGTTTGTACAAAGTAGTCTTATTTTCTTGTACAAAATATTGTTTTGACAATCAAATCCATCGATAAGCTAATTTAAATCAAATGCAATAAATCCAGCCATCCCTAATTGCATTTCAAATGAATCATCTTCATCACGTCTCGTTAACTCACCGTTTAAGATAATGAATCATTTGATCCATCAGCTGATAAGATTCTGTTATCAGCTGCTCAATATTCAACTGAGGCATCGTACATTGGGGCTATTATGGGCTGATGGCGACAGTTAATCTCATGATTGGCTAGATTAGTATGATTTGTGAGTATTTAAACGGTTTTAAAGAGTTGTTTTGATTTGGAGATAGAGAAGACTGAACGAAAACTACTTAAAAAAAAGGAATAAAACAGAAAATTTCTAACACAAGTTTGAACATTTATTGGAATCTGTGCATATTTCTGTAAACATGTTAAAATTAAACGAGATATGTAATAGAAATTAAACAGTAATACATAATCATTTATCTATAACGCTATCAATGTATCTAACGAACAGGTACATTCTAGGGAAGCGCGCTCCATGTTAGGCCACATCTCAGCTTACCATCAGGCGAGATCGTGGCCAAGCGCTTCCCTATTGCAGCGTAAAAAAAAAAATCTAACGAAAATACAATTAAAGATTTATAAATCTCATTTTAACTGTCAAAACACGAACCATACAACTACATAGCTGAAAGCCTTAAATTCAACCACAATAACTACGAACGCCTACAATACGCATAAACAAAACAGCACTGAATAAATTTGAGATACAAATTCATTCCATCAAAGTCAAATACATTGATGAAATCCATTTAATCCTTTAGAAAGCCGAGTGAACCAGTGCTAACTAGCAGATAAGATGGAGTGCTAATCGCAACATTTGAAACCTAACGCCTTGTGTTGATAGATTATGCAGGCCAGTCGGTTAATAGACGATGTAGGCTGAGTGTGAACGTGGATTTATTTCTAGTCCTACTAATATTGTTAGTGCGAAGTCTCAACGGAGCATGATTTTAAAAGAGCAACTATGGAGTTTCTTGCCGGTTCTTCTCCATAGATACTGCTTTCCGAATCGGTGGTAATTGTTAAAAATATGTATATACGATATAAATACGAATACGAAATATGTATGTACGATTCGAAAGTGCTTCTAAAAGAAGTCTAATTGAATACATAAATGTTTGAGTTAGAGCGGTTTTAGGATATGATTTTTATGTCTGGATTAGGAAGCTAGAGAGTGACAAAGGCTACGTTTTACTGCAGTGACAGTTGACACATCTCATTTCATGGCAATTTCTTCTGGCAATTTGATCAAAGTAAATGTTTATTAATACCCATACGTATCAATAGACAAAGGTATTTTAAGGATATTCAATTTCATGTAGAAGTTATAGTAACATTTGATATCATGATATATCATGATGGTCAGGCGATAAAAGAAAAAAAATAATTATCATGTCCTTTTGTGTGATATGCGCTAATTTTTCTTAACAGTTTAGGTAAGTGAGATCATGATATGATGTCTGTAAGCTGTGTTGCGGTTAATTGGACAATTAAGTAAGCTTTATACAAATCTACGAATAATGCATAATTTATAAGTTTTAGACGAAACCTTTCATCACAAACACGTCGTCTAAAAGCTTAAGCGTTGTCTGAAATAGAGCCCAGTCTTACGAAATATTTACCACTCAACAAATGGATACATTTTTATAGGTTTGCCTGAAAATGGAATCTTAACTAAAAATATCTTTAGACTTTACCTAATGTCGAATTTTGAAATTTCACTATTTTGTTAAAACATTTTTTACTATCCACCAGTTAATTAAATCAAGATATCCTTACATATCATTTACCATTTCAATAAAATAGTATGTATTTTATTTTCATAGATAAATATAATTATCTCAAAACCTATTTAAACATTACCATTTGCAACAATCACAATTACACTGTAAAGTACCAATTATATAAAATTACCCATACATTTGTAACAGACCATTTCCTACATGTGTATTAACTACCCGATAACTAACAAGGTTCTAACCATCATTATTATAAAACACTTATACCAAATACAGCGTATCAAATACTATTTAATAGTGTCTCCCACACCGTGATTAATGTTACAATCTGCGCAGCAACCGCCCTGTGATCTAACACTAACATTTACAAGGTCTCGGTTAAAGCTTCAGCACTAGGCTCTAAGGCTGTGGTCATTAATGGAGCGATTTGTTAAGCCGTAGCGTAGAAACATGAAAATGGTACTTATACCCAAAATATGTGTAATGCTCTAACCGCTCTATGACTTAACAATAACATTTAAAAGGTCTCGGTTAACGTTTCAGCACTAGGTTTTACGGTTGTGGTCACGAATCGAACGATTTGATAAGCTGAAGCGGAAAAACATATTATGCTAAAGAGAAGATTCAGAGAGGCGCTATGACGCCGAGATTTATTGTACTACGCGCTCACATACTGTCAATCAGAGCGTCAGCGTTGCTTACTGCTAGCGCTAGTGCTAGTGATACTTGACGGTACACAACCATCATCGTATGACACATATCGGCGACATAGCGCGACGTCAGATTAGCTCCGACGCACGCTAAGTACGCGTTCTGCCTGCCAAAGCCATAAGGTTGACGCACGCTAAGTACGCGTTCTGCCTGCCAAAGCCATAAGGTTATTTGTGTTGGATTAAGAATTGTTAAGCGGAAGCGGGTAAACATGTGATAAAATATCACATTCAAGGCACTAACTAATCTATCTTATATTGCGCTAAATGCACTATGATCTAACACCAACATTTACAAGGTCTCGGTTAACGTTTCAGCACTAGGCTGTAAGGTAGTGATCACGTAAGGGGCGTTTTGCGATCTTTTTATATTATGCGGATGTATGATGATGTATGCTCTCTTCACACTGTATTCGAAGTCATATGCAACATATATTTGCGAATTTATATTGGAATTGGTTATAACTATTAAGTTTCATTTATATTCAAGTATTAATTAACTGCTAAAAATATGTTACTTAAATAGTTGATGATTACTAAATTAAGAGTTAATGTTTGGCTTTACCTCTCCTTCTTGATCAAGTCCTACCAAATTATTTGACAATAATTCCTGTAATCTCTCCACTAGTCGCTCCTCCCCTGCGCATGCCTCACCCGTAATGGTTACCCATTTGTTATCCTAACGGCATTAAGACCCGGAGCACGGTTATTTACCGTACTTATAATTTATTTATTGCGACGTGTTTTATGACCTTAATTTGCGTAACGAGATCTTGTCAAGTGTCGATTATAGGTAGCTTAGCGTATTAAATGATTGACTGTAATTTACTCTTTATATCCTGTATGTATTCACACTTCGATCGCCTCTGAGGTATAGTGCTTAATGCTTGAACACGGAACCGAGTGATCCTGGGTTCGATTCCCGGTCAGGATTTACAAAAAGTATTGGCTCCGTCAGGCAGGAGATAGACACTGAACCACTCTAATTGTACGTGAAGAAAATTTATCAAAACATATACAGCATCAGCCCTATAACACGGTTCACATGAACATACACCAAGGAAGCGAATCTTTCATGATTTAATAGTATGGTCACCACTAGTAGGCTAATGCTTTGGTACTAATATGGGTCACGATCTCTTGATTTAAGTGCAGTTTGCTATCGCGCTTCGTGCGGTGCGTTAGAAATATCAGGTTCAAGTTCATGGATGGGATTTTCAGATACATTTCCGTGGCATGGACGTATAGCAGTAAAGACTGATTTTTATTATAACCGCAAAGTTCAGTTTAAAGCTCTGTCTTAACAGAATAAACGCTATACATATTAGTGCCTATGTTAAACGCCAATATTTACCAACATCGCCACTTATGCGA
Source organism: Colias eurytheme (assembly GCF_061535395.1). NCBI lineage: Eukaryota > Metazoa > Arthropoda > Insecta > Lepidoptera > Pieridae > Colias > Colias eurytheme. The sequence goes on along the minus strand of NC_142999.1, from coordinate 2,006,706 downwards.
CTTCTGTTCGAAATAAATAAATTAAAATCAAGCGAATTACCATGGTTTATAGTCGTGAAGCCAAAACAAATCCTATCACGGAAGCTATTCACGTCATGGTAACCGACATAAGCTCTCCCAAGTCCCAACCCTCATAACTCCAAAAGGATCTAAAATTCGGCAACCGCAACATATTTGGCACTGTATAAAGAATAATTAAAGTTCAAAACACACTAATTGAGCCACGCTGGCATGCTCCCAGTCCCGAACTCACAACTCTTTGATGTGGATAGGCTTTGGCAACCAGCTTCGTATGTGTTACACAGATCATAAGTGTGTCTAGATAACGTAAGGATTGACCAAATCGTACGTGATGCTAATATAAGTGATGCAAAGGTATAGAAGTGATGCAAAGGTAGTCATTAACAAAGAATTCGTTTCCAGTGAGCTGTTTACTATCGAGTAAATAAATGATTACTTTCAGAGGTAGTTATTAGTATCGAATTGAAAAGTTATCATTTATTTAATTATAGGAAGTGAAAAATACACAACCATATTCTAAGAGTTAAAGCCTGTCGAATCTTCGATTATTTCTAGTACCTAACTTCTGGTGAAATAAACTTTACATGGAAATTCTGCTTTCCCAACGCCAAATCATTATCACGAAAAATTTATAGTTGAATACATATTGGCTATTATTACCTATATTTCTCTTTCCTACATAAATGGCCTCTGCACTATCTAGCGTACTAAATGCTCTATGAAGACAAGTGGTTAATGGTTGTTCACTGGATAGCTGCCAGACAATATTGGTCTAGGATTAGGACTAAACTGTGTGAATGTTCCAAATTCATCGTTAGGTCAGGTCAAGTAAGGTTACGCACATTTCGGCTTACTTCGTTAGGTAGTAGATATGCGTTTATGAATTTCCCAACGTTAAAAACAAAATGTTATACATACTCGTTTTACGTATTCTCAAGGATTAATAGACAAAACAAAGTCTTTTATTGAACATTGAATATTATACTTGGTTATAGAAAATAGGATTTACATTAATGTTTTATGAATATAAAGATCTGGCAGCATGGCTTAGTCTTCTCCTATTTTTGGATGATTCTAATTTTAATAAGCATAGCAATTGTATTGCTAAAACATTTTTGCTTACAAGAAAGCTCCATTATAAATAACTAATTCATGTCCATTAAATCCTTACGATTATCAAATCCATATTCGGTTCTGGACAGAGGTCACCAAACACCTATCAAATGAAATTCATTACCAAAGCTATAAACGGTAATTTCCCACGGTTTCCCGCCATTTGTTCGAGATGGACAATTGAATGGCATGAGTTTGACCACCGGGTGTTAGTAAGTTAGTTACGTGTTGTATCTGTTATGTTTACTGTAGGTTTTTACACGGTAGGCGTTTAACATATTTTTTCAAATATAATCTGTTATTAGAAGTACTTTTTATGTTTACATTTACTTTTCATCGCCTAGGGTTTAAGCACCCTGGTCCCTGAGTAACTAAATGAACCCATCTCGTTGCCTTCTACATGACAAGCCTTTTTTTACTATGTTGTTACTTTAGCCCGGGTCTCCTACTACAATATCTCATGCCAAATCCACTTTACATTCGTAACTATTGCAAACGTAGCTTACATTTACCTTTAAACCTCTTTGCTGACTTTTTTACGACTGTATTGCAAGCCTAAGCTCCTACCTTGTTACCTCGTGTACAATCAGCCTAACACTCGTTACTTGTAACGGTAGCTTTCTCAGTGGAAGCGACAATCATTGATTATGGGGTGTGATGCTGCGATATCGACGATTTAACGCTTCGATCTTTTCCTATTTGGTCACGCCCTTACCTACTTTTCAAGTAGCGTTTATATTGGTTATTAATTTACCGGAAAGCACAAAATTATTACCTTTATTATTACTTTATAGTAGTTCCTCTAGTTAGGTAACATCTACGTAAAGTTTGATTGTATCTCTCTTTTGTTTTCTTCTCTATATCATAATACATACATGTATTTTTGCCTACATCGAGGTCTATTTTTTTAATTTCGTTTTTACATTATTTAAATTAAGCAGGCCGCCGATGATCGGTCGTTATGGAAATCTTTGAAGGAGGCCTATGTCCTGCAGTGGACGTCCTGAAGGGCAGGAATGAGAGTGGGAATGAGTAACGAATATGCATTTTCGCTTCAGATAAGGGCCGCTGAAAATCAGTGTTGCGTTGCAATTTATGCTGAGTGGCTACCGTTTTGGCTCCACTTTTTAGCTTCTTATTATTAATTTACTGTACCTACATTTATTTATTGTTGTGTTTGAATTGTATTGTCTTATTTTAACTGTATTGTGTGCTAATCGTGTTTATTGCAATCTTGTGGAGTTAAATAAATGATCTTATTTCTTCTTCTTCATTTTCAATAAAACAATATAACTTGTAATATTACACCATTCGATATTGTCCCTAATATGGATTAAAGATAGGCCAAATACTTTCACTTCGTTTTAATTTCCTTTGGTTTTCTTAATTTTAAGTTTAGTTTATTTTTTGTATATTTAAATGTTTAAGATTAATTACTTTCAATTTCTCTTGTATTATTATTGTTATTTTAGTTCTAAGGTTAGTCTATTTTTTGTATATTTAAATCTTTAAGTTTTTTTTTTAAATCCAAAGATCCTTGGTCTGTGTATGCTTTTAGCTAAATTTAAACCAAGAAAAGGAAACATATTCTCAACAAAATACATACTTCACGAACTTCAGATAAGACTTGAAAAACTTCGATAGTAAAGCGCAAAAGTCTCCTTAAATTTTCCATGTTACGACAATTTTATTGCCGTTGGTAAAAAATAATCATATAACGTAGAGTGAGTTGTCGCCAATAATTAAGCTTTTTGCCTACTTATTAATGTTTGTTCTGTTTATTAAGTATCCAACTTTATTATCTTAAGAATGCGGACTTGTTTAGGATTAAATATTTAATTGTATTACTAGAATCTAGACTTGTTGTAATTGTTTGCCACTTTTTACATTTACAACATCTAACATAATGAATGAATGAAAAATTCTTTATTGCACACAAAAATACAAGATTACAAAATAAGAATGATACAAGTTAAAATATGTACAGAGAGCGGTCTTATCGCTGTAAGCGATTTCTGCCAAACAACCCGAAAAACCATAACCATTTTATGGTGGTGGTACATAATGTTTACTTTCAACATGAGTGCAGTACATTTTTTTCGGTTAGCATTATTTTATCAAAAATCAGGTTTTATTCTTCACTAGCATTCCGCGCGCGGCTTTGCCCGCTTTGTAGAAAGCTTAACAAATTATTTACTAAAAGGTTCCTCTTGAATCACTCTCCCTATTTAAGAAAAGCTTCAAAATCCGTTGCGCATTTTTGCATACGGACGCACAGATAGCAACAGCGATTTTATACCATATATGTATGTATTCAGATTTATGACATCGCACTGCGCACATCGGGTAAAGGCTTCAAATAGCTAGGGGTTATCAAAAAGATATAATTTTAAGCAATAATTGAAAGTAAAACCAATAATTATCAACAAGAGAAGCGTAAACAGTTGAACATCTTGCCGGCAACAGTTTCGACAGTTTGACGCGCTTTTAGATAGCTATTAGCTGGGGTTTAACCGGTAATCCTTTGGGATTCTTTGCGGGAATAACCGTGTGCGTTAGGGTTGCCACAACATGAAATATGTACAAAGTTATGGATATAAACCTTTTATGAAAATAAAGTAGAACTTCAACATAAATAAACTATATTTAAAGGATTTTAAATAACTTTGGTAAAATACCTGAATTTGTGTTATAATGTAAAATTATGATGAAAAAAGACGTGTGGCACTCGGGGACTGCCGCGGTAAAGCTATTGCACGCTATGCCTTCAACCCACACCTCCGCGCCCGTCGGAGTGGGGAGCGTGAGGTTTTTCGTTACGGAATTTCTGGATTCGGTCCCCGCGCTCAAGGCCCGCGATAGAAGCTATGCAATAGCTTAAAAGTTCGGTGTTGTTTCCATGAACGCTTATTGTTGGCGAAATCAGGAGTACGCCGAGATAATGATAATTAAATTAGTAGATTTCCTAGCAGAGTATTCTGTTCAGGAACTTCAGGAATACGGCAGCATTTTGCGCTCTGCTTATAACACTATCTTAATTATTTTTTAAGTTTGTATATTAAAAAATAAACTAAATAAATACGTATTCTAATAAAACTACTCTACCAGAATTAACTCCAATCAACATATTGCATTATTATAAGTAGAAAGTAGAAACTTAATAATTTATTTCAACCACGTTAATTCACAAGTGCCAGCCCTGTACCACCATAAATCTTGCACCTCTCGTCCCCAACGAGGCAATAAGCGAAACATCGACGGGCTTACACCCTCGTTTCGTACCACGTGTGCTGATTGAAAACTATTCCGTGTTTACCGATAATGAGATTTGGGAGACTTTTAATTAGCTAGCTTTTATTTTGTTACTATAAATAGTACTAAGTATAGGAGTATAGCCAATCTTTAATTCTCTCCTAAAGGTGCATTTCCACCAGAGACGTGCAAGGATGAGTTGCGTAGTGTTTGTAACTTTGTAGAGAACTAATAGTATCGCTTCAAACGCTAAATAAAGCGATATGATTGGTTCTTTACAAACATATCCCTCGCTACGCATCCTCGCACATTCCTAGTTGAAAAGCACCCTTAAAGTCCAATACAAAGTATGAAACAAAGTAACATTCAGCTGTCTATCTGTCTCTATGTTTACTTGTGAACGAAACTAATTTTGATGAGATTTTTTTTAATAAATAGAGTGGTTATTAATGAAGGCATTAGTTTATTATTTTAAAATTTAGTCAAAGCGTGAAGCCGCGGCTGAAAGCAAGTGAAACATGTAATAAATCATCTATATAAACAAGAAAAATAATTATAGGTAGTTTGTAAGGTAATTTACACGCCATATGTATATAATTCATCTGTGAATAATGCCACTGTTTGAATGTAATTATTTATTAGGTGAGTTACACCTGTATTCAGTTGGTTAAGTTATTGTGGTTTAATTTTTTCATTTCTTGTGTGAAAATAGGCGCAAACTGATTCTGCGTATCAAAAACAATAATGTGTATTAGAGAGAATATTTAGATTATTAAAACGATAACTCAGTGTATGTTCAAAAGTTTCGATTAGTCATTAGACGAACTTTTTACCAGAGCGCTGCAGAAAGAAACCGCATCAAAATACGTTGCGTAGTTTTAAAGATAACTAACAATACATAGGGACACGGCTGGATCTATGCTACGCAGTGATAATACCAGTTTCTTCTATATAATAGCTATCTTTTACCATATACCTACCATTCTTGCTATAGAAATATACCCATAGATATTTGCACAACCAAACCAATATGTTTGTGCAGCTTTTAACCAGTTAGCGAGTGGATAATAAACTGATTTTTCTAGAACAATAACCGCTTGTTGTTAGAAACAATGTACAATATGATAATGTTAGCTTATCTGATAATCTCATAACTTATTGGGTTTATGAACTTTAGATGTTTTTTCCGAATCTTGGATGAATTGTAATAATATACATTTTATATATTTACAGATATTTTCTACGAGCGAGATTATAATTAAGTATACTTAGAGAGGATTAAAATCATGAAATCCTACAAGTACTCTGGAGTACGGTGTATGATACTTTCGCCCTGTATTAATTTTAAGTGGCTCGTTTCCATACATTGAAAAAAAAAACATAATTTTTTAACGAATTTCAAATTACATTTAACTCAGAAATAAATTAGTTCAGAATGTATATCCCGAATAATTTGAATTATTTCGAACCTTTTTAAAAATTGATTATACATTAATAAAAAATAGCGTGTGTGCCGAGCACACGTGTCAGAAGGGAAACTTTGGCAAGATTTAAAGATACCAAGTTCGTCGCCTTACTCCATGACGTGACGGTATTCCCATGACGCGACCTTGAAATTTTTCTCTCAACTTGCCTAAAGAAGTTTCACTTCAACATTTACATTCAGAATTACTCATGAGTCATGACTTGACCTACCTTTACAATCAATCGGCTTATTTCCAAAATCTCAACCTTTCACACGAACATTTAAAACATCTAACAAGGAAGATACTCTTGAGTATTCAGTATGAAGATTTTGCAATGAATCACTCGCAAATAACTCGACGACAGACACAAACAAATCACGTTGTGAATTCCGTGTTGACAAGTCGCGAAATGTTCTAAAATATATGCGCCTACGCGTTGTTGGTTAGCAATTTTTATTATAAAATAAAAATAATATATGTATAGCAGTGTAACTAGATATCACGCAACATAATATATACATTTTAAAGATTTACATCTGAATGCCATAACACACACATGCAATCCCATAAGCAGGACGAGATTTGCAAATATTTTTTATTGAAGTGAAAACTTCTTTAGCGGCGTTGGGTATAAAATCTTAAACTCGCGTCAGGACACGTGACCTGATCGAAAAAGCGTAAGACGGATGGATATCAAACATGCTCAACGTTAATAATCAAGTTTTCACTTCTGCCGGCACTCCCGGAGTGCAACCCGTCTTTTTTTTTCCTACATGAGTACAAACATTCGTACATTGCGCGAATCTTTGTAGACAAATGAGTGAAACAAAACAGAAAAAAATATTATCGTCGCATCTATGCTAATATAATATTATGTAATTCTAAAATTATACAGTTGGCGATCGTGACAATTCTTTCCCTATAAAACAGTACCAATTCTGGCGCTATATAGAAGAAGCCGGGGCAAGCAGCTAATTTAAAACATAATAACCCAACTTTCCCAAAACGAGCCACTACCGGAATCGAACCGACTACCAATCGGTAAAATTATATAACAATAAATACCATACGCACGAACATAATAACAAATATTAAGTACTATCCAATAAACCACGACGCTTGGGTCCGATAGCATCAGATCTATAGCGAGATATCGCGCCGATATCGCTGTAAAATCGCTTAATAACTGATCTACGGGATGATAGTCTAGGAGCTAGCGAAAAGAAAAAAGTTAATAATTCTAAAATAAATGGAACAATGAATTAACTTAATCTACCGATCTTTTTGTCGAATTTCCCAAGAAATGTTTTTCGATATTGCTATATAATGAAAAAAATATGTTAGACTTAATGAATAAAAGATTTATTGCATGTCATAACCAAACATGCGCGGTGTGGCATTTTCAAGTTAAATTAAAATTTGCTAAGTTTAAAAACTAAATACTATTTACATTTTACTATCTTCTAGGTCTAGGTAACTATGACATTCAAAAATAAGATATAGTGTATTATTTACATAATACATAAACATATCCACCTATACAGACATTTTAAAGAAAATCACAATATAACACTAAACCAGCATCTCTAAGATCAGACCACCTTAGCACCTGCGTATCAGACAGATCAGATCAACTTTCACTTCCTCACTGTAGGGATTACCTTCCAACTCGCGTCTCTTAATTTACGGCGGTCCCGTGTCACACGTATTTAATAACTTATTAACTATCGTCTTAACGTCATTATTTCTTGAATTATTACGTTGTACCTGGTTCCTTGAGGTGTCCGTTTCTTCGTTGAGTTGATGTAGAATAAATGTTGGTACAAAGAATAATCTTTTATTGCAAATAATAATTGGAGATGTTCGAGCTTGCCTATGGTTCACAGTTGTACATTTTGATTGTTTCAACGCTAGATGCAAGCATTCATCTTGGAATCGTCATTTGACGAAAACATGACGCGCATTGTTCGTGGACAATAGGCCTTATAGATTACTATTTATTGAATATATCCCGCATATTTTTACTTATAATACACACGAAAAATAAAACAACCTCCCATAAACCCACGTACAACTAACCACCATCTTCTTAATTTGCGCGGGCGCAGGCGCCATGACACGTCCGCTGTCATCCGCCAATCGTACGCGACATGCGAGTGATATATACGCGGTAAGCGCCATCTATCAGAGTCTAAGTAATTAAACAAAGCTTTGTAAGGATTAGAGGACAGGTTGGCGTATTGTTGCTGTGGTTTTGTGCTTATGATCAACTAAGTATTGGTAAGTATGTACTATTAATGCTAGAATGTTGATAATTGTGCAAAAAATAAGTAATTTTCAGTGTCATCTCATAGCTACACTACACTACGTACTTTCTAGTGCGTATGAATGAAGTAACTGTTAACAATAATTACGTTTGTACAATTGCGTATTACCTAGCCTGTTTGTTTGCGAATTATCTATATACAAGAGGTAATTGTTTCTGCCCATAATAAATCATAGCTAGAGGCGATAAGAACAAATTATGGTGACCTATATGTTATGGACTAATATAACCACTCCATATATAGATGTACTAGCTGTTGCCCGCGACTTCGTCCGCGATTCGGTCGTTTTTCGTCATTCGTCGTTTAAAAAAAATACGTGACACTTTATTTTTGAATGTTCTTAATTGTCTCTTATAAAATTTAACTACATTAAAATTGAATACTCTGATAAGAAAATCTTAAAATCATCGAAAATCATAGACATCGAATATCTGAAGAAAACATGAATGAATGTGATTTAAATTCTACATTTCTTAGTAATTAAAATAATAATCTAAATTAAATGTAGATTAACAGTTTGAGCGCACCATTATAGAATATGTACCTAAGTAATAAATTACGTTAGTTTACATTGTAACTTTACTAAAAACACGATGACTTTCTTTCGCGCTCGGTACCACAAACTAAACATGTTTGTGGTACGTGACCCGCGTCACTTTACCCCCCACGAGTTCCCCTCCGTTGCTATGCGAAAATACATTCGTCGCCCTACTGTAGGAAAAATTGTAATACTGCGGCCTGGGCGTTATAACACGCTCAGGGAATTCCTGAGTGCTGATAGACTTCCGTCTATCGGCATTTATACCAATTTTATATTAATATCACCATCTTGAGGAAAAGCTTCTAATGTCGATTTAAAACGCATATATACGGATTAACCTGATGAATTAACATGTTCTAAAATTGTGAAATGAGTTCAGTTTTAAATTCGAGAAATATTGATTTCTTGTATTCGATTATTCGTCGTAGTCGAATACAAAATATATTTAAAGAAACTTAGGTTGGCCTTCAGGCAAAAGGGATCCTATCAAATGATAAACTTGACCTTGTATCTTAAAAGTAAGAATGAAAGGAGCATCTAATAATTGTTGAGCACCAAAGGATCATTTAAAACGCAATACTATAAGAGCTAATATTGTCTAAGAACTGTTTAGATTGCACATGTTCCTCTAAAACTTAAAAGTAGTGATTTCAAAGGTTCCGGCGTATCTTCAAACGAAAGCCGACTCCTTACTCCACTTTAAAGCATTACAAAAAGAACATACTACGTTAATATCGCCTATACAGAAGATGATCTGTAATCAATTGTGAGGTTATAAGCAAACCCACTTTTATATTATTTTGTCGGACCACACCACCGAATTTGTAGATTGATCTTCTATGTTTACCTCTGTCATTAAGACTATGTCGAAATCTGTTTGCAATAAGACGGGCCTCTCGCTATTCGTCCGTTTAAAAGAGACCAATAGTTTCAATTCTTAATCTTTGATTAAACAAACTTATTAATCGTTCTTGTCTCAAATAATGGTAATATTCGCGTCCCTACTCTAGTCATTGCTTATGCTCATGTTCATCTTCGAGAGATCGAATAATATTATGGTGCACCCTATTATTTGTCAAACGGTCTTCATCTATACATATAATAAAATCGTAGGAAAGTCAAAACTGTACATTGAATATTTTTTTAAAAGAATACATAATCCATGATCTATAATCGATATAGAAGCCAAAAATATAGTTTTTAGAATTTTTGTCTGTTTGTCTGTTTGTCTGTTTGTCTGTTTGTCTGTTTGTCTGTATGTTTGTCCGAGCTAATCTCGAAAAGTACTGCATAGATTGACTTCAAATTTTGCATGAATATTACTAACAGGTCGTGTGAGGTTTTTTTAAACATATTATCATGCTATCACCTCCGGGGGAGGAGCTGTGAACCTTTACTTTTCTTACGTATTCCGTGAACTACGACAGCGTACAATCTAAAGACTCATGTTTAAATGTTGTTTTTGAGTAAGCCATGCTATTATCTAGCTTTACACTATAAAAACTACGTCATTTACGTTATTTGGTCAGAGAAACTGTTTAATGAATCTTAGTACTATAAAGACAAATTTGATTCAGCGCCATCTATGAGATTTCGTAAAAATCAAATCAATTTACATGTTAACACTACTGAACACAATGTTAAAAATTAATAATTTAAATATAATTATGTTATTTATTTATTTAACTCTTTAACCCATAATAAATCTTCCCTTCCCTATAAGGTGCGCTTATATAATTCGTGTGAATATACTACATTTTTAAAAGTGAGGGTAGATGTATATTATTTTAAGTCAAACTAGACACCATTACAGTGTTATTAGGACCGAATATGTAGCCGCCTCAACTTACGGAAACGAGAGTAACCTGCGTTGTCTGTTAGTTATTATATAGTCGAATTTAACGTTACATGGAAATTGGAATCTAAATATATGTATACCTACTTATATTAAATCTGTAGAGGTCAATTCTGCACATGAAATATATTTCCTAAATAACTATCACGAGGTGATTAGAGATCGACATCGACGTCAAAAATGTTTGTCCGTCTGTCTGTCTGTATAACCGTTATAGAAACAAAAACTACTCGACGGATTTAAACGAAACTTGGTACAATTATTTTTCATATTCGTGAGCAGAGCAGCAACTCCATTTTTAAGCTTTCGTCGCGTGTGCGTTCTTAATGCGTGTATCTTAATGGTTAAAGCTACACAGAAATCAAGTATGAAAGAAAATATGTTCTCCATATTATATAAAAAATATCTCCCGACATCATAAATGTCTATCTTTTATGGTTGAGCTTAGGAGTTCAAAGCTTTCTTATATTTGTCTACTAGCTGTCCCCGCGACTTCGTTCGCGTGGAATAGTGACTATGGGACCTATGACCATGGGCTCAGGGTGGGGCAACAATAAAAAATCATTTTTATTTTCATGCTCCCACTCCCGCGCCCACTCGCACTCCCACGCCATATGCCACGTTCAGTCCCAATCCCACGCCCACGCCCACTCCCCTTCACAATTAGTACCTACCAGATCAAAGCCAGGGTAAGCGCCCCACCCAGCCCCACCGTGGCTACGCCCATGCTGAATTACTACTTAACATACAATTATTGAGTAAATACGTACAACCATACTGTACTGTTGTACTACCATAAATAATTAAAAGAATTGTTATTAAAATTTCTTACTAAACTGAGCTAAAAAACTTACGTACCAAATTATTAAAGAAAATCAAGAAATGAAATGCCTAACCTATACCAAATAGTTACTACATATTGTAATTAAAAATTATGATTAGTATATAATATCGAAAATCAAAAAAGAAATGCCTAACTAATTCTACGTAAAATTTCTTTTAAATTATGTCATATTATTTTTTAGGAACCAGGGGGGGGGAGAGGAGCAAATTCTATTTCCTTCCTTTCTTAAACGGATGTTTTTAATAATCTATGGTGTAGCCAGTAGCCACTGATCAGCTTAATCGATACTCAGTTTTTATCAAATCCAGAAACAAATCCAAATTAGATCTTTCCTGTCTCACGCACGTAACTAAAGGCTGAAGAGAGAGAGAGCACGTAACTAAACCGTTTAGACGAAGAAAAGTGTATAGAAAAAGGAATAAATAATTTCATAAACTTCCCGACGATCTTTAAAAATAAATTATAACTTTCATTTTTTTCATTCCCACTTTTACCCCTATGTAGGTATAATAAGTGGATGAACCAATTTTGATACACTTTATCTAAGAACCAGCGTCGGAAAATATTCTGATTCTGCCTAACAAAAAAAACCGCATCTAATTCGGTTTACCTGTTAGCCAGCTACGGTGCCATAGACAGACACACACACACACACACAGAAATACATAGCGGTCAAACACATAACACCAGTCTTTTTGCGTCGGGGGTTAAAAATATAATACGACATAATTTAAAGGACATTTTATGTGGAAAATTTACCTATACACCAGGGTAGATAATTTTTGAAACAAAAAAAAATCGCAGTAGGATGAAACCCATTAGAAAAGGATATGATAAAAATGTAAGGAAAAATAAATTACGGTCAATCGGAGTTCGGGAAGTGGGAGGGGGGGAGCTTTTAAGAGAAAAAAATGGTTTCTCTCGATTTCTCGATAATAATAACACCTGCTAATTTTTTTCTACATATTTTAATTGTACAGACATCACTTTTCCACAATTTTATTATATGTATTGATGATGATGATTGAGATTATAACACTCTTAGTCCGTTTTAATTTTTATTCACCCGCATCAGTGCCACCTAAAAAATCTTTATATATCGAAATTCGAGCAAAGTTAAGAAAATGAGAAATAAGAGTTCTCAAGGATCGTTAGAAATAAGAGGCTTACTATTGACCGAAAACAACATGTGTTATGCCGAACCTGAAACCGCTTCACAACGAGAATTGCGGCTCACAGCTGACCGCGAACGGCATGTACTATCCTGTGAGACCGAAACCTTCACTGAGGGTATATATAACGTCTCACAGCTGATCGCAAATGGCATATTGTACTATCCCGTGAGACCGAAACCCTCACTGAGAGGGAATTACGTCTCACAGCTGATCACGATCGTCATATTTTATCTCGAGAATTCTGAAACTTTTACTCAATACTAGCTGTTGCCCGCGACTTCGTCCGCGATTCGGTCGTTTTTCGTCATTCGTCGTTTAAAAAAAATACGTGACACTTTATTTTTGAATGTTCTTAATTGTCTCTTATAAAATTTAACTACATTAAAATTGAATACTCTGATAAGAAAATCTTAAAATCATCGAAAATCATAGACATCGAATATCTGAAGAAAACATGAATGAATGTGATTTAAATTCTACATTTCTTAGTAATTAAAATAATAATCTAAATTAAATGTAGATTAACAGTTTGAGCGCACCATTATAGAATATGTACCTAAGTAATAAATTACGTTAGTTTACATTGTAACTTTACTAAAAACACGATGACTTTCTTTCGCGCTCGGTACCACAAACTAAACATGTTTGTGGTACGTGACCCGCGTCACTTTACCCCCCACGAGTTCCCCTCCGTTGCTATGCGAAAATACATTCGTCGCCCTACTGTAGGAAAAATTGTAATACTGCGGCCTGGGCGTTATAACACGCTCAGGGAATTCCTGAGTGCTGATAGACTTCCGTCTATCGGCATTTATACCAATTTTATATTAATATCACCATCTTGAGGAAAAGCTTCTAATGTCGATTTAAAACGCATATATACGGATTAACCTGATGAATTAACATGTTCTAAAATTGTGAAATGAGTTCAGTTTTAAATTCGAGAAATATTGATTTCTTGTATTCGATTATTCGTCGTAGTCGAATACAAAATATATTTAAAGAAACTTAGGTTGGCCTTCAGGCAAAAGGGATCCTATCAAATGATAAACTTGACCTTGTATCTTAAAAGTAAGAATGAAAGGAGCATCTAATAATTGTTGAGCACCAAAGGATCATTTAAAACGCAATACTATAAGAGCTAATATTGTCTAAGAACTGTTTAGATTGCACATGTTCCTCTAAAACTTAAAAGTAGTGATTTCAAAGGTTCCGGCGTATCTTCAAACGAAAGCCGACTCCTTACTCCACTTTAAAGCATTACAAAAAGAACATACTACGTTAATATCGCCTATACAGAAGATGATCTGTAATCAATTGTGAGGTTATAAGCAAACCCACTTTTATATTATTTTGTCGGACCACACCACCGAATTTGTAGATTGATCTTCTATGTTTACCTCTGTCATTAAGACTATGTCGAAATCTGTTTGCAATAAGACGGGCCTCTCGCTATTCGTCCGTTTAAAAGAGACCAATAGTTTCAATTCTTAATCTTTGATTAAACAAACTTATTAATCGTTCTTGTCTCAAATAATGGTAATATTCGCGTCCCTACTCTAGTCATTGCTTATGCTCATGTTCATCTTCGAGAGATCGAATAATATTATGGTGCACCCTATTATTTGTCAAACGGTCTTCATATTGAGTAAAAGTTTCAGAATTCTCGAGATAAAATATGACGATCGTGATCAGCTGTGAGACGTAATTCCCTCTCAGTGAGGGTTTCGGTCTCACGGGATAGTACAATATGCCATTTGCGATCAGCTGTGAGACGTTATATATACCCTCAGTGAAGGTTTCGGTCTCACAGGATAGTACATGCCGTTCGCGGTCAGCTGTGAGCCGCAATTCTCGTTGTGAAGCGGTTTCAGGTTCGGCATAACACATGTTGTTTTCGGTCAATAGTAAGCCTCTTATTTCTAACGATCCTTGAGAACTCTTATTTCTCATTTTCTTAACTTTGCTCGAATTTCGATATATAAAGATTTTTTAGGTGGCACTGATGCGGGTGAATAAAAATTAAAACGGACTAAGAGTGTTATAATCTCAATCATCATCATCAATACATATAATAAAATTGTGGAAAAGTGATGTCTGTACAATTAAAATATGTAGAAAAAAATTAGCAGGTGTTATTATTATCGAGAAATCGAGAGAAACCATTTTTTTCTCTTAAAAGCTCCCCCCCTCCCACTTCCCGAACTCCGATTGACCGTAATTTATTTTTCCTTACATTTTTATCATATCCTTTTCTAATGGGTTTCATCCTACTGCGATTTTTTTTTGTTTCAAAAATTATCTACCCTGGTGTATAGGTAAATTTTCCACATAAAATGTCCTTTAAATTATGTCGTATTATATTTTTAACCCCCGACGCAAAAAGACTGGTGTTATGTGTTTGACCGCTATGTATTTCTGTGTGTGTGTGTGTGTGTCTGTCTATGGCACCGTAGCTGGCTAACAGGTAAACCGAATTAGATGCGGTTTTTTTTGTTAGGCAGAATCAGAATATTTTCCGACGCTGGTTCTTAGATAAAGTGTATCAAAATTGGTTCATCCACTTATTATACCTACATAGGGGTAAAAGTGGGAATGAAAAAAATGAAAGTTATAATTTATTTTTAAAGATCGTCGGGAAGTTTATGAAATTATTTATTCCTTTTTCTATACACTTTTCTTCGTCTAAACGGTTTAGTTACGTGCTCTCTCTCTCTTCAGCCTTTAGTTACGTGCGTGAGACAGGAAAGATCTAATTTGGATTTGTTTCTGGATTTGATAAAAACTGAGTATCGATTAAGCTGATCAGTGGCTACTGGCTACACCATAGATTATTAAAAACATCCGTTTAAGAAAGGAAGGAAATAGAATTTGCTCCTCTCCCCCCCCCTGGTTCCTAAAAAATAATATGACATAATTTAAAAGAAATTTTACGTAGAATTAGTTAGGCATTTCTTTTTTGATTTTCGATATTATATACTAATCATAATTTTTAATTACAATATGTAGTAACTATTTGGTATAGGTTAGGCATTTCATTTCTTGATTTTCTTTAATAATTTGGTACGTAAGTTTTTTAGCTCAGTTTAGTAAGAAATTTTAATAACAATTCTTTTAATTATTTATGGTAGTACAACAGTACAGTATGGTTGTACGTATTTACTCAATAATTGTATGTTAAGTAGTAATTCAGCATGGGCGTAGCCACGGTGGGGCTGGGTGGGGCGCTTACCCTGGCTTTGATCTGGTAGGTACTAATTGTGAAGGGGAGTGGGCGTGGGCGTGGGATTGGGACTGAACGTGGCATATGGCGTGGGAGTGCGAGTGGGCGCGGGAGTGGGAGCATGAAAATAAAAATGATTTTTTATTGTTGCCCCACCCTGAGCCCATGGTCATAGGTCCCATAGTCACTATTCCACGCGAACGAAGTCGCGGGGACAGCTAGTAGACAAATATAAGAAAGCTTTGAACTCCTAAGCTCAACCATAAAAGATAGACATTTATGATGTCGGGAGATATTTTTTATATAATATGGAGAACATATTTTCTTTCATACTTGATTTCTGTGTAGCTTTAACCATTAAGATACACGCATTAAGAACGCACACGCGACGAAAGCTTAAAAATGGAGTTGCTGCTCTGCTCACGAATATGAAAAATAATTGTACCAAGTTTCGTTTAAATCCGTCGAGTAGTTTTTGTTTCTATAACGGTTATACAGACAGACAGACGGACAAACATTTTTGACGTCGATGTCGATCTCTAATCACCTCGTGATAGTTATTTAGGAAATATATTTCATGTGCAGAATTGACCTCTACAGATTTAATATAAGTAGGTATACATATATTTAGATTCCAATTTCCATGTAACGTTAAATTCGACTATATAATAACTAACAGACAACGCAGGTTACTCTCGTTTCCGTAAGTTGAGGCGGCTACATATTCGGTCCTAATAACACTGTAATGGTGTCTAGTTTGACTTAAAATAATATACATCTACCCTCACTTTTAAAAATGTAGTATATTCACACGAATTATATAAGCGCACCTTATAGGGAAGGGAAGATTTATTATGGGTTAAAGAGTTAAATAAATAAATAACATAATTATATTTAAATTATTAATTTTTAACATTGTGTTCAGTAGTGTTAACATGTAAATTGATTTGATTTTTACGAAATCTCATAGATGGCGCTGAATCAAATTTGTCTTTATAGTACTAAGATTCATTAAACAGTTTCTCTGCCCAAATAACGTAAATGACGTAGTTTTTATAGTGTAAAGCTAGATAATAGCATGGCTTACTCAAAAACAACATTTAAACATGAGTCTTTAGATTGTACGCTGTCGTAGTTCACGGAATACGTAAGAAAAGTAAAGGTTCACAGCTCCTCCCCCGGAGGTGATAGCATGATAATATGTTTAAAAAAACCTCACACGACCTGTTAGTAATATTCATGCAAAATTTGAAGTCAATCTATGCAGTACTTTTCGAGATTAGCTCGGACAAACATACAGACAAACAGACAAACAGACAAACAGACAAACAGACAAACAGACAAAAATTCTAAAAACTATATTTTTGGCTTCTATATCGATTATAGATCATGGATTATGTATTCTTTTAAAAAAATATTCAATGTACAGTTTTGACTTTCCTACGATTTTATTATATGTATAGATGTCGTGGTTATGGACTAGGTAAGTAGGCTAAGCTAAAGTAGGCTCTTAATCAAACGACTAATTAAGCCAGTTAGCTACTACATATATTACAACAATTGCAATTTACACCAAATTAAATATCTTTTCTTTCCTCAATTTGAAACAAAGAAAGAGTCTTTGTTTCAAATTGACGATGCAACAAATCCATACTATTAATATTATAGCGAAAGTAACTCTGTCTGTCTGTCTGTTACTCAATCACGCCTAAACTACTGAACCAATTTTCATGAAATTTGGTATGGAGATATTTTGATACCCGAGAAAGGACATAGGCTACGTTATATCCCGGGAAAATGACGCAATCCCGGAAATCCCACGGGAACTATGCGGGTTTTTCTCTGACTGCGCGGGCGAAGCCGTGGGCGGAAACCTACTACACTATAATATACTCACCACTAATAATTGTACTCAGAAAGTAGAGTTATATATTACCTGAAAATGAAAAGTTCAGGTTAAACAACGATACATACGTATGAAATACTACCGTACTACAAATATTTAGCATTAAAAACAATATAATTTCATTGTGGTGCTAATATGAAGTGCAACGGCAGTGAAAATAAGGATAGAAAGATTCTTTGTGTGATGTCAAAATTGTGAAGGAAGAAAGGAGCTCTCTAGTGAAAGGAGAGAATCTTAGAACAGTCTATACTCTATTTGTCTATTGACTATTCGATTGGAACCTTCAGACATTGATAGAGATAAACTACGATAACATGGCGCGCCCCTCCAAAATTCAAAACGTTTGAAAGTATTTGTGAAAGTATTTACAATGCACCACCAATAATTCACAACGCATGTGTGCGTAATGAGACGGCCGTCAAACAAAAACAAATCCACGGATTTATTGCTCGACTAGTCACGCTCTAATCGCTCATTATTATTAGTAATGGCGCTGCACTGACGTATTCTATGAAAACGACACGTGCGTTGTCTTGGGCGCTCGGCAACTTATGATTAGTTGACCAACAAATCTGGACGTAAAGTACTAAAGACGAATACGTACAACTACATACAAACTCCTTCGTAAGGATGTCACTACACACATTGAAACAGTAATTTGGAGGGGCGCGCCATGTTATCGTAGTTTATCTCTACGTAGTTATGTATAGTATAATCAATTATTGTATATAAAAAAATTGTGTGCGTGTACTAGTGTACACACGTAAGAAGTGAAACTTCTTTATGACCTTATTTTTCAAAAAATTATTTACTATATGCAACTTTACAGAAATACGTCGAATCACGCGTGGTAGGGATAAGAAAAAGATGGCGCGTAACGGAAAAATGTTACGCGTAACGAAAAAATGTTACAGTCAATTTTTTTCTAACCCCGATAAAGAAGTTTCACTTCAAAAATGTCTTAATTCAATTTAAACTATTGATATATATATATGTTTCTTATTTCGCGTTTACTACTATGAATGATTTGAAAACAGTGTACAAGTTAATGACTTCCAACCAAATGCACCTGATCTAAACACTACGATCTTCAATCTAACACCACAGTTGCATCACGTCGTCATAATGTTTCACACCGATAAATCTCGTCTCGATCTCGACTATATCACTACCACCCACTGTTTTACTGATATTTAGACACTTTTATTATATTCCGTGTTTAATGACCGCTATTGATGTAAATTAGGGAATGCAAATCCGTTTACTTTACAAAATCCGGATTTTGAAAAACGGATTTATACAATAATCCGGAGAATCCGGATTTAACGGATTTTGAATGAAAAATTTGACTTTTCCGTTTGAAACGTTTATTATTATGTAAAATCAATAAAAAACATGAATCTTAGTTAAATCAAATGTATTTATATTTTTCAATACCTAGAAATTAACTAGACAAACTCTAAAATTCTAATAAAATAAAAACTTTTACACTTTGGTAAAGAAAAAAACATAAAGCAGACTCCTTGTCACATCCATCAGACATAAACATTATAACAAAACATTTAATATTTTCTTAGATAATAGAAACAACATAAATTGCAAACAGAGTTTTCATCATATACAAACATATTAAAACGAAACAGCTTCAATTTTCTAAATTAGTAAGCAAAATCCTATTTTGCTTTTTCATTCTTTATTAGTAATGATGACAGTCTTTCCATCAGAGTTCTTATTTTTATCAAAATCAGTAATAACAAAATTCAAATTTTCATGAACACAACTACACACAAAGTATAACTTCAATAAACAAGATTCTACAAAGTTAAAAAAAAATACTTATTAATCATAGCTATATTTTAGCTATGATTAATAAGTATTTTTTTATTAATAAGTATTAACATTATAAATGGAAGCTACTCCATTACTTAGCCTGTCTTCACTCGAATACTCGAAGCTGCGTAAGCTGAAATCCAGTCGACGCTTCGAAGGGCGCTTGTGCACTACAAGGAATTTTACTGTCCGGCATTCCGATTTTTTACGGTCCGGTGTGGCATGAAAAAACCGATGAATTGCTTGTGCACCTGTCCGTCTTTACTCGGATCAGTGCGGTACAGTTCAAGGAAGTTTGGCGGTATAATGCTATCATAAATGATTGTTTTTGCATTTTACAAGAAACGAGTAAAAAATATAGAAGGTGAAATATTATATTACTTCGTTATAATAAAAAGTAAAGTTCCGTAAGAGATTTAAAATGCGTGTTTCACTTATTTATTTTAATCGGTGACGAGGAGCTAAAGCTATTCCCACTTGAACTTTAACTTACCAACACTTACTTAGATAATAATTATAGGTCAATGCTTGGTCAATGTATATAAAATAACAATACCGACTTCTCAAATCTCATTGCCAACTAAAAGAAAGTAAAACAAGAGCTTGCTTTTAATTGGCATATGCAGTAAAAACAGTAAAATCCAAGCAAGTGGGCATTCGAAAACAATTATACCTACAGCGACTCGTAGACACAAAAAACCATCCGGAATAGGGAAAAGTAAAATGTCGGACAGTAAAATTACGTATAGTGCACAAGCTAGTATATAGATTAATGACGTGCCATACCGGACCGTAAAAAATCGGAATGCCGGACCGTAAAATTCCTTGTAGTGGACAAACGCCCGAATGGTGATAAATTGTTGTAAACAAAAGTCAACAGTAATGCAATGTGATAAGATCTAAATTCAAACGTATTATTTCTAGGCCCGCTTCGCGACGTGTCGCGATTCGCGCCAAATTCGACTGCTTGCGCGGGAACGGGATGCACTTACAGTGCCATCTATCGTCTAACGCAAGAAACATTAGAACCTATAAATATTGTAATACTGTGCTAATATGTTCGAAAAATCCGGATTCCATTCTTTAAATCCGGATTTAAAAGCCTATTTAAATTCGAGCAAAATCCGGATTTATCGGATTTCGGGTAATCCGGATTGCATTCCCTAATGTAAATGTATGGGTATTTATGATTGAACTATTATGGGCTGAGTTGGAAAGTGTCAGTGTAAGTAATATTGTCCACATACTAAGATATTATTTAAAAACCATTCAAATAATCTTCTTATATATAAAAATGAATCGCAAAATGTGTTGGTAAGCGCATAACTCGAGAACGGCTGAACCGATTTCGATAATTCTTTTTTTATTATATTCCTTGAAGTACGAGGATGGTTATTATGGAGAGAAAACGTCAACATGTACCACGGGCGAAGCCGGGGTGGACCGCTAGTGATAGATAAAACTAAATACATAGGGCGAGGCCACAGCCCACAACACTGCGTTTCGGCGTCGCGTCGTAAAAATCTATGGTAAGTAATCTATCGTAAATATATAATTTATGTAAATCCATGTCTCACTAGAAACTGAAACGTTGGTTAGCGTCTTTTCGTTCGATGTCGTATCCGATGAAATTTTTGCGTTGCGACATCGCATCGCATTGCTGTGCGATGTTATTTTTGCGACGCGACGCCGCAACGTAGTGTTGTGGCCTCGCCCGACCAAGATTTCTTTAAAAGGTTTTAACAACAGATGTAATACAATTCAACGTAAAACCTATGATACATTTATACACAACGTTGACCTCTAGGTATGGACAAATAATAAGTAGGTATTTATTCCATTGGAAAGTTAATTATTAGATTTACATCATCAAGTATTAACTTATTACTTCACTATTTACAAACAGTCTGTTTCTATTTAAAAAAATGTGTGCGTGTAGGTACTGTCTACTGTACACACGTAAGAAGTGAAACTTCTTTATGAACTTATTTTTCAAAAAATAATTTACTATATGCAACTTTACAGAAATACGTCGAGTCACGCGTGGTAGCAGGTAGGTATAAGAAAAAGATGGCGCGTAACGTAAAAATGTCACGCGTAACGAAAAAATGTTACACTAAATTTTTTTCCAACCCCGATAAAAAAATGAAATTAACTACCAACATTCTTATTGTTTGTACAACATTACAAATAACATCGAACATTCGTTCCAGAATCCACTTAACGAATTTTTTCACTAATTATTTTTAATGATATTTCACGCGTGTTTTCTCGTATATATAAGGCTATATACATAGGGATAGATAATTAGAACAATGTTAGTGTTGGTTTTAGTGTCGTGTGCTGTACTGCTGCCCGCTGGCCAGGCGTACACATGTTCCTATGGGAGTTACGGTATTGTTTTAAATAAATATATTAAATTAACAATTAATATTTTTCAATGTAAAAGTGAGTATGTATGTGATACGACTATAAATTCATTCATAATTTAATTAATCATCTTCCACCAATCGTTATAGAATTCTAACATAGATTTAGCTGTTTTTTTAATTTCTGTGCTTTACTGGGAGAAAATGTAAAAATTCAATTAGAAGAAGTTAATAAAAAATTGAATTTGATTTCAAATTAACTCTACAGCCTTTTAGTAGGTACTTTTTATATTTTATCCAAAATGTACTATTATTTTTTACTTTTAAGTTTTACGTGATGTTTAGTTATATTTTACTTGACATCAAGTTATAACTATAGGATGTTATTTTTAAAGGTAACTTGCCAGGAGTGGAAATCGGCGCAAGAATCGACTTACCCACAGTCTACATACCGAATTATCAAACCCACACCGTTCTGGACATTAAAAATAATTATGTAAGTACTTATTTAAATAATGACCACCTCCTTGGTACAGTGGTTGACGCGTGAGCGTAGAACCGAGGGGTCCTGGGTTCGATTCCCGGTGGAGACGAAGAAAAAAAAATGTCTCAGTCTGGCAGAACACAGAAGGCTGATCACCTACTTGTCCCTAAAGAAAATCGATCAGTGAAACAGATGTATAATGCATCTGCCCCTTACCCCACTAGGGGACATGGGACTTCACTTTTTTATTTAAATAATGTGTTATTTGTGTTTCTTTCATATTTTTCAAATTATAAAAATGTTCCTAAGTACCTACAATAGAGCTATTACCCGACTTAAAACTGGGATTTTATTTATAAGTATATTTCGCATATTTTATAGCGAGATCTCAACCATTGAGCTCAAAATTTTATGTATAGTATAAACTATATTCAGTACCAATTCATATTACTTTCGAGAAACATTCAATGTATTTTTCATCATCATCACTGATATATTATGATGTTCTGCCTTCACATCACTACAAAGTATATCGTCGTCGTCGATCTACAAAGTATATCAAGTGTCCCTATATCCCTAGGTATGCTAAAATTTTTAAAACTATGTTACGGATTTTGATGCGACCTTCTTTAATAGGTAGAGTGATTGAAGAGGAAGGTTTTAGTATATTATTAGCGGTCCGCCCCGGCTTCGCCCGTGGTACCTACATGTTTAAACTATCCTATCTCTCAAGTTGGATCGAACTGCACATGGTGTGCGAATTTTATTATAATCGGTTAAGTGGTTTAGGAGTCCATTGAGGACAAACATTGTGACACGAGATTTATATGTATATATTAAGATTTATTAGGGTATAGACAAAGCGGGCGAAACCGCGGACGGAAAGCTAATTATATACATTCCACTTTCAGGATGACACTTGCACGCCCATTGGTGTACAAGTAAGCAATTGCGAGCTGGCTGACGACTCTCCCATCTCCGTGGTGGAAGCCACTTCTCCTGTTGACGTGAAGATCGTCCGATTTAGCAACACCAGAGGCTCCTTTGCTAAGGCCACCGTGCTTTGTCAGAAAAACTGTCCTTAAATAGATTATAATGGGAACTCTTCACAATGGGCAGCGATGGTCTAGCAAATGATCGTGGATGGTTACCGCAATTACGGCGATTATGAATAAACATCTACATTGACGGCCGATCATAGACATTTAGACCCTCTACAGTCTATTCTATCGTAAATGCCTTTACTCGCCCAACTCTGTCCATTGTGAAGAGGGCACATTAGGTAAGACATACATTATATATATATATATAGTTCCTACAGTTCCTTATTTATACAATCCCCATTGATATACAAGTAATTGTGAGCTGGCTGACGACTCCCACATCTCCGTGGTAGAAGCCACTTCTTCTGTCGACGTGAAGATCGTTGATTTGGCAGGACTAGCGGTTCCTTTATTGAAGCCACTATGATTTGTCAGAGGAGCTGTCCTTAGCTTATTAAATAAGAGTATAAATATAATGCCTTATTTATAAAAATAATTATTTTAATAAAAAAACTACACCAAATTGTCTGAACCAGACAAATACGCAATACTTATAATTCACCAAAAACTTCACTGCAAAACGAATGAAAAGGTCGTACATTCAAGAGAAATTCAGTTTAAAAAAATATTTATGTAATATATTAATATAGAAACATTCCTCATTATATCTAATGATCTACTTTATATTTCGCTTCGATACTTATTTGCGTCATTGAGTATATAAAACTGGTATTTATTAATTTATGATTTAAATTGAAATCATAAAAAATATTACTACTAACTAGTATTGCTTTAAACCTTTCTGTAAAGTAAACCACTTAACAGGTTTCAAAGCCTAAAGCATAATCATAAATAATGAGATTAAAATATGAATTAATATTAAAGGATTAAATTAGTAGACCATTTAGATTTGGCATAAAAAAGAGCGTCTCGTCAGAAGTGAAACTTCTTTGGCAATATTCAAAGATACCAAAATCGTCGCCTTACTCCATGACGCGACCTTGAAATTTTTCCCTCAAGTCTCAACGCGCCTAAAGAAGTTTCACTTCAAAAATAATTTAAATAATTTTACATCCTAATTATAGTTTTATCTATGTAAAAGATATAAAGATTATGCAAAAATTTTAACAAGGGCTGTAAATATTTTATTAAGGCTTTTATAGGATTATAATCATCATAAAAGGTGTGATGCTATCGGCATTAGAATTTTCCATAACAAAGTAGGCTTAATTTGCCAATTTTACAATAAATACTTAGTGCAGAATAAAAAAAAATGTATGCGTGTACTCAGTACTAGAGTACACACGTAAGAAGTGAAACTTCTTTATGACCTTAAAAATGTCACGAGTATGGCGTAACGCAAAAATGTCACGCGTATGGCGTAACGCAAAAATGTCACGCGTACGGCGTAACGCAAAAATGTTACACTAAATTTTTGTCCAACCCCGGTAAAGAAGTTTCACTTCAAAAACGTTTGGATCGTTACATTATAAATCATCATCTTAACACCTATTAAAGATTTTAATAAAAAAAAAAAACAATATTAATTAATTCTCTATAAAAAATACAATACATTTTTTGATTAATCAAGCTCATTTTCCCACGCCTAAAAAAAACTTAAAAATAAATTATCTTTATTCAAAGTCGGATAAAACTCAATCTATAAATCTAATCTAACACTTAGACACCTCCGAGCATGCTACACGCATGCGATCTAGATGTCCATGCGATGTCGTTTACTTATTTCCCTCATATATTATTTTCCAACCCACATATACGATCTAATTTTAATAGCCTGGAATGCGAAAGTATGGGTGTTTTTGAAATAGGGATGCTAATACCCAACCACGATAAAATAATTGCTGATGTTTTAAAAGTTTAGTAAGTTAGGAAATTCAAATCAACATAGGATATAGGTAAGAAAGAATTTATAGGATAAGCTTAAATGCGGATTTTATCGGGTCAAATAAAGACCAAAAACATAAATAATATATTACAAAGAAAAAAGTATTCAACCACGACACAGCTATCCATCAAACACACTTCCCAAAGTTCTTCCTACATAATAAATTTCCACATTTTCCCAGACCGAGCAAACTATCTACTCCATATCAAATGAACAGTCCCAAAGATATTTCCTGCCAAATAAAGTTCCACATCTTCCCAAGCAAATTATTAACAGCCCTCGTGCCACAAACAAGTTCATTGTACAATTCTAATACAACATTAGAGCACATCTAAGCACATGCGACGGTTAACAGAAAACACGACGCACGCGCACGCCGTACATCCCGATGTGGGCGTCGACCGTGTCGCGAACCGCAGCTTGTCAGTGGATAGATTTAGCAATGTTTACGGAAACTGCAGTCCAATGCAGTCAAAAACTCTGGAAATCTGGTTTTGAGTGACAAATTTATAAGTCGGTAATGGAGTGGTTTATGATACCAGAAAGGGTATTTACATTTGTTTTTATTGTTTATTTGGAGGATTAAATTCTTCAGTTTTTTGGAAGAATGATGTGATGGAATATGAGATGAAATCTGGAAAGCTTGTTAGACTTGATATGTTGTAAAGATTGATTGCTATTTTCTAACTTTAACTTTGGCGTTAATTAATATCGCATACTGACCATAATATTATTATGTGGGATCACATTAATTATCAAACAAAGTTGAAAGTTGATGGAAATGACTACTAAAAAGTTCAGATCAAATTCTATAAATACATTATTGTAACGTTGTCAAAAATAATCAGTAGATTTTAAACAAATGGTGCCATGATCACTTTAAACAAAAATAAGCATAATAGAAAACAACTGTTAAAACGTTTCAGGACACCAGAGTTACCATAAATAATACCATTATAACACCTTTTTTGACGCAAAATCCCTGCTACTTGATAAATGGTGGCTTGAGGCATTTCCTTGTTTACAGACTTGTAGTCGTTTAGTACTTGTGTTCTGTTACCTGTATCTGGATCTAGGCCTACCGCGCTGGCGTTACATGTGTCTAACTGATTTTGTGCCTGGATACTAGAATTGGTATTGTCGTTGATTTATTTGTTATGGTTAGTGATATTGTGAATCTATACTTATATTATAAAGAAGAAAGGTTTGTAATTATGTATGTATGTATGGTTTTCACGCATAAACTACTGGACCGATTTTGATGAAGTTTGGCACAGACAATCTTTAGACCCTGAGAAAGAACATAGGCTACCTTTTATTGCGAAATATGTACCACGGGCGAAGCCGGGGCGGACCGCTAGTAGTATTATGTATTGAAATTTAGATGTTACGACTCTTGAATTCGTAAAGTTTGTCTGTTACTGAAATAAATATCATCTATCTGAATATTTACTGAACGAATTTTTTGTGTGTATGAGCTTTAACTTTCGGCGTCATTCCGTAACGCAGACAGTTGGATGACATGGTTTGGCATTGATATAGAATGTTCGTTCCCTTTCAGCAACACGTCTGAGCTATAAAGAGCAAACCAGCAAGATCGACCTGATTGACAACAAGCCTAATTATTGGCAATACTTTATCAAGATCTATACCCCTTACCAACCATATCCACTTATATCCCACAGCAAACAATATTCCCATACAGAGCACCACCTGTACACTCACGACGCGATACCGCTTGAATAATGTACCGCATTTTAATACTAAACGAGGCTGCTATCTGCTGGAGAGCACCATTCCTCAAAGATAACCCCTGCGTATCGGCTAAGCCACTTCCGGGTGGCACGCGCGCGATTACAGCGGCCCTGGGTGAAAGAATTACTTGTAATCTCACGACACCTATATGATGATAGTTAGTAATGATAATACTACCTACTAGTTAACTTCAAAAATAGTTACTATTTAATTTGTAGTGATCGTAGACGCTTTGAACGCGTACGTGATGAATGGTACGATATCTATAAGAGATGATTAGTTTATTACAACTACTAAAGTTGTCGTAATCATAAACGTTATCAGACATTAAGAATAATCAAACCGTAGTCATAGATGTTATTAGACTTATGTAATGAGGTGCTCTATGTGGGAGAAAATTAACATTCGGAAAACGTTAAAGAAACTAGAACAGCCATAAAAATCTATACGCATTCATTGAAAGAAAGGGAACGTAAATTAAAAATGTTTTTGGTTCCGTATCATTTTCATAAATTGTATAGTAATGTCAATTTCCATTTAAATACGAGTCACAACTATTCGATATTCATATAAAAATTTCATGATCCATTTGTCAATACGTTATAGATGATCTGCTAGAACAAGTGCCTACATTTACATTAAACTTAGATCCTCACGCGGCGCCACTTGATGTCGTCGATAAAAACGCACTAACATTTGACTTTTAAATTCAATACTCTATATTGTATATTGATGGTTATTTTATTTGTTTGTTGGGTCATAAAATCTCGATATGCACTGCTCCGTTGGATACAACAGGACCTTGTTTTGGGTCATGTCTCCTAATTTCGAGCGTAAAGTGCTTATGGTGTGATTTGAGGTTAGGAATGTCGTAAAAGCGTGTGAATAAATCGGGCTTTTGTTCTTGGTGGATGCTGAGTATCATACGAATTGTAGTTGATTTAACAAGGCTAGTAAGGCAATATCCACTATCGGATAATTTATTAATAATTAGTATCCACGTTACATCGTTATTCGTTACATTATTATAGCAGGTATGCCTATCAACTATCGTGGTTTTCTACGTCAGCACAGATAATGTTTCACTAATCGTGACAGTACAAAATAGGTAAATTAAAACTTATTATAACATTATTTAAATATCGGTTGTTTGAAAATAATTTGATAATCGTATCGTTCTCACTATCGTATCAGATCGTGCCTATGACAGATGGTTGTAATACCAGCCTGTATTCGCCTAAACACATTCAAACTTCCAGAACATTCTAGAACCGATAGAACTATCTTATTACCCAATACATCATATCACATTCACATAACCAGAGCACCAATACATCAAACGAACCATCCTGCCACCGCTTAACCGCAATAACATGCATCAAATCTGTCAATGAGAGGAAATCCACCGTTACGAGGCGATAAATTGTTGCCACTTGTGAAAAATTGGCAAAAATTGCATCGGTGCTGCCATCACGAACAGTTTATCCGCACGCATGTCTTAATAATCGCTTAAATGACTAAAATGGATGTAAAATGATGTATGACATGATGTTTTGGTCGCAAATAATCGTGTGAAAGTATTGGATATTGTTTATTGAGTAAAAATGCAGACATATTACCCTTATACGTTTATGAGGTTAAGATAAGAATTGGATAATTATAGGATGCTTGATTTAAGCAGGCAGAGGATAATTATCAAGTAATAAATGTGATTGCACATAGTTTTGACTTGACATTTATAATCATTTCCTTATTTTAACAAAATATCAAACTAAACGAATATTTTAATACGTTAACTCATATAAATGAAATGTAGTACTCCTCAAAAAGTATAAACATGTTTCATAGTTTATAATTCTAACGTAACTTCCATATTCAGAAGAGATATTAATGAATATGATATATTATTAGAATCCTTACATCATCCCGAGTGACACATGCCATTTATTTTTTATCTTAATTTCAACTTATGATGAATCGTTAGAGCGTATACGCACTATGCGGGTAGCCGCATTGCGGGTAGCCGTCCGGCTGACCGCAAGCACAATTATGTACGTAATATTCATTTCTATGCGCACTGTGCGGTCTGCGGTAGCCGCATCGCAGTGCGCATAGAAATGAATATTACGTACATAATTGTGCTTGCGGTCAGCCGGACGGCTACCCGCAATGCGGCTACCCGCATAGTGCGTATACGCTCAATTGTGCTTGCGGTCAGCCGGACGGCTACCCGCAATGCGGCTACCCGCATAGTGCGTATACGCTCTTAGATTTGTCTTTGTTATAGATGTGACACTGACTAATTTAAATCTCATTTATTATTAGTATGTTATAAGCATGTTACAGATTTTCTAAGCCTTTTTGTTCGGTATATCACATTTTCTTTACTTTTACCAAAAAGCTGTTAACAACTTTATCTATAACTAGCTGTGGCGCGCGGTTTCACCCGCGGGGCTCCGCTCCTGTTGGTCTTAGCGTGATGATATATAGCCTATACCTTCCTCGATAAATGGGCTATTTAACACCGAAAGAATTTTTCAAATCGGACCAGTAGTTCCCGAGATTAGCGCGTTCAAACAAACAAACAAACTCTTCAGCTTTATAATATTAGAATAGATTGACATAATTTCGCACCATCACTCCACAACTATATAATCAATATCGAATAAAAAAAATCAACATTTGAACAACCTAATACCTATTTTTCATTGTCACTCTTCTATAAAAACCATTCCAATACATCAATAAACTAAAAACAGCAGCAAACCAATCACAATAAATTTTATCTGACGCTAAACACAATAAAGAGTCGATTGAGAAAATTAAACTATTACACGGTTGTGGTCACACAATATTTTTATGCTATGCGCCTACGCAGCTACGACATCGGCTATGTGTCAACGATTTATGTGTTATGATCATGGTAGTTACGATTATTCTATATGGAGCATATAAAAAACATCAGTAGGAGTTAAGTGCTTACGTAAGATGGTGCCACTTATGCCTACGATTAAGGTGGTAGCTATTATTAATAAATTGGTGAAATTGCTTGGTAACATGATCGATGAGAAGCATTGAGCAATAATCGGGTTACATTGTTTAACAAAAAAGTGATAAGTAATAGATCAGAAGAATTTGTAAAAGATAAACACCTAACCAATAACGTCAATATCAAATATTTGTTAGAATGCTTTATTTTGTTGCATAGAAAGGTGTAATGCAGATGAATATCATGTAATCGTATGTTATAAACAAAAAGACTCCTTAATATTTTCGCGTTTATTATATCATTGCTCACATACTAAAATTCAGATCTCAAGCTCATATATTTTATCGCGGCGTGAGTGTTTACAATGAAAAGGTTGAATTTCGACCACCTCACAATCCTTACCTTAGCAACAATAATCATATCCACTAAATAAAATGTACCCATAACACATCGAGATATATTACTAGAGGGGTTATTCCAAACAAAAACATTGCGCGCGGCCGATGTGGTGGGGTACGTGTGGAACGAGCGAGGCGTGGCTTCAAGTTCAAAGATTAAGCAATGCGTGCAGATGCGACACATTGTGCAATCTGTTTACTCGGTACTATCTGGTGGTACTGATACTAGGGAATTAATAAAACGAGGATTTTATATTAAACTATGTATTTTAATTTCCTTTAAATAATATCAATTTATTAAGCTTTTGTCGTTTTGTGTAGTAATCAATAGTTTTATCAGTTTTTGCTTCATGATGTAATTTAAATGGATACGATGATTCAATGTTGATGGCGTTTACGTATAAGAAACTCACATTTTGAAAAATCTCACGCGAGATTCGAGGATGGGGGAGGGGTTGAATAAATTCTCACGACATCTCACCAGGGGGGGAGGGAGGTGCAGAAAATTTAAAAAAACACCTCACGTAATTTATGGACGCCCCCTTACTCGATCACAATTTTTGTAACTTTACTATAAACGGAACTACATTTAAAAATATACTTTATTTATTGAGTTATAAGGTTGCTTCCATTCTGTTTATTTACATTCTCAAAAACATCAATCGCTGCAGAGGTGGCTTGCGACAAAGGCGGCTTGTGTCAAAGGCCTCGGCGATATCATTTAAGAACATAATATTATGTACTTTAGGCAAACTTGTTATAAGATCTATTTTACTTTCTTATTAGTCCATTTGACAAGGATATTGGGTAAGATACCTATTGGAATAATTTTATTATTATGTATGTACTTATTAAATCCGCGAATAAAAAAAATTTTTAGTCGTGAATATAGAAATTGGGTCGCATTTTTTTAATCCGCGAATAGTGAAAACACGAATAAAGGAAGCGCGATTAAGGAACTTTTACTGCATTAGTTTCTGTGAATGTTGTGTTTATTTGTAATTGTTGTGCATAATAATTTATAAATCCTATTGGAACAACTTTTGATTAGGCTTTTTTTAATAAATAAAAATAGGTAAATAAATAAATATTACTTAATATAACCTACCGTTTTACTTTGCGTAGTCGGGTAAAAGTA
The DNA here is from genome assembly GCF_061535395.1 of Colias eurytheme. Taxonomy (NCBI): domain Eukaryota; kingdom Metazoa; phylum Arthropoda; class Insecta; order Lepidoptera; family Pieridae; genus Colias; species Colias eurytheme. The sequence goes on along the minus strand of NC_142999.1, from coordinate 1,975,071 downwards.
TAAATATTTAGGTACTACACCACGGTAATCTTTCCTAGTAGATATTGTATATACATAGTTAAAAAAATCCAGTTACATTTTTTTAACAGACTCATCGATAGTGTCACGTCTGTGCTGTTAGTCTATGAAAAATGGCGCGAAACGCAGAACGCGTGGTGATTTTTCGCAAAATGATAACAATATTAGTAAAATGCATGACTTACTCATAATAAGGAAACTTACTGGTGAAAAGTCACTCTTCGGGCTTTGTTTGTATTATGGGAACTGTTAAAACAATATCTAAGCAAACACGAAGGCATTTTGAACAGAGCAATAACACGTGTTGACGCGGCAAGCGGGGGGCACAGTCCGACACAGACTAAAGAGACTTGTGATTCTTACCTCTAGCTCGTGTTAAAGAGAGTGTAGTAGCGATCGCCTCTCTAGTACGTAGTACATTCTATCTCGATGCCATAACAAAACAAAAAACACTGACATCTTAACTAGCGCCGCCCAGGCGAGCCATATCAATTACGATACAGGGTGATCCATAGCAAAATGCGCGTACGCACATATCGTGAGTGCGTCGTATTATTTCATCGTTAAATATTGCTTTATTTCATTAAATTGTTTACGCTTTCGCTCGACTGGTGCGTGGTTATTCCGAATCAATATCAAGTTTGACCTTTTTGTTGAGGGCTTGTTTACACTAATTAGTACGCTTAATGCATTAAAAATGTGATTCATTTTATAGGACGCTTGGTTGTGGAGTTTATTTTTGAAATGAGCCTAGTTAAGGTTTCAGTCTACATATAGAGTAACTTATCAACGGAGAAATGGAATATATAAAATTTAAATGCTTCGTAATACATATGAATTTCTTATTACAATTTTATGAATAGGTCATTCGATCGGTCGATTGGTCAGGTCGATTGAGCTTAATGAATTTTGCTGATAAAATATAACAGACTTTTTACCACAAATCACAATAGGAAAATGTATTGTTCAATTAATTAAAATAAGCTTTTGAATCATGAAATAATCGACTATTTTAACTCTGAACTTTAAATTCTTTCAAGGATTATCACCTATACGTAGAACAAACGTACGTTATTCTTTTACTGCTCTGACCCATAAAAACTAGTCCAACCAAACGATCTTCCATTTGATTTAGTCCCGTGACCCATACCTGATAAGCTAGTCTGAAACAATGCTATATACAGACTCCTACTAATTAAGTTTGTCTTCATATATCATGTAGGTGGGCCAGACCACACAGGCCTTATACCATGATATCATCTGGCCATCTAGACGTTCTTAGAAAGTGTGTCCTAGGTTTTAATTAGGCGATTTCTAGGGAAATTCCATCCATATGGGGTCAAGTGTACCAATTATAGGACCTTTCGTTGATTCATTATGCTTAATGGTGTTAGAATATCAGTGATGAGTGATCTATTGAGAGAAGGGATAGATTTGTTTTTGTAAATAGAGATGGATTGAGGAAACTAAAAACTAAACTGTATCAGGCTTATTGTGAAAACAAAAAAAAAAAGAAAATAAATGTAGTAGTAGAACAGCAGCTAAGTATCTATAGGTGATTATGTTATGACGTTATCAATAGCCTTAGTTCCTAACGAAGAAATTCTTTATACAGTTGATCATTGTAGTTTAGCAAGAGTTTAGCCTATATCAGTCTTTCCTATTATTTTAAGAAACTACCTACAAAATAAAAACTTACAAATTAATATTGACACACGCATGATTTTATAAATCGTCAATTTAAATAGAGTTATTGCGAAGTAATTTATTACCACGTCTCCATCGCCTGGAGACCTTATGAATATCGAATTAATCGTGCCCGTCTAGAAATGTGTGTTCTTTGTGTTATTCAATACATTTGCATCTTAATCATTTGAGCACTTAAGATTCATGTACTCAGGATCTTAGTTGTGGCGCTTGCTCTGTAAAACTTGCAAAATTATTTGTTTGTCGAAAGCAGCTTATGTTTTGTGTTTTTGTATGTTTATATATATTTCTAAGGACTGTCATATAAATGGAAAGATAAATTATTACTAAGAGGTGTCATTAGATTTGTTCTAACAGTGACCATAATTGGTCAAACTCGTTGAAATATAGATAAGTGTCGCCAAATTATTTCCATTCATTGCCAATTTCCGTTAAAATTTTAACGAAAATCTATTAATTCAAAATAATAATCTAAAAAAGTTAAAGTGGTCAGCTTCTTTTTTCAAGTTATTAGCTTTCGTCACATTGTGGTAGCCAAATTCGTCTTAATGTTTTTGCAGGTAGGATTTGTGAAACAATCAGTCATGATTACGACTCAAATACGGCACCCTCACGACTTATGTTAATTTATTATGGGTTCGAAAGGGCGGGAGCATATTGGCAGCTTGTTTCTTTAATTATTTTAAGGTTTCACTGCACTTTTTGAACGTCCCTTACGTCCACGGTCCAACACACTTATCAGTTGTTGCTGAAATAATTGAAAATCTGTGATTTACTAATTCAATTAATAAAGTATAATTACGTTCACAAGCGTATCAACTATTGCCTGAACCACTCCACTATTATTTTAAGTACATATTTTATATTAGGAGTAGCATCCTTAACTAAGGGGCCGATTTTTCAATGCTTGGATAAAACTTATCCGTTCAATAAAGTATTACACGATAATATTAAAATGTCACGTAAACTGTCAAATACGGGCAATTAGAATTCGTTTTTAAAATGGTAGTTTTTTAAATTATTCGACGAATAAGTTTTAACCAAGGATTGAAAAATCAGCCCTTAATAAAACAATTGTTTATTTAGTTCAGATGGCTGCACGCTAAGCTTACCAATTTCAAATATATAATGTTAAAAATACTTCTTTACTAAAGTTACAAAGATCAAGATCACTTGTACTACTATTGATCCATTACACATATATTTAAGAACCCCAAAAAATAAAACGCAGCGTCCCGTCTGCAACAGGCCTACAGTTCAGCGCAGGCATGTTTAGACTCCTGTTAACAAAGTATGGTCAATTAGCTTCACCGTGTTCCCCGAAGCGTATTAGCATGAATTTTGGCAATATGAACTCTTTAGAGTACAAATATTATGTAAATACCTGCCTTATATAGTCAGCTTTGAGCTTGTGAGATGTAATGTATTTGCAAAATGACGTGTTCAATATATGACAAGATGCAATTTTGTATTTTTAAACGACTTCGAAAAAAAGGGGATTCTAGATGCGAAGGTATATTTTTTGGGTAGTTATCCCAGAAATGTCGAATCGTTGGGTAGTTATCCCTTTCAAATAGAAAAAATAACCAATTTTGATTATTTTTTCTATTTGAAAGCACGTGCCTTCCAGTTGGTCCCAATTAAAATTTTGTCTAGTACTGACAATTTAAAAGCGGTTTTAGATTTTTGTTAAAAAATAATTATTCGTACCTAATGCAATATATTTTTTGTTAGTAATTCAAGCCTATAATTATCTTAGGGGAACGGCTATCATATGAACCAGTTTCCTTATAAAATTAAAAGATACTTTGTCTGTATTTGTGCTAAATAAATGTCCCATAAAAGCCCAGAAACAGAACCACGTGGTTCCACGTTGGAGGTCAATCGCCTATTAAAGAACCGCAATAAAATTTGGACATGTCGTAAATTTCAATTTCGCGTCCCAATAAATAGGCAGAGTTTATCATTAATTGAAATACGACTCGTTGACGTCTTTTGTTTCTCATTTAAAAGAAGGATTCTTGATACTCATAACCTATACCATCTTATTAGAAAAACTTAAATATTTTTTTGGGTTTAAAAATCCAGACTATAAAGTCATGGTATAACTTTAGTACAGAGGTATAGTTTTAGTCCATATTTTGTTATAAAACGGACAATGCCTCCATCAAGCAACAGTTTTTAAAAATAGATATAATAAGATGAGTGGCGAAATATATTTTTAAATTATCTATGATTATTAATTGCAATTTAAAGCCATGCTTGATAAATATTGATGGTTCTAAAATCTTTCTTACGCTTTATCTAGACACAAAATAATAATGTAATTAAAAATGACCTTAATTAGTCTTACAATTATTTATAGTGGACCTTTTTCATGCAGTTTGGTAACATTATATTATCCAAACATACGTAACACATAATACACACATGTACACTTGTACAGACCCTGTTAAACCCAGTATTTATAACCAGAAATCTCGATATTTCAACACGGCTGATTGCGCCTGTCTTCAGCAACCCTCGATATTAATCACTGCGTTATTTGATTGACTGTTTGCTTGTGCATTTGAACCTTTGCAAATTTGGGGCGTTCTGATATTGGTGAAATTGTCGAGATCTTTTCGGTACAATCCTAACCTATACTTTTCATAATATTCTTAATATTTTAAATGAATCTGAATAATCTTTCATAACAACACCTTACATGAAAGTAACTCCTATCTACTATAATTTCGCACCTCGACTAAATCAGAATAAGTTGATTTTGAGGATATTTGGTATAGAGATATCAGATGAGGTAAGAAAAACATAAGCTATTTGTTTGAAGAAATCAAAATATGATACGACTGAAATAGGAACGGAATATGTACTACAATCAAGCCATAACACGAAGTGCACGCGAGAGAAGCTAAATTGTATTTTCATAGTGATAAGATAGGATTGGATGGTTATCGAATAAATAGTTCCTAAGAAATATAAAGCTTCTAACAATGACAGGATCGCATTGAATTCGTAGCCAGTGCGTAACTCTGCAAAAATGTGCTAACTTCCTTAACGGAATTTGTATTCTAACTGAGCGCCTCTATTGATTCATTAAACTCTAAAGAAAGGAGAATATATTTGTCAAGAAACAAAAGGACATAACCCTGAATAGAACATAAAAATAAACAACAATGTAACAACATCAACTAAAACAATACAAGAAAACGCAAAATAGATACTAATAAACTTTAAAAAACGGTTTATTGTACACCCGTGTCTTTGACCAAGTCCAGCACTGAGATTTGTTCGATTTGATGTGTTAAAATTAAAGTAAAAACCATTTTTTTGCCACCCATCATATTAATCAATAATCACCATTAAAATTCATAAGTCCTCAAAAAATTAATCGCCGCTTCATTAATGCCACCAGCCTCGAGGCAGGGGTGGACACATTCTGAATCTATAGTCAATAAAGCGATAGTTATGAATAAAATTAATGGGTTATTAATGTCGGTAGGTATACCTAGTTGGAGCGAACTGATTGGGTACCGCACGCGCTCATTTCGGGCACCGTGTACCGCCGCAGGCGCAGGTATCGTTTGAATTCGCTCGGAGTTTTTGCCGACAATTGCGCTCGATTAGGAATTGTTTTTATTAGTAGCTTTTTAGATGTGATCGTTGAAATCATTATGAGTTCATTTCAAATATGTATGGTAGGTCCATTTATTTTATTTTATTTATTAATAGAAAGAGATGTGTGTCATCTCCTTTAATGCAGTATTTTGCTACTGCTGCTCCTCTGCTTCTCATTTTATCAGATTCTAATAGTAGTCTTCTACATACTGCGTAATTGCGTAAAATTTTTATCAATTTCCCAATTTGATTACAGCTAGAAACTTAAATCTACATAAGCTTTTAGTTTCCTTAGATTCCTGTATATAGATTGAGCAGTCTCCAACCAATGTGTTTGTTCAGAACATCAACAAAATATTTTCCATTGTTAAACCATCACGACCCACCCACGTAACAGAAGAAAAAATCCTCCTGCCAATTGGATTATGACTAAACAAAAAGTTAAATGAAACGATTATGTTATCACACTCGATGAGTGGTCATTATGATAATGTAGTCATCATGGACTTAGATACTTATGGTCGTCGGTGGTCCAGGTAATTATCTTTTTGTGCTATTCATTACCTTATTAAATTTAGAGTTGGTTGTACGAAAATCAGGGGCTAAACATGATGATTTGTTTTATTTATAAATCTTTAACAGGATACACGATGGAACTTTTATAATCATCAGATTAAAGAAATAGTTGAACGAAGATAGCAAGTGTAATACGATTAAGCTAAGACTGAGAAATATATCCAAAATTATTTCACCAGCTGTAGTTCCTGTAAAAATTGCATTTTACATTCGAGCTTCGAAGCATGACTTTTAACACAGCAAAATCTTTGCATCCTTATCATAAATAGACATATTCTCTAAACCGAAAATTTCTAACATATTGCCGATACGAGAATCATCACAAATAAAGTCACACCACTAATGACATAAATATCCTCTTAAACCTATTGCGTCAGATTACATAATTACCAGTTACCTTGTCCAAGGTGTCTCTAATAACACCTTCACACATGATCTGGTGCTGAAGTGGTCTTGGGGACCATTAGATGATGTGTCTCCCTCGTAATCGATCAGCCTGTCATTTAAGTTATTACCAATATCGATTTTGTTGCTAGGGCTGTCACATAGCAATTTCTAGAAAAGTTTTAAGTTGTGGATGTCACATGGTTAGAGAAATTTAATCTTGTTTGGCTTATTTGTCTAAATGATTTGAATATAAACACAATATTGTGTATAAGTAAACATATTGATTTGGTGTTTTTTTTTAACAATTTACTTACAGTTTACTTAACAAAATAAAACAAAAAATTACAGTCCAATAAATCGTAAAAAAAGTTGGGTATTAAAATTGTAACAATAATGTTGAATTTTGGATAATCTAACATTGCTGAATGAGTTTCTGTATCTACAAATAATAAGCAGATTGAAGCAGCATAAAGTTTTCCGTCAATTGAGTGTTCCCATGCTTTAAACCTCAATTGACAACCCTAGCAAGCACATCCATCTACGTCACATACAATTTTCAACGTTACACCACTCTCATAAAGCATAATTTCATTTGCACTCCCACCTAGCAATTTTTCTACGCGTCTAAAAGTAAACTTAATTAGTTTGAAATAACAACATGTAATGTCATTTACAAGTTGCGGTCTCTTTGCTTGTAAATAGAATATTCAAATTAGTTTTTCCCCTGTTTAAGTGTTGATGTATTACTCGTATCAAGTATTACTGGGTATGATGACAAGCTGTTAAAAAAAGAAACACTTTAAACAGTTAATATTTATTCCATGAGATTGTAAAACAGGTAAAGTGACATAATTGGGTTTTGTTTCGGTTAGATGAGGAGTTACAACAATAATTAGCAGCTATGATGATGTTATTAGGAATCTTATTTGAAGTTACTGTTATCTTTTATATATATTTTCTTGATAGAAGTAGGATTTTAAGAAAATCTTCAGGGACCATACAAAAAGGGACACATTATTTATTTATTTAGTGTTCGAAAACGGAACATTTACTTCAAGCCATTCTTTTTCTAACTCCTATCTGTCATGTGTTCCACCCCTAGCCCATCTAACAAACACCGAGCGAATCTCACTGAGAATTCCCGTCATCTCCACTATAAACACTAGAACACTTCTACGAACCAGTCCAACTACTCAATCGACACACACGTACTAGCTAAGCTGATCATTGACAACCGAAGTCATCACTTGATCACTTTTTTCTCGTACATGAGGCATTTTCAGGGAAGTGAACGCAGCTATATATCAAAGCGGACAGATTTATCTGTTTGTCCGTACGGATCTGAATGTAATTTACTTATGCAAGACTTATTTATAACTTGACGACTTTCGCTTGTCATCGCTGCGCTAAGTTAATTAAATGTATTTTGAGTTAGTGTACAGCTATGTTAGAACTATATTGAGTTCGCTGGGAAAACTAGTCGTTTGAAGTTTTGGTTTTCACCAAGTTATATTCGAGCTTAATTTTTATATGGATAATGTCATAGAGATGGCAAATTTAAACAAATTTAACAAGTGGTTGGATTTTTTTGTCTGTTAGCCTATATACTAGTAATTGCTTTTTAGCAATTGCTAGATGCTCCGATCGAACAGACGAATATTCCATTTATAATCCTCTTCTCATTAAAGTTACGCTTAAGGCCAATTTTAATCCTTTTTTTCATTGGAGTTTATCCGGTCGAGTTATAAACAAACAAAGAATCGTTATAATATCAGCTTAGATTTAGACTTGTATCATAAACAATTGAACCATAGGGAGCTCTCCTGGACATCCAACCGTCCATTGTTGATCCGTTTTCTCATAAATAAATTAGAGCTGCGCTTTTTACTGCGCGAGAGCATCGGGAATGCCGACGCCGATTCACTAATTCATTTCGGCAACTGGACGACTGTTTATAAGATACGACACGACTTGATGTATCGTGTCTTTTAACAGTCTTCTTATTTTTATAAATATCAGCTTTTTATTTAAGAAAAACGAAACAACACTGGAGAGCAGTTATTTTTGCATTATTTATTTATTTATTGAAAACACACACTAACATTACAGTTTCCCAATACGATAGTGGTTTTACTCAATAAGAATTGAGATGAGTGTAGCTAATGAATTAAGTTATTAGATTGGTGATTATTTTATCGTTTTCTGTATGTTTATTTTATAATGTAGTTTTACTAATTTATTGTTGTATGAATTATGTATAAATTGTAACGATACAGGAACATATTGTATAAAATCGAATTACCTTAACTTCGATTAAAGGATCGTTTGATGCAGAAATATAGCGTTTATGCTTAGGGTCTGTCACGGCCAGAATCCATAAACTATTTATTCAGACATATTAATGCATACTTTATTGATGTTTATTTCAATGCGACAAAAAGTTATAGGTACATGCATTTATTTGATATAAGATAGAGGAAAATGAGACGGATAGAATATAATGAAAACTTGTCCTTTCTTCTTATCTTTAAATTATTGTAAAAATTTGCCATTATGCAACGACCTTACTGTTGCATTTTTCATTTTAATTTTTCCGTTACAATTGGATAAATGTGCATAAATAAATAATCCAATCTATGTCCAATAATATTAAGAACCTAATAAGATAAATTCATCAACAAAATTCGACACTCATAAAACTAGTGAATTTCTTCGATACAGAATTCGATATTATTCCCTCTCCATACTTCATTTCACTAAATATTACCTTGAATTGGAATTATATGTACCGTATACGTGCCGATATCAGTATCACATAAATATCTTATCCTTACGATAGCGACACGACACGTCGTCCGCTATAAACAAGACTCCCATCAAACTAACGGTATTAGACCTTTTGTATCTATATTTAAGTACCATAACATCGCGTCGGGATTGTTTTTTATCGTCACCTACGTATCGTATGCACCTCGGCACCTTCCAATTTAAACTTGATACATTTATACATCGCATCATGGTGCCTAACGAGGGTTTTATTTGAAGGTATTTCTTTCGATTACTTAGAAATTATTGGGCGTGTTCGGATTTTTGCAACGTAAATAGGTCGTTAGAGTCAATCTCGAGATGATCTTTTCTTTGCGGTACGGATTATTTTGCTCGAATATATTTTGAGATCTCGTTTGCTTGTTTACTGCTAAGTTTTGAACGTCATCTAATAAAAGTATGGAACGGGGCCGTAAATAATTCTTGGTGATTAGACGGAGTGCGATTTGCGAATTTGGGGCCTAATTATTATGTGTCAGGTTACAGGTATACTTAACACATGATATAGCCCAAAACTTGGTTCAACACCTGATATTTTGTATTTTCCGGATTCTCTTTCATTAGATTAGTAACGATGGAATATTTCATTCGTGTATATCATTTTGTGCAAGTAGGTATAATATCCTTAGGATTTAAAAACTTTTGTAACGAATTTAATTGGACTGCGTGATTCCGATTCGATATAACTACTTCACACATAACACATCACATAATAATGAGCTTAATATAATTTAATTGTGTGTCACCCAAGTCTTCCAAAAGACTCTACTGAAAAAGGTATCTTACTTCAACCAAAACAATCTTATTACATTACATAAGTGTTAAAATGAGCATCAAACTGCCGCAGGGGACAATAATAACATAATATGAACGTCGGCACTTTATTCTCAGCTGTCATCAAAATTGCTTTATTGTTCCAGTATAAATTGCTGTCAACGTCCTCAATTTATACACAAACATTGATTTAGCGATTGGTACACAGGTATACCATTTGACAATTGAAGGTTATTATAAATAAACAAGTTTTTCAGACCACAGTTAATATAAAGTTTTAAGGTTGGGATAAAAGAACATGAAGTGAGAACGGTAAGATAAGAACTTCTGCATTATTACAAATGATTAATTACACATGCACAAATATTCAATTTTAACCAACCCAATGGAAAAAGACAAATTATTCAATTTAAGGGACACATTAATTAGGAGTGACTGTCTCTAAAATACTTAATTTTAGAGACAGTCAGTCGTACTCTCGACAAAGAAATGCCGACATCACGTCACGTCTCGTCATATATATTTTTGCTTAATACGATATCAATAATAACCAAAAAAAACAACCGAATCCTTTAACGTTGATTGACGTTCTAGCACATTCCACCGCGATTCCATTCAGCCGGCTATTGTCATTATCGATCACTATGACATTATTCTAAACACTCCTTCAAAATGTCAAAATACGTCACACGAATGCGGGGTAATTTGGCGCCACGTGAGGCCATAGAGTCAAAACGTTTTGTTTCTGACGGGGCAATCCATCAGTGTCGTGTGTACCAATATTCAATGCCAATGATGGACAGATTCATACGGGTGCATCTGCCAAATTTGGCCGCAAGTCGGTGTACCGAATCTCCGTAAGCACGTGTTTTCTCACCAATTTTTGAACGTAAGAAATTTTCTTGTTAAGGGGCGAGAATGTACACGTTTTTTGGTTGTTACTACAGACGTTGTATTGATGTGTACGACACTTTTTTGAAAGGTTTAACGCTCTTTGCAAGTGCGTATAATGTGCTTATTATTTATCATCTTATTTGTTACATTACAAACGTTAATACATTACTAAAATAAGGCTAAAGAACCGATGGAGCAACTATCATAGTACGTAGTATAACAACAAATATAACATAGTATTAATACATATTCCATACAATTCTGTAGACCTTTCGGACGATTTCTTGCCAATCGTCGCAACACATATCAGAAATTTACACTGATCCCAATAAGAGAAAACACATCTAACATGAGGACCAGTCTGAAACAGGTTCGAACCCGTCAAATCAACGTCATCCCACCGCAACATGTGACCGTACAAAGTGACCCATTGTTGGCGAAATATTTTTTTCCTCTCAATAACAAATGTCGACAACTGTGGCATTCGCTTGACTTTTGATTTCGTTTAATCACTTACTTCAATTAGACTAGAGTAGATAATTTTTGAAACAAAAAAAAATCGCAGTCGGATGAAACCCATTAGAAAAGGAGCGGAATATGATAAAAATGTCAGGAAAAATAAATTACGGTCAATCCGAGTTCGGGAAGCGGGAGGGGGGAGCTTTTAAGAGAAAAAAATGGTTTCTCTCGATTTCCGACAAAACTATAAGTCCTATAGAAAAAAATTCAATGGCAAAGTTGTAGGTAATTAAAAGTTCTACAACTTTTGTATTCACAATTTTTTCACATAACCTTAAAATTTAGGTGAAAAATTCAAAAACCAAGTTTTTGGTCTTTTATTTTTATCTACTTCAAAATTAATTTTTTTTCTACGAAATTTGGTGGAAACTTACTTTATTATGTCCCAAATACACTGTAATTTATTTGATTGAAAATATGCATTTCCTGAGAACATTTACTATAGTGGTGTTTATTTTTTTTTACACCATATGAAAATAGAGATTTCAATGAATAAAAGGCACCCCAAGTTTTTGAAAAAAGCTGATATTTTGACGGGTGACTTTTCGATTGAAAATTAGGTTGTTTTTTTGGTATTAATTCAAAATAAGGCGAAAAAATAAATATTTTCAATCAAATAAATTACAGTGTATTTGGGACATAATAAAGTAAGTTTCCACCAAATTTCGTAGAAAAAAAATTAATTTTGAAGTAGATAAAAATAAAAGACCAAAAACTTGGTTTTTTGAATTTTTCACCTAAATTTTTAGGTTATGTGAAAAAATTGTCAATACAAAAGTTGTAGAACTTTTAATTACCTACAACTTTGCCATTGAACTTGTTTCTATAGGACTTGTAGTTTTGTCGGAAATCAGGAGAAACCATTTTTTTCTCTTAAAAGCTCCCCCCTCCCACTTCCCGAACTCGGATTGACCGTAATTTATTTTTCCTTTTATTTTCATCACATTCCCCTCCTTTTCTAATGGGTTTCATCCGACTGCGATTTTTTTTATCTTTTCATTATTTTTAAAGGCTTCTACCCCAGTCTAAATTGTGAACGTGTTATATTGTGTGCTTGAATTATACATTCGATTCGTCGGTTGTTTTTTTACGGACAAAAAAGCTCAGTTATAAATTAAAATCACTAACCAGCATTGCATTAAATTCTAATTAATTTTATAGATGCTACAAATTGGTTGCGACGTTTTACTTTCATTTCTTTCTAACTTTTAAATTATCTGAAATCAGGCTTATTGATGTAGACGAATATGTTAAGATCGCGAGTTTTAATTTAAATGTTTTACATATTGCAATTTAACTACCATTTAGAATTGAAAATACCGAATCAATTCAGAGCAGCGCCTATCCTTAAAGAATTTAATTTGTCGAAGGGTGTGACTTAGAGTCCAACAAAAGGCATGCAATACACAATTACTTGGAGAGCGAGATAAGATATGGGGTTAACTTGACAATAGGAAGAATACATCTGAACAATGATGTATTGGTTGATGGGATCGAAGTTTCGGGGGATAAATCACTGGCCCGTAATGCGTTTTGCCTATTATCTCTGTATTATCAAACGCACATATATTCTCTGTTATTTATCTGACAAATAGGCGAGTTAGAACATAATTGTATGCATTTAAAGTAGGTTTAAAAGGTTCCTCTTATTGTCTGTTGATTAAATGGTAACACTCGCGCAGCTTCACGAATTCTTATGTGGGAATGGTTCGAGCCAGTTAGCAATCGATTTTAAATGCAATGTAATATCCAGTAAATAACAGTTTAAATAACATTCATTTAATGAAATGAAATTAAATGAAAATTTATTTGTTAATGTTATTTTATATTTTAGTAAAAACCTTCTACTGACGTCTGCAAACAAACAATCTTTATGGTAACTGATGATATGAAATACATTTAGTCTATACCCCACAATGGGCCACTAAATACTTTATATGAGTTAGATAATGTCTAATGATTTTGCTTACAGTTTTATGAAATATTTAATTAATTCATGAAACCCTCTATTATAATACAAAACGGCAATCTAATTAAGTCTTAATTCTAATAGGTTATAGTTAATGAGGTATTAGTCAAGAGCCTTACAATGCCTTGCTTCGCGTCCATTTGGTCATCCATCAAGTTTCGACACAAATTGGCGATCATAGACACAACATGAAAAAACTAAAGCTTTGTCTCTGGAGTCCGAATGATTCAAGGGCAGTTATTTTTAGACACTTTTTATTTTTTCTATTTAGGTGGTTAGTTAATTTTAATTACATATTTTATAAACATTATATATAATATGGCATTACCTAATGTTGAGCAGAGGATATACGTATGCATTTTACATCTATCGATTTCTCGTATTTCTTAATAAGAGGTAGACCTCTTATTTACGATATAAAATCGTTTAGATGTTTTTATTTTGCACTAGTATGAAACATTTTTTGTTTATTGTTTCTTACGTTGTAACTCAGAACTTATAGATCGATTTAAAAAAATATTTTACCGGTCGAAAGCTACATCTTTACCGAACAACATAGGTACACCATTTTTGCATCCCGGATCGACCCGGGGCTAGTCTCCAGTCTACACATCAGTTGATGATATAATTGCAAGCACGCGCTCGTGACTAATCGCCGGCGGAGTCACGGCACAGCACATAGCTCGGGTTGTGTGACGCGACCACCACTCCAGATTGCCATTGGTCAGAACACGGATAGTTTGGACTAGATGACAAATAATGTAAACAAATTATATGTTTTTTCAGTGTTAATCTTTATCAGATTCTATTGTATAGAAGTATAGACTTTTCGATTCCAAAAAGAACTCAGTCTTTCTAGTAAACGTTTTTATTATTTGTCGTAGTTTGGTACATCTAGTCTAATAAGTCCGTGGAAGACCTTAGCTATTGTTTCAATGATATTCATTTACTGGTTGATGTGAGGAAATTGACGATTATGCTCGCAAACCAATAAAACAAAGATACCACAATTTTGCTTTAAGTACGCTTTCTGTCATCACATTAATTTACACTTCAATAAGTTCATTAACACCCTACTCTTAATTGGAACATGAGCAAAGCCATTACACAGCCATTTATAAAGAATGAAACAGAAGATACACTAGAATTTAGAAATAAGCGCTATCTCTATTGAAATAAGCCATTTATACGGCAGACTATTTCCAAAGAAAGAAGCAGAAGTTCATTACCAAACGCTGTTAGTTATGCAACACTCCGGCGCCGACAGACGACCGACAGACCGACCAATCATATCGTATCGTACATCTTGATTGAGATTTATTGAGCGCATCGGTTCCGTCTCCGATCGCGCCATATAAATAATCTTGACGGGTTTTGCTAATTGTGAAATGGCACTTAAGATTGAGAGCATTGAGTCCAAATTGCAGGTGCAGTTATGGTATCTTCGAAATCTAATTTAATTTAGGCAAATACGTGTATAATAAGGAGTAAATTATAACAATCATAGATTAAAATCCGTTGAACTATAATGAAATTATTAACCAATGAAATTATCAGGCCTATTTAAACAAAATAATTAACAGGTTAACCCCTCATCGTTCATAACAAAAAGGTCTAAATTATGCCGTAAAGAAAACCGCTCCAAATGTGTCATAATATTACGTCCAAATAAAATGAACTATGTTAATTGGATCAGTCAAGATAACGCCCTGCGATTCAGAAATCATGTTTAGGCGAACACATCGCCACCTGATGCTCTATTTTTCCATTAATCGTCATAAATTAATACGCAACTACCCTCAATTTTAAACTTTATGTTCTGACCATTATGGTTCAATTTTTAGTGACCATTCAGTGGTTTATGGTAAAAGGCAGGTACCCTCAATTTTCAACTTTATTTTTCTTGTAATAAGGTTTAATTTTCCATAACTTTTGTCGCAGGTTTATGGGGGTAGGTCCTGGTAGTGATTGACGAACAAGATGTTTATCGTGTAACAATGCGTGTGGCTACGCAGGACTTCAAATTTGAAGTATTGACGACCGGAATCCGAAGGTATTGTATGTGGTGTTTATTTTGGACATGATTTACAAATATTATTTACTAAACAAAAGTTTTTCTTAAACAAAACCTTATTTATTGATGGAAAAGTAAATCATTATATTTTTTTTTTAATTATTATTTAATAACTAGCTTCCGCCCGCGACTCCGTCCGCGCGGATAACCGTCTTCGCGTGATGGTTTATTTCTCCATATTGAGTAACTCTGACAATGACATTTTATAAAAAAAAATAATCCACTATATATATAACGCAACGTGTGTTCGCAGTTCTGCAGAACAACGTGTATGGATAAAACTGAAAAATTTAGATTTTTTTTCCACGTATTTTTCCAGGATAAAAAGTATCCTATCTTATGCCCAGGATAATAAAGTATAATTATACACAGTTTTATCGAAATCGAACCGTTAGTTTTCCCGTGATGTCAGCATATACAGACAGACAGACAGACAGACCAAAATTTTTTTAATCACATATTTGGGTTTGGTATCGATCCAGTAACACCACCTGCTATTTATTTTTTCAATATTTTTAATGTACAGAATTGACCCTTCTACAGATTTATTGTGTACTAGCTTCCGCCCGCGACTCCGTCCGCGCGGATGTCGGTCTTCGCGTGGATGGTTTATTTCTCCATTTTGAGTAACTCTGACAATGACATCTTATAAATATATATTGGACCTAAATACGGCCAGGCCTATAATAATACGCAACGTGTGTTCGCGGTTCTACAGAACAACGTCTATGGATAAAACTGAAAAATTAAGATTAATTTTTTTTTACGTATTTTTCCAGGATAAAAAGTATCCTATTTTACGCCCAGGATAATAAGGTATAATTATACCAAGTTTCATCGAAATCGAACCGTTAGTTTTTACGTGATGCCTGAACATACAGACAGACAGACAGACAGACAGACAGACAAAAATTTTTTTAATCACATATTTGGGTTTGGTATCGATCCAGTAACACCCCCTGCTATTTATTTTTTCAATATTTTCAATGTACAGAATTGACCCTTCTACAGATTTATTATATGTATAGATAGCTTCCGCCCGCGACTCCGTCCGCGCGGATGTCGGTCTTCGCGTGGATGGTTTATTTCTCCATTTTGAGTAACTCTGACAATGACATCTTATAAATATCTATTGGACCCAAATACGGCTAGGCCTATAATAATACGCAACGTGTGTTCGCGGTTCTACAGAACAACGTCTATGGATAAAACTGAAAAATTAAGATTAATTTTTTTTTACGTATTTTTCCAGGATAAAAAGTATCCTATTTTACGCCCAGGATAATAAGGTATAATTATACCAAGTTTCATCGAAATCGAACCGTTAGTTTTTACGTGATGCCTGAACATACAGACAGACAGACAGACAGACAGACAGACAGACAGACAAAAATTTTTTTAATCACATATTTGGGTTTGGTATCGATCCAGTAACACCCCCTGCTATTTATTTTTCAATATTTTCAATGTACAGAATTGACCCTTCTACAGATTTATTATATGTATAGATAGAACATCAGAGGTCCACTTGTAAGTATTACTTATTTCTTAATTACTATGTTAGTTTACATTGTTTTTATACAGTTTACATTTACATTAATTTAAATATTATTTTGAATATCAAAATATTTAGATAATCGCATAATCGGTAGTCATTTTTGAAACATATATTTCATAGCTAATATACGTAGTAATTATTTAAGAAATTAGTAATCTGTGGTTATATTTAATTCAAATACCATATTTGCTTACGAAGTGTATAATATACTGTCAACATGACGTGTTATACCTAGTAGAAATAATTCGTTATTTCAGTTTACCACAAACATTGTTTTCATTTGTGCTGGTAAAGTGAGTTTATTTGTCTTTCTTTCACGTCGCAGTGTATCGATTTTGTGGTATGATTTTTGCCTCCTTGCTTTGTAACATATAAGAAAAGATGCGGTCTAGATGAATATCCATACTAATATTATAAATGCGAAAGTTACTCTGTCTGTCTGTCTGTTACTCAATCACGCCTAAACTACTGAACCAATTTGCATGAAATTTGGTATGGAGATATTTTGATACCCGAGAAAGGACATAGGCTACCTTTTATTGCGAAATATTATGTACCACGGGCGAAGCCGGGGCGGACCACTAGTATTAAATTCTTCTAAATGATAATTTTATACACGTAGTTTATAATTGTATATTTGTATCAAACATTTCTACTTGAATTTAATATACCTACTTGAATGACATTAGACCACTTATATCCAAATATACGATTATGCGACGTCGTTTGCAATAACTAATTAGTTTATTACTCGAGTACGGCGACGCTAAAAGGAGATGTCTTAATTTTATCCTAATGAATGTTCTCTCCTTAATAACTTTCCTGTTTATCATAATATACCAATGAAAACAAGCGAAATTTTGTTAGAAATGATGATGCTTTTGGATTTTAAAACGCGTTTTATGTTTTAAGAGATTAAAATACAAAAAGACTTATTCAGTAACATTTTTTTACAGTTTTTCTAGTCATTGATCCTTTTAAGTATTAAAATGGTTGTTGAAGAACATCTTAGATATCTACGCATTTCCTTAGTTAAGTGATAAAAAGAGAAATAGTGTGAAAATTAAACAAATATATTTGATTTAAGCTATCGCTTTAAGTGGTTTCATTTTAAACCATTTCCAGTCTATGATCAGCCGTTTGTAGATGTCTATTCATAATCGCCATACTGGCGGCAAACATCGACGATCATTTGTTGGGCCAACGCTGCCCATTGTGAAGTGGGTCCAAGAGTATATTCGTGCGAATGTGACCAAGTTCAGACATCCAGGCCCCACATAGACGTAACTAGATTACAACCCAGTCACTTATCCACTTAGCAACCCCAAGCCGCCGCCAGTCCTAATCAACGTCGTACCAATCGAGTGCAATGCTATGAAAGTGATCAGGGGAAGTTAATCTGGTGAAGATAATTTCGTTTTGAGGAACGAGATTAAACAGTTCTTTGTCTGAATCGTATAGAATCGCGTTGCGGATACGTTTTGATCAGAATTGAAACGAAATAGGATAAATGAGGTAAGGATTCATCATCGAACACACGAGGTTTTAATGCTGTTATGAACAACGTTTCCGCTATCAAAATTAATTTGTATGATGATTGTTACAAGGATAAAAATAATATTATATACGTATACTAGTGGTCCGCCCCGGCTTCGCCCGTGGTAGATATTTAGTATCCTATGTCCTTCTCCTGGCTCTAAACTACCTCCCTGCCAATTTTCAGCTAAATCAGTTCAGCCGTTCTTGAGTTATAAGTGGAGTAACTAACACGACTTTCTTTTATACATATATTATATAGATAATGGTTTTGTTGTGGACATTGAACCATGAATATGAATATATGCAAAAATCTAACTTACCAACTAGCCTCTAGTTTCTAAATATTACACCAATCACATTTAAACATTTACACTATTGTTCAAAACCCTACCTTTTATACATACTCCCAAAATCATCAAACATCAAACAAATATGATACTACTAGCTTTCCGCCCGCGGCTTCGCCCGCGTTTTCAGAGAAAAACCCGTTCCCGTAGGATTTCCGGGATAAAACCTATCCTATGTCCTTTCTCGGGTATCAAAATATATCTATACCAAATTTCATGCAAATTGGTTCAGTAGTTCAGGCGTGATTGAGTAACAGACAGACAGACAGACAGAGTTACTTTCGCATTTATAATATTAGTATGGATTCGACTTAAACCCCGTTTAAAAGCCAAACTTCCGTGTTCCAGCTTCGATACAATATCAAAGCTCATACAAGGGAACAGCCCTCCAGACCGGCCATAAATAAGATTTCCCTCCGACAAGTTATATCGCGAACAATAGAATGACACACGAAAGCTGTGTCAGGGCACAGATAATATTGTAAAATAGTATATTTTCAGGTAATACGAGATAGATAACCTAGAAACTGGACCCGGATGTCTGGTCGTAGATCTAATGTAATATGTGACATTTTATTGTGCAGTATTAAATGTTCCGTCGATTGAATTTCGATACAATTAGGTTCTGTATGTTTGCTTTATTTATAGCTTCAATTTTGGATTGTTTATATTCGTGTAATAAGTTCTCGGCAATTACACAAACTTTTTAAATTAATGTGTATTACAAACCTTATGTTTAAAATTTTGTTTTGAACCTAAAAGTTTATTTTAAAAACATTTAATGCTAAAACCAATGTTATGGAAACATTTAAGAACATGAATTCTGATATATCATTTGCGAAGTTTATTTATTACAGCATTACGTACATTTGCAAAAACCTCCAATTTTACATTTCTCCGGCTACAGGCTAGGTACTATTAAAAATGTATTCTTAAAAAAAAACTGAACAAAACTCGACATCTCATTCATACGTGAAACACAATAAACGCCACATAAAATCGAGAACAAATTATAACATTACATCACTATACAATGAGTATCATAAATACGTATTTCGGACAAAAAACTGTCCCAATGACCTTTGAGAACTTCGTTGGTGGCCTTCTTCGAATATGCCCAAAATAAGGGTTGAATACTGAATTATTTAATTATTGTAGGATATTGGAATGGTTTAGTTTTAATCGTGAGAGCGATAATATCAAGACGCAGTATTTTGTTACGAATACTGGGTGTTTTTTATTTGCTTTGATGTAAGTTGTGAACGGGGCGATGGAACCGACATCTGTAAATACTTACACAGATTGTTCTAGACGGTTTTTATTCTTTTCTTTTCGCGATTGTGGCGCGAATTGTGTTTTAAAAACAATAGTACATGTATTTGTAAAGTGAAACTATTAGATATATATTTTGTATCCTACTGAGTCATTTAAATATCCATACTAATATTATAAATGCGAAAGTAACTCTGTCTGTCTGTCTGTTACTCAATCACGCCTAAACTACTGAACCTATTTGCATGAAATTTGGTATGGAGATATTTTGATACCCGAGAAAGGGCATAGGCTACCTTTTATTGCGAAATATGTACCACGGGCGAAGCCGGGGCGGACCTCTAGTATTATTATGTACCTACCTACCTAAACGTCATGATTTTAATTCACTTCAAGATCGATATGCGAAGTGTTTACCTTACGATATTTTTAATGAGCTTTATTCATGTTTGTCAGTGCGATATTTATACACACAGTTAACACAATGGAAAGCTAAAATAGCATGCACCGATATAGCTTGTCAATTTCCTTTTAATTTCTGGACAACAGTAAGTTTATCGTACAATTAAAAACCTCGTAACTGAAAATACATTGTCCCATAACCTCCTTGCCTTTCCGAAATCTCGGTCAACACACTAACCTCTAGATTGGAGACTATTTATGATAACAACATCACGATCTCTATGTTAGAGATAGGAGATAGGTCAGAATCAACTTGACACCATTTAGAGTGACCTAGGCCTTTGTTAACGACGCCTAGCCTGGAAGATATTGAATCGTGTAGACGTTTTATATTAAATCACTATATAGTATACTATATATATGTATTTGGTACATACAGTGCTTGCATATACATTGTGCGCCTATCAGAAAAGAAAGTCTCTTAAAGCTGCCTGTCCATAGATTTTTAAAACTGCGTACTACGCGGATTCTGATGCAGGATTTTTTTTAAATGATAGTGTTTTTCATATTTATTTCAGCAACTGCGCAAATAAAAACTATTATGTTTTGCATTGCAATCCATAGCTTTAATTTTTTTATTGACGAAAAGCATTACGTAATATAATAGTTAAGTGAAGTGATTAATTTTGTTCTAAAAAAATATCGACTCCATCGCCACCAAGCCTCATTTCACTTAATCTAAAGTTTCAAACAAGCTATATGTTAAAGTAATTTCCCAATACAAAAACCAAAAAGGTACCAAACACGAGCTAGTTGTCAACGGTAACAATAAAAAGCCGATGTACCAAGTCGCTTAGAAAAATAATTTAAATAAACATTGCTTGGGATAGAAGTCCGATGTCGAACATTCTTTTCATTGTCTTGTAGAAACGTGATATTTTTTCAAACAGACAAACAGACACGGTGTATTTGTGACCCCTGGGACATGACGATCTGAGGGTCATAATATCGAAACTGGTGCTTAAGAAGGCGTATAAAGCCAGATAATTCTACGATTAAGCCCCGCACATTACGCGCCATGCCGCGCGCCCTCACAATACCCTCATACACCCGGCTCATCCAACGTACGTAAAGTTCATCGCACGCTAAATTATACACAATATTCTTCGCTCGTTCAACGCGTATTTTCGGTAGTTAGTAGGTATGTTGTCTAAAATAATTGTATAAAACAGTGAAGTTGAAATCATCACAAATTATGTAATATGTCTTTTTATTATTATTTGTTTATAATTATTAATGATAATCTATACATATTATAAAACAATAAAAAAAGTAAAAACTGTCTGTATGTAATATATAAAAAAAAAACAATATTAGGGAAACAGTATAGAGCACGAATCCGTAAAAAAAGTCTGTCGAAATAGCGAGTATAGATACTATTTTTAAATAAACATACGCAGTCGACGACACACATTCCTCCAGAACTTTATTTTGATTAATTTGGTTATAGTCCATTGAATGAGTCCCTCCAAGGGGGGTCTAGAGTGCGTGAGTTAGTAACGTAAGATGTTTCTTCGGAAACATGTCAAGAGTCCCTAGGTAATAAACATACTAAAACCCCGGGCCACTAGGAGGAGCCCCGGAGTGGGGGGAGGGGGGAAATGGGTCCATTTTTTTCATTTTTCGCTTAAATCTCAAAAACGGTACATGTTAGAGAAAAACTTTCAAGGAAAAATTGAAAGGCCATAAAATTATCTACAAGTTGTACCTGAATCATTTTTTCCTATATCCTACCGTTTCTGAGTTATACGCAGTAAAACATGATTTTGGCTCAAACAATTTCAACATCAATCGATCAAAAAATATTTCTTTCTTCCAAAAAACTCAAATGTGCAACTTGTGACCAGTACTGATAGATTGCTCTTAATTAGGTCTATAATTGGTAAAATAAACACATTCCTCCATGGAAGCCTTTAGGAGGAATCGATTGTCAAAATATTATATTAGGGCAGTTTGAGTTACTGAACTTGATCTTTTTATTTTTTTCTTCCAAAAAACTCAAAAGTGCAACTTGTGACCGGTACAGATAGATTGCTCATAATTAGGTCTATCATTGCTAAAAATACCAGATTCCACCACGGAGGCGTTTACGGGGAATTGAATTTTATCAGGGTAGTTACGATACATGAACTTTTTATTTTTTTTCTTCCAAAAAGCTCAAAAGTGCAACTTGTGACCGGTACAGATAGATTGCTCATAATTAGGTCTATCATTGATAAAAATACCAGATTCCACCATGGAGGCGTTTACGGGGAATTGAATTTTATTAGGGTAGTTAGTTAAAAAGTTCATGTATCGTAACTACCCTAATAAAATTCAATACCTCCTAAAGGCCTCCATGGTGGAATCTGGTATTTTTATCAATGATAGACCCAATTATGAGCAATCTATCTGTACCGGTCACAAGTTGCACTTATGAGTTTTTTGGAAGAAAAAAATAAAAAGATCAAGTTCAGTAACTCAAACTACCATAATATAATATTTTGACAATCGATTCCTCCTAAAGGCTTCCATGGAGGAATGTGTTTATTTTACCAATTATAGACCTAATTAAGAGCAATCTATCAGTACCGGTCACAAGTAGCACTTTTGAGTTTTTTGGAAGAAAGAAATATTTTTTGATCGATTGATGTGGAAATTGTTTGAGCCAAAATCATGTTTTACTGCGTATAACTCAGAAACGGTAGGATATAGGAAAAAATGATTCAGGTACAACTTGTAGATAATTTTATGGCCTTTCAACTTTTCCTTGAAAGTTTTTCTCTAACATGTACCGTTTTTGAGATTTAAGCGAAAAATGAAAAAATGGACCCATTTTCCCCCTCCCCCCACTCCGGGGCTCCTCCTAGTGGCCCGGGGTTTTAGTATGTTTATTACCTAGGGACTCTTGACATGTTTCCGAAGAAACATCTTACGTTACTAACTCACGCACTCTAGAACTTTTTATTCAATGGACTATTAGATTGTACGACATTTTTCGACTCAGCAATTATTCTAAAAATAAAAATAAAAATTATCCTTTATAAAATATTACAAAGTTCTTCGAAATTTACGTATTATTTTATCGACAGCTGGTAACTTTAGCAGGTACCTTTCTGGAGTATTTTTTTCTGCGTGGCAATAGTCAGTAGACACAGGTTGAGAGTGAGGGTCCACATTTTCCAAATTTAAAATTGTTCTGTGAAATTAGTAAATTACTTTCAAACAGGGTCAATTTGATTGATTGCATTTGCAAGGCGACCGTAGGAATTAGGTACCTACATAACTAAGTATAAAAAGTGTCTTTGTAAATTGTAGGCAAGGCAGTGTGTTGCACTATGAATGTAGGTATCTATAAATATCGTCGCATGAATACTCAACTCGCGGAAACGAATTTACAGAATTTACACAAATAATAATATCCAAACTCGCCTGGATAAACTTTCTCAAATGAATCTATAGTTTAGGTGGTCTGTTGCGGTTCTGCATCAGGTGTTTCAGTTTTCAAAATAAATTATTATTTTATATTTCCCGGATAATATAATAGTACCTACACAACAAAATAACTTTCATTCAAATCCGTCCAGTAGTTCCGGAGATTAGCGTGTACAAACAAACAGACAAACACAGACAGTTTTTTTTATTTACGGGATAAAACTCATCCTATGACCTTTCTCAGGTCTCAAGCTATATCTGCACCAAAATTAGAGCCCAGACATACCTACATACAGACACACATACAAAAATTCTAAAAACTATATTTATGTATAGATATGTACTACATATTACTATGTAATACAGATTATGAATATATTATATATATACATATACATATGTATATTATAAAAAAAATACCTATTCAATGTAAGTACAATTTTGACTTTCGTACGAATTTGTTATACCTATGTATAGATGTTATGTATGATTATCTAATACAGATTGTAAATATAATATATATGTACTATTCACAACCGGTTTACATATTATTGATATTATTATTTACTGGAGCGAACATAGGATCTGCCTATAGTAATAATAATAATATAAATCTTTCTTGACTTGATTGATTGCACCGCGACTGTAAGAATTAGGTACCACTATGAATTTTATTTACCTAACTAAATTTTCTCAAATAGGTAAATCAAGACTTATCTTTTTATATTATAATTATTATTTATTAATATTATAACAATACTATTATATTATACATTATATACATTATTACCTTCGACATTTAGTTATCTTTTCAATTTGAATCTTCTTTAGTTCTCGTTTCTTAAGTCTTTTCATTTTGTTGTTTACCATTTTCAACAAATCAATATTCGGCGTAATTATAAAACACGGCGCAGCAATTTTAGCGTGGTCTACTCGTCTCAACGGAGCGATAGCGTCTGATGTATGAAATAGAATTATGTTTTTAGCTCCCGGAACGTGCGATGGAAGATGATTTCTTGCGTAATTAAAAATATAGTAAGCGCCAAAAGTGTTTTATCGTGATTAAACCAAAACTAAAAGTAATTACACAAAATGCTCTGACAAATATATTGCAAATGTTTTAATATAATTGTTTATGAAAAAAAAATCATAATAAGTATTACCATGTCCAGTAAAAAACGTAAAAGTGTGAAATTTAGAGGTAACTTCGTGAATTTTTTCTATCGAGTCAATTTCAATATTTTATGTTTTTGATCTGACAATATAATCGAAAATATCATCAAGTTTTACATATATTTTATTTTTTATATTTGGTCTTGAATATTACACGTATCAACTAAAAGTTGATTGGTGATTTGACTTTATACGCGCCCTTAAATCGTTATGGGGCAACATACATTCTTATTTCTTAGTTAAATGTTGTATAATGATTTATGCAAAGGATACGACGTCGCATGCAGTTCCGTGTGACTTAATTATTTATATACAATGTTGAAAATATGCATTAAATAATAATCACCTATCAGCAATGAATTAAAAGTTTACAGCTTTATTATTAACACAGAATTTAAACTAAATCTATGCCAAATCACACACATTCAACCAGCTGTTGTTACTTGGAAGAGGAATCAACATCAATCAATTAATTAAGCTGCTAAACATTTTGTGATTGTTATGATGCGATTTGTTGCTTGAAACATATCAGTCCTTAATCATTCATCACGGAACTTTTTAAGCTAGTCACAAACAGCAAAACAATGGGATCCACTTTTCCTTTAAATTTACACGCCTTATTAGTCACAATGTTCCACTGAATCATATCAATTACAAATTCCCACATCACACTCCTAGACCACGGGGGTCACTACAATGAATAATGTATTAGACAAACCTATAACTGAGACAATCAGGTTTTATCAAAAAGGCTGCGGTTTTACCAATCGACATGTCCTTATACCGCTCGATGACGTCACAGTTCATTCAGCAAGGTGGTCTACATTGATTGAGTTATAGTGACAATTAAGAAAATGGCATGTACGTGATTAGGTTTTGATACTTGGAGGCCTCACTTGCGTCTTGAAAGCGAAACCACGTGTTGGCAGACGCGTAGGCCACTGAATTGCGTAGGCGGTAGTCAACTCGTAAATATATAAAGTTTTAACGATATGTAGCTGTACAGTAAAACATGTTTCAGGCACGTACTAAGAATAAATTTAGGCAAATTAGTGTGCACTTAGATTTATTTTTAATCATTTACTTTGCTAATGACAAAAAGTATCTTTGACTTTTCCAAATTTTTAGTTATCTAATAAAAAAACAAAAGCATCTAATGCAGTAGATGACGTTACTAACTAACAAGCGTTGTTTTTAATCTGATATAATCAAATTTTATTTTAATCATAAAAGGTTCAGGACTCCGCGCCCTACAATAACGAGAATTTACTTTTACTTTCACGACTGTGAATGGAACGGTACCTTGAAGAACTTTGAAACTCTGTTGAGAATGGTCATGAAATATATAAAATAGCAGAATGAGATACGCAAATCATAAATATATATATTTAACGCTAGTTTCTTCAGGATGTTTTCTTTCATAGATTGAAGGAGTGGTGTCGTACTTTATGTTAGTTACAAAACGAAATTAAGTATATTTACACGATTCCTGAATTTTAAAATTGTATTGAAGTCAGAATTTTTGTAACTACTGAGCCAACTAAAATTCTATAGATTATATTGTATGCAACAATTCTGCACTATAAAATTACCTCAAAACTGTTCTCCCCATAAACGGCTTTAATATCACAATATTACCTACGTTTAGATCGCAGTCCATGTAAGTAGGTGCAATAAATAACTCTCATCTAGGGATATCACTATCGACTCCTTTGTTACCCATTATCGATAAATGCTATCATCCACACATCACTAGACACGAGTAATGATAGGATTTGCGCGGCGTCTCGCAGGCGCCGCGTCGACAAAACGAGCAAATCGTCGACTACTAGAGATTAATATCGACATTATCGATAGCATGGCATGCACAGCACTAAGCCCATTGCAATTGTAATTGATACTGTTACAAATGTAAGTTGGAAGACATCTCTTGGAAATAGTTTTAATTTCTTACAATTTTTCTTACGCCAAAGTTACAGAATGTTACGTACGGTTTGCCTAAAGCTCCTTATTATTTATTACCTATGATAAAGCATAAATTTATGAAAATTTAATAAAAAATGCATTTTTTAAATAGGTACGAGACGGAGGGTCGCCAAATGGCAACTATGAACATTGAGCCACAAAGTTATAGGATCTAAGTGAAAGTGTTATCTGCATTTTAAGGTGATAAAGATAAATAGGCGCCTGTAGGAAGAAATCTAATTTATACCATATAATTACATACAGTTTTGGCACTTCATACATCATAACAACCGACATGTATAGCATAATTCGATAGAATAAATATCGATAATACATCGATTAGCAGATACAATCCAATTAGTGTAGCAATTAAGTTGCCGTTAACATATGTGTTATATGGTGAGACAGGATAATTGCTGGTCTTATTATGATCTTAACATGCCACCACGAATTACCTTTGAATTGAGATATGGCTTTAATTAATGCTCTTTAGCAGTTAACGCGAAGAGTACGTTATAACAATTTATTATTTCTTTATTGGCGGTATAAACATGCCATCCGTGACAACCCAATTTGTCCGAATTGACAACGCTTCTACAAGAATTTGGTTAAATTTTTACTGTCTCAGTAAATAGGGAAGTTTATTGTAATTTTACAAAAGTATAGAAGTACAACTGCAGAATTACAAACACAGAACAAGAACCACGTATCACCATAAAGGTGTACTGCCAAACGGTGAGAGATTAGCTCCAGAACAATATTCTGCTATTCCTGATTCGTATAATCCTACCAACATCTAAAAACTTATTTAAAATAGTCCACAAAATCCACAAATATGTGTGTTATGTTCTGTGCATGTGGTTTCCGATTCGTCACCTTATTGTTTATTTTCCTCTCTGATAAAAACGAAATCATTACTAAAGATGTGAAGCGCGTGCTGATTCCGTTTACCCTTATTATTTGTGCAAATAGGATATAATTTGGGAATAACGTTACTATGTGAAACGTGTCGTAGAGCCCCTTTAGGCATTTTTGATAGCATAATGAGCTCTAATATAGGAATTTTAAATTAAGATGTACAGTGTACTGTGTACACCCAGCCTCCCTCATTAACCGTCCACGATGCACAATTAATTTCGTTCACCACCTCCCACCGACCTATTTTTCTAACCCTAATAGTGCAATGTTATAAATGACCGATCCTTAAAATCCCGGCCACTTAAAAGTGAAACCGATTAAAAAAAATCGAAAGCAATCACGGCGGTGTCGCATTACCGATTCACGCAGCGCTCATTACGCCTAACACGTGTAAAAAACGACGATGTGCCCTACACCTAACTCCCGATACGATTCTCATCGGATCCCGTTCAAATTAATCGTTTCACATTAGTCGTCGTGGATTTTTATCTTACTTTCGTCGCTGCTTCGCGACGCGGGTGGTGGACGGTTGTCTATTACCATATGCATTTAGTACAAAAAAACATTAGTACGTGATGAAGGCGAATGCTTCTGAACATTTGAAATATAAGCTATCACAATTCACGAGAGTAATTACAGTGGGATCGCCCCCCGTGACTGTTTGAAACGGTCACCTTGTAAAACATTTCCTGACGATATTGTACTTTGTGCGTAGGTATCTAATAGTTACGTCAAAACTATTCACTAATCTGTGATAATATATTTTTATCATCATTTCAAAAATATGTGTACTTAAATAATAAAAAATAATGTTTGTATCGAAGTTAAAAAATGTGGTATTGCCATGCGAAATCGAGCCGAATCGAAAGTTAATTTAATAACTACCCACTTTTTCAATTATTGAATTTGTAGACGAAAAATACATTACGTCGGGGCATCGAAAAACGTTGTAAGTAGAAATATTTTTCATTCTCCGTCTATATTTCTTATTTAATTAAGTAGAAACCAATTTTCTTAATTTTACACTAGGTTTCCGCTCGCGTCTTCGCTTGCGTGCACTTCTCAATATTGCATTACAGCAATACGGGTTTCCACCTCAATTTTAGTTGCATTTGTTTTCTTGACAAAATAAAAAGGAAAATCAATATATATAAGTAAGTTTTAGTATCTCTGTTAGAAGTTTCATCAATTTATTAGCTATCAATACGCTCTTATTAGCTTCAATAGTATATTTGTATGTAGGCAAGTAACTATTCTCTAATCTGTGATGTAGGTTCAATCCGGGTAATTGTACACAGGGATGATGGGAAACAACTACACTTACACATTTAATACCTATTCTAAATAACTCTTTTTTTACAACTGTAAATTATATTTTTTTTTTATAGATCCGATTCCGGTTTTTCAAACGCTTGGAAATTCTTGTAAGTCGTTTCCAATCACCCCTGTTCACAATGATTACTTGGATTGACTATTAGTAATTGACATGTTTGTATGTAACCAACTCCTTTAAGACTTGATTTTGGCCCACATTAAATGGACCAATTAAATACATCTTTGTATATCGAAGATACCTATTTCAGGCACCAGTCTCTCACAACACTAGATGATACACTTACAATGTATTGCAATGTACCTATTGTTGTGAATAGACAAATAAAGTTACTTATATTTTATTTTTATAAAGATCTGTGATAAAATAATATTTTCGTAAGTTTAAGGATGTATTTTAAATATTTTTTAACCATATTTTTCACTTTCAGCTAACAGCCTACAAGGAAGGAGACATACAGTGTGCTGGTATGATGAATGGTGCGAAAATAGAAACACATTGGCCTAAAACATAATTCTCTTTTCTTGGAATAGATGACGACTACCAGAATTACATCAATCTCGTTAACATCTGCTTTTGATGAAGGACTGTAACTTGGATATTCATTTATTTATTAGTAACTAGAAACTCTTTTACACTGCTCCTCTTTTATGCTTGAACATATTAGTTTAATAACGAATACGCTACGCTGTAACAAATAAGAGAACACTTGACTATTGCTTATTTCCAATTTAAGCCGGAACTTCCTGATATGTGCTTGAAAAACAAGCAAAAAGAAAAGGTTCATAATACTATGGATTAAATAACTGTCCCAGTAAACATTGTTCTAGCTTTCTGTTATCATTTAGGGGGATGAAAAATATATGTTGTCCGATTCTCAGACCTACCAAATATGCACACAAAATTTCATGAGAATTGGTCAAGCCTTTTCGAAGGAGTTTAACTTTAGCATTGCAGCTCGAGATTTTTACATATTTTATTAGATGAAAACCAAACCAGAACCTACAGACTATTCATCAACCTTTTTAGTCTCATGAAGTTCTTATTTTAATTTTTAATATTATAAAATATAAATCATTTGATCAATATCAATAGAAAAGCTTATTGTCATGAATCCTGTTAAGTAGGATTTTTTTTTATAGGTTCTGAAAACTGAAATTTTTACTTGTACCTATGTGACTCACAGAAAAAGATTAGTGTAGCTCTATTATTTGGAATTGTCCGTTTTTCATGGAATAAAAAAAGATTACTGTAAAAGGGCGTTTGTGATAGATTTTAAATATGGTTATTTATATAATAAAATGTAATATCAATGGCATACGGTTTGTGATGATCTGAAAAAAAATTAAAAGTCCAGATCCAATTTATCGATTTTATAAATTATTAACGTAACATATTCCCTATATAATGAATCAAATGACATCAGAGGCCTTCTTAATACTTAAACAAATGTAAATTTTTTGCAGCCGGCGCAAATATAAATAAACCTCACCTTTACTTTGAGCGCGTAAACGGTGTGCTTTCCATATCTATTTTTAGCAGCATAGAACAACACACCGGCACCAACAACACAAGCACAGGTGGTCCACACATTTCTGTAATTATTTCTATTCACAAAACTAATATTACGAGCGGTTATTTGCGAAAAATTCGCGTTTTTTAATAATTTTTGCGAGGCGCGAGTCAACGTCGCCATGATGGTAGAACAGCTGATTTGACATTTGACATTGACATCCGCCTTTGAAGAACGCGCATGCGCGTTTTGTTGATAAATAAGATTCTCATTTTGACCTCTTTGTATGTTTTGTAGGGCATTTTGTTAAAGTAATAATTAATTATTCAGATTGACTTACTTTAAAACAAATTAGGGTTATGAGGCTAAAATAATTCATGAAAACTACTAGAGAAAAAGTCAATCATTTGGTCCAAATGCAAGAAAAGTAGAAAAATCATTCTTATTTTAAAATTAAGGCTCACAAAGAGACTGCTTGGCTAATATCTTCTTGCCATAAAGAAAGAAAGAAAGAAGAAACACTATTTATATCAAACTCTTTACCTTTATTTAATAATATACAACAAATAAACTTAAATCACTATAATCACATTTCTTTGGTATGAAAAAATTACTGATCCAATATGGGATCTTGCACTTCACTGGTTTCGTTAATCTGATGTACGATAACTTGTTCCGTCTGTACATCCATATCTTGTACAGAGTGTAGAATCACCCTTTTAACGGTCTCCATACTATCATATACACCATACTCCGCTTGCCACAGTATAGTTGTAATTAATTGTTGAATATTGCTTCTAGTTTGATTATTTTTGAGTTTCCTCAATTTATTGCTCACATATTCACCGAACACGCTATATTCGTCTTTCCGATTGTCGATTAATATTTGTTTGGAAACTTTGGGGATCCGTTGGTAGTTAGTTGTGCGAGGGGGTGTTGTGACCTCGCGTTTGATGGTTCTATACTTCATTTTCTTTTTCGGTGGCTGATACGCTTCTACAGTTTCAAATACTTCATCGTTTAACCATTCTTCATCGGAACCTCGGTTTTCCATCTGTTTCACGAGGTTTATTGTTGCTTCGGTATCGTCATCATGCTGATCTGTGTCCGTTTCATTTTCTAGTACATCTACCTGAAATATAAGACAATTAAATTGTTTGTTAATATTTAGAAGTTGACGAGAATACAGCAAGTGTTTAAATGATAATAAAAAATAATAAAAATCAAGAATAAGTGCATACCAAAAACAAAATAATATAAAATTTGAATATTGTTTAAAACTTCTATGTTTTCACCGTGCAAAACAAAGTCATATTCTAGTTAGGATCCTTGAAAATATCTTATTAAAATAAACTCATAGTGATTATATATATAAATCTCGTGTCACAATGTTTGTCCTCAATGGACTCCTAAACCACTTAACCGATTATAATAAAATTCGCACACCATGTGCAGTTCGATCCAACTTGAGAGATAGGATAGTTTAAACATGTAGGTACCACAGGCGAAGCCAGGGCGGACCGCTAGTAAAGTTATAAATCTGAATGCTATATAATATATGAGAAATTAAAATAGGTATTAGAAATTTCTCATAGGTAGGTATATTTGAAATATTGAAAAAAACTGCTGTAAAAGTACCATAAAGTAAGTAGTAACCTAAATTTTAGTTTGTTTACAAACTGTTTAATGATTCCTTGTTTTCTATATTAAGACCATTATCATCATTTACGTAACTATCAATCCAAATTCATACTTAATTTTTTATTTAAGTTTAATGGTGATTGGATTCAATCCAATGGATTGTAATGTTAATCAAATCATAATAAAACCATATCGATTTTACGCTATGACAGGACTGGATATCGATCTTATCGATTGGTCATCACTATCATTTATAATCGATACAACAGTTAAGATAAAAAAACATTAACCTACACCTACAGGCTAATTACATAAACACATTGCGTACTTTTATAACAGGTATGCCACCCTCCTCGCCCATGCTATCTGGGTTCTTATTAACTGATATGGAATAACGTACGTTATCATTCTTGTAGTTTTTTGTGTATCTCTTCCTACGTGGAGTAGATCTCGATGTATTTGTAGCTTCATCGTCAGCCACTCGATAGCTTTCTTCCAATGTTCCATTCTGCCCTAATTCCCATTGTATAGGATGTTTATTCACTAAATGCGTCCGCAAATTCGTTGTATTCCCAAAGTATTTGTATTGGCAATCACATAATTTACACACCACAGCTACACATCTTTTATTCTCTTCCAAGCGATCGAAAAATCGCCATACAAGGGACGATGTTTTCTTCATAATTATCGATTCCCGATTATCAATCAATTCGCCGTCGAATCTCTGATGTTAGGCCGAAACCGATTCTGTACGCGTATCGAATCGAGGAATTATTAAATTCACTTGAGACAAAATGGCGTCGATCGAATACAGCATCGAGTAAAGACGCAGATAATGTCATCGATAGCGGCTGTCAAAAAGTAGCGAGTGACACTGACAGATATCATTTTTGCAGTATACAGATTATATTGGATTTTCATGTGCTCAGATTGAATCTGGAAAATTAAGATTTATTTGTGTATGTACATGTACTTAATAAAATTCTATTATGTCAGCAACGTAGTGAAGTTCAAAACGCTTATAGTAATTTATAAGTATGATATAGTAAGTTGAATATGATGAGTTCTTTCATTTTTAGTTTTCATTCTATAAACATACCGTATATGACGGATACCTAGGTTTGCAAAGAGTATGTAGAATAAGGCATTATGTACATTTACTTAGGCGAATGTCTCGATACCAACAAATTATTTTTTGTAAAAATATTCTTGTGTCAGTTGCCATAATCGGTAGTAATTAGTAATGTTTCGGAGTCAGCTAAAAGGTATCTTTTTAATCCTAAGTATAAATGATATTCATCTTGTATGTAACCAATTAGGCATATTTTAAGACTGGTTGTCTATCAACATGTTGCAATGAAGATTTATAACTGCTAAGAGCTCTACAAATGTGAATTAATTTGAATAATAATGTGGATCTCCTTATTATTTAAACATTAGCAACAACCAGAAAGATTTAAAGTGCAAATCAGCATATTTAACTTGTATATAAAGACCGTGAATTTCACAGTGATCTATGATATTACATAGATATCTCACTTTCATTATTCTACCCTTATTCTACCTACTACAGTTCTACTACATAACATAAGATTAGTTAAGTAGATAATATTATGCTTGAGTCGTTTCTCTCTACAATATATACCTAATATTTCTGTTTAAAAATATATAGGTAGGTATGTTCTCAATATAACTGGACTACAATTATTATGTTACATATTGGTCTTGATTTTAGTGTAGGTACCTTGTTCATTCAGAGTAACAAAATTACTTATGAAAATCGATCGGTGAAACAATACGATTAGAAGGTAAGGTAAGATACCCATTTCTTTTTTCTATCTCTACTATTTTTTCTTATACTTTATTGCAATATATATCTTGTAGATTTTATTTATAAAGGTGTACTTATAAACTAAATAGGTTTAAAAATAAAACATCGTACAATATTCAAAGAATCATTTTATTTATTCTCGGTATAAGAGGCTGTAAAAAGTTATTGTCTAAAGTTTCGATCATTCTTTTGGTAAGTCTACTTATTCTGGCAAAATTTGTTATTGTGAGCCGAAACCTCTGGATATTCTATCGCACGACTCAACATGAAGTAGTAATTGTTTATATATAAATTTATGCCGCCAGTCGTGCAATATTTTTTTTTAATTCTGATGAATTGATAATCGATTCGATTAATCGACATTATGCTATATCGATAATAAAGGTTTGCTCGAATATTTGTATAAAATAATATCACTTCTACAATAATCGGATCGAATTAAGTGTTCATAATTCCTTATGAGTACATTTTAAACCTATTATTGCTAGTTATATGTATGTACACTGAATTCGATCGAATTTTCGTGGAAATGGTCCTTCGAGGATGATTCTGTTTTATGTTGATTATTCGAGCAATACACTATCGATTAAGCATTATGAGTCCATTTGCGTCACGAATACCGGTATATTAATGTAAAAATGTAAAAGTATCGAAATTAATTAAGTAATACTGTTTGACCCAAGTTTTACCCGTCTCGAACTTCGAGAAACAGGCTTAGGAGCCATAAATTGGTGGGTACAAGCTAAGCTTTCGATACATTTTTCACTACTATATCCAATTCTTTACCCCTTCTCTCTTGACCATATGTTGCAAATTGATAAATTACTTTAATAAACTGTTAGGACTTTACTGTCCTAAATAATATTGAAATGTTAACAGTATACTTTATTTAAAAAATCTGTCTTTATTAACTACATAAAATAATTTTGTATACTCGGTGTTTCGTGATCGAAATATTTTTAAATCGTTTTAAAATGCAACTATATGGCCCCAACTCCTTGCGGCTCAATTACCATGCTATGTATTACGATTCTTGGAACTTCTAAGGAGTATTATAATATTATAATACATATATTGACCGACTCCTGTTAAATCCCATAACAGATAATAGACAATTATTACAAATTACTATTGACAGATAAAACTATTAAAAGTAGGGGTATTATGGCACATGTGTAGATATAAATAACAAAAATAACATTTATTTTTACATTGACAAGGTAGGTACTATGATTTGAAAATTCGCGCGAAACTCGAAAATTTGTGTTCTTAAAAACTTGTCCATAGATTATTAAAACCATAGAGAATATAGATAATTTTTAAGAATATTTTCGAGCACGCGTATGAGATTTATATAGTGTTGCCATACGTCTGAAAGGAATCAAAATTCAAATAACCACGTATAATCGAATGATGAAAATACAAAGTCTTACGACAAAGTTTATTTGATACAAAATTATAAAACTAGTTATTAAATCGAGATGTTTCACGATGCACCAATACTGTTTCTAGGCTAAAAGAACGATATTTACAAAAAAATAATAGCGTATCGATTATTAAAATCGATTATAAACATGTATTGAATGACGAGTTGATTCAGGATGTATTGATAAATGTGGTTAAATGCTTTACATAGTACATTACGTCGTTTTCATTTTCCACAACAAGACATAATAAATAACTTGATATCATCCTTCTTACATACTTAAGTAGGTACAATCATAAAGCTTGTTACTATGAATATTCATTACTTTTGAATATTTATAATCAGCGGACCATTAATTGTTATTGTTATGCACTACAAATCGATTAATAGGTATACGTTTATTTGTATCGAATGAATTTTGAATTAACATTCATAGAAACGGTCCGCTAATTTTTTAATGATACATAGGTACATACCAAGAACATAAATCGAATGCGAGGGATCTATACAGAATGTATTCGTGTAATAATATCTATGTATTCATTCACAATATTCATCCATACAAACAATACAAATAACATATCGTTACAGAACGGAGTTATAAATATAATACACATAAAATTGGCTCACTAACATTACAAGCGTATGTCATCCTACTATCTACATCGGATGGAACTAAGGGGTCAAGAGAATTAAAACATCAACTAAAACGTTAACAAAATACGACTTTCTCTATGGAAAATAAAATAAATAATTTACAAATTACATACACGTTTTATAACTAACTACTAATAGTCACTTCGTCGCCGTTAAATTTTATCACTAATTCATTTTTTTGGGCGGACGGAAGCGAAGGATTTTGGGCGCGAAATGGCGAACTTTCGAATCGAGTCACAGATAAATAAAATCGATCGCTTCGCGTCCATCGCAACTAAAATTAAACAGAAGCATGCCGCCGCCGCACTTTACACTATCATAGCCTATTCCAAAACCGACGGTACCTACATTACTCAGTCATATATTTTCAGTCAATTTCTTATGAAAATACACCCAACACATCCGTCTAAGTACAAAAACATTTCTTCGATCCATGTTCGCAACTAATGGACTCGTCACCAATTATAACCATAACATTAATATAGACAATATTCGAGTCGTTCGTACGGGACGGGCTTCGAGATATTCGGATCTGATAACCGCGTATAACGGAATACGACGGCCGCACAGCGTCCATTAACGGATCACTTAGACTTAATTAAATAAGAGACGCTTAGAAAATCGATTCGGATGATATACGAATAATAAACAGACGCGTGATTCGGTCGAAAGGTTAAAATAGACGAGAGGAACAGTGGGCCGGGTCAGCCGAGCTCGCGCTCCACCGCCGCCCATTTGCCGCGAACACGGATCGTCCTTCCCCTAACACAGTTCCACATTACCAAACATCAATCTCGACTCGTTTAAACGAATTCATTAGACATTACATAAGTTATCGATAACATCTATGTTAATAATTTCATGATAACTAAGACGATTGGAATCCGATACGACTACGTTAAAGCGAACTAGGAATATAAATTGAGATAGATAATTTCAGTAGCTTTGGTAGAGTAATATCATACGATGACGACTATAAATGCAACGTCACGAATTGTTGAGTATTTAATTGGGAAATGCTAATCATACTGCGGTCGCTGGACATTACAGACATAATCCTTTCGCGGTGAAACATCAGCAGACCGCAGTCGCAAGGGGTAACGATTAACGAGTCTGGGGCGCGCGTCGCCCGTTTCATTCGGCGTGCGAATATCAAGAGCCATTCCTTCGGAAGGGCGTTGAGTGGGAATGATAAGAGATTCTCGCGCGTAAGTGTGGAACGGTGCTAGTGTGCGAGCGCCACGGCGGCCCCGACCGCGAGCAGCGACCGGCTCACGCGTGGCCGGTCGCCGACCGAAAAAACTCCGCGTCCGTCGTGGACATCGTCGACATGGTGGACTCGTCCCAGCCCTCCGTGGTCGTCGAGGTGGTGCCGTTCGCGTGTTTCCGCCGCGCTTTCGGGTGCCGCTTCTTTTTCGGATCGTTCGCTTTCTTGTGCTTGCGCTTCCTCATGTTCTGCTTCTGCACCCGCCGCTGGCAGTTCCGGTGGAAAGGCGGCGGGCGCTTCAGCTTGCCGCGGTGCCGGCGCGGCGGGCACTGCGCCTGCTTGGGCCCCTCCCAGCGCTTGGTCAGCGTGAGCGCGTACCCGGACAGGTTGCCCAGCGGCCGGCTGAGCGGGATCTGCGTCCGCCGCGCCTTGCCCCGGTTGTCGAGCGCCAGAAACGTCTTCTTGTCGCCTCGTATCCGCGAGTACGTGTTGTAATTGTTCTCCTCTATATACTCATCGAACACACAGTCGTCCGTGAGATCCTTCTGGAACAAAAGAAATCCAGTTTTAGTTATCGATGTAATTCATCAATTATTTTTGTGAAGTCAATCATTACTGTTATGCGACAAGTTTTTCGTCCAATTTGCGAGTTGAGTAAAATTAATACAGTTTAAACGGTACAGTTGTGTTACAATTTTAGTTTTAGATTTATAACGAGCGAAAGCGCCTCCGAGCTATTAGGGCAGAATGATCAAAGAGTTTCTATTATCTACTTCTAAAGATAGCTCGATAAAGCTGTCGCCCGGTCGGCATAGACTTTACACATATTACCGCGAGGAATTCGAACAGTTGTCTTTAAATTGGTCTATCATGAAGATCCTTGTTATCCGAACGAGTCGGTGTGGTAACTAAAGAAATTGTCCGTCGCATTCATAAATATGTATAAGAGAATTGCCGCAAGTCGTACTAATGTACCGCAAATTGTGCCACGACTCAGCATTAGCTTCGAATACGTTGTTTTCAATCGGCTCTATTCCTTGATATATAGCGATTGGCCGCCGGTTTAATATTATTTCGCAGATTTATTGCGGTGGCAATTTATTTATCGGAAGTCTTTTGAATTATTAGGCTTAGAATAGGCTACATTAACAATATTATAAAGTCACCAACATTGCATTTAACACGTAAGATTCTTGTTTATAAATAATTAGACTCCTACGCCATTAGGAAGTCTGTCTGGTCGTAAACAAGTCCCAGACTTTAACTAGTAATTTTGTATAAATAATAGAATTTCATCTCGGAGGTACCCGTATTTATCATGCAAAACGTTGGACCCCCCGCAGCGAATCCTGCAGGGCAAATTAGCGCTAGTTCTGCTACACCACGCCAGAGGTCACTATACTCATATGCACGAAAAGGAATTATATTCGTTTATAATCTGTGAAGACAACGCGAATGTCCGTAAAATGGAACGTCACGGTAATGGCGGGAGAAAACTTGTCAAGGTGTTGTTTATGGTCGAAGGAAATAATGCTCAAGCATAAATTCTATTTTAATGTCGTGTAATAAAGATTATGGGATACACATTTTGCGTTAAATTTATTCTATATGAAGTTATTAGTAACCACCATTATACCTAAATATGTTTTAAACTAATAATGGGTAATCAATTTGAAGAGCCTCATTGAAAGGGAATTATACCAATTCAATTTATCTTATGCAATTATCTTAAAACACAACATTGGATAAATTTAAACAGTCGTGCTTATGTAAGAGAGTATGACTCAAAGACTTCTGTTTTTTTGAAATATCTTACTAGTAATTTGCTTAGCAAAAAGAACGTTAAGTCTCCAGTCTCATTACCTTATTATCATTGCTTAGGTACCTATGTAAAATTAGAAGAAATAATAATATAAAACAGTAAAAACATTTTCTTGTCTATGACCAATTTGGCGGGAAACTCCAATGCTATTACAATTATACTTCTTTGTATACGAAGCTATTTATACGATCAATTGCGAAGGTTTTATTTGACTATTATTAAACATAAATAAACATAGGTCGTAATATAATCTGATACCTTGCTATTCTCGATACGGTGATATAAATAAACGGACACAATTACATTACTTCACCGAAGATAATTCCATTTTAATTTATAATAAACTTCTCAAGCGAAAGTCGTACAGACGGACAAATAGACAACGAATGTACATTTGCATATTTGGAGAATTGATGTGAACGGTCTATGTTGTATTTAAGTATTATTTATTTAGTTGTTTATCTGAATGTGTGTCTTGTTAATCTAGTAGATAGATCAAGGATGTCCTTATTAATCTATAGACTGTATAATCTTAATATATATAAATCTCGTGTCACAATGTTTGTCTTCAATGGGCTCGTAAACCACTTAACCGATTATAATAAAATTCGCACACCATGTGCAGTTCGATCCAACTTGAGAGATAGGATAGTTTAAACATGTAGGTACCACGGGCGAAGCCGGGGCGGACCACTAGTATTATTATAGACATTAAAATATTTGATCCTCTATAAGTTTAAGAGTAATGAATTAAAAGCTCATCGATTTTGAACCATTGCTTTCCAGCAGCATCCTCTTTACTTAATTTAATAAAATTTCCTAGAAACTTGAACAGTGTCTAATAGTCAATACAGACCTTGCATATTTCTGTACCTACTTATAGTAAAATTCCCTTCCGTTTCTAGTAATCCACCATACAAGAGTAACTATTAAGCGCGTCACACACGGTGAAGATACTATAATCATGACTATAATACATATTTTATCTTAAGATACTGTTATATTTTATATTACAGTATCTTAACGCTTCCGGTATCAGCGTTCGGACCATCATTTTTCTTTTTGTCATTGCGTACCACCCACCCCTGTAGAACCGCCATCCTGTTACAAATGACGCGAAATTTTGTGGGTCATTTGTAACAGGATGGCGGTTCTACAGGAGTCTTAGTACGCAATGACAAAAAGAAAAATGATGGTCCGAACGCTGATACCGGATGCGTTGAGATACTGTAACATAAAATATAACAGTATCTTAAGATAAAATCTTCACCGTGTGTGACGCGCTTTACTGGAAACTTCGCCAATCAATTATAGGGTAAATATCGTGTTAAATGTTTATCATTTTATGTAATCCGTGTGTTTGTTTACCTTTCCATCTAACAGCACATAATAAATTAGTCCCAAACTTGACTACCACGCGTTCTTAAATTAAGAAAATAAATCTATTTATATTTTTATGTTTTGACGCTACAAATTGCTGGTAGATTAGACATTTCTAAGTATTTGCCGTTTCTAAAATTGTATAACATAGATTTGAAAATATACTGAAGACAAACATACAAACCGGCTAAACAAAATCCTTTTGGTTTTAATCGGTTAAATATGACAGATACAGAATTGCTTTCAAATATTCACAGATTAAAAAAGCTACTGCTACATACAATCTGTCAAACTCTTTGAACTATCAGTTTATTTAGATATAAAGTTTTATAACGCACTAGCTTTCCACCCGCAGCTTCGCCCGCGCAGTCAAAGAAAGACCCGCATATTTCCCGTTCCCGTGGGACTTCCGGGATAAAACCTATCCTCTTTCTCGGGTATCAAAATATCTCTATACCAAATTTCATGCAAATTGGTTCAGTAGTTAAGGCGTGATTGAGTAACAGACAGACAGACAGAGTTACTGTCGCATTTATAATATTAGTGTTATGTTATTTAATATAAACAGTATTAATCACTCATCCACTATTTTTCTACGTCAATCGAAACGTATTCATTTATTAAGATTTGAATATTCAACGTCAACTTGCGGAACCCAATTTAAATACCTACTAATTAAGACATTTATAAGTTATAACTAAGTGGTTTATTAATCGCTCTTTATTCCAAAATTTTATCTTATCACAACTATTATACCCTATTTCGTAAAATAGTTCGAAGACGTCGGAAAAATTTGTTCATACCGATCGACTAGAGATTGATGAGTTCGATATCGATTGTCGATAAAATTTCTAATTGTGTATTGTTTATTTGACGCACGTAATTGGAAGTCTTTGTCTCGAGATATGATTAAACTTATAAGTACAGTTTGAATAATTTGATGGAATATGTTAATCTGTTTCATCATCATACTTAGATACTGTTTATATTTCGTGAGTATTATATAGGTAAAATGGTTACTTAATTGTGTAATTGAAACTTTAATAATAAATAAATTCTTTCTACAGTTGAAACATAAAACTAAATAAAGGTAGTGTTTGAAGTATGTACTTATTAAATAGCTGATGACAAATGGTTACTATAAGTCATAATTTTCTTATACATATTAGGTAATAAAATAGAAGGTAATTTTCTTCTTGCTTTATAAAATACGCTATTTATTAAAAAGAAGTATCGGCTAATTCGTATCTATTTATGGCTATATAATTAACTATGTTGTCATTTATATTCACATCACATAAAAGCGTAGATTTACAGCTCTCAGACTTACTAATTTAATACTTTATGACACAAGATTTAAACTCAATAGTTAATATCAAGCAACACTTTCTCAAGAGGTAAAACACGCGACCGCTGACCGTCTGCATAATTCAGATTCCCACAATTCCAGAAAGTTACGTATATTTTCAGACAAGCACATTCTAATAGAATATGCAAATGCTTTCGATGTTATGTTTACATTTATTTAGCAAACTATAAATCTACAACCCGCGGGTCAAGCGGTAAGAATCATCGATAACTCGATAAGCTATCGATAAAGGACAATAGGGCATCACTACGCTTATCTCTGTCGATCTTTAGAATCGATTGACGACTGCGAACGTTGTATCTTCGTAAGGATTTCAATTTAGGAGTCCATTTTGTATACACGGCCAATCTTGTCATGTGTCAATATAGACGATCGTAAAATTAAACTAGTCTGCTGACGGCAGACGCCAGGATATGCTCGTCATATACGTTTTATAGTTATGTAATTATTCATGAAAGGATTCGTGCTTGTAAAAATGTGTGCGTGCGTTTATATTTTTGAAGATTTGTAAATTATTATAATATTTTGGTATTTATGCTTAAAATATGGTTAGAAGTAACTCTTATGTATCATTTTTTTATACGCGATGTAAACATTGTTTAAATGATATGATTAAATAAATCGCAGAGAAATAAAATATTTATTAAATAATTTAAGAACGAAGATTTAATATAAATATCAAAATGTCTATCAATGGTAGAAGTTTAAAAAACTGCGTTGAAATATTTATAATTGAATGCTCTTAACTTCAGTCAGTATTCATTTTTATTACCATTGCATTAACATTAAAATATTATAAAAGCCTCATAAATAACTGTAGGATTTACTTAAAACAAGTTTTGATCTGTTAACAAATTGGTTAAATACATTAAACAAAAATGTTGATAATTAACATTTATTACGGCGTAATTGGTATCTCAAGTTTACTTTATTACGGTAATTAAATATTTAGTTTAGCATATTTTTTAACTTTACTTTTAACTATACTGAAATGGCTTTCTTTGCATTCGATCACATTTTTGTAATAAAAATTTGAAAACTTCGGTTTAGTTACAGTTGATTTTGATTCCATAATGCACTAATCAAATTGTTTTCTCATATTTAAAGTGAAATTGGAATATAAGATGGTTGTTTTATATTTAATTTTGCTTTATATACGCGACTGTATTCATTTCATTCTATTAATAAATCGGACGTTTCGTAAAATTTACGGCGCGCTTGGTCACGGTCCACGGACAGACTGAGATGTAACATGTCCTGATAATTCAAGTTAAGTAATATCACACCGCCTCCTTGGTGACCGCCTCCTTGGTACAGTGGTTGACGCGTGAGCGTAGAACCGAGGGGTCCTGGGTTCGATTCCCGGTGGAGACGAAGAAAAAAAAAAAAAATGTCTCGGTCTGGCAGGACACAGAAGGCTGATCACCTACTTGTCCCTAAAGAAAATCGATCAGTGAAACAGATGTATGAATAATGCATCTGCCCCTTACCCCACTACGGGGACACGGGACTTCACTTACTTAATATCACATAATATTCTAAATTTAATATATAATAAATCGCGTTTTAAATCCGTCAGAAGAACCTAAATTAGCGTATAAAAATACCACAGCTCCATAATACAGGTTAGACAAATACTCGTGGGAAAACTTATAAATCTAGAAGGCCGTTGATAACGATCACCAAAATCGCGAACCAATAAAAACTTAATCTCCTTTTTATAATCTTTCGGAGTCTCAAAGGAATGGGATAAATTAACACTAGATTCGCAGACGACAGTTTTAACTAACAAATATGTAGGAAATAACTATAACGCTTGACAAAACCGTATTTACCTGGAATTTTATATAGCCCATCGATCTTTGTATCCACCGCTTCGGGGAAATGATGACAATCGGCCCTGTTGACCACACTTATTAGGTAAGGGTTAGTTCGGCGCCATT
This sequence comes from Colias eurytheme, assembly GCF_061535395.1. Taxonomy (NCBI): domain Eukaryota; kingdom Metazoa; phylum Arthropoda; class Insecta; order Lepidoptera; family Pieridae; genus Colias; species Colias eurytheme. The sequence continues at coordinate 1,930,939 of NC_142999.1, read as the reverse complement.
TTCAACTTTTTACGCATCGTGTGTCATTCATGTTTTTCCCGCCGATTCTTGTTCCTTTTTCAAACCCAAATAGTAGGCGAAGGACTAGAGCGTATACAGCCAAATTTTTATCGAGATTAGAAATTAAAAATTTAACTAAACCGAATACTAATTATTATGAATTCAAATTCTATAAATTGTTACCATTTTATGTTAACATATTGATACAATCAAGTCAATTTGTTACAAATGGTTATTAAATATAGACATAGCTGGTTAATAGTAATTTATTACACCAAGTTATTTTTACCACTCTATTTAGTGAGGGAGTACTAAAATCCGTGTATGCTAAATTAGGTACTACACTAATTTACGCGCTTCGGGAGTTATTTATCCCGTAATAAATACGTCAATTACGCGGTTCTAGACGAGACAGATTTACGCAGGGTTGCCTGCGTAAAAATATTGTCCTACTAATGTTGCATCTTGTTTTTGAATTGAGTTAATAAAATGAGTTTTACTTTGAATCATCTGTTAATTGGACTTACGTTTTATTTGAAAATATGTAGATACTTAGTCAACGTTTAAGTGTAGAGATATTTTAATTGATGTGTGATTAAGATATTTATTTGAAAGCTGGCATTAATTATGTAATCGTACCTACATATAATATTATGTATCAGTAGTTTGTTTATTAATTTTCAATATTAAATTAACTTTTTAAGCTTGCTTGTATGTGAAGTTACAAAAAATACAATTTTGGTAATCTTGTTTTCTAATAATCTTCAATGTTTACTCTTAGTTTAATTTATTTGCACTAGATTATAATAATGCGACAGAATATTATAGCATCGCAAAAAACCGCAATTGAAACCTCGTCTGATGTAGGTAATATTTTAAAGAGCGGAATATTTTTTATAATAATTTAAAACATAGACTAAAGAGGATATAATTTATAAAACACACAAACTACAAATCACACATGATAATATCTAAAGTTCTAAAGTCTATCTGCATAATTACGTAAAACCTAGGCAATAACAAGAGCCTAGTGCATAATAACATTAATTTGCTAAACCAATAATAATGCTATTCGGGTTTTAATGATAGGTGTGTTTTTGCTCGTCTCGCTCGAAACTGAATTATTCATACACTTTTGACTTGCAAATTGAGAAAGTATTTGTTCAATATAAACGGTTTTTTGGTTCACGATTCGAAGTGAATTTCATTAAAATTGTACTGAATGTTGATTTTATCAATGAATTCGACGTTGATTTAATTATCTTTAAGGAAATACATTTACTTGCAAATTTGATACAAATGAATAATCTTTATGAAGGTGACTGAAATTCCAAAGATTTTGTGCGTGGAAAAGAATATATTATATTTTATCTTATTCATTAATCATTACCTACTATATATTAAATAGGTATACGATATAGAAATAAGATATTTCTTGCAAAAGTAAATAATTTTTAAAGTTTATGAAATAACTAGCGGTGCCCCGCGGTTTTACTCGCAGTGTTCCGCTCCTGTTTGTACTAGCGTGCTTTTCTAATTGCTTTTGCTATCTAATTCTAACACGTAAATAATTTTTCAAATCGGACCAGTAGTTCCTGAGATTAGCGCGTTCAAACAAACAAACAAACAAACTCTTCAGCTTTATAATGTTAATATAGTATAGATTATGTTTTAAAAGTAATACAGTTTAGTAAATTATACTTTTTACATTAATTCTTATTAATGTACAATATGAAACAACATCTCTATAATAACATAAACCGTGACTAATCATAAAACATCATCTCTAAACCGTTTACAAATAATTAGCAATAAATATATATTTGAAGGCTAATAATTTTTTATCATAACTTAAATACTAGATTCAAATCTAGAACTTAATTTCCTGCACAGCCATACGCCCATTTAGTTCGGTCTAGTAATTAGTAGGTATCCTAACACATCATTATATTGAAGGCATAATAATAGTGGTTTAAATTAGCCTTGTTTTTGCTTAAAAATATTTAGGTTTTTAAATCGATTATTTATTCATAGGTTGAGAGGTCACTGGTTAAGGTAAATTCTTATGTTTAATATGACTAGGTATACTTTATTTTTTTATTATTATTATACTGTAAGGAAATGAAATACTTACGGTAAACTAGCTATGCCGAAATTCAGTGTATTGCGTTTTTGGTTAAACTCTACATCCCCACTATAATACATATTATAAATGCGAAAGTAACTCTGTCTGTCTGTTACGCTTTCCCGCTTAAACCTCTCAACCGATTTTGATGAAACTTGGCACAGAAAATCTTTAGACCCTGAGAAAGAACATAGGCTACCTTTTAACAAAACACCACGCGGGTGAAGCCGCGGGCGGAAGCTAGTTATTTATAAACCAAGAAAATATGATCTATTAGCAAAAAAAAAACAGTGTATAATCTTTTTTTTTTCACCAATGTCAAAGCTGAAACAAGGCTGAAACATTATCGATTTGACAGATTATAAAAACTTTATGGCCGCATTATTTTTAACGTCACACATTGGTCAAGGCAGTATCGACGGATCGGGATGTTTTTATAATAACGTTAGAACAAAAGGTGTAAAATAAAAGGAAATGAAGAGATAAAAGTTTACGATCCGATATGGTGTCATTGCATTCGGTTTATGGGAATTTAAAACGCTGGATATAATGTTCGTGGCGGGAACACGGTTATGTGGGAGTGTGAATAATCCATAAAGTCTATGCTCACCAAAGACAATATTTTTTTTTCATATTTGTACAAGGTAATGGTGTAAAGGCTTATGATATGGCAATTACAATATTATTTAATGACTAAAATGTTCTTAATGTAAAGAAAATATAAAGGTCCTAATTTGTAGAAACTGCTTTGTCAATTGATGTAGATATAAATATAGTATTTGTAAAAACTACTCAACATATTTTTATGTCTTGAAACTTTTGTGTGAAATTAGTGGCATGTTTTTGACAGTCCCTGTATCTAAACGAATAAAACTTGTGAAACCTTTGTTGAATCGTGAATATCTACTAATATAAAAAAATATATTTCTCGGCTCTGAAGTCCAATCTACCTCTTTGCCAAAGAAAACGAATATGTAAGTAGTTTATCAAACAATGTGTTAGTAAGGGGAATGTGCTCCAATCTTTATATTCATATTCAATACACAGGACTTTTTCATAAAACACTATAACAATAATTATCACCCACATCCAAAGAACAATCGAAACATCATTATCGTTATTTTACGACTTTTTATTGCCACAACTATCCATTCCTTTCACTATCTAAAATCTTTAACCTAATACCCCAAAACTGGATATCATTATTAATCATTAATAAATTTATTACGAATTTTAATCTCCTCATCTTATAAAACGCGGCGTGTCTGAGTATGTAACAATAAAATTGATATAAAAATCAAGATGGCTGTTTTTTTAACATCATCGTCATAATAAGTAGAAGAATATTTTTTTAAATATTTTTGGTTTATCTTTATGGAAAGTTATGTTATGCAATTTAGTTATAAATACGTTTTCGTTGGGTTATGGAAATTAATGATTATCTATTAAATTTAATTAAGCTACGCATTATATTCTAAGTTTTTTATAAAGATAAGCAAAACATTGGATGACGCCATTTCCATTTAGATAACGATCGTCCTTTTTAAGAATTAAAATCTAATTTTTATTGACCATTAAACAAATCTCTATTGTGAATAACGAACAACATTTGTCACTTAACAAAGAGAGTAATTTTTAACCAGTCTCATTAAAACGTCGATTCGGTTGCCATAAATAAAAACAACCCTTGGAAAAAGTCAAAATTCCTCAGTACAAAAATGTAAAGGGCTATAAATATCGTATCATATTAAAACATAAAATAGGGTAAACAATCGTAAATAAAAATTACAACGAAAACACACAATGCTATCATTAATTCAAGGATAAATTATGTCTATTCTATGGGCCTTTTACACTTTTTTTCTGATCATCATTTTTTGTGACGGCAACACTCACGGCGCCCGGGGCGCGGTAAAAACCTTTAGTCTATGCTTTTACTTTTTTTTCTTAATTTTGTCATCCCATTGAAGGCGGGCTATTTCGGGGTTGCTATCATTGTCATTGACGCTAGTTATTAATCCTTTTCCCGCCATTATCTTTAAACGCTTTATTTTGGGCAAACAGTTTTGTCTATTATCTGTTTTGGGAGCTCTATTTTGTTAAGGGCGTGTGATCTACATTTAAGGGATGTGCGTAAAAAATTAGTCCCGACTGTTTGATAAATAATTTAATGAACGTACAATCGTTTGCAGCGAAAGGAGAGACATGTGGGTTAGATATTATATAGGCATTTAAAAGTAAATTATATATTTAAATGGATGAACGAAATTAATTTGTTAAATATAGTTAACACCTTAATCTTGTTAAAAAAGTAAATAATAAAGGAAATAACCTACTGATTTTCAAATGTTACTTAATTTAATTCAAATTATGTGTTGCTTTCACTAAACTAATGAATATTATAATCATTAGATTAATCCTGTTATTAAACGACATTACAAAATGTATATCATTTTCAATGTAATAAAAGTATATTTTCCCATATAAAACGCATTTTAACTTACTTAACATTACTGTAGGTCTAGTCCAGTACATTAAGAGTGACATATTATTGATTGTTCGGGATCAACCTGATATATATCATAGTGCAGGTTTATCAACTGCCCTGAGACGGAAACTATTATGATCTGTGAGCTCTCCCACGATACAATATATTCGGTTAGGTTGGTGGCACAATGGGTATTAATAGTAAAGTAGTTAAAGAAGGCAAAAATCTATTTTAAAATAACATTGATGTTGGTGTACGAAGATAAGTCCAATTGAATTTGGAACAAAATTAATTGTAATGTAGAGCATTGTTGTATCATAAATATGATCGATTTTGAATTTAAAGCTTTTTAATTTTTATGTATAAATTGTTATTTTTAGTCAAATTGATATATTTAAATTCAATGAAACCGTGTTGAGCAAGAAATACCTTATATTTAATTTACTGACATGTATGCTGGACGCATTTATGCTGATATTCTGTAGTTTTGAAGTAGTTCTATAATAATTAATAATGTATTAAAAGATGAAAGATAATTGGGTAATTGATATGATTAGCCAAGAAATTAACACAACAACTAGCAGAAATACTATGGTTAGATACATGTAAAAATGACACTAGAACAATGTTAAACTTATTAAACGAACATCATATTTATCAGATCCCAGTGTACCTCCAGCCTTCCCAATCAGAAGCTACTTCATAATATCATTTACAAGAGGAAGCGGTGACGTAACTATAGATTATAAAAGTGATCGATTGTGTCAGTGTTACGAAACAGCTGTCGGTTCAATTTTCTGAAAACTATTAATTGAATAAATTTTTAACGGTACCTGACGGTTTATAGCACGTTGATAGTATTGTTTTTTGAGATAAATAAAGTTTAGTACGATTAATACAGTTATTTTATTTGGCTGTTATCTGTTTGTATTAATTATTTTCAGATCCGTGTAATTTCATAACTATTTAAGTAATAATCTGTGACTCAGGATTGGGTAGGGTAGTTCCAGAGATGAGCGCATTAAAACAAACAAACTCTGAAGAGTCTATAGAGTTCTAAATTATTATATAAGTAAGTATAAAACTATACATGTTTTTTATCACAATACTATTTCGAACTTAAAAATGTATGTTGTATTATATTTCTAAACTAGCTGCTCCGCGCGGTTTTACCCCTGTGGCTCCTCTCCTGTTGGTCGTAGCGTGATGATATATAGCCTATAGCCTTCCTCAATAAATGAGCTATCTAACACTGAAAGAATTTTTCAAATCGGACCAGTAGTTCCCGAGATTAGCGCGTTCAAACAAACAAACAAACTCTTCAGCTTTATAATATTAGTATACCTAAATAATAATACCAACGTAAAAACAAACACAAGAAAGCTCCCATGTAAGTTATTCTAACCTTTAAATAACCCATTTTGTAGGAGTTTGCTTACAAAAGGAATATCTTAATGAAAATCTTAAGAATTCAGTATCATCCCCTTAACAATGTTAAGAATGTCAAGCTTAGGGTTAGACAAAACTACTCTACATACCGTTATGTTTAGGGTTGCCACTAAAAATAAAAAATTTAAGATATTTTTAGTATATACCAATATATAATCATTTAAAATAGCTATTAATTAATTGATCATACAATGCTGAAATTAACTCTTAAATGAAAAATTCATAAATATAAATAATGAAAGTATTGACCGTTTTAAAAATTTAAATTCATTTATTTGCAAGAAGAGTGATACAACGATTTGCAGATGTCCTACATTAATATTTAAGATAACACAAATAAAATTCATATCACAGCAATTTTTTATGACTATACTTTCTACAAATAGGTACATCAATACTATTTTGTTATGCTTTTATCATTCTTGGTACTTAAATTTTTCCAATTTTTTGTGACAACCCTATCTCAAAGTTTCTAAGTCCATGGAGGCTTCGTATCGTCAATTTAAATTATATCAAAGCTGTCAACAATAAAGGCTTGAATCGATTATCCGTTATTGTTTTATTTCAATTACCATTGTTTTGAGTACGCTTCAGTCGACTGCGTGTGAAAGGTATGGGAAAAAGATTTAAATTGATTTCTGTGGACAAGTTGGGAATCGTTATGTTATATTATAAAATATCACACTCATACTTCCTTTTCATAAATATTATAATTTATATTACTAGCTGCGCCACGCGGTTTCACTTGCGGATAAACCTGCGGGCAATAGTAAGCATTTGTACATATTATATTCTATACTAGCTTCCGCCCGCGACTCCGTCCGCGCGGAAAAATTAAGATTTATTTATTTCTACGTATTTTTCCGGGATAAAAAGTATCCTATTTTATGCCCAGGATAATAAGGTATAATTATACCAAGTTTCATCGAAATCGAACCATTAGTTTTTACGTGATGCCTTCACATACAGACAGACAGACAGACAGACAGAAAGACAGACAAAAATTTTTTAATCACATATTTGGGTTTGGTATCGATCCAGTAACACCCCCTGCTATTTATTTTTTCAATATTTTCAATGTACAGAATTGACCCTTCTACAGATTTATTATATGTATAGATGATGATAATGTATCATCAAAATCTGTTTAGTAGTTTTTGCGGTCAAATATTATTAGTAGATTATTTGATAAAATTCAAGCAATTTGGTATTTTATTTCGATTCAGAGTCTAAAAGATATAATAACGTACATGTGTGTTGTTGAAAATAAACACGCACCAAATTCTTTAACCAGTTAAACATAATTTCTATATACCTAAGTATTCCATGTTTCATTTTTATTCCGTAGTTCCGTACGCGAAGTATGGGTGAGAAACTAGTCGTAAAAGCTTACAACCCTTATAAGTGACAAATGCCAGTGTTGCCACATTTAAATTAACTCAGGATTCAGATTAATGATAGTTCCCGCCCTCTCACACTTTACTTTTAAAGCGTTTTGGTAATGGATTTGTTTAGATGAAAAAAAAATATGTGCGTGTACTAGTGTACACACGTAACAAGTGAAACTTCTTTATGACCTTATTTTCAAAAAATAATTTACTATATGCAACTTTACAGAAATACGTCGAATCACGCGTGGTAGGGGTAAGAAAAAGATGGCGCGTAACGTAAAAATGTCACGCGTAACGAAAAAATGTTACACTCAATTTTTTTCCAACCCCGACAAAGAAGTTTCACTTCAAAAAGAGCTGCATGCAAACGGAATGACAGGACACGATCAACGACATATTTTTATTGTATGCAAAATTGATTACTGACTCTAGAAATATTCTAATAAATATGTAGTAATATATTTTTCTGATTTTACTTTAGACTTTAATATATCAATTTTCGTCAGCTTTATGTCAACTAAAACGTTTTCATTGTAGAGTTTAAACTATTCAAACGTTTAAAACACTTGAAACATAGTTTAAAATTGTCTTAAAGACTTATCAAAATAAGGTTAACATGCATTTGAATCATAGCATCAATATACCACACCAAAACCTAGGTAAATCTTAAGGAATTCATAATTTGTATTTAAAAGCTTTTAGTACATATAACATTACACATAACTGTTGAATACCATACATAGTAAAACATTTCCCATATTCCATATTTGCAATGGTTATCTTTCAGAAATATTCGTCCCTTTCAAACAAACCCTCCAATGCTCCTTTGACATGTAAATGGTCATTTGTAAAACAAATTGTCGAGTAAAATCTGAAAGAAAGCTCCCCTTTGGAGTTAATAGCCCGAAACATAATGGCGCTTGTAAGGACGTAATGTGTCTGTTTTTTTCTATTTATTTTCTTCAATTGCTTTGGTAATGTGTTATGCGGAAAGATTGAAAATACTTGTAGCTTGCAGAGCAAGCATTTGAAATACATTCTGGCAGTAATATTGTAACCAAAAAGGTATCCTACTAATATTATAAATGCGAAAGTTTGTGTATGTTTGCTACTCTTTCACGCAAATACTACTGAACCGATTACAATGAAATTTAGCACACATATAGAAGGTAACTTGGATTAACACATAGGATGGCACATAGGTTTTATGCCAGAAATCTGACGGGAACGGAAACTATGCGGGTTTTTCTTTGAAAACGCGGGCGAAGCCGCGGGTGGAAAGCTAGTCACTACATATGTAGGCTTGTGTGTAGGTATGATTATAAACATTTAACTTCGACAAAAGCCCACAGCGAGCAATGCCAAATACTATGAAGCTTGTAAAAATAAAAATAACATAAACATGATACATAAAAACAAGCCAGAAAACTATTAGAATAGCGACCCTATCCTTAGGGGTGTCACATTAAATAAATGATGTATTGATACCAATGTGTGACATGTTACGATGTTTTCACGACCATTAATATTTATTTATAAAACGACTTTTACTTGTTCTGAAAACACTTTTAACACTATTTTCCGTGCGATATGGTATGACTTAATAGTTATTTTATTGGCAAGGATGTTTTTCTTGTTTTATTGTTTAATTTTTTTAATATTGCATATGTATAAAAATGTTGGAATAATTCTTAATTTGGAGAATGGATCACCTTACCTTTTTAGAATTTCTTGAATTTATAGAACAACTTTTGTTTTCATATGTAAAATGTTTAAACGAAGTCATAATGGTGTCGTACAGTATAATATATTCTGTATCCAATGGAGCATATAAAAGGGGTTGAAAGCCGAATCAGAGTAAAAAAATTATAGCAGTTATAGTTGTTAAAATTTATAGCAGTGGAAACCAGCCCAGGATATTCAAGATCGACGATAATGTTTACATAAACATACATACCTACACAATTACACATGTTATCTATGTTATGTATTAAAAACAATATTTGATATTATCCTATCCTAGCGTTTTAAGAATATAACCAAAATTTTATATTTCTATTACGTTGGTAAGTATTATGCATAATTGCACGCCTCATAAGCGAAGCGTTGAGGTGGGTACTACTGTCACTTCGCGCAAAACATCTGATTTTTCAAACTTAAAATGTCTTTATGTATCATACATTGCACTTGTAAGATAATACATACACACACATATTAAGAAAAAACACTATTTTTAACGTTCATGATATTTTTGATGTCATTTTTGTTATTTAAACTAGTTAAAAAACAGTTTAAAAAAGTTCTGTCTTGGACGTCCGTGTGTCTGTATGTGCGGATCCTTTTTCTTGTTAACACGATAGCGACCGAAATACTTTACTAATCGAGTCTTTTTTTTTCTCTTACGCTTGAGTATGCTCAGGAATAGAACCCTTTCATTTTTCAGGGTCTGATTCGATGTGGTTTAATTGTTATTAAATAAACAAAAATAATAATTAATAAATATTTATTAAAAAAAAATTGTGAGGCGTGCACTTTTGGATTTTCCAAATTATTTTTGTTTTAATGCCACACCGGCCGCGGCTGTACAGATTTTAATGAAACGAAACATCTCCAAGAAAGACATAGGATAACTGATACAAAAACTAGTTTAATAAAGAGTGAAAATATACCTACAAATAAGCCATATAAAAACTTTAGTCTTAAATACTATTAAAGGATGTTCAAACACATAATAATGTTCTATATTGCCTTTAATGGGTTTTATTAGATATTGAAAGGGATAAAATAAAGATAAACACAAGCAAGTGCGGCTACAAGTGTTTTCGATTTATGTCGGGTCGTATAAACAGCTCTTTATTATTACAACAAATGCTAGTGGGTGTAAACATCCCTATATAATTATGGCTATAAAATCAACTGCGATATGCACATAAAAAATAATTAAAATATATTTTTAGATACGAAATTGAATTGCCACCCGTAAAATGTAATCGAATTGAAGTTTTGTTTCTTTTTACATTGTGTCATTTTGGTATTTATATTTTTGACAACACATGAAAAGCCTAAGATATTATAGGTACATAGTTTGTTTGTTTGTTTACGCTAATCTGACCGAATTGAAAAAATTCTCTCGGTGTTAGATAGCCCATTTATCGAGGAAGGCTATAAGGCTATATATCATCACGCTAAGACCAACAGGAGCGGAGCAATGCGGGTAAAGCCGCGGGTACGGCTAGTATGGTTATAAAAATATTACAAATATGTTTATAAACTCAATATTTATAATGTATTTATTTGAAAGTCATGACTTTTCACAAAAAAATAATACACCTAAATATTAAAAGCACAGTTAAAAATAAAACCCATACATCATATTTTCACTACTATTTAGTCTCAGCAAAAACACATTAAGACATTAATATGAAAAACTGGTCGTTAATTTTATTTATGTTATATTTAACCGCTCTATCATGTTATAGATGCCTTTTTGAATTGTTTCTTTGATCTTTTTATGTGTTGTGAATTGAATAATTTTTATTCTGGTGATGTTGTTAAACGTTGGTTTTAATTGTTATTTATTGTTTTGATAAATTTAGAAACTTTTTTACTATGAGCAGAGAAAGAAATATAGTGAGGAGTATTCTTTTCTGGGACTTTTTAGCAGTTTTGAGATGCTTTGTAAATATTGCTATTTTTAAGAAATAACCAAAGAACGTTTTAATTTATTATTAAACACGACGTTTTTTTCGTCTCGAGTGGCAAATTCTTTTTTTAATACGTATTTTCTAATCCTATAAAACGCTGTTACAATTACATTATGTACAAACCTTTATTAATTGATCTTTTCACACGATTTCCTTGTTTATATGTATAACACTTTTAACAAATAAATAGAATATTGAATCCCACCCAAACAAAAGTCTCCCTCAATATCTTATTTTACACAACAATTATTTCAAAGCCATCTCACGTAGTGACAAATTCACGAATCCATTAATCACATAGATATAAAACCATTTTGTCGATTGTTTGTTTGTTTGTCACACCCACTCGCAAATCTATCAATAACAATAGTGAAGAAAAATTGTTGTATAAATGGATTTTTATATAAACAAATTGATGTTGAAATTTTTTTTGATGACTTGTTTCTATCTATAGAAATTGCTTTTAGAAAGAAATTGACTTTGTTATTGTGAGAGCGTAGAACTGAGGAACCTGGGTTCGATTCCCGGTAGGAGCTAAATATCTCGGTCTGGTAGAAAGGCTGATCACCTACTACAATAAATAAAAAAAAATATTTGTCAAACAGATGTAGCTTTTTTTAAATTGTCGTCATTAAACTTTCATTAATTATTGATTTAAAATTTCAATTATTTTCTTTAATTAATTCATTTTTGCTTATTAACTTCAATTTGAATAAGTATTATCACGTATTATTACGAAGTAGTTATTAGGAATTATTACGTTTTATTAATTATTATGAATTATTAATTACGAATTAGGTATTACGAATTATTAGTACTATGATGTATATCTATTCTATGGTATTAGTAATTTTTCATAACATCACATAATTATTCATAAAACGAAAATAAATAGCCCATTACCTAATCTATTGTCCGGTTAAAATATTACCGAGTTCATTACAAAATCACAATAGTATCACAACAAGTGTATTTTATCGAGTGATCTAATTCGAGATCTATCGATCAATCGATGATTAATGATCCACAGGCTTGGTGAAAGTTTTGACCGTGAACCTGGTTTTTGGGATTTTGATTATCTGTATTATGATAAGATGACAAAATATAACTGGTTTTGAACCAAAATATTATATAATTCTTCATGTTTTTATACATGTTCTCTTACAGATAGAAATTCTTAATAGTTTCTAAGCCTCTGATTCTGCCCTGAATGGTAGAATAGGTAACATTAGAAAATTCCAGAAAAAAATTCACGAGGCGTGAAGTTCGGCGGGTTAATTAGTTTGGTGTTTAAATAATTCGCATGCAAATTATAATTTATGTACTTACGTATATTCAAAATGTGACCTGTATGACGTATTACTATAAAGTGTGAATTTATATAGCTTAGTAGAAATAACTATGTAATATGTTAGTAGGGAAGTGTCACTTTATTACACCAAGAAATAACTAAAGCAATTTTTATACACAGGTTATTTTTTAATATTAGCGGTCTCTATAATTTTATGCTACTTATACTTTGTTTTTTTTAGAATCTATTTCTATCTGTACGTATTTTTTTACTTACTCTGGTAAATTCAATGTAGAATATCAGGGGCCGTACCTTTTATTTCCAGTCAGTTTACGCCATAATTTACCATATAATACCATAATTAACCATGGCTGGTTATTGCGATCATTATGTGAATTTGCCAGTAAGTTCAATTCACGGCGTAATCTGTCTGGAAATAAGAGGTCATAATACGGCCCCAGGTACAAATATTTTTGGTGTAATAATTTATATAATTAAACAACTCCTAACAAAAATTAAAAAGAAAGTTTAACACCAATAAATATCAAATGACATATCACCCATATAATTATAGTTGTCTATACTGTAATCTAACACGGATAATCTGTGGGCAATCACCATTACACGGTGTTATGATTTAATTAAGCTATTTCGGGGATCTGTAGTTATGTTTGAAATTATTCGGGATAAGATATGGATGTAAGCGAAGCGGGAATGGATTTTACTAAAACATCGTTAGGATTTTTCTTAATTAATGCAACAAATAGCTGCAGCATACAGTCATAACATATTGCATATTTATTCTAAAAATGTATACAATATAGTAGGTACGTAAGTATTAAATAAAATATTACCCTTTGACCTCTCTAACATAACATGCTCTACAATATGTTGTGGATTCCAATTGTTAAATCTAATAACTCCTTAAAGCTTTAAAAATATGTATCAATTATGAATTTATGTTAACAAATCTGTCTCCATCGGGAATCTAACTTAGGACCTCTGCGTTCATCACACCAATGAGTCAACTATTATGTACTTCTACTATTGTGTAGCTATAAATATAATTTGTATTTGAAATTCGCTCCCGCTCCCGCTTCCGCGTACCTTAGACCTCTACACCAAGTACTAAAAGTTTATGACACGACTTCCGACAAATGTTACGTCACTTGTTGATGTTTATGTAACAGGTTCAGTGTTGGGTTTTGTCGCTCATCGATGGCATAGAGTTGAGAGCGTTTTAATACACTGATCTTGTAATGCAAAAACTAATGGGACAGTTGTTGAAAATTATTTGATAATAATTAAAGGATATAATAGATTGTGCAGATCTACCAAATATACACATTTGTACCTAGTACTTTTATTGTTTCATGCTTTCAATGCAAAACTTTTAAACTGCTGCAGTTAATAACAACAAAAATATTTTCAATCATAAAAATATTCAGTCAAAAACGCTTTATGTAATTATTAAAAATATTTCATGAATATTTAGATATTTTAAAGTTCTTACATAAAAAAATAGGAGCTTTAGCAAGCTTTTTTATATAATATACATCAATGTTTAAATCTTTTCATATTCATGCCTTCAACAAATTCTAAGCACGCAAACCAAAGTAATCAAGTAAGTCAACAGCCGATTCAAAGACCAAAACAATAAATTATCATCAATGAAATTCAATTAATTACAGTCTGTGCATATTATCAACAGTAATCAGTACAATTGTTTAAATTAAAGCATCCAGGCCAAGGATTTAATAATACCGAAAATGATTGACGCGACACTGCTCGAATTACAACACCAATTGGTTTAGATTTTTTAATGAAGTGCAAAAAAAGTTGTCTTTTTTATTTTTAGTCTGGAAGAGATCGTTTAGTAGCGATAAGTCTGTCATTCGTTATGTGTTTTTTGTGGTGATGATCGCTTTGGCGAACCAACAGCTCTAGTTGCTTGAAAGAAATAGCTCACATGCGATAAAGCCGCCTTTGTACATTTCTATTATAAGTAGCTATCTCAACCATGTAACAAACTATATTTCTATATGAAGAGTATTCATTCATTTATTATGTTGTCCGCTCTACCATAAACATATTTTAATCTGTTTCCGAACAACGAAAGTGAATAAAGTTTTATCAGCTTTCTGTCCGCAGTTTCACCCACGTTGTCTAAAACTTAACAAATTCTACACTATTATATTCCTTGAGAACCATGCTATTCATTTTTTATACAAAATGAAAATCGGTGCAGAAGTTTTCGAAAGCATTACAATGGCTATTTACTTATTCACTTTTAATGCATGTATAGGTATGTATTGATTATGTACTTATGAACGTTTATATTCTTTTTATGTAATGAATTACTTACATTTGCGTACTGAAACCCGCAGGCATCCATGCAGAGGTAGAGACAAGTGGACACCCCCTGGATCGTCAGGAGGCCGACCTTCAACGTCGCACGTTGAAGTATCGCTGTAACAAATACTATGGGTTAGATTTACTGTATAATAATATATGTTGAGGCTATATGGTATGTAGTTTGTCGGATGTAGTATGCATTTTGTATAAGTTTTTAATGAATAAATTTCATGTTCTAAATAATTATAGATGACAAATTCTTTGATTGTTAAGTAAATAGGATTATAAATAGGTAAAATTACTATACTCAAAACAAAATATCATTGCCTTTTTGTAACGGTGCATTTACATTGAGCGAATGCTCATTCTAAGCCCACTATGTCAAATTATTTTAGTGTAAACAGGCGTAGAGCATTCTTTCGTTGTTCTTAGTGCGTTTAAAAATATTCTATGTTCTAATACTGAACAACACTGAATACGAGCTTTCGTTAACACTAAAAGATCGCGAAAGAACTTGCTCTGCACGTAATATAGTGTGTATGTATCTCGTATATAGTAATGCCGTTTTTCATTTAGATTTAAAGCACTTAACTGAAGTTTATGTTTTTGTTGTAGTTATCATAAATTATTCATAATATGATGAAGCCTTCCAACTTAGACCCTATAAATTTAAAATTGGGATCTTGCTTATTGTTATCTAGACTATCTAGTTATCTATGAATCTTCAATCTTAACTTTTTTTTTTCAATTGTTACAGGGAAATTTCGACGCAAGATTGAAGATATCATCACTTAGTCACAATAAGTCTGAAGTACTATGATGGACCGCCTCCTTGGTACAGTGGTTGGCGCGTGAGCGTAGAACCAAGAGGTCCTGGGTTCGATTGCTAGTGGAGACGAAGATAAAAAGAAAATGTCTCGGTCTGGTAGGACAGAGAAGGCTGATCACCTACTGGTCCCTAAAGAAAATTGATCAGTGAAACAGATGCATAATGCATCTGCCCCTTACCCCACTAGGGGACATGGGACTTCACTATGATGGCCTCACAGCAAAACATCATATACCACCTTTATCACCATAATTTGCATTAATTCTCCATAGATGGCGCTATTCACAATACAATATAAACGAATACAGATAAAACAACAAATACCTCGTTATGCCTTATACAGTTTTCCTGGATTTGCCTTCACTTGTTATTAGCGTAAAATATGTTTGTCCCAGATAAATATTATCACCTGATACTGGATATCGTATTCCGTGCAATTTACCTAACGCAATTTACCTTTTTTGGTGGTTTCGGTGTAAGTTTATTGTTTGTTTGTTTTGTTTCAAGAATCTATGTCTTTTTAATCAATAGAATTAAGAAGAATTAAGAAGGGAATATATCAAGACGTGTATCTACAGAAATACTAACTCTATGAATATAGAGGTAATAATTATATTTTTAATCTAAACCTCTATTATGGACAATTTTATTACAGTTTAACAATATCAGTTATTAAAGTATAAAAATCAATTGTTTTTTTTTTAATTTTTCTATTTTCAGTGTACACTCGAACATAAATAAAACATTGAATCATCTTTATGTTAGTTAACTAGTAGATAGGAAATAAAACTTCACAGGACATTATTTTAAATAATTTAATTATTTATACCACGTTTGACCATTGATTTTACGAAGCATTCTTCTACCATCTTATTTTAATACATAAATTACATATTACATAAACATATTAATTAATATTAATATTATTTTACATCTTATCTATTGTCTTTAAATTCACAAGCCGCAAGAAATCAATCAAACAATAAATTTCAACAAGAACCATACTTATCAAATATCAATTCTTCAACCAAGGATACAAGTAACCCGCCTGAAGCGATCACGGACTAATGCTTGAAGACATCAATATTTTACAGGTAATCGCAAATGACCGTTATTAGATAGCCTAATGCGACAAGCTAGGCACCTTATGTATGAGGTTATAGACTAAACGAGGCCTATCTTTTACTTCCTAGAGACGATCGAAGAAGCTCTATTAAATATGTATCTATCTATATATATACTGTTATAAAGCTGAAGAGTTTGTTTGTTTGAATGATAATCTTAAGAACCATGTGGTTCGATTTGAAAAATTAATTCACTATTTTTTCTAGTATTTGATTTTACGCGAGTATAATTTAGAAATTAAAGACTTTTTAACGGATTTTAAACGCGATTTATTCATTATATTATTTTCCCGACGTTTCGAACACAGCGAGCGTGGTCACGGGGAGACATTATAATAATAAAATAAATAGTAAATAAATTCAGTAAATTTTCTTAAGGGGGGGGAGGGGGGAGTAAATTAATTCACTGGAAAATAGTCCCATTTTTCTTGGTTATTTATCATCACGCTATAAATGAGCGGAGCAAAGCGGATAAAACCGCGGGGTACAGCTAGTTCTTATATAAAAGTTAATATTTATGATCATTGCTTTTTAGAATTCATTTGTCATCAGACCATTATATTCTTTGAAAATTAACATTGTACATTTTAAGTAAAAACAAAAAACTATACAAGTACGACATAGAGCAAATATCATATTAAAACAATATTAATAATAATACACTGCAAATCCCTACGTCTCTTTTTTTTCCACCGATCCTTCACATTTCAGCTATAATTACAGATCCATAGAAAAAACTATTAAAATCACGTCTAGATGCAAAAATAGACCAATAGAAGATAGATGGCGCTAGTTATGCGTGTAATTGGTTCAGTCACGCGACGACCACACACGGGGACGGACGTGTTCTCTAATTGTTGTTATTTAACTAATTAACGCAATCAATGTCCGTTTGATGTGTGAATATCACCTTTTTGTCGCAATTAGTTTAATATATGTCTACGTCTAGCACTAATGTCTGTATTAGATGCTAGGAAATAACACGTTTTTGGATGGAAACTTTTAATTAAATAGTATTAAAATGTTCACTAGACGCTATAATTTGCTAGATAATAGATATGCGAATTTGAAAAAATTATGGTTATGTCTATTTATTATTACATGCTCTATCGTAGCTTATGACGTCATAATATTTTATTAAAGACTACAGAGTAAAAAACAAAGACCCTTTCCGCTGTCTCTATGTAATTTTTATGCTAAGACCCTTAGAACTATGCAACAGATTTTAATGTAAGCTTTTTTAATAGATAATAAAGAGGAAGTATATTATATGTAACACTAGTTTTTCGCCCGCGGCTTCGCCCAAGTTTTCAAAGAAAAGCCCGCATTGCTCCCGTTAAAATATGATACATAATGATAATGTACCTAATTATGACAAGCAACGTTTAACAGCCACCGGATTTATCAAAAAACATGAATCATGAGACATTTAGAAATCTATAATCTATTACTGATAAAGTACCGGCTAATGAAATTATGAAGAGACAAGGTGTATAAATAATAATTATGGTGAAAGCTGCAGGTAGCTGTCAAAATCGGGTTTGACCAAGCGTTGACCAAGCGATATGGTTTGATAGGACTGTGTCGACAAATTAATGAAAGTTTGTGAAAGAGTCGGTTTTAGACGGAATTTTAAGTTACGATAAGTAGAATCATATATTTTAATCATATTCGTACCGCGGATTCCTGGGTTCGATTCCCGATAGTGATGAAGAAAATAAAATATCTCGGTCTGGCAGGAGTCAGGACACAGAAGGCTGATCACCTTGACTCTAAAGTAAATCGATCAGTGAAACAGACGTGTGCATAATTTATCTGCCCCTTACCACCTGCAGTCTGCACCTTAGAAAAAAAAGCAATAATAAGCAATAATAATTTAGCTTAATTTCGCATTAAATTAAATTGAAATCTAGGTTCACTATTAAAACAGTAATATGTATTAGATATTTATTTCAACGTACTTTTACTTACAATTATTACGGAACAAACAATCCCCAAATATATAAAAATTCAATTTGCTCCACATTACATAAAATATTTATCAAGGCGTGTCTCCCCGTGTCAACGAGGATTTGTTATTGTATCAACATTCGACACAATTGTAGGAAATCCGCTGTATTTGACACACTTTGACACAATTAATTGTTACATTGTTGCACTCGGTTCCAGTTAATGTCTAACGTTAGTATGTATGTCAATATATCAATGTATGTGCGCCGGTTTTAGTAAACAGGGGTTTAACCCAGGATAGAATGTACCTAATATAAATAAATCGGCAGCATTGCAGTTGCAATTGTTCTTGTAATAACTTTTTATCTCTCTTACATTCTCATCTTTTTTGTTGTTACGTAACGTAACATTTTATTTATTTAACGGTTTCAGCTGTAAATACCACGTAGATATGAAATACCGTCAGCATAAGTATAAATGTAGAGTCAGGTATAAAATATAAAGTCTTGTTTTAAATTACGCGGTGTGCGGCGGCTAAAATACAAGTTAAAAACATCAGTCATTATCTAAGTATGCTACTCTTTACTCTAAACTCAAGATTCGCAATCACTACCTCAAATTATTCATAGTTAACTTTATTTATAATTCACAAATTATTCATAAACTACTATCAATACAGATCTCTACAAAAAAATTTAAAAGACTATTGTCAATGCGTAAGTAAAAATTCTTACACTCAATAAAACCGAAAATAGTTAGCTGAAGCTGTAAGCGTGAGGTCATCGTTCGGCCTTGTTAGCAATTTCGCGGGTGTGACGTCACACGCGGCAACGTGCGCCCGCGCACGTAGGTACTAGTGACGTTCCTAGTTATCGATAAATGAGTAACGTGACTGAGATGATGCGGAAGTGATCTGTGTAAATAGATTTTTTGTATGTTAATGGAATGGTACCTACAGTAATTGATTGATTTTTTAACTGTATATTAGGCTAAAAATAGGTACAAAGATTCTAAACAAAGTGCGATGGATTGTTATTTTTTAAATAGGTACAATGCCTGTGCATAGTGTGATTGTTTTGTTTTAGTGAGAGCGGATATAGAAAATATGAAATTATCAGATAATTAATGCATTTAATCATCTCTTTGTTCGATTTTCTTCCACTGTTCGAACCCGGATGTATCCCTGTTGACGTACAGCATGAATTTTTACAAGGAGGCTTTTTTATAATGTAGAGTTATTATCTATTTGCATGATATTTTATTTATTTCATAATTACAAAAGACACTATTCTAAAGAACACATTTGCTGAATTATATTACTAAGAAAGTCAAGTTAATTTGACTTCTTAGCTATTAATTGATATTCAAATAAACTGATTAATAGTAGCCAAAAAAGCATTACACTTTTTAATACTATGTACTTCTATAATATAATAACTAAATAATTTCTCAATTTGTATGTAAATTTTTAATCTAATTAATGAGTTTTTGGCCATCTTACGTAACGCGTCAGACACCAGTGATTCATGGACCAATAAAACGCTAGTATAATTTATGTACACATTTATGTCTTTGTGTAAAGTTCATCGATCTAAATGAGTGCCAATTGTTTATAGACATAGGAATGATAAAAAGACTGTTTTACAGTTGTGATTCATTTTGGTATAAAAAGTTAACAAATGCTGCTTACTTACAACCAAATACTAAGAATATGAATATTCCGTAGGCCGTCTAAACTGTAGTAGAGATAAACTACGATAACATGGCGCGCCCCTCCAAATTACTGTTTCAATGTGTGTAGTGAAATATAAATAATTTTTATTATTATATTATATTATTATATTATTTATTATGAATTTCACAAATACTTTCAAACGTTTTGAATTTTGGAGGGGCGCGCCATGTTATCGTAGTTTATCTCTAATAACTTTATATGTACATATTTTGTTTTGAAGTGAAACTTCTTTAGGCGCGTTGAGAGTAAAATTTCGTCATGGTAACACCGTCACGTCATGGAGTAAGGCGACAAACCTTTGAATCTTGCCAAAGAAGTTTCACTTCTGACACGTGTGCTCGGCACATACAATCTTTTTTCAGTTCGAACAACACTGAAAAGCTTTCTTCTCGTCGTTTATCTGGCTACAGGAAGTGAACGAAATGTGTGACCTACATGTACAGAATTTTTTATAGATATCAAATAACATGACAGTAATTAGTAATTATCAAATAACATAACAGTTATTATTAAGATTCTGAGTTTTGTATTGCAACGTAAAAAGGGATAATAGATTTGTTTCTTTTTGTACGCAATAATTATAAGAATTAAAACACTCTCGATGACATCTCTTGATATATTAAGTTTTAAAAATTAAAAATTACGTTTCAGGTTGAAACATACATTTTATTATTAAATTAGAAGTATATGAGTGTTTTACATAATAATGTTTGAGAATAGATTAGAAATAATGCGAATTGTAAATCATAATATGTATATGTTATTTATACACTTACTAGCTTTCCGCCCGCGGCTTCGCCCGCGTTTTCAAAGAAAAATCTGTTCCTGTAGGATTTCCGGGATAAAACCTATCCTATGTCCTTTCTGGGTATCAAAATATTTCATGCAAATTGGTTCAGTAGTTAAGGCGTGATGGAGTAACAGACAGACAGACAGAGTTACTTTCGCATTTATAATATTAGTATGGATGCATAGGTTTATCAGTTATGAATAACATAATATAAAATGTAACCTTATGATAAGTATTAGTTGGTAAATAGATTATAATTTTAATGAATTAAATTGTGCTTTCTTATATATGATGTCTTTTATTTAATAAAGTAACCTAAGAAGTAACCTATCCATACTATAATATTATAAATGCGAAAGTAACTCTGTCTGTCTGTCTGTTACTCAATCACGCATAACCTACTGAACCAATTTTCATGAAATTTGGTATGGAGATATTTTGATACCCGAGAAAGGACATAGGATAGGTTTTATCCCGGAAATCCTACGGGAACTGGTTTTTCTCTGAAAACGCGGGCGAAGCGGCCGCGGCGGGCGGAATGCTAGTAATAATATTATAAATGCGAAAGTAACTCTCGTCTGTCTGTCTGTTACTCAATCACGCCTAAACTACAAATATGAAATTTGGTATGGAGATATTTTGATACCCGAGAAAGGACATAGGCTACTTTTAATCCCGGGAAAATGACGCAATCCCGGAAATCCTTCGGGAACGGGAACTATGCGGGTTTTTCTTTGACTGCGCGGGCAAAGCCGCGGGTGGAAACGTTGTATAATAATATTATGTTAGAGCTTAAAATAGAATATGTAAATACGAATAAAAAAGGAGTGCATCATTATATTATGCATATCATCCTACCTATAAGTATTATAGATGCGAAAGTTGCTCAACCGATTTTCATGAAAATTGGCACACGCATATATAGAGGGTAACTTGGATTAACACATAGGTTTTATCCACAGATTTTATCCTATTAATATTTCTAAAATATAAAAAATTGTTTTATTTATAAGAATATATTCATTTTATGCACTACAATTTTATTCTGTGGCATTACACGCTTTTATCATTAGACAAAACAAAACTATTTTTACAAATCCATTGAATTGAGGAAAGAGTAAGATTTTATAGCGACAGCAATATTTTATTTACACTATCAAATCGTATACTATTTTCCATCTATTTTCAGAGGCATTTTGAAGTCGTATAATTTTTTTAGAGTTCTTTTATTACAAGTTGTAGAGTTGTTAACGCTTTCAGCGCCTCTGGTATAAAACAAGATTATAAAATCATTTCTTTATTTGATCTGTATAAAAATATGCAGGTGTATATGTATTTTATGATTGTTCAGTCTATTCTGTTCCTAGTGTAATAGTTACTTCTATGGGTTTTTGTATCTGTGATTTTGGCCATTTTTGTTGGCAAAGAGCGGGTTGGTAGATACGATTTAAGATCTTTTCATTGCGTTTTCTTACAGTAAAATTGTGTACTAATGCAGTTAGTGATGATATTAATAGACAAATATTAATATTCTTACTGCTATTGCAGTAGTGGCGATATTAATGATATGCTCAAATGTAAGTACAAATATTATACGTGCGATTCAGTAAAAATCTAACAGTTTAAAATTTCGCATTTATTATATTGAATTAAAGTTTATCTGCAATAAATTAATGTAATGTATTGTACAAACAATATTTATACAATAGTTTGTGTAAAGTTTGGACGTGCGAAGTCAGAGCAACTAGCTAGTATAGTCAATAGTGTGTCAAAGTGGCATGCTCATTGCTCATGTAGAAATAGATTTTATGTTTCATTTTATGCCCCTTTTATAATCCTTGCTATTGAAATAAATCTGTTATTTTAAGTTTAAGATATTTATCTATGATTGGACTATTCAAATGTTTTGATGCGTAGAAAGATATAATTTTATTTTTATAGGGGAGATTTATACTGAGATACCCAAGATGTTTAACGATGTCGAAATATAGATCTGTGAAATTTGTGTGCTTTTTCGTTAGTTTGAAAATAACTTAGTAGAAATTATTTTGAAAATATAAAGAGCATCTGTATGTCACAAGATATTACAGTTTATTATGTTATCATGCAAATAGGGCTGTGCCTTTCAATTAATTAAGAAAAAGAAACTCTTTCTCTGTTACTGAATAACGTTGGAATAACGACATTTAATTTTATGAAAACTTTTTTGTTTGGTTATGACGTTATGAGGTACTTATGTGTGTATTATCAATTATGTATACTAAAAATGAAGGTCGATTATTATTTATAGTTGTTTGCCGTTATAAGACCTTTTTATTCAGCAACAAAATTACATTCAATACATTTAGATTACAGTAAAAGAACCGCCTTTTCCCAAGTCTGTTTAAACCGTCGCTTAGCAACCTTAGACCAGTTAGATTCGTTCTAAACATGACGAATTGTATACCAAATCGCAATTTCTTGGGAGAATCTTGTCAGCTTTCAATTGGTTGATGTCTAGTTTCTGGAACTGGTAATTGATTGGTGCGGTAAAATAGAGCGGGAAAATGGTTAAAAGTTTCTTATATTATAAGATTTTTAAATAGAGCGTAAAAAGAGTGGTATAATTGATTATTGAGTTGTATTCTAAGAAGAATATAAATGAAATTAAAAGCGTAACAATTAATTGTAACGTATGTTAATTGTATTGTTTTAGTTCTGATGTTTTTTTTAATCAATTTGCAATGAGCATAGACAACGGATCTGTGGTCAGTTTTTAAAAAAGCGTTAAAACGACCTGTTAAATAATAGAATAAAATATCTCCATATAAAACTATACAAATAAGTGTATTTTAAATTTAAATTTACTAGAACAAAAACAACAGATTTTTACGCCAACAATTTTAAAAAATCTTAAAAAAACTATCGACACACCACATCACTATTAATGTCAATTAAAATACCCAATATTATAACCAGTGCAAAATCTCAAAGTATCAATGATCGAAAAACGACTTGAGTTCAAAGCTAATGGCTTGACCCGGAGTCGCTTGATAAGTAATCCACTTTGGTGGTATTTTATTATATGTTGATTAGGTGTCGTGCAAATTTTTTTCCGCGTTAATTTTTAAAGGCTAAGTAGGTAGTTGATAGTTGATTACTTTTTTTATAATAGTTTACAGGATATTTCCTCGAAAGCAATGAAGTTTAGTGCATGTTATGTTAAAATAAAATAAGTTATCATTATAACTTATGAACGGCTGAACAGATTTTAATGACCTGTAAGTTTCTTAGATTTAAGTCCCCGCTTAAATTAGGGTGAACAACTGTTTACCCTTATTCATTTATTTGAATGTTAGAAAAGCTTACAAAAAATATGTAAAAGGACGGAGTCGGGGCGAGCAGCTAGTGCTAGTCTATCAATATATTCAGTTAAATTGCAATATTAGATATAGGTACTATCTTAAAACCTAAGTCACACAAACAACGTTTAAAACAGAAACCTACTTCTAAATAAAGAGGTGTCGCTACTATTTAGTTCAGTCACCTTTGATATAAAGCTATTTCATTCAAGCTATCTGGTATGGCAGTAAAATTTGTTTTTTATTCATGTATCGCCCGTTTATGGGAGCAACGCGCGCGCCGCTCAATGTATGGGAGCAGGGACGGAGTGGCTATGGAATTGAAGCCCAAGGAACATTTAGGGGCACTATTTTAATATGTACTATCACTATAAAAATAAAAATAAATAAAAATCGTTTATTTAGAACAATACATACAAACAAAAACAATTTAGACACGACGATCGCCTCAACTAGGAAGATACCTGTGCTAGAGACGATCGACGCCTTCCTCTCCAGACTTAGCCAGTATTGTTAATTTAACTTATATACTATTACATAAATTTATAAAATAGAAAATAGAACTATATACTAAAACAAAGCCGCTGCCCGCTGTATGTACATACTTACATTGTATGCTGTATGCTTACATTTTTAAAACAACGAACGAATTTTGTTGCGGTTGTTAAAAAGATAGTGACTCTAGAAGAAGTTTAAAATGAACATAAGATGCACAATAGCACCTACTATATCATAAGATGGTCTTAAAATAATAATTACAGTTTTGTATTCTTGGTAAGATTTATTTTTGCGTGGAAAGGTTTTATATTAAGCCATGCTGAATTTTAATCGAATTTGTTCAGATATTTTTCTAAATAGAAATACAAACTTAAAAGGTTTTTATTAATGGCATAAAATGAATGCATATGTTTGCTTAAAAGATGAGAATTTATAAAGACCAGTAAGACGAACAAATTCTAGAATATTTTTATTCATGGCCTCCGGCATTACGTGTTTAGGGCCTCAAAACATAAGCTACTAGTTGTAGTCAATGATTCCATTAACGATCTTAGCATACTTATAGCGTTTTGTAATTACATTATTAATTCTGTGAGAAAATTATTAGGCTACTCGTTTATTTCATATTTAACTCGTTTTTAATATAATCGCTTATCATTTTTGTTATCCTTAATGTTTAAGGGCCGATTTTTCAATGCTTGGATAAAACTTATCCGTCCAATAAAGTATTACATGATAATATTAAAATGTCACGTAAACTGTCAAATACGGGCAATTAGAATACGTTTTTAAAATTGTAGTTTTATACATTATTCGACGAATAAGTTTTATCCAAGCATTGAAAAATCGGCCCTAAATGACGTTAATAGTGTTATTAATTGTTACGTAAGACGATTTCGTTTTCATAGCAGAAATATATATAAATAATTCCTAATAAAATGTTATGTTTTCCTACATTTATTTATCATAACAGTGAGAGTTTTACGAAAATAAGCGAGCCAATAAGCGACTCTACTAAAATTGTCGAAAAAAAAAACAAGAAAGACAACTCGATATTGTAATAATTGTTTTTAGACCATTATTAGATTTATAATAGGAATGTGAAAATATAGACTACCTGCTTATAGTGTTTAATGAAATATAACGTTAATAATCTAGATTGAATCTAAAAGGAAAGTAATTAAATTAAACAGGTTTTATCAAATGGGGCATGAACATGGGGCGTGGAACTTATTTTACACCTATTAATTAGATATTTTTACTTCTAGTTAAGTTCAGCCTTCTGAACTAATAAGACTCTATTCAATAAGTATTATAATTATTGTTACACTAGCTTTCGCATTTATAATATTAGTAGGATGCGAAAGTTTGTGAGGATGTGTGTGTGTTTGTTACTCTTTCACGCAAATACTACTGAACCGATTACAATGAAATTTAGCACACATATAGAGGGTAACTTGGATTAGCACATAGGATAGGTTTTATCCCGGAAATCCCACGGGAACGGGAACTATGCGGATTTTTCTTTGAAAACGCGGGCGATGCCGCGGGCGGAAAGTTAGTTTAGTAGGATTTTTACTGTGCAAGGAGTTGAATTTACCTTTGACATTACATATCGCCTTTGCGTATTAATAATTGTTGTTGATAGAGTGTATATTTACATTAATTAGTTAATTTATTTCCTGACGTATATTTTATACAGGTAATGTATGTTTTTCAAATTTCAAATGCCTACGAAAACCTTGAAATTGAAAAACTATTTATAAGTATATTAAATAAATTAGAATCCATACTGAACTCACTGAAGTCCATCCCTGTATTTAGTTAAGTTATAATAATTAAATAAGTATGTATGTAGTAGATATATAATCACGCCTGTATGTGCTCTTCTCATCAAAACCATGTTCTCTCGTTTTATAGGACTTAAACCTAATTTGATACGACATATCTAACGACAGTATGTAAACCTTATTGCTATTAAACCATTATCTCTAAATTTGTTTATTTGTAACTCTTAACCTCAGTGCTTGAAAGTCGTAAAATTGTTACATTTTATAGTGTTAGTTATTTACTACAGATATTATCTGTGGTGCTTTGTAATGTTTTTTTAATTTTGATACTATGTCACTTTGAGCTTATAGATTTGCCGCCAACTTCAAGAACAATATAATTAATATAATAATGCTATTTTTTCTAAAGTAAGAAAGTTATTTTAATTTTTAATTATTTTTGCAACAGTATGAATTATAAGTATAGGTAGTAGATACTAATATGCATCAAGAAACAAAATAAATATCGATTGAATTCCCGCCAAAACATATGTAACGTTTGACATACCACAGATTATCAATACCTATAAAAATACACTCGAAAATTTCGCAAGGCATGCTTTTTAAACAGTCCCTTTTAAACTTCCCACTGTAGTCGAAAAAAAAGTTGCCAAAGTGTTAAAGTCATTTGGTATTATATCAATCACAGTGTTAAGGGTCGGCGTGTCCAATTAATATTTGACATTGTTGACAGTTAGTTGACATACGACGGAATAATTTGACAGCGGACCCCCCATGCGGAGGTGACACGCGTTTGTCATGCTTGCTAATTTTTAATTTAATTTTCTTTTACAGTGAGCACAGATTCGTAAAAGTGACAGCTTTGTATTTTGGCGGGAAAAGAAAATGTTTTTGTAGTGAAGCTTCTTTAGGCGCGTTGCGAGTAAAATTTCAAGGTTTCGTCATGGCGACGATTGTGGTATCTTTGAATATTGCTAAAGAACTTTCAGTTCTTCACTTTTTTTTAATAACATTTCTGTTTGGAAATGAATAGAGTAATATAAAATGAAGCGAATGATAGATTGTAAAAAATGTACGCAGAGATGGAATAGAGATGACGGCATCGATACACGAAATGTTACGAAAAAAAAAACAACGATATACACATTTATTTTTACTATTTTACTCACACTGTTTATCATTCCACCCAAAAGAATATACTAAAATAAGATACCACGAAAACTAAACAACACCGCTCTTATTTTATTTTCGATATCTAAAATTAATTCCATTTTTGCATGTCACTGATTTATAAATTAAAATCCAATATTGTGCATTGACATTTCAATAAGTTATTATTGTATGATGGCAACCTTTCTTAACTCAATTTAATATTTGCGACTGGCAACTTGTCAGGTTCAATAAAGACATAAATCGGGCTGCACGGGGGCTGACTTAAAGGGTTTTATTAATATCTCTACAAATAAAATGTATTGCTTCTTTGGTGATATCATTAAATCAGTATATAAGGCAAACATAGGATGTATATCCCGTTATGTAACTCTGACCAGAACCTTATTTGTTATGTTGTAGAGGCAATGTATAGTTATATTACTTACATCATTTATAGATAGAGATAAATTATTATCGATTGATATGATAGATTTATATTAGAGAGGAGAGACCGAAAATCTAGGTAATATTTTCGGTTGAAGCTCTGAAGATTTTTTTTAAATAAACGTTAAGAAACTCAGTATAACTACGCCTAGGCGAAAATAAATTATTGTAACTTTCTGATACGCTATTTTATGAAATTATTTAAATGGCTTTGTGATATCTCAAATCATTGCATCTCAATCGATATTATATAGAAATCATCTTAACGAAGATTGACTGATCAAAATAGCAATTCATTTTGCATCTGGTATTTTGTTTACTGTTTTACCGCAATAATTCCCTTCGTCATCGCTTCGTTTTCCGTATTAGAAAGTTAACAAAATATTAATTGAATTAAATAATTTCTCTATATATTAATTACTAGCGACCCGCCCCGGCTTCGCACGGGTGCAATGCTGATCATATTACACTACAGAAAAATTGTGAACGTTGTATAGGTATAAAAATATAGCGGCCCGCTCCGGCATCGCACGGGTATAAAACACATAGCCGGGCGGCCGCAAACGCTACGTCCCGCAATTTTTAAATCTGTAATATCTTCGAAAATATTCACTTAAATTATACGGTGTAAAGGGCCATATAGATCTATATTAAATGAACAATGTATCCATGGTATTTAATTGGTTAAGGATTAATGCTGTATTGGTTGAAATCGCTTCGAAAATTAGCCATTATTTGTTGTAAAAAGTAAATGACAAAAAAAAGTTATTGTGGGTTATCCATAAGAGATAGACATATACCATCGCGGACTTTTCTGTAGACCTTTTCAATGTGTATAATACTTAGTACATTATTTTGATAAAACTCGTAGGGTTCAGCCTGCGTTTGCAATGTAAGCGGAATAAATGTAATTTTTTACGACATCACATTAGAAACCTCAAAAATAACAGTACTTCTCCACTACTTAATGGATCTTATTATACATATAAACCTTCCTCTTGAATCACTCTATCTATTAAAAAAAACCGCATCAAAATCCGTTGCGTAGTTTCAAAGATTTAAGCGTACAAAGGGACATAGGGACATAGGGACATAGGGACAGGGAAAGCGACTTTGTTTTATACTATGTAGTGATAGTGATATTTATAAACTAATTATTAAACACTTGACCGTAATTTGAAGCTTACTTCATTGGAGAAGGTACCTAGCTTTTTCCGCCTATTTTGCCCTCTCTTTCCGTTGTATATATGCTATCTCTCTCGCACACCTCTCCACCAGGTGGCGGGGCGCACGATAATGTGCGGGCGCTGGATGTTTTTTCATTGGCGTCTAGCTTCCGCCGCGAGAAGGTTGTCTACAAGACTACAACCTTGGTGCTATTAAGTATTGCTTAAAGCAAGTGCTAAAAGTGTTAAAAAGTGTATCCCGTCGGATCGGTACAGTGAGTTATTTTTACATCTATTCAAATAATATTTTACTTAAAAATGAGTAAAAATCTTTAAAGTCAACGGTATAATCGTTGGACTTTATTTAAAATGCTGAGGTTTTTAATGAATCCTTCAGCAATAGTTTATTTTTCAATATGCTTAAATACTTAATAGCATGAATAAAGATATTTAAAATTAACGATACAACCGTTACATTTTACTTGAAATAGTAACTTTTCTTTTGAAATATTTCATTATGCAATATGTACTAATTAATATTTGAATTTTTAATACTGTGAGTAAAGCTATTTTAACGGTGTTACCGTTCGGCTTTACTCGAATCGTTAATATTACTTTTGTGATTATTTGATATTACTAGATATATCAAATACCCTCTCTTGTATATAGATATTTTTAATTATTTATGTCATTTTTAATAATGTGTTTTTATTACAAGGTTACAAGTGAATTTTTCTTGGAAAAATTACAATTAATACCTACTTAGTATGGATATGAGCCAACTCAAAGCTTTACAGGCATACAATCCATTGCTACGACTTTATTACATTGTCGTTATCGCTAGGAACCGTTCGGAATTCCTATAATAGTTTATTACTAAAAATTATCGAACGAGATGAGTCAGCTCCAAGAAGTCACGAGTCACGACATGTCAGAACATGTTGTGATATTATTTTATAAATCGTACGGGAGTTACCGCTCAACTGAATAATGATGGATTCGCTCATGTATAGTAGATACGTACCATGAATGTACCACACATTCAAAACTATCCGTAGTCTATACGTGTCCTTTTATGAGTATTATTCTGATCCGTTTTTATGTGAAAATAGACATATTACACACGGCTAATTTGATTGAAAATTACGTTTCCTATGTTTCAAATGATGCAACTTTTTTGTTTAAACGAGTAAGTACCAAAATTTTACAATTAAATTC
The DNA here is from genome assembly GCF_061535395.1 of Colias eurytheme. NCBI lineage: Eukaryota > Metazoa > Arthropoda > Insecta > Lepidoptera > Pieridae > Colias > Colias eurytheme. Next base: position 1,900,099 of record NC_142999.1, on the reverse strand, counting down.
TTTGGTTTACTGAACTTGTGCTGAAAGGGTTATCGTATAATAATTATCGAGATACCTTAATATAAATTAGATTTAGATACATTTATTTCAAAGGATTTACAATTCACTTCTAACGTTTTAGAATAATATTATAAACTTGTACACCTTGACAAAAAGTAAAAAATTGCGGGTGAGTGGAGAATATTTTGTTCAATTAAATATAACGTCCTACGACGGTATGGTTGCGTTCGTAAGGAATGTTAACGGATATAAAGCAACTAAATGTTACATCGATTGCATGAACAAAAATAAATATGAATCGAAGTTCATTTTAAAATTTAGTGAATTGATTTGAATTATGAATTTATTAAATAGTTAGTTCTTTTTTATATAAACATAATAATTAATTACCATTGTCAAATCAATTCTTATTAATTCATCCTGGACAGTTGTCGCTAACATTGGAAAATAAGTTAAAGGACCTTGTTAATTGCTATATTATTTAAATGATTATTTACTGCTAATTTTATATTAGCACTAAGGTGTATTCTTGCTCGAAGCAGAATACATAAATGTGGCCACTACTCCTCGCAGGGGTTAGCCAGGTCAAATCCACCCTCGCAGGGTGTCTCTTAAGCATTTTTTGGCAGGCCGTACTTATTTCTAGTTACAAACATCCCTCGCGCAGCTGTCGCTCGCAGGGAAATGGTGCAAATATATATCGGCCCTCGCGGGGCTTTGATTACAACCGTCCTTCACGGAAAAGATGGTGCATTTGCACCATCTTTTATATATATCAGCCCTCGCGGGGCTTTGATTACAACCGTCCCTCACGGAGAAATGGTGCAAATATATATCAGCCCTCGCGGGGCTTTGACTACAACAGTACCTCACGGAGACATGGTGCAAATATATATCAGCCCTCGCGGGGCTTTGATGGCGATTGGTGCAAATATACAAAGGATTGATCATTAAAATGATCATAGATATTTGCTTTCGTCAACGAGGACCCACGAAAGAAGTTTTGGATATGACCGTATCGGATCTTCACTCTTCTAAGGTAGGTAGAAAAAGGTTTTGAAATCTTCTTCACAGTGGGCAGTATAGTAATATGACCTAATAAATACAATAAAGGTTAGAGACGTCAAATAATGGGCGCATGAAATTGATACTTCGTATCCTAAAAGTTTACGCTTCAGGAATCAGGAAACCACCATTGGTTTACCAATTATGGAAATTGGAATTGAACAAATCGTATTTACCAATGTAAAGCCTATTCACAACAAAGGAAGGCGAGTCGGATCAAATATCATCTCGCAGATGATTTGTGGCGGTGGTTTCGAGGATTGTCACCAAGCCTTGTGTCAACGGTATGTTTGGTATCGTCATTCAATGGCACTAGCCGACCAATTTTCATATAAAAACATCGGAAGAGATTTTTTAATCGCAAAGCGATTGAATGTAACAAATGACGATTGATTCAAAATCAAATTTCAAATTTCAAACGATTGATTACGTATATTTGACCTCTCATAGGCCTATTTTAGTTGCCCGGTCTTGTAGGCAATTTATTTGACTCGTTTTTCAACCCATTTGACCTCATTATTGCACCCATGAGATTTTTCTTCAGGGCTCAAACAATAAATCGCTGAGGGATTAGGATAATCGTTTGTTAGACAAGTTTCTTGTCATCCCACCAGGATTATTTTATTGTATAATAAAGTTATATACAACTATTTACGTAAAACGTTTAAGTACTCAACGGATACTGAGAATACTGACTGTTGAGTTACATAGGATAGAGGATAAATAACGGAAAGTCAATCTATCTAAACAAAAGCCTCTTATTATTAGATATTACTTGGAACCCCTACCCTAACGAGAAAGCTCTGCCAAATGACTGTTCATTTCTTTGCTTTGAGGGGGGGGGGGGGGGGCAATAAATGAAATGCAGTAGGTACAGACTATACGGCTTTTAAAATATAAGTCTGGTAAGCGAACTAAACTTTGCTAGTTTAGTTCTTGCTATATCGCTGTCCGTGGCTGCCTCGCGTGTTTACGGATGAATAAAGTAATGTCCTGTCTTCGCATCCACAGCTAACTGTCCTATACTGTCATAATCTTAACACAGATTCATTGGACATAGCTCCCCACGAGCTCTGTTCTTCATTTTTGCACTCGCACAACTGTGGACAACACGAGAGCAATGCCTGCATTGGTAGCAGTTACAATCAAGGGCTAGCAAGGTAGGCTAGCCATATTACGGATGTTGGAACAACCGACTATATTTAGGGCAATTTTCTTTGTCCAGTGTAACGTTTAGACTGTCGTAGCATTCCTACGGAACAAAGATGGGATCAGATCTGCATCCTTAATGAAGTTAATCGAAAGGAGATACTTTCAGACGACGATAGTATTCAAAATCCACCATATTCCCGAGCATAATAATGCATAGTTAAGCTTATAATCTCTCTTGCCATTATCCTGCAGCAGAATTCCTTGGCGATAATTTGTTCTCGTAATGCTGGGGCCACACTAACGTCTAACGTCTAATGCCCGTTATCGCGATAATTATTCCGATAATTTTTAAGGCGTTAAGTGAGTGGCTACACTTGAACGGTCAACGTGAATGCCGATTGTTGGCGATAAAAACAGCGTTAATTTTACTAAAATTCTAGCAAGATGGACGTAGTGTGACCGCTTCATTGCGTTAATTCTCGCGATAAAGCTATCGCCTCGCCAAACGGCAATGTTAATGCCGTTGTTAAATAATACTGGCTACACCTAAAGTTAACGTCCATTATCGCGTTAATTAATGGCATTTCCCGTTAGTGTGGCCCCAGCATTAGAACGAGCGAGGTTGTTACGATAATATGAGAAATCCTGTCAGTTAGAGACCTGAACGACGCGATAGAGTACCGCTATTTCAGTAGTAGTAGCACCTAGAAGGGTGAAGGTATTCTGGAAAGCGGAACTGAAGGCCCGGTCAGCAGCACCAGTCACCTAATAGACAGTGTTCAGTGCTGCACCACTATAATCTGCAAAATGACTCTGACGGTATGAAAATGTGGAGTACATTTTCAAAATATCAAATGATATAGTTGGAATAAAAATCCTATTTGCCTCCGTCTACCCAAAAGACGTACGGAGTAGCTAGTAGTAGTTGGTTGAATTATAATAAGTATAGTTAAAATCCTTTATTACTGACTGGATAAATTTGGCTCTTTTCCTATCTGACGTTCGTATAGCTGTTGACTGCCTAGTGTTATGCACAAACACTATTATAAATAAGTCACGTTATGTAGTCCCGAGACTTTCGGTATATAAGTTCTGATGTAAATCATAATTATATCTTAAAACTGAATTGATTAAAAGTAACGTACTTAGCTGTAGTAATTGCAGTTTTGGGACACAGATAAGCTCTTTATCATTTTAGTCTCTTGAGTTCAGTATATTTGTTTCCAGTACAGAGTTTATGACCTATCAGTTTTAAATAAATAATTCATGCATTGTACTGAAAGTACCAGCCATGTTTAGATTATGATTGCGACGTTGGCTCTAAACATTAAAAGATACCGCACGGTTTAGTTGGATGTTAAAAATCTGTATTATAATTTAAACCATTTACCTGTTTTGTTATTTTATTGCCTTATTCAAGGGGTGACCTTTTAAATTTACTTCTGACCCCAAAAGTAAGGACCAAGGTCTCTTCTTGTCCGCTTGTAGCAGGTTGGGTTAAAACTGTGTGAGTTGAGACATTTGGTAATTCTATGTTAAGATGATTCAATGATGCTTCTGCAGAGTTCTAATTGAATAAATAAAGGTTTGAGTTTGAGGTATTTTTGCCTCGTCGGGATCAGCTGTTGCTTCATTTTGTAAGTAAAATCTAAATGCGTAATTGAAAGTCGTTAGGTACTGGCGCTTTCGCAGATTTACGCTAAAGATAGTGAAAATTGTAGTAACTTTAACTTTTCAAGCCCAAAAGGTTAACTAAGGTACGCTTGAACCAATCTCATAAGTTCTAATACTTTTAATCATTATGATTAACTTTTTGGTTCTTATTTGATTAACTTTTCATCTGGGATTGTTAATATATTATATAATATAAAAATTTGTGTGATTTATTAGCTGGTATACTATCTGCACACCTTACTCTTTCAAATAAAGAAATAAGTAATTACTTATGTATTCAAATTCACATTGGCGTCACATTGTACACCAGGTGGGTAACAAACAGGTCTCAATGAAGTAAGCTTCAAATTACGGTCAAGTGTTTAATAGCTGTGTTTTACCTGAAAATAAAACACATATTAAATACTTACCTATATTTGAAGCTTACACTTAACGTCCACCTGTTGTGGATTTCGACTCAATGAAAAAACATCCAGCGCCCGCACATTATCGTGCGCCCCGCCACCTGGTGGAGAGGTGTGCGAGAGAGATAGCATATATACAACGGAAAGAGAGGGCAAAATAGGCGGAAAAAGCTAGGTACCTTCTCCAATGAAGTAAGCTTCAAATATAGGTAAGTATTTAATATGTGTTTTATTTTCAGGTAAAACACAGCTAATAATTACAACGAGACAAAATATAAATATATACTGGTTGGTTTAGCACTAGAATTCTAAAAATGAATCATCAGTCTGTTCATCCAGTCGAAAGTTCTGAGGTAACAAACCCAAAAAAATAATACAGTTGAATTTGAAACCTCCTTTTTTGAAGTCGGTTAAAAAACAACATGTCACTCTGAAAACTTGAAAGACAGTTTACTCCTTAGAAATAGTTTCTTTAGTGATAAGTGATAACTGTAGTAAATTCCTCTCTAAACCTTCGTAATTAAGTACAATTCTCTATTAAATATCTATAATAATATCTAAATAGTTATTATTCTCATTAGAAGATAATATAACAGGACAGGCGCTTAAGATAAACGGAGAAAGCTGAACGCTCCTTTGTGAATGAGGTGATTAGAACAATTTGTAAGTAAATTGATTTAAAATACCACATTTATAACTAAACTAGCTTTCCGCCCGCGGCTTCGCCCGCGTTTTGAAAGAAAAACCCGCATAGTTCCGGTTCCCGTGGGATTTCCGGGATGAAACCTATCCTATGTGTTCCAAGTTACCCTCTATATGTGTGCTAAATTTCATTGTAATCGGTTCAGTAGTATTTGCGTGAAAGAGTACCTAACAAACACACACACACACACATCCTCACAAACTTTCGCATTTATAATATTACATAGTAGGGTATTTATAACTAAATATACATATATCTATTGAATAGTGAATAGTCTATTTAAAATAACTTTATGATGCATTATTATTACATAGTATAAAACAAAGATGCTTCCCGCTGCCTGTATTGTCAGAGGCTTAAAACTACGCAATGGATTTTGATGCCATATTTTAAATAGATAGAGAGGTTCAAGAGAAAGGTTTTTATGTATTATACATTGATAATTGCACCCGTATGTTTCCGGGGCGGATCACTAGTTATATTAGTTACACTTCAAATTCTCACAATAAATATAATTTCTCACAATAATAATAAATTTTGACTGACCGGTTAGCTTGGTTGGTCGTGGCCCTGCCTTCCAAGCCAGAGTTCGTGGGTTCGATTCCCACCCGGGGCAAATATTTGTGTGATGAACATAGATGTTTGCTCTGTGTCTGGGTGTTAATTATCTATATAAGTATTTATTTCAAATTATATACGTATGTTTATCAAATTATCAGCCATCTGGTTTCCATAACACAAGCGAAAGCTTAGTATGGGATCAGATCGTGCCGTGTGTGAAATTGTCCTGAAATATTTATTTATTTATTTAATAACATACACAATCAAATATCTTCAGTAATATTTTTTCTATTAAATATTATTATCGGCAGTCGGCAGAAGCTGCGTAGTTAATAATAACAAAGGTCAAATAAAACATGATTCGATTGCAATAGCCAATACCCAGTGTCACGCAAATGTTAATCCTCAATTATAATCAATTAATAATTATGTAATTGACATGTGATTATTATGTAAATAAATATAGGTAGTAATTAATGATGATTTACTATCAAGTAAGTTATAATGATAATTGTTTTATGTTTAATAATCTATTGGCCATTAGTTTCGTTTTATATCAAAGGATACTTTGAAATTTATATTCTACTAGCGGTCCGCCCCGGCTTCGCCCGTGGTACATATGAAAAATAGATGTTGGCCGATTCTCAGACTTACCCGTTATGCACAGAAAATTTCATGAGAATCGGTCCACCCGTTTCGGAGGAGTATGCAGACTAACATTGTGACACGAGAATTTTATATATAAGATTTTGGTGTGTACCTACAATAAGGAATTAATTAATTTATTCATACTGTTTATTTTTAAGCTATTGCATAGCTTCTATCGTGGGCCTCGAGCGCGGGGACCGAATCCAGAAATTGCGTAACGAAAAAACCTCACGCTCCCCACTCCGACGGGCACGGAGGTGTGGCTTGAAGGCATAGCATGCAATAGCTTCCGCGGCAGTCCCCGAGTGCCACACGTCTTTTTATCTAAGACTGCAATGGTTGTAGAGTACAAGGCAACGAATGTTTAAGAATTATGAGAATAGCAGAAACCTATTTCACGCATCCTAAAAATATAGATTCTTGAAGCTGACTAGTCCAGTCACATTACTATAGTATACTGTATTGAGCATAATAATATCTAAAATTATAAAGGCGAAAGTTTGTAAGGATGTATGGATGTATGGATGTATGGATGTTTGTTACTCTTTCACGTAAAAACTACTGAACCGATTACAATGAAATTTAGCACACATATAGAGGGTAACTTGGATTAACACATAGGATAGGTTTTATCCCGGAAATCCCACGGGAACGGGAACTATGCGGGTTTTCCTTTGAAAACGCGGGCGAAGCCGCGGGCGGAAATCTAGTAATATCTAAAACAACATTCAGTCCAAAATATTCTCCACTTACAAATTCCATAACTATCTCGCATGGGATTTCTAACACAATGAGACAGGAATTGAATCCCTCAGGACATTTTATCACTACCATTATCATCCCGTTGGCTTAATAAATATTAAATAAAGATCTCATAAGGATAGATGCATAATTTTGATGTTATTTATTGGCTTCTCGAGTCTTTGTCGCGCCGACCGTGTGTTTTTAATTTTGGGGCGTAACTGTGAACTTGGGTGACAATGTTTAGGGTTGTCACTTGAAATTTATTATTATTAAAGCTTTATAAATATGTAGTTGAAAAATGAATGTTCAATTACAGCTAGATGTATAAAGTAGTGGATTGTTTTCTTAGTAGATATATTTTCTAACATACCTACAGTGTTGGAATAAAATAGTTTTAACTTTTTAGTGTTTTCATGTGTTTAAGGTGATATAAGAAATAACTGTACCAGAGTTTTGTTAAAAAAATCAATTCAAAACATTAGAATATATCGACCTATATTCATTTTACTAACTGATTTGCTAACCAACCTGTCTTTTGTACTTATATCTTCTACAAAATCACTTAAACTAAAAAGCAAATAAATAAACAACAAATACAATCATTCTAGATTTACATACTTACTACTAAAATAAAATATTACTAAACCACGTTAATCAGCTCTAAAATATTATAAGTATTTGTGTCAACCCTAACTCACTATACCCGGTGTGAATGTCATACATTCTATTCTCTATAGCCCTAACAATGTTACAATAACTAAGGAATGTTCGCTACTAACTTTAATCGAATTGTCCTAGCTACGACTAGTTTGAACCCGCGGCTTTACTTGCGAGTTACCCAAGTAAAAAGTAGCCAATGCAATAAGCTAGGTATAATTTTAATCTTTGCTGAATTTAATTAAGAACTGTATTTTGTGCAAGAATATAAAACATTCCCATCGGATTGCTGACTCTGAATAAATCGAATGACTTCTAAAAAAACTAAATGAATAAAAAATGTTGTGTGGTTTTATGAAACCACGGTAAAAGTGAAACTGTTCGAACGTTTCCGAACACTGCTTTGTGTAGCGCATGTCGCGTGACGGTCGGCTGCCGAGTAGGTAATAGCCGTAATACCTACTAGGTATACCTACTCGGCATCCGCGATACACGCGACATGCGCTACACAGACCAAAAAGTTTGAGACGATGTAATAAAAGTTTCACTTTAAAAAAACAATGATAAAAAATATATCTTGTTATGAACAATTCAGTATGGTAGTATTGAAACGGAAGCAAAGGTTAAAATACATTTATTTCAAAACGTATAAAAGTAAACAAAAATATATGAAAGCTTTGAAACAATTTGTCGTCAAACATTCAAATGCTAATATCCGACAAACTTATTTATCCTATGAAACATCTATCGTAATTTTGTCGTACAAACGTTTATTCACTTCAAAACAAATTCTAACCACGTAAAATAAATGCACCTATTTAAGTCACTTCCTAAAGCCTGACATATACGCGAATACATTACGAGTTCAATACCATAAACATGTAACAATATAAGCTTTCACATTAAATTTGTAGTCGTAATGTAGATTCCTAGAATATAACAGTTTCTTGCTCTTAGACTAAGTAGAAATCTGTTGAAAATATAAATAGGCAGGGCTAAGTAAACAAATAGTGACGTGCGAGACGTTTATCGATAAATCTGTCGATGTTTTGACGTATCAATGTCGGATCAATGACTTGAGATATTTGAATTGGTTTGTTTATTTGCGTTTCGTTTCATTGGTTTGATATGGAAATGCACCTTTCATCTATAGTAATTGTTATGAATAGATTTTAATATGTTTATTGACGGTGATTTATTTCTAAGCAATTGATTGATTTTAATCTCTATTGAATTGTGCGATTAGATAAGTTTTGTTAGTTTGATTTTTAGTAACATATTCTTTTAGCAACGTGAACATTGCTAAATAATTATAAAATAAGTTATACAGTTGCCTGATCACAATCGATATGAACTTGATATTTGTTAGTATAAAGTTTTCCATTCAACTTGAATTTGTATCACACATAAAAGAAAACATTTCTCATCTGAATCTGTAAGTGTATTAATAAATTTCTACTCCATTTACCTTATTAAATTGTATTCCACGAGCACATTTAAACCAGTAAAGGCAACTTAACAGAGGCTTGTACTTTATTTATCGATAAATCATCTACATTTCGAACAACACTAGCTATAAGTGGCAAATTAATTTACAATCGGAACGAGGTACTATCGCTGTTATTGTTGCTATGATTGTAAATAGCTTGCCTTATTTTAGGTGTATTAATGGCTTTTGGGTTTTAAACCTTTTAGTTACGGAGATTTCAAGGAATATTCTGAACATAGTTGCAGAGTGCGGTTTTACTTGCGTGGTACACGAATAAAAAGTAATATGTGTAAATTTATACTTGTAATTTGCGTAAGGTCTGAGAAATTGGGAGAAAAATAATATATTATGCGTACATTGAATCTTAACTAACATTATGAGTGCAAACTGCGAAAGTGTGTCGGTCTGTTTTTATTTTAAGGCGCAATGGAGCGATTTCATGATAAAAATAATAAAAAATTAGTCCAGGTTTACTTAGGAGGTTAGAGAAGGATATAGGCATACCCGCTGTGAAAGATCTGTTCCCATAAAAAAGAAATTCAGATCTCTTTCCCAAATGAATTTCTTTTGTCTTCAAATTGACGGATATCTTTGGTGTATATACAAGGGGACTTTTCAAACATTTGTTTAATACCCATTGATTTACAAGATTGACATCCAATGAACAGCAATTACCTTAATCGAGCGCTAACGGGGAGTTAACAGCCTTATCTCAAGATTTATTTCGCCCTTTAATATAGAAAGTCGCTTGAATATTAATATTTAACGCGGTTTCTAGAAAATTGAATGTTACGATTAATGGCGTGTACGCAGATAACGTGATTGAATATTTTTGTATGGTAGAATAATATGTAGAGTCAAAGCTCGCACGAATGGTTTAAAGATTTATGAAAATTTGTATACATAGATCTACGAAGAGAATTTTAATACAATAATTATATTTGTGAGGTATTGTTTAGATAAATGTATGTATTTGTCAAGTTATAAGAAATTCCGAATAAATACGAAATACGAAGACATTTTTCCGTTACGCGCCATCTTTTTCTTATGATTCACGCGTGATTCGACGTATTTCTGTAAAGTTGCATTTAGTAAATTATTTTTTGAAAAATAAGGTCATAAAGAAGTTTCACTTCTTACGTGTGTACACTAGTACACGCACATTTTTTTTTATTTTAGTTTCTTGTAGTTACCTAATTATTTTCTAAGGAAGTTTATTAACTATTAAGTTATTTTATTTAATTCTCCATAAAATAATAAGAAAACATTTGAATTACCATTCGATACGCGTAATTGACACATCATATATCAAATAGGCTTTTTTGTAAACCGTAAAGTACAGGAGCTTAGCATTCCCCCATAACTTAGGTATTAGCCATGCAGTGTCTAGACATATTGCCTGTCTAGCTTAGAGATTTAGTAATTTTAACTTATTTTATCTGTGCCGTCTTGAAATACTTGAAATATGAAGAAATTTATTTTAGTATTATCTGTTAGTGATTTAAATCCATGTGTGTAATGATGTAATATTTGTTTGTCAAATGATGTTTCAGTTACTGTAAGTTTTTCATTAAAAATGTTCGTCTAAGGTTCAATTTTAGATTTTTAAAAGGCAGAAAGAAGAAGATATCTTATGATTGATATCACGCGAGATTCTAAGTTAAATAATTAATTAATTTAATAGTTCGTAATTTAATTCGGCTTTAAAATCAGTTTTAGTCACATTATAATATCGAGGGATTTGCGTATAAGAGTAAATTATTGAAAATTCTGAATGCCACTTCAGAGGATCGTTTTATAGTACAAGTATCTATCGTGAAGGTAGGTATTGGATGAAAATATACCTACTTACAGGTTTGTGCTTGTTGAAATATACTTACAGCTTTTTTTTCATCAATCACTTGTTACTAATACTTACAATAATTTATACTATCTATACTTATATTATAAAGCTGAAGAGTTTGTTTGATTGTTTGTTTGAACCCGCTAATCTCAGGAACTACTGGTCCGATTTGAAAAATTCTTTCGGTGTTAGATAGCCCATTTATCGAGGAAGGTCTATATATCATCTCGCTAAGACCAACAGGAGCTGAGCAATGCGGGTAAAACCATGTAGCACAGCTAGTAATTATAATTGTTAATATCAAAATATTAGATTAACTTCGTCATTCGGAATTCCTCTTAATTATAAAGTTTTCTCTACCATTAAATAGTGAAGCTTAGATTTCAATTTGAAGTTTAATTACGTAGTACTGAGTGTAATCAGCCATCTTTGGAGGCTGTGGCACCATTAACATAATTAACTTATTGACCTTAGAACTTGTCTCAATTGCGATTATAGTTTTAATATGGGCTGTTTAATTGATTGGGCTCTGAAAGGGCAAAGACCTGTTGTTATTTTTGTTATGCGAGCAAAACCGCGGGCGTAACACTAGTTTTTATATAAACAAATAAATGACGAGAAAAATTTAAATGTAAAATTACTTATACCCGGCGCGGCCTAAGATGATCCCTATGACAGTTCGTCTTAGTGATTGCTCGTATGATGGATCGTGTCGATACTTTACTATTTTATAGGCTAAGGCGTGGTTTGCATTCAGCCACGTCGGTAAACATGTTTTTACAAATATTATAAAATGAATTTTTAACGTCTATTATGTAAACGAAACGGTAAGTAAAACGAAAGTTTTCCAAAACATAAAAATGCACCTTATCATTTTCTCGTAATCTTTAACCCGTTTAACACAGTGTATATTATTTTATCATGAAAATGGAATCCCCCATTTAATTTTTCTAAAAAACTTATATTATCATAGGTAAGTAAATTAACGCGAACGGTAATTAATTAATTAATTATGCTGCGATCTTCTGTTCCATTCAATAGAGAATGAACTATAGCTTAAGCATGGAAAAAATGTGAACTCGTTTCCATTATCGAAATTTGTTTATCGATACTTTCGCACTAGTCGATAAATGCCAACGATGTAAGTTATGAAGGACGTAAACGTAAAGTCAGATTGATATAATTTCTCGTAAATGTTAAGAATTGTTATAATTCCAACGGAATATCATTGTAATGGAATAAAGCTACGTAAAAATTAATAAATGCCATTTTTAGACGCCTCCAATACGTTTCTAATTTAATGGTGACGCCATTACAAGTTTGTCTCTTGAGAATAACTGTCAGTGTCATAGGGATCATCTTAGGCCGCGCCGGGTACATAAATTTAATAAACTCCTGTAATAAAGATTATAATTAACTCATGAACATTTTTATTGAGAATCGGTATTTTATGTAGGATGTCTCTACGCAAAATAAAGTCTACTAAATGAAACAAGCACCGATACTTATTGCCAGTCATACAAGGGCATCTTCTCTAACAAATAGACATAAAATAGACTTTCACAGGACCAAAATACCACTAAAATACGCATAATAAACTATAACTTATAAAATATACTCTCTAACGCAATAAATAGCCATGATAAACGCCTATATCTTACAAAATATACTCTCAAACAGCGCAAAAAGAACAAAAAGGGCCACGAATACTCAATAAGGAAGCAAACGCCATTTTACGAGTCAATTACATCTCAATTGCTGGGCGAAAATTACGTGACAACACCCACGCGTCGCCATTTGCATTGCCACTTCAGCTACCGTGAATATTATTTATATCCTGTGCTTATTGATACAGATTATAAATATAACTTGACAGTTATAGCTGTCACTTGTCAATATTTTTTTTTCTTTATGGGTAAAGATAGTTATGACTGGTTAGTTATAGAAAAGCAGATTTTTAATCCAATCTAAACTTTCGGAGAGAGTATAAGAATAGATTTAATGATAAAAATATTATAAATCTATAAACAATGGATATTATTAACAAATAATAATATGTCCTGGACTTACATTTTATGAATTAGCCATTATTTTTGCATAGAGACACGCAAATATAGACATTTTAATTTATTACCAGTTTTATTAGTTATTTGATAAACAGTCTCATAATGATAAGTAATTTTTTAACTAGGTTCGTTGCGACTGTTTTTAAGTCGTAGGTAAATGCAATTTTTTGCAAATATGTTATTACTAGAATTTTGTTATCTGACAATCATATTCACTTGCTTAGCAATTATTAATTTCATAATAAACATTTTACCTAATTGCAATGAATTCGATAATAATTAATCTAGCAATTCAACGTTATAAAAAACAATCAACAATTTAAAAAAAAAAACAACAATTTCACCTCAATTCGAAAATCGATTTTCAAATTTCCCGCCATTCATACATCGTAATCAGTACCACAGATACAATATAGAACTATCGACAGCCGTCATTCGTTCATTCAGAACCATTCACTCTCGAGCGCATGTAAATACATTGCAATCACATTCTAACTAGCTGACGTGCTTGTGAACGAACGGTTATGTTCGAACGATAGATTCTGTTAGCTGTAAATGACGTATCATTTTAACACGAGAGAGTTTGTAAAGGCGTGTACATACAGTACTAGTGAAGTCCCGTGTTCCCTAGTGGGGTAAGGGGCAGATGCAGCAGATGCATACATCTGTTTCACTGATCGATTTTCTTTAGGGACAAGTTGGTGATCAGCCTTCTTTGTCCTGCCAAACCGAGACATTTTTTTTTCGAATACTAGTAAAATACCGCACTCAATGCGAATGGTTAACTTTCCTTATTCGCTTCGCTATTCGCAAAAATGTGCAAATTAAGATTTGTGAGTCTTTAATTTTGATTTTTGATAAATACTCAAAAGTAAAACTGGATACATTTTGATTTTGGCAAGACAAAATTACGTTATACATATATGTATATTAATCTTAATTGAGATATTTTAATGCTTTTAAGATAGATAATTATAATTTGATTTGCAATATTTAGCTTTGTACAACAGTTCATAATTAACAAAATTATGTAGGAAGTCTATAAAATACTAGTGTAAACACGCCCTTACGATATCATTTGATATTAAACGCCTACGATGTCTCGAGATTTATACGATTATTCTATTCGCTACGCTTTTGAAGCGAAACAATAATTTATTCAATTAATATTCCGATAATAGAATTATTATAATTAATTATTTCAATTAATTTTATCATGTTGTTTACAAAATGTAACTAAATTCTAATGTCCTTTGTTTACGTCATGTTGTTAGATATTGAATATGGTTAAGTTATATTTTGAGTACAGTACAATTAAACAATATCGAACTTTCATTCGTATTTTAATACATTAAAAAATATCACCTACTAGATTTCCGCCCGCGGCTTCGCCCGCGTTTTCAAAGGAAAACCCGAATGGTTCCCGTTCCCGTGGGATTTCCGGGATAAAACCTAACCTATGTGTTAATCCAAGTTACCCTCTATATGTGTGCTAAATTTCATTATAATCGGTTCAGTAGTTTTTACGTGAAAGAGTAACAAACATCCATACATCCTTACAAACTTTCGCCTTTATTATAATAGTATATTTAAGAATATTAGTCCAGGAGGAATCGGCGCATGAGTACCGAAAACTATTCCACCTCAATTTTTTTACGTGATCCTCTTCAAATTGCCCTACTGATGATATAAATGCATGTTGCCATGGGGCAACCCGGTGCCATATTGTTTAAACCGAAATTGTTTAAACAATTGCAAGGAATTGTTATTTTTCAACCGGACAAATTTTTTTTATATTTTTTATCGAAATACCAATAAAAAAGGTCCAATTACTTTTCACGATAAAGTTAATATTTTCAAAGATATGAATTTTTTAAGGTTTGAAAAATCTCAAATTTGGGTACTTTCGACCCATGAAAAATATATTTAAAAAAAAAATAATATATAAGTAATATTTTTTTTTCAATTCTCTATACAATAGTTAATAATATTGTTAATAGAGATTTAAGAAAATTTCATTGTTTATATCTGTTTTTTAATTGTTAACTTCGCGCGCTCACAAGTACGCGCCGCTTACCTTTAAGTATCGCCGTCTCTCTCTTACTCATGCGCTGCATCGGCCTCTCTGTGTCTTGAATCATTATTTATCATTTATCTTAAAAACTATCAACTTTATCAAGATTTCTAAAGAGAGCAATCTTATTAATAATTAAATTGTCTACAATTTGTTTCTTATATATTTTTTTCTGAAATCAATTTTTTTAAAGTTATTTAAGCATAAATTGAAACATGTAATTAAAATTACTTTTTTGTCAGTTTATATTACTTTTTTGTTATTGAAACAGCAAGTAAGGTAAAAGACCCAGTTATTGACACTGGCCTAGTTGTTTGACACTCGCAATTTGATTTTAATTAAAAGAATGAAATGTTCTCAAAAAACCAAAGATCTTAAAATTTTTAATTCAAAAATTATATTTATTAATTTATTAGAATTGATTTGTTTTTTTTTTAACTAAAATAAAATTTAAAGTGTCAATAACTAGGTCTTTTACCTTATTAATTACATTGAATAACTTCTTCAAACGAAAGTTATAGATGGAGAAGTATGAAATAATAAAACAAGATTTAAAAATAAGTATTTATTTATTATCAATATTATTTTTATATATTATATTCTTACAGTCTTCTGAATCACAACCACATAGAAGTATGCAACTTATATTATTTGTGAGCGCGCGAAGTTAACAATTAAAAAACAGATATAAACAATGAAATTTTCTTAAATCTCTATTAACAATATTATTAACTATTGTATAGAGAATTGAAAAAAAAATATTACTTATATATTATTTTTTTTTTAAATATATTTTTCATGGGTCGAAAGTACCCAAATTTGAGATTTTTCAAACCTTAAAAAATTCATATCTTTGAAAATATTAACTTTATCGTGAAAAGTAATTGGACCTTTTTTATTGGTATTTCGATAAAAAATATAAAAAAAATTTGTCCGGTTGAAAAATAACAATTCCTTGCAATTGTTTAAACAATTTCGGTTTAAACAATATGGCACCGGGTTGCCCCATGGCAACATGCATTTATATCATCAGTAGGGCAATTTGAAGAGGATCACGTAAAAAAATTGAGGTGGAATAGTTTTCGGTACTCATGCGCCGATTCCTCCTGGACTATATATAGTATAATTAAGAAATTAAGATTAAGATAGAGCATTAGGAGATCCAGTTAATTATCACTCTTATCTAGTAATTTAATATAGTATAGATAAATTTAGTAAAAATTAAGTATAGATAAAATCCATACTAATATTATAAATGCGAAAGTAACTCTGTCTGTCTGTCTGTTACTCAATCACGCCTGAACTACGGAACCAATTTGCATGAAATTTGGTATAGATATATTTTGATACCCGAGATAGGACATAGGATAGGTTTTATCCCGAAAATCCCACGGGAACGGGTTTTTCTCTGAAAACGCGGGCGAAGCCGCGGGCGAAGCCGCGGGCGGAAAGCTAGTATTATTATAAGTTTTTTAGTGTTACATTTTTTTATGTATAACGAAAATCCCTTACCTATAGGTATTGATATGCATTTAAAATTTATATCAGTACACCCGCGACATATTATTACAAGAATAGTATGGTATAGTATATGTCTCGCCTTTTTCCGTCCACTGTTGGACATAGGCCTCTCCTAAGGCACGCCATAGAGCTCGGTCTTCAGCTTTTTGCCGCCTTAACCTTTCGCCGCCTTAACGATATGTATATGTGTATAACAATATTATTTACTAGCGGTCCGCCCCGGCTTCGCCCGTGGTACATGTTTACGTTTTCTCTACATAAGAACCATCCTCGTACTTCAAGGAATATAATAAAAAAAAGAATTATCGAAATCGGTTCAGCCGTTCTCGAGTTATGCGCTTACCAACACATTTTGCGATTCATTTTTATATGTATACTAGCGGTCCGCCCCGGCTTCGCCCGTGGTACATATTTATGTTTTCTCTACATAAGAACCATCCTGGTACTTCAAGGAATATAATAAAAAAAGAATTATCGAAATCGGTCCACCCGTTCTCGAGTTATGCGCTTACCAACACATTTTGCGATTCATTTTTATATTATAGATAAGACTAGCGGTCCGCCCCGGCTTCGCCCGTGGTACATGTTTACGTTTTCTCTACATAAGAACCATCCTCGTACTTCAAGGAATATAATAAAAAAGAATTATCGAAATCGGTTCAGCCGTTCTCGAGTTATGCGCTTACCAACACATTTTGCGATTCATTTTTATATATAAAAGATAAAGAATTATTTACAATTTTATCTTGGTAAGGCAATACAAATAAACCTCAATTAAACTATCTTATCTTTGTCTACCCTGTGTCTAATTTAAATGAAAATGTATAGCCAATATTAACATAACCTATTAATAAAATAAATTTTACATAACAATACATGAATTATATTGATCGTATTTCTCAATATAATAGAACTTTACAATCAGGAAGTGAACAATGTAATGGTAAACTTTATTGGTAATTCATAACTTGATAGATAAGTTAATTGTTAAGATAAAGACGCTTTAGAAACCTGCATAATTTACTTAATTTAAACTTGAATAAGCTATAAGTTATTAGCTTTATTTATGTATAAAATTCATACTATGAATTGTTGGATTTTATAGTACAATCGCCACTTGCCACTTTAAAAACATTGTAAAGTAATATTTTTATTGTAGAAAAAGCTCTGAACATTCTCGATGATATTTTAGCAGTCATCATCATCATCATCATTCCAGCCTTTCAGGACGTCCACTGCAGGACATAGGCCTCCCCCAAAGATTTCCAAAACGACCGATCACCAGCGGCCTGAATCCAGCGGCTCCCCGCCACTTTGATCAGATCGTCTGTCCATCTCGTTGTAGGCCGTCCCACACTGCAGTTAGCAGCATTGCATTTTAGCAGTGCTGTAGCTTAAATGTTAGAATATGACAAAAGCAAAAAAAAAAATACTTTCTTATTCCCGTGGTTTCACTGGCAGTTGAAGCCACACGGCACATACTATCTTCCATCTACCTATTTCTGTAGACACAGTGATTTTTTATTATATAGGAAATTTAACGTTATTCAACATTTTGTTTAATTTGAGCTATTAAAATAATTGGTTCGTAGATTCTGTTTGAAACCGCGAGTCATAGTATCTTACACCCAGTTCGATTGGTTTTATTTGAGCGTTATTAATAATAGTTTTTGCTCACAGTTTCATGGGTAAAACCGCACGGCACAACCAGTACACCAGGTTCAACGAGGGCTCTAACAAACTCGATATTACTACATAAATTAACTACAAGCCATTCCAAGTGGGTTAATTATTTAGGCATGAACACTAGTACCCGCCCACGGATACGCTTGTGCTGAGAAAGTCGTGTTTTCACAAATTACCCAAGGATTTATTGAATTGATAAGTGTATAGACTTGATACATTTAGATAGCAAGGTTTAGGATATACTTTTTGTAATAAGACGTTCATTTCGCAAAACCAGAACTTTCATAGCTGTTTTAAAGAAAATTTTACTGTACCTAGGCACAAAATATTATACATATCTCATAAATTATAACTTACACACTAATAAATATAAAAAACAATAATTACGTAGCCAATACTTTAAATAATGCTATCCTAAACTGTTCTATAAAAACATAATAGTATCAAATACAACAATTAGTACGTATTTGATCTGTTTAGATAAACCGAACAAGTTAGAAAGCCCTTAATTACTCAATTGGCTACAATACCCAATGACCATCGGTATTTGCCATCTTATCGTAGCTCCATCGATTGTGCTTATAATTTGCTCGAGAGACTGCTGTTTGAATAATTATTTTCTCCATATTCGTAATAGAGTACTGAGAAGGAAGTTTAGAGACATACGTTATCACTATCACTACATAGAATAAAACAAAGACACTTTCTCTGTCCCTATGTCCCTTTGTATGCTTAAATCTTTAAAACTACGCAACGGATTTTGATGCGGTTTTTTTTTAATAGATAGAGTGATTCAAGAGGAAGGTTTTAGTATATAGTTTATTAGGTTTTAGACAAAGCGGGCGAAGCCGCGGGCGGTAAGCTAGTACATAATATATCAATAGATGATATTACAGAGAAACTGTGATTTCATTTTATAGATATTTCGGTCATGTATAGGTAGGTCTTTTTACTTATCCTATCCTACTAATATTATAAATGCGAAAGTTTGTGAGGATGTGTGTGTGTTTGTTAGGTACTCTTTCACGCAAATACTACTGAACAGATTACAATGAAATTTAGCACGCATATAGAGAGACATATAACTTGGATTAACACATAGGATAGGTTTTATCCCGGAAATCCTACGGGAACGGGAACTATGCGAGTTTTTCTTTGAAAACGCGGGCGAAGCCGCGGGCGGAAAGCTAGTAGACACTATAAAGCTGAAAAGTTTGTGAACGCGCGATAATCACAGGAACCACGGGTCTGATTTGAAAAATTATTTCACTGTTAGATACCTAGTACATTTATCGGGGAAGGCTTGTGGGCTATATATTATTATCATCACGGTAAGCCCAATAGGAGCGGAGCAATGCGAGTAAAACCGCGGGACACAACTAGTTACGAATAATTGGGCAAAGGTGGGCAAAGTAATACTTTGATGATGTAATTTATTATTTTATTTGTTTGTTGGGCTCTAAGCTCAATTCATAGAGTATGCTTATTGTGCATAATTTCGACCCTAACGTAGTTTTTCATGTCGTCATAAACGTCGGTCTATTTTTTATTACATCATAAATACATAAATGACACTATAAAATAAGCAACGAAGAAATAAATATCATTTTCACACATTATTACCACTATTACAGATAAACATAAATATCTCAATGCTTGCCCACAAGCGATCCTGATACTAGATTTGCAATACATTAATGTTCTAAGTAATATAAAATATAAACTTAGAATAACGGTACTAATCTTCGTATTTAGTAGGTAATACAATTCAATTTTCTTGTTATAATTGTTTGTGTTTGTTGTATATGAATTTATACATAATATACCTACTGTTCATTTATTAAATACTGTACATTGAATAAAAACTAAAAAATACCCCCTTGTCTTCTTACAAGTAACACAAGATAAAAATACATTTTTAAAATTTTGTTTGTATGTCTGTTATCCAACCTGCACGCAAAAGTTATTGACCGGATTTTGATAAAACTTTGTAATAGGTATATAACTATTGGTCCATGGCGATTAACATTTTATTTGGATTATCTACATTTGAATATAATAGCAATATAAATAGTACTAGACTTCGTAAGTTTATTGAACTCAAGTTAAATAGTAATACTGTTAAACATTGTTTTGATTTAGCACTTTAATTACACAGGTATTAACTTTCTAACATTGGTTTGCAAATGATAATATTATTAGATGCGAATAAGATTTGTGTTTTGATACAGAGGGAAGTAAAATTGTTGTTAATTATGATAATCTTTTAAAACAGATACCTACGCTTTGGTGTTTAATATTTTATTAAATGATTTAAACCAAACTATCTTTTTATAAGTTTTTAGCATTTTCATCTTATTGGCGTGGATACAATTTAATAATTCGATATTTTTTGATATTCTTTGTTATAACAAGTATTGTTAAAATTCCTCGCTAAGAATTGCTACTCAGATAATTTGGCTTTCTGAACAATCCTACACACTAAACCCCAGTAATTACCTCGAGAAAACTGCACATAGATAATAGAATCACACTTTCTCTGTCAATTATTAAAGACAAATTACGTGATTATTATCTGCTAATTAATTTCTAGACGATATATCGATGTCTCTGAATTACAGGAAATGTTTCTTTGGAGAAAATCGATAAACCATAGACACAGTGACGTTAGTCATATCACAGATAATGTAATACTATAGTAGTAATAATTATAATCTACGGCAAATAGGAAACGATTTTAGTATAATAATAGATGTAATTTATACCATAAACATTTTTTTGTGAAAGAATAATGCACATGTGCATGCAAAAATAAGAAATAAGTATAACAATAAGAACTAATTATAAAATAATAAAAAAAAATCTAATTGAAATCTGTTTTATTTTATTGTTAAGTCTATATTAATACAAGTAGGTATTACGTCAGAAAATATCAATTATTAAAATAATTATGAAATACCTCGAGAAATATTTTTCACTTTTGGTAAGTACCTACTTTATAACCAGTTTCATACATTTTTTCGAAGTTTAATGCAAATAACGCTTTTCAATGGGAAGCCAGTTAAAAAGCGAGTTAAATAATAAATAATACATACTTATTTAATTCCAAGAAAGACTTTTTTCAATTATGTGTAAGTATGTAAGAATGGAAAATTACCAATTATTGAAAATTCTACGAAAACAATAAAAATGTACATTTTTTTTATTGCAAAACTTTTAAAGGGAATTTATAGAATCAAATAACTATTTTATTAAATTTGTTTTTTCTAAAACAAAATAAACCTATTTATAAAGTAGGTAGTAAGGTTACTTCAAAACCGCCACTATGAATAATTTGGTAAAAAAAGTTCAGTAACATTTCTCATATTTGAGAAAATCTGTACCTAATACTTAATTACTTACTTAATTAATATTCAATAACAACAAAAAGCATATCTATTAAGTACCATAAATTTAGGTACTCTACCGAGCATTTCATAGCCAACTCATTATTTCAACAAAGTTGTTATAATCTGTGCAATTTTGGCGGGACTTTTTTTATGTCAGTTGGCGGGACTTTTTTTATGTCAGTCTGTCATGGGCCATGGAAAATGAACATGCATCGCTTGTTAATACGCTGCAATGTACCTACTCATGTTTGTTTGTAAAATTATTGAGCATTTTTATGATCACGCGAAACGCTCGTAATCATTTTTTGAAGCTTGTTTCATTCATCAGCCGTATGTAAATGAAATAATGACATGTAATTGTTAAGTTTGATATAAAGTTCATCTTTGTTAAACAATGCTTTCGCATTCATAACATAAGTTAGGTTTCTGTTCATCTAACGCAAAACGTATGTCTATGAAATTTGGAAACAGGTTTCTACATAGATTTTTTGAATCGGTCCATATATTATTATAGTGATCAAAAAGTTTTTTCTTTCTTTAAGGCAAGTAGCAGAACTTTTTTATAATTTTTAAGTATCTCTAATATACTCGAACTCAAACATTTTTCAATTAACTTCTTCTAGAAACACTTTTGAATCGTCATAACATATTTTTAATATTTACCACCATATCTTAAATGTACATAATATTATTATAGGCGCATTTAATCTTACGAACAAGACACAACTGTAACGGTACTAAAATATCTCAACTATTTTAACCAATGTGTTTATCAAATGATTAAACAAAATAAGAATCAGATTTCATTCAACAGTTAATTGTATTGACTATTGAGTAATTATTTCATTGCTAATTATATCAATAGCCCAGTTAAACAATTATTTTGTAAACACACTCCAGTAATAGAAACAATCTTATTCTATGACTCAGTACTAAAATGACTATTATAGACGACACGACGGCTTTATACAGATAAAAAAAAATATTACGAGCGAATTTTTAATTAAAATAGAGATAACAGATAATTTAATTTCCTCTCAATTATTTCTATAACACAATCTTAGACGGTATTGTTTATAAATAAAATGTGTAATTAACTTTTAATTTATAATTAATTAATTCAAAAAATTCTCCCGCCATTTCAAACAATTGTCACAGATAACATAAGAATCTTGCTTTGTTGTTAAAAAAAAGTTTCCACGTGAAACAATATGAAATAATTCTATTTTTAAACCAGAAGTAATTAAAATATAAATAAATGCAAATCCGACCGGGCTTAATGAACCAGGAATCTCAAATGCATTAAGATCTAATGAAGCTATATTTTTAAGTTTTTTTTCACTCCAGTCATTCGCAATTAGGTGTGACGGCCATTAGACACACACGCAATGTGCTGATTAAACCGGTCAAGCGTGTGCCGGCTTATTTTTACCTGACTTAGCAAAAAAAGGATTTAGTGTTCTTTATTTATGAATCCACAGTCAAATTGAATAAATTGAAGTTGATTATGAATGTACGAAAACTAGTGAATGTGTTTTAATAATGATCGTAGTTGTAATAATAAAAATATATTAAAATAAATAGGTATATATAGGTATACTAGTGGTCCGCCCCGGCTTCGCCCGTGGTACATACATGTTTAAACTATCCTATCTCTCAAGTTGGATCGAACTGCACATGGTGTGCGAATTTTATTACAATCGGTTAAGGTGATGAATTAATTTTTCTAACATTTACGGCCCTTTTCAAACCTTCCTAATTTTTATATTATTAAAGTTGTCGTGATGAAAATTCTTGACAAGAAAGTTCAATAGTAACACAATACGTCTACCGTTTTAGAAACATGATTCCATGATATTTTCTCGATAGAAAAAAAATACAAAGTTATCATTGTTATTTTTTTTTAATCTCTGGCATCTTCAAAATAACAAACGTAAAGTTACGACTTTTTGGATATTAACTATAAAATATACAACCTATACGTCTACCGTGTTAGAATTTTGAAATATGCGATGGTTTTGAAATAAACAAGAAATACTTGAAATTAGCGCGCGACCAGCCAATATAGCGAGAGCCGCCCTGTACCTTCCTACCCCGATCGCTGCACGAGTCATTCCCGCTACGGCCGTCACACGGGGAACTTGTGTCGCTCGCGCAATCGTAAAAAAGGGTGACAACACGATAAGACAAAATGAGACAAATGGGGACAATAAAGAAAATAAGAAGAAGAAACATAAAGGTTGGAGGAAAAAGAATGCTTACAATTAGAACAAATTAATGAAGTAAGTTGGTTTTATTTTAAATTTGATGATAATTGTATTATAGACGATGTTTGATATGTACCCCTGTTTTAAGTACATAACGAATGTGTAAGATTTTTTCATTTATAGCATAAATAATCTTTTCAGAAATCCGGAATCCAGAAGGAAAATAAACCCACTGATTGTTCACAATGTGAATCCACTCCTTCGTAAGTACCTTTATTCAGTCAAAAATGTATGTTATCAAAGCTCTACTGGTTTTATCGCATCATTCCATTTTTAGCAAAAAGCAACAAAGTGCAAAGAAATAAAAAATCATGGTGAACTTAGTGGAAGTATGGCGGACATAATATGGAACAGGAGCTCATTGGAGTAGTATTATATTTAAAAAAAATAAGAAATAATTTCAAGAATTACATTTCTTAGAAGGTGGTAGATAAGTATGTTGTATAAAGAATTTGATGTTGATATTTATTTCATTTATACTTACTACACCTGTGCGGGAAATTGCTTAGTAATAAAACAGGTTTATATTCATATTTACATAGTAATGTGAGTTTTCATTTCGAAAAATTTTGTGTAAGTATATTAAATTGAGTTCCTGGGTGATCTGGAAACACAATTGGGCCCGGAAGATGGCGCTGCAGTCACTCCTCCTAATGACATGAACCGATTTGGATGAATATTTGTGTGCACATTTCATTTTTGTGTGATGATTGGTTGATTCGCTTTCACATTAGCTAATATTATGTATTTTTGTTGTTAGAAAGTAAACTTAATTTAATATTTATAATACATTATTATTGGTATAAATAAGCCAGTGTTCGTCTCACATTGCTGTACCTGCCTACCTACCCTACCAGGGCCTAACTTTGTTCTGGCTATTTTATTTTGATTATTTGTAATGAATAATTACAATTATAATAGAGTGCAAAAAATAAATACATGCGTCAATATATTTTGTGTTTTTTTTTTAAACAATTTTTTTATTTAAAAAAATATCATTCCGACCGCGGCTTTGCCCGCGTGGAATTAGATTATATCGTGAATCCTGTCTTATCCCACAGAAGTGTTCAGTTCGGATAAAAAGTATCCTTTGTGTAAATCCAGGCAATTAGCTATATTTTATCAAAATTGGTAATGTAGTCTTGACGTGATTAAGTAACAACTAACAAAAAAATATACAAATTAACATCCAAAGTTTCGCATCAGTTTTACTGTATTAGTGATATCTTCCACTCTTGACTTTGACTGAGAAGAATTAGGGTTTATAACTTCTTTCAGAAATATTACCTTTCATTTCTGGGCATGACGTAATATCTACGTCAGCATCAAATTCTATCTAAATCCATTCAGTAGTCCGCGTTATTGAGTACCATTTAATTTTTTCAGAGTAACAATATTTTTTGTTATTTTAAAGATTATTTATAACCTGTATTATTTTGTAATAAAGTAAACATTACGAAATAATAATAATTATTAATAATGTCTAAGTAGTTGTTAAAAAGAAGATTATTTGTTTATAAGCAAGAAAATAAAACCAATAAATCAACAATTAAATATATGTATAAGAATATTATAACTGTATGACGACTCCATACATGTTTGTCCCGAGTCGGCCAGCGGCAGCGCGGCGAGTTTGCAAGAATGACTTCGCGCACACCCGCGTTCGCGATAGCGAGCTATTAGACTCCGCCCGCCAAGCAGTAGATTTTTTTTTGTGTATCGTCTTAAGTGGTTTAGGAGTCCATTGAGGACAAACATTGTGACACGAGATTTATATATTATATTAAGATATAGGCTTTCCCAAGCTTTTTAAATCTTTATAAAAAAATAATAATGTATCTATTACGTCTAATAATAATCCAGATAGGCATATTCATAACATAACAGCGAAAAAAAACGAAAACCAACCTAGATTTTAATTTTTAACTTATCATTCGATTAACATACGAATGTGAAAAAATAAATCAATGCTGTTGAGATAAGTAAAATTAGTATTAAGTGGTTATATACTTATATATCGATATGTGACGGAAAATTTATTTTAATTTTAAGTAGTAACTTAAGTTATGGACTGAAGCGGTTACGAAGTTACTTTCTGAAAGATAGATATTATTAGAAACCTATAAAAATACATTTTAACATAGCAAATAACAGAATGCTGATAACAATTTGAGTGACTCTATTTAACACTTTATTATTATCACACGTTTTTGTTCTTTAACTGACAGATAAGTTAAAATATAGAACATAATAAAATAATATAAGTACCAGAAAAAATTATACGCAATAATCCATATATTTGAAAAAAAAACGGTGCTCTCAATGTCCGTAAACTAAACACTTCCATAAACATAATAATAGGAAAATCACACTAAAAATAGAACCAAAATCGCTTATAACTTGTGTATCTTCAAACAAAAACCGCTAATCGCGAGCTGTCACATCGCGGCGAATCAAAGTGACTCAATCTGGTGGTTTTTGCCGTTGCTAGCAGATTACGCGTGTCAAAATATAGCTTGGGTGTAGCGGTGGGTGCTAGATAGCAAGATATATGAAAGAAGTACGATCTCTAGCACGTAAGAGCTTAGAACAATATTGAAGAATTACGATTTTAGTACGTCTACGCGCTAGGACTTAAAACAATAATATATTAACTAGGAGTCTATTCAAAATCGGTTTAGTAGTTGCTGAGTTTAGCGCTTTCAAACAAATACTTCAGCTTTATATTAATAGTTTGTATAGATTTTATGTAACACTATCTGACTCTACGCTTCCTATCGCACGGCGCACCACAGGAAAGCTAGTATTTGTATAAATTTTATTATTATAGAAAAGTATTAGCACAGTCTGTATATTTTCATAATATAATAGATGTTTATCATCAAAGAAAGTTCGCAAATATAGTCTGTATTTCATTTTTACTTGTCACTATAATATAATCGTTTTCAATCGTATGAATATTCATCATATTATTATCTGTAGTTTTAACTGTTTAAAGGGCCAATTTATCAATCTCTCGACATTTTTATTCGATGTTTTGACGGTAAATTTATGTCAAAGGCATAATTATAATTTGTTGTTATGCTAATTGAACTACTAGAAACGTCGTTAATTAATAGTGAATAATTTGTATTGTAAATCTTTTCACACGTATTTATTTTCAAATACATATTTCTTATATATACTATGTATATAATTATATTCTTATATAACTAGCTTTACGCCCGCAGCATCGCCCGCGTTTTCAAAGAAAACCCGCATAGTTCACGTTCTCGTGGAATTTCTGGGATAAAACCTATCCTATGTGTTAATCCGAGTTACTCTTTATATGTGTGGTAAATTTCATTGTAATCGGCTCAGTAGTATTTGTGTGAACAAATATACATACATACACATACTCATACATACATCCTCACAAACTTTCGCATTTATAATATTAGTAGAAAGTAGGATAGGACCTATCCTATCCTACTTCCTACTAATATTATAAATGCGAAAGTCCTATCCTAATAGGATTCTCGAGTCTATTTGCAAACTCAGTTATAAAATTTTGTATACTTAATTTCGAACTTATACCACAGATAGGTAATTATATTATAACTAGTTACATTAACTACTATACTATACTTATTTATACCTATGCCAATTTCAAGCTTGGCCATTTCCTCTGAAATTAGGTAAAATCGTCGAAAATATACACACATAAATATTACAGAATATATAAAACTATAGTTTTTAAGCTATTGCATAGCTTCTATCGCGGGCCTTGAGCGCGGGGACCGAATCCAGAAATTCCGTAACGAAAAAAACCTCACGCTCCCCACTCCGACGGGCACGGAGCTGTGGCTTGAAGGCATGCTATGCAATAGCTTTACCGCGGTAGTCCCCGAGTGCCACACGTCTTTTTATCCTTACTTTTAGAATAATAAAATTTATCTTATATTAAGCTATCTAACCAAAGCCTTATGTAGTTTACACTTTAAAACCACTAATACGATAATCTAATAATATTGACAAGCGTATAAAAATTCCAATTAGCTACCATACAAATATTAATACTACGCTTTATAAGTTTTTCCATATATAGAAATCTATGCATAATTTATTTATTTCATGAATTATTATGTTATCTGTTTGCTAATCATTTCCCATGACGTTGTTATTACTAGATTTCCGCCCGCGGCTTCGCCCGCATTTTCAAAGAAAAACCTATCCTATGTGTTAATCCAAGTTACCCTCTATATGTGTGCTAGATTTCATTGTAATCGGTTCAGTATTTGCGTGAAAGAGTAACAAACACACACATACACATCACAAAGTTTTGCATTTATAATATTAGTAGGATTATTTGATGCATTGATATAGATTTATTTTGTGTGTTTGTATTGAATAGGGTCCAAAAGTGCTGGCCTGATTATGATTATTTTTTTCACTAACAGAAAACGTATCAGAAAGTAATATTGGCTATATTTTAGTTCGTCGTATCCTTGTTCAGTCTAGGCAAAGCCGGGACGAGCGGCTAGTAAATTAAAATATGAATACTGAATTTTCTTTCATCAAAATAAGTTAAACTTTAATTGTAACTAGCTACGCTTCGCGGTTTCACCCGCGTGGCTCCGCTCCTTATGGTCTTAGCGTAATGATATATAGCCTTCCTCGATAAATTGGCAATCTAACAACGAAAGAATTTTTCAAATCGGATCAGTAGTTCCTTAGATTAGCGCGTTCAAACAAACAAACTCTTCAGCTCTATAATATTAAAATTAAATTTAAGCGCAATTTCACCCTTTTAAAACAGACAAGACACTGCATTGAAATTTACAGTGAGCGAAACCACGGTCCATAATAATATCGACATTAACCCATTTCTGTATGTTTGTATAGAAATTTACCGTGTAACTGTCAGAGGAATACTTGTATGAAATTGTTACGATTAACTTCCTAATACATTTACCGGTAAATTTGTTACTATGGGAAATTTAGTTCGTACGATATTGGGATGAGATAGCAGATATTTTAAATAGATGGGTTTAAAAATTCTTAGTTGATAAACAAGACTTTTTATTTATTTATATGAATAAGAAATTTACAGGCCTTGTGACTAAATATGTCCTCCTATTAAGTAAAATTTGTATTCTCTGTTTGTGTGCAATAAAGCTTATAAATAAAGAAACTAGAAAAAATATTATATATAAATAAAAGCCGGACAACACTTCGATGGTATATTGTAGGAAATTTGGTAAGTTAGCGCCTAAGTATATAATACGTTATCCAAAGCATATTGAAATTGCAGTTTTTCATCTGTATCCTCGAGCAAAATAAAAATCAAATTTTGATCTTAATAAAATTAATGTCGAAAATTCGTAAAAGCCTAATCACACCCCGGACACTCCATACAAAATGATCGTTTTGACAGTCACACTGTAGAGACTGCAAATGTGTGTGTTAACGCTTTATGGTTGGCACATTTGTGACTAGCGTAAAAAAAAATTCGCGTTTTTCTGATGAAATACATCCGTAAACAGCACAATATCTAACCATTTTCTACGAAAAACGATAATCACAAATCCAAAATAATAAAATTACTTTAAGTCAATTTGATTAATGTTGTCAAACTTCGTTGCGTATCGTCCTTGCAGAAAAATATGGCCCATTTTATGTCTGATCGCGCGGGGGTGAGGTAAGTTTAATTTTGGCGGGAGGCGGAGAGTGTCCGTTCTGTAGCGTTTAGCTACTATTATGTATTCTGTGGCCTAATCTTATAATTTTATTGATGTTCAATGTTTTACTTTGGCTGGAATTGGTAATTTATAATTCTTCTTTCTGTCACGTTTCTAATTCTTCCTTCAAGATAAATATTATCTTCTTATTTTGTGCTCTATTTCAAGACTTGCAACCATAGAAATCTAAATAACAAGACACTAGAAGTCGTAAGCGTGCGTGACCTTGTCGCCACTCAGGTGATGTTCACATCACCAGTGCATTCGTCACTGTTCAGTTGCTCTGGAGACGTATGAGTGTATACATGGTGTGTTTCAGCAATTCCCATTGCGGAAATTCTTCCACAAGTTGTAATTATACTTATAAAGGAATAATATTTCATCGGAAAATATTTTTTTTAGAAATAATGCCGTTTTTCCTTAAAATTATAGAATATTTACAAGTATTACGAGTGTCACCATAGTAATCGAAATAACAATGAATGACACAGTCGACCATTCTTATTATCACGTTTGTTCGTATTGGAGCAAAAAGTCTCATATACTTAGGGATGTTATTCTAAAATAAACCGTAAATTCGTGCGTTAGGATACATATTCAAAAGCTTAATTTAATAGTTAAGTTAGTTTTCACTAAAATCAAGCTGTCCAATAAAAGGCATAGTTTACTTGTGTGTACTGTTTAGCTTTCGGTTTGAATGTGTTGATTTTGGCGACAGCGGTTTTCATACGAATTATGACATTACAGCACTTCTATGTGTCTTGTTATTTAGATTTCTATGCTTGCAACTATGAATTAATTAAGTAAATAATAATCATACAAACACAAACCTTTTTGCGTTCCATGTTTCTATCGTAAAAACAATATGAATCAGGTTAATTACAATAATTTATTGCATAATCGATCAGCAGATAGGCGCCACTCAGCTGACTTGCTTATTTATATGTCCCTTGTATGGAGGATTAGTGGTAGGGCTGTACAAAATGAGTTTTAAGGTTATCCGTTTAGAAAAAAATATTTCGACCTTACACAAAAAGAGATAAATTGATATTTTGCATATTCAGATCACTTTACATCGTAGTTTACTATAATGGATAGACTGGGATGTTTCAGGTTTTAACTGTGATTTAATAAAAGGTGTAATTAAAACGTATAGTCCTCAATGTAAAATTGTATATAATTGTATATTTATCTTTGTATTTACTGAAATTGTGACTAAATGATCACCAAAATTTATATGCATTGAAAAATGTTGAAGATAATGAATTACACATTGTGGTCTCTTAAAAGAGTGTCTTATTATTCTTATAAACATTCTTTTAAACATCTTTATATATATTGCAAAATATTTACGCTAACACTGTCTTACCAAAAGGAAAGCTCAGTTAAACGCTAAATTAGGTATTAAACAAAATTAAGCCAATGTCATATCAAATATTTAATTTTTGTGTTTGTGACAGCCCTAGGCTACATAATGCATATGTAAGCCATACAGGTCATTTGTTTAATCCACTTAATTTGCGTACAAATCGATTCTTATTATCGTATTAATAAATAGCGACTGGTAAATAACTTATGTGCTTAACGTATTGCTCTGTTAACTTGAATTATTTATATACTTTGTATTTACCTATATTAATTATCTATTTGCATAATAATTATTAATTATAATATTAAGATGTATCTAACAGAAGTAGTAGGAAGGTCCCTTCAAATTTTATAAGCAAAGTGATATATTATAAAGCCGGGATATAAAATAAAAAATACCACTCAAGAATTATGTAGCTCCATACAAGTAAATTATTTTCAAAGTTAATTTATTGGTTTCTGAGTTTATCCAACACAAACACACAAAAAATCATACCTTCATCATAATACGTTTTAGAGCACCCACATATTTTGTAATACCACAGTTAATAAATTTAAAACAATACAGAACTATGTCTTTTGGAACACAACCTACGCTGTAAATAAAGTAGGTAAGTACCTAATATATAGGTAGTATATACGTATATAGTTTGAAGTAAGTCAAACGCTTGCATTGTTTAACAAATACTAATTATAGAAGTAAATGTCACACCTTATAATTTTAATCAGTCTGTCCTATTTTCAATAATTTATAGGCGCTTATAACTTAGGTCATGTAGCAATTATTAGATCGCAAGAGGCGCCTAGACAATTGGTGCCTAATTGTTCTTAGAAACTGTTTAAGATTTATAGCTTCAGTTAGTTTTTATAGGTTTCTCTAGGAAAAGGAATATTATTATTTAGTGTGTTTTGAAGGAGATGTTCTATGTTCTTACTCAGGGTCTAAAGATTGTCTGTGCCAAATTTCATCAAAATCGGTTGAGAGGTTTAAGCGGAAAAGCGTAACAGACAGATAGACATAGAGTTACTTTCGCATTTATAATATTAGTAGGGATAGTAGGGATAGGGATTAGCTGTGCACCCCGGGTTCGAATGTGGTACTTACACTGTCGAAGATTGAGCGAACCTCGACTCAGAAATCTTCGTAGGCTCATGCACAACACTTTACTGAAGATCATCACATGATCAAATTCATATTTTTCAATTATTTAAAGGACATAAAGACAAACATTATTTTTCATATACATATGTATAGATTATCTGTTCATTCATTCATAAAAAATCTAAGTAGAGTTGCCTTACAATAAAACAATTTCTTAAAACGGTCGAGTAATTTTTAGCTAAATATCTTCTCAAAAAACACTTCATGATATTATTATAGATTGTAGATATATTTAGCTAAGGGTTAAGGTCTGTCCTTGAATCAAAAATAAGTTTAATGTCATTCATATGGTGATATCTCGTCCTATGCTATTTGGATATACGCCAATATCAAACTTTCGGCACGTGATTATTAAAGAAATTGCTCTCTTATGATTGTAGGTTTTAAAATAAAATTCAAGCACAAGCTATTCTTTATAGAGGTAATATTATCAGCTATCTAGCTATATTGTGAAAGTGTCGTCAAAATTGATCCAATTGTTTTGGAGATTAGGGACGAAACGTTAAATTTATGAAAAAGTAATTTATACTCAGGAACTACTGGTCCGATTTGAAAAATTATTTCGGTGTTAGATAGCTCATGTATCGAGGAAGGCTATAGACTATATAAAATCACGCTAAGACCAACAGGAGCGTAGCAATGCGGGTAAAACCGCGGGGCACAGCTGGTGTCAGATATTTAAAAAAGCTCTTTCTTGCTTTATAATAATTCATTTATGGCATTGGTCAGGCAATACTAGTTTCCATATGAATCTATACTAATCTTATATATAAAATTCTCGTGTCACAATGTTAGTCTGCATACTCCTCCGAAACGGGTGGACCGATTCTCATCAAATTTTCTGTGCATATCGGGTAAGTCTGAGAATCGGCCAACATCTATTTTTCATATGTACCACGGGCGAAGCCGGGGCGGACCGCTAGTACTAATATACTAATCTATCTTATCTATCTATATCTACATATATATAATAATATTATAAAGAGGAAAGATTTGTAATTATGTATGTATGTACTATGTATGTATGTATGGTTTTCACGCATAAACTACTGGACCGATTTCAAAAATTCTGTCACCATTAGAAAGTTACATCTTCACTGAGAAACATAAGCTATAAAACATGTAGGTACCACGGGCGAAGCCGGGGCGGATCGCTAGTATTCTATAACATTTAATACTTATTAATATTCAAAAGTTCAGTACTTAAAATAACATTAACTATTAACAATATCTAATGTTTCTAACTAGAATCGGGATCAAGGCTGGCCGTGTTTATTTTTCAGAGCACGTATATAAATTTTGTATTACATTACATTTGTATGAGAAATAATATATTTGTAACTCTATTATCTTAAACTAAACGAGTAATGTATAGAGTTATCATTTTACAATAAATTCTTATAGAAAGTGTGAAAAGAATAGCACTTTTTCTGGCACAGTCGGTGAAAACACAATTTTAAATCAAAACAAGGATTTCAGGACTAATAATAATAAACGTAAATTCTTATAATAATTTTTGATTAAATTTCCTTTTGGATATTGTCAAAATTTCATTGCCTTATTATAAATTCTTCTAAATTTCATCTCTAATTTAAAAATAATTAAAACCAACATCCGCACCAAAATACTTTTACGTTCATTGAAGAAACAACTTCCTTCAATCCACACAATATTTATATTCTAAGAAGTTTTAGCCCAAATTTAGTCGAAAGTCATAAAACTTCGAGTTATCGTTAAAAGCAATTAAAAGTCCTTAATTATTGATAGATTTATATCAAAATAAGGGGAAGATAATTTGACGACAGAGTTGTGAAAACTTTATCCCGCAGCTGTAAAATCTTATTAAATTTTTATTTGGTGGTAATTGGAGGATTAGGTTGTTAAAATGTTCCCCTGAAATCCTTATTTCTGTTTATAGTTATTTTTGTATCTCTAAATGCGTGAAGTTATGTAAATGTCACATAATATATTATATTATTACTAGCGGTCCGCCCCGGCTTCGCCCGTGGTACATATGAAAAATAGATGTTGGCCGATTCTCAGACTTACCCGATATGCACAGAAAATTTCATGAGAATCGGTCCACCCGTTTCGGAGGAGTATGCAGAATAACATTGTGACACGAGAATTTTATATATAAGACTAGCGGTCCGCCCCGGCTTCGCCCGTGGTACATATGAAAAATAGATGTTGGCCGATTCTCAGACTTACCCGATATGCACAGAAAATTTCATGAAAATCGGTCCACCCGTTTCGGAGGAGTATGCAGACTAACATTGTGACACGAGAATTTTATATATAAGATAATCAGTCCAATTATATAATTATGATCTAATAATATTTGGTCTATCTATACTAATATGTATTATAAAGCTGAAGAGTTTGTTTGTTTGTTTGAACGCGCTTATCTCAGGAACTACTGGTCCGATATGAAAAATTCTTTCGGTGTTAGATAGCCCATTTATCGAAGAAGGCTATAGGCTATATAATAGAACAGCAGAAGCTGAGTAATGCGGGTAAAACAGCGGAGCACAGCTAGTAAAATATAAGCTTAGTGCTTTGCTTAGTTATATATTTTTAGTGCTTTAAATTGATAACATTTTGCAGTTTCAATAATAAATTATTCTTATATTTAACAGACAGATAACCTCTTTAGTAGTAATGAGTATAAAAAAGATAATACAAAATTTTATTGCAAAATTCTAATCATTGACAAGACCAAAAAATTTTCCTAAAATTCTTTGTTAAAATTAAAAAATGTTTTATTGGATTAACGCGACAACAGGTAACTTCATAAACCATTTTTATAAGTACTAAAGCTTTTGCTTACAAACATATTTTAATATCTTAAATCTCCGCATAATTTCATAGTTATCAGCTTTTCTTTAAGCTATGTTCACAACGAGACTATTGTAACAAATATGGAAATAGAAATGCGATATCTACCTATATAAATTTTTTGTTAAATGTATAATCCTACTACGGGAACTATGCGGGTTTTCCTTTAAAAACGCGGGCGAAGCCGCGGGCGGAAATCTAGTATAATAATATATTTGATTGACGACTTCAATTTTCAATTAAACCAAACCTTATTTTTAATCTAGATCTTCTAGATCTTTTTATAATAATTCGATCAATAATCTAGTGAAAAGGAAAGAGAATTACATAATTTGATCAGTTTTAGATGGTTTTCGACAAATAATTATTGAAAATAAATGTAAAAGAAGGTTTTCTCTATGTATGCATCTTTATATTTACAGTTAACTTGTAACAGTTAGACTCGTAAAATCTAACTTAATCTAGTGAATTGCTTTTCACAAGTTAATATACGTGAGGTTAAACGATAATATCTACACATTTAAATAGATTGCGCCTACTCTTGGTAAATGAAGTTAACAACAACATATTTGCTATTGTTAAAATAAGTGTATTTTACGCCTATATGTAATTTACTAGATGTCCCGGCAAACGTTTAATTTTCTGCAGCGCTCTTATCACTTATGGGTATGAAAAATAGATGTTGGCCGATCCTCAGATCTACCCAATAGGCATAGTACCAAATTTCGTGAGAATCAGTACAGCCGTTTCGGAGGAACTAACACGAAATTAACATACATATAAAGATTCTATTAGTTAGATAAAAATAAAAACAAAGTTTAATTCAAAAAAAATGACTCAATGATTTCAGTGTGAAAAATCATCATACATACAAACACTTACACATGCAAAATACTTAACAAAAATAAATATTTTTAAGCATGAATTATGGTTATTTTGATTTCTTATCTCATTTTATAAATTTACTTACTTACCCTTTATAGAGAAGAGGTAAATGTATTGACATACGAACTTACCTGAAAAAGAAAAATAAATTATTTACATAAAATTTCAGTAAAACATAACAAAAATACAGTTTTTTTTATAATAATTATGCTTTTAAATTTAGCTTTAAATACCAAGGTTATATTTTATTTAGAAAAGGTTATCTCCGAGTTACGACTGATTGACAATAATATGTATTTTTATTTTTTAGCCTAAATGTGTATATTATTATAACATTTTAATTTAAACTTAAAATCAAATAATTCAAGGTCACTATGATAAATTCAAATGCATATAGAATAAATTAAAACCGACAAATGTAACTAATTATATGAACTAAAAGTCGACATTATATCATGAATGTAGAGCAAACCCGAATGTAAAACTAGTATACAGTCTGACGGCCTTGCGAGAGGTGAATAGCCCGATTATTTAAATAAAGCAACAATAAACAGTTGCGTAACATATAGTGATGTGCAGCTGTTGTCGATAATTTAAAAATAATGGATACATTATTATATTTTATCACGTTGCTCAAACGTCAAACAAAAACGTGGATTAGAATTTAGAATGGCACAATTTTTGCGAAGTTTAAAATTAGCGATTGGATAGTGAACTTTTGCATAGCTATGTTTTTTTCGTTCATTCGTTTTCATAAAGTGATATCAGAACATAATTATTTAAGATTTAAAAATATGCCTTCACACATATTCCTAATTTTCGGTTAAACTTACGTGACGTATCTTTAACTTTTTCAATATTATCATTACAACGAGGCACAACCAATAAAACAATTATCAATATGACTTTTGATTCAATTACATTGCAATAGTTTCAATAAACTCAATTTATATGATAAACAATGTGACTTTCGGTTCAAACAAATAATAGGCAAGTGCATCCTTCCATACGCATACATGAATGATATAGACTAAAGAGCATAATATATAGAGTTTTATAATAGCACACAATCTATCGATATCAACTTAACCTTGATAGCACATCCCTATTCCTCATACGGCAATTTAGTTTATTTGTCTGTTAGAAAAAAAATCAGCTACACATGGGTTAGATCAATTGTTTCAAATATTTTGCGTCGTAACGCTCCCTATTATTGGAGAGAAAATAAACAAATTCGTCAGTACATATAAAAATAAACACCAATTTGTTATAGAATTGAATCATTTCTTGGTAATTTCAAGGTGGGCTGTTTAGAAGTTTTACCTTGTGAGTATTGTTTTATAATAGCAAGGCATGTGCGATTATTGTGAATATAAATTATAAGAAATTATTATCGGTAAGTTTTATAAAATTATGTTAATAAATGAAAAGTACAGAGATCGATAGCTATTTACTTTTATTATTATTTTACCTGTAGACCAAGCCTGTGAAGATAGCATTTAAATTTAATTTCATGTTACATAAATAATTATACCCAGAATAATACATCGTTTGGCTTCTGACAGCCGTTTCTGATGAAGACTCACCAACCTCGTGAAACAAATAGGTAAATAAATAAATAATACAGTTTCAGGTTGATCAGAGTTCTGAAATTCTCTATGAATACTAAAAGTAAAACTCTATAAAAATGCAATGAAACTTATATCTTCTTATATATAAAATTCTCGTGTCACAATG
Organism: Colias eurytheme; assembly: GCF_061535395.1. Lineage (NCBI taxonomy): Eukaryota > Metazoa > Arthropoda > Insecta > Lepidoptera > Pieridae > Colias > Colias eurytheme. The sequence goes on along the minus strand of NC_142999.1, from coordinate 1,862,446 downwards.
TTAGTCTGCATACTCCTCCGAAACGGGTGGACCGATTCTCATGAAATTTTCTGTGCATATCGGGTAAGTCTGAGAATCGGCCAACATCTATTTTTCATATGTACCACGGGCGAAGCCGGGGCGGGCCGCTAGTCTTATATATAAAAATGAATCGCAAAATGTGTTGGTAAGCGCATAACTCGAGAACGGCTGAACCGATTTCGATAATTCTTTTTTTATTATATTCCTTGAAGTACGAGGATGGTTTTTATGTAGAGAAAACGTAAATATTATGTACCACGGGCGAAGCCGGGGCGGACCGCTAGTTTTTACATAATATTTCCTACTTTTACATCATACAAATTGATACTAAGAAATAGTTTCAATCCGAACAAGATATAATCGTTTGTACAAATACTAACAGATATGTAAATATATTTTCAATGAAAATAGGATGTATGAAATTATCATTTGCATGTATAAGTGATTTTATTTAGTTTAATCTAGCATTCAACCAGATGCAGTATACTTTAATTCAAAACAGAGGTTTTGAAATAAAAATAATTAAACCTAAAATGTAGAATGGATGTAGATGAAGGAATATTATAAAATACATTCAAATATGTATATACTAGTGGTCCGCCCCGGCTTCGCCCGTGGTACATATTTTGCAATAAAAGGTAGCCTATGTCCTTTCTCGGGTATCAAAATATCTCCATACCAAATTTCATGCAAATTGGTTCAGTAGTTTAGGCATGATTGAGTAACAGACAGACAGACAGAGTTACTTTCGCATTTATAATATTAGTATGGATAAATCTCGTGTCACAATGTTTGTCCTCAATGGAATCATAAACCACTTAACCGATTATAATAAAATTCGCACACCATGTGCAGTTCGATCCAACTTGAGAGATAGGATAGTTTAAACATGTAGGTACTACGGGCGAAGCCGGGGCGGGCCGCTAGTAATATTATAAAAAATAATCGCAAAATATTTAATTGGTAAGCGTAACTCAAGAACGACTGAACCGATTTCGTTATTTTTTTTAATAATATTCCTTGAAGTACGAGGATGGTAAATGGTTCTTAATTCTTATGTAGAAAAAACGTAAACGTATACCACGGGTAAAGCCGGAGCGGCGGCTAGTTACTAATAAATAATGTTTAACATTGTTATAAAAGTTGTTTCATTCTTCAAATTCGTGATAAAAAAATGTTATTAATTATTCCGAAAATTTAATTTGACAGATGAACTCTAAAATTTAATTTTACACACGACAAACATGTACTAGTACATGATAGTACTATACTACTAGTACTATGCCCATATATGGCCATCTATATCTCGTCTAACAATAAAATGCAATAATCCAGCTATCTGCACTACGCACGGAATACTGCAAAAACGTGACGAATATAATCTCAAGTACGTATCGCGACGGCGTCAGAAGCCGAGGTCAACGGCCGCTTATCACTGCACTGAGAATTCGTTGCATAAACATTAATCAACTTCCTTTTTTGTCTCATAGCGCATCTTGTAAGAAGGTACGAGTTTTAGGCGCGCTTTATGTTATGTTATCTGTGCTTTGGTTGTTTGACATGTGTCAAATTCGAATGACAGATACGTTAATGGCGCGAAATAGTATGTTATTTTTTTGCGATTATCTGCAGAAGGAATGGTTTTTCATTCTAATATTAATAATTGTATCATAAAGGCTAGTTTATTTCAAAAGAGAGAAAAAAAGTCCTTATTTACTGATAAAAAGGAAGTAGAACCCTTCAATTCAAAGATTTTATGTTTGTGCATGAGATGAACGACTGTATCTATTTTTAAAAGGTCTGCTTAGTTTCCATTAACTATAATAACGAAGAAAACAAAGGCATAATATTTATAATCTTAAGAGAAATAATAAAAGAAAAGTGATCTTGATAGACGTCGCCTTTCAGTATGTATTATGTTACTATCGGGTGGTGTTATATTTATAAGCGAAGCGTTTTTGTAACTTGATACATTTAGTTAAGCTTTACTAAGGTAAAAAGTATAGATATCTAATCCAACTTCTTAGTTTTATTTTCGCATTTCATAACTCTATTAAAGTAAATATCCCAGTCTGATATTTTGAAACGTGTACATTGTACAATACCGTCTATACAATACTAACTATAATTTGTAACTGCATTCTCCTAAAACACATATTATAAGTAATTTGAATAACTAAAAAAAAATACGAAACATTAACACCAATTTGTTTACACAACACAAACAACAACACAACAGTTATCTAATATTTGTTATTGGCAATGACATATGTTTAAAATAAATGTGTAAAAATAGCATCGCTCGCTTACTTTCTACAACCGCTCTACATTGTAACATTAGACTAGGCGAACGCGTTGAGTCTTTCTCTTTGATTTAAAGCTGTTGGACTTAAACAATTCTGAAAGGCTATCAGGTGGACGGAAAATCTAACGTGGATACAAATTGACACGGCTTAGTGAAGTAAAAATCGCTTCCTTTGTAAGTTTATGTACCGATATAGAATATGTATAGAGCGTATTTATTACCTACTAGCGGTCCGCCCCGGCTTCGCCCGTGGTACTTACGTTTTCTCTACATAAAAACCATCCTCGTACTTCAAGGAATATAATAAAAAAAGAATTATCGAAATCGGTTCAGCCGTTCTCGAGTTATGCGCTTACCAACACATTTTGCGATTCATTTTTATATACATACTAGCGGTCCGCCCCGGCTTCGCCCGTGGTACATATTTACGTTTTCTCTACATAAAAACCATCCTCGTACTTCATGGAATATAATAAAAAAAGAATTATCGAAATCGGTTCAGCCGTTCTCGAGTTATGCGCTTACCAACACATTTTGCGATTCATTTTTATATATAAGACTAGCGATCCGCCCCGGCTTCGCCCGTGGTACATATTTACGTTTTCTCTACATAAAAACCATCCTCGTACTTCAAGGAATATAATAAAAAAAGAATTATCGAAATCGGTTCAGCCGTTCTCGAGTTATGCGCTTACCAACACATTTTGCGATTCATTTTTATATATAAGATATAAGATTAAAAGGCCGGCAAAGCACCTGTAACACTTTCAGTGTAAGTGTTTACTGTTTATGTGCAGTGGTGACCACTTAACATCAGGTGCCCAATCTGCCCCTTTACTTGCACTTTAGTACATAAAAAAAAAATAAAAATGTATGCTAGCTGTGCCGCGCGGTTTCACCCGCCGGCAAAATCAAGTGCTTATTTATATAACTCACGTATTATTTCGAATCACCTATTCAAATATTTAAAGTTTCATCCAACTCGTATTATTAAATATTTGGGAACATTTTCCGGTTTGGAAGGTTTGGAATAAGTTAATATATGGAAAAAATATTACAAATTACGGCATGTGAGTGGCCGGCATTAGCTCGCGAATTCGTTAGCATTGTGCATAACAAAGCTAAAAAATATATGAATACTAGGTTTCCGCCCGCGGCTTCGCCCGCGCAGTCAAAGAAAAACCCGCATAGTTCTCGTTCCCGTGGGATTTCCGGGATTGCGTCATTTTCCCGGGATAAAAAGTAGCCTATGTCCTTTCTCGGGTATCAAAATATCTCTATACCAAATTTCATGAAAATTGGTTCAGTAGTTTAGGCGTGATTGAGTAACAGACAGACAGACAGAGTTACTTTCGCATTTATAATATTAGTATGGATAGACAGGAAAGTCCTATTTCGCACTGTAATCTATATAATTAATTTGCTTTACATACAAATCCGCAACGCCGCGGCCGCGGCCGTTAGCGTAAAAGTTTACGAATTTAATCTCACATACTTTTACAAATATGTATTAGTTGAATAAAGATTTAGATAAGTAGGAAATATACGCATGCGATTGTCTTATCTTGCGGTTTTTAAAGCTTGCGTAAATATATTTACGTTATTTCGTATTATAATGCAGATTTTTTGAATGTATGCTATCGCGATAAGTGTAGTGGATTGCAGGAGTCGTTAGATTGAGATTTTCGGTTCATCGCCCGATTATAAAAAAAAATATTTTATGGATGGATGGATGTTTGTTAACCTTTCACGCAAATACTACAGAACAGATTACAATTAAATTTGGTAGGTAGCTGAAGACCCAGAATAAGACATAGGCTTCTTTTATCCCGGAAATCCCACAGGAACGGTAACTATGCGGGTTTTTCTTTGAAAACGCGGGCGAAGCCGCGGGCGGAAATCTAGGTGTAGAATACTCATTATTTTTTGTTTCTATGTTTGTGGTCTATTCAGTTTTACATTTGAAGATTCTCTTCTTAAATTTACACAATTTTCTCAAAGATGTCTATTTACCTAATTCTTTATCGCGTATTAAAAAGTATGAAATTATTACTGTAAAATCTCACTAAGTTATAACCTTTCACCTGTAAGTCATCGGATAAAACGATTATAAATGGATTTTCATTTAGTTCCGAGAGTTTCACGAATTTTATTCGTGCCGAATAAATTTTGTTCAACCTTACAAGAAATTAGAACAATCGATGCACTTGATTCAATTTCTAAACCCAAATTGTGTTATACCAAAATTGCTCTTAAGTAGTTGTAGTTAGGGGTTATAATCGTATCACACAATTATCAATACTTACCACGAAAGCTGCTAACAATGTTATTGACATATTACTTGCCCTTTACCATCAATTACAAATCCTGTATTACGAGACTGGTTCTGTTTACAAGCGAGCGGCATTTCACAATAATGCGGTTCCATTGCCCCTTTTGAATGATAGCGCCATTCGTTCGGCGAAGAACAAACGCAATGTACCTTGAAGTAGTAATTGTGTCGATTATAAATGGTGTTAAAGGTTATCGGAATGAACAGTAGACATCAATCATTACAAATGCAATGCGATTTAACTGTTACTTTATAGGGTTAGAAATTGAATATAACAAACTGCGGCTCCGTGTTCAACTAAATGGCTGTTCCTGTTATATTTTATTGATAATGATTCTTCTATTTTAAGGCATTTATCATATTTCTAGTTTTGACTGACCGGTTGGCTTGGTTGGTAGTGGCCCTGCCTTCCAAGACAGAGGTCGTGTGTTCGATTCCCACCCGAGGCAAATAATTAATAATAATAATAATAACCCATCACCGTATCTCTACGTTGACGACGTGATGGGGCTTGAGTGTTTCAATGACTCTCGGGGCTAAGCCGGTAGAGCTACTCATGCCGGATAGGCCCAAGACGAGAAACCAGACCAAGCGAGATACAGCCCAATCCAAGGTGGAACAGCAAACGCCGAAGGATGCATGGCTAAGGGGAGCTTAGTCGCTAGTTTGCGAACTCCGGAAACCAGGGGAAATCCGGTTTAAATTACCCTTGCTACGGTGAACGCAGGGCTCTGCCGTGGTGGACCGATCGTCCCTAGCTACTCGTGGGAACATAATGTAACAATCATGGAGGAGGTAGGCGGCAGACGAAGATACAACCTACGGTCGCTACCCGGAGGACGCCGGGGCGCATCTGGAGCCAACGCTGGATGCTACAGCTTGCGAACCGCTGGCGACGGGGGACTGAACAGGCGGGTTCCCCTCGAAAAATTGACGACAGCCGAACAATCATTATCACCTTCATGTTTATCTTCATCATCTAATCATTCCCCTATCTCTAATATAACGACATCTACAGCTTACAGTCCCACTAAATCGCCAACTTCATTACAAGAAACATCACCTTCATCAATATGTTCATCTCATACCAATGCTTCATCAACTTTCTCATATAAGTTACGTAATCGGCCCAATGTAAGACAACCCAATATTATTCATAAAACTACCACCAGCAGACAGAATTTAATCACCCCAAAATCATTATCAAACCCCTCATTATCACTCGTGGATGTTGCACAGACAGCAGATAGCGCTGGTATTACTGTGCCCACCTCAAGTGAAACAACAATGCGCAGAAAATGGTCAACAGAAATGAATGAATTCATAATGCGCACCTATCTAGAAATTACAACATTAGGAACAGACAATAGAACATACTTAGAGTCTCTTTACAATAAATTCATTAGCAGATACCCTCACATTCAAGTAAGCCGCCAGCGTATAGGAGACCAAAGACGAGCCATAATCCGGAATAAATTATTATCAGATGAACGAATAGCTGAAATAACTAAAGAAGTACAACAACAAAATGATTTAGCACAAAACTCTAGTAATAATCAATTCTCAAATCCTACTGAACCAACTACACACGAACAATCACAACGAATGAGATGGACACGAGAATATAACGAAGCCATAATTCGCAGCTATTTTAGGGTTACTCATTTAGAAACTAATAAAACATCATATAGAAAACAAATGCATCAAGATTTTATTTCAAAATTCCCACACCTTGAGCACATATCAGAACAGAGAGTAGCTGACCAAAGAAGGATTATAATCAACAATAGATACTTAAGTAAAGAAAAAATTGCAGATATTAAGAAAGAAGTTGCAGCGGAACTAGGAATAACTAATTATAACGAAAATAGTTTTGAAAATACCCAAATATTAACTTTGCAGCCAAATTTATCGGACGGAAACAATCGTGAGACACACGACCGATGTATAATTAACCAGCCTACTAATACCAACGAAACAGAAGAAACACATAATATGACATCGCAATTACTGGAGACTAGATCAACCACTGTAGAATTACTGAACGAACAAAATCATTTATCATATATCAATAGAATTTTGAATGATGAACCAACTGATCAAACTCAAGAACAACAACAAAATAACCCGCAATCAATTGAAGAAATAGATACCGTATTTAATGAAAACCTTAGCATTTATTTACAAACAAGTCCTACAGAGCGTTCATATATACCGAAACAAAAAGTTACAAAAAAATTAAACACAGCCGTACAGTATCTAAACCAAGTTATCTTGCCCAAACATATAGACTACGACACCGATTTTATGTCTTTACAGACAATAATTTACACTAGGTGCACTAACAGCAGCGAAGTATAACGGATCTAAAATACACACACCATCACTAAATACACAAGCTAGAAATAAAACACACAAACCAGCCTGGCAAAGAAGATTAGAAAAGAAGATAGAAGATTTGAGAATTAAAATAGGTAGATTGACGCAGTATATAAATAATAATAGAAATAAAAAAGTAATGAAACATGTAAATGTAATCCTAGAAAGTTATAAAACGCACGCAACTTATGAACCAGAAAATAATAAACCCGAACATGTATTAGATACACTTAAACAAAAATTATCAGTAGCATCACAAAGATTAAAAAGGTATACAGCTTGTACTCTTCGTAAGGTACAAAATAATTTATTTTCTAGTAACGAAAAACAGTTTTACAGGAATTTGCATAATCAACAAGCTACTCATCACAATAGCAGAAACCCGACTCCAAGTGAACTTCGAAACTACTGGGCTAATTTATGGGAACAGCCACTTGAACATGATGATCATACTGAATGGATTGCCGACGAAGAAAATAAATACTCTGATTTAGAAACAATGCATTTTGAAAATATAACGTCTGAAATTTTTATGAACTCACTATCAAAGTTAAAGAATTGGAAATCCCCAGGATCAGATAATATTCACAGTTTCTGGTACAAAAAGTTAACATATATTCATCCCTTTTTATTGGACCATATCAATAATTTCATTCTTCACCCTGAATCAATTCCCCCTTTCATAACCGAAGGAATAACACATATGATACTTAAAGATCCTAAAGAACCACTTAACCCAGCAAAATACAGACCTATTACCTGCCTACAAATAGTCTATAAGATAATTACTTCTTGTATAGCTGAAAATATAAATAAACACGTTAATAATAATAACATAATAAGCGAGGAACAAAAAGGATGTAGAAAATTTAGTCAAGGATGTAAAGAGCAGTTGATTATCGATTCCGTTATTCTTAAACAGGTACTAAAGGAGAAAAAAGATTTATTCACAATGTATATTGATTATAAAAAAGCATATGATTCGGTCCCACATTCGTGGTTATTTAAAGTGTTAGATTTATACAAAGTTAACCCAATTATAATAGATTTCCTTTCAGTCGCGTCAAAAAAATGGGCCACTCGATTAAAAATTAATACTTGCAATGGATTCCAACTAACAGATAACATTAAAATACAACGTGGCATTTTCCAGGGGGACTCTCTTAGCCCCCTTTGGTTCTGCCTCGCTCTCAACCCACTATCAAACATTTTAAATGCCCACGACTTGGGTTTCCCTCTTAAATATACTCCTAACATAAACGCACAAATATCCAGTATCAGAAATAATGACGTTGTAAAAATTACACACCTACTTTACATGGATGACATAAAACTATACACTTCTTCACAAAATGATATGAATAAACGTGCACAATTGACTGAAAATTTTTCAAAAGATATTTGTATGGAGTTTGGTATTGACAAGTGCAAGATAAATTCTGTTAAAGCGGGCCGTAATTATGAACACTTTTACGTTTTAGATACAGGAGAGAAAATAGATCCACTAGACCAAAATAGCACATATAGATATTTAGGATATAATCAGGCAAAACAAATCTTAAACAAAGAAACCAAAATAGATCTTACCAACCAATTTAAGAATAGACTAAATGTACTTCTAAAGTCAAAATTAAATGCACGAAATTTAATAAAAGCAATAAATACATATGCAATACCTATCCTCACATACTCTTTTGGAATTATAAATTGGTCAAAATCAGAACTTAAAAACATCCAACGCATTATCAACGTAAACATGAGCAAAAATAGAAAACATCATCCAAGATCATGCATCCAACGTTTAACTTTACCAAGAATTGATGGAGGGAGGGGACTTATAGATATTGTCAATCTCCACAATAAGCAAATAGCCACTCTTAGAAAGTTTTTCCATAATAAAGCACTTACAGTAATATTGCACAATGCCATCGTACAAAACGATAAAAAGTTTACTCCACTTAATTTATCTGACCATACAACCCAGCGTAATGAGACCCTGATAAGTAATAGTACTAAAGTAACAGCATGGACTCAAAAATCACTTCATGGAAGACATATCCAACATCTTAATTTACCTCATGTAGATAAGGCAGCATCAAATACATGGCTTAAGAGAGGGGAGCTCTTTCCTGAGACTGAGGGCTTCATGCTAGCTATACAGGACCAAGTTATCGAGACACGCAATTATCAGAAATATATTATCAAGAATTTATCATCAGATATTTGTAGAAAATGCAATAGTGCACCAGAAACCATCCAACATATAACAGGAGCATGCAAAGCAATAACCCAATCCGACTACAAACACCGACATGATCAGATAGCTAGCATTATCCACCAAAAATTAGCGCAAAAATACAAACTTATTCCATACGACAATACACCATACTATAAATATATACCAGAAACCATTATAGAAAATAACTCTCATAAATTATACTACGACAGAACTATATTAACTGATAAAACTGTACACTACAATAGACCTGACATTACACTGATTGATAAAAAGGAAAAAAAGGCATTAATAATAGATATAGCTGTACCCAATACTCACAATCTTCCAAATACTATAGCCGAAAAACTAAATAAATATATAGAACTTAAACAAGAAATAACAAAAATGTGGAAACTACAAAATGTTAGCATAGTGCCCATAGTAATCTCCACTACAGGTGTTATACCCAGTCAACTTCACAAATCCATAGAATTATTAGATTTACCAAAACATACATACATAAAATTACAAAAGGCGGCAATATTAAATACATGTAGAATAGTACGCAAATTTCTTCAGACAGAGAATGAATGACAGACAACAACTTTAATAATATAATTATATAGCTTACACTTGGTTTACGCCCGTGTATTCTATTAATACCAGCTGAACATAAGCTGTGAATGCAAAGCATAAAAAATAATAATAATAAGGGCGTAGGGATGTGACGACCCCATCGCCCACGGTTGGAATATCTATTGTCTACGTGACAATAGATATTCCACCCGTGCAATCAGTCAACCCGCAGGACACCTTGTGGCGGGGTGTCGGGGAGTAGCGACCCCGCGGGAACCGAGTGCTCCCGGGGGAGGCCCCTGTCTTCATCTCCGGCTCGCCTTCACCGGCCGGTCGGAGTGAAGCCTGACGAGGACAGGACCCCCACCTCTGGCTTGCCTTAACCGGCCGGCCAGAGTGGAGTCGCGAGAGCTTTTAGCTCGAAGGGTGGATGCGAAGCGTAAGTGGCGAGTGGGCACGTGATGCTGGACCCTCAGGGAGCGCGTGATCGTAGTTTAAAGTCCAGGGACGCCTCTCCACCCTTAGCTGCTCACAATATGTTGCCCCCTTGTCGCACTATTGCAGCGACTTATTTCGGGGGCCCATACAGTGAGAGGGCGAGTCACCACCTGCCAACATATTTTTACTTTCTTTTAGTAGAAAGGCAGGTGCCATAGTTTCCAATAGTCCCCAAATACCGGCCCATTTAACATCCCACTCCATAGCCCAGTTTATTTTGTTTTCCATATCTCGAAATAGTCCTACATCGGCCGCGGACTGCCTAGGACTGTATCTCTATAGTGCAGTCATGGGCAGGCTGCGGCTGGTAACAACACAGTAAAGTTCTCTAAAGGGCCTCTGCGTGTTGGATCCGTGTCCCCACGTAAGCCTTCCAAAGGACCGGGTACCTTCCTTATGATGGTACCCGAGTATTATGGAATTGAGATACATAATAATAATAAATATTATAGGACATTATTACACAAATCGACCTAGTCCCACAGTAAGCTCAATTAAGGCTTGTGTTGTGGGTACTAGGCGACGATAGATATAATATTTAATAAATACATATATAGATAATAACACCCAGACCCAAGAACAAATAATTGAGTTCATCACACAAATATTTGCCCTGACCGGGGATCGAACCCGGGACCGTCGGCTCAGTAGGCAGTTACTTTACCACTGCGCCAACCGCGTCGTCAATAATTGTTTGATGAACATAGATGTTTGCTCTGTGTCTGGGTGTTAATTAATATCTATATAAGCCTTAGAATGATCTAAGATATAAGCATCTATTTAAAATTATATATGTATGTTTATCAGTCATCTGGTTTCCATAACACAAGCGAAAGCTTAGTATGGGATAAAAATGGTGCCATGAGTGAAAATTGTCCTGAAATATTATTATTTTCTAGGCACGTAAAGTGTAAAGCGGTAAATGATATTGGGTTAAGCAACGTTACGCGCAGTCGTTATATGGATGGGTTACTTATTATCGATACAAATAGGTTATATTTCCAGGCTTAAATTAGGATTGCGTTAATAATTAGCGTTGATTGATTTTTATTAATTAGATTATTGATAAGATTATTGACTGATTAAGTTTGTTTAATTTTATTTCATTGTGTTTTCTTGAAAATAAACTTTATGCTAATAATTGTGTTTTAATATTATATTAATATTATTGTATTGTACTATAAAATTTAACGGTTTTAAACCGTCAACACAGTGGATTTTAATCGTAAAAGTGTAGCAACTTTTAAATGAACGTTTGTGCAAACAAGATAGTACTTAACTCAAGCCCCGACCCTTTGTTACCGCACTTTTATTATTCATAGAGTATATTTCTATAGAGCTTTTATATTTTTTTTATGTGACATTATCTGGAGGAACATGTTAATATTTGAGGGGCTAATTTCGTAGGTTTCGTAGATTTGAATTTCCATTCAGAATTAATACTAGATAAAAAAAATATAAGGAAATAAGTAGTGCATTATGTTTCGATGAGATATAGGGATTTTGTACTTAAATTAATATAAGTAGATATATATTCAAATATTATTGTAATATTTATTTATAAGAGCTATGATAGTTGGTGGTTTTAAAATTAATTTCAAGTACATTTGTGTAAATTACTCTATGTAAAAAATTATAATTAAGTCACCTCTACATAAGGCTACTCTGTAATCCGTTTTCCCTATCCGCGTTAAAATATTCAATTACGCGGTCAAGTACTCTCACCTTGCCAAGTTCATTGACATTATGTCAAATCAGCGAAACAATATAGGATTATTTCGCAAATTATAACGAGCATCTAACACGCCCTCAGGCTATGGTTGTCGGGACTCATTTGAGCTAAATCGGGGAATCGTTCCAAATTGTTTTATGGTGCATTTACACATTCGAATAACAAATGCGCACCTATACCACAATATACAGATACAACCAGTAGGGAAACTTCATACAAAACGTTCGAAATGGCTCACGCAAACAAGCAAGCGTGTTTACGAGAATCGTATAAGGGGATTCTTATATGTGTTAATTCACAATTATACTATAGCAATAACCCTATATATTGTGTCTATACTAGTCTAATGGACCCTCTTCGCATTCGCTTTGTGTGAGTAGAGGCAATCACGATAGTGTACAGGCCTAAATGTCTATGATCGGCAGTCATTGTGGGTGTTTATTCATAATCGCCGCGGCCGTAATGGCGGCAAACATCGACGATCATTTGTTGCGCCAACGCTGCCCATTGTGAAGAGGCCCATTATAATATTATAAATTTGAAGAGTTTGTTTACTGAACAATTATTTCAGTGTTAGATAGCACATTTATCGAGGAAAGCTATAAGGCTATATAACATCATGTTAAGTACAATAGGAGCGGAGCAATGCGGGTAAAATCGCGGGTTGCAGCTACTTTATTTTGCATATTATTATAAAAGTAGAGCATTCGCTTTTCGCCTTTATATGCGCGTATTTCAGTTAATTAAGAGCGTTTTTTCAGACGTAATCAGAAAGAAGACAAATCTGTACAGTGGTTCGCGTAGACACTGGTATTCGTATGTTTCGTCAAATATATCGTCGAATGTAATCAGAGGAATGACTAATTTTTGACATTCGTATACAAATGTTCTCGAGGCGAAGAGCGAACACGAATGTGTGAATGCACCATTAATGCACGTCCGTGATTGGCTGGGATTGCAACGCTATTATTACCAGAGATGAAGTTATCAAAATTTCGAGCAAAATTGATGGTTTGTCGGCTTTCGCTTTCGACTGTTTACTTTATAATTTAATCGAGTGTGATTAAGCTGTGGCTGATGCTTCAGGGTATTGTGTAGGGTTGCCACTTGCCAGATTTATAACTGGTTTTTATATGTATGATTTTGTACTTTAAGTATGATTTATTTTGATGTATTCTGTCTTGTTTTCTGAGTAAATGGAGAACTTGATAATTGGGATATAATTTTTTAACTTCATTTAAACCGATATGTTTGGTATTAATTTATCTTAAGTCTTAATTACAACATGGAGTTATACACGCTTGGAGGATATCTTACTGTATAATATAATCTTAATCAAATACTTAAGAGTATTTACCAGAACATTTGATTTCATCGCAAATTGTTTCAATATTAATAAAACTATTTCGTGGCAGCCCTATCCACACCTGTTATTATAATCATTACAACTTTGTTCAAAATTAGCATAATTAGGGAATTAATTTTGAATGTTCAAACCGTTACTTATTTATAGTCATAATGCAGTATTAGCGGGGAAAATACGTACTATAACATGGTATTGGCTACTTAAAATTCGTAATTTTGTTACGAAATATGCAAATGGCGGCCACACTCGAAGATTCGTATGTCTTGTTACCCGATTGCGGTTAAAGGAGATTTATTCTTTGTGTATGTACCTTTGTAGTTATTTAATATACATGTATTTTTCTTTGGCGCGCTTTAATTACAAGCGATAAATTGATTATAATTAGAAACAGTTAGAAATAATTACATAGTTTTACATGGTTTTACTTAGGTTATTGGTTACTCAGTAATAAATTGATAAAGAAACATTATGTATGACTGACAAATTTTTTATTGTAGGTCAAATTTTTTCCAATTATACAACATACTTTTTACTTACAGTACTATATCTTAAGTTTTATCTTAAAGATATATCTCTCACGTCTCATAAATACAAATTTCTCTAATAATTTCCAAAATAGAAATGCTCATATCTAGCTTATTTAAGAGGAACTATCTCGAATCACGTACGAACAAATTAATTGTTGACCTAAAGAGAAAGTACTGGGTTCGAGTCTTGTTTAGAATTGCGCGGTATATCAAGATTTATTCAAATTCAAATATTTATGCGTGGTAGATGAATACGTAACAAGATGCATATTCCTAATACATAGTACGAAAAGAGATGTAAATAATCTTTAATTTTTAAGTAGCGCCTACTGTTGCAGCCTGCAGGATGAGAAATACGAAGATGAAAATATTTAAAAATAATTTGGAAAATCCAAAAGTGCACGCCTCATAATTTTTTTTAATAATTATTTTTAATTATTATTTTTGTTTATTTAATAACAATTAAACCACATCGAATCAGACCCTGAAAAATGAAAGGGTTCTATTCCTGAGCATACTCAAGCGTAAGAGAAAAAAAAAGACTCGATTAGTAAAGTATTTCGGTCGCTATCGTGTTAACAAGAAAAAGGATCCGCACATACAGACACACGGACGTCCAAGACAGAACTTTTTTAAACTGTTTTTTAACTAGTTTAAATAACAAAAATGACATCAAAAATATCATGAACGTTAAAAGTAGTGTTTTTTCTTAATATGTGTGTGTATGTATTATCTTACAAGTGCAATGTATGATACATAAAGACATTTTAAGTTTGAAAAATCAGATGTTTTGCGCGAAGCGACAGTAGTACCCACCTCAACGCTTCGCTTATGAGGCGTGCAAAATTTAAAAAGTTTATAAATAAGAGTAAGACCTAGTAGGATCTATATGTAATTTAATGCAACGAAAAATTTTAGTCTTGATTAGTACAAAGGCTACTCTAATAGACTACCAAGTAAGTGACGCCGCCGGTTCCATCTAGTAATGCATAACTTGCTACTACATATATAAAGTAGGTATTTAGTTGCATTTACATCCAAATCCTTAAATATCATCAACAATTAGATAACAAAATACTTGACCGTTCAAAACCGTTAATATCCTTATCTAAACTAACTGTAACAAATACGAGGATGCCATCCCGATCATTTGGGACCGTAACATAAACATTGTTATAGTGATTTTAATTTCTATTTGATGCGCCCTTACGTTGGAATA
Source organism: Colias eurytheme (assembly GCF_061535395.1). Classification (NCBI taxonomy): domain Eukaryota; kingdom Metazoa; phylum Arthropoda; class Insecta; order Lepidoptera; family Pieridae; genus Colias; species Colias eurytheme. The sequence goes on along the minus strand of NC_142999.1, from coordinate 1,847,273 downwards.
GTGTGGACATGACTTTAAATTTAAGTTACTACCTACATAGTATATAACAATGTCGATCGTGTGTCGTCGATGTATGTATATATGTATACGTATTTATAAGGTTTATGAGATGGATTTGTTTTTCTTAATTTAATAAAAAAACTTTGTCGAATAAGGTTAAAATCCTGATATACATGGAACATGGAATAGTACATGGAACTTAACTTACGATGTGAATAAATAAAATAACAATAAATATCTGTACCTATGTATGCTTAAATCATTAAAACTGCGTAAAAAAACATATTCTTGTGCGTTTTTTTAATAGATAGAGCAATTGTAGAGGAAGATTTTAGTATACTAACACAAAGCACGCGAAGCCACGGTATGGCGGAAACTAGTTTGTACTTTAATAAAATTCTAGATGTTAGTTGGATAATTTATTAATTATAATTACTTAATGAACAATAACTAGGGTACGAATTTAAATCTACTATGTGAAATTATAATATTGTAATAGGTTCTAGTTTTCGTGACCTTTCAACTTTTATCGGTATATAATTTGACAATTAATTAAGTATACATGTAAAAATAATTGATGAATCACTCTGAACAATTTCACAGTAAACACGAATTACAAATTCAAATTATGTATTTGAATTGAGAACATCGTTTCAAATTTTATGAACTTTATACACGTGTGCATGAATCCACACAATTCTTTCGTTCCCGTGGTACACTAAATCAAACAGACAAAAATATTTATTAGTTCAATATTCTGGTGGGTTGAATTATGCTGTTAATGTCCTATAAACATTGTTATTTACCGACCACCAACATGGCCTCCTAGATTATAGTTTTTTTTTTTTTCATTTTTATTAAAAAGGTTTTATAAGTATGTACATTATGAAGTCTCAATAGATAGTTCAAAGGATTTCTGTCTATTTATGTTTTAATATTATTTTTTATGATGTATTTTTGACAGTTATATGAGCAATATTGAAGTTATTATAATATCGTTTAAGGAAGACATTATAAAAAAACTCAGATTTCATTCGTAACATATTATCGTAGTATCTCAAAATGTCAATTTATTATACAGTGAGTAGTGAAATAGTGATAGTGTCCTACGATAGGCTGCTCATGTATCACTTAAATTTACATAGCAATTTTAAACTAAGTATTGCAAAATCGCAAAATGTGTTGGTAAGCGCATAACTCGAGAACGGCTGAACCGATTTAGATAATTCTTTTTTTTATTATATTCCTTGAAGTACGAGGATGGTTCTTATGTAGAGAAAACGTAAAAATGTACCACGGGCGAAGCCGGGGCGGACCGCTAGTATATAATAAAAAAGCGGATTTTTCTAGTCATTAGGCGATTTAGCCAACACAACAAGATCGTACTATAACCTACGTAAAAGAATCTGGTTATTAATTTTTACTTTATTACAATAATTAATCAAAGAACTTAAACCCTTGGTAGGTGGAATGCGAATAAACATGTTATATTTAGCACACGATCAAATGCTGTACGCCGCTCACATATGCTTAATGATGCGGTTTCTTTGGCGATAACGATTTTGATAATGACGTTAGCTTTTATGGATATACCTTACTACATACCTCACCACAGGCTAAATCCTTACTGCATATTGTAAAAAAAAGCAAAGTCCTTGCGTCTGTCTCTCTGTTCAAAGTTCAAAGCTCAAAAACCACTGCACCGACTTTTACAAAGATTAATTATATTTTAATGTATTATTTGAAATGAATGGTTTAAAATTTTTTCGGTACTAGGGCTGAGTATAGGTTAAAAACTGTTTTTTTATACCTCTAAGTAATTGAAAATTGAAAAACTTTAAGCAGGTAATAGTATTATTATTCCCCTGTTAATAACAACTACGATGCCTGTGTAGTTATATTCTAGCTTGAAACTTAACCTAATCTGATTCATTAAATATGAATGTAACATTTACAAGTTTTACAAACTCTTGCAAGGACTCTATCTATTGAAGTACACAAATATTTATCCTCCAGTTTAAAATAAATCTCATCAAACAAAAGCTTGCTATAAATCAAGATATTATAAACTGGTCAAGGCTTATCCACAAAAGACTTACGTGTTACGAAATTTTGTTTGGCGAAGCATCCCAATGCTTTATTGCCTGTTTCAAGTGATAACGTGGTGGACATCGTATGATATGGATGTAAAACTTTTGAAATTAACCGACCATTAAGTTGATTTTGAATTTGAATTAAAGTGAGGTATATTGATTTGGGTAAAGTATATTCAGAAAATAATTCTATTGTAAAACTTTAATACACAATATTATTAGGTATATGTACCTATCGTATGTATGTATTAAGACAAAGTTCGGAAATGATTTGAGGTAACGTATCTGTTATATTAAATACATATAGAGATAATCTATTACATAAAATTAATAAATCTGTTAATGTATCGTCATGACGCCACAAAACATGTGTGCCCCGTGGTTTTACCCGCATTGCTCCGCTCCTGTTGGTCATAGCGTGATGATATATAGCCTATAGCCTTCCTCGATGAATGGGCTATCTAACACTGAAAGTATTTTTCAAATCGGACCAGTAGTTCCTGAGATTAGCGCGTTCAAACAAACAAACAAACTCTTCAGCTTTATAATACATGATAGATAATATTTGGTTTCCAGACTCTTCCGATTTATTTCTTAAGATATTTATTTATTTAAAAAGCTGTCCTGTTACATGCCAACACGAGAATTAGTCCTCAAGTCGTATGACCACTTTTGATTTTAAGTATTGTTCGCATATAACCGGTTTGTTTTTGGTGAGATATTTTATCATTCGTTGTTTTATGTTTGCTTCTGTCCTTTAATGAGTGCAATGTTAATTGATAAGAATTTGGTTAATAATTGCGTATTTGTTTATTTGTTATCGTTGTCTTAGATCTATACTATTATTATAAAGCTGAGGACTTTGTTTGCTTGAACACGCTAATCTCAGGAACCAGAGGTCCAATTTGAAAAATTATTTCACTATTAAATATTTGCCCTGACCGGGGATCGAACCCGGGACCGTCGGCTCAGTAGGCAGTTACTTTACCACTGCGCCAACCGCGTCGTCAATAATTGTTTGATGAACATAGATGTTTGCTCTGTGTCTGGGTGTTAATTAATATCTATATAAGCCTTAGAATGATCTAAGATATAAGCATCTATTTAAAATTATATATGTATGTTTATCAGTCATCTGGTTTCCATAACACAAGCGAAAGCTTAGTATGGGATAAAAATGGTGCCATGAGTGAAAATTGTCCTGAAATATTATTATTTTCTAGGCACGTAAAGTGTAAAGCGGTAAATGATATTGGGTTAAGCAACGTTACGCGCAGTCGTTATATGGATGGGTTACTTATTATCGATACAAATAGGTTATATTTCCAGGCTTAAATTAGGATTGCGTTAATAATTAGCGTTGATTGATTTTTATTAATTAGATTATTGATAAGATTATTGACTGATTAAGTTTGTTTAATTTTATTTCATTGTGTTTTCTTGAAAATAAACTTTATGCTAATAATTGTGTTTTAATATTATATTAATATTATTGTATTGTACTATAAAATTTAACGGTTTTAAACCGTCAACACAGTGGATTTTAATCGTAAAAGTGTAGCAACTTTTAAATGAACGTTTGTGCAAACAAGATAGTACTTAACTCAAGCCCCGACCCTTTGTTACCGCACTTTTATTATTCATAGAGTATATTTCTATAGAGCTTTTATATTTTTTTTATGTGACATTATCTGGAGGAACATGTTAATATTTGAGGGGCTAATTTCGTAGGTTTCGTAGATTTGAATTTCCATTCAGAATTAATACTAGATAAAAAAAATATAAGGAAATAAGTAGTGCATTATGTTTCGATGAGATATAGGGATTTTGTACTTAAATTAATATAAGTAGATATATATTCAAATATTATTGTAATATTTATTTATAAGAGCTATGATAGTTGGTGGTTTTAAAATTAATTTCAAGTACATTTGTGTAAATTACTCTATGTAAAAAATTATAATTAAGTCACCTCTACATAAGGCTACTCTGTAATCCGTTTTCCCTATCCGCGTTAAAATATTCAATTACGCGGTCAAGTACTCTCACCTTGCCAAGTTCATTGACATTATGTCAAATCAGCGAAACAATATAGGATTATTTCGCAAATTATAACGAGCATCTAACACGCCCTCAGGCTATGGTTGTCGGGACTCATTTGAGCTAAATCGGGGAATCGTTCCAAATTGTTTTATGGTGCATTTACACATTCGAATAACAAATGCGCACCTATACCACAATATACAGATACAACCAGTAGGGAAACTTCATACAAAACGTTCGAAATGGCTCACGCAAACAAGCAAGCGTGTTTACGAGAATCGTATAAGGGGATTCTTATATGTGTTAATTCACAATTATACTATAGCAATAACCCTATATATTGTGTCTATACTAGTCTAATGGACCCTCTTCGCATTCGCTTTGTGTGAGTAGAGGCAATCACGATAGTGTACAGGCCTAAATGTCTATGATCGGCAGTCATTGTGGGTGTTTATTCATAATCGCCGCGGCCGTAATGGCGGCAAACATCGACGATCATTTGTTGCGCCAACGCTGCCCATTGTGAAGAGGCCCATTATAATATTATAAATTTGAAGAGTTTGTTTACTGAACAATTATTTCAGTGTTAGATAGCACATTTATCGAGGAAAGCTATAAGGCTATATAACATCATGTTAAGTACAATAGGAGCGGAGCAATGCGGGTAAAATCGCGGGTTGCAGCTACTTTATTTTGCATATTATTATAAAAGTAGAGCATTCGCTTTTCGCCTTTATATGCGCGTATTTCAGTTAATTAAGAGCGTTTTTTCAGACGTAATCAGAAAGAAGACAAATCTGTACAGTGGTTCGCGTAGACACTGGTATTCGTATGTTTCGTCAAATATATCGTCGAATGTAATCAGAGGAATGACTAATTTTTGACATTCGTATACAAATGTTCTCGAGGCGAAGAGCGAACACGAATGTGTGAATGCACCATTAATGCACGTCCGTGATTGGCTGGGATTGCAACGCTATTATTACCAGAGATGAAGTTATCAAAATTTCGAGCAAAATTGATGGTTTGTCGGCTTTCGCTTTCGACTGTTTACTTTATAATTTAATCGAGTGTGATTAAGCTGTGGCTGATGCTTCAGGGTATTGTGTAGGGTTGCCACTTGCCAGATTTATAACTGGTTTTTATATGTATGATTTTGTACTTTAAGTATGATTTATTTTGATGTATTCTGTCTTGTTTTCTGAGTAAATGGAGAACTTGATAATTGGGATATAATTTTTTAACTTCATTTAAACCGATATGTTTGGTATTAATTTATCTTAAGTCTTAATTACAACATGGAGTTATACACGCTTGGAGGATATCTTACTGTATAATATAATCTTAATCAAATACTTAAGAGTATTTACCAGAACATTTGATTTCATCGCAAATTGTTTCAATATTAATAAAACTATTTCGTGGCAGCCCTATCCACACCTGTTATTATAATCATTACAACTTTGTTCAAAATTAGCATAATTAGGGAATTAATTTTGAATGTTCAAACCGTTACTTATTTATAGTCATAATGCAGTATTAGCGGGGAAAATACGTACTATAACATGGTATTGGCTACTTAAAATTCGTAATTTTGTTACGAAATATGCAAATGGCGGCCACACTCGAAGATTCGTATGTCTTGTTACCCGATTGCGGTTAAAGGAGATTTATTCTTTGTGTATGTACCTTTGTAGTTATTTAATATACATGTATTTTTCTTTGGCGCGCTTTAATTACAAGCGATAAATTGATTATAATTAGAAACAGTTAGAAATAATTACATAGTTTTACATGGTTTTACTTAGGTTATTGGTTACTCAGTAATAAATTGATAAAGAAACATTATGTATGACTGACAAATTTTTTATTGTAGGTCAAATTTTTTCCAATTATACAACATACTTTTTACTTACAGTACTATATCTTAAGTTTTATCTTAAAGATATATCTCTCACGTCTCATAAATACAAATTTCTCTAATAATTTCCAAAATAGAAATGCTCATATCTAGCTTATTTAAGAGGAACTATCTCGAATCACGTACGAACAAATTAATTGTTGACCTAAAGAGAAAGTACTGGGTTCGAGTCTTGTTTAGAATTGCGCGGTATATCAAGATTTATTCAAATTCAAATATTTATGCGTGGTAGATGAATACGTAACAAGATGCATATTCCTAATACATAGTACGAAAAGAGATGTAAATAATCTTTAATTTTTAAGTAGCGCCTACTGTTGCAGCCTGCAGGATGAGAAATACGAAGATGAAAATATTTAAAAATAATTTGGAAAATCCAAAAGTGCACGCCTCATAATTTTTTTTAATAATTATTTTTAATTATTATTTTTGTTTATTTAATAACAATTAAACCACATCGAATCAGACCCTGAAAAATGAAAGGGTTCTATTCCTGAGCATACTCAAGCGTAAGAGAAAAAAAAAGACTCGATTAGTAAAGTATTTCGGTCGCTATCGTGTTAACAAGAAAAAGGATCCGCACATACAGACACACGGACGTCCAAGACAGAACTTTTTTAAACTGTTTTTTAACTAGTTTAAATAACAAAAATGACATCAAAAATATCATGAACGTTAAAAGTAGTGTTTTTTCTTAATATGTGTGTGTATGTATTATCTTACAAGTGCAATGTATGATACATAAAGACATTTTAAGTTTGAAAAATCAGATGTTTTGCGCGAAGCGACAGTAGTACCCACCTCAACGCTTCGCTTATGAGGCGTGCAAAATTTAAAAAGTTTATAAATAAGAGTAAGACCTAGTAGGATCTATATGTAATTTAATGCAACGAAAAATTTTAGTCTTGATTAGTACAAAGGCTACTCTAATAGACTACCAAGTAAGTGACGCCGCCGGTTCCATCTAGTAATGCATAACTTGCTACTACATATATAAAGTAGGTATTTAGTTGCATTTACATCCAAATCCTTAAATATCATCAACAATTAGATAACAAAATACTTGACCGTTCAAAACCGTTAATATCCTTATCTAAACTAACTGTAACAAATACGAGGATGCCATCCCGATCATTTGGGACCGTAACATAAACATTGTTATAGTGATTTTAATTTCTATTTGATGCGCCCTTACGTTGGAATAGTGTGGACATGACTTTAAATTTAAGTTACTACCTACATAGTATATAACAATGTCGATCGTGTGTCGTCGATGTATGTATATATGTATACGTATTTATAAGGTTTATGAGATGGATTTGTTTTTCTTAATTTAATAAAAAAACTTTGTCGAATAAGGTTAAAATCCTGATATACATGGAACATGGAATAGTACATGGAACTTAACTTACGATGTGAATAAATAAAATAACAATAAATATCTGTACCTATGTATGCTTAAATCATTAAAACTGCGTAAAAAAACATATTCTTGTGCGTTTTTTTAATAGATAGAGCAATTGTAGAGGAAGATTTTAGTATACTAACACAAAGCACGCGAAGCCACGGTATGGCGGAAACTAGTTTGTACTTTAATAAAATTCTAGATGTTAGTTGGATAATTTATTAATTATAATTACTTAATGAACAATAACTAGGGTACGAATTTAAATCTACTATGTGAAATTATAATATTGTAATAGGTTCTAGTTTTCGTGACCTTTCAACTTTTATCGGTATATAATTTGACAATTAATTAAGTATACATGTAAAAATAATTGATGAATCACTCTGAACAATTTCACAGTAAACACGAATTACAAATTCAAATTATGTATTTGAATTGAGAACATCGTTTCAAATTTTATGAACTTTATACACGTGTGCATGAATCCACACAATTCTTTCGTTCCCGTGGTACACTAAATCAAACAGACAAAAATATTTATTAGTTCAATATTCTGGTGGGTTGAATTATGCTGTTAATGTCCTATAAACATTGTTATTTACCGACCACCAACATGGCCTCCTAGATTATAGTTTTTTTTTTTTTCATTTTTATTAAAAAGGTTTTATAAGTATGTACATTATGAAGTCTCAATAGATAGTTCAAAGGATTTCTGTCTATTTATGTTTTAATATTATTTTTTATGATGTATTTTTGACAGTTATATGAGCAATATTGAAGTTATTATAATATCGTTTAAGGAAGACATTATAAAAAAACTCAGATTTCATTCGTAACATATTATCGTAGTATCTCAAAATGTCAATTTATTATACAGTGAGTAGTGAAATAGTGATAGTGTCCTACGATAGGCTGCTCATGTATCACTTAAATTTACATAGCAATTTTAAACTAAGTATTGCAAAATCGCAAAATGTGTTGGTAAGCGCATAACTCGAGAACGGCTGAACCGATTTAGATAATTCTTTTTTTTATTATATTCCTTGAAGTACGAGGATGGTTCTTATGTAGAGAAAACGTAAAAATGTACCACGGGCGAAGCCGGGGCGGACCGCTAGTATATAATAAAAAAGCGGATTTTTCTAGTCATTAGGCGATTTAGCCAACACAACAAGATCGTACTATAACCTACGTAAAAGAATCTGGTTATTAATTTTTACTTTATTACAATAATTAATCAAAGAACTTAAACCCTTGGTAGGTGGAATGCGAATAAACATGTTATATTTAGCACACGATCAAATGCTGTACGCCGCTCACATATGCTTAATGATGCGGTTTCTTTGGCGATAACGATTTTGATAATGACGTTAGCTTTTATGGATATACCTTACTACATACCTCACCACAGGCTAAATCCTTACTGCATATTGTAAAAAAAAGCAAAGTCCTTGCGTCTGTCTCTCTGTTCAAAGTTCAAAGCTCAAAAACCACTGCACCGACTTTTACAAAGATTAATTATATTTTAATGTATTATTTGAAATGAATGGTTTAAAATTTTTTCGGTACTAGGGCTGAGTATAGGTTAAAAACTGTTTTTTTATACCTCTAAGTAATTGAAAATTGAAAAACTTTAAGCAGGTAATAGTATTATTATTCCCCTGTTAATAACAACTACGATGCCTGTGTAGTTATATTCTAGCTTGAAACTTAACCTAATCTGATTCATTAAATATGAATGTAACATTTACAAGTTTTACAAACTCTTGCAAGGACTCTATCTATTGAAGTACACAAATATTTATCCTCCAGTTTAAAATAAATCTCATCAAACAAAAGCTTGCTATAAATCAAGATATTATAAACTGGTCAAGGCTTATCCACAAAAGACTTACGTGTTACGAAATTTTGTTTGGCGAAGCATCCCAATGCTTTATTGCCTGTTTCAAGTGATAACGTGGTGGACATCGTATGATATGGATGTAAAACTTTTGAAATTAACCGACCATTAAGTTGATTTTGAATTTGAATTAAAGTGAGGTATATTGATTTGGGTAAAGTATATTCAGAAAATAATTCTATTGTAAAACTTTAATACACAATATTATTAGGTATATGTACCTATCGTATGTATGTATTAAGACAAAGTTCGGAAATGATTTGAGGTAACGTATCTGTTATATTAAATACATATAGAGATAATCTATTACATAAAATTAATAAATCTGTTAATGTATCGTCATGACGCCACAAAACATGTGTGCCCCGTGGTTTTACCCGCATTGCTCCGCTCCTGTTGGTCATAGCGTGATGATATATAGCCTATAGCCTTCCTCGATGAATGGGCTATCTAACACTGAAAGTATTTTTCAAATCGGACCAGTAGTTCCTGAGATTAGCGCGTTCAAACAAACAAACAAACTCTTCAGCTTTATAATACATGATAGATAATATTTGGTTTCCAGACTCTTCCGATTTATTTCTTAAGATATTTATTTATTTAAAAAGCTGTCCTGTTACATGCCAACACGAGAATTAGTCCTCAAGTCGTATGACCACTTTTGATTTTAAGTATTGTTCGCATATAACCGGTTTGTTTTTGGTGAGATATTTTATCATTCGTTGTTTTATGTTTGCTTCTGTCCTTTAATGAGTGCAATGTTAATTGATAAGAATTTGGTTAATAATTGCGTATTTGTTTATTTGTTATCGTTGTCTTAGATCTATACTATTATTATAAAGCTGAGGACTTTGTTTGCTTGAACACGCTAATCTCAGGAACCAGAGGTCCAATTTGAAAAATTATTTCACTATTAAATTCTAAGACCATTAGTGAAGTTGGGCTAGAAACTTCAAACGTTAGAATATAAACTTTAAATTAAAGCAAATATTTGATAGCGTAGGTAAGCATATACTTAATTGTTTTTATTTTTGAAAATCTGCCAAGTGAAAAATTATGTATTAAGCTATTGCATAGCTTCTATCGCGGACCTTGAGCGCGGGGACCGAATACAGAAATTCCGTAACGAAAAAACCTCACGCTCCCCACTCCGACAGGCACGGAGGTGTGGCTTGAAGGCATAGCATGCAATAGCTTTACCGCGGCAGTCCCCGAGTGACACACGTCTTTTTTTTAATGAATATTCCTTACTCCCATGAAATAGAGCGGGTAAGATTCATAATATTTCGAACACAGATTACCACAATAAAACAAACGATACATTATGGAATGTTAAGGACTACTTAAGTGGTATTTACACGTTATCGACAAATTACTTATTTACTAAGTAAGCTTTTAACAGGACGAACACGCTCGTAAAAACTCAATTAAATGGTCGTTAAATAATATCATAAGGATTAAGATCCGACAAACGTTTTATGTTTCGGCAAGTCCAACAGAATCGGTCGTAAAAGTTTTTACTGCTATTTAATCTTAAATTCGCTCGAATTCGCTTGAGAGGGTGGGAAAGGCGCGCTGTGAACGATGCGACGATATCTCTGTGAGAATGTTTATGTGTTCGATTTAATGTGTATGTACTTGGTGTGACTGAAATTAAATGTTGTGCTGGTAGGTTGCCATTTACGTTGACATATAACATATTAACCCCATAATATAAATTGACATGTTGGGTCAAAATATAGCTGCTTACGACACGCTTACACGAATACGTTGTTTTTGTTCATGAACGCAAATGAAAGAAAAATTGCAATTAATTCATTCGTGTGTTTGGTGCACCTTGTTTATAAGGTATACTAGAACGCATCATTTTCAGTTGAATGCGATGCCTTTCAGAAAATTGTACACAAAAAAGAAACACTTGAAAAAATGTGTTTATTATAAATTATAATTTGATACCCGTTAAAAATATCATCTCCACACTTAAATCTTATCATTTTATAATCATTAATAATTATAATCAATTACTATTTTATTACATCAGCATCTAATTGCATTACATCAGTCGGCGCGTGAACAGCGCGCTTTATCTATCGTACATTAAATATTTACGACTCCAGAATAAAGGATAATCGAATGTAGAGCAGTTGAGTGTTATCCATTACCGTTTTATTGCTGAGAAAACGTATTTTGTGTGAGGAAAAACCGATTAAATAGGCGACAACTTCAGCCACGTTTACGACTAAACATCTGCCAAATAGTCGTATCTTGAATGGTTTATTTTTATCAAGTGATGATGACTGGGTTGAAATGGAATTTATAGCTTGATATGAAATAGGCATTTACTACTTGTGAAGTATTAGTATTGTAGGTATTTTTCGTTAGAGGAAACAATATGAAATGATAATAATTTCTTGTTGCAAATTTTATGTTATATTGATATTTACAGGGCTTATAGTGGAATATTTATTGAATATGAAGGTATTAGAAGCAGATATGCAGAATATAACCCGACTAAATTCAAAAGATATTTAACCACTTCGAGAACTATGCAATTGTCGCACCTTTTCCTTTTGACAAATTCCCATAATGCTGTAAATAAACCAGTCTATCTACCTATAATAATAATTAATAATATAGAGCTTTATTAAAGTCCAAAATATTACCGTGATTAATTCAGTATTTATTATTTACTAGCTTCCGCCCGCGGCTTCGCCCGCGTTTTCAAATTACAAACCCGCATAGTTCCCGTTCCCGTGGGATATCTGTGATAAAACTTATCCTATGTGTTAAATGAAGTTACCCTCTATATTATGTGTGCTAAATTTCATTGTAATCGGTTCAGTAGTTTTTACGTGAAAGAGTAACAAACACACACACACACACACACATCCTCACAAACTTTCGCATATTTTATAATATTAGTAGGATTGTCTGTAGGTACGCGTGTACGCGCGAGTCTAATATAAGGTAATCGTATCTTCTCGAATTATAAGCCTTTACCTGTTATAGCATTTAGTAATCTGAAAAGTTATTAAATTCCTAGTTAATTTCATCAGGTCATTAGCCCGCATCCGTATTTATAGTCCGTTACTGTAAACAATCTATCACTTCCTTGTGGTACTCATCATTAACAGGTGTAGACTATAAATACGGCTATTATTAAATCGTTTCATATTTTATTATGTCAATACATTGATTGCCCTAGGCATAATACACGCATAATAGTTAGAAGATGCATTTTTTTTTATGGATTTAACCCTATACATCTACGAGAATAAAATTTTTATTAGGCCGGTTGCAGAACTTCACCGACCATCAGTGCGTACGTCAGTCGCGCTCGTCATATGTATGGAAATACGCGTGCGTATGGTCGGTCTAGCTATGAACGGTTTTATGAATTTCCATACATATGACAAGCGCGACTGACGTACTCACTGATGGTCGGTGAATCTCTGCAACCGGCCTTATTACTTTTAGATGTGATAGAAAATATGACCTACCAAAGATCGAGTATAACCTTAATATCACCTGCAAAACTTACCTGAAACAAACAAAATAAGAAGATTAAAACAAGTCGTAAATAGGTTAAAGGGTTTAGGATTTCTAGTGTTATTAATTACAGTTTATAGCTGATAATTTTGATAATTTTAAAAAATTATAAAAAATCATACTTCACACATACAACGTTTTCTTGTTCTTAACAAACATTCGATCATAGAATATCAATAATTTTAAAATCCGTTTTCCGTGCATTAAATTACAAAATATCAGAAATAAAAAATAATCAAACATACATAACTAACAAGAATTTCCTTTTTTATGAAATTATACCAAATAATAAGTAAGTGCAATCGTGTATAAATATTGTTTTTATGACACTAGTGGGACTACGTTTCAATTTATAATCGGACAAAATAAACAAAATCCAGAACTATATGAAAAATATGTTAAAATACTTAAATTAAAGACAAATATAACTATAAAACTTATAAAGAATAACGTTATTTTATAATGCCCATTATTGCCTCGTTAGAAGAAGCATGATAAACAACATCACAAAGGAAAAAGGACCACAAAATAAACATTTGCTAAATGTGGTCAAGACAAAACAAAGACTTTTTTTTTAAGTGGGGAAATCTTCCAAAGATACCCACGGCTCCTTCCCCGGGAGCTTATGGCGATCTTATGTCGGATTCTTACCGACTAACTGTGTTCCGTCGAGCCGCTGATGGGGCCACAGGTATTGGTTGGAATTCTTCCGCTAAGTAAATTATATACAAATGTTAGCAAAACATTTTGGTTCGTCTAAATCTGAATAAATTAGATAAAGTTAAAAACAATGAAATTAACATATTCATAAGTTAAAAAATGCGGGGCTATTGGTTCAGAATTAAATCATTATCATGAATTTGCATATAATTAGTGAATTTCAATTAAAAATATGTAAATAAATAGGCCTTCAACCGATGACTGACAGTTTATAGGCCTAAAAAATAATTTCTTCAATATGACTAGATTTATAAATATTCAGGTTATAATAGATATGTACTAGCTTTCCACCCACGGCTTCGCTCGCTTTGTCTAAAACTTAATAAATTATATACTAAAACTTTGTTAATAAATCACTCTATCTAAAAAACCGCATCAAAATCGGTTGCGTAGTTTTAAAGATTTTAGCATACATAGGGAGAATATGGACAGATAAAGTGACATTGTTTTATACTATATAGTGATAACATATTTGCAATACAAGATCTATTATGATATTAAATTAATTAATTTAAAATTGAAAAATATTGAATTAAGTTGAAAAAAACGCGCTGGATCTCATGAAATAATGGTATTATCGTATTATCACTGATCTTTAATTTGTGTACCAAGTTGGGATTAAATCTGTCCTTTTAAAGTTGGTCAAAATCGAGTTTTAAGGATTCAGTTAAACACAAACATACAGGTAAAACATATAAATAAAAAACATGGAGTCGATTACATACAAGCATAGTAAAGCTAATAAAAGCGTTTAAAAAAAGCTTCAACTTATTATATAGTTTAAAATTATCCCCAAATAACTGTAATCATAACCACTCTACTGGTCATCCTATCGCGTGACATAATACTATTAAAACTAAATATAAATCAATGTTTAGTTGGATAATTACTTCAATCCTGATATATTTGTGTAATACCGTAAAAGGGCGGTAAACCAATTCATTTGGTAATATTGACGTATCTGTTATTTATAGTCTGTGGAAGACGTAATGTTGCTTTTTAATCTGTGTTTTTGTGAGTGCTCTATTTTTGGTTATGAAATATCTGATATAACGAGTCATGTCTTTTTAATGGATTAAAGTATGGAATTAAAAATATTTTCATTAAATATTAAATTTTTTAGGTTTAGTAGTTAACAATCGATTTAATTATAATTTCCCGCTTCTGTCAATTTGACGAGAAAGACAATTGTATACTTACAGATTAAAAAATAAAAACTATTAATCAAAATTGCCACAGACAAAAAACCGAATTCTTTGAATACGTAACGCAAAATATACGTTAAATACAGTTTTTCAATGCTGTAATGTTAAATCAACTGGCTGATTGTTGACAAGTCACCTTGATCGAGTTTCCCATAGCTTACTTATGCAATGAGTACAATGAACTCTACTTGTCGTTAAGGGCAGTGCACACTCTCGTATACATGCCTTATAAAATAGTATTGACTAGCGGTCCGCCCCGGCTTCGCCCGTGGTACATATTTCGCAATAAAAGTTAGCCTATGTTCTTTCTCAGGGTCTAAAGATTATCTGTGCCAAATTTCATCAAAATCGGTCCAGTAGTTTATGCGTGAAAACCATACATACATACATACATACAAACCTTTCCTCTTTATAATATTAGTATAGATATAACAATATGTAATAATTATGTGGAGTAGGATAGTGGAAAGGTATAATGCAAATATATTAAATTCTAGTAAAAAACAATGGTTTAATAATTGCGACACGTGATTACTCGTTATATAAAAACTTAAGGGAAGGCCCAATAATCAGATGTTTTTAAATGCTCATCTAGTATAGTCTTAATTAATAATGTATTTTTCTTTGCATTATTCTTACTTTAATATTCAACTCGTAATTATTTATTAGATCTTTGTTAATTATCTTTGAATCCACCGGTTTCATTTTTGCGTCGAATCGATGTTTTTTTTACCACAGTTGACTTTTATTAATTTTTAGTTTTCATAACATATCTATATAATATGTGTATGTTTTTCAAAGCCAGTTCTTGTTCGAGAGTGTAGAAAGGGCACATGGTCACCGAGTCGCTAATTTCCAAATATTTACTTTGGACGGACGACTACTATTTACTACTATTTGCGTGATACGGACTGCTACTATACGTACTTTTTAGTAGATTTTACGTTCATTGCGCAATTATACTTACAGCATGTTAAAAGTGATGAACAAATAAATTATTTTGATTTTGATTTTGTAAGTAGATTAAGTTTTAAACGTTAGCATTTTAAATAAATGTAGGTATCGTGTGTAATTTTTATGCTATAAGATATTGTAATTTTGCTTCTCAAAAAATTTTTTGAGAAGCAAAATTAAAAATGTTAAATGTTACTTTTATTTAGTTGCAAAGACGAGCATAACCTTGGTATAAGCTAGTTAAATAATTTGTATAGAGAAATGAACATTCTGTACCGGACCGTACAACTTAAAACAATTTCAACTTCATATAGGTATGTCGATATTCTTGTAATAACGATAGGATCTCTATAAATTTTGCAATCATCGATCAAATTGCGATTTTTTTTAATTTTATAACAAGCGTAATATGCTAATGTGAAACAAATTACCAAAAAGTACAAAAAAGCATCAAGAATTTTATCGTAAATTTAGTTAATTTCACGGTTTTACGTATTTTAGGGTTGCTTAAGATTTTTAAATACGCTCAGTAGTAATTTTCTACCATTAATAATCATTATTGTTTATTGAAAATCCTAGATAATGCAAAATTTTCTTAAAGAAGAAATAATTGTTGTAAGTACCTACCGTGTTAGGCAAGAAAGTAACTAAGTAACACATTAATTTCTCTTGATAACGACATCGCTATAATCATAAAATTGACCAACTTCGTGACGTAACGGTGCATTTGCATCAAACGAGCCAATACTCATTCCAGCACCACTACTATGTCAAATTCTTTTACTGTAAACAGGCGTAGAGCATTCTTTCGTTGTTCTTAGTGCGTTCGAAAAGATTCTGTACAATGTTCTAATACCGAACAACACTGAATACGAGTTTTCGTTTACACTAAAAGATCACGAAATGCTCTTTCTCTAGCTCTATGTTCGTTTGATGTAAACGCACGGCGAGAGAAACACGGGTAAAAAATTACTGTTACCATGACAACGTAATCCATAAAAAATAAAAATACTCGTTTTAAAAAATTAAATTATCCCTCCGAGTGCTGATCGAATGATAACTCGATTTTAAGTTTGGGAGGCGTTTTAATGTCTTATTTAAGAGATTTATCTTCATTTGTAACTGACCACTCCTTTAATTCCAAGGAAACGGTTTAGGCATGCTTGATAATATAATATGTACATTTCTTTCATACATGAACATTCCTGTAGTGCTTTTGGCTTGATAAACATACCAATTACTAATAATCTATAATAATATTATAAAGCTGAAGAGTTTGTTTGTTTGTTTGTTTGAACGCGCTAATCTCGGGAACTACTGGTCCGATTTGAAAAATTATTTCGGTGTTAGATAGCATTTATCGAAGAACGAGAATCGGCTATAGGCTATAATAATATATCATCACCCTAAGACCAACAGGTGCGTGGCCATGTGGTTAAAACCCCGAGACACAGCTAGAACTTAACACATACTAATAATAATAATCTACTAAATGCGTGAATTAATGCGTTTTCTAAAAACGTAGCCTATGTCAATCATGTTTCCTCAATCTATGATTCTTGCTTTATACAATATAAACTACATAAAAGATATTTTATATATGTGTTTGTAATTGTTACAAAATATTAAATAAAGAAGCTTATCGGAGGAACTGGAACATGCTTCCTGAATCTGTGTTCCCCGACGAGTACAATATGGGGGTCTTGAAGCATAGAGTGAACAGGTACCTTCTAGGGAAGCGCGTACCGTTTTAGACCACATCTCAGCTTAACAAGCAAGATTGTGGTCAAGCGCTTCCCTATCGATAAAAAAGCTGTATTTATTGTTATTAATACAATATGCAACGCTTGCCCTGTGACTTGTGAGACTGAGGTACTATAGATACTGATGATTAAGAAATATGAATATAGAGGTAGCTTATTGCATTATCTAATTTGTTTGTTGTTATTAACTTTTGTTTGTTTGTTTGAATGCGCTAATCTCAGTAACCACTGGTCCGATTTGAACAATTCTTTCGGTGTTAGATAGCCCATTTATCGAGGAAGGCTATATACCTATCATTATGCTAAGACCAACAGGAGCGGAGCCACGCGGGTATCGTCTATCCTTAATCTTGTAATACTGTTTTAATATTCACATTTATCAAAGATCACCTGTACGCATACCATCGCCAAAATAAGCGAAACATTCAAACAATGACCATATAAATTACTGCAATTACCGGCAGCGGTAACTTTGTAATTATTAACCGTTATATTTGGTTCAAGTTTGAATAATTAGTTATTACTGTTAACTATTAGTTGTAGAATGCCTATTTTGTGTTCTTGTACTATATTTTGTGATACATTAAGAAAGCTCTTGGCTACTGAGTTCTGACTTTGGCGAAAAGTCTTGTTTTAATTAGGTAGGTACTTATCGTTCAAAACATATTTTTCTACGCAGAATTAAAAGGATTTTTGCATCTATCAAAACATTGCAACGAATTTTTTGACGGATTCTGAAAAAATACGGTCCAAATATTATATAGACCGGGAGATACTGACACAAAATTTCGAGTCATTTGTAACAGGATGGCGGTTCTACAGGGTTCTTAGTACGCAATGACAAAAAGAAAAATGATGGTGTGAACGCTGGTACCGGCGGCTTAGTCGCGTGGGCGTTAGTTGAACTCGTCGGAAAATAGCGAAAGTCAAACGATTTGTAACAGTATGGCACTTATTTTTCCTGGAAGTTTGAGGATCAAAGAATATAAATACAAAATTTCAAAGATCTAGGTGTTGGAAATCTTCACTTATATAAATTAATACTAAATTAATTTTTCAAGTATGACAGCACTTTTTCCCCCTACTAAAAGTATGGCAAATATAATAATGGTCACATTTTATCAAATACTCTCCAAAAATCCAAATGCAATACTGGTACAAAAAGTTTGGCGAAATAAATTTTTTTTGCAGATTTTCGGCGGTATGGCGACCATTTGGAATCGTCCGAAAAGTATGGCATGGCGATTTTCGTAAATGGCTGCACGACGATGGTTACCTGTGCAAAAGTTAGCCTGGTACAAATGGTTGAATAATTGTTTTATTTAAATCAACATATTCGCGTCGGTATGGCGGGCTGTAAGTCACACCGGAAAAGTATGGCATGACACTACCGCCTACTTCTTTTTTATGGGCTATCGGTAAATACTAAAATTTTTGTGTTACAAATCGTTTGACTTTCGCTATTTTTCCGACGAGTTCGGCTAACGTCCACACGACTAAACCACCGATACCAGCGATCACACCATCATTTTTCTTTTTATCATTGCGTACTAAGACCCCTGTAGAACCGCCATCCTGTTACAAATGACTCGAAATTTTGTGTCAGTATCTCCCGGTCTAATAAGTATTTTAGACGACTACAAGAAATTATATGCTGAAGAATACTTATAAACCTAGTTTCCTACTAATATTATAAATGCGAAAGTTTGTGAGGATGTGTACACACACATCCTCACAAATTTTCGTGTGTGTGTGTTTGTTACTCTTTCACTCAAATACTACTGAACCAATTACAATGAAATTTAGCACATATATAGAGGGTAACTCGGATTAACACAAAGGATAGGTTTTATCCCGGAAATCCCACGGGAACGGGAACTTTGCGGGCATTTGAAAACGCGGGCGAAGCCGCGGGCAGAAAGCTAGTATGTCAATAATTTTAATAAAAAACAACTCTACAATTTACATCAACCTTGTTAATACTTGAAAATAATAAAACCATTCTGTTGTCGCGACTCGCGATGTTAAAGAAAAAACCCGTCACAAGGAAACAAAAACTAAACAAAGAAATCTACATTGATAACTCAATTATGTTTGATCGCAAAAACTATTTAAATGTTCAAGTTAAAATGACAGGACATTTTTAATTTTCTCTTATTTCATGACTTCTTTTATTTGTATTGAATTCCATTACAGCTCGATATAAAATGCTTAAAAATAACTATTACATATTATCAATGATTTGACAATTAATTATTATTTTAACGAAAAAGCTATGAAACCAAAGTATATAGGTACTATGCACCAATCTAAAATCTAATCCCTACTAATTCATAATTAATTCATAATTCATAATTCATTTATTCAGCAAAATAACACATAAAGTTACACATAAAGTTAATATCATAAACTTATTTGAAAAATTATACAATAAAAATAGGAGGAACTCCGGTATCTGTGTTAGTAAAAACTGTGCTACAGACACCTGCGCCCACCCCTCAAATTAACTAGAAATGACTATGTTATTTCTAAAATTAAATATTAAAATTAAAATTACAGTATATATTATAATTTCATTACATTGGAGATAAAATTACATTACATTACAATAAACATGAGTATGTAAGAGAGTATGTATGGGTGTGTGAATGTGTGTATACGTTTGTGTAGAGTGTGTGTGTGTGTGTGGTTTTTTTTTTATGATCTTTACAATAATAGAGCTTCAGTGTCCTCATATGATAGTTTTAATAGATATTCCTTTAAAATCGGTTTTATTTTATTACAGGTTAGAGAGTAAATATTGAGAGACTTATTTATTTTGTTATATAAAAATGAGCTACCAACATTAAAGTGACGTTTGGCCAAATCCGTTCTTACTGCTGCAGTCATGCAGACAATATAATTCCTCCGGTGCAACAATATATTAGGATCAAATGTAATTGTTTTGTGTTTTTTTAACATTGCATTGAAAATAAAAAGTTTACGCACAGATAAGAGTTGGCAATCATTATACAAGGAAGAGGTGGAGTAATACCTCTTCCTTCCCTACTAATATTATAATATATTAATCTAATCCCTACTAATATTATATAAATGCGAAAGTAACTCTGTCTGTCTCTCTGTCTGTTACCTCTCAACCGATTTTGATGAAATTTGGCACAGACAATCCTTAGACCCTGAGAAAGAACATAGGCTACCTTTTATCAAAACACCACGCGGGCGAAGCCTTGGGCGGAAGCTAGTAAATTATATATCTACTAAAACCTTTCTCTTAAACCAAAATTTTCCCTTTCTATTAAAAAAAACCGCATCAAAATCGTTACTAGGGAAACAGGGACAGAGAAAGCGACTTTGTTTAATATTATGTAGTGATAAACGAAAATATATCTAATACTGAGTATCTTTTAGTCACCTCAAAAGCATATTTTGTAGAGCGCTTACTCAAGCATTATTTACATCAAAACCAACTCAAACAAACCCGCATAGGCCCAACAGGATTAATTACACCCTCCGTTTAGAGAAAACAAATAAATCCCTCATTAGTGTTAACAAACAATGCAACAAAAAAAGAAAAACAATCTGATTTATACCGCTCACCGTCCGTCAAAAGATGCATCTGACGGGTATGCATAAATAATACTATATTTAGATCGCTTTTGCTCTTTATCCGTTTACTGGATGAATCTATTCGATTTACGATATATTTTAAAAGGGAAAATATAATTAACAACTTATTTAATCTATACAAATTTTAAGCTGAAGAGTTTGCTTGAATCTCAGGAACTACTGTTCCGATTTGAAACATTATTTCACTGTTAGATAGTCCACTTATCGAGGAAGGTTAGGCTATATTATAGCATCACGCTAAGACCAATAGGAACGGAGCAATCCGGGTAAAACCGCGGGCACAGCTAGTATTTAATATAGGGAAATGTTTGACAAAATATACAGAGCATGTTATAAAGTTGAAACTGCGAAGTTATTGAATACAAGCTGCGCCCCGCAGTTACACCCGCGTGGCTCCGCTCCTGTTGGTCTTAGCGTGATGAAATATAGCCTATAGCCTTCTTCAGTAAATGGGCTATCTAACACCAAAATAATCGGACCAGTAGTTCCCGAGATTAGCACGTTCAAACAAACAAACAAACTCTTCAGCTTTATTATATTGGCATAGATTTAAAATTATCGTCTTATTGCAAAATACATGATATTTATAAAATATTTTTCCTTTATTCTATACTTCAACAATAGTAAGCTTTGTACTTACCGCTTAAGTGGTTAATAAGTATACATGCAATGAGTAGCCACTTGAAGTAAATCGTAAGCTTCCGAGACTATTATTTGAAGTGGTTTTCAACATCTTTTAGCAATTGACAACGAGACTAGTATTATTTCACATATTGAAAAAAAGAAACAGGTTAACGTTATAACTCTTTAGATTGCTTCTGTTTTTATTTAAACTAGCCTTAATTGTGTCATGAAATGATTAATTATTATCAATTTGTAGTTAAACTAGAGATAGTACATATTATGATGAACATATGGTCTTTGTTTTTAAACTCTAAACGATGTTTATTAGCAGTGCATTCATGAGATTAAGGACCTATATTATAATATTCTCGATTTGGAAAATTGCTTCAGATGTTGGCCGTATAGATATTTCCAGGTTTTATAAAGTGGAATTTACTAATATCAAGCGCATTTGAAAAAAAATTTGGAAAATCCAAAAGTGCACGCCTCATAATTTTTTTTAATAAATATTTATTAATTATTATTTTTGTTTATTTAATAACAATTAAACCACATCGAATCAGACCCTGAAAAATGAAAGGGTTCTATTCCTGAGCATACTCAAGCGTAAGAGAAAAAAAAAGACTCGATTAGTAAAGTATTTCGGTCGCTATCGTGTTAACAAGAAAAACCGGCCAAGTGCGAGTCGGGCTCGCGCACAAAGGGTTCCGTAGCAGCAAATATAATAAATTACAGTTAAATCAACCTATCTCAAAAACTATAAGAGATACTTTGATCAAACCAAAAATCGTTGAAAGAGTTAATTAGCATGCATCACCTCTATTTTTTTTTAGAATTTTATACCCCGTAGTTATAAAAATAGAGGGGGGGGGACATACTTTTTACGACTTTGAGAGCTGATATCTCAAAAACCGTTCACTTTAAGAAAAATGTTTTTTAGAAAACTTTATATCATTTTAAAAGACCTTTCCATTGATACCCCACACGGGTATGTACATCGAAAAAAAAAATTTCATCCCTCAGTTACATGTATGGGGGGCCCCACCCCCAATTCTTTTTTTTACTATTTAGTGTCATATTTTTGTAGCGGTTCATACAACACATATTCCCATCAAATTTCATCACTGTAGTACTTATAGTTTCCGAGTAAATCGGCTGTGACAGACGGACAGACGGACAGACGGACAGACGGACATGACGAAACTATAAGGGTTCCGTTTTTGCCATTTTGGCTACGGAACCCTAAAAAGGATCCGCACATACAGACACACGGACGTCCAAGACAGAACTTTTTTAAACTGTTTTTTAACTAGTTTAAATAACAAAACTGACATCAAAAATATCATGAACGTTAAAAATAGTGTTTTTTCTTAATATGTGTGTGTATGTATTATCTTACAAGTGCAATGTATGATACATAAAGACATTTTAAGTTTGAAAAATCAGATGTTTTGCGCGAAGTGACAGTAGTACCCACCTCAACGCTTCGCTTATGAGGCGTGCAATAAATGTAATATGAATTAGACAAAGCCTACAATAACGTACGATTTAAGGCTTTTTTATGACCGAAGAAGGAAATAGTGAAGTCCCATGTCCTCTAGTGGGGTAAGGGGCAGATTATTCATCTGTTTCACTGATCGAATTTCTTTAGAGATAAGTAGGTGATCCACCTTCTGTGTCCTGCCAGACCGAGACATTTTTTTTTCTTCGTCTCCACCGGGAATCGAACCCAGGACCCCTCGGTTCTACGCTCACGCGTCAACCACTGTACCAAGGAGGCGGTCAGAAGGAAATGGTAAGTGAAAATTACAAATAAAGTTTATATCAAC
This sequence comes from Colias eurytheme, assembly GCF_061535395.1. Lineage (NCBI taxonomy): Eukaryota > Metazoa > Arthropoda > Insecta > Lepidoptera > Pieridae > Colias > Colias eurytheme. The sequence goes on along the minus strand of NC_142999.1, from coordinate 1,823,637 downwards.
ATTATTATTTGATTTCACCGGTCCCAAAATAAAGACCACCGTATTTATTCGTAAACATACCGTCTTAGTGACTCATTTGGATTCTTTTATTCCGCCTTGGTGTCCCACAAGGAGGCATTCTGAGACCGTATTTAAACAAACTTGTTGACATAACATCAATATAAAATGAGACGCGACTGTTTCAAGGAAAGTGTACCTACGTGATATAAGAAACTTTTGTTCAACACATCGAGGCCATGAAGTGAGAGTAAGATTTAAAGATTATTCGGAGCATAATTCTTTGTATGGAAATAATTTATCTTAGTAATAATTTAAAGAACATGATGTAATTGTAGTAATGAAGTATCTAAGGTTTGGTATACCTTTTTATATGGTTTTTATTGTGATTTATACCTATTAATCTAATAGTTATGTTTTGACAGAACCTTAAAGCCTTGAAAGTCGTAAATGTTACAATAACAATATGAATAATTTCGTATCAACATTTTTATCTAATCAAAAAACAACAATTAAAAATTCTACTAATTTCACAACAAAAACAAAGAAACAAAACAGATCACAGATAATCTAAATCTTATACCGTCACTGTCATGGCCGCTTATGGTCATAACACCATTCGGTAACTGTTAGTCTGTGTCAAGGTTATTGGGTTACTGTCCTTATATTATCTGTTATATCATAGTCTATGGTGTCGGAATTTGTAACACTATCCTATATGACGGTTTTGGTTACAATTTAATTTTTGGTCGTGTCAAAGGTTAATCTATTTATGTTTACATTTGTTGTTACATCTATGTTATCGTAGGAATCACTACATAGTATAAAACAAAGTCGCTTTCTCTGTCCCTATGTCCCTATGTATGCTTAAATCTTTAAAACTACGCAACGGATTTTGATGCGGTTTTTTTTAATAGATAGAGTGATTCAAGAGGAAGGTTTTGGTATATAATTTATTATGTTTTAGACAAAGCGGGCGAAGCCGCGGGCGGTAAGCTAGTTTAATAAATAATTAAAGATTTAAGCATACATAGGGACATAGGGACAGAGAAAGGGACTTTGTTTTATACTATGTAGTGATTCTTTACTTATTTTGTACACAAAACGAGGTTGTATTCCCATGATCATGAAAAGTAAGAGCATTTTAGCTGAATTTATTATAATGTAATTTGTTTAAATTTAATCGTAATTATTCTCAACATTATGTCAACTTAAGCGTCATTAACGTGAATACCGTTATATTGTTAGCTTGGGATTAAATATTCATATGATTTATATGAGATTATATTAACGTTCTTAATATCTCTGTAATCTATAATATAAAAATGAATCGTAAAATGTGTTGGTAAGCATATAACTCAAGAACGGCTGAACCGATTTCGATAATTCTTTTTTTTATTATATTCCTTGAAGTACGAGGATGGTTCTTATGAAGAGAAAACGTAAATATGTACCACGGGCGAAGCCGGGGCGGACCGCTAGTTGATTATAAATGAGACTGAATAAATTGATTAAATTATAACTGTATGGGTCTCTAAAACTTTTAAAGTGTACTTATAAGCTTGTTATGACAACAAAAATCGGTGTATTAAAGATAGGGAATACCGTAATAAGTGATTTAAAATGTCGCTTTTACACATAAACACTAAAAATTAAGATGTTATTATCGCAACCCTATTTTGTTTATTAAATCCTTATTCATATCTAGAAATCCTTCATAAATAACATCTTTCATAACCCATGTAATTCTGTTTAATAATTCGTCAATCTTTTTCCGGTAACTTTTTTCATTTTATTTCTTTGCATTACTGTTTAACCGTCTACCAATTGTTTAAACAGTGTTCCGTCATCACTAATAATAGCACCTGACATTTGCTACCTTATGTTACTAATTTGTTAAGTAGGTGCGATGTGGTAATTGTTAATGTATGTTTATATAAAATTTCAATAGAGGTGAAATATTAACGGTTTGAAATCTGTATATGGTATAAAACAATGTCGCTTCTTGCTGTTTGTTTGTCAAACTATACAACGGATTTTGATGAGGTTTTTGTTAATTGATAGAGTGGTGCTTGAGGCAGGTATAAGTACTTATATAATCTATACTAATATTATAAAGCCGAAGAGTTTGTTTGTTTGAACGCGCTAATCTCAGGAACTACTGGTCCGATTTGAAAAATTCTTTAGGTGTTAGATAGCCCATTTATTGAGGAAGGCTATAGGCTATATATCATCACGCTAAGACCAACAGGAGCGGAGCAATGCGGGTGAAACCGCGGGGCACAACTAGTTTGTTATAAATTTTAAATAAAGCGCGCAAATCCGCGGGCGGAAAGCGAGTTAATTGTAAAACGGAATTTTACGCATATGATAACCCCGATATAAAAATATTATATAAAGTAATATAATCTACTATTTATATGCAAATTATAATCAAAGACGGTTGAGATATTAGAACGTGATTGAGATCCACAAGATAACTCTAAAAAACAATCTTTGATTAAAATAATAAACTCAACTCAATATATTTTTTTTTATTCTGGTATAATTAAATAACCACACAGCATTTTAATTAATTTCCTTTCCTATACTTACTCACATTTAATATACCTACTCAATTTTAATTCCAACAATATTCAAATGCATATTGACTTGACCTAATCACCACAATTTATAGTCTATGCTATATTGTATCTGTTATTTGATTATCTGTGCATCGGGAGTACGGTGGCTTTGCTTCAATCTTGACAGCATCACTACTTACCATGTGGGAAGTACGCCCACATGCCTGTAGTACAAGTTATAAGATTTTTAGGAACATGAAAAAGTATTTTCATTCAATATTAAATGCGAAAGTAATCTTCAGAAGTAATGATACGATCATTAAAATTCTTTCACTAATAGAAATTAGAAACCTACTCTATAATGTTTCAAGTCCATATTGACAAAATCTGAGGCTTTTTTTTATAATAGAGCGGGTAACGGAGCAGGTGGGTCACCTAGTGAGGTGATCATGATCATCGTCGCCCATGAGCACAAAGTTAAAAAAATGTTATTGAAATGTCTTAGTAAAAAATAAAATTGTATGCATATATTAATTAATCTCCAATTCAAAATTTCTTATTCAGAAATTTCAACTAATATTATAGTTTAAAGAATGAGAATAGTTTTATTATTTAATTTATAAATTAAAACAATTTGATTAAAATAATACCGCTTCCGCTTATGCCTTAAAAGTCGTGTAAATAGACCATTCGATATGATCTACGTTCGCAGATAGGTGTAAAGATTGCAGGCAATTCCTGGATTTCGAATTAATGTCCACGCAATTATATTAGCCTGGCTCTTGTAGGGCCAATTGCCTACTATATCAAGAATAGGGCTGTCACTAATACATTTTAAAGTTAATTTATTTTAGGAATAGTACCAAAGTTAACATTGATAACTTATATTTTAAATATTTTGATCGATATGTCCATAAATGAAGGGTTTGACATCACATATTAAAAGAAATAGGTAATAGTTTAATTCCTGAACTATTTTCTCTCGTTGATAACCCTAATTGTAGGTTGTAGAATAAATAATGTTTAAGCTTGACCAGCTTGCATCGACGTATATTTACTACCTTTCTTTCAAGCGCTATTTAAGCGCTGAATTATTAAGTATTTATCGTCTAGGAAGGTGAAAATAAGTCCAATTACTGTAAAGCGCTGTGAATGCTTTAAATTTATGGCCGTTTACGAAATGTATAATTTACGTAGTCGGCAACACTGATTTATTATCTGGATAAAGGACAATAGTTTCTATTGTCAAATCTCTGTTTTGTTATTATCTGTTCGATTACAAATTTAAAAAACGAATGCGAAAACCAATAAATTATTTTAAATTTAAATTATTCAAACATTTATTATGGGATCGCACTGTTTCGGTTGAACATGAGAATGTTATTTATTAAAAAAAAATTAATAAAGACGCCTACAGCTCATTTAAATAAAAAAATATTGTAGAAAACCCGTATTGACGTTTTTGCTAGATCATAGATATGTCGATCGGTTAGATAAAATATAAATTATGGAATTATCAAGCTTTAGAAAGAATTTTTGGCCGTTTTATTCATATTTTAAAGAAGAAGAGAACATAGATTATAGAGTTTACACACAGACAATAAACTATTTACATTCAAAATATACAGATAAACTAAAAAGAACTTCCTTTCAACATGTATTGTTTTCATATAAATCGGTTGTCTATGAATGTATTATAATAAAAATGTTAAATATTATGCCCACACGTGCCGTGTCGTTGAATTGGTAATAAAATTGTTCAATGAATAATTGATTTCTTATATCAATCATAGGTTACTTTAAAAGGTATAGTACCTTAAGGTGCTTTTAATAAATAACATAGTGATTAGGTTTTAAGATAAAGGAATTTGTGCTAATTATTATTATTGATAGTTTTTAGCCAAACATTGGTTAGTTTTTGAAAAAAAATAATGACGCAATGAAAAATAGAAAAACCCAAGTGGATTAATAATTCACGTTGATAAAATATAATTAATGATTTCATGTTGATACATTTTAAATTGTCTTCTTATTATAGCTATAGGTAATGTATATTTCATGCCAAAAAATAATAACGGTATGTTTAGTGATAATTCTATATCCCCTTTCTTACAACATGAAACGTGTTATCTACCAAGCTACTGTTACTTCCAAATTAAATGACAAGAAGGCAATAAATAGGTTAAGAGTAAAGACAGTGTCAATAGGAGCCCGTGAGCAAACAGTCTGACGCTCAGAGGAATAAACCTATAGAGTTCTTATATTGAGACAGAACAAAATACATATTTTCTAATCTACTTACTCTTAGTCAATAACAGCATAAGTCAGATTGAGATAGCGATAGAGTATCTGCACTGTCTTCAAACGTAGCGCGCCGGCTAAGTTTTGTTTGCCTTCCAGCTGGAGGTCTCGGTGCGTCAAGTGTTTTTAACGAAATATTTAGAAAATATAAAGTGTTTAGTGTTTCTTTTTATTTGTCAGTGTGCTAAAATGACTATTGTATGTTTAGCTACCGGCTATTACTAGTCGAATGGGAGTTTTGGATGAAAACAATGAAGAAATATCTTTCCATCGGTAAGTGATTTTCAGCAAATTGATAAATATTTATGTTCTAACCCTATTTGAAGGTTTTATCAAGCGCTTTTTTATAAGTTTATGTTGTAACTGTAACATTTACCCACTTTATGGGGTTGTGGAATACAAAAGAATTAAATAATTTTTAAAAAATGTCACAATATTATCACGTTTGGCATTTTGTTTACCACCGTAGTGTTGTAACACATCTAGCGTATATTATCGATTTATGACAAAAAATCTATTTCATATTAACGTTGATTTATTTATTTTGTTTCTTATATCAGATTTATATGTAGTTGTTGTAGCAAATAATAGATGTAAATTTTCTACAGCAGGAAAATAAAAAATACCACGTGGTTGTTTTATTTGACTTATCTGTTTAGTTTGTTGTTTCTCTTTTAGATTATTAATAAATTCATTTTGTTTTAGATTTCCAGAGCTAAATAAAAAATGGGTATAAAACATGAGACGTGTAGATTGGACGCTTGATTGTGTTCACTGCATTTCGAGCCTGCGTGTTATCAAGATGGATACTCAAGAAGAATTGTGCAATCTTACGCTTACGTTTTTTTTTGTTCCTTTAGATAATAAATACATTTGTGTGTGAGTGAATTTTTATTTGGTATTTTTTTTACACATTTAGGTACTTTAAATGTGTAACTATGTGAAAATTAAACGGTTGATTAAATGACAGTTCTCATAGATGAGAAACTACTATTTAAATACATACCTACTTAATATACATGCGTTTTCAAAGAAAAACCCGCATAGTTCCCATTCCAGTGGGATTTACGGGATCAAAAGTAATTTTTCCAAATTTCATTGTAATCGGTTTAGTAGTATTCGCGTGAAAGAGTAACAAACATCCATCCTCACAAACTTTCGCTTTATTATTAGGATGTAAGGAAAATGTTTTCTTTAAGACTGTCCTTTTATGAACTTGTTAAAATTCATGCTGACTGTGCCTTTCTCCTCACTCCTTTAACTTTATCATCATTTCCATCTTTATTTTAAATTAGTTACATTTCAAGTTTTAAAATTTATTTTAAAATATACTAGCTTTTCGCCCGCGTTTTTAAAGAAAATCCCGCACAGTTCCCGTTCACGTGGGATTTCCGGTATAAAACTTATCCTATGTGTGTATGTACAAAATTTCATTGTAATCGGTTCAGCAGTGAAAGAGAAAGTTATCCATTCTCGCATAATTTCGCATTTATTATATTCGTAGGATTAAACAAATAATGTATTCAACTGAAATTTATGATTAATTTTGTTTTTTTTTTATTATTTATTATTTCACGAAACCGTAAATGCAAAATGCATTCACGATTTTATCGATGGAAGCACATCCCATCACTATCACCTTCTATCTATCTAAATACGTACCTATAGTAAAAATGGTGCCATGACTATGTTGAAACGTAGCTTGTAGTCTATAGCTATCTCATTCTTTCATACGAAGTTTTCTTTAGATAGAGAGAAACAAATATATGTAAATTGTATACGCTCGATACAAGTACTCTATAGGTTTATTCCTCTGAGGTCGTCAGACCTAGATAGATAGATAGAAGGTGATAGTGATGGGATGTGCTTCCATCGATAAAATCGTGAATGCATTTTGCATTTACGGTTTCGTGAAATAATAAATAATAAAAAAAAAACAAAATTAATCATTAATTTCAGTTGAATACATTATTTGTTTAATCCTACGAATATAATAAATGCGAAATTATGCGAGAATGGATAACTTTCTCTTTCACTGCTGAACCGATTACAATGAAATTTTGTACATACACACATAGGATAGGTTTTATACCGGAAATCCCACGTGAACGGGAACTGTGCGGGATTTTCTTTAAAAACGCGGGCGAAAAGCTAGTATATTTTAAAATAAATTTTAAAACTTGAAATGTAACTAATTTAAAATAAAGATGGAAATGATGATAAAGTTAAAGGAGTGAGGAGAAAGGCACAGTCAGCATGAATTTTAACAAGTTCATAAAAGGACAGTCTTAAAGAAAACATTTTCCTTACATCCTAATAATAAAGCGAAAGTTTGTGAGGATGGATGTTTGTTACTCTTTCACGCGAATACTACTAAACCGATTACAATGAAATTTGGAAAAATTACTTTTGATCCCGTAAATCCCACTGGAATGGGAACTATGCGGGTTTTTCTTTGAAAACGCATGTATATTAAGTAGGTATGTATTTAAATAGTAGTTTCTCATCTATGAGAACTGTCATTTAATCAACCGTTTAATTTTCACATAGTTACACATTTAAAGTAAATGTGTAAAAAAAATTCCAAATAAAAATTCACTCACACACAAATGTATTTATTATCTAAAGGAACAAAAAAAAAACGTAAGCGTAAGATTGCACAATTCTTCTAGAGTATCCATCTTGATAACACGCAGGCTCGAAATGCAGTGAACACAATCTAGCAAATTTCGACGGCGTCCAATCTACACGTCTCATGTTTTATACCCATTTTTTATTTAGCTCTGGAAATCTTAAACAAAATGAATTTATTAATAATCTAAAAGAGAAACAACAAACTAAACAGATAAGTCAAATAAAACAACCACGTGGTATTTTTTATTTTCCTGCTGTAGAAAATTTACATCTATTATTTGCAACAACAACTACATATAAATCTGATATAAGAAACAAAATAAATAAATCAACGTTAATATGAAATAGATTTTTTGTCATAAATCGATAATATACGCTAGATGTGTTACAACACTACGGTGGTAAACAAAATGCCAAACGTGATAATATTGTGACATTTTTTAAAAATTATTTAATTCTTTTGTATTCCACAACCCCATAAAGTGGGTAAATGTTACAGTTACAACATAAACTTATAAAAAAGCGCTTGATAAAACCTTCAAATAGGGTTAGAACATAAATATTTATCAATTTGCTGAAAATCACTTACCGATGGAAAGATATTTTTTCATTGTTTTCATCCAAAACTCCCATTCGACTAGTAATAGCCGGTAGCTAAACATACAATAGTCATTTTAGCACACTGACAAATAAAAAGAAACACTAAACACTTTATATTTTCTAAATATTTCGTTAAAAACACTTGACGCACCGAGACCTCCAGCTGGAAGGCAAACAAAACTTAGCCGGCGCGCTACGTTTGAAGACAGTGCAGATACTCTATCGCTATCTCAATCTGACTTATGCTGTTATTGACTAAGAGTAAGTAGATTAGAAAATATGTATTTTGTTCTGTCTCAATGTAAGAACTCTATAGGTTTATTCCTCTGAGCTGACGACGGATTATCTCTCAGCCAACATGATAGCACAGATAATATAATAGTGATAGTGTGATGGATGCGACGCAACTAGGCCGAACGGCGAACGTGTGGCACCGCCTTCGCTTTCGTGCCATAGACTAACTTTTTTTTGAGATGTGCAAGGAGTTTTTATTTTTTTGGTGCAAGAGTTTTTACTGTCACCTTTATTTTTAAATTGATATAACATTTTGCTTTGATAAAATAGTAAGGATGTTAGTTGATTTCGGTAGAATTATGGGATAGAGCGTTACAAAACGTCTTGATTAAAATGACTTGACTCATGAATATGATATTTAAGGGAATTGAATACGAATAAACAAGTTAATTTAGAATCGCCCACTAGATGTCAAAATTGCCATTTCACTCCGCCATGTTCATTCGCAAACTTGAACACAATGTGTAGAAATTAGCAAAAGGACGGCCGTAAATAAAATTATGAGTTATGCGTGAATTCAAAACGGGTTTATTATAGTGTGATAAACGCATTTTAAAATATACATTATTAACATGTGATAAGGATCAAATTCCAATACTGCTTAGACGTGCGTGACTTAACGTTAGTGCTGTCAATTTGACGTTTTTATTAGAACCCGCATAACTGCATTTTTGGAACTCTTTCGACTAAATATGATCACTTTGTTTTACCATAAATATGTTACTATTTTTAATTATATTCGCGTTCATACAGGAATCAAAAAATCATAATATGCGTAACCTATTAAAATTAAAAACTTTATTTGATGGTCAGCCAGTTCAATATTCCTAAAGGAACAGATATAAAATAAACCTAAAAAAATAACAAATCGGTTCACGTTGTTTCTTCTATTGTCTCTGCTCTTGTATTTCTTGTGTATCGCTTTTAGATATTTCTATCCAAATTTGAATTTAATAAATCGTGTATAAACGTATTTATTTTCTCTTGCCTATTTGCAAGCCACAAACCAAAATCATTTGATCAAATCACATATTTAACTATAATTAACATCAATACACCTTTATTCACACCTCAATTAAAATCTAATTGTTCCTTATTTCGATACTGATAAAGTTTACATTCGCTTGGCAAATCTGACCACCCAACGTGATCACTTCTAGATAACATTGTAGACTGATAAGCTATCAGTAACACAAATTCTAGCGAATTTATTAACCACGTGGTTTTGTGTGTATTCGAAAACCTAATCTATTTGAAGAAAAAAATGACAAAAAATAAAAAAGTAGTGATCATTTTCATTAAATCGGTAGTTTTATTATTTTTTTCATTTATATATATTTTTAAGCTATTGCATAGCTTCAATCGCGGGCCTTGAGCGCGGGGACCGAATCGAGAAATTCCGTAACGAAAAAACCTCACGCTCCCCACTCCGACGGGCTCGGAGGTGTGGCTTGAAGGCATGTTATATGCAATAGCTTTACCGCGGCAGTCCCCGAGTGCCACACTTTTTTTTTTTAAATTATATAACTGAGGTATCTCTCGCTACCTGACTCTATAACTGATTCTTTGTTAATTGTATTAAAAATATAGATAAAAAATAAAAATGGCCGCCTCCACAAATTTCACACATCGGCTATATTGTTTTGTTTATCTGTGCCCAGGTTAAAGTTTACTGGATGCAAAATTTATTTGTTGATACTGATAACGTTTATCTAGACAAAATATTTGAGAACACAAATAATATTGGATTTCTCATTCAAAGCTAACAAAGTATTTATCAGTTTTAATTATCTATGGCGTATTATTTTAAAGTATAAATATCTTTAATATTATGTTAGATTGCAGGAAAAATAAAATGTCACAAAAACAATAAAACAAGACTCAACAATTAAAAACAAAAGGCAATAGTATTTAAAATAAAAAAAGCTTAAAAATTTCGTTCAAAAATAGCTTCAAAAATACATAAACGCATGAATGAAACGCAAATTCAATTAACATTTCACATTCCCACACGAGTAATAATAAATAATAAATACAAAATGGCTGCCATGATGAGTAATCAATTAAAATGTCATCAGTACTAATAATAAATATTAATAGACTAGCGGTCCGCCCCGGCTTCGCCCGTGGTACATGTTTACGTTTTCTCTACATAAGAACCATCCTCGTACTTCAAGGAATATAATAAAAAAAGAATTATCGAAATCGGTTCAGCCGTTCTCGAGTTATGCGCTTACCAACACATTTTGCGATTCATTTTTATATATAAGATTTACATGGCAACATCTTGTGATTTTTTTAATTCGTGTGCAGTTTAATTTAATAAATGTTTTTCTTGATTGTATAGTTTCTGCAGTAGAATACTTGATAAAAAAAAGATAAATTTTAAGTAATTACTTTGAAATCAAAGTAAATTCTTTATAAATTATTTATCGTACTAAAATACAACACGGATATTATGTACAACATGAAATTATTATCAAGACTCAAGTTGAATATTTTCCATAATAAAAGAGTTTTATCACTAACAATTAGTGCTCTCTACAAAACAACATAATAAAAAAAACTCATATTTTATCTTACTTACCTATTAATAAACAGTTTGAGCTAACTACGAATAAAAATTCTTGATTTCTAATTATAATAATGAAAACATAGTAGTTTAAAATCTGTATAAAAAGTTTTAAATAAATTAAAAGCCGTTATACAACACAAAGCACTAATTTCATCAACCACATTCAGACATCTCAAATAACACGGCCATAAAACTCTCCTAGAATTCCTAGAAAGTAATGTCCTAATAAAAATGTCATTAAATTGCAAGCACTGTACTAGTTTCATTTCAACCTAGATCGTTAAACTATCGGATTACCTAGCGCACCTAGTATTAGATATCTATTAGATTAGGTATCTAATAGTAAACCTACGAACAATGTGGGTTACAGAGAAATATATATCGTGTTAAATTGATATTAGTTCCTATAATTGGTTAGATATCGCAAAAGATCCCTCTTGTTAAGGGATAACGATGTACAAATAGAAAACTGTCCATTGTATTATGTTAGTTATACGTCTTTTCAGTAAATGCGAGTGAAGTAATTGAACTCAAACTCAAGCATATAATAAATTAGACTTTTAGAAGCACTTTTGAATCGTCATAACTGTTTTAACATTTACCACCGATTCGGAAAGCAGTATCTATGGAGAAGAACCGACAACGAAATCCATAGTTGATCTTTTTTTTTGCTCAGCAAATTGTACCTATTATTCAAAATACACTTTGAAATTATAATTTAATTGTGTTAATTTTATGAAATATAAAATTTGCAGTATATAATTTATATTAAAGCATCTATAACCAAACACTATTTATTGTTTTTATAATAATATTATCTATCTATTGCTGTTAATTTTTCTTTCTCCTCGCCTTCGAAATTCGAATATAACCGCCGAAACAGTTCCCGCGCCTAACTTCAGTCTGTGTCAAACCATCACGAAGAAGCGTTGTCACTATATTAATATCCGTTAATTTTGAACATTTAGAATAAGACATAACATATTTTATTGTATATTTCAATTACCATAACTATTTGTTCTTACTGTTCTGTGGATGGGACTGATGCAGTCAGGACAAGAAGAAATGAAGGTAAGCGATTTCATATAAAATACAGTTCACAAATTAATTTATGAATCGTGTAGGTAATATAAATGGATAAAAAAAATACCTACTTAAAAAAAACACGAAATGTGTCACTCTGCTGTTTTTCAGCCACTTCTGACATTTCACCTTAACCACAGTATTACAATAACGAAATAATATATTGTAATAATGTGCCTAAACTTTCCAACTAAAATCGTCTCTCATAACTTATATAGTAGGTACTAGATTTCCGCCCGCGGCTTCGCCCGCGTTTTCAAAGGAAAACCCGCATAGTTCCCTTTCCCGTGGGATTTCCGGGATAAAACCTATCCTATGTGTTTAACCAAGTTACATAGAGGGCTATATGTGTGCTAAATTTCATTGTAATCGGTTCAGTAGTTTATGCGTGAAAACCATACATACATACATACAAACCTTTCCTCTTTATAATATTAGTATAGAAGTATAGACAACAAATAAAAATAAAAATTTTGTGTGGTTTTATGAAACCACGGTAAAAGTGAAACTGTTCGAACGGTTCCGAACACTGCTTTGTGTAGCGCATGTCGCGTGACGGTCGGCTGCCGAGTAGGTATACCTACTCGGCAGCCGCGATACACGAGACATGCGCTACACAGACCAAAAAGTTTGAGACGATGTAATAAAAGTTTCACTTTAATATACCTTTCCTAATTAACCAATATTTCCCTCATTACGCCCACGCGATTTAATTTCTCCAAGTGTCATGGATTTTCAAACATCTTCAGTATTTAACAAACACAATAAATCAATATTAATTAATGATTAGGTATTTGAATACATTATAATTGGATAATAAAAACGTCGAAACAGGAGTAATTGGCGATAAAAGTCATTAAGAGTTCATTTCCTGTGAATTTGATTATAAATATACCACGATATTATCTGTAAATGTTTAGGAAAACATTTTTGATTATGCTTCTGAATTATGGTTGCATTTAGATGTATGGATAATAATTATAATACAGCCTTATGACGAAATGATAATACTTCTTATAAGATGAACATTTTATGTTGCTTGCCCTTTGAGAAAACCTCAATTATTTATTGCTACTGCCTACTCCTGAAGTCTAATTTAGCATTAATTTATTAAGAATTTTATGAATTAGAAGTTACTTACATTATCTATTACCTACGGATTCTGACCTTTATAGTAATAGTACAATGTTGCTTCAAATTAGTACTGATGACTGTTATAGCTTCCTCAATAACAAGTACCTATGATATAAGAAGAAAATATTTTTCACCCATTTACAAAATACCGCGATCTCTATTTTAATAGCTACTGATCCACAAAACTACATAACTAACTTCATAGCGAACTATGTATTCCTAATATTTTTATTAAACCAGTGAAGTTATCCGCTAATCGCATAAATATTAGTTTGAACGGAACTTGTAGTTTCATAAACACGTGTCCCAATTAATGGCTCAATATATACTTTAATTAATTAAAAGATACTTGTAATAATACCGGGTTTCTTCACTGACAAGACCATTCAACATTTAGAAAGCTTAGCGATGTAGTTTTTCATTTTATATCTTTAGGAATATAAATAGAAATATTTCGATCTACCTACATGTTTTAGGGATTTGGTTGTGTATTTTTTATTAGTTTAAAGAATGCGTCTCATTCTATTGTACTACAACATAAAGTAAATAATTTATTTCCTAAACGACTTTTTAAAACATAATGCATATAAAAATACATAGGTGCATTATTTTTTATTGCTTACATTTAAAAAATCCTTGTTTGTCAAATACTGTGATACATAGCTAGATTAGAAAGCTGAAGAGCTGTTTGCTTGAACACGATAATCTCAGGAATCAAGGGTCCGATTTGAAAAATTATTTCACTGTTAGGTAGTCCATTTATCGAGGAAGGATATAGGTTATGTATAATCGCACTGAGCCTAATAGGAGCTGAGTAATGCGGGTAAAACCGCGGGGCACATCTAGTATAACGTAATTCAAAGCGAAAATATCTAGTAAAGAACCATAATGCTCACGTTTCCACAATTTAATAACGGAGAGACTAAATATAAGGTACAAACTAATTTAAACGACACTTCAATAAAACACACTACCTACTTATATATTTTAACGAAAGCCTACATTTTCCGTTCGCAGCCACATTTCGTTCGATTCCGTTCATAAATCCAATCCTCTTGCGTTACATATCGAATAGCTTAAGAGTAGACGAACTTTACATTTGAATTATATTTTTATTTATTTACACAGTTTAATTGATCTTTTTTTTTTCTTAAAAAAGCAAATTCTTTATTACAATTGGATCTTGAGTTGTTGGGACAAATCATTCACTTCTTCTTCTTAATACATACAAACTTTCCTCACGCGGGTAAACCCGCGTTGTCTACAACATAACAAATAACCTTCCTCGGGAATGACTCGATCTATTTAAAAAAAACGCTCTAAAATCCGTTGCATAGGTAGTTTTAAAGATTTAAGCATACACAGGGACAGACAGATAGCGGGAAACAATTACTTTTTATACTATGCGATATTCCTAAATCTAATCCTTAAAAGTTTCACTCAGCTCTTAGTCTACGTACCAAGCTCCTAGCACATAGACTCAGATGACAATTAATGCCAGAGCGCCTAATGATGCCGTCCACGACCGGTCCACAATTTCTATCATTTATTTTATTTATTTTTTACGTCCAGTTACGCGAAACATTATTTAGATATATGAACTACGGTATGCGGTTTGAAAGTAAATTTAAATTTAAAATCTACAGTTGCATAATTCAGTGTGGTTTATTTTTCCTCTGTTATTTTTATGCTATCCTTTAGTAATCATTTTAAGCTGACTTCTATCTAAGCAAAAAACATATGCCCGGAATATTCACAAATCCAAAACATAGATACGATTTTTATAGATATTTTTATTAGCGTGCGGTCTTCCCCGGCTTCGCTCTTGGTACATACATGTAATTACGATTTCTTCATAAGAATTAAGAACCATCCTCGTACTTCAAGGTATATTATAAGAAAATAATAAACGAAATCGGTTCAGCTGTTCTCGAGTTATGCGCTTACCAACACATTTTGCGATTCATATTAAAGACTAGCCGCTCCGCGCGGTTTCACCCCCGTGGCTCCACTCCTGTTGGTCGTAGTGGGATGGTATATAGCCTATAGCCTTCCTCGATAAATGAGCTATCTAACACCGAAAGAATTTTTCAAATCGGACCAGTAGTTCCCGAGATTAGCGCGTTCAAACAAACAAACAAACTCTTCAGCTTTATAATATTAGTATAGATTATTGAAAAGTGTAAATTTACTTACGAATAATAAATTTAATTACTTATTTCCACATATGTTTCCATCAAAACTGCCTTTAAATTTAAATAGACAAATTGAAACTCATAAGTTAAACCAGATTGAAGTAGATAAGAATTACTTAACTTAACTCAAATAATAATAATACTTCAGTATCACGTAATTTGAGTCGTAATGTTTAAAACCCACTCAAATGACGCTTTCGACAATGATTTAGGTATATTGTTTTGAAATCTTGGTACAATTGTTTTAGATTTCTCAAATTAAGGATAGCCGTTTTGTATTTAATTTGAATTTCAATAATCAAATTCCGTATGCATATTTTAAAACTAAACTTATTAGTTTTCAGCCCGCTGCTTAGCCCTCATTGTTTAAAGCTTAATAAATAATGTACTAAAACCTTCCTCTTGAAAATCTATTTAAAAAAGCGCATCAAAATTTGTTAAATATTTTAAACATCTAGTAGATAATATACATAAGGACAGACAGACAGACGAGTTAGAATTTTGTTTAATAGTGATCCGACTATTATTCCGGTCTCTTTTTGAAGCTAAAATAAAAACTATTTAGTACCTACACGTAATTAAAAAATTAACACGATTAAAATTGCAATTTTCAACTCCAGATAAATGTTATCTATTTATTAAACACGTTAATGTTTATTCATTGTGTTTACAGTTCAGGAAATATAACATAATATAATTAATGCAGTCTAAAATGTAAATAATATTTTTTTGTGTACTGGCGCCTAGACATACCTAGTAATAACAATTAACAACAATTATAAGCAATAACAGGGTAATTAAACAATAGATAATATACATACAATTGTACATAAAAATACATATTATGCGTATGTGTTTGTAACATAGTAACTATGAAAAGAATTAAATTTCAAGCACTAAGGTATGGGTGGATGATAGTTAAGTAGACACTAGCTGTGCCCCGTGGTTTTTATTCTCTTATGAAATCAATAGTTTTTATTCCTTTTTTTTAACTTTTTATGTGTTGATTGTAAGAAGTAGGTAGAAATTGATATTTTTTGTTTTATGGCATTCAAATGCTTTATAAATATAAATTTATAAAGAATAGAAAAAATTCGATCACGAGGTGAATTTTGATTCTTGGTTTTCAACTATTAACAATTCAAATTTCCTTCAAGCATTTTTATTAGGAAAATAATTATAGGTATTCTTCCTAAATAATTATGTATCACTATGTGATACTGGCTGCGCTCCGAGGTTTCACCCGCGTGGCTCCGCTCCTGCTGGTCTTAGCGTGATGATATATATATAGCCTCGATAAATGAATCTAACGAAAGAATTTTTAAAATTAGACAATTTTTTTTATTTTTTTTTTAACAATTTAATATACCACACCAAGTAATATTTACAATTAAACAAAGACGATTAATATGGTAGGTACTAGGTACATTAGGCGGCCTTATCGCTTACTAGCGATCTCTTCCAGGCTGCCCAAGGTAAGAGATAAGGAAGAAACGTACATGTTACGCGGGTGGCTGATATAATACATAAAATAATAATATAGATCATAGAAGATAGAATACATAAAATACAAAAATGAATAATAGACCAGTTGTTCCTGAGATTTGCGCGTTCAAATAAACAAACAAAGTCTTCAGCTTTATAATATTCAGTATATGATCATAAGGTTAGCAAGATTAGTTATAGTGTTAGCATTAATTTTACGATAATCGATATTATTGATGTTATTTCAAGAAATCCTTCAAACTAATAGAGAAGGAAGTATGAGACTGATTGTTCCGTGACATAAAATAAATTGTTTGAACCTAAATTGTGATTCTTTGAAGTAGGAAATCTTAAACGTTCAGTCATTTATCAATATAACATATTTGCAATATAATTAGTTGTCGCATGTTTTATTTCATTCAGTTTTTGCTATTTGCAGGAACTTTAATTTGCGATGAGTTTCTTGGGAATAAAAAAAAATTGTTAATAAATAAAAATTTTAATGATAATGTTATTTAAAATACATGTTTCTCAATTATCGCGATTTATAATGAATAAATAATTTTATTAAAAAACAAAGATTTTATCTTAATATATATAAATCTCGTGTCACAATGTTTGTCCTCAATGGACTCCTAAACCACTTAACCGATTATAATAAAATTCGCACACCATGTGCAGTTCGATCCAACTTGAGAGATAGGATAGTTTAAAAACATGTAGGTACCACGGGCGAAGCCGGGGCGGACCACTAGTTGTATTGTATGTATTGAATATAGGCGATGTGTCAAACTCGACTTTTTTGTTAAATTTCAACATGTTTCATTACTGCCACGCAAATCCTATCGGGATTTAAATTAAATCTTATAAAAAGCTCATTATTTAATTCTTCATTTACTAAATTAGATTATTCTTAATTACATTATTTAATTATCCATTTATATGACTTTTCTACGAGGTCTAAAAAATTATATTATTAAAATGGATTACCTAGATTATAAGATTATAGACGTTACTAAACTCAAATGCAAACATATTTTATTCATTCAATTACACTTACTTTTGAAGCAATTTTGAATCTTCAAAATACATAATTTTATTACCACGGGTTCAGAAAGCAGTTTCTACAGAGCTGAGCTGGCAAGAAACTCTGTAGTTGCTCCTTTAAAATCATGACATTATTACCACAAAATATAATAAACTAGATTTTCGCCAGCGGCTTTGCCCGCGTAGTAAAAGAAAAACCCGCATAGTTCCCGTTCCCGTGGGAATTCAGGGATAAAACCGATCTATTTAATTCCTCAGGTCTCAAATTATCGGCGGATTAGCCCGGACATACATACATACAAACAAAATTTCTATAAAATATATTTTTGGCTTCGGTATCTATTGATCGATATATTGATATAGCTCACGCCCCAAGTATTCTTTTAAAAAGTATTAAATGTACAGTTTTGACTTTCCTACGATTTTTTTATATTATGTAGGTATCTGCCTATGGATAATACAATATAATAACAATAATATATTATCTACACAATTATAGGCTCTGACAGCGCTGTACATGTTTTAAATTTGATTAATTATTTATAATAATGCAATTAATCGTGGCTTTAAGTACTTGGTTTATTGGTTGAAGGGATTATTAATGGCTGGCCCTGACCTTGATTTTATCATTTAATTAGAATGTCATATAATAAAAGGCTAAAGTCTTAGATTATGAAAAAATACCTGAATTGGATGCGTGAGTTGGGTAAGTTTCAGTGAAAAAAAAGAATGAGATATATTTTTAGTGCTTACTTGCTTTTTTGAAGTGAAACTTCTTTAGAGTAAAATTGCTTTGAGAGTAAAATTTCAAGGTTTCATCGTCGCCTTACTCCATAACGTGACGGTTTTGCAATGACGCGTCATTGCAATACCGTCACGTCTTGGAGTAAGGCGACGATTTTGGTATCTTTGAATCTAACCAAAGACACTCCACTTCTGACACATGTGCTCGGCACACACATTTTTTTTATTTATTATTTATGTATAATTAAAATCAACAATATCGAACCATAACATTTTAAACTTTTTATTATTATTTTGAATGTAAAGTTTTTATTTATTTGAACAATCTAATGTTTTACAAAATCCATTACCACGCATATATTTTCGTAATTCTGCGGCCGTGGGACAGATTTTATACGACCGTTAAACTATTATGGGAGCCATTTTTTATGACCGCAATAAATGTTCGTGACAATCATGTGTTAAAATAGATATTCGACAAATGTATGAGAGATTTATTTAATTTTTGTAATGAAAATAACCTACATGTGTAATTTAAAATATACAAAACTAGCGGTCCGCCCCAGCTTCGCCCGTGATAGTTTTAATCCAACCGTGCAAGGATTATTGAAATCAGTGCAGTAGTTCCTGAGATTAGCGCGTTCAAACTCTTCATCTGCATATTATTAGTATATAATAATATACAGTAGTAAGTAAAATATATATTATTAGGTAAAAAGCTGTAGAGTTTTTTTGTTTCATTGCTTGCTTGAACGCGCTTAAATCAGGAATCACGATCCCGCTTTGTAAAATTATTTCACTGTTATATGTATAGTCCATTTATCGATCGAAGGCTATAGGCTAAATATATCATCACGCTAAGACCAATAGGAACGAAGTAATACGCGTAATACCGCGGGGCAAAGCTAGTTATTAGTATAGATAGCATATACATACATAACAAATTACATACAATTAATAAACAAAAAAACTTTTACTACCAAAGAATGCATTATGCAATTACTTTCACCGAAATGCATACAATGCAACAACGCTCATTTGAATACACGTGTTTTGGCCCACACAGCCCTTGTCCCAAGGGACAATCGGAAGAATTCTCCATTTCAATGCACTTGCTTACACAAGTTTTGTACAGTCGGGTGGAAAATGAGTTTGTGTTTTTTTGCTGACTGTACTTTCCACACGTATATCCTTATTCTTTAGTAGTAGGTAAATTATAAATTTGACAGTAGGTATATTTAAGTTTTTATTTGTCGCATTGTGTCGCACCTATTTCCTGATAATATATCTCTGCCTGTCGGTTTCAATCATGAAAGACTAGGTATCAAGTCTTTTGAGTATGGAGAATGGACATAGGTAGGAAGCAATAGTGATATTTTTCCTCTGACTACGTGGGCGAAGCCGCGGGCAGCAAGCTAGTATTATATTTTATTTATTAGTGTAGCCTCTGTAACAAAAGTCTTCTATGATTGATAGATTTCGTAACAATATTTTGTGAGGTACAGTCAAATAGAGAAAAAGAATAACCCTAAAATAAAGTCATTTTATAAAATCACACAGAAAAGCCGATGCACCATACAACTTAATATAAAATGTCACCAAGGGCTATCAAATAAATTAAACACAATTAAAAATAGGCTAGTCACAATTTTAAAATGCCATAATTTATGTTTTCTATTTTAACAAGTTATTTTGTTCACACACCAATTACATTTTTATTACGCCAATAAATATAATCAAAATGTCCCGGTGTCCGTCTTTCGACCACTAGCTTGATCCTGTTTTTATAGTGTCCTTATAAATTATTTTAGGACCTGGTGTCGTGTTTTGAAATTAAAGACGTACGAACAAATCTAAATATGTTTTAATCACATACAATAAATTTTGGTTTTAGACAAATTCTTCGATCACGGTTTTCTTTGCGTCTTCAATACTTGCATTTTCGACAACAATATGATACTACTATTTAAATAATTTAGTTAAATCCTTAACAATCGCCATTATGTTCTGTAATTTTTGTTTCTCTGTGATATCGCCATGAATAAATAAATAAAATAACATATGCTATAAATAAACAAGGAGTTTATGTATCATTTTATTCGCAATGAGATAACCCATAAGTCATGGTGTCACCTGTCAAATCAGCTGGAACCGTGCAAATTGAGTAGCTTACAGTATATTATATTATCAAGTATGGCTACATACTTGTACTTGGGGCAACGTCTGTTATTTATGTTAATAAATACAATATTTGTAAGGATTTCTATGAAAAAAATTAGGCGTTACATTCGCTAAATTTAGTAAGGTACTACACAAAAATTCTAATGTCTTGTAACATTATTTTATCGAAAACAGTAAACTGTGACGTATTAAAAAGAAAAAACTAAACTAAACGTCAACAGGTCAAGTCACCAAACTAGGACAAATGTCAAATTTAAATTTCAAATTTACCGCCAGCCAGCTAACCCATTTCTTTTTAATCTCCATATCATATTTAATCTATACAGCCAGTACAAAATAGGTTACATAAAATTGGAATATAACCTCAATCAACTGGCCGCTTTAAATATTCCAGAACAAGCATTAAATTAAAAAAAAGAAGAAAAAAAAAGCATAAAAGTTTATCAATCAAGATTCTCACGGATGTAACACGATATAAGTAATTTTAACATCTTAACTATCGGCCTCCAGTTTTAGTTATAAACGTCAGTAAATAAATACGTTATACATTTTACTATGTATTAAAATAACTGGATGTTACTGGTATAACGCGTTTTCGGTTAGAACTAGTAATTTCTAGTTAATTTTTATGATTTTATCGGATGTTACAATGAATTAATAATCACAGTTGTTGAATAATATTCTCATAAATACGTAAACCAAAGATACCAATTTATATTTAAAACTAGCGGTCCGCCCCGGCTTCGCCCGTGGTACATATTTACGTTTTCTCTACATAAGAACTGTCCTCGTAATTTAAGGAATATAATAAAAAAAGAATTACTTATCTAAATCGGTCCATCCGTTCACGCGTGACGCCGAAAAAAATCACCAGTATTTACTTTAAATTGTAAACCATAATATCACTACAACAATTTTATAAATTCATTGTTATTGCTCCCTTTACAGTATCGGTTTGAATTATACATATGTCTGTATCTATTGAGTAAAAGGACACCTTCGGTATAAAATTACAGGTTGAATTTTTGTTATTAAATCATAAACTTAACTGTCTTTTTTATATTATATAAATAATAAAACCACTTTTTGGTTTTCAAAATGATTTATCTTATTTTGGAGATTCTAAATACCAATTAATCAAAAGTTAGCAATTTTGAAAACAAACTCGCAAAACATCGTGCCCTCATTTAATTTCTAAACGAATATATCATAATGATTAGACTATAAAATATTAATAATAAACTTGTTATTCAAATTTTATTAATGTGAATATTATATTTATTTATTTATTTCAAGCCTAAACATCGAACAGCGTTACTAAATTCGGTTATCTGTAGTCCTATACATACTAATTACTAATATTATAAATATTTTTTTGTTTGTTTATATGTACCAAGTAAGTTCCGAAACTACTGAACTAAATAAAAATAATTTTACTAGTAAAATGTGAGGTGTGACATAGGCTTAATTTTCTTGAACAAGCTACTTTAAATATTTCTCAGCCAAAGCTAAATGCCATATCCATAACAAAGATGACAAGCTGTGATGAATGTACGCTGATTTTTTAAATAAATCCATTTCGATGTGGTTCTCAATTCCGTGCGTGTATTGCGTTGACATACAAATAAAAATACTTATGTTTACACACCGCCTCCACAAATCATAGTTAAGCTTTATCTGATCGTGGATTTATCGCATCTTTTAACAATTATTTGTATTGTTTTTCTTTTTTTATTATACGGACCTAATATAGGACTGCAGTTTGGCCGCCCACGACTTTGTTACCTAACTGATATTTATAATTGTTATTTTTGTCAAAAGCAAGAATAAATGAAACGATACCAATCTAAATTTTACCTTAAATGCATGCACAGGTTTTGATTGTTTTTTATTTAATAATAAAATAAATAATTTAACAATTTCAATGATGGACCTATAGGTACGGACCTAACGATAAATAATAAGATTTTGATAAAATTCGCCAATTTTGCTATGAATGAGGTGCTAAAGTGTACTTTTTTATACCCAATAGTCATTTTGATAAGAGCACTATCAGCCAATATCTTGTATTAATCCAGTTTCGGAGATTAGCTGAAACATACAGCCAAACATTTTAACATTATTGTAGTCATTGAGTTAATATGTAGTACATGTATCTCAATGATTGTAGTGTACATTCCGATTTTACCTTCAATTTAATAAAGCTCCTTGTAACAATGGCCTCTGGCCGAAAAATAAAGTCCCTGAAAAATTAAAAACACAATAAAAGTTAATGAATCATTAAATAAAAACAAGTAGCCTGATGAGAATCTAATGGAAGTGCAATTAATAAAACATGAGTCCCGATTTAAGTCCTCTTAATCCCAAGGTCAAAGAAATGTTACCCTTACTATGGGTTCTCGAATGAGAATTTTCGAGTGAGTTGCTTTCGAGTTTAATAAGTTTCTGAATTATATTTTTATGGAATTAGTCCATGTGTTAGGAGATTGTAAAATACCTTAGGTTGTTGTTTGCAAGCCAAAGGTCACCACAGAACACTTTTATTCACGAATATTTTACCTTCCTACCTTTAATTTTATTCATAATTTATTTTAATTTTTGATAAGGTGTGCTAAATTTCATTATAATCGGTTCAGTAGTTTATGCGTGAAAAGTGAAAACCATACATACATACAAACCTTTCCTCTTTATAATATTAGTATAGAATAGAAGTATAGATTAGTATAGACGAGGTACATGACCTTCAAAGCTTCTACAGCTAAAAACTAAACCGACCACTTTTGAACATTAAAATGTAAAATGCAACAGTAAAAATTAATTTCATACATACTAATTCACATTCCTACATTAATATCGTAGTAAAATTCAACCTACCGCATATACTTTCACTGGAGTATAATATCATGACATCCCGGCATATTAATTTAATCTCTATTACGAGACCATTATATTGAAGCTTAATAACTTTACTGCAATTTTATTAATGTTCTTACTGCTATTTAGAAACATTTAATAGCTCAAATTTCAAGAGATACATCCATTTTGCTGATAAATAGTGGTTATGTTTAGCTTTTTCATCAATAGTGGATCTTTTTAATGAGATACTGTTTTCATGTAAAGCAGGCAATATTTCGGTATTATCTATTTCAAATATTTCTGTAACAAAGAGAGAGATGAAGTTATCGAAATATCTGGGAAATGGGTTAACTCCTATATAAATTCATTACAACTTTTGAATAATGCATAATCCCCGACTTCAATGATTACGTATCACATCTGCTACTTTATTCTTTGGTGTAAAAACGTTACCAATACCACAGATAATTTAATGCTATACTAGTAATACTTCTTTGAATTAATAGGAATGCGTGAAACCTCAGTATCCAATGTTTTTTTTAATATCAGCAAACGTAGGCCACCTGATGTTAAGTGGTCACCACCGCTCATAAACACACTGCTAGCATTACAGGTGCTTTGCTGTGTTTTAAAGACAAATAAGCCGTTTTCCTGAAGGCCCCTATGGTAGGGGTAACTTGCAATTTGGCGGTACATCATTTTCGGTAAGTGAGTCGAGTCCGACCTGTTTTGCGCGTGTCGATGCACCTGTGCTGTGACAAAGATTATTTCGTAGACGTGTCATTTGTTTTTTAAATATATACATATATTGAAGTAGTTTAAATGTTAATGGTGGATTACTAAATTTGGAGTCATTTAAAAATGCAATTGATTTTTTTTTCAGTTTATCTATAGTCATTTTCTGCTTTTGGTAAATGTAATCATCGTAATGAAACCGGCTGGTCAATGAACCACAGAAAAATGTCGATGAATGAATGAATTATTTACACATTCAAAAATATAAGATATTTTACAGTTCGTTACCCTTAGACCTGGTTTTAACAAAACGTCAGGAATTATTTAACTAACTGTACAATTTATAACTTTACATAAATATTAACTGTTTTAGATGAACAGCACCAAGCGCCACAATCTGTCTCTATTATTTAAAGAAATCTATTCTGAAAAACATATTATTCAAATACAAAAATAACTGTAGCTGAAAAAAACATGCGCGTTTTTTACTTACTAATAGGTTGGACTCTCGCCCAAATCTTTCGATCAACTCTTATTAAGCTTTAACAAAAACCCCACCAAACCTAATGAAACAAAATAAACAAAAAATTATATAAAACATTTTCTATTTTTGTTTCTCACTCATACGATCGATTTTCAGGCTTCAATTTATTTTTAAAGTAATTTTCATTTTATTTATAGGTATTGAATTTAAACTTGTAATATATTATCTCTCTACTTGTACAGATATCTGCGATATTCCTATTTTTATCAGAGACGTTGGCTATTGATCTCTACCTACATAATATTACCTACAGTTTCTCATAATATTATCTCCTAATTTATTGCACTATTACATACAGAGATTTTTATCTGTTATATTTTTAATCTAAAAGTAAAATAAATTTGATACTCCATTGAAAACTGTATTAAAGATCTTGATGATTCTACCATGAACATGTTTCCTTTTAACAAACGTTATTACATTGCTTCCCCTATAAAAACCCAGACAAAACCAGGACAATAAACTGTAATGTACCTAATCGTTTTTATTGAAGCACTGCTTTACATCGATCATTTCACAGTAGAGCGTGTTTCGCTATCAGATAAGGCATGGACTAAATATTTGATTTTTCAAACGTCTACCCAATGACATGGTCAATTGAATTTGACAGGAATTTTTGACACCTTATTACTCACTGTCGTTGAGTTTCATGATGGTGTGTGGTTATACAGTAGCTTTATACCTAGGAAGCTTAAGGTTCAATTGGTTGGAATCTAAGGACGACTGTAGTGATTTAATATTAACTGATAAATTATACAATCAAAGTAAATCAAAGTAATTAAGAATCTGTCTAAAATTACACGCAATAGTCGCAATGTAAAATGAATACTACAGACTGTAATGTAAAACGAAAACAACGATAATACTTACAAAACGACACACTTTATATTAATATCCTGTATTTATCAATTATATACTTCCACCAGTTAATATCCAATAAAGTGGGTCAAAATCGTGTTAAAGGAGTCTGTTACATACAAACATGTCGGTTACATATAGGTGAAGATAATAAAAACGTGATAAGAAAATTTAGTTCAAGTTTGAGTCGTGCCACCTCTGCCACGTTACTTATTCTTTGCCAAATGAATCGATGCGGTACTTAAGGGTTCATATTAAAATTCGGAACATGTACCATTCAGTTATTTAATCACCAACATTGGATCTTAACAAATATAATTAACAAAAATGCTATAAATGTTGCTGATTGCTATTTCAAGACATCATTTTCGGAGAAAGTACTTTACAATGATAATATATTTGACTTTTATGTGTTTATTTATTTATTTATTTATTTATTTTGAAAACTACACAGCTTACAGTTTGACTTACTCTACTTATATCTATGATACAATACGCCAATTACGAGTTTTACAATTATTATCAATTACATGTATATTTAAAACAGTAACTTATTAAAGAGTGGTGAGTTGTGTGTGTGGGTGAGTGCGTGCGTGCGTTTGGGTATGTTTGTGTGTATATATGTGTGTGTGTGCATGATTAAAATGTGTTAGGTACGTTAGATAATATTTTAATTACATTGGTTTTAAAACGATTGCGAGGGCTGTTAAATATGTCAAGAGTAGAAAATTTTTGATTGTATATCGAAGGCAGGCGATTAAAGAGTGAGTTCTTCATATATTGGTTTTTTGTACGTTTAGTTTAGTAAATAATAACAGATGAAAATATATGCCTTAGGGCCGATTTTTCAATGCTTGGATAAAACTTATTCGACGAATCTATATATGTATAATATATAAAACTCAAAGGTGACTGATATAGTGATCTATCAACGCACAGCCCAAACCACTGGACGTATCGGGCTGAAATTTGGCATGCAGGTAGATGTTAGGACATAGGCATCCGCTAAGAAAGGATTTCCCGAAACTCTTGCGGGAACGGGGAAAACGGGGAGGCACTTACAAAGTCGTGGGCGGAAGCTAGTAATGTATAAAACTACCATTTTAAAAACGTATTCTAATTGCCCGTATTTGACAGTTTACGTGACATTTTAATATTATCGTGTAATATGTACTTTATTGAACGGATAAGTTTTATCCAAGCATTGAAAAATCGGCCCTTAAGGGAGTTGCTTATCATACGGCATACCGTTTATTAGTGCCTTATGCATTTGTTATATTATTCGATAAAATTACGTTTTAAAACGTGATTTATTTATAAATATTTTAATCCGATTCGAGCACCTTAAAGGCTTAAACAAATTTAAAACAATTTACGCGTTTAATTTAGAAATGCAATAGCTCTAAATTATATACCTATAGAATATAGATAATAATACAATCATTCATAACAATCGGATTATATTTTATATTTAAACAAATTCGTATTAAAATAACAAATGAGCGAATTTCACTAATGGTTACAAATGAATTAAAATCAAACTAATGGATTGTCTAATTAAAATGTTAAAAAGATAAATGGGTCGCTGACAGACGGACGTCGTGGCATTTAAATATATTTCTTTGATTTTGTCTCATTAAACTTCCTCTATATGTTTTTAGTTTTACTTGCATTTTATCATTATTTGGTATACTTGGTTCAGCGGTTAACTTCAAGAATGAAGGTCCTAGGTTCGATATCTAGTGAAGTATCAAATCTGTAACAATTTCTAATGACGAAATTTCACGGTTATACCAAAAAGTGTTGTTATAATAATATTCTTGGCGTTAAAAAGCCATTCCAAATTAACTTCGCATAATTTGATAAGGCATTTTCATACAAGCCCCTAAATTATTTTGTCACAGATAAGATCGGCTATTAAAGCTAAATATGATACACCTCAAAAAGCCATTTACCACAAATCAAAATTTCTTCACACATGCTAACCAGGTGTAAATTACTATATTAAAATGCGGGTATCCGTCCCGATCAAGAATGTTAAGGCGGTGCCACACTTTCCAATTTGCCCGCGTTTTCAGAGAAAAGCCCGTTCCCGTAGGATTTCCGGGATAAAACCTATCCTATGTCCTTTCTCGGGTATCAAAATATATCTATACCAAATTTCATGCAAATTGGTTCAGTAGTTCAGGCGTGATTGAGTAACAAACAGACAGACAGAGTTACTTTCGCATTTATAATATTATATAGTATGGATTATGTGAATATTGAATATGTGAATATAACAGAATAGGGACTTCCCTTGCTTGCTTGACCACAATCTCGTCTGATATGAAACTGAGATGTGATCTAAGATGGTATGCACTTTCCTAAATATTATACAATCATATTAAAAAAGTCGTTCAACCAACGATCATGCAAATTGGTCAAGCAATTGAACAATGCCTGACCATTAAAATGCCTGCATGTACATAAAATAAATGGCTTATTGGAAAATTTATTATTTTTGACGTTAACGCGATGTCGTTATTATTTTTAACGATATTAATAACGATTAATATTACTAAACTGATAATTTTAATATTATACAAAATATGTGCTTGTCCGTTCGTTCGTTGGCATAACAATATGTCATAGTTAAGACGTAAAACAAATATTTACATATAATTGTGATTAGTGAAAAAACTTTTTTGAATATATGAATAAAATTAATATTAATTTAATTAGGTCATATAATTTAAACTCTGATTTATGTAGTTTAATTTAATATGAACCACATAAACAAAGCAAACACCATTCATATATTTTGGTTTTATTTTCGAAAAATGTTTTTCGGTTGCTATTTCAAGTTTCAACGACAAAATATGTCAAAATAGAAGCCTACCTACTTTTCTCATTTTTTTTATATCCTCCCGCGGTTTTACCCGCATTGCTCCGCAATTGTATAGTTGTTGATATATTATAACTTATAGCCTTCCTCGATAAATGGGCTATCTAACACCGAAAGAATTTTTCAAATCGGACCAGTAGTTCCTGAGATTAGCGCGTTCAAACACACAAAAAAAAACAAAATCTTCAGCTTTATAATATAAGTATAGATATAGAATCACTACATAGTATAAAACAAAGTCGCCTTTTCTGTCCCTATGTCCCCATGTATGATTAAATCTTTAAAACTACGCAACAGATTTTGATGTGTTTTTATTAAATAGATAGAGTGATTCAAGAGGAAGGTTTTAGTATATAATTTATTAGGTTTTAGACAAAGCAGGCGAAGCCGCGGGTGGTAAGCTAGTACTTTATAAGTTTAGAAAAAAAATACGTTTAATATAAAAATTAAAGTAGGTACCAAGTGGAATAACATTTGATTTACGCATCTTTTTAACGAATGTTGCAAAAAATGTGCATTTACATGAAGTCGGTGTTTTGTACGCAATACAACATCATGTTTGTGTCAAACCATTTATTTTATGTGCATTTAAATAACGATTTTGTTGAAAGATATGAAAATATTACAGTAAGTCTTCAATATGATTCGCTATAAATTCTGGAGATCAAAGATGATTTTTTATGCAAATTTCTTCGTGATGGATTGAGTAGGTAATTTTATGTACGTAGGTATTTAGGAGTTCTTACAACGAATATGTGCTTGGAAAGTCAGATGTATCTAAAAAGTGTTCAAGCATTAAAATATGGTTATCTTAATAAGTTTTGAGGTTAATTTATCCATCGCAAATCTATACTAATATTTTTATACTAATATTATTAAGCTGAAGAGTTTGTTTGTTTGTTTGAACACGCTAATCTCGGGAACTACTGGTCCGATTTGAAAAATTATTTCAGTGTTAGATAAACTATTTATCGAGCCAATAGGAGCGGAGCTACGCGGGTGAAACCGCGCGGCTTAATAATATATATTAATAATAATTTCGTTATATGAACTAGGCACTACGATTTATTCAAATAAATAAAATGTAAAATATTAACATTAAACAACAGCACAATAAGTAAATAATTATATAGATATCAAAAACTCTATAATATTCAAAGGTTCAAAATTTACTTGAATAATGTAAATTCAAGCTAGACATAGTGTAATACAATAGAAAAAAACTACACGTGCTTCTAATTAACGTATTGAAGAAAATTGTTAAATGTAAATACATATAATGCCGGGTCCAGACTGGTGAAACGTAACATGCAATGTAACATTCTGCCTTTCATTGCATGTTCGCTGCTGGTGTGGACGCATAGCGCGCTCATAACGCGCATTCACTACGAACCTCCCGTAGCGTAGTCGTGTTCCTTGCCCCTTTGTGTTCGTCGAAAAACCGACAAATTTCGGATCGCTCCGCGCGCGGCTTGTAATGCTCGTAGCATGCGCGTGTAATGCACAATTCGCGCGCGCAAGACGTCCAAACTATGAGAAATTGTTACAAAGTGTGTTACCTTTCATGATACATTGCAGCAATGTGGACGGTGAATTCTTTCATTGCATGTTACATTGCATGTTACGTTTCACCAGTCTGGACCCGGCATAACACAATATTATTTACCTAAAATATTATTTAAATCTAAGCCGACTAAGTTAACACGTGGTGTTTTATTTCACTGCTAATAAATTTGATATACAATATTGTGGTAACGATAAGTTGTTTGTTTGTTTGAACGCGCTGATCTCAGGAACTGCTGGTCCGATTTGAAAAATTATATCGGTATTAGATAGCCCATTTATCGAGGAAGCCTATTAATAGGCTATATATTATCACGCTAAAACCAGCAAGAGCTGAGCAATGCGGGTAAAACCGCGTGGCACAGCTAGTTTAATAATAAACTGAAATGAAAATAACGCACCATAAATTTAATTTTAATACAAGCATTTTATTTAAATAGCAAAAGTATATTATGTAAACACATAAGAAAAAATCAAATTCAAAGTAAGTATTATTTCAGAAACAAATTTTTCACAACTTAAACTGACACCGACCCTAAAAAATCAACACAAAAAAATCTTCAAAAACCGATACAAATTTAGAATTTAAAAATTATAACGTCACAATTTAAAATATCTTTATAAAGACGTTAAAAATATTTAATCTGGAATTCTCTATCATTACGATACAATAATGAATAAATCCTTCATCGTCAACTATCTGAAATCTGAAGTGGGATGAACAAAGACTATTTTTGTGTGTTTGTTTTTGTTCGATCGCATCTCAGTTCCACACTCGTAAATTTCGCCTTAGAATAAGCTCTATGCATTTTGAAATAGTATTGAAGCTTTTTAGCAAAGAACAAAAAAAAATCGGTCAAGTACGAGTCGGAATCGTGACACTAAAGGTTCCGTACAAATACCGGCTTTTTAGTTTATTATAACTGTAAAAAAAATATCCAGTGATTGCAAATATCATAGCTTAACGTTAACCTGTTTTTTCAACAGGTTTTACAAAAATTTAGCCTTTTTAATAATCATTTATTTTTCTCTCCGTTCGGATGTCTGGAAGAAATCGCTACATAGCGATTGACCACCAATTGTTTAAGTGTATTCTTAGGTTAAGTCTTATTGTAACAATTTTAAGAGCAATAAAGTATTAAAATCACATTTTTAAATCGATTAAAACTTTTTACACGTGTACAAACCATATAATACATTTCTAGTGTACTAAAAATAACAATTAATGTCAGGTCGTAAGATAAAGCGACCACCCACAAAAAGATTTCAAAACCTAGAAACCAAGTCTAGCTCAGTCTAGACTGAAAATAAAGCAATCCAATGAATTAGAGCATTACCGGCTGTGCAGTAAATTCTTTGTGAAATGACAAATCTCGATACATGCCAACTTTCTGAGGTTTATTGTTCGTACGTGTGGTCTGCGACTGGGATATTTTCGTGTATGGGATAAACTAGAAATGTATTTGATCTAGGAAAGAACCAAATTATCACATGAAAAAAATGGTAGATAATTGATAAGGGAATTGAATTAAATCTTACCTATAAGTTATAAGTGGGTAGGTACACGCGCGGAATTCAAGATAATTGTTTCATTTTTTTTTGCAGACCGTCTTTTATAATTACAATAAAGTACCTTCGACGATGTGTGCGTAGGTACCTATATTTTTTATGTAAAGTTTTTTAAGTCAACTAAATAAATTTTAAATAATAATAAGAGGTGCAATAGAGAATAAACCAAATGCAATATTTTTGGCACTAAATTATATTGTTTTATCCGAGTTGCCATCCATAATTCGGTAAGTGGCAACATATTTACTGTCTGTTTGTTTGTTTGTAAGTCTTAATGAAGATTTAACGTATTTCGTATAAAATAAATAGTTTCTTATTTTTGATTTAGAGCGTTATGCAATTGCGAAAGGCTTCAACGTATTTCGATATTTTTAAAAAAATACGTCGAGGTTTTTAGTCTTTATTTATTATAATATGATTAATTTTAATGAATATTATTGATTGATTTGTGCTTATTTAAATGAAAATGAAAATAAAAAGTCGAAAAACATTATTAAAATTTAAAATTATAATACGAGTAAATATTAACTCCAATTACTAAAATAAATGAATTTACTTCGACATAATATATCCTAATAATGATTTATATAGTTTTGTGACACTAGTTCAGTTAATTAATTATCTGTGCGTTTGTGATTAGACATTATTTATTGATTCGATACAATATTGATTTTAACAGTGGGTAGGTACATTATATTATTTATCTTAAACATTATCTACAAAGCAAGACCGAGTTTGTTCCAATGTTTTCTTTTCATTGTGTCAACATATTTTTAAGTTTAATAGCAAAATAGTGTTATCATCTCTTTAGGTGATGAACGCGGGCCCGAATCCCGCCTCATAATATATATATTTTTTTCCTTTTAAAAATCTTAACGTTCATCATCTACTTTTAACAACAATAAAACGAAACTGTTTAAAAAATATCGATAAATAGAACTTTCTTAAAGCTCAGTTATTTATCGAACATCCATAAAATACAAACCTCATCAAGCCCTAACCCAAATAATAATTGGATCAAATAAACCGCACACAACCTCGAAATACGTCGACAGAATAATTCGTGACCAAGTGGCAAAAAGTACGACTCGCAAAATGGCTTTCCACAAAGTAATAATTGATAATCCGAGCTCATATGCAGTTAAATACAATATTACTTCACTTATATAACAAACGCTAAAATGAACTCTATTTACGTAACAACAGAATTGTTATTACAATAACTACAATGTTGAGTACATAATGAGTTTGTCAAAACTCGAAAGTTTATTCGCAATCAAAGGAAATTATTACGAGGAAAAGATAAAAGCTTTAAAATCTTTACTCGTGTGAAATTCGACGACGCGGTTGGCGCAGTGGTAAAGCAACTGCCTACTGAGCCGACGGTCCCGGGTTCGATCCCCGGTCAGGGCAAATATTTGTGTGATGAACTCAATTATTTGTTCTTGGGTCTGGGTGTTATTATCTATATATGTATTTATAA
Source organism: Colias eurytheme (assembly GCF_061535395.1). Lineage (NCBI taxonomy): Eukaryota > Metazoa > Arthropoda > Insecta > Lepidoptera > Pieridae > Colias > Colias eurytheme. The sequence goes on along the minus strand of NC_142999.1, from coordinate 1,790,308 downwards.
TATTATATTTATCGTCGCCTAGTACCCACAACACAAGCCTTTGAGCTTACTGTGGGACTAGGTCGATTTGTGTAATAATGTCCTATAATATTTATATTTATATTTATTATTATATTATTTATTATTATTAATTGTTTGAGAGTGATCGTTGTTCTTTCTTCATTCACAATCACAAATTGGTGCAAGTGTATGTTAATAATATGTTAAAAGAAGAGATAAGAAAATGAAACTATTTACCAACAACAACGATAGGAAGAGTTAGTACATTTTTTCACATGCTGATGTTATTTGTTTCAAATCGAATCGAATAAATTGTTAATTACGATAAATTAAATACTCGTATAATATATTTACATTTTTAAAAATCCTAACATACTTTTAAAACCCTGTATTCATGCCAACATATTAGACATTGCTCATTATGTTTTCAGAACATATTATAGCATGCAATGAAAATCCCTACTAATAAGTTAAAAAATTATAGATACATACTACATAGGTAACCTTTAAAACTAGCTAGTTTTGTTTGCAATGTGCTTCATTGTATTTACAATATTACCTATAGTCTACTTTTCCAAAAACCGCACAAACTGATCCTAATCCAACATAATATAATGGGCCCTCTTCACAATGGGCAACGCTGGGCGACTAAAGGCAATCACGATAGTGTAAAGCCTAAATGTCTATGATCGGTCGTCATTGTTGATGTTTATAATCGCCGTAATGGCGGCAAACATCGACGATCAGTTGGGCCAACGCTGCCTATAGTGAAGAGGGCCCTTAATGTTCAATTGCACTAACAATTTGATATGTTACCTTTCAGATCTGTATACTCTGTGGTTACGCTTCAGCTACATTCCCACATACTACTGGAATGTAGAAGCCGTTTTGATTTATTGAACACTATTTTGTTACTATTTATACGACGATATTAAGGTCTGGTCATACCTTCCTGGTATTTTGATGTAGCTTCGTGTATATAATGTATGAAAAAATGGCGTGCAAGTAAGAGATTTACGGATTTAATTTTGGCCCGATTTGGTAATATTTAATATTTATAATCTTACTATTTTTTGCATTAAGTACTTTAAGCAAAATTATTCAGAACTTTTTTTTTTAAAGAATTACCGCTCTGCCCCATTGCGTATAGGTCTAGAGGAAAAAGCATAGGAGAAAGAAGAAATCGATTACAGAACGTTTCTTCATCTGTCTTGCCTTTTGACCACATAAATATTTCGGAATACTCATATCAAAATTTCTATAAAAATTGTGGTAAGATTTTCTTATTAAAATGTAACAAAAATAAGATTTGCTTCATTGAAATGAATCCTTGCTATCAATATAAAATTTATATCATTGAGCGTTCTTAACAGGTCATTTAGAATAACATTAAGGTGTCCTCAGAATCAGGTTTATGCATTGAACTTCTGTTCTTATAGCCATTTGTCACTCGATGCTTATAAAATATTGCTTTTTATACCGATTCTAAAATTACATGCAAATATTATTATGTTTGAATGTGTCGGATCCATCTTTATTTGCGAGTTGATGACTTATATATGAAATTAATTATTGGATGCAACGTTTGTGGTTTAAGAATCCCAATATTTTTGAATGTAATTATATAAGATTTTAATTTAATTACATCAGAACGCATTACCATACTAAGGAATAAATATAGTTAATCAAATCATATTATTTTGATTACCTACCTAGAGTCTAGACATTTTACGTATACATTTACAAACATAAGTATCGACCATATCCATTTCAAGCTTCTCCTTTGGACTACACAGCGTACTGTACATTGGATTAAATGACTTAATATCAATTGCACATACAAAACCAAATAAAACAAACCCTATGCTTTCTATTTTCATAGTTTAATATATGTAATAACTAAGGTTTATCATAACAGAGAGACCACCACACAGCTGCCGCGGGCGAACCTAATGATAATTGAGTCATTATTACAATTTGACAGCAACGAATGGCTATCTCCTATGTAATTATAACAAAGATTGAAATTTTATATACAGTTATAATTGAGCTGTTTGAATTGAGTATTGTGTTTTACTTACCGAGGTCAATGGTGGAACAAAAGGCTTGAACCAAAAACATTAATGATTATGGCCAATTATGAGAAAGTTGGTGAAGTTATTAGCGAGTATGTTATTTAAGAAGAAGAGAATACAGGTGAAATTATTATGGTAAGATCAACAACCGCAAAATATATATAAAAAGGCATATAATATGCTGTATTGTGTATATGTTATGTGAAACGTTATAAATTTATGCTTTAATAATAATCAAGACCAAAATATCTGACTATATCATGTATTGAGCATTGTGCAAAATTAAAAAATATATTCGAGCATTAGAGAATTAGGCGTCCTATGCCAATTTAATGTTGTTCTTCTACTATAAGTATAGTCGAGGAATTACTCATGTAAGTAATTGAAATTAAAAAAAGAACAACCACTGTTCAAGCTATTGTTCGTTAGCCAAACAATATATATTTGGACAAATATTTGATGAAAGCGAATTCCAACACATGTCAACGTAGTAAACTGTCTAGACTCATTTAAATCACGCTACAATAATGTCTACCGTCTGTCTGCTTAATGCTGTGCAAAAAACGAATTAGCATTTAATTTGAGAGAAACATTTTACCCTGTTCAAGATCATTTGTTTGGCTTGCGTTTGAAATGATTGTATCTTATGATTTTATTCCAAATGTATATTGATCAATCTCCTTTACGTTTGAACTTAAATTTAAACTACCCATGATACCTACTATGGAGCATTAAAATTTAAAGTGAGTTTTAACCAAATGTTGAATTCGAATTAATAATTACATCTACATAATATACGTAAAGACCTTGCAAACATGTGGTCACTATAACATCTATCATAGAACAGTTTTTTTGGGAAACAATTGCTATTGCTGTTGAAGTCGCAAATAAGACGACTTATGATCTTGCTTAGTTACGAATTGAAAAATCATTTTTGTGTTGGATAGACCATGTTTGTATCGAGAAAGGCAGGCTATAATGTGATGGTACATCGCCCATAGCATTCTTCTATACGAACCGACCAATAGGTGCTCCTATTGCTACTATACAGGGTGTCCCACTATTGGTATACTAAGCTCAAAGGAGGTTTTATGTGTTTAGGAAATTTTATGTGTACACCCATAACAAGCAACCCGCCCAACTTTGCCACCAGCACGTGAGCTATTGTTTAAGATTATGTTTTCATAGACAAAAAGCTCACATTAGAGAAGCGAAGAAAACATGGATTTTCAGGAAAAATTTAGCAAAAATTTAATTCGTAATTTTGTTGTTTAAGTATTTTTTACGTGATCAGTGTATGCTAAACTACAAGTTCCTTCGCGCTTAGTATACCAATAGTGGGACACCCTGTATAATAGTTTTGCCACTTTTTTTTTCTGCTATGCTTAGTTGAAATGAAAAAAGTGGCAAAACTATTTAGACCAGTCGAAGTTGCGTGCTAGTTATTAAAAGTAGCGATAAATTAAAAGCTTTTTAAGAGAAAAGAGAGAGGTCTAATTAACTTCTGACCTTATCCATTTAGGCAGGTATTTCTCTTCAATGCCATTGGTTATTAGAGTAGCCAGGCCACTCGTATAAACACCTAATCGATACACGATTTACGGCTGCATAAATTACGTATAATTCATTCTTATTTTATTTTTATCGCCTCCGTTTTGCTTCCATTTGAAATAATCTTATCAAATATTTGCAATATACATAATGCATTTATAATTTTAATACAACCAGTTCATCTAGTATTCATGGTTGCATTTTATTGTAATTTTTATTAGTTTAGGCTAATAATTGTTTTTAGTGTCGGTTGATTTTTGGGTAATTAACAACGATTTATAGTGCGAAAAATGGTATATTTTATATCAGATCAAATTTTTATGACTAAGATTCGGTCCATAAATTTTGTAGTTTATAGTGTTTGCGCTTCCTTTTATCTTGCAAGGTCTAAGTTTTACATATTATGATTACATTATGGAAATTGCAATATAGAATACGTATCATTCAAATAAATTTTTTGGTCGTTTAAAATTCAATGTTTTTCTAGGTATTTAGCATAAATTAGACTGTCGATATTACATTGTAGAAGCCATTAATTACGTGAGTCCTAGAATATGTGGCTCTATCTTTACGAAAAAGTGCCATTTAATATTTTTATTCGCAAATGTATTTTAAGCTTATCATTAAAATGTCTCTATAATACATACTTCATACATTGAGATAATATTACTACGTATGGAGGAGACACCACGAACAAAATCTGTGCGCTATTTTTTTGCTCTAACTAAGTTTTAAAAATTATTATTTAGTTAGGTACTTAACGATGAAAGTTATTCCTTTGCACTTTTCCGTATTATTTGTATTATTTGTGCAATATCGTAACACACACGAAGGCATGTTTGATGCGTTTCACTTTAAAACCATTAAAAAATACCGCTCAACATACGTCACATGACGTATGTTGAGTGGAACATAAGTGATGTAGGCGGTGTCGTCTCCTATTAATATTATCTCAATGACTTCATATTACTACTGGATACGGATATAAAATTATCATTCTTTATAAATAGGAAAAATGTTTGTATTTTCTATCTTTGTAAGGGATTGTAGGAATGAAATCGCATTCTTCTAGAGTAGCCGATGTTCGTGATCCTCTTCAAGGCGGGACGCCCTTGCGCATGCCTCTAGCAGTTCCCGACCGCGTAAAGATGAAGTAGCTTCTGGCTTACATCGAGAGACACCACCCAAAATATTACCTAGCTTAAAAATACAATACCTAGCAATACCTAGCTTAACATGCGCATACTCACTGTAAACGCTGTTGGCGTCTGTGGTGCCGTTGACGGTGCCATCCGGCAGTAGCTGCAGATAGCGGTTCTTGAGGAACATCTGTATTGTGCGCGAGGTGCCCGTAATGTGGCTCAGGTTGGCGGAGCGTTGCGCGCGCGCTTCCGGCGCGGGCGCCGCGGCGCAGGTGGCGAGCGCCAGCGCCGCGAGCAGCAAGCGCAGCGGGCGCGCACGCGGTCGCATGGCGCGCCGCGCCCATTGCAGCCGCCCTACCGCCGTCACTGCTCGCTTGTGCTCACTGCACACGCACCGACTCTACGCTGAACTACCCTACGTCCTGTCTGACATCGCCTTATCGCTCCGACGCACGCGCTACCGACATTGACTCACGGCTCAAGTATAATCAGTTCGACGCGTGAATCTCTGCCGGCTCATGTAATACATAATGCACTAATATTGCACCGCTCGGCTCCGCTTACACCGCAGGTTTCTCGTATCTGAAACAAACGATTGTTATTATTAGATTGCGGTGTTTTATTGTAATCGATACGACTAGGAAAAGACATATAAACTAATTATTGCGTGTGTTATTCGATAGTTTGCGTGATTTCGCCTTTAATGTGAACATGGGGTCGCGTAATCTATTGGTAATGGTATTTACCGGAGACATGTTCGTAAAACCAATAATGTGGACAGAGTTCTAAGATTTCTGAATCATCTCTCTGGGAAACGCTTATTTGCGGTCAATTTTGAAATTAATTTTAGGACTTATAAATATTTATAAGCGATGACACATAGAATAAGATTTATATTCAAATATAATACATTTTCTATAAAAGAGTAGCAATAACACATTAATTTTAATTGCACGTCGCTGTATTCTAAATGCCGCACTAAATTATGTTGAGTTCCTATAGTTTTAATCGCTCAATAAAACTCCGTTTTTCTCAGAACCTACAAATAGATAAAACTTCGCAAAATTGAAAGTCATCGTTATATATAAAACAAATGAAATACGCAACCAAACCGTTCATGTTAAACATCAATCCGCATACCGTTTAAATTATTTCATTCAAATAATTAACAAAACTAAACTATCTTCACGGTGGTGTGAAAATCTATTTCCATCCTATCAGTCTTATTTGAACTGTATTACTTGGGAATAAAGTTTAAAATTAAATGTTAAATTAATTGCAATCTTTCAAGGAAGCATATTCGATTCTAGGAAGCGTAAGAATATTGACAGACGAAAAACTTCAATTGCGGTCTATTTTTGCTGAACCAAAATAGATGAGTAAATATTAAGTGAGCAGGTTTAGCGTCCGTGTAGATGTTATATTTAACTGCGTTTGGAAGAGTTATTTTTTCTAATGTACGCATGTTTGTATACTTATTTTTCAAATTCTGCATCTCTATTACTAAATTATAATAATAAGGCGATTCTTAATCATATTTTATGAACTTATTGATCAAAACAAAGTACATGAACTAGTTTCACTAGGATTAAATAGTTTTATCTAATTATGTCATCAAAATTCCACTAGAAAAACAAATTTTGCTATCAAATCATAATTATAAATAAAGCACATTAAAACATACAATCATTGAGATGTTTGCTTAAATATTTCTGCAAGCTAAAAGACGCGGATTCGAATCCCGCCTCGTGATCACATTTTTTCTATTCTTTAAAGGTTTTCCATTTATGTATGTATGCTTATCACTTATCAGTCATCTGGCATCATACTAAGCTTACGCTTGTGTTATGGAAACCAGATCGTGCCGTGTGTGAAAATAGGCATGACGACAGTATCCATAAATGATCGTATTAGTGTTTTTAAGGGAAAATGTACAATAAATAAATTCAATATAGTGACTTAGAAATCTTAAAACCATTAAGATTAATGAGATTATCAATAAAATAAAACATTGAAATTCTGCAGTTAGCCATTTTGACTAAAACACGCGTGACGTCACGCATAAGTAAACAACTCGCGTCAGATGTGTTTTGTTGTTATGAATATGTTGAGAATACGCATTTTTATTTATTTTCTATTGTTTCACGTATGCTTTATCGACTCAGAACAGAAATACAATTGGGAATTCACGAATACGTGGTTCGGGGTTCTCCGCACCAACTTTATACAATCATTTCTTATTATTTCTCGCTTGAAATAATTACTAACACATTTTTGAGCATTATTTTTATGTAGATTCATACTGCAATACTGCACACCACTCATAAACTTTGAAATTCGTTTATATAACACATATTAAATAAAGACTTTTTTAATTTTCTTCACAATGCGTACAAATAATTACGTATTTACCAAAGTTTGACGTCACGCCTACGCCATGACACCTGCGAGCTGTTTTGGCACAGATATTAAATATTTTTTGAAAAATGGCTTTAATCTTCGTTAAATTTAAGTATATTACCGAAATATAGGGTTTTTCTTGTATAGTAAACGTATACACACATTATGGAAGAGGATTTCAAAATCTTTCGTCATGCCTATTGTCTTGAAACATTTATTAATTTATTTATAAAGCATTTGAATGCTGTTAAACTAAATATCACATTTCTTAACCAATTTTAATCCGTCAGTCCTCGGATCACAGACACAATAGAAAATCTATTGTGTCTCGGCCCGATCGGGCCGCTCGGTGGTCAATGGGTTATGTCAAAAATTCACAAATCTTCATCATACAGACTGAGATAACCATAAATATCCGTCCATCTTCACGCATCCGAGACCCAAATGTATAACTTGTCCTATCCTGCAATTGTATCCTTCCAGCTTCATCCGCTATTTATTTCTATACCTGACCTCACTTACTGCTCCTAAAAATCTAGATATACTAATAATTTAAAGCTGAAAAGTTTGTTTGTTTGAACGAGCTAAGCATAGGAACAACTGGACGGTTTCCAAAATCCTTTCACCCTTGGAAATGTACGTGATCCCTGAGTACTATAAGATATAATATAATACGTACCTACCCCAGGCGAAACCAGGTCACATCGGTAGTGGCATATACATTTAAATTTATTGATAAGGATTTGAAACTATTGATAAAGATGTCTAATATTCTGCTAAAAGGGTATAATTTTCTTGGTAATGAGATGATAATTCTGTTGAAAATGAATAAAACTTGACAATAAAAAGGGTATAGCTAAATGTTTTGACTAATAAACGATAATCATTCTTAGTCTTGCGAAAGTTTGTTAGTATGTCCTTCCTTTCACGAATTTATGACATAGAGTAGATAGAGGCTAAGAAATAATAGAATGATCTTTTAGGTCAAGGTGACAAAAACCGCTGCATAATGTATTCTGCTATTATGTTTAAAAAGTTAATGTTCATAAATGGTTTCAAATTTCAAAAAAGTTTTGCGAGCTCTATTCTGCAAAAATTTGCCTTGATAAACAATATAAACTAAATCATAAAGTGCCAAAATATAAAGTGCCAGATATAAGTAGGAATTTTAAACATTATCTGGTAAATGGTGTTAAACTTTAGAAAATTTGCCTTGACAATATAAACGCCCTTAAATCTAAATAGAAGAAGCAAGTTAAAACATTATCTGTCAGACTATCTTTCCGTTATACAACTTTAAAATCAGCACTGTCATCGATAATTAATTACAAGATAAGTTCCAGATAGTGTATCTGGAGCACGGCTTTCATTGACCAATTGATTAGCGGGTAGTTTCACAAATTGGACTTTGATTGCTTCCTCGAAATCTTTCCGGTCAGAGGTTTAGAATTAACTGCATTGTTTATTTATTAGTGATTAATGGTATTAATGGACGCTTTCTGCACTTTCTAGAAATCTTAGGTGAAGAAAAAAAGCCTATTGATTAATTATTGTACAATAAAATTTATATTAAATACGATTTGAGATAAAGTTAACAGAAATGAATTTCACTAATTAATATCATAAATCAGAATAGTGTTGTAAAGGTTCTTTTTTTACGGAAATTTTATGAAATATGATGTAGAATTTTAGATTAAATGTTGCAGGAAACTATAAAAAAAACTTTGCTCTACAAGGAATAAGCTAAAGCTATCAAGAAATAAATAAGCATTTTATTAAAATACCTACTAGCGGTCCGCCCCGGCTTCGCCCGTGGTATGTACCGTACGTTTTCTCTACTTATGTAGAGAAAACGTAAATATGTACCACGGTTATTATAAACCATCCTCGTACTTCAAGGAATATAATAAAAAAAGAATTATCGAAATCGGTTCAGCCGTTCTCGAGTTATGCGCTTACCAACACATTTTGCGATTCATTTTTATATATAAGACAAGCGGTCCGCCCCGGCTTCGCCCGTGGTACATATTTACGTTTTCTCTACATAAAAACCATCCTCGTACTTCAAGGAATATAATAAAAAAAGAATTATCGAAATCGGTTCAGCCGTTCTCGAGTTATGCGCTTACCAACACATTTTGCGATTCATTTTTATATATAAAGATTATACGTATAATAATTCTGACGTTCATCCAAATGACGTCAACACACTAATTACTACAAATCTTAGCAAAAAGCGTCTAACTAATAATGAATTTTATTTTATGTGATTGAATGTAACATAGGTATTTATTGATTTAACTGTATTTTATGTAATTTAATGTATTGTAGCTATAGTGATGTGATATTTATCTGTACTATGATTTGACATGTATTTAAAAAAAATATTTTACTTGATCTATGAATTGTGCTAAATAATGTAATTTTTAATAAAATTTTTTTTAACCTCAATTGTGCTGTGTACATACAATTTGGCTGGCATTTTACCGCAACATGTGATTAAATTTGTGTATAATTAGTCAAAATTGTCAGCTGTGATGTGTACCTATTTAAATAAATAAATAAATAAATAAATAACCAATCGCTAATTCAACACTCAAAAGCATTCATAACAACCATTCATACAATTGTCTATTCCATCGAGTTAATTAAGAGTGAACGAAATAATACTACATACTATATTTTCTGTACGTAGCTTCGCCCGCGTTTTCAAAGAAAAACCCGCATAGTTCCCGTTCCTGTGGGATTTCCGGGATAAAAAGTAGCCTATGTCTTATTCCGGGTCTTCAGCTGCCTATATATCTAATTTCATTGTAATCGATTCAATAGTATTTGCGTGAAAGAGTAACAAACATCCTCACAAACATACGCATCCTATCCTAATTCCTATCCTATCCTACTAATATTATAAATGCGAAAGTTTGTGAGGATGGATATGTATGTGTATGTTTGTTACTCTTTTACGAAAAAAACAACTGAACCGATTGCAATGAAATTTAGCATACTTAAAGAGGGTAACTTGGATTAACATATAGGATAGGTTTTATCCCGGAAATCCCACGAGAACGGGAACTATGCTCTTTTTTCTTTGAAAACGCGGGCGAAGCCGCGGCCGGAAAGCTAGTTTATATTTATAATATTAGTAGTATGTATTGCTAATGAATCGGCCGGACGGCTAACAAGGCCCAATCCTTCTCTCATCAATCTGTCATTCGATCCTGAATGAATTAACGAGAATGATTGATCCGATCCTAATTGACATTTCAAACCGCACGTTTTAATGATTCTTTTTCATTTTCGCAGATAAAAAATTACTAGGCGATGTGTGGATGACATCATCAAATGTGGAGGCCTCGTGAGATTCTTCGATGATGTATAACTTCGTCCTGCGGCTTCGCTTGCTTTCTGAATGAAGAGCAACCATTGAATTTCTTGCCGGTTCTTCTCCATAGATGCTGCTTTCCGAATCGGTAAATGTTAAAATATGTTGTGACGTTTGAAAAGTGCTTATAGAAGTCTAAATGAATAAATAAATGTTTGAGTTTGAGTTTTTTTCAAAAATTTCAATCAAGTCTGTTAAATAGTTCTGGAGTAAATAAACTTTATTGTTACACCGTAGTATTATTTACCTAGTTCATTGCTCTATCACGCAATAACTGATTGATATAAGTTTAAAAGTAATAATAATTTACCGAAACGTATAATACTTAAAATATAATAGTAAGAGTTTGTCCGATTGTTTGTTTGAACGAGCCAATCTCAAAGATTACTGTTTTGAATTGAAAAACTATTTTTCTGTTGAGTAGGCGTCACGCTACGATAAACAGATGCCGATTAAGGACGCATATACAAATTGACGCGCATCAATTTTACGTTTTGAGTCTTACTACTACACGTGCACGGCTCACACACACAGCGAAATGCGAGAAACGACGAAATTATGACTAAACTGACACGACTTGATAATTGAACTTATTTTTATTGCCATGTTTTTTTTTTTAATTTACTTTGATTTGTTTGTAACGTTGAATGGTCACAAAAGTAGATACCATTTACCTAATTTCATTGGACAGTGATTGATTGGTAAACAAGTACTTGCCAAAGTGTACTTCGAAGACGGCTACTGGAACTAATAGATGATTAGAGCTACGTGTACCAAGTTTGGGCTCATTTTGTTAGTTATGTTGAGACCTTACCTCCGGACTTGATGGAGTGACCTGAAGGTGTACTTCGAAGACGGCTACTGGAACTAATAGACGAGTAGAGCTAGGTATGCCGAGTTTGGGCTCGTTTTGTTAGTTATGTTGAGACCTTACCTCCGGACTTGATGGAGTGACCTGAAGGTGTACTTCGAAGACGGCTACTGGAACTAATAGACGAGTAGAGCTAGGTATGCCGAGTTTGGGCTCGTTTTGTTAGTTACGTTGAGACCTTACCTCCGGACTTGATGGAGTGACCTGAAGGTGTACTTCGAAGACGGCTACTGGAACTAATAGACGAGTAGAGCTAGGTATGCCGAGTTTAGGCTCATTTTGTTAGTTATGTTGAGACCTTACCTCCGGACTTGATGGAGTGACCTGAAGGTGTACTTCGAAGACGGCTACTGGAACTAATAGACGAGTAGAGCTAGGTATGCCGAGTTTGGGCTCATTTTGTTAGTTATATTGAGACCTTACCTCCGCAATTGATAAAGTGACCTGCAGGTGTACTTCGAAGACGGCAACTGGAACTAACAGACGAGTAGAGCTAGGTGTGCCGAGTTTGGGCTCGTTTTGTTAGTTATGTCGAGACCTTACCTCCGGACTTGATGGAGTGACCTGAAGGTATACTTCGAAGACTGCTACTGGAACTAATATACGAGCTGAGCTAGGTGTGCCGAGTTTGGGCTCGTTTTTTTAGTATATAATTTTGTTGTGGTATCAAATGCAAGTGGGTTTTCGAAAACTAGAAAGAAAATACTTTTATTTGGCACATACATATACTACTGATAGGTACTTGCAAATACTTTTTAAGTTCCAATATACTGAAACATTACTATAAATAAAATGTTGTGTGGTTTTATGAAACCACGGTAAAAGTGAAACTGTTCGAACGGTTCCGAACACTGCTTTGTGTAGCGCATGTCGCGTGCCGAGTAGGTATACCTACTCGGCAGCCGCGATACACGCGACATGCGCTACACAGACCAAAAAGTTTGAGACGATGTAATAAAAGTTTCACTTTAATAAAATCTATCAAAAATCTTATATCATACGTATATAATATGTATCTTTATTTATATCTAACTAGCGACCCGCCCATGCTTCGCATGGGTGCAATGGCACGGCCGCGGCGGCCGGCCGGTACCGCCGCAAACGCTACGTCCCGCAATTTTTAAATCTGTAATATCTTCGAAAATATTCACTTAAATCATACGGTGTAAAGGGCCATATAGATCTATATTAAATGAACAATGTATTTAAGGTATTTAATTGGTTAAGAATTAATGCTGTATTGGTTAAAAGCGCTTCGAAAATTAGCCATTATTTGTCGTAAAAAGTAAATGACAAAAAAAAGTAATTGTGGGTTATCCATAAGAGATAGACATATACCATCACGGACTTTTCCGTAGACTTTTTCAATGTGTACAATACTTAGTACATTATTTTCACATCAAAATCCGTTGCGTAGTTTCAAATATTTAAGCGTACAAAGGGACATAGGGACAGAGAAAGCGACTTTGTTTTATATGTACTATGTAGTGATGATAGTGATAATATAATGTATCTATCTATTTATAATCAACTAGCGGTCCGCCCCGGCTTCACCCGTGGTACATATTTCGCAATAAATATAAAACATAGCCTATGTTCTTTCTCAGGGTCTAAAGATTATCTGTGCCAAATTTCATCAAAATCGATCCAGTAGTTTATGCGTGAAAACCATACATACATACAAACCTTTCCTCTTTATAATAATACTAGCGACCCGCCCCGGCTTCGCACGGGTGCAATGCTGATACTAAATACACTACAGAAAAATTGTGAACGTTGTATAGGTATAAAAATATAGCGGCCCGCTCCGGCATCGCAATTCGCACGGGTATAAAATACATAGCCGGGCGGCCGCAAACGCTACGTCCCGCAATTTTTAAATCTGTAATATCTTCGAAAATATTCACTTAAATCATGCGGTGTAAAGGGCCATATAGATCTATATTAAATGAACAATGTATCCATGGTATTTAATTGCTTAAGGATTAATGCTGTATTGGTTAAAATCGCTTCGAAAATTAGCCATTATTTGTCGTAAAAAGTAAATGACAAAAAAAAGTTATTGTGGGTTATCCATAAGAGATAGACATATACCATCGCGGACTTTTCTGTAGAACTTTTCAATGTGTATAATACTTAGTACATTATTTTGATAAAACTCGTAGGGTTCAGCCTGCGTTTGCAATGTAAGCGGAATAAATGTAATTTTTTACGACATCACATTAGAAACCTCAAAAATAACAGTACTTCTCCACTACTTAATGGATATTATTATACATATAAACCTTCCTCTTGAATCACTCTATCTATTAAAAAAAACCGCATCAAAATCCGTTGCGTAGTTTCAAAGATTTAAGCGTACAAAGGGACATAGGGACAGGGAAAGCGACTTTGTTTTATACTATGTAGTGATGCCACTTTGCGTTGTAATTTTATAACTCAAGAACAGGCTCACCTATCCAAACAAAATGTTTAGGCTTTTTTCAGACTATTAAGTACATGGTTTATGTGAAGTTTGGTAAGGTAGAGTAGTGTATAGTATGGTAGAATAGGGTAAAGTAGTGTACAGTAGAGTAGTGTAGGGTAGGATAGATAGGGTAGGGTTATGTAGGGTAAAAGATAAAAAAATGGATAAAACTCAAGAAAAACAATTCTTTTTAATTAATTCTTAGTTTTCATTATATTACTATGGCAATTTGATGAATGTTCCTGTAGTTCCATATTTCTTTTGAATCTTGGATCGGTCAATTCTGGAAGGAGGCTGTTCTTATAAAATCGAATTAAATGTGTCTTCATGTTCTCCTTCAAAAATTGATCGTCATATCTTTCCGGTTGCCCTTCGGGTGTATCATCACGACTACCTTCACGTAGCTCTAATCGTCTATTAGTCCCAGTAGCCGTCTTCGAAGTACACCTTCAGGTCACTCCATCAAGTCCGGAGGTAAGGTCTCAAGTCTCAACGTAACTAACAAAACGAGCCCAAACTCGGCATACCTAGCTCTACTCGTCTATTAGTCCCAGTAGCCGTCTTCGAAGTACACCTTCAGGTCACTCCATCAAGTCCGGAGGTAAGGTCTCAACGTAACTAACAAAACGAGCCCAAACTCGGCATACCTAGCTCTACTCGTCTATTAGTTCCAGTAGCCGTCTTCGAAGTACACCTGCAGGTCACTCCATCAAGTCTGGAGGTAAGGTCTCAACATAACTAACAAAATGAGCCTAAACTCGGCATACCTAGCTCTACTCGTCTATTAGTTTCAGTAGCCGTCTTCGAAGTACACCTTCAGGTCACTCCATCAAGTCCGGAGGTAAGGTCTCAACGTAACTAACAAAACGAGCCCAAACTCGGCATACTTAGCTCTACTCGTCTATTAGTTCCAGTAGCCGTCTTCGAAGTACACCTTCAGGTCACTCCATCAAGTCCGGAGGTAAGGTCTCAACGTAACTAACAAAACGAGCCCAAACTCGGCATACCTAGCTCTACTCGTCTATTAGTTCCAGTAGCCGTCTTCGAAGTACACCTTCAGGTCACTCCAACAAGTCCGGAGGTAAGGTCTCAACGTAACTAACAAAACGAGCCCAAACTCGGCATACCTAGCTCTACTCGTCTATTAGTTCCAGTAGCCGTCTTCGAAGTACACCTTCAGGTCACTCCATCAAGTCCGGAGGTAAGGTCTCAACATAACTAACAAAACGAGCCCAAACTCGGCATACCTAGCTCTACTCGTCTATTAGTTCCAGTAGCCGTCTTCGAAGTACACCTTCAGGTCACTCCATCAAGTCCGGAGGTAAGGTCTCAACATAATTAACAAAACGAGCCCAAACTCGGCATACCTAGCTCTACTCGTCTATTAGTTCCAGTAGCCGTCTTCGAAGTACACCTTCAGGTCACTCCATCAAGTCCGGAGGTAAGGTCTCAACATAACTAACAAAACGAGCCCAAACTCGGCAAACCTAGCTCTACTCGTCTATTAGTTCCAGAAGCCGTCTTCGAAGTACACCTTCAGGTCACTCCATCAAGTCCGGAGGTAAGGTCTCAACATAACTAACAAAACGAGCCCAAACTCGGCATACCTAGCTCTACTCGTCTATTAGTTCCAGTAGCCGTCTTCGAAGTACACCTTCAGGTCACTCCATCAAGTCCGGAGGTAAGGTCTCAACATAACTAACAAAACGAGCCCAAACTCGGCATACCTAGCTCTAATCGTTTATTAGTTCCAGTAGCCGTCTTCGAAGTACACCTTCAGGTCACTCCATCAAGTCCGGAGGTAAGGTCTCAACTCTCAACATAACTAACAAAACGAGCCCAAACTCGGCATACCTAGCTCTAATCGTTTATTAGTTCCAGTAGCAGTCTTCGAAGTACACGTTCAGGTCACTCCATCAAGTCAGAAACTAAATATGAAATTTATAATCCCATAAGTATAAAATCTATAAATAAAATAAATGCTAGAAGGATCAAGTTTATTAGGTGAAATATTTTGTATTCGTACAGTGATCTTTTCGTAAACGAGGAGCTGCTTACAAGCGTCACAGTGTCTACTCACAACGGCGGCTGAGCGCAGACTAAATTACTAAAATATTTCATTACAAATTGTGTTGCAATAATTCAAGGTAGTGACAAATAAAATAACCCTTATTTCAATGCAATAAGTATCACGCGTTACAGCTAAATATGTGAAAAAATAAGATTTGATTTTAATTTTTTTCTCAGCCTATTTGTAACATTTTGATAGTTTTATCTAGTACCTTTTTGAGTTAGACATGTCTACTTACTTAAAATATTTTTAAATAAATCAATTTGTTTTATTAAATACAAGAAAAATGTTCGTTTATTCAGCACGATATTGTCAATTTTGGGTGAAGAGGCAACGGAAATTATTTTTTTCAATATTATAAACCAAAATTTTCGACTTAAAATATAGTACCATTTAAAGATTAAGGAGTAATCTATTTATGGTAATTATTAGTTAAATTTGGTTTTGTACTATTTCGCCGCAAAATGCACCGAAAAACTGCGTATTTTTGTCAGATTCGTAAACGCGTCCTTAAACCGCGGAGAGAAAACCAGGGGCGAAGCCGGGCCAGACTGCTAGTATTAATCTATACTAATAATGTAAAGCTGAAGAGTTTGTTTGAACACGCTAATCTCAAGAACTACTGGTCCTATTTGAAAAATTATTTCGGTGTTGGATAGCCCATTTATCGAGGAAGGCTATAAATATATAATCACCAGTAAGACTGACCAAGACCAACAGTAGCGGAACAATGCGTGTGAAACCGCGGGGCACAGCTTGTTCTAAATAATCATATTATAATTTATAATCAAGGTGCGAGGAAAGGTCGTATTTGAATTAACGAAGCATCGATTTAGTTTCAAATTACTAATCAATATTTCTCATTGATTTTAAACATAACTTGCATTAAACACATGTGTGGTAAACATAATTGTCCGTATTTAAGCAAAAAGGAACCACCCAGCAAAAACGCACTTCTGAGATATCAAAGGATTTACAAAAACATTTGAAGCTCTGTCAGATGATGTAAAATTAAAATTTATTTTATTTAAATTCATTGATAAATTGCTTATTTAAGTATGTGTATATAAATTTGCTCTGAATATTCTTAAACTTTCTAGATAATTAAGAAAATGTGCATGTGGTTCCTTTTAACATTTATCAATTGATAGGTTTTCTCTTATACAAAAAGGAACCACATCCCAGGGATTTAATGATATAAATGAAACTATGTATTTATAATATCGTAATTAAAGCTTTAATTAATAAAATATATAAAATAATACTTATATAGGACGTTTATTCGACGTTATCATCAAATTGGATTTCGAAATCCACCGTGTCTAGTCCATCTATGTGATCTCCTATTGCATCATCACTAATGAGACCGTTATAAAAACTCTGTGCATCTTGTGGAATGAGATGTAATATGGCCTGAATATCGCTAGAAGGTGAAGAAAGCTTCTCCAGAGGCACCGACGTATAAGGTTCTTCGTTATCTTCTGTAATAAAAAGAAAAAAGCTTTAAATCAAAACATTAAACAAAGCCACGTGGCTTTCATACGTAAGTATATGGCGACAGCAAAATATTATTAGTTCTTATAAAGCCGTGTCTATGACTATGTTGTATGTACATGCGCCATGTACAAAAAACTGGCTAAGTGCGAGTCGGACTCGCGCAACGAAGAGTTCTGTACCATTATCTATAAAAACGTCAAAAAAATCACGGTTTATTGTATGGGAACTTCTTAAATATTTATTTTATTCTGTTTTTTGGTATTTGTTGTTACAGCGGCATC
The DNA here is from genome assembly GCF_061535395.1 of Colias eurytheme. Lineage (NCBI taxonomy): Eukaryota > Metazoa > Arthropoda > Insecta > Lepidoptera > Pieridae > Colias > Colias eurytheme. The sequence continues at coordinate 1,772,571 of NC_142999.1, read as the reverse complement.
AGAAATACATCATATGAAAATTTCAACTGTCTAACTAGACGGAGGGACAGACAGACGGACAGCGGAGTCTTAGTAATAGGGTCTCGTTTTACCCTTTGGGTACGGAACCCTAAAAATCATACGCAACAGTGGCAACCCTAGCAAAAAATTTAATAAACTTGTTAAAATTTTGAATTTCGCAGCCTAGGGCCTTGTTCCGGTCAAAACAGTAGCCGCGCGAGTTTTAAAATCAAACAAATAATATTATATGCACTGAATGATGTGGCTGAATGTACTGTACCTACTGAATCTGAATCTCAACGTATTTTACCAAAATAGTAGGTAGGTACCTAGATCATCGACAGTTATTTTTAAAACAGGGTTTAGTAGTTTCATCTCACAATGACAGATAAATCGTAACAAAATGACTCTTAATTCGACTCGCCTTCGTGAACAACAACATTGTCGTTAAAATACGTAAATCCACAGAGGATTCCTCTTGCACTTACTTAATGAACTATCTTCTTAAAATCACACCACAATCGGGAATGAATCAAAAGTGGATAAAGCGTACCTGCATCTCAGATTCAATAAGTACTTAAATGCATTAAATAAAACTACTTACCCGTTGTATCTTCATTATTATCTTCGGTGTTCGTCTCCAATGCTTTTCTTACCAAGTGCTTGTTTATTTATTTATTAATAAACATTTTCACATTTAATTTTAAAGGTAATTAACAAAAACAATAGAACTTACTTCGCGGAGGAAAATAACACCGTCACGTATTCGAACTACTTCGCTGAATATGTCACGTTCGACGTTTTACTTAAAAAATTGGAGTTTTGCACTTTGAGCTATTTAAGCTTTATTTAAGTAATGAAATACGTTGTTTAAAGATGAGAAGCATTGTAACAAGTCAAGGCATTTGGTTCCATATAGCGATGATGGCTTTCAGGATATTTTACAATATTTATTTATGCATAATAGAACCGAATGCTTGTGGTTTTATTTTGCAATAAAAAATTACAATTAAATTATGTATTTATTTTACGCATAACCATACCACAGAAACCTGGTTCCATTTTGTGTATTAAAAATAATTGTTAGTAATAGAAATATGTGTAATGTATAATGGTACCAAGTAGGTGTGGATCTGTTTTGTATAAAATGACATGATAGTAATTTCGTTTATTTGTTTGAACAAAGCAGTCCCGTGGTGCTGTGGTTCGGTTTTGCTTAATATGTAATTATTCGTTGTTGCTGGTGGTTCCTTTCTGCTTTTAGTATACCTTATTTCCAACGTAAAAATCATGTGGTTCTTGTTTGTATAAGAATTTAGACCACTTTTGGATGAGTATTCTTCAATAAAAGCAAAAAACGAAATTTGTCGAGTGGTTCCATTTTGCATAAATACGGACAATTGTATGTATTTGTCACTTAATAAAAATCGTAATCAGTATAAAATGTAAATAACATTAACCTTGGTTTATTGAAAAGATAAAACGGGTTATTGAATATTTTGTGATAACGGGTTAATTTTTATGTACACGGAGAAAACAATATGCATCAATACATTGATTGCATTTCTTATAGCTGTTGATAATTCTACGAGAAATATTGACAGGAAAGTGATCAAAAAATACATTTATTGTATTATTAAAGCTATTTCATGTATTCTACATGCGTTCTGTTTTAAGATTATCTATAATAGTTAAAAAAAATGCATTCATTCATTTCTAAATATTACATTTAAAATATTTATATTTCAGATTATAGGTATCACATAATCAGTAACTTTGGTTGATTCAATAGTATTTTGTATTTAAATTTTTATCCTAAACTAGCGGTCCGCCCCGGCTTCGCCCGTGGTACATGTTTACGTTTTCTCTATATAAGAACCATCCTCGTACTTCAAGGAATATAATAAAAATAATTTGGAAAATCCAAAAGTGCACGCCTCATAATTTTTTTTTAATAAATATTTATTAATTATTATTTTTGTTTATTTAATAACAATTAAACCACATCGAATCAGACCCTGAAAAATGAAAGGGTTCTATTCCTGAGCATACTCAAGCGTAAGAGAAAAAAAAAGACTCGATTAGTAAAGTATTTCGGTCGCTATCGTGTTAACAAGAAAAAGGATCCGCACATACAGACACACGGACGTCCAAGACAGAACTTTTTTAAACTGTTTTTTAACTAGTTTAAATAACAAAAATGACATCAAAAATATCATGAACGTTAAAAATAGTGTTTTTTCTTAATATGTGTGTGTATGTATTATCTTACAAGTGCAATGTATGATACATAAAGACTTTTTAAGTTTGAAAAATCAGATGTTTTGCGCGAAGTGACAGTAGTACCCACCTCAACGCTTCGCTTATGAGGCGTGCAAAAGAATTATCGAAATCGGTTCAGCCGTTCTCGAGTTATGCGCTTACCAACACATTTTGCGATTCATTTTTATATATAAGAAGATTACATGAATCATTGTATAATCTATATACATTTTGGCGCCAAATATTTTGAATGGCGACTTCCAATAGAGATATTTAAAATTACTAGCATAATAAAATAATTCAATATAAACAACCAAATTCCTTCTAAAATCTGAAAGAATTTATAGCGCGCGTGTGTATTTAAAAATAAATTCATGCCAGTGTCCCTTTCATTCTTTATGGCATAGGTAACAATAAAAAAACAATGATACCATTTTTTCTAAAAATATTTGTATTTATGTAAATAGTGTAATAATAATAACGTTTTAAATGAAAACTATGGAAACATATTTCCGAAAACAGAAGCAAGCATATTATTTAGTGTCAAACAATTTTTTATCTGTATAGTGCAGATGACTCACACAACACACACAAGGGACTTAAAATAGATTATTTATTAAATTATCATATTGCGTAATCAACACTCTAATATATCGTGGTGACAGTGAAGATATTACTGAGATTAAAACTCAAATGAACTTGCCAGTAAATTCCACCATTTGTTATAATCTGTCACATTTTAATTATGAAAATAATAGAATCGTTGACAGTTGTATAATTTAAAATGAAAGAACAATGTCTATGGTACGTGAAAATTACGTTATTTCAAAATTTGAAACCGAATTAGTTTTTTAAATGAATTTGAAATGTTTGTTCACATTTATCCGAGTAAAGCTGTAATACGATTCTAGTATTTCCTTAGAATATAATTATTTAAATATTTATTAATGTAGGTACGTCTAGTCACGTAGCTATTTTAATTTGTTGTGTATTGAGCAGTAATTTAGTATATTATACAACATAATTGTTTCCTTGGGTGAGAAGTAAATTGATTTCAAAATTATTATTGTACTGACTACGACTTGGCTATATTACATTATTTAATGCAATCTATTTGTGTGCACACTCAATTCAATTTACTTAGAATAAAAAATTTTTATATATGAAAAATGAAAACGGTTCTAAGGAAGGTGTTGCAACATTAAAATTAGGTATTACATTTCCCCTAATTATGAGAGCTTCGCAATATTTTATATAATGGCGTAAATATAAAATAGTTATAAATATCAAATAATCCAAAGGTTGCTCGCATCATGAAAATGGTTGATGGTATAACGATAACAATACACCTTACATCATCTAAACGTCATATCTTATCAAGTTAACTCACACCTTTCTCCCAACTTGTCTGTGATTCGCATTTGACATCAATGGAGAGAATTTTTTATATGTATTAGTTTTTTTTTATAACTTTTTTTTCCATACACCTTGCCAGTGTGAAGTTATATTATCTGTATTTGTCTATGGTTGTTTTTTACGCTGATTTAAGAAAATGATTATAGCGTTTTTGTATATTTGATTGTATTGTTGGATGAATGAAGAATTCTTAGAAATATTATATTGAGTATTACCTATGTATGTAATGTTATAGTCAATTCTTTTTAAGCATTTTTTTATCATACAATTTTCAAATTATATTCAATTGTTTAGTAGTAATTGGACAAATCGAAAACTTGTTTACAAGATTTACGTATAATATTTAGCATAAATATTCCGTTAAAATAAGCTTCAGAAATCTCTGCACTATCTAACTGGATGTCAGTGCACTCGAGGTGTAAACCCATTCGATACGTTAAACGTAATGTGACGTAATTCAAGATTGGCGCGAACTGACTTTGACAGATGCGATCTTCCACGATTTTGGCGGGAACACAGACTAACAAGAATTTTCTCTTTTTATGTCCATACGCGATATCAAAGAGGTTCAATAAAAACGAACAAGGAAGGATTGATTTATCTGAAAGAGGATAACAAATGTCTTCGGGATTGAACCAAAAATTTTAACTTCTTTTTTAACCGTGCAACTAACTCATTCCAAAACAAATAAAGCTTAAATGTCAAACTATTTATATTTAAAACAAATTAGCCGCCAATGTGTAACACTAACTGGCATGAAATAAAAAAAAAAACAAAAGGAAAAACTAAACTGGAAGGGGCGATAAGAGAGGTCATTGAACTGGTGACGTATGATAAACGGAATTAGAGAATGGAGGCAATTAGGAAGCTAGAATATTTTGAGATGACAGTTTTTTTCAGCGAAATTTTGGCAGCTGCTACGGTTACATTTTTAGATGTACACTTTGATGTGACTTCCCGTAATCGTTTCGCTTTTTATTTTGAACAATGCTCGACTTAGCGTGTACTATTATAACTTAGAAATACTTTTTTTTTTCAGTAATCGTACTTATACTATAAATGCGAAAGTTTGTATGTCGGTTTGTTTGTTACTCCTTCAGTTCATTTTCATGAAAGTTGGCAGACACATAGGTTTTTCTTTGACAACACGAGCGAAGCTGCAGGCGAAAAGCTAGTATTTTATGAGATTAAAAATTTCAGCATATAATTACCTAATACTAACGGGTTTTCAGCTATATCTATATGATTTTTATTAGATATTTGTTTAATTCCTTGTACTATTTATTTAGAGTAACTATTAACAAATAAATAAATAATTCTAGTTTAACTGTATTACTATATATCTAGAATATCTAGAAATCTAGTCACGTGTGACACGGTTGTCTAGATCCTATTAAAATAACGGTTGATATTTAGCTTACAAAAATGATCTATAACTAATGTTTTGTTCCTTGATGTGAGATGTATTTCAAAAACAATTTTAATGTAAATAAATATTTTGCAATACGGAAGCAATGATATTCGACTTCACTATCACTACATAGTATAAAACAAAGTCGCTTTTTCTGTCCCTATGTACCTATGCTTAAATCTTTAAAACTACGCAACGGATTTTAATGCGGTTTTTTTTAATAGATAGAGTGATTCAATAGGAAGGTTTTAGTATATATAATTTATTATGTTTTAGACAAAGCGGGCGAAGCCGCGGGCGGAAAGCTAGTTGTTAATAAAATAAAAGCTCCATTACTGTAATGTATGTCTTGTTTGTTCGAATGGAGTAACTATTTAGTAATAATAAAAAAAAATATAACAATTTTTGTGTGATTTGATTTAAATTGACAAAAAAATTCTATACATAATCTCTTTGTGTGGGAATATTTCGTAGTAATTCTTGTGAATTGATGTTATATTAAATGTCATTCACAATATAAAATTATATTTAATTAATTTGCGTTCAACAAATTACAAATATCTTCAACATTTTTATATTATCTTAATATTTTTGCATTGAAACTTCACTTTTAACATATCAATATGCATTTAAATTGAAATTCGCCAAAATTAATGTATTTACGTGAATATGCAATTTGTTGTCAGTGGACGATTTGTTTTATTTTAACACAGCGGGATTATTTGTTTTTTCTTGTTTTTTTATAAGATTTTGTATTTTAAAGGATTCTCACCTATCAACCGTTTTTATAAAGTGTTCATATATGTATTGATTGAGATCGTTATAATTTATCTATATTATATGTAATATTTTCTATGAACTTACGAGAATTTTTATCGTTTATGTACTTTTGTATGATATTATTATTATTAAATTATAATTGGAACTTTTCAGGAATAAACGAAGATTTTTTGACACAGACTCTTTGGCACCTCTTTCTGGCTCCCATTTTTCTTTATATTCATAACAACACATTCCCAGTACATTTATTTGATTGTATGTTGCACAATACCTTTAATCAATCATAAATATGTACATATTTAATATTACAAGTAACCCATCAACAAGATTCAACGATATAACACTATATGGCTGATGTCAAATTTCCATTAAAGACCATACTGCGGCTGTTAAATATATATTTTATCTGTATTCTGTGTTAACAGTTATGGCAATAAATAAGGATCATCTTGGTCAAGCAAAGTGAAGCGGTGAGACAATGCATAACTCTACGACAGATTTAGAAACGATATTTTGCGAGCATGCCATCGAATAGTCTAGCGCTAGTGATGGATACAACTTATCGATAAATATGTAAAATTCTCATAGCGGTGTTTGAAGTTAAATTCTACCGAAACTTGACAGATGGTCTGAGGTCTATTTTTCATACTTCTAAATAAGTAAGGCAGAACAACATTAATTATCGAAACAGCTCGTAATACTATAATATTGTCACGTGTTATTACAAAAACTATTAAATAATTATTCGATACTAATTGAAACTGACCTATAAGATTTATTAGTTTTTGATTTGCATATTTGGTATCTATTTATACTAGTCACATTTCATTTAACCTGTCAATTTGATTATACATTTGTTATCACAACATCTATAAATTTAAACGTAAATTATGTCATTCTCTGTTACATTTCCTTATATCTATTTAACAGACATTTATGCTTATTATGGCGCTATAAACGTCAGAGTTACCTAATTAACTACGTTTATTAAATAAAACTATATAATCATCAAACTAATGTATAATTGAACTCCCATGTTATTGGCATACTTAAATAAAACCGGTTAGCTTTCACAAGTTATTTAAATTTCCATTTGCGCCTAAGTTTTATGAATACGAACATAAATCATAATGAACATAGTCTCCGCAAAAGCCTGCTAAACGGGAAGATAATTAAAAACTATTAATTTGTTATAGATAGCCTCGAGCAACTAAAGACACATAGGACACATTTTATTTTGTAAGTCTTATATTTTAGTCGCAAGGTGAAATTTAAGTCTTTGCCCAGAACTGTTTTAACAAGAATTCTTGCAATATGTTATGTGGCCTTCATCTACCAATAATAAGAAATAATAAAAACATACCTAATACAATTACGTACCTATTATGCATTTTGTTGAGAATTTATTTGATTTCTTAATTATTGTACTAATTAAATTTTGCTACATTTTACTTAAACTAAGCTTATGTCATACTATCCCACATAATAACACCAATTGAATATAATCATGCTTCAAAATCTGAACCAAATACTGGATTAACAAATGTGACCCACAAAGATACAACAAGAATTTACGATACTATGGAAATGCTCATTCAATTTACTACATCCGTAAACACAACGTGTAAGTACGTAAATATTTAATGGACAATAAAGTTTTGCAATATTTGTAAGAAAACATTGGAGCGTGCTCAAATATTTACACATACTTCACCTTCTAAATGAACACGAGTATTGTAAAACCGTGGATAAAAATGCATTATTCAGTCACTGCCAGATGTTTGAATAAACGCATAGTAGCGATAAGAAGTCGTAAAACGTAGTACTGTATAATAATTTTGAATTTTTGGAAACTTTTACTGATGAGTGACTGTAGAAAAATGTTTTTGGAATTTTTATTTAATTATAAGGACAGTTACATATTGAAAGTTCGTTTATCTACTTAAATTCCTCGCAATTTAATATGTATCAAGTAAGAAATAAACCACAAATTTCTAAATATTTATTTACTACCTTCCTTTCATAATATGAACTAATCAAACCTCTTCAACAAAACCAAATAAAAAATGCACCAAATTTAATTCCTAACCAGCAAATGAACTTGCAATCTAGATTCAAATCTCCAAATCCAATATTAATATCAAAATCTCCAAAAAAACTAAAGCTCATTCACAAATTCGGATCTCAAATACCATCAAATCATGACTCATCAAGAAAGAATCGTAATTTTTATGAAAGATATTCATAACCTGCATTAATTAAATTAGCATTGACTTTGCAATTAATTCGCGATACCGAAAGCATGCAAATTAAACGACACGTAAAAACACCATAAAATTTATTCGACCGTGAAATACATCGACCACACGCAATGTGGTGGTTTTTTTAATATTTATAAGTATATAGATTAAATTTTAACGAACAAATTTTGATTTTCAAAGCTTTTTCAGCTAATGCAGCTCTACCTCTTAACGCGGTCCTAAACATAAGAATACTTAAATAACTTTCGTTATAGTTACATCACTAAATACTTACCTAATACATCTCTAAAGAAAGTTAAAGTAGGTTAAATTATAAAGATATTAGGTAGTAATCAGTTGTTCTCTTGGTGTTCTTTGCATATTATTGTTATCGTAAAAAAATAATCATTTTTCAAAAACATGTATATTAATGTAGAAGCTAGAACTTAATAATACTGTAATCATAAATTCATCATAAATAATTTAACAGGCACTAAATATCGATATCGATAAATAAAATCCCATCACTACCAAAACAGCCGCTGTAATGCTCCTCGTATAATCTGATTTACTCAATGAACTAGAATCGAGACTTTTATTTTCGCTAAACGTCTAATCAAATATTTTATATATTATAACATTGTTTAGTCGTAAAAAACTTCTTTATTTTACCACTTATTTCATATTCATGAAAATAGTAAATTGACTTTAATATTCCTACAAATATTATTATTAATGTCGCAATGTTTATGTAATATCTACAAGTTTTTGTATCTAGGATTAACCACGGAAGAAATTGGATAGAAACTTATTTCTTAAAACGTAATTTACTAAAAAAAAACAATAGATAAAAAGCCAAGTACTTATAGATATAATTAATATTCAAAAACAAATTATAATTCGTAACGTTAGGCATAATTTTTCCACTTTTTATTTATAGAAATAAAATTTCTTATCAGACACATCAAAATATTTGTGACCAATTACAAATGTATTCACTTTTATTTGTCCCAATTTCAGCCAGATGGCGTTTAAAAACCGGTGTTATTAAACTTAATTTAATACAAATGGAAAAATACACTTGCATCCAAACCTTTCGTTTATTTTAAAACGAATGAATAATCCACATATACTACTATTATAAAGGCGAAAGTTTGTATGGATGTATGGATGTATGGATGTATGAATGTTTGTTACTCTTTCACGTAAAAACTACTGAACCGATTACAATGAAATTTAGCACACATATAGAGGGTAACTTGGATTAACACATAGGATAGGTTTTATCCCGGAAATCCCACGGGAACGGGAACTATTCGGATTTTCCTTTGAAAATGCGGGCGAAGCCGCGGGCGGAAATCTAGTCCACATATATTTAGAGAGTATAAACTTTAACATTTCATTAAATATTTGGCGTCAAAAGACTATAGCTGACCACAGATTAAATTACGACCTGTCAAAAAATTCCCGCCAATTATTTGACAGGTCCGCAGCGGCGCGCTTTTTTAATAACCTCAATTGTTACAAGTGCTTTTACATCAAACATAACATTCTTTAATTAGTGTTCTGATGTTGCCGCGTTAGTTATTGGCCCTAAATAGCTAGAATTTGTCTCTATTTACTCACTACCGGGGTTTGATTGGTAAGTATGAATATTTGCAAGGCAGTTAATTAAAGTGATGTAAAAGTTATTTATCATTTCCTTTGATGTTTGATATCGCTCTCTATATTGCCGCCAATTAAAACAACCAACGATCGAGACTTGAGTGATAGTTTTGACAAATGATTTTGAGATTATCTTATATATAAAAATGAATCGCAAAATGTGTTGGTAAGCGCATAACTCGAGAACGGCTGAACCGATTTCGATAATTCTTTTTTTATTATATTCCTTGAAGTACGAGGATGGTTCTTATGTAGAGAAAACGTGAACATGTACCACGGGCGAAGCCGGGGCGGACCGCTAGTTTAAAATATAAATAATTTCTGTATTTTTATTTTTAGCACACGACCTATGTTTTCTAAATGAAGATCTGTAAGCAATTAATAAATAATTATTATTTATGAGTCTCAAATGTATTTTTAAACACTTAAATTGATATTATCTGTCAATCATTTAAATTCTATTTAACGAAACCTCAATGTGTTTTCTGAGAAAAGTCATTAATTTATTTATGACTTATATAAATAACATTAACAGAAAAGGGTCGACCTCAAACGATCATAAATCTAATTCATAATTTGACTAACTGGGTCGAAAATATAATATTTCCAATAATGTTAATAAGAGAATGAATTAAGGAATTAAAAGGATCTAGATGTTTCTGTAGGCTAATGTAAAATACTCGAGTAAAATCAAGACAAGAAAACATTATTTCTGTACGCTGTTTCAAACACAAACAACTTCATAGAGCCGGTAGAGAGATGTATGATAAAATCAATAGTTGTAGTATTTACTTTTAAAAAATAGGTAGGTAATTTAAATTAATACTTTGAACAGAAATTTTAAACCTAAACAGGGTCACATTACTCGTATGCAACTACGAAAATATAATATATTTTAATGCTATTGAAAAACTTTTTGAAGTGAAACTTCTTTATCGGGGTTGGAAAAATATTTTTTCGTTACGCGCCATCTTGTTTTTATCCCTACCACGCGTGATTGACGTATTTCTGTAAAGTTGCATATAGTAAATTATTTTTTGAAAAATAAGGTCATAAAGAAGTTTCACTTCTTACGTGTGTACACTAGTACACGCGCACATTTTTTTTATAATGCACACTAATTATTTCTTTTCAGAAAATATTGCGCCCATCTCTTCATAAATATGTCTACGACGAGCACCAAAAATATATGAAAGTACTAATAATAACTACGCATTTTATTTTAATGTCATCTATCGCATTCCACTTAATTTTATTCAGCTATAACATAGACGCGTGTTTACGCATTCTGGTACAAATTTAAATACATTAGGTTCTTGCTTATAGAGAGTGATAATATATTCTTGTAATAATTTCTCTGATAGTGAATCGGTCATGTTTGGAATTCTTTGAATATTGGCTGCTGATAGGGTTGTCAAAAAATTATTGATTATTTTTCAGAAGAAATAATTGTACTATTTTATTGTGTCAAAAAGTACTGGCCCTTATCGCAGCTCTTTTGGTATAAAAGTCTGCAAAGGTAGAGTATAATAATTATTGTTAACTTGTTTACAAGAGCGATTTGAATGAATAAACAATGACAGATGGATGCAGTGTTTTATAAAAATTTAATTAGGTAATGAAATAACGACATCTACTCTCTATTAAACTTACCTATAGCAATGTTCAAGAACAAATAAAATTATCTTAGATGTTGAAAAAGTAACTGATTATAGAATTAAAAAAAATAATAATGATTTCTGCGTTGACAGCCCTGAACAAAGGGCTGGTAGTCAAATGCCTTAATTAAGTAAAACATATAATATGGGTCAACGTGATTTGTGAACAGATAGCATTAATACCCGGCTATTTATCAATAAATATAAATCCACATGTGAAGTTAAACAACGGATTTCGATATAAAACCTGTTTCTGAACGTGTAAATTAAATCTAATTTAAGCGTTTATATTGAAACACAGCAAAAGATCTCGACTTGGTCCACGTTAGTTTTAATATTGACTGATAATTCTAGTACTGTGGGGCAACCCTAATTTTCACCATTTACCAAGCAAAGCAGCCAAAATCATTAGTTCATTGCATTAAACATCATGTTCATAAATAAAGTAGTAAGTAGATAGACCTTAGTAAGTATTTAAGTCAATACAAATTTCTAATTGGTTCTATTTGAAACAATTATATTTTCCAGGATGCGACTCTGAATTTAATTTTCACCTTCACCTTTCTATTTCAAGTCTATTCACAACCACCAACATAGAAAACAACAAGAAGTATTCATATTTTCCTGGACATGGCAAAAGCTAACAAAAAGACAACACCATATGCAGATGAGCATATTGTAATCAATTTTTGCATATAAACGAAAATATTGTAACCATCTTCCCATTGAAATGTCCTCAAAAAGACATCTCAATATGGTCTCCTAGATCGCTTTTAACATAGCGACGTTTGGCCTTACATTGTTAATATTTTAATCACCTTTTGCATATTTTAATTCTGGTTAACATCTCAATAACTTACGTTAAGAGAGACAAATGAATAGTGTATACTGTCGAAAGAACTCGGAATATAACATTATTTCTGATATTTTTCTTACATATCGAACACAGCAACTAAAAGAACACCAAATCCTACTTCCTATCCTACTAATATTATAAATGCGAATGTTTGTGAGGACGTGTATGTGTGTGTTTGTTACTATTTCACGCAAATACTACTTAACCGATTACAATGAAATTTAGCACAAATATAGAAGGTAACTTGGATTAACACATAGGATAGGTTTTATGCCTAAAATCCCACGGGAATGGGAACTATGCGGGTTTTTCTTTGAAAACGCGGGCGGAGCCGCGGGCGTAAAGCTAGTAAAGTAATAAAGTAGCCATACTGACAAAGATCAAAACAATATAAATACAGGGAAAAGTACTGAAAATATTTTATATCATGTAGGTACTTCTTAAACTTTCTCTACGTAATTACAAATTTCAAACACTTCTATACGAAAACCATTCGAAATTATGCAAGTACAAATCCCGTTCTACATTATCATTACATTATCGAATGCCAATGAATTAAACAGCAAGGGGTCAGATAATGGGCGATATCGAGTAGTTTCATAATAGGTCCCCAATCTCGGAATATTACGGAAAAAACTGATTCAATGGTCATACTGATAAAAATAATTAAAGATAAGGTGGTTATCGAGGGAACGGGTCTCTTTTGTAATCGAGATCTGTAAGAATTTAAATAGTGACCGTTTGCCCTTTAGTGTTGCTATCTATAAAAACGTATTACTTTTCAAATATGCGGAACTTGTATAATGTATACCTTATAATGATTTGAGTGCATTCTTATATGTAATTAATTAGTATGTAAATCACTACATAGTATAAAACAAAGTCGCCTTTTCTGTCCCTATGTATGCTTAAATCTTTAAAATTACACAACGGATTTTGATGCGGTTTTTTGTAATAGATAGAATGATTCAAGAGGAAGATTTTAGTATATAATTTATTAGGTTTAAGACAAAGCGGGCGGAAAGCTAGTAGATTATAAAACATTGAGTTCACGAATCGACATAAACGCATTGGAAGATGATTAAAAATAAACATCTACATAAAAACTATGTAATCTAAAATTATACTGATAAAAAGTATTAATTGGTAATTTGTTATGGATAAAATTCAAACCAATTTTAAGCTCGTTTGGAAATAGGTAAATACTAAATATATCAACGGATAAAGCCGGAACGAAATAGTTCTAATTCATTTGACCTACAAATTAAGTGCAAGCGTAATAATTATCAAAGGTATTGTATTAAGATTTCAAAAAATGGTTTCCCAATAGCTTTCAAATAGGTCTAAAGCCGTTACGTCACGGCTAGTTGGCAAATCGTCACACACCTATTTTAGTCGCTGTACACAGAAATATACACATCAATGCTGTCACGTGCGAACTATGCTTTAGCATTGACGGCTTCCACTATAACCAATTGTTGAACTATTACTAGGATCTTTGATGTTTCAAGAACACGTTTTGGTTTCATTTTTCAACGAATAATCATTGGCGTGACGTCTTCAAGCACTTATTCCAGGATGGAAAAAGACAGATCTATATAGGTCGTCTAGCGCCATCACTTTCCCACACAGGAATCAGTACTGCTTTAAAACTTCACGGTAACCCTGGCCATATTTGTACGTTCAGCGACACTGCTCCTACACAGATTTGCCCATAATCCACCATGCTGGCCAGGTGTAGATTGGCAGATGTCACATGTCAACGAACTTTTGATTCAGGGACATGCTAGTTTCTTCACGATGTTTTCTTTCACCAATTGGGGCTATGATGTAGATAGTTTTAAGAAAAAATCATACATTTCTGGAAGTCGTAGGCCTTAAGCACTGAACTACTAGAACATTCCATCAAATACCTATTTATTTAGTATTTGTGATATTTATATCTCTATTCCACGTAAAAACCATTATAGTTTCAGTGTTTTGAAGTGTTGCTTACACGCTTGAAGTATTTCTGTATCGAAAACGTGTTTATTATTACATGTTTTCTCATACATTACCAAAACTTATAGTTTAAAATATATTTTGTTTAGTCTATGAAATTGCTTCACAGATAACACAGCGCATTCCCGCGCAAACTTCCATATATGTATGTATTGCATAAAAATATAATCTGTGAAGATATAATTATGCTTGTTTTTTTATGTAAAAGGATTTTAAAATGGATTATAATACACCCGATCCAATTATAAGAGGATTAACATTTTGTTCTCTACAATTAAGATAACGTATATTATTTATGTGTTTTTTATTCCAATGTAAATAACGATTTAAACGACAAATTCAAAAAACCAATAACACGATGATTCAAATCACAAAATGTCTGCCAGTCGTCTATTAAAAGCAATTCCTTCATTCACGTAACTGTGGGTCAACATTCGCTTCAAGTTTTTTCTATTTGGCAACACTCTGTACACGTGGTAGCACAGATAATAAATATTTCTCTATATTTTTTAATCTGTGACCATTAGTCAACTCGATTATAGATACAACAATTAATTATATCAACGGACATTTGTATCATCGCAAAATTTTGTATTTTCCTTTCTAAGCACGTTTCCAATGTATACTTTGTTTTATTCATATGCCTTATGAATTTATGCTTCATATTTATTTATATTACGAGTTAATTCTGTGCAACATTCTCGGAAAAATAAAAAAGTAGATAATAATCACAGATAATAATCTATGTTGTAGGTAAGTGAAAGAAATGAGAGTAAATAATCATTAAATAATGTTTTAAAATTTCCTTTATGAAAATGTATTTATCAATTAGCCATAAAAGACAATATTTCTGTAACTCGTTAAGCCTTTTTATCTATACTAATATTATAAAGAGGAAACCTTTGTATTTTTGTATGTTTGTATTGAATAGGCTCAAAAACTACTGGACCGATTTCAAAATTTCTTTTACCATTACTTAGAGGGATTCTTCCGAATCCGTATTGGCTATATTTTATCCCGGAAAACGTAAATATGTACCACGGGCGAAGTCGGGGCGGACCGCTAGTATTATATAACATGAACAGAAACAAAACATCAATTCGAATAAAAATACTACTAACCAACATAAAATGTGTGACATGAAAATGGTTTTTATTTTATAACCTCAAAGCCACATACTAACCTTTCCTTATAGTAATAATATTTACCTAGTACCGATCTCATATTATATTAGACGAGAATTTTCAATAAACTTTATTAGAATAGAGCTAATTTATTTCTCTTATATTATTTTTTTTAAACTTTCCTCTAGAATATAGTAGAGCTTATTTTTCTTCTATTTCAATTTTTTACTCGCAAGTAGACTTATATCTTTTTCTACGATAATTTATAGTTAATGTTAGTTTGTAATGTATTAATTAATATATTTTTCTTAGCGGACTTAGAAATTCTTTCACCAAAAGAAAGACACATTTTTCCTATGAATCTGCCCTAGAACTTAATATGCTTGTATTTTATGTGTCTTAACCAGTAACATGTACAATAATAATTATGAATGACGCAATCCTACTTCATAAAAAATCACATTATTGTTAATAAGAACCTTACAAAAAATAAGTTAACTTATTTTAATTGCCTTTCTTAAAAGTAGATTAAATAATATGTAAGTAGTTAGGTACAATATATTCGTTTTTATTAAACTCATCCACAATACTGGCTGGCAATTTTTTTCATAATGACGATAACTTCGCGCCTTAATTTCTTTTTTTTTTTTTTCGTTTCCCAATTAGTAATACCTAGCTAGGGTTCTTTTGTTTCCTTCTTGCTCACGTTAGATAGCTTGTACGTGAAAGGGATGTAATACCTGCTTATAATTTTGTAGTATATTAGTGAGGGTACACACAAATAATGTCACCGATCGTATGTCAGTTTGTTGTGTCAAATAAAAGTGATTGCATCATCCTTGTGTTTTAATATAAATTAAGCCTCAAATACTATAATTGGCGACGAGGAAATAGTAATTCACACGTGAAAAAGTACATAGAATACAGTGAAATATGTCTTTTGTTGGAAATGCATCATTTGGCAGCAATCTCACGTTCGACCACCGCGCGCAAGAATGGAGTATTTTCATTAGTCGTTTTAAGCAGTATTGCACGGCTAACAGCATTGATGAAAATACAGACAAAGCCGGGGTGAAGAGCCGCGCGTTGTTGTTGACAGCGTTGGTAGAAGACACTTATCGCGTCGCTAAAGATTTAGTATTTCCTTCGGATTTAGAAAACATCGAGTACGCCACACTCGTACAGAAGTTAAACGATCATTTTATCTCGAAGAGAAGTACTTTTGCTGAAAGATATTTGTTTTATAAGGCTGAACAAAGACCGGGGGAAGATTTAACTGAATGGGCGGCGCGAGTACGACATTTAGCGCAACATTGTGGCTTCAAGGGCGAATTGGACACAGCACTACGTGATAGATTCGTATTGGGTCTAGTAAATGCCAAAGAAAAAGAAAAGTTATTCGCTGAGAATATCGATAATTTGTCTTTCAACAAGGCGTTGGAGATGGCATTAAGCGTGCAGTGTGCCCGCTTGGCATTGCAAAGTGCTGATTCGGCATCATCGGCGAGTTTGCAGCCGGGAGTTGAACGAGGTCCGGTTGGTGTGTTCGCCGTCCGTCCCGGCGCCCCCGGGAGGGCGGCCCGGGGCCCCAGCTTCAGTGAGAAAGTGTTATGTGTAGTGTGCGGTGGTAAAGGCCATTCAAAAGAGCAGTGTCGTTTTAAAAGTTATAGTTGTAATAAGTGCGGTAAACAAGGGCATTTACAACGAGTTTGTAACGTTAATGTTAAGCGTAATAATTATGTAGAAATGCACGGCGAGGACTCTGAATTTGGTGAGTTATTTAATATTAAATGTTTAAATGGAGAACCTATGCGTCTTTCGGTGTTGTTGGATTCGTTAAAGTTTATTTGTGAAATCGACAGCGGTAGTGCAGTATCCGTTTTGCCATATCTTATTTATGAAAAATATTTTAAACGTAAACTGTTGTTAGAACCGAGTAGTGTGGTGTTTAATTGTTATAACGGGACTAGAATTAACCCATTGGGTTATATTTGTATGAACGTTACCTATGATAATATCGTTAAACCGATTAATTTTTTTATTGTAAACACACACAAAAACCAACCGATACTTTTAGGCCGTGATTTTATTTCTATTTTTAGTTTGGAGTTTAGTTCGTGTAACTACAACAGTTTAGAATCAAACGGACTTGCAGATAAGATTTTAAATAAATATTCTGTACTTTTTAGTGATACCTTAGGTACGTTTAATAAATATAAAGTGACTTTAAAAATCAAACCAGGGAGTCAATTGAAATTTTTTAAACCTAGACCGGTGCCGATTCCATTGAAAACTAAAGTGGAGGCGGAATTAAATCGTTTACTTGATTTAGGTATTTTGGAAAAGGTTGATTACTCTGATTTTGCAACACCTATCGTCCCCGTTTTAAAACCCGACGGCAATATAAGAATTTGTGGGGATTTTACAGTAACTTTAAACAAAGTGCTGTACATCGATAATTATCCTCTGCCTAGGATCGAAGATATTTTTTCTAAATTACACGGAGGGTTAGAATTTTCTAAGCTTGATCTTTCTAGGGCTTACAATCAATTATTATTAGATAATTCCAAAGAATTGACATGTATCAACACTCATTTGGGTCTCTTTCGATACAATAGACTGGTTTTTGGTTTATCGAACGCTCCGTGCATTTTTCAGCGTACTATGGATCAGTTATTGGTGGGTATTGAGGGAGTTTGCGTCTTTTTGGACGATATTTTGATAACGGGTCCTACAAAAGCATTGCATCTGCAGAGATTGGAGCTGGTTTTGAGTAGATTGCAGGATGCGGGTTTACGTGTAAAACGAGAGAAATGTAAATTATTTCAGACATCTATCGAATATCTCGGTTTCGTCATAGATAAAAACGGTCTACATAAATCAAAACAAAAAGTTGAAGCTATTTTAAACGCAAGTTGCCCAAAGAACGTTAGTGAGTTGAAATCTTTTCTAGGTATGGTAAATTATTATAGATGTTTCATACCAAACACATCGAGTGTTTTGGATCCGTTACATTTGTTACTAAAAAAAGATACAAAATGGTTTTGGGGCCGTGAACAGAATGAGGCGTTTTGTAGAATTAAACAAGAATTATCATCGGATCGGGTGCTGGCCCACTTCGACCCCGAGCTGTGTACGATAGTGACGGCAGACGCGGGGCCGGCGGGGCTGGGCGCCGTGCTGGCACAGCGGCAGCCGGACGGCGCTGAGCGGGTAGTGGCGTATGCGTCGCGGTCGTTGTCGTCCGCGGAGCGTAATTATGCGCAGATTCAGAAAGAGGCATCTGCTATAGTTTTTGCAATAAAAAAATTCCATCATTATTTGTACGGTCGTACTGTTCCTTTCACCTTACGAACTGATCATAAGCCTTTGTTGTCGATATTTGCATCAAAAAAGGGTATTCCCGAACTCGCTGCGAACCGTTTGCAGCGATATGCGTTGTTTTTATCGGCATACAATTTTAATATCGAATATATTAATAGCAATAACAATGTTGCAGATTTTTTGTCTCGATCGGTTCTAGAAATTCCGTCTGAATCTGAATGTGATTTAAATACAACCGACTCATGTTCATACGTTAATTTTATTGTGAATTTATTTTTAAAACCTATATCTTTTAACGAAATTAAGAGCGCCACTGAAAATGATAATATTTTCCTTAAAATTATAAATTTCATTAAGCACGGTTGGCCTAAAAAGCTTGCGGATGTAGATTTAAAACCGTATTTTATGTGTAGAAATGAACTTTCATATGAAGATGGTTGCATTATGCGCGGCCATAAGATTGTAATTCCTACCATTTTACGTGAACGTTTATTGAATGAATTGCATAGTTCTCATTTTGGAATCGTTAAAACTAAGAATGAAGCGCGCACTCGTATGTGGTGGCCTAACATCGATAAACATATTGAGCAAAAAATTGGTTCATGTAGTATTTGCAATGTTTTTCGTAGCAGCCCCCCGCGCGCGCCCCTCGCCCATTGGTCCTACCCCGAGCGTCCTTGGGAGCGCATTCATTTAGATATGTTTTCGTTGAACAATAAAAATTTTTTAGTAGCAGTTGATGCATATTCTAAATGGGTAGAATGTTTTATTATGTCAACGACAGATAGTGAAGCGGTGGTATTGAGAGTCAGTGAAATGTTTAGTAGATTTGGTTTAGTTAAAGTTATAGTGACGGATAATGGAACTAATTTTTGTTCAGCTTATTTTGAAAATTTTTGTCAACGCAATGGAGTAAAACATGTAACTATTGCACCGTACCACCCAGCGTCTAACGGTCAGGCCGAAAATACTGTGAAAACATTTAAACGCAGCATTCAGGTGATTTTAAACGAAGGCAGCTCCAAAATGTTGGTTGATAAATTATACGAATATTTATTTAATTATAGAAATTCGGCTCACTGCACTACCGGTGTCTCTCCCGCAGAGTTGATGTTTGGCCGTAAGTTACGTTGCCGTTTAGATTTACTTTATGAACGTAGTACGGTGGCTGGTGGCACTTCACCGACCTCAGAGTCTTTGTCAAGTGTCATTAAGGATAATGTTCATGCTAAACAGATTTCACAAAGTAACGCCTATGGGGGTCATCGTAAAATTATATTTAAAACCGGAGATGAAGTTTTGTTTAAACACTATTATAAAAATGGAACCAAACATACTTATAAATTTGGTATAATTAAGAAAAACATTGGCTCAAGGATGTATTTGGTTTATGTACCAGAACAAAATGTCTACGTTCGCAAACATATAGACCAAATTTTGATTTATAAGGGTTCTAAAAAATACAATGAACATGTTTCTGATGATGTGAGTTGCTTCGGGGACTACACTTCTAATGAGGTGACTGAATCTTCAGTTCCTGGGGAACATGTTACGGAACAAGATCCACCGCAATTGCAGGGGGTTCCTCATGATTCAAACGTCTTGTCATCGCCAGCTCCTCAACAAGAACAGGTAGAGGTGGAGAGGAGTGAGTCGGTACCAGTTGGCTCAGATTCTGAAGGAAGCTCTGTCACTACTAGCGTGAGTTCTCCTTCCGCCCCTATAGACCCCCGGAGTGACGATCAGTTGACACCTCGTAGATATCCTTTGCGTATACGTAAAAAACGTAAATTTTTGTAATACCTAGTCATTAAGTTGTAACTAAAGGTGGAGGGATTGTAGTATATTAGTGAGGGTACACACAAATAATGTCACCGATCGTATGTCAGTTTGTTGTGTCAAATAAAAGTGATTGCATCATCCTTGTGTTTTAATATAAATTAAGCCTCAAATACTATAAATTTATATCACCTTTTTTATAACTTATTTGAATGCACATAAAATATCTTATTCATAACTCAGACATAAAACCAGGCGTAACCTAAACTAATAGTAAAAAATACTGACGTAAATTTTATCATTTAGATTTTAGAACGATGATTATTTATTTGTAAACGGATATGAACTATAATCTATATTTGGGATCTGTTATGGATTATTGTTTTTTTTAATCTTATACGAATTGTACCTAAAGTTTAATTGGTGTTTTTCCCTTGCAGTTGTGAAATTTAAAGTAGTTACTATATATTTATTATTATATTTTGAAAAGCGATTTAAAGATTGTTATGATTATTTTTATCAATTTGTAGAGCTGCTTTATAAATATATTTTTCATAAATGCTAAGTTTTCAGGTCTAAAGAGCTCAATAACCTTTGATGTTAAGATAACCATCTTAACTTGATAAATGACCTTGTATTTTAATCAATCTTTTATCTAATAGACGCCGTTTGAATCAAAACAGACACACTTACAACATGTAAAGGAAAATCTATCCATCTATGAAAAATACTCACTTTTTAATATAAGATAAGAAACTAGGTTAACAGGTCATTTGCGTGACTTAAAAATGGCGTATCCTAGATAATAGGCTATACAGGTAAGTAACAAGTAGGTACTTATATATTTTACATAAATTATTGATTAGATAATAATAGTTTGATATGCGATATTACTTCCAAAATTCTCATTAAAAATCTATATTAAAAATACTATTATTTAGAATACTGTGTATGTTTGTTTGCCTATTTTTATATGATACATAGATTAAATACATAGATATGACTCATATATCTTTGAAAATTAGAGAAAAACTAAAAGAAAAAAACTAAAACCTAGAATGCTATAATGTTTTTATAATAATAAGCGTAACATAGATTTAAAATTGATTAAGAAAATAACGTTTTATGTGACATAACTAATATTATTATGTAGTATTCTCGATAAAATTTTATGTAATCCACATGCAAACTAAACTATAAATAATATTGAAACTGCGTCTACTTGTAAAATTTATTTTACAAGTTTATAAGTACCTCATGTTTAAATGTTTACATCTTGTAACATCATAATAACAATTTACATTATACATAATATGTAAGTAACTAAGTAGCTTTCCACCCGCGGCTTCGCCTGCATTTTCAAAGAAAAACTCACATAGTTCCATCGAGATATATGTACTAGAGGGGTTATTCCAAACAAAAACATTGCGCGCGGCCGATGTGGTGGGGTACGTGTGGAACGAGCGAGGCGTGGCTTCAAGTTCAAAGATTAAGCAATGCGTGCAGATGCGACACATTGTGCAATCTGTTTACTCGGTACTATCTGGTGGTACTGATACTAGGGAATTAATAAAACGAGGATTTTATATTAAACTATGTATTTTAATTTCCTTTAAATAATATCAATTTAGTAAGCTTTTGTCGTTTTGTGTAGTAATCAATAGTTTTATCAGTTTTTGCTTCATGATGTAATCGAATTTTGGAGTATTGGTTTATAATAGCCTTAATTAAATGGATACGATGATTCAATGTTGATGGCGTTTACGTATAAGAAACTCACATTTTGAAAAATCTCACGTGAGATTTGAGGATGGGGGAGGGGTTGAATAAATTCTCACGACATCTCACCAGGGGGGGAGGGAGGTGCAGAAAATTTAAAAAAACACCTCACGTAATTTATGGACGCCCCCTTACTCGATCACAATTTTTGTAACTTTACTATAAACGGAACTACATTTAAAAATATACTTTATTTATTGAGTTATAAGGTTGCTTCCATTCTGTTTATTTACATTCTCAAAAACATCAATCGCCTCAGAGGTGGCTTGCGACAAAGGCGGCTTGTGTCAAAGGCCTCGGCGATATCATTTAAGAACATAATATTATGTACTTTAGGCAAACTTGTAATAAGATCTATTTTACTTTCTTATTAGTCCATTTGACAAGGATATTGGGTAAGATACCTATTGGAATAATTTTATTATTATGTATGTACTTATTAAATCCGCGAATAAAAAAAATTTTTAGTCGTGAATATAGAAATTGGGTCGAATAGGAAGCGCGATTAAGGAACTTTTACTGTATTAGTTTCTGTGAATGTTGTGTTTATTTGTAATTGTTGTGCATAATAATTTATAAATCCTATTGGAACAACTGTTGATTAACCTTTTTTTAATAAATAAAAATAGGTAAATAAATAAATATTACTTAATATAACCTACGGCTACCGTTTTACTTTGCGTAGTCGGGTAAAAGTATAAATATTTAGATACTACACCACGGTAATCTTTCCTAGTAGATATTGTATATACATAGTTAAAAAAATCCAGTTACATTTTTTTAACAGACTCATCGATAGTGTCACGTCTGTGCTGTTAGTCTATGAAAAATGGCGCGAAACGCAGAACGCGTGGTGATTTTTCGCAAAATGATAACGATATTAGTAAAATGCATGACTTACTCATAATAAGGAAACTTACTGGTGAAAAGTCACTCCTCGGGCTTTGTTTGTATTATGGGAACTTTTAAAACAATATCTAAGCAAACACGAAGGCATTTTGAACAGAGCAATAACACGTGTTGACGCGGCAAGCGGGGGGCACAGTCCGACACAGACTAAAGAGACTTGTGATTCTTACCTCTAGCTCGTGTTAAAGAGAGTGTAGTAGCGATCGCCTCTCTAGTACGTAGTACATTCTATCTCGATGCATAGTTCCCGTTCCCGTGCGATTTCCGTGATAAATGATGTGTTAATCCCAGTAACCCTCTAAATGTGTGCTAAATTTCATTGTAATCGTTCAGTAGTTTTTACGTGAAAGAGTAACAAACATCCATACATCCATACATCCATTTATAATATATATTAGATTAGATATTATAGATATTAGACTAACCAACTGCAATTTGCATAGAGCTAATGCTAATACAAAAATGAAGTAATAAATTGTTATAGTTTCTTGTAATTTTTGAAGTGAAACTTCTTTATCGGGGTTGGAAAAAAATTTAGTGTAACATTTTTTCGTTACGCGTGACATTTTTCCGTTACGTGCCATCTTTTTCTTATCCCTACTACGCGTGATTCGACTTCGATTCGTATTTCTGTAAAGTTGCATATTATAGTAAATTATTTTTTGAAAAATAAGGTCATAAAGAAGTTTCACTTCTTAGGTGTGTACACTAGTACACGCACACATTTATATTTATTTCAATCCTAATTTGGGTTTATAATTTTTAATAAACCGTTCCTTGTGTTACGAAGTAGGTCAGTAAATTCCACAAAATAATAGCGCATATCGCTGAAAAATTATTTGACTTTCAATCGGTGAAAACATTTTCAAAATCAGTTCAAAAAACAATCAAGACTTTTAAATACAAATACATAATTATTGTATTACACACATTTTAAATTCAATCTTAAGTTAGTACAGACAAGCCTATTACGTCACAAAAGTTAACATACCGTTTCGTCAAGTACCGTAACAATTTTAAGCCTATGTTAATAAATTGTACACGTTTATTTTCATGTAAAATAGCCTTTTATTTGAAGCTGTTTGACCTTAAAAGTTATTGTAGATTACATATAACATCGGCGTTGGAAGCGCTAAAGTTTTTACCGATTTAAATAAGATTTTATACAGTTAAGTCTATACTAATATTATAAAGCTGAAGAGTTTATTTGTTTGAACGCGCTAATCTCTGTACTACTGGTCTGATTTGAAAAATTCTTTCGGTGTTAGATAGCCTTCATCGAGGCTTTAGCATTCATAGAGAAAGGCTATAGGCTATATATCATCAGTCATCACGGTTCACGCTAAGACCAGGAAGGACCGCTAAGCCACGCGGGTGAAATCGCGGAGCACAGCTACTACAATATAAAATGTACGTATTGAGTAAGAGATATAAAGTTGATCAAATCAATGAATGTCTATTGTCAAATTAGGTAAATAAAACTAAAACTTAAATAACAGGAGCTTATACTAGTTATCTGTTGACATTTAAAGCCGAAAAATTGTTTCTCAATATGACTAGCTGGTAATGATTAACTCTTTTCAACCGACTTTACAAAAGAGTACCTTGCACAGGGATTGGTCTATTTTATTTCCATGAACACATTTACAGCAATCACTTTTTAAATATTTTCTTTATTGTAGTCCAAAAATACAATACCCACAATTAAAACAGAACAAAGTCAGTCTAATAAAACAATTCGTTGATGTTTGAATGATGACGATGATTGAATGTCTGTATATCGCAGTGCTAATAATCAAGTCATACCTAACTGTATTAAATAGTATTGATATGTTATTAATAAACTTATTTGTTTTCAGATTGCTGTGGATTCACCGTATCGGACTAGAACAATGATTGAATCTATACTAATATTATAAAGCTGAAGAGTTTGTTTGTTTGAACGCGCTAATCTCGGGAACTACTGGTCCGATTTGAAAAATTCTTTCGGTGTTAGATAGCCCATTTATCGAGGAAGGTTATAGGCTATATATCATCACGCTACGACCAACAGGAGTGGAGCCACGGGGGTGAAACCGCGCGGAGCAGCTAGTAGGGAATCACTTGGAGAACCTTTTTAGGGTTCCGTAGCCAAAATGGCAAAAACGGAACCCTTATAGTTTCGTCATGTCCGTCTGTCCGTCTGTCCGTCTGTCACAGCCGATTTACTCGGAAACTATAAGTACTACAGTGATGAAATTTGATGGGAATATGTGTTGTATGAACCGCTACAAAAATATGACACTAAATAGTAAAAAAAAGAATTGGGGGTGGGGCCCCCCATACATGTAACTGAGGGATGAAATTTTTTTTTTCGATGTACATACCCGTGTGGGGTATCAATGGAAAGGTCTTTTAAAATGATATAAAGTTTTCTAAAAAACATTTTTCTTAAAGTGAACGGTTTTTGAGATATCAGCTCTCAAAGTCGTAAAAAGTATGTCCCCCCCCCTCTATTTTTATAACTACGGGGTATAAAATTCTAAAAAAAATAGAGGTGATGCATGCTAATTAACTCTTTCAACGATTTTTGGTTTGATCAAAGTATCTCTTATAGTTTTTGAGATAGGTTGATTTAACTGTAATTTATTATATTTGCTGCTACGGAACCCTTTGTGCGCGAGCCCGACTCGCACTTGGCCGGTTTTTTTCTATAATCTCATGCGCAGTTGGTTGGTATCAATCCAGTTTGGCCGAAATGATCGACATGCGTACAAGAACCTTTTTAATTTTACAAATTCATGTTATTTGTTAATGTTTGTAAATAATAAATGTTATACAATGTATTGTTTACTTTATTATTTCTATCCAATCATCGTTATTATCAGATTTTTTTGCCATAAACACAATATGATAATCAATAAACATATGATAAACAACAATAATTTATGACAAGATAGAAGTAGGTAATAGTATCTACCATATTTAATATTATATCAATACGTAGATATTTAAACAAAATTATTGTGTATTGGATTCTTTGGATTGGACCTTTCTACATCCTACTTATTATATATAATATGCGAAAGTTTGTGAGGATGTGTGTGTGTGTGTGTTTGTTACTCTTTCACGCACATACTACTGAACCGATTACAATGAAATTTAGCACACATATAGAGAAATTTAACACATAGGATAGGTTTCCGGAAATCCCACGGGAACGGAAACTATGCGAGTGTTTCTTTGAAAAAGCGGGCGAAGCCGCGAGCGGATATCTACTATATAACTAAAAACATATATCAAATCAAATTTATTTGTTAAACATACTTAAATACAATTACAATTTATTACAATATACAATTAATATTCATGTAAAAGTATATAAATATAAAAAGGCTACTAAAACAATTTATACAAGCCAATGTTTCCCTAGCTAGGTTACTGGGCAACCTGTGTTTAGGAGAAACAGCTTGCCTCTAAAATAAATTCAAAATCGGTTCAACCATTCAAAAAATCGGTTAAACCATACACAACAAACACATTGACTTAAGATTTTTTTATATAGGCATTTATAATAAAGTAATAACATAAATATATATTTTAACGTTCATGAATAAAGAAATAACGATATGAAATATATTTTAGTTTTATTTTCTATGTTTTATTTTCTTATACACTTCACCTATAAAATTTGTATAATTGGGTAAATATGGTGATATTATGTGAAATGTTATTTATTTACCTATGCCTAAAATTGTAACCTGTTTAAAAGAAATATTTTAATTCGTTCTTAAAATCATATCTTTTTGAAATCCCTCGATTGATAACTAAAATATTTTTTTTCTCGATACAAATATTTATTATAAAAATTTGTTTATAACCACGTTTCATTTTAGGCCTATTATTGTTTTCCGTATGTAACTACATAATATATCTTTGTATGTAAAAACTATAAAACAAAATAGCTTCCCTCTATCAGTCTGTCTGTTTGTCCCTTTGCGTGTTTAGATCTTTAAAACTACGCAACAGATTTCGAATAATAATGTATAGACTATAGAGTAGTTCACGAGGAAGATGTAACTATATAATTAACTAGAGGTCCGCCCCGGCTTCGCCCGCGGTACATATTTCGCAATAAAAGGTAGCCTATGTCCTTTCTCGGGTATCAAAATATCTCCATACCAAATTTCATGCAAATTGGTTGAGTAGTTTAGGCGTGATTGAGTAACAGACAGACAGACAGAGTAACTTTCGCATTTATAATATTAGTATGGATTAAGTTAAGTTTTAAACAAAGCGGACGAAAAGCTAGTTATACATTAAAATCCAGTTTGCAAAGAGATAAAACGCACATGTTCTACTTTAGGTCACTTACCACGTGTGGACTAAATCCATACTAATATTATAAATGCGAAAGTAACTCTGTCTGTCTGTCTGTTACTCAATCACGCCTAAACTACTGAACCAATTTTCATGAAATTTGGTATGGAGATATTTTGATACCCGAGAAAGGACATAGGCTACTTTTTATCCCGGGAAAATGACGCGATCCCGGAAATCCCACGGGAACGGGAACTATGCGGGTTTTTCTTTGACTGCGCGGGCGAAGCCGCGGGCGGAAACCTAGTATAATATAATACACGTATATTGGAAAGTTTGACAGAACGAAGGTTGTTGCAATTCTAATCTTACATTAACTATAGTCCTTTTCATTTAGGATGATTCCTGTGACACTTCATCGTGTTCCGAATTACGTATTTTATGTTTAAAAAGTCAAAATAATTTTAGTGCATAATATTTTTATTTTATGGCGGCATTATTACCAAAAATATAAAAATGAAACATCTTAAGCTTATAAATCAAAAACACTATTGTTTAGTTTAATATAATGAAAAATAAAATAAAATGACACTAAAATATAATACCTACGCAATTCGTGTACATGAAATGGATCGTTGAAAAATCATAGAGTTGGAAAATCATATAATCGGCGCCCATCTTGTGATCGTTTGTCAATCGAGTCAATTGTCTGTACGAGTACGTCAGCCTTGTATACAAGTTGCATTTTTATATTGATACTTTACGTGGTATTCTGTTATTTTTACTAATTGTTATTGTTGACTTTTTGTTGCTGTTGTTTGCTAAGTTTCCTTAGTTAATTGTTGGCGAAATGCCGAAAAAACTAATTTTGGTACTTTATTCAAATCGATTTCATTTCCATATAGAATATTTTCGATTATCGGAAACAATTGATACGATTTCAGTAACCGACATCTCTACACGTGTCAAAAATCGATGTGTCACAGAAATCATCTTAGGTGGAAAGGACTATAGTCGATACATATAATATTATAAAGCTGAAGAGTTTGTTTGTTTGAACGCGCTAATCTCAGGAATTACTGGTCCGATTTGAAAAATTATTTCGGTGTTAGATAGCCCATTTATCGAGGAAGGCTAGATGTTATATATATATAAGACCAACAAGAGCGGAGCAATGCGGGTGAAACCGCACGGCACAGCTAGTTCAGAGTATACATTGTATTGATACGAAAACAAGGTAATATATATTAGTGAAGAAAATAATGCCATTATTTTTTTATATTCCTTGAAGTTCGAGGATGGTTCTTATGGAGATAAAACGTAAACATGTACAACGGGCGAAGCTGGGGCGGACCGCTAGTTATTCTATAAAACTCAAACGTAAAAATAACGAAGCAATATAATATAATATAACAAAAACTAGATGTGTCTCTTAAAAGTAAAAAAAAAATACAAAAACTTGTTTTAAATTAAGTTCTTACGCTTTACATTAGTCTCATAATTTAGGTATTCCAGTAAATGTGACATGTTTTAAATCCGTTAAATTTATTTCCAAACGTTTATCATTAACTGTAACTTCATGCATGTCCAAGATAAACAAACTTGAAAATCTTATCAACTGATTAGAAAAAAATACACATTGTTCTAACTATGAGATAATGCTGAGGGACAGATGTTGTAACACTAATACTAATATAAGGAATTATTTATTCACTACCTTTCCGCCCGCGGCTTCGCCCGCTTTGTCTAAAACATAATAATTAATAAATAATATACTAAAACCTTGCTCTTGAATCACTCTATCTATTAAAAAAACCGCATCAAAATCCGTTGCGTAGTTTTAAAGATTTAAGCATACATAGGGATTAGGGACATAGGACAGAGAAAGCGACTTTGTTTTATACTATGTAGTGATGACTTATGTAAGGTAAGGTATATTATAATTGTAAGGTAAGTCCCGTAGTTCTTGAGGGTTAACTAAATTTCAAATCTGTTTCATTGATCGATTTTCTTTACATTATAGTAGCTTTCTTACCTGTCTGCGGAAGAATATCCTTGAATTTTAATTTAGGTAGTTTTATTATTATTTTAAACATCCATTAACTCTACTACTATCATACATACAAAAAAGAGTGTGTGTGCCGAGCACACGTGTCAGAAATGAAACTTCTGTGGCAAGATTCAAAGATAAGAAAATCGCCCCCTTGCTCCATGACGCGACCTTGAAATTTTACTCTCAACGCGTCTAAAGAAGTTTCACTTCTAAAAAGTTTTTTTCCTCTTTATAATATTATTTATCAACAACACATTAAAATGGTGGTAATAGCACATATTACCAAACCGACTTGCAAAGCAACCTGACTACATTCTGACTACCCTTGAAATCGAACGCACTGCAAAGTCAAATGCACTATTTCATTTAGCCGGACTACTGGGTGTGGTTCTAGTGATCGCGATTTTAAAAGCGCAATTTTATGGCCATATAAATACATGCAAATATTATGAACAAAACCCCAGACTAGGTAAATAAAATGCAAAATCATCGCTGATGAAGGGACAGAAACAAAATTCATTTTTATCTTTTTAAAAACACTGATATCGTGGTTTTACGCACATTGAATTTAAACGTTTTACATACTTATCAATAAGCACAGAAAGCGAGCTAATCATAAGTGATCTCTTCCAGGCAACCAACCGAAAGTGTGACAACAAACATACTCATGTACACATTTTGCTTGTTTTATTGAACGCGATAATCTTAAGAACTACGGGCCCGATTTTAATTTTTTTTTCAGTGTTAGATAGCTCATTTATTGAGGAAGGTTATAGGTTACATATCATCACGCTAAGGCCAATAGGAGCGGAGAAATGCGGGTAGGACCGCGGGGCACGGGCAAAATTAAGCAACATTATTTAATGCGTTTTTTATAAATAGAGTGATTATAGAGGAAGGTATACAATTTATTAGGTAGGCAAAAGGAAGGTTTTGGTATATTATAATTTATTACGTTTTAGACAAAGCGGACTAAGCTTAGAAAGAAAATCATATATAAAAACAATTAGTTCGCTAACACTAGGACCAGCGTCCGTCTGTAGCCAGATTTGATTTTAGGTCGTCGCCGAGTTACGTAACAATTGGATAATGACATAGCTCGCAGTTTCAGACGCACCACATTGGCATAGAATTATCGTGAGAATGGATCTATCTGCATATTTTTTACTCTGTGCATGACACGAGTCAAAAATTTTGTCACGGTTTTACAGTAAAGCCGGCTATTCACGTACAGCTGCCGCAGGGGCAATATTGGAACAAACTCGGTTGGACGGCGGTCGGAGCAATTTTTCTGTTCTCTAAGTTGCCCCTGTTTGTCAATACACATCACAATTAAGGAGCCAATTTAGGGTCCAATTCTAATATTGCCCCTGCTGCAGGTAGACGGTGATGCAGCGTGACAAGCGTGGCGTGGTACCATGCATGAATTATAGTTTAATTTAATGATTGGATTGAATGACATGCAAGCTACGTGCGGCAGCAGATTCACGAATCTTGCTTTTATCTATCCTGCAAGTATGACTGATATGTATGCTCGTTTAGATCGATGCATGTCATGCATAGCATAGTGTATCATGCACTAATCTCACGTCATGCTCACGTCACACAATCATTGAATTAAACGATAATTTATGCATGACGCCACAATACGCATGACATACGTATATGTAGGTACATACATAGTAATTCTTTAAGTAATAAAATGCAGATTTGTCGAATGTATGTTTCATTGCGATACGTGCTGTAGAGCATGGTAGAGCGCTGCAGTGTTTATTAATTATTATTATTATTTTTAGTAATATTGCATTTTTGCTTAATTAAATGATGATGTACCTACAACTATGAGAACAATATTACCACATTATAGTAATTATATATTATAATTGCTACAATATACAAAATAATAAATTAAAAATGATAGGTACTTTCATAGAAATCGTATATCAATCTTAATTTCGAAATTTTTCGATCACACCTAATTAAATATGTTTTTCACCAACTTATTCGTAAATACTACCGAAAATGGCAAAATTAAGAGTCAATTAAACCAGCTAATACTTACGTATTCTTTAGGTCAAGACCAAAAGATAAATTTCTTATTAGTGTCTCAAATATGTTAATTAATTCAAACGTATTTTCCAAGTAAAAGGAAATATTTTGTTTTAGTAGAATTACATTATCTTTCTGAGCTGATTTATGAGGTTTTTAATTGCATTTTATAAACGTTATTAATAAATATAAATTACAAGCTTTAATAAAAAAAATTTGCCGCGTAGTACCTACCTATTCGGATAAAATATAAGTATTTACTAAGATTACTTAAAAAAGGTAATAAATCTATTTCCTAAGAGCTTCCTGATTGTAAAATATTGATACGTTGTTGGGAACAAGAAAGAAAATGTCTTCTTAGTGGTAAATTTATTAAGCTGCTTGAATATAAAATGTTACGTTGTGCCACGTTTCTGTATTTTTTTACTAGGTATAATTAATTATTCTGTACTATTTGTAAAATAACAAAGTAATTAGATATTCCAAAACAACACATGTTGTGTCAACGCTCTAATGATTAATTCAAATGTCATTTGATAAAACAACAATATGTCAGGATGAATAATATTTAAGTAACGGGCTGATTTCAATCCTTGGCTAGAACTTATTCGTCGAATAATGTATAAAACTTCCATTTTTAAAACGTATTCTAATTGCCCGTATTTGACAGTTTACGTGAAATTTTAATATTATCGTGTAATACCTACTTTATTGGACGGATTTATTTAAAAATCGGCCCTAAATTATCCCGGGTATTTTCTACATACTAGTATTATTCGGCAAGTTACAAAGATAATACAAATAATGTATATAAAAAACCTTATGAAATTATTGCAGTGTCACCGATCCCTGAAGTGTACAACTTTTTAATTTAATCTGTCCGTTTAATATATGTCTATAGGAGTCGGATACATACAAAATATATATGAAGCTAATAAAAGCGTGTTAAAAGTGGTATAAACTTACTAAAATAAGAGTTACACAAATACACAAACACATTAAAATAATGATAATGTTCATCAGGGAATTCTTCCTTTAATAGATATCCAACTTACACTATTTGCTCTTAACATTCCACTCCTATTCAGTGAAAACAAGTCACACATACATTTACCACTTGAAAAAGCAATTAATAATTGTATATTATAAGTACCAGTATTAAGAGTTAATATTGATCACATTTCACGAAATAAAAAAGCCAAAAACAATTTCTCAAAGATAAATTACCCGTATTAAGTATATCACACATCCCAAAACCCCTAACAAGGTCGTAGGGAACATAAAATATTCTCAAAATCGCAAACCACTTGAGATTAACAGCATCTTATCTGCAGATTAGTGGGACAGGCTATTTACGATCACGCTAAAAATACACAGGCGTCGGGATGAATCGACTGTACCATTGTTTTATTGATAAAACTTTCGCCAACTATTACGTTATTTGCAAGCCGAGATTAGTCAGATATCAGTGTGACAAAGAATTTTGATTATTGGATACTATGAGACATTTAAAATTTTAAACCATTATTAAATCATTATTTAAACCATTATACTATTTTTTATTTCATTGTAATCGGTTCAGTAGTATTTGTGTGAAAAATAAACAAACATCCATCCTTCCATCCTCACAAACTTTCGCATTTATAATATTAGTAGGATTGAACAATAATAAACAATATTTATGTCACATTAAACCTTGAGTACCTGACCTCCTTTAAAGATCCCAGCACATAAATTACACCATAATATTATGATAGGCAAAGCGGATAGACCTAATAGAAATATTTGCGAATTAATTCGTTAAATGGGCCTTTTATTAGGTGAATGTACGCAACATTATTTGGACTATTGGCGAGTACGGATGTACATATTTTATGACAAGTTAATAACCACGGTGGGGATTCGGAGCAAGCATTGATAGCAGATCTTCTTTCTTTGGTTTTTCAAGTACCTAATATATCTAATACTAATGAGAGTTGATTGGAAATAAGAACTTCCTCTTATTTTGACCTGAAAATTTTGCCTTAAAATTTTTGCTTTTTGCTTGAGTAAAATCTATATAGAGATGATGTATAAATATGCAGTTTAGATTCTGATTTCGTGAAAATTGTAGAGCACATAAAGTTTTATTTTCATTGTCTAACATTCTTGTGAAAGCTAGAGCCGACACTATCTAAATAATATATATAGTATGTACCTAAATTGATAGAGTCGGCAATACAAACGCAAAAACTCTACATTTTATAGAGTCCATTCATACAATCTCTAGCTAGAGCTACATTTACTGTTATCACACTACTGAATAAAAATAACGAGTTAGTAATAAATCAACACTGTCCAAAAAGTAGTTTAACAGACAGATAAGTATTTATGCGTTTTGATAACGTGTTATCAAACGCATTATTGGTTATCGATATGCTTACAATATTAATTGGTAAAATACAATTCATGAGACATTTCACAATTCGTTTGCACCCGTTTTAGCAAAGGTATGTAGTGTTTAGGTATGCATATAATATATCTTTAAAGACACGAAGAAAATCTTTGTTAAGTGGAGGAAAATATATCTATAACTATCCGTATGGAATAAGTAATAACATATTAAAACAATATATATAACTTAAGGTTCACTTAATTACTTTATTAATCTTTTGTTAATTGGAAAAGGCTATCAAATAGAGTTTGAATTATCAAAATCGGTTGAGTAGTCCTTGGGGAATGTAAACATTCAAACAAGATCTAAATATCTTGAAGTCTTGATACCCATTTCTTAGTAACTCTCAGTTTTACTTATTGAAGTGAAACTTCTTTAGACGCGTTGAGAGTAAAATTTCAAGGTCGCTTGATACCGTCACCATTTTAGTTAGTTGGAATCTTGCTAAAGAAGTTTCACTTCTGACACGTGCGCTCTTTTTATTATTCAAATTTTCGAGAAGTACAGTTAATTGCATATACATCAAACTGCAAACAGGTACGAGTACGACATAAGCAGAGCAACTGTTCCGGTTTTTTGTCATGATTTTCGACAGGTTCCACAAAAATTTAACTCGTTCAGCCGTTGACACTTGGCGCAATTTAAATAGCTTATGTATTGTTAATAATTTAATAAGACCTTGTAACTCTAGAGAAAAGGAAATTTGGATTCCTTATAGATTGACTGTATATCTATTTGCTAGCTGTGCCCCGCGGTTTTACTCGCAGTGCTCTGCTCCTGTTGGTCTTAGCGTGATGATATATAGCCTATAGTCTTTCTCGATAAATGGGCTATCTTACACTGAAAGAATTTTTCAAATCGGACCAGTAGTTCCCGAGATTAGCGCGTTCAAACAAACAAACTCTTCAGCATATAGATTTGACCAAATCCCCGATATTTTTAATTAATCTCCATGAAGATAAATATGTGGAAATGGAACATAATTAACATAATTACTACACTGTGTTATGAAACAAATAAATGATTTTTATTTATTTTTTTTATTTATTTATTTATAATTATATACATAACTAGTGGTCCCTAGTACGTGGTACATATTTAGTATCCTATGTCCTTCTCCTGGCTCTAAACTACCTCCCTGCCAATTTTCAGCTAAATCGGTTCAGCTGTTCTTGAGTTATAAGTGGAGTAACTAACACGACTTTCTTTTATATATTGTATAGATATTAGTACGAAAATGAATAGAAGCACGAAGTAGTAACACTATAACTTTTAACAGATGTTCCCAAAAATGATGGACAATTCTCTTGGAAGCTATTGGAATTCAAACAGGAAGCTTATCTATCTTTATCTTGCAAATCAATCTCTTTATTATAATGAACAATGACCTCATCATTCATACCAGAGACTGTGGGTACCTAATTTCCAATTATTTTTAAATTAATTATCTGTTTGTTATATAAATTATAGTAGCTGTCTATGCTTTCAAACAATAGTTTATTTTAATTTAGAGATATTATAGATTACTAGCTTTCCACACGCGGCATCGCCCGCGCAGTCAAAGAAAAACCCGCATAGTTCCCGTTCCCGTGGGATTTCCGGGATAAAATCTATCCTATGTCCTTTCTCGGGTATCAAAATATCTCTATACCAAATTTCATGCAAATTGGTTCAGTAGTTAAGGCGTGATTGAGAAACAGACAGACAGACAGAGTTACTTTCGCATTTATAATATTAGTATGGATGTATTTTAACATATGGTTATCAAAATCAATTCAGCAGTTAATCTATCATCATAAAACTTTACAGGTAACAAAAAAACACAACTGTGCTGACTGCTAAAGTACCTATATTGATATTATTATCTTAACGTGTATGTATTTCATTTAAAAAATTAAAACTAGCCTAGGTAGGTATATTATAATATCAGTTTATAACTTACCATTATCCTGTAAAATAAATAATTTTTCCATTCATCCACTAATTCAAAATCGCTCTAAAGTTCATGAATTTTTGTATAATCGAAAACAAACACAAAACAATACTACTATTATACAGTAGGCAGCGTATTATCAAAGAAATAGCTATTTAATATTAAGGCTGTGTACGCGGTCCGTGCGCTGTTTGGCTCAAATATGTGATTTTTCAAACCAGATTGTCCATCAACCACTTATCTTACAAACATATGAATTACTAATAATTTTAGGAAATTTTATTGTCTATGTTGTTAGTTAAGAGTTTTTTTCAATTAATACAGTATTTGTGAATACCATCAAGATAACTGAGCCGATGATTACTTGATTTCACTTTTAGTGTCAATTTCGAAGCTAAAAATATCTGAAATTGCTGACAGATCTAACACACAATTATTTTTAACTAACTGCAAAGATCCTTATTAAAATAGTTAGTTAAAAGATTTTTTTTATTTTGGACTCCTAACTTACGAAATTAAAATCCGAACAATGCGAATTTTTTTAGAAATTATAGTCGTCAAAATGATTATTTTCACCAAGATATTTGGCTTTATTGAATATAATTTATACATATTTCAATAAAAGAATGTCTTACTTATAAGATAAAATTTAAAAAATCAACTAAGGTACCTCTATTATTTTTCTACAAATTTTTTAAAGTACTATAAAACACTGCGCGCGACCCGATTAAAATCAGTCGGCAGCGAGCCTTTCCAGAGAGAGGACATGTTGCTCGGCGCTCTCCTGTGGACCTATGCTGTTCATAGTAAAAGGATAGCGCAAGCCGCGATCTATCGTAATAGATCGCGGAGTTTTTGACTTGCGTTAAATAGAATATGCGCTCTTAATAGATACAGTACACGTGCTATATTTCAGATTTTTAGATAAGTCATTGCCCTCAACTGAACTAGGCATTAAGGTGCAACGAATTGGTTGTTTAAACTTTGGGGCTCAAGTGGGGCCCCTATGTTCTTATATGGTGGGTAACGACGAGAATAAAATTTTATAATTATACTTAATCAATCTCTATGAATACAGGTACTTACAATTAATAAGTTTATAAGAACATAATGTGGTCAAACAACGAAAGAAAACATCTCTATTACCTTAGATATACATATATTGTAAAAAAAAACTATTATTCCACTTCTTACCTCGTCGTAGTTTTATACATGGCACCAAACGTTTTGCCCATATTTGTGAAAATTTGCCTCAAACATACTTTATCGAATTTTAAAGAACATTTTTAAGATCCATATCGAATGTTGTGTATCAATTTAAAAAAAAACACGGACACAAGCCTCATTTATATTGGTAAAAAAATATCGGGGCCCTTGAATTTGGGGCTCCAAATAATCCTCCATATTCTAGTTAGTGCATAGTTAGTATAGTTATTCTAGTTTATGCTTTATCATCGAAGAATCAAAGAATAAAGGCCTCAATAGTTACTATAATTGCTCAAGACTGAATGACCAGTTTTTTCGTTACGAATCATTTACAACTCAATTCCGGTTCTTTTTACTAGACTTTAATAGTTAATTCTAAGAAGTTTGTGTACAGAATTAATATTGTATACAATCGACCATTCACTACTATTAAATTAAATTATACTTTGCTGTTTAAGTGACGATTTAAAATAGTTCCTTTATATCTTTTTTTTTATAGTGGGGAAATCTTCTTAGATACCCCCGGCTCCCGGGGATGGAGCCGTGGTTATGTCGGATTTCTACCGACTAAAATCCCACTCTGTTCCATCGCGCTGCTTTGGACGGAACTGCGGGAACGGTTACGACTCTACCGCGTGTCCCGCCCAGCAGATGCCCCTTTCCAGGCCCACCACTAGAACGGTTCCTTTATATCTATTCTATACCAAGTCATAATATGCAATTTTGTGAATATTAATTATCTAAACTACTAGCTCGCTTTGCTCGTGTAAGAAATATTTGTACGACAATGTAAATAAATAGTAAGCCCCTGATTAATTTTTTATTGAACTTCTGTTTTTTTCCCCTTATAAAATTCAAATCCTACCCATAGGTTGCCTGGTAGAAATCGCTCAGTAGAGATAAGGCTGCCTTTTTGGCTTTACATTATATTGTCTTTTTCTTTTTGTTATATTGTCTGTTTTTATTTGGTGCTAAATAAAGTGTATTTATTATTATTATAATTCACAAGGGGTCGCCTGGTAGAGATCACTCTGAAGTGATAAGACCGCCCCATTAGACATATAAAGCTGTATGAGAATTTTTTGTTTCTTTTCCATTTTATAAAAGTATGTATAATAAAAGTGTTAAATAAAATAAATGATCAAAGATTTCTAGACTATTATTTTATATTTATATACTATATAATATATACTATTTATTTTCTTATATTGACCAAGACGCCATTAAACACAAATATATTGCTTTCACAAAGTAGTTTTCATTAAGGTAATTAAACACGATGTCACAGTTCTACTTATTAAATGTCACATTCAACCACCATAAAACTAAGTTGATAACTTAACTGTCATCCGGGTAACTTTCCAATGAAAATCACTTATCCAAGTTATCTTAAAGTTGCATTCTACAGCTTGTTTATTCGCTTAACGATAGAAATTAATCTTGAATTAGCATTTTTCCTCCATTTCTGTGTTTTGATTGTTGAATAGATAGTTGGAACTCGTGGCGTTGCTTGCGTTGAATGGTTTAAATCTATACTAATATTATAAAGCTGAAGAGTTTGTTTGTTTGTTTGTTTGAACGCACTAATCTCGGGAACTACTGGTCCGATTTGAAAAATTCTTTCGGTGTTAGATAGCCCATTTATCGAGGAAGGTTATAGGCTATATTTCATCACGCTACGGCCAACAGGAGTGGAGCCACGGGGGTGCAACCGCGCGGAGCAGCTAGTTTTACTATAAATGCAGTAATATTAGGCTGTAGTTTTACTATTTAAGAAATATAATGTATTGCGATTATTTACTCATTAAAGATTAAAATGAACACGGATAAGGTCTTGTGAACTCGGTTCTAATGAGAAAAAAATGATATCATTTAAATTTAAAATCGACTGGACTAAATAATAGCAGAAATGTTTTAAACGGTAATACTTATAATGTTTACTTTCGGAGAGCAGAGCTTACAGACGACAATATATTACATCTATATAAGGAAGTTCATCCTTACAATGTTAGTTTTAAAACGAAGAGAAGGCACCATTTTCTCGAACTCATAAAATAAAATGCATATCAAACTCAGAACAACTCCATATATTTATTACCATTTAACGGTGTGACATACAAACTTTTTACATAAAACTCCGGTTTTCTCACGAAATATATTATCTGTGCATATTCATAATTTACTCAAGGGCGTGCCAGATGCAGTTTGATAAAAAAATTAAACTTTCCACTACTTTTTAATATAATTTTATGAACTTTTCCTTTGTAGGTGGTATTTTGTATATCAAGTAGCGATAACCTTAGGGCTATTTATTTTTATTGCCTCTTTTATTGTACCTATATTACATACAGTAGGTATTATAAATATATGTAAACATGCTCGCTACATTGTAGAGAATTTAGAAGTATAATTTTTTGTATTAAAAGAGATTATTTTCTATCTAATTTAGACACATCCCATCCCTACTTAATATTATAAATGCGAAAGTAACTCTGTCTGTCTGTCTGTTACGCTTTCCCGCTTAAACCTCTTAACCGATTTTGATGAAATTTGTATCAGACAATCTTTAGACCCTGAGAAAGAACATAGGCTACCTTTTATCAAAACACCACGCGGGCGAAGCCGCGGGCGGAAGTATATAATATATGGTTTAGTGGTTATAATAATATGGTTTAAATTAAAATATTTTTAATTCTTACATCTGACATTTATCACCATGTCTTGTCCTATTTGATTATGTGATTTAGATAGCACACATGTGTTTGCATACACCTGTGTCCTATTAAATTGACCAGTTACCAGCCTATGTCTTAAGCTACTAATATCTATGTATATATACTAATACATATTATAAAGCAGAATAGTTTGTTTGTTTGTTTGAACGCGCTAATCTCAGGAACTACTGGTTCGATTTCCAAGTTATTTCGCGTGTTAGACAGCCCATTTATCGAGGAAGGCTATAGGCTATAATATATCATCACGCTAAGACCAACAGGAGTGGAGCAATGCGGGTAAAATCGCGGGGACCAGCTAGTGACTTATAAAAAGAAAGGTAATTGTTTGTTACTTAATTTTATTGAAAAACTACTTATCTACCAGATAATAAAAATTATTTTATAATTTGTAGATTAGTATTACAAACACTATCTTGAAATCAAACTTTTAGAAATGTAGAGTACATTCTAAAGTTATTTTAAACTATTGAAGGAATGTAACTGTCGATCTTTTTAAATTCACAAATGTATGAAATTATTAACACACACGGACACCAATAATAGTACAAAGTTTAAAAATAATTTTAAACAACACATTAAAAAAACCTGGTAGGTAAACATTACTAAATATAGTCACCCTGACAGTCATGTCATACTTTATGTATATTTTTAACGTTTCAATCGCTTTTTCCTACTACTACTAAATAGGTAAGTGACCGGTCGATATTTTTGTCAAAATAACTAACTTATAAGAAAACACGTGGTATACATTAAAAATTGTAAAGAAAACAAAAACCAAGTCACGTCTATTTTTAAAACAATTTTAGTTGCATTTAAAAATTTACTTTAAAAATCACTATCGAGTTTAGTATTAACGATAAGAGATAACCTAGATATTACATAAGCTTGATAAAAATATCTATAACAAGGAAACCTATCCCTTGTACTAAATTCGTTTCAAATAACTATTTCAGGGGCCGTATCACCTCTTATTTCCAGACAGATTACGCCCTGAATTGACTGGCAAAAATATTATCCCCAGCCATGGTTAATTATGGTATATGAATCTGCCAGTCAGTTCAATTCACGGCGTAAACTGACTGGGAAATAAGAGGTCATAACACGGGCCCTCGCGTTCTATAACATGGCGTACGTGCATACAAACGAGGTAACACCAAATATTAGCATTTAGATATTAAAAAGATGTAATCTTACAACAATTTCAGTAACCCGTACACTTCCGCTATATTTCGGTACAGATAACACAAATGGGACGATAGATAAGATATATACTTTAGTGATATCGTACGTTGTATACTTTCTACGGTTATCAGAACAAAATCAGTGTCAGATAGATAGACGGCGATACGAAATGATACCGCGTTGTATTATATCGAGACGGTGCAATTTTAATTTGCGAGTGCTTTATAATCTATTTATTATATAACTGAAACGTTTATTTATGCAATAAGATTTCTTCTAGAAGCACTTTTGAATTGTCAGATTAACTATTTACCAACGGTTCGGAAAGCAGTTGCTCTATGCAGAACCGTTTTCTTTACAATAACAATGTAAAATGTAATTTCTATATGAGAAACAGTTAAAATAACATAACAGCATAAACCTGAAAGTATTTCTTCCATGACGCCATCATATTCATATTTTCAAATTTCCCGCGCACAAATCCATCGACAATTTGTAAACTTTTTAAATTACGTGTGCATCTAGGAAACGCGGGAAGCGGCCAGACGCCAGAAATTCAACCAGACAGTACGATATTTCGCTAAATTTACCCTCGAGGTCGTTGTTTTCTAAAACATAATAGAAGCAATTACCTGTTATTTAGGTATTCACGTGGTATGCGCAACGTCATTATTTACTCTTGGAGAGTGTTTTCTGTACACAAGAAATTATTTTAAACGTTAGCAAATACTATTAGATAAAAACACTTCAATCATGATAAAAAGTACGTGTACAGAAACTTGATATATCTTTTGAATCTATTTATATACTAATTTTATTTTTAATCTGCATAAAGCGACCTTGTTACATTTATGAATGAAAAAAGCGGAATTAAATTGCGTAATGCCCCGTGAAAGTAATGCATGCAGGTCACACATATAATATATGCAAATTGCAACGCTCAGTTCTTTTCAATGGCAACCCAGTCACAAAATAGCTAACGATGTATGCGTACGTGACCAAGCATAGGTTGAAGTGACGTAGATTTTATTCAGTAATTTCGACATAATGTAAATTCAACAGATAAACTACTAGTTTTTTGTTTGTGATAACGTTTGTCTGTGGAACTTGTATTGCCGCTTTTGATATGATGAAAAAATGTATGCGAATTATAAATAAGTTTATCTCGATGGCAGATTTTATAATATAGTCATAATGCGATGATAATTACCTTGTTGAACCTAACGTTTTTTACGGATTAATGTGTGCAGATAAACTCTACAATCTGAATATTTTTATGAAAATTTATCGTAGTTAAAAAAAAAACTAAAACTCAAGCTTTCCTAAGGTAACCTCATAAAATTATAGTACTAATTTCTTTGATTGCGAGCAAAGTTTCAATTAAATCTATCCTTTTTAAATGGATCATAGAGTCTAACAAATATACAGGTGAAGCTTGCGTGATGAAAAGCAAGAAAAACTAATCGTAGTGCATTTCGATCTCTTATCAGTGCGTCATACAGCGTGAAAAATGATAACAATTACAGTGATAGTCACATAACTGCAAATGTCGTTGAACTGTCTCAGGGCCGAATTGTTAAAACTCTAACAAATAGATAGGACTGAGTAAATATTCATTGTAATTACGCGATTTAACGTTGACGGCACTGCGTTTGATGTTATGCTGTTTGCAAAATATTTTTATTCTATTAATAAATAAAAATTTCTAAGTATTTTAATTTTGACTCTATTCTTTTCATTGTGTCTTTTTAATCTATGAATAGTAGGTACTTAATTGGAAATAAATCCGAGATTGTTTGGCCATTCAAAATGCTTAAAATTAGGAAGAAGATAATGCTTAGTGTAACTCCTCAAATAACACAGAAAATATTTATTATAATTTATAACTATGTATTACGCCATTAGGTATTATGACTGGCTCTAACTGTATCGGATTAATCCAAGCAAATCAAATTAAAAGCGTTTCTGAAAGAAGATAAATAATAAATGTTTCAGTTTGAGTTCGAAAATGAAAAGATCACGTGGATCTCTAAGTGTCAAATTTTTATTTCAACAGAAGAGAAATCTTCAATCTAGGTGACGGGGTAATTAACCTCAAATAGGCCTTAGTGCTTATTTTTAGTATATTTATTTGTTATTTTTAAATATCTTAGGGCCGATTTTTCAATCCTTGGTTAAAATTTATCATTCCAATAAAGTATTACACGATCATTTTAAAATGTCACCTGTAAAATGTCAAATACGGACAATTAGAATACATTTTTGAAATGGTAGTTTAATACGTTATTCGATGAATAAGTTTTAACCAACGATTGAAAAATCAGCCCTTAAAGTACTAACACGTTAAGTATTAGTAACACTATGAAATGAAATCCCCTATTTTGATCTAGAATCTATATCTATACTAATATTATAAATAGGAAACCTTTGTATTTTTGTATGTTTGTATTGAATAGGCTCAAAACTACTGGACCGATTTCAAAATTTCTCTTACCATTTCTTCCGAATCCGTATAGGCTATATTTTATGTACCACGTACCATATGTACCACGGACGAAGCCGGGGCGGACCGCTAGTACAATATAAAGTAGATCAGATTAATTAGAATAGAGAAAGAAATATTGATTTAATTATTTCCCTTTAAAACAAAATATGAAGAAAAAATAGTCAAGTTCATTTAATGTATGTCACATGTATAGATATACACATACATACAGTACAGTAACTAATATAAAATGTAAATTTATTTCGAAAGATAGCCTAGTCATTATACATATTTTATTACTATTTTACTATGGCAAGCATGCAACTTATTTATTTGGCATGGCAACTACGGTATAACCTATATTGTCTATTTGCTCGTTTGTTTCGATAAAATAACTTTGATTAATTTAATCTTTTGCCATTAAAAAGCTATTAATTATTCTTAATACGCAACACAATATTTTGTTTTGTTAGTAGATACTTTTTTATAATTCCAATATTACTCCCATTTCTAGTTGAAAATATGAACCAAAATATGTTCAAAATATGGCAATAATATCTCTAGGTGCTCTTAGGATTTTTCCCAGATGATCTTTTAAGAC
This sequence comes from Colias eurytheme, assembly GCF_061535395.1. Taxonomy (NCBI): domain Eukaryota; kingdom Metazoa; phylum Arthropoda; class Insecta; order Lepidoptera; family Pieridae; genus Colias; species Colias eurytheme. The sequence continues at coordinate 1,728,390 of NC_142999.1, read as the reverse complement.
ATTAGACCTTATATTTTCCAAGAGACAAACTGTAGAATATGATATACCTTCTTTGACATTTTTCGAGAAGATTAATTATTGTCATTTTTATGGCAACTAAACTTGCATAAGACATAGATACGTACAACGTAAGTAACGTACTTGAAAGTCTAAATTAATGCGATTATAGAGTTAACAATCGGTTATTAGTTTTTTCATATCGTTATATTGAAATACCAATTACGAATCCCGATTTTGGCAATCGATAAACGGGAATTCTGTAAATGGCACGGAATGGCTTGCCTTAAATATTTACTGTGAAGGGAGAAAAAATTGACGAAGTAATCCGTCTAATTGACAATTTATTTTGAAGACAATTTATTAATTACTAGGTAGCGGTTTTACCCGTATGGCTCCGCTCCTGTTGGTCTTAGCGTGATGATATATTATAGCCTATTGCCTTCCTGGATAAATGGGTTATCGAACACCAAGAGAATTTTTCAAATCGGACCAGTAGTTCCTGAGATTAGCGCGTTCAAACCAACAAACAAATAAACTCTTCGGCGTTATAATATTAGTATATATTTAACCTTCGTTTTCGCTTGCTAAGTGAATTTGGAAATCACCAGAAATCACGAACAGGGGGGTTAGTGGTTACCATGATGTCTTAAAGCCGCATTCATTCCAATGTGGAAAAAATATAGGTCGTCTAGACTCTAGCGCCATCACTTTCACACACTGGAAATAATACTGCTTTAAGACAACATGGTAACAAAACTGTAAGCCAAACTGGCTATAAATTAATCATACTATGAGTCTGATAGAGCTATATTTTTTATGTAGTTTGGTAGAGCTATACTTTTTAATAACTAATAAATTCTAAATACTTTCCTACCATTAAAATATAAAAAAATAATAATATATTAGATTTGATTTCATTAGGCGCAGTTCCCCAGAGAGAGACATGTACTCTTCCTGCAGACATGGGATATTAGCAACTTCCCTACTGATATTTTTGTTCAAAAAACAAGAAACAAAACTCCAATCATTAAAAATTATGACTCGAAATTATATTTAAATGTCTTTCAAGCGAAACATCGTGTAGTTAATTAAGAAATCAATGTTGGTTTTTGTCGGTATGAAAATATTTTCTGAGAATCGGTTTTATGTGAAATTTCTCTTAAAGTTTGGGATTTATGGTAATAACTTGTTTATTTGACCTTCAATAAAAGAAATATACTTAGGTATTAATTACATATGTTTACATTTAGTAAAGCGTACATCTATATAAATATGTATATCTCTATAATATAAAAATGAATCCCAAAATGTGTTGGTAAGCGCATAACTTGAGAACGGCTGAACCGATTTCGTTAATTCTTTTTTTATTATATTCCTTGAAGTACGAGGATAGTTCTTACGTAGAGAAAACGTAAATATGTACCACGGGCGAAGCCGGGGCGGACTGCTTGTATAATATAAAAATGAATCACAAAATGTGTTTTAAGCGTATAACTCGAGAACGGCTGAACCGTTTTCGTTAATTATATTTAATAACATTCCTTGAAGTACGAGGATGGTTCTTATGGAGAGAAAACGTTAAAATGTACCACGGGTGAAACAGGGGCGGACCGCTAGTTTCTTATAATTTTCATCGTATTTATGACGTTTTATAAAAATATCTTCAAGTCTACAGAAGAATAACTATATTATTGACAAAGACATATAATATCTCTAGTCTTATTTCAGTTTATGGGTATAACCGCGAAAAATTGTACCGTTACATTCATGACATCATAACAAACGTTACATACATGACTGAATGTTACTTACATGACCATTATAAAGCTTAGTACATATATCAGTTATCTTTTCTTCCTAGCATTAAAAAGTTAACGTCGACACGGTGTCTTACACTCACACGACAGGAAAAAATGGAGATATAGGTAGGTAAAACCAATTCATATCATAAAATAATGAATTAAAACAAAAAGATGCATAAATCAAAATTGTATTGAAAAAAATTGATATTTTTTCCGCTTTTTATTCCTTTCTGCATTTTTCGTTTGTAGTTCTTTATATTTCTCGGGATTTTGAACTTGTAACTTCTCTCGATATTTTTTTTGCCTTTCGGCATTCGTCAACGCCATCTGTAATTTAAAACATATTAAGGTAATGGAAAACTATAGATAAAGACCAATCCAATGATATCTTGCACATCAAAATCCGTTCAGCCGTTTAGATTTGAAAATATTATCGTCCTTTTTTCGCGCAATTTTTTAATAGACCTATGTGTTCTAAGCCTAACAATATGTCATGACTGTAACGTAACACATTTCGTTACACATCGTTACAATCATGACAAAAAATGCGGGCGACATAACCTTAAATTAAAATTACTACTCGATTGTGAATGCTAAGAACCACGAAGTAGTCTGATTCTTTAGTTTTATAGTAAACCTACGTAAAGATTTATAATAATAAGACAGAATATATATACTTACCTCGCAATCAAACACTTTAAATACCCTTTTTTCGAGCGACAAATCTCACATCAACACAAAACACCATTTCTCTCAAAGAAAAAATGGCTGCTTTTGTTTTTTAAATGTTGCCAGCATGCCAAATAGTGTTGCCACTCAACAAAATAAGAGAAGGATTCTGATAATTCTTATAGTATGGCAGTTAGAGACGTTACATACGTGACGTTACACACGTATAAAAAAAGTGGACAGTTTTTTAAATAATAATAAAAAATCGATTAAGGCCTTGTGCATTAAAAGATTTTTATGTACATGTTGAATAAGAACCGAATAACTTAAATTTTTCATAAAAATGCGAGTCAGTCATACCATTTCGTAGGGGTTATCAGTTTTTGTCACAAGGGTGTTAGGTGGACAAATATTTTTTATATGGACAGAAAAGTGGAGCCAGTAAAAAAAATATAAAATAAAATATTTCTGCAAGAGATAGATTGAGTTTTATGAAATAATCTAAAAGAACACAAGCATACCTTTTATTACATATCTAACAAAACACTTGTTGTCAAAAAACGTTGATGCCATATGAGAAATAAAATGGGAACATTGAAAAAATAATTCATGTACAATTTTTCGCGGTTTTACCCGTATACCTATCCATTTATATTGCCCTGATAATTCACAAAATTGGTCCAATCATTCAGAAAATGATATCAAATAGACGCAGAAACTACCAATTATAATATGTAGAGACACCTATTTCTACAATTGGCATAACTACATTAATTATTATAATTTCACAAGAACATTGGCATAAATATCACAAGGTAGCACTGTTAATGTTAAAAAAATAAAATCAGACCTTAGGTACTTACTCCTCAAAAATATACTCACCAAAAAAATAAAATAAAAAAGCTAATTTTTTTAATTAAAAATTGTTCAACTCGTGAAATTATTATACTATCATTGATCCTTGATAAGTGTACAAAGTTTGAATTAAATCTGTCCGTTTAAAGTGGGTCAAAATGTAAAAGAGTCGGTCACATACAAACATAGGTGAATCTTAAGCGTGTTACCGCCTCCTTGGTGGTTGACGCGTGAGCGTAGCACCGAGGGGTCCTGGGTTCGTTTCCCGGTGGAGACGAAGAAAAAAAAATGTCTCGGTCTGGCAGGACACAGAAGGCTGATCACCTACTTGTCCCTAAAGAAAAGCGATCAGTGAAACAGATGTATAATGCATCTGCCCCTTACCCCACTAAGGACAAGGGACTTCACTTTTTGAAGCGTGTTAAAAGACCTTACATAACATCGTTTATACATATTATGTATTCGAATAACTGACGTTATCGTCTTTTGAAAGTAAAATGAAAGACAATGAGTTATTAACAAGTGTTAAATGGTATCCTTTAGAGAAAGCGATACAATTGTGCCTTGTGTTTTATTACGACTGTGTTAAAATATTCCTAAGTTCATGTTTGATGTCAAGTTGCAAAGCCGATTATGGGATCGGAAAATACTAACGTAAATTGAAATATATTAAAATTCTAAGACGTGTCTCTATAAGAATATCCTGTCATAAAGTACATACCTACAATATTTGGACAATTACTTTAATCAGAAGAATAACGCTTATATGTATATAATTTTTAAGCAGTCAAATTTTAGTCATAAAATACTAAATCTAATTAAAAACCACAATGAAAGAATAAACGAGCAGCCTACATAAACCTATATGTATTTAAAGTACACACAAAATAGCTCTGCTTAAAACCTATTAAAAAAAGTAACTGTTATAATTTGTTAAATCAAAGCGACTCTACCTTGAAAAAAGTTCAGTGAAAACGCTCTATATTATTTTTTAAGCCCTTTAGAACAACAAATATGAAATTGTTTTTATAAAATAGTATTTAAAAATCAATACGAATAAGGAAAATGTCTTCATCGGCTTAACATAAGCCTATAATAAAATATGCACATTTCTAAGGCCATATTAAAATTAAATCTAATGTGCTTAACGAATTCTACCGTGAAAACTGTATTGCACATAAAATTGTACAGTTACTTCTGTTATTATAAAAAATAATAAAATAAAAATATTAAAACTATAATAAATATCATATTTTATGAACCTTGTGAAATGGATAGAGTTATTAAAGTAAACATAAAACAATTTTGTAGAGAACGTGCAGTTAAATATTCTAAAGTTTTATGCCGAATGAATTTGCCTTTGAAATCTTGAAAGTGAAAGTAATTGACTTAACGGAATAAACCGTATTTTATCACTTACGTTGGGATATATCTATATGCTCAATATATTAGATATATTAGGTTAATATGCCTATCGCAATACAAAAATCACGACACCAACTACGCTTTTTTCTTGGTCATTTAAATTGCCATACATATTTCCACTTATTTATTCTTCAAACATCGTAGGTATTGTTTAAAAAATTATTTACGAAATTTTCACTCTACCTCTTTAACTCTAGATACATCTTTAATGTAATCACAAACAATAATCTATGAAATATACTCGTTAGACTTATTATATGACCCTCATAAAATAAATGATGAATAGGCGTTGATAAGGAAAATATACGACGATAACATAATTTGCAGAAACCATTACGTAGGTCAAGATCTCAAGAAACGAATTCAATACGAAAGTTCCTACAGAAGAAAAATAAATCCACTTATGTCATGCGTAACGCATAGGCCAACGTCTAATTTTAACTGACAAATTAGAACATAGCAAAACAGACTGTATTATATGCACGCAAAACCGAAAATAGCATCTTCGAATTGACATTAACATTAGCCGATGACCGGCGAGTAATTAATTAAGAATAATGAGCCAAAACTTACGTATATCGCTGAGGTTGGAGCCACGAGGTTAGATGCACTTTCGAAATACCGTTCACACTAGATATTTTTCAAAACCGCGTTCACCAATAGGTAGCGTGTCACTTTCCTACCGTTTCCACCTGGATCGGATCACTTGTGGTTATTGTAATTCTAACTCAGAACTAAACACTGATACAGTACACTGCTGTAAAACATCACATCGGGAAGGTAATAGATATTAGTAGCGTTTCCCTGAGAGCTGCAAATAAAGCACAAATGTACACCACTGACACCACCACAAAATGTCACAGAGTAAAGCCACAGAGCGATTCGGATCGAGGCCAATAAAATAACTAAGTAAATATCTCGAATGACAGAAAATTTGAAGAATCTACAGAGCACGCGATAACGCTCAAAGGCCCTCAAATATTTGCCCAAATAATTAATCTTTAGAATGGTGAGATTTAGGCACGACTCCGGCGCACAAGTGGTTATCGGCGCGCGAAAGGAAATTTTGTTAAACAATTATCTGATTACTGTTGTCAAGCGAATTGCAAAGGAACTTTTTTCGGCGAAACTTTTTGCTTGTAGTGTTTCGTAAGCGGCCACCGGGTACGAGTCGTTAAACTGAAATCGGTCCAAATCAGCTTTAGCGTGCCGTTCGCCGCGTGGAAACGGAACATCTAGAGCTAACACACGAAATTTCCACCGCACAAAACACATTTCCACGCGGCCTGCATTGTTATGCAACTGCAGAAAACCCGGAGCGTCGCCGAAAGGTCCGCGTCCAACTTGGGAAAACTGCCGGAAAAACTCTAACCTCAAAAGTTGGTCGAGCTAAAACTTTTGGCGCACTGTGGTGTTTTTTGCTCTGTGATATTTTGTGAACGTTTGCACTAGTTAGGTTACCGGAGCGGTTTATCGGGTGCGTTTTCGGTTGCGCGCTGTCGCGTGCCGTAGCGGCATGACATGACCGGCCCGAACGAAGTCTCGCGCGGCACTGACTATCTGAGGCCAGTCTACAATCACACCTAGCTCCCATTCCCGATACAGTCTTGGAGACTTCAAAAGCTCGCTCGCGTTTAGCGCGAAGTGCCGAATAGTTAAGACTTCCTGAACTTTGCATTTTTTCTTCACGCAGCGCGCCCATTTCTCGCTGTCTCTATCAAAATTGTACGATTCATTTTCAACATTTTAAATGATCGCTCTCATTAATAATATCTAGTTTGGTGTCCAAATTAAAGATTATTCAACATAGTAATAATGAAGATGGATGCGTCAACATTTTAACAAATTAATATTTTTAGTGTCTCTACATAATGATGGGAAAATATCAAAATAAGAATTCGAGCCAAGAATTTAAAAAACAGATGTGATTTCATTAATTTATAATCTGATTAATATATTATATCCAGTTTTATATAAAATATTACGATATATTAAATGTAGAGATGTAGAGACGCATATTAATATGTCATCGTTAAATTTCGTTTAAAAAGTCATTAACAAGATTAAAACACATGAATTTAATCGTGATTTTATTACAGACATATTTATTACATGATAAGTAGTAAATATTTACATTAGTCTAATAATCAACACAAAAAAAATGTTTCATAAGTCATGGCTCATATTTATAAAATTAATTAATTATATCTCAAGTAAATAATATTTAATTATAGGTACTGTATTACACATTATTATATATTGTTCTATGTACAAGACCTGAAAACCAGCGAAATTGTGCGTGTTATATCAAAATCTATTAGAGAACAATTAATTGCCTTTAAAATTGCTCTACCGATTTACAAAACCATAATATTATAGTTTTTATATTATTTTTTTTTCATCATTTGAATTTTAATTTAAATTAATGTCATATACTTAGATTTTGATCCTTTATCTTTTTATGTCTATCTACTATAAGTTTTGATTTATAGCGATTCAGCGATACTAAAATCTTGTTCCATAACAATAAATTTTAACTAAAAAATTGAAAAAAAAAAATCATAACTCTGTATAAATAATGAACGGACACAATAATAATTTTAAATGTATGTATGTATGTACGCTCCAATTCACGGTTTCTCTTACATTGTAGCATGTCCTTCCCCGTATGTAAACTTCGTCCTTGTCAACGATCGATCCAGTTTTTTATATGTTTTTATATTTACAAAACATACACACGAAATAAACATATTATATATGCAGTTTAAATTCCTTTGAATTATTAGACTGGAATATATTTTAAAATTATTAAATTTTTTTGTTGATGCTGATTTTATGTATAAATTTTAGGTTTTCAAGTATGACTTTATTAATCTCAATTCCATAATACTCGGGTACCATCATAAGGACGGTAACCGGTCCTTTGGAAGGCTTACGTGTGGACACGGATCCAACACGAATAGGCCCTTTCGAGAACTTTACTGTCCCACGAGGACACCAGCCGCAGCCTGTCCATGATTGCACTATAGATATACAGCCTTGGGCAGTCCGCGGCTGATGTAGGACCATTTCGAGATAATTACCTTATTAATATTATTGTACCTAATTCTCTATCTACCAATTAATTTCAATAGACACAAAAAATGAAGACAAAAATTGGTGAAACTCTGACAAAAATAACTTCTTTTACTTCAGGCAATTATAACTTTTTTTAAGGGATTACGATGCACTTAGGGTCAAGAACGTGTCTGCAATGACAAACCGTTCAAACTGAGTGTGGAAAACCTTCTTGGAAAAACAAGTGACGAATCAACAGGACAATCAGACATGTTCAAATTAAAAATATTCAGATTTTTTCCTACTTTTTTTTAAATAGATAGAGTGATTCAAGGTTTTAGCTTATAATCTATTAGGTTTTAGATAAAGCGGGCGAAGCCGCGGGCGGTAAGCTAATTTTATATAAACCACGCAGGCGAAACTGCGGGAAATAACTTATATCATAAAATCTGTCATAAAAAAAACGCTTTCGCATTTATAAAATTAGTAAGAATAAGCACGAGGAAATTAGGATTATTTATAGTAGCTAATAAAATATTTATTTTATATTTATTTTTAACACTTTACTATGCTAGTTAATAATACAAATTACTTAAAACTAAAACATACCTAGACTAGCACAGAGGGGGGCCTTATCACTAAAGAGTGATCTCTTCCAGGCAACCCACTGTGCTTGCACAAACAAATATTGCTTATGATCATATCATAATATGTAGGTATAAAGCATCAATCTATACTAATATTATAAAGCTGAAGAGTTTGTTTGTTTGAGCGCTAATCTCGAGAAGTACTGGTCCGATATGAAAAATTATTTCGGTGTTAGATAGCCCATTTATCGAGAAAGGCTATAGGCTATACATCATCACGCTATGACCAACAGGAGCAGAGCATTGCGGGTAAAACCGCGGGGCACAGCTAGTAAAATAATAAAGCGTAAGAATGTTTTTAGTTTTTTGAAACTACATAATATTATATTAATAATTATTACTTTTCTCTCTATCGTTAGCTCTATACATTAGTTTCCCACGTCTTGAAAACACTTCATCATTTTGCTTTTGATTAATTTATAGACTGATAAACGACCTCAACATTGATTACAAATCAAAAACGTATTCACAAAATAAAACGTCTAGTATTCAATATAATTAGAATATATTTAATTTTCTTTACGTTCAATAACAGAAAAAATTAAACGAATTAACTGAACGGAATAAAAACCTTCAACTACAACTTAAGCTGCATAATAATATATGTAGTATATAGTAAACAATAATATAGTATAATGAGCGGACCGCTAGGGTCCGCCCCGGCTTTGCCCGTGGCACATATTTACGTTTTCTCTACATAAGAACCATCCTCGTACTTCATTTTTCGAATTATCGAAATCGGTCCACCCGTTCACGCGTGATGCCGTGACCAAGGAAAACGGGTTTCATTTTTATATGTATAGACAATGTATACAGCTTACTATATATGTACTAGCCATTTACCTGTCTTCACTCGGCTGAAATGGGATAAAAATCAATGTATCGACTCTGACACTGTCAACTTTAAACTTTAAAATAGTTCGCTTAGTTTCTCGAATTAAGTCGGTCCAGATAAACGTAGATAACATAAAACATCAAGTCCTTGAAGACAGAAAGAAAATGACTACGAACATGATTGACGACTAGGAACATGATTTAAAAGAGCAACTATGGAGTTTCTTGCCGATTCTTCTCCATAGATACTGCTTTCCGAATCGGTGGTAAATGTTAAAAATACTTATGTAATGACGATTCGAAAGTGCTACTAAATAGTAGTCTAATTGAATAAATGAATGTTTGAGTTTGAAAAAGTATTTAACTTCCCCAGTTAAAACACCATAATATAAGTAGGTAACAATAAACAAACGGGGTCGGTGGCTAGCTACGAGTTTACTAAACGAAATTAAAACAATAGGAAGTTAGTGCATAAAACGAAAGCAAAACCCTATAATATGCCAAGCAATATCTCAGCTATAAAAGCCAGCGTAACCCATAGCAACCGCGGAACATAACTCCATGTAATGCTGTCAAAAAAGTGGGCACGTGCCTCGCTTCCCAAAAGCGTCAGCCTATAAGGGCAGCGAATGTCAGGAGTTATATATGGTTCAGGAATCTTGTTGACGGAGCTGCCTCGAACTTCAATTAACGACGACTTTAGACCAATGATATAAAAAACGGGGTAGATAGACTAATACAACATTCAAAAACGGCACACTAACGCACACACGATTGGACGTCGAAGTAAAATGTCATGATTCTATCGTGATCGAAAAGGGGAAAAAAATTCTAGCTAATTAGCCATTTTATAAAGTTGCCGGAAAGCTTTCAACCTACTTACACTTTTCCACTTCTAATAACATTGCATTAGATTTTATGTGAAGTTTCTAAGTTCTGTATTTTGTTTACAAGCTGTCTAGTTTTGTCCTAGGTTCATGTATTATAAAAAGAATAGAGCGCTCAAGGGTCACGTAAATAACAAACTATGAAAGAATTTTGAAATGAATCCTGTAGCTCCCGAGATTGGCGCGTGCAAACATATTCTTTAGCTTTTTTTTGTTACTATAGATTGTAGAATATTATCCTGTGTTGGTTTGTACATATTTTTATCCACACCGCTTGTCCCGGCTTCACACAGGTAGAGCCGGGATAAAAAGTCTAAGTTACTTGAAATGTATATTTTTTAATAGTAATATATTTTTTTTAAATCAATGCTATAATTTTTTAGTTAAATTGTAACTCAACTCAACCAAATAAACCAAAAATATATTTTTTCTTTATTACATAGAAGATGGATGAGTAAATATGAAGGCATCATTCAAAGATAAGATATCACAGATTTTGATGGGATTTTTTTAATGGATAGTGTTTCTCGAGGAAGGTTTTAGTACTTGTATAATTTATTGACTTTATACCTAAGTAACTAACTTCCGCCCGCGACCACGGCCGCGGCGTCGACCTTCGTCCGCTTTGTCTAAAATCTCATAAGTTATATTATGCTAATGCTAAAGCCTTCCTCGAGAACCTGGATAAGTCCAAAAATCAATTAAATAACGTAGATACTTGATAATCATAGTTATACATACATTATTATAGAAGACAATTAAATTTCAATCAGACCTTCAAAAACATAGTTCATCGAACAATATTTTTGCAAGTCACTAACCCCGCTGTTTTACATTTGATTCAATTTAAATAATTAGCCTACTTGTATTTATTATTTGACTACCTATATGATCACAATACATAGTATAAAATATATATGCATAGTATAAAACAAAGTCGCTTTCTCTGTCCCTATATCCTTATGTAGGTATGCTTAAATCTTTAAAACTACGGAGTAGGTACGCAACGGATTTTGATGCGGTTTTTTTTTAATAGATATCTAGTGTTTCTCGAGGAAGGTTTTAGTACTAATATAGTATTATAATATTATCTGTGGTTTTAGCCTATAATTTATTAGGCATTACAACCTAATAAATTATAATATTATGTACCTATACAAAAAACTTTCTCGACTATTAAGAAAATCGCATCAAAATCTGTTGTGTAATTTTAAAGATTTTAACAAACGATATTAGTGTTAAAGTGATAGATACTATAAATTATAATTTAACTCAAACATTTATTTATTCAACTGGGAGAGACACAACATATTTGTTGTATCTAAAGGTTGTAAAGGTTTACGCTATTTGACGCGCCCACGTCGTCGCCCCGTCGATTACCGACGTATACACGTACCTACATACACCAAAATAGTAATTTTTACAATTGTATTATTAGTAATTTTTACAATTATATTTACAATTGTCTGTCTATCTGTTTGTTCCGGCTAATCTCTGGAACAGCTGGAACGATTTTGATGTGACTTTGACTGACATATAGATGACGTTATAAGGAGTAACTGTGGCTATTTTTTATAATTCAAGGTTAAACCGCGGGATGCAGCTAGTATTAAATTATTTTTTTTAATAAAACCTCCTGTAACAAGAGAAATATGCATGTAAATTTAACATACAGATATTTGTAATACAAGTACCTACATATCATCACTACATAGTATTTATACTATGTAGTGATGATATGTCGCTTTCTTTGTCCCTATTTCCCTATGTCCCTTTGTATGCTTAAATCTTTAAAACTACGCTACGGATTTTCATGCGGTTTTTTTTAATAGATAGAGTGATTCAAGAGGAAGGTTTTAGTATATAATTTATTAGGTTTTAGACAAAGCGGGCGAAGCCGCGGGCGGTAAGCTAGTTAAGTATAAATGAATATAGTATCGATTAAAATTGCAGGGTGTCATAATTCTTAATAATATAACATAAGAATTTTTAATGTAGATCTTCAAACATTATTTTTCACTATATCTGGAACATCGGTATAATACAACTTAATATCGAGCAGTAGTAAAACAGGCTTTAAAAGCTTCGATACGCTAACGCCATCTGGTAAGAACACAGGTAAGAAGTAGCAAATTTATAATATTTAAAATTGAAAATCTTTTAACTTGTGGCTTATAACATTACTTTATTATAGGTATTCTTAGTTTTACTTTTAAATTATTATATGTATGTTAGTCTGTAAGATTATTTATTATAGTTATTTATTCTATGGGTCTGTACAATTTATTGTCTATTACCTGAATTAAATATAATAAATAAATAAAAAATTACACCTTTTTTGGTACGTGGGAGTTACGGTTAGCAATGAACATATTATTACCACAGAATAATAACTAGTACTAGTAGTATATTATTATTAGTCTGTGGTACTAGTATTACCTTAGTATTACCATAGGTATTACCTACTTATTATTTTGAAATGGTTTCTCGTGGACATGTTGGAGTTATATTAATTATTTGTCTTCGCTTTTTACGTTATTGCTGTTTAAAAAAATGAAAAACAGAAATAGTGGAGCAGAGGCGATCAATACCAATTTAATTAACAATTATTAGAATAATTCAAATCCCGTCATTATAGCGCCATCTCGATTAATTATTATAAATTAATTATGTCGTAGTTGACGTATATTTGTACAGATGTCGCTATAATACACGTACAAATTATTACAAATTATGAATATTTGAGAATGAGTTATTGCTTATTTTTATTTAAATTTTAACTTAGTATTATCATGAACTATTACCTAGAAAGCATTCATAATTATTAATTACGTTCTACTTCTATCAGGGGAGGACACCTCGAACCGTAGACAGAGATACCAAGTTGGTTTCTCTCTCTACGCCTCGAACAAACTGACAGTCATTAAAGAAAGCGACGCCATCTATACTTTGGTTAATAAAAACTTATTTCTATTAGTTATATTAAAACACCAATAGATGGCACTATACTTTTCAAAGTGATTGCAAATTGTTTATAGATCATATTAAAAAAAAGGCAAGGTATTCTTTAAACATTGTTTAATTCTAATAGATCGAATACATAGCTTACCTTTTTTTCAAATTCCATTTATTTACTTTGATTAATATCATAATATGGTATCAAATACACTAGCAACATTCTAAAAGCTTCTCAGTGTTGTTAGTAATGATCTGAGGTAATGATAAATAATAATAGTTAAAAAAAACTATAAAACACGCTTTTTATAGAAAACCGAACTAAAAAATAGAAAATTTTATCAAATTAGTGTATTGTCATCGGTCCTCAATAAATCTACAAAGTTTGAACGAAATCTGGCCGTTTAAAGTGGGTCAAAATCGCGCCCAAAGAAGTCGGTTACAAACAAACAAACATACAGGTGAAGCTAATATAAAGCGTGTAAAAACAACAAAGTACTAAAAAAGTAAGGTTTTTCAACAGTAAAAGTTTATTCAGAATTAGATTCTAGAACAATAATTATCACCGATTTATATTTCAGTATCTTAAATAGCTATAATTCAGGTAAATATTATAGATAAAAAATACTGTGTCTGACTAAATCTATATAGAAACCATTTTATTAATTTCTTAGGTGGTCTGTGTACGTGGTTGATACTCTTTTACTTCTATAATCTGTGGCATTTTGCAGCTCAGCTATACATTATTCCTCTATGTTTGCAGCTTAGCAAATTATAATTTTAACGGTGTTCTTTTGTGATAAATATTAAATATAAATTTTTTTATTTAATCATTTAGAACGCTTCCTAGTATCTCTTAATATGTGCTATCGGTAACGATAAATTAAATTCAAAAGTTACTTCGGATTGCCGCTTTGTTTGTAAGTACGGCACGATATCGTTAACTTATGTTTAAGCGTATATTACCTAATCTTGCCGTATTGATATCTAATAATTCGAAATCTCGATTCATTAGTGTATCTAAACAATATTTTAAACAAATCGAAATGACTAAGGTTGGTATTTTTAAGTTTGTAAAGAATTTTGCTTGTAAATTTTGAGGTTATAAAAAGCAGTATGATAAACAATAATTATTGACGATTGCAGGGATTAGTGTTACACCAGAATACAAGGTTGTGGTTAACGATATATTATCCTTTTATGTATTATCAATTTCATGGTGTTTTCAATCCAACAAAATATAAATAACAACTTCGTTCTCAATTCCCGCTTTATGTTGACAGACCTGCCAGCTTTATTTATTTCAATTACGAAAATCGTAGTATTCATATCATTTAATTAAAACCTTAATCAGGTTAAAAGGTTTAGGTTATTTATTATTATATATAAACATTATTTCTAGGTAAATAATAGAAAATTTGTATTTAAAAGTAGTCTATACTAATATTATAAAAAGGAAAGGTTTGTAATTATGTATGGTTTTCACGCATAAACTACTGGACCGATTTTGATGAAATTTGGCACAGACAATCTTTAGACCCTGTGAAAGAACATAGGCTACCTTTTATTGCGAAATATGTACCACGGGCGAAGCTGGGGTGGACCGCTAGTTATTAATAAGATCTTTCATTCATCAGATCGGAACACACGATGGAGTATTCCACTGTGATGAAGTCCTAGCCTGCTTTATGCTGCAACGCCTCCCAGAATACAAAGATGCGGAAATCATCAGAACAAGGGAAATTGAGAAGCTCAATGCTTGTGACATAGTAGTTGATGTTGGTGCGGTATTCGACCATAACAAGAAGCGATATGATCACCATCAAAGGGAATTTAATGAGACACTGAGCAGCTTGAAACCTGAATTGGGTGATAAATATAATATTAAGTAAGTTATTTATGTTTCTTGATTATGACCGCCTCCTTGGTACAGTGGTTGACGCGTTAGCGTAGAAACGAGGGGTCCTGGGTTCGATTCCTGGAGGAGACGAAGAAAAAAAAAATGTCTTAGTCTGGCAGGACACAGAAGGCTGATCACCTACTTGTCCCTAAAGAAAATCGACCAGTGAAACAGATGTATGAATAATGCATCTGCCCCTTACCCCACAACGGGGACACGGGACTTCACTTATTTATGTTTCTTATAGTTTTTAATTCATGTCAGGAAAGAGCAAAATGTCTTGCCATCTGTACTTATATCTGTTTAAACGGTAGGAATGATTTGCATAGCCATGTCATATGTAAAATGTTTAATAGCATCTGATATGATTGAACAGTTGATTATAAAAAAAATATAATAATTTTTTTTTCAAAGGGTGGCCATTTTGTTTAAGCACAATTCTGCCAATGTCACATTGGGAAGATAATACATGATTGAGGAAATAACATTAATAAATTGACAACAATCAAATCGCACATATACCTAAAACAAAGAGAGACAATCACAATATATAAAATTAGTACTGTTATTTAGGACAGATAATAAATAAAACATCTAATATACTTAATTATAGTATTAAATATATTTTTGTTCAAGGTCCAATTTCAATCCATTTTAGGGTAATTGATTAAATTTCTGATAAAGAAATAAGGTGATCAAGTTTTTAAATCCTACATAAAGTCTTATACAAATCATAAATTTATAAAGTTTTTTTCTATTGTTATCATTACATATACTGCAAATATTTCAATAAGTGGCATCTTATTATTTTACTAGCTTTCCGCCCGCGCTTCGCCCGCTTTGTCTAAAACCTAATAAATTATATACTAAAACCTTCCTCTTGAATCACTATCTATTACAAAAAACCGCATCAAAATCCGTTGCGTAGTTTTAAAGATTTAAGCATACATAGGGACATAGGGACAGAAAAAACGACTTTGTTTTGTACTATGTAGTGATGATGCCACACACATTAACTATTTTATTCTCAGGTTAAGCTCAGCTGGGCTCATCTACGCATTTTACGGTGAGAGAGTTATACAAACGCTCGCACCAAAAGAACATCCTTTACAATCTGATGACCTAAAACTGATATTTAAAAAAGTTTACGAAAACTTCATTGAAGAAATGGATGCTATTGATAATGGTGTGCCCATGACTGATAAGGAGCCTAGATATAAAATACGCACGCACTTAAGCGCAAGAGTCAGCAGATTGAACCCTGAATGGAACTCCTCACAGACAATAAGCACCAATGAAATATTCGAAAAAGCCATGAAGCTAGTGAGCGAGGAATTTATATACACAGTGAATTATTTCATATCAGTCTGGCTGCCAGCTAGAGATTACGTGAAAAACTCGTTAGAGGATCGTTTCGAAGTGCACAAGTCGGGTAAAATCTTGGAATTTAAGGAACGGTTTCCATGGAAAGAGCATTTGTTTGATTTGGAAGAGGAAATGGGTGTATCGCAAGAGATTATGTATGTGTTGTTTAACGACAAGCCGAAGTCCTGGAGGGTGCAAGCAGTACCTATGAATCCTGGCAGCTTTGTTACTAGGTAATAATTTTTGAAGTGAAAACTTCTTTAGCGGCGTTGAGCACTTTTTCTGTAATGGGTATAAAATCTTAAACTCGCGTCAGGACACGTGACCTGATCGAAAAAGCGTAAGACGGATACCATTCCAAAATATCAAACGTGCTCAATGTTAATAATCAAGTTTTCACTTCTGCCAGCACTCCCGGAGTGCAACCTGTCTTTTTTTTACTGTTATCAATGAATAATTGCTTAAGAAGTTTTATAATACATAAATGATAGTGATATTAAAGTTTTGTATCACTATGTGTATTTAGGATAAAACTGAAATTACTAAATCGGTTTTGATGTTATTTCGCGGATAAGAGGGTTTATATGTGCCTTTGTTACTTTTATTTTTATATTTTTTTACATGGGACTTCACAACTCGGACAATTATGCCTTCAACTAGACTGTTTAGCTCTTTTGAATCGTCAAAATACAGAAAAGTTATAATTTACCACTAGTATATTATAACTACAATTCAATTTCCATTTATCTATAAGTTTAAGGGAAAAATATATAAAAATAAATGCATATTAATGTACTAGCTTTCCACCCGCGGCTTCGCTCGCGTTTTCAAAGAAAAACCCGCATAGTTCCCGTTCCCGTGGGATTTCCTATGTGTTATTCTGATGTATAAGCTATATTGTGGTAAAGTTTCATTCAAATCCATTCAGTAGTTTTTACGTGAAAGAGTAACAAACATCCATACATCCATACTTACAAACTTTCGCCTTTATAATAGTAGTAATGTATATCAATGGCGAAAATATATACATATCAATGTTTGTCATTTGTATCTCAATTTATTCCAGGAAACCATTACACAAGAAGTGGTGGGGGGTACGAGATGATCTACTGAGTGAAGTAGCGAACATAAAAGGTTGCATATTCTGTCACAGTACAGGCTTCATCGGCGGAAACGAGACAAGAGAGGGTGCTTTAGCAATGGCCGTTGCTAGTTTGGAAGCGTGAAATAGATTGAAGGTTACTTAATTTTGAGTTAAAATTAAATCATCATTTTTATATCCTTTAAAATTTTGAAATATTTATAAAGCGCTGTGCTCCTCGGTTTTACCTGCAGTGCTCCGCTCCTGTTGGTCTTAGAGTGATGATATATAACCTATAGTGCTCTTTGATAAATGGGCTATCTAACACTAAAAGAATTTTTCAAATTGGACCAGTAGTTCTTGAGATTAGTGCGTTCAATCAAACAAACAAACTCTTCAGCTCTTTAATATTATAGTATAGATTTATATAAATGAACTAAAACGCAAGGCTTTTCTAGTTTCTATGATTGCTTGGGATTATTTTAATGTGTATCACGGATTTGAGAAAAAATGTGAATAAACTATATCTACACTAATATTATAAAGAGGAAAACTTTGTTTGTTTGTTTGGTTGTAATTAATAGGCTCATAAACTACTGGACCGATTTTAATGAAATTTGGCACAGATAATCTTTAGACCCTGAGAAAGAACATAGGCTACCTTTTATTGCGAAATATGTACCACGGGCGAAGCCGGGGCGGACCGCTAGTTATACTACATTTATGTAGGTGTATGTATTTGACCATCAATTGCTAGAAATAATATATATGTATTATATTAGAATTTATATTAGAAATTCAGTTGAATAGGCAACATTATTATATGTATGTATTTTGTTAAAACGTTTAGCATTGGTATGACTATTTACTAATATGTTGTTGGTTTGGGGAAAATAAATTAAAATTATTATCATTTTAAATTATACCAATTGTTAAGCTCTATTGCTTGTGAATAAAATTGTGATTTTTTTTTTAAATACCTACTACACTATACTTTTAATTTTTGGTTGTCGAATTAAAAATATATGAAACTTTATAACTTTTTTTATTTGTTATGTAAATAGTAGTTAACTATTTGTGGTGTAAACACATGCAAATGGGTATTTCTAATCAAATTCCAAATTTTGAGTTTCTCTTTGAATTTTTTTTTCCTTTAAACTAGAGTTGCCACGAATATTCGGCTACTATTCGGTATTCGGCCTATTCGGCCATTTTGTTTGGTATTCGGTATTTGGCCGAATTATCGGTATTATCGGTCTTTATCTCTTATATATAAAATTCTCGTGTCACAATGTTAGTCTGCATACTCCTCCGAAACGGGTGGACCGATTCTCATGAAATTTTCTGTGCATATCGGGTAAGTCTGAGAATCGGCCAACATCTATTTTTCATATGTACCACGGGCGAAGCCGGGGCGGACCGCTAGTATTTTTATAAAATTCATGAAATGCGGGATCTATTAATGGTAATAGATTCATCAAATCCTTCTTTTTTTCTTTACTTATCAGTAAAGTGTCTTTGGATACAACTTCCAGCTGTATGTTGTCAAAATTTTGTTTGCCCCTTTTTCTGTAATTTATTTTATTTATTTTATTTTATACACTTTATTGTGCTGCCAACATAACAAAAGTGGGTACAATAGGACTTAAACTAGTACAAACAACACAGAGGGCGGCCTTATTACTAACAAGTAATCTCTTCCAGGCAACCAACAGATTGTGTGAAAAACAATATTACTACAGCGGAGGTAGGTAAAAAGTTAAACATAAATAGATGTTACTAAAAATACAGTCATAATATACACACTAAAATAAGATAAAATATACCATACCAAAAGATATAGAATACATATAATAATATAATGCTATAAATAAAATAAATATAATAATATATAAATACATCATAAAAATATAAACATAATATACTATAAAATATACTACAAATACAAAATACTATATCGATTCAAACGCAAGATTTAAAAAGTGGTCACGTATGAGGCTCTTAAATTTAGATAGAGTTTGAGCTTGCCTTATGGGTATAGGTAAGGAATTCCATAGATTAATGGCCGTAATAATAAAAGAATCACCATAAAAGCGCGTGCGATGGAAAGGTGTGCACAGGACAAGCCTATCCACTGAACGAAGGGAATAGCTTTCACAGTGCAAGAAGTCAAATTTATTTTTAAGGTATGAAGGAGTCTTAGGGTCAAAAAGGACACGATAAAGTAACTGCAAGTAATGCACTTTCCGGCGAAAGCGGACTGGGAGCCACTTGAGCTTCTTGCGGAAGGAAGAGACATGGTCGTATTTGCGAAGACCAAATACAAACCGGATACCATAGTTCTGGAGGCGCTCAAGTTTTTCTATCTGCTCGACTGATAAATCAGGAAAGCAAGCATCAGCGTAGTCAATAATAGGAAGGAGAAGGGACTGTGCTAGCATAACTTTGGTCGATATGGGTAAGAAATTACGAAGACGCCGCAATGAACTGGAAGCAGCATAAAATTTCCGACTCAGTTCCTGAATGTGATGCGACCAAGATAGTGTCTGATCCAGGTAGACACCTAAATTTTTGACGTGCTCGCTATAAGGTATGATTTCTCCCCGAATCTGTACAGAAGGCAGTATACCCCAATCAACCTCCGATATTTGGTAAGGACTACCGATAACGATGACCTGGCTTTTCGACGGATTGATTTTTAGGCCAAATTGATCACACCATGTTACTATGTTGGTTAGTTCGTTGTTGATGGAATGAACTGCGTTAGGTAGGTTATCAGGGGTTGATTGCGTGTAGATCTGTAAATCGTCGGCAAACATATGGTAGGGAGAAGTTAATTGAGATGTGAGATTGTTAATAAATATGGCAAATAGGAGAGGTGACAAGACGCCACCCTGTGGCACACCGGCGGGTACTGCACACCAAGATGAATGTTTGTCATCCATCAGGATACGCTGCCGCCGGTCGCCCAGGTAACTTTGAAACCAGTTAAGAACTGTCGATGAAAAGTTAAGAAGTCGTAGCAAACTCAGAAGGATATTGTGATTTACCGTGTTAAAAGCATTGCTAAAATCTAAGAGAGTTAGAACAGTAAGTTGCTTGTTGTCCATACCATGACGAATGTCATCGGTAACTTTAACCAGGGCTGTCGTCGTACTATGACCGGGACGAAAGCCTGACTGATAAGGACTAAGGATGTTATTAGTGTTAAGGAAACTGGTAAGCTGGGAGTGGATAAGACGCTCGAGTACTTTAGAAAGGAATGGTAAGATGGAGATAGGACGAAAATCAGGTAAACTCAAAGGATTAGATTTTTTGGGCATGGGAATGACATGAGCGTCCTTCCAGGAACTAGGAAAAGAACCGGAGGTGACTGAAAAATTAAGGATATGTGTTATGACGGGAATAATGATATCAAGGATAGGAATGATCATATTACGACTGATATGGTCAGTACCAATGGCATTCGATGATATGGACAGGATTGTCTTCTTAACTTCATCTACAGAACTTTTCTTGAAAATAAACGGGGGAAAATCAGGAGTAGAAATGGTAGAAAGATTTTTAACAGTAGAGGCAAGTTGTACATTATGATTAAGAATAGACGAAGAAGCAAAGTGTGAATTTAAATTATCGATATTAATGTTACAAGAAGAAAAGGTGTGGGAGGCTTTACCAACTCCTAGAGATTTTAAAAATTTCCAAATTTTAACAGGGTCGCCGTTCTCGACCGACTTATGGATATGGCGCCTTTGTGCATCCCTACACAATACGTTGCAACGATTACGGATACTTTTATATTTGACCTGTACCTCAGCAGTTTTAGCAGTTTTCAATTTAGACTTGGCACGATGTTTTTTATTTAGGAGCGATTTAAGTTCTGGAGAAAGCCAGGGTGCAGGTGTGTGCTTTTTCTTCACAGGTCTTAATGGTGCATGTTTATCATATAAAGCAAGCATGACATCGTTAAATACGCTCACTTTTAAGTCCATGGTGTCTGCATCATAAACTGCCTGCCAATCACACTCAGAAGCATCCAGTCGAAGTTGATCGTAATCCATACCGGCAAAATTACGCAGCAGGATAGAGGAAGGTTTGAACTTAGGTGGGCGGAGTTTGTAGGATAAGTAGATCAGGTCGTGATAGGAAAAACATCGGCAGAACACTGCCCATGCTTGGATACGGAAAGAGGGGAGGAGACAATGATATGATCAAGAAGGGATGGGCAGCAGCCAGGAGAGAAATGAGTAGGATTAAGTGGGAGTAATTGGAGGTTGTGTGAACAAAGGAGAGAGCATAATTTTTTACTACGGTGGTCATCTTTGAGTAGACATGTATTGAAGTCACCCATAAAAATTATGTGATCGTATTCGGGAGTTAGGTCATCTAGGAGATTCTCAAAGGAAGGGAAGTAATTATTGGTCAGGGAAGGGCTATAGAAAACACCAAGGAGAATTTTGGAGTTAGGTAGTAGGACTTCGATGAGGAGATGTTCAGTGGTGTTATTAGGAGGGGGCTGAGAGGAAGATCGAATCAACTTAAACGGGATGTAAGACCGAAGATAAATCGCGACTCCACCACCGCCTTTGCCAATACGATCATTGCGGATAAGGTTAAAGCCGGGAAGGGAATAATTGGCTGAAGGAAGGGAAGGCTTTAGCCATGATTCGGAGATAAGGATAGCATGGATATTATTTTCTACGAATGATGCAAGCATGTCAGGAAAGTGAGCCGGAATACTCTGTGCATTAATGTGAGTCGCGTTAAAATTTTTATGGGCATCATTAAACAAGGAAGAGAGGACAAGGTCGAGAGGAGAGGAAGCACTATGAAAGCTATTCTCATCGCTGTTTAAAAGATCAGAACTACAATCGTGATACTCAGAACTTACGTTTGACATTATATGTATATAAAAAAATAATAATAAATTACTTATAAATATTGATAATATACAAATAATATATATAAAGAAAAACAAATATACCGATAATGATAATAATAAATGAATAAGTTAATACTATAATATACCTAGTACCTTCCGGAATTTAACTATAAAAAATAAAAGTATAGTTTAACACAAAACACCAAAAACAATTATTACATTATTTTATTACTTTAAAAGAGCTTTCATTGTCCAAATCTGTCTTGAAACGAATTTCTCCTATGGGATCTTTATATTGCAGCCATTTTACAAGAATTTTACAGGTTGCCATAAGAATTTATCACCAAAATTTTTATTTTTTTCGAACTTAATTCCGAAAAATTTAGGAAATCATCAAGCTTCATTGGTACAACGTTAAACGCATTATTAATCTTGCAAGATCTTACCAGTTGAATCCAATCATTGAGGTGGTTTATTTTTATCTGCGTTTTCTTTTTTGTGCTCTCAATGAGAGAATGATCCGAATTACACTCCATGTGGCTGTGTCCACTGACGAGAAACTTATGGTTGATTGTCTCTAGCGTTGGATGCATGTGCCGTAAAACCACAAACATCATTGCAACAGCATTGTTTTTGTTTTGGCCTCCACATGTGTCTGAATAAAACGTTACTTCTTTGATTGTTGGAGGCAATTTCATAAGAAAATGCCACAAACATGACGCGATTTGATTAGCTCCTCGAGCACTGATAGTTTCGTCGCACATATAACATGTAGCTTTATCATTAGCTAAATCGTGTACTGTCAGATTAAAAGACCATAGCTGCCGTTTGTAAAAAGCAACAGAAGTTTTCAGGTAAGGCGTAGGCAGGCATTGCTGCAGGTCAAATGTATACGCTCCAAAAGAAGGATTGCGCTTGGCTTCATCTTTATCCATTCTTTTTTCTGAATAAGCTTTTTCAGCTTGTGATTGATGCTCAAGAAGCTCAACTTCGTAATTGAATCTGTCTTCGCCAACAGCTAACTCTATTTTTGTGTTAAGAAGATCACACTTGTGGCAAGTATCTTTAGATGGCATTTTAAACGACAGTTTTAAATCATGGAAACATTGTGTAAAAATAGTAGATTCATAAAGACATAAATCAACTAATAAAAGAGCATAAATTATCTGAAAACTTAAAACTTTTTGGAAAGGAAATGAGATCTTAAGAAAATCAAAGCATCCAGAGAAGAGTCATTTAAACGAGATCTTATCTTATTACAAAAATAACCGGCTGTAGAAAATGCTCGTTCTGATTCGACACTTGTCGGCTTGATAGTAATAAGAGCTTGGTATGCCTTTGTTAACAATTTTCCGCTACCACCGCCATTTTCGTGTAACGCCATTTCACATAAAACCATTTTGTTCTTTTCTAAATTGGATGCAAACAAAGTAGGGGCAGCATTACTTTTAGTTGGTTTCAATTAATGTAAAAGCTCCTCTTTAAAACTTTTGAATGCAGGAGCAGAAATGGCTAAATTTACATGTGATGCCAAAGGAACGTTTTCATCATCGTCGAAAGCAATTTTCGTAACAATACTTTTTATAAACTCTACCGTCGCACAGTATTTTTTTGACCCTTCTTTTGCGACAGCCTAATTTTATTGAATGAATGTATGGATATATACATGACAAACGCAAGAGTAAAACTCCCATGAAGCTCACTATCATACTTTTCGAAAAAATTCAATCTGAATAAAAAGTACCGGTATTTTATATAATTCAATTTTAATTTTTTATTAATTTTTCTACCATTATAACACATTTTTTTGCATTGCGAGCGTCAAGGCTAGCCATAGGGCCAATTTTCGATCCATTCGGGGAAGAGCTGTGACTTCGCAATTTCGAGATAATCGCATAAATAACAAAATTTCATTTCTTTTTTTGTGACTGAACTTTTAAGAATAGGCAAATTATTTTTACTTCAAAACATAGTTATATGTATGGACTACTTCCACAAAAAAAACCGATCGCGAAAAGAGCGGGATTCGCGAGATATTAATTTCTGAAAAAGTACCGGTTCTTTAACGATTTTTTTGTATAAAATCCTAAATCACACTTTATCAATATTTTTATTTCATACTTTCATATAAAGGTAAGTAGGTACCCCAATTACTATTTCTTTTCTTTATTTATATACTTATACCACATTATACTATGAAGAGGATTACATAAATTTGTAAGTTTCCTTGTTTGTAAAATTATTAAAATAAACTTGACCTTGGATTTGGCAGGAAAAAATATGTAGCTAAGGGAGTGAAATGAAATGTGAAAATGTCTAAACTAAAAATACGTCATTTTCATTTGTTAGAATGAGTGAACTGTCTTCAATTTCAGTACAATATGATTCTTCTTCGTTGTGTTCATCTTCTTCTTCATTAAATTGAAATGGTTTCAACATTTCGATAACAGCAGAGGGCAAAGGCAATTTTTTCATACTGTTTTGGCGCATACTCAAACGTGTATTCGATATAACTGGATCGGACGATTCCAATGCCCTATGAAATAAGTCTTCCATTGTGTGTTTTCTGTCGTCTTTTCGGCTGTGATGTTCGCGGTCATATCGCCAATATTTATTTCTGGACTCTCCAGCTTGTTCGGATAAAACACCTACGGGCAGTACCGAGTTTTCTATAATTTCTTGGCCGTGAATAAGGATTTTGTGCATTGTCGTCGTCATGGGGTGCCAGTTGTAATTAGCTACATATTTTTTGGCTAAATTTCTGCAAAAAATTCCGAACTTCGTTGAGTCTACCGGTAGACCGCAGTTAATTGCCACTAAAATTACGTGTATGTCATCTACAAGCCATCTACTTATTCCTAATATGTCTGCAAATATGCCGCGACTTTCCTCATTAGCGAAAACTCTTCGAGCAGTATTTCCGTCATTAGTTGTTCCAGAGTTCGGACGTACAACATCTACTAGTATACCCAGACGATCCCGTATTTGCGCCTGAATTGTTTTTTTTCGGTCTTCAGTAATTATGCCCGCAGGTGACAACTTTGAGACTCGCCACTGTCTTACTCGGGGGTCATTTTTGTATCCCAAGTGGAGTAAGAACTCTAGAAATCTTATAAATGCATGAAGAGGGCTCAGACCATTTTTTATAGCTTCTTTATTAATTTGTGTAGAGAACGCCAAATCCAGGTCATTGAATTTAGTTGCTGTCAACCCGCAAATTGGACACCTTAGTTGAGAAAAGGTATTGTTGATGATATTGTACACCTTGCCATCTATTATACTTAATGTAAGATTACAAATAGTTTTTACTATGAAGCCTTTTGATGTGGCTGCTGCGATAGGGGACAAATTTTTTAATTGTTGTTCAACGTACTGTTTTTCTCTGAGAATAAGAGACTTTGACTCTTTTCTATATTGAATATGTAGAGGCCTGCAAGAGCGATATGATTGAGGTGTTGGATTTACCCAGAGAATTTGACTGCTGCACGTTTCCATGACCTTTAATGGTACGAAGGTTGTGGCAAATATAGTATTTTCATCATACAAAGGATCTTGGGGTGCCTTCTGCTTATATAATGATTGGCCTGTGCTGCCGTCAAAGCCCCAAGAGCCTTCAAATTTACAAGACAATTCGTCCAAATCCATTCGTTCGCAATACGCATTAATGACATCATCACAGAGACTTACAATTCTTTTAAATGTGTGTGCAAGCAGACCTTGTAGCGAAACAGAAGCTTCAACTTCATTTGCCAAGACTCCATCCTCTGGGTAACACTCCAGTTTTGCTTTTGCTACAAGTCTGTACGGTGGAAAAGCTTTAAAACCTCTTTTATTTAAATCTTGTTGTAAAAATTTATATGTTTCGACACTATATTTTCGGTCAATAAGTATACCAAGCGCTTCTTCTGGAGAGTATGGATTACTGTACTGATTTATTTTTGCCAACACTTCAGTTGATTTATTTGCAGACTCCAAACATATCTTTATCACAGCTTCTAAGTCATGGGCACTTTTTTTGCTTAGTTTTTTGTTGTCATGAGATTTAATGACTTTAGTAAATGATGAAATCAGTTTTGCTGATGGTTCATTCTGAATCAATAATTCTAGTGATTTTTGTTTTCTAAGTTGCGTTCGTTTATGAAGTTTTGCATATTCTTCATCTTTATTACAACAGGCAATTTCACGCAAGACCAAGCGATGAGGATCGGGAACTATTGGGTGTTCATCGGCTACCTCAGATGGCACGTCCAAAACCATAGGCGATACATCCAAGACGGCAGGTGGTACATTCACAACCTCAGAAGGTTTCGAAATGACATCTTGAGGAAGATCATTTATAAAAGGCTTATTCAACCAAGCGTTATTTTTTTTTCGAAATTGTGACAAAA
Organism: Colias eurytheme; assembly: GCF_061535395.1. NCBI lineage: Eukaryota > Metazoa > Arthropoda > Insecta > Lepidoptera > Pieridae > Colias > Colias eurytheme. Next base: position 1,701,643 of record NC_142999.1, on the reverse strand, counting down.
TTCTGTTGCTATCGTTATATCTTTTCTCAACTTTGTTGATAAAACGGTTTATAGCAATGTTAAAATTTTTCTCCTGTGGTTCTGAAAGGGGTGTATTTAATATAGTTGCAAAAATCGCTTTTACAAAAATATTCCTTTCCGATTTGGATAAGTCAAACGGTTTTCCATAGCGACCATGGAGTTTTTTACTCTCTTGATCCAGATATATGTATATATCATATCGAGTTAGTGTATGGCAGCCTGTTTCTACATCTAGCCTGTATGAGGCCACCTCCGAAGGATAAGAGGTTCCAGCTACAGCGTTATCCATAGCCTTTACGTATACAAAACTGTATGAATGGCAGTGAAAGTATTTAATCAAATAAAATAATTGGATTAAAGAAATTAAAAAACAAAGTAAAAAAGAAAAGTCAAAAATCAACAACCAATAAATGGCTTTACAAAACGAAATAGAAGATTTAATTAGGGTTTTGACCCACAACCAACCAACTGAAACGGTTGGACCGATAAAACCAACCGATTTTTCGTTTAAAGCGGATAAAACGCTAATTCAACCAACCTTACTTTTCAAACTACCAACTTTACTTTTTTTTACTTATTTCTCCAAACCAATTAACCCAACTCATGGAAATCAGCTTACATCTTATATGTAACTAACAAAACATTTCAATAGCGCGATTCAGCGCGCAAAAGCGCCCTCTAGTCTGGATTGCGAAAACTCCACACACCCCGATAATGTCAACTAATAAGTTGAAATAAATAGTCGTAATCTTGATATCTAGTGCCTAGAGAAAGCAATTTCAATTGATGGATGAGTTGAATAAAAAAAATTTGAACTATTTATTTTTATTTATCTAATTAAATGTCATCCGACCAAACAAATAGAGAATTTATTGAAAGTCTTTTAAAGCAAAAACATTTTTATTATAACACCTTATGTCGCGATAAACGCTAAATAACATCAATAAAAAAATAATTAAGATTAATTTGTAAATGATGTAATTTTACTGCATAAAGAAATTTTGTTTAATTTTAACTCAATTTTTTTTATAACTTTTTTATTTTTTATATTTTGTTATAGACACTTCAATTTACTAACAATATGTCTCATCAAATTTTCTGTAGTATTCCGTCATCTGAGAAACGCAACTCTATATAAGTTCAATTTATATTGTGGATTTTATACAAAAAATTCGTTAAAGAACCGGTACTTTTTCAGAAATTAATATCTCGCGAATCCCGCTCTTTTCGCGATCGGTTTTTTTTGTGGAAGTAGTCCATACATATAACTATGTTTTGAAGTAAAAATAATTTGCCTATTCTTAAAAGTTCAGTCACAAAAAAAGAAATGAAATTTTGTTATTTATGCGATTATCTCGAAATTGCGAAGTCACAGCTCTTCCCCGAATGGATCGAAAATTGGCCCTATGGCTAGCCTTGACGCTCGCAATGCAAAAAAATGTGTTATAATGGTAGAAAAATTAATAAAAAATTAAAATTGAATTATATAAAATACCGGTACTTTTTATTCAGATTGAATTTTTTCGAAAAGTATGATAGTGAGCTTCATGGGAGTTTTACTCTTGCGTTTGTCATGTATATATCCATACATTCATTCAATAAAATTAGGCTGTCGCAAAAGAAGGGTCAAAAAAATACTGTGCGTCGGTTTAGGAAAAATAGATTCATCTTCGAAAAAATCTTGAGCGTCGTTTAAGTATTTCAAGACGCCTTGAATTAAAAGGTATCTTTCTCCGATCCTCTTCTTTAAAGCTGCATGCAGTTCAGAACTCAGTACACTGTTATAGCCCGATAGTTTATTAAACAAACATTTGAATGCAGTATCGGCTGTAAGAAGAGTTGTTCTACAACTCCTTTGACTGTTTCAAGTAGATCTTTCAATTCTGTTAGAGAAGTGATTTCGTTGTCAGTGAAACGGATGTCCGACTTTAAATCAAGCAAGGCTTTTTGTATACACTCATAGAGTTCTAAAAATCTAATAATCATATTGCACAGTGAACTCCAACGAGTTTTGCAATCAAGGATCACACACAACTCCCGACCAAACTTCTCTTTCACATATTTCTGTAGCATCACATCATTTTTAGTTGCAGATTTTCTGAACAACTTAACTACTTTTCTAACCCTTTGAATGATATCTTTGTAGTGCTGATTAGAAACATCTGATTGTTGCCTATTATCTGTTTCAAATACAATACCATCTTCTTCGTCATCTTCTTCGTCTGAATCAGATTGATGTAAATTAATGCCTTCTATTTCCGTTCCTTCATCATCTCCACATGACCTTTCATCAACTACTGTTTTTTTATTATAGAGTACATCTAGCACGGCTAATTGTATGGCATGTGCATAGCAAAGTTGATGATGTACGGGTAAACATTTCCCCATTTTCATCATCACTGCAGCTGCATCGCTAGTCAGCCCAGAAATATCGTCTTCGAGAGACAAATCAAATTCTTGAAGTCGTGTTTGTAAAACATTAGCGCACTTTATGGCTGTGGCTGACCCCTCTATTCGAGCAAGTCCTAAGTTGATATGTTCTTTATTGTTTAAGTCTGGAGAATGCAAATTAATGTTCATATAACGACGATTGCGAGTAGACACCCATTCATCTGCCGTCAAAGAACATTTTTTTCCGTCCTTTTTTAAAGAAGCTAACACACATTTGACTTCATCTTTGACATTCTGGCTGCATTTCATGACAATATTTTTTATTGTGTTAGCTGAGGCTGGAAGGGCATAGTTACTTTTTTTGAACAGTCTCCTTAAATCAGCAGAATTAGCAAATACCCTGAAAACTATACCATCCACAGTAACCATTCTTGAAATAGTTAGTTCCATAGAGTCAGAAGTTGTGAGATATTCTGTAATTTTCTTTGGTTTCTTAGAAGTTGAAGGTGTAGCCTCTTCATTTTCTAGCTGCTGATGGGCTATTTTTGAAGAATCTAATGAAATCAAATGTTTATTTTTTAAGTGATTTCGGAGTGCCGATGTTGAACCTCCGGAAGTCAAAAGTATTTTATTGCAATGTTTGCACTTAGCTTCAGACTTAGTCTTCGATTTTAAAAAGTGTAGCCACACGCTAGTTTTGTTTTCAGACTTTTTCGTGTTTTCCACAAAGTCCCCCATACTGAACTGAAAGCAACAGATTACGGAATATAACAGACCTAAGCGATAAGAAATTTGTAATAACGTACATTTTTATATTAAGTATCGGTCGAGCGATCATCAGCAACAAAAAAAATTGCGCTTAAGCTAGAATTCATGCCTTTTCAAATAGATTTTAGTGCCTTTTTAAAATTAATGCGGTTAAAAATGTGACTATTGCATTAGCAAGTAAGACCGACATTGTATGTTCTGTTCTGTGCAAATATCATTCAATGTAGCTAGCAATAGCATATAACAATAAATAATTATAACATAATGCACCCTTTAACTAATAGTTTAATCATAATTTAGTCCATTATTAGTGTTACACAAAACAATTTGAAACTGCATACAAAACCAATAAAATACTTACAAAAACACCAGTACTGTACGATGAACACTTGAATTTTACGATTAATTCACTATTGTTTCTATAATTTATACTTTTAAAATAGTCAAAACTTATTAAATCTTAGAAACAAACATCTCTTATAAGAAAATTATGATGACAGTTGAAACGGTTGGCGGTTTTGCTTCACAAATGTCACTTTGACAGTGCTATAGTGTTGCCGTTACAAAAAAACCGAAAATACTGAAAAACCGGAAACTTGTTAAAAATAACCGAGTTTTTTTATCGTTTAAAATATCACAAAAACCCGGGTTTTCGAATTTCGGTGAAACCGGTTTGCATTCCCTAGCCCCGCTTCTTCATTCATATTTGAGCCTTAACAATCTTAAAGTAAGAGTCACAATTCCAAAACCACAAATTGTACCGAAAATCTACAACATTCAAGCGCAGTGCCAGCCTAAAAATGTGTCGCCAAGCGCAGAGCCAGACGCGTACTGAGTCTTATAATTTGCGCGGTGCTACTCCGCAGATTTGCGGAGTCAACAGCAAACCTGAGAATACAATGTGAACAAGTTTTTGGTTCGGTTTGGTTTGGAATCAGTCCAAAAAGATTTTCTTTCGCAGAGATCAGTGGAATTACAAGCTTAAGCTAATTATCTTAAACCTAATCTACTGCTAATAAACTAGCAAGCAAAACAGCAATACTTAACTATGAGAAAAAGGCAAAAACTATGAGAAAAAGTTATTTTAGAAACCGAAGAACACTATCCCAGTTCCCACACAAATCGGTGTAATAATTAACATCCTCCATCCGCATTTCTGTTGTTAATGTAAATATTTATTTTCTAAAAACAATCTTAAACGGCAGACTTTTTGTTTTACGCATTCCAAAGCAAATTCAGAGTCCAAAATATTTTCCAATATCATCTTGAACTGGTGCAGTACTTACTTCACCATAAATGGCAAGTAGAAGAAGATATTTTTAAAATAAAAAATCAAACTAATGGGAGGTGTGATACTGTTTTTTATTTCTCATCAATTGGTTGATGTCAGGTTTGATAGAAGGCAGTTGAAGTCAGGTTCGGCGTCGTCTTGCGATATTTTGTTTTCATGGCTGCATAGGTTGAGAATCCTTATATTTCGCACAATATGTTGTTTGGAACGGGAGAAGAATATTTAGAGCCATTTTGCCAAGCATTAGATATTCATCACGGATTCTGCACCAAAAATAGTTGAGAGGCGTCATTTTGAACATTGGCACCATACTTGTGTCTGTTGACATTTCTTTTCAACGCAAACAATCCAAAAATCTAAAAATCAATCCTAAAATGATGTTTAACTTCGTTGGTAAAGCTTAATGGTATTTGTTCACAATAAAATATGTCCCTATATTCATGATATAGTTCGAATATCCTGTTACGCTCCATTTTTTTTAGTATGGTCTAGTCTCAGCATTGATAAATTATGTATTAGTTATTTGTCGTTGTCAGTCACTGTATTTTTGTGATCGTGTACAAATTTACATTCTGAAGGGTCTGATGTTTTAAATGGTTTGCTATTATTGTCGGAGTCAGTCAGAGGTGATTCTAAGCTATTTTGGATTAATATTGTCGCATAGCCATTAAGACAGTTAACTAATGCTGAAGGCATTCTTACACCGGGTTTGAATTCCTTGAAATCAACTATTGCTACACCTGAGTGAAGGTAGGTTGGAATTTTTACCTTCTGTTCACATCGGGGTGGCAAGTGGATAACATAATCTTTGTTGTTGTTAATGATGGGGATGTCGGTAGTCTTAGTTCTCAATAAAAAAATGCTTTAGGCAAGAAGCAGAGATAATGCCTCTTTTTAGGTATTATCTCTGCTTCTTGACTAACACATTTTCTTGAAGTCTTAGGTAAGATGTGGCTACATCTAATAGACTTCAATAGTAATTCTTCAAATGAAACATGTTCGTCTTTCTGTTTTTTCATATTATGTATATATTATGTTAAGTTTATGAATTATTGAGGCTTAATAGGCTGTTCTTGTGTTACAACGTGTTTATTTTTATATTTTTATGAGATATGTTTTTTTTTCTTAATTTATAAAAGAACTCTGTCGAATTAGGTTAACCTGTAATGATAGTTAGTTCTATGTGTGTGTGTAAATAAATAAATAAATAAATAAATAAATAAATAAATAAATATTGCTCAATATTTTGACTTAACAAGAGCCACTGTTGGTAATATTGGAATAAGTATTTTTAGAAACTGGCACTATTAACGTTTTAGTTCGATGATTTAATTATGATTAATAGATTCGTCCGATGAGGAGACTTCTGTCATATGAATGTTCTACTGTGTTTTCTCTACTTCTCTACTTCTGTCATATGATTAGCTCTTGTGTGCATATATTGAAATGCAATATCACGGTCTCAATTAGACATAATATGACACGTTTAGTTCTCTCCACAACACTTGCCCAGTTCTCGGCTGTCACGTGGGTGCAAGCGTTTTTTAGTGCCAACATTTAATTAACTGTGAATGGCGGGCTCGTATTGCTTCTCGCAACATCCCCTTTTACTTGGGCCCAGATAAGTTCTATAGCGTTGTATTGGCAGTGATAGGGAAGAATCCTGAGGAAAATATGGCAATATCCTACTGCCATTTCATCTATTACATGGCGTTTTGGTTTCTTTTTGATTTTTAATATTTTTAACAATTCTATTTTTCACAGAGTCGTCCACATTTTTTCCATTATTGCGTAGTCAATTAATAATTTCATGTTTTTTATTAGCTTGTGTTGGCATTTTGTCAATTTGGCGAGAGTGTTAAGGTACGTTATCAATAAAAATTGTTGATGGATCTTCCAATGATAGGAGCATATTATTTTGAACCACTCTTCATATACCTCTGCATTCATCTCTTCATGGTAATCGCCTGATTTCTTCTATTTAAATGCCAGCAGTGCATATTGTACTTTGCTGTAATAGCGTCGCAAATGATGAGGCGTTAAATTATTCCCAATGGTACCGCGTAGGTCGAAGCAGTAGCATCATCAGCCCAGGAACGGGATATTGTTTTTATTGACCCATTTTTCATCCGTAAAAACAGTATTTGTCCAATCTTGTAACACAAAAGTTGCACCGAGGAATAAAACTACTCCACTCAAAGTATAACAGATGCGAGAGAACACTCAAGTCGGTTGATTATATACAAACAGGGTTACAGGTTAAGTCGACCTATATCCTCCTGGGTCCTGGGAAGTGTGAATGCTAAAATTGTCCTTTTTTTCAATAAATGTATTTATTAGGAGTCCTTCAGTTTACAAAAAATAATAAAAAATCTAATGATTTTCCCGACAGTTCACAAAGTCCTCGTGCGAGTGCATGGGGACTGCGTTCTCGTATGAGAACATAGTTCTCTTACAAATTATGAGTATCAATGATGGTTTCCCTTAACCATAATAGTAAGAAATGTCCGGTTGAATTTTTAATTAATTCAGAGGTTGTTAATAAAAGTTCATTTTATAGAATAATCAACGGTTTTACCTTCTAATGACTTTGTGTAAATGAGTCTCAAAATTAAATTGTGCATATGGACGTACTAGCTTACCTAACTATTACTTGATTCTACGTCAAACCGTTCATTCTACGTCAAACCGTTCATTCTACGTCAAACCGTTGATTCGAACACAAGTGCGACTGGTTATATTAAAATACCCTCATTAAGATGGTTTTCAAAAAATGCTTCAAGTGTAACAAAAGTATAACACGAAAGTCCCCTGGCTTAGAGTGTAGCAGATGTGAGAAAACAGTTCACGCTCAAACAGATTGTGCCAACCTGACAAACAAACAAATACAGGCTCTTCGTGCAACAGCGGGGCTGGAATGGAGTTGTGATGAATGCCAGAATCATACGCCGCGACGATCTTCATTCTTTGTTCCCTGTGAAGAAGATGACAATCCACACGCTCTAGCCGCCTCACATTCTCATCTAGACATTCAAAGTAGCCCTGGAAACGTGGCGATCGATATGAAAAAGCTAATTCACGATATGAGTGCTCAAATGGAGAAACTCCTCAAGAAAGAAATTGAGCCGCTTCAACATACGCTTACATTCATATCCGACGAACTATCGGACACCGTAGAAAAGCTAACCGAAAATGCGAATAAAATCAAAGCCTTGGAAAAGAAGAACGAGTATCTTACGAATCAAAATAAAGGACTTGAACTGAGAGTCAAAGCCTTGGAACAACGCCTAAATGAGATAGATCAAAACAAATTATGCAACTCGTTGGAAGTATCTGGAGTACCCGTCTGTCGTGAATATACTGATAAAAGTCTTATAGAAAATCTAGGAGAAAAAATTAAAGCAAATAAGGAATGCATCAGAACAATCCGTAGGCTTCCCGGCCGTCCACAGCGGCCGAGTGTCATTCTAGTAGAATTAAAATCTCAAAGTGATCGTGATAATTGGATTTCGGCAGGAAGAGATTCTAAATTAAAAGTAAGTGACCTGAATATCCGTGGTTCAACCGACAATCCCGACAACCCTATCTACTTTCGAGAAGCTTTAACCTCCCAGACCAAAACTTTATTATATAACGCTAAGCAACGTCTACGGGAATACTACAAATATATCTGGTGCAAAGAAGGACGTATCCTCGCACGTAAGTCTGATAATTGTAAAGTGTCCGTTATTCGATGTGTAAATGATATTGATAGTCTGCTGAATGATAAGTAATTAAACTAATACCTAACGGTTTTATTATGTAGTGTCTAAAATTATGTATACAAAAATGTCCTTTTCTCACACTCATAAAGCACGTAATATAAGAGAGGTCACTGAATTATTTAACTGTACAGATTTAAATTATTACCTCAAAAACTTACCGTCTGGCAATTTACAATTATTTTGCATACATGTAAACATTCGTTCAATGCTTAAGAACTTTCCTAAGCTGCTGCAAATCATCTCATGTACAAAACATGCCCTCGACATCGTTGTGGTTACGGAAGCTAACATTTCTGAAGATATTTGTCATTTATATAGCTTACCGGACTATACAATGCACACACTACTTAGAAAAAATAAAAGGGGTGGTGGAATAATTTTATATATAAAAAAGCATTTAAAATTTACACGTTTCAACAGTAAATATAGTTCTTTTGAAAATATTTGTGGTAAAATAAAAAACAATCAGCAGTGTTTTTCCTTGTGTGCACTGTATAGACCGCCGTCTAGTTGTAAAACGTTATTTATCACAGAATTGAACAATCTGCTAGCCGAGGTAAACAATATAAGTACTTTTAATTCACTTTTTTTACTAGGTGACATGAATATAGATTTAAAAACCACAACAATGCAAAAAAGCCGCTATGTAAATTTGTTAGCTGGGTATGGGTTGATGTGCGGTATATCAGATTATACGCGTATTGAAATGAGACAAAAACTAATAACTAAATCCTGCATCGACCACATCTTTATACGAACATACACATCTGACCCGTACACAGCCGCTATTGATACTGTGCTTGCCGATCACCGCGTTGTCGTACTTGCATGCATCGACACAACACCAACAGCATGTCATATACAGCGTGCTCCAACAAATAAAATTAAACAAGTGTTGGATTATAATATATTAAATAATGAATTAAATGCTATTGACTTCTCACCAACAAACACAATGAATAATTCTAATAACATATTTGAATATATAACACAACAATTTCATAAAGCGTATAAAAAATCTACATTAAATAAAATAATACCACGAAAATTCATTCAACGAGAACCATGGATAAATACTAATTTAATAAAATTATGTGAAAAAAGAGACAAGCTTTTTAAGGAATGGAGACAGGATGAAACTAACGCACAGCTGAGACTACTGTATAATCAAACTCGTAACAAGACTAATAAAGCTCTTGAAACTGCCCGGAATCAATTCTATAGTAACAAAATAAAGGAAAATGATGGCGATCCTAGAAAGTTGTGGCAAGTTATTAATAGTATCTGTGGAAACAAAACCCGAACAATCGACACACAAATCGTACGTGCTTTCACTCCACTAAACTGTAAAGAAATCGCGGAAAAATTCGCATTGGAATTTAAAAATTCAATTAAAAACATAATGCCATATTGCTATATATATTATTTAAAATTGACTTAGTTCTTAAGAGATACAGTAGGCCGGTGGATGTTAGTATGCGATTTCAGCCAACCACTCACAAACAAGTACAACATATCATTAAAAACTTACATAATAACAAGGCTCCAGGCATGGATAAAATAAGGGCGATCGATATTAAGTCTATAAGTGATAAAATATCTGCCGTAATAGTCAATCTCATAAATACCTCAGTTCGGACTGGTAGATATCCGGATGCACTGAAGACTGGCTGCATAAGACCGGTCTTCAAAAAAGGTGAAAAAAATGATTGTCAGAACTATCGTCCAATTACCTTACTTTCCTGCATTAATAAAATTGCAGAAAAAGTAATAAGCAACCAAATTCACTCTTTTCTAAGGAAAAATGATATTCTTTCTCCGCATCAATATGGTTTTCAATCCGGCAAAAGCACTACGGCACTTCTATCAAACTTTACTGACGAGGTTAATACTTACCTTAATGATAAAAAGCACGTACTCGCCCTTTTCATAGACTTCTCGCGTGCTTTTGATACGCTAGACCATCGCAAACTCGTTGACCAACTCGACTATTGCGGAATAAGGGGCAATCTCCTTGAGTGGTGTAAAGACTATTTGCATGGACGGAAATCTTGCGTCAGAATAGAAAACAGTTTCAGCGAAATGAGCAGCGTTGAAGTGGGTACAGCTCAGGGATCGGTGATGGGGCCGTTGCACTTTTTAACTTATGTCAACAATATGAGTGACCACCTCAGTCATTGTAAAATGTTTCAGTACGCTGATGATACCTGTATCCTTATAAACCATGAGAATGCAAATTTAGCCCTTAAATTTCTGCAACACGACTTCAACAATATATCTAAGTGGTGTCATAATGCGGGATTAGTCATCAATGCAAGTAAAACTAAATTATTGTACATCAAGTCTCCATATATGAAACAAGTTGACTTGCCGCAGCTTATCTGCCATTGTCACTCATGCTTGCATAACCAATGCTCACGATCGTGCTCTAACTGTAGTCAGATCGAACTTGTGAATCATTACAAATATTTGGGACTAATCATAGATCATAATTTCAACTGGGGCAAACAAATTGAAGCCGTATGTGACAAACTCCGCGCATTCGCAGCTAAAATATATGCAATAGGGAACAGACTAACATACAAGGTAAAATTATTACTATACAACACTTTAGTCGATTCGATTATATCCTACGGCCTTAGTAGCTATGGCAGAACGTATAAAACATATTTACAAAATATACTCAACCTTCAAATTCGCATCTTAAAACAAATAGTCCCAACTAGAATAAAAAAGAAATACGAAAACGATATAAGCAAACTTTTTAAGCACTGCAATGTGTTACCAATTTTTGAAAAAGTAGAAGTACAACTCTTAAAAGAACAACTTTTTAATAAAACATTTACTGAAAAAGTTACATCTCACAACCTTGGCACACGAAAAGTAACACAAAATAAATTATGTACTATCAGAGCCAATAACCGCTATGGCGAAAGAAGATGCTCATACATAATTCCACGTTTAATCAACAAATTAGATAATAACATTAAAAATAAAATAAACTGTAAAAATGTTAACCGTCAATTAAAATCATACTATATATCACGTTTATAAAGACTCGGCCAGCACAGTAGGTGATCGCAAATAATTTTTTCCACAAGTACCCTATTGTACGTCATATTTTTCTGTTGTATAATTTACTTGCCATCTTAATGTATTTTTCAATGTAATATCATAATGTAATGTTATTTTCAAATGTAATGCAGCAAAATTTATATTAATCTGTCTAGTATTTGTTTGGCGTCTAGAATGCATGTGCACCACGATCAAATCGTGTCGATTTATGTGGTGTTTCTTCTGTATGCTTAATGTATGTTTATTTTTCTATCAATAAATGGTTTCAAAAAAAAAAAAAAAAAACTAATTATTAATTTGAACACTTGTTTTAGGAAGGAAAAAAATACTTAATCCATAATCTCTTCTCGTTTTACGAGTAAGTAACAATTATAAAATATTTTTGATCGGATCATCAATCAACTTTGTCTGGAACAACATCAAGCACGTATTAAACGTTTGTTGTGTGAAATTGGAAGTAACAATTCCTATCAAAGGTCAAGCAAAAGTAAATGTTGCATTTCCAACATTTAGTCCTACTTTTTTTGTTGCAACCTACTAAACGGCATCTGCTTTGTTTTTCTGTCATATACCTTTTATATATATACCACTCATAACGTAATAATGTAAGATGCATATATGTAAAAAATAGTATAGTATATATATAATAAAATATTTTTCTGGCACTTTTATTTATTTTGCACCACCATGTTATTGACTCATCTATTTTCCTCGTCTTTTCTGGGTTGCCTGGTAGAGATCGCTGCCAGCGATAAGGCCGCCTACTGTACATTGCTATATTATATTTTTAAGTTTGTAAAATGTATTCTATAAGGTGTACAATAAAGTATTTTTCATTCATTTCATTCATTCATTCATTCATAACATTATTATGACACACTTTTTACGCCACTGAGTATATGGGCACTGCGTGGGGTGGATGCGCTGGATCTGGTGGGTCGCAACGGCTATAACTAGCGCGCAAACCCTGAATTTCCCTTCTTAAGTACTGACTGTACTTTTTTTTTGCAAAATCGCCAACATATTATTATAGTAGCGACAATTATAATGGTGAGGATAAGCATAACTATGATATTTAATTTATCATGCGTTATTTCATGTAATAATAGGTTCTGGGGCTCTTCTTTTCTCGTCTTGAAAATTGATTGGTGATTCTCTAAATGAACGTCTAACACCTTTACAGTTGGCTCACGTCTCGTGACATCGATGTACTGTTTTGTGACGTACTGTTCAATTTCATTGTTTTTGAGTTCGTCTGGAAGAATGGCTACTCATCATCTGGACCTGTAGTCATATATTTAAAGAGGTATTTAATGACAGTGCGAATGGACACTGATCCTAAATTGAAGTGACAATCGTATCTAAGATAAAGTGCAATGTTGTATGGTACTATCCACAAATCACTGATTTCTACATCTCTCTCTGTCTCTGTATTTAATGGTAGCTGTATTCTTACTGTTATACCCCAGCCACACTATGCTACTCGTCCTGCTACTCGTGCTGCTCCTCGTCCTGCTCATCGCGCTGCCGCTCGCCTCGATATTGCCGTCTGGCCACACACTGCTCTACTCGCGCGATTAATCGCGACGCTCTTCACTAGGGATGGGTCGTCGACGTATTTTTCATCAACGAGACTAGAAAATGTCGTTCATCAACTAGTCATTCAACTAATTAAAATCTTCGACTAGTCCATGTGTAAAATAAATAACTATTATTAAATAAATTCTTAAAACAATAAATTCTAATCTCAATAAAACAATTAATAAATATTTATGCTTTCTTACAAAAATTATACTCCCTAAAAAAAGTATTACTAAAAAACTTATTATCGTTTGTTTTTATAGTTTAAATTCAAAACATTGGTCTTGTAAACCAAAAATATTTTTTTTAAAAAACTTCAAAGAAAAGAATTTATTCTTATCAATAAGACTGTTTAGCCGTTGAATTCAACTAGTGCATTGGTGAGCGATGGATTAGTCGAATCGTTGAGTGTACATACAGACGGTTAATTTAACTAGTCCGTTGATTCCATGACGCCCATCCCTAATTCGCACTCGTATTGCCGGTCCTTTGACTCGCGCGCAAAAGCCGACAGCAGTGAGCAGGACGATGAGCACGACGAGTGGCATGACGAGTAACGTGGCCACACTACGTCCCTGCCTACTTCCCTCGTCACTTCCCATACCACTCGTCGAGTCGTGTGGCTGGAGCATTACACTTTAAATTAATAAACCCTTCATCATTTCAATATGTGACTTCTGTCTCTAGTTTTGAGAAATAGCTTTTATATTTTTTGTGTGAAGTATCACTCCTGTGCGAAGATCCATCAAAATTTGGTGTAACTTGTTGAATTTCGTATTTCAAGCCATTTGGGATTGAAAGTTAAAGTTAAAAGAAAAGATCGCAATCCTTATCTATTTACTACTGCCATAATATCCATATATTTTTGCTTCATATATCGGCAAATAAACTCAGGCACAAGCCCACCCTCTGATCCGCTGATCTGTTGTAAAACTGACTCTACTTCTCTTAACGGAGCGGGACGGAGAGCATTATATGTATAACCTTTTTGGACAGGTTACGAAGTCTTTCTTCTAAAATACTACATTGCATATCAACTAACCACCCTGCCGGCATGAAGTGCACGGAGCATATAAGACTATGTTCCCGAGGTGTCCAGCGAGGATCGCCTCGATTTTTTTGGAGAACCTCAATCCATTTATTTTGATTGGATTTATTTGTGGGAAATCTGTAAAACATTTTTTATTAATATATTTTTTTTCTAACTATACTAGATCATACAGATTTAATTTTAATAATAATATACACCCTTTAACCCAGCTATACTCAACCTTTTTTTACCTTGGGCCACATAATTGCTACTGTTTAATCTTGCGGGTCGCAGTAATTTACATACATACCTATGTTCACCTACGTCATCAGCGAATAGTCTATCTATGTACCAAATTTCATCAGAATCGATTCAGTGGTTTATTCACGAATGCGTAACAGACAGACTGGGTTTCTTTCGCATTTGTTACTAGTGATGAAGCGAAGATTATGCGACAGTTAAATAAAACTATATAATAAAAAAATTAGCATTTATTTCTGTCATAAAAATTAATGTGATTTTTGACATTGTAACAAATATTTGACAATTTTTGATAAATCAGGCACATAGTTACTGCATGCTACTCTCAAGACGTCGACTAGATGCGAATCGGTAAGCCGAGATCTGTAGACATTTTTTGCATATTTCATTTTGAATATGAGGATTCACATAGGTAAGTTGATGCAAACAATGTCAAGAGTAAATGTGCTCAATTTTTTAACGTTTCATAGCTATCCGGTACTAATTTCCAAAATTCTTCATATTGATGTGTCTCTCTTTTCTCTTTAAAAATCACCTCCAGATTCGTATCATTTTTTAAATCAATCAGATCAGATAATTTTACATTATCAAAACCCAATAATGCAAGCTCTGTTGTAGTGGCTACTAAATGCCAAGGATTTTCAATTAAAAGAAGACATTTCTTTATTTTACGTAAATCCTGAAATCTCTTCTGAAATTCGTTGCTTAATGAAAATAAGTAATTAGAAATATAAATCAGATTTTCTGGGGAAACCTTAATTCCATCCTGTTGAGCTTTTAGCAATGTTGGAAAATTATTAAGATTTTCATGTTTTATTTCTTCGATATACATAATATGAAGTTTGTCTTCGAAAGCAAACACTTTACTTGCCATTTGAGAAATAAGTTTATGCTCACCTTGTAATCGACGATTAAGTTCACCAAGTTTTTCTGTTATATCGCAAAGAAACGCTAAAAGACACCACCAACTGTCTTGCTAAAGTTCTTTATAAACTTTATTATTTTGTTGTAGAAATAATATTATTTCGTGCCTTAAAGCGTAAAACCGTTCTACAACTTTTGTCCATCTCTACAACATCGCCATGGTGAGGATGAGCATAACTATGATATTTAATTTATCATGCGTTATTTCATGTAATAATAGGTTCTGGGGCTCTTCTTTTCTCGTCTTGAAAATTGATTGGTGATTCTCTAAATGAACGTCTAACACCTTTACAGTTGGCTCACGTCTCGTGACATCGATGTACTGTTTTGTGACGTACTGTTCAATTTCATTGTTTTTGAGTTCGTCTGGAAGAATGGCTACTCATCATCTGGACCTGTAGTCATATATTTAAAGAGGTATTTAATGACAGTGCGAATGGACACTGATCCTAAATTGAAGTGACAATCGTATCTAAGATAAAGTGCAATGTTGTATGGTACTATCCACAAATCACTGATTTCTACATCTCTCTCTGTCTCTGTATTTAATGGTAGCTGTATTCTTACTGTTACACTTTAAATTAATAAACCCTTCATCATTTCAATATGTGACTTCTGTCTCTAGTTTTGAGAAATAGCTTTTATATTTTTTTGTGTGAAACTCCTGTGCAAAGATCCATCAAATTTGGTGTAACTTGTTGAATTTCGTATTTCAAGCCATTTGGGATTGAAAGTTAAAGTTAAAAGAAAAGATCGCAATCCTAATCTATTTACTACTGCCATAATATCCATATATTTTTGCGTCATATATCGGCAAATAAACTCTCAGGCACAAGCCCACCCTCTGATCCGCTGATCTGTTGTAAAACTGACTCTACTTCTCTTAACGGAGCGGGACGGAGAGCATTATATGTATTACCTTTTTGGACAGGTTACGAAGTCTTTCTTCTAAAATACTACATTGCATATCAACTAACCACCCTTCGGACAAATGATCAAAACTCAGAAGCTAGTTAGCTCAGAAGGAGATATCTAACATATTTATTCGGGGTTAGTTTTCCTCCACTATTCTTCTATTCTTTTTTTTTTTTTTTGGAAACCATCCAGTGTATAATAATGGATATTGAAAAGTTAATTCGAAATGAGCCGGGCAGCTATTCCCAATAAAGCTGCCCGACTCATTTCAAGCCAACCTTTCCACATTAAAAGACTCTCGTCTAGTGCAATGTTTTGAGCTGGTGTATAAAAAAGGTCTTGGAATTTTTTGTTCAAATGTGACAGTATTGGCCGTATTTTAAATAGTTTGGCCTCGGAGTAGTCCAGTTCTACCGCACACATGTCGTCGTTATCGTTAAAATGGAGACATTTGCTTAGTAATAAAAAACGATCGATAGACGATCGATAGACGATGTGCGCTAAAACTGGGAGTATAAAATATGTCAAGGGTGGAAAACCAGTACTCCTCTATGCGGGTCTTAATAACAACCCCCATAGCCATACCGATCCCGATGAGTTATACTCATACCAAAATATGAGTATAACTCATCGGGATCGGTGTCCTTCCTCCGGGAGAGAGGTGTTCGTGGCTCTAATATACGGAATTGCATTTAGCTTCGTTCCGCTGTCACACAGCGTAGGGATTTTAATTCCATATTTACTAGGTTTATTAGGGATATACATGCGGAACGGGCACCGTCCGGATCGAGATCTCTTGTGTTACGTCTTGATATACCTATTGGTTTATTTTTTGTAAAAAGTTCTTTACTTATTACCCTTTCTAACGATATGCTACATGACAGAAATAATACATCAGGGGTCGACCTAAGAGATACTTTGTTGCTAGAGTAAAGATAATGAAAATACGTTTTTTATGTTAAGTTGTTTTTATTAAATTAAAATTACAAAGTTTGCTCGAATTGGCCGCCTCCACACCTTATGCATGCACGACACCTTTTTCTTATTTCCGAGGTTGTAGTTAAAAGCATTTCATCTTGCATTTTTACGAATGCTGTGTTTATTCGTTCCACTAAAAATTTCTTTCTTTTATGGGCACCACTTGCATACACTATCTCTTTTGCTCGTCCCCATACGTAGAAATCCAGGGGTGTCAAATCTGGGGACCGTGCTCGCCATGGAATAGGGCCAGCTCTACCAATCCATGAGTTTGGAAATGCATTATCTAAATGCTCTCGTACCGTTCGTTGGTAATGTGCCGGAAAGCCATCATTTTGAAAAAACAATTGGCACATGTTCTTCTAAAAGGGTATCATTTAAGCTATCACCAATTTTTGTGTTTCTTAAATAATAGGGTTTGTCCTCAAAATAGTAGATCTGTCACCAAAATGTAGTCACCAAACAATGCAAAATCAGTTCCACAATAAATCACCTAAAATCCTGAGATATAAGGTCTAGTACCAAATAAATGTTTTTGTATGTATTATAATAGATGTGTCCTAATAAGTATTTAAGCAAACTAATTTAAAGAGATCACCAATAAATCATATTATGTTATTAGAAAATTGCATTAAGTTCAAATAAAAAATTAGGGTTGTCATCATCGTTTCAACCAAAACATTCTGCTACTTAACTAGACTCCCAAGGTTCTAAATTTCCACTGGAAGTATAAATTATGTTTAAATAAATTTTTTAGCAGAGCAGTAAATAAAACAAAGTCAAAATAATCAATATTTATTGTTTAAAATAATTACCACTGAACATTCAGCGCTGGTTTAAAATAGCTGGCTTATGGCTAGCAGAATAGTAGATAAAACACTTAATTAAAGTTAAAATAATCAATATTTATTCTTAAAAATAATAACCACTCAATAATCAGCTTGTCGCGCCAATTTGTCTCCGACCCTTTGATCATTTTTTCATTAAAATTATAAATTGATGTATTAAATTGGTAACGAATACTATTAATTTATTATCTGAACGAAATAGAATGTTACTACTGTATTGGTGACAAAATATCAAATAAAAAGGAGTCGCAGTCAGGGATCGATAATCGATTTATTTGGAGACAGATCTACCATTCTGAGCACAGAGCTATTATTTAAGTAACAAAACTGTTATTACTGAATAATAAAAACTTTATTCTTTTTACGCTTTGAAGCCAGGGTTAAGTCACTATTATCTCTAGGGAAACTATGCTGTTTTAAAATAAGGCTATGAAAGAATAGTTGTCGCACTGTGAGAACTTGAAAATTCTTGATATAGGTCGAAGGTAGGGAACAGAAAAGATTTGAAAGTAATAATTTTTAAGAGCATACGCTGAGCTCTTTCGAGACATATTAGATGCGTTTAACATTAATTTGATAATTCATACCTGGGAACAATTTTTGTTTATCTGAGAACAAAAATATTTCGTGGTGATAGATCTATTTATTAGGTGATACAACTTAATGACAAATATAAATTTTGGTGATAGAAAATATAGTTCCCCTTCTAAAACTGGTAGTACCAGTTCAGGTAAATAATTTTGAAGAAACTCTAAATAATTGTATCCATTGAGTCTTTTTGGCAATAAATATGATAAAAAATGGGCCGATAAGATTTCGCCCAATAACACCAACCCAAACATTTACGCTGAATTTTCGCTGAAAGGAAGTCTGCCTTTTTTTGTGCGGATTTTGGCCTCTTTTCTTCCAGTGATGCAAATTATGCAGATTTGCTATGCCTTCATGGCTAAAATTTGACTCGTCAGTCCATGAAATTCTTATCAAAAAGTCGCCATCTTCAACATCTGTGTGCAATAAATGCCATAATAAGGCCACAATTACACAGCCATCGTTTTTCAATTTAATTCATGGAACAAAAAATAGAAAAAATAATTAAAGTCTAAAAAATTTAGATTTTTTTTGTGTATTTTTTTAATTATTGGCTTTTTGTGAAAAATCTAGTGCATTAAACTGCTAATTGTTTATGTAAGAACGATAGAAGAGAATGTTTATCAAAATAAATCGGTTTGTAGGAACTCCAAAAATCTTGGACCGTTCATTGTGGACGGTAAAATGATTGGTCCAATCAGAACGTCGTCGATCATACCTGCCCAAACATTGACTATGAACTGATGCTGCAAAGAAATCTCTTTAACTGCATGCGGATTTTCGTGGAGCCACAGATGTTCATTCCGATGGTTGATGTAGCCCGATCGCGTAAAGGTAGCTTCGTCGGTCCACAAAATTTTTGTACAAAAATTTGGATCCGAACGCACTCTTCTAATTATCCACGAAGCAAAGACAGACCTTTTTGAAAAGTCCGGTTCATTTATCTCCTGCACTCTCCTAAAATGATAGGAATGTAATCCCTCCCTTTTGAGGACTCTCCATACCGACATTTTAAATCTGTTCTAACGATCATGTTTGACTCCTCTCTTCACTAGGCTTACAAATGTCTTTGTTTCATCCTCAAAATTAAAATATTTTGAGCCTTTTACAACAACAGTAGTTGCACGTTGTGAGCTGCCATGTTTCATATGAATTTTTTTCATTTCGCTTATCGTTGGAAGGTCCTTATAACTGTTAACTGTTAACCCCAAACTGTTTTCAGGCACTT
Organism: Colias eurytheme; assembly: GCF_061535395.1. Classification (NCBI taxonomy): domain Eukaryota; kingdom Metazoa; phylum Arthropoda; class Insecta; order Lepidoptera; family Pieridae; genus Colias; species Colias eurytheme. The sequence goes on along the minus strand of NC_142999.1, from coordinate 1,681,980 downwards.
CTTACACTGCCAACACTCTTGAACTGCACACACAAACACACCGCAGCTGTTAAACAATTTTGGGGGGTTAGTGTCCAACTTCATCTTGAGGTATACCGTATACCCTTCGACAACTGATGCTGCTTGATTTTCTTGGTTCACACTTTGGCGTAAATAAAATCTTACAATATGACGTCAGAACATCAGCTGATCCAGGGTTATCACATATTACACGTTAACGCCAGGACGCATTAGTAACAGCCATATCTATCATAATAATAGTTATATGTAAATAGTATCTACCACCACTATTTTCAGTGAACGTTGTCTACAGGTGAAATAAGGAAACTGAAAGATGAAGGTTGCTTGTCCATTATTTTTAAATATTTGTACAGGGTTCATCAGTCAATATGCTTATAGCCAAGTCACATTCATCATCTTCGCTACCCTGTAACACAGTTTCAACAGCTTCCTGAAGCCTACGGTAACTAGTTTGAGCTGTATATTGCTATTTCTTCATTGTAAAGTATCAAAAAGTAAACGGTTATTTTGATTATGTATGTCGTCAGTGTACTCAACTGAGTATAGTTACAGTTACAAGATTCTAGTTTTATGTTAGGTAACTACATGTAATTTATGTAATAGTTTTTATTATCATTCTTTTACATCTAATGCATTAATATAAATCTAAATAAATCACTTAGAATCAATACTTAATTACTTAAAAAATCTAAAATCATTTACTTACCTCGATGACGTTTCCGTATCACAACTTCAACTGGTACTTTTTAATAAAAATAAACGCACTACTCACTTATTTTTTATAAAGGCACTTTAAGGGCCTTACAATGAAGTACAATAATAAAGGACAAACATATGCTTAACAAATTCTGGAATTAATGGCAAGAAATATAGTTGTACTCAAATATAGTTGTTAATAAACTAGCACACTTTCCTTCATACTTTATTTCTTACTAGCTTTCCGCCTACGGCTTCGCCCGTGTTTTCAAAGAAAAACCCGTATAGTTCCCGTTCCCGTGGGATTTCCTGGATAAAACCTAGCCTATGTTGCTCAGTGAAGATGCAGCTTTCTAATGGTGAAAGAATTTTTGGAATCGGTCCATTAGTTTATGCGTGAAAACTGAAAACCATACATAATACCATTTAGTGTACTTACTTATGAAAACTGATATTATTCTTTGGTGTCTTCTTATTCATACAGTTCAAAAATTCACAAGACATATCTAATTTATATATTTTATAGAAAATAAAAATTTAAATCCGATCCGCCCAGCTGGTACGATTTCAACCAAAGAATATACTACCCACCTTCGGCGAGAAGAATGACAACATTATACAAAAAAATAAATAAAGGAAGACGATTGATCCGCCATCTAGTTTGTACCCCCTTAAACAATTTACTGGCGGGCTTTTCAAACTTTAAATAGTCACATGAGTTGAAGATTGATAAAAATTCTCTCTCTTGTTCTCCTCAAACTCTTGTTTATTGTGTGAAATGAATATCACACAATAAACAAGAGAATTCAAAGCATGTTGTTAAATAAAAAAATTATTATTAAAAAAACAAAATACCCGACTGCACACTAAAAAAAGAGTAAAACATTTTGTTGAGCCTTGCAAAGTTCTACTAACGAGAGGGCGTAAAATATGTACTCGTTAAATTGGAACCGTTTGTCATTGCTCATCACTCGAGTTTGGTAGTAATCGAGCGGTGTTATTGGAACGGGTCTTTGTTCCCTAAGCCCATTTCGACCATCTGGGAATAACCTTATCCACGCTAGCTCTTCTGCTCTTTGCTCTCTCAAGACGCTGACCGGGGGCACAGTTTTCCGTTTGAGTTCGTAGATAGGTATTGGTCTCTCTTCTACGGTATTAGCATTCGAAACAACTTCGTTTAGATCTGGAATATTAGTATCAATCGGCATAAGAGCTGTAGTAACAAACGCGTGTTCTTCGTGAACAGGATCACTGCTATTCAGATTGCCGTCGCTAACTATCTGAGTGTCGTGTTGTTCATTCAGTACTGGCGATTCATTTGGGATGACCAAGGGTGTTGCATTTATAGCTGTGATACTATGCTGCATATCTCGATGGCCTCTTACCTGTAGTGCAACAGCAAGATGTTGACATAAATCGCCTTGATTTGCAAACTTCATCAACATGGAGGCTCCTCTGTTAGGTGCAACATAACCTTTGGGTCCCCGAGAATGTGAGTCGAATAAGTAATATTCTGGGATCTCGACATCGGGAGACTGATTGCGTTCGACGATTACTTTCATTACCGCCAATGCAATATTTGTTTGACATGTAATAATTCCTTTATCGTGTGTTGTAAAAAAATATTCAATCCCCGAAGACAAATTAGGGAAGTATCCTTCAAGAACGTCAGATGGCGCACTCGAGTTAACAACTCCAACGACAACATCGGGCTGTATATTTAATTCGAATTCTGTAGCGGCCACAGAAACTGCGGGTAATAGCTCTTCAGTATTTAAAAATTGCGGTCTGTTTGCAAGTCGTGACATGCACCTGTTGAAATATGTATTACCAGCTAATAAAATTCGATCCAAGTCAGATGGGGCCCATTCATTTAATGGTTTGGAACTGGAGTTGGCGATAGCCGTGGCGGCATTAGCCGTGCACTGGCGGCCACGGGATTCCTCTTCAAACCGATCACTGCCTTGGTGAAAAGACCCACGCAAGATGTGACGGTCATGTCCCAAAGCCTTGAAGTGATTTTTTGGCTCATTTCTAATGTGATCTGCATTTTCTAATGTGATAACTGCCTCCAGAATACTTGACCGTATCTCTTCATTGGTAATGTTAGTATTAATTTGCACATTAGAGTACAAATGATTGTTTCGCAATAGCCACTCTAATGCTTTCTTAATTTTTTCGATGTCTACCGAGTATCGTCGATTGTTTGTCACGTTATCTAAATTTTCAGTGACCACACTTATTCCCGCATTTGCTATATTCAATGGAAGCTGTTCAGGTATCTCTTCAACTTGCTGTGCAAAGAGGATGGCTTGCCCCTTAAATCCCTGTTGTCCGTAACGACCACCCAGACGCACCACTTTTATAAACGGTTTTATCCGAGAAATGAGCCGCAGCTCCATCTCTGATAGACATTCAATTTCAGGCGGAATAGGTGCAACAGTCATGTTGTTCCAAAATGCATTTGACGGGCACTGATTCCTTGACAATTTGTTGGCGCATCTATTGCAACAATCTATGCGGTCTGAAACATTTTGTGGTAGAACAGTAATATTAGCAGTTAAGATACTGCGTGACTGTTTCTTGTATAGAAGCTTATGACATACGTAGCACACCACATCCGCCACTTGAGAAATCGCTTCATTGAATGTGGCATCACTATTTGTAAACAACTGCCGTCGAACACGAGACTGTGACCTCATAGCCGAAAGTCTTTCTAAACGCGAGCCAGGTGATTCGTTGTTACGAGACTGCACAGCATACTCTCGCATCTGCTCGAGTCGAGAAGCGCGGGATGATGGAGACTCATGCTCACGAATTAATTCGGCATGCTCCCGCATCTGATCGAGTCGGGCAGCGCGAGTTGGTGGAGACTCGTGTTCGCGAACATTTCCCGCATGCTCCCGCATCTGCTCGAGTCGAGCAGCGCGAGATGATGGAGACTCATGTTCACGAACGTTTGTGGCATATTCCCGCATCTGCTGGAGTCGTGTCATACGAGACGACGGGGACTCAGCAGCTCTCTTTTCAGATTTGCTAGCTGCAAGCCTACGCCGCTTTTGTTCCCTATCAACGCTAGACTCACGTGCTTGTAAAGTACGTCTACGGGTACTTTTGTTATTTATAAGCTCTTGACGTGAAGTAGGTGAAAGTTGGCTGTACCATTGGGACATTCTTACTCTTGCTTCTAAAAGCCTTTTTTCGCGTGCCTCAGGAGATTCGGCTTTTAATTTTTTAGCCCGAGCCTGAGCCCTTTTTGTTTTGCGAGATAATCCCATATTGTATGTTTTTATTTCTTAAAATGATCTGATACCTATTGCCGAAAAAATCAGTACTAATGGAGAAGTACTTAATAATAATAAAAAAAAACAGTTGAACTATAACTAAAAAAAAAATACAAAAAGAATAAGTGAGGATTGTTTAAAAGTATGTTACTTAAACTAACCAAAAATATCTACCTACCTAGTTATTTTATTAATAATTATTATTATATTATTAATTAATATGAAGAATTTAAGAAAGAACCAAAAAAAAGAACGGAAGAACGAGTTAATTAATTAGAAAGAACGAATAAATTTAAAGAGAGAAACACGAAAGAAAAAAAAAAGAACGAGTTATTTATACTTTATAAGTTTCGCGTCAGACGACGAAGTATCGAAAAAATCGCTATTTAGAGACGACCGTCAACGACGTGTGCCCTCATGCGTGTGCCCGCAATCGGGCTGTATACTCGAGCATATCCCCCTCCGCACCGCGCCGCGCGCCGCATGCCAGGCCACGCCCTATCTTTTTGCTTGCTAACGCATGAGTTGCTTTGCGTTGACGCAGAATTAACATGTTCCCGTGGGAATTTTGAGAAAAAACGTATCCTATATTAATTACTCCCGTGATTGAAATGAATCTAATGATACCGCATACATATTTTTTTAAAGGGAAATTTAGAAAAAATATTATTATGTCTTTATCCCGTGGGACTTTTAGGATAAAATGTATCCTATGACTCTCCCGTAATCAAGACAAATCTAACGATACCTCATACATCAAAACCCATCAAGCCGTTTAGGCTACAGGTGGTCACAAAGGAAAAGACATACATACATACTTACATACACTCGAAAAACATTACCCTCCTTCTTTGGCAGTCGGGTAAATAGGGTGAGTGCAGTTGGCGAATTCACACGTCTGTACTCATTTTGGTTAGGTTCAAATGTAGTAGAGTTTGTAATTATCATGCCAGGTAACGAGGTTAGATGATGGTCACAGTTAGAATCATTTACAAAATGATCATAGCAAAGCAGAGACAAAAACTTAGGGCAAGCACTAAATACCTCTCCCATACAAACAGAAAACTCACAGAATTTCTGGTAATCATGTCTTGTGCTAGTATCTTCAATGAGAGTGTCAAGATTTTGGTCCATAATATTACTGAAAGAACCATAACAGTCACGCTTAATTTCTGGTAAAGATGTCTTATTCAGCACATGATTAGAACAGGAACCTCCATTTTCGAAATGCTCTATGCACAAGAAAGCAGTACATTCAGCACAAGTAGTCAAAATGGGGTTATGACAATTGACGTACTCGCAGTAATTTTTATTATGATTTTTAGAGACAAATAATGATAGTGGTTCATCTTCAGATGATGAGGATTCCAATGCTTCTATCATAGTTACTGTACCGTACCACCATGTTCGACCATACAACATTTTCACTCTCGTCCCCAGTGTAATTTTTTCACCTTTTTTAATAGGCAGTAATTCTAATGTACTGACTACATTTTTAGTCTTACTCTATCCATACTTATTATTTTTTAATCCTTCTGAAAGAAATGCAGATTGCAAAACGTATCTGTAAGAAAAAAGACGGGTTGCACTCCGGGAACACTCCGTTTAACATGTTTGATATTTTGGAATGGTATCCGTCTTACGCTTTTTCGATCAGGTCACGTGTCTTGACGCGAGTTTAAGATTTTATACCCATTACAGAAAAAGTGCTCAACGCCGCTAAAGAAGTTTTCACTTCAAAAATAAATTTGTTTCTGAAATATCCATAAATATAAATATTATGTAAAGCGAATGGACGGGACTTTGTTCCCTTGGGAATTTTGTAAAATCCTTTCTTATTCTTTACCTACGTTACAGAAGGAACCTCTGTGCCGAATTGCAGCTTTCAAGGTCCAAGGGTTAATCTTATTTTATTACGATTGGTTTTAAAATTTATTCACAAATTACTCTTTCAAGTATATACTTTACACGAGTAAACTACACAAGTAATAATTATCTATTTTATAATCATAATCTTCCAATAACATAGTAAGCGATTAAAAAATATACAACCTCAAATTATGCAGTTTTCGTAGGTACTTATTTTGCGTGAAATCGAAAATGATCTCTTTTAACTATTAACTTACCTTGTGCCTTGTACAGAAAACACCTGCAAGTAACTATTTATTTCAGTATTCATGCACTGTAAACAAACAAATGAATTATTTTAACTTTTACAAACAAACTTTGCAGCTTACAAATCGCACGAATGACAGTGACAAGTTCGGACATGTCGTTATTTTCTTTCGCGCCTAAATACGTTACGCCACTTCGTGAAAAAATATTACTGTGCATGTATAGGCGTAACTGATGATATGCCTACTATTCGTGATGAACGAAAATTAGAGGAATAGTAGATACGACTCTTCGCGCCTGCTTTTAAGTCAGTTTACATTGTGAGTTTGATTACGCCTCTTCGTGACATAATAAAACTTGACGTCCTGATTTCTATCATTGTAATAACTTAAAATCAGAAAAAATGTTGGATACGCCCTTTCGTGATTCGACCGACGAGACGTAGCAGGCGACAGACGGTCGAGGATCCTGTGGAGAAGCTGAAGAGCGTGGTGGCTCCCTCTTGATTGCCAATGAAGAGTTCTTCATGGCAAATCTTTTGTCGCGACAGTCTTGACCTCGATGACCAGGTATCCCGCAAAAGTGGCAGCTGCCACGAAACGGAGTTGCGCTCCTAAAGCGTTTTGAGTCCAAATCGCTTGAACCAGTGTTCGTTACGTCTCTTTAGCGTAAAACTACGCAATGTTCGAAAGAGCTGGCTTCTGTTCTTTATAACCACTGAATTTAGTTCCCGACGAATCTTGTCATCACACTGAGATAGCACGGAAATTTATTATTTCTCAGGCATATCCACTTCAAGAATTTTTTATATAATTTACTACAAAATAAGAATTAATATAATCGGATCATTATAGTTTGAAGCCTGAGACGAAACGCTGAGTGGAGATGCTGGCCCTGAAACATCTCTTGGTGTGGATGTAGTACGCAAATTGCGAAGCTGTGGACCGCCTGTTTCCATATCCGGCCAATACCCAGACGTTGATGGTCGCTCGTACGGTTGGTAAGCTGGTGTCGTATACTGTCCATATTCACTGTAATTATCATTACGTGTAGGTGTGTGATATTTTTGAATTACATTCAATATTTCTATCAGAGCATTCAGTTTCCAATCATCGCGAATGGTCTTAAATCTGCCGTATCTTTAAAGCAAAAAATTCATATTACTGTCACAGGTTCCTGTGTACGAGTATGTGTAGTTACTTGATCGCTCAAATGAATTGTTATTTTTTTTTATTACATAACCCATATTCTGCATCATCTTATTTTCTTTGGATAAATTATTCGTCTCTTCCAAACTTAAGAGTTCATAGTCACTCGTTTCAGTAGTATTATCGTCTTCATTATCGATTTGTTCGATGTCATCGTCTTTATTCTGTACTGGTAATATACAGGGTTAGTTTTCAATGAGGAGCCACAATTTAAAATTAAGATCTAGATATTAAACCAAAGGTAAATTTGAAATATTATTGTCGAATAAACAAATAAATAATAATAGCATTCATTTGAAAATGTCTTAAAATTTTCCTAAATCGTAAACACGCGATAAGTTCAACGACCTCGCTCGTGCGAGCCGCAAGAGCCGCGCCGCGCGCCTTGTACTTGTTAACTTGGTTAACTTGGTATTGTTTTTAGCGCTAGTACTATCAATAAGTAACAATTAACTTTCTAAGTACAGTAAAAGTTCCTTATTCGCGCTTCCTTTATTCGCGTTTTCACTATTCGCGGATTAAAAAAATGCGCGACTAAAAATTTTTTTATTCGCGGATTTAATAAGTACATACATCATAATAAAATTATTCCAATAGGTATCTAACCCAATATCCTTGTCAAATGGACTAATAAGAAAGTAAAATAGATCTTATTACAAGTTTGCCTAAAGTACATAATATTATGTTGTTAAATGATATCGCCGCGGCGAGGCCTGTGACACAAGCCGCCTTTGTCGCAAACCGCCTTTGCCGCAAACCGCCTTTGCCGCGATTGATGTTTTTGAGAATGTAAATAAACAGAATGGAAGCAACCTTATAACTCAATAAATAAAGTAGTTTTTAAATGTAGTTCCGTTTATAGTAAAAGCCGCTTTGCGTGTTTTATTGTTTCGTCTTTCACATTCGTTACAAAAATAAACATTATACCCCGCGAATAAGGAACTTTTATTGTAGTGATAACCACTCGTGTTAATAATAATAATTACGTAAGAGAGCAGATTCCAATTTTCCCTTCATACTTAAACGGGCTTAGGACCGTCATAATAAAAAATAATTATGCGAAGTGTTTATTATGGCGTATTTAAAAAATTGGAATCAGCTAGGTATTTACAATAATTCAAAACAAACTTACCTAATCAACCCGACATAATAATTTCAAGTGTATTTTAAAATGTGTTCAAAATGGAGTCCGTTTCTCTCAATACACAGTCTAGCACGTTTTCCTAAATGTCTTTTTAACAAATTAAGTGTCTCGTTTTCACTTTTAACGTCATTGAACGCACTAATTATTTTATTTTTGAGGTCCTCAACAGTGCCTCCTCAACGTAAACACGTCTTTTCACCTCACCCCATAAATAAAAGTCCATTGGCGTCAAGTTCGGGGACCTGGGAGGCCATGGTACAGGTCCTCCGCGCCCAATCCACCTGTGGCCGTATTTTGTGTTCAAAAAATCACGCACTGCACTTGAGTAATGAGGCGGAGCGCCGTCGTGTTGATAATAATAATTTCTAAGATAGGCTAGTGGCACATCTTCTAATAATTCCTCAATTACACCGCGTAACATTGCTAAATAATCACCACCTGATAATCGTCCTTCAATAAAGACAGGGCCAACAATGATGTTGCCAATTATGCCAGCCCAGACATTGACACTAAAGCGGACTTGATGGTAATTATTTCTGATTACGTGTTGATTATTTAGCGCCCAATAATGTTCATTTCGGCTGTTGTAAAGCCCTACACGCGTAAATAGGGCTTCGTCTGTCCACAAAATTTTACGATTTAAATGTCTCAATAACCATTGACAAAACTGTATTCGGGCGGTTCCATCGTTGCCGTGTAGTGATTGCACGGTTTGGTAGCGATAAGGGTGAAAACCAGAAGAGTTTAACAGCTTCCACACGTAGTGTTGGCTGACATTAAAGCGTCGAGCGGCGTCGTTCGTGCTAGCACAAGGATCCCGCTCGAAAAACTCCAGCACTGCACTTTCAACCGCCGGTGTTATCGCAGTATGTCCGCCCCTACTCGATGCATGGGCTGGTGTGGTAAACTGCCCATAATCCAACAACCTCTGATTAGCCGCTAAAATTGTTCGTCTGGCAGGCACATGTGAGTTATGTCCTTGTCGTTGCAACCGCGGTAAACTGTCGGTACTGTACAGTCTTTGCGCACCACGTAAACTTTCACCACTTAAAAAAAAACTTAAAAATAATACTCGGTGTTAGAGAAATTACGTTGCGCCATAGTGATGACAACGATGATCATACGGAGCTAATACGGGCCACGCGCTTATGCAACTAGGTCACGGTCACTACTGTCGGGGGCCGGGGCCGGGGGCGCGCGCGCAAGTGCCGGAGCGTCCCCCGCGCGCGGGGTGGGGGTGCGCCGCCGCGCCGCCGCGCCGGCGTCTTATTGAGAATCAATGCACTTGTGTGCGTGCGCGCATCGCCAAATTTATGTGTGTGCTAACTTCTACCTATCTAGGTAATCTAGGTTGTTGAACTGAATTGTGCTTTTGTAATGTCCACACGTTCGCTTTTTAGTGGCGGACAGGAATGAAATCTAATAAAAAAAAAAAACTTTTTTTTTCATTAGATCGAAAATGTTATCGATTCTGAACCATTTCTGAAAATTTGGGCCGTCATTGAAAACTAACCCTGTATTGATTTTCTCGGCAATGGAGTGAGATGGCAAACAGTGTATGTTTTCGTTCTATTGTAATTTTTTTAACTGTTCCTGTTTGCCAATATTCCAAAACTTCATAAAAATATTCATCCTCATTCCTTCATTCATCTTTTCATAACATTGTAATTTGCAAATGCGGATTTATGTTCATTTTTTTTACTACAACAAACTATTTACAAAGGATGTTAATGCTGTATATCGGTTCACATACAAGGTTTTTGCGTTCTGGTTATAATCATCCTCATTTGAAGACAGGCTTGGTAGTCAAGACATCTTTACAATATGGACATTAATTTTTAAACCCTAGTCAGTGGTTTAATTTAATTTTACAACAAACAAAAATAATTTATGTAACAGCAATGAAAATAATTACGATTCCAAATATATTAATTTTATATTCCAGCTTTGAAACATTGCAAATACTTTCGTTAACGACACCACTTTCCTTGGTTTGATTTAATCCCATAGTAAAATTGTAAAACAATGTATAAAAAAATGTTATAATGATGTGAGTGTCTATTCGATGTGCATACAATACACATCAGTGCCTGATTGTTACGCAGAACATTTATGTAATACAATTTTAGCATAAATCAAATCATACATTCTTTTGTTCTTCACATTTTGTCAGAAATAACTTTCAGCGCTGCAACACAGTGTGACTACATCATTCGATGGGTATGTTAGATAACCTAAGTAGATAACCAACCAAACGTGTCATTTCCGAGTCACTTAATTTTCGAGAGGCCATTTTAATGCACTTGACACCCTTTGACTGAAAACTTGTGCAGCATATTTTACCTTCATTTTTGGTATTTTGTCTTTGATGATATGAATTTCTGTAAGCTTATTCAGTAGCCTTATTTCATCGTCTCCATCATCAATATCAAGCAAAAGCTTTAAATGTTCCCATTTAGCACATTTAGTGTCTCCATTTTGCAAAAACTCTGCATCTTTTTTTAATAAATTATTGCGAACTCCCTTCAACAAATGTGGTGTGTCAAATAAAAAACTTTCACTTTTCACTTTCTTTTCCATTTATAAACTCCCTTTGACTAATAAATGATCTCCCTTTGTTTATGTTTATTTTCTGTTTCTTCTTGGAGCAATTTTGTAACTTTTACGTTAGATGCTGCTTGGTCACAAATGGTGGCCACAACCCTAAACCCAATATGAAGTTCCTTCATAGCTTCTGTTAAAATTTATTTTATGTCAGATGCTTTTGTGTAGCTCTTGCAAAATGTGAAACTAATGGCATGTTTGCTTTTACTTTTTATGTTTTTTATCATGAAGACACACTACAGACACACTGCATGATCAGCCAGAATTTTGTGTCTGCTATCACTCCCCTTGTCTTCAAATCCTATAATTTGACCTGTTGTCATGTTACATTCTGTTTCTGGTACCAAAGAGATTTCAACAAATAAAAGTGTAACAGCTTTTTTTCTACAGGCAAACTTTGAACAACACTTTCAAGCTCTCTTATACGGTACGGAGTACGGTTTCCGGTTGCAAATAGTAAACACCTGTCGTTGTAACTCGCTTAAAAATAATTAAAATTCACTGTTATTAAAACGCAAATCAACTGAAAACTGTGACGAACGTTGGAATTAATGATAAATACATCTGGCGAATATATCATCCAAGAAAATCGCAACGAATTCTTCGTAATCTAAACCGTTGAACAAGTCAGAAAAAAATCAAAAACAATTATCATCCACTGTGACAGTTGACAATGAAGGAAGGACAAACAATGTTTGCATTAATTTGCTTCAAAATTGTCATAGACAGAATTTTCTCTGCTAGAGTAAATCTTCTACCTTTTGGTTTTTTTTTAACTTTTGAGCAGCAGTTTGGTAAAAGTTTGTATTTCATTTAGTTATTTTTTCTATTACAGACACAAATGACTTAAAAATGGTTAATTTTTGCAGCAGCTGGTGTTCTTGATTCCTTTTGTGGATCACTAGGTCAGCTAAATTAATATTAAATATAAATTAATATTTTTATTTTTACAAGCTACATTGTGCGCACACGACATAACACCACGAACCAAAGAGACAAGAGACAGGAGGAGGACAAAGATACAAATAATTCCTGTTTACTGTGATACCACACAGACTATACAATAGTTAAAATACAGATTATAATATTTGTGTATTACAACACGTCTCCTCAAATTTATTTTCTTCAACTATTTTACCTTTAAATCCCCATAAATCTTATGAAAATTAACCGTCTTTTTTGAAACTCTCAAGCCAAGTGCCTTGGTTAGACGACACAGAATAATTTTGCCATTATGGAAAACAGATAAATAATAATGAATACCACACCACGCCACTACGAAGAAAATAAAAGTATACAAAACAAAGAAAATTACAAAATGTATACACATAAAAAAGGTTATAACAATTTTATAAATCTAGCATATTCCTAAATCTAACACGTCTCCCAGATCTGGTGGTGACAGATGCAGTGGGAGATGGGGTTTCTAAATTTAGGGAAATTGGGGTGGGTGAAGGAACTGTATTGTCAGCCAAACTATGGGACGTGGGGCTGTTAGAATGGGTGTTTCCTCTGAATCTAAATGCGCAGACTTAACACGGTCTACACTAACTGTTGTCTCTTTCCCATTTACTTCCAATGTAAGGGTTTTATCTCTCCTCTTTAATATTCTATACGGTCGTGTGTAAGGAGGTTGTAACGGACGTTTTACTGTATCATCACGAAGTAAAACATGTGTCGCTGCTGGCAAGCCTTTAAAAATAAATGACGATTTTCATGTGTGGTTTGATGCAGGTCCTATAGATTTGGTGATGATTTGTTTCAATAAAATATGAAAGTCGCTGTTAAAATTATTTTTCAAAGGATAAGGTCAATAAAGAAAGGTTGTAGAAAGCTTTAGCTCTCAAATTGTGTACTCTTTTCATAATCAAAGCTTCTTTTTTTTGTTTTGATCTTTTTCTCATTTTATTTTTTCGTCTAAAGTCAAGCACGTAGAGCATACGTCTGTTGCCGGCGATCAGAAACCAATATTACAGAAGTTAAGGCTCGGGGGTAGCGGGGAGCAACTCGGGCACGGGTTCTGGCCTCGCCGTCACCAGCAGGAACACAGATATCAAGACCAGTAGAGCATTCATGTTGCAAAGTCTTTGAAAGTCACGATTCAGTATCTGCAATTGGAACGAAAAAAATATGATATTCAGTCTTTGAAGAGGTGCTCCATCCCTTGAAGGAATGTGCAGGACAATGTAGAAAACAATTAATTTAAATATTGAATACTCACATTGACAGTAGTCGATGATGTCCAGGTCTCCAGGTCCAGGTCCAGGTCAATTCCTGAATTGACGTAGCAACTTGCCTGTGTAGTTATTACCATGATAAAGTTTTTGGAATATTTTGGTTGCTATGGTCACAGAATAAGGGAAGTTTCCATGCTGGTGCAACGGTTCCCACCGAGACCTTTGCATTATTTTCGTCATCCGAGTAAAACGTTGATGGATGACATGTTTCATAATGTTTATGATACTTCGTGTGATGCAACATCCCAACATTGATGTTTCGCATATATATCTTGGAGTTTCTTCTTCGTGCGTAGTAAACAATACTGATATTTTTTTTAATTACCAGTTCCAGTCTTAAGACGACGGCCCTGTATAGAAGATACTTTAGTGTGTTGAAGAAAAAAATTGTCCTGATCTATTTTATTATGTGTGTTATAATTAGGCGTTATGAAATTTTATTATGTCTTTTTTGCTAGCGAAGTACATCTATAGGCTTTTGAATAATGTTGAAATGGAATTTTAGTATTTGGCGGCGCTTTCGCCGAATATCTGCAACAATAGCATGAAAAATCGTTATTATCAATTAATTTACCGTAATAATATCGTACAACGTCGGCGTCCATATATGGCAACATCCAGCGGTTGCATTCTGTCTGTTGTGTGTGGAGCGAATGAAAAAACACGACATTATTTTTGCTCGCATATTCCAATGCCGGAAAGAATTTGTGCGATTCGTGGTTATCTAGAAGTAACAACACCTTCTTGTCTGTTGTTGGACGGGTCTTTTCGACAAAAAACTGGAGCTAGTTTAAAAAAGCCGGTCCATTTATCCATCCATTGTCGGGACATAGGCGGGATAAATACGACCGCCGCATGCAGCGTCAAACTCCAATGATAACCGGCGCTTTAAACTACACGGGCTATTTCACGCTATGTTACGTCATTCGGTATATTTGTATCCTGTTTGATATAATGGCTTATAATTGATAGAAGTTCATCAAATGAGTTCACATACATTCTGTAGTAAGAGAGGATGTTATGAGGGTTATCGCGGTGTGCACTAAACATTGAATGAAATATTCCCGAAGTTAAACGATTACTTAACACTGGTTCCACCCACACATTGCGCTTTACTTTATTTTTTAATAATTCTATTAATATAAGAGCTGCAAGCGCAGTTATCATTGACGGGTCCATGTTCAAATGAACAGAAGACAGCGATAAACCGTGTCCCGTGTAATTTTATGGTCTGCGGCAGCTTTATTTTTATACTAACATTAAACCCAAGTTATGCCACATCTTCTTGACCCACCACTGCAGAGACTCCAATAAGAGCCACCACCCTTTCTTCCAAAGCTGTTAAAATATGTCTGTTGTTTGGACCACCACCAGTACTATTATTCTGGTGCTTTAAGTTTAGGTGCTCGCGCCCTTTCGGGCTAAGCCGGCATGATATTGCACGATTTTAACTTGTTTCGGATCCATCCTTCACGTTTATCTGGTCCACACACAGCAACACATGCCTCAGTGACCCGCTTAATGCATCTTTCAGTTGTTTGTGAGTGGCATGGTATTTTGCGAAATGTAGGCAGAATCTCCGTTTCGACTATTTCAACATTCCGAATAGCTCTACAATAATGTCGGTTTGTATCTGATCAGGGGAGGCTCTGATTCATCGCTCCTCAATCAAATCTGTATATTCGGCGGTAGAGAAGTTATGCTGATAATTTAAACACTCGTATCGGTGCCCGAAGCCTGCTCTCGTATTTTAACAATGCGCC
Organism: Colias eurytheme; assembly: GCF_061535395.1. Taxonomy (NCBI): domain Eukaryota; kingdom Metazoa; phylum Arthropoda; class Insecta; order Lepidoptera; family Pieridae; genus Colias; species Colias eurytheme. The sequence goes on along the minus strand of NC_142999.1, from coordinate 1,666,908 downwards.
GTCCTTAGCGTCGTTAATTAGCGTCGAATTGATATGGTTGCGATCGTCCGCAAGCATACCAAGCAAAATGTTTTCGCTGTGGCCGAAGTACCCATTGCGTTGAAGCACAGAATCAACTATTTTCATAAGTTTGCAGGAAGGTACCTCAATAATTTAATCATTTTGTGCAGGTGTTTCGATCCGTACACGCAAAATGGTTTGTTTTTAATTTCAAACCATCGGAGCATACACTCTGATGAAGAATTCTGCTAAGATACGTAAATTATGCGAAGGTTCGCTAGTAGAAACATATAGTCTAAGTATCCTATTAGCTGTTGTCAGCCACCGTGAACACCGTGAACACAGGATGATAATGCAAGGTCCTGTGTATATAAGACAGTATAAACACCTCCAACGTGACTTGAGCAATCCAAAACAGCGCTCTATACAGTTCCTTGCTTGTACATGACGCTGAGTATATGTATCTTCAACAGAGCCAGGAATTGCATTTAATGGCCATGGCCGCTGAGGATATCCAGAATCACCTAAAAACAGATAAATAAATATTTGTACTAAGTATGTAATGATTATTTGCGAATAAAATGTTTTCAACAAGTGTTATCTAAAAATATACCATAATCTTATTTACTAACCTACCTAATAACCACACTTGTTCTCCATTTTGGTGCAATTCTCTCATAAATGTTTCCATTCTGCTAGATGCCCATATGAAAGTCATCGGTAGCTCCGCCAAACTTTGGATTAACATTAGTAATTTTTAAATTAATGTCGCATACCTGTTGACAGGAAAAATATTATTTAACAATTATTATACAGTGTGTTAGGGATCGGACTTCCGATACTTTACCTACGTATTTTTCATTATATTTATAAGATATGTTATTGACGATTTTCAAGAAAACCAATTTGTTTCTCTGTAAATTAAAAGTTTTTATTTTAAAAAGTTTTCACAATAATTAACATACAAGTTTGTTACTACAACAACTTAAAATAATATGTAATCTCACCTGTAAATTCAAAGAAACGACATTTAAAGTCCACATATAGTAAATCCCCAATTATATCCATTCTATCTTTAAGTTTTATTATAAATTGCGTTGCACACCAGCACACAATACTTTAATCGTATCTCCATTTTTTCCTACCGCTACGTCAATACCGTACCACAGATAACATGAACGCGTGAAGCGCGGCAAATTTGAATATTGATGAACGACAAAATACCATATATTGGGGGATCGCACTCGCACCCCTCACCCCTCTGAATGGCAGCAATTTTTAGTTTAAGTGTCTCTTATTCTATGGAGTTAATTGAAAACTGTTTCATTTATTAATTTTATTATGTCCACACACATAAATGTGACCTTATTTTAAAGGTAATTAAATTCACTAGTACTTATCTGAAATCAAATTTGTTAAGAAAGAAAGACTTAGACAAAAAACTTAGCAAAATTTTAAGTTATTTTTTAGTTTTTGTGCTGTACCTTTGAAAACTAGGTCCTTAACATATCGTTTTTTTTTTAATTTGTTAACAATTAGTTATGCTAACAAACCCATTTCAAATTTATGCCAAAAGTTAACTTAATAATTAAAAACCGGGGTCTACCCAACACTACTCAAAACCATCAAAAACATCCTTATCGAAAATAGGTAACATTCCATTACTGTGGGAACGAGAGGTATTTTTTACGATGAATAAGTAAGTGCGAGTGAGACAAAAACACACACAATGTGAGCATTAAAAAAATTTAATTTAATAATCAAACACAAAAAACACAAGTTAGAACAGTTGTTCAAAGTGGCCACCGTTATTTTGAAGGCGGGCCATTACCCTTAACCCAACAAGTTGAGTGGCTCTCATCACAATATCACTTTGGTTTCTTATTTCTTCTGCCTCGGCCATTATCTTTTGCAGAACCTCTTCTCTTGTATTTGGTACTTGTTGGTAAACTTTTTGTTTCATGGTTCCCCAAAGAAAGAAGTCCAAGGGAGTTAAATCCGGTGAACGAGGTGGCCAGGCGATGGTGCCACCTCGTCCAACCCATGGCACAAAACGAGCATCAACGTGTGCTCTTACGTTTCAAGAGAAATGAGCTGGCGCTCCGTCCATTTGAAAATAAAAAGGTCGACGGTAGTGACGCTGTCTGAACACGAGCGGAACGACTTCTAGGAAATCATTTTGAAGAAATTCCAAAAATCTCTCACCGTTTAAATTCACTATACAACGTAATATATTATTACTGGGTTATGGGAAAGGTATTCAGTAATAAGTTCGTGAATGTGATTTGTCTTAGTTTGTGCTCAGCGGTGAATATTAGTGTTACAATTTTCGTAATTTTGCACAAGTAGGTAAGTCTAACTCTTTGTTTGTGAAGGCGCTAGTTACAATATATGCATTAAACGTTACTTGTCGTGTGCTTGTAACTGGTCCCTCTTTTTGAGTTAGATTATGCTTCAGTCTTTTAGGTCTTTTAACCTCTTCAACAGTTTTATTTTTTTTGTCAGTAAAATCTTCCACCAACTGCTTTCGAAATTCTACAATCCCCATTTTAGTTTTATTATTCTCACAGAACATCACCCAAGAGTTCATCAAAGCAGTGTTAAAGCGTTCAGTGTTCATCAAAGCAAAATTAATTCTATCCCTAACTTTTTGTACCACTTTACCGTCTTTCTTAATGGAGATGAATAGGCATTCATTTGATCACTAAGATCGACTGAACCTTTTGCCATGTTATATACATAAACCATCTTTGGCTTTCGAACTATCTTTCCTTTTTTCATGACAGTTTTGAACCCCTTAGAATGCTTAGTAGACAGCATAAGCACATCCCTCTTATCTTTCCATTTTAAGACCCATATACCCCGCTCATTTTCCCTCGCTATTGACTCACCTGGTTTGAGTTTGGCTTCAATTACTTGCTTTGGTTATCCTCTTCTGTTTTTTCTTAAGGTGCCAACCAGGTGAGTATCATTGTCAAGTAATTGATTTGCAAGCTCAAGATTTGTGTACCAATTATCAGTTGATACAGTATGCCCTAAATTTAGTAGTCCATCACATAGACCCATAACCACATTAGTAGGAGATGTATTCAACAATTCATGGTTTTTGCCTGCGTATAATTGTAGCTTACACGTATATCCGGGTAGGGTGCAAAGCTTAAACAATTTCATCCCATATTTATGTCTTTTGCTTTTATTATACTGGCGGAATATAATTCGGCCCCGAAATGGGACTTGACTTTCATCCACACATACATCTTCTTTCGGAGCATAGCTTTTCTGGAATGTTTCGTTGAGTTCTTCTATAAGAGGCCGAATTTTGTAAATACGATCCGATTTATCTGCGGTTTCATTATTTACATAGTGTAGATTTTTTAAGATCAATTCAAACCTGTTTCTGCTCATCACAGTTCCAGGAAACTTTTGACCAAAGATTTGGTTTGTACTCCAATAGTCTGCTATTTTTGGTAATTTGACGAGGCCCATGTAAAGGATTAATCCAAAAACTTGTTTTATTTCATTGATCGTCGTTGGTTTCCATGAATGTGAGCGTGATGAAGGTTTGGAACTTTGACCAGCTTGTTCAGCAAACAAGTTAGTTTGTATGGCAATACTTTCAAAGATTTTGTCTGGGACTACTAAACTAAAATATTCTCCAGGTGGGCTGTTTCGAAGCTGACTTGCAAACGGTTCTTTCATGCCTGAAACAAAAAGTTTATGGATAATAAATCGGTGTCACCCGCTTCGCGGCTCCTAAGGGTCGTAGCGTGATGTTATATAGCTTATAGCCTTCCTCAATAAATGGACTATCCAACACAAACAGTATTTTTTCAATTCAAACCAGTAGTTCCTGAGATTAGCGCGATCAACCGAACAAACAAACAAACTCTTCAGTTTTATAATAATTGGTATATGAAATTCTCACCTGTAGGTTCCGTAAACGCGATTACAGATGGTTGGTGACCTCTTGCCTCTCCCCACCTTTGAATCGAGATATCCCGAAGCTTGTCGATTTGACTTCGAACCATGTCTTCCACAGACTTTGTCAATTTCCGAGTCACTGTTAATAACAACTCGTGCACGTCGCTTCGGTGGACGGATGATTTCGTCTTCGCTTTCCTCTTCGCATTTTTCCTCCGAACATCTTTTTTCAATCTCACGGAAAATACTGGCTTCTAATAAGTCAATACGATGCAAATTTTCTTGAGATATGTCTAAATCTACTATATCAAAACCGTCAAAATCCATCATAGGAACGAACACGCGAATACTAAATAAAAAATAAAATGACGTGCATCCCACTTGAGTGCAAGTATTCGACTGCGGAGCGGGTGACCGGAGGTGTGGCCTATCTGGCGCCAAAATAACGAAAATGCAATTTTCAACATCACAGCGCCGCGTAGGGCACCGGTGACCTCATAGGGTTTTTCGAGATTATTTCATAAACTATACACACGACTGCAGCCTAAACTAGACATAAATTCATTTCTTATTAAACTAAATCCAGGAGCACCAAAAAAAAAAATGTGAATTTTGACCGTTCCACTACGGCAGTTAACGTGTTAACGCTTACAGAAAATGGTTTTTGTCTAGGCCCGCAGAAGTTCTTACATTTACTACGCCAGCCCTATGCAAACCTTGTATCAATAACTCCATGTAAATATGTCGTGAGCAGAGACAAGTATCTCTATTGGAAGGCTTTGGAAAAACGGTCCAAAAGGGTCGTAGCTTACAAAAGGTCGCATAACTTATTTTAATACCTGCTTGAGAAATAAATTTTTGATAAAGGATCTTTAGAGGAGCATTCAAATACCGTTTCTGCATCTTTACTTTGTTTTTTGTCACAAACTCTTTTTTAGCAGCACTTGAAAGTACTATACCATAATCGTTATAAAATTGGTGACGAATTTGAGAAAACATGTTTTATCCTGTCGAATCTGCACCGAAAGAACCTGCACCGAACCAAATTGATATCTATGAATAAGTACACATTAGATACATAAAAGCAGCAAATAATATTATGGATATGATAATTATTATTGGCAACAGCAAACAGCAAAAGTATAATGACTTTTTGGATGACAAATGTGAAGGAATGAAATGTAAACTTAACGCTATACGTGTCCACTCCATTTCAAGCTCGCAGCTCGACTGAGAGGCGCGGGGAGCGTATCGCGGGCTTCAAAGTTGACGTAAATTTGAATTTTACTTTAGTCCGGTCAATTTAGACCAAAAAATGAGAGTGAAGTTACATAAAGTCCAAACAAGCTGAATTTCTGTGAAGTTGTTCAAAACATATGATAAACAATGTCTAGAAGTTCCCCATCATTCCCCTGTAAGGAAAAAAATTAAATCAAGGTCAAAGGTCAAAAAAATGAGTTTGAATTGGAGATAGAATTACACTAGAACTCGAGTTTATGTTATTGCTGCTCGTGCTTTGGTAATTTTGGGTTTGATATGAAGAGCAAGCACCACAAGCACCACACGCTTGTGGTGCTTGCTCTTCATACCTATTATAGGATGAAGATTGTGGAGTCATTTGTCCATAACGCATTTCCGTTATTAATTGTAATACTTTAGTTTGGAACGTCAGAGTCTGAAGTTCTGTAAAATCTTCAATAGATGGCAAAATGCCTTTAAAAAAGTGATACTGGATTTAAATTTTGTGTATTTTCTAGTATCGTTTTTGCAAGATATAACTGCACATTTCACCATGTTTATTCCTAGATATGAATAAAAATCAAGAGCAACGCACTTCGTCAGCACTCAACCACGACTACGAGCGCGCGCGGCGGGAACGTCGTGTTGTTCCCACCTGTGCCTACTGTTCCCACTTGGTTGTTCGCGCTCTATAGATACTATCTATACTCTAAGGTGACGAAGCTTTTGGATTGAGCAAACATGTTATGCGTCCCTATGGTGGTAAAAATCTCAATGTCAAACAAATGGTCAATTATCATCTTAGCAGGGCCAGAAGATATGTTGAATGCGCTTTTGGGATCATGACAAATAAATGGCGCATTTTTCACAGACCGATAAACGTGTCCTATGATTTTGCTACTGCCATTGTAAAAGCATGTTGTGTTTTACACAATTTTGTGGCCGATCGGGATGGTTTTCGTCCGATTTAAGGTAAACTTAAGGGCCCTTTACGCAATATCTCGAGCTACCTTTGCCTGATAACAACTATTTTCTGCATCACGCGGGATTGCTCGCGATTTGCCTCAACCTTTTGCGACTCCAGTCGCAGTCGCTCCATTTCTTTTTAATGGAGGAGCATCTCACGCTCCCTTTCCCGTTCATGGAGGAGTTTTTCCCGTTCCCTTTATTTTAATGCTCTAAGGCTTAGAGTCTAAGCGTACAAGAATTTCAATTTCCACATCTTCTGGAATGGGTTCTTTCCTTGGCACTGGTGGTGCCTGAAAAATATGTATTTTTATCAATATATCCGTGGCTGGCGGTAATACGTTGATATCTCGACATACATGTTATTTTTTATTCGTTTAGACGCTTCCTACGCCTGTGTTATCCCATTGACCACCGAGCGGCCCGATCGGGCCGAGACACAATCTATTTTCTATTGTGTCTGTGATCCGAGGACTGACGGATTATTATAGGAAAAAAATTGACAACCCGAAATATTCATAGAGATAATACCCGTAATATACATAAATAATATAAAATATAAATATTCATACTTTCGGTAATAACAGAATATCTCAGTCTTTAGGCTTCACTAATTAACAAAACGATATATCAAACTAATGAATCCCGGTATATTCTGTTTTATTAGATTTTAATATTTTAATTTTATTAGTCCAGGATCCTTCGCCCATTTTTGCAAGTGATTACTATCAAGCTAATTTTCCGTGAGTAGCTTTATTTTGAAGAGACGCCCAATAATTTAATGTATGAAACTCTCGATTGTGGTAGCTTACAGAGGTAACACGGATAAAATTTTTTGATTTGATGGTCTTCTTCTTTTTTCTTCTTTCTATGTCATGATAATGTTTCATCGCTATCCAATTTACATACGTATACAAAATTTCAGTTCAATCGGTTACCGGGAAGTGAATCAAATTTACTTGCTACATTTCAAATAAGTCATCAAGTACAGACATAAATGCTCATAAAATAAAAACTACTGTGCCTATCCGAATAAATTTTTTACGGGACCAATTCGACACCACCCCGCATCGAACAAAGAAAGAATCACGTAAATCGGTTCAGAAACCTCGGAGTAATCTGTGTACATACATAGAAAAGAAATTATACTGTCCGAATTGATAGATAACCTCCTCCTTTTTTTGAAGTCGGTTAAAAATGAAGGTATAATAAATAAATCACAAGTCAGATTTTCCTTTTATTAATATAAAAAGTAGAGACATAGGTTAATATGTAGGCAATTAAAAAATTTAGTAATTAAGATTAACATTGATAAGATTTTTGTTTAAAAAACAAAGTACATAATCTTAAAAAAATCTTTAAATTGGATTTATATGTACTTACTAAGTGTTTGTTTTACTTTTAAGAATATTAAATAAAACATGTATTCGTAATAATAGTATATTTTATTCCTTAATTAGTTAAGTAGTTTATACCACCATTAATTCAGTACACACACATAGACAGGCGGCATGGGGCCATAATTTTCCGCCTTACACAGGTACTGTCCGGGCACTGTTGCTTCGGGCGGTATCTGTGTAAAGTCGCGATGAGGGTCGAGTCCAGCATGGCTTACCACTGGTGCGCCTGCCCGGAGGACACGGCAGATCATACTCTTGCCTCTCAGTATCTTGCGAGTAATTTGGTGAAGCTGATGTACCTGGTCTGGATTCGTTGTCACTGTCTTGGGAGGGATTGACTTTGCTTGAGATTGTCGAATCCTCATTAATAATTTTTAACCATTATCTTACCAGTTATAAAAATATGGAAAGCTCAAGAGAGCTTTGTTAATTAGTAGATTGAGACCCTGCCCTATCATTAGATGGGAGATACACTTTATATACCTGTGCTTTTGTTTGTAGTGAAGAAGAATTTTTTATTTTTGGCTGTCTCCATATTATGATCTAATCTTGGAGATAATTCTGGCAAAGGTACTGGATCTCTGTGTCCCGCACTTCCACTGCTTTTCATTACCATTCCATCACCAGAATCAGAAAATGGCACTAAGGTGACCACATCAAAACTATCCAACACCACCACCTCCTCCGCATCACCACCGCCTCCTCCGCATCACCACCAAAGGGTAGCGTGTAACCCTCACAGGTTGCCCCTAAAATCCCTGCCACTTTATCTAGCGCCTCATCTGGTGGAATGTACTCTGGTTTCCCAATTCCAGTCTATAACAAAATGTTTTATTAGTATAATAATATTATATGCTATTATAAATTATAATAGTGTAATAATTTATACTATTATAGTAACCTAGGTCTAGAATAACCTGAATAACTCGGTCGATGCGGGTCATATTCTTGGTCGTTAAGAGTATTGAAATTACTTGAATAGTTTATGCGCGCTGTTGTAGGTGTACAGTTCAGTTGGTATTTTTCTATAATTTCCATGATTTCCATTTTCGCTTTGGTCTTCATTGCAGCAGGGATTGTTTGAAATCTTTCGAGGAGGGATAAAAGAAACAGTCTGTCACAATTTGAATCATTCTGTGTAGTCGCTATGGTCTTATGCAGAACTGAAATTAGAGGGTCTGTATAGAATTCTTCGTTTGGTATTTTTTTCTTCCTTTTTGTTCCAAGCGACTTTGATGCAGACTGTTGAGTCTCAAGATCAGAAGATCTTGCACTTTCATTTTCTTGACTTGCCTCTTCGAGACTATTTTCTGTTGCGTTTGTGTCCAGCACTGATTTCAAAAACAGAAATTGGTTGAAATACATGTATTGTGATTTACGTTTTGTAGCAGAACCACTTTTGACATCTTTAAGACGGCGCAGCTCTCTTGTGAAACAGTCTCTAAGGTTTTTCCATCTTTTTTGGGGAGTAATGCCTGTAAATCAATAAATAAATGTAGTAGGTACATATTACAAAACTAATATTATGTTTATTAATGTGAATTTTATTTTCAAGTATTTGGCTACTGGGTGTTATTTATCTCATATAAGTCATGAATACCGTATAGGGCTCCCTACAGTATCGGAAATAGTATTTGATGTTTGTGAATCATATGGGAGATATTAAAACCAATTGTGATGCCACAATTGACCAGAGACAAGTGGATTCAAACGGCTGAAGGTATTCAAAAATACGCCCAATTTCCTAATTGCATCGGAGCCATCGACGGCAAGCACATTAGAGTTATCAAACCACAACATTCGGGATCTCTTTATTACAATTACAAGAATTATTTTTCAATCGTGTTACTTGCAATATGTGATGTAAATTATAAATTTCTTTACGTAGATATTGGAGCATACGGCAAATGCAGTGATTCGTCAATTTACAAAGACTCTGTATTTTATCATAGGCTTTTAAATAATGATCTCGATATTCCGAGCAATAACCCCATCAAAGAAAATGGCCAATCAATGCCGTTCGTTTTAGTGGGTGATGAGGCGTTTTCACTATCGGAACATATGATGCGACCGTATGCTGGGAGAAACTTGAATAATGTAAAGACTAATTTTAATTATCGACTATCCCGTGCCCGCCGCTATATTGAATGTACATTTGGAATATTAGCCAATAAATGGCAGATTCTTCACCGACCCCTAAACGTCAAGAAAGAATTTGCAGTTGTGATTATAAAAGCTCTATGTGTGCTTCATAATTTTGTACGAGAAAGAGACGGATATGATTTCAAGGACACGATAACTGTACCAGAGGCTTTATTAGAAATACCTGCATGTTTACCTAATAGAGCAAATAGAACATCAACCGAATATCGAATTCCTTGCGAAACAATACTGACAAGGATGCAACTATTTCATCTATCTATGTGCTAGAGTGAGACATATCATATGCGAAATCCTGCCACACTACTGACAGATTTTTCGTTGTTTCGCTGCCGCACGCGAATGCGTCGGTGTACTAAATACATTATTTTTGTGAGAATCTGCCTTCCGCCCTGGGGGACAAGTGTAGGGATGCGTTCCTAGGATATTGTAGAAATATTGTAGTCGTAGTCAACAAAAGGAATAGTGTGTGATGTTAGTTTTAGCTCTTTTACTGTGATATAGGATTAAGTTGAGTGCTTTTGTGCCGTCTTTTATTAAATTGGTTATAATAATTTTGATTTAAATTTTATCGTATTTTTAAGCAATTATTGTACTTATTTAGTCATTTTATCGTAATTTATACCAGTATTTTTTATCTTGTTTAAAGTATTATTTTATATTGTATTTTTTATTGTATTTTAATTTTTTTTTATTGTATTTAAAAAATAAAAGCACAAAATGTCTCTGGACTATAATCCAGAGGTGGCGCGAACACCCTGTGATGACGGGTGCCTTAAAAAAAAAGAACTAAGACGGCTCTCTATTTCCAATGTATTACTATACTCTATGAGATGAGCGGCCCAATCGAAGGCGGAAGTGGTGCATGACAGTTGCAAAATAATTTGACAACCTTAGTTTGCATACTCTATGCCAAACATCGATAATAGACACCACGATCAATTACACGGTAACGAAACACATATAATTTTTATTTATTCAAAAAAACTTAAAAAACACTAATTTAAGATCTATGGAAAAAAACAATTCTTCATATAATTATTTGTAATTGTTTATGTAACTAATCAAAGCCGAATCGTTCTCCATTTGCATGGGTGGGTATATTATTAATTAAATTTTGTTCAGATGAATTCTGGACGTGCAATTCATAGACTGATTGTTGAGTATTTATATTTGGTACAGGAATATTTATCACTGGTACCGATTGTTGAATATTATTTTCTACAGCTTCAATTTCAACCAAAATTAATTCTTGAATTTTCGATCTTAACCTTAGTTTACGCATTAGTGGAATATTTTCCAAATAAGGCAAAAGACTCAAAAAACAGTAAATCATAGCTTTTTTCTTTGATACATTCCCTCTCGAGAATCTCAAGTTTCTTCTTTTCTATTCCTAAAAGTTGATCATTGTTTTCGGTTCTATTCATACGAATTTTCTTTCTTTGTGATGTTTGACTGTAACTTTGAGATCCTAGTGTATCACTTGTAATTGTTTCTGAAGAAGAATTAGTATGCACAGAACCTGGATTCTGCAGCTCCTCTAATGTTGTATCGGTTGTTCAACAAAAGTTTCTGCGCAGGAGATATTGTTAAGGCAATGAAGTTAGTTTCGGGTTTCGATAACTGTGTTTGTACAGCTTTTAATATTATGTAGTCAAAAGTTGTTACGGTCATTCGAGTGTATTCATAAAATTTATTCTCTATCTTCATGGTTTCGTAGCCTTTTGTATAAAGTATGAAATTCACCATGTCTATACCGATCACTATTAATATCGTGACAATTGCTTTTAGAAAAAAAAAGATCCCACTTTATATAGGCGCTAGCTTCCAAATAATCGGACATTTTAATTTAAGCAAATATTAATTGCACACGAAACACATCCAAACCGCTCAAACGCTCCGTTGCTACTGTGTTCATCTATTGAAATGAGCGTTTTCCGCTCGACGCGTCACCCGCTCATACGCCCCGCCCGCTTCCACTGTAATTTCACATTTCCACTGTATGTTCTCTTAAAAAAGTGGTCCTCATGTTTTCCAGTTTCTTTTTTACTTACTCCAAGGTTATTTTTTTGTCAACATTTCTCCACTTATTTAACAAAATCTCCAAGGCATTGTGCCTTGCCTGTTTATTTTTATACAATTGGTGGGACACGTCCCAGAGGCATTGTAGATTTTTATACAAATCCAAAATTTCCTCCAATATTTCCCGTTCGGACAGAATAGACACATCGCTTGGAACATTTTCATATTCCTCCATCTCGATTTTCATAATTATATTCACACACAGCTGTTGCACACAAAAATCAAACTAATCAAAGTCAAAGAGAAGACAAAATCAACGACAACATCCGCTTGACACGCCGCTTCCTCGGTGAATACGTCAAAAAATTGGCCAATTAGCGTCCACACCACCCAATTTGACCGTGAATTTCATATTTCCGACCCAATTTGATTGCCAATCTAGTCAAATTGGAAGAGAAGAGAAGTGTTTGGGTCAGGACTTGGCTGCAAAGAAAAGGGGCAACGAATTCAATATTTAAAGAGCTATATGATGAAGATCCCCGAAAATATAAAGCGGTTATGAGATTGACAACTGAACAAGTGGAAATACTTTTAAATTTGATTGCTCCAAAAATTCAACGTGATGATACACTAATGAGGGATGCGATACCTGCGAGGGTGGAGTTGGAAATAACCCTAGTATACCTTTCTTCTGGGATATCGTATAGACTGTTGTCGGTATTTTTCAGAGTTTCAAAAGCATCCATTATTAAAATAATACCAGAAGTGTGTGCTGCTATCAATGAAAGTCTAATGGTGGGTACACACGTACGTACTTGCTAGTCGAGCAAGTCTTTTCGAACAAAGCTATAGCACAGACATGGTTGAACTCGCGTCTACACGTAAAAGCTTGCGCGAAGATCATGTTCAGTGTGCGTTGAAACTCTTCGAGCAATGGACGATACGTTGTTGTGTTTGGTGGGAATCGCCTGCTACATTTACTCTCGGGGAAAACTGACGCCAAAAAGGCGTCGACGTTGGGTAAGGCCAATGTTACAAAGAAGAGAACGGCACAGTCAAGTTAATTTGATAAAAGAGCTAGAACCTAAAGTGTTTCGTAACTATTTACGGATGAGATACTATTTATTTATATACACTCTTCTTCTCGATACATGTTTATAAATTTTTCCACAAAATCACGAGTAAACGCTCGAAAGTCCGACATTTCAGCTGCGTACGCACAACCTTTTCGATTAATCACTCGCTCACGACTGACATGCTCGAAGTCGCAGCTACACGTACAAACAAGATTGCTTCGAACATCGAGCAAAAATTATGGAGGTTTGAATCTTGCTCGAATCGAAGTTGTTGGATTGAAATGATTGGCTTCGAGCATTTGTTTTGAGACTTGCATGGTACACATGTTCGTACTTGCTCGAGATCGAGCAAGTTTATCGAGCATGTGTCTACGTGTGTACCCACTATAAAAGATTATATCAAAGTAAGTATTTTTTTTTTATTCATAATCAAATTCACAATGGTTTTGTAAAGTTTCAGTAATACATAGCTTAGTTCGTTATTTTTTAATATTAGAGATTGATATTGCTGCAGCAAGTACATCATTAGATTGGGGTATAGATTCAAATTGATCCAGCAGTGGCGCAGAGAATGCAGATGTTGTAGATTCAACAGGTTGATAAGCTTCAGTAGCGACCTCTACAAGCTGGTAGGCTACAGGCTGTGGTGATGGCGTACATTCATTATGGAGTATAGATTGTGAAGATTGTTCCACATTTCATAATTTACTGTAGGCTGTGGTGATGGCGTACATTCGGAACTGTAATTAGAAGGTGTGTACACAAATCTACCACAGAGGGCTCTCTTACGGTATCTAGAGAGTATCGCCTGTATTTCATCTGTCGCATCAATTCTATCAATCGAAGATAACTGTTTCAGCTGCAGTGCTACATGTCTTCCAATAACATCACATTCATCTTCTAATTCTCTTGTAATCGGGGCAAACACGTTTACTAAACTACTATTTAGTTCTTTGAGTTCGTTTACGGCTGCTTGAATGTCAGACCGTTCTGATGATAATTTCGTCTTTAACTTTAGAGTTTTTGGTGGCTTTACCACTTTTCTATGAGCAGCTTTGTTGCTATTGTCACTAGCATCAAGGACAATATGATTATGAAAACAAAAAGTAAATATAACATACCATGTTGAGACATGTTTTCTATCTCTACATTCAAGTCGCTCAATACTGAAAAAGAAACATTAACAATTTAATATATTTCATACGTTAATTTGAGGTTATACACACAAAAAGTAAACATTATATTATGTATTATCTTGGGTCACTATAATGTTGAGAAATGAAAATTACACTGAATGACTATATAATGAGGATTTTATAAAGAAATATAAGTAGTATTTCCATACAAAAGTGTTTTAACAGAATATTGCCCCAAAATATAAATCAAATATGTTTATTTCTTTATAGCTTAGCCTATTTTACAAGAATATACCTATTTGTTTTATACATTTTTGAGATTAAAAGATTGGTTAAGCAGGTTAGCCATTTAAATCGAAACAATGTTTATTACAATGGCAATAGGTGATGTAGGTACATATTGTGGCATAAATAAATATATACAGTCTTATAATAATTTTAAAGTAAACTTACTTTCAATTGAATTGGAGTCGATGACATTTGGTACTTTTAAATCAATAAAGGGACAGATGATGTCAACCAAGTTGTCAGAAGTTGTTCCTGCATTAGGAGGCCCACCCCCGGTACGTCGCATGCTTGAAGCTTCTTGGCTAAGCTCCTTCTTTCTGAGGGTTTTTATGTTTTCCCAGCATCTCTTCAACTGCATGTTATTTCTTTGTGAGACATATGACTGTGAGTTGAAGGCAGCAGTCAAGTCCTCCCAAGCTTGCTTTTTTAATTCAATATTTTTTGAATTAGTTCGCTTGTCTTCAATAATGGGTCGGTCTCGTACTAGAGCCACGATTAGTTCCCTTTCCGACGTGGTGAATGGTATTTTCTTAGAACTGGAATACAATTAGGTAGGTATATTGTTTTATACGTCACTCTAAATTTTCGTTTAAGTTTTCCTTAGTTTGTCAGTCAATATGCCATATCAAACCAAGTTAAAATTACATACATAATAGCAAAGTAATAACATAACAATGTTTATACTTAGGTAATTTGTGAAGAGAGTAAAACAAAATTTCTCTTACCACATTGCGTCCGTAACGTTATTTTTTTTATTTCCAGTCACGTTGTGCTGCGACATTTTAAGTGTAAGCTTAATATATGAAAATTACCACGACAAATCAAATGAAAAATGTTTCTAAACAAACGGTTTGAGGTTAATTGATTGTCATTTACTCCTGTCAAACTCTTTAGCAATACAAATGGACCAATCACATGTCGCCATTTAACGCAGTGCGTTTGCTTTGCCAAGCATTACTTAAGTTTTGTCTATGAATAGAAAGGCTCGATGAATGGAACGCACTGAGAAGTGTTACCCTTTGCACAGTGTTGATGCTTTACGTAGGGAAGTACTGTTTGTGAATACGGGTGTAAGTGACTAGCTAGGCGCCAAGCGCGCAGTCAAAGAGTACTATAATAATACGGGCGCAGTGCGGCCGGTCGCGAACATTTTAGAACGTTCGTTTTACTAAGCTACTCGCTAGGTGACTCGCTAGGCTCTAGGCGCTAAGCAAGCCGCCTGTCTGTGCGGACGTAGCCTATTTTATATTAATAAAACCTTTGTAGGTAAATTATTATTAGAAAATATAACAAAGTATATAACATTTTTTTGCAGGAACAACAATCATCTAAGTAAGTACTTACTTACTTACTTACTAAATAGCATACATGCATAATCATTGTAATTTTTTTTATTCAACACACACCAGCACAGTTAAGCTATTTGTTACTTATATTCAACAACATCAGTGTCAGTAGGAAAGGTTACCGTTTGTGAATTCGTTTTTTGGAATACTTTGGTAGATGATGGAAGGCTCATGACACAGGCTCATGACAATATCATTATTATCTATGATTGATATGTCATTTTCGATCGTTTTAAATACTCTTTTACTTTTAACTTTTTTTTACTTTTAATTCTGTGACTGTGTGACTGTAAAAATACAGACAATGAAACAGAAAATTTCAGCGACGATAATGAAGAAGCCACCATTAACCAGCCCGGGCCATCAAAAAGAATTAAAAAATGATAGCTGCACAATTTTTAAACAAAATTATAATTAGATATATGATTTCTGTAAATATTATTATTTCCGTCGCTTGTAACTTTTTACCTTTAAGACTTACAGAATAATCATGTGTGAAAAAAATGTAGGTAATTTTGTCTTCTTTGAACCCCTCATTTGACACTTTTGTGATTTAGTAAACAATTGAGAAGTTATTTAAAATATACCTAATTTTAGCACCTTTAATTCAAGATGGCGGCTAGCGCCTCGGTCCGTCAAGGTCGAAAACTTGGATTTTTATTAACCTTTCATACCTAAACGCAGAGGCTTTTACATTTCCCCACAGACTGGACTAACATGTCATACCGCTTGGTGTCCCATGTTAGGTTCTCGCTGAAATAGACTTTGTTCAAAGGCCCGGAAGAAATAAAACGCAAGAATGCTACACAATAGTTTTATTCGTGTCTAATTAAAACACATAATTAAAAATTAACATTATATATTATCTCAACCATCATCAACAATAATATTGTCTAGATTCGCAGCTGGAAGCCTAATTGTGGTTTGGTGTCTTGTCCATCCAAAGTCCCACACAATTACCATCACATGGGCACAGCAACCCACAGTTCGCATACCAAATAAACATGAACAGAAATAGTTAGAAATTGTTTCTCGACTATGTACCATTACATACGTATAATACAATCTTGCACGTGCGTGCCTGGATTGAAACCTTGCGCGTAGCAACACAGCATGTTCAGGTTCTATGCCAAAATCTACAATATCATTAAAAACACCGTCTCTTGCTACTTCAATGTGATATACGTCATTGCGTATATGTTCAGCATAGTAGCTACGCGCAAGTTTTACATGATATGTCCCAAGTGCAAACAATATTAGATCTTGGTGTGTAAGTACAGGGAACTCGTCTGCCCCGATAACATCGGCTTCGATGTTACGGAAACTAGCCCGCTGTCTATTTACATTTCTTTATGTAACATACGCAGCCAAACGATTTGGTTCATTCTCTGACTAATAATTCGCAAAAATTCGCTTGCATGCGCGCTGTCTTCAATCAATACATGAAATGCATTTATAAGCGCAGCGGCCCGATTAAAAAAATCTTGTCCAAAGAGTCGAAAATCGCGTTTGAACCGTCCGTTGACGACTTCGACGACCCAGCGACAAATCTTCACTTTCCGATTTTTATTTGCCTCTAACGTCGTTAGCTGGTTTTCACCACGCCGTTTACTTATAGGCATATGTGCTACATAACCACACGACTCCATGTCTTCTATAACAATTTGAAATTTTCCTAGAACAAATTAATGTAGATATTGATAAGGATTCAGGACTTAGGTGAAGCTAAATTATGTCTTGGAATGAATGTAACCTTCAATAAAGTTAGGAATCACGGGGCGGAATGACGTTTTTACTAAACAATTTAATATAAGCTTTCAACCTAAGAAAGACAGATGTGATCTGTGTCTAGACGAACTTGCGACGCCTAACCGAAAAATAGAAATTAAAGATAAATATGACCAGCACATTAAGGAAAAAGATTTGTGTCGCGAAGAAAAACGGATCGATAGAAAAAATATCGATGACAGTAACATTTGCGCAGTTTATGATTTACAAGCTGTTATGCAGTGTCCCACGGGAGAAACATCTTCGTTTTTCTACAAATCAAAACTAAACTTTTTGAATTTCACTATTGTCGAAATGATGAAAAAATCTGAAGAAAATAAAAAACGCAAAAGAAACGGAAGAAGATGAAATAGGGGCCTATAGCAACGTATACAGTTATTTTTGGGATGAGGTTCAAGGGCACAGAGGAGCAAATGAAATTGGATCATGTCTTTTAGAATATTTACAACGTTTAAATGAACAAAATGCAGGTACTATCCTCGCAAATTGCTAATGCGCAGGAACCTTGTCACAGTAAAAGCCACGTGACGTCATCCAGAATTGAAAAAAAATACAGCTTGCAAAAAAAGAAATGCGGAGAAAATAAATTTAATAGGTTAATTATAATTAAGTTTGACAGATTTGTAATGACATTTATTGTAAGATTACATTTTACGAAAAAAATTACATTTGATGACATTTAAATAATCTCACTGCTTGGAAATAGGTATCTATCTAAGAAATAAAAATGTTTGAGTGATTTTCAACGTTTATTAGGACAGATTATTAGTAATATAATTAGGTTAGATTTTGATACAATTTAATCAAAATCTAACCTAATTCTTCAATCCCACTCATACAATCTAAATCAGATTCAGAATTGTTTTCTAACTCTGAGTCTGTTGTATCTGATTCAGAATCGTTTTCAGTATTAATTATAAATAAATCATCAACTAGTCGGTCTTTACGCCAGTATTCTTCTTCCAGCTTTTTGACGTGATTGACCTCTTTTTTCCAATCATCAGGAGTAATGGATTGTAATGCCTCTAATGTTATTGTTTCTATTCTACTCTCTAACTGTTCGACATTTTTATCTGAAACTCTTTGTTTCACCAAGTTCCAAATATACTCAATGGGATTGAGGTCGCAATTATACGGCGGTAGTCTAACAACTTCATGGCCATGTTCCGCTAATAATTTGTCCATAATATATTTTTTTGGAACTTTGTGATTTTTTATCAATAAATATAATTCTGGTTTAGTGTTGTGAACAGTGAACTCAATATTATTAGCTTGGAGCCACTTAATCATTTCTTCCTTTTTTGAGCCCATATTCGGCGTTCTGTCTTCCTCTTTACTGTGATATGGGGCGTTGTCCATAACTATAATACAATTAGGTGGTATGTTAGGAATAAGCTTTTCTTTCAACCATTTACTGAAATTTTCTGTGTTCATCTGGTCGTGGTAATCACCAGTTTTACTGTTTGCCTTAAACATTAAAAGTGCGCCATCGACAAATCCGGATTCACTACCAGCGTCCAGCGGCGTCCAGGACTCTCATTTTTTTTTACTCCCACATCCGTAGCTGATTGCCAACACTTTTTCACTGTATAGTGAGCATGAATCCAAGTCTCATCAATATAAATAACTGGCTTTTTGTCGGCGCCAAGAGAATCATTCTCTTTCATGCGGCGTAAATACTTAGCCCTCCATGCCTGTATATTAGGTCTTTCAATTAATGTTAATCTTTTTTGATAACATTTTTTAAATCTATACCCTAAATTATCTTTCATAATTTGACGTAAGGTAGTCTCACTCCCTTTATAGTCTAAATCTTGTTTAGCTGCAGCCATAATTTTTCTCATAGTGGGCACTTCCTTTCGTACTATGTATATAGAATTGATTATATTTCTTAAAGCTGTGAGAGAAAAACCATCTAAAAATTCCTTTTTTCCCCTCTTTTTTTTAACTGGAGTTTTAATTTTACTGCCACTAGCCACAGCTGTTTGTTTTTCGCGCCTTAATTTTGCTACTGTATTTTTTGATATCCCTGTAGCGCTCATTACGCGCTCTGTGACCTTGGTCGTATTTTGTAAGTATTTTGAAATTTCTAATGCCGTTTTTTTAGACATCACTACGTCTTCACTAGTGTCAAGTGCAGCTTTCAATGATCGAGTTACATTCTGAAGTAGTAGCATAGCGTCCTCTTTCTCTTGTACAAAATAATTGTCCACTTGAATAATAATTTCTCGTGCACGGCTATTAATTATTTTGTTATTCATTGTAACAAAACTATAACAATATAACAAAACTTAACAACGATAACAAACAACAGAAAAAATAACAACAAAGAAAACAACAACAAGAAAACAATCAAACAAAAACGCGTAGGTACTCGTCCGTCGCAATTCGCATCAGCCAGAATAATGCTAACGGTACAGAGTGTCTAATGTCAATGTCAACAAAATACGTCACCAAAATGGCGGCCAGGCGCATTAGCAATTTGCGGGGATATTAAAGAAAATATCCATGTAACCTTCTACTCTGATAACTGCTGTGGGCAAAATAAGAATAAATTTATTACTGCTCTATATTCTTATGCTGTTTCACATTTCACAAACATAGAAAGCATTACCCATAAATTTTTAATAAAGGGTCACACCCAAAATGAAGGTGATAATGTGCACAGCTTAATAGAAAAAGAAATCAAAAGGAATAAGAAGGCGGGACCAATTTATGCACTATGCCAATATGTGACTCTAATAAAAAATGCAAAAAAGAATGGGAAACCTTTTACTGTAAAAGAGTTGACATACGATTTTTTTATTGATATAAAGAATCTACAAGAAAAGTGGGGTTATAACTTCAACGAGGATGAAGATAAAAACACAATCAGTTTTAACGATATAAAAATATTGAATTTCCGTAAGAGCGAACCATTTGCCTTCTACTTTAAAACGTCATACACTCAAACAGAGTACAGAAAGGTAAATATGAGAAATAAACGCAAAAAAATGATTGACCCTGTTGAAGTAACAACAACTAAATTATTTACACAAAAACTAGAGTTAAGTGAACATAAGCAAAAAGACTTACGCGATCTCATTAATAAAAACTTAATTCCTAACGTCATGTTCTCTTAGATGTTTATTTTTTTGTCTTTTTATATATTATTTTTCTTTTTATATAATATTATTTTATTTCCTTGATAGTACATGACAGTAAGCATTATAGAGTTACCTATTTAATTTACAAACAGATACCAAATACCTATTTCTTAACGAAAGTCACGACGACTAAAGAGCTTTTTATATTAAAATGCCTAAGTAATGCGAACTTACTGTCAATTGTACGTGTTGGGTACATGTAAAATGTTTTACAAGTAGGTACATTTTAACTATAATTTTGTGATGTTTACTTATTATTAATTATAGCCCCGGTCAGTGGACTGTATTGTAGATGTAGAGTAGAGGCGCAGAGGTTCCCACTTGTTCAAGTAAAACTCGTAGCGATTTCCAAGGTGATTTATTCGGTAGTACCATAAAATATTTACAAATTTCACACGTTATATACAATCTTATCCTACTTAAAACTAACGGTAGGTACGATGAGCAACATGAGCGTAAGGGCACAATACGCCCCGCCCACTCGACCCCACTACCGCGGCCCGGTGCCGTTTTCGCTGGGTATAGCGCGCATCACTGGCAGCGCGCTCTCCAATGCCCGTCGCTCGGCACCGCCGTTGTCCACGTAGTCGCCGTCCGCAACATCCTCCCCCCGGTGAAGTCCTCGGGACGCAGCCTCTTCAACGGGAAGGACGACGATCTTCGTAACTGGTCGTTTTAATAGGTGTCCTCTTGCTTGAACCACGACGCTTCTGATTTCCCCATCTGGTCCGGGAAATATTTGCGTAATTCTTCCTCGTGGCCATACATTTCTTGGAAGCGCGGCGTCGGCAACAATGACAATATCGCCGACCTTTAGCGCTTGTTCATCACGTCGCAGGTGGCCGCGTGGGTTGAGTGTTGGTAAGTACTCGCGTACCCACCGCCGCCAAAACTCGTTCGCTAGCGCTTGAGCTTTTCTCCACGTTTTCTTTGTAATAAGCTCGCACGTTCCTACTAGCGGCATGTCGGAGGGGCCACCCAACAGAAAATGGTTCGGAGTGAGTGCCTCCGGGTCCTCTGGTGTCACCGGCACGTGTGTTAGCGGTCGAGCATTGATCGTGTGCTCAACCTCCGCTAACAGCGTAATTAATATCTCTTCGTGCGGTTCTTTCTGGAAAAGTACGGCGAGGAGTGAAGTCTTTACAGAACGAATAAGCCTCTCCCACGCGCCGCCTTGATGTGACGCGCCGGGAGTGATGTATTTCCAGTTCATTCGCTGTTGTAGGCCATAGTCTTTAAGTTCACTTTCCCATACTTCAATGGCTCGACGTAACTCAGTATCGGCGCCGCGGAAATTAGTTGCGTTGTCTGAGTACATAACTCGCGGCCTTGAAGAACAGCCATTCTGTAACGTTTCCATTGAACTGAGGCAAATCGAAGCCTTGTCTTGGAGGCGGCCTTTGTCTTGTCAGCTCCTCAAATACTTCAGTTAGCTTTTCTATCCCGCGGTCTCGGGATCTTGCTCTCGGTGTTACGATTCTCGTTGTGTCGCGTTCTGCGACGGGTGACTCATCTCTACGTTGCCCGACCGTCTCTTTAGTCCACGCGACTTGTCGCGATGACTCCCCCCGTGTGGGAAAAGGGGCGTCACCGTGTCTTTGTGGCATAGCGGTCGCTTCTTGGCTGTGTCTTTTGAGCCAGTCTTGTACTCTATCGGCTGACTCTATCGGTAGCACGTCCGTTCTGTCGACAGCGCTAGCGTCGTCAGCGATTCTTGCAATGTTCGCTTCCATTTCTTTAAGTATTTGTTCTTTTTCGAGCGCTATCATTTTCTTTTCGAGCGCTAGTAGCTTGCTTCCTGCCTCTGCTTGTGCTTCCTTCACTCGCGATCTCACAGATCTCGTCGTTCTGACTGAGCCCTGTGATTGAGTGTCGTCTACTCGCGTTTCCGTTTCTGCGGGTGCGGTCGTCGTTTCACGTAGCTCAGACGGTGATGCGGGCGGTCTTGTATGTGTAACGGCCCCTGCATCCGCCTCGTCTGTCTTCTTCGGTCGGTTACGGGTCATCATCTTCCCTAACGTCCCTAACGTCCCTAGCAGCCCACGGCGAGGTGCTGTAGCAACAGTGTTCGCTCACCGTGAGAATGGAAAAGGAGGATGAGGTAGGAAGGTACTACCCAGCAGAGGACGCAAGTGCGTGAGGTTGCTCGAGGACAAGGAGGAACACCTTGCCCCGTCAGCGTGCCTACAGTCCGGCCCTCACACGATCTCGCGCCTTACCGGCGAAGTCGAACTTTACAGTCGCGTTGGATGCGAACTGGTGACTGCGTTCGAACAGTCACTCCCGCCTTGCGGCGTTAACTGAGTGCGCCCGTTTGACACCGTTAGGTGGGCTAACACACAGCCGCGGTAAACCGCGTTAGGTAAATCAGCCTCGTAGACACGCAGCGCAGTCGTCGTTCGGCTGAGTGTCTTGTGCTTTAAGACTGAAGATACGCAACGTTCGTAGCTCGGCGTATTATCTTCTTTCTTCTTAATAAGCACGTCGTCTTCGCAGTGAGGTTTTCTTCAACAAAGTCCGGCTCGAAGGACCAGGCACTATTAATTATAGCCCCGGTCAGTGGACTGTATTGTAGATGTAGAGTAGAGGCGCAGAGGTTCCCACTTGTTCAAGTAAAACTCGTAGCGATTTCCAAGGTGATTTATTCGGTAGTACCATAAAATATTTACAAATTTCACACGTTATATACAATCTTATCCTACTTAAAACTAACGGTAGGTACGATGAGCAACATGAGCGTAAGGGCACA
Organism: Colias eurytheme; assembly: GCF_061535395.1. NCBI lineage: Eukaryota > Metazoa > Arthropoda > Insecta > Lepidoptera > Pieridae > Colias > Colias eurytheme. Next base: position 1,643,671 of record NC_142999.1, on the reverse strand, counting down.
ATACGCCCCGCCCACTCGACCCCACTACCGCGGCCCGGTGCCGTTTTCGCTGGGTATAAGGCGCATCACTGGCAGCGCGCTCTCCAATGCCCGTCGCTCGGCACCGCCGTTGTCCACGTAGTCGCCGTCCGCAACACTTATAATTTTGTGATTTATTTTTTGATTTCGTGAAACGTTTAACGTTAGTTTAAGATTTTAACGTTACATAATTAAAATTTTTAATTTTCAAATAAATATTTTTCTACTTTTATCTATAGTTTTTTTTAATGTTGTATTCAATTACATAAATTTTATTATTACACAGTCGTTTTTAGTAATAGGATACAATTTTAAAACATATTTTATAAATATACAGACCTAAAAACTAAACGGTCTTTAAAAAAAACATAAATTCATTCATACAATGACCTAAATACGAACAACGATTTAATTTCTTCTATTTTTTTAGAAGTTTATTTATTCACTTATTTTAAAACCAAGTATGGTCTGAGTAAGTAATTGAAGTTTGATATAAAACTATTGAAATACACATGTTTTTAAAACATAGCCTAATATTTTATATTTTCTACAAAATGTATCGACTTATGAATCTTATTTCGCCATTTACCTAAAATTTGGTTTCTTGAATTAGGTCACTATATTTCTAAGCGTGCGAAATGACGACTGCTTACGACTTTGACGAGATCACGGCAGGCTTACATACCTGGCTGATAAACGACGACCAAGAATCTGATTGAGTTTTGACAGAAATGATTCCGACTGACCATTTATCTTTTGACTGGGTTCACGACCATAACTCTTTCCGAGGGAAACGTGAACCATTTACTGGAACTTCAGGACCGACCTTCACAGTGACTGAAAATATGACCCCACTCGACATTTTCTTGAAATTTTTTGACGACGACCTTTTTGACATCATAGTGACACGGAAAAATAAATACGCGACTAAAAAGATTGTCGAAAATTGTACACCTCACTCAAGACTTAATTGTTATAAAAATGTGGACAGAGATGAGATAGCCAAATTCCTCGCAATAATTATCTTGCAGGGTTTGTTCCCGAATCCTGTCGAGAAAAATTATTGGGGGGAAAATGGCTATCTCACACTTAAATATTTCGGTGACATAATGACATATAACAGATTTGTGTTACTAAAACGACTTATACACTTTAGTGACCCGACTGACGATCAAAGTTTGACGAATGACGAAAGAAAGTTGAGGAAGATACAGCCAGTGTTCAATCACTCGCAAAAGAAGTTCAGCTCGCTGTATCTTCCGCGACAGGAGATTGCTATAGATGAATCTCTCCTCAAATGGCCAGGTCGTCTGTCATTCGCACAAAAAATTGCTACCAAAGCTGCGAGAGTAGGAGTAAAATCCTACGAGTTGTGCTAATCAGAGACCGGCTATTTGTGGAGATTTTTCATCATTACTGGAAAGAAAGACGGACATACAAATGACCTCACAGACAGACAGATAGACTTGACTGACGAGTCGAGAGACATGCCACCACTACCCACCAACGCTACCGCCAGAATTGTCCATGATCTGGTGAAGCCCTTATATAACCTAGGGCACACTTTGGTCATGGACAATTTCTATAACTCGCCAGTCGCCACTACTTGCCCGTGTCTTAAAATCAAAGAAGACAGACTGCTTCGGTACTCTTCGACTAAATAGAGAGTTTGTCCCCGAAGCCATCAAAAAACTGCAAAAACACGAGCTTAGGGAGGGCGAGATCGTCAGCAGCTACACAGAGGATTTGAGTGTCGTGTTGTGGCGCGATTCCAACATCGTGTCACTAATATCAACATATCATGATGGTGTTGTTGGGGGAGCCGAAAAATATGGCCGGTTTAAGTATAAACCAAATGTCGTGCTGGACTACAATCGCTCTATGGGGGGTGTCGATAGGAAGGATCAACTCCTATCGGCATTCCCAATGGAGCGAATACGAAATAGTATTTGGTATAAAAAGTTCTTCCGACGCCTTCTTAATGTCACATTAATGAACGCCCATATAATATATTCGACTCGCAAAACATGTAGTGCGCGAGATTTTCGGAGACAGGTGGCTGAAGGACTTGTAAAAGTTTTTCAGCCAGCTGAAATTGGACAATCTGTGCAAACCATAAAGACGATCCAGGCTCCAAAATACGAAAATACGGCCCATTTTAAGTGGGAACCACTTTATTTGCCAAGGACCATGTAAAGTGGCACGGTGTGTGTGGTGCAAAAAAAGTCGCACAAGGTACATTTGTGAACAATGCCAAGTTTCCCTGTGCCTCGACATATGTTACAAAGAATACCACACCAATTAAAATACAATTTTTTTTGAAAAAAAAAATGCATCCGGAATTTTATAAGTATTTTTTACGTACTCAGCGTATGCAAAACTATAACCTCCTTTGAGCTTAGTATACCAACAGTGGGACACCCTGTATATCTGTCAACTGTGGTATTGTTTTGTCAGTTTAATGAAAATCTATCCAAGATGGCCGCCGCCACAGCATGACAGATTGCATATTTTTACACAACTCCATCAATATGGGTTGGCTATCAAATGAAAGGGCTAGACTTTAACATCACTGTATAACAAATTTTAAAATCCAAGGTGGCCGGCGGTACAAAATGGCGAATGTCGGGGGTTTTTAAATTTTCAATTTGGTCAATTATTTAGACCTAGTTCTTAAATTGAATTTATAAAAAGGATCAGCTTTTTCATAAATTTCCATTGTAAGATTTTTATTTATTCGATTTTAAGTTTTCTTTTTTAAACAATACCTTTTCACGTTTTGGTTCTTTTGCGCTACCTGTGAAATATGACAAATGTTATGCATAAGGCCGTCGCATTTACAATACATACTCATATGTAATATTATGATATAAAAAATCTGTTTTCTTTTTACAGAAACAACGGTGAAGACGAAAATAATGCCAGCAAAAAAATATACAAAAAGTCTCTTTATGACCTATGCAGAGAAAGAACTGCATAAGAAAATTATTTCTTTAAAAGTAAAGCTGTGCAAAATGAAAAATAAGGTTGTAAAGCAAACAGAAGAAATAAAAGCTGCAAAAAAATTAGCAATGGATCCATTGGTTTTGAGAATGTTGGAAAATTTTTCCTATGCAGCAAGATTATTAATTGCTATGCAATTCCGGGAAAATAAAAAAAAAATAAAAAGGACGTCGTTTTAATGTACAAATTGATAACGGCTGTGAAAGGAAGCCTGAAATTGCAGACCATGCACAAGTTTTTATGATCCGTGGAGTGATAAAAAACTATAAGCAAGCAATTGCATATACATTTTCGAGAAGTGCTACGAAGGGACCCGAACTAGCTACGCAGATAAAAAATATAATAATAGAACTACAAAAAGTGTCATTACATGTTGTCGCAACCGTATGTGACCAAGGCACAAACAACAGACAAGCCATAAAATTACTTATAAATGAAACAAGAGGGATCTACTTAAGGAGAGGACCACTACCACGACCACTTACTACCAAAAGAAAACCTAATGTTAATAAATAATGAAGAGGTTGTCATCTTATATGATCCCCCTCACCTACTGAAGGGCATAAGAAATAATTTATTGACAAAGAATTTAAGTTTTATAAAAGAGGGAACAACTAAAACTGCTAAATGGTCTCATTTGGAAGACCTCCAAAAAGAAAACCCGGGATATAAAGGCATCCGTTTACTGCCCAAGTTGACAGAACAGCATGTGCAGCCAGAAAAAATAAACAAAATGAAAGTAAAGTTTGCCAGCCAAATCTTTAGTCGCACTGTTGCATCCAATATGGGATATCTTGCAGGTATTTGTTATACATATTTTTTTACATATGAATATCACATAAGTAGTCACAAACATACACAAATAACATTATTAATATTCTACTTTTTAAATTTACTATAATTTATTTCATGATAAACATGATAAAATTAGTAACTGATTATAGAATTCTAAAATATATTCTAATAGTTATAATATTTCTTTTAATTATGGTTTTACTAACATTTTCATGACTATTATTTTTGTTTTTCAGACAAAGGAATATTAGGAGAAGAGTGCAAAGACATCGCCGATCTGTTATTATTTATGGACAATATATTCAATTCAGTTAATGGCAGCTTTAATAAAAACAAACATTCGAAGCCATTATTGGGGCCAGTTACACCATATTCAACCCATCACAAAACCTGGACAGAAGCTAAAAAGATTTTCATGTCAATGAAATTTATTAATAATATGGGCAAAGAGGAAAAAGTTCCTACTATTGCAAACTGGGTCTGGACAGTAAATAGTATACAAATATGTATTATTAAAAAATATTGAAAAATGTCATGGAATCACCTCAGTTTGGATGCGGCACCTCAACCAAGATCCTCTAGAAAACTTCTTTGGGGCTATTAGAAGCCAGAGGTGCCGCAACAATAACCCCACCTGTGATCAATTTGAAGCGTCATTTACGACATTATTAATAAATAATTTAAATACTGTCCAGATTCGGGGCAAAAACTGTGAAGCTGATTACTGTGATGCCTTGCATGCCCTCGTTGTTGAGGATAGCAGCATTAGCAGCCAACAAACGACTACCTGCATGGACATTCAAAAATTATTTGAAATTAATTTAGTTACAATAAGAGAAAAAGAAAATGACCCCCGTGTTATAGCACACTTACAATACATAGTTAGCAGGATATGTTTTAAAAAAATGAAAAATACATTCAAAAATTGCTCTTCTTGCAACAATTGCCTTAGCACAGATAGTGTAATTGATTATCTCAATTACAGAGAATATGCAGGGGGGCTGTGGGTATCTTTGGAAGATTTCCCCACTATAAAAAAAAAAGGTGGTCGCTGGCTCTGCTATCCAACTCCGCCATTAATAGAGGCAATTTCAAATATTCATGATATTTTAAATGTTATTTTAAAAGAAAACATAAAGAAAAATTGTCTTACAGTGTCTATGAAAACATCTGTTATTATTTTGGCTGATTTTAATTTTATGAACTGTCAAATTCACAAAGAAAAAAATATTAATAATTTAATTAATACAATGATTAAATTATACACACATAATTATTGCAAAAATATAAATAAGATCTTGGCAGGCAAAAGAAAAGTAGATGACAACGAGGACATGCTACAAATAAAAGCTAAAAAGTTTTATAGCACTTGCTATAAAAGAAATAAATAATAATTTCTTCTATACAATGATTTTTATTTCCCCGCCCTGACAAGTTCTACCACCTTGTCTTGCAAGATTTACGAGCATGATTTGACTGTTATGTTGACTTAAATTGACTATACTATTGAATCCGATTGAGAAAATTTGGGGAGTGTTAAAAAACTATGTCGCAAACAAAAATGTAGACCAAAACTACACACCCATCATGAAATTACTTCATGAACGTCTAGACATGATCGATTGCACGATGTGGACCAACACTTGCAGACATGTGGAGGAGACTGAATCCAAATACTGGAAAAACTACGACGACGAGCAAGAATTTATTATTCACGTAGGAGAATCCGATTCTGAAAATGACACATCAAGCTTCTATGACAGTGATGAAGAAAATTTTAGTTCTAGTGCCAATAGAGATCAATAAGATTTAAGTTTGTTTGATTTATGTTTTATTAATGTTGTGAGCTAAGTGATTAATGAGGATATTATTATTGATGCCCGGACAGTATGAATAATGCCTTTGTTATCACTTGGCCCGTAACATATTATAATCTTTCTTACAATAAAAAATAAATATATGAGTAGTTTATCTTTATCTATATCGTAGTTTATCTTTACATACTCATGTGTATTAGGTATCCCCTTAACTTATTCACTTAATTTTTTATTTTTCATATTCTATACTTTATATGGAATTCCAGGAGTTATAGGCAGTATAGATGGTTGTCATTTTAAAATTTTTAAACCAAAAAAAGATGTAGAGCATTTATATTTTTGTAGAAAAAATTATCATTCTATCAAAACACGTTAAAACAACCGACTAGAATCGTAACAAATAAATAAATAAATGAAATAAATAAATTAAATACAATTTTGCCATTTAATGTAATTTTTGTTCTTTTGTAAAAAAGCTCTGAATATATATTGAAAACAAAATTATATGGGACCACCTCTGAAGTATGACCTACCAAACAAAAAAAGAACCATCAAAATCAGTTCACAGTTAACGGAGATATCGCGTAACAGACTTAAAAAAATACAGTCAAATTGAGAACCTCCTCCTTTTTAAGTCGGTTGAAAATAGCTTTTGCTACTGTTGATGAAGTACTTACCGAAAATATAATATTATTTTACAGATACATTTGTGCGGCATGATGCTGTTGTAGGAGGTAATAATTTGATTATAGGAAGAGCAATGCGAGATCAACTTGCCAGAAGACTTGTTGAGCGGAGTTAATTCGAAAAATTTAAGAAATACTTAATTCAAATTCAAATTACATTTATTTGCAAGAATGTAGTTACAAATTTTAGATGATTTGATTACAATATTATGTGGCTAATACATTCTACCCATTGATTGGGTGTGCAAATATTAAAAAAGAAAGGTTAGGTTATTTGATATATTCAAAATCAAAATTTGATATTAGATAAGATTATGTAATTAGTACTAATACATATGGCAACTGAAAAACCATTTATAAATTTACTCTTTTTTGTTACATATTTTTTCTAAGACTAAGAGAAATTGAGCAAACAGTTCTTGTCATCTTGCTTGCTGTTGTAGTTCAATTTCTCTTATGTCATTACTCCTAGGCGTTCTCTTAATATTTCTTAGTTTTCCTCTGCTTCTCTTTAATAAACTCCCGCCATTCACGATCCGAGTTAGCAAATGCTTCTCTTGCTAACGCTGATTGTGAAATGGCGCGAGTTTCAGGTGAAGCACCCACCGATGGTCGTGGGTGTTCGTTCTGCGGAATGTTCTTAGAGTGTAAAAAATATATGGATGTAACAAAAATAGTGAATACTACTTTAAGAGGTAGTTTAGATCAACAAACTAAACCACTTTCCCTATCAGACCAACAAATTCCCATGCGGGTAAAACTCTGTGGCAGCAATTTGTTTTCTATTATAATGCAAGAAATAGATTTTTCACATTAATGTTTCTAATAAGCTTAAATATGATAACTTTAAATATGACAACCCTTAGATATTCACATCTTTTGGTAGCACTTCATAAAAAAATATAACTTACAGTTTTCATTTTTCCTTTGGTTTTGGTAGGACCAGGGCTTGGACGTTCTATCATTCAGTTCAGCAAATACAAGGCTCAGTTCAAAAACTTGTTTAGATGACGCATGACCAAGAACAGAGACATGACAAAGAAAAAGAATGTAGAAATATTTATATCAGGTGATGAAAACAGTAGCTTTGCAGCAGGCAAAAAAGAATTTGTGAAGAAAAATGGTGTCCAACCCAAAAACGTTATTTAAACGATTCTTTTGCCAACCTTCATAAAAGATTGATATCTTCCTATTCATTCCTTTTGCCGCTTTTTGTCGATTTAGGCCATTCTGGATTTTACCAGCCTCCAAGCGATCTAAAGTAACATGTCTCTGTGACATACACGAAAATTTTAAGCTTTTGGTATCTGCACTGCACAAATATATGGTTATAGAGCCCAAAGATCCAACAGATCTTATAAGAACCATTTGCTGCACCGAATATAATGCTAAATGTCTATTCCGAGATAGTGCTGAATGTAAATTTAGAGATATAAAGTATTTAGTAAGGAAGGGAAGGGTTTACTATTTTGTCGGCGGGGCAATCTTGTCAGAAGACTTTGGGTGTCTTCCGATATGCACTGCAACCACTGCACAGTGCTATCACTGTAGAAAAATTCGTTCCGTTATGGACTGCCAGTATACTGCCGCAGTACCCTAGGGAAATTTATGACGTCATTAATCGCCGCCATATTCTACTGTGAGCACTGGCGTTTTCGAGGTAAGGTACTCGCAGTACTTTGATCACGTGATCAGTCCACAGAGCAAGTAATATGATCAGACAAAACCACTCGAGTGCCCGTCTTTTATACAAAGCTACAGTATAATCAGAAAATTTTAAAGTTCTGTAATTAGTTTGGATTAATAAATAATACAATGGAAGAATTGCAAAAATTAACTTTATTGGACTGTGTTGAAAATGTTCAATATTGTTTCTTATCGACAAGCATAAATGTTGAGGCAACTGACATTGTGTTTTGTTATGAGTACACATATTTAACCGAAAACGCGTGAAGGTTCACGCGTTTGTTACGCCTAAACGTCTTAAGTAACTTTGTTGAAGGAGTACGGAGATTTAAATGTCTTGAAACTGCCTAATCACTTTATTTTTAATGCAGTTTGAGTAGGTATCAAAAGTTTGTATGGATGTATGAATGTGTGTTTGTTATTCTGTGTCGCAGAAACTACTGGTCGAATCCGAATGAAGTGGTACACCGGTAGATAATGACAGCAAATATCACGTTGAATACCTACAATTAATGTTTCATGTGTAATATTTTTCATCATTAATTTATAATTTTCTTTAAATGCTCATTCTTCTGTAATTGCTTGTTATGTACTTATAGTTAATAATTGTTTGTTTTAGATGGTCCGAAATTATAAGAGGATTAAAGAAAAAAGTTATTCAGAGCGGCAACTAGAACAAGCAGTTGACGCTGTTAAAGAAAATAAAATGACGCTCAGCCAAGCGGCTAAATTATTCGAAATACCAAGAACAACAATTTCTTTTAGATTAAAACATTGTGTGATGACAAGAGCTGACACCCAACAGTTTTTTCTCTAGAGTTTGTCAAATTGAAATATTAGAATTATAAAAGGTAGTAGGGATAGAAATTTGATCTCAATAGTTATTAATACGATTCTTTGTCTTTTTGTTTGTAGCAATTTTATTAACTAAGAGTCATCTTGTTTTGTTTTGTAGCAATTTTATGTGTGTTTTGAATACTTATGTTGATACAATTTTATCATTTTGTTCCTTAATAAAGTTTACTACTTACTTAAATGTGTTTTTTTAATACCTGGGTCAAAAAAAAATGGAATGAAATTATCATGTTCGTTAAATTATATAAATCTCTGCCCGCACTGTGGAAGATCAAATCTTACTATTCTGACAGGAATAAAAAGAATGACGCATACGAACAAATGATAATTAAATTGAAAGAGGTATGTGATAATTAAATTGAATGAGGTGTACAGAAAATTTTTATAGGTAGATATTAAATTTCATGAAATGCAAACCTAAACTGTTTACAAACCCTTTTTATTATTTCAAATACCAACACGTGGGTATGCTTATAATTTAAATTTTTGTTTGGTTTTCGATTAAAGTGGAACAATGTATGTATTCAAATTACATTAAGTTTTAATTGTAATTAGTCAGTACCTTAGTAAATAGTAACTTACCCATTCATATCCTTTTTCCTGAGGCTACGAAAGATACAGTCAAGAAAAAAAATAATTCTATGAGAACTTGCTTTCGGAAAGAGATGAAAAAAGTGAAAGCTTCCACAAGATCTGGAGCTTCTACAGATGATATTTATGAACCGACACTGTGGTATTTTCACCTACTCGATTTTTTAACCGACCATGAGACGTCCAGAGAGTCAGTGTCAAATTTTGATGACCTCACACAGGTAATACATTAATAGTACGAGATCCGGCTGCAGGATCAGTGCGTTCATCGGTTTTTTGCTGAAAACCGAATTTTTATGTATATTTATAATTAGGAGAATATATATCGACTAGGTTGCCAGTCAAAATTTGGCCGCAAGCATGTTTACACTCAACTTTATATATTCAACATCTTTAACAGCCGGCAACCCTTATTTGCGGCCGGATTTAATTAGGCAACCATATATGATAATAACTAATATTACTTTTCAAAATAAATAAACTCTTCAATATAAATAATTTACGAAATAAAAACAGCTAACATCGTTAGATACCTGAACCAACCTTTGCACTTGTTAACTTAGTGAGTCGCAATATCAAAAAAGTTGCGGACCGCTGCCGTAAGCCATCATTTGTCTTTTAATTCATTGGACTGCACTTACAAGTGCTCTCAACCGCGAAATATTATCGACGTCAGATGCTGCAAAAAAAGTTACGTACAATCGAACAAAGCAACTGCGATCGTCACCGGAGTGCTTTACATGATATACCATTCATAAGTGCGGCTACTGATGCTAGTAATCACGGAAGCACAAAATTATTCCTTATATATAATATTTGTTGTTTATTCCGTCTTTTAACGTATGATTGATCTTTGCCAGCAGTACAGTTTGACGCTAGTAAAATGGATTTATTATCTTTCCATTTTATTATCGCGGTGGGCTCACAAACAAATTGCTGAGTCTCTCCACGTTGCATCTCCGAATCTTTTTTGAATTTGAGTGTTGCTCGATCGGGAATCCAATTCTGCTTATAGTTCCAGTTGAACAAAGTTCGCCCGCTTCTTGAGATGCTCAATACAGCTTGTCAAAGTGCTGCGAAAACCTCAACTTCCCAATCTATAGATGAGTCAATGATACAATTCAAAGGCAGATCGTCACTAAAACAATATATGACACTAAAACTCATAAAAACAGGGTGTAAGGTGTGGACTAGAGCAGAAAGTGAAACTGGCTATGTTTTTGAGTTCGAAGTTTTCAAAGGGAAACGTGATGACCAATCAACAGAATTTTTATAAAATAAAGAGAGTATTATTGAAAATGGCGTTTTATTGACGGGCCGTGACAAGTATATTGCCACCACATTTTCCAAAAATTTCCCATTGATTTTCCAAAAAAAGCAACATTATTTTCATCGTATAAGTATTATTAATTTATTTTTCAATTTTTGTTTGGTGTTCATTTGTATTACCTTTAGTTTCTTCTGCCTTATAAAGGGATAAACGGGTCATACTATTGTTTGGCAAACGAAAGATGAGACTGGCTTTTTAGCCAAGAAGAAATAAAAATAAAAATTTCGAAAATTTATATGGCAACACTTAACTGTCATTAAAATCTGAGTTGTTGATGTGTCAAAGTGAAAATTATTTCCGCGTTTTTAGTGATTTCGAATTGCAAACATGACGAAAACATTGAAAAGCGACTTAAGAAATGTTATTTTTTAAAGAGATAAGTAATTTTGAAAAGAAACAATTTGAAAGAGAGGCAGTTTTCAAGGAGAAACAAGATTGTTTACATGAAATATCTCAATGCATTGGTAAGTGTGACTTCGATATTTTGATACTTTTCATATTGATTGCATTGCACATTATTTAAAGTACGATTTGTTTAATATTTATTATTTTGCAGGTAAAATGGATAATACAGTTAAAGAAACCATTCAAGCAACAATTGAAAAATTGAATTAACTGTTCCTTAGAGAAACTTTCAAGTCACAAAATCAATATCTTGAAGAGATTTCTTCTATGCTCGGTAAGTACCGTCGTCATTTATCAAAACACCTGTACCTAATCTAACTGAAAAAAAAAGCAATGCATTATGCAGTATTAATTGTTTTACATTTATTTCCATTTTGTCTCTTATCAAATATCCCTTGGTTTATTGTTAGACCCTATTTAATTATTTGTTTCAGATATCAGTGTTGGCACCACAGACATAGATAGACTACGCAAGTACCGCGATCTGTATGAAAACCAAGCGTGTCATATTTTTTGTACTGACCTTGACGCGTTATGACGTCACGAGCGCTTTTTAGTGATGGTAATTTCATTTTACGCTAAATCGATTAGGACGCCACTCGCGCGGCGATTCTAGTATCGTCCTATCCCATCGAAGTAAATCGAAAGAAATCAGATCAAACTAGATCTATGTCTGAGAGGTAATTAAATAAATGAATCGTAATCGATTACTAAATCGATTCAAGACAGAAAAATGATAATTACCATAGACAGAGGAATGATAAAATAAATTTATAAACCTTTTAATATTCTAACAAGTAAACTAATGTGTTTTAGCTTTTTCTTACATATGCCCATTGAGTTACCGTGTACTACGTACTAGAGAGGCCATCGAAAGAAAGTAATGAAACTGTCAATCAATCAATCTTTATGTCCCGTTGCATCAATCCATTTTTCTTTTATGTTCGGGTTACTTGGAAAACTGAAAAAAACAAACATAGTCTAAGCAATAAGGAGTTTTGACAAAAAAAATCTATGCCTTTTTTTCTGAAAAATTGCTCCTTCAAATTACTTATCATTTTTCTGTTCGATTATAAAATCGATTAGAATCGAGAACTGTTGCATCAAATGAACATCACTAACCACAAAATTGGACAGAAAAATGAGAACAGAAAAATGAGAAGACGCTATTCATTGCTTGTTATCATACGACTCGATCTTTACCGTGCCAAGTAAAAGCCGCAATGTATTCCGAATCATTTCGTATGTTTTGGTATCCGTGTTTGTCACGATCGTTTTCCACAGATATTCTTTATTTGATTTTAAAATAAATAGTGCATATTCTGATTAGAAAATTACTTACCGGTGGAAGGAAACATCTCTGCTAACTCGGCCACTCACAGCTGTGGAGTTTCTACAGTTTATAACGGCGTAATTCGGCATTTTACTTTATTCAGCTTCACGTCTTTCCTTGGCGAACTGCAAGCGCGGACTGAGTGTAGGCCAGCGTCAAGTAAGTTTCATAATCTTAGTTTGGACACGGGAAGTACATACACTCGCTTAGTCTATCTTGATACATGTCCGTGGTTGGCACACTGAAAATAATTAAAAAGGAGAGTCAAATAAATGAAGGCGTGTGGAACACACCAGGCAAAAAGAGACCACATAAGCCAACAGTATCAGCTCTAGATTCTTTTGATATTGATGTGATTAAAAACAAAATAAATGAGTTTTATATCGTAAAAAAACAAATTCTAAAATTAAGGTCTCTTTTAATTGAACTAAGGGATGGTATTAATTTTACTGGATGTCGTGAAACATTGCGTCGCATCCTATTATCAAATGGATTTGAATTTAAGAAAAATAAAGATAAACGTTCTATTCTTATTGAAAGATACGACATAGCAGTATGGAGACAACGGTCCTTGCGGGCAATGACTACTAAACGTAGAGAGGGCATAAAAATTAACAATGTCAAATATAGACATGGACATGGGTATTTTCATCAAAAAGTTAATCACTCAGACCCAGACAACCCATTTGTTGCTCCTGGTGGGACTCATACTCAGTACCCAACCAGGGATCCTCACAGATTGCAACTTCCAATTTGTCGCACTGCTTTATGTAGCAAAAACAGCCATGTTATGAGTGCGAAGATATATAACGGAATCCCAATGGCATTTAAGGAATTGCCCATGCAATTGTTTAAACTTAAATTAAAAAAGTGGCTGCAATCTCATTGCTTTTATAATATAAATGAGTTCTTTGCTTGTAAACACTAAAGATAGATAATAATAATAACTGTAATCTAAAATGTTAAAATTAATCTAAAAATATATTGTATTTTAGTGAGTTAAATACACATAAATATTTGTATGCCAGTTTGCTGGCGAGTTGTGCGGACTTTATTGTAATGCATTGTAAAACCTTGTATTAACCACAATTCCTGCAAATAAATTATTTCATTTCATTTCATTTCAAGAATTGAGTCCCATTGGCGTGTTGTAAAAAGATTTTTTTAAAAAGATAAGTATAACCGCCCAGCAAACTGGTGATATTATTATACAATATATGTGGAGACGCTGGATGGAAAAAAATAAAATGGATCCATTCATTGCCCCAGTAAATTGTATCAAACATGAATACAAGATTTGAATACATAATTATAAAAAAATGTTTTGTATTGTATGTATATTGCACACAAATTGTGAATCACAGAACCGAATCTGTCCACCCCGATTCCACGTGGTCTTGTCTGTCATACACTAGAGTGTATTAAAAAAGTCGGAGGCGCAGGCAGAGTCAAGCGAGTGAAGACTTCTGCCTGCGACGAGGTACATGGGGGCAAGCGCCACGTTCTGCAGCGCCGGAGCAGTCAAGAAAGCCCATAATCTTCGATATATGTATTTCTACATTTATAAATAAGTATAATCTCAAAAAAAATAGTAGGGGGGTTTCCGCACCCTTTATAGAGGGGGTCCCCCCCTCTATAAAGGGTGCGGTAACCCCCCTACTATTTTTTTTTAGATTATATTTATAAATTTTCTTTATAAGGGGTCTCCCCTTACCTCCCCTTTCCCCCCTCCCCCTTTTAATTCATGCCGCAGGTTTCAAAAGAAATACCATCATTTGCAAGTGTAAAACTACTTTCCACAACAAATATGAAAAATATTTATTCATTTATTTATTTATTTATTGATTAATAACTTCAAACAAAGAATACAGATAAAAATATGGTCTATTATTGTACTGATAAATTGCAAAAAGTTACAGCATTTAAATAAAACAAAATACAATGTTTATTTGATATTTAGATTTTTTTAAATAAGCAGATTAACTGTGTGATGTTAATAATAGTATTTTTTCAGTGGGTAAGAAGATTATGGTACGGGAGCTATTAACGTTTTAAAAAAAGTCATTTTAGTATAGTTGGGTTTTTGATATACTGTTTCTCTTGCTATTTCGGTTAGAGTCCGCGCTGTCTGGCTGGCGGTAGTGGTTGCTTAACAGCAAAAGTACAACGCCTTATCCAGATAGTCCAAAACTCCTGCGCTAGATTTTGCGTGACAATCCCTCCCAGGTCTCATGTCACCCCCTACCTAAATAGCATTAACTTTTTGAAGATGAAAGGTCGGCAAGAATTATTATTGGCCCGCCTTTTATTTGATACTATACATATAACATACAACATATATACATATATACTCTTTTAGTGCAATATTTTTCAATTAATGAAGGGATCCAAAATAAACTGATGGATTTTTACGAAAATTCTAATGAATCTGCTGATGGCATGTTAGTAGCTATTTAGAAGTCTATAGACTCATACAACTTGTAATTCAATCAAGTCTCAGTGCAGACAATATTATTGCAATTCTAATTTTGGCATTCATCATTAATTGTATACGATATAGCGCAAAGCAATGTGGCAACCCCGCGCGCCTATAGGACTCGTCGACCGCCCGTTCGGTTTCGGGATACGACGCAGTTATTTAAAAAGTGAAAGTCAGTTAGCTTCAAAACTCGAGACGCAATATGCCACTGCACTTTTTTAATTATTGATTGTAACGTTTTCCTCTTGTCATTTTTAGTATTGTGTGTGTTTTTATAGTTCTGTAATCAGTAGTAAAGTGTTTAATTCAAGAAAACCCCTATCTAACGAACCCAAACTAAAACAATTATTAAAAAAGAAGTGCCAAATCTAATAAAAGGCAACTGTCAACCAACATCTACGTAGAGGAATTTATAATTGGCGTCAACAAACCAAACAGAACTATACTGAGTGTCTACGCCTGTTAAACTTATTAGCAATCACGCGTTCCAACAACATAAATTGTCTTTTTATTTTATAGTCTGTATAATAAACAGGGTAGAATGTATTTTTTCACTTATCTAAAAAACTTTGTACAAATGGTGTGTTGGTCTCAAAAATAAATTCCTTATAAACGGAATATTGAGTTTCACTAAAGAAATTCCAGTTCCCATGCCTAAAGCGGGAACACTGGGAAACAATTTGTAACAATCGTAATCATTGCCACTATTTATAGGCGGCTGTAATATAACAGTCATGTTTCCCATCCATTGCTGCAATGGCATAAGGAAAATTCCAATTTGTCTCAAATTCTCTTGCTGTAGTAAGCCACTCTTCCTCGGATGATGTATGATTTTTCACTATACAGAATGTAAGTCAAAGTGAAACTCAAAATGGTAATGAAAATACGAAGAAAACAGAAATGAAAATACGAAAGCAAAGAAGAGAACGAAAAGAACTGGGCCAGATGATTTAGCTATTTAATGCTATATCAGAAGCCTTAACACTTTTACAACAGTGTGCAAGTGATAGTACTGCTTCGGAAAAACATGATTCCTACGATGTTTATGGACAACGCGTCACAAATGAGTTACTTTAGCAAATGTAAAGGATGCTATAAATAAAATTATTTTCGAAGCGGATATGGGAGCATACCAATCATACGTCCTCATTGTTAAATAATTGTTTAATTAAGCGTTTTATGTCAACTGTCTCTTCGTCTATTTCTGTCATGTTTTTGTAATTATTAATAAAAAAACGTACGAAAACTGAAATATTTTTTTATTACCTTAACATAATCCTTTAGCACCCCGATTAACGCATCACAAACTTCAGGAACGATTACTGATATTCTTTGTTTTGATATACGAAACAGATACTGCCAAAATATTTTTAACAATCTTCTCTTGCCACTGAATAATTATGCTACGACCCATTCTCCACGTTCCGCTTCGTCGTCATCCAACTATTCCCAAACATATACATCACAACCACAGCAATTCAGCCCAACATATTTATTTGACGGCGCCACCGTCGAGGCTTTAAAAAATAACGAACGGCGAACCAATATAAAGCAGCGCGCGCGCACGGCTCGGGTCAGGACGTCTACATATTTATTTATTTATTTAATTAAAACAAACACTAACATTACAGTTTTCCAATACGATAGTGGTTTTACATTTAATTGGTTACATCGAAATTAGAAATATTTAACATACAAATTACAAACTATATACATTACTTTTTATAGCATATATTACAAATAAAGCTACTCGCGTGAATGCATCCCAAGTGCAACAAAATATATCCGTTTTGATTGCTATTTCATTGAGTGAACCAAGTGCACGCGTCATAGGTGCCTGACCCAGCAAGTTGGTGCGAACATATACATCGCCGCTTCCGCAATCCAATGCACAGGATAACCAAGCTACATACAATGTTGAGCAACCATATACATATATTCGCAATTATATAAAGGACTTTTTCTAATTTATACGCCTATACACCTTGGAAAATTTCTAAACCCTTTTTCTGTTTGTAGCCATGACTGTGGATCAATAAAATAAACTGTGTTATTATTTTCAGAATAAAACAACTACAACAGAAAGTGAAATATTAGATGGAGAAGAGCTGGAATAGCTCGCTGGAAACAGTACCGCGGCGCCGAAAAAATCCTATAGAACTTCAAGAAGCTGGGAAGTCGATGAAGGAAGCCATGAGTTCACTGAAAAAAGTTTTGAATAAACCGGTAGTGCCCGGTTTTTAAATTCTTGCTCCGTAAACTATGTAAAACAGACAGTTTAAAAATGATGTTTGAAATAGATGGATTACTTATAAAGCGCATAAATAAGCACTTAAAGCGCATAAATTACCCTCATATTTCACACAGCCTTCACCGACGTATTCCATGAACATGGGTACAATACGAGGTGAATCACCGTGAAATCGTCTCAAAATGTTTTCACGATTCGGAAATTGTCTACTCATTTTCCTGCAAAAGAAGTAAAGCAGCAGCGGTTACGTATCATGTTTTAAAGCCAGAGCTAGAAGCAGAGATGCTTACCGATTTAAAATCGAGTGAAAAAATTACGACACGTAAACCAATGTTTTCCTTGATCATAGATGAGACCACAGATGTCATAACCACATCAACGCTTGTACAGTCGTTACCAAATATGTATTATTTTGAAAAAAATCTACAGGTAAAAACCAAATTTTTTACTTTGGTGGACTTGGAAGGAACTTCAGCACAAGCTTTGTTCGATGCATTTTCCAAGGCGTTAACTAATGTTTATCTTGATATTAAAGATGCAATTGGTTTCGGGAATGTTATGTTTGGAATACAAGGTGGAATTATTGCCAAAATAAAACTTGTAAATCCCCATTGCATATTCATTAACGGCCGTTCCCAATATTTATTTATTTATATTTATTTATATATTATTATATACCTACAAGCAGTGGCTCGGAGAATTAGGTTAAGGAATGGCAAAAACTCGTTTCTTTTTAGAGATTAGTTACCTCTTAGTATAGTGGTTGATTATAATTATATACATATTATATATATTTATATATTGTGGATTATAGATACATCAAAAGGACATATTATATATACTAATATCGTTGATATTATAGAGATAGTAAGAAGTTCCTAGAAAATAAGATGACACAAAGAGATTGTAATAGTATGTTTAAAATAATATTTGTATGTATTATGTGCGATATACATTTTTTTGTGCTAAGTTAATCGTTGCTATAAAAATGTGATTAATATCGTTGATTTTGATATAACATTGTTTATTGATGTGAAACATCTATAGGCTCACTTGTAAACCGAATTGTTGACGTGGCGACGCTTGCCATGGCGACGGGTCGCCACGCTATACACATCTATAGGCTCACTTGTAGGCCCAAATGGAATGAAGTATAGGCACAGCGCCATGTCAAGCACTTTGTCAGGCACCCTGCTTCAAAACAATAAGTTGCGTAGTAACAATAAATGCGTTTGCGCGGGAATTTGCGTGGCAACTTGCGCTCGGGCCCGCCAAAACGCAATTGTGCGAAACTGCTTGACCCGCTTGACCAATCGCGTGAGCCCTGCACCCCGTTCCCCTTCCCCGTTGTTGATTCGTTGTAAGAAATTAGTCGTTGTTATTCGTGCTTTGGAAAGTGATGCGTTTTGCTTCAAACAATGTCAAATATAGATAATCTAGATGATTTCGAACTATCGTTTATTGACCTACAGCATATTGACGAACTAGAAAAGGAGTTGACTCAAAGTAATTGCCCCCTGTTAGATTTTCAATGTGAGAGTGAATGTGATGATGACGAAGTGATTTTGCGTGGGCGTAGAATCAGAAACAGACGGTTGTACGTAATTGACAGTGATGATGAAGACGAAAGCTCAGAACTGCAGGTTACCTCTACAATTGATAAAGTGACTAATTTGTGGTGTGAACCGGCTGGTAAGCAAAGAAAAATTATACCTTCTACTGAGTGCGGGTTTGAAATCATACAGTTTGAGAAGTTTGATGGCTCGTTCAAAACCGGAAGACTTCTATAATTTGTTAGTCCCGGATAGTGTTTTCGAAAATATAGCTATTGAAACAAACCGCTATGCTGCACAAACAAAAGAGAAGCTAATTTCAAAAAATCTAATCAAAAAAGGATCGAGATTACTGGCTTGGACGGACACAAACAAAGATGAAATCAAAAAATTTTTTGGCCTGGTTTTATGGATGGGAATTGTCAAACTGCCAAAGTTAGCTGATTATTGGTCAACTGTATTGGTCAAATAAAATATCGTCGCACTTTTTTAAAGCAACTGGCCTTGATTCTAATCACAAAACATTTGGAGGACCGTTTACAAAAGCCAACTTTGAGGCGGTATATAAAAGAATCCATATCAGGTATTCTAAAAAAACCTCTATCAAACCAAAGCGCAGTTCAGGTGCATCATACACAAGGACGCTGTGGATTCTGTCCTAGTCTCTCTGTGTCTCTAACCCTAATAATAATGTATTATTTCTGCACTGTTTAATACACAAAGATGTGTTGTGTAAAGCAGCTATTGACATAAAACCCGTTTTGAGTGTGGTTGTTAAACTTCTCAACACAATACGTTCACGGGGTTTGATGCATCGACAATTCCAAGCATTTCTAAAATCCACCGAAAGCGAGTTTTCTGATGTCCTCTACCATACTAAAGTGGGATGGTTAAGCTGTGGCAATGCATTTGAGAGAGTGTGGAACTTAAGAAAGGAGATTCAAGACTTTCTGACGGTGCAAGGCAAATGGGACGACTTTAAGATCATGTCTGACGAAAATTGGTTTGCCGATTTCGCATTTTTTCACAGATTTGCTGTCGCACTTAAACAAATTGAATACAAAGCTTCAGGGCAAGAATCAATTCTTAGATGAGCTTTGAGGACGTTTAAAAGCCTTCAAATTGTTTTGCTGTTGTATAGAGAAAAATGAACTTACCCATTTTCCCAATCTGAGCAGTATATCACCTGTCTCAAACGACAAATTAAATGTTCGCTCAACAGCTGAAGAAAATGCACGAAGAATTTGAGAAGAGATTTCAAGATTTTAAGATAATTGAGCCTTCACTAAATATTTTTTGATGCTTTTAATGTCAACATCGATGAAACACCCGCCAACCTCCAACTTGAACTAATTGAGATGCAATTCAATACCCATTTGAAGCAACTGTTTCTTAACACCAGCCAATTGGAATTTTATAAGTCCATACCTTAATCTTAATCTTAATCAGAATTCAGGCATTATAATTTATACAAAAAAAGATTTAAAATGCTCGATTTCCGAACCGCTTTTCCAAGATGCTAACTGTCTAGTTTGCAAACTTGAATCAATTGCAATTGTTGCCATTTATAGATCGCCATCCTTAAAATCAAAAGAAAACATTGACAACTTTTTAAATAGCCTCGATTCTGTTTTTACTCAATTTTCTAAATTTTCAAACATTGCGCTAATTGGAGATATTAATATAGATATTAAAGAGAATAACGTGGATTCTAGATCTCATGACTATCTTAACCTAAGTGCCACCCACGGTCTGTTTCCAGCACATACGTCTCCCACTAGACAGGCAAACTGTCTTGATCATATTTTACTAAAATCTACTCTGGATCGCACTGTCTTAATTATAGAATCTTGTATCACTGACCACATGCCAGTATTACTATCACTAAATATAAATTTCCAAAAAAATATAACTCATAATTATGCTTCGCGTGTTGATTATCTTGGTATTCAGCTGGAATTAGAAAATATCGATCATTCAGGTCTCATGAATAATAATGATCCAAATATTATAACAGACAAATTAATTTCACTCATATCTGATATTGTTAAAAAACATACTACTCAACATAAAGTTCCAAGAAAGAATAGAAACATAAAACCTTGGATACCGCCAGGGCTTTTAAGGTGTATTAGAAACCGCGATAAAATGCATAAGAAGGTGAGGAAATCACCTGATAATATAATTCTTAAATTATCATACTGTAGGTATCGTAATTTTTGTAATCGTCTTCTACGAACATTGAAACGCGAATACGAGAAAAGTATACTAACAAAAGCTAGAAATAATATTAAAGCTACTTGGCAAGCGATCACCGAAATAACGAACACAAAAAAATCACGCATCTCTTCTTCAGGTCTCTTAAAAATAGCCACTTCTCCAAAAACTTCGACTAATGTAGTAAACAATTTCTTTCGGTTCGAATTATTAAAAATATAAGTTAAAAAATATAGTGCACATAATAATTATGACGGTGGTATGATGCAAACTGGAAGGACGAATGCCTACCAGTACCCACATCAGTATGGCTAAGCGAGTGGAAGCAGCAGTACACCAAATGTGCAAAACTACCCCCGAAACAGTCCATCACATAGCTCTACAGGTTCTTCAGCGGAAGTAGAAGACATAGAAGCAATATTGCGAGGCTATTCAAACCACATTGAAGAGAAGTTATTTGCCCGAACACGGTCCGTTGACAGCGAAATCGCATCGCTCGTAAGTTTATTTTTGTAAAAGTGGTATTTTTCCTACTTACACATTAGTGTTATATACCAGTAGATGCGCGCTTAAACAACCAATACGGACGCGAAAACGGATTGAAAATCGAGTCAGCCAGTGAAAAGTTATCACTAAAAGAAAGATTCACGAAATTAACAAGGGTTACGTCGTCGCTGGAAAGTCCCGATTTATATCGGGGACTTCGCGAACCGGAACTGCAGTGTTGTGTGTGCTAGTGATACAAGTGTCTGTGCAAATTTTGGGATTTTTAGGACTCATAAATCAAGCAAAACAAACATTTTTTGGTAAGCCGGGCGGTGGCAATCCCCCTTTACTCAGTGTTTAGTGAATGATAATAGTATAAATAGACGCGTTTTTCTAAAACAAAGCCCCTGGTTTTTGTTCCGGGGAAATCGGAGTTATATTGGCGGAGATAGACACAAAATAGTTACCTACAAACAGAAACTTTCTCCGCCAAAACTGTACTTTTCCCCTTTCCCCCCACCGTGCTTCCTACTTAACTAAGTGTTTTGACACTCCATACACCTTCCCGTACAAAGATAAGAAACTCTCAGAACTTCTTATAACGTTTTCGAATTCTTGGAGTATTGCGAACGAATTGTGAGGGTGGTTAATAAAAGACACTGTGATAAGTTGTGATGTTAGGGTTAAGTTTTATAAGTGTTGTGCCGTATTGTTTTATTGTTTTCATTGTAATGTTTTTAATTTATGTAAGTTTTAAATGCAATATTTGATTTTATTTTATTATTATCTTGGAATTTCATCGTAAATTGTTAATTTGTATTTTTTACTTTTAATTGTATTAATTTATTTTATTTCTTTTTATTATTTTAATTGCAATGTTTTTAATAATGTAAGTTTTAAATGTAATATTTAATTTTAGTATTTTATTATTATCTCGGAAATTTTATTGTAAATTGTTAACTTGTATTTTTTACTTTAAATTGTATTAATTTAGGCTTAATTGTGAATAAAGAATTTTTGGTATTTATCTGATTAAAAGAAAATAAACACCTCTGGACAATATTCCAGAGAAAAGCACACAACACCCTGAGATGGCGGGTGCTTTTACAAAAAAAAAAAAAAAAAAAAAACCACATTGAAGATAAGGAATGACTGGTTACCAACTTAATGTTGGTAGATCCAGTCTGAAGAATGGATTTTTGTCGATTTCTCATAAACTGTGACATTGACAGTGATCCCGAGTACTTAAAACGTATTCTTTGGACGGACGAGTCCAAATTTGACCGAGACGGGATAAGTAATTATCACACTGCACACTATTGGGCACCTAAAGGTCAAAATTCACGAAAATCCAAGGAAACTTGAGCTAAGATTCTCTTTGAATGTGTGGATGGGTATCGTCCACGATTGCATTGTTGGGCCATTTTTTTTCCCTGACAACTTAAATGGGGTCACGTATGAAAACTTTTTGCGTGATGAGCTCTGGACGCTACTAGAGGACGTACCGTTGGCGATACGATCGAGAATAGAGGTTAGTAAATAATGTTATTTTTTTCTTTGTCTAACAGTGCTTACGATGAGTTACAATAATCATCGTAAAAATAATATAACGTAGGGTGTGCATTATATCATCGTCGTAAGAAAGTAGATATTCTGTGTGCACTGCAAGTCTGCAACCTAGTCCTACGATATCTTTATTTATTGTGATAGGATATGAAATGTATTTTTTTTTATTCCAGGTTATTTTCAATAACACCATGGCTGTATGTCACAGATGCTGGCAAAGAGCCAACAATGATGTCAATCGACAAGACCTTCCTGACGAAAATGTTGTTGTCGATGTCAACAGTCCAGCTGAAGGCGCCCAACCAAATGAAATCTTCGTCCCTGAGTATGTAAGAGCTCCTAATTCTTCGCGAACCTGTTTATATAGGCATTGCAGAAATCTAGATCTGAGGCGAATCCCCGCGTCTATAAGACTGTTCGCCATTTGTAACTACAGCTTATATTTTCCACCTAGTACACGACTGTGTCAAGAGCATTTGTCTAATATTATTTGGGACGTATTACTGGATAATGTAAACGTGACGAATTATTTCAACGCTGAGCTTGTTTCGGACATGACAACAATGTTAATTCGCGGCATGAATGCTCATAGATTAAGGTTTGATTCCGTGACTGGATTGGATGCCCATGAGCTTCTAATTGGATGCCCACGAGGACTAACTATTGAGCAATTTAATAGTATGCTATTGGAAACACCCAGCTTAGCTGAGAGACACAGACATCCGCGGAGAGTTCTTGGGGCCTATATGACGAAATTAAGGACTGGTGAAAGCAATGAAAGGTTAGCAACATTGTTTGGGATGTCACGTCGAACATTTGAAGACCATTTAAAAATAGCGAGAGAATGTTTGACACAAGATTTCGTTAATAGACATCTTGGTCTAGATCATCTGTCTAGAGAAAATGTTCTAGAAAGAAACTTACTGATTCCTAAAGAGTTTTTTGGTGATGAGCAAAATACTAAAGCTATTTTGATATTAGATGGAACGTACATATACATTGAAAAAAGCTCCAATTTTTTTATTTCAGCGCCAATCTTACAGCCATCACAAGTTTCGAAATCTTTTAAAACCTTTTATAATTGTGAGCAGTGATGGCTATATAATAGACGTACTCGGTCCATTCCGGGCTACAACATCTGATGCTACCATTATGCAGTCATTAATGAATGAAGAAAATCCATTGCATTGGTTTTTAAACAGTGGCGATGTTTTTATAGTTGATAGGGGCTTTAGAGACAACATTGATGTAATCCAGTCTTATTACTTAATACCATCATCTACAGAAGCCTTGGCAAGTCAGGAGGCTTTACAGGAAACAACTGCTACAGACGAGAGATATTGACTCAGTGTCACTGTGTATACTCATATCAATGTCCGTGCTTTGCCACGCGAGAACATCAAACGAATATCACGAAGAAATGAATTCAGAAAAATTTGAAGAATTATTTTCGAAGCTATTAGAAGAACCTAGTATTATAATAATAGACAACGCGAAGTACCATTCTTGCCAAGTAAATAAACCGCCAACGTCAAGAAACAACAAAGCGACTATAGTGGAATGGTTAAATAATAACAACGTGGTCGCCGACATGACAATGGTGAAAGAAAAACTATTAAAATTACTTAGGGAACATAAACCGCAGACACACACATATTATTTAGTCGAGATGGCCGCGGCGAATGGACACCGGATTTTAATATTTCCTCCGTACCAATGTCAGTACAATGCAATTGAACTAATCTGAGCGCAAATTAAAGGTAATTTGAACATAAATCGTATGTTCAAATTAAAGGTAATTTGAACATAAATCGTATGTTGATCTTATGTAGAACTTGTGGTCTATATAGTTCTCAGCTTTGTAGGTATATTTATTATATTTCATGTTTTTATTTCAAGATTTGCTGCAAAAACAATACCACTCCTTCATTTACGGCGAACAAAATGTTGAAGTTTCTTGAAATTGTCTGCCAGCACGTCACTGGTGAAAACTAGGAAAATGTAGTGGAAAAGGCAGGGGGAGCGATACATCAAAATAGATCGGTGGAAAGACCAACTTATTATATATGTCGCAGATAGCGACTCTTCGAGTGACTCTCATAATGATTTCATAAACTGAATAAATAATTAAGTTTTTTTAAATTTCGTTTTATTTTCCCCTAATGACACTGTGTAAAATATATAATTTATGCATTTTTTTAACAATAAACACTCACAATAATCTATAATAGTTACATGTAGTGACTACATTTCTGTACATATCAGCTGAATATTGTCACGTAGGTAAAATGGCTCACGTTTCACAAATAAGTTAAAATTAAAAATAGCACGTACAACATAGTATATTCAGCCAATATTATAATTATAATAAACCAGACATTACCAAATAACCTGACCTGTGGCGAGGAATCGGTTAATATCAATTCTTAGCCTTTCCTATGGCCTTTCACAGACCTCACATAACTGGACTACTGACTTTTCAAATCCGTCCACCTTGTGGCGACAAATGCAGGTTGAATTGCAAAACTAAAATAGACGAGATGGTAAGACAAGACATTTTCAAACAGTTTTGGCAGCTGGACGATTTGGAGAGGCAAAGAGAATTCATAGTGAGGCATAAAAAAGAAATCAAACCGAAATATAGGTTCACTTCTCAAAAATTGAGGGCTTTGAATAATTTACTCCCACAATGTTTTGTCGAAACAAGAAAAACCATTGAACCGCAGAGATTACATGAAAAAACTATATACTGAACTTTCAACACCGTGGATGAAAAGATGGTTGCCAATTCCTACTTTATCAAAACGTTTGAGAGACAATATTGAAGATGTCCTGCCTCAAACCAATGAAGAAGTATCCCAAGAAGTTGCTTGCTTTCGCAAATGCCTCAGGCGGAAGTATTCCTCCTGCTTTTATATTTCCACGTGTTCACTTTAAAGAACATATGCTTGAAAATGGTCCTACTGGTGCTTTAGGCCTCGCAAATGTGTCTGGGTGGATAACTGAAGATTGCTTTTTAAAAGCTTTAAAACATTTTGTTCACATCGTCAAGCCTAGTGCTGAATCACCGGCTTTAATAGTCCTCGACAACCATACGACTCATATAACTATTAACGTAGTGCTGTATGCCCGAGCAAATAACATAATGATACTAACCTTTCCACCTCACTGCAGTCATCGCTTACAACCCCTCGATGTCACAGTATTCGGACCCTTCAAAGCTCGGTATAGAGCTAGCATGAATGATTGGATGACTTCGAATCCTGGCAAAACTGTTACTATTTATAATGTGGCTCAATTTGCTAAAGATGCTTTCTACGCTGCTTTTAATATGAATAATATAACATCTGGTTTCAAGGACACCGGGATATGGCCAATTAATAAAAATATTTTTACAAGAAGTTTCGAAGCATGGTCTTCTGGATTGTGGACTTGGTTGCGTCGAAATAATATCGGAAAAACTTTCTGGACTATATTTTGTTTTGAAACTGCGGTATAAACTATGTAATATGACATTTTTTGTGTCCAGTGATGAACAAAGGGACATGAATATAAATGAAAGTGCCGTTTTAGGAACTATTGCAATAGGTTGTGGATATAGTCAACTACAGGAATTTTTGGCCTCACTTGATTTACCTCTAATGGGTTTTCCTGTTTCCACTATACCAAAAATGTCATAACTCGGTGGCAATTATGTGGAGTTCTGCTTCAATGGAATCAATGAAAATTGCAGGGGAAGACGAAAAAGAGGCAGCAATAAAGGAAGATAGAATTGATGCCAATGGAGTGCCAGTTATAGATGTCATAGTAGACGGTTGCGGGAGCAAAAGAACGTACAAAAAAAAATATTCTGCACTATCAGGAGCAGCCGCTATAATTGGCAAAAGAACCGGTAAAGTGCTTTATCTAGGGGTGAAAAATAAATATTGCTGCATTTGTGCACTCGCAAAATGTAACAATAAATCAACCTGTGAACACACGTGCTTTAAAAACTATTCCGGTCCGTCGATTGATATGGAGTCCACAATAATTGTCGAAGGTTTCAAATGTTCCATGGAGATGCATGGTCGAAGATTTCAAATGTATACGGAAGAATGATAAGCGATGGAGATTCTACTACATATTCAAAACTCCTTGAAGCTCGACCATACGAAAATATAACGATTCAGAAAATAGAGTGCAAAAAACACATAATGAGAAATTTATGTAACAAAAAAAAAAAAATTGTACAATTAAAAACAGACACAAAGTATCAGGTTTGGTTTTGACATTCGAACATAATCCCGAAGTTATTCTACACAGAAACACAGGAATTCCTGGCGATGGTAATTGTCTATTCCACTCGCTGATAAGTGTTTTGCATCTTCAAATTGAGAGTTGTGACTTGAGAAATCAGTTACACAATTCACCCTATTTAAACTCCTGCCACAATCCGCAAGAAGCATATAATGGTCCGGGAGCCAGCAGCAGATTTTATGACCAAGTTCCTCTCAAGCGGTAATTAGTAAAATGCATCAAAGTATAGTGCCATTATGAAGCCTCGTGAACGTCAGCTGGAGCTCGGTTGGGGGGAAGAGCGGTTGTAGCCTCCCGTATCAGCTGACGGTTTTTCCACCAAGATACAGCCAGCTGACATATATATTTATCCACAGTTACATATAAGCTATCATCAGGTAAATTTTTGTTTGAGAGGAAATAACGGAAAATAAATTTTTCTTTAAATTTAACTTTCATGTTCGAGACACCAGCTGACGTATAATACACCATGTTGTAACCAGCTGACTATTTTTTTTCGTTGAGATATTGGGTTAGCTACAATTTGACAAATTTTTAGCTGAGAGGAAATGAATGAATGAATGTATTTTTTTTCCTATGTGCGTGGGAGGCTACAACCGCTCACCCCTCCAACCGAGCGCCAGCTGACGTTCACGAGGCTTTATAATACTATACTCTCATGCGTCTGACGAATTATCTCTGGAGAGGAAATAGTTAACCAAATTTGCACCTGGCTCCCTAACCATAACATTCTATCAAGCAGTAATGATTACGGAGATTTGGATTGTTTGTACTATTCTCTAAAATGTATAATCAAAATATTTGTGTACATTATTGTTTTTACAACATAACTACAACGAATGAAGACACTATCTTTTGTCATTTTAAAGCGAATGATACACAAAACTGGATTGATTCATCTTCATCTTCGTGGACAACATTTCACACTTTTTTATGAAGTATCAGATTTATTGGAGACAGTACAAGACGCTACCCAAAATGAAGCCCATGTTGATGCCAATATTGAACTATTGCGTGATAATAACGATGAAGATCCTACAGAACATAACCATAACAATCATGAAAATGAAATTGAGATTGATAGAGTAGATCGAATTGGTGAAAATAATATGGATTTTATTGATGATGGTACTATTCCAGTTTATACAAATTATCGTAAACACAGTACAAGTCATATTGAAAAAAATTAAGAGTGGCACAAGACGATGTTAAAATAATTTCATTTGACTGCCAAAAAAATTTGCCCCTTCCGAAGTTGCCAGACCAATCGACATATTACAGCCGACAATTGTACTATTACAATTTGATACCAGAATTATTTTAATTCCAGATAAATGATGAACGTGTTGTTACAAATGTTAAGTGCGACTGTGTTTACAAATTACAACCAAAGTGGCAAGCTACCCATTTTTGTCTTTGCTGTAATGTCCACTTTGATGTTGGAAACGAATAAAACTTGCACGAACTGTTTTTCACAAACATATCGTAACCTAAAAATTATCGATATGTTTGTGATATTCTTAGCCACAGCAAATTAGATTCAGAATCGTCGATCAGATCGAATAATTCGTGTAGTTTTGAAAGTTACTACAGTTATTCCTAAAGGTGTCCCGATGAATATACTAAAAGCCCTCGAGGGAGGGACACAAGCCTGCGGTGGGGGAGGGGGGGAAAGGTCTCTTTTTCAAGGTTTTGACTTGTAACTCGAAAATTATTCATAATATCTGTTTAGTGACTTCTACATTAATTATTAACATTAAATTGCCTATAAATTACGTCTAAACATTTTTACCGTACGATCAATACTTTAGGAGATACATAGTACTTAAGGTGATAAAAATAAGAAACAACATCGTTATAGGTACTTGACTTGACTAAGATGATAGATAAGTCGCGCT
Source organism: Colias eurytheme (assembly GCF_061535395.1). Taxonomy (NCBI): domain Eukaryota; kingdom Metazoa; phylum Arthropoda; class Insecta; order Lepidoptera; family Pieridae; genus Colias; species Colias eurytheme. The sequence continues at coordinate 1,614,406 of NC_142999.1, read as the reverse complement.
ACAAAGATCCTCGCTGTTTGCCTCGCCGCATAGCAACTGGCACTGGCAGGCAGGCTACCGCACCCCGCGTGCCGCCGTGCCACACCGCCCGCGCCCCCCGGGCCCCGCGCTGCGCCGCGCGCGCCGTTCGCCGGCCCCACCACACCAGTACGCTCACAACGCTTACGGAATATCCACGCTGCTCTTGATCGCAAACGTGCCGATTAAATAGTTCGTGTTTCGTTGGTTTATTTGTTACAAAATGCAACCATCATGACTGATAAATGTACAATTTGTGAAAAGGACGTGACTAGTGACCGTAGTGTAGTATTCCGAAAAGGTATTCAAGGCTTGATAAAGGCTAGTAAACATAGAAAGGATGGAAAACATATTCTGCTGGCAGGCGTTGAAAGTGTTATTGTTCATAGTATTTGTCGAAAACGATACACACGAACCAGTTCAATAATTGCCGATCTCAAAGAACCAAGGCCATCTACGTCTTCTGCTGCAACACCTGACTTGCGGTCATCGCTGCAGTTATTCGATTTTAATTCACAGTGCCTCTTCTGCACGGAACGTATAGATGATGAGTTCTATGCCAAAGAAAAGAAAAAACCTAAAGAAAAACGTCGTCAGATATACCCGGTTCGCAGTTTACAATTTTCTGCTACAATTCTTGATGCTGCTAAAAAGCGGAATGATTATTGGGGCAATGATGTTTCTCTTAGAATAACAAATACCGCTGATCTTGTTGCTGCTGGAGGTATATACCACGTCGACTGTTATAAGCGCTTTTTATTGACACGTGAATCTACTGAAGGGAAAAGTAGCGGTCGTCCTAAAGAAGAATATGTCTCTAAAGCCATGGAACAAATACAATGTTTTATGGAAAAAAATAAAGACTCTCAGATGACTATCTAATCTAGGGTTCAGTGGTTCCTACTACGATGCTACCATGCTCGAGTTGTCTGCAATATATCACGACCAAGAACCTTTACCGCCTGAAACTTTCGTGCAATTTGTATTTGACAATGCAGACTTCAATGTCGCTACTTTAGACGGCCTGAACACGTTTCATAGCATGGGAGGCATTTCATGCATTACACCTGCTGAAGCTGTTCCACCTGGAAATTCGATAAGAAAATTAACTAAAGCTCCCGCTGCTATACAAACCGGAACGTTAGGAGTCCAGCAACTACACACATATAGCAGGCTTGCTAAGGGAGGACTTAAACAAATTATAATACAAGATGTCACCCAATCAGATTTCTTGTACAAAGATACGGCTGTACCAAGTCTGAGTGATATGCTATGGATAAGTGGCAAGTGGCTCGAAGTGCCTGATGTACCCGAATGGAAAGGTTTCATGCGATGTATTCAGCCGAGCCAGAACTTTGATAAAAGTGCTGTTATCCCTTTACCTTTCATAACTTCACCTCCAACTGACTATGACACAATATACACTGCATTGAAATGTGCCGCAGATAAGTGCCTGACTCAAACATGTTTTGTCACATTTGATCTACCCCTTTATATAAAAGCTCGCGACATCATTGCGTCCAGTCAAGATGATTCGAATATCAAAAATATTATCGTGATTCGTGAGGCTTGGCGGATTCCATATGCTAATGTCTTACCTTGGTTGCATTGGACACGTGATGGCAGGAAGTGGCCTAAGGGATCTGTTATGCAATATTTTTGCTCCAAACTCAGTGGAACACATTTTGAGCGGTCATGCTTACGCAAGAGCAGTTCGCGCACACTTATTAGTGCACACGACTATGTCAAAGATGATTTTAAACGATATGGAAATTAATGACAATGAGAAGGAAACTATAAATACCCTTTTAAAAGACATCCGAACTGAGTCTCAAAGTGAAGAAAACATAATGAACAATGAGCATTTGACTTCACTTCAATCAAAAATGATGAATAAACTAAATGATTTAAAAGAAAATGGACCTACCGCTGCATTGTGGATACAATATTACCACATGGTGACTATAATGAAACAATTTATTGCTGCAGAGCGAGCTGGTGATTGGAAGGGTCATCTTAGCTGTGTCCACAAAATGATACCATTCTTTCATGCTAGTGGTCACTTTCAATATGCACGATGTGCACATTTGTATCTGCAAGATATGATTCAGCTTGACACAAGAATGACGCCACACGAATATGAGTTATTTGTAAAGAAAGGATATTTCACAATAAGAAGAAGCGATACTTTTTGGTCTGGAGTTTGGTCCGACATGACTATAGAGCAGACCTTGATGCGCAGCATGAAGAGCTGTGGAGGAATGACCCGAGGAAGGGGCATCACGGATTCGACACTGACAAAATGGCTACAAGCGACGGTAGTAAGCAATGCCATCTGCTCTGCACTTGAGGCATTTAGTGGAGTATATTTTTCTTCGGCAGATCAACATGTAGATCTTCTTTTGTCTCGCCAGCGCAGGGATCAAGAAGACAGAAAAAAGCTTTACGCGTGGTTTATGAATCATTATCCATTTCCAAAGATAGGAATCCTCATGTCCTTATCAACTGGTATTGTTGGGAATAGCAAAGTTAATTGCCACCTTGCAGAAGAAATCGGTATACAGCTCATGAAAAAAACGCTGGGAAATAACTTCGCAGACGTAAAAATACAGCGTAAAGACAAAGTTCTATCACTGGGAGCCATGCACAGTGCTGTCAAGATCAATGATGAGACAGTAGTGGTCGACCCATTGCTTCTTTTTCAAAGGATTGCGATTGCCAAGAAGGATGATGAACATTTAGCATCACATTTGGAGTACGAATTGGCCCCCTATCCACTGGCTTTATTCGATGGTGGCTTAATGAGGAAAACAAAGAAAGCGGCTTTATATGATGTTTTATCGAAATCCGACACAAATTTAAAGAGTCACGGTCAAAATGGGCGTAAAACCAACAGCTTTAAAATATATTTTATGTGAAAGCTAATGACCATTACTTAAATTTATACTATGACGGCAATCACCCAAACAATCGGTGAGCAGAGATATTCAGTGATGTTCAAACGTATTTGTTATAGAATCCAAAAAAAAACCGGAGATAACACGACACGATGTTGTGCAAAGCTAGGCCAAAGAAACCAATCTATTGGTTGGTAACCTAACGGAATTACTACATTCCATCCCTTTCTAACTTCTCTCTTAATCAGGCGCCGACCAAAAAACAAGGGTGCGAGCAGGCCGGGCAATGCGCGTCAGTCGTTATTCATATTTTTCATTACTCATGCTCGGAAAGAACTCGGAGTGAACTTTTCGCAACTTGTGTTCTGCTGTTTTTGTTAAGTACAATGGAAGAAAGACAGTGTGTTATGTGTCGACGCTCTGTTTATCGACAAAGACGTCATGTTTTGCATGAAGATATTCCTCAGCGCGATCCACAAATGGCAGCATATATACGAGAACATGCCGTGATACATGTAAGTATTACGCATTACCTATGATATAATCATATTTACATACACCGCAGTGCACAATTCGAACTCTTTACCTATCTGCTACCTGTCCCGATGACGAATCCAGTGCTAAGATGACCCATAAACAAAATGAACAAAATGTTTACTAATGCCATTCAAGTGTATAAGGTTTTAGCAATAAGCAGCATAATTGCGTGTAAAACGTAAAGATCTTTAGTTACTTTTGTTCTGTGAAAAGTATTGTTATGGCTCACTCAACAAAATATCGCAAAAGACAAAGCAAGCGACTAATTATATTTTGTTTATTCATTTTTTTAACTTATAGTTACATTTTTAAATATTTCTTATATAAAAATAATTATATTTATTATTATAAGTACTATACCGACATATGTCGTTTTATCTCCGTTGCATTTGTGATTTTACCTTGAAGTACCTACATCACGATAGTTATTTGTGTTTTTATTTTTCAGGTTGAATTCAATAACGTCTATTCAACGTGTCATAGATGCTGGCAACGATTAACTAATGATGTTCCAAGGATTGAAGAAGTACATCCCAATGAAGCAGTGCAGCCTAATGCAGCTATACAACCTCAGGAACGAACTTTAGAAGTAGATGATTTTATGAGAGCTCCAAACAGAGCAGATCGTTGTATTTTTAATAACTGTCATAACGAAACACGGTTACGAATTCCTATGTCTATAAAAATACACATGTTATGTGAACATAATTTGTATATACCTGGAGAAGCTAGAGCGTGTCGACAGCACCTTGAAAGCAATAACTGGAATGATTTAATTAACGACTGTCGCACATATCACGATTTTAATGCTGCTCAGTTTACAGATATTTGTAATATTTTTAAAAACGCTGCTTCGCGTGGTACAAGATTCGATTTTGATTCAATGACTGAATTAGACAACGAAGACTTGTTTTTTTGGGTAGGATTTAATTACGAACAATTTAACATTATTTTAAATCAAACACCCTCACTCGCAAATCAAAGTCGTCCCCGGACAGTACTTGGAGTATATTTAACAAAACTTCGCACAGGTGAAAGTAATGAACGATTGGCATCATTGTTTGGTATGTCTCGTCGAACTCTAGAAAGAAAATTGAAAATCGCTAGAGAATGTATAGAGGCAGAATTTACCCCTTTACATCTAGGGTTTGACCATATCACAAGGAATAATATCTTAGAGAGGAATTTGTTGATACCAAAACACATATTCGGTAACAGTGAAAACAGCAAAGCAATAGTTATTTGCGATGGTACTTATATTTATATAGAAAAAAGTTCTAATTTTTTGTTTCAAAGATTGTCTTACAGCTTGCATAAGTATGAGAATTTACTAAAACCCTTTATGATTGTCAGCACTGATGGCTACATTTTGGATGTCCTAGGTCCGTATGCCGCCACTACATCTGATGCAACAATCATGCAAGACATTATGCGTGATGAAAATAGTGCTTGGCATTGGATTTTTCAACAAAACGACGTTATTTTGGTTGATCGGGGTTTTAGGGATAGCTTAGCTAGTATTGAAGAGTGGGGTTATGAGGTACACATACCACCCACAAAAGACAGAAACGAAACCCAATTAACAACGGACCAAGCCAATAAATCGCGAACGATTACCATTAGCCGCTGGGTAGTGGAAGCCATGAATGGCAAAATAAAACAGTGTTTTAGATTGCTGCGACAAACATATATTAATAGAGCTCTTCCCCACATGTTTGTAGATTTCAAAATTGGTGCTAGCCTTTTAAATGCTTTTCGCCCAGTTTTTGAAAACCATCGACTAGCTTCAGATATAATAAACATTATTGATGAAAAAATAAACAACCCGAATCGTTTATTCGATTACGTCGAACTTAAAAATCTGAATCGACAACGTCGAGACTTTGTAAGAATGGAAGCAAATCTACCATTCCTAAATGATTTTCCACGTTTAACAGAGGAATGTATAGTGCTTCACGCTTTGGGAACTTATCATATAAAACTGGCAAAATCGTATGTCGCAGAACATTTCCGCGATGGTGTTTATTTAATTGAATTATATAGAGAGGAGTCATTAGATGATTTAAACAGATGTAATATTCTGCAAACTAATGTGTGGTTGCTTCGAATTAAAATACAGTCGCGGCATGTCAGATCGCGCACATATAACACTTACATTTTGATCGATAGAGACCAAATCGGTAGAAATGCGATAGTTGAGCATTACTGTACTTGCTTAACAGGCAGAAGAACAGTAGGAAGTTGTGCCCACATAGTTTCAGTTTTGTGGTTTTTGGGGTTAGGACGGCACGAGCCTTTCATTGCACCCGCAGAACATTTATTAGATGTTATAGTTGATGATAACCATTGATATTTAAATAAAAGGTATCAATATTTATTATTTTATTACAAATATGTGTGTTTTATTTAACCAATCTTTGGGACTTTTTTGCAGTGATACCCGGTCGATATTGGGGTTAACAAGTATTTAGGGGGTATTTAGAAGTACAATAAAGTAAATTACAACACATTTTATTTCTGTTGGTTTTACGCCCAGCTCTCATACAAAAATGCCCATGATCTTTTGAAAGCTAGTGAGACGGTTATTGACGGTGGCTTTCTTTTGCACCGTACCAAGTGGCAATTGGGCTCCTCTTACTCAGATATATGTGATCAGTACATAAATTATGTAAAATGTCATTACGGGCCATCTTCTACCGTAGTGTTTGATGGATACGATGACGTGAAAAATAGCACAAAAACGTCTGAACAAAGAAGGAGGGCGGTGAAATCGTCTGTTGATATAAACATCAATCTATCGATGAAGGTCACTGTTCAGCAAGAGCATTTTCTATCAAATGCAAAAAACAAGTCCCAACTGATTAAACTTCTGACAGAAAAAATGCAGGCTGCAAACATAGAAACACGAATAGCTGCAAGTGATGCTGACTGCACCATTATTCGCACTGCAATTGATAAAGCTGCAGACAATGTTGTGGTCACTGTTATTGGAGAAGATGTTGATCTTGTAGTCCTTCTAATGGCTCTTACTCCTCCAGAAAAAGAAATATTTTTTGTCAAACCAGGAAGAGGAAAAGTGGAAACCAAAATATTTTCCTCCCAAGAACTTCAAAAACATTAATTTTGTGATTCTATTCTCTTTCTGCATAGTTTCAGTGGGTGTGATACAACCTCAGCTATTACAGGAAGGGAAAAACATCAATTATCAAGATTTTTGATCAAAAGCCGTCACTAAAGGAAACAGCAACTGTATTTTATGACCCAACGTCAACTCAGGAGGTTATAGCAGAAGCCGGAGAAAAAATGTTTCTTGCAGTATACCGAGCGCCCTGTACTCAGTCTGAGATCAACAGACATCGATTCACAGTTTTTCTGAAATCTTGTACCAAGCCCAAACCGGATCTTTCTTCCCTCCCCCTACCAAAGGGTCAGCAAAATATCACGCCTACAGAGTATTCCATCAAGTACAGGAGTGGCTTGGGAACCAACTGCCTCGTCGATGGATGGATACTTAGAACCAATCACGACCTTGGATCCTCCTGCTCCTGAAGCGTTGTTAAATTCAATTTTTTGCCGATGTAAAAGTGGATGTTCCGGAAAATGCAGTTGCCGAAAAGCGGGCATTATGTGTAGTCTTATCTGTAACGGCTGCCTAGGAGCTTGTACTAATGGACCCCCTATCGATGTTAGTGATAAAGATGACGAAGATGAAACACAATTTGTCTAATAAGTCGGCATACTCGTGCAAAAAAAGATGTTATTTCTTTTTATAATTAAAATTTGTAAAACTATGTTGTTTCTTATTTTTCTTACCTTTAATACTCTGTATCTCCTAAAGTATTGATCGTACAGTAAAAATGTTAAGACGTAATTTATAGGAAATTGAATGTAGATAATTAATGTAGAAGTCACTAAAGAGATATTATGAAAAAAATTTCGAGTTACAAGCAAAAACCTTGAAAAAGAGACCTTTCCCCCCCTCCCCCGCCGCCGGCTTGTGTCCCTCCCTCGGGGGCTTTTAGTATATTCATCTGGACATCTTTAGGAATAACTGTAGCAACTTTCAAAACTACACGAATTATTCGATCTGAATAAATTAATTTTCCCATACTATCTCTTACTATTCATTGTTTTTTTTTCAACATTGATGACATGATTACTTTGATAAAAAAATAAATAATTATAAGATAAACGATGTATTCTTTGTATAAAACCTAAGTCTAAAAGTTACTTAATCCATCAGGCCCCGTAATCACAGACACAATAGAAAATCTATTGTGTCGCGGTCGGATCTGGCCGTTCGGGGCTCAATGGGTTAATGGAAAGAATCAGCTACCGCTTTTGAAAATAAATACGTTTTTCTTTTTATTTTACTATATTGCACGCCTCATAAGCGAAGCGTTGAGGTGGGTACTACTGTCACTTCGCGCAAAACATCTGATTTTTCAAACTTAAAATGTCTTTATGTATCATACATTGCACTTGTAAGATAATACATACACACACATATTAAGAAAAAACACTATTTTTAACGTTCATGATATTTTTGATGTCATTTTTGTTATTTAAACTAGTTAAAAAATTTCATTTTCATTTTTCAGGGTCTGATTCGATGTGGTTTAATTGTTATTAAATAAACAAAAATAATAATTAATAAATATTTATTAAAAAAAAATTATGAGGCGTGCACTTTTGGATTTTCCAAATTATTTGCATATTTTACTTATTAAATTCAGATAATATATTTAATTATCTTCAAGTTTATCGTCAATATTGTGCAGATTTCGTGTATCGTATTTTTTATTCCACATAAGTAACATGACATTTTATTTGAAAAACACCCAAATGCGAACGTTTGTGAGGATGGATGGATGTTTTTTTATTTGCCACACAAATACTACAAACCGATTACAATGAAATTTGGTATTTAGGTAGGTGAAGACCCATCGACTTATCCCGAAATCTACTTTTTATCCCGAAATCTCACAGAAACGGGAACTATGCGGGGTTTTATTTAAAAACGCGGACGAAGCCGTGGGCGGAAATCTAATATAATATTACGTCAGTTTTATTCTCATAATGCGTTATAATTTCAATAAAAAACGACAAAATCGGCTCTGCCAAGTATTAAACATTTAATACACTATCTTTATATTACTGTTTAACACTATCTTTCTTATCCAACGTTACACTAACACTATCATCACTTTTACATAAATTACCTTCATCTCCATCACACTTTACACTTACACCTTCTTCCTCATTTGATTTAACACTATTCTCTTCTAGTTTTTTCACATCAAGCTTACTTTTATCATCTTCATTTGTTTTAACACTTTTTTCTTCTAGTTTGTCATCACCACCACATTTATCCACTTTACTAGTTTCATCATCATCATCATCATCATTGTTATCATCATCATCTTCACCCAGTTCAGTTTTCTCTTCAGCCACGTCTTCATTAGGTACAAATGAATGTCTTGCGACTTTCTCAAGCCAATACGCCATAGATTTCCCTTCAATTTCCCCTCTTATCACAGTTGGATGTATTTGTTCCCGCTTGAATCGCTCTATTTCGTCCTCCATGTCGTCCCAGGTCAAACTTTCGTGGGAATCTTTAAACTTTGCATCGTACCGCTCGTAGTGCACCTAAAATAGTAATAGATGTTACTGGATGAAAATAACCACGTTAATAATCTCCGTGTGAAAATCTCTGTGTGAAAATCTGTGTGAAAATCTCTGTGTGAAAATCGCTGTGTGAAAATCTCTGTGTGAAAATATCTGTGTGAAAATATCTGTGTGAAAATCTCTGTGAAAATCTCTGTGTGAAAATCTGTGTGAAAATCTGTGTGTGAAAATTTGTGTGAAAATCTGTGTGAAAATCTGTGTGAAAATCTGTGTGAAAATCTGTGCCTGTCGCTCGCTACTGCGCTCGCGACAGGCACAGATTTTCAATAAGTGACATTTGGCTTACAGCTGTTGTGCGTAGCAGAGAGTTATATTACGTGATGGTCATATTTTACTAAACTATATGCTTATTTATAATGTCCAAACTCAAGTAGGTATATGAATTCATTCAGAAGTATGTATCGTGAAATGCCATAAGCACAGATGTAACGCTATGAAATATCATGTAGCTGTAGGAACGCTTGCAATGATTTTATTAAAGTATAGATACGTCACCCGGGCACTTTTTTTATGTGATTTTATTTTTTTACGGGCCCTTGAAGTGGTGAACATACTGGGTAATTTTATCTTTCTTTCTTTCTTTAATTCTTTTTTTTATTCCAATCGAAGGTCTAACGATAGTAAATGTTACCATACTGAATTGGCCTATCTTTCAGCTTAGCAAACAAAAAAAAATCAAGCATCTAGCGCAACAATTGACGTCACCATGAGTGAAAATATCATCGTACTCGGCGATTGGTGAAAAATTGAAAAAAACGTCATAACTCCGAAAATACGAAAAATCGCATAATCGCATGGGGCCTGGGGGTGATTCGGATAGCCCTCTAGGTCCTCTACCTCCCAGCTTCCGTTCATCACTACTTTTTGGGACACCCTGTATATACAAGCAACATTCTATAGTGCTGATTCTTCATTTCCATTTTCCGTTTTCCATTTTCCATTTACACATTTTCCATTTACACATTTTCCAAAATCTCTGTATAAAAATCACTTTCACTCTCTCTCACTCACTCTCACTCTCACTCACACTCACACTTTCACTTTCACTTACACTTTCATTAAAAAAAAACATTTTATACTTATAATCACTGACCTTATCCAACATTAGCCCCAAACCAGGCGCAGTGGGTATCATGACCTTGTCTTTGCCGAAGACCCTCTCCATCATCGAGGGTTCCGCTTGACCACGAGCTATGACTATCACAAGACCAACCATTTTCCTGATCTGATGCAACATGAAGCTTTGGCCCTGATAGGAGAAATATAAGTAAATCTATACTCGGATTTTTAATGAGATGAGAAAGTAAACTGGCAGCAGCTAATGTCACTTTGTAAAATAATGTTGCCATATTTAAAGTAATATTGAGGAATTCAGTTCTCATTCAATCAGATGAATGAACAATGAGTGTGAATAGTTCATCATTTCAAACTATAAAATAACAATATTCCTAATCTTAATATATATATATATATAAATCTCGTGTCACAATGTTTGTCCTCAATGGACTCCTAAACCACTTAACCGATTATAATAAAATTCGCACACCATGTGCAGTTCGATCCAACTTGAGAGATAGGATAGTTTAAACATGTAAAATGTGTTAAATATGTTAGGTACCACGGGCGAAGCCGGGACGGACCGCTAGTTATAATATATAAAGCTATATAAGATATAAGTTACTAGTAGAATGTAATTATAATCATTTTTTTTATTTTTATTGTTACGCTTTTTACGTTATTGTTTTTGTAATTTTTTCGTTAATTGTAACTAATTACGTTGTGTTTGTTGTCATTGTTGTATTTATTTGATGTTATATTGTTACACACTAAATATTCACTAGACGATCGATTCAATTTCATTCATTCCCGATTTTCAATCATTCACTTTGTGACAACGCTATTTTTATTTCATCAAAATCTGACAACACAGTAAACGTCAGTTTACTTTGTCTAATTAAAAATCCGAGTATCTTAATATACTATTATAAAGGCGAAAGTTTGTATGGATGTTTGTTACTCTTTCACGTAAAAACTACTGAACCGATTACAATGAAATTTAGCACACATATAGAGGGTAACTTGGATTAACACATAGTATAGGTTTTATCCCGGAAATCCCACCGGAACGGGAACTATGCAGGTTTTCCTTTGAAAACGCGGGCGAAGCCGCGGGCGGAAAGCTAGTACACAAATACTGAAAGGGTGTTTTTTCAATAATGTGCGGGCTACACATCGTAACGAGGAATATGTTTGTAAATAACCAATAGTATCGCTTCAAACACTAAACGCTTCTTACTCCAAACTAAATGAAGCAATATGATTGGTTCTTTGCAAACTCATTCCTCACTACACATCCTCGCACATTATTTGTGGAAAAGCAGCCTACAGAGGATTTTTTTTGTTTGTATTGAATAGGCTCCAAAAAACACTGGACCGATTTTAATTATTTATTTCACTAATATAAAGCTTATGAAGAAGTAACACAGGCTATATATTATTTTGTGTTTTGTTCATTTAAGGGCCGATTTTTCAATGCTTGTATAAAACTTATTTGTCAAATAATGTATAAAACTACCATTTTAAAAACGTATTCTAATTGCCCGTATTTGACAGTTTACGTGACATTTTAATATTATCGTGTAATACTTCCGGCCCTAATTATACAAATATTATAATTAAGTAAAACAAATGATTTCCAAACAAAAAAAACACGCATTTAAAAAAAAAATATAGGTTCTAGCTGCTCAATTGATTTTAAAAATTAGTGCATTTACTGTATAATATGTATCTTCTTTTAGAACAATAATTTGACCGAAATAATTTCTTTTTTCACACATCAAAAGAAAATACACACCTTTACTAACATTTCTGCAAATTCTACTTCAGATTCAATAAAAGTTCTTTCCATAGAGAAACTCATCATGTATCTTGATGCTGATGGGTCTTGATAATGCCTGGAAAATTATAAGTAAAGAAGTACTATGAAAGTGTAGTAATCAACATATAAATTAATTCAATTTAATTTTTTTGATGCGACTGCAATATTCTTATATAAAGTGAAGTCCCGTGTCCCCGTAGTGGGGTAAGGGGCAGATGCATTATTCATACATCTGTTTCACTGATCGGTTTTCTTTAAGGACAAGTAGGTGATCAGCCTTCTGTGTCCTACCAGACCGAGACATTTTTTTTTCTTCATCTCCACCGGGAATCGAACCCAGGACCCCTCGGTTATACGCTCAAGTGCCAACCACTGTACCAAGGAGGCGGTCAAAATATACATTTTATAATTCTTATATACATATTATAATTCTTCAGAGCAGACATGTACGTCTGCCAAAATAAATATTGATATACTTACTTTTTCTCTGTAAAATTGTGATAACTCTTAGTTCCCTTATAATGACTAAGCAATTCATTAACTAAGTTCATTTTCTCTCCCGTTATCCGATATAGCTTTCTCTCTTCATCTGTAACAGCTTTAGGTTCAAACACGTAGGTGGGAAGAGTATAGCTATATGTTCGTGCATTGCACTTTGATTTTGAGTTGAATTTATTTGTAACTCTTTTGATTCCAAACACTTTGATGCATTCTGGTAGTCTTTTGTTAATTTCTTCTTTATTTACTTCCAAAGCTGTGAAATTAGAGTTTATTAGATTTTTCTTAAGCTAAAGCTGTAAAAGAAATATAATAATAATCTAACGACCAATGGGAGCAGAGCAATACAGGTAAAACCGCGGGGCACAGCTAGTTATGATATAAGATACACACAACAATTATGACAATATGCAGTATTGGGAAAAATGAATTAATTCATCATTACTTTTCTTCCGCATCATCTGCTTTGCAAAAAAAGACGGGTTGCACTCCGGGAGTGCCGGCAGAAGTGAAAACTTGATTATTAACGTTGAGCATGTTTGATATTTTGGAATGGTATCCGTCTTACGCTTTTTCGATCAGGTCACGTGTCCTGACGCGAGTTTAAGATTTTATACCCAACGCCGCTAAAGAATTTTTCACTTTGAAAATTTCACTACTTTTAGTACTTATTGAATTCTATATGAAAATTATACTTACGAAGTTTCAACGATACAACTTGTCTCGCTGCAGACACACCCTTGTCTGTTCGCGAGCTCCTCTGAAACTGTGCGTTCTGTTGGTTAGCGAAATCCTCTTCTGTTATATATTTAGCATCTCGTAGAGCGATTAATAGATCTTCTTCTATTGTCTTTACACCTGGATTTCTGAAAGTTAGAACCATTGAATGTATTTAATTTGAATAAGCCAGCATTGTTAATGGTAAGCAAGTTTTTTAGAAGATTAAAATCAATCATGATAAATATTTATGAAGTGTATTACATTAAACATGTTAATAAATCACTATATAGATTATAACTTAGCTATAACCAATTTCATATTGGAAGTTAAATATTTGAGCCAACCTTTTCAATATGAGTTATCACTCATAATGAAAAGGTTGGCTCAAATATTATATATTCAATTATTTTATATCTAAAATAATTTACCCAATGCAGTTCTTTAATATTGTTGCAGATACTCTTATTCTCAAAAAAAACGAAACTTTTACCTCACACAAATAAGCAATAAGGTGGAAAATACATACCTCTGCATTCCATAATAGTCTACACCACAATAACCTAACAACACAGCCATCTTCTTTCTCTTAATTCGTTCAAATGGCTGGTCACAAGTCTTTTTGGCGTCACTTTCGCCATTTTCACTATTTTCTGTTTTGTTATCGTTGAACTCCCATTGCCGCTTCATACGCCGCCGCTGGTGGTATCTCGTCTGCTCTTTATTAACGAGTTCACTGTCTTTGTCCACATTTTCCGCCACGACGCTCATGGCTAACTGTCTTACTTCAATACGACCTTAAAAAAGTATACCAGTTAACTCTCCAGATAAATAGTTATCTATAAATTGTTTGAGAAGCAAAACGCGGAACGCCACTAAATTTAATAAATTAAAAAATAACTTTTTTACACACATAAGAAATTATTCACGGAATACACGTGTTGACACAAAACTTAATACCTGTTTTTATAAAGTTTGCATGTTTAGGGAGATTACTTCTCAGTGTATTTATAAAGGTTTGAAATAAACGGACTGACATACCTAATAATTAAGCACAATTTCAGTTAAATACAATTATTTTAATCGAAATATTCATAACCAAAAACATGACATGAATTTTTGTTTGATGACAATTGACATTTGACATTGTAATGACACATGTCGGCAATAGATTATAGAGCTTTTGTAAAAAAAGGCAAAGGCTTATAATCATACAGCCAAAAAATAAGCGTTCTGTATGATTGTCTATTACCTGGACTTTTTTTTATGTTAAATCCTTTTTGCTTAAAACAATCAAGGAATTAATCTAAACAGGTTTATTCAAATTTAAATAAAAAAACTGCATTATCAAATATGGTTATATAATTTGGAATAAGATCCTTAACTTCACATATACGCACTTCTACAATAAATATTTATTTGAAAAACAATATAATTATGATCAACAAGTGCTAAAATTACAAGTATCATTTTATTAAAAAAAAATTGCAATATATTCAATAATATATTACCGCACAATAGAGGTATTTTCGTTAAAATCATTACTGCGCATGTTATAACTTGGCGCATGCTTATTGCAAAACAATGCATTTAGGACAAGGTTTTTAATTCAGCATGGGTTGACGCAGTGCTCTAAAAATGCGTGGTGGAAGTTCAGAAAGACTGGTCGTGCGAGCCAAGCGTCGAAGAGGAGATACACGCGCCAGACTCACACGATACATAACAATTTCATTGGCAGCAGTGCTCGGTGGAGGCAGTTCAGCATTACTTTTTCTCGTGCCGCTGTACGCAGACCCAGCGCTAAGTGCGTTAGCCGCTGACTTCGATCCAGTCCCTGCGGAATGCGTAACAGAGAGACGGGATGATAGGCTCGGACTCGACAACTGCACTTGGGCATCTTGCCGAGAAGGATGCACTAGCGACGCATATAAATGTATTCAACTGCACGTCAAATACAAAGCATACGCTGAGGATTGGCGTCCGGCCGTACTGTATGTAAACATAAAAGGATGCGGTTATCCACCAACTGTGAATTGTGAGAACTTTACGCTCAACTACGGCTACGTGGGCGCCAGGTATCCATGTTTCTGGTCTCGAGCGGACACCACTGTCGTGGTGCCTAGATGGTCGAGGGGGGAACAAGTAGCGACTGTGACGAGGACACTAGCTTTGCCGCTCTTTCTGTCTGGATGCGCGGGAATTGGTCTCTGCGCTTTGCACTGCGAGTGTCGACCGCGACGTAAGCGACGACCACCACGCCGGCCTCCACGTCTCCCGACATTGTCTATTGACGACACAACCGTATACCGGCTGGCTTAGCTTAGCCCAATATCAAATCTCGTCTTCAAGCACATATAGAATTGATTTTACGTGTGAAGTTACTATTGAATTATCGTCTTTAGTTTGCTATAAACACTATGGAATTTTATTATATTGTTCAGACTCGTACATGAATAGCAACAATTTTACTGTAGGTTAAGTACCTAGTTATATTTCTGTGTGAAATAATTATATTTTATTAATATTGGATGAGAGTTATGTTCTTTAAGTGAGTTCAATAAAAGCCAAGGAAAGAGTAAATACTTTTATTTCAAGTTGCATCTTTAAATTTCATTCGTTGAGTACAAAACTATGGTGTCCTATTACAATCATCAATCATTTAACACTGTAGTACCATCACATCAGTCTTTAAGCGATATATCAATTATATCATTGCTCTAACGTAGCATCTCTCCAACCATAACATACTGTAACAGGGTTACCATATTTAAACATAAAATGAGTATAAAATAAATGACACATTTGGCAACCCTGTCTACATTTTTAATTTTAAAGATGGCATTAAGTACAGAAGATGCAAGTCGAAGATCAAGAAAATTCGATACGATTTGTTTAATTAACGTTATTTTGGTCGATTGGAAACTGCAATTCTCTAATGATTTAAAATCGTATCAAATTTTATAAATTACAAAAGCGTAGTATAACAATTACATTACAATATTTTATTTTATGTATTTTAGGGTTTAAGATGACAATATTACATTACGCAATACTCGAAACAATGGTAACTTTCAAAATTAAACTTTTTACAACATAATCAGTTAAAACAAGAAAAAAAAATTAAACAAAATTTTTGCCATGTATTAAAAATTAAAATGCCACATATTATAATAAATCAATGGCGGAAAAAAACTCATAACTGCTGATATATAAAATTATGCACGATTTCGATACAATTGTTCTCTTCTAGGATTTTTAGTATAAGAAACAGTATTTCTTTTGGATACTATGAACAAATTATGAAAAATTACGGAAAGCACTAACTAGCTATTTAAGTGATTTTTAAACTTACAATTTCATGTTATTTATTTAATTAAACAATAAATAGAGAATATTCTATTCTTCCTTACGTGAATTTTAACAATTTGCAAGCAAAACAATGTTCTATTTCTATTAAATAACCGGGCATTAACAATCCATTATATGATATCCCTATAATTTACCTTACATATCATCGAGTCGGCAAATTAATCGCAAAGAAAAAGACGAAGAAAAAACTGTGTATAAAATAGAAAATAAAAATGCACAAAAATAATCCTATATCACACGATAAACGGATTTCAACATCAAAAATAAACAAACTCTGTTCACAACCACCCTGCGCAATTTATATAATTTTTAAGTTATTTCAAAGATATTACGATAATATACTACACGGGTATAATTTAAAAATACTGGCAACATTTAACTTAATAGAACTATTAATCTTGAAAAAAAAAACCGTTAAATGGTGTGTAAATGAGCGAGACATGCTATTAAATTGTTTACAAAAAAATTGTGAAAAAACCAAACTTTTAGATGAATTAAACAAAATTCAGATGATTTAAAGAAAACTGTCCAGTGTTCTAAATTATCCCCGTTTGTATTTTATTTTCATAATTAGCTGCCATTTTGGAATAGAAGAGTGAAATAAGAAATATTACTAATTCTATAAATTATTCTCGACTTGTCGGATTCGATTTATTCTGGCTCCATCGTAATACCTTATTAAAACAATAAAAAACATTGTTCTAACATTAAAACTAAATGAAAACGAAAATTATTCTAGCATTTAACATTAAGGTGATGTTTTACAATCTGTGACATTACGGCTAAAGAATGCAACAGCGCGCGCTTTTTGTTTAAAAAAAGAGATTTTATTTTTATTTTTTTTTTTGAGAATATCGATATTCAAATCTGGCAATTCGAAAGTAGTTACAAAGGGGCGCTGTCACATGATGGAAGCTAGCCTAAATTAATTTATAATCAGAATGTATTAAACAGACAGTTTTTATTAATAATAAATTATATTCACCTTAACATTATGAACGAGAATTTACCTATATTTAAGCGAATGATCGTCAAAATGATTTGGCAATCATAGCGTATTCCTTATATGAACTAATAATGCTTTAAATCAAAGAGTATAATAAATAGTGAAAAGTGGATAAAGATGGTAGACAAAAGACGTAACCACGTTTTAAAACTAATTACGCTATTTCGCTAAATAAAATGATTACATATAAGCAATATTAGTCCATACAAAGACATAACACACGAACTAACATACTATAAATTTGTCAATTTATATTGCGTTATATTATTACATACTTATTAATATAAAACTACATGTCCGTCCGTGTGTTAATGATATCAAGTCCACAACTTGTCAAAAACTTTTTAAGTTCCCCGGCGAAAGATAAATTCGACAAATGCAGTGTTGCCAATTATTTTTAACAGTTTGCAGATATTAATAGAGTTCCACAATTACCTTCATCTTCAGGTTCTAAATTACTAAACTATGGGTAGTTTTAAATTATTTTTAAGCGATATTACCTAATATTTCTACTATTAAAGGTTATTTCTTTGGTGTACTACAGTTGTTGGCAACACTGCCACATTAAAATACGCGAGTTGTGAACTCAATTGGTTAATTTGTTACTACCTACCTAAATTTAAATATTTCGTATAAAACGTACTTAGGTTCGATACCGTACGAAGTCTTTTCACAGCAATGCTGTAGATTATGTTTAGTTTAAAACAAACTACACTCTAGACAAATTTCAAGATATTATGTTTTAAAACTACATTTTTTAATATTAATGATATAATAGGCAAGCTGTAAGAATATGTTCAAAATATCGGTTTTTTTTTTATTTGAACCATAGAGTATTAAGATGGCGGAGACAAGGTGTTAAAGAAAATTTAGTTATTAAAAAAAATACCGGCCGAATTGATCACCTCCTCCTTTTTTTGAAGTCGGTTAAAAATCATTCAAGTCATAAATAAAATAAATATAGATACAGTGAGTTAAAAAATGTCAAGAGTCAGTTATCTAATACAATATCTAATTCAGACTTCGCAATTGGCATAGCATTAATCTAAGGGCGAACGGTTAAATCACAGCTGTGATTTATCACTGTTATTTTTCGGTGATTTGTTTACAGTGACTTTTCAAATATGACTTTTCTCATGTGATTATTCACATGTGCTTTTGCACAAGTAATTCTTCACGCGTGATTTTTCATAGTGTATTTTATATGGGAAAGGGTTATTTCTTTGATATTATTTATAGAAAAGATACGAGATAGAATTATAAATAAATATTATTTATCACGCGTTATTTTTTGACCCGTTCGCCCGTTTCGCTTGTAGGCGTGTCTGATTGAATACCTTCAAACAAATTAATAAATAAATGCAAAAATAAATCAATTCAGTACATATCTAAAAAACACTGGTACGTCTTTTGGAATGATACTAAAATAAATAAAAAAAATTGCAACTAGGAACTCTATGTGCATGTAAATATGTACTGAATTTGCTAAACGCAGTGTGACCGGCTTAAGTTCAAACGAGGCACTTTACAATATTAACGTAATTATTGCTATATTCTCTAACATTTAATCGAGTACAATGTTTCTTGCTAATATATTTCTCAATTAAATTATATGCAAAGATACTTCTACCAATACAAAACCGACAAAACAGCGACGCAAATCATTAAAATAATACAGCGTTTACTAACAACATTATATCCCGCATAGAAAGCAATGCCTACATTCGAAATTCAAAAATTCAAATTTTATCGAAAATTTGAATCCTTCTAGAACGTTCCATAACCACATTACCTTTGCTTCTCGAACAAGAAGCTTATATTTAATACACTGGAGATTTCAGTATGAACATTAACTTGTAACAAGAAAATATGACGTTGAATGACGCCTGTATGTTTTTTATCCCTTTCACACCTAGGTAGTTAGTTAGGTGTGAAAGGGATAGGCGTCATTCAACGTCATATATTCTTGTTACAAGTTAATGTTCATACTGAAATCTCCAGTGTATTAGATATAAGCTTCTTGTTCTCGAACGTTCCAGAACCAGTCACACCGAATAGACGCTATCATTGAACCGCCTGCGACAGAGACACCCTGTATCTCTTTCTATCTAATTCCAATTCGTTCGAATCAATGTTTCTTTTCACAGCCATACTTGTGGATGGTTCTATGCTCGCTTCGATTAGTCTGCTTGCTCTGCATAATCTGTGGTCCGTTTGTTGCGAGATCCTGTAGTAGTTTGTCTCTGGGATTAGGTACTCTGTGTTGATTGGTTGTCTGTAGCCGAGGTAATTGGTGCAAGTGGTCGATATTTGGTATTGTGGTGAAGTAGAGGGGGTAATATTGGGAGTGGTCTGTGCACTACTGTAGCCTTGATCCACTTCGCATTCGGTCGTGTCGCGTGATTTTATCTGCATCATCCTGTGAATGAAATATTTTTTAAATTTATTTATACATGGTGTTTCATTTTTTTTAGGTTTGGGGGTAGTCAGGTATTCGCTTCGTTGGTATAACCATGCATAAGGATATCAACCGGACGGGACATCGACTTATGTCTTTTCGGCCTTTGTTCATCATGTTAACGGGTTCAATTATTTTATTTACACAACGAAAATAAAAGTTATGAATAAAAGTGTCTGTGATGGATCAATCTTAACTATACAATTATAAATGTGAAAGAAACTCTGTCTACGAAAATCTGACACAGAGATAGGACAAAGGATAGGTTTTATCCCGGAAATCCCACTCGAACGGGAACTATGCGGGTTTTTCTTTGACGCAGGCAAAGCTGCCGGTGGAAAGATATTTATAAATACGTAATTGTCTGTCTTCTTACACGTCTTAACCACTTATGGCCGTTCCCAATATTCAAACTAAGATAGACAGCTATCTACGATAGCTAGTAAGGTTCTATCTATCGTAATATAGATACGATATCGGGAACGGCCATTACTGGCTGACAGCTGTCAAAGCGTTATGGGACGCTCAAATAGACAAATTCAAAGAGAAAAATATACCTCTAGTAAGCAATTAATCCTCCAAACGACAGATAGCGACCAGGGATAGGTTAGCTTATCGCTAGTAAGCTTATTGGGACGCCAAAACAAAAGATAGATAGCATGTTCTATCTTTAATAGGGTCAAACCGTAGATAGATACGATATTCAATCAGCTCAAATCAGCTCTGCAATGAAAGCCTATGCTTTTCATTGCAAAATGCTGAGCGGCAATCCTTTTAGCATGTAGGTTATTAGATTAAGTAGATTGTAAGTACATAAATTGTTAATTTTAATATTGCCTGCCTGCTAATAAAGAGTTTATTATTATATTGGGAACGGCCCATATTTGGATGAAATTTCATACAGAGATAACTTAAGACTACTAGAAAGCCAGTTATATTTTGTTGAAATTGATATTTTTTTTGTTTTATGGCATTCAAATGCTTTATAAATATAAATTTATAAAGAATAGAAAAATTCGATCAATCAGCGGGACTCGAACCCGCATCCTTTCGCGCCATTCCGGGGCGGATGCCTGACCAATTCAGCCACTCGTGACCCGCCAGAGCAAGGCGTGAAAGGATGCGGGTTCGAGTCCCGCAGAGTGATCGAATTTTTTCTATTCTTTATAAATTTATACAGTTATATTTTTGTTTTTGAAGTGAAAACTACTTTAGCGGCGTTGGGTATAAAATCTTAAACTCGCGTCAGGACACGTGGCCTGATCGAAAAAGCGTAAGACGGATTTTTTTTTAGCCCTTATATTCCATGCGTAAGACGGATACCATTCCAAAATATCGAACATGCTCAACGTTAATAATCAAGTTTTCACTTCTGCCGGCACTCCCGGAGTGCAACCCGTCATTTTTTTTATTATATTGGGGACGGCCCTTATATGGATGAAATTTCATACAAAGATATGTTAAGTTATAATTATTAACGTTATTAGTTTTTCTCCTCACCTATGCAGCAGCCTAGCCACAGGTGCCACAGTCTCATGCCGCCTGCCGCTCAGCTTTTCAAGCCAACGCGGCCACGCACACAGCCCGAGCTCTGCGCGTGCGCACGACACACACGCACAACCCACTTCCACGCTCTCTACCACTTTGAGACGCACATCTGTTGGGAAATAATAAATAATAAATAAAAAAATGTATGCGTGTACTAGAGTACACACGTAAGTAGTGAAACTTCTTTATGACCTTAAAAATGTCACGAGTATGGCGTAACGCAAAAATGTCACGCGTACGGCGTAACGCAAAAATGTTACTCTAAATTTTTGTCCAACCCCAATAAAGAAGTTTCACTTCAATAATAAATTACATTAGATACAATTAATTAGATAATGTCATCTTATAATATAATGTAATGTGTATTTATTGTTGTGTGTTCCATAAATAAATAAATATTATAGGACATTATTACACAAATCGACCTAGTCCCACAGTAAGCTCAATTAAGGCTTGTGTTGTGGGTACTAGGCGACGATAAATATAATCACTACATTGTATAAAACAAAGTCGCCTTTTCTGTCCCTATGTCCCTTTGTATGGTTAAATCTTAGAAACTACGAAACGGATTTTGATGCGGTTTTTTTTAATAGATAGAGCGATTCAAGAGGAATGAGAGGTATAATATATTTTATTAAGTTTTAGCCAAAGCGGGCGAAGCCGCGGGCGATAAGCAAGTAAATAATAAACTATAGTTATTTCTACACTTTCGACCACTTTGAGACGGACAATTGTTGAGAAATAATTTATAATATAGCTCGAAAAGTTCCAGTCTCCCCGTGACCACGCTCGCTGCAAAGTGCGCGAAACGTCGAGGAAGAATAAATCGCGTTTAAAAACTTTAATTTTTAAATGTATGATACTCGCGTAAAATTAAACACTAGAACATACTATATAGTTCCAAAAAACTAAAATAACATGCTTATATCTTAAATTATTGTATTGTAACCAATACCATAAGTGTACAAAGTTTGAATTAAATCTGTCCGTTTAAAGTGGGACAAAATCGAGTCTAAAGGATTCAGTTACATACAAATATACAGGTGAAGCTAATAATAGCGTACTAATGTGAATATAATGTAAAAACACTTTAAAATGTCATTTATAACTAATTGCAATTTTGTAGCATGGAAACATATAAACAGTAAGTATGTGCAATATCAATTATGCTATTGTAACTATTGAATAAACAAAATAAACAGAACACAAGCTAATGTCAAATCAAAATGAGCAGAATAATACTTCTTTTTATGTTGTTGATAGGGAAGAGCTTGACCACAATCTCGCCTGATGTTAAGCTGAGATGTGGTCTAAGATGGAACGCGCTTCCCTAGAAGGTACCTGTTCACTCTACGCTTGAAGACCCACACATTGTACTCGTCGGGGAACACAGATTCAGGAAGCATATTCCAGTCCCTCGCGGTTCGGATAAAGAATGTGGAATCGAACCGCTTATTCTGGGTACATGGAATGTCCACCATATGGCGATGCCTAGAATCTGTGCGCCTCGACCAAGAAGCTAATATCTAATACACTGGAGATTGCACTATGACCATTAAATTGTAACAAGAAAATATGACGTTGAATGATGCCTGTATGTTTTTTTATCCCTTTCACATCAACTTGCCAAGTTAGGTGTGAAAGAGATAAAAAACATACAGGCGTCATTCAACGTCATATTTTCTTGTTACAATTTAATGGTCATAGTGCAATCTCCAGTGTTTTATATATAAGCTTCTTGGCCTCGACGATCGATGGAAGAAGAATAACTCACCGGACAGTGTCAAATCCAGGTACGCTTCGAGCAACTTAGCTCCATCCCGCCTGAACCGTCTCACAAACTTCGGGTGTCTCGTGGTCAGATCCGCGTCAGTGACCACGTATTGTGCCAATAGCGCCGCGAAAGTCACGGGCGTGGGCGCTAACAGTCGCCAACGCACGTGCTGTCCGACCATCCACTCTAATTGTCTGAACGTCTTGCCGCATAGTTGTACTCCGCTTATTTTTGCTAACGTTTTCAGTGTGGGCGCCCTGCTCAGCTGCTCTTCACTCTTTGCTGTGAAATGAAGGAGTTTTTACAGTATTTGTGTGTATAGTCTGTTGCTGCTAAATTACAACTTTGAAAGTAGGCACAGACTTTTTATATATTACTAGCGGTCCGCCCCGGCTTCGCCCGTGGTACATATGAAAAATAGATGTTGGCCGATTCTCAGACTTACCCGATATGCACAGAAAATTTCTTGAGAATCGGTCCACCCGTTTCGGAGGAGTATGCAGACTAACATTGTGACATGAGAATTTTATATTATATATATTATGTAGATTATCATAGTAAAAATTACATAAACATAATGTGTTTAGTTTTATTTTACATTCATAGGTGACGACTAACCTAGAAAATTAAAAAATCTATTAATTTGCATATTTTTTGCTTAACAAAAAAGTACCAGGGCAGCACGAGCTTCTCTTGCAAGTGACAAGCACGCGAGCACCGTGTGAGTCTATCCGCTCTCAGTCTATGTACATTGTATGTCCACAAATAGGTTTATACATACTATAAATGATTAAAGGCTAATACAGTATCAACCACTGTATTTAATCCAACTAATGCAGTAAATTGCAGCAAAACCAAACCTAGTATGTTTTTTTCATTAGTTTTGCTAAATCTAACAAACAAAAGTACCAGGGCACCACAAACCTGCAAGAGATAAGCACGCAAGCGCCACGTGTGTGAGTCTGTCCGCTCTCAGTCTGTGTGCGTCCATGAATAGATCCAACTGAGCGACCGCAGAGTGCAGTGTTGCTAGGGAGAGACCGAGCTTCTTTGAAACGTCGCGCAACTGCTGCACTAGGGCCCCTCTGAATTCGAGCTGTGAATTTGTAATAGATATATTAATTACATAAAAAAAAGTGAGGTACTCGGGGACTGCCGCGGTAAAGCTATTGCATGCTATGCCTTCAAACCACACCTCCGCGCCCGTCGGAGTGGGGAGCGTGGAGTTTTTCGTTACGCAATTTCTGGATTCGGTTCCCGCGCTCAAGACCCGCGATAGAAGCTATGCAATACAGCAATAGCTTAAAAATTTGATAAAGAGATAGGGTAACATAATTATATTTTATGTAATAAGGTGAAGATAGGATAGATATAAAAAAATGGCACAGGAAGGCATACATGATTTAGAATGTTATAATATACATTATGGCATAGCATAGGTTTGTTTAGAAAGTAAAAGTTAGTTTAATAAACCTTCATAATATATTAATAACTCATAATTTGTTCATTAGATGTCATTTGTAAGTGCTGAGTTGTGAGATGAATTTTTACTTTAAACTTAAAGTCTCCGTGATTTATGTCTCCTATTTTATAAGCTGCATAATTTATAACATTCATAATGAGAATAGAGTTTAAAAATTTCAAACTTAATTCAATAGAAATAAGTTTGAAATTTAAAATTGCTAACATTTAGCAGAAGCGAATATATGCGACATCTACACATATTGTTCCATAAAACTGGATATGATTACATTAGTTTATTTTTGTTGTAATTTAAATGAAAGGATCTTTGTGTTATTTCATTCAAACAACAGGTTATTGAACTTATAACTTTTCCTTTTAATCACCGGCTTGACCAGTATTAATGGAGATAAATTAGGTAATATATATTTAATTCATATTACGTTTCATTGTGCAATATTCTCGCGCTCTACAAATTTTGTTGATATTTATCCGACTTTGCTAAAACCTAGGGGCATAGCTAGTCCTTAATATAGAGCATTGTAATTTGTAACTTAAAATTATTAATATGAGTAAGTAACAATGTTACTTACCTAAACAAATGTGTTCAAAATAACGAATCCATACTAATATTATAAATGCGAAAGTAACTCTGTCTGTCTGTCTGGTTACTCAATCACGCCTTGACTACTGAACCAATTTGCATGAAATTTGGTATAGACATATTTTGATACCCGAGAAAGGACATAGAATAGGTTTTATCCCGAAAATCCTACGGGAACCGGTTTTTCTTTGAAAACGTGGGCGAAGCCGCGGGCGGAAAGCTAGTAATATCATAAAGATGATGTGATTGATACTAAATAGGTGGCTTAAAAGAAGTAATGTTTTAAATAGGTGGCGTATTTTATTCTTCACCATAGTTTTATTTAACTTTTTAGTATAATGTTTCTTAACTTTGGACTATGCTAAAAAATATTTATCTCATAATACAATAATTAACCATTTAAAATAATTATTAATTAAGTTTATCGCTAAGTAATTTGGAAGAAATGTAGCTATAGACCTGTGGCCTGCATAAATCCGGGCAATAGTGAAATTTTATGTGATTCAATATCCAATTATCTATTATTTATTTAAGTATATCTTCTACGCATAAAAACGCCGTTATACTTATGCAGACTCCCTCATATTGATTAAACGGTTTTAAACCGCGATCAAAAGAAGTTTAAAAAGATAAGTGTACATATTAAAATTTAAAAGTGAAGAGATTTCTTATTTGTTTGATATTAAAACTTAAAAACACAAAAAGGCTCATTAAAGTTTTATAGTAATCTGGTCTGTAGCTCGAAGCATGTCGATTTACGCGGGTGAAACCGCAAGCAGTTAATATTATAGGTATTTAAAACTAGAGCAAGATCATTATGTCTTTTGCCTCGGGCAGTAGCGACGCGATGTTAAGATCGACCAAATTGATTCTGATATGATGCAATTACAACTTGAATTACGATCATATTTAACAATCATTACACCATCCGAATGCCACTATATTTATAACAATTCTAAAATAGTTGACATCTGTGCCAATCATACCTTTAAACTATGTATTTATATATATGCTTTTTGGTTTGAACATGATAATTTCAGGAGCTACTGGACCAATTAAAAAAAAATTGGGGTTTGATATTATGTATGTGATCCCCGAGTGCTATAGTTTATAAATGTACTACGGATAAAGCCAGACAGACGCTAGTTAAAGATACATATATGTCTCAATTGCTTGTTTTAGGTCCAATAAAGTATTACACGATAATATTAAAATGTCACATAAACTGTCAAATACGGGCAATTAGAATACGTTTTTAAAATGGTAGTTTTATGTATTATATATAGCTGCTCCGCGCGGTTTCACCCCCGTGGCTCCACTCCTGTTGGTCGTAGCGTGATGATATATAGCCTATAACCTTCCTCGATAAATGGGCTATCTAACACCGAAAGAATTTTTCAAATTGGACCAGTAGTTCCTGAGATTAGCACGTTCAAACAAACAAACTCTTCAGCTTTATATTATTAGTATAGATTCGACGAATAAGTTTTATCCAAGCATTGAAAAATCGGCCCTAAGTCAAAAATAAATTAGCAAGGAATGTGAAGTGAATTTTAAACTTTCCCTAAAGTGTGAAAATAATTTCTTTGATACAGTTAGGAAAATGGTAGGAATTTAAATCATTAAGTTTATTTTGCATTATCTATTTTAATTTTTATTGAAAACTAGCGGTCTGCCCCGGCTTTGCCCGTGGTAAATGTTTACGTTTTCTCTCCCCAAGAACCATCCACATCCATCCTTTCAATAACTTCACAAGTAAAATGTCATTTAAGTCTACTGACACAACATTATGCAAGAAGCAATACGTCTGATTATTGCATCAGTGTTTCATTAATGTACATTGCTTGTAAGAAATAAAATACAAAATCTATACACATATTGTTGGTTGAAATAAATAACACATCAATGAAATTCTATAAAAAATGGTTCCTATCTTTCCTGCAAATAGATGGCTTGTTTTCTTAAAAAAAAAAGAGACCTACCTACCTCTTTCAGTATTTTCAAATTAAATTAAATTGTATTCAGATAAAATGTAATTTTTAGATAAGAGTAAAGATTTAACAAGGTAATTTTATTGATAACTCTTAATCTATACTAATATTATAAAGCTGAGGAGTTTGTTTGAACGCGCTAATCTCAGGAACTACAGGTCCGATTTAAAAAATTATTTTGGTGTTAGATAACCCAATTTATCGAGAAAGGCTAGGCTTTATATCATCACGCTAAGCTTATGGAGCACTGTGGGTAAAACTGCAGGGCACAGCTAGTAAATCATATTTATCAATACACACACATTTGAGTTGATATACCACTGTAATACCGACTCGACAAAGATTGTACTTTTCATTTTTACAAGAAATTTTATACTATTATTTTATTATATTAGATAAAAATTGTTTTATCCGTTTAAATTTGTAGTGAAATAACATACCTGTGGTGATTGCAGGTGTATAACAGGTTTCTGAGCGTCTTGTTCTAATAGATTCTTCCAAATGTCATCTCTGTATTCGCAGTGGAATTCATCATCGGGGTCCAGGAGTGTCTGCAAATAAAATTATGATTGTTATATTAATTAAAATATACTTGATTTCTGCCCAGTTTGTATAAAATTTAACACATCACTACATAGTATAAAACAAAGTCGCTTTCTCTGTCCCTATTTCCCTATGTCCCTTTGTATGCTTAAATCTTTAAAACAACGTAATGGATTTTGATGCGTTTTTTTTTTAATAGATAGAGTGATTCAAGAGGAAGCTTTTAGTATATAATTTATTAGGTTTTAGATAAAGTGGGTGAAGCCGCGTGCGGTAAGCTAGTTATATACTAAAACCTTCCACTTGAATGATGAATCACTATCTATTTAAAAAAACTGCATCATAATCTTTTGTGTTGTTTAATAGATCAAATGATAATCTAGCGAAAAAAATGAAAAGGTCACTGACTGACCACTTGGACTGAAATTTGGCATGCATAACTTTTACAATTTGAAGTATCTCAGTTAACATATTGTACGAAAACAAAAAATAAATAAACAACAATAATTCTTTGTTAAAAGTTAACTTTAAGAAATTTCATAATATTGCATTATGATGCAATGTAACATTCACAATCTATGCATGCATTGTTGCATATATTATTATGTATGCAACTACATGTTATCTATCATAACTATGGTGGAATTTGTTTACATTCTGTCTTATGAAAACATTTTAATAATTATTATTATAAGCATGACAAATAATTGGTTAATTCAAGGTCTATTTATTTAACTTAGATCCAAGGAAATTTAAGTAATAGTAATTTAAACGAGTATTTTACTGTGTAAATTTGTTATTTTGAGTAAAATCAATGACGTTACATTAAAAATTTACAGAATACGTCGTGAATTGCAGATGTGAAACTATTTATGTAATTTCAAATATAATGAATACAAATTATCCATTGATATGCATTGTATGATATATTTATAGATGAATTTCAGTCAGTTTATCAGTTAACTTTATAATTTAAACTGTGAATTACTTACATTCGATTCGTACTTTATTTCTGTAACATCTGGCTTTGTACAGTTCTCGCTTGTCGCGTGGCTCCTTACGCTGGACAAATTTAATTTTGACATGTTCAAGGACTCCATTCCGCGAGCAATATGCGATCGAGAACAGTAACTTTATTAAATATAATGAACAAAATTAACACGTAGCTAAATACTTGACAGTCACCACGTGGAAACAAACGTCAAAATATCTTTTATAACTCAGAAATTCGTATAGTATCTCTTGTAAATGGCTTCGTAGATTAATTGTTCACATTTTATTAGGTAATAAAGAAATAATCATCAATTCAAACACAAGATGCAATGGACGCGGTGCTTAGAACATTTTGACGCTTCATTCAAAGATACGACACATTCCACACGCGATTCAAATGCGAAATGATGTTCTTTGACATTTTCACATTTTATAATGATTTGTCATATTTTTGACAGTTTCTAGAAATGACAATCAAAAAAGTGATTTCTTTGTTTAAATAAAGACCGTTTTAGACACCACCTGCGTTTAATAAAACTTAAGAATAAAGCCACCAACTTTTTGTAAATATTTTTTTTGGTGGCGATCACAATATAAATTCAAGTTGTTCAACTTAAAACCATGCAAATTATTGCGATATAAGTAAATATTTTAATAACGTTAACCTCCGTTCTCGGTTCTTTATTTGTTAACATTGATGTAGTTCTCTTCAGGTAAATTTTATTTTATACGTTATTATTATTACTTCATTTCTACCACAGATTTCTACCAAATTTCTGCATTATTATTTATTTTATATACACTGTTTATATATGTATATAAACATTAATTGAAATGATTGGAAAGAACATTGTTTTATATAGAAAAAAAAATGTTAATAAATGCACATTCATATTATCATTAACAAATTATTTCGATTAGTTAAATCCGATACAGTTTATGTATTGGAAAAGCTTCGAATAGCACATAATTATAGTACGACATAAAAGAGATGAAATTAATTATTTTGGAACTAATTCGTTTTTCATTACCTGGCAACCCTGAATTGGCAATGTAGCTGTCAAGTTGAATAAAAATTTGTTGTTTTTTTCGTGAAGTGGAGAATTATTGAGATAAAATTGTTATTTAGAACAAGAAATTTAAATAAAAAAGGAGACATCATGAAAAAGGTTAAACGTAGCGGTGTCCGTGATGTGGTGTATAAAGTTTTTATTCGGTGTTTGTCCGAATTTCAAGCTGGAAATTTATTGACTGATTTGGAAAACGTTTACAAACGTACAGCAGAATATACCGGTGAGATTCCATTTATTTTTGCTCAGTACTACGTAAAATAGAATATTCCATTAGTAACGAGTGTTTAATGTATGTATGTATGGCGATTATTACGTTTTCGCAAATTAATTTGAGGTTATTTGTATGTAAACAAAAACTAGTTTTTATAGTGCGACCAGCACAATTTGAGTCAAGAAGTTATATCCAATCCAACCAGCCTCAAATAAAGTACCTAGTTTAGATTTTACTACATAGTATGGTGATAACTGTTTTCATACAGCTATCTATTAATCAATCAAACCATAAGAAAAAAAATCATATTTACTGTATCATATTTACAGATACTGAAGATGCCCCGTACCCTCTTGCCAGTACTTCGAAACAGAGTGATGATCAGTCCTTTGAAGGAGTAGAATATTTAGATTTTGATGAATTATATTAATGTACAAAATTTATCTACAAAAAAAATAAAAATATGTGGTTTTCAAATCGCCTTGTTTTTTTCTACCCGACGGACCCAGAAAGAGGGTAATGTGTTTGAGCTGCATGTATGCTTGTTTGTTTGTATGTTTGATTCTATGTGCGCTTCTGCAGTCTAAACACTTGACCGATTTTTATAAAATAACTAATTCCAAATACATTTAAGTAAAATTTGACCTAGGTAGGTCAATTAAAATACTAATGTATTTTTGTCTTAAATTACACTATTGCTACACTGAAACAATTATAACGGTTTAAATCGCGGTATTTATTTTAGATTATATTATATACATTTTTGGATTTTTATTCTATAGTATCAAGATCGCTTGCGTCGCAGTATCAGTGTTGCTATATGAGCGACGGTGGCGCCCTCATTTATTTTCATCTCTTTTGTGTCGCACTGTATGTATTTTATTTTATCTGCAATAAATTACCAGAAATAAACACATACTTAATCTGTGGTATGATATATATTATCGCAAGTTGGCAACATTGGTTTGTCACGTCATTTTTGGCCTTTGGGAATGGAGTGCTAGCGGCTGATATTGTTTTACCATATAAGTCAAAAAGCCTAGAAAGTAATAATAATTTGTGTACAGTGTTAATTATTATAGTAAGAAGAACATCTTATAAGAATGTCTTATTCGAATAGTAAGTTTCAGTGTGAAAAGTGTGAGGTTTCGGAGCATGGCCGTGGTATATGAGAAAGATAGGTGGAATC
This sequence comes from Colias eurytheme, assembly GCF_061535395.1. NCBI lineage: Eukaryota > Metazoa > Arthropoda > Insecta > Lepidoptera > Pieridae > Colias > Colias eurytheme. The sequence goes on along the minus strand of NC_142999.1, from coordinate 1,582,953 downwards.
TGTGGGTTTTGGTTGTGAATAAGTGCTTTCTTTCGCAGAATATACCCTCGCGGCTTTGCCGAGGACCCAGCGCGGTACTCCGTTGGTGCTTGGGGGTGACCCAAAAGGAAAGAACTTCTTGTATACCAACGGGAATTCCGTAATAATTCGGGATATTGAGAACCCGGCTATCGCGGATGTGTACACTGAACATTCTTGCCAAGTTAACGTCGCGAAGTACTCCCCAAGTGGATTCTATATTGCGTCTGGTGGTGAGTGATTTTTTATTATTAAAGTATTTTCTAAGATAATTACCTAATTACCATTATGCTATGATAACCTTAAATGCTGCTTACAAAAAATGTAGAGGATTAGTAAGAATTTTGTGAACTCTTTTTGTTATTCATAAAAAAACTGATTTGCAATATAATAAAGTACTTAACTATTATCATTATTTATGTAGTTTTCTGTACAATGATATCAGTATACTAAATACAATAATAAATAATACAACAAAAAGGGTTGATTCATTTTATGTTATTTTTAATATATTTCTATAAGTTTTATTCAGACTAAATAGGGTAATTGCGCCTGTTCGCGTCCACTTAGTGCAGTTGGAAAGTTTGAAGGAGAAAATAAAAATGTTCCAGAACAAATTTCAACTCAAAATTTATGTAACGTGTTCATTACATAGTCTTTTTTAAGATTTACTTTGAATTGTGTTGGAAATATCATGTGGTTTTTATTTATCTAGACAAATAGCAGAATTAGGCGTTTTACCCAGTTCGCGTCCAAAAATTCCAGTTTGCGTCCACCCGTGGACCAGTTCGCGTCCACCAGCTTAGAAAAGGAATTAAGAGTGTATTGAGTGATATTTTATCAGATAAATGCAAATAAAAATTAGATTTTAATAAATTATTTATTTACGAATATAGTTATTTAATAAAAACTGGCCAAATGCGAGTGGGACTCGCACACCGAGGGTTCCGTATTAACCTGTTTTTTTTCATATGTTTTAACTGTAAATGATTATTTTTTCAATATTTCCCTTATTTGTGCTATAAGACGTTGCTTCGTGCCAAACTTCAAGTGTCTGTGTTCACGTAAAGTACCCTGTAGGTTTTGATTCCCTTGCGAATGTAGAAATTTGCGAAAATTTGCAGCATAAACGGCTGTATCTTTTGATTGCTTTGGCTTATAAGTTTGATTTTTTCACTGCTTCAAGGGACCGTAGACTTGAGTATTCAATATAAATTTCAGCTTTATACCTCCACGCGTTACTGAGAAAAAGGGTCTTGACAGAAAGACAGACCGGCAGACGGACTGATATCAAAGTGATCCTACAAGGATTCCGGTTTTTCCTTTTGAGGTTCGGAACCCTAAAATCAACATTAATATTAATATAATTCACTTTAAGGAAACTGGAAAAACTTATTTATATTTATCTTATCATCAATAATAGAACTAAAAATTAACAAAAAACAAAGTTACGTTATGTAAATAAATAATAATCTATTAAGATTACCTACCTACCTTATTTTTTAGTTTCTAATGAATTAAATTTCTTTTTAGTTTATATTATTTTCTTAACCACAGACTTATTGAATCTCATTCTCAAAGATACTATAGTCTCATTCTTAGAATACCCATTTTAAAATGAAAAAATAGCATAAAAATTTACTAATTTGAATGAAAATTTTAATTATCAACTTGTGGTCTTAGTCAAAAATGTACAATCTATTTTAAATTACATATTTTAACAAACAATTCATTGCTACGTAATGAAAAACAATGTGGACGCAATATGTTCTATTGTTATGCACTACCTATAGGTATAGTTTGCGCCCACCGTGGACGCAAAATGGAAGTTGTACAAATTCGGTGTAGTAATTCGCGTCCACCTTATTTTAGCTATTAATTGTAAAATAAATTAGCTGATTTATAATCCATACTATTCCATGTTTTGTTAGCAAAGTAAAGAAACAGTTACATATTCAAAAATTCACATTTAACAATAAGATACTTACCGTCAAACGCGACGCTGCGCACTATTTTTTTCTCAAAATCCCGCGCGTTTTAGCTCTCTCGTTTAATAGCCAAAATTCAATATTTTTTTTAAATAGGATAGGCGGTGCGCAGGCATATTTTGAATATGTGTGCATGTCTCTTATACATTGAGCTATTATCGGAAATTTTTCTTATTACAATTTTACTTAAAGTATACTTATTTTCGTGAATTTTCTAAAAGATATCCGCAAAATGGACGCGAATAGGCATGTGGACGCGAACAGGCGCAATGACCCTACCTATATGTGTAATTTTTAGTGGCATATAAATTTAATAATATTAAAATTATTTCAATGAAAACTTAAACTGAATTTAAAGAACACTATAATATAAAGATTATTACAAATTCTTATAAGTTATTTTTTTCTCAAAACCTTAGTTAATTATTTAGAAAGTAATTTCCATAAAGAAGCAAATTAAAACTCATTCTAAAAAACATGAATGTGGATATCCTTTAAACGTGTTTACAATGTGTATGTGTGAGTCATACATTACAACTATATCCTTATAAGGTCATATAATGCCATATCTTATCATATGTTGTGTTTATTTATGTACCTTTATTTGGTTTGACAAATTAATATGTTATTACACTTATTACATTATTAATAACTCTATTAACACCTGTGGTCAATTTATGTTTGATTAATTAAAAAAGAATTAATCATTTGTTATCCTACTACTATTATAAAGGCGAAAGTTTGTAAGTATGGATGTATGGATGTTTGTTACTCTTTCACGCAAATACTACTGAACCGATTACAATGAAATTTAGCACACATATAGAGGGTAACTTGGATTAACACATAGGATAGGTCCCGTAAATTCTGCGGGAACGGGAACTATGCGGGTTTTTCTTTGAAAACGCGGGCGAAGCCGCGGGAGGAAATCTAGTGGTGCATAAAGATGTATTTGATAAATATGTAGGTTGTAGAGATTACTTGTAATATTACATTTTGGTAATCTCTTAAATTGCTTGCCTATTTGTTGATAATGATCCAATTTCATGTACCTTATATTTTAATTTTTTTTTTATTATATACAACTAGCTTTCCGCCCGCGGCTTCGCCCGCGTTTTCAAAGAAAAACCCGTTCCCGTAGGATTTCCGGTATAAAACCTATCCTATGTCCTTTCTCGGGTATCAAAATATCTCTATGCCAAATTTCATGCAAATTGGTTCAGTAGTTAAGGCGTGATTGAGTAACAGACAGACAGACAGACAGAGTTACTTTTGCATTTATAATATTAGTATGGATTGATATGGCTTGACTTCGCTTATATTTATCTAAGATAAAAATATGACACTCCCAAATAAGTTATAGTTAAGTGGAAATTATTATTTTGTAGTTGTATTTGTGATTATTCATATTTTCTTTTATTGATGGTGTGGAAAAATAATTTTAATCACACAAATCACCTCTTTATAATTTTATAGGGCTGCTGAGCTATTTTCCTTTAAGAAAATAATATATATTCATTAGTGCTTTAAAACTTAATTAAGTAGAGTAGAGGCTACTGATATGGCTTCTCTCATGAATAATTCCAAATATGGTGCCAAGGTTCTAGGGTTGCCTGTTTGATCTGACTCATGCATTAATAATTGTGTTATGATATCATTTTTATATTACACTAGCTATGTCCTGCGGTTACGCAAATATGTTATTCATAAATATCCATTGTAGGAATTCGACAAAACGACGACGAAAACGACCTTCCAAATTCGGCATATCCTAAGGACTGTAATTTAGAATACTTTAAAAAGAGAGCATACTCCTCCCTCAAAGGCCGGCAACGCAACCACAATACTCCAGAGTCTGTGGTTGTTCATGGGCGGTGCCAATCATCGCTTTCTGTACGGTGACGCGTAAGCTCGTTTGCCGACTTATAAATAAAAAAAAAAAAAATTCTTACAGCATTTATAAAAATCTCTGAATTTTTGCTATGTTTGTTGTTTATTTGCGAAATTCATATTTACACAATACAATATTCAAATATACATCTAAGTATATAATTATAAGTAGAATAAATATAGAAATATACAATTAGGGTTCACTTATAAATAGCCAATGTACCAAAATAAAATAGTGCATCTTGCCAATTTGATTCCAGTTACCAAATTATGTCATTGGCAATAATTAATAACGAAATAATAAACCCACTTATTTTAATATTGTTTCTGAATATATTTAATAAGTATATATATATATTTTGTATCAAAAGAAGGTTTTATCTACAGTAATAACTAAGTAAATAAATATTTAGTAGAGTTCTCATAAATATTGTTCTAAATTTGTTAGTGTGTTTGTATTTCTTTTTATCACGGCACAGTGGAGAGATTGTATTGTATTCATTGTATGTTAGGGGATAGATATTATAAAAAGAAGGCTAGAGAGAATCTATAGGCTTCTTTTTACGGTGGTGAAGCTCTACTTTCGGGCGCAGCCGTGGGCGGAGTGTAGTACTGTTAAAAATCCTCGATCTAGCTAGCCACCACCGATCGAAAAAACTTATTTAAAATGCACTATAAGCCCCAGTAGACAAGGGCCTTCACAATTAATTAATAAGAAGACAATATCGGGAAATACTCCTAACGAAATGGTTTACAAAAATACATCATATGTAGCCATATGGTTCCAAGGTCGTCATATCGAAAAAATCTTACTCCAGAACAATATTTAACGAAAACAAGTGTTTATTTGTTTTTGGCAACCCTGTGAATTGTAATGTGTGTTTGTATGAGTCGCTCTTTGAATGTGGGACTATTAAAATGGCAGTAGAAATTATTCAAGGTTCTAAGTAATGCTTACGTTATGTTATTTACAATTGAATTCTGGACCAACTACGCGAATTTACGTACTGTTAGAAATTTAACTACTGTACTGTAAATATTTATATGCGACTAAAGTACGTTGTTTTAGAAATATTCACCATATTGTACAAGAAATGAGAACATGGTAATTTCGTCTTCATCTATATAAATTATATTTTGTACCTCGAGTATACCTATGCTAATACGAATACAAGTTTTAAAATGTGTATCAACTGTATGTACTTTCGTTCAGTGGTCCTGTGCCGAAATAAATTGTAATCAATACATGTAATGTATTATTTTCTGCACAGAGCATGTCCGATTGAAACAATGGATTGCACTTAGGTAATTTTTATAGACATCAAAAAAGAGGCTTTGTGTAAGTAGATTCGCGCACGAAGGGTTCCGTAACATTATCTATAAAAATGGCAGAAAATAACGTTTCTTTTGGGAATAAATGAATGGATATATTGATCGCTTTCAATATTTAATTTATTGTGTTATTGTAGTAAGTAATAGCTTCAACAAAATAACATCAACATGTTTATGTTTATCGTATAATCTTATCGAGGTAAGGTAATTCAGCAGAATTCGTAATTGGGGCAAAAGACTTTACACATGATTTTGTAATTAATAGCTCTATTTCTCTATAGCGTTGGAATTTTAATAACGCAATGTACCTATTTCAGTTTTCGAAATAACTACCTATTTATATACTAAAACTCGCGTGATATCGTTCCAGAAAACTTAATATTAAATTAGTTCTTCATATAATATGGAAAAGAATAACTATTAAAATAAGTTTACCAAAATTAGTACAGCCATTCGCAAGTAATGACTAAGGTACTTACCCTATGATAAGCTGAACTTTTAACAACTTCCGGTCTTACATTTTACCGACGGCAAAAAAAGCTTCCTTCCAAGTGCAATAAGGACATAAATATGCAACCAAGCGGGTGCGACAGAGACAGCTATACATAATAATAGCTGCGAAATTTGATATGAATTCGCATGTAAAAGTTAGCAACAGTTTTAGAGCGATAGAAGGCGATGTAGCTTGGAGTTCGGCCAACTGGAGCGTAGATCCCTAACATGTTTATGTGCAAGCGATAGTGTATTTGGATAGACCATTTATACCTTTTTTTTCTGTACCTAACTAACAATGTGTGATTTTGTCGTTCACAAACGGCGTCGTCAGTTTGTAATATGCTGACAATTTACTTGTTCCACTGTCGACATAATGTGTGGATTTCAAGGATCTTCTACTTATTCAGCAAAGTTTGAAAATTCAATAACAATTTTGTATTATACTAACTAGGATCGTGCATTTGAGGATACTAGATTTCGGAACTTTTCATTAGGTATATCGACTTCATATATTGTTCTATATTCATTCGACTATTCAACATTGTAACGCTATGAAAACGATTTATCATCGTGATGCTTGTACTTTAAAAGCTGCCTTATAAAAGTATACGAAACTAGCGGTCCGCCCCGGCTTCGCCCGTGGTACATATTTCGCAATAAAAGGTAGCCTATGTTCTTTCTCAGGGTCTGTGCCAAATTTCATCAAAATCGGTCCAGTAGTTTATGCGTGAAAACCATACATACATACATACAAACCTTTCCTCTTTATAATAGGTATTACTCAACACATTTAAATATCATCAGCCGAAAGTCTTGTTAACAGAGGATAAACTGACAACTATATATTGTAAAAAAGCGTAAATGAAATAGTGAAACAAAATAAAAATATTATTCACTATATGTATAATATTCGCTGACCTTCTATTATTATATTATGGACAAAAAAAATTGGAGACCAATATTTTTTTACAAAATATAGCAAAAACCCGTCTAGAGAGAGAGAAAACATCGCTTTAGTTATTACAATATCTAGATCACATCAAGACAAGGGAAAATGTAAATACATTCTCACAATGATGAGAAAATTATAATAGACAATATGGGTTATTAAGGCTATGTGCATTTTCTTTTATAAAATATTCTCTTACTCTGGTTTTGTTTACTCTGTAAGAATACATAGAACTTAAACATTTATGTATTGAAGTAGACTTCTTCTAGAAGCACTTAATAAGCTTTATAACATACTTTTATCGTCAAGCCTCGGTTCGGAAAGCCGAAGAGACGACAGTTACTTGTAGTTATTTACAAATTACGTTTATTAGCCAAAGATAGCTTGTTCAAGTGAAAGTTGGTTATCATCTTTGGTTCAGTTGATTATAGCGCAATCGACTTACAACAGAATGGTGCAAGTGCAAAAAAACGGTATTAATAACCGTAAATATGTTTATCGGATAAAAATTAGCATCATATTAAAAGTTGAGCGAATACGGATTTAAATTCGTCGTTGCTTATTTGATAAGTGCATCGCCATATTTAAATTAATTGGGATTTCTTTTCGCAGTATTTTTTAATGCTAATCTTGTTATTTAGTTCCTAAACGGCTTTTAAGGTCATTGACCTCACCACTGGCAAAAATGACGTCACATCCCCAAAATATATTTCAGCACGGTTCTGTACCTTCTGTCGTTGACAATAGAGTTCATCATCATTTTAAACAATTGATCTGAATTGGTTAGCTTTCCGGATATCATATTGCCACTCTTGCCACTCTGTGGTTTGTGGGTTCCATATTAACCGGATATGATCGGCTCAATATAAATGGAACAGTGAAATATGTGGAGTTGACATTTTGTGTTATTTTTCTGCATCCTTATCTACCAAGAAGCAACTGTTTACTGTACTCATTTTTTTGTAGTTATATGTTTTGAATAAAGATTTGAATCTCATTTACTGCTGAATCGATGTGGTTGAGATTTTTATGCCTGGAAATAAAACGTTGGCAGGTTGTCGATTTTTTTTATTTTGGTACCTACCACGTAAATCCGCGGGCTGAGTCGACTAGCTTAATCTAAATATATCAGAATTCAGAATGATTAAAAAGTGTGAAAATAAGTGACGAAGTTTTAAAAACATTTAAAAAGTGCGTTAAATTTCTGCATTGAAAAGTCCACACGTAATAAACTGAATCAAACATCGATAAAATTTATCACAGAACAAATACTATATTTCTATTAGCTATAACAAATTTGGAAGGATCCTCTAGATTGAGATGTCAAGGACTATAAATCATATTCAAGAATATTATGATGCTTTGCATGCTCATAGGATTAACCGCTACTCCATATAGATGTATTTCGGAAGGTTTCCATGACAAAAGCCGTCGATAACCGTAGAATACTGTCGGCACTCGGAAAGTGCCTCAGTCATTACACCAATGTTATTTTTATTACGTCGTGAGCGACTGACCGTGACCGTAACGTGTTATAAAAATAATGCTTGCTTATTAAACTGAATTTTGATTACAGCGGTAATCGTTATTATCTAAGATAAAGTTTTCTTGTAATTTTTGTAATCAGCGCGGCGCCTCCACGCCTTTCTTGTTATCATGGTGTAATGCTTAAGATAAAATAGTATCGTTAGTGTTGTTGAATGTAATTGTTTTTAAGGTATATATGGGTTAAAGTTGGAAATTATACTGATATTTTTAATGAATTGAGAGAGGTTATAAAGCAGTATTATTTCAAACTAGCTGTGCTCTGCGGTTTTACCCGCAGTGCACCGCTCCTGTTGGTCTTAGCGTGATGATATAAAGCCTATAGCCTTCCTCGATAAATAGATTAGCGCTTTCAAACAAACAAATAAACTCTTCAGCTTTATAATATTATTATTTATTATACATTTAGATGTATAAAAATGGCAGATCTATATAGGTAGTCAAGCACCATCAATTTTACACAATGGAAAGGGGAATTAATACTGCTTTTAAACATCATGGTACCCCCTAAGAATGCAAAAAATCAGTACAATTTACAATGTGTGAGCAATAAAATAATACGATTATTTGATGACTACTACTGTTATTCAAGAGTTGGCTTGGGAATGTTCGTACCGCCTCATGAATTTTCTACATAACTTTTTTCATTTCCGACGTTTATAATAATCTATTTTTATTATTCAGTGTTTATACCGGGTTGGAACAAACAAACATGCAAAAACTACACTCTTTCTTCTTTATAATGTTAATCTATACTTCTATACTAATATTATAAAGCTGAAGAGTTTGTTTGTTTGAACGCGTTAATCTCAGGAACTGCTGGTCCGATTTGAAAAATTCTTTCGATATTAGATAGCATATTTATAGAGGAAGGCTATAAGCTATATATCTTCTCGCTAAGACCAACAGGAGCAGAACACTGCGGGTTAAACCGCGGAGCACAGCTAGAGTTGAAAATATTTATGAGTGTAAAATAAATTCAAATTCAAATTATATTTATTTGCAAGAATGTAGTTACAAATTATAGATGTTTTAATTACAATATCATGTGGCTAATATATTCTACCCATCGATTGGGTGTGCAAATATATACTAGCAAAGAAAATTCAAGGCATATAGTTTGTAGGTAATACAGAAATTAGTATTCATTTGATTTGATTGTGGAAGCGATTAATTTATCTAGTCTGGCAATCTTCCCGTCCAAACATTTTCACATACATTTAAATAACAACTGATAGATAGAGTAATTCTAACATACTGTGAATAGTTGATGATTTTAGAGATAAGAGCTTTTTTGTTATTCTCTATTTTGATGTTAATTATTGTAGTCGAATCTTTTTAAATAATGTGTGGATATTGGATAATATAAAATGTAAAGCTATAATGAAAAAACATTACCTGCTTTGCATCGCACTGATGAAATATGATGATGATGGTGATGATCAATGATAAATTTTATACATGTATACTTCGTATCACAAAAACTGCATTCTCTATTTGTCAATCAGCTCATGAATGAGCTAAATTAGCAAAAAGTAGGTACATACAGAGGCGGCTCGCCCTAAGGAGCGCTGGTGCAGTGAACTCCCATAAATAATTATAATAAAATCATAGTCCTTAATTTAATTATTACCATTAATTATTACTATTTAAAATCAATCGTAATCTTTAAAACTACTGTTAATACCAATGAATATATCCATCATTCCATCATCCCATACACCTGTATAATACCTACTGTATTATGTAACGCGCGAAGCGGAGCGCTCACGATTGCGCTCCAATGAAAAAAGATTTAGTACATTTCCTAATACGAAATCCAATAGGAGTGAAAGAGAGGGTTTTGCCAGAGCCCTGCGCGTGAAACAAAAGATTTTCTATGGAAAAGTAGCAAAATTCGGAGCGCCGCACCCGCAAACGTTGCCGGTTCGTTTTTACCGCCAGGCAGGACAGCGATTGCGCGCGAGGTTGCCAGTTACCACTTCTATAATATAAACAAACACTCGAGTCAACTTCAATGCACGCGCGCGATTCATGCAATTTTCTAATTAAAATTATAAAATACGTGTTGAAATAGCCTGTAGTTATCAGTATTACTTGTGAGTGTTAAAATTAACAATAATTATAATGTGGCGTTCATTAAAAAGTGTGATAAAACGTTACAAATTCGGCTTGAATGTAAAGCTAAGGGACCGCCACGGCCTGAACTTGATCTTACGCAAAAATGTACGACAAAAACGAAAACATATACGCGTGTGTTTAAATCTGAACAATATGTGAAAACACCGTGGTTGTTTGGTTGTGATGAAAGCAACAAACTATTTTGTTTTCCGTGTCTTTTATTTAAAGCGGGCGCGGCCGGCGGAGGTGAGAGTGCTTGGACTGAAACGGGCGTTGACGACTTAGCTCATCTTTCAATCAAGATGAAAAAACATTCACAATCTCGGTACCATTTGTTGAATGAACTGCAATTGGCGTCTATCGGTCTTGTCGCTTTAAGTTATAGATATTTTTGCACACCAAAAAGAAAGACGTATCACGTATGCATTTTCTTTATAAGTAATTTTTTTGATAAATTGTACTGCTTTACACCATGTATTTTCAGTGTTTTATTTCAAGTGAACACCCATAAAATTTTGTCACGAGCCGCCTCTGGGTACATATTAAGAATCTTGCTACAACCACCTACTAAATTCTGCTCGTCATGTGTCTAAAGTATTAAACCGATTTTTTATAAAAAATATCCTATATAATTAAGAATCTCGATCCAACCTTGCAAATATACTTAAGATAATATGTCCAAGTAATAAGTATGATACAAATTAAACTACATCAAATGCTTACAGATGTGTCCGGCAAAGTGCGAATTTGGGACACAGTTAACAAAGAGCACATCCTCAAGAATGAGTTCCAGCCGATCGGAGGGCCCATTAAGGACATCGCGTGGAGTTCTGACAACCAGAGAATGGTGGTTGTTGGCGAGGGGAGGGAGAGGTATGTACTATGTAGTAATCAAAACTCAAAAATTTCAAACTCAAACATTTATTTATTCAATTATACTTCTTATAAAAGCACTTTCGAATCGTCATAACATTTTTTGCATTTACCACCGATTCGGAAAGCAGTATCTATGGAGAATAACTGGCAAGAAACTCCATAGTTGCTCTTTTAAAGGTTTAGATGTGTAGAAACATAAAAGGGTAAGAAGAATAGTGTAGAATAGTATTGTATTAGAATTTTTTAAGTAATCTTTAAAAATTTACTATTTTACCAGAAAAAACTTTAACTTTATCGTATTGTCGTATTTCACATAGACATAACTAAAAGTGACAAATCCCTGGTTTAAAGTTACACTGTGTTTAAATTGTTTTGTGGTAATACTAATTTTATAAAGCTTATAAACTCTCCAGAGTTTGTTTGTTTGTTTGAACGCGCTAATCCCATCAACTACGGTCCGATTTGAAAAAATTCTTTATATCATGCTATCATCACGCTGACCAACAGGAGCGGAGTCACACGGGTGAAACCGCAGAGCGCAGCTAGTATCTATATATGTATCTAAAACTTGCAGATTCGGCCACGTGTTCATGTCAGAGACTGGTACATCAGTGGGAGAGATCAGTGGGCAGTCGAAAGCTATTAATTCCGTGGACTTCAGACCGGCTCGGCCGTTCCGTATCGTCACAGCTTCGGAGGATAATACGCTGGCCGTGTTTGAAGGACCACCCTTCAAGTTTAAGTGTACTAAACAGGTGATTATGTTAAAATATTTGTAAAAAAACTCTACGGTTGACTAACGGTTTTACAATCATTTATCAACACATATTCTTACATACTCAAATGCGTGCACTTTGTTTTCTTTAATAACTAATACATAAAATGTTTAAATGTTATATATTGTTATTCTTAAGGACTTAGCACAGATAAACTCAAAAATAATGTCACCTATGGTGAATTATTATAGAATAGTAGGTACTGGTAATAGTAGGTAGGACACCTATTCTGTACTTATAAAATATATTTCTATGTAAAAATTAATTATTCGATCTATTTTAATAAGTTTTAATAAATTACAGGAGCACACACGTTTCGCCCAAGCGGTGAGGTACAGTCCGGACGGGAAGCTATTCGCTTCAGCGGGCTTTGATGGGAAAATCTTCCTGTTTGATGGACAGACGTCTGAACTTAAGGGAGAGGTGAGATATTTATTTATTTATCTAATATGTAAACGAAGTTATAAAATTCTGGTATCACGGTATTCGTAGAAAAGTCCTCCGAAACGGCTTGACCGATTCTTATGATATTTTGTGTGACCATCGGGTAGGTCTGAAAATAGGAGAATATATTTTTTATGCCCCTAAATCAAAAGAATAAACAGAAAAACGCAGGCAGAAAAACGTTTGCTAGGACAGTTAGTTTTTTTTTTATAAATTCTTATTTGTTTGTTATTAGCTCTATTTACCCTGCTGTCAAAATTTGCGTGCGTGGATGTTTCTTTGGCACACCCTATAGCCCAAACAGCTTGATGGATTTTGATCTGTGTCGTTGTAATTATCAAAATCATTGTTGTATTGATGTCACTACGTAAAGTAGCATTCAGTTTTTGACGTGATAACGTCTTATAATTCGATAGAGCCGGCTGCACGCACGAAAAAACATGACTCATGCGGCGTTACCTCGCTCTGAGGCGTTCCATGTAAGACTTGAAGTGCAAGCGAGAGCGCGGAACGAGCGACAAAGAAGCACAATCGGACGTTGTCACATTCAACTATCGTCAGTAAACCGACTTTACAGACAACCAATTTTTCATAAAAATTATAATTCTTACTTATAATTAATTTATCTTCACAGATCGGATCGCCAGCGCACAAAGGCGGTGTGTACGGTATAAGCTGGTCCCCCGATGGGAAGCAATTGCTCTCCTGTTCCGGGGATAAAACCTGTGCGATTTGGGATGTTGAGACCATGCAGAGGACCACATTGTTCCCCATGGGGTCCGCTGTTGAAAACCAGCAGGTGAGATATGTATAGAAATAGATAAAACCTTTTTTTTCTATTGGGGAAATCTTCCAAAGATACCCACGGCCCCCCGGGAAGGAGCCGTGGGTTATGTCGGATTCTTACCGACTAAAACCCCACTGTGTTCCGTCGAGCCGCTTTAATGATGGGGCCGCGGGTATTTGTTAGAATTCTTCCGCGACCAAATAGATAAGCCCTGTGCGATTTGGGATGTTGAGACCGTGCAGAGGACCACATTGTTCCCCATGGGGTCAGCGGTTGAAAACCAGCAGGTGAGATATGTATAGAAATATAGGGAAGTAGGAAAAAAAACTTGATAGGTAGATAGATTTACGTAGATAGAAAGATAGTAGATAGTAGAGCTACTCCTATGTTCCAATATCGGCAAATGTATAATTCATCGAATTAATAGGTAGGTAGAAATATTCTAGGATAGCTAACAGCCGAGTGAATGTGGAAAGAAATGAAATGAATACAATGAAATATATATATATTCAATAAAATAAAATTTATTAATTTTTATTTATTTATTTAATCATTTATTGTACCACACCATTTAATATTACAATGTACAGTATAATATATATTTGTATGGATGCGAGGTAATGTACAAAAGGTGACCTTATCGCTTAAAAGCGATTTCTTCCAGGCCTATTTACCCAGATAATGTAGAGAACGGAGTATTGCATGTTTCCCAAAACGATAGTGAAGATCCATCAAGTGAGAAAATATGGCTTTTAAGAAGTTATATAAATTTTTATGTAAAAAATTGCTATAAAATTATTCCCCGTTCCAGGTATCCTGTCTATGGCAAGGCAAACACCTCCTCTCCGTGTCTCTGTCCGGTGACATCAACTACCTGGACATAGACAATCCGGAAACACCATTACGCGTGATCACCGGACACAACAAGCCGATCACGTGTCTCTGCTTGTCTCTGGACCGGAAGCGCTTGTATACGGCCAGCCATGATGGCGCTGTCGCTCATTGGGATGTTAGTTCCGGTGAGTTTTGTACCATAGACAATTGTATCTATTCTCTTTTGTGTGTTCTTGGTTGTCTCTGGTCCGGAAGTTGTTAAGTTTTTGTACCATAGACAATATCGGGTGAATTTTTTTTTGTCTCTGGAGCGGAAATTGATGTAAATGAGTCATTATGGTGCTGTTCTGCGTTAGAATGTTGTCTATTAAGTTTTTGTACCATAGACAAATGTTGGATACGTTTTTGACTTGTGTCTATGTTTGTCTCTGCACTGGCAGTGCAGTTCATAAAGCTGATGTGATGGTTTAGAGAGTTAGCTATTTGAAAGGAAGGTTGGCGGTGTGAGTAAATGTAAATGTAATGTATTCAAACATAAATTTCAGCAATAAAAAATTTGACTATACTATAAATTATTTTTAATTAAACTCTTCAGCTCTATAATATTAGTAAACATTATTTTCTCGTATCTTATTATATAATTATATTTTATATTTATTTCCCCAGGTGTGGGCGGTAAAGTGACCGGTTCGGGTCACGGTAACCAAGTGAACGGTATGCGCTTGTCGAAAAATGGCGCTCTGCTCACTTGCGGTATAGATGACTCGCTGAGATTCGCACAGCCGAAGGCTGAAGGTATGTTTATTTATTGAAGTGAAAACTTCTTTAGCGGCGTTGAGCACTTTTTCTGTAATGGGTATAAAATCTTAAACTCGCGTCAGGACACGTGACCTGATCGAAAAAGCGTAAGACGGATACCATTCCAAAATATCAAACATGCACAACGTTAATAATCAAGTTTTCACTTCTGCCGGCACTCCCCCAGTGCAACCCGTCATTTTTTTTAATTTTAAACACTTTATTGTGCTGCCAACATAACACAAGTAGGTACAATAGAACTTAAACTAGTACAAACAACACAGAGGGCGGCTTTATTACTAACATGAAATCTCTTCCAGGCAACCAACAGATGTATGATAATATGTGTTTGTATATCATTTGTTTACAATGGGCAGCATTGGGGGAATAGAGGCGATCACGATAGTGTCATAATTTACAGATACAAGTAGTAGGGAAACTTAATAATTATAAATATTCGAAAATTCGCTTGCTTTCACTGGGAATCGAACGAACTAAATATGAAAAAAAAAATAATATATTATTTCATTCTTCAAATCGGCATAAATAAGATTAAAAACTAATAAATTGTTATTTTTTAAATAATAATTGTTAAAAAAAATACAATAACTGTAACTTATAGTAATACTAGCTTTCCACCCGCGGCATCGCCCGCGCAATCAAAGAAAAACCCGCATAGTTCCCGAGGAATTTCCGGGATAAAACCTATCCTAGGTCCTTTCTCGGGTATCAAAATATCTATCTATTTTAGCGTACATACATGTCTGCTCTAAAGAATTATAATATACTAGTGGCCCGCCCCAGCTTCGCCCGTTGTACATATTTCGCAATAAAAGGTAGCCTATGTCCTTTCTCGGGTATCAAAATATCTCTATACCAAATTTCATGCAAATTGGTTCAGTGGTTAAGGCGTGATTGAGTAACAGACAGACAGACAGAGTTACTTTCGCATTTATAATATAAGTATGGATTGGGCTCATTTTATTATCACGCCGGTGAAGGTCGACCTATATTCGGATCTTAGACCATAATATTAGTAGGATGATTCAAAAGAGCTTCTAGAAGAAGTCTAATTGAATGAATAAATGTTTGAGTTAAATATTTATTTTTAGGAGAAGCTCCTTCATACACGGAACAGTCGGTGCCGCTCGGAGCTCAGCCGCGTGCTATGGACCAGCTTTTAGATGACGATATTACTATAGTCGCTACTGTTAAAGAGGTATTTTTATATATATTTTGTTTAATTGTTTTGAAATAGGAATGAAAGTCCACCACCGCCTTGGTTCAGGGTTTGATTCCCGGTGGAGACGAAAAAAAAAAATGTCTCGGTCTGGCAGGACACAGAAGGCTGATCACCTACTTGTCCCTAAAGAAAATCGATCAGTGAAACAGATGTATAATGCATCTGCCCCTTACCCCACTAGGGGACATGGGACTTTTAGGAATAAAAGTCAATGGTCGCTTTGTCAAAGATCATGCACAATTTAAAATAAATAACTGTTAAATAAATAGTGTGCCTGTATATCACACACTTTTTTATTATTATTAAATGCATGTTATTACTTATTAGATGAAACTATAATTGAAATATTTGTCCTAAAAAACAACATTTTCAAAAATTCTTTATTTTGAACAAAAATAAAGGGAATATAAACTTAATTAACATGAATATGAGCAAAATAATTGTTATTATTGACACATTTCAGTATATTAATCGTGTAATAATTGAATTTTCAGCTAATCATACTGTCTGGTGGAGTGAAACGTGGCGCTTTGCCGATAAAGTACGAACCGTCGTGCGTCACGATTAACCATCAGAATAAAGATGTCGCTGTTGGAGGTCAGTTTAAATTAATATGATTAAATCTACACTAAATATTAACCAACTCATCTTGTTTATCTTCTACTATATAAAAATAAGTCGGGTTTTCCTTCCTGACGCTATAACTCCAGAACGCACGAACCGATTTCCACGCTTTTGCATTTCTATGGAAAGGTCTCGGGCTCCGTGAGGCTTATAGCAAAGAAAATCCGGGAAAAATTTCAACAGAAAAGCGGGAAAAAATGAAATGTGGTGGCGAAACGGAGTTCGCCGGGTTTGCTAGTTTTCTATGTATTTTAGCTCATGTATGTACAATAAAATGTAATAAATAAATAACGTAATAAAGAGGAAACATTCGTATTTTACCGAGTAGTGATCTATTTTTGCCTCGGGTCAAAGGAACAAGATTTTATACCGGTTTTATAAGGTCTTTTTGCGTGAAAAGTAAAGATAAATCCATATGTTCTTACAAACGTTTTAGTTAAATATTAGCAGGGTAGTTGAATTTCCGATAAAAGTGTGTTTTCTTTAGTTTTTTACCTGTTTCACTTTAAAATAACGTGCTAATATTTCTAAAACTAAAAAAAATCTATTAATTTCTATATTTTTTCACAGATTATGTTTTTTTTTAACTCAAAAAATCCCTAATTTCTATATTATTTCACAGGTGACGACAGCAAAGTGCACATCTACACATTATCCAATTTCGAGTTGACACCAAAAACGGAGTTAGTGCATTTGGGTGCTATAAGTGACGCGAGATACAGTCCCGACTGCAAGTACTTAGTGGCTTGTGATGCTAACAGGAAATTGATACTCTATGATGAAGAGTATAAGGTTGGTTTTTGCTTGTTTTCGTTAGTTTTTTAATCATGTAATTTGAAATGCTCGTTAGTTTTTACGCTAATAGGAAACTGATACTCTATGACGAGGAATGTCAGGTTGGTTTTCTATCAAACCAATCATATCTCTACATTAACAGTCTTACTAATAAAATGTTACCCATTCGCTATGCAATGGATTAGTTATTGCAATAACCTGTCTTGTTTTTACGATTGACGTTTCATGTGAGCAAGAGCAGGACACAGCTATGGTAGAAAATGGTAGAAATTTATCCATTGTTTAACTTTTTATTAGTAAGGCCGTTAGAGTTTGAAGCGATTACTAGGTCTTTATACGTATCCTCTGCTAGTAACGCAGCCTAAGGTCAGCTTTCGGTTGTTTTTACTTTTTACTAGATATAAATGCGATTTATGAAGGACAGTTTAAATACAACTGAAAGAATAGAATAAAATCGCTCTGGCGGGTCACGAGTGGCTGAGTTGGTCAGGCATCCGCCCCGGAATGGCGCGAAAGGATGCGGGTTCGAGTCCCGCTGAGTGATCGATTTTTAGGGTTCCGTAGCCAAAATGGCAAAAACGGAACCCTTATAGTTTCGTCATGTCCGTCTGTCCGTCTGTCCGTCTGTCCGTCTGTCACAGCCGATTTACTCGGAAACTATAAGTACTACAGTGATGAAATTTGATGGGAATATGTGTTGTATGAACCGCTACAAAAATATGACACTAAATAGTAAAAAAAAGAATTGGGGGTGGGGCCCCCCATACATGTAACTGAGGGATGAAATTTTTTTTTTCGATGTACATACCCGTGTGGGGTATCAATGGAAAGGTCTTTTAAAATGATATAAAGTTTTCTAAAAAACATTTTTCTTAAAGTGAACGGTTTTTGAGATATCAGCTCTCAAAGTCGTAAAAAGTATGTCCCCCCCCCTCTATTTTTATAACTACGGGGTATAAAATTCTAAAAAAAATAGAGGTGATGCATGCTAATTAACTCTTTCAACGATTTTTGGTTTGATCAAAGTATCTCTTATAGTTTTTGAGATAGGTTGATTTAACTGTAATTTATTATATTTGCTGCTACGGAACCCTTTGTGCGCGAGCCCGACTCGCACTTGGCCGGTTTTTTATTTTCTATTCTTAATGCTACTAATATTATAAATGTGTAAGTTTGTGAAGATATGTGTGTGTGTGTTTGTTACTCTTTCACGCAAATACTACTGAACCGATTACAATGAAATTTAGCACACATATAGAAGGTAACTTGGATTAACTTATAGGATAGATTTTATCCCGGAAATCCCACGGGAACGGGAATCATACGGGTTTTTCTTTGAAAACGCGGGCGAACCCGCGGGCGGATGCTAGTAAATTTATGCTTATAAAGCATTTGAATGCAATAAAACGAGAAATATCGAATTCAATATTATTATTGAAATGAAAACTTCTTTAGCGGCGTTGAGCACTTTTTCTGTAATGGGTATAAAATCTTAAACTCGCGTCAGGACACGTGACCTGATCGAAAAAGGACGGATACCATTCCAAAATATCAAACATGCTCAATGTTAATAATCAAGTTTTCACTTCTGCCGGCACTCCCCCAGTGCAAACCGTCTTTTTTTTATTTATTTATTACTTTATTATTATTATTTATTCAAATAACAATATATTATTATATCCCGTTATATATTTCAGCTTGCTCACAATAAAGAGTGGGGTTTCCACACCGCCCGTGTGAACTGCGTGTCGTGGAGTCCGGACGGGAACCGGGTCGTGTCCGGATCGTTGGATACGACGCTCATCGTGTGGAGTGTTAGCGCACCGGCCAAACATCTTACTGTTAAGAGTGAGTTTTTTTTATAATCCCACTAATATTATAAACTAGCTGCGCCTCGCGGTTTCGCGCCCGCATTGCTCCGCTCCTGTTGGTCTTAGCATGATGATATATAGCCTATATTACTCGTGGATGATGTAGCTTTCGAATGGTGAAAGAGTTTTTAAAATCGGTCCAAGTTTATGAGCCTATTCATTACAATCCAAGAAACAAACAAACAAAGTTTTCCTCTTTATAATATTAGTGTAGATATCTGTTTTTTTCGCAACTGTACATTTAATTGTCATAAAGTCGGTCAAGTTCGAGTCTGTACTGCAAAAAATATTTACCCAATCAATTTTTCATCTTCCTGATTAGATTTAGATCATTAATGTTTTGATAAACTAGTTTTGCCACGTGGTTTTACCTGCGCACAAATCAAAGGCAAAAGCAACTATGCATCACTGATAAGACAGTATCATCAAAATCCATACATTGGTTTTCGCGTGAAAGTGGAATTAAACATACACCAATCCCTCCTCACAAACATTCACGTTTATATTATAATGTATTAGTAAATACAATATAAATAATAAGTAATAATAAAATATATTTAGTTATTAAATATATTATTTGGATAATTATAAGTAAGATAGTATTTTCCTGTGTTTTATTTTACGCTAGTAGCGTTGGGTTAAGCAATGTAATGAATAAATCTCGTTTAAAATTCGTTAAAAAGTATTATTAGTTTTTAATTTAAGTAAATTTATAATTCCTTAATTCATTGAATCATCATAAGTCCACTTTTTAGTAACAATATTCTTATACCTATGTTAGTAATACATAATACCAAATTAATAGATAATTTTATTTGAGTCAATATAATATAATAATAAATCATTATTATTTATTACAGACGCACACCCCCAAAGTCAAATAACAGGCGCGGTGTGGATCGACGACGAGACGATCGCATCGGTCGGACAGGACGCTAACACGCGCATCTGGAATGTGCCTAACGCTTAAATATTGGGGATAAGGCACTTTGCAGACTAATTACAATGTTTTTTTTTTTTTTTAATTGGATTATATTTGTAGTGAGGTTTTAATTTGATATGTAGTGAGGCAACGGAGTTATTTTTTTCATATTTTTGGTTAAAATTTCGATTTGCTACAAAATTAAAATAGTTGAGTTCTTTTTTCAAATTTTAATTGAATAATTATGAACGTATTTTTTAAATAAAAAAAACTGTTTGTCAATTTTATATTAATTTTATTTAACTTACCTGAATTAAATGTATTTTTGGAATAAGAATAAATGGAGATAAGTTGTTAACAAATTTTTTACGCTGTGCTTATTCTTATACAAACATATTTTATGCTCGCATATTTTTGATAAATTCAAAAATCTCATCTTTTTTTAAATTGTCATTGAGTATCATAAAATTATTTATAAGTACTTATATATTATAATATTATTTGATAATTAATTATAATGTAGTTCTTTCTCTATTTGCGCTCAACATATATTTTAAATTATTGCTTATATATATTTAATAATATTAAAACCCTTGTTAAAATTTTAAGATTTTTTTGCCAATGTCTTACAAATAATAATTATTCGAATCCTCTTTGTATTTATTAATAAAAATATTGTAATTAGTTTGTAGATGCGTATAGTTTTTAACAGGGACGGATTTCGCGAAACGGGGCCCCTAATGCTTACTATATAGGGGCCCCATATACTATAAGTAAAACTTCAAAATGTGCGAAATCATGTCTTCATTTTATAATTGAATGTTCTTAATAATTATTATTTAACATTTTTTATTAAAAATATAGTTTTGCGTCATCTGTCAATTTATTTGTATAAAAGGTACCATAAAAACTACAATATTGTTAAAATATCACTGTTTCTGTTTAAAAACTTATGTTGAATTTAATTATTAAGAACATTTGGTGGATATTTATATAACGAGAAGAGTTTTATCCTTAAAATATAACTAACGTATTTATTTAGCTTTTTTTTAAGATTAATAGGAATACTCTTGAACTGCATTTCTACTGAAACTATATTTATTGAGTTTATATTTAGATCTCTCATTGGTCATTGGTAACTAATCAATTAATACAAAAATAATAAAAAGCAAATAATTAGGGTTCAATCTGAAAGAACTACCGTGTGATAATATTTTTTCAAGTTAATTTTGCATATAAGGCAAAAATGGCTTATAAACATGAGTTACCAATGACAAAATATATTTTAGGAGTATCTCCCGTCAACTAATTGTGTGAAACGCATTTACGCTTTGTTTAACCGACTGTGTTGACAAGATATTGTGAACAGTATTTTTGTACTAGCTAATTTTGTACGGTTTTTGTCGATTTTTATGCGTTTTTCTACTAAAACTATGTATTTAAGGCGATAAATAAATTGTGTACACTTGTATTTTGTTTTTTATTTATTCAAGTTTAACATTATTTGGTTTAAAGTATATACAATTACAGTTTAGTGTCTTTTTTAAACTCTTATTAGTTAAAGAAAGGAAATAAAATAAATATTAACTCTACAATTAATAATTCAGCTTGAGTATTAACTTATTTTACATAAACAAGATATAAACATTATCCACAAGACAAATTCGATGGTCACATTAGGTTGTATCTCAAGGGTTTATAAAACAATTTTTATTACATTATGTATCGAGTTTGGCGATACAAGAAGCTACTAGCGGCTTTTCTTTCAATTATGTATATGAAATACACATACAAGGATATAATCTCGATTAACATTAAAATCCATTCAAAAGAGAAAGTATGCATTTGTTTAAACTAGTGCCCAAATAAATTAAATCGTTTAAATATAACTTAAAATAATGAAATTCGTTTATAAAACATTGTAAGTACACTGGTCATCAAAAAAATCGACCCACCTGCATTTTTACGGAAAGTTGCGGTTTTCTCACAAACTAAAGAAAAAATTTGTTTGGAAACTGAACCGATTAATTAAACATGCATATTTACACGAATATAAACACATAAAATCATTAACATGTCAAAAAAAATGTCAATTTCGAATAAAGTTCAAAATCCTCAATTTTCAGCTTTTTCTTTATTTAATTTCAAATGCAGTTTATTTTGTAATCATGAAACTTATGATCACGTTTCCTTCGAATTTATACTCAGTATTTTCCCTTCTTTCTGGAATGATAGCCTGCGTTCACCATTTTAAAGAAATAATCAAGATTTTGATGGTCTCTTGAGGAATTCGTTATCATTCTTCCCTCATGGCGGTTTTCAGGTCTTCTATTGTTGTAGGGGCTGAATTACGAGCTCTAAGCTTTATTTTTTAATTGTCCCACATGTGCTCTGTAGTTTTCAAATCGAGACTTTTTGCTAACCAGAGTGTAACTCTAATGCGGACCTCTTCTAAATACTGGATCACGATTCGCTCTACGTGTTTCCGAGCATTATCATGCATAGACTCAAAGTTTTTGCAGATACAGCCGGCATATTACACCATATGATAGTCCAAAACCTCGGTAATGTATTGAACAGCATTTAATGAGCATCTTTTTATCGTCAAGCTCCGTGCGTCTTGTCAAAGAAATGCCACTCTAGAACTTTTCAGAGCCTCCATCATAATCGACCGTTTCTCCTACCTAGCACTGAACAAATCGTTCATCTGGTCATCGCATGACATAAAGACGTCTATCAGCACCATATAAAGTCATTTGCATCTTGTCACTCAAAAGTACTGACTCCCATTGGCCTATAGTCCAGTTTACGTGATTTCGAGTCAATTGAAGTCTGGTTTGTCGATGTGCTGTGGCTGATTGTGGCCATGTTTCTGGCTTGTGTGGTCTTAGGTTCTACTCCTTAAGTCTTCTTCTGTTCTGTCATTTATACCCACCTCCTTATCTTCACGCAGGCGTCACTAGAGATCTACACCAGACAGATGTCGATTTTGTAGAGTTGATTTCATTATCTAGGGGTCGTGCCTTTGAGGTGCCGCCCTATTTCTTGCAGATCAATATTTTCATCGATACTGCCCAGTCTCTAGAAACTTTTGGTAATCTCATCGAACTGCAAAACAGCTCAGATTTTAGTTTTTAGCCACAGCAAGTTGACATAACCCCTGTTTTAGTAGAGCCACAGTTTGGGCCCCCTCAGCTACAGTAGTATCCATTATTTTGAGACAAAATTTATCAAAACTACAGCATCAATTATTAAACTTAACGTTATGAATAAGAGATCCCGAAAAAAGTCATTTTTGAACTGGGAACACGGGCATAATTTGTCCCGCCGTAAACCGTCAAATCAACACTGTACAGTATTTCTGTATAAAAATTTGTTAAGAATCATTAGGTGCAGTAAAATTTACGACAAACATAATGATTAGCATGTTATCAGACCCTTACAA
This sequence comes from Colias eurytheme, assembly GCF_061535395.1. Classification (NCBI taxonomy): domain Eukaryota; kingdom Metazoa; phylum Arthropoda; class Insecta; order Lepidoptera; family Pieridae; genus Colias; species Colias eurytheme. The sequence goes on along the minus strand of NC_142999.1, from coordinate 1,559,200 downwards.
CAAAATACAACAATATAAGACGACTTATTTGTGAAATAATCGATAAATAGCAAACATAGTGTAGGTGGGTCGATTTTTTTGATGACCAGTGTACATACATAAATAAACATTGGGCTAATTATTATACATATATTATACGTATAAATAAAATAAAAGTAAAATTACGTCCTATTATATACCATAATATGTATATGATGTCATTATCCTCTATCTTCTAAATAAATTAAAGTATATAAAACGATTTTACTGCGAAGAAAGTATTTTTCGAAAATTTAATACAGTTTAATTTAAAATAAACGCAATTAATCTCTCGTAAACTTGCATACAATGCAAGACTATATTGCATTACTAACTATCTAGTGTACGAGACTACCGGATCTAACTGCCCAGTCTTTACATATATTACATATACGGGAAAAATGAATTAATACAAAATCGTATAATCTTGATATAATCTTGATTCTCGACTGTATAGTGGAAGCTTGATTTTATTAGTGTTTCAGTTCTTTTTAAATAAAATATCTTCTTCGCATAACATCAAGGATGCCGCATCACAGTATGTGCATATGTGTGCCTATAAGCCACGTGTTTCTTCAACGCATCTCGGGACCGTGACACGTGGTCGCACGCTCTGCACGCGGAGTATTTGATATGGTAGCGGACTTGTGGGGCCTCTAATAGGGAGTAATAAATAAAGTTAAGGATTTGTGGGGCCTCTAAAAAGGAGTAAATAAATTGGACGCTTGATTTTATTAGTGTTTCAGTTCTTTTGAAATATCTTCTTCACATTAGGGATGCCGTAATGCTGTATGGGCATGCCGATAAGCAACATGTTTCCTCAACGCATCTCTAGATCGCGACACGTGGTCACACGCTCTGCACGCGTGCCGCCGCCCCGCATGCGTTTCCATGTGCACGCGCAGATTGTACTGGTTCGAGAGACGCTTGTTGCATATAGTGCAAATGGAGTGGGTACGCCACTTTTTGTCGCAGTCGCGGGGTTGTGGGGGTTCTGGAAAATGGAAATAGATTTTAACCCATTGAGCCCCGAATGGCCCGATCGGGCCACGACACAATAGATTTTCTATTATGTCTGTGATTCCGGGGCCTGATGGATTAAGTGAATATAACGTTAAAACAAAGTTTTGAGTGAAGAAAACGTTAATAGGTGATTTTTTGTTACAAATATGTAGCTGTAATATAACTTCGCTTTAATAAATTTGAATGAACTTTCTGAGCGCTGGGGCTTTTTTTGGGATATATGGGATAGTTTTCAATTTAATATTATTAATAATTATTTAAATATTAGATAACACACTGGAGAAATATCGCCATAATGAATGAAAAAGTTAAAAAAAATGAATAAAGCTTTTGATTTGTCTTGTCTTTATTTTTAAAATGTACCTTAAAATAGATTTGAAGAAAGAAGAGATTTGAGATTAATTCAATTCTTCACCGAGGTAGTGTAACAAAATATTAGAACGTAAGTACCAAAGTATTAATTGCATAATGCACATAAAAAGTCAGATGTAAGTTTTAAGATTTATAAAAATTAAATTATTACTCACCTGTAAAGCTTGGTATCAATGGCGTCGGTGTCGTTACTATATTTCCAATATTATGCGAACTATATAAATTTTGAACAATTTGATCTAATTTACTTAATTTGTCATTTTTTGCTAATATATCCTTATGCATTTCTTTATTAAAATCTTGTGCTATTTCTATTGGTTTGTCCTGTGTGAAATCGTTAATAATAGATTTTTCTAGATTGATAGGCGGTGACTGGCTTTCGATTGGAATATCGTTTGTGGGTTGTATTAATTCATTTTCTTTTGGTACGTCAGTTGGGTTCTGAAATGATAAAAAAATGTCATGTGTTATGCCAAGTCCTCTTTTCTATTAAATTCCATTAGGAATCGAACCTAGCGACCTTTAAGATCAGAGGTGGTACATGGTAAAACTATGTTATGATGATTTAAAAGTGCTTCTAGGAGCAGTCTAATAACCAATTGAATAAATAAATGTTTAATTTTGAATATTAGAAGTCTTATAAAATTATCCATAATAGATACACTAACTCGTAAAAAACACAAACTCACAGTATCAGCGTCAGTTAATCCAGAAACCTGTAGCGTGTGTGCCAACTTCAATAACGAGGGTAGTCTCTTTCTAGCTGCTGTCACTTCACCCGTGTACATGAATGTTAACAATTGTCGTAAGTCTGAAGGTTCGCAGTCGACAATCACAACCACTGTGTTTGTGTCGTCTACTTCCTGGAATTAAATAGAACATTATGATACTTTTTTGTGTCTCACTACATCACATATATCGGGATGAAACATATATTTGATACATAGTACCTACCTACAAATCTGCATTCAAATTGAAAAAAAAATGATTTGTAATAAAATAAGTAAACTCTACAAGATGATGGTGTTACTTTTGGTAGAGGCTCGATTTCTTTTTTTTTGCATATAGCCAGGGCCTCTAATAGACTAAGTACGACCCTGGATACGTTCACACTTCACACACTATTGGTAGCTAATGAATTAATTACATTTAATGTAAAAAAATATTTTAACATGAAATGTGGTCGCGGATCGAAATGAAACTGTTAGAATAACTTTTTATTTACATTACAGTGATATGAAAAATAATTCACATTCGTATAATAATAAATTACCTTAAATATTTGAGCAAAGTACTGACTACAAGCGGCCAGTACAAGCCTATGTGCTCGCAACGATACTCCATTCGCATTCAGTGTGACATCACTCAGGGCCCCAGTGTTTAGCATTCGACTTAAGGCCCCGATGATACTGCTCTGTAATAGTTACATCAAATATTTTATATTATTCCTATATTAGTTTTTTGCCACAGTACGTTAAACAGACGATTATTAATTATTGTATTATTATCAATAACTGTTTAATTTTTTATACTGTAGGTAAAGTAGAGAAGTTTTAAATTAGGTGTGTAAAGATTCAGTGTAATTTGGCTAAAAGTTATTTGAACACAAATGTTGAATGGAGGAGACTAAATTTACAAATTATATATTATTATTGCAGAACGATAAAATAATAATTAATTTGATCCGTTTCCTTCGAGAAATCTATTTTCAACTTTTTCATAGGTATTTATGATAAATAATTTATGTTATTTTGCACGTGCTTCTGCTGATCTTAATGGTACAATAATTATTCTAATTGTTAAAAAACAACATTTAATATCAAAAATATTATTGTAACAAAAAATACAAATTGTTAAAATTTTAACCGCTATTTCGTAATAATTACTTGAAGTGTAAAATTATCGAGAATGGAATTTTATTGAATAATAACAAGACAATTGTTGCTACAAATTATTTCCCATCGAATATCTACGTCTTGGTTAATTTCTTTAGAAATTACGTTTTAGATAGTAGTAGATAGTAAGAAGACCGATACGGGCGAAAATGCTCCTGCAGCTGATTTCTCCTTCAAAAATCAAGGTTCTATCCTATCCTATCCTACTTAATATTATAAATGCGAAAGTTTGTGAGGATGTGTGTGTGTGTTTGTAACTCTTTCACGCAAATTCTACGGAACTATGTGGGTTTTTCTTTGAAAACGCGGGCGAAGCCGCGGGCGGAAAGAATAGCTTATAAAGTGGATATTGTAAGGAAGAAGTCAGTTGTCGGGTAGTAGTTTGGCCCTTGATCTATAGAACAGATTAATTTTCATTTGTTACGGCTTGTGTTACGGTGTTAATTTTATAAAAAAAAACTATTAATCATAGCACAGATAATAATATAATATATAAAGGTACAGATAATATTATACAGATTACGAAACATCTATGTTTCATAAGGCATGTTTATTTTCATTTTCTTTAACTTAACTATTTTATCAAAACAAATTACGATGTTAAATTGGTAAAGTTTTGTAAGTGTTTATATTGTGTTGTATTAGTTGAAAGAAAATAAAGCCTAAAGTATGTACCTAAGCTCTAATTAATTTGTGTAACTTTACGCTTTTAATTATTCATTCAATTACACAATATCGTTATTACATCATGCTTCTGTAAAACCATATTCAAATAAAAACATACAAAAATAATTATTTTTTGTTTTGTGATTTCTGTAATTTGATTAAAAAAAAACATAAATTACTGTTTAAAATATTCCGTAGTTCCGTGTAAATATGCACAAAATAGTTCACAAACATGAAATTGGCTCGGTTAGTTGTAAACAAAGTTCATACCAAACATTATTCTTCATAACACCACAATTTGTGTTCCAAAATAACAGATATAGAGGTAAGAGGGCGCTGCAGTCGTTTGCACCATTTGTAGTGTGGTGTCCGTGTGAGTGTGGTCAGATAACACCGTCCTCTGTGTATCTGAAATTATTAACAAATATTATTTCAGTCAAACGTGTGTACACTGCCTTAAACAGCCATTTCAAAGCTTCCAAACTTGAAACATTAAAGAACGAGTCTCGACCGACAGTCGACATTCAATGTTATTTACAAAATTGTTAAAAACCAAGCGTGGTAGAAGAGTGTATAAATTGTATCGTGTATAAAAATTACTTACCTACCTGGTGGTTATGCCATCGCAACGAAAACTGTTGGAGATCATCGTCATCCATTATCACTGAATTAAAAATGTTATCTGAATGAGCACTGGCCGCGCAGTAAGCTCGGACAATATTATTGTTAACCGAATCCAGGCTATTTTATTTTAGTCGGTACGCCTGGAAAACCTGTAGCCACCTATTTCTGGAGCTGATCGTATTTATAAATCCAATGACATTCAGTGAGTGACGCGGCGACATACCAAAACTCATCCAAAAACAGATTTAGTTGGCTCAACACGATGATTGGCATCATTGTGTGCTTGTTTGCACCGATTTATCGATAATTCATCGATTCATTCCGCTTTTTCATTAGCCAATGAGATGTTGGCTGTACGCAGAATGCCCGTGCCGACCTACTTCGCCTTAAAAATTAACGTTTTCCCGCTATTTTTGTTTGACAGTCGTTTTCGTTTTTATTGAGTCGTTTATCATTCATGCGGCCAGAATTGAACTCTTTGAAATTTTAATTCTCGGTTTAAATAATAATATGCAGTGATTATATTTTGATAATAACTGCAGTTAAAAGTGAGTGGAAAATGTTAGTGTTATTTATTTTTTATTCGTTTTATTTATTTTAAAAACATGAACAACACTTTATACTCAAAGCGAATCATAGAACGCATTTTTAAACCTCTAAAAAAATGTAAATAAAAAAGAACTGGCTGGAATATTTTTAGCTGAAAATTTGCGCGCTAAACGTACTAACTAATTTAACGATAAATTTTCGATATTTATTTTTTACTGAAAATGAGTAAAGCGAATAAGTTTTCAGAATATTTGAACGAGCCTGACTTCTTTGACCTAATAAAGGCTGAAATTGATAAAGACTTATCTAATTTGAAGAAAGTTGTCGACAATATTAATCAGATGAGAGGTTAGTTGTTTAAAATTGTTAGAGTTAAAATTCGTATTGAGTTAATGTGAAAGTTGAAATTTTTTTGCGTGGTTCAGATTTTTCTAAAAATAAACTGGCTTACGATAAAATAACAATTACAAATTTTCCTTTATTCATTGACGCGTACGCCCAGCTACTTTTTCATTGTTATTATTTTGGTAATTTGTATAGAAATGCCAGATTCTATAAAAAATAAGATGAATAGCAATTCTTGTACCTACACTGCAATCATCATCCTACTACCGTAGACAGATATATAATTTATATATATACTATATACATTATACATACCTACATTAAGACCGTGAAAGTATGTTAATAGATTTTTTTCACACACAAATGCTATAGGTACGTATACTGAAACCGTCCTCAAGAACCACTCTATCTATTAAAAAAAACCCGCATCAAAATCTGTTGCATAGTTTAAAGATCTAAGCTTTCATAGAGACAGATAGACATACAGAGACAGATAGACATCGGAAGCTACTTTATTTTATACTAGCGGTCTGCCCCGGCTTCGCCCGTGGTACATATTTCACAATAAAAGGTAGCCTATGTTCTTTCTCAGGGTCTAAAGATTGTCTGCGCCAAATTTCATCAAAATCGGTTGAGACTTGAGACTGAGAGGTTTAAGCGGGAAAGCATAACAGACGGACAGAGTTACTTTCGCATTTATAATATTAGTAAGGATATAATATGTAGTAGACTAGTTAACTACAATACGTTTAGTAATGAACTGAAATGTTTGTTTGTGTTGTGTATCTCATGAACGCTACTAAAAAGTAAAAATATGCTTTTTGAACGTAATATTGCATTTAATTATTTGATATTTTTAGTAGAAGCAAGTCAAATGGAGTCAGATCTCATGATGATGCTGAATGCAACGTCTTGGGAGAAAGTGGCCTGCCTGATTGGACATGGACAATGTTTTCTAGATAATATTAAAAATATTAATTGATTTTTTTATGTGTTTGAATAAAATATGATATAGCAAAGTGGTTGTTTGATTTTTATACCTCCTTTTAATGCGGTAAGTAGGTACCTATTTAATTATTAATAGCATAGGTAATATTATAATATGTACTAGGAACAGGTAAAATTTTACGAACAATCATAATCGTGGATAAAAATATATATCTATATAGACTACGTAGGCAATAGGCATACAGTTAAGTGTAAATTAGATAAAATATATTACTAAGATAATAAATTATGTAAATTTAAAAAGTATTTTTATAGTAAGAAGGACTTCTTATAGATTTATTATCTATTGATTCGATTTGAAAGAGCCATTTTAAGAAGTTCAATTTCTGTATAGCTGAAATGACGAGCGAAGCTATTCTTAGAAATTATGTAAATGTTCTATAAAATAAATTTGAAAATAAAAATTACGTTAATCAAGTTAAATATTATAATGGTCGGTTTTTACACACGAGCGCTTCCTTTCTAAGAAAGTTGATTCTCGACTAAGAAAAGCGTAAGCGTAAGCAGCTGTGCTTAAAAAATTTTGTTACACATAAAAGCAATTACAGCCCGTAGATAAGATAAGATAAACAATAATTATTTCACGAAACAAGGTTTACAATACACTAGGAAAAAACGAAATGGAAAATGTTACTTAAATAAAAAAATGTTTGTTTGCTGAGATAAAATATTCAATAATATATATCTATCGATAAAAAGGGTCTTGACGCAGCAGCGGCTGCGACTACATCGCTGGTAAGTGGTATTCTGTCAAGACTGTCAGAAGGTGTGATTTCGACCTATTCCTTTAATCTTTAAAGTATATAAATGGTAAAATAGATAATAATGAAATTGCCAATATATTAATTTTATTAAAATAACAGGTATTTATTATGTATCAATCTTAGATATTTAAAAATAATATTTATAATTATATATATAATATCAAGGAGATAGCAATAAAATCAGAAGGTTTTCTTTATTTTTCATGTCCCATACAAATCGAACATATAATTGGCGATAGCTTAATATAGTGTTGCCTAGGTAAGCTGAAAGCTGCCCCTCGCTCAATTATAGAACCGAACAAGTTTCAGTAGTTTCATTCGTAAATTATTTGCTCCGAGGCGTTTTGCGGTAGCGGCCACTCGTCTATAACTTGTGGCTACATATTTTAGTTTAGAGGGATTTTCCCAAATGTAATATAATAATTATAAATCTTGTTTAGGCCGAGTCAGATAAACGGCACTAATATCTGGATCTGGCGCACGTGGTTGTCGAGATGTAGGACGGTGTGTCTGCCGAGATAATTCCCATAGATGTTTCCACCATTGGGCTCCTACCTCCTTAAAACAATATTTAATGAGGTTGGATTTACCGGTGTAGCCCATGACAGTGGGGATACAGCGGGCAGTCTTTCTGGATAACGTTCGCATAGTCCGTAGGTTCCTCAATCAGTCGCCCTAGGCTCCAGCCGTCTGGCCACTCAGCCGGAGTTTTAGATAGCACCGCCGCGAAGCGAGATACTTGCCCCCCAATAAAATATCCTTTCTACTAATTATAATATCATGAATTCGAAAGTGCTTTTGTTTATGTGTCTTTGACTACGCGTGCAAAGCGTCTGTAGTAGCTGAAAGCCATAGGTTCACCCGTAAAAAGTAACCTAGGTATGCATCCAGGATAACATAAACTATCCTACTATAATTCAATTATTTCCTGACTATGAAATTTTATACAGATCCGATAAATGATTTTTTGGTGAATGAGTTACAAACTAAAACAGTGAATTTTAGGAGAAAAAGAAGGAAACGACCACAATGAGTACGCTGGTCGCTGATACAATTTAGGCAAATGCAAATTTTCTTTTTTCTTTCGTATCGCTTTTAATACCTATACAATAAAGTGTTAGGTATCCCTTTTAATTCCTTGTTTCTTTTTGTCGAGTCCCACAGAACAAAAAGCCATGGGGCCTATAACGTGACTATTTTGTGGATCGGAACGGAGGTGATACAAACTTTGTCTTAGAAATTATGTCATAGTGGGCAGTAACATTAAACTTATACTTGTTATGACTACGTTTCGAACTGTGTTACGCTTCATAATTATTGCAGCGGAAATTTTGTGCAATCCCGTATTCACTTTCAGGTAATAAATCGCTTTTATCCGCTAGAATTTTGAGGTTAGGGCTGCATTACGGAAATTTATGCGTTAAAATTTCAGATGGAATGTTTTATGTGAAGTTGTGAGGGTGTATTTTGTATTGAAATAAATAATTAATAAATATTTTGGGATAATTTTCACACCTGGCACGATCTGATCCCATACCAGCTGATATAAATTGATTACTGAATTGTTTTGCGATAGAGATACGTCTATAATATTTGTATTTTGTAGTTATACAAACATTTTTTGAATAAAAAAAGGATATCCTCATTTGCAGTAGTTTTTGCATATCTAGGTAGCTACTTTTTAAAGATATAATTATTTTCAAATATTTATAAGTAAAGAATTGATAAATATTTGAAAATTTTTAGCATACAGTGCATTTTCTACCTCGTTCAGACACATCTAATTTAAGACAAATAATTTAATACAAGTACATTTAGAATAAACTTCGTAGCACAATAAATAAAACAAGGTATCCCAATTTGAAATAATGGCGTAATAAATAAATAAAACTAACGAAACCGGCGCCATTTATCTCACTGAGTGACATGTCATTCGCGATATCTTTTCAAACACATGACCCGTTTATATTACGACTGTACGATTATTTTATCGTCGTACGACTATTTCATCGTGTTGATACTAACATTTTATATACCATGTTGTTTTGTCGTATACCAGCAGTTTTTCTCTAGTTGTTGATGAAAACAAAATGTTTAAGTACGTCCAAAGTAATAGTTCACATAGTACAAATATTCGATATTTTTTAGATTTTAGTGTAAAACAACCAATGCACTTGATATTTAGAAATTAAAGATTCTAACGGTTTTTAAACGCGATTTATTCATTACATTATTATCCCGACGTTTCGCACACTTTGCAGCGAGCGTGGTCACGGGGAGACAAAATCAAAATCTTTAATACTCGCGTAAAATCAAACACTAGGAAATACTAAAAACTGGTTATGTTTAAAGTATCTGTAAAATTATGTTCTTTATTTTATTTCCATTCAATGAAACTCAATCCACTCCACGATTTGTAAGTTTTTCCGTTCGATCTTTATCTCTATCAAATAAAATATCGTATCGTTTAAACCGGTGTCTCGAATCTACTACCCACCTATTTCCAAGGATTCTATATTATATAAATTGATAGATACGTGTGTGCTTCACTAATTATAGAAGCAATTAGACTAATTAAATGCAAGTAAACATGCATCCCTCAGTTATAAGCCACTTAGCGCATTTGAAAGCCTTAAGAATATGTTCTGAAAGGCATCTTAGAGCTATAAATGATATAATAATACATATTATATAAACTAGCTTTCCGCCCGCAGTTTTGCCCGCGTTCCTGTTGAACCACTCTACCTTTTTATTAAAAAAAAAGCATCGAATCAAAAAGATAGTGAAAATCGACTTTGTTTTATACTATGTACCTACCTAGACGAGAAGATATTCGACGTATAGTTTGAGTATTTATTACAGCTGTGTATGTATAAAAAAACTATGTTTAATATTTATTTATAAGATCTAATCCACACTTGTTTTAAATTATGGTATTCATTCAACATTTTCTTATTGTTCCTTTTTATAAAGGAAAGTGCTATGGAATGAAATCTTGTTATGTTAAGAATATTTGTCTATATCCTCATAACTTTCCCGTTATATTGTAGGGGATATATAATAATACTAGCGTAGTATATTATTATTAGTCTGTGATACTAGCTTGCCACCCGCGGCTTCGTCCGCGTTTTCAGAGAAAACCCCGCATAGTTCCCTTTCCCGTGGGATTTACGGGATAAAACCTATCCTATCTCTCAAGTTGGATCAAACTGCACATGGTGTGCGAATTTTATTAAAATCGGTTAAGTGGTTTAGGAGTCCATTGAGGACAAACATTGTGACACGAGATTTATATATATTAAGATTAAGTTGTAACTTGTAAGCTATTCTAGATCTAACGACCAATCAAACGATAGTAACAATAAATTTTATACCACCGAAGTTTTAATAGTAATTTCATGTTAAAGCACCGAAACAAAACATTCGAAGCGAATTCGTTAGCGAACTCACATCTATTCGACATTCTAGTAGTTTTACATCTAAACTCATATATTAGAGAGAGATAGACATAACAAGAATGTGGGGTTGAAAAAGGACAGATGTCAGAAGACATGTAGATGTTGAGATTAACTGCAGATACGTTCGAGTTAATTTAAGTTGTACTTGAGTGTACAGTCGTGGTCAGATGTGTTTTTTACTTTTTATTCATTTTTGTGAAAATAGACAAAAAATAAATAGAAATCACACATCATCATATTCGCAACTATTAATATTTAGGTTATAATATTATGTTTTTTTTATATTATATTGTAAAATTTTGAGAGTAAAATTTCAAGGTCGCGTCATGGCAATACCGTCACGTCATGCAGTAAAGCGATGATTTTGGTATCTTTGAATGTGCTCGGCACACACGCTCTTTTTATATATAAGTAATTAGTTTTTGTTAAATAACTACATGATAGTAATCTTTGATTTAATAAAGTGATATTTCTATTTATGTTCTTGTATATCCTATCAAAATAAGTGTTTAAGAAATAAAACATATAATGACGATTCCAATGTAATCAATTTAAAATGTACCGTCAAACCGAAATCTAAATACAAGAAGCACTTTGAAAGGTTCGACTACGAATTATTTGATTGCAAGCTAAAAGCCACAGAAACTCGGGGATTCTGCTCGATTTTGGGAAGTATTTTGTAACATTTTAGAATCGCAGTATCAGAACAATTGAAGCTTCACGCATTCTTTAATGTTATTGAAGTTTTTTAGTATTATTAACGATTAGATGAATGAAAAGAATATGTAAATCTTATTTATTAAAAAAGAAACGCCGAATGTGTTGCTAACTAAACGCAGAGCACGAGAACGGCTGAACCGATTTTGTTAATACTTTTTTAAATATGAATTTATAATAATTCTTTATTTATAATATTCCATGAAGTACGAGAATGGTCCTTATGGAGAGATAACGTAAACACCACGGAAGAAGCCGAGGCGCACCGCTAGTTATCAATAAAAATAATTTCTTTTTAGTTTATTATTTTTCTTGTCTGTGTATCATCACAGTATCCTATTCTATACGCTAGGAAAATACAGTTGGATTTCATGGAGCTTTCACTGACAAATGTGTGCTTTAGTTACTTTCAAACCAGAAGCAGACTTACTTAGGTTTTTATCGAAAAACTGTTAACTTTTAGCAGAAAGGTAAGTCACATTTTAATTATATTAGCAATTAATATCACAATGGTCGTTATATAATTTCTTTGTACAATGTTTATAGAGCATGCATTGTTGATAGCATCAATATTGTTCAAGACAATTAAAGCAAAATCATATCTTACATCATGTTACACACATTAATTAGATTTAATTCTTTGTGTTTGTTTTGTCTCGTGAAATATTACAATTATATTATTATGTATATAAATTGGTCTCCTCTCTACTGAGAATGTGAACAAATTTCCTTATTCTATATTTAAATGGTTCAATATGTTAAAGCTTTCTTGTCCGAATTTTGGCAATCTTTGAAATAAAGACGTATTGATTTCATTTCATCCGTGATTGAACCTGTGACCATCTCCATTTATAAACTTAACCAATAGTCCGACATAGAACTAGTAAAACTTTAAAACGTAATACTGAAGATAAAGAATAAATTCCATCCAAGTTCTGTGAGGAATTCCCGCAACGTAAATAATAGAACGAAAAATCAGTCTGATTTCAGAAATGATCAGTGAATGCAAGAAGTCAAATATTTTACTAAAATTGTTAGAATCTTCGGGATAGCAGATATATAATGCGGATGGAAATTTCACAATCAGAGGAGTTACTTCTGAATGTCCTGACTCCATTTAGCAGATTGAAATTATTTGAAAGTTCAGTAAGTACGCCTTTGAGGCACGCTTAGTAATTTAAAATGTCTAGATGGCATCTAAGAATGGAATACTTGTTAAGTGGGATGAATTTTGTTTAGTGGACAAAGTAAATATATTCGTTTTGTGTTTACAAGATTTTAATCCGGAACTTTAATTTTTTATGTGAATGAGGTGTTTAGTTTTTATTTATTTCATAAGATTTTAAAATTGATAATATTTATATGCGTAAGCTTTGAACATCTCTGCTCGAATTAGTCATATTAATTTATATAATTAAACACTATTTGTCGTCAACAAAAAATATATTTTTGTTTTATTTTAACTTCTGTACACGACTGTACTATCAAGGGGTAATGTAACTCTCCATGTATACACAGCTTCTCACGTAGGCTAATTACCCTTAAGAATTATCACCTTACATCTTATTAACGGCTGTAGGGAAACACAGATACGTGTGTATGTATTATGTTTCGATAAACATAATACATGTCTTTATCTGACGACGAGAAGACCCCTTTTCCGATGAAAAGGGGTCTTCTCGTCGTCCGCGGCTTCGCCCACGTTTTCCAAGAAAAACCCGTTCCCGTAGGATTTCCGGGATAAAACCTATCCTATGTATCTCGGGTATCAAAATATCTCTATACCAAATTTCATGCAAATTGGTTCAGTAGTTAAGGCGTGATTGAGTAACAGACAGACAGACAGAGTTACTTTTGCCTTCCTCGATAAATGGGCTATCTAACACCGAAAGAATTTTTCAAATTGGACCAGTAGTTCCCGAGATTAGCGCGTTCAAACAAACAAACAAACTGATACACAAAAAGCTATAAGAAGCTGAATCAACACAACGACGACAACAACAAAAGAGGGCGTTAATTTTTGATAGACATAAATTTGAACCTCAATGTAATAATAGTTAGGTTTATGTGTGACGATTTAATAGTTAGGTTTGTGTTTAGGTTAGGTTAGCTTTTTATAACTAAATTATTTCTGGCCACGAAATTTATAATCGTAATATTAGCTGTTTCGTCTCTCTTTTCTCGGAAAATTCGAAATTTTTCAAAATCGAAAAAATTCGGCTGTTCAACAACAAAAACAGGTACCTCAATGTACTAATAGTTTGGTTTCTGTGTGACGATTTATTAGTTAGGTTTGTGTTTAGGTTAGGTTAGTAAATTTTTAAAACTATATATATATTAGCTGTTTCGTTTCTCTTTTCTCAGAAAATTCGAAAAAAAATTCGGCTATTCAACAACAAAAATAGGTACCTCAATGTACTAATAGTTAGGTTTCTGTGTGTGTGTGTGTGTGTGTGTGTGTGCGTGTGTTAAGGTTAGGTTAGGTATAAAACATGGGTAATATATTATCGAAAAATAGTAAATTTTCCGGACTTAGAAAAATTTTCCTAACCTAACCTAACCTAACCTAACCTTACCTATCCTTTTCCACCTTATAGAAATTTTTCCTGACGTATAGAAATTTTCCTGGCTTATATAAATTTTCCTGACGTATAGAAATATTCCTGGCGTATGGAAATTTTCCGGACTTAGAAAAATTTTCCTAACCTAACCTAACCTAACCTAACCTAACCTAACCTAACCTAACCTAACCTAACCTATCCTTTTCCACCTTATAGAAAATTTTCCTGACGTATAGAAATTTTCCTGGCTTATATAAATTTTCCTGACATATAGAAATTTTCCTGGCGTATGGAAATTTTCCGGACTTAGAAAATTTTTCCTAACCTTACCTAACCTAACCTAACCTATCCTTTTCCACCTTATAGAAATTTTTCCTGACGTATAGAAATTTTCCTGGCTTATATAAATTTTCCTGACGTATAGAAATTTTCCTGACGTATAGAAATTTTCCTGGCGTATGGAAATTTTCCGGACAAAGAAAATTTTTTCTGACTTATACGAATTTTCCTCATCTGTATAAATTTTCCCGACGTATAGAATTTTTCCTGGCGTATGGAAATTTTCCGGACTTAGAAAAATTTTCCTGACTTATACGAATTTTCCTCAGATAAAATTCATTTATTTATTCCTACTTTTACCCCTATATCAAATAAATGGATGAACCGATTTTGATAAAACGTTCACTTTCATCTTAATCTTAATACTAAAAGGCGAAAGTTTGTAAGGATTTATGGATGTATGGATGTATGGATGTTTGTTACTCTTTCACGTAAAAACTACTGAACCGATTACAATGAAATTTAGCACACATATAGAGGGTAACTTGGATTAACACATAGGATAGGTTTTATCCCGGAAATCCCACGGGAACGGGAACTATGCGGGTTTTCCTTTGAAAACGCGGGCGAAGCCGCGGGCGGAAATCTAGTTTAATATATATGACTTAGATTCGACAACTTTAATTTTTTTCATTCCCACTTTTACCCCTATAGGTAGGTATAATAAATGGATGAACCGATTTTGATACACTTTATCTAAGAACCAGCGTCGGAAAATATGCTGCCTTACAAAAAACCGCATCTAATTCGGATTACCTGTTAGTGAGCTACGGTGGAACAAACAGATACACACACACAGACACACATAGCGGTCAAACACTTATCACTCATCTTTTTGCGTCGGGGCTTAAAAATATATGTAATACGACATAATTTAAAGGACATTTTATGTATAAAATTTACCTAAAAATAAGCATAATTTTAATTTGCCCCTCCCCCCTACTACCTCAGCTTACCCCCTCACTCCCACCCCCACCACCAGAAATAACTGTAGCGTATAACAGATAACTTACGTTTTATCGTACACTGTATAATAGTGTACCATAGAATGCCTTAGCAAATGTTCGCCGTGAATACTTAAATGGTCATAACTTTTTTATTTATAAACTGATTGACATGAAATAAACACTAAATGTTAAATGAAGATTACCAAAATATATTAGTGAAAACCGCATTTAAATCGGATAAGCCGTTTCTGAGATTAGCGTGTTCAAACATACAGACAAACAGACAAACGGACAAACAGACAAACAGACAAAAAAAATTTTAACGACAGTTTTGGGTTTGGGATCGATTTAGTAATAACCCCTGCTAAATTTTTTTTACATATTTTCATTGTACAGACACCACTTTTCTAGAATTTTATTATATGTATTGATTGATGATGATTATAACATCATTAAGGATGTTTTTAACGTTTTTTCAAGTAAAAGATTAAACATTATCTTCTCTATACTAAATAAAATGAAAAAGTTCAATTTAATGTCACATAACAGTATTTTCAAACTCATTTGAGAACACTAAAAGTTCATAAAATATGATTTTAAAACCTGTTTTAAGCAAACATCAAAGCAAGCTTTTCGATTCCCTGGTCATTATTCTATCAGAAACGGTAAAATTAAAACACTCTCTATCAGGCTTACCTTGACAAGACGAATTTCAGCAAATCCGATAAGGTAAACACTGGTATCGAAATCGTGGCTTATCTCTTATCAGCGACGCACAAAGCTTGCAAATTAACTAGCGATCTACCGCGGCTTTGCCTATCTCACGAATTTTAAGTTCTATGCTAATTTCTAGTTTGCTGTTTGAAATATACTCTTTAAGAGTCGTTAAGGGACTTCTCTCGTGGTTTCTTAAAGTCGTTTGTTCATTGTGAAATTTTGTTTTATCTTTTTAATGTTGAAGGTAATAAAGTCGTAACAATATGTGGTTCACAACAAATTTTCTTGTTTTAAAGGCACTTTAGGTCTTGTTTAGTTTTCTTGATTGATTTACTATAATTTTACTTACATATTTTGTTATTTTTCAATTTGGAAAGTCGACAAATAGATTGTTAGTGAACTTAGCAGATCATTGTCCAGCAGATCAAAAATAAATGTGAGTTCTTATCGTATGCAGCTTAGTTCTACAGTTCCTACTATTTACACACATCAACAAAGTCTAGAGATATTTTGTATTGTTCGAATATCTAAAAATCTATGATGAATTTTGTCATACTGTAAATGGAAGAATTATTATATACATAGATAATTTTAAGGTCTCTATTAAAATTGTTAATTTTTCTCACCAAGTTGGAAATTTGGACAATGATCTGCTAAGTTTACAAACATACTAATAGGCCTGTTTTATAAGATAATGAAAAAAAGTATTATTTAATTTTTGTTTAATTTTAATAGAGTTTTAAGTATAAGCTTGAACTCAAATAATGGACGTAAAATAAATGAGTACGTTCAATGTAGACGTCAAAATAGAAAAGTTTTAAGTCTGCACGTGGTCAGATTATGGCTCGTAGAAAATATTTCCTTTTTATTTATCATTATTTTTCTGTGGAAAACGTAGAGAAATAATTTTAGGAGCTTGGCGACATATTTTTATTGGGCGGGCTTCGTCGGTTTTGTTTTGTGAGCGTATTGTAAAGTACCTATTGTATTAATAAGTAAGTAGGTAGTGTATTTAGGCTGAAGAAATAATACGAATACAAATGTATTATTCTTGTCAATTTTATATAATTCGTGAAAAATGAATTGACTCATTACAGGCGCATACATGTCCTATATTATAAATGCGAAAGTTTGTGAGGATGTGTGTGTGTGTTTGTTACTCTTTCACGCAAATTCTACTGATCCGATTACTATGAAAAGCACATTATAGAGGGTAACTTGGATTAACAAATAGGATAGGTTTTATCCCGGAAATCCCACGGGAACGGGATATAAGCGGGTTTTCCTAAGAAAATGCAGGCGAAGCCGCGGGCGGAAATCTAGTACAATATACGTTCATATAGGTATAGCCATTCATTTATGTAATTATTAACAAAAAATTAAAAAACTACCTACTATACATATTGGAATCGAATCCTATCCTAGTAACATATTTATTATTATTCTTAGATACATATTATATACTAGGCTAAACTCGGCATTGCAAAAATTTAGATTTATTTCTCAATCACAATAATAATCGGAAAACTTTCAATTGCACTGCTATAAGCCCGTTCGTAAATAGGATTTCGAAGCGATTTAATATCAAAATGGCCGCAAAATCTCAATTGCCGTAAACTGTAAAGTTCACATTATTACCAAAACTTACTGCCTCCGGTAAACAAACAGCCATTGTTCGCTAATTTCATACGTTACCGTCCAAGTTACGAGCGACGAAGTTGAACATTTATTTAACTAGCTCTCCGCCCGCGACTTCGCTTTGTCTAAAATTTGATAAATTATATACTAAAACCTTCCTCTTGAATCACTCTAACTATTTAAAAAAATTCCATCAAAATTGGTTTTGCAATTTTAAACATCTAAGCTTACAGACACACAGACGGCGAAAAGCTTTGTTTTATACTATGTTGTGATAGTGGGTGCATACTATAATTAAACATATAAAGTGGAGATATATACTTTTATTATAGAATGACCTAAATCTATAATTATCTACATTCCCCGTGGTTCTTGCCTCAATACTTTCTTAAACAATGTCTACAGGAGGTTCTACTTTCTAATCTACATATTCTATGTTCACCGATGATAGGTCTACTAATTGAATAACAGATCAATTTTTTTAATTACGTTATAGCCACATCCCACAAGATGGTTTTTATTTTTTAGGTATTATAAAATAAGTACAATATAATACAATAAATACATTTAACAACACACAATACTTTTACATTACAACTAATAAAACAAAATAGACATTAGAATAATTGAGAAATGCGTATTTTCTAACAACTTAAAACCGCTTCAGCCTCAAAATTAGGCTCCACATAATCATATTGTCAACTCAGCCCGAGCGTCTCGCTCGAGGAAAAACTTCTAAAGGAATCCGGTGAAATTTTACAAAATTCCGACAGGTCCCCGTAAACGGAGCTTATTTTTCAAACTATGTAATTGATGCGTTTGGAAGTAAAACAAAATGGTTGGGAATAATGTCAATCGCGTTGATATATTATTTGTGAATATGGGGCGGATTTTTAGGTCATTTTTATGTCTTTATTCGATGGTAATTTTGAATCTGAAATTGTGGTTGTTTCTAGTATTGCAAGTACCTACTTCTCTGTTTTCTGAACTCGTGGTGAACAGTTTCTACTTTCTATGTATATATGACGTTTTTATAGCGAATGTAAAATATTATATGTTTATAATAGTTTTTTAATATATATGTATATTTGCATTTGAGTTTAATTATTTTGTTTGGGAATAACTACGAGATGATTTTTTTAATAGGGATGGAACGCTATTTCTAATAAGTTAATTCTAGATAATGCGTCTATGTATGTCGGGATCATCGTCGGGATTGAGACACAAGTCTTTTATGTTTTCTTTTTTTGTAGTCTTTGTTGGCAGCACAATAAAGTGTTTTAATAAATAAATCCTGCAAAATGATCCACTTAAAAGCAAATCCCTGATTCATATATTTAACAAACACAATACCATTTAATTCAACAGAAATTGAAGTTCACACACATTTACGTGTAAAAGCGAATAATATAGAAACACATTATCACTGGGATGTTTATTCTAAGACACATTGTGCGTGAACAAAGGGTGGAGGGGGTAACGATATATGTCCCATTGTATAGAGACATAAAGAACGTAAGTGTCGTTTAGAGGTTTGGGATTACTCTAAAGATTTCGACTTTATTTACAATATGTACGTTTGTGTGCATTTTGCGAGATATGACGCACTTTACAGGTGTTGTTTTACGTTGTTATATATTTATAAAAGCAATTCGAGTTTTGAAAGGCTTGTAAAGTTGTAAGCAAAGCGTTCCGAATGCTTTTCTTATGTATATTATCGATAGGTCGGATACAGGCTTAAGGTACCTACAATAATAGTCAGTAAGTGTTATTTTTGATATACCTTTGTATATCAAAAATAACACTTACTGACTATTATTGCTATATTATGTTATATTATTTATTACTTTTCAATGATATTTAGGTTAAAGAACCTAAATATCATTGAAAAGTAATAAATAAAAAAGACGTGGATTACAAATACTTATTAAGTAGGTAATAACTAATGTAACATAACTTTAAACTTTTTAACTTTCCATATCGTAATATCTGTTTTTACTCGTATAATAAAGCTGAATAGTTTATTTGTTTGAACGCGCTAATATCAGGAAATACTGGTGGGATTTGAAAAATTATTTCGGTGTTAGATAGCCCAATTATTGAGGAAGGCTATATTATATATCATCACGCCAAAACCAATAGGACCGGGGCACTGCAGGTAAAACCGCGGGGCACAGCTAGTTATCATATACGACACTAAAATGTTTTGATTGATTAAAGCTATACAGATTCAAATATTATTTGAATGTTAATACAAACGGGAAATCAGCAAAGTGTCCGTGTTGTATGGCACTCACGAAATTGATATTACATTCTACTTTATTCGTAAAATGGCGCCTGTTTCAACATTTACCGGAATATAAAATGAATTTAGCGTTACCTACAATTTTTATTATACATGAGCTTTTTTATCATTCGTACTGTATAATAATTATTGAAGTGTCAGGCTGTAATTACAAAATGAATTTGTTTCGTGAAATGCAGTGTAGTGTGTAATTGATTCACACGATATCAAGTATCAACAATATTTATTTTAATTTTATTTTATTTCCGATTTTTTTCATGTGCTGAGCAAAATGGCAAATTAAGGTAATTTTTAAGTCTAAGAATACGCTTAACACAAGCACTAACGTAAACGATAGCTAGTCTCTGATCATTTGTCCTAACTGGACATTGGCAGAATCCGTCCTCACTGGGGTCGGGAATTGCCATTTAAGAAAGAGAAGAAGAAGTAAGTCTAACAATTCCAACGGGATCGGGATAAAAACTGCGCCTTATCAACATATATTTTTCTAGCTGCTCCACGCGGTTTCACCTCCGTGGCTCCACTCCTTTTGGCCGTAGGGTGATGATATATAGCCTATAACCTTCCGCGATAAATGGGCTATCTACCACCGAAAGAATTTTTCAAATCGGACCAGTAGTTCCCGAATTTAGCGCGTTCAAACTAACAAACAAACTCTTCAGCTTTATAATATTAGTATAGATACGTGTAATATAACAAAAGTCACATATAACCACTTGAATCATGTGCAATCCAATAAAATAATTCTTACAAACAATCCAGAGATTCAAAAGTATCCAAACTATAATTCAAAGCAAGCAAAGATGAAAATAATATCTCTACTTATATCTTGTATAATAAAATAAAAAGGAAACCTCCGATACATCGGTAACCGAATTAAACGCAACAATTTATTTGAACACATGCGATTTCCGACTAATTAAAAATTTCCATCCCCCAGACTGCTGAATCAGCGACTTATTAATTAATCGAGGCGGCCATTTTTCTTTAACTTCCAATTTCGAATTGACGACGGTTCTGCATGTGACGTCATTTCGTTTATCGCCGCCAAAATTGTAATTATTAAATGCTAAAATTGAATTTTGAGGGTCAATTTTGGGGATTTAATTTGATTTTTTTGTTAGAATAAGGTGGTAAGTAATGTTTGGTGAGTAGTGTTTGCCGGACATACTTATTTTTACAATTTTCTCCGTATGTGCTCTCAACAAAAGCAATTAGGCATGTCCTTTCTTATTTACTTCTTTCAGATTGTTTTATATAAAGTGTTTCAAGTTCATTACAATTCAATTTGATACAAAGCAACTGAAAAATTAGTAAACAAGAGCACCACTAACACCATCGCATTTGACACACCAAAACATCAACTCCAGCAAAGCTCTGTTCCTGGTGTCAATTGTAAAATACTTTACGGGAGTATCTGTATACCTATGAACGTTCATTAGCCTAGGTTCCATCAAATGCAAATACGTAAGCAATCCGCTTATACGTGGCCACTATGTAACATTTAATTGCGAGTTATCAAGCTCTAATGAGCTCATTAGTGGACCGGATTAGATCGGATATTCAATGATTTTGGATATTTGGACTTTGGACCCGGTTGGTGATTTTGACACTCGAGGGTGAGGGAGGAATAAGGGTTCAAGTCTATACCTAACCTTCATAGGAGACCCTTGTCGCAGAAGATGATACTGAAGATGATCAACAACCCCGCTAGCGCTGTTTAGTGATCATTCAGGCATTGTAGAAAAGAGCTGATATTTTAAATGCTGGCAAAGCACAGTAATCTTAAAATATGTAAGTGTAGAGCAGAAAAGACAAAAGAAATACTTTTGCACTAAACTACCACTACCAAGTTTTGTTATTTATATTTAAGAGGATTGTCAATAACATATTTTATGGAAGAATGTAACAAACAACACAGATATTTTTAAGATATCTTTCCATATCGGAATCAATTGCGTAATCCTAGTTCTATCATATTGTACATAGTAGTAAGTACCTACTACCACAGTATTACAATATAATATTATAATACTTCTAGATAATATACTAAGTACCAACAATAATCTTTCGAGAAGATTCTCTTTATATTTTTACATGGTTCTAAGCTTAGAACAGAACCTGAGGCGCTAAAGTAAAATGAAGCACGGGTTATTTATTTTCATGTAGAAAAAGGTTCTAAGAAACTTTGTAATTTATTGTATAATTGAATGTACAACTTTTTGTTGAAAAAGCGTTGTTTGTTGTTTATCTCGCTCCTGATTGTCTTGATGCAGTTTTCTTAGAATCGCTAAGGAAATAGCGTCGTCTTTAATTAACCCTTGAGGTGGAATATTTACGTTCGAACTAACATCTTATCCAGTATTCGCTTTAGAAAATAGTAGCTGATTAAGACTTTGTTCGCTTCATTGTTGTATTTGTTTCATAAATTGAGAAGCCGATTATTAAATAGATTTTCATATATTTCTATTTAATAGAGCTACTGAATCGATTTTGACGAAATTTCCTATGCAATTAAACTATAACACCCCATTTTATTATACGCTAGCTGTGCTCCGCGGTTTTACCCGCGTGGCTCCGCTTCTGTTGGTCTTAGCGTAATGATATTATATAGCCTATAGCCTTCCTCGATAAACGGGCTATCTAACACGGAAAAAGTTTTACAAATCGGACCAGTAGTTACTGAGATTAGCGCGTTCAAACAAACAAACTCTTCAACTTTACAATATTAGTATAGATATGTATAAGCTATTTTGACAAGAAACTGCGGGCTACAGAATAAAAAAGCGCTATTTCTGTATATCGCATGCATTCCCTGATTGAACCTTTTATCAAATAAACTCCAAGGGTAAGATATACGAGCGCTGGAGGAGGAAAAATCCAAATCTATGTAATAGCAAGGATTATGCGGCTCGCAATGAAGATTGTGGAATGTTCGCGGCTGTTTCTACAAACAAAGTAACTACTGGTAATATTGCTTCAATTTCTTCTACTCTTATCAAGTGGTTGGGACATACGGGTATGGGCAAGTTTTGATGTATTGGATAGTAGGCAATTAAATATGTTATATTTTGGTAATATTGGTAAATTGCGTAGGTTTTGGTGGTTTACGGTGGTGGTTATAATACGGTGTTTAGTTACTTTGTAAGATAAGTAAAATAAATAGAATAGGTGAAATTTTAAGCTTAGATAAAGATTTATATAAACTTTAGTGTCACAATTTTTATATATCTTACAATATCTTTTAATATTATATAATTTAATATCTTTTAATATTTTAACGAACCACTTCCTGATGCAAAACTCTGTCATGATTAATTTTCAAACAACAAAACGCTGCTATTAGAGCGTATACGCACTATGCGGGTAGCCGCATTGCGGGTAGCCGTCCGGCTGACCGCAAGCACAATTATGTACGTAATATTCATTTCTATGCGCACTGCGATGCGGCTACCGCAGACCGCACAGTGCGCATAGAAATGAATATTCCGTACATAATTGTGCTTGCGGTCAGCCGGACGGCTACCCGCAATGCGGCTACCCGCATAGTGCGTATACGCTCTTAGAGTTCATCATAATAATAAACCTATGTATCTATAATTTGTACATAAAAATGTTTTTAGGTATCTTTAATTTTTACAAATAATATTTTTCTTTCCATCTGTATGTATCGAGCCGGGTAATCAGTAGGCGTCCCTAGAGATAGCTAAGGTACTGAGCACACTGCAAGCCGCAGATTAGCAGGCCCGTTCATTGTGTGCCCTCGTCTTTATGTGACCCTAAATCTTGGAATTTATTTCCTTCAATTGTAAGATATGGGCGAATATGACTGTTTATTTTTATGAACATCTAGTTATCTAGTGGGACCAGATAGGATTTGTTGTCCAAAGAATGGGTACATAGTACAGACTGGGTCAAAGTTTATTTATTTATTTTACACTTTAATACTGTTGTACCTTACATCTACTTACAAAAAGAAAAACTACAAGTTATTTGACGGCCGTATCACTTATAAGTGTTCTCTTCCAGGCAACCAGGATAAAAGGTAACAAGCAATCAGGAAATATACAAGTGAATATGAATTTTTTCATTGCAGGAAAATAATCCTATAGGCGCATAAGACACAACGCTGGCAAGAGCGGGTTGGCAGATGTTACAAGTCATCGAAGTTGTATTTCTGTATGACAGTTGTTTCATAACGTTTTAATTTACCGATTATATTGAGTGTTATCGATGATGGTTATTTAATATTTTAACAACCATTGTAGTTTTGAAATTGATATTTATGGTTTTATAACATTCAAATGCTTTATAAATATAAATTTTTAAAGAATAGAAAAAATTCGATGAAAAATTGGTCAGGAATCCGCCCCGGAATGGCGCGAAAGGATGCGGGTTCGAGACCCGCCTCGAGATCGAATTTTTTCTATTCTTTATAAATTTATACATTGTAGTTTTATCATACTTCTTCTTAATTCCCTACTTATTCTATTAAATGTTAGTTCTTAACTATTGAGCCTTACTACTCTTTATAATCTAATCGTTCTAATTTTTTTTTGTATGACGCAAGGTTTTTATTACAAAATCAACCGAGGTCGTAAAAAACATTTTTCAATAAGCTATATTTTCGAGCTACGTTTAAAGTTATTAAATGGCAATTTCCTCGGGGATTTGGGAATTGAATTGAATACACTTGTGCACGTAACGTTAGTATTTTTTGGTATAAATCCATACCATATCTAGGTATTAACAGTCGGGTGGGGTCTCTATAGTCAAGTTCTGCTATTTTAAAAGATCTGCATTTTTTTGCAAAAATTCAAACATCACGAAAGTATTTTTTTGAAAGGTCAAAAAAATACTTTCGTGATGTTGCATGGCATGAATCCAGGAAAAATGTAATACAAATTTGCATTCACACAATTCAATAAAATGAAAATATAATTCCATATTAGAATTTATTTTCTCACTAAATTGTTTTAGTTTTACGTTTAAAAATCAACGTTAATCACCAATCCTTGATTAAAAATCAAAACTCATACTTAAACGTCGTAAACAAATGCAACTTAATATTAATCCGTTCATCAATACTTGGAGCGAAATGCAAAGGACATTACGAAGTTTTTTAGTTGATCTCGTAAATGTCGGAAGTGCGGGACCGAGCGACTAATTACAGACAGAGTGAGACGTGTTCACGGATGTGCGAAACTTAGATAATATGGTATACAATTTATATGAATCTATACTAATATTATAAAGCTGAAGAGTTTGTTTGTTTGTTTGAACGCGCTAATCTCAGGAACCGAATTGAAAAATTCTTTCGGTGTTAGATAGCCCATTTATCGAAGTGTGCTATAGGCTATATAATATAATCTGGCTAAGACCAACAGGAGCGGAGCACTGTGGATAAAACCGCGGAAATTATTAATAATTACTTTGTGAGGAAATAAAAATTAGGAAAGCCACTTCTACTGAATTGACTATTTGCGTATATAGAATATACTAGAACGATAATTATAGAAAACTAAGCGTTAATTTTCAAGGGTAAAACCTATTGGTTATGTTACCTTGTTTAAATTGTGTCTATAGTGTACAATTAAGTATTTTTCATTTCCCTTCATTTCAAGGAATGATCAGCCCTTGAATAGAACTACAACATCTTATTCTTAAATAAACATTTGCTGTTACATTTATCTTCACCAATATAAAAATGCCGGTAAATACTACTGAACCGATTGGGTAACTTCTGCCCGAAGCTTCTAAAATTTTCTATAAAGCTAAATTATTCTGAACAAGTTTTATTGTATGAGTTACTTAGAAGATATTATATTTAATAATGGATGCGTCACATTTCTCACATCCAGGGCTTTGTCCGTCGAAGTAGAAAATTAACTAGTAACAAATTCATCGACACAGGAGTTAAGCTCTGTGTCCGGAATGAGAATTGCTCTGTCATTATTGTTATATTGTAACGAGATGCTAAGATGCGAGTCAGAAACTAGTATTTTGGCAGCCAATTAGGGGTTATATTTCTGGACTCTGGAGTAGGGAGGTCAAATTTTATGGGAAATTCGTATCCATGTTGATGTTAAGACTTAAGATAGAAACCAATGGGTTTACCTATGTTTTAAATGTTACTGAACCGTTTTATCTTTTATGGAAGTTCCAAATATATAACTTTTTCCAAGCAGTTTTAGTCGATATAAATTGCATCGAGTTACAACTACATTTAATAAGAAAAATATTGATGTTATCACAGAATAAGTATCTGAATCATATTCTGAAAGACTTCGTTCACTATTTTTAATCCAGATAATGCAAACATCAAATTAAAAAACCACGCCAAAAGTCAAATTATCAAATGGAACTTGAAAATATGCACGAAACGGTCCAGCAGTTAAGTTTCAAAACTTATTCAGATAAAATAGAACGTCTCAAAGGCGAAGTTTTGGTGATAGCGATATCCACCCGCGGGCTTATTCTGATACCGGTTAACTTGTTTTAACGACTTTAAAACGAAAATCTGATTTCTGTCGGATGTCGATTTGGATGTAGCTATACTGTATATTATGTCTGTATACATATCTTAATCTTTTTATGATGGACTGATTGATTGGACTGGCTTTTCTCCGTTGTACTAATATATATCATAATAAGTTTTACAAATCCGATCAGATGCTTTTGTATGAAAAAGCAAAAAAAAATTCATCCGCGCTAACTCATGTTTATTTAACAGTGATGGTTACAATTAGTCTATTTTATGTATAAAAATAATCAGTTTTTGGTCAATAGTCCTCGGCTTTTCAAAGGTGATACGGTGCTGCGACATTTTTAGGCTGTTTTTGAGCTGACAGCGGAACATCTGAAGCGTTCTAATGGTTGTAGAATAACGTGTAGGTACTTGATTCATATTTTATGCTATATACATATAATAGTTGATAGCGACATTAAGAAAGTAATATGGACTGACCGGTTGGCTAGGTTGGTAGTGGACCTGTCTTCCAAGCCAGAGGTCGTGGGTTCGATTCCCACCCGGGGCAAATATTTGTGTGATGAACATAGATGTGCGCTCTGTGTCCCAGACACAATGTTAATTATCTATATAAGTATTAATAAAAATTATATATATGTTTATCAGTCATCTGGTTTCCATAACACAAGCGAAAGCTTAGTATGGGATCAAATCGTGCCGTGTGTGAAAATTGTCCTGGAATATTAAAAAAAAAAAAAATACGTGAGGCACTCGGGGACTGCCGCGGTAAAGCTATTGCATGCTATGACTTCAAGCCACACCTCCGTGCCCGTCGGAGTGGGGAGCGTGAGGTTTTTTCGTTACGGAATTTCTGGATTCGGTCCCCGCGCTCAAGGCCCGCGATAGAAGCTATGCAATAGCTTAAAATATTTACTATATTAGCATTCCTATTCCCATAATACGGCCGCAAACCCAAAGATAAAACAGCCCGCATACACGCCGCTATTATTCCTAGTAATCCTTAAACAAAGGCCTAAGTTCGATGTTAAACACACAGTTAAAGATAACCGCTTAATTAAACTTGACTTCATAGTTCAAACAAGTTGGTCTTTGGTCATTAACTTGGTTCAGAAGTTTGGTGAAATGTTAATACCGACTTCGAAAAAGATGGATTGAATTGAACATTGAATAACCTATTTGTTTTAGGGCTGATTTTTCAATCCTTGGTTAAAACTTATTCGTCGAATAATGTATAAAACTACCATTTTAAAAACGTATTCTTATTGCCCGTATTTGACAGTTTATGTGACATTTTAATATTATCGTGTAATACTTTATTGGACGGACAAGTTTTATCCAAGCATTGAAAAATCGGCAATTAGTTGATTGTCTGCAAGCTGCAGCTGACCTGTAATGAAAAATTTAGCTTTCTGTAACAAAGAATGTACAAAATCGTTTAATAATTACTTAGCATACATGTTTTGTTTAATTTTAAACCACATTAGGATGCTGTCTATATTTCTATGTATAATGACAAATAATTTACCACAACCTGTAGTTATATATGTTCAGATAATATTTTATTGTCATTTTATATTTTTACTACCTTTTACCACATTATCTACTCATGTGCTTTTACTCTGTAAGCAAATCAATATATTATATCCTCTGTTTAAATTAATAAACAATATGAAAAATAGCTTTTATTATCATTATGAGGATTTACTTAAAGAATTCCACAGTATAGCACATTTGACAATTGGCTTCAACCGATCTTAGCTTTGCTAACCACGTAAGAAAATTAATTGTACAGTTTCAGAGACAATGCTTTTGTAAGTTTTATTTTTATAATTATTTTATGGTATATAATTTGTTTATTTTCCTTACAGTTTCGTTGTGTCAACAGTAATATTGATCGTGAATCGCAGAAGTGTCCTTGGAAGAAGATGGTCTTATCTACATTCTAGTAATATTATAATTGAGATAGTTTGTGAGGAGGGAGGAGAGTATGTTTGTTAGTCTTTTACGCGAAACCTTATGAACTGATTTTGATGATATTTGGCAGTGCGGTAATTTTTTTTCTATTCTATTGTAAAATATTGTTTAAAAGTATTGTATTCGTATTGGAGATATTTGACACTTATAATTATCTCTATCGGTAAGACAACATACAACCTTAAAAGAAAATGAGAGAGTCCCGACCACATGTGTCAGAAGTGAAACTTCTTTGGCAAGATTCAAAGATACCAAAATCGTCGCCTTACTTCATGACGTGTGGGTATTGCCATGGCGTGAGGTATTGCCATTGTAATTTTACTCAACGCGTCTAAAGAAGTTTCACTTCAAAAGAATTCTCAATTTCCACCCGACTGTACACTTAAACTCAAGCTTGCTAACATCATGCTCAATTAGTGATGTGCTGAGTGTGGTCTAGACCGAATCGTACTAATTGACAACATTTCAAAATTTTAAGCTACTTATTTTTTTATTTTAATGAAAACTAGATCAAAAATTATGATACATGTATTTTTTGCTTTTTCTAAATATGGAAGTTTTCATTCATCTTTTTGAGTTTTAAAATCATCTCATTCTAAAATGTCGTAAGCGCCAAATGACGTCATACATACGGAGGAATACATTTTTTCCTTTGCCACATACCTAGTTTAAATTAAAAAAAAATCTTGGCAGTTGACATTTTGGCACATTTGTCACATTGATTTGTCAAGCTTTGTAAATATTGTTATTTATTATTTGCTGATCCAAATTTTAAACAAAAGAAACTTATTTACAAGTACTGATGATGATGACTTTATGCAGGATTTGTTATGGGATACTGAACATTTCTGGGAAACAAATATACTATCCCAAAAGCGTTGGAAAGTGTTAAATAAATACAACTTTTAGTAAGTAAACAAAGTCTTTTATTTCAAGAAAATTATGAACACTATAGGCACTATTTGTATAATATAAATGAATTGGTCCAACTCCAATCAAACAAACATCACGCTAATGAGATTAAATTAGAAAACCAAAACACAATAACACGATTTAAAAGTTTGTTTACATGAATAATTCACAAAAATGACATTAATATGAAATTTGACACATGCCATACCCTGTAAATGTCAGTGATAGTTTTTTTTTAGCTTTTTTTAAATTAGGCTAAGGCGTATTTTTATTCCTCCGTATGTATGACGTCATCATCACATTTATCGTTTTTATTTAATTTCTCTTAAAATATGCGATTAAAAAATGAAATAATTTTTTTTCTGTAATCGCAAGAGCAAAATAAAGAAACGGTTTTTTTCTTTCATGGCCTTATAAAAAATGAAATGTTGTGAATTACTATCTCGTGAGATACTGCTATTAGACGTATTACAGCCGTTGTTTATTTTGTACAGACGAGTGCAGAAGTGGAAATGGAACTTAAATATCTTTGACAGTTTGCAGGTATAAAAATTAAATGAATTTTAAACGCGATTTATTCATTATATTATTATCCCGACGTTTCGCACACTTTTCAGTGAGGGTAAAATCCGTTTCTAAATGAATTATACTCGTAAAATCAAACAAAAGAGTTTGCACGTAGTCTGAATTAGGGCTGATTTTTCAATCCTTGGTTAAAACTTATTCATCGAATAACGTATTAACCTACCATTAAAAAAATGTATTTTAATTGTCCGTATTTGACAGTTTACAGGTGACATTTGAAAATATTCGTTTAATACTTTATTGGACGGATAAATTTTAACCAAGGATTGAAAAATCGGCCCTTAATAGAATTTTATTTTAATTTGAATTAGATAACGACACAATATTATGTTTCTTTCAAATAATGTGTAATGTTCCGTACACAATGATTACCTGTATCAAAAAGCTCCTTATAAAGAAAGTTTAGTATACAGACTTTTATATATATTTTTTAATCTCCAAAAAGAAGAAAATAGTCGAGTCTTTGTGTCGGTCTGTATTATAAATTTATAACATACTCTACCAAATAGATACTTAATAATATATTGTTTAATATGTATTAAGTATATTTTAAAGATACAATCTTTGACAGACATATTTCATAGTTCATACTAGAGGTCCGCCCCGGCTTCGCCCGTGGTACATATTTCGCAATAAAAGGTAGCCTATGTCCTTTCTCGGGTATCAAAATATCTCCATACCAAATTACATGCAAATTGGTTCAGTAGTTTAGGCGTGATTGAGTAACAGACAGACAGACAGAGTTACTTTCGCATTTATAATATTTAGTAGCATTTTCTGTGTATGCTTGTCGAAACTTATGTTTTTTTTTTCAGTCAAAAAATTTCATATTATTTAGGATTGCTTAAAGTTAGAATTTTACCACTTTCTGTAAAATAATCTGCTTATATTCTTTTTTATAAAAAGGTTCATAGCAAAGAGGTTTGGGTCATTTTTATGACGCCCTTTACGGCTCGCCAAAATATGTTTCTACATCGGCCTGATTTATTTATTATTCGATTTGTTCCCTCTATCGCCTTTATAAGATTTCACCAAATAACATTTACCCGACGTATAGAAAGAGGGGTATTGTATTCTGATTCCTGGCTTTTGTGTTTGATAATAACGCTTCGTTTTTTGAATATTTTCCTCTTGAATGTGTTCTCCCTTTTGTTATTTTCATATCAATTTCCTGGAAAGTAAAAAAAAAACAAATAGTCAAATCAAAAACCTTTCATTGTGATTGACTGATACATTATTGATCTTCCTTTACAATAAAGAGTCAACCTTTAAAATATAAATTGCCTAAATATGCAATTAAGATTTATTAGCCATACTATAGGTTTCCGCCCGCGGCTTCGCCCGCGTTTTCAGAGAAAACCCCGCATAGTTCCCTTTCCCGTGGGATTTCCGGAATAAAACCTATCCTATCTCTCAAGTTGGATCGAACTGCACATGGTGTGCGAATTTTATTATAATCGGTTAAGTGGTTTAGGAGTCCATTGAGGACAAACATTGTGACACGAGATTTATATATATTAAGATTAAGATTACATGCCATATAGGTACATTAATATCTACCTAATTAGGTACATAATGATGATATGATTTGCTAAAAAGTAGGGATGTAACGATACCGATACAGATACCGATATATCGGCCGATATATCGGCAAGCCGATATATCGGTATCGCCGATAATAAATCAACCGATACCGATATTTTTTTATTAAATTATTTCTTTTCTTTTATGTTTTTGCATTGTATTAATTCATATTGTTTTATTTCTGTTTCTGTAATAGTGTTAAGGAAGAGCGGAACCTCCTGACACAAGCATTTTATTTGCTTACTAGGAGTGTTCCAATCACAAATTTGTTTATGTAAAGGAAAGAAATAAATAATTTTGAATTTTTTTAATTTTTAACGTGATAACGTTTTTAAAATCGTTTTAGTCGGGTGATATGTTCATAAACTTGTGTCACACCAAAACCTCACGAGCGCGATCGCATGTATAACGAGAGAGAGACGGACCGATCTCCCGTTTCATCTCGAGCGCTGCCACTGCATTATGTTATCACGTAAACATCTCGATCGTAAACCTACTTTACAAACATCCAATTTTTTTGATATCAAATAATTCAAAAATCCGCGCCCAATGAACGATGCGGGAGGCCGCCCGCGCGTGCGCACTTTGTTTTCTGAAAAAACTCTACCAATACTGCCGTCCTTTAACTAAAAAGCCGTTAACCCTCAAATGGTCAATTTTCAGTTTTAAATGTAGGGTGATAGAGTTCAGAATTCTCTATCTTTCTGTCTAAGAATCATTTCTCTAGCATTAATAGTTATAAATATATGAAAATATTGTAAGCCGTTAAGTAACACAATTTTCAGCGATTCCATAACTTGAAAGCGTCTAACCAACACTACTTCGCTAAATTTCCTTAAAAGTACCTTAACCGCCAGATTTAATAATTATTTTTTAGCTTTTTACTTGACTAAAAGTACGTTATCAGATTATATGTACTTGACTATAGGGACGCAAAAGGACTATAACTGCTTTATGATATGCTTTCATATAACGATTCCAATGGAAATCCTTACCTTATTTGCAGTTACTCGCCCTTAACGCTTTTTTAGTTAAGTAATTTTATTTAGGAAAAATTCTAATAACACTTTTTTGCTTAGCTACAAAGCAGCTAACCCTCATTTTTAAGCTAAAAGGCAGTTATCCGATTCTGGTGATGCATCAGTTTTGGGGATGAGAGTGATGATGAAATAATGTCGCTCCCAAGCAGAGTACCGATTGTTTTTGATTTTCTTTTACAAGACGTATTGTTTCTGATCAGGTTTACTAAGTTTTAAACAATCTAGCAGCTAAATTACGGAAAATATAACAAGTCAAAGTTACGAAAATTTGGTAGGTAATGGTTACGACAGTGCGAACTTTCAATCGTACTTCTCTGTTTAGACTCTGATTTGTCTCTGTAACCGAGAAAGAGAAGAAAGACAGTCTGTACTATTTAATTTTTAAAGCTATTTATTAATTATGTAATTTACCCCTTGGGTGGAATTAGTAATCGACTGTCAAGCAATGTACTAAAGATGGTGATACAAAAATTGTTAGGAGTACACTACCTTTGACCCGCTGACGGGGAGTCCATTTTGCAACTATTGCTATTTTTTCTTATCTTTATATGTATTAGATTATTAAGATTTGTATTTTTTACATAGTAGCAAATAAAAAGTTTTCTACCTCCTGCTATTTTCCACATATTCTGGTATATTATATTTTCTGAATGTGGATGAAAGAGTCTTCTAATCATTTGATAAGCGGTTCTACATTATTTATTAAGAGCATCCCACATGTAAGAGCTTGAAGCCCTATTGAAACCAGGGTTTTATTTTTTCAAAAACCTTGTGCACAAGTCTTAATTTTTTTTTTCAGGAAACGATTTATGTTTATATGTTTGTGGTTCTATATGTACTCACATATCCGTGACTCGCAGAAGAATATTTATAAAATAACGTTAAAATTGCAATTCTAAATGAATATACGGTTCCAAAAAAGAAAAGCGAGAAGATTTATCTCAATCTTAACTCCTTCGCAGACTAACTTCGCAGAAGAATATTTATAAAATAACGTTAAAATTGCAATTCTAAATGAATATACGGTTCCAAAAAAGAAAAGCGAGAAGATTTATCTCAATCTTAACCCCTTAATGAGCCACTGTAATGAAATAAACGTGAACATGACGAGAAATAAAGGTTAATTTTATCGAAAACTTAAAAGAGTCATTTAGTAAAAGAGTTTAAAATACTTGTTACTCACAATAAGACGCTAAAACCATTAATTTAGATAGTGTTTAAATCCTTAATACTTAAACCTAAAAGCTTTTGATCCTTTTCCTTTCCATTGGTTGATGGTTGACCTAGAGGATGTAATTCCCGAGAGCAAAGCCTCAGACAGCAGCAAATTTTTAACATTAGTAAGATTAAAATTTAGTACAACTATATAGAATCATAGTACCAAAGCATCCAAAAACCCTTAAACGCTGATTATAAAGTTTTTGAAATTTAAATTAAAACGAAAGTCATAGCTTAAAAGTAGTTATAGTAGCTTAACGACGTTTTAGGTAAGCATTTTATTACTAAATAAAAAAAAATCACAAAATGAAAATAAAAATACTAAATTACTTAGCTAAAAAGTCGCTATGGTATGTGAACGGCCGTCTTGTCCAGTAAATAGTTAAAATTTTCAGATTATTATGCTGAACTAAACGAGAAAAAGTGAATTTAAAAATAAATTATAACAGTTTCTGGGTAAAAACTAATATTTATATATAATTAAATGTCGATCGATGTATCTCACAATAATTATTGTAAGTGTCATAATTTTTAAGAAATAACGATTTCCGTGTTTTTTGCCATTCACTCGAAACTCACTTCGTGGGCTTAACGGCTTTCTAGTTAAAGGACGGCAGAATAGTAAACTTTTATTAGGTACTGATTGTATGTGTATTACTTAAAGTTTAACTGACTTCGTAAAATAATAATACTAAAATAAATGGTTTTGTTGTTTTTTGATTTGGCATTTTTATTTAAAAGAATACGATTAACAGTTGTCTCTGTTAAATGTTGGTAACTTTTTATGCATAATTCACTATTTATTTTTCTACCAAGCCATCGATATCGGTATCGGTATCGGTATCGCCGATACATTACTACAAATATCGGTATCGGTATCGTATCGGCAAAATCATGTATCGTTACATCCCTACTAAAAAGTACCTCTCTTTAGTCTCCTAACTATGTCCAGACACAAAAATCACAACCTAAAATTCTTCCGATGCGACGTGAAAGAAAGACAAAACTACAAATAATTCTAATATAAATTATTGAAGTACAGATTATCAGTAACTACGTGATCCTAGTATCTTTAGTTTAAGATACAAAAACTACAAAGAAATTCCTTTTTATCTCCGAGAATAAACTAACCCGACATTATTTCAATTATACTTCACGTTTTATTTTAACGAAGTACAAAAATAAAAGGAAAACGCAATTAAATTGGATTGTTAATAAAGTATGAGGCTAGTGCAATTATATGAGGCATAATTGACTTCATTGTAGTACCAACCAGAGGCGGCTCGTGACAAAATTTTATGGGTGTTCACTTGAAATAAAACACTGAAAATACATGGTGTAAAGCAGTAAGTACATTTATCAAAAAATTACTTATAAAGGAAATACATACGTCTTTCTTTTTGGTGTGCAAAAATATCTATAACTTAAAGCGACAAGACATTCGTAAATGTCTGTTGTTGCTTTCATCACAACCACACAACCACGGTGTTTTCACATAATATTGTTCGGATTTAAACATAGACCGGGAGATACTGACACAAAATTTCGAGTCATTTGTAACAGGATGGCGGTTCTACAGGGGTCTTAGTACGCAATGACAAAAATAAAAATGATGGTGTGAACGCTGGTACCGGTGGGTTAGTCGCGTGGGCGTTAGTCGAACTCGTCGGAAAAATAGCGAAAGTCAAACGATTTGTAACACAAAAATTTTAGAATTTACCGATAGCCCATAAAAAAGAAGTAGGCGGTAGTGTCATGCCATACTTTTCCGGTATGACTTACAGCCCGCCATACCGACGCGAATGTGTTGATTTAAAAAAAACAATTATTCAACCATTTGTACCAAGCTTACTTTTGCACAGGTAACCATCGTCGTGCAGCCATTTACGAAAATCGCCATGCCATACTTTTCGGACGATTCCAAATGGTCGCCATACCGCCGAAAATCTGCAAAATTTTTTTATTTCGCCTATCCTTTTGTACCAGTATTGCATTTGGCTTTATGGAGAGTATTTGATAAAATGTGACCATTATTATATTTGCCATACTTCTAGTAGGGGGAAAAAGTGCTGTCATACTTGAAAAATAAATTTATTATTAATTTATATAAGTGAAGATTTCCAACACCTAGATCTTTGAAATTTTGTATTTATATTCGTTGATCCTCAAACTTACAGGAAAAATAAGTGCCATACTGTTACAAATCGTTTGACTTTCGCTATTTTCCGATGAGTTCGACTAACGCCCACGCGACTAAGCCGCCGGTACCAGCGTTCACACCATCATTTTTCTTTTTGTCATTGCGTACTAAGAACCCTGTAGAACCGCCATCCTGTTACAAATGACTCGAAATTTTGTGTCAGTATCTCCCGGTCTAACACACGCGTATATGTTTTCGTTTTTGTCGTACATTTTTGCGTAAGGTCAAGTTCAGGCCGTGGCAGTCCCTTAGCTTTCAATTCAAGCCGAATTTGTAACGTTTTAACACACTTTTTAATGAACGCCACATTATAATTGTTCATTTTCACACTCACAAGTAATACTGATAACTACAGACTATTTCAACACGTATCTTAAGATTTTAATTAGAAAATTCCCGAATTTGCATTCGCGCGCGTGCATTGAAGTTGACTCGAGAGTCGAGTGTTTGTTTATACATATTTTATAATATAGAGAGTGGCAACGTCGCGCTCAATCGCTGTCCTGCTCTGTCCTGTGTACGGGCGCTCAGGCGCGGCGGTAAAAACGAACCGGCAACGTTTGCGGGAGCAGCGCTCCGAATTTTGCTATTTTTCCATAGAAAATCTTCTGTTTCACGCGCGCAGGGCACTGGCAAACCCTCTCTTTCACTCCTATTGGATTTCGTATTAGGAAATGTACTAAATATTTTTTCATTGGAGCGCAATCGTGAGTGCTCCGCTTCGCGCGTTACTGTATGATACAGTATTATTCAGGTGTATGGAATGATGGAATGATGGATATATTCATTGGTATTGACAGTAGTTTTTTACGATTACGATTGATTTTAAATAGTAATAATTAATATTAATAATGAAATTAAGGAGTATGATTTTATTATAATTATTTATGGGAGTTCACTGCACCAGCGCTCCTTAGGGCGAGCCGCCTCTGGTACCAACCCCTTTATCCTGTCTTAAAGCAGTATTATTTCCAGTGTAGGAAAGTGACAGCGCTATATAGGTCGTCTAGCGCCATCTCTTTCCCACGCTGGGAAAAATACTGCTATAAGTAACAGGCTTTCATACTGTAGGGCTACTTACGCTAAATAACAATGAAGGTATTAAATCCAATAATATTAGAGCTTTTCTTTGCTATCCAGTGTAGATAGATCCTTTTGATATATGTTTAAGCGTGTGTTTTAGAGATCTATGTTTGCTGGTTTTAAATGGACTTTCATTGAGCTTTTGTGATTGCACCACCAATGGTATAAGTACACCTACTACAATATAAAATTGTATTAAAATGATGAATACGTAAACTGAATACATAACTGGGAACTTCTGAAAATCAGCGCTGCATCTAATTTATAGGTGCAGCATATGCTGAGATGTCTCCCTTTCTGTACCACGCTGTTACATTCTATTTTTACATGTTTTAAGTCCTTGTTTTAGTATTGTGGTATATGAATAAACGTTCTATTTCTTTCTCTCTACTAAACTCTATATTCTATAAAATATATATTCATTTAGGGCCAATTTTTCAATCCTTGGTTAAAACTTATCCGTCCAATAAAGTATTACACGATACTATTAAAATGTCACCTGTAAACTGTCAAATACAGGTAATTAGAATACATTTTTGAAATGGTAGTTTAATACGTTATTCAACGAAACAGTTTTAACCAAGGATTGAAAAATCAGCCCTTAGAAAACAGAACAAAAGGAAACAAGGCGGCTTTACCAGTATGTATCTATCTGTTAAACTCGATAATCCAGTCTTAACCTTTCCTAAGTAGTAAAGAACTAAACTCATTATATTTATTAAAAAACTTCATTCATCGTGAAAAATTTCGAACAAACAAAAAAATTTATTTGATAATGATTAATCTTTCGACTCTGAAAGCCCTAGAGAGGGCCTAAATAAATAATGTGGCCATCCGACTACTTGTACGGGCTTTTCCATTTTTTATACAATAATACCCACACGCAATTAACACCCTTAACCCAATAAAAATAAAGGCGACGATAGCTTGCGAAATTAAAGAGATAATAATCATTTTGCCGACAGCCGACGAGTTGTATAGAACGAATTTTGCATGACAATTCGTTGATACAAATATCGTTCTTAATATGTAGGCTTATGGGTGAATTTAGCATGTGCTAATTACGGGAAAATTATGTATTCTGTTGTTCGTACCGTGTACATATTGTTTACGTTGGTGGATTGAAAAACTTGGAACAATTATACAGCTTTAGGGGTCGAGAAGTTTTGTGACGGTTAAAAAGAAATTACATATTACTTTTGTATGACTTATGAGTGTGATGGTTTGGTGGTTAAAACCAGGATCATGTAGTTTAAGGTTCAGTTCAGAGGTAAACTTCGAATATTTTCAAATTTTCGTATAATTAAAATTTTAGTGTAAATAAGGTTATGTTTTTTCAATTGCTTTTTAAAATTCTATCTATCATTAACTAAAAGCGAAATGTAGAGCAAATTAACATATTTTTAATGTTTCTTGGAGTGGTCTCCGTCTTCTATTAGCATCATGAATGAATTTTAAAGAACTTAAAAATCTTACCAAAAAACAGTTAAATTATACGACATACTTTCTTAATACAAAAATAAACACAGACCTCATAACGTCTAGAGCGGGCACAATTGTCAACCATCAAAGCCATTAAAAATTAAGTCGTAATTAATACCTTTGTAGGATAAATGAATATAAATAGCTTCATTGGTCCGCTGCAGTCTTGAGCTTTACATTTTGCTAACTTGGAAATGCTAATGAGAAGGACCTCTATTCAACTAGACGAGTGCAACGCAAAAATGGCGCTCGGTGATACGTTTTTATTTTTATTTTTTTTAAGTATAGTTGCGATTTCTTTTGAAAAAGTTTGGTCGTTGAGATATAAATTAAGATCTGCATTATGATGATAACGAGAATTAATTAAAATTGGATAGAGTTTTCACGTACGAAACCAAGAAAACCTTATTCTCAGAAAATCAGATAAATTAAACAAAATAAGCAACGTTATCTAGAAAACAAAACTTATTTTTTTACAAAATAGAATAAATCAAAGACAAATTTTTGTTTTCTAAATTCATAAGTAAGTACATATTAATAATTTGTCAACGATAAAATACTATCCTTTTGTTTTATAAACTATAGAAATTAAAAGTACATGAATACGATTTTTATTAAAA
Source organism: Colias eurytheme (assembly GCF_061535395.1). NCBI lineage: Eukaryota > Metazoa > Arthropoda > Insecta > Lepidoptera > Pieridae > Colias > Colias eurytheme. The sequence goes on along the minus strand of NC_142999.1, from coordinate 1,520,066 downwards.
AAATTCCCTTGCAAATCCTAAATAGGAATTCGCATTTCAATAACGGCATTTTACCCACACCCTTCAGCCAGGACAAAGCTCGCTCATTGTGTGGTAGCACGGAATAAGATCTTATTACAGATAACTGTAATCGATCTCAGATAATGCGCCATTATCTAACCGTAATGCGACTGCCGACTGCCGTATTGTTTACGTCCTTTTGATATCTAATACGCCTTTTATATTTGTGCATATCATACAGATCGTTGAAATCATTTATTTTATTCAATTGTGCAGCTCTAAATGTTTTTTAGTCTATGAAGTGCATTTGATCGGGCGTGATTCGTATGTGCTTTTATGTACACTTTTGTATTTTTTTTTTGGAATAAGGGAAATGAAATATTAACTATAGTATTTAGTAACTTTTAATAAATAGCGTAGCATGTTACTTTTCATATTTCTCTACACTAATATTATTAATACGAAAGATTAGTTACTTTGTATTTTTTAAGAATTATTAGCAATTTATAAAATTCTTTACTCTTTGGATATAGAAAGCTGCATTATTCGTTTTACTAGGTTTTAACACACTTTTACAAGTTTCACCTCTATGTTTGTATATAACCGAGTCCTTAAGATTCGATTTAAACCTATTTAAAATGAACAGACATCATTTAAAATTTGCACAATCAAGGATCAATACACTAATTTCATTAAAACTTTTAAATACTTTTAAACCAAAAAAATCATGTGTTTTTCTTATTAAAGCATTTTTTAAAGTATATTTTATTTTAAAAGACTAAAATAAAATATTAAGGTCTAGCTCTAATCAGCAGTTAGCTGAACTTCCGATGCACTCAGTCGCTACTAACTTCAGTCACTTAAATATTTACTTTGGTCACTTTGACAGAAGTTTTTAGTCACTAGGTGAAACATTATTAGAGAATCAGTTAATATTTTATCTTAAGACGGAGGCTGTGACTTTAGTGACGAAATTAGTGTGTGAAATAAATATTAGAATAGTCATATAAGCATTAGGAGTAAAGAAATGATATTAAACACGTATAATTAAATAAAAGAAATGTGAAAATCTGTATGTTTGTATTTTACAGCTAGATCAATTTTGATGTAGTTTTCTCTTGTATTCCACGAAGAAGGCATCACTATTTTATTAATAATATGTTTTAAAAATCTACAGTATGAGCTTATGGAAGCTTATATCAACTAATTTCACAGATTTATTCGCTAAACGAAAAACCCTCTTAACTCTTTAACCGACGTTCCCAAAAATGTAAGAGGTTCTCAATTCGTAGCATATGTTTTTTAGGGACTGGAAACGCGCCTTTGAGAGGATGTTAAGCTTACTTGAAGTGTCTGGCTTTTTATTTTCTTATATTTTTACTATATAGAAGTTCTGTTACTGTAACCTTTATTATTTACCTACATCATAATTTTTAGTCCGAAATATTTTTTTTCCAATTTATAAAGTATAATAAAACCTTCCTAGAGAACAACCTTATGTATTAACCTATGACCATTGAAACTGGTAGTTTCCCTAACTATTTTAAGAAATCTCTCATAACCCCGGTATTTAAGGGCGGTGACAGGAACAGTGTCGAAAACTATAGACCTATATCAGTTTTACCAGTTTTCAGTAAAATTTTCGAGAAAATTATAAATAAGAGATTAATGAACTTTTTCACTTTTAACAAGCTTATAGCTCAAAATCAATTTGGTTTTCAGGCGGATAAATCTACAGAGGGAGCAGTATTGGACTTAACTAATTATATAACCAATAGGCTAGATAAAAGAGAAAAATGTATAGGCATTTTCCTCGACTTAACCAAGGCTTTCGACACTGTTTCTGTTCCCATCCTTTTGTCTAAATTGGAAAGTTTTGGAATACGCGGGGTTGCACTTGATCTTTTTACTGATTATTTAACTGCCAGAACTCAAAGAATTAAAATAAATAATCTTGTGAGCACCGATATGCCTGTATTTTATGGCGTTCCGCAAGGCAGTGTACTCGGACCTAGTCTATTCTTAGCCTACATTAACGATCTGTGTCTTCTAAATTTAAACTGTTGTAAAATAATTACATTCGCGGATGACACGGTCCTGCTTTTTAATGGTACAAGCTGGAGGCATGTTTTTCACAACGCGCAAAGTGGTTTTCAAATCATACTGGACTGGCTTCGTTGTAATAAGCTCACAATAAACCTTAAAAAAACTAAGTGTATTAACTTCAGTTTAAAAAATGATGTTTTGCCGATCGACCTCTCAATCAAAGCTCATACTTGTAATTATAACAACATAAGTTTGTGTTCTTGTCATACAATTGAGATTGCTAATAATATTAAGTACCTAGGGGTTATTCTAGACTCCCGTCTGACGTGGCAATTGCATATCGATAATTTGTGTTCTCGTACTCGGAAACTGATCTGGACCTTTAAAAAACTACGACAGGTAGCTGAACTTAACCTACTTAAAACTGTTTATCTTTCTCTCTGTCAGAGTATACTTAGGTATTGTATTGTAGCTTGGGGTGGCACTCATAAAACTATTCTTCTACCTTTAGAGAGATGCCAGAGGTCAATACTTAAGGTGTCAGCTTTTAAGCCAGTTCGTTTTCCCACAAAGGATATATATAATTTATTCAATGTATTATCTATTAGACAACTCTATATATTAGACACTGTCCTTAAATTCCATAATCTAATAAACATTAATGTAAGTTTCTGTAACATAAACTTAACTCAGCGTTCAACTAGAGATGTAGTAAAACATCAAACTTTCAATACGACCTTTTTCCGTAGGCAATTTCTATATTTGGGACCACACTTATATAATGTAATAAATAAAGAGTTGAAAATATTTAATTTATCACGATATAAAAGTAAAAAAACTATAACTAAATGGCTGCTCTCAAAGGATTACTACTACACAGAAAATGTAATTATCTCTAAAACCCGCTGTTAACGTGAGAGTCTATATAAGTTATTCAAACGTAAACACATTCTACTTATGCTCTTCTACCATTACATGAACCCACACTCCTCCAATCATGCACACACGTAAGACATGTCACACACACACACACACACACTCACACTCACACACTCGTACACTCACAAACACACCCACAGACACAACTTTTACATTATATATATATATTTTTTACTTTATTCTCTGTTTAAATTACGTCACTATATTTCTCAACTGTAACATGGAAGGACATCGGTACCCGTAATACAGACTATAGTCTAGTACAGGACCATCGTTTTTGTATATTTTGTAATTGTGGTTGTGAAATAAAGATATTTTTATTTATTTTTTTTTTTATTTTATTAAAACATCGCATCAAAATCCGTTTCGCAGTTTTCAAGATATAAGCACACATAGAGAGGACAGTCAGCGACTTAATATGACGTAGTGACTTGAATGCTATAAAACTTAATATAAGTATTAAACTAAATAATTAAATTAATTTTAATTACTACATACTGAGTTATAATTTTTTTACATAATTAAAAAAATTATAACTCAGGGTCCCAAGACACAAGTATTTCACTTAGTTTGGGATCCACTGTCGTACATTAATTGTAAAACATAAAATGGACAAATAAATTTATTTTATTTCATTTCATTAGATTCTGCAGTACTATCTTCTATCACTACAAAAATATAACCAAACGTACGCTGAGTTGGCTCTTGGTTGGCTCTATGAATTTCAAGATGGGATTTATTTGTCAAACTTCGGAATCAAGTTGTCAAATGAACAGTATGGTCGTAATGAGAAAAGTTTTTTGATCTCAGCCCAGTTGATCGATCATCGGATTAATTCGATGTGGAATCGATTATTGAATAAGTAGTTCGATGTCGCAAATTGGTGAGGATTAGGGGGTTGTTTTGATGAAGTTTTGGATATATACCTACTGTGTTAAGTAAATAGCTCTAGTGAAAGTAATGATAGAAAGGATCGTTGGATAGACTCGAAATAGTATACTAGCATCTAAAAACGTTGAATCCACAGTTGAATCCTATCCTATCCTATCCTACTAATAATATTATAAATGCGAAAGTTTGTGAGGATGGATATGTATGTGTCTGTTACTCTTTAACGCTATACTACATAACCGAATACAATGAAATTTAGCAAACATATAGAGGGTAACTTGGATTAACACATAGGATAGGTTTTATCCCGGAAATCCCACGGGAACGGGAGCAATGTGGGTTTTTCTTCGAAAACGCGGGCGAAGCCGCGGGCGGAAAGCTTGCAGTTGAACCTCGATAACTTAAACCTCGGTAACATAAAAACCTCTGTAACTTCAAAAAATAATGTGTTCCCTTCCCATCAGAGCCCAAAACCTCTTTAACTTAAAATACGCAACCTCTATAACTTAAATAAATAATCTCTGTATTGGCCCTCAGTAACTTCAAGAAATGTTTCCACAACCTCTATAACATAAAATTATTTGTCAATGAGTCATTTTGAAAGAGTGTCAAAACAAAAAGTTTCGGTATTTATTGCTTGCACGTGTTTACTATGTATTGTTAACGTAAACAATACATTACCTATTGTTTGCTTTATCGAAATTCTTCAAAGCTTTGCGGCGGTTAGCTTTATGACAACAACTTACTTGCATCTTAAGTTTTTGATTGTTGTCCTGGAAACATCACTTTACTTACTGTGTGATAAAACTAGCTTAAAATGAGTCCAAAAAAAAACTAACAACCCTCACCTATGCTGATAAATTAAAAGCTATAGAAGCAGTGAAAAATGGATAGACCCTTGATAACTTAAAACCTCTATAACTTAAAATATTTTTATTTTTTTATTCAGATGGTTAAAAAGAGCACACGTTTTTCTTCAGACTTAAAAGTTTAAAATAAGTATTTATTTACATTTTTATGGTAAAACTAGTGTAATGCTGGTTTAAAAGTTTGTACATACCAGTATAAATATCCTCTACTAATTCACATCACTTTTTGGCAACTACATTTAAAATTATAAGAGATAAAATATGGATGACATTAAACACTCAGTAGCACAGATGTCACAAATGTTTAAGGACAGAATGGAAGATTTTCAACGTCAGCTAGATATGACCTCACAAAATTCAGGAAATCCCAACGCCAATCTTTCATCTGAATTTTACATGTTCAGAGGTCTTGTCATGTCATCTCTTCAGTGTATTCAATCACAAGTTGATATGCTTTCAAAACTCTACGACAAGCAGGAGATGAGAAGCAGGCGCAAAATACTTCTGGTACATGGTGTTCCTGAGACACAAAAGGAGAACACTGCCAATGTTGTCTCCAAGGCACTCGGTGAACATGGTGACATCACTGACATTTCCAAAGATTTAAATGAATGCCACAGAATTGGTCGTGCAACTAATAATAAACCTAGACCTGTTCTTATAAAGTTTAAGGATCTTGAAGTCAGAAACCGAATTTGGTTTTCAAAAACCAACCTCAAAGGGTCCGGCATAACCTTATCCGAATTTTTAACTAAACCAAGACATGACATTTTCATGGCAGCCCGTCAGCGGTTTGGCATTTCTAACTGCTGGACAAGGGATGGAATTATTTACATAACCAGCCAAGGCAGGCGCTACAAAATCTCTTGCCAAATGGAATTTGAAGCTATCCCGGGTCCTGTATCTGATTCTGCTCCAATACCTGCTCGTGCCCCACAGCAAGATAACACTAAAGATCAAGTGGCTACAAATATTCGCACACGGCGTGCCCAGAAAAAGTAATCTTGTTTGGTATATTACTATCTTTTTTTTAATAATATAATTTCCAACATGTTTTGTTAGTTTCTCAAATAATTTGTAGTTAGTAGTTTGTCTTTATTTTAAACAGCTGTATGTTTTTAAATTAAGTAACTTCTACATTTAATTTCATTTAAGATGTTAAATTTTACTTTCACTTTCACTTAATTTTAGCTTTTTAAGATGGCAGGTAGATACAAAAATAATATATTTATTTTGTTTACTAGAACTTAGAAGTCAGTATTAGATCCACAGATTAAGTATTAGTTACTACGTATTAGATCATTATTTGTAAACTATTTCCTTATCTGTCAAGTGTCAACCATCAACAGCTGTCATATGTCATTCAGTTTTTAAGGTTGTGGCTACAAGTCTTTTTGCAATGTCTTACAATTGTTGTTAATATTTCTTTCAGATGCTGGTCAGTACAAACTAACGTTATTGATATATATTTTTACATTTTATTATATATATATATATATAACAAATTTATTATTATATAAGTATTTTATTTGAATTTTGTATTCTATTTTATATTTGCAATCGTTATTGCCTGATGTCGGTCATTACTGATACTTCCAGTAATGTGTCGTATTGTACTGTGGATTCTGATAGCGACGGTAGCTACTACAGCACAAGTTTTGTCCCCTTAAATGTAGAACTATCAAATGTTTTCTCTGATACCCGAAAAACCTTCAACGTTGTCCATATCAACGCACAAAGCATTCCGGCGCACTATACCGACATGCTTACATCGTTCGAGTCAAGTAATATCCACGCAATCCTAGTCTCCGAAACCTGGTTCAAACCTTGCTTATCCTCTTCTTCTTATTCTCTCCCCGGCTATCAACTTATTCGCAACGACCGTACCGGTAAAACTGGTGGGGGCGTTGCGATCTATCTTCGTTCTTATATACCTTTTTCCGTTGTTAACCAATCATCCCAACCTCCTCCTACCGATGCTGCAGAACATCTTCTCCTTGAAGTTATCCTATCCCATTCCAAAATACTCCTTGGCGTTTTCTATAGTCCCTCCCTGCTAATTGATTACTTTTCCTCCTTAGATGCTACCTTTGATAAATACATACCTTTATTTGATAAATGTATATTTATGGGAGACTTCAATACTTGCCTCTTAAAGAAAGATAGTCGTTCCAAAAAATTTTTAACTTTAGTTGACACGCATAACCTTAGTCTCCTTCCACTCGATGCCACTCACCACCTCCCGAACTGTACTCCTTCTCTCCTCGACGTAATCATTACCTCCTCTCCCGATCTGGTGTGCAAACACGGACAACTCCCTGCTGACATATTTTCCCACCACCATCTCCTATATTTATCATATAATATCCGTCCACCAAAAGATAAGCCCAAAACTATCTTGCGGCGCAATTTTAACAGTATAGATAACAATGCGCTCCAAAACGATGCCCGTAAGATTAATTGGTCTCCTCTCCTAACTTCCACGTCTCTAGACGAAAAGGTCTCCTATTTTAACACCTGCTTAACGAATCTTTACGATGTGCATGCACCGTTTAGAAGAATAAAAGTGAAGCATCTTCCTGCGCCCTGGCTTACGGAAGAATTGAAAACTTTATTGAAGGCCAAAGCTCGTGCCAAGGCCAAATTTAAGCGTGTGAAATCTGATGCGAGTCGAGAGAAATATCACAAGATAAGGAATCGTTGTAATACATGTTGTAGGGACGCACAAAGACGTTATTTCCATGCTTCTGTCGAGAGTGGTGATCCCCCTGTAATATGGAAATTTCTAAAAACCTTAGGCATTGGTAAGCAACGCAATGTGTCAAATACTGCCAACATAAATCTTGAACTGCTGAATCAGTATTTTTCCAATCCACATTGTGTATTTAATAATATAAATAAGCAAATGACATTAAAATCGGTTTCAGAAACACCAGCACTGGATTTCCCCCCCTTTGTGTTTAAGCAGTTTGCCGAGTGTGATGTTAGACGCAGCATATTGTCCATTGCGTCGAATGCGGTTGGTTGTGACGGTATTGGTCGTAAAATGATCCTTCCTATCCTAGACCTCGTAATTCCTGCCATAACAAACATCCTTAACTTTTCTTTATCCTCAAGTACATTTCCTAAGTCTTGGAAAGATTCCCATGTTATACCTTTGCCCAAGAAAATTAATCCATCCTCCTATTCTGACTACCGTCCTATATCTATCCTGACATTTCTTTCAAAAATCCTTGAAAGATTAGTGCACGAACAACTGCAACGGTTCCTCAACCTGCACAATCTTCTTAATCCTCTCCAATCCGGTTTCCGCTCCGGTCATAGTACGACCACTGCACTAGTCAAGATTACCGACGACATTCGATACGGGATGGACAATAAGAAGCTCACTGTCTTAACATTACTAGATTTCAGTAATGCTTTTAACACTGTGGACCATGATGTGCTTCTAAGTCTACTGCGCTGCCTCAACATATCGACTCCTGTAGTTGACTGGTTCTCCAGTTATTTACACGGGCGACGTCAGCGAATATGCATAGATGAGGTTGTATCATCGTGGTGTGATGTCAGTGCTGGTGTTCCTCAAGGCGGGGTCTTGTCCCCCTTACTATTTTCCATTTTCATTAACACTATTTCAAGTAAACTCTCATGCGACTACCACATGTATGCCGACGATCTCCAAGTCTACACCCAATCAACCCTTGACGATTTACACCAGGCTATCAATTCAACTAACAAGGATTTGCATAGCATTTTAACTTGGAGCTCGGCATATGGCCTGAAAGTAAATCCGTTAAAAACTCAGGTTATAATTATTGGTAGTCCTTCTTTAATTGCAAGGGTTAATTGGGTGAACCTCCCGCCTATTATCGTTGACGGTATCGCAATTCCCTATAGCGAAACTGTAAGGAACCTTGGGGTATACTTCGATAATACTCTATCCTGGAGGCATCACATCAAACAGGTAAGTAAGAAAGTTTATGCCACAGTTGCTTCTTTGCGACGCTTACAAAATTTCCTCCCTCTCCCAACCAAAATTCTGTTAGCACAATCCCTTCTCTTGCCCATACTCGACTACGCCGATGTAAGCTTTGTCAATATCACCGTGGACCAATTAAACAAGCTTGATCGTCTACAAAATCTTTGTATACGATTCATATTTGGTCTACGGAAATACGACCACATATCTGAGTTTCGGTCTAAACTCAAATGGCTACCGATCCGATTTCGCCGGGATGCACACGTGCTGCATCTTCTTTACCAGGTTCTGTTTTGTCCAAAAATGCCGGAATATCTTAAAGAAAAATTTGTGTTTAGAGGCAACAACGATGTACTTGTTCGGTCTACCGAAATGCTTCGACTACGAATGCCACCACATCTCACAAGCTTCTACGATAATTCGTTTACCGTTCAGGCAATCAAATTGTGGAATGCTTTACCTGGACCTATAAAGAATGCACAGTCCTTAAATAGTTTTAAAGTAATGTTACGCAATTATCACCTTTCTTGCTGTACTTAATATTATATACTCCGTTATGTTTACTATTATGTATTTTTTTTTTCTTTTATTCGATTGTAAATATATATGTATTTAATGTATGTATTATATTGTATTTATTTATTATGTATATTTTATATTATTGTGTCTGTGTTATACCTATATTATGTTAATACTTATATTATATATTTTTGCTAATTGCTCTGCCCTACTCCTTTCCTTTAATTTAATTTCTCTCCGTACGTCTGGTTGTCTGGAAGAAATCGCTGCATAGCGATAAGACCGCCAATTGTTTGTATGTATTCCTAGGTTAAGTTTTATTGTAACTTTCAATAGCAAGCAATAAAGAATTAATAAATAAATAAATAAATAAAAATATTTTGTGTTTCCCTTGGACTTTAACTTATCGAGGTTCTACTGTAGTATATAAACAGAATTTAAATAAAATCTTTTAAATTTTTTTCTCTTTTTATTTTCAAACCTACTTTTGTAGTAAAATGTTAGCATCGCTTGTGCCATCTTTATTTTTCTTACGTTGTGTATTAAACACATTACATATAAAAATATTTAAATAAGTACCTAGTAATTACTTATTTAAATATTTTCACAGATAATAAATATAATAAAGATAGTACACGGATAAAAATTTATCCCTTTGCTCATATTATAATGGTTTTAGCTTACTCGTGTTTGATGTATAGAAATCTCCAGGTCATAAAAGTCTTCAATACAATATATTTAGTGATCCTTGAGCCATCAAATAGACCTAAGACCGATATACTTCTAATTCAAGTGGGCTTGTTGACATTAAATAGGTATTTATTGTAATAAAACAATTGACTATTTGTAATATATATAAACTAAGACACTGACATGTATTCATTTTCATACATATAATTCGAACTTCGTAGATTAGGAAGCATTAGCGAATGGATAAACATTTTAATAAACAAAAATACTGTGTATTACTTTAAGATTATACTAAAAATCACACAGAGTATGATCACAGTAAATAGAATACGAACAATACAAAAACTTCCTTAAAAATGTTACGACAGAAAATTTATTTCAACAAGGTAATTTTAACAAAAACACTTAGTTGCCTTACTGTTTGTGTTCTATTTACTGTGGTACGATCGTTATTCATCATAATAGATACCGATATTTTCTACTATATTAATTAAAAAAAATTGCATTTACTTTGCGAATTTTCATCAAAACATAAAAACGTTCTCCTAACCTTTCACATCTTATCGTATATAAATCTCGTGTCACAATGTTTGTCCTCAATGGACTCCCAAACCATAAAATTCGCACACCATGTGCAGTTCGATCCAACTTGAGAGATAGGATAGTTTAAACATGTAGGTACCACGGCAGAAGCCGGGGCGGACCGCTAGTAGTATATAAAAAGAGAATAAGCAGAAGAAAAAATATCATAGTAGGATCAGTTTTTCCACCGCCTTACTTTTCTAACTTTAATCGTGATTCCAAACACGGACCTACCATTAGGATCTTAGTAACAATAGTGTGTACAATTGTTTCATGGTAATAGGAATAGTGTTTGTCTAAACGGAATAATAATAGTGCACTGAAATAGTCATAACGCTGCTAAGTATTTGGAAACATACGGGGGTTTGCTGCGAGCGGTGTTGACTTGAAAATATGATATTACTACATATTTCTTATTTTATTAGCTAATCAAATATTTTTATGTATGGGAAATAGATTGGACCTCGTGCGTTTATAAAATGATGATGCTTACAAAATAAATTCCTAAGAAATAGTTCGCAGCTGATTTTAAAACGCCTGCAGAAATTAAGCATATAAAAATTATAAACATAATGAATAACTCAATAAAAGTACATTTTTTATTCTATTTAAAATACTCTATTATATTCTATTAAAAATACTATATTTGAATTATTTGATACTTACAATATCGTTTAAACTAAAAATCGTATCAGTGTATTAATCTAAAAATCGTATTTGACGTTCACTGTTTACGTAACACTTTACTGTAATTTTCTTTCTTTCATAAAAAATACTTACCGTGTTGTAGATTTGAAGTGATTGGAAAATTAGTTTTGTCTTGTTCAAAAGTTTTATTCATCAAAATTTATTTAGTTTTATTATCAACCAAAACGCCGCGTTTATTTCCACGACTTAGCGCTGTATATTCCGTAAGTAGCTGTGCAAATTGCAAGCGCTGTAAACGCTGTAACTGTTAGACGCCTACGCTTTGTAGCGCTTTACGCGACACGTAACGTTAGCGTTAATATGAATTTGCTCTAGCCCCTAACAACTACTGCAGAGGGTGGATATCGTTTTTGGTAATTAAATGTATTGATAATGAGTATATTGTGAATTTAGGGCCGATTTTTCAATGCTTGGATAAAACTTATCCGTCCAATAAAATATTACACGATAATATTAAAATGTCACGTAAACTGTCAAATACGGGCAATTAGAATACGTTTTTAAAATGGTAGTTTTATACATTATTCGACGAATAAGTTTTAACCAAGGATTGAAAAATCAGCCCTTAATAAAATAAATGTATATGAGGATTATTAAAATAAATAGGTAAACGTAAAACTCAGTTATAAACTGCATTGGTCCTGAAATATCAATAGAAAGGTGCTGGGAAGATTAACTTACCACGCTGGTTAGTAAATTCGTTGGTGTTACACATAATTTTAATTATTTGGTTCTTGGAAAACGAATTGACACGAAATTCAACTTGCTCATCATCATCAGCCCATATAGGTATACGTTCCCACTGCTGGGACACTGGCCTCCTATGAAGGTATAGGCCATAATCCACTACGCTGGCTCAGTGCAGGTTGGCGGATGACACATGTAGTCGAACTTTTGATTTTTCGACATGTTGGTTTCCTCACAATGTTTTCCTTCACCGTTCGAGCAGTGGTGATGTTACGACATGCGTAGATAAATTGAAAAATCAATTTATTGGCTGCGCTCTCGAACCCCGGTCTTATTAATTCGAAGTCGAAGGTCTCCCCACTGAGCCACCACTGCTCTTAACTCAACTTGCTCATCAAAAGCCTATTGGACGTATATTGGTACATTCTAAATGGTTCGGTTAACAATAATGGCAGATAATGGCACGAGGTATAATGTAAACTGTAGGTTTTAAAATTATAATCTTAAAAAAAAATAAAAAAAAAAATAATCTTACTGTGACATACATGCTTATACATTCTAAAGTATTTTCATTTTTTTATTTGCATATATCCCAGTATCTCCAAAATCAAAGGCACCCTACATGTAATGATGTTAAGGGGCCATGCTACGAAATGTATGTTTCTAAATCATGGTTTTTGGATAGAAATCATCATATTTAAAATCCTAAAAAAATATATAGCACAGATAAACGTTTGATCTAGTGACTTTTTTGGATAAAAACACAATATTAAACATTTGACTCGATCAAAAAAAAATCAGAAGTAACATCGATTTTAAAAGCATAATCAGTTTTAAGAGAATTAGGGGAACGCTATGTTTATGAAAATTTGACATTTCATTTACTAATCAGGTTTTACAGGGAAATTTTTGGATAGATTTTTAATTTAGCCCTTATTTTTTTCTATATAAAATATAATACGTAAAATGCGACTCGCGCGCACCACGTCAGTGCAGCCAGAGTCCAGCCGGACGTTATCGAGGGAGGACCTGTGCTAGTTTTGCTCCCGACCACGTTGCAGTCGCCGCTCGCGTATTAGAACCGAGCGGCGAGTAAAACGGCGAGCATGTCACGGTATAAATAAATCAGTAGTTTGATTTTGTTAGTTATCCTAGGATTATTGTTGTAAATATAAATTAACTTCTTATTCTATACTATTAAACGAACAATATTTGCATATTAATATATTTGTTTGTAAATACAGTGTGAAAATTTTCGATGGGCCCTGGGTGAAAGTACTAGAAATACTGGAGATAGCAAATTTCCTTTATTTTTAAAAAGAAATAGAACTGCATTCAAAGATTTTCAAAAATTCATTTTCTTCGACCGGGAATCGAAAGAACTATTAAAACCGCATCAAAATCCGTTACGTAGTTTCAAAGATTTAAGCGTACAAAGGGACATAGGGACAGTGAAAGCGACTTTGTTTTATACTATGTAGTGATTTAAAATTATGTTTTAAAAATTACCTTGCCTGAGATCCTCTTTTTTATGGGTTGTTGAATAGGAATAGCGGCAAAGTTTTGAAGTACTAGTAGAAAGACTATTATGATGTTGGTTGATCTGTATTCAATGAGTATGACAAATATTATTTTTATGAAACAACAATCCAAGATGGCGCCGACGAAAATTTGACTTTTTTCGTGATGGGTGTCATTTTCATGGTTTTTGGGGTAGCAATTAACGAATATGAGGTCAAAACTATAATCCAAGATGGCGCCGACGAAAATTTTACATCTTTTCGTCATGGGTGTCATTTTCATGGTTTTTGGGGTAGCTATTAACCAATATGAGGTCAAAACTAAAATCCAAGATGGCGCCGACGAAAATTTTACATCTTTTCGTCATGGGTGTCATTTTCATGGTTCTTGGGGTAGCAATTAACGAATATGAGGTCAAAACTATAATCCAAGATGGCGCCGACGAAAATTTTACATCTTTTCGTCATGGGTGTCATTTTCATGGTTTTTGGGGTAGCTATTAACCAATATGAGGTCAAAACTAAAATCCAAGATGGCGCCGACGAAAATTTTACATCTTTTCGTCATGGGTGTCATTTTCATGGGTTTTGGGGTAGCTATTAACCAATATGAGGTCAAAACTAAAATTCAAGATGGCGCGGACGAAAACTTTACATCTTTTCGTCACGGGTGTCATTTTCAAGGTTTCTGAATTCTGCTCGAAAAATATGTAAACGGTTGTAAGAAAAATATACCAAATTATCGACGGTAACATTGGGGATTTGTAAATAGCTGTCTCAAAAACCTTGAAAATGAAACTCATGCCGTAAAGATGTAAAATTTTCGTCGACACCATCTTGGATTTTAGTTTTGACCTCATATTGGTTAATAGCTACCCCAAAAACCATGAAAATGACACCCGTGACGAAATTTTGTCAAATTTTCGTCGGCGCCATTTTGGATTTTAGATTTGACCTCATATTGATTAATAGCTACTCCAACTCTTTGAAAATGACACCCATGACGAAAACATTTCAAATTTTCGTCGGCGCCATCTTGGATTTTAGTTTTGACCTCATATTGGTTAATCGCTACCCCAAAAACCACCCACATTTGCTACTTAGGAAAAGTTCAGATTTAAAGATATCATAGGTAATGTGACGAATATAATTTATTTCATTCCGACCGTTTCTCGGAATAACATACATTTACTAAGAAGGGTTTAATATATTGCCGGTAACATAATATTATGATGTATGATAATAATTAATAATTCATAAAAAAGTATTTTATACATTTCTTAAAAAGCTTCGATATTGTGTACAATAATACAAATCATTAATTGATTATTATTCAAATTGTTGTAAAATAGTCACACTTTTTTAAGTTGGTTGAATACACTAACTTACTTATTACATACTTATATTCAATTATTATTTTGCCTTTTTTATTTGTTTTACTTTTAATTATTATTACCAATATTTTCAGAAGAAAATAAATTAATGTATCCAGAACGAGAGTTTCATTTTAAACTTTAAATGTATGTATAAAATAGACCAAAAAATTTTTACGAGAAATTAACAATAAATTATCTTTTATATTGTTTCTATCGATTTGAATAATAAAATAAAATTTGAAAAAGGAATGTTTCCTTTCAGAAAAATTTGCTATCCCTAGTATTTCAAGTACTTTCCATTCAGGGCACATCGAAAATTTCCACACTGTATATATACAAACAAATATATAAATATGCAAATATTGCTCGTTTAATGGTATAGGATAAGTAGTAAATTTATTTATCAACAACATTCCTACGATAGCAAATAAAATCGAACTACTGATTTATTTATACTGTGGCATAATCGCCCGCCTTCATAGGTCACCGGAGTTCATGCCGCGCCGGCTCCTGCGCAACGCGGGCGCGAGCCATCTCAGTGCCCAAAAATGCCTAAACTTTCAGTATAAAGGGCTCTTAATGATGGAAGCGTTATGCTTATTAGAGCTATCCTATGCACTAGTCGCATTCCGAACGATGGTTGATAAGAACTGATAAGGGACGCACTTAATATTGTTATTGCAATACACACGACACGATATCGTGTCGTATCGGATGACCATACAATTTTAAGTGTTGCTAGGATATTACGTTTGAGTTGCTAGATCTGAAAAATATGCTTTTTTCGATATTGATATATTTAAGACCTTTGCCAGATACATAATAAATATACAAATAACCAATGTTGATTCCATGGCTTTCCTTGTTTGCAAAGTATACTGTAATGATGATTATGTCGAAGTAAATTTACTCTCCCGCTTTTTATTCCTTCAAGAAAAGATAAGTTTTCAAGAAAAACGTAGCTGTAGTATAAAAACATACATATATCTTAATATTATAAATGCGAAAGTAACTGTCTGTCTGTCTGTTACTCAATCACGCCTAAACTACTGACCCAGTTTTCATGAAATTTGGTATGGAGATATTTTGATACCCGAGAAAGGAATTAGGCTACTTTTTATCCCGGGAAAATGACGCAATCCTGGAAATCCCACGGGAACGGGAAGTATGCGGGTTTTTCTTTGACTGCGCGGGCGAAGCCGCGGGCCGAAACCTAGTATGATATATATTCCGAACACTTAAATACATACAATAATACTAATCACTGCATAAACATAAAGATAATTTCAATCCAACAATCCTACAGTCTTCATTTAACTGATGGACAGGATTTTCTGTTCGGCGCGTCTGTTTTTTGGCTTCCTGTGACATTTAAAGTAATTATCAAAGTAAATCCCACGGTAATCCATCAATCAAAGCATTAAATACAGTTTTAAAAGCGAAACAACTTTTTTCCAATCCATCAATCCAAGAAATTTTGTTACGCACACATACACAATGTTAGAAATAATATACGTACACACAAGCGTACGATATGTTAATAATTTCGTTCTGAGTATTTCTGGACACTTCCTTATATTTTCTTGTTATAAATGATTGTTTTGGTTCACGTACAATGTTTAGTATCATATTTAGATATTTAGTGGTCCGCCCCGGCTTCGGCCGTGGTACATTTTTCGGAATAAAAGGTAGCCTATGTCCTTTCTCGGGTATCAAAATATCTCCATACCAAATTTCTTGCAAATTGGTTCAGTAGTTTAGGCGTGATTGAGTAACAGACAGACAGACAGAGTTACTTTCGCATTTATAATATTAGTATGGATTCACATACTACAGAATAAATGCAGTGATTGCTAACCTTATTAATTATTATACTTATTTCTATATACAAAGCGAAATTAAAAAAAAAATTGTTTTTATTTTTATTCGATAAATGTAATTTTGTAACATCTATATAATAAGTGAGATCATATTATATTACAACCACAATTACTCACGATACTAATTGTTTTATTTGCATTATAAAAAAAGTTTGAATATCGGAGAATCACAGATTACTAAATAGTTGCGTAGTATCGTATTAGTTTTCCCTCTACTATGAATGTTAACCTTTCATGTATTTAGGTATACATATATAACACTAGCTGTGCCCCGCGGTTTTACCCGCATTGCTTCGCTACTGTTGGTCTTAGCGTGGCCGTGGTGATATGTAGCCTATTAGCCTTCCTCGATAAATGGGCTATCAAAAACCGATTTTTTTCAAATCTGACCAGTAATTCCTGAGATTAGCGCGTTCAACCTACAAACAAACAAACTCTTCCGCTTTATAATATTAGTATAGATTATCTGCCATTTTTCAATTAATGAGTCTCTATCTTTTAACCGACTTCTCTAAAAAAACGAATAAAGTTCCATATGAATTCGTACTACAGTCTACAAGGTAAGGAAAATTGTGATTCAGCGCGTTCCCACAGCTTCCTTCCGCATTGCAAGGCATTTGGAATGCAAAATGGTGTTATTGTTTGTAAACGTTAGCATAATCTGTGTTTATTTCCGAATTTATGATAATACAAGCTGTGCACGCGGTTTTATTCGCGTAAAATATTTCACACATGCTCTTACATACTTTTTCAATACTTTGGAGGTAACGTTTGATAAAAGTAGCCTATGTTTTCTGTAGAGTAGTCGGGGTCGTCAATATAGAGTAGCGCTTCTGCCCCAAGGTCTTAAAATAATAATAGCCCTTTTCTTCAATACTTTTTAATATTTTTCACAACATTTGTTACTTAGGCTAACCGATAAGCACTTCTGACTCTAATATATTTTTATAAAAGTAAAAAGCGTCGGGGAAACAATGTGGACACATAGATATACAAAAAGCTTTGATCAGCGAATTGCATGTGTGTGTCCAATTGCATATATGTGTCCAATTGCACATTTACCATCGGAACAATTTTGAGCTGCATATTTGACCTTTGATTTATATAGTACTAGCGGTCCGCCCCGGCTTCGCCCGTGGTATATAATTCGCAATAAAAAGTAGCCTATGTCCTTTCTCGGGTATCAAAATATCTCCATACCAAATTTCATGCTAATTGGTTCAGTAGTTTAGGCGTGATTGAGTAACAGACAGACAGACAGAGTTACTTTCGCATTTATAATATTGGTATGGATAATAGATTCATTTAAAAATATTATTTTTTAAGTATTTTTTTATTTTTTAGAATATGTTGGGAAATAATCGAATACTGAAAGAATCATTATAGAGGCTTACTAAGGAAATGGCGTCGTGTATAATATCATAATCTTATAGTATCATGGACCTAATTATTAATTTACGTGTTTTTTACCCGAATGTGACATAAAAAGAGCTGTGTTTTTAGCCTTCTGAATTTTAGTATAAGAAGTATGGATTTGAAAAGGGAAACAAGGAACATATTTATTCTCTAAACATGTCTCTAAAATTTTGTTATGTTTCTGCGAAGAATAAGAAGATAGCAGAAGACGGTGAAAATTTCAAGATTTTATTTTTACTATGCGGGTAAAGCTGCGGTCTTCAGCTAGTTTATAGTTTTTGATAATTCGGCCTCAATTTACTTCCGCGCCATCAAACACACAGCCACTGGGTTCCGTATCACGTTGTGCATTTTAAACAGACGGACAAAGGCGCTGATTATTGTAAGCAATTGCGAATTAATATATCTACCTTTATGTTTAATGAGTAATTGTTTTGTTGACGCGTGATGCTTTCTGATTTTGTTTTATTGAACACTAGCTTTCCGCCCGCGGCTTCGCCCACATATTCAAAGAAAAACCCGTATATCTCCCGTTCCCGTGGAATTTCCGGGACATAACCCTATGCGTTAATCCAAGTTACCCTCTACATGTTTGCTAAATTTCATTGTAATCGGTTTTGTAGTATTTGCGTGAAAGAGTAACAAACACACACATACACATCCATCCTCACAAACTTTCACATTTATAATATTAGTAGGATATGATATTGTTTATCACTACATAGTATAAAACAAAGTCGCTTTCTCTGTCCCTATGTCCCTTTAAAACTACGCAACGGATTTGGATGCGGTTTTTTTTAATAGATAGAGTGATTCAAGAGGAAGGTTTTAGTATATAATTTATTAGGTTTTAGACAAAGCGGGCGAAGCCGCGGGCGGTAAGCTAGTGCTTATATAAATTAAGTTGTATGGTAAAGGTCGAGTTTTGGTAGAGTGGGAGTATGAAATAAGAGGACCTAGCAGGTAGATGAATAGAAAATGCCATAGTCTTGACTGTGCATTATGAACGATCTCGAAGAGAAAGCAATCAAGGAAGACACACACATATAAGGAGTAAAAGGAAAATATTAAAACGATATAAGAATTGGTCTACATTTATTTTTTAACTGTGTCTTTTTTGTATGATAAAAACCTATGAGTAAATTAATTAATGCTTATGTTTTGAAAGTAAGTACAAAAAAAAGCTGACGGGCAATTAATGTACCACCTCGCGCCAGAGTGGTCAGTTAAGAGCTGTTTAATCAAGTATGTAAATGTGTACAACCGCTAGTAATTATAAAAACACATTTCTGCGGTGTTTATTATTTATTTTATATCCAGGTAAGAATTGTGAAATGTGTTCTAACTGACCATACGATTTTTCAACCGACTTCTAAAAAAAGAGGTTCTCAATTCGACTGTGTGTCTTTTGGGATTGATGCCTCAGAACTTTTGACTCAGAAATTTTAACACTTTTTTAATTTGATATTTAGTATTTTATGGCATTCGAATGCTTATAAATATATTTTTTTAAAGAATAGAAAAAATCGACGACGAGGATGGATTCGAACCCGAGTCTTTCGCCACAGAATGGTTGAAGATGCTGGTTGCGAATCCCGCCTCGTGATCAAATTTTTTTCTATTCTTCAAAAATTGATAAACTTTTTTATCTGAAGAATACTGCCTATCGGTTGGATTTATTTAAATTCTGTCCAGTTCTGACCACTTGGCAGCTTTCATTTTTTTTGTTAAAAAAATAATCACAATATTGTATGCAGTAAAATAGTGTTTATCTCCAGGCAAGAATTGGATGCAATGTTTCCGTGTTGCGTCCGTGTGTTGGCTGCTAATGCGGCCAGAGACCTGCGAGTGTAGTCTGTGACGAAAAATGTGGCGTCCAAACTGACCATACGATTTTAACCGACTTCTAAAAATGAGGTTCTTAAAATGACTGATTTTTTTGGGTTTTTTGTCTGCGCGGTTGTTTGTTGCCTACGTTATTTAAAACAAACATACTGACTATAACAACAAAAAAAGTCGATACTTTTTTGACATGGTACGCTGGCTAGAGAGCTAGGCGAGCGTCACGAAAAATCCTCGATTAAATATTAAATAAGAAGCAAATGCACTATTTCCCTAAACAATTGGACATTAACTATAATTTTGTATGATTCAGTTAGATGGCGCGAATGCATTGAACCAAATGAAACCTTTGTGAAGCGGTTCGTTTGAATTCGTTACGGATTCAAATTTAACAATACTGATTTGTCTGATTCAATTGAAAAAGGCTTTGAAATGTGCGATGGTAACTGATTGAATAGTTGTTCGTTTTGTATGTATGGTTCCCTGTTACGTGTGAATTACTGGGTCGACTTTATGATTGAAAAAAAAGTTTAAAGTCGGGTAAGAATAATTATAAAATCAAGAAAGAAGAATATAAGAAGCAGAAGAAAATTCATATTTCATTTGATGCCTACAGACAGCATTTGAGCTAAAAACTATCAACTCTGGTACCAATCTGATACTATGCCCTAAACCCCATACGTTTGCCCTAAACCCCACTGAAGGGGACTCGGAACTTCACTCACACATTCATTAGTGCACTACTAACACTATTGAGGAAAGAATAAAACAAAATAATCGTAATTTTTGAACGCCATTTTCATTGGCACGGCCAGCAATGTCAACTAGACGTGTTTGTAATACTAATGTCTAAGTCCCTTTTGAATCATTATGATCTACCCGAGACATAGAGCACAGTAGCAATAGGGCCGGCGCGCGCGCAGGTGCATCGCACATACATACAAAATTACAGTACGTATTATTTTTTTCATGTACAGTGAGATAGATAAGTGTTTATTTTAATTTATGTGATCTTTGTTAAGTTTTGTGAGTTAAAGTTCTTTGGCTAGATAATTAATACTTTGTATTTTTTCCAATATTTTTACCTCTTGATGGACTTGCATTTTAGAGATTTAGATATAAAAAAACTCAAAATATGACCGGTTTTGCAAGACGTTCCGAAACCGGCCGCGGCAGTAGTTTTTTAAATATAAATTAAATTTAATGAGTGAATGTAGCCTTGACACTGAAGATATTTTATATATTATATAGCTTTTGAAATACCAAAATGTATTAAAAACCAAATGAAAACCACTAAATATTATAAGCTTATAAGATAAACAAAAACAAAGTACACGTAGGATTTGCGTTGGTATTTTTTTAACAAAGACAAAAATGTACAATCGTTACGAAAAGTTTTGTATCAGAGAAACATACTCTGGTAATAATTTTGAAAAAGAAAAGTTATAAATTTTTTGTTAACATCCGTCTGGAGATTCGAAGTTTGTTGCCGTGTACCGAAGAAAATGTTACGTTTTGCTTAAATAAACAATTACGTTTTATATATCTAATCCAGTATTTACTTTATCTGTGTTGCGCATGTATTATTAAAACCTAATTAGTTTTTACTTCAATTATTTTTTAATAACCACGCGATACTAAATGTATGAAGACAAAACTATTCTTAATGTTTTTGTGCCTCTAAATCAGTATAAAACAAAGTCGCTTTCTCTGTCCCTATGTCCCTTTGTATGTCTAAATCTTTTACTCCGCAATGGATTTTGATGCGGTTTTTTAAGAGATTGATTCAAGAGGAAGGTATATTATAATTTATTAGATTTTAGACAAAGCGGGCGTAGCCGCGGGCGGTAAGCTTGTTGTTTGTTATTATCACCAAGATATTATAAATCATACAAACCACGATTCTCCCTACAAGTGTAAATCAAACAACTCGATAATAAAATTAAATTAAATATTAACGACTTTTCCAAGTGACTGTACTGATTAATTTATTCAGTTCTAGTTTTGAATGAATTTGGAGCGATGAATGTGATTAACCGACTTATTTGAACTGTTATTGTGTTTTACGAGGATTCGTTTCGTATTATATCGTTATAACTGGTTTTTATTTCCGACATTGCTTGTAGATTTTTTTTAATATGTTTATTATTCGCTTTGTTCGTAATATTATAGTTTTTGTTCAAAGAAATAACTTAAAAACAATGTCTATTAGGGGATTAATAATCGAATATCGAGCCAATAAAACGTTGTTCATCAGAGATTTTTTATTGCATAAAATTATGTATATAGAATTTCTAATTTCTATTCTTTTCTTATTTCGAAATAATTAATTTTTACTTTTTTATAGTTAATAATAAATGGCTTGAACTCTATTTTTATCTTATGTTATAAATGACTTATGAGAAACTACTGTTCCCTAAAAATTCAGTAAAGGATTTGGCTTATTACTTCATTTTATAACTGTTAACAACCGTTATGTGTCCCTTGCTTTATGAAAGCAATTGTGATGCAATTTATTAGAAATTGCACCTTAATTCAATAGGATAAGGAAGATATTGGACTATTAAGGAATTTGTTAAGTCAATGATCTTATATAAACAACGATGAACCCGTTTGCATGTAACAAATGCAATGAATTTGCAATGTTATTTGTTTGTTGTTTTCTTCATATTTTTTTATTTTCAATTCGGCGCGTGATTTTTCTTTAGACAATGATAATTAATGTTTTGATACTTTTTTATGATGTATCGTAAATACGCACACGTAATAATTGAATGTTTACATTTGAAAACAAGGTTTATCATAAATAATAATAGTATTTAAATAAATTGTGTTGCTCATAATCAATTAAATGAAAATGGTTAAATATGGCTAAATTATAAAATTACTATTTTAATTACTATCTACAAATATTTCGAACACTCTCCTTGGTATGCAGCGCGTGAGCTTAGAACCGAAGATCCTGGGTTCGATTCCTGGTGGGGATGAGCAAAAAAATGTCACAGTTTTAAATGGTGGGAATTCACAAATTAAAATTATATAATTACTAGCAGTCCGCCCCGGCTTCGCCCGTGGTACATATTTACGTTTTCTCTACGTAAGAACCATCCTCGTACTTCAAGGAATATAATAAAAAAAGAATTATCGAAATCGGTTCAGCCGTTCTCGAGTTATGCGCTTACCAACACATTTTGCGATTCATTTTTATATATAAGAAGAAGAAAGAAGATAAGAAGATTATCTTAAGCACTAAGTAGTGTTCGTATAGAATATATTATCTGTATTAGTAACATGGTTTCTATGGCAACCACGTGCAAAAAGTCAATAATTATATTGTAATTGTGACATTTCACGATCCATCTGTTCACATCTTGTTCGTTAGATAAGATTTTGTTTCTTTAATAAATTGCTTTTAAACCGGCGATTTAAGATACAACGGAATTTCGCAAATTCGTTTATTTATACGAAAAATACCTTATTTTATTGACTAATTAATAATAATTATTGTGCTGACAAATAGGTAATCCATACTTCCATACTAATATGTATTATAAATGCGAAAGTAACTCTGTCTGTCTGTCTGTTACTCAATCACGCCTTAACTACTGAACCAATTTGCATGAAATTAAAGAGATATTTTGATACCCGAGAAAGGACATAGGCTACTTTTTACCCCGGGACATAGGATAGGTTTTATCCCGGAAATTCCACGGGAACGGGAACTATGCAGGTTTTTCTTTGACTGCGCGGGCGAAGCCGCGAGCGGAAAGCTAGTATATTATGAAAGAATAAACGAATCATAATCTGTTTACAACGAATCAAAAAATAAATTTAGTTCCTCCTTGTATAAGCAAACTCTTATAAATTATTAAGTACGGTTAAATCAATGGAAACACACGTGGCAATAAATGTAGGTTTATATGTTAAGGTTCTATGACACAATTGTATTTGAGTTATGATTATTATATTGAATCCGTATTTAACATTTGTTTATGCTTTTGTTTATATCAACGAATCGTCTGTACAACGGTGCATTTAGACCAAACGAACATAGAGCTAGAGCAAGAGCATTCTTTCATCTTTTAGTGTAAATGAAAACTCGTATTCAGTGTTGTTCAGTATTAGAATATTGCATAGAATCTTTTCGAACGCACTAAGAACAACGAAAGAATGTTCTACGCCTGTTTACCCTAAAATAATGTGACATATAGTGGGGTTCGAATGGGCATTCGCGTTTGGTCTTAATGTATCGCTATGGGAAATAGATCTTTGAAGCCAATGATATTTTAATAAAAATAGTAAAAAAAGTGTAGATAGGTTATTAGCGCTCCGGAAGTGGCCCGTCAAGATATATTATGTCTAACTAGCTTTTCGCCCGCAGATTCGCCTGCGTTGTCAAAGGAAAACCCGCATAGTTCCCGTTCCAGTCGGATTTTCGGGAAAAATATCCTATGTATTAATCCAAGTTACCTTCTATGTGTGTGCCAATTTTCATGAAAATTGGTTCAGCAATTTTTGCGTGCTGGAGTAACAAACAAACAAGCACACAAACTTTCACATTTATTGCGTGGGCTTAAAATCATGATAAAAAATAACTAGATTAGAAATTCCATTCTATATCCAGTATCCTTATTGAAATTAGCTAAAACTCAATAATTAGATTAAACTAAATAACAGTGAAAAAAACCTTTTTTTTCACTTAAATAAAGTCTGTTAAAAGCTAAGCCGCGTCAAATACAGGCCAATACTAAGTACAGGTGCAATATAATTGAAGTTATATCTAAAATGGCTCAAAATCTTTGCCTTGTAAGGCCTTAAATATGATTTTAAGACCCGTATTCATGATGGAAGAATGGTAAAAATTACAAGGCTACGGTTTTATCAATGAAAAAATTGATATGATTGACGTGAATACGGGTTATTGTGTTTTAAATTCATATTTTAATTATTAGTTAATCCTGTTTATTAGTGACTTTTTGTTGGAATTGTTTTAAATTGTTTACTATAATATGCTATTACTATAAGAAAAATAATTAGATTGAAAGTATGAGCATGAGCCTAATCTTAATATTTATAAATCGTATGTCCTTTTTAGATTTTATTCTTGTTCCCCATTCGCAACTCTACGCTATCCCAGATAGACGACACTACACTATCGAGATATAACACAGAATTTTGAATCTCTCTATAATTAACAATTTTATAAATATATTTTCTTTTCAACAACATCTCTTATAATATTATGTAGAGTCAATGTTGTCAGCATCTTTTCAACCAATTATAATAATCTTTAATTATAATATTATATTAATCTTTTCTTTCCGATATCAAACAATTAGAAAGTAAAAGAGACAGAGAACATAGTTGATTCTACAGACACTACTTTCTGTACCGATGGTCTTAAAGATACCTTGCTACATGACGAATCCAAAGCGCTTGTTACAGAACTTTGATTGAATAAATCCTTCAGTTTTTTAAAAATACGATTTATTGTAAGAGCCACATACATCAGGGCAATATTAAAAAAAGACAGGACATTTCATTTGGTCGCCTAGTTGTTGTGTGCGGGTTCGCCCACGTTTTCAGATAAAAGCCCGCGTAATTCTAGTTATTGTGGGATTTCCGGGATGAAAAGTAGCCTATGTTGTATTTTGGGTCTTCAGCTACCTACATACCAAATTTCATTGCAATCGATTCAGTAGTATTTGCATGAAAGAGTAACAAACATCCACACAAACTTTCGGATTTATAATATTAGTAGGGTTTTAATTTTTATAAACAAAAGGTCTCATCCTCGACATTCTGCGATTGTCGTGTTGTCTGTATATTATCGGAGACAGACCAACGTTAAATTGTTTTGTATATTGTTATTTCAACCGGATTTCAAATGCCTTGATTGGATTTTAATTGGGTACTATTCATAATTGAGATGCGTTTTGACCTTTCTCAATATTATGTAGTTTATATGGAAACTGTAGGCTTTTGAGTTTAAAAAGCGAAATATCTGATTATTAGAACTCTTTTAAATAATATATTATATATTTATTTTTAAGATTTCATAATATACTTACATGTTTTCTACTTTTTTCATACGCTAATTATGAATCGATAAAAATCGGGCGATGTTATTTGCTATCATGTAGAAGTTTGAAGTTCGCAACTTTGTTGACATATACAGACAAATATGTATTTTATTGCTTATAATAAAGTACTTAAATACATACATAACTACGACAACATAATTTAATAGACAAAGCCGGTTAAATTCACTATCTTTATTTTATTTGATTAAATATTAAAAGTCCCTTATAATATTGTAAAATTCCACACAAGAAAATAATAACAATGCGACAAAAATTAGTCATTCACATAATTTCATTTTGTAAATGAACCGCAAAGCTATGCGATCGAATTTGTTACAATTAACAATAAGAATGTTTGTGTGTCACTGTTTTGCATACAATGCCTTGTGGGCGGTTTTTTCAAGTTCAGGTCAATGACCCGTTATACATAATACAGGTCAGCAATGCATTGCCTTTAGAAATCTCTAATAATTTGTAAATAAATAGAAAAAATAGATTTGTTATTTTTTTTTAATTATGCATTATGGAGGGAAGATTGGACGGTTTGTTCCTTTTTTGTTAGGATCGAAAAAAAACAATCAATTACTGAATCGATTTTAATAAGTACATACTTACATATTTCACTAGCTGTGCTCTGCGGTTTCACCCGCATCGCTCCGCTCCTGTTGGTTTTAGCGTGAGGATTTATAGCCTATAGCATCCCTCGATAAATGGACAAACTAACACCGAAATAATTTTTAAAATCGGACCAGTAGTTCCTGAGATTAGCGCGTTCAAACAAACAAACTCTTCAGCTTTATAATATTAGTATAGATAATATGTATAAGCTATTTTGGCAATTAAAATAAAGGTTACAAACGCTATATTTTTTACTAGCTTTTCTGAGTTGACATAAATTATTAAGCGCGTCACACACGGTGAAGATACTATAATATTTTATCTTAAGATACTGTAATATTTTATATCACAGTATCTTAAGGTATCCGGTATCAGCGTTCTGACCATCATTTTTCTTTTCACCCGAAATTTTCGGGTCATTTGTAACAGGATGGCGGTTCTACAGGGGTCTTAGTACGCAATGACAAAAAGAAAAATGATGGTCAGAACACTGATACCGGATACCTTAAGATACTGTGATATAAAATATTACAGTATCTTAAGATAAAATATTATAGTATCTTCACCGTGTGTGACGCGCTTAAATATAATATGCTTTTATGATAATGGTTTTCGTTATTTAATGAAACTATTACCTACAATGAGACATGTTTTTTATTAAATTTAGTATTACAAAGTAACAAACAATATTATACCTGTATTTTTTGTTTTGAACTTCTACACTTTAACGTAATTTAAAACATATCTTGATCGTTTTATAATAAAACGCACCTGCCCATACTCCACTCAAAACAGGGGTCTTTGGCATATTAAAAGAAATTTAAAAATGCATCGTTTGAACATATTGTAATTTAATATTATGGATACATGCGAAGGTTTTTGAACTCGATATCTGATTTTTGTTGCATGTTGCATTTGTTACTAAATTTTTATATATTCCTTGGGGATAATGATTAAATAAATAAATAAATATTTCAGGACAATTTTCACACACGGCACGATCTGACCCCATACTAAGCTTTCGCTTGTGTTATGGAAACCAGATGGCTGATAAACATACATATATAATTTTAAATAAATACTTATATAGATAATTAACACCCAGACACAGAGCAAACATCTATGTTCATCACACAAATATTTGCCCCGGGTGGGAATCGAACCCACGACCTCTGGCTTTGAAGGCAGGGCCACTACCAACCAAACCAACCGGTCAGTCAAAAAATTAATGTATGAAATGGGATACCTTGTATTTTTGTTTTATGTGGAGTTTTTCATTTCGTTGTAATAGTTAATTTTGTTATGTCGATAGGTTTGAATAATCGATAAAGGTGTTAGGATAGATAATCGTTGATCAATTAAGTGTGAAGTCCCATGTCCCCTAGTAGGGTAAGGGGCAGATGCATTATACATCTGTTTCACTGATCGATTTTCTTTTAGGGACAAGTAGGTGATCAGCCTTCTGTATCCTGCCAGACCGAGACTTTTTTTTTTCTTCGTCTCCGCCGGGAATCGAACCCACGACCCCTCAGTGCTACGCTCACGCGTCAACCACTGTACCTACCAAGGATGCGTTCTGATAAATTAAGTAGAAGGGTCTATTTGTTTTTAAGGTAGGGTTTACAGTCGTTAAAAATTTATAATTTTCCTAATAAATACAGAAACATTAGAATTACTGATATATATTTTTTTTCAAAAAATTACTTGTATGTTTACAAATTCACTGAGCAAATGACATCAATCCAAATCATTTGGATTCATAAATTTCCTTACATTTCATACATTACTTGAAATTTGCATTTCTATTAATCGGAACTACTCATATTTCTTCAAAACAAACATTTCTTATCAAAATATTTACAACGTGACGTATTTTTCATAGTTTAGATTTGAATCATTTGGTTAATTTGAAAAACGATTAAGACATGTGACATAAAATCAATCGGAGATTATATACTTCCCCTTTATGTGGTTCCGTCCTAATTATAAAAAATGTGTGCGTGTACAAGTGTACACACGTAAGAAGTGAAACTTCTTTATGACCTTATTTTTCAAAAAATAATTTACTATATGCAATTTTACAGAAATACGTCGAATCACGCGTGGTAGGGATTAGAAAAAGATGGCGCGTAACGGAAAAATGTCACACGTAACGACAAAATGTTACACTAAATTTTTTTCCAACCCCGATAAAGAAGTTTCACTTCAAAAAGTAGAAAACAAAATTCAGGACTATATTTCATACAAAACTAGTAATAAATTTAGCTCAAATCATCCATTAAAAATTATGCAAATTAAAACAAGTGAAATGTGAATCATTAAATTCACTATAATAATTTGTTTAGATATTATTTTATTTCAAAATTACTTTACAATATTTAAAATTTTACGTCACAATTAAAAACAATGTTTTTTTAGTATAAAAAGAAAGCACGATAACTAATAAATAAGGTTTTAATGCTTTCTTTATATTTAATTTATTAATTTAAATTATTAACGTTTAATTTTGATCCATTAAGATACAGGATAGGAGCGTATTGGAAATTATTCTAAATAACGCATCGGTAATATTAAAAATGTTATTGACAAAAGGAACCCTAATTATAGTTTTTATTGATACTATTGACGATCTAATTGTTAAGTATGTCAGTCATTAAATACTTGCCCGCATGTCCTAATGTATGTAAGAATCCTTTTAAGTGTTTATTGTGATTATTATACTTTCTAAAACTAAAGTGTTATTGATATTAGTATTTCATTCATATCGTATTTAAGGGTGAGTAATCAAAAACTTAAAAATACTTAAATTTAATCTTAAAAATCTGTGTCCATACGTCGCTACGTGAAGTCTTAGAAAATCCATAAAAAATACCAACAAGGGCAACAGTAATCTTTCAAAAACATAAAAAAAGGATTACTAAGTATTAATTTATAGGTTCTTTGCTTAAATTAATATCACACATAATAAAAATTTCTGCAATAACAACTATGTAACACATAAAAAAAAATTCATATAAGCTAGACAAGTGAGTATATAATCAAAGATAAAGCCATAATTAATAATATTATTATACTGCTAGAGGTCCGCCCCGGCTTCGCCCGTGGTACATATTTCGCAATAAAAGGTAGCCTATGTCCTTTCTCGGGTATCAAAATATCTCCATACCAAATTTCATGCAAATTGGTTCAGTAGTTTAGGCGTGATTGAGTAACAGACAGACAGACAGAGTTACTTTCGCATTTATAATATTAGTATGGATTAATTTATATTGACGGCACGCTACTGTAGTTGATAAAACATAGATCTAGATAAGATTATTTTGTAGGAAATTCACTGCTTATCAAACACTTATACAAAGATAATCAATACATTTCATTGTATTGATGTTTCAGAAGAAATTTTGACACGTTTTATCTTATATATATAAAAATGAATCGCAAAATGTGTTGGTAAGCGCATAACTCTAGAACGGCTGAACCGATTTCGATAATTCTTTTTTTTATATTCCTTGAAGTACGAGGATGGTTCTTATGTAGAGAAAACGTAAATATTATGTACCACGGGCGAAGCCGGGGCGGACCGCTAGTATCCTAATAATATTAGAAACGCGATAGTTTGTAAGAATTGTACGTATGTTTGTTTATTGCTCTTCATGCGTAAAACAATGGACAGATTTTGATGATCAATGTAGGTTATGAATCAGAATAACACAAAAGCTTCTGAATTACTAATATGTCCCTTTCTGTTGTAAATGTGGTACATAATATACTTAAGGATCGTTTTTCTTTTTTTAAGAAATAAGTCTGTAGATTGGTTTCAAGTAACTATATAGTTCTATTATTTTGCCAATTCTCCTAAAGGTGCATTTACATCAAACGAGCGAATGCTCATTCGAACCCCGCTATGTCAAATTCTTATAGTGTAAACAAGCGTAGAACATTATTTCGTTGTTAGTGCGTTCGAAAAGATTCTATGCAATGTTTTAATACTGAACAACACTGAATACGATTTCGTTTACACTAAAAGAACACGAAAGAATGCTCTAGCTCTAGGCTCTAGCTCTTA
The DNA here is from genome assembly GCF_061535395.1 of Colias eurytheme. Lineage (NCBI taxonomy): Eukaryota > Metazoa > Arthropoda > Insecta > Lepidoptera > Pieridae > Colias > Colias eurytheme. The sequence continues at coordinate 1,489,355 of NC_142999.1, read as the reverse complement.
ATGTTCGTTTGGTGTAAACGCACCGTTACAGAAAGATAAATACTGATTTAAATTTTACACACAAAACTCGATACTATTATGCTCTTAGACCTATAGTTCGTTCACCTTGCTCGCCACATTTCTCAAGGGACCGACACTGTAAGGTCTAGGACTCAACACAAACTTGTTACAAAACAAATTCATGAATTATTCAATGGTTGTTAATTTCGCACTATCTATATATCTGCAGAGATAATATTTGTGTTTATTTTATGAAAGTGAATGCATTCAGAATATTCAAATGACTGTAAATGAATTGGTATGTTATTTCTATTTAAAATAAAAGTTTTTTTTAATTTTTGTCAGAAAGTACCTAAGGCATTGTATTTGCATAAATACATAATTTTATTATTAAGTAATAGGTTCCAAAATGATATATCTATACTAATATAATAAAGCTGAAGAGTTTGTTTGTTTGAACGCGCTAATCCCAGAAATCCCTACTGGTCCGATTTGAAAAAGTCTTTCGGTGTTAGATAGCCCATTTATCGAGAAAGGCTATATATCATCACGCTAAGACCAATAGGAGCGGAGCACTGCGGGTAAAACCGTGGGGCTCAGCTAGTTTTACCATAAATAAAATCGCAGATACCCTTTTTAACACCACGCTTACTTTTTTAACCGACTTCTTGAAAGGCGGAGGTTCTTTACCACCCTGTACATGTATTATTATTTATTTTTATTGGCTTGTGGGGTTAAATAAACATTATTTCTTTCAAAGATGTATTACATACAAAGTCAGTATTCATCCGAAATTTCCACGAAATTTCCATCATGATTAGTGTGCGAAGTCGGGGTATGGCACTAGTTCTAGACATAAACGGAAGCTCTAATTATGTACCAGTTACCTGATAAGATTTAGAATGCACTTAAAGTCAAGCACAATTTCTTTTACAGTTAAATAGATCGATTGTTCGGTAGATCATTGATCATAGATAAATGAGTGGATTTTTTATACCGTACATGTTAAAGGTAATTAATATTTTATAGTTTAATCAGTTTGGTTACTGTTCGTCTATGTTTGCTTATGATAAAATATTTTGTGAGACGTATTTCTTTTGTAGAAATAGATACTACAATTTAGAAAGAATAACTATTTTAAGACTTTTTAAGATGGTCTATTTAATATGCAACAAAATTATTAATATGTATAAAATGTAGATAATATTATAATAAATTTTAGTATAGCCTTTATAGGATAAATACGCAAAAATAATAAAAAGTATGTTACTTAAAGTTATCTTTTATTCCTCATATTAAAAGTAAGTGAAAATTTTACTTGGTTTTGCATTAAAACATTACGGGAGCATCAAGATGATAATACGATAGCTCGTTAATATTGATACCTTAGATTGATACGTTATTTTTATGCGTTTAAAACTTTTATGAATATTTTTGATACCAAAAATTATAACCGTTAAAGATTTTTTTTTTCATTATCATCACTTTATTATTTATATTGATTAGCTGTGCCCTATGGTTTTACCTGCATTGCTCCGCTCCTGTTGGTCTTAGTGTAATGATACATATAATTATAGCCTTCCAAGATAAATGGACTATCTAATGCCGAAATAATTATTCAAATCGCACCAGTAGTTCCTGAGATTAGCGCGATCAAACAAACAAACTCTTCAGCTTTACAATATTATTATAGATACCTATATAATATATATTTGCTCAATAATAATTTTAACACAGCAAAGTATAGGCCTATGCAACTGCATAACTGTTTAGGTTTTTTTGCTTACCTGAGTATGTATGAAAATCTAAGCCAAAAGTGTTATATATAGAGTATCAGTAGTAGTGGTAAATGTTAAAAATACTATGTAATGACGATTCGAAAGTGCTACTAAATAGTAGTCTAATTGAATAAATGAATGTTTGAGTTTGAGTTTGAGTTTGAGTAAGTTTATCAGATAGTTGTGAATCTGGCACTTACAATTCTAATTAAATATTGCATCCTATCCTACCTACTAATATTATAAATGTGACAGTTTGTGAGGATGGATGAATGTGTATGTATGTTTGTTACTCTTTCACACAAATACTACTAACCGATAACAATTAAATTTAGCACACATATAGATGGTATTAGATTTGGATTAACACATAGGATAGGTTTTATCCCGGAAATCTCACGGGAACGGGAACTATGCGGGTTTTTCTTTGAAAACACTGGCGAAGCCGCAGGCGGAAAGCTAGTATATAATATATTCTGACTATTACAACAAAGAGAATATTCACAATAATATGTGATAGGCTACATTAATTAATTTGTTTTCACACATACATGCGAATATTATTCTAACAGCTTTTAAAAGACTGGTGTTATTGCAAGTTATAGACATACTAGCTTACCGCCCGCGGCTTCGCCCGCTTTGTCTAAAACCTAATAAATTATATACTAAAACCTTCCTCTTGAATCACTCTATATATTAAAAAAACCGCATCAAAATCCGTTGCGTAGTTTTAAAGATTTAAGCATACATAGGGACATAGGGACGGAGAAAGCGACTTTGTTTTATACTATGTAGTGATCGTGGATTTGATATTGTGGAACTTCTATTTAAAGATTATTTTTATAACTTTCTGTATTGGACTATTCTTATTTGATAGAGTCGCTTTCTAGATCTTAATTCGAGTTCATTAAGAGGTAAATTTAAATTGAATAACGGCATTTTTTGTTTCTATTTTGGAGCCTTTGTTTTGCATTGCAAATATTCATTGTTTGCATTTTTAACTACTCAGAGATTTGGACGTTACAGTAATGTACATAACCTTATTTCCATCGAATCCCATACCGTTTTTTGGCCATAAACCCTAATATATTTGTTTACGTTTACCTTTGTTTGTATTTCCGAAATTCGACGCTCCACATCTTAGTCATAACGGGCTCGGCTCATTAAGAGACAAAACATATCATTAGGGAGAAACAATTAAAAGCCATCCGTCACCTTGACCGACCCAATGACCGGGATAGAAAACGGTGCTAACGATTTTTATTACGTTAAACACCACTATGACATTCCATACGGGTTGTTGAGTGTTAGCGGTTGGCCTACAATACCCTCCGTATATAAATGATAACACATGAGATGAGAGATCAGTGCCCGGCCGAGGCTTAAATGTGAGGTTCGTGCCCGAATTTTAACTTATTTATTTTTTGTAGGAACCGGTATGAGGCATCAGGCGCTGATTGTGGCCCTCGGGCTGTTCGCCGCGGCGCAGTGTGCCCCTCCAGGGAAACCTACACTCGGGTGGGGAGAGCGAACCTTCGCGATTGTAGAAGTCAACCAAGCCGCGACGGCTTACAACCAATTGGTGACGAGGAAGGATGCTGCTGACGTCACAGTCAGCTGGAACGTGTGGTCTGGAGACTCAGCCGAAACCGCCAAGGTGCTTCTCGATGGAAAGGAATACTGGTCTGGCCCGTCAAGCGCGTCAGCGACTGCCACATTCAAAGTCAAGAAGGGTGGTCGTTATAAGATGCAAGTAGAGCTATGTAATCCTGATGGTTGCAGCTCCAGCGATCCTACTGAAATTATCGTAGCTGATACAGATGGTAGCCACTTGCCGCCTTTAGATTATACGATTGATGAGAAGCACAAGCCTTTCAAGCAGACATCTGGAAAAGTTGTTGGCGCGTACTTCGTTGAATGGGGTGTATACCCAAGAAAGTACCCCGTTGATCGCGTACCTATTCCCAATCTTACTCATCTGCTCTACGGTTTCATTCCAATTTGTGGTGGTGATGGCATCAACGACAGTTTAAAGGAAATTGAAGGAAGTTTCCAAGCGTTACAACGTTCGTGCAGCGGCCGTGAAGACTTCAAAGTGTCGATTCACGATCCTTGGGCTGCTTTACAGAAGCCACAGAAGGGTCTCTCATCATGGAATGAACCCTACAAAGGCAACTTTGGCCAATTGATGTCATTGAAACAAGCTAGACCAGACTTGAAGATTCTCCCATCCGTTGGTGGATGGACACTCGCTGATCCATTCTTCTTCTTCGACGACCAAGTTAAGAGACACCGTTTCATCGCTTCAGTGAAGGACTTCCTCCAGACATGGAAATTCTTCGACGGTGTTGATATTGACTGGGAATTCCCTGGAGGTAAGGGAGCTAATCCTGACCTTGGTAGCCCTAAAGATGGAGATGTATACGTTACATTGATGAAGGAGCTCCGTGAAATGTTAGACGAATTGTCCGCTGAAACCGGCAGAAAGTACGAATTGACATCAGCTATCAGCGCTGGTTGGGACAAGATCCAAGTGATCGACTACAAAGCCGCTCAAACCTACATGGACCACATTTTCCTTATGAGCTACGACTTCAAAGGCGCCTGGTCAAACGACACCTTAGGTCATCAAACTGCATTATATGCCCCTGCATGGAATCCCAAAGAAACTTACACAACCGACTTCGGTGTGCAATTTTTATTAGCTCAAGGTGTTCACCCCAAGAAGATTGTTGTAGGTGTCGCTATGTACGGACGTGGGTGGACCGGAGTACATAATTATACGGACAATAACCCCTTCACTGGAATCGCGACTGGACCCTGCAAAGGTACATGGCAGGACGGTGTGGTTGATTACAGAGAAATTGCCACTGAAATTGCACAAGGCAAATGGGAGTTCCACTATGACAACGTAGCCCAAGCACCATACGTATTTAGGCCATCAACAGGGGACCTAATAACATACGATAACGCGAGGTCAGTTACAGAAAAAGGCAAATACGTTAGGAAGAACTATTTGGGAGGTTTATTCGCTTGGGAAATCGACGCAGATAATGGTGACATTTTGAACAGTATGAACATGGCTCTCGGCAACACCCCCGCCTAAATGTGTGTAAAATTGTGTTCCAATAATGTGATTATAATTCTAAGTTTGATTTAAGCTAGGCCTCAAGTAGATTGTAACTGTATGGATACGTTATTTAAAAATACAGACTGATTAAAATTATTACACGCATTTTTATTTAACTCTGAAAAATATACTCTGAAATTAGAGTCATGTAAATAACCTTTTGTCGATTATCAGATGTAAAGCCCATGTTTCATTTATAAAGATACAAAGAGATTTAAATCATTTTAATGCGCCTGATGATTTATTATGCAAAATTCATGAAATTCTAAATTGATATTAGTTATTTATTTGAAAGGCATTAAATTTTGATAACAAATGTAATTTACTGCTACAATCCACGTTACGGTAAATAAGTGTGTAATATTATTTTGTACTTAAATGGTTGTGAATAAAGCTTTTAAGATAAACAACGTTAGGGTTTAAGTGTTTTATTATTATTGCATGTTATAAAAAATATATTTTTTTCTTTTTTACTCTGTTGGCTAAGGATTCAACTGGTTTCAATATTATCAATATAACGGAATTCAAATCGGCTATTTGCGATTCCGAACGAGAATATCTTGTTTTCAATTGGTTTATTATTTTTAAACTTGGCGAAAGTTTTATAGACAGCGTTTAAAATTTAATAGCTTTGCCACAAATATCTCCACTTGATCGCGCCAGGGACCTGAGTAAGCTCCAAGCCAACGACAATTGGCAAGAGACCGCTCAGGACCGGGGAAGGTGGAGAGTTCTCGTCTCGGAGGCCAAGACCCACTTCGGGGTTTCAGCGCCACAGGAGTAGTAGTAGTAGTAGTAGTTTGCCACAAATAAGATGTCTTTATCGTGGTCAAGGACTAAATTAGATGATTAAAATCAGTTGTTTCCATAGTCACAATTTAGTGTATTAACATTCTATACAGTGCCTATCAACATATTTTTTTTATATAAAATTGGCGCATTTGCTCTATAAATATCAATGCTGTGGTTTTATTAAATACAAGAGTTCAAAAACCCTCTCAAATTGTTTAAAACCCCAATAAATCTCTATTTGAAATTTTATAAAAATTGTAAATGTATTGAAATGCGATTTCCGTAAGAAAATTCTGCATTATCTGGACATAATTTCTTCTGTGTTTGTGGAATTTCTTTATTCCATGGTTGAACCGATTTTAATATATTTTTTAGTGTGTCATGATAGATTAGATTTACATTATAACTTTGAACGAAATAGAAGCCACAGGTAAGTGCTAGTATGTAACATATTTTGCGCTATTACAAACAACATATTTTATATTGAAATTACAACCCCAAACTTAAGTTTATCCAAATCCTATACATTCAACTAACTGTCACAAAATTAACATTCAAATCGATATTTCCTATGATTCGGATCACGTGTTAACAAGATATAAACAATAAACAATGGTATATCAATATTGGAAGCAGGTCACGATCGCAGACTGGTTCTATGCTAGTTTATCTGTCGGGCCAGGAAAATGGCGGATTATATATTAATGGTAAGTAAATATTTTTCTAACTAAAGGTGGCCAGCTGCGGCATCATGGACGTACTTGGTTAAAAAAGTTGTGCATATTCGTTTTGTTCCAGACTATTTTTTTGTACCAAAGTTCATTCTTTAAATGATTTTTTTTTCTTTTAATGTCACCATGAAAGAACATTCAATTGAAAATTTTACATTATTTAAAAATATGATATATATAACATTATTTTTTATAACTGTATGCAACTTGAAGACAATTAACCGCAACAAAAAATTTAGAAAGTGCATTTCATATACAATAATAGTACGTTAACTCAATATGTAATATTGAATATCAATATTTTGAATTAACATATTAAATACTGCATGTAGCACAAGTTTTCAAACAACTACGCGGAATATAATTAATTAATTATAATACTATTATCTAACTATTACCATAGAAAATTGCTCATTTCATGGCCTAATTTTATTTTAAATCGATCTTTCCTTATTGTCACTAATGATACATCTTTGTATTCATAACGTTTATTTAAATTTATTCATTACCAGGACAACAAGTCTTGTTTAACTACTTATTTTTCAAAATTTTATATGTTTGGGATGATCTTCACTACATAGTATAAACAAAGTCGCTTTCTCTGTCCCTATGTCCCTTTGTATGCTTAAATCTCTAAAACTACGCAACGGATTTTGATGCGGTTTTTTTAATAGATAGAGTGATTCAAGAGGAAGGTTTTAGTATATAATTAATTAGGTTTTAGACAAAGCGGGCGAAGCCGCGGGCGGTAAGCTAGTAAACTATAAGTAAAGCGTCCCAAAATGTTGTCCTTTCAAACACCTATAGATACCTTCCTACTTACTTTAGAATACGTTTTACGAACCGGTGGTAAATATTTATTCTAGTAATCTTTACTTAAAATTATAAATGCGATAGTGTGTTTGTTTTGTTATCTTTCTTGAGTTAAAACTAGTTAAAAACATTTAATTTAACACAACCTTATCTAACCGGGTATTCTACCGGGTAGATATTATTTACAACTAGCAGTCCGCCCCGGCTTCGCCCGTGGTACATATTTACGTTTTCTCTACGTAAGAACCATCCTCGTACTTCAAGGAATATAATAAAAAAAGAATTAACGAAATCGGTTCAGCCGTTCTCAAGTTATGCGCTTACCAACACATTTTGGGATTCATTTTTATATTATAGATGATTATAGTGATCATCGTATTTTTTGCAGACTTTTTGCAGAAGTCAAAACTGTTTCGTTTCGAAAGTGCTTCTAAAAGAAGTCCAATTTTGAATAAATAAATGTTTGAGTTTGAGTTTGCATCTTTTGTTGCAGTAGTGACGTCACCATTAAGTAATGGGTCGCTACATGGTCGCTACTGAAACGACAATAATATAATAATAAATCTTTAGACATAATTAATAAAATGTAAAAATAAACATAATAAATTATTAACTCTGACAGTTGTATAACTGTCGTATTTACTGTAACTTTTTAGGGCTGATTTTTCAATTCTTGGTTAATACTTATTTTAATATTATCGTGTAATACTTAGTAAATATCCCTTAATAAAATGATACAAAATAAATAATTAGTAAATAATAATTGGAATGACATATATTTCTACATAATCCATACTAATATTATAAATGCGAAAGTAACTCTGTCTGTCTGTCTGTCTGTTACTCAATCATGCCTATACTACTGAACCAATTTGCATGAAATTTGGTATGGAGATATTTTGATGCCCGAGAAAGGACATAGGCTACCTTTTATAGCGAAATATGTACCACGGGCGAAGCCGGGGCGGACCACTAGTATTTGTATAATTCGAAAAATCAACATTAGTCCGCCATTTATATATTCTTGTATTATGCCTGTTAATTACTTTTTTATTTAGGAGTTAGGAAATAAATTATCGACATATAATCAAGACATCTAATCTTACAGATATCTAATTATTTTAATACGGTTTAATCAAAGTTCCTTTCCTTGTAACGTTGTGTAAAAATCTTTGAAAGATTCAAAAGAATGTTCATGATGAGGAATTCGAACCCAAGTAGTGACTCTACCTGCTGTAGCATATCCTAAAGGTGGGAAGGTGTAAGATATTCTTTAATTTTTAAGACTGTATGAGTAATATTATGTAAATTTAATTAAATGCTAAAAAAGTTTTCATTGCTATATTATGTATATTATTTTGGAACATTAAGGCTCTCTACCAATTCTGTTAAAAATATTTCCATGTAGGTACCTAATAGTCCGGGATACATCGCCCATTTTTGCAAGTGATTACTATCAAGCTAATTTTTCGTGAGTAGCTTTATTTTGATGAGATGCCCAATAATTTCATGTATGAAACTCTCGATTGTGGTAGCTACCAGAGAAAACAAGGATAAAATATTTTGATTTGATGATTCTCAAATATTAATTACTAACTGAATGTTTTTTTTTGTTCAATCTCAAGATAATTATCTAAATTATTCGAAAAAATATTTGTCCTACAAAATCTATGGTTTGATCAAAGAGTCCCCCTTTCCAATGTTTATCGATAACGAAGTCATCATAAATGATTACTAACAAGCTGATTTTTTTATTTTGACTTATTTAATACTTATATAATTCAACAGACATATTGTCCTACAAATTGCGTAATAAATATTTGAGAACCGTCAAATCAAAAATTTTTATCCTTGTTACCTCTGTAAGCTACCACAATCGAGAGTTTCGTACATGAAATTATTGGGCATCTCATCAAAATAAAGCTACTCACGAAAAATTAGCTTGATAGTAATCACTTGCAAAAATGGGCGATGTATCCCGGACTATAAAGTAAATATATACAGAACCCGGCTATTAAGAACATCATCATTGACACTATTAAAAATAAATAATAGTACAATAACAAGTATATAAAACCTGACCCATCTAGAGACTGGTCAGTATAATCGGCGTCTTCACCAAGATTGCAACCCGACTAAATTGAAAAGCACAATGAAGTTATTTATCGTCGCCTGCCTTTTCGCCGTGGTCGGGTTATCGCTAGCAGACACTGTTTTGTATCCAAGGGGATGTATCTATGTTAACGGACACTGTGAGTTTTTAACGGTTTTAAAGCTAGTTTAAATATTAAAAGCATGTGAATAACACGACATTTATTGGTATATCCAGCGTGTGTTTTTAATAGTATTTTCATGTTGGGGACGCGCTTACTGATAGAATTTTAGAATCACTTTAAATGTGCACCATTACAATTAGCACTATAAAAAAGGAAAAAAGAGGATATATTTAAAAAAGCAGATTGTTCGGTTTTTTATTAATTACGTTCACGACTAAGACGTCACTTATTACATTGTGTGCTTCAATCAGTAATAAAACAGATTCAATAGAGGAAAGACGTTTCATTTCAACACAAAAACACAGTTTATGCAAAAACGAGCCTTATTGCCGCAACATATGGTCGCATTCGTACCGGATTATCTGAGCTACAATCGAAGAACAAAAGAAGCACCCGTGCAATTGATCGCGATAAGACGCTCATTATACAAAGTTATTTGTTACGAAGTTGTTATTGAAAGACAATATTATTTATGATGGCGAATAATAATACGGAACAAATCATACGTGTTTTGGAAAGTACGGCGGAACTCATCAAAAAAACGCAAATTAACATATCTAAGTGTCCTAAACAAAGACTATCTAAAGGATATATACAATCGAGAATTAAACATTTGGAGGATTATTGGCAAACCTTTCAAAGCGCACACTTAGATTTAGTTAAGATAACGCCGCGTGAACAAAAGGCGCTTTTACCATACTTCGTCAACGAAGAATTTTACATTCACGAGGACCTTTATTTATGCATACTCGCTGATTTGAAGGATAAATTATTGAACATGGAATCCACTGCAGCAGCCCTGGAGTCCAGCCATGACAGCACCGTGGTACACATCAACGATCGAGTGAGGTTGCCGCGGATTGAGTTACCTACGTTCGCCGGGAGCTATGAGGAATGGCCGACATTCAATGATTTATACCTAAGTTTAGTGCACAACAACAACACGCTTTCCGAGGTACAAAAACTACATTACCTTAAGTGCAGTGTATCAGGCGAGGCAGAAAGTTTATTACGTAATATTAGAATTACCGATGCTAATTATACACAGGCTTGGGAAACATTAAAATTAAGGTACGGAAATAAACGTTTAATTGTTAACTCTTTATTAAAAAGACTTTTTTCTCAGAAAAAATGTATGTCGCAAACTGCTTCACAGTTAAAATCATTATTAGATACTACTAATGAAGTTTTAAATAGTCTTGAAAATTTAAATGTATCCATCGACTCTTGGGATCCGATTATAATATTTCTTGTAGTGCAGAAGTTAGACCCAGAGTCTCATAAAGCGTGGGAGGAATTTGCGTACACAAAAAGTGAAGAGTTACCGAAGTGGTTAGATTTAAAACAGTATTTGGAGTCTAAATTTCGTACATTAGAATTAATTACACCGCCTGTAAGGTCCACTAAAGAACGCGTTTTTCATGTGAGTACGTCCGTGAATTCTGTGAAATGTAATTGTATAATGTGTAATGAGAATCATAATCTATGTAAATGTAAATCTTTTGCAAAACTGAATTGTAATGAACGTGTTGAATATGTAAAAAGTAAGAAATTGTGTTTTAACTGTTTGGCCCCAGGTCATTCGGCATTTAAATGTCGTATACCTTTGTCGTGTCACATATGTAAAAAGCGTCATCATTCTCTTCTACACCGATCAAATATAGGAACAGATTCGTCGGTATCCGAGGTTACTACACAACCGTCGACATCAATGCGGACCGATGTAGATGAGAAGAAGGTGCATACTACAATGACGTCTTTACATAGTCAAGGAGATGGTGAACATAAGGTAAGTCTCTTGGCAACTGCGGTAGTAGTCATTAAAGGTGAAAATGGATACACTACTACTCTTAAGGCACTAATAGATTCAGGGTCACAGGCATGTTTTATTACTCAACGAGCTGCACAAGTCTTAAAGTTACAGCTCAAGCCGGTTAATATGGTAGTTACTGGCATGGAGTCTTTGAAGGTACATGTAAAGAATGAAGTCAAGGTAAATATTTTGTCTCGGTGGGAACCTAAGTTTGAGTTACCAGTACACGCCTACGTGATGTCAAAGTATTTAAAAATAAACTTACCTTCGAGAAATAGTATTAAACATGAGCTTGTACACTTTAACAATTTAAATTTAGCAGATCCAAACTTTTATGAGTCGGGTTGTATGGATCTTTTATTAGGTGTAAATGAATACACAAAAATTCTACAAGAAGGTTTAATCAAGGGTCCCTCAGGTACTATATGTGCTCAAAATACCAACCTGGGCTGGATCATTATGGGTGGAATTAATATGAAAGTTAACACTATACATAAGTCTTTAATGGTTACAAATTTAACTAGTGATTCAAATATTAATGACTTACTTAAAACTATATGGGAGATAGATATTGATACAAATAGAAAGTTAACTAAAGAAGAACAACTATGTGAAAATATATATGAAAGGACACATGAGAGAGATAGTAATGGAAAATATATAGTTACATTACCTTTTAAAACTGAAAAGCTGCTTTCACCTGAAGGAAACACGAGAGAAGTAGCTGTAAGAAGATTGTTGCAATTAGAAAGAAGATTTAAAAGGGATCCAGATCTGAAAAATGAATACCTGAAAGTTATAGAAGAATACAAAGAATTAAAACACATTGACGAAGTACCTGAAAAAGAAATAAATAAAAAATCAATTTACTTACCCCACCACGCCGTTGTACGCCAAGATAAGGAGACCACGAAGACACGGGTTGTGTTCGACGCTTCCTGTAAAGGTACTAACAACATATCATTAAATGATGAACTCTTACCTGGTCCAGTATTGCAAGAAGATCTTAGAAACATTATTATGAGGTGGAGAACTCACAAAATCTGTTTCGTATCAGATATTCAGAAAATGTACAGAATGATATGGATGAATAGGAATGATGTGGACTACCAAAGAATAGTCTGGCGAAATGATCCAACTGAAAATATACAAGATATGAGATTACTTACCGTCACTTTTGGAACAGCATCCGCTCCATACCTAGCTGTAAGAACACTTAAACAACTTGCTGCTGATGAAGGTCATCATTTTCCTGAAGCTGCTAGAATATTAAATGAAGATTTTTACGTAGACGATTGCATGTCTGGTGGTGATAATTTAGAACAATGTATTCAACTAAGAAAAGATTTGACGGAACTATTGCGAAGAGGAGGTTTTGATCTTAAAAAGTGGTCGTCTAATAGTGCAGAATTTCTACAATCTTTAGAAGCAAATGATAGATCTACAAAGGCGCATTTAGATATTAAATTAGATGGTATTGTCAAGGCATTAGGTGTTCAATGGAATTTGGGAACGGATCGATTCGAGTATAATTATAGTTTAGAATCAATAGATGATAACGTTATTATAACTAAACGCAATATTCTTTCTGATATACAAAAATTATTTGACCCATTAGGATGGATTGCACCTTGCATTGTTTTAGCTAAAATTTTAATGCAGAAGTTATGGCTTGAAAAAGCAAACTGGGATGAGGATCTTAATATTTTTATAAAAGAAGAGTGGAAGAATATTCGCAATGATCTCCAAAACATAAAGGATATTACTATAGATAGATGGTTTGGAACAGTAAATACAAATTTTGATACAATTGAAATTCATGGGTTTTCAGACGCTTCGACATTAGCTTATGCTGCAGTTGTTTACTGTCGTGTTAGAAATGATGATGGAACTTATACTACAAGTCTAATTGCTGCAAGAACAAGGGTTGCACCACTTAAGACGATATCATTACCTAGACTTGAACTCTGTGGAGCTTTATTACTTTCTCAACTTTTGAAGCAAGTATCACAATCACTGCGTATACCAACATCCAAGGTTTTTGCTTGGACAGATTCATCAATTGTTATTGCTTGGCTATTTGGTGAACCTTCAAGATGGAAAGCTTTCGTCGCAAATAGAGTAGTTGAGATAGTTTCTACAGTAAACAAGGAACAATGGCATCATGTACAATCTCACGATAACCCAGCAGACATAGCTTCGCGAGGAATGCTTGCTATAAATCTTAAAAACTGTGAGATTTGGTGGAAAGGTCCCACGTGGTTAAGAAACGATGAACTACAACTAGAGAGACCAGAATTTATACAAACTAATTTAGAAGAAAAGAAGATACCTATTAATACAGTCACACTAGCAAATACTATACAAGATAAAATTTCATTGAAATTTGAAGAATTTGATACATTAAAAGAATTATTGAGAACAATAGCTTATTGTAAGAAATTTTTAAGTTTTAAAAAGAATAAAGAAGACATGAAAATAACAACTGAAGACATAGATGAGGCATTGAATACTTGTATAAAAATAGTACAAAGAGAAGAATTCGAAGAAGAAATGGATTCATTAGAAAAAGGACAACAGGTGAAGAAAAACAGCAAGATTAAGACACTAAATCCCTATTTGGATGAAGATGGAATTATCAAGGTGGGCGGAAGGCTAGGAAATGCAGACATAAGAGAAGACGTTAAACATCCCATAATTATCGGAAAGCAGAATTCTCTTATTCCTCTTATTGTTGCTGAAGCTCATATGAAGACACTGCATGGAGGTGTACAATTAATGATGTGTTACCTTAAAAGAAAATATTGGATCATTAGAGCAAAGGGTTTAATAAAAAAACACATTCACGGTTGTCTTATATGTGCTAAAGAAAACGCTAAGGCAAGGACTCAAATCATGGGGGATTTGCCTAGTGTTCGAATAAAACCTGCAAGAGCATTTCTTAGTTCTGGCGTAGACTTTTGCGGTCCAATTCAGATCTTAATAAACAAGGGAAGAGGCGCGAAGACCACAAAAGCCTATATCTCCATCTTTATATGCATGGTTACTAAGGCAATCCATTTGGAATTGGTTGGTGATTTAACATCACAAGCATTTATAGGTGCATTTAAAAGATTTTGTGCTCGAAGAGGAAGGTGTGCAAATTTATGGAGTGACCAAGGTCGTAACTTCATTGGGGCTGATAAGGAATTAAGGGAAGCCTGGGAAGAAGCGAAACTGCAATTGCCCAATGATGTTGCTGACACTTTAGTTAACGATGGTACGCAATGGCACTTCATTCCAGCATACTCACCGAATTTCGGAGGACTGTGGGAGGCTGGCGTTAAGTCTATTAAATTTCATCTGAAGCGCATTGTTAACAACAATTTAACGTTCGAGGAGATGTCTACAGTATTGTGTGACATCGAAGCCTGTCTTAATTCACGACCCTTGTGTCCTCTGAACTCAACTGATGATAATTTGAATCCACTTACTCCTGGACATTTTTTAATCGGGGAAGCACCTATCACTGTACCGCAACCAAATTTAGAATCTCTTAAATTAACACATTTATCTCGTTGGCAATATTGTCAAAAAATGTTAAATGATTTTTGGTGCCGTTGGCAAACTGAATATTTGACCAGTTTGCAACAGCGAACAAAATGGTTGAAGAAGAATGATGAATTTAAAGTAGGTGATGTTATTTTGATTAAACAACCTAATTTGCCACCTGGCAAATGGGCATTAGGGCGTATCACTGCCAAACACCCGGGGCCAGACGGTTTCACTAGGGTTTATAGTGTTAAGAGCGGTGATAGTATAATAAAAAGAAGTGTATCTAAATTATGTTATCTTCCTATCAATACAGATATCAATTAATCATTTAAAACAAGCGAGTCAATTCATTTCGCATGTAATTGTTCTTTTGCTATGGTATATGTATGTGTATTTGATTAATTTTATTATAAAGTGTAATGTAAAATGTAAAACCTATCTGTATTGTTGTTATGTGTATAGGTACACAAATATTTAATATAAAACTGTCATAAAAATGTATAAAATTGTGTGTAAAGTAAAATATAAATAACGAAGCCTGCAAAGATTGTGTATTTGATGAATTTATTAAAACTTAAAGTAAAGGTTATAGTATTGTAAACAAAATATGTTCAATGTAATAAGTATATAACATTCAAATTTAAGGTATATATTGATTTAAGGTGTTATTTGTTAATTCATACAGCATGCCGCTTTATTTGTAAGTTAAGGAGACTAATTTTTATTTGAAAGGACTAGTGTAGTCCTTTGGTGGGCGGTATGTTCGGTTTTTTATTAATTACGTTCACGACTAAGACGTCACTTATTACATTGTGTGCTTCAATCAGTAATAAAACAGATTCAATAGAGGAAAGACGTTTCATTTCAACACAAAAACACAGTTTATGCAAAAACGAGCCTTATTGCCGCAACACAGATACATGTATAATGATGATGATACATAATAATGTATAAAAACATAGCTCTATATAATCGTTAAAATCGGTGAAATTTTTTTCCAGTCGTCTTAGTTTCAATCTAATTGAGATCAGACTATATAATAGCAGTGTTTGGGACTAAATTTTCAATTAAAATATCGAAGACTCAGCATCCAACATAGCCTACTTTCTTCCAAAATCTAATCTTAGTATTGGTATTGAAAGAGTAGATAGATTATTTCTGGTGGTACGCGGGGCATAATTTATTTTTCTTTAAGTAAGTTATTAGTAATATATTATTTAAGTGATTTGAAAGCTCTTAGTTGGCACTAAATTAAAATGTTTTATTAAATGCAAAACAAAAACAAATAGACAAATACAAACTTAGTACTTTTCAATAGGGGTCATTAGACTCATTCTTAATGGAATCAGGTTATCAGACCACAAATGACCAAGTGACCTTTTAATAATTTATCACAATATAAAAATATAATGACCAATTTAATACAAATTCAGGCATATGACTAACTCGTTACAACCGGTTATCGATAGGTCGAGAGATGTTTAGGTAAACACATTAATAGCCAGATAAATAATGTTCAATTTGTAAATAATACTGTGTATGCACATGCGAATACTAAGAAGTTTTTAGTACTTAACCTTTTTATTGTTTGTTCAGCCATTTTGTAAATTGGAAAAACTCTGTAGAAGTGTAAAGTGTTGATATAAATATCCTTTAAAATTATTCAGACTTGTGTACTATCGTAGTTTAGGACATAATTAACTGAATAGTGATCACGTAATGAACTAAATAAGTAACGTACTATATCGACTAGGTATAGAAAATCAAGTTACGACCATTGATACAAGCGGAGCATCAACGTAAATAACATAAAAAAATACACTAAAGGAGGACAGCAATAAAAAATGTTCACGACGTTCAGAGATTGTATATTATAAATTTCCATTATTTCCCAGGTCAGCGCGAGTGTGAAGTAGGCACCCACGCATACACCACGGGCTGTGGTACGCTGCAACCAGAGCCAACTTGTGATGACCTCAGCCCGGTAGCTGGTAAGGGCATCATCTGCGACTTCACAGCATGCTACTGCGACCCGCCCACTGTTAAAGACAAGAAATCCGGCAAGTGTGTCCCAGTGGAAGAGTGCCCTAAATCATTGGATTAAATGATTAAATGATGGTGGTGTTTTCTTTATACTTCTTAATGCAACTACTAGTTACTTACTTTGTAGAAGTAAATATGTATATATGTATGTTTAGTGTATTGTTTTCTTCAATGGGATAGTTTAAATAATAGTAGAAGTCCCTTCGAGTAAAAAACTGTAAACGTTATTGACTGATAGGTACTTGCATCCCGTTCCCGTGGGATTTTTGGGATAAAACCTATCCTATGTGTTAATCCAAGTTACCCTCTATATGTGTGCTAAATTTCATTGTAATCGGTTCAGTAGTTTTTACGTGAAAGAGTAACAAACATCCATACATCCAAAGATCCATACATCCATACAAACTTTCGCCTTTAAATAGTATTAAGATAAGATTGTTTTCTTAAACGGGTTAGTAAATATACAATAATACCTTGGCTAAGATGTTCTTAGAAAATTGAACATCTTCATAGATGTATATTTGTGCACTGTATAGCAGTCTTCAATTAATTAGTTCTAGGAATACAAATATTTCTTAGATTATTAAGTCTGTTTCAACTTTCATAGAAGGAAGGTTAGTTTATAAAGAATTTGTAACTGATTGTTTGTGGACTGATTTTAATATATAAGTAACTAGCGGTCCGCCCCGGCTTCGCCCGTGGTACATATTTACGTTTTCTCTACATAAAAACCATCCTCGTACTTCAAGGAATATAATAAAAAAAGAATTATCGAAATCGGTTCAGCCGTTCTCGAGTTATGCGCTTACCAACACATTTTGCGATTCATTTTTATATATAAGAAGACTAGCGGTCCGCCCCGGCTTCGCCCGTGGTACATATTTACGTTTTCTCTACGTAAGAACCATCCTCGTACTTCAAGGAATATAATAAAAAAAGAATTATCGAAATCGGTTCAGCCGTTCTCGAGTTATGCGCTTACCAACACATTTTGCGATTCATTTTTATATATAAGAAAAGACTAGCGGTCCGCCCCGGCTTCGCCCGTGGTACATATTTACGTTTTCTCTACATAAAAACCATCCTCGTACTTCAAGGAATATAATAAAAAAAGAATTATCGAAATCGGTTCAGCCGTTCTCGAGTTATGCGCTTACCAACACATTTTGCGATTCATTTTTATATACAGACCATATTAAATAAGTAAAATAAAAACAAAAATAAATCGTAAAGATGCATTGTGTAGCGACGTTGCTCATTCAGGTTTAGGGCAGTTGCTTTTCAAGCATGCTTCACTCATAATAAGCCAATAGATACTACATAGGATAAGGTTCTAAACAAATACATTGATAATCTAATATACATATTATATCCATAATATTATCAATGGCTCTTGGGTTCATTGCCATTCGGCCTTTTTCCTGGATATAAAAAATAGCTATTAATTATTTGTTTACGATGTACGTTACTTATTATTTATTGTTTAATGTTATTTTCCTCATATTTCTCATTACTGAATAATGTTGATAAAGATGGAATAAAATATTACTCCTGTAAGATTACTAATAGCAAATAAGGACAACAATTTATTTGCTAATAGGTACATTAAGGTTTTTATTGTTTTGCACGTGCTGTGTTATGTGTAATATAGTCCGTTTTCTTATGGGAAAAGGTATACATTTTTGAGTAAAGCAATGCCATTTGGTACGAATATTGTACTCGTCCACCTAAGCCCAAATCGCCTGGTAGCCAGTGTCTACTCCCCGGCAGAAGGGAGGGAGGGGGGGTTATAGAACAGAGCGCCCGGCGCTCGGAAAAAAAATTCTGGCGGATTCATTTGGCCCTTTGAGTCGAGTTTGGTGTCGTTATCAGGTAACTAGATGATGCCCGATTCATTCCCCATACCAGTTTTTTAGGGTTCCGTAGCAAAATATGTCACAATCTTTAAAATAATAAACTTTTGGCAGTGGCAAAATCCAAACAAACCAGTATATTTTTATATTTTTGTATGAAACTTGGTTTAAAAAAAAATACTGTCTGAAAGGCCATTTCATGCAGATTATAAAAACATTAACATGTAACATATATCTTACCATTTTCAATGTGAAATAAATTATAGAAAGTACAGGAACGTTCGTCAGCGCAGCGTAGGGGACGGCTAATAGACCCGAAATATATTGTTACCCTATACCATGTTATCTTGTCTGGTAGGACCTGGTTAACTGATACACACACACTTTCGTCTTTATAATATTAGTGTGATTTTTAATCATCTTTAAATTATAAACGAAGTCAGGTAACATTGTTAAAAATAAAGATATATAATAATAGAACGTTTTTGTATTAATAATAATGACAGCCACCTCCACAATTACATAATTCGGTACATTTGAGCTGGCGTATAAAACACTTCAATCTGGAATTGCGAGATTTCACGCACCGACATCTTATCAATTCAAAGCTTCTCTTTTCTTTGTATTTCAGATGGGCAAGGAACATTTTGATTATTTTAGGTCCCTAAATATATACAGCCTATAAAACTGCCCTTACGGTGTGTTGTTTAAGGGCAGCTTCTGTGGGAGGCAAATTTTCGATTTGCCTGTCCGTTTTTGTTAAAAATTTGTTTGCAACCCTCATTTACTGTCACAGCGGGGTACAATGTGAAAAACAAACATGTACTTATAATAATTATTAAAAAAATATAAGTTCTGGATAAGAGTATCCTTAAAATACCGTGACCGTCCTTACCTATCATGCATTGTAATCACAAACTTTTCAATTTCACTGTCTGCATATTTGCCACTGTAAAGTGCTTCAAATCCTCGTGTGACATTCGGATATGCCTTCCATACCTCAAATGCAGGTGTACCTATAGTTCTTTTAGACCTTCTACCTTGGAATACATGATATTCTGTACTAGCCATATCTGTCGACTGTTCTTAACATTATTTTGGTTACTACTACTATATCGTGTGTTCCAAAGCTAGAAGGTCTAAAAGAACTATAGGTACACCTGCATTTAAGGTATAGAAGGTATATCCGAATGTCATACGAGGATTTGAAGCACTTTACAGTGGCAAATATGCATTATGCAGACAGTGAAATTGAAAATTTTGTGATTACAATGCGTGATAGGTAAGGACGGTCACGATATTTTAAGGAGACTCTTATCCAGAACTTATATTTTTTTTATAATTATTATAAGTACATGTTTGTTTTTTACATTGTACCCCGCTGTGACAGTAAATGAGGGTCGCAAACAAATTTTTAACAAAAAACGACAGGCAAATCAAAATTTTGCCTCCCACAGAAGCTGCCCTTAAACAACACACCTTAAGGGCAGTTTTACAGGCTGTATATATTTAGGGACCTAAAAAAATCAAAATATTCCTTGCCCATCTGAAATACAAAGAAAAGAGAAGCTTTGAATTGATAAGATGTCGGTGCGTGAAATCTTGCAATTCCAGATTGAAGTGTTTTATACGCCAGCTCAAATGTACCGAATTATGTAATTGTGGAGGTGGTTGTCATTATTATTAATACAAAAACGTTCTATTATTATATATCTTTATTTTTAACAATGTTACCTGACTTCGTTTATAATTTAAAGATGATTAAAAATCACACTAATATTATAAAGATGAAAGTGTGTGTGTATCACTTAACCAGGTCCTACCAGACAAGATAACATGCAGGTATAGGACAAATAAGTACGAAACACTCGATGGGCGAGTCAGACTCGCACTTGACTGGTTTTTGTTTTATGTTATTGCTTATTTTTCGGGTCTATTAGCCGTCCCCTACGCTGCGCTGACGAACGTTTTTTTAAACCAAGTTTCATACAAAAATATAAAAATATACTGGTTTGTTTGGATTTTGCCACTGCCAAAAGTTTATTATTTTAAAGATTGTGACATATTTTGCTACGGAACCCTAAAAAACTGGTATGGGGAATGAATCGGGCATCATCTAGTTACCTGATAACGACACCAAACTCGACTCAAAGAGCCAAATGAATCCGCCAGAATTTTTTTTCCGAGCGCCGGGCGCTCTGTTCTATAACCCCCCCTCCCTCCCTTCTGCCGGGGAGTAGACACTGGCTACCAGGCGATTTGGGCTTAGGTGGACGAGTACAACATTCGTACCAAATGGCATTGCTTTACTCAAAAATGTATACCTTTCCATACAAGCATGCCCATAAGAAAACGGACTAATATGAAATTGCAGTAATTCAATATTATTAATATAAAACTATAAACAGACGAGTTATTGTTTTACTCTTAATATGATTAATTAATAACGTACTTATATTATTATTGATGCGATTTCTATAACATTTTTGAACACCGACAAACATAGATTCTTATGCCAAGAAAAATAATAAGTTATAGGGACTTCAAGAGAAAAAATATTTAGACGATCACCACGAAAAACCTTACTTTACAGAGACATGATATAATATAAGTACTTATTATTCTTACAAGTTGTACAATGTGCAAAAGTACACTATGTAAAAGTCCAGTAAGGGTCTACTATTCATACCTTACAACACTCTTAACCCATTCTAACCCTCTTAATATCTTCTTCTTATATATAAAATTCTCGTGTCACAATGTTAGTCTGCATACTCCTCCGAAACGGGTGGACCGATTCTCATGAAATTTTCTGTGCATATCGGGTAAGTCTGAGAATCGGCCAACATCTATTTTTCATATGTACCACGGGCGAAGCCGGGGCGGGCCGCTAGTCATCTATATAATTTCTGTGAATATGTGAGATTTAAATTTAATTCTTATAAGGGCCTTACAAGGGGCCTTATGAATTGTGACGTCACTTATGACATCGGATAAACTCGACAGCTTGACAGTGATTCTAATACATGTTATTCACGATTGAAATGGGGCTGATACTGAGTCGTTTTCGCGGCTTTGTCCGCATTTTAGTTCGTTATATTGTTATATAATATGTACATGTTATAATATATACAGTGGCGAGACTTCGGACTTCAATTCAATAAGTCCGGGGTTCGATGATGATATTTGCTGAATATGGTATTTGTTTTGTTCAATTATTTTTTGTGGTTTTTTGTATATAATTTAAGTACCTAGATATTGTTTTAGTTAGTGTAATAATATTCTTGAGTGTAATAACCTACACATAGAAATCAAATGCTTTAACCGTTACGAAGATAGAAGCTTCCAAAAATATTTGTCTAGACATCTTATTTCTCTACTCAACTTGATTTGGAAAGTAAATAACTCCACATTACCATCCTGGTAAAACATTTTTTCGACAAATTTGGAAGGAAATAAAAAATGTATTGGTTGGATTCCCACAAATCTTGATACAATATGGCTAAGTGCGAACCGGCAGCAATTTACGACTCTATAATGGTACTGTGCGATCCTAAGCCTTCGGGGCGTAGTTAGAAACTCTTATAGACACATGTTATAAGAGGATAATGGCCTTACAGGCTACAGCTTATGTTGTGATGGTCTATAATGTTTGTAGTACTATAATATAAGTTGCTGGCTCTGGCTTTACCCGAGGTGAAACCTAGAAACTAAAAAAAAATGTATACATCACTTAAAATCTTGTAGCTTGCCTAGATAATTATTTTCCGGGTTTTCCGGTTTATTTTTTTTCACATTATTTACGGTAATCGTTTACTTAAAAAAAAATTGTCAAAGATACAAATTTTGTCGTGTAAGTAATTTTTAAATAAATCGTTTTGCAAGTATACATGGTATACATAGGTGTTAATATACAGCATGCTGCATGTTTATGTATTTTTTTTAATACACTCAACTTTTTTATTGTAAACTAGCAGTCCGCCCCGGCTTCGCCCGTGGTACATATTTCGCAATAAAAGGTAGCCTATGTTCTTTCTCAGGGTCTAAAGGTTATCTGTGCCAAATTTCATCAAAATCGCTGCAGTAGTTTATGCGTGAAAACCATACATACATACATACAAACAAACCGTTCCTCTTTATAATATTAGTATCTAAGATAAATTCCCTCCTCTACTAATATTCCCCAGAAATACATGATTGACAGATAAAGCCACATCTTGCCCAGTATCTCGTACTTTCTGAAACACGGCCATCGAATTCTGATCACGTACCGATTGATTCTTAACCGCAATTTACCTGCGAAGCCTTCTTCTAACAGAATGCGAGAAAATAATGTTGGTTAAGGATTTTTTTGTCTAATTTGTCAAAAAAACCGCGGTTGAAATATACTGTGGCATTATATTTTACAACCGACTGCAAAAAAAGGAAGAAGAATAGGTTCAATTATTCGACTGCATTTTTGGGTTTATTCCTTCAGAACTTTCGACTGGGTGAACCGATTTTGATGATTTTTTTTAACTGATGCCTTCCAGTTGTTCCCATATTTTAACTTTAGTCTAGTGAAATAAAAATATTTATTAAGCACCTCATGCGCCAAATCATAACTAAAACAAACACATTACAACCTACACAATTATTTTTTAAGTCGGTTAAACTCAGCTTAAACTGTTCTTAATACCTTAACATTTGTATTCAAGGCGGGTCGATATCTTGTACCGATATTCTTATTTGAGATATACGACGGGCACAAAGGTTTTTTGTGGTCAGGTTTCGTCTGAATATATTGCCCATGATTCGCAAGCTCAGCTTTTTCTTCTGAATATGATACTTATTTGATTTTGAGCGATAAAAGGAATTGATGAATTCTTTATAGTTTACCTTGTTGTGTTAAGTTTATAGCGATTTATTATGATGATGATAATATAGTTTTAATAATATTTATTATATATTAGAGCTCTTTGAAGGCTGATCGAAACTGTATAAAATTTGATAAAGAGTCTGCAGTAACGAATAAAAATGAAACTACTCACACTTTTGATAATCATATTAGGTAAGTACTACAATATCTTTACAATATAAATAACATACTAGTTAAATTAGAATTGGAATTAATTTCGCATATTTGCGACATTAATTCCAATTCTAGTTCTGTATTTCACAAATACAAATTTCGTTTATTTCCTTTCTTAAAAGTAATACTTTGAAACAATATTAGTTTTATATACCCTAGAACAGATAATATTATAGTTCTTAGCATTATCGTGAAGTCTATAAGTTTCTGATAAAATTATTTATATACAAAATGCCACTGTCTTCGTGAGAAGTTACAAATATCATAAAATATTCTTAATTTCAAATCTACTACGAAATTTTCATAAAATTTCGATCTCGAAAAACTTTGCTATCAATTGGAAAACTTTACGTTGTTAGTGAACTATAATACCTACCTATATGATTATAAAAATGCCTTTAAAGTTTATATATTTATATATGCAACAATATCCCCGTTTTAAATGACAATACAAAAAATAACCCCTTTTAACTTGATCGCAAATGGATTAAAAACGATTGTTAACTTGATAAAAGATATCCGAGATCGGAAATTTCACTATTTTTCGTTCAAAAATAAAATCGTCCGTTAATCTGTAAATTATTATTTTCGTTTTTAATTATTTACGCTTTTCGGCTCGGATTAAGCGATCCGAATGAAATTTAACTCACGTAGTTTATGGAGGGATTTACTTTGTCACTTTTCATTTTAACTGCAAATTCATCTATAATACACGTGCGATTTTGAGGTTATTTTCGGTTTAATTACGCATCGTTGAACGGTTTGCTATAGTGTTTTTTTTTTAATTTTTAATTTAAAACTTCAAAAGTATACTCTGTAGGTAGACTGTATTCGCCCTGTCTACTGTTTAGGAATTCTACCACTTTAAAAATACAACATTTTCTTTCAAGTCGAAATATATAGGTACCCACAGTATATACCTGTACATAACATTATAAAGAATCTGAAGAGTTCGTTTGTTTGAACGTGATAATCTCAGGAACTATGTCCATTATCGAGGACAGGAGAAACCGCGGAGCACTGCTAGTTTTATGATATGATTTGTGTGTTTGGAGACTTTTGTCTGTAAAAAGCTATATATAGTATCGAAAATTTGTAAGTAATGATACAATACGTTGTCTTTATTTATTGCCTTCATGGAATCAAACTACCTTTTGGTATATAAAATAGAAAATCTCATCTAATTAATGTGTCATGTATATTAGTGAGTGAAATAGCCGATTGGGCGAGTTCACCCGGAAGAAAGCTCATGAATAATTGATCAGCCGTTCGCTGGGTTCGCAGTAATGAAGTTGTACTTTACGTGTTAAGTCACTGTTCATGAGAAATAGCTAATGTGGTTTTAATTAAATTTTTTGAAATTAATGTCACAGTTATAACAAAAGATTCCACAATTGTACCTATATAACCAGAAAATTCAATATTTTCAATTGTAGGTACACTGTACCCGAACAAAATATTAATAATTATGGTTCGTAAAATATTGAAATACATTTTGTTCCCGTCTCATATTAATGACGATTAGTCAAGTTTACAGATTTTTATTATATTTTTATTGTAACGGTGCATTATTATGCATCCAACGAGCGAATGTTGATTCTAACCCCACTATGTCAAATTATTTTATTCTAAACAGGCGTAGAGCATTCTTTCGTTGTTCTTATTGCGTTCGAAAAGATTCTATGCAATGTTCTAACAACACAACATACAAGTTTTCATTTTACAATACAGGATCACGAAATAATGCTCTGTTTGGTCTAAATGCACCGTAAGATGTATTGCAACATCTTCTGACTATAGCATATAAGTCACAGTACATTTAATAGCATAACGTATGTGGTTACAATGTCATAAATGGGTTAATCTTTCAACAGTATATCAGCTATGACAAATTTGGGGCATGGGCCATAATTAACAATTGGTTCGCCAACACTTCGGACCTTATTTATGACGCCCCCGGGATTATGTGGGACATTATCGGGGCCAATTTAATTGTTTAAATGCGTTAATTGGGGACATGAGTGCGGAATAGGTTTTTGTGATTTTTTGTCTTGTACAAAACAAATTATCGTTGTATTGTAGCTGGATCTTGAAAGAGAAATGTGTGAACAAAAAATGTTGTGTGGTTTTATGAAACCACGGTAAAAGTGAAACTGTTCGAACGGTTCCGAACACTGCTTTGTGTAGCGCATGTCGCGTGACGGTCGGCTGCCGGCTCGGCAGCCGCGCTACACGCGACATGCGCTACACAGACCAAAAAGTTTGAGACGATGTAATAAAAGTTTCACTTTAAATATAATGTCAATTTATAATAAAAACGTGTAAAAATGTTTTTTGTTCGTAAAAAAAATCTTCACTATTATTAAAAAGATAGATATTAGGTTTTGTCAGGTTCAATTTGATATTTTTGGTTTGGTATTATGGCATTCAAATGCTTAACATAAATTTATCAAGAACAGTTGGTCAGGCATCCGCCCCGGATTGGCGCGAAAGGATGCGGGTTCGAGTCCCGCCTCGTGATCGAATTTTTTCTATTCTTTATAATTTTATATTTGTCAGGTTCAGTTACAAAACAATCTTGGTTTAATTAATACAATAGAAACGTGTTGATGATCATAAAATCAAATTTAAATAGTCTTATTATTACCGAACTAGATAAAAACTGTATTTCGGGTGTGAAGGCTTTAATTTCAAATTTAATTAAAATTGCAATAGTTACTTAAGGATCGTGTTAATTTTTGCTTATGACGTCACGTTTCGATGTTAATTAGATAAGTACACCATTAACGCATGAGACATTAAAAGTTTCTTAGTTTTGTAAGTAATAAACGTCTTGGCTGTTTAACCGACTGCGTAAAGCGCGTCACACACGGTGAAGATACTATAATATTTTATCTTAAGATACTGTTATATTTTATATCACAGTATCTTAACGCATCCGGTATCAGCGTTCGGACCATCATTTTTCTTTTTGTCATTGCGTACTAAGACCCCTGTAGAACCGCCATCCTGTTATAAATGACGCGAAATTTTGTGGATCATTTGTAACAGGATGGCGGTTCTACAGGAGTAGAATACACGCAATGACAAAAAGAAAAATGATGGTCCGAACGCTGATACCGGATGCGTTAAGACACTGTGATATAAAATATAACAGTATCTTAAGATAAAATATTATAGTATCTTCACCGTGTGTGACGCGCGTTATTGTTTTTCATAACTTCCATACAATATAATATGTGATTATTTTTGTTACTCAAAATGAGACGGCTCTTTAGTCTTTGCTATTTGGATAGAGGTTCTTCAAAAGAATCATGATGATCTACTCAAATTTTGTTTAATCGCTCCAATTGTTATAAGTACAGTTTATGTTACTTTAAATAATATTTTAATGCTGAAAAAAATATCGGTTCAGTAGTTCCGGAGCTTATTTAGTACAAACAGACAAATATTTCCTCTATCCATATGTATATAGACACCACACGTATTTAATTTTAAGTACCATACCAGAGATGAAATGGAACTTCGATCCCTATACAATTTGATTCCTATAGTCGGGTGTAGACTTCAAACTAAATATCAAACAGGTATATATATTGTAGCTTCTCAACTTACGTCTCAAGCACTAGATATCGGAGCGATACCACTTAAATAACTTCGGCTATTGTTTATCGGGTATTTAGTTAAGATTATAATAGGACTAGGTTTTACCCGCGGCTTTGCGTGGTCTACATTGTGATAATAGACGGCGGTGGCTACTTCGCTTGCTCTTTTGTCAGTTGAAGGATACAAGGAAGACAAAAAAATTTAAGTCAGCTCTTAGGATATGATAATATTATTTTAACACATAATATAATTTGTCATATGATACTAGATAGTATATAAGTCAATAAATATAAAATGTTCCTATATGATTTAACTATTTAAATAATTATTTTCCTACTATATGTGATAAGCAGTTTCACTTGCAAAAGGGCAAAATTATTTCTATAGTTTATGAGTTATTTTGTTTAATATTAGCTACATCACTGTCAAGTAGGTACCTTTCATGAATATAATACATTCAGTTGTTTTCGCGTGTAAGAGCCTTTACCTACAAACATTACCTAAGCGCGTCACACACGGTGAAGATACTATAATATTTTATCTTAAGATACGCGAAATTTTGTGGGTCATTTGTAACAGGATGGCGGTTCTACAGGGGTCTTAGTACGCAATGACAAAAAGAAAAATGATGGTCAGAACGCTGATACCGGATACCTTAAGATACTGTAATATAAAATATAACAGTATCTTAAGATAAAATATTATAGTATCTTCACCGTGTGTGACGCGCTTTAGAATTTATAAATTAGAACAATTGACATCGTATCCTATTATGATGTCAATCGTTTGTTCAGGTAATTAAATCTTTAAAAGTAGGTACTGTTAATCAAACAATCTACAACAACTAGTACTCATAGAAAGCCACACAATAATAACATTTTCACTTATTCCTAGTATAGGATGCCAATCACTGGTCACTCCCAGGGGCGACAATTCAATTTGTTGAACGTGTACGTTCCTTTGTCGGTTCCTAGGTACAATAATACTTGGTTTGTATTGCTTAGTTGTTATTTCAGAACATTCTAGAATATTCTAGAACGTTCTAGACGCTACAAGGAATAGAAACGGCCAGGAAAAGAGCAGGATACAAGTTTCAATGTGATATTTGACAAATATATTACTACCTCATACTTTTAAATCTTTTCATGTTTTCAATAGTTCGTTCAAATTGACCCGGGAAAAACATAACGTATTTTGTACTCTGTATAGATAAATGATAATTTGAAGCTTTCTAATGGCAAACTAATTATTAAAATGAGTAGAAATATAGTAATAGAAATTATGAGTTTTTGAGTTCAATCACAACATTCTTCCGGTTTTAAAATGCTTGTTTAGATAAGTAGGTACCTATAGCGGTTTAGCTCAATGCAAATTTAAAACTTGATTAATTTAAACTTTAGCCGGTGCATATTTTTCATGAAGAATGTACAAGAATATCGTGGTATGAAATCCATCTGCTTCATACGCGACGAGGACCTACTAAAACTTAAGCGATACCGCAACAGGCTACATTGTACAGTAATATGTACTAACTATTTATTTCTAAAAGAATTTCATTCATTACATTTTCGTAATTATATTTTTATAAGCTCCCTTATCGTAAGATTTAAAAAAGTACTAAAGTAGTATGATATCGTGCAGGATAGGATAATTAAAACAACAGAATAAAAATCTCAGCATTTATTTCAACATTTAATTAATCATAATATGTATATAATAACATAATAATTATCACTTAATTTTAAAATTTTGAAAACACTTAACCATTTTTTTATAATTAGAAGCCCAATTTTTGTCATTTTAAATGACTAGTAAAATAAAAGTGACTACTATCTATAATAAACTAGCAAACCGGGCGAACTCCGTTTCGCCACCAGAGACACCTTTTCTTTGCTATAAACCTCACGGAGCCCGAGACCTTTCCAACGAATGCAAAACCGTGGAAATCGGTTCGTGCGTTCTGGAGTTATAGCGTCAGGAAGGGAAACCCGACTTATTTTTATATAGTAGAAGATTATTGAAATAATTTACAAATTTTTAAGCTAAATGATCATAATATCTTAAAATATTCCATCTCTTAAGTTATACTGTAAAACCATTTCTGTAAAGAAAAGAATCGTTATGATTATTGAAGGTTCTTTAATTTCCTTTAAGTGACTTGTTGCAGAAACAGTTTTGCAGTATAGAAACAACATTTAATAAATTTTGAATAGTCCATACACGCATTTGTTTTCAAATAAATAAAAAATACATATAATTATGTTCTAACAAGTAACAACCATATTATTATTTAGTTGAGTGTTTCCAAAACGCATTATGATATGGAAGAATTCGTCTAAATTCACTTAGGCTAAGCGTTGGCATCATCATTTACAATAATTTATTTATTTACATCACTCGTCCCGGCTCCCTTATGTTATCTCGGCGGCATCTGGAAACAAATATTCATTTTAATTCTTAGAATTAACTATTAGGTTTAGAACTTAGACGTTATAATAACTGAATTCTCTTAGAGTGGAGGTTAGATGACTCAATAATATAGTTGAAAACCTAGTCCTTAATAATTAGTTATTTAACCAAAATATAGGCAACGATACTATTTATTCAATTTTATGAGAACTGGACTTTTTGAAAATAACAAGGTAATAAAATTGTATTTCTAGAGCATTAAAACTGCTTGTTTGAAACACGGCAAAACATTTTTTTACTAAATTTTAAACGACAGCCATTTTCGCCTTATATTTATTTTTGTATCGCTAACATTTCCAAATGTTAATTTGCTACGAAATAAATGCACTGAAACAAAAAAGAAGATAACATTTTCTCTTAAAATAAATCACTATTAACTGATTCATATAATGAAATTACATAACTGTAATCGATATAAATTTACACTAACTAAATCTGTACCAAAAAGCCAGCATTTAACCACATATTAGTGAACTAGTAATCATGTTAACTGTAATTATTTTATTGAAGTTTCAACGACCGCCGCGGGGCCACTCAGCGTACTAAATTATTATCACAGTGATATGACGTCGGGTTTATTGCCTACTACCTGGGGATAAAGTTCCCTTCAATCATATATCTATACTAATATTATAAAGCTGAAGAGCTTGTTTGTTTATTTGAACGCGCTAATCTCAGGAACTACTGCTCCGATTTGAAATTTGAAAAATTGTTTCAGTGTTAGAAACCCCTTCTCTCGAGGAAGGCTTTAAGCTATATATCATCTTGCTAAGACCAACAGGAGCGGAGCACTGCGGGTAAAACCGCAGAGCACAGCTAGTATTAGATATATACATATAATAGATTAGCTCTGACCCGCGGTTTTACCCGCATTGTTTCGCTACTATTGGTCTTACTGTGATAATATATAAGCCTATAACTTTCCTTTATAAATGGGAAATCTAACACTGAACGAATTTTTCAATTCAAACCCGTCGTTCTTGAGATTGGCGCGTTCAACCAAACAAACAAACTTCAGCTTACAAATATTAAAGATATAGATTACCACTTGGAGATGGAGATAAAGTTCCCTTCAATCATTTGTTACGATAATATAAAAGTTTGGAATTATATTTTTGAATACATAAATTGTGTATATGAAAGAAATATCCAGATAGGTGACATTATGATAAGAGAACAGATAATGTAAGTGTATGATGAAGCAGCAGTATAAAATTAACTGTATCATTCATCAGACCATCAAAAAAGAATTTAAGTGGTGTGAAACGTATTTACAAAAAAATGTTCCTAAGTAATAAGAGAGTTAATGATTAGAGATAGTAATTTACAAAATAATTTATAATGACATTAAAAGAGAATAATACAAAAAAGAATTAATTATAAAATAATTATGCGCTATATTATTTTAAGCATTGTTAAGAAGGCGCTTAAAAATAACAATTATTTCATTATTATTAATTAAATGTATAGAATTTGTAATAATAGGTACATAACATGAATAGTGAATACCGTAACTTGTTGAGCGAACAAGATAATCTGAATTTCGATTAGTCAACACGAAACTAGCAATTCCTAGGATTAAACACTTAGAACTCGGCAATTAGTATGTATGTTGGGGATGTGTTCATCTTAATATTATAATATAAAACTTTTCTATTAACAATATACTACATGACAAAGAAATATGTAACCGTGGCCAAGAGTGTAGTTGGAATTAACTCATTTTGCATCGGTCTAATACAAGGTTATTTTACGGTTGTTTTTTTTTTAAATAATAAAGACAATTTTAGAAATTAAAGACTTTTTAACGGATTTTTAACGCGATTCATCCATTATATTATTTTCCCGACGTTTCGAACACTTTACAGCGAGCGTGGTCATGGGGAGTGGGTGATTTTACGCAAGTATTAAACATGACTTTTTAACTGGTCAGTCACCCCGTGACCACGCTCGCTGTAAAGTGTTCGAAACGTCGGGCAAAATAATATAATGAATAAATCGCGTT
Source organism: Colias eurytheme (assembly GCF_061535395.1). NCBI lineage: Eukaryota > Metazoa > Arthropoda > Insecta > Lepidoptera > Pieridae > Colias > Colias eurytheme. The sequence goes on along the minus strand of NC_142999.1, from coordinate 1,457,441 downwards.
TAAAATCCGTTCAAAATTCTTTAATTTCTAAATGTATAATACCCGCGTAAAATAAAACACTAGACAATACTAATATAGACAAAATGACATATTAGCGACATAGTATAATATAGTGTATTAGTTGTCATAATCCTCAGACCGGCTGAATCGATTTTTATGATATTTTTCCAATAAATATTGTATTAGTCATAGAAAAGGTTGTAATCACACTGAAGTGATAACTGATAAGTTACTGACAGAACAACGTTTGCCGGTTTAGCTTGTCCTTGTCTCTAGCTAACACGATATCTTCTCTTATATATAAAAATGAATCGCAAAATGTGTTGGTAAGCGCATAACTCGAGAACGGCTGAACCGATTTCGATAATTCTTTTTTTATTATATTCCTTGAAGTACGAGGATGGTTCTTATGTAAAGAAAACGTAAACATGTACCACGGGCGAAGCCGGGGCGGACCGCTAGTTTATTATGAAAATATCATCAAAATCAATTCAGCCGGTCTGAGAATTATGAAAAAAAAAACAGATGAAAAGTTAATATAAAACTATACCATATCATCATGTGGTGTGTGCATGGCGGAAGGTAGCGGGTTGGCTTCCCGGATGATGTAGCTCGTGTTGTCACTGGATTCCAACACAACACGAGGCCCTTCGCCTTCTCCTGGTAAGTTTTGAATTAATGAATGAATAAAAATTAATTATACACTTAGTAGGGTATAGTTTGTTTTAAACTTAATGGCGGCTCGGAAGTTGCAGGTGCACACAGGTCCCTTGTTCGGATCGTACGAAATTCCGAGCCGCCATTAAGTTTGTATCGTACTGTAAGTATTAGAAAGAAAGAATTCTAAATTATTATTTCTTTCTTCTGTATTACAAAACAAGAGCGATACAAGTAAAAACAGAGGGCGGTCTTATTTCTGTCAGACAAAAACAAAGTTTGTATCTGTTTTTTCCAGGTATTAATAGGTAAATGTTAATTCGTAGAAAACTGTAGCGATAAGATGGAATAATCATTTTAATTATAATTCTGAAATGTAATTCAATTGAAATTCCGATGAAGAACCTATTCAAAAGTATTGGAATTCGAGGGTTTTAAATATTTTTATTAAACATCATATTATATTATATTTATTCATAAAACTATATATCTGATATCTATATCAATTAATATCACACTACATTTATGTACAAATTCATTTTTTTTCACATTGCCAAAATTAATCTACGCCAACTGCAACGCCACAATGGTTCATCTTTATTGGAATTCGTTTCCCCAATATATTTTACAGTGTTATATCAATATTTGTATTTACCATTATAATAGTTCCCATAACATATTATTATAATTAACACAGATTATAGCTTTTTTTAACCGAATCTATTCTGTACATACTTTAAACTAAATTTTTTACTCATTCTTTGTGCATGGAGTCAAATTTTCTAATCAATTTTTTTCATACAATTTGGATTGGATTTCTACTCACCAAGTTTTGGGTTCAATATATCAGGTTTGGTCTCCAACTTCTCTTGGTTGTGTGTAGTGGGGTAGGCTATGAGGTACCTCCTCCCTTGAGCATCTACTTGCACCACGCTTTGGCAAGGCCTCTTACTGGTTGTTGAGGTTTCGTTGCGCCTATGATAAGATATTTTTTACTTTTTATATTATCTAGGTGGACATAATATAACATATTACATAACATCTCTATCTATATAATATATAGTATATGTCTACTCCTCCGTAACGAATGGACCGATTTTCATGAAATTAGTGTGCCTATTGGGTAGATCTGAAAATCGGCCAACATCTATTTTCATACCCCTCAGTGATGAAAGGCAGAACAACGCTTGCCTGGATAGATAATAAATAAAAAAGACGTGTGGCACTCGGGGACTGCCGCGGTAAAGCTATTGCATAGCGTACCTTCAAGCCACACCTCCGTGCCCGTCCCCGTGGGGGGGGGGAGCGTGAGGTTATTTTCGTTACGGAATTTCTGGATTCGGTCCCCGCGCTCAAAGCCCGCGATAGAAGCTATGCAATAGCTTAATAAATGAAATGAAATGAATTAAATTTGTTTGAATTTAATGTTTTACACAATAATGTAAGGGTCCCAAACTTAATGAAATACCTACTTATAATTCCTAAGTTCTCTGACTTCGCCAAAACTAAGGGGAATGATTTTATTTGACAGGATTAGTATTCCGTGATAATTATTTATACCATAACTTATGTCAATATCCTCTATTACCTAATTGGATAGTATGTTTGTTTAGATAGCAAGTATAATTAATCAATGAATCTTAATTAGCCACGCATATGTGTCCTAAAAAATACTTTTTTAGCCTAAGCTTTTTCAAGTATTAATCTTCATATTTGACTTTCAAAAGAATACGAAAGCTCTATACGAAAAGGCTTTTTATATAAAGCTTAATTATAAGTAAAATTATGTACAAAAGACTTGATGTCAATAGTACTCTATATTGCCTGTGGATAAATAATAACGAAATATATTTTCACAAATCAAAAACGACGAATACTTACATTAAATATTTTTGAGGTTAAACAAGCAATTTGCAAAAATATAATATTTTCAACATCACAATTTGGGAATGATATAAAATGTACAACACGTACGACCAAGCTATTTCACAAATGAACATGGCCGATACGTTTTCAGATTTTAAAACTAACTTTAATAATTGTATTGTTGTATAAATCCATTTTTTGGGACATGTTTTGGATATTAATATTACATTTTACTGAACTGGAGTTTAAAATAAAATTATATTTACAATTTGTTATTGGTAATAATAAAATTAGGAAATATGACAAAAATGTAAAAAAACGGGTACAAGGGGAAGAAAAAATTCAATCTTGAGGCGGGATTCGAGCCCTTGTCTTTCGCCATTCCAGGGAGACGTCTGGCCACTTTGCCACCACCACTTTGAATTTATTCTACTCTTTCGGTCTATATGTGTCTAAGGTTTGCAAACGTTTAGTCGCCACTACAAAAGTGTCCGCGTCAAAATATATGAAAAAATGTGTCGTTTGCGCCGGCCCTAAAGGAAACCGCAAATAAATTATGAACTTACTTCTTAAACACCAAAGCTACAATAGCAACTGCTGTAGTGAGCACCGCTACTACGGCAGCAAATGCCCCCGCTACTGGGAACTTCGCCATCATTCTTGTTGTTTCTTCTGTTGGTAAAGACATTCATTAAAAAAAATGTGTGCGTGTACTAGTGTACACACGTAAGAAGTGAAACTTCTTTATGGTCTTATTTTTCAAAAAATAATTTACTATATGCAACTTTACAGAAATACGTCGAATCACGCGTGGTAGGGAAAAGAAAATGATGGCGCGTCACGGAAAAATGTCACGCGTAACGATAAAATGTTACGCTAAATTTTTTTCCAACTCCGATAAAGAAGTTTCACTTCAAAAAATGTGGTTACTGGTACAATAGGATTATATCTTTATGATTACCTATCATTCTATCGTATTACAAATTCAATATTACTGGTATATTAGTATATCTTCATCTGAATACTATTAATCAAACTTTTCATCGTAAGGCAGATTATAATTATTGACATAATGTTTTTATCAGAAGACCTGGTTTAAACGAAAGAATGAAAATAGAGCAATTAATAAATTTTCTTCTCGTCCGTTTTTGGAACAAAACTATAAAGCATTGATACCATGCACAGGTGTATAAACTCACACTCAACCACACTCACCTCTTATAAACAATCAAACTTTTTGTTAAATAAATATTATTTCTATTTTAATGTCCGAGTCTTCCTATGTAACTAAACTTTAAACTTTTTAGAGACCTGTATATCGTTTCTTAGATCCAAGACACAGGCAACAGCCTAGTTTGGATCTCCAATAATACTGTAATGCTCTGCTTTTTTAGTAAACAAAGATTTTTATTATTATTTATTTTATTACATCCAGCTGCCGCTTCCAAAACATCCTCAACCTTAAGTTAATAAAAAAGGTAAATAAATTATAGATCGATCTTTTTACGATCATTCACATCATTTTACACAAAACCATATTTTTACCATACTTAGCTCTACCAACACATTTTTCATTCATAAGGGATTCCAAGATCCTATTTAAAAATCTCTTACCATATAGCTAAAAGGTCAAAATTACTTACCAGTATGTTTAGCTGCGTCCTTAAAGACTAGTTCCCTCAACAGTACAGGGTCGGATACGCCCTTATTGTTCCGAGCGCTGACTGTCAGCAACTCGTCTTCGCTGACCGATTCTAGCACTGACCAGCTGATATTCAGCCATACTACGAGGTCTGTTGGAAATTGTGAATTTGGTATTAGGTAATATGAGTTAAGTGTATTTCTTAAGTGTTCTATACAGGGTGTCCCGCTATCGGTATACTAAGCGCGAAGGGACTTGTAGTTTTACATACACTGATCACGTAAAAAATACTTAAACAACAAAATTACGTCAAAAATTTTTTGCTAAATTTTTCCTGAAAATCCATGTTTTCTTCTCTAGCTTCGCGCAGCCGGCATATACCGCTTCTCTAATGTGAGCATTTTGTCTATGAAAACATAATCTTAAACGATAGCTCACGTGCCGGTGGCAAAGTTGGGCGGGTTGCTTGTTATGGGTGTACACATAGAGTTTTAAGAATTCATCTATTTGAAAAAAAAAATGCGTCTGGAATTTTATAAGTATTTTTTACGTACTCAGCGTTTGCAAAACTATAACCTCCTATGAGCTTAGTATACCAATAGTGGGACACCCTGTATAGCTACATAAATATTGGAATTTTATTGCCTATTTCAATAAACGTGTTTTGTTTCAATAAGTCAGTTATATTTTCAAAGCGAAAAGCAGAAATAAGCATTTTATTTCCACATGGAGTCGATGTCATCAGATTTCGTATAAAAGAATGTCAGTTTCCTCGTATGAAATGGTATTGTGGACTGAAGTTTCTATTTTTTATCGTTTACAGAGTTTTTCTATCTAATTGGTCCAGCGATATTTCGATATTTCAGTTTCGATATCGACAACTAGATTTTTTTCTGTCATTCATACGTGTTCATATACCTACCGAAACAGACTTATATTTTTACGTAAACATGAGCAAGAGGTTTAGAATAGGTACAATATATTAAATGGTCACCATTCAGGTATTAAGACACAACATAATATCGTAATATGTTTATAAGTTAACGAGTTTTCACAATATAAGCGTTTCCTCCATACAATTACAAGAAGGTGTGTAAAATATCAAAAAAACAACATAAAAAAAGACGGGTTGCACTCCGGGAGTGCCAGCAGAAGTGAAAACTTGATTATTAACGTTGAGCATGTTTGATATTTTGGTATGGTATTCGTCTTACGCTTTTTCGATCAGGTCACGTGTCCTGACGCGAATTTAAGATTTTATACCCATTACGGAAAAAGTGCTCAACGCCGCTAAAGAAGTTTTCACTTCAAAAATAGCCTATAATAAATCAATCTACATTCTCACCATGCATACTTGCAGTACTATTGACCAGCAGTCTATTAGTGTCACCAACTGCTTCTAACGTAAAGTACTGGTTCAGACCCCCGTCGTACCCAGCTATGCACCTCACAGAGAGGTATACCTCCTTCTTCGTCACCACGCGATTGGCTGTGCAGTTCCTTGGTGGGGATGGACGAGCTGAAATGATGGAACATTCTAGAACGTTCTAGAACTTTCGGGAGCTTTCGAGAACTTATTAAATATTCAAGGGCAAAGAAAAGATGTTGAAAATTATTGAATTAAATAGAATAGGTAGGTAATAACTGTAAAGAAAATAATGACCTTGGTTAACTGATGTTTTAAGTGATCAAAACTAAAATTGCAATCATACGTAAGTATCTAATTTCAAGTTTAAAGAACTTACTCTAATGAATGTCAGCTACAAACAAAATTAAAAAGTTTGTTTGTGTGTTTTATAATATACTTGCTTACCACCCGCGGCTTCGCCCGCTTTGTCTAAAACCTAATAAATTATATACTAAAACCTTCCTCTTGAATCACTCGTTCTATTAAAAATGAACGCGTCAAAATCCGTTGCGTAGTTTTAAAGATTTAAGCATATACATATATATATACATATACTACATAGTATAAAACAAAGTCACTTTCTCTGTCCCTGTAGTGAAATAACATTGAACATTAAAAAGTAGAAAATAAACAACAATTATTAAATCACAAACATACTTAAACTTTAAAATTTTATTTGTATCTAGAAACATATAAAGCGTCCATATCGCTTTACTAAGAACTTTATTGCACCATTGTACATTCACAAACATGTACCCTTTGAAAGGGCTCGACGTCAAAGAGTTGAGGACAATTCATTTCCTCGTCACTTCGCAACATCATACCTGGCTATCTATCGGAAAACTCAATGGACGCGCGACAATTCAAAGTCACTGGCAAATAAAGTGAATAATAAAAAAGACTAAAGCTTGGCCTCGCCTTTGTCTGGTCATTGCGAAATTCTGGGATGGAACTAAATTCTGCTAGCATTGAAACTGTTTCAGTGCGAAAGAATTATGCAGGAGATTAAAATCTATAAAGCTATTTTGAAGAATCAGGCTTTCTACGGTTCTACCAAACGGTTACAAGGAAAAATCTATCGCAGTACCAATACGGCCAATCTATACTAATATTATAAAGCTGAAGAGTTTGTTTGTTTTAACGCGCTAATCTCAGGAACTACTGGGCCTATTTGAAAAATTATTTCGGTGTTAGATAGCCCATTTATCGAGGAAGGCTATAGGCTATATATCATTACGCTAAGATCAACAGGAGCGGAGCCACGCGGGTGAAACCGCGGAGCGCAGCTAGTGTCAGATATATTTCTGAGTATCTGTTAAAGTGGTCACATGTTTTGAATTGCGTTAATAACTTTTCTACATATATCGTCCAAAATCTCATTTAAATTGAATTTAAAATCACATAAGTATATATATATTTATCAATAAGAATTAATTAATAACCATAGTATCAATTCGCAATTGGATCCCAAATCCTATTTTAGAACGTATCTGCAACTTGATATAGAATGTGTGATCTACATAACAGGATCTATCAGATATCAAAACATGATGGATTTAGAACTGAATGTCGATTTAGTATTGTATGTATTCGTAGCAAAATTATAAATATATCATCTTAATATATATAAATCTCGTGTCACAATGTTTGTCCTCAATGGACTCCTAAACCACTTAACCGATTATAATAAAATTCGCACACCATGTGCAGTTCGATCCAACTTGAGAGATAAGATAGTTTAAACATGTAGGTACCACGGGCGAAGCCGGGGCGGACCGCTAGTATAATATAAATTATAAATTCTAATTAGCATCGCCAACCTAAAGAGACATAATTTTCAAGATAAGAGCCAGTATCGTGTAGGATTACTTAGTTACAATGTACTCTAATAATGGATTTCTTAGAGATTAGAATTCTACTCGACAATTATTATCATCTATAATATATAATGTATAAAACTCAAAGGTGACTGATATAGTGATCTATCAACGCACAGCCCAAACCACTGGACGGATCGGGCTGAAATTTGGCATGCAGGTAGATGTTAGGACGGAGGCGTCCCCGTAAGAAAGGGTTTTGATCAATTCTACCCCCAAGGGGATAAAATAGGGGATGAAAATTTGTATCATGTTTATTTATCTTTTCCACGCAGGCGAAGCTGCGGGCAACAGCTAGTTTATCATAAGACCACACAAATGACTCAGAATTACTGAAATTTCCTACAAATCAACACTCAATTTGAATGAGTTTTTGAAATGTTTATTACATAATACATTTATTTATTCTAAAATTCAAACTTCTTTCACTTGTATTCTATATCCTGCACTGTGATACCTCAAGTAAAAAAAAATTGTCCAGAACAGATTTTTTTCTTATTTTACTCAACCAGCCTTATACGTGACCACGTGTCTCGATTAATTCCACTCAACGGTAAGTATCTATTAAGTAAAAAGTTAAGGGAAGCTGTAAATTGCATGTAAGTTTTCTCGTTCCGAACTTATTGACTGTTTGCTGAACTTCGGACGTATTTTAAAATATTTCGGTCCACACAAGTTGCCATGTTTTTAGACGAACTTTGGTATTGCGAAGTTTGACTTGATATTTTTTGTTTTTGCTTGTTGTTGGATATCCAGATATATTTAGAAAGTTATGAGTATTGGTTCAGTTGAAATCGATTTCGTTCTTTATATGTTCTATTAAAAATATTATTATAATCTATTTAATCAATATGAAAGAAGGATAACAATTTTCAGTTATGAGGACTTAAACAGTAAATTATATTTGAAGAAATAGTTCAGCATCTTGAGTTAACATCTACGTAAGTAGGTAAAGGTTATATTTATGTAAAACTAGCTTTCCGCCCGCGGCTTCGCCCGCGTTTTCAGAGAAAAACCCGTTCCCGTAGAATTTCCGGGATAAAACCTATCCTATGTCCTTTCTCGGGTATCAAAATATCTCTATACCAAATTTCATGCAAATTGGTTCAGTAGTTCAGGCGTGATTGAGTAACAGACAGACAGACAGAGTTACTTTCGCAATTATAATTTTAGTATGGATTAGATTTTAGAACTTTTTTCTCACTTCACAGCAGTATACTTAAATAAAATGTTGAGAAATTGCATACAAATGTGACAATGTCACTATAAAAATGACACAGATTCTTTCTATTACTTTGTGCAATTGTTTATCTTTGTTTCGTTGTAATTTCCTAAAAGCAGTTTTAGCGCGGTTTTAGCATTGTTGTCGTTCTTTTCTTCGCAATTTTCTATGCGATAAATATTTTTATTTAACTTTTAAATGAATGGCATTGCAAATATTTCATGCCACTGCATAAGTATAAGGACTCTGAACATTAAATACTACCTATAGAAGTTATTAAAAATTTTGGAAACGAAATGTGTTTTAAATATTGCTTAACTTTATTTATTCATTTGGTAAATTGGGTCATCAGAATTTAATTAGCATTCTACTTCAATACTTGTTTAGTTTTTTTTTATTGGGAAAAGGGAAGCACTTGACCACAATCTCGCCTGATGTTAAGCTTAGATGTGGTAAGATGGAACGCGCTTCCCTAGAAGGTATCTGTTCACTCTACGCTTGAAGACCCAGAAGCTCAACTTAGCCTAAATAAGTATGCTCGAACTAAACTACTAACACTCACTACAACTTAAAAATATACCTACTGTTTTCGTACAACATGTCCAATGATTTGTTAGAATAACGTTAAGAACTTTAACAAACATTTATTGTTAGGATCATTAAAGATCTTGGCATGACAGAACGAAGACTGATTACCGTTTCACCTGTAAATAAATCACATCTACTTCCCTGAGAAAGACGTGAAATGCATTTGCCCCATACCTCCAGGGACATAGGATTTCGATTTTAAAATTCTAAACTCTAAGCTGTTGAAGATTTTAAGGTATAGGTCGAAGTCAGACGTTACTTTCTATTCTATCAGTATCACTACATAGTATAAAGTCCTACCCGCGTCTGTCCTAATGCCTGTATGCTTAGATATGTAAAACTAAACAACGGATTTTGATGCAGTTTTTTTACAAGATATAGTGGTTCTTGAGGAGGGTTTAAGTATATTATTTGTTAAGTTTTCTACAAAGCGAACGAAGCCGCGCGCGGAAAGCTAGTTTTCTAATAGGTATATGTAATTTGCCAGCAATGTGTAACTATTCCAAAATTGACCTAAAAGCCAAAAGAAAATCACATAAACTTACCATAAACCCAATTCGATGTAGAAATAACGAAACAGTAACGTCAAATCCAATTTAGCCTGTTTCCATATTCATAAAATAATCAGACTAAGCCGGACCTCGTAATACATTTATTAGTTGTAATATAGTTGATAAAATTGATATTAAAACGTGGTATTAGAATCCACGCAAAAGGCATCCCTATAGCAATTCCAAGTTTAATTGAAATTTCTGCTAAGAGGCTTAGTTCATTAATATCTCCATCAAGTTAATAGTTTATATTCATGTCTAATTTTTCCTATAACTGCCTACGCATCTTGTACTCTAGAGAATCTGCTCCTTGGAAAAAGTGACCTAATTGTTAGGAACTCTTTGAAGTATAATTTTATCGGGAAATCCTCTAATTTGAACGCTTCATTAGCTCATGTGTATTTTAGTGTACATTATAACAAAGTACATACTATTTGGTAACTGCAAAAACCTTACACCTTATCCATTCATTAGGGTATTACAAGTGCACTCAGAGTTGACTTCAAACTCGACCATTTATTTGTTCAACTACTTCTAAGTTCTAGCACTCCAGTTTCTTCCGAACTATCTAGAAGAAATCCTATTCTATTCGATATCTTTTTTTACTGTTCTGTGGATATCTTCAACATTTTACAGTCATTTTCATATTTTAAATCGCCAAATTCGTATTTTTTCAATGTACCTAACTTCAGTTTGTAATAAAAAGCTAACTTTTGTCCTAATTTTCTATGTCCACGAGCAAAGGCAACTATTTAATATTAAAAGTTTAAAATTATTAGCCCGAGACTAACTTTGTAACTATATAAATTTCTCCATCTGCGAATAGCCCAACTGATTATCAAGACGGGAAATCGGGGCTTTAATTGAGTTGTAAAATTAGTAATTTACGAATTAACTTCGAGACTCGTATTTTAAGATATATTGACACTGAGAAATGTGCAATTGAAATGCTACTTTACGGTTCATTAGTATGGTTTATTTTTGCTTTGTTCTATTTTATCCTGCTCGAGTCAATTATTTGTGTGCTTTTAAGCAATGGATATTGTAATTGTAATCTTGCTTCTATTCACTGCTTTTGTAGGAGAGAGGGACCTATTTTTATATAGGTATGTATTCATGAGACGCATCCAAAAAAGGTGATATAAAATACATAAATACTCTATGTATACAAAAAACACATACATACCTACATATTTGATTAGGACAAACAAGGATAAAATACCTACAATAATAAATACACACACATACAATAATTTGTTGTATAAATAAACAGTTATAAGAGATCTTGGAAAAATAAACTGCACTAAAATGTACCCTTTATAGACACGTAATGACAGATAGTAAAGTGGAATATCTTAAAATATTCCGACATCGTCCAACTTAAACGAAGTCATAAGACTTGAGAGTTTGAACTTAAGTTTTTATGGATTAAGCTAACACTTGAGTAGACTGTCATTACTCGTTGTCGCGTAAAATCTCGATTAATCCATCAGTCCTCGGAATCACAGACACAATAGAAAATCTATTGTGTCGCGCCCCGATCGGGGCTTACGGTGGTCAATGGGTTAATTGGATTTTATATCGTTTGCAAATCGATTAGTTGTCAAGTAAGACGATTTGATTAACCTGTCTAGATAAGGTGCGTTTTTTTAAAGTGTATTCATAAATTATAAATTAACTACACAAATGTTACAGAGGAAGGATTTATGTTTCTGTATGTAAAGAGTAAACTCAAAAATTGCTATATCACCTTAAAAATTTGTTTAACCTTATGAAAGCTACGTATAACGTAGGGTTTTTTATCCCCGATCAATGCAGGCAAGGTCGGGGCAAATAGCTAGTACCTATAGAGTTGAAAATATCTGTTAACTTTCCTACCGTATCTATAACAATGTTGATCAAAACATTTGTAGCAATGCCTATTTTAACCTCACCTATTTTGAGCCAAATTCACAAATAGTAAGATTGTATTACATTATCCGTTGTACATTATAATATAAAAGTGATCCATCAATAGTTGGGCAGCAGTGTTAATATTAGCCGGGCGCGACGCCAGCTTACCAATTGGATTAAGTTCGCAGGGGTGACACTTCAGGGTTGGTACTGCGCAAGAAACAATTATAATTTATTTGGGATTGTTACAATTTTGCTGTTAATCTTGTGTAGTAGTATATTTTGTAATTAATAAGAGCTATTTGGTGTGTTTAAATTTAAAGAGAAGGTAACAATTTTGATAATAGGAAGTGTATGTGTAGGTGTTATAAAATTGATAAAACATTTTAATTAATTTTAATTAAATGTTTCCTAAAGATTGGAAGTAGCAATGTATTTCTGCTACTATGCATTTAGAAAACCTGAGTTTTATAGCAGAAATATTAATATAAATAATTAAAAATAGTGCCAATATCAATAATTAACCAGCATTTACAGTAGATTATAAAGTACAAAGTATTACATTGGAAAACCAGCAAAAAGTATTCAAAAATATTGTACCCACGTCAAGTGTAAAAAGTAATATCCGTCGAAAGTTAAACAGCAAAACTTACAACCAAAGGAACTTTTAATTAAATTATTAAAACGCCAAAATTACAAGTGACAACCCTGCCCTCACGATTTATGTCTTCAAGTCGAAACGATGAAATAAAAACTTTTTTACTTAAATCCTGGAATTAGCCTAGAAAGTTCCCGGTGATGTAACCTATTCACTTTATTTCAAACTCCCGGAAGATTGATGATTTTCGTTTATAATTCAATTTAGTTTGCAATTTTCATATATTGAACAAAAGTTTCCGTTGCGCGAAGCTTATTTTCACGTTATTTGTCTTATTGTTATTACATTATAGCTTTACTTTCAGCTTCAATTTTGTGATTTTTGTGAATGGAAATGCATTTTTATTAGACTCAGGTAATGTACATACATTATTGATTAATTTAATCTATCATATTAAGTGGTAAGTGGTAACTTTGCTTTGGCTTCAATTTCTACAAATATCTGAATTTTCCCCACATTAATACCAAAATGCGAATTTAAATTACTATACAATGATTGACTGTATCTTTCAAATTAAAATAATAAGGTTTCGTTAAAATCTCTAAGATTTAACAGTAAGTATATATTTATCTATATACCATATTATATTAGGTATATGAGCATTTCCAGATTATAACCTAGTTTATAAACCAAAAAGCTCAGTCTTCGGTAAGCTTCGGCATAACTCGGCGCGCCGCAAGAGTATGTTAGCGCTCGGCACGCGTGGTGAATACGTTGTGAATTTAGGCGGGAAATGCGTCGACTGTATCTGCCATACCATTAGCACAGATATATAATACTATAGTAGTACTTGGTATTACTACTGATCAATAAATGGCATAATTTCATGTGTGTACTTACAAATTGAAAAACTTTTTAAAATGTAAATGTAAGCTTACTTTCTTCAATAGAGCCATATTGAGATACAGCCGAATTATTGTGAATTTAAAGAAGTGGAAGGTATTGAAGTTATTATTTTTGGGAAATCAGTAGTAAAAATTATTTCTGATTTTGACATATTTCTTAATTTTCTTAGAATTTTTTAGAACTAGGGCGGAAAGCAATTCTTGTAATGCTGTGTACATCTATAATAGGGTCAAGCATTAGAATATTATTACTCTGTATTAATTATTAAGTTTTCAAGTTTATGCCAAATCTAATCACACAGAGGCTGATTCAAGAATTTTCTGCCATATTTTTCATTCTGTCAAACACAACGACAGTGCAGAGATAATTATTCTTAGCCCTGACACCGATATTTTTGTATTAGGCCTTTATTTCTGGCATTGTAACTTATATATATTGAAAATATACTCGCCATATTTGAATGCTCCCCCCACTCCCCCATGCAACTATTTCACTGTACGAACTATTGAATAGTAAACAATGGACTATTGTTAATTATTTAAAATAATAATTTAAAAAATATATTCATGAGTTTTTAATCGATAGTGGTTTAAAGTTAACTCAAAAATGGAGCATTTTCGTAAATTTTCTAAAAAATCTTAGAGAAAGTGTAAGAAATGTTATAGTATGCTATATATTCGTGATCTACTCAATAAGCTCTTTCATTTGATACCCCACACGGCATGTTTTGGAATTTTTTTTTTCTTTGTATGCCATATTTAATTACCGGGGTGCGGGCAGGGGGACCACAAAACTGGTTGGCAACATCTGTCTATAGGATGTCTGGGATCTATACAATATACATCAGAAGTCAGATTTAGGTCCGCTATTTTTGCAAACAAAACTCCACTGAGAGTCCGGTCTAATATTGACCCTGATTAGAATACTGTTTACTTTCTACCCGCAAAATAAATTACAAGTAAAAGTTTTACATTTTTATAAAGAAAGCAATTTATAATAAATTAGAATGTCTTTCTGTACCAACAAGGTCTTTGTAGTAATACTGTAAAATATACATTCATGTTTTTCAAAAGATTTATCTTTTCAAATGCTCATTTAATTAGTTTTATTTAAGAATAGCTTATTTTACAGCTTTTAGAAGCAAAAAAGCAGTGTCCTAGATTTTTTTTCATTTTAAAATAAAAACAACATCCGAAATAATAAACTTAAACTTTTGGAGCTCAATATTATGAAAACATAATTTGGCGCCAAAATCCGCCATTTATATTTTTTCATGCTCAAAATTAAAATTATCTAAAGACCATTTAAGCTATAGTTAGCGAAACATATATTTTACACAAATAAACATATACCTGTACAAAAATATTAAAACCTCCTTTTAGCAGACAGACCATAGCTTATTTTCCACGAAGTTTCAATACGTATTCAAACTGTGGTTTCAAATAACCTTGACATTACAAATATTCCAACTACTTGTGCAACTTTTAATAGATCCCAAGGTTCAAGTCCCAACTATTGTTAATACATATTTAATTTCCGCGAACTTCGCTTTTCAGGACTATTAATTGTTTATCTCTTAACGTAGTATATGTAAATTAATTTCTTAGATATAAGAAAGAAGATCACTTTCCTTAAGCTGAGCTACACGGATATTTGACTTTTTTTACTCAAACTCAAACTCAAACATTCATTTATTCAATTAGACTACTATTTAAGAGCACTTTCGAATCGTCATTACATGAGTATTTTTAACATTTACCACTATCGTCCTAACCCTATATTATAAGTATAAATTCCATTTCATATTCAGATTATTTAATTTAATAATCAGAACAATAATTATTATCGTATTCACAATACATAAAATGTCTCTAGAACTAAAGATACGTACCTGCTGGAACAATTTGGAACACGCACGGCTTATGCTGCGTGCCCACTGCGTTTGTCGCGCGACACAATAAAGCCCCGTAGTCGCGCTCGCTTGCTGCGCGATATCGCAACTCGCTCGCTGTGCCTCCAGTGGACACTGTACATTATTATAAAATAAGATAAATAAAAAATCAATATTTTCAGGACAATTTTCACACACGGCACGATCTGATCCCATACTAAGCTTACGCTTGTGTTATGGTAACCAGATGGCTGATAAACATACATAATTTTAAATAAATACTTATATAGATAATTAACTCCCAGACACAGAGCAAACATCTATGTTCATCACACAAATATTTGCCCCGGGTGGGAATCGAACCCACGGCCTCTGGTTTGGAAGGCAGGTAACCAAGCCAACCGGTCAGTCAAATAATATAAATTTGTTATCATCATCATCATAATCATCATGATCAGCCAATATTTGTTACCATTAAGGGAAGTACGCCTATTTTATTTAATACTATTTATTTCTTTGTTTCACAAAACCTTATACGGAAGTTGTGTTGTGATTTGAACTCTACTAAGAAAACAATTTTTTTTAGTTGAAAAAATATATAATATTACCCACGTATATTTTTTGTTCACACTATAATAAGAGACTAATTCTCTTTATTATTCCCAATTTTATTAGAAACAAATTAATTATAAGCGAAATTAAGAACAATTAATATTGTTTTTATAGCAACAATTGAAAAAGCAATTTATTCGATCTTAATTATTCTAGGTCAGAACTCAGGATATTGCGTAGGCGTTAAAGACAGGTAATTAAGAAAAGAAAAACTTTTAGTTCCACTACAGTAGTTTCAACGCCTACTTCTTCGGAGAAAGCTCTAATGGAAATCAAACTTAATTTATTTAATTCATGTGAGTAAAGTTTTAAAGAGGCTAGTCAATCTGTCTTTTTAAACCAAAACAGATCCTTAATGTTGCTTCTACTGCTTCTAAAATACTCTTAGATATAGAAATAATAAGTCGTAGATTAGTTACGGGTTACCGTCGTACTATTAGTTTTCTTCTGGGATTTATATTATTTGCCGCCTATTGTGCACTTACCATGTTCATGTATTCCATGTTAAATTATATGTTTTTCTTACTGGTACTGTACAATAAAGTGTCATCTTATTATATAAAAATGAATCCCAAAATGTGTTGGTAAGCGCATAACTTGAGAACGGCTGAACCGATTACGTTAATTCTTTTTTTATTATATTCCTTGAAGTACGAGGATGGTTCTATGTTAGTGAACTTAGCAGGTCATTTTTAGCAGATCAAAAAAAATGTGAGTTCTTATCGCGTGCAGTTGAGTTCTACAGTTCCTGATACTTTTTACGTAGCATCATGCCGTAGCTTCATGCCGTAGCAACATGCCGTAGCATCATGCCATAGCATCGCGCCGTAGCATTACGCCGTAGCATCACGCCGTAGCATCACGCCGTAGCATCATGCCGTAGCATCACGCCGTAGCATCATGCCGTAGCATCATGCCGTAGCATCATGCCGTAGCATCACGCCGTAGCATCATGCCGTAGCATCATGCCGTAGCATCACGCCGTAGCATCACGCCGTAACACGCATGCCGTAGCATTACGCCGTAGCATCACGCCGTAGCATCACAGCGTAGCATCACGCCGTAGCATCACGTCGTAGCATCACGTCGTAGCATCACGTCGTAGCATTACGTCTTAGCATCACGTTAAGCCGGGTCCAGGGCGGGTTTTTTCAGATGTCGTTTGTTAAGGTAAAAACGCCAGAACTATTTCTAAAAAGTATCAGGAACTGTAGATTTCAACTGCACGCGATAAGAACTCACATTTTTTTTTTTGATCTGCTTAAAAATGATCTGCTACGGGAAGTTGGCAGATCATTTTTTCAAATGTCGTTTTTTAAGGTAAAAACGCCAGAGCTATTTCTGAAAAGTATCAGGAACTGTAGAACTCAACTGCACGCGATAAGAACTCACATTTTTTTTTGATCTGCTAAAAATGATCTGCTAAGTTCACTAACATGATGGTTCTTACGTAGAGAAAACGTAAATATGTACCACGGGCGAAGCCGGGGCGGACTGCTAGTAAATAAATAAATTTGCCTCCTGGAATGGTTACCATGACGATTAAAAGCAGTATCAATTCCAGTATGGAAACGTGATGGCACTAATCGACCCTTGAATCGACCTATATATCTCTGTCTTTTTTCCACACATTATTGTGAATAATACTGCTCTAAGACATCATAGCATAAAGCGCGTCACACACGGTGAAGATACTATAATATTTTATGTTAAGATTCTCTACTATAAAATATTACAGTATCTTAAGGTATCCGGTATCAGCGTTCTGACCATCATTTTTTTTGTCATTGCGTACTAAGACCCCTGTAGAACCGCCATCCTGTTACAAATGGCCCGAAATTTTGTGTTTTGAGTGTTTCGGGTCATTTGTAACAGGATGGCAGGTATCTTCACCGTGTGTGACGCGCTTAACTTCTGTTTCATTGAACAAACATTCCTGAAAAAACTTACCATATCTAGCAGGTGAGACTTGAAAGCTCTCTCCACTATTATTGAATTGCCAATAAAAGGCAACATCAGCGGGATCCGCGCTGACCGCGCAGCGCACGCGGAGGGACTCGTCGAGACGAGCTCCGATCACTACCGGTGTGGTTTGTGCACAGGTTGGTGCATCTGGTGAAGAATCGTTTTATTTTGAGAGGAATACTTACAATGTTAAAAAAAAGACGGGTTGCACTCCGGGAGTGCCGGCAGAAGTGAAAACTTGATTATTAACGTTGAGCATGTTTGATATTTTGAAATGGTATCCGTCTTACGCTTTTTCGATCAGGCCACGTGTCCTGACGCGAGTTTAAGATTTTATACCCATTACAGAAAAAGTGCTCAACGCCGCTAAAGAAGTTTTCACTTCAAAAATTTAGTGTAGAGGAAGTATCCAAAAATCTCCAAGGCAATAAAGTGGAAATCACCTACCAATTTTGGACATCTCACTCGAGGATTACAAGTAATTACTACAATATATTATGTAACCTTCATGATTAATTATTTGAATTATAATTTATCATCCTCACTTAATAAGAGAAATACAACTAAATTAGGCAATACATAAGAAAAGTAAGGGGGAAACCAATTAGGAATATTCGCGTAAACGAATATATTATGACGCAGAGCATCGTCTGCTTAAATACGTATTAATTCACTTATTGCTATGATACAAAACCAATTGTTTTCGTATTGAATACAAATAAGTCAAATGTACGACTATACGTCTTCATTTCAAGAGCAATGAAACACAGATGAATATTGTTCGAATTTCGATTAATAGGCGACTCAGTTAGCATTGTTCCTGATGCCTTTATTGTAGTTAATTACATCACCTACAACGAAGAAAGAAATACTCTCTAAAGCTACTATAGTTGTAACTGTATTATCGCAATCTAATTTATGTTTCAAAGCTAAAATCGATACGCAGTTGAATGCTTATCAGATCACGGACTTTCAGTAATTTGGTAATTACCAGAAACGTCAACTTTCAAAGTTTCGAGTGGCTAAGTATCGTTCCTAAATAATTTACTGCTTTTCTAAATTTAATATTCTTGGTTAATCAGAAAATTGTGAGTCCACGTTATTCGATTTTGCCGAAATTCGTCTCCTATTTAGCGTTTGGAAATATTTTATGATTAAAAAACTCAAAAAGGATCACTTTCTTTACATATTTTAAACATTAAAAACAATTACAATTACAGTTCCAACGGTACTGCACTGCAATATGGAACATTCAATAAGAAGAATTGCATGTCCAAGAATGTCCATCGTAAAGGCAGAAAATTAAAGAAGGGGGGCTAAAAAAGAGAGCAGAACAGAAAAGCAATTTGGCAAAAAAAAACATCCTTCAGTCAATAAAAAAATGCAATCATTTTACTATTGAAACTAGTCAAATGAGTGCATTTTATTTCATAACCTAAAAATCTACTTACACTGCACTCGCAAATAAACCGATTGGCTGGTAGTTTCTCCAATCTGATTGGCCGCTCTGCACGAATACAGGCCGCCATCTTGTTTCGTCACACGCTGTAAGACCAGCGACTTGGTGCTTATGAACACCCCTGACGACATGTTCTGACTGACTTGCTCATCCTGTAAACATATGGTTTCTACACAAGATGTAGGTTGTTTTGACTGAGGACCGATTTTTCAATCCGTGGTTAAAATGTATCCGTCGAATAAACTATTACACGAACATAATAAAATGTCACCTATAAATTACTGTCAAATCCGGACAATTTTATTCGATGAATAAGTTTTAACCAAGGATTGAAAAATTTGCCCTAAGTTTAATTTGTGGTGGTTATCAGAGTCTTTATGTGGGATTGTTATATTTGATTAAAGTAATTACCTACTAATGAAACTGTATATTGTTGTTACCGCTTCTTTTGAAGTGAAAATTCTTAAGGTAAGTTGAGAATAAAATTTCAAGATCGCTTTATGGCAATATCCTCATGTCGTGGAGATTTTGGTATCTTTGAATCTTGCTAAAGAAGTTTCAATTCTAACACGTGTGCTCGGCACACACGCTTTTTATTAATTATTTTTACTAAAAGTGGTTTATCGCGATATTCAAACTATTCGAAGTGCTAAAAGGTCATCAAAATATGAATTAATACACTACATTAATACACATCATAATTAAAGATACTCGTATACACAACAAAAACAACAAGTATTATACGAAAGGGAGAAAGAAAAGCTCATTCGACCGTTAGCCCATTATACTTTATTCAATAGTGGGATTTGATTTATGAGGAAAGCCCTTACTTAACAGGTAATAAAAGTGTTATTCCATTAAACGGGATTCTCAGGAGAGCCACATATCATATTGTTGGCTTAATATCTAGGATATTCTAGCAAATACACTGAAAACTTCAATGCAAATTGATCTAGCCAGATTTTTTTAAATAATAAATAAATATTTCAGGACATTCACACACGGCACAATCTGATCCCATACTAAGCTTTCGCTTGTGTTATGGAAACCAGATGGCTGATAAACATACTTAAATAATTTTTAAATAAATACTTATATAGATAATTAACACCCAGACACAGAGCAAACATCTATGTTCATCAAACAAAATTTGCCCCGGGTGGGAATCGAACCCACAACCTCTGGCTTGGAAGGCAGGGCCACTAACAACCAAACCAACCGGTCAGTCGATTTTGTCATATTAAAAAAAATGCTTTAAATGAATGAAGATTTAATCTGTAGCATTTTGGAACCACATGTTTCATTGAAAACTCATTTTTCATTGACCTTTGTTGGTCACAACATCGAATAAACGACTCTTAAGAACTGACTAAAGATATGCACAGTTTACCCACTAAACTAAAAAGGCTACGATGTGTGAACTATAAAATCAATACAAACACGAGCTCCATACGTCTCACAACTTCAAGAAATACGAAAGGAAAATTAAATTTTTAACTCACTCACGTTATGGTACCAAGAGATGCGATGCTCTTTAGGGTTCGACCTGATGTTGCACTCGAAGTACACGTCGTCGCCTTCCTTTATGTCGTTTGGATTTAACGTGCTGCCCAGGGACATACTAACGACCGGTCTATCTGCGAAAGTAAACTCTATTTCACCACACTAAAAGTTCAAATTCAATCCCACAAACTCCGCACAGTTGAAAACTCGAGCTCACTGCAATTTCTCGAAACTTCCAGAATTGAGTCATACGAAATCGAGGTGTTTATTTCATATCCTATTTGTGTATGCCGAGATCGCTAAGATTTCTGAAGTCTTTAAAGTTTAGGTGCTCACTAATTTAGTTTTGGTTTGTCAGCGCGAAATTGAACTCTAAGCAGTGGTGAATGAGTCCATTGTTGAAAGATAGAGCAGTTAGTTTGATAAGGGCGACCGAGAATTGTGGATATTTAGATAAAAGTCGGAAAATTAGTTTTTCTATCTCGAAGATCTCACGTACTGGAATTGTTGTTTTGGGACATTACGTTTATTTTATGTTGATTCGTTTTATTTATTTAGACAGTGCGAATTTTATGGTATTAACGTGAAGTGGGTTCGAATAATGGCAATAATGGACGCGAATTGCCTCTTAAAATGTACCTAATTAATAGAAAGGACAAAAATACTAAATTAAAATATAGCAATTATGCCACAGTTTATAGAAATATGTAATAATATAAGATATAATAAATAATGTAGAATTTTTTATGATAAGTACTCTTATTTTTTCATCAAAATTTAGTCCATGTCCCAGAAACGCAACTTATAAATAAATAAACTTGAAAAAATTATAATTTTTTTAAATAAATTCCTTCTTATCCTACCATTGACAAAAATCTTTTTTATGCATGGAAATCTTTAACAATATTTTCTACATAATATAATAACTATTTCCATAAAATAAAGTAGGTATTTCTCGGAACTACCCAATAATTATTTGCAAATTCCATCATAATATTATTATATAGATTATAGATACTTATTATCAATTATAAGAGAGTTAAGATAATTTGCCACGCTTGCTACAAAGTGTGCGAAACGTCGAAATAATATCATGAACAAATCGCGTTTTAAATCTGTTAAAATCTTTAATTTCTAAATCTCTCGCGTAAAATCAAAACAATAAAATACAAGATCCTTACAAACAACGCTCATCCGAAACGAGTCTTCCAACGCCACTCTTAACACTGGGTTATCAGCTCGGCACCTGATGGTGACTCCATCGTCTTCGGGTTGCGGCAGCATGGTGAGTTTGCTGATTGTGGACGTTTCGTTAATTTGCTCACTGTGCTGTGGGAATAAAAAAAAAGTGAAGTCCCGTGTCCCCTAGTGGAGTAAGGGGCAGATGTATTATTCATACACCTATTTCACTGATCGATTTTCTTTAGGGACAAGTAGGTGATCAGCCTTCTGTGTTCTGCCAGACCGAGACATTTTTTTTTTCGTCTCCAACAGGAATCGAACCCAGGACCCCTCGGTTCTACGATCACGCGTCAACCACTGTCCACCAAGGAGGCGGTCAATAGGCTGTGGGAATAGGTAGCTGGTTTTTATGAAAATTTTGAACTAGCTGACTGCTAGATATATAACAATAAGGCTATTTTACACTAACCTATATTTAAGACAAATAAACAAACCAATTTTTGTACGATTAGTAGAGAGTAAAACATACCATTTATCATAAAAAAATATAATCTTTGTTACTAAGAAACAAAATACTTTTCTACTGAAGAAAGAATATTTAATATTTTTACAGTAATTATAGAGAACTTAAAAATAAAACAAGATACTAAAAGCACGATTACTGCAATACTACAGAGACGAAATCGTTCATTTTTATATCTTACGCTATCGATATCTACCTCCTCAACGCTACATTATTCCTGAAAGATGTATCGTATTTTTAAGGACTTAATTTCGAGCAGCTAGACAACTACATTTACTATTCTACTACATTAACTATTCAATAATTATTATAACTACTTTAACTATTCAATTTACAATTCAATCTAGATATTCATACCTTTCCCCTAGTATATTTCCTATTCTCTCTAAACCAGGTGACTTGCGCAGGCGGTCGGCTGCCGTGCGTGACGCAAACCAACGTCACTTCTGAGTCAGCTGATAGTTCTCCTGGCTTCTCCACTATTAGAACTGATGTTGGACGCACTATGAAATAGGAATATTATGTAAATTACCATTAGAAAGCATCAAATCAAAAGCCTCTGTACGTCATTCTTCCTATCTTTACTAATATTTATAAAGCTGAAGAGTTTGTTTGTTTGAACGCGCTAATCTCAGGAACTACTGGTCTGATTTGAAAAATTCTTTCGGTGTTAGATAGCCCATTTATCGAGAAAGGCTATATATCATCACGCTCAGATGAACAGGAGCGGAGCAATGCTGTTGAAACCGCGGGGAACAGCTACTTAATGTTATAAACTGATAAGAAGATAGGCTGGATTTTATTTACCAGACAAGGCATTACATAACCCATCACTTTATCACGAAACAGATGCTTTTTCATTATTTCGTCACACAGAACATACACGAAAACATAATTATACTGCTCACAATTCATTTCAACCCGCGCGCTCCGTTCATGCGGGCTCAACAGCGCCGTGTTGGTAGCCTGGCATCGCACGGTGCTGTTCAACCAGCTTCTCTCCGCACCGGTGATGCTGATCTTACTGATGATGACTTTGCCGTCGTTCTTGAGGATCGTGTGGTCTTCCACTGGTGTGTTGTTGATGAGCCAGGAGAGAGATGGTTGGGGACGACCTGGGAACAAGGTATGGTAAGGTGAGGTAACATATATAAGATAAAATATAGAAATACAGGTATTCATGTACATTGCACTAGTAAAGTAAGGAACTCTAAAATATGGCACTTAAATCTTACGCACTAATGTCGCAACGACTTAAAAAAAACATGTATGACGCGTGTAAAGAAAAATGGACTTTGGTTTTCGATCAATTTATTATTGGTGACTAAACGTTCGCTTTAATTTCGTAGAGAATGAAATTA
Organism: Colias eurytheme; assembly: GCF_061535395.1. Lineage (NCBI taxonomy): Eukaryota > Metazoa > Arthropoda > Insecta > Lepidoptera > Pieridae > Colias > Colias eurytheme. Next base: position 1,433,737 of record NC_142999.1, on the reverse strand, counting down.
TTACACTAGCTAGAGTCCGCGATTTTACTCGCGTTTTATCTGAATATGTATAAAGTATTCTACAGTATAATACAGACATCTATCTTTGTGACAAATTCGATCTCAATTCGATCTATCACTTTTGAATGAAAGAAATATAAACATCACCTTCACCAACACCTCTATAACAAAGGAGTTGATTCTACTTATATTAAATAAATAAATAAATATTATAGGACATTCTTACACAAATCGACCTAGTCCCACAGTAAGCTCAATTAAGGCTTGTGTTGTGGGAACTAGGCGACGATAAATATAATATTTAATAATAGATAATAACACCCAGACCCAAGAACAAATAATTTGCCCTGACCGGGGATCGAACCCGGGATCGTCGGCTCAGTAGGCAGTTACTTTACCACTGCGCCAACCGCGTCGTCGTATATTAATTTAATCTTCCAGATAAATGTTTTATTCACCACATAGCGTGACAGAACTTCAACTTATCCCCATGTTCATTAAACAGAGTATCCAAGTATGCAAGTTTAAGTTAAAACTTAGGCACTCATAGCTGTATGCTTCGACGCGTTGGAATATTAACTTCGAAATAAGGCTTTGCTTTTTTACTTTTCCAATTTTCTCCGCGAACTTTTTGGGATATTACCAAAGATTTTATCGATATGAGTTGAGCAATTTTAGACGTCGGTGCACTGTTAAAATATTTTTTGTATGTAGTGAAAATTCTAGGTAATAATGCAAATAGTGATTTATTTTATCATTGAGTGGTTTTACTTTGTCCATAGAGTATTATTTAAATTGCTTTGCGTCCTATTTTGTCCTATTTATACCTATTGACATCATTAAAGAAGAATCCTATAAAAAAATGTTATCTTCTTTATATATAAAAATGAATCGCAAAATGTGTTGGTAAGCGCATAACTCGAGAACGGCTGAACCGATTTCGATAATTCTTTTTTTATTATATTCCTTGAAATACGAGGATGGTTTTTATGTAGAGAAAACGTAAACATATACCACGGGCGAAGCCGGGGCGGACCGCTAGTCTTATATATAAAAATGAATCGCAAAATGTGTTGGTAAGAGCATAACTCGAGAACGGCTGAACCGATTCCGATAATTCTTTTTTTATTATATTCCTTGAAGTACGAGGATGGTTTTTATGTAGAGAAAACGTAAATATTATGTACCACGGGCGAAGCCGGGGCGGACCGCTAGTATGCAATAAAAAAGTTACATGCTTAATTTGTGATTAAGAAAACGAACGATGAATCTCTATTTTTAGACAGTTTAAATAACATTTAAATAATAGAGCCGGCTTTAATTTATTTTAGTATGTAGTTGAAAGATATTTCACCATACTTAGCTTAAATAAACTGCAATTTTCACAAAATTATTAACTCTTTGCGATATTATCTCATCCATGCTTTATTCGGTATTTTAATCTTGACTTCGTAATATATTTTAAGAATTTTCAGGACGGGAAATATTAATAGGGTATGAGAAAAACTATTATGATTTGACTAGCTGTTCGCCCCGACTTCGGCACGAAATATACATTTAGGTAGATTTAATATAGAAAAACTATAGGAAAATTGAAAGATTGTAGAAGTTTTTTGAAGTGGAACTTCTTTAGGTGCATAGACAGTAAATTTCAAGGTCGCGTCATGGCAATACCGTTACGTCACGGAGAATGACGACGATTTTGGTATATTAGATTTTGGTATTATGTCGCATAAAAAGTTTCACTTCTGACACGTGTGCTCGGCACACACGCTCTTTTTTAACTTTATATATCACTGTTTTATTAGTAGGTAAAGGTATAAATGAATAAAAGAGCATATCTATAAGTGCATTGGTATGCTAACACCTTGGCCACGGACACCGGCGGCGCGACCGACGGCGCGACGGGCGGCGCGGCAATTCGCGCGGCGCGGTAAGCATGCCACGGGCAGTTGCGTTCCCCGCCGCGACCAGTGTAGACGAGGAGACGAGATGGCTTTATCAAAGTTAGCTCGACGTTGTTTGGAGAGTAGCAGCTTTTTTGCTCAAGATTTAATGTTTGGAAGATATAGTGGAGTACACGAATTAAATAGAAATCGTGTTACAGACGGAGAATTCCACCAAAAATATGAAAAATATAGGCATGATGAAAAATTATGTTGCGGGTGGCTAGACTTCCAAATAGCTGGTCTAGCTAGAATTTCTGCAATAAAAGCTTCCGTCTCCATTTTCGCGAAAAAAAAACAAACTATTTTAAATTAAGTTCGCTCCGGGAGTAGTCGCCGCGTCTGCCGCTCGACTCCGTGGCCTGCGCCGTAATAACTCATACATTTGTTTCGATCGCTAGTCGTGCCGCGCGATTCGCTCGGGGAAATTCGCCGGTCGTCTCGCTGGTCGCCGCTGCGCGTGGCATGCCCAGTACATTTCCATACATTTGATTCATTCGCAAGACGCGCCGCCAGTCGCGCCGCGCGAATTTTCGCTATAGCGAATTGTCCGTGGCCAGCACGTAACTTATGTTTTAGATCGTTGCATGTTTAAATATAATTTAGAACCATGTGCTTTCTTCAGTTTCGTGTAAGTGGAAACAGAATAAATTACATCCATGTTCCTATCGGGTCTAAATCTAATTCTAGAATATTCTGACCAAATACATAGAAAAACAAAATCTGCCAAATAATTTGCCTTGTTTATTACTATCAGAGTTGTGTATTAAATTTTACAATTTTTATATATAAAAAAAAATTTGAAAAATCTTCATAGTAGAAAATATAGCTAAGTTTTCATTCGACAAAAGAGTATGTAACTCATTTAATGAATAAAAGTCATGTTAGATTATAAGCAACTAGCGACCCGCTCCGGCTTCGCACGGGTGCAATGCTGATACTAAATACACTACAGAAAAACTTTTAACGTTGTAGGTATATAAAAACATAGCGGCCCGGCCGGCCGGTACCGCCGCAAACGGTTACGCCCCGCAATTTTTAAATCTGTAATATCTTCGAAAATATTCACTTAAATCATACGGTGTAAAGGGCTATATAGATCTATATTAAATGAACAATGTATTCAAGGTATTTAATTGCTTAAGGATTAATGCTGTATTGGTTAAAATCGCTTCGAAAATTAGCCATTATTTGTCGTAAAAAGTAAATGACAAAAAAAAGTTATTGTGGGTTATCCATAAGAGATAGACATATGCCATCGCGGACTTTTCTGTAGACCTTTTCAATGTGTACAATACTTAGTACATTATTTTGATAAAACTCGTAGGGTTCAGCCTGCGTTTGCAATGTAAGCGGATAAAATGAAATTATTTACGACATCACATTAGAAACCTCAAAAACAACAGTACTTCTCCACTATTTAATGGATGTTATTATACATATAAACCTTCCTCTTGAATCACTCTATCTATTAAAAAAAACCGCATCAAAATCCGTTGCGTAGTTTCAAAGATTTAAGCGTACAAAGGGAAATAGGGACAGAGAATGCGACTTTGTTTTATACTATGTAGTGATATCTTTACATTTCATAACAAAATTACTAACTGCGCATTTTTATTGTCACCAACAAATATATGGATCGGCGTAAAAGGTCCTTCGAGGCGGTTGAAGAACTCCAAAATCCCTCAAATAAAATAAACTCGTGGCAAAGATAAGAATTATCGTTGTTTTTCAAACATTTTGGACAATGGTGAGGATAATGCTATTACGTAACCTTGAAGGGGATTTCTGTAAGCCTTTTGTTAAGAAAAATCTAAGAAAAGCCGAAACTCCCTTCGCGATATCATCAAAGGGAATAAGCTTAGCGTATTTCGTAGGTTGGACTAACTCAACTTGTAGGCTAAGAGCTATACTAAATTTAAAGCTACATCTATAAAAATAAGTATGTATATAATTGACCGCCTCCTTGGTACAGTGGTTGACGCGTGAGCGTAGAATCGAGGGTCCTGGGTTCGATTCCCGGTGGAGATGAAGAAAAAAAAATGTCTCGGTCTGGCAGGACACAGAAGGCTGATCACCTACTTGTCCCTAAAGAAAATCGATCAGTGAAACAGATGTATGCATAATGCATCTGCCCCTTACCCCACTACGGGGATACGAGACTTCACTTTTACACTTTATATAATTAGGATTTTTTATCCTACTAATATTATAAATGCGAAAGTTTGTATATTTTACGCGGGAAAAACCGCATCCAAAAGCTAGTGTGAATTAAAAGTTTTTTATATCTGTACGTTAAAGTATTTAATGCAAATCAACACTTTTTTACATAAAATAGATTATTGCATTTAAAATATTATTACCAACTTACACTGTTACACACTTAAAAATATTTTAATTAAAACCTATAGCTATTAATTGGTCAAATTCATATTTAGTTGCATTCTTTCCACACGTAAAGTACTTATTTCATTAGTTTCATTCTATAATAATTAAATTGCATACAAATCAAATGTTATGTTAATTAAGAACACTATGCAAGTATAATTAAGTAGCAACATGACAAATGAAGTGGTTGAAGTTATATATTATAATCCGGAGTTCACACATTAACAACAACTTAGTGAAAAGAAAATTATAGAATGTATAACACTTCCATATTTGTAAATGTCTCGGTCGTCATAACTATGAGATATAATATCAAATTATGTTGTCTAGTAATTAAAAAACACATAAACTTTCAAATGACTGTAATTGAATCAGTGATACCAGCCCCCCTAGACAAGTGGTTTTCTATTATCGTAAAGTTCAATAGAATAGATTATGAATGTATGAGATTGACGTTTGATTACGACGACGACGACGATTGATTACGTCAATCTCATACATTCATAATCTATTCTATTGAACTTTACGCTAATAGAAAGCCACTTGTCTAGGGGGGCATAGCATAATAATTAGGTACCAAGATTTTTCCATATGTGCACACGTAAAAGCTGTTGATTGGATCTCGATAAGTTTGACAAATATTATACGTCTCCACGTTAGCATAAAATATCATTTTGACCTTGTTTTGATCCAAGTATCGTGAAAGAAGCAGCGGCTAAATAAATACTCAACAAGACAAATTACTCAATTCCAAAAATATATATAAGTTAATAAAAATATTGGCACCAAAAATAAATAAGCAATTAAGCAGCTCTCACACTATAATGGTTATTTATGTTAGCTCGTTAAATTTTACACCTAAGTCGGCAGTTTGCGGCCCGAAACATACGTAATAAGTTATTATCGTAAGCGCTTTTTGTTTTATTCAGAAATATCTGTAATTGCTTGCCGTTAATTATACGGATCGCTGGATTTTCTAATTTCGATTGTTAACTTTTTACATAGTATGGAGAGGGCTTTTATTCGTTGTAGAGCAGAGAAGGTTATCTTTTACATGGCATTGTGGCATTATCTTAAGCAAAATGTGGTAATTCCACGGATTATTAAATAGTATTAAATTTTACTACAATTTTTTCAAAGTGTTTTTATATCAACGAATTGCTCTGCTACTTGACTAGAATAGGTAGAGTGTTTAACTAATCTATATATTATATAAAACTCAAAGGTGACTGATATAGTGATCTATCAACGCACAGCCCAAACCACTGAACGTATCGGGCTGAAATTTGGCATGCAGGTAGATGTCATAACGTAGGCGTCCCCTAAGAAAGGATTTTAGAAAATTCATCCCCTAAAGGGGTAAAATAGGGGATGAAAACTTATACCATGAAAATTTATCTTTTCCACGCAAGCGAAGCTGCGGGCAACAGCTAGTGTAATATAATTCCCAAGTGTGTAAAGAAGAAGAGTTTCTTTGTTTATCTTTTATAGGAAAAATCTCGAAAAAAAAACATGAATATGATAATCGTTGAAAAATTGTACAATTCTCCAATATGGCGCTTTACTGCATCCTAAATCTCATAAGATCATAATGCTCGAGTTTCTAACTTTGGAATATTTCACGTCTTCGCTCGGGTCTGTGTACAAACTTTCCAAAGATTTCCTTCTTTCAAACTGGTGTCACGACTCGAATAATTCAAATTTCAAATCAAATTACGTTTTGTGCGTTTGTTATCAAGTGATGTAAGTTTCAAAATGGTTAATTTACTCACTAATTGTACATATGTATAGTATCTTTGAAATCTTAAATTGGAAAAAATCGTACTCTTTATAATTGCATTCACTTTATCATTCTATAAGTTTTCATTTATCTCAATGAGATATTTAAATCCATATTCTTTAAAGATAAAATCACAATATATTCTATTTCGTAATTACTAATGGGTTCTATATAGGTATGCTATCTTCTTATATATAAAAATGAATCGCAAAATGTGTTGGTAAGCGCATAACTCGAGAACGGCTGAACCGATTTCGATAATTCTTTTTTTATTATATTCCTTGAAGTACGAGGATGGTTTTTATGTAGAGAAAACGTAAATATGTACCACGGGCGAAGCCGGGGCGGACCGCTAGTTTAACATAAAATAATAAATGTATTATACATTCAATTTAATATTGACATAATTTGACACATGTCAATATAGGCTATATCTGCTTATCAAACAATGTTTAATCACCAATTGATATAAAATATAAACTGTATTTACATTTATTTATCCAATAATGTCAAAACAAATCAACGCAGCAAATTGAATAGACATAGTAATTGAATTTAAATAAACAAACATTAGACATGAATTTTCACAAAGTCATTTAACAACAACATTATATCAAGAAAGCTTTAAAAATATGAGTTTATTTTTCACAAATACAAATGGATACTTTGTTCTAGAACGTTAAAAATCTCAACCAACAAACAATACAATACGAATCAATCCCATTTCGTAGCAATTTTCATAGAAAATTGAGACTTCCGTCAATGTTTACCCGAACATATTATTTGCCGAATCTTAAGGATCAAAATCGCTTGCACCGGTTTGATAAATAACCGGAGCTTGTAACAGAAGTGCCATTTGTAACGTTAATAGTTTGCTTACCTATTTCCGCTTCTATTTCAACTTCAAGTGTACCTTTTGTCCTGTCTGTTTGAGTGATATCATATTCTTCGGGAATTTATCTTTTTCGCAATATCTGTATCATATTATCGTTATGTGATTTGAGACTGTATTCGATTGTGCTAAGGTGTATTTTTCCGTATCGCGTGTTTTAGGTTTAATTGATGTTTTGTTTGTATTAGAAATTGGATGGATTTATTTCATATATATATATGTTATATTAATTAAAGAATAAAAGGTTTTTTATCTTCATAAAGAATACTTACGCATATTAATATATTATTATTGGAAGCAATAATATTACGTTCATGTTTAATTTTAATAAAATCAGCTTCATCGTATTAATATATTAATCGCTTTAGATCTATTCGTTATTAATCTGTGCTATAAATGTCAATTATCTACTTATACAAACTATTCGCTGTTCGATGCGCTTCCAAGTCTTTTAAGATTTATGTTTTGATTAATAATTATTGAATTAACTATATTAAAGATAATATTATTGACATCAAAATCTAGACAATTGTAAATATCAAAATACATAAGAAGTCTCATTCAAAAGTTCCCTTTTATAATGCATTTGAATGTTATGAAATAAATAAAAATCCTATCTTATAAGAATAAATTTAAATAAAGTCGTACACTCACCCCCTCTTAGCTCACAGAGCAGTGTGAAGTTGCCTCCCTCCTCTAAAGGCCCGACCACACCAGCCAAGTCTCGACCTGCTTCGTCGTACAGTAATAACTGATGTGGTGGTACTGTGAACAAAATATTCTTGAAAAAAAGAAGTTTACGTGACATAGAATTTTAATTAGTTAGGTTATTTGTTACATAATACATAATATTATGTACTACATACATATTTTTTTTACCATAAATAATTTCAAACTTAAAGAAAGTCCTAACTTACTTGTACTGACCATAATATTCAGAGACCAAAATGGTATTCAAATTCTCTGAATATTCAAAACAAGAAAATAGTATGCTTCATTTTACAACCACGCAAAATTATCTTCCAGATAAGAGACAGGGCATGGATGAATAATATGAATTGGCATTACGTCCGATTCGAAGGACCATTAAATGTACGAGCCCTTTATAATAAATGTGATTAAAAAATTATGATAATTGTTGCAGTAATATACTAAAGGTAATTGTAAAAATGAGGTAAACTAATGATTTTTAAAGCATCACTTATTTTTCTGCGCCAAAGCGTAGAGCTTCTAAAAAATACAATTATTTATATTACTGTTAATTCATTATCACTACATAGTATAAAACAAAGTCGCTTTCTCTGTCCCTATGTCCCTATATGTCCCTATGTATGCTTAAATCTTTAAAACTACGCAACAGATTTTGATGCGGTTTTTTTAATAGATAGAGTGATTCAAGAGGAAGGTTTTAGTATATAATTTATTATGTTTTAGACAAAGCGGGCGAAGCCGCGGGCGGAAAGCTAGTTACTAATAATTAACAGATTAACAGCCACTTACCAATAACATTAAGTCGTATCTGAAAGTTCCGTGTAGGGGAGTTTTTAAAGTCGACCCTGCACCGGTAGATGCCCTCATCATCAAGCTGCACGGAGTCCACGGTGAGGCAGGACGGGCGGGACATGGTGACGAAGTAGGCTCGCTTGCCGAAGGCGAGGGGATCGCTCCAGTGCAGGGCTTTGTTGAAGCTACGGCCTCGGACGTCGAAACTGGATAAAGGAATTGATAGTTGATCAATTTTTATAGTGGTTATTTCTTATGCTGTATGGTAAATTCAGTAAGTGAACCATACTTTGATGGTAATACGGATGGTCAAGGCGTCGTTTTGAAATGGCGAAAGAATTCGAATTTAAGGCGAAATTCGAATCCCGACTCGTGATCGAATTTTTCAAATTCCTTCAAATTCCAAGAATTCAAATTTCAAATTCCAAATTTGTAACTGAACTATAGTTAAAATGTTCATCTTTCTTGTTTTGTGATATATAATAAAATGTTCAACACAGGAATCACCACGCCAATTATGATGGAAATTAAACAACTGATAAACATACAAAATAACTCCATAAAACACTAAAAACTAAAATTCCATTGAACATTATTTGCAGCAATATTTATATCGATTAAAAGATAAAATTGTTAGTGCATTGAAATGGAATCCAAATCAAAACAGTTCGCATAACTAGCTCAATTTGTAAACATTTTTCATTTCTAATAGATTTTAATTATGAATAAAATTTTGAATATCTATCGAGAGTTCAACTTTTCAATAGCTACACTTAATTATATAGTTTTAGTTCTATTTTGTGTTAAGATTGCTTTAAACTGTTCAAGCTCACTTCTTATTTATTTTTATGACTCGATGATAATAGTTAATAAAATCTGATATAAATCTTAGAAAAGAGAAATAGAACAGGTACCTACTTGATATTATTATCTTAATCTATACTATATAATAATATTATAAAGAGGAAAGGTTTGTATGTATGTATGTATGTATGTATGGTTTTCACGCATAAACTACTGGACCGATTTTGATGAAATTTGGCACAGATATTAGATAATCTTTAGACCCTGAGAAAGAACATAGGCTACCTTTTATTGCGAAATATGTACCATGGGCGAAGCCGGGGCGGACCGCTAGTTAATAATAAACGAAAACATGACTAATTAAAAAGATATTATGAACTGCACACCTACATTAAGACATATTGTATCGTAAGCCTGCAATCCTTCCCGATATAAAAAAAGGTTCCCGATATAAAAAAACCTTTTAATATTATTAAAATTATCTACATAATAAGAAATACATATTTATCTATGTCATAATTAATTTTCGAATTACTATATTTTCTTTTCAACTTAAGCACAACACTATTTTTAATTGAAAATCAAACGAACTTACCAAGTGAAGTTCGATGACAATTATGTGAGCAGCTTCATTCGAAGCGATTTATATTGACATGGTGTAGTAGCGTTCCTAGCCTGAGCCTTGCACGGGGTTTTTAAAGTTATATTATTAATTTAAATTTATATTTTTATAATTTTTAAATTATACCTTTTTTTTTTTTGTGGCAACACTTTTTACCCCTACCATTTACCCCCATCATTTCTCAAACGGTTCGTTACGATGTGTAGGTCATTTGTTGAGAGATATTTCACATTTTGTTTTTATATAGGGCAGGGAATATATTAAAATGTTATGTAATACGTTTGTTGTCGAATTAACTGTAATCTTAGGGTGGGTATCTATAAATCGCTTCGAATGAAGCTGCTCACATAATTGTCATCGAACTTCACTTGGTAAGTTCGTTTGATTTTCAATTATGTTTCGCAGCTTCATTCTTTGCGATTTATATTGACATGGTGTAGATGTTTAGAGTAAATAAAATGTGAAATGGTGATAAAAATTGAAAAACTTTCGGTAAGTTTCATATTTTTTTTTTTTTTTTTTTTTTTTGCAATAATCAATATAAATATTACTTATTAATCACACATTATTTTCATAATTTAACCATTAATTATTTTTCTGGCAGGTTACAATCATTATTAGATAACAATGTTTTAGCAAAGCTGGTAGGATCAGTAATTACATGTCTATTGTAAAACTTAGCAAATACTACAGAAGAATCGAATAGACATTTGGCTGGACAGATTTCCGAGCGACTATTGAAGTAAGGAATACTTAAAAGAGGCTGTAACGAGTACGGCTTAGAAGTTTTAATTAAATCTGAAATCATTATTATTATTTCACTTGTGCCTCTTATATCAAGGTCCTTTAATTTAATAAGAGCAAGTGTTTGTACTCAATGCGCTGTTACCAAAGCCAATAGAGTTGCAGTCTTTTTGGAAAGAGTTTCCAAACTGAGTTCATTATTTGGCCACTGTTGGGCTAAATATTCGAGAAGTATGCTCGGATCCCAGGTTATATGATATTTAGGATTTGTTTTACTCTATCATCTTCTAAATTAGATAAAAATTAATGATAAGGCAGACTTATAGGAGTTAATGGTACCGTATTTAGCACCTTTATTAAATAAATCGGTAAGAAAATGTATAACTAGAGGGACAGATGCCGAGATGTATCTATAGTTGTGAGTACTGAAGTAATTTATCCATGTCTTTATGCAGCCATCGTATTGTTTGTAGGTAGAATCAGATAACGATGATAACATTGTTTGTACCGTACTTGGTGACAAGCCTTTCCTTAGTAAAGCTTGCCTGAAAGCTTCGCGGCAACCAACTTCAGAGTTCTGTGTAGGTTGTGGTTGATCCTATATCTATATTACGGATCCACCAAAACATGTCCGATTTTAAATTATCTGGAATTTTAATTATCTGTTCGAAGTGTTTTGCACGCCTGTGAGACGTATGTGGCTTTGTGTAATTTTTAACTAAGATTAAGTGATTTTACTTTTGATTGTTATTCGTGTATTTTATATCTTTTTTAGGAATTGTTTCAGGTATAAATATGTCACGGTCCAATATATTAAATGAAGACGACATTATCGCGATTTTGAACGGAGAAGACGTCCTTCTTACGAGGATTCAAATTCCGAAGTTGTGGATGACCAGATTATCGACGACGTTCAAAGCGAGAACGAAAATAATGAGGTGTTTGAGTTCGTTGCGTCATTACAAGAATCTGGGCCCTCTGAAGAAACTAATCCAACCATGCATGTCAAAATTAGTATGCAATAAATGTAAAAAATCTGTGTGTGGCGAGCACAAGGTTGATTTATGTGTAGACTGTTCCTAAAGTTAATCTAGTCCTTTACAAGTCTGGTTAGTTGTAATGTTTGATCTAAGAATATATAATTAGCGTTAAAAAAAAAAAAAAAAAAAAAAAAAAAAATTGATACTCTATAAAAATAATTTATGTTTTAGTTTATTTTGAAGTTAATTTTTTGTTCCAATTTATGCATATTGTTTTTTATGTTGTAATAAACAACTGTGATTATAGTTATAATTGATAACAGTGTGGTTTTATTTTTAATTTATTTCCCAAATTCAAATTTCCGCTTTATTAAAATAATAATAATTAAACAATATACCTAAAATAAGGGTTTTTATATGTGTACGCCTCTGAGACGTATATTAAGGCTTTATGTACGTTCTATATAGATTAGGCTTCTAGGGTTTAGCAAACACATTTATACTGTTCGAAAATTTTAGTATATAACCAAGCATATTGAATTGCGGAACAAGCTGAAATTAATAAACCGATAAATTGAGCAAATTCTCGTAATTTGCATTTTTTACTTAAGACGGTGGAAACTTTTTCTTTAATTTTTAACTTCTTATCGTCGGGTAGTTTTAAAAACATATTATTGGAGCCGAATACTTGCATTGCATCTTTGGTACTAGAACGAACTTTTCTCTAAGTTAATCAAAAAACCTAGTGTTTCAAAAAGTGTTTTGGTCAAAGTTATGTTTTCTTGGCATTCTAATAGTGTTCTACCAATACAAAAGACATCAAGATAAAGGACTGATATCACACGATGAGTTTTTCTTAAAAATTCAAATATAGGTTTTAGAAGTTTTGTAAACAAGAACGGTGCGGTGCATAAACCAAATGGCAAACAATTAAATTCGTAAAGGACTCCATCATACTCAAACCGTAAGTACTTTCTGTGCATTTTATTAACTGGCACTAAAAATAAGCATCCTTTAAATCGATAGTTGCCATAAAACAGTTTGGAGTTATCAACTTTGACGTAGTACGATAATCCTCCATTTTAAAATGTTTAGTTTCAATGAACTTGTTAAGGCATTTTAAATTTTATATATAAAAATGAGTCGCAAAATGTGTTGGTAAGCGTATAACTCGAGAACAGCTGAGCCGTTTTCGATAATTCTTTTTTATTATATTCCTTGAAGTACGAGGATGGTTCTTATGCAGAGAGAACGTAAACATGTACCACGGGCGAAGCCGGGGCGGACCGCTAGTTAAGAATAAATCTCTTGTCACCATTTGGTTTAGACACTAGGAAAATAGAGGATAAAAACTCGCCCGGTTCATGGTTACAATGCGATATCGCATTTATAGATAATAAGTTCGACAAACACGTATCAAAATCTTGTCGTTCTTGTTCCGTTTTAGGATACACACTAGGCTTATCGGTTCTAAACGGATAAGACTTAAAAGGTATAGAATAACCTTTAACCCACGATAAAAATATGATCTTATCATTAGTGATATTACGCCAGTTATTAAAATAATGCTGAAGTCTTCCAGCATATCGCACCTGGTCGATTATTGCCTCCGCTGCGGTGCTGGTGTCTTCGAAGGCGGATACGTCCGGCCGGGGGGTCGTCGTGCACTGTTGCTCGGAGGTGGACGCGACGCCATGTTGGGCACACGAGAGAAACGGTTGTCGTGGCGTTTGTTGTCCGCCTGACGCTGCTGAGGAACATAGTTCAAACGGCCCTTGTTGACTTCATTAGTCGACACAGATACACTAGGTCTATTTTTAGGTTTTTGTATATTCTTTAAAGATTCACCTGACTGTTGGATAGACTTGGCTGCTTTAAGTTTTTCCGAGATATTCTCACCGAACAGTAACGCATCTCGTTTGGTTTCTATTAGGGCGTCTTTTAATTTGGTGTTAATCACATCAATCAATCAATTAGGATATTACAAATTTTCTTCGTGTCCTCGTTTCAGCATGATGGCTGTCACACAGTATACGACACGCATCACTTAAAGACTTTAAAATTTTTTGTTTTGACGTTTCATTCGCTATGACCATTTGGGTGACTGTTGCAAGAGCAGACAGTGCAACCCCAAGTTGTTTTGCCTGTAGCAGAGCGACGTGTCTCTTTTAATTAAAGCTTCAGGCAGTGCAGCCTTTACCTCCGGGTTGAGAGCAGGCGCCAGCAACAAATCGCAATTATTGGGAACTAGATATTCTTTGTAAAGGATATCTTTTATTTCCTTAGGAAGTCCTTGGGAAAGGATGTCCTGCCACCTGCTGGCGACATCCTTATGGATCGCAGGGCCCAGCGAAGTGTCGGTTTTTGGAGCGTCTCCTAACAATTGAAGGACATCTTCACCCAGCTCCAGCTCTTCATTTCGTTTATCACTGTCCACCGACGTTCCCGGTTGCGGTTCAACAAACTCATCAGGTCGTGGCGAGTCGGGACGTGGCGCGATTTCTTGAGGTGACAAAGGACATGGTGATAACGGTCGAGGTGCCTCATCAGTTTGGTGGTCCCTCAGTGGCGAAAACATTTGCAAAAACATTTCTATATAGCAAATGTTTTTTTTTTTTTTTAAAACAGCGAAAGTATCAGCCCAAGTATAGCAGTACGCGTCGCTTTATTTGTGATAGAAGCAAATGTTTTTTAAAAACAGCGACAGTATCAGCCCAAGTATAGCAGTACGCGTCGCTTTATTTGTGATAGAAGAAACCCAGGTATGGTATCCTCGCATCACTAAGCATTGATTAATGTTGATGATAGTAACAGCCCAATTTTAGCAGTACGCATCACTAATTAATCAAAACAAAAAACCGTTGTATTTTTAAAAAATTACCAATTTACTTATCATATTTTCTTCCGACGAATCGCTTGTAGATTGATTTGCTCTTTTGGTAAGCCGATTTTCTAGTTTTTTAATCTTTCGTCTAATTTCTTCGTCCGTCTTTTCATGTTTCCTTTTCTTCCCCATATTGAGCACTAATTATTTTAATTTTTTAAAATTCAAAAATGATTTTATCGGAGACGTGCGAAGGCTTGAGCACGGAAACGCAGAATGACCTACACATCGTAACGAACCGTTTGAGAAATGATGGGGGTAAATGGTAGGGGTAAAAAGTGTTGCCACAAAAAAAAAAAAAGGTATAATTTAAAAATTATAAAAATATAAATTTAAATTAATAATATAACTTTAAAAACCCCGTGCAAGGCTCAGGCTAGGAACGCTACTACACCATGTCAATATAAATCGCAAAGAATGAAGCTGCGAAACATAATAATAAATCTTCTCCACCACAAACACGTGAAAGCAGATCTTAGTTTCAGGTGAAATGCATTTGCAGTCATTAACATAAATACTCAGCTCACACCAAAATACTTGATTCAGTTTGCAATTGAAGTTTATTCGAAGTTGAAAGAACAGAACCTTATCTAATGCCCCGTTTATCAGCAGCGCTGGGGCACACCTCGTTACAGAAAACAACAGGGACGGATTTGTTTCATTTAAAAATTATTTATTTTTAATATCATAATATACAAGAAAGTAAGCGGAGATGCGACCATTTGTTTTTATTACAAAACTAGCGGTCCGCCCCGGCTTCGCCCGTGGTACATGTTTACGTTTTCTCTACATAAAAACCATCCTCGTACTTCAAGGAATATAATAAAAAAAGAATTATCGAAATCGGTTCAGCCGTTCTCGAGTTATGCGCTTACCAACACATTTTGCGATTCATTTTTATATATAAGATAAACGAGGTAACTGAAGAAGTAATGTTTTAAGGAAAGTTAATAGAGGATTTACTGCGATGTTTGTATTTCTACTTGATGCAACTGCAACATTATCATTTTAGAATATAAATAATGACTGAAAATATAGCAAAAATATTGAGAATTATAAAAGTACACATCGATACAGTGTACTAAGAGTATCTTTTTCCATTACAGGTAGATGTAAAATTTGTATTGTATTTGAAATAACAAATTTAAATTTAAATGAAGCAATAACAAACGTAACCGCATTTTCATTTCATTTATCATCCTTACTGTAATCTATAAAGCAAATGGTGTCCTAGCAAATAGCGTACCTCCTCTTTTAAATAGGAGCAATTTTGGGGCCCGACTTCTCAAGTCCTGCCCTGCCCCAGCACGTCCCGTATTCGAAGCCGATTTGCGATAATCCCACAGGTTAATATCCGAATCGAAATGGAAGCACAAATGTGCCGCTTACTCGTTAGATTATGGCGAATGTGTTAAAATTACCCGATAAGTTTCTAATGCTACGCGATAGTAAACAGTTGTATTCTATTTTGCTATCTAATGGTAATGGTGTCGAGTATATCTACACTAATATTATAAAGAGGAAAACTTTGTTTGTTTGTTTGATTGTAATGATTAAGCTCATAAACTACTGGACCGATTGTCAAAATTCTTTCACCATTCGAAAGCTACATTATCCACGAGTAATATAGGCTATATATCATCATGCTAAGACCAACAGGAGCGGGTGAAACCGCGCGGCACAGCTAGTATGGGATAAGTTTGTTTATTTAGTCCTTAATACGATGTACTTAAATTAAAAAGAGAGGATTGATTTAAATACAAATATATGAAGACATGTTTATTATTATGATTGTACACGTGTTCCGTTTCTTTCTGGACTTCATTTCGATTAGTTTTATAATGGTTAGGGAGCCAGGTGCAAATTTGGTTAACTATTTCCTCTCAAGAGATAATTCGTCAGACGCCTCAGAGTATAGTATTATAAAGCCTCGTGAACGTCAGCTGGCGCTCGGTTGGGGGGGTGAGCGGTTGTAGCCTCCCACGCACATAGGAAAAAAAATACATTCATTCATTCATTTCCTTTCAGCTAAAAATTTGTCAAATTGTAGCTAACCCAATATCTCAACGAAAAAAAATAGTCAGCTGGTTACAACATGGTGTATTATACGTCAGCTGGTGTCTCGAACATGAAAGTTAAATTTAAAGAAAAATTTATTTTCCGTTATTTCCTCTCAAACAAAAATTTACCTGATGATAGCTTATATGTAACTGTGGATAAATATATATGTCAGCTGGCTGTATCTTGGTGGAAAAACCGTCAGCTGATACGGGAGGCTACAACCGCTCTTCCCCCCAACCGAGCTCCAGCTGACGTTCACGAGGCTTCATAATACTATACTTTGATGCATTTTACTAATTACCGCTTGAGAGGAACTTGGTCATAAAATCTGCTGCTGGCTCCCGGACCATAACAGAGTTATAGTGCAGCATTATATTTTAGGTAAGTTCTAAAACTCTATGATATAAAATTATATTAGTCGTCTTTAAACTTGACTAGCAAACCGGGCGAACTCCGTTTCGCCACCAGAGACCTTTTCTTTGCTATAAGCCTCACGGAGCCCGAGACCCTTCCAACGAATGCAAAACCGTGGAAATCGGTTCGTGCGTTCTGGAGTTATAGCGTCAGGAAGGAAAACCCGACTTATTTTTATATAGTAGAAAGATAATGAAATAACTCTACTAATATTCGCAAGAAACACTACTAATCTAAGACTAATCATTATCATCAGCCCATGTTCCCACTGCTGGGACACGGGCCTCCCGTAAGGGATCATTATCCACCACGCTGGCCAAGTGCGGGTTGGCAGATGTCACATGTCTTCGAACTTTTGATACTCGACATGCCGGTTTCCTTACGATGTTTTCCTTCGTTCGTCCGAGCAGTGGTTATATTGCTATAATTATAAAGCTGAAGAGTTTGTTTGTTTGTTTGTTTGTTTGTTTGAACGCGCTAATCTCGAGAACTACTGGTCCGATTTGAAAATTTCTTTCGGTGTTAGATAGCCCATTAATCGAGGAAGGTTATAGGCTATATATCATCACGCTACGACCAACAGGAGTGGAGCCACGGGGGTGAAACCGCGCGGAGCAGCTAGTATTGCTATAAACTGGACTTGGCTACTCATCTAACTATTAAAACACATCTAGCTGCACTATTATGTATCATATCACCTAAACTAATTATATCTAGTACATACTCTTCTCTTCCAGTAAATACCCATCGTTAAACATTTATAAGGAGAAATTAATTAAGATCAACATACAAACAGTGATATATGTGCTAAACGCCTGAGTTTAGCCCGAGTGATTCGTCTTCGAGTCTCATTAAGTGTGATAAACCAGTCTAGATACAGCCTTAGAACATGAGCATATTATAATTACTGTGCTGCAATATTGTGTTTATTGCACACAAAATTTATATAGAAAAGCAGCACTTTATATAAACACTAGCTGTGCCCCGCGGTTTTTCCCGCATTGCTCCGCTCCTGTTGATCTTAGCGTGATATAATTATAGCCAAATAGCCTTCCTCAATAAATGGGCTATCTAATACTGAAATACTGAAATCCATACTAATATTATAAATGCGAAAGTAACTCTGTCTGTCTGTCTGTTACTCAATCACGCCTAAACTACTGAACCAATTTTCATGAAATTTGGTATGGAGATATTTTGATACCCGAGAAAGGACATAGGCTACTTTTTATACCGGGAAAATGACGCAATCCCGGAAATCCCACGGGAACGGGAACTATGTGGGTTTTTCTTTGACGGCGCGGGCGAAGCCGCGGGAGGAAACCTAGTAATATATAATTTTTGAAATCTGTCCAGTATTTCCTGAGATTAGCGCTTTCAGACAAATAAACCAACTCTTAATTTTTTTTAATTAGTTAGTATAGTCTATAGCTATAAAAAAAAATATGTGCAAACGGTAGGTAGTCTTATCGCTACTCAGCAGAGCTCAGCAGAGATTTCTTCCAGAGTAACATAATATTATGTAGGGTAGGGCGGGGCTAGTTGAGCAATTTTTCACTTGAGCGGATATAGCTCCTCAATAATAAGTCTCAATGAGTCGTTATGCGGCTTGATGGATTAGTAATTTATCCCTTAGCAAAAGTGTCCATAGTAATTTTTTGTAACAAGTCGAATTTAAGAGCTACAGCTGTTTAAATGCAGAAAGTCAAGTACGCTCAATGTACCCCATAGGTGAGGTAAGTTGAGCAAGGGTATGGGGCAAGTTGAGCACTAAGAATGTCTAACCAAACCATGGGTTCAATGTTGACTAGAGAAGTGAAATATGTGTTCGACAATCAGTTCTTTATTTATAGTCTTTTAGTGACAGAAAAACAAAACTTAAAATAATTTTCTTTAACTGAAAATAGAATAAACAAAACATCAACGTATCTTAAGACTAACTTTAGGATTAGATTCAGTCTTTCTGTTTAAAATCAGACTTAAATATCTTTAAAAAATATATTAATAAGATCTTAGCAACTTAATCGTCATTGTCACTGTTGCAATTGACACAAACGAAAGTAAGACCAGCACCTGGAACACATTTTGTATGTGCCCATTCCCTGCAAGCTTGACACTGGATCCAATTTTCTCCTGGTAAACTTTCAGCATAGCCTTCGCAACAAATCAGACAGGAATAATCATTATCATCACTTTCTTCACTTGACTGGAGTATTTTTTTACAGACACCCTTCTTCCTTTTCTTACCCATGTTCTTCTTTGGCTTCTTAATTTTTTTTGTGGTTTTATTTTGCTGTTCTTCTAAAGCGTTCTTTTCGGGATTGTCTGTTAGTATTGCAGCTTTCCTCTTTCTTCTGTTAGTTTTAGCTGCTTTTTTAGGGCCAGCCTTTGGGTATGGTCGTACTTTTTCCAGTTGTTTGAGTCGTGGGGTAAGTTGAGCAACTATAGCTCAACTAACCCCAACCCGGAATTTTAGAACAAAAGTGAGGTTATAAAAAAATCGTAAGAGTTATACCCAGAACCTCTCTACATATCAAAAGTACAATAATTATCTGGAAGATTAACACTTACCTGATTGAAAACAGACAACAATTGATTAATATAGACGAAAACTTGCAATAAACGACGTTTTTACTTTTTGGGCACAAAATAAACAAAACCCACGGGCGCTTCACTCGTTCGTCCAGCCGCCGCTAGTGATCGCGTGGTGATTACCCCTCCCGCGACTTCTTCTTTCCGCCATACGATACCTATACGTATGGTGAATAGTTTGCGAGATATTTCGATTGCCCAACTTGCCCCTATGCTCAACTAGCCCCGCCCTACCCTAATGTGTAAAAGAAACATTTAAAAGACTTTTATGGGACTTATAAAGAAAACTCAGAACGTAAACATTTTTAAAGCAGGATCAGTAATCGTATTTCGAGTATCTTGTTATTGTATGAAGTATTCTTCAATGGGTTTTTATGTAGAGCGGCAAAAGCCTTTATGTTAACTGTTTATATTTAATTACTAGCGGTCCGCCCCGGCTTCGCCCGTGGTACATGTTTACGTTTTCTCTACATAAAAATTAAAAACCATCCTCGTACTTCAAGGAATATAATAAAAAAAGAATTATCGAAATCGGTTCAGCCGTTCTCGAGTTATGCGCTTACCAACACATTTTGGGATTCATTTTTATATTATAGATTATTATATTTTTACCTATGCTTTGTTTCCTTTCCTTTCTAATAATTATAAGTTAAATTCTCCGATACAATAGTTAAAATAATTTGGAAAATCCAAAAGTGCACGCCTCATAATTTTTTTTTTAATAAATATTTATTAATTATTATTTTTGTTTATTTAATAACAATTAAACCACATCGAATCAGACCCTGAAAAATGAAAGGGTTCTATTCCTGAGCATACTCAAGCGTAAGAGAAAAAAAAAGACTCGATTAGTAAAGTATTTCGGTCGCTATCGTGTTAACAAGAAAATCCTCCGCACATACAGACACACGGACGTCCAAGACAGAACTTTTTTAAACTGTTTTTTAACTAGTTTAAATAACAAAAATTACATCAAAAATATCATGAATGTTAAAAATAGTGTTTTTTCTTAATATGTGTGTGTATGTATTATCTTACAAGTGCAATGTATGATACATAAAGACATTTTAAGTTTGAAAAATCAGATGTTTTGCGCGAAGTGACAGTAGTACCCACCTCAACGCTTCGCTTATGAGGCGTGCAAAATACCTCACAACTGATATTTACAAAAAAAGTAACAATAACCTTTATTGTTCATTGATAATTGAAAACTTTCCAATCATTGTTAGGTAAATACCTCAGAGATTTGATTCCAAATGCCAAAGTTCTCCGTATAAATAGAATGTACCTCGATAAGGAATTTATAGGAATTTACATGAAATTGTAGGAATTAATATCGTTATTGAGTAATGTATGGAATTGAAGTTTGCTTTGATTTGAATGTCCTCGTGTGAGATGATCTTTGCCAGTTTTAAATTTTAATTTTAATTTATTCTGTTTATGCTATGCAATAGCTTTACCGTGGCAGTCTCCGAGTGCCACACGTCTTTTTATTTAGTTTAAATTGTATTATATCGGACGGATAAGTTTAACAGATTGATCAGAAGTTGTGAAGTCGGCCTTAAACCCGAAACTTCAACGTTTTTAATTCCAATAAAAAAAGAAACAGAGTCAATTTACTACTCTATCAAATAATACACTCTTTATTTATGTTATATACCAACAAAACGAAATTACAGCAATATTACTGCTAGAGTCAGAACACTCAGGGGTAAAGAAATTTCAAGTTTCTACAAACATCTGTACCGTCTTCATTCTACAATTTTCACTATTTTCCGTGACTATTAAACTTGCATTACGACACGTAGAAAACTGTTGAATAAAATGTTGAATGCATTTAGTCACTTTGAAAATTTGAACACGTGATGCTGAAATCTTGTTTATCTCCTTGAATTGTGTGAAATGACAAAAAATACACTATTAGGAATATGTATATTGTTTTCTGTATAAAAATAGACATAAAACATTATGCACACGAAGCAACTAAAATCTGCCAACTCCTAAACCGTTCGGAACCTTATTTCCTGCTTTAGACAATATAAAGTACACCAAGTATTTAGAAATACCATAGTTTTGAGAGTTAGTAGAAACAGAGTAGGTACTTCTAGCATCTACGTATATTACTGCCATTAATAAATATACCTATTACGTCACGTCTCGTTAAATTATCGAAAACCTAAAACTACATCCATGAATAATTGACGCCGTAGCAATATAGCGTAGTTACAGCGTACGGTCTACAGAAACGTGGTATTTACTAAATGCTTCATTACTTTGCTCTATGCGACACGTCTTGTGTCGCAGGTTGTACGGAACGGACGTTTTACGAATTTCCTAGAAAATTCTAGATATATTTTTGCGAAGGGATCGACTGTTTATAGGACCTAAATTAATATTTATATTAATATTCAGTAAATAGTAAGATAAAAGGAATTCTGACCAAACGATAAAAATAACATTTTTATACACATCTTTTTTTATGAGTTGTTGAAATCAATACTTAAATCATACCTAATCTTAACTGACTGCTTTCTTCCGAACTTATCTTGAAAAATATAATTTAAAATTGTACCTATTAAGTACATTTTTTTTAAGAATTTCATATTAATACAGGTACCAACTATAAAATCGTCCGTCATGTAAGGTACCTATTTCTTAAGTAATGTAGCTGTATGAGTTTTCCCGAAAAGATAGAATCACTAAAAATAAACAAAACAAAAAGATTCTATATCGAACCTGAATCGAACTCGGATTCAGATATCTGAACCTGTCGTCTTTCTTTAAGATTTGCTCTCAAACTAGGCACTTTCCAAATCGACTAACTTATACACTTTACCTACAACATCCTATAGCACTAATGAGCGGGAAACACGTACAGCTAAATAGTCGTTCTAAACCACAGATTAAATATCAGATATTAATTAAAATGGAATAAAGTTGGTTGCTTTTGGCTGCGCCTTCGTCTCGCCTGCCAAGTACAATTGAGTTAAATGTACGAAATAAGTATAATGTTTGTTTTAGTTTAAATATTTTTGTGTTATATTGAAAAGATAATGAAAACATCTATACATTTTATGAATTAACGTATCCTGTGCCTATTAAATACTTCTTATAAATACAAATCTCTATTTTTTTTTAAGTAATTGAATAATTGTGTTTTCTTTTTATCCACGGCATTTCCCAGAGCTTTTACTTTCATTAAGGCACTTTCGGTAGTTTCGGATAGTTCCTGATGAATTATGATAAATTATTTATTATATTATTTGCGGTAAAGAAAACCAGGTATTTGTAAATTATATAAGTGGTCATTAGAATTAAAAGTCTCATACCATCTTTAAAAATACTAGATTTTCTAGATTTCTAGTGCTAATTCCGAGTTAAAAGCGGGGTCTTCTCTAAATTTTAATACTTAATTCCTTTGTGGTTAAAGTAAGTCTTATTCGTGGTGTAATTTCAACTGAATTGTTGAAATTTAAAAGCGTAACGCGACCTCTGAGGGATCGTTTGCGAATTAAAACGGGATTATTAATGTAATTTAAATTTATTAAAACACTATTGCACAATGATCTTGTTAGACAATAGTTATCCTTACTAATTATTACAAATTCAAAAGTAACTCCTGTATGTATTTCTGTCTTTCTGTCTCTTCTTCAAGCCGATATTATTGAACCGATATAGAAAAAAAACTTACAAAGATAGACCTAAGAAAGGACGTCAGATAGGTTTTATCGCGAAAATCTGGAACGGCAACGAGAACTATACGGGTTTATCTTTGACTACTAATTAATACTAAGAAAATGTTATATATTTTTTATCTATCAAAATATAAATTAATGTGGTACGGTAAAAACACCAATATAGGTAACTTATATCCAATCAAACTCAAACAATGTATGTATATCAGTAAGATTTCCAAATTCACTTATCGAAGTGAAAATAAGATACGGGATAGAAGGAATACAAAGTGTGATCGTGTAGTCAGTAGATCTCTTTGAGCGCCTCCAGCATCTCAACAAACGATGTAACGCATGGCTAGCGACGAATTTCGTACGGCTCAAGTTATAAGCTGATGGCGGAAAATAGTATTGGCGTTTTATTGTGACGTCATATTATCCTACTTTGTGAAGATGGATGTTTGGTACTCCTTCACGCAAATACTACTGAACCGAATACAATTAAATTTGGTATGTAGGAAGCTTGAGACCCAGAATAATACACAGGCTACTTTTTATCCCGGAAATTCCACTAGAACGGGAACTATGCGGGTTTTTCTTTGAAACTGCGTGCGAAGCCGCAGGCGGAAATCTAGTCGAATAGATAATAGCTACTTCTATCTAACCAAAATATAATGCGATCTGTCAGGCAATAATCTTTTCAATTTTTAGGAATTGAAGCTTTCACAAACCAACAACAAACAGATAAAATCCTGTGCACCAAGAACTAATTAGAAATTATATTGAAGCGGTCGGTGTTACGTCATTACAATATTCAAAATTTTATTAATATAATGATCCTCTCCAACTACTAGTATTTGTGAACAAATTCGCAGTAACAGGAATGAGTAATTAAGACAATATCTATTATATTTAAAATAAATTTCTGCGAATAAAGGGCTCTACCCACTACAACGTGAATACTTTGACCTTAAAAGGAAGGTGTCAGACAAAAATAATCTTTGTATTGAAAAATATGAGCTTATGCCCACTAGATTTTCCCGTCCTTCATCACCACAGAGCACCAACAATTACCCATACATACGACTTTGACATTTATACGAGACTAGCTTTTTACCCACGGCTTCGCCCGCGTTTTCAAAGAAAAACCCGCATAGTTACCGTTCCTGTGCAATTTCTGGGAAAAAAATCTATCCTATGTGTTAATACAGGTTGCCCTCCATGTGTGTGCCAATATTTATTGTAATCGGTTCAGTAGTATTGCTTAAAATAGTACCAAACATCCATACGTACTATATATATACTACTATATACTCGTATGTACTACTGTATACTCGCAAACTTTCGTGTTTAAAATATTATTAATAGGATAATAGGCATAGTAAAGCATATCGTGTTGCTTTGCGATCCTATCACGTTCCTATTACGTTCCTAGTATGATACGTTGTAGTGGGTAGTGTCCTTAAGATTCGATCATCAAATCTTAAGCACGTGTCACATTCAGCATCCCACGCAAGCAAAAATGTGTAATAAAATATATTACTGTATTCTTCATATATTTTATTATAGATACTAGACTTACGCCTCCGTATCCAGTTATGTTAAATCATAATAATAGGGTTAATTTACACTATATGTACTACAATGTCACGAGGACGAGTTTAAAACATGGAATAGTTAGTAAATATATTAATACCGACACAATATTTTCTGTATTCTAGTGTTATTTTAGTGTTTGTCGAATTTCATCACTATACATACGGGGGAAGTTATATTAAATCTACTTTCGACCTGGCCCTTGATGAGTGTATGTATTGCTAGATACGTGCATAGAGACAGATAATAATAGTTAAAGTGAGAAATAACTTCAACCGGCCAGTGCCCAGTATAGTTCACGCAATAAAAGATGGCTCGATGCAATTAGGAGTTTGGAGCTTGCTAATTTCAGTCACTACACTTCTTCTTTCCCCGAGCGCTCTTAATTTACCGCGAGACCTGTACTTGAACATTTAAACTCTTTATACTACCTACATCTAAAGTACGTTATGTTAACTAAAGTAAATTACTCTAGTACGTTACTCGCTAAAGGTTACATTTTACACCACAGAATGCAGGTAACGAACCAAAGAGACACTTGTCTCGGTTGGTGCCCCGATGAAATTTCAATATCGCGAGCGTGGGGCAATATGAAGCTAGGAATAGAACTATGGGATAGAACTAAGATACACTACGGCTCTTTAATAATAATTAATTGAATTTCCATTACAATTATCACGATGATGGTTAAGAGATCTATTGCAATAGATTGTTTGATGGACCACAACCTTCTGTGAAACATGTTTTCCTGGTAGCTGTGTATTCAAATTTTCTTTCAAAACATTACTTGCAGTTATTATCACAATAATTCAATTTTCAACAAGGCACTCATCAATATTCATCTTTGCAAATTCATGAGAAACACAAGTACTGTATAATTATTTTCGTCATTAATTTCAAAAGAAATTATTGGTATGTCAAAACTGAAGCCTCTTGCAATTGAGATAGCATTACTTCAATCTGATACTAATTGATGCAACGTTGATTACGAGTATCGACGTAATTTATGGTTGCAATAAATTGGAACATTCTCGAAATTTCGTAGCATGAGATGGTTATATCTGTGGTACTTAAGACGGAGAGAGATGGATGGTGTGTGTGAGCTTCGTCTTATAAAATAGTTTGGTTTCAAAAATAGTAACAATAAAGTAATAATGAATTTTATTTTTGGGGTCAAATATTCTTTTTCTTTATCTAATTCTTTGTATATAAATGTATTATTTAAAAAAACGAATACGAGATAGTTCGTATACTCTACTCTCTCTCAAATAAATAAACACAAAAAGGAATTTACAATACTAATAAATATGTAAAAAAAAAACATTTTTTAACTATTGATTAATAAATATATTATGTGCTACGGGATTCCCGCGTAGCTCTGGTAGCATATCTCATAACTAAATTGAATTATATATTAATCGCTTACCTATATACTTATCTATAATTTAGTACATACATAACGATAATAAAAGAAATAATATACCTTGTCTATAGTTAAACTCCTTGTAGAGCTCAAGTCTAAAAACACACATAAAACTATTAAAACTTTACTTTTAGGCAATTATAATATAAATAAAATATATAGTTTGGCTTTAATTTATAGCAGTTATAATTATTATCAGAAAACTTACAGAGCGTATACTCGTGCAGGAATCAAAGACAAAGGACGACCACAGACAATAGACGGCGATCAAATTAACAGAGAATTAATTATTTTAACATAGATTATAATAACTACATATTTTCAATATCAAAATATGTTTTTATAGTAAAAATATAGTTCATAAAACGTGACTTATTTCTTCTTGTTTCTATTTGTTTGATTTTATTTTATTTATTTAATGCTAGTATTCGAACAGATTACTAAATATTGACTACGTGTAGCTATAGGTTATGACGTCAGAAAAAAAGTTGAACCAGTTTCAAAAATCGAATATACTGCATTTTATCACATTTACTACGCACACGGCACAACAAAATTTGATTAAACGCAGAGCTTAAACAAAACGGTTTTCCAATAAAATAACTAATTTAACTAAATCGTGCTCGCGAGGCGTGTCATATTTCTTTAACGTATTTCGAGTCACAAAGCGTACCTATGTGAAACGTAAAAATGATTGTGAAGCGTTTAAACAAATCAATTGCTTGCATATTTTTGCAACTCGACTCTATTTTATGGACTTCAAAAATTGGAAATTTTTCATTTTTGTAGTTTGTATCACATAGTATAAAACACGGTCGCTTTCCGCTGTCTGTCTGTATGCTTAGATTTTAAAAATTACTGAATAGATTTTCATCGTAATTTATGCTAGTATACTTTAAGATAGAGTCTAAGAAACCACTTTCGTTTATCCTGCCGTCCTGTTCAAACTATAATAATATTAAAAACGTACAGATAAAAAATGTTCCAACTAAATGATACCGTTACATTGGTTCATTTCTTGTGTGTTTTATATTCCTTGTAGTTTATTATACTGTAGTCTATAGCATAATAAGAGAGAGAGAGAGTCCAGTTAATTATCACAAATTGTCGTCACAGTTTCCTTTTTCAGTAGGTAATTTAACAGACATTATTACTTGGAATTATTTATTCTAAAGAACATCATAAAACTGTTAAGTTGGCTCTGGTTTGAATTAATCAAATAACATATTAAAATTAGATCTGTCGCGCGGTTTTACCATAGCTTCCTATGTGTTATTGTGTATGTGTATATTGTGCCAAATGTCAACAAAATCCATTGAGTAGTTTTTTTCTTAAAAATATAATCCATCCATTCTCACACATTATTAGTAAGTTTGTACAAAGAAAATCAGCAAACAAATCACTAACTACATAGTATAAAACAAAGTCGCTATCTATCCGTCCCAATGTCGCTATCTTTGCAACTACGCAACGGATTTTGAAGCGGCTTTTCAATAGATAGAGTCACAGAGTGGTTCTTGAGGAAGGTTTTTGTATATTATAATTTATTATGTTTTAGACAAAGCGGGCGAAGCCGCGGGCGGAAGGCTAGTATATTATAAGAATAGTACTCAATTATGCACAAAAGGCTTGGCGTGTTTGTTGTAAGTAGTTGGCAGGTAAACTTTTCGTTAGAAACAACTTTCTGTGCGGTCAGTTTATGGAGTGTAAAAGTGCTTAGTGTTATTTTAGTTGAGTTTCAAAGTTTTATGGGTAGATAGAAATAATAAATACAATCAATGGCTTTTTTAACTAAACATATAGCAAAAAAGACTAGTTAGTCAACTCGGCATTTATGGAGATAAGGTTAAATGCATCTGGCAGGAAAAACAGTGCAGGTTTTTGTGAATATTAATGCAATTATTAACTTAATAGTATCGTTTAGATATCGTTTGTGTTTTCTTTCATCAGAAGTTGCCTTCTTAATAGGTAACCTTAAATTCACCTAAACAAATGTCGCATTCATCGAGTTTTTTATAAATTTTTGTAACAATTTATTACAAGCAAATCACGATAAAAATTCAACGGAAACGTTCATCTCCAATAAAAAAATATTACTTCAAGCAAAACCCCACAAAGAAAAACATTCTAAAATCAACGATACGAGTCTGCTGACGTCACAAATATGGCCGTCAAAGTTTGACAGTCACGAGCGCGCTGCAAGTTAACTGTCAGCGCTAATAGTGGCAGCGTAACTGGATTTAACCGGTTTGTTACGTAGAATAAAATTTAGGAAATTGAGACTACATTTGAGTGTAAAAATAGTGTTATGGATGTGTTGTGGATATTGAATGTTGATTTAGTGAGAGAAAATGAAATTATTGTAATTGCAATTAAACAATCGAGCGGAGCAAGCTGAACGTCTCGAATTATTTTACGTTGAATGCATCGCCAAATTTGACACTGTCAAAACAATAAATCTATACTTAAATAATAAATCTGTAGAGAGGCCAATTCTGTACATGAAATATATTAAAAAAAAAACTATGAAGGGGTGATAAGGGATCGCTACTGATGCCAAAAATGCAATCAGTAAAATTTTTGTCTGTCTGTCTGTCTGTCTGTCTGTCTGTATATTCGTTATAGAAACAAAAACTACCCGACGGATTTTAACTAAATTTGGCACAATTATTCTTCATACTCCTGGGCAGGTTATAGTAAAAGAATCATGTAAATCGGTGTAGAAACACCAAAGTTATACATGAAATACGTTATGCTAGGCGTCCATTACAGACGGATCGGGGCGGGTCGCATCGCAACGGGCCGTCTCTAATGGACGCGCTGTTTGCTCCTGCGTCCACCTGTACGGGGCGCGGCGGACTGCCTAGGCGGATTTTATCTAACAGACGCTCGCCGCTCACATCCGCCTGCTAGGGATGTCGAAAGTGAAAAAAAATATCGATATATCGATACATCGATATTTAAAAAAAATATCAATATCGGCATCGATATATCGCGGAAAAATTATCGATATATCGATATATCGGCAAAAAAAAAAAAAAAAAAAGTGGTTTTAAAATAACAGTGTATTTAGCTAGCCTAGCGCAATAATATCAATTGTAATCTTATCTTAATATGCATATATAAATCTCGTGTCACAATGTTTGTCCTCAATGGACTCCTAAACCACTTAACCGATTATAATAAAATTCGCACACCATGTGCAGTTCGATCCAACTTGAGAGATAGGATAGTTTAAACATGTAGGTACCACGGGCGAAGCCGGGGTGGACCGCTAGTTTTTATATAAAATGTAAATTATTTTAATGTTCAAATATCTCAATAGAAACGAAGGAATTTTTATAGTTATTGTTTTTATTAGACAAAACAACATACATATCAGACACAAAAAAGCGATCTTCTAACTTTTAATAAATCAGGCAAACCAGTATTTGTCCGATAGTGAAAGTAGAAAAACTCTGCTCTTTACATGTTCCGCTGTCTGCCGGCTTCTATTGTTAGGAACCGCAAGATTTACGGCAGACGCCACTCTCTCTGAAGGTACAGAGGAAGCCGTAGGTGTCAAGTATTTAAGTGCCAGATTCGAAAGAACTGGGGTATAATGTCTCGTGTCTATCCAAAACTTTATCGGGTTTTCCTTACGGCATAGATTTGGAGCATCTAGGAATTGCTTCAACTGGTCCGGCATTCTGTTACTTCGAGAGCCTAGATTAGCTGCAATGTTGCTGGCTGCATCAGCTAGGAGCTTTTCGTGTCGAGACCATAACGATTCTGACAATGAAGAATTTTGAGTTTCAGGCATTGTGTCAGTATTAAGATTAGGCGAAACCTGTCCTCGTCGCCTGTGTTCTGCGCGTATTTCATCTGAAAGCTCAGTTATTGCTTTTGAAACGGCCAGTGCGGAACTGAAGTGAATCCTCTTGAAACGCGGATCTAAAATTGTAGCTTTTGCCAAGTATACATTTTCCTCCAGGGGTCTTAGTCGTGTAGTAACCCCTTCCAACAAACTGGTTTTAACGGCAATACCTAATATTGTTGAGGGTTTTTCGTGTTCCAGTCCTTGCGCCAGCAAATTAGTAATTGGTATTGCTAGACTAGCACTCACATAATGATCACCGCTGATGTCTTCAGTGGCCTGCTTAAATGGTTTAAGCAGTGTTATTAGCTCTCGGATGACATTCAGCTGCGATGATGTTAGCATATCCGGCGCATTTCTCCTGCCAGATAAAATTTTAGCCACTATAGCTGACAGCTTATTAAATCTTACTAGCATATCTAGGCACGAATTCCATCGAGTGCTGACCGACTGAATGAGTGTTAGCACTTCCCCTTCTTTTTTTTGAAGACTTTGTTGCTCTGCTCTTAATTCGTCCATGGCGTTGACAGATTGCTTAAAATATGTCACAATAGATTTGACTTGGTTAGCAATTTCCAGAACGGGTGCATTATCTTTTGTCAATGCGGCATCTACTATTAAATTGATAAGATGCGCCACACAAGGGATTCTCTTGTTGTCTCCCAAGAATTTCTTCACTGCAGATACCATATTACTGCCACCATCAGTAGTCATCGAATGGATACTTGTCTTTTCTATTGAAAACTCTTTGATTATGTCTTCAAAACATTCCCGTATGTAATCAGCTGTGTGCGCCTAGAGAAAAAAAAAGAAATTATACACCACAAAAATGAAACATGCGCTAAGCACACGATATTTTTTGTGGATACGGTGTTACTGTTTATTTTGTTTATTATGGTTTACTTACTTGATACATTCTTTGAGCTGTTAGCGTCACCGACTCTAGCTCTGGAACAGAGTCTTCTGTGGCGTTAAAAAAATGCGCTGTCATAACTATGAAACTCCTTGTCGAGTTGGTTAGTGTTAATATATCGCTTGTCAATGCTATATTTTCAGTCTCACTAAGTTTATTTTTTAAGATGGCTTTAGTAGTAGTGTATCGCTGATCTGCTAAGCTGGTTACCTACAATGAATAATGAACAAATAAGATAATGTTAATATAGACAATATAAAACAAATAAAATATTTTTGTTTAATTACCTTAGCCCGCGAGGGAAGCTTGTAGCGTGGACATAAAACGCGCACGAATTTTCGCAATCCAGATTTTTCTACGCAGCAAAAAGGCATATTGTCTTTACAAATCATGTAAATCAACGCTTGATTTATATCATTCGTTTTTTGACCCCCTTCTGTGATAACAGATAAGGACAAATTTAAAATAGATTTAGAGAATAAAAAGCCATAAAGAATATTAGAATACTGAATAAGGTGACATAAATTTAAAAAAATACCTTCGTAATTTGAAGTTCTTTCTAATATGTCCATGAGTGTAGGTTGTTTTGGTATTTGTTTATGCTGATTTTGAACGGAAGTATTTAATTCAGACTGAAAAAAAAATATACACGATATTTTGAATTTATCGATATCGATACTTTTTGGCAACTTCACATCACTCGTTAATGATATTTAATATTATTTTAGTCTAGTTAAACTTACATCATAATTTATGGGATTGGTTTCAGACAAATCCGCTTCATTTTCAGCTTCGACTTCATGATGACATAAACCAGGTGAAGAAGTTGACGGCATAGGAGAACTAGTTGTAAATGGCAGCATTCGTTGTCGACCCAATGCGGATTTTTTAAGTTTCGAGTCAGGTTCCGAGTCCATGATCGACTTGCCAGCAGCAGCATTTTTAAACTCTGAGTATGCATGATAATGCTTGGTTCGTAAATGTGCCGCTAAATTTGATGTGTTTCCACTCGTTTTATAGTTTTTATCACACAGATTGCAGGTAACGTTGTCGTTACCTTTAGAGGTCTTTTTAAAAAAGTTCCACACAGCACTGCCGCTTGAATTGCTGGAAGATGACATGATTTACGTCGTGAAAAATAAATTCTGATTTGGAAAACAGTAAACAATTCACGAGATAACAGATTTAGGTTATTTTCAGGTTATTTTGATGAATTTGAATTTGATTACTAGCGACGCCGGACGCGAACCTTGAAAGTTGAAACCAGAAACAAAAGAACAACTGAAGTAGTGAAGTGTCAACTGTCAAGTGAAGTGCCAACTGTCAACTGTCAAGTGTGGTGTCAACACAAGTCATAGACTATACAGTTATTTTTTCATTTGTTTTACGGCTTTGAATTCTAGCGACTTTAGCCAAAATCCATAAATAAAATAAAAATATCGTTTTTGATACAATTTTCGATATTGGATATTTTATATCGATATATCGATTTATCGGTTAACAATATATCGGCAAAAAATATCGATATTTCGAATTAAAAATATCGATATATCGATGTATCGATATTTTTTCAACAAGCCTACCGCCTGCCTGCGTCCACTAGACGGGTCGGGGCGGGCCGGGCCGCAGCGCACCGCCGGCAGAAATCCGCCTGCGAAGCGATATCCGCCAATGCGTTGCGGCCCGCCCCGGCCCGATCCGTCGCTAATGGACGATGTTTCATACAAAACATAGGCCGGCGTATTTTTGCGATGCGATGCGGCCCGGCCCGATCCGCCTAGTGGACGCCAGCCATTATAAGTCATCGCGCGTGAATACAGAATCATGCCATAAGGATAATTTTTGTGTATCAGTTGCCGCGTTCGACGCGCTGCGCGGCGGGAGCTATTAAAAATTAAAAAGGCGGCGGGTCTGCACCCGTTTCGCGTTGTCACGGCATCACGTGTGAATGGCTGAACCGATTTCGATTATTCTTTTCTATTATATTCCTTGAAGTACGAGGATGGTTCTTATGTAGAGAAAACGTAAATATGTACCACGGGCGAAGCCGGGGCGGACCGCTAGTATAATATATGCGTAACAAAAACAAGATGGAGTAACTTTCTATAGTAATATTCCGATTTTCAAAAATTCGTAACTCAAAAACTAAAAGTTTCCTCAAAGTAAAATTTCAAATTTAGGTTCCATAGGACAATAACTAACCACAAAAAAATTTACGATTCTAACTCCACGCCCTATAATGTACAGTTTAGCCGAATGTACACCTTCTATTATTTAAAATTAATATTACATAATATTATGTTTTACTAATTTAATGATTGTCATATTCAAGTACAGGTAAATTAGCTTGGAGAAATTTTTGCATATGTAGTGGTGTGTATATTACTCAGATCTTAGAGCGCGTTTCCACTATATCGTTCTGGCCTATACAAAAATGTTTCGATATCCTAACATTACTATTTAATTTTATACTTATTCCTAGCAACACTTTTGTTTTCAATAAAAACAAGTTTTTATTTGAAAGAAAATGGTTTTGACTTTATAAAAAAAAATATATCATTCAATTTTACGTCCTTGAGCAAACGACAAGGCGACTACCGTGAAACAATAAAATATCGTGTCCATAATAATTTGTTTCATAATTAATATTTGACCATAATAATTACGAAACAAAACAAATAAATAAATCGTCACTTGATAGTGGAAAGTGGAAACACGCACAAAACCAGAATAAACCAGTTTACGCTGTCCGCACTCCGCAGGTGCCACGTGCAGTCGTTTGGTACCGTTAGAACATAAAGCACATTTCATTCAAAAATTATAATTATTATGTACGTAGTTTAATTGATAAATTTTGTATTTGTTGATTGTTGTTATTATTTGTTATTATTGTTATAATATTTGTTGAAGTGAATTACATGTCCCGCAGCCGGAGGCCCCAAATGAAAACTCAGATGTACTTAAAAACTACATTTAATAGCTAAAATGAGACTTTTACACCCATGATGCAGACCGGAGTTAAAGAATGAATTTATACAGTTTAATAATTATAAAGACGTAAGCTTGGATGCTAACTAAGGGAAATCGTATCCACATTCTATTCCCGTGCGAACGGCGTATTCAGCAGTTTTGTATGAAGGCAGGGCCATAACTAGTGTTTAATTTGTGTGTAAGTGTTGTAACTTTATATTGTTAATTCAATATGGCTCCAGTGTTAAAACATGGTCGAGGCAAGCCTTTGACTTCTCAAACTAAAGAATTAAACTTTAAATGTCGTTTCTTTTTCAGGTTAGTAAATTTTTCATTTTAGTAACATTGTTAATGTAAAAGTTATATGTATGTTAAATGTGCAAATATTAAAATAAAGTCTCATCTTTTTCAGAGGAGAAACACATATAGTTTAATTTAAAATCCCTTATATATACAGGGTTACTTGTAAAACACCGGCAACCTCGCAGGACAAGATAGCTAACATCATAAGTAACAACATTTCGACTTTTGATAATTTGTTAGATTTTATTTTCATACAAAAATAAATATTCATTTAATTTTCCGTCTGAATATTATAAACTCTACGCCTCCCAAAAATTACGTAAACAAAAAGCGAACGAGAGGGGGAAGGGGGCGTCGCGTCGTCCATCCGATAATTAATAGAACATAGACTTACAAATGTAAGGAGAGTACAATAAAAGTTTAAAAAATCATTTAAAAATAATTTATTGCGTTATTATATGCCAAAAGTCGTAGAACAAATGTTGTTACTTATGATGTTAGCTATCTTGTCCTGCGAGGTTGCTGGTGTTTTACAAGTAACCCTGTATAAAATAAAAACTAAAAATAAAATGTTGTTTTATTTTATTTGCTGACCATACACTACTACAAACGCAAAAATTTCTCCAAGCTAATTTACCTGTAGGTAAGTATTTTAGGGTAAATATCAGTTGTTTGTAATACCTACTTATTACATAATTATCACATGCGTATTAATCAAGCTAATGGAACAGCGTATTCTTTATATTAATAAGCGATCCATTAATAATAATTATCCTATAAGCTACAACTATTTGTCAATATCATAGCTAAATTTCGGTCTTCTAATTTTCGGTAAATTAATAATGAATAAATACAATTCATTTTAAGTAAGCCTGAATCTGCAGAGAAGCTCTGAGATTTAAGCAAGCTACGCGTTGCGGTCAATCCGGTGATGGGTGTCTCTTAGTACCTACCATATTTAAGCGAAGTCGTCTTAATACATAAACAGTACCTAATTATAATGTATGTTAGGTACCTAGTAGAACAATAAATCATTTCGAACCCACTAAGAACAACAAAAGAATGCTCTACGCCTGTTTACACTAAAATAATTTGGCATAGTGGGGTTAGAATGAGCATTCGCTCGTTTGATGCAAATGCACCGTTACGTATCAATTTTCTATTAAAACATAGTTGATGTAATTTTGGCACAAGTATCAGCATATAATAATTATGTTAAATGTTGCAACATGTGACAATTTAGCATGTACGAAGGCCGATCATTTGTCGGCGATGTGAGTGTTGGCTGTCGATAATCCATTTTGTAGCACGCTTCGTTAGCTCTGTTAGGGCTGCCACCTAAAATATTATACGTAATATTTTCTTGGTTTGGTTTTAAGCAAGTACTATACATTCAGAAATTAAAGATTTTAACGGATTTTAAAAGCGATTTATTCATTATATTAATATCCCGGCGTTTCGCACACTTTGCAACGAGCGTGGTTACTGGGAGGCTAATTGCATTACAGGCATTCATTCATTTGTCATTCCAGCCTTTCAGGACGTCCACTGCAGGACATAGGACTCCACCAAAGATTTCCACAACGACCGATCACCAGCGGCCTGACTCCAGCGGCTCCCCGCCACAAGATGTGGTTATCTTTAATTTCTAAATTAGTATTTTGCTTAATTTTAATCCACGTGGGAGTAACTTAAAAATCCAATAAAACAACAGCGTCGTTAATGTCTTGGAAACATTTTATTGTCATGTTCATAACGTGTTTTTCGGGCGTAATAAAAATAGAAATAAAAGCTATCCCAAAAATTTGATTAAGGTTTTTAAGCACAAACATCGCAGTGTATAAATAAAATATATTCTTATGTTTCATTTTACTTAAACATTGTACATTAAGATATCAAAGACATTTAAGTATAAAACCTTTTAAAAAGTTATTATTCGCTAAAAAGATTAACTTTCTTTCAAAAATTAAATCATATTTACCTACAAATTGCCTTCTGTAAATTTATAAATTCTATCTATCTAGAGTTATAAAGCTTGCGAATAAGAATAAAACCAGAAGCGTATTGTCTACTAAAGCATTATAAAAATTATCAGAGTTATAAAATTTGATAAAAACACATAAACAAGCAGCATACGAATTCTATCATCTGTTTACCTCCAAACAAGTCGTGTGACAGCCCTACCCCTAACGATGTGTACACACGACGGCCGCTCCCTATAGCGAGTCGCGGGATCAAAGCATTTTTCTAACCACGTGTACACAGGCCTTATTACGCGTCTTACCTGTTTCTATACTTTGAGAAATTACGTCCAATAAGCTTTATTGGATTTTGCAAATGATTCTGAGCCTGTTTTATTAATGTCGTGCGCGTTTTCGATGATGCTGCTTATAATTCAAGAGTATTTGATCTTTGGTTACTGGTTACCCTCATCGAGTGTGCGGTTTTTAGAATGTTTTTGTATGAGGGTAAAACATTAAAATCTTCAGTGTAATTGTAGGTAAAGATGGCTGAAGAATAGGTATTAAGTATACCTACCTATTGAAATACCAGGTTTTTAAAATTATGTATTGTGCAATAGGTTTTGCAATTAATGTTAGTTAATAATTTGATGAGAAAGCTCATGTTATATTATTAATGTCTATGATTTTCCCACTATAAAAAATAATGTGCTTTCTATTTGTAGAAACACCAAAATGTCTGAAAAAATGTCAAAAAATGTCTGAAACTAAAAGATTACGAGAACGCTTTAATGATACTCCCCATACCTAAGGAATTAATTCCTTTATTGTTATATTTCAACAAATTGGAGTTAATTTTGTATCAAAAAAAAAAATAAAGAATGTTAATTAAATTCTTATGATAAAGTTGTTTTGAAGTGAAACTTCTTTATCGGGGTTGGAAAAAAATTTAGTGTAACATTTTTTCGTTACGCGTGACATTTTTCCATTACGCGCCATCTTTTTCTTATCCCTACCACGCGTGATTCGACGTATTTCTGTAAAGTTACATAATATAATAGTGAATTATTTTTTTGAAAAATAAGGTCATAAAGAAGTTTCACTTCTTACGTGTGTACACTAGTACACGCACACATTTTTTTTATATTTATTGCGCATTTTAACTGAATGATAACATCGAAAAGTATGTTACTCATAGTATTTCAAAAACGCTAAAATCCTGTTAACTTTAAATAAACAAAGAACACATTAAAGCCAACACAAAACGCCTTCAAAATCGATTTTATGTTAACTGAATGATCATAATTAATGATGCTATCGCTAATCGAATTGTGATTAATTGTTATTGGCCCTTCGCTATGTTAATAAACGTATTTAAACCATTTTTTGATTAATCTAAGAACAAATAACGGGCGTATGAATATTTTTTTCAAGTTTTATATTATTTTTTATGATTGTTATCAATTTTGTGATGAAGCGATGGCTGTTGCTACTCAACTCAAAAAAAAATTACAATATAAGGCTTATCCATACTAATATTATAAATGCGAAAGTAACTCTGTCTGTCTGTCTGTTACTCAATCACGCCTTAACTACTGAACCAATTTGCATGAAATTTGGTATAGAGATATTTTGATACCCGAGAAAGGACATAGGATAGGTTTTATCCCGGAAATCCAACGGGAACGGGAACTATGCGGGTTTT
Organism: Colias eurytheme; assembly: GCF_061535395.1. Classification (NCBI taxonomy): domain Eukaryota; kingdom Metazoa; phylum Arthropoda; class Insecta; order Lepidoptera; family Pieridae; genus Colias; species Colias eurytheme. The sequence continues at coordinate 1,395,726 of NC_142999.1, read as the reverse complement.
TTTTGACTGTGCGGGCGATGCCGCGGGTGGAAAGCTAGTAGGCTATAAAATATAGATAATATATTCAATCACGGTAAGAGTAGGTACAGATAGTCATATAAAACAAAGTCATAAAATCAAAAATACTCAACAAACCAAGACAAGACTGGATACACAGAGATATCATTAAAGAAATCAACGACAGAAATCAAATTTACTACGAGCACAAAATGAACAAAGATAATAAATGCATTGAACAGAAGTTTAAAAAAAAGAGAAATCAAGTAACAGCAATAATACAGAAAACAAAAAACGAATATTATACAAAGGAATTTAATAAAGTTCACAAACAACCAAAGAAAATGTGGAGCCTTATAAACTCGTTATCTAGGAATAGCATAAAGGATACTGTCATTCCACAGATCAATACCCCTACCGGCTTAATAAGTGATGAAAAGGAAATTTGTAAGTGTTTTAATATGTTCTTTGCTTCGGTTGGCTCGATTTTAGCAAATACTCAGAACTATCAACTTAATGTGACATTAGATAGCAAAAATTCATTCACCCAGTTTAATCCCACTAACGCTGAGGAAGTTAAAAACATTATTAACTCGCTAAACTCAAATACCAGCTCAGGGTTAGATGGCATTAGCGTTAAAGCCTTAAAATGTACCAAAGACTTGATAAGCCATGATCTAGCGTGTTGTATAAATAAATGTATATCAGAAGGAACATTTCCAAACTCTCTAAAAATTGCTAAAGTCGTACCTATATTTAAAGCTGGTAGCAAAACAGACCCTAACAATTACCGACCAATCTCTGTCCTATCTGTTATATCAAAAATTTTTGAAAGGGTCTTGCATACTCAATTAAAAAAATTCCTTGACTCAATCAACTTTCTTTATCAGAAACAATACGGCTTCCGTCCCAAATCCAATACTCTCTCAGCCACGTCAGATCTTATAACAAAACTTATTAGTAATTTAGACAATAGAAATATCGCGGTCGGCATTTTTGTGGACCTAAAAAAAGCGTTTGATACCGTGAGCCATGACTTGTTGCTAACAAAACTTCAATGCATTGGTATCAAGGGAACAGCACATGAATTAATTAAATCCTACCTCGCAAACCGTTGTCAAATTGTCAAAATTGGATCATGTCAAAGTGATCCCTTGCTGATATGTTATGGAGTACCACAAGGCTCTATTCTAGGTCCACTTTTGTTCTTAGTATATATAAACAACGTACATGAGCTTCCCTTCAAAGGTGACATAAGTCTATATGCTGATGACACCAGCCTATTCTACTATGGACAGTCAATACACTCTTTGATATCGGAAGCTCAACACGATATGACCCTCCTTAACACTTGGCTACAAAATAATCTACTGACAATTAACGTTGAAAAAACTAATTATATTATATTCTCACCTAAATCTAAAAAAGTTCCAACACATGCCCCTCTTTTTATAAATAATCAACAAATTAAACAGATTAATGAAGAAAAATATCTGGGTCTAGTATTGGATAGTCATATGACCTGGAAACCGCATATTGAAAAAATCAGGAAAAAAATAGTTTCATTGTCTGGTGCATTAAGAGGATTTGCAAAATGTCTTCCAAATACTGTTCGATATACAATTTATAACTCCTTAATTAAATCCCACTTAGATTATCTAATACCGATATGGGGAACATCCGCTAAAACTAACATGAACAAAGTACAAATAGCCCAAAATAGATTAATAAAAACCCTTTTTTGCTATAATTATCTCACTCCAACAAAGAAAATATATAAAGACACTAAAATAATGGATATTTCGCAAATTTACGTCTATAATACTTGTATTCTGATACGAAAATTGTTTAATAAGGAAATTCATACAGATATCACTTTAACTAAGAGGAAGCGAAATTCTAATCTACGACAAAATATATGTATTGACCACCTAAATATCCATCCAGCCCGTACCTACTATGGCTCAAAAAATTTACTTCATGACGGAGTTAAAATATATAATAGCCTACCTACAGATATAAAACAAGTAAAATCATTAGGATTATTCAAAAAGAAATTAAAACTTCATATACTACAAAATGAAAATATGCCCTGAAATAACTATCGTGTATACAAATTACAACTTAAAAATATAAGTGAATAAAATAAAATCAGCAATATAAATAAAAATAACAACGATCACATACTTACTTACCTAGTTTAAAAAAAATCAAAAGTAAAATTACTTCAAAAAAATAAATTAATATAACTAATATAAAGTGTTAAATATAACATAAAAAGTATATATTTTATGATTATTTTATAATAAAGATTAAAAATCATTACATCATATTATGAATTATTATACTTATACATATTATAAAAAAAAAAACAAAATTGTATTAATTAAATTACTTTAAATAGCTAAGTCAACACTAAATTACTATTTACTCTAATTTTTAAATAAACTTACTATTAATATTTATTTTAGTTCATGCAATCGATGTCACATTTAGTTGCTTTATATCCGTGTAAACATTCCTCACGAACACAGCCATACCGTCATAAGACGATATTATTGCACAAAATAATCTCCACTCACCCGCAAATTTTTTGATTTTTTTTGTCAAGGTGTACAACTTTGTAAAATACTGTGAAACTTTAGAATAAGTGAATTGTAAAATTCTTTGAAAATAAATGTCTCTAAACCTATATAAGTATATGAGCGGAAAATTGTGAGATCACAATATATACGTAATCATAATCATAAACATATAGGACACAAGGTCAGTTGTTAACCCTTTCAACAAGCAAGTAGGTAGTAAAAATTAAGGCAAATTAAGGATGAAGAGCAGAAAATACAGTTCTGCAAAATCAACTGCTTTAAATATTTACATTACATTATAATGTGTGTATTTAATTTATTGTTCTAGGTATTTCAAATATAAATTAAGACATCGCCAATTAATAATACACTTTTGTTAGCTTCACCTGCATATTTGTAAATAACCGATTCTTTTGGACTTGATTTTGACCCACTTTAAACGGACAAATTTAATTTAAATTATATACATTTATCAAGGAGCGATTGATACTATATAATTTCACGTTTCACATTTAAGCGTGTTTTTTTACTATATTAAATATTGATATTTAGTTTTAAATAGCATTCAAATGACGGTTATGGCGACTTCGAATCCCGTCTGGTAATCGATTTTTTTTATATTCTTTATAATTTTATTACTTATTATTAGTATCAAAAAAATAAAGAATCCACAAACCTGTACAGCGGCTTCCCCCCAGCGTGTCTAAACCACAGCACCATATAGACTCTATCTTCATGGGAGTCAGGTTCAATATCGCATGGCAGCGACGCGGTGCGCCCCACCACCGCCTCCACGTCCATGGTGGACACTGGAACAAAGTCCACTACACTTCAATTGTTTGACCTGTTCCATACATATCTACATTGTTATTCATAAAAGTATTTTTTGGCAAAAAATCTGCGGAATAGAAAAAACAATTAAAACAAAAATATTTTTTGGGATAATTTTGCAAAAAAATAACTTAGGACGGTTGTATGAGTGTTAATATTTAAATCAGGAGACCAGATTATATCTCTGATAAAAAAAATCATTCGCATGAAAGCTTCGCATTTTTAGTTGCATTGAGTATGGTTTCTGGATTATTATAGCAACAACGCATCACGATACTCTTTCTTTTCAAATTACCCATCTTTATTAGGTGATAGGCTTTAAGCTATAAGTGATAGCAATCAGGATTACAATAGATTAATATATTTCGTATCAATATAGAATTCGAATATCACACCCATTCGCCCACCTAAAGGCTCAAACCTACAGGCTACAATTGAAAGCACACCTGTCAAGCCGTGACCTTTAACAAAAACTTATTACTGATTCAGATGGTCCGCTGAGACTCATTCTTCAGCAAACTTTTAATACGACACGTTTTCAGCTTTAAACTTCAAAGAATATGTGTGAGAAATTTCCACATGAAATATACACTCTAAAGCGCATTTTATCCCGCAATTTCAACTCGTGAATTAAGTATAAAGTTTTTGGAATCACTATCATAAATCATAAAATATTTTACTATCAATCTATACTAATATTATAAAGCTGAAGAGTTTGTTTGTTTGAACGCGCTAATCTCAGGAACTACTGGTCCGATTTGAAAAATTCTTTCGTTGTTAAATAGCCCATTTATCAAGGAAGGCTATAGGCTATATATCATCATGCTAAGACAAACAGGAGCGGAACAATGCGGGGTAAAAACCGCGGGGCACAGCTAGTTTTATATAATCTTTGGTCTTAGAATAATTGTGGATAAACAATAACAACTAGATGCACTTCCCGGCTCTACCCGCGTTGAAAAAAATGTATTGTTATTCAGAAATATAATAAATTTCTACTGAAATTTTGAATTTGATCTACTTATAACCTTAACCTGCAAAAAACACAAATCTTTATGTTGACAATATCACTGCCTTGGAAATTGTTCTGCCAGAATACCCTTATCACTTAGGGGTGCAAAAAAAAAGGTAACGACCTATTCTCAAGCCTAGTGAATATATACAAAAAAAGTTTATAAAAAATAACTATGTTCTAGATACGAGAATTTTACACATTATATTGTAAGGACAAGTTTTCATTGCAAACAATAATAATATAATTAAAATGACTGCATAAATGGTCGGAGAAATTCAGCAATAGGGCATTTATTATGTCACACAAATTTTATTATTTATTAACACATTAATAATTGAGGTAGGGATTCCATTATTTGACATCATATAATATTACTAGCGGTCCGCCCCGGCTTCGCCCGTGGTACCTACATGTTTAATCTATCCTATCTCTCAAGTTGGATCGAACTGCACATGGTGTGCGAATTTTATTATAATCGGTTAAGTGGTTTAGGAGTCCATTGAGGACAAACATTGTGACACGAGATTTATATATATTAAGATTAATTGAGGTAGGGATTCCATTATTTGACATCATATAATATTATTATAATTCGGTATCCCGTTGCCGTTGGTATATCACGAAACGGTTTATTATTCTCGTATACTTATTATTAATTAAAATGTCAGTGATGATAAGCGAAAACTCGTAACCTTTTTTCACTATTTAATACACATTCATAATGTTTATATTAATGACTAGCTGCTCCGCGCGGTTTCACCCCCGTGGCTCCACTCCTGTTGCCCGTAGCGTGATGAAATATAACCTTCCTCGATAAATGGGCTATCTAACACCGAAAGAATTTTTCAAATCGGATCAGTAGTTCCCGAGATTAGTGCGTTCAAACAAACAAACAAACAAACTCTTCAGATTTATAATATTAGTATAGATACTATTCTAAAGATAAAATGGCGGAAATATTTGAATTAGCTTTCGTCTTATTCATGTTTTTTTCTGAGAAGGTTTCTTAATCTATAATAATATTTTAATGCAAAAGGCAGATACGCCTGGCTGTCTATAACGATGGAATTTTGAATAATAAATAAATAAATAAAAAACACTTTATTGTACAATGCACAGATATACAATACAATAATATACAAAAAGAATCTTCACCGTACAAATTGGCGGCCTTATCGCTTTGAAGCGATTTCTTCCAGGCAACCTTGGGATATAGGAAAATGAAAAGATTGAAAAAGGTAGATAGTGCATATACAAGGAGTGAATACAAATAAATATAATAGATATGAGTAAGTTATAAAATTACATATAACATAAGAAAGAAAGAAAAGAAAACGAATAATAATAATTGAATACCTAGAGCAAAACATAAGCTTCATTTTTCCGGGGATAAAGGTTTTCCACGTGTAAAACAGAGCAATAACTATAAATATGATACACCAAAAACTTTTTAATTCAAACTATTTGTTTCCATTACCATTCCATTCCAAAAAAAAAAAACGATGTCGCCATTCGTGCGAAAATTGTTCTCCCGCGCGACTGATTTTAAATTTTATAGTCTCGGCCGATCGGCTCATATATATCGGCATTACGGCAAATAAATCATGAATGAACGAATGAATGACCGAAATGAATTGCGAATGAACGAGCGATCGACGTTTTTGTCCGTTTTTATTACTTCTGATTGGATTACTGGTTTATTCGTTACGTGGCTTTTGATTTTATAAGGGGCGTGATTAACTTTATTTGCGACAAATATTTTCGCTCAGTAGGTACTCAATTTTATGATATCTATTTAAATAAAATTGTACTATGTACTTCAGAGAGCTTATTACAGCATTCTTAAATATATGGAAGATGAAAACCCATGGAGGATTGTCACGTAAGAACCACAAGACAGTTCTTTGCAATATAATGATACAGGTATGCAGTTACATATTTTGTAAAATTAAATTGTAATACTGACATGATTTTAAAAGAGAAACTATGGAGTCTCTTGCCGGTTCTTCTCCATAGATACTGCTTTCCGAATCGGTGGTAAATTTTTAAAATATGTTATGCCGATTCTAAAGTGCTTCTAGAAGAAGTCTAATTGAATAAATAAATGTTTGAGTTTGAATTGTATCTGTATAATCCAAGTAAATTAGAGTACTGACTATTTTATAATCTGTGGTCACTTCAACTTTAGTCGTTCACGTTCTTATGGAGAAAAATAAAATATAAAAGTGAAAAATAGTTAAACATAAATTCTTTGCTCATAAAAACAACTCTGTTACCATCTGTCAAACATTTGACGTCAACAAAAACAAAGCAAGGACGAGCTGGGATTATCTTGGATTAGGACAATAACTAAAATAATATAAAAAAAAACTGTAAAATGTCTGCCCGGGCGGACGGGTAGTTTATTTTAGTTTTAGATAAACAATCAAACCTATAAAAATAAAAATTAATGTAACAAAAAACATGATAAATACGTAAAAAACAGTTTGCATTAAAACATTAATCATAATTCCGCTAAATTTATTCGTTTTTCATACAATGCGAAAACACAGAATCTTTTAAAGACTCGTTTACATATTTTTATTTATTTTCGGTTAATGAATCGTAAAATGTTTCCGAACGTTGATCTGACAGCGCTATCTGTGAAATTTCGCATAAAAGCTTTCTTATAAATTATCTTTATCTTTATATAATTGTGACAAAGTGTCATTTTCGTATGAAAAGAATAAGGAAATGATTTACTTCGTGGATGTATTTCAACTAGATTTCCGCCCGCGGCTTCGCCCGCGTTTTCAAAGGAAAACCCGCATAATTCCCGTTCCCGTGGTATTTCCGGGATAAAACCTATCCTATGTGCTAATCCAAGTTACCCTCTATATGTGTTCTAAATTTCATTGTAATCGATTCAGTAGTATTTGCGTGAAAGAGTAACAAACACACACACACACACACACATCCTCACAAACTTTCGCATTTATAATACATATAAGTAGGATGTGTAACTTTATCTTAAATAATAATTATTTGTACGAAAAATATATTTAACAGGTAAATCTATCGCTGACCTTATAAATAACATAAATTCTACTAAAAGTAGGAAAGTCCTTTGATATGATTGAAATGACCTTCATGTGTCAATTTCATTTGAAAAATAAAATTTCTTTGGAAACCTCTTCATATTATTTCAACATTCAGAACGGATTATTTTATTTTACCTGACTCTAACATTAAAATTAAATGCAAACGTTATTTCTTAACGCGGATTATTATTAATCTTTTTATTTAAAAAAATGGCGCTGAATCGATCCTATTCTCAATTGAAATGAACTATTACTTTATTTTCTTATATCTAATCTTTAATAAATTATAATCAACAATCTACACAAAAACTAATTAAACCACACAACAAAAAACAATGCAAAACCTATTAAAACAAATGGGGCGTTAATCATGCCATTATAGTTGAGCCAATTTAATAGGCAACATTTGACGTCTATCAATTTTATCTTCATAGGGTGGTAACCTGCTTAAAAACATCGATTAAAGCGAATTAATCGACGCGGACTTTAAACATTTGTCAATCGAACTTGAAACACATGTCAATAATTTATGATGATTTTTATTCCCAAGTAATCAATGCATTCGATTCTAGATGTCAGATTTCGATTTTTAGAGTAACGTCTCTGGTATTTAAAAAGAAAAAAGGTTTATTGACACAAAATTGTAGCGACGTCAGTTCTTTAAATAAGAAAATGTTTATTATGTTTAGAATGGTTTATCAGTAAAATCAAATCCTAAAATTAGTTGCATCGGTCATTATTATTATAAATATGTAATCGTAATTGAAAAAAGTTAAGCAAATGTGCAGTTCTAACAAAACGAAATATCATGTTATTCTATGTCGTCGTTACTAGGTTACGTTGTTGAATTTTGCTGAACTGTCAAATGTTGCCTATTAAAATGGCTCTACTATAATGTATAAATTTAAAAACCGTCCCGTGACGTCACAAACAAGGCAGGTAAGTCATTAACAACACAATGAGTCCAGCACAATGACGTCACGTGCACTCCTGTCAACACTACCACAATGGCTTTAGCAAATTGCGTCTTCTGAATGATTCAAGTTATTATAACTTTTTAAAACTTGCATGCTATGTCTTGGTATGAATTGAATGTGTGATAGACTCTAGTGATTCATAATAAAACCAGGAACACAGAAACGGGAACTATGCGGGTTTTTCTTTGAAAACGCGGGCGAATCCGCAGGCGAAAATCTAGTGGTTTATTTGCCAAGTTAAGCTGTAGAAGCCCTACTAGCGACACTACAAAAATATTGTATAATGCTGGTTTTTTTCAAATTTTTGGTTATAGGATAATGTGAAATATATGATTGAAATTGAAAAATCGATAAAATTATTGGAAGCTCTAGTTTCAGTCTTATCAATTTTAAATAGTATGGCGTCGAAGAATAAGCAAGTATCTAGAATTCTTGACCGTTACACAGCTGTAGGGACTTTCAACAAGTCATACATTTTTGACCACGGGTTAAACAGAGGATATAAAGATTAAAAAAACCGACCAAGTGCGAGTCGGACTCGCGCACGAAGGGTTCTGTACTATGGGGACCCCCCCTTAATACTTTATTTTTATTAATTTTTAGTATTTGTTGCTATAGCGGCAACGGAAATACATCATTTGTGAAAATTTCAGCTTTCTAGCTATCACGGTTTATGAGATACAGCCTGGAGACAGACAGACAGACAACGAAGTCTCAGTAATAGGATCCCGTTTTACCCTTCGGTACGGAACCCTAAAAAACAACTCGTAGATATTTTAAATAGGATTTTGTCAGTTTTTCTTCATGGCTATATCGCTAGTCCTTAATATTTTACTAGCTGTGCCCTGTGGTTTTAACCGCAATGCTTCACTCCTGTTGGTCTTAGGGTGATGATGTATAGCCTATAACCTTCCTCGATATATGGGCTATCTAACACCGAAATAATTTTTCAAATCGGTCCAGTAGTTCCTGAGATTAGCGCGTTCAAACAAACAAACACTTCAGCTTTATAATATTAGTATAGACTACAGAGTATAGATTATTAGCTACCTAATATCTATAGAAAAAAACTTGTGCGTGTACTAGTGTACACACGTAAGAAGTGAAACTTCTTTATGACCTTATTTTTCAAAAAATAATTTACTATATGCAACTTTACAGAAATACGTCGAATCACGCGTGGTAGGGATAAGAAAAAGATGGCGCGTAACGGAAAAATGTCACGCGTAACGAAAAAATGTTACACTAATTTTTTTTCCAACCCCGATAAAGAAGTTTCACTCCAAAAAATGAACCAACTCTGTCGCAGTTGGTTAAATATATTTCCACAAATAATATAGTTGAATTTATTATCAGCTGGCAAGTGAACACATCAGCACAACATTTCGTAACTCGTAAAACGTTACGACGCGGACGGAACGTTTCGCTTTCGATAATATTCAAGTACATATTATTTATTATTTCAACTTATTTACGTTAAAATGTCGAGGTCTGGGTCCTTTTTATGTTTTGATGCTGTACTCAGCATTCAGTTTTTAGAGGAGTTTGCGTTTTTTTTTCAATATTTTTCCTAAGTGGAAAGGCGAGTATTTTGTTTATAGATAACTAGCTACACTCCGCAGTTTCACTCGCGTGGCTCCGCTCCTGTTGGTCTTAGCGTGATGATATAAGCCTATAGCCTTCCTCGATGAATGGGCTATCTAACTCCGACATAATTTTTCAAATCGGACCAGTACTTCCTGAGATTAGTTCGTTAAAACAAACTCTTCAGCTTTATAATATTAGTATAGATAAAGTATTATTATTCTTCCGTCATGGTTTTTTGTTTTTTTTCCACATTATAATATTTATTACGGCACATCTATCTATACTAATATACTAATATACTAATACTAATACTAATATACTAATAACCACGTCCGGCAACAACACCTATGCCACGTGAGGGGTGGAACATCATAGCCACAGGCGCACACTTAATGATGGCCAACGGAGCACTAGCATGACCTTCAATAGAGAGTATAAAGAGAAATCTTAAGCAAACTATGGAGAGACAATTAAATAATAATGAACGTATATGGCCGCTGCCCGGGGGTGACCGTCGGGGCACGTCTGGAGCTGACGCTGGACGTGACAGCATGCAAGCCGTCAGCGGCTCTCTGCTGAACAGGCGGGCGAGAGCCGGGGAACCCGAAAATATTACAGCCGATCAACGGGGAGGGGAGGGAACAGATGATGCTTTGCAAAGTAGAGGTTCACCTACAAACTTTGCCGGCTCATCTGCAGAGACCACAATAAATAATGTAGCAAGCAACCAAGACAGAAGAAGAAAGTGGTCAACAGAAGAAATCGAAGAATTGATGTTTTGTTATTTCAAGGCAAGATCGGGGGGGCCGGGATATATAGGCAGGTTAGAACAGCTTTTTACAGAGAGAAATCCTAATAACCCTAAAATACACAAGTTTAATGGAAATACCTTATCAAACCAGGCACGTAAAATTATTAATCAAAATATTATGTCTCAAGAACTATTGAACCATATTCAAAAAAATGCTGAAGGCCTTATAGAAATAGCAGTTACCCCTGAGCATGACTTATGTGACCAAAGAGAAGAAAACACACCTCTTACACGCAATATCACCGAACTTAACGATCATTACACTGAATACACAATTGAACAGGCAGAAGAAATAGAAACTATGGAGAGACAATTAAATAATAATGAACGTATATGGCCGCTGCCCGGGGGTGACCGTCGGGGCACGTCTGGAGCTGACGCTGGACGTGACAGCATGCAAGCCGTCAGCGGCTCTCTGCTGAACAGGCGGGCGAGAGCCGGGGAACCCGAAAATATTACAGCCGATCAACGGGGAGGGGAGGGAACAGATGATGCTATGCAGAGTAGAGGTTCACCTACAAACTTTGCCGGCTCATCTGTAGAGACCACAATAAATAATGTAACAAGCAACCAAGACAGAAGAAGAAAGTGGTCAACAGAAGAAATCGAAGAATTGATGTTTTGTTATTTCAAGGCAAGATCGGGGGGGCCGGGGTATATAGACAGGTTAGAACAGCTTTTTACAGAGAGAAATCCTAATAACCCTAAAATACACAAGTTTAATGGAAATACCTTATCAAACCAGGCACGCAAAATTATTAATCAAAATATTATGTCTCAAGAACTATTGAACCATATTCAAAAAAATGCTGAAGGCCTTATAGAAATAGCAGTTACCCCTGAGCATGACTTATGTGACCAAAGAGAAGAAAGCACACCTCTTACACGCAATATCACCGAACTTAACGATCATTACACTGAATACACAATTGAACAGGCAGAAGAAATAGATCGACTCACGAATAATATTGAGGTTAATGAAGATCAGGACCCACTTATCCTAAATTTTCTACAAATATTAGCCGAAATAAAAGAAACACCAATCTCTGATCGATTTATATTACCAAAAGCTAAAATAAATAAACACTTCTTAGAAAATCTAAATAAAATAAATAATTTTTTACCGAAAATACTAATAGCAAATAATTCCATTAGGGACATAAACAATACCATTTATGCAGCAGCTAAAACTCTCATAATTAACAATAATCAAGTTCCATACGCACCTAAAACTTCTTTTAAAACAAAGTCTGATCCACCATGGAAAAAACGAATACAAAATAAAATTGAAATATTTAGAAAAGAGTTAGGACAGCTAATAGAAATTAATAGAGGCGTGAATAGTCGTAGAATGCTAAAAATCAAAGACAAATTATATAGTAAACACAATATTCAAAATGATGATGATCATAAAAACGTAGAAGAAATACTAAAACAGAAGATTAAAGCATTAGCGGGAAGAATAAAAAGATATGAAGCTATAAATATTAGAAAAGAACAAAATGAGATGTTTTCTGAAAATGAACATAAACTTTATAAAAATTTAGCAGGTAACAATTTTAAAGATATTAAATTGCCGGATAAAAAAGACATAGAATTATTTTGGTCAAATATATTATCCAAACCTATAAAATATAATAATGAAGCTGAGTGGATTAAAGAAGTAGAGACTTCATCAAATACAATTGATACAATAGATGTAGAAGAAATAACAGAAAGTCATATCAAGAATGCAGTGCGAAAACTACTTAATTGGAAATCACCAGGGATTGATAAAATACAAAATTATTACTTGAAAAATTTCACTAATATTTACAGGTACTTGGCATTATCGTTTACTAGAATAATAACACAGAAAGAAACATTAGAAGACTGGTTTTCCACTGGACAAGTTATACTTATACCAAAAACCGAAAACACCGAAGATCCTAAGAACTGGAGGCCAATTGCATGCTTACCCACGATGTACAAACTTTTAACTTCCGTTTTGGCTAACATTTTATACAATCACTGCGAAGATAATAAAATAATTGCTATCGAACAACGAGGATGTCGAAGGGGTGCTCGGGGCTGTAAGGATCACCTTATGGTTAATAAAGCTATATTAGAAGATGCGCATCAATCTCAGAAGAATTTGAGCATGGCGTGGATAGACTATCAAAAAGCGTTTGACAGTGTATCGCACGAATGGCTGCTTAGAGTGCTAGATATTTACAAATGTCCATCTGTAATCAAACAATTTCTTGAGCAGGTGATGCCATCTTGGAAGGTGATTATGACAGCCCGGGGCACCCAAAACTCAATAACTACAGAACCGATTTACATAAGACGTGGAATATTTCAGGGTGATTCCCTTTCACCATTATTGTTCTGTTTAGCAGTCAACCCGCTTTCATTTGTACTTAACAAATATGAAACGAAGGGTTATAATCTCAAAGATAGTATTTATATCAATCATCTACTATATATGGACGACCTTAAAATATATGCAAATAATAGATATAATCTTAAAGTATTATTAGATAGTGTAGAGATCATAACGAAAGACATAGGCATGCGATTTGGTTTGGATAAATGTAATATATTACACATTAACGCAGGGCATAGAAGAAGTGCAATAGGGGAAGGTCATATTCTATTGAGTGGGGAAACAATTGAAAATCTTGCAATAGGTGATAGATATAAATACTTAGGAGTTCATGAATCCGGCAAAATTGAACACGGCGTTATTAGAGATCAGATAACTAAGGAATACTTTAAAAGAATTAAAAAACTACTGAATACACATCTTAATTCACGCTATCTTATCAAAGGAATAAATACATATGCTATACCGGTTCTATTGTATTCTTTCGGTGTAATAAACTACAAAATAAACGATTTAAAGAAAATAGATATAAAGACCAGAAAACTTCTAGCCATAAAAAAGGCCCATCAACAAAAAGCAGATGTAGAAAGATTATATATACCAGTAGCACAAGGAGGAAGAGGATTAGTGAATGTAGAATATATGTATAAAACGCAGATAATTAAGTATAAACAATATTTGGAAAGTAAAACTGATAATTTAATAAAAGCAATTGCCGATCATGATAAACACAGAAATAAATACTCAATATTCAAGGAAGCACAAGAAATAGAAAAGCAACTACACTTAATGCAGCAAAATACGTATACAGACAAACAAATTAAAGAATCAATATCAAAAAAACACAATGAGATTTGGCGTAGTAAACAATTACATGGACAGTTTCCAAAAAGAGTATTAGATCAGGCTAATATAGATACAGAACTTTCATTTAAATGGATGAAAAAACAAAAAGTATCACCTAGAATAGAAGCAGAAATATTTGCTATACAGGATCAAGTTGTTATGACCCGACAACATAAACGCGATATATTGAAAGAACCGATAGACGGCAAGTGCCGCTTATGTGCCTGCAAAGATGAAACTGCACAACATATCATATCAGGGTGTGAAAAGTTGGCAGGAACATACTATATGAAGCGACATAATAACCTCGTTCTATACGTCTATTGGTGCTTAGCTAAAAAACACAAACTGGCAGATTCAAACCTCTGGTGGAAAGAAACACTTGTACAGCCACAAGTAAAAGAAAATGACACCGCTAAAATTCTTTGGGAAATGCCTGTTCAAACTGATCTCACAATCACACACAATAGACCCGACTTAATATATATAGATAAAATTAACAACAAAACATATTTGATAGATATAACAGTACCTATAGACTACAACATAGGGCCGAAAGAGATAGAAAAGTTAAGTAAATATCAACTACTCAAGACTGAAGTAAATCGTTTGTGGAAAACTCAAACAACGGTCATTCCGATTGTCATAGGAGCCACAGGGGTAGTAGCTAAAAGCATTATAAAATATATAGATAAATTAGATACGTTTATTGACATCAGCATTCTTCAAAAACAAGCAGCCATACATTCATCAATTATATTAAGTAAAGTACTTGGCGATAACGTATTTATAAACACAGTAGTAAATCATAACACACAAAGTATAGGACTATCAACACATACATCTCAACAAATGAACATACATCACACATCACAAACAGACGAACCAGTCAATCGATTACAGCCACATCAAATATCTACAGACGAACAAATAATAAATATAACACCAGATTCAATTTCGACAGTCCATGCACCAAGGAATCAAGAACAGAACAAAAGACGTAGAAGAAGGTTGAACGAATAGTACTATATACCTTTCTTACATTTTATGACACAACTACCTTTACAAAACATGATAATAACGATTTAATTAAGGGAATTCTAAATACTTTTATTCTCGTGGGATACGAGACGGAGTATTTAAAGGTACCGACAACATGTCGTGAAAGTGGCCATCCACAAAATATACTAATAATAATATTATAAAGAGGAAAAGTTTGTAAGTATGTATGTAAGTATGTATGTATGTATGGTTTTCACGCAAAAACTACTGGACCGATTTCAAAAATTCTTTCACCATTAGAAAGCTGCATCTTTACTGAGCAACATAGGCTATATTGCATTTTCAAAAAAATTAGAGATCCTTACCAAAAATGCAATAATGTAACCCAAGGTGTAAAAAAATCCTCAATAAAACTTCTGTCATCGCGTGCGCTGCGGAATCTATTGAAGATAGAACAAAAAAATGTTCTACAGTATTATAGAATGGATCAATATCTACAAGAAAGTCCGCGATACCATATGTCCATCTTCAGTAGTTATGTTACTACAACAACTTTCTTACGTTTTCAAAGTAAATAGAAGTGCCGACAGTAATCAAACCATGTTATCCATACACATATATTAATCCTTATCCCATTAAATGATGTTTTATTACAGACTGTTTCAATACCAGCAAAATACTTTTTAAATGAAAAGAATTGGATATTCCATTCAAAAGATATAACGAATTTGAAAGTGTCAATCTACAGAAAATAGTACGTATACTGTTCGAGCAGGCCGTAGTGCGGGGGTCACGGAGGAATTCTACCAATATGCGTCTTGACGGAACACAGTAGGGTTTTGGTCGGTAGGAATCCGAGATAACCCACGGCCCCTCCCCTGGAGGCCGTCGTGGGTATCTATGAAAGATTTCCCCACTAAAACAAAAAAAAGGCCGTAGTGCGGGACGGGGTAAAGGTGATTTTCATGTGATTAAAAATTAAACCTATAGTCCGACCTATAGTAGACTTTTCACTGTAACGATATCGCTATCTATGCGGGTGAAACCGCAGGGCATTGCTAGTATATATATAAAACTCAAAGGTGACTGATATAGTGATCTATCAACGCACAGCCCAAACCACTGGACGTATCGGGCTGAAATTTGGCATGCAGGTAGATGTCATAACGTTGTCGTCCCCTAAGAAAGGATTTTAGAAAATTCATCCCCCATTCAAATTCAAATAGGGGATGAAAGTTTGTACCATGAAAATTTATCTTTTCCACGCAGGAGAAGCTGCGGGCAACAGCTAGTTTAAATATATATTGTATAGCACGTCCTATAAAAATAAAGTTTTCAGTTTACCGTTTGACGACCATTGCATAAAGTACAATTCGAAATTTTTCTTGAAAAATTCATTGCTGCTGAGAGACAGCTAAGTATTTACAATATAGAAATAACCTTAATAAGTCCTTTACATTAAAAAAAATGAATGAGAAATATTTAATATACTTTTTTATTTTATGATAAATTTTTAAATATTGCATACTTGCTTTGTCAAATATTAAAGTTATTGAAATTCCTTCTTTTTAACGAATCGTTTCGTTCTCAATAACTAATATACAGTATATATTCTTGTACATAAGCTACATCATTGCCAAGTATTATCAAAATCCGTTCAGTAGTTTTCCTGTGAATTAACATACATACATACATCCATTCCTAAATTTGTATTGCACGCCTCATAAGCGAAGCGTTGAGGTGGGTACTACTGTCACTTCGCGCAAAACATCTGATTTTTCAAACTTAAAATGTCTTTATGTATCATACATTGCACTTGTAAGATAATACATACACACACATATTAAGAAAAAACACTATTTTTAACGTTCATGATATTTTTGATGTCATTTTTGTTATTTAAACTAGTTAAAAAACAGTTTAAAAAAGTTCTGTCTTGGACGTCCGTGTGTCTGTATGTGCGGATCCTTTTTCTTGTTAACACGATAGCGACCGAAATACTTTACTAATCGAGTCTTTTTTTTTCTCTTACGCTTGAGTATGCTCAGGAATAGAACCCTTTCATTTTTCAGGGTCTGATTCGATGTGGTTTAATTGTCACTACATAGTATAAAACAAAGTCGCTTTCCCTGTCCCTATGTCCCTATGTCCCTTTGTACGCTTAAATCTTTGAAACTACGCAACGGATTTTGATGCAGTTTTTTTTAATAGATAGAGTGATTCAAGAGGAAGGTTTATATGTATAATAACATCCATTAAATAGTGGAGAAGTACTGTTATTTTTGAGGTTTCTAATGTGATGTCGTAAAAAATTACATTTTTTCCGCTTACATTGCAAACGCAGGCTGAACCCTACGAGTTTTATCAAAATAATGTACTAAGTATTATACACATTGAAAAGGTCTAAAGAAAAGTCCGCGATGGTATATGTCTATCTCTTATGGATAACCCACAATAACATTTTTTTGTCATTTACTTTTTACGAAAAATAATGGCTAATTTTCGATGCGATTTTAACCAATACAGCATTAATCCTTAACCAATTAAATACCTTGAATACATTGTTCGTTTAATATAGATCTATATGGCCCTTTACACCGTATGATTTAAGTGAATATTTTCGAAGATATTACAGATTTAAAAATTGCGGGACGTAGCGTTTGCGGCGGTACCGGCCGGCCGCCAGGCTATCTATACGAAGTCGGAGCGGGCCGCTATGTTTTTATATACAACGTTCACAGTTTTTCTGTAGTGTATTTAGTATCAGCATTGCACCCGTGCGAAGCCGGGGCGGGTCGCT
This sequence comes from Colias eurytheme, assembly GCF_061535395.1. Classification (NCBI taxonomy): domain Eukaryota; kingdom Metazoa; phylum Arthropoda; class Insecta; order Lepidoptera; family Pieridae; genus Colias; species Colias eurytheme. The sequence continues at coordinate 1,377,827 of NC_142999.1, read as the reverse complement.
AGTTATTAAATAAACAAAAATAATAATTAATAAATATTTATTAAAAAAAAATTATGAGGCGTGCACTTTTGGATTTTCCAAATTATTTGTATTTATAATATAAGTTGGATATGATTAATAATTTTTTCAAGGAATTTGTATGTGTATCTAATAAATAAATCCAGGACACCATAATAAAATTCTCTCCGAATATCCCTATTAATGAAAATGTCCAATAAAAAAGTGTCGATTTTCAAATAAAACGCGTGTAGGTAGACATAATTTCGGCACACAAATTTAGCCATTATATCAAATGAATAGAGTTCAATATCCCTTGCAGTATATTATATCCGTAATGGCATACCTTTTGCCTTCAATGTAGGCTTTAATAAGTAAGTGGTGTATCGTTCAAGGTAAAACTGAAAATATTTATAAATAAACAAATACAGGGTGTTATGTAAGCTGAGGAAAAGTGTAACTTTATGGTAGTTTATACAAATATACGATTTTATTGTACGTTGTTTTGCTCGTATTTGAGTTTGTGAGATAGCTGTTCCGCATACGAAATTATTTTTCCTCTATTTCACAATTGTCAAATTTTCAAACTAGAAGCGTATCTTTTTCCAACAACTACATATTCGTATAACTTAAAACTTATCAAAATCGTCATTTAGTGACTAATGAATTTCAGAAAATTTCAGAATAATAAACTATGATATTTCATGAATATTTTTTGGTTGATTGAATACCACAAGAACTACTTGACCGATTTTAAAATTGCTTTACAAGTAATAAACTCTTGGGCCTACCCAAATGGAGCACCAGGCAATTCGTAAACGAATCAGTAAAGGCAATAAATATTACAATTTTATTTTTCAAGCAAATTTCACATCCATTTCTCTATATCCGCGTAAACCTGATTGCCACAGAAGCGCCAATGTGCACGCAGTAACGACGGTTGTATAAATACTATATCAGATAGCGACTTGACATTAGCCGATATCAACGGAAACGTGAACGTTTAGCGTTTGTTCCGCCGCCGGGCTTCCGGGAACACGGAATTAGGTTACTGGATGTGGTTAATTAATTAAAAATAAATATTTTATGATAAACTTTAGCATGAGGTATGTAGTTTAAATACATTTGCAGTACACAAGATGTTTGATGAAGAGCATTTGACAATACCCACTTTAAAATGGTTATTATTAGTTAATGCAGACTACTAAACCTAAATTGTTTTTGCTTGGTACCCACCAAGCAATCAATATTAAATTATTAATAATTGCATATTTAAAGAAGTAAGTAGGTATTTTTCTTTCCTATTCAAGAATTTATACTTCTCATATAGGAAAGAAGAATTAATGCTTCTCAATCCTACCAAAACAGAAGCCAAAGCCGATAACCATTACATCAATCGGTCCAACATTGTTACTTCAAATAAATATTCCAATATGCAATACTTTTGTTTCAAAACACTTCCAGGGGACATTACATCACTCTTTCAAACTGAACTATTGGAGCGGCAACGCGCCACCGATCAACTGCATCCCACACCACCAAATACGAAACCCGCCCTTATTCCTTATCAACCAAATATCATTATCGCATGCACTATTTATACCAAATTGTGTGCCAAGCGATTTTGGACCCTCGAGTAATGAAATATAGTTCGTTTTAAGTTCCAATGACGTTATCATTCAGTAGGCCCTCTTTGTATATTCCCAAACGATTTTCAACTGCGGCAAGTTTGTGATTGAGCCAATTTGAAAAATACATAGCATTTAGATTGCACTGAAACTAGTTATTTGAAGAACCTAGATCTATGAGGACTCTCGGTTCATAGTGCTTACTGCATTTCCATCTTTTGCCAACTAAATTACATTGAAATGTTTAACTGTACTGATATAATAGAGCTCTTTGTGAACTTTGAAAGTAATTTCTAGAACAACTGCGTCTAATTAAAAATGAAAATACCCTTTGAATTGTGTGCTGCTTAAGTCTCGTGATAAACAGACAAATAAATGAGATATTTAATACGTCTTGGTAAAGTAAGCAAGTGAAGTCCCATGTCCCCTAGTGGGGTAAGGGGCAGATGCTTTATACATCTGTTTCACTGATCGATTTTCTTTAGGGACTAGTAGGTGATCAGCACAGACATGTGGTGATCAGCCTTCTATGTCCTACCAGACCGAGACATTTTTGCACGCCTAATAAGCGAAGCGTTGAGGTGGGTACTACTGTCACTTCGCGCAAAACATCTGATTTTTCAAACTTAAAATGTCTTTATGTATCATACATTGCACTTGTAAGATAATACATACACACACATATTAAGAAAAAACACTATTTTTAACATTCATGATATTTTTGATGTCATTTTTGTTATTTAAACTAGTTAAAAAACAGTTTAAAAAAGTTCTGTCTTGGACGTCCGTGTGTCTGTATGTGCGGAGGATTTTCTTGTTAACACGATAGCGACCGAAATATGTACTTTACTAATCGAGTCTTTTTTTTTTCTCTTACGCTTGAGTATGCTCAGGAATAGAACGCTTTCATTTTTCAGAGTCTGATTCGATGTGGTTTAATTGTTATTAAATAAACAAAAATAATAATTAATAAATAATTATTAAAAAAAAATTATGAGGCGTGCACTTTTGGATTTTCCAAACTTTTTTTTCTTCGTCTCCATCGGGAATCGAACCCAGGACCCCTCGGTGCTACGCTCACTGCTCACACGTCAACCACTGTACCAAGAAGGTGGTCCGTCTTGGTAAAGGTTTAACATATTTATTTTCTTAAAGCATACCTACTAAGTAAGTAGGTATACGATTACTAAATTTAGGAAGTAAATATTATATTATAGGTGGTATCCTAAAGTTTAGATTTACGAGAAAACTGCATCTTCCTTTTCTTACATCCTTAACTGCAAGGATAAAGGACTGACCTTTATCTACTAGGTAACTTACAGTAAGATGTAAGTTAGGTTCGGTTGGAATAGAATTTAACCTCCTCTGTTTTACATTTCATTTATTTATTAGTTATTTATTTATGTTTGTTCCAATTGTTTGTATGTAAAGAGAAATCTATACATTGACTGTATTATTCATAGAATCTAATTATTATAATATTATCTATCACTGCAGCCAATTGTTGAACTAACTGGGAAAGAAGAAAGGTATATTTGAGGAACAAGATGAAACTAAAACTAACTAAGCCTTGAAAAGTTGGAAAATTATTCCAATTTTTGTTTTCCGAATTAGATTAAAATTATTTTGAATCCCCTTTCAAAGCCAATATTAAGAAAACCCTAATTTCCCGCCCAACCGTCTTCGTTCTTATAATTCGTGCAAACCTCATAAGAACCCAAACTCAAAACGTCATACATTTTATAAATTCCTAATGCATGTAGTTCGGTCACGAAGCAAACTCGGCTAGGTTAACGATATAGATCAAGGACGGTACAATAAAAATTCGAGCGTTTTATTGGGCCGTAGAGACCGTGGCAGATACTGGTGGATTTCTAATATTTTTGTACTTTTTAGGAGCATTTTGAATTAAAACTGGTTGGTATTTTAAAAAGAGTATCCAAAATTATCGAAGGTAATGTCATTTTTTTATCAGCTAGGAAAGTAATCTGTACATAGTATAAAACAAAGTCGCTTTCTCTGTCCCTATGTATGCTTAAATCTTTAAAACTACGCAACGGATTTTGATACGGTATTTTTTAATAGATAGAGTGATTCAAGAGGAAGGTTTTAGTACGTATATAATTTATTAGGTTTTAGACAAAGCGGGCGAGGCCGCGGGCGGTAAGCTAGTTATTTAAAAAGTAATTTTGGGCTCCATCTGTAATTATGGGTAGGTCTACTATTTCTCCCTGTCGAATAATCGAATTTTATTAACACTTTTAAGTTTTAGTGTGTCCAAATAGCGTCAAATTTATTTTATTTGTATATTTTTTACTAACACTTAAAAATTTTATTCCGTAATTATATTTTAGAATACTAACAAGAAAATGCCTATCTCAGTCTCAATAAAAAAACACGATTTCAACGGAATACAGATAAGAAATTATTACAGATATTCATCCTAAAATTATGTTAGCTTGCGAAAAATTCAACACGATGTAACATTGAAGTACTAATCAATACAAAAAGTACGAACGTGCTTCGAGTTCTGAGTCGAAAAAAGCGAAAGCTCTAATATAATATTAATAGGGGAAAGAACGAATTGTACTTATAGCGCTAATAATCTCGAAAATACGCTGATAAAAGAACTCTGCACATGACTACAACTGAGACTGAACTAAATTATGGTAGCACATATCGAATCAAATTATTTATTTCGACGCGGCAAAATTCAGGCACAGTCATTAGTACTAAATTATAATTGTACAATTAATTGTTTTCTACGAATTTATTGTTGTGTATTGAGTTTTGATGTTAGTTAAAATAATAATGAACATGTATTAATTTAATACATATCAACGAAGTCTAAATTATTACAGTGAAACCTGGTTAAGTGAGACATCAAGGGACCTGCAATGTCGTTTCACTTATAAAGGTATTCCACTTACCCAGTGTCTCAGATATACAGGTATAAATAAATATCTGTCTCATTTACAGAGGGGTGATAACGATTGTAGCTTTCGTTTTGACATTTTTCAAATAAACATCTGTATGATAGTAAAGCGAAACTAAAACTGAAGGTAATTGAAGCTCAAAATTTGTACTTACGTACTTGGAATTACGTGTGGAATTTGTGGGTTGAATAAGAATGAGTAAACAAACAATGTTATCTCAGTTACAGAGGTATGATGATAAATCGAAAGAACAAATCCCAGATATAGAGGTTTACCTCGTCCCACTAACAGAGGTAATTCAGTGCCAAAGTGTTGGGACCTCAGCATGAGTTCCAGTTATGGAGGTTTCTCACTTATCCAGGTCCCACTTAACCAAGTTTCACTGTATCTCTATCTAAAAAGTTATCACTTAATGTAGATTTTTCACTATTTCTAAATAAATAAATCGTATTCAACTCTTGATAGAGCTGTATTTATAATACAAAATCAATTTTAAATAATGTTATTTTAATGTGTGTATCCTATGCAGCATCAATCATATTTTCTACAACTATCTTATACGCTAGAAGAATTATATTCTAGAAGAATATGAATGATTCATGGTCAAATAGCCCTAACAAAAAACAGCAATAAATGGTAACATTTTAACATCCAATCCACGAAATCGGACTGAAAAATGGAAGCCATCAGTTAATGGAACCAAATTTACCGACCACTTTACTCTAGGCAGTCTATCATTCATGTATCAATTATGCTATTTTTTTCACACTACTAGGTTTTATTTTGATGTTACAGTGTAACCACGTGTGACAGTGGTTGGAGATTTGGACCATGTGGCCGTATTGGATTAACATGAAATAATAAAGAGTTTTTATTTTTTGTTTTATAACACATATTGTATTTTTTTATTAAAAAAAATTATGGAATAGAGGTTATGTGCGTTTTTATGTTGTGTTTGTTAAGTTATAATAATCATTAATTGATAATCATCGTTTTGAGTCAATTTAAGTAGGTATATAAATGTGTGATACTTTCTAATAAGACACAAGATATTTTTAATTATCAGTTTAAACCATAGTTTAAACCGATATTAAATTCACATTTTCCTCTCATAAACCAAGGTTAAACTAGCGAAACCCGCGCGCAGAAAGCTAGTTAAATAAAGGCTATCATATCGATTACAAAATAAAGATTTGATAAGCTTTTAGGAAATCAGCTAATGGATAAAAGTGCATACAATCAACCACTTGAATGTATGTTTGCTTTCCTAACTCTTACTTAGATATAGTAGTTAGTATAACCATTCTTGCATACGCTAAAAATGGGATAATTTTTAATTGTACAAATTTTGTTATTTTCTAGGAATTAGGAGGGCATTATTTTGTATATTTTGTCACGATTATAATCATTATTAATAAAATAATTGGCAAAATTTTTTGCTTATTGAATAAGTCAAATTGACCAATTAAAAATATACCTATAGGTAAATGGAAAATGTATAAAAAATATATTTAAAAAAGACGTTAATAGATCAAAGCGCGCAGTGCCGGGATTAGATAAATGATATTTATGTTTACAATATAAGTCGATACAAAAAAAGAATGAGTTCTTAATCACAACAGCGAATTTTGTATACAAATATGTGTACATTTTGCTTTATTTTCATAAAATGCTGTGTGCAAAGAACTGATTGCCAAAATTTTGAGAATTGTCTGAAGTCAAAAATAATTACCTTCATCATTAAATTCTAAATGCTACAGTCCACCAAAATGAGGAAGTATGGTCATATTATAAATACCAACAACGCAGGAGTAACTTTTATGATTTCATTTTAACCAGATTAACCATTTTGTATTTCATTTCTCCATTCCTTGTGAACATTTTATTGTAACATTTACTCTAAAATCTATAGATACATTACTATCCTTATTCTTACCAATATTTAAATTTTAAAGTGTGCTTGTTTGTCTGTCTTTCATGTTTCAACTACTATTTTATGGTATGATTTTTTAATCTTAGAGAGTAGAAATATTCTTTGACTTAAGCCAACGACTTAAGCGAACAGCTTGACGCTGGTCTTCCATACTATCTCAGAATACCTTCAGAACTTGATAAAGCATTTTATTTTCCATAAAATACACAAAAAATAAATGTTATAAAAGCGGTAAACACTATTTCATTAGCAGGAGACATTTCGGACACGGATAAAAGGCTGAAAATCGCGCGATACCAAAATAGCCAAATACGTAACGCGGGAAAAGATAAAAGTACTGCCCTCCGACCGCTGGCAATTATTTATTTTTTACGCGTGGTACAAGGTACGAGTGATTTGATTCTTATTGTTTCGTATATAATCGATTTGCAGTTTATGCAATGCTTGTGATATTTTAATTCAAATACTATTTAATTTTAGGTATTTATTGTTGTTGTACAGTGAAAGTAATTTAGTTTGCTTTATATATTTGAAGTTCAGTTGGTCCTTTAGTTAAGATAGTACTAATTTTGCAAAAGATTTGATTCGTAATCTTCGTAATAGTGGCAAAAATAAATACTACGATTAAATGTGTATACTCTAACATGCATAATTCAATCATTGCTATATTAGTCTATTGTGTAATAAGATGTTGTATGAAATTATTAATTAAAGAAAATGATAAGGTGAATATTATGTAGTAGGTTACCTGTGGTAGTAGGGTTAGTAGTTTCATGGGATTTTTTGGTGAAATGGAAGAGGTCATTTTTCAAAACGCTATCTCCTGTGCCTTCTTCCTACCTAGGGCTGGTAAAATTCGAGTATCCAGCAGGTTTATGTGGAGTTATAATTTATATTTGATGTGCGTTTTCTCATCCTTTAATATTTATTGTTACTTTATAGCGCTTTATTACTTACTAGCTGTTGCCCGCGACTTCGTCCGCGATTACGTCGTTTTTCGTCATTCGTCGTTTAAAAAAAATACGTGACACTTTATTTTTGAATGTTCTTAATTGTCTCTTATAAAAATTAACTACATTAAAATTGAATACTCTGATAAGAAAATCTTAAAATCGGAGGACATCGAAAATCTGAGGAAAACATGAGTGAATTTGATTTAAATTCTACATTACTTAGTAATTCAAATAATAATCTAAATTAAATGTAGATTAACAGTTTGAGCGCATCATTATATAATATGTACCTAAGTATTAAATTACGTTAGTTTACATAGTAATTTTACTAAAAACACGATGACTTTCTTTCGCGCTCGGTACAACAAACTAAGCATGTTTGTAGATGTTTGTGGTACGTGGCCCGCGTCACTCGACCCCCCGTGAGTTCCCCTCCGTTACTATGCGAAAATACATTCGTCGCCCTACCGTAGGAAAAATTGTAATATTTTAAATTCGAGAAATATTGATTTCTTGTATTCGACTATTCGTTGTAGTCGAATACAAAATATATTTGAAGAAACTTAGGTTGGCCTTCAGGCAAAAGGGATCCTATCAAATGATAAACTTGACCTTGTATCTTAAAAGTAAGCATGAAAGGATCCTCTGATAATTGTTGAGCACCAAAGGATCATTTAAAACGCACTACTATAAGAGCGAATATTGTCTAAGAACTGTTTAGATTGCACATGTTCCTCTAAAAGTAGTGATTTCAAAGGTTCTGGTGTATCTTCAAACGAAAGCCGACTCCTTACTCCTCTTTAAAGCATTACAAAAAGAACATACTACGTTAATATCGCCTATACAGAAGATGATCTGTAATCAATTGTGAGGTTATAAGCAAACCCACTTTTATATTTGTCGGACCACACCACCGAATTCGTAGATTGATCTTCTATGTTTACCTCTAAGTCATTAAGACTCGAAATCTGTCTACAGTAAGACGGGCCTCTCGCTATTCGTCCGTTTCAAGAGACCAAATAGTTTCAATTCTTAATCTTTCATTAAACAAACTTATTAATCGTACTTGTCTCAAATAATGGTAATATTCGCGTCCCTACTCTAGTCATTGCTTATGCTCATGTTCATCTTCAAGAGATCGAATAATATTATGGTGCACCCTATCATTTGTCAAACGGTCTTCATATTGAGTAAAAATTTCAGATTATCGAGATAAAATATGTCATTTGCGGTCAGCTGTGAGACGTTATACCCTCTCAGTGAAGGTTTCGGTCTCACAGGATAGTACATGCCGTTCGCGGTCAGTTGTGAGCCGCAATTCTCGTTGTGAAGCGGTTTCAGGTTCTCGGCATAACACATGTTGTTTTCGGTCAATAGTAAGCCTCTTACCTCTAACGATCCTTGAGAACTCTTATTTCTCATTTTCTTATCTTTGCTCGAATTTCGATATAAAGATTTTTTAGGTGGCACTGATGCGAGTGAATAAAAATTAAGTTGAAACGGACTGAGAGTGTTATAATCATCAATCATCATCATCATCAATACATATAATAAAATTGTGGAAAAGCGATGTCTGTACAATGAAAATATGTAGAAAAAAATTAGCAGGTGTTATTATTAAATCGATCTTGAACCCAAAACTTTAGTTAAATTTTTTTTTGTCTGTTTGTATGTATGTTTGTGCACGCTAATCTCAGAAACGGCTTATCCGATTTAGATGCGGTTTTCACTAATGTATTGTGGTAATCTTCATTTAACATTTAGTGTTTAATTCATGTCAATCGGTTCATAAATAAAAAAGTTATGACAATTTATAAGTAATCACGGCGAACATTTGCTAAGGCATTCTATTGTACACTGTACAGTGTACGATAAAACGTAATTTATCTGTTATACGCTACAGTTATTCCTTTACATGTCCAGATGATCATATCAAAATTCCCCAAGGGTTTGGGGGTAAGCTGAGGTAGTAGGGGGGGGGGGGGGGGGCGGGGTCAAATTAACATTATGGTTACTTCTAATAGGTAAATTTTCCACATAAAATGTCCTTTAAATTATGTCGTATTATATTTTTAACCCCCGACGCAAAAAGACGGGTGTTATGTGTTTGACTGCTATGTATTTCTGTGTGTGCGTGTGTGTGTGTCTGTCTATGGCACCGTAGCTGGCTAACAGGTAAACCGAATTAGATGCGGCTTTTTTTTTGTTAGGCAGCATATTTTCAGACGCTGGTTCTTAGATAAATTGTATCAAAATCGGTTCATCCACTTATTATACCTACATAGGGGTAAAAGTGGGAATGAAAAAAATGATATAATAATTTATTTTTAAAGATCGTCGGGAAGTTTATGAAATTATTTATTCCTTTTTCTATACACTTTTCTTCGATTAAACGGTTTAGTTACGTGCTCCCTCTCTCTCTCTTCAGCCTTTAGTTACGTGCGTGAGACAGGAAACATCTAATTTGGATTTGTTGCTGGATTTGATAAAAATTGAGTATCGATTAAGCTGATCAGTGGCTACACCATACATTATTAAAAACATCCATTTAAGAAAGGAAGGAAATAGAATTTGCTCCTCTCCCCCCCTGGTTCCTAAAAAATAATATGACATAATTTAAAATAAATTTTACGTAGAATTAGTTAGGCATTTTTTTTTGATTTTCGATATTATATACTAATCATAATTTTTAATTACAATATTATGTAGTAACTATTTGGTATAGGTTAGGCATTTCATTTCTTGATTTTCTTTAATAAGTTGGTACGTAAGTTTTTTAGCTCAGTTTAGTAAGAAACTTTAATAACAATTCTTTTAATTATTTATGGTAGTACGTATTTACTCAATAATTGTATGTTAAGTAGTAATTCAGCATGGGCGTAGCCACGGTGGGGCTGGGTGGGGCGCTTACCCTGGCTTTGATCTGGTAGGTACCAATTGTGAAGTGTAGGAAGAGTGGGCGTGGGCGTTGGCGTGGGCCTGGGAGTGGGCGTGGGAGTGGAAGCATGAAAATAAAAACAATTATTCTTGCCCCACCCTGAGCCCATGGTCATAGGTCCCATAGTCACTATTCCACGCGGACGAAGTCGCGGGCACAGCTAGTAGACAAATATAATCAGAAAGCTCTGAACTCCTAAGCTCAACCATAAAAGATAGACATTTATAATAATAATAATATAATAATTCATTCATTTATTCAAGTAACCAGGACTCATTTTGTTAGTAACAATTATAATCTTAAAAATTATGTTAGTAAAAATAAAATTTATTATGACTGCTAGAAATGTACTCCACCGCTACAGAGCTATCAAGGAAGCAGACAGTCTGCAGCAGTGGTTCACATACCAGCAGTCGAGTCGACTCGCTATACAGCGCATGATTTCATTGGGGCTGTCCCGCACACGGCGCACCAGGGATGTGCATCTCTTTCGCATTGTAGCGTAAAAACAGTCTATATGAGCTTCTGCATCTTTTATGATGTCGGGAGATATTTTTTATATAATATGGAGAACATTTCTTTCATACTTGATTTCTGTGTAGCTTTAACCCGTAGGTTGCACACGCGACGAAAGCTTAAAAATGGAGTTACTGCTCTGCTCACGAATATGAAAAATAATTGTACCAAGTTTCGTTTAAATCCGTCGAGTAGTTTTTGGTTCTATAACGGTTATACAGACAGACAGACGGAAAAATTTTTGGCGTCAGTGTCGATCCCTAATCATCTCGTGATAGTTATTTAGGAAATATATTTCATGTACAGAATTGACCTCTACAGATTTAATATAAGTATATAAGTATACATATAATTAGATTCCAATTTCCATGTAACGTTAAATTCGACTATACAATAACTAACAGACAACTCAGGTTACTCTCGTTTCCGTAAGTTGAGGCGGCTACATCCTCATAACTTCATTTTACGTGAACGAAACGACAGCGCGGTTTAATTCGATGCCAACACCATCAAAAAAAAGGAAATATTTTTAATTGTGAAAAAATATTATGATTTGTACACTATTAATACTATTTTAACATTAACACAAAATATAAGACTGTGAGTGTGTAAAAATAAATCCAGCTAGTTTCACATCAAACTTATGTTTTTAATTAGGTATACGACATGAAAATATATTAATTACCAAGCAATAATCATACAGGTAAATACTGAACAAAAGTATTAACAGTCAAAGTATATTTTTACTTACAACATGTAAATGATGAAGGAATAATAATTATCAACAAACTAACCTTTTTGTATTATTGTTTATAAATATAAATTCATAAACAATAAATTTATAAAGAATAGAAAAAATTCGACCACTAAAGAATGCTGGTTCGAGTCCCGCCTCGTTATCGAATTTTTAAAATACGAAGATTTTTAAAAATGTAACCAATGAACACAATCAATATTAGATTAACTGTAATGGTGTCTAGTTTGACTTAAAATAATAAACATCTACCCTCACTTTTAAAAATGTAGTATATTCACAGTTCACACTAATTATAAGCGCACCTTATAGGGAAGGGAAGATATGGGTTAAAGAGTTAAATAAAATAAATAACATAATTATATTTAAATTATTAATTTTTAACATTGTGTCCAGTAGTGTTAACATGTAAATTGATTTGATTTTTACGAAATCTCATAGATGGCGCTGTTTCAAATTTGTATACTAATAAATTCATTAAACTGATTCTCTGCCCAAATTACGTAAATGACATAGTTTTTATTGTGTAAAGCTAGATAATAGCATGGCTTACCCGAAACCAACATTTAAACATGAGTCTTTAGATTGTACGCTGTCGTAATATACGGAATACGTAAGAAAAAAAAAGGTTCACAGCTCCTCCCCCGGAGGTGATAGCATGATAATATGTTTAAAAAAGCCTCACTCGACCTGTTAGTAATATTCATGCAAAATTTGAAGTCAATCTATGCAGTACTTTTCGAGATTAGCCTGGACAAACATACAGACAAACAGACAAACAGACAAACAGACAAACAGACAAAAATTCTAAAAACTATGTTTTTGGCTTCTATATCGATTATAGATCATGGATTATGTATTCTTTTAAAAAAATATTCAATGTACAGTTTTGACTTTCCTACGATTTTATTATATGTATAGATAAATGCCTTTATTGATGGTTTAATATCGTTCGACGGTTTTACTATGAAATATTGCTATTTTGGTAGAATTACAAGAACGTGTTTCTCGCCAAAATATATTTATTTTAATCTTTGCATATGTCTTTTAAAAGCTTCGCATATGGCAGATACATTTACCAATTTCACATTTGTCGCTGTTCGACACAGTTTATGGGCAAATGATGAGCTTTCCGTGCTCAGTAGGTATACATAATTATTACAAACTAGTCCTTTTTCTTACAAAATATTATAAACCCTACTGTGTTAATAATATTTTGTAGGAAAAAAGGACTAGTTTGTCCATCTGATGTTAAGTGGTCACCACCGGCCAAAAACATTAGCATTGATGGTGAAGTTTTTGATCTTTTAAACAATTTCTATTCATAGATATAATGAAAGGAATGATTTTAAATCTTTCATTATAACTTCGCTATATTAGTTCTGCTGAAAGATTCATAAAAACAATTAATACGTACGAAACTTGATACGTTCGTAAATCATTAAAATCCGGGACATCCAAAAATTCTCTCACGCATCAAGCGGGAAATCTGCCTTATAATTCATCAAAATATGCATGTGTTTATTAAAATGACTTCACAATCTTATTTAAAAGCGATCAATTCATAATACGAAACGTAGCATATAGACTTGCGCATAATACAAATTCCGAACTAAAATATATTAAAAAATACTCATATTTCTACACCCAAACCTCATGTCTCCTAGTGGGGAAAGGGGCAGATGCATTCACTGATCACATAACATCTATTTCACTGATCGATTTTCTTTAGGGACAAGTAGGTGTGTCCTGCCAGACCGAGAAATTTTTTTTCATCGTCTCCACCGGGAATCGAACCCAGGACCCCTCGGTTCTACGCTCACGCGTCAGCCACTGTACCAAGGAGGCGGTGTACCTATACACTACACCGTAGGTAGCTAAAAAACTAAAATTACCTACATAACCTATCTTTTTGTTACCTATAAATCATTTTCTTTCCCACGTCTAGACCGGATAGCTACCTCATATCGCTACAGAACACTTTCAATGCTTTCGTGGGAACTATGCAGTGCACTGATGCATTTTTTATCAACCCTGCTTTAGAGGTGTCCTTTTTTCACAATTTATATGGGTTTTTAAAGTAGTGAATAGAGATACAATTAAAAGGACTAGGTACAATGTGGTAAAACAATCATGCATACACTTTGTAAAATATAGTAATCGGAAATTAACGACATATTATTTATTATCTGACTGTTATATTACGGCATATAATGTGATCTCTTATAAGTTTCTTGTCCTGAAGAAATTATGATTAATGAACTATATTTCTTTTCATTAAATAAAGACATTTATTCTTTAGAAATAAGCAGTATAAATTGAACCAGGACACGTGTCATAATTATGAATACAGCTTATTTTCCATTCCTACTTATTATATTACAAAAATATGTCCTTACACTATCTGTTCCCTAACCGTGTAAAACACACATGAATCATATAAGCACCATATTACCCCATACCCGTTTAGTGCTAAGTGTCCCATAATTTTTTATTCACCGTACTTTATCCGATCAGCACGGTCTAATCACACCCCTGCGGCAATTTATAACGCAGGATGTTCGTTCGGAAATATCGGCTGAAATAAATGAACGGTTTCATGTTGACTTATTGGAGAGGATTTTTTGCGATTCTCTAGTAGGTATTGTGAAGGTATTGTCAGTTTGTAGATATATGATGTGATTTATTTGTAGAAGTGGGAATCGTACAGCTGTAATATGTCGCTCCGGCATTATAGTATAGCTATTTAAATTGATATGTAAAAGATAAAGAGACAACGTATTCAACGTAAATATTTATCACTAGCTGCTCCGCGCGGTTGCACCCCCGTGGCTCCACCCCTGTTGGTCGTAGCGTGATGATATATAGCCTATAACCTTCCTCGATAAATGGGCTATCAAACACCGAAAGAATTTTTCAAATCGGACCAGTAGTTCCCGAGATTAGCGCGTTCAAACAAACAAACAAACAAACTCTTCAGCTTTATAATATTAGTATAGTTAAGAGAGAGGATGGTCCTCGTACTTCGAGGATTATTATAAAAAAAAAGAATTATAGGAATCGGTGCAGTTCAAGCGTGATGCTGTGACCAAGGGAAATAGGGACTCATTTTTATATATAGAGATGTTCGAAGCTATTTGTACAGACATCTTAAAAATATAGCTTATGTTCTTGACGTATAAATATTATAATGGTGGAATAGAGGATAAGAATGAGTTCATTTTTATTTAGTTCAATTTCAAATTTTATTTTCTTTTCTTTCATTTTATCACAAAGAAAATAATAAAGAGAAACAGATTAGATTATATAAAGTTGAGAGATGAGTTGTTTCATCATAGCTTCATCTGGATTATATATCGTTTAGAAGAGTCTAGAATAAAATTATCATATAATTCAAATTTTTAAGGAAAGCTCCGTTTGATGATTATTAAATATGTTTGAAAGTTGTTTACTTTTTACGTGCATAATGTGAGTTTCAGGTAGTTAGTCATCTGGCGACTGAATAACAAATTTAACATTAAAAGGTTGAAAATCTGCTCTGTACTTCAAAAATAAATACTTCTTTAATGTGGGTAATACGACGTATATGAAGATAAATAATTAAGTTAACAAATAGATTTTTGTTTCTTTATCGAAGACTACTGATGTAATTTTATAATTACAAAAAATGATCGCATCTTTCACTTAATCGTGGCGTAACGAAAAATAAAATTTTTGAGTACAAACGAATTTAGATACTCTACCCAT
The DNA here is from genome assembly GCF_061535395.1 of Colias eurytheme. Lineage (NCBI taxonomy): Eukaryota > Metazoa > Arthropoda > Insecta > Lepidoptera > Pieridae > Colias > Colias eurytheme. The sequence goes on along the minus strand of NC_142999.1, from coordinate 1,362,425 downwards.
AGCATTAATAATATAAAAGCACATTAAAAATAGACAAAAAACAATTCTCTTAACAAGAAGCATTATCAAGAAACGTTGCTGGTCACGCCCGAAAAATATCCACAGCACACAGACTAGAAAATATCAGAGGTTTTATTTAAAAGCTATATGATTAAGTGGAGTTACCGAGCTAGAATACTTCAAAGGGATTACATCAAATACAATCACGACGCCCATTTTACAGGCCAAATAATTCATGTTTCAGGAAAGGTTGGCTTTTAATCTGAGTGATTATAACTCGACTGCAAAAATGTGGATGGCTTTTCCTGTAGATTAAATACGATTTTGATAATGTGATGTGATGATTGGTGACTGGTGAGTCTTTAAAGTTAAATGAATTGATTTATGAGTTGATAATGGTTTGAGACTATACAAATATTGTAAGTTGTAGTTTGTAAATAATAGTAATATTGTTTACTATTGTAAACAATAGTAATAAATAGTAAATCTCAGCAGCTACTGGTTCAAATTAAAAAATGTTTTTATGTCGGATAGTCTAAGTATTTATCTTTGACTAGAAATCCATACTAATATTATAAATGCGAAAGTAACTCTGTCTGTCTGTCTGTTACTCAATCAAGCCTGAACTACTGAACCAATTTGCATGAAATTTGGTATAGACATATTTTGATACCCGAGAAAGGACATAGGATAGGTTTTATCCCGGAAATCCTACGGGAACGGGTTTTTCTTTAAAAACGCGGGCGAGACGCGGGCGGAAAGCTAGTATTTTATAATACGACGAACCATAACAGAAAAGCAGCAACGGAAAATTTTGCAAAAATGTTTCTTTTATAATAATGTTTGAGTGAAGAAATAAACATATTACGTAGGTATATAAGATAAAATTTACTTTCAAGAAAATATCTTTCATACTTTCTATTTCATGGGTCTTATCACATCTACCGTCAACAAGTCATAGGTAATTATAGAAATTTTTATTTATTTCGCATTTCGATATTACATCTAGGCTATATAAACCTTTTTTTCTTATATTTTTTTATTCTATATCTTTTAGATCTTGGAAATTTATCGATAAGTGTGTCGATTGTCGTAACTTATTTTTTCTTTATTTTTTAGTCATCATAAAAATAAAATATTATATACTTAGGTAGAGCAAAGCAAAGTTATTAATAAATTAAGAAAAACTGTACAAAATCCCCACTAATATTATAAATGTGAAAGTAAAGTTCTGTCTGTCTGTCTGTTACGCCTTCCCGCTTAAACCTCTCAACCGATTTTGATGAAATTTGGCACAGACAATCTTTAGACCCTGAGAAAGAACATAGGCTACCTTATATCAAAACATATGTATTGTACAAACTACAAATATCTAAAAAATTATGTAGAATTTTGTCATACTGTAAATTGTAGAATTATAGCTCATTTTAAGGTCTTTAATCTTCTTTTTCATATGACAAAATTCTTCATAGTTTTTTAGATATTTACAATACAAAATATTCCTTTTTTTATAGTGGGGAAATCTTCCAAAGATACCCACGGCCCCCGGGGAAGGAGCCCGTGGGTTATGTCGGATTCTTACCGACTAAAATCCCACTGTGTTCCGTCGAGCCGCTTTAATGATGGGGCCGCGGGTATTTGTTAGAATTCTTCCGCAACCCCCTCGGCGGCAGCCCATCTCCAGGCCAGGCGCAAGCCAAGAACAGGAAAGGTGGTTTGCCTGCTCTTCCCTCCCGTTGGCGGCATGAGCGGAACACGTCTCAAGCCGCCTCACCGCACCGGACGATGGATTACATGATACAAAATATTCCTAGACTTTGTTGATGTGTGTATTATAACTGCGAAAGTGTGTGAGGATGGATGGACGGATGGATGGATGTTTATTACTCTTTCACTCAAATACCACTGAACCCATTACAATGAAATTTGGTATGTAGGTAGCTGAAGACTCAGAATAAGACATAAGTTAATTTTTATCCCGGAAATCCCACAGGAACGGGAACTATGCGGGTTTTTCTTTGAAAACACGAGCGAACCGCAGGCGGAAATATAGTTTACTAGCTTTCCGCCCGCGGCATCGCCCGCGCAGTCTAAGAAAAACCCGCAAAGTAAAAGGAAGGAAAAGGAAATCCCGTTCCCGTGGGATTTCCGGGATAAAACCTATCCTATGTCCTTTCTCGGGTATCAAAATATCTCTATACCAAATTTCATGCAAATTGGTTCAGTAGTTAAGGCGTGATTGAGTAACAGACAGACAGAGTTACTTTCGCATTTATAATATTAGTATGGATTTAATAAAAGCATTATACGAATACTTTAAGGACTTAAAAGTACTATGAAAATACTTATTAGCATTAAATTTCACAGATAACTAGAACAAAGCTGACCGCAGGTTTTGGTCAACGGCGGCACTTAACCGAAAACAACCTTTCACGTTTGAGAAAAGTAACACTAAAATATGTATGGAGTTTTTTCACATTTTAGGGCGTGTATTATACGATATTATGGGTCGATAACTATCTTGGTACTGCTTTGGTAAAGCTTTAGAGGTCTAGTTCCTACTATATACTGTAAGTATATATACAGACTAGATTTCCGCCCGCGGCTTCGTTCGCGTTTTCAAAGGAAAACCCGCATAGTTCCCGTTCCCGTGGGATTTCCGGGATAAAACCTATCCTATGTGTTAGTCCAAGTTACCCTCTATATGTGTGCTAAATTTCATTGTAATTGGTTCAGTAGTTTTTACGTGAAAGAGTAACAAACATCCATACATCCATACAAACTTTCGCCTTTCATCTGATAATGGGAATGTGTGTTACTGATAATTAATAAATATGGCTTATAATAAATAAATATTTCAGGACAATTTCACACACGGTACGATCTGATCCCATACTAAGCTTTTCGCTTGTCTTATGGAAGCCAGATAGCTGATAATTTGGATATTATATGATTACTAGCGGTCCGCCCCGGCTTCGCCCGTGGTACATATTTCGCAATAAAAAGTAGCCTATGTCCTTTCTCGGGTATCAAAATATCTCCATACCAAATTTCATGCAAATTGGTTCAGTAGTTTAGGCGTGATTGAGTAACAGACAGACAGACAGAGTTACTTTCGCATTTATAATATTAAGTATGGATTATGCGGAAGATAGAATGTCCTTGAAAAACATAAACCTCCTTATTATTTTTAGGCAAGTAATAACGATTAGTTATTTATATACCAATAAACTAAAATTTAACATCTAATAGGTAAATGTATGGCAATTAAAAACAAATTTATCAGTTTCTTACCAACTTTTCGAAACAATTTTGTTGTCTAATTGCTCTTAATTGTTATTTAATTCGATTTAAAAGTCCTACAACTAGTCTCATTGTATGAATAAATAATGGACTTTCAATCAATTACTGGACATAACCATCAAATTCATAACCATTTATAATTAACTATACTGGCCTTTGAAATCGATCAAAATAAACTCAAGCTCAAACATTTATTTATTCAATAAGACTTCTTCTAGAAGCACTTTTGAATCGTCATTACATATTTTTAATATTTACCACCGATTCGGAAAGCAGTATCTATAAAGATGAACCGGCAAGAAACTCCAAAGTTGCTCTTTTAAAATCATGTCTGCTGCTGTGTATGGTTAAATCTTTAAAACCATATACTTAACGGATGTTGATGCGGTTTTTTTAAATAGATAGAGTGATTCTCGACGAAGGTTCTAGTATGTAATTTATTAGGTTTTAGACAAAGCGGGCGAAGCCGCGGGCGGAAGGCTAGTAACATAATATGCCAAAGAACTGAATAAAATATTTAACCTTTCTGCCAATCGACTTGTCATAATATAAAGAACATTTAAGGTATCTCAATATTTCGTTTCCTTTATACACGACAGTAAATATGAAGACTTGTAAAATATGTGAAAAAATGTCGTCGATAATGGATGTATTTTGCGTTTAGGGTTCGTTATTTTTGGTAGAGAATTAATAAAGCTAAGACTTCTTTTGAAATATTAGGTAACTAATAATAATAATTCGTTAAATGGCAAGAAATTATGACATTATGTGTATGAATATAACTGTTTATGTAGAGTTCATTCTGAATTTTGACTTAAAAAATCTATTGATTATTATAGAAATACTAGCTTCCGCCCGCGGCTACGCCCGCGTGGTGTTTTGATAAAAGGTGCCTATGTTCTGTCTCAGGGTCTAAAGGTTGTCTGTGACAAATTTCATCAAAATCGGTTGAGAGGCTTAAGCGGGAAAGCGTAACAGACAGACAGACAGAGTTACTTTCGCATATTAGTAGGGATTTCAGCTATTTGCTAACAGCAAATCGATCTATAAAACGGAAAATGCTTATATCTGACCTTGCAAAAAATATAAATGTAGCATTTATATTTTTCTATCATATTTGAATTCATTAACCATCTTTATGTTAAAATTACAAAGATTATATTGATTTGCAAAATGGGAACTCATAATTTTAAGATTAAGAAATAGACTATAACATTTTATAGTAATTCCAAGAATGCTTATACGAATATGATACTTTATTTTTGATTCTAAACATATTCTGAGTTAAAGCCATGGTTAAAGTTTACATGTATTTTTGTTACGGAACCTCTCACTAACACAACCGCTCGAATTTAACCATATTTTCTTTGTATAAAATATTTTTATTACGAATTTCAATAACGCGACGTGTTGTTTAAATCCGACCTGCCCTCAGGTGTTACAAAAACAATATTCATGAAGCGAAAGTTTTCAAATGGCATGTCAAAACATGACGCCATGTAAAGTATGATTGACAGGTGATGTTACAAATAAATATTATAAAAATTTCCTAGTATTGTAAAAACTAGGTTTTTGCGTTTTGTCATTTGTATATTTTGTGTAATTTTAAATATTGTTTTTGATGAATAATGGTATCCATTTAAATGATTGAAAAAGCATTATATTCAGTATAATTTAATTATATTGTCATGAATAATTTAGAGAGTGATGTTATATAAAATTGACTTCGACTTAAAAGTGTTAAATTTAAAATATTTAATCCCGGCTTCAGATAGAGCAATGAGCTCTATGTAGTTTTAAGACGTGGCTAGTGTGTAGTCTATATTATCACTATCCATACTAATATTATAAATGCGAAAGTAACTCTGTCTGTCTGTCTGTTACTCAATCACGCCTAAACTACTCAACCAATTTGCATGAAATTTGGTATGGAGATATTTTGATACCCGAGAAAGGACATAGGCTACCTTTTATTGCGAAATATATACCACGGGCGAAGCCGGGGCGGACCTCTAGTACAATTATAAATGCGAAAGTTTGTGAGTATGGATGTATGAGTTGTGTATGTTTTTAACTCTTTCACGCAAATACTACTGAACCGATTACAATGAAATTTAGCACACATATAGAGAGTAACTTAATTAGCACGTAGGATAGGGTTATATCCCGAAAATCCCACGGGAGCGGGAACTATGCAGGTTTTTCTTTGAAAACGCGGGCGAAGCCGCGGGAGGAAAGCTAGCACGCTATATTATAGAGGAACTATAGAACTTTATCTATTATCGAAGGTTCACGTAAAAACCACTAGAAAACCAATAGACGGATTTTGATGAAACTTTTTCATATGTTTATATTACAAGGCTATTAGTCCTCAGCAGCATATTATAGCTTATTTCAAATTGCACTATATTAGTCCTCATAAGCTAAAATTTATTTTGAACTAGCGGTCCGCCCCGGCTTCGCCCGTGGTACATGTTTACGTTTTCTCTACATAAGAACTATCCTCGTACTTCAAGGAATATAATAAAAAAAGAATTATCGAAATCGGTTCAGCCGTTCTCGAGTTATGCGCTTACCAACACATTTTGCGATTCATTTTTATATAAAACACAATTTTGAGCAATTCGCATAGAAAATATACCAACTCCACAATAAATGGCTGCTGGCAATCGTGTTTGGCAAGTTAACAAGATGACCGCTAAGTGTGTGGTATTGAATATCAATAATGTTGTATTGAATTATATTTCATTCAATTGTAGTTATTATTTTAATAAACGTTTAAGAAATGCTGACGTACAATTTGTTCATTTTTTAAGATTTCGGGCATCGAACTAGAAAATCAAATACAATTCAATTTACTTAATACAGAATGGAAAATAGACAACATTAACTTATCATGATCGGCCTTATCGTTTATAAGCGATTTCTACCAGTCAACCTATTGTTTATAGTAATTGAGATATGATATCCTATCATTCTTTGGTAAAATTGTGCAAAGTTTTATTGAAATCAGTTCAGTAGTTCATGAGACCATACTGGACATACAACGTGAATAAGCACGATTTATTATACCTACATTTTAAATTTTTTTCGTCAATAACTCCGTATGGTGGTTGTGAAAAAAATTAACCGGCCGAATTGAGAAACTCCTCCTTTTCTTTAAGTCGGTTAAAATTGACTATTCATAAACACTTGAAAAAGTTTTAATGTATAAAAAAGTTCCACACAGAAGTCCGCATAATCCTAATTCATATTCTGAAGCAAAACAACCTAAATTATTCCTTATTACGTGAGTTTTCTTTCAATGAAATCTCTAGCTGCTTTTTAACAACTTTAAAATTTCGTTTCGCTTATAAACAAATGTTTAATATTAATAGTTTTTTATCTATATTAATATTATATTAATATTATATTAATATTATATTAATATTATATAAATGACGAGTTTGTTTGTTGGCTTTAACGCTCCAATCTCAGGAACCACGGGTCCGACTTATAAAATTATTTCACTGTTAGATATTCCATTTACCGTGGTAACCCAGAGGATATATATCACATTTATCGAGGAAGGCTATAGGCTTTATATCATCTCGTTAAGACCAATAGGACTGTTCCTATTGCAATGCGGGTAAAACCGCGGCACTCAGATAGTAAGAAATAATATTCAACGCAATTACTATTTTCCAATAATAACCAGAATAAATTTAAGTAATTGTGTTCTTTCCTTTGCACACGAGTATTAAATGCTAATTTCATTTTAGTATCATCATTTTAGTAGGTATGTTACACAGTTATCTATTGCATGACGCATCGGCAACAAGAAATATTAAATTCAATATAATATGAATTTAAATCTGTAACAGAAAATACTGTTCTTAAGGCTTTAAAAACCTTAAAATCACAAGCAGTAGGAGTAGACGACATATCGCTTGATATGATAAAACTCACGATTTCCAAAACTCTGCCAGCTATAACGCACATTATAAACACGTCGTTTAGGACAAACAAATTTCCTGAACTTTGGCAAAAAGCGCTTGTGCAGCCAATACCAAAAAAAGAAAATCCAGTTACGTCAAAGGATCTCAGGCCAATCAGTATTCTCCCATGCCTGTCAAAAGTTATCGAGAGGATAGTACACGACCAACTCTATCAGTACTTGGAGCAGAACGGAATATTACCAGACCTACAATCCGGTTTTAGGAAAGGTCGTGGTACTGTCTCTGCTTTGACTGAAGTTGTCGACAACATTTTGACAGCGCAAGATTCGGGCATGAGCACGGTTATCGTCTTTCTTGATTACACCAGAGCCTTTGACACGATTAACATTCCTTTACTTCTTTCTAAGATGTCGTTTTATGGGTTTGGCAAGGAAACGGTTAGCTGGTTCAATAGCTATCTCAGCAATCGCACTCAGACGGTAGCAGTTCGCAAGGAGGATGGATCGGTCGTATATTCTAATCAAGGACACGTTACCAGAGGAGTCCCACAGGGCTCTATCTTGGGTCCACTTCTCTTTATATTATATACTGCCGATATCACCAAGGAGATAATATATAGCCGATACCATCTTTACGCGGATGATATACAGTTGTATATCTCATTCCATCCATCTCAAACTCCTGATGCCATTGCTGAACTAAACTCAGACCTGGTGCGTATATCGAAATGGTCGGAGAAAAATTCACTTGTTCTTAATCCAGCAAAGACCAAATTCATGGTTTTGGGAACACCGAGGTCGGTCGGAAAAGTCATTGAATTCAATCCGATATTAAACATTGATGGTCAAGCTGTAGAGCGGGTCGTCGAAGCTCGAAATCTCGGGATCGTTTTCGATGAGCATCTCAGGTTTGAAAAACACTTCCAAGCTACTATATCGAATTGCTTCTACAGGTTAAAGCTACTTTATCGCATCAGGAACTACATTACCACACCCTTACGTATAAGGCTCTGTGAGGCACTAATTCTCTCGAAATTTAATTTCGGAGATACCATGTACGGTGCAATGTTGCTTGCAAGGACCAGGAATGCAATACAGCGGGTTCAGAACGCGTGTGCTCGGTTCTGTTGGGACATACCTGCAAGAGATCATGTTACACCATATCTAATCGAAGCAAAAATGCTCAACATGGAACGACGCAGGCGCCTTCACTTTGCTGTGATGCTTTTTGAGGTGGTGACGTCTCAAATACCTAAATACCTGCATAGTAAGCTTAGATGGGTTGGTGAGAGAAATGGCTCGCACTTCACAAGAGCATCCACATTCATGTTGGTTATGCCAAGATACCACACAACCGCTTTTAGAGGCAGTTTTGTATACAACGCAACTAAGTGTTGGAATAACCTTCCGCCGCCGCTACGTGAGTCGATTTCCAAACACTCTTTTAAGTATAAGTATAAAACACACCTCATTAGCGAATTCGTCGGGAAGCCTTAGTTGCGTTGTATATAATATGCATTCAATATATATATGTAATATAATTTATCATTATTTATTTATGTAATATAGGTATTGATGTTTATTTCATTAATTTGTAGATTTTAATATTATATAAATAGTAAAAACACTTACTTATTAATTTAAATTTTTCTAGTTTGTTTTATTGTATTTCATTTTATTTTATGTTATTTAACTATATTTTATTATTCGGGACACTTTAGACTTACGCGTCTGTTGTCTGGTTGGGCCCTGAAAACCAGCGCTATGCCGACCGTGGTGCGGCGTAGCATATGCTGAGTGGCCTTACCCTTTAGGTCACCAGTCGCCACACAAATATTTATAATAGATTTTTAGCTCTTAATTTTTTCTTTTTTTTTATCCCTGTTTATTTTCTATAGTCTTTAAGAGTGCTTTTGTTATTGTTTTTTTATGTGGTGGTGGTACTTTGGAGATCCTAATAAATGTATTTTATTCTTATTCTTCTTATTCTTAAATAAAATAAAAACTTATTATTAAAACTCAATATTATCACTATCACAAACAATAACAAATCATATAACAAATCCCTTTTAAAATCCATTAAAACATTTTTATCCTATCAGATATAGTTAACAAAACTGCTGCGGAAATAAACGACTACAGTTAATCTTCCTTAGCACTAGATTTTCATTTATAGACCACCCCCTCCCCCCAGTAACACCCCCCCTCCCCCGTATGTTACACTGGATGTAATTGCAGGTGCAAGGTTTAACAAATTTATATGTTCCTGGTGTTTGTTCGAATAAAAACGTAAACACAATATAATAGGGACACTACGTAGTTTATAGCAGTCGCTACCTGTCTGTCTCTATGTATGATCAATCTTCAAAATTACAGAACAGATTTTGATGGGGTTGTTTTTAAAAGAAAGACTGATTCAAGAGGAAGGGTTTTGTATTTCAACAATATGATTGCACGCTTGCGAAGCGGTAATTTTATAAACGTAAATGTTATTCTATGTATATGTCTATGGTGTAATGCCGGAAAAGCTGGACCGATTGGAGTGATTTTTTTATAAAATATAGAACAAAATGTGTTAAAATAAAATACGACTAACTATTATATTCACAAATCGTATTTATATTAATTGTGTTTTATTTCAACAAATTTGTTTCTGTTATCTTGTATCTGTTATATTGTAAATCCGAAGCCTCATCATTATTATTCGGTCAAGGGACTCTTCTAATGCAAAAGTAACATAAAACAATTAAAAATAGTTATATATCGTTATATATGGCTATAGATCCAAGCAGTTATTTAACTAGTAAGAAAAAATGCAAAAATGGAAGATTAAAAATTAAGACGTACTTGGTTGCTATGGTAACCGAGCTGGAGCTTCTCTTCATTTGTTCTCTAAAGATTTATTTTGTACAATAATTTAACTAATGAATAAATCTTAGAAAATCAAAGCTTTACATTTATTTTGCTAATTAAACCAGTGATGAATTAAACTTACTTAAAATCCATACTAATATTATTACTTAGTGTCTGTTACTCAATCATGCCTTAACTACTGAACCAATTTGCATGAAATTTGGTATAGAGATATTTTGAAATGAAAATGAAATGAAATGAAATGAAATGAAATGATTTATTTGTATGAATTGTGGTTACAAAGCAAAGTTATAATAAATTTCACGTCCGCACAATTCGCCAACAATTGGCATACAAATATTTAAATTTTATAATTTAAACTTATTCACGTGAGTTATTATTTAAGCAATATATTATTTACATTAGTTTGATACCCGAGAAAGGACATAGGCTACTTTTATCCCGGAAATCCCACGGGAACAGGAACTATGCAGGTTTTTCTTTGACTGCGCGGGCGAAGCTGCGGGTGGAAAGCTAGTCAATAAATAAATTGCTAAGATTCAGTATAATAAAGAAAAAGGGAATTATAATCACATTTGCAAAACTAAAAAATAGGCTAGTATATCAAGAGTAGCTTTATAACTAAAAACAAATATACCTAATGTTATAATTTTAGTAACTAAGTTAAACATAAAAGTTTCAGATTTATTCCTGCTTAATTCCAAACGGTGAAAATATTTTTCTCGAAATTCCCAGTATTCCAAAAAACTGATAAAAATAAATGTTTCCCTCCATACAACATCAATATGCAATTTTAAAGAAATAATAGAACATTTTACTGAACAAACCATGTTCAAGTGGTAGTTTCAGCTACATCTCTAAGGAATCTAGATGCGAACTCAACGACAAGAAACAGAATGTATGATGGAAGCACTGCCAGTCACATAAATAGCTTATGGAAATAAACTACATAATATATGACAGCAAATAGCACTATATAACCATAAACCTCGCGCCTGCCGAATAATTTGAGTAAATCTGACACATCGCGTCTATGCCGATACAATTCCCACAGGCGCTCAAAAATTCATACAATGCTGCCGATGTACGTACAGAATATAAAAATCGGAAGATTACAAGTGGTCCGGTTATAGATGATATGTAATAAGCCAGTTCTCAAAGGAGTCACTTAATATGATTTGCTTGACAGAAACTCTTTGAACTCGCTTGTTTTTCCACTGGCCCGCGTTATGAATATCTTATGTAATGGGATGGCTTTAGTTATGCGGACGTAATTTGGCGAAATATGATTTAGTTGAATGGACGCTGTGAGGAAATATAAATATGGATGGGTACTTTAGTATATTTTGCTAGTTATCTATGTTAATGTGGAGCGTAATTTGTATAAAATGAGCCCAGTTTTATAAAATAATTACCTACCTATCTCGTTATAGCCTTAGTTCAAAATAATTATAACCTTAGTTTAATTTATATACATTTCTTTCTGCTTCAAAAGTTTTTTTTTTAAGTTTTATGTACAAAATGACAATAATGTTCATAAGTTCAGTATATCGATCTCTATCTATAAGTCCTTTCCACCTAAGATGATTTCTGTGACACATCGATTTTTGACACGTGTAGAGATGTCGGTTACTGAAATCGTATCAATTGTTTCCGATAATCGATAATATTCTATATGGAAATGAAATCGATTTGAATAAAGTACCAAAATTAGTTTTTTCGGCATTTCGCCAACAATTAACTAAGGAAACTTAGCAAACAACAGCAACAAAAAGTCAACAATAACAATTAGTAACAATAACAGAATACCACGTAAAGTATCAATATAAAAATGCAATTTGCATACAAGGCTGACGCACTCGTACAGACGATTGACTCGATTGACAAATGATCACAAGATGGGCGCCGATTATATGATTTTCCAACCCTATGATTTTTCAACGATCCATTTCATGTACACGAATTGCGTAGGTATTATATTTTTGTGTTATTTTATTTTATTTTTCATTATATTAAACTAAACAATACTGTTTTTGATTTATAAGCTTAAGATGTTTCATTTTTATATTTTTGGTAATAATGCCGCCATAAAATAAAAATATTATGCACTAAAATTATTTTGACTTTTTAAACATAAAATTCGTAATTCGGAACACGATGAAGTGTCACAGGAATCATCATAGGTGAAAAGGACTATTGATAAATATAAATACACGAGCACTAACAATAATATTTATTTTTAATAGATACTCGCGTAAAATCAAACACACAAAATATCGGTTTCATTTGCCTTAACTATTACTATGTATACCTAGATTACTTCTATGTTATCTTTTACTTTATGTATACCTAGTTAAAACAGGTGAAATAGCTCTTGCCCCCGGGTGACTAGGAAGGTTATACATTACCGACAAACTCAGAAGCTACATGACCAATTATAAAATAATACCAAAGGAAAGGATAGACTACACACACAGTATCAGTATAACATGGGTTTTATTTGCTCACGGCGTCTAAGCAAAACCTTACTTTGCAGCTGTTCTATCTATTAGTATCATATTATCCATGATCATTATTCAAACTTCCTCCCAAACTTTGGCTAAAACAAGTACTCTTAAATTTTTTATTCATAATGAATCAAAAGGCATATCCCAGACGTCTCGAAATTACTGAGCCCATTCAATCTGACGTTTATTCATAAATTAGCATTAATTGAATACGAAAAAATGCCTTTGAATAAGCGTTTCAGGCCAACTAGGCCGTTTACCTCGACTCGCCTGACCTAACTTGCATTTTTTATGACCTAAAATCATATTATAAGCTACACGGACTCGCTCTACAATAGCGGTCAGGGCCCTAAAATAGCGTGGCCCAAACTTACACATTTAAATTTATTTTTGTATGTTTTCTTTCAACCAGTTGGACTTTCATTTCGCTAATAAAGTGTAATTTGTAAACCCTACTCATTTTACTATAGGTATATAAAACTGTGTGTTTATTCAAACAGCTTCATACTAAGAGCATTTTAAAATATATGTTAGTAGGTATATTATATACATCAGCAGTGTCATCTACCTCTTTATTAAAACTGTGTAAAAACTTCCTAAAGGCCTTGAGCCATTTTAAATATTTGTAAGACGGTTACTTTCATTTTTTTAGGTTTTTCAGTAAACGAAAATAAAACCCGATAGCATAAAAAAGCAGTTAAGTACCTACCTATTTATGTATATCAACATCGTGTATTTCATACTAATTTTACAAAGATCAATCATCACATATCTATTCTATGTGATCTGTATAAAATAAGTGTTAAGTACTTAAAACAAGGTCACATTAAACGCTATTTGCCTAGAATTCCAGGGCCTCAACCGTACGTTTAATCCTTGCTCAATGAACGGTAATATATGCGCTCGTAGTTCTTACATAAACGTAATAAACTTACGCTAACCCGCTCAATGTGAATTTCGTTACGTAATTTTCTATTTTGCATGAATTCCTTTATGTATTCACTATTTGAGTGCTAAATTGTAGCGTTACGTAATTACTATTTATTCATTTAGATATAGTAACAAAATGTAGGCACAGATAATCTTCTTATATATAAAAATGAATCGCAAAATGTGTTGGTAAGCGCATAACTCGAGAACGGCTGAACCGATTTCGATAATTCTTTTTTTATTATATTCCTTGAAGTACGAGGATGGTTCTTATGTAGAGAAAACGTAAATATTATGTACCACGGGCGAAGCCGGGGCGGACCGCTAGTATAATATAAGACTAGTATGTAGGTTTTATTCTGAATAGATTATTTTTATGGTGTTTAGTTTATGGGTATGGATTGGTTTAATAATGAACTTGATCTTGATGTTTACTGCTTTTGTGCTTCTTTTGTGTCATAAATTTAATTGATAATTATTAGGAGAGCATGCATTTATTCCTTCATTATGGAGTTGATACGTTTAAATCTCGTATCCTCTTGTGGAGTATAGCGCAAATTATTCCATTTCTCTTTAACTTATTTTCTTAACAGAAGTAAAATTAATAGCCTAGCAGTAACATTACCATTAAAGATACAACACATCACTACATAGTATAAAACAAGTGAACGCTTTCTCTGTCCCTATGTCCCTTTGTATGCTTAAATCTTTAAAACTACGCAACGGATTTTGATGCGGTTATTTTTAATAGATAGAGTGATTCAAGAGGAAAGTTTTAGTATATAATTAATTAGCTTTTAGACAAAGCGAGCGAAGCCGCGGGCTAAAGCTAGTCTTATATATAATAAAACCGGCCAAGTGCGAGTCGGGCTCGCGCACAAAGGGTTCCGTAGCAGCAAATATAATAAATTACAGTTAAATCAACCTATCTCAAAAACTATAAGAGATACTTTGATCAAACCAAAAATCGTTGAAAGAGTTAATTAGCATGCATCACCTCTATTTTTTTTAGAATTTTATACCCCGTAGTTATAAAAATAGAGGGGGGGGGACATACTTTTTACGACTTTGAGAGCTGATATCTCAAAAACCGTTCACTTTAAGAAAAATGTTTTTTAGAAAACTTTATATCATTTTAAAAGACCTTTCCATTGATACCCCACACGGGTATGTACATCGAAAAAAAAAATTTCATCCCTCAGTTACATGTATGGGGGGCCCCACCCCCAATTCTTTTTTTTACTATTTAGTGTCATATTTTTGTAGCGGTTCATACAACACATATTCCCATCAAATTTCATCACTGTAGTACTTATAGTTTCCGAGTAAATCGGCTGTGACAGACGGACAGACGGACAGACGGACAGACGGACATGACGAAACTATAAGGGTTCCGTTTTTGCCATTTTGGCTACGGAACCCTAAAAATGAATCGCAAAATGTGTTGGTAAGCGCATAACTCGAGAACAGGTGGACCGATTTCGATAATTCTTTTTTTATTATATTCCTTGAAGTACCAGGATGGTTCTTATATAGAGAAAACATAAATATGTACCACGGGCGAAGCCGGGGCGGACCGCTAGTTAAATAATAAAATTGACTAGACTTTTGCTACATACTGAGTTATTTCATAATAATATATGTTATTATTTCTTATTACTATAAACAATGCAACATGCTAAATACTTACCACCTTAAAAAATGTATTTTACATTTAAAATATAGCTCTATATAATTTATGCAACCTCTAAAAATATTTGTTACTTTTCACAAGAACACTTGTAATATTTAATAAGAGACGGTTGGCAAAAAAAAAATATTTTTTTTTCAAATAAAAAAATAACATCCAAATCGATTCAATCAGCCGAAATACATTTACAATACCACTAGCTGTGCTCCGCGGTTTGACCCGCGTGGCTACGCTTCTGTTGGTTTTAGCGTGATCATTATATAGCCTATAGCCTTCCTCGATAAATGGGCTATCAAACACTGGAAGAATTTTTCAAATCGGACCAGTAGTT
This sequence comes from Colias eurytheme, assembly GCF_061535395.1. Lineage (NCBI taxonomy): Eukaryota > Metazoa > Arthropoda > Insecta > Lepidoptera > Pieridae > Colias > Colias eurytheme. The sequence goes on along the minus strand of NC_142999.1, from coordinate 1,346,853 downwards.
ATTGATATTAGCGCGTTCAAACAAACTCTTCAGCTTTATAATATTAGTATAGATTATCTTCAAGAGTCGAATTACTTGCTACTTGCAATATTTTATTTGAAGTTCATATGACTGAAATACTGACCATAAAACGAAACAATATAGGTACAATACCTTAAGTCGAGTATAATCCGTAAAAGTTAGCGCATAAACTCGGTATCAGCCCGTAATTTGTTTACTAAGGAAACTTCCAGTTTGCCTTATTGCTAATAACGGGCGTGTATGGATTGATTAAAGGTTCAAGACAATAACCCGCTTATGTAAGACCCTGTGCCCTTTAAGGGTCATGGTCGTATCTATTTTGAGTTCGGAAAGTACCTAGATATTCTGTAGGGTATCAGTTTGGAATGTTAGTAGTATACATTAATAATAGTGATGTGGACTCTTTTTTGAAGTCGGTTAAAGCGGAATAGGAATGTTTTTACATTAAGCATGGCATGTACTTTAAATATTATGTATCTATTGAATGAAAACTAATAACTTATTGGAACAACAGAAGCAAAGACAAAAACTAACATTTTTGCGTGACGTAACACTTACATAGCCTCTTCTCGGTGAAAATGCGTTTTTCACAGAGAGTATTGCTAGAGATCTAACTGAAAATATATCTACGTAATATATATGTAATGCAATAGAGTAGTAGCCATTTGCAACTTTAAATATAAAATTTAACGTTGAAAATGGCAAACGGAGTTTAGTATTATTTAAAATGATTGAATTACTGAAATGTAACAAATAATATTATAATACATTATGTCTAATAAGCTGAATGAATTCGTGTATACACCATTGTAACAGTGATAATAAATAATTAGTGTGAACACAGGCTCCTGAAAAACAGTTTACAACTATATTAGGAGCCTGGGTCATTAAATTTTTGTAACATGATATAATGGTGCAAATAAATGATTTACATATTTTTTTTTTACAAAAAAATGTGTGCGTGTAGGTACTAGTGTCGTGTGTACACAAGGTTTTTAAGAAGTGAAACTTCTTTAAAACCTTATTTTTCAAAAAATAATTTACTATATGCAACTTTACAGAAATACGTCGAATCACGCGTGGTAGGGATAAGAAAAAGATGGCGCGTAACGGTAAAATGTCACGCGTAACGAAAAAATGTTACACTAAATTTTTTCCAACCCCGATAAAGAAGTTTCACTTCAAAAAGATTATAATGTACAAATACTTGACTTTTTAACTCGAAATCAAAGATTTGATCATAAGTCCGTATACTTTTTAAAAGCGCCTTTGAATCGTCACCTTATATTACATTCAATATAGTTCGCTTCAGAAAGCAATTTCTATAGAGAAGCTTGCAAGCTCTTGTAGTTGCTCCTTTTACATAAATAAGAAGATCCTTCTTAATATTATAAACGTGAATTTTAAAAGGGTGTATGTTTGTTACTCTATTACGCAAAAACTTATGATCTGTGAGATAGATTAGCACCGGTTGCTTTTCACCCGTATGAAGCCGTGAGGTCCAATTAGTGAAAAATACGAGCAAGTGCCTTATTCAATAAAATTATTGTCAATGATATAAGGGTTTCCCATCGGTTTTTATATAAGTAGATTTATTGACGAGTATACCTATATATTTTTGTGTAGTTGAAAACACGTAACTTATTATTTTTTTAATTATATAATACTAGTGGTCCGCCCCGGCTCCGCCCGTGGTACATATTTCGCAATAAAAGGTAGCCTATGTCCTTTCTCGGGTATCAAAATATCTCCATACCAAATTCCATGCAAATTGGTTCAGTAGGTAGTTTAAGCGTGATTGAGTAACAGACAGACAGACAGAGTTACATTCGCATTTATAATATTAGTTAGATTCAAATACCTTAACTATGAGATATTTGTTTGATATCTGCTTCATCAATCAAGTTAATATATAAAGTTTGAGAAGTCTCACCATGTCTAACATCGTATTTCAATTTATAATAATCGATGGCCTTCATAGAACACCTTTTAGGAACAAAATACACTATAGATAAGGTGTATAAAGAAAGTATAATTAATATTGGTTCTATAATATGAGGTAACGGAATAATAATAATCAAACAAAAAAATTTTTTTTCTGTTTGGTTGTTAGTTTTTAATGATAATTATTCTACGACTAACTGTGCCCCGCGGTTTCAACCGCGTGGCTCCACTCCTGTAGGTCTTAGCGCTATGATAATTAACATATAGCCTTCCTCAATAAATGGGCTATCTAACACCGAAAGAATTTTTCAAATCGGACCAGTAGTTCCTGAGATTAGCGCGATCAAACAAACTCTTCAGCTTTATAATATTGAGTATAAATAAATAAACTTAATGATATGTTTGACCTACGATTTCTCCGAAAGAATTGAATGTGACTGATATCTGTATGTAGGTTATATTGCCATAAGGTACCTATTGATAAAATTCGTTCAGTAGATACGAAGCTAGAGCAGTCATCTCCAGATTTTACATCGTAAATCCATTTCAGGCATGGTAATATTTAAATGCGTAATAATATTATAAAAGTACTAATACTATAAATGCGAAAGATTTTGAGGATGTGTGTGTGTTTGTTACTCTTTCACGCAAATACTACTGAACCGATTACAATGAAATTTAGCACACATATAGAGGGTAACTTGGATTAACGGAAACTTGGATTAAAGAAAAACCCGCATTTTTCTTTGAAAACGCGGGCGAAGCCGCGGGCGGAAAGCTAGTATATTATATTATGGGAACTATATTTTCTATCACCAAAATTTATATTTGTCATCAAGTTGTATCACCTAATAAAATAGATCTATCACCACGAAATATTTTCGTTCTCAGATAAACAAATATTATTGCTATTGTTAACTATACCCCCACAAAATGGCAACACTGTGTCGGGTAGATGTATAAAAACAGTTGTTAACTAGTACATCCTCCTTTTTCGTTTCGCGGCTTCCAAGGCAGACGGACATCTACCCGGTATACGTGAGCCATTTTGTGTTGTGTTAATCGTTTATCTTTACCTGAATTTCTAATGTATAAGTGCAGTACGAATTACCTGTCGGTTGTTTTGAACTATTGATTTAATTTTGTTGTAATAACAATTAAAAGTTTGGATAAGTCTCGTGTGCGTGTTTTTTTTTAACGAATTACCACTTCTGATTCTAACATCAGAAGTGGGATAGTGAACTCCATAAGCCCACTTGTTCAACGGTCGTTACATTGCGTACGGCAGGTAGTTCTAGTGCACTTTTTTTTTTTTTTCTTATTTTTACATTTCCTTTGTTCTTTTGTGTTTTACTTTGGTTGATCTGACTTAACCGCCGAATAATAAACGTGACTGTGTACGTGTGAACTTTTTGTGCTAAATAATGCCGCGAAGTAGGTCACGTGGACGTACTCGGCATCGTCAAAATGGCTCGCGTGAAAGAGACGTATCGCGATCTCGTAATAAACGTAATAGTTGCCGTCGGTCGTTTTCGCACTCGCGTAGTTCTTGCTCAAGCGATAGTCGTCGGTCAGAACTCGCACGCAGCGCGTCACGTCACTCGCGTCAATCTCGTGATACAGTACCACGTTCCCACCGCCGTCGCGACCGGTCCCGTAGCGCCGCTGTACATCGTTCTCGCAGCGCGGTGCGTCATACAAAACGATCTCCTCACTACTATCGCTCGCGTCAATCTCGTAGCGTTTCAAAGTCTCGTCATTCGCATAAGACATCGCGACGTCATAATCGTGACCATAAAACGAGGACTCCTTCACCGCGGCTGATCACTCCAGTTCAAAGCGCGTTGAGGTCTGCCCTTCCCATTGAACGTGGTGAGCTTCGTGAATCGAGATTGATAGGAAAAGATCGCGCCACGAATTCGACTATGCGTTGTTCGGAGACGTCCACTCTTGCTCAGGCTATTATCGACGCAGTAAAGGCAGTTCAACCCGCGCGTGCGGGCAACTACTTCGTCTCCAACTTCGACCCTACCATAAACAATATTGATGTGTGGTTCGAAGAAGTAGACCGCGCTAGGGAAATGAACGGGTGGTCAGATCATGAGTGCTTATCCCGAGTAGCGAACTGTTTGAAGGGCGACGCTAAGGCGTGGATTAGCGAATGGGTCACCAACGATAGGACTTGGTCTAACTTTAAGCGTGAGTTTAAACCGCTCTGCCCCGCTAAACTCGACTTTGCTAATATCCTTTACGATACTATGAATAAAACCTCGGACAAATATAGTACTTACGCTGAATATGCCCGACGAACCTTACTCCGTTTACGTATTGTGCAAGGTTTAAGCGACGAACTACGCATACTTATCGTAATAAGAGGCATTGTTAATCCCCAAGTACGCGCGGCCGCAGCTAACGCTGACTTAAACCCCGACAACGTAGTATCATTTCTGTCAATCTACACAAAACATAGTCATATTAAACAGGAAGCCCGTAGTTCTGCACCGAAGCCGCCGTCTAGACCACCAAGGCCAAGTTATCATGATAAAGAAATTAAGTGTTATACTTGCGGCCAACGAGGCCACTTACGCCGCGATTGTCCTAAAAGAACAAAGCCTTCGGCTAGCAGCGACTCTAGTAAACCTCGCGTCGAGACTCGGAGTTCCACGATCGTTTGTACATTCTGCAAAAAGCCGGGACATACAGAAAAAGATTGTTTCACTAAGAATCGGTCGGAAGCCCGCAACGAGCATAGAATTAACTTGTGTACGGATTCTTCAAACTATTCTCAGAAAAGCGACATTACTACCGCCGTTGTATGCGGGGTGCCAATGGATGTTCTTATAGATAGTGGAGCATTAAATGTTTCGTTAGTCTCTTCGGCTGTATTGAAGTACCTCCCTTGCCAGCCAAAATTTCGTCGGTGCGTACTTAAGGGAATCGGGAACAAGGAATTCGTATCCACCTCGTACGTCACAGTTTACATAGAGTTCGACGGTATATCGATCGAAACTGACCTCACTGTGGTACCGTCTTCACTCATGGTAACCCCGATTATAATAGGGACGGATGTATTAAACAGAGACGGTGTGACCTATGTGCGGACAAAAGATCGTCAGTTCTTTTCTCATTCGGCATCGAAAGCCCGTGTTAACGTCATTAGAGAACAGTCAGATAACATTGAAATAAACACACCACTACACGGTAGCGAACGCGAAGCGTTACTTAGCGTAGTTAGAAAGTTTTCAAAATATTTAATTACCGGTACGGCCGAAACTACTGTCAAGACTGGAGAGATGGAAATCAAACTGACCAGCTCGACACCCGTAGTGTACCGACCATATAAACTGTCCTACCAAGAGAAACTGAAGGTTAGGGAAATAACGGCGGATCTTTTAGAAAAAGGCATCATAAGGCGCTCCACATCAGAATACGCTAGTCCAATCATACTAGTGAAGAAACGCGACGGCTCTGATCGGCTTTGCGTAGACTTTCGAGCCCTAAACCGGATTACGGTGAAGGACCGATATCCTCTCCCGTTAATAGAGGATCAAATAGACAGGCTAGGAACTCATGCTTTCTTTTCGAGCTTAGATATGGCTTCTGGCTTTCACCAAATTAAAATTAAAGAATCGTGCGTCCACTTGACCGGTTTTGTAACACCGGAAGACCACTTTGAATATTTAAAGATGCCTTATGGTCTGGCAAATAGTCCCATCGTCTACCAAAGGATAATCAATGACACACTACGTGAGCACATAAACGCGGGAAATACCCTGGTCTACGTGGACGACGTGCTCCTACTAAGTGACACCATTGAAGAGGGCATCGAACTGCTCCGAAGGGTGCTAGAAACTCTTACAGATGCAGGATTCTCTATCAACTTAAGAAAGTGCTCGTTCCTAGTTACTGAGGTAGAGTATCTTGGCAGGATCATTAGTAAGGGTCAGGTGAGGCCGAGCCCACGGAAGGTCGAAGCCTTGGTCAACACGAGTCCACCAGAAAACGTCAAGCAGGTAAGGCAGCTATTAGGCCTTGCTGGTTACTTCCGACGTTACGTCAAGGGATACGCTACTAAGACTGCTATTATCGCCCAACTCACTCGAAAGGGCTCTGAATTTTCGTGGACCCCGGAACATGAAAGTGTCCGTCAAGATTTGATCAGGTACTTGACAAGTGAGCCAGTTTTGGCCATTTTTAACCCTAGATATCCCACAGAGGTCCATACAGACGCCAGCAGCGTTGGTTATGGAGCTGTCCTACTACAGATCCACCCGGATGGTAAGAAGCACGCAATTGCTTATTTCAGTAAGGTGACGCAGGGTGCCGAAAGTAAGTACCATTCGTACGAACTTGAAACGTTGGCCGTAGTGAAAGCACTCCAAAACTTTCGTCACTATCTAGTGGGATTGAAATTCACCATCGTGACTGATTGCAACGCGCTGAAGGCGACTGAGCGCAAGAAAGATCTGCTGCCACGAGTTGCAAGGTGGTGGATTTATTTACAAGACTTCGATTTCTCAATGGAATACAGAAAAGGGGTGCTTATGCCACACGCAGACTACCTTAGCCGCAACCCGGTTACTCGAGTAAACCACATACAGAAACCTCGTAACTGGGCTCACACTGCGCAAGAAGCGGACCAAGAAACTCAGGACCTGCTTCAAAAGTTACAAGACGGGGCTCTAGACTCAAACAGGTATGTGGCTCGTGACGACCTTCTCTATTATCGTTACATGCCAGTCGGAGAACAACCACGCCTGTTGTGTTACATACCCAAAGGACATCGGCTTAGCCTTCTGCGGATATTCCACGACGAGCATGAGCACATCGGCGTGGAGAAAACTATAGACCTCATCTTGAAACACTTTTGGTTTCCTGGCCTGAAACAGTTTGTGACCAAATACATCTCCCATTGCTTGACCTGTATCTCGAAGAAACGAATTCCCCGGGCACCTCTTCAATACATCACTTCATGGGAGAAACCAGACACGCCTTTCCACACAGTACATGTTGATGCATTGGGGCCACTACCCGCATCTGGAGAGTACAGATACGTTCTTATCATTGTCGATAGTTTCAGCAAGTACTGTTTATTACACCCCATGGTCCGTCAAGACGCTGAGGAGCTCAGGAAAGTTGTCACGCAAATGATTTCGCTATTTGGTGTGCCGAAAGTCATGATAACCGACAAGGGACGTATGTTTGAGTCAAACGTGTTTGTCAAGTGGGTTAATGACCTAGGCTGTGACCTGCATCATATAACACCCGAGATGCACCACGCTAACGGCCAGGTTGAGAGGTATATGCGCACCGTACTCAACATGATTAGAGTAGAAGCCAGTCAAAGAAATACATCGTGGACAAACACGTTGTGGAAATTACAACTCGTTATTAATATAACGAAGCACAAAACCGTACAAAGCTCCCCGCTAAATCTCCTCATAGGAACCGAAGCAACGACTCCGGTGATTCGCGCTTTAGTGCGAGACGTGGCGATCGAGAACTCGTCACCTAACAGGGAAGCGCTCAGAGAACTCTCCAGGAGCAGAGCACGACAACTCCTCGACAAAAACCGGACTGAGCAAGATGAGCGTGAGAACCGTCGAAGACGACCACCACGGGAGTTTAATGTAGGCGACCTCGTGTTCGTAATAAAAACTTCTCAGTCCACAGGCAAACTAGATTCGGGGATGCGAGGGCCCTACAAGGTGGTGAACATCCTGCCTAGCGGCCGATACGAGCTGAAACTCGTTAGCGGTGACTACGGGAAGAAGACTCAAGCCGCGGCACAGCATATGGTGCCCTGGCGTGGCGAGTGGTGTCCCGAAGCATGTGCCGCATTTTTTGATGGTGAGTACCATTGGCTCGTAGCGATCCAAATCGCTAGTCGAACCCTGGCGTTGAGGTATTGTCTAGTCGCTGGCGTATCGTAGTGATGTACTTCACTAGTCGAACGAGCGTAGATATACCGTCAAGTCGCCGTCTGTATGTCCGTAGTGAGTTGCCTCGCTAGTCGGATTTGAGCGTTGACGAATTGTCAAGTCGCCGACTGTATTTCCGTAGTGAGTTGTCTCGCTAGTCGGATTTGAGCGTTGACTAATTGTCAAGTCGCTGTTTTACTAACGAGTGCGTAGAAAAGTATCCAGATGTTCTCTAAACTAGCAAATTGTTACTAAGTCACTGAAGCCTTGATACTGCTCTAGTCGCACTGGCGTTGTCTGACAAGTGTTAAATCACGTATACGGCTGTACATTGTGTATTAGAATCCTTGCATAACCTGTAGCGTTTGAATCGCTAGCCAGGAGTACTGGACTGAAACCCTTCAATAGCAGGTGGCTGTAGACTACTCCTTATAATTTCAGGTGAAGCCGAACCCTGGGAGACCATTCAGCCATCAACGTCTGCTGCAGATGCCGTGCGGAGGTCGCTCCCTGATGAACATGTCAACGATGGGAGCCGGTCATCGAGATCGACGGACCAGTGACGCCCCTACCTAGCCAAGTGGGATTGTCGATGCCACTACTGGACTAGGACGTCATCACAATCAAAAAAACAGGATCGAGGACGATCGGCTGTCAGGAGAGGCCGTGTTAACTATACCCCCACAAAATGGCAACACTGTGTCGGGTAGATGTATAAAAACAGTTGTTAACTAGTACATCCTCCTTTTTCGTTTCGCGGCTTCCAAGGCAGACGGACATCTACCCGGTATACGTGAGCCATTTTGTGTTGTGTTAATCGTTTATCTTTACCTGAATTTCTAATGTATAAGTGCAGTACGAATTACCTGTCGGTTGTTTTGAACTATTGATTTAATTTTGTTGTAATAACAATTAAAAGTTTGGATAAGTCTCGTGTGCGTGTTTTTTTTTAACGAATTACCACTTCTGATTCTAACACTATAATATACTTATTGCAATAACAAATAATAATAAATCTTAAATTATAATAATAGATCTTAAATTATTATGTACTATTGTAGAATTGCCTTTATACAATATCGTCAGCGACACGACAAATCGTATCGATATCGTGTCGTTTTAATATTCGCTTTACGCCCTATGGGGAGAGCGTTATATTTGAAGCTTCATTCAATTTAGACTTCATCAGAAATTGGCCTATTTATCCTCTAATATAACTTTATATTGAATTAATTTATAAGTTCTAAAGTGAAACTCCTTTATTTGATTATTAATTACTGCTGTTTCAAAGATGTTTGACATTCCTACATATTTGATGATAAAGCCGAGTTTAGTATTTATAAATTTAATATTTTAACGGATTTTAAACGCGATTTATTCATTACTAGCTGTACTCCGCGATTTTACCCGCTCCTGTTAGTCTTAGCGTGATGATATAATATAGCCTATAACCTTCCTCGATAAATGGTCTAACAACGTAAGAATTTTTCAAATTGGTCTAGTAGTTCCTAGGATTAGCGCATTCAAACAAACACTTCAGCTTTAATATTAGTATAGAATAGATTATAGATAGATTTTGAATTTCACTTCGCTTGATATTTTCGTCTATTATTGGTTGCGTCTGTTTGCAAATACTTAGGTACCTACCTCAGTGGCTCAATATGGTTTCCACTGAAAATCTGCAGAGAATCTAAGTAAGTAGGTACTTCGTGCTTACATTTGTATATCACTGAATGGATTTCCTCGTAAATATAGGTTAGTCCTAACTCGGTTATATGTACAAATTCTATTTCATAGCAACTTTTCTACTTTCGTTGTATCTATTTGATAAAAATGAATCGCAAAATGTGCTGGTAAGAGAATAACTCGAGAACGGCTGAAACGATTTCGTTAATTCTTTTTTTATAATATTCCTTAAATACGAGGATGGTTCTTATGGAGAGAAAACGCATGTACCACGGCCACGGGCGATACCGGAGGGACCCCTCAAAACTATTTTCTTTCTAATAAAGCCGCACTCAAACAGATTGATCCATATGTGAATGCCACAAACAGTTTGAACCGAGCCTAAAAGTTAAAACTAAACCAAAACACTGGACTAAAATTTAACCGAGCGACTCTACAATAGTTTCAAATTAAGGTGTAATGGCCGTAAGCGGTTCGAGTAAATATTTAAACATTTTACAACGTAAAAACGTGTGTACTAATGGTCCAGGCGGGAATTAGGGATAGCTCACGGGCCGTCGGCCATTTTGTGTTGAATTTATACCGCAGTTAATGTATTAGCGGTGGATGTATACAAAGATAGAACGTATTTGAAGTCCGCAAACAGATTTATTTACCCATAAAAGGTATGAGGAAGTTTGAGTGTGTAAAGTTATGTTCTATTAAGTGTAGCTCTAACTAAATCTACTAGCCGTACTATTTACTTCGTTGAAATGTGTTTTATTTACTACCTACTGTAAGTAATAGAAATCATAACAACAATCACAATATGCAGATTTCACTCAGCGTTGTAGACGTCCCTTCTCGTTGTCGCTAGAAGTGAAGTTATAAGTTCATTGTAAATGAAGCATAATTGTGGCATAATGTTGAATTAGAAGAAATTTAATTGTTCAAGCGGGATCATGGTTGTCCGGCCGAGCGTCTAGGCGTTGCCACGGCATGGCTAAAAGACGTGGAATCGAATCCCACATCGTGATCGATTTTTAGTAACCTTTAAAATTTCTCAGTTATTTCTTTTTTTTAACATATAATTATTTGAATTATTAATCCTATAACAAACATACGCACAATGAATACCCGTAGAGTTACTAACAATTCATTTTTCAGTATTTATTTGTTAATACAGCAGTATTTATAAGTTTATTTAAGTAACTTACTATATAGTAGAAACAAACCGCACATAAAACTTTGCGAAATGAAAGAGAGGACGTATATCGTATGCGATAAAACAAAAATTACGTTTATTTTAAAGGAAAGTGTGCGCGATTTCGTCTGCTTTATTCTAAGTAAAATGTCATAAAACAGCACGGCTAGGGCTGGCTCACAGCTGGAAATTACTCTCTAGTAGTTAGTTAGTAGTTAGTATTAGTTAGTGTCTCTACAAACTAACAGAAAATCAATGTAGTCAAGATAAAAGTTTTTTTTTTTAAATGTTAATACTAATATAGTATTATAATATTATCTGTGCTTGTAGATTAAATAGACTAGAAAATTCACAAATACTGAGCGACTTTAAGAAGAAATTTACTGTAGCTTAATTTTAAAGTTACATTTAACTTAAAAAGGATTTACTTTTACAAAATAAATCTTAATACTATTATAAAGGCGAAAGTTTGTAAGGATGTATGGATGTATGGAATATGGATGTATGGATGTATGGATGTATGGATGTTTGTTACTCTTTCACGTAAAAACTACTGAACCGATTACAATGAAATTTAGCACACATATAGAGGGTAACTTGGATTAACACATAGGATAGGTTTTATCCCGGAAATCCCACGGGAACGGGAACTATGCGGGTTTTCCTTTGAAAACGCGGGCGAAGCCGCGAGCGGAAATCTAGTTTAAGATAAATAGATTACATATTATACGGCTGATTAAAGATCAAATATTAACTTTTTTTACATAATTTATATATTTTACGCTATTGTTCGTCTACGTACCTATATTTATACTGCTCTATATTCTAACTAACTTTAGTCCTAACTGTAGTAGTTTAATTATTTTCACCCGCGTAGAAAAAGGAATACCCGCATAGTTCCTGTTCCTTGGAATTTCCGGGATAAAAACTATCGTTTGTCGGGTCTCAAACTATATTTTTACCAAATTTCATAAAAATCGGTACAGCAATTTAGGCAACAAATTGAGAAAAACGGAGAGACAGAGTTATTTTGGCATTTATAATATTAGTAGAGATTTACCAGACCATATCGGAGAGCGCCAAATTTTGCCTGCATGCGAATTGCAAAGCTATGAAAAGGTATTTTTTTTTGTAATTTCTCGAAAGTGACAGCCCTACACGAGACGCTAGTATTAAGATTATATTACGAGTGTGGAACACCTCCCATAAGTCACGTCCGTATTTGCATTTCAAATAAACAGATATGAAAATGAAGAGATTTTAAATTTTTTAACGTACGTATCATCTTTTATTGCCTCTTAGTTTTATTGCTTTCTTTCTTGGTACTATTGCTTTGATGATAAGCTACGAAAATTGTGATTTAGTTATAATTTTAGTGGATTACTACGGTACTAATACGATGAAGGCCTTATTATTGCGAGAGCTCGCAAATTAAGGTTCCAAGTACTATTAGTATTTGAGACGAAAACACCCTGTTTTGGTTATAAACTATAATGTTAAAATTTTATTAAGCATAGTGAACACATTATTAAGAAAGCTGATTTTGTAAAAAAAAATACGGAAGCGTCCACTCAAACATCACACACATACATACACATACATACATAATTTCTATAATTTCCTACAGGGCGTAAATCGACTTAGATCCACCACATAGCCAAATACGTGTTAGAAGACACTCCAAACTTTTAAATTCTGGAACATCATAACAATGTTTGGAAATTCATTGTAACATAATTCAATCACAAGCCATACATAAACATAAACGAATACATAAACGAATTTAATTATACGCTTTCGGTATTTTTCCAATTATATCAACTCATAGGTGTCAATAGACGTTTATTTGTAAAGCCTTATACACTGCTATAAATTATTGGTAGAGGTGAGGTCGTTAACCCAACCAAAATAGAGAGAATAATTTTATTGTACGGTCGGGGCTCGGTAATAAGACTTCCGTGGAGGGACAAAGACGCCTCCGTAGCTTTGCTTGCTGCGAAAGAGTTTGCTGCCGATTATAGCAAGATAGCATTCATTATTTAGGATTGGATAGTGGTTTAGCAAATTGTATAATTTACAGACATGGTGATGCAGTATATGTGGTATAGATTAGTGTCTAACTATTATTAGTAGTTAACTATTATTTAGATATGAGTGACAAGAATGAAGAATGAAGTAACATCCCCTGTCTTGTGGAGTATCAGGGGCATATGCATCTGTTTCACTGATTTCACAATTTTCTCTAGGGATAAGTAAGTACAATACAATCGTAACCACCGAATAATTCAAAAAATAAATATGCTTTGATGCCAATTTTATATTGTATTAGAGTATAAGAAAAATCAACAGGATCGACAAAAACGGATAACATTGACCTTTACCCTTTGTAAAGGTTTAAAGCCTAAAGCCTAAAGAAAAAAGTTTATAGGTCTATAGTCTACAGTTTCGTAGCGAAGTCTTTAAAAAAACTAGTGTAATGTTTCTAGACAATCCATACTAATATTATAAATGCGAAAGTAACTCTGTCTGTCTGTCTGTTACACAATCACGCCTTAACTACTGAACCAATTTGCATGAAATTTGGTATAGAGATATTTTGATACCCGAGAAAGGACATAGGCTACTTTTTACCCCGCGAAATAGGATAGGTTTTATCCCGGAAATCCCACGGGAACGGGAACTATGCGGGTTTTTCTTTGAATGCGCGGGCGAAGCTGCGGGTGTAAAGTTAGTACAAAATAAATGATAGTTCAATTGACAACTTTATATATCATAGTGACCGTGTAAATACTAAATAGTGACAATGTATGCTTTGTTTATTATAAAACTAGCTTACTACCCGCGTCTTCGCCCGCTTTGTCTAATAAATTATCTACTTAAATGAATCACAATATCTATTAAAAAAAACCGCATCAAAATCCATTGGGTAGTTGTAAAGTTTTAAGTATACAAAGGGACAGAGAAAACGACTTTGTTTAATACAATGTAGTGAAGATATGTTCTATATGACTCAATTAACCTTACAACAATTCCCATCGAAATTCTCTTCCGACAATGTGAAGTCCATGTCCCCTAGGCAGATGCATTATAGATCTGTTTCACTGATCGATTTTCTTTAGGGACAAGTAGGTGATCAGCCTTCTGTGTCCTACCAGACCAAGACATTTTTTTTTTCTTCGTCTCCACCGGGAATCGAGCCCAATCAGACAATGAGACCACTATTAAATTAATATACTTTTGACGCATATGAGCGTGGAACATTATATTATCATATTGTCTTCTTTGAATCTTCTATCGTGTATTTTTATATAAATCACTGGAATTACATTTTAACCAAAGATTAACACCCTTTTCATAAGCCTTTTATAGATACACTCTATTAATGAGTTCACGGAAAGAAGATGCTTTGAAACTTCACCGAACATGTAGATAGCCAATAAATATGTTATTATATATCAATTTTATATTTAACTCAGTATTATATTCTTACCAATTGAGCTATCAGGTTTCTTGCTACCTCTTCTGTTCAGGAATTCACTCAACTATTAGAAGATTCACAAGAAATAGCTACAAAAGACCTCCTGGAAACAGATCGATTTTATGTCACACTAACGACACGCCCCGACTTCACTCGAAAAGTTTATCCATCTACAACTTGGCTTTTGGTAAAAATAATATATGATTTAAAGCTTAATTTAAAGTATAATGTACGGAAATACGGTCGTGAAATAAGTATCACATTCCGTGCAGTAGTTTTTTGGGTTCGGTTTACAAACAGACAGAAAACAGATGGTAACACTTAAAAAACTATTTGTTTACCCACCTACGTTTTTATTGCTTTAGAAAACATTTCTCTTATAATTTTTCTCCTATTTCAATAAAACAATAAACAGTTCATATATTTTTCAGTCCCAGAAATACTATTGAACAGTTTTCGCATACTATCTTCAATGCAGGTGACCTGAAACAACATTCACAACCCATGGCATTCAATCCGGATACAATTGACAAAACTAGCCTAGCTGTTACCCGTGGCTTCGATCACTTATATTACTCTCTAGCGTCCTCACTACATAATACGTGCAGATACAAAAATAATACCTTAAAATCACTCTGTTATGACGTGAAAGAACAAACAATCAAACATACTTTCGCATTTGTGTTAGATATATAGAAATACTAGCGGTCCGCCCCGGCTTCGCCCGTGGTACATATTTACGTTTTCTCTACATAAAAACCATCCTCGTACTTCAAGGAATATAATAAAAAAAGAATTATCGAAATCGGTTCAGCCGTTCTCGAGTTATGCGCTTACCAACACATTTTGCGATTCATTTTTATATATAAGATTACTGAGATTATGATACGCAAAATGTACAGATACGATAACATCTCACAAAATATTTGTCCATAAAATGCCGCTTAAAAATATACAACTGTTGACATTTACCGTTCAACTTGATTGAATATTCGTGCTTCGCAAATTTGATCGGAGAGGCGAAATACGCTTAGAAAGATCCCCGACTGGCTTTTAGCCCCAAACTTCCTTCCACACTGAAAAATGAACTAGGATTTTTGAAGTGAGCACCCTAAGTCGCTTCTGATCTGCATAGATATAGAACTCGGCTGGATACGATAAATACGCGGTATATTTTTCAAGCGAAATTGAAAACGCATGAAAGTCAGGATAAAGGTTACGTTAAAAAAGCCTTTGACTAGCCATAACAATATCGGATTTCATAATTAAATTAAAATCTGACAGTAACAAGTAAGACATTGAATGCAATATAAATATAATATGAAACTGTGATATGAAACATAGAATAGACGGGTTTAAGGAAGAAAGATGAAAGGTTTCAGTTTTTTATAATAGTAAAGTAAGAATTTGCACATTATAAAAGCTATATTTTCTCTAACAACATTTATTAAATAAAACATCACCCTAAGCGTCTTTAATTCAATAATAAAAAATCTAAATAATTCCCAAATCAAATTACAAAAACAAATTTTAACAAAACACATAGAACTTTCCAGAATCTCTCTGTAACATGTAAATGGACTCGATAAAGCTACATCGATTTAAAACTTGCAAAAAACTTACTCGCAAGGTCGTCTATTACTATTCACAGCGGAGTGTTTTTTATTTGAATATTTTTCTAATAATCCACCGTTCGTATAAGCATTGGAACGCATTGGAATATATTGGAACACATTGGAACACATTGCTTACCGATTCTGCGGGTATTTACCAGATTTTTGTGGAATACAACGTTCTATTTGTGTTTCTGTTCGATGTTAGGGGTAAAGAGATATATAATGCGCTACAATTTCCTTTCAAATAATAGAAAAATATTAACTTTTAAGAAATTTTCGACACAGTAGCAATTTGATTAATGAACCTAATTTAATGCACTACCTCCTGAGCGGGTTTAATTCCAACTACTAAAAAAGTAATATGGTATTATTTATTATTTATTTATTTATTCTTTATTGTACATTAGGTTTTATTTTATAATATCTTAATTGATTTAAATGTACAAATGGCGGCCTTATGGCTCTAAGCCATCTCTGCAATATGGTATTCACTAATTAATAATTATCTATTCATACATCTACGATATGAGATATGAGGTTAAAAAAGACCGTGTGTGCCGAGCCGAGTATACGTGTCAGAAGTGAAACTTCTTTGGCAAGATTCAAAGATACTAAAATCGTCAACTTACTCCATGACGTGACAGTATTGCCATGATGCGACCACTTTCACTGTTTCACTTCAATAATAAGTTATTCCTAGATATCATATCTATATAATGCAGGTGCGGTCCCTATGTAAAGCATTCTCAGTATTTGCTGATTACGTCATGTAGTACGGGTTCTGAAGCAAATTGACTTAACCATTAAATTCTTCGATATGCATAGTGCATAGCAATGGAGCATTGGCTAATGTTCCATAGCTATGTTAGTTACTTAGTTAGTTAGTTGAAATATACTTTTAGCATAATAAAAGCAATAGTAGATTTATTTTTAAAACGAACTTCAGATTTCTTTATTTCATTGAACGTTGAAAGAATTGCTCTCTATTGGATTAGGACAAGAAGAAAAGGTAACACTACTTTTATCAATATTTAAAAATATGTTTTCTTAAATTTTTATTCTAAGTCCTATAGAAAGCAGAAGATATAAAAGACATAGTATTACATCATAAAATATATTTAGAAACAACGTAAACACTATTTTATCCTAATAATTCGATCACATACATTTTTACAACATATATGATTCATGGAAACATTTTTATACGTTCCTGACCATTCCGTGTACAAAACAGTTGGTGGGCTGCTTTATTTCGGTAATACTAATTCAATAAAAGTTATGCGAGGGTGTATTTATTAGATTGCCGCGTAAAACCCTTCTGGTATATTTCTTTTTTCAGGTAAATTTCTTTTGGCAGGTTCTTCATATGAGTTATAAGGCAGGATGTGCTCACGACAAACGACGACCACGGTAAAGTTGCAAGTAATAAAACATTTGTAATTTTCAATACTTGCCGCAGCTTCGCCCTTGTTCCCGTGGATTTATTTGTGTTAGGCGGCCTTATCGCTACAAGCGATCTCAACCAGACAAGCTAGTTAATGACTTTTTAATAAATACTAAAGAGAAATATTTGCGTTTTATTTATCATGACTCTTATTATTTCCCTATACCTATAAGGAAAGACACTTCTTGAGACATACGCACACGATTGAAATAAAATTGCATAACGACTTGATATTAAATAAAATTTTAGTTCAGCATTGCGCATACAAGATAATAATCCAGATTCAGTTTACGGCACCGGTATGACCACGTAAGTCGATAAGCGTCCATTGTTTATTATTGCATGAAATAGTAAATTCATAAAACTCGATTCCACCTTTATCTTGCACAATTTATTGAGCCGAATAAAGCAGGCTATCCCAATACGGGGACTACGCTCGAATCCCGAGTGATTTCACACCTCATTTGCTGCGAAAAAAGATTTTTCGTTCCGCCGTTTTAAACGGATAATAGGTTAGGTTAGGTCAGTTTCTCCCCATTGTCCTACTTCTATATATTTTACGAGACGGTCCGTCAAATGCTTTTTTATCGGCAGCTACGTCTGGTTATAAAATTTGGGCTTTTGTCGAACTACTTTATGCTAAATTAATTTCTGACACGATGCTTATAAAGGTAAAAATCAAAAACTAGAATTGTATGTCTTCTTGCGTTACAGGTAGCTCAAGCTGATTTGATCATATCATACCTACTAGTTGGCTTCCCCGGCTTCTTCCGTGATACATATTATAGCCTATAGCACTCAGGAATCACGTCCACATCCAAAGTTGAAATCATTTTGAAATCGGTCCTGTTCCTGAGATCAGCGTGTCCATACAAAATATTCAGCTTTATATAGCCACTATAGAAGTATAGATTGCTAGGTAAGAAATGATCGTTTCTTATGATAAACTTTACACGACTATAAAAATATTCAAGACTTATAAATATTTACCAAACCTCCCGCGGCCACTATCAGAACCGGCAACACAGGGCAATTTCATTTTACAGCTTATTTTATTTTCCATTTGAATACCGTATCTTCATCATAAATCCATAACAATCCATTTCATATAAACTTCAACAATGGCGACGGTTCGTTTCAATAATATTAAATTACCTGAACATTAATTAAGTTTTACTTATTCCTG
Organism: Colias eurytheme; assembly: GCF_061535395.1. Taxonomy (NCBI): domain Eukaryota; kingdom Metazoa; phylum Arthropoda; class Insecta; order Lepidoptera; family Pieridae; genus Colias; species Colias eurytheme. The sequence continues at coordinate 1,328,374 of NC_142999.1, read as the reverse complement.
GCTCGTGATTTAAACCGCGCGTGATTTGAAAAGCAATTAAACTGAAGGAAAACAAAACATAAGTTCATTAAAATCAATTAATTTCTACAACAACATGTGACTTCTATGAGAATTATGATCGTTACTTAATTATATTGACCGACCCGCGAAGGCGCAAAAAAAACCGAAATTTACTTATTAATAATTTATTGTAAAAAATTACATTATAAATTATTCCTAACTTAAACTACGTCCCTCCGGTTCAATGTTGGAACCAAGAGTGCTCGTCGTCCACGGCGGAGCAACTACAGCGTCGCGGTGGCGATGATTGCCGCAACACTCTCAGGAATCGCAGGTGTGCGCGATGTCGCAATTGCTAACAGGTGCAAGTCCTTCTTGGGTGGCCCCATGCATCCTCTAATGGTTAAGGCGTGTATATACAGTACATAACACCTCCCTCCTGAAGTTCAGCGATTATTGGCGGGCAAGGCTCGTTAATATCGCTGAAATTTCACACTCCGCCGATTGATGTTCTATTTCTTCTTTTTGATTACCATGAACACTCGTAGTTTTTGGTTTTGATGTACGCACTCTCCGTACGACGTACCATGTCACTAGGGCAACTGCACTCGTTATTAATATAACATATATCGGTATGATGGAAGGCTGCATATAGAGAATCTCGTATCCGTTGTTAGTACTGATAGGCATTTCCATTGATATAGCTCTGTTACTAGCGTGTAATTTATCCAAATTTATCGAATTCAACTTCAGAACTTCTTCATCTGTATTATATTGGCTGGAATCTGGCAGGTTTGCAATTTTCATTATCTGTCCTTTGATATGGTCTTCTCTATTGACTATCTTGAAAGCCTCCGTTTGAAGAATGCAGTTTTTGGGTATTGTGGCTAAGTAGCTTCCTTTAATGACGTCATATTGATCTTGCGAGCATGATAGGTGAATTTTTGATGGCTTGGGGAAACTGATGACGTAGTGGGCGTCGTCTAATTTTTCTAGTGCGGGTGCTCCGAGTTCCACAGGCGTGAAGAGACAAGATGCGACGACTCGTTGCGTGGTAATAAGGTGATACACGCAGTCATTTTTGGATCGATGATGGTTCAGCTTGTCCTCACATAGATACCCTAGGCCAGACTTCGGGCATTCTGCCTCCATGTACATAAAATCCTCGTCGTGAATTGCCACAAAAGGATAGGGTGGTATTAGGACTTTACTATCTTTATTAGGAACTATGGATAATTTAAATAATTCAAAGGTAGCAGGAAGGACAACCGGGAACATAAAAACTATAACTATATTTCTATTACTATAATAATAGCCTAGTTTAACTAAATCAAAATATTCTCTATAATTAACTTGAGGGATTTGATCTTTGCCATAAAATTTGTTTAACTTATTTAACATTTCTTTTATCGAATTTGAATTGAACATAAGATGATGCGTACTTTTCGCACGAATAAAACCTAATAAATTTTCTAATCTATGTAATTCCTCAGATATATCATCAATGTTATCTGATAAAATTGCTACGCGTTGAATTAAATCGATGTATATAGTAATGTTTAAATTATTTTCCTTTAAATCATTTATAGCTATTTCAATTTTTTCCTGATTTTTAATTAAGTTGTTTAAAATGTCAGATTGTTGGTTTATCCAATCTTTACTGAGGCTTATATGATTATTCATTTCTGTGACCAATCTATTTTCATTATTTTGTAATAATTTAATTGCGGTATCATATTTAATTGCATCCGTATAGTCTAGGTTACCAGAAATACTTTTTATTACTGAACCTAAACCATCTATGAGACCTCTCTTTTTGCGATTGGGTTCAAAAGTTTCTAACTGATTTGATAATTTAATAATCTTATAATGCAGGTGTTCGATATGTGAATTATAAAGCGAAAATAATCTATCGTGCAAATTAGGTGTTAATGAATTTAATTGATCCTTTACTATGGTTATACTATCGCGAATATCTTTTAAATTAATAATTTGCAAAAATGAATGATAATGAGTGACAATTCTTGCAGTTCCAATATTAAATGGTAGTATACCGGGTCCATCATCCAAGCTACTCAGGGTGGGATCCTCCGCTTGAATCAGGCACAGGATCAGAGGAAGGATTCTGTAACAATTTAGGTACCCTCTTAAGCCTAAATTTAGCAACAGCACCATATTTCTTCTTAGTATAGATATGAATAGGTAAATCAGCCGGTACATCTGTTATAGGGATATCTAGAATTGGGTTCTCCGCGTCAGTATGAACTGTGACGGTGTCGGAATTTGCTTTAAGAGTATCTGATTTCGAATGTGCAGTAATCTTAATTGAATTGGAATGACCACTAATTGTATCTGAACTTCTTTTTATTAATGAAGGTTTAGTCTCTATTGGATTAACCGCTAAAGAATCTGTTTCCTCATTATTAATTTGAACTCGCGATAAAGCATCGGCGTTACAGTTTTGTTTTCCCTGCTTATAAATTACGGTGTAATCGTATTCGCTAAGTTTGAGCCTCCAACGTGTGAGACGGGAATTAGGTTCCTTTAAATTCATGACCCATTGAAGGGGCCTATGATCAGTTATAATTTTAAACTTTCGACCAAAAAGATAAGGGCGGAAATATTTCGTTGCCCAGACAATTGCTAGTAGCTCCTTTTCAATCGTACTATAATTAATTTCGCTACTATTAAGTGTACGTGAAGCGTACGCAATTGGTTTATCGGAACCAACGGGGCCTTGAGAGAGTACAGCACCGATAGCTAAATTCGACGCGTCAGTTGTAAGAATAAATTCTTTATTGAAATCAGGATACTGAAGAATTGGATCGTTCATTAATAATGTTTTACACCTATTGAAACATTCAATGTAATCTTTAGAAAATGTTATCTTTGAACCCTTTTTTAAGCATTGTGTCATGGGTTTCGTGATTTTAGCGAAATCTGGTATGAATTTCCTATAATAACCTAATAGACCTAGAAATCGTTTAATGTCGGTTGGAGTTTTCGGAAGAGGATACTTTTGGATGGCAGATATCTTATCTGGGTTAGGCTTTATCCCATCTTTGCTAATAATGTGACCTAGATACGCGGTTTCGAGTTTAAGAAATTCCGATTTATCCATCTGTATTTTGAAGTTGGATTCGCGCAATCTCTGAAATACCTTTCCAAGATTAACGATATGCTCCTGTAAAGAAGTGCTAAACACTATTATATCATCTAGGTAAACTAGACAAATAGAATTTTGCAAATCTCTCAGTACATTATCCATTACTCTTTGAAAAGTAGATGGACTATTCTTTAGACCCATGGGCATTCTTAAGAATTCAAAATGACCATGTTCTACACTAAAAGCAGTTTTTGGAATGTCAGCCGGGTTCATTTCCACTTGATAAAACCCACTTGCTAAATCTAGCGTTGTGAAGTATTGACAGTTACCCAATTTACGTAAGACATCTGTAATATTAGGAATCGGATATTTTTCATCCAAAGTTTTCTCATTTAACTTTCTAAAATCAACAACTAAACGCCATTTAACTTTACCGGATGCATCTGCCTTTTTAGGTACTACCCAAATAGGAGAGCTCCATGCTGAATCTGATGGTCTAATAATACCCTGTTCTAACATTTTACTTATCTGATTCTGTACTTCCTGCCTATGAATAAATGGATAGCGATAACTTTTCGTATAAACCGGTATTTCATCCTTAGTTCTAATAGAATGTTTAATTTTATTCGCAAATGTTAAGTTTTCTCCTTCTATATAAAAAACATCCGCATACTGTGTACATAATGACTCTAAATTTAAACGTTCCTCATTATTTAAGTGATCGGTACGCAAGCGAGATAATACCTGTTTCACACGGTCGGACGAACGTTTGGTGCGCGTGCACTCGTTATTATAAACCTCGGCACATACCGGTCGATCCATTGAAAAAATTACATCATTACGGGTTGGATTAGAAATTTCCACGATAGCGCGATTGCTTTTCGCCTTCGTTAAACATTCAGAAATATGACAATTACATATAATTTGTTCCGGTATAATAGCGTCTCCATTCTCAACATCTACGGGTAATCTAACTAATTTACTACTTCCTGCGGGTATGACGTCCTCATAAAGATTAGCGTTCCGTGAGTCATATACTAATAACCGATTCGTAGCATTGCAAGTATTTAAAGTTTTAGTTTTATAATTAATGGATGCTTCCCATTTATCTAACAAATCTGAACCTATTAAGCCGTCGAAATAATTGTGAAATTTATAAACGAAAAATGTGATATCGTCAGGGTCATTAAATTCAGGAAAACTAGGTAATGTTATAGAATAATTATTACGTGTTACAGCATGAACATTACTTACTTCAAAGGGATCATAATTAAGAGTAACGTCAGGAAAATATCTCTGTACTGCATCGGGGCTAAGAAAAGATTGGTTAGCTCCAGTATCAATTAACAATTTAAGTGGAGGATTATGAATTTGAATATAAGGAAGTTGACGTTGCGTGTGTAGATTTAATTCTATTTTGGTTTTTCTAATTTTTGGTGGATTCGGAAAATCCTGATCGTGTTCTGAACGTACGTCACACGTTTCATCAGAATTTTCAGGTGCGTCTGTCTGTTCGTAATGTACATAAGGTTCATATTCCGTACAGTAATATTCATTATTATAATAATCATCTTCATAAGGATATAAATCGGTACAGTAATAATATTCGTCATCTATATATTCATTATGATTCATCTCCCTAGTCTTAAAATAATTACTCGGGGGTGGATTACCAAATTTTGACCAATCATGAGCGCGTGCAAAAGGTGTCGGTGGTAAAGTCTTTGTCACGTAATGGCTAACGCCACTCATAGGATGCGGTTTCGGTTGCGCGGGATATTTAGGCTGTAATCTGAACGTATTGCTCTGCGGGTTATAGTTAGGGGGTGCAGCGCGGAAAATTTGCATAGTACGAGTGGGACGTGCTGGTCCGTATGGTTGAATAAAATTTGATGGCTTAAATTGCGGTCTAAACGAATGTATTTCACTAAAATCATTATGTCTATAAAACGGTTCATGCGAGTATGGCATTCTAAAAGGTACGTGGGGTTTCCTATCAAAAGTTTCATTACGTTGTTGAAGGTATAAAGTGCTTTGTTCTTCATTAACGTATTCTAATGCCCTTTCAATGGTTGCGGGGCGCATGCAACGTATGCGTGAGCCTAACGGATCTCTTAAACCACGTAGGAAAGCCTGTAGTGTTAATTTTTGATACAGGTCCCTTTTTGCCTCACGAGTAGTAACGACTGTTTCATGTAATGCTATATACGTCATTATGGTACTAAAAAGATGCTGACATCTTTCGTAGAACTCTTGAGGAGAGCTACGACCTTGCGTTAATAAGGCTAAATCGTTATAAAGGGCGGTCTCATCTCTATGGTCAGAAAAGTTATTAACTAATACGCTTCTAATACCGTGCCAAGTAGTAGGTATACCATTTGCATTAATAACTCGGGCTGCGGGCCCAGTAACTTTATTTAAAATACCATTACATAACGCGGCAGTTTTTAAAGTATTTCCGGGATCTTTATCTATAAATTCCTCAGCTAATTGGTCACTTAAATGTATAAATCTTGTTAAAACGTTAACATTACCATCAAATTCTGGCAAAAGCCTAAGTGCATTAAAAATTTTATCCAAATCTGACATTTTAAATATCTGTATTACCTATATAAAATGTATTAAATTTAATTAAATTTATTTACTTCGTTAAACTAATATAAAAAAATTAATAATCTTTACCTAATATATTTGAATTATAAAATGAATTAATTAGTAAAATTCGAAAATTAATCAATTCGTAATTAATTAATATTTAAATTTATTAATCTTTTATCAACCTAATATCTATATATTTGAATTTTACAAATTGATTTTGTAAAATTCTACAATTAATTCTCGATGAATTAATATATTTTAAGCCTACGCACTACAGTTCCTCGGTTCCCGTGAATGGGTAATCTAGGAAAACTTACAATCTAGGAGTGGCAAGACACTAAGAGAATTAGTGTACTTACAGGATTTTCATTTCGGCCTTTCCTGCAGTATCAATGTTTGGATACCCTTCGCGTTGCGGCGGCCAATGGTGTAGGTTCTGGATCCCCGTCGTCGTCCCTCCGATGGAATAGCGATACTCGATGCTTGTAGTTTCGCGTTCCGAGAGACGGCTCTCAAGGATTATCCTACCGACTGCGCCAATTATATTGACCGGCCCGCGAAGGCGCAAAAAAAACCGAAATTTACTTATTAATAATTTATTGTAAAAAATTACATTATAAATTATTCCTAACTTAAACTACGTCCCTCCGGTTCAATGTTGGAACCAAGAGTGCTCGTCGTCCACGGCGGAGCAACTACAGCGTCGCGGTGGCGATGATTGCCGCAACACTCTCAGGAATCGCAGGTGTGCGCGATGTCGCAATTGCTAACAGGTGCAAGTCCTTCTTGGGTGGCCCCATGCATCCTCTAATGGTTAAGGCGTGTATATACAGTACATAACAACTTTAAAAACAAGTTACATAAATAAAACAATATAAAAATAATTATAATAAACATATTTATTTTCATCAAACATAAAATACCTGAATCTTCATTTGTGAGCGCTCTGGTTCGTAAACAAGAACATTTGAAAGTGAGAAGTAGCAACACCATCAATTTGCCGCCAAAAATATGCGCCATCTTGTTTACATTGGCGCCAAATGTCACTAGTGTCAATCCATGTTATCGAGTTACCTGAAACAAAAAACGGAATTTAATTTAAAAATGATATCATGATAAAAATGTTAAATTTTTGGATGCCAAATGCACATATTTATAGATATTTGCTTTAGCAGTTTTCATTATTTTTATGTATCATGTTGTTTAAAATTGTATTCTTTTATTGTTGTTCAATTAAAATATTTTATAAAAATATGATATTTGAAACACGTATACGAAATGTAAATAAAATTTTATTGGAAGCTACTTTTAAACTATTTAATAAGTTTATATTTTATTGGGTTAGTGTTATAATTTCAATATGTGTAGGTATCTCTACATAGTCTCAGTTCTTAACTTTATTTGTGGTTAAAGAAGTAGTTTTATTTTTCAACAACGTAGTTTAAGATATAGTCATTATAGTATATTCGTCTTTAAAGCAACCTAATATTTACGAGAATATGTATCTATGTTTGTAAATTTAATCTTAAATATATATAAGCGTGATTTCAAGCTTGTTTATAAAAAAAACTTTATCCCTACTTTTGAACATTTAAAAAAAGGTTATTACTTTATTCTTTACTATACTAATTATAACTAACTATAGAGAAATGAACCCTAAGACGAAAATAAACTGTACGTCAGATGGATGCAACACAAAATTTTTATTAAGAAACTTTATTACTCGCCTTACGTTCCAACTAATTACTTAAGTGCTTGTGAACAAAAACGAGTAAACTCGGAGCTAGATTAAAATGAAAACAATCTGCAGAAAAAGCCTTTCCGCGAATTGAGTTATCTAACTAGTAGTACGCTTTTATATTTCACTAGAGAAGCTTTATTTACAAGCGTTTTTGCTTTACACTGTATCTTTTTATGTACACAATACAAAAAACAATATTTAAATTAAAATATTTTTTTAATATCTACATTTAATTATTAAGTTGTCAATTAACGACTTGTTATAATCCCGATTTGCGAAAGACGACAAATGATAATATTATTATTATAACGCTACGTATATCTCGTAGGCTGGCTACGGAATAGAGCTACGACGTAGGCGTAGCGCTACAACCTTGTGATACGGGAAATCTGTATTACGTTATATTACTGATTGTGTGTAAGATACTTTGCTATTTCGTTTGCGTAAACATCATTTAAAGTAATAAGAGCTTATTGTAAAACCAAACATTACAATTACATAATAGATATTATATTCAAAGAAATGCGCCCTTTTTTTTCACAAAATTGAGAAAATAATTATTTCCATCCGTTACTATAAGCTAAGTGTATAAGTGATACATCATCATCATTCATCACTTATCACATATGAAGTTTTAAAAGAAGGTTTATCAACAAACTAGCCCAGACTTATCTCACGAAAATTACCCACTAATCCCTTAACCCACCAGTTAATAAAATATATTTCACAGAAAAAAAATAAATATAAATTTTGACACGTGCTAAAAATTTTCAACGCAACAGTAACGTTAAAATTTTATCTCGCGCCGCACATTAAAAATAATAGTGTAGTCATGAATTTTTGCGTCCGCCGGGTATCGCACGAACACGCGCGGCAAATATATGTTAATGCGGACTATCACGGACTGACAGAGGCCGTTATTTGCATTGTATTGAATCGAGGTGGGCTGGGTTTGGCCATAGTGCTGGCGGATTGCATTGGATAATATATTTTTATGAAAATTATTGTAAGATTAATTAGGTTTCATAATATAATATACGAAAGTAATTTATACGCTAAGAGTTTTTTGAAGTCAAACTTCTTTATCGGGGTTGGAAAAAAATTTAGTGTAACATTTTTTTCGTTACGCGCCATCTTTTTCTTATCCCTACCACGCGTGATTCGACGTATTTCTGTAAAGTTGCATATATAGTAAACTAGCGGTCCGCCCCGGCTTCGCCCGTGGTACATATTTACGTTTTCTCTGGATAAGAACCATCCTCGTACTTCAAGGAATATAATAAAAAAAGAATTATCGAAATCGGTTCAGCCGTTCTCAAGTTATGCGCTTACCAACACATTTTGGGATTCATTTTTATATTATAAAGATTATTTTTTGAAAAATAAGGTCATAAAGAAGTTTCACTTCTTACGTGTGTTACAATATTTTAGTCACCAAGTCAAAATTAAAAAACGTAACATAATTTCATTCTAATTATTCTCTACTTTAAGCATATAAACTTAATAACAGTATCTAAGTATTTAAATATCACTTTAAATTGATATTTATAAAAATCAATAATTTAATTGAACACGTATATTCAACGCTTTACGCGAAATATTATATGTATAAAAAATATCATAACAGATTTTCCTAGTAATTCCGCTAACAATGATCGACGTAATATGCAAAACATTAATGAACATAATATATCTTATTTTAATCAATCCGGCTTCACTTGGATTAACCCGAAAGAATTTAAGCCTAAGAATTTAAGTTAAATAATTTTCAAGATCTGATCATTATTTCCGAAGACTAAGACAAACATATAAAATTAAGAAACCCTTTACAATTTTAGATGCTCACATAGTATGCTCTTTTTGACTTTTTTGCAAGATTCTCGAAGTTATTATTCTAATCCTAGACAAGGCATATTAAAACAAAATTCATTAAAATCCGTACTTCAGTTATAAGTGGTGAAACTAACACGACTCTCTTTTATACACGAACTAGCTTTCCGCCCGCGGCTTCGCCCGCGTTTTCAAAGAAAAACCCGCATAGTTCCCGTTCCCGTTTCCCGGATTTCCGGGATAAAACCTATCCCATGTGTTAATCCAAATTACCCTCTATATGTGTGCTTAATTTCATTCTAATCAACACAACAGTACAGTTAGTAACAAACACACACATACACATCCTCACAAACTTTCGCATTTATAATATTAGTAGGATATAGAATGTAGATGATAGTATACATATGAACCATATAACTTATATAGCAGAGTCGAGCTTATTAAAGCTCCAATGAGAAGCTAGTAAGTATCGTAATCTATCAACTGTCACACAGCTACATATTGCAGGATAAAAACAATAGGACAGACATGATTTCTCGTCATTTAGAATGGCCAGGGGGATACACTATAGACATGGATTACCCCTGGATTAAAACCCCGTCTGGGTTGAAGTATTACAATAAGAATGTATTAAAAACCCCGTCTGGTAGTTGTAGTAAAGTATTTTATTTACAGATCTTCGGTATTATACTTTATTTTTAGATAATACCTACTAGGTTATTTCTGTAAAAAATAACACATCTTTTAATATTCATCTTTAAAAATAAACAAGGATTAATAAAACAGAACTTTTAAAAGAGCGTGTGTGCTGAGCACACGTGTCAGAAGTGAAACTTCTTTGGCAAGATTCATTGATAACAAGATGGTCGAATTACTCCATGACGTGACGGTATTGCCATGAAATTGAAATGTTACTCTCAACGCGCCTAAACAAGTTTCACTTTAAAACTTTATTGCTTTTATCAAATAAATATATGTATAACAAAAACACAAAACTATTTAGTACTAGCGGTCCGCCCCGGCTTCGCCCGTGGTACTTACGTTTTCTCTACATAAAAACCATCCTCGTACTTCAAGGAATATAATAAAAAAAGAATTATCGAAATCGGTTCAGCCGTTCTCGAGTTATGCGCTTACCAACACATTTTGCGATTCATTTTTATATATAAGACTAGTGGTCCGCCCCGGCTTCGCCCGTGGTACATATTTACGTTTTCTCTACATAAGAACCATCCTCGTACTTCAAGGAATATAATAAAAAAAGAATTATCGAAATCGGTTCAGCCGTTCTCGAGTTATGCGCTTACCAACACATTTTGCGATTCATTTTTATATACCTATAAGATTTAAACAGTAGAGCTCAAATATTAACTCGATAATGACTCAATCGACAACAAACTAAAAATGTATTCAACACTATTATAAATGTATTAAAACATTAACCAATACCAATCGCAAACCAATTAACAAAATAACCGATTGTTTGAAGCCTGCAGCCTGCTTATACGATATATGTTAATATTCGCTATCACGCGCTGACAGCGACTCGCTATTTGCATCGTATTGAATACTGAGGAAGCAATGTGGGGTGAGAGTGTGAGCGGGAACTCAAACTCAAACTCAGACATTATATTATTTTATTTATGATATACAATTCCACTAACCGCCACACAGATGTATACAGATAGATACGAAATAACTTTGAAGACAACTTTCAAAGTTATAAGCTTGCTTTACCTCAATAATAATAAGATGTAAATTAAATTAGTCTTAACATGGATCACATCATATCATGAGCATATATATCAGCTACAAACAGGCCGCCTGTGAAGGTTCACGCCTTTTCTATAGAGATCAATGATATGTATATGTATGTCGCAGGCAAATTGTATTATTTCGCCGTTTATAAACGCTCTGCATTTTTTAATATGCTGAGGATTTACTTTTTCTAAACGTCCACAAAAAGACGATTGCCAGCCGACGGAGTGCCGCTTCAGGGTGCTCCTATTTCTGTATGGTTACAAAAAATACGAACCTTACCTTACCCACATCCTTATCCAGACAAAAAAATTATGATTACGAATTCTCGACAATTTACAAAATGCCGAGCGTTTGTAAGCGGCGAAATAATACAATTTGCCTGCAACATATCATAGAGTAAAATGATAGGTTATCAGCGCTCCGTGAGTGACACCACGTGACTCGTCGAAATGTGGCTAATTAGCTTCTAATAAGCGACATTTTACTTCAGTTTTTCGCTCACGATAATTGAATCATGCCATCTTACTTTGACGTCTAATCGTGTGTGCGTTGGTGTGCCATTTTTGAAGATCGAATGATGTGTTTCAACCTTTCTACACCTTTTTTGAAGTAAAACTTCTTTAGGCGCGTCGTGAGAAAAATTTCAAGGTCATGGCAATACCGTCAAGTATGGAGTCAAGTAACGATTTTGGATTTTGAATCTTGCCAAAGAAGTTTCACTTCTTCACGTGTGCTCAGCACGCATTCTCTTTTTTTATAATATTATTGATAGAGATACCAAAATGTATTTTTATTCGTGTCAATGATATTTAAAACCTGATAATTGTAGTTAGCGGTGAACCACAATAATTATTGAGACCGAGAGCTACAAATGAACCGGTCATTGAATACGGCAAAAATTAATTGAATCATGTATTCGGTAATGTTAATTAAATTGAAATATATCGGACCAATCAACGGCTAGCGATTTTAATATATGGGAGAGAAAAATGTTGCGTAGGTATTTGTTTATATAAAAAAGAGTGTGCTGAGTACACGTGTCAGAAATGAAACTTCTTTGACAGATTCAAAATCGTCGCCTTACTCCATGACTTGGCGGTATTACTATAAAATTTCACTTAAATAATCAGTTTTACATTTTAAGAATGTTGTTTTTAGTATTATTTATTGGTTTTTCAAGTGCTACTATATTAATTTACGATTGTTGTGTTGTTAGTCGTGGGTAATGATATTAAATAACAAAAAATAAATAACTGTTTGTGATGACAAAATAACTGTTGTATTAAATGAATATGAAAATACTAGATGAAATATTATATTTGCATTTCACGCTAAGGTTTTATAAAACGCTATATTTTATTTTTCTCTTGAAAATATGTTATACCCTACGTCTTTGTTAAGACTTATAATATACTACATAGAACCTGTTATATTCCTTGTGGGTATGAACAAAAAAAGGAAAGAACATGTTACACTTAAAATTTTTGAATCAGAAAAACATATCTAGGTAGGTATAATACCCCACAAGAGAATACGGTACTTCAAACTATTACAGGAGGAAAGAAAGCTCAGAAGAGATGCTGCTAACCGCATTAAAAACATAGAAGGTTTTTGTCTTTTTTTTTAACTTGAGTAAGTTTCATAATATATTTTATTCTAAGAAACTGGTTTGAAGCAAAAGCGTAGGTTATCTAGGTAAGTAGTCCTCGTGCAAAGATGAATTTAAACGAATTTGTTACATTATTATGAAATTGGTTATTCTTTGAGTTTAGAAATAGCTACAAGATAAAAAGTAAAACAACTAAAACCCAACTACGACAAAAAACGACGCTGAAAAAGTATAAAACAAAAGTTAAATTGATGAACTAATAAAGAAGCTATGAACGAAAAGATGTGAATTATATGCAATCAGCCCATGAATACAGGTAAAGTCACAAGCAAATACTAGTAATATATATATATTCAAAATGTGCAAGTAAAAAGCTTTCAAATTATACCAAACACGGCATATTTATCTTAACTTTATTTTTTTACTCTGTATGTTTTGTCCGCTAGAGGGCGCCACATTAGATTTTGTGAAACCCCATATAGCCTATAACCAGCGGACAATTAAGACGCTTCTAATGATATGTCATTTGTCGAATTCTGATAAGTAGTTTAGAAGTTACGAGGGAACAGATGAACATACATACATACATACATACATATATACATAAATACATACATACATACATACATACATACATAGCCTGTCAAAATCATAACCCTCCTTTTGCTTTGCCGTAGTCGGGTAAAAACAGAATTTATTTATATGAAATCGATGGATTTCCCATCCTACTAATATTATAAATGCGAAAGTTTGTGAGGATGTGTGTGTGTGTGTGTGTGTCTGTTACTCTTTCACGCAAATACTACTGAACCGATTATAATGAAATTTAGCATACATATAGAGGGTAACTTGGATTAACACATAGGATATTGGCCGTTTGCTCTTGATGACAATTTAAATGTTAAATGATTTTTTATGAATATACTTTTCCAGTTTAGGATAGGTTTTGTTCTTTTTTTATGCGGGTTTTTCTTTGAAAAAGCGGGCGGAAAGCTAGTACATAATATTTTAAACACAGATAATTACTCTGGGACAATTTTTCAGTCTATTACTGAATTTAGCAACTTGACTTTATTTTATATTGATTATCTCTCATTGAGAAAAATTGTTAAAATGGCATTATTACAGATATCTGATATATGCATCCCATATTTTAACAATTTTTAAAAACATACATCGTAAATTTTTTAAACTTGTATATCTTTTTGAGACAAAGGTGCATGTTACAACCGTACATGCGTTTCTTTTATTTTTTTGTCATTTGTTTACAATGTTTTCGTTTTTAAATTTCTTTGACGATGTTCTGTTGACGAGAATGATTACAAATCTGTATAGGAGTGGATATAACAAAGCTAGATTCGATCATTGTTTATTTAAATCTTATATATAAAATTCTCGTGTCACAATGTTAGTCTGCATACTCCTCCGAAACGGGTGGACCGATTCTCATGAAATTTTCTGTGCATATCGGGAAAGTCTGAGAATCGGCCAACATCTATTTTTCATATGTACCTACCACGGGCGAAGCCGGGGCGGACTGCTAGTAATCTATATATATATAAAAATTAAACCCGTTTTCCTTGGTCACAGACTCACAGCATCACGCCTGAACGGGTGGACCGATTTAGATAATTCTTTTTTTATTATATTCCTAGAAGTACGAGGATGGTTCTTATGTAGAGAAAACGTAAATGTGTACCACGGGCGAAGCCGGGGCGGACCGCTAGTAAAAAAATATATTTAATTAGTAAAACCGTTGTTGTTAACATCATTTAAAGTAGCTTATAATTATAGTAATATAATTAATTAGGAATTTTCGCATATATCGTGCGTATCATCAAAATGTATTGCACCCAGCCAAACAATAGTTAAATGAGCAAATAGTGGCCTAATTAAAATTTGTTAATATTCTAATCCAATTGGCTCCAGCATCAGTAATTTAATACACATATTTGTTTGAAGCTTAATTAAACTGAACTTTCAAAATACAGTTCGTTTACAGAACAATGTGGAATGGAGTCGCAAGTAAATAAACAAAATCGATTATTCAGCTCTATGGTTTTATATTTAGAACAAGAGAATGTTTTTATTTATCCAATGGGTGGCCCTTTTGTTACTTTAAACCTATAGTAAAAGTCAATATATATTTAAACAAAAGATTCTTTAAAAGATATAAAACAATAATTTTTGGCTAATGTCTAGACTCTAGATTCTTTGATAATCAAATAAATAAGCTTTTGTTTCAAGTTTGATGTTTACAGATAAATATGTTAATGTTCAAAGAATGTTTTTAAATAAAAGGCAAGCTTTGTTTTATTAGATTTACAATCGACGTCGTCGTTGGCCTATTTAATCTATGGTAGATTATATTATATGCAGTTACATTATTTTTAATTACGAAGTTAAAATTCTATTAATGCAGCAATTTAGTATATAAGTTATTTTAATTAATTGTAATATGAGTTATTTTATTAAGCTATTGCATAGCTTCTATCGTGGGCCTTGAGCGCGGGGACCGAATCCAGAAATTCCGTAACGAAAAAACCTCACGCTCCCCACTCCGACGGGCGCGGAGGTGTGGCTTGAAGGCATAGCATGCAATAGCTTTACCGCGGCAGTCCCCGAGTGCCACACGTCTTTTTATTGTTATAATTTAGGGCAGCATCGTTCATGGCTGAAGAGCCCGATTCTGGAGCGACAAGAGCGCCCACAACTCCTGAACTTATATGTTGATGACTGGTGATAAATTATTTAATCTAGTGCGACGATCGACGAGCATCGAACCAACTGCGATCGAAGACTACGATGATGTTCGGTTTTGGGCGAGCTTTTTTTTACAATACGTAATAATCCTTACTAATATTATAAATGCGAAAGTAACTCTGTCTGTCTGTCTGTTACTCAATCACGCCTAAACTACTGAACCAATTTGCATGAAATTTGGTATGGAGTTATTTTGATACCCGAGAAAGGACATAGGCTACCTTTTATTGCGAAATATGTACCACGGGCGAAGCCGGGGCAGACCACTAGTATTTCATAGTTCTGCGTATAAGTACATACATGACGTTGTATAGTATATACTACTAGAGTGCGTTTCACGAAAGAGTTCCCCTGCCGTTATGTTGGCATACCTGACTGTCAAAAACGAAAATATTTTTTTTTAATCAAAAATGACAGAGAAAATATTCTCCTTTCTTCCTAGCCTACAGGCTTATCTTAGCCGCTTTTTATGTCATCCAGAAGCCCAAGTCTGTTAAAAGTTTGTACAAATTTAACTACTTCAATCACTAATTAATATTCTAGTTCAAGATAAATTACACGGGAATTGGAACAATATCAATAACAAAAAAAAAATAAAAACGTAACACATTTATGGAGCATTCAGCCAGCGGTTCTGACTTATTCCTCCTATAATTAGAGGAAGCGAAAAAATTTAATTAAAATCCTTGGCCATTTTGTACGCTATCTGAATAATTATTAGCTTAAGAAACACTCCTTAGAAATTATTTCGAGGATTAATGTGTTTATTAATGTTTTTCATGTTATTTTTCATAGTGAAATAACTTGGAAATCTGGTAATGAATTAAAATATGAAAGTTTTTAACTCAACAGTTAAAATTAACAGTAATTAACTGAACGACAATTTTATCTAAGCTGTATTTAAAATGTGGTGGTCGACTTTTGTTCATGGAACACATTATTATAAAACAAATTTATTAACACAATAATTCCCATATCTATACTAATATTATAAAGCTGAAGAGTTTGTTTGTTTGTTTGTTTGAACGCGCTAATCTCGGGAACTACTGGTCCGATTAGAAAAATTCTTTTGCTGTTAGATAGCCCATTTATCGAGGAAGGTTATAGGCTATGTATCATCACGCTACGACCAACAGGAGTAGAGCCACGGGGGTGAAACCGCGCGGAGCAGCTAGTCCCATATACATATTATCAATTCGTGAGAGTTAATCTCAGAAATGGCTT
Source organism: Colias eurytheme (assembly GCF_061535395.1). Taxonomy (NCBI): domain Eukaryota; kingdom Metazoa; phylum Arthropoda; class Insecta; order Lepidoptera; family Pieridae; genus Colias; species Colias eurytheme. The sequence goes on along the minus strand of NC_142999.1, from coordinate 1,311,739 downwards.
AACCGATTTCACTGCGGTTAACTCTAATATGATTCGTTGTTTTAGCACGTTTATTAATAAGCTAGCATTTACACCTCTATATTTTCCTAATCGAAGCGAAGATGAACCCAACAATCTGAAAATAATTTTAATTCGTTCCACCGTCCGCGTGGCATCAGTGTGAGTTATAGGTATATTAAGAAGAGCTGGAACGTCAACACATTTACACATTGCACATGTTAGGCCGGGAGATACTGACACAAAATTTCGGGTCATTTGTAACAGGATGGCTGTCTAGAGGGGTCTTAGTACGCAATGACAAAAAGAAAAATGATGGTCAGAACGCTGGTACCGGCGGACTAGTCGCGTGGGCGTTAGTCACACTCGTCGGATAAATAGCGAAAGTCCAACGATTTGTAACACAAAAATTTTAGAATTTACCGATAGCCCTTAAAAAAGATGTAGGCGGTAGTGTCATGCCATACTTTTACGATGTGACTTACAGTCCGCCATACCGACGTGAATGCGTTGATTTAAAAAAACAATTCAACCATTTGTACCGGGCTCACTTTTGCACAAGTAACCATCGTCGTGCAGCCATTTACTAAAATCGCCATGCCATACTTTTCGGACGATTCCAAATGGTCGCCATACCGCGGAAAATCTGCAAATTTTTGAATTTTTTTTCTCGCCAAACGATTTGTACCACCCTACATTTTTTTTTCAACAACTCCTGAATGATTATAAATAGAAGTGTGGTAATGCCATACCTGTGGGAGGTGGCGTATGTGTATAAGATTTTTTCTTATTGTAAGATTTTATTCGTAGTTTGAACGATTTGTAGCAGTATGGCACTAATTTTTCCCTCTATTAAAAGTATGGCAAATATAATAATGGTCACGTTGCATCATATACTTTCCAAAAATGCCGTACTGGTACAAATCGCCAATTCTTTTCATTTTTTTTTACGTTTTGGCTTAAGTCTTACATCAATCAAGTCAATCATCCGCCCCATGTTTGCAATCTGCGATATTTTTTTCTAGGTAGAATTGTATACAAACAAACAGAATATAATGATCCTATACTGTAAAAAAATATTTTACGTATTGTACAGTCGTATTTTTGAAACGTGACGAATAAATTAATTTTCAAGTATGGCAGCACTTTTTCCCCCTACTAGAAGTATGGCAAATATAATAATGGTCACATTTTATCAAATACTCTCCAAAAATCCAAATGCAATACTGGTACAAATTGTTTGGCGAAAAAAATTTTTTTTTTGCAGATTTTCGGCGGTATGGTGGCCATTTGGAATCGTCCGAAAAGTATAGCATGGCGATTTTCGTAAATGTCTGCACGATGATGATTACCTGTGCAAAAGATAGCCTGGTACAAATGTTTGAATTGTTTTTTTTTTAATCAACGCATCGCGTCAGTATGGGGGGCTGTAAGTTACACCGGAAAAGTATGGCATGACACTACCGCCTACATCTTTTTTATGGGCTATCGGTGAATTCTAAAATTTTTGTGTTACAAATCGTTTGACTTTCGCTATTTATCCGACGAGTTCGACTAACGCCCACGCGACTAGTCCACCGGTACCAGCGTTCTGAGTTCTGACCATCATTTTTCTTTTAGTCATTGCGTAATAAGACCTCTGTAGAACCGCCATTCTGTTACAAATGACCCGAAATTTTGTGTCAGTATCTCCCGGCCTATGTATGTGTCATATTTTGCAATTGTTTATAAATACAGGGTGATGTAATTGGTGTAGTGCGAATATCTAAAAATCTATGAAGAATTTTGTGATACAGTAAATGGAAGAATTATAGACTATTTTACAGTATTTAATAAAATCATTTAATTTTTTGTTCATTTTCATTAGAAAATATGTCAATTTTTCTCATTAAGGTGGAAATTTGGATGATAAGGATCTTGTTAGAAAAATATAAATTTTGACTAAAATCGGCATTTTTTTTTTCAAAAATCAAATTACTAATTAATCAGAGTTATCACATTATTAAAAAAACGCCCGTTATTTAAATCATTATCAAAACAACCATCCGTGTGTTGGGAGTAAGCGCACGTGTTATTTGTATTGTTTTTATGACCTGAAATTTAATTATTATTTGATAATTGAATGATTACTAATACTTTTATCCAATTGATTATTATTAGAATAAATAATTAACTTCATCAATTGATTTACTTTTAAATTATAATTTTACAGGTACATTATGAGAGCTTTCATAAGTATGTAATTATATTTGCATAATATATTTATCTACAACGCACCCATTTTACAATTCAAGTCTAAAATGAAACTAGAGTCGAATTTATTTTTGAACATACTGTAAGTGAAATTGCATAAGTGTGAGTACTGTGAACATGCCAGCTTTCCTTAATTGACCGATATAAGGCGCGGGACATATACAAGCGGCGCGGCGCGCATCGGGCGCACTGCCGGCGTGCATCGGGTGCTATTGGCATTTTGTATGAAATAACTTTGGAAAGGCGGCGCAACCGTGGCACGACCGTGGCGTGCCGCCTCGACGCCTTTCCAAAATTCTTTCATACAAAATGTATAAGAAGGACGTGGTGCAAAACAGATTCAAGAGGTGCGCTTATGGCACGCCCGCGCCCGCGCCGCTTGTGTTTGACCCGCGCCAGAGGTGTTAACATGGGTGTAACAATCGTCACTTTTAAATGTATAGATAGATAATACGTACCTACTCGGGTATATGAACTCAAACATTTAAACTCAAACTCAAACATTTATTCATTCAATAAGACTTCTTCTAGAAGTACTTTTGAATCGTCATAACATATTTTAAACATTTACCACCGATTTGGAAAGAGTTTAAGTTTTGAGTTTTAGGCATGTACAATGTACATAATATCTCCCTGATATCTATACTATAATATGTAATACTAGATTTCCGCCCGCGGCTTCGCCCGCGTTTTCAAAGGAAAACCCGCATAGTTCCCGTTCCCGTAGGATTTCCGGGATAAAACCTATCCTATGTGTTAATCCAAGTTACCCTCTATATGTGTGCTAAATTTTATTGTAATCGGTTTAGTAGTTTTTACGTGACAGAGTAACAAACATCCATACAAACTTTCGCCTTTATAATAGTATTAAGATTATAAAGAGGAAAGGTTTGTATGTATGTATGTATGGTTTTCACGCATAGACTACTAAACCGATTATAATGAAATTTAGCACAAATATAGAGGGTAACTTGAATTAACACATAGGGTAGGTTTTATCCCGGAAATCCCACGGGAACGGGAACTATGCGGGTTTTCCGGGAAAACGCGGGCGAAGACGCGGGCGAAAAGCTAGTGTATCATATAAACTGTCTATTCTATAGAGTAGCTGAAATAACTGCCAAAGTGGGCTTTATGTGATTTCAAAGCTCATTTGCTTATAAGTCAATATAGAATTTAATACTGCCCTACATTATGACTTCGAGGAACTATTTGCTGGCTACATATAATTTAGGTTACTGCAATTATTATTAAGTATGTACAATTGAAAATCACTTAGGCGCAATCAGAGGTAAATAAAATCATATGGAGTAAATTATTTTATGGTAATATTACACGATGTAAGGATAAAATGCTCCATAAATTTCATAACACATTTGCTTAGAAATAACGCGGCATTCAATATTTATTTTATTTATCGTTAATTTAAAATAATTTGAAATTAAAACAATTAATAACAAAACAAATAGAATCAAATTGAGTCCACTTATCAGAAAGAGTGAAGAATAAAAGGTCTATTTCCGCTTAAGCCTGAAGCTACTAAGGGCCGATTTTTCAATGCTTGGATAAAACTTATTCGTCGAATAATGTATAAAACTACCATTTTAAAAACGTATTCTAATTGCCCGTATTTGACAGTTTACGTGACATTTTAATATTATTGTGTAATACTTTATTGGACGGATAAGTTTTATCCAAGCATTGAAAAATCGGCCCTAAGTAGATGCTAAAAATAAGTACTAGAATGAAGAATACTCAGCTACACTCAAAATTTTATAAATGATGATGATAATGACTTATATTATTTGTTTATTAATTAAAAACTTAATAAAAGCAGTTACTTTTATGTTATGATGTTTCTTCTTTTTATTTTTCTAGGTAGAGACTATTAGAGACAGTATCTATGTAATTTGTAATGAAATAAAAATATAGTTTCTAGGTAAATAAGATATTAAATTATATAATTTTTTTTATTGTAACTAATTGAAAAGTATAAATATTGAAATCTATTGGGCTTAAGCTCTACCAGAAGGTAGAGCTTTACGAATTATATTTTAAGGCTGTTATTTATTTTTACACGCTTCAACGACCTTGATGTTTCTGTCACTAGTTTCCCCATAAAATAAATTATCTTTATTATAATTGAATTTAAAAAGCGGTCAGTTATTCCACAAAAATATTTATTTACCAAAGTATCAAACAACAATCTAAAATGAAATTATTTATTTAATTATATTTAACTTTACTTGAAAACAAACTTACTAACAGCACTGAACACAAATATCCCACTTCACAGAATAAAAGTTAAATCCAAAATTAAAAACACACTGAACAAAACACACCACGAAAAAGTTTTGTTCCGATCGTAAATTATTCAAGAAAAATTGGAGCGAGACGTGCACCCACCCCGACGTTCACAACCGTACTGAACTCTTTACTATTACACCTTCAGGATGCCGTAGTATTAACCGAATAATTTGAGAGCCGCTGAAAATATTCCATGAATTTTAAACGCGTATACAATTTTATTCGGCCGGGTTATACTTAAACGATGTGACCGGGAAGTTGTTATTGCCTTTAATACTTGATTAGACATACTTTTATTAGTCCGTCAAGTTTAAATAACATGTTAAACTTGAAGATTTATTATTCTGGAAAGGAAATTTTCTTTAAAGCTTCAACAGCGGTTACAAGTTCATGAAAAATTAAGTTCTTATGCACATTATTTAAGTTTAAAATCGCAAAAGAAGTCTTTTGAGGCTCACTGCCTCAAATTGGTCAGATTTCTTTATAAAAATATTCGAGTATTTGTTTTGTTTACAAACTTCAAATATAATCATAATTTTTGCCAAAACATGTTTACTTAGTTAACTAAACAAACAACAATGTTAACAATGTTAATTATTATATATTACATTTATTTCTCATTACAAACAAAATCACAAGCTAACAAAACAAGCCTCTTACAAAAAATATGTCTGTTAATCGATTCAACTTTCAAGGCAATCAAAAAACTAATTCATGGCAAGAAACGTCAAATAAAACCCACAATAAGTTTTTGTTTGGCTTTGTTCCATACAGGTCTGCATTACATTTAACCTCCGCATACAAAAAGCCTATAAATTAAGGACTAAAGCTTTAACTAAGATATGATTAAAATAAAAAACTCGACTGAAAATTTTACTACACATTATTTTTTGGCGGCTATTTTTATGACTCACTATAACGACTAAGATGAATCTATTGACTCACAAAAAATACGACAAGCAACAACATTACTTATTTATATACGAACTTACCCTCATTCTGCCGCAGTCGGGTAAAAAAGGTTGTCATCACATCACAACCACCTCAAAATTTTATTTATTTGTATAGATTTTCAACAATCAAATATAATCACGTGCGAGCAAGACTGTCGAAGTTGTTCTTTTCAAAATATAAAAGCGACCCTTGCCGGGTATAATTCAAGTACAATTATATTGAAGGGTGTTTTCATATCATTTTTATAAGACTTATTTTAAGTCATATTTCTATTTGAAATCCTATAAGGCAGATCTGTTTCAATGATATCTCTTTTTGGCTATAGATATTTAATTATTTATTTTTTAATCTATTTGACTATTTCATTATATTTCATGAGTGTCATATAATTGATGGATCTTTCATACTTATGCAAAAATAAAGTAAAATCGAACGAACTATAAATAAACTCACAAAAATATTACGTACATTTTCATCCACAATAATATAATATAGAGCAAAATTTGTACGATTTTTGAGCGTCTTAAAAATTAACTGAAGAACTACTAACTGATTTTGGGGACTAAAGAAAGCAGTAAGTTATGTATGTGTATCATTTTTCAAAAGTGACACAATTTTTAAAAGGTTTATCAACTCAGACGGCAGTTCATCTAGTCATAACACTTAAACCCATCTCAATATTAAGCGCTCAAGTCACAATAACATCGCTTCACCTAATGAGTTGCTTAGAAAAATCCTAATAAATTCCAATGTAGAATTCCACCTCGCTGACTTTAAAATATGACACGTCTCAGGGGACTTGGGCGTTTTATTAATACAGGTCTAATAAACTAAAGTGGTAGCTTTTTGTCTTTATATAGGTTAGTTTTGAATGCTTAAGGTCAATTTGAAGTGATTTTTATAAGCGTGTGTTTTGTTTGTTACGTTTTTTCTGATTTGTATTAGAAACTAGCGGTCCGCCCCGGCTTCGCCCGTGGTACATGTTTACGTTTTCTCTACATAAGAACCATCCTCGTACTTCAAGGAATATAATAAAAAAAGAATTATCGAAATCGGTTCAGCCGTTCTCAAGTTATGCGCTTACCAACACATTTTGGGATTTATTTTTATATTATAGATAAATTATAATAATATAATAATAACATTATAAAGAGGAAAGGTTTGTATGTATGTATGGTTTTCACGCATAAACTATTGGACCGATTTTGATGAAATTTTGCACAGATAATCTTTAGACCCTGAGAAAGAACATAGGCTACCTTTTATTGCGAAATATGTACCACGGGCGAAGCCGGGGCGGACCGCTAGTAAATTATAATTTAATATATCGATTTATTGATAACCTACTCTAAGTAAAAAATGATAACAATTGATGAGTTACAGGATTATTTTTTTGCAACTACACATACAAAAACCTTAAACTTTTAAAACTTTCAGCCTTTTCAGTAAGGGGCGATCTCTCCCAGGGGAACGGTAACAAAAAAATCTGCCAATAATTTTACTGCTTACCTACCTTAACTAAAAACATACAGAAAACTTAAGCCTGAAAATTGAAAACAAAATAGAACGTATTCTGTTTATATTATTATTTAACATATATAGCGAAAAAACACTGCTGTGATACTATCTAAATGGGATTGTAGGATGATAACCATATAATAACAGAAAAAATTTAGACAAGTCTTGAAACGCGTTCTATTACATCTATTGTTCATTCTATTACACGTTTATTTATGTGGCAATTTTGGCTAAGTGCATAAGGAATAAGATTTGATAAGGAAATTGCGAAAAAAAATATTTTTTTTTATCCATATACCGTTGACGAAAAATCTATTTTGATTCTGAATTCCGATGAGCACTAGAGCTTATTTTAATAAAAAAAAAATACTACAACATTAATTTTTGCAAAAATCCAACATCACGCGGTGTTCCCAGGCGGTTACCCATCCAAGTACTGACCGCGCCCGACGTTGCTTACCTTCGGTGATCGGACGAGAACCGGTGTATTCAACGTGGTATGGACGTTGGCGATATCTTACTTAAACTATGATACAGAATTTGATAATTTTTTAACGTATAATATTTAAAACAAATGAAAATATAGATATAGTAGGAAAATTTACTTTAGCAAAAAATTGTAAAACACTTCAGATACTTTAATAATACCTACTATTAAAATAAAAAGTGGAAATGATAATTTATTACTTGCTGAATAAAAATTAAAATAATAATTAAATCAAACATTTTTAACACTAATTAACCGCTCGCGTTCAAATTAAGGAAATCTGAACGAATTCATAACAGATTTGTATCTTATCTGTAAATTGAAACACTGGGCGGAAAATAAAAGAGGAATATAAAAGAAAATAAACGTAACCCAGATATACTACAAAGTTACAAACACTGATAGTCAGGTGCAAATCAGGTGCTTTAATTTACAACAATAATACCTATTTATTATACACACTGAATTTTATATTTAGTTTTATAGCATTTAATTATTTAAAAGCTTTATAAATAGAAAAAATTTGATCCTTGAACGATTCGATCCCGACTCGTTGTCCTTTTTTTCTATTCTTTAACAAACTGAATTAACTGACAAACAACCAACAAGAAGTAACAAAAATTGTTATCATCCTTATAAGTATAAGCCTGTTTTCCTACTACAAGTTTACAAATAAGTTCGTAGAAATCATGTATTATATCTTCTTACATTTTCCGGATGGTTTTTTGAGTTTACGAGTCGCTGTAGGTATAATTGTTTTCGAGTGCCCACTTGCTTGGATTTTACTCTTTTTATTGCATATGCCAATTGAAAGCAAGCTCTTGTTTTACTTTCTTTTAGCTGGCAATGAGATTTGAGAAGTCGGTATTGTTATTTTATATACATTGACCAAGCATTGACCTATAATTATTATCTAAGTAAGTGTTGGTAAGTTAAAGTTCAAGTGGGAATAGATTTAGCTCCTCGTCACCGATTAAAATAAATAAGTGAAACACGCATTTTAAATCTCTTACGGAACTTTACTTTTTATTATAACGAAGTAATATAATATTTCACCTTCTATATTTTTACTCGTTTCTTGTAAAATGCGAAAACAATCATTTATGATAGCATTATACCGCCAAACTTCCTTGAACTGTACCGCACTGATCCGAGTAAAGACGGACAGGTGCACAAGCAATTCATCGGTTTTTTCATGCCACACCGGACCGTAAAAAATCGGAATGCCGGACAGTAAAATTCCTTGTAGTGCACAAGCGCCCTTAATCTATATACTAGCTTGTGCACTATACGTAATTTTACTGTCCGACATTTTACTTTTCCCTATTCCGGATGGTTTTTTGTGTCTACGAGTCGCTGTAGGTATAATTGTTTTCGAATGCCCACTTGCTTGGATTTTACTGTTATTACTGCATATGCCAATTGAAAGCAAGCTCTTGTTTTACTTTCTTTTAGTTGGCAATGAGATTTGAGAAGTCGGTATTGTTATTTTATATACATTGACCAAGCATTGACCTATAATTATTATCTAAGTAAGTGTTGGTAAGTTAAAGTTTAAGTGGGAATAGCTTTAGCTCCTCGTCACCGATTAAAATAAATAAGTGAAACACGCATTTTAAATCTCTTATGGAACTTTACTTTTTATTATAACGAAATAATATAATATTTCACCTTCTATATTTTTTACTCGTTTCTTGTAAAATGCAAAAACAATCATTTATGATAGCATTATACCGCCAAACTTCCTTGAACTGTACCGCACTGATCCGAGTAAAGACGGACAGGTGCACAAGCAATTCATCGGTTTTTTCATGCCACACCGGACCGTAAAAAATCGGAATGCCGGACAGTAAAATTCCTTGTAGTGCACAAGCGCCCTAAGAGTTAAGGCCACACTGTCTATAGTAAGTATTTTCGTATATATTTTAGTGTTCATCAATACATCGAGTTGGCACATATATCATTGTTTCGGCAGTACCTACAATACAGATTTGTCACATGTATATTCGAAACGTGCTGAAAGCCTGAAATCCAGGCGAGAATCTTTAGAATGAGAATATTGAATTTCGACACGCATTGGTATTAAATAAGATTATAATAAAATCTAGTATTTTTTAGTGATTTTACGTGAGTATTATACATTTAGAAATTAAAGATTTTACGGATTTTAACGCGATTTATTATTTATTATTGACTGAGTTCAGTCTCCCCGTGACCACGCTCGCTGCAAAGTTTGCGATAATAATATAATGAATAAATCGCGTTTAAAATCCGTTAAAATATTTAATTTCTTAATAATAAATTATTTTACTTGTAATAAATACAATCAACACAATTGTTAGCATTGAATTAACTCCAACAAAATACAATTACTATTAATTATTTTAAATTGCATAACCAGGTGAAATTAATTTATAATGATCAACAAAATATGTATTTACCTAATAAATTATAACAATTGGCGTCGTGTTAAAAGTAGACATAATGAAAATTAATTACTGTTTATTGTCGATACTACCAGTGCGTTGAAAGCTTCCGCGAGTCCATGGGACAAGCGATGAGCGATAAACAATTAGTTTTAAATAAATAAATATTAATAAATTCAAATCAATAATTCACCTTTTTTTCAAGAATGTCAGCGCAGACTAAAAAGCTTTTTTCTTACTTTATGAGTACACTAGCTGTGCCCTGCGGTTTTACCCGCAGTGCTCCGCTCCTGCTGGTCTTAGCGTGATGATACAAAGATTTGTTTGAACGCGCTAAACTCAAGAACTACTTACTGGTCTGATTGGAAAAATTCTATCGATGTCAAAAATTCTATGTAGTCCATTTATCGAGAATGGCATATAATATCATCACGCTAAGACCAACAGGAGCGGAGCATTGCATGTAAAACCGCGGGGCACAACTAGAGTAACAATATTAGTAAATATTTCCATAGAAATGAACTACGATATAAGTGGAGCATGAAATCATTACCGGCGATCGATCAGGCGTCTCGGACGCAGGGGACATATTAAGGGCTTGGTCTAGTAGTGCAAACAAATGCATCCTGTCATCCTATATGTAAATAATACAAATGTACTAAGGGAAAGTTGCTCCACTTAATTTTTAAAAATTAAATCATTCGTATGCATAATTTAATATGGTGTTAAATTATTCGGATAATATCATCAGTAAGCATTGGATTTGTAAATTAAACTGTAGTAATAAATGTATGTAGGTAATAGGTAATTGTAATACTAACACTAGGATAAGATTTTACTAACACTTTATGGGCTATGTGGCCTGAATTAAATGAATTTTATTTATTTATTTATTTAATATTCGTAATAAGTACCAAAAATGACAATTTGAAACAATTTTCGTGAAAATTACACCGGGTGATTTTATCAGTACACAAAATTTGCGAATACTTTCTATTGATATCTTCAACTTCATGTTTAAATAACTGATCAACTTTTACAAAGAAATTTGGACGAAATATAAAAAAAAATAAGCTTTCCATACAAAATGCAGAACTCTATACATTTTTTTCGACCTAAGTTTCTTAGTGAAAGTTGTTCAGTTTAACTAATAAAACGGATAAACAAATTTTGTATATAATAAAAAAAATGTAATGTTTGTGTTAAATGAAAACAAAAGATATTTATTTCTGACTAGCTTCCGCCCGCGACTCCGTCCGCGCGGATGTCAGTCTTCGCGTCTTCTACAGATTTATTATATTATGTGTAATATATAGATTTATATTGATAAACCTAATAAATCTTTTGCTAGCATTCTGATGCTTTATCGGTTGCACTGGATTTATCTCTTTTTTTCAATCGCTTGAATGATATAGGATGGGTCCTTGATGTGCATCGAATGCTGAAGTCTCGAATCAATCAATTCTGACAGTAGGCAATTTATGTAAAATCTTGATAATGGTCCATCATTTTATTTTGCCTAAACGTTACATACTTTTTTATATATTCTATTTTTAACGAACTCCAGTCCAAACAGCAAATAAGCAGACTTCTGCTTCTGCAACGTTTAGTTGTCCCTAAATTTAGAAAAAATAGTCATGATTCTTATCTATGACAAAAGTGTTATTTTTTGCATTGTATTTCAAATATTTAATTTTTTTTAACCGCATCTTCCGCATTCATGTCTTTTGCCGGAATTAGACATTTAACTTCTACTAGTCCCATTTTCCCTTTTTGATATGGGAGTGTATAAAGTAATTTTTTTAGATATTTCTCGTTATACTTATAAAAAGTTATTATTGTCATTTTGCTCATTAGGTACATTAATTTCGATATCAGTTTTAAGTTTTTTGATACCTGCAATAATAACGTCATAATCGCCTGCACATACTTATCGATTACAACCTGTATACAATCCACCATCCACATTCATAATGTTTTCCTGTCCTCCTCTCCTTTACGCTGTTCACCGATACATTTGAAATGAGTAAATCTGCTACCACTGAAGGATGTTTCATTGTGATCAGCAAATCACCACTGTTGTCGATTATTTGTTTTTCATTTTTAATCAGCAATTGGGAATCATCAGTTTTGTTTTTTGCAGATTGGTGATGTACCCTAACAATACGTCGAAAAGGGAAAGCATCAACGAATTATCGTTTTCGTCCTCTTTTTTTATTCTTCGCGTCTCTGTTACTTCTGTTTGTTTAGTTCTCAACACCCACTGAATTTTCTATGTTATTGTGATCTTCCATTACATCTGAGTTTTGATGATGTGATGATAATCCATTTGTTTTAATATTGGTACTTAGAGTTGGTAGACTAAACTAGAAATGGCGGACTAAATTTGTCAGCGCGTCTGTAAGATCAGAATATAAAACCAACATCCTAATATCAAAGGATATATATATATTCAAATCCTGTATTTAAGTTACAAAATTAATAATCAAACAACATGCCGCTACGTTGAAAATGACTAGAAGAAAAAATTAAAACACCTCGGATCAATTTTGGAGTAAACAAATCATTTTCCCCGTATGGGGATTTCCCCGGATGAACTTGGGAAGTTCAAGTTCTCAATACAAGTTTATATTATATTTCGTATTTCTCAAACGAAAAATAAACATTTTTGGAACTTCAAAAAAATTATATTATAAGAAAATTTATGAGCTTACTTTAGTTTTAAAGAAATATACATCCCTTTACTGACACCCCGTAAAATAAAGAAATTGTTGCCAATCACCTTTGCAATCTATTCGGTTTCATTAACTTTATGTTCGAAGATAATTTTTTTTCTAGTAGATAGTTACACGCGTATTTTTTTCGTTTATTTTCCATATCGAAATCAAATGTTTAAAAATACGAATATTTGCACAAAACTAAGATAAAAATAATCAATTAACAAAAATATTAAATTTAATGAAGTAGAGCAACTTTCACTTCGGTATGAAGGAAAATCGAGCGTAGAGCACACGTCAGAACGCTCCGGCCCAAGGAGCGCGACTAAAGAAATTCGCTAGGATTTTTCCTAATTATTTTAAATATTTTTTTAATATTTAAGGAATTATCAAAATTCAAAAAAAAAATTTTTTAAAGGATTAATACTCATTGGTCTTCAACCAACTCGAATAAATTAATGGAAAAAATAACTTTTAGCAGTATTTATCAATAGATTTTGTAAGGCAAAAAATGGGAAATTTAATGAATTTATAACGTTCTAATTAAGAAAATCATAAGTTTTTCGGCAATTGTGTTCAGCAGTTTTTAATAACGACTATATAAGGATAATAATGCGCTGATCAGATTGTGTAAATTGTAATCGGTTGCAACGTAGTGAGTGCACAAACTTAGCTCGAAATGTCTTTGGGGGAAATAGACTTATCTTGAAGGCCTGATTAAGGTAACATAAAGTAACTTTATAAATGTGAAAAAATTCACGCGCATTGCGTATATAACACTTATTGATAAACAAGAAAAAAAAATTCAGTTTATCATTTCATTAGCCGGGAAAAAATTGTCAAATAACTTGTTGAAAACGCAATTTTGCTAGACTGCAGCCTTAACGAAACGCTTTTGTTATGCGAAATAGTTAAGTAATTGTTCTGTTTATTCCATTTTTATGGATATTAGATACAGGAGTATTTTTGAAGTAAAACTTCTTTAAGTGCGTTGAGAGTAAAATTTCTAGGTCGCGTCATGGCAATACCGGCACGTCATGGATTAAGGCAACGATTTTGGTATCCTTGAATGTTGCCTTCAAAAAATAGCGTGTGTGCCGAGCACACGTGTCAGAAGTGAAATTTCTTTGGCAAGATTCAAAGATACCAAAATCGTCGCCTTTCTCCATGACGTGACGGTATTGTCATGACGCGACATGATTGACCCTTGAACCTTGAAGTTTTACTCTCAACGTGCCTAAATAAGTTTCACTTCAAAAATCATGATTGAAATTTTTAAAATATAATGAAAAACAAATTAATTCGTAGTTTAGATTGTTTCTAATCTTAAAAGTTTTACAATAATAAGCTTATTTATTCTTAGAAAATCAATTACTCGTATTCGTAAAAGTGAACATTTTAATGAATTTAAAACAAGACAATGTTTTGGTGTTTACAAATTAAGACAGTTAGAGCGGGGGCACACGATGCGTTGCGGCGGCGGTGCGGCGCCGGAGCGGTGTCGCTGCGTCGTCTTACATAGAAATATATGTGGCATGTCACACGATGCGCTCCGGCGCCGCACCGGACTTGTAACCACCAAGACGAGGCGGGGAGGGGTGAATGCGGTGCGACGTCGGAGCGGCACCGCTCAGTTGTTTTGCATCACAAGGAAGGACACGCTGTGCAACGCTGCTACGACGCCGCTGCGATATAACAACGTTACGGCCGCGGCGCCGCACCGCTCGTGTGCCCACTGACACGGTGAAATCTTTGCGGTGCGGCGCCGCAACGCATCGTGTGCCCGCGCCCTTAGAAATAAACCATCACGATTCTCAGAATGTTTCAATACATTTTATTATTTGCTGACTTTGGTATAATTTCAAAGTCTATGTTCTTTATAATTTAAATTTTTTTAAGTATATATTTTCATTCGCTTATTTCTTTTCAATTATTTATTTATTACAAATCTATTGAATTAAATATTAAATTGAGCATCACATAAATAAGGAAATATTGTATCATTTTATGATATTGGAAGCATTTTCTAGTACATAATTTTTATGCTATGTTAATACTTACTATATAATTATTATTTTATACTTCTGTCATATTTCTAATTAGATAAGTAATGACTGATAATATGTAGTCTTTGACCATATGTGGTCTGTAACAGTAAACCTATTAACTAAGTAAGATTTTCTGTAAGTAAAATACACAGTTATCTGTTTACATCCTGAAAGCGCTAATGCGCTAATAAATCCAGTAATTTCCTACTATATAGATAATTTTATACTGTACATTTTATTTACCTAAATTATATTATCAAAGTACAGTTCCACACATAAATCGTAAAAAAAATAATATTTAACTACCAAAATTAATTTCAATTCCAAATTGGTCCTTCGCGCCGGATTTATACAAGATGCAGATAATAAATGTATTGATTGCTAGCTATGCCCCGCGGTTTAGCCTGAGATAATCGCGTTCATACTAACTCAGGTTCATGTTATTAGTATAGATTAATGAAATTAAAATTTATTTTAAGACACTTATTTTTCTATAAAATATGTATCTATATACAATTTTTATTTACAACTAACAGTTATCAGATAAGGTAAAACTTAGGTACGTTTTACAATGGATAGCTATGGATTGAGAATCATGCGGGCTGAGTTCGATAAAATTGGTGACTTCTACAAAAAGCTTCTTTATAGCAGAATACAGGAAGCTTATCATTGTTAACATTTAAGTTAAGAAAATAAGAAAGAAAATAATTTCTTTTATTCCTTCCCAATAATGTATCAATAGATCTGAATATTTTATTATTAATTTTACATAAACATATACAGAGAATACACACACAAAACTTTATCACAAAATATACCATACTCAAAGCGCAAAAACATTCTCCAACTTATTTGCAGGGCAATCAGGTCTGAAAGAAAAACTTTAATATTGAACAAACAGGCCAAAGAAATGGCATTTTCCCATTCAAATTACTTCTGTCGCCGACTGTAGAGAGAAAACAATAAAACGTGTATAAATAAATCGACTTCCATTCCCGTTTCGGTCAAAGATTTAAACGTCTCGAACAACAAACAAATCGCCAAACAATTGTTTGTTTTTAAACAATCTTTGTAGTTGGGATTATTTTGGAAACATTGACTTTAAACTGATGCGAACGTACCGCAGCTTGATTCCTTCATATTTTTGAACAAACAAAAATGAATACAATAATTAGTTTATCTCCTAATCCAAACATTTATTTTACATCTATAACATAAGTATATTTAGCAAACGAAAGGACGCGAAACCTCATAAAACTTAATACCTTTACCAATATAATAAGTCGAAGACCAATAATCAAAAATGTGAATATTATGAACCTCAATGATGAACTAATTGTTCTTATTAAAATAATTAAAATAACTTCATCATATTGACGATGCCTCACCAAGGAATCACTAGGTAAATCAATGTATCTTTCTCGTAACTCTCCTATTTTATTTCTATATCCACTTTCACTATTAAAATGATCATTAAATCACTCTAAAAGATCGGATGTGCGCTCAGCGGTTATGTACAGAACCATAAAGTGAGTGGCCATTTATTGTATTTGGTTAGGACTGAAGGCAAATATGATAGCAGGGTTGTCAGAATAAATATTGGACTAGGCAAAATAAGTGTGGCTTTGAGTTCATTCAATTTGCTCCTTTAAATTCGTGGGTATTTTCCGAGAACTGATATTTGGGGCGGATGGAAATTATTATTTATTAAGTTTCCAATAATCCATTTTAATTAAGACGGTGTCAATTGATTGTTGGGAATATAAAAGATTTGAATTAAATCGTCATCAGCCCATATACTTTCCCACTGCTGGGACACGCGCCTCCTATGAGGGTACAGGCCATAATCCACCACCACCAAGTGCGGGCGGATGTCACATGTCGTCGAACTTTCTATTCTTCGACATGTCGGTTTCCTCACGATGTTTTCCTTCACCGTTCCCGTTCACCGTGGTGCGCAGATGCGCAGATGCGCAGATAAATTGAAAAATAAATTTATTTCCTGCGCGCTCGCCTGGTCTCGAACCCCGGGCTAATCGATTCGAAGTCGAAGGTCTCACAACTGAGCCACCACTGCTCTTGAATTAAATAAATATGATTAATTCATAAATTGATGTTAAAATAAACACAAGACAAATTGCATCAAAAAATAAAGACTCACAAACGCTGACCAGCACTGAATTTCAGTAAACCCTAACAATTGAAATATTGGTAACCTTTTGATAATAATACAAGAATTATTCTTTCGTATTTCAAATAATATAGAAAGTGAAATAGACAATTGATACAAAGCATTGTTTGATGTTGATACAAAAATTTGCCAAGAGCAAATATTTCAACGAATGTTTATTTAGTTTCTTTTTGTGTCTTCCGCTATTGGTCTCTAGTAATTTCAGTTGCACGCGATAAAAACTAAGTATTCTTCGTTTATTAAACAGGAAAATATGTACTTACAAAGTGTAGGTAATACTTCTATTCTATTGATACCTAAATATATATATGCAGTATATAATAAAGAGTACATATTTTAGTGCAATTTGTACGTATACAAATAATATAAAAACTGAGGAGGTTACTTTTTTGAACGTGCTAAGTGCTGGACAAGTTCAAAATTTTATGCACCGTAGGATAGGCAATATAGGTATGTAATTAAGGGCGAAGACAGGGCGGAACGCTAGTTATTAATATATTTAAAGGAATGAACATAACTGGACTGTTTTCAAAACTTACAACTACATGTTTGCTGAATAATATTCCAAGCTTATGTATTTTAATTATTTGCCAAGTTTCACACAAACACAAACACACACACAAACAATTATCCAAGCCAAAACAATGCACTAAAGAAAGCTCACCAATTTTATACGTAGAATACCTCGTCACTCAGAGACATTTATTCCATCTTAAGGACAACCTCTAAATGAGAATAGATGGCAGCCCTGAGCCGGGATAACCCGGGGACCGTTTTTAGCCGAAACTGGCCCATTACGGTCACAAGACGTTAATATATCGTGATAAATATTCTTGGAATGTGACGTTAGTGTGTAAAAAATGTATGCACTAATAGTAGTACATAAATATATCAATGACACTTTGTAGTTAGATACTATAAATTTTTATAGAATAGAAAATATAAATTTAGAAATATACATTCATAATATAAATTTATAAAATATGAATAGAAAATATTCTGAGTATCACGTGGCTGACTGTTCAGGCGTTGCCTCGGAATGGCGGAAGACGCATGTTCGAATCCCGCTTCATGATCGATTTTTTTTCTTTCCTTAAAAGTTTATAATTATAAAGCATTTGAATGGTATAAAAAAGTCAATATCGAATTCAGTTAGGTACTACGTTAGATTCCGATAGACTGTTATAATTACTGTCAGGGACATTCAGTACAAAAAAAGAAACTTTTAGGGCTCTAATTTAGTAAATAATAAGTATTACTATAATAAGTAGTACCTTTTTATTATTTTTTTTTTTTCATTTTACAAACATTTCTTTGCGTCAAACATTTTATGTCATTCCTCTAATTGATTTTCTACGGGAAAGCAGGTAATTAGCGCTCTTTGTCAGACTGAGTTCATACAACTAAAAATAAACAGAAAAAATGCTAGTATGTAGCAACGATCCAACGAACAACCAAGTTACAGTTTTACAGATTTCTAATTGAAAAAATTGCCAACCAATTTCAAAGAAATGAGGAGGTTCTTAATTCGTCTGTACTTTTAGGGTCTGTTGCCTCGGAACTTTCGAGTGGGTGAACCGATTTTCATGATTCTTTTTTATTTGAAAGCTTGTCAAGGTGGTAGGGGCTTAGTTTATTGTCAAAAATAATAATTTTCCTAATAGAAATTCTACTTACAATACCACAAAATACTACTTCATAACCTACTTACATCCATAATAGTACACATTGTAATACTAATAACACAAAAGTAAATCAAAACCTGCCATTCATTAGTACAAAGACATCTGTAGATATTTCCCATATAAAACACTTAAGATATATCCACGTGGGACTAATAGGGTACGTGTTAACGACACGCGTCAGCTGTGACAGACAGACAAATGGGATCACATTTTTATATACGGGCTTATTATATTTCTTATTGTCGACTGTAAATATATTTTTTGTGGAACGTCTGCTATATAGGATCTAAGGGAAATAAACAAGGGGAAATATTACTTACGATTCATCGCGTTGTGAGCTTTTCTGAAAGCATTCTTGAATAGAAAACAATATCTCCAATTAAAGCGATATATATCAATATTACAAACAAACAAAAATGCACTCGAAGAGAGAGTCTCTTCTTTTTTTAAGTCGGTTAAAAATGCATTGAAAAGGACGTATACTCACTAAGCTATAATATAAACTATTATTTTTCAAAAATACATACTTACTGATATTTACAAAATAAAACAATCAAAATAATCCATAAAAATATCCTATCATTTCATACCCTCACGATGACGCCATGTTGAATGTACTATGACGTCATTATAACCAGCTGACGGTCAAGACCATTGTAACGATTAATTTGTTAAATTATAAGTAATATATAAGACTGAACATATGAACAAACATACAGGCTAACTTTCTACCTAATAGGTAGTCATCCCACTTTTGAATTATATATTGGCCATCACAAAACCTGCTAATATTATAAACGCGAAAGCATAGAATGTATGATTGTTTGTTTCTCTTTCAACAGAAAACCGCTTATCGGATTTAATTATTTGCTTATTTTGCTTGGCAGTGATCTAGCTAGGAAACAGCAATTGTATAGAAACATGTACAAATTTTTGCTCACGCGGGTTTGACGGCGAGCGAAACCGCGCGGTACAGCTAGTATATGTAATAAAGACATTCCCTTTTATATAAAGAGTATATAAAAGTTATTTTTTATAAGGTGCCATTTTCATGTGTGATAAACTTTCTAATATCACTTTTATGCAATAAAATAATACAAATAAATGAATAAATCTGTCTGTCTATTTCATTTTCAGGTCTAAACTGCTGAACGTGTCTGGATAAATTACGATCTTGCAATAGATTGATACTACCTTTTTTTTAAATAAGACATGATAGTGAAATAACATTGGAAAACAGCTTTTGCGTGATAATATGTGTATTATGTAATATGCAAGAACACGCAAGCGAAGCCAGAGAAAAAGCTGGATTTTAATTTTTAATACAATTGAAGGAAAAAACAAATACGAATTCAACTGAGATATATTTTATTTATCAATTCCTTCCAAAATCCATAAACTTATTTTATTATGTAGATGTAAAAACCACCCTTTGAAATTATTAATGTGGATGGCTGGATGGATGTTTGTTACTCTGTCAAGCAAATACTACTGAACTTATTACAATGAAATTTGGTATGTTGCTGAAGACCCAGACCCATAGGCTACTTTTCCGGAAATCACACAGGAATGGCAACTATGCGGGTTTTTCTTTTAAAACGCGGGCGAAGCCGTGGGCGGAAATCTAGTTACCAAATATTTCATGAAATGTCAATGACCTATAACGCTTTGACACAATTTTCACATTTCCAAAATGAAACGCCTTTGGAATTCCTTTGAGCTTCTTACTTCTATTCTATTCTTTTTATAGTATAGAAATATCAAAAGTCATTGACCGTATTACAAACAACGGCTCTTTAGGAAAGATATAAAAATAATTACATAGGCGTTTTTACACCCTTTTGCTATATAAATTCAATGGATAGGTAACTATAATAATTGCCTATAGAAACGACTGTGTTGTATTTCTATACTAATACTAGCGGTCCGCCCCGGCTTCGCCCGTGGTACATATGAAAAATAGATGTTGGCCGATTCTCAGACTTACCCGATATGCACAGAAAATTTCATGAGAATCGGTCCACCCGTTTCGGAGGAGTATGCAGACTAACATTGTGACACGAGAATTTTATATATAAGAAGATTATAAAGCTGAAGCGTTTGTTTGCTTGAAAGCGCTAATCTCAGAAACTACATGTCCGATTTGAAAAATTATTTCACTGTTAGATAGTACATTTATCGAGGAAGGCTTTAAGCTATTTATGATCACACTAAGACCAATAGGAGCATAGCAATGCGGGTAAAACCGCGGGGCGTAGCTAGTAAGTTGATATTTACATTTGAACGTGTTTCGAGAAAATAAAGGCCTATTATGTTACAGGCAAAGCAATTCAATATTACACATTTCAATAGGAAATTGAAGGTTTGAAGCCGTATTTGGTTGTAGTTATAGCGGTTTTGTATTTTAGTTCTTTTTTAGTTGCATTTATTATGGAAAATAACTTATATATAAAATTCTCGTGTCACAATGTTAGTCTGCATACTCCTCCGAAACGGGTGGACCGATTCACATGAAATTTTCTGTGCATATCGGGTAAGTCTGAGAATCGGCCAACATCTATTTTTCATATGTACCACGGGCGAAGCCGGGGCGGACCGCTAGTAACTTATAAACATCATTCATCAGCTAGTTTAAAAGTACCTTTCTTAATGTCACTTTTTAGATTAGACTAACTGTGCCCCGCGGTTTTATCCGCATTGCTCCGCTCCTGTTGGTCTAAGCGTGATGATATAATATAGCCTAGCCTTTCTCGATAAATGGGCTAGGTATCTAACACCGAAAGTATTTTTCAAATCGGACCAGTAGTTCCTGAGATTAGTACGTTCAAACAAACAAATTCTTCTGCTTTATTATATTAGTATAGATTAAATAAACTAAACACTAGGTTTTAAACATAATTCTTGTCTATATCGACTATAATTTAACACTAAGTTTTAAAAGTAGGGAAGTTTCTTTAAAAACCACTACAGCATAGTCTTCTAGACTATTCCCATAGTCCATGATATGAAATTTAAGCTGATTCGATTACATGTGTTATTAATAATGTGTTTTAAATTTCATGATAAACTTATGTTCACTACATCCATTTTCTTGGAATATCATGGAAGTCAATTATTTATTAAGAAAATATACCTGACCTTAATGCTGAAACATGAATTTCCAACTACGTTTTATTACTTTTTCTAATACGTTTTATTTAGAGTTAGGGCCGGCGCAGATATGGCGGAGCGCAGCACAGAGCAATTTTCATTGTCAATCTATTATCCTCATTGTCCTCATTAAAATAAAATTCAAAAACGTAGCATGATACCTGATCGCTTCGATGCTCCTCGGGAATAAATTTTTGTAACTTGATTCTGAATGTTATTGTAATGAGGACACTGACGATAATAATTTGACAACACAAAATGCTCTGCGCTGCGATCTGCCATATCTGCCCCAGCTCTTGTGTAGGCACCTGTTATGTAGACCATTAAACATGCAGAGCGCAGGTGGCTAATCAATCGTATAGTTAAGTTCAATTCTTTAGGCTATTGTTCCGCTGAATAGAGGATATAGGCCAATCACCCTTTGTTAGCTATTAACCAGGCTTTTGTTGATTCTACATTCTAAAGTGGTTTAATTAGGAAAAGGAAAGCCTTTTATATTTTGTTGTGAACACTGAATAGGTTATAAAGAAAAAATTAAGGACTTCCCACCGACTTTGGCAATATTTGCACATCTAGTGGTTCAGAAATAAAATCATAAACTCATGACGAACTAAAATCCATTAATTCGTGAACGCTATTAACTTGGCAAAGAAACTAACATACTACCTTTAAAAAGAATAAAAAAACATAATCGAACCTATTCGTATCTTTAGAAATCCGTTCGATATATTTGTTCAATTCAGGAAGGCATCAAACTTTAACACCTCCACATGTATGGGTTAGGTAAACTGAATAGATATCGATTATTTCTATAAATACACACACTTTATAACCTTGGTATTGGTGAACGTATCGTTACAATCGATTTGCAGTTCTTGCTTAACCTTTATGTAGGTAAACCTAGAAAATTTAGGACATGGTGAAAGCTCGATATTTTTAACACATACCTATTTGAATCGATCTTTATTATTATAATATACAATGTGTAATTCTTTATGTGTACTACACAATTCTAAGCACAATTTAATCAATAACATCTGTATACTGTTTTTTAAATAAACTTAACACTCATATTTTAATAGCTTTAACACTAATCAGGAAACCACTTAAATAGGAAGGCATATGAAGGTGTACCTCCTAATTTTGACTCTTTATATGTCAGTCACATCTTTATTATTCATTTTATGTACAGTCTACATCGTCTGTTATTTCGCCTGTATATTGTGTAGAACTACAGTCAGTACCAAAATACGACTTACCAAAACAATTCGCAAACAAAATCGAATTTAGTCGACAATTGAAATCGTTTTTGCTGACGCTAACGGACCACAAATCCGCGCCCCGATATGGGGTATCGTCCTAACCCATCTAGGAGCAATATGTCCAGATGGTTCATAAATTGTGGGCCGTGGGACAAAAATGATCGAATTATTTTCGCCGACATTCCGCTAGAAAGGGATGCTAATAAAAGATATTGATATAAAATATTGCGTTATGAACGAGCTTTTTCGGTTTAAATGTTTCTTCAAGGTTTTCGTGGATCTGGCTTTTGGGTTGAGTTATTTCAAACTATTCGTTATATTCTTCGGTTGTAATTTATTGTACAATATTTATAGATGAATATTAGAAATACTTTAACGTACAACTGGAGTTGAGAGCTTCGGCCACGGTGCTATTTAATTATTTAGGTACCGTAGCACCTATTAGTTCCATGGTGAATTGGGATTCCCAAAGGTAAGCCGAGGCAGCATTTCTTGTATTATTAAAAGCCTTTTTTCATTATAAATATGACGTTCTTATATATTTTTATTTTATTGTTTAACAGCATGTCCTCAATTTTCTTCAAATGCTATTTAAAACTAAAATAAAACACTATCAACTGCTCTATATCTTTTATTATTCACATACCTAATTGTTCCGTCCTTACCCCATTTGCTACGCTTGATTAACCGAAGCAATGCAAGTAAAACCGCAGCACATCGCTAGTATCGCAATCCCACTAGTGTTACTGCTAATTGGCATTGTTACTGTTGTGCTTGGGACACGGTTTATCGTCCTGTTTGGGGTTCCTTGGGCTAGTTAGTCAGTTTCTTGTACAAGATTAACTATAAGCCCTCTTTCAAACTCAAACTCAAATTCAAACTCAAACTCAAACATTTATTTATTCAATTAGATTTCTTATAAAATCACCACAATCACATTTTTAATTTAATTAAGGTTGAATGTCGATGGTGACCACTAGTATTGAAAATAATAAAATAAGTATTGCAATGAACCTTCACGATAATCATTTTTCCGTGAAATTACTTTTAGAAGTGCCAACAAGTTTCTTGACGACTCCTCTAAGAAGGACCAACATTCCGAAAAGGAGGAATTGATATAAAATATTAATCCTTTAATAAACACTTATATACATAGTTTTCTAGAAACTTTTTCGTAATTAATACAGTTAGAATTACGCAAAAGTTTTGTTATAAAAGATTTCAGGACAATTTTCACACACGGCACGATACTAAGCTGTCCATGCTGGTCCCATACTAAGCTTTGGCTTGTGTTATGGAAACCAGATGGCTGATAAACATAGATAATTAACACCCAGACACAGAGCAAACATCTATGTTCATCACATAAATATTTTCCCTGGGTGGGAATCGAACCCACGACCTCTTACTTGGAAGGCAGGGTCACTACCAAGCCAACCGGTCAGTCAAGACGAAAGAAAATATGTAATTTCAAGGAAATTCGTGAAAATATACGGAACCAAAGTTCCCAGAGGGTTTTCTTAAAATTACTGCTTAGTTTTATTCAGAGAAAGGACTTTGATAGAACACTTTAGTTTCGCACTTCTGCAACCCACTTAAGACGAACCGCCTTTAGGTATTTTGACGATTTACTCGTCATTTGGACATTGTGTTCAAATGTATATGTTATTAACTGCTTATCTGGGTTAGCCAGGATAAAATATGGCCAATATTACGCGGTAGTGTTCTAGCTTTCAAATGCCGTAAGAATATTAAAAATCGGCCAAATAGTTTTTGAGTTATAAACAAACAAACAGAACATCAAATCTACTGCTAAATACTTGAAACTAATAAAAATGAAAATTCGTTTATTATGGACACAAAATTATAAAAAAATATACATTAGAGATTTATAGAACACACATTTTTAATCATTCCATGGTGTGCATTCCTTTGTGTTTTGCTATCATAATAATTTATTTAATAAAATATTTTAGCGTTCAATATTTTTGTCTGCTGATGTTTTCCATGTACTTACATTAATTTCTCTTTGCAAAAGTGTATCCAGAATCAATTCCCGTAACAGAATGTCGAATAAACTGCGTTTCCTTTATAAAAATGATATTAAACATCAAACATGTGTGTTCCTTGATCATTTCCCTTCAAAAGAAATCACATCATGGATTTTGTGTTATTTGCAAAACGTATTTCTGAGATATTAGGCTGTCTACACACCTGCGATCGCACAATGCTTGTCTTGTCATTGCAATGCCTTTATTTGGGGAATTAATTCGGTTGTTGAAATGTGTTTCATATCGTATTTCATTATATATTTTCTGCAGCATTTTCTGTTTGAAACGTTTTTATTATTATTATAAAGTAGGTGACGCGGGTGATTTCGATTGCCTTTAATTTTTTCTTAGCGGAAATTACCAATTCGACGCATAGGTTACTCTTCAAGCTTCAAACTAGTTATTTTAGTACATACAGCGTTTTTAAGGTTATTTATTAACTAGCTTTTCACCCGCGGCATCGCCCGCGCAGACAAAGAAAAACCCGCATAGTTCCCGTTCCCGTGGGATTTCCGGGATAAAACCTATCCTATGTTCTTTCTCGGGTATCAAAATATCTCTATACCAAATTTCATGAAAATTGGTTCAGTAGTTTAGGCGTGATTGAGTAACAGCAGACAGACAGAGTTACTTTCGCATTTATAATATTACTGTGGATAGTATGGATTTATTTTTCAGTATAAATAGACCGTGACCATATTAATTGTCGCCGACATCTGGTTGAATCATGAAAAAATAACTAGAAGGCTAGTCATTCAATCAAATAGCAAATTAAACCATTAGACCACAGATATTCATTGTCTAACAATATTACTTCATAAAGTCTATTCAGTATTAATAATTACAGACAAACGACAATAAATAGTAATTGATTGTAGCGTGTTGTAGTGAACATCAAACTGCATAATCTAGTTCTATTCTTGGCCTAAATAAAGTTAGGTGTGTAGATTCAACATCATTCGCTTGATTTGATTGAAGTTTTATAAATAGGTTATATAGGTTTTATACACGTCAACTATTTATATATTTTAGGCTATTTAAGGTATGAAAAAGTATAGAAATACATATTTCGCGTTGCTTTTACAAATTCATTGAATCGTAGGGTTCGTATGTTTTCACTAATTAGGATAACATTAGGTATATCAAAAACTACTTAGCCATAATACCCATCTACTTACACAGTAATTTACCTACCGAAACTAACAAGTCTAAACCTAAACACCTAAACACATTCATAAATCTTAACCACACGTTACGCCACATTAGCTCGATAATGGCGTCAAAAAATTCCAAAGTTTCCAGAAGTTTCCATTGTTACAGCTAACTGCTGGTTTTAAGAATAAACGTATAATAATTACGTTGGTCGCCATCAATCACCGCGCCATCTGTAGGCGGTGGGGAAAACAACGGGCAAGTGTATTTATAGACCAGGTTAGAAAAAATAAAGTGGAAAATTTATTTATGAAATTACATTATAAATAACAAAATTGTATACCCGTTAACAAATATCTTATTATACTGTTTTGTTTTATGATCATAAACGGAGTACTTAACTGAGTTTTTTTAATCCTTTCCTCTTGCCCTCCAGTTCTTTTCAAAAGTTGATTAGGTCTGTTTCTTAAGTTATATAAAAACAATAGATAAAAACAAAGATTCTGAAAACATGCCAACAATCAATTTATTCAGTCTCACAAGCATCTACATTCTCCATCATGAAGATTATAATATGACAATGTTATCTAATTCGATAATACAAACAAATATAAATAAAATATGGTGCATTGATTTTTAATCATAAAATTATATTTCAACTTTTATGTTTAAATATCTAATAATTTTAAGTAAATTATAAGAATAGTGATTGATAGATTTTGATATTGTCATAATAATTGATACTGTATGTTATGTAACCTAATTTTAATCTTCGTATGCTGCTAAGTCCATCAATTAATATGATTAACTAAACTAATTCAGTCCGTGTCTATAAATAAGAACTGAAAGGCAAACAACGTACTCAAAGGTAACTTTTGTTAGGCGTATTCGTATAATTGATTGTTCCCGTGAATTTTAAGCGTTCAATTATTTAGTCGTGTTATTCGTAAGCTCTATAAAACTTAATCTTTAGACAAAAATAGGCTATTTTATATGGTGTACCTTTATCCAGGTATTATTCCACAAATTAAAGAGTTAATTTACTAAAATAAAAAGCTAATAGTTAAGCGTTTTCAGGTTAATATCATCATCGTCATCAGTCCATATACTTTCCCACTGCTGGGGTGTCCCAGGGCCCTGCAGGGCCTCGTATGAGGGCAGGTTAATATAAAATTCTTTTACTCCGGAGTAAAATCATTTATACGTATTTTATTGAATCTAATAAACACTTACAGTCTATTGATACCTACATAAAATTATAAAATAAATATTGTAGCATCATACAAAAAAAATATATTAATTTTCTTATTAGTACTTACAATTTACGAAATTATCGTTTAAGAACTACACAATTTTAAGTTTTAATTTATTATTAAGAATTATAGTAGAGCCATTTTAATAGGCAACATTTGACAGTTCAACAAAATTCAAGAACGTAACCTAGTAACGACGACATAGAATATCATATTTCGTTTTGTTAGAACTGCACATTTGCTTGACTTTTTTCAATTACGACTACATATTTATAATAACAATGACCGATACAAGTAATTTTAAGATTTCATTTTACTGATAAACCATTTTAAACATAATAAACAATTTCTGAATTGAAGAACTGACGTCACTACAATTTTGTGTCAATAAACCTTTTTTCTTTTTAAATACCAGAGACGTTACTCTAAAAATCGAAATCTGACATCTAGAATCGAATGCATTGATTACTTGTGAATAAAAATTATCATAATCAATAAATTCGATTGACAAATGTTTCAAATCCGTATCGATTAATTCACTTTAATCGATGTTTTTAAGCAGGTTACCTCTCTTCGAAGATAAAATTGATAGACGTCAAATGTTGCCTATTAAATTGGCTCGACAATAGTCTCAGTATTAAAAAAATATAACAATAGCATAATGATTACGGCGTACGTTTTTAAATTCCCAAGCAGATCCAAAAATATAAGGGAATTTCTTAGAACAATTCTAAAATATTAATAAAATCCAAATGAAAGTTTTAATTGCGTTCAATATTAGGGTACATAATCGAGTCCGAATTAACTCAAGGGACGGCAGATGCGTGAAATTACTCAATTAAAAGTATTAAAGAAATTTCCATTTAGCCCTTTCTATTGCTAAGAAATGTTGGCTAAAATAATTATTAGTTACTTTCGCGTAGATTCGAAACATTGTAGAGTAAGGATTATTTCAACGTCTTTTGAAATATTGCTGTTTTCTCTATGCTTAGATAATAAACTAACAAACAATAAAACATTAAGAAATTAAATTATTTTTCCTGAAACAAAAAATTCATATTATTTGTGAATTGGAATTCTAATAATTCAAAGCCAGAAAATAATTCCTAATTTCAAAGTAAATCTTACTAGAAATTATAATTAAGTAGTTTCGCCATATAAAATCCAAAATGTCGCCCACATAACACAATTTATTTTATCTAGCTCATTTCTTTGCGAAGTTGTGTATTAAATTTTGAACTTATGTCTCACAAGTAATGTATTATGTACTAATAAGTTGGTAAAGTTATACCACAGATAATATTATTATTATACCATACCAGTAGTAATACCACAATATAGAGATATAACCAGTAGGGAATCAATGTTCGAACCGGTACAAGCAAGCGTGTTTACGAGAATCCTAAGCGGTATGCAGTAATAGTGTTGTGGGGGGATTTTTTGGCTGTCAGAAGAGTAGTGTCTTCCGAGTTCCAGAGGACAAAAAACACCGTATCCTCGTGTTATTTTAGGTACCTACCTATCTTATAACACGCCACTGTTTGCCCTTTGTCATAAAAATTCATCTATTAACAACAGAACAAAGATTGTATATTGAAAATTAAAAATGCACAGCTCGCGTGTAGCACACACACAAACCTAATTGTTATTTATTACAAACGTAAACGGAAGTTGGAATTATGGAACCGATGTGGCTGAAATTGGTTTATTTTTTATTAAAAACTGAAAGAAGTTATAATAACTAAAGAGGCATAAGGCATTTAAATTAGAAATATTGTTTACTAGCTGCGCTTCGCATGGCTCCGCTCCTGTTGGTCTTACCGTGATGATATGCCTATAGCCTCGATATATGGGCTATCTATAATCTAACACCGAAAGAATTATGCAAATCGGGCCAGTAGTTCCTGAGATTAGCGCGTTCAAACAAATTCTTCAGCTTTATAATATTAGTATATAGATTACTTGTTTCCTGCTCAAAATTAGTAACCCATAGTCATAGGTATATTTACCAAAAAATTATAGATAGATATACGTCATTGTCGAATAACTTCAACTTGCACATACCTAACTGCATGCAAATGCATGTGTTATATTGCATGCATATTTATAAACTTTGTATCAATCAAGGAAAGCTACATTAGTAAATAATTAGAGTAATGTAAATATTGTAATTAAACACCTTTAACCTTTTTTTTTAAAGTGGGGAAATCTTCCTAAGATACCCACGGCCCCCGGGGAAGGAGCCGTGGGTTATGTCGGATTCTTACCGACTAAAACCCCACTGTGTTCCGTCGAGCCGCTTTAATGATGGGGCCGCGGGTATTGGTTAGAATTCTTCCGTGACAAACACCTTTAACCTATAACCTAAAATGTACTAATTCTGCAACTAAAACATGGCAGCTAAATTATGACAAAATGATAAAACTCTCATGTTTTGATTTCTGAAATTTAATAAGGGGCTTATCCATTCTTATTACTCGTCGTAATTTCTATGAAATTTTAGCAACAAAAGCTTAACTATTTCACCCAGACGAACTACTTCCTACTTATAACACTCGTAGTTAATTTAACGTAGATTCGAGACTACTTTAACTACTTGACTCTAAATAAAAAATCCACTTACTATTTAACAAATTTTAATGATATTAAAGGTTCAGGAACATGAATATCGAATGCAATACAAGGTGAATGGGATACAAATAATTAGGGGGTTAATGTTGGTTCGTAAACGGAGCACTTATGTGAAGAGCCTGCAGCGGCCGAGCCTTAAAATGTAGGAAGCGCGTACACTGAACGTTGCAGTTGTAGGGAAATTAGTAGAAATAATCCATACTAATATTATAAATGCGAAAGTAACTCTGTCTGTCTGTTTGTTACTCAATCACGCCTTAACTACTGAACCAATTTGCATGAAATTTGGTATAGAGATATTTTGATACCCGAGAAAGGACATAGGCTACTTTTTACCCCGGGAAATAGGATAGGTTTTATCCCGGAAATCCCAAGGGAATCGGAACTATGCGGGTTTTTCTTTGACTGCGCGGGCGAAGCTGCGGGTGGAAAGCTAGTATATAATAATATAATGAATAATTGAAATGTTTTTGTTTGTATTTGGTGTTAACAAAAATGTTATAACTTGTGTGATGTGTATAGATTTACATCTTTTATCATTCATAGTGGATAACGTCAGCAGAAAAAGAACATGCTTTTATGCTTTACTAGCTGCGCTTCGCGGCTTTTCCCGCGTGGCTTCGCTCCTGTTGGTTTAAGCGTAATGATATATAGCCTTCCTCGATAAATGAGCTATCTAACACTGAAAGAATTTTTCAAATCGGACCAGTAGTTCCTGAGATTAGCGCGTTCAAACAAACAAACAAACTCTTCAGCTTTATAACATGAAGTAGGTATAGATGACGCACGTAGCACACGCTCCATTTGATTAAAAAAAATTATTCACTTATATCATTGAACAAGCTGATTTTGTCAATTATAATGAAGAGCAGAAGACCATCTCAGTGTCTGTCCATCCTATAATTACAAGCACTTGAGCTTGCACGGTTGTTATCCATTGGAGAGGCAATCACCAGGTCTTATGGCGTATTCACAGATAGGTACGAGCACAGTACGAGTATCAATGCAAAATATCGCTTCATTCATTGCTTTAAATTCCTTGTTGTTTGGAAGTGCCGCAGCCTGCGTAATTATGAATGACAAATTAAATTAGTATTATATTGGAATAAACACTTTAAACTTTTTTTTTTAATTGTACTTTGCATTGCTGGCACATACAAAGCATGTTTGACTTCAATAAAATAAAATAAAATTCAATTTCAATCAGCTTCTATTTAAAGTTTTAGGTGGTCTGTAACATGTATACCTAATAACTATCACGTACCTTCTGTTTTTTTATGAATTTTTGCTAAGGTTATCTGCGTTAGCATGTACATGTTAATAGACATTGGCATCTGTAGATTTATTGTGGATAGTCCCTTTGTTATTATTACATGTTATTACTAATGATAAGCTTTGCAATTATGTACCTATTATCAATCTACCCCGAGTTAACAATTAATGACGTTTATGTTGTAGGTACGTTTCATAGGATACTCCTTTACCTCCATATCACAAATCCTTATTTGACAACTTTGAAATTACGTCTTAACAACAAGGTATAGCAGGCAATATTAGAATGTGTTGAATTTAATATCACACAATTAAGCAGGAACTATGCAATAATGCTATATCTGAGGACGATGTTAATGTACACGAGATTTTAGGCCATATATCAAAGGACTAAGGTTTCCTTTACCATGCAAGAATAGGTCTACTAGGAGATGTAGGTAATGATATCCCAGACTTGTTAAAAAAGCTTAACGTAGTGATATCAAAGTACAAATTACGTTTCTCAAAAGAAAATAATGCACACTAATATTATGTATAGTGTATACCTACCTAAGTATGACTTAATTTCTGCGTCGTTATTAAGCCCAATCCAACAATTTGAATAGAATCTTTATTACAAAATTAAACACTACATAAAACTTACGATAAAGCAACCGCAATATTCGAGTTTTCAGCTTTAGATTTATACTGATTAAGATTGGAGCTAAAATAAATAATAAATATCCATCCAAAATTCGGAAAACAAACTGTATTCTCTACAGCATTATAGCAACATTAACCTCGCTAAAATTCATATTTTATGCAGTGGCAACATATTTATGCGAAACTCCTAACCTCAAAAGTACATTTAAAATGTAGGAGTAACGCGAACTTTACGAGGACTGTAATCGTTCGTAATCATGATAAACCCGACAGTAAAAACATTTTTACGTTCAGCCATATTTAATATTTGTACTTCGTAATATTTAATTGTTTTCCTTATAACTTTAGGTCAAAGTTATTCCGCCCACTTGCATGATTATTTTTTTGTGATCGATCATTTTCCATTTTGAATAATGTACATAAATAATTAGAGTAAATGTTAGGAAATGTTATTTTAATCACTTTAATGTGAAATACCATCTATGAAAATGAAAATAATGATAATTAATAATATGTACTTAAAATCTATTTCATTCATTGATGAAAAGATCGAAGAAGAAAAGATGCTACGAACACAGACCTTGATACATGTCTGTGGCTACGAACTATCATAGTTCGTAGCATCTTTTTATTTTCGATAGAGGTTCATAAAGAACCTCTATCGCTTTTGGGATTGAGAGGCAGTTAATAATGGATCAAAAGACAATTGAGTGAACACATAAATTATACAATAAAGGCGTTAATTAAACCTTAGGAGCATACAAAGGATATTGTAACAATGACTTTCATTACAATTCTATATTGAAGAAGCCAAAGGTAACCCATCAACCCGTTGACTGCGCCTTCGCTTACTTTACCTACAAATCATTTACTACTGTTTGTCCAGTCAGAAGTACCTACTATCCACTGAATCCTGCCTTCTAAATTTTGTTACTAGATATTTTATTCGGAAAATTTCCATTCTAATTTCCCTACAAACACAATATACGACTGTGTTATTGTACCTACTGCTAAAATAATAACCAAGTTAATCTTGTACTTTATGTCCTTACTTTGAACATCAATGACAAATATATTTCAACACACTCCACGTTTGACGAAAATTACCATACCAAAGACCGTAATTAAACTTGCCAACTTTAAATGTAGCATTTCCTCATAAAACGTCAAAGGAACAATAAACTCCCCTCCCCTGTACAAAGAAGTTGCCAGTTGTCAAAACAATTACCATTAATTCGGGCAAAATGAAATCCTTTGAGACACTCACTACGGGAGATGACAAATCCGATAATGTTTTGATAAGGCTTTTAAGATATTTTAGGCGCCAATAAATCTGTCAGAAACTTTGACCGATCTGACATCGTTGAGAGCTGAATGACTATTTAATTATTCCATTAGAAAGAGATGGAAATTAAATGTAAAAGCTTTTGAAAGTGTTACTCATTTTATTGTTCAAGTTAGAACTAAAAGAATTTGTGTATAAAATAATAACAAATCAATAAACTATTCTTTTATCGTAGAAGTAGACAGAGTGAATTAAAATATGTACTTCTGAAGCTCTGAAGTAATAATTATAAATAAAAATAGTCGAATTTACTGCATTCATTTATTTTCATAGCTAAAGGAAATTAGAAATCTTATAGGTTATCTAGTATTAGAAATTTTCTTATTGGTTGCTTCAAGAAAATAATCTTTACAACCTTAGCCATACATAAAACCTATTATAAAAACAGAACGAATATAATATTATTAAAAAATTACGCTATATAGTAACAACTAACAAGACATTAAACCGTATTTTATTTACCCTTCCACATAGCCAAGCACATAGCGATACCTTTCGCTCGAGACTTCAAACACTGGTTGCCATAGCAACCGATATAATAACAAGAATATAACCTCTTTAGTGTCTGAATAAAATGTCCAAAAATAAGAAAGGTATAATGTGGGAAGACAGAGAAGTGCTATTTGATTTGCCGTTTGAGTATGTACATATGTTTTTTTACCTTATATTGAAATATCTGTTCCCCATTTTATAAAAGAGCTACCTACTCACGACAGTTAGGTATACTTACTCCAGTAGGTATAACTGGGATGAAAAATATAAAAAGTTGAATTTAAATATAAATAGTAATTTTTCTCTTTAAAGTATTGTTGTAGAAATAGATACATGTTTATTGTTTTAATTAAATTATTAATTACATCTACCTACTGATTTAATACTCTATGGTAATTAATTTTAATAATTAGGTAATATATTTTTGTTTCGAACGTTTTATTTTAATCACTTGCCTCACAATAGGTAAATCCTTACTAATATTATAAATGCGAAAGTAACTTTGTCTGTCTGTTACTCAATCACGCCTAAACTACTGAACCAATTTGCATGAAATTTGGTATGGAGATATTTTGATACCCGAGAAAGGACATAGGCTACCTTTTATTGCGAAATATGTACCACGGGCGAAGCCGGGGCGGACCACTAGTGTGAAATAAAAGTGAAAATTAAAAAAAAATACTCATTTCTTGCCAGTTCGTCTCTACATTAATTCCAAACTTTCTTTAATATTACCAAATTAAACCTATATTTAAACAAACTCTCTTTAAAAAAATAGTTCAATTTCTCAGATACCTAAAACTGCGTTCCGGCGAAAAGATTTTCGACAGAATCGAACCCATAGAAGATACAAAAGGAAACTGCGGGGTTAAAGGTCGAATGGTGGTAACTAACCTGAGGGTAATATGGCATTCTTTGTCGTCACCTAGGATTAATCTATGTGAGTATTAACAGAAAAACTATATTGGAAATTTTGACAAAAGTTTTTTTTTCTTTTAGCGAAGATAATAAAAGTGCTAGGTAATAAAAGTTTAACATTCGGATCAATAATATTATATATTACTGAATATAAATAGTATCTACCTATTCATTTACATAATTGCAAAAATGTGTTTTCTCTCAATAATTTTATATTATTAAATCAATATAAAACGTTTTCTTCGTCGTAGCGTAGTCTTCTGTCTTATATTATAGTCAATATCCTGCTCATCAATGCATTATTATAATAATATGAAGTACCCATATTATATACATTTTTTTAAGAATATAAAAAATGAAGTATATTACTTACGCTGTGTTAGTTAAATGACGTGTTTTTTCACCGTAAAATAGATGTAACCTAGATGAACTAACTCCATTGTTTTCTTTGAAACAATAATTCCTAAGACTAGCTTCTTCACGTCTTAATTCTTACAAAGAAACAAATTCTACAGCTTCTCAATATTTAGTATACATGTCTCCAATATCGAAGTATCCCCATGCCCCACTAGTATACAGTATTCATGCTATGATTGCCCCACGGGATTACGGGGGATTGAACTAATTTCACATCCCATGTAATTGTCTCTTCATAATTAATTCATAGAGATTATTAATTTCATGTATGAATAAGATTACTGTTTGCACAAGTATATTATTATTAGTCTGTGCTGTTTGAAACTAGTTTATAGCCGTGCGTTGCTCGGTTCTCCTTGACTCTATTGATTTATGTACTGCGTAATAAATTATATATTAAAGTAATTTACTTAGTTAATTAAAAACTGATTGCCCACAATTGTACAGATGTTTAAAAATTTATAATAAAGAGAAACAATATCCTTCTTCATAAGCTTGTTTAAAAAGTTTGTAAGTTTATCCATCACTACAAGAGCATGCGAAGATATATTAGACAACAATAATTAACAAAAACAATTATGTAATAAGAAAGTTGTAGCATATATACGTTCGTTAATTTAGTCCAGATATCCAAGTTTATATTTTAGAAATTATTATTCCAAAAACCTTAAATAACGCACTCAAAGTCGCTTTAGCTAATGCTATACCATTCTTGGAAATATTCCTTGCCTATGAAACGGCCTTAGGCGTTTATAAATGAATCCCCAAAGGCACAAACATTCGGTATAATTTCAGTAATTTGATCCGAATAGATGTCATGTGAGTCAAAACCGATTTATGTGATATGGGCTTACCGGGCTTACGATATGCAACGGTAAAATAGGGTTCTTCTCTAATTTTGAAAGGTAATATTTTATTCTCTTGTTTTTTTTTCATGATGAAATAGGTACCTAACTTCGCTAACAACAATCGATGAATATATTTAAGAAATGAAAAAATTGAAAACGGGGTATCAATTTAACGAATATATGCATCATCCACCTTAGAAAGAACCTGAGAAAATAGTTATATGATATAGGTAATATTGTGAAAAAAGAGAGCTTTTATTTTTTAGTATCATGCGCTGCCGCACTTTTTATCACATACTTTAATACCACAACCTATTGCTTATTCTTTGAAAGTAATGTTTAAGTTCTGATATATATTTTATAGACTGTCATACAGTGCTAAGTATAGTACTTTAGACTAAATTATAGTACCTAAATCTAAAGAAAATGGAATAAAGGATACTTCCAAAATATTTCTTCAACAAAATTAACCCCAGTAAAAGTAAAATGAATATTTTCTTCTTCCAGCAATAGGTTTCAACTGCTTCATAACAACCAGTACTAAAACTGTAACCTCTGGTCTCCGAGGCAGTACACAGGCGCTGCACGTTCAAGCGGGGTTCAAGAGGAACAGATATGAGTTTGTTTTCACCAATTTGTCGCCGAACTGCGTCCGCCATTACACCACTGTGACTGCTGTTCATAAGTTAGAGGTTTTTCTTTATGCCTTCTACCTAATAATGTTGAAAATTCAAACATTTTAAAAGTTAATTTATGATTACAAATACCTAGTCTTCTTTTGGAAGTCATCTAGGATCTCATTTTTAGTCGCTTCAGATAGATTGACAAGACTATTTCAATTCATATGAATTTTTAAAAAATTAAAATGGTCCTTGTTAAAATTAAGACTCATTAATAGATGTTTGTTACGCTAGTTGTTTTCCTAACTTCAGAGCTTATGCGGGGTCAAGGCTGTACAGGGACTTAAAACTACGAAGCGCTATAATTCATAACAAACAATTACGCATTCTACCCTTAGAAAAGGTAGGTTTTTAACCATAAATTATACCTAACTAAAAACTATACTATGATCGTTTAGTAAATTAATAAAAAAAATATATTTCCCTCCAAAATAAATGTCATAATTGGATACACGTACTTGCATTTTTTAACGATGAATAATCTAGATAAGTAATCATTTAATTTCAGATATGCCTAAGTGAGTCTGGAATTTGGAATTTATCAAGTGAATCAGGCAATTTGGGTACAATGGTGGTAAGCAATGTTCGGATAGTGTGGTACGCGGATATCAATGAAGCTTTTAATGTTTCTATGCCGTACATAACTATTGACAGTGTAAGTTTTTTCATCTTTTTTGAATAGAATTTTGTTGGTCTAACTATTACTAAACCAAAAACCTTCTAACTTCTGATCTTGAAAACTTTTAACCGACATATTTAAGTCGTTCCAGATACATGTTAATGTAAATAAATAGATTTGAAAATTGCAATATATTATGATAAATGAATACAATTAGAGCAGCGGTGGCTCAGTGGTGAGACCTCGGACTTCGAATCGATAAGTCCGGGGTTCGAGACCAGGCGAGCGCGCAGGAAATAAATTGATTTTTCAATTTATCTGCGCATGTTGTAACATCACCACTGCTCGAACGGTGAAGGAAAACATCGTGAGGAAACCGACATGTCGAAGAATCAAAAGTTCGACGACATGTGTCATCCGCCAACCCGCACTTGGCCAGCGTGGTGGATTATGGCCTGTACCCTCATAGGAGGCCCGTGTCCCAGCAGTGGGAACGTATATGGGCTGATGATGATGATGATGATGATGATGATGAATACAATTTTTTTTTATATACTATATCCTCAAAACTAGTTACCTACATAGATTTGTTTAAATTTTTTTTATTAATTTAAAAGAAGATAATTTAGTAGCTTCATTAAACGCAGACCAATTAAAATAACATCATAAAACATTTTTAGATTTCAATCCGTGATTCAAAGTTCGGCGATGCCTTAGTTATCCATGTGCGTCCTACATCTGGTGGTTATGTACTCGGCTTCAGAGCAGATCCTAAGGAACGACTGCCAGCTCTTCTATCAGAACTGCAGGCTTTACATCAAGCGTATAGTGAAAAGCCGGTCATTGGTGTTGAAATGAATTGGAATCATGAGGTATTTTTACGCATTTCATTGAATTAAGAAGAGTAACCAACCGACACTTTTCTTGAATAAATGTAATATTCAAATTTGAAATTACGTTACGATACTATTTTACTGCATTTTTGGGAACATCCATTATAAAATATAAAGTATATTATGTCAATTTTAACAAAAATTATTAGGTACGCATGTCTAGAATTTTTTTTAACTGATATTTCTATAAATGTTTTTGATCTGCAAAAAATATTCCATGTTTCCAATATGGACAATAACCCAATAAACCGAGTAAAATCGGCCATAGTTTAAAATTCAACCTGTTTTCTAACAATTCCCACTTGGGTTACGTTCCACTTCACATAACACGATGTAGGTAACGTACATTCGAAATGCATTGAAGGTAATACGAAAACAAAAATATCATCGCGATAGTGAAAACATAAAAATATGTACGAGAAAACTATCTACTGCATAATATGTTTATTTATATTTTATACTTATATATTATAATAAAACTGTAGAAAACTTGTCTGTTTACCAGATTTTCCGTAAAATTACTGAACAGATTTTGACGAAACTTTTTTGTTATAGGTACTCCTCGGCAGTATATTTTTGAGAATTTAATTTGAATTCGATTTTGCGCGAACGATGTCGCGGGCACGGCTACACTCACTATAGTCATACATTTTTTATCTGTTTTAAGGAGCCACGACCCTTGAATGAAGATATTGACGAATTGGAAGAAATAGGAGAACCGCGTGGAGAAATGGGACCAACTCTCTATCTAGCTTCACATTTAGCTCAGAACAATGAAGATTCCAGTGTTCAACCAGTGTATAGTCCTTATTTGGGGCTTGCTATCGAACCATTGAAAGAAGGAATTACTTTGAAAAGCTTATTTGAAGTTCAAACTACCACATGAATACTAAAATTATTATATTAATGAGAATAAACTGTAGACTAAATAAGTTTATTTTGTTTATTCGTCTTCTTATGACCCTACCTAATCTCCATAATATTATATAATACATAGGTACAATGTGGGTACAATCAATATTTCATGATACCGCATAGAATAAGTTCTCTTTTACTGGAGAAAATAAGAAAACCTGATTCCTTGATCATGATAAAAGTAAGCAAAAAGTCGAAATTCGAAAAGTATTACTTTTTACCAATGTTTAATTTGGTTTAAACCGTAATGAATAAACAATTATCTTGCAGTATTCGCACCAAGTTCGCACGTATTAGCTTGCCATGTAAAAAATTTAAATGTCAGAATCAGTAGTTATTTTAAGTAAGTATGTAATGTCAATGTAAACTTCAAACGTCACTACACAATTCACAAATCCCTACGATCTACATTCTACAATATGTTCAGCTTGCAAGTTTAAACTTGAAAATAAACAAGTTATTGTTTATTTTGTGGTTTTACAATCTGGAACAGCATTAAATAATACATTTATCTTGATATGTTGCTTAATTATAACAAGATTTGCATGTACAATACGTCCAAAATCTTATAAATTTTTGAGAATAGTGTTGTGTTGACTTTTGTGTATAAGATACAAATTAATCGCTTTGCCAATATGAATAAAGAAAATAATAGGAGTGCTGCTGGATTGGTAAGTATATTATTTATTGTTTCACAAACTTACACAGAGGTCATAATTTACTGGTCATAAAATACTGGAATGTTAAAAACGAAACAGAAACTAAGATTAGATCATATCTACTGACTAGACTAGACTAGACTTTGTTACTATTCATCTATTTTGTCCAAGGAAAGCCTTTATACTCAAAAAATTTAAATTTTCAGAGACGCTCAGCCATCGCTGAAAGGTTAAGACTCAGAGAAGAATGGCTTGCTTTAAAGGGTGTGGATGATAACAATAAGCAAAATAAATTCTTGACCAAGAAACCAATGAATGTGCGGACAAATAAACAACCTCATACAAGTAAAGTAAGTAATAATTTTAGTTGAGATTCTTCTTGTGTATATTATTTCATACTTTTCCTTACAAAATGCTAGTTAATGAGCTATTGTAAATAGCCTAATATCTTCATTTTTATTGACCATATTAAATCTTGAATATCAAATCACTAGCTTTCCACACGCGGCTTCGCCCGCGTTTTCAAAGAAAAACCCGCATAGTTCCCGTTCCCGTGGGATTTCTGGGATAAAACCTATCCTATGTGTTATTCTGATGTATAAGCTATATTGTGGTAAAGTTTCATTCAAATCCATTCAGTAGTTTTTACGTGAAAGAGTAACAAACATCCATACATCCATACTTACAAACTTTCGCCTTTAGTAGTAGGATCACACACAATCATGTTAAGTTTAAAATTAAAACTTTTTGTTTTTGAAACTGAATACAATAATAAAATTACAATCAGTCTCAATAAATCCTACATACTCGACACAATCACCTAAAATCTAAAATTTTCATCAACATTATCATCTCAACATTTATTTCAGTTGCCATCAAAACCCCTGAAATATACGAACACAATAACGAGTGAAGCGCTACGCGGTGTGGTTGCGTACGTCGATGTGGGGGCGGAGTCTCGAGCGCTATCGCTAAGGGCTGCTCTAATGGCGCTCGGCGCGTCTGTGGTGCCGGCATGGAGCCCCCTTGTTACGCATCTTATTTGGACACAGGGTGAGATAGCTGTTTAATTTATGAACTTGACAGAGACTTAAAAATAATGATGATTTTTTTTTTGCTAAGTTATCCAATTTTTTGATAAATGTTTTAAAATAAATTAAAAATTCCCATACTTTAAATTTTGAAATAGGGATGTAACGATACCGATACCGATACCGATATATCGGCCGATATAATCGGCAAGCCGATATATCGGTATCGCCGATTATAAAACAACCGATACCGATATCAAACAATTCAAAAAACCGCGCCCAAATAACGATGCGGGAGGCCGCCCGCGCGTGCGCACTTTGTTTCCTGAAAAAACTCTACCAAAAGTAAACTTTTATTAGGTACTGATTGTATGTGTATAACTTAAAGTTTAACTGACTTTGTAAAATAATAATACTTAAATAAATGGTTTACTTTTTTTTGATTCGGCATTGTTATTTAAAAGAATACGATTTACAGTTGAGTCTCTGTTAAATGTTAGTAACTTTTATGCATAATTCACTATTTATTTTTCTGCCAAGCCATCAATATCGGTATCGGTATCGGTATCGCCGATATTTTATTACAAATATCGGTATCGGTATCGTATCGGCAAAATCATGTATCGTTACATCCCTATTTTGAACACTATGAATACAAGATGTCGAATATTGTTCAGAAGCTATTTAAAGAAAAAAATTAAAATAATGCTTATGAGCTATAATTAAAAATTTGTATAAAAATGATAAATAACTAGATAAAGTACATTTTTGTTTCTTGTCTTGTTTGCTTGCATCTAGGACTCCTTTATAAAATAAAAAATAATACAACAATTTATCTTATAACACACCCTCTTTGCTCACACATTGTACGCATAATATAACAAATAACTTAGTCAATGATATTTTATGTATAGATACGTTATATACTCACAATATATCCAAAAAAAATGCTTCATATGCAGTGTCAGGCACACACAAATACAATTTTCATTTTACTTAATTTATTACATTGACAGACTGTATAAGAGAGATGGCTCTAATAAAATGATATAAATAAAAAGGACAAAGATAGTTTGTCACTTCCGCGCAGGTGTAAGCAAAAGTCATAAGAATTCACCAATTAAATATAAATAAACAAATAGTTGCCATGGTAATTGGCATAGATAAACGACACAGAAGGTTCAATGTTATATATGTTAGGTTTCCTGCACAAGTAAATAAATGTGACAATTTCATTTACTATTTTATGATTATTATGATGTCGTATTAAAATGATAAAAAAAAAAATAAAAAACTTTTTTGGAGATATAACTGTATTAAGTATTTATTACTAGCTGTGGTGTTCGTTTAAGTCATCATCATTTCACCCGATAATCACCCACTGCTGAGCATACTGCATATAGTCCTCCTTATAGAACTCCATAAGGACCGATCTTACGCTATTCGTTTCAAGGCAGTTCCCGAAACCCGTACAAGGTCATCACTCCAACTTGTAAGATAATTATAATAATAGTGGTGCCTAGATGAAAAAAAAAGGATGAAATAAAAGAAAGGAATTAGTATAAGCCTTTTTTTATCTAAAACACAAATAAAATTTATGTTCAATAGCTATTTACAGAAAAGCAAATAGCCTTTTTCGTCAGTAGCGATAATCTTTTCTTCAATGTATATTCAACATCATTTTTGCAAACAAACATTTTTGCCATCACGATTTCATTGTATGTAATAAATAGATATATTTGTTAATTATATGCACTGTGTGGATTTAAATATAAAATTAATCAAGTATTTACCCAAATCGAAATTAATAAACTAACCGTTCTATTTTCAATAATCGTATCTACATGATAATCTTTGAACACAGTGTACGCTAGCTTTGTCACACTAGTGATTGAAGCAATGTTTTATCCCTTTCATTATTTCAATACACGTGTCAAGCAAGTGTCATTAATAAAGAATTGTAAATTGTTATTCTTACTCTTAAACTGTAATAATTTAATATATTTTGCTGTGATATGATATTCCTTTATCTTTCTTTATTTTTTTGCACGAATACGTGCACTTTCTGAACACACAGGAAGGCATTTTCGACAACTTTAATGTACCTATAGGCACATGCGCTCACTGGGACCGGTGACAATCTGACTGATTGCATTGGTCTCAAATAGGACCAATTCACGGAATCAGTTTTGGTGCGTTGATGACGTATCTACCTCTTGTTTCTATATATAATATCATTGAACTTAGTACAATAATTTTACTTATTATCATCTCATATGTGATATCTCTCTTCTATATCTTACTAGATTTCCTCCCCCGGCTTCGCCCGCGTTTTCAAGGAAAAACCCGCATAGTTCCCGTTCCCGTGGGATTTCCGGGATAAAACCTATCCTATGTGTTAATCCAAGCTACCCTCTATATGTGTGCTAAATTTCATTGTAATCGGTTCAGTAGTATTTGCGTGAAAGAGTAACAAACATCCATACATCCATACTTACAAACTTTCTCCTTTATAATATTAAATGCCCTTATTTCAGGTGGTTGTCGCAAGGTCCGTGCACGGGGCAGAGCCCTAGCCTGCCAGCTCGTTTCCCCACTATGGGTGGAGGCCTGCGCGGCGGAGGCCCGGCGCTTACCTGAAAGATTGTTCCCTGCACCCACTAGGCCTTCGGACTTACCATCGCCGGCTACATTACGGCAATTATTGGTTAGTAGTTTTTAAGTTGGCAAATGAAAAACTTATGATTATTATAATTTTATTAAAAATTATCTCTATATATTTTTTTTTATTAATATTTTATCTCCGCTACTTCGTTGCGTGTGAGTAGACTACATGGCGTTGTGGAGATGATATACATATTTGAATATACATAAATATACCTATTTTTTGTTGCTTTGAATATTTTATAATCAACACACAGATGAACTTTGTTGTTGAAGTAAATGATATAACAAACAAATCGGGTTAAAAATCCATTAAAAAGTATATTTTTAAATTATTTACACACTTCTACGCATTAATTTTCCAGAAAAAAGCCGAACATGACAACATACCATTGGCAGATCTTCTCTCAGATAGTAGAGATAGTGACGAAGGAAGACCCGCACGATTAAGGATATCTAGTGAAACTGAAAATAGTCTTGAAATTCGCAAAAAGCCAAACAAGCCCAAAGACAAGTCTTTCGATAAGTCGACGGATAGGTCGCGAGATAAATCGACGGATCAATCGCACGATAAGTCCACGGATCAATCGCACGATAAATCGACGGATGGATCGCATGATAAATCCACGGATCAGTCGCACGATAAGACCAACGCATCTATTGAATCTCCAAATGAAACGGCTAGTATGTATTATTTATTTATGTTATTCAGTACAAATTATTATAATGTTCAAGTGTGTTTGTTTTTCGTTCACGTCGCAACGGAGCGATTCTATGATATAATTTTTCTGTATTTTTTCTTTGACTACTCTTGACGACAGACGAAGCTACGTACACGGCCTTTTTTATATTTCTTTTATGATGTATCATAAAGTTAAAAAACTTTTTAAAATTTTAATTGTTGTTTAGGATAAAAATCATAAAAATGAACTCATTAAAATGATAACAAAAACCCACAGATCGCGTAAACACAGCGCCCCGTAGAGCCCTCCCTGTCACACCCACCTCCCCGCCACGGACTAAATCTAGAAGGAAATTGTTCACCCACAAGGAAGCTGAACTGATCACTGATGATGATGATAAAGGTATTTTTAAAGTGAAACTTTTATTACATCGTCTCAAACTTTTTGGTCTGTGTAGCGCATGTCGCGTGACGGTCGGCTGCCGGGTAGGTTTAGGTTTTAGGTAAGTTTCACTTTTACCGTGGTTTCATAAAACCACACAACATTTTTTTAAAACATATATCATCTTGTAAGTGGAGTGAAATATTATAGCAAACAAAAAATCTACTTCTTGAGTTGTTATGTACCTAACTAAGCTACTCAA
Source organism: Colias eurytheme (assembly GCF_061535395.1). Lineage (NCBI taxonomy): Eukaryota > Metazoa > Arthropoda > Insecta > Lepidoptera > Pieridae > Colias > Colias eurytheme. The sequence goes on along the minus strand of NC_142999.1, from coordinate 1,266,936 downwards.
TATTGAAGTAGTTTTATTGGATAATTTGAATAACATATAACTAATATTCTCGCTTATTCTACATCACACAATATTAAAGTACAAAATTTCAATAAAACATTTTTTTTTTCAACTTCCAACAGAAACCCCAGCACCCGCTAGACCGAAAGCGATGCAACTTACGCAGCGAGGTAGGCAGGAACTCGCGCGCGCTGAGAGAATCGCAAGGAAGCTGGTGACGTCATTCAGCAAACAGACACAGATACAGACACACAGACAAGTGCGGACACACAAATTTGTGCCGAGGATTGTGAGTGTTGAAGTTAAATATTAATTTTGCTAGCTGTGACCCGCGGTTTTACGCAGAGCTCCGCTCCTGTTGGTCTTAGCGTGATGATATATAGCCTTCCTCGTTAAATGGGCTATCTAACACCAAAATCATTTTTCAAATCGGACCAGTAGTTCCTGAGATTAGAATGTTCAAACAAACGAACTCTTTATTTTCTTCCCTACCATTGAAATATATGTTAATATGTTAATTGTGCATTAACATTTAAAAAGGCGAAAAGCTATTTATTTATTACTATCAGCATGGACAATGTTTAATTATTTCTAAAAAGTAGGGATGAAACGATACCGATACCGATATATCGGCCGATATAATCGGCAAGCCGATATATCGGTATCGCCGATTATAAAACAACCGATACCGATATCAAACAATTCAAAAAACCGCGCCCAATGAACGATGCGGGAGGCCGCCCGCGCGTGCGCACTTTGTTTTTTGAAAAAACTCTACCAATAGTAAACTTTTATTAGGAACTGATTGTATGTGTATAACTTAAAGTTTAACTGACTTTGCAAAATAATAAAACTAAAATAAATGGTTTTCTTGTTTTTTGATTTGGCATTGTTACTGTGGGACTAGGTCGATTTGTGTAATAATGTCCTATAATAATATTTATTGTTATTTAAAAGAATACGATTTACAGTTGAGTCTCTGTTTAATGTTGGTAACTTTTATGCATAATTCACTATTTATTTTTCTACCAAGCCATCGATATCGGTATCGGTATCGGTATCGCCAATATTTGATTACAAATGTCGGTATCGGTATCGTATCGGCAAAATCATGTATCGTTACATCCCTACTAAAAAGTTTAACTATGTTCATTGTCTACCAAAACAATATTATGTTAAACTACATACCAAAGTTTAAATATGTTCATTAGTTGTCACTATACGTTATAATTTACAGCTTATAAACATTGAGATGATATTACTACGTTTGGAGAAGACACCAAGAACAAAATCTGTGCGCCATTTTTTGCTCTAACTAAGTTTTAAAAATTATTATCTAGTTAGGTACTTACCGATGAAAAGTTATGTTAGTCACTTTTCCGTATTATTTGTGCAATATTGTAACACACACGAAGGCATATTTGATGCGTTTCACTTTAAAACAAATAAAAAATGAGCGTGCAGTTAAGCCATATGGCTTATGTTGAGCGGAACATAAGTGATGTAGGCGGTGTCGTCTCCATATGTATTATGTATATCTCAATGCTTATAAATGTTTGATAACATAATAATTCGAAATTTCAGGTACTAACAGGCATGTCGAAATCCGAAAGGCACGAAGCTTGCAATGCCCTAAGAAAACTCAACGCGAAAATACAATCAAAAGTGAACAGAAAAACTACCCATGTATTACTTGGTTCTTGTAAAGAAGCTGTTGAAAATAACCAAGATGTATCTATGTGTAATCAATGTAATAAACCAGAGGATATATTGGAAAAAATGTTTTCAAATATAAACGTTTTGGTCGACGATCATTGTAATAATGTATGTAATAAAATAAATGTGCCGACTGGAACTAAAGTGGTTTGCAAGAATATAAGTGGTGTTAGTGTGTTGTGTAATAGTGATTTAGTTATTAATAATGTGAGTGCGAATAATGGAGAAGGGAACAGTGTTATGTGTAGCGCTGATGCTGTTAATACTAAACCAAGGTAATTATGTTTATTTTTTATTTATTTTTGTCTAGTGGTTAGCGTATGAGTTTTTCAATTGGATTAATACAAGATTCTTCCATTTAATCTATAAAAGTATGTGGTCCCATTCTGCATGGATGTGAAAATTAACTTTTTTTCGATATTGTTATACAAATTCTCCATTCCATTCAAATAGCACACAAATTTCATGTCATACGCAGACAACGCGCATGTGAAACTAAGCACAAAGATTTGTAAAAAAAAAATGTTGTGTGGTTTTATGAAACCACGGTAAAAGTGAAACTTAGGCAGTGAAACTTAAAAATTATCGTATTTGTACGATAATGACTCCGAACACTGCTTTATACCTACTCGGCAGCCGACCGTCACGCGACATGCGCTACACAGACCAAAAAGTTTGAGACGATGTAATAAAAGTTTCACTTTAAAAAAAATGTTTTATCTGTTTTTGAGTGAAAATTTTCGTTCGGAGTGAGTTTCTAAAGTGTAGGGGTAATAAGAGTTGCTTCTATAAGAAATATTTCTTTTTTTACCTAAATGTTGGCAAGGTTTGGTCGCTTGATGGTAAGCGACTAACACCGCCCATAACAATTGCAAATAATTTGGAAAATCCAAAAGTGCACGCCTCATAATTTTTTTTTAATAAATATTTATTAATTATTATTTTTGTTTATTTAATAACAATTAAACCACATCGAATCAGACCCTGAAAAATGAAAGGGTTCTATTCCTGAGCATACTCAAGCGTAAGAGAAAAAAAAAGACTTGATTAGTAAAGTATTTCGGTCGCTATCGTGTTAACAAGAAAAAGGATCCGCACATACAGACACACGGACGTCCAAGACAGAACTTTTTTAAACTGTTTTTTAACTAGTTTAAATAACAAAAATGACATCAAAAATATCATGAACGTTAAAAATAGTGTTTTTTCTTAATATGTGTGTGTATGTATTATCTTACAAGTGCAATGTATGATACATAAAGACAGTTTGAAAAATCAGATGTTTTGCGCGAAGTGACAGTAGTTAGTACCCACCTCAACGCTTCGCTTATGAGGCGTGCAATTTACCTTTTGTCTCATGATAATATAATTATGACGTCGTATATGTAATTTATTCACTTTATATAGAACTAGCGGTCCGCCCCGGCTTCGCCCGTGGTAGGTACATATTGCGCAATAAAAAGTAGCCTATGTCCTTTCTCGGGTATCAAAATATCTCCATACCAAATTTCATGCAAATTGGTTCAGTAGTTTAGGCGTGATTGAGTAACAGACAGACAGAGTTACTTTCGCATTTATAATATTATATAGTATGGATTTTCTATTATCTTCAGGACGGTAAACGCACTGTTAGGCGCGGCGCGTGGTTGCAGAGTGTTGTATGGACAGTGGGCGCTCGATTCAGCTAAAGAGGGGAGATTGTTACCGCACTTTGGTTATGAAGTGCCACATTTGTTGAAGATTGCACAGGTTTGTTCAGTTGTTGTTAAAATCATTAAAATGGAAGATTACTTTTCGGTATTTGTATATGTTGCTTTTGCATTGAAATTAAGATATTTTAACTTCATCACAATAAATATTTACTAAGTATCAGTATTACCTACCTACTTCTTAAAATTGTATATCTTTATTCTTATTAATCTTCCAGAAAGCCCGCGTAGAACGTTCAGCATTAGGTCGGATGCGTTCAGAATACGCGTACGACGTATTTAGCGGCATAAAAGTACGCGTACAACCGAACGCGTTTCAAAAACCCGCCATAATTCAACTTTTAACACTCTGTGGCGCGATAATACAAGATGGCGGCTGTGACGTCACGATAGGAATGGCGGAGGGCGAAGTCAGCTCGAAATGGGTTTTCGATAGTGTTGCCGCGGGCAGAATGAGGACAACTCGACGATATTTAAATAAAAATATTCCGACCGAGGTTGTTAATTTGACACAAGAAAGCGTTTAGAGTTTGACAGTTGTTTTTTTTCAAACCCGCCATTTTGTTGTCGTTCGTTTTGACATGTACATCATTCAATATGGCCGCTGTTATGTCAACGCTAAAAAATATTTCTGTTTACATGTAAACTGTAAAGTAATTTAAATTATGGATCTGATTATTTATATTGTACAACGATAATGAACTTTATTTATTTTGTTTTAGAAGTTTGTTTTCACGGTATATTTTTTGTTACTTTAGTAAGTGATCTCTTTTACAATCAATCTTTCTTGTATCCACTACTTACTGCACTTCCTTTTCAATTTCTTTGTAATAATTTTTGGAGCAAACTGTAACAATCTAGAGATACTGTTTATAGTAATTTATCTATCATATACTAATATTATAAATGCGAAAGTTTGTGAGGATGTGTGTGTGTGTTTGTTACTCTTTCACGCAAATACTACTGAAGCGATTACAATGAAATTAAGCACACATATAGAGGGTTACTTGGATTAGCACATAGGATAGGTTTTATCCCGGAAATCCCACGGGAACGGGAACTATGCGGCTTTTCTTTGAAAACGCGGGCGAAGCCGCGGACCGAAAGCTAGTCTATCATATTCATTTAATAATAAAGGTAATGTGTTTTTAATTTTCATATTATAAATAGATACTTATATATTATGTTATACTTATTGTGCATGCACCTTAGTAACCAATTTGTAATAAATAATGAAATGAAACATATACATTGTTTTTACAATGTATATTTTAATTTGTTTGAAAGAAGTGTTGTATAGCTTCAATAGAAATGTTATGTCGAACAGAGCATTATCATTTCAATGAATTGTACCAAAATTACCAAATTATTTTTGTATGCATTTTTGTATAAAATTCTACAATAAATATTTATGAATAATTTTTGTTTTATTACTTAATTCCTTTGAACCATTTGGATGGCTATATTTATTAATAACTAGCGGTCCGCCCCGGCTTCGCCCGTGGTACATGTTTACGTTTTCTCTACATAAGAACCATCCTCGTACTTCAAGGAATATAATAAAAAAAGAATTATCGAAATCGGTTCAGCCGTTCTCGAGTTATGCGCTTACCAACACATTTTGCGATTCATTTTTATATATATAAGAATAACATGGAATATTATACTAATCTTGAGGCGAAATTTTGTAATAATAAGCCATAGTTCTTCGAAATTCGAATACGTGTTTACTTTGATTTACTACTAACTATTGCCGTACGGTAATCTTTACTAATATTATAAAGCTGAAGAGTTTGATTGTTTGCGCTAATCTCAGGAACTACTGGTCCGATTTGAGAAATTCCTTCGGTGTTTGATAGCCTTATTATCCGGAGCCACGCGGGTGAAACCGCGAGGCTTCTCCGCTTCAGCCTATTAGCCTGTGTTCAAATATAAATGCACGACCTTAGAATACATATATATACGGATTTAATTTAAACCGTTCCGTTTCCTGTTTGTTGTGTACTTAAAATACTTATACAGGGTGTCCCACTATTGGTATACTAAACGCGAAGGAACTTGTAGTTTTGCATACACTGATCACGAAAAAAATACTTAAACAACAAAATTACGTCAAAAATGTTTTGTTAAATTTTTCCTGAAAATCCATGTTTTCTTCTCTAGCTTCGCGCAGCCGGCATATACCGCTTCGCTAATATGAGCATTTTGTCTATGAAAACATAATCCTAAATTCCTAAACGATAGATCACGTGCTGGTGGCAAAGTTGGGCGGGTTGCTTGTTATGGGTGTACACATAGAGTTTTTAGAATTATTCATCTTTTTGAAAAAAAATGCGTCTGGAATTTTATAAGTATTTTTTACGAACTCAGCGTATGCAAAACTATAACCTACTTTGAGCTTAGTATACCAACTTGATACCAACAGTGGGACACCCTGTATAAACTCAGTTTAACAACAGGAAACGGAAAAAGAAAACAAAACAAGTGCTTGCAAAATGGCTGCCAGCCTGCCACTCGGCACATTTTTCACGTAGATTTCCACATCAGCTGCTTCTCATATATTTATTTTTAAATAACCTCTCGACAGTGGCAGGGTCTTAGATTCGGATAAATCTATCAGTAAAAGGGATTGGAACTGTGCATCTTTCCATGGAAACAGTACCTAGGTCTCCACTTTCTATCTTATTGTTTTTTTTAATCCAACTTAAAGTTTCAGGGGCTAAGATCGAACCTAAGCAATAATATTAAAAAAATAAGGAAATAATAAAAAATAATTTGGAAAATCCAAAAGTGCACGCCTCATAATTTTTTTTTAATAAATATTTATTAATTATTATTTTTGTTTATTTAATAACAATTAAACCACATCGAATCAGACCCTGAAAAATGAAAGGGTTCTATTCCTGAGCATACTCAAGCGTAAGAGAAAAAAAAAGACTCGATTAGTAAAGTATTTCGGTCGCTATCGTGTTAACAAGAAAAAGGATCCGCACATACAGACACACGGACGTCCAAGACAGAACTTTTTTAAACTGTTTTTTAACTAGTTTAAATAACAAAAATGACATCAAAAATATCATGAACGTTAAAAATAGTGTTTTTTCTTAATATGAGTGTGTATGTATTATCTTACAAGTGCAATGTATGATACATAAAGACATTTTAAGTTTGAAAAATCAGATGTTTTGCGCGAAGTGACAGTAGTACTTGTATACGTAGTATATTATTATTAGTCTGTGGTAGTACCCACCTCAACGCTTCGCTTATGAGACGTGCAATAGATACGAGTATTTTCCTGAAAACAATAATGGAAGCCTGGAAGAGATCACTCTTTAGTCTTTAGTGATAAGGCCGCCCTCTGTGCTAGTTTAGCTATAAGTTTTAGTTTTAAGTAATTTGTATAACTAGCATAGTAAAGTGTTATAAATAAATAAATAATGCATTTCAAGTAAAATGTTCCAAGTGTCACTAGATGGCGTGCAGTGTCCCTTTATAAAGCCGTTACAGAGAAAGGACCTTAGGAAAGGACAGATCACAGAATATAATGTATTAATATTAAACACATCATTTCACTTATCAATGTGATAGAAGAAAGTTTATATTTCGTACGTATATAACTACTTTATCGATTTTGAAAAAAACTTGCACTAGTAGATACGCATCACTGAGGCTATTTCCTCTTGAGCCACCGCATATAATTCCATTGCGTAGTTTTAAAGATACATACGTAAAGACAGACAGCGGTGTAGGTAATCATAATCTATACATATAATAAAATCGTAGGAAAGTCAAAACTGTACATTGAATATTTTTTTAAAAGAATACATAATCCATGATCTATAATCGATATAGAAGCCAAAAATATAGTTTTTAGAATTTTTGTCTGTTTGTCTGTTTGTCGGTTTGTCTGTTTGTCTGTATGTTTGTCCAGGCTAATCTCAGAAAGTACTGCACGGATTTACTTCAAATTTTGCATGAATATTACTAACAGGTCGGGTCAGGCTGTTATATACATATTATCATGCTATCACCTTCGGGGGAGGAGCTGTGAACCTTTATTTTTCTTACGTATTCCGTGTACTACGACAGCGTACAATATAAAGACTCATGTTTAAATGTTGTTTTTGAGTAAGCCATGCTATTGTCTACCTTTACACTATAAAAACTACATCATTTAAGTAATTTTGGCAGAGAAACAGTATAATGAATCTTAGTAGTATAAAGACAAATTTAAAACAGCGCCATCTATGAGATTTCATTAAAATTAAATCAATTTACATAATATTAACGCTCCTTGGAAATTCATAATTTAAATATTATGATGTTGGTGAGTTTGTTTTTTTTTTAAAGTTAAATAAATAATTCATATCTTCCCAGAGTAAATTTCAGGTGCGCTTATATTTCATGTGAATATACTAAATTTTTATAAGTGAGGGTAGATGTTTATTATTTGATGTTAGTTACAGTTATATAGGTAATAGACGTAGTATTTGTATTCTCTTTGGGTAATAGTAGATAACAGTGATTGTGTTCATTGGTTACATTTTTAAAAATCTTCGGCTTTTTTTTAATTTTCGCCTTCTTGCGTTCCCACAAAAGGTAAGTTGTAGCTTTTATATTTATTGTTTATTATAATTATATAGTTAGACTCATGTTTTTAAGTTATGACAAAATAAGAAAATGATGAAATTTTATTTTTATCATGTATAACTTTTACAAGACTATATTATACGCCCAAAGAAGGTCACTTTAGTTCTTGATAAAACTTTATTTGTTAGTAGCTTTTTATTAAAATTAGGTACACTTATCTTTTGATTTTTTTTTATTTACAGATTCAATGTTCATAAAAATTGACGATTTGCGTGAGGATGTAGTGGAAATTAGTAACCTTGCGCGTGGTCAATCATCAATCATCAATCATCAATACTTACATTGGGTAATAGTAGATAACAGTGATTGTGTTCATTGGTTACATTTTTAAAAATCTTCGGCTTTTTTTTAATTTTCGCCTTCTTGCGTTCCCACAAAAGGTAAGTTGTAGCTTTTATATTTATTGTTTATTATAATTATATAGTTAGACTCATGTTTTTAAGTTATGACAAAATAAGAAAATGATGAAATTTTATTTTTATCATGTATAACTTTTACAAGACTATATTATACGCCCAAAGAAGGTCACTTTAGTTCTTGATAAAACTTTATTTGTTAGTAGCTTTTTATTAAAATTAGGTACACTTATCTTTTGATTTTTTTTTATTTACAGATTCAATGTTCATAAAAATTGACGATTTGCGTGAGGATGTAGTGGAAATTAGTAACCTTGCGCGTGGTCAATCATCAATCATCAATCATCAATACTTACATATAATAAAATTCTAGAAAAGTGATGTCTGTACAATGAAAATATGTAAAAAAAAATAGCAGGGGTTATTATTAAATTGATCTCAAACCCAAAACTGTAGTTATAGTTTTTTTGTCTGTTTGTCTGTATGTTTGTGCACGCTAATCTCAGAAACGGCTTATCCGATTTAGATGCGGTTTTCACTAATATATTGTGGTAATCTTCATTTAACATTAAGTGTTTATTTCATGTTAATCGGTTTGTAAATAAAAAAGTTATGACCATTTAAGTATTCACGGCGAACATTTGAAAAGGCATTCTATTGTACACTATACAGTGTACGATAAAACGTAAGTTATCTGTTATACGCTACAGTAATTATTCCTGTAAGCTGAGGTAGTAGGGGGGGAAGGGGTCAAATTAGAATTATGCTTACTTCTAGGTAAATTTTATACATAAAATGTCCTTTAAATTATGTCGTATTATATTTTTAACCCCTTTTAACCATTTTTAACCATCAAAAAGATGGGTGATAAGTGTTTGACCGCTATGTTTGTCTGTTTGTGCCACCGTAGCTCGCTAACAGGTAATACGAATTAGATGCGTGTTAGGCAGCATATTTTCCGACGCTGGTTCTTAGATAAAGTGTATCAAAATCGGTTCATCCATTTATTATACCTTAGTTATATTTTTATCCAATTCGGTTTATCCATTTATTAGATTACAGCGGTGAAAGTGGGAATGAACAATAATCGAATGTGGTCAAATAATATACTCAAGCGGCATATCAAAATATAAAAGAGCAACGTGTTTTATCGAAATCGGTTCATCCGTTTATTACATTTAGGGGTGACAGTGGTTAGATAAATAAACCAAATGGAGCATCAAACGACAGGATATGACGTGTACATATAGGTATAATTAGATAATATGGTTTACATCAAAATCGGTTCTGCCATTTACTAGGTGTGGAAAGAGAAGGGTTGAAAGTCTGTGAAAGAAGAGGGGGATATGGGAGCGAGAGGATAGCCACATCCTGGAAATTTTGAACTCTACTCAAAGCCACATAGGCCTGGCTCTTGGCAATTTTTTTTCCTAAAGATACCACTTCTTTTGCCACTGTGATCCATTACAATTTGTGCACGGTTACGGCCCAACTTAAAAGATGTCAAGGAGCAACAAACTTATAGATATCAATATGATGTAGGAATGTAATATGGAGGTAGAGGTAGGTCTCGCTCACTTGAAAATATCACATGAAAATAAGAAACCGAAGTTAAAAATTTAAAAATTAAAAAGAAAAACCCAACGCAACGAAGGAAAAGGAATAAATAATAATTTTACAAACTTCCCGACGATCTTTAAAATTAAGTACCATTATAAAAAAAATATATTTGTATATGATAATATGATAATGATGGTATGGCAGCCCCGATGACTTTGTTTTTTTATTTTTATAAATATTTAAAATGGTATTTATTTTTAAAGATCTTCGGGAAGTTTGTAAAATTAGTGAAACTTTTATTACATCGTCTCAAACTTTTTGGTCTGTGTAGCGCATGTCGCGTGACGGTCGGCTGCCGAGTAGGTATAAAGCAGTATCGGAGTCATTATCGTACAAATACGATAATTTTGTGCCTAAGTTTCACTTTTACCGTGGTTTCATAAAACCACACAACATTTTTTCCTTTTTCTATGCACTTTTCTTCGTTGCGTTGAGTTTTTTTTTTATTTAATTTTTATTGCACGGTCTAAACGGTTTAGTTACTACGGCGTGAGACAGGAAAGATCTGAGCGCTGAGACAAACGTCAAAACGCAAAGGAATAGAATCCGCTATCGATACTAATAATTATTGTCTTAAGGATAAGGATTTGTTCACCTTACCAACGACGACGACGACCACGAACAAAATTTTCATCCAGTCGTAATTTAACAAAATTGTGCAAAACACAATTAAAAATAAATTATTAAAATTTCCTGTCGTTCTGGTGATTGGAATTTTTATTTTTGAGATCAACGAATGAAAAAATAGATTTTTCGTAGAAACGGTTATATATATTGTCAAAAACATCCATACAAGGAAGGAATTTATTTTTATTTTTTAGCTCAGTTTAGTAATAAATTTTACTAACAGTTCGTTTAATTATTTAAGGTAGTACGTGTTTATTCAATAAAAGTTAAGTAGTAACTACCTACTATGCAGTCACTATTCCACGCGGACGAAGTCGCGGGCACAGCTAGTATGTACATATATAAAAAAATAATATGTAAGTAAGTACAATAATACATAATATTTCTTGAAATAAAACAAGCAAGCAATTTAAAATTTTTATCACTCAATTTACTAGAACGCTGTCAACAGCACATTGTTCTATATTAGTAACTTGTAAATGATAATGCTATTGTGTTGCATAATAACATCACTTGAATCCATACTAATATTATAAATGCGAAAGTAACTCTGTCTGTCTGTCTGTTACTCAATCACGCCTAAACTACTGAACCAATTTGCATGAAATTTGGTATGGAGATATTTTGATACCCGAGAAAGGACATAGGCTACCTTTTATTGCGAAATATGTACCACGGGCGAAGCCGGGGCGGACCTCTAGTTATTTATATATCTATTAAATTATAATTTGTGACGTGTTTTATTAGATTTGGTTCTATCATTGACATAAGTCTGAAATCTTGTAATTAATGTCTGGCGGTCATTTTAAAGTATGGTACATATTTCATAAGGTATATTGAAATAAACAAAAAATAATTTATATCACATTTAATACAATTTTTTTTTTCCAACCAACGGGAATCGAACCCATACCCTCTGGCGCAATTCACTTACCAATATACTTACGAATTGTTTTCGTTCCGTTGTTTTATTTATTTTTATAATTTATAAATAAACAACTATAGCTTCTTAGTACTTCCCCGATGACTGTCAACTGAATCATAAGAGCTTATCATAGTACCTACATAATCAAGTTTAATCTACGCGTTTTCATACGTAAACATTATTTCAATAAAAATTAATCGTGATCTTATTTCACATTTTTAACAAACTCAAAAGGAAAATATTAAATATTGTGAGTATGTATATGCCCTTATACTCATAGCAAAATGCAAGGTTATTTTATGTAACATACTTGTAATAAATACCTAGTGACAACAATTCATACAAAATTGGTTCGGTATAATTTTGAGAAAGGTTCATAATAATATATATATAATATATATAATTATATACCTATATTATTTATCTATACTATCTATACTAATATTATAAAGAGGAAAGGTTTACAAGTATGTATGTATGTATGGTTTTCACGCATAAACTACTGGACCGATTTTGATGAAATTTGGCACAGATAATCTTTAGATCCTGAGGAAGAACATAGGCGGTAGCGAAATACATATGTACCACGGGCCAAGCCGGGGCGGACGGCGCGGCGGACCGCTAGTATTTTATATGTTAATATTGTGGTTAATCGTAGAGGGAGAATGTACTAGAGATCACATCGGCGTATACCCGAACGAGATGGCGAATCCTTACGTCAATGTTGCCAACTATTACAAAAACTTTTTATCCGAAAAACTGGCAAAATATCTATAAATGTTTGGGTATTTTTTTGTAAGATAGGTTTATGAAGAAAAAGACAGATTTGAAAAGATTTTGTTATTTATTAACTTAACTAGCGACCCGCCCCGGCTTCGCACGGGTGCAATGCTGATACTAAATACACTACAGAAAAATTATGAACGTTGTATATAAAAACATAGCGGCCCGCTCCGGCTTCGCACGGGTATAAAATATATAGCCGGGCGGCTGGCCGGTACCGCGGCAAACGCTACGTCCCGCAATTTTTAAATCTATACTAATATTATAAAGAGGAAAGGTTTGTATGTATGTATGTATGTATGGTTTTCACGCATAAACTACTGGGCCGATTTTGATGAAATTTGGCACAACCTTTTATTGCGAAATATGTACCACGGGCGAAGCCGGGGCGGACCGCTAGTATATATATATATATTCACTGTTGTATTGTATTGGTTCTTTTTCCACACCACCTGTGAGGTAAGAACCTTAGGTGCGTTTTTTTTAAAGAGGTATCCCCAGTAGGCCTAGTCCTCCTTTTTGGCATGCATCAATATCTGGAATAAATCGGACATAAGGTAGTTTATATTATATCTTATTATATAATTATTATATATAATTATAATATCTATTTATATTATATAGAAAAAAATTTGGACTTTGTATGGAAATCTGTCAGCTGATTAGCGAAGTTTCCTTACAAAGTCCAATTTTTTTTTACAAATTCAGCAAAGTTGTAGAACAAAAGTTGTTCAGTTTCATGAGTAGAAGCTCCTGTCTAAATTTTTCAAATGTCTTACCTTTCACCTTGTATATCTATATCAAATGAACAATGTATTCAAGGTATTTAATTGGTTAAGTATTAATGCTGTATTGGTTAAAATCGCTTCGAAAAAGTATTAAAATAATACAGTTTATATATTTGGGGAAATTAAAGCATGTATTAGTTCAAACTTCAAAACTATGTTACAGGCTTTAGATTCCCCTCACAATTATAGTAGATTTGATTCCTTTTCCAACTTAAATAATTTTACAATTTTAAAAAATATAAGACCACACAGATGTACCTAAATAAGACAAAATATACTACTTATACAAATAACTCTAAACAGTTACAGTGCTCCCACGGTAACTCTTCAAAATATATTTTTTGGTCACGCTATAAAACCACGCTGTGGCAACATTTCCTATACGCCATTAAAGATATCACTTCGGCTGTTCTTTAACATTTGCTACGGTTTTAGTTATTGCGCGAGCACTATATAGTTTCACAACGGCGGCTCCTGCTCCTGGCCCCGTGATCGGCCACAAGCGCTGTCACCATGCGCTGGCACCGGCGTGATGAAATTATTACTATACTCTACTTCATTGTTTCAGAAATAAATGTATTCATTCATTAATTTATTGTTGTATATGAAATAATGATATACCTCAAAACTTGGTTCAGGGGCTTTCGACTGTTTGCTAGTACTAGGTAGCTCAATAATATCCTGTAAAGATAAAGTTTAACTTCGGTAAACCAGAAAATTCAAATAACATAAATGTACAAAATGTACCCAAATGAAATTATTACTAACTAGCTATGTCCCGCGGTTTCACCCGCATTGCTCCGCTCCTGTTGGTCTGTTGAGATAATATATAGCCTAAAGCCTTCCTCGATAAATGGGCTATCTAACACCGAAAGAAATTCTCAAATTGGACCAGTAGTTCCTGAGATTAGTGCGTTGAAACAAACAAACAAACTCTTCAGCTTTATAATATTAGTATAGATATATATTTCACCATAATTTTATAATATAATCAATTTACCTCAAGACTTGGTTCAGGGGTTTTCGCCTGTTCTCTTGTATTAGGTAGCTCAACAACATCCTGAAAAGATTAAGTTAGTTGAATCAGATAATACTAAGAACATCCATGTACAAAATAAAAGGTGTAAAAAACCGGTGACTAATCCAGGCTTCACACATTCATATGAGCCGTGTACATACACAACAACACCTCATAAACTTCCTCTCCACGGTATGTCGTGCAGTTCTAAAATAGTGCAGTGTTGTTGCTCGTGGGAAAGTGCAATGGAATTATTAATTTACCTTAAGACCTGGTCCATGGACTTTTGATTGTTGGGCAGTACTCAGTCGCTCAACAATAATATCCTAAAAAAATAAAATTTGATTTAGTATAAATAGAAAATATACCCCTATAAAAATAAATTAATAACTTGTTTTGTTTATTATGTAGACGTAGCAACAAAATCGGTCTATGAATATTTAAACTACAACATTTAAATCCAAACTAAATGCATCACAAAAATTACTCACTGTTGTAAAAAGTGTTGGAATTGCATTGGGCATCAAATAGGTTTTTTTTTTCGTTTTTCGAAAATAACGCGACTCAAAATGTATAGAACATATTCTGTGACTTTTTCCTGGTAACCAGTTCTTCCTTCCGGTAGCTCGAATCCATCTGTTTAATGTACTTGTTTCTTTTGGAAACCTAAAAAACATATTTAATATTAAAAAAACATTTCACGATTTTGGGGAAAATTTTACCCTGTACTGGTATCCCTAATGTTAATCACATGATTATACCATAAATTTGAAACTACGTAAAAACAAATGGCGTCCTGAACAACAAGAACACTTCGTAATTTAGTCGGATAACACAAAAAAATGTTTACGTCTATTTCGATGAAAATATTATATATTTGTAGATAATTTCACATTAGAGTTAATGAAAATGTATCAACTATATCCAGTTCTATAAAACAATATACTTCAAATAAGTTTACTTACGTGTGAAAGGTAATATTTGGTAATCTTCGTTCCGGCCGATTTTTACAACCAATCACACTACAACGCACCATATTTTCACTTAAAGTCGGATTAAAACAGATCACTGTCAACGTTTATTAAACTTTGAAGTCACTTAACAGCGAGAAAAAACAGAAAACTAGCAAAACAATGGACTGTAGCCGCTTGTTTGGGACAAACTGCCTTTGTCCCCAACAAAAGAAATCGCATAACATGAGAGAAACAAAAAACAATGTTTCTGTCTCGCTTGCTCTTAGCTTTATAGTCATAAGTGTATTTCTCTCACGCATTACTTGTCATTTTAGTGCCTCCTCTATGGTTCATTCTCACTCTACGTGGTTAATATATTGTTATGAAAAACCAAAACAAACATCTTTTTATTTTTTCAAATCGTGATAAACACAATAATTTTAAGAAATAAATTCTTTATTCTTTCGGCTGTAGATTGATTCTTATTTCTTAATTCTTACCTTCGTCTCCAAGTTCTCCAACCGCCATCATCAGCTCAGACCGATGGAATCATATCGTAACTTTAGGAACTTAGAAGCATACGAATTAGAAATAGATGAAAATAAATAAATATATGCACTTATTTCTCATAAAAATTTTATTATTTAGCTACAATTATTATTATATGTAGTTAGTACAGCAAAGAATAAAAATTACATAAGTAGTAAGTTTTAATTTGTGTCATAAAGAATAAAATTAAAAGTTAAACAATCATATCATTTTCTTAACATTAGCACGAAAGGTTGGGTCATCCCGATCATACAAAAAAGTATTTGAGCATTTTAAATAATTATTTCTAATCACACAATACTTATTAGATAGTTAGGTCCCTCAATTAGATCTCAAACGACGAAAACGACCCTAAAGACAACACATGCGCCATTGCCGCCAAGCGCGAGCGCCTATGTTCGCTGTGCGCAGCCTTGACACCGAACCAGCGAACCGGAGACACTTCACTTTTATCCTGTAAATGCTTATTAACATTTTATATGGAACAGTTCACTTAACTGGCCGTAGAAAAAGAAATGTTATGTTTTCACCTTTCTCCGTCTAGAAAACGATAATAAATTATACATGTGACAACTGTGTCGTTACATTTAAATTTTAAATATTTCTATTTGTATTGAATGAATTAGGATTATTTTTGACACATTATAGACTAGCCTTGAACTTGAAGCAGCCCTGGATAAATAAAAAAAGTAAAAAACCCTGTAAAATGGTAACTTTATTTTGGTAGAATTATTTTTAAAATGAATCGAGGTGTTTTCCTGTTTAAACATAAAAACATAAATAACCTAATAAAAAATCATCTTTTTGCAATATTATAAAGAACGTGGGTCTATTACCTTAAGTATCTAATAAATTATTTTTTCATCTAGGAGCAAAAAGTTTTGACATATTGTGACATTTCGCAACTCGCACTTTTCCAGAGAGGGAGTGGCCGATCCGGCCATTCGTACGAGTCCCGCTCTTCCTTCGCTCAAGTTGATGATTATGATGATGATCTGAAAAAATGTGATTATTATAGAAGTTACACAACCAAAAACTGGATACATAATACATGTTATATTTATATACTAAATTTCATCATGTATATTATATGCAGTCTCGTATGCAGTTGAATGAAAATGATTATAGATAATATACAATACCACGGACACGTAAACGATACATAGACGACAAACCACAGATTATTAATAGTTACATTTCAATTACCAAGAAGTTTGATATAATTACTAGCGAACCGATTACAGTGAAATTTAGCACACATATATATAGAAAGTAACTAGGATAGGTAATAGGTTTTATCCAGGAAATCCCACGGGAACAGGAACTGCGGGTTTTTCTTTGAAAACGCGGGCAAAGCCGAGGGCGGAAAGCTAGTTTAATATAACACAATTCTTAATAAATATTTAAATACATACATATAAGCATACATAATAAGAATTTGAAAAAGAAATGGAACACTGAGGGGTTCTTGCTTCGAACCCAGGTGGTCAGATAATATTATTCTGTGTTGATAAGAAACCAAACTCCTTTTAGTGTTTATCACACGTTTATCAACATATAAATAAACAAAATAAGAATCGTAACAATAAAATGAAAACAAAGTTGCACATAAAACAAAAAAAAAATATTTTGTATCTTCACTGTAAAAAATGAAATTATAGGTTTTACACAAATACATCTGATTAACACATTTAAATATCGTTTTATTATGTATAAGTATGTATTTACATTTTATAATTATTTATTTATGTACATATAATTGTACACAACATTTACTAAACTTTCTTCACTCTTAACACCAAATAAATTAATGTGTGCACTGAATTTTATCAAAACGCATGCAGCCGTTTCTTTATAATATGTAAGCTGTGTCGCTGCATGGTTCCATCCGCGGGTAAAAGAGAATTTCTATAACTTAAGTGTTATTCTGATACATAAGCTACATCACTGCTTATTATCATTAAGGGGATTACAAGAGCTAGCTGAAATTGAGTGACTCGCGCACACATTAACACAATCGACGACGGTTAGTGGTTAACAGGCCTCGGCCGGTAGTGTCGGTACACAGGCGGTTCACGCACACATGCGTACGTTTTTGGTTTGGGAATAAGAATTTGCGATTTACACGAAATCTATTGATTGGACTAAAAAAATAAAACGAAGTTTTTTTAGTATGTTGCTTGTAGAATTATTTGCCATAAAAACAGAATGATTGCATGTAGTTTAGTATGGTTTTTAAGTATCAAAAGATTTTTTTAGAGGTACCTTTGTGATTTTTTTCTATCGAGTAAAATAAGTTGTATTGTGTTTTCAGCACGATATCTAACTAGTATATATCCTGAAGAATATCATATATTTGTCTGAGATTTTTTACTACAGTTAATCATATACTTTACAGCATTATAAAACTCGAGTTTTGCCTCGTTTAGCTCTTCTAAGCCCCTTGTTCAGTTAATTTCCCAACAAATATGTAACAAACATCCATTTGCATTCTTGCCATTGCAAAATATACATATCTACCTAATCGATATTTTTATTTTTTAGTGCCCAATTACGCAACTGTCCAAAAATCAAACTATTTATGTACATAAAATATTATTTACGATTAATCTAGCTCTTTAATTTTGAAGGAATGAATGTAAAAAATAACTTTCCTGTAAAATAAAATAAGCATTTGATTGTGATTTTTATTTATTATTTATTACATTATTTAAAAAAAATGAAAAAAGCATATAATATACCTAAATACTTGGTATTCAAAAATCAAAACCTACGGAACCCTTAGTTTCGCGATCCCGACTCGCACATTTACCACGTCACATTGCATTGGTAGAAAATACATAAAACACACGCTTTTAGATTTGAATATCGTTTATGAATAATTGGGTCACATAATGGTTTCCTTAGTGGCAATAGGTATAATTAATTATACCTATTGTAGTGGCCGAATACCTAACTAAGTATGTAGTATGTTTTTAATTTTTAATTGAGTGCGTGAGTTCGTAAAGATTGTGTTTATTGTTTTGACTAAAAATTGAAATATTATTAGTAATGGTTGTATTATACATGGTAAATACTAAATATGTATGTAGTTGGCATAAAATAAAGTCCCTCCGTGCCATACGCAGTCAGCAGCCTGTCTTTATCTGTCCGTACTCCTTCTGTATGTAGATCATGATGTAGATATGCTTAGTATTCGGCTGTAGAGGTAATATTTTAATTTTTTAAATAGGTAGGTATGCCTAGATAGTAACTAGTAAGTAAGTATCGTTCTCGAGAAAGTTTTCATAAGAGCAAACAAAAAATAGAATCAATATTGCAAAAAAAAAGGTTTGTTCTAAAGCTAGTTTTAAGTTTATGGTTTATGTGAAATCCTGCAAAGATTGTCACATAACACATTGTATTGTCGAAATTAAGTAATATTAGATTGAAACTAGGGATGTAACGATACCGATACCGATATATCGGCCGATATAATCGGCAAGCCGATATATCGGTATCGCCGATTATAAAACAACCGATACCGATATCAAACAATTAAAAAAACCGCGCCCAATGAACGATGCGGGAGGCCGCCCGCGCGTGCGCACTTTGTTTTTTGAAAAAAAACTCTACCAATAGTAAACTTTTATTAGGAACTGATTGTATGTGTATAACTTAAAGTTTAACTGACTTTGCAAAATAATAATACTAAAATAAATGGTTTTCTTGTTTTTTGATTTGGCATTGTTATTTAAAAGAATACGATTTACAGTTGAGTCTCTGTTAACTGTTGGTAACTTTTATGCATAATTCACTATTTATTTTTCTACCAAGCCATCGATATCGGTATCGCCGATATTTAATTACAAATATCGGTATCGGTATCGTATCGGCAAAATCATGTATCGTTACATCCCTAATTGAAATTTATCCAATAATGTACCTACGTATTATTATGGCCTATGTTTCTTACATAATATTTTGACACCATGAATAGTTTCGCGACATTCCGGCTAAACTGTGGCAATTAAAAAAAACTTTTGTTTAAAATTAACATGGATAAAAAAGTTTATGAGTTAAAAGCCTGAATCGTAAACCATTTTATTTTCTTTTTTTCTGTGAAAATATCCATATTCCACATGTTTTAGTCTATAGTCTATACCTATACGGAGAAAACACCACGTTCTAAAGTAATCCATCTGTCATACTTGACACTAGCAAATAGACATCTTCTTGCCATGAAGAAAGAAAAAAAAAGCATCTGTCATAACTCATAATGCACATCTCACAAGTTCTTCACTTTTCCATCATAATAAAAATACAATTAGCATCGCCGAATACCGTTCCTGCTGTCATTTATTTAGTACATGTATAACTATAGAACCAGTTACTCGACCTTATAATATTACTGTTACATGATTTTCGCGTATTTACCGACAAGCCGACTAACCAGCGCATTGAACTTGGACAAAGAATAAAAAATGACAATTGCGCGCAATTTCAAAAAGGGAATGTCAAATATTGAAAAGAAAAACCGATGAAATATTTAAATACGTGAGTACAACAGCTTTTATCAAGATAGCCAGTGACAAAACGCAATCTAAAATCAACAACAATATCTAGGTACCTATATGCTATAGGTAAACGCCTTGAAAAGCAAGGAAATGTGAGTATTCAACGCACCTACATAAATAGACATTTTCCTTTGTTTAAGATTTTGAATCGTAACTGCCATTAGCAAAAAATATTTTAACAACAATGAATGCAGGTAGATTTAAAACAATGCATGTTTTTACAAATCTTGAAAACACCACGTGCTTGTGGAATAATTAAAAAATTGGTGAGCTTGTAACAATCTACACAATTGAAGGTTTAATTTTCAAAGAATTTTCAGAACAGCGTTGCGCGAACAATAACCATTCACTCATGCTTGCTTAAAAATGGAAAGATTGAACATCGCCGACAATTTATTAAGTTAAAATATGCATTACTCATAATGGCAGCGCAACAAGTTTCATAATACCGTTTTGGCGCCAAGATCGTCGATCTTTGGATAAGGTAGTTATGTAGGTACCGCAATTCGTGCTATGACAGCTGTAGTAATTTAAATCATAACGGTTGTACACTTCTTAGTCCGCGATGAATCATATTTCCGCCCGATTCAGGATGCCTTATGGCTTATACTCAGATATTACGATAATATATGTACACATTGCGACAATGAAGAAAGAATTTGCTAATTCCACCATTGAATACAAATTGGGGTAAAACTGTACATTATAGGGCGTGGAATTTGGGGGTAGTGGGGGGTGGAGAGAGGGGGGGTGGGTACTAGGAACTTCCCCTGTAAAGGGGGGGGCGCGAAAATTAATAGTTTTCGAGATATTTACAAATTAAGTTTTGGTCCGCCTAAAGCAAAGGGGGCGCAAAGTAAGGACTTAGAAAATTTTTGATCTAAAGTGAAAATTGTATAGGTATCATAAAATACATAATTTTTATTCAAAACGCTAAAATAAGCATGTTTTATAAAAAAAAAACTTTTTCTCCAAAATAAAAAATGGCCGAGATATTCGCCCTCAAAGATTGATGATAAAACCTAACCTAACCCTTTCCCTATCTCCTCATGTCTTTTTTATATTGTCTCAGACACTGCCTTAGCTCCGGCGCTACGGGAAGTGCAGCCCTTCCGCCCTTGCGTGACAAAGCACGGTCGCCCGTACTCCACTTCGCAGCTTCAGCTTTTTGGTCGCCTTCGGCGACCAGCCTCAGCCGCTCCGCTCCGCACGGCTCCCGAGCTTTGTCACGGCGGGCGAGGGCTGCTCTCCCTCCGCGCCTCCGGCTTTTTACATACACTCTAGGGGTAGGGCAGACAAGACCACGTGGAATTCGGGGTTGACAGCTTCGGTTCTGTGGCAAGTCTTATGATAATGCAATGCTTAGGCGCTGACTCCACGAGCGAGTGAATCGCGGCGATATTATCGTCGTGCCACGTATTTCTATACACTCTCTATGGAACCGTCTCCACACGGCGATATTATCGCCGCGATGCGACGAGTGGCAATGAGCGCGCGAAACGTCATTACATCGTCGCTAGCCCGCCGCGACCAGCAGCGGGCTAGCGACGAGCGCGCGGCGGGCCCGCTGTCAAACGCAGCGTCATTTCAGCGTTGCCTCTGGTCTTCTCGTAGTTCTCTTCAAGGAAACGTGGCGATACCGTTACGAGTCGCCGCGGAAACGCTGCGATTCCGTTACGACACGCGACGATACGCGGCGGAATTATCGCTCGTTCGTGGAGATTGTCCGACGATATAAGGGCAGACTCGTCGCGATTCTCTCGCTCGTGGAGTCAGCCCCTTATTTTAGCGTAACGTTTTTTAGCTAGATTCGGACTTTCGCAGCTTAATATTGAATACATAATATTCCATCATTGAAAAAATTTACATTTTACAATCCGTCATGTATCTTGGTAATTATCAAGTTTAGAGAAAAGTTGCCCCAACAAAACATGCTTTTATTAGCGTAATCTTTACGATAAAACAATAATAAATAGGTGTTATAATGATACCAACTCCATCAAAAATTTTCTAAGTCCTGCGCCCCCTTTGCTTTAGGTATTTTTTTCCAGTTCCACATTGATCTGAAGCAATTAATATTAATTATTACTTTACAATAATATTTTTCAATACTAGTAATATTGCATTAGCTCTTTGATTTGAAATATGACAGATTTAATGTAATAGACATTAGTATGACCTGTAGTTTTTTTTTGTTTGAGTGGGAATCGCCCTAAAGTCGCTTCTGGCACTCGCCGGCCGCTGCCGCGGGGCCGCTGCCGCGGGGCCGCTTCGCGGGCCGCTTCGCGGGGCTCCTATTTCTGTGTAGTTTTTTTTTAAAGAAACCTAACCTAACCTAACCTAACAGCTAACCTAACCTAAACTAGATTTTTTTTTGCGCGTCGACGGAGCCCCGCTTCGCGGGGCTCCTATTTCTGTGTAGTTTTTTTTTTAAGAAACCTAACCTAACCTAACCTAACGGCTAACCTAACCTAACTTGATTTTTTTTTGCGCGTCGACGGAGCCCCGCTTCGCGGGGCTCCTATTTCTGTGTAGTTTTTTTTTTAAGAAACCTAACCTAACCTAACCTAACGGCTAACCTAACCTAACTTGATTTTTTTTTGCGCGTCGACGGAGCCCCGCTTCGCGGGGCTCCTATTTCTGTGTAGTTTTTTTTTTAAGAAACCTAACCTAACCTAACCTAACGGCTAACCTAACCTAACTTGATTTTTTTTTGCGCGTCGACGGAGCCCCGCTTCGCGGGGCTCCTATTTCTGTGTAGTTTTTTTTTTAAGAAACCTAACCTAACCTAACCTAACGGCTAACCTAACCTAACTTGATTTTTTTTTGCGCGTCGACGGAGCCCCTATTTCTGTGTAGTTTTTTTTTAAGAAACCTAACCTAACCTAACCTAACCTAAAGGCTAACCTAACCTAAACCTAACCTAACGAATTGAGGGTGAATATCTCCGCCATTTTTGATTTTATAGAAAAGTTGTTCCTATAAAACATGCTTATATTAGCGTTATCTTTACGATAAAACAATAATAAATAGGTGTTAAAATGACATCTATTTTACAAAAACTATACTTAATAATAATTATTTTTAATGTTGTTGTTAAAAAATATACAAATATCATAAATAAAATTTAAATTATAATATTTTTTTTGTTAGATAGAAATGTTTTACCTGAAATGAAACGCGTTTGACAATCGCTGTAGGTCAATTTGACACTGTCATAACAGTAAGTTCGCGTTTCAAAGATAAAATGGAGTAAAATTTTCCGATTTTCAAAAATTCGTGACTCAAAAACAAAAAGTTTTCGCGCTGTGAAATTTCAGATTTAGGTTCCATAGGACAATAGCTAACCACAAAAAAAATTACGACTCTCAACTCCACGCCCTATAATGTACAGTTTAGCCCAAATTGGTCGTATTGTACTGTGTGCGTTGCGAATATTTTATTAACGAAACGCTTTGCTGCATTTCATCAAACAAAGGAATCAGCTGTTAAATCATTAAATTACATTCAACTTTTAGATCTAAATCGTGTCCTTCATTTCGGCAGTATGAGCTACATATATCGAGCTATATGTGATACAATTTACGATGGAAACCGGTCCGTGCCGTCTACTTCGATTCAGTCAACCTGAACCAAATTCACATAAAATGTTAAATGAATCGTTAAAACGAACTTTCCATCGACTATTTCGTTCTACCTTCTAATTTTGAATTTTCTTTTCGAACGGCGATAACTTCGTACTGGCCTAAATTATTGGAGTCGACAACACAAAGAGATGTTACCTGTGTCACAAAATGCCACGTGCAAACTTGATCTAGCACAACACTCGGGACCGCATGCAGGCCGGGATTGGTGCAATTTGATAAAGGCACAAACATTTACACCGAATCACGTCCTAAGCGTGGCCACCGCTGTGAACGACCGGCCGGGTAACGGGATCGCGCGCCTCGGATGCTGAGTAGCGGTCTTCGAAGGCCGGGCCCGCTTGGATAGGCCGGGACTGGTGCAATATCGCTCAACAGAATATAGCACCGGTCACCGCCCAGCCACACGGGCCTCGTACGAGCTGCTGGGTTTTCCTCGGTGATCGCGGTTTCGTGTGAACTGAGAGAACTCGCGCACGACCGAGTCGCGTTGTAAGCGCGCACTGCACTAGTTGCCCGCGCGGCGGTCGACGGCCGAGTGCGGCGGCGCGGGGAGAGAGTCGCGCGCGCAGCTGTCGCGCCACACCGCCTCCCCGCGCACCCCTAGCCCCGGCCCTTTATCGTTCTGGGAAGTGGTTCCTCTTCCCCACTGTTTTGTCCTTAAAAAATCTCCCCGACACGTGGGAAAATCGACGCGATACATTATTGGAACGAAAGTTGTAAACCTTGACATGTAGCCGACGTAGAGATGACGTGCGCTCGAGTGAGCTTTTCGTACGAATACGATGGTACCTCCGTGGTGATTACGTGAGGTCGCTCTCAATGAATCAATGACTTGACTCGATATGTATTCTAAACATAGCTAGTTTAGACTAATCAGATCTGATAATGCTAATGTATGTATGAATAGTTACAGAATAACAATTAATCTATTGATACGACTGTTAAATTGAAAACTTGTATAAAAAATTAGACAACGCGAACGATACGCATATAAATGTTGTGTTGACTATTTTCAGTAATTGGGTATCATTACAAGTTGTACATAGGTACCTATTGAATTAAATAAGAACTAACTTAAAAGTTTATAATATGTAGGTAAATAATAATAATAATAGATTCATCCCTCTTAATTAACCTTTAACGTACATGATACTAATAAGTTAAGACCAATAATTCTACTAATACATACGAAAAATTAAATATCTTACCACCTTATTAATAAAACAATCAGTTCAATTTTAAAAATCCACGG
This sequence comes from Colias eurytheme, assembly GCF_061535395.1. Lineage (NCBI taxonomy): Eukaryota > Metazoa > Arthropoda > Insecta > Lepidoptera > Pieridae > Colias > Colias eurytheme. The sequence continues at coordinate 1,241,787 of NC_142999.1, read as the reverse complement.
CTGGCAACACTGATGTTCGAAATTCGAACGAGCTTGGATGAATCTTCCATCCCGCCCGTTCCTACCTGCGGTCACAGACTATACACCTCAACAGACCCTCAATCATCTATAAAATACCACGTGACAAATTTTTATTTAATTTGACATTCAGTAGGTACTAGCATCTGCGATGATGGAATTTATGTCTGTATGCATTATCGAATAAATTATTCACAATAAATTATACAATTATGAACGGACGTTTTTATTATAACGTAATATTGAGAAAGTTGTGAATAACAGTTATTATTGCCTATTGCTATTAAAACACAGTTATCATATTGACCTATCGCAGCCTATACTTGTAGAGCGACAGATTGAGATTCCTCCATATTTTTTTATTTACAAATCTAGCCAGGGAGTCGATTCTTAAATAAATATAATATGATCTACCTACGTAAAATTTTAATTTGTTATATTAGGCCATTTTTCAGACAGTAACAGATTAATTCTAATTTAGTTGTAATTAAATGTAGCCTGGGTCGCTCTAATTTGTAAAAAAAAATAAGTGAAATAAATGATTTATTTATTTATAATTATAAATAACAACTTGAGTTAAATGCTAGGTAAATCATCGATTGATTTGTAAAGTAACATTACATAATATTATGCAAAATTATAAACGAAATTTTGACGTGAATTAATTTGTTTTTAATATACTTAACTACAAAAGTGGAATATAAAACGAATATTTCAGGTATTAAAAGATATGAGTTATTAAAGGGGGTAATAATATTTAGTTTATTATTGTACTTGATATAGCCCGCGGCTTCGCCTATATGGCTATAATTTTTAGTAATAACTTTTAAGTTATTGGTGACATTTATGTTGTCTTTCACCATATTCATTCATTTAATATTGTGTGACTGAACGTTCATAATGCAGGAGCGGCTGAACCAATTTGAATGCAACTTTGTAAACGCGGACTTTATATTAAACCTACCTTGTTATGTTATTATTTTAACACCATTTAAGTTTTTTTGTATATTTTTTTTATTTTAATAATACTAAGTAGTTAGTTATATATTTTTTATTCAAAAGAATAAAAAATTCGAGGCTTGATTCGAGCAAATCCAATTAATGCAAAATCCATTTGTATATAAACATGTCAGCTTAGCAGTTCCTGTGTGATCGAGTGACAAACATACGAAATTTGGTTTTATTGAGATGCATGTTCTTTGACGCGAAGCTATTACGCAATTTTTATTTGTATCAAATTCTTTGGATCAAACCAAAGGCGTAACCTTGAATCCTTAAAATACAATAGCTTAAACATATAGCATAACTTAGGTATAAGCTTTGTCTTAGCAAACTTAGACATTTATCATGTTTATAAATTATAGGATAGGTACTAGCGGTTCGCCCCGGCTTCGCCCGTAGTACATATTTCGCAATAAAAGATAGCCTATGTTCTTTCTCAGGGTCTAAAGATTATCTCTGCCAAATTTCATCAAAATCGGTCCAGTAATTTATGCGTGAAAACCATACATACATACATACAAACCTTTCCTCGTTATAATATTAGCACAGTAGGTATTACCATATTGTAATACTGTGATATTAGTATAGATAGATAACAAAGTGATAAATTTACTGAATATTTTAAAACTTTATTTAATATTTTCAACCCACTACTTTGACTGGCCGGTTGGCTTGGTTGGTAGTGACCCTGCCTTCCAAGCCACTGGTCGTGGGATCGATTCCCATCCGGGGCAAATATTTGTGTGATGAACATAGATGTTTGCTCTGTGTTTGCTCTGTCTTGGTGTTAATTATCATTATATGTATGTTTATCAGCCGTCTGGTTTCCATAACACAAGCGAAAGCTTAGTATGGGATCAGATCGTGCCATGTGTGAAAATTGTCCTGAAATATTAATTATATTAACCACCAAAAAGTAAGAAGTTAATTCGATGTTTTTTTTTGGTTTGATATCTCAGAACTTTCGATTCGGTGAACCAATTTTGATGATTCTTTTGTTTGAAAGCTGGTGCCTTCCGGTTGAACCCATTTAAATTTTGTGTAGGTCTGATAAATTGAAAGCGGTTTAAGTAGTTTTTATTCAAAAATAATTACATACCTACTGATTTTGTTACGAATCTACTAGACGGATTTAAAATATTTATTGCGTTAAATCCGTGCGATTAGGAAAAAACAGAATTAAATTATTAAATGAAAATGTTTTCTCATTGACCACTAGGTACATCTTTATCGAATGACTAGCTGTGCTCCGCGGTTTTACCCGCAGTGCTCAGCTCCTGTTGGTCTTAGCGTGATGATATATAGCCAATAACTTTCCTCGATAAATGGGCTATCTGACACCGAAATCATTTTTCAAATCGGACCAGTAGTTCCTGAGATTTAAAAATTTTGTATCGTGGGATAATCCGCACGAACACCGGAAAAGCGGCATGTTTATATAATACTAGCTGCACGCCCCGACTCCGCCCTGTTGGTTCTATCGTAATAATTGACTTATATCCTATCCACTAGGTAATACTTACAAAATACGAGAACATATTTGATATTATAATGTAGCCTGTATGTGTTTATTATGAGTACAATATATTACTGAGTATTACTTACTCACTGGCTAGCTCGATCCTTTGGCTTCACTTGGATGGTGTCGGGAAAAAAAGCCCATGTGCTTATCTATCTCTGTACCCAATATACAGGTAGGTACGATCAGCTGCTTTTGTGTGCAAGAGTTACAAACATTCATACACTCTTACCTTACCTCAGTTTATTAATAGGAAGAAGCCAGTAGGATTAGTAAAAGCACAGATAATATAATAGGTTGCCTGGCAGAGATTGCTGTGTAGCAATAAGGCCGACTTTTGTGCAAAATTTTTGTACCTCATTAATTTGTACCACGTTTCCTACATTGTTTTGTACAATGAAGTGTTATATAAATAAATAAATAATATACAAGTAGTAAAAGTATCAAAAGTCAGTTCCCACTCAATTTTTGCAAATTTTCACGATCCCATGTTATAAACTTTACTGATATCTGTTCAGCAGTTCTTGCGAAGCTATTCCATGCAATAAATCACCACAAGAAACCTGTTGCTCATTTTTTAAGTCGGTTAACCAAATCCAACTTATAAGCAATACAGCTTGCATATTTGAAGTTCAATCACCTCGCATACAAACTCGTTCCGACCGAAATCGATACGTTCGATTGTTTGTTCGTGCGTCACGTGTGAAATGATGTATCGTTTTTGATGTGATGTTGCGAAAAGATGTCCTACTTGTTTTTTATTGATATCTACCAATTTGCATGTTTGTTTGTCACACTAAAATGAATGCATACCTACCTATGCAAAAATAATCTGTTAACAAACAATAAAAAATATCATTTAATTATTATCTTTATCCTAAGGCATTGTTCTATTATCCCCGGTTAAATAAAAAAAAAAAACAAAATTGCCTATATTATTTCGAGTGAAACTATTCATGTTATCAGTCTTTTTTTTCTTCCCTCCTTCTAATCGGCCATAAATATTACCTGACCCCTTTTGGTAAAAAGTAAAGTAAAGTATAGGTACACTGAACATAAACTTTAAAATAATCAATAGAATTTAAGAGTTTACCCACCTTACTTCCAGGAAAAAAAACACGGAATAGAATTCATAATAATGACTAACTTTCTGCCCCTTCATAGAATGTGTCTTATCAGGATAAAATTTTTCGCAGTTCAAAATTTCATCAAAATTGTTTTAGCAGTTTACGCGCTAAAGCGCAACGGACATGAGGAACTCTTGAGCAAGTACATTCACTTATGTATTTTATTTTTTAATTTGAATAACATAACAATTCTAAAGCCCTTTACAAATTTTCACAAACTCGTCCAAAAGGGACATGTACAGTTCTTTCTTGGAAGTCACAAGGCCACAATAAGTGTTTTATTTTAAACTTTATTACAAACGAAAAAAGTTCAAAATGCAACAAACGATCCCTTTTGTATGGAAGTATCAAACCCGATTAGTAGCAAAAAGATGGTCGAAAATAGAGACACCACGGAATTTCGCATAGCTATAGAAAACATTTTTAATTTTATTCGTATATAGAGGAAAAGCTCCATACAATTAAGATAATTCCTATCACCTTTGTTCTTAACAAATTAAACATTCATTTAATATTTATGTTATTTTCTGTTTTGACGTTTCAGTAAAAGCTGGAATTTACAAGCTTTCGAAATTATAACCTACTAGCTTTCCGCCCGCGGCTTCACCCGCGTTTTCAAAGAAAAACCCGCATAGTTCCCGTTCCCGTGGGATTTGTGTTAATCCAAGTTACTGTGTGCTAAATTTCATTGTAATCGGTTCAGTAGTATTTGCGTAAAGAACAAACACACACACACACACACATCCTCACAAACTTTCGCATTTATAATAATAATATGTAGTAGTAGATAGGATAGGATATTTCCTACTTAATTATTCGATCTACAACTAGCATCAAATATATATATATTCTTTATGACTATAATAATACTAAGGGCCGATTTTTCAATGCTTGGATAAAACTTATTTGTCGAATAATGTATAAAACCACCATTTTAAAAACGTATTCTAATTGCCCGTAATTGACAGTTTACGTGACAGTTTAATATTATTGTGTAATACTTTATTGGACGGATAAGTTTTATCCAAGCATTGAAAAATCGGCCCTAATACTTATAACTTTTTGACCATAAAACAAAATAAATAAATTTATTTTAGGGTTGATGTACCACTAGTTGACCATTTAAGCGGTTTTATCTTTAGCTATATAATAAAAACGGGTTATTTGTTTTACGTTCAATGTTATTTTTGGGACACAGATAATTGAATAGTCACTGCAACTATTGTTCTTAGTATCAATTTGATAACCTTTAAAGGTTTTATGAAAACTACTCTGAAAGTTACTTCTGCTAAAAACACCATTACCTGACCACTGATCACCAATATCTGACCATCATTGCTCTAAAAGTTGACCATTTTCAAAATGGACAAAATGTCCTTCTTCGAACATTAGTTTTGTTTAATAAATAAAAAAAGGCTGTATTTAAATTGAAGTTTTTTTTATTAAATGTTATATTCTATCAATAAAAGGATCTCTACGCCAACTTCAGTCTCCAATGTAGGTAGATTGCATGACAGGCGCAACTTTTCTAGTTTCGTGGTCCATACATCTCATAAAGTCTATTGCAGAAATGTTAAATGGATAAATTCCACACTGCCATGCGTTAAAGATCTTCAGGTCTGTAGATAGGTTGATGAAATCAAACCACTTGGTCACGGAAATCAAGGGGACAACTCAAGGTTAATAATATTCTCGGTCCCGAAACCTGACCAACTAAGTTCGGTACAAAATCTTACGGTGTTCAGCTTTTGGAAATATGCAACATAAAGCTATGACTTAACTACGGCTTATATGGTTTGTTAAATTAGGTATAAGCACAAACCAAAGCAAGTCTTTCTTAGCAAAATATAAAGAACCAAGAGCTGACCATACTGGTCAACAATAGGCGAAAAGTTGTTTTCGTTGCTCCAAAAGATAACCAGGCCGCTAAAAATCATGAAAAACTGTTCATGCCAAAAATGAAGCCGAAAGTCTATAACAGAATGGTTTAACATTATGCCTATATCAAGAGATATAAAAAGTAATCGATTGCATTCAAGATTAATTTCGATTTTCCAATCAACTCCCGATAAAAATCTCTTAGTAAAAAATGTGATAACTTACGGGGCGCCACCTTCGTGTTGAAAAAATGTCAATATTTCTGACCAATGGCAGCAAGATTTGTTTTTTTTTTATAGATGATGTTGCTATACAGAAAAAAACAACAAACTATCATCTGGGGCTGCCGTATTTTCTTAATTGGCGCGTATATTTCAATTTCGGTCATGTATTGGCGCTTGGTCAGCTAGTGGTACACTGACCCTACAATATCTACCATACAATTTTATAATATGTTTTACTAACACAGGTACAATTTTACAATTCTGTCGAAAGTCAATTATTATTTATTACTTCCCGTACCTCAAGTTTTAAGAAATCCTAATCTATTCACAAAGCCAGACCGCTTGTCGCTTCACTTGCAAATTTTTTGCAAAACTTATTATAATATAAAACCTTTGTTAAATAAATTAAGTATTGAATTCAAGCTCCATTGTTCCGTTTAGCTATTGTAGTTTTTTTTGGGTTTACCTGAATTCAGTGAAAATTACCACGTCGTATATTTAGAAAATTAATTAGTTTGACTGCAGTTTTAGAGATTCAAAACTTCAATAAAACAGAAAAAATAGGCTTTTTAGGAAAAGGAAAGTAAAATTGGCGACTTTCTTAGTTATAACTTGAGGCAATCATATTGCGTACTGTATAATCCCATATTAAACTTTATTACACCTTGTCTTACTTATAAAATAATAATTGACCCATCCATACTGACAAACATAACTATATTTCTTTCTGATGGATTATACATTAATCGAGGAAGGTTCATCACGCTACGACCTGCAATAGGTAGGAATGGAGCACCAATGAAAAATGTTACATACATATTCCTTACTAGCTGCGCTCCGCGGTTTCACCCTCGTGGCTCCACTTAGCGTGATGATATAATATTGCCTTGATAAATGGACTATCTAACACGAAAATAATTTTTCAAATCGGACCAGTAGTTCCTGAGATTAGCGCGTTCAAACAAACAAACAATTAATTAGTACAGATATTGTATAGATGAATGCAGACAAAGTTGCATGGGTCAGTTAGTATTATAAAATAGTTTATACATCCGTTAGACCAAACATCCTGACGCGATTCAGCATTTTTGAGCATATCAGTTACGGTACCTAGTGATAATATTGGCGTGGGCCGCGGAGTATGCATTACTGTGAACTTAATGATTTCACCTTTATTATAATTAAACTAAATATTCCCCCTGGCTTTGCGTGTGTACAACGATTGATAGTCAATCAGGTTATAAACTAATGCGCTAAATTTTATATGTACTGCTTTACTCTTATCACGGGGTAAATAGATATTCGCCGATTGTCAGACCTTCCCGATATGCACAGATTTCATGAGAATTTGTCCAGTTTTGGTTTGGAGGAGTATGGTAACTAACATTGTGACACGGGAATTTTATATATGTATTAGATTTTTTTAAAGACGTGTCCTTATGTAACAGCGATAAGATGTTGCATTCTATTCATTCTTCCAAATATATGTAAGATAAAAATGTCTTAGTATTAACATTAAAAATAGACGAAGTATACCTAGATGTAAAATAAAATCAAAATAACTTTTACTTGTAATAAAAACATATTACAGATCCAATTCCATCTTACAATAATTCAAAAGTTACATTTCGCACCCTTACCAATTCCTTCGAACGCACCATCAGCATACTTATAATAATAGGGTTGAAAATAAATTGTAATCGATTAGATCTCGATTGCCGTCTCTCACGATAGACACACGATTAACCTGTCAGCTGCATCTGTTATTTTTGGGGTTCCGTAGGTGAAAACTACATGCGAAGGATGTAACTTAATCTGTTAACTACAACTTGTTTGAACCAATCTTATCGAAAAATGAAGAATTTTCTATGCAGATTTTTTTAAATATAAAACACACATACCGAATTTCGAATTGAAAAACCTGAAATATTTATGCGATAACTATTTATTTATATTATTTACTATTTATTAAAAAAGAACTACGGAACCCTCACCACGGAAGACCAACTCGCGCTAAAACAACTTGACCATCAGCATGTGCGGTTTTTCGCGCTTTTTTAAGGCGCATCCTTTGGACGTGTGGTTAGTGGTTTGCTTTATATGAGGTACCGGGTTCAATGTCTGATATAGAAGTTCATGTCGAATTTAATTGGTAGGTTTTATCAATAAAACATATAAATTTGATTGTTTAATTATTTATTTTTGTATACTATTCTAAATACTCCAAAAAATAGATAGAATATCATAAAGATTATAATTTGTAACTTAATTTACTATTCTAACATTTACATGATACATTTTTTTAATTTATTCATCTAGATTCTTGATTATCTCATTATAACATGTACTGCGCCATAAATTAAAAGACTTCAATAAATAGGTAGCTCATTTCCGCCGTCTAGCGTAGCACCTGGATAATATGAAGGCTGTATTTACTAATCTATACACTAGTCTGCATACTAAAAATAAACCAAATCCGTTCCATAATATTATAGAACTAGCGGTCCGCCCCGGCTTCGCCCGTGGTACATGTTTACGTTTTCTCTACATAAGAACCATCCTCGTACTTCAAGGAATATAATAAAAAAAGAATTAACGAAATCGGTTCAGCCGTTCTCGAGTTATGCGCTTACCAACACATTTTGCGATTCATTTTTATATATAAGATAGTTTAAACGCCAAAGAGTAAAAACATCTGCATGCACAACCTTTAAAATAGAAAATCTTGTCCCCATGTAGATAAGAATAAAAAGTCAACCAAGGGATGACCAAGGGTAGGTATATATATAAAAGTACAGGAGAAGGTGTGAATCTTTATCTGAATCGATTAGCTGCAAAATAGCAATAATGTGAATAAACATCCTACTACTATTATAAAGGCGAAAGTTTGTAACTTGTATGGATGTATGGATGTTTGTTACTCTTTCACGTAAAAACTACTGAATGGATTTGAATGAAACTTTACCACAATATAGCTTATACATCAGAATAACACATAGGATAGGTTTTATCCCGGAAATCCTACGGGAACGAGAACTATGCGGGTTTTTCTTTGAAAACGCGGGCGAAGCCGCGGGTGGAAAGCTATTAACAGATAAAAAGGTCCTGTCGCCATAACCTAACACTATCACACTAAAACAATGTAGGTACCTTAATAGTCTATAAGAAATGAGCTTATACCATCCAAGGCTACAGATACTTAATAATTGGATGTAAAACTTGGGACAGCTGGCAGATGTCATGGCAGCTGCGCGCGTGCCAACATGGCCGCCTTCCCGCCTTTTTTCTCTTTGTTCAAAGATTGATTCGTTGGGAAATGCGCATCTGCAAGACAATTTCTTATTTACTTACCTGAATAAACATTTATTGTTAATTACGCAGCAATAAGCAAATAATTATATCGATATTGTGTCAACAGTTTTGCATTGGAATTTGATGTTCACAGCTGACTGCTATTTATGGTATATCTGGTCAATTAATTTTATCTTTGAATAAATTATTATAGAAATACAATTGTGTACCTGGGTAGGTATAATTTATAGGGAGTTTGGAAATTTATTCAATGTTGTATTGAACTGTAAAACTAAAGTACAATCAATCAAAAGCAATTGTGTTTTATCAGTCATTAACATTTACTTAGTGTAATCATTTTGAAAGGAATCTTTTCGTATTTCATATTTTCTCAAATTTTAGTAACTACATAGAATATATATTCTTAGAGCTTATTAATAAGTTGTGATAAAAGAACATAAATCCTTACTCATATTATAAAATGTTAAAGTGTGATTGTTTCTTTGTTATTCTTTCATATCGCAACATAGCCATTTTATAATATATTTTTTGTGTTTTGATTTTCTTAGGAATCTAGAAAGTGACATTTGGCTTCATATCTTCTTGATCCTTCACTAGAGAATTTCCTATTCATTTGAATACGCGGATGCGGACCAAGCCTGGGCGGAAATCTAGTTATACTAGCTTCTTTGAAGAATTAACGAAATAGACTTCATGTAAATATTGCCTGAGTATACAGTATTAGTAATATGTATTTCAAAATAGTTAAAATAACTAAACTCGAAAGCTAACGTTTATTTTTAAAAAGTAAGTGCGTATTTCATATTTTAAAATGCAATTAAATATTTAAAAAGTAAATTATTTTAAGAACTGAAAACAAATTATTGCTTTTCACTCGTATATTCTTATTAAATAAGTAACTTAATTATAATCGTTATCAGAACCGCCTTATTTTATTTATTTTATTCATCTTTTCGATTTATCATCGGCTACTGTCCACAGATCACCTGTCACCTAATTCGAACAGCATGAATCCATCATTTTCAGTGTTCGACTAATAAATGTCAATTTAAATACAATAAACCCGGGGCCAGGTAAGCGGGTGCATACCGCCATGCACCAGATGGCGCGACATCTGCCAGATTGGACATCTGACCAACTTTGCCGCGCTATTTGTGGCCAATCGACGGGCTGTTATCTTTCTTAATATAATCTGTATAATATAGCCTATATTTACAATGGATTAGCTTTGTCTGTAGCGTCACGCGTGCACTATAAACTGAAACATACATATACCTTGGCATTCTTATACTGAAAAAACCTCACTCTCCTCTCTGCAAAGTTGGATAAATTAACCAACTTATGAATGAATTGCCAATGCAGCTATACAACATATTAGGTATAGGCTTTATAATAGAGCCTTTCGCGATAATACGCCAAATAACCGTTCTTATTTGTGATCCGTTACAATCGTGAGCGACCTCTTTGGTCGAGTGTTGCTACATATTTATAACTAGCTGTGATCCGCGGTTTTACCCACAGTGCTCCGCTCCTGTTGGTCTTAGCGAGATGATATCATATTATAGCCTATACCTATAGCCTTCCTCGATAAATGGGCTATCTAACACCGAAAGAATTTTTCAAATCTGATCAGTAGTTCCAGAGTTATCAGGAGTGGAGCCACGGGGGTGAAGCCGCGCGGAGCAGCTAGTGTAAAATAAGAGTCATCAACTCGCCTTATTACTTTGCACAATAATACCTACACATATACATGTCAGCTTAAATCAGGCTTTCAAGAAAATATACAACATAAGCTATCTTTTTGGATAGTGTATTTGTAAATTAATAACAATAATAATAAAATATTAAAATCAATTCAGTAGTACCAGACTTTACGTGCTACGTAATCATTTCTAAGTTCTAAGTATTGAGTTTGTACGTTTGTCTTCCTGTAGCTAAGAAACAACTGTTGACAGAAACATAATACGGTGAACCAATTATGATGTTTACATTAAGCCCAGTGTTCATTGTATAGGCACAGGTATAGGTGTCTAATGTCACAGGCGGCAATATTGACAGTTATAAACAAATGTAAAAAAATGTTACACAAATAAAAGCCGACTTTGTAGCGTACTAAATATAGTGAATAACAACATATGCACACATAAAATGAATGTTAAATAATGTTTTAAGTAATATAGTATTATATTATCTGTGGTAATACGAAAAATCTAAAAAATAATTAGTCATATCACCGTAAAACATGTGAAACCGAAACCGTGAAATCCCCTACTCTCTTGAAAAAAAAATATTTTAACAACTTGATTCGCTTACCTATATCAGTTTATTAGTAACGAATAATTTATTCTTTGCTTTGTTTATTTATGTATCCTACATCTAGGTGATAATTGTCTTCTGTGCTTTGATAAACGGACGAAAGCTCTTGTTTTAAATAGAGTATTCAAGAGGAAGGTTTACTTTATATTTTTCTGTTTTCTAAGTGGGCGAAACCGCGCGCGGGGTGCTAGTTAAGTAATAAAAAATTATAAATTTGGTACCTAATATTTTTGAAACATCTACTTATCCATACAAAATAGAATAACCGCACCCAAACCAGAGTACTCCAATTAACAAAATTAATTTCTCTAAACTCGTGTAAAAATCATTATAATAAGGAAATATGCGTCTAAGCCGATGGCTAACCGGTCTGAAGCGGGGCGACCGTTACCCACCATACCAGTGTGGCCATTCGGCTTCGTTTGTGCTTTATTTTTATTTACATATGCGAGCTAATCGCGGAATTCGAGCGTGATGTATTATAAACTATCCTTATAGATAACTATAAACATTAAACCTATAGATGCAGTAATTTAGGAGGATTAATACGTGCCTAATTTCTCGTAAGTTTTGATTTTAAAACTACGAATTGCTTGGAACTTGGAAGAGATCGCTGACTTGCAAAAGACCACTCTATACATCCATTATTTTAATATTTTCAAATACATTGTATTTTTGGTGTTCATAAAATGTTTATTTATCACTACATAAAGATATTTAAAACTCATCATTCATGCATTCCTTTCCTATCCCATATCTAAATATTGATACAAGAGCATGGTTTTAATAAGGGCCGATTTTTCAATCTTTGTTTCAATCCTTGGATAAAACTTACCCGTCCAATAAAGTAGGTATTACACGATAATATTAAAATGTCACCTGTAAACTGTCAAATACGGGCAATAAGAATACATTTTTGAAATGGTAGTTTAATACGTTATTCGACGAATAAATTTTAACCTCGAATTGAAAAATCAGCCCTAAACCTAATTTTTTATGTCATTTAAGTGTCAAAATAAAATATCTCTATCCTATTAATATTATATTTGTAGAATGTATGAATTTCTTCTACTCTTCTTTCACGCGAAATCAGCTGATCGGATATGTATGAAATTCGGTACTCAATTAATAATAATTATGATTGCAGTCTGGATTAGCGCGTGTGAAGCCGCGGGCTCTACCTAGTTTACGTATACAATTACTTATTAGTAAATGTAACCTCTCCTCTTTACGATTGAGTATTAAAAATTTTCACATCTATAGAATATTCCATTTAGGTAGCCTAGCTACTATAGTTATTATTCTGTGATATAGGTAACATGCTATCTTCAGTCCTGAGTCCACGACTCCACTCGCGTGCTCCCGAGACTAAAAGTAGCCTATGTGCCATGTGGTAATCCAGACTGTAATCCATCTATACGCCAAATTTCATACAAATTCGATCAACTTCTGAGTAATGTAATCCAAATACATCGTCTTTATAATATTAGTAGTATAATCAAATAAACTCATCTGCCCTAGATAAGATTAAAATCAATTAACTTTTTAAACATATTATAACTGTAGCATACTATAAATTATTTATTTACGTTCGGAACGCGTTCAAAGTTGGCCATAGACACACCAAAGAACATACTTTGTGACCCAATTCTAGTGTCTATGATTTGATGACTCATTGAAGTTTGTTTACAAACTACGGTACTTTTAGGGTCAAATATTTTACGAGGCCCTGCCGTTGTGTTTTGATGGTATTGATAAGGTACTTAATATCATAAAATATATGTTATTGTTGTAATAACTATGACGCTTTATCTTGTTTTTAACGTGATAATACTTTGACTGCAAATGTTGATGTTATAGGCTGAGCCCACAGACATAGATACATGTCTTGATACATGTCTTGATACATGTCTGTGGCTGAGCCTCTTGTTCTCGATTTTAAGAATAAGTATTAAACTTTTAAGTACTAATTAAAACTTTAATAAATTTTTCATGAAAGTTAGAGATCTGAACGATACCACTTTTTAACCAACTTATAAAAAGGATTTCGGATTATTTGGGTTTGTTGCCTCTAAACTTTCGCCTGGCTGAACGGATTTTGATGATTCTGTTTTATTTGAAAGCTGGTGACTTCCGGCCCTTTGTAAATTTAATGTTGTCGTTGGCGGTTGAGTTTTTTGTTAAAAAATAATTATTACTACCTGTAACTGAGTACTTTAGTCATAAAATAAATAAAATAATACAAGTACCCAAGTAATCAAACCTAGGGTTTGGTAACGACAATCTATATTAGTGCGCACAATAACGAACCAACAGGCGGAAATCTAGTTTATTCTCCACGTCCCCTCTTTACAGGCTCCCTTCACCTTGATCTTGAAGGGTTTATACATTTTTCAATCACAAGTACACTTTGAGTACAGTGTGATTATCGAACAATATGTAAACAGAACTCGTTTTGTATAAGAGTCGGATAAAATCTGTGCGACTCCAATGATATTCAAATTAGTTTGTCGTATTCGTATAGATATAAAATTGTAGGAAAACCTACAATGTTGCCAGTTGCATTTAATAATATGTAGGAACATAATCTATATCTATACTAATATTATAAAGAGGAAAGGTTTGTATGGTTTTCACGCATAAACTACTGGACCGATTTTGATGAAATTTGGCACAGATAATCTTTAGACCCTGAGAAAGAACATAGGCTACCTTTTATTGCAAAATATGTACCATGGGCGAAGCCGGTGCGGACCGCTAGTGTGAAATAAAATTAATTATATTTTAGAAGAAAATAAAACAGGTGTTTTTAAAAGCATATATTTTATTTATATTATATGTACTAGAGGTCCGCCCCGGCTTCGCCCGTGGTACATATTTCGCAATAAAAGGTAGCCTATACCCTTTCTCGGGTATCAAAATATCTCCATACCAAATTTCATGCAAATTGGTTCAGTAGTTTAGGCGTGATTGAGTAACAGAACTAACAGACAGACAGACAGAGTTACTTTCGCATTTATAATATTAGTATGGATTGAACTTTCAGACCTATGGATGTAGTTACGTACCTAAGTAGGTAACTAAGCATAATTTCAGTTATTTTTTCGTGATGAAGAAATAAAGATAAAGACTATATCTAATTTATACTAATACATATTATAAAACCGAAGAGTTTGTTTGTTTGCTTGAACGCGCTAATCTCAAGAACTACTGCGCCGATTTGAATACTTCTTTCAATGTTAGATAGCCCATTTATTAATATTAGTTGTTTAATAATCGGAAACGTTTCTACACAATATGGTAGGTTCATACCTATATTGAAATTATGTACCTACCTACTTATACCTTGACATTAAACATCCTATAGTTATTTTATAAATATTCAAAAGCTCCAACTAGCGGTTATTCGAATTTCGTAGTGACAACAAAAAAAGAACCTATCTATTCACAAAATTGTCTTTGGGGAAAGTACATTTCGAAGCTGCACAAAGAGCTTTAATTCCGAGAACCTCAGGTACAGACAGACGGACAATGCATTTTTGTTATATTTTATGATTTATTCGTGTTTCCTTCGAGAAAGTTGTCAATGGTAACCGTAGTATAGTTAATTAGTTATGGTACCTACGTATTTAATACTAGCTAATCGCCCGTGTTTTCAAAGGAAAACCCGCATAGTTCCCGTTCCCGTGGAATTTCCGGGATAATACCTATCCTATGTGTTAATCCAAGTTACCCTCTATATGTGTCCTAAATTTCAGTATAAACGTACTTATACTTGTAAACGTGCTATTTTTATATAATATTATGGTGGCATAACAAACTATCTAAACCTTATGTTTCAAATTCAAATTCAAATTCAAATATTTTTATTCATGAATATGGGTACAATTCAGATCATATAGAAACATAAGTCCCGCTATAATATCCTGCCTGTTAGGCATATGAAATTACAAATACAATGTTTAAAACAAACAGTTCTTAAGTATTTTTAATGACAACAAAATTTAATAACAACTGGTAATTTTATAATGTTATTAATTCATACTAGAAATATAAGGAACTATAAAGAAAATTATTAGAGGCATAAAATATGAAATTTAAACTGTGGAGGCGTAGCTCAGCCAGGTCATAGGTGTGCCTAGATCTAGGAACGGTACTATGTGGCTATATTACCTCACAGTAACCGTCGTTTAGGAAATAATACCGTTTTACTAAAAGTGTAGGCTGCTATTCAATATGGACTCTTCATTTCAAATACGCTTGCGTGGTTCTTGTATTTTGTAGATTGTATAGCAAGTCGCTTTACAAAATTTTACATTATTATGCAATTTATAAACAAAAATATGTAGAGAAAGAGTTTTTGTAACTGATGATGACTCTATTTTAACTTCCCAGGATAAAATTTGTTTAAAGACAAGAATTATAATTAAATTACTGGTTTTAAGTAAAAAAATTGGCTAATAATATTTAAATAAACATTTCCGAGTTGAATGAATACTCAACATATTTAACTTCTAAAAATCCATTTGACCAGAATAAACACAACATTTAACAAGCATGAAATCTGTTGCTAGTCATAGCCATAGCCCATAGTACATTCGCGAATTTAAAAAAAGAATCGTTGTAAAGACAGCTGCGTAGGAAATCTTTGAGCAAGGAGGCGTACATCGCATGAAAAGAGTGCGCACCTGGCTCTTTGTAGCGCTCAATACGACACACACATACATACCTTCACTTATCCCAGAATACAATGAGGGATAAAGATTTACTCGTGATATAATATACCTGAGAGCAAAAAACTGAGGATAAGCTTCGGTCTAATGATCGATGTCTGTGCTTTTTGGTAAAAAAAGTACCTAATTCAAATATGGTATCCCGTTCGCGCCAATGCTTCTGTTCGAAATTAAGGTTTTGGATTTCGAAATTTGAAGCATTATGGATATGTTGTTACTTTTAAGATTGGCTGTAATTTGTTCAGGTAAAAAATTCATCCGATTTTAAATAAAGAGTTCAATTAAATTATTGGTATAGCGATAGGGCGGAACATAAATTCATAGAATTTCACTCGTAATTTGCCATAATATTTCTTTTATTTACTTAATACTGTTTTCTGAATAATTATTAAAATGCAATGTAAGAGAAGGAGAAAAAAAGTTTCCTTATTATGTAGTAGTTGTTTATTTCTTTGTAAGTAATAAGGGGGCCTATCGACTTATCAACATAATATTCATACGTCTTCTTATTCCCGATATTCTATAAAAGAATATAATTATAAGTAATCATATTCATAACTTATAATCCCATAACGAGTAATGTAAATGGTTATTCATTATATTGTATTCATTTCCTAATCATTCAAATGCAAAAAACGTCACACGGCACTTAAATTTGTATTTCATTCGAAGGTAACCATTCTGATAATTTGTCCCTTTGATAAGTAAAGCTGGTCACTCTTAATCCACTTGTGTTATTATAAAAAGAAATAATGGTGTTATAAGGTGTTATAATAAAGAAATACATCTAATACATAATTCATCATTTATATATTGCATTTTTTTGAAGAAAAACATTCACGAGGAAAATTATGTCGTCAATCATTTACAGTCATACATATTACGCAAAAAACACATCATTTTTAATTTAACTTTTTGCAATTGAACCTTTTCAACGGAGTCGACACGATGACAGCTAGAGCAACAATGTTGCAGAAGCTCAATGACATAAAAAGTAATCAACTGCATGATGCCTTTGCCTATTTTATTTAAAAAAGTTGCGTAAGAAATTGGCGGGCACCTGACAACTGACAGCTCTGACCTTGGCAGCGCAGTCCCGCGGCCTTGAATCGCGAGGGGTCTCACAAAAGCCACAATAGCTAGCCGTTAAACCCGTCCGATGAATACTCCGGAAACCCTCCCCTTGCCGTATTATGCGTGTGCGAAATTCACGACGGTTAACGATTTTACTATTTATGTTATTAATTCGTTTATAGTCTATTTTGGAACTATTTCGTATGGGGTGGGCTATTCGAATGCCGTTAATGTCATCTCGATGGCTATTGGCGGCTTGTTTGATATCGATTTCGAAAGGTCGAAAATTTATGACTGGAGAGGTAGGTACTTTATAGAATGTGGATTATGTAACTATATTTTTGATGATTAAGTAAGTACAGAAGTAGTCTTTAGATTCGACGTTTGCCTTATTTCGAAATTCGATGATACACAAACATATTTGAATCACTTATTGATAAAATTTTATTTATGGTACCACACAATACTTTCTCTAGGTATTTTGTGATAAAGCTATTTGACAAAAATCGAGATTCTCAGTTTTATTAATTTTAATAAATTATTTTAATTCTGTTCTTCTTTATCCCGAAACTTAAGAATTATTAGCATGAAAATGAAATCACGGTTCGCTGATGTATGAAATCTACAATTGAAATTTGTAGGTCTAGAAACTCAATCGCGGCAGTGCTTTAGGTTTATAGCCTAAACTCTAAAGCGGAAAGCCTTCCTACTTTCCTCAATTCCTCAAATATCTTGGTACCGGTATGATACGATAAAATAAACTCAAATAAATTGATGTGCAAAAATAAAGATCTCTATCAAATTGTTTGGGCAATAACGTATACGAATATAGTTTGTATTTAATGGTCCATGATAAAACTTAACTGATTTAATTATAAAAATACTGGAATTTCTTCTTAGATAGCTATGCAGTATGCTCCAAAGTAAACTTAGCATTTCAACTACATCATTATTAAGCTGTTTAGAATCCAAAAATGTAGACTTACATAACAACAAAGCAACATTTTTTCCGCAATAAGGTTTAGGGTCCTAGGGACCTTTTGTTCGAGAGAGGACTATGAAACTTAATAGCACATAAAGGTAGGTATAACCTTTTGACTAAAATACAAAGCGCACGTTTTCTATTCATTTTTAAAACGAGTGTTTATTGTGAAGCCTAGGCAAGCAGATGGATTAGGGTTGATTTTCCATATGTAATTAGTTTCTAGAGGTTTTGGACTATTTATAAACAATTAGTGCTCTGTACACAGATAACAGGCTCTGTATATATAACATCTGCTCATTATTCTTTATGGTATCTCATATGCCCGTTTCTATTCCGTAGTATGCGTAGATGTAGCCTACAGCGGTCTATAAATATGTAAAAATATACCTAGATCATTTTTACTCAAGCCATATTGTTACCTATACAAGTATTCCTGTGCTTATTCTGCGAACAGCCGTAGTTTGAATGGCCGAACGGATTTTTTTTTTGTTATTAGAAAAGTGTATTTGATAGAACACCATAACCTCGGGAACTTGTGGTTAGATACTAGATTTTATAATAATATTCCTTTCGAGAACAGGCGAAGTAACGTGGATCAAATAGTAGAGAATGAAATGCATACAAAAAGCTTAATTATATTATACTTTCGCACTAGTGTCCTACTAAGTAAATAATGTATTTTTTAATTTCATTTGAAAAGAAGCCTACAGTACATATTTCGTACTACTTTCTGTGATATAACCATTTGATTTTCTCCCTTTCCACCAGGTTCGAATTTATTCGACAATACTAAAAAAATACAGTTAAAAATCTTTGAATGAAATAGGTATTTCACTAATCATTATGTACAATGTATGTACCTACTACGAATAAATTGGTAATTTGTTAGTTCTACTTAATATTTGTGTCCATGCATGATAGCTTCTGCTTTCCGAAACTATTAAAACGTTAAGTTAGGTATAACAGGGGATGAAAATTCTTGCTCGTGTTTTCCCCCAAGCTCACCGTGCTCATAATTTTGCTAGTGAAAATATTGTTATATCCAAGTCCAACCCACCAACCGTTCGATTCTGCAAGTACATTTTTTGATGGAAATTATTTTAAACGGTACCTATCTTAAATGAATGTTGGGAGGTATTTGAAATAACGTATAGTATATTCAATTTGCTAATATACATTGTAGTTATTTTCTATTATTGATAAACTTTTACGTCATTTTATCAGAAATCGTTGCCAGTGTTTATTACCTAGTATTATTTTTTCAAAACTATATCTACCTGTTAATCTTCGGTTGATTGCCATTGGCCATTGCATTACTCTCTCAATTTTCGCTACAATTTTATAAAAAAAAAGAAGCTTGCAAATTCAAGGAATGGGATATTGTATACAGGGTGTCCCACTGTTGGTATACTAAGCTCAAAGGAGGTTATAGTTTTGCATACGCTGAACGTAAAAATACTTATAAAATTCCAGACACATTTTTTTTTCAAATAGATGAATTCTTAAAACTCTAGTGTACACCCATAACAAGCAACCCGCCCAACTTTGCCACCAGCACGTGAGCTATCGTTTAAGATTATGTTTTCATAGACAAAATGCTCACATTAGAGAAGCGGTATATGCCGGCTGCGCGAAGCTAGAGAAGAAAACATGAAAAATTTAGCAAAAAATTTTTGATGTACCGTTGTTTTAAGTATTTTTTTACGTGATCAGTGTATGCAAAACTACAAGTCCCTTCGCGCTTAGTATACCAATAGTATATTTTTAGACTAGATCTTTTCGTTTTCACAAATAAACTACATTTCTGGTTGCTGTTAATACATTTTTTCAAAATCGGCTAAAATTCAAAATCAAATCAAAACTAAGTTTGTAAAATCTGCTCTGATGTAGTTTCTGTCCAAGTATGATATAGGGAAGGCCGCAAATAAAAAAACCGCTGATGTGTCACCACATTTATTTGAAATTTTACTAAAAAAATTGAATAAAAAATATTGTATTTCATCAACATGTTACTTTAGAAATGAATAATATACAGTTGTAGAAAAGTTCGCTCGCTCCACGCGTTAGATTATTTGTATTATGCGTGTGGAGCGGCGGTTGTCTGTTGACGCCGTCCTGTTGCTATTGTTGCTATTTGTTGCTATTGTTGCTATTGTTGTTGTGTTGTTCGGTTGTTGATTATGCATTGTTGTGGAACGGCGCTGTCAGTCTCACTCGCTGCGCTTAAATTAATCCTCCTCCTCACCGCTCTCAGACTCTGTTGAGAATAGAAACAAAATTAAAAATATTGTTGCAAATAAACAAAATCAGCAAGACTCAAAATTTAAAAATGGTTAACAATATTATTACAAAATATATTCTCAGTATTCTGCGTAAATTCCTACATTTCAAGTAAATAAACTATGTGTAAGGGGTAATCTTGCTTATTATAAACAATCTGCAAGTCTATTTGATCATAATAAAAATTACCTGGTGAACATGTGGTTGACCAAGGGAATTTTTTTATATTTTTTTGAATCAAAGCGCTTCTAAAGACAGTCTAGCTCAATAAAGAAACATTTAAATTCATAACTGTAGGTGCAAAATAAACCTTTCTATGTTCTTGCATGCACATATAACCGGGCAATCAATTTGTCTGTACGTATGTACGTACCCTCCTCCGCACTCTGCAGCCATGCGACAAACTTCTTCATCTGCTCGAGGAACATCAGCTTGCCCTTCGACGAGTTGGGGTCTCTGTACCAACGGAGTATCACCTTCCAACATGCAGTTTGTGAGTCTGTCTGTACGTACCCTCCTCCGCACTCTGCAGCCACTCGACAAACTTCTTCATCTGCTCGAGGAACATCAGCTTGCCCTTCGACGAGTTGGGGTCTCTGTACCAACGGAGTATCACCTCCTCCGAGAGCACGTTGCTCTTGTACAGCATCACCACTAGTTTGCTGAACGCTCGCATAAAGTTCATGTTCTCGTAGCAGAACTCTTGCACCTGGAGACGATCATATATATTAGTTATTTATATGAAAAATGCCAAATTGAATCACTAATAGCTTGTTTCACAACTTGTGAATAAACTAAATTTTTTAAATAACTTATGTTTAACATTTTATAGTAGTACTAGCGGTTCGCCCCGGCTTCGCACGTGGTACCTACATGTTTACGTTTTTTTTCATAAAAACTATCCTGTCTCTCAAGTTGGATCGAACTGCACATGGTGTGCGAATTTTATTATAATCGGTTAAGTAGTTTAGGAGTCCATTGAGGACAAACATTGTGACACGAGATTTATATATATTAAGATGTTTATGATAATATACGTCAAATGTGTTAAATCTTGATTGTATGATCTAGTTTCAATGAACAATTTACAAATTGAAAAATTAAATATGTATGTTAGTGCGATAGAGATTAAACTATCATGTATGTATATTCTAGTAACAATATGCCTCAATATGTCTTTATGAAATTCATAAAAGGAATGTATAGATTTCATAACAAAAATGTAGTGTTTGCATGTCGATTCCAGCGATATACTGAAGCAAGTGACAATCCACGCATTCATGCTTTAGCACAGTTTCCACACCGACGCGACTTTGTTTTATTCGTGACGGTTCTACTTGTGTGCAAATCTTTATTTATTATTTATTTAACAGTTTTATGTACCATTACAAATTCTTTTATCCTACTACTATTATAAAGGCGAAAGTTTGTAAGTATGGATGTTTGTAACTCTTTCACGTAAAAACTACTGAACCGATTACAATGAAATTAAGCACACATATAGAGGGTTACTTGGATTAACACATAGGATAGGTTTTATCCCGGAAATCTCACGGGAACGGAAACTATGCGGGTTTTTCGTTGAAAACGCGGGCGAAGCCGCGGGCGTAAAGCTAGTCTCACATAAAATCTTGTTCCACTTCCTACCCAACATCACGCAGGAAGACATCTAAAAGCAAGGAATACGAACCTTATGTAACAGAGCAATCTCCGCCTTGGCAGAATGCGCAAACGCAGCCAATAGTGGTGTATACTGGCGCAAATGTTTCGCCGCTTGTTCCGCAAGTAATTCCTCCTTCTTGTTCCATTCGCCGCGCGACATAACGCACTGCCATATCTGAAAGTTTTGGAACGCTATATATTTTGTGGAGGAAATGTTTTTTTGGAGTATTTCGTGTGATGTGGACTATTGTTTAGGGGTAAAAGCTTGTAGGACGTTGTTGAAAAATCATCAAGTTGTAATGACAAGTTACAATTTTTGGCATCAACAAAACTATTTTCTAAATTGAAAGTTAAGTTTTTTCATTTTTTAAGTGAAAACTTCTTTAGCGGCGTTGAGCACTTTTTCTGTAATGGGTATAAAATCTTAAACTCGCGTCAGGACACGTGACCTGATCGAAAAAGCGTAAGACGGATACCATTCCAAAATATCAAACATGCTCAACGTTAATAATCAAGTTTTCACTTCTGCCGGCACTCCCCCAGTGCAACCCGTCTTTTTTTTTTACAACAAAGAAAACATTTTAGATGTTTTCTAGCGAACAAAGCAAAGAGAGCCTTACAAAACATGACTAACAATAACATCGTACAAGCGTTTACCACAATAGTTCACTAAATCAGACTGCCATATCGACACGGCAGCACAACCGCTGTGCTGCAGCTGTGTAGCGCCCGAAAGACTCAGTAGCCACCAGCCGCAGACACTTGGTTGTGCCACTCTGACTCGTCATCAAGTTTCATCATTTGGTATCGTCGGTTTGGGTTGTGTGTGAAGCGGTAAAATGTTTGACTAGGTGTATGGATTGTATTATTTGCAAATTGTGTTTTAATTTTTTTCTTATTTTTTGCACTGTCTGGAAGTAACAGCAGTATAATTATGGTCATTTTAAGTTTGTTTCTTGTATGTTGATTGATATTTTTTCAAATACAACTAGACTACATACATACTTTTTGCAACTATTTTTTTTTAAACATGACAAGATACAACAAGAAAAATATAAATATAGGCATTTGACAGCATCCTACTTAATGACAAGTAGTGACAGTCTATGCCTGCCAGATAGAGCCTATTCATTTGTGCGAGTTAATATGCTGTGTATCTAGTGTCTATATATTATGTAGTGTGTGTTGTGTATATGAACAGCAGTTCACTACATCTGTATCTAGTATACTCACAATAGCGACCACCTCGTGGTCAGGTATATCGTTCTTCAGTGCCATATCCCTCAACTCCGGTATGATATCCCGCACCGCTTTCTCATCAGCCAGTTCATCGTCCAGTACCCGAGTGAGTTCCCTCCGAGCTTCCTGCGAAGCTTGTGCCCGGTGCAATCGGACCACTTCACCGAGACCACGGGCACCGAACGCTGCAGCTAACGATTCTTCTGAACGACGGTTTAGTGGGAGGAACTCGAGTAGTCTGTTGAAAAAAAATTTAATTGTCTGTAAAGTCGGTTTACTGACGATAGTTGAACGTGACAACGTCCGATTGTGCTTCTTTGTCGTTCGTTCCGCGCTCTCGCTCGCACTTCAAGCCTTACATGGAACGCCTCAGAGCGAGGTAACGCCGCATGAGTCATGTTTTTTCGTGTGTGCAGGCGGCTCTATCGAATTATAAGACGTTGTCACGTCAATAATGGACAATATGCAACATGACTCTATTAGGTACTTTGGCCGCATAAATTGTTACATTAACAGCTAGTATGCAATGGTAGGAGTATAATATGTAAAGCACGCTCAATGTTCGACATTTATTTGCAGCAGACATAACTTTATAAATATTATGTACATGTATAGATAAAATGAGATTAGAATAGTTCATCAAGCAACTATAGCAAAAATCCGCAAACAAATCATTTTTTCATTATGGAATACACAATAACTTTTATTCCTTCATTCTAATTCTAACCCATTTGGTAATAATTAATGAAATCAAATTTATCTGTAGCCACACTTATGACGCCATTGCAATAATACAATGAGCCAGTACATGTCGCATTTATCTACCCTGAAGTCTTTTACTTGATCTTTACAATAAAATCATGCAAATTAAATAACCTCAGGATATTATTATTAAAACAAGATTAGAAGTTGTGGCTTTCATAAAGTCCAAATTCAAAGTAGCACAACTATAATATGTTTTACCAAGTTATTATCTACATGCTAATTGGAAACAACAGGAAAAACGACACCTAACACCATGAAACTATTCGTAAAACCTATTCATACCAAATACACAAAAAAAAAAAATAACGTAAAAATTCAACCATTTCCCAGAAGTTTAGTAACAAACATTGAGTTTTATTTAATAAAACCATATTATAAACCATAATGCCCCCTTTTCTACATTCCTTAGTTGCTTCTATGTTAATTGTCTTGTATTTTTACTTTTTAGTAAACATTTGATGGTTATTGAACTGTGAATACATTTCAGCTGTTTCTATATATATTTTTTACATCACTACATAGTATAAAACAAAGTCGCTTTCTCGGTCCCAATGTCCCTATTTCCCTTTGTACGCTTAAATCTTTAAAACTACGCTACGGATTTTGATGCGGTTTTTTTAAATAGATAGAGTGATTCAAGAGGAAGGTTTTAGTATAAAATTTATTAGGTTTTAGACAAAGCGGGGGGAAAACTAGTTATCATATAAAATAATAGCGCACCTGCCCTCCAGCTGGCCCTTCTTCAGCGATGTGACCAGCGAGGCCACCCCTCGCTCAGCCTTCATGGTCACAAACACTTCGAGCACAAACTCAAGTGCTACATTCTCCTTGAGCAGGTGCTCGTTCACGAGAACAAGTAGAACCGATGGTGGGACACAGCCGTTGCCTGAGGAACGGGTTGGTTAAAATATTGTATAGTTGGAAAATTTCTATGGTATTGCCAAGTGACAATGTGTTAACAAAAGTGTTTTCACTTGTTAGGGCATTATTTTTCTATTTTGAAGTGAAAACTTCTTTAGCGGCGTTGAGATCTTTTTCTGTAATGGGTATAAAATCTTAAACTCGCGTCAGGACACGTGACCTGATCGAAAAAGCGTAAGACGGATACCATTCCAAAATATCAAACATGCTCAACGTTAATAATCAAGTTTTCACTTCTGCCGGCACTCCCGGAGTGCAACCCGTCTTTTTTTATTGTAAAGCTTGGTCTCAATCGAAAAAGGCCTTGTTTGGACAATTCAATAAAGTAAACTACATATATTTATTTGTCATAACGAGATAATGTAAATTGTAATTAATCCAGTGTATATTGACTATTAACTTAGCTAATTATATCTTCACATCTACGCAAAATTAAATATAATAGATGCTATAGACTCTAATATTATCCTTTTAAATATAAATCGATAATAATTTATAAAAAAAGACGGGTTGCACTCCGGGAGTGCCGACAGAAGTGAAAACTTGATTATTAACGTTGAGATGTTTGATATTTTGGAATGGTATACGTCTTACGCTTTTTCGATCAGGTCACGTGTCCTGACGCGAGTTTAAGATTTTATACCCATTACAGAAAAAGTGCTCAACGCCGCTAAAGAAGTTTTCACTTCAAAATATAAAAAACTTACTAGGAGGGCCCTACTACTCCAAATTTTGTAAAATTTAGAAACGAAATAAACTATTCTTTTTTTTTATAAAAAAATGTACCACCGCCAGTGTAACGAGCCTCGCAAAGGCGAGGTCCGAGAATAATCGGCGCACTTCAATATTGCACACTTCGACACCGACTCGACTAGAGACAGTCGAGCCGGCTCTAATCGTGTGCCAACAAGTATAATATTTGAATAAGGGCCGATTTTTCAATCCTTGGTTAAAATTTATCCGTCCAATAAAGTATTACACGAACATTTTAAAATGTCACCTGTAAACTGTCATATACGGACAATGAGAACACATTTTTGAAATGGTAGTTTAATATGTTAATCGATGAATAAGTTTTAACCAAGGATTGAAAAATCAGCCCTAACATTTTTTAATTGTAAACAACAAAATCAAAGTGTATTTTTTTCTCAAATATAATATGAAATTATAAGTACTCAAATATAAGATAAACTTTGAGATAGATAAAGGCTTTTTCAAGGAAGTCTATTTGCATTAAAAATTTTTTTTAAGTCCGTAAAAACATGGATTCATTGAAAAACTTTGTGTTGAGTTACATAAAATATATTGTCAAAATAATCATTTTTTTTTTAATTTTATTAATTCATACATTATACTTACAGAGCCAAAGGGCCGTCATCCTAGCAAGCTTGATGCGCTGCTCTGCATCAAAGCCCTTTATGTAAACGAGCACCTGCAGAATAAATAAATGTATTAATAATTTATTTTTCCATATTAAATGAAAAAAAATCTAATTGTGTTGAAATTGAGTAAAAAAAAGTCATGCAATTACCATAATAATTTACCTTTTTCATTTCCTCTTCAAACATTTTCTCCAGATATTTATAACGTCGCATCAATTTCACGAATACCTGCACAAAAATGTTATTTTAAATGGTGTATAAATTACACGGAAATTAATATAATATTGCTTCATATCATTAAAACTAAACTTAGTGTAAGTAACTATCTTTTTGAATTTAAATTAAAAATGGCTTGCAATCGAAATTCAATATTTCAATCTACAAAAAAATAAAAATATACAAATGAAATAAAATAGGTATGTATATTCCAAGTAGAATAAAAAATAACGATATACACAGTAAAACCTCACAGACATATTAACAAACAAAAACACTACATTTTGTTAAACCATAAAAACATTCTAGAAAATTCTAGAATGTTCCAGAACATACCTGAATTTATATTTTTGGTTTTATGGCATTCAAATGCTTTATAAATATATTAAATTTATAAAGAATAGAAAAAATTCGATCACGAGGCGAGACTCGAACCCGCATCCTTTCGATTGCTCTGGCGGGTCACGAGTGGCTGAGTTGGTCAGGCATCCGCCCCGGAATGGCGCGAAAGGATGCGGGTTCGAGTCCTGCTGAGTGATCGAATTTTTTCTATTCTTTATAAATTTATACAGAACACACCTGTTCAAAGTTGCGCATCGTCTCCATATCCTCGCTCGCGCTGAAGATACAAGTGTTGGTCTTCGGTGTCTCCCCGTCCATCGACACCGAGCCGCCGGGGACTGGCGGACAAACACACACATTTTATATATATTTCCTATATAGACAGGTTATTTTTGAAGGTAATGATGTGTTGATCAGCAGAAAAACGAACGAGTGAGGAGTTCTCATCAGATGTCAGGACTCTAGCCAGTTTTTTCATCATGTCAAATGTACCGTTTGTACAAACTTTATTAAAGAAAAGTAAAATTTTAATTTGTACCATTTAAAGCGATTTTTATTACCACTTTGGATCAAAGTATAAAGACTTGTATATATGTATTTTTAATAATAACTCAACTGTGAAAAAAGCTAAATACACCATAACATGTGCATTAAATATTACCTATCAATTTTTTTTTTTATAATTTATTAGAATACTCACGCAACAGCCCCCCGGCGATAAGCACGTCGAAAATGACCTCGCCATATCGGCGATAGTCAAGCTTGGAGCCGGCCGCGTCTAGGAATTTATAGGCCGCGTCCAGGTCTCCGCCCGCGCGCTCAAGCCCTTGGACGAGAGCGTCGCGGAACCCGTTCGGGTCGTACTTCTCTTTCTCATCTGGCGGGAACGGGGAAAGTTCTTTTTTAGTCTGTGGTGTCTGTTGTCTATGGCCATTTAAATTATCAGGATTGGTTTTCTTATCTATGGACTGTGTTCATATTAAAAAAAATCAAATGTTTGAATATTGCATCGTTTCGTTTTGGAAGGTTATTTTTCATGTTGTTTTCAGTCATTTAGGAACGTGACTCAGTTATTTTGAATGTTTTGTTTGCTTTGAGGAAATTCTACAATAAAAGAGTGATTACATGGTATAATTGCTATAATTGTGTGGGATGCGATTCATGAAAATAATGAAGTCATTTCCAAGAGAAAAACAATATTTACAGCAATATAATGAAATATTATAATACTTAATTGTTATGAATTTGTATAAGATAAAAAAAGCTTCATTTCCTGACTAGGTACCTACTTATTGTGTTTCAGTCACATTTTATTTGAATCTCTCTATTCTCTATCAGTCTATCTCATAGAATTCAAAACCTACAATACCTATTATTCTCAGCTATGACATAGATTATAAATAAACATGTTTATGCATTCCTATAATTACACATTCCGGTTATTGAAAATAATAATCTATTAATACCTGGTTATTAACATCACATTAAAGCTTTTATTCATTTCACAAATCTCAAAACAAATTGAGTTTCAAAATTATTGCGCGGCATGCACAAACAAGGAAAATAATAAAATTTCAACAAACACCGAGCCATAAAAAGCTAATGGCTCAGCATATTTATTAAATACGAGAATACACAATTGAAAACAGCCATTAATTTATAAGCAAAGTGACGATATTCGTTCGAGCCGGCATGCGCGAGGCCATCGTGATTCATAACTTAGCGGCTTGTCTTGACAGTAAATTATATAAAGGAAAATTACTTGCTGCCCTTATACATCTATTTATAGACAAGTTAGAGAGCCAATTAGCATGAAATATATCGTTTATAGACTTTTATGCTAAGCAATAAATACATAAAAGCTAGACAAAGATTTTATTACTTCTATAGCCAAGTGAACTTTTTTGGATACAAGTTGTCTATGAGTAGAAGAATATTAGCCATTAAAATGTTAAAAAACTTTTATATCTGATCTATTCAGGGGAAGACAGGGCGCACAGCCTGTTTGTTATACATATATATATTATGTACTTAATTCAGTATAATTACAGAACAATTAAAGTAGGTAAAGAATCAAGTATAGTAAATACCTTTAATTGGTCTTGATAAGGGATATTATAAACACGAATATTTGTGTTCATACACATCATTTTCATGAGATGAAATGGCATTAAATTGTTCTAATACTTATGTTTTTTTTTTTGACATAACAAAATCAGCAGTTTTTAAAAAATGTTTTATAATTAATTACCTATTTGTTCATAATGTACGGACAATTTTATTCTTAAGTTTTGAAGTTTTTTTTTTTAAAAGAAGTTTCTTTTTAATAAAATAGTGAAATATACTGCACTGACGATTTTATAGCAAATAATACTTTTCTCTACCAAGCGTTTAGTGCAGGAAGAGATGTTATATAACACATTTTGTGCAAATAACTATAAAGTATGGGGCTCTAAATCTGATAATGATTACATTATCAGTATATGGGGAAGTGACAGAAGGCCATTTTCATGGTCACGAGAGTCGTGTCTCAAAACATAATAAATTTGACAACATTTTAAAACAATTCACTATCAAGATAATGTTAACTTGTTATTTGTAAATCAATTATTGAGATATATTTTGTCTGTTTTAATACTATTGATTCTTAACAAAAAATAATAATTTTTATGACCAATAAACATAAACTAATGCATGTATACTTAGTTTAAATTTTTAAATTATTATGTTAAGTCTGTAAAAAGAATTAAGTTTTATATTTTGATAAAAACTAACACTAGTAAATTTCTTTTGGATATTACTGAAAACATGTAAAATTTATATCAACTGTGTTCATAATCATAAATTAAAATACAACCTTAACATATTTACCAACATGATGTTAACCTTATTTTTTAGATAAGTTAATAAAATTGTGAGAACATTTATTAATTAATATAGAATAAGCAATTAATAATTGTATTTATAATGTAAAATGCGAAATATATTTCATGTAATTATAAAATCATGAAAGCAAGATAGTCTTTGTTCAAAAGCGTTCAACCTCCATGTGGCTAATCAAACAATGTGTCAACAAAAAATTGAGGTTAACTCGAGTCACTGTACAGTTATATGTTGAATGTTTGAAATACAGTTATGTACCTACTACTTACCAAGTATGAAAATTAAGAGACCATCTGAATAATACTCATGTACCTATACAAAATCTGTACCTATATAAATGATTCTCTTTTAAATAAAAACCTTTTAATCAAAGGATTTGGAAGCGTCTAATTTTGTTTGAAATTCTTAAATATTTAAAGGTTTGTGAATAAAATATTTGGTGTAATCAATTGGTTAAAATGTTTTGTATGAAAGGATTATAAAATTAGCAATGCGTGCTCTCAGCAATAATGTTATAACAGAAATAAGATAGATTTATGAAAACCAATCATGATAGTTATTCAAAAACTAGGCGATATAGGTTTAATTATTTCATTGATTTAGTAAATTTTTAAATAATATAGTTGGAGAAAATATCAGTTACTGAGTGTCCAGGATATGAGTAAAGTTTTCAATTAAATTATATGGTATTTGTCAACATTTACCTAAATAAAAAACTTTATGGAAACTTGCTATTGGAAAGTAGAGATTATAATGTTGTTTTTTCAGGAACAATATACCAATATCATTTTTGACTTGATGCAATGTACCTTGAATTAAGATTTGAAATGTGTATATTAATTATTATTAACTGATTGAAGTATAATCCAAAAATATAGAATTTATCATTTCAAATGTATAGGTAATTTGTTCTATAGACAAGTAACTTAATATTCTTTGACTCTTTGTTGACAGTTGATATCAATTAATTAGCACTTGCTACTTTCACAAGAGAGTATTAAACAAGCACATGACCTACTAAATTTGTTAACATTTTATTGGCATTTTGCAAGGTGAAGGCCAAAATATAAAACAATGTTTGATACGTACATCAATAACTAACCTAATGATACTTAGGTATAGGTACTTAAAATATATGATGAAGATGCATCTAAACCAAGCGCGTAATTCTATGGCTTATGAAATAAAAATCAATATTATAGAATATCAATGATCACTCACCTCTTTTTCTGGTCTTGATCCGTTGACCCGATAATACTGGTTTTTCTACCTTCTGACTCATACAATATATTGCTGAAACAAATACACGTGGCAATAAGTACAGGGCAAAATGCGGACCCACTCATGAAAGCGACAGGTCATCGCCCCGCACTTCACATGCTTACATATTATGTCTTTTTATCTAACTACACTTTTATTAATTAAAGATTCACATGATTCGAGGCGACGCCTACTTACCACAAGAAGGGTAAGGCACCGCCAAGTACAAAGAGGGGGCTTTGGTGGAATAACCGAAATACAACCTTCACGTATGACTCAGCAAGGATAATTCAATATATATCAGCAAAATACTAATAAATAAGCTTTGATACTAGTTAAATACAATTGATCTACTAGACTATACACTGATACTTACGTAGTGACAGGTTATGTAGGAGCCTTTTACTCCTTTTGCGAGTTCTCTCGGACTGCGCCTGTTCAGAAAAGAAAGAAACGCTGCGACGATCTCTGTTCGTTCGAGAACTAGAGACAACGTGTATGGAGTCGCCGGATATCCGGTTGAAAAGCACCCAAATATCGATTTAAATTAATTGTAAAATACTTTATTTTCAAGGAAAACGCAATTTTTACGGAGAAATAAAATTTTAAAATGAAATAATGCAATATATAAGGAAAATTTCAAGAATATCTTTGTGTAATAGGTAGAAAACAAAAAATATGTTACTTAATGAAAAATGCGTATACAATAATAATATGAAAAAATTTATCGTAAAAATTTAGTTTTTATATTTTAAAAAGACAACACAACAATTTATTGAATTTTGTAACACTTAAATAAAAATCACAATTTGAAAGGAGAACATATGACTAAAATATTTTATTAAAATAATAACCATAGACAATGCTTTTTTTCTTTTCAGGACACTGAAGTTTCCGTTAGGACGAGTGTACATTAAAAAATTAAACATACTATTTAAATATTGATTTAGTTTTTTGTTTCGTATCATTTTTTTATATAAAAAAGCAGGCAAACACACCTAGTGGGTCGCCCGGTGGCGAGCTATCACAACCACCCATGAGCCTTTTTTATTATTTTTATTTATTGAAATTATTCTTACAAGTTATTACAATAACTTAAGTCTAAGTCCCACAAAACTGCACAATATCTAATCTTTCTGAAGGAATTTCCAGCTTTTGGAAGATGTCCTTTTTTAAATTGGTACAAATTTACTTGTCCTCAAACAGCGAAAGCGATGATGAAAGACAAGACAAGCCCCCCTAGACAAGTGGCTTTCTATTAGCGTAAAGTTGAATAGAATAGATTATGAATGTATGAGATTGACGTAATCAATCGTCGTCGTCGTCGTAATCAAACTTAACCACTTGTCTTAGGTGTTTAAATGGTGTCTACTTGAGAATGTTATCTTCTTTGCAACTCAGAAATATAAAATAAAATGAGAAAACAATAATTTATCGCCCAAACTTGAAAGTAATATTACTTCATGCAGTGCATTTATTTATAATTAAATTGTAATTGTAATATCAAAAAGTAAGAAACTATTGTCGAGCCAATTTAATAGGCAACATTTGACGTCTATCAATTTTATCTTCATAGGGTGGTAACCTGCTTAAAAACATCGATTAAAGTGAATTAATCGATACGGACTTGAAACATTTGTCAATCGAACTTGAAACACATGTCAATAATTTATGATGATTTTTATTCCCAAGTAATCAATGCATTCGATTCTAGATGTCAGATTTCGATTATTAGAGTAACGTCTCTGGTATTTAAAAAGAAATAAGGTTTATTGACACAAAATTGTAGCGACGTCAGTTCTTTAAATCAGAAATTGTTTATTATGTTTAGAATGGTTTATCAGTAAAATCAA
Source organism: Colias eurytheme (assembly GCF_061535395.1). Lineage (NCBI taxonomy): Eukaryota > Metazoa > Arthropoda > Insecta > Lepidoptera > Pieridae > Colias > Colias eurytheme. The sequence continues at coordinate 1,208,796 of NC_142999.1, read as the reverse complement.
ATCCTAAAATTACTTGTATCGGTCATTATTATTATAAATATGTAATCGTAATTGAAAAAAGTTAAGCAAATGTGCAGTTCTAACAAAACGAAATATCATGTTATTCTATGTCGTCGTTACTAGGTTACGTTGTTGAATTTTGTTGAACTGTCAAATGTTGCCTATTAAAGTGGCTCTACTATACTTTGCCACTACTATGCGATCTAAGACTTTGCGTATCGATTATTATTCGCACCAAAAGGCTAAGATCTGTAGCTACGATTCTAAATATACAAAAAAAAAAAAATTGACGTTGACAATGACGGAAATATGTTTTGAAATTTGAGGTTAGAAAATAGAAACTCTCAAAATAATTTCTTCTTAAAAATAACAATTATAAGACCTAGAAAATCAGCTATGTACAAATGAATAGATTCATGAAATTAACTTGAATTTGTTGTATTATATTAATAAGTGAAAAAGACTTATACCAGGATGGCGAATACAGTTTTGGTTAAGGTATAAATTTCTCCCTATTCTTTTCACTTAAATTAAATAACAAATTTAAAAGACGGTTATCATTCCTTTTTAATTTTTAGTTTAACCAACTGCGGCTCTTGCCCACCGCGGTTTATTTGCAAGCCAATCGTACCACAACAACGAAACACTACAATCCCAAATTCAAAAAACTGCGTAAAGAAAAGTATCTGAAAGTAGAGTTACCGGATTTTAATGAAGATTTTGAGAGTATTTCGCAAGAACGTATGAGGCAGAAGATGAAGGAGAGAGGCGTGGTGCCGCCGAGGCCGTGGAGTGATCGACCATTCTATATATCAGCTACAGGTAACAATAAATAACAACATAAATCTATACTTATACCATTCTATATATTATCATCTACAGGTAATAATAAATAACAACATAAATCTATACTTATATTTATTATATTATAAAGCTGAAGAGTTTGTTTGAACATGCTAATCTCGGGAACTACTGGTCTGATTTGAAACATTATTTTGGTAGATAGCCCATTTATCAAGGAAGGCTATGGGCTATATATCATCACACTAAGACCACCATGAGCGGAGCAATGTAGGTGAAACCACGGAGCGGAGTTAGTAATAAATAAATAGTATCAATAGATGACTGTAGAAACCATTGAAATCTATAATCTGACTAGATTGTACTAGACATACTTATTTACTCTTTTTATTAAATAGCATTCTTGGAAAATCTTAATTTTTTTATTTATTCACAATAACAAGTATGAAATATGAATGTATGTTATTTAAAATAAAATTGAAGAAGCAATTTTTATTTTGAACTAGCGGTCCGCCCCGGCTTCGCCCGTGGTACATTTTTCGCAATAAAAAGTGGCCTATGTCCTTTCTCGGGTATCAAAATATCTCTATACCAAATTTCATGCAAATTGGTTCAGTAGTTAAGGCGTGATTGAGTAACAGACAGACAGACAGAGTTACTTTCGCATTTATAATATGTATTAGTATGGACTATGGATGTGCTATTTATTAAATAGGTTTGAAGTTGGTGCCGAACATTAAGCATTAAGCACTTAGTATTAAGCCCGTGCACCGACATCAAACCTTTTTAATAAATAGCACATATAAATAATAATGTCAAATCTTTTTTATTTCTTACTTTTCCATTTTTGAAGTCGGTTGTTTTTAACGCAGTTAATTTTATTAGTGAATATTAAGCTTTCCGTGCGATAAGAGCTTTTTATGAAAATTAAGCTCTCCGTGTGATTAGAGCTTCTTGTGAAAATTAAGCTCTCCGTGCGATAAGAGCCTTTAATGAAAATTAAGCTCTGCGTGCGATTAGAGCTTTTTGTGAAAATTAAGCTCTCCGTGCGATTGGAGCTTTTTGTGAAAATTAAGCTTTCCGTGCGATTAGAGCTTAATGAGAAAAATTAAGCTCTCCGTGCGATGAGAGTTTTTTGTGAAAATAAAGCTCCGTGCGATTAGAGTTTTTTTGTGAAAATTAAGCTTTCCGTGCGAATAGAGCTTTTTGTGAAAATTAAGCTCTCCATGGGATAAGAGCTCTTTGTGAAAATTAAGCTCTCCGTGCGATTAGAGTAGGGATGTAACGATACCGATACCAATACCGATATATCGGCCTATATAATCGGCAAGCCGATATATCGGTATCGCCGATGTTGAGGCCGCCCGCGCGTGCGCACTTTGTTTTTTGAAAAAACTCTACCAATAGTAAACTTTTATTAGGAACTGATTGTATGTGTACCTATAACTTAAAGTTTAACTGACTTTGCAAAATAATAATACTAAAATAAATGGTTTTCTTGTTTTTTGATTTGGCATTGTTATTTAAAAGAATACGATTTACAGTTGAGTCTCTGTTAAATGTTGGTAACTTTTATGCATAATTCACTATTTATTTTTCTACCAAGCCATCGATATCGGTATCGGTATCGGTATCGCCGATATTTTATTACAAATATCGGTATCGGTATCGTATCTGCAAAATCATGTATCGTTACATCCCTAGATTAGAGCTTTTTGTGAAAATTAAGCTTTCCGTGCGATATGAGCTTTTTGTGAAAATTAAGCTCTCCATGCGATTAGAGCTTTTTGTGAAAATTAAGCTCTCCGTGCGATTAGAGCTTTTTGTGAAAATTAAGCTCCGTGCGATTAGAGCCTTTAATGAAAATTAAGCTCTCCATGCGATTAGTTTTTAGTGAATATTAAGCTTTCCGTGCGATTAGAGCTTTTTATGAAAATTAAGCTCTCCGTGTGATTAGAGCTTCTTGTGAAAATTAAGCTCTCTGTGTGATTAGAGCTTCTTGTGAAAATTAAGCTTTCCGTGTGATTAGAGCTTTATGTGAAAATTAAGCTCTCCATGCGATTAGAGCTTTTTTGTGAAAATTAAGCTTTCCGTGCGAATAGAGCTTTTTGTGAATATAAAGCTTTCCGTGCGATTAGAGCTTTTTATGAAAATTAAGCTCTCCATGCGATTAGAACTTTTTTGTGAAAATTAAGCTCTCCGTGCGATTAGAGCTTAATGAGAAAAATTAAGCTCCGTGCGATGAGAGTTTTTTGTGAAAATAAAGCTCCGTGCGATTAGAGTTTTTTTTGTGAAAATTATGCTTTCCGTGCGAATAGAGCTTTTTGTGAAAATTAAGCTCTCCATGGGATTAGAGCTCTTTGTGAAAATTAAGATCTCCGTGTGATTAGAGCTTTTTGTGAAAATTAAGCTTTCCGTGCAATATGAGCTATTTGTGAAAATTAAGCTCTCCATGCGATTAGAGCTTTTTGTGAAAATTAAGCTTTCCGTGCGATTAGAGCTTTATATGAAAATTAAGCTCTCCGTGTGATTAGAGCCTTTAATGAAAATTAAGCTCTCCATGCGATTAGTTTTTAGTGAATATTAAGCTTTCCGTGCGATTAGAGCTTTTTATGAAAATTAAGCTCTCCGTGTGATTAGAGCTTCTTGTGAAAATTAAGCTCTCTGTGTGATTAGAGCTTTTTTGTGAAAATTAAGCTTTCCGTGCGAATAGAGCTTTTTGTGAATATAAAGCTTTCCGTGCGATTAGAGCTTTTTATGAAAATTAAGCTCTCCATGCGATTAGAGCTTTTTTGTGAAAATTAAGTTCTCCGTGCGATTAGAGCTTTTTGTGAAAATTAAGCTCTCCGTGCGATTAGAGCTTTTTGCGAAAATTAAGCTCTCCGTGCGATTAGAGCTTTTTGTGAAAATTAAGCTTTCCGTGCGATTAAAGCTTTTTGTGAAAATTAAGCTCTCCGTGCGATCAGAGTTTCTTGTGAAAATTAAGCTCTCCGTGCGATTAGAGCTTTTTTGTGAAATTTAGCTTTCCGTGCGATTAGAGCCTTAAATGAAAATTAAGCTCTCCATGCGATTTAATGCGGTTATTAATTCGGCCGGTATATATTTTTTTTATGTATGTACACCGATTACTCCGAGGTTTCTGAACCGATTTACGTGATTCTTTTTTTGTTCGATGCGGGATGGTGTCGAATTGGTCCCATAATTTTTTTTTTCGGATAGGCCCAGTAGTTTTTATTTTATGAGCATTTTTGTCTGTACTCGATGACTAAGTTGATATGTAGCAAGTAACTTTGATTCACTTCCCGGTAACCGATAGAGCTGAAATTTTGTATACGTATGTAAATTTGATAGCGATGAAACATTATCATGACATGAAGCTGATTTGATGATGGAATCGAAAGGTGGCCATAGGAACTCAGTAATATATTGACTCAACTTTATCGAGTTTGGGCTCGTTTGATTCGTGTTGAAAAATACACTAAAAAGTATTAAATACAAATAACTGCGTTAAAAACAACCGACTTCAAAAACGGAAAAGTAAGAAATAAAAAAGATTTGATATTATTAACTACTACATAATATTATTGTACATATTTCGCAATAAAAAGTGGCCTATGTCCTTTCTCGGGTATCAAAATATCTCTATACCAAATTTCATGCAAATTGGTTCAGTAGTTAAGGCGTGATTGAGTAACAGACAGACAGACAGAGTTACTTTCGCATTTATAATATTAGTATGGATTAAACTCTCTATCTAGAACTTAATATGTACTTGTTACTTGTTATAGGTGTAATAGTTTTAAGTTTTTACCTAGCCAAAACTAGTTTTAGGAATATTTGATTTTTTATTTTACCAAATTCTTAGAGAAAACAATAAAAATTAATAATCTGCCCTGGATTGTACAATTACAATCCAGGACAGATTCCTGACCAATTCAGCCACCCGTGTAATCAAATTTATTATTTCAGTTTTATTTAGTTAAAATTCAGTTATCACACAACATATTTTGAATATTCATTGAAAGAGAAATTCTAAAATTAACCATTATACACTTTAATTTACAGGTGGAGTTTTCGAAGGCTACGTGAATCCAGAGGGCGACGGCAAAGCGTCCCTCGTGTCCACAACTCGCGCGAAACAAGCCGTCGAGTTAATCGAAAAGAAGTCCAAATCAATGATGGCAATCCGCAAAATTAAATCTTTCGACGAGGACTTCGATACGAAAGCCTTCTGTCAGCAAGCGCAAGACATTTACGTGAAGGCGCACGAATGTTTGATTAATAGAGACAGAAAAGTATTAAGGACTTTGGTTACTGAGAAAGCGTATCCGGAATTTATGCACAATACAAATGGAAAGACGATAAGATGGAAGTTTCTGGAGTCATTGGAACCGCCAAGGGTTGTGCATGCGAGGTGCACAGATGTTGTTAGCAAGGAGAATATATTTGGACAGGTATGGTTTTGATGTATTCTTATGAGTGGTTTTATTAGATAGGACTTTTTTAAAGTAAATATGTAGTAAGTAGTGAAACATATTTTGTTTGTAGTTAGTTGTGCCAAAAAATTTTTTATAGGCACAAATTGCAAAAAATGCACAAATTGAAAAAAATGTGGATAATCCATAAAATCGATATATAGAATAAAATACGATTTGAAGATTTGACGATTACTACGTATGTTAAAAATGACTGATAAATGGGCCTAGAGGTTAGCAGTGAGAGGTTTAGGGTGGATTTAATCATGTGCGAGGATGGGTAACAAGGAATGTGTGTAAAAACCAATCATATTGCTTCATTTATTAAGTTTGAAGCATTAAGCGTTCGAAGCGATACTTTTGGTTATTTACTTACACATTCTTCGCTACACATTGTTGCACATATTTGGTGGAAAAGTACCCTATTAGTGGAAAAAAATATATTCGTTTGTAGTGATAGACATGACTTTTAATTTAAAATCGGGTTCAAAGCTCAGATAGCCTAAGATATGTGAAGTAACGTTTCCAATTCAAATTTGATTGTTTTTTATTTGAATAAGAAATTTGAATAAGAAAACCTATAAACATTTTCAAAGGTATTTTATGAGTATACAATTAATGTTAAGCAGCCCCATTGCAATTAAATAATTTTTGTAATCGAATTCTTATATAAGCGCTTTCAAATAAACAAACTTCAGCTCTATATTACTATTTAGATATTTCGTTTCACTTTCGGTGAAAATCTCCTAATTTATAACCGTAACACAGTACACAGTACAGATTCACACTAATCGGTTCAGTAGATTTTTGTGAAAGAGTAACATACATACATCCATCCATACATTCTCACTAACTTTAGCATTTATAATTTATTAATAAGATTACTTTAGACAAGATAACATTTTCATATATATGTATATTAAATTTCAGGTAACCGTTCGCTTCCACACGCGCCAGCAGCTATCCGTATACGATCGCTTCGGCAGATTACTGCACGGCAGTGAAATATTAGCAAAGGATGTACTAGAATACGTGGTTTTTGAGAAGCATTTGTCCAATTTGTACGGAGTATGGCGAGTACACGATAAAATTATACCAGACTGGGCTCCGCCAAAGGACCCTTCGAAATTAACAAGGATAATGCCAGAAGAAACTCCTGCTGAAGAAACTGCTTCTGAAGTTGTTGAAGATAAGGATAAAGTCGCTGAGATCGCTGATAAATAAATGTAAAATAAATGTATAGTTAGTGGATTTGTGTTTTATTTGGGTACGAGCTGCGGTTTCACTTGCGTTTTCCATAAGGATAATTCCTGTGGTATTATATCATAATAGACTAAGTTACTCCTTATAACATCAGCTATTTGTCAGTGAAAGTCCCGTTATAATCGGTCCAGTCGTTCCAGAGATTCCAGGCGGAACAACTTTTATAACAATTAACAGACAGACAGAAAATAATTTTAAAAATTACTATGTATTTTGGTATACTTATGTACATTATACAGGGTTACCTATCTTAATCAGGAATTTTAATATTACAAATATAATCCCGAAAACGTTTAAGGATATTTTTTCATTTTGTAAATTCCGAAGTTTTGTTTGCCATATAATCCTATTTCTTCATTTGTACGACGTTTTACAATCCAGACTAATGAGTTCAATGCACAAAATCCAGATAACAAAGTAAAATTAAAAAAAAAATGTTCTCATAGTACCTACCATGTAGCTACCAATACCTCATAAGAATAAAATGTCGCTCAGTATAAATCATATGCCCCATATGCGAAATAATGAAAAATATGCAGGAGTCAGGGCGTAACCATGTCACTCAAACAAATATTAAGAAGCTTATAGGAAGCTGCTACTTTTGTATTTTAAATAACTGAAATTAATGTTTGTTAGTCGCTGATCTAAATACCTCATATGAATAAAATGCCGCTCAGTATAAATCATATGCCCCTTATGCCAAATAATGAAAAAAATGCAGGAGTCAGGCCGTAACGTTGTCATTCAAACCAATATTAGGAAGCTATATTTCCGCGGGAAGCTGCTAATTTTGTATTTTAAATAACTGAAATTAATGTTTGTTAGTCGCTGATCTAAATACCTTAAAAATGCCGCTCAGTATAAATCACAGGTATAAATCATATGCCCCATATGCCAAATAATGAAAAAAATGCAGGAGTCAGGGCGTAACGTTGTCACTCAAACAAATATTAGTAAGCTGCTAATTTTGTATTTTTAAATAACTGAAATTAGTATTTGTTATTTGCTGATCTATTCGTCGTTCGCTTAGTAATTCTGTAACCCCATTTCAATATTTTTGTCACCTTAAACATGCCTAAAACTTTAATTTACAGTCACCATGCCCTAGAATCTGACTATAGCACAGAACATAATATTATATACTCAGGGGAGGACTATAGCCAGAAATGCTGATTTCAGAAGTAAGTACGAAAAAAATATGACTAAGTATTAAGTTTTTAAGAATTAAGTATATTTATCTAAGATCATGGAATCTAAAATTTTTATTGTATCATCTACTAAGTTTATGTGTAAACATCCCTTCACTTCATTTTCAAAATAAGACTGTGTGTGTATATTTTTCGTTTCTATCTCAGTAAACATTTTATCAACTGACTTTTTATGTGCATTTGTAGTCGATTGTAGAAATAATTGTAGGTTGTAGTTAGAATCTCAGGGGCCGTATTATGACCTCTTATTTCCAGACAGATAACGTCGTGAATTGAACTGATTGGCAAATTCATATTATTATCGCAAATAACGCAATAACCAGCCATTGTTAATCTATACTAATATTATAAAGCTGAAGAGTTTGTTTGAATGCGCTAATCTCAGGAACTACTGGTCCGATTTGAAAAATTATTTCGGTGTTAGATAGCCCATTTATCGAGGAAGGTTATAGGCTATATATCATCACCCTAAGACCAATAGGAGGCGGGGACAGCTAGTTATGGTATAATATGAATTTTCTCGTCAGTTCAATTCACGGCGTAAACTGTCTGGAAATAAGAGGTCATAATACGTCCCTAAAGCGTTCAGCAATGTAGCTGGTAGCGTGGTAGTTACCATTGATAGTGTTGTATATTTGAGCGTATAAGAGGATAAAATAAAACAAACATATTCATATAGCACTTCTTTTATTATATAAACAACAACTCACTGAGTTGGATCCATTTTACATATTTTGTATGTGTTGATACAATTTCCGTTAGTAATTCGCTTGTGTAGTTGCCTTTACAAAGTCATCAGAAAATGTGCAAAATTAATCACAAGTATATGATAAAATTTATGTATTTTACAAGGCACAAACACATGTATATTTACAATTAACTAATATATTTTGTACAACAATAATACATTTAGTCGCCGTAGTTTCCACGACCGAAATCACTAAATCAATAATAATTCGATTCGTACAAAATCTACGATTAATTTTAATCATTATATTTGAATATCCACAATTACTGAATTATATTAAATAATTTATGCATATAATAAGATCTATAATAAGGCTTGATTTACAATGAAGAAAAATAAGTAATATTTTTATGATTGTGATTATTTGCGTTGGATTGGAACAATAGCAATGTTTCTTTTAGATTTACCATTTATTACAAAAGGTGTGTGCGTGTACTAGTGTACACACGTAAGAAGTGAAACTTCTTTATGACCTTATTTTTAAAAAAATAATTTACTATATGCAACTTTACAGAAATACGTCAATCACGCGTGATAGGGATAAGAAAAAGATGGCGCGTAACGGAAAAATGTCACGCGTAACGAAAAAATGTCACAATAATTTTTTTTCCAACCCCGATAAAGAAGTTTCACTTAAAAAAAAAATAATTAAAATGTTACTTAGTTTTCTTCAATATAAATATTTTTCTCAATAATATTTCACTTTAAACGTATATAATACGTATTTCACTGGTACACCACTCAATCTTTTGGAATGGACATAAACAGTTAATCTCTTCTCAAACATTAAATTATCATACAATCTCTTAAATCTAACACAACTTTATATTTTATGACTTCACAATATATTTACATCGTTTTATTAAAATTATCAAAATTTTAATGTCTTCTAAAATATATTTTTCATTCGTACGATTTTGGAACTCATCGATAAACGCGCGTTTAACTTTTGTAGTTCCAAAATCTGCTACTAGATGTCGCACAGTTATTTTCACACAACACATTTTAATTAACAAGAAGTACGTCGCATTACAGGAATTTCATTGTGTAACGCAACACATTTACTCGAAGACATCATTTCATTGAAATGCGTTAATTTCCATAGAGCATCCTTGTCTAATGTGTATGATTCCATTTTCCAACTTCTTCGATTTGTCTATGCTCTATGGAACAAAGTGAAAATGTTGTCTATGGTCACACACGTGCCACAATGTTCTATCTTGTCCCTGGGCACACAACTAGCGGTAAGTTCACACAGTTTGTCGGTTGGAGCCGCTGGCGTTGCCTTTTTTATGAAATACGAAAATATATCGTACAACTTGTGTTTCTCTATGGTCACATGTGTGCCACAATGTTCTATCTTGTCTCTGACCACACTACACTCATGTGTAAGTTCACACAAGTGTGGGTGCGGGTCGGTGTGTCGGTTTGGGCGGTAGGGGCGGTGGTGTGCGCGGTTGGAGCCGCTGGCGTTGCGTTTCGCGCAGGTTTTCTAGGAAATCTGTAAAAATAATTCAATTTTTATTTATTTATTTATTCAGCTAAGCATAGAACAAGTTGAAAACTATTGGATGAGGAGAAGCAGCTTTGCGATGATTATGAACTTTTTTATTATTATTTAATTTATTTTTTGTTTATTGAGAAGAAGATATATAAAAAAAAGTCGGTTATTCAACAATTTTAAACAATAAAAAATTGAGTAAATTTATTCAAATTCGATATCTTTAGCATGATTAATAAAGATAAGTTTCAAAATAAGCTAAACAAATATTTAATATTATTTTGTAAAAAAAATAACGGTTAATTTTTTTGACGTGACAACGTCTTATAATCGATAGAGCCGGCTGCACGCACGAAAAAACAAGACTCATGCGGCGTTACCTCGCTCTGAGGCGTTCCATGTAAGGCTTGAAGTGCAAGAGAGAGCGCCGAACGAGCGACAAAGAAGCACAATCGGACGTTGTCACGTTCAAATATCGCCAGTAAACCGACTTTACAGACAACCGATTTTTTTATTTATTTTTTGTTTATTGAGAAGGAGATACATCAAAAAGTCGTTAATTTAACAATTTTAAACAATCAAAACTTATCTGAATTTATTCAAATTCGATATTTTTAGCATGATTGAATAAATATAATTTCAAACAAATATTTAATATTATTTTGTAAAAAAATAACAGTTAATTTTTTTATCTATAATACCACTCACCAGGTGGGTGATGATGTAACGGGGGCCCTGGCCGTAACGTAGCGCGCACTCTGTTCGCGGGGCCCTGCGCCTGGGGCCCCGGGGGCCCTGTGGGGGGCCCGCTGCTCCTGTTCGATATGTTGTCGGGGAAACCGCACGAACTGCCCGAGTTTCGGTCTATGCTCTGTGGATATAGATAACAACGTTTTATTTAAGCCATTTTTTGATTCGATTGATCTATAATCTGTGGGCGAAGATAGCAACGTTTTATTTGAGATATTAAGAAAAGTGTGCAACGTAAGTTAAAAAGCAGACACATTAACAAAAAACTATGGGCAAAGTCATAGATAAAAAACAAAATTTTTAAAATTACTTTAGTACTCAAAAAAAATAATTTATTAATTCATTAAAGCCACTTTTTTAAGTACAATGTCTCTCTTCATTCATGATAAAATAGTACGAAAACTCATTATCCTTTGAAGCAATTTTTTTTTATTAAACAAATCAAAAGCTTTCAAAAACGTGTGTATAATCTGTTCTAAATAATAATAATACTAACCAAGGTGTCCTCATCGTGCCGTAACGCCAGGTCGGCGAGCGAGTCGGCGTCCCCCTCCCCGCTATCCTCCCCCTCCCCCACCCTCTCTCCCCCCACTACTTCACCCTCCCCCTCACTCCCCTCCCCCCGCGGCTCGCTCACGAGTATGGCTTGCCAGTCCCCTTCACCGACTTCAACGATCTGGAGTCGCGCGCCGTCTAAGTCCTGTAAAGAAGATAAGTTACATTTAGTGATTGTTCATTTTTTGTCAAAATTGGGTAAAAACACATCTATGATGCGGTGTATTGAGGAATCTTGTCCAAAGTGCGATAAAATATTATCCATATTCTTAACAAAGGTGTTATGTCTTTCGTACATTAAATTGTACGACCAAATTATTCGAACATTAAAAATTCAGGGCGCTTTAATTGCAAGTTTGTGGTCCTTCGAGCCGGATCTGAGCTAACAATATTGAGCATTGCTCTGCAGCGAAATTCGAATTCGTTAACAGCATCGTAGTAGGCAGTAGCGTAGCGAACTTAATGCCATCGTTTATGCTTAAGGCGGCACGTAGCGTCTTTCCGCATGTTAAAGCGCATATATCTCTAGCAGTAGCGCGGAACTTCTCTACACGTTAAGGCGCATATTTCACTTGCAGCAGCGTTCAGTCTCTCCACGTGTTAAGGCGTATACTTCTCTAGCAACAGTCCACCTCGTGTCCGCACGTTAAGGCGTGCACACACACTTAGTCCGGCTCGTGTCCGCACGTTAAGGCGTGCACACACACTTAGTCCGGCTCGTGTCCGCACGTTAAGGCGTGCACACACACTTAGTCCGGCTCGTGTCCGCACGTTAAGGCGTGCACACACACTTAGTCCGGCTCGTGTCCGCACGTTAAGGCGTGCACACACACTTAGTCCGGCTCGTGTCCGCACGTTAAGGCGTGCACACACACTTAGTCCGGCTCGTGTCCGCACGTTAAGGCACGCACACACACTCGCAGGCGGCGCGCGGGCCGGCAGCTCACGGCACACACACACACTCACCTGCAGCAGCGTGTCGGGCGGCAGCGGGCGCGCGCGGGGCGGCGCGCGGCGCGGGGCGGGGGGCGGCGGGTAGCGCGCCAGCAGCGGCCGCAGCACGTGGCGCAGGCGGCGCGCGGGCCGGCAGCGCACGGCACACACACACACTCACCTGCAGCAGCGTGTCGGGCGGCAGCGGGCGCGCGCGGGGCGGCGCGCGGCGCGGGGCGGGGGGCGGCGGGTAGCGCGCCAGCAGCGGCCGCAGCACGTGGCGCAGGCGGCGCGCGGGCCGGCAGCGCACGAGCACGCCGCGCGCGCCGACCTGCACGCGCACGACGCAGCGCCGCTCCACCACGGCGCACTTGCCGCCCAGCACGCTCGACGCCGCCTCCGCCTCCACCACGCGCGTCGTGCCCTTAACACGCACACACAAACATTACATATAGTCACAAACAACATAATGTACAAGTGACGTATAAAGATATAAAAAATCAATCAATCAACAAAAAAAATAAAAAATCAATCAAAAATGCTCAATTTTGAGCATCTAATAAATAAAATTATTTTTACCAAAAACTCCACATAGCATATAACCTCAAAATATAAACCACATTTATAGCTACATAACGATTTGAAAAACAACATCAAAAAAAAAATCATGTCAAAAAATTAAAACAATAAAAATAAGTAAACCCTACCTGCTCTTCAAGCAGAACATCGTACGCGGTGCACAAGAGATTCCTCTTCTGCAACAGTCTATCGACCAGCCGCCTGACAGTCAGGTTGTTATCCACTCCCACGACTGTGGTAGCGCCACCAGGTAATACCACCCGGCATAAAGAACATCCGTTCGTTTGACTCGCTGTTACAACCTGGCAAGGAATATAATTCATTGATATACGTGTGCATGTATAAGAATGAAATAGATTTTGGCATGGCGTTTGATTATCTGCACCATGAAATTTTCCTAGTATTTTTTTTATGGGTATTCAAAATTCTTAATATCGTTGGTGCGCAATGGATCAACAAAAAAATTGTACATAAATTGTTAATATTCAAAGATTAAACAACACCCAAGAAAATTATGTTCCATTGGGAGTTCCCCAGGGATCTTATTAGGAACCTTTATTTTTCTTTTGTTTGTTAATCGATATCACTATTACAAGCGCAATTGCAAGGCGTGCGCAATTGAAAAACGTTTTAATATAATATATGTATTTCGATATTTAAATTTTGATATAACAACAGGCAAGAAGCCACGAAAATAACACGAAAGTTGCATCATCATTACGCTAAATATTTAGCACAACACATATATAATATTGTTCAGGACGTTGTTGATCGAATTTGTTTGATCTAGAGATAATATACACGACTGTTACTCGCTCGTGTTAACACATGACAAAGCAAATACTATTGTAAATTATTTTATCAGCGCAAATATGGAGTAAATATATGACTCTTGTAAATAAGCGATTGAATGATTGATAGGTGGATTTAATATTAATTTATTTCAGATAAAAAATAATTTACAGTTTTATTAGGAGTACTCTTTTAATCGTGGTGTTTTGCATTCGTTGGAAAGGTCTCGGGCTCCGTGAGGTTTATAGCAAAGAAAAGGTGTCTCTGGTGGCGAAACGGAGTTCACCCGGTTTGCTAGTTTTTTATAAATCAGTTAATGTGAATATTAAGCTAAAACGCATTAAAGGCAAACATGCAATTTTATGTAAAGATCTAGCCAACGTACATATTTACAGTTAATACAATGTTATCATTTTCCTTGCAGCGAACCTATTTCACAATAATTTAACGTATTGTACAAGGAAATTGCTTGTTGACTTACAAAACGACAACATGATAAAAGCGGGGAATATTTAACTGAGTATTTATAAAATAATGCAATTTTGTTGCTATTTTCTACTACATCCATACTAATATTATACATGCGAATGTAACTCTGTCTGTCTGTCTGTTACTCAATCACGCCTAAACTACTGAACCAATTTTCATGAAATTTGGTATGGAGATATTTTGATACCCGAGAAAGGACATAGGCTACTTTTTATCCCGGTAAAATGACGCAATCCCGGAAATCCCACGGGAACGGGAACTATGCGGGTTTTTTTTGACTGCGCGGGCGGAAACCTAGTATACATATAAAAATAAATAAGTCAGGTTTTCCTTCCTGACGCTAACTCCAGAACGCACGAACCGATTTCCACGGTTTTGCATTCGTTGGAAAGGTCTCGGGCTCCGTGAGGTTTATAGCAAAGAAAAGGTGTCTCTGGTGGCGAAACGGAATTCGCCCGGTTTGCTAGTTATTATGTAAAATAATTTATGAATCAACTACGTCCGTTACCAAAATTTTAGGTCTGACATTTGTATTTAAGTTCCTTATTATTTTTATGTACGAAAACTTTGGATATTGAATAGTTGCAAATTGCGATGATATCTCGTCCTCTCCTTTTGAAGGCAATAATAAATTCTATGATGTTTTTCTAACATTGGATTAATGTATCACGATAAAGTGTTTAACGTTGTTGTGTATGGCTTATTTTATCATTTAGATAGATTTAGTTTGATTCTTGCCACATTATGACGTTGTTATACCGTAGCAAGTCAAGAAATGGTGACAGTAGATTTATTCCACAGTGGCACTGCATTAAATAACCAAAAATAAACGGACTCAGAAAAAGGGAAACGTATATCGGAGAAAAATTGAAAGCTAGAAAAATGTAAAGAACATTTTTTAAAGGAAGTTGTTATGTTTTTTCATTTAGGGCTGATTTTTCAATCCTTGGTTAAAACTTATTCATCGAATAACGTATTAGACTACCATTTCAAAAATATATTCTAATTGTCCGTATTTGACAGTTTACAGGTGACATTTTAAAATGTTCGTGTAATACTTTATTGGACAGACAAATAATTTTAACCAAGGATTTAAAAATCAGCGCTTACACATTATAAAGTGGAAAGATTAGTTTGTTTGTTTGTTTTTTACGGTGTTCGTACATCACGTTGCGCGCTGTCAGCATTTTACGCCGATACGCGACATAACCATCTACCAAACCATACTATTTAATTAAGACAATAAACGGATTATTGTACTTAATTTTTTTATTTATGAACCATTTTAAAATACTCTGTACGGGTCCTACAAGCCCGTAAATGATTGAATAGGCTCCATAGATAGGTCCAAGAGACATAAACACACTTTTACTTCGGAGAAACATTTAATTCCTATTCGGAAAGCTAGAGAAATCTTTTGGATAATATATGCTAGAAAAATATAAAGTACGCTTTGGGAAAACATTTTTTTCAATCATTCATATACTCACATCAGTAACCGGCTGCTCTTCATCAGCCCGATCTCTAGATGCATTCCGTCTCCATGGCAACAGGCCGGCGGAGCGCCGTCGCTCTGACGCGTTCGACGACGACTTCTTTAGCTGCAAACAGTTATTGCTGTAGCCACTGTTTTATAAGGTAGTCTTTTGTGCAAGAAATGAGTGCGAATCTAGAATGCAAATGCAATTTGTGTTTGAATATTTTTATTATTTTTAGAATTAGGGCATTAAAAAAGGTTTATTTAGTAGGAACAGTTTTTATATGAGATGTTTCGTGACTTTCTGGTGTAATTATTTAGGTGTGTAAACTAATATAAAAAGTGTAACATTAACATCTGTAATGTGACAACACGTCGACACATGCAAAAAATTTAATCTATGTGTATGTGTGAGTGTATACACGAACGCGAACCTGTATGAGTGTGATTTTGTCAATTTGTACATGTTTTAGTGACGTGCGTGCTTGCAAGCCTAAGTCTATATGTATGCATATTTCTGTATGTCTATATACTATACCTATAGTGTGTGCATGCGTACATATATACGTGCGTGTATACTTGCGTGCGTATATTCATATTTCTTTGTGAGTACGTGTGATGCGTGTTTATACTCATGTTTGTATTTAAGTGTACGAGCATACTGTATATGTGTTGTGTGTATGTATATGTTTGTGTATCTATGAACGTGTGTTCGTATGTATTTCTGCGTGCATACCTTGGTCGCCTGGTCGTACGGGCAGGGCAGCCCGCGCAGGTCGGCGCGCGCGCACTCCGCGTGCACGTATGTGTGTCTGTGCGTGCATACCTTGGTCGCCTGGTCGTACGGGCAGGGCAGCCCGCGCAGGTCGGCGCGCGCGCACTCCGCGTGCACGTATGTGTGTCTGTGCGTGCATACCTTGGTCGCCTGGTCGTACGGGCAGGGCAGCCCGCGCAGGTCGGCGCGCGCGCACTCCGCGTGCACGTATGTGTGTCTGTGCGTGCATACCTTGGTCGCCTGGTCGTACGGGCAGGGCAGCCCGCGCAGGTCGGCGCGCGCGCACTCCGCGTGCACGTATGTGTGTCTGTGCGTGCATACCTTGGTCGCCTGGTCGTACGGGCAGGGCAGCCCGCGCAGGTCGGCGCGCGCGCACTCCGCGTGCACGTATGTGTGTCTGTGCGTGCATACCTTGGTCGCCTGGTCGTACGGGCAGGGCAGCCCGCGCAGGTCGGCGCGCGCGCACTCCGCGTGCACGTATGTGTGTCTGTGCGTGCATACCTTGGTCGCCTGGTCGTACGGGCAGGGCAGCCCGCGCAGGTCGGCGCGCGCGCACTCCGCGTGCACGTATGTGTGTCTGTGCGTGCATACCTTGGTCGCCTGGTCGTACGGGCAGGGCAGCCCGCGCAGGTCGGCGCGCGCGCACTCCGCGTGCACGCCCGAGCGCAGGAAGCGCGGGTAGCTGTCGAACTTCATCACGTTGAATATCTGCTTTTGGGCCTAACGATAAAAAATACATGTATTTAACTCATGAGAAACATATGCTTTTTTTGTCAAATCAAATTACAATATTATTTATATTGTATATTATTATTAATAAGTTAACCCATCGAAAAAAAAATAATGTTCGAATAGAATTAAATCATATGTTCCAATATTTCAACTATAACCAACCTGATTAACAAACTCCTAAACCTAAATTGTTATAAATTAATTGATAATAATGGATTTAGCTCGAGTTATTCATCGCAATGGAAACCTTAAAATTAATCAATCCATTTAATAAAGGCCAAATTCAAAATCAACACTGTTGCACTGTCACAAGTCAAACAGCATGCGTCTTTTTACTACAACAATATTTACTTTGATATTTTTATTTTGTTCTTTAAATAAAGTAGATTTTAAATTGTTTGTACCTAAACAGTGTTTGTTAATGGGGTTAATGTATTATTTCTTAATTTCATTTCAAAATTTATAGTATGTACATACTAACATTAATTTATAATTCATTTACTAACATTAATGGATCTATCCAATCTAATTGTTTCATATTAAATAAAATAAACACTCACCTGAGCAAACAAATCAGCCGGCAATGGCCTCTGACTGAGCCGCAACGCCGTGGACCGTTTAGCGGCGGCGTCCACGTTGATTGGCTCCTGCGCTTTATCCGCGAGGTGACGTTGCCAAATCTCATTGGCTAGCTGGATGCGGACGTCTTCGCTCTCGCTCCCACTCTCTGAGCACGTGCGGTACTGCTCGCACGACCACCAGAATCTGTGGGTTTAATGTATTCTTATATTGCACTGATATATGCGTAAAAGTACAGTCTTTTTATTATAATAAAAATTATTTAGAATTATAATAGAAGTCCTGGTATAGATTACATAACAGCAATTGAACCGTCGGATTTTTTTTGACGTTATAAATTATAATAACTTGGATTTGTATAGATTGAAAGATAATTTAAGTTTTGCGGCATAAAAATTATCCATTGCCATTTACTCATTCAATGGGAAAAAAATTTAAAGATGTAAGTAATAATTTAAGATGCATAAACACTCAATTATAATAATTATTCGTTAAAGTTATTTAAAAAATATTTTTATAATTAACACTTTCGGTGGTAGCTTGTTAAGAATAAATCTTAATTTTGAAACAGTGAAATCATTAGAACCGTTCCAGTTATTTCTAATTATAAATTAATTGGATCCTCAATTATTTACCGTTTTGCGAAAGTTAATATTTAATTTTAATTATCAATCCATTGAAAATACAGTTATGTTAAAATAAATACAATTTATAATCTTGTAGCTAAATATGAGTAAGTTCGGATATTCAACTTTGAACCTTCTTATTCTACAAATAAGAGTCAAATTAACAATCAATGGGTCTATTATTAATATCCATGTGATGACGTCACTGATAAGTTATATTTGTAGAAAAAGCATTTAATTCGAATCGCATTCATTAACGAGGACGAGCTTTATTTCATTGATGTTATCTTGTAACCCCATTTCTAGATTGCATTAGTCATTGTTCAATGAAAATGTCGCCTCTCTGTTTTGTAATATATTATCATTTTGGATCAGTTTGTTACAATTTATCAAAAGAATTTAAGTATTCGTTTTCAAAAATAAAAATACTTTTAGCGAACAAGTCACTCAGTAGGACTAGTATGACAATAAAGAAGTTACGACATTGATTGAAATCAAATAAAATTTTCACCATAAACCGTATAAAGTACTTTT
The DNA here is from genome assembly GCF_061535395.1 of Colias eurytheme. Taxonomy (NCBI): domain Eukaryota; kingdom Metazoa; phylum Arthropoda; class Insecta; order Lepidoptera; family Pieridae; genus Colias; species Colias eurytheme. Next base: position 1,189,979 of record NC_142999.1, on the reverse strand, counting down.
ACTTTAATTTAATTAGATTTCGAAACATAATGTATACACACAAATGTGCGTATACGCATACACGCACGCACGCACGCACGCACGCACACACACACACGTCTAATGTCAAACCATCTCCAACTTTCGTCCATTCGCCGCTCCGAACAACTCACCTTATATTCTCAGCAGCGAACTCCTTGTCGAGGAAGTGCGCGAATGCCGCGGCGCCCGCGCGGTCGGCCAGCAGGTGCTCGAGCCCGAGCGACCAGCGCGCTACACCCCCCCCACCGCCCTTTACCCCGCCCGGGCTCGAACCTTCGCTCATTTGCTGGAATGGGAAAGGTTTCGACTGAAAACTGCGTAAGTAAAATTGTTGATTATTGAACACTGATACACTCGGTATAGCCAAAGTTCAAAAACAAACAGTACAAACCAACGACCTTGCTCAAGCGATAAGTGGAGAGGGAGGCTAACAATACATCAGGCTAAAAAGACAGGACATTACAAACCTTGCTAAAAGATTCTAAAATAAATAAAATATTGAACACTGATACAATTTGGTCATCCAACGCTTTCAGGTTGGTTTCAATGCCTTTTTGCCTGGCCAAATAAAGCCATAGGTACCTACTTTTAACACAATGACATAAGAAAGTTAATAACTGCACCAAGGAAAAAGACGACTTCTTTGAACTACACCAAGATTAGAGCATTATAATATGAATCTTAGATGCAACTAAACACTAGGGAACACATATCAAGGAATATAGTTTCTCATCAAATTTAGCAATAAAAAGATTAAGAACGTGTATGGTCAATCCTTACCTTATTATAAATGTTGCGATGTTCGTGGTGCCTGTAGGAGCTGCCCGCGCCGCTGCCCGTGGTCCAGCGGCGGAACGGTGACGACTGCTCACTCTGTAACAATATAATAAAAACTTATTAATCAAACTGCCTATCTAAATCCAAACAACGTATTACTTAACTAGAATGCAGCAAGTATTACTGATAACACTAATATGGCTAGAGGAATTATTTCTAGTAATTTTATTACCGCTAAACATATGATAATAGAGTATGTAAACTTTTTAAACAAAAATATCGTTTGTGTTTCACTTAAATACATTAGCCTATAATTTCAGATTGACGTAAATTTTCATTTGCTCTTTTATTGCATTAATTTCCGTTTTTCATGAGTCTTTTGTTCACCACATTTAGTCCTTACAACTGACCCTGTACGATAACATATAAATTCAGCAAATCCTGTGTAACACTATATAAATAGTAAACATGTCAGTCTGTTTGCCGAGTGTCCTCTAACGGATACGTCTGACAGCCTGTGTTTGTGCGGGAAACCCGTGATCATAATGAGTCTATTAACAATTCTTCAATACTATTAGATGTAAGTTCATTATCATTACAGTTATCTGCTTCATTGATATTCATTAAGTTTGTTGTGGCAAATATGATTATAGACTTTTATTTATCTATAATACATAAAATATTTACCAACAACACAGATTTTAAACTTTAGAGTAGTTGTAGTTCATGTATAATAAGAAGAATATCATTTAGATAAGAAAATTACAATGTCCAAAACGACCACAAGCTACAAGCAGAAGTACACAATAATTTGATAGGAATAAACGACATCATATTACGAACGCAAAAATACCAAAAATACAAAATTTACCTCAACATCGGCATCAGTCACATACCAGACCACCATTTTCCCTAACTTCGTTTAAACAACACAACACACAAGCACATGAAGTGATCTTTTGATCAAGCCCAATATTTAAAAAAGCTAATTAAATTTAGACACCACGACCACGTTAAACGACAGTACACCTTCGCAACCAACACTAAATTCAGGGTAAGCGATCAACCAATTACCAAACAAGTCCCACCAGTTATGTACTGTAACACTTGCACGCAATGCACCTGCCTAATTAATGGCAAAGTGACATTCTGAAATTCTTCAGAATTTCTCCTGAGCACCTATAACCATCAGTGCTACTTTAGTCTATGGGCGGTGACCACTTAGCATCAGATGGTCCACCTGTCCCTTTGCTTGCTCTGGCATAAAAAAGGGGAAAGAGAGCAGGACCGTCCGCGGTGACGTCTAAAATCAGACTAGCGTCGAGTCATCACAAATTACAATGACAATCACAACGAGCAAACAGCCCCGTTTCCGGCGGAGCGTGGTGCATGCCACGAGGCGCGGCGACTGGCGGAAATATTCAATGAAACTGGATGGTCAGACAATTGGATGGTCAAGGGAACCCATTTATTTTACTTGGTCAAGGATCTTCGTCAAGATTAGTCGTTAAATCTTTAAAGCTACACAGATACAGAAACATTTAAAAGTTAAGAATGTCATGCACAGGACCTTTCTTGCTTGGATAATATCTGCGGAATAAAAACGCCACCAAAGTTGGAGAGAAGTGCATTTAGTGACTAAGCTTAAATCGGGGGTTTTACAAATTATTCTTGCAGCTAAGTGATATACTGCAAACGTGGAATTTCACAAATTTGTTATTTAAAATTCAAATCTCTCCTCAGTAGTTGACTTCATTCTACTTCTGAAGATTAAAAGGCAATAATAAACAACGATTATGAAAACCAATGAAATAACGTTCGCCACAAAAATCCAGCTGTTTACACGCTAGCATAACTCGATTACGCGTAACACATTCAATGGAATTCAGATAATTTATTAAGGAAACGAGATCAAAGATTTGCGAATAAAACACAACATAAAACGTTGGCCGATGATGGGCAATCGTAATTGTAACAAGGCCAAGGTTAAATTAATATAAACAATTGGTAAACGCTCTCAATTGGCTTGGACTGAATCAATAAAGTTAATTGGGACCTATATTTTCCACCTATATCACCAGGTGACTGCAGTTGCTAACACATTTATATAAAAGACTGCATTTATTGCTTGCTTAAGTTCATCATAAGGAAGATATCTAAGGAATAATCTTTTGATTTCCTTCTTCAAGATTTATATATTCACAAATTTTTATACTGTGTTTTTTGTGTCTTTTAATTGATTTTATGTTTTGTGTTTGTATTATGTATATTTTCTTGTGTTCTATGAATAAACGTGTTATCTATCTATCTATCTATCTATCTATCTAAATTGGATTTGAAAATAGCGCAATTTGTTCTAATTTCTTGGAAGAAGCATAGACTATCCAAATTTCCACGTTCCCATCTTCCACTAAATTTAAAAACTGAACTAAATGGTAAAATAAATAAAAACGTTCCCATCCTTGTAAAAAATAAAACACTACTGAAACTAGGTCGGTCCCTGGTGTTACAACTAACGTTTTAAGTACCTATCTAGTATCTAGTGAAATCATTTTATAATTAATGCTATTCAGAGCGTTGCAACAAACACCGGCTAATAACTTGTAACTTACACCACCCTCTGACGCTAACAAATAAATTGAATAATGAATTTTTCACTACATACCTACCCGTCTCAATGACCACACTTATAAGGATCCCATTGTATTCTGCATTAGGAAACTCTGATACATCAAACGATATTGGACCATATTCCATTAGGATAGAAATCAATTTCAAATTTACAGGCGCTGATTTATTCAGGATTCTAAACACAAGATTAAAAATGTACCTTTCTGCATTGGAATAGGATATAGATTGTAATGTAAGAATTTGCTATTTGCATTAACTCATTGTTTGTGGATATATTTAACTATAGATGAGATACATGTATTTGTAAAATATTGATTATATTTATTCGTTCCTTTAACTTATTCTAATACTAGACTAAACTACAAGTGTATACTCCGAAATATGATTTACACAACATTCGTTTGATTTTTAATTATAACTACACATTACACGTGCCGTGAGCCGTCTGCACTAAGTAGAGAATCAAGAAAACCATCTGAAATAATGTTACTACGGAATTTTAGTAATAGGAAAAATTAAATAAGTACATATTCTTAGGGCCGATTTTTCAATCTTAAACTTAAAACTTATCCGTCCAATAAAGTATTACACGATAATATTAAAATGTCACTTGTACACTGTCAAATGCAGGTAATTAGAATAACATTTTTGAAATGATAGTTTAATACGTTATTCAACGAATAAGTTTTAACCAAGGATTGAAAAATCAGATCCCATAAAGAAATGAATTTATGACACGCGAGTTCACGCAAACCTTGATGCATCAAATGCATGGACGCTACCACAACACTACTTCGAATATCCTACGTTTATTTAGTGTTGTGTAAGGCAAAACTAAAACGCTTAAATTGTAACAGCAGCGGAATATTTTTGTTGTTTATATTAAGATTTAGAATGTAGATACATATTTATAATAATTGTATGAGTAACTCGAATTCAGGATGTTTACCCGCCGGCTTATTTTCAGCTAGTCAATGTAAGGCCTCGATTTAAGGCTCTTAAATTATACTGATTATTATTGTAGAATTCTGTTTTGCGCTCTTTCAACAGATATTAATACTTTTTCCTTATGTTTGAAGTCAAATATCCTTAAATTATTTAATAAATATGAATTTCGAGTTATCAAATTATTCACAGTTCTAAATTATTCTCAGATATTACTAATAATATAATATATTACTAATAATATTAATAATTAATTCCTATTCTATCGTCCTTTTATTTCAATTCCCATTCCATTTTTCAATTATTCTTAGCAACTACCAAACCAATAACAATAATTTATATGTATGCACGTAAATACTCACAAACCAAGCGAGCCTCGCATAAAACTTCTCCGTTAGAAGCGTAGGCATTTGTGCGTCTTATCACTTTCACGTTATCGCCACTGCACTTGTATTTATATTGTTTACAATCTATACACTAAGATTGTCCGGTAGTTGTGCAGCACTCGAATTTACTTTCAAAATGATACAACCACTTATATTTATTCCAACACTATTAACATTTGAAGGAAATTTTCCGTCTACTCCCGTAAATTGATCACTTCAAAATACCACTACAGCATCATTTAATCTAAACCATTTCTCATCAACTTACAACTTTTTTTCAACCTAGTAAAAAATTCAACCATCTAACAGTTTGTTCTAGACTTTTTACCACTTTAACTACCCTAAAGTTTTCAGCACTTATTAGCTCGCTGCGTTATCTAAAACTGAAGCATTCAGCTACCTGTTCAGGCGTTTTATTCAACGCTTCAGATGTGTTATCGTTATCAGCCATGGCGAGCGTGATACGCCCACCGCTTCGCTGAAACCTAAAGCGTATATGAAAATATATTAGAATTAGCCTTGAGTGGGTCGACGATCGAGGGCGTTAAGTATAGAATTTGTGTATCAAGGACTATAATCTATTATCTAATCTAGCTAGATTGCATTAAAATGTCTAAATTAGTATGCCAATTGACGCATAGACCATGCAGGTAAATATCGATGTACCATTTTTGAACATTGGAAGTCGCAAGATTAATTTGTCATGGTAGGAACACAGTTTCTGGACAATGGCATCACAAACAATTTGGTAATACCTAATGTTTATCGTCTCCAATGTAATGTCGTCTGTTGTACGTCCTTTCTTTATCATATTAGTTTATTAACTAAGAAACAACCTCATCTTCTCTTAAATGTTTGAATTATCAATAAAATTATCATCTCGTTTTCATTACTTTGCATACGGTAGGTACAACACGCAAACGGCCAGAAATTACAAAAAATAGAATTATGAATGTCAAAAAGGTGAACATCAAAATTTCACAACGTATCTCCGAAATCACTATTTAAACACCACATGCCCTTTCCTCACTAAAGGACATCTCCAAACACCGTGTATGAAAGTCTTCCTAACGTAATATTGACGCGCTATTTCAGTCGCCGCGTTGATAAAACCTTTGAATCTAAAAATAACGCAACAATAAAATGCAAACGAGAACAATGGGTCACAGATAACGTAAATAGATGTACAGAAATACATCTGTACTAATATGTAGATAAGGTAAATGCAGATGTTATCGCGTGGAAAGATACTGCATGTAAATACGTTATAGTGCATGCGATATGTGCACCTTTATTACGTTTCTGTTATACAACATTAATTTATAAGTCCCGTGTCCCTTTATAGGCCAGATGGTAACATTTTTATGATCGACTAGCTGTGCCCTGCGGTTGTACCCGCATTGCTCCGCTCTTGTTTGTCTTAGCGTGATGAGAAATAATTTTTCAAATGGACCAGTAGTTCCTGAGATTAGCGCGTTCAAACAAACAAACTCTTCAATTTTATAATATTAGTATAGATTTTCATTACGGACCAGTTGGTGATAACTGATAAGCCTTCTGAATTAAGCCAGACTGAGATATTTTTCCCTTACTGGAACTTACGCATAATATAAATAATAACCAAAGTGTTCAAAATTTACGAAGAAGATAATATGTATGGAGCCGTTGTAATTATCTAATAATTGATCAGCCGAGGTATTCCGTCTTAAGAAGTAATCGTTTTTAATGTTTATAAATAAAAAGTAATATCTTTACAGCGGCCTTTCTAGCAGTTATATCATCATTAAAAGAAAACAATAAAATAAATAAAACAAATGGTATCTTCGTGTTTCCTTCCCAATCCAGGAAAATGAAATCAAAACAAACACTCCGAAATGGGCCTATTTATATAATACGGCAAATAAACAATAATAATTAGTTAAACATTTGTGGGAATTCCGAGTACTACAGCCGGAGAATATTGTTGTATTATTAAAAATTACGCGTATTACAAATCTGCGATGTTTCGCGGTATTTTGAGTACATTACAGTTAAACGTAGATTTTGATTTTATATAAATTGCCATTTAAAATATTGTGAGCGAATGAGTAAAGGAGAGGTAATGTTAAAACTGTAGCATTGTACATTTCACTATCATAGATCTTAATGTAATCGCTATACGTTATCTATGACCGCCTCGTTGGTACAGTAGTTGACGCGTAAGCGTAACACCGAGGGGTCCTGGGTTCGATTCCCAGTGGAGACGAAGAAAAAAAAATATGTCTCGGTCTGGCAGGACACTGAAGGCTGATCACCTAGGTACTTGTCCCTAAAAAAAACCGATCAGTGAAACAGATGTATAATTCATCTGCCCCTTACCCCACTAGGGGCATGGGACTTCACTATACGTTATCTATCGGTAATGTGCAATATATTTTGTTTACAATTAGTATGCTTGTCTACTTTGCATACGTTATATTGATAAGTAGTATTAAAGGAGACAATTTTGAATATAAATTGTTTAGTATTAATTTGGCAGACAATTTAAAAATATAAATGATAATAATCAATTTGAGAGATGTAGAACTAGAACCCAATTTTATCATATATCAAATCGCAAGCCTTCAAAGTTCAATCTCTATAAGATCCGATTAAATTATATTTATCTGTTCTATTCTTATAGAGAACAATATAATTTTAACGATAACGTAGTAACCGCATGATCAAGAGAAAAACGCTTTGTCATGGTTTAATACTTCATAATATGTAGTTATAAACTATAAGAATAAATAAACAATTAATGTTTTCCTTAACAACTGGCTGAAAAATATTTCAAATAACAAATCCCACCAAAAACATTTTCATGTAAAATGTTGCCAAGACGAGCCCATTTGACTCGCACTGTAAAAAAGTTATCAGATCTCATGTAGAGCCAAGCTTCTAACACTACACGCCCTAACTCTACAAGGCCTAACTTCACAAACTCTACACCTTAGTCAAAATATGTGGCTTGGCCATTTCGCTACATTCACATCGGCGTAAGGTGAAAAATTAATTCACTGTTCATTACTTTTGTGTTATACAATAGTTCTTGTAGTAACGAACGGCCAAGCCACATATTTAGACTAAGGTGTAGAGTTTGTGAAGTTAGGCCTTGTAGAGTTAGGGCGTGTAGTGTTAGAAGCTTGGCTCTACATGAGATCTGATAACTTTTTACAGTGCGAGTCAAATGGGCTCGTCTTGGCAACATTTTACATGAAAATGTTTTTGGTGGGATTTCATTTCTTTTTGTAAGTTGTTTGTAACAATTTTTTTTTTTATTTTTGTCTACTGTGTGGACGTAAGAGGCAGGAGACGTTCGCAACACTTCTATTCATTCATATTTATATGATCTGATCTGAAGTATATGTCTCAATATATGTCGATTAAATTTTAATTTTTTTTTAACAAGGAGTACCTATACATATACATATATATCTAGGGGAACCAAGTTTCAGATTATTAGATTAGACCTCTAGCGTCATCAAAAATTTAATCTAGCCTTTAACCAGTGACGTGAAAAATGTATAACACTATACGGGACATGACGTCTGACAGACTACTACTTTCAAAGTAAATTTTAGGCATAAAATGTAATATGTACCTATCAAAATTGTGTTGATATTTAACCATCGGTATGTAATAAAAGACACAAAACTAAATACAATCAGCTTTTATTATAAAATTAAAGAAAAAACAGTCATTAACTCTATCTAGTACTATTCAGCCTTAATTGACTTGAGATCTCCATTTTAGCCTTTTAATTGACAAAACACAAGTAACATTTGAAATTTAACATTTTTTACTTAAAATCTTATCAATAAAGAAACGAAAGAACAAAACAGCACTTCTGAAAACAAAAATATAAAAAATTTGACAACCGCTCAACTTTATATAAATCAGGGGGCGAGAACATTGCAAGCAAACGGGATTAGAACACCCGACACACGTGTAAATTGTCATTCTGTGTAGTCTAGGTGGACAAACCCTACATGCTCTTCGTTTACCCTGACTTGGCTCATGACTTTGGTCACCTTCTTCGATCATATCATCCCCCAGAACTCGCTTTATCACTAGTCGTAACTCCCTTGGTAATTGACTGCTGATGACACGTCTTTGCATATGTGGTATCACTAGCGAACGGGCTAATGACTTTAAAAAATCACCTCTATCGGCAACCTTAGGTTGATACATGTTGTATAATATATAGGCGTTCATGCCGCTCAAATCAATAATGCGGTAGAATAAAACCATTGGCCACCTTCTCGTTCGGCGGCTGCTGGAATAATTGGAGCACTTTTTATCAGCTTCGTCTACACCACCTTTGGTTGCATTGTAATAAAGAATAATTGCAGGCTTTTTAGTATCCTCATCAACTTCGTTGTTGTGATGCATTGAAGACACAAATATCACAGCTCTATTTTTTTTGGGTACCTACGTACGAGCACAGGGTCTTTTCTTTCGTGAAATCGTGAAACGTGATATTTTTTTCATTGTACCCACATAAGCCAGTGAATTTGTGGCAGACAATTTACGTTTCCTCTGATTTTCCGCCATTTTGCTGCCATTTTCCGCTGAAAAACAAAAAAATGGTTTAAAAAACATTTGTATGACAACTAGGGACATTTAGCCTGACAGACTCCTTTAGATTTTGTAAGTGTTTTTACTCACGTGTTTTACAACCGACGACAAGTCCGCCTCGTTCCCCGATCGTTTTAGCACTAAAACAGAGGCTACTGAGAAGCGGGGTCGCGGCAGGCGGGGGGAAGTGACCAATTCTGAGAATTTGTAAAACACGCGACGCCTGTGAGACTCCGCGTCACTAGTTAAAGGCTAGAATTACAGGTCTCATACAAACTCCCATCCCCTAGTTTAAGGGGTTGGGGGATGAAAGTTACAAGTTTTATAATTTTTTTGTTGTTTGTGTGCTAATACTAGCTTACATACAAAATTTCAGCTTTCTAGGACATTAGGAAATACCTTAAGAATTTTGATGATCATCAGTGAGTCAGTGACGAAAATAGCGTTTTTTAGATATAAATAAAATCTGAAGTATAAAAGCTAATGTAATTAAAACTTAATATGTTCAATAAGTCCGCTATTGACAATATATTCCGAAAATTTTGTTGATCTAGCATAATCCAAACCCAAGTTATGAGGGTTCAAAAAAACGTCGAAGCGCTTCGAGAAAAGGTAGGTAGTGCCCGTGCGCGTAGTCGCTTGGCTCGTCTTGGCGGGGGCACTACCGTGCCCCCAGATTTAACCTGAAACTGGCTGAAAAATGAAACAACGAAATTATTTAATTTCACAGTAACACAAAAGTTTATCTAAGCACAGAATCGACGAGCATTAAAGATATCTAAGAAAGATGTTTCACCGTCATGTCTAAGATACAAAGTTACTTGTCCATTATACTTAAACCGCTAACAGTCCATTCTAATGCTACTACCTACAGCCTCACAAGTCAAACACAAGACGTACATAGGTATCGTCATAGTCATCTTCATCTTGGCACTTCCTAAGCCAACCTTAGACCGGGAGTAATGACGTCACATACATTGTGAACAAGCCCACAATTGTACACATACTCTCTACTTCTAAGAACCAGCTCGATTCATTCACAACCACAAGGGTATTCAAATATCAACCTTATTACAAGTGCATAGGAACATGGTGTCACCCAGAGACACTTTCACTGGAATTCATTATAATCCGCTTACGTTCATGTTACGTGATGGATTCATGTCGTACTATGGCTGATGGTGGCAATTTATTATTATTTGCCTATCATGCGAATTAGCTTTGTATAAAACAACACGATTGTATCCAATTGCAATGAATGTATTTGTAATTTAATACTTTAATATGTGTTCTTATTCGTCCGAAAGAGAGCTTTTAATTCTGTGTATTTTCAAGACCAATAAAGTAGAAAATTTTAGTTAAGATTGTTCGCGAAATTGCAATATCCAAATAGCAAAATAAATGTACTGATGATGATTCATTTAGAATCCTGTCCTTATCCCTTACAACTGGCACTAACACCAAATATGCCTAACATCAAAGCTTTTCATATTTTACAAATAGTATATTCGGTAAATCATATAAATAACTAATAGGTACACTAACCTTAGCGTGATTCCGTGTCATTCAAACCACCAACCTGTACATCCAATATAAACGATTAACAAAACACGCGATGACCCACGGAGCGTGTTCCAATCATTCTATTACATAGAATCACTTCACATTACTTCAAACACGCCTCTTATACCACTTTTTAAACCACAGATCATTTCTATTAGTTCCTCTATAAACCGTAATTAAAGCTACTTCTATAGAATGATCTAGAAAAGCCACGTTTCCAATACACAAAACTTCGATTATACTCAAACTTTTACTAACAGTCTCTCAAAAAACGCGTGCTTACGACGAAGGTATTAAGCTTTCGTCTCTCAATAGTAATATATAAATCTGTGTCTCTCACACAACATCAAAGCTCAAAGGTATCACCATAACTGAGAGCATGGTGCACCTGATGATGCTATTCCCACGCTCCATCAACACAATTCATAATGGAGAATGTTCACTAATTTTGTTTATTAGCACTCCATATTCTCTGTCAAAAATAAATAATACTAGTGAAAAAATTACTTCGATACGTCAATTAGTTTCCGATTTAGAAGTAAAAGAAGTTGTAAACGCCCGGTGATGGTGTGACGTCACACTACAACACGCTCAATCTGGCTCACTCAGTCCGCTAGCGATCGCGCGCCCGTGCCGTCGAAATTATAATTAAATACTTTTAAAAATGTCCAATCCAAATACCAGAAAATCATGTGTTGTTCCTAAATGTAAAAATACAACTACCAATTCGCCGGATAAGTTGTTTTTTATAGTTGCAAAGGACGTAAGCTACATACATATTAGGTTATAATATTTTGAGAACATTGCAGCTGTTTTGCGTTATCCTTTGTTTTCTATACAAGTTTTAATATACAGTTTATATTTACTTGTATATATTGTTTTGTTTTTATTTACTTGTATACTATATATATTGTTTTGTTTTTATTTATTTGTATACTAGACTGTGCTTCTGCTCTGCTCGTATGGGCTAAGTATAGGTAGATGGCTAGTAAGATTTTTTCTTGTTTTAAGATGAGAATGATATGGAGAACTATACTAAAATATAAGTTGGTCGGGGGAAGAATTAAACAAAAACAGGGTATATATAATATTTATATATATTACTTATTATTATCGCAGATAAAACCAAAACTAAAAGTAATTACACAATAATTTGGAAAATCCAAAAGTGCACGCCTCATAATTTTTTTTAATAAATATTTATTAATTATTATTTATATTTATTTAATAACAATTAAACCACATCGAATCAGACCCTGAAAAATGAAAGGGTTCTATTCCTGAGCATACTCAAGCGTAAGAGAAAAAAAAAGACTCGATTAGTAAAGTATTTCGGTCGCTATCGTGTTAACAAGAAAAAGGATCCGCACATACAGACACACGGACGTCCAAGACAGAACTTTTTTAAACTGTTTTTTAACTAGTTTAAATAACAAAAATGACATCAAAAATATCATGAACGTTAAAAATAGTGTTTTTTCTTAATATGTGTGTGTATGTATTATCTTACAAGTGCAATGTATGATACATAAAGACATTTTAAGTTTGAAAAATCAGATGTTTTGCGCGAAGTGACAGTAGTACCCACCTCAACGCTTCGCTTATGAGGCGTGCAAAATGCTCTGAAAAATATCTTGCAAATGTTTTAATATAATTGTTTATGAAAAAAAAATCATAATAAGTATTACCATGTCAAGTAGAAAACGTAAAAGTGTGAAAATTAGAGCTAACTTGGTGATTTTTTTTTATCGAGTAAATTTTAATATTTTATGTTTTTGATTAAACAGAATCGTTGAACATATCATCTAGTTTGATATATATTTTATTTTTTAGATTTGGTCTTGAATATTACACGTATCATCCAATAGAAGATTGGTAATTTTGCTTTATACACACCGCGCGGGGACGCGGCCGCGCGGTGCGTTGTGACGTGACGTCACAAGCGGTCACGTGACTATTAGCGGGACTCGATATTTTTCGAAACTTTGAATGCGTATAAAATCAAAACTACTTGGTATTTTTGACTACGACAAAAACTAGTGTATTTGTATACATACAGGCTTTACTGAGACACAATTTCAAGGGATTTGGCATACCTAGTAACATTCTTCATTAAACGGTATGCATCGTTACACTCGCATTTATGTAAAAATATGCTGTATATTAAATATGTTATATAAGAATCGTAATAAAGAATTCATTAAGTGGCAATATAACATACAAGATATCTGTATTTCTATGGGCTATAACCAATAGAGAAAGCGTTGTATCTCCTCTTTATCATCTTGTATTACCGAGAACAATTATTTTTGATGTGATGCATGTATGTAGTAAGATAAGAACTAATGTTTATATTACTGTTTTTACAGTATAGAAACTATTATTGATGTCAAGAGCATTGGCATGGTTTTCTTAATTATTTATTTAATCAAACCATATAAGGTTTCGGATTAAATAAGACTTTATATTATTTATGTTCATATCATTAGTAAATTGCCAGTTAAACAAGGATTTATATTATGTCGTTAACAACTCAATCCACTTACTTTTTAAAGTGAAACTTTTATTACATCGTCTCAAACTTTTTGGTCTGTGTAGCGCATGTCGCGTGTATCGGCTACTCGGCAGCCGACCGTCACGCGACATGCGCTACACAAAGCAGTGTTCGGAACCGTTCGAACAGTTTCAGTTTTACCGTGGTTTCATAAAACCACACAACATTTTTTTATTACGTAGCGAAAAACTTTCAACCACACCACATGCCACGCTATCAAAATTCCAAGCTCAATCAATAAACACTAGCATACCTCGCGAATTCAGACGGTTGCCATGTGGAAGTCACGCGCGTCATAACATCTGCCTATCGACATAGAATATATCTAACAGTGCATTTACATCAAACGAACATAGAACTAGAGCTAGAGCAAGAGCATTCAATATTTGTGTGATGAACATAGATGTTTGCTGTGTATGGGTGTTAATCTTCTTATATATAAAAATGAATCGCAAAATGTGTTGGTAAGCGCATAACTCGAGAACGGCTGAACCGATTTCGATAATTCTTTTTTTATTATATTCCTTGAAGTATGAGGATGGTTTTTGTGTAGAGAAAACGTAAATATGTACCACGGGCGAAGCCGGGGCGGACCGCTAGTTATCTATATAAGTATTTATTTAAATTGAAAGAAATTTAATGTTTATCAGCCATCTGGTTTCCATAACACAAGCGAAAGCTTAGTATGGGATCAGATCGTGCCGTGTGTGAAAATTGTCCCGAAATATTTATTTATTCTTTCGTGATCTCTTAGTGTAAACGAAAATTCGTATTCAGTGTTGTTCAGCATTAGAACATTGCATTGTTTTCGAACGCACTAAGACGAAGAAAGAATGCTCCACGCCTGTTAACACTAAAATAATCTGACATAGTGGGGTCAGAATGAGTATTCGCACGTTTGATGTAAACGCACCTTAACCTATCGAGCACTTGAGCTAACAATCCCTCATTATGCTATCGATTGACGAACGATGCCTGAGTTGTGGCGTACGCGTTTTGATACAAGACACTTGTGCTAATATTTTTTTTGATGTAGTCTACTGATAGTAGATATATAGTAGGCGTCATTATATTGAATGAGAAATTGCTGATTATAGTTTATAATAAATGAGTGAATAAATGTTTTGGTTTCAAATAATGAGTTGCCAGTTCAATTGCCTTTAAATGTGTCAATAAAGCTTTATATCAATACTGAAAAATACTGCAATGGAGTTTATAAATAAATTATATCTTATGAAAATTTCAGGAATCATTTTAATATGGGTGTATTTTGTCATTCGACAAACGCATTTTTCATTCTATATCCTAAGTCTCTAAAAATTATAATAAACATCTGGTCACCAATCATTTGTGTATTAAAAAATTTTACAGAATTCCTCGAAAATTAACCTACTATTTTAGGCCTTAAGGTTTATACCAACCAACATTTATGATGGACCAATATACGATGGTGTATATATTGAAATTAATTATACATTATTATTTATAATGCGAATAGATGCAACACACGTTAGTCGTGAGGCAGTGAACCAACACAATAGGCCATAAACATGTCTGATGGTCAAAAAACTCTTGTGTAACATTTTGTTTTTGAATAGTTCGTGTTTAATACAACGGTATCGATAAATAGATTTATAATTATATACACTTTTTTGCTTTAAACATAATAATCATATATGACAAGTAAATAAATAAATATTGAATTTTGGTAGTTGAAATTTTTTTCCAGATTAAATTAAAAATAAATTTATGGCACAATTTTTTCAAATCCAAGATGGAAAATAACAAAAATAGTAGTAAGTAGTTACTAATATACGAGTAACTTTTGTTGGTAATTTCTTTGAATACATGCTAAAATACACCGTTAATATTACTTCATCTGTCTGGCTGTCTTATCAAAAAGAAGACTAAATTCGCGTTTGCACGTGCCTAATCGTGCGTTAACAATAATTAATTTCACTCTCTTGTTCCACTATACTTCTCTATTAAATTGGTTTTCACGGGCGAAATTGATAAGAAAAGTTTTTAATTTCAAAATCGATTTGCAAAATCGTGTTTTTGACGTCTTTCGATAATTACTGTTTAATTAAATGTAGTTGCACGTGTTTCACTCGCGATATTCTAAAGTTAATGAAAAAAAAAGTTTTTATTTGATTTTTAACAAGCAATTTACTTTTTATTCTATGTATTAGATACATGCTCACATATCTCCGTCTAGATCTTAATACTATACTATTATAAAGGCGAAAGTTTGTATGGATGTTTGTTACTCTTTCACGTAAAAACTACTGAACCGATTACAATGAAATTTAGCACACATATAGAGGGTAACTTGGATTTACACATAGGATAGGTTTTATTCCGGAAATCCCACGGGAACGGGAACTATGCGGGGTTTCCTTGGAAAACGCGGGCGAAGCCGCGGGCGGAAATCTAGTACTTAATATAGATACCATCAACCGTGTTAACATAATTTAATTCAATCATAAAAAATTCGATGTTAATCAGATATATTCAAGCTTTCTATTGCCTGGTGAAAGTTATATCTATACTAATATTATAAAGCTGAAGAGTTTGTTTGTTTGAACGCGCTAATCTCAGGAACTGGTCCGATTTGAAAAAATTTTAGGTGTTAGATAGCCCATTTATCAAGGAAGGCTATGGGCTATATATCATCACACTAAGACCAACATGAGCGGTGCAATGCGGGTGAAACCGCAGAACAAAGCTAGTTTTATACTTAGATTGTTAAAGATTTTCTATACTTGCTTTATTTACTTATAATTTAATTAAGAGGTATCTAATGATGTTTGGACTTTGGAGTCCGACAATATAAAACAAGTATCGTGGGAACTTTTATATTCTTAGTAATAATAGCTTCACTAATTCTTAAAGTTAAACATCTCAAGTACAACAAAACCTAACTGCATACAAAAAATCACTTTCTGATTAAAATAGCATTTATCTACGACAGAGTTAAATACGACAGAGTTAAATCGACACTTTTCATGTAAACTTAGCGTTTAGCTACTATTATGTATTCTGTGCTATAATATTATATCTATAATCTATTGACGGTTATGACGTCAGCACTTTACGTATATAGCAATTAACATACACTGTACATACGTCACACCTTTGTTTTGTATGCAAAAATAATTTCACCTTTTGTACAATACAATCTTAGTTGTGGTGCCATAACCCTATTTTGCGTGGATATTTACGTACTTACATACATACATTGTTTTATTTAAATCATCAATATTATAAAGCTGAAGAGTTTGTTAGTTTGCTTCTACGCGCTAATCTCAGGAACCACGGGTGCGTTTTGATAAAGAATTTCACTGTTAGATTGTCCATTTATCGAGGCAGACTTTAAGCTAAATATCATCACGCTAAGTACAATAGGAGCAGAGTAATGTAGGTAAAACCGCGGGGCACAAGTAGTCAATGATAATAATAAATACCACTATCTTGCTACTAATATTTGCATTTAAATCATTTAATAGTGATGGAATAGGAAATGCTATATTTGTGTTTGTGCGCATACTTGAGCTCTATAATATTGCCTATTTGCTTAATTGCTCCGTTTAAGGATATAAATAACAATGAAATATAGCTATATTAAATGTGTTTCAAGTTTTTGTATTAGGTACATGACTAAGAATTTTTTTTTATGTGCTTATGGGCGAACGTACGTTGGTCTGTACCTGTAGATTTACCCAGTTTTATGAGTGACTAATATATATATTTTTTACTTCTAAAACAAATCAATATTTATTCTGCACCTAAATTTCTCCACAGTGACAGCCCTACCGTCTTTAGCAGCATTACCAACAATAAAAACTACAATATAACAGTAACTAATCCACAACAACTGGACAAACAGAACCATCATAAAGCGATCTACGGCTAGACAGCAAAAAGCAAAGAAAGCGGTGTTGAATGTCATTTAATAATATGATAACGGTAGGTGTGACAACGCACTCGGCTTGCACCCACTGTACCGTAATAACAGGCCAGAGGCTAGGGTTGTCACTCAAAATAATATGTACATATTAAACACAAAATATTTGATTCGATTTCGAACCTAAATTATAACTACACTTCATAAGCCAAAATTCAAAGTATATATATATAAAATGTTATTGTGGTTTTTGTGTGAAAAAAGTTTAATAAAGCCTAATATTAATATTAATAATACAATTATTGAATTGTTATCCTTAATACCAGAACCTTAATTAGATAATAACGATTAAACAGAATTCTTAGAAATAAGATAAGATGAAAACATAAAATTGGCAACCCTTATTCAACTTCCATAGAAACGGTAAGGTTTAGATAGTGTCGTATGTCCAAATACCGAGAAAATTATTCTGTATTTATTTTTATAACTAGGTATACGATTTCTATTTCTCACGAAGCTCTATAGTTGCTATAAATGCTATAAAAATTATAAAAATGCTGTGTTGCATTAAAATGTAATACGTACTTATATGCATTAGTAATTAGTATAAATGTGTCGAAAAAAAACAATATCTATACAATAATCAAAACTGCTTCACAATATAGGATGCATTTTTCATAAGTAGTAAGATAAATATTGTAAGGTGTTACAAATGTGTCAACTGCAAACTGCGACGGCACACAAATCCCATTCCATCACTCATATACGATTATCACATCAAAAATTAACACACAATATGCAATCTGCCTACACATAACATCATGTGATTTCATTCACAGATTAAAAATAACAAACCGAGTGTAGTTTTTCTTGTTACATTTATTTGGGTATACACTTTTTAACGGACTTAAAATTCGAGATTCTATTTCGGAATTAATTTCTGATTCGAAATAATGATTTTTTTAGCGCACTACATTTGCGATAAAAAAATTACAATACCTACCTACTACGTCCTACACGTATAAATCTAACTAAGATATATTAGCGATAAAACGGAACGAATAATGGACATGTATTTCAACTTTACAATGTTATTTAGATATCATGTCTAATTTCCCATCAAATTAAAGAAACTATTAGCATCCATCGGAAGTAATTCGTCTCCATACAGATAGCTAATCGATAGAAACGTAAAAGCTCATCAACGTGCAGCAATAAGTCGCCCACACGCGCTGCCTTATCATATGACAAGCATCATGGAGGTGGCAAATACAACAAACTAGCTTTCCGCCCGCGTTTTCAAAGAAAAACCTGCATAGTTCCCGTTGGATTACCGGGATGAAACCTATCTTATGTGTTAATCCAAGTCATATGTGTGCTCAATTTCATTGTAATCGGTTCAGTGGTATTTGCGTGAAGGACTAACACATCACACATACACATCCTCACAAACTTTCATTTATAATATTAGTAGGACTAGTAGGATACAAATAGAAAAGTTCTATTAGTTTGTAGCTCTTTCTGGAACATTCTAGAACAATTTGGTTCCGTTTTATTATGATTGAATGAAATAGATAGCCGTTGAGAGTTTTCTTGAAGACCTCCAGAATACACTCGTCGGGAAACAATGTTCCAGTCTCATGCGGTTCGAATGAAGAAAAAGTATGTTTAGAAGGCATCAAATAATTGTGACCGCTTAACAATATATTACTGATTACGATAAGAGTCCAGTATAACAACAGAATATTGTATAAAATAAAAACAGATAGGAAATAACATCATCACGGAGTTCTCGAAAGAAAAGTCATAAACGTTAGTTGTTTATGTTATCTATCTCTACTTTGTAAGGAATGATAAATTGGTTTACCTTTTTGAACAATGTAATATTCTTATATATAAAAATGAATCGCAAAATGTGTTGGTAAGCGCATAACTCGAGAACGGGTGAACCGATTTCGATAATTCTTTTTTTATTATATTCCTTGAAGTACGAGGATGGTTTTTACGTAGAGAAAACGTAAATATGTACCACAGGCGAAGCCGGGGCGGACCGCTAGTAGAATATAAAACTGTTATATTTGAATGTCCATTTCTTTTTAACAATAATTTTGGCGTTAATAAGATGCTCTCTAATGATAAATTTCAATCTATCATACCCGGAAAGATTGATTATTTGCCTGAAATAAATAAGACAAGCATTTTTGAATTCACCCTATATCCCTAAAGAGGACACAATACTAAGTAATATCCTAAATATTTTTCATTTCGGAATTCCTCTAAAACTGGGTTAAACTTATCAATCGGACAGTTAAGCTCAACCATAACAATTAGTTAAACCTAGTCTAAACAAACGCTCAAGGAAGGCAAGATATTCGCCACATCATGTAACTAAACGAGACCACAAACAACTAATTGTGTCAAATGATACTGACAAAATTAAACGTTGACTCAACCAGCCGTTCTGCGAATGTATTGTTTGTCAGTTTTCGTTTGTCAAAACTACCATAAATTACATTTTATTAAGATAATTTACAACGATTCTTACAATTTTCACGATTTATCATTTTCCTAAAATTATTTAGTTCAGCAGTGGTTAAACGAGCATAATACTACGACCGGGACCATAGACAAATAATTTCTTTAACAGATTATCAAGAAAAAAAAATCAGAATGTACACGATAAAGCTTCGATATCTTTATGATTTGAAAAAAGCATTAAAACAATGAAATGGCCACAATTAATTTATAGTACTTTTATCCGATAACCAACAATAACAGTCCTCAAACCTTGATCTTTTTATTGCCGCCCTAATTCATGATTTCCTCCCCGCAGTCGGGTTATGGTGTTAGTCACAGACATGTGTGTTAGTATATCAAGTTATATCTTAAGAAGAGTTTGTTTGTTTGAACGCGCTAATCTCAAGAAGTATGGTTCGATTCTAAAAATTGGTATTAGATAGCCCCATTTATCGAGGAAGGCTATAGCACAGGCTATATTACGCTAGACCAACAGGAGCGGAGCAATGCGAGTAAAACCGCAGGGCACAGCAAGTCGTTTGATATTTTCTTAAAGTCATTAAAATAATAAATAAATATTTCAGGACATTTTTCACACACTGCACGATCTGATCCAACACTAAGCATTTCGCTTGTGTTATGGAAAAACCAAACGGCTGATAAACATAAATACACACATTCTTATATAGGTAGAAAATTAACACCCAGATGCAGAGCAAACGTTATTATATAGTAAATAGTTATTAAAATAGTAGTTGAGGTTTCGAGACGAAATAAATTAAGTTTATTTTCACATTATTCACATCACTGCTCGAAACGGTGTAGGAAAATGTCGTGAAAAAACAAACACGTACTTGGCCAGTTTTGTGGAAGTTGATTATGACCTGCAGCGGGAACAATTTGTTTTTAATTACGTCCTTCAATAGTATGTAATTCTAATTAACAAACTGTTTACCTACGTCTAGCGACGAAACAAAAAAATGAAAATTTTGATAAAATTCAACAATTCTTATTTAAATAAAATAATAAACATATAAAAGTAACAATTTCCATTAGAAATGAAGACACAAAGAAACTAATTAAAAATATACATAATAACGAAGGTGATAAGGAGAAATTAACACAATTTACAAGCTTCAAGGAGACCGCAACCAATACATTTGCAGGCGAGAAAGGTCATAACATGAGTTATTGATATCGATGCGTTTATTGATAAATACAAAAGCATTCCTTGGCAATAAAATGTAAACAATTGCAATATTTTTAATTTATTTCATATGTAATAATAAAAAAAATTGTAAATAATAAATATAGCAATGGTAACGAAATTTTATTTAAAAGCAAATTTTTATGTAAACAAAACTTAAAAATACTCAATTGCTACTTATTAATTCGGTGAATGTACAAATGATTGCTAAATATAATTACATAATTAACAGAATATAGAATTGCACTAACGTTCACGATTGCAAAAGTAATACCAACATGAATATGTAAAGGTATTGGAAAAGAAAGAATATAAAATATTAGCGAACATTGACACACCACGACCGGAATAATTTAATGGCGGCTATAAATTTTATTACTAGATAAAACTTTGTATATCTTTAATTCGAATAAAACACCTCTGTCTGCATTCTAAACCTTCTAATTTTGAATTTGTCGAGTCAGCGCCTAAAATACTTCAATTAATTATTATTAACGAAATAGGACGGACAGTCTTTAGAAGAACAACAGCTTACTAAAAACAACTTTTAACTTACAGTATTTAAAAGCGAGAAGATAATTATAAAATTTGCAAAATCAGGTAACCTACCTACTGCATGCACTTCAGTTTTTCTTGACCAAGGAATTGTATTTTAGAATTATTGAATTCATTTTTCTCACGTCTATTCCTTGGTTTCACCAGAGATATGTATATAAAAAATTCCCCTCCATATGATGAGAAATAAATTCATTTACCACGCGATAATAGTTTACTTTGATCTTAGCCTAATTAAGTCTTAAGTTAACAAACACCAAAAAATAAATAAAAAATTCAACCTGTTTTCCCGGCAGTAAGAACTTCTGTGGGTACATCTCCTGAAGCCGCTGACACAGTTGCACAGCGCTCGTTGCCAATCTAGCCATTATGCCTATTTAATCCATACACAAAGGACACACTACATTCGTCCACTAAACCACAAACACTTCACATATTATTTTCCTCAACACGATTTCCCAGTTTCGTCTCAAAAGCATTAACTCAGATTTAAATGTCTGACGTCTGTCTCCTCCGACGTTCGGAATTCGACTGAAGACGCGAGCGTTTACTATTCAGAAATCAGACCTCTTGTATTATCATCTTAACAAACATTGCCGATGTGTGGACGTGCACTATTGTAATTAGATCGATGTATTGAACAACCGATTCCATAATCAATGTTTACGTACACGATAGGCGACCTTGAGATTCTGTAATTAACCTGATGCGTTACATGGAAAATGAATCTAGGATTTAACCATAGATTTGCGTAAAAAGTATTGTATTTTTTTATAAGATTTATTAGGAATGTACTGACAGGGTCAAACAGAATTTAAACATGATCTTAATCTACACATAAATAATTCATTTACAATACTTGCTAATGTTTCACTTTTTCTCACACAAAATAGCGATATAATTAATCTATTACCCTAATATAATTTACCTTTCATTAAATTACTAATTGACAAGAAAATCCAAATCCAACAGGACATCGATTGGGAACTTTCTAGATCGCAAAACGAGAACAATGCATTGAAAATCTAGGAGAGCCTTTTATGTTTGGTGACTGCATTCGAGCAAATATGGACTACAATGAGCCAGAATCCGTGACGCATATCCTAATAATTCCATCTGATAGCATTCAATGTAATAATCGTCCCTGTTCCAAAATAGACGACTGTCTGTAATCCCTCGATATCACTGATAAACTGATAACAGGACTCCCACACGTTTCCTTCAAACGACACCGATGCCATAATTAGAAAAATGCAGTAAAACCGATATATTCCGTAATATAATACTGCAAATAAATTACACAACTGTTCGTATAATAATTATTGTATAATTTATTGCCACTCGAGCGACCAATATTGACACATGATTACTTCGGTAGCTTATTATTACGAACAAGGCAGTAATGTATGTATGTATTAGCAATTCTTTTCGTATTAATATTTAATGCAACTTCAGCATTTTACTGTTTCAAGTTACGTTTACCAAATGCAGTATCAATAACATTACCGAAACCAAGATTTCATACATGTTTGGTGCTAGCCAGAATTATGCATCAAATAATTTTGTCCGAAAACCCGATGAAATCACCATAAATATACAACCTTCAAGTTCCATATAAATAAAGCAAACTAAGTTTAAATATGGAACGCGGAATTCCATTTTCAAAAATCATTCGAGAATACAACTGTCAAAAATCCCGCTGAAACTGCTTCGCAGATCCAAACATGGCCGATCAGGCGGTTCGCAAATAACCGTCGGAAAATCTACCGCGGCTGGAGATCGAATTAGGATGTTTCCGCCAATTACATTATCGAGAGAAGTCACGAAGCGAGGGGCTTTAGTTAGCACCTCATCTGTGTTGATACCAGAATATGTCGTGGTGTCGATGATGTTATGTTTGCTGAGGCAATAACCGGGGCTTATCTATTCAGGACATAGCTATCCTTGAAATGGATGTTTATTGATTAAGGCACTATTTAAAAGCATCGATTTGGACAAGGAATTACGTTCGTTACTGAATGTAATTCCTGTTTAAAGCGATAGACAGAATATGATCAAATTAATCCACGTCTCATAGTTTTTATTAGTTCATGATTATTTACGCCATATATTTGAGACATGTTGCCAAAAAAAGTAGTTATAGCATAATAATCTCTATTTTGTGATAACCTCAGAGTTCAGACCAATAAAAAAGTATTTATTGTTCGCACTGAAATCTTTACGTTGTTTTCTTGTTAGTGACGATATACGCATATTGGGTGTAGGTATCACGAGTATGTAAATATTTTGTTGTACGGCATGATGCGTAATAAATACGAAGAGTTAAATGAACAACACTTGTGTTACGTTTAAATAATTTTATAAGAAAACATAATGTTTCCACTCATATGCTCACTACACAGCATCATGAATGTGTAAGAAAAATTTTGGGCGTAAGGAATATTTTTACTTCAAATGTAAACAATACAACAATAAATTATTTTTATAACCCGTTACTGTTAAATGTGAAGCCTCCCTAAATCATGTAAATTGAGTATTGTATATTTATGACATATTGTTAGCAATATTCGGTACTTTAAAAATATTTGTGTATTAATTATCACATTCGCAGTTATAACAACAAACGAAAATATTTAATCCCTACGAAAAGTACTTCGAATGACTATGTTTTTTTTTTTTTGTATATTCTGTATATTCATCTCCATTGTATGTTTATCATAGACAAGGTGTTCCTAGTTAGACTTAAAATTTATTAAATATCATAAAACAGCGGGCGGAAAACTAGCATAATATAACACAGTATCAAAATGTCTTGAAGTATACCTTTCCATAGCTGATAAAAACAAGTCAGAACTACTGGACTTTTGAACCTACTACATAGGCAACAATCGATCACAAACTATTGCGCCAATCGCGTGTCCTTAATTACCGATGCCCCTATTCATTCAACTTCGATACCAGCATTGTCTCCAAATACGAGTCTGTTCATTGCCGATACATGTTTGGTGTTTGACGTCAGTGAGGACAATGAGTGCAATAGTTTTGGTTCTTGTTCGCTACTGCTAGTCACGTAGACTGTGTAATCTGTTGAGGTATTGTGTTACAAGCTTATTGAGTGGTATGAGACCATAT
Organism: Colias eurytheme; assembly: GCF_061535395.1. Classification (NCBI taxonomy): domain Eukaryota; kingdom Metazoa; phylum Arthropoda; class Insecta; order Lepidoptera; family Pieridae; genus Colias; species Colias eurytheme. Next base: position 1,165,185 of record NC_142999.1, on the reverse strand, counting down.
TCTACCACCCTGGACAGGTGTGGATTAGTCAGCCTGTTTTAAAATGTATTTCACTGCGGTGATCACATTAAAGTTATTGCATAGTATTTATGCACTTTCTACCTTTATAATGATTAATTATTTTTCCTATATCCCAAGGTTGCCTGGAAGAAATCGCATTTAAGCGATAAGGCCGTCAAATTGTCCATTTATTTTAAGTTACCTATTATTTCTGTAAATGTTATTTTTGTGTGCATTGTACAATAAAGTGTATTCTATTCTATTCTAAAGTGTTAAGAGAAGTTTCCTAGGAAGGTACTGGGAACTATTAGATCATCTTGTCCTTTCTCTTGAAAAACAATCACAGCCTTCGGGAAAGATTGCACCGTCATTGTCTCATATTTCAGATACATACTTCTCATTGATAAACACCACGCCCTTGGCATCGTATGTCACACCGGGAAATACGAATCACAATATTATAAGCCCTTGTTTCAAGATACCACTTGTCAGACAATAGATCCTTCTCGCCTTATGATAAGGATTGGCCGAGAGCTACTCTTAATACTAGTGACATTGTATACATATTACATATCTAAGGCCAACAGAAGATTGCAGTTTGAAAAACCTTCAGATGCAAGCCGATTTTTTTTATGATTATCTCACAAAACATTGGACCATAAACAGTCATAGATGCTAGAATTTTAGTAGTATCGACAACCTCCCAAATCCCAATATATTTAGCGAATTTTCTTTGTCTGTCCCTGATAATGCTCGTTAAATAATATCCAAAACTGTTAGCAGCAACGCTCTCCTTAAAACTAATCAAAATGAGGGTACTTTTCAAAAATTGTAAGCACGCTTAATACCATAAACACAAGAAGATCATCGTCATGTTTACCGAGTCTCTGTAACGTAAACAAACCCGTGGCTCTTAGAGCTTTGTTTGTCTTTGGAAAGTAGGGGGTGTTACCGTTTTGACAGCTGACTTGCATAACCTGCTAATGCATTTGTGTTACTTAACATAAAAGTAGTTTAGCTATTTGGGGAACTATCTGTAGTAACAACATGAAGAAAGATTTGTGTTTTGTTGTTTATTCAAAAATCACTGGGACGATTACCAAAATTCACGCAATAGCAATGTTTATTATGTACATCTATGTACATATATTTAAAAATAAAATACTCAAATTTCGAATTCGAATATTTTTCGAAACATCTACATCTGTTTAGTAAGAATATTGAAAAGCAGTGAGTGAGTATCTGCACTCTTAAAATTACTTTTGAATAAAGTTACTGATTACTGCATAATATAGGGATGATGTCCTTTCAACATTTAAAATTTATTGTTTACTCCTTTCAAAATTTAATGTTTACTTTAATAATAAGCTAACGGTTATACATTACGAATAACATTACAATTTAATTGGTACATTCCTCTCCAAAGTACCTCCAATTTAAAATGTTTACCACGGTCTTTAGACTTGAGACCTCTTCATACATTGCAACGGTAATGCATTGAGACTGCACTGCCACTAACAAGGCTTCATTAGGTGCACAAAAGGTTCACATCGAGACGGTACGGTCAGTGACTCGATAAGATAATCCAGATCAAACAAGATGATGTGTATATTTCAATACGGTTTTGGTATAGCTGTACATAAAAAGGTATGGTCTACCGTTGAGGAGTGTAGACTGATACGTAATCAGAGTCATGGCTAAGAAAATTATGATTTAGTATCATTTAAAATAACACATACTTAAACATAACATAGAGACTTTGAAACCGCACATTATTTTTCCGCACTATATTTAGTAGTACTTCATAAATTGTTTTTATTAAGTTATAACACGTTGATTATAAATAATTAATAGACCCTGAGTCTAGTGGTTTTATGAATTTATGAATTTGAATTCACTATGTAACATTCCATAATATAAAAATGAATCGCAAAATGTGTTGGTAAGCGCATAACTCGAGAACGGCTGAACCGATTTCGATAATTCTTTTTTTATTATATTCCTTGAAGTACGAGGATGGTTTTTATGTAGAGAAAACGTAAATATGTACCACGGGCGAAGCCGGGGCGGACCGCTAGTTCCATATATTCATATAAGGGATGTTACATAGTGAGTTCAAATTGTGAAGATTTAAATAATTCTTTCAATGATATGAAATATTATTATCAATGATATCTTATGCATTATCGAAGCGTTAACACAAATAAATATAAATAAAGTAACGGCTATTTTTTCTTAGGTACCTATGACTAGACGAATTCCACAAATATCATTTTTGAACGACTTAAATTTTAATGATCGACATAAATTACGTAATTGTATCGACTTATTATTCCAATATACGTGCAAAAGAGCATGATTTTACCATAGAACGATCGGACTTTTAATTATTACCTACTCACTTTCCCACAATCTCATTTTTTCAATCAAATAACGTAATAACTTTTTAAGTATAGCTGTATGCAATTATTTCAAAGAATCAATTATTATTACAGTTTATCTTTACATAGAATGCGAGTGAAAATCCAATTGTCTAGTGATCGCTCTCTTAATTGCTAGGTATAGCATTTACAATTAATAAGCGGAACAGTTGCAAAAAAAAAATATATTAGGTTGATGCGAAATTCGTATGCATCTTTTCGTGATAAAACTATAAATTATTGATAATAATGGTCGGTCCCATAAAAAAGTGTAATAATTTAATGCACTTAAATTTTGACTAAATATTTATTTCTTACAGTATGTATTGACTTTACCATCCGTAAGTTTTCGTCCTTTATAAAAGGCTGTAGATACAAAATTTTTTGATATTGATGATAATGCATAAAAGCAGCATAACAAGCAATTGTATTATCTAATAAATAGTCTACTAATCTCTGAATCAAATCAATCAAACGTTCAAGACATAAGGAAACACGCAAATAGTGCTTGTAATCTATCATGTTATTGCTTCGAGATTACAGACATCCTTTGTCCCTACTACATGTTTATCAAAAACAAAATATATACACGTAGGCAGCGTAAGGCTGAAGACGCATTATGTTTTTTTTACGTGAGCGGTTAGCCGCTCTAAGCGCAAATCCGCTAGAGCTGCACACACTACGCTAAAAAAGCTGTGTCGTCAATAAGTTCTATGAAATTTTGGCGTGGATTTGCAATTTTTATCCACGAGTATTTTGTAACAATCCACGTCTTTAAAATTAGTCACGAGAAGAAATCGTAAGTGAGGCCGCTTGTATTAATTTGCTTAAATCACAAAATAACGTTGTTAAAAACCGTGGCGATTTAACCATAGTGCGGCCTGTGCTTAAGTAATCCACGTGCTTATCTAGACAGATTCTTTAATCACGTGACATAGAACTATTTTAGTAAACGGCGTTTGCGTATCTGCGTATCTCGTTTATCTTTAGATGACAATCTTAGTTATTAGATCTTAGAAATTTGACCACTTGACAAAATATGTGCACGTATATAAACAATGTGAAGACACAGTGCTATTTTGGTATGCGTTTTAAACGTAGAGAAGATAGATAAGGGACTGTGGGGTTGATAACAAACAATGATGCAATCGATCGCAAGTGAATGAAACTGACCATAACAAAATCGCTAAAAGCCAACAGATTTTCTAAACAAAGTAACAAATATTTCTAAAGTCTATAAAATATGATAATAACAAACACCAAGTCACTAAGAACATCATGCAACATAAAATCCACTAACAGTGCAATTCACAGTTACGCCTACGCACCTCGCGATTATCACCATGACAACCAAGCAGTACTTAATCACAAGTTAATCACTACACATTTCTGTTTCCAGACTCTTAATTAAGAGCGACGACGCTAAAAGCAGTGCGCTGTATAATTGAAAAGCAGCAGGAAGCGCTCGACATCTCCACGCTATTGACGTGGCTTAATCACTTCCTGGTCTCTATTGAGCCCTATTTACGTCCACTGGTATAGTTTTTGTAGTCTGTAGATTGGTGTTTTTATTCGCTTGTAATCGCTCTATAACTTGACAACGTTGTTGCAGTCGTAACAATTTTCAGCAAAAAGATAGAGGTTGAGTGGAATGAAGATACGTCTGTATTAGTGTACTACATGTTACATACTTGCTGCTTTTAGAATAGGAAAAACATTCATATCTCTTTGACAACTTGACGCAGTTACAGAATTTAAAAAAGTTTGTAGTTACAGTTACCCTTAATTCGTTCAAGTGTGAATAAAACATAATATTTACATAATGTTGATGATGTATTAATCATATTCCCGTTTAATAACTCAGGCCCCGGAATCACAGACACAATAGAAAATCTATTGTGTCGTGGACCGATCGGGCCGTCCGGGGCTCAATGGGTTAATATCAGAAGCGATTTCTTTTAATTTAACTAACCACAACAATACAAAACTTTATTTCCACTCGAAGCTGTCTGTCTATAGCCTAAAGTAGCTCCTTGCCTTTAAGTTTCTTACTTTATACTCAGCATATAAGAATATAATCGAAATAAAAGCCCATTGATACATTTTTATGTAAAAAAAATCTGGCACAGAATCCCAGAAAGGTTCTGTATGACATACATATCTGAAAGGAATTATCAGCAAAAACCCCCAACCACTCGATTTGCAGTGGCACTTGTTATTGATTGATAAATAATGCCATTCATACTGGAGCACGTGCATTGACGCACACGGATTCAATTAATATAACCTATACAATCTACATAATTTACATAATAAGTATATCCTTTCAAAGGGTACACTCTTTGTAAGGATCCTTCTTACCACATTCCAAAAGAAACGTATCTATTACTTCAAAATCGATTGATATTTTTTTTTGAAACGTAATAAAAGAATATCCGTTATTTTGAAGGGAAAACGTGGAACTATAAATAAAGCCTTTCTCATGTATACGCTGAACAATACAAATAAAAATAGACAATCTCGATATAAAGTCTGTCTGTATAAGTTATGTGACAATCTGGAAATGAGAAGTAGAAGGAAAATTTTATTGCTGCATGGTGTTCCGGAAAATAAAGATGAAAATGTGACTTCTCAAACCTTGAGTATTTTGTCCACCAATTTAAAGTTACCAGATTTGTCCATCAATGGAGTGAGTCGATGTCACAGGCTAGGAAGCCCCAAGGAGAACAAGCCACGACCTATTCTCATCAAACTCCGTAACCTGTCCGATAAGGAGCACATTTGGTCATCCAAAATCAATCTGAAGGGTACGGGGATCACTCTCTCCGAATTTCTTACCAAGAGCAGGCATGAGGTTTTTATGGCTGCTCGGGAACAATTTGGCATCACTAAATGCTGGACGAGAAATGGGCATATTTTTGTCATTGGACCTGGAGGTGTTCGTCATCGGGTGGAGAACATTGCTGACTTTAAATCTATCTTGGCAGCTCAGAACGATAAACCTAATCCAGGTATCACTGCAGTATCCAATATTCCTTCCAAAGATAGCAAAATAGTATCTCGTTCAAAAAGGATTGTTAAAGGGAAGTAGTGCACAATAGTATTATGTATTCCACATCATAGGACCTTCACAACTTCAATTCCCTTCTCTGTTTTCTTAAATTGCGTAATTTTTGTTAACTTTTTGGCTTGAACTTGCTTTAAACACAATTTATTTATGACCTTCATAAACTGTTGTGACGTATTTCATAGTTATGTATAACTTTTCTATTATTTTCCAATCTACCTTCTACTTTAATCTATTTTTGCTACCTCCAAGCTAAATTCTTTCACTTTCGTTGTTTACTAAACATTTGTAATTGTCATTTGTCAAGTGTCAGTTGTCATTTGTAAACTGTATGTCAAACGTCTAATTATTCCTTGTTAGATATACTTGCCATGTGTAAATTGATTGTGATCTACTGTTTTTGTTTTAAATATTTTTTATTTATTTTTTTTTATTTTTGCGTTGTGATTAATATGAATTGTATATTAAATTGATGTATAGTTAAATTCCGGAGGGTACGAGGTGTTAAGTATAGTTTTTTAGTATCTGTAATATTATAATATTTGTAATTAGTATATTATATATATATATATATATTTTATTGTGTTTTTTATATCTTATATTTATTTATTTTTGTTTCAAATTTTATTATTATTTTTAAGTAGTTTATTTTTATTGTTATTTATTAGTACTTTTTTTTTTTTTATAATGTCTAATATTAGTTCTGAGCATTCCGAGTATCATGATTGCAGTCATTCAACGTCTTTCGATTCTTTAAACAGCGATGAGAATAGTTTTCATAGTGCTTCCTCTCCTCTTTCCCTTGTCCTCCCTACGTTGTTTAATGATGTTCCCAAAAATTTTAACGTCACTCACATCAATGCACAGAGCATTCCGGCTCACTTTCCTGATATGCTTGCATCATTCGTATCTAATAATATCCATGCTATCCTGGTGTCCGAATCATGGCTTAAGCCTTCCCTTCCGTCAGCCAATTATTCCCTTCCTGGTTTCCATCTTATCCGAAATGATCGTATTGGCAGAGGTGGTGGTGGAGTTGCGATATATCTTCGTAGTTTCATCCCCTTCAAGTTGATCCGATCTTCCTCCCAACCCCCTCCTAACAATACTACCGAACATCTCCTTATCGAAGTCCAACTACCTAACTCCAAAATTCTCCTTGGTGTATTCTATAGCCCTTCCCTAACCAATAATTACTTCTCTTCCTTTGACCTCCTCCTTGATGACCTCACTCCTGAGTATAATCATCTTATTTTTATGGGTGACTTTAATACATGCCTACTTAAAGACGACCACCGCAGTAAGAAATTATACTCTCTCCTAAATTCACACAATCTCCATATTCTACCACTTAATCCTACCCACTTCTCTCCCGGCTGCTGCCCTTCCCTCCTTGATATCATTATTACCTCCTCCCCCCTTTCCGTATCCAAGCATGGTCAGTGCTCCGCGGATGCATTTTCCTATCACGACCTCATCTACTTATCCTATAAACTCCGTCCTCCTAAATTCAAACCCACCTCTATCCTGCTGCGTAATTTTGCCGGTATGGACCACGACCAACTTCAATTGGATGCCTCCGAATGTGATTGGCAAGCAGTTTTTGATGCTGAAACAATGGACCTAAAAGTGAACATATTTAATGACATTATGCTTGCTTTGTATGATAAGCATGCCCCTTTAAGGCCCGTGAAGAAGAAGCACACTCCTGCCCCTTGGCTTTCGCCAGAACTTAAATCTCTTCTTAGCAAAAAACATCGTGCAAAGACTAAACTGAAAACGGCCAAATCAACCGAGATGCAGGACAAATATAAAACTATCCGTAATCGTTGCAACGTATTGTGTAGGGATGCACAAAGACGCCATATTCATGAGTCGGTCGAAAACGGCGACCCTGTTAAAATATGGAAATTTTTAAAATCTCTAGGAGTTGGTAAATCTTCCCATACGTTCCCTTCTTGCAACATCAATATTGACAATTTAAATTCACACTTTGCGTCTTCATCTATTCCTAACGATACCGTAAAAAATGCCTCTACTCTCAAAAATCTCTCTACCGTTTCTACTCCTGATTTTCCTCCCTTTATTTTTAAACAAAGTTCTGTTGATGACGTTAAGAAGACAATCCTGTCCATATCGTCGAATGCCATCGGTACTGATCTTATCAGTCGTAATATGATCATTCCTATCCTTGATATCATTATTCCCATCATCACCCATATCCTAAATTTTTCAATTGTCTCCGGAACATTTCCTAGCGCCTGGAAGGACGCTCATATCATCCCTCTTCCCAAAAAATCGAATCCTTTAAGTTTATCTGATTTCCGACCCATCTCCATCTTACCCTTTCTTTCCAAAGTACTTGAGCGTCTTATCCACTCCCAGCTTAGTACCTTTCTCAACACTAATAATATCCTTAGTCCTTATCAGTCTGGTTTCCGTCCCGGTCATAGTACGACCACTGCCCTTGTCAAAGTTACTGATGACATCCGCCACGGTATGGATAACAAGCAACTCACAGTTTTAGCACTTCTGGATTTTAGCAATGCTTTTAACACTGTAAATCATAATATACTGCTTAGTTTGCTACGTCTTATTAACTTTTCATCAACAGTTCTTGACTGGTTTCGAAGTTACCTGGGCGATCGGCGGCAGCGTGTTTTGCTTGATGAAAAACATTCATCTTGGTGCGCAGTCTCCGCCGGTGTGCCACAGGGTGGCGTCTTGTCACCTCTTCTTTTTGCCATTTTCATTAATAATCTCACATCCTTATTAACTTCTCCCTACCATATGTTTGCTGACGATTTACAGATATATGTCCAGTCAACGCTTGATGACCTACCGCATGCTGTTCGCTCTATTAATAACGAACTGGCTAACATAGTTAGTTGGTGCGATCAATTCGGCCTTAAGTTGAATCCATCAAAGAGCCAGGTTATCGTTATCGGTAGTCCTTATCAACTTTCTGAGGTTGACTGGGGTATATTGCCTTCCATAAATATCCACGGCGTAATCATACCCTACTGTAAGAATGTAAAAAATCTAGGCATTCACTTGGATCAGACTTTATCTTGGTCCCATCACATTCAGGAACTTGGTCGGAAATTTTACGCTGCGTCTAGTTCTCTACGGCGTCTTCGTAACTTCCTACCCATATCGACAAAAATTATGCTAGCACAATCCCTACTCCTACCCATTATTGATTACGCTGATGCATGCTTTCCTGATTTAACAGTGGAGCAATTAGACAAACTTGAGCGTCTTCAGAGTTTCGGTATCCGGTTCGTATTTGGTCTTCGCAAATACGACCACGTCTCCTCCTTTCGCAAGAAGCTCAAGTGGCTCCCAATCCGTCTTCGCCGGAATGTGCATTATTTGCAGCTACTATATCGTATCCTTTTTGACCCTAAGACCCCTTCCTATCTCAAAACTAAATTTAATTTCCTGCATTGTGAAAATTATTCTCTTCGTTCTGTGGATAGGCTTGTTCTGGGCATTCCTTTTCACCGCACACACTTCTATGGCGATTCCTTTGCGGTTACTGCCATTAAACTCTGGAATGCCTTGCCGATAAATATCAGACAAGCCCAAACGCTATCCACATTCAAAAGCCTTGTCAGGAATCATTACTTGAATCTTGCTTTTGACTCGGGATAGTATATTTTGCTCATGATCTCTCCTTCGCTGTAATTTGCCTTTTTATACATATTATATTATGTATGTACATGTATTACGATATGTATTGTATGTATTTATTTTACTTATGGTATGTATATATAATTATAGGTATATACGTATGTATATATATATGATATCTATTATTATTATATCTAGGTATTATTTATAGTATATTTATTAGTATTTTTTTTTTTTCTATTAGTTTTATATTACATAACTATTGCGTTTACTTTTTACCCACCTCCTTTTTTCTATTATGTTATCCCATCTTCAGTTGGTTGCCTGGAAGAAATCACTTATAAGTGATAAGGCCGCCATCTGTGCTGTGTCTTCTTTTAGTATAAGTTTCCTTTTTGTAAGTTTTTTTGTTGGCAGTACAATAAAGTATTTAAATAAATAAATAAATAAATAAATAGGAATTCATTTTTTCCTTATAACTTAATAATTAATCAATGTTCACTTATTTATACATTTCAACGCTTTTCATAGGTACACGAATAGATATTAACAGAGACCATCCACGTTTAAAAGGATGAAGAAATAAGCAACCAAAATAATCATTTTACCTGCTATTAATTCCACTTAACAGGATTTTTTTTTAATATAAATAATAAAAAAATAAAAAAAGAAGGATTCGAACTCATGTCTTATATACCTCTAACCTCTTCACTAAGAACAATCATTAATGAATATTAACATATCTTTAATATATTCTTTTGAAAGACACCAGTCGCTTTGTTGCAGCTCCATTCATTCTGAACGGCACAAAAGAGGCATTGAGCCGAACAATTAAAGAAATATTATCCTGATAGGTTTCAGAACATAAAAGACAAAGAGACGGAGGGATAAAAACACGTGAAGCTATTACACGAACGTTGATATTTATTTTTATGTTGTGTTATAATATTAACTCCTTCAAGAGGTCTTAAATTATTTGGAGATTGAAATTTGCTTTTCATGAAAACCTCAAGTCATTACACTTCTCAATTATGCCATCAACTTAGAAAAATGACGTATTTTGACAGCTGAAAAAAAAACGTCATAACATGGAATAATTTTTTTAAACGTAAATTAAATATTTTATTTATTAAGTACCTTAATATTATTTTAATTATACCTAAAATATACCTAAAATATATACTCTTAGGGCTGATTTTTCAATCCTTGGTTTATACTTATTCGTCGAATAACGTACTAAACTACCATTTCAAAAATGTATTCTTTAGCCGTATTTGACAGTTTACGGGTGACATTTTAATATTATCGTGTAATACTTTATTGGGCGGATAAGTTTTAACCATCGATTGAAAAATCGGCCCTTAATCACTTAAACGAAATAAACAACTCAAAATTTCGACCTCAAACCTTGCATACATTTATTCCTATAGCTCTTACCTAAGGGTCGTTACACATCAGGTGGTAACACACCTGCGACTGTCACGGCAGGTGCGCACCCCTGTGTGATAAGCCTTGTACCTTGTAGTGGTACGATGCTCTTTGGCAGGATAATTTGAACAGTACATTACTAATGTATTAACTTTATGCTTCGAGTACGTGTGGTCTATGGTTCAATGCGTTCTGTGTTTAGCTATAATGGTGCATGAAAGGGTAAAGTTATCCTGAACTATGGCTTTTAAACTTACAACTTCTCATATTTTTCTATATATCTATTAAGAAATTTTATCCACGAATTCTTATTCGAATTCTAAACTCATAATTTTTCAGTTAATCAAATACGCATGTGATGCAATTTGCATGACGTGAATGATTTTTTATTACTTTGCACCGTCACAGAAGGGAAAATATTTAAATGATTATAGAATATTAATCAATCGTTATCTGAAAATTAAAAATATTCCAAAGTTTATTCTTACGCTCTAACATGATCGATGTAGTGTGCTTAGACGACATTTATCTCAAGTAAAATTATATAGACTTAGGCCGGCTCAACAAAGTAAGATAAAATAGAATAACAGCTCGAAACTAGTAAATCAATTTCAAGTATTACATCTAGTTTAAAATGCAAATTGAACGATTTCAGTTATTTTTTATAAAAATTATCAGATGCTTAGTATAAACCTGTTATTATATCATGTAAATTATTATTACCATATTGGTCATCTTCGTTGTACATATCCTAACATACGTAGGTAAGTAAGTACTAAAAATGTGTTTAGGTACTTACTAGTACCTAAACACATTTTTAGGAAATAAAACGTTATAATTATGTTAGTTATAATTATAATTATAATTATGTAAGTTTATATAATGTGAAATAATTATAATTACCTTTAAAACACTTACTAGATTTAGTTTTCTTGATCACTATCAGACTCATTAAAAGTTTCTTATTCACCTCTACACGACTATAACAGTCGCCCTGTCTGAATCTAGCCTAAACCTAAAACCTATCCACAAACAGTGCATTGCAACATTCAAACATAACCCCGTACATACACCATTAAAGCAAACTTTAAACAAAGAACAGCAATATATTGGATATAAATAACGGCCGTAAAACATTGCCATGTAACGTTTCCGTTGTTACGGATTTAATTATAAACAATAATGTCGGTAACGGAGGTTGTTAAAATAAGGCTGCTTACAGAACAGGCGGTAACGGCTTTGTGTGAAAAATCTTTAAGTTTTATTATGTCCTCTTTTGGTATAGGTACTTGTCAAATATTTTTGAGGTCATTTTAATAGGTAGTTATTTATCGCATAATTTAACGAAGGTGTAATAAATAAGAAACCTAAAACAAATGATAAAAAAGTACCTAAGAGGATGTTTAGGTGTAGATCCGGTACAGAAATCCCAATGCAAATAGGCTATATCCTAATAAGATCTGAAATACCCATATCCAGACAAACATGAACTAGAACCAATATCTAGAACCGACTGCAATTCAGTTAAATATTGATGATGCATAGTTCATTAGTCATACGTGACACAATTGCTTACAATATAAGTTAGACTGTGCAGACAGAAGGACACTATGTACGACTTTATTTAAATACATACAAATTCTAGAAGTTAAGCGTATATCAATTTAATTACAAAAAAAAAATATCAATGGTGAACCCCAAAAATCTAATTCAGGCGAACCCCTAAAATAGGAAGGCCAACAAGAGTATGCAAACAAATTCGTAACAGTTTTCAAATATAAAAAATAGTTGATTCAATCGAATTAATTTTATTTAAAAACCAATTTTTCGCGCAAACTGAATTCAAACTTACAAAAAATATTATCAATTTTGAATGACCCTTTTAACCGACCGAGTTGTTTCACAATGCAAATTAAAAGTATCAAAACTATTAAAAAAAAAATACGTAAAACAATCAATACATATTATCCAAAACACGTGCCTCAACAGCTGTTTATAAACCTCCAAGTACCTACCGTGGTGGTCGGTTGAGGCTTGCGCGCGCGCAGCGACATATACGCCCTGTCCATAGCTGCCACCGCGCCGTTCGTTGCACACAGCATTGTTAACATAAACTGTCCTTTTGCTTAACCACTTTTAAAGTCGGGTACACTTTAGATTTCCATCACAAACATAAAAAGTTAAGTTATCCAACTAACTTTATTTTTATAGGTCTCTGTTTTGTTTCTACTAAAACTTTTCATTCAAAAGTTCACAGCATACACAAGATGTTGTTAAAAACAACATCGAAAATAATTAAATCTAATGGACATAACAGCTCGATAATCGTCGCGTTACTCCAACGGCTAAACCATGACTGAACGTTAAGCCTGCGCGCACGCACTCCCCCATGCTATTTTCGGAGCCCTATATTAGAAACGTAATAAATGACAGAGCGTCCGCTCGTTTTATGACAGGACTGTTTTTATATGCGTGAATGATAGCTTAGATTTCGTGTTCACCATTGAATGTGGATATAAAACAATCATTCAATGTTTTTTCTCAAAGTCCAATATAAGAAAACGAAGAATCTCTGCCAAATGTATGAAAACATGTTTGCTAGTGTGAGGTTTTAAAGCTATAAAACAATGTATAAAGGTCAAGATTTAGAGACCAGCTTTATTATAATAACAAAAGACATAATTTATTACCTGTGAAAATCAACAACGTTAACAGCAGTATTTCATTAATTCGATTCAAAGATTTTCAAACTACGTCGGCCTTGTTGTTCGTCAATATCTACACCTCAGATGTACAAAATTTGGCAAAAATAAGTGTATAACTTATTATGAACGCAAGCAAGGACTAACATAACAATTATATTTTGTTAGTAGGTACTCATCAATGCGCACAAAAACTTCCGTAAGACTGTGACTAACTATATGAACCAACTGCCTTTAGCAATTTTGTTCTGCCTATAAATTTCTCCGTTCCTAATCAATTAGTGTTCCAGCTATAGTGCTAACTGCACCATAGTCTGTATTACATAAGCTGTTAGGAGCTAGTGAGAACACTTCCTGTCCAGTCCAATTAGAGAGAGCAGTAAACGCTTAATGGGCGCTCTGGCGCGGCTACATTACTCGCAATTAAATGCTCGAATTTGTATTTTATCACGCTCCTCTGGCAATTTGGAGAACATTTAATTATAGGTTGTTGCCATGGATACGAAGTGATATAGTTGTAATTAAAAATTTCCAGAACTTTCTAGAAGGGGCTGATTACGAAATATATGCACAAGTCATAGACGAAAGACGAGACTAAACTAAGACCCTTCCCTTGAGGTTAGTCCAAACTGAATCCTCACAGATCCCGTGTTCAATGAAATGCTGGCAATAAAGACAATTTATGGCACTGATGTTTACAAACAAGTCTACTAAAATAATATTATGTATTTATACTATTCGTTCCAGAGGATTCTGAGCGAAAAACGACAACGATTTCGTCGTCACACCAATTAGCGACAATTTCTGCTATTATTTAATTCCTGGTGCAACTGTAATTGGACAAATTACTCTTCGAGGAAACGGTTCGTTGGAGTTTGAAGGCCTCGTCAGGTACCTATATTGTTTTGCCAAAGCTTTATAGTCTATATAGAAAAAGGTACCGCTGCGCAAAACCATTTGACACGAACAAAGTATATCTGGGTAGCCCAAAACCCAGATCCATTTATAAAGAGGTATCTGACACGGGAATAAAGGAAAATTCACCACAAAAAGTACAATATAATATTAATATATATTTTTTTTTTCGTAATATATCGAACTGCGTACACCATAACGTCCGTTCTCTGAGGCAGGTAAGATATACTCTTCACACAAATCATCAGGTACCTCGTTCACCTTCCCCATCATATCACATTGCTATCCATTGCAGACTGTCCCCAAGCCCATACACACAAACACACGCACACACACACACACTACAATACAATCATACGCTCCAATTCGCAGCATATATTCACAAAACGTAACGGTGCACGACACCACGCCGCTCCGGTCCGTGACCCGTAGACCTATGATCGTTTCAATTACCAAACAGTTATCACGTGCTTTTCTTTTTGTTAAAGCAAAACACCAATTTCGACAATAAGCAAAATTGGTACTACGTATGAAACTATAAATACATATATATTTTTTGGTTTCCCGGTAGAACCCTCGTCTATGGAGCAACTTCGAAGTGACAATCGCATCTTAGCATATTCTATTAGGAACTAGTATTACAGACCGCGATAGAGAACGACAACGTAGACGCAGAATACAAGCAAGCAAGGCGATTAGCCACAGACGTAGATTACTAAAGAATTATTCTTCTTTTTCGTTTACTTGAGAAAGAAGAAAGCGAGTACTTATAAAACAATACTTCGTCTTAAACACGACGATATTATATTCTGTTAGGTTAAGGTCTGTTTATTTAGGCTAAGCTACTCTAAGTAGGTGATGTACATTGTTTAATCAAATGTCCTTGAAAGCTATCAAGACTATCTGAAAATCTTAAAATAACTTGCGTATATGATAAGTTATTTCTTATAACAAATGTAGGTTATTTGTTACAGCCTTGTATTATTTATGCAATATAAAAAGAAAAAAAATATAATGCGCATTTCAAATTTTATCAATGTGTCACTTTATAAAAACCTTTTAGTTTCGCGTCACACATTGAAAAACAGATTTTGCAACAGTAATTTATTTTTGCACGTCAATATGTAATTTGGGGGTAAAAAATCTTCAAATTATAAATAACAAAAACTGAACAATAACTTATAACACGTGACTCACGTGATGCATTTTGCTAAATATTTACGGAGTGCTAACTCCATCTTTAACAAAATAAACTTTGTAACATTTTAAAGCGGAAAAAAGATTTGTTTGAAAAATGAGTAATGATGTTCCAATTTTCATTCTTAAATCTTAACTTATGCTGAGAAATGACCTTATTAGACTAGAGTAGAAAATTTTTGAAACAAAAAAAAATCGCAGTCGGATGAAACCCATTAGAAAAGGAGGGGAATATGATGAAAATAAAAGGAAAAATAAATTACGGTCAATCCGAGTTCGGGAAGTGGGAGGGGGGAGCTTTTAAGAGAAAAAAATGGTTTCTCTCGATTTCCGACAAAACTACAAGTCCTACGGAAAAAAGTTCAATGGCAAAGTTGTACATAATAAAAAGATCTACAACTCTTGTTTTCACAATTTTTTCACATAACCTCAAAATTTAGGTGAAAAATTCAAAAAACCAAGTTTTTGGTTTTTTATTTTTATCTACTTCAAAATTTATTGTTTTTCTACGAAATTTGGTGAAAACTTACTTTATTATGTCCCAAATATACTGTAATTTATTTGATTAAAAATATTAATTTTTTCGCCTTATTTTGAATTAATACCAAAAAAACAACCTAATTTTCAATCGAAAAGTCACCCGTCAAAATATCAGCTTTTTTCAAAAACTTGGGGTGCCTTTTATTCATTGAAATCTCAACTTTCATATGGTGTAAAAAAATAAACACCACCATAGTAAATGTTCTCAGGAAATGCATACAAACAGTGCGAAAATTAGCTTTTACTAAATCAGGCACACTTCTCGAACTACCTGAAATGTTTTTATCGACATCATTTGGCTTTTGAATATGCTGTAAAATATTAAACTTAGAACAGATAATTATTTTTCTTTTGAAATATTACCGAAAAGCCGATACAAGAGAAGATATAGAGTTCTAGAAGTGTGTGTAGAATGTTAAAAATAGTGTTTTTTCTTAATATGTGTGTGTATGTATTATCTTACAAGTGCAATGTATGATACATAAAGACATTTTAAGTTTGAAAAATCAGATGTTTTGCGCGAAGTGACAGTAGTACCCACCTCAACGCTTCGCTTATGAGACGTGCAATTATCTTACTGTGAATTCTTTTTGTTATTTAATAACTTTGATAATACTATAATGTAACTAAGGCACCATCCTGATGGAATCTTCTTACTTCTATTTCTATAGTATTAACTTTCGTACCACGAATAAAGGCCAAACGCCTGCACCTCTTACAGCCAACATATGTTCAACTACTACACAAATAACATCGAAATCGATTTTTTAATCAAGTCCTCGACACACTACATTGTTCCGTCTAATTGTGTACCGAGACAGTATGATTCAACTCTCAATTAGTTGAACTAGCGGCGCGCGTGGGAATCTCCCGATCGTCACAATAACCACTGAGATATAACATAAACATCCTTCTTTTCATCGTCTTAATAGTATTCTTCAGAGAACAGATAAGTCCTGACACCTAAATATGAACTTATATTTCTACTAATCTCGTAAACCATTTCTGTTTCTAGTATACAGCCAGTAGATTAATGAAGTTGTAGACTGGCAATGTAACTTCAACTAGGTATATCGACTCCTATATCTCCCTTTTCAATCGTTTCTCTTCAGTCTTGTTTATTGTTTTTCTCAAATATAGATGTGGATGCTAGAAATTATGTAGTGATCATTCTTCGTCTCAACGGATTATTAAGTTTCATATTGCTGTTACTTGTTAAGTATTTACTACGGAATTTGCTATTCATGAACATTTTGTGGGTATCACCGATATGACCAGCGACAGCTAAACATACCTACTTCAAACTGACATTGTAGTCTTATGTTTACCTTAAGCCGGGTATCCACTTAGGTTCGCCGTGGATCGCGAACAATGTGTGCTCCGCGAACGTGAACGTGTACAGTGTACACACTTAGGCTGCAACATCAGTGCTCCTGTCGGAGCGCTAAATTCCGCGCTCCGGTCTCCAGTAGACACACGACAGACGGTCGGTGCAAACATGCCGCCTCCAGAATTAGTAGGAAGTGCAGCTTATATTTTGATACATTATATTGTGATGGAATACAAACAACCTCCTCAATTTTGGCAAGGTAATATGAATAAGGGAAGAAGAAATAATGAAATAATGCATATATTCATCGTTTTATCGGACCACTCCATGTTCGCGAACTTAACAAACACACGCTCGCGTCCACGAACAAACTGCGCTCCCCTTTGAGTTCGCGCAAAAAACCGCTTCCGGAGCGCTCCGCCGTGCTCCGATCGTGCTCCAGTCGCGCTCCGCGATCACGACGTATCCATTATGTTTGGTTTGCGGAGCAGGCGCGTTCGCAAACCACGGCGAACCTAAGTGGATACCCGGCTTTAGATAGCCATAACCTTACATAACTACATGAAAATCTTAAGTAAGTATCAAATATCAATCGTATTACATCCGCCGATGAAACAGATATCCTGTTTAGATATTTTAATTACTTCCTCTATTAATATCCCAATTTAAAATAACTCTTATTTAAAAAGGAACGCTCACATTTTTGTTTAAATCTATGAAGAAATTTAAAATCGTTTAGTGTTATTACGTTGTTTGTTTCTGTTTTAAAGGTATCATGAAATATTTAATTATGCTTTAAATTTATCCGTCTCCTATGAACCAACAGCGCACAATCTTAATATATATATCTCGTGTCACAATATTTGTCCTCAATGGACTGCTAAACCACTTAACCGATTATAATAAAATTCGCACACCATGTGCAGTTCGATCTAACTTGAGAGATAGGATAGTTTAAACATGTAGGTACCACGGGCGAAGCCGGGGCGGAACACTAGTTGCATATAAAATGGTTATAGAAGCATCATCTATTACAGGCAATTAGCATATCATAAAAATATGAATAGTGAATACATTAGACACTCACCCACTGTAACAAAATAGGTACCTAAGTTCGCTTCTATACACAATGTATTAAAATATACAAATACAATAACCAACACTATGCTATAAAATTCACTAATAGTGAGCAAACCAAAACAAAAAAGACGACTTATCCACACAACCACAAAAACCTTAAAATCCAGTGGGCATACAATTCCATTCATGTATTACCTCATAGTATTTAAAAATACTCAAGCGTCAATGATTAGGGCAAAGGTGACTCAGTAGTGACGGTTGCATGCACATTGTCATAGGCGCCTGCGCGCGTTGAGTGTTCAATGTGATGTAGGGTTGCCAACTGTTTGCTTTAATTTTAAATTAAGTTTTAAATTTTCGTTAACATATTTAATTTGTATATTGAGCTATTGTGTTTGGATTTTTTGTAATTATAGTATAGTATGCAATTAATCTTTATAATAGATGCTGTTCCCCGCGGTTTCACCCGCATTACTCCGCTCCTGAGTCCTGTTGGTCTTAGTGTGATCATGTATAGCCTATAGCCTTCCTCAATAAATGGGCTATCTAACACCGAAATAATTTTTGAAACCGGACCACTAATTCCTGAGATGAGCGCGTTCAAACAAACAAACTCAAAACTCTAAATGTTAATCAATCTGGTCTCTATGAATTTTACTACATATAAGTAGGTTCTAAAAAAAAGTTACATTCAAATTAATAGATACATGAAGCAACCCTGACAGTAGGTACATTACTGAATTGGGTGACGTGTTGAGATATTTTATACAGACAACGCCATAATGCGATTTTTACATTGAATGAATTCTATACCATCAATCAAAGTTTGCATTTTTGTGATAAACAACCTTGATGATCCTGAACCTTGATCTTTACATCTCGGGAAAATAAAAGTATAGTATACCTAGTACTAAAATAGATTAAAAAGTTCAAACACAATAAAAAGGTCTACATCTGATTGCTTTTAGAATCAACAAACAAACATAAACAACATCGACACAGTTTTGTGTTGATAAATATTAGCACAGGCATAAATACGTGACCTTGTTAAATCACTCAGTCTATATTTCAAAAAACAGTTCATTGCGTCCTCTTTCGCGTTCACTGACCAAATAAACAGGAAAAACATCGAAACGGTACCTGCGATAGTATATTTTTATTACCATTATGAAAATTGACGCAAGAATGTAGAATATGTAGGAGCAGGTCAGGGGTTTTAGAATCTTTACTTTCCGATTTAAAAAAGACCAATCAAAGGAAGAAATATACATTATGTAGTAGCTGCAACAATACACTATAACTTTGAACTTTGAAGGTCACTTTGTGAGTCTGATTGTTACGTGTAACACCAAATACCCTGAAATAGTTTGATAGCTTTGAAACGGAAGAAAAAAATGATAGAAAATGATGAAAATTTGTAATTATTATGGATACATATAACTTTTTATGAAAAAGGTAATCCGAAGCAGGAAATATGAGTGCACAAGCAAGTACAATGATGTTCACATTTAAACGATTACAATAAATTAAAAAAAAAAACATTTACACGAAAAATGCAAGAGAAATTCTTGATCCTATACGGTGAAATAAAGATCGCTTCACGAACACGTTTTTCGCAGAACATTATCAGATAATTACAGTCCAGACAAGTTTATAATTTCCCTCTATCCCATATACAATCAGAGATGAAACAAACAGGCTAAAAAACTCAACATTCAGCAATACCTGGTCCAGATATTTGGTACAAAACGAACCTTAATGTTGAGTTCATCGAATAATATAAGCAAAATATTCTGGACACAGGAATCATGAATATATTGAGGTGAAGTAGATTTAGGACGACACACGGCTATGACCGATAGTCCTCATTTTAGTCATTTCAAACGCACCAGTGGCCTAGATGGTACCAGGGTATCGAGTATATGATGATAGAAGAATTAACGTATAAATTCTAAGTCATAACACGTTATAGTGATTTAATAAGGAGGTATAAAATGAGACAGCGTTAGAACTAGAAGAGGAAGCAAATGTTTCAGATGCAAAAAAAATATAAGATATACAGAGAAGACGAATGGACAATAAACATTTTTATGGTAGTAGAAATTTTAAATTATTAAATTCCGGCAATAGTTAATAAATGAATAACTGCTCCGGAAAGTAATATAGGTACATAATACTTCTATCAATGTTGAGAACATATAAAGGAATAAATTCTATGTCGTGTAACGTACGGCTTAAGCCTAAAACATTTTTGTTCAAGATAAGATAAAAATGTCCATACAATGCCATACATTGTCAACTGCACTATCAGAGCACATTGCATCAAAACATTACATGCAACAGGTGTTCAAGATAACCTGAGTAAACAATGGTCTTCTCGCTCTAACACATTTTGGTATAGATCTATCTGTGCTTCTTTAATGTGCTGTTCTTTGACCTCAAGTGCCATACAGTTTTGTCTAGCGGTGTCACTTTTTACCTCAGATGGTGTATTTACGAACTGTTACTAGTGAACTTATGAGCTATTTTCCTCAATATTTTTGTTTAGAGATCTCAAAGTTTATTAATTGTTTAAAATTTCGTTATATTAATGTTGCAATAACCTTAAACTTTATTCATAGTGGCCTTAAGTTAAGGACAAATTTGAAGATAATATTTATATTGGGGGGAAGTTAAATAATGTTTACCGTCAATACCCCTTTACGACCGATAGATAGATTGCAATATTGAATTTATTATTTTAATTTTCCTATTTCCTACGCTTGTTAAATATAATAATAATAATAATAACCCCCCGTCGTATCCTTACGTTGCCGTCGTGGTGGGGCTTGTGAGCCTTAATGAGCGCTAGAGCTATGCCGGTAGAGTTACTCATGTCGGACAGGTCTAGGGTGAAAGGACTGACCAAGAAGGGTACACCAATGCTTTTGACCCAGTCACAGGCCAAAGGTATTTCTTCCTTCTCCCTCTTTAACCATTTCTAGTTAACTCTCTCCTTATATCATATTACTTTCTATCTTTTCAACATACTCTGTTACTGTATGATTCTCTTCTTCATCCATTCACCCAAGCCACGGTGGAACAGCATACGCCAAGGGCTGCGTGGCTAAAGGAGTGTTTAGTCGTTAGTATGCGAACTCGGAATACCAGGGAATCTTCCGTTTTAATTACCCTTACCGCGGTGAACGCAGGGCTCTGCCGCGGTTGACGATTATGTCCCTAGCTTCTAAAAATACAACATGATAACCAGGTCTAAATCAAAAAGGACCGCGCAAAGAATAGAAAGTGAAGATGTTGGATATAAACACGTTACATCCCCATCTTCTTCATCATCAAAATCACAATTATCATTATATTCATCATCATCATCATCATGCTTCCGATCTCCAACCATATCATTATCATCATCATCATCATCCAACTTAGGGCTAACGGATGTTGCACAGGAGGCAGAATCTGTCCAAGTACCTGTGCCCAACGTTAGTGCTGCAGAGGTGCGTAAAAGATGGAGTAAAGAAATGAATGAGTTCATCTTGCGCACATATCTTCTACTCACAAATATGGAATCGGACACCAATGCATACTTACCACCACTACACACTAAATTTTTAGAAAAGTATCCTTATATGGAAGTAAGCAGACAGAGAATTGGAGATCAGCGAAGAGCAATCATTCAAAAAAAATTATTACCAAAAACTACTATAGACAGGATTTACGAAGAAGTTAGAATAGAACTACAAACGAACAATAATTATCACTCCGCGCAACTATTATCGAACACGGGTACACAAATAGGGCAACGCATGAAATGGACGAAGGAATACAACGAGTCAATATTGAAAATATACTTAAGAATTACACAATTGGAATCTAATAAGACAGCGTATAGAAAATTACTACATGAAGAATTTATAGCTACACACCCGGAATTAGGTCACTTATCAGAACAACGAATAGCGGATCAAAGAAGAGCCATCACTAACAATAAGTATATAACGGACAACAGACTAGCAGAAATCAAACAAGAAATCTCCAATGAATTAAAGATCCAAAATAGAGAAAACAATTACTCACAGTCACTAGGTACACAGCCGCAGCAACAATTAAAAGCAGCAAATATAAACAATACATGCCACGAGGAAGAAAACATTCACACCGAAGAACAAGCCTTGTCTGGGGACAATACTTTACAGGAACTTACTGCCCCGATTTATAATACTACTGAAACTACTGTTGACCTGAACCAAAAAATAGAAAGCACCTTTCATGAAGCAGAACAACTCTTTGCTAACACTGACCCTACAAGTAGACCCTTTATCCGACGACAAAAGCTAACCAAAAAGTTCTCAACTATAGTACAATACATTAATACAACGATATTACCCACCAAATTGCACCCAGATATAGAGTTTAACACTTTACACAACATACTGTACTGTGCGGCGTGGACTGCGGCTAAGTGTAACGGGACAAAAATAGAACAGCAGTTGCAAGAGATTCACCACACACAAACTAAAAAAATCCCATCATGGCAAAAAAGACTCGAAAAACAGATTACAGATTTGCGGGCAAGTATAGGTAGAGTTACACAATTTATAAATGGCAATAGAAGCCGAAGAATTATATCAACAGTCGAAACAATTAAATTGAAATATGCAACACACGCTCAGCACGAAAATAGCAACTCAGATCCTAAACACTTCTTGGATACACTAAAACAAAAATTAAGCGCAAAATCAGCTAGACTTAAACGATATCTTAAATGTACAGCACGTAAAAAACAAAATGCAATATTTATAAGTAATGAAAAAGGCTTCTATAGAACTTTGAATTCATCGGAAAATAACACAATAAATCGTAATAATAATATACCTTCAAAAGAAGCATTACGTGAATTTTGGGCGAATATCTGGGAGAATCCTGAACAACATAGCGACAATACAGAATGGATTAAAGAACTGCAACAAGAAACTAGTGGGATTTGCGACATGGAGTTTGAATTCATACCAGCAGATATATTCATAGACGTTATCCAACGAACACACAATTGGAAAGCACCCGGTACAGATCACATACATAATTATTGGTACAAAAAGTTTACTTGCTTATACCCTTATATACACAATCATATAAATGCATTCATCCAATCACCACATACATTACCGACATTTATAACACACGGAATTACATACATGCTACCCAAAGATCCTGATGACACTTGTAACCCAGCCAAATATCGACCAATCACTTGTCTGCAAACATTCTACAAAATATTAACCGCGTGCATAAGCCGAGTTATTAACCAACATTTAACTAAATATAATATTCTGGCAGAGCAACAGAAGGGCTGCAGAAAGGATAGTCAAGGGTGTAAGGAGCAATTAACAATCGATGCTATTGCCATGAAGACTGCAACAAACAAAAAAAAGGATATATATTCTATGTTTATTGATTACCAGAAAGCCTTTGATTCCGTACCACATAGCTGGTTATTAGAAGTCTTAAATTTATATAAAATACATCCAGTACTCACAAATTTTCTAAAAACATCTATGACAAATTGGCAAACTGCACTTAAAATAAAATCTTCTTGTGAAACTCTAACTACTGAACCTATTCAAATTCAACGTGGCATCTTTCAAGGGGATGCCCTTAGTCCTTTGTGGTTTTGTTTAGCCCTCAATCCCCTTTCGCAACTATTAGACAAATCAAATGAAGGATTTTTATTAGACAACAACAATACTCATTACAAATTAAGTCACCTTATGTATATGGATGACATAAAGTTATTCGCAGCAGATAAGAGAACATTATTTAAATTAGCAGATATCACACAAACATTTTCACAAGATATAAGAATGAAATTCGGAGTGGATAAATGTAAAATATTATCCATATCTAAAGGTAAAATAAGGGAGGATAACTATACATTAGAAAACGGAGAAATTATTGAACCGATGACTGAACATAATAGCTATAAATATCTAGGATTTAAACAATTAAAACAGATAGCTCATAAGGAAACCATATTAGATTTAAAAAAAAGATTCACACACCGCCTAAGACTAATATTAAAAACCCATCTTAATTCTAAAAATACAATCAAAGCCATTAATACTTTTGCCATACCTATTTTGACGTATTCATTTGGTATTATAAATTGGTCGAAAACAGATTTACAAAGCTTACAGAGAACCGTAAATACAAATTTAACAAAATACAGGAAGCACCATCCGAAATCTTGTGTACAGAGATTAACGTTGCCGCGCTCAGAAGGAGGGAGAGGATTGATAGATATACAAAACCTCCACAATCAACAGATCCGGACACTTAGAAGCTATTTCCACACGAAATCGGAACACTCACTACTACACAAACACGCAACCCAGCTAGACAAAAAACTAACTCCACTCAACCTTCACGACACTAACCCTCAGCAAAACGAACACAGCGTAAGCATACAGCAGAAGCTCTTGGAATGGTCTAGTAAGGCCCTGCATGGTAGACATCGATCTCATCTGTGCCAGGCTCATGTTGATAGAGAAAAGTCGAATGAATGGATAAGAAGAGGAGATTTATTCCCAGAAACTGAGGGTTTTATGCTAGCCATCCAGGATGAAGTTATTGCCACACGAAATTACATAAAACACATCATAAAGGATTCTAATCAGACTTCAGACCAGTGCAGACATTGTAACGCAGGTATAGAAAATATTCAACACATTACCGGAGCATGTAAATCATTGGCGCAAACTGATTATAAGCATCGTCATGATCAAGTAGCAGCAATTATTCATCAATTCTTAGCTCATAAGTACAATTTCATCAAAAAAATAGAGCCATACTATAAATATAAACCCGAAATCATATTAGACAATAGTAATTATAAAATTTACTGGGATAGGACAATCATAACCGATAAAACAATTCATTACAATAGACCGGATATCACTGTACACGATAAATTTCAACAAAATGTTTACTTAATAGATATAGCTATACCTAACTCACATAATATACAATCCACTATATCAGAAAAATTAAGAAAGTATCAGGATTTAGCCATAGAAATCAAAACACAATGGAATGTGAAAACAGTCCACATAGTTCCGATAGTTCTATCAGCCACCGGTATAATCCCTAAAACACTTATACACAATTTAAACACTCTAGAACTACCATCACACACATTCAACATGCTACAGAAAGCAACCATCCTTAACACATGCCGAATAACGCGGAAGTTCTTAACATCATCCACTTTATCATCAACATACACAATATAAAGTATTCCGTTGCACGCTTGGCCTAGGCCCGCGTGTAATGAGTATCCCTTTCAAGTAAAGGAGAAAAATAAATATAAAAAAAATAATAATAATAACTTTATTGACATAAATAAATAGGTACAGCTTAAATATGAATCCATAGGCTCCTGAATTAGTTAAATACTGCATTGTACAATCCATCGAAAAAGGAAGAATCATACTTCCAAGTTTCAAGTATCAACACAATTGTGACGGTGAAGACTTATGTGTTTATTTACAGAAAAGTGCTGAATCAATTAAGCTAAAATTTGGACTTCTTTGTAAGCTCATTGTCTTCGTCTTATATGAAATTAAACCACCTTACCACGACCTCAAAACACTGAAAATAATTCTTGTACCTACATATAATATCCTCTTACGAATGTTTATAAAAGATAATTAACAAATCTAAACTAAATATACTGCGATGTAATTTCAGATCCAAGATACATTAAATTGCGAAAAAGTAAAGGATTTCCGTTCTGTATCCTTTGAAGTGATTTAACGATAAAAATTCACTTGTACATTTTAATAGTAGTCTTATTAAAGCACTGAGTGGAATATGTTTTTATTTTTTAAGTGAATTAGCCTTTAATAAACTTTAATAGTAAAGTAATAACTTTAATGCATTCGAAATTATATTAAGTAAATTTAGCATCACGTGGAAACCGGGAGTAGAAAGTTAGCTAATAAAATTATTTATTTATTCAAAAACACACACTAACATTACAGTTTCCCAATACGATAGTGGTTAATAAATCTTGAGAATCTTGAGAACGGCTGAACCGATTTCGATAATTCTTTATTTATTATATTCCTTGAAGTACGAGGATGGTTTTTATGTAGAGAAAACGTAAACATGTACCACGGGCGAAGCCGGGGCGGACCGCTAGTGATTAATAAACGTGTATGTAAAGTACAACCAAATATCACCCTACACTACGCACTATCTTCTTCTTCTTCTTCTCTTTTATATAAAAATGAGTCGCAAAATGTGTTGGTAAGCGCATAACTCGAGAACGGCTGAACCGATTTCGATAATTCTTTTTTTATTATATTCCTTGAAGTACGAGGATGGTTCTTATGTAGAGAAAACGTAAATATGTACCACGGGCGAAGCCGGGGCGGACCGCTAGTTTAAGATAGAAATTTCCCTGCGGGCCTGCTCATTAACCATCCCTATGATTCCCAGACAGAAATTCGTGTGAGACGTAGATATTATATACATTGTAGACTGTATAATTATGTTCTATATCCCACTAGTGACCAGACTAATCTCACTGAACCAGGAAGCAGTAAATAGGCTCATCCACTAGACCTACAAATTACGCTCAGCCGTAAATCAATACAGTATTTAAGGACATTAGCTGATAGTAATAAGTGCTTGTCATGTCGGTCACGCAGTATTGAGCGTAGGACATCCTGCCTTTGATCACGTTGTAGCGATTGTGTAATATCCTGCTCAAGAAGTGTCTTTATTTAGCAAGCAATTATATCCCGATTAGCTTTACATTGCGACTTCGTTCGCGAGTACGAGTAGTTCGCGTTATAACACAACAGCCCACCCCATGTTTGAACACCACACTCATTTCTCCTCGTGGCTTTACTCTAGAATCTATTTCTTCTTCTTTTTCAACAAATACGCCAAAATTGTCCGACATCGGTATAAAAGCATAAAACACAGAAAAAACATATATTTTATTGTCACGCTCAACAAGAAGATATAATAGCACTTTTACAAAAAGGAACATACCTATGTCGAAAGCACGGTTTTTTTTTATTTTTCGGCACACGCACTGCGACATATAAAAAATATATTCGCTACAGAAAACTACCTCCTTTGAACGGTAGCGATCAATATAAAAAATCGGCGGAAATAACTTGCACAACTATTTAACAGTTAAATAGTACAATATTTATTCGCACTAGAATCACAGTCCATCCGTAAATCCGTTCGTCACGATTCGGTCACACAAACTGATCATGTGACACGGGATTAGAAATATTTAACGAGGATAAATATTATAAACTAATTTAATATTACTATATAAGGTATTCCTTGTTAATTATTATTGTGGCTCGAAAACCTTAAAAATAATAAACCTTAAACTATTTTCAACGAAATTATTTATAATTTCACACCCCTTCAAATTCAGTGTGGTTTATTTATTTAAATCCAATGACTATGACAATGAAGCAAAAAAATAAATAATACAGTATTATGGTCTTATTCAATATAATTTTATCAATTTACAATATAATTTTATCAATTTAAACGTTTAACAATCCATACTAATATTATAAATGCGAAAGTAACTCTGTCTGTCTGTCTGTTACTCAATCACGCCTTAACTACTGAACCAATTTGCATGAAATTTGGTATAGAGATATTTTGATACCCGAGAAAGGACATAGGCCACTTTTTATTGCGAAATATGTACCACGGGCGAAGCCGGGGCGGACCGCTAGTTTTTATATATACGCAGAATCGTACGCACGCACGCAAAACATCTAAATTAGTACAAACATTTTCCAGAAGGTGGCGCGCAAACAAAGCCCGCTAAAGCACTGAGAAATTACATTTAAAACCGCCTGACGCAAATTCAATGGATTTAAAATGATCGATTAAAATAACAAAGCTTGACGTAATAAGTGCGAGACTCATTCATACTCCCAATTCAGTTTATTTCGGGATACAACCGCGTATTTTGTGAATTTTATCGATGAAACATTGTGGTTATTCTCGGATGTTTTGTTTGAACCAGGAAGAATTTCGAACAATTTCATCCAACAAGATAATCAATACTGAGAACTGAAATAAAGATGAAAGTTGCTGAAATTGTTGGGATTTAGCATTCCTTTATCATAGAGTAACACTACAAAAATATGATATATCCCTATCCACAGTTCTCACTAATTTATTCAATACGCCTATACAAATACATACACAAATCCGTTGATCACTCAATATATAATTAATCTATGTGTGGTGTATGTTTATCAAAAATGTTTATAAACATACTGTGTAAGTGACCTATTTTACCTCTTCATCCGCATGCTTATTTTGTATCTAGTATTATAACATAATTATTAGCTTATATTCATAATTGAAATATATGTCTATACACTTCGTTCTTTTGTTTTTCTTTCAGTATCCGATACATTCATAACTATAGTATTGTTTCTCTTCATACGAGTATGATATTAATTAAATGCCTAGACGTAACATATTACATCAATTGCAATATAACGACCCTCGACTGAAGCATTTTTAACATGTATATTTCTTACCACTTACATCTATTCTATTAGGAAAATACTTTACCATCATATGGACTATATTTTAATAACCATTATCCAAAACAACATATCTGAAGCATTTACTCCGAATGAACTACCCTTAAACAATAATCTTAGAGCGAGCGCGCACGAGCAACTTTGTCTCCGCAACTATTTTGTCTCCGCAACTATTTTGTCTCTTCACCCATGGGCTAGTATGAAAGTGCGCGCACGTAGCGACGCAACTCCCCATACAAACTGATGGGAGAGACAAAATAGTTGCGGAGACAAAGTTGCTCGTGCGCGCTCGCTCTTAGACATCAATTAGCATTACAGTCATTTTCCGCAAACTGCGAGTAATTAATCAGCTAAATATAACATATATGTAAACACGTATTATTGGTGACGTTGGGCAGACGCCGCCGGGTGATTCATCTATAGGCATATAACATGCCATGCCTCATCACGATAATACATTGCTCATAATTATACTCATATACTCCTGTGTTTTATCAGCGATGTACTATTCCTTGGAGTATATGGAAAAGTTACAAAAATTCACGTAATAATTTATGTATTTTAGAGACGCCATATATTTATTATATATTTCTCAATAGGTTATTCTGTAACCATCAACAGTGGTGTTTATATAAAGATACATTGATACTTTTAAAACATTTCGTTCGTCTGAAAATTGGTTAGAAATCTCAAAATGTTTTGTTCATCACTTAGTAAAATATTGAAAGACAAAGTGGATAAAATTGGTAGCTTTGAATATAAGCCATGAAAAGAAAGTATTGCACCTTAAAAAATAAAGAAGACATCTGTTTACTTATACGGCTAATATTAATGACTCTCAAGTGATTTTAGACCGACACATTCGCGAGGCGTTTTTAATTAATCTGACCTTCTGTACACAGGAATAAAATTCGTGGAACGCGCGATCGGATACCCAGTGCGGGGTTGTTAAACTCGCGTTAATATTGTACTGTGGCAATTTTAATTGCACTACTGGTATTGATATATATACTGTGGCACTAGTGTCAATTAGTTGTAATTATTGTTTTCAGGAAGTGTTTACCCCATTGGTAGGAAAGCTGTACCTTCCCGTATACTACGTATGGGTAGGTTATATACCCATCTATATTCTCTTGAGAAAAGTGTGTAAAACAACAGTTTACTAAACAGTTCTTTGGTATAAACTTAAAGATGCTAAAAATAGTAGGTAGCTTTACGTGTTTGTGTTCCTTCAAAATAACTAGAATGAGATTTATATTATAGAAACGGAAACACTGTCGCATCGTCTAATTTTAGATACCTACCTACACGAAATATTTTCGTTAATTTTAGATAACGTTAATCATACGCTTCTCCCTATTTTATATATTTTATTTTCGACTCTAATAATATTCATTTATTATTTTTGGAATAACAAATTAGAAGAAATGACAAACATTTTTTATGTCTACAAAAAGAAGAAGAAGTTGTTTAATGAAACATACTAATTAACATAAATTGCGTTTGCTATGTTCCTATGTAATATAAATATGATAAGGACAAAATTACTGAATATGTATTGCAAGTAAAACATGACCTTCTTATGTGAGGAAAATAAACACGAATAAATCTTAATTTTAGTTGTTCTCGGTAATAACGCAGTTGTATGTTTGCGAAGCTGTCGCCAGAAATTATAATATTGATTTTGTTAAATAATAGCTATGAATTTAAGGTTATTAAAATGTTCGTATGCAGGAAGAGGGAAGTTCAATGAGCTAGATAGTATTGGGAAAAACTTTAAGAGCCAAGTTTCACTTGCTTTTAAAGTCCGTAGTCACTGACTCGTCACTGACTATAAGTCAAAGTCTACGTAACACTTTGACTAAGGGCCGATTTTTCAATCCCTGGTTAAAACTTATCCGTCCAATAAAGTATTATACGATAATATTAAAATGTCACCTGTAAACCGTCAAATGCGTCAATAAGAATACATTTTTGAAATGGTAATTTAATTCGTTATTCGACGAATAAGTTTTAACTGACGATTGAAAAATCAGCCCTAATAGTTTCAATTCAATTTTTTCGAAGGGTGGCAATTTTGTTTGAGTACAATTCTGCCAATGTCACGTTGGGAAGATAATACACGCTTGAGAAACTAACATTAATAGACGACTAATAGTTTCAGACAATACGTGTCATTTGAATTGACAGATAAGTTAAACAGAACATATCGAACAGTTAAGCAACAGATTAGATACCTACTAGGTTAAGCGTCACAAAATGCCTAAAACCTATATCCATTCTTATTTATAAAAGCCTATATACAGATATAGAACGCTAAAATTCTTCTGCTATGAACATTATATCTACCTAAACATCGACTAGAAAAAAACTATTGTTTGTAAACTATAATGCGCTAACTCGTAAACAAATCACAAGTGAGAATCAAGCGCCGGGTGAAAACTACAAAAAACGTCTATAACATGAAGGAAAGTATTTTCTTGCACATACATAAATTTTCCGGGGCTTTTCCATGTCTATTGTTCGTAAACGGTTGGTGCTAACTGACGTGTAGTACTAATTATGGCCTGGGCTCAATAATGAGTTGCAATTTAACCGACTTGTAGGAAACAAAGAGTGTGACATACCTGTGTGAATTTTTTGAAGAAAATTGATGAAAATTGAACGTAATATCCATAGCTAGTGTACCTTGTATTAAAATATTGTTAGCTGAATTCATTTTATTATTAAAATGTTTACTATTTAGTTACTAAAAACAATATTAATATAGAAAAATATAATGTCGATAGGGGGAAATAATGAGTGGCTCTCATAGATTGGATAGTACAATGGATTAATGAAATTCAATTGGCAATCGTTAGTACCCGCATCATTTTTCAATTACCACTTAATTGTTGCTTTGAAGTGGGCTATGTACATTGATATATCTCTTGTACAGATATCAGTAAATGTTACTAGTTAGTGCATTACGTTTAAGAAATGCAGTACTTCTATACTGTATGTAAACTTACAAATATGAACTTGTAAACTATTATCCGTATCCACGCATGAATTATTGTCACATCTTGAGAATCGATTTAAACAGTTTATGATTCTGATACACGTAGAAAAAAATATTAAAACATTACCAATGTTAGTACACCGGAATTTCGAGATGACTTCGAGCTTATAAAACAAATTATTTTTAGATAACATTTTAATGATAACATACGTTTTCTTCAGCTTCGCAAACCCAATTATTGTCTATTTCGGTCCAGTCAAAAATAGATATACTACACCCAACGTATTCATTCGAAATATAACATTATAATACGAGCAAATCAATTTTTTTGTAATATCCAAATCATACAGTACCTATATGTAAACAAAAATTGCAACTGTTACATTACGAGAATCACTTCTTCGATAATATGAAGAAAATCCTCTCTGTTACATTAATTTTACAGTACTCACCGTCAAATTATCCATAGAATTGTAACCGCATATAACGTATCCCATCATCTTATTGGCCATTGTAGCACTCGACAACCGTTCAACTTATCACCACACACAAGAAACAATTACATTTTCGACGCACTTCTAAACGCACATGTCTAAATAAGTTATTTCTGATTTACAAACACGGCATCGTTCGCTGGCAGCACATGAGCGACTGATTACTTTAGTCTTTTATTCCCATCGTGTGTATGGGATGGGTACTTGGTAGTCCGTGGTCGGTACGTAATTAGTTCAAATGTTTTAACTTGCGGTCAAGTGACGAGACCGTCGAGTCTGCTGTGAAATCGACGGCTTTGAATATTTCATCGCGTTACCCACTGTGTAGTATGTAGGTCGAATTTGTTCTACGATCGAATGACAGTTCGTAGATCAATATTGTATTTCTATTTGCAATACGAGTGTTACAAAAAATTTCGCATAGGTAGTAATCTCATCATGTTGTAGTCATAGTTTTGTATCAATTGTATGTATGTATATGACTAGGGAGGACAAATTAGCTAAATATCGTGAACCCGCTCTAATATACTTAGTCAAACTACTCGTAGAACTTTTAAAAATAAATCAAGGTTTGAAATTACGCTCATTTATCAAAAGGTAAGCCAGAGAACTAACCAAAGAAAATACTATTTTCTATTAAATATAAAAAAAATATTATATCAATTAATAGAATCATCTTGTTGCCTTACTTGAAATGCTAATGATCATAAATATTGCCCCAGAGATAACTCCTGAAACTCGGTTATAACACTTGAGTTACCGTATCACGTCACTGCCAAAAATAGATCTATAAATTAAAACAATGTGGGATGATAATCTCCTGTATGTTATTATAGTAACTATGTATCTGGTAACTATACAGAATTGGACCCTCAAAGTTTATTTTAGTAATAAAGATTATAATTTTGAAAAAAAATTA
This sequence comes from Colias eurytheme, assembly GCF_061535395.1. Taxonomy (NCBI): domain Eukaryota; kingdom Metazoa; phylum Arthropoda; class Insecta; order Lepidoptera; family Pieridae; genus Colias; species Colias eurytheme. The sequence continues at coordinate 1,131,855 of NC_142999.1, read as the reverse complement.
GGTAAATTGAAATTTAAATCTGTCTTAAAATACACCCGAAAATTTTGCCCCCATTTCGAAGAATCGGTTTTACGCTGGGAAGCGAATAATTGAGCTTCTGAAAGAAATTTAGATAAGATAAGAAAATCATGTTTAACTAGAAACCTAAGGGTTTCGTAATACTTCACAGACCCTACGTTAAATTCTATCCAAGTCAATAAACAGAACAAATTGAGTTCCATCTAACGATGACACATTTTATCAAGATTCCAAACCGTCGCATAATTTAATCTATCGAGCCACACGCAATTCGGTCACCAAGTTTATCAATATTACCATTTATATTACAATTTGGACGGGTTATCTGATGTCAGTAGCCAAAACAATACACATAGCTTATAAGTATGTAAATAATTGTCGCCGAGGTAGTGGACCATTTTGCTTACATTCTCCAGTTAGTATGGTCGTTATGTCAGGAAATAAGGATCAGATGCGGAATTTGATATGGCATGAAGGGTTACGTCATTTTATATGTATAGGAATTACTGGCACACCCAAATAAGTGTTGAGGGGAGAAAGGACATGATCCATATCATTGCTTTCTTGTTTAATGTCGTAAATGTGATATATTTACAGATATTTCATCCTAACACCGAGGATTGCAGGATCGTATCGATGTGTTTAAACCGATACACACATTCGTTTTTAGTTATACAATGGACTTAGAAGTTGGCGAGAAATAGTGGACATCACATAGGTTCCAGCCGTTGGGATACAAAGTTTGTTTAGAAAAAGTTTCCACATTACGTCGCAATACAGATTACTAAATAGGTACTACGTCGCAAATTTAGAGAAACTGTTAGTTGATACAAGACACAAATTTCACTGCTCTAAGAATCCTTACTTTAATCGCTACTTTATCTAAACTGGGTAAACAAAATATTATAGAATTCAACGTAACGGCTGAACACCTGTGGAATTAGATAAGAATAGACATTTGTTAATACTTTCAAGATATGTTTACTTGATGGTTTCAAATTTAAATAGTATTCGTGTTTTATCAAATCTATGATTAAAGATTAGTTTGAAATATATAATCCTACAAAAAATTCATTGAAACCATATTTTAAAGATTGTATTAATATGGTTAAAAGAAACATAGATATACTACAGAGTAATAAATTAGCATTACGCGACAAGTTATTTCCGAATTTTTCGAGGTACCTTGCAAAACATATTACTGGTCAAATAGTCAAAATGTTTATGGAAAAATATACCATAGTTAATAAGCACTAACATTATCACAAATGAATTCGTGACCGTTTACTTATGTTTGTTCGCAAACACTTTGCTTTGGTGTCAATGTTTTGGCTTCAGGGACGTTCGTCGTTCGTCTATTTATAGAAATGCAAATATTGTATTTAGTGTAATAAATAATACAGATAAAAGGCTGGATACGTGGATATGACAGAGGGTGTTTAAATTAACAAGCATTTTTTTTAATGCAATAAATTGTTAAACACCTTTTAAGACTATCTTTGTGTTTCTCATTCAGAAGTACCAAACTATAGAACTTAGTAGCATAATGAGCTTTAAACGTAATCCCGAATTTTTATTTTTAGCAAAAAACTTTTCTAAATTAGAATATTTTTTGCCCCGAAAATAGAATAAGAAGACGATCCTGACATTTTTTCTTCACCCAAGAAATGCTATAGGATTAAAAAGGTTAACAAAATCTGCAAAATATAATTTATGCTCAACTAGCACACCGCTCCCACTTCTCCCAAACATATTTTATGAAACAATAAAACAGCGACTTGTTGATATCTTCGTCTACGATATTTGGGTCACGCGCCGGCCTCGATACAACGATCAATTCGACGCCTCTGCTACATCGTTTAACCATTTATTGGCCTATATCTGTACATTCGTAAATAATAGTTACAAATAGACCTTTTGGATTGACACTTTGGTTTATACTTATTGACGAGCGGGCTAAATTTATAACGCAGTTTTGGCAGAAGTGACCAAAATTTATCCAATATAATTTGAGAAGTTGCAACTCTACCTATAATATTATGAATTAATTAAAAGAAATGTTATTAGACTGAACGTACAAAATTCCCTGGGGTTCCCTGACGATTAATTAAAAATTCATTGACACCAGGAAGCTACATTGTCCTTAATTTTAGTATAAACTATTTATAGTAACTAGGTACAGAGAACAATAGCAATTGACATGGTCAGACGGTCAGACCACAATGGAATTACCTTCGAACCATTTAGTGCAGTGTTTCTATTAATATACTATAGTATCATATTAATCAGAAATATTTCGCATATATTACGGGTATATAAAAAAATAAATTAATTAAACACTTATATACAATATACATTGACATTTACATAATTCACTGTGAAATTATAATGTCCCCTAACTTCTTGTGTATCAATTATTGCACCTTTGGTAGTGACCAAGGACCTCTGTTCTATTTCTACTAATAACAAAACAAAAAATATGTCTGCATCTTTCGCGAGCCGGACACAGAAAGCATCTACATACTTATCCGTAAAAAAAATACGATCAGAATAACAGTTGTTTCTACAGCAATAACATTGTTCATCTGCTATAAACTAACCAAAAACATACCGCTTCTATATTACCTTTACTTAATTAAAGCTAACACTTAACTCTATTTACAAAAAGATAAACATGCATGAACCAAATAAATAAATACACGTTAAAGAAAAAATCAAACACAACCGACCTTCCGAGCTATATTTAGCGGCCCTTGCATTGATAAGATAAAGATTGGGAAACCTATAAATACACATTGTATGTACTTTCTTTTAAATGAAGCAATAGTATAAAATGTTAGGAATGTAATGTTTGGAATGTAAGTATTTTGGGGTTACGTGAAATTTAACTTCTAATACCGATAGATATAGATGATTCTATAACACTACGGTGTATTTGATATTATGCAGCTAAATAAAGATTAATCTATATATTACTAGCGGTCCGCCCCGGCTTCGCCCGTGGTACATATGAAAAATAGATGTTGGCCGATTCTCAGACTTACCCGATATGCACAGAAAATTTCATGAGAATCGGTCCACCCGTTTCGGAGGACTATACAGACTAACATTGTGACACGAGAATTTTATATATAAGACTAGCGGCCCGCCCCGGCTTCGCCCGTGGTACATATGAAAAATAGATGTTGGCCGATTCTCAGACTTACCCGATATGCACAGAAAATTTCATGAGAATCGGTCCACCCGTTTCGGAGGAGTATGCAGACTAACATTGTGACACGAGAATTTTATATATAAGAAGATGTACATAAAAATGATACGCGTTTCGCGTTGTCACGGCATCACGCGTGAACGGGTGGACCGATTTCGATAGTTCTTTTTTTATTCCTTGAAGTACGAGGATGGTTCTTATGTAGAGAAAACGTAAATATGTGCCACGGGCGAAGCCGGGGCGGACCGCTAGTGATTGATAAATATACGGTAACTATGTATTAAAAAGTAGTAGTAATTTCTATTTAATTTTATTTCTTAAAATATATTTGACGAAATGAAATAATTAATTACCAATATTTAAATTTAAAATATTTAAAATTATATGTTGAATTTTTTGTTGTGCAAAGAATTTTTTTTTTATGTTGTAGTTCTATAAATCTATAAGATGAAGTACCTATGCAATATACATGATAATATTTCATCGCATACGTAAAAGCTACAACCTAGGCTATGTATTATCACTGTTATGTAATTCAATAGAATCTATACATATACAATACATTGACGAATAACACTTTACATTGTTATACAGTGCGTTCACATCACTCAAAGTGATTTTAAACTCATGAGAAGTTTTACCACCGTTAGCCAAACAAAGACTTATAAAAACAGTGTGCAATTGATAAAACATAATTATGTGAAAGTCTTCAATACGGCAGTTATCTTATTGACGACATTAAGGAGGTAAAAAATATAGATTCACGCGTTTTATAATATTATATGGTAAGCTATTATGCTATACATATACAATAAATATATGTATTGTTGAAAAACGCATGCAAAACTGATATGTTGAAGTCAAGGTTGAAGTCATAAAAAATCATGTTTTGTTTTGTAGCCTAAATTGTTTGTCTCTGAAACTCTCCAACCAGAGAAAACGTTTAATTATGATAAAATAAAGGGAAAACGTATAATTATTCACTAAATTTGCAGATATGTTTTTATATGGAAGGATACGTGCTGTGGATGGTCGCGAGAGGTATAGCTATGAGCATTGTACATAGCGGAGCGGAGCCTACTGGTTACTATCGATTCATCACATAGCTTTTCAAAACATAACTTCACAGCATAGCTATTACATTTTCGCAGCATAGCTGCATATCACATCTTTAGTGGAAAAGCACCCTTAAAATCACTTCCCGATCGATGTGACGTCACCGACCCACGCGGGGGTCACGTGACGTCACCACCTAAACTCATGACGTCACTAACCTGCGTATCTCTCAAGTCAGGCTCGCTGGCAGCAGCCGGTAGTGCGTCATCAGGCTGCGACACATCCGCACCCGCGCTAAGAGACCGCCGTCTACCGTCTTTTGACTTTTCACTCTTCCCTGTTAGTATGTGCTTCGTTTTCGATATTATGTTGAGCGGCTTGAGCGATTTGCGCACCTGTGGAGTAGGTTTTCATAGTTTAATATCAAATTATTTTATTTTAAGGATTTGTGATTCTATCACGAGAATTTTTTGTTATTCGGTTATGCGGTATATGCGGTTTCGGTCTTTGAGCGTAACACATACATTGTTAAATGACAACAAAATATTATATGAACAACGTAATAACTAATAAAATAACAATAAATAAAAATACTAACCTTACACTTCACATTCGCAGGATGCAAGAACTTCCCTTCATCCTTATCCTCAGCAGGTTGAGGATCGCGCATTCCGAGAACCAGCATATCGTCTAAAGACGCTTGCAAGTGTTTCCTTCTAGATGGCCTTGCTTCTTCATGACTTCTAGAAGAATACACCGACACAGAATCCACACTCACTTTACTTGTACCAGATATAACCGTCACATTCTCAACAGATTCGTTCGAATGGTAGTCAGGATGTCGCGCCTGCTCTTCATATATTTCTACAGAGTTAAACGTCTCAGCTACTCTATCTATTTCATCCATATCCAAGTTTTGCGGTATAAACTCGTAATGCCCTTCGTTCTCTGTGTAAACCTGATCGTAAACAACACCATTAAATCGAGAGCTGGATGGTACATTTCCGTAAATATTGTTGTAATTGTAGTTATCGTCTTCATTGCGCGGGCTCACGTGTCGCGCAAGATCATTCGCGTTCAAGATGACATCGTCTAAATTCAATGGTCTGCCCTGACCACTGAAACCATCTACTACAGGTGTGGTATTCGAAAGAAATGATCCGTCAGCGTCGAAGCTGTTACAACCAACTAAACCAAGAGGCCTTCTGGGCATTTCCTGTCGAAACCGTCCAGGCGCTGGTTGGTTAGCGAAATCTACCACCAGAATTCTATCTGCAATGTTCCTGCAATCATTGTGGAACCCGATACCGGAGTCACTGTTACTTGACGTGGTTGTTATTTCGCTATGATTACTTGGCTGCGGAGAATTAGCTACAAATTCCGGTTCCATTCTTACTTCTTCATGTCTACACGGTCTTCTTTCGCGCAACGGTCTAAACACGGGTCGATTGCCTCTAGAGAAATTTCCTAATGCTGGGCTGTCACCTTTCACTGCTAATTTTGATATCTGTTGTAATGCAGGACTCGAACAATCGTCAGGTGGAAGAGAATACATTCCTCGTATCACGCCAACTACATATTCAGCAGACGGTGGAAACTCTAAACATCTTTCTGCAACTGGATCTCTTGTACAGGCAATTTGAAATTCCCGCGCTCTACTAAGGTGGGCTTCATGTTCCGCAACTCTTGGATCAACCACAAACACGTGACTGGAGTGGGATGCTTCAGCTTCCAAGTCTGTTATTTCTGCAGATGTCACTAGACCGAAAAATCGTCTATCGGCGTCAGAACCACAACCGGCGTAAACTATTCTCTCTCGCTGATACTGGGCAAGAACTTGTCCTAATGGACGTCGGAGTAAAAGGGCGTTTGGAAGAACTGATAATAGAACGGGTGTAGCTGCTCTTCTCTCTTGTCGAAGTTTCCTTACAGCATTTCGTACGTTTTCAGGCGCGCCACTGGCAGCAGCTTGTGGAGTTTCAATGGTCCCTAAGTATCCAACAACTGCTCGACATTCTAGACGCGCCGCTTGGTTGGGCACAAGTTGAGCTCGACTCAAGTTTTGCAAAATTTCCGTGATTCCAGATGTACTGGGTGCTGCATGACAACCTGTAATATATAAAAAATGTATGTAGAACATAATATGTATTTGTATGTGTTAATCATGTTACCTTTATATGGAGATTCCATTTTATATTTATTACAAAAAGAAGTTATGCCATTCATTTAGTTGATGTAAGTAAATTTAAGTTTTATTTATATAAAATTTTAATATAAAAACAGAAATCAGTAATAAACCAAATTAATTCTGAAAATTATATGTGTACTTACTTACATTACTTACAAGAAAAAAAAAAGGGTCTTTCCAAGCTAACTTAGAATAAAATAACCAGTTTACAGTTAATTTTGTGGTATGCAGTATATACACAAGCATTATTTAAAATACAAATAAGATTGTTAGTGGCTATAGTTCAATCAAGTTCCCATTATTTTAGTGGTACTAAAACAAGGTTTGAAAGCGAAGCAGACAGTAGTGTTTACTAAGAGAGAACAAGGGTTTCTGGGTCCTACCAGCTTGAAAGAAACATTTGATTCTAATATTTTTTAGTACTTTTTGAGTTAGTAGTTAATTGATTCAAAACTATGAACCATGCACATTAGAATGAAAATTATTCTAATAACTAGCTTCCGCCCGCGACTCCGTCCGCGCGGATGTCGGTCTTCGCGTGGATGGTTTATTTCTCCATTTTGAGTAACTCTGACAATAACATCTTATAAATATCTATTGGACCCAAATACGGCTAGGCCTATAGTAATACCCAACGTGTGTTCGCGGTTCTACAGAACAACGTCTATGGATAAAACTGAAAAATTAAGATTATTTTTTTTCTACGTATTTTTCCAGGATAAAAAGAATCCTATTTTACGCCCAGGATAATAAGGTATAATTATACCAAGTTTCATCGAAATCGAACCGTTAGTTTTCACGTGATGTCTTCACATACTGACAGACAGACAGACAGACAGACAGACAGACAGACAGACAAAAATTTTTTTAATCACATATTTGGGTTTGGTATCGATCCAGTAACACCACCTGCTATTTATTTTTTCAATATTTTCAATGTACAGAAATGACCCTTCTACAGATTTATTATATGTATAGATTTTAAGCTATTGCATAGCTTCTATTGCGGGCCTTGGACCGAATCCAGAAATTCCGTTACGAAAAAAACCTCACACTCCCCACTCCAACGGGCGCGGAGGAGTGGCTTGCAGGCATGCTATGAAATAGCTTTACCGCGGCAGTCCCCGATTGCCACACGTCTTTTTTATTATTATTACTATAGGTATAGACCGTGATATTTTCTGGTATATGGATTGATAGTTCAAGTTATTATAAGTCAAATTAGAATAAAAATAAAAATTTCGAATGCAACAAATTGACTTAAAAATTATATTAAGCGACCAACCAACAATAATTTATTAAGCAGAATTATTGATGTGTAAAATAAACAATATTACATAGGCTTAAATTCAAACCTTGGGATTTGAAAATAGGTAGGTAAATGAATCCTCATTATATAAAATGGTGTTTGAGTGAAAGACATACAATTTATGCAGTGCGTTTAAAGCAGTGAACATTAATGGCGAGCCGTTAAAAACAAGGAATTTGTTTTAAATTAATAGTTAAAGCTTTGTATCCACTTGAGCATGCCCAGGCGAAAGAGCGGCTCATTTGGCCACACATTCGCCTGAGCATGCTCAAGTGGATTCAAGGCTTAATAGGTACACATGAACAAAATATAATACAAATGCTTGTCTGTAACAATATTTCAGTGATATTATGTGAAAAACAAACAAACAGTGCAATGTGAGTACAAAAATAAATTGTTACGTCGCTCACATACCTATCAACTTCCTTTTGCTATGCTTTCTGAAAAATAACATTATATTATAGATAGTTTAAATATACAATAATTATATTAGTTTAGATAAAGATTATCAGAATATAACAGTATAAAGTCATTAATTTATTTAAGTTAATAACTTTCTCTCATATGTTTTTATTATTTGTATACATTGATCAAACTTTGCTGATAACAATTATTTCTACCTCTTAAGTTTCTGTATTCTTCAAACAATACATAGAACAAAATTTTTTCATAAAGTATATAAAATGTTAACTTAATTGTTAAAAGTAATGTTATTAGTAATTCAATAGTCAAATATGAAGCACCAAACTACACCTCTCCCAAATCTACCTTTATTCATATGAATAATGAATAATATGTACCTGGGTGATGCAACACTGCAGGCTGTGGCCTCCGGCGGGGAGGTGGGTACCGCCTGCGTGTTCTTGCGCGTTCTTCAGGTTCAGTGTCTTCAGTATCAGTTGGAGGTGATTCCCTTGGAGCCACAGTCAGAGCTATCGGCCCGTCAGCAGCCGCTATCATACGAGCCACAGACGCGTGAGGCGACCGAGCGACACTCGTCCCATCCACGGCTATCAACGCATCACCAGTTCGCAAACCCGCTCTTTCAGCGGGACCACTCGTCGCTACAGCTGAAACTACACACGGCCGCTGTCCTGCTATCGTAAAACCAAAGCCACCAGCGCCTCTCGCAACAACCACCCTTTTTTCAGCATTTCGAGACAAAACTGCCCGTCGACGCCTTCGCCTTTGCTGCTGAGGCACCATCGTTTATTTTGTTTAGAATTACTGTCGCATCAATAGCATTTCACTCAATCTTTAACATTTAATTTTATAACGTTCACTACACATAATTTATGCATTTCATCTGTCACATCTAAAGCTAGAAAACTAGAAAAACTTGAATTTAAAAACGCAAGAAAGTTTCGAGGTCTTTGTAACTGACTTGACATTTAGAAAGTTTGAATTCGTTTAGAAACTGGTTTGTCTGGTTTTTCTTTCTGAACTTTTTGTATGTGTGTAAAGGAAGATTCTAATAAATCTGTTAATTTTAAATTTGTATATTTAGGATTATTTCTATAATCCGGACAAATATTTTCCTTAGGTATCAATATAATTTAATTATTCTTTATAATTATTAAAAGTATTACATAAGTTATTGAACGAAAGCTGTAAGCTTCCTTCTTTGTCAAAGTCACACGCCGTGGTCCATTTTAAAAACTGTCACTGCAGACATTTCACGTCATAACAGAAACATGCGGTTTCTGCTTCTGTAAATTGTATTTTTAAAGGAATAAGGACAATAATTATCCCCTGTAAATAAAATTCTATAAGGTTTACAAAGTTTTAAACAAATTCTTCACAATGGCGGTAAGTATATTCAATGTTTTTACTATTCACATTCACGGATAAGTTACTCGTTCTCATTTTAAAAATGTTTTACAGAAAAAGGGGAAGATAAAGATTAGTAAAATTAAGAGAACTAACCACACAACGAACAAGATGAAGAAGGCTGGTAAATTGAAGCTACAGCGTCATAAGCCGAAGACACAGCCAAAGAATAAGCAGCACACGCAAATGCAGCCGGAGTACAGTAGTGATAGCGAATCGTCAAGCAATGAATGGGCGGACATGTTAGACGAAGAGGAGCAGCAGTATATTATGAGCCGTCTTGCTAAACAGCCACAGTTGCTCTCTAACGTCCCTGCAGAGGAACCGACTAAAAGGTACATTGTATTTTAACAGTACAATGATTATCTATTACTTTAAGAAATTATTACAGTACAATTTCTAAGCAATTTTAAATTAACGGAAACTTATTATCAAAGCAAGCTTTAATAGTTTTAACAAGCTTCCATACACATACCTAACCACCAAAACATTGTAATAATGCAAAGCTTGTGCGTTGTTACATTTTCTTTAATCTTTATTAAGAATCAAAGTACAGATGTCAAAAGCTCCATTTAACTTTACAATTATTTGTAACTTTATAGTCAAAGTAAGAAAAGGAAACGCGGTCGAGAAAAGGCACAAAAGCCAGTTAGCGGTGACAGTGGGGCTGAAAGTGCTAGTGATGTGGAAGAGAAGTATGAACAGGAGATGGCTGAGAGGCCTGTGAAGAAGATGCGGCCGTTGCTACCGATCAAAACTAAGGAAGGACTGCAGGAAAGAGCTGAGGAAGTGGAAAGTGAGTTGTATGACAATAGCTAATTCAAACAAGTATTAAAATTTTTCAAAAGAAAACTAAACAATATTTTTCAATACTCATATTATCATGGCTTCATCAAACTTAAAATACTAATTAATTTTTATAGGTTATTTATTGGGTATAGTTGTAAACGTGAGGGCATAAAAATGAAATACCTTGTTACAAATATTAAAAGCTTACAAGCTAATTATAATCAAGTTTAATTTTCTATATATCATAGTTCAATTTCACTTATGGAAGTGAAAACTTCTTTAGTGGCGTTGAGCACTTTTTCTGTAATGGGTATAAAATCTTAAACTCGCGTCAGGACACGTGACCTGATCAAAAAAGCGTAAGACAGATGGATATCAAACATGCTCAACGTTAATAATCAAGTTTTCACTTCTGCCGGCACTCCCGGAGTGCAACCCGTCTTTTTTTTATATTTCCTTTTCTTTGATGCATAGAAATTAGTATTGAATATTGTAATATCTCACATTTGCTTAAAATATAATATTTAACACAAACACTTTCAGTGTCAGACAATGAAGAAAAATCAGACGTCGAGCAAGAAATAGAAATGGAGGATGACGAGGAGGAAACAGCATCAGACTCCGGCATGGATCCCGGTGAAGAGGGTGAGGGTGTGGTGACAGCCGTGGAGCTACTGGCTGCGAGGCGGGATAAATTGAGGCACGAGAAGCTAAGGATTGGAGCCCTGTGCTCCTCGCTACTTGAGAGTCCGGAGAAGAAGGTGGGTTTTATTATTACTAGCAGTCCGCCCCGGCTTCGCCCGTGGTACCTACATGTTTAAACTATCCTATCTCTCAAGTCGGATCGAACTGCACATGGTGTGCGAATTTTGTTATAATCGTTTAAGTGGTTTAGGAGTCCATTGAAGACAAACATTGTGACACGAGATTTATATATATTAAGATACTCAGATAAGATTTTTATATAAATAACAATGTGTGCAACTAAATTGTACATTTTGGAATGCAGCAAATATAACTGAGATATTTTTACAATTTCGTCAGTTTATTTATGCATTAATAATTATGATAAACTAGCTTACCGCCCGCGGCTTCGCCCGCTTTGTCTAAAACCTAATGAATTATATACTAAAACCGTCCTCTGGAATCACTCTCATCTATTAAAAAAAAATGTGTGCGTGTACTAGAGTACACATGTAAGAAGTGAAACTTCTTTATGACCTTATTTTTCAAAAAATAATTTACTATCTACACTAATATTATAATGAGGATAACCTCCTCCTTTTTTTTGAAGTCGGTTAAAAACTTTGTTTGTATGATTGTAATGAATAGGCTCATAAACTACTGGACCGATTTTAAAAATTCTTTCACTATTCGAAAGCTACATTATCCACAAGTAATATAGGCTATATATTATCACGCTAAGACCAACAGGAGCGGAGCCACGCGGGTGAAACCGCGCGGCACAGCTAGTAATTGATATATAAAGTTTTTATACTATGAATAGTTAAGTGTATGTTTTCATTGCTTATTGATATAGAGCAAATTCATATTGCATCGGATTTCTTCTACTTAAAATAAAGTGCACAGCAACTGTGAGTTTGTTATTATCTTTTTTAAATTGTATAGAACAATAACTGCCTACCTACATCACTATCACTACATAGTATAAAACAAAGTCGCTTTCTCTGTCTCTATGTCCCTTTGTATGCTTAAATCTTTAATACTACGCAACGGATATTGATGCGGTTTTTTTTAATAGATAGAGTGATTCAAGAGGAAGGTTTTAGTATATAATTTATTAGGTTTTAGACAAAGCGGGCGAAGCCGCGGGCGGTAAGCTAGTAATATTTAAAGTTTACCTAATAAAAAATAAAAACTGCAACAATCATTGTATATTTATATTTTTAAACTAAATATTATGTACATTAAACACTTAATTGATAACTTTCCCACATAATTATAAATTTATTGAGTGACTAGTGGTCCGCCCCGGCTTCGCCCGTGGTACATATTTCGCAATAAAAGGTAGCCTATGCTCTTTCTCAGGGTCTAAAGATTGTCTGTTGTTTATGCGTGAAAACCATACATACATTCATACATACATAATTACAAACCTTTCCTCTTTATAATATTAGTATAGAAGTATAGATTAATTAATTTCTCATATTCCAGCTAAAGAACCTATACCCGATCCTATACCTAATGGAGGAAAAACTAAAGGATGGGTCATTAAATCTGCTGTCAGTTCGGAAGTTAGCAACTGTCTCCGCAGCAGAGGTGTTCAGGGACATCCTGCCGGAGTATAGGATCAGACATCAGGATTATACTGATGTTAAATGTGAGTCAAATAAGTTTAGATAACTGATATAAATGTTATGCAAATATGAAATAAATTCATATGTGTTAAACACATATTGTTACAATTACAGTAGAATCCGTTTATTATGACTCCGCCTATATTGGCCAACCGGTTATTATGACGTAATTGCACTACGAAGTTTGGTTTTCATATAAAATTCTTTATAAAAAGTCGGATATATTGACTTCCCTTACAGTGACATACCGCTTATTATGACCCATTTTTAATAAATTATGTCTGGTCATAATAACCGAAGTGAATTCATTATCACGATTTGTTAACAACAATATTGAAAATGACAATTTGACCATATCTATATATACACTGTATGTATTAGAGACTGTTTTTACAATAAAATGAAAAAACAAAAGCAGACAAAAATTACAGTGTACTTACAGTAAAAATACACTTGTATGTGTTATTCTAATAATCGGCTAATTACGTGCAATTTTGATTTTGATTTAATATCTACCTATACATATGCAAGTATACTATGTTTCTGTATTAAAATACTTAAATACATACATATTTACATAAAAAAGATTTTTCATTTCACATAACGCTTTGTATGACGTCCGCTTATTATGACGTGTTTGTCGATTCCCTTCGATGTCATTATAAACGGATTCCACTGTATTTTAACAACTTGTTTTAAATTACGAAGGAGTATTGGTGAAAGTTTGAAGTTTTTTTAGAGTAAATGATTTATTGTTGCAAATTAATATTTAATGAAAGATTTCTGTGTTATAAATCAACAATCTACAAAACCAAGTATGTAAATTCTTAATTTGAACCATGATCTATTAGTAAATTTAAAAAAAAGGTCTATCAAACAACATATACATTCAGAAAAGAACAAAAGACAGGGACTGTGTTTAGCATTTTATATGAATATTTAATTTTATTTTTAATTTTTAGTGAAAAAGGACACCTTAGCGCTGTACAAATTTGAAAAGGAACTACTCGAATTTTACAAAAGATACCTAGTGAGAATCGAAAAGGCGACGTCCGTTTTGAGGAGGAAGAAAGGTGATAACCGGTAAGTGTTATCTTATTACTTCAATAACTTAGAATCCCATGACCCATCTATTTGTGGCTGTAACATAAATCTCTTAACATAAATGCAATGGTTATTTCCTTGTCTTTTAGTTCAAATTATTTTTTACTATACGTGGGCCACACTGAAAGTTTTGCGTTACTCATAAATAAAACAAGTTATTTGTCTAATATTATATTTACTACTTTTAAAAGTATTCTCCGTTACGTTTAAAACACTTTTTCATCCGTTCAAGCCATTTCTGGAAACATGAGGACCATTGGTCCGAGGGTATGTTTTCTACGTGCTGTTTGAAAGCAATCACGGCCTCTTTTTGCCACGTAAATGTCGAACCACTCATTGAATCTTAGATTTTTGGGAAAACGAAAAATCGCACGGTGCTAGGTGAGGACTGCGTGCGGCATGGGTCACGTGCTCTTTGTTTTCAGAAGCCAAAAATGACTTTGTTTTGTTCGCGGTGTGCGCCGAAGCACTGTCATGGTGCAACAATACGCGACTTCTAGGTCGGTTTTCCCTTATTTTTTCTAAGACATTGGGCAAACAAATAGTGGTGTACCACTCAGCATTAACAGTATTTTGTTGCTCAAGTGGGATAGTGCAGACAGGATTCGTCTTAGAGAAAAAAAATGCAATCATTTGTTTGCCGACCCTTCTCGCCTGCCTCAATTTTGTTGGTTTTCTGTCACTTTCAAACACCCACAAAGAATATTGGTGCTTTCTTTCTGGAATATAACAATATATTCATGTTTCATATTCTTTCACGATATTATACACAGCATTAGAATGCCCGTGATTGTACTTTAATAGGATTTCTTTACACCAATCTACTCGATGTCGTTTTGGTTTTGGAGTGAGTTTGTGAGCAATCCACTGGCAACAAAGCTTCCTATCTTTGAAATGTTCATGTAAAATTTTCTGAATTTGAATCATACCAATCCTCAAATGTCCTCGAATCTCCTCATAAGTGATATGACATTTTTCTTAAATTAGTCGTCTGACGGTAGCCATATTTTCCTCCATGATCGCAGTTGAAGGTCGACCTTCACGAATTTCATCATGGAGAGAAACTCGGCCGCGATGAAATTCAGTATATCAATGCCTTACAGTGCTCAAATGAGGTGCTTCCCTCCCAAAAGTATTTTGAAGTCGAGCAGTGCAAGCTTTCGGAGAAAGCGAACTTTTAAAATCATAAAAAAATCATCGCCCTAAAATTGTTTCGTGTTAGTACCATTTTTGCTACGGACAACGGACTTCAACTTGAGATAAAAAACAATTGACAAGCGCTACCCGCCAAATTATTTTTTTCTTCAACTAATGAGACTTCATTTGTTAAAAAAATATAACATTCGAAATTCAAACATTTATGGAAGGCCAGAAACGCAAAACTTTTAGTGTGAACTAGGTACATACAGGAAACAAAATCAGATATAATAATTCACAGTTCATAAAATATTTATCTACCATGCCCATAAAAAATAAAAAACACATGTTAAATGTGTGAAAGGTCTGTACGTCTTTTGACTAATAATATTTGGTCATTATTTCTTAATTTATAAACAACTAGCTTTCCGCCCACGGCTTCGCCCGCGCAGACTAAGAAAAACCCGCATAGTTCCCGTTCTCGTGGGATTTCCGGGATAAAACCGGGTCCTATGTCCCGGGGTAAAAAGTAGCCTTTATCGGGTATCAAAATATTTATATACCAAATTTCATGCAAATTGGTTCAGTAGATAATGCGTGATTGAGTAACAGATAGACAGACAGAGTTACTTTCGCATTTATAAACTATACTACTAATATTATAAAGCTGAAGAGTTTGTATGTTTGTTTGTTTGAACGCGCTAATCTCGGGAACTACTGGTCCGATTTGAAAAATTCTTTCGGTGTTAGATAGCTCATTTATCGAGGAAGGCTATAGGCTATATATCATCACGCTACGACCAACAGGAGTGGAGCCACGGGGGTGAAACCGCGCGGAGCAGCTAGTATTATAATACAGGGTGTCTCAGAATGTTTTTCGTTTTTCAACTGACCGTTATGCGTCAACCACTGGTAGTGGGGGGAGGGGAGAGGTCTCAAACGCTTGGCAGGTTTCTGTAGTTTAGGAGTGATGAGTAATTACATGGGATCGCGGCGAGCATTTTGAGTGCTAGCGTTTTACAAAAACAACGATTCATACACTATTGTTCGGCGTATATAGGATACAATTCAATATAACAACATTACGAAATGTGCCAAGTGCTAATTTGATCAAGCATTGGGTGCGTAAGTTTGAAGAGACTGGGAACACAATGTCGGATAAATCAACGGGGCGCAAAAGAACATCGAGAACGAGCATGAACGTCGACCGCGTTCGCCAGTCTGTTATGGGCGACCCGCGACAGGCACTACGATTGCGCACAACTTCCTTAAATTTGAACAAATCCACGGTGCATAGCATTATTTCCCAAGATTTGCATTTTCGCCCTTATTAAATTGTTATTGTTAAAGAAATGAAGCCCGATGATCCTGCTAAACGAGTCGAATTCTGCAGGACAATGAAATTCAGGAGGAGACATCTCTTGGCCACCAAGAAGCTCAGATTTAACAACTGCTGATTTTTTTCTGTGGGGCTATCTAAAAAGTAAAGTTAACAATCCATTGCCACCCAACTTGAATGATTTGAAGCAAAGAATCACTGAAGAAATCGACGCTAATCCAAGAGCAATGCTCCAGCGAGTGATTTAAAATTCTAACTCCAGGCTAAACGAGTGTGAACAAGCTAATGGGGCACATTTGCAAACGATCGTTTTTCATAAATAAAATTCATGAATTGCCCTTTAATTTGATGCTAAATAAAACTAGTTTAAACTGACTTTTCTTATTTTTATTTCATATTAAAAAACGAAAAACATTCTGAGACACCCTTTATATAGTATGAACAATTTAATTCCAGAAAACCAGATGCCCCCACCACAAACCTAGGACTCATATCGCTCCGATCAATGTGCAGTCTCCTCGAAGCCAAACCAAACTTCAACTATTCAACCAACATAGCACAAAGTGTGATACCGTTCCTCGATAGCAGGATCCCGGAAGTAAGGAACATTGTGACCGAGTGCTGTTCTAATGTGTTTAAAGAGGATAGGAAAGGGGATGTTACGCTGTCTGTAAGTATGGCTTTTTAACCTAGTTATTTTTTTCAGTTAGATCAAAAATTAAGAGTATGTCATAAGGTTTAGCCAAAATAATATTGATGTGATTAAGTTCTTACGAGTAACAAATTCTTTTGCTTTAAACTCAAACTCAAACAATAATGTATTCAATAAGACTTCTTTTAGAAGCACTTTCGAATCGTCATTACATATTTTTAACATTTACCACTTATAATATTAGTATAGAAATCATTAGAGCCGGTTCTTCTGCATAGATACTGCTTTCCGAATCGGTGGTAAATGTTAAAAATATGTACCTAATGACATTTCAAAAATGCTTCTAGAAGAAGTCTAATTGAATAAATAAATTTTTTAGTTTGAGTTTTGAGTTTGAATTAGGAATAAGGTTTTATTGTTAAAGAAATTGGTTAAGTTATGATTGACGCAAAAAAAAATCTTTAGGTTGTTAATATCAGTTATTAAACTAAAAGAAAACTGTTATAAAATGTTTTAACATCACTCACATCAACAAATGGAAGGTTTTGTAATAACCAGTGGCAATAATTTGTTACTACTTCATATGTGAATTAAAAAGATTCCAAATTGGGTGCTTAAAAGAAAGCGTGTAGCGATTAGGTCCGTCCATACGACTTCATTTTATAAATTACGTGGTAAAGCTATTAAAATTTCTATTTTTTTTATGCTATTGTCATTTATGCTTCAAACGCTTAATTTTATCGTGGTTCTGGCTCATCACTACATAGTATAAAACAAAGTCGCTTTCTCTGTCCCTATGTCCCTATGTATGCTTAAATCTTTAAAACTACGCAACGGATTTTGATGCAGTTTTTTTAATAGATAGAGTGATTCAAGAGGAAGGTTTTAGTATTTAATTTATTATGTTTTAGACAAAGCGGGCGAAGCCGCGGGCGGAAAGCTAGTTTAATTTATATTTTTGGTTTTATGGCATTCAAATGCTTTATAAATATAAATTTATAAAGAATAGAAAAAATTCGATCACGAGGCGGGACTCGAACCCGCATCCTTCGCGCCAATCCGGGGCGGATGCCTCACCAACTCAGCCACTCGTGACCCGCCAGAGCAATCGAATTTATTCTATTCTTTCAGTTTTATGTGTCTGAAGGGACACACCGCGCGCCATCTATTGAGATGATTAACAACCATTTCAACCAATATGAAGCACTTTTCAGTGAATACAATATTGTAACGATGGAACACGACCTTTTTTGTTGAATTTATATTTTTGGTTTTATGGCATTCAAATGCTTTATAAATATAAATTTATAAAGAATAGAAAAAATTCGATCACGAGGCGGGACTCGAACCCGCATCCTTCGCGCCATTCCGGGGCGGATGCCTGACCAACTCAGCCACTCGTGACCCGCCAGAGCAATCGAATTTATTCTATTCTTTCAGTTTTATGTGTCTGAAGGGACACACCGCGCGCCATCTATTGAGATGATTAACAACCATTTCAACCAATATGAAGCACTTTTCAGTGAATACAATATTGTAACGATGGAACACGACCTTTTTTGTTGAATTTATATTTTTGGTTTTATGGCATTCAAATGCTTTATAAATATAAATTTATAAAGAATAGAAAAAATTCGATCACGAGGCGGGACTCGAACCCGCATCCTTCGCGCCATTCCGGGGCGGATGCCTGACCAACTCAGCCACTCGTGACCCGCCAGAGCAATCGAATTTATTCTATTCTTTCAGTTTTATGTGTCTGAAGGGACACACCGCGCGCCATCTATTGAGATGATTAACAACCATTTCAACCAATATGAAGCACTTTTCAGTGAATACAATATTGTAACGATGGAACACGACCTTTTTTGTTGAATTTATATTTTTGGTTTTATGGCATTCAAATGCTTTATAAATATAAATTTATAAAGAATAGAAAAAATTCGATCACGAGGCGGGACTCGAACCCGCATCCTTCGCGCCATTCCGGGGCGGATGCCTGACCAACTCAGCCACTCGTGACCCGCCAGAGCAATCGAATTTATTCTATTCTTTCAGTTTTATGTGTCTGAAGGGACACACCGCGCGCCATCTATTGAGATGATTAACAACCATTTCAACCAATATGAAGCACTTTTCAGTGAATACAATATTGTAACGATGGAACACGACCTTTTTTGTTGAATTTATATTTTTGGTTTTATGGCATTCAAATGCTTTATAAATATAAATTTATAAAGAATAGAAAAAATTCGATCACGAGGCGGGACTCGAACCCGCATCCTTCGCGCCATTCCGGGGCGGATGCCTGACCAACTCAGCCACTCGTGACCCGCCAGAGCAATCGAATTTATTCTATTCTTTCAGTTTTATGTGTCTGAAGGGACACACCGCGCGCCATCTATTGAGATGATTAACAACCATTTCAACCAATATGAAGCACTTTTCAGTGAATACAATATTGTAACGATGGAACACGACCTTTTTTGTTGAATTTATATTTTTGGTTTTATGGCATTCAAATGCTTTATAAATATAAATTTATAAAGAATAGAAAAAATTCGATCACGAGGCGGGACTCGAACCCGCATCCTTCGCGCCATTCCGGGGCGGATGCCTGACCAACTCAGCCACTCGTGACCCGCCAGAGCAATCGAATTTATTCTATTCTTTCAGTTTTATGTGTCTGAAGGGACACACCGCGCGCCATCTATTGAGATGATTAACAACCATTTCAACCAATATGAAGCACTTTTCAGTGAATACAATATTGTAACGATGGAACACGACCTTTTTTGTTGAATTTATATTTTTGGTTTTATGGCATTCAAATGCTTTCATCACATCACTTTCAGCCTACACTTGTCCACTGCTGGACATAGGCCTCAGTCATGGCACGCCACTGAGCCCGGTCGTTTGCTCGCTGTCGCCAGTTTTGACCAGCAACCCTGCGGATGTCGTCACTCCACCGTGTAGCAGGGCGTCCTACGCTACGTTTACCGAGCCGCGGTCTCCACTCTAAGACATGTGTGCCCCAGCGGTTGTCCGTTCTGCGGCACATATGACCGGCCCACTGCCACTTCAGCTTGCTTATTCGTTGAGCTATGTCGGTAACTTTCGTTCTCTGGCGAATAACTTCGTTTCGGACCTGGTCCCTCAGAGAAATACCGAGCATAGCTCTCTCCATAGCTCGCTGAGCGACTTTAAGTTGGTGGACCAGTCGTACTGTCAGTGTCCACGACTCGGCTCCGTAGGTCATAACTGGTAGGACGCACTGATTAAAAACCTTGGTCTTAAGGCATTGTGGTAGTGACGACAAAAAGACTCGACGGAGTTTACCAAATGCCGCCCAACCCAGCTGTATCCGCCTGTTGATCTCGCCTTCGAAATTGTTCTTACCTAGTTGAAGCATTTGCCCTAGGTATACATACTCCTGAACAATTTCTAGGCAGACTCCGTTTATTACTATCGGATCCGGTAAAATACGGTCGTTGATCATGATCTTTGTTTTGTCTGTGTTCATGCGGAGACCGATTCGTAAGGAGGATACAGCTAGGTCGTTCAACATCTGTTTAAGTTCCTGCAGCGATTCAGCCATAATGACAATGTCGTCAGCAAATCGTAAGTGTGAGATGTACTGGCCGTTGATATTGATGCCTCGTCCTTTCCAATTCAGCGCCCGAAACATTTCCTCTAACGCGTTGGTGAACAATTTCGGTGAGATAACGTCACCTTGTCTCACCCCTCGCCGTAGTTGGATACGCTTGGTACGCTGGTTTTGGATGTGGACGGACATGGTTGCGGCATCGTACAGAGATCTCAACACTTCGATATATCTCCAGTCAACCTGGCAGCGCTGCAAGGAATCCAGAACAGACCAAGTCTCGATGCAGTCGAAGGCTTTCTCGTAGTCCACAAAAGCAATGCACAGGGGCTGATTGTACTCTTCTGTTTTCTGCACAATCTGCCGCACAGTGTGGATGTGGTCTACGGTACTGTAACCGCTGCGAAACCCAGCCTGCTCCGGAGGTTGAAACTCATCGAGTCTTCGTGCAAGACGGTTGGTGATGACCCTTGAGAACAGCTTGTAGGTGTGGCTCAAAAGCGATATGGGCCTGTAGTTCTTTAAGAGGGTTTTATCCCCTTTTTTAAAGAACAGCACCACGACGCTTTCGCTCCACGCCCTCGGAGTTCTCCCAGTAAAGAGAACAGAGTTGAATAGGTCCCGCAGTTCTTTTAGGACAGGAGCTCCACCTGCCTTTATAAGCTCCGTGGTTATTCCGTCCTCTCCCGGGGCTTTTCCGTTTTTAAGTTGTCTCAGGGCTAACTCCAATTCGTCTAAGCTGATTTCGGGAAGCTCATCGGTATAGTGGCGAGTTAAGGTGGATCTGGGATCTTTATTTGATGGTGCCGGCTTGGGTGTTTGTGAGGTGTACAGGCGGCCATAGAAGTGTTCAACCTCCGCGAGAATCTTTATAAATATAAATTTATAAAGAATAGAAAAAATTCGATCACGAGGCGGGACTCGAACCCGCATCCTTCGCGCCATTCCGGGGCGGATGCCTGACCAACTCAGCCACTCGTGACCCGCCAGAGCAATCGAATTTATTCTATTCTTTCAGTTTTATGTGTCTGAAGGGACACACCGCGCGCCATCTATTGAGATGATTAACAACCATTTCAACCAATATGAAGCACTTTTCAGTGAATACAATATTGTAACGATGGAACACGACCTTTTTTGTTGAATTTATATTTTTGGTTTTATGGCATTCAAATGCTTTATAAATATAAAGGACATGTCCAAAAATGTATGAACCAAAAACCCAGAATCGACAGGAATGAAACGTGTACCAATGGATTCGCATTGAAGTATAATATAATATTACCAAGGGGGCAACTCCGAAATCGTTATAGTATAGGAGCTAGGAGCAAAATAAAATAACTAAGAAATTCCTTAAAAAACATAATATACATAAGTTTCCGTTATGTTGTGGCTTAATATGACGATGTTATAATGTTTTGTCACTTGTGTTACTCTTAATAAATATCATATTTTACAAGAAACGAAACAAAAACGTTAAAGCACAACATAACAAAAACTCGATTTTGTAGTTTTGTTCTTTTATTTTATAGATACTACGATTGTTATAGTACTATATTATGTATTATTGGTAATTCTATGGCTAAAGATTGAAAAAAAAATCTGTATAGTATAGGAGCTAAGAGCCAAAAAACAAAGTGAAAAATCGTTTGAAAATAATAAAAACTCGTTATGTTGTGTATTAGAATATCGTTGTTATTCATTTATTTTTATAATTAGGTCTAATTTTATTAAGTTTTAATGATATTATAATCTACCTATCTATAATAACAACTACATTCGAATCTACAACAAATTGTGTTACACATGAATATACCAGCAAAAGCAATTAATCAATTAAAAATTAAAATTATAATAACAACGATAATCTCATCCACATCATAATAATTTTCAAATGATTTTTTATTCAGTTCTATTGTCTTTTAACTCCTATACTATACCTATTATTTTTTTTTTATTTCCAATCCTTAGCCACAGAATTAGGCACCAATAATACACACAGTACTATAGCAATTGTAGTATCTTGAACCAAAATAAAAACTACTAATAACGGAATCTTTAGTCAGTTATGTTGTGATTGAACATGATGTTATTATGTTGCTGTTGCTTTTAAAATGTGTTGATGATAATTATCATGTATAAAAGAAGTGATACAACATTATTATAACGTCATATTAAGCTACAACATGACGTAAACTTATTTTTTGATTTTTTAAACGAATTTCTTACTTATTTTATTTTGCTCCTAGCTCCTATACTATAACGATTTCAGGATTACTGCTTTTGCTACATTATATTATAATTAATTACGAATCCATTGGTACACATTTCATTCCTGTCGATTCTGGGTCATTTTTTGGACATCTCCTTTATAAAGAATAGAAAAAATTCGATCACGAGGCGGGACTCGAACCCGCATCCTTCGCGCCATTCCGGGGCGGATGCCTGACCAACTCAGCCACTCGTGACCCGCCAGAGCAATCGAATTTATTCTATTCTTTCAGTTTTATGTGTCTGAAGGGACACACCGCGCGCCATCTATTGAGATGATTAACAACCATTTCAACCAATATGAAGCACTTTTCAGTGAATACAATATTGTAACGATGGAACACGACCTTTTTTGTTGAATTTATATTTTTGGTTTTATGGCATTCAAATGCTTTATAAATATAAATTTATAAAAGTGCTTCATATTGGTTGAAATGGTTGTTAATCATCTCAATAGATGGCGCGCGGTGTGTCCCTTCAGACACATAAAACTGAAAGAATAGAATAAATTCGGTTGCTCTGGCGGGTCACGAGTGGCTGAGTTGGTCAGGCATCCGCCCCGGAATGGCGCGAAGGATGCGGGTTCGAGTCCCGCCTCGTGATCGAATTTTTTCTATTCTTTATAAATTTATATAAGCTAGTTTAACATAATATTCTAAACTATATTTTTTACAGATAGTACGTCTCATAAACCAGCTTGTAAAGCGACGCGGTGAGAACTTGCAGCCGAGCGCTTTAGACTGCTTACTTTCCTTGAGAATAGAACATGTGCATTTAGATGAGGAAAACGAGCTCAAATTGAAGAGAAAACAAGAGGAGAAACATAAGAAACGTATTGTTAACTTATCTAAGAAGGAAAAGAAGGTTGGTATCGTTAATGTATTTGTGGGGTAGTTGTTTGAGAAAGTTTCTATACAGTAAATTGTTTTTTAAGCAAAGAAGAAATAAATAATGTTTAATACCTATTAATAAATCAGATATTAAAATTCGAAAACATTATTTATTTATTTAATTTCATAACAACGTACAAAATATAGTTTATAGGATCACTAAGGTACTTAGGTATGGGATAGTAAATTTTCTAGTTTCTATGCAACTGATGAACTATCTTAACAAGAGGTTAGATGCTCAAACTTGTGTCTCACAAAGATTTTTCTGCCGTTTCTCGCCGAGCATTTAAATGTCATGTTAATTTTCAGCGTGCAAAAAAACTCAAAGAAGTAGAAAAAGAGTTGCTGGAAACGGAAGCGAAAGAGAACGAAGCGGCGCGTCTCAAACAGCTGACGGAAGTGACGAAACTCGCCTTCCACATCTACTTCCGGTTGTTGAAAACCGCGCCTAGATCGCAGCTGCTTAATGCTGTATTACAGGGGCTTGCTAAGTGAGTATAAATAAAAATCAAATTCAAATTCAAAATTTATTTATTTTTCTCAAAATTTTACAAACTTTTACATAAAATGTAAATCCCTGGTTAACACACTAGGAAAACCTGTGCGAGGTCAACCAGTGAACTCCGTCGGCTTTTTTAAATAGCTGTTAATTTTGAGTTACAATGGAATAGGAATGAATAAAATGTAACTCAACTAGTGAAATCATTTTTAAAATGGTTTTAACGGTTTTAATAGTTATGGAAAAAAACAGTTTCGCTACTTTAAAATATGTACTATTGTATAGATTCGTTGACTTTATTTTCAGTTATTGCAATAATCCATATATTTTGAACCTGTAACTTCATCTGCAGTTATTGCCACAATCCTGCTTTTGTTTTACCTGTAACTTCATCTGCAATTATTGCCAAAATCCTACTTTTGTTTTACCTGTAACTTAATTTGCAATTATTGCAACAATCCTACTTTTGTTTTACCTGTAACTTAATTTGCAATTATTGCAACAATCCTACTTTTGTTTTACCAGTAACTTAAATTGCAATTATTGCAGCCATCCTACTTTTATTTTACCTGTAACTTAATTTGCAATTATTATAGCATTCCTAATTTTGTTTTACCTGTAAATTGCAGTTATTGCAATGTATCTTGTATTTACAAATCTTTATTAGCAGTTATTTGTAACTCAACAGATTCGCGCACGTCATCAATCTCGAATACTACAGCGATCTAGTAGCGATACTCGGAGCGTTAGTTCGCGATGAGTTAGTACCGCGCAGTTCGCGGTTACGTTGTGTGCGAACTGCACTAGCTCTGCTCGCTTCAGCGGATTCGCTCAATGTGGACCCGGGGCATTTCCACGCGTACTTATATGCAGCGGTTTTGGAGGTGCATGCGGGTGAGATGCTTTCTAGTCCTTTTATACTGTTTTTTGAAGTGAAAACTTCTTTAGCGGCGTTGAGCACTTTTTCTGTAATGGGTATAAAATCTTAAACTCGCGTCAGGACACGTGACCTGATCGAAAAAGCGTAAGACGGATACCATTCCAAAATATCAAACATGCTTAACGTTAATAATCAAGTTTTCACTTCTGCCGGCATTCCTGGAGTGCAACCCGTCTTTTTTTTAACTCAGCTGATTGCTTAGTGGTCTATGCCTACTTCTCTCTTTACGCTGCTTTTTGCTTCATGGTTTTGCATTTTTAAATGTTTTTTTTTTTTATGATTTTTCAGGATCAGACGAGTCAGATATCCGGCTGGTGTTAGAAGCCATCAATGCTGTGTGTGTTCGAGCTCGACGTATATCCCGTTCAGTGGTGCAAGCGTTCAGCAAGCGTTTGGGTACGCTGGCGACGCAGCTGCCGCACCACGCCGCACTCGCCGCGCTGCACACGCTGCACACGCTGGTGGGTGCTGTGTACTGTGTGTGTGCTGTATAGTGTACACTGTGTACTGTGTGTGTACTGTGAAGTGTACACTGTGTACTGCGTGTGTACTGTTTAGTGTACACTGTGTACTGCGTGTGTACTGTGTAGTGTACACTGTGTATTGTGTGTGTGTAACATTCAGCAAGCGCTAAGCCTGTTCTGGGTGCGAGAATTTCGCGCAAACAGGCAATCCCCTCCAAATTACCCACCTATCTGCTCACAATCGCCACGCCTCGTCACTTCCCCCCACTTGTCACCTCTTTTACCGTTAACAAATTTATTAGCCCCTCAAGAAATCGAGTTCTATCGAGGCTCTAGTATATTATAATATTTAAAGTAACTGAAACCCACCCTCCCCTCACCATTTTTCATAATCATAATATTACGTTATTACTATTTCAGTGCACACAAAACAAAGCAGTATCTTCCCTGCTCGATACAGAAGAAACAATGGGTTCGGGTCGTTTCGACCCGCACGTGCCTTCCCCAGAGCATTGTAACGCGCACGCAGCAACGTTGTTTGAACTGGCAACACTGGCGAGACATTATCATCCTACTACGAGGAAAGTGGCGGTGGCAATACTGGGACAAGGGCAGTTACCTGTGGAGTTGACGAAATTGTGGGTAGTATGAGAAATATGTTTAGATAAAAGTGACTTTTCATAAGGTTAGATAGGCTTGAACCGGCAACACAGGTCATCCGACAACGAGGAGTGGCGGTAGCAGTACTGGGGCAGGCGCAATTACCCGTGGAGCTGACGAAATTGTGGGTAGTTTAAAAATAAATAAAAATTCTGGCAACTTATTTATTAAAAAGTGGGCAATTGATCTGGTGGTCGCCCGGTAGCGAGCAATCACCACTGCCCATTAATCTGCCCAAAAAAAACTTGTAAAGGTATTGCCGACCTAATTGAAAATAATTTTTCAATAAATGTGACAGAATAGTTATATTTATCATAAAAAAAACAACTGATATTTTCAATATTTTATTGAATTTAACCTTTTTTTTTCAAGAACAAATTCAATTCGATTTATAATAACAACAACTGTTGAAAGAATCATCTTTAATATTAATTTTTCCTACATCCAATTAATGATTTATTTTCTCTATATTCCAAGGTTGCCTAGAAGAAATCGCTTTTAAGCGATAAGGTCGCCGCATTGTACATTTATTTCAAGTTATTATCACAATAAAGTGTTTTGTATTATATTCTTTAAGATGAAAATCATAATATACACCTAATTATATTAATTTAATTTATTTCCAGATCATCCCTCCAAATCTACTCCGAGTACGACGGTTCCCAGATGGCATTCAAACCATCCATCCCCCCTCCCGTCCCCCCACTAAGAGCAAGTTAGGCCGCGACCACACGTGGACACAACAAGACTTGTACAAACACTGCCTTAGTGTGGAAGAAGCTGTAGATTTGAAACTGCCTAATGTTAGATAAATAAAATTGTTTGAACGTGATTGGTGTGTTTTATTTAATACCTTTACTAAAAAATTCACTAAAAACTATAGCATGTGTTTTTTTATTCTTTCTGGTCCTATAGATCTAACAGTTGTGTTACAGTCATGTTAATACCCTATTGAAGATTACCTGTTCAAAATAAAACATATTTTTCTTATGGTCTCAAGACCTTTGGTCTTCAAGATTTAGACATTTAATATTTTATACACGCTAAACACATATAAACACTTATTCATAAAGCAAAAATATCCGAGTTATATTATGCAGACGGTCAAATAACATCAAAAATAGGAGTGAATGTACAACAATTCGCATCCATCTCAAAGTAGAATAATAATTGTTCAAATCACTAATATAAAAATACCTGGGAAAAAAAGTACATTTTCACAATTTTTAGAAAAACTAATCATTAAATTATTTAGGACAAAATCAAAGAACCGATTATTACCTGTACAAAATGCCAATACCTTTTTTCCTTCGAGCCACCATTTCTGAGATAAATACGTTCTAATGATTCGAAAATTTGTTATCATAGGTACATGCACTGATATCTATTTTCTACGCCACCTTTGAGGTAACAATAATAATTGATACTCTTTCATTTTTATGTACCACGCCAACTATTGAGAAAGTTAGTTAAAAATATCTACCAATGTAAAAAACAATTTCAATGGCTATCGCATCGATGCAAGTTACATCCCAGCCTAATCGTTTGTTAGGTTTATTTTAACCCGTTCGGTAGTTCTGTGATTTGAGTCAGAAATATTCTCATTGATATAAGTATGCGACATCGAAACTTTTATTGTAATAAAACTGAGCTATAGATGAAAAGTTTTCTTTTCTAAAAATCTTTACCAAAAGTTTCTAATGGGAATGTCATTTCGGAAAATATGTTATGACGATTCAAAAGTGCTGAAGAAGTCTAATTGAATAAATGAATGTTCGAGTTTGCTTGAGTTTGAGTTTCATAAAATTTAGAATACTTGATGCCACATGGCTACAAACTATTTTCACGTGTATTTAATTATGAATATGTATGAATTAGTATGAAAGATTGTATGCCTAGGTTCTTTATATAGTTTTGACTTCAGTGTTTAGCTTTGCGATAATACATAGTGGCCAAGATATCTGATAATGCATAGCAAAAAAAGTGGGAGACGTTGTGAATTAAATAATTGAGAAAAATAAAAGAAATTTCGTTCTAAACTTATGTACTTTATTTCTATAAAATGCTTAATACTAAATTGACAAATATCGTCATACTACTAAAATAACATATTTATCTGAACCAGCAGTTAAAGCTTTATAATTCTCTTCAACGTACTTCTTACAGATTTGAAAAAGAAATACAAATATGAAAAAAACAGTAAAATCTTATTTAACGATACAACACGCGATTTATTGATAGTTAAAGTACCTTAAACAAAATTTTAAAATGCATTTATTATGAGGTATATTTTTCGTAGATTGGCACAAACTAATTAATACATGTTTTCGTTTATTTCTCAATAAGTGTATAAAACAATGTGTTTTTAACTATCCTTTACACGTACAAATAGCAAATTCTAGTCTATTTATCCTCTTATACACATATTTTTGTATGTCTGTCCTCACATCATGTCCAACCTCTTGTTCCAAGCAACTATCGCACTTCGGGCTTGTTCCAATAGTTTATGTTTTGTATCTTCTATCAAACGATTTGCCTCTTGCCTTTGTTCGACGACGTATTCGCGGAGAGTTGATAATCTTGATTGCCAACTGTAATGTAATAATTACAATAAATTTAATTTTAATATGAATAAATTGTAGACTTTTGAGTACAGTAAAAGCTCTTTATTCGCGGGTAATAGGTTCCATAAATGTGCCGCGGATAATGAAACCGTGAATGGTAATTTGTATGGGGTTATATTATAGGGAATACGTTCCGAGGTGACGAAATAAAAAAAGCAAATACCTACATAAAGAAATCATTTTAATTGAAGTTTTTGATCAAACATCATTCATCATTCAAATTAATTAACATTTAATTAGGAGTAATGACTTCCGCCCGCGGCTTCGCCCGCGTTTTCAAAGAAAAACCCGCATAGTTCCCGTTCCCGTGGGATTTCCGGGATAAAACCTATCCTATGTGTTAATCCAAGTTACCCTATATATGTGTGCTAAATTTCATTGTAATCGGTTCAGTAGTATTTGCGTGAAAGAGTAACAAACATCCATACATCCATACAGATACTTACAAACTTTCGCCTTTATAATAGTAGTAGGATTATTTTCAGGTTTAGGCAATGGATTGACACTTTTTACTCGTTTTTTTATTTTCACCGATTCGATCCGCGAATATAGGAATTAGGTCGCATTTTAACAATCCGCGAATTGTGAAAACGCGAATATAGAGCTTTTAATGTACTTTATATTATACATAGGTAGGTAAATGGAATAGAACGTTTTTTTTTATATTTCTGCATTAATTTAAGAAAGAAATTCGATAAATATTAAAGTATTTTCTATCTACATATTACATATTATCCTAATAAAGATCGGGCGTGAAACGAAACACGCTTATTCATATTTTTACACACTAATCTATACTAATATTATAAAGCTGAAGAGTTTTTTTGTTTGTTTGATTGTTTGAACGCGCTAATCTCGGGAACTACTGGTCCGATTTAAAAAATTCTTTCGGTGTTAGATAGCTCATTTATCGAGGAAGGTTATAGGCTATATATCATCACGCTACGACCAACAGGAGCGGAGCCACGGGGGTGAAACCGCGCGGAGCAGCTAGTTCAAAATATGTATAACCTAAAAGTAAACTTTGAGAAACCATTGCGAAATCGGAAATTATTCTTCCTTCACGTACTAACTTTATTTTTGAAGTGAAACTTCTTTCAAGCGCGTTGAGAGTAAAATTTCAAGGTCTCGTCATGACAATACCGTCACGTCATGGAGTAAGGCGACGATTTTGTTATCTTTGAATCTTGACAAAGAAGTTTCACTTCTGAGTTCTGACACGTGCTCGAAACTCTCTTTTTTATTTTTTACTAGCTGTGCCGCGCGGTTTCAACCGCGTGGCTCCACTCCTGTTGGTCTAAGCGTGATAATATATCTAACACCGAAATAATTTTTCAAATCGGACCAATAGTTCCTGAGATTAGCGCGTTCAAACAAACTCTTCAGCTTTATAATATTAAGTATAGATTGAATAAGTTAGGTTAAAATTGATATTTTTGGTTTTATGGCATTCAAATGCTTTATAAATATAAATTTATAAAGAATAGAAAAAATTCGATCACTCAGCGGGACTCGAACCCGCATCCTTTCGCGCCATTCCGGAATGAAGGATGCGGGTTCGAGTCCCGCCTCGTGATCGCATTTTTTTCTATTCTTTATATATTTATAAGTTAGGTTATTAAATTTTCTATACATATATTAACCAACTCACGTCTTATCCTGTGCCTCCCAGAACTGCAGGTCATCTTCCACCTGCTTGTACTGCTGCTGGTGGACCCTCAGATCCTGGATCCTGTTCATCATCAGAACTTCCTCAGCATTCCACTCGGCTGCAGCGGTATTCTCTTGTGCCGTTTCCATTTCTAACGCTTGCTGTTCACGCTCTATGGCCGATTTGAGTTCGGTTAGTTTTGTTCGCGCTTCTTCCTGTAGTAAGACAATAATATTTGAATAATGAGGCTTACGATTTAAACGCTAGTTTGTTAGTTAAAACGGCAGATGTTGTGTGTGATATAAGAACGATTAAATGTTTACTTTACAATCGGTTTTAATTCAGGATCCTTCGCCCATTTTTGCAAGTGATTACTATCAAGGTAATTTTCCGTGAATAGCTTTATTTTGATGAGACACCCAATAATTTTCTATACGAAACTCTCGATTGTGGTAGCTTATAGAGGTAACAAGGATAAAATGTTTTGATTTGATGGTTCTCAAATATTTATAACTAACTGATTTTTTTTTGGTTCAATCTCAAGATAATTTCTTTAAATAAAAGAAGCAATAAATTTAAAAAAGGTATATCACGTTAAACAAAATATTCAACAATAAGTTTAAAAAATTGATTTTTTGCTAGTGTATGCGTAAACGCAACTCGATTATTTTGCCTAAATATAATGTGTGAAATTGCGTGTAAATATATGTGTTTGTGTTTGTCTGCCAAATTATATATTGTCACAAACTGCCCGGCGCTTCACTATACTTCGCTTCACTAAATTGCTGTTTAGCAATAAAGCCGCCAATTGCTTCTGATATCCTTGTATTGTAAAATTAAAAATTTGTGTGCAATAAAGAATATATAACTATAACTATACGCATAAGCAGTGTCAATTCAACCTGTTGGCTACTAGCTACGTGTATATATCCGAATCGGTGGTAAATGTAAAAAATATGTATTGACGTTTCAAAAGTGCTTCTCAAAGAAGTTTAATTGAATAAATATGTATATATAATCTTATATATAAAAATGAATCGCAAAATGTGTTGGTAAGCGCATAACTCGAGAACGGCTGAACCGATTTCGATAATTCTTTTTTTATTATATTCCTTGAAGTACGAGGATGGTTTTTATGTAGAGAAAACGTAAATATGTACCACGGGCGAAGCCGGGGCGGACCGCTAGTGTAATATAATATAATGTTTGAATTTGAGTTTGAATACGTACGTGCATATTCGACATCTGCGTAGTCTGTGGTCCTGCACGCACTCATTACGTTTCGCGGAAATACCGTTTTAGCTCTAACTTGTGTGTCTGTCTGTGTATAGCGTGTGTCTGTATGTATGTTCGTGTGTCACTCACAAGCTGCGCAGCCCGTTTCCTCTGCAGCGCGGTTCTGTCTCTGGCTCTCTCGTTGCGTTTCGCGGAAAGTGCTGAAAGGTGCCGTTTTAGTTCTTCAGTTGCACGAGCTATGTGGACTCCGCATGAGACTTCCATTAACTCCCTGCAAAAGATATTATTATTAACTTTTATCAATTACTTATGATTATTTTTGAGCGCGTTTATAGTAGGTACGTCATTGGACGACGCCTGCGTCCATCGACGAAGACCCGGCAGACGCAGGCGTCTTTACGTCCAGCAACAGGACTGAAATATTACACGGATTGAGGGATAATCGCAGGGGGAGGGTTTACGTAGAAACGCACATATTGTAGCTATGCTCACTGCAAGTAAACCGGCCCCCCCTGCGAGATAAGGAGGATAGCCTGGCAATAGGGCGGCGTGATCTTCTGATACCGACGTCTATTGCCACCTTACGGGCTGGGGTGAGCCGCCAAGTCGCGACTAGCTCCACGTACGCGGCGGGGGTATAAGGTCTGGCTGTTAAGTGTTAACCCCTGCCGACGAAGGTGAGGCCACAGTTGGGTTTTAGTGGGTGTGGCTTCATGCGAGTCCCACATAACCCTCTCACGCAGAAAAACAGCAGAGGGGGATGCGTAAATGCCTTTCCCAACGTTAAAAAAAAGGTACGTCATAGGAATAAGAACAATCATATATTATGCTTTAATAGGTAAATGAATAATTAAAATCCGCGATGTTTTTCGCCTTGCCGTGACGAAAGTATCATATAATTAACGAAGCATAAAAAATGTATAAATATCCAGCTCTAAGGGCCACTAAATGTATGAGCTCCTGGTAGCTAGAGTACACAAAAAATATATGAGATGAGACAAGAATAGAATACGGTTAATGGCAACAATATCTATAATATATTGTTCGAACCATCGTTCGTAATTATTAATATAATTTTTTATTTCTGAAGTTCGTGTTAACTTTAACAAAATAACAATAAAAATATATACCAAATGAACTGAGGACGTCCTCCTTTTATTAAGTCGGTTTATACAGTAAATTGATACTCAATATTACTTAAAGCACTCACTTTTCATCCACAACAAGGCTACCAATCTGCGGGCAGTCCGGAGCCAAATGTATAAGCATCTCTTTATATTGCATACAACTGTCTAGAGTTTTCTTCTGCCAGACAGCTAACTCGTTCTCTTTGGCTATTATCGTCTGAAAGCAAATATCTAATATAATATATAGATCTCGTGTCACAATGTTTGTCCTCAATGGACTCCTAAACCACTTAGGGCCGATTTTTCAATGCTTGGATAAAACTTATCCGTCTAATAAAGTATTACACGATAATATTAAAATGTCACGTAAACTGTCAAATACGGGCAATTAGAATACGTTTTTAAAATGGTAGTTTTATACATTATTCGACGAATAAGTTTTAACCAAGGATTGAAAAATCAGCCCTTAACCGATTATAATAAAATTCGCACACCATGTGCAGTTCGATCCAACTTGAGAGATAGGAAAGTTTAAACATGTAGGTACCACGGGCGAAGCCGGGGCGGACCGCTAGTATCTAATATAATTAAAAATGTTTAGCTTAAATGATTTACTACTATTATACAGGGTGTCCCACAGCCCACTATTGGTATACTAAGCGCGAAGGGACTTGTAGTTTTGCATACACTGATCACGTAAAAAATATTTAAACAACAAAATTACGTCAAAAATTTTTTGCTAAATTTTTCCTGAAAATCCATGTTTTCTTCTCTAGCTTCGCGCAGCCGGCATATACCGCTTCTCTAATGTGAGCATTTTGTCTATGAAAACATAATCTTATACGATAGCTCAATTGCTGGTTGGGCGGGTTGCTTTTTATGGGTGTACACATAGTTTTAAGAATTCATCTATTTGAAAAAAAAATCCGTCAGGAATTTTATAAGTATTCTTTCAAAACTCTCCTTTGAGCTTAGTATACCAACAGTGGGACACCCTGTATTTTAAACGTCATAGGTGAGATTAAAGCCCAAAGACTCCGATGGCTCGGCCATGTGGAAAGAATGGGGGAAGATCGAGCAGCGAAACGAGCGTACCTGGGACAGCCATCTGGACGCCGCGGCCGTCCGGTTGGACGCCCCAGGTACCGCTGGAAAGACGAAATTGCCAAAGACCTGCGCAGCCTCCAGATTGAAAACTGGCAAGAGATGGCGCAGGATAGAGTCAAATGGAGGCTCTTATTGTCGGAGGCCAAGACTCACTTTGGGTCCCTGCGCCACTCTAGTAAGTAAGTATAAGTTATAACTTATATGCCGGCGTAATAAAAAAAAATCTCATGGGATTTGATCGCTCGTGGTAAAAAGTAGTCTCACTAGACTACTATATCTGGAGACAAAAATCTGTGTTCGTGTATCACAGAAACAAACACAAATATAAAACTATTATATTTGTGTATGTGTTTGTTTGAGTGAGCGAGTGGGTGAGTGAGCTCGTGAGGTGTCACCTTGGCCACGTTGTCGGCCAGGGCCCGCTTGGAGTCGTGCACCCGCAGCGAGTAGTCCACCTGGTCCAGCAGCCGCAGCCGCTCCTCCACTGACAGCGTCTGATTCTCTAGTTTCGCACGGAGTCCCTCGAGCTCCAATCTGCGATAATATATGTTTAAATTAATTTTAACAACAATTTTTGTACAGATTTTTTTTAATACGGAGTAAATAACTAACAATAACGCTTCTATACACAACTATACACAGTATAACCCGCACTCGTACACAACTGCACACAGTATTAAGAGCTTATTTGTCCATAAAAGGCCGGCAAAGCACCTGTAACACTTCCAGTGTTACAAGTGTTTATGGGCGGTGGTGACCACTTAACATCAGGTGGCCCACCTGCCCCTTTGCTTGCTCTGTCATAAAAAAAAAAGTATAACCTGCACTCGTACACAACTGCACACAATCACTTTACACGGTTGATATACGCGAGCAGCACACAGAACATATCCTTCATACACTACTTCATACTACTTCATACTTCATACTTCCTGGTTTAACACAAGAACAAAATAGATTAATTCATTATATGAATTTAAAATTGTATAACCTAACAAATCATCATCGTGATGCATTTATTTACTTTGACATTAACTCATGTATTAAATCTTTTACTTTGACAAAGAATACAGTGTATCTGCCATATAGATATAAGCGTGAACTTGCTATGTTAATAGCATATAATATTAACCAGTCTGGTACATGTTCGGTATCAGACCATCAATCTACTATAATTTTATGTAGTAGTAATTTTATACATCAACCTAGATTAAGTGTAGACAGACAATCTAGCCCTAAGCTAGATTTAAACTAGTATATAAGACAACAGCTAAGCAGTCTTTTTCCATTGTGCATCAAAATATTCAAGGCTTGGCTAGCAAATTGTTAGAAATAGAATTGTTTCTGAATGATAACAATATTAAAATATTTTGTGTAACAGAACATTGGCTTAAACAATGTCAGTCGTTAGTAAATATTGAAAATTACAAATTAAAAAGTATATACTTTAGGACACAGGCTATTCACGGAGGTTCTGTTATTTTTGTACATGATAGTGTAAAATGTAAAGAACGAACTGACATTGTTAGTCTTTCTGTAGAACGGACCATTGAACTGTCCTGTGTGGAGCTGGAGCGTTATATTATTGTTTGCGTTTATAGACCCCCTTCCAGTGACTATAATATGTTTGAGACAGTCATGGAAGAAATATTAAAGCGTCTAGGCAGGAGTAAAAAAAAAGTTATAGTATGTGGTGATTTTAATATTGATTTACTCTTACAAACACAAACGGCTACACGAATTGTTAATCTATTTCAGTCATTTAATCTATATAAACTTTTTAACGAACCCACACGAATAACAACTACTTCTGCAACCTGTATTGATAATATATACTGTGACTGCATCTGTTTAGAGAAAAATATTCTCAATACATTGACTTCGGATCACTGTGGCCAGAAAGTAGTTTTTGAATGGGATTGCATACCTACATTTAAAAGGATTAATGTTAGGCCTATAACTAAAAAAGGCATTAATAAGTTTAGGAATAATATTAATAAAAACCTGCCCGTACTAAATGATCAATCCTTTCCTAATAGTCCTTGTGAAATGTTTAATAATCTTTTTAATTTAGTACATAATGAATTTGAAAAAATATTTAAAGTTAAATCTTTAAATATTACCAAGGATTTACCATTTAGTAAATGGGCGACAGCTAGTATACATAGGTGCAGGAACATTCTTTATGAATTATATGGTATGAAGCAATATAATAAAGACCCATCTTTTCTTAGTTATGTTAGAAATTACTCAAAAATTTTTAAAAAAGTTTGTTTTACTGCAAAGCGATTATATATCAAAGAAAAAATACGCGACTCTGATAATAAAGTTAAAACAGTTTGGTCAATTATTAATGGTGAAATGGGTAAAAGCAAATCAAGTAATACCATAAAACTTGTAAATAATGACAGGGTTATTGACAAAAGTGCTGATGTTGCTCTTGCTTTTGAAGAATTCTTCAGTAGTGTCCCTGCTACTATTACTAATAGTTTAAATTCGTCTTCAGCACTTGCAGAAACCTTTTTGAGGGACCATGTTGCGGGGTGTAGTACATTATTTGAATTACGACACGTAACTGCTAGTGATATTGTTACTGCCTTTAAGACGCTTAATCTAAAAAATACTTGTGATCTTTGGGGAATGTCCGTAAATCTAGTTAATAATAATATAATAGAAAATATTGCGAAAAATTTAGCTTTCATATTTAATAAGTGTTGTGACTATGGTACATTTCCTAATTTACTAAAGCTTAGTAAAGTTATACCTCTATTTAAGAAGGGCGATCAAGAAGACTGTAACAATTATAGACCTATCTCTATTTTACCAACATTAAGTAAGGTATTCGAGAAGTTAATTTTAAACCAATTGAGTAGTCATTTTGCATCTAATAATTTACTGCACACCAAACAGTTTGGTTTCACAAAGGGGCGCTCAACCACAGATGCTGGAGTTGCACTTCTAACACATATATATAAAGCATGGGAAAACTCAAAAAATGCTCTGGGGATTTTTTGTGACCTCTCCAAGGCATTTGACTGCGTTGAACATTGTACTTTGTTACGTAAACTTAATCACTATGGAATTAAAGGAAAAGCCCAGAACCTCATAGCGTCATACCTGCATGATAGGATACAGACTGTAGTTGTTAATGGAGAACGTTCTAGCGGTGCGTCAATTAACATTGGTGTTCCACAGGGGTCAATTTTAGGTCCCTTCTTGTTCTTGGTATATATCAATGATCTTCCCTTTTATTTGCAGGATAGGTGTGAAATAGTTCTGTTTGCAGATGATACCTCATTAATTTTTAATGTGGATAGGCATAACCCAAATGTTGACGAAGTGAACAGTGCTCTTTTACACATATCTAAATGGTTTACTGCCAATAATTTATTATTAAATGCCAAAAAAACCACTTGTGTTGAATTTTTACTTCCTAATGTAAAAAAGTTGAACAGAGATATTACCTTGAACGGGGAGGTATTGCATCCTACTGAGTCTACTGTATTTCTAGGGTTAACATTGGACGAGAAACTACAGTGGGGAGCCCATGTCAACACCGCTGCAGGTAAGCTCAGTTCAGCTGCATATGCAGTCCGAAAAATAAGGCATCTCACCGATGAAGATACAGCTAGATTGGTTTATTTCAGCTACTTTCATAGCATTATGTCCTATGGAATTCTACTGTGGGGCAAGGCTGCAGATATAGAAACTATATTTATCTTACAGAAAAGAGCCATTCGCTCTATATATAATTTACGTGCTCGGGACTCACTAAGAGATCATTTTAAGAATACTGGTATCCTTACTGTACCATCACAGTATATATTTAATAATATTTTGCATGTACACAAAAGCTCCGACATACACACAAGAGTAGGAGATAGACACGATTATGGCACAAGGAACAGGAATAGAATTGAAATGCCATTTTTCCGATTAGCTAAAGTTAAAAATTCATTTATGGGTCAAGGTATACGCTTATATAATAAAATTCCTCACAATATTAAAGAGTTTAGTAGTTCTAAATTTAAAACTTATATAAAAAATGTACTAGTTCAGAGAGCGTACTACAGTATTCAGGAATATATGGACGATAAAGACCCATGGAGGGTTGTCGCGTAAAAACCACAGGACAGTTCTTTGGCATATTATGATATATTATTATGTAGTTAGATATAAGTTACATATTATGTAATATTGACATGATTTAAAAGAGCAACTATGGAGTTTCTTGCCGATTCTTCTCCATAGATACTGCTTTCCGAATCGGTGGTAAATGTTAAAAATACTTATGTAATGACGATTCGAAAGTGCTACTAAATAGTAGTCTAATTGAATAAATGAATGTTTGAGTTACACAGCAACCACATTTTATCAAAATCTGCACACACTTACGTGGATCTATTAACATTCGAACTTAATCGCAGCAAGGTGAATGTAAATTTAGTGTGTGTATGGCAGCGAGTGAGTGAGTGGGATTAGTGAGTGTGTATTTGAACACATTTACTTGGCAATTTCTAGATCTGCACTAAATCTATCATCAATGAATCGTGGTTAACCGCGCTTCGTCTTACAGCAACCACATCGAGGAAGACTATATAGTACATATCATTACGCTTAAACCGATAGGAGCTGAGCAATGCGGATAAAAGTGCTAGGCACAGTAAGTATATTATACTAACTTGGCCTTCTCTATATCCGCGACCAGCACCCGCAACAACTTATTGAGCTGCGGCGTGCGGGCTTGCTGTGCAGCCCGCTCACTGGCAAGCTGTCTAAACTTCACCACACACTCAACACACAAAACACTCACAGCGAGTGACAATGAGTGAGCTAGTGAATTTCACTTCATACTCACCGGTAGCACGCTGTCCCTGCTTTACAACATCTCAGTCATGACCATCACTAGTAGACCAATCAGATCTTATGTCCGCATCCATACTATACTATAATATACTATAATATATACTATAATCCATACTTATATTATAAATGCGAAAGTAACTCTGTCTGTCTGTCTGTTACTCAATCACGTCTATACCACTGAACCAATTTTCATGAAATTTGGTATGGAGATATTTTGATACCCAAGAAAGGACATAGGCTACTTTTTATCCTGGGAAAACGACGCAATCCCGGAAATCCCACGGGAATGGGGACTATGCGGGTTTTTCTTTGACTGCGCGGGCGAAACCGCGGGCGGAAACCTAGTATACAATATACTCACTTGGCCCGCTCAATATCGGCGAGCAGCCCCGTGCACAGGTCCCGCAGCTGCGGCGCGCGGGCCAGCAGCGCCGCCCGCTCGGCGCCGAGCTGCCTCCGGCCGGCCCGCGCGCTGCGCACAGCTCCGCCCAGCTCGGTGCTCAGTGTGCGCACGCGCTGTTCTTCCGCACGGGCCGATTGTTCTTCCTCGTCGTCGAGGACTTCCTCGTATTCTGGAGATAACAAATTGGTTGTTTGTAAAGTAGGTTTACGATCGAGATGTTTACGTCTTATTGGCGGCAGCGCTCGAGATGAGACGGGAGATCGGTCCGTCTCTCTCTCGTTATACCTGCGATCGCGCTCGTGAGGTTTTGGTGTGACACAAGTTTCGGAACATGTCACCCGACTAAAACGATTTTAAAAACGTTATCACGTTAAAAATAACACTCATAAATGTAATCCTTCTAAATTTTCGGGTTGTCTGGCAGAAATCGCTTACAGCGATAAGACCGCCCTCTGTACATGTTGTTACTTGTATGGCTCTTAGTTTATAATCCTGTATTAAGTGTGCAATAAAGTATTTTTCATTCATTCATTCATTCATTCAACACTCACGTAAAGCGATTTCCACATGTTGTGCATACATCTATACTAATATATATTATAAAGCTGAAGAGTTTGTTTGTTTGAACGCGCTAATCTCGGGAACTACTGGTCCGATTTGAAAATGTTTTCGTTAGATAGCTCATTTATCGAGGAAGGCTATAGGCTATATATCATCACGCTACAACCAACAGGAGTGGAGCCACGAAGGTGAAACCGCGCGGAGCAGCTAGTTAAAAAAATATACACCGGCCTCCACCATTTTTGGGAGTCGGTTAAAAAATTCAAAATTCAAATTAATATTATTGGTAAGGCTTATATCGTAAGGCACAACAACAACTATTCATTAATACAATTTTTTTTTAACGCTGTATTTAGCTTCACTTGTATGTTTGTATGTTGACACGCTATAAACAGACAGATTTAATTCAAACTACGTGCACTTATCGAGGACCAATCCTAAGAGAACGATGACACTTTTCAGTTTTCCTACTTTTATTTTTTTATCGATTTTGTTTTTTAATTATCATTTTTTGACGTGAGAACGTCTTATAATTCGATAGAGCCGATTGCACGCACGAAAAAACATGACTCATGCGGCGTTACTTCGCTCTGAGTCGTTCCATGTAAGGCACGTAAGGCTTGAAGTGCAAGCGAGAGCGCGGAACGAGCGACAAAGAAACACAATCGGACGTTGTCACGTTCAACTATCGTCAGTAAACCGACTTTACAGACAACCAATTTTTATATTGAAACTAGCGGTCCGCCCCGGCTTTGCCCGTGGTACATATTTATGTTTTCTCTACATAAGAACCATCCTGATACTTCAAGGAATATAATAAAAAAAGAATTATCGAAATCGGTCCACCCGTTCTCGAGTTATGCGCTTACCAACACATTTTGCGATTCATTTTTATATTATAGATGAAACTACTACTTGTAGTAGTAAGAAATAAATTTCATAAAAATAATACGATATGTACTAGAATTACTCACTCTTTATAACCATTTGTAGTTCAGCAATCTTTTCTTCATCATTACCGAGGTACTTTTGTAAATTTTGAAGATATTCCTCATCCAAGTCTTCAAATTCATGCCCTGGCATTTGGAAACTGAGAAAATAGTTTAAATATTAATTTTAGAGCAATTTTTTCTTTTGCAAATGCAAGGAAATTATTTTTGTGAAACAAAATTTTTGTGTGATTTTTAGACATAACTTTAAAAGTAAAACAAACAAAACATCTTGAGGTCAATATTTTTTATTGCATACTTTATTTTTTTTATTTTAGGGCTGATTTTTCAATCCTTGGTTAAAATATATCCCTCTAATAAAGTATTACACGAACATATTAAAATGTCACCTGTAAACTGTCAAATACGGGCAATTAGAATACATTTTTGAAATGGTAGTTTAATATGTGTTTTGATGAATAAGTTTTGACCAACGATTGAAAAATCAGCCCTAAATTTACAAATTTCCCGATATATTTATTTATTTAAACAATTAGATGACAGAGATCCATTAATGTAGTACATGACTTATAAGCAAGTTATTGTAGTAAACATACCTATAACATAGTTTAGAAATTTGTCTCTTGTAGTTTTTATACCATTTCCCTTTTTAAATTACCTATAATCTATTTGTTAGTATATTGATAACTCTTTATTTATGTGTAAGCGATTGTAATATTTTATAGTCAACACATGTTATTGCAATAACCATTAGTCATTAAGGTTTAAAGTGAAATAAGTATTGTACCTATATTATTGTTATATGTGTTTGTGTTGCAAATAAAATAAAATAAAATAAAATACCGAAGCCAGCACTTGGTGAAATAATCTCGACGCATACAAGACAGCTCATCTTTTTCAACAAACAGCCAGTCATTGGAAACTGGCCTTTCCTGAAAGTGAACAAATAAATCAAATATAATATTCATTTAAGGGCCGATTTTTCAATGCTTGGACAAAACTTATTCATCGAATAATGTATAAAACTACCATTTTAAAAACGTATTCTAATTGCCCGTATTTGACAGTTTACGTGACATTTTAATATTATCGTGTAATACTTTATTGGACGGATAAGTTTTATCCAAGCATTGAAACATCGGCCCTAAATAGGAATTTAGAATTCATGTTAACAGTACATTATTTAAATAGAAAAATTTAAGTTCTTCATAATATTATTTGAATGATACATTTTGATATCCACTTTATTAATGGATTCTCTTTTCTTTCTAATAATTTTTCTTTCTTATTTGTGATTTTTTTATGTAGAATGTAGCAACTACATATTTGCACATATCAGCTGGCAAATTAAATGAAAGCAGTTTTGCGTTCATATTATATGGATGAAGAAAATGATCTTTATAACAGACTATCTGCGTTCCGCGGTTTCACCCGCGTTGCTCTGCTCCTGTTAGTCTTAGCGTGATGATATATAGCCTATAGCCTTCCTCGATAAATGGGCTATCTAACACCGAAAGAATTTTTCAAATCGGACCATTCGTTCCCAATATTAGCGCGTTCAAACAAACTCTTCAGCTTTATAATATTAGTATAGATAAACCAATACTTACTATATGCGTAACCAAATCGAGTAAATACGATATAAGTGCGAGCGCATGTGGGAACGCATGCAGCGTGTTGACTGTACGGAGCCACGACTTGGATACTGTGCCCGGATAGAGCAGCCGTTTGGCGAGGTGCGGTAACTGCAATGTTTGTTTGTTTGTTAATAAATAAATAAATAAATAAAAAGACGGGTTGCACTCCGGGAGTGCCGGCAGAAGTGAAAAATTGATTATTAACGTTGAGCATCTTTCATATTTTGGAATGGTATCCGTCTTACGCTTTTTCGATCAGGTCACGTGTCCTGACGCGAGTTTAAGATTTTATACCCATTACAGAAAAAGTGATCCACGCCGCTAAAGAAGTTTTCACTTCAATAAATAAAGCTTTATTTGTTCCATAAGAATATACAATTTTGGTTACAATTACAGTTTGAGTACATTGTAGAACAATTTAGATACTAATCTAGTTTATATAATTTAGTAAAGTTACTGACCAATTCAGCCACTCGTGA
This sequence comes from Colias eurytheme, assembly GCF_061535395.1. Taxonomy (NCBI): domain Eukaryota; kingdom Metazoa; phylum Arthropoda; class Insecta; order Lepidoptera; family Pieridae; genus Colias; species Colias eurytheme. The sequence continues at coordinate 1,088,935 of NC_142999.1, read as the reverse complement.
CCCGCCAGAGCAATCGAATTTATTCTATTCTTTCAGTTTTATGTGTCTAAGGGACACACCGCGCGCCATCTATTGAGATGATTAATAACTATCTCAACCAATATGAAACTCTTTTCTGTGAATACAATATTGTAACGATGGAACATGACCTTTTTTGTTGCACGAGTCCCGCCTCGTGATCGAATTTTTTCTATTCTTTATAAATTGATACTTATGAAAAATTTGAATGCCATAAAACTAAAAATATCAATTTCAATAAATAGGATTTCTTAACAAAACTTCTTTTAAAGGAATTAATACTTAAATTGATAAGAATACAAACAACATTTTACTTTGTGATTCTGCTGGCATTGTTCACAGCGAAGTCCCATGTCCCCAAGTGGGGACAGGGGCATTATATGTACATCGTTTCACTGATCGATTTTCTTTAGGGACAAGTAGGTAATCTGCCGTCTCGCGTCTGTGTCCTACTAGACCTAGACATTTTTTTTTCTTGGTCTCCACCGGGAATCGAACCCAGGACCCCTCGGTGCTACGCTCACGCGTCAACCACTATGCTAAGGAGGGGGTCAGTTAATTGTTTGTTAATAGGTTTTTATTTATAGTTAAAAATAAAATAAGCCTTTATTACTGTAAAAACTATGAACTACAAAATAGTCTTAGTCTTAGGCTGCAGTTACCATGGCAACCGTTACCATGGCGACAGTCGTTACCAAGAAGCTTATATCCAATACACTGGAGATTGCACTATGACCATTAACTTGTAACAAGAAAATATGACGTTGAATGACGCCTGTATGTTTTTTTATCCCTTTCGATTCACACCAACTTGCCAAGTTCTTGTTACAAGTTAATGGTCATAGTGCAATCTCCATTGTATTAGATATAAGCTTCTTGGTCGTTACCTTAGCAACGTAGTTATCATTGTTCAGCGCATCTTTGAACACTGGCGCCAACAACGTGCGCACAATGTCCACAAACCGAGCAATTGTGAGCGGCCGAATAAGTGCCCCGGGTTCACCGCGAGCTCCTAGAGCTTCAGCCACTCGAGCGTTTTCAACTCGCTGCCAGGCTATGTTTGATATTGGCCTGGAAATGTATTAAAAAAGACGGGTTGCACTCCGGGAGTGCCGGCAGAAGTGAAAACTTGATTATTAACGTTGAGCATGTTTGATACTTTGGAATGGTATCCGTCTTACGCTTTTTCGATCAGGTCACGTGTCCTGACGCGAGTTTAAGATTTTATACCCATTACAGAAAAAGTGCTCAACGCCGCTAAAGAAGTTTTCACTTCAATATTATGAGTTCATTTCCACTTTCAATTAACGACTGAAAAGTGCTAATATTGATTTTGAGTTATATTAGTAAGCGAAATAAGGACACTGGCTTTAATTCTGCAAGCGCCAAATATACTGACCCAAATATCTGCTCATAGTCAACAAATGATCACAGATCACAGAAACAATAGCCAACGGTTTTAAAAATTTTAATCATCAATCAAATCAAATCAAATATATCAAATATCAAATCAAATCAAATCAATCAATCAAATATCAATATCAAATATATTATAAAGGCGAAAGTTTGTAAGGATGTATGGATGTATGGATGTATGGATGTTTGTTACTCTTTCACGTAAAAACTGCTAAACCGATTACAATGAAATTTAGCACACATATAGAGGGTAACTTGGATTAACACATAGAATAGGTTTTATCCCGGAAATCCCACGGGAACGGGAAATATGCGGGTTTTACTTTGAAAACGCGGGCGAAGCCGCGGGCGGAAATCTAGTTAATCATTATAAACATGCTATAACTACTCACACTGAATGTTGTTAATTCAAAATATTCATTAGCCAGTTAATGATTTTTGTAATAATTTATTTATGATATTTTAATTGATTGTATATTATCTGTTATAAAATACTTTAGAATGCAAATATAATGGCAATACATAAAATACATGTAAAATAATCCTCATACCTCTGATCTTTAATAGTAACAAACGCAACAGCCCTCTCTAAAGATGCCTGCCAACTTCTATTTGCTCTTTCTTGAGATGGTGTTCTCTAAAAAGAAAAATTAAATATAAATAGTTTAGATGCACAATAAATAATACAATAAAAGTGAAGTCCCATGTCCCCTAGTGGGGTAAGGGGCAGATGCATTATACATCTGTTTCACTGATCGATTTTCTTTAGAGACAAGTAGGTGATCAGCCTTCTGTGTCCTGCCAGACCGAGACATTTTTTTATTTTTCTTCGTCTCCACCGAGAATCAAACCCAGGACTCCTCGGCCTACGCTCATGCGTCAACTACTGTACCAAGGAGGTAGTCAAAAATAATACAATGGTTATATGAAAATTAATAGAATCTTTGATAATTCGTCTGGTATTATATCTATTGGCCCTCTTCATAATGGGCGTTGACTCAACAAATGTTTGCCGCTATTATGGATATACATCTATTATGATGGCCAATCATAGACATATGGGTCATCTACACTTTCGTGATTGTCTCTACTCGCCCAATGCTGCCCATTATGAAGATGGCCCATATGATAATTTTCAATTCATATATGTAGATTTTATGAAAAAAAAAGACGTGTGTCACTTGGGGACTGCCGTGGTAAAGCTATTGCATAGCATGCCTTCAAGCCACACCTCTGCGCCCGTACCTGTGGGGAGCGTGAGGTTTTTCGTTACGTAATTTCTGGATTCGGTCCCCGCGCTCAAGGCCCGCGATAGAAGCTATGCAATAGCTTAAAAATAATAAAAAACAAAATAATTAAGATTAATTATTGTTAGTACTAATATGTTATATACAATTTAAATAATAATACAACATACCACAGGTGTAATAGTTGGTTGTCTACTGTAATGGCTTCCACGTTTAGGTGTCACCGCTAGCTGATCATAATATCTCCCTTCACCAGTTTGTGAACGAGATCTCTGAAATAATATAGTTTTATTTCAACTTGCATTTAATAATTACTGTTTTATTATATGTATAGATTATTTATTTTTAGTTAAATACATAAACTACTAATGTATGATTTGCTATTGAATTTAGCAAATTTTTTGAAGTGAAAACTTCTTTAGCGGCGTTGGTTATAAAATCTGATCGAAAAAGCGTAAGATGGATGGATATCGAACATGCTCAACGTTATTAATCAAGTTTTCATTTCTGCCGGCACTCCCGGAGTGCAGCCAATCTTTTTTTTTACTCAGCGAAGCGCTTCACCACTATCACCCCTGATGTTAAGCTAAGATGGTAAGCACTTGTCTCAAAGTTACCTATATTCACTCTATGCTTGAAGGCAAAATATGTTTTGGATTATGTTTTAATGGAATATTCTAAAATGCAGTTACATTCAGAAGTAATAACAATATAAAGAGTGAAATAAATATCGTTCCTATATTAACTTACCCGATTCAACGGCAATTTAGAAGCAGAAGCCTCTCTACCATAATGCGAACCAAAAGTACCACGGCCAGGTTCTGCACTGCTAGAACGGTGGCCAGTGGCTGAAGGCCGCCGAGATTCAGTCGACATACGATCCGTGGAGCTCCCTTGACGAAGTTTTGGTAGCAATGATGGTTTACCTTCAAGTCTAAAATCGTGGAATTCCAATTTTTATTATCATATTTTTCACGTTTTATAATACGTATATTAGACTAATATATATATTTAATATACTTATTTCGTAAATATCTTTGAATTGCGCACGAATTGGTGATACTCCAGTATCGGATATTAAAATTATATCTATCTTACCTTGATTTTTGCATTTTCATTGCAGATGACTGGCTAGGAACGTATCTATTCATTTTGGCTGTTTTACAAATCCAATACGAAAATATATAATAAACATATAAAACAATGCGGATATTAAAAGGTTCTCAAAATTATTGGTAAATATTTGAAACAATTTGAAATCAAAATAACGACACATCACACAACGGTGTTGACAACGGTTGACAATTGAGAAGTCAGTTTTTTACTGAGGTTTTTTACTAAGTTTAGTTCATTCTCCCTCTACGGTTTTTTATGAAACCAAGTATGAAACTCAATGACGGCAGACATGTCTTTTTGACGAATATCGTAAAAATGTGGTAAAAACACAGGGTAAAAATGATTTTTTATTTATGTAATATAAATAGGTTTTAATAAAATAGAAATATTTTAATGAAACAAACATTACATTAAATCAAGTTGAAATGTACAACATTACAAAATATTTTTCAGTTCTTCTTACTCAACACGTCATTATCGATAATTTTTTGAGTTTCAGAAACAATTTGTGGAAATAATGGATCCAATAGGCATAACTTGACAAAATTGCTGTAGGAAGCAGGCAGGGATAAATTAAGACTTTCTGTAATATTAAACCTTGCATTAAGAATAAAGAAATCAAATGAAATATTAAATAATAAATCCTATAGCAAGTCCTTACCACCATCATTTTTATCTAAAGCATTTTGAAATAATTCATCAATATTACGATATCTCAAGTTAGGTCTTTTCACCGAAGATTGGTACCTCGCAACTGGAAGGTGTTGGGAAAGTAGTTGTAAAACTTGAGCAGTGTTACTTTTTATCTGAAACTTTATTTTTCTGACCTGTAAGAAAATTATTATTAATATTTTTAATAAGTGTATTATTCTTTGAGTATCTGGACCCGTATTATTTTACATTTGTCTATGATTCTTGGCGGGTAATTTAAAATTAATTTTCATCGATTATGTAATTCTTTCTGTTTGGTTAATAACTTGATAGTAATATAATTTGAATTTACATTAAAACTATAAAAAACGCATAACTCACTTCGTTTGCACTTTCTGTGATAACTAGAACCAAAACATCTTGTTTATATACGCCTTTAATTTTGCCATTCATATTTAATGTTTCTAAAATTTTTTCTTCCGAAGTAATAAGAAGTTGTTCATAATACAAACGTAGTGTCAACTTGGTTGATTTCATTTCGTATGGCATCCAATTACCAGCTTTCCACAATCTTAAATTATCTATTGTAGCTAAAGCCTTTTCTAATAATATGGTTAGGAAATAGCATTATCTAATTATAATACCTATTATAATATGTAAACTACCTAGCAATAATGTTGAAAATAAGAAAATAAAAAGAATCTTACATACTTTTGTTCATTTTTCACACGCGAATGAAGATTGATCTATATGTGCCAACTATTTTAGAATTGGTTTGAATTAATTATAGATAGTATACATATAAACTCTAAAGTATATTTTTCTTTGAATATACATATTATAATAGCCAAAAATGTAAGGAATAAATTTAGTAAAGCACACTTCCAAATTTCGAAATTCGAATATCTATCTATTAAAATAGGCGGGCAGTTACTTTTTTTTTTCGGGAAGTGCATGCAAAGGCTTGATGTTAAGTGGTCCGCCTTCCGCACCATTCATAATTATTAATACTCAGAGCATTATATTATATTTTTATATCATAAAATTCGAAAAAAATGAAAAATCAATTTATGTAGTTTAGATTTATACTTATGTATTAGTTATTTTAGAAATAAAAAACCTTGAATTAACGTATTAATTATATTTACAATAGAATATCATACATAAATAGTGTGACAAAACCATATAATATGTAGTGTATTAATTAATCATCATCTAAAATTATTATTTCATCTGACGTAATAGGTTTAGGTCTTTCAGGTTCATTGAATGTAAGCGTTTTCTTCGCTTCCGGTTTTTTAGCAGGTAAAGTTTGTTTCAATGTTTTAGTAATCGTGAGCGACGACGGCAGTCGACTGATCGACGCACTCACATCAGCTGCTACATTTTTTGAGACAGAAGGGTTGATCTTTTGACGTTCGGCCAATTTTTCCTGCAATGTCTTACCAGGGCTCACCTGTTGATGTGGTAACGGGGGTTTTGAGTGAATAGCGGTGTTCACTGTTGAAGTTGTAGACATATGTGCTTGAGGAACACTACTCGTAGTAACATGAGAAGTGAGTAGGGAGGAATGACCAGTAAAAGCTGGTAAATTCACGGTCATCGAAGCTGGTAAGGTTGGTAGCACAGTTCCCATACTTGGTGCCAAAGAAGCTGATGCCGACTTTTGTAAACTTGTGATAACCGGTGTAGGTGTCGCTTTAGTTGTGGGCATAACTCCAGTGAACGATTTATGTTTCAATTGCGATGAGACAGTCGTTCTTGACGACCCTGGCTTGGGTCCCCTTTTTTGCTTTGGCTTTGGTAGTTGTAAGTTATATGATGAGAGACTCTGGCCCAGAAATTGCCTATAAAATTCAGCTTGAAATGAATTTTGTATCGGTAGAGCCGGTAGGGGGGCTTGTAGTGAAGAAATATTTTGTAGAGCACTTAGGTAATCAGTTATAAAAGGTACATAATTTTGGAACGCCGCAGTGATATCATGCGGCGACATTTTCGGTAGAGCAGAAGATGTTGAAGCAGTAGCTGTAATTGGCTGCGATTTCGTGTCCGTTCTAATCTGTGGAGTTGGAATAGGTGCACTCTTTGTGTTTTCAGCTGATTTAATACCTTGTTTTTTCTGTAAATTCTGACTTTTCTCTAAACTCGCAACAGCAGCCTGTTGTTTTAATGAATGACCGTACTTCAGAGCTAAATCTAGTAAATTCATATTTTCAGTAACTGGTGTAGTTCGTAGTAATTTATAAGCATCAATTAAGAGGTTAGAAAATTGTTTAGTGGAAGTAGAATTGTTTGTGGAATTGGGTAGTTTTATCACACGTTGATACGCACGAAAAATGTCGAACATCAAACTTTTGAGAGCTGCACGTTCCACATCATTACTTTTTAAGTCAGGCTGTTGGCTAAACTTAACCACTTGTCCTCTTAATGATTGTACACATAATGAAATAGCTTGCTGGGCGAGATCTTCTCGATCTGAATCTCGTAAGTATTTTTTATCTGCATCGGGTATTTTTTGTAAATTAATGCTCAAGTCGAGTAAAGTTTTGTGATCATCTATTTCTTTCAGTATTTCCATTGTGAGTAAAACAGAACGATTCATATGAAAAGCAAAGCTGCCCGCCCTATCTACTTCTTCTAGTTTTATTTTCCAAATGTTGTTGAAAAAATTATTGTTTCTTCTCTCACTGAATAAACCACTTAACTTTTTACCTGATCTACACGTGAACGAAGAGAGCATCAGATCACGACACCTCTCGATATTCTTACCCTTTTTGTAATAAAAGTGATAGTGGCCAAGTCTATAAATAGCTTTATAATGTGGCGCGAAACGACTTGCACAATCCTCTAAAGCATCTTGACATCCCAAGACTATTTTCATGATTTCTTCATCTGTAAGCGGTTTTGATTCTTGCGAAGACTTACTTGAAGTATCACTATCTTTACCAGAATCAGTGCTACTATCAGATGAAGAATCACTACTACTCGAATCTGAAGATGACGATGACGAGGAACTGGAGCTTTCCTCTTTTTTGTCAGTTGTAACTTCAATTTGCTTCTCAGTGTTAGGTTTTACTGCATCGACTTCGACAGTTTCTTGTTTCTCTTTGTCTTTTACGTTCACATCTATTGTCGGTGCTTGTTCACTATTTTGATGTACTGGATCTTTAACCGCAGCTGGATCTTTAGCAGTTGTGCTCTGAACTTGCATCTGCGCCGCCTCTTTAATGCGCTCCGTATCACATGAGGCTGATCGACGTACCTTTGCAGCAGCGACTTCTAATTTTAATCTTTTCCCTTCTTGGTTATCTTCTTCTCCTGCGTCGCTAATCGAACGTTTTAAGATATTAGCTGCGTGTAAAGAGGGTTCGTCGGACTTTTCGTTCTCTCCATCAGTGTTATCTTTTTTCGATCTTCTTATAAAAGGTCCTTGTTGCCATTCCTCAATACATCTTAAGAACACTTTTCCAACAGCTGCTGGTATAGGTTTATTTTCGTGTTGTTCAATGTATTTAAGAATAGAGGCGTGTATTCTATAATGCAATTCAAGAACTTCTAAACAGAAATTTGTTGATGAACTGTAGCTTATTTTTGATGGATATGTAGCACCAGTTTCTTGTAAACTTTTAACACCTTTCATGTAATAATCCAAATAAACGGAGGGGGGCTTGTTTCGTTTTTCTGCAACTTTACCTAACATGTAATAAAATAACCAGTATTCGTCATTAGCCTTTTCAATTATATTGTCGTAAAGAACAGTAGTGAAACATTTTTGTGTGGTATCAAGCAAATCTTCTTTCTGCCTCTCGAGAGCTTCGAAATCTTCCATACTTAACAATTCACTGGCTTGTTTTAAGAGTCGCGAGCAAAACGAATGCACTGCGTAGGCAAAGTTACCATATTCTGTCAATATAGTACAGCTATCCGGCTTTAATTCTAACGACCGTTGATAACATCGCAAAGTTGATTTAGCAGGTGTTAGGAACTCCCTTTCGTTATTTAGATTCTGACAAGAATTTAGAATCCTGACTAAATTTAAAGCTTTTGCTAGTGATATTTGTGCCCACGATTTAAATCTATCTCTATTTATTATTATATCTAACATGTTATATTTAATGCACATATCGCGTTCTTCTTTTTTAAAATGGTGATCGCCAATTAGGAAATAAATATCTTTCATTTTAAAAGGTAAAAGTGGAGGAAAGATTGGTAGTTTGCTCTCTATTCCTTTCATGTATTTCTCTAACTGTGGAATATATTTTTGTGGATCGCATTCTGGAGGTAATAAGCCCAAAATACGATGAAACAACAATTCTGTATCAGCCGATATACCAGACAATTTTCCTTCTAAAGCAGGTAGTTGTAATGGTCTGTAAATCTCATATATTTGTTGTGCTTTAGCCCAATTTAATGTTTGTGCAGTAGCATTGTGGTCTGCAATATATTTTATTTTTTGCTTCCTCTCAGGATGCCCATACAGACAATAAACACATTGCTCTAGGTATTGTCTAACTTGTTCTAAGCATTTAGATAGAGCGGGTGTCCGCAGAAGTGGGACAATTGAATCCAAAATAAAATGTAAGAGTTTGCCATCAGATTTAGTGCACCAACCTCTAGTTCCCAACTGTTCATGAGCAATGAACAATAACATTAAAGGATCTGAGACATCTTCTTCTAGTTCAGCTTTTTCTTTGTCAGTTGTTACTCTCCCTCGACCTTGATCTTCTTCTCTTTGTAAAATGTAGTGCATTATGATCCAAGGAGAAGTTGTATCAAATGGCATGTCAGAAGTATTTGTTTCCATTTGATGGCCTATAATTCTTATAATATCTTCAAGTCCCTGACTCAACTCCTTTTGGGATACGGCTGATAAACAATAATAGCCTTCTGTTTCGAGTATATGTTCCATACAAGTTAGTATTTTAACAATAGTTAGAGTCCATTTCTCATAATCTGCTGAACCTGATGTGTATCTAAAGTAATGTTTTAATGCTTCATGTAAACATATAAATGACCAACGGAAACAATCATCCACTTTATTAAGAGCCCAGTAAGTTTCCAAGATGAGAGTTAATTGGACTGCAAAATCCAATGACATTTCTTCCTCTTGTTCTTTAGCAATTATTTTACAATGCTCAAATGAATCAGTAATAATTGCCAGTACTTCTTCATAGCACTTCCGATTGTATAAATCATTAACCGTTGATAACTTTTTATTCCGTTCCAAAAATTTTATATACTCCACTACTTCATTTTCATTTATGATTGGTTTAAAGCTAAAGTTAATAATTTCCAAACGGTAGGAACTTTTGTGTTCGCCCATGGCTTCAAATTGATCAAATAATTGGTACAAACAGTCTAAAGCGAAATCTTCTTCTTTGTTTAGAATGTAGATGTGCAATTTTATCCACAACTGCCTTAGTATTACTTCTAGACATTCCACACTTTCGAATATTTGAGGTTTAAAAGTGAGTATAATTTCTATGTGGTTTATAACACTTAAGCAATGTGATATTGCTTCTTCTGATTTAGTATTCAATTTTTTATTTATGCAAAATTCTTCAACTAGTAAATTAACAGTTGTATAATGTAGGAGATCTTCAGTATTGTCATCAGTACAAGCTGGAACATCTATGTGGTGATTATAACACTCATTGGCCTCTATAAAATATTTTATAAGGTTCTCTGGCCATTGTAATCTCCATTTCTGCGAGAGAATTTTTAAATAATCCTTCAACATGTCAATGATATCTCTTCTATCTTCCATGTACTTGTTAATAAATGCGTTAACATCTTTTTGTTCAGCTTCTGTATTGAAGTATTCATTATTTTCAAAGGATTTCTCTTGATCTTTATCTTTTTCCTCAAACAATTTCGTTAAGTCAGTGGGAGACGTGTCTCTTGTTTCATTTTCTTTCTTCTTAATCAACTCTGGTACTAAAGATTCAGGAACCATTCTGCGTAATATATCATAAATTGTATCTTGCTTCGTTTTTTTGCGGCCAGACCTGCGTTTGTTGCACCACACCCATTGTTCTAGAAAGCTTAGTGCACTGCCTCGTCTTCTGACTGGTGCCTTTTTCTGTGCTTTCTGTTCAGCTGTAGTCTCAGCTGACTGTTCTACATTTATTATTTCAATATCACTCTCTACTTTTTCATTATCCGTTGCTGGTTTTTCTTTATCAGACATATCATTGTTTTCATTTTCAGATGTAACAACATCTGTATTTTTATCTGTATCTGTGGCAGTTTCATCTGGTTTATTATCTGCCATTTTGGTGCTATCACTCTCCTGTGCTTCTTCACATACTTCCATTTTCTCTTCTTTTACTTCTTTCTCATAAACCAATTGAATGAATGCAGCATGACTCATCGCATTCTCTGTTATGTACTGGTGCATGTGAACTAAAGATTCCCCGACTGATTCCCATGTTAAATTTGATATAGGCTTTTGCAATGTGAGATCAGGCATTTTATATGTAAATTTTGTCTCTCTCTGTTGCTCTATAAATGTTTCATATATTTCATCAGCTTCTTTTAATAATTTTTGTGCAATTTCTTCATCAACTGGCTCATCTTTGCTTAGATCCCACTTGTAAATGGGATGTAAGTATTCCATATAATCTTTCATGTGGCGGAATACAGTATAAATATGCCGACGATAAACTATTCCCCTCAAATAACCAGGATCAAGTTCAAGAGCATCATGGATGACAGCAATACATTGTTCTTTAAAATCTAATCCAAGGAGGAGTGTAACAATTTTATCGATACATGGCCAATGTCGTGGATTTATTTCCACACCCCGTTCGAAAGCGTACAATGCGCGCTCAAAATGTTTTGCACGTAAACATACTAAGCCCAGCTTATGCCAAAGTGTTACATCCGTATCATCGAGCTCTGATGCCGAGGTATACGCATCCATTGATGCTTCTAACTCACCTGAAGCACTGAGCATTCCAGCGAGATTCTTGTAACAGACATACTTTAAATTGTATAATGGTCCAGTTATTTTTTCACCAGGCGCTGGTTTCTTGACATCGTATAATAATTCAGTGTCCAAAAGATCTTTGATGAGTTGCGTAGCATCGGGCAGGTTACCATTCCTTTGTAATTCCAATGCCTTGGCATACTGCTGCAATGCTATTTGTTCTAAAGCTTCTCTGGAAACCTCCTCTTCTGAACCGCTATCTTCTTCCGTTTCTGTATTTAATGCTGCTATTTTAATCATTTTCACTTATTTTTATCTTCATGTATTCTCAATTTAATAATAAACACCGGCAGATTGCCTAATTTTTTACAAAAACAAATCTGCATCTGTCAAAACTATTAACTGTCAATATACATTTTACAAGTCTCGGCAATCGGTGTTGCTATGAAAATACGTAATGAAGAAATGAATATTATATGGATTATATTATATGGTTTTTAAAGATTATTAATTGCACAGGGATCTTGAATATAAAACTAATTTTAGTATATTTCTATCTATACTTTTAATGCAAACAATATAATGTAGGTTTTAATATGTAACGAACTATTAACGAAAGGAAATAATATAATACTAGTGGTCCGCCCCGGCCCCCGGCTTCGCCCGTGGTACCTACATGTTTAAACTATCCTATCTCTCAAGTTGGATCGAACTGCATATAGTGTGCGAATTTTATTATAATCGGGTATGTGGTTTAATTCAAGAAGCTTATATCTAAGACTGAAATCTCCAGTGTATTAGTTAAAAGCTTCTTGGTTTAATTGTATACAGGTGATTAGAGTAAAATAATATAACATATATGTTACCGGAAATGTATGAAATCAAGGAATTGTATACAATTCCTAGGAAATGTGTACAATTCCGATACCATTTAGGAAATGTATAAAATATTGTTTAAAAAACTATTTAATGCATGCATATCCTAGGAAATGTATAATCTTCCTAGGAATTGTATACAATTCCAATATCGTATTAGGAAATGTGTAAAGTAAATGCTTTCTGTAATAAAACACGTTGTTATTTTTTTATTATACCTCTTATTGATACAATCGGGTAACGTTCTAGGTAGACATGATTTACCACCATAGACCGCGTCACCGCTTTCCATCAGGTGGGACTGTGGTCAAATGTCTACCTATCCTAATGTAAAAAAAAAAAAAGTCATACCGTAAAATTGTAATAATATTATGTTCTTATTATCTTACTAATTAACATTTTAAAAATCAACTATCTAACTTTTAACGTAAATATCACAAAATCAACTTATATTTATTCTTATAAAATCAAATTTTAATTTGGCAAGTAATCAGTCCCCTCGTCCCGCTGTCCTCGCGTATATTTAGCGCAGTCGGATTGTACAATCCGCCGTATTACATTACGGCTAGCTGTTTTAATATGCCTAAAATTCGTCCAAAATTCTACAAAAAGACGGTCGCGAGCCGACGGAGCCCCACTTCGTGGCGCTCCTATTTCTGTGTTGTTTTAAAAAACACGAACCTAACATAACCCACCCCCTTATCCATACCAAAAATTTCTGATTATGAATTATCGGCATAGTTACTACAAAATGGCGACCGTTTGTAAACGGCCAGATTATATCATTATATATTATACAACTTGCCTGCGACATATATCAATATCTTAAATGTTTTACATTTCCGATAGCTATTTAGGAAATGTATAGATTTCCTAGGAAATGTGTATAAAATAATTTATTTCACACATTTCCGTACGATTTTAGGAATTACATATATACATTTCCTAGGAATTGTATACAATGACGGATTACATACATTTCCAGTAACATATACAAGCTTTATACAAGACATCAAGACATCTGACATTGGTGAATTTGGAGGTTATGTTGTGATTTTTGACAGATGGTGTATATTTATTTCATTAAATTTTAGTCTCGGAGATTTTAGTGGTTAAAATTTAAGTTATTTCAGAATAGTCCTTATTAAGTTGAATTGACAAAATGATATCGCAGAAATATTTATTAAATCGTACATTGCCTATAGTCATCCAACGTGCTGAGGCTCACCGCAAGCCCCGTTGGTTACCAGTGGCTAAATCTAAAATATATCGTATTCCAAAACGACCAGAAATCTCAGAGGATGAACGTCTGGAACTGCGCCGCATAACAAATAACTATAAAACACAAATGCGCGCAGTAAGACGATTCTATGTTGAAGATTTTCTACGAGAGAAGTTAACTTTAGAAAGTGCTACTTCTGAAATGTCTCAGCGTTTAGAAGCAGAAGAATGGCAGCGTTGTGAAGAAATAAACGATGTATGGAACGCACAAGTTGCTGCTGAAAGAGAAGAGAGGAGAAAGAAGGAGCTGATGGAAATGGAAGAATACTCTCTGGCTCGTATGGAGGCTAAAGACCGCGAAATGAGGGAACGACTTGCTAAGGCATCGGCTAAAATAAAACGAGAAAAGGTTTGTTAATTCATTTAGCAAACAATTCCAGCTTCAATATGTATTTATCATGCATATAAAATCTTACATAAAAGTTTGTTTGCTATTAACTCAACAGCTTGACTAATTTTTAATTTTCATGTGTATTTGGTAGCTTGTATTTTCAATTGATAAAGATGTCCTAGTAGAAAAATGTTTGCCAGGTCAGCTAATGTTAAGATATATCTTGACAAAAGTAAATACTTAAAGAAAATATGTGTGGCACTCGAGGACTGCCGCGGTAAAGCTATTGCATAGCATTGCATCGCTGTGCCGGTTGAAGAGGGGGTGTTCGGTTTTTTCGTTACAGAATTTTTACATTTGATTGCCGCGCTCAAAGTCTGAGATAATAGCTATGCAATAGCTTATTAATTGTACTTCTAATACTTCTCAATTTCTTGTAATATCTCTTATAATATATTTTATTGTTTTTAGGAGCTGAGTTCAACATTTATAACTCCAGAAAACTTGGAAGCAACCATAGATAGTGTTTTAGCCAACCAAGTAGATTATAATTTCGCGATTGACTTAAGCGGAAGACAATTTCCCGGCCGAGATACTAAGATACAATATGAAGACAATAAAAAGCAGGCACAGACAGCAAATTGAAATATAAGCATTGAAAGATATTAAAATATTTCTTATGCATCACGACGGTGGTAAAATTGTATTGTAAGCCAAAAACCTTGGCATAGGAAATTAATCTGTGAAAATTGTTAATAATATGTTAGAAATAGATAAATTTAGTTATATTTAGTGTTTTAATTATACTCTAAAAATTGCCCATTAATTGTGTAAACAGTATTGTGTAAATTATTTGAGATGGATGGATGACAAAGCTTCGCTTTTTTTTCTGACATGTTCTATAAATAATTGCTAGATGAAAAGTTTAAAATGTTCAATAGAAGAAATAAAACATACAATGAGCTGTTATAAATTATATTCTTATTAGTATTGGCATATTTAAAGTTATGTACAGTTTCATAATAATGTTTAAACAACTATAGTTAAATGGACATTTCATCAAACATAGCCTGCCAGTGTGGAGTTATATTTAGCTTGTGCTGTAGAGGTCCCAGCGACACTAGGTTTGCAGACCGGCTTGCATCGTTCACATTCACTGAGACAACTTCTTGGTAGAATGATGCTTTTGTGCCGGAACATACCTGTGAATGAACGTACATGATATCAAAATTTGTCTTTGTCAACTCTTCAACATCATTGAAGTAATTTGATGCTTTTTTAGTGGCTATTATGGTAAGAAAAGTCATTTTAAATATGTAGGTACTTCTTTTTCAAATTATTAACCATTTAAGCATGTTTAAAAATATACAAAATCATGCATAGGATTTATATGGGGATTACATGCATTACAAAGCTGTTAAATTAATTGATTTCTTGATACTTGATAATATTTAAACTACAGATGTATTAATATAAAATACTTATTTCTAGTCATATAAGATAATTACATGAATCTTATAATTAAAAATTTAAAATCCTATAAATTACACTGATGCTGATTAAAAATATACATTTTTTTGCCATATATCATGTAGGTACTTACCTCAAAGATAGTACTGCCCAATGCGAGTGTGACCCTTCCCGACCGGTGCACCCTTAACTTTCCGATTCGACCCTCTTCTAGATCTGACAAGTGACATCGCGTATCGACCTGAAAAAAAAAGAAGAAACTCTTTTGTTTAATTTCCATATTTTATAAATAATGTAAGATCATATGTTTAAAATTAGGTACTAGTTGTCTCGCAGTTTCACTCGCGTGAAATTTCATTCGCATATTTTGATGATCGCTTTTTTTTATTTGCGATGATTTGCGTGTGAACATCTAGCATTAGAGCTAGCGCGCACGAGCAACTTTGTCTCCGCAACTATTTTGTCTCTCCCATCAATTTGTATGGGGAGTTGCGTCGCTACGTGCGCGCACTTTCATACTAGCCCATAGGTGGGAGAGACAAAATAGTTGCGGAGACAAAGTTGCTCGTGCGCGCACTGTCTTAGAAGTTTTTGTGTAAGACAGTTAAATTTAAGTTGAATTATTTAATTTTAAAATGTACATCTGCAACTGTGTGAGTAACAATAATATTAAAAAGTGTAATATTACCGGTTTTTGCTCAGTTTCCTCACTAGATGAAGGTAAGTTGATAGGCTTTTTGCGATCTTCATCTCCACTCCCGCCTCGACCAGGTAATGTATCAGATAACTGGAAAAACGAAAGAAAAATTAATTATTTACCAACTAAATTAAATATGCCATCTGAATTTTTTTCATTGTTGTAATTCTAAATTTAATTTGGAATTTTACCTGTAAAAGTATGAGGGTAGGTTTATCGCTCTTCAATAAATTGGCAACATTTGTGTCTTCGAAAATTTCTTTAACATCTGGAATCGGCTTTTCCTCTGATGCTGCCACTGAGAAAAAAATATTTACGCCATTTTCATTCAACGAAAATTATATAAAACAAGTTACTCGCAAAGTTAAGCACTTTTTATAACAACTATCCATCGAATGTATTAATATGAGAATGTATTGATGTTATAAATAAAAGCACAACTGTGTCAAGGAATAAATAATATTCCAAATGAACATAATAACCCAATACTTAGCTCCATAAGTAAAACAAACTAAATAAAACTAATTTATGTCGACTCCCGAGCGAAATGTGCGAGCAGGATAGCATACTATTCCCTTATATTTGCAAGCAAGACAAATATACTCTACATGTTAGACCCTCAATATAAAAAAAGCAACAAAGAATGTTCCGATAACATATTATAAACGTTTCGGAACTTCGTAAGCCTTATTTGCTGTCTCGTGTTCTTTTGCACCATTTACACTGAATTGAAATTATTCATACAGTGTTCTTTGGTGCTTGTATTATTATCATGGTCTTACATGGTTCACCGTCTTCAGTTGGCTCTTGTTTGACGATAACTTCCTGTTTGACGGTGACTGACGGTTTCTGGTTAATCAACCAGCCTATAAAAGAGTTGGCTTGAAATATATTTATCAATTAGAAAATTTTTAAAGTGAAACTTTTATTACATCGTCTCAAACTTTTTGGTCTGTGTAGCGCATGTCGCGTGTATCGCGGCTGCCGAGTAGGTATACCTACTCGGCAGCCGACCGTTACGCGACATGCGCTACACAAAGCAGTGTTCGGAACCGTTCAAACAGTTTCACTTTTACCGTGGTTTCATAAAACCACACATTTTTTTTGATGTGATAATAATTGTAACAGATATAGTTCGATTCAAATTAATGGCGGCTCGGTAGATAGGTGCAGGTGCGAGTGCGCGCACAGGTCCCTTAACGTCCCGCTAATACCTAAAATTGTTTTCTGTCGGATCGTACAATGTTCCGAGCCGCCGTTAAGTTCGATTCGTACTGTAATAATACCAGGAACTTATAAATAATGAAATAATCAGAATTTAATCAGAAAATAAAAAATACAGACCTCCATCATCCATAGGCAGTTTAACAGGAGCATCAGCGTCAAGCACTGTTTTGAAATCCTCCGCTTCCTCTATTTCATTACCATTTTCACTGAGAATGGCTTTTATCTTCTGCTCTTCATAATCTTTATCGATCTATAAGCATATTTTTAGAACCGTAAAACAATAGTATAGGAGTTTTTTTTTATGAATTCTTCAAATTACAAGGATTCACACAACATTTTAACCTTTAAACGAGAAAATATTGCAAGTTTAGTTTAAATTTATCAACCATAGCTTTTTATGGAATGCTGTGAAACATATTTAAGCAGACCATATCACAACTTAACATAAAACAATATATAAATACATACTCTAACAGCATCCTTGATTCTAATGGTTGGTTTTTGTAATGTGGGTGCAGTGTTAGCTTCTCTTCCACTCCCATATGAAGCCCGACTTGAATGCCTCTCCGCACTACCAATACCTGAAACACCCAACATTCAAAAATATCACCTTTTCATAAATCTTTTATAATGTAAGATATTTTCGTTTAGCTGAGAATGCACTTTTTACCTTCAGAGAATACACCTGATGATTTTATAATATTTGGACCGTTTTTGAAGTTTTTATTTTTATCATTTTTCCGATCCCTTTTGTTTCTTTCATCTTTTTTCTGTTCACGGGTGGCTGCGGTTGATGGACTGTAAGAATAAATTATTAGAATTAACCTTTACCAAATATTTTTTTTTCGAGAAATAGCAACAGAATATTCATTTAAATATTATATTTTAAGCATCATAAGGAAGACCTAAGTTGATAAATAGTTCAATAAATTAATCTTACCCTTTATTTTTATTACGTGCTACGTTCAGATTTGGTGTGAATACTTTTTTATTTGGTTTCACACCGCCCAGCAAAAGATCTCGTGGTGCCTTTAAAGAGGCAAGTCTTTGTAGTGGATTTGATTCAACACCATTAGGTTTATCGTTTGAGTTGGACATTCTATAAAATAAACTGTGAAATTGTAAATAAATAAAATAACGTGATTCGTACGTAAACGATCGAATAATTGGGATGTTTACAAAATGCTTGTTTTGGTGGTTTTGACATTTAACAACAGCTCACAGCCACACAGCTGTCAATGACGACTGTTTATAATTTGGAGTTACCATTTCTCATAATATGTGGGATAGTGGGATAAGAACAATTTCCTAGGTGCACTTGTACTTTAATGAATCATTAAACTGCAAAAAATACAGATGAAACTGTAATTCATAATTAGATAAGTAATTAAATAATTTCTGTATTGATTATTCAACTGTGTAGATTACGTGTAGATGTTACAATATATTATTTTTATTATTGGCAACTGTATTAAGCACAACTGGCAAGTGGCAGCTGCTTCAAGTTTCAACCGTTTTCCGTTATTTTGTTTGAGAAAAGTGAATTGGGTCCGAATTTCGAGATAATCGTATATTTGAAAAACTCTTATAATATTCTTTGTGTTCAAATAATTAATTGAATAACAACTTTATTCCGGAAGAAATGGCTGAATCACTATTCGACATTTTCGGCGATTCTGTAACAAGGCAAGCAATCAAAAATGTTACTCGTCAACCGTTATCCAACATTGGTAAGAAATTTCAAAATTAGTCATAAAGCATATTGTATTCTCCAAAAAAAAATATGTAACGTTAAATGCTATTTATTTAAGAAAACATGGGAAAAACAAAGTCAGCGGGACCGTTTAAACCCAACGAGCCCACAGGACCCACAAAGAAAAATATGGAAACAAAGAAATCATTTCTTTCGAATACGGGCAAAGCTCTGCACAACACGCCTATGCGCCAATGTACTCCAGGAGCTATCAACGTCGGGTCTCTCATATACAATGACGACGAGAAAAAGGAGAAAGGATATTCGTTTGAAGAGCTAGAGTTCACAAAGCCTACTTACGGCAGATATGGTAAATATCATTGCAAAAAATTATAACAATGCACATCTTGCTATAAACATTACAGAATCTACTATGGGGAGTGCTCTGAGGAATTGTTCCACCTTTTACTAGTCGCACAGTTCCACCACCGGACCACACGCCGTAAAAACCAGTTCCATCCGCACTACCTGGATGGTTGGCTCTCCACCATTGTCCGCTTCACCCGCAACTTCCTTCCGCGTACGGTGAAACTGTGGAACGACTTGCCACCTGTGGTGTCAACGAACAACTACAACATTGGGGCCTCCAAGAAAAGAGCTTATTTGTCCATAAAAGGCCGGCAAAGCACCTGCAACACTTCTAGTGTTACAAGTGTTTATGGGCGGTGGTGACCACTTAACATCAGGTGGCCCACCTGCTCCTTTGCTTGCTCTGACATAAAAAAAAAAACAACTTTAATAACAACAGCATTGTTATTGTTAATTTGTTTATATTATTATATTTAATTAATAAAGGCATAGTATATAATACTTTGTTTCCGAACTTATGAAATTGGAATTTAATATTATATGCTATTGGGACTTTTACAAACACAGTATTTTTACAAACTGTAAGCTGCTGAACCAAAGTAGTAGTGTGTAAACTACAACCCATACAAATTAACTTGAGACCTGAGCCCATTACATTATTTTCAATATTATAGGTACCTTTCCAAAATTAATAAAATAATAGGATAAGCAAGCAAGTATGTACCAATTTTACTTACTTTGTGTAGTAATATTTTAATGAAAAACTAATATATCACAAAAGAGTTTTCCGCTTGTGGCTCCGCCCGCGTTTTCTAAGTAAAACCCGCATAGTTCCCTTTCCTGTTGGATTTACGGGATAAAACCTATGTGTTAATCCAAGTTACCCTCTATATGTGTGCTAAATTTCATTGTAATCGGTTCAGTAGTATTTGCATGAAAGAGTAACAAACACACACATCCTCACAAACTTTCGCATTCATAATATTAAGTGAGTCTCAAGTTAAATCGTACAAGTTATAAGTATTGCTTATTAGGTTGTGGAAGCATGTAAGCTTGATATTATTTCAGACAACTTTCACGCGGACTATTATGCCTGCCTGCTGCCTTTAACAGAGGATCAGATTGCTAAAGATGACTCACTGTCCGACATTCCACCGCCACCCACTCGAAGATTCAGTCTTGAGCTAGACTGCTCATATCAAGATGATTTCTATACAGGTATAGTTACCAATATTTTATATGTTTGCTTCTTTATATGTATAATTGCTGTAATTATTTTGATTAATTTTAATATGATAGATCCCACTTGAAAATGGGGGGTATATTTATTGTTAAAAAATATTTAGAGAGTAAAATAGAGAGTAGAATTTAACAAGGGTACTTACTCTATGTTAAGATAATGCATTGAACACACAACAAATGGTCTGCTTTTTGACAATTATTTAAATTAAACATTTTTTTAAATACTTTTTAGTTATCAGAAGCTAACTTGCTTTTACTTGGTATTTTAGTTTATAAAAATCTCATATTATTAAACATAGCAATTACATAATATATTGTGATTTATTTTTTCCAGATGAATTCTCCATTGACAGCATTCCAGAAATGGAATTAAATTTACCTGATATATTTTAAGAATTATATTTGAAGCAGTCTTAAGCATTTGTATAATTTTTTTCAATAAGTTATAGGATAGTTTTTAAGTTATGGGAATTCTGAATTTACTGTGGAAATTCAATTGGTCACATTTGACCAATAAAAAAATAGTGAGAAAAAAAGGTGTACATTTATTTGTTGACTTTAATTTGGTCAGTTTCAATTACTGGATTTTTAAATCCACAAAACTAATATTTAATTTAATTCAGTATTATTTAAAATGTAGGACAGCTAAATTTTTAGTAATGGGTAAATAATTAAGATTCAGTGTTAAATTGTAATTTGTTTATTTTTCAATAAATAATTGCTAAAAATAAAAGTGTCTTTAAATCTAGTTTATATTTTCATAGCGCAAAGCTTGGTTTTTAACATAGTACAATGATTGTTGTTGTTTTTTTTTATCTGAAAGGAATGATATTTATAATTAAAAATGTTCTCTTAATGTTTATAAATAAAAAGGCAGAAGACAAAAGAACTGACTATTGCAATGTATTCATTAATCAGCATTGTATTATTATGAAAATTATTATTTGCTTTAAAATTACATAAATATACACTAGAGATTGTCTAATCTAAAAATGAACGCCCCTCCACTGTGTTTACGCTCACATTCAAAGTACGTGTATAGACGCAATACACACAAATTGGTCTGCCTCATTGGTCGTTCAGTCCTCCAGTCCCGTCCATGCCCGAACGACAGGACCAGTTGGCCAACTAGTGCATAAATGACGCGATGCACGACAGAACGGACGTGTCATTCCGTACATAGTGCGCTCTCCCCGCCATACAATGCTAGGCACCTGAACTGATCGCCCGATTAGTTGACAAATCAGTGCGCGAGTGTCAAAGTTTGCAGTAGAATCGACGCGCGCACACATATAAAGTGGTTCAATAATTATTTGTCCTCACACATTGAAACAATTAAGTTTAGTGGAGGGGCGTTCATTTTTAGATTAGACAATCTCTACCATATCCCTATTAGTTACATGTTTTACAATAACAATGGTAATTTTTGCAATAGTTTTATATTATGCATATCTAAATATACTTTAAAATATATATTACAAAGACTTAGAAACAGAGACAAGAGTTAAGTAAGTTTTTTAGTTCTACATTATTCAGATTATTGATATCCACCATTTCTTTATTTCTTTCAACTATTATCCGAATATTTACATTTATAACACTTAAACTTATTTATCCATAATACATTATAGCAATCATATTTATAACCATTATTTTATATAAAACCTTGTATTATAGTGTTCAGTCAATTATAAAAAAAACACTGACACTTGCACTATTAGTTCATCAATAATCCTTTGAAAACATCAAGCTTGGGCTATGTCAAGTACTTCTTTCCCAGTAATTGCACCTTCTTCTCAAACGCGGGGAAGTTAATCACTGTGTCTTCTTTGTAGAATGGATTTAGCATTAGTTTTATGTACGCTTCATATACATCTGTGAAAAAGTTCTTGATCCCATCTTCGTTTCTCGGTTCATGCACCATTATGAATCTCATCTGTGGAATATGAGTAATTTATATCCATACTAATATTATAAATGCGAAAGTAACTCTGTCTGTCTGTCTGTTACTCAATCACGCCTTAACTACTGAACCAATTTGCATGAAATTTGGTATAGAGATATTTTGATACCCGAGAAAGGACATAGGATAGGTTTTATCCCGGAAATCCTACGGGACCGGGTTTTTCTTTGAAAACGCGGGCGAAGCCGCGGGCGGAAAGCTAGTATTATATAAATATAAAGTAAATTTAAAGAAGTAACCAGTTGAATTCCTATGTTGTTTTGCTTAGTGTAAGTTATTAAATTTTACTATCTTTGATTTGATGCTTTGTTAAATAAAATTATATTTATTTATTACACTTTATTGTAATACAATCATTAAATAATAAGAAAGAATAAAAAGAAAATATGGTACTAGAAAGATGTAATACAATTGGCGGCCTTATCACTAAGCAGTTTGATCTCTGCCAGGCAACCAATTATATATGTTATAGCTTTTACAAATAAACCATGAATAAGCCTTTACAATCTTAATTTAATTGATAAAGAGTAAAATCAATACGATATTATGATGAAAATAATTTCTAACATACCTGACTAGCTGTAACAAAAGCTGAGACAAACCATTGGTTAAATTTGTCTACAGATTTTAAATATGTATTCGTGCCTTTCCACATGTGTTCGTTGACTAGATCTAATGCTGCATGAGCTATGAATTCATTCAAGTGTCGATTGTCCTCTTTCTGAAAAAAGGCAAAAAGCTTGGTGAAAAAATACCTACGCGAATGAATAGTTTCGCTATGCATTGTTGTTGAATATTGTTTATTTATGTACAAGGGAAATGCTTAATAATTAAAATATGCAAAGAAATTAATTTGTAAAGCACCTTAACTTCTTTCGTTACAGGAATGAATTCCATTTCGAAAATAGGTTTATCAGTGTGACCTACGATCACGAAATAATATATCCCTGCCATGTCTAGTAAGCTTTATACTTTTCACCAATATTAAGAATTATTTTTTAATAATTATTGTTGTTGTAGAAAATCCTCCCTTTTTAGTTTCTGTCATCAAACGTCAACAACTACAAATGTCATTGGGAGATGCTCGGGGAGATGGCTATCAATATGTCATTGAAATGTCAAATATCCACGTCATGCATAACAGAATATATATAATCACTAATCATCCGTCAGGTGATTTTAACACAGATTACCTATTCTTGTATTTTTTAGTGGTCGATAAAATATTTTATTTTTCAAGAGCTAAATAGGGGATGAAAGTGATTACGGACACCGGTTACGATGTGTTCTCATCCATTGCTATCTATTGTATGTAGATGATGTGTGTTGTAATATTACATAGAAAATATATTTTATAAAAACTGGAGATAAATCTTGTTTTTTAAGTAAGGGTGATTAACTTAGAGTATAGATAGTATCTATACAGGGTGTCCCGTAAGTAGTGGACCAACAGGTTATGGGGAGTAGAGGGACTTATTATCTAACAAAAATACTAAAATTTATTGTCCTAGACCATAAAGTTTTTGATTTATGCTTTATTTTCAAAATTTGATAAAAATATCATCCACGTAAGCTTAATATGAACTTTTACCATTTCTGTTTTTATTTTATTCTTAGTTTTTTGTTCAAGGTTGTTAAGAATACATAAGTCTTCCTAATTAAAATGATACTCAAGCATAATTAACAACAACAACAAAATTAGACCAAAAGATAGGTAAAATTTTACGTTTTAAAATTTTACGGACTGAAGTTTGAACAAAGCTGGTGTAAAAAAAATGTATGGTAACCCTGTGGAACTTTATTTTAAAAACTTCTACATCTCATACAGATTACAAAAAGGTATAATTTTGTGGTATAAAGTATTAAAAAAAATGTTAAATTGGCGTAGAACATTCAAATTAGAAATTATCAGGTAGTCAACTCATTAAGTTATTCCGAGAATTATTGCCTTTATGGGCGCGCGCTGGAATTCTTTTGTATTGTTTCTGGCCAATCATAGACGATACTTGAACCCACTATTATTTTCTTTGACTTTCAACTATTTTAGTGACTTGCTTATAGCTCGGAACTACACGCGTATTTAGCTTGAATCCGTCATTACGATATTATTCTTTGTTGAAGTACGCTTGAATTGGACACTGATTTTGCTTGTGATTTGGATATTGTTCGACTTTAGTTTTTTGAAGGAAATTGCCTAATACATACACTCCACGTGAATATGCAGAAATGTTAAAAAAATTATTGAGTTAAAAAAATTTTGATCCAATCATCAAGCATCTCTCGACAAAAATTAATTCGTCGTTGATAATCACCTGGTATTAATGCTTGCTCACTCGTACATGATACGGGTGTAAATCACTTCTCTTCAATATGCGATGCACTGTACTTCTTGGTACACCAGTGCGTCTAGCAATACGGCGAGTACTAGTTGAAGGATCTTCTTCTACTTCTGTCAATATTAGGAAGTCCAGGAATACGACCTTCATGGTATGCGTTATTTACTCTGAGATAAAATCGGTGATCAGGATAGCAATCCCGATTGGGATAACGCTCACGATAAACACGTGCTGCTTGTCGAGCATTTCCATCACTGAGTCCATAAATAAAAAACATTTTTCTGCATATTCACGTGGAGTGTATGTATTAGGCAATTTCCTTCAAAAAACTATAGTCGAACAATATCCAAATCACAAGCAAAATCAGTGTCCAATTCAAGCGTACTTCAATAAAGAATAATATCGTAATGACGGATTCAAGCTAAATACGCGTGTAGTTCCGAGCTATAAGCAAGTCACTAAAATAGTTGAAAGTCAAAGAAAATAATAGTGGGTTCAAGTATCGTCTATGATTGGCCAGAAACAATACAAAAGAATTCCAGCGCGCGCCCATAAAGGCAATAATTCTCGGAATAACTTAATGAGTTGACTACCTGATAATTTCTAATTTGAATGTTCTACGCCAATTTAACATTTTTTTTAATACTTTATACCACAAAATTATACCTTTTTGTAATCTGTATGAGATGTAGAAGTTTTTAAAATAAAGTTCCACAGGGTTACCATACATTTTTTTTACACCAGCTTTGTTCAAACTTCAGTCCGTAAAATTTTAAAACGTAAAATTTTACCTATCTTTTGGTCTAATTTTGTTGTTGTTGTTAATTATGCTTGAGTATCATTTTAATTAGGAAGACTTATGTATTCTTAACAACCTTGAACAAAAAACTAAGAATAAAATAAAAACAGAAATGGTAAAAGTTCATATTAAGCTTACGTGGATGATATTTTTATCAAATTTTGAAAATAAAGCATAAATCAAAAACTTTATAGTCTAGGACAATAAATTTTAGTATTTTTGTTAGATAATAAGTCCCTCTACTCCCCATAACCCGTTGGTCCACTACTTACGGGACACCCTGTAGAGTGCGAACAACCAAGTGGGAACAGTAGGCACAGGTGGGAACAACACGACGTTCCCGCCGCGCGCGCTCGTAGTCGTGGTTGAGTGCTGACGAAGTGCGTTGCTCTTGATTTTTATTCATATCTAGGAATAAACATGGTGAAATGTGCAGTTATATCTTGCAAAAACGATACTAGAAAATACACAAAATTGAAATCCAGTTTCACATTTCATCAGTAAGTCGATTGTTATACTTATTTTTATGAAAATAAATCTAGCATCGCGGGGGTGAAGGGGAGGTGTGAGGCGGACACGCGCAGGCTTGCTCGCGCGCCTCACTGCCGCCATGTTATCGTAGTGATGTGACCTGACCAACGCTGTACTCGATATAAAGTTTACTAGAAGAACTATATTTTAACAAATTATTTATTTAACTTTAAAATTAAAACTCTTTTAAAAATGTATTATAAATAAATTTGTGGTGTGTTTTGTATGATAGACTTTCTAATATTATGAATGCGAATGTATTATAGTGTAAATGTAAAGTATGTAATGTTACGATATTATATTTTCTGAACCGCTAAATTGATTTTGAACATTTTATAGTAGAATGGATAAAATTAAATAAAAAAATTATTTATATGATTTATTATATTATCATTTTAAATTACTAATTATTTCTTATTTTTATTTAACATTTTTAAAACATTATGTATCTCAATTCCATAATACTCGGGTACCATCATAAGGAAGGTACCCGGTCCTTTGGAAGGCTTACGTGGGGACATGGATCCAACACGCAGAGGCCCTTTCGAGAACTTTACTGTGTTGTGGGACACCAGCCGCAGCCTGCCCATGACTGCACTATAGAGATACAGCCCTGGGCAGTCCGCGGCCGATGTAGGACTATTGCAAGATAAGGGAATAAAATAAACTGGGCTATAGAATGGGATGTTAATGGACCGGAATTAAGGACTATGGAAGACTATGGCACCTGCCTTTCTACTAAGATATAGCAAAAAATTGTTGGCAGGTGGTGACTCGCCCTCTCACTGTATGGGCCCCCGAAATAAGTCGCTGCAATAGTGCGACAAGGGGGCAACATATTGTGAGCAGCTAAGGGTGGAGAGGCGTCCCTGGACTTTAAACTACGATCACGCGCTCCCTGAGGGTCCAGCATCACGTGCCCACTCGCCACTTACGATTCGCATCCACCCTTCGAGCTAAAAGCTCTCGCGACTCCACTCTGGCCGGCCGGTTAAGGCAAGCCAGAGGTGGGGGTCCTGTCCTCGTCAGGCTTCACTCCGACCGGCCGGTGAAGGCGAGCCGGAGATGAAGACAGGGGCCTCCCCCGGGAGCACTCGGTTCCCGCGGGGTCGCTACTCCCCGACACCCCGCCACAAGGTGTCCTGCGGGTTGACTGATTGCACGGGTGGAATATCTATTGTCAAGTAAACAATAGATATTCCAACCGTGGGCGATGGGGTCGTCACATCCCTACGCCCTTATTATTATTGTTTCATTTATTATTAAAGAAATAGCACCAAACCCAAGAAGCTTATATCTAATACACTGGAGATTGCACTATGACCATTAACTTGTCACAAGAAAATATAACCTTGAATGACGTCAGTGTTGTTTTTTGTCTCTTTCTGTGGGTGACCACACTGGTTTGTATATTCAGGATTTTTCGAAATAAAAAAAACTAAAAATATGGTCTATAAATAATAACGACATATATTTTTAACAGTATTTATATTATAATATTACTGGTCAACTTACATGAATAATTATCATCTCTATAGGTACATACCATATTAATTGGTAGAGAATGATAGTTTTAAATAACGCTTGATAACTTTTGATCTCATACTACGATTTTTTAATTAAAATGAGTGCTACATACATTAAAACATCGTTTTGGTTACTCAAGCTTCAGTCTAAAACTTTTCAATATTCCAAAGGGAGAGTTGCATCGCTAGTGTTGATGTATGGTAACGATATTACAGTTCTCAGAAATTCGTATGTCTTTCAGGAGCTGTACTTACGGTTACTAATGGTTTCATGGTGGTTAATTATAATATAATTAAAATTACTTTATCAGTTGAGACGCAGTAACAAGAATGTGGTAAATAAAAAGGTATAGCACTTTTCAAAAGGTATTTTTTTTCTGGACCGTAATCCTCAGGCTTAAAATGCAAACTGCATATTCTGGCATGTTGATAAATTTTACCCTTGATAGGCACTATGGACAGCCATTTATTTCTTTTTATTTCATTTTTGGAAAGCTGAAATACGTAAAACAAAAAAATATTAGGTTAAAAAGTATAAATTTCAATGTAAAAAAGAACAAACCACAATATGTGAGTGCAATACCGATGTCGTGTGTTGTTTCATTACTAGTATAAAAATTTTTAAAATGGTGTTCTAAATGTTCATCATAATATTGTTTAGCAATATATTATCGTCGCTATCCGTAAAAACCCATCATCATGGTTACCTTACTTGTTAAATTTGTTTGTTGAAAACTTGTTGAAAAATGATGAAAGTATTAGGAAAAGAACTTATTTAACATGATTGCTTAGTAAAATGATGATAAATTTGACGATTTTTGCCATTAAAATGATTCTAAACAGGTAAATGCATGAGTATTGAGGAATATTGTAAATAACGTTAATATACACTTGCCTGTGAAATTATAGGCTAGAATTTGGTGTCCAAAAACTTCTGCAATTTTTCACAATGCAATACATTATTAATATTCGGAAAATATTTATTAAATACGCAACAATATTAACTTAAATATTCGAAGCGACGCAATTTTTTTGACACTTATGCCATACAGTGCGACACAAAAGAGATGAAAATAAATGAGGGCGCCACCGTCGCTCATATAGCAACACTGATACTGCGACGCAAGCGATCTTGATACTATAGAATAAAAATCCAAAAATCTATATATATGTTATAGTCAAAGTCCGATACACAGTCTCTTCGCGGAAGGACTGGTTTATCCTAGGTTTGGCCAAAGCCATCAGGCAATCCCCGAAATACATTTCAATTTCGCCCTTTGCCTGAAGTATTTTTAGTCAAACCCAGGAGCTCCTAACTTTTCAGTCAAACGTCGAAAGTAAATTATTCTGTTTCGGTTTTGGCCTAGTCAATCCTAGAAGCGACTGCAATTCTCGGTCAAACGTTGAAAAATTTCTTAAGATCGAAGATGTGCCTGACGTTCGGCTGTCTCTTAGAGAAATCAGTGCAAAGGATTCAAAATTTGGTGGCCAAGGCTTTATAAAATGCCACTGCAATAAAAAATGCTCTTCAAAATTATGCAAATGTAAAAGGTCTAATGTATTGTGCAATTCTAAATGTCATAATGCCTCACCATGCCAGAATAAAGATTAATTTTTCATTTTAATTACTTAAGAAATTATTAAAACAATAAACATCAAAATTTTAAAAATGTTATTTTTTTATACTTAATCTTATACAAACTAACCTCCGTATATTCCAAAGCATTTATTTATTTATTTTATACTTTATTGCACATCGTACAAAAGGCGGGCCTATATTGTCAAAGTGAGAGTTGCTACAATTTTATTATGGTAACTACCCATAATCAGGGAATATCGCTTTTTAATAATTGGTTCAGATACTTATTTTATTTAGCATAAATAATAATTGTCTCATGCAACAATGCTTCTGAATGACGTTGTTGGCAATTTATCAACAAACTCATGTACAAAAACTAACCTTTTGCACAAAATATTACAGCATACATAGGAGCCTTGGGAAAACTTCGTATTAACAGTGGCAATACCAAGTTAGGTGTGAAAGTGATAGAACACAACAATTTTCTTGTTACACGTCAAATGCTCATACCGAAATCTCCAGTGTATAAGATATAAGCTTCTTGACCAAACCCGAATTTTTATTTTATTAACTTTAATATCGAACTCGTCTTTCTGATATTCATAAACATATTTTTTTTAAGTACTTAAAATTAATACAAGTAATATTCAAATGGAATAAACACTTTATTCTCTTGGCAAACAAATTTAAAATGACATATTTATACTTTATTCATACATTTCTCCTTAAATAACCTATTGAACATAAAATTTACAAAAGATACATATTTATTTACATAACTTATCGATAGCTCGGCACGCAATTGATACCTACCCATCCCTATTTGTCACACACACATCTATATATTATCTATAGCATGTCTATAGCTCATCTGCCTACGATGCGCACTGAGGAATTTGTGCAATTTACACTCGCTCTATACTACTGTAATAATATATACTCTAAGGTGATTAATCTTAGCAGCAGTTTTTAAAAGACTGAAAAGTAGGTTCGCCCTATTAGACAGATACACACTGGTAAAATAAAAGAGAAACGAATTTATTTGTTAAATATTTATTATTATATAGTATGTACAATTCAATAACATTAGCAATTAATATCATTTGCTTATAAAATTTTATTACATAGGAGTTGTTCTATAAAAAATCTAATTTTATTATTATTTACTTTATTGACAGGTGTGTTAAATTTATTAATTATTCAAGTATTTTACAAAACTCTGTAATGATAGAAGTCCATCAACATATGGCTTAGATTCCAACTGGCCATTAGGGTACCCAAATAAAATAGGCACAAAATTGGAAGTGGAAAGAGGAAGATTCGCGCGTTTTTTATCATCGGTAAATCTGAAACGAGAATTATTTATGATTATTTAACTATAGGTTTAAATACATACAAAGAAAACATAAATCCAGAAAAAATAGAGAAAAGAGATGGTTTTACCACAAAATAAAAAAAAGTTTCATCAGGGTTGAAAATAAATTAAAAATACTTATAAATTCATAAAGAATAGAAAAATAATAGACCGGGAGATACTGACACAAAATTTCGAGTCATTTGTAACAGGATGGCGGTTCTACAGGGGTCTTAGTACGCAATGACAAAAAGAAAAACGATGGTGTGAACACTGGTACCGGCGGCTTAGTCGCGTGGGCGTTAGTCGAACTCGTCGTAAAAATAGCGAAAGTCAAACGATTTGTAACACAAAAATTTTAGAATTTACCGATAGCCCATAAAAAGAAGTAGGCGGTAGTGTCATGCCATACTTTTCCGGTGTGACTTACAGCCCACCATACCGACGCAAATGTGTTGATTTAAAAAAAACAATTCAACCATTTGTACCAGGCTAACTTTTGCACAGGTAACCATCGTCGTGTAGCCATTTACGAAAATCACCATACCATACTTTTCGGACGATTCCAAATGGTCGCCATACCTTCGAAAATCTGCAAAAAATTTTTTTTTTCGCCAAACTTTTTGTACCAGTATTGCATTTGGATTTTTGGTGAGTATTTAATAAAATGTGACCATTATTATATTTGCCATACTTCTAGTAGGGGGAAAAAGTGCTGCCATACTTCATAAATAAATTTATTATTAATTTTAGGGATGTAACGATACATGATTTTGCCGATACGATACCGATACCGATATTTGTAGTAATGTATCGGCGATACCGATACCGATACCGATATCGATGGCTTTGTAGAAAAATAAATAGTGAATTATGCATAAAAAGTTACCAACATTTAACAGAGACTCAACTGTTAATCGTATTCTTTTAAATAAAAATGCCAAATCAAAAAACAACAAAACCATTTATTTTAGTATTATTATTTTACAAAGTCAGTTAAACTTTAAGTAATACACATACAATCAGTACCTAATAAAAGTTTACTGTTGGTAGAGTTTTTTCAGATAACAAAGTGCGCACGCGCGGGCGGCCTCCCGCATCGTTCATTGGGTACGGTTTTTTGAATTGTTTGATATCGGTATCGGTTGTTTTATTATCGGCGATACCGATATATCGGCTTGCCGATTATATCGGCCGATATATCGGTATCGGTATCGGTATCGTTACATCCCTAATTAATTTATAGAAGTGAAGATTTCTACCACCTAGATCTTTGAAATTTTGTATTTATATTTGTTGAACCTCAAACTTATAGGAAAGATTAATGCCATACTGTTACAAATCGTTCAAAATACGAATAAAATCATACAATAAAAAAAAATCTTATACACATTCGCCACCTCCCACAGGTATGGCATTATCACACTTCTATTTATAATCATTCAGGAGTTGTTGAAAAAAAAAATTTTGAGTGTTACAAATGGTTCGGCGAAAAAAAAAATTTGCAGATTTTCGGCGGTATGGCGACCATTTGGAATCGTCCGAAAAGTATGGCATGGCGATTTTCGTAAATGGCTGCACGACGATGATTACCTGTGCAAAAGTTAGCCTGGTACAAATGGTTGAATTGTTTTTTTTAAATCAACACATTCGCGTCGGTATGGCGGGCTGTAAGTCACACCGGAAAAGTATGGCATGACACTACCGCCTACTTCTTTTTTATGGGCTATCGGTAAATTCTAAAATTTTTGTGTTACAAATCGTTTGACTTCGCTATTTTTCCGACGAGTTCGACTAACGCCCACGCGACTAAGCCACCGGTACCAGTGTTCACACCATCGTTTTTCTTTTTGTCATTGCGTACTAAGACCCCTGTAGAACCGCCATCCTGTTACAAATGACTCGAAATTTTGTGTCAGTATCTCCCGGTCTATAATTAAAAATACTCACTGCTATACCCTAGGAACGTGATGTAGATATAATATATGAATGACGCAAGCCAAAATGTATTGGAAACCAGACATGATAGAAAACCTCCATGTACTAGTAGTTCTGTAACAGAAAAAATAAAGTAAAATAAATCTTACTTTTCAACACAAAAGATTATGCTATTCTTAGTATGGTACAGATTATACCAAGATACATAGTTCAACTCATTTATATGGCTTCCTATTATTATAAAGCAACAAAGAAAATATTAATCGTGTTGTTATCTTTTGAATGAAATTTTTTAAAAATATAATAATATAGCCTTTGATTTTCGGGGATGATTTAATCTTCTAATATTGAAAGAAATTTTTAATTTGGTCTCGTAGTTTTGGAGATTATTCAATGAAAACAAAATAGAAAATCGTTCCTCTTTAAAAGTAAAGTTGAACTCCACTCAAAATGATTATAATAAAAGACTATTGAAATACATATTTATCATTTTTACATAAACATTAGCAACCTTAGTGCATATTCAGAAAGAAAGCTGGAAAATTATAAGTGCTTATCGGCGCTTTTCAGCGCTGGTTATCCGCGCAGGAAAATATATGATCCGGCAAGCTTCAACACGCGCTGGTCATTTTGGGCACTGCTATATAAAATTTGTCTTGGTCTGCTTCAACCTGCTTCCTTTGTGTAGAACGAACCAGCGCTGACAAGCGCTTATAAGTTACTAGCTTTCTTTCGGAATACGGCCTTATGCAGGTATTGCAATAGTAATAGGTCATATTATATCATTATAGGTCATATTAAACTATTAATGTGAGGGTAGATGCATCTGCTCATGTTTCAAGACACCATAGATAATTTAGTAATTAATTATTTTAGTACTTTACTAGACAATACAAAGAGGTGATATAGACAAATACTTACTATTAAATAAAAGTATTTGAAAACAATGCAACAGAGACAGTGGGGGGAACATAGCATTTATGTGAACGTCAAACGCGTAGCCCCACTCTATGTCTGGGGATGCGATGTCCACTCGCAGGTATTTATTGCTTACATACCTGTGAATAAACAGTTTATAATATTAAAAGTCAATACATAGTTCTGTCAACGTGAACAATGGCTAAACTCTATTGCAATAATAACACTTAAAAAAATTATATGAAATTTTTTTTTTATAGAGAACATTTGTGGAAATTGCAGACACATAACAAATGTGTAAATGAGTGTGTGAAAAAATTCAGAATATTGTCATTAGTTTAATTTGAAAAGGATTTTGAATGTGAGTTGTTCAAACTGCACTGTTTATATATGCGTGTTCTCTATTGCTTTTAATGTTTGCATTGAAACTTTTTTTTTTATATTTTTTGATCATAATTCTACTTAATTATAAATGTGTCACCATGTTTCTTATTTTTTCCAATATTAACTATAAAGTTAAGTAAATTGAACTTACCACAGTACTGTGGACATAATTAACCCGGACCCTATGAAGTCCACAAACACAACATATAGCACAAACAGTGCTGTTTGTCCCAATGTCAGACCCATCGCTAATGCAAAACATACTGACGATACTGGAAATATAAAAGGATATAATATTCAATTAAGATCCACAACTAATCTATACTAATATTATAAAGCTGAAGAGTTTGTTTGTTTGAACGCACTAATCTCAGGAACTACTGGTCTGATTTGAAAAATTATTTCGGTGTTAGATATGCATCGAGGAAGGCTATAGGCTATATATCATCACGCTAAGACCAACAGGAGCGGAGCCACGCGGGTGAAACCGCGGAATGCTGCTAGTATAAGGTTCAAATTAAAATAGGTATTAGTTCATTAATTTATTTTAGTTTATCTGCCTACTTGAAATACTTACAGAAGAGCCAGACACTCAGTAAAACAAGAAATGCAGGATCATCTCTTGCAAATTGTGATTTTGTATCTGAAAATGAGTAAGTATGATGTAATAATCTATGAAATTAATTGCCAAACTTTTAATCTTTAATAAGTTGTATGTTAATACCTTATTTATAATAACAACTAAAGCCAAAGCCTTGTATGAAATAATACTAAAAGTTTTAATTTTACATAACTAAGTAAGGAGTTAATATCAATTGTGTTATTGCAAAATTCATAACTAATTTTTACTTGTATATGTATCTAGTAGACAATGCAATAGATAAATGAGATAACCAATTTATCCTGTGCTTTGAAGTTAACTTGCTACATAAGAATGAGACTTACGTTTCCTATAGTTAAAATTCCGAAAAACTTTTTGAGGCGACACAAATAAGTAAACCATTTGCCACGCAGCGAATTCAAAGTCCATTTGATTGAATTTGAACAATCTTCGCAAATATTTGTATCGTTTCACTGCTGCACTGGCTGTTGTGGGCTGGTAGTTGGCTGGTGCAGGCAGTGGTGAAGTACTTCGAGGATAATTCGTCGGTGTAGGTGATGTTGAATATTTCATCATTGCTTTTTATTCTTTCACTTGGAGAGGATTAAATGCAGGTTCCCTTCGCTACATTAATTGATTACTATTTTATTGTGTTTATTTATTAACTTTTAATTCTAATTACATCTTATTTACTAAATTTTATCAACATTGAAGGCATCAGTCATCACGTCACGCGTGTCAAATATTTGTGTCATTGTCATAATATGACAATGTCATATTCAAAATTTCGTTTAAAAATGTAATCGTGGCATTGACACACTCACGGGAAACGGGAATAGCGAGGCGATTATCGAACACTCATCGTTTTATACGAGACTAGCTGTTCCCCACGGTTTTACCCGCATTGCTCCGCTCCTGTTTTCAACATTGCAATGTGCATTGCAATAATGGTCTTATTGTTTCCATCATGGTGAGTTATTCATAATGCTGGATGGGTGAGCATGAGCGAGATCAACGTGTCGATGATTCATATAAATTAAATGAGAATTTTATTGAAATCTCGGCTTGTATATAATATGATATTATCATTTATGTTTATTAATAAAAAAAATTAGTTGTTTGTAAAGTAGGTTTACGATCGAGATGTTTACGTGATAACATAATGCAGTGGCAGCGCTTGAGATGAGACGGGAGATCGGTCCGTCTCTCTCTCGTTATACCTGCGATCGCGCTCGTGAGGTTTTGGTGTGACACAAGTTTCTGAACATGTCACCCGACTAAAAGGATTTTAAAAACGTTATCACGTTAGAAAATAAGAAGCCCTAGTAATGATTATTTGAAGAATTTCAGTAAAGCTTACTGTAGACAGGGAAGGGTACAGAAGGAGTTCATGGCGCTAAGAATATCGCGGGCATATCGGACTGTCTCTTTTGAAGCAGCCTGCGTACTAGCCGGAACCCCCCCTTGGGAACTTGACGCTGCTGTACTCGCGGACGTGTACCGACGAATTGCTGGGTCCAGGTCTTCGGGGCTGGAACCAAACCCCGAAGAAGTCTCGCGCTGGAGGGCTTCGGCTCGCGAGCGTCTGATGGAGGAATGGGTGCGGCGTCTCGAGAATCCAACTGCAGGTGTAAGGACGGTGGAGGCCATCCGGCCGGTCCTTTTAGAATGGTGCAGCAGACGACATGGGGCTCTCACGTTCCGCTTGACACAGGTACTGTCTGGACACGGGTGTTTCGGACGATACCTGTGTCGAGTCGCGATCCGGGAGCCAACCATGGCCTGCCATTGGTGCCCAAGCGAGGAGGATACAGCGGACCACACGCTGAGTGTGTGTCCTGCGTGGTCCGTGGCTAGACAGCGACTGGTCGCTGCTGTGGGGCCGGATCTCTCGCTCCCGTCCTTGGTTCGCGCCATGGTTGGAGGCTCCAGGTCCTGGCGTGCGGTGGTCGCCTTCTGTGAGGAGGTGATGGTGCGAAAAGAGGAGGCGGAGCGGGTTCGTGAGGGGAACCCTCTCGCGGACCCGATGCGACGCCGGCGACCCTTTAGGCGCCGACGCCGAGTCGCGGTCGCTAGCGATCGCGACCTGCCTCCCTAGCGAAGGGCTCTGGACGATGGACCGGGGACATGCTCCATCGTCCGGGGCAGTGAGGTGACATGAGACGTGTTCCGCTCATGCCGCCTCGCAGAGGAAGGAGGAGGCGCGCACGCGCGCAGCCGTAGGTGGTAACGGAGGTGGGCCCGTAACCGGGCGTCCGCTGCCAGGGTCGTGGACGATTTCTAAGAGTACCCGCGGCCCCGGCTAACTGCGCGGCTCGACGGAACACAGTGGGGTTTTAGTCGGTAAGAATCCGACATAACCCTTGGCTCCATCCCCGGGGGCCGTGGGTATCTTTCGAAGATTTCCCCACTATAAAAAAAAAAAAAAAAAAAAAAGGGTACAGAAGGAGTGGACTGTGGAGGTAGCGGTAGGTATCAAAAAGAAACAATAATTTAATATCACAATTTTTTATTCGATCAAATTTACAAATATAGATTACACCGTAAAGAAATAATTCTAATTCTTAGATTTTCAGTTACTATCGTCATAGCTGATGACTGTAAGAAGGTAATAAATTGAAACATAGATTAGTTAAATAAATTAAATATCAGCCTAAAATATGTATTAAATTTCTTAATTTATGACTTCTGGGTGAATATTATTAGATCTAATCATCTAAACTTATTGATTATAGCGGACTGTTTCTTATTCCTAAATTCTATAAATTATTATCCTTATATTAAAAAGCTTCCACATGAGAAAAAAAGAAAATAAAGTGCATATAATTTAAAGTTTAGTGTTTAAATTAAATTTTTATGTTAAGTTCTGTTGCAGCCAGCTGAGGTAGTGTGTCACACGCGTGTAAACGCCGGGGTATCCGGGCTCGCCGCACTTGTTTCCGAACGAAACAACGCCGATTTGAGTCCAGCGACCATTTGCTTGCAACATTAGCGGGCCGCCCGAGTCTCCCTGTGAAAATAGTAAAAGTAAATTAGAAAATTTAGCACAAAAACTAAATCTCTGCCTATATTGTCTTGTCTATATCTTCAAAAATTTTATATCGCTACTAACGCTAATAATTATAAATCTACTGTTTAGGCAATGCTACATACATATACAAACCTAAGTATTTAACACACGGACGGAACTTATTGCACGCCTCATAAGCGAAGCGTTGAGGTGGGTACTACTGTCACTTCGCGCAAAACATCTGATTTTTCAAACTTAAAATGTCTTTATGTATCATACATTGCACTTGTAAGATAATACATACACACACATATTAAGAAAAAACACTATTTTTAACATTCATGATATTTTTGATGTCATTTTTGTTATTTAAACTAGTTAAAAAACAGTTTAAAAAAGTTCTGTCTTGGACGTCCGTGTGTCTGTATGTGCGGAGGATTTTCTTGTTAACACGATAGCGACCGAAATACTTTACTAATCGAGTCTTTTTTTTTCTCTTACGCTTGAGTATGCTCAGGAATAGAACCCTTTCATTTTTCAGGGTCTGATTCGATGTGGTTTAATTGTTATTAAATAAACAAAAATAATAATTAATAAATAATTATTAAAAAAAAATTATGAGGCGTGCACTTTTGGATTTTCCAAATTTATTTATTTCTATTATGTGTACAAAAACATTAAAAAAATCTTCAAACTAACCTGACACGCATCAACCCCACCTCTCGCGTATCCCGCGCACAGAAAAGTATCTGTTATCGGCTGGAAATACGCTCTGTCACATTCCTCATTCCTCCATACTGGTAGTTTAGCCTCTAACTGCTTGGAACTCTCCCCCCCACCGTACCGCGTGGTCCCCCAGCCCACCACGGTGGCTACGGAGCCGTCGAACTGCTTGCGGGCAAGGTCGCCGTACGGGAGGCAGATGGGTATCACGTATTTTGATTTTTGGACGTTTTCTGTGAAGAGTGGGATTATGTAAGTTCTTTGTAAGTCAGAAGCAATGCATGTAAAGAACATAAATATATACATTATAAAGAGTTCAAGAATTTTAAATAATTTGGCAAAGTGCGCATGGCAAAGTGCGCATAAAATGGCTTATTTAAAAAAAATGTTTAAATTCTTCATGTAGGGAAAATTCTAAGGGAAAATAATTTTAAATTTCAAGTGTCTTCTAGTGGCTATGCACTAGCATTAGCGAATTTAGAATACGCAAACCCACTAGGGTTTGCGTATTCTTGTAAATCCTCGTTACAGTGGCAATAGCGAGGTTTTATAAAAAATGTATTCTGTACTGATAAACATTCGGAATGTTCATTTACAAGTTTGACGAAAAGAAAATCGACCAGTGAAATAAAGTTACCATATTTTTAATGAACTACTCTTGTACCAGCTAGTACCCATTATTATATTTTGTTTTGATTATGATTATGATATTATCGAAATAACTAACCAGCCAGAACCAAAACAGCGATATCGTTATAAAAGCCAACCCTCGAGAACTGCTCGTGCGCGCGCACGGCTGTCACCCGCAACGTCACCGGGCGGGAGGGTTCGTCGTCACGTGACAGGTCTACGTCACCGAGACGCACGCTGAATTGGCGGGCGGGGAAACTGAAAATATTAAAAACTAGCTTACCGCCCGCGGCTTCGCCCGCTTTGACTTAAACCTAATAAATTATATACTAAAACCTTCTTCTTGAATCACTCTATCTATTAAAAATAACCGCATCAAAATCCGTTGCGTAGTTTTAAAGATTTAAGCATACAAAGGGACATCGGGACAGAGAAAGCGACTTATTTTATACTATGTAGTGATACAACTTTATTTTGATATGGGAATATTATGTTATATGGAATAGCTGCTAGCTGATCAACGCAACTTCCCTTGCTACCAAATTTTACAACACTTTTCAATTTGTAACGGCAGTTCCTTAGACTTATTTAATTTTATTTAACAAAGAAATATTTTTAAAGCGAAACTTTTATTACATCGTCTCAAACTTTTTGGTCTGTGTAGCGCATGTCGCGTGACGGTCGGCTGCCGAGTAGGTATAAAGCAGTGTTCGGAAAGTTTCACTTTTACCGTGGTTTCATAAAACCACACAACATTTTTTTGAATCTTTATGATATTATGTTATGTACTACCTAAATGTTCTGTAAATGTTCCGTAAGATGAAGAAATAAGAACTTCATCAAGTCTAACTGTTCCTTATTCGTACTGTCTGAACAATACGAACAACTACTAGACTCTATAACAACGACTACTCACTATCAACATCCAAAAAAATGTTTAATTCTAAATCAATTTAATTCTTACGGCCTCTGTTTCGAGTCCCTTGTACAATGAGCGGCTGTGAGCACATGTCGTCGCCCCACCAGAGTGCCTCCACACCAGAACTCTCTCCTCTTGTTCCCGTGGAGGTAGATAGCTGCCATCCACGGCCAGGCGCCAGGTTTGGATTCTGTTCCACCAACTATACGACCTCCTTCGTCTTCGCGTTGACCGCAATCTGGCAAATTAATAATGAAAAAGGTAAATAAAAGCTACGTAAAAAGAAGAAGAGCAGCAGTTTATAATCATTAGGCAGTTTAAAATCATTAAACATAAAATTAATACGTTATAAAAACTATTCGTAAAAAATCATAGTAATAAAAATAGCATACCGTTAACATCCACAATGTTGGAGTAATTAGCGATAATAGGTGGTGCTACTGTGTAAAAAGATGTAGTAGACGGTGGTCGGGAAGTAGTGACCGTAGTTGTTCTAGTCGGTTTCGGCGTAGTTACTTTTGGCGTAGTTGTTTTTGGTTTCTTAGTTGTTAGAACCAAAACAGCTGAAGGTTTTGTCGTTGGTTTCTTAGTTGTCAAAGTTACAGGCCTCTGAGTCGTTACAGGAACCAAGTAAGTAGGTTTACTAGTTGTCGTTAAAACAGGCTTTTCCACCGCTGGCGTTGAAGGCACAACTGCGTCACGTGGACAACACACTCCGGGCACAAATAGGTCTTTGAAACACAATGATTCTCTGAGATTAATAAGGTTTAGCAGTAATTGCGGACAGTTACTCAAGTCTTCACACACGCCATCCTCTCCTTCAGGTGTCGTACACGACTTGGCATCATTCTCATTGTAATTTGCTGTTGCTATTTTTGTTATAGGAGCATCTGGTAGGACTCTAGGTAAAGCTTTCTTAACTATAGGCGCTATTTTGTCAGTAACGTTACGACCTAGAACATTTTTGCTGATCGTGTATAGAGCTTGTGGTAACTGCTGCAGATTGGAATCGGTTTCTGTTCGATCATTATTATCATTGACCACATCGACGAGATAATGTCCAACAGTGTTTATTGCTCCCAGAGTTTCAGATATTCGTGTGAATGCAGAGTCGGAGAGTAATCTTCCATCGTTTGGATTTTGAATACTTTCAGAATGAATTAAATCTACAGATGATCTACCATCATAATATTGAGGGTATTGTTGGTTGTTGGGTACTTGTGACATGAACTGTCTTTCATGGTAATATGCTTGACTATAAGGATTATTTTGGTAATATTGTGTGGAATCTGAAGACCTTTTTCTTGGTACGGAATATTGATCCCAGTGCGTATGCCTTTGTAGATATGGGTTTATTTCATCCGTTATCCGTCTGAAGGGGACTGAAAAATAATTTGAAATTATCATTAGGTACATATATTATGTGCAGTCGGTAGATTGTTCCATTGGAAAGTTTATCGTTATGTATGAACATTGATTTGTTATTGTCTACTATTACGTACCTAAATTTTCCATTTTTTGTAATTTTACATAGACATGATATTATATTATGTCTGGTAAACGAGTAAAGTGGATAATTTATAGCTTTAAAATAAATAAATTAGTGTTGGAATAAAAATATATTTGGAAAGTAAAATTGATGCGTACCTACCCGGGTGGAGAACAGTCTGTTGACATGTTATTTGTGTTGTGAAGATAGAGGTACCTGAAAAAAGAATAAAATGAAGTTAGAAAAGTAATTCCTTACACTATTAACATAGTATAACAATCAGCTCATAAACATTTGCAGAAGTAGAGCCTCTACAAATGAGTTATTAAGGGATAAGGAATGGATTGACGACGGGGAAAAAATAAATAGACTGAGAAGGGTAAAGAAAAGGGCCTTACATAATATTGTAAATTTTAATTTATTTTACATGCATATGAATTATAATATAGCTTTTATCGTACTTTTGTAACTGATGATGGCATAATTCAGGAGTTGGATATACATAAGTATTCGGAACCCAAGGTCTAAAATAACGAAATCATAGAGTAAAGTAATATATAAAAGGATACTATACAGATTTAAACAATTAATGATTGTTTAACTGACAAATGGAGTAAACACGTTCCATTTAACGGCAAACATGTGAAAGTTTCGACCATTGTTACACGGCACTTACGTCTTGCGTAATTTGAAACGTTAAAATTTTCTTCTTATTGTTAATAATGACTCTGTGACCAAGTGGTTATATATTTAGAAAATATACATATTTTATTATTTTTGAATCGCTATTGAAACGTTGTATTAGGTAGAGTTAAAGTTCATAACTTTTTGGGATAAAAACAATTTTATCAAATTAAATTTATTATATTATCAATTAGTAGGTATTGATGGCAGAAATAATCCGAGTATTGCTGTTTGATATGCAATGCGGTAAAATTAAATCAAGAGAAATACTAATGCGTACTAATTCGTCTAAATAAAACAAACAACTTAAACTGATGTCTTTAGTGCTCAGGGAAAACACGTATTGAATAACGATTTATGAAAAATAATTGCGCGTGCCGGACCATCAGAAATGGGTCTATTTCATAATCTGTGACCTCGGGAAAATACGCATACACATAATATATTTTGTATGCAATTCGCGTCCTACTTGCATGCGTAATATTGGTAACTCCATTCATGAGTAACCGTTGTGTAAATATACAAAATTTATTGTGCCTACGTGATTCTGCAGTACTGGTTTAAATGGTCATAATATATGAATCCAGATGAAAAAAATTTTTTAACAAAGATGCATAATATAGATGCATAATATAATAAAAGATGAAAGTAAAAGTAGGTACTTAAGACGATACACAAAAAAAAATCCACTGCTTGGCGGGCGGAGTCTAATAGCTCGCTATCGCGAACGCCGGTGTGCGCGAAGTCATTCTTGCAAACTCGCCGCGCTGCCGCTGGCCGACTCGGGACAAACATGTATGGAGTCGTCATACAGTTATAATATTGTTATACATTTATTCAATTGTTGATTTATTGGTTTTATTTTCTTGCTTATAAACAAATAATCTTCTTTCCAACAACTACTTAGACATTATTAATAATTATTATTATTTCGTAATGTTTACTTTATTACAAAATAATACAGGTTATAAATAATCTTTAAAATAACAAAAAATATTGTTACTCTGAAAAAATGAAATGGTACTCAATAACGCGGACTACTGAATTGATTTAGATAGAATTTGATGCTGACGTAGATATTACATCATGCCCAGAAATGAAAGGTACTATTTCTGAAAGAAGTTATA
The DNA here is from genome assembly GCF_061535395.1 of Colias eurytheme. Lineage (NCBI taxonomy): Eukaryota > Metazoa > Arthropoda > Insecta > Lepidoptera > Pieridae > Colias > Colias eurytheme. Next base: position 1,045,859 of record NC_142999.1, on the reverse strand, counting down.
AACCCTAATTCTTCTCAGTCAAAGTCAAGAGTGGAAGATATCACTAATACAGTAAAACTGATGCGAAACTTTGGATGTTAATTTGTATATTTTTTTGTTAGTTGTTACTTAATCACGTCAAGACTACATTACCAATTTTGATAAAATATAGCTAATTGCCTGGATTTACAAATAGGATACTTTTTATCCGAACTGAACACTTCTGTGGGATAAAACAGGATTCACGATATAACCTAATTCCACGCGGGCAAAGCCGCGGTTGGAATGATATTTTTTTAAATAAAAAAATTGTTTAAAAAAAAACACAAAATATATTGACGCATGTATTTATTTTTTGCACTCTATTATAATTGTAATTATTCATTACAAATAATCAAAATAAAATAGCCAGAACAAAGTTAGGCCCTGGTAGGGTAGGTAGGCAGGTACAGCAATGTGAGACGAACACTGGCTTATTTATACCAATAATAATGTATTATATTATAAACATTAAATTAAGTTTACTTTCTAACAACAAAAATACATAATATTAGCTAATGTGAAAGCGAATCAACCAATCATCCCACAAAAATGAAATGTGCACACAAATATTCATCCAAATCGGTTCATGTCATTAGGAGGAGTGACTGCAGCGCCATCTTCCGGGCCCAATTGTGTTTCCAGATCACCCAGGAACTCAATTTAATATACTTACACAAAATTTTTCGAAATGAAAACTCACATTACTATGTAAATATGAATATAAACCTGTTTTATTACTAAGCAATTTCCCGCACAGGTGTAGTAAGTATAAATGAAATAAATATCAACATCAAATTCTTTATACAACATACTTATCTACCACCTTCTAAGAAATGTAATTCTTGAAATTATTTCGTATTTTTTTTAAATATAATACTACTCCAATGAGCTCCTGTTCCATATTATGTCCGCCATACTTCCACTAAGTTCACCATGATTTTTTATTTCTTTGCACTTTGTTGCTTTTTGCTAAAAATGGAATCATGCGATAAAACCAGTAAAACGTTGATAACATACATTTTTGACTGAATAAAGGTACTTACGAAGGAGTGGGTTCACATTGTGAACAATCAGTGGGTTTATTTTCCTTCTGGATTCCGGATTTCTGAAAAGATTATCTATGCTATAAATGAAAATATCTTACACATTCGTTATGTACTTAAAACAGGGGTACATATCAAACATCGTCTATAATACAATTATCATCAAATTTAAAATAAAACCAACTTACTTCATTAATTTGTTCCAATTGTAAGCATTCTTTTTCCTCCAACCTTTATGTTTCTTCTTCTTATTTTCTTTATTGTCCCCATTTGTCTCATTTTGTCGTATCGTGTTGTCACCCTTTTTTACGATTGCGCGAGCGACACAAGTTCCCCGTGTGACGGCCGTAGCGGGAATGACTCGTGCAGCGATCGGGGTAGGAAGGTACAGGGCGGCTCTCGCTATATTGGCTGGTCGCGCGCTAATTTCAAGTATTTCTTGTTTATTTCAAAACCATCGCATATTTCAAAATTCTAAATCGGTAGACGTATAGGTTGTATATTTTATAGTTAATATCCAAAAAGTCGTAACTTTACGTTTGTTATTTTGAAGATGCCAGAGATTATAAAAAAATAACAATGAGAACTTTGTATTTTTTTTCTATCGAGAAAATATCATGGAATCATGTTTCTAAAACGGTAGACGTATTGTGTTACTATTGAACTTTCTTGTCAAGAATTTTCATCACGACAACTTTAATAATATAAAAATTACGAAGGTTTAAAAAGGGCCGTAAATGTTAGAAAAATTAATTCATCACCTTAATAGGAAATCTTCCCAAAATTAGGAATTATTCTTATATTGGCCCGTAAAATATCAGAATTTGTATTGTACATATAAAAAATTGTTTGTATATCTTCCGCTATATCTTATGCCATAACGTTTAAATAACACTTTCGTTAGATTAACCGTCTATTATAGTTAGTAGCATAATAAAATTTTAGCGTACAAAAACACATTTCAAGCCATTTTTTATTGAAGTACATAGAACTAAATATGCTGCGTTCCTGTACGCAAGAAAATATTTCAGGAAATAGTTTTGGGAACAAGGAATAATAACATATAATGCTTTAAAAATGCTTTTGTTTTATTTTGTTTAATGGACTTCAAATATGGGGTTTGGTCCGTAGTGACTAAGCCTTAATTACAGCAAAGGTTTTGTTCTTATAGTATGCAGATTTCTCTTTTATTAAGCATTTAAGTGAAACTTAATGGATATATCTGATTGAGCAAAGTACAATGCATCATACATTATGTATTTTATAAGCTTTCGTTTATATTTTGCCTAGTGACTACTCATTGGAACGGTACATTGTTGTGAAGTTGTGATCTATGTAAAATTAGCTTTTTCGAAAGCATAACTTTCAGTGGATTTTTTTTTGGCAGAGTTTGAGAGACACCCCGATAATCGTAATTAATTATTATTGTTAAATTACGTTTTTTTTTAAATAAGTAAATTTTTACCGAGCTAGTGGCTAAATGTTATACAATTTAATGAATGTTTAAAAATTATTCATATTCAACTGAACAGAACAATCCAGAGAAAAACCTATAGCAAAATTAGAAATTTCTCTCTGAATATTGATCCTAGTCAATAAATGTAATGTTATTTTCCTTTAGACATTCTATTAGCCTAGTTTTTATATTGGTTTAGATCACTCGGCTACCCAGGTCTCTGCAAATCGAATCTCTTTTGTTCTTTCTGTTATATAATATCTGTCTATGGATTTCGTAGTATCACAGATAATATAAAATTAATTAAGTAATTATTATAGATACATAACGATTACGTGTAATCTGTGCTATATTATTGTCACTTTGTTTTAATATTATTTTCAATGTGTAAATCGATATTATTATAATAGTTGATAGAAATTGGAAAACTTATACTGGATTTGTTCTGCGATTATGGCAAGATTTTCTTGAATTTTCTTTATGGTATTTTATTATACTACTTTACAAAATTAAGTTACAAATAAATTGTCAATGAGTGTCGTTTAAACGCCACGTGCTGATCGTCGCTTGTCAACCGTTCGTGTCTAAACAGCCTTATCCCCTGACTCATTGACCGCCATAAGTGAAAGTGTGTGATGTCACTGCGTTCTAGCGTACCTACTAATCTGCGAATCTTGGATGTCGTTAGATAAGCGAAATGGTTTAGAAACTAAGTAGGTCGTTCGGCTCCTTGTTGTTATTAGCTTAGGCGGGCGATACACGATCTCAAATATAGAGTCCTTTCTTTGTAATTCAGTTCTTTAGTTGCAAGGACCTTATTGGTTTCATTCTAATTATTGAGGAAGGACGCACATCTTTCCATTAACATTTGGCCAGCGTTGTGGGTAATGGCCCAAACTTCCATAGGGGACCCGAAAATAGAGCCTGTTTGTTAGGATTAGTTATTATTATCTATTGTTATGATTCTGCAAGATTCAAAGTGCAATATTTCAAATACGAATTTGAAAAATGTTGTATCAATTCAAATTAGATTACTACTACAAAGTACAAACTTACATTGTTTAAGAATTGTGACTTTAATCAATATGTATAAATAAGTGACATGATTTTTTGTATAAAAACTGTTTAAGAATTTGCAGTTTGTGTATTGATAGTAGAGACTAGAGAGAGTATTATAATGTATAAATAAAGTCCTCATTACTCTGTGTAGAACGGAGTAAAATCGATAAGTGATACGAAATGCATCTGCATACTTTATTACACTCAGTTATGAAACATCAATTACGTAAAATATTCTTGGGATTTACACGTCATGGTATACATATTATGTAGTACATCGAATAACTTTTAGTGCTTTTTAATTCCTGGAAAATTTAAAGTTAGTTATGAAAATAACGGAAGATTATTGAAAATTGCTTCAAAAATAAAATTAATGTCAATTTAGTTTTCGCATTGAAAACTAAATTAACATTTATTTTATAATCAGCTAAAATTTTATTCAATTTAAAAATAAAAAAAAGTTTTTCAGTCATTGGATTAGAATAATATGGGATGGGAAATGGGATGGACCTAAGGATGGACGTCGCGTCGTCTTGTCACTAAAATCCTTAAATAAATAGAGTAAAAAAATATCATTTATAAATTTAATTTATTGGTCTTTATAGATCATTAATATAACATTTAATCGGTCACAAAGATTGACTACAGGATAAGAATTAATTCTTCCATTTACAAAATTTGGACGTCAAAATAAACATAACTCAATGGTTAAATCACAAGAATGCTCTTACACAATATATTTCAGGAACTTACTCGGTATTGTGTTTATGTTAATCGAATCTTACATAACTGAGACAATGTTAACGGATGTGGCATAACTTTTCTTCAATCCGGTTCAATATAATGACACAGTCATTTTAGTGCGTATAAGAGTAACCTTAGAATTATTATAAGAAAGTGCACTAAAAGTTTGCTTATTACCTATTTAATTTTTACAATTTGAAATTGATTTCCACAGTTATTGTGAAATGTAGAGCTAGAGCTTCTCAAGTAAATGTAATTATTGTGATGATTAAACATTTATTTAAGTAGAAATCTGTTATTTATAAATTGACATGAAGTTTTTTTATAAGATAAGAATTTTATTGTTCTAAATTATCGCTTGGTTTTGAGATCAAAACATTAACATTATATAAAATCTTAATCTAATGATAACGTACATATTTACATAATATTTTATACATGTTAAAAATAAGCATAAAATAATACCATTACAGAAGGTTCAATAACACCGCGTAAGTGAACCAAAAATTACGAACACGAAAGTCACACTTAAATTATGAATATGCAAAGAAAATAAATAAACTCCCTGTACCGTACGCTGCAATAATTTCGAAACACCAAATTCTCACCAGGTGATTTTAAACCGGCTTGATCATTTCTTTTGTTCCCTTTTCGAGTCAACGAACCTGGCCTAAATTTTAAGCTTAATTTGAGGAATCGAGTAACTTTACGAAGGCTTCAGTAATGAAGACTGCATTACTTTTGCACAGTTAGTTGATAATAAACTACGTAATCCATATTGGTATTTGGTACTGTATTTTCGCTAATTGGAATCATAAGGTTTTGATAAAACGGGACTCTGAAGGCAAAAAATGCCCTTAATTATGCCCGGCGAGAAACATATTGTAATACAACTTCTTCTAGATAAATTCATCTGCTGTTTTTATATTTCATACAGGATTTGTTTATGAAGGAAATTATAGGGTATTAACATGGACGTATAAAAAAAGACGGACGCCGTATTACGAACAAACAACGTGAAGCCACCATAGTAAGCTAGCGATCGTGTAAAGACAATAAACACGCACACACTCTCACCATAGTAAGCTAGTCGGCCGCCATTACGTCGTGAACTACCGACTGATTAACTGCGTCACTGTTTCACAAAAAATATTTAAAATGCCGTCTTGCGTGGTTAAATGGTGTCGCAACAGTACAATTTTAAATAACAAAACACAAGGGATTACATTCCACAGGGAAGCAAGTTATTTCTTTTATGTTTTAATGACAAAATTATTACGGCAAAATTTATAGAAAAAAATACAGCCGCCATTGTCATCAGGACAGCAGCTGTTGCCATGGCAACATGGCACACACACATGGATGTTTCGCCGCCATTACTAGGCTTCACTCAATGTTTAGGCGATATACCGTCCGTCTTTTTTTATACGTCCATGGGTATTAAATATTAATTAACAAAATTGACCATTGTAGTTTGTGTAATTATTTTATTGACAGTTTTAGAAATACACATCGTAAGCAATGTAGAGGTAGGTCACAATGTTGTCATTGGGGTTTTACGTGATTTTCTTTAGTATACGGGTGATATAGTGAAATTAATTACGAAATAATAAATGACAATTATTACTGGATTTTCTTCTACTCTTATGAAAGAATGAACAGAGAAAGGAGCTTTGCTTTTTCAATTTTAATAAACCGCGAAAAGTGTAGAAACAAGGTTGTTAAAACTTTTCTTCGTTCAAACAATAATACTTTTGAATATGTTACTCAATCTATTGATTAAAGGATATACAGGAAATTAAGTACACTGGCGTAGATCAGAAAATATTTGTTCGTTCTGAAATCCTGCATTGTCTTTAAATCTAATAATACATTTGTCAAATTATAAGATGCATATTAAACACAATAATAATTATCGATGAATTATTTATGAGAACGCATCTCAAATTGTTGATCAATAAATCTAATAGCTCGCCTTTAATTGTTATACACGACATAATCGAACCGGTCAGTGACTCACTTTCAGGGTTGCCAATGTAGAATTATTTTTTTAGGAATTACATATATTTATTTTTATGCTATTTACTGTATACAAAGGTTAAGGACAGTAAGCTCTTTTTAGAATTTATGAATATCTTATAAGTAAAAAAATCTGCACGATGTACCTATACAAGAATAACATGTGTTTGAGGCAATTAAAAATTAAAAACATTTAATTTGTGTTTTCTTTGGAAATTTTAAACTTATGATTTTTTTAAGAAAGGTCACATTCTATGTTGAAATATAAATGTTGAATTTTTATAATACCAAAGTATCTGGTTACTAAAACGACGTTTTATTAGGTATCAGAATTTAAGAAAAGTAATGTTCGAGAACCCTGTTTGACTAGCCAATTTGCTACTAAATCTTGCAAGTGACATAATGTGTTGAGTCGATCACGCGAGGTAAGTTACGTTTTGCGGGTCAGCGTTTGGATGGGTTTTATTTATTGCCTATTAATTTTATAGTCTATAGATATTTTATTGCATTATTTATTTTTATTAGTATATATATTAGTATACATTACCTATGGGTAATGAATATTTTAATGAATACTATATTTCAATATCATACTGTCTTAAATGTATGAAGGTTTTTTCATTTTTGAATTCAAAAATTTGGTTTTAATTATGTATAAGTAGGTGGGTACCTAGTACCTACCTAGTCAATAATCATTACTTAAAAAGTTTTTTCTTAGAATTTAATTCTGTATAGTTCTTTTGTCGAGGTTTGAATTTTTTCTGTTAAATATATCTTAGTTATATTTTAGTTTTAGTCAGTACCGCATTGGGTTAATCCTGTAAATGTAATTGATATGTGTGTGAATAAATAAATAAATAAAAATAAAATAAATAAATAAATAAATAAATATCGTGACAATATAAATACTTTGGCCTAGTCATCAATCCTAAAAAGTCTTGTGTAGAAATTTTCTATAATAGAATTAGTTACATAAAAACTGGAGCTCTCACTAAATTAGGCTTTCTTCTTATTTGGCAACGAATTTGGACGAAAAGTAGGTGTAACTTTCACTGCAGTGTTTAATTACAAAAATGGCCAAATGGACAATGAGCCAAGTTATTTCGTAACGAAGGAAAGTTATACCTATCTATGGACCTATTTAGTAAAACTACTTTTTTAACTAACTTAACCAACTTTAAGAAAAGAGGAAGTTCTAAGTTTCTTTGAATAGATATTTATTTATTCAAAGAAAGAAGAATGAAGAATTACGTGTTCTAAATTTTTTCGGTAGTTGATGTTAACAAAGTAAGGGCATGTAATGTTAAGAAGAAAAAAATACAAAATATTTCCTACTACTTAATTTAAAAATAGACAATCTTATATGATGTAGCGCTATTGGGTTTCTTATTAATAATACAAACAAGAAATTCGTATGTTTATCACGCAATTACAGAATATTTTTAGACGCTTAATTGGCACACTTTTTTGTTACTTAACTGTTAAAATAAAATGATAGACATAAATATTTTTCAGTTCAGGTGAAGTCAAAGCAATCTATTGTGTTCTTTATAAGGTAGTTAAAAGGCATAAAAGGTTAAAAAAAAAATTATCAAAGAGAAGACTTTGTAGCGGTATGTTATCTTAACTTCTGCTATGAACATACGTAAAGACAATTTTAAAATTATCTAGAGATTTTTATATTGTTTTGTTTTAATATGTGGGTTCTTATAATAAGACGTAAAAAATGCACTAAAACCACTATGCAATACATACAACAGGTTTTTTATAATACAGAAAATAAATTAATAATACCAAATATTAAACCATCAATATGTTATTCAAAGCTATAATATTACTTGAATAATTTACGTATTTTATCATAAGATATTATAATTATAATTACATAAGTAATGAAATTATGCATAAGTATTATGTATGCAGTATATGCTCATCCAAAATTGCGGAGATTTAAATTATGCTTGATCATAAAAAGTTCTTAAGTTTACTCAAGTTTTATTTGCACGCTTGTTTGCGTGCCTTGTTTTCTTTGGAGTTAAAAATTTCCTCGTACTTGGTCTGTGACAAAAATATTTTTCATTTTAAGGTTTCTGGTAACATAAAAGTAATTTAGGAATTCATGTTTACGTATACCATAAATTACAGATGCGACAAAATCAACTTACCAAAAACAATAAAAAAAATTATATCTATGGCACGGCACTTCCCTAAACGCACAATGTCCGCCATAACGTCTGATCTAATGTTTACGTCACTACACTTTCACTACGAACGTTTGTAACATCGTATAATCACTTATGAAACGGGGGCTCTGCACTCACAGCCAAGTTCAACGCCACGACCAGAAGAAATATTAAAAAAAAAGTTATGTCAAAAATGCACCGTGTGGTTTTGGAGGGAATGTTGAAATGTCAGATGGAATTTTTTTGAATTTGAAAAAAACGTGTTTCGCGCTCACTTTCATGGCGCGTTATGCGGCGCGCGCGTTTTGGTTCTTGCTTTTACTTTCAAACAATCAGAGGGGAGCGCATCAAATCTTTGATGGTGATGATATTCAGATTTAAAAGGGCCATTTCTATGATTCATTGCATCGTGGTTTGGACCATCCGTAAGTGCATAATACGTCCCAGATTGGGAGTCTGCGTTATGAAATACGATAACACGAATTCACATCCTTGGTACAGGCTGGTAAAGAATCAAATTGTTTTGTTAAAATGTTTGTCTCATGGAAATTTAAATTGGTTCACTTATCGTTATGTTCCGCCAGTAGGCCAAGCATTATTAGTTAGGTACTCACTCAGCTCTACATAATTATCTATTGGTGAATGTCATCATAATTTTCCAAAATAATAGAAAATAAGCTATTGCAAGTTTGATGAATCTCCACGGAAGACTCTCTCTTAACGGCTTAAGCCTTGCAAATATCTACATCTACTCCAAAAAGTTAACATATTCCATTCATTAGTTCAACTGGTAAATTGAATTGGTAAAATGAATTATTTATTCATGTATGGATACGCCCGTGCCAAACCATTCATGGGAATCAATTCATCCATATAAGGCAAATGCTCTTTCATTCTACAACTGTTTTAAATGAACGGATACTATTCATAAAAGACAGATAACATTACTATTCTAGAACTTCAAGCTTACTAGCGCCATCTAATTCAAATTCAAATAAAGCGTATACACATGTATCAAACATATAACTGCTAAAAATGATTTTCTCTACTCTATTATATTGTCTAGTAGTAGATGAATTTGATATTTTTGGTTTTATGGCATTCAAATGCTTTATAAACAACTGCTAAAAATGATATGCACATACATCGATAAATACACAGTTTGTTAAATATAAATTTCTCTACTATTTTATATATAATAAAAGTCGAACCCACAACCTTTTTTTTATAGTGGGGAAATCTTCTAAAGATACCCACGGCCCCCGGGGAAGGAGCCGTGGGTTATGTCGGATTCTTACCGACTAAAACCCCACTGTGTTCCGTCGAGCCGCTTTATTGATGGGGCCGCGGGTATTTGTTAGAATTCTTCCGAACCCACAACCTAAGCTACCGCATTCATAATACAATCCGTAACCACCATGCTAATCATGTCTGTTCCTTCTTTCTTTAACTCTAAAATTACTGAACAGATTGCAATTAAGTACGAATTTTTAAAAATACCTTCTAGAAGGAAGCTTATCTTTTCTTATTTTGCAATTAATTCTTCTTAAAACCAAAGGAAAATATCAAAATATAAACATGACAATATTTACGCGTAAAACCCACATCTCGCAACTCTACCATTTGTGGAACTGTTGCAAAACATAAGGTCCGGCATGATGACACTGAAGTTTCTATTTTGTTTTTATTATCTGCCTAACTAACTCTTTCTTAATTTCAATATATGGAATGTTTTTAATGGCGTTCTGTTGCTTCACTTGCATTCAATAGAAATATACATAATTATAAATTAATATATCGATTCTACGTTGTACAAGTATTATTTTCGTAACAAAAAAAAAACAGATATTATCCGAGATTCCATCTGTCTATATAGACAAATTCCATCCATTCCATCCATTCCATCTGTCTATATTTAGTAAAATTCATTTATTAAGGGACGTTTTAGACCCGACAACTTCTTAAAAAAATATTTATGTATTTTATAATATTACTATGATAATATAGGGTTGGATACGAAGCTTAACTAACCTCTATCTTTCTGCTATCAGTTTTCCTTACATAGGCACCTAAATAGCTAATTGTTAAATACAGTATAGATACTAACTACACATCTATGATAAACATAATACTGTTTTTATAGTGCTTTATCTACCATCTATATTCTAGTTAGAGGACAGAAATGACGTATATTGCCCTCACAACCCTTTAGTTTGGCAATATTGCCGAATTGCACCTTCTACGTGGTTACGATTCGACTAAAACTAAGATCCAAAAATAAAAACACAACATGCATATTTGAAAATCTTGTGTGAAATATACATTAAAGGATGGTCTTAAAATGAAAATTTTACCTATCCTAAGTATATAATATATGGAAATTTTAGCACATTAAGATTTCAACCATGACTGTCAAACTCTTCATCCAATAAAAGGCTTATATTGACCTAAATTCCTTTATGCACACAATATAGGAAGGGAAGACGATTGATAGTCGATAACACCCATCCTGTCTTTTGTACCAACTTTATTGAAGTGCCTTTTCACCTGCCTTTTCTGGGTGATCTGGGTCATACTTTACATAAATGGAAAAATATTAGTATTATAGAGGCTTCAGCTGAGCTTTATCGCTTAAAGTCGCTTTACTCTCCTATGCTTTTGACTCCAATCATATATAGATTTCTGGATAAGCTATCATTAGAATCGATGTTATAAACTGTAGGTTCAAGTATCAAATTATTTGATACTAAAATTTGATATAAAATAAAAAAAATAAAAATATTATAAGCCTGAAGAGTTTGTTTGTTTGTTTGAACACGCAATCTCAAGAACTACTGGTCTGATTTAAAAAATTCTTTCAGTGTTGAATAGCCCATCTATCGAGGAAGGCTATAGGCTATATATCATCATACTAAGACCAACAGAAGCGGAGCCACGCGGGTGAAACTGCGGAGCGTAGCTAGTCTGTTATAAAAATAAGTGATATCTATTACCTTCCCTATTTCTAAATCTTTGTACAAAAACATCATACATAATTTAAAATCAGGTAAGATGTGTGTTTTATCTTTTGGTTCAAATTGATGTGGTACATTTGTGTGATAAAAATGTTCTGCAATTTATATGTGCGCGCCTCCCATATTATTCAAAGCAAACGTCGTTTAACGCAAGATATATATTATTATTATGTAGGCGTGAATATTTTAGTATTCTGCGTTTAACGTTTATACTAAAGGAAATTACCAAGTGCTGACTGCTGTTTCATTTTGATTAAAAATAGCTATATTTTCATACCACATTTTTAATAATATATGTTTTTGGTAATTATGTATAAGTCACATGTTCAGAACAAATTTTAGAATTTGTATACCAGAGTTAAGTATGTACTTGTTAGTTTTTAAAGACTACATGGTGTTGCAGTTAGTAATCAGATACCTATTTCAGGCTAACTTTTATTACACAAGGTGGTGTATTTATTAATAAAAATGTTATTTGAAAGGTCTTTGCATAACACTTGGAGATGTAAGCACGTAGCATATATTCGTTGTTGAGTAATAAACAATAATCTAACTCCAACGGAAATCTGAAACCAACAAACTCATATTTACTAAAGTACCTACATTAATAAAATAAAATAAATGAAAAAGCCTTTTTATTTCCTTAATTAAATACATAAGTATATAGTTTTACATAGTTTTACATTTATAATGTTCAAGTAGATTATTCTAAGTTAAACAGTAAATACCTACATAGTTTTTTATATTATTTGTTCAAGTAAATTATTCTAAGTTAAACAGTAAATACCTACCACTAGTAGTAGTACTACCTACCTAAAGTACCTACATTACTTGTAAAATAATATTTCTAACATCGCGTTTCATTACAGAGGACGAGGAAACCTAATTAAGGTCCTCTTAGAGAGTACATCCGCTTTGATACAGCTCCGAGTGCAGAGTAATTGAGTTATTTATGTTTCCAGTACCTAGTGCTCCTATGAACATTATATGTAAACAACCTTGTTACAGGGAGACATAATTGAATGTGATTTTAAATTGACGTAGGTTCGTAATATTATGATAGTAAGGCTTGGTTTAAATATAAATCGATATTAGTACGATGTTAGTATTTATTTGATTCTGAAATGAAGTATTCCTTATTATTACAAAACAAATCCTATCCAAAAGTCACCTGGCAGAGATCGCTTAAAAGCGATAAGGCCGCCTATTTAACATGGTATACGTAATATGTTAACTTTTTCTTTTCTTCTTCTGTATGTATTGTGTGTGTTAAATATAGAATTTTGCATTGTATTGTATCGTATTGTATTACGTTAGTTTATTTTTTGACAGGCAGGCAAATATTTCAAACCTAAAAGAGTTTATCCCGATTAAACCAGGACATAAATTAAAATTAAAGCGAATGGGTAGCTTCTTTTAAAAAAGCACCCTCAATACAATACTGTAATATCTGACATTTCAGGTAAAAAGGTTTTATTCAAGTTTGAAATAGAGTTCATATTTCCTGCATTCAGTCACGCATTTGTTCAATAACTCGTGAACTATTTGCCCTTTTCGACAAAAAGAGCTTTCTATTGAAGTTTAAAAAGAAATTTCTATCAAGTTACATTCAAGTTCGATGTTCGCAATCACAACTGGGGCGCTTATGGCTTCTGGAAGTGGTTGAATTTATAAACGAGAAGCGATGTTTTTTGGTTGATTTTAATTATATTTACTTGACCTTAAAAGGATGGATATCTTGTTCTTTCTTTGATAATATTTTAATTATAGAAAATATTTGTTTAATGCCACTTTTCTTTTATCTCGTATTTTACGACAGGAGCGCCGCTAGCTATGAGTTTTAAGTAATAATAGAAATATGTGTAGCACAGTAAAATGTAATAAATAAAATAAATAAATAAATTTAAATTTCAACTCAATTAACAGGAGCGTATGTTGGACAGAGCTAGTCGTCCGCTAAACGGATGAATAAAATAAATTAGTCGTCCGATTACCGGATGAATAAAATAATTTAATCGTCCGATAACATCTATTTATCTATATAGTTAGGTTATCGGGGTTTCTTTAGAGAACTGCCGCACGTATTATAGGTTTTTTGTGGGGGGAGGAGAGGGGGGAGGAGGGCACACGTAGGTATTTGATTTTTTCTTTGCGCGTCGACGGAGCCCCGCTTCGCGGGGCTCCTATTTCTGTGTAGTTTTTTTTTTAAGAAACCTAACCAAACCTAACCTAACGGCTAACCTAACCTAAACTTGATTTTTAAAGTGAAACTTTTATTACATCGTCTCAAACTTTTTGGTCTGTGTAGCGCATGTCGCGTGTATCGCGGCTGCCGAGTAGGTATACCTACTCGGCAGCAGACCGACACGCGACATGCGCTACACAAAGCAGTGTTCGGAACCGTTCGAACAGTTTCACTTTTACCGTGGTTTCATAAAACCACACAACATTTTTTTTTTCGCGCGTCGACGGAGCCCTATTTCTGTATAGTTTTTTTTTTAAGAAACCTAACCTAACCTAACCTAACGGCTAACCTAACCTAAACTTGATTTTTTTTTGCGCGTCGACGGAGCCCCGCTTCGCGGGGCTCCTATTTCTGTGTAGTTTTTTTTTTAAGAAACCTAACCTAACCTAACGGCTAACCTAACCTAAACTTGATTTTTTTTGCGCGTCGACGGAGCCCCGCTTCGCGGGGTTCCTATTTCTGTGTAGTTTTTTTAAGAAACCTAACCTAACCTAACCTAAAGGCTAACCTAACCTAAACCTAACCTAACGAATTGAGGGCGAATATCTCGGCCATTTTTTATTTTAGAGAAAAGTTGTTCCTATAAAACATGCTTATATTAGCGTATTCTTTACGATAAAACAATAATAAAAAGGGGTTATAATGACACCAACTCCATCAAAAATTTTCTAAGTTCTGCGCCCCCTTTGCTTTAGTCCAACCCAACTAGCTTTAGTGTTAAAAGGTTATCTAGTAATCCGAATAATCGGTCGATTAAATTATTTTATTCATCCGGTAATCGGACGATTAAATTATTTTATTCATCCGGTAATCGGACGACTAATTTATTTTATTCATCCGTTTAGCGGACGACTAGACACTTCGATACATGAAACTTGACTTATTTCACCTAATTTTATTTTTTTACTGACAACTGGCAACAACTAATCTATCTAGACTGTGATCTAGACTCTACTAACATAAATCATTTTATATGACAACATTTCCGCTCCCGCCTAAGCTCTACACTTGGGCCACGAAGTCTATTTCCTCGCTTCGACTCGTGTCAAACTTGTCACAAGCGACTGCCCTCGTTTCTCGTGGCTCCACGCGATTCGTTACCACACGATGGGTTTTCCTTGTACTAAAATTGATTTTTAATTGTAGGCTAGGCTTATTAATTTATGAATGCTCTTTGTATTTACTTTATGTTTACTTTTAGTTACCTATATTATTGTGACATAAAATGGATACTACTGAAATATGTGTGGATATGTTTGTGAATAAAAAATGGAAAGCAAAAGTATAAGCGATATTAGGATAACACTAACATGATATCAAAATTTTCATTTTTTTATACGAAGTCTTAAGGATTGAAAGAATATTATAACAATTAACAATAGCATACTTATAAAAATGATCACCATTTTCATGTATGCAAATTATTGCAGTTGATATAGACCAGGGGTCACCAAATGGCGGACCGCGGTCCGCATCCGGACCGCCAACCCATTTTGTGCGGACCGCAATAACACAGCAACTTGCACTACAGAGCACGAAATTTAATAAAAATGTATCTCCCGCACTATCTTTGTTAACGTCAATTCGACAAATTTCGACAAACATGCAAGTTCGCGGATTGTTAACGGTTTATCATCGGGTTTCCTGTGAAGAGTTCTGGATAAAATTTGTGTGTGGTAATAATTATCCAGAACTAAAAAAAATAGCTATGAAACTTCTTACTTTGTTTGGGTCAACATATATTTGTGAAGCAGCATTTTCAAAGATGAATTTCATTAAGAATAAATTTCGATCTCAACTTACTAATGAACATCTCCAGGATTTAATGACAATAGCGTGCACCAATTATACTCCAAACTTCAGACAGATAGTCCACAACAGAAAAAAATCATTTTTCCCATTGAAAAGTAAAAAATTTTCTTTGTTATTTCCGGAACTAAGTTTCTTTAATAAATTTATTTTCTATAAAATGTGCGGACCGCGATGGTCATTTCATTTCTTAAAACGGACCCCGAGCATAACTAATTGGTGACCCCTGATATAGACCATAGACTATACATAAATTATAATTAATTTATTATTATTAAATTGACTGTTAATTCGAAAAATAAAATAAGAATATGTAGCTTGCTCACCCTTCTGAGGAAAATTTTTCAATTAGTGAAAAAAGAAAAGTTTATTAAGTACGTTTGAAGTTTAACGTTCCGTGAAGATATTGAAGAAATGAAATCTTATTTTTCTTTATTGCTATTGAAAAATAAGCTATTATTATTTATAATTAGGTGAAAATAACAAGAAATTTCCCTTTATTTTTTACTTATATTTAATTAATGTAAAATTTTACGACTTTTTTTAATTGATATAATTATACTAGCTGTGCTCCGCGGTTTTACCCGCAGTGCTCCGCTCCTGTTGGTTTTAGCATGATAATATAAATTAGCTATTTAATACCGAAATAATTTTTCAAATCGGACCAATAGTTCCCGAGATGAGCGCGTTCAAACAAACAAACTCTTCAGCTTTATAATATTATAGTATAGATTCAGCCATTATAATATGGTTTAATTGATTTAATTGATGACCTACATGAACTTCAGCAGTAACTTCCCATGTTCCTTTTCCCGCTTTTACAAAAAAAAAGACGTGTGGCACTCGGGGACTGCCGCGGTAAAGCTATTGCATAGCATGCCTTCAAGCCACACCTCCGCGCCCGTCCGAGTGGGGTGCGTGAGGTTTTTTCGTTACGGAATTTCTAGATTCGGTCCCCGCGCTCAAGGCCCACGATAGAAGCTATGCAATAGCTTAAAAAGAAAAAAACCTAAATCTCCCGGGACATGAATATAAAATAATGTTAAATAATTATGCAAACCTGAAATAGCTATGTAAATAGATAAAACAGGGAATAACAAATGGGAACAAGTTTTGATTGAATAAAGCGCGACTTGATTCAATCACGACTTCGTTCAACTTCAGACATTTTAAAATTACTTTCGAGATATATTTGATGTTATATATTGCTAGGGTCGGATATGATGGAAGGTTGCTTATTACCCCGATACGTATTATGATTTTTCTCATATGTACCTACTTTATCTTATTAAAATCTCTTGTTACGATGTTAGTTATATGGTATACTAGCTTTCCGCCCGCGGCTTCGCCCGCTTTGTCTAAAACATAATAAATTATATACTAAAACCTTCCTCTTGAATCACTTTATCTATTAAAAAAAACCGCATCAAAATCGTAGTAGTTATACATAGGGACATAGGGACAGAGAAAGCGACTTTGTTTTATACTATGTAGTGATCAGTTATGACGAATATTTATTGAAATAATCTATTGAATATTGATGATAATTATATCTACAGTATGTTTAAGAACGATTAAAGGTATAAGATTAATTAAAGTTACAGTGTGTTCCAAATTATAAATACGAAGTTCCTTACTTCGTATAATATAATGCAATTATAGGTACTCAGACACCATACTCACACAAATTGAATTAAATGTAAATAACTAAATAGTGGGTACCACATGGCAAGGACCAGCTTTAAAATAAAAAAAAAACAATTATCAAATTCGGTTCACCCAGTCGAAAGCTCTGAGGTAACAAATCCAAAAAAATATAGTCCATTTGAACCAACCTTCTCCTTTTTTTAAGTCGGTTAACACAGACAATATTTTCCATCGTTTCAAAACTAGAGGTTATCTATACTTATAATAAATCTGTAGAGAGGCCAATTCTGTACATGAAATATATTTAAAAAAAAACTATGAAGGGGTGATAAGGGATCGCTACTGATGCCAAAAATGCAATCAGTAAAATTTTTGTCTGTCTGTCTGTCTGTCTGTCTGTCTGTCTGTATATTCGTTATAAAAACAAAAACTACACGACGGATTTTAACCAAATTTGGCACAATTATTCTTCATACTCCTGGGCAGGTTATAGTAAAAGAATCATGTAAATCGGTGTAGAAACACCAAAGTTATACATGAAATACGCTATAAGTCATCGCGCGTGAATACAGAATCATGCAGCCATAAGGATTATTTTTGTGTATCAGTTGCCGCGTTCGACGCGCTTCGCGGCGGGAGCTATAAAAAGGCGGCGGGTCTGCACCCGTTTCGCGTTGTCATGGCATCACGTGTGAACGGCTGAACCGATTTCGATAATTCTTTTCTATTATATTCCTTGAAGTACGAGGATGGTTTTTATGTAGAGAAAACGTAAATATGTACCACGGGCGAAGCCGGGGCGGACCGCTAGTGAAAAATAAATATACTTTATCGAATAACGAGGTAGAGTTCTGATGAGAAACGGAAGTAATCCTTGTAAGTGCTTTTCAGTATAAAAATTTCTTTATTTTCTTTGTATTTATTGCGTCTGTACTTATACAAAGACGTCTCGAATCTTCTAGAAATAAAAAGAACAAAGGGCCTATCATCGTTTACCAGGAACTCTTAAAGTGTTTGTTAAAAAGCTTTACCAGTTTTCGCAGAAAATCAAAGACACGTGTTTCATGTATTTACATAAAATAGCCAAGGTTTGATAATATAATAACTATATGAGAACTGAGAAGTAATATCATCACTACGTAGTATAAAACTACGCAACCGAACAACAGATTTTGATGCGGTTATGTTTAATAGAGATTACCTTACCAAGCTTCGACTCTACCCTAGTAGTCGTTTCTTATACCTCGTTTAACCTAAATGAAAAATTATCAATAATACATGATTTTTAAACTACCTTAACACATATAACCTAATTAAAAATATTTACTTAGTATTCGTAAAAAAGATACTCGCTTGACTTGGTAACATTTTTGTAAAAAATAACACCTGCTCTTAGCTTAAATAAAGAATCAATGAATAACAGACAATCGTTTATTTTCACAAATTGATATAATTCCCGAGCACCCAATTTATCTATTTCAAGCCAGCCCTACACTAGTAGTGTCGCGTGACCTCGCTCACATGAATTGACGCAGCCTTCGCTGAAACCTATTTTCACTGCATCAAGAATACGTTTGGCCTAGAAATTTATTTCTTTATTTAAGTACACAGAGGGTTTTGTGACGGATTGCCTGCACTTTTGTTTTCAGTGTACGATTTGTGAGACAAATTGGAAACAAATCTGTGTTGTTTGTATATAAACAGACAGAGGTATAGTTATTGGTAATATAGGGACATTTTCCTCTGATAAAATAAATAATATAGGTAAGAGAAAAGAAAATTAAATTGATATATCAATTTATTATTATTTATTAAGCTTACTTTATGATGCTGGTAAACAAACCTTTAAATTAAAACTTATAGCCATTCCAGCACAGATTATTATTTTATATGTACCAGGCATTTTATCGATTGTGAAGTTAAACAGAGGAAATTAACATGTCCAAGTATCAAGTAATGTAGTTATAAGCGACCGTTGCCAATCCGCAATTGGCACCGCACTTGTAACTTGCTCATTGTTTAAAATATCTTTATCTTACTAATAATAAAATTATTTCTGACTCTATTAGTTCTGACTCCTGACATACAGGTTTTTACCTAGTTTGGGAGTCAGAGACTTCAATATTTCTAAATGTTAAATCTTTTGTCAATAAAGAATTTTTATTTATTTTTATTATTTATTATAAAGCTGAAGAGTTTGTTTGTTTGAACGCGTTAATCTCAGGAACTACTGGTGAAAAATTCTCGATGTTAGCCCATTTATCGAGGTTTATAAATGTTAATGAACTTAGCAGATCATTTTTAGCAGATCAAAAAAAAAATGTGAGTTCTTATCGCGTGCAGTTGAGTTCTACAGTTCCTGATACTTTTTAGAAATAGTTCTGGCGTTTTTACCTTAAAACACGACATTTGAAAAAATGATCTGCCAACTTCCCGTAGCAGATCATTTTTAGCAGATCAAAAAAAATGTGAGTTCTTATCGCGTGCAGTTGAGTTCTACAGTTCCTGATACTTTTTAGATATACTCGCGTAAAATGTAACACTAGAAAATTTATTTATGTCATATTTCATCACGCCGTAGCACCATGCCGTAGCATCATGCCGTAGCATCACGCCGTAGCATCACGCCGTAGTATAATGCCGTAGCATCATGCCGTAGCTTCATGCCGTAGCATCGCGTCGTAGCATTACGCCGTAGCATCACGCCGTAGCATCATGCCGTAGCATTATGCCGTAGCATCATGCCGTAGCATCACGCCGTAGCATCATGCCGTAGCATCACACCGTAGCATCACACCGTAGGATCACGCCGTAGCATCACGCCGTAACACATGCCGTAGCATTACGCCGTAGCATCACGCTGTAGCATCACAGCGTAGCATCACGCCGTAGCATCACGCCGTAACACATGCCGTAGCATTACGCCGTAGCATCACGCCGTAGCATCACAGCGTAGCATCACGCCGTAGCATCACGTCGTAGCATCACGTCGTAGCATCACGTCGTAGCATTACGTCTTAGCATCACGTGAAGCCGGGTCCAGGTCGGGTTTTTTCAAATGTCGTTTGTTAAGGTAAAAACGCCAGAACTATATCTAAAAAGTATCAGGAACTGTAGAACTCAACTGCACGCGATAAGAACTCACATTTTTTTTTTATCTGCTAAAAATGATCTGCTACGGGAAGTTGGCAGATCATTTTTTCAAATGTCGTTTTTTAAGGTAAAAACGCCAGAACTATTTCTAAAAAGTATCAGGAACTGTAGAACTCAACTGCACGCGATAAGAACTCACATTTTTTTTTATCTGCTAAAAATGATTTGCTAAGTTCACTAACATGGTTTATAATACCTATATCATCAAGCTAACCAACAGAAGCGGAGCACTGCGGATAATACCGCGGGACACAGCTAGGTATTTGATGATTATTTATACAAAAATTACATAATTTTGTTTAATAAAATCACGTGCTGCACTCTACATTTATAGTCAAAAGTATTTTTTTTAATATCTATGTTTTTTTTACTCTTCATGTTTCGAAGCTTAAGTTATCAAATCTATTTCATGTATCGTTTATCGAAGATACTTCCTTCAGTTTAATCAAATTTTAATAAAAATATAATACCAGAGCCATAAGAGCGGTTAAAAGAGATGCCTATAAATAATGCAATAAACATGAATAAAAGAGAAAAATTGCCCTAAGTGGAGGAGTTAATTAAAATTTTAAATACATTTAAGCGTGTCAAAGGTTTGAGAGACAACACAGAGGTCTGGAGAGTTCTCATCATCAGCTGTTATTACCAACTGTGGCTTTAAAAGAACTTTGCAATTTGCATATTATAATTAATTTTATAGGCTTTATCTTCATACTAGGAAAACAACTGTCACCTGTGAACTAATAAGGTCTGCAATATGTTGCTCTTAGTTACAGTTATGATATTTTCACTATCATTTGAATTGATGAATAACAATACATAATATTTATTTTTATTATAACCCGATTTTATTAGGTTGCCGGTTAGACTGTTTCAAAGTAACCTACAATGCGATGATATCTAAGAAGCTTTTTATCATCATGAAATTTCATTTAAGAGTTATGCCATAAAGTAACTTAAATCCATACTAATATTATAAATGCGAAAGTAACTCTGTCTGTCTGTCTGTTACTCAATCACGCCTTAACTACTGAACCAATTTTTATGAAATTCGGTATAGAGATATTTTGATACCTGAGAAAGGACATAGGATAGGTTTTATACCGGAAATCCTACGGGAACGGGTTTTTCTTTGAAAACGCGGGCGAAGCCGCGGGTGGAAATCTAGTGTTCTATAATTTTAATCTAAATATAAAGTAAGTATGTGCCATGTTTTTATGCAATAAATTATTTATTTATTTATTTTTAAATATATATTGCTGACTAGGTACTTTTCGAATAGTAGCATTAGGTATTTAATATTTGCCATAAATTGGATGGATTTGGAACGGAATATTCCAGAACGAAGGGAGTCCTTCCCTTCTGGAATATTCCGTCATCCCAAAATAGGGAAAAAAATATAACATTGGTTGCTCTGATGGAAAATTTTCCTCATAAGGACAGATTCACACTTTCACATATTACCTTCGCTCGTGATATAAGATCTTTTATATTTTTTTAACAATAGATAAAAATAGATCATACGGCGGGTCTCGAGCCCGCGTCTTTTTGCCAAACCGGGACAACGGAAAAAAACACGCGTTTAAATCCTGCCTCCTGATAGTTTCTATTCTTTAAACAAAATCTCATTTATAAAGCATCGAATGCATTATAAAACTAAATATATATCTATCTATACTAATATTATAAAGAGGAAAGGTTTGTAATTATGTATATGTATGGTTTTCACGCATAAACTACTGGACCGATTTTGATGAAATTTGGCACAGACAATCTTTAGACCCTGAGAAAGAACATAGGCTACCTTTTATTGCGAAATATGTACCACGGGCGAAGCCGGGGCGGACCGCTAGTAATATATAAATAAGTTGAAATACATTAAAAAATGGTTGTATCTATCGTACTCATCATGAAATGTATTTTTGCGTGTATATGAAGCTCTCAGACACTTTAGAATATCTTTTAGCAAAAATATTGTATCATCAGTACATTAGCCTTTATATCTCATAAATAAAATCGATGTAAGCATGAATCGAGACAGGTTCGTCCGGGGAAGTGCCACGCCCATAGGAAAGATTCCATGAGCGTGGGAACGAAAATCAATACTAATAAATAATATAAATCTGAAGTTGTTGTTGTGTTGTCTGTTTATTTAAATGGGCCAATCTCAGGAACTAGATACTAAACCAATTACAAATATTTCACCGTTGGATATAGACGTAATTCATGAGATCAATCATTTTTAGTCCTACTAATATTATAAATGGAAAAGTTTGTATTTTTGTTTGTTACTCTTTCACGAAAACCTACTGGATGGATTTGGATGAAACTTTACAGTAATAAAGGTTATAAATCATCTTATCATCATAATAACACATGAGATTTAAAAAATACTACTAGATATTTCCCGTGGGTTCGTCCACGGCTCCACTAACCTTTAATCCTTACTCTGGATGAAATGAAATAAATAAATAAATATTTCAGGACAATTTTCAGACACGGTACGATCTGATCCCATACTAAGCTTTCGCTTGTGGTTTCCACACGGAGGAAACCAGATGGCTGATAAACATACATAATATATAATTTAAATAAATAGATAAGTAACACCCAGACACAGAGCAAACATCTATGTTCATCACACAAATATTTGTCCCGGGTGGGAATCGAACCCACGACCTCTGGCTTGGAAGGCAGGGCCAATACCAACCAAGCCAACCGGTCAGTCAAATCTTAATAAATTGATATTTCCGCTTCGGTGACGTAAATTTGGGAACCCATTTGAATCCAATTATCGTTTGAGCGTTGCGAGGTCGACTGTCTTAGGCAATTTTTCTATTAAGATGATGTCGTTAAAAAGTTGAGCTTGGCTCTTAGTTTATTGCAGGAAAAAATATTACGGGGTATGTTTATTAAAATTATTCTTTGTTTAATATACCTAAGAGATGGATTTTTATAGCATGTGTAATAGAAAAAAATAATTCACAGCCTATACATGATGATGATGATGTAAAAACGATATTCAAATTTTCATTAAACCAGTGGTCAGGCTAGGTTACAACGCGTAGCAACAACATTGCATCCGAATTAATTTCCGGACAGAGCTATATATACGCTATATGTTTGTACCACAGCTCGGGCAAAATTCAATTTGCACCCCTGTCTGCCCCCACAGCCTCTGATCGATATATTTCGTAAATCGACGCCATGCTTGTTTAATTACTGCACACAAATTCATAGTGCAATACACACATGGGATACCTTTGTCGGCCATGATACCTAGTTGTGGAAGCGTGTTGGATAGCTATATGGAACTGTAATATATAACTATTTACATAAATATATATTGAAAAGCTCCGCCCTTCTTTTACAGCATTTTGAAAACGCACACTCACACCTTTTGTGTGTGTGAGCATGGTGTGAGCTCGATTCCCAGAACTGAAAATATAACGGGATAATTGTGTTTTCCTCCTAGCTGGGAGCTTATGTATCATATAAATATAGTTATATCTTTATATGAATATGATATCAATATGAAGTGTATGTTGTGTAGTATGTTTGTTTCAGAACGTAAAAACTTGAAAGGATGATGTCGCTGATGTTGTGTTCTAAAATTTTAAGCATTCATTTGAACTTTAAATGCCTTCATTCGGTTCGACGGTACTAAACAATAAATATAAAATCTCGGTTAAGCAGGACTGAAGGCTGTTTTCTTTATGGTTCTATCCATAAAGAAAACTTTAGACCGACCAATTTCAAACACATCTCCATATATCACACGGAGATAAAAACCTTCAAACTTTCACTTCTCCTTTCTACACTCCCAAACCATTATCTATATATCAAATATGAACAACTTTCTGGGTCAAGACCACGAGCTTTTAGTGCCTGTCATAAAAAGTTCATACGTTGGGAAGATGTCGTAAATAGTGACGTATTATTGACCGCTCTCAGAAGGTCAACTTCTTCTTACTTTTCTGTATTCTGGAATAACTGAAGGCATTATAGCTGCGGAAATGTGATTTGGCAAAGTTTCCTTCACTTGCACTTAAGAAGTTACACCCTAAACACGGTGTAGTGGTAATAAAATATAGAAAGACGGAGACATGGGCAAAGTTATGAATCATAATAAATGATACGGATTTGTTGTCACAAAGCAAATGACTACATAGTATAAAACAAAGTCGCTTTCTCTGACCCTATGTACCTTTGTATGCTTAAATATTAAAAACTACGCAACGGATTTTGATGCGGTTTTTTTTTAATAGATAGAGTGATTCAGAGGAAGGTTTTAGTATATAATTTAAATTTATTAAGTTTTATACAAAGCGAGCAAAGCCGCGGACGGGAAGCTAGTGAAAGATAAACAAAAAATGGCAAATGATGTGGATCTGAAAATAAGCCCAGCCATGTTTCTGATTGATTCTCTTCCTATTTCCGATATTTGGAATTCTTTTGAATATTATTTTGCGTTGGTAATTTTATATTAGTGCATCGATAGGTTCAAATAAAATATATACTCTGGATAAATGTACTGGTTATGAACGTTAAAGCTATTGACTGATTATTTGCTCATTGATATTTATGGCAAACTGTTCCAATTTTCTTTGTTTTAAGATGAGATGGTTGTAACAATACCAAACTATTTAAAATATAACGGCAAATCCGTCTGTCATCTACCCGCCCGTAATAATATTGAATGTTTCCCCACAAAATAAATCTACCAGACGGAGCCGTGGGCAGTTAGTAGTTAATAATATAAATGTGTATCTAAATTTGTAGCAGGTATTTAGATCCTTTATCCACGTGAACGACGTCAAAGGTACAACCTGGATGTCTGTCGATTGGAAATCATAGTTTGGTTTCCATTGCTCAATTTGTTTCGCATTTTGATAATAATTGTTATGGAATATTTAAGATCTTATTGATTTTTCTTATGGAATTTTCCTACTCTCTGCAGATGTAAGGGGCGATTACGCATTAAGAGAGTCTGGAGGCCTTGATATATCGGATGATGATTTGATACACTTCTATGTCCTGCATTCTTTATGTAGATTGCAGTACGAGTTTTCAGTGAGATGTAATTTAATAAATACGATATTGAGCATTCATGAGTTTATACTAAAGGCATGAAAATTTTTGACATTAATACAGTTAAAAATATAAGACTTCATAAGATCTCTTAAAATGGCTCATAGTTAACGACTCATTTTCAAAAACTCAAATTTAAGCCGTTATTTTGAGCACTTCCTATTCACATCACGTCAAGGCTCTATTTATATGCAAAACTAGCTGTCCCCGCGGTTTCACCCGCATTGCTCCGCTCCTGTTGGTCTTAGCGTGATGAAACTATATAGCCTATAGCCTTCCTCGATAAATGGGCTATCTAACACCGAAATAATTTTTCATATTGGCCCAGTAGTTCCCGAGATTAGCGCGTTCAAACAAACAAACAAACTCTTCAGCTTTATAATATTAGTATAGATTACCGTAAATCTAAAAAGCAAAACACAAACGAAATTTGCTAATTGCTTAACAAATTATATTCAAAAAGCAGCAATGTAACGTACACAGTAGGACATGATCGTTCCGCCCGCCCAGCCAACCTCCGCGCGGAGTCTGCGCGGAGCCACAATCGATACAGCCTCCCGGTCCAGTCTGCCCGCGGCCGCACTACCTAGCACGCGTCATTTTATACTTTTTATTATCTGTGCTTTTTTAACACCCTTTATTAGAGATTTTTACTTAGTATCGCTCCGGATATCTCTGGAGATGGCATATTGGTGACGGTAAGTTCATTTTTTTGGATTTTTTTTTGTTCTATTTTTAGTAACTATTGAGTTTTTTGTGTCGTTATCTCTCTATCTATTCTTTTGATTTTAAGCTCTACCTGTTGTAGCGCTCGTTTGTTTCAATAAAAAAAATGTAAGAGCCTAAAAGAAAGAGTTTTCATTTTTTTTTGTAATGGTTTAATCTGTTTTTAGTTAATTTTTTAGTTATTAGCGTACGTTCTTAGAGGAAAAGTTAAAATATAATATAACGGTTAACCTAACAACTTTTTAAAGCTATTATAAATGTAATTATGCAGACAAAGGCGCCCTCTAGTTGTGTAAAATCGAACCGGGCCTCGCCCTAGGAAAATGCAGTTCACGCAAGTGCAGTGGACTGAAATTATATTTAGCACTATTGTTCTATCGATCCTTATCCACAAAAAATAAATAATTAAAACTTATAATAATAATATCAAATAACTGTTGCATACAAACAATGAAAAAAATACAAAAAATATTATATTTTTCCAGAATTTTCGAAATATAGGGAACTATTGCTGTCTCTTTCGCTCATGACGTCATTGCTTCGTCTATTTCGGACTTAGCTCAAATTAGTTTGTACAAAGCTCAATTATTATGACTGGCAATTAATAGGGATGAGTGAAACCAAATTATAGACTAGTTTATTTGCTTTCTTAACCTTGTATTAATTTTGTTTTTTCGCAAATATAATTTCTTCGTAAAACAAATTAATTGGAAAAATAGGTGTACCTACCTACAACAAAGAAAGGGGCTAAAAAATCGCTATATAAAATTATTATTTATATTAGTACCTACATGATATATAGCTATACATTCAGCTATATATTTTCAGGGGGGAAAATCCATACAGGTGCATTTGTGGGGTGGGAACCCCCTCTTTTAGTCCTGGGCGTGTCTAGTGCAACTACCCCCTCCCCTTTCCCCCCATGCGCTTTCGTCGATACAGGATGAAACTCAGTTGTCTAGGCCTGCCAACTGGTGGAAATAGTCCTGTGTCGGGTGTGTGACTTTTTTGTGTGATTGTCCAGGGTGATCTCCGGAACTTAAAATTTTTTTAAGTGTTTTGCGAATTGAGAGGTAAATTATTTTAGAAGATTTTATTGTGTGTTAAGTTAAAGATGGATACTTTGTTCTGGACTTAGGAAGTTAGACCCGGACGCGAATAAATTATAAAGTTTATTAATTAGTAGATAATATTTTTATTTCAATTGATATTTATAATTTTTAATATTTCTTTGCAATTGGCAATGTAGATAATTATAGCGATTTCATAAATAATAAATTAAATAAAGTTTTTTTATGAAGTCAATCCGCTTTGACAATGAGCTTTGGCGACTTTAATTTTTTACAATTTGAATTTGTTCTGATTATACAAGTTTTCTATTACATTCATATTTTATGAAAGTACATACAGTACCTACCTAGTCTTTCATACAACCGCGACATTATTAAATTTTTTGACTAATATTTTTTCAATTTGACCCATTTTTGAGACACTTGTTGAAAGGACTGTAACTTTAATAAAATAAATTTAACTTGGACAAAGACGCTGATGTCAGCTTATGAGTTTGTAATAAAAAAATTTAAAGTAGGGTTGCTACTTCTTTGTTATTTTCTAAAATTAATTTTTCAAATCGTCAATTTAACATTTGTAGTCACGGTATCTTTTTATACTTATAGAATATTGATATCATATGATTGAAGGTAGGGACGCTTCAATTAAATTAATAATTCCCGTCTGTACCCTTACTCCCCATGAGGGGATCGTCGGGCCTAATTATGTTTTGTTATAGGCATGTAAATTATGCTATGGTCCCTACCATAAAATCTAATTTTAGTTATGTACTTATTGATTTTTGGTTTTATTCTTATATCAAAAAAGTTTCATTTTTCGTCCTAATTATGTATATCATTATCACCATGAACAACGGAGACGGACTATTAAGTGAGAGTGAGAGGATAAAAAAAAGATTGAAAATATGTATTAAGAAGAGACAATAGATTTAAAAATGTATTGCTCATTTGAAAAGAAACCTTTTATAAGTTTCCGTAGAGATTGATAATAACCAATAAGTCAAAGCACCTTGAATGATAGATAATAAATAATTAAATATGATTTCGTCATTAACAATAAAAGCTAATATGTTTCATGCCTTCCTTTTCAAGTAAAAAATGTTTAATCATTAGCGCATAAGAACACTTTTCATTCATTGTTAAAATGATACTGTATGTATCATTGTATGTTTTCTTTTATTATGTTTCATTGTCATTTGCAGTACGAAAAAACTTAAGAGTAGAAACTAGCCACTCCACCGGGTTTTCCCGGGTTAACTCTAGAAAAGAAAAATATATGTTACTAATATGGATGTAGATTTTGAATGGTAAACATTTTCTTAGAGTTAAATAAAAAAAATAAAAAAACAAAAAATCTAATTTTTCCGATGTTAGTTTAACAAAGAAAACGAACATGTTTTTACTATGTTCACTATTAAATTAATACTTTTCTAGAATTTTTTTGTAATTTTAATATTAATCAGCGATTTGCCCAATGTTGTCAACCCTACTAACAGACCATCTAATCTCGAAGTTTCGAGAAGCGTCATCAAAAAACTCAATATCCGCAATCGCCGGGTATATTTTGCCAGCTCTCATCCGGGACAATAACGTATATCCCGGTCAAGAGGCAATGCACATTCGCGGAACAGGCCGGGTCAGAAACGGCTTGTCTCTGGAAATTTTATGACGTCAACGTTTTAGTTCTATGCTCTATGGTAGATAGAGTTCTGATATAATATTATATTATCTGTGGTACTGCCACAGAATACATAATAGTAGCTAAACGCTACAGAACGGACACTCTCCGCCTCCCGCCAAAATTAAACTTACCTCACCCCCGCGCGATCAGACATAAAATGGGCCATATTTTTCTGCAAGGACGATACGCAACGAAGATTGACAACATTAATCAAATTGACTTAAAGTAATTTTATTATTTTGGATTTGTGATTATCGTTTTTCGTAGAAAATGGTTAGATATTGTGCTGTTTACGGATGTATTTCATCAGAAAAACGCGAATTTTTTTTTACGCTAGTCACAAATGTGCCAACCATAAAGCGTTAACACACACATTTGCAGTCTCTACAGTGTGACTGTCAAAACGATCATTTTGTATGGAGTGTCCGGGGTGTGGTACTGCTTTAGGCTCTGTTCAAATGTCATGCATTTAAAATTGGATTCACGATTTTGATTCAGTTGTTAATTAATGGGCACTATGACAGAAAATTTCGATACTTAGTATTTATTAAAGAAAGTAGGTTTAGTTATCAATTAAAATCTTAAAAAAGGCTGATAGGAATATGATGATTTTTGGTAATTTGTCTCCAATTGCACAGTAGTATTGTTTTGACTATAATGTAACGTGATCTCTTCGCGAATTTGTTTGCGTTTGCGAATGCAGTGTGCGCGAATGCGTTCGCGAACTTCAAAATTTTCGAAGTTGTACAGAGTATGGACCATTTTTACTTAATGGAAACACGCGGGTTCGACTCTCGCCTCGTGATCGAATTTTATCTATTCTTTAAAAATTTACATTTTTACCTACTTAAACAAATCCTTGCCGCATTTATTTTCTTGGTGCTCAAATGTACGGAAGCATAGTGTAAAATTTAATGTATTTTTTTGCTATAATACTGCGTTGGAATATCAGTCAGAAATTAGGCTTTTCCATGACTTTATCTTTATTATTATCAACAACATTGTTTGAGAAAGGATGATAAGGATAGTTATTGATAAAATTTCCGTAGATTATCCCGCATAACAAATTCAATGTAATAATCACATTAGGTATTGCTCATATTTCAATTGAGCGCTCCTCGGGAGAGCAGGAAAAAGTTTTCGGACACCGGAAGTCATTAGATCAAGGCAAAGGCCTTCCGGTGAATTGATTGACAACTAGTTGACCAATTAATACATGATAATATATTCTAATGGAATAAATCGAGATAAACCAGATTCCATGTTTTCTTATTATCATCATATTTTGAAAAGAAAAATATAGTATTACCTACTCCAAAAACATGACAATAAATGAAACGTAAAAAGAAGAGCGTGTTTAGCGAGCCCATGTATCAGAAGTTAAACTTCTTTGGCAAGATTCGGAGACACCAAAATCGTCGCTTTACTTCATGACGTGACGGTATTGCCATGACAAATAATTCACTTCAAAAATCTTGAAATACCAAATATTCCTTTAATTATTTTCTTAATTCATAAAACCTTATAAATCATTTTCATCGTATAAAATATTGCCACCCGTAAAATTGAAAAATCATACAACATATTTCGCATTCGAATTAAACCCCATTTCCATCACATGAAACATTGTCCATTCTTAATAAACAACATAGTCATTCCTAACAATGCCGGTCAAGGGTCCACAAGGCACAATATGAAAGATGTAAACTCCGCATTGTTCCTTCTACGTGATAACGATGTCTAAAAATAATGCCTAACTATAATTGGGCGTTGTGAAAACACGTTTTGTGTGAATTGTTTGCATTGCAAGTAGAATTAGTAACGTATTTTCGTGTTGCTGTGCGTTTGGCAGTTTATTCTGAAATATTATTTGTTAAGTGTGAAAGAGAAGTTTAAAATGGTTGCTAATAAATGATGCGTGTCCTGTATTGGCTCTATAAAAAAATCTTCATAGTAAATTAATGATAAACACTAATCAGCTAAATAATAATTTTGTAGAGCTTAAAATCAAGTTAGACCATCTAGAAAGAAAGAAGATAAAAACGGATTACTATATATTTGTGAAATTATATTCAAAAAGGAAATACATGTAAATTGTATCGGAAAAGTTTAATTATTCATATCTATAAATACCACGTGCGTAATATCAAATTTGAACACTGAAAATGTTAAACTGTTACTTCAGATTAGTGAAATCTGATTAAATCTCGCCTTCACGTGTAAACAATTATGCAAATGTGACATTATCAGAAATGAACTGAACTTTCCAATACCTACACAATGGTTAGAAGATAATTTATTTACACACGAGGGAGCGCCATATTGAACCATTTCCCGCCTAAAAAGCTTCTGTCACAGTGACATTTGTTTGCGGTCAAAGGTCACAGCGCAAAGAGCCGAATGCGCAGATGCAATTTCAAACAATGAATGTTCGCGCCTCACATATTGCCAGTATGCCAGTATCCGTGAGACAGTCTACGGATTCGGTACTGAATTCTCTGTAGACTTAACTAATATTTACGTGTATGAAAGATAAATTGAAAGTGTCCGATTCTGTGAATTAATTTTCTGTGACATTTAATGGTGCATTTGGCTGGCGTTATGCGTTCCGATTATTTATAAGCCGTGCCGTGATTTGGCGCGCGAATTCCTGAGTTTAAATTTCGCGTTTTGGAATAACCGGTGATATATTTTTTAATTATTTAAAATGTATAATTTTTTTTTAATTTAAAAAAATGGTTATATAAGACGTTTTCTTAGATTAAAATTTTCTTAAAAGCTTCATCTGTTGTAATGAAACTGTAACACAAGACTAACTATTCTAATTAGTATTTATTTTTAAATTCTATTCACCATTTTAAAACACCTTCGCTAGTAACATCAATATTGGCTATATTCCAAGTGACAAACATTCACACGTTTTATCTATTAAAGTCAAAATCAATGGGTTCAATGAATCGTAAAAAAAGTAAATTCTCTTTAAAATTATGTATTTATCTATGAAAATGAAAATGTGATAAAAAGTCGGAAATGATAAAAAATTGCAAAAGAGAGGCGAAATAAATAGGAAATTGTAAATTTTTTTATGTTTAACTGTATTTTTATTTATGTTTATAATACTGTTCTTCGTCATTCCTATTCAATAATTTTTACAAAAGTTCGTATAAATATTTAGATATTTTTGTAACTGGCTGACAGAAATGGATTCAAATTTCGCGTGTCCCAGTTGTAAATGACATAATCTGTAAAACATTACGGCTAAAATTAGACATTGAAGAAATAAAGACGTCAATTTGAATTTTGAAATTAAATTGTTCAAATTATAACTCTATTTTTTTTTGGGCATCTAAAATAATTATGAATAAAGAAGCTTTACATATTATTTTTGACTAATAAAACAATAACACTTCAAATAAACGTATAATTGTACTTAATTAATTAATTTAACTCTACATCAAATTAAGCAATCCTTAACAAACATCAAAACTACAAATATTGTTAAAAATTATTAAAATTGGCATAAATATTTACTAAAACGAATAATTAACATCACTCCAATATATCCCCTACTAGCTGTGCCGCGCGGTTTCACTCGCATTACTCCGCTCCTGTTGGTCTTAGCATGATGATATATAGCCTATGTTAGTCGTGGATAATGTAGCTTTCGAATGGTGAAAGAATTTTTAAAATCGGTCCAGTAGTTTATGAGCCTATTCATTACAATCAAACAAACAAACAAAGTTTTTCTCTTTATAATATTAGTGTAAATATCCAAACATAAATCCATGTACATATTTCCTCCAAAACCTTAATTAGCACGATTTCCTACCGAAAAAAATAGGAAAGTCACAGTTCAAGCAACCCTAATTAAACTCAAGGTAATTTATAACATAGTATCACTCACCTCTTTCCCTGAAAATTATGCTGTCAAAGTGAAAAACCCTTGAAGTTTTCCACAAAGCGAAAAGGAGCTAATTGTTATAATTATGCAGTGCTATACGACAAACGTAATTACCTTAGTGCCAATTAAACGTTCTTTGTACTTGTTGAATATGGTGGGAAAGAGATTTTAATAAATGTATTAATATGAAAACATGTTCTATGGCAAGAAAAGTTATTAAAAATCGTAGTTTCAAACTACGCTCCCATACCTATATCTGTCAACTGTGCTTCCATTACAATAAAAAATGTTCTCAAGCGTCCAGTAAAGAAAAGTAAAAACTAAATAAATTAAAAACCTTTTCAACAAAAAACCTGTTGTCATTTAACTAGGACCTAATAATATACTCAATAAAATGGTGTCCTTGGATACACATTTCTTGATTTTTTATTTTATGTATAATTGTTTGAATTTCTATTGTTCTATCATGTTCCAATACATATCTTTGTTTCAGAGAGAGGATGGACTACTCTCGGCCAATATGCGCCCTCCTTGCTCTTCTCGTTTTCTATTTAACACACCTCGCACAGTAAGTACCTACCACGGACATGTATCAAGATAGACTAAGCGAGTGTATGTACTTCCCGTGTCCAAACTAAGATTATGAAACTTACTTGACGCTGGCCTACACTCAGTCCGCGCTTGCAGTTCGCCAAGGAAAGACGTGAAGCTGAATAAAGTAAAATGCCGAATTACGCCGTTATAAACTGTAGAAACTCCACAGCTGTGAGTGGCCGAGTTAGCAGAGATGTTTCCTTCCACCGGTAAGTAATTTTCTAATCAGAATATGCACTATTTATTTTAAAATCAAATAAAGAATATCTGTGGAAAACGATCGTGACAAACACGGATACCAAATCATACGAAATGATTCGGAATACATTGCGGCTTTTACTTGGCACGGTAAAGATCGAGTCGTATGATAACAAGCAATGTATAGCGTCTTCTCATTTTTCTGTTCTCATTTTTCTGTCCAATTTTGTAGTTAGTGATGTTCATTTGATGCAACAGTTCTCGATTCTAATCGATTTTATAATAGAACAGAAAAATGATAATTTGAAGGAGCAATTTTTCAGAAAAAAAGGCATAGATTTTTTTTGTCAAAACTCCTTATTGCTTAGACTATGTTTGTTTTTTCAGTTTTCCAAGTAACCCGAACATAAAAGAAAAATGGATTGATGCAACGGGACATAAAGATTGATTGATTGACAGTTTCATTACTTTCTTTCGATGGCCTCTCTAGTACCTACGTAGTACACGGTAACTCAATGGGCATATGTAAGAAAAAGCTAAAACACATTAGTTTACTTGTTAGAATATTAAAAGGTTTATAAATTTATTTTATCATTCCTCTGTCTATGGTAATTATCATTTTTCTGTCTTGAATCGATTTAGTAATCGATTACGATTCATTTATTTAATTACCTTTTAGACATAGATCTAGTTTGATCTGATTTCTTTCGATTTACTTCGATGGGATAGGACGATACTAGAATCGCCGCGCGAGTGGCGTCCTAATCGATTTAGCGTAAAATGAAATTACCATCACTAAAAAGCGCTCGTGACGTCATAACGCGTCAAGGTCAGTACAAAAAATATGACACGCTTGGTTTTCATACAGATCGCGG
The DNA here is from genome assembly GCF_061535395.1 of Colias eurytheme. Lineage (NCBI taxonomy): Eukaryota > Metazoa > Arthropoda > Insecta > Lepidoptera > Pieridae > Colias > Colias eurytheme. Next base: position 1,011,330 of record NC_142999.1, on the reverse strand, counting down.
TACTTGCGTAGTCTATCTATGTCTGTGGTACCTACCATAGACATATTATACATTTTTTTTCTTCTTGCCATAAGAAAAAAAAGTTATAAGTACCTACCATAGACAACGGACAAGTGTTCGGAAGGTTACTCTATATAAGTATAGACTAATTTTCTGCTAAAAAAGGAACTAACGAAAGCTTCGTTTTAGATTTACGTTTACGATTTACTGACCTGATTGTTATTGATTAGCATGGTACGAGTACCTTTCAAAATTTATAAGTTAACAGATTCTGCAAAATTAATCGTGTATTTGTGTTGCAAAAACAGTAAAAAGTTTAACCATTTCAAATGCATTAAGCAAAGCGAAATTAATTTACTGGGTGAAAATACATTGGCGTTATTTCTTGCACTTAATAAATTATGAATGCAATCATTTGCGACAATTATGTGACACACTGCCAAAATATGAATATCAATTTATTTATTACGTCAAAAAATATGTTTTCCTAGTCCATATTTCACAGTATAAGTACTAAAAAAACATACTTATTCATTGTAGAGCTATGGGTATGGGTCACCATATTTCATTTAGGACATATTATTTTCCACCAGCATTTAATAGGAGATTGTAAAAATGCCGTCTCTCTTAGACAGAGACATCACTGACGATATAATTTATTAAAATCGATGTACAGTTACTTAGAAAAATAAGAGAAAAATATTTATTAAGACAACAGACATTATTTATTACGGAGATTCCTACACACTTGCATAAATTCGAAATATTTTACCAGCTAATTTATAGACAACAACATTCTTCTCACTTTTATATAAAAAAAATAAATAATCAATTCAATAATATATGACATAGCTGAACTTTTATTTTCAGTAATACCTAATATTTAGTTGTTTATCATTCTTTTGATAAAAATCTTTCATTTTGTTTATCGTCGCGTCGTAGTCGTCAACCATAACTCTATCTTATAGAGAACAATCATATTTGAAAATTTTCAATGCTTACTTTTATATGTTTTTACTACAGTTAATAGGAAGAATCAACTTTTACCTTGCACATTGCTATTTCTCTATCACTAAGTGCTTGAACTACAACCGCATTCCTACATAAAAACATGCGGTTATTTTAAGAACAATTTACGCGACGAGACTAGTATGCGAAAACGTCTTATAAATTATTATCTGTGATAAAAAGACTACATACGTATGTTTGAATTGTCAACATTCCTTAAAAAATTCTAACGTACAAATTTATTCTAATTTTTTAAGCAAAAAATTCTAACAAGAAAAATTTGAAAGCTTTCGCTCATTATGTATGGAATTTCCTTGGAATTTTATTTCCAATACCTTCACTCCATTGTTTGCTTTGCCCTAAATACTAATAAAAAAACAAAATGTTTGAAATGAAGAATCTATGACAATGATAAATTAAAAGATGGGCGCCAACCGCCATGGGATTCGAGACGGTATTAATTTTGGCAGCTGTTAATAATGTTACAATACGACGGATTCTTTGTTGTTTCTACGATTGTTTTGTTTTCTGTAACATTGTTGCCTGTTTAGAACATTATGAGCTTATCAAGGAAGAGTGAATTATGTCCGAAATTTTTAGAATAGATTGGTTATCATTTATCACGAATTCTTTATCTTCATCTGTATTGAAAATATTAATCAGCGTTTCTGTATTATGGCTTATACATATTATTAATAAATGCAATGCACATCCGAAGTGGATATATTTTTTGGGAAAGAACAATTGGAACATACATACTTTGTAAATAAACATCTTACTTAATATGTACTATTATAAAGGCGAAAGTTTGTAAGTATGGATGTTTGTTACTCTTTCACGTAAAAACTACTGAACCGATTACAATGAAATTTAGCACACATATGTTAGTGAACTTAGCAGATCATTTTTAGCAGATCAAAAAAAAATGTGAGTTCTTATCGCGTGCAGTTGAGTTCTACAGTTCCTGATACTTTTTAGAAATAGTTCTGGCGTTTTTACCTTAAAAAACGACATTTGAAAAAATGATCTGCCAACTTCCCGTAGCAGATCATTTTTAGCAGATCAAAAAAAAAATGTGAGTTCTTATCGCGTGCAGTTGAGTTCTACAGTTCCTGATACTTTTTAGAAATAGTTCTGGCGTTTTTACCTTAACAAACGACATTTGAAAAAACCCGACCTGGACCCGGCTTAACGTGATGCTAAGACGTAATGCTACGACGTGATGCTACGACGTGATACTACGACGTGATGCTATGGCGTGATGCTACGCTGTGATGCTACGGCGTGATGCTACGGCGTAATGCTACGGCATGTGTTACGGCGTGATGCTACGGCGTGATGCTACGGTGTGATGCTACGGTGTGATGCTACGGCATGATGCTACGGCATGATGCTACGGCGTGATGCTACGACATGATGCTACGGCATGATGCTACGGCGTGATGCTACGGCATGATGCTACGGCGTGATGCTACGGCGTAATGCTACGGCGTAATGCTACGGCGCGATGCTGCGGCATGATGCTACGGCATGATGCTACGGCATGAAGCTACGGCATGATGCTACGGCATGATACTACGGCGTGATGCTACGGCGTGATGCTACGGCATGATGCTATGGCATGGTGCTACGGCATGATGCTACGGCATGGTGCTACAGCGTGATGAAATATGACATGAATAAATTTTCTAGTGTTTCATTTTACGCGAGTATTTCTAAAAAGTATCAGGAACTGTAGAACTCAACTGCACGCGATAAGAACTCACATTTTTTTTTTTTGATCTGCTAAAAATGATCTGCTACGGGAAGTTGGCAGATTATTTTTTCAAATGTCGTTTTTTAAGGTAAAAACGCCAGAACTATTTCTAAAAAGTATGAGGAACTGTAGAACTCAACTGCACGCGATAAGAACTCACATTTTTTTTTTGATCTGCTAAAAATGATCTGCTAAGTTCACTAACATCACATATAGAGGGTAACTTGGATTAACACATAGGATAGGTTTTATCCCGGAAATTCCACGGGAGCGGGAACTATGCGGGTTTTCCTTTGAAAACGTGGGCGAAGCCGCGGGCGGAAATCTAGTTTAAAATAAAGTATTATAAATATATAATATGGGATTAAACTTAGGAATAACATTCCAATAAATATATTATAATATTTTGCTATTATATGATGTAGGTATTTACATCTGTTTCTCATTCTGTGTGTGTACTTCGTACTAAAATAAGAACATTCGCAAATAAGTCCTATTTACGACTAAAAGCTTATTTCTGCTATAAATACTTGTATCAATTCGCTTCATAATGCAATTATTATGAAAATCAAATATATATGTATAGCAGTATATATAATTTATTAGGTATATAATTTATTATTGTATCTGTTTTTTTCCATAGATGTACGAACGCCAAGATCAACTTCAGAGAAAAAGAGAAACAAATCCTGGATCAGATTTTGGGTCCAGGCAGATACGACGCTCGCATCAGACCCTCCGGTATCAACGGCACTGGTTAGTAAATAATCCAATTTAAGTCTAACACTTGTTAAATAACTATCAAACTTAATATTAACTAACAGAAGTTAATGTAATAATGGAGTAGAATCATTTATTTATTGGATAACTATCGAGTCATTAAGGACATCAGTATAATACAAAAGTGGTCCCAGTAATGCTACCTGAGTGACCCCAGTTGTGATTAACGCAAGATTCAAATCATTAGTTTTCCTTATGAACTTATCCTTTTACACTACAATGTAATATGATTTATCACGCAAACGTAGTGTTAAGAAGAGCATATTTTCCAAAGTATATAATATTTTATGAAGCGTATATTTACAAAAGCTTTTTCGAAGTTCTAATATAATTTTCGTTCATTCATTTAATGGAACTGTTTTTTTATTCATAAAAGAAACTGAATAATAGCGGCGGTGATCGAACAATAACAAAATTGCGTTATTCTTTAGGTTTGATATTGATCTTGTAGTTCAATAACACCGGGCTTTTAAACTTAGCGTAATAAAATCATAGTGTTTTACATGAACCAATTACGTTCATACCAAAGAAGTATTTTTTATTTGCCGTTTGTATATATGCGTTTATTGAAATCTAATGTGTTGTAAGCGATAGTGTCATAGCTGTAGTAAGAAAAAACAAAAGGGAGAATGATATGCTACGTTAAAAGCAACATGCTGAAGATATAATTGTTGTCATTATGGGTTGTTTGTTTTTTGAATTTGTATCTCGACAGATGGACCTGCAGTAGTTAATATAAACCTGTTCGTCAGAAGTATAACAACTATAAGCGACATAAAGATGGTTAGTAACCGAGATGGTGAGGAATGTCCTGGTTCCTCTTTGTAAACTAGTTTTGAATCTCACTTTGTTGTCAATGGATTTTGGTAACTTTTTGAAAACGGCAATAAAGTGAGATAGCAAGTGTTAGTATCATTATATCCCTTACCATGAGAACGTTAAATATACTGGTGATTAGACAATATTGGGTTTAAATACGCTACGAAGGACTAAGAGCGAACGGATAAATTTTACTATGAAATGTTTTAATGGAGGCGTCAAAAAAAGATCACACAGCGAATATCAAAATTTTAGACATTTTTAAATATGATTTTGCTGATATTTTTAACGCAATGGTAAGGGACTGTCAAATCCGTATTTCATTTCAAATCCCTTTGCTTTAAATTGAATTTATTCGACTTCCGAGACATACATTTAAAGTATAAAATATCTATGTCTAGAAAGTCGTTTAATCAAAGTTCATATTACGGCCCGGTGGTTATGACATTTTTTTTAATTTTTTTATGGGTGCGGGCGTGGGTATTTTTAAAGATTAGATTATTATTATTATTAGAGCTTTTAACTTGAATGAAATTGCTGTCCTAGAATTTAAATGGATATCGTTAAATGATAAAAAATAAAATTTAACCAGAACAATTTAAATAGAACAAATAAAAATCAATAGTTTGACACGCTATTTTAAAATTGTGATCTATGATAAGATAAGTCTAGTGTAGTGTAGATTAATGATAACAATTATTTTAATTATATCGTTTTCAGTATGAATTTTTTTTATTAATTTAAGGTCGATAAAAATGCACCCAAAGGTTAAAGAGCTGTGTGGTATATGGTTATTTTATAAGTAAATTAATTAAAGTTTATAAGTAAATTATTTAAAGGTAATTTTATTATTTAAGGACGTTTCTATGCTAGGTTCTCAAATCACGAAGCTATCATTTTTGTTTCAGTTCCGTCATAGTCAAAGTTTATTTTCGCTTTTCGTTTTCTTTTTATTTACCTAAATTAAAACTCTAAAGTCTAAATTATCAAATTCACACTTCGTGTATTATTAAATTCAGAGGCTTAACACAAATTCGTATAAACAAGTAGGGTTTTCGCATTATTTGTATTTTGATTTATTTCACAGTCATTTTTAACAAATGCGGTAATAAATAAGCATAAGGAATTCGTAAGTTTTTCAGGTCTAAAGGTGAGTACTACACGTGCTCCGAGTTCGTCGCGAGATACAAATTAAATCCCTTAGGGTTTAGTTTTATTTTTGTATATATTATTATCAACCGTATATTTTGCTTGGTACTTAGATGGGCCAGCCGTTGTGAGCGTCAATATATTTGTGCGAAGTATATCAAAAATCGATGACGTCACGATGGTAAGTCGACAGGACTAGCTTAAGACACTATGAGATAAATATTTTCCTTAAAACGGTTGCTCGATTCTTCCTAACAAGTCAAATGAATGGGCAATTCGCTCCGAAACTTACGAAGGAGAGATTTACCCGATCGAGTTTTGTTTTTAATTTTATTTTTTTAATTTTCCTCTTTGGTGTTGACGACCAAAATCGTTTTTCGCGCGCGGTTATCGGTCGTTACTATCGACAGTTAGCTGGTTCATAAGAGTCACGGCAGGTGATTTTACTTTATGTATCTTCTAATACATTCCATCTAGACTGGCTCATTTACGGAATGCTACAGACATAGGATGTCATATAGAATCATTACATTAGAGTTTTATCATCTCAGCATTACGAATCGTGGCTGTGGAAAGCCACCGATTCTGGAGTTCAGTTGAAGGTTATTTAAATGATTTTTTTTCTGTCATTAAGGCGATGCGCCAACGTTTGTTCACGTCAACATGTATCTACGATCTATCAGCAAAATAGATGATTACAAGATGGTGAGTGAGGATGCACTGAGGCTCAAGTGCCGATCGGAGTCCTCTGCCACTTTTATCGCAAAGCAAAGATTCCATATTTCCAAATGAGAAGCTTTCCTTTCAATAAAATTGGCTGTAGGTACTCCATTGTCAAGTTGCACTCTGCTACGTTATGCTGTCGTATCAATTGGATGTCTGTTCTTGTTATGTTTGTTTCCTTTATTTTGAGTTAACTTTCCGTTGCATTTTGAATCCTTGTTTTAATTTCTGGATTGAGTTTTACCTTACATGCGGCGCCGCGGTCCCCTTTCGACGACTTCCCATTGTAAATATAACCTTATAACTTTTTATTTTGGAGATTATTTTTTGTTTTACTTTCAATCACAGCGCTGTTAAATATCAGAACCGTAATCGTCGATGTGAGCACGTAGGTAAACTAATGTGAAGTAGATTGACACAAGCGATATACAGGGGGATGCCCGCGGCCCGCACCTCATTATTTATTTACCATTCATGCTTTATTTGTCATGCATTTAACGATTATGATCGTAAAAACTATTTTGGTCGTGTACGTTGACTGTGATTTTTGTCTTGTTCATGTGAATTTGTGTTGTAAAGTTTGGGTTAACCGCCGCGTCCGCACACGCCCTTGGCGCTTCGGTGGCTGACCACCCGACCGCAATATGTGACCCCCGCCATAAGGCTAGATATACTAAACCGTAGCTCTAGTTGTACCGGTCTGCCTGCATGAGCGACAGCTCAAGCATTCCTTCGACGAATGCTGTGGTGAGTTTATGGTAACGCTTGATAGATACCAGGCATGGTGTTTGCTTGGCCTATATCGATATAAAATCGAATTATTGCTTGATGAAGAAATAATTTTTAATTTTTTATGGTCATGTTCAATTTATATCGATATTTGAAAATTAGCTTTTGGATACTGTATTATATGAAGTGTACATATTGAAGTATTTATTAAAATATGTATATATAAGTTATACCAATTGTTTTATATAGCTTTTCAAGAGAGACGACCGTGACGCAATGAAGCAATCTATTTATCAAGGTTTTGAAAATTTTGTGTTTTATTTTACTTTTTTAAAATTAATTAATCCATCGACAAACCAGTCAAAAAATTAAACGTTAAAACGCGCCATCTTTTCATTTACATTTTGGACCGTTCTAATTATAACCTTACCCATCTATATTTAAATTGAGCCAAAAATAAATCCTTTAATCTATCCTAAAATAAATCATACTGTATATATACACTATAACCCACGCTGTATTTGGCCAAACAAATTACATCCCACTTCAATTTGCATATAAAGAGATCACGAGTTCAATTTTCTTGAAATAAAACAATATACGTATAGAAATGTAGTGACCCTGTTTCTAAATCGCGCAAGTGAAATTTCTTTGTTTTCAATTTCACAAACGCAACCAGGAGCCTAACGATTAAACTGTGCTGATAAAATTTCACGTTCAATCTTATAAATATTATTTTTATCATCTAATATAGAAAACATACTATCATACCTCGTGATCGATTTTTTTTCTATTTTTTTTAAATATATAACACACACACACAATCAAAATACATTTTTTTGATGTTTTCTCAACGTACTCTACAATATAGAGTTAGCAAACAACTAGTAAGTATGTATTGTACTAGCTTCGCTCCGCGGTTTCACCCGCGTGGCCCCGCTCCTGTTGGTCTTAGAGCGTATACGCACTATGCGGGTACACTATGCGGGTAGCCGCATTGCGGGTAGCCGTCCGGCTGACCGCAAGCACAATTATGTACGTAATATTCATTTCTATGCGCACTGCGATGCGGCTACCGCAGACCGCACAGTGCGCATAGAAATGAATATTACGTACATAATTGTGCTTGCGGTCAGCCGGACGGCTACCCGCAATGCGGCTACCCGCATAGTGCGTATACGCTCTTAGCGTGACGATATTATATAGCCTATAGCCTTCCTCGATTAATTGCCTATCTAATACCGAAAGAATTTTTCAAATCGGTCCAGTAGTTCTTGAGATTAGCGCGTTCAAACAAACAAACTCTTCAGCTTTATAATATTAGTATAGATTTATAAAAGGAGGAAGAGTGTACTTTTTATATGAAAACTAGTAGAAGTTATTAAAAGTATATTTTAAGACCAACGTGGCATTGCGCATAGTAGTTATGCCATTTTTATGTAACACTAGCTGCTCCGCGCGGTTTCACCCCCGTGGCTCCACCCCTGTTGGTCGTAGCGTGATGATATATAGCCTATAACCTTCCTCGATAAATGGGCTATCTAACACCGAAAGAATTTTTCAAATCGGACCAGTAGTTCCCGAGATTAGCGCGTTCAAACAAACAAACTCTTCAAACTCTTCAGCTTTATAATATTAATATAGATAAAATAGCTCTATTGTGGCTGTCGACTCTATGTACATTCAACATTGTATATACTCACAACTATAATTTTTAATAGTAAATCCAATCGATACATTGGTTTGTAAGTACGTTAAAATCCAATATAAAAAAACACTGGGATTTCGTAGGGATTGTAACTACCAGGGCCCGTAGACAAAGTAACAATTAAAAAACGATAACGAAGTTAGAAAAGGAAAAATGTATGGGATTGACATTAGATAGACCACGTGATCTAACGCGGCGTATGTCAATCCCATACATTTTTGCCTTTTCTAACTTCGTTATCGTTTTTTAATTGTTACTTTGTCTAAGGCCCCAGTTTATCCTAATCTGTGTAGGTGTTAAAAGTTATGATTATTGATTACTAGTGGTCCGCCCAAGCTTCGCCCGTGGTACATGTTTACATTTTCTTTCCATAAGAACTATCTTCGTACTTCAAGGAACATTATAAAAAAAGAATTTAATTTGTTAGTGTTCAAGGATTAATTAAAATAAGATGTCAAGAATAAATGAATTATATGACAGGTTATAATTTTTACTAAAATTAGTTGATGTGATATTAAAATATAAGGCACCCGTACATTATACAAATTGCATCGTAATTTCCTAAGTTTCATAATTCATTTAACCTAAAAATATGTGCGTACCAAAATACCACACCCACTGAAACTCGCAAAACAGAACATTAGCATTAAATTGGTGACATAATTTGACATGTATAATTATGAATCGCACAATGACGAAGGTCCACCTTCATGCATCTAGTATATTGGCACAAAATATACCTACATTTTTGTCTTTGTAATATAAATGCGGCAGAGAAGAGACCCATGGCAGGATTACTTTTTATAATTTATCAAAGGGTCAATTATGTAAATAGTAAATACTAATGATTGATTAGAAGAGTAGAGTCACCCTTAATTTTTTAAGTTTCGATTAAAATATCGTTAGAATAGTAAAAATACCGAGAAAAATTCATATAAAATATCTTTATAGTGAATTGAGAATTCATTGCGTTGGTGATAACAGAAAAGACATTAATAGTGTGTTAATGTATAAGTTTGTTCATAAACACTGCTATTAACGGAAACATATTTTATTGTATCCTATAAAGATGATGAAACTTGCAAAACTGAGAATAGTTTTATGTTTTATTCGTTACTGTTTGTTATCTCCAAACAGCTATGTTTGCCTTTTCGCACTGATTCATAAATAGTTTTGATTTTTGCGTTATATTAAACCAAAACAGACACATTATATTCTTAACAATTTCTGATCAAACATTCACTTAAGCAATAAGCGTATATAATATAATGAATTTAAAGAAGCTCCATTCCGAAAGTTAAGAAATTTTTAAATAATACAAAAAATTCGATCACGAAGCGGGAATCGAAGCCGCGTCTATAGCATATTTTTTCTATGCTTTAAAAATTCTCGTTTATCATTTGAATACTATAAAACTCATCAAATCCTCAATTAATTTATTTATTCTTAAAGACCCATTTTAATTGATCTCAATTCAAATAAAAATATAATGCGTCCCTAATTTTATATCCTTGGTAATTGGGTCACTTAGTAATTGGTTTGAATTTCATTTAATCGTACTTAATTGGGAAAATGCCCAATATACTCAAATATATTTCTGAAAAGATTCCGAAGAAGGCCCACTTAGGATCCTGCCCTAATTCGGCCCTAATACCCATATAATCCCTTATTCATCTCTAATATATATTAGCCCTCATAAGATCCTTATAAAATAAAATTAATATAGAACCAACGACAATTGCGCCAAAATATTCAATTTATTATCCAATAAAAGATATCCAATAAGAGGTAAAGGTCCATAGTTTACATGTGTGTACTGTTTAGCTATCGGTTTAAATGTGTGGGTTTTGGCGATAATGGTTTTCATACTGATTATGACATTATAGCACTTCTAGCGTCTTGTTATTTAGATTTTTATGGTTGGTAACCTATATACACTTTTTACGTAGGTATAATATCATTGTAAATATGGCGCCCCACACATTAAATTTTTATTGACCCGCGCCATATGAGCCGATAGTAGTCGAGATCTGGCAATGATCCAACATAGTAATCATTCATGATATTAGTCTCATCCATCAATGTCAATTGGGGTATCATAATATCAATTAACTTTAGTATTATATTCCTCTGTTTAGGTTTCGTTCGTTCATAAAAGATTATCGATGTTATAAAAGGCCTCTTTTATGTAATATAATCTGTGATATAATAATTGATCAATTACCTAATGAAATAATCGTAAACTATATTATTTTATATTAGTTATTACATTTTATTCTCACTTTAGTCACTATAATGAGATTGATTAAATAGTGTTTATGGCTTACTAAATCGCGTATACTTATGTACTTCAGTGGCAGATAATTTACTACATAGACCATAGTTACATTAATGTTATCTGTTTTGACTGATGCTACGATATAATTTTACCAGAATTATAATTGTTCACAGCCAGTCAGGTAGGATGGATCATAGAATATTTGGTACTAAATATACTTATATATTTCGTTATCGAATCTTTACAATAACTATTATCGTCAATTTAATCTGCTATTTGTTACGATTATCATTATCTAATACACCCTTAGAATTTAGTTTTTTAAATAAATCTATTTTTAATGTATAAGTGTTTGCCGTTGTTTTCGTGATCAAACAATTCTTGAAGGTCCAAAAGCTAATTTTCAACTCTAATAACAATACCTTGGCGTAGCTATAGCATTGCTCCGAATTTTGATTTACCCACTCCTCACTTCCTACAACGAGGGCTGATAATTGTCATATTTTTAATTCGGCACTCTTTGGCATGCGCAGTTCTGGTGTATCTACATTATATTTTAATATCTATCCTCTCCAGCCTTTTCATTGAGGTTTTCTCCTTTTTATATCATAAGTTTAATTAGGGATTTTTTATTGATTATTTTTAACAGAAAGTTTGGTCTGCATAATTAAACCTTGAATTGAAGTCCAAACTTTAAAAGATTTTATAGACCTATAAAATTAGAAGTTTCTTATAATGTAGATGCACTTGTTGCCTAGCACCTGTCGTTACTGAAACGGCTTTAGTGGTATAATATGATACTCTACAAAACCTGTATTATCATTGAAACATAAATATAATCCTGATTAAATCAGAAATATACTATACTTCTATAGCATAGTTAATCGTATGAGTACAGCAGTACTAAAATAAAAATATAAACAAAAACGTGTTTTATTAAAACTTTACGCGATTATCGGTAAAAAATATAAGGAATCGATTGGCTGTTTAAAAGCAAATACACGTTAAACGAAGACCATTAAACCGTTTCGGAATCGACAAACGTGTAGGAACTTAATGTAAGCTTTTTTCGTTAAAACAATTCATTTGACTTGCTGTTTTGGTGTCGAGGGATCGATTATTTGTTATTGAGTAAATTTTAAAATTACCTTCGACATCATAGTATGTTATATGTGTGATGTAAATGTTGATGTATTATGCACTTAAGTACACCGACACAACCATCTTACACTAAATAAATGTGCCTATAGTTAGATACATTTTCATATATAAATAGTCCCCGGGCACAATAATGAATCACATAGACTTCCTAATAATCCCCGAGAGCTTAGTAGACAATCTTGAGAAAAGATTTGAATTATTTGAGATATAATCAACGGTTCTCTTGTCTAAATTCTTTATCTATTACATCAGGTTCTTCCGAATTCAATCTACTCTATAAAGAGTTCGTGCCAATTGGCATTCTAAAGCAGGATAATTATTCATATGTGATTATATCTCAAGATATATAATTTGAGAGAACTTTAGTTAATTAAATTGTGTGTTTACAGGAATATTCCGTTCAATTGACGTTCAGGGAACAGTGGCTGGATGAACGTTTGAAGTTTAACAATTTAGGAGGTAAGTTAAGACCGGATAAATTAAATTTCAAATTAGTTTGTTACAAAATACGTTACATTGGTATGTGTTTATTAATATTATTTTATAGTACGTCAGGAACTCTGAAATTGTTTGCTTTGAATTACATAAAAAAATGTCAAAGATTTTCGTATTCAATAAAATTAAACAACCCTTTCAGACTATTTTAGAGCATTAATCATTTAGAAGTATATTTTAGTTCATTCAATTGTTCAATCTGTTTGAAGTTATTAATAGATATTTTAACACTGATATACTCCCGATAGAAGCTTTGATGTTATAAGATTGAAGCTAATGGTGTTTGATTTATGTATTAATAACAGAAGATATATTGGGCAAAACAATGTGCTAGAATGATTATATGAGTAGTCTCTCTTTGATTTGCTTCATAGGCAGATGCATTTCATATTATATACCCTAATTGATAGGTATTTATACGTATCAAATCATTATTGAAAGGCAAGAAACTGTCGAAATTGTGAGCTCAAATCTTGCTTAGAATCACCTTAATTATCTGTTGTGTAATCCAAATCCCTACGCAACTATAAAAAAAATAAAGAATCATTTTCATACAAACATGGACACACGTAAAAAGAAAACTATTTCAGTCTTTGTAAAATTCTGACAACTGTTATCTTAAGAAAGCGACATTTTTAAATTGCACAGGAACATCATCCTTCTAATTATTTATTTCTCACAGCTTATTAAATACATAGTTACAAAACGAACTATCCCTTCCAACAGGTCGCTTGAAATACCTAACCCTAACAGAAGCGAACCGAGTATGGATGCCGGATCTATTCTTCTCCAACGAGAAGGAAGGTCACTTCCACAACATCATCATGCCGAACGTGTACATCAGGATATTCCCCAACGGCAACGTGTTATACAGCATCCGAATCTCCCTGACTCTGTCCTGTCCTATGAACCTGAAGTTGTACCCGCTGGATAAACAGACCTGTTCCTTGAGGATGGCTAGTTGTGAGTATTTAGATCATTTTGTAACTAGGACTAGCATTTTATCTAATTTCAGGTTACTACTTTTAGAATGGTACCTATCGGGAATATAGCTCGTCTATTATACATACAGTAAGTAGTAGTAGTATAGTCTCAAGACTATGTTCAAGGATATAATTTATGTGGTCAATTTAAAATTTTAAAATATTTTTATTGATATTTTTGCCATAGTTATCCATACTAATATTATAAATGCGAAAGTAACTCTGTCTGTCTGTTACTCAATCATGCCTAAACTTCTGAACCAATTTGCATGAAATTTGGTATGGAGATATTTTCATACCCGAGAATGGACATAGGCTACCTTTTATTGCGAAATATGTACCACTGGCGAAGCAGGGGCGGAGCACTAGTAATAATTATATAAATTGCTATGAACGGAAGTTAAAATTTCATCCAGATACGGGGAGGCGTTTTTGAAACATAACAAACATCCATCCATCCGTATTAAATGTTATTTTTTGCCTCGATGTCCATTGATTTGATAGGTCTACAGTTTGAGCAATATCTAAAAGACACATTTAATAAAAAAGAGCGTGTCTGACGAGCACAAGTGTCAGAAGTGAAACTTCTTCGGCAAGATTCAAAGATACCAAAATAGTCGCGAAACTCCATGACGTGACGGTATTGCCATGACGCAACCTTGAAATTTTACTCTCAACGCGCTTAAAGAAAATTCACTTAAAAAAACGAATTTAGTTTTCACTTTGGTGAGAAAAATGAAAAATTTATCACAATACAATGTCGGTTATAAATTATAATTGACTTGAAAAAAATGGGCAGTTTAAACGTCAATATTTAACATTTGGTTTAAGTAAACAGCCGCTTGCCTTGGGTATTTTCGTAAAAATAAACGTTACTGTTGACGGCTAGACATATTGTTAGCTGCAATTTGAGCACGAAAATGTGGAGAATGCATCGTTATTTTAGTGTAGGTGGCACGAGTAGATATAATATGTAATTAGACGCGTTTAAAAATGTCAAAATTCCTACTAATATTATAAATGCGAAAGTAACTCTGTCTGTCTGTCTGTTACTCAATCACGCCTTAACTACTGAACCAATTTGCATGAAATTTGGTATAGGGATATTTTGATACCCGAGAAAGGACATAGGCTACTTTTTACCCCGGGATTTTATCCCGGAAATCCCACGGGGACGGGAACTATGCGGGTTTTTCTTTGACTGCGCGAGCGAAGCTGCGGGTGGAATGCTAGTAGTGTATAAATTATGTCTAGACAGCAATTTAGTGTGATATAAAAAGTATATTGAAATTTGTAATTGATTCTATGCTATAGTATAAACGAAATTGCATTATAAATGAAAATGAAGCAAACTGCAGTAAATAATTAAGACTTCAATATCATTTGGACAATATTTTTAAAATACAATTAATAAAATAACATAGAATGCACGCTTTAATTCTAATAATAAGATAAATTAATATTAATAATTAATAATAATATTCTTCCAGTACTGTTTAAAATACACCAGAGAAACCTACATTCATTCATTCGTCCATATAACATGAACAATTTTAACAATTAATAAATTTGACTCCAATAGATGGTTGGACGACTGACGATCTCGTGTTCCTGTGGAAGGAAGGTGACCCAGTCCAGGTTGTGAAGAACCTACATCTGCCTCGCTTTACCCTCGAGAAATTTTTAACTGATTACTGTAACAGCAAAACTAATACAGGTAATTTTCTCTTCAAACTGTGTGAAATACTAGATTTAGGATAAGATTTCCTAATTTTACATAGTTATGTTTCCAAATAAGGTATTTTTGTTTTTTAAAAATTGTTTGGGTCCTTTTTTAATAATATCGAACATGAAAAACTGCGTTTTTATTAAAGTTAGAGTAATAATTAACTTTTGAACTTTTAAACGTTTTCGTACCTATATTTTTATACCATGTTATTAGCAGAATAAATTTCATTATATCAGCAGAATAAATTTCAGTAGAAAATTCATATTTTTCAGGCCACCAAATTTTCTTCCAATTAATTTAGTCCAGCGAAATACCACATATTACTTAAATATCATTAACTATATCCTCTCAACAGGTGAATACAGTTGTCTGAAAGTGGACCTCTTGTTCAAGAGAGAGTTCAGTTACTACCTCATCCAGATCTACATCCCCTGCTGCATGCTTGTCATCGTCTCCTGGGTTTCCTTCTGGCTGGACCAAGGTGCCGTGCCTGCTAGAGTTTCACTGGGTATGTATTTCTGTATGTCTGTTTGTATGTATAGTTGTAATCGAAATTTGTTCTATGTGGGAGAATAGTACTGGGATTTTAATTTGCACTCGTACAAAAAATGTCCGACCAGTGTTGTATAAAAATAAATGAATTGGATACCTTTTTCGTGGTAGTTATGTTTAATGTCTATTATATCGCTCAATAGAAATAATACACGCGTAGGTAGAGTCTTGCTTTTCACAAATTTTCAACGTGATTGTGAGTCTAATTTTACGTCAATTATTGTTCCATAAATAGAGTTTTGCTTTTCTCGATTTTAACCGTAATTTGTATCTAGTTCTAAACAACCGCGATTGATTGTTCTATAAAATTTATATGAGAAACCATGCTCTTAACAATTGAGCACATTAACAAAGATAAGACAAGTAACAAGAGACTAACTTAATAAATAACTTTCATTTTTTAAAGAGTGATAGTGGACTCATCATTTGACATATCGTTCTATATATTTTCCAGGAGTAACAACCCTCCTAACCATGGCGACTCAATCCTCCGGTATAAACGCGTCTCTACCACCCGTATCCTACACAAAAGCGATCGACGTCTGGACGGGCGTGTGTCTAACATTCGTGTTCGGTGCGCTGCTCGAGTTCGCGCTCGTGAACTATGCGTCTCGCTCTGACATGCACCGGGAGAATATGAAGAAAACGAGACGGGAGATGGAAGCGGCTGCTAGTATGGACGCCGCGTCTGATTTGTTGGACACGGACAGTAATACTACGTTCGCTATGGTGAGCTCGTAGGCGATTTGGTTGTGGGGTCGCAGGTTAATTTTGGTTGTAGCGTATTCAATTTTTAAGTGGTTACAGTAAAGGTTTTTTTAATGTGTGAATTGTTTTTGTACTTCATATAATATCCAAAGTTTGTTGGCGTTTGAGTTTTTTTCTGTTGTAGTCAAATGGTCGATTTTTGCATGGTTTGATAAATTTTGAGTCAGTATGATCATTAAATATTACTTCGTTAATTTTGCCTATGTCTTGAAGTGTAAACAAAAATAAAACATTTATGAATGTCAGAAGTAATCATGCTAGGTAATCTTTATTGGTATCCACTTAATAATTGAATATGTACTGAAAAGTCATTTTTAACCTGTTCGACCCCACAAGTGTTTAGATGCTTCTTTCTTTATTTGGTATTTAGAAGAAATAGTATGGGAATGTAGACGAGTAGATAGCTTTAACTTGGTAAATAGTAAAGTTCTGGGAACATTTTGGAAATTTCAGTTACTTTATGATACTTTTGGCAGGATTGAGATTGTTGTAGTTAATTTTTGAGTTTGTAATCAATTAGTGTACTAAATGTATTGATGTTCAATACAGTTTATTTTATTGAATGCATCGAATGTTTTGGATAGATTCTAAGGAATGTTGTTTTATGTAATAATAGATCGATGTAATATGAAAAATAGTACACACAAATTCACAGATAGGGAATTTTTCAAAATTACAAATACATTGCATAAACTCTATGATCAAAATCCTAAATATTTGCAAATGTTCTAGAAAGTCATTGTTATTTATAATTCTAACTACGTATAAAGTTACTTTGAACATTTTTGAAATTAAAATCAAATACAAAAACATCCAATTGGCTATTCTTCTCAATACCAAAGGGATCGTCCATTGATCACGTGAAGCTCAAAACTGGGAGGGCCTTTACTGTCATAAAGAATTATAAGAGGTAATCAGATGTTAGAACAAGGTGTCTGTTTTTTAAATGCCCAATGTCTAATTTGAAAAGCGACAAGAACTTAATATATCATCCAACCGGCAAACAGACCGGGTATTGGCTTTCGAAAGTTTAGGAAAGCCTTGCTTGCTGTGGAAATAGAAAAAAGACTGATGTTGCTGTGTAGCCTAAATCCAATAAAATATCACTAAAGAGGGGTTAAAGAAAAAACTGACTCTAACTAGAGGGAATATCAAGAAGGGTTGAAAACAAGCTCGAAGGCTTTTGATTGTATAATACCTAAAAGAGGAAGCGTAGACTGGTAGTTTAGGGGGGGTATAACAAGAGCTATTCTCGCGATCAATGGTCGAGCCCACGGAAAGAGCGTCAGCAAGCGCGCTGGCAGTGGCGTGTGTCCGTCCCGCCTGACGGTCTGCAACTGACAGAAACCGCTGATGCGCGGCGCCTCCGACAAGATGCGGCAGTGCGAGATCCACATGAGCCCCCCCAAGAAGAACTGCTGCAGGATCTGGATGTCCAAGTTCCCGACGCGCTCCAAGCGGATAGATGTCATCTCGCGCATCACCTTCCCGCTCGTGTTCGCGCTCTTCAACTTGGCTTACTGGTGAGTTTGCTTTTATTTCGATACTCCCTATTTCCAATTTAATTTTTGTTTGTTGAATATTAAATTGGGTTAAATTATCAATTTTTTGATGGAAGTACCAGTTTATGTCATTTTGCAAGTCTAGCTGTAGTAATTAAAGTACCCATTCTTCTGATACGATCTGGAAAAAACAATTCAGTTTCACTTAATTGAATAGCAAACCCGAAGTAGACAGTAGATTAATAACAGAATTGATATTTTAATACTTGAGCAAATTATTTCTACACTTCAACATCTTTCATAATCAGACTTTCAATTTGCTATCGCATATGGTAGTAATACAACAATTTTTAGTAAATGAATGGCCCCCGGAATGGCGCGAAAGGATGCGGGTTCGAGTCCCGCCTCGTGATTTATAAACATATCGTAATCACAAAGAGCGCTACGCTACTAGTTATAATATGGTACCACAAGGATGAGCATTAACAACGACCTGTCACTCGACAGGTCGACGTACCTATTCCGCGACGAGGAGGAACAAAAGTGATTCTCGCGGTCGGGTGGGGGCGCGGGGCAGGCGGCGCAGCTGGCGGGCGCGGTGCTGTCGCCGTACGCCGTGTTCGCCGCGGTGTACGCGCTGTGCCTGCGCGCGCCCCCGCCTCGCCGCCGCCCCAAGCCCCCCAACAGGATATAATAATAATAATAACACATCAAACCACAACACATTAAATTCTCTAAAGGGCCTCTGCGTGTTGGACCTGTGTCCCCACGTAAGCCTTCCAAAGGACCGGGTATCTTCATTCTGGTGGTACCCGTGTATTATGGAATGAGATACACATAATAATAAAAACATTTACTGACCATAAAAACACACACAGATACAAAAAACAATAAAAAAGAAAGCAAAAAAAACCAATAGAACTTAAAAACTAATAAAACTTTAAACAAAACAAATAAAATAATATAAAACACCTTATACCTAACTGAACTTAAAAAATATATATAGATGGATTCTGTTGCACTTCATCACATACGAACAGATGTTACACCATGAGTACATGTAATAGATACGAACAGTACCGTTAGCAACGAACAGACAACAATACCCCAGAACATTGCGTTTACAGTAGTACCACAGTTAGTAGCTACCATGAGTTAGCAATGAACAGATAGCAATAGCATAGCCATGAGTTTTAATCTTGCGTTTACAGTATTGCCATGTGTTAACAATGAACAGATAGCAATACTCAAGCCATGAGTTCGAATCTTGTGGGCCATGAGTTAGCAATGCCAACAATACCCTAGCCATGAGTTGGAATCTTGCGTTTACAGTACTGCCATGAGTTAGTCAAAACGTTTACTGCATTCGACTGCGATAGAAAGTCTTCCATAAGTTAGGCTTAGAATACATATAACCTGAGATAGAAGCGACATACTGCTAGTTTGTTCGCATATACCTCTTCTAATAATTAATTTATATGTATTCTAAGGAGTTAGCATTCGAAACGTTTACTGCATTCGATAGCGATGCATTCAAGACTATTTCGCTTGGTTTTTAGAGGCTCAAACTATCGAAATCACTATTTCGAAAAGTTAAAAACCGACCGAAATTAGTTTTCTAAGTTATCGCTAGAGGTGCTGTAATCAATTTCGATACAATATTTTTACGCAGTCACTAGCAAGTAAAACTTTGAACTCATGGTAGTACAGAAACTAACAAGAAAACGTTCAATCACGCATACAGACATATACATATATCAACGAGACAGGGTTATTAACTCAGCCTCGTCGATGCGTTTGTTTGTGTGTGTGAGTTTGAAGGGAGTTTCGCTACTGTTCGTATCTGTTTACTGTGCTAATGTTGTTTTTGTTGCAATTGTATATGGGTTGTTTTGATTGGTTGTTTAGTTTTATTGTTTCGTATAATGTATTCATCCGTAATAAAATGTATTTGATTTTTGTTAATGTTATTATTAGTTAATTCGCAGATAAATACATTTCTTAATTTTGTTTCTAATTTGTTGTAAATTGTATTTTTTCCTTACATCGTTTTTTTTAAATCTGATAACATCGCGTCATTCTGATTTTCATATTCTTATTCTATACGTTATTATATATTTTATGTGCAACGCAATTCCTTTATGATATTTCTGTGAAACAACAATCTTTTTAGCGGACTAGGTAATGGGCTCATCTATCTACCGGTTTACATCCGTTAAAAATATTATATCCTAATGTCTACAAAGGAATTGTGTTATTATGTTAATCATTCATTGTTCTTATTTTTATGTAATGTACCCCTTTTTCTCTTGTCTCTAACTAAACATATACGATGTATAAAAAAAGGACTTATCAATCTATCCTTTTGCATGAGTGATACCTACATCATAAACACTTGTTTAGTAAAAAGGGGAAAAGGGACAGTATATTTAGATATTCTTTGTCAATGCAATGTTAATTTTTTCCATAGCTTTTCACATCATTTCATTATAAATTCATTAGTAACATGCACATTATCAACACATCCATTTGCATCCATACGCACCCAGAGAAACTTAAATAATTGCCATTCGCAAATTACTTCATCGGCCATACATTTAAACTCTACTCAAAATAATCGATGCTCAAATCGTTCTTTAAACATCGATTAATTTTGTTCAGTGTTCATTCTCGGAACTCGACAAGATTTTCGAATAGGACTTTCCCGATTTTTCATCCACGATTCTTAAAATCGATTTTACCATCATATTCTGATGTAATTCAGTCGTTTTATCGACAGAGGTAATCTACTAGAAATATAAAGAATGAAGATATTAATATGAAGATCAGTATTTAGTAATCAAACATTAAGTAATTTATAAATTATATAGATGTAGATATATTATGCAGCCATGGATTTTACGTTTTAATAATTAGAATACATTTGTGATGGCTGTATTTAGAACAGTCCAATGACTGCCTAAAATGTAATTTAAAGCTTTTGGTATAAAATAGTTCGTCGAATTGTCAAATAAAATCGCCGTTGTATTATAAGCCAAGAATCCTTATTAACATAATTTGATTTTAGTCAATACATATTATATATCTTTGAAATATTCATTGCTTATTTATATTTTGATCTCTCAAGAGTTCATCTCATCCTACATTTCATGCGTTTCTATTTTGGCTGTGACTAACTCTTATAAATTATATATTGAATGATATTATTAACTATTAATGCTTTGTTCATTCATGCACACTATATGAGTTGGAATATACTAAACGATAGACGAATTAAAGAACACTAACACAATATAAGCTAAGGGATGCCGATGTTTGTTTTACTAAGATTTTTTGATATTTTTACTAATAGAGCAGGCTCCAAGGAGATGTTCGTTTGCAAAAATCGCGCACCTAAATCTGACTTCTGATATATATTGTATAGATCCCAGACATCCTATAGACAGATGTTGCCAACCAGTTTTGTGGTCCCCCTGCCCGCACCCCGGTAATTAAATATGGCATACAAAGAAAAAAATAAAAATTTCCAAAACATGCCGTGTGGGGTATCAAATGAAAGAGCTTATTGAGTAGATCACGAATATATAGCATACTATATACATTTCTTACACTTTCTCTAAGATTTTTCAGAAAATTTACGAAAATGGTCCATTTTTGAGTTAACTTTAAACCACTATAGATTGAAAACTCATGAATATATTTTTTAAATTATTATTTTAAATAATTAACAATAGTCCATTGTTTATGATTCAATAGTTCATAATATAATATAAGTGAGCTATGTGGTGGATTTGATGAAAATAACTATATACTATATGAACTTGAAAATATACTCGCCATCTTTGAATGCTCCCCCCACTCCCCCATGCAATTATTTCACTGTACGAAATATTGAATCGTAAACAATGGACTATTGTTAATTATTTAAAATAATAATTTAAAAAATATATTCATGAGTTTTCAATCTATAGTGGTTTAAAGTTAACTCAAAAATGGACCATTTTCGTAAATTTTCTAAAAAATCTTAGAGAAAGTGTAAGAAATGTATATAGTATGCTATATATTCGTGATCTACTCAATAAGCTCTTTCATTTGATACCCCACACGGCATGTTTTGGAAATTTTTATTTTTTTCTTTGTATGCCATATTTAATTACCGGGGTGCGGGCAGGGGGACCACAAAACTGGTTGGCAACATCTGTCTATAGGATGTCTGGGATCTATACAATATATATCAGAAGTCAGATTTAGGTCCGCGATTTTTGCAAACGAAACTCCACTGAGAGTCCGGTCTATAAACCTCGGCGTAATGTAATTGGGCAGATGTAAAGTACAATAAATGGTATATACTTAGTAATATCATCACATAACATATAGATATGAAACACTGGAAAAATCCTTTGTATACGCTCAAGAAGCCTCCCGTCATATGAAAGTATATAACAAATACGTAGGAAAATTGTCCAAATGTAGAAAACCGATTATGTAAATAACAAACGCACATATATAACTTTCTATGTACGTTCTTGGTGTATTTAAAAGGATTTTTTCATTCTAGCTTAGGTACTTTTTAGATAGTCTAGAAATTATTATATAGTATAACAATTATAGCCAACAGTATTTTAAATCTTAAACTATCATATTTTAATACATTTAGATCAGTAGTTGTTTAAGTCTATCATTGTGAACTGCCACAATTTTAGCTGGTAAAACATCTTAGATATAACAATTAGCTCAAAATAATCAACATAGTATACAAGTAAGACTATAAGTGTTAGAATTAGATTTTAGTTAGGTCATTAGGTATCATGTATAAAAAATCTCTGATGAGAATAAAGGAATTTATTAAATAAAAATTTTAAGTAGCGTAGATTTAATTGTAAATGACAAAAATATTAACTTTTCAAATGAAACAGTTAATTTCGCTACGATTCAGCGGAAGCTACAACCTTCTCAATATTTGAAAAGTTAATATTTTTGCATGTAGGAAGGATTGTATATATGAGACTTTACACCTGTGTCGCTCAGTGTACAGATACTTATTCATAAAATATTGTAAGCTAATATTGACGTTTCACTCGATCACTGTCACTATGTATATACATATAATATACTGTTATCTTCTTGATCGTAGCATTTGGTTGCATTTATGACACGTTATGACCTTTTTATTTATAATTAACGTTACGAGGTATATTCTGAATTAAAAAGAACCTTATTTACTTTAATTATGCGATGTTCATGTTGTATTTTGTTTAAACAAATAAATAAACTAATGACAGTTTCATACTACTTCAAGTTAATGGTTTAAATATAGGAAAATGTATTCACTGCCCGTTATACTAAGTCACAAATTAGGTAAGCAAAATACTACTTTGTAGTATCAATGAAGTAGTATCTTGCCTATGTCTCATAATATTATATTATATTATTAATACCAACTGCTAAATTCAGGCTACATGGTCCTGCCAACTATTAAAAAATATATTGTATTAAGACCGGACGACATGCCGCCAATCGAGTAGAGATAAGTACTTATATAAAATTACCCATTTTATCAAACAAAACATTGTAGGGATAAAATTATTTTTTTGGTTGTTCAATTATTATATTTCCTACAAACTTTATAGGTATTTGGTAAATTCTAATTACTTTTATAGAGTTAATTTCATGCGTAGCACTTACGTAGCACCGTCTACGATAAACGTAGCCATTCATAGAATAATATTTGAAATAATAAACGAATATGTATATTTAATTATAGATACGTGGAATATCGGCGTTTTATTTTGGATTTTAATATTTGATGAGGATGAAAATCTCTCAAATGACTCACAAAAACCTAAATTAGGATTATTTAAATTATAAGAACCTTGAGCACACAGAAGCGGATTAGATAACGTAGTTTGTGTGAATTCTGAAGAATCTCCATGTAAATATAATGAAGGAGACGGAGTGATTGAGTTTAGAATGGTTGACTCTAGATATTCTCTTTTTGTAAATCGAGAAATAAGGCGGCCGCGCGTCACAAATTAGTTATAGCGATTAGTGACGTCACAGCAAAGGATTTTGCTTGACAAGTCAAAGTAGTCATAGAATATTAAATCGATGATAGTATGTAGATATTTTTATTGTAAGTCTCCGTATTGGGGCGGAGTAGAATACAATCCCCAATCCCAGTCGGACTAGATGGGTGTCGTAAGAGGCGACTAAATCCGACGGTGGGAGGGTCGTGGGACCCGCATGGCAAGCTACCACCGCCCTGTTGAAAGATACCAAAATCCAGGGGCGCCATCTTGGCATGATCTAACACGCGGGACGCAACGTAGTATATTTGTCACTTCCTTTTTTGTGTTCTTTATTTTCTTCAAATTTCAAGTTTCGGTTCATTTAGTTTCATCCTTTAATTTATATGTTATGATAAAGTGCCTTTATATTTAAGAATTGTGATATTTTTAATCTTACTTTACCGGTTTTAAGATTGTGAATAGCCTTCAATTGTGTTTTTCTTTTGCTTTCAAAGTGATAAATATACATTGGCAAAAGTTTAAAGACGGTTTTCGGATTAGTACAAATATCCTTAACATAAATGTAGATATAGTTAAGTTATTTTAAGCGTTGCCTAGTTGGAAACGGAAACTTTAATAAAATATTCAAATCGTTTTACTCCCCCAAAAGAAACTATGTCTGGTATGGTATCCATAAAAGGCTTCTCGGTTGTAAATAGTTAGAGTGTGCATTTTATTTACATTTAATTTAGGTCTTTCGTTAAACTATTTGTCTGTGGTAAACCATAGGCAAAGGCGAGAACGAAGGACAGTGTAAAGGTTGCCATATCTACCAAGTTGCTTTTGGGGAGGCGTTATGTTCTATATTAAATATTTAATTTTTTTACCAACATTACTTCGTGATGCCTCTGTTCGGTATAATTTGCTAAAATTCAATTTTATTCATTTCCTAATCCGTTTCTAAATTTGCAAAATGTTTGACATTTAAGTACGTAATTACTACAAACTTCCTTATATTAGGGTAAGACTTTGTTTGTGTATGCCTTGAGAATGTACATAGGTACGCTTGGAATCATGTGCTACATGATTCTAAGTGTACTTATTTAACAATTAATAATTCCAATCATGCAATTGGATTTATTAATGAAACACTACGTACAACCGTATTGTAGTGACTCAGTATAGGGGTGTCCAAAATTCATACTATTCTCAGACATTTTAAGTCTCTAGAAACCATATGATAAGTACAAACACACACTGATTATACTCAATACTGCAGTGTATTTTAAAACAGATTCGACATATTAAAACAATCTTAAAGTGGATATCAAAACAATACACTACACTGACCAAAATAAATTATATTTACACACAAATCTGACAGAAACAATTCAAAAGAAATTATTGTATGGAATCCTGAGATGGCTCACGTAAAATGTCTGTTGATATTTAGTAAAATTTTGAAGATGCCAGCGTGTGAACGGATGAGAGAAATAATAGAAATATATAGTATAATATAATTGAGTTACAATTTTTATTTAATTATGTGTAAATAATTCATCTCTTTCACGTTAACACGTGGCGGGAAACCGCGGAGAAACCAAAGAGGGGGCGTGCCAAAAATTTGTGATTAGAATATAATTATTGCATATAATAATAAGTAAGAAAAGTGTAGAATTGCACTATAAATAGAGATAATTATTGTACAATGTTCACGTTGTATGCAACTTAGAACATGTATGATTGTATGGTTATGGTTAAGTATGAATTGTTCTCGTTAGTTACTCTTATATAAACATAATTCATTTCAAATATTTTACATACAACGTTAAAAATATCCATATTTCCTAATAAAAAGGTATAGTAGGTAGGTAGTATAGAAACTGGCATTAGTTTTATAAGCAAATTGTAATATTTTCAGATAATTATTTACTCTGTATATTTCACGATTAATTTGATTTTAATGTAACAAATTAAAATGTGAGTGTAAAACTTAATAATTCTAAGGAATAAATGAAACAAATGCTGCGATGCTCATATTTTAATCTAAAATCAACCTACATGTCTCAATATAGCTGTGTTTTCAATGTCTATTTTAAACTACGGATTGTAAACATATAATCGATCCATCAAATAACAGTCATATTGATTTTAAATCTTGCTCATTTTTATCTCCGTCCTTTGGTTCTCTGTATTTGGGTTAACTATTATCCAGATTCATATTTTGTAGTTCAGAATATTTATTTTAAAAATTTATTAAAAACACGAACAAGCGATGGAATGAATGCACTAACATCTTATCTTATGCACGATTATCTGACACGAAAACATCCAATTCAAAACTGTAAAATAATATTTAGATTAAATAAATAGTGCGATTAAATGACATGAATAGAATCAACCATAGCTTTTCGTAGATTTAAAAATACATTACAAATTTCATTGTTTTAAATATTATTACATATATCCCTATTATAGATTCTTGGGCTGTGATGAAGCTAGATAAATTAAAGTTTCAACATCATTCAATACTTCCATAAAAATAAAAGCAAACAATATACTGGCAACATAAATTATTTTTGGTAGCATTTGCGTTCGGCCATTGTCGTCGGGGATCTGAAAAAAATAATGTCAATTAGTCATTTGTAAAAACCCATCTCACATATCGTTCGTACAGGCGACAATTATTTACTGTGAATTTAACAAAATTAAATAAAATCTACCATTTATATTTAGTGTTGCCATTTCAAAATGTTTCTGCTATAATAGGAAAATTTAAGCACTCTAGATGTACTATTTCATCCCTAATTATTTAGCTATGTTAAAATGGACTGTTGGAATAAGAAATTGATGGAAGGACTTTTAATAAAATTATACTATGTCTTTGATGTTTTATTTCATAAAATACCCAATAGATATATGATTCACTAGCAAACCCGGCGCCAGAGACACCTTTTCTTTGCTATAAACCTCACGGAGCCCGAGACCTTTCCAACGACTGCAAAACCGTGGAAATCGGTTCGTGCGTTCTGGAGTTATAGCGTCAGGAAGGAAAACCCGACTTATTTTTATATACATAGTATATACATAATATAGATAGTTTTAGCAACTAACTACCAAAGTATTATGATAATTATTTAAATCTATCTATGCTAATATCAATATTTAAACCTGAAGGCTTTGTTGGTTAGTTTGTTTGAAACCACTGCGCTGGTCAGATTAAAAAAATATTTGAGTTTCATACACAGTTTTAATATTTTTGTTGGCGAATTGGTACACTGATTTATAAAATGTAGTCTTTGTGCATTCTAAATAAAATAACCCTCGAAACAACAAAGAATGAATGCGAAATTGAACTTCTTATCTTACTTATCAATTATTTTTAAGCTATTGCATAGCTTCTATCGCGGGCCTTGAGCGCAGGGACCGAATCGAGAAATTCCGTAACGAAAAAACCTCACGCTCTCCACTCCGACGGGCTCGGAGGTGTGGCTTGAAGGCATGCTATGCAATAGCTTTACCGCGGCAGTCCCCGAGTGCCACACGTCTTTTTTTATTATTTAATGGAAATTATTGAGACTGCTTTTTTAGAGGATTGTTTGGTATTAAAAGTAAATTGTACAGACGAAATGTTTAGGAAAATTGTTTAAAAATTAAAACCCAAACCAACCGATCTCGAACATTCATTCACAAGTAGAAAACTACATTGTTTTTGATGGCCACAGCCCATAGATTATATTTATTATAATTCTCTTTTTGAAAAGCTCTACTTGGGGAGACCGGGGCTGTGTACATAATACATTAGATACAATAAAACCATAATAAATTTCTATGTCATACAAATATTACTGAAAGTACCTACATCTTATATATAAAAATGAATCGCAAAATGTGTTGGTAAGCGCATAACTCGAGAACGGCTGAACCGATTTCGATAATTCTTTTTTTATTATATTCCTTGAAGTACGAGGATGGTTTTTATGTAGAGAAAACGTAAATATGTACCACGGGCGAAGCCGGGGCGGACCGCTAGTAGATAATATATAGAGGAGATACAAACCTTATTTTTGTAGGTAATTCTCTTTTACAACGCGTTTATTCCCTTGATCTTTACTTATAAAAGTTAGAACTTACCTCATCATTACTGCAGATCGTCCAGGTTTATAGTGATTTCGTCATCGTTCCCAGAACGTTTTCCCCACCCGGAGGAAAACGTGAGTTGACCGTTAGCTGCCGCTAAGAGATTTGCGGCAAGCAGAAGAATGATCGCTGCACGCTTGAGAATACGGTTGAACGATGCCATTGAAGTGAATGATGCTCATCTCCGTATTCCTGGCTTTTTATACTCCTAACTCGTATTTTTCCAAACTTTTGTACGCTAAGCAATTTTAAACGCTATGTGAAATGCAGAAGATGTTGTTTTGTTTGTTGAGTTTGAAAGACAAATTAGATGAAACCTCTGAAAGGATGGTTGACAATTAATTTGGAATTTTTGTTTGTGAAGTTTTAGTTTTCTGGATGTTTTCTATCTCACTGTATGTACCTACCCATTATAATATGAACTTTAAGGATGTAATAGGTACCTACATTATCACTACATAGTATAAAACAAAGTCGCCTTCTATGTCCCTTTGTATGCTTAAATCTTTTGAACTACATATTACGTATTTTGATGCGGTTTTTTTAAATAGATATATAGTGATTCAAGAGGAAGGTTTTAGTATATAATTTATTAGGTTTTAGAGAAACCGGGCGAAGCCACGGGCGGAAAGCTAGTATTGTTATAAAACAGAAATCAAGAGCTTCATGATACGTAGGTACCTACCTATAGCAAAGCCTATTGGACGAATGTATACGTAGGACACTTTTTACAGATAGATTTTTCTTTACGCGCAAGTAGGTGAACAGTTTTCTTGTGAGACATGATATAAATAATACCGTTTTTGTGAGCTATAACGATAATAGCAATACGTGTTTCCTACATAATATCTTTAATATGTTCCTAGCTCAGTAAACACAATTCTATAGACAAAATAAATAAGAGCTCTTAGAATCAATTAATTTAAGTTTTATCCAAGTTTTGGGAAGTTAGCTGGTACGGAGAAAAATATAAATGAAAAAGGAAATAGGTAGGTCATATGTACAAACATTTAGTAACGAATTTTATATTCAAACAGATAGTATAATACCTATTGCCTCGATATTTTCTAGTGTAGATTTAATTCGTGTGGTTGAAGAGAAACATATAGGTAGATATTGCACTATGTACCCGCATAACATTTTATATTGGTAGAGCCACAGACTAGTAATATACTACGGTTAGCGTTTAGCTACTATTATGTATTTTGTGCTACGTTTGTGAAGTCCCGTGTCCCAAAGTGGGGTAAGGGGCAGATGCATTATGTTTCACTGATCGATTTTCTTTAGGGACAAGTAGGTGATCAGCCTTCTGTGTCCTGCCAAACCGAGACATTTTTTTTTCTTCGTCTCCACCGGGAATCGAACCCAGGACCCCTTGGTTCTACGCTCATGCGTCAACCACTGTACCAAGGAGGCGGTCACGGTACGATGCTACGATAGAGCCCGTGGTAGAGCCTTATTGTAAGGTTTTGAATTTATCCGTTGTTCTCATATTATTTTGAGTAGATGTCATATTTTGTCATGGTAAATAAATAATATTCACATATGAATGAAACTCATCAAACAATAATTAGTAGATAATAAACATATTTATAAATTAGAGGTTCAAATAACGGGTTTTAGATATCAATTTAAAAAGCTTTAGAAGAGTTTTTGGTTCTGTGTATTTTTAAACCATATTTATTGAAAAATTATTATAATTACTTGAAAAATGTGCGAGTTAGGTACCTTGTTACTTTCTTTTATTTTAGTAAAGTGCCTATATTATCCCATAGAGCAATACGCATTGCCAAAATGACAATGCTTTCTCGTTTCTTTCTTACATTCAACTAGTGTATGATAATGTAGTTATAATTCCTTGATAAAACGATAATTGACGGTAGCAAACCCACTAACGACCTTTTAAAATTCATTCCTTGCATAAACTAAATAACACAACCTTCAACTAACAAAACTTTCCACTAGCACACTAATTTCCCTCGCATAATAATTATCTGGACAAATTAAAAAGTAAGGCTTCTTTCATTCGCCTCTGACTATAAAAGCCCTGTCTTCCTTGTCCCCAGCATCACATCGCATCTTGTTTTCATTTGTAATACAGATAAAATACAACTAAATCAAAATGTACAAAATCATCTTCTTCTTCGTGTTAGTGGCCTGCTTGTCCTTTGTGCATGCACAGTTGACATTTACTTCAAGCTGGGGCGGCAAACGATCAATGGGACCAATGCCTTGCAGGAATGAAGATGCGATTGCTAACGTTTACAGATTAATTCAGGTAAGTTAACTGGTAACATTTTATTATCTATTTTTCGAATATGAGTAATTAGTTAGTTAATACTGGCGAGTAATTTTTGAATTATAGGGGATGGATGCGGGATGCATATTCTTTTTTTCGGAAGTAGGTCCTACTAATTAAATTTTAATTCGTGGAAAATCTATATTTCCAATATTAGATACTATATTAATCTAATAGTTTTTACCGTTTAAAGATGCTTCTAGATTATAAGGTACTTACCTACTTTACAGCTCCCACTTGAAAACAAGATCGTATCTAATTTTGTTGTTTTTATTATTTTCAGAACGAAGCCGAGAGATTATTGCTGTGCCAAAAGCCTTGAAGGATTTCATCTTATTTCGTTTGATGTTCCCACGTTACGGCATTATTTGTTCAAAGGAAATAGGATTTTCATAATAATTATTATGTTACCTATGTTATGCATTTTAATATCATAAATAAATATAAATGGCAATGTTCTTAAATTATTGAATAAAAATTATATTTTAAAGTTGTTTTTTTTTTTTTATTTACCTGTGCTACAGCCTCTCAATTGATCTAAATTTTTATCATAAAACTTCAGTAGGTAGTAGTCTACTAGGACCTAGGTACCTACTAGTTTTTATAAAATCTGTATAAGTCATTAAGTACTGTAAAAATTTAATAAAACTCCTTGGTTCATAAGTGGTGACTATTAAGTCGACAAATTTTATCATCTATTTAAAGTTGTTTTACTGTAACTCTACATTTTAGGATAGAAATAAAGAGTAGGTAACTAAAGATTTTCGATTCGAAAACGATTTTGTTTGTTAGCAACTATTCTACACTATACACACTTGTAAAAATTTACATGGATAAAAAATGTTTGAGTTTGATAGGTATATTATATACTTACCTAATATCTAGTTATCTCCCCGAAATTCGGACATAAATCCAAATTTATTCCACATACAAAATCTATTAACTTTGTTGAATTTAATAATGAGAAAATTTTAAAGAATAGAACAAATTAGATCACCGCCGAGAGGCTAGGTGTTGATTGGCAAAAAGACGCTAGTTCGAATCTTGTTCGAATCCATTCGAATTTCGAATCCCGTTTCGTGACATTTTGAAACCTAAGTGCTTTTTATGAAAATTTCTGTATTTATAAACATTACAATCACAAAAACTTGCTAGTTATGCATTAGTTTGACACAACTACAATATTATTATTAGCAGTAAATAACTAAAGCAAAGCTAAAGAAAAAAGCTCCTGAAAAGAAAAAAGACGTATGGCACTCCGAGGACTGTCGCGGTAAAGCGGCATAGCATCAAGCATGCCTTCAAGCCACACCTCCGTCCTTCAGCCACACATTCGTTACGGAATTTCTGGATTCGGTCCCCGCGCTCAAGGCCCGCGATAGAAGCTTTGCAATAGCTTAAAAATAACCATTGAATTATACAGCTTTTCTTTGAATGTCCATTTATAAAATTTAAAACTTGAATATATTATCAGCTTGGTCACGGCCGGCGTCTGGCGAGAATACCTAGCCAGATTACACCAATTGCTAATTTTTTATTTTAAGCTATTGCATAGACCTCACGCTCCCCACTCCGACGGGCAAGGAGGTGTGGATTGAAGGCATGCTATACAATAGCTTTACCGCGGCAGGCCCCGAGTGCAACACGTCTTTTTTTACTTTTATATTTGTTTTTATTGTTGAAAGGTTCTTACAACCAAAATTACCGCGGCAGTTCCCGAGTGTCACACGTCTTTTTTTACTTTTATATTTGTTTTTATTGTTGAAAGATTCTTACAACCAAAATTAAAAGTATTAAAATAAATTTTGAATAGGGCAGGTATTTTTTAAAAATCCTTGATATATACATATAGTTTGGGGGAGTCAATCTGTCTGGCAATGTTAAAGGGACAGAAATAAAACTTTAAAATATGGTCATACTTTTGTCAAAATATATAATATATTTATTTTTTAATCCAAATACTAATACATTTTTGTTTTCTTTTTTAGTCAAATTTTAATTAGCCTATTACAGTTATTAACATTCTTAATATTGGTTTATACACCCGGAAAACTGCATAATAGAAAATCAAGTGAATAAAATTCCTCATTAATCCATCAGGCTCCAGAATCACAGACACAATACAAAATCTATTCTGTCCCGGTCGGATCTGGCCGTTCGGGGCTCAATGGGTTAAATTTTCAGCAGAGTAGCAATGTAACATAATTGAGACCAATATCCAAATCAAACCTACTATAAGTTTAATAAACTCTGTTACAACAATTTGATACATGTTTCTCTTTTCTATGTACCAGCATGACATTAACCTTTTTTTTCAAAACTTAATTTATTTGATGATTACATAATCTTAATAAAATACTAAACCTAAATCTTTTATAAAATGCTATTTGTTCAAAATATCCCCATACATATAAACCAATATTTAGAATGCCAAGTACATATATAGTGATTTAAGAAGCTGATGGTGACAGCACTTGGCTGATACCACTTGTGTCTAGCGACATTCTCGTGGAGCCAGTGTATTGCACATCATCTTCATCCAAAGCTTCTCTCATGCGTCGCTTATAAATCTCACTGTCCGGATTGTTCTCTTGATTACGGCACCTATCCAGCTTCTTCTCAATGGCTCGAACACGTTCCCGTGCCGGACTCTCAACCATCTTGACCATAGACCTTATTTTACGGACAGCTTCTATAAGTATTGCTAATTTATCAGGCCCTGCGTCTCTGAATAACATATCCGTCACATAACTATCCAAATTCTCCTGTTCCTTGCTTGCTGCGTGCAGCACTGCAGCTAATGCTATTTGAGATGGCGCATACAAGAGACAGGCATCAGTCAAAAATACTTTTTCGAGGAATTCGTCAATTCCGGATCGTAAACGTTCCGGATTGGCCAGTGAACACCTCGTTTTTATGTCGATCAAGAATCCTTCAACCGGTCGAAAAGGATTATGTATAGTCAAATGATAGTTCAGTTGCTGCATTAACAGCAATTCATTGTTTAGTATAATGTCTGAAGCTTTTTCTCTGTCGCCTTTAATATTTGCAACAAATTGGCCGATAGACACATTAAATTCTTCAACTTTACACGCTAAATAAACACACGTAGCCAGAATTTCTTTCGGATGATAATCCATAGATGAGTTGTATAAATAAAATCGTTTAAAATAGTGAAATGCTGTTCCAATAACTCCTTTTGGCATAGGTGGCTGAAATCTCTTACAAAACTCTTTTAAATGAAGCTCATATTGTTTCAATAACAGTCTTTCTTCTTCAGGAGATAAAAAATAATTGTACCTTTGATGTTCATCTATATGCTGTCCATGTTTTGAAATGAATACTACGTTATGTTTTTCCCGATGGCATGCTAGCTCATTTTCGTCACTGAATGTCCAAAATTGTCTTTGTGAGCTTGTCGAGAACATTCTGGTGAAGATTCTATCGTAGTCAACAATTAAATATTACAAAATTACAGATACATCTCACAGTTGGTCGTCGTTTTTCACGACGTTTTTAAATTCAACGATGACACATGACATCAAAGACTACATGACATCGTCTGTCTGTTTTGACTTTTGATCGTCAGATCGTGTTTTGATAGTATAAAAAAAATGTTACCATTAAAGAAAAAGAAGAAGTTATACTACCCCACTTAGATCATTAAGTAATGGATGGAGTACGCTGGCAAATGTTCTAACTAAACTTTCTGCTGATTTTGGTGCGGGGAGGGCAACTCACACTATTGAAACACAATCACACATTCACAAAAATAATTTGTGTCACGAAAGTCGTAAAAATTTACGACCTTTTAAGCGACGAGTTTTTAAATTCAACTCTATCCCTTAGTTCATAAAGATTAAATTTGTATTTCATTCCAAGTTGTCTCGTGGGGAGTGTGGTTCAATATCGCGTTCTAAATTCAACTTTATAACTTAGATCATAAAGATTAAATTTGTATTTCTTTAAAAGATAGTCTCGTAAGGAATGCGGTTCATTATCGCGTTTTAAATTCAACTTTCTCTCTTAGTAGATAAAGATTAAATTTGTATATTTTCTTTCCATGATAGTCTCGTCTCTTTCTCTCTCGAAATATGACTCGATTATTTGTCTTGATCATATCGCTAAACGATACATCGACGATTATTAGAAATTGCATTTAATTAGAAATGTACGTTAAAAAATAAAAAAATATACACAAATTAAAGGTTATTCCATCTTTTTTAATATTCGACATGTTTGAATTGCTTCTGTAAGACTTGACAGTGCAAAACGGCATTTTTAGCGGAGCACTCGCAGACGTCCTTTCGATGTTTTACGAATACGCAGAGTGTTTGTAATCGATTACGCAAGTAGTTTTTATGAAAGCATAAGATTTTTCGATTCGAATAATCTTATACCTCAGCAAAAGGGGAAACGCCTGCGAGTGTTATCCATTACTTAATGATCTAAGCTACCCCATAATAATCCTCACCATAAAACTGATTTTCTGATAATAATTGTGGAAAATAATAAAACATAAAACAATTGACAAAAAGAAATTGAATGTTAATATAACGATAATTCTCAATTATGAGATTCTAAGTATATTACAATATATCTGTACGTATTTATCCACCACTTACAAAATAAATTGGTAATGGTTGCTTGATTGTTTCAATTTATTAAATAAGTTTTTTTCACAGCGGCATTATACGTAATTTTAATTCAAATTATGTACTTCTTTTATTGAGTGTGTTTTGGTAACTTTTCTCAATGAGTCATCTGTAATTTTATTTTACTCAGTCAGTTCCAGTTCATTGATCATTCTCTGATCAGTCCTCTGTCAACTGCTGTCAACTGACAGTTTGTATGTTGCGTGAACCGGAATTGTCTTGTAAATTGTAATTGAATCATCCGTCATCCGTGACTAGACATGCGCAAAACAGTACGTCAAATAGTAATGCAACATCACGCATCTCTTCCACGGAAGTGATATTACTCCGTAACATCACACATTACCCGATCGATTTTTAATGAAATGATGACATTAATAATATTATAATGTTTATATCTGAGGTTTATATTATATTAATGGTGATATGTGAAGTATTACAGATCATATTGAAAAATAGCAATAATAACTGCAATACTTATTAGTTATTACATATCGTAAAATTACAATTTAAGTAAATATTTAAAAAATGTAGTTGATTTTCCTTCATACTTGGCCAGTGGCCACGTACTTTATGTTGTTTGTTAATAATTATAATGAACGCAAGCAAATGTAAAACAAAATAAAAAAAAGTGAGTGATGCGAGTGATGTTTGTAACTGATGCGTAATGCGTGATGTTGCATTACGTGTCAAAGTGATGTTACTTTTGTACTATTACACGCATTACCTACCCATGTCTATCCGTGACCGTCAAGTCGGAAATTAGATAAATTTCGTGAATTTCGGTAGTTTTTAGCGAAATTATATATTTTTACAATGTCGCGACCAGGAGATAGACCAAACCAAGCGCAAACATACAAGCTTGTTGTGGTTGGCGGCGGTGGAGTTGGAAAAAGTGCTATAACAATTCAGTTTATACAGGTATTTTTCCGTATTTGTAAAGTCTACGCCTACGAGACGTATGTTTGGCTTTACCTAGGACTTGCCGAGAGCTATTTTGAAAACTGAAATGTTTCTTTGTAATATTGCAAGTTTGTTAATGGCGTTTTCACATGTATAGTATCATGTATATAAATAGTGCTGCTGATGTTATGCCAAGGTGATAGCATTGAAGACGCCGCCCACTGTGTATTTCATGTCATGAATTCTTCCATAATTTTTATTATCTCCACACATGTACAACTATTGTAATAACATACTACCTTTGAGCTAATAAAACTCTTTGATGCATTGAGAATATATTCCTAAACCAAATTAATTATTACTTACTTATAAAATTAATTTAAATCTAAAATTAATATTGATCATGATCACTTCTTTCCTAAAAATTATCATAATTATATAAACAAAGATAATCTATAAAGTCTTTGTTTTTATTAGGTATGACATCATCATGCTGAATTAAAGAATTTCATAGATCTGATTCTTTAAATAATGTTATTTGTTGATAACTTGTTAACCAAGCTTTTTTAATTGCATTAAAAAATTATCTTAATTTAAACAAAAATAGTCTTAACATCCATTGATTTGAATCCTAAATATGTTTGTCACTATATTTCTTGGTGTTCACATCATCGTTTTGATGGATAAATTCATCCATCAACTGCAACAGGACACTGAAAAAAATTACAATCTCTATTGAATATACACAAAAAATATAATACCTAATTAATCTTACTGATTATTATATTATTTTAACTTGTTAGTGAAAGAAAATCTCTACGACATGAGAATGTTATATACATAGATTTATCTTGCCCATCTCAATTTATCCTACACCATCTTGCTACAACACCTCTTAAACAAAAAGTGATAAACGAAACACTAATTAATGTTAATTGCCATATTTTCAGAGTTATTTCGTAACGGATTATGACCCCACCATTGAAGACAGCTACACCAAACAATGCGTCATTGACGATATTCCAGCGAAACTTGATAGTAAGTTCTTATTATTTAAGCGAGCAACACATTGATTCATTTATAGTTATTTGATTCATGAGGAAAACATGACACCTTCTATGGTAAAGGAAAAGCAAGTTTCTGGTTAATAGAATGATAAAATTGTTGTATTTATCATTTCCAAATGAAGTAAACATTGATTTATGACTTGTTTTAAGTAATTTTTTATTACATATGTGGCAATTTGAAATGCAAAAGACTGGGTGTGTTACATCCATACTAATATTATAAATGCGAAAGTAACTCTGTCTGTCTGTCTGTTACTCAATCACGCCTTAACTACTGAACCAATTTGCATGAATTTGGGTATAGACATATTTTGATACCCGAGAAAAGACATAGGATAGGTTTTATCCCGGAAATCCTACGGGAACGGGTTTTTCTTTGAAACGCGGGCGAAGCCGCGGGCGGAAAGCTAGTTTAATATAAATCAATGCATCAATTTGTATGAAATATGTAATGCAAAAAATTGAAGATATAAAACAGGTTTTTTCTTTTCAAAAATCAACCCCTTGAGATCAAATAAGGGATAAAACCTTCCGTCGACGAACGCAGAAAAAGCCGGAGGTCACAGCTAGTTGTGATTTATAGATACATAAATTTTAACTTACCTTTCAAGCACAGTTACTCACATCTTCAACCGACAATTTGATCAACACAAAATTTTAGTAAAATTGTTACATATTATGTTACTCAGCCAACATTTTCGCATTTCACATTCAAACGAAGCTTCAGACAAATAACTTACTTTCTAAAAAAATTTCTAAATAGACAATACCTTCCACAGTCCTCGACACAGCCGGGCAAGAGGAATTCAGTGCTATGCGCGAACAATACATGCGTTCTGGTGAAGGTTTCCTTCTCGTGTTCTCTGTGGCTGACCACGCTAGCTTTGACGAGCTCTTCAAGTTCCACAAGCAGATACTCAGGGTAAAGGATCGAGATGAGTTCCCCATGCTGATGGTCGGGAATAAGGCTGATTTGGAGCATCAGAGAGTGGTTAGTTTTTTTTTGCATGCTTAGAATTGTGGCAAGGCTGTTAGGTGATTAAGTGCTTTTGTCTCATTCAATTTAATTAAAGTAGAGGGTAATTTAGATGAAAACTTTAAAATATAATGAAAAAAATAATTAAGATGCATTGATACAATAATAATGAAATAATCATGAAAATAATATTTCATATTCATTGAGATTTGAGACAGACAATGATGAACAATGAACGTAAATCTATAGACACGTAAAAACCGATAAAAAGAACAGAATGTATGCTGCTGAGGTAAGCGAAAGATAGGAAAGGACATCTCTAATCTTGAAATTTTTCGCATACATAATTGGAATAACATACACTTAGGCCTGATTTTTCAATGCTTGGATAAAACTTATCCGTTCAATAAAGTATTACAGGATAATATTAAAATGTCACTTAAACTGTCAAATACGGACAATTAGAATACGTTTTTAAAATGGTAGTTTTATACATTATTCGACGAATAAGTTTTAACCAAGGATTGAAAAATCAGCTCTTAATATTAATTCTGCAATGTTCATTTCAGGTAACACTAGACGAAGCACAAGCCCTGTCCCGCCAACTCAAGATCCCATACATTGAATGCAGTGCCAAAGCGAGAATGAATGTAGACCAAGCCTTCCACGAGCTTGTTCGTCTTGTGAGACGCTTCCAAGAAGCTGAAAGGATCCATATTAAATCTGAACACAGGAACAAAAAGAAGAAATGCACTATCTTGTAACGGACTGACGGTTGGACAATGGCAGGTAATATAGGCGATTTTTGTAACGGCATTTTTGTATGGATAAAAATTACAAGGTTAAAACTTAAAATTAATGTTTTATACTAAAATTGTAGTTGTGTAAAGGCAGCTGTATGTTAGCTGTCGACTGTTTGAGATTTTAAGGGTAATTTGTACTGTCTAATGACATGAGAAAAGTACACTAAAGTAAAAATTTATGTATTCATCTAGACTTCGCTTTGTTTAGAAGCCCTTATGAATCGCTTAATGAAATAATTTTCAGTTTTGCTAATTGGAAAACTAAAAATTTTGTTTTGCTAATTGGTCTATAACATTTTATGCTTATATTCTGTAAACAGTTTTTACTTTGCAAGTCTTCAATTGCATAGGCGTTGTATTTGACATGAATACGAAAAAAAAATTAACAATATGATTTTTTTTGACAAATTCTTACAAATGTTACCTGCTATATTATATGCAAATAAAACGGATGTTTATTTTTAGTTCTATATAGGTTGTTTGTGACCACGCGAAGAGCATTTTTTTGTTATTTATTGTCCCATAGCGTAAGTTATAATATTTATGAACTTGTGACAGCTATTTTGGTTTATTTATAATTATGTCTATATTTCTGTCTACTTAATAAAAATAATTTCAATTTAATAATTAAGCCATATAATTTCGTTCTAGTTCTATTCTATTATTTATCAATCTATTATAAAGTGTTTTCAACTTGGAACTGGCAATATCTACTCAGAAATTGCCATCAAAATATATAAAAAAAATAATATATTTATACGAATTTCGTTTTTCCCAAAGCAGCTGTCACATTAGTTTTAATATTTCATACACGTAAGCTTTACTTTAGATGGGCGTAGTTTTTATTATTGTATATTTATTTCATTATGAATACATCACATAATATTCAGTATTTTAAGCACAGATCATGGTGCTTAAGTCGCACAAGATGGATAATAAGTTTTAGGCTTTATGATGCAATAACAGGTTTATTTTAAACATTCAAAATTATTGTTTTGAAACAATAAACTGTGAACTTGGTCATAATATGTATGTTTTTATAACATATGAACCTTACTTCTATGTATGTATTTGTGGATATAACAGATTATTTTATAGGTAAAATGCGCATTACGCAGTTACGTTCGATAGTTATCGTTTTAAGATTACAATAAAGTGGATACATAC
This sequence comes from Colias eurytheme, assembly GCF_061535395.1. NCBI lineage: Eukaryota > Metazoa > Arthropoda > Insecta > Lepidoptera > Pieridae > Colias > Colias eurytheme. The sequence continues at coordinate 971,172 of NC_142999.1, read as the reverse complement.
GTCAAAAGAGAATTTACAAAATGTTATAAAGACTTTTCAGAACATACAATTACATTTTCCGTAACCTTATCTCTTTATCGCGAAGAAATATCGTTTTCCTAATACATTTGAGTGCAATGAAAGTCTAACGAGCTAATGCTATTTGTACAAATTACAAATTAATCAATGGAAAAAACTTAAGTATGTCTAATATTATGCGATGTTGTCTATTATATTATCCTTTGTGTTGCCATCATATGTTAACTTTTAATTAGTACGTGCTTTTAATTGATGTCACGTAGTCGGTAAGTAATTTGCATAGATGTATCTTTGTTATTATTTTCATGTCACACACCATGTCAGGAAATCCGTTGAATCTAGTCTCAATTGAATATGGTCAGTTATTAAACTGAATAGCATCTCTAAATTAAAAAAAAAATGGTAGGTAAGGTTATATTTTGCTTTTTCTAAAACTTTTTTAATACTAAAAATGTTGTTTTGTGTTCACTAAAGAATTTCGATTCATTACAAAGTAAATGGCTCCTCTAAAATAAATGCCAATCAAAAAGGATATTGCCGTTTTACTGCTCGAAATTAATATCAACGGATTTTACGTAACATGTATGGCCAAAAAGTGCTTTTGTATAGTAAAATTGCGATTTAAAATCGGTAAAATATCGTAACTCGTTTAACAAATACCTATATTATGTACTCTTTAACAATAAATTTATTAATACCAAAGTGCGTTTCGTTTAGAAATCAAAGTACCTTTTACACTGCGAGGTAATAAACGTAACTAACTAGTATAAGTTTTTGTATCTAAATGTATTAGGTATTGTAATGGTCGTTGTTTATATTATTACGTCAATGTTATATAGAACTTTGAGTTCATGTCATTGTGAGATTATGGATGTAAAGTTTTCATTCAGGTTAAGATTTTTTTATACGGCATCCATTCATGAATTCACTATTTGTTAAAGTGAAGAACTGGTAATTCCAGTTTGACGGCTTTTTGCATCTGCAAATTATTTGCTTTTTTTAACATTAAAATACAATATTGCAAAAGAGGTTGATTTTAATGATGAGTGTAGAGGTGTAAAGGAAATCTACATAATTATAGAAACATGGATATAGATGTGTTACACAACTTAATTTCACAAGATTTTTTTATCCTTACCATTGCTGACTTTATAATTATAATTAATTATAAAGTTTCTGGTGATTAGAGATGTACACCACTTCTACACTCCATGTTTTGTATGTTCACAATTTTCTAGCATTGACGAATTATTGTAACTTAACACAAGTAAACCAATAACATAATTTACAATATTATAAATAGTTAAGGCATTAGTGTAATGAATATATATTTTTATATTATTATTATTATTTGTTTGTACGGATTTTTTGCGAAATCACAAGTTTATGTGCACAGATTTTGATAAACGTTTACAATATTTTTAAGCTTTACATAGTGCCAGTTTTGGCGGCAATTTTTTTTCCACCGTGTACACAGATAATGTAAATTTTTTTGCATACCTTGTTTTTGTAATATTTTTTACAATGTCGTTTTTATATCATTGTAAATAATGTAATTTATAATGTTTACATTCTTATACATTATACCTTTTGATATTGTTCTGTAGTTGCCGTTGAAATGTATTTACAACTAGCCATTTGTATTTAAAGTAATTGTTATTACATTTCAGTGATCCAATAAATGGGTAGAATAAAGTATCACATAATGTCTAGTACCATGGGAAACCTGTTCTAATAATAAATATAAGACCCATTATGTTTAAACAACCACTTGGTCAATATATCAACAAAATTAAAGAAGTTGTATATGGTAATTTTTTGATGTTGAAAATATAAGTACCTACCTAACTAGGTATTTTATAAATAATGCTGATAAATATTTTAAATGAAATTACCTTCAAGTAAACCAGTTTAACTTTACCTGAATAAAAAATTTGACGTACAGGAAGTCGAGCAAGAAGTATGAAAATTTTCGTACCTATTTGACTTGAAAAAGAACGTATTTATGTATTAGCAGTTTTTTATTTATTTATGAACTGTACGTATTTTATTGTGGTATAATGAAAGAGCTTTAACCTAAGGCACTGGAGCCTGACTAAACTGTTGTTAAGGTAATATTGTAGCGTAAAATAAAGTAACATGAAAATGTATTGGATTTTTTATTACCTACAGTTATCCTTTAGTTTTAGTTCCTTGCTCATATCATTTATTTCAGATTAAGTTGGAATTCTTGAGAGTATATTATTCACGATGTAGGTATTTAATGTGGGATGCAATTGCAGTGGCCTGTGGGTTGCATGCGTCTTTTTATCTAATACTAGCTGCTCCGCGCGGTTTCACCCCTGTGGCTCCACTCCTGTTGATCGTAGCGTGATGATATATAGCCTATAGCCTTCCTCGATAAATGAGCAATCTAACACCGAAAGAATTTTTCAAATCGGACCAGTAGTTCCCGAGATAAGCGCGTTCAAACAAACAAACAAACTCTTCAGCTTTATAATATTACTATTAGTATAGATTCGAAGCGTCAATTTAAACAAAAAATGTTATAGAAATCAAGTTTTTATCTTAAATCGAGTATGCATACACTCTAGTACTCGAAGCGACTTTTTAATACAAACTAGAAGTTTCAGACAGTGCGCGCACGAGCAACTTTGTCTCCGCAACTATTTTGTCTCTTCACCCATGGGCTAGTATGAAAGTGCGCCCACGTAGCGACGCAACTCCCCATACAAATTGATGGGAGAGACAAAATAGTTGCGGAGACAAAGTTGCTCGTGCGCGCTCGCTCTCAGGGGGAGGAATTTTAAGAAAAGTTTGAGCAAAAAAAAACATTTTATTCCAATAAAACACCAATAAACTATCACGATTAAATATTTATTTTACAACATTCTATTCACTTATTAGCAAGAGCAGCGAGGTCTGCAATGCAGCGGTCCAGGGTCTGCTTCTCCTGGTCTGGTGTAATGGCCTTGGTTACATTGGTTACAACCCAGTCAACGAGGTGCTTCTGTTCAAAGCGACGTTCTAGAACTGCCTTTTCGAGTTGGAAGTCAAGACGACGCTTGACCTGTTGAAAAAAGATATTTAAATAAATAAATATTAAATATTTCAGGACAATTTTCACACATGGCACGATCTGATCCCATACTAAGCTTTCGCTTGTATTATGGAAACCAGATTGCTGATAAATATACATAATATTATATAATTTTAAATAAATACTTATATAGATAATTAACACCCAGACACAGAGCAAACATCTACGTTCATCACACAAATATTTGCCCCGGGTGGGAATCGAACCCACAACCTCTGGCTTGGAAGGCAGGGCCACTACCAACCAAGCCAACTGGTCAGTCAATTTCATATTATGTTTACTGTGAACATAAGTTTTAAAAATATTTTTAAATGGCAACAGCAGAACTTTGATTTGACCCCAAATCTAACATTAAAATAAATAGTTAATAATAATAGGGTTGCATTTAAAATGTTTTTAGACTAAATTGTTACTAGGTTAGTTTTAACTAAGAAAAGGATCTTGAGTTAGGTACTTGTTTACTGAGAAACTACTTGTATAATAACAATTAATGAAAATCCAAAATGGAAATAAAAATAATTGTTTTATCAAAATAGAATGCGCAAATTTGACGCAATATTTATTTAAACTGGTATATATATATCTAAAAAACGTAGTTTGTTCCACAAATTAACTTTTTATGTTGTGTTCCTTCATTATTCTAATTTTAGCCATAAACAAGACCACATTACCTCCTGGTAGGTGTTCATGAGGCGTTCCCTATAAGCGGCTTCCAATTGCAGCAGAACATTCTCCTTTTTAGCCTGGATGAGCAGTTCCTGACCTTGGGCCCTCCATTGCGCATCTTTCTCTGTTTCAATGGCTTCTTCCAAATGTTTGATGGTGTCTACGCGCCCTTGGTTCAGGTCGGTTTCAATTTTCTGGAAGGTTGATTAATGAAGATTGTTAATGAATAAAATATTTTATCTAATGAAAATTAATATAATTCATAATAAGTAACATAATAAATAAACTAGAATAAAATTTATGTATTGTTACTAACCTAGGATAAGAATATTGTTACTAACAAGTGGACCAAGGATGTTACAATAAATAAATGAATTATTATTATTATTATAATGAATTCAATGTAAATAAAAAGTTTCAATAGTTATTTATTATCTTGCACAAATGGACATTATGTGAAAATATTGAAGTGTTATGTTTTACATTTATTCATATAATTTTATTCAAAACATTGTACAGTATGAATCAAATTTAATGGCAGCTCAGAACATCGTACGTTACAATGTGCAGAAATCAACTTTAGTTAAACAATTAGACTTTTACTGGTTGTATGTGCACTCGCAGCTAACTTTCGCCATTAAGATTGAATCAAACCATACCTTATATGTGGAAAAGGTTTTGTTAAATCAATTAAATTAATCTTAAGTCTATACTAATATTTTAAAGTTGAAGAGTGTTTGTTAGTTTGAACGCGCTAATCTCAGGAACTACTGTTCCTGATTTGGAAAATTCTTTCGGTGTTAGTTAGCCCATTTATCGAGGAAGGCTATAGGCTATATATCATCACCCTAAGACCAACAGGAGTGGAGCAATGCGGGTAAAACCGCAGGGCACTATATTAACATATAGTTCAGAGCAGCTTCCTATTGTCTATAATATAAAATGAATCGCAAAATGTGTTGGTAAGCGCATAACTCGAGAACGGGTGGACCGATTTCGATAATTCTTTTTTTATTAGATTCCTTTAAGTACCAGGATGGTTCTTATGTAGAGAAGACATAAATATGTACCACGGGCGAAGCCGGGGCGGACCGCTAGTATTTCAATAAATTATACATTTCAACGTACGTCAACTTCCTTGTCCAACCAAGCAGCGATTTTAGGACCCATCCTGGTGGTACCATAGTAGACCATCAGCAAGATAGACAGACCAGTGTAGTACTCATGTTCCATGACATAGATCTCCTTGCTAAAGAGGTAGGTCATCAGACCAACACCGAATGTGTACGGTCCAGTCACACCGGTCTTTGAGTGGAAGAATTGGAACCTGGAATAAGTAATTACAAGATTAAAATATTGTGTAATTATATTGTATAAGTTGCAAAGAAAATGTTATTGAAGTTTTTATTTCGTGGATCATTTAAAGGAAAATAACTTGTTAGCTTAACTGATATAGAAATAGGATTGGTATATTATTATAGTCATTATTTGATACAATGGTTTTAAAGGTTAATATCTGTTCTTATTAATTTCTAAAAAATACAATATTTATAGATTTAGATTGTGGACTTGTTACAATTGATAGCGTTTGCAAAGTTTAAGCCTAGTTATAATACTCCAATTGGAAAAAAATCTAAATCATTCCATTGAAATCCAATGATAATGGTTGGTCACAAATTTTATTTATAATATTTGAAATGTAGAATTTTTATTGTTTTAATAGTTAGATATAAAATATAGCTTTAGATATTGATAAATAGATATATAATTAAATATTACCATTCTTCAGGAATGAATCCGAGTCTGACTTTGCCAGGTTCACCCCTGACTGGTCTGGGGAAGTTCTTCTCATCTCGCACTCCAGAAACCTCGGAGCTGGAGGTACGAGCTACGAGGGCTGTTGGAGTGGACTGCCGGGCCAATACTGAGAATATTTGATAGCAACCAATCAAAATAATGTCTATTACCTAATGCTACTTGTAATACCAACTATGGTATGAACAATGATATCGATCTAATGTCTGTAGGTTTTGAACATCGAACAAATGAGTAACTTGATGCGAATTTGTTTAAATTTTTTCGCTTATCAGTGAGATTTTAAAGGTTACTTTTTACAATTATTTTTAAATGTTATGTTACAATTAAAATAGTTAATTAATGTCGTATGAGGCCACCCGATTGTGAAGGTTTAATAATTTATTTATCTTTCAAAAAAAGAACATTAACTTTTTAAAACACGGTAGGCACTTGTCAAACAGACGATTACATAAACCTGAAACCACCCGAACACCAAGGTTAATTTTCATTTTTATGTATTCTATGATTCCATAAATTTAAAGTTAAATTGAAATACATACCTGAACGCAAAGCCACACGAGATAGCATATTTAAAGCGTATTTTAGTCTTTAAAATTTAATTTTCCGACAGTCCCACAGAATAGTACTTTGCATTAGTGATGTTCGTAAACCGCAAACTAAAATCGGATATTTTTATAATATTGACATATTAGTGTTGGGTGTGTAGCTGTTGTAGACTATCGATAAATAAAAATAGATTGTATACTCGGGATATTTAACACACCGAAAAAGGATATAATAGAATTAAAAAAAAGACTTTGTATGTATTAAAATAATTAAACATTACTGTTAAAAAGCGAAGTGGTTACAAAAAGTATAAAACTTTCAGGTATCTGGCAACAAATTGAACTTTATTGATCCAATTGTGCGAAATTGTATCTCAATACATTTCCTTGAGTGGCTAATAAATCTAGTGGTAAAAACTCATACTAATAATTATTATTCTCTTTGATAAACAAAAGGAAAATGGCAAATATTAATAATATATGGAAGATGATGGTTAGTCGTTGCAACGATGTCGCAACCGAATATATTTTATAGTTACTGTGTAATTTCTTTGGTTTTATTTTCATTTCCTAATCTCTTTCTGTAATTTGCTTCTATGTGTTTTTATTTTAAAGCGCAAAATTATATAAAAAATAAATTAAACATAAATGAGAAATATCGATTACCGATTAGTGCGAGTATTTTACGACGTAACGCTAAATGTCAAATTGAGTTTCGACATTATTGATATTGGAAGAATGTAATGTAATGTGTTTACGAAGTTTTCAAACAAGAAATAATTATTATTTTGTACGAAAATATGGGGATTATTACGTCCTGTTGTAAGCCATCAGCCTCAGATGTGCTAACTCCAGACACAGTAAGTGTGTTTAGTTCTTATACCTTTTTTATGGATGGTATGCGAAATTATTATGATCTATTTAACATATTTTTTGTTGTAATATTTACGTAGGTAAAACAATTTTGCATGTAGGTTTGGTTTTCTGGTCAATACGTGTTTTAATAACATGTTCTGGTTTAGATTAGATTAAATTAATACCAATATCTAACTTGATTTAATAAGATAGGACGGTATTATAAGGTGAGCGTTTATAATACTTTTGTTGTCTGTTGCTAATATTTATATTATTAATTTCAATTAATACGTAATTCAGGTGACACGTGCCTAATCCTGTTATTTTATCTATTTATAACTTATCATTATCCTTTATCTAATCCATAATGATACAGTAAATAAAAGCTAATCCTTTAAATGTCAAAGAAATAAATCATATTTAATGGGTATTAAAAATTTCCATATATTTTCCTTAAGTGTTTCAATATTGTTACACTAGCTGCTCCGCTCCACTCTTGTTGGCCGTAGCGTGATGATATATAGCCTATAGCCTTCCTCGATAAATGAGCTATCTAACACCGAAAGAATTTTTCAAAACGGACCAGTAGTTCCCAAGATTAGCGCATTGAAACAAACAAACAAACTCTTCAGCTTTATAATATTGGTATAGATTGTGTTGACATAGGCCACTTTTTGTCGCAAAAATAAAACAATGTAATAGCTGTTGCATGTTCACAGGTGTTAGGTGTCTTTTATTTTTTTAAATCTCACTACTATCCTAATTTAGATTAGATAAGCACAAGTAGAAATTAATTAGTTGGTAGACATTTGACGGCACAATACGCAACTCCGAAGTATAAATAAAAAAAATGCTACATATCACTGGTTGTCCTTTCGTATACTTAGATATTTTGTAAACTGAATACACTTTTTCAATAATTATTATTTTGCACAAAGTAACAGTTGGAAAGGTTCTTAGTGCCACTTTTTAAAGTCTATTTTGATTCACAAATGAAAAAACTACCCTCGATATTGTCTTTTTAGATGTGTTATAGCTAATAATCATATGATAAAGTATAAATAAGGTCCTGGGTTTACCATGGAATCTTAAAGCAGCATTATTTCCATTGTTGGAAAAAGACAGAGCTATATAGGTTGTGTAGCACCATCCCTTTTCCACCCTAGAATTACCCCCTTGTTTGATATATATGTACTTACTTACTTACTAGAGTGGCGCAGGGACCTAAAGTGAGTCTTGGCCTCCAACAATAAGAGCCTCCATTTTACCCTATCCTGCGCCATCTCATGCCAGTTCATGCCGATTTGGAGGGTGCGCAGATCTTTGGCGATTTCGTCTTTCCAGCGGTACCTAGGACGCCAAACTGGACGGCGTCCAGATGGCTGTCCCAAGTTCGCTCGTTTCGCTGCTCGATCTTCTTTTCCCCCCCTCTCAAATTTTTAGTTTAATTACTTCTATAGTCAAATCTTCTACTAGTTCCTATGTTTTCACATCTCTTTAATAACAAACTGACCACTGCTTGTCTTTGACATTTCTTTGAGAATTCAATAATAATGTGAAAATGAAGCATAAATACAGTGACTCATAGACGCCAATGTCTATGAGTCACTGTATTTATGCAGTCGTTCCTCCGCATAGCAGCTTGGACTGTGGAAAATAGTGGCTTATGCCACACTTACGCGTATCCCTCGGTAAAGCTATGTTTACAATGACCGAGATACTTATCGCAGAAAATACTTCACGAGGCTACTCGCTCTGTATGGCCTATTGAGTATTGACTAATAATAACTTGCTTATAGCATTATAGTGTAATATTAATGTCAATAAACGAGGTGAACAAAAGTATTAAAAAGCCAATTGCCTATAAGTATATTAATTGATAAAGCAGTGATTTTGATAAAGTAGGTAGATGTTTTAAAAATATTGTCTATGGTATAATTATAATAAAAAATAAAAGCATTGCGTGGTTTTATAAAATCACGGTAAAAATTAAACTTTTTCACATTAAGGTCTCACCACACTAGGCGTAAGCAACGCGACGCGACACGCTAATATTCTTTCTAAGAAATTGTATGAGGCACAACGCACTATGCTACACCGAAACTGAGCGCCATGGACGAATTTGACCATTCGGCAAAAGCGGCGCGCCGCGGCCGTGTCGCATCAGTTAGACGCATAGTGCAGTCGGACCTTTATAGGCAATAGGCCAATAGTGGTGCTTAATAATTTGCTGGCGATTGCTTTGACAAGCACCTTTAGCATAACCCCTCCTCCGCGGCCGACAGTAAGACGATATGCAACACATAGATGAAAAAGTTTGATACGATGCGATGGAATAAAAGTTTCACTTATATAAATAAAAAGCTTTTACAAATAAAATTTTCTACCCGCGGCTTCGCCCGCTTTGTCTAAAACCTAACTAATTATAAACCTTCCTCTTGAATCACTCTATCTAAAAAAAAAAAAAACAACTGCATACAAATCCGTTGTTAGCTTGTATAAATTGTTGTTTTAGTAGCATTTTTATACTTTTCAATGAATATAAATTGTACATTGTAATATAAATTTGTAATAATGTTAAAAATGTCTATGTAATTGTCTTTGATTGTAGTCGTAAACATATAATCATACATACAGACGTGAGAAGCGACTTTTACTATGTTATTTAAAGACCCCTCAAAAATTAAACTACCAGGAGACCAGACGTCGCCAGCAGGTGGAAGCGGCTGAACGGCGTCGGGCCCAAGAAGCGGCCCGCGGGGTGAAGGATCCCGAGCGAGTTAAACGCATGCAGCAGCGCGCTGAAGAGATGGAACAGCGGGAACAGGAGCTGGCTAAGCAGGGGGGAGCTACTCTGAAGGTGAGGGTTTTATAAATAAACTAGCTTTCCGCCAAACATAATAAATTATATACTAAAACCTTCCTCTTGAATCACTCTATCTATTAAAAAAAAAACCGCATCAAAATCCGTTACGTAGTTTTAAAGATTTAAGCATACAAAGGGACATAGGGACAGAGAACGCGACTTTGTTGTATACTATCTAGTGATAAATAATAAAAAATGTATATCTGCTATGCAATTAAAACAATATTTTAACATCTTCTTTAAACTCGATTTTGACCTACTTTAAACGGAGGGATCTGTTGCTGCTGTAACAAAAAATACAAAAAATAAGAATAAAATACATATTGAAGGGGGCTCTCAAGCAATTTTATATGTATATAAAAAAAATGAATCCCTGTTTCCCTTGGTCACGGCATCGCCCGTGAACGGCTCGACCAATTAAGATATTTTTTTTGTTGTGTTCGTTATTGTCAGAAGGATCTTATGAAAAAAAAAATCTTAGGAAATTTCGCGCGAGGACGGGACAGCTGCAGCGTCTGTCGGGTCAGCTATTAGGTAAAAAATAAAAATTTTCCACAATATTGATAACAGCAACACGTAGACGCTTTACAGATTTCCCAGATTCTAAGAATATTCACTTAAAAACAGATAAAGTATAATTAAACGAAAATAGAATGAATATTAAGATATAAAAAACGTGATTATACGTCAGTCTGCTCGTTATTGATTATTATCAAGTTTATGTCAGTTCTTATAAAAACTAGCTTTCCGCCCGCGCCTTCGCTCGTTTTATCTAAAATAAATTCTGTACGAAAACTTACCTAGACAATCTATTGAAATAAACCCCCATCAAAATCTGTTACGTAATTTAGATCTAAGCAAACAGACATACAGCCGTTACGCCTTATGCGAAGGGGCATTCGTTCATGAGTAGAATTCCTCGCCCATGCACTTTGTGTGGGACAATAACACTCTTTTTTTTACCTCCCCGTGTTATTTTCGAGAGAAAACTTAGCATTTGAAGAGAAAAAAACATGAAATGTTTTTAATTTTTATTAAAGACCTTAAATTGAGCCATCCTTCTTCCATTTTTTCACAAATTCTTCATAGATTTTTAGATGTTTGATGAAATTTAAATATCCCCAGACTTCGTGAACGTGTGTAGTGTGTAAGTACTATGTAGGGATACGACAGAAAGCAACTGTTACAAGAATAATAAGGTGTAATTTATAGTACATATTATTCATACTAATTTAAATAAAAAGGAGAAATATTTTAAAGAAAGAAAAAAAGAGCGTGTATGCCTAACATACGTGTCAGAAGTGAAACTTCTTTGACAAGATTCAAAGATATCAAAATCGTCGCCTTTCTCCATGACGCGGACGTGACAATATTTCCATGATGCGACCTTGAAATTTTAGTCTCAACACACTTAGAGAAGCTTCACTTCAATAGGTTATTTGTACGAAACAACGAGTCCAACTGCACTTATCCGATTTTGAATACTGTAACAGTGTTGTTATTTTAATTTTTTATACGTAGCGTCTTTCTCGGTCGTGTGTATTTTATATGGATTCCTGTGTCTAAAAAATCAAAATTGGCTAACTAGTTTTCTCAACTCACTCAGAAATATTTCTCTTTAGAAAAGAAGAAAAGATTTCAAGGCAAAAAGTACATCTGTCGGTTACTGAATTGAGTATTTGACGTGAAGAGCGTATCAAACCATTCTTAAAATGCTGCTTTAAAAAATTTTTTTGGGACAATGTTTTCTCAGACCTTAATCAAATCAGTTCTCAATTCAAAAACCGGCTGTTTAGAAAAAAAATAGTATTTCTACATCAATGCATATATGTATTTTAATGTAGGTACTTTTAGATTTTTTTAACAGTTTTAAAATCAGTATGTTTCTTTTACAGTGGTCGGCCGAATGAGATCAGGCCCAAGGCACCAGCAGCCAGACACCAAATGAGAAATATAAATACAAGAACTGAGATTCTTAGTTATCTGTGGACCGACCACAAACAATAATGTATATCAATGTCTATTGTCTATGACTCTATGCTATCGTCTATGAGCTTACCGATTTTTGGATTCAATTCTTTACAATACATCACTACACCTTTTCTATAACTCTTTCGACGTTTCTGTATATTATGCTAAATAATTTATTAAAATGTATATTATGAATAAGGTATTATGAATTAAGTTAAACGTTGTTGTAAGGCGTGTTAGTGTTTTTAAATTATAATTATTCACGATTTTTTTGCTTTGATTGTTATTAAATTTTAAGAGGGTATTTGGTTGTTTTTTTTCTGTATTTATAGTATTATGCTATGTAGGTTTCTTTGTTTTTTGTATATTTCGGATGCAATTTTATGTATTATATAAGATTTTTTAATTGTAGTGTATAATTGGACGGCAACTACACATGTAACACGTAGATATTGACCAAATAGCTTTTAGTAGAGAGTAGTCAATAAATATTATATCCAAATAATATCAGATATTTTAAATTGTAATGTGAACAAAATCTTATGGTCTTACCACAAAACAATTTAAACACAGTCTAACTTTAAACCAGGGATTTGTCACTTTAATAGTTGTCAATGTGAAATACGACAAAACCAGATTAAAGACAACCCGCGCTTAAAGTTAAACCGTTTTTTGTTTAATGTCTATAAAGTATAAGGCCGGTTGCAGAGCTTCACCAACCATCAGTGCGTACGTCAGTCGCGCTTGTCATATGTATGGAAATTCATAAAACCGTTCATAGCTAGACCTAAAGAGCTAGACCGACCATATACGCACGCGTATTTCCATACATATGACAAGCGCGACTGACGTACGCACTGATGGTCGGTGATGCTCTGCAACCGGCCTAAGTGTTAATATCAATCGCTTTATTGATATTTTACCAACAAAGTCATGTGATTGTGTGTGCACTGCGCTAAATTAAAATGAATCAAATGCGATCAAAGTGGTATTGAGGACTGTTACTTATATTTCAACAAAGTAAATTAAAAAAACAATGAAGGAAATCGGACATTTTTACTCCTAATTTTTATTGAACTTTATCTGTATTGAATACAAAGAATAAAAGACAATCCTATTTAACTAGATAAGTACATATGAATATAATCTGTCCAATCAAATACTTTATCCGATTTTATGATAATTATAATAATCATGGATTATTAATTAATAACATAATTGAACAAATAATAACAAGAAATCAATCTAGATTCTAGAAAATTAAGATATTTCTTATTATTTCAAATTTTAGAAAGATATATTTTAGCTTGCAGACTTTTTGCTAAGTTTTTACAACAGTCCAACATAAATACAGAGAACATTTTATGTAGGTACCTATAGACTAGAGTAGATAATTTTTGAAACAAAAAAAAATCGCAGTCGGATGAAACCCATTAGAAAAGGAGGGGAATATGATAAAAATGTAAGGAAAAATAAATTACGGTCAATCCGAGTTCGGGAAGCGGGAGGGGGGAGCTTTTAAGAGAAAAAAATGGTTTCTCTCGATTTCCGACAAAACTACAAGTCCTATAGAAAAAAGTTCAATGGCAAAGTTGTAGGTAATTAAAAGTTCTACAACTTTTGCATTCACAATTTTTTCACATAACCTAAAAATTTAGGTGAAAAATTCAAAAAACCAAGTTTTTGGTCTTTTATTTCTATCTACTTCAAATTTTATTTTTTTTCTACGAAATTTGGTGGAAACTTACTTTATTATGTCCCAAATACACTGTAATTTATTTGATTGAAAATATTTATTTTTTCGCCTTATTTTGAATTAATACCAAAAAAACAACCTAATTTTCAATTGAAAATTCACCCGTCAAAATATCAGCTTTTTTCAAAAACTTGGGGTGCCTTTTATTCATTAAAATCTCTACTTTCATATGGTGTAAAAAAAATAAACACCACCATAGTAAATGTTCTCAGGAAATGCATACAAACAGTGTGAAAATGAGCTTTTACTAAATCAGGCACACTTCTCGAACTACCTGAAATGTTTTTATCGACATCATTTTGCTTTTGAATATGCTGTAAAATATTAAACTTAGAACAGATAATTATTTTTCTTTTGAAATATTACCGAAAAGCCGATACAAGAGAAGATATAGAGTTGGATAAGTGTGCCTGATTTAGTAAAAGCTCATTATTACACTGTTTGTATGCATTTCCTGAGAACATTTACTATGGTGGTGTTTATTTTTTTTACACCATATGAAAGTAGAGATTTCAATGAATAAAAGGCACTCCAAGTTTTTGAAAAAAGCTGATATTTTGACGGGTGACTTTTCGATTGAAAATTAGGTTGTTTTTTTGGTATTAATTCAAAATAAGGCGAAAAAATAAATATTTTCAATCAAATAAATTACAGTGTATTTGGGACATAATAAAGTAAGTTTCCACCAAATTTCGTAGAAAAAAAATAAATTTTGAAGTAGATAGAAATAAAAGACCAAAAACTTGGTTTTTTGAATTTTTCACCTAAATTTTTAGGTTATGTGAAAAAATTGTGAATGCAAAAGTTGTAGAACTTTTAATTACCTACAACTTTGCCATTGAACTTTTTTCTATAGGACTTGTAGTTTTGACGGAAATCGAGAGAAACCATTTTTTTCTCTTAAAAGCTCCCCCCTCCCGCTTCCCGAACTCGGATTGACCGTAATTTATTTTTCCTTACATTTTTATCATATTCCCCTCCTTTTCTAATGGGTTTCATCCGACTGCGATTTTTTTTATCTTTTCATTATTTTCAAAGGCTTCTACCCCAGTCTACTACTGCCAATATGTAACATGAATAGGTATGGAATACAATTTTTACTATAACCGTTAAAATAGGCCTATATTTTTCTGGTTTTCTATTAAGGCCATGAGCATTTCCTCGAATCAGTTTCGAATTTCGTCGAATCACTCGACGCTAGAGATATTTGAGTACCTACTTTACTTATCGACAAAAAATGTCACTTGTCATATTGGTCTAAGAGCCCGTGGGAGATCGTCCTTCACCGATCTGATAACCAGCATATTCTGTGTATCGAAAACTATCAGTCAAATAAATTTCATTTGGTTATCAAAAGTATGAAGGTGATGAAAAAAAATCGATAAAAGTTAATTTAATTAAAAATAGCCATGACCACTCTTCGATAGGCAAGCAATTGCATATTTGTTTACAAAAAATATTTAATAAAATTTAAAAAATACGTCTTATCTGGTCTCATCTGGTTATTAGATCGGTGAAGGACGATCTCTCACGGGCTCTCCAACTATATAACAAACAAAAGGCTATCGTATTAATATTTTGTGTAGTTAGCCTTTTAAATTTTATATATTGGTATATTTTTATATTAATTATATAATTCATAATTATATTACGAGCATTCAGGAAGTAGAGTGCGGACAATGTTATGTCAAATTATGTATTGGTTATGTAAGATTTTATTATCATCAGCCATGTGATAATAAAAATCACGTTATAATTATATAATATATTGTAGATAAATGACGCAGGTGTTCTATTCGATGCTACTGGCGATGCAAAGTTTTTTCAAATTATTTTTATTTCATTGTTACGTTTAAGACGAAAGCACGCAAATATAATCAAATACGAAATAGGAAAAACGAAATATTATGTGCGTTGCCCCATTAGAAAAATTAGAAATGGTCACCTATTGTTGTCTCACTTGCACACTCATGGTCGATATATCTTTCGCACGTAGATGTCTATAATGATATGTAAAATAGTTTATTAATTGTAGTGAATATCAATGATAAACTCATTTAATCAAAACTGAAATAGTCCAATCTTTAATGTTCATAATGCTTTAAACATTAAGTGGTATTTTTTAGTTCCGGAAATGGTTTTCACAAAGCGGGCAATGCTTGATTTTGATGCTTCAAAGATAAGCCAGCCCTACTAGTTGGACTGAAACTTTTGTGGACACATGCTATGTATAATCAAGATTGTTTTCCAATATGAAGAATATAGCCAATATTTATTTGATCATAAGTTTTAAATGAAAAATATCGATAACACTTATAATTTTATTAGCCCGATTAGAGACGTTCATGTTCTTCAAATGTTTAATGTTTTGTTATTATGAAATATTTCCGTAAAATGCTACTTCGCTGTATTTTAATAATGTTAAATTGTTAGATTTAGATATTTTATATGATATTTAATATATTAGTGAACGTACATCTCGAATTTCCTAATTTATAATCTTTTTAATGGAGTCTTGGATTTACAATACCTACTTATAAACGGGTGCAAATTTTACTTTAGCGCTCTTTTTACTCTTGGAGGCTTTCTTGGTGTTGTTTATAAGGTAGTTTCGGAGCATCTTACAAGCGCAGAAATCAATTTTAGATATCAATGGGATTAGGAACTTCCGAACCGCCATTATACATTTAAATCTCTACCAATATATTTATCACTTGGTGCCTCCCTTAAATTGGCACCCATAATATCTGGGCCTATTCTATAAAACCTATCTTATGAAAACTATGAATAATTTGTCTATAAACATAGGTATATATTTACGCCTAACCTATACCTAATTATTCCCTCAGTCCCGGAATCACAGACACAATAGAAAATCTATTGTGTCGCGGCCCGATCGGGCCGCTCGGTGGTCAATGGGTTATTATGACCAAATAATGGTCCCTGAATCTTGAATTGTCTACGAATTTTGACCAATGTTACTATTCCTACCAATACAATGTTATTATACTATAAATATTTTCATAATAAATGTTAATATTGTGTAACCGTATTTATAATAAATGTTGTGCAATGTAAATATATTTTTTTTTTATACCTATACCTAAACCTACTGCGCCTAAATCTCGCTTATCAGAAATATTATATCACAACCTGCGTTCCTTGGTTTCATCCGCGTGGCTCCGCTCCTGTTGGTCTTAGCGTAATTATAATATACAGGGTGTAATCGTTAAGTGTGCACAGGCGATTTTTCCGTAAGTATTACAGATAACAAAAAACTTTAAACTGATATCGAAAGTACTTATCCTAATGAGTAAAATGGCCGTAATAAATTTTTAAAAATAAATCGAGAAATATCAAAAAAATTATCTTTAAACCCTCCCATACATTAAGTATGAAAAATGAATATCCCATATACATTTAATATGAAAGATTTTAGCTTTCTTTTTCTTTTTTTGGTTTTCTGCTTTAATTATTTCGCAAATTTGAAGTGACATTTTCCACGTTTTTCCGGACATTTTCACGCATTTTCCGGATATTTTCCGGGAATTTCCCGGACATTTTCCAGGGATTTTCCAGGCATTTTCACGCATTTTCCGGGTATTTTCCAGATATTTTCCAGGCATTTTCCGGACATTTCTCTGACATAGCCTGTAAAAAAATGTCTGGGAAATGCTAGGAAAATCCCCGGAAAATGCCTGGGAAATTCCCGGAAAATGCCTGGGAAATGTCTGGAAAATATCTGGAAAATGCGTGGAAATTTCCGGAAAATAACCGGAAATTTCCTGGGAAATGCTCGGAAAAGTCTGGAAAATATCCGGAAAATGCGTGGAAATTGCCGGAAAAACCGTGGAAAATCCCTGATAAATCCCTGGAAAATATCCGGAAAATGCGTGAAAATATCCGGAAAATGCGTGAAAATGTCCGGAAAATATCCGGAAAATGCGTGAAAAAGTCCGGAAAATATCCGGAAAATGCGTGAAAATGTCCGGAAAACCCCTGGAAAATATCCGGAAAATGCGTGAAAATGTCCGGAAAACCCCTGGAAAATATCCGGAAAATGCGTGAAAATGTCCGGAAAACCCCTGGAAAATATCCGGAAAATGCGTGAAAATGTCCGGAAAACCCCTGGAAAACATCCGGAAAATCCCCGGGAAATGCATGGAAAATCCCCGGACAATGCCTGGGAAATTCCCGGAAAATGCCTGGGAAATGCTCGGAAAAGTCTGGAAAATATCCGGAAAATGCGTGGAAATTTCCGGAAAAACCGTGGATAATCCCTGGTAAATCCCTGAAAAATATCCGGAAAATGCGTGAAAATGTCCGGAAAATATCCGGAAAATGCGTGAAAATGTCCGGAAAATGTGTGAAAATGTCCGGAAAATGCGTGAAAATGTCCGGAAAATATCCGGAAAATGCGTGAAAATGTCCGGGAGGAGCGTGGAAAATGCCTGGAAAATCCCCTATAAATGCCAGGGAAATATCTTGAAAACATCCGGAAAATCCCCGGGAAATGCTCGGAAAATCCCCGGACAATGCCTGGGAAATTCCCGGAAAATAACCGGAAACTGCCTGAAAAACGCTCGGAAAATGTCTGGAAAATATCCGGAAAATGCGTGGAAACTTCCGGAAAAACCGTGGAAAATCCCTGGAAAATATCCGGAAAATGTCCAAATATCCGGAAAATGTCCGGAAAATATCCGGAGAATGCCTGGAAGATCCCCGGAAAATGCCTGAGAAATGTCCGGAAAATGTCTGGGAAATGTGTGGAAAATGCCTGGAAAATCTCCGGAAAATGCCAGGGAAATTTCCGGAAAATGTCTGGGAAAATCCCGGAAAATAGCCGGAAAATGCCAGGGAAATGTCTGGAAAATATCCGGAAAACGCGTGGAAATGTCCGGAAAATGCGGGAAAATCCCTGGAATATGCCTGGGTAATGCCTGGAAAATATCTGGAAAATATCCGGAAAATGCGTGAAAATGTCTGAAAAAAGTGTGGGAAAATGCCCGGAAAATGCCCGGAAAATGCTCGGAAAATCCCCGGAAAATGTCCGGAAAGAGCGTGGAAAATGCCACTTCAAATTTGGGAAGTAATTAAAGCAGAAAACCATAAAAGAAAAACAAAGCTAAAATGTTTCATATTAAATGTATATGGGATATTCATATTTCATACTTAATGTATGGGAGGGTTTAAAGATAATTTTTTTGATATTTCTCGATTTATTTTTAAAAATTTATTACGGCCATTTTACTCATTAGGTTAAGTACTTTCGATATCAGTTTAAAGTTTTTTGTTATCTGTAATACTTACGGAAAAATCGCCCGTGCACACTTAACGATTACACCCTGTATATCCTTCCTCGATGAATGGACTATCTAACACCGAAATAATTTTTCAAATCGGACCAGTAGTTCCTGAGATTAGCGCGTTCAAACAAACAATCTTCTGATTAGTATAGAAACAGGCTTTAGAATTTTTTTCTTTTTTCTATATACATAGTAGGTAGGTATAATCGATCTCTTAGAATTATACCGAATCCACACAAAAGCGAGACGTTTCGACTTCCGAAGGAGTTTGGTTAGGAACACGTGATCGGTGACACTCGAATTTTATATAAATGTTCATTCATTCATTCATTCAAACTCATTTATTTGGCACCACATTATACAGAAATAAGGTAATTATATAAAAACAAACAAAAAGAAGAAATACAAAATAAAATTAAAATTAAAAAAATGTGGGTACTTATATTATATAAGGTAGGTATTTTAGTTTTATTTTATTAATTTATGGTGATATTTTTTTGGTTCTATGCAGACTAGAGCGTATTGACCTGAATCAATGCGTCTACGAAAATACTAAACTACTTAGTTATTATTTACGTCATATATCCTACGGAGCTTTTCTCAGTGCAAAAATCAGGGTCGTTTGGATGATTTTTTTGTACGTTTTGCGTAGTTCTTCATTGTAAGACGCGAGTACTATATTACTTGCTCTGTGGACGCGAGATCGAATTCAGTCTTGTGAAGGAATTTATTCTATTAAAAAAAAATTGGTTGTTTGTAAAGTAGGTTTACGATCGAGATGTTTACGTGATAACGTCTTATTGGTGGCAGCGCTCGAGTTGAGACGGGAGCCGGAGATCGGTCCGTCTCTCTCTCGTTATACCTGCGATCGCGCTCGTGAGGTTTTGGTGTGACACAACCACAAGTTTCTGAACATGTCACCCGACTAAAACGATTTTAAAAACGTTATCACGTTAAAAAAATATAATTTTGTTAAGCATTTGCAAGATAAAATATGAAATACAACAAAACACCCGCATTCCATCGCAATAATGTAATACATAATTTTGGTTGAGATGGTTATTTAATTAGCTCAATAGATGGCGTGGGGTGTTCCTTAGACATGAAACCTAGAATAAATTTGATTGTTCTAGCGGCATCACGGGTGCCCGAGAGCACAGAATACTTATAATAGTAGCATAGAACAGAACCTATAGGCAACAAGAAGCAACACTCGTGTGTGCATAGTAGCTAAGCGGTCACGGGTCAAGACGTCCGCGTCGCCGGGGAATCACGAGAGACAATCACGTAGAAAAGAACTGCACAAATAAATATTGACTATCGCTCACGCTGCCAAATCCTCTTGAGGCATATTATCTTTTGATAATACATATTATCGAATTCATTCAACTAACTTCTCGGAAAAGTATAAAAAACAAGAATTTGAGTATCGGCACTAAAATCAGGTTGTTTTTTCGTTTCATTCAAGATTATACAAATGGAACGATTTTACGATAAATTAAAACTTACTATCGTAGTTTTTAAAACGGCCTAATGGTTTTAACTTTCAATAATTTTGTATTGATAGGTAAGTATATCAAGCGCGGCGTTATCAACTACATACATAGGTACCTACTTTAAAGTTTAATACCCGTTTGAAGGATTCAAAAAGTCCATTACACTCATTTACACTACATGATTAATGCTATTAGAAATGAGCGCCGAATTTTTTGCATTAGCAACTTAAGAAACAGGTTTTTTTAGGTGATGGGTATATGCACAGAATAATAACTAGTGCCTATCGTCTTTAAGTATAAGTCATACCTACCTACGTACTTGAGTGTTGAGTTCAAATTCGTGTCGTGCATGTGTGGATGTGTTTGACTGTTTGAGGATAATTCTTCGACGGAACTGTAAGAATTTAGTATTCTAGTAGATGTATTATTAAAAACCCCAACAGTATATGAAATTGAATAATATGAGCATAAAGTCCCCTTTTATTGTGGTCAAAATTTCCTTTCTTATCAGAAAGTGGTTTGTGAATAACTCATGAGCAGTCAATTAGTTCTTTTATAATCTATCTGAGTCATAACATACGTAAAGATATGATTATATGATATCTGGAACTTGGGCAGATATGCTAAAAGATTTTGATCTTTAGAATAAATAACTAAAAATATTCCGTTTAAAAATACATCGTGGAATTTTTATTGTTCTAATTATGACTCTATATTTAGGTATAGGTATTAATATATCTGGGATTTCAAACTCAAACTCAAACATTTATTAAATCAATTAGATATCTTCTAAGCACTTTTGAATCGTCATAACATATTTTTAAATTGACCACCGTATCGAAAAGCAGTATCTATGGAGAAGGACCATCAAGAAACACCATAGTTGCTCTTTAATCTAATTTCATAAATTTTCCTTACTTTCTTACTTACTAGAGTGGCGCAGGAACCCAAAGTTTTTTTTTTTACGTTGGGAAATGCACTTACGCATCCCCCTCTACAGTTTTTTTGTATGATGTTATGTATATGTATGTTGTGTGTTGTGTTGTGTATATGTATGTTGGACTCGCAAAAGCCATACCCACTAAACCCATCGTTCGCCTTCGGCGGCAGGGGTTAACAGCCAGGCCTTGTACCCCCACCGCCTACATGGTGATTGCCGCAGTTTGGTGACTCGCCCAAGCCCATAGACTCTACCTGCGCCATCTCTTGCCAGTTAAAAAAGTAAAAAGACCATCATTTTTAACCTAAATACATATTACTAATAACTATATTTTGCGAAATAAGTATCCTAATACATAGATAGTTACACTACTACATAATATTTTATTTAGCTCTAGCTGTACCGCGTGGTTAACACGCGAGCCACCTGAGCCAAATCTTTTATCAGACGCTTTAAAGCTCCAATAAATGAACTTAATTTATTTTTAAATGTCTGATTTTTTGATATGTTATTAATATAACTTAATAGTTATAATTTGTCTGACTGATTAAATATAACATTGTAATCAATGTTATATTTAATCAGTCAGACAAATTGCAATGACCAAACATCCCCTAAACACCAAAATTACTCAACCATAAGATGAGCGCGAGATTATTGGTGTCCTACAACACATTAAAATACTCTAAAGGGCCTCTGGGTGTTGGATCTGTGTCCTCACGTAATCCTTCCAAAGGACCGGGTACCTTCCTTGTGGTGGTATAATACTCAGGGTATTAAGGAGAGAGACATAGTATTACATGTAATAATACTATAACTAGGTAGGTATTATTGGTGCAAGATTGACCCATATGCATGATTCGCGATAGACCGTGCCGTAGCCAGGCTGTGCCGGAGATAGAAAGAAATGAAATACATATTACATACATTTGTGGCTACAACAGGCTATGGCTGAAAAACAGCGGTGAAAGCACTGGCCTTTTAGTCATTGTTTCCACTATATGCTGAGTCCATAGCCTTTTCGTAGTAAACTGTTATTTTACTAGTGTATTTTTTTGGTTTATGTGTTTGATTTTTACTGCGAATAAATTCTTATTCTATTCTATTGTATTCTATTCTATTATTAATTTAAATTGTATTGTGTTCATTGTATCTTGTGGAGTCAAATAAGTGTTGCTTTCTTTCTTTAAAATATAATAACCATACACATTTCAACGACGTACCCTGCTCCCTAGCAACGGTCAGGCAAGGCAAGGTGTGAAGTGATTCATTTCACACAAAAAGTAAACAACAATGTTTGGTCGTGCCCCGGTATAGCGTGAATCATGTTTGAATAACGTAATTTTAAATTAGCAATTACAGATTACTAATCAGTAATCACTGAAATTTAAATATGTTATCAAATTACCGTAAAATCAATTGTTTACATTTATTTTCCTATAAACTTCGTATCACCTACTTACCTATATTTGTGATTAATATTTTGCATTGCTTATTATTTTCTTCTCACCCTGTTTAAATTCATATAATTGAGTAAAATAATAAAAAATATTCTTAATTATTTAAATATAACTTTTCTTGTTAAATAAGAGGTACCACTCTTAGATAAATAAGAGTGGGTCATACTGACACAGGTTTTCTCTTAAACTTACCTACTAAGAGACTATTACCGTTTACCACGGTAATGGTATCCGTGAAAAAAGAAAACTATTTATTTGTTGATCTACCTACATAATGCTCGGAGCTATTCGCGCATAGTAGCTTTATCGCGACAAACGGACAGCGAGTGATTTTTATATATATAGAAAGATTATTTGTACAGATAGATAATGTGTACTGATATATAACATGAATAGATAGATTATTTGTATAGTGATATATCTTCCTACACAAATGATACTGTATCGCATCAGTGTTTGAGGAGATTCGAATAAACATACATCTCTGTAAAGTGCAATAAAATTATTAAATTAAACACTGTTTTTTTATCAAAGTTCGGAAAACTTTGAAGTTATTGCAGTGGGGGGATCCATTAATATTGTGGTATGTATTAGTCTTGAAGTAACTAATTACGTCGAGGGCTAATACCTGATAATAACCTGGATAATGTTTTTGTTACAATTTCAATTGATTTTTTTATGAAGGAAAATTAAAAAAAAGACGTGTGGCACTCGGGGCCTGCCGCGGTAAAGCTATTGCATGCTATGCCTTCAAGCCACACCTCCGTGCCCGTCGGAGTGGGGAGCGTGAGGTTTTTCATTTGTAAATGTAATTTCATTTGTAATTTCTGGATTCGGTCCCCGCGCTCAAGGCCCGCGATAGAAGCTATACAATGGCTTAAAAATATCGATTAAAATTAATTTAATTAGAAAAAACGGTATTCGAACTGTAAAAATATATTTTAAAACTGATACTTAAGTACCTAAAAATTAAAAAAAAAATAAGAATTACTAATTCGAATTAAGTGTATTTTTTATCAATTTAGAAAAGCCAACAATTAACCTAAACAAATACACTAATTAACAACATAAATTATTAACATAGATAGAGCTAATTAAAATAACAAGTATTTTATCTAAAACAATTGCAATATTAAACAATTCATTATGGAAAAACTGTACAGTTTAAACCATCTAAGTAACGCATTTATACGTGTAGGTATTATATTTATTTATTTTATCCATAAATCATAAATTGGCAACCTCCTCCTATTTTGAAGTCGGCTCACGGCTGAGATTAATATTATTAGGTATAATTGCTTACTTTGCAATTTATATCAGCCAACTCCCGACTAGCTCTACGTACTCAAACTCAAACATTTATTTATTCAATTAGACTTCGTTTAGAAGCACTTTCGAAACGTCATTACATATTTTTAACATTTACCACCGATTCGGAAAGTAGTATCTATGGAGTCGAAGAACCGGCAAAAAACTCCATAGTACTAAACTGTCAAGCCGAGGTAATCGAGAAAAATTTTGTCAATCGTATTTCGGGTCCCAAAGGTCACTAAAGAGATTCTCCGTGCGCTCGAAATGTCTGTTTTGGGTCCCATTTCGCCTTAATAGTTTTTTTAGTAAGAGAAAAACGTTATACATACATACATGCATACATGTATATGTATTTTAAAGTTTATACGAAGTTTCGGTTAAGAACTAAGAATAATTTACGATAAGAGTTCATCAACTTTTGAATGAATATGAATTTTGATATACAAGTGTCACATAAAATATTAAAGATTACTATTGATTGATGTAATAATTTACTACGAAGTTTGTTTATTAAATTACACAATATGTCAATTACATAGTTGATATTAATTTTAAATAATAACATTTGTATTTATAACATAATTAATTGTGCCCTTAAGATAATTGTTTAATTGGCACTTGACTTGCACTTGAGTTTGAGTAGTGATAGCACACTTATATTATATTCTTACGGCTTATTTTATAGTACCTACTTATGAGTTATGACGTTGATTGGTTAATTCAAATATAAGGCAACATTATTAACAAAATCATTATTAAAAAAATACTGACTAAAACAGACTAAATCGAAATCTAGGTTTCATTAGTATTTGGGCTCAAAATTAAAACGCGTAGGTAGGTACTTACTGTACGCCTTTTACACTATACTTACTGCAGAATTTGATAAAAAAAGCCGTTTAGTTTTCCATTACCTACATTAGTTATGACTTATGATAAAGGTATGAACAGAATAATGTAATTAAACTATAGTTGAACTACTTTCCATCTATTGTAATATGAATTAAATAACATTTCAAACTCAAACTCAAACTCACACATTTATTTATTCAATTAGAATTCTTGGAGAAGCATTTTTGAAACGTCAATACATATTTTTACATTTACCACCGATTCGGAAAGCAGTATCTATGGAGAAGAACCGGCAAGCAACTCCATTGTTGCTCTTTTAAATCATATTAACCCTTAGCAGGTATCGTGGGTCAAATTTGACCCAGAAGCGAACATTTTCGGTTATAATTCTTTTAATATTTATGCAACGACTGTGCGCTTCTACGTATTCTCAGTGCTTCACTAGCTGCGGCGGGGGGTGGAAGTGCAGCGCTGGGACTATCTTAGGAGCGGAGGTAAGTAGCTGTCTGGGTCACGTTTGACCCACGACACCAAATATGTAACTTTTTTCACTGGGTGTAATTACGTACTTTTTTTGTTTTAGTGTTTATTTGTTCTACAATGGAGGCTTTTTGAACGATAGACAAATCGAGGAGTTGATATAGACGACTTAAGTGATGATTTGGAATCGGAAAATGAAAGGACACCAAATATAACCCAACTTTGTGACGACGAAATCATCGATGACGATCGAGACAGTCCCTAACCTGTTAGTTGCTCAGAAGACAGTATTTTGGAGTAAGTTCTGACGACAGTGAAAAAGAAAGAGGAGATTACGAGAATAAGAGAAAATACGAGAGATGAGAGCAAAGAAGATGAGGATGATGGTTGATGGTAGAAGTCATTTTGGTTTTGGTTGTCATTTTTTTATTTTATGCTGATCTCAGAAGTAGTATATTTTTTTGTTATTATAAAGATATGAGAAGTGCCATAAATATCTTTTAGTTAAATTTTTTCTTACATTTCTATTTTTTTTATGTTTTAAGTTCACACTAACCAAAAAGTGCCAAAAAATAAGGTTAGTTACAAATGCGTGTAAAACATAATATTTTTTTATATATTCTAAAATGAAACAAAGTTAATTTTGTAAAAAAATATTTGTTTATTTCATGACTAACCATATTTTATACAAATTATAAAAAAATCAACGTTCTACAACAGATTGTTTGGTATAGGTAAAATTTGACCCACGATACCGGTAGTGTTGCCAAAAAAGGCGATACCAGCTAAGGGTTAAGTTTACAACTCTATATTAAAAAAAAAACTAATGATACAATGTTATGCAGGTGATCATACAATGCTTTTGTTTATGGAATTTTGTAAATTGTATTAAAAAAAAATTAATCGATTTTTCGGGAAACATTTCGTCCACTAAGTACTTATTTATAGGTAATTGACGGAAAAGAATAGCTTTAACTTGATATATGATTCATAAAATATGTGCGTTATGAACGCATAAATGGATCGAAATCATCAACCTGTTTACACCCAGGCTGCGAAGATGTTGCGTCCAGGTGAAAAACGGCAACCGTGATATTTTAGAATCTTTATATGATTTGCCATGACGTAGACTACATTTTATATAAATAACAAATGAACGAAAGGTTTTCCGAAAAATCAATTAGAAAAAAAAAGAATTATAAATTCTTGCGGCTTTTTGACTGGCAACCCAGTCGATATATTATATTCTCCTATTTATAAATATACTTACTTAAAAGTTTGGTTTTAGCAAAAAAACTATGAAGTTATGAACGCACTAATCCTGCGGTGGGATCTTATACTATAATTAAAAAGTCATTTGTCAATAGGTCTTCCCCATATTTTCCCCAATTATTAGATACGCAAATAGATACCTATTCTATAATTATGTAAAGACCAAGTTCAAGGGATTTACGTAAGTAATAACAAAAAGATTAAACTATAGCCAGTTGTAGTGATAATAATTTATCTATAACCGTTCTATAGGTAACTTTTGAATACGCATTGTCATTCTGTTTATCTTTCAAGAGGCGAACCTTAGAATCCGTCACCAGTCACCACTCTTAATTTCATGACTCATGTTAAAAAATAAAACAGAGTACTTTACTTATAAAAAAAAATAATTTAGAAATAGACATACATATATTTTGTGTTTTTCTAAATTAAACCTGTGCCTTATTTTTACCCGAATGCGAAAGAAGGAGGTTTATGTTTTTCCATGATTTTTTTGTTTTCATAATAATAGTAGATACCTATTACCTACATAACTTTAAAAAAAATCATATTAAATTCAGGTGAAAAACGGCAACTGTGATATTTTAGAATCTTTATATGATTTGCCATGACGTAGACTACATTTTATATAAATTGTGTGTTGTTTTACGTTAGTCGTACATTTTCCTTTTCAACATCTTCCGCATAAAAAGTAATTGTTCAAAGTAGAAATCTTTCCTATAAGAGTCACGTGTGTTGATTAAATTACTAATCCTCTTAACATAAAAATTAAAAACATTATATTATATAATCTACAAAATATATCTTAAAATCTAATACGCAAAACACAGATATCTAAATTGTTGGAAACGATAAAGATCGTGAATAAATAGACACATCGGAAGTTTGTAAAATTTTATATCTATGGTATTTATAAGCCTTTATACAGGGTGTAATCGTTAAGTGTGCACAGGCGATTATTCCCTTTGGAGTGTTTAATGTAACTTTTTTGGATATTTCCCGTTTTATTTTTTAAAAGTTATTATTGTAATTTTACTCATTAGGTAAAGGGCTTTCAATATCAGTTTAAAGTTTTTTGATATCTGCAATAGTTACGGAATAATCGCCTGTGCACACTTAACTGTATAATAAGTATGCGATAAAAGATACACCGAAACGATGTTATATCTACATAAGAATTATCAATCATCGCTATCTTTTATGGTGATTATCAAATCAAATAAATAAATAAAATTGAATCCCATTAAACATATCAGAAAATACCAGGACTTTCATAAAATTACATATAATTAAAAAAGATAAGCAAATCCAGGCTTATAGATAGTGGTGATTGGAAGTTTTGAAGTTATTTATAAGAATCAGTAGATAACATTCATGGAAGAACTTAAATAGAAGTAGCGATTACAATTTTAAATTGTGTATTTAAAGATCTCTACATTTTCTTCAGGTTCTTTTAAGTCAGATTTTCAGAATCATTGGAATATCTTTAAATATACAGAAATAAAGACTATAGGTATAATTTATTAAATCTTTTTTTTTCAGTTACACAAAAAATGAGAGTGTAGAGCAAACAACAAAATAAAAAAATATTGAAGACGAAACACGTCATAAAAAATTAAACATGGGTATCTACGGCAAAGGTAAATCAATTTTATAACTAAGAATTCAACTATATAGTACTTATATAACTATATAGGATTAATATAAGTAAAATACTTAGTAATGGAATCAAGGACGCTTTTTATTGAAATCGCTTTTGTTTCTGCAATTAACAGTAGAGTTTGATTAATATTTTTCGTCAAATATTCTTCGAAAGGGGTTACCTAAAATCTTAAACTATATCGGCTAACTTCAAACCACTTCATATTATTCCACATATAATTAACTTTTTTCCTAATTTTCCATAGCAAAAGCAAAAGTCCAATCATGGCACAAAGTGGAGATAGTACCGAAGTCCATTCGTGGTTTCGCCATGGGAAACATGATCAATTTAACAGTAGCAGAAAATTGCTTGTACAGGATTATCTTGCAGGATGTTAAAGCTGGCACTTTACCTGGTTATTCATTGTGTAAGTAAATTGTAAGATGTACTTTTTAAAGGATGTAGTTGACAAAATATAAGACACTAGCTGTGCCCCGTGTTCACCCGCGTGGCTTCGCTCTTGTTGGTCTTATCGTGATAAAATATAGCCTATAGACTTTATCGATAAATGAGCTATCTGAAACTGAAATATTTTTTCAAATCGGCTCAAGTAGTTCCCGAGATAAGCGCGTTCATACAAAAAATAAATAAACTCTTTAGCTCTATAAGCTAGATTTAAAATGTGAAATAAAACACATTTTACAGACATAACAGACACAGTTAAGTAATTAACAAACAGAGAAAAAGAAGAAATATTAAAGTTAATCTACTGTTATGTTGTTACGACCAACAAATTTTAATAATAAACTTTGGGAGAAATATTTAGCTATTCACCCATTTGTTGCTAAACACCACTCTACGTAATCATGGAGTCATCAACATTTTTGCAGTAATTTTTCAAAATAATATTTCTTTTATCCAGATTTGCTTATGCCAGTGGTTGCAATGATGGAAGCCCTGTTAGCCCCATTGGTAGCCTGGCTGGGCTATAGAACACGAAGGACCACGATCCTCATGTGGTCTCTGGGAATAATGATTATTTCTTCCCTCTGGTTGTTTTTGCCTTCGCCGACACAGTTCCAGGAAACAGGTAATGACATAAAACTATATAAGTAATTGAGGTAATATAAGTAGCCTTTTTGTTATAATTTTATGTAATTTAGTCGTTAATTACAGACCGTATTTTGTGTACAAAAAGTCATAGTTCTTATACATTTATTTCTTACTAAATCATAAATTACTAGTGGTAATTTGTTCATGCTTGAAATATAATTATTTTTTTTTATTTACAGAATTCTGCAACAGCACGATAATAAATCAGGACATAGAGTTTACGGGGCTATCAATGAAGACGACCTTCAGATTGGTGATGACTGTAGGAATGGCCATCTGCTTCGCCTTGACAAGGGTGGCTTCTTTTAGCCATGTTGTAGCTTATACTGACGATATTGCACCAGATAGAATGAGCGTGCATGTTGGTACGTTGATTTAAATATTTTGATAATTTAGAATATCTTGATTTCTAAAGAAAATTCGTGGATAGGTCCTTTTTAATTGAGTTTACCTTTAAGTAGAATACCTATAAGTAAGTTAGAGAAAAAAGTAGATATCTAATAATGAAAAGGGCAAAAATTAAATGTCTGGTAACCTGAGTATAGGCGCTGAGGTTTTTTTTGCTCTTAGCAAATAATGTTACAGATTTTCTCCCATATTTTAGTTCAGAAAAGAATAAACGTGTTAACGTGAACACGTGAAGATAAGCGAACACGTGAAATTCATGATGGTAGTTGAAACTTGAAAGATACAATCATTTATAAAAATAGGCTGTGGTGCCACATACAACGCGTTCTAAGCGCACGTCAAAGCGATAATATTGATAATATTATACTGTCACATACTGTCAAAACATGTCGCGCGTTAAGTACATGTTCTACCTGACCAATAGCGCGTAGTACACATAGCGGCGTCATAGCGCGGCGTCATCATTCAGGTTAGCGCTTTGACGCGTTCTATGTGACAAAGCCATTAGATTTTCATATGATTATCATCTTTTTTTCTTCCGTAATCGGTTATAAATGATTAAAGATTTGTCAATATAGTCTTGGTATGAGCACAGAATACATAATAGTATCTAGCTAATATGAGATAACAGTATCTTATTATATAACATTATTTGCTACCGGGTAGCTTAGTCGCCTTGGTTGCTTGGTAGCAAAGAATTTCTGTAAAGCAATAAGGTCCTTTTTGCATGTTGTATACAAATGATGCCTTTTTGTAACATTGTTAATTTTCTGCTTTGTACTTTCTTGTTTCTATCCATACTATAATATTATAAATGCGAAAGTAACTCTGTCTGTCTGTCTGTTACTCAATCACGCCTTAACTACTGAACTAATTTGCATGAAATTTGGTATAGAGATGTTTTGATACCCGAGAAAGGACATAGGATAGGTTTTATCCCGGAAATCCTACGGGAACAGGTTTTAAGCCGCGGGCGGAAAGCTAGTGATAAATAAATAATCTTTATCATTTCTATTATTTTCAGGTATTCTCATATTCTCCAGGATAATACCTCTAATATTCTACAGCTTATTATCGCAAGGTGTAGAAAAGACGATCTTCATCACTTTGGGACTTATAACTGCTTTTACGCTTTTCAATACCTTGAGGTTATATTTTGAGTTACCTAAGGTCACACAGGACACGGGGGATTTGAAGGTCATTCCGATGAATGATAGAGGTAATCTTATATTGTAAAATGTTAAAAAATTGAAAATAAAAGGAGAATTAGTTACTCTATTAACATTTTCAAGATGTTGGATGATTAAAATATTGATAGTTTTTAGAGATTGTTTTTTAATTTGAAAGACAGACATGTAATAAAACGAAAAATAAAATCAAGGAAATATCGTATATGTAGTTAACTTCTTAACACAGAAGAAACTTTCTTCAGATTTTTCTTTCACACAGAAAAGAACTTAAGAGTTATAAATATAGATAGAATACCAAACATTCTAAAAATTTACCCCAGTTAAATTTTTTATCCTTAAAGGATCCTATCAAATATAATTTTTAAATGGAAACGCTGTATCACGTGTTAAAAGTTAAAACTATTCTTATTTTCAGGTTACTTTAGAAGCTTAAAGAGAGTGCTGTTTAACTTCGTGGCTATGTCACAAATGATATCCATGGGTTTGGTAGCAGCTGCTCTCTGGGGTTTCGGTTATAATGAACACGAAATAATTAAGGTATATTTTTTTTTAAAGTGAAACTTTTATTACATCGTCTCAAACATTTTGGTCTGTGTAGCGCATGTCGCGTGTATCGCGGCTGCCGAGTAGGTATACCTACTCGGCAGCCGACCGTCACGCGACATGCGCTACACAAAGCAGTGTTCGCAACCGTTCGAACAGTTTCACTTTTACCGTGGTTTCATAAAACCACACAACATTTTTTTATTTCTGTAAAATATTTTTAAACAAGTTCCCTTTTACTGTTAAGGGTGCTTTTCCACTAATGTGCGAGGATGTGTAACGAGGAATGTGTTTGTAAAGAACCAATCATATCGCTTCATTTGGTTTGAAGTTTGAAGCGTTTAGCGTTTGATGCGATACTATTGGTTCGTTGGTTATCGATATACATCCTCATTCCTCGCGCACTATTGGCTGAAACGCACTATAAGGTTTAAAAAGTCGTTTAACCGTCTGAATTTCTTCATATGTTTGGTTTTTTTCATGCAAGGGATGAAAGTATTCCAAAAAATGAAGTATTTACTGTATTTAAATTAAGACACAACAGAAACAACTCGTCTTTATTTCTAACGCAAATAGAAGTTCAACATAAAATTATTTTTTAGAATTTTATATTTCGTTACACTGTAATTTATTTTTCAGACAAATTACAATATGCTGCCAATAATTGGAGACATTGTCAATGACTACACCAAATTCTTTCGGTACTTTGTACTGATTCTTGCTGTTGTGGTAAGTGATCTTTACACCTATATATCTTTTGTAGTTCAGTATAATAGTTCAGTGATAGTCTAAAAGGTAGTTCAGTATAGTTTTGTTCAGTAGATTATACTGAAAAGTGTATAACCTATTGTACACTTTTCAGTTTGAAAAACTTACTTATATTTCATGCGAAATAAACTGACTCTTTCGCTCTTTAATTATCTTTAAGGATATCTAAGTTTTACAGTTTATTTCATAAAATTTATAGGCATAAATAAACAGTCGATAAGTTCATTTCTTCGATATAATATTGTAAAATTCAGTCACAGTAGTAAAAGAGCATCAGCAGACAATTTTTAACAATAACATTTAACAATTTATATTCAAATGGAACCTCTACACATTGGGCAGCGGTGGCCCAACAAGTGATCGTCGATATTTGCCTCCATTACGGCAATTATGAAACAACATCTACATTCTACAATGACAGCCGATCAGCCGATATTTAGGCCCTATACACGCGATTGCCTCTACTCGCGCAACGCTGCCCATTGTGAAGACTGAAGAGGGCGCATAAAATATTTCCATACAAAAGTCTTACTATTAAAACCGCTCGTAATTAAATTTGCTTATAATTAATCAATTATTACCTTTCAGTATATGGGCGTAAAGCAATCAGCTCCGATAAGGCCAAAATTCGACATGACAAAGGCATTGGCTATCTCCTTCAAGATGACGCTGTTTGCAATGTTCCTATATGTATTTATTATCACAATCCCGCCTTGTTCTAAGGGACATGTCGCTGGTCTCGAAAATAATCAGGATTATGCTAATCCACAG
Organism: Colias eurytheme; assembly: GCF_061535395.1. Taxonomy (NCBI): domain Eukaryota; kingdom Metazoa; phylum Arthropoda; class Insecta; order Lepidoptera; family Pieridae; genus Colias; species Colias eurytheme. Next base: position 938,028 of record NC_142999.1, on the reverse strand, counting down.
TGTAGCTTGTCTTGTGGGTAAGTCAGTTTTTTAATAGTATCATAACTACATAACTAGGTTGTCAAAAAAAAAATCACAGGTCAATCCGTACTTACTATTAGAACTTACTTAGTGATATTTAATTCGAAGCTTGAATTCTGTAAACTCAGAATGCCTTCACGTAACGTATTTTTTTTTTATTTCAAACACAAAATTAAACATGACAGACGCAAAAAAATTGATGAAATGGAAACCAAATAATGAAAATGAAAATGTACCTACATTTGTATAGAGAGTAAATGATCTTATATAATTTGTTCACGCAAGCAGAGCCTTGGGTAGGATTAAGCTAGTTCGCCACATATATTAAATAGATGTGCTCCGCGGTTTCAACTTCGTGGCTCCGCTCCTGTTCGTCTTAGCGTGATGATAGCCAATAAGCCTTCCTCAATAAATGGACTATCTAACACCGAAAGAATTTATCAAATCGGACCAGTAGTTCCTGAGACTAGCACGTTCAATAAACTCTTCAGCTTAATAATATTATAGGTATAGATATGTACAGTGCATGCGAGTAGAGCTTTGGATGGAGTTAACCACATGTTTAATTTATTATATCTACATGGATGATAATCTCTTTTTTAACATTGCAGATGTGTTCCAAGATGGAAGGAATTTTCACCAGTGTGTGTGGTGGACACCATGACTACATATGTGTCGCCGTGTGAAGCTGGCTGTACAGGACTACAAAGCATCAATAACTTACAGTAAGTATTTTTTTAACTCATAATCATAAAACATAAATAATAAAAATGCATTGTATTATCTACAAAATGTTTAAGTAACAATAAAGATTTTTGTATTTTTGTATATTAATCTTATTTCTAAAACAAATCATATTTTATTTTAGAGATAATAAAATATCTTTCAAATCGATATTCTATAAATGTACAGGTGATTAATTAGGTTTTATCTAATATTTGTCTATGGGCGTATTCAGAAAGAAAGCTTGAAACTTATAAGCGCTTATCGGCGCTTGTCAGGGCTGGTAACCCGCGCAGGAAAATATGTATATGAACATGACAAGCGCCGATAAGCGCTTATAAGTTTCAAGCTTTCTTTCTGAATACGCCCTATATCTGACAATTCTATTCTCATTAATTTTCTTTAGGTATACAGGATGTACACAGACTTTAATTTTATTTATGCAGGTTGTACACAAACATTAATTTTCTTTATACAGGGCGCACACAAATATTAATTTTATTTATGAATGAATGTATATTACAAACGTTAATTTTCTTTATACAGGGTGTATACAAACTGTAGTTGTGCCTCAACTGGACACGCGATTCCGGGCGCCTGCAGCGACTTCAACTGTCAAATTGGATTTAATTTCCATGGAGTGCTGTTTAGCCTGATACTGACTGTTTCTCGTAAGTTATATTAAATTATATTTGTAACATATTTACTTATTTTATTAAAAGATAAGTAAATTTTCAGCGTTTTTTAATATCTTACACACGTTGTATAGTATAGGGTGCCAAACTTGTCACTTGTTGCCTATATTGCGACAGAAAGGTATTTTAGATTTAATTTTAATCAGGCCTTTTTGGAACTTTTCGATGTAGCTATGAATACAATCCATGCGAAAATTGCAAAGAAATTCTATAATTTAAATAAACTAGAATACAATAGAAGAAAGATGGATAAATGATAATTTATTTGCAAAATACCCAAATGGCTACGACTTTTTTTCAACGTTTTTTGCGACTTGTATGGTAAGAGTGAAATTTTAAATATGATTATTCTTTCAGTCGTGGCCTTCCAAGCTCATAGCATGTCTATCTTGAGGTCAGTGGACCCTCGAGACAAGTCCATCGCCATGGGTCTGATGTGGTCTGTCATCGCTGTCATGGCTTTCGTGGTCGGAAATAATGTCTTTTATGCTATTGACCGTAAGTATGATTTAGTATTTTATATAATATTTGTAAAAGTGCCAATAAATAATACTATTCGTCTTCTTGTTATTCGAATTTTAAAAGAGATGGTTTAATTATTAATAATCATAATTATACCGAATAACGAAACGTTGTGACGTATTACGTCATGGAATAAGGCGACGATTTTGGTATTTTTGAATCTTGCCAAAGAAATTTCACTTCTGACACGTGTGCTCGGCATAAACGCTCTTTTTTTCTGATATACCTGTACTTAAGCCTGTACTCTCACAGTAACAAAAAATAAGCATGTACTGAGATGATAATATATTTTTCTTTCCAGTCCACACCTGCAGCTGGTATACCGGCCAGAGATGTCAGCTCCACGGCGACTGGTTCCCGTATGCTGTTGGAATTGCCTGCATCTTCTTCACCTTCACGGCCTTGATTATCAACGGCACAGCACGCAGATACTTGCGAACGAAACGAAAAGATGACGTCACGGATGAACCAAATGCTTAATTTTAATTATTTATTTATTATCTGTATAATTAATAATCGTTTGATATTATTATGAATATTTATGTACAAATTAGTTATGTATATTTTAATTTAATCTGACTATTTTAGGTGAATAGCGATCGAAGATCACCTAACTTTGGTTTAAAGTTGTGAGTGATTGAAATTCTGTGTATGGACTAAAAGTATAAGCTTGCTACAATATTGTAAAAAGTTATTATATTTGTTAGTTCGGAATTTATTGGTAGTTAATTGTTATTATTCTTAATGTATAGATGATATTTACTTATTTTATAGTTGTCAGTCTTCGATCATTAATAACAACTAGATACACGGTCCCATACAAAAATTCATTTAAAACTGTCCTGTATGTGATTATTAAAATTCTAGTCGAATATTATAATATATATATTGGTAGAAATACTTAGATACCGTAAAAAATAAATTCCGTCATATATACATCCTTAGGGGTTATTTGACGCTAATTATGAATCTAATAGTTGTTAGGGCGTATTCAGAAAGAAAGCTTGAAACTTATAAGCGCTTATAAGCGCTTATCGGCGCTTATAAGCGCTGGTAACCCGCGCAGGAAAATATATGAACATGCGCTTATAAGCGCTGATCGGCGCCGACAAGTTTGTTGAAACTTGTTGGAACTTGTCGGCGCCGATCAGCGCTTATAAGCGCATGTTCATATATTTTCCTGCGCGGGTTACCAGCGCTTATAAGCGCCGATAAGCGCTTATAAGCGCTTACAAGTTTCAAGCTTTCTTTCTGAATACGCCCTTATTATTGATCGAAGTCTTGATCGAAGTTGTCGGCACTAAAATATGCAATGGTTTGACGTTGTTGAAGTTAGCCATAAAGAAAACAAAATTCAACAAAAAGCCACTATTATTACCTGATATAATTAGTTTTATTTACATAGTTATTGTAATTAGTTCTTATTAAACATGTATATTGAAAAACTAATGCAAGAAGAGAGCTATGAGGAATTCTTATGGGACTTTGTATTCTCTCGTGTTGCTAAGTATTTGTAATTTATGGTAAATTAGATAAGACTTGAAGCATGATTGTAAAATTCGTTAAACATGACATGGCTTTGTATATAAATAAAGAAATAATTAATTAAAACTGCATTTATTTAAATATATCCTTAAATAATATATTTGTTTATAAAATTAAAATAAATTACACTAAATATATACACAAACTAAAATTATACTACTTATACTGTATAAAATGCTCGACTAGCAAAGTAAGGCAGAAATTAAATATTGTAATTCCTGCTTATATCAGGAATATGTATCAGGTATTTTTGAAGTAAAACTTCTTTATCGGGGTTGGAAATAATTTAGTGTAACATTTTTTCGTTACGCGTGACATTTTTCCGTTACGCGCCATCTTTTTCTTATCCCTACCACGCGTGATTCGACGTATTTTTGTAAAGTTGCATATATACATAGTAAATTATTTTTTGAAAAATAAGGTCACAAAGAAGTTTCACTTCTCACTAGTACACACACACATTTTTTAATATACCTACCTACATATTATTTATACCTACCTACATATAATACCTAATAATATCTACATCTACACTAATATTATAAAGAGGAAAACTTTGTTTGTTTGTTTGTTTGATTGTAATGAATAGGCTCATAAACTACTGGACCGATTTTAAAAATTCTTTCACCATTCGAAAGCTACATTATCCACGAGTAACATAGGCTAGGTTTTATCCCGGAAATCCCACGGAAACGGGAACTATGTGGGTTTTTCTTTGAAAACGCGGGCGAAGCCGCAGGCGGAAAGCTAGTATAAAATAATTTACTATTTCATAGATAGGTACATTACGCTCAAATCTTGATCAAGTTGTGCGTTTTGTATTAATAGTTATTGTTTATCAATAAATAAAATAAAATTAAACTATTTTTGCTATAATTTTTAATATCTATAATTAGGTAATACATCTACATAAATAGACTTAATAGTTAATACATCTATGGAATATTTGATTTTTGCAAATAGTCACTGGTTTTTAACTTTTTACTACATATTTAATTATAATATAACGTAAGTACATAAACAAATAACAATAACGTAACCCTGTAAAGATCCTATCTTAAAAAGTAGTTGTAAAAAATTACAAAAACAATATTTTCTATTTTAATATTACAATAATAATTATTCTTAACTTAATGCTCGTATAAAATTGTAAATAACAATATCCATATTTCGATATAAATACAAAAAATATTATACAAAAAATGTACTTAAATATTTTGTTACAAAATCACAGATACAAACTTAACTACAATACCTAATATACATATAAATAACAATTATTCTTCGTCACTTTGTGGGACGCTATGTTTTTCTTTGAATCGTAAATACCCTTTTGTTATGAAATTAACGGACACAGATATAAAAGCCAAGATGGCGCTGGTAAATCCAACAAAATACGGGAAGCGATCATTGAACACTTGGCACCTTTCACCAGTCAGCCAGGCGCAGGATTTCACTGAAAAAAAAAACATAATTCAAAAGTTAGTTGAGAAATTCAACACATTAGTTTTATGTCGAAAATAAATCATCATTATAGCAGATTCGGCAAAATCGGGGAAAATATTATAAGTCGGTTTCCGAGCAGCGGCTATTTACCGCGCGGATTTTTTCTCGCAATTCTGTAACAGTTGTAACACATTGAATCATAAGGACGCGATAAAAAACTCGCGCGGAAAATAATTTGCAAAATGAACGCGAAGCGATGCGAATTATTTCCGCCCGAATATTTTGTGAAGTATAAAGTAAGTATGGCTATGTCCGCAATACAGAAAAAAATCATGCATTTTGCTCAGTCGTGCAACGACACTATTGAGACGGTCCATGTATTTAAACTCAAAACATTTTAAACTCAAACATTTATCTATACTTACTTATAATAAATCTGTAGAGAGGCCAATTCTGTACATGAAATATATTTAAAAAAAAACTATGAAGGGGTGATGAGGGATCGCTACTGATGCCAAAAATGCAATCAGTAAAATTTTTGTCTGTCTGTCTGTCTGTCTGTCTGTCTGTATATTCGTTATAGAAACAAAAACTACACGACGGATTTTAACGAAATTTGGCACAATTATTCTTCATACTCCTGGGCAGGTTATAGTAAAAGAATCATGTAAATCGGTGTAGAAACACCAAAGTTATACATGAAATACGCTATAAGTCATCGCGTGTGAATTACATGCCATAAGGATTATTTTTGTGTATCAGTTGCCGCGTTCGACGCGCTTCGCGGCGGGAGCTATAAAAAGGCGGCGGGTCCGCACCCGTTTCGCGTTGTCACGGCATCACGTGTGAACGGCTGAACCGATTTCGATAATTCTTTTCTATTATATTCCTTGAAGTACGAGGATAGTTCTTATGTAGAGAAAACGTAAATATGTACCACGGGCGAAGCCGGGGCGGACCGCTAGTTTATTCTATAAGACTTCTTCAAGAAGCACTTTTCAATCGTCATTACATATTTTTTTACATTTACCACCGATTCGGAAAGCAGTATCTATGGAGAAGAACCGGCAAAAAGCTCTTTTAAAATCATGTCAAAATATATATTTTAAATAATGATGTCCATAGAAATACTCACGTGCAATAAAATAGTAGATATTATGCCCGAACACAAACGCCACTATAGCTATGACCGACCACATGACGCCCATCGCCACGGATTTGTCCCGCGGGTCCACGGACTTTAGTATCACCATGCCTTGTGATTGGAATGCTAATACTGAAAATATAAAAAAATAAAATTATTATCTATACTAATATTATAAAGCTGAAGAGTTTGTTTGAACGCGCTAATCTCAGGAACTATTGGTCCGATTTGTAAAATTCTTTCGGTTAGATAGCCCATTTATCGAAGAAGACTACTATAGGCTATATAACATAACGCTAAGATCAACAGGAGCGGAGCAAATGGTGAAACCGCGGGAGGTTTTACAATAGCAGTTAATTGTTCACAAATGTTTAGTTAACTAATTGACGTTTATTGGGAAAGACAGTTGTTTTTCATAACGATAAACGGTCATGTTAGCACTTTAGCAGATGTAAGACCGAAGATTATTACTAGAAAAGAAATAGGACATATTACTTAAATTCAAAATTCAAATTCAAATCATTTATTGCATAGGTACCAATACATTTTTCATACATATTAGCAAGTAGCAACCTTATGCAGGTATTGCAAAACAATCATATTATATTTAAATTACATAATATTATTAGAAATATATTATTACTTACCAGAAACAGTAATAATAATGGTATAAACAGCGAGATGGAAGTTATATCCGTGCCAGCAGTTGTAGTCGCTGCAGGCGCCCGGCAGCGCCCGACCCGATACTGAGCAGCTACAGTTTGTGTACACCCTGTATATTATAAATAAATAAAATAAATCTTTATTTCACCTTTTGGATATACAATATTGGTTATGAGGCTCTGGCTCTCTTGCTAGGCATAGCCAGTATTAAGAAAGCCAGTCCCTTCCCTTAATACATTGTGGTCTTGATAAAGGTAAAATTATAAAGAAAATTTATACAAAGGCAAAAATAAAAATAAAAGGGGGATAGCCAAGCCAATGAATGTTTGGTGTGTGTGTTTGTGTGTGTGTGTGTATATAATATGTATTTATGTATTACTTTTAAGTTATTGCATAGCTTCTATCGCGGGCCTTGAGCGCGGGGACCGAATCCAGAAATTACGTAACGAAAAAACGGGGACGGGCGCGGAGGTGTGGCTTGAAGGCATAGCATGCAATAGCTTTACCGCGGCAGTCCCCGAGTGCCACACGTCTTTTTACATTTTATTAACTTAACACCTTTTAAAAGTTAGTGAGTCTCTTTTTTCTGGTCTAAATTATCGGTCAATTTTAAACTTGTAACATAATAAGCGTGACACTTTTGGATTTTCCAAACTTTTTGAAGTGTAACTTCTTTAGGCGCGTTGAGAGTAAAATTTCAAGGTCGCGTCATGGCAATACAGTCACGTCATGGAGAAAGGCGACGATTTTTGGTATCTTTCAATCTTGCCAAACAAGTTTCACTTCTGACACGTGCTCTCGGACACACGCTCTTTTTTTAAGGAGAAATGGTGATTACAAACAGAAATTATGTGCATATTTATTAGAAGCATTTTGTTCTAGTAATTTAGAGTTTAATAATATTTTCAACTATGAATATAGGTACATATAAGTAGGTTCGCGGAAGAATTCCAACCAATACCCACGGCCCCATCATTAAAGCGGCCGAACGGAACACAGTGGGGTTAGTCGGTAAGAATTCGATATATCCCACGGCTCCTTTCCCGGGGGCCGTGGGTATCTATGGAAGTTTCCCAACTATATAAAAAAAGTACTTTAATAGTTCTTACTGCAAATTAGCGATAGTATCAGTTCCCACACATCCCGCCTCGCACGGTGACACGTATGTCGTCATTGTATCCACCACACACACGGGGGAAAATTCGCGCCATCTTGGAACGCAACTGAAAAGTAACAACGAATTAAATTTTTATAAAGGGGAAATAATAAATAATAGTAGTATTTATTCACAAAATAATCGTGATTATGGTAAATTTATGTTAAAATTACGTCAAAATTTATTATTGCAAAATTCTTCCTAACATTATTATTGACATCTTGACAAAGAAATTACTATTAATACTTCAACTATCTTAAATCATAAGCGAACTTATTTAACCAGCTTGAATAAAAACCATTTTCACTAAAAAAGTAACAAGATATGATAACAAATAGAAAAACGAATGCAATTCTATCCAAAAGCTATGCTAATAACTAGACATCGGATTATATGCATTTGCATATTTGCATATGCAAATGCATAAAACTCTCTAATTACGGCGTTAGTGCATATTTTAGCCTTTTTCCCCAATAGTGCATATTTCGTTAAGTAACGGGAGTTTTGATTGGTCGACTAACCTTTATTAGCCAATCAGAACGCTCAGCGAGTAAACAAACCATATTTTGGCATGGTAAAATGGCGAAAAATTACAAAATGGGCTCCATTTTAAGTAAATTTTGAGCCATTAAAAATAGGGCTAGATTACCCTTTCGGGGCTAAAAACTTAAAACACGGGTTGAATTCCAAAAAAGGGCTAGATTTAGCCCGGAAAGGTCTAAGGGGCTCGCGGGTGACAAACGTCACAAATTTGCGCTCGAAAATTAGGTAAAAATGCTTAATTGTATATTGGCACAAAAACTATACTTAATTTCAAGAAAATTTCACTGTTTTTGTACATCTTAGATTTAAATATATAAAATAATAAAGGTATTTTTGATTTTGTATTGTGCATATTTTAGGCATATCAGTCGTTTTTAGTGCATATTTCGGCCTTTTTTAGTGCATATTTGCATGCATATTTTGGCATTTTGTTAGTGCATATAATCCGATGTCTACTAATAACATTCCTGTTAACCCCATAAAACTTATTTAGACTTGAATTTTATATTTTTGGTTTTATGGCATTCTAATGCTTTATAAATATAAATTTATAACTAATAGTTATAAATTTATAACTAATAGTTTTAACCCATTGACCACCGAGCGCCCCGATCGGGCCACGACACAATAGATTTTCTATTGTGTCTGTGATTCCGGGGCCTGATGGAATAAATTTATATTTATATAATATATTTATAAAGTGTGCTGTCTCTGATAAATAAATGTTTCTTTCTTTCTTTCTAATAGAAAAAATTCGATCACGATTCGATCGCTCTGGCGGGTCACGGCCGAGTTGGTCAGGCATCCGCCCCGGATTGGCGTGAAAGGATGCGGGTTCGGGTCCCGCCTTGTGATCGAACTTTTTCTATTCTTTATAAATTTATATTTAATTAGACTTACCCACAAGGCAAACTGCAACTCGGATGTACATATCTGTTACTATTCTCAAAGCCAGCGACCTGGCCCTTTTGACACGGTGGGACCATCACAATAATGATATACATGACAGCTGCTATGATCGTCATCTTTATCACTTGCTTCAGACCGCGTTGTATTTCGTACTGTTTGCGTATCGGCTCTGAGTGTTTTACTCCTACGTACTGAAAATTTTATGCTTTTTAACACGCTTTTTCTTCACCTGTATGTTTGTATGTAATTGATATGTTTGAAAGACGTCTTAATTCGATTTCGACCCACTTTAAACGGATGATTTAATGCAAACTTTAGTTTAAGTGAGTTTTTGAGTTTTTTTATTATATTATTTATTAGGGACGTACAACTTCTGTTTATGCTTATTTACAGATAGCATACGTACACAAATGTAAGAACGTCAAAAAGTATTAGTTAAGTATTAGTAACCTTAGTTCCGAAAAAAGTTGTATGGATAAAAAAAAATGATTTCGTTACCTAACCAAGATATTTAACTGTCATAACTAATAATCGAATAAAACATTGCAGGCTAGACTAGCCTTGCGAATATAAAAAAAAACCTGATGAAACTTACCACAATCGAAACGATAGCAAGGAAATAGCGGAAATATTCCGTGTGATTGTTCACGTTTGATGCTACGGGCAACACGTTGTAATTTGTCTGAAATATTACAATTTTACATATTATTTTATTTAGCATAGAATTCGGATATCGCAATTACATCTAAATAAGACACTTTATGCGTCGCTGTAGAAAGTAGCTTTATACTAGAAGTCATGAACTTATTGCTTACTTGAACTATGAAAGAATGACTTAATAGTTAATTTAAAGTTTTTAAAACGCGGCTCTTCCAAACAGAAACGTATTTTTTTTTATCAAAATTTTAATTGGATCAAATGAAAGACTGAAAAGTGAAGTCCTGTGTCCCCACTAGGGGACTGTTGCACTAATTGATTTTTAGCAGCACGTTGGACATTCGCCTTCCGTGTCCTGCCAGGAGACATTTTTTTCTTTATCTCCACTAGGAATCGAACCCAGGACTCGGTTCTGCGCTTACCGTTCGTATGGAAGACTGTAATATCATTCAAATAGGAAAAAAATCATCAAAATCTAGGAGGTTTGGAAGCTCGGAGGCAACAAAATAATAAACATATTTAGATAGAAAAGTAGGCAGAAAGTGAAAGAACCATAGTAACAAAATTGAATCGTTATTACTAAGGCACGTTTGTGACGTTACTTCTTGGGAATGATTGGCACTCTATATCATATTTATCCTATGTACCCCTCCGAGCGCCATTTAGTACAAAAACTTACTAAAATTCGAAGCATTACCTTCGCAATTTCCTCTTCATGATACCCAAAACCCCAGAACGCAGCTGTTAAAAGACCCATCGCCATCATTTGCGTCATGGCGACCAGGTTGCAAAACACCCGAGTTAGACTTTGAAAGAAACCTGTAAAACAACACTAATGTTACTTAAATCACATCTTTGCTATGGATAAACAAAGAAAATCTGATTCGCATTGCGATTAACGTAAAAAATATCACGGTCTGGTTGAAAAAGCTTTCTGATTATTTTCATCGTAAAGCATTGCGATTGCAAGCATTATGATTGAAAAATCAGTAAAACAATATTATATGTAATGGAGATCCATTTCATACTCCCGTGTGAAATAATTTAAATTATTTCATTTATTAAAAAATACATGTTAAAATACATGTTACGGTAACACAATGTTCAGATCGCGGTATGGCTTTACTTTGTTGCAAGAACGCGTCGTGTTTGAAATGCATATTAACCACGACTTGAATTTGGAATAATTTTGTCAACAAAACTGTAGAAACTAACCTCTATCGTCCATAGATGGCACCTTAACACCCTCCGCTACTTTTGGGATGCCTTTTGGTACAGAAAAATGTATCCGTATTCCATTGACTACCGTACTTATCGTGATTATCAAAATTTTGAATAGAACCGTCTGTTCCACGATCAATGTTAACATTTTGTAACCGAACATGAGCGGTATGACTCGACTTATAACAATAATACCTGGAAAGGAAATTTACTAGTTTAATAATTTATTTTAGAAATACTTTTGAAAAATATTAGATATGTTACATTGAAATTATGAGCTACTTTCATGGAAAGCAGTTTCAGTACAAGTTAAGACATTATGTTATTACTAGCTCAAGCACGCAACTTCATCTGCTCTCAAAAATAACATTATCTATTGCTTCGCTTCTATTGGCCAATAGATCTATCCAACGTAAAATATTTTTTCCATTCCACCCAGCAGTTCCGAAGATTAGCCCGTGCACACAACCAAAGAAACTCTTCATATTTCAATTGCACCTTCTTAGCATATATTTTTATCTGTGCTAAGAAGGTTCTGTGCTAAGAAGGTCCTGTGCTTAATTGTCCTAATAATCTTACCAAAATGAACGGTAGTACGCTGCGGTGCATATTCATCGCTATATGCGATATAGTGACTCCACGTGGCTGCTCTCGACAGGCAGAAGCCGATCGCCGCTACTATGGTAACGAGCAGTCTGACAGCTGTACGTGCTGACAGGCCTGTGTAAGTTATTACGGGATTCCGTGCGAATCTGTTGCAGAATTCTGGAAGATTATAAATTATTAATTGTATTAGAAGCACTTTCGAATCGTCATTACATATTTTTAACATTTACCACACAGGTGTTACAGGGAATCTTGCATTGTAACAAGAAAATTATAAAATGTGAAAATGATAAGTTGTTGTGCAAGAAATAGCAGAAATCAATAATCATAATTACAGTTAAATTTTAAAACACACATAGCAAACTGCGATTCAAAAAACATTGAATAAAATACGAGATCTCGACACACTAATAGCAAGAATATTGTAATACTGTGCTAATCACAGTATTACAATATTTCTAATACTAACAAAAATTAAATAAATATCTGGGGGCACGGCAGTGCCCCCGCCAAGTCGAGCAAAAAAGAAGCGGCACGGCCGTACCATCCTTTTCTCGAAGCAATTCGGGCCTTTTTCGACCCCCTATAATTCGGTTGTGGATAAAGCAAGAAACCTGAATCTTCAGTAACTAATCCGGCATTGTATAAACACGGAATATTTAAAATTTCAGTCAATTTGAACCAGTAGTTTAAGAATGACAACTTGTTAAAGTTTCTAAATTTTGTCACTCACTGACTCACCGATCATCAAAAGTCCAAGGCACTTCTAGCAGACTTAGAAGCTTCATATTTGGAATACATATAGAGTTTAGTGTCTTAATCATGGGAAAACTTAAATATTTTGTAATTTCGGTCCAGTTTTCCAAATACACCAACTACTACTATGGGATTACAAAGTTATTTATGCAGTTGGTGGTTGGTGGTGGTATCAAAAAGAAAGGCTCTACAAAAAGAAGTGAGATCCCATCAAAAACATCCTGTAAAAAACCCAAGTCTCGCAGCTCAGTCTTTCTACCGTCAAAAGTTGTGAGATCCATGTAATACCAAGTCGGTTAATCTATTTAGTGTCTACTTGAAGGACCTTCTGTCTTAAGTTATTACATAAGTTATTATCATGCCAATATTAAAAATATTTAACGTTTTAAACAAATAGATCGACTTGGACATCGCATAAAAACAAAATGAATATTACAATATTATATTAGATTCTTTAGTCTCTCGCGCCTCACGCGATTGAAACTCTCGTTCCTGTTGGTCGCTGGCCCGTCGTGCTGTGTAGTGTGATACATACTAATAATCAAATTAAGCGATGTCCAAGTCGATCTATTTGTTTAAAACGTTAAATATTTTTAATATTGGCATGATAATAACTTATGTAATAACTTAAGACAGAAGGTCCTTCAAGTAGACACTAAATAGATTAACCGACTTGGTATTACATGGATCTCACAACTTTTGACGGTAGAAAGACTGAGCTGCGAGACTTGGGTTTTTTACAGGATGTTTTTGATGGGATCATAATATTACCAGACTCCTCGATACTGTCAGGCCTGGGTAACACGAACCACACGAATGACGTCAGAATCAACGCAAGCGACCACGCGAGTAACATTTTCCTGCGCGTCCTGTAGCCGAACCAGGATACGATTGGAGCTAATATTGCTTCGACCATTGCTACTAGAGTTATAATTATATCTGTAAAAAGAAACTCCCGTTAAAAAAAATACTCCTGAATTTGATATTTTTGGTTTTATGGCATTCATAATATGCTTTATAAATATAAATTTATAAAGAATAGAAAAATTAGACACGTAAAACTGAAAGAATAGAATAAATTCGATCGCTCTGGTGAGTCATGGGTTGCCGAGTTGGTTAGGCATCCGCCCCGGATTGGCGTGAAAGGATACGGGTTCGAGTCCCGCCTCGTGATCGAATTTTTTCTATTCTTTATAAATTTATAAAAATACCATATCGCTAAATATGAATAGAGTAAACTTTATGTGGATCAAATGGTAGGTGTGCACGAAATAAGCCTTTTTTACTAGAATAAAAAAGTATACTTACATTATAAAATGATACAGGTTTCTTTACTATTTCTTCATGAATATAACCTTCAATGCTATACTTACAAGGCATATAAGACGGTAAAGCTCCCACTCTGACATCTTGTGTAATAATCCTATACGCTGCTACTTCAGCTATGGTGATGGTCAGCAAATTGCCGAACACTGGATCTCTAATCTGGCTAGCATTTAGCTCTGTTTTCTCCCATGACTTCACTTTTGTTACCACTGAAATACAGACAATTTCGAGCTTTATTATTCAGACCAGAAAGGTTCTTATCATGTGTTATAGGTACCTCAACACATACTAATTTGAATTTATAAACAGAAACTTCGTTATGCGCGTTGAGTAAAATTTCAAAGTCTTGCCAAAGAAGTTTAACTTCTGACACGTGTGCTCGGCAAACACGCTCTTTTTTCCTCAGTTTTACAACTGAGGTTGTTTAACAACGCTGGGTTGGCTACCACACACGCTACATCTGGCAAATCCAACTGGAGAGGTATTCTTGCGCAGAGTATTTTGTACCTACCTACGCAGGTATACCTACGGTTATCCGTAGCGTGTATGGCTGTTGACCTACGCTGCAGGTATACCTACGGTTGACCGTAGCGTATATACTTGTATAGCTTACATTAGGCAACGATAAGTTTAATGGATATCGATTACCTTATCAAGATCAGTGGACCTATTTTCAATTATTATTATGTGCAATTCATTTAAGGTTTAAAGACGTTTATTCCCATTAAGATAATAAGTCACTTACATGAGAAACTTAATTTTAAACATAAAAGTGAAGTCCCATGTCTCCTAGTGGGGTAAGGGGCAGATGCATTATACCTACATCTGTTTCACTGATCGATTTTCTTTAGGGACATGAAGGTGATCAGCCTTCTGTGTCCTACCAGACCGAGACATTTTTTTTTCTTCCTCTCCACCGGGAATCGAACCCAGGACCCCTTGGTGTTACGCTCACGCGTCAACCACTGTACCGAGGAGGCGGTCAATTTTAAACATTATAGGTATGTATAAAAAATAACATTCGTTAGTTAAATATTTAGAGTAGGTTATTCACATAAATTACGTACATTTAAAGAGTTAAAATAACAAAACTGAGAATCGAATAAACAATTAACAAACTTACCCGTTCCCCACACACTCCTCAAACGGTCCATGATGATTTTATATCAACTAACTAATAGTAGAATTATAAAATTATTTCATTTATAGGTATAGCCGTTTAAGCGGTAGAATTTTTAAATTATTTCATTTATAGGTTTTTTCTTTGTTCATATTGCAGGTATCTGTAAAAAATATGCAGGATTAGGGTTTGTTAGTACAATAAAAAAATTGAACGCGTCTAAAGACTGAATCTTCTCTTGATCATTTGTGATTACTTTATAGCTATTCCGATCCTACCATTGTCTATGCTCTCCAGTCTCCTACCTATATAGAGCTTGATGTGCTTGATGATACAATAGCAAATTACAGTATTTGCATTCAACAGTTCCTACAACTATATCCTACTAAATTAAAATATTATAAATGCGAAAGTTTGTGAGGATGTGTGTGTGTGTGTGTTTGTTACTTTTTCACGCAAATACTACTGAACCGATTACAATGAAATTTAGCACACATATAACTTGGA
The DNA here is from genome assembly GCF_061535395.1 of Colias eurytheme. Lineage (NCBI taxonomy): Eukaryota > Metazoa > Arthropoda > Insecta > Lepidoptera > Pieridae > Colias > Colias eurytheme. The sequence goes on along the minus strand of NC_142999.1, from coordinate 922,468 downwards.
TTAACACATAGGATAGGTTTTATCGGGATTTCCCGGATAACATTACTAATTTTGTCTCCTACCCTTTATAATCCACAAGAGTGAAATTAATTGTAACCTTTTTTTTAAGTAAGGAAATCGTCCATAGATACCCATGGCCTCCGGGGGAGAAGCCGCATCAACGAGAGAGCCACGGGTATTGGTAGAATTCATCCGTGACCAATTAATTGTGACCAGTGACCTAGTACAATCAATTGATAACATATCAAACGAATCATACGTATAATCAAATACTATGAATCGATATAAATATGTATATAGACACGTACAAAAGTTGAGATTATTTTGATAAGATAAGAATCAATACAATCGCGCGTTTTTCTTTAAAAAAGTTTTGATAGATTATCACTAAATTGCCAGTTAACATGATAAGTTTGTAACATAAGTGAATGGGCATTAAATAATTATTATTATGATGCTAAATGCTAATATTACTTGAAAGATCTCATTGCATGAGAATAATTAAACTATCTACTTTTCTAGACTAGTAGCAAATATAAATGCAATTGATTAATATACTAGCTTACCGCCCGCGGCTTCGCCCGCTTTGTCTAAATCCTAATAAATTATATACCTACTAAAACCTTCCTACTGAATCACTCGTTCTATTAAAAAAAAGACGGGTTGCACTCCGGGAGTGCCGGCAGAAGTGAAAACTTGATTATTAACGTTGAGCATGTTTGATATCCATCCGTCTTGCGCTTTTTCGATCAAGTCACGTGTCTTGACGCGAGTTTAAGATTTTATACCCATTACAGAAAAAGTGCTCAACGCCGCTAAAGAAGTTTCCACTTCAAAAAAACCGCATCAAAATCCGTTGCGTAGTTTTAAAGATTTAAGCATACATAGGGACATAGGGACAGAGAAAGCGACTTTGTTTTATACTATGTAGTGATTTATTTATTAGATTATCAGACTGCATTCACCTTAGATTATTATTAAATAATAAAATGTATGTTATTTTTGTTATTGACCTTATTGTAATAAGGAAGAAAAATGTTTGCAACCAACAACTAAGTTCATTGTGCTTAGTACCAGCTACGATGTAAAATTATCTGCTGAATTTTGCACGTTTTACAAGATTATCCTGTCTAGAAAATATTGATAAAAGATACTTTGAATGATATTGCGTTTTTGTATTTATTATCGTGAGGGAGTGCAGCATGCTTCTGCATGCTGGTCCACCTCGTATCGGGCCTAGAGGTAACAAACTTAAAATAATCTTCTTATATATAAAATTCTCGTGTCACAATGTTAGTCTGCATACTCCTCCGAAACGGGTGGACCGATTCTCATGAAATTTTCTGTGCATATCGGGTAAGTCTGAGAATCGGCCAACATCTATTTTTCATATGTACCACGGGCGAAGCCGGGGCGGACCGCTAGTTATATATATTATTTATTAAGATTTATTTTTTGGCTAAAATTTGCGTATTTTACTAAATACGAAAGAAATAGCTGCAAGAATATAGGTAGTTGGGTTTACAACTTGCTAAACATTATCTTTCAGTTAAAATTACAGATTATTTTAAATAGGCTATCAGCTACTTTATCAATAGTTAGGTAAGTGGCGAAACTGGCTTGGCCTTTCATAATTCTTCGATAGCTTTTTCTTTTGTAAAATTGTTAAATTTTTCGATCAATTAATAGTATTTGTATTTATAAAATGTATGATCAAATTAAATCGGATGTTTTTTTTATAACATGAAATAAAAACAAAAATGTTTAATTGTTCTTTTGTCAAGATAGGTAACATCCAAAAATCTATCAATTGAAATACTTACTAGACACATACATAATATGTTAAGTATTGGTACAATTGGGTATGAGTATATGACATCATTGATCAATATTTACGAGGAAACTCAATGATCCACAATAATTATATTGTATCAACAATTAAAGGCTGCAATATTGTTCTTTGTCTATAAAATTTTCTTTTATTGTATAATATATTGTTTTGATACTTTACTTTTTATATAGTTACTATAATATAATATAGAGTAGGTATAGTTTTTCCTTAAAGCGGGGGGAATCGTTATTTAAAAACTGTTTATTATTAATTATAAACTTGGCTTCCTTAGACCTTAGACAAATCTAACTAGTACCTATAGCGATACCGGTGGTAATGGTAAATCTATGATAAAACAAGCAGGAGTCTAATTGAACAATTTTTGAAGTGAAAACTTCTTTAGCGGCGTTGGGTATAAAACTTAAATTCACGTCAGGACACGTGACCTGATCGAAAAAGCGTTTAGACGGATGGATATTATCAAACATGTTCAAGGTTAATAATCAAGTTTTCACTTCTGCCGGCACTCCCGGAGTGCAACCCGTTTTTTTTTTTGAGTTAGACTTAAGAGCATAATATACACAAAATCACCCTACAGAGAGCGGTCCAGAAAAACATACAGTCACAGTGGGGAAAAATGTATAACAATGATTTATTAATTAAATTAATTTCATACTTTTTGTGCCAAAATAATTTTACCACTCACCACACTAAACTACAAACACACGTGTTTTCGCGTTTATCACTTGTTGTATACTAGAAAATTTGAATATCTCGTTGGTATAGTCGTTTACTCGTTTCTATAGATACGCTATCTATAGGTGTGCCCGAATTGCCTCTTTCTTTTAAATCACTAATTATTGGATATCGCCCGTTCTACGAACCTAATCTTTTTTTTCATAAAACACACATAATTACTTGTATTTCTGTTTATGCAGGACGTAATACAATTTATCTAAATCCAAGCTAAAAATATATGAGATCATGAACAGCATAACAACAATATCAGGCGAGATTCTGGTCAAGCGCTTCCCTATAATTCTCAATTAAAAAAAAAAATTGCCTGACAACAGGGATGTAACGGGATAGTCGATGTAGCAAAATATAGAAAATATATTATTAATGTATAATTATAAAAAAAAAATCTAACAAACAATCGATAGATGGTATATATACAATAATCACATTGGTGAGGAATCAGCACATTACCGTTTGATGTTCTCTTTAGGTACATCTAATAGTCAAGAATACATTTTCATAACTCAGCTCCTATATTTTCTCTCCTAAGCTTCTGAGATTTTCTATCTTCTTGTTTTGTTCTTTATCCCCCTTTTTCTGTCTGCTGTCAATTATATCTCATCTATTGGCCAAACTCATAATAATTAAAATAACTTCTTTAAATTAAGCTACATTGTTCGCGTTAGTTCATTATTAATATTCATGATGTTTATTTTCTTTGGTAGGTATATTACTTAGGTACTGTAACTGTATATAGGACGTCAGTTCTTATAGGGCTTCTTGGCCAAGCCTACCTTTGAACGTTTAGCGAACACCAGAATTTCCTATAAGGTGGGTGTACTGACACCGTGTACATGAAATTTTGTGATTGATATTTTTTTTTAATTACACGAATTTACGTGATTCGCTGTAGGTATATGAATCGTATAAAATTCTAATAAATGTAACATTTAATGATTCGTGTAGATTCATTGAAACACGTAGCGATAAAAAATAATCAATTAAACCAAAATACAGAGTATCATTAGATCGCAGCTATATTTAGAAAGGACTTGTTAGAATGACCCCTATGATTCGTATAATAATCACTATCACATATATTTATTACATAAACGATAACAATTAACATAAACATACAATAAATGCGGATTTCTTGAAACATTTTTTTATTTATTTTAATTCATTCTTGACTTGCATATCGCGAGTATAAAAAAACAATTATTTGAGTAGGTATTAAGGTAGGTGTTTTTTTTTAGGTAAATAATTTCTTACTACATTAGACTTTGAACTAGTATTTGCAAAGTTTAATATCGATCATTATTTTAATTAAGTTATTATCAAGAGCTCTAACTATTGACTTTATGTAACGACATTGTTTATTTGACACAACAGTTTAAAAACAATTATAGTTATAAGTTACGTTAGAATAATTATATGTTATAAATCTAGAGAAAATCAATCTTTTGAACAGCCTTTGCTTCTTTATAGTTTATCCTAAAAAGTAATGAAATTTTGCCGTAATCATACGATCGTGAATGTAGGTTCCTACTTCCTACATATTAACATACTAGCTCCGCTCCGCGGTTTCACCCGCTTGGCTCCGCTCCTGTTGGTCTTAGCGTGATGACATATTTATAGCCTATAGCCTTCCTCGATGAATGGGCTATCTAACACCGAAATAATTTTTCAAATGTAGTTCCTGAGATTAGCGCGTTCAAACCATCGACATAATATGTAACTACGTTCAAACAAACAAAATCTTCAGCTGTATAATTTTATAGTATAGATTACATGTAAAATATCTGCAAGCCAACGTGAACGGACCGATTTGATATAATATTATTCATGGGTAGTAAGAAGTCAAACTGACTAATTTTTAAGTGAAATGACTTGATTTTTTTTTTTCATTAGTTGATGTAGAATCCAGCACCTTACAAAGTGCCGACTTTAATTTCTTCAAGACAAGTAAGTAAGTTGTACCAAATTTGTCTAAGGCCGCCTTTACACCTGTAAGTTACTTTCGTAAAAATTATGTAACTGACTTACGGTTGCATTTACACTTAAAATAAACTTACAGTAAATAATGCTTACGTAATTTTTGTGAGTTTAAACTTATATAAATTATTACACGCCCGTTTACATTAAATCAGTAAAAAAAATGCCTCGAAGACGCCACGTTCAAGCGGCTGCTGCATATATAATTTTGTCCAATAAAAAGCGACGGAAAAAAAAACTGAAAGAAAATGCTGGGTAAAACCTTGGTTAGAAAAAAGAATGGCACAAGGTGCGTTTGAAAATCTTTTGAAGGAGTTGACAATGGAAGACCAACACGGATTTTTCAATTTTATAAGAATGAATACTACAAGTTTTGAATTTCTTTTGGAAAAAGTTGCTCCAAAAATAAAAAAAAAGATACACATTTTCGACAGGCAATTTCACCAGCTGAGAAACTTATGGTCACTCTTCGATTTTTGGCTACAGGTAGTAGTTGTAGTCCCACAGTATGGGACGTGCTTCAAAAGCGGTAATTAAAGCTTCTACCTCGTTTGGTGACCAGATTTTATTTTGTTTTTGTTTAGAGGACATTGTTTTGGTGAGTTCTCAACTTATCAAAATAATTCAATAAGCTGCGAGTCGCTTCCGTAAGCAAACTCGAACACGTTTAGACTTGTAATTTTTAAATTTACGAAAGTTGTAAAAAATTACAGTAAGTTACTTACAACGAGTGTTTACACTTGAAAATTTATCGTAAGTAGCTTACGTAAGTAAAACTTACAGGTGTAAAGGCGGCCTAAGAAATTACTAAAAATATAATATTATATGATTTCAGCATATAATTAAGTAGTAAAAAAAGGTTGTTTGTATACCCCATCTATACCTACAAATAAAATTTTTGTCACGACTTGAATGTATGGTAGGTAGTACCTACCTAACTAACTATCCGTATAAATGTAGTACTATCGGAATGTTTTTTAACAGTTAAAATATATGCTTTATCGACTAAATGTATTGAACCCTTTTATCTAAGCTAACTAGGTTATCTATTTACCGCGTCCATTGCTAAACAAAAATCATATCAATAACACTTTATTCTTTGTTGTTACCTAACTACTTTTTAAATATTTGTTTCATTCACAATGAAACTTTTTTATACGGCATAATGCGATTTTTTTAAATATACATTGAGTGTTTCAATAAGGTTTCAATAGTCTTGTTTATTATTATTTTCATTTGATTTGAATGCAAGTCCATTAATTTCGTTTACAATACAGCAGTCAGCATCTCAGTAAAATTTGAAATTAACGGCTTTGTGGACTATAACAATTAATTTTTTGAGCGTACACGGCTTGATCGAATTCAAATAATATTACGGTTAAGTTTGAAAATCATTGAAAATGAATAAGATTCATAGTTTTCAAATATGATAATTCGAAGAGTAAATTTTCAGCACAGAGCAAAAGGAAGAAAGAGAGCCAGTAGTTGTAGTTCTTACGAAGTTTAATCATAATAACATAGTATTTTAATTTCATCATTGTAATTTCCACACTGGCACTGCAAATAAATACAATTATTATATTTTTTTGCAACGCCTAACTAATTTTGAGAATCAAAAACTCATAAACTCAGTCTCGTCAGGCGTTTATATTTCATTTTTTTTTAAATATGATCTTCACTTTCGTATGATGGTCATTTCTTATTCACATATAATGTTATTGAGCAATTTCATTTGCATGTTACAAATTATTTGAATTTCATACTCTAAATAAAAATTAATGAAAATGTTTTATTTGAATCTACGAATTAATAGGATTGCTTGAAACGGATCGTCTAAATATTCTTGTCTTAAACGTCAACTGTCATCGTTTAACTGTCAATTCGATCATCTGATTGTCAAAGTGTGGCCGGTCCCGCGTTTCTGATAAGCGTAATTAAGTGTTTATCGTTTAAACAAAAATAATAAACATGGGTGATAGTGATACGAAGGTAAGATATGTACGCATATCATTGGAGTACGGTCGTATTCGTAGTTATAATCCACTAATATATTTTGTCTATCCGTGACCTTGTCTACTCTAAAGGTCAGGTTAGACCCTAAATAAATACAATGGTTTTCCTTTTTTAAAAAACAAAGCGTACTTATTACAGAAAATTATTTATCCAAATTTTTTTTAATCTACAAACAAATAATGGGCAGAGTAACATTGCTTCCTTTTATTACGTAAATGTGTTCGCAGTTTTTTTAAATAGCTTTTGTTGTAGGTATGTAAATAATCGAATTATGTCATACGGTAATTATTACGTAAATACTATAATATTTGAAAATACTGGAGGGAAAGCAATACAAAGATAACTTAAATTATTCGCGCCCAATTTTCTGCTTTTTTATTCTATGTTTTCTAAAGTTAATAATGATGAAGTTGTTTAAACTTTAAATATTTTGACTGTCAATTATAACTTACCTCTCTTATAGTTTTAGGCTTCCCTATTGGCGTATCTAGTTACAATTAATATCTATATAAAAAATATATTATTAAAAACAAAATTCAAAATTACAGACCAATGACAACAGGCTGAAACCAGCGGTAAGGTTCATGTAGTGAAAGTTTTTTGTTAATAACAGTATTGGTTTTGGTCATTCATATTTTTTATTTGTTTATTAGAGTAGGAGAAAGAGTGCTAACTTGATATGTGTATGTTTTGTGTTAATATTATATGAAATATCTATTAATATAATTTTTTTTCAATAAGGCGAACCAGCAAACATATGGCCACTGGGCAGAATGTTCTTACTTTACAACATATTCACAGACCCATTGAATATTCACATCATCACTACATAGTACAAAACAAAGTCCCTTTCTCTGTCCCTATGTCCCTTTGTATGCTTGAATCTTTGAAACTACGCAACGGATTTTGATGCGGGTTTTTTTAATAGATAGAGTGATTCAAGAGGAAGGTTTTAGTATATAATTTATTAGGTATTAGACAAAGCGGGTGAAGCCACGGGCGGTTAGCTAGTATCATATAATTCATAATACCTAATTGGTCAATTGTTTTAGCATTATTAACCGACTTCAAAAAAAAGGAGGAGGTTATCAATTCGGCCGGTATGTTTTTTTTTTTTATGTATGTACACCGATTTCTCCGAGGTTTCTGAACCGATTTATGTGATTCTTTTTTTGTTCGATGCGGGATGGTGTCGAATTGGTCCCATAAAAATTTTATTCGGATAGGCCCAGTAGTTTTTATTTTATGAGCATTTTTGTCTGTATATTTGTAAATGTTGCAAGTGCAAGTTTGAAGTCGGTTGTTTTTAACGCAGTTATCACTTGTTTTTAAAATCATGTAAGACTGTGATATAAGAATTTTATAATATGTACATACACATTTATGTATATTTACATATTTACCATTATTTATGCATATACATTATACATATATTTACTGCAAACAAGATATATGTTTTATGTATATAAACTGTTTAATAATGATACTGTTAAAAAGGTCATCAGTGTTTTAAGTAATTATGTTTATCTTAATTATATTAATCAATAAAAGTGACCCTAATTCTATATCACATAACTGAAGTTTATTTGCACTCAATATATAATATAACTAGCTGTGCCCTGCGGTTCCACCCGAATTTCTCCGCTCCTATTTGTATTAGCATGATGATATAATATAGCCTTCCTCGATCAATGGAATTTCTAACAGTGAAATAATTTTTCAAATCATTCATCAATCAATCATCAATCATCAATCACCTGCCATTCCTGAGATTAGCATGTTCATGCAAACAAACAAAATATAATATTCTCAATACAATGACTTGTTAACTTAAAGTTGAACTCACATTTTTTATGAACAGGATTGATACATACCACTGATTTGAAAGGTCTCATACAAAGAAGGTTACTCTTTTTAGAGATTTTTTGTCCATTCAACAAATTTTAATTCATTGGTTTCCTAACAACTGTCCCGTTTTTGACTTGTGACTTATGATCAATCATTTCATGAAATGAGCAAATCTACGATATGGCTACGACACATACACTCCATCATCCATGCATTTTTAATTTTTATCATCAAGATATTTTTTTATTGTGTGAAAATAAGTTCGTACAAAAGCTATAAGTTTGAACTACAAAAATGAGTTTAGTGTGGAACTAAAGTCCTGTAAATTGGATTGGTCTCCTTCTCCAAAAAAAATATCCAGAATAACAATAAATAGCAAACAATGGATTCTATACATGGATGTATTACATGGAATTGTTTTTCAATTCTAGTATTTTGCGTATTTTACCACGATTAGGTCTACTGTTAGAAGAGTTAGGCAGGAACTTTCTTTAGAAAACCCCATTAAGTCCCATGTTACAAAGAAGAGTATTGTATTTGGTCTTCAACTTGCTCTCATATCTTGGACAGGAAGTTCGCGGCGACACACCCCTCCGCGCTTCGTAAACGTAATGCCTCGTAATGCTCTTATCCATTTTTGCGTTTTATCTCTGATTGTATCAGTCTTCCATTGGATTATGAAAGTGATGCGATAGGGTAATAGCACTTGTTTACGGGATTTCTTGAGGAGTATACATCTGCCGCGCAGTTGGCTAGCCTTCTACCCATGGCATTTATTCAGTTAGAAGAAATGCTGATATTATGATTTTTGAAACGAAAACAGTTGCGTAATTCAGTTATCGAAAATATGACTCAGATAGAACTTTTTTTTCAGATTTGCCCAAGATTACGTGTTATCTTAAGTATTAGCAGCTATCGTACAGAATATAGATATATTATTTGCAAGATCAGAATGAGTTGGTGTATTTTATCACTAAGCTGCGATGCTACTTTAGAAGTGTGTGATGTCATGACTATTTATGTATGAAAATAAGGGCCAGTACCAGCCACGCCTTCTCTTAAAAATAAAATGTGAAATTACCTCTGTGTATGTCCACTTTACGGGACTGTACACTTCATACCTGTACAATCCCAGATTATGAAGCTGCGTGGGATCAGTAAGCTTTCCATGAAAAAGGATATTTCGTTGGAAGGGGATTGGAGCTATCAGGCCAAGTTGATGTCTTTACCTCTCTGAGAATGGTCTTCTCGCATCACTTTATCTAGGATATCCTATGTACCTAATCTGTGGAAAACAATTAGGTATATCGCGAAAATGCTTGCGCATTCGTTAAGTCTATTCTTCTTGCATTTCACTTATTTTGTTCTGGAGATCAATGTTCTTCGCCTGCAAGACCGAGACTTGGTAGAATCTACCAAAAAATCAAATCCTGAAATCCTGATCTATACGCTTACGTGACGAAATTTGCCAAGGAAGCGCTATAAAGATAACCTTTTTATTATATTACTGAAATAAAAATGATTTGATACCACGAAACATGCACATATCAGTTATAAACTGGGAAATGATCACTATATTTATTTTTATTTCATCACAAAAAGTTGTAATAAAAAATGGTGACTATTATGTTTGCGTAATTGATCTTTTATATGTTAAGTTATTATTTTATTAACTCCTTGATAAATATGCGATAAATGTCAACGATCTCCTAAAATGGTTCATTTTACAGAAACTTCAATGAGATTTGAGACATTGTTGTAGACTATTTCACGACAAATAATGTATATATATATATGTATTGAGTATTGACCTCTCTTTTCTCTTACCTTAGAGGAAAAGTGCGCGAGATACTTGCGAAATGCTATTTTTCTTGACCTTTTGACCTCGGATATAGCTTTTCTCTCGGGTACCTACGATATAACAATATCAAAGATTATAGGAATTTTTCCGTAGCCTTAAAATGCCTGAGGCGACTGGACTATTATTTGTGTCTAAAGAATATACCTACACAAGGGAAAAACGTAATACTTATAGAAAAAATCACTGAGGTTTTTCAGAAGTTCTGAATATTGTGTGCTAGCAAACGCAATAATTATTTTTCTGACCGTTATATTAATTAAAAGTATATTTCATTTTATTTATCTTTTAAAAATATTGCATGCCAATTTATTTTAATAAGGGTAGAATATGATTTAGAAATCTATTCACAAGCATGTATTAGTTAGCATTTAAGAAAATTATATCAACAGTAGTTTTTGATTGTCCTGATACCCCATATTCATATAATTCTGTAGGTAGATTGTGCAGGATGGGTCCAAATGAAATAAAATCAAATTATTTTAATTCAAATTAGGGCTGCGGTTTTTATGTTATGATGCTGAAATAGGGGATGAAAGTTTGTATGGGAATGACGTGATTTAAATATTATAATTTTGAACCTTGTTTTCAGGCTTTTGGTTAGATAAGTAAATACAACATTCAGGGCTAATTTTTCAATCCTTGGTTAAAACTTATTTATCGAATAACGTATTAAACTACAATTTCAAAAATGTATTCTAGTTGTCCGTATTTGACAGTTTACAGGTGAAATTTTAATATGTTCGTGTAATACTTTATTGGACGGATAAATTTTAACCAATGATTGAAAAATCGGCCCTCAAAGATTCTAATATTTTCCGAAAGAGTGTAAAAATAGGGGATATAAGTTTTCTGTATTGACGTCGATAAAAAAGCTAACGTCCAAGTTGCTTCAAATCTAGAAAAAATAGGAAAGAAAATTCATTTACCTTAGTACATAGGTTGCATTTTGAGGTAATTGTGTGATACATTCCAAATTTACCTCACCACCTTTATACGTAGTCTTTATTCATGCCAATGTATGCCCAAAGCAAGGTTTATTGCTTAATTGTTCTGTGTCCATACAGATGTTTGTTTACCATCCATACTTGAGTGATTAAGCAAGGAGTGTTATCCTAATCAATTAGGACCTTCTGATAAACTATCTGCTCGTTATAAATTATTGTAGACACGTTATTGTTTAGTCTGTACGCGACCTTCGTTTGACATCTCCCGCGTTTTTTACCGCCCGTGACGTAGTTGGCCGCTAATCGAAGTGACATTTGAATTTGGAAATGGATTTGCTGTCTTTGGTAAATATTGTTGGTGGTCTGTGTTTTTGGTTCTATTTGTGAAATAGAACTACGAATTTTTTCATTTTTTTGTATTGTTAAGGTACTGCTTCGTATTGGTAGTTAGTAACTAGTAAGTTAAACTTTACCTAAGAAATATTATTTTTTTAGAGTTAATGCAAGTGTTTATTATTGTAAAAGGTCATTTTATTTTCTAAGTTATCCTGTGTGAATTCAGTACATTATTTGCCTTGACTATCAAAAAGAAATGAGATTAATCTGATGTCTATGTTATAAATTATACTCACTCTTTTCTTATGCATTGTGCAATACATAAAAAAGCTATAAATAATAAAACTTATAAACGTAAAGTTAATAATGATTTTATGGATTTACCATACGTGTGTAAATTCTACATAACTACAATGTTAAAAAACATTGTTTGTAGAATTTGTAAAACAATACAACTTGGTGGATTTGAAGATTTTGAAGTTACAAGATAAACTAGTAATGAATATTAGTACATACTGTAGATGTAAAAAATGTAAGATGACTCGTGTATCGCCGGCCTTAGGTTGTTCGTTCATTGAGCATCTTATTCAGTGTTGCTAACCGTTTATAAACGTTCGCCCTAAAATAATAAAAAGTATATCAACAAACAATACTCATTACAAAAGACACAATTAAATAAATAGGTATAATAATTATATGAACAGTTGTTTTAATAATTATAATAGTAGGTAATAATAGTTATTTCGTATGTATTTGATGATTTTATTTCTATAATAAAAATACGTATGATGTTGATATACCTACGTAGAAAATCATAAAATTTTATAATTAATATCTCCAAAATATTTCACCCCCTAAAAATCCCTGTATTTTTTTTTTCTTAAAAAAACCTTAAATTTTTTTCTTTCCGTAAAAGTTCCCTAAAATTTAGGAAAATCCCCCGAGCTGGTATCACTGCCTAGCAGAACTTCTTTTGATTATCAACTGGCTAGCAAACTTCCGTTGATAAACAATTTGAACTCATATTTATGTCAGTTGTTAAATTGCGCGCGCTGATAGACGCCCGCGCCATCACGTTTGACAGCCACTCCCGCCAATTTTTGACATATCGCGAGTGTCAAAGTGCATTTTTTTTTAATTTTTGCAACAGTGTGACAAATACAATGGATGTGTTAAATAAGGTAAAATGTATACATATTATGTAATATTATTAGTAAATAAAAGAGCGTTCTTTCAAAATTTTCATTAGGTATATTTTTATCAAGTTTTATCGCCCTGTTGTTAATTAGCTGTGTTTTAATATTTGTGCAACTGTACTTGTTATGTAATGATTTTTAAATTGTTTAGTAGTCCTTTATGATATGAACGAATGTTTATTTTTCTGTACACAATCGATTGTAACTTATTAGGACAAACTAATTGGGTTCAAAAATATTATGTTACACTAGTTACTTGTTTTTTCGTACTTATTGTAACATTTTCATAAACTTTTTTTCATTTTCATAACTTTCGAATTTTCGTTTTTAAGTTTTAACACGCTGTTATTTTTAGCTTCACCTGTACATATTTGTGTGTAGGTAACTGACTCCTTTTTACGCAATTTTGACACTTTAATTCAAACTTTGTACACATATCAAGCTTTGGTGACCATAGAATAATTTCATAAGTTATTTTTAACCAAGTATATTAATTTTTTGAATAAGCATAGGGACTAACGTCTGATAACATCCAAATGATACCTAAATTACTCAATAATCATTGGAATTAGGTAATTCAAAATAATATAGCCCACAAGATAATAATATCGACTTAAATTATCTCTAGTATAATTTCAGCCATAATAATAACAGTAATAAAGACATTGACTATGCACGATGTCATCTAGATAACACTTCACGATTAGATAGGTCTACGACATGTATTGAACTTTGCTTTGTAATTCCAATTCTAGTCAAGTTTTGGTCATAATCCCTACAAATATTATAAATGCGAAAGTAACTCTGTCTGTCTGTCTGTTACGCTTTCCCTTTTAAACCTCTCAACCGATTTTGATTAAATTTGGCACAGACAATCTTTAGACCCTGAGAAAGAACATAGGCTACCTTTTATCAAAACACCACGTGGGCGCAGCCGCGGGCGGAAGCTAGTTATTTATATTATTTAACCGATAACTTGAATACAATTTTATATAAGTACTATGAAAGCTTTCCGCCCGCGGCTTCAACCGTGTATTGAAAGGAAAACCCGCACAGTTCGATTTTCCGTGCGATTTCTGGAATTAAGCCTATGTCCTTCATCTCTCTCGCCTCAAACTATCTCTATACCAAATTTATCCAAAACCGTTCATTGGTTTAGGCGTGAAGAAAAGACAGACAGAGTTACTTTCGCATTTATAACATAATTAAGCAGGGATTTTGTGTTACCAAACATATTCCACAGGTGTTATTTTTTGCAAGTAAACGGAGAGTAAAAAGAACTCTTAATTAATAAATATCTCTACTCCTATTAAATAAAGACATAATTAAAGTACATAATATATTATATTTATTCAACTGGCATCTTTAATCAGTGCATGTTAAATATATTTACTTAGGTCTTAGAGTATATTATGTAGCTATATTTTTAAAGAAATTATTTTGAAGCAGGCGTTACTATTTCTCCAAAATTATACATAATTTAAAGTATATATTCAAATCGTTTTTAATCGCAATAAATAGGTATATCTTACTCCAAAATCCATGCAAAAACGTACTATCAGTGAATAGAAATTGCAATTTTAGAAGTTAAAAAAGTTAGGAAATAATTAATATTATAATAAGTGCACTATATAATATACTACACAAATCTTGATAAGGTCATAATATGAAAAATAGATGCAGGTAATATATAAACAAAAAAAAGTAAAAATCAAATCATATGTACAAATGTGTACCGAAAAAAGAGCGAAAAAAATATGAAAGAATATAGTAAACTTGAACCGAACTATTTTTTTTGTATTGTTTAATTCGTTGCGTTTTACAGCTTTTACTATAAACTGCAAGTTGCAACATACATTCGACAAATCTCTATTATAATCTTCTTATATATAAAAATGAATCGCAAAATGTTAAATGTGTTGGTAAGCACATAACTCGAGAACGGCTGAACCGATTTCGATAATTCTTTTTTTATTATATTCCTTGAAGTATGAGGATGGTTCTTATGTAGAGAAAACGTTAACATGTACCACGGGCGAAGCCGGGGCGGACCGCTAGTACTTACTAAAATTAACAAAATACTTAAATTGCACCAAAATACATATTATGTGTCTTTCTAAAACACACAGCGTTGGTGAAGAAAGCTGTCTATGAATCCTATATATCTCTATGAAAAAGGGTCACCTTACCGAATATCGGTGGATCTTTCACCTCACTAGCAAGAGCGCGTCCCTAGTATGTCATCTGTCATCGCCAATTTGACATCACCTTTGAAGCGCTGTCATCTGCCTCTGCCGGCATAGCGTTTATGAATTCGTGCGCAATAACATCGCGCAGAATATAATTAGTATTTATCTCTAGTAAAAGTGATCAGATTAAGTTACTTTTACCTGAATAAAACACATAAAGCGTTAAATTTTAGTAGTAATTGGTTTAGGAACGGAATTAGTTCCAATATGAAACACAAAAGACCACGTTGTCGGAAGAAAATTCGAAAACCGGTGCTTTGGTATGTATAATAGTGGCGGGAACTCTTTTTCGTCCTCGGAGGACGAGAAAAGCAATGGTTCGTCACTGCCCAAGAGACCGGGAGACGAGAAATTCAGTAAAGGCCGCTGCATACGTGACGGGAAAATACCTCGGACGGGACGTGAGCGGGACGGGCACGTGATTGCCTCGTTCACAACGGGAACGTGGTGCAAACGCATACGCACCGTGACGTGATTCTGATCTAACGTGCTAGTGTTGTGAACAACGAAAGATGGATTTTTCAATTCAAGAATTGGCTTTAATTGCTATTGCTCTAGATGACGAAGAAGCTACGACCGTCAAGAAAACATTAACATCTTTGTAATCTACATTCTGCAAATAAAGAAATTTGAATTTGAATTTAAACTAAACAATACTGTTTTTGATTTATAAGCTTAAGATGTTTCATTTTTATATTTTTGGTAATAATGCCGCCATAAAACAAAAATATTATGCACTAAAATTATTTTGGCATTTTAAACATAAAATACGTAATTCAGAACACGATGAAGTGTCACAGGAATCATCATAGGTGAAAAGGACTAAGTATAGTTAGGAATACCACAATATATTCATTAAATAACACTTACCGTTTTCACTGTATGACAATTTCACAGCAATTTTACGCCATAAATAATTTTTATAAAAATTATTTATGGCGTAAAATTGCCATATTTTGTATTAAAATATTGTGGGTTCGCTAAATTATACAACGCTGGATAAGAGCGTACACATTCGATCAGTTTTTCGTCGTCCATTTTCGATACTTGGAAGGCGTCACTATTAATCTCTCCGGCACGAACGGAGCGACTGTGCATACGTAGCGAAATCACGGACGGGACGGGGCACGTGCGGGACGGGACGGGACGGGGACGTGCTAAACATCGTCGGCGACGATATTTTTCCCGTCCACGTTCCCGTCCCGTCGATGTTCCCGTGACATATACGTATTTGGATACATTTTGTATGCAACGATGTTTCCAAAACTTCCCGTCACGTCCCGTCCGGGTAAAATCCCGTCACGTATGCAGCGGCCTTTAGTACAATCAGACTTGTCATAACATGTCCGGACTCGTGCATAGAATTCCATGCAACACGTGGCATACATATTTTCACAGTATTTGACACAAATACATCAATATTTAGATGTAGGTAATTAATAATAAAACACAATGCATGCCTATAGTGAGATCGCTATATTATCATCGGGTTTATTTATCATACACAGGCACATTGGTTACTGTGTCAAGTATTGCTTTTAACCAGAATTGTGAGATATCGTTAGGCTACCTAGGTAGAAGGTACTTAGGTTTATGGAATCGACCGTGATCCCCTATGACTAACGAGCCCCAGCAGCAGGTAGTGAGGTATCTCAATCACTTTGACCATTCAATTGTAATTACCTCAACAAAAGTGAGTACCTACTACTTAGTGCCCACTACTACACAATTAGTTCAAAACAATTAAGAGGTACTTATATTTTAGATAGGTACAAAACCTGTCTATCACAATATTCTAAAGAGAAGAAATTGTTAATTAACTATTATAATACAATTTACATATCTATCATGTATCAAACATGTCACATATAGATTTTACATTACTTAAGATATGATATAGAATGTATAATGTGAACAATGGTCTCACACAATTTTCAGTATGAGGTACTGATTACTACAAGTTGAGATTACCTAGTTTATGGTAAATAATTCTTAACATAAAGAGCGTGTTTTCATAGTCAATTGATACCAGAATAAGCTTTGATTCTATGGGTACTTATTTGAATAAGTATTGAAAAATCATAAGAAATAGACATTGCATATTAGGAGATGTAGATATGTTTATATACGTTATCATCATCAAGGACCCATATTTACCATATCCCCGAACAGTTGAATGATATCATTATTGCTTATAATGTTACCGATGATAATGATGTTTATCTAGTTCCTTTCTTACTTAAGTGAAAGAGCTTGCCTTAAAATTAACGCTCAGGCGTGATAAAATTTTTATAATATCAACAGTAAAGTAACCAAAATCTTTGTATTTTTTATTTGTATCTTCTACAAAAATATGTACTGAAAATATGTACAAGGCGTCCTTAGCCATGATTAGCTTAGTATGGTTATGCTGAAAGAACTGAGTGTCCAGAAAGACACAGAAAAATATATGCCATACTTACATTCAGATATGCTTCTGGCAATAAGAGCTGATGGCTCCGCCAGGTTGATATTCAATCTGAGACACCTAAACACCTAGGTATTAACCAGGTAATTTTGATACATATCACAGGTTATAACGGTAATTAAATTTTTACAAAGCCAGGATTGGCTTGTAAAATTAGACATCATTGGTAACAGTAATGAGATTCTTCCAAGGCCAGGATTGGCTTGTACAATCAGGCATCATTGGCCTATTTTCTGCCTGCATATTGCAGCCATTTCAAATGGTCGCGGAGACCCTACAAGCTAGAGGTGCCCTCTTTCTGTTTTATTTAAGCTATTAAGTTTGGTCTATTGAGACCGTTACAAAATTAACTTCACAGGTCTTGTAGACTGTGAGGATTTTGGAAAAGCTTGATTGGCACTACAGCCACAGAAAGTCCATTGCCTTCTGGTTTAGTTGGACAATTATCTTTTGGGTCTACCATGACTAATCCAATTTAACTTCACAGGTCGCGGAGACCATGGAGGTTTTGGTAAAGCCTGATGTGCAGAACTATTCCAATTCAACTTCACAGGTCGCGAAGACCATGGAGATATTGGTAAAGCTTGATTGGCACTCCAATCACAAGAAGGGCCACAGCCCTCTGATTTAGTTAGACTATGAGGATTATTCTAATAATTTAACTTCACAGGTCTCGGAGACCATGGAGATTTTAGTAAAGCCACAGAATGAGCCACAGCCTTCTAGTTAGACAATTATCTTTTTGTCTACAAGGATTGTTCCAATTAACTTTACAGGTCCCGGAGACCATAGAGATTTTGGGAAAGCAGGTTTGGCACATGTACAAAATGTACATTGTAAACCTGGATACTTGTGCCTCATGTGTGATAGTATAGAAATGTCTGTGTTATTGCTAGTCCCAAAAGCTTCAAAGATAGAGCATACTGTGGTAGTCATTAAGAGGACCATGTCTTGCACTAAATAAGAGTTGCAGACAGTTCTAGACATCTAACACTGAGAGGACTGTACAGTTGTCGCCTCCAGGTATTTCTCTAGAGTTTCGCGCACAGCAGACCAAGAGAGAAAGGCTTTCCCTCTACATGCTACACAAGACTTACGAGCTGTGGAAAAGACAACATACACAGAAATGTCATAGTCTTTGTAAAAGAACAAGTTTGTCATTTCCTAACTACAGATACCGCGGATGCGGGCTGAGTAGGACATCTGAACAGTACTTACCTGTCAGAGAAATGGAGAGGGAAGCAGGGGACTTGGCCTTAGAATTTCTGACTTATATGTAGTGTACCATAGGTATGCAATAAAAATGCTTCTGAGTAGATTGAAAGGGGCGCACATCCTGTAGCCCAAGCAACCAATCAGACTTTGGTCGCCCACATACAAAGGTTGCTAACTCTCTTAGCCCTCACAACTGAGTAACTGTACCTAGATGAGAAGTTGAGAATAACTCTTGGCACGCTTCCAGGACGCCCAAATGGCTTTTGATTTAGATTGCCTCTCAAGAAATCTACCTGTACCGGAGTGGCTTCTCCTACCTTGTACAACAGGAAATATATTTCGGAGGCTCCTGATATGGTCCATTCCGCTATCCAAAGAGGTGCTTTAGTGCCAGGGCATATTTGCCAAAGCCTGCTTCGAATTATGCGACATCTGCAGTCGTTGATGGAGCTGACGCCTAGGCTGAATATTTCCTTCCAAGGATAACACTGGTCAACAATGATTTTGTTGCCCTGGATGTGAAAGTGGTTTCGAATAATTTAATGCATATTATATATAAAACTATTAATGGTTTTGGTAGATTGGCTCTAGATTTTTTTTTATCCTAATTTTCTTATTAGACTAAAACGCAGCATGAACGCAGCATGAAGAAGGTACTATATTTGTTTAACATCATTTATTTATTACAAAGTTTTACTTATTGTTTTGTTTTAGTATTTAATTAATTCAAATGGATATAAAAATAGAGAAAAATCATTAAAACTCATGAAATAGTACAAGGAAATAGATTTTATAATAGACTACAAGCCCGCATAGGACAAAAATATGGGTCAAATGAACCACCAGGGGACATATCTAGATCGATAGCAGAGCAAAAAATAATAAGATTCATCACTATGCCGTCACTTGTAAGCTGTCCAACTGAGTGCAGATGAGAATTGAAAAGTACAGGTAGACTCGGTAAATTTTGGTCATATATTTTTGTACGGCATTCTTAACCATCGATAGATCCATTAAAAATAATAAGAAACCGCTCAGTGCCGTACAAAAATGGTGGTCCACCAAGTCGGAATTTTTATTTAATTTCCGAGAGTTACCGGGGGTAAATTTGGTCATTTGACCATGTACGGCATCTGTGTCATACTATTGCTATACTGCTTTTAATCCATTATTCCGCAACGCCGTACAAAAATCATGGGGACAAGGGGAAAAAATCGAGAGTTGCAATCCCCTCTCTTTCCCCACTCCACGGGGTCATTTGACTAAGTACGGCTTCGGTTCCAAAACATTATCTAGCACTCAAAAGTACTATTAAAAGCAATGCCGTCAAAAAATAATTGTTCTTTTAAATGTATACCAATAATCATCTTAATTTCATCGAATTCTTGATATAAAGAGCTGTAAGGTCATTTGACCCTGTACGGGAACTTTTTTTTTAACATGATATTGTAAAATTCAATTGTTGTATAGTATTGCCGTTCAAAAGAAACCGTTCTAAAAAAGTTATAGAGAAATGCAAAACCAGAAATTTTGTTAAAGTTTAAACATCGTAGATTAATGAAATATAATAGTTTTCTACACTTTATCCGTTGTTTTAAATAGTATTAACATAGATAAATTAGGAAAAAACGATGCCGTACATTTTTGTGCAGACCACATCTTTTAGGCTGATGAAAGCGACGAAAGCTACAATTTTAAGGGTGCTTTATGGCCATTTGATACAGTACGGCATTAACATATTTTTACCCAACTACGGCAAAGCAAAAGGAGGGTTATGGTTGTTTACAGGTCATGTATGTATGTTCATCTATTCCCTCGTAACTTCTAAACTACTTATCAGAATTCGACAAATGACATATCATTAGAAGCGTCTGAATTGTTCACTGGATAACCAGCGACCAGCTAGCTAAAGGCCATATGGGGTTTCACAAAATCTAATGTGGCGCCCTCTAGCGGACAAAACATACAGAGTAAAAAAATAAAGTTAAGATAAATATGCAGTATTTGGTATCATTTGAAAGCGCTTTACTTGTAAATTTTGAATATGTATATATTACTAGCATTTGCTTGTGACTTTACCTGTATTCATGGACTGATTGCATATAATTCACATCTTTTCGTTCATAGCTTTTTTATTAGTTCATCAATTTAACGGAGTCCATTCCACCTGACTCCGACTTTCCAAGGTGATAATTAACCACCTCGAGCTTCTTAATATTAATGTATATTTATATTTTATTATAAAAATATAAAGCAAACATTTCGTTATATGGATTTTTTTCTTTTTCAGATTTTTCCCCTTTGAACCAACGAAAATGTACGGCACATGAAAAAATATTATCTATGCATAAAATACTTTAAAAATAAATTTATTTCGTGTTGTGTCAAATGACCCCCTGGAGTGGGGAAACAGAGGGGATTATAACTCTCGATTTTTTCCCTTTGTCCCCATGATTTTTGTACGGCGTTGCGGAATAATGGATTAAAAGCAGTATAGCAATAGTATGATACAGATGCCGTACATGGTCAAATGACCAAATTTACCCCCGGTAACTCTCGGAAATTAAATAAAAATTCCGACTTGGTGGACCACCATTTTTGTACGGCACTGAGCGGTTTCTTATTATTTTTAATGGATCTATCGATGGTTAAGAATGCCGTACAAAAATATATGACCAAAATTTACCGAGTCTACCTGTACTTTTCAATTCTCATCTGCGCTCAGTTGGACAGCTTACAAGTGACGGCATAGTGATGAATCTTATTATTTTTTGCTCTGCTATCGTTCTAGATATGTCCCCTGGTGGTTCATTTGACCCATATTTTTGTCCTATGCGGGCTTGTAGTCTATAAGCTTCTCTTCTTAGTTAATTTTGGGACAAAAGTTTTGTTATGGACCATCAGTAATCTGCCATCATGTGACGGTCCCATATACCCTGATACCCTTATTCCATAATTTTTACTTCTTTTTCGATGCGTTCTTCCTGTTTCTCACAGAAATTTCGCAGATTTACTGGACATCTATCCAGGAGACTCTGGGGAAAGTGTAGCTTTATGTTCGTATTTGCTCATAAAATAATGAAGTTTTTTAACAACTGTTGTGCAATTTCTTCATAATATGGTGTTTTAAATTTACCTTAAATTAACCAATACTATATCTCTACATAATTTACATTCAGCATCAGTTATAAAATTTTGTTAAATTTTCATCTTTTATGAATTTTCGACACGCCCGTCCTGTAGGGCCGTCGGATATTCTTCTTATACTTCTAGATTCCCTCAAAGGCCTAAATTCTCATATTTATTAATTATTCCTAATGAATTTGCTTTGTCTAATTCTATTAATGAAAACATCAAGGGAATTTCGTATACCTATCCACTTTGCTGACCAAGTGCTACTGGGTTTCTTCAACTCAATACAAACCGAACATTGTTGTTCATAAAAATGATTTTTTTACAGAAACCATTTATTATTCTGATATTCTACAGTCAGTTTTATAGAATAGGGTGATGTCTGAGCGAAGAAATGTGCAGAAAACGTAATTCACCGAAAAAATAAACACTTATTAGTAACCCGTATTCTGAAGGGCCGTAAGAAAATTTAATATATGAAAATCCAAATTAAAAAGAAACTAGAGCCAATTAAATAATTTTAATGATTACATTCGCAAACTGGGTACTTGAAATATATAAATCTGTAGAAATATCCAGGGCAACAAAAAAAAATTGTTTTTTTGTTGAGCTGTGTAATCCTCCAAGTGTACTAGCGCACCTCGCACCCCGGGACCCGGGCAGATACATAGCACCCAAGGGTGGCTTATGGTTAATATAATAAATAATAATAATATACGGGCATTTCTCCGCAACTCGATGTCAAGCGCCTAAAGATGGCTTATGGTTATTGACTATTATGGTTATATATGCTTATTGACCCGGAAGTCAGGAGCACTCAGACCATTGGTGAATGGCCTTACCCCCAACTGCTCAGTCAGAAAAGGGGGGGGGGGAGAAAAAAGCCCATTGTAGAGCAAAGGAGAAAGAGCAGTTAGGTAGTGGTGCCCATCCACAGTGCCAACATATGATCCTCCAAGCAGGAGGTGACTTTCATAATGCAAAAAAAAAAAAAAAGAAGAATGCATGTAATCTAGTACACAGAGATTCTATTTAGCTAATTAAATTAAATTAATTAATTTTAATTAGCCTAGGTCTATCATAAGCAAGCTGACCCTATTCTCTCAGGAGCTCTTATGCTATTACTGGGGTTAGGCCGAGAAGCTCATGACATGAACATGACTTCTGAAGATCTCAAAATAGAGTTTTTTATCGCAGCAAATTAAGATTATAACCTGACCTGAATTTGGATATAAAATGGATACAACAACATATTATCCATCAGGGGTCGGTTGTGAGGACAACCAGACACATAAATATGCCCAGTGACCCATGTGGAAAGGTTGGTTCAAGTAACAAAGGACTGATTTTCAGTCTTAAAAGTAGATAATTGATTCTTATCTATAGAGGGGCGGACCCTTTAAGCTTGCAACACAAACCTTTATGTCTGGCTAGATAAGGTCCTTCCAGATCTTAAAGACCCTGTCCACCAGTGGCTTCAAGAAGGTGGTAAGGGCACCAACCTGTTGAGGCAATGGAAGGACCATACAGTCCTTTATAAAGTTTTACTGTCAATCGGTCAATTTGGCCAGTGCCAGTGAGTCTGGTTTACTTTAAGGTAACCTTAAACTGTTCAATTAATTATTTAATTAATTGTAATTGATTTAAGATCCAAGTAATGATCAATGTGTAACAAACATGCTTAAAGCTTAAGGTACAGTTGTGTTAACATTGGTATTATAGTTATTTTATATACAGATGTTATTTACTGTAGTATTTAGCCTTAGAGGCTCCATTGTTTATCCTTGATGACATTGATCTTCCTTTGAGTTATAATTTTTAAAATGTTATTTTTATCTTATTATTTGAACTTTGATTTGTTTCAAAGATACAGAGAAATAATAAATCAGTTCTTAGGTTCTAAGACTTAGTTCATTAGTATTGGCTTATGATTATCTGAGGAGAATAATTTAAAATTTAGAGGATATATGGTTAGTTCTTACATGAAAGAAAAACAATTTTTGTTGTTGCTACATAACCCACTTGTATTGTTTTTAGAATTTAAAATATAACTTTATTTTACAATACAAGAGGTTCATTTAACATTCTGAAAGGAATGAAATTTAAGTTGTTAATACTCTTAGGTATTACAATATTAACAAGATAATTTATTTTCAACATAGCGTTTTTATGTCTTTCTTCACCAGCAGATATCAAACACATCTTCACCAACGCTGTGTGTTTTAGAAAGACACATAATATTGATGTTTTGCATTAAAACAAAACATGTATTATGTGTCGAATAAAACACACAGCGTTGCAGTTTACTGCTTGCTGATGAAGATGCTATGCCGGCAGAGGCAGATGACAGCGCTTCAAAGGTGATGTCAAATTGGCGATGACAGATGACATACTAGGGACGCGCTCTTGCTAGTGAGGTGAAAGATCCACCGATATTCGGTAAGGTGACCCTTTTTCATAGAGATATATAGGATTCATAGACAGCTTTCTTCACCAACGCTGTGTGTTTTATTCGACACATAATACATGTTTTGTTTTAATGCAAAACATCAATATTATGTACAAATAAACGTTCTACCACACAGATGTAAACATTGTTTTGTTAAATTACATATCAATTTTTTTTTTTTTTTTTATTATCAGAAACAAAATAGGTTTACAGATATATTAGTGTACAGTTGTGAATTAAAAAACCACTGAGGTTTATAATAATGTTCGTATACAATAATTTAAACAAAACAATTTCGGTTTAACTGTAGAATACATAAATTGAGTCTAAAGATTGCACAAAAATAACAGTTTTTTTTTTATAGATACTTATAACTATAACATCAACTACAGTTTGTCTAGATAATATTGCTTAAGTTTACGTTTTGTTTATTTTGGTAATACAATTTCTTAAATTAATATCCAACCCATTCAAGATATCTGGTAACAAGAACGCGGTACGTCGTTGGCCATACATGTTTTTTGAGAATGGTTTAATTAATTTATTAAGAGTAGTGTTCCGTGTATGGTAAGAGTGTGAATTTAATGTTTGATATTTTGTGTTGAAGAAGTTTTCTTTGAGCAACTGAAATTCAATTTTATAATTAATTGGCAGGACACTGCAATGTTTGAAAAGTTTAGGTATGTCATTTTTAAATTTTATTTTTATTTGCGGCGACACAATTTTTTTGAGAATTCGAACTTGTAGGTTCAGAATCCTTTGCATATATATGTTTTATAAGTCCTACCATAGCTACTTAGGCCGTATGATATTATAGAATCAGCAAAAGCATTGTACAGCAACAGTCTTGTTTTATATGGTAATCTGTTTTTAATAATATACAAGACTGCCAGAAAAGATCGAAGTTTATTGCACACCTTTTCAATGTGCATCCTCCAGTTGAATCTGTTATCGATTATTACACCTAAGTAAGTGTAGGAGTCGACAGCCTCAACAGTTTCACATTCGCAAGTTGTCGCACGTGGTTTACGATGCATACACTTATGCGTATGATTTTTTATACCTTGATATAGATTGCCGTTTATGTGGGGAGATTTGATATGCATTAATTTCGATTTTCGTGAATTTATTACTAGTCCAGCATCATGACACCATCTGCACAGGTTATCGAAGTCATCTTGAAGCAAATTCATCGCTGTGTCAACATTTTTATGGGATACTAAAAGGCATGTGTCGTCAGCAAATTGAAATATCTTGGAGTGTTCTATTGCTTCTCCCATTTTATTCACGTATGCCAGAAAATGCAAGGGGCCCAGCACAGAACCCTGCGCTGTTCCCATGTCCACCTTTGTAGCATCACTATACGTACTACCAATTCTGACAAAGTTGTTGCGATTTTGCAGATAACTTTTGCACCAAGCCAGTAAAGTACCGGCCAATCCACTATCCTCCAATCTATATATTAGTTTCTCATGATCAAGGGTTTCAAAGGCGCGGGAAAAATCAATAAATAGCACCAGAATGTGTTTTTTTTCGTTCAGATTTAAGTTTACGGTATCAGTAAAGTCTGATAGAAGGGCATTGGTGCTTTTTCCAGATTGAAAGCCGTATTGATTAGTAGAGATTATATTATTATCATTATAAAATTTATGTATTTGATCACTAATAACTTTTTCGACTATTTTATCAATTGACGAGAGTAATGTAATTGGCCTATAGTTCACAGGGTCATCGTGCGTCCCTTTTTTAAATATTGGTCGGATACATCCTACTTTTAGCTTATCTGGATATTTACCTGTCTGGACCGAGATGTTTATAAGGTTAACTATAGCAACAGTAAGATTTTCTGATATATATTTAACGTCCACATTTCTTATTCCATCTATGCCGGAACTTTTTTTATTGTGTAGATTTTTAATAACACTGGAGACCTTATTGTGTGTTGTTTTTTGAAATCTCATACATACATTTGGCGGGACATTTCTAGACTCTTTAAATAGGCGTTCAGTGCAGTTTGGAATAATATTTTTTATAGAGTTATAAAATTCAACGGAAAATTTATTTGCAATTTGTTTCACTGATATATTTTGGGCTTCAAACGCTTTAAGTATTGATTCATCAATACTTTTTGACTCCCTACCACATATGTTATTTATAATTTGCCATAACTTGCTGGGATTGCCGTAGTTAGTTTTTATTTTATTTTCATAGTATTTATTTCGGTAATATTCAAGTAGTTTATTAGTTTTATTTCGAACTTTAATATACTGCAGTCTGAGGATATGATTGTTTGGATCAGCTCTCCATTTATGAAATAGGTAGTCGCGTTTTTTGCACAGTTTACTTAAGTTTTCGTTCATCCATCCATAGTAGGGAAATGCATTACAATTGTTGTGTTTTTTATTATCGTGTTTAGTTGACGCATTTTTGAAGTGTGTATGTATGTAATTATATATTTCATCTGGGTTCTTCATATGGTTAGTACATTCAAAATCTATATTTTTTAATTTTTCAAATTGTGTTCGGGTAGCTCTATTTGGTTTTGTATTATAGCGATGAGCTAACGTGTCTGGATATACGGATGCCATAATTACAATTTTGTGATCAGCTAACACCGTGTCAACTGCTGCAGTGTATGACGTGTCGTCAGTACGAGTGAAAATGTGGTCAATGCAAGATTTTGTGATTTTATTATCCCTAGGTTCTATGCGTGTGTAGTTTGATATGCCACACATTAAACCAAATTCGGAAAGCATGTCAAGATAATTATCACGTGTATCGTTTTTAGAGTCTTTCAGGTCAATATTAATGTCTCCTAAAACTATTACATCTTTGCACGTACTTTTGTTTACTGCTGATAATAGTTTGCGTAGTTCGTGTATAAATTGTGTTTTATTTGTTGATGGTGGTCTGTATATTGCAACGACTTCAGTAGATTTATTACCTAAACTTAATGTTCCACATAAGTTTTCAAATGTATTACTAGGTACAGTTTTTTCCGTAAACTTTAAATAATTTCGAACATAAACCAAAATACCACCGCCATAATTAAAAACATAAGGTCGTTACAAGGAAGATATCTAGCTACTCTAAGCTAGCTATACCTATTAAAATTACCTTATTACCGTAATATAATATTATATCGAAGCGCTCTATCTGTAGTTATATCTCTACAAGGTTAAGGATGTAATCCTATATCCAATTTTATCTATGATATTGTTTTCTTTAAGCTTGATTGCTATCGATAAGATAGAACATCATATGTAAGATGTAGTCAACTCATCATCAGCCCATATATTATGTTCCCACTGCTTGGACACGGGCCTCCCCACGCTGGCCATGATGGCTGTGCGGGTTGTCAGATGTCACATGTCTTCGAACTTTTGATTCTTCGACATGTCAGTTTCCTGACGATGTTTTCCTTCATCGTTTAAAGCAGTGGTGATATTATATCATGCGCAGATAAACTGAATTTATTTCTAGCACGCTCACCTGGTCTCAAACCCCGACTCATCGATTTGAAGTCCGACTCACCCCTGAGCCACCACTGCATTTTACTATTTATAATATTATCCTTTCATAAACTGTAAACGGAAAAAGTCTGAGAGTCTGTCTGTTATGTTTTCAAAGCATCTATATTTTGATGATATTTAAAAAGAAAATAGTTTAAAACCCGAGGATAATATACTTGATTCCTGAAAATAATTTTGCATAAACAAACGAATATAGCAAACGGATAAAATACCTATTTTGTTTTTAATGTTGCAATTTTATGTCACCGTGGTCGACGTTTATTAAGTTAATTTTTGTTGCTAAAAATTTCGTGATCCCAAACATAATATTTGTATGCTACACTGCTACGAAAGGAAATTATTTTATCAACAAATGTTTTGCTTAGTTTATCATTTGTACAACTTCTTGTAATTAACATATAAAACAATTACGATAAACGAAGTAGACCGTACACAGTTACTTCGAGATAATAAATTGGTATATATATACCTTTACATGTTTATCGCGTTAGAGACGTTTCTATTGACACTTTAAACAATAATGTTTAGCTATAGTTTATTTATTTATCTATTCATAGACTAAACCGAAATAGACTTGATAAGTCATCATGATAATTGATAATAGTACTTCCAGTTAAATTGGCAGTTTAAGAACAATTTATAATGAAGATCCATTTATTATTTATTTTTAATCTATATTTATTGCGTAGGTATTTTATTCAATAATGGAAAATGGAAATGTCATGTTTAAAGATTTATTGTTTTAATAGCAGTAGGTAATCAAAACTCAGATATACGTAGATACAGTAATCAATACTAGGTACACGCCATTAACACGTATAGATATGCTATTATCATAACTATTTACTTATGTAGGTATAACATTGATATTTCTTATAAACATAAACTCAATCGTTAACTTGTTTATTGAACTAGATTTTTTTAAGAAGCGCATTGAATCGTCATGATACATAGATAAATATTGCCGTGGGTTCTGTTTCAGCAGAGAGGTAAGAAACTCTGCAGTAGTGTAAACACAGTTGTATCTTCATTTAAGAGATAGTATTTTATATGAAACTAGCGGTCCGCCCCGGCTTCGCCAGTGGTACCTACTTGTTTACGTTTTTTTTCATAAGAACCATCTTCGTACTTCAAGGAATAGATTCCGCAGCGCACGCGATGACAGAATTTTTATTAAGGAATTTTTTACACCTTGGGTTACATTATTGCATTTTTGGTAAGGATCTCTAATTTTTTGAAAATGCAATATAGCCTATGTTGTTCAGTGAAGATGCATGTATTTGTAATTACAAACCTTTCCTCTTTATAATATTAGTATAGATAGTATAGATTTATTTCACTATATTCTTCATATTCTCTCTCTCTGTATCACTAAGGACATTATGACTTAAAATCTCTAAGCATAAAATCGAACTTTGAACTATTTTCATATCTATTCGGCCTCCAAGCTTCATTCGCACAATGTGCATCCTAATGATTTCATATATATGTATATAGTACCTACATATATCTGAACACCCACAATTCGTTCAATTGACTCCTATTGAGACGAAATTCTAGATTGCTTATAACATCTCGACGATTGTACATCGCTATAATATGTAGGGTCAACCGGGGCAAATGCAACTAAAAAATAACAAGTTTCAAGTTTGATTGGTTGCAGTTATCTCCTTTTATATTTGGTCATTTATTTGACCCATTTAGTGATTTTTGTATTTATTCAAGATTATTTTCAACCAATCAAGCAATACAGTAGTCTTATAAATAACTGGTAGTGAGAATATTTCCTAAAATTGGTAGAAAAAGTTACATTAACCCCTAGTCGGGGGTAAATGCAACTAACTGCCATAGCTCTTCTTCTATTTCATATAAAACAACGAATATAGAATATATTTATGAGATTTCATGTTATTCATAGGATTTTGAACTGGATTACCGTGTAGCAAGAACGAGTTTTCAGGAAAAATCTTATTTTTCTGATTGTGGGGCAAATGCAACTATTTGTTAGAGAATTAGTGTGGGGAATGCAAAAAACTTATTCATCGATATATTTTTATTATTCTATATACAGGGTGTCCCACTGTTGGTATACTAAGCTCAAAGGAGGTTATAGTTTTGCATACGCTGAGTACGTAAAAAATAATTAAAAAATTCCAGACGCATGTTTTTTTCAAATAGATGAATTCTTAAAACTCTATGTGTACACCCATAACAAGCGAGCCGCCCAACTTTGCCACCAGCACGTGAGCTATCGTTTAAGATTATGTTTTCATAGATAAAATGCTCATATTAGAGAAGCGGTATATGCCGGCTACGCGAAGCTAGAGAAGAAAACATGGATTTTCAGGAAAAATTTAGCAAAAAATTTTGGACGTAATTTTTTTTAAAGTATTTTTTACGTGATCAGTGTATGCAAAACTACAAGTTCCTTCGCGCTTAGTATACCAATAGTGGGACACCCTGTATATATACAATAACGTTATCTATACAATAACGTTGCGATCGTAGATGGCGCCGCATTATTTATAGGAAAAACTCATGTAAGTACCTACTTTGATTTACCACTTTAAATCGCAACAAAAAAAAATAACAGTGTACTACCTACTAAGTCAATTTTAGTTTTTGGTCAGAACAAATAATATTCTTTGTGTTAAATATTGTTAAAAACGTAAACCAAACAAAATACGTTTATTAGTTAATCAACCGTTTACTAAAAATTACTTGAACAATCACAGAACTATCCTACCTATCGTTTTTAGTTACTTATATTCTTTAACCACGCTTTATCTAATTTGAATTTTACTTATGAACCCGTCTCTGGGTATAATATCGAAGAAATAATTGATGGTTCTTCTTTAATTAATCATAAAGAAAATATATTTTGACTACCAAGAAGGATACATAATAAAAATATCGACACTGTCACATCACTAGTGTTTTTAGTTTCATACAAAAATATAAGGGGCTATTGTAACTAACCTCACAGTTGCAATAACCCCACAGTGAAATTTTCATGAGGCAATTGTAACTGCATCAATAACACAAAATAGAGTCAACTAACGCACTAAAAATATAAATGAAATATGCTTAACGGCTTGTGATAATCGTGTCCAATCAAAAACACCTGCAAAAAATCACTCCTAAACAATTTTTTTGTCTGCAAAACTCGACACCTGTTTTTACGCACACCAACTTCAAAATAGCGGTTTGACACAATGGCCTATCAATCAAATAGTTTTCATCGTAGGGGCACCATCTATTACTTGTAAGATTTATTAGTCGTTGAGCTATTGAATCATAGGTGGCGATTTATTACAACAACTCTAATAAATTAGTTATGATAACTAGTTGCCATAGCCCCATAGTTGCATTTGCCCCGGTTGACCCTACTTACAATGTAAGTATATAGATGTATATAGTCACACACTTGTCCGAGCCGATCTTCGGGTCGTGGTATACTCTAGGGCCTAGGCATTTCTTGAAACCTCTGATATCCTCATTTCCCTGCGACATGTAGGTAGGTAATACTAATTAGTAATTAGTAATTATTATATAAGTCGGTTGTTACGATTTCACTTAAAAAAAACTTGACCCATGAAACATATAGGTACCTACTTACATAATATGTGCATATTTGGCTTGATGAAAAATGTGTTTTCTGTGTAACATGCCTTTTTGATCCCGGGTGCAAATCAAATGAAACCAAGTGAAGCGGCTAGTCAATTAAAATAACAATGCCAATGTTTTAGTATGTTCCGCGCATCGTGCCATGTGCACGTAGTTTAATTTGTTTTTTTTCCGTAGTCTTGTCTAGAGGTTACAAATAATTGCTTATCTGCAGTTTAAAGTTTTTTAAACCTCAAAATATCAATTAATTTTATAAATTGTTTGTTTGCATCTTATGATAATTGTTAAAACCAGATAAAAACTGGACGTTACTTTGAAGATATAATTTTGAAAATAGTGAAGTTGTAAAGTGAGACATGGTGTGCGACACAGATTTCAATCTTAGATCTTGGGTACGTATAAATGTATCTATCTCATACCAAAACAGCAATGTACTAAACATTGCTGTTTTGGTATGAGATAGATCCACCATAAACGGTATATTAGCAGCAATGAAAGAAAACAAATATTATCTATATTACGATTTCCCGTCGAGATTGATACAAAAGGCTGATAACACGCAAGAAAATCCTTATAATTATTGTGAAATTAATTTGTCAATATTTGTAATAAAATACTTTAAACAACAAAAACAATTTTTCATGCCCCTTTACACCAATTAAAATTACTAAAGAAAAACTTTTTGTTTATTCTCAGTTTTTACTTCTAATACATCAAAAGAGGTATAGCAATTCCGTGTCTCAGTGAGGTATTTGCGCGTCTGTTTATAAACTCGTGTCACGTTGAAGGCCAAGTATGTTTATCTTTCTACAAATTAATTACGCCTCTACTAAGTCAATGGCAATATAATGAAGCTAAATTGAAAAGGTCCTTCGTGTGTAATAACTATTGAATACTAGATGTCTTCAATAATTAGCCCGCTTATCGGAGCGAAAACAAATTTAGCAAATAAATTTGCTTCAGCCAAATTGTAATATTGTATAAAAATTTTTTCAGATGGTAATGTCAACATTATTTCAATAGAGATCTTTTTAATTACTCATTAATAAAGTATATGAAATGCTGAGCATAAAACTAAATATCCAATTGTTTCAAATCTCGGTATAATTTAGGATAAACCTGCTTCGAAAATGTTGTTGAAACCATTAAATCAAAATAAGTCTGTACTTAAAACCAATTAAGTACACTATAGATTGCATAATTAATAAAAAACGCAAAATATACAGTCATTCAATCGTCCTTCAGTCTTACACAAGGTCATACAATGACGGCACCACTGTATTTAACTAAAAACCATATAATAACTGCACGTATTACATATAGAAAATTACCAAGATATTAACGATTCATCATGAGTCATGACATAGGAAATAAATGCATCATCATGCTTTGTAAAGACCTTATTATCCTTCCGTAAATTAAAGAATATATACTACCTAATAATAATAGTTAAAAAAAACTAAAAAACACGCTTTTAGTTCGGTTTTCTATAAAACGCGTGTTTTTTATTTTTTTTAACTATTATTTATTTTATCAAATTAGTGTATGGTCATCGGTCCTAAATAAATCTACAAAGTTTGAACGAAATCTGGCCGTTTAAAGTGGGTCAAAATCGCGCCCAAAGAAGTCGGTTACAAACATACTGCAGGTGAAGCAAATATAAAGCGTGTAATAAAAATTAATTGGCCTTATCTATAGAAAACAACGCCGAGTATGTTTTTTGTAGTTTTTCGTCTACATATTGTGATATACTAATAATTATTATGTGATATATGTTTGTCATTTCATGATCTTTTTATTCTTTATACCAACTAGCTGCCCCGGCAAGCGTTGTTCATCGCTATTGCCCCTTTTTCGTGTTTTCCCTAAATAAGAACCTTCCTTGTGCCTTCACAAAAACTTATCGAATTGGTAGAGCTGTTCTCGAATTTTTAACTGCAAATAAATAGCAATATAGTAGGTAAATCTTACTACATAAGGTGTACCATTGAGTGGTCTGTACCTACCTACTGAAGTATTGACTATCGGCCTGTTTATTTAGTTATTTTTTTAATTACATACTTCATTTAAGTGTATTTAGTAGATATCATATTTGTTTTCATTAAACCTATAGTAACGAAATTTACAGTAGTAATCTCAGCATTTGACACTGATAACCTTTTGACCGGTCTGACCTCGGCGCGAACGTTTATCAAACCAAACATTCATGCGTGTTTATAGGCCAATGTCAGCGGTTACGCTAAATCCATAAAAAAAAACTTATTTTTAGGAAGATTTTTTTGCTTATTGTAAAGAATACTTCTTCCAATCCCTATTTTTATGTACCTACTCCTTTTTCTTATGCCATAAAATAACTTATGTTAATAATTTTTATTGATCACTGCGAAAAATTAACGATAAATATTTTAGTATTTGTTCGACGTTTCATATTTTATTAAAATAATAAATTTTTTAGGTAGATTAGTTCAGAATATCATTAATATTTTTAAGTAGTTTTATAAATAAGTATTTTTTTATTATTAGATTATAGTAACAGGTAAAATATACACATGACAAATTGTAAAGAATGTAAATATAGTTACTTTATGCATGTAGCACAAGGCTGATTTATTTTCCATTATTATTTTCCACAAACAAACATAGTATAGGTATCTTCACACATTCCAGAGGTATTTAAAAACTCTTACCTTTTAATAAGAATTTAGATCTTTCACATTTATAAGATACTAGCTTCCGCCCACGACTTTGTACGTGCATCCCCGTTTTTCCCCGTTCCCACAAGAATATCGGGAAATCCTTTCTTAGCGGATGCCTACGTCCTAACATCTACCTACATGCCAAATTTCAGCCCGATACGTCTAGTGGTTTGGGCTGTGCGTTTATAGATCACTATATCAGTCACCTTTGAGTTTTATATAATATATAGACTATTACACCTAGAATTATAATACTACTACAAATTATAATTCTAGATGTATGTAGTATTATAATTCTAGGTGTATACAGTATACACTAAATAAGAAAAGAACAGAGGGGCTAGTGTGAGTTTGATCGAGTACGAAACGTTACTATCGCATCTGCGTCACAGCGAAATTTGTATGGGGAATCAAAGCTTCCCCATACGTCCGCTAGGGGCACTGTTCGATTTCCCATACTAATTCAGCTGTGACGCAGATGCGATAGTAACGTTTCGTACTCGATCAAACTCACACTAGGGGTACTGTACATATATTGTAATTTAGATTTTTCACATTCACTAACTACTTTTCTCTACCTAAACTTATAATAGAACAAACTAAAAGTTTCCATCCCTTTCAGATAAGAAGTCACCAACGGACACCATCAGGGTCCCGCGACTTCAAGGAAGCCACAAAGCGAGATGCGCTCGCTCGTCTGGAGGTCGATCTGGAGAAGCTGCTCGCTTCCCTCCCGGCTAACAAGCGGCCGATGGTCGAGAAGGAGTTCCAGGGCTTTAAAAACCTGTTCAGCAGATTCTTGGCGGAGCGTAAGTCACTAAAGATGTCAATCTAATATATAAAATTCTCGTGTCACAGTTTTCGTTGCCATACTCCTCCGAAACGGCTGGACCGATTCTCATGAAATTTTCTGTGCATATCGGGTAAGTCTGAGAATCGGCCAACATCTATTTTTCATATGTACCACGGGTGAAGCCGGGGCGGACCGCTAGTTTTCAAATAAATGTTTACGTGTCTGAAGCATGTTCGATAAATGTTTTTAGGCAATATTTTTATATAGTATATTAAAATCAGCTTAACAGATTCTGGTTATGTTTATCCGGTAAGGTGATAAATACATAGTATGAAAATATAAGACTGATATGTAAAAATATAGTAATTTTATAAGAAAGTTGTAGCTGTAAAGTTTAGAGATTACCTAAAGAACTAATGTTAGCTTCCGATACATATTTTGACTGTCGTGAAATGATACATTTTTTTTAAACCATTTATTGATAGAAAAATAAACAAATGGTTTAAAAAAAAATGTATCATTATACACGTATATCATACCATCTTCAAGAGATAGATAGTAAAAATAATCTCGTAATTTAACATAGTATGTATTAGTTGTTATCGAAATACACTCTAGGCATGAATATTAAGTGCGACACATTATTATCAAATGGATATTTTGTGTTTTTTTTTTCGGATTAGATAAAACAATGGGAAAAATATGTTGTCTATTTTCGATTTTATCTGCTTCCTAAGTTCAGAATGACTAATATTAGGGAAGGAGAAGTTTTGAAATCAAAAAAAACTATTTAGGCGTATGCTTCATAACGTCCATGGAATTTTTCGTTACTAGAAGGATAAAAATATAATAAAAAAAGTTATCTACTCTAGGTATTATAATTATTCATTTGTGGCTACAACAGGCTATGGCTGGAAAACAGCGGTAAAAGAACTGGCCTTTTGGTCATTGTTTTCACCATATGCTGAGTCCATACGCCTTTTCATGGTGAATAGTTATTTTTTATCTGTATTTTTTATGTATTTCTTTTTTATCACGAATAAATTCCTTTTTTTTCGCTAAATGTATGTGGCGTTGGTAGATCGATATTGTTTGAATTTTGTCTGTATTGATTTATCACTGAAGAATATTTACCTATTTATTTATTCGCTATTGCCATAGATAACATTACAATACCTCAAGAAGCTTATATCTAATACACTGGAGATTTCAGTATGAACATTAACTTGTAACAAGAAAATATGACATTGAATGACGCCAGACGCCTGTATGTTTTTTTATCCCACTTGCCAAGTTAGGTGTGAAAGGGATAAACATACAGGCGTTATTAAACGTCATATTTTCTTGTTACAATTTAATGGTCATAGTGCAATCTCCAGTGTATTAGATATAAGCTTCTTGCAATACCTAGTATACTTTAATTCCAGCCAAAATTTGACGTATTGACACCCATAATAAATACCTAACGAAAAACCTTACAGAGGGTCCATCAGTGACATGGGAGAAGATACAGAAACTGCCAGAAGGTGCAGTCATAGACTACTCGTCTCTAGAGACACCGACCACAGATAACATCCACCACATGCTGGATAAGCTAGTAGTGGTCAAACTGAATGGTGGTCTTGGCACATCCATGGGTTGCAAGGGACCTAAGTCCGTGATACAAGTGCGCAATGAGCTGACCTTCCTCGATCTGACTGTACAGCAAATTGAGGTTTGTATAATATGTATTAAATATTTATATTTCTTCGAAGAATAGGTTAGGAGCAGTACTTATTGTTTTGGTTATGCTACAGGTTTTGAACGAATTCTGATCTTTTGGCATCTGCCTTTTACTAAACGCAGATGCCAAAAGATCAGACTTCGTTATGGAAGTCCCAGATAAAACAAGGGCAGATGTTAAAGGAGGAACTTTAATCCAATATGAAGATAAATTAAGGTTGCTCGAAATAGCCCAAGTGCCAAAGGAACATGTAGATATTTACTTATGTTGTATACGTAATTGGGAACAACTGTCCAAATACATTGTATTGAGGAAAAAATCTACATCTATGTAAAATTAAGTTAAATCTATGGAATTAAAGGAAACCTCACGAAACTTTGAAATAGTATAGTTTATTATCAGAAAAATAGTGGCCATTTTATATTAATTATTAAGCTATTGCATAGCTTCTATCGCGGGCCTTGAGCGCGGGGACCGAATCCAGAAATTTAGTAACGAAAAACCTCACGCTCCCCACTCCGACGGGCACGGAGGTGTGGCTTGAAGGCATAGCATGCAATAGCTTTACCGCGGCAGTCCCCGAGTGCCACACGTCTTTTTTATACATTATTTACGCTACGATTATATGTACTAAAATTGTAAACAATCTAGCACCTCGGTAACATTTTTTCGTAAACACATCTCTTTTCGTACGTCTAGGCATTTTAAATAATCATTTTTTTTAATCAATCACATTACTACATCTACCCATTTTTCTACAGCACCTAAACAAGACCTATAAATGCAACGTACCCCTAGTACTCATGAACTCTTTCAACACGGACGAGGACACTCAAAAAGTGATCCGCAAGTACAAGGGTCTGAAACTAGACATACATACATTCAACCAGTCCTGCCATCCACGGATCAACCGCGAGTCGTTGTTGCCTGTACCGAAGAATGGAGATGTACACTCGGATATTGAGGCGTAAGTATTTATGTAAAGATAACAAAAAATAAACGGAATGTGTTTCTATTTTTGGTGTTTGTGTTGAACTTTTTGATCGTCAATAAGTTAAACTTTAAAATGTTGTTTACAAATCACCACACAATCAAGAATTTGGCTAGTGTTTTTCGGTGAGAACGTTTTTTGTCGCCGATTGTATCTACACTAATGTTATTAATGATCGAATATTAAAAAATTAGCCTTATTTTTGGTGCTATTCAAAGAAGGCAAGATTTATTATCACTTCTATTTATACGTATGAAATATGAAGTCAATTAATTTCGTGATATTTGTTGCCAAAATATAGTTGTAATATAATATAAAAGCATTATTCAATAGCTAAAAACACACTATTTTCCAGATGGTACCCACCAGGTCACGGTGACTTCTACGAGTCATTCTACAACTCAGGCCTCTTAGGAAAGTTCATCAAAGAAGGCAGAACATACTGCTTCATCAGCAACATTGATAACCTCGGAGCCACAGTCGATCTAAACATCCTCAGCCTTTTACTAAACGCAGATGCCAAAAGATCCGAATTCGTAATGGAAGTCACAGATAAAACAAGGGCAGATGTCAAAGGAGGAACTTTAATCCAATATGAAGATAAATTAAGGCTGCTCGAAATAGCCCAAGTGCCAAAGGAACATGTAGATGACTTCAAGTCAGTCAGTCAGTTTAAATTCTTCAACACGAACAATCTATGGGCCAAATTGGACGCTATACAGAGAGTTGTTGAACAGGGGTCATTGAATATGGAGATAATTGTGAATAATAAGACGTTAGCTGATGGCCTGAATGTAATACAGTTGGAAACAGCTGTAGGAGCAGCCATGAAGTGTTTCGAAGGAGGCATCGGGGTAAATGTGCCCAGAAGTCGATTCTTGCCTGTGAAGAAAACGTCCGATCTTTTACTAGTGATGTCCAACTTGTATAGTCTGTCCCATGGATCGCTAGTGATGTCCCCACAGAGGATGTTCCCGTCTACTCCTTTAGTGAAATTGGGAGATAAAAACTTTGCCAAAGTAAAGGAATTTTTGAATAGATTCGCGACTATACCTGATTTGATTGAGTTGGACCATTTGACGGTGTCTGGAGATGTCACATTTGGAAGGGGCGTTTCTTTGAAGGTTCGTATTTACGGTTTAAGACATTTATTTCTCAAAAAAAAAAGATTACATTTGAATGACTTACAGAGAATTAATTTCACTTAAATAGTATTTGCTTTTGAAATGTGTATGTCGCCTGCATCTAGTTGAATCTGCTATTTGATTGAATGACTAGCGCGTTCATTGAATGAAATTCAATTGAATGATTAAAGGACAACAGCTTATCATGTTGATAAATGTAGAGTTCAACCAGATGATTGCGACGTGTACAAGATTTACTAAAATATGAGATAAATGAATTGGAATCTAGTATATTTTTTTTTCATGATGATTGATTTTATTTTTATCTTTATTACATAATCGATATTTTTTTATCTGTGCGTCAGATCACAGATAATAAATTAATCGTAATTATGACTATTCAAAATAGTTTTTATGATAACAAGTGAAACGTATTGTAATTTTTTAAATAACAGTACAAAGTAACACCAACATTTGCCTGGTCTATGGGTCTACTGAACTCGATTTATTCAAATATTCAATAATTTACTTGTTATTTTAATCTATAGATATTAAACTCTATTTCTTACATTTTAAAGCTCAATTTTGCATTAGTTCATATAAATCTTATTCTACACTAGATATTAAACTCTATTTCTTATACAATAAAGCTCAATTTCACTTTACAGGGAACGGTTATAGTCATAGCGAATCACGGGGACAGAATCGACATACCCTCAGGTGCGGTGCTCGAAAACAAGATTGTCTCAGGAAATCTGCGTATATTGGATCATTAATATTATAAATTTATTATATTTACATTCGGCTCTTAGATAATTCCTAAAAATACCTAAAAAATAAGTTTTCTAAGTAAATTTTACGACATATTAGTAGCGTAAATATTACCTTTATTTTTAATCAGGGGATAAAATAGTCAATTCGTTGTAAAAATTTTGTTTAATATTATATATATATTATTGTGTGATTATATTATATATTTATAATTATTGTGTGATTGTTTTAGTCAAAATAAAACGTCGCTAAATGGAATTTTTATTTTCTTTATATTAAATTATTTTATTTTTAAGTGTAAATGAAATGTACAAGATTATTATCTGTATATAATTAATAATTATATTATCTTGGGAATACAGATAAATTAAAAACATAAAAAATTATCTGAATATATTTTTAATTAAATGCCGCTGTTCATAGAATAGTTCATACATTTCCATAGATTAGGTAATTTGTATAAGTACAATATTAGTCGTAAAAATATATTGAGAATTTTTTTAACTTTAAGAAATCAATGTATGTGATTTTCTTTTATGGCTATGCACAAAATATCAAAGGTTTTGTTACATAATGTGTTTATTATATTTTTAATAATTTCGTTATACTTGCTATGTAAGTCTTTTTAGAATGTGATGAAATCAAATCCAAAAAAGTGCTAAAGGAATCGATTAATGTAGAATTTTTTGTTAATTTTTATAATATGAAAAAATGTGTGCGTGTACTAGTGTATCACGTAAGAAGTGAAACTTCTTTATGATCTTATTTTTCAAAAAATAATTGATATATGCAACTCTACAGAAATACGTCGAATCACGCGTGGTAGGGATAAGAAAAAGATGGCGCGTAACGGAAAATTATCACGCGTAACGAAAAAATGTTACACTAAATTTTTTTCCAACCCCGATACAGAAGTTTCACTTCAATAAATAAATATTAAAAAATCATGCATATTATGTAACAAAGTCTAATAATTATTATGAAATGATACTGTATTTCAGTACTTATAAAGTATATTGTTAGTGTGTTTTATAATTCTCACTTGCAGCTATTTCTACGTAGGGATATTCTTTTATAAAATTACATGTTTTTGATAAATTTGTTACTAATAAGTGCCATTTTTATTAATAAAACATATTGAAAACTATTACTTATTTTGTTATTTGACTTTCTAAACTTATTTTATACAGGGTGTCCCACCGTTGGT
Organism: Colias eurytheme; assembly: GCF_061535395.1. Classification (NCBI taxonomy): domain Eukaryota; kingdom Metazoa; phylum Arthropoda; class Insecta; order Lepidoptera; family Pieridae; genus Colias; species Colias eurytheme. The sequence goes on along the minus strand of NC_142999.1, from coordinate 881,729 downwards.
ATACTAAGCTCAAAGGAGGTTATAGTTTTGCACACGTTGAGTACGTAAAAAATACTTATAAAATTCCAGACGCATTTTTTTTTTCAAATAGATGAATTCTTAAAACTCTATATGTAGAGAACTAACAAGCATCCCGCCCAACTTTGCCACCAGCACGTCAGCTATCTTTTAAGATTATGTTTTCATTGATAAAATGCTCCCATTAGCGAAGCGGTATATGCCGGCAGCGCGAAGTTAGAGAAGAAAACATGGATTTTAAGGAAAAATTTCGCAAAAAAATTTTGGTGTAATTTTTTTGTTTAAGTATTTTTTACGAGATCAGTGTATGTAAAACTACAAGTCCCTTCGCGCTTAGTATACTGATAGTGGGACACCCTGTATATCCTGGAAAAACAACAATAAGCCTTATTTCCGTTGATCACCATTGGTCACATCATAATTGGAGAAAAAAACAAAGCTTTCGTATAATATTTAAGTGAAGTTCAATTATTCTTTAGCTGTTTTATAAGTAGTAAGTAGTAATAGGTACCTAATATTGTGATTTGCTGACAATTTATAAATGAAACAAGATTCATAGAAAAATACATTTAATTAATAAACATAAATTAATAAACATAACTAAACACCATATGTACCTATTTACAATATTAATAATAGATTTTTAACATTCAGCTTCATTTCTAAACTTATTCTATTTACACAACGTGTAATTCACAGTAGTTCACAGTATACACCCCCGAGTCCCAACAAGAATAAATAGCATAAAAATATCCGTAAAATTTTGTGTTTTACACAGAAAAATGACTTGCTTGCTTACTATTTATATTAGTTATGATATTTTCAAGAAAAGCCAACGCATAGCATACGTATTCACATGCCGTAGGTTTTATTTAATCAATCGTGAGCGCACTATTTAAGTAGGTACAACAAAATGGTACCGATAAACGTGAGCATTGTGCCGAACAAAACGTCGAACATTCGTATTATTAGATTTATAATTAGACATGATACGAATATATGCTCTAGAGTCTAGACCAATTAATCCCCCATTTAAAATAACCCAATTTAAAGCCACGCCAGCTTAAAATGACCCTATTCAGTCGTTAGCTACTAACAATAGCTTTCCCCTGGCTCTTGCGGCTGGCAGCCAGGCTGAGCGCCGCAGACAGCAGGCACAGCACAGAGCTGACCGCCGGCATCGCCAGCACGCTGTCCTTGTGGATAATGCACACGTTGTTCACTTCGTATGCACATGTTAGATCTGAAAAAGTCGATAAATAAATGTGTAAATAATATTTATGTCAGTATATTTAAGACTAGAAAACGTTACAATATATTTCATTATTTAGGATAAATAAGTATTATTTATTATATGTTTATTCTGTATTCAGCTTAGTACAACATTCCAAGAACATTCCTTGATATTCGAAATTAAGCTTATTTAGCCTGTTTAAACTTTTAACAAAAAAAAAGTACGTGTGTAGCACACGTGTCAGAAGTGAAACTTCTTCACAAAACTTCTTTAGCATGATTAAAAGATACCATAATCGCCACCTTACTCCATATTGGGACGGTATTGCCATGACGCGACCTTGAAATTCAATTCTCAATACGCCTAAAGAAGTTTCACTTCAAAAACAAATTGAGTAAATCATTGTCATAGAATAATAATATAGATACTCACAATTAATAACCACATACAAGAAGTGTCCCAGCGCGTTCGCTATGAGGCCCAGGAAAGCTGACGTCACTCCAATGGCGAGTGGCTTGTCAATCCGCCGGGTTGCACGGAGGACTGACATGCTTTGCATTAGGAGACCCGACGCTGGAATGGTGAAATTATATTGTTCTCTTGTTTGATATGAGCGAGTTATGTAGTGTATAGGAAATTATTGAATGAAATTGTTCCTAAACAGTTTTCTTACAAATTCAGCAAGGATATCTCTGTAAAGCTCCAAACTTACGACAATATCAAAATGTAGATATTATTAATTATTTTCCTGTCTTATTTTTATGTTACGTTCACCGATTTGATGTACCTACTGTACAATTCCTAAGTATTTATTGTATTGAAATGCAGTTTTCAAAATAAAGCAAAGTAAATTGGGTATTCATATATTATTTGACTGCTCAAGTTCACCATTGTCACGAAGTCCAATCGCCTAAAATTAATTCCTCTCATTCCTTCTTCTTTCATTCATAAAATTTAATATCTATATTTTCAGCAGCATTACCTCCAACCGCCAGCATAAGTGTGAAGAACACGAGATAAATGTTATAAATAATAGCGCATGATGGTAGAGTGCAGCTGCCTCGCACCGCCCGCTGCGTGCCCACACCACATGTGCAGTTGTGAAGCAACCTATAAATTTTCTAGTGTTTGATTTTACGCGAGTATACATTTAGAAATTAACGATTTTAACGGATGTTAAACGCGATTTATTCATTATATTATGACGGGGAGACTGACCGTGACCACGCTCGCTGAAAAGTGTGCGAAACGTCGGTAAAATAATATAATGAATAAATCCGTTAAAATCTTTAATTTCTAAACCTGTAAATTTATATTTAGTTTTATAGCATTCCAATACTTTATTAATGATACATTTTTAAAGAATGAGGTGAAAGACGCGGGTGAATGATTTTTTCTGTTCTTTAAAAATTTCTCAACCTGAAGAAATATTTACACGAAGTTAAGTTATGGTAGAAAGTGTAAAATATTTATTTTAATTTGAAATTTATTATTGAAATTTTGTGTTGCTAGTAATTTAAGCACAATCCCTTTAAGTATGGCGTGCAGTCTACGGCATCTATCCTTTCTATATTATACGAATAAATAATTTAGCAAAATGTACACTCACAACAAGCCATTAAGATCCTCATACTCCTGGCAGCCAGCGTGGCACGGTGACAGATATGTCGTCATGGTGTCCAGGGTACATACTGGCGCGAAACCGTACGTTGTTTCACCGCACCTGTTATATTATTTAGTTTAAGGGCAAAACGATAATTTAAGATATAAAAATAGAGTTTTTTTTATCTGCGCATATGGGGTGAAATCATTACCTACAACACAAGAATCTATTATTTGAAAAAGGAGAACTACTGGCATAAACTCAACAACGTTCATTCCGTACATCATATTTTTATTTTTAGCCAACATTCCCAAAAATACTAAGAGGTTCATAACCCGTAGCTTACGTTTATTTTACTCATAAGACAAAGAGCTTTTCAATCCATAACTTAAGCTCTTTTTCTACGCCAACACACGAGTGTGGAATGACTTCATTTACAAATGTTATTTCTCTACATTTACGCATTCCCTACTTTTGTTCAAATAATTTAATATCATTTATGAAATGTTATATAACTTATGTACTATAATTAATGTAATTGGTGTCATATCGTTTTAATTAAAAATAAATTAATTATACGAATTAGCAAGTGAGTCAAATAACATACCCGCATTCCTGGCTACACGCTGGCTGCGTATACGCCCCCCTCCCTACACCCTTTCCCTCAATGGTATCAGTGGTACAACCCAACCCCGCGAGCACAGCAAACACGATCGCCACGAATATTGTGACCACACCACCCACTCTGGACGCCGTGGTGGCCTTGACGCCGTCGCTCCGGCGCGCGGAAAAGCGTGTGCGGAATATCTGGGTTTTCATACAAGAAAAATAAAAATATTATTATATGTAGAGTTTTCAAAGCGGGCGCGGTAAGATAAAACGAGGTGTGGAAAAGAAACATGGAAGTAATCAGTTTTGATAGTATATTAGTATATTATACCACTTTAATGAAAATAAAATAAGTAAGTACCTATATAAATGCTACAAGGATCGATTGAAAATCAAAATATAAAAAGATTTCATGCAAGCTTTAAAAAAAAGCAAAAGCTTATCAAAATTATACAATGGGCAAGGGCAGACGTCGCGATCGTATTAATATTATCTGCTATTCATAAACAATTCAATTTAAATTTTAAACACGTCTAGAATATTCTAGAAACTCACCGTTACAAAGAAAATAATAACTAAAGATCTGAAGATGTCGGTGATGACGCGTGAAGTTCTCAGGTCCTCATGTATGGTTTCCACTTGGAATTTAGCCTGCAATATGAACATTGTGTCAACTATCAATAGAATATATAGATTCTATTAATATGAAATTATTATTAATTTCCTGTGTTAATATTTTTTTTAATATTTTTATGTATCATGAAGTACCTACTACTGTCTATTTTATAGGTTTAATTGGTATACATTTTTCGGGCCATATATTGCAATTTTCGTCTTTTATTACGTCATTATTATTGTTCGTTAAAATAAAATATTTTTCTTTGTTATATCGCAAAGTTTTTATTTAATAAAACACAACAACTATTGAGCTATGTACGATCTTACCTGTAACAGATACGTCTCAAATGAATTGTATCCAAATATCGCTGCACTGAGGAACGAAAGTGCCACGGCCTGCAGCATCAAGGACTTATTGCGGAATACTCGCCCTAAGGGTTCTAAAATACCTAAAAAAATAATTATATATTTTATTATTGTACTACAAAACAATCCATTCCTAACTTGTCTTCGTTTATACTAATACATATTATAAAGCTGAAGAGTTTGTTTGTTTGAACGCGCTAATTTCAGGAACTACTGGTCCGACTTAAAAAATTCTTTCGGTGTTAGATAGCCCATTTACCGAAAAAGGCTATATATCACGCTAAGACTAACAGGAGCGAAGAACTGCGGGTAAAACCGCAGGGCACAGCTAGTAGAAAATAAAGGTTGTGTGTAGAGTCGTTCTCTCCACTTGCTGATAATATCCCTGATAGACTATATTCTCTTATTATTTATACTACTCTTATAAGAACAGACAAACATACACACCATTACATTTCGTATTTAACACTAGTACGAATCATAACATTAAAGTTTAACTCACAGGTCCTTTCCAGCGTATCGACTTCCTTATAATCCGGCATTTGCCGTGGGAACAATGTGAACAATATCGAGAACATGAGCGTCAGCATAGCTAGCGAGAGGTGAATCTCCCACCAATCGTCCCTGATGGAGGCTGCGCGGAGCCAGTTGGAACTGCTCATGCCGATTGATAGACGGATGGAGATTAGGATACCTGGAATTGATTGAAAAGATGTTTAGAGCATATAACTTTACCTAAATAGGAATCTTAAGATTTACGTAAAAAGTTGTGTTTACACCAAGATCGACTGTTAAGTAAAAGGTCGGCATTTTAGTAAAAGACATTTGTATTGCACCGTTTTATTTACACCACTTTATTCAAAATCGGCTAAACGGCTTGGTTTTTAGTTTTTGGTTTTCGTTTTGGTTTTGTTCCGAATGTGTTATTATATTTTTTTTGTGAAGAAAAAAATAGTGGCCTCAGCAGTGCGAGCATTATAATTGAGTTGTTTTAAAAATGTATTATGAACTAATTTAAAGCAGCAGCAAATACATGCAGGTTAAAAATATCTCTATCGTTTTTTAATTAATTTCTACAACAATTAGTAAGTCTAAAAATACATAGTTAACTGTTTTGTTTTATTTTGATATTTCCTACATTTTCGACAGTAGGTATCAGCTCTTCACCCAAAACAAAACTCATCACCTACCATAGAAATACGGTCCATTCTCCGGCTGGTGATCATCCAGGTAGGTGATGCCGTGCGCCCACACGCTGATCCTGGTGAGCGCGCACATCACCGCCGTGATCACCAGGAACACCCCCCGGGGGGTGCGGTGGGGATCCTCGACATCGGAGTACACGGAGATGGTGGAGCCACCGCAGAGGTCTTTGAAATATCATCAGACTATGGTTTTTGCGTAAGTATTGTTGTTATGAAACAATAATACTGAGAAACATAAAAATAGAAGAAAAACTATCTTACTATTTTACTAATATTATATTTTACAACATAAGTTTCACGCAAAAACTGCTGAACCGATTTTCATGAAAACATAAATAATCATAGACGTACAAATTCAGGAAATAATATCATCTAAAGACTGAAAGTCAGGATGATAATAATATCATCCTTAGTTGTTTTATTATTTAAATCTAAATCGTTTAATGCGATGGCGAATTATAGTATCATTAGTATCATAGTATGTATTGTATTATTTTATCTACGGTAATGTAGAGTGATAAAGTTTAATCATCATTAATGATTGATGCATGAGATTTAATTTTAAAATCGGCATTCAAATTATTATCACACTTTCTACACACTTTCCGAATATTATTCCCTAAGCTTAAGACAATGTTGAATCATGGTTGAATCATAGATAAAAAGAAAAAAAACTGCATTTTCCTTGATGGAAAAAACATTAAGGAAATGTTTGCATATCATTATAAAAATCCTTAGTAGAAATAATCAATAAAGTATTTAAAATTATGTAAGAGATGAGGAAAATTGAAAACCTAAATGTAGGTATATACATTATACATATATGGCACAGACAAATTGTATAATTGAGAATTTTTTAAAGACTAGAAAAAAATTGATTGAGAGGCGCGTTTTCAATGAATACAATCATTATTGTAACAGTATTGTAAAATGCATTTACATCAAACAAACATAGAGCTAGAGCAAGAGCATTATTTTGTGATCTTTTCGTGTAAACGAAAACTCGTATTCACTTTTGTTCAATATTAGAACATTGCATAGAATCTAACTACTACACTAAGTACTAAGCACTAAGTACAACAAAAGAGTGCTCTACGCCTGTTTACACCAAAAGAATTTGACATAGTGGGGTTAGAATGAGCTCGTATGATGAAATTGCACCGTAAACGATAGAACGGAGCCACACGCAGCCTTTTTGTTGGAATTGGTATTTGTAATTTATTCTAGAATTCTTAAATTCGTAAATAAATCTTTATTTTGCTTGTTACCTTTTACCCTGGTAGCTCGAAGGAGATCACTAACCACCACATAATTTGTACCTACTCTTTCTATAAATAGTTTAAGATGTGTACAACTGAATTAAAGTGAAAATAATTTTACAATGTCTTACCGACTTCAGGTCGCTTCGCCTCAGGGAAAGGGAATGCTAGAACAATCAGCCCACACACAGCCGTGGCTCCAAGCCAGAAGGACAGGGTGAAATTTCGCCAGGATTTCCCCTGCCAGGCCACCAGCGCGCCCAGAAGGAATTCCGCGCAACCAACACCGATTTTTACCCAATCTGTTATTTAAAAGTTTATGTATACGTATTGATTTTAATGTGTTACGAGAATAATATAATAAGTAAATAAATAATAGAATAGCGGTATATCCATATACTGGGTGTGAATGATGTGATAACTGGAGATAGAAGACGTTCTGGCGGTTCAGTAAAACGCATGTTGTGCTTATTAAAATTTTTCAAATCGGACCAGTAGTTCCTGAGTTCAAACAAACTCTTCATCTTGATAATATTAATATTATAGTACCTATAGATTATTTAACAAAACGCTTTCCAAACTTAAATAAACATTTTTAAGTTAATTTCAAAGCATACCTTCATTAACAGTTGGCAAGAAACCGCTCGCATCGTTCCTGCGCAAAAGCAGGTAGACATTACTCTCCAAGAAGATCACGATCAATAGTGACCCCTGAAGGAAGAGGTCAAAGCGTTGCAGCGTCAAAATGTACTTCCTTAGGAAATACCAGCCTTTCATTAATACTGTAAAAATAAATATAGTTTAAAAATAAAAAAATCGCGTTTTATTTAGATAACCGATCCTTGATAAGTGTGCAATATGATGTCTGTTAGTGGTTCAAAATCGAGTAAGGCATTCTAAGGTTAAAGATTCACGAAGCGGTTTTCAAGTACAGGTAGAGATTTTTTCCCCTTGTCTTCATGATTTTTGTATGTACGGCGTTGCGGAATTAAAAATCCTTGGTTAAAACCAAGGATTAAAAAATCGGCCCTAAAAATGCAAAGGAGAGCATTTTAATGTAAATATGTATAAGACAATATATTTTATCAATGAAACTATTTTAATTAGGAGTAATTAAGGCAATGATAATTTGAGAGATTATTTCATACAACAAATAAGCATAATAATTTACAATATTAGTATTAGATGTATTGCGATTATGGTGATTAGAAAATATAATACTTTACAGATAGGCAACATTGATTTTTATAGAAACTACTAGCTTTACATAATAAAAACCTTCCTCTTCAACCACTCTATCTATTAAAAAAAAAAAAAAAGTGTGTGCGTGTAACCTTTACGCGCGATTGAAGTAAAACTTCTTTGGCGTTGACGACATATATCACTGAAATGATTAAATATTAACTTAAATAAATAAATATTATATTATAATTTAATTATATTTATTATTCATGTGCTTTACAAAGATTATTTAAATGTTATATTAATATTATTCATTCGAAACAGGTAATTGAATGTCATCATAATTTCTTACGTACGAAATTATAGGTTTGTGGTAACTATAATGTGAAACATAAATTTTACTCTCTAAATTTGCTACTTTTCTTGAAAATACAGCATCTATCGTTGTACCGAAACGCGTTGTTGAATGAAGTCGAGAAGTATTCATAGATAAATCAAATTTTTCTTCTAAAAAATCAATTAACGGCTGAGATTCCTGAGAGCGAAAATTAACATTAAAATCTCCAGTTAGAATCATCGGTAATTCATGATAATTACTATTTAAAAGTCGAGAACCTTCAATTGTGAAGTGAAGTAATTGCTGATGAATAAATTTTATGATATTTGTCAGGCTAGTATTTGTAGAAATATAAATAACAACGATAATCACAGGTTGGTCATTCGTATTAACACATCGAACCAAGGCGATGTCACCAATTTGTGAAACCTCATCGGAAATTTGTGATAATATAGTTGGTGAAATATTTTGAATTGGTGTTACATTGTTCAGTGTATCTGTAGATGAATGATATACAGCTACTCCACCAGCAGTTGAGTTGGGTCGTTTGTATTGGGTAACGCAATAAAAATTTTCAATAAGAATTTGTTCGTCATTTTTCATCCAAGTTTCGGAAAATAACAGCAATGTGGACCTTTTTAATACTTTATCATTCAGATCAGAAACATGAGCACGTAAACTTTGGCAGTTGAAGGAAAATAGTGTAATGTTACTCTCATTTACAAGGTTATATAATTCTTCCTGTTGTGTTATTAGGCGAGAATTTGAAAGTCTTTCAAATTCACACTGTAAATCAACTATTCCCCCTGGACGCTTTCTTCCATGATAAAATTTGTTGTCATCGGTGTTTGAGACAATGAACAATCCATTTATATCAGTTACTCGTGATAATGCTACATATAACAGCTGCTGACTGTGACTTTTATTGTATTCATAAACGATTTGATCAAAAGTACCACCTTGAGACTTATGTATTGTAAGCGCACAAGCAGATACTAATGGAAAGTGATTTCTCTTTGCAAATATTGTCTTATTTCTATTCATTGGTACAGATGACGATCTTCGTAAAATTGGGACTGCTGTTCTACTAATGTTTAGAGTTTGAATATGATGGGCAGCTTTTTTCCTATAGTCCTTTTCACCTATGATGATTCCTGTGACACTTCATCGTGTTCCGAATTACGTATTTTATGTTTAAAAAGCCAAAATAATTTTAGTTCATAATATTTTTATTTTATGGCGGCATTATTACCAAAAATATAAAAATGAAACATCTTAAGCTTATAAATAAAAAACAGTATTGTTTAGTTTAATATAATTAAAAATAAAATAAAATAACACAAAAATATAATACCTACGCAATTCGTGTACATGAAATGGATCGTTGAAAAATCATAGGGAGTATTCAGAGAGAAAGCTTGAAACTTATAAGCGCTTATCGGCGCTTGTCATGTTCATATATTTTCCTGCGCGGGTTGACAGCACTGACAGGAAAATATATGAACATGACAAGCGCCGATAAGCGCTTATAAGTTTCAAGCTTTCTTTCTGAATACGCCCATAGTGTTGGAAAATCATATAATCGGCGCCCATCTTGTGATCGTTTGTCAATCGCGTCAATCGACTCTACGAGTGCGTCAGCGTTGTATACAAGTTGCACTTTTATATTGATACTTTACGTGGTATTCTGTTATTGTTACTAATTGTTATTGTTGACTTTGTGTTGCTGTTGTTTGCTAAGTTTCCTTAGTTAATTGTTGGCGAAATGCCGAAAAAACTAATTTTGGTACTTTATTCAAATCGATTTCATCTCCATATAAAATAATATCGATTATCGCAAATAATTGATACGATTTCAGTAACCGACATCTCTACACGTGTCAAAAATCGATGTGTCACAGAAATCATCTTAGGTGGAAAGGACTATAATTTTCTCTCCTATCTTACCAGGAAACTCAAGCCATAAGCGTATGATGTTATCACTGTCATCACGTTCAATATACACTAACTTTCCAACACAACCGTTGGCTAAGCCATCAGATACATCAATATTGGTTGTAATAATGTAAAATTTGTTAAGAACTAATATGATTTCATAAGGCGATCCTCCTGTATCAATAACTGACATTTTATGAAATTGTTGGCGTACATAATATGCTTCTTGTTCAACTGAATGACAACCTATATACATATCTGTTGCTATGGATACTACTTTGTCTTCAGCAATATTTAAAATAGATTGATTATAATCCGCAACATGTTTATTTTTATTTTTAATTTACTTATTTTAAAAGTAATAAATAAACAAGTATATTTAGAGATTTTCAAAAAATTTTGCAATTTAAAATAATGTTTTTAAAACTGTTGAATTTTTCATTCACTTTGCTATTCACAATTGATCCGTTTGAAAATTTGAAAATAAATAATCCTAATTGATTATGATATTTGCCACTAGCTGGCGTATAAGTCAAGAAGCGTGTAGTATATGACATATACTTACAACCAATCAGAATTATTATTTTTAAATGGCGGAAACTACGCAGACTATATAATAGTAAGCGTTACTTCCGTCAGAAAAAAAATCTGAGTTACTCCCTAGTCGCGCCTAAAGAAGTTTTACTTCAAAAATGAAACATCTTAAGCTTATAAATCAAAAACAGTATTGTTTAGTTTAATATAATTAAAAATAAAATAAAATAACACAAAAATATAATACCTACGCAATTCGTGTACATGAAATGGATCGTTGAAAAATCATAGTGTTGGAAAATCATATAATCGGCGCCCATCTTGTGATCGTTTGTCAATCGCGTCAATCGACTCTACGAGTGCGTCAGCGTTGTATACAAGTTGCACTTTTATATTGATACTTTACGTGGTATTCTGTTATTGTTACTAATTGTTATTGTTGACTTTGTGTTGCTGTTGTTTGCTAAGTTTCCTTAGTTAATTGTTGGCGAAATGCCGAAAAAACTAATTTTGGTACTTTATTCAAATCGATTTCATCTCCATATAAAATAATATCGATTATCGCAAATAATTGATACGATTTCAGTAACCGACATCTCTACACGTGTCAAAAATCGATGTGTCACAGAAATCATCTTAGGTGGAAAGGACTATAATTTTCTCTCCTATCTTACCAGGAAACTCAAGCCATAAGCGTATGATGTTATCACTGTCATCACGTTCAATATACACTAACTTTCCAACACAACCGTTGGCTAAGCCATCAGATACATCAATATTGGTTGTAATAATGTAAAATTTGTTAAGAACTAATATGATTTCATAAGGCGATCCTCCTGTATCAATAACTGACATTTTATGAAATTGTTGGCGTACATAATATGCTTCTTGTTCAACTGAATGACAACCTATATACATATCTGTTGCTATGGATACTACTTTGTCTTCAGCAATATTTAAAATAGATTGATTATAATCCGCAACATGTTTATTTTTATTTTTAATTTACTTATTTTAAAAGTAATAAATAAACAAGTATATTTAGAGATTTTCAAAAAATTTTGCAATTTAAAATAATGTTTTTAAAACTGTTGAATTTTTCATTCACTTTGCTATTCACAATTGATCCGTTTGAAAATTTGAAAATAAATAATCCTAATTGATTATGATATTTGCCACTAGCTGGCGTATAAGTCAAGAAGCGTGTAGTATATGACATATACTTACAACCAATCAGAATTATTATTTTTAAATGGCGGAAACTACGCAGACTATAGTAAGCGTTACTTCCGTCAGAAAAAAAATCTGAGTTACTCCCTAGTCGCGCCTAAAGAAGTTTTACTTCAAAATATCGCATCAAAATCCGTTGCGTAGTTTTAAAGATTTAAGCATAGGTACATAGGTACAGAGAAAGCGACTTTGTTCAATACTAATTACCTATGTAGTGACTTAGAAAATCGAAAAAACTACAATATTTTCTAAAATATTTTATTTTTTAATATGTTTAACAAATAATCGAGTTGAACTCACCTTTCATGATTACTATCACTAAAATGAACTAAACATAAATAACTGTTTACACAAATAAGCAATGGCCAAATGATTGAAACATTTAAACTAATATAAACACCATAAATGAAACATGTTCGTAAATATTATCAGCGCTGTTGAACGTTCATGCACACAGGAATAATTGCCAAAACTGACTATTTATCAAATAAACCATTAACGTTATCTTCTCTATCGCTAAAGCAGATATCTCTTCCTATTCGATAATTTGCCTTATATCTGAAATCACAATTATCAAAAATATAAACGATCTTATGAGCTACTTGGTGAAAACCCAGAGGCAGGAAAAAAACACAAACATATTAACTACAATTAATTTATTTTTCAAATAGATACTTTGTTATATAACTTATTATCGATGCGGAAAGCTTTATTAATTTGCATGTATGTAACAACAAACAGACAAACAAAAATAATTTATTGTGCATTGAAAAATAAAAATAACAAGGTAAATGTAAAAGAAAATATATACCTAGTTTTATATTAAACGTTATACCATCAACATTAAATGGTAGGTAATCATACAAAGTATCATATAAATCGGTTTAGTAGTTTCAGTGTGATATGCTGTCAAGATACAAAGAAGACAGATTAAAAAATTCAAATGCAGATTTGGATTTATTGACGCTCTATAAAAATTATCTTCAAAAAATCTTCAATATACAGAATTTTATTTATAGTAAAAAATATTTCTATTTTGAGGATGAATATAGGTCGTAGGTTATATGCTTACTAAGGAATGAGCATAACCTTAGATAAAAATATACCTACAAATGGCAGAATAAAATAAAATAAAACAACCTTATACGATCAATATCGTTTATTATATCAAAGAAACTGTTCTTTGATAACAGTGTGTGAAACTTTTAAATTAAAAAAAAACTGTTTTTCTTATCGTATAAAATACATAAGTAAAAATACATATTTTCTTTTCTTACATGTATATTGTATAATCACAAGGAAAGTGAGACTCTTATTTTATACACACATAAAGAGAGCAAAAAGATAAAATTTATAAATAAACTTTACTTGGTATATAAACTAACTAAGTACTAAAAAACGATAGGTATATCTTTCAGATACATGAAAGTACATAATACATAGATACATAAAAGGGCTATTACATTATATTATGTATGAATATTTTAAACAACTATGTATTTGAACATTTGATAATAAATAGAAAATATCACAACCTTGTGAGCTTAATCTAAATACATCACATAAATTCAAACTAGGGCTAGTTATGTGATATTTATACTTTTAAAGAAAATATATGATTACTATTATTAATACATATCTTTAATTATCTAAATATGTTACACACGATGATCGTAAACGCCTAATATATAAAAATGTCTTCATACAACCTAGGAATACATACAACGTATAAAAAATATAAAATAAATATCTTTGTTACGATTATATTTCTACATATTTAGAAAAAAATGTAGGTCCACTTCACATTTAATTGCTATCCACATAATTTAATGAGATTCAAAATTTAGGATCAGTTGAAATATCAAAGCGGTAACGCATCGATGACCAAACCAACCACGAGTTGCTTATCCTGATTAGTTTGTATTAGATATTAACAGTAATGTTTCTCAACTAGGTATCAATATACCTACTTACTAATTGCTGCTAATCTTTTTAAAATAGAAGAGTATTTATTAAAATGAATATCGTGACTAAGTTAGTGCAGTAAATAGTAATAAACCAGGCCAACTTTTGTAAATTTATGTCCGATAAAATGTCTTAAAAAATGTCTACACGTCTCTTCTTTTTACTTTACGAACCGAACTTTCAAAGGAATTGTCAGCCAATTGTTGGCCCATGATATTATTTTTATTAGAATGTGTATGGATAAGGAGAATAATATCTTTTTAAATAAACAAGTGTAAGGCTATCATAGTCATAAATACTTGAAGATTTATATTTAAATTTCTACCTCTCAACTACTAGTGATTATCTTAGTAATTATCTTTGGGAAGGGAGAAATTGATCTTTTGACACAATTCTCCTTACCCCTACTATATTTAAATTACCTAAGATTAAGATCTAAACATAAATTATCAGCGACTGACAAATAAGGCATCGTTTTTTTCTTATGATCCAATAACGTTCTGTTGTATCCAGGGCACGAAGTGGGTGACTCTTGTATACACGCCCGGGAAACCAGGCTCTGCGCACTTCTTCCCGTATGAAACTACGCCGATTTGGAAGAAGAAAGTCGTGTATGTTTGCGGGTTCCACTGGAAAGACAATGATTCAATTAGTATATTATACAGGGTGGAATTGTGTAAAGTCACAAAAGAAAGTACTCGAAATACTGGAGATAGAAAATTAAAAAAAAAACGTTGCTTTAATTTAGACAAGAAAGAAGACTGGATTAAAATAATAGATTCATGGAAATTTGCGTGTTCTTTCATTTGATTTATCAAGTTTGCTACACAGATGTCACCCTTATAATTCACCCTAACAATAAAGGTATAATTTAAACTGATTTTAGTCAGTTCGGTTCTCGGGTGTGGCAGGCACGTAATTATTTTTACGCATTTTTCTTTTTTTTTTATAGTACGCAGAGAACAACACGCAACCTCATCCGTTGCTACGGGCAACCGCGTCACAAGGCTAGTACTCACGATAGGCTGCATGAGCGGGCCGCCGCTGTCGCCCTGGCAGGCGTCCATGCGGCCGTCCTTGTGCCCGGCGCACAGCACGCGCGCGTCGATCACCTGCTGCTTGTACATGCTGTAAGCGCTCGTTGCTAGGGGCAACCGTCACAATGCTAGTACTCACGATAGGCTGCATGAGCGGGCCGCCGCTGTCGCCCTGGCAGGCGTCCATGCGGCCGTCCTTGTGCCCGGCGCACAGCACGCGCGCGTCGATCACCTGCTGCTTGTACATGCTGTAAGCGCTCGTTGCTAGGGGCAACCGTCACAATGCTAGTACTCACGATAGGCTGCATGAGCGTGCCGCCGCTGTCGCCCTGGCAGGCGTCCATGCGGCCGTCCTTGTGCCCGGCGCAGAGCACGCGCGCGTCGATCACCTGCTGCTTGTACATGCTGTAAGCGCTCGTTGCTAGGGGCAACCGTCACAATGCTAGTACTCACGATAGGCTGCATGAGCGGGCCGCCGCTGTCGCCCTGGCAGGCGTCCATGCGGCCGTCCTTGTGCCCGGCGCAGAGCACGCGCGCGTCGATCACTTGCTGCTTGTACATGCTGTATGCGCTTGCGCACGCTGTGTTGGTCACCACGGGCAATTGGGCCACTTGTAAGTGGCTGGCTTTGGGACCCCCTGTAGATTGTTAATAGTTTTATTAGTAACTGTATTTAAGACAACTTCGGTTAGTGACAATATTCACTTATCGACAAGCAACTTGTCCCGGATTGACCTGGGATAACAAAAATATAAAATACGGCCTCGTGCGGCTTTGCTCGCGTAGATAATAAAATTAACTAGTTAAATAATGAAATGAACTTACGGTAAGCCACATCACCCCAGCCAGCTATAAGAGGATTGTACTTCTCGTATGTTTGAGCACGGAGTTTCTCGTCCTGCGGGATACAGATCGGTCGGATGAGACCTGAAACATTATTAATAGTATTTTTAACGCGTTTGAAGGATTTGATGGATTTAAAACGGGGTTTATACCATTGTTTAACTAGCTATGGTTATAAGTTATAACGTTCCTTTCTATGGTAAGTTTCCCTCACAAACTATAAGCATAGTAAAATATAAACTAGCATCATTGTAAATATGGACCTATCCTCATTTTTTTATTGACAGGAGGGAAGCACTTGACCATAATCTCGCCTGATGGTATGCTAAGATGTGTGATGTCTAAGATGGAACGTGCTTCTCTAGAAGTTCCCGCTCACTCACCGCAGGAAGACCTATACCACAGTATTACAATATTGAAATACTATGCCTATACTGTATAGAATAGATACCTAAATATAATAAGCAAGTACATAGAATTTTATATAGATTCGTTATAATAACACTTAAACTCACTAGAAAACGGAACATCCTTCTCCAAAACCAATATGCCAATATCGTCGGTGAAAGCCTGCGGGTTGTATAACTCATGCTTGATAAGGCTTTTGATAAGAACGTCCACTGGTGTCGCTCCGTCGTCTTCTCTGGCTAGATCGAGCTCTCCTAGACGCACTACATACCTAGAAAATAAAGTATTTATTGTTAAAATATCCCCAGAATTTGTACCTACTAAGTATTTGGCGTTAGAACTGTGTTTAAAATTACTAGCTCTAACTGATCTATAATGTCTAAAGGATGATACTGTTTTAGAAAATATCATGAAGAATAAATAGAGCATTTATTATTATTTTAACACCTGCAAAAAATATCTTAACAAATTGCTACCTACTAATTATTGTTATTAGAGCCGTGTATAAAATTGTCTGCTCTCTTAATGTATATAGGTTGATACTGTTTTTGATAAAATTATGATGAAGAATAAGATTTTTTTTAACAATATTTAAACAAAAATAACGTAACGTTTTGCAAATAACCTTACCTAAAAATCATGTGCAATTCGTTACATTAACTTATACTTATGTTTATAATTAAGTTCATTATATGACTTTATATGCCTTAATGAAAATGTCTTTCAACCTTATAAAATCACGTGTTTGCGATATAAACGTGTTTTTACATAAGCCTAGTCTTTCCTATAATCGAACACAATACAAAGTGTAGTAAACAAGCCCATACACAAGATCTAATTGGCCGTATCATTATACTATGGAGCATTATTTATCGCCTCCATTATAGTCATATATTATAATCCTACAAATTGTGATGTCGTAACTTTTAATACGCGGATGTTGGGTTTTGGTTATGTACCTAAATAATATAGAACAGGTTTTTTTTTTAATTTAGTGATGGTTTATTATTAGTAGATACCTATGTCTAGTTTTACTACGCAAAGCTCAAATTTATTGTGGAAACTGAACAACTAACAAATTCGTGAGTTTATGGCTTTATAAATACATATAAACGTACTAGCGGTCCGCCCCGGCTTCGCCCGCGGTACCTACATGTTTAAACTATTCTATCTCTCAAGTTGGATCGAACTGCACATGGTGTGCGAATTTTATTATAATCGGTTAAGTGGTTTAGGAGTCCATTGAGGTCAAACATTGTGACACGAGATTTTTATATATATTAATGATTTACAACAATAAAAATATTAATAATTTAATTTTACAAATAATAAAAGATTAGCATTCATTCATCGTTAAAGCAAAATAATTGCAAAGTATTAATCAAAAATTATAAACACAAACCGTGGGTAGGTTTTAAGATGAATATAGCTCCCTAACCTAGACTTACAACGAAGAATGATTGGAGTAGGGAAGCTTTTGAATTCAAACAAATAATTCTTGCATTATTAGCTCTATCTTCTTAAATAATCAAATATATTACTGAAACTTACAAGTCATTTTCCCGATTATGTATGCAATGTGCAGCTGTAAGAACATGGTGCGAGGTGATGAGAGACCCCCCACACTTCCAACTTGTGGACCCACGGCTTCTGTAACCTAGCAACGCCATCCAGGGGAAGTCACCTGGAAACAAATTTGATTAGTTTATACCAAGCAAAAATGCTTATAATTTTGTTTTACTATGCGACAGCTGCATCATCATCTTTTAAAAATAACTAGCAGTTCCTCGCGGTTTTACCCGCAGTTAAAGCCTGTTGGTCATAGGTTATCTAACACCAAAATAATTTTTCAAATCGGAATAGTAGTTCCTGAGATTGGCGCGTTCAAACAAACAAACTCTTCAGCTTTATAATATTAGTAAAGATAAGTATAGATTGAAGATTGAAGTTCACGATGATAAATATTTCATTTGGAAAGAGTAGCTAGAATATGTTATTTGTCGATTCCGTAGAAAATGCTTTCTGACTTGGTAAATAATTTTTAATGTCTATATAAAATTACGATTTAAAAGCGTGAAATGCAGATTTCATGCACGAAATTTATTTTTTTCTAAATTATATACATGCATATATGGCCTGGAAGAATGAATCGATCATAAATAAATTTCATACCTGTTTCATACCACAAGGCAATAAAATTATCATATTAATTCCATTGGAATTTTACAAAAAAAAAGCAATTAGAGAATCATACAAACAGGAAAATTTTCATACAAACAATTTTATAATAAGCCTGTTAGAAAAATACTTGATGTTCGAGATTTTTTTTTTCTCGTAGGAAACTTTTGAATTGCATAGTCTTCAATTATCAATTGCACAAGATTAAAAAGTATTATTATGCGAAAAGTACGAATTTTTCTTCCTTGGATAACTTATTATTTATTACATTTTAATGAGTATAGTAACAGGGGAATACCCGAATGAGTTAAAAATTTTGATACAATTATTTCTCAATTTATTTATATACAAATGCACATTTCCATACGTTTTTTATTTGGTTTTTCCCCTTATACAGTACTAGCTTTCCGCCAGCGGCTTCGCCCGCGCAGTCAAAGAAAAACCCGCATAGTTCCCGTTCCCGTGGGATTTCCGGGATAAAACCTATCCTATGTCCCGGGGTAAAAAGTAGCCTATGTCCTTTCTCGGGTATCAAAATATCTCTATACCAAATTTCATGCAAATTGGTTCAGTAGTTAAGGCGTGATTGAGTAATTACAGACAGACAGACAGAGTTACTTTCGCATTTATAATATTAAGTATGGATACCTACTCTACTTTTGCGAAGAGCTTAATGAGCGTGTCAATTCATACATATTATATCATGGGAATATTACCACTAGAAAAAAAGGTATTCTTCGAGTAAATAATATGTACGCGATATCTCATTTGTTTAGTCTTAATTTTATGAATGTTTGAGCACTTATTATTCCGAAACTGATTTTTATCATGGAATTGGCAACTGTGAATCGTTCAAATAAATTCGATATTTTATGCAGACAAAAATCTTATTGGTCCGCTGATATTTATATAACGTAAGTAGGTATGTTACATGAACTTTGTGCACATAAACTTAACTAATATGTAGGTATATAGAAGTTATGATTTATAATTACGATTCGATCGAATTGACGGATTTATAAACTATATGTTTTAATTTGTATACATAAACGATGATTAATTATTGTTTCTCGTACGTCAAGAAAATAGGCACTAGGATTAATACCTAATAATTATCAGCAGAATTCCATCACAATACTTAGCGAATGGTTTTACCATGGCCGATGGTTTTCATAGCCTATTAACATTTTTATCATTCTTTTGCCCATTATTTTCAAAGGAATTCAAAAAAAAGAAGAGGTTCTCGATTCTGTATTATTTTTGTTTGTTACCTCAAAACTTTCGTCTGGATGAACCAAGTTTGAGGATTCTTATTTCATTTGAAAGGTCCCTCCCGTGTGCTCATAATTTTAATTTTGTCTAGTGGTTGTTTAATATATAAGTATTTTCTAATTTCAACTGACAGATAAACTAAACAGAACATCAAATGAAGCTGTGAATTGCTTATAGCGTTTACATATTATGATAACCTACAATATATTTGCAATATAAGTGTCTGTCAATATTATACGGTCTACTACGTATTATGTTCGTATATTACGTAGTGTTTAATGGACACTTAACTGAAAACACAAGTAAATACGACTAATAGCCAGCAATTATGTCGTTACTTATGTATTATTTTTAATGACACTCATTTACTCATAAGGAGATGAAATCTGAATCATCTTTATGCACAGTTGTTATTATATTTTAATGTTTTAATACATAGGTAGGTACTTCTGTGTGATATTTTTCTTAGAATATGAAATCAATCATTTGAATATTTTACATTATTTGTCGGTATATATTTTTTCCCAAAGCTCCCAAGCTTTTAATTGAGGAGACTAGACCGTAATCTGCTGCGCTGGCCAATTGCCGAAAAGCAATTTGCTTTTGACATATTTTTTAAATTTTTACTATAGGTAAATCGTAGTTTCTACAATTCAGAACTTTTTAACCTACTTACTACATACCTCTAAATACTCATGAAAATTATTATCCTAGCATGAAGCAAATATTGTAGGATTACTATTCACTGTTCGACACTCTGAAGGCACTTGCGTTCTCATGGTAAATGATATACTTAACTATTTTATTATTCAGAAGTACTTCTAGCAGAAAAAAGTAAATGTTTCAGTTTCTAATAACTTACCAAGTTTAGCTGGTATGCCATTCACAACACGACTGAAAGACGCATTACTAACGCCGCACACGGGGGGCTCTGGTAGTGCTGTAATGGCTGCCACGTCTGTCATCATCGCTGACTTCCCTGCTGCGGTTTCTGATGACGTCACGGGAGGGGCTGTGGGGGGAGCGGTGGGAGGAGCGGTGGGGGGAGCGGTTGGGGGAGCAGTTGGGGGAGCGGTTGGTGGCGTGTTTGGAATGCCAGGGAGCGGACAGCACACCTGTAGATTGAATGAAAGATATGTACTTTTATGATGGTAAAAAGATTAGAGCTAAATGTAGAGACGGTATTATAGGTACGTCCACACCTAAACTAAAACAATATTTAAAGTTTCACACGAAAAACTGGTTGTAACTATTTTAAAATTATTTTTGTAACACAGAGAAAGTAAAATGCGTCCGTAAGTGACAGCAGCGCCACTCGCACTCAAAAAAATTAATCTATACTAATATTATAAAGCTGAAGAGTTTGTTTGTTTGTTTGAACGCGCCAATCTCAGGAACTACTGGTCCGATTTGAAAAATTATTTCGGTGTTAGATAGTCCATTCATCGAGGAAGGCTATAGGCTATATATGATCAAGCTAAGGCCAACAAGAGCAGAGCCACGCGGGTGAAACAGCGGAGCGCAGCTAGTATATAATATTCATATCCACACAGACACCCATGACCCAGCACACAGTTTACCTAAGAAAATACTTCGCGAGGCTACTCTGTGTAGACCCGCAAATCAGTATGAAATTTAATTAACATTCGGTACAAATAAGACAGTGAAGTACTTAATAAAGTCGTGGTTACTTATTAAAAATAAACGATTGTATCATACTGTTCTAATATTGCAACAGTACAGTATCTTTTCCTAAGAAAAATATTCTTAGATAGTTTTGTCAAAATCTTTAACAGCATTTTTAGGGTTCCGTAGCCAAAATGGCAAAAACGGAACCCTTATAGTTTCGTCATGTCCGTCTGTCCGTCTGTCCGTCTGTCCGTCTGTCACAGCCGATTTACTCGGAAACTATAAGTACTACAGTGATGAAATTTGATGGGAATATGTGTTGTATGAACCGCTACAAAAATATGACACTAAATAGTAAAAAAAAGAATTGGGGGTGGGGCCCCCCATACATGTAACTGAGGGATGAAATTTTTTTTTTCGATGTACATACCCGTGTGGGGTATCAATGGAAAGGTCTTTTAAAATGATATAAAGTTTTCTAAAAAACATTTTTCTTAAAGTGAACGGTTTTTGAGATATCAGCTCTCAAAGTCGTAAAAAGTATGTCCCCCCCCCTCTATTTTTATAACTACGGGGTATAAAATTCTAAAAAAAATAGAGGTGATGCATGCTAATTAACTCTTTCAACGATTCTTGGTTTGATCAAAGTATCTCTTATAGTTTTTGAGATAGGTTGATTTAACTGTAATTTATTATATTTGCTGCTACGGAACCCTTTGTGCGCGAGCCCGACTCGCACTTGGCCGGTTTTTTTGTTTTCTAAATCTCAAGACAAAATTATCAATTCACAACAACTTAGGTAATATTGTATGGAGACTATAATCCATCGAGTTTTATTTTATGGGACCATCAAATAAATTACAGACATAAAATATGATGACTACATGCCTTGAATTAAATTTAACATTTATTTTAATTGTTTGTATCGAATGAGTTCACTCGTAACTCGTATTTTATCTATATAAAAAAGCCTATATAAAAATACTACTCTGGAATAATATTATATCTTTGTGCCATATTTCACTCAGATCAGCCGTTTTTGTATGAAAACGAATAAAACATCATTCATCAACAGTTCAACTCAATACAATTTCATCAAAATCGGTTAATAATTTATTTATTTATTTTATTTATAAAAAGGTACCTAATATTGTAAGGTAAATAATATTGTAATTCCGTCAGACATCTTCAAAATTAACAAAATGACACAAAATAAATAAATTAAAAAAAATTGGTTATACACATGTATCCAAGTCCCAAGAGCGATTGACCTTGACATTCAAAGGAAAACATTTGAAGACGATGATACCAGTTACCGATGGCCCTCTGTTTTATTAGACTATTGTTAATTTGCACACCTAATGACGTGGCCTCATCAATATTCAACATACTAAAAAGTTCTAAATAAAATAGGTATTATTTCGGTCTACTCCTGTTAACTGTGGCTATCTTTAATAATTATAAAACTTGCAAAATAATGGTCAGAACTGCCCATTTAAATGACCAATGGTAAGGCACTAGCTGTCAAATAAAAAAAGAATTATCAAAATCTGTTAAACCCACTCGAAAGTTCTAAGGTACCAAACAAAAAAAAAGAGTCAAATTGAGAACTTCTTCGTTTCAAAATGAATGTTTAACTAGTCACCTGTTGTTCTGAATGTAATCAGTTGATTTAAAATAATACCTTGGGGATGTCATCTTCGAAGCCGCATTGCGACCGTCTCAAGATATCGACAACTCTGCTGTTTTTAGGTGTTTGCAACAACTTGACGAACGGTTCGCAAGCTTTTATGCTGATGCAGGACCCGGAGCCTCCTTCCACTGTGGTACATCTCTCTCCTGTAACCAATCAACCATTTGTTAATAATCTTGTATTTAATTTTAGTTTTTAACCGACTTCAAAAAAAAGGAGGAGGTTATCAATTCGGCCGGTATGTTTTTTTTTTTTTTTTATGTATGTACACCGATTACTCCGTGGTTTCTGAACCGATTTACGTGATTCTTTTTTTGTTCGATGCGGGATGGTGTCGAATTGGTCCCATAAAAATTTTATTCGGATAGGCCCAGTAGTTTTTATTTTATGAGCATTTTTGTCTGTATTTGTAAATGTTGCAAGTGCAAGTTTGAAGTCGGTTGTTTTTAACGCAGTTATTGACTTGTATAACATTCAAATGCTTTGTAAATTAGATTTTTTAAAGAATAGAAAAAAATTAAGCACGGGTTAGGTTACGAACCCGCGTCTTTCGCCTTGCCGGAGCGATGCCCTGAATCTTGTATTTTATATCTTTAGACTGACTGTTAATCCAGAAGATTAAATAATATACTTCTCCGTACCAAATTTAATTAAGACCGGATCAATAATTGTTCATACTTATATTTAAAAGATATGAAAAGGACATGATTTCTAGATAGTATATTTTTCCCTTTATTTATCTTTTATTATTTTTTTCATGATATATGTGTTTAATGCATTTGTCATGCAATGTTAGACACACACGCTCATTAGGACTAATTCTAAGATATACTAATTATCCCCATAACGATGAAAATGTGTGAAATTTTGTGTCAAGTGTAACAAGTAACTAAATAAATATATTTATTAAAGTTTAATTAAAGCATATGAGAGATTTTATGAAATAAAAACATGCATGAAAAGAGAGAGATTGTGGTGCGAAGAAAAGAAGAAAAGCATGAAAGTAATTCTATTGCTGGTTAATATTAGTATAAAAAATAATTTGGAAAATCCAAAAGTGCCACGCCTCATAATTTTTTTTTAATAAATATTTATTAATTATTATTTTTGTTTATTTAATAACAATTAAACCACATCGTTATACTGACGGACGTTGGACATCAGAAACATCATTGTGGAAAGGACCAGAAGGATTGAGGAATGTAGGTAGACCAATCAGACGGTGGTCTGATGACATTGTCGATATAGCTGGGAAGGACTGGGTTTCCTGCGGTATGGACCGGCACAAGTGGAGGAAGATGGAGGAGACCTTCACCCAATGTGGGATCCAACACAACAACTAATATTTATGTAGTAATTGATAATAAATTTCACATCTACTTACTAACACAAATTGTAAAACTGTCAAATTTAAATTAATATGTAATTAATTGTAATATGTAATAAATGTATTATTAACAAAAATTGTAAAAATTGTAAAACTGTTGTGTGGAAATAAAAGGCTTTTTTATTTTATTTTTATTTTATTTATTAAACCACATCGAATCAGACCCTGAAAAATGAAAGGGTTCTATTCCTGAGCATACTCAAGCGTAAGAGAAAAAAAAAGACTCGATTAGTAAAGTATTTCGGTCGCTATCGTGTTAACAAGAAAAAGGATCCGCACATACAGACACACGGACGTCCAAGACAGAACTTTTTTAAACTGTTTTTTAACTAGTTTAAATAACAAAAATGACATCAAAAATATCATGAACGTTAAAAATAGTGTTTTTTCTTAATATGTGTGTGTATGTATTATCTTACAAGTGCAATGTATGATACATAAAGACATTTTAAGTTTGAAAAATCAGATGTTTTGCGCGAAGTGACAGTAGTACCCACCTCAACGCTTCGCTTATGAGGCGTGCAATAAACAAAATTAATTTCTCTAACTCAACCAGTTTGCATTAGTGATACCGCAGATAAACTTTATTTCGTTGAGTGTTGATAATTAGGAGTATTTAATATATAGATACTATTTACATATTGTGTTTTTATTCTTCATGGTTTCAAATTCGTTTACCCATCATGAACTAACAAATCTACCTTTACCTATTAGTATCCACGCGGACATACATAAAAACCAGGCAAATTACGTATGCATCTCAATTCCATCAAGATGCATCGTAAAATTCAGAACACAATGCTTCAACCGTGTGATTATTTCACAGATACATCTGATTGTTTCAAAGAGTATAGTTTATAGGGTAAATCCTATCCAATGTAAACAACATAAAGACAACGCAAGTACACACATAGGACTTAAAAAAATGCGTAGTTTTAACGCGTACATTAAAACTATATGTTATTGCAATACAAGAGTGTTTCTGGGAGAAGTCCAATTGAATTAATAAATGTTTGAGTTTGAGTTTGAATATCTTAAAACTGAGATAGGTAATCTGTGAAAAAAAGCAAGCAGTCGATGAGTCCTAATGCTAGATATATTTGAACAGAAACATAATATAACATCACACAAATAAGAATAAGAGTTTGAGTTATTTAAGTATATATTATTATTACGTAAATACCTACGTATTTAATTAAGGGCATACCATTTAGAATAATCGCTATGAATTTATTAAAATAGATCATAAATCGGAAATTGAAATCAGTAGACCGTAATAGTTCCAGAGTTTAAATTGAAAAGTATACGTATACTTAGGTATTATAAAATCATGCAATTTCGTCCAATATTACTTAGATTTTTTCCTATCTTGTGTAATTACTAGCTGTGCCCTGCAGTTTTACCTGCCTATAGTGCTCCGCACCTGTTGGATAGCCTATAGACTTCCTCGGTAAATGGGCTATGAGCTATCTAACACCGAAATAATTTTTCAAATCCAACCAGTAGTTCCTGAGACTAGCGCGTTCAAACAAACAAACGCTTCAGCTTTATAATATTTCGAGTAAGTATAGATTTCTAATTCGACTCATTTATTTATATAACCTCTTTTTCAACATCATATTTGAAAACTATTTCAAGTAATTTCATTTTCGGTAAAACCAAGTTTATTAGTAAATAATATATTTTGTCGATTCTCAATATTTTACACTCGTGTTTAACTCGTTACTATGTAAATAGCGTTTGACCTGACGTGACCACTGTTTAGCCTTCGAGTATATTTATCGACTCTAACAGTAAGGAAAAATGTGTTTTAGGATGTACATACAATGGTAGGATATAGTAGATTGTAGATAAATTTCGTACTATTGATGATCACATTATTTATTAATATTAAAATATAGATAAATAAACGTGCGTGACATGAAATAGGTAAGTACCTAAGCTTTTAAAAACTTGGTAAGTAACAAATCTACCACATTATGGCAAAAATAATACCATCGCTATGGGCGAAAACAGTTTTAATTTTATAAAATATTTAGTAAATAACATTTCATTCTTATAATCAAAGATGTATTAACAAACTTGTTGTCGTATACGTAGATTATCAACTTTTTATTCAGTAAGATTATCAAATTTTTGTTAGACCCAACAAATCTTGCGCAAATAAGTATTTTCGCAGTATTGGACGTCACAGCTGTGTTTATTCGATGTTAATTTAGAAGTAAACGGTGAGTAGAACCATAAATGGCATACAAGAGTAACTAGGTTAGCCCAGTACTTTAGAACGTACCAAAGCTATGTAACCAACCAATATATTCTGTGGCCTTAGCTTTTTTTTAGCCGGATAAATAAAACCCTATATTCCGATAATAGTCGGTAACTTTAAAATTATAGTCGTTAATATTGTATGACATCATATTTTGCAGTTAACATGACTGTTATTTGTATTTAGCGTTTAATAAATAGTGTTTTATTAATTGAATACCTATCCATTAATGGAAAAAATATCTAAGATACCTACTTAGGTTTACAAGTAGATACGGAAAAAAAATAATTAATACTTAGTATGAAGATTTATCTATATGGTATTCATCACTTTACATATTTATTAATCACCACCATGACCAGAAATTAATAAAAGCTACACCATTGACCATACTCTTAAAATTTGAAAACTACATTTTAATAAATTTATTGAAAAGACTTAAAATAAAATAATTAGTTCCTTGCTATATCACAAATTTGCTTCGTTAAAGTTTTCCATTTTGAAAAAAAACGCAACCTCAAAAGTCTAACCTCGAAATATTAATAAAAACTTTAAATTAAAAAAAAACATGTGTCTTGTCTGGTCATTAACCTCGTGAACATCCTATCATTAAAGCATGCAAAATAAAACTCACGAACATTGAATCAATTCTATAGATGCTAATACTAATGATCCTATCCTATCCTTTCCCATCCTATCCTACTAATATTATAATTGCGAAAGTTTGTGAGGATGGATGTGTGTGTATATTTGTTACCCTTTCACGCAAATACTACTGAAGCGATTTCAATGAAATTTAGCACACATATAGAAGTTAACTTGTATTAACACATAGGATAGGTTTTATCCCGGAAATCTCACGGGAACGGGAACTATGCGGGTTTTTCTTTGAAAACGCGGGGGAAGGCGTGGGTGGAAATCTAGTAGAAAATAAATCAATCATACCTCGCGTAGTCATTTAATTACCATAATCCCTTTATAATTGAGTAATTAAAGAGCAAGTACTTTTATAATAACCGCTATGTACCTACCTTAAAGTATTTTGTACAGAAAAACATGAAGTCGATGTCAAATTCTTGTAAATTTATAAACCCAAAATGCTAGTAACTTTTTAATTGTATTACTCATGTTATAGTTTAAATAAGCCATATTTCTTATTAATAACCAATTCAGTGTTAGAAACGTAATCAACTATGAAATTAATGGAATTAATTCCGTATTAATCAATTAAAATGATACAATGCTTGCAGCACCCAACATGCTATTACCACATTTGTTACAGTTAATTTACTGTTTATTATTAAAAAAATGTATATTTACTGAAGTTGGAAAATCCATTATTCCTGTTTAGCGACGGTGGTACTGGAGTCAAGATAGCTCGAGGTGTACTGCTTATTTCGCCAGCTCTATCACCAAAAGATACCATGTTTACACCACCATTCACAACTCCATCTGGTTTGGCATTTTCATTATTAAATGGTGCTTTTGTATTCCCATCCAATTCTGCTTCAGTAGGTATCGGCGCTTCGCTTGAAGGTATAACAGGCTCTGGTGTATTATCAACTTCAGGTTTGTTCGTATTCAATTCAACTTGTCCATTAGAGTCTGATTCATGATTTCCATTGTTTACTTCC
Organism: Colias eurytheme; assembly: GCF_061535395.1. Taxonomy (NCBI): domain Eukaryota; kingdom Metazoa; phylum Arthropoda; class Insecta; order Lepidoptera; family Pieridae; genus Colias; species Colias eurytheme. The sequence goes on along the minus strand of NC_142999.1, from coordinate 853,287 downwards.
TTAACATTGTTAGATAAGGAGTCTCCAAACGTTGGATTGTTAGAATTCATGCCAGTTATGAAATCTTGAAAACTCAAGCCATTAGAATTGGCATTGTTATTGTTATCTCTTATGGGATTTTCTGCTTGATTCTCTCCATTTGTTTGTATAAAGTTCGGATAATTCTGATTGTTCTGATTGTTCAGGTAATTCTCTGTTGCTCTATCGTTGTCAAAATTAACATAGTCTTGTGGTACTTCGGTGTATTGATTAGGGAATCTAACTCTGTTTGGACGTCTGCGATACGAATCGTCGTATTGATTACTTATATGTCCATTATTGAATGGGTATATATATTCTTGGTTGCTGTTTGGAGTCTCACGTTGTAGATGTAGCAAGGAACTTAATCGTTGGTTGATTCTCCTCGGGGTTGGGAATTGTTGGAAAAACGACTGCTGCTGATGGCGTTCATTGGGGAAGAAACCTATATAAAATAAATTATATTAGAAGAAGTTTTGGAAGAAATTTAGATACGTTAGTCTTGTTATATACAGTGTAAATATAAATCTATTAGTATAATATGATTTATAGTACCTACGTAATGAACTGTCAAGTACATATCTACCTAGAGCGAGCTCAACGATATGTATCATATTATGATTAGAATTAGGAATGTGTTGAGTATTTACACCATCGCATCAGTAAGTACAATTTATCTAGGTACTAGGTATTATGTATATTCGTCTACATTCCGTGACATGAATCTTCAATTTATTCTTAATAATTTAAATAAAAAAATTTCCTTTCATTAATATATATATATATGTATGTAATTTCACGTGAGTAGAATATAAAGAATTTTTATAATAAGTCGTTTAGATTCACAACAAGAAAATAGACGATTTCAATTGTATTATTATAATTATTCTAATTAAAATATAAAGTGTCTCGTGTTCTTCGTCTGATTTTTTATTAAATAACAAAGTACTTAGCATCTGTTTTGATTTAATTCAATATTAAAAATCCCCTTAGCATAAAACCCACTACACGAATGTAAACATTGAGTGACCTTAAACTTTTCTTATAGATAACAGAATTGTGATATGCTTCATAATATAATTATTATTATATATTTTAACATCTTTATGTATCATATTATTATTAATAAACTTGGTTCTAAAGAATGGTTTTGCCCGTAAAAAAAATATGTAAGAGCATTTTGTAGAGCGCGCAAAATATTTTAGACATTTTTTATAAAAGACAGAAAATAACACTTAAAACTTTTATTACAAATTATTTTAAAATATTTACTGGTTTATGCTGTGCAAATCAACTTAACACCAATAAGATACATTACGTCATGTAGCTGCATACAAATAACCTAAATTAACCTTCAATTCATGAAGTTGGACATTGGCAGTTAAATCTTAATCGTAAAAAATATTGAATTGGAAAATTTATCAAATTGAGCAATTCCACTATGTACTTAGACCAAATTTAATGGAATATAGACTTAGAATATAGATTTATTTAATTTTATCTTATTTTACATCTATCTGAACTCTACATTTTAAGTTATTTTATCGAAGTTGTTACATCAATATTTTGAAATGTTTTTCTTAATACCACCTTATTAATTATTAATCATATTTTTACGACTGATGCAAGAATAACAACACAATATTCTAGATGTGAAAAATGATATTTGTAATGATTTTTAAAGATATAAAAAAATCCTTAAATACATATTTCTATAGCACTCTCAACTGTATGTACCTACATATGTATATTATTATACATAAATATAAAATGTTTTATAGGTAGGTGTACATATTATATATTATTTCAATGTCACAATCAAAAAACCCGATTTGGTGCAAAACACACGATGAATGAATAAGTAATGTCCACTTTTAGTCACGGTCGAGTTTATTTCCTGACCAAGTTTTTTTATTACAGATTAGTATTTGTTACGTTCGTGTCGACAATTTGATACCAATTTAAAATGGATAATTCGCCACAGATAATATATATCAGAACGAGAATTCGAAATATTATGAGAAAAAGCTCTAAAACTCTACCTAATTCTAACAAACAAACCAACAAAATTTTTGACGGTAATCTCTAAAGAAAATACTAAACTGTATGTAATTAATATAAGAAACTAAATTAGAATTTAAATTTATTATTTGGAAAAAAATATTAAGTATTATGGATTTAAAATAATAACGCCATTATTAATCTGCCAACCGTACCTAACAATTAACCAATAAATAACATTATAATATGTACTTACGAAATTATGACCACTTTTAAATTTAACCTGTTATTATCTGGCAAGGAATAAATAAATAAATAAATAAATAAATAAATCATTTATTGCATAAAAACATGGTACATACGAAGATATTAAGATGAAAATTAAGGAACATTCATGTTTTTACTATAGTTACATAGCATACAATAATTATTTGGAATTTGTATAAGTATATTAAATAGCTGTGTCCTTTGGTTTTACCCGCATTGCCCGCTCCTATTGGTCATAGTGCAATACATAGCCTTTTATTCCTTTCTCGATAAATGGAATTTCTAACAGTAAAATAATTTTTCAAATTGTACCCATGGTTCCTGAGATTAGCGCGTCCAAGCAAACAAACTCTTTGGCTTTATAATATTAATATAGGTTTAAAGTAAAATATAGAAATGTTTATAGTAAGTACCTAGGAGGATTTTTAACCACATTCGTTACGCGTGCACTGTAAGACTTTGTAAATACATACATAGGTCTAGTATGTATGTATTAACTTCATAATTACCGATAATTACTCCTAATTCATTTATCTGCATGTTACATTCCGATTAGATGTTCGGTACAACAGTATTTACTGTGTTTTGAATGCATGTTAGATTTAGAAACTACATTTTGTACATAACATGTACTCTATTCTAATAATATAATGGTAAAAGATAGCCTTCGCAAATTTTAATATTTATTCTGAGCCTTTGCATGCAATAAAAATATTTATTTTTCTTCGTCTGTTATTTATAAAGAAGATAAATATTTTAAAAGTAGAGCCTAGACTCATAAAATCAGTCCTAGAAAAGCTCATATAATATGCTAATCAAAATAATAAAAACGCAATAAATGAATACGTAATTATGTAAATAAAACGTATCGAAACGACTAATTACTGCCATTGTAAGATAATTCCAATTTAAGGACATAAATGTACCTTGAAGATAGAGTTTAATCGTTTTAAGACTATCTTTACTTGTAACGGAAGTTTAAAGGTAAGGTTTCCGATATTTGATAATATTAAATATGTATGTATATAAAAATTTCTCCTATATGCTCTTATTTCTATTAAATTTTTAAAGTTTTATGTAAATGCGAAAATATACAGATGAATTTATCATGCAATCACGAAATAAACCTGATATTTAGCAAAGAAATTGATTATCACCATAATGATAATAATCTAAAGGTTAATTCAAGACGGATTTTCAACTATTGGTACCTAAATATGGTTTTTAATAAATATATTTTCATCTTTCAACTAAAAGAGCAGAATAAAATGGTTCAGCAATATAAATAATATCAAGCAAATTAATTACTAGCTTTCCGCCCGCGGCTTCGCCCGCTTTGTCTAAAACATAATAAATTATACCTACCTATACTAAAACCTTCCTCTTGAATCACTCTATCTATTAAAAAAACCGCATCAAAATCCGTTGCGTATTTTTAAAGATAGGAGTTAGGACATAGGGGCATAGGGACCGAGAAAGCGACTTTGTTTTATACTATGTAGTGATGAAGATGCGGATAAAATCCAGTCATTAAGATTTTGGACAGGTAAGGCAGAAAAAAGCTTTTTATGACCGGTTTATCCTTTGCTGATTACAATTTTGCTAATTTTATTTTAAATGAATATTAATGTGCCAACAGGTTTCACTAAATCTAATTCTTATTTTGTGTTGTTCAATTCGTTTTAGAGTTGCCACTATTTTTTTTCTACCTTTTTTGCCGATGATGCCAAAAGGATGAAGCTTTTTATTTTTACCTAATTATTATTTTTTAAATTAAAACGTAAATTCTCCTGTATATATATATCCTGTTATCCTGTAAATTCTCCTGTATATCCTGATTATTTGCTTCTAAAATTACTATTATATTCAGTTGACTTTTCATGAAATAAGTTAATATTTCTCTCATATCTCTACATAATTCTACTTCTCTACAACTCTTATTGGACGTTTCATAAATATTTCGAGAGCAATCTAATGTGTGTGTGTCTAATCTAACATGTGTTTATTTTGATAATATATTATTATATGATAGTTAATAAGTTATATGTAATATGATGAATGATGAAATAGAGTCATAAAAAGATAATTATTGTTTAGTTGAAGAAAAATAAGATGTTTAAGCCGCACCACCAAAATGGAAAAACAAAACACTGTCAATATTAATTAAGTATAAATTACGAATTTAGTACCAAAATAATAAAATACAAAACGCACGAAAAACTTAACACACCATAGGTAACTAACTATAAAATCAACTCACCAAACTGACAAAAAACGTATTGAACACAAAAACAAACACAAAAAACGAATAAAATATCGCGCGCCATTCTGACCGGCGCGTACGCACTTCGCGAGACTTGGTAACACTGACGCGAAAATCTTAACTCCTATATCTTGTATGGCCTTTATAAATCCAATACGTCACACGTAAACCCCTTGGAATTTAATGAATTTCCCTAAACTTAGTCACATATGTATCAAAATTGAATAAACAGCATCCGGATTAAAAGTACAGTAGGGCTTCTACTGAAATCATCTATATTAATGAGATACTAAGTTATAGTTCAAGTATCTTCAAGAGGGTTTTGTCAAGCGATATCGCTGCTTCTTTTAATAACAAAAGAAAAGACAAATATTTTATTTTTCAAGAGTAGGTAACTTCATTGTCAAAAGTGGTAAGTCGCAAAAATTGGGATTACAAACAGGAACATTTCAGAATGTTTCTAGACGACAAACACATGTTATTTAGAAATACAAATAATTGTAATATTAAACATATTCTCATATTTTTTTTTTGTCAGACGCATGCTTTTTTTTCAAGTCGGTTAAACATATTCACAGCAAGGCGCATAAAATGTAACACATTCATATAAATCAAGGAACCATTTGAGATGCATCATTTAAGTCAACAATCACATCTACATTTAGCCGTGATATAAGAAACAAGCATTTTGAATACTGATGATCTATATAATATTCCTAAAGCAGGCAAAAGACATCTGAATATATCAAGTTTAGATGGACGATATGCAAGGCTAAGAATGACCTAAGCCGGAAAACATATTCTAAGAAGAGATTTTTGGTTAGTTCTAACGTAAGAGAAGAATGAAAGAAAAAACGTATCAATTTTATTGATAAAGTGCATGTGCCCCTTGCAGATAAGTACACAAATATGTTACAGGGATACCTACTGCGGAACACAAAATAGCGTCGTATATTATGATAATGTCTAAGTTCTAAAAAAATCTAACAAATGTGTTTGTCGAAATTAGGTTGAAAGAACACAATTATACTTTCTAAAATCTTTTTCGTTACTATGAAGGAAAGAGACAGATAAAAAGCACTTACTTGTTTTCAATTGTTGAGATCGTTTTTTCTTCTCTCCTTTGTTCTTGACAACGACTTTAACCCGCCTTTTCACGTTATACATTTGTTTTGGAGCGTAATTGCTTTTGTAGTCCATGCTACCGTTCCCTATATTCCCCTTACGACTAATCCCAAGATGTCCGTCAGATAAAAGCACGCCGGGGTACCCGCTTTGATGTTCGTGACCGTAACCGTAACCGTGGCTAGGATATCCATAAGGATAACCGTAACCATGACCATAGACAGGCGTTTCGTGACCGTAGCTATGGTCGTCATAACAAGAAGGTTTTGTATGATGTAGGAACTTTTTGGTATAGTAACAGTCATGACCAAAAAGGTTTTGGATTAATGCATCGTAGGCTTCGTAGTAATCTGGGGCGTGAGTGGGAGAGGGAGGCTTGTAAATAAAGGGAGTTTTCAGGCATTTGTTATTATTTTGAGCCAGGATTAGTAATACGGGAAACGATTGGATCAGATTGCATATTGTTTTACCGTCTATCGTCATTTTTGTTACTCAGAGACAATATAACTAATGTTAATTCCCTTAATAAGAACAAAGGAAACGTAAACAAAAGAAAATATTGTAAATTTTGTAAAATTAATAGAGGTGCGTTTACTGAATTTTGGACACAAACTATTCTGATTTCCCTTGATCCAAATGTTTGTCGAAATACAAACAGATCGCATCATAGTCATTTAACTAATTGTGATATTATCTGAAACTTTCTAAATTGAAATTGTGTAAAACATTGATGTTATCACACAATTTAAAAAGAGTTGCAAAATCTTTGTAATTATTTTTCCATTCAATGCAATTATTTCTATTTATGAATGAATTTTCCATATGAAAAAAAATTGATGAATGAAATTGATAAGTTAATAATAGATATTTAAGCATTACGTAAATTGCATCATGATTCATAAATATTGCTTAATCTTAAATGTAAATTGATTGGATTTTAGTTGCGTTTGACCCTGCACATGTTATTAGTTACTTTTACCTAGTTATCATTATACGTTAAACTAGTGTAGTACTAAATTATCTGTGGAAAAACTATTACTATTGCCTATTTATATAGGTAGGTACGTTTACAAAAACTTGTCTCTTGTTATCATCATCACTATCACTTAAAAAAGCTTTTTTTAGTCTCGGAGTTTATCGCTCTTTGCCTCTACCTCTACATAATATTAAGTATGTAATGTAAGAACGAATAATATTTATATTATTATCATTGTACTAAGTATAATTCATCTAGAATATTATCGTTCCTTTCTTATATATTGTAAAAAAATCCTATGTTACTGTGTTTTTTTTATATAATTCCTACGAAAAAAGACGTAAATAGGTACTAAAAAATCCGTACGACAGACCTTTTTAATTATTCACCCTTTCCTTTATTACTCATAATGACAAATTATAAATTCTTCTAAAATATCAGTAACTAGTAACGTTAAAATCTACATCCCGTATATTATTTCCCAGAATCGACTCAAGGGCTGTCTTGTGTAATTCCGACACTAGAGACGAAGCATTACGCATCTGACCGTGATCTGCATTCACAAAATCTCAGAGCATTTAATAAGAAGTTATCAATGCCAATGCTTAATTATATGATGCAGATGAGACGAGAATCAGTTTGTGTGTGTGTGTGTGTATGTGTGTGTATTTACTATTTACACATACGTACTATATACGTCACTTGGAAGACCTCACAGAGGTCATATATTAGATAATCTGGCTCATTTAGAATAGGCTATTTTTAATGCATTTTGTTATAATTCTAGAAGTTTATATTTTACCTAACTACCTACGTTTTACTTTTGTGGTCGATGCTTCCTTGACCTAATAATTATTGAATTCTTACTAGGTATACTATAGACTTAACTTCCATTATAAAATAATTAAAACAGGAAAGGTTAAAAAATTAACATTAATTAACCTTTGTAACAACAAACAGGATAATTTCATCATTAATTATTTAAATAAATTGCAAACCACATATCAGATTTCTCAGCGATTTATGTCGCAAGCTTGTAATTACAAAGGTAGGTAGGTAATAATTATTATGTTCTTAATTTATAGGAAATGACTAGAAGCACTAACTTCCGCTTAGTGAAACGTTATTTGATTTGGACTTAGTTAAGATCTGATAAATGACTAAAGAATCTATACTAATCTATACCACAGAATAATAACTAGTAGTAGCTATCTAGGGAATAAACCTATACTTAATATTATAAGGCTGAAAAGTTTGTTTGTTTGAACGCGCAAATCTCAGGAACTGGTCCGATTTGAAAAAAATTTTCGGTGTTAGATAGCCCATTTATAGAGGAAGGCTCTACATGCTATATATCATTACGCTAAGTCCAACAGGAGCGGAGCCACGGAGGTGAAACCGCGAAGCGCAGTAGCGCTTAGTATTAAATACGAGTAACTAGAGTGTAGAGAGTGGACAGTGGTCTATACTACTCGACTTCACGCTAAAAGTTAAAACAATTGAACAGATTTCAATTTAAACAGTAGAGAAGCATCTTGACTCTTTTTCAAGAACAATAGTAATGAATAAGGTAGAAGATGAAGTACTGAAATACCCGTCGTAAAACTAGTGTCCTAACCATTGTCTTATTGCTAAATAAATCTTAATCACTAACGGAAGTTGTACACCAGGACATACATCACTTACACATGTCAATGTGCTAATTTAGTTCTACAGATCGTAATTCAAGGTAATAATTTCTACTACTTGTTAGTTCCTATTGAGTCATTAATAATGTTGAGGTCGGATTGTGTAATGTATTAAGTAGATCAATATTTATTCATTGGTGTATAAACATTGGTAATTACATGTATGGGCGTTTAATAGCTTAATTGTGAAGAACATGGGTATTTAACTATAGTATTTAATATTAGTAATACATATTTTGCAATTTATTTCTGCTTTTTTCTAGAGAAGTTTGAGATCTTTCTTTGTACCGTTTATTGGTAAAATGACATATAATTTAAATGTTCTTCATATTTTAATAAATTGAAATCACCTATCCTACTGATTAACTTGCATGTAGCAAAAAAACTTTTATACCTTCTTGAATAGTTGATTAATAAACGCGTAGTATCCAATGTAGTATTGTGACACTGAAGGTATGAAGGTAAATTTGTTTTATTAAGTGACTGTGCCTAGGAGCATTATTCATCTCTAAACTTCTGTGCTGCAGCGTCTTTCCAAACTATACAAGGCCAGTACGCAACCATAGGAAACTAATCACGTATAGTTTGGAAATAACTTTTTTACAAAGTTCTTCCAATCTATACAACAGCAGTACGCAAATACTCGCGTATACTTTGTAGTGAAGTAAGTAAGAATAGCGCTCCAAAATATACAGCGCCAGTACGCATGCGGAATAATCGTGTATGTTTCGGAGTAAGCGCGGCGTCTTTCCATTTCTTGCGTTTATATTATTGTATTGCTGTTTTGAAATCTATTATTAAAATGCATGTGTATTGTGTATATAACGTTGCGTACTGATCGTACATTTTTTGGATCGAGGATGCTTGTATCTTCGTTCCCGACTATACTGCACGACTTACAATTGATAATAGTGCTAAAATGTAAGAGTCTAATAATTCCAGAAGAAGATGGTTGAGAACCGACGGAGCCCCGCTTCGCGGGGCTCCTATTTTTGTGTAGTTAAAAAAAAACACGAACCTAACCTAACCCATAGGTAACCCTTATATCTGTTACCTATTTATTTTTCTAAGCTTACCTAATAATATTTTTATTCCATATTTTACCGAATCAACAAGAATAAAAGTAGATAAAAGTCTTTGATTGCCTATATATTTATTATTTCGCTCAAGCGTAAGTGGTGTAGTAGCTATATTTAATTATACATATTTTGCGTACTGATCGTGTATAGTTTGGAACGAAGAAGCAAGCATCCGCGTTACAAAGTATACACGATCAGTACGCAAAATACGTGTATATATTGTAATAACAAACTTAAAAACAGCATTACAAAGTATACACGAGCAGTTTCCTATGGTTGCGTTCTGGCTATGTATAGTTTGGAAATACGCTGTGCTGCAGGTTCTGTTTTTCCATATTACTATTTAATTGAGAATGGATCTGATTTTAGAATCATTTACCGAAGTTTTTTTTAGGCAGACGTTGGACCACAATCCCACCTGATGGGAAGCGGCGATGTGGTCTACTTGGATGCACGTCTGCCTAGAAGAAACCTGTTCAGGTTCACCCTCGCTTTGAAAAGTTCCAGATTGTATTGTGCAGGAAATATGGAGCTAGGGAGAGAGTTCCATTCCATAGCCGTTTTTAAGTTCAGTTCAGGAATCTAAATAAAGCTATAAATTATTAAAGAATAGAAAAAATCGATCGGGATTCAAACCCGCGACTTTCGCCTTATTGCTTCTATAAGTAAGGTAGGTACCTAAGTATTTTTAAATTTTAAGTCACAGTAATAATATGTATAATTCTCTCCTTAATTAAGTTATCTTGGGAAATGAAATAAAACAAAAACATTAAAAATACTATACATATTTTATTTCCTTATGATTAGGTACTTACAATAATATAACTTAAGTTTATGACTAAAAGGCATACTATGGCTTTCTTAATATTAATTATCGTATTTACAATTTAATTGATTATTTACATTTCAAATATTATATGCAGATGTAGGTTAACATTATAATGTTATGTACCGAGAAATAAAAAATATTATAACTTCTGACGAATTTGATTACATTGTATCATAGACCTTAATGAAAAGGTCTTTAGATGGATTTTGTTTCTTTATTAATAAATATATAAATGCTATGTTTATATAATGTAATATCAACATAATTAAGTCGCATATTAGCTGTAGAAAATAAGAAGAGCCAACAGATAGTTACTTTCTGTTTATAAATACGAATACTAAATTACTAAGGAGCATCATGTATTACGGTCGTGGACGATTTCTAAGAGTACCCGCGGCCCCGGCTAACTGCGCGGCTCGACGGAACACAGTGGGGTTTTAGTCGGTAAGAATCCGACATAACCCTTGGCTCCATCCCCGGGGGCCGTGGGTATCTTTGGAAGATTTCCCCACTATAAAAAAAAAAAAAAAAAAAAAAAATCATGTATTACATTTTTTATTTTTAAGTAATTGAATAATCTTGTCTATCACTCGGTACATAGCAAAATTGTTTTATACATATTATGATACAGAAATAAATAATATATTGGGAATAATAATAGTTAGAAAAAAAAGATAAGTAATACTTATAAAAATTTCAAGAGATTGATCAATTACTATCAAAACGAATTGATAATAATTTTATCAATCCTTATTAGTATCTATATAAATTATTAATAACATTTTTAATACTTTCAAATCGATATTTTTATTGATAAAGTGAATGATTGTAATCGTTTGGGTTATGAATGAAAATTCATCTAAAACAATTTTTTTCATAACAATTAAGTAACTACGGATGATTTATTTTTTCGAAAAATCTACTTCTAAATTTGGATTTCATTTTGATATAATATTATGTAATTTATATGTATGTATCGGCTTATCTGTTATAGTTTTTAAACAAATCGTTTAAAAGCTGTAGCATATAAACTTTTTAAAAAAATGAATAAAAAAAGTTTACCTTCTTCATATTCAATCTATCTAAAAATTGATTCGTCAAAGAATTCGTATCAATTCGGCCTGTCGGTCAATTAGGAATTTTTGGTTCTTTGTCGGCTTACAATTGAAGAGTTCGTTTAAAAACGTGTCGGTCAATTAACGATAATTATAGATTGAATACAAAAAACGGACAAAAATCAAAATAGAGAAAAAATAAGTTCTTGTATTGATGAATCCTGCTTAAAAACATTGTTCTAACATTTTTCCTTGAACATCAAATTTATTATCGCAGATAATTTCAATTACCTACTGGGAAAATAATATTTCTCAGAAAATGTTAAAATTCATGAACTTGTACGTGAACTTAATTCATGATGACCGTAATAAATAAATCACACCAATGCAGTAATACTTTTTAATGCAATTATTATATTGGCATTATTCTTGTGTGTATAGTTTTTTTAAGTTTACAAATTATTGTATGTAAATCATAAATACATAGTTTGAAATGTTAAGATATATGGGGGTTAAATACAATGTATTCCAATAATAATAATATTGAAATTGAATGAAAAGGATCATCATAGCCATAAGTGCAAAATCGTCATTTTGTAATTATCCTCAGGCACTTTACTTATTTTATTTTAGGTATGTAACCTACCTATTTTATTTCACTTTGATTTTGACTTCGATTTGAACTTTGTATCTAGAATTTTGTATTGTAAGTGTTTTAAAAATCAATTTGCCTTGGAAATTTATTTTCCCCCACTTTTACTTGGTATTTTACTTTACTACCTGGATCTTTTGGATCTTTTCCTCAGTATTTACTGTGTTTGTCGATATTTACGCGTATCTTTGTCCCACTTGACTTTAATTTTAACATCTATTTCAACTTTAACACGCTAAAACTTGAAGTAGATGTTAAAATTAAAGTCAACTTCAACTTTGACTTCCACTTTAACTTTAATATTGATTTTTTCTGTAACTTTATTTACTTCAACTTGAACTTTGACCACAAGTACATCAATAAGGTTCCAAGTGAAACACAAACAATCAATTGGAGTGGTTCCTAGCGGGGTGCGGCGCCAGCGGCTGCAGCGCGGGGTTGGCGACGGCGATGATGCTGTCCCCCCGCGCCGCCACCACCTGCGGGCGGGACTCCTCGCCCTCCTGCACATATAATATATTAAATAATTTGGAAAATCCAAAAGTGCACGCCTCATAATTTTTTTTTAATAAATATTTATTAATTATTATTTTTGTTTATTTAATAACAATTAAACCACATCGAATCAGACCCTGAAAAATGAAAGGGTTCTATTCCTGAGCATACTCAAGCGTAAGAGAAAAAAAAAGACTCGATTAGTAAAGTATTTCGGTCGCTATCGTGTTAACAAGAAAAAGGATCCGCACATACAGACACACGGACGTCCAAGACAGAACTTTTTAAACTGTTTTTTAACTAGTTTAAATAACAAAAATGACATCAAAAATATCATGAACGTTAAAAATAGTGTTTTTTTCTTAATATCTGTGTGTATGTATTATCTTACAAGTGCAATGTATGATACATAAAGACATTTTAAGTTTGAAAAATCAGATGTTTTGCGCGAAGTGACAGTAGTACCCACCTCAACGCTTCGCTTATGAGGCGTGCAATAAATATCTTTGTGTAATGTGTGTAGGTACAGGAGTCGACAGTTGAAGTGGATGCCTCATTCCATCATCATTTTACAGTACTCGTCATGTAAAAAGAACGCTAGATGAAAGTGATGGGGTGTGTTTTGGCACGTATCGAGTTTAGCACGAAAGTTATTTGCTGCTTATTATATTTTTGAAATAGGCTCTCGAGTCGTGGTTTCGCAACTACATATTTGTTATTCTTATACCACCTCATAACACCAAATCACTACATAGTATAAAACAAAGTCGCTTTCCCTGTCCCTATGTCCCTATGTCCCTATGTCCCTTTGTACGCTTAAATCTTTGAAACTACGCAACGGATTTTGATGCGGTTTTTTTTAATAGATAGAGTGATTCAAGAGGAAGGTTTATATGTATAATAAGATCCATTAAGTAGTGGAGAAGTACTGTTATTTTTGAGGTTTCTAATGTGATGTCGTAAAAAATTACATTTATTCCGCTTACATTGCAAACGCAGGCTGAACCCTACGAGTTTTATCAAAATAATGTACTAAGTATTATACACATTGAAAAGGTCTACAGAAAAGTCCGCGATGGTATAATATGTCTATCTCTTATGGATAACCCACAATAACTTTTTTTTGTCATTTACTTTTTACGACAAATAATGGCTAATTTTCGAAGCGATTTTAACCAATACAGCATTAATCCTTAACCAAATAAATACCATGGATACATTGTTCATTTAATATAGATCTATATGGCCCTTTACACCGTATGATTTAAGTGAATATTTTCGAAGATATTACAGATTTAAAAATTGCAGGACGTAGCGTTTGCGGCCGCCCGGCTATGTATTTTATACCCGTGCGATGCCGGACTGCCGGAGGCCGGAGCGGGCCGCTATATTTTTATACCTATACAACGTTCACAATTTTTCTGTAGTGTATTTAGTATCAGCATTGCACCCGTGCGAAGCCGGGGCGGGTCGCTAGTAGACCAATAAATCGCCAATGCGCAGCTTAACCGTCAGCGTTCTTTTTACATGACGCGACCTATATTATATAGCGTTGAAATATTATAAAACCTAAAGGTAGGTTTACTTTTACAAAATTATTAGAAGCTGAATACATACAACTACATATCTTCTTATATATAAAAATGAATCGCAAAATGTGTTGGTAAGCGCATAACTCGAGAACGGCTGAACCGATTTCGATAATTCTTTTTTTATTATATTCCTTGAAGTACGAGGATGGTTTTTATGTAGAGAAAACGTAAATATGTACCACGGGCGAAGCCGGGGCGGACCACTAGTTTTTAATAATTATTTGTCATATGAAGTTTCTCTACTTTTAAGCTATTTAAGTGGATAACGTAAGTCTGTATTATATTAGCAAACGTAAATAAAATCAATCAACAAAAAAGTGTTTCGATTTATCATATTTATTAAATTTATAAATGAAATCATACCGGTGGTGGAGTACTGGTACTGGAATACGAACACCTGGAGTCTGCGTCGTCGCTCTCCGTCTTCATGCCCCACCAGCTGAAACATTTATTGTGAGAAAATTATAACATATTATATTATGACACAAAAAAAGGAAATAATTTCTAATTAAACAGAGTTCAAACAAAACATCTGCATGAAATTCAACCATCGTTTGTGCTAAAACAATTTTTATGAAACTCAGCCTACAAATACACATTGCTTTTAAAAAATATATTAAAAATCAATAAATTCTAAACATACTAAATATTGATCTGTTATATTATGTAAGCTCGAATTATATGAGTCTTCAACAAGAATAATAAAAAATCTTCTTTTATTATTTACCCGTGGTTTGATGCGTTTCGCGCTGCGTCAGGACTGGCTCGGACACCTTCCTCCCCTTCCTGTAAAAAATTTTGTTTGAAATTCAAATTATAATGTAAGTTTTTCAGTATGTTTCTGACATATATATATATATATTATCACTTTTATTATCAAAATATCTCTTTTGGAATAAGTCAATTCACAATTTTAAAGGCAAACATTGACTGAAAATTTTATCGAAAATGTAGATACCATTACTATAATATAACAAAATAATTGTATTTCTTGCATACAGAGAAATTTGTGTCTGTTTGTAAGAATTGACAACATTTCATTTTTTATAAGGCCATGAAAGAAAAAAACCGTTTCTTTATTTTGCTCTTGCGATTACAGAAAAAAAATTATTTCATTTTTTAATCGCATATTTTAAGAGAAATTAAATAAAAACGATAAATGTGATGATGACGTCATACATACGGAGGAATAAAAATGCGCCTTAGCCTAATTTAAAAAAGCTAAAAAAAAAACTATCACTGACATTTACAGGGTATGGCATGTGTCAAATTTCATATTAATGCTCGGAGCAATTATCAAGCCTGGAGAAGTAACAATTAATTGAACAATAAAGCACTAGTTTGGCCTTTTTGGCTTATGGCAAAATGTCATGCGAAAAAAGAGGACAGATATATGTCAGTTCGACAGTTTGAAATGACATGTAGCCATTTCAATTTGTTTTAGTGACCAGTCTGGTCACTAACGCATGGTGATTTTAATTATTGTTTTCCAAGTGAAAAACGTGTTTTCTAGTTTCTTATGTTATTTTCTGAAAAGATAATTTACTAAAGATTACATGGCTTGTGTTGTTCACGGCTGTAAAAGCCGTAGTAGTACTGGGAAATCGGATGAAGATTGGAATTTGTCTTTTCACAGGTTAGTGTTTTGATCAATTTTTTTGTTAATAGTATTATAAATAAGTTAATTTACGTTATTTTCATAATCATCTATGTTTTATCTAACCATAATCATTGAAATGAAATCATAATCAGCTTAGTTTTTAGAAAAAATGCAAAATATAACTTCCATAGTGTTGTGCAATTATCGATACTTGAGTAGGTACGAAGTACTTCATTGATAATGACTGCTTTAGGTTAGGAGAAAAAAAAAAGTATTTAAGTATGGATTTTATTGTTATTTGCAGGTTTCTGGCTTGAGAAAAATTACGGAAAAATTAAAAGATGTTTGGGTTAAAGCTATAGCACAGGGAAAATTGGAAGCCTTCAAAACATTCTCAGCCTTGTTCAAATCATTTCGAATCAGACGGGAAGAAAAGTAAAGTGCTTTGCAGAGATGCTGTGCCACAAGTTTAAGGTGGCATCTATTTTAAATAATAAATATTGTAATTTGTTAATTAAGTATCGAAATAAAATGTTGTAAAAAATTTTTAAATTTTATTTGTTTTATTTAAAGCAATTTATTTTAAACTTTTACCAATTTTTTCCTGTGGGAATGAGTTATTTTCCCGCGGTAAATTGTAGCCTATATGTTATTCTGATGTTTAATCTATAATATGTATAATTGTAAAGTTTCATAAAAACTCATTCAGAAGTCAGATTCGCGCACGAAGGGTTCCGTATAATTCTATGAATGAATCTATGAAAACAGGAAAAAATACGTACCTTTTTACGAAACCATAAAAAACAACCTAAACCGAAATACCTAATAATATTTTTTTATAAATACCACTACTATACAATGCAAGGCAGTCAATACGCATCGTAAATGAATAATTCCAAATTAAACGAATCTTAAAATTTGGAATTACCTATCCATAATTCAAAATTAAAAGAATCTTAAATTATCTTCAAGCAATTTTATAACTTAATTTTTTTATTTATCGATATTTTAGTATTCGATAAAGTGGCAAGCACTACCTTTTTAGAACAAAAAGTGGCTACATGTGGATTTGAATGCCAAGCCGATAACAGTGTGTTATCTCTTTCTATCGCACTAATTAGAGTATTGAATAAAAGAGAGTCACTATATAAGAAACGTTCAATTGATTGTTACTTCTCTAGGCTTGTTAATTGCTCCGAGTATTAATGTCATTTTTGTGAATTATTCATGTAAACAAACTTTTAAATCGTGTTATTGTGTTTTGGTTTTCTAATTTAATCTCATTAGCGTGATTTTTGTTTGATTGGAGTTGGACCAATTCATTTATATTATACAAATAGTGCCTATAGTGTTCATAATTTTCTTGAAATAAAAGACTGTGTTTACTTACTAAAAGTTGTATTTATTTAACACTTTCCAACGTTTTTGGGATAGTATATTTGTTTCCTAGAAATTTTCAATACCCCTTAACAAATCCTGCATAAAGTCATCATCATCAGTACCTACTTGTGAATAAGTTTCTTTTGTTTAAAATTTGGATCAGCAAATAATAAATAACAATATTTACAAAGCTTGACGAATCAAAGTGACAAATGTGCCAAAATGTCAACTGCCAAGATTTTTTTTTAATTTAAACTAGGTATGTGGCAAAGGAAAAAATGCATTCCTCCGTATGTATGACATCATTTGGCGCTTACGACATTTTAGAATGAGATGATTTTAAAACTCAAAAAGATGAATGAAAACTTCCATATTTAGAAAAAGCAAAAAATACATGTATCATAATTTTTGATCTAGTTTTCATTAAAATAAAAAAATAAGTAGCTTAAAATTTTGAAATGTTGTCAATTACAGGCATTTCGGTATATTAAATAAAATCTTCTTATATATAAAAATGAATCGCAAAATGTGTTGGTAAGCGCATAACTCGAGAACGGCTGAATCGATTTCGATAATTCTTTTTTTATTATATTCCTTGAAGTACGAGGATGGTTTTTATGTAGAGAAAACGTAAATATGTACCACGGGCGAAGCCGGGGCGGACCGCTAGTTATAAATATAATGATCATGCAAGAAAATTATAAATAAAGTGCAACTCTACTTACCGCAGCTGAAATACCAATACCGGTTAGTTGGAAAGTAAAATATTGCATAAGAATTTAAGAAAGCGTTTTATAAAGTGTCACATGCCTTACCGCGTGTTATCAATAAAATATATGATTTAATTGATTATAAATTGTATAAAAAGGCAATGTACATTAATTTGTTAATATATGCTGATATGAAATTAAGTCATATAAGAAGTTATGTTCAGTCTTGCATTTGGCGTTCCACAAGGAGCAGTTCTTGAACCAGTAAATTAAATTAAATATATCAAAAGGGGCAACTGTAATTGGACTGTATATTATATTATGATCACCTACAGTTGATATATTAAAGTTATTTACTTGTAATTTTTTATCAAATTGATGTATCAACATTTAATCATGTCCAATTAGAATATAATCGAATTATATGATATTTGATGATATTTTTTGACTAATACATAATATTATAAGTTTTAAATACTGTGTTAATGTTAGTTATAACTAAATCTAAAAGCTCTATAAAATTCCACCAGTATTAATAGGAATCTAGTAGGAAGGAAGTTCTAATAAGACGGGTTAGTTCCAATAGACGAGCCACTAAGAACTGGAAGCTCTAGTCAGATACAGCGGTGAGGTCTACATGTGTGGTGACCTGTCGCGGTCGTTTTGTGGGCGTCTCGTCCTCGTCACGGTCGTCGGAGGGAGTGGGGGGTAACCTGGAAGACAATTATTTTTGTGTTAAAAATATGATGATATACCTAGTGAGAAATTGATATAATGAATTTTTATTGCACGTTCATCACTAGCAAGTGAAAAATAAATACATAAAGAATAAAAAAGTTCATCCGTATGATATCTATACCTATTCAGTCTTTGACATATTAAACCACTCCTAAAACAATAATATTATAAGTTACCTATTTACCACAATTTTTGCGTTTTTTACTTTGCCTGCATTTTACAATGCATTCAGAATATTACTTAGCTGTTAATCTACTCTTTACGCAGAGGCATCGCATAATCGTATAATAACTCTGAAAGCATTTTCATGACAAAACAGACACAAATTTTTGTACCATATAAATACTTACCCGTGTTTAGAGTAATGCAGGCCAGCTCGCCTCACGAGCTGCCTCGCGAGCGGGAACAGCTCGTCGCGCCGCGTGAGCAGCGCGGGCACGCAGCGGCACATCTGCGCTGCTGCTTCGTTTACCATCACCTGTTTATATACATTTAGTTGTTTTTACTTTGCTATTCTGTAGCTTTCTATTTTACTTTAACCCATTGACCACCGAGCGGCCCGATCGGGCCGAGACACAATAGATTTTCTATTGTGTCTGTGATCCGAGGACTGACGGATTAATTAATCTACACTAATATTATAAAGCTGAAGAGTTTATTTATTTGAACGCGCTAATCTCGAGAACTTATACTGGTCAGATTTGAAAAATTCGTTCGTTATTAGATAGCCCATTTATCGAGGAAGGCAGGCTATATAACATCTCGCTAAGACAAACAGGAGCGGAGCGTTGCGGGTAAAACCGCGGACCACAACTAGTATCGTATGTACGCCATACATTTATGCCTGCGGTCGCCTGACATGTGTTGAGACGTTCATGTGAACCGTACGTTCTGACATTCGAAATAATTGATTTTCGATCTTGCTTACAGGTTCAAAAAACAGTACAGGTCAACTCGTACGATGTACCTGTACAGGTGGACCTGTCAGGTGTTTATAATAAGCTTATAAATTAAACAGATTCGTTTTCACTTTTACTGGATTATTTTCTTTTCGAAGTACATAGGAATATATCAGCAGCTGCTTGCAGATACACTGCAGCTGCTGTAGCTGCTGTGTATCTAATAGGCACGAAATTATTATCTTTCCTTTCATGTATTTAATATTAAGGTTCATTGAAGCCACTCGCTGGTTATGGCACTGATAAAATGTTAAAAAGTTTTTCAGAGAAATTTCCATATTATTTATCATTTAACAGATGAAGATAAAAAATGATAAAACATTATATCCTACAACTGCGAAACTTAGTAGGTACTTATATAAAACGAAAGACGCTAAATCCAAGCCTCATGAAGTTACAACAAAGGGATTTATTTATATTTTATTATCTCACTGTGAAATACAAGATTAAGATTAAATCGGACAATAGTAATTGCTTATTTTATTACATAAATTGGAGCAATTAATGTCCACCTGCCGACGATATAATTAGATCACTTTTAGATATAGCGGAATTTCGCTTCAATCTGTAAATTGTCTTCAAATTGTTTAATTGCATATAAATTTATTTTCTTAGAAGATTTTATGAATATTTATGAGCATTTATATAATTTGATTTTATTCTTAATTTTATAATTCTAACAGTGTTACAAGAAAATAATAGAATTGTAACTCAAGCACGGGCAAACAATTGTTGTAATAGTTTTTTTCGTTGCACTCAATTGGACCAAAGTAATGAAGAATGCGCGATAACGAGTCTACTACGCCAATAAACTAATTAACGCATTCCTTCAAAACTATGTGTCACATGATGGTCACATGCATTACGTACGTAAGTACATATTCTACACGATTTGTAAATATAAAGTGCATCAGATTATCTTTTCATATATTTCCCTGTACCAAAATAACATTTTACCAAAGTTTTATCTTGATACGTGTAGTGAAACGGACGTGACACTCATTGTAATAATATAGTAAGATTGAATTTCAATCAGAAAGAGATTCTAATCTTATTTAATAATCACCTCATGTAATGTCAACGGTTTTTCCGGCTTCCTCTTACAATCGAACCGGCCGTAGATAGCCGCGTATTTCCTTATTTCTTCCATCCTCCTCGGATCTGACTCTGGCATCATCATCACTAGCTCCAAGTCTTTACACATCTTCTTCTTTGTATTTTGCGGCTTCGGTTCCAACTGTGGTAGATGCTTGCTTAACTTCTCTGCTGCAGCCGCTAACTTCTGCACATGAACGTCTAAAAGTACTGGAGTTAAAAGAGGGGATACAGAACTAGGACTAGATCCTGATGACGCAGGTGGTACAGATTGTGGTGAAAAAGATCTAGTGGGAGGTACGGGAGTGGTAGCGTTTGCAGCGGGAGAGGAAGGTAGAACTATTTTGGTGAACGTTGTAGTTTGGTGGACGGGACTCGCATTCGCAGCAGACGCAGTCGAACCACAACTGTTTTCTGGCGCACCTGGTGAGGGACTGTACATAGGTCGATTGTTATCTGGAGACGCTACAGTACGAGGTAGGTTGGGGATTGTAGGCATATTGAGAAGTCTTTGGTTGCATTGGATGAAGGGGTTTTCGGTGGGACAGATATTTGGGACGATTGGTATTTGGAAGAGGGCAGGGTTGTTGACCCATTCTTGCAGCGCTTTTTGCAGGCGTCTAACGTGAAGCGGCTTTGATGCCATGCCGACTAGTGCCATTATTTCTAGGAATTCTTCTTCGCCAGCGTCGCATAGCTGTTGGACATCATCGCCACCTAAAAATATATTTAATTTATTTAATTTCAGATAAAATTCACGTTTTTTATTTTCACCCATATTGATTTTGTGTTGAAAACTAATAAATATACATATTCGTATTACAAATTCATAAGTAAACTGTTACAATTTTTTTTAATGTATTACCTATTAATTATATTCAACATAACTAAGATTACCCAATACATAAAACGTTTTTAAAAGTATCCAATTCTGTACATAACTGTCGACAATTGGAAAAAGTTCTTCGACATCAAAATGACATCAAACTAAATTAATAAATATACAGTATTCTTATACATAACAGTATCTTGCTACGTCATGGGAACATGACTTTAATTATAATATGACTTTGTTTTATAACATGACTTTGTTTTATACTACATAGTATAAAACAAAGTCGATTTCCCTGTCCCTATGTCCTTATGTCCCTATGTCCCTTTGTACGCTTAAATCTTTGAAACTACGCAACGGATTTTGATGCGGTTTTTTTTAATAGATAGAGTGATTCAAGAGGAAGGTTTATATGTATAATAACATCCATTAAATAGTGGAGAAGTACTGTTATTTTTGAGGTTTCTAAAGTGATGTCGTAAAAAATTACATTTTTTCCGCTTACATTGCAAACGCAGGCTGAACCCTACGAGTTTTATCAAAATAATGTACTAAGTATTATACACATTGAAAAGGTCTATAGAAAAGTCCGCGATGGTATATGTCTATCTCTTATGGATAACCCACAATAACATTTTTTTGTCATTTACTTTTTACGAAAAATAATGGCTAATTTTCGATGCGATTTTAACCAATACAGCATTAATCCTTAACCAATTAAATACCTTGAAACATTGTTCGTTTAATATAGATCTATATGGCCCTTTACACCGTATGATTTAAGTGAATATTTTCGAAGATATTACAGATTTAAAAATTGCGGGACGTAGCGTTTGCGGCGGTACCGGCCGGCCGCCAGGCTATCTATACGAAGTCGGAGCGGGCCGCTGTTTTTATATACCTACAACGTTCACAGTTTTTCTGTAGTGTATTTAGTATCAGCATTGCACCCGTGCGAAGCCGGGGCGGGTCGCTAGTTAATTATAAAACGCTTCCTACAAATATTTCATAGTAACATTATCCTCTATCTTAGAACACTTTTTTAATCTCCTTAACGACATTAATATGCAAAGCGTGTGTCGGTGCAAGTTCGTTTCGTACCCATTGTCATGATTACATTATTTCGTTTGATTATGCAAATATATTGTGACCATCTTTCGAGAGAAAAAAAAACAAAAGAGCCAAGACCGCCGGCCGAACCCTTGCTTAACTTTTTTTTCTAAGATAATTGCCAGCATTATAGAGAAAACGTAAAAAACGAATTTGCATGAGTTGCCAGTGCAGTTTTTTCGCTTATGGAAATAAATTTTTTGATTTCTTTCTCCGAAGATGATGGGAAGCGATTTTTTTCGGTGTTCCTACGATGTTTGAGTTTTTGTTTTTATAGCTTTGCGAATGAAGAAAGCGGTGTCTGATTCGTTTTCAAGAACTAGTTAGCAGAAATATAAAAATATTTTATTCTTTTTCTTGTTAAGGTTCTCGTTATAGTAGATTAGAATGAAAATAATGCGACCTAAGTTATAGGGATGTGTTAAATCTAGTAAGCTGAAAATTATAATTTTTAAAATTATTAATTGCAATCTACTATATAATTAGGATAATAATGAATCATTTTTATTTACTTATTATAAATAATCAAAGTGTATATCATACTGATTATTTTTATACCGTGTAAAGCAGAGGATTATGAAAATTTTATGTATAACTAGCTATGTAGGTACCGCGGTTTCACTCGCGGATCTAACCACGGGAAAAAGATAGTATTTCTATAACTTTACAACTAAATTATTTAGTTGTTACTGTTCCTATATTTGTATTCGTGCTATCACTATCTACTTAATAAAAAAATAGATATAAATTGTTATAAAGCTACAAAGCGGGCGAAGTCGCGCGCTGACAGCTTATAGTATCTGCACACGCTGCCGCGTGTCTAGATAGTATTTTTATTGTATTTATACTGTTATCAAGTATTTTTTATGCAATTTTAATAGTTATATTGTAATATTTACCCATTTCTAGCAAAGTATCGTAGTAAGCAAGCAGACTGGCGCGTTGCATGACTCTATATAGTTGTAACTCGGCTTCGTTTGACGGCGCTGATGTGACTACCACTGAAAATAGAAAAAAAATACAATAAAATGTGTTATTGACTAACAAAAAAATATCTGTTTAAGTAATAAGAAACAATTTGCAAAATTATCTGGGAGATTGGGTAGAGTAGGGTATGTTCTCGAGGTTTACAAATCAAGGGCATTCAAAAGCATTTTTTGTATTGTCCTCTTGCCTTCTTTAATTTTGGTTTTATGGCACAATTATTGGTGAAAAAAAGGTTCCATGATAATATAGTATATGCCTAAAGATGCCTAACTAGTGCCTCTTAGTAGTCGATTTATTTTATATATGTACGAAACGAAAAACTATAACGAAAATTACAGTTAACGAACAATAATACTTAACTGTATTTTTATAAATAAAATATAAATCAAATTATAACATTAATACATAAATTGCCCAATCATACAAATTCAAACATTTCATTTAAAAAATGACAGCCATATTAAAATCGATTCAAAATCGTTCAAAACAAACCCAGACGTTGTGCGTGCAAAGAATAATTTTCGTTCTGCCTCAAATCGCGTGCGGACAAAAAAAACACCCCTTTTATTATCAACCCTCGCATTACCGAAAAGAATCGTTTCAACCGTTACGATACGAAAAAATGAATAAGAATACATAAGATCCCTTTTGTTAAAACTGGTTGCGTTCCCGCCAATGCGACGGAAAAATATCGATCATAGAGAAGACATAAAAAATGTTGCCACCCCAAAAACTAACCCTCGCACACTATTGGTTTTTGTGGATAGAAAAAATGTGGGGTGTGACGCTGTACCCTGGCAGGTATATACAATTAAAAAATAATAAATAGTTTTTATAGATATGTATCTAGTATTGATCCGTTACATGTTTTTTGCGGTACGTCATCATTATGTACCTACATAGAAGATATTGTAGAATTTATATCAATAGATATATATAATTTTAATATGTTTGTCAGTGCGTACATAGATATTAATTAAACATACATATTTACTTCATTATTGTTTAACTATATTTTTTGTATTATGCACAATACCACGCGAACGCGATACTTCCATTTATTAACTTATTTTTATTAAAAGTTTCTTACAAAATTCTTCTAAGTATTCATGATTATAATTTTATTGGCGTCTATTTATAAACCTGAACATTTAAATATAAAAACTAGACGTTACCAAAACTATTACGACAACATTTTCCCAAGTGAATAAAACGCAACGAAAAAAACCCAAAATATTATTCCTCACTTTTTTTATCCAAAGAAAGTGTTCTCAAACGAAAAAAACAGTTCTCACTACGCCGCGATGTCCAAAAAACACATTTGCATAATCTTTTTGCATAAAAAGTCGCCACTGCGATCCAATATGCAAATAATATTTTAACTAGATGAAGGGGTGTGAAGCGACCACATGGCAACTCTATTGTCTTTTTTTTTAATTTTGTACTCTTAAAAAATTACTCACGTAGTCTTTCGTGTTCGGCTTTTAATAATTTGACACAAAAAAACTTAATTTTATGCATGTCTCACGGTATCTTTTAATTTTTTGTTGATAACAACTTCTGTTGTCTTGAAGATGTTGCACGTATGTAAATAATGTTTTTACGACTGTTTTTTTTTTTACAAAATTTTGAGAACTCTTTTTATGAACTCGAATTTAACAATGGAATTTATTCAAAGCAATTATTCTAGATGAAAAACGTAGATTCTAATGATGTTTATATATGTTTTAAAAAATCTTAATTAAAATGAGTTATTGTACAATTAATGTGTGTGCATACAAAAATATAATTTTATAGATATTTTGCAGTATTTTGGTATCTCTCAATAAAGAAAGAGTCATATAGAATCTTATTAGTGCTATAAGATACTGGTTTTAAATTTTTTACAAGTTTTTATTGGACTAAAATGATGTTCAGTTTAACAACTCAATAAATATGACATCGGGCGTTACACGCACTTAATGTTTAAATTAATTAATTGCGAAGTTAATGACTTAATATAAGTAAAGCGTATTATATTATCTGTAGTAAAGCTGCATGCTTCTGCAATAAATGAGTCACGCTCGCTGCATCAGATTAAGAATAGTAGATAGGAAAGACTAGTAAGAAATTTGCTATCGCGTAATAATAGTAGGATAAGTAGGTTGTCTACAACTCTATTCTTATTAAAATTATTTTCATTTGTCGCATTTTATCTAATTTTTGATAAGAATGAATTTAACAAAAAATATTTAAATATTTAAAGTTTTCCAAAAATGTAAGAACAATAATGGCGTAGTGAGAGCTGTTTTTTTCGTTTGAGAACACTTAAGAATATTTCAGAAATATGTTAATAATAATGATGTAAGTACTAAGTTCATCTATATATACATTGTATAACAAATATTTCAGAACCAACATAATTATCTATTTTGGGGCATTAAGAATTTTTTACTCTTCAGTTTAAAAATAATTTTTATTGTTTAGCACAAGTCACTAGATCGAAAATTCTAGTTTCATATTACAATGAATTTTAAAAATAAACGCTCGTACAATTCATAATCCGTTGTAAATGAAAACAAGTTTACAGTTCCTCATCAACGCGCTCAATGAGGCAAAAATTAGAATTACAAAAGTAATTACCTATCTTGTTACCGCATCATATCAAACACACGTGCATTACGATACCGTGCGAAACGCAGCTAATTCAAAAACCATACAAATACGATAGTAATTAGGCCCCATCTTCCTGTCTTAGAAAAAACTCGCTCCCCTTGTCTATGTCCGCGCATAAGATCTCATTCACGCTACGTCATTTCACAGATAAACAAAAAAAAAACAAAACACTATTATTCGAAATTTGAATAGTGAGTTGCCATTGCAAAAAAACCGCTAATGACAGTGACGTTTAGAATAAGATGGCGGATGTGATCATGCATTTGATTAAGTGATTATCACTTGCGGTGATTGATATGCGTAATACGTTTTATGAATATTAATGGTTGCAGGTTTTCTAACGTACAGAGAATGAAAGGGTTATCTTTCGTGTGAAGAATTCTTTTTTGAGGATTTGATGCTAAAAAAAATTATTAATATTAAATGTGTAGGTAGGTAGGTAGTGGATTAAACATTTAAACAAGAAGTTGTAATTGGTAGACAATAATTGCATTCTTAATCGAATTTCGTATAAATAATATAGTTACGAATCTGACGCCCGAGAAACAATACATACCTACGTATATATTTTTAAAACGTTTTTATAACATTGGAAGTTTCAGAAAGCAGACTAGTTACTCAAAAGCAATACCTCCCAGGCAACCCTCGTTAATGATGATGAGAAGAATGAATGTTGGAACATCATTGCAATATTTCAATTACAATAATATAATATGACATACTTCTTTATAAATTTATATACTTAATCATTAATAAAAATTTAATACAGTTCTTGTTTTTTTTTACATTAACTAATTTATACTCTATAGTCTACACTTATATTATAAAGCTGAAGAGTTTGTTCATTTGAACGCGCTAATCTCAGGAACTACTGGTCCGTTTTGAAAAATTATTTCAGTGTTAGATAGCCCATTTATCGAGGAAGGCATTGTTTTATGTCATTACGCTAAGACCAACAGGAGCGGAGCCATGCGGGTGACACTGCGAAGCAAAGCTAGTAATAATTATAATCCGTGAAAAACTTTAGATTCTAGCGTAAACTCTATATACATATCTCTATAATAGTCCTCTTATAGTCTCCTGAGTATTTGACTCACATTTTTTATCCCAAAGCTACTAATACAACCCTTTGTTTCTTATAACATCCGTATCGTAGTGACTGTCCGATTTACATACCAAATTGACCCACAAAAACTTTCGGCGCTCTTTATATTTTTTCTATGCGATCGAAAGTGATATTTCGGCAGGTGGCAACACTTTTTCTAATAATTAATCAGTGTTGCATCTGTTTTGTAATTATGGAGCGAAGGGTTAATCAAACATAATAAAGAAATTAGTTTCTGATGGACATGTGTTTTCGAATGTAGTGTAATTATGCAATTATATTTTATAGTAAGTAATTATAATCATAGACTCTAATAATGTTTTAAATTTTAATGCAATACATTTTCTACATATTACATATTAGCTTTTACTAAACTTAAAGTGTTTAAATAGCGTATATGTACAAGTAATTTAACGTTATTATGAGAGCTGCTGCCTGCTTAGTATATTTTCAGCGCGATCTAGCAAGATATATTACAATTAATGATATTCTATTCACTGACATTGTGATGTAGGTATTTATACAACATATCTACCTATTAATTATGTAATGAATATCTGTTTAAGTACGTGGTGATGGAATATCCCATTTATTAAAATCGGATGGTTATTCTAATATCTACTTTCGTGGCACGTATCACGATACATTCAAAATTCTTTTGTAATACTAAAACAATGTGGTGCGAAAATTATAATGATATACGAAGAAAACATACTCAAATACATGAGAAAAGACTACTCTTTTTTAATAATTTGTCAATCACAAAGTTTTTATTGTTACAAAATATCTAAATAGTTACCTATATTAATAATACCGAGAAAGTACAAGAATTTAAAAAATATACTTTAAAATTAAAACAATAAAGTACCTAACTATTACTTATAACTACCGTCTAGAAGCTTTTTCCTCGAAGCTTACAAGTTTCAATCAGTTGGCCCTCACAGGGTCAGCAAAAAGCCGAGCCCTTCTTGCTCCCCTGACATACAAAAACATAGGGTTGTCGCAAAATATATTTAAAATTGTAAGTATGTACTTAGTTACTTTGGAATTATGTTATTAATCTAAAAATATCCATCCATATAAAAAACAGTATCTCAATAATAAAAAATTACAGATAGAGATGCACAAACAATCCAAAATTTGTCAGTTATTTTTATAATACTAAATGTTATTGAACACTATATTTTTCCTTTCTATAACTCATATCTATAAATAATTAAAATTAATAACCCAGGTAAGCACTTTAATATCTTTGTTATTAATTAAATTTATTTATGAAATCTTAAATAGTACCTATAAGAATAGAAATACATACTTTCAAATTTAATAAATTTATTAAAAAAAAGATTAGTGGTAGCCCTAAATAAACAAAGGCGCCCGGTCAGCCCCGACCCTAGTGTTCATTTGAACTAGTGAACTTGCTATAGTTATCTCTCTGCGACCTCGTTTAAAAACGCAGAAAAAACTTAGATTGTACAATTTTTACTGAGCAAAATAGTGTTTTCATTCTTAGTAAGGAATGTGGATAATTAATAAATAAATGTATCGAATATTCTTTTATATTTATTTATGGTTTGTTTTTAAACGTTTCTGAATAATGAATAGCAATTTATTTACGATAATTATAATTATTTCGTATTACTTAAAAACGAATATCTGTTTTTTTATCATCGAACATTCTGTCAATCATAACCACTGTAAGGAGCATAGACTATATTTTTCCACAAAGAAAACTCAACCCCACAAAAAACCGATAACCGAAGGTAAGTGCTAAAAGAAACCATTTATAATTTCGCCCGGAGCGCCACTTAGAACCTTTACACATGTTTCATTATTATAAAAATTGTCTAATTGCCACCTTTCAGACCGTTTCTGTCGTTAGCACCTCACCTACGCATCACTTTTTATTGAATAACTGTGGGTAAATTGCGTGGGGCTGTTTTGACCACCCTACGGCTTTGGAAGGGTTAGGGCTGTCAATGGTTTAAAGCATTCGTTGTAAGGCGACAGTTTAAATTATTGAAAATGAAATTTAAATCATCCGATTTTATAGTGGATGTAACGTAGAATGTGATGAAGTTTCAAAAATAAGAAAAATGAGTGGAATTACTTAACATCAAATAGAAATGTTATACTTGTTTATATAATTGTCATACGTCGTTAAATATCAGTATTAGGTATCAAATTATTTGCAGTTTTTTTTATTTATAATAGATTATTCTAATATTAGAACGCTCAAGAACGTGTTATATCAAAAGTAGCATTATATTAGTTATAATAATTTAATAGTTGAAAAATCAGCAATTAGCTCTATAAAAAGTCGATATAATAAAATCAATTCATATTCAATATCATTATATTTTTTTAATAATATAAATGAAAATGAAATAAAAAACAAAACAGGGTAATCAAAAACCTCACAGTGACGCTACTAAGATCTAGAACATTCCAACCCTATCCCTGCCGCGGCATCTGTCAGTCAAAGGGTTGCACCCCTCGGTCACTCGGGCACACAGTATGTTTACATACCGGCACTTGGCTGCGTTATACAATTACAAATAGCAGTTTATTTTAATTGTCTCATTTTCTAACTAACACAGAATTTAATCATCATCATATTAATTACATAGTAGTAGTACTTAGTATCCGTAAATAACTATTTTTATCGATGAAATTACGTATAAATGAAGTTAATACTTGATCGCAAAATGACAAAAAAGTTTAATTTATTTTCGATTTGGAAACATCGAGCTGAAAGTCAATTAAATGTATTTAGATTCTAGACTGCGTACAAAAACTAGTCTTATCTTTATCATCTTTCGGATGAACTAGTTTCCTACATCTGTAGTTTTTTACGCATTAATACAAAGTTCTTAGTATTTGTCTCGGTATTCTGGCTCAAGTTAAATACCGGCACATCGACACATTGTACGACATAAAGAATTTACCTTTCAATTACTTAACCATTCTGACGTATGGTCCACTCGCTTTTTATCCATCCACATCCTCTCATTAGGGCCATTTATACATCTTCCCGGAAGTCAAAATACTGGGGTCATTTATTCCCACAGACGGCACCTTACGGTTAAAACAAACTTATAATTTTAATACTGGCAACCCTTCCGTATTTTTTCTTCGCGTCCATTCAATCTGATTCCAACCTCTTCCGTGAGAACATCAAACATGACCATAGACAAAAAGAGGACTGTATGGAGGTCTCGTAAAAAATATTAAAATGGGGTCGCGAGTGGACAGTTGTCTTCATAAAAAGAGATATTGCTCAAGTATGAATAATAAATAGCCCCGATCCTCGATAAAAAGGGATTATCTGATTGTGAAGTAAAGGTGGTGTTGTTAATGGGTGGTATGGTCCATTAAATTGTTAGTAACCTTGCGTACATAAAATATACCATAAACCCATAATATTTAAACGACTTTTTAAACAGATTTAAAATGAATCTGTTGCGATATTTATATAAATACAAAAATTTCTTATTTATAATAAAAATAAATACGACTAGAAACCTTGTACGTACCCAAAAAAATTGTGAGAATTTTTTTTAATCTACTAAAAATATATTAACGTAAAAATTAATCGATTCAAATTACCACAGACTATAAAACGGAATAATGATCTTTTTTCAAATCACTGTGAATCATTAAGTTTTTTACGTTGCCCTCTCGCCTCCCTGTGTCCCTCGTACAGGTGATGGAGGAAAAAAACAGACACAAAACAATGGTCGTAGCTGCGTTCTCACGCTGCTTTTTATATTTTTATGTATGTCATGACCTGTATGTACTTGCATACATTGTTAATTAAAATATTGTTATTTTAATAAAATATTTTTGTTTTAACTAAACTTATAGTACTTACATTTATAAAACCAACAAAGTGCCGACCACTTGTTGATAAATCGTGAAAACTCAAAAAATGTTTATCATAAATCACTTTTTTTATAACTACCCTAAATACACATGCTAACCACTAGGCTAACAAGGCAAGGCAGTGTTTACATCATATAATACAAGACCTACGTAGGAATGCTAGGTATTCCCTCGTCCACTGCGCCCTGTTAGCACGCGTGTGAATTTATAAATAATTAATTGGCGAACTGACAGTAATTTTATTTACTGCAACTATATACCTTAAATCAAGTAATATTGTAGGGCAGGGTATATACAATGTTAATACATATATTCTTTGACAGTAGAGGCAACCTAAATCTATATAAACAGGTAATGTTATTAATATTGTGTGGTGTTGTTAAAAGACAAATAACTTTAAATGAATGGAATCACAATTGTATGATTTTTAATCGAGCTACCAACCTGAGCATTGAAGCATTTCCTGGATTTAATACGTCATAAAAATAAAAATCTATCAAAATCGAATTACTAACCCTCACAATAAAATTATCTTTAATGACAAATGAATTCGAGAGACACATGTTATTTCCGATTCGGTAAAATCATTTAACCCGTAAAAAACACAACCCACAACTCAAATTGACAATTAAAAAGGAATAAAACAAATCTCTATGGTCGTCGGTGTCAAAAAAGAGCGGGAAAATACAACTGACGCTTTTTTAGTGCAACAGGTGGCAAAGGGTTAACTTGACTAATGTATGCGTATTCTTAGAGCTTGGAGAAAGCGTAGAAAATGGACAGTCAAAACATGTGCTGAGGTCGTTAATTAATTAATGAAGAAATTGAAAGTTAACCCTTTTACTTGCATAACTATTTATCAACTTTTTATTGAGTTTCATTTAAATTAGTTTATAGTAACTTAGTAATAAACAACCTTTATGAAAACACGAGTGGTTTCCAACAATGGGTAGATACTTTTTATTACCTAAAAGAAATATGAATAGATTATAGGAAATGAAAAATGTCCGGCGAGACATTTCCTACTTCAGTACAAGTGTAAAAATATTATTATATTTTATCATAGCCCAAAAAATAATCTCCAATATTTTTAAATGACCCAGTAATAACTCAAATCTGTCAAAAATCAATTGTCGACACCTGTCAAAAAAGTAAACAATGGTTGTATCTGTATCAAAGGTCTTTGACCTTTCCACAGACAACATTAAACAAATCTTTCTAATACGCAATAAATACCATTTTTGAATAGCATTTAGTTTCACCCTTAAGGAATAGTTATCTTTAAGGCTTGTACAATCAAAATTGGATCGTATTTTTATGAAATATGGGTATAATTTTGTATGGGGCATAAATGTGGGTCTGTCATTTCGTTTGTCCGTCAAAGGTGAGGAACATCTGCCCAGCAGCTGCCGAGATTAGATCGGACTTGTCCGTTCCTTCAAATCACGGTGGACGCGGAAGGGTTCAGTTTTTTATACGTCTTTATTATGTAAAGGTACCACAGTCATGCGAAATTGGCGCCAATTTTGTTCTTTTCAAATCAAACAGGGAGAGAGAGAAGATATTTTTTGTAGAAAAAATTGTTTCTTCTTTTCTACTTTTATAAAACGAACGTTATGAATTATGATACTCACTTTCCATGCTTATTGTGCATAATAGAAAAAAAATATATTATTCGTAATAATTTTTAAGTTTGTTCTTCTTCTAAATTACATTGGCTTAGATTTTAATTTTTCTTTTATTTCTATCTACACTATGAAATCGCACTTCCTTTATCGTGAAAAAACACTTCATACCCCACAAACCCGCTCATGTTTGAATAAACATACGCTACATTTATCCAGTATTAAAGAATCAGTAATCTATCACTCAAATGTTGCCAGTTGTCACTAATTACTTAACACCATATTCTGCGCTAGCAACACCATAGCCGGTTAAGTGTTAAATGCTCGAGTTCCTTGCACATCATAACCATATCTGTGGTTAATAACTGCTTGTATTTAGCGTAAATATTTTATTTCCCTACTAATTATTGTAATTAAAAGGAAGTTATTTGTCCAGAAAATTTCTGAAGTGGCTGCTTCGCTGTTTACAGCATCAGCATTGCTAAAAGGTGGATAGAACATTGAAAAATAAGCTCTGCTTAGATTATTATTTTTCGAGACTAAAATGAAACACGTGATTTTGAATTTTCTAAATACTTTCATAAATAATTCGGTCGCGGAAGAATTTCAACCAATACCCGCGGCCCCATCATTAAAGCGGCTCGACGGAACACAGTGGGGTTTTAGTCGGTAAGAATCCGACATAACCCACGGCTCCTTCCTTCCCCGGGGGCCGTGGGTATCTTTGGAAGATTTCCCCACTTAAAAAAAAGGTACCCTTAATTCCAAGCCATCCTTATTCTTTAATTGATTAAAAATTATACCATATTGTTGCTAAAAAACGAACTCCACACAAAAACGCATTCTTCACAAACGAGTATACAAACAGAACATTAACAATTTTCATTTCAAGACAGACATAATTGTGAAATCATAAAAAGCAATAATATTTTTTGTTCACACTAGAGACTAAACCATACATGGAAACAGCTATAACATAAGCGCCATTAATTTTTTTTCCCGCGTTAATGATTGACGCGACCCACTTCCAGTCTATTAACAATCTTGTATGATTAAAAAAAAAACATTTTGTTGCAAAAAAATTCCCTCCAAATTGCAGATGCATGTGCAATTTGACGACTGTTTTAAATGAATGTACATATTTATTTGAAGTTTTTGTAAGACATGTCGTGCGACGAAAAGGTTCTTTTGATGTTACATGACTTTATTCGGTGCAAGAGTCTAAATATTTTCAGCCCTAAGAGACTGTACGTTTGAACCTGTAATAATTTATAAATGAACAAAAAGTCTGTACAACGTAAACTTCATAATGACGAATGTTAGAAAAATTGTACCGAAAAACCCAATTAAAGACATGTGGTCCTTTCAAATAAATCAATATTATTTTACTATTTTATATATTATGTGTTTACATTGTATTTAAAATTAGATAAATGGCAAAAATAAAACATCAGTTACGTTGTTAATTTCAATTTCATGAAATTAATTATCTGCTAATTTTTATTTAAATCATGTCATTAAAAATGCAAATCTATATTTTTTACAATCTCTTAAAATGTGGGTTCATTATTAATAATAAACGATACAGAATTATACACGATAAAATGCCATTATGGTTTTCATGGAGTTTGCAAAAACGTCCAAAATCGCCGCGTTCCGGGCGATAAATACCTAAAAAATAAGACAAAGCGTGAATTTAATTCGCGCTTTAAAGGTTCTGTAGAATACAATTAACTTTTTCTCTTCACTTTTAATTAAAATACTCTACGAG
This sequence comes from Colias eurytheme, assembly GCF_061535395.1. Taxonomy (NCBI): domain Eukaryota; kingdom Metazoa; phylum Arthropoda; class Insecta; order Lepidoptera; family Pieridae; genus Colias; species Colias eurytheme. The sequence continues at coordinate 818,795 of NC_142999.1, read as the reverse complement.
TATAATTATTGCCACCAATCATATTAAATAATAGGCAAATGAAGAGAAATTTTACTAACCTGATTTATATTTATAGTATTTCATCTACCTTTAGATACCTAAAGGAAATTCTAATTCAGTCGTAGTATCTTCAATCAATGGTTACATCCCAAAAAATAACAAATTGTAAATCGAACCTCTTTTAAAACATTGAATTCTACTTCTTACCCAAAACACGTTAAAAAATTACACTGATAAAATCTGAAATTCAAACGGACCCCCAAAAAATGTGACTTGAGCCCGCTAAAATTCCGAGATTTCTTACCATCATCTGACTCCAGCCATTATCTGAGGAATTAACAGTATAAAAACACAAATTCGATAGGAGAATATGCTGACATTTTTTGCGATAATATTGTGTATGGCGAGGGCGCGAGGGACCACATAATTGCGACTCTATAAATATTGAGCTCATGAAAATTCAAGACGAGAAAAAACATTTATACATTTCATTATCAAAAGAAGTGAGGCAGGTTGTGAATGTGGACAAAAAGTAATCTATTAATTTTATTGTTTGCTGTAAATTATAAAGCCGAAAGCAACTTAAATTAAAATTTCTTCACAATCTTGCAAAATATTAACAGATTTCGTTTGGGCGTTTTATATTTTGTGTAGTTTTATTATAGAAATGTTAACTTATGTACATAATTAAAGTGAAACTTTTATTACATCGTCTCAAACTTTTTGGTCTGTGTAGCGCATGTCGCGTGTATCGCGGCTGCCGAGTAGGTATACCTACTCGGCAGCCGACCGACACGCGACATGCGCTACACAAAGCAGTGTTCGGAACGTTCGAACAGTTTCACTTTTACCGTGGTTTCATAAAACCACACAACATTTTTTTATATATTTACTGTATAATACATCATTTCTATCACCTTTCATCCGTGTCTATATCCAACTCTACTAAATATTTGTTTTGTTAATTTTCAATTTCACAAAATCGTCAAATCGATAAATACTTACTTAGTTCTAGAAAATGTTTTTTAGTTTATCATCACTTTAAGCTTTATTATTTCCTACTGGAATTGGACTACATCGTTAAAACCTTCTCAATTCATTCCAATGATCAATGAAACAAATACCATTGTCAAACATAAAATGCTAATCTCAATTTCTTGTGCCTCAAACATCTTCAAACATTACTGAACGATTCTTTATTCGAACCACAGACAATTAAAAAAAAAGTCATTCGGTTTCTTTCGCGCGTAAAGATGCGATATGACAGATGCCTCATGGCTACCATAGATTAAAAAAGACAAAGATATTTGCATACGTACCGTGTATTGTTGAAACGGAGAAAGAATTTTTTCAACGGATAGACTGAAAAAAACAGTCTTTGTGGCTAAAGCGTTTTTGATAGGAAAGCAAATGTTTGTCAACTTGTACAATATCTAAAGGAATATAGGTTTTTTACTTTCAAGTCAACAAGGAAGTTATTACAAAAATGAAACTACCGCGCCTTAAGTAGGAATAAAAATTATAAATTTATTAGGATGTTTGAAAGGGATTTTGCGCTGTTTTTCAATCACATTGTTTTTCAATATACATCGGCAAGATGTCCTTGTTTATAAAAAAAATAATTGCGGAAATAATAACGTCAGGTGTGAGAACAAATGCATAGTATAGTCAATTAAATGAACATTTCATTAAGTTACTTATACTGCGGATACTACAAACTATTTCTGAATTAAATTGAATTTTCCTCCAAGCTACTTTGTATACGTCCCTCATAAATGTCTTTGCGGGCTCCGGCCCGTCTGGGAGGCTAAAAAACTGTATAGAATGAATGTACGTACAGCCTTAATGGAGATCCTTGGGAAGGAAATTGAACGTGTACTTTTTTACGAATGTTTAAAAGTGTTTTTGTTTTAATGTTATAATTTTCTTTGTTATTAGAAGATATACCTACATTATTGTTTTTAGTAGATATGTATACGTATCATATGCTATTTTTATAAAATAAGTGCTAATTAGAATGATTATTCAACTATCAATTATATTTGTATAACAAAATCTATTATAAACATGACTAATAATTAATTTAATTAATTTTTTAATAATTAAGTATAGTGCTGCAATAATGCTTGTAAAAATATTTAAAACAACATTTAAAAGCTACAGAACCGCACGTGAATTTCCGCGCGCTTTTTCTCGCCGCCATTTTTATTCCGCTCCGTTTTTCAGACGGTCTACGTAGTTATGGCACAGGTTATTATCAGCTGAGTACGTTCAAGATATGTTTTTACGTTTGCATTTTATTCAAATATTTGCATAAAAGATGTTTTTATTCTGTAGGTCAGCTGTATGAGGGTTTGCATTCAAAATATATAAATTCCGCCTGTAAAGAAACGGTTTATACATTTTTGAACGAAGCGGGAACGTTGTTTTTAATAATTTAAAGTGGTACATGCGAATATTTTAAATTTAAATACATTACTTAAAGTATTTATTTTTCTTGAGACACTTCATAATTTCTTTTCATAGCGTGCATTGATGATATGAAATGTTTCTGGCGTTTTATATGAGTTCAAAAATTGATTGTCCTGAAGGTTTTAGACGACGTCGCGTCGTCCTTTCGATAATGAATAGAACATAGACTTACAAATGTTACGAGAGTACAATAAAAGCTTAAAAAATCATTTAAAAATAATTGATTGCGTTATGGCAATAGTCGTAGAACAAATGTTGTTATGATGTTAGTTAGCTTGTCCTGCGAGGTTGCTGGTGTTTTACAAGTAACCCTGTATATGTATTTATTTAAAAATTATATATGTATGTTTATCAGCCCTCTGGTTTCCATTATACAAGCGAAAGCTTAGTAGGTACGGCATCGGATCGTGCCGTGTGTGAAAATTGTACTGAAATATTTATTTTATATTTGAATATTTTCATGGCATAGATACTAGAAGACAGAAACACCGTTATAGTCTATGCCAATTAGCAATACCATGGCAATACCATAAATTGTCTATTGTTTTTTTTTAGTGGCACAATGAGTGCAGTACACAATAGTGAGTTTTTGTGAACTGCATGTGAGCGTAGTTTTTCCCGCATTTCCACGGTTTTTCCTTCACTCTACCAAGTTAATGCGTTTTGTTGTTTTTATATTAAACATATTAGTCTATATACTGCATTGTTCATTTTATAATTCTAGGTTATGTCGGTTTAAAAACATGATGGAAATATTTTTATTGCGTTCGTAATTTTCAATAAAATAATTTGTTTTGTTTCACATATAATTTAATATATATATCCGTTCTTTATGATTTTATAACGTGTTTGATTATAAAAAGGATGGGTTTTTTTATTTGAATTCTCATGAAATATATACAGGGTGTCCCAAAAAGTAGTGATGAACGGAAGCTGGGAGGTAGAGGACGAAGAGGGCTATCCGAATCACCCCCATGTGTGTTATGCGATTTTTTGTATTTTCGGAGTTATTACATTTTTTTCAATTTTTCATCTATCGCCGAGTACGATGATATTTTTATTTATGGTGACGTGAATTATTGCGCTAGATGCTTGATTTTTTTTGTGTGCTAAGCTGAAAGATAGGCTAATTCAGTATGGTAATATTTACTATCGTTAGATCTTCGAATGGAATAAAAAAAGAATTAAATGCCAAGAAAGATAAAATTACCCAGTATGTTCATAACTTCAAGGGCACATAAAAAAATAAAATCACATAAAAAAGGTTTTCTATTTGACTTTTAAAAACTTGCTCTATCGATCAGGTAGCTACCTTAAAAATTTCATTTTATTATTCAGAAGGCTTCAATCGAAAAATTGAAATCTAAATGTGTTAAGTGCAAAATTTTTATTAACATGATGATCATTAAAACCAATAAATAGGTGTTTAATTACCAGAATTTTTTTTAAAATAGCCCCGCTGTTGCTCAATGCAAGTGCGACATCACCGTAAAAAGTTGTCTTTTAAATGTCTGAATGCTCTTTTATCATTTTTAATGGTTTCTTCTGCTACTATGAATTTCCGTGTTATTTCGTCCAAATTGTGGCATTCTCTCAAGTAGCCGAGGTCTTTTTAGTATCCCCATTGAAACAAATGAATGGGGTTTAGGTCGAGGGACCGTGGAGGCCAGGCTTTAAAGCAGGCGTCACCGGCGCATGCGCAGGCTGCAACGACCAATCCATCTTTCAGGGTATTTTTGCCCTTTAGCCTGGCCTCCACGGTCTCCGGACATAAACCCTATTGATTTTTTTCCGTGGGGATACAACAAAGACGAGAGACTGCCACAATTTGGACGAAATACCCCGGAAATTCATAGTAGCAGAAGAAACCATTAAAAATGATAAAAGAGCATTCAGACATTTAAAAGACAACTTTTTACGGTGATGTCGCACTTGCATTGAGCAACAGCGGGGCTATTTTAAAAAAATTCTGGTAATTAAACACCTATTTATTGGTTTTAGTGATCATCATGTTAATAAAAATTTTGCACTTACCACATTTAGATTTCAATTTTTCGATTGAACCCTTCTGAATAGTAAAATGAAATTTTTAGGGTAGCTACCTGATCGATAGAGCAAGTTTTTAAAAGCCAAATGGAAAACCTTTTTATGTGATTTTATTTTTTTTGGGCCCTTAAATTTATGAACATACTGGGTAATTTTATCTTTCTTGGCATTTAATTCTTTTTTTTATTCCATTCGAAGATCTAACGATAGTAAATGTTACCATACTGAATTGGCCTATCTTTCAGCTTAGCACACAAAAAAAATCAAGTATCTAGCGCAATAATTCACGTCACCATAAATAAAAATTTGATCGTACTCAGCGATAGATGAAAAATTGAAAAAAACGTCATAACTCCGAAAGTACGAAAAATCGCATAACACACATGGGGGTGATTCGGATAGCCCTCTAATTCCTCTACCTCCCAGCTTCAGTATATCACTACTTTTTGGGACACCCTGTATATAAACAATGAAATGCAATATGTTTATAATACGTGTGTATGTCGTAGGTACCTAATTGAAAAATCAACTATAAAAAGAAAAACATGCAATTTACGTAATTACTTTGTTATTTATTGTTATTTTCAAAGCACTCAAATGCATATTAAATTCTTAAAATACATCTGCACAATCATTTTTTTCGCTATACCTACTTTTAATTTCACAAAAATATGTAAGTATCAAAATCATTATTCCCTCAGCAAGTTATAGCACAACCAATAGTAACAAGTCATCAAGAATAAAACATTATACTGTAGTGCAGTTTTCCTCCTTTCTAGCTCAGTTTTTATATCACACTCTATACGTTAGATGCAGTTTTTGTCGTCACTGCATCTCTCAACATGTCTTGATACTTTAAAAGTATTTTTTTATTATACTATAGAATTATCATTGTTTTAGCTTTCTCTTGACTATTACAATTAATAAGAGCTACACAATTGCTATTTTAAATCCAGGACTTTTTTTTATCAAATCGGACAGTATTTTCCAATTATTTTACAAATGACTAAATAAACCCCGAAACGAATAAAAATTGTTTAATTTTTTTATGCTCTTTGTAAATTCTTATCTATTCGCTAAACCCAACGAAACGCGCTCTCAAAATTCCATGCAATAATCGCACTGTTTATTCTTTAGTATAAACTGCAATTAACAGTACCCAAGCAACGATCTGATGATGTACCTTACCTCATAAATGCAATCACTATCAACTATCAAGTATCATAAAGGTTTTCCCGCGCACACCATTAAGGCGCGAACAAAAACCGCCATCGCGAAGACAAAGCGGGCCCCGGCGGTTGAATAAAAACGCAAATTACGGCGGTAACGGCTTCCAATCCCATCGTCAGTTTCTTTGAATCGATGCGTTTTTGTACACAGATGCAAAAAGATTGTACGTTTGCGATGAGAGCGATTCGTATGTAATATTTTCTTGTGAGTTTCCCGCTGTAATGCGCTATTCATTTGTACGTCAACTGCGTTTGGTGATGCCATATTTGATTTTTATGAACGCAGTGTACGTTAATTAAAATGTTTTGTTTTCTTATTAATTGATGTTTGTTAAATAAATATTTATGATAGCTGTGTTTTATTTTAAATGTGGAATTATAACGACTAAATACCTATTTTTTTATTATACCTACGTAATAGGTAACTAAATAGCCATAAGAAAGGATTATTTAAATTAATACACACACATTATGCGTTTCAGTTATGAGTTACAATAATAGATATTGTACCTAAATATTGAAAAGTTATTTACTTTCATACACCCAAAATATTTTAAGATCCAGTATGTCAGAAATGGATCATAGTTTTTAACCAAAAGAAAATTATTACATCAAACAAGAAAGTAAGAAATAGGTACCTATTAGTTATACACAAAGCAAAACTAATAAAATGCAGTTAAATTGTTCCAAAATAATGTTTTCAAGGCGGAAGCTAAATTGTTTTTATTTTAGACATAAATTATTGTGATTTTAAGTTGTAAAAATATGTAGGTAATCTGTTTTTTTCTTATTGAATAAGTTATGAAATTAATAATGTTTAATTATTCGGATATTTTAATAATTGCATAGTATGTGAATTTGATTTTATCAACCGAATATTTAAAAAAATGGAGTTCCTACCTAAAATGTTATTTTCCTTGTTGCAGTTTTACTATGTAATTAAAAAACTTATAAAATAGTCAAAATACTTACGAATGGGTTACCAAATAAATGCCTTATATCTGTATCCTAAATTTAGGATACTCAATTGCAAATTAAAATAATGTCGCATCTGAACATATAGGATGCTATATACAAATATTTTCAGTTACAGTATAAATTACATTTCCTAAAGTTAATCTAATTATTTGTGCATTAGAACAAAAATAATTTGGAAAATCCAAAAGTGCACGCCTCAAAATTTTTTTTTTTTAATAAATATTTATTAATTATTATTTTTGTTTATTTAATAACAATTAAACCACGTCGAATCAGACCCTGAAAAATGAAAGGGTTCTATTCCTGAGCATACTCAAGCGTAAGAGAAAAAAAAAGACTCGATTAGTAAAGTATTTCGGTCGCTATCGTGTTAACAAGAAAAAGGATCCGCACATACAGACACACGGACGTCCAAGACAGAACTTTTTTAAACTGTTTTTTAACTAGTTTAAATAACAAAAATGACATCAAAAATATCATGAACGTTAAAAATAGTGTTTTTTCTTAATATGTGTGTGTATGTATTATCTTACAAGTGCAATGTATGATACATAAAGACATTTTAAGTTTGAAAAATCAGATGTTTTGCGCGAAGTGACAGTAGTACATACGTAGTATATTATTATTAGTCTGTGGTAGTACCCACCTCAACGCTTCGCTTATGAGGCGTGCAATAGATTTTATTATTACCATAGAATAATAACTAGTATATATATAACTATCGTTACTATTACTATTCCAACAAAAAACTGCTAATAGTTTTGTTTTAATAGGACAATAAAACTATAATAAAGTTCTGTACACAATAAAACAGTTAATAAATAAAACTGACCGTAATCTGAAACTTGTAAAATGAAGAAACCTATTAGCATTAACTACTATTAACTAAGTAGGTATTCTGTGCTATTTGTGAAATAATTGAGACTATATTTTCTCAATTATTTCACAAATCGCACCTTCCGCATGGTATTTATTATTTAACTAGCGGTCCGCCCCGGCTTCGCCCGTGGTACATATTTACGTTTTCTCTACATAAAAACCATCCTCGTACTTCAAGGAATATAATAAAAAAAGAATAATCGAAATCGGTTCAGATCGGATCGGTACCAACACATTTTGCGATTCATTTTTATATATAAAGATTAAAATGAAATGAAATGAAATACGTTTAATAAGGACACAGAGATACAAATAAAATGAAACAAGAAACTTATATATGTATGCCACAATAGGCCTGCCACTCTGCAATACACTGATTTTCAGTGGTTGCCTTTAGGATGCCTACACCTACCTGCAGATGATTTACATATTTATACGACTGAAATGTAACCTAGACCCAACCCCTATAAGTTATCTAAAGTTAATCTTATTTCTTTAACTGTTGTTTTTATATTATCAAAAGAAATCTCTCATAATTGGATATGTATGTTGGCATAATTAATGTTATTGAATACATATTTGCGTAGAAATTAAAATAATAATTGTAAATTTATTTATCATTAGTGTTCAAGAGCACAATTAAAACTAACAACAAATATAAGAAATGATAAAGACGTAGCGCAAAAACTACAATTGTTTTAATGAAACACTCGGTGAGTCGAGTTTTTTGAGATCAAGCTGTTTTCCTTTTAAGTTGTAACCGGCAATGAAAATGAATATTTATCATTTCGATACGTCCTAAATATATTTTATAAGAACTCATGTAACCATATTTGATACATGGATTACCTATACTAACGAATTATTATAGAAATTTATGGTTTCCCTGTGAAAATATCTATCCTGTTTCGTTTTAATATAAAATTGTAATTACTCTGTCTTCTCTATTTATTAATTACTCTGTAGTGTAAATCTAATTTAAATTAAAAACTTCATAATATCATCATTTTTTATTAATAATTATAAAAGAAATAGCAGTACTTTATTTACACAATTAAGCCAAATAATATATAAAAGTAAACATTAATTATTTTCTTTTTAAATTTAGGTGTTGCATTTTATGAAGTACTAATTAATCACCGTCGATTCTACGAAACACAACTTTGTAGCAATAATTGTCTGCTACAGAAATGGCATCGGATATTAAAATGTTTCACAAATTAATTATGCAAGGCTATTTTTGGGCATCAAAAAAGCTTGTTAAAAAGTAATTGTGACTTACTGGTCCCATTCACGTTTCTTCCGATTATCTTATTGGAGCCGTTGGGCTGCTGGGCGGGGGGGTGCGCAGGCCGTCCCGTTTCCTCGCCCGGGCTCTCCATATCCCCCTTCTCACTCGCACACATTAACCCGCCAAACTTTACAACTATTTTCTGTCAACTTGACATATCAAAACACAGTTTAAAAATATAATCTAAAAATAATTAAAATAAAAATAAATTTAAAATTGGAAATATAAATGTGAAATGTAATCCGCGTTCGTAATTCGTAATTGAATTTGGCGCGCGCGGGATGCGTTCGGATAGTCGCAGCAACGTTAGCTTGTCGAAGCGAACGCGCGACTGAAGGCTGCGGGTCGCTGGCGGAGCCCTACGGTGCAGCTGCAACGCCCCGCCCAGCACCCCACAGCCCCTCCAGGCGACCCACACTTTCACATAAAAAAGGATATAACCGAATTTCTATGAATGTACGGTGTGTCTTTATGTGAAGGGACGGAAAGGGTTTGCATGAGGGTCGCTTTGAAATTTTTTAATCGCATTTATTGATCGCGAGACGGTTCAAGGAATTATACGCTTCTATCGACGATATATATGCTATAACTTTAACAACATTATATATATACGACTTTTACCTAAATTAAATGTAAGTTTAGGTTCACTATGAAATGGTTGCATACTTTATAAATAGATACTTTGTTATTGTTTATAAGTAATTTTCAGACCACTAGTTTTTGACGCAACGCAACTTTGAGAGATAAGAGACTTTTCGCGTAGGTAATAACGCTAATCCTACATCATTTTTAATTTTAGGTACCTACATTTGTCTATTACCTACTCAAAATTACTATCAAGCAGATGGTTCCTCTATACAGCGTTTCCTGATGAAACGAACACACGTATCAGAAGTGAAACTTCTTTGGTAAGACTTAAGACGGTATTGCCATGACGCGATCTTGAAGGTTTCACTCCAAAAACATCTTATATCTAACCAAAAATTATTTATTCCGTTCAAGTGTTTAACTTTAGGAATTTTGCATAGGTACCTACATTTTCCACCATTTATGACATAGCTTTTCTGCAGTTAGTTTAACAAGAGTGATACGTTTTCTAAAATTTTAGTTAAATGTAGATTTCTCTGATGAAACACAACAATTAAGAAATTAACGATTATTTTCCTCTATTATTTTCTTTCTAATATCCCATTTCTTTGTAGTGAAATGCATTACCTTTGAGTTTAAACTTTGTATCTAAGTTATGTTATAGAATATTTCTTTCAACAACATATTTCTTTCTTCTAGAAGCACTTTTGAATCTTCATCACAAAGATTAGAATTATACGTATTATTTTAACGAACTAAAAACGAAAAATTTAAAAACACAATTTTAATTAAAAATAAAGTTCAACCAGAAGTTAAGTTCCGGACGATTTTAGTTTTAAATTAAAACGTATACTTACCTACTTATTTTCAAAGTGTGGTTACACACATATTACATTTATCATTATATTATATACCTACTTAATTAATTTTACAAAACATATTTCACGAATAAAACAAGCGACCACAGCTTAATAATTAGGCAGTTACAATTTAAAGTCCACAGATAATAAAAATCATCATAAAAGAAAGCGCGCGAACGCATAACCTATATTTTTAAAACATTGTTTTTGCAAATCAAGCCATACCGTTGTCGGCACGGCCACTTCATAAGTTTTTTTATCTTTTCCAAGAAACACTTTTGGGGCCAATCGAGAATTAAGCTTTTGCAACTGATTATCATTTTTTAATTTGATTCCGCCACGAACGAGTTAACCCGACCTATTTTTTATTGATTTCCTTTTTTTGGTTTAACAATTTTGGTAAGGTGTATTTTGTAAATTAATATAGAGCTATAAGGTCAATCCCGACTTTAATAAGTATACAATAACTATAATGTTGCCAAAATGAATTAAATTTCATAGGAGGTACCTATATTTTATGAAAAAATTACATGCCTGAAATTACCTATTCCAAAAACACATTACAATTATTGGAAGCCCTCTTTGTAAAATTGTAATTATAATAATGTTAATTGTTAATATTGTACCTAAAAATATTCGTCAAAAACAATACAGATCTACACAAGCCATCCTCCAATACAGATATCATAGAAAAAGAAAAGCGCGCGCGAATTTTCTAAAACGGTTCTCATAATTTTTTTCCGTTGTTTTCACAAAAAGGTTTCCCACAGTACAGGTAGGTTTATCATATCGACATATTTCCAACTAGCAAGCGTCACTACAACCTTTCACCGGCCGAGGAAAAACCTACACTGCCTTAATAGTCCCTTAGATATTATTTACAGAAAAACTGAGGCCAGGGAAATGGCGATTGGCGGTTGAATGATGAACGGTATTTACGGCTTACAATCGTTTTTGAAAAGGTATAGTTACGGATAATGGTGTAAGTATATTATTTTAAAGGTAGGTACTAGCTTTTCGCTGGAGCTTTGCTCGCTAGTTCATGCTTTAAGAAATTTTATTATAGCTTATTTTTATTGTAAAAGATAAATACAATTTTATATCCAATGAAAACCATACTAAAATCAGCCTTTTGGCCGAGTGCCCGGCATGGACGGCGGAGCGAAGGCATCTTGAAGGCTTGCTGGGAGAAGATGAGTTGACCCTGCAGGGTCTCGTGAAAGTGATGGTCAGTGGCGACACTGAATGGAAGGCGGTCTTGGCCTTTTGCGAGGCCGTGATCAAAGCAAAGGAGGTTGCAGAGAGGGCCCGGGAGAATGACCCAACGGCGGATCCTCTGCGCCGACGAAGACCCGGCAGACGCAGGCGTCTGTACGTCCAGCAATAGGACTGAAATATTATACGGTTTGACGAATAAGCGCAGGGGGAGGTTTACGTAGAAACGAGCATATTGTAGCTATGCTCGCTGCAAGTAAACCGGCCCCCCCTGCGATAGAAGGCGGATAGCCCGGCAATAGGGCGGCGTTATCTTCTGATACCGACGTCTATTGCCACCTTATGGGCTTGGGTGAGCCGCCAAGTCGCGGCAATCTCCACGTACGCGGTGGGGGTATAAGGCCTGGCTGTTAACCCCTGCCGCCGAAGGTGAACGCAGGCCACCGTTGGGTTTTAGTGGGTATGGCTTTCTCGCGAGTCCCACATACCCCCTCACGCAGAAAGGCATGTGCCTGCACATATGCCTCTTTGTTAGCATCTAATCAGCACTATGATGAACGATATCACATACATTATACATTTTCCTATTACATGTTATTTCACACATTTACATACATATACAGGGTGTCCCACTATTGGTATACTAAGCGCGAAGGAACTAGTAGTTTTGCATACACTGATCACGTAAAAAATACTTAAACAACAAAATTACATCAAAATTTGTTTGCTAAATTTTTCCTGAAAATCCATGTTTTCTTCTCTAGCTTCGCGCAGCCGTCATATACCGCTTCTCTAATGTGAGCATTTTGTCTATGAAAACATAATCTTAAACGATAGCTCACGTGCTGGTGACAAAAATGGGCGGGTTGCTTGTTAGGGGTGTACACATAGAGTTTTAAGAATTCATCTATTTGAAAAAAAATGGGTCTGGAATTTTTTAAGTATTTTTTACGTACTCAGCGTATGCAAATCTATAACCTCCTTTGAGCTTAGTATACCAACAGTGGGACACCCTGTATACATATATTTTAGTTACTTTTAAACTTGACAACTATTCAGTTAGGAATTAGGATTAGTGCTCCAGCAGAAAGCTAAATTATACCTATCTCTACCTACCTCTACACGAACAAAATCGATTTTTTTATGTTCTTATTTTAAACCAAATAAAACAATACAACGTCATCTCTTACAAGGATGTATTCCTCCGTATGTATGACGTCATTTGGCGCTTACGACATTTTAGAATGAGATGATTTTAAAACTCAAAAAGATGAATGAAAACTTCCATATTTAGAAAAAGCAAAAAATACATGTATCATAATTTTTGATCTAGTTTTCATTAAAATAAAAAATAAGTAGCTTCAAATTTTGAAATGTTGTCAATTTAATCAGTATTTCTGCGCTAATTTAATACTGGCAGCACAGAGTATTACATAAAGCCGCCATTTTCGCAGCTCCAACGCGGTAGCGGACTCTCCAATCCGTATTTTCTCACGCTCAGCCAAGCCTCCCATTAAACATTTTCTTCAATCTCATAACGACTTCGGGGTGCGACTGGAACAAAGCAACCTGTAACGCGAGAACTGAAATTTCGTTCGGAAACTTTAATGGGTTGTGAATATTCTAAATGAAAAATTTGAGACGAAAATTTCGTGGAAAATTCTTGAAAATGGGCACACTACGAGTGCTGCTTATCTATTGGTATTATATAAATAATTATCCAAATTATTACATTGCTAATTAAGTACCTACCTTAAAAGCGATGATAGATACATTAATAATTAATATGTACCTAGGTAAAAAAAAGATTTATACCAAATTAAATATTTCATGTCACTTTGTAGATATTATTTTTTTTTAATCTGATTATACTTAACTACAATAAAAACAATTATAGTTAACAATAAAATACATTCTTGCACATAGACAACAAATAAATTTGTTATTAGTACCTATCCTATATATCCTATAGGATACTCGAAAGAGTCTCATAAGAAATTTCAGTTAAATTATTCCTATAAGAAAATAATTTCAAATACGACGTTCAAATACAAAAACAAACTTAGTGGAAACCTTTCAAATGCATGTCGTAATGTAAATTTAATTAATTCTATTAAAGATTTACACATAAATGTGCATTAATAAAACAAGAATTTGGCCGAAGCTTTTTACACGGCTGTATTCAGAACGGGCCATCGTTTCGGACGCGCGGGAAAAACTACAATATGGCCGCGAACGATGCAAATGGCGCTGAAAAAGCGGCAACGCGGTAAAAACTTAAAGGAACTCATAGTATTTCATCGACGTCGCCAGATATCGAGCGAGCTTAGGCCTGGTTCACACTGAAGACATTTACACATGTCTTGTTCCTGAAAATATCTTTCACGCTTAGCTTCGAGGAATTTTCATGGTTACCAATAAAGTTACCAAGTTAAATGATTACGTCACAGCAGCTGACACTTCCAGCGTTTGAAATTAGGTACATGAAGATAAGCAAAGATAAATAATTATTGGTTTTACGTAAAAATTTACAATACTTTGTTTTTCATTGCATTTAGCTGTAACATTGAAACGTTTCAGTATTTTATATAGAGGGATTTAATAATAATATGTTGATCCTCATGGGTTTTCCCATAGTTTTATTACAAGTTTACTGTATGCATGACAGTAGAAATTAAGCTCATCGCTATCACTCGCCTTTTCAATATGACGTTATTTTACATAATAAGGATACCTACACTATTTATTGGCAAAATTGATGTATGCTTATTATGTAATTACTTAATTTATTTATCAGTATTAATTTCAGAACTTGAAAACTGAAGTTATTTAGTTTGTACACGGTGATACTACATCATTATAGTTTATAGCTACTTTCACAGCACAGTGTGTTATGCCAAGACTAAACCTTATGGTTTTTGCTCTAAATTCCCTTCTCGGGACGTCTAGTTTTTGCCGCGGGTTGGAGTCTGGGAAACGCGATGTAGCGTCCACAAAAACACTCCGCCATAACGCTGGCAAACCGACGCAAAAACATCGCGACGTACAGATAGAATTAATGCGGCGACTCTTTAATTTTCAAGAAAGCGCGGGAAATGGTGTAATGAGTGTTGCCAACAAAAAAATAACGACCGCTCATTTATCCAGTTTTGTGTTATCTGTTTTTGTGGCAGGCAACATTAAATTTCAAAAGTGCGAGGCATGCATTGTCCTCGCGTCTACGAGTTAAACGTGGATAATTACAATGCATCTAAATTATCCGTACATAACGTTTTACTTAATTTTAATGAAAGCTCTATATGCACTGAGGTGTTTTCATAGCGCTTGCTTGCTTTTGTTTTTTTTTGAATATTTAATGGCCGCTTGCTTGCTAATTAATGATCTTTTTTATAAAACTTACTTACCAACGTGTTGGCATTTTGCTTTACGAATATTACTTTCATATAAGGTCTCGATGGAATGTTAATGTGTCTTAAAACACATAACTGTCGCTGTTTTGTAAATACTTAACTACAATAATATTATAATAATTAATATTTCAATTTAACATTGTAAATTAATTGGTTTACCTGTGCCAGTATGCTTATAGTCTCTAAGCCTTAGATATAGGAAGAAGTCCTCTAATTAGGCACTCCGAACCAAATTAATTTATGAGAGAAGTATTTTCTACACATTAACATAGTTTTCAAAGAAAATAAGTTCGCTCTTTACCAGAGAACACGCAAAATATATACCTACTTGTTAAATAACTACCAATATTATTAATTATTATGTAATTGGAAAATTGCTGTTTCTTCATTAAAAGTTTCATTGAAAAAGATTGAATATTTTCGGAAACTTTTGTGCATACGTAGAGCGTGTGTGCCGAGCACACGTGTCAGAAGTGAAACTTCTTTGACAAAATTCAAAGATAACAAAATCATCGCCTTTCTCCATGACGTGACGGTATTGTCATGACGATACCTTGAAATTTTACTCTAAACAAACCTAAAGTTTCACTTCAAAAAATCGATAGCCCAACGGACTATGTATATTGAAGAGGCAGTGATAGAATAGAGCCATTGTCCTTAGAATAATTACTAATATGTATACACTGGGACAGAAGGTGCTGGAAGATGATGCAAGCCGCTGCTACAAAATGAAAAGCCGAACTACCTACTTTCATGATTTGTTTCAAACAAAGAAAAAGTGTAACAATATTGTTCCTTTATTTAATCGTAAAAATTGTATACGTTTTTTTTTCGCGCGCCGACCGTCTTACCGAGTGGACGTGCACACCGTGTTATCCGTTACAACTACAATGAACGTACTGCGATCACCTACTGGAAGTGGCATGGTTTCTGTGCATAGTGACCCTCAAATTAATGTGTCTAGTGAAAAGCCCCTTGATCAGCAAGTAACTTTTCGGCATAAAAGAAAATTTAAAGACGATGATGAATTGATCAAAAATGAGTTAAGTGAATTAAACAAACAAATGTCCCGGATGATGGATATGATGTCTGCTTTATCTGAAAACCAAAGAGAGTTCATGAATAAAATTTCAGGCGACATTTCGTCTATTAAACAAGAGATGTCTGAAACGAAATTGTCACTAGAAACACTGAAAATGGAGCAGACTTCGCTGAAAACTAATGTTAATTTGCTTCTAAATAAGAACTCTGATACCGAAATACGACTTAATGGTATTGAGACTAAATTAAAAGACCTACCGCTCCACATAAATAACTTCGAGCAAGCTTCAAACCAGGAAGAGATTATATTTGAAATACATGAGCGTCAAAAACGTAGCAAAAATTTAATAATTACAAACTTACCTGAATGTGACGCTGTCGAGACAACAACAAGAAAAGCTTCTGACTCTAAAAATGTAATACAATTTCTAAAAAACATAATACCGTGTAGCCCAGATCCAGTAGCAACAATCAGACTAGGAAAATTCATACCGAACAAATGTCGACCACTAAAAGTATGTTTTTCAACAGAAGAACCAGTTAAAATAATTTTAAGAAATAAGCACAAAAATTGTAGAAAAGAAATTGGGATTTATTCCGACCAAACTCCACAGCAACGAGCATACCTAAAACTTCTAAAAGATGAACTCAAACAAAAAACGGATGAGGGAATAAAAAACTTAAGTATAAAATATATTAAAGGCATCCCTAAAATCGTTGAAACGGATTCAAAAAACTAGATCAATCTAAAAGAACAGAAGATTTAACCAACCCGACTATCGATAACCTCACATACCAACTAACCAATAACTATGGTGAAATTAAATTTTCGAATAAATCTCTGAAATTTATGTATGCAAATGTACGTAGTATTGTTAAACCAGGTAAATTAGATGAACTTAGATGTGTGATAGAGTCATTTAAATATACAATACACGTAATCATATTGACTGAAACTTGGATAAAAACAAAGGATGAAGGTGAACGACTCCAACTTCCACGATATAAGCACTATTATAATCACAGGTCAAATAGTAGAGGAGGTGGGGTCTCAATATTTGTCCACAATAATCTCCAACACAATCAATGTCACGATCTAGTATTACTTGATAACCATTATCTCTGGGTCCACCTCTATAACTATTCATTGGACATAGGTGCTATATATCGTAAACCAGATCCAGTTACACTACAAAATTTTTTCGAAACCTTTGGAATACAACTTCAAAAAAGTAGCAGAGCCATCATATTTGGTGATTTCAATATAAATTTATTAAACTTGGATCGGACTAATAATACCTACAAGGACTTGGTTGAGATAAATGGCTTCCAACTACTAAACAAGATTGATGAAACATACTGTACACGAGAAACCAATACGACAAAATCAATTCTAGATCATGTAGCCACAAATGTGAAACAAAACGATTTCCACCTTGCCATTGTTGAATCAGCAATGTCAGATCATAAACAGATATTTTTAGAAGTAAAAAAATATAAACCTGAATTATTTAAAAAAATAGAATATGAAGCACTAAATTACAATGAATTATATTTATACATAAAAAATAACCCTATCTACAATAACAATTTAGAATATTCACAAATGGAATTAAGATTAAAAGAAGCAATCAATAAAAACAAAGTCATAAAATCAAAAATACTCAACAAACCAAGACAAGACTGGATACACAGAGATATCATTAAAGAAATCAACGACAGAAATCAAATTTACTACGAGCACAAAATGAACAAAGATAATAAATGCATTGAACAGAAGTTTAAAAAAAAGAGAAATCAAGTAACAGCAAAAATACAGAAAACAAAAAATGAATATTATACAAAGGAATTTAATAAAGTTCTCAAACAACCAAAGAAAATGTGGAGCCTTATAAACTCGTTATCTAGGAATAGCATAAAGGATACTGTCATTCCACAGATCAATACCCCTACCGGCTTAATAAGTGATGAAAAGGAAATTTGTAAGTGTTTTAATATGTTCTTTGCTTCGGTTGGCTCGATTTTAGCAAATAAAATTCCTAAAACTCAGAATTATCAACTTAATGTGATATTAGATAGCAAAAATTCATTCACCCAGTTTAATCCCACTAACGCTGAGGAAGTTAAAAACATTATTAACTCGCTAAACTCAAATACCAGCTCAGGGTTAGATGGCATTAGCGTTAAAGCCTTAAAATGTATCAAAGACTTGATAAGCCATGATCTAGCGTGTTGTATAAATAAATGTCTATCAGAAGGAACATTTCCAAACTCTCTAAAAATTGCTAAAGTCGTACCTATATTTAAAGCTGGTAGCAAAACAGACCCTAACAATTACCGACCAATCTCTGTCCTATCTGTTATATCAAAAATTTTTGAAAGGGTCTTGCATACTCAATTAAAAAAATTCCTTGACTCAATCAACTTTCTTTATCAGAAACAATACGGCTTCCGTCCCAAATCCAATACTCTCTCAGCCACGTCAGATCTTATAACAAAACTTATTAGTAATTTAGACAATAGAAATATCGCGGTCGGCATTTTTGTGGACCTAAAAAAAGCGTTTGATACCGTGAGCCATGACTTGTTGCTAACAAAACTTCAATGCATTGGTATCAAGGGAACAGCACATGAATTAATTAAATCCTACCTCGCAAACCGTTGTCAAATTGTCAAAATTGGATCATGTCAAAGTGATCCCTTGCCGATATGTTATGGAGTACCACAAGGCTCTATTCTAGGTCCACTTTTGTTCTTATTATATATAAACAACGTACATGAGCTTCCCTTCAAAGGTGACATAAGTCTATATGCTGATGACACCAGCCTATTCTACTATGGACAGTCAATACACTCTTTGATATCGGAAGCTCAACACGATATGACCCTCCTTAACACTTGGCTACAAAATAATCTATTGACAATTAACGTTGAAAAAACTAATTATATTATATTCTCACCTAAATCTAAAAAAGTTCCAACACATGCCCCTCTTTTTATAAATAATCAACAAATTAAACAGATTAATGAAGAAAAATATCTGGGTCTAGTATTGGATAGTCATATGACCTGGAAACCGCATATTGAAAAAGTCAGGAAAAAAATTGTTTCATTGTCTGGTGCATTAAGAGGATTTGCAAAATGTCTTCCAAATACTGTTCGATATACAATTTATAACTCCTTAATTAAATCCCACTTAGATTATCTAATACCGATATGGGGAACATCCGCTAAAACTAACATGAACAAAGTACAAATAGCCCAAAATAGATTAATAAAAACCCTTTTTTGCTATAATTATCTCACTCCAACAAAGAAAATATATAAAGACACTAAAATAATGGATATTTCGCAAATTTACGTCTATAATACTTGTATTCTGATACGAAAATTGTTTAATAAGGAAATTCATACAGATATCACTTTAACTAAGAGGAAGCGAAATTCTAATCTACGACAAAATATATGTATTGACCACCTAAATATCCATCCAGCCCGTACCTACTATGGCTCAAAAAATTTACTTCATGACGGAGTTAAAATATATAATAGCCTACCTACAGATATAAAACAAGTAAAATCATTAGGATTATTCAAAAAGAAATTAAAACTTCATATACTACAAAATGAAAATATGCCCTGAAATAACTATCGTGTATACAAATTACAACTTAAAAATATAAGTGAATAAAATAAAATCAGCAATATAAATAAAAATAACAACGATCACATACTTACTCACCTAGTTTAAAAAAAATCAAAAGTAAAATTACTTCAAAAAAATAAATTAATATAACTAATATAAAGTGTTAAATATAACATAAAAAGTATATATATTTTATGATTATTTTAAAATAAAGATTAAAAATCATTACATCATATTATGAATTATTATACTTATACATATTATATAAAAAAAAAAACAAGATTGTATTAATTGAATTACTTGAAATAGCTAAGTCAACACTAAATTACTATTTACTCTAATTTTTAAATAAACTTACTATTAATATTTATTTTAGTTCATGCAATCGGTGTCACATTTAGTTGCTTTATATCCGTGTAAACATTCCTCACGAACACAGCCATACCGTCATAAGACGATATTATTGCACAAAATAATCTCCACTCACCCGCAAATTTTTTAATTTTTTTGTCAAGGTGTACAACTTTGTAAAATACTGTGAAACTTTAGAATAAGTGAATTGTAAAATTCTTTGAAAATAAATGTCTCTAAACCTATACGTAGTATATTATTATTAGTCTGTGTCTGTGGTAAAAATATAATCCAACATAGTTATTATTAATCACTCATACTTCGAAAATAGAAATAGGAATAAAAATAATGATGATGAAGTCGACATCACAGATAATATTATAATACTATGACAGGATCACAGGAATTAGGAAGCTATTTGAAAAGTCAAAAGATAATAATGTAAGCGATTTGATGTTTATTTTTGAAAACAGCGCCATCTAGGATCTATTAATGAAATTGATGTCAAGATTTTATACAGCGCCATCTATGCTATATACTTGACACTATTATAATAAATTTTTACTATAATAAATTTAATTAATTATATTATGATTTTGAATAAACTTATGTAGCTACGTATACTAATTTAAGTTAATTTAAAATGGTTTGGATTCTGTTGTATTTTTAGTATTATTTGAAATGATAAAGGATATCTGAAATGGCAACATTGAATTGACGCTTGACGCGACGACATTGTCCAAATTTGAATTTGGTTCCAACGAATATTTTAGTAACGACGACTCCCTATTTGTGTGACGAGTATTTTCAATTTTTATAGAGTGGTATAGTGTTTTTAATAACTTTGTATAACTTTTATTGATAATAAACGTGACCAAGTGTTTTATACGTATTGTGTCGAGATGGCGTCAGAAAAGGGAAGCAGAAAAGACAAAAACCAAAACATCCAAGTGTTCGTTAGATTGAGGTAAAGATCCATTCAATTTTATTTTCTAACACAATCCTAATATAAGATATTTGTTTGTAGACCGAAGAAATTCTGTGGCACTTCGCAGTGTGTAAGGTATAAATTAATATCATAATTGTATAGTACCCTAATTGGGTACAAATATTTTCATAAAATATCATTTCCATGAATCATAGCACCCTTGATTTAATATTAGTCGTAGGAACCTTTGTTACCTAGTATCGAAATTAATTTCATGTTTAAGTCGATTAATTTCATTTAGATGATTACTTACATCATTGTTTTTAAAAGAAATTAAACCCACTCACTCGGAAATTAATATTTAAAAGCTCAGTTAATATTTAAAAGCTTAGTTTAAAACTACTACTACTATCTGCTTATAACCATAGTTTCTAAAGGCTATAAATATAAATATTAATAAAATTTTAATGATTTTTTATTTATTTCAATAGAACATGTTATTTATGAATCAAAACCTAGCTTTAAGGTATATAGGCATATTTTTAATTGATATCCACTTTATTTTATTGTTTATTTTTATTTAGATAGTGTATGGGAGGCTCAGGCACATTAAGCATATATTCCACATGGTGATTTTATTTTAAACTAGCGGTCCGCCCCGGCTTCGCCCGTGGTACATATTTACGTTTTCTCTACATAAAAACCATCCTCGTACTTCAAGGAATATAATAAAAAAAGAATTATCGAAATCGGTTCAGCCGTTCTCGAGTTATGCGCTTACCAACACATTTTGCGATTCATTTTTATATATAAGATAAGACAAAAATGTTTTTCTTTTACTACAGTAACTAGAACGCCGATTATCCAAATTAAATGGGACTGGGGTCGATTCGGGTAATCATAAATTCGGACATCTATCCTATAATATTATAAAGCTGAAGAGTTTGTTTGTTTGTTTGTTTGAATGTGCTAATCTCACGAACTACTAGTCCGATTAAAAATTATTTTGGTGTTAGATAGCCCATTTATCGAGGAAGGCTATATATCATCACGCTTAGACCACCAGGAGCGGAGCAATGCGAGTGAAACCGCGGGGAACAGCTAGCAATAGATAAATCGAAGAATTGCACATAGAATAAACTTTATTAAGTGCAATAATTAGTGTCTTGCCTGTAGCCTTCAACAATAATCATTGAAATATGTTTGGACTTCAGTGAATTCCGACTTGTTACAACAATACAGAACAAAAATTACTAAATTACCAGCTTTAATTATATTATGCTTAGGATAGATTTGGTTATTTATTTACCTAAATAC
This sequence comes from Colias eurytheme, assembly GCF_061535395.1. NCBI lineage: Eukaryota > Metazoa > Arthropoda > Insecta > Lepidoptera > Pieridae > Colias > Colias eurytheme. The sequence goes on along the minus strand of NC_142999.1, from coordinate 796,544 downwards.
TTTGAGTTTAATTTATATATGTTTTGATCTTCATTTTATTTTCATTGTCATTAGGACCTTCTTAACCATTATAAAAAGCAAACATGTAATTCCCCCTTCCCTTAATTCCAGACCGTTAAACCAGCGAGAGAAAGACATCAGGTCACTCGGGGTTGTGGATGTGATAAATGGCCGTGAAGTGACCGTCCGTCAGTCAAACCAGAGTTCTCACACTAAGAAGTTCACGTTTGACCGAGCTTTCCCACCACACAGCAAACAGGTAGAATAAGTTTGTTTACTGTTACTACAAATAGTGCTAATCAAGACCTAAAAAGTGAAGTCCCATGTCCCCTAGTGGGGTAAGGGGCAGATGCATTGTACATCTGTTTCACTGATTGATTTTCTTTAGGGACAAGTAGGTGATCAGCCTTCTGTGTCGTACCAGACCGAGACATTTTTTTTTTCGTCTCCACCGGGAATCGAACCCAGGACTCCTCGGTACTACGCACGCTCGTCAACCACGTTACAAAGGAGGCGGTCAATCGAGACCTAACAATCTTACTAATATTATAAATGCAAAAGTTTTTGAGGATGGATGTGTGTGTTTCGTACTCTTTCACGCAAATACTACTGAACCGATTACAATTAAACTTAGCACACATATAGAGGATAACTTGGATTTACACATAGGATCGGTTTTATCCCAGAAATTCCACAGGAACGAGAACTATGCGGGTTTTTTTTTATTCTTTCACCCGTCCAAATGCCATTGCTTGCTTTTATTACAGTTCCCTGTATCAAATGGCCATGTCTTAATGTGTGAATGAAGTTATAGATTTAAAAAATTTTTCTTTAATATTTCTTTCATGGACTGACCGGTTGGCTTGGGTGGTAATTGGCCCTGCCTTCCAAGCCAGAGGTCGTGGGTTCGATTCCCACCCGGGGCAAATATTTGTGTGATGAACATAGATGTTTGCTCTGTGTCTGGGTGTTAATTATCTATATAAGTATTTATTTCAAAATTATATATGTATGTTTATCAGCCATCTGGTTTCCATAACACAAGCGAAAGCTTAGTATGGGATCAGATTGTGCCGTGTGTGAAAATTGTCCCGAAATATTTATTTAATATTTATTTCATTGTTCCTAATGTACCTTCCAGGTGGAAGTATACCAAGAGGTGGTGAGCCCTCTCATCGAGGAGGTTCTAGCGGGGTATAATTGCACTGTGTTTGCATACGGGCAGACTGGCACGGGCAAGACGCATACTATGGTGGGGGAGGCGTCTTCTAATGAAGTGTCTTGGCAGAATGTAAGTAAAAAGAATTACATTCACTGAAAAGTGTTTCGTATTGGTTAAGATGGTTGTTAATCATCTCAATAGATGGCGCGCGGTGTGTCCCTTAGACACAAAACTGAAAGAATAGAATAAATACGATCGCTCTGGCGGGTCACGGGTGGCTGAGTTGGTCAGGCATCCGCCCCGGATTGGGGAGAAAGGATGCGGGTTCGAGTCCCGCCTCGTGATCGAATTTTTTCTATTCTTTATAAATTTTTAGAATGTAAGTAACTAGCTCTTTTTCACAAAAAAAATTTGATCGTTCATATTGACACAGTATACAGATACAAACATTAGGGAAACTTCATACAAAAATTTAGAAATGACACACGCACACAAGCAAGCATGCTTACGAGAATCGTGACGGTATACTTCTATATGTCAATAGTGAACCCCTACGATTTATGTTCTGGCTATAGAATTATAATTAACTAGCTTTCTGCCCGTGGCTTCATTCGCTGTGTCTAAATCCTAAGAACATTCCTTCACTCTAACTATTAAAAAATTCGCATCAAAATCCGTTGCGTAGTTTTAAAGAATTAAGCAATTTGCACGCATAGGGACAGAGAAAGCGATTTTGTTTTATAAATATTATGTAGTGGAGATTGAACAATTATATCAGCCATTATATTATTTTAATGAATCGCTTTGATTTTACTTACTATCTCTATGATATAAAAATGAATCCCAAAATTTGTTGGTAAGCACATAACTTGAGAACGGCTGAACCGATTTTGTTAATTCTTTTTTTATTATATTCCTTGAAGTACGAGGATGGTTCTTACGTAGAGAAAACGTAAATATGTACCACGGGCGACTGCTTGTACAATATAATTATACTTTTTTCAGGATCCACAAGCTGGTATAATCCCCCGTGCACTCAGTCAACTATTTGACGAATTACGTCTAACAAACACAGAGTATACTGTCCGTGTGTCCTATTTGGAATTATATAATGAGGAACTATTCGATCTGCTATCTACTTCTGAAGATAATTCCAAATTACGGATATATGAAGATGTGACTCGCAAGGGATCTAATATTGTAAATGGATTGGAAGAGATTACTGTGAGTTTGTTTATAAGTTTGTTATAGAATTGACAGAAATAACATCTTAAAGATGACATATAAATACTGTACTAGGTGACCTGTCTTTACACCGTTTTTTTTTTGAAGTGAAACTTCTTTATCGGGGTTGGACAAAAATTTAGTGTAACATTTTTGCGTTACGCCGTACGCGTGACAATTTTGCGTTACGCCGTACGCGTGACATTTTTGCGTTACGCCATACTCGTGACATTTTTAAGGTCATAAAGAAGTTTCACTTCTTACATGTGTACTCTAGTACACGCATACATTTTTTTTTCATGAGATCGTTTTACTAAAAATAAAAGTTATTTACGATTTACGAGTTCTCTTACGTAATATATTTCAAATGTGCATAAATAAGACATTTCGGGCTAAATTAGGTATGTAAATCTTTACATAAAAAATTATAGCATAGCAATAGATAACAAGCTAACAATTGCATATCTAATTGAATATAAATAGAATGTGTTCCACATTACAAAATAATTTGGAAAATCCAAAAGTGCACGCCTCATAATTTTTTTTTAATAAATATTTATTAATTATTATTTTTGTTTATTTAATAACAATTAAACCACATCGAATCAGACCCTGAAAAATGAAAGGGTTCTATTCCTGAGCATACTCAAGCGTAAGAGAAAAAAAAAGACTCAATTAGTAAAGTATTTCGGTCGCTATCGTGTTAACAAGAAAAAGGATCCGCACATACAGACACACGGACGTCCAAGACAGAACTTTTTTAAACTGTTTTTTAACTAGTTTAAATAACAAAAATGACATCAAAAATATCATGAACGTTAAAAATAGTGTTTTTTCTTAATATGTGTGTGTATGTATTATCTTACAAGTGCAATGTATGATACATAAAGACATTTTAAGTTTGAAAAATCAGATGTTTTGCGCGAAGTGACAGTAGTACCCACCTCAACGCTTCGCTTATGAGGCGTGCAAAAAAATACGATAGAAAAAAAATAATTACGTAAAATCTTAAATTTAACAGTCTTACAAGTTTAAATTGATTTAAAGTTATTATAGTATTAATTATAAATTCTAATTCCTCTAACAGGTATACAACAAAAATGAAGTCTACAAGATAATGGCACAGGGGCAAGAAAGGAAGAAAGTTGCGTCAACACTTATGAATGCACAGTCAAGGTAATTGATTAATTTCATAATTTAACGCATATCGCTTAGATAAGATAGTAATTTGATCACTGTAAATTTATTTCTTTTGTCGTTTTATATTGTTATTAATTTTTGTTTTAAATTATGTATGTGAAATATTGATAGTTGTTTTTAAAATCAATTTAACTGTCCTTAATTGGTTGCACTGAGATAAATTTTTAATATTGCAGCCAACAAAGTCAAAACAAGACAAATGTTCTGTAAGTACAGAACTTATTACAGTAGATAAAACTGTAGTAAATTAAATTTCATAGTAACTTTACGTTTATATACTTTATCCATAACACATGAAATATAGAAATACTTAATTTTGATGAAACCGCGCGGCACAGTTGGTACTTTATTAAATTACGTGACAACCATTACCCAGACAAACAAATTCGTGGGCATAATATATCAAAATTACCACCAATAGAATTTGATGCCAGTCGTAACAATTTCTAAAATAAATACCAATGTACCATGTTAAAAACGTATTGAAAATTTATTTTGATAAATTTTATTCTTATTCTATCCTATCTTTCTTATACTTTATATTTCGTATATTCTTGCTTTCAGCCGCTCGCACACAGTATTCACAATAGTCGTGCACATGAAGGAAAACAGTCCGGAGGGTGAAGAGCTACTAAAGATCGGTAAACTCAACCTGGTCGATCTAGCCGGTTCGGAGAACATCAGTAAGGCGGGTTCAGACAATCCCGCTAAGAAGGAAAGAGCAAGGGAGTGTGTGAATATTAATCAGTCGCTGTTGACTCTCGGTAGGGTTATTACTGCTTTAGTGGAACGGCACCCGCATATACCGTATAGGTGAGGATTTTTATGTATTATTTGTAAACAGAAACTTAATAGATAAATTATTGTTATAAATTGTGGTTGAAATTGTTTCTTTGTAGATGAAATGGTACATTTTATTGATGAAGTAATAGATACAAAAATTACACTTTTATATATCCAGTGTAGTAGAAGAACCATCACAATTTATTCACCAATTCAAACAGAATAACTTAACAGACAAAATATTTATCAAATTTTATTAAAATACGGTGTAATTTAATCTGAGCAGTACAGGACCTATATTTTCTACCCATTTACTATTTTCATTCCTTATCACTACTTTTAATCAAATGTAAGTATATCAGATACTGTGTGTGAATCTATCTTTCTTGTTTTCTTCTCAAATAAACAGGGCAAGACATGCATTTTTTTTAGCCACTACAATTTCTTTCCGGCTATTCTCAGTGCACAATTCAAAAATGCATAGAAGCCTATCGAAAAAAATTAATGTTTGAATTAATGCTATATTGTATTAGCCACTAACGATTCATAATTTTCAGAGAATCAAAACTAACCCGTATCTTACAAGAATCACTCGGTGGTCGAACAAAAACCTCCATTATAGCAACTATTTCCCCCGGACACAAGGATTTAGAGGAAACTATGAGTACATTGGAATACGCAAATAGGGCTAAAAATATACAGAATAAGCCAGAAGTTAATCAGAAAATGACCAAGAAAGCGATGCTCAAGGAATTTGTGGAAGAAATAGATAGATTGAAACGTGATTTGCAAGCTGCTAGGGATAAAAATGGTATGTTATTTGCAAAATGAAGTAAATTGCACAATTTACTAACTCCTTTTTAGTGTTATTGGAGAGTAGTGGGTTCGATTTTACCATTTATAAATAAAAATCACTATGTAAAAAAAACTGACTTCAAAAACGGAAAAGTAAAAAATATATACCGGCCGAATTGAGAACCTCCTTTTTTTGAAGACTGTTAAAAAAATATTGTAAACAGTGAAATTATGTGTACTTCGTTTGCTTGCATTTCATTTTATAGAGAAAACGCGAATTATTTTTACAGTTTAAAGAAGAATTTCCAAAATTTGTAATTTGTTTTCGTATTTTTGTTATCGTATTCATAGTCGTCATAGCACTAAATTTTAAAATGTTTGCAATTGATGGTGTTTTAATTCATTAAAGAATAGTCGAGTATTAATTCACAATTAAATTAAAAAAGATATAGCTAAAAATAAATAAAAAGTAAGTAAAAATTAAATAAATAATTCCCAGGTGTGTATCTCGCAAGTGATACATATGCAGAAATAACATTCAAACAAGAGGAACAAAGGAAAGAGATTCAAGAACTCCTCCTTAAAAAGAGAGCCCTAGAAGAAGAGAAAGAAAGATTGGAGAAGGTAATCTATTTTTATAAAAAAATGTACATGCGTGTACTAGAGTACACACGTAAGAAGTGAAACTTCTTTATGACCTTAAAAATGTCACGAGTATGGCGTAACGCAAAAATGTCACGCGTACGGCGTAACGCAAAAATGTTACACTAAATTTTTGTCCAACCCCGATAAAGAAGTTTCACTTCAAAATCTATAAGAGTTACAATTACAATAAATTTTCATTGTACAAACTTTCATCCCCTATTTTATCCCCTTGGGGGTAGAATTGATCACAATACGATCAAAATACTTACGTCCTAATATGTACCTGCATGCATAATTTCAGCCCGATCTGTTCAGTGGTTTGGGCTGTGCGTTGATAGATTATTATGTCAGTCAGTCACCTTTGAGTTATATATACCTATGTATATTTAGATATTTGTATTGTGTGTGACTGTTGTATAATTTTCTAGTCCTCTCATAAATAAATAAATTATAAAACATATAAATTTATCATGAATTCCACTTTACTCAAAACTATTAGATTTTGGACATTGTTGGTAAAAACTTTTTATAAACATCTATTTGACTTTGGCTCAACAAATGAAGAATCTTTCCACTTTATAATAATAGTTAAGATTTACATATTATTATTAATAATAAGTTATTTATTAATAATTATTATGTATGTATAGGTATTTGGTGATCTAAATGGAGCTCTACAAGCTGAGAGACAGCGTTGTGCTGAGACGTTCAACCAACTGTGTGGAGTCGAAGATAGACTGGCGAATACACGATATGTAAGTATTTATTTATTTTGCCATAAAAATAATATTTAAAGTAAAACAAATATAATGTAAAGTTGTAATCTAGCCTTAAAGTAAAGGAATATAACGTTAAAGTTGTTGGTATATCGTTATATCGTTCTTGGAATATGTTGAAGTGCAATGAACAATAGAATTAGACTAACAATCACGCAAAAAAAAGTCTGAAGTAAAACTCTGCCTACACTATATAAGGCAGAGTTTTGTCGTGGGCGGTTCATTTAGACTTTCAACACTGCCATGAAATATGCTAATTTGAATGTTTCCCACCAGGTTGCCTGTTATGGATTGCTATTCAGCAATAAGCAAAATATTGTTCATTTTCTGCTTTGTTCTATCTTGTTTATTTATTTATTAATAGACAATAAATATACTTGTTTGTATTAGAAATAAATAAATAAAGTTTATATTTCCGGTCCGGATTATGTGCTACATCAATAAATTTTTCATTCATCAGTTTTTTAATTTCAAAAATAAAATTGCAATTTAATTAATAAAATCAACATATTTATTTATTTAATAATCATTCAGCAACTACAAGAAACACAGCAACACGCGGAAGAGCAGCGTTACATTGTGCAAAAACAAGAGGAAACAGAACAAGTGTTGTCGAATCAGGCTAAACAGTTGTTGCAAGTTGCTGATCTAGCGAGCAACGATGCTACTTGCTTGCACAATGTTGTTGATAAACGCAAGTGAGTGTTTAAAATTATATTTAATGACATCATAGTAATTACATTGTTATATCTTTATATACTTATGTTAAAATTCTGTCTGTTTGTAATGAAATTGTCTTTAAAGAGAGAAAGAAAGAAAATACGTTTAATCACAAATACTTTTACAAATTTTGACTTATAACTAAACACTTACATGGAAAAAAAAATAAATAAATCTTAAAATACAATAAATACATTCAAATATCTTAATATCGTATTCGTGATTAGGTGGACTACTCAGCATTTGCCTCTCCGTATTAGAGGAGAGGCGCCGGTTTTCAGTAGTCCCCTCGACTTGCTACGCTTGGAGCATCAGAACGGTCTTCTGGGTGGTTAAATTAGGAGCTAATACATAATTTAAAACGTAAAAAAAAAGAAACAATAGGTGATTAAATGTTATACTTATATAGGTAGTTAAAATTGACAATCCAGACAATGTAGATAATTATAAACTTACTTGTACATACATAATATTTAAATATAATAGGGTTACTCAGATTAAAATAAATAATATATAAATGAAAAATATATGTAATAATGTAGATATATAAGGCTGTACATTTAGCGCTATTAGGGCTGGTTAAGAAATTGTGCAAGAACAACTTTTTTGTACTTATATTTAAAATTCTGTAGTGTTTTACAATTTCTTATTGGTGGAGGCAAATTATTCCAGCACCTAGTAGCGCTGTATGTGAAGCTTCCCCTGAATGCCGCTGTGTAATTTCTGGGAACTGAGAGCTTATACATAGACGCCCGTGTTTTATATAACCGATTGCCGTCGTCCATCCACTTGAGTTTGTTATAGAGGTAGGCGGGAGCTTTTGTCAGGATCACGTTAAAAAGTAGGGAAGCGAGGTGCAGTCGCCGCCTACTCTCCATGTTTAAGATTTTATTGGACTTTAGGGTTGGTGTTATATGGGTCCGAGCGGGTATGTCCCAACAAAAACGAGCGCAGGCATTTTGTATACGCTGTATTGAGTTTTTAGTGCGTACCAGCAATCTAGGACCATACATCACATCGGCATAATTGAATTTTGAGAGCACGAGTGATTCGCAAAGCTTTATACGTAGATCTGTGTTCAAATGTGCTCTTATGTTATACAAAACTTTTAGGCGATAGAAGCAGTTTGCTATTAGTGAATTGATATATTTTTCGAATCTAAGTTGTTCGTCGAATATAACTCCTAAATTACGAGCCTCACGTACACGCTCGATGATAGTACCTTGGATGTTCAGTACTGGATTATGCTGCTCGACGCTTTTTACCTGTTTTGGTGTACCTAGAATCATGAATTTCGTTTTGTCAGCGTTTAGCAGCAAGGTATTATTTGCTGACCATGTAGAAATTCGATCTAGATCGCCATTTAGTTTAACTAAGCAGTCGTGTGTGTCATCGGGCTTGAAGGAGAGATACAGTTGTATATCATCAGCGTACGAGTGAAATTTACAAAACTGAATATTGTTAATAATGTCCGCGGTGTATAAAATAAATAATAGAGGGCCTAAAATTGAGCCTTGAGGAATACCTCGTTCGACAGACCTACACCGTGAAAACAACCCCTTGCCGTTTTCTCCCGTAATCATGACTGTTTGAGTTCTATTGTTTAGATAACTGTCGAACCATGAGACTGCGCTTTGTGTAAATCCGTAATAAGATAATTTGGCCAGCAATAGAGGTATGTTCAAGGTATCAAAGGCGCGCGAATAATCGAGATAAACAAGTATTGTGCCCATACCTCTATCCTGTGCTCTAATTATGTTATCCACTACATCCGTTAATGCTGTAGCAGTTCCGCGTTGTCGTCTAAAGCCCGATTGTAAGTCCGGTAACATTCGATTTGCCTCTAGGTATTCTACTACTTGTTTGTATACAATTTTTTCCAGTATCTTTGACATACACGGTAGAATACTGATTGGCCTTAAATCTTTATATGAATCAGGATGATCTTTTTTTGGAATCGGCTGCACTAGTGCATTCCGCCATAACGTAGGAAAAGCATTCGAGGATATTGAGGTGTTAATGATGTGTGTTATGATTTTTAAAGTAGATGGTGTAGTTAATTTTAGCATATCAAGCGAGATATCATCGCTGCCTACAGCTTGTGATGTTAGTTCTCGAATGGCTTTCCATACGGCTTGATCAGTCACTGGCTTTAAGGTAAGGACGGCATCTTTATTATATCGATGTGATTCATAATACGATATGTATGATGGTGGTGAGTGTCTAGGACCGGGAGTGTCAAGGAAATGCATATTAATGCAATTAGGATCACGCAAGTGAGGTGGTAAGAGCTGTTCTCTTTGCGGCTTTATCCGTATATGTTTTTTTAAGTGTTTCCAAAGGGCCTTAGGGTTTTTTGTGTTGGCATTAATAAAACTATCGAAATAAGCTTTTTTTTCCCGGTTGAGAGCGCCTTTGACGTAATTTCTGAGCTCGTTATAATAACGTATATGGGAACTTTGTTTGGTTAATTTCGCCCGAATTTGTGCATCATCCCTATCTTTCATAATTAATTTCATATTGTGCGTTATCCTTTATATACTTACTAGCTGTACTCCGCGGTTTCAACCGCGTGGCTCCGCTCCTGTTGGTCTTAACGTGATGATATATATAGCCTATAGCCTTCCTCGATAAATGGGCTAGCTAACACCGAAATAATTTTTCAAATCGGACCAGTAGTTCCTGAGATTAGTGCGTTCAAATAAACAAACAAACTCTTCAGCTTTATAATATTAGTATACATTTAACGTCTCTTCTTATACAGGTCGGTAGAATCATCAAATTTGGAAATAACTCGCGCATACCGCACATCGTCTAGTTCACACCGCACTGCGATATCGCATCGTACTGCGACACACAGACAACATGTGGAACGACACACACACCGACTGGTGGCGTTGGGAGGTATTTATATTGATTTTAAATATAATTTTTTGACGTGACTTATAATTCGATATAGCCGGCTGCACGCACGAAAAAATATGACTCATGCGGCGTTACCTCGCTTTGAGGCGTTCCATTTAAGGCTTGAAGTGCGAGCGAGAGCGCGGAACGAGCGACAAAGAAGCACAATCGGACGTTGTCACGTTCAACTATCGTCAGTAAACTTACTTTACAGACAACCAATTTTTTGTTTTAAAGAAAAGAAAAAGGTATTTATATTTTATACCATTTCTGCCCCACGGTTTTACCTGCATAACTCCGCTCCTTTTGGTCTTAGCGTGATGATATATAGCCTATATGTTGCCCCGACCTGCTTTCAAAGCGCTTTTGAATCTACAAAATACAAACAACTAATAATAATATATAATTAACCACCTGCACCGGTAATTTGACCATGACGCGTTCTAACTATGAAGAAAAGCCATGACACACTATATTATATGTATTAATGTATTTATTATTTTATTTTTGTTCCCAGAACAATACACAGAGGAAAATATACAGACTTTAATGCAAAACAAACAGAAGTTTAACGAGTTGATACATATGGCGAAGGAAACTTTGGAAAAGGTATTTAATTATTATGTTTTGAAAATATAGCTTGTGAAATAATACAGATATCGATCATAAGTTCGATAAAAACACATGAATACAAAAGGAAACACTATTTTTTAAACAACAGTGAAAATCTCAAGCTCACGTGTCAGAAGTGAAACTTCTTTTGCAACATTCAAATAAGTATACCAAAATCGTCGCTTTACTCCATGACATGACGGTATTGCCATGACGCGACCTTGAAATTTTACTCTCAACGCGCCTAAAGAAGTTTCACTTCAAAAAGTTTTTGATAACTCATTACTGCAGTGATGTTAAGTCCTAAAGAAAACCAAAATAAAAACATCTGTTGCGGCAATAAGGCTCGTTTTTGCATGAACTGTGTTTTTTTGTTGAAATGAAACATCTTTCCTCTATAGAATCTGTTTTATTACTGATTGATGCACACAATGTAATTAGTCACTTAGTCGTAGACGTAATTAATAAAAAACCGAATAACATCAAAATGAAATTATTACAATAATATTTATTTATTTTGTTTGCAGCTATCATCCCTCCCCATAGAATTACACTCCACAATATCGACACACGCATCGACGAACAGACAACAAGTGCATACAACGCTAACTACACAAGTGGAGCAAGTGAACAACGTAGTACAGAATGTTGCGAAGTGTTTGTCTGTATGTCTGCAACGAGCTACGGAAACTGATGTGTGCAGCGATCTCGATAAGTTCTTGCAGTATTGGGTGAGTTTATAAATTGCTTATTATTAGTGTCCGACCGAACTTTCGGTTTCGGTTTCGGTTTCGGCCGAGTTTCGGCCAAAAATCAAGTTTCGGCCGCAGTTTCGGTTTCGGCCAAAATCGGCCGAAACTTTTGCCGAAACCGAAACTTATTTCGCAAGTTCAGTGAACTTAGTTCACACACGTTCACGCTCGCCTATCTTCGTTTTCCTCGGCAACGCTTTGACGGACGCTGTCAAAGCGTTGGTTGACCCACGCTGGTGGAAACAATTTTTGATTTTTTTTTTTTTTTTTTTTTTTTATTTATTATCAGAAACAAAATAGGTTATCTATGTTGAGATTGGAACTGGGTGTAATCTTCTTATATATAAAATTCTCGTGTCACAATGTTAGTCTGCATACTCCTCCGAAACGGGTGGACCGATTCTCATGAAATTTTCTGTGCATATCGGGTAAGTCTGAGAATCGGCCAACATCTATTTTTCATATGTACCACGGGCGAAGCCGGGGCGGGCCGCTAGTAGTAATTAATAATTATTATTTTTACATAAGAGGTATCTAAAAGAGACTGATTATTCTTCTAAGTACAAATACCAATCCAAAGTATTAAAGACTCTTTAATAAAGAGAAGGACTCAAAATACCAAAACTTAGTATTTAAAGTAACAGTAACAATTACTGATTTGATTTAAGATGACTGATTTTACTGAGAACTTAATTTGAAAAAATAATAAAAATTAAATTTTTTATTATTAATATTTTAAAAATATTATTATTTTTTATTTTATTTTAAATAAATGATCACAACCTGTGTTTTCACTTCATGCCCTAAAATAGGTAAAATGCACCAAAGTTCAGTATTTTTAGAAATTTCATACTTGACCACGTGAGTTTCGGTTTCGGTTTCGGTTTCGGCCGAAACTGAAGCCACGGCCGAACATTCGGTTTCGGTTTCGGTTTCGGCCTGGAAACCAGTTTCGGTCGGACACTACTTATTATCCTACTTCACTACATAGATATGAAACAAAGTCGCTTTCTCAGTCCCTATATCCCTATGTGTGCTTAAATCTTTATAACTACGCAACAGATTTTGATGCGGTTTTTTTTATTCTCGAGGAAGGTTTTAGTATATAATTTATTAGGTTTTAGACAAAGCGGACGAAGCCGCGGGCGGAAAGCTAGTCATTATTTATTTACAGTTTATTGTGCTGGCATACAAATAAATCCTTATAATTAAAACTTATAACTAGTCCAGCACAAAAGGCGGCCTTATCACTTAAGAGTGATCTCTTCCTGGCAACCTACTGTGTGAAAAGAATAAGCTAGTTATTAGTATATTGAATTCCCACAGCACAGTGACACGACAAGCCGTATAACGTCAGTGTCCCAGGTTCATTCCCGGTGGGCGCTGGAGTTCAAAGAGTTGTTCGAACAACACGAAACTTTCACGCAACAAATGATGGATCAATTGCAACATAAGAGAGCAATCTTCGATGAACGACTGCAAGAGAGACTCGCTGTAAGTATAAATAAATTTAGTTAGTTACCATACTCCTCCGAAATGGCTGGACCGATTTTCGTAAAATTTTGTATGCCTATTGGGTAGATCTGAGAATCCGACAACATCTATCTTTCATACCCTTAAGTGATAACAGTAAGGCAGAACAATGTTTGCCTTACTGTTAAAGTATTTATTTATGAAAAAACTTTAAAACGATCTCAATTGGCGTTTTTTTTTTTTTGTTACATCTGTTTTTGTCTGGGTGAAGCGAAAAATGATTTTACAAGTAATACTTACACATAATATAATTTATATAATGGTACGGGAGCTAGCAACGTTTTAAAAAAAGTCATTTTAGTATAGTTGGGTTTTTGATATACTGTTTCTCTTGCTATTTCGGTTAGAGTCCGGGCTGTCTGGCTGGCGGTACTGCGTTTATTAGTGCGCATCTTATCTGCACAGGAAAATATTATCCTTAATTTAAAGTCAGAAATAGGAAGAGAAACAGTATATCAAAGTACCAAGTATTCTAAGATTCTCTCTTGTCAATGTTGCTACCTCCTATACAATAATAATTTACAATAAAACACAAATTTCCTACAGATTTTCACAGCAGACAAGCAAGCAACAGAACAACGTATATCCGAGCAATTATCTCATTTAGAACAAGACAAAATACAACAAAAACAACTAGAGAATCAACTATTAAAATATATTCAAGAGCAAAGGAAATGCCAACAAGAGAGACACGATAGGAGAATGCAAGAGATAAACAGAGATAGAGAATTCGAAAAGAGAATCAACGAGCATATAGAGTGGTTGAATAGTGTAAGAGAGAGTAGTGCGAGGGAGACGCAAGATATTGTGAGCCGGTTGGAAACGAGTGGGAAAGAGATGGATAGACACAAGCGGGTTGTGGAGGCGTTGTATGTGGATTGTGGTAAAGGTTGGTAATAATTTATTTTTAATTTTTTTTTATAGAGGTAAAGGTAAGAAAAATAATATTTGTCTTGTTGTATAGAATAATGTGTTTTAAGTAGGGATGTAAACAAGTTTTTCAACACAATTGTGTTTGTTTTATAGTGAAATATAAGTTTTATCCAACTAATATTATAAATGAGAAAGGTTGTGACGATGTATGTATGTGTATGTATGTATGTTTATTACTCTTTGGCGCAAATACTACTGAACCGATTACAATGAAATTTAGCACACATATAGGGAATTAACACATAAATTACTCTTCCAACAAAATATAACAAAATACGTCCAGTCTGCACTTTTTCCAATTGAATTAATTTTTTTTGCGCTTAACAATAATATAATAAAAATAAATAAATACTTCTAGGTAATACATCAGTATCGAACGCTTGCAATGAACTGGGAGGGAACGTTTTGGAAATCGTTCGACATGTGAAAAAAGAATTGGTTACATCGCTTCAAGATACACAAGGATATGTCCAAGTAAGAATTATAATAAATATAAATTTTCTAGTGTTTGATTTTACGCGAGTATTATACATTTAAAGACTTTTCAACGGATTTTAAACGCGATTTATTCATTATTTTCCCGATCTTTCGAACACTTTACAGCAAGCGTGGTCACGGGGAGACGGTGTCAGTCTGACGGTGGGAAAATAATGAATAAATCGCGTTTAAAATCCGTTAAAAAGTCTTTAATTTCTAAATAAATATAAATATTTATATATTTTTTTTATATTTCTGTGCTTTCACATGAATATAAATTGTACATATATTGTAATAAATTGTGAATTGTAATTGTAAATTGTGAAATAATTATTATTGTTACATTTTATGAATTATACTTGTAATTAATAAGTGTTACCGCTTTCTTGCAATTTATATTTATTTCACTTAGAAAAGAAATAGAGATTAGATTGAATTTTGCAAAAAAATACAATTTCAATATTCAAATGAAAATTGTTAAAAATATGTTTCAATTTAAGTGTTAAGGTATATAACAAAACAAATCTTTCAAAATATATGGAAACGCTATAAATTTGAAATATATTAAAGAAATCGTATTATAATCAACTACTATACAATTCAAATTAGTTCTTTCCTTAAAAAAACATGAATTTCTGTATAAATAATGTTCAATAATCCAATAAACAGAAAGAAACAACAAAAGCAATGGAGACGAACAAACAGAAGATGTTGGAATTAACTTCACAAGTGGACAATTGTATGGACTCGCTCGCTCTCAACTGTCAGCAGGCTGTCATCGGTTTGGCGCAAGAGATGAAGGTAAAATAAATAAATAAATAATAAAAAAAATATATCTTATATAAATATTATAGGACATTATTACACAAATCGACCTAGTCCCACATTAAGCTCAATTAAGGCTTGTGTTGTGGGTACTAGGCGACGATAAATATAATATTTAATAAATCCATACTAATATTATAAATGCGAGAGTAACTCTGTCTGTCTGTCTGTTACTCAATCACGTCTAAACTACTGAACCAATTGTCATGAAATTTGGTATGGAGATATTTTGATACCTGAGAAAGGACATACTTTTTACCCCGGGACTTAGGATAGGTTTTATCCCGGAAATTCCACGGGAACTATGCGGGTTTTTCTTTAACTGCGAGGGCAAAGCCCGGGGCGGAAAGCTAGTATTATAAATACGAAAGTTTGTGAGGATGGATGTGTATGTTTGTTACTCTTTCACGCAAATACTACTGAACCGATGACAATGAAATTAAGCACATGTATAGAGGGTAACTTGGATTGACACATAGGTTTTATCCTGGAAATCCTACTGAACGTATCGGGCTGAAATTTGGAATGCAGGTAGATGTTAGGACGTAGGCATCCGCTAAGAAAGGATTTCCCGAAATTCTTGCGGGAACGGGGAAAAACGGAGATGCACGTACAAAGTCGTGGGCGGAAGCTAGTTATCAGTATATTTCAGGCTCCTGAAAAACAGTTGTTACTATCTTAGGAGCCCGGGTCACTTTAATTTGTTATTTTCATTTATTTATTTATTTATTTCAGAACTCAGCATCGCACACAATGTCAGAGATTTCGTTGCTCAAGCCGCAAGTGGACACGATAATAACAAACACAAGGGAACAACAAATAAAACAAACGGAAATACTAAAAGATCTCAACAGTGAAACGGAACATTTGACCGACTGCGTAAATGAGGAGATTGGAAATTTGGAACAGTTGGAAAGCAAGTGTCTGAATGAACAATATGTTGTTTATTCGCCTACTGGTAAGAAATAATTAAGTGTTAAGATTATTATCCTCATAAAAAAGTTATTTTAAATAACTATTTTATGAGGTTAAAAAGATAAGTTTCGACAATTTTAAAACCTCCCTGGTAAATGAGAAAAATTCGCTCAAAAAAAGGAAGTATTGCAAACATAATATATATCTGTTACAACTCAGTTTTTTATGTTTTATTCTAAAAGCACTTGAATTGTAAATTTTTTGTATGTACTAAGAAAACGTTTTATAACATTATGACTTCTTTATTCGGTGGTAAATGTTAAAAAATGTTATGACGGTTCAAAAGTGCTTTTATAAGAAGTCTAATTGTATAAATAAATGTTTGAGTTTATATTAATAAATAAATATTTCGGGACAAGTTTCACACACGGCACGATCTGATCCCATACTAAGCTTTTCGCTTGTGTTATGGAAATCAGATGGCTGATAAACATACATATATATAATTTAAAATAAATACTTATATAGATAATTAACACCCAGACACAGAGCAAACATCTATGTTCATCACACAAATATTTGCCCCAGGTGGGAACTACCAACCAAGCCATCCGGTCAGTCAAAAAATTAATCATTAATCTGATGTAAAATAAAATTCTAACTTATTTCACAGGACAAACGCCAGCCCGCAGACAGTACAATTTCCCCAGGAACTTGGCGGCCACTTCCCCACACGAGAGGATCATAGCTCGCTTTAGAGCCATGAGGGAACAGAACGAAGATGTGAGTTTATTATTACCATTGAGATAATATTACTACGTATGGAGGAGACACCACGAACAAAATCTGTGCGCCATTTTTTTGCTCTAAGTTTTAAAAATTATTATCTAGTTAGGTACTTACCGATGAAAGTTATTCCTTTGCACTTTCCGTATTATTTGTGCAATATCGTAACACACACGAAGGCATATTTGATGCGTTTCACTTTAAAACAAATAAAAAATGAGCGTGCAGTTACGCCATATGGCGTATGTTGAGCGGAACATAAGTGATGTAGGTGGTGTCGTCTCCATATATCTCAATGATTTTTACACGCTTTTTATTAGCTTCACCTGTATGTTTGTATGTTTGTTTGTAACCGACTTCTTTGGGCGCGATTTTGACCCACTTGAAACGGCCAGATTTCGTAACTTTGTAGATTTATTGAGGACCGATTTTTAAAATAAAATAATTTTTTACAGTGAAACTTTTATTACATCGTCTCAAACTGTTTGGTCTGTGTAGCGCATGTCGCGTGTATCGCGGCTGCCGAGTAGGTATACCTACTCGGCAGCCGACCGACACGCGACATGCGCTACACAAAGCAGTGTTCGGAACCGTTCGAACAGTTTCACTTTTACCGTGGTTTCATAAAACCACACAACATTTTTTTTACTCACACTATTATTAATTTATATTCATTGAAATTTTTAACACTATTTTCTTAATTTAAATTCATTTAAATTTATTTTCTATTTTTTAGTTCGGTTTTCTATAAAAAGCGTGTTTTTTAGTTTTATTAAACTATTATATTTATTTATGTTTTACACTAGCTGCGCTCCGCGGTTTCACCCGCGTGACTCCGCTCCTGTTGGTCTTAGCGTGATGATATAATATAGCCTATAGCCTTCCTCGATAAATGGGCTTTTTAACACCGAAAAAATTTTTCAAATCGGACCCGTAGTTCCTGAGATTAGCGCGTTCAAACAAACTACTCAGCTTTATAATATTAGTATAGAATTCATATCTCTAGCACACCAATCAGATAGTATTTAACGATATCACGCGAAAACCACTGAACCGATTTTGATGATACATACCACATCAGTGGCTTAAATACAAAAATAACATAAGCTATAGCATTCTATACAAATACAATTAATAATTATATTTTAAAGAAATATAATGATTTCAGAGTGCATCAGATATAACGGACAAAACGAACGAATCAGAAGACTCTGCGGTGGAGCCTTCACCGAAGGCGCCTGAAGTAATTGACATTGATGGAGAACAAAGGGTAAATATTATATTAAACTAGCGGTCCGCCCCGGCTTCGCCCGTGGTACATATGAAAAATAGATGTTGGCCGATTCTCAGACTTACCCGATATGCACAGAAAATTTCATGAGAATCGGTCCACCCGTTTCGGAGGAGTATGCAGACTAACATTGTGACACGAGAATTTTGTATATAAGATGTTATTTATATAATATATAATGGTGAATGATTTTTTGAAATCGGTCCAGTATTTTTCTGTGAAAACCACATATACATACTAATATTATAAATGCGAAAATAACTCTGTCTGTCTGTCTGTTACTCAATCACGCCTTAACTACTGAACCAATTTGCATGACATTAGAGATACTTTGAAACCCGAGAAAGGACATAGGATAGGTTTTATCCCGGAAATCCTACGGGAACGGGTTTTTCTTTGAAAACGCGGGCGAAGCCGCGGGCGGAAAGCTAGACATACATAAAATTACATTATGACAAACCTTTCCTCTTTATAATATCATTATATAGTATAGATGTTATAATCACTATTTTAGTCGACCCCCATTTCTATTGAAAATGTCATGTTTGATAGTTTGAAAAATCGTTGATTCATAGATACAAAATCAATTTTTTCCCAATAAAAATAATTAATATATATGCAACTTTACGGAAATACGTCGAATCACGCGTGGTAGGGATAAGAAAAAGATGGCGCGTAATGGAAAAATGTCACGCGTAACGAAAAAATGTTACACTAAATTTTTTTCCAACCCCGATAAAGAAGTTTCACTTCAATAACCTATGTTACTTCCTAATAATGTAGCTTTCTATCAATGAAAAAATCATCAAAATCGGTCCTTTACTTTTGGAGCTTATTCAATACAAACAATAAAATCTTTTCTCATTTTTAATATTGTCGTAGAAAGATAAAAATATTAAATTTTATTTATTTAATTAATATTTTATTTTTAGATTAAATAAATATTTTATTTTCCAGAGACACCAAGATCAATGCAAGGAAAACAGCATTATAAATAGATCGTCATCATTCAAGAAACCTTCGAAGCTTCCCTCATTTTCTGCGAAAAAACCGCTCGCTGAAAGAAACTGACGAAAACTTATTGACTGTAAAAACTATTTTAAATAGATATGTATGAAAAATAGTTATGGTGTTTTGTTACAATCTTGAATTTTAAAGTAACCTTATAATTATGATTTTTAAATTAATTTAAATATGGCATTGAAATTTCTTTGAAGTGATATAAAAAATAAAAATTGACACAACATCTAGTCTCAAATTAAACAAAAGTAATTAAAAAATATTTTTATAACGGTACTCCAAAATTAATAATGCGCATGCAAATCTTCGCTAATTGTCGAATTTCCAAAATGTATTTCATTTGACTAAACAAATTTTACTAAATTATGCATGAAGAAAATGCATTTAACCACTCTATATAGATATCGTCTTCGGACGCTCCGGGAATATGACAGTTGTCGAACTGTGACAATTATTTCTATGCGCATTATCACTTTTGGAGTACTGCCCCCCTAGTCAAGTGGCTTTCTGTTAGCGTAGCGTTCAATAGAATAGACTACGAATGTATGAGATTGACGTAAGCTGTAGATACGTTTATCGACAGCTTACGTCAATCTCATACATTCGTAGTCTATTCTATTGAACGCTACGCTAACAGAAAGCCACTTGACTAGGGGGGCTGTACATACATTGAACCAACTCCATGAATTACAATTAATAGCTGTAATTACTAATTACTAAATTTAATTATTATTATATATTTTAGATTAATTTTCTACATATTTAAGTGCTTATGTATATTTAAAAATTAATAAAAATATATTGGAAGGAAATATGTTTCTTGTTTCTAAAAACATGGTTATTTGAGTTCGGTAAGTATATTTCAGGTAGTTTTTTAACTAATACGAAAAGTAATGTAGAGATTTCAGTTATTTTCTGAATAAAAAAAATTGATCACACCATTAATTATTTCACGGAATATTTATAAATAAAAGACAAATTAACAGTAAAACCAAATCACGCCGCCATAGAAAAATGTTTATTTTTTGTAAATAAGGTACAAAATGGATTGCAGTGCAATCTGTCATCTTTTAAAAATGGCTGAAACGTTTGACCAATAGCGATGCAGTAATTTTCCCGCGTAACTGTTGACATTTGCATTTTGACATTGTCGCGCTGTATCTGTAAAAAAAAGAAAAAGTGAACCAAGTGTTCCCAACATAACGTTTATAAAAATCTAAAATAATTACATAATATTATGTGCACATTAGTATAAATAACTTTTTAAATTTTGATTACAATAATAATATGTAAAATACCCACTTTTCTTTTCTCGTCTGTAAGTTCTTCTCATGTAATTTTCCATTGCATTTGATTGCTATCAGTAATCCCAAAAATATAATTATTTTAAATTTAACTTTGAAATAAAACGAAATACCTAATGTTGAAATAAAAACAAACATCACGATTTATTAGTTTTAGAATATAATATATGTATTGGTATGAGACGAATTCTCTGTCAAGTGAAATTGACCACCGATAGCAAAAATATTTTTCCTAATTAGTTATAAGATAATTATAATGATGTATCCGTCGCAGGCGAATTGTATTATTTCGCCGTACAAATGCTCGGCATTTTGGTAAATGTTGAGGATTTACTTTTTCCAAAATTCTACAAAAAGACGGTCGCGAGCCGACGGAGCCCCACTTCGCGGGGCTCCTATTTCTGTGTAGTTTTAAAAACACGAACCTAACCTAACCTACCCCCTTATCCAAACGAAAAAATTCTGATTACGAATTCTCGACATATTACAAAATGCCGAACATTTGTAAACGGCGAGATTATACAATTTGCCTGCGACATATCTATCGCATATTGGCATTTCGTTGTAATGCAGTGTTTTAGTTTTCAATGTGTAGTTGTTACTGTAGCGACAACATCTGCGAACATAGCTTTTTATTTATACGACATTATGATTGAATTATAAATAAAATATGATATTGAATTATTGTTTTATTTTTTATGACCTTATTCGCCGACCCTTGTCCAGAGCCGAAAGAAGTATTCCTCTGAATTTTTTGGCAGCACACACACACATTTTATATTAAATTTTTCATCCAATTTTTGCGTAAATGTCGCAACCATCTATTTATTATAAGGCTTAAATTATATTCTGTCATTCAATCCATCAGCTAGGTAAATGAATAATATCTATCACATTAAACTAACATCGACAAGTCACAAGCTTAATAATATTTACTTTACATGGACCTATGGTTCCTGAGATTAGCGCGTTCAAGCAAACAGGAACAAAATATGATGTCTTTTAAAAGTAAGCTAATAAGTTATTGATACGAATGAATCCCTTTTGAATACTTGACAAAAATCTATTTATTATTATGTATTACTACATAGGCAGCAGGATTTCGATGTATAAGTTTGTGTAAGTAGGTATTTTGCAAACTTTGTAAGTCCAAAAACTAAACAAGAACACACTCAAACTTACGAATTGTTTTTTCTGTCACAACCTTGATAAGTTTGAATTTAATCCGTTCTTTTAAAATGGGTCATAATCGAGTATAAAGGAGTCGGATAGGATAGGAATCATATCGGTTACATACAAAATAAATTGACAGACAAAAAAATACATAGAGATAGAGAAATTTATATGTATATCAGAAATTATATAAATTAGTATGTACCTATTTTTTTATTGGTAGAGTAGTGGTAGAGATAATAATTGATCTTGTAAATGTTAATCTAAAATCTCATGTCGTGTAAAATAGTTGACTCATATTAAGAAAGTTAGTAATTCCGACAATTTCCTCTTTGAAACGGATTGACTAAAATTTCGTGGAATTCATCCTACTAATATAATAAACGCAAAAGTTTATATGAATGCAAAATGTGCTCTTTCACGCGAATACCACTGAACCAATTTTGATCATACTTGGCAGAATGTAGCTTAAGCACGCTTAAGTACACATAGGAATAATTATTTTAGCCACGAGTGAAGCCGCGCGGAACAGCAAGTCCTAAATTGTTATTTGTTATTATTATATCATAAACTTCTGTATTTTTTTTAAACAATAAAATAAGCTACGTTGTTGCATTATAGTACCTAATATTATAATATGAATTACTATTCATTATATTTTTACAGTCTAGAAATGTACCTAAGTTTAAAAAAAATAGTTTTTTTTAGAAATCTCTCCTAATCATCACTACGCTTTCATTCCAATTATAATATTTAAGAGATTCAAGATTCATGAATTATCTGTTTCTAGCGATTGATTTTAGTGTAAGTATTTGAATTAGAAACTGATAACTTTCGACACAATTATTTCATTTTCATTTACATTTAACTCTACGTTTCGAATCTTACGTTTACGAACATGAATTATATAAAGAATAAGCTTCATTAGTAACGTGTTTAATCAGTGATATTATCAATTTGTTCTTGATTATTCGAGATGTTAATCAATGGTACGGTATCCATTCATTACCACGTCGGTGACGAGCGAGTGGCCGCTGTGTCGCTCGCTCCAGTCACTTGGACTTGCTACTTGCCATAGAGTAGATAACGCAGATGCGGCATTTTGTAAAATAAACTTTGCCTATTAGAGGATCATCTCTTATCAATATTCGAAATGTAGTCTTTTTTTTAGTTATTTATTGACAGAAAACGATAAACGTTTTGTACTAATTTAATTCATGGAGTCGAACCATTGTAGAGAAAACTCTAAAATGTCTCTACAATTTGTTATCTACATTGTTGAGTTTTGGATGGATTGTTTATTTAACGAATTTTAAGACGGTGCATAATTTTAAAGATATTAATGCTCAATAAAAATTTACAAGTTCATCGTAATAAATTTATGGGCGGTGGTGACCGCTTAACATCAGGTGGCCCACCTGCTCCTTTGCTTGCTCTGACATAAAAAAAAAAACATTTCTCTTAAGAAACAGATTCTAGCTACTGTCTAATGGTACATTCATCATTCGATTAATTATACCAATATACTTATTCAATAAAGTCTATTCACAATGGTATCGATTTTGACCTAAAATGAACTCATATTCATCAATATAGATATTTCTCATCACATAGAGCACATTCAAACATCCCACGATCTAAAAACCATCACTGACCCGTAAGTTGCATTGACATTGTCTCGTCGGAAACGGCAACAGGAAGGCAGAAAGTGGGTAACAGTTCTACCGATCGCTCGCATACCTTACTCTGCGGCCGAGTTCCGTCGCTATTGGCAACCACAGCGGCTCCGGGCACTACGGCTAGTGTACGGTAACGCGAAGCGGCGCCCGCACGCCATGCGCACGCGCTCCTGACCCAGTGACGTGCACCATGAAAGTGATTATTGTGGCATTACTACTGGCTCTGCCTTTCTCCCGCTCTCAGGATGAATCCTTCGCGAGCTCTTTCTTGTCAGGTAACTCCATTTTTTATTAATCAATAAATTTATTGATAGAGTAAATAATTAACGGTAATTTTGTTAACTGTACTCTTCTAAATTTTATGCATTAAGTACACGTTAATTGTAATTATAATTACAGTTAAACTCATAGTTTTCACACAACGTCGGGCCAAATGAGTAACCTACATACATAAATAACAGGGTCAAACGAGTAATGAATAAATTCCGGACTAATTTGGCGAGATATACCGTTACCACCTGACTAGTAACGGGGAATCTGTTTCTGACCGTCGCAAACAGCGTATTGTCTCTTGCACAGAGCAATACATCTAAGAATTTATGTGTTGATGCGAAACGGCTCGCAGATGATAGGAAATCGGATGAATGTTGAATTAATATTTATTTAAATGACTCCTAAAATGATTTATGACTATATCCAAATCGTGTTATAACCGTAATGATCTCTATTGCACAGAAAAAACGGTTTCTGACATAAATTATTCATGAATGCGTGCGATTTCTTTTGATTTGTAGTGATTATTGATATTATCCTAACAGACATCAATAAATATCAAGCTATCAAGCATGATTTTTTTAAATATCAGGTTTAGAAAAAGATTTACTATGTACAATGTACATACATATAAACATTTATGCGATCATATCACATTAAACAGTGTAAGCAATACTGCAGCTTATAAATATTATTATTTTAAAAATATTATTCCAGAAATATTCATCAACATGTTTCTAGGGGGGTTAATTAGGGCATAGGAGGTAGTGCGTGATAACTTGAAGTACACGCGAGCAGTGGTCAGAAAGCAAGAAGAAGAAAGTTATTATGTCTTACGTGTAAATTTACAAGCACGAATTATTATTAGTCTACAGATAACACAAATAGAACAAAAGAAAACTTGTTGTAAACTATATCCATTAACAAGATATCACAATCCATACTAATACATATTATAAATGCGAAAGTAACTCTGTCTGTCTGTCTGTTACTCAATCACGCCTTAACTACTGAACCAATTTGCGTGAAATTTGGTATAGAGATATTTTGATACCCGAGAAAGGACATAGGCTACTTTTTATCCCGGGAAATAGGATAGGTTTTATCCCGGAAATCCCACGGGGACGGGAACTATACGGGTTTTTCTTTGACTGCGCGGGCGAAGCTGTGGGTGGAAAGCTAGTCCATAATAAACTAAAATTAATATGATATATCTCTCGATCAAAAAAATATTTCCAAGGCAAAATCTTGTTTTAAATCCGATCCAAAATATGTTTCCAATAGATCCAAATAACTTCATACTCACTTATTTTCTACAAACATTTGAAATACGTACAACCAGAAATGCGGAGAAGTATTGATAATAGGCAAAAACTAATAAGTAATTATAATCGAAATACAACTTTATTGAAGCGAAAATTTAATGATCTATAATTTATTCTATGCTTCCGTCGATACCTTAATATTAGGAACGCGCAGAAACCAAATGCAATGCAATACAAAAGACAACAGAATAAATTCATACTCTACATCATCTCTATCTAGATATGGGTAGAGATAACTAATATTTAATTGTTAGTTACAATTATCATGGAATTGTTTTTAAAAGCTGCAGAAAAACACGATAACTTCCAGATGCTCTAAAAAATATACTACAATAAGATAAGAGTCTAAATTATAAACATATATTTACGAATAAAAAAGAGAAATCAATTTATTATTTAATAAGATATAATGACTATTAATTCGCGGGTAGATAGTAAGAGGTCGTGATAACGGTGCGTACGCCGTTAAGCACGTTATGTGATAATTTATTCTACAGTTCTACACTAGAAGATGCCCATGACATCGTTTTCCTAAAAAATAACCTATTCTAAATATAATATTCATAAGTAGCTGAGAATTATTGAGATTAAGGATTATTAAAATTACGACAACTTACATACCTTTGAAAAGACATCAACGAGTGTAGAGCGTAGAGCTACACTCGTTTATGTACAGCTCTAGAAGATAATGATCGTTAATAATAATAGTGTTGTTGATTAATATAACTGATAAATAATGCACTCTGATGTACACCTGGACCACAGAATACATAATATGTAGTAGCTAAACGCTACAGAACGGACACTCTCCGCCTCCCGCCAAAATTAAACTTACCTCACCCCCGCGCGATCAGACATAAAATGGGCCATATTTTTCTGCAAGGACGATACGCAACGAAGATTGACAACATTAATCAAATTGACTTAAGTAATTTTATTATTTTGGATTTGTGATTATCGTTTTTCCTAGAAAATGGTTAGATATTGTGCTGTTTACGGATGTATTTCATCAGAAAAACGCGAATTTTTTTTTACGCTAGTCACAAATGTGCCAACCATAAAGCGTTAACACACACATTTGCAGTCTCTACAGTGTGACTGTCAAAACGATCATTTTGTATGGAGTGTCCGGGGTGTGCCTGGACACTAATGTAATTTTATATAACGAAATGTTTACAAACTATACAGATATAAACCAATAATTTGAAATAATAAATGTTATTTTAGAAAGTTACTATCTATTCATTTATCGTGCTATTATATCCGCTAATTACAAGCGCTAACATTTAATCAATGATAGATCTATACAGGTTTCATAATTTGAGCTGAAGTTATGGAAAATTAGAATGTAATATCTGCATGAAATTAATTGAATTAACAACTAAAGTCAATTAACATAAATGGTCTATGAAACAACATTTATCGAAGCGAAGATTGGTTTATTGTTATAAAATTACTATAATACTACATAGTTGATAAACAAAATAAATTGACAAATTTTTTTCTCTCACGATAGAGCCATGATCTCAAATTATTCACACGCGATGTCGCTTTATAACTATCAAGTTATGTTTTGATTTGAAAATTGATTTGTAAAAGATTTGGTTAGTACCTATATTTATAATATTTCGTATAAGGTCAATAAAATACCTATGTTTATGTAGGTTTAGGGCCGATTTTTCAATCCTTGGTTAAAATTTATCATTCCAATGTCAAATACGGATGTCACCTGTAAAATGTCAAATACGGACAATTAGAATACATTTTTGAAATGGTACTTTAATACGTTATTCGATGAATAAGTTTTAACCAACGATTGAAAAAACAGCCCTTAGCTGAATATATTTTGAAAGGTGACTATACTTAGACTTTGAAGAAACCCAATCAAAAATATTCACAAAACCTACTGTATTTTACCTATTCTTATTATGTAAAATTTTGTTTCATCCTTAGTCGTGGGCTGTTTTTAGTCTTGTCTATTTTCCTGGGAATTGTGTGTAAATTGAATTATGCCTTTTTCATTATCACACGGTAATAATACTATTACCGTGTCTACTCTAAACTCTACTCTAAACTTAAATGCCTGATCGCAAAATTAAATTAAATTGATCACTTTTACTTATTTACCTAACAACTTCATTACAAAACAATTAGAATTATATTTAAAGTATTTTTTAAAATGTTTCCTTGTATACATTCTCACGCAAATAGGTACTGAACAATCTTAAAGTTAAACAAAATTGATATATTTGTTATTTGACACGTCGTTTGTCAGTTGAAATAATTACGCGCAATGTAGATTCGAATCCCGACACGCTAGTTCGAATAGATTTTAATCTTTTCTTTTTCAATTGCTTATTAAAAACTTAAAAATGTGTTGTAACGAACATTATTTAGGTAACATTGTATTAAATATATATTGTTAATCTCAATACGTCAATGATGATGACCAAATTTATTTCATAGCGGTTAAATAAAGTGATTGAAAATAATGATGATTTTCAATAGTGTCTAAAAAGCTCACCACGACTGAGTAAATCGTCAAGACAGAGTGCATGCAACGTATAGAGGGTGTTAGAGAAATGTGAAAACAATTTATGAAATAATAATCTTCTTCTAAATCAGACGAAATAAAAATGTGTTAGTTATGTTAAAAAATATTTCATACTAGCAGTGCACTGCGGTTTTACCCACAGTGCTCCGCTCCTGTTGGTCTTAGCGTGATGATATATAGCCTATAGTCTTCCTCAACAAATGGTCTATCTAACACTGAAATAATTTTTCAAATCGGATCAGTAGTTCCTGAGATTAGCGCGTTCAAACAACAATTAAAAGAAATAGAATTGAAATGCCATTTTTCCGATTAGCTAAAGTTAAAAATTCATTTATGGGTCAAGGTATACGCTTTTACAATAGAATTCCTCATAATATTAAAGAGTTTAGTAGTTCTAAATTTAAATCTTATATAAAAAATGTACTAGTTCAGAGAGCGTACTACAGTATTCAGGAATATATGGACGATAAAAACCCATGTAGGGTTGTCGCGAAAAAACCACAGGACAGTTCTTTGGCATGTTATTATAATATATTATGATGTTACATATGTATTTTGTAAAATTGTAAAACTGACATGATTTAAAAGAGCAACTATGGAGTTTCTTGCCGGTTCTTCTCCGTAGATACTGCTTTCCGAATCGGTGGTAAATTTTAAAATATGTAATGACGTTTCAAAAGTGCTTCTATAAGAAGTCTAATTGAATGAATAAATGTTTGAGTTTGAGTTTGAATTCTTCAGCTTTATAATATAGATTTCAATCCCACAAGAAAAGTTTAGCCGTAAAGGTATTAATCTTAAATGACAGTCCCTTTGGTGCAAGGCTGATCATCATGATGAACTTATCAAAAGTTTGTCGTATGATTTGTTACCGTCTCTGTCACAAGGACTCGAGGGAAAGGGGTACAGAGAAAGTGCCGGTCGACGTCACTAAGTTACCTCTGCTATTGACGCAGCTACACTTTAAACTCTATCAAAAACACAGTCCTCTGGAGAGATCTAATGTAATTATTGATGATATATTATAGGCTATATTTAAGGTTTATCTTAGTGTGTTAAACCATAAACTACTATAAGTATTTAAAGAGCTTTAAATTAAGAACACGTGATAACTTTCGAAGTAAAGGCCGCTGCATACGTGACGGGAAAATACCTCGGACGGGACGTGAGCGGGACGGGCACGTGATTGCCTCGTTCACAACGGGAACGTGGAGCAAACGCATACGCACCGTGACGTGATTCTGATCTAACGTGCTAGTGTTGTGAACAACGAAAGATGGATTTTTCAATTCAAGAATTGGCTTTAATTGCTATTGCTCTAGATGACGAAGAAGCTACGACCGTCAAGAAAACATTAACATCTTTGTAATCTACATTCTGCAAATAAAGAAATTTGAATTTGAATTTAAACTAAACAATACTGTTTTTGATTTATAAGCTTAAGATGTTTCATTTTTATATTTTTGGTAATAATGCCGCCATAAAACAAAAATATTATGCACTAAAATTATTTTGGCATTTTAAACATAAAATACCTACGTAATTCAGAACACGATGAAGTGTCACAGGAATCATCATAGGTGAAAAGGACTAAGTATAGTTAGGAATACCACAATATCTAAATATCTAAATATTGTGGGTTCGCTATACTATACAACGCTGGATATGAGCGAACACATTCGATTAGTTTTTCGTCGTCCATTTTCGATACTTGGAAGGCGTCACTACTAATCTCTCCGGCACGAACGGAGCGACTGTGCATACGTAGCGAAATCACGGACGGGACGGGGCACGTGCGGGACGGGACGTGCTAAACATCGTCGGCGACGATATTTTTCCCGTCCACGTTCCCGTCCCGTCGATGTTCCCGTGACATATGCGTATTTGGATACATTTTGTATGCAACGATGTTTCCAAAACTTCCCGTCACGTCCCGTCCGGGTAAAATCCCGTCACGTATGCAGCGGCCTTAAAGGTAAAGGATTGTAGAGCCAATATAACAAATACTTTTCTGCCTTAATTTAGACAAAAATACAAATAAATAAAAGACATGAAAGTTACACAAAGTACAATAAATAAGTAATCAAGTAAATTAAGAACAAATTCATGTAATTAAAATTACACAGGTTAAATAATACTAGTTACGACTCTTGATTTCAATGACACACACATATTTCATGAAAAATAAAATTAACGTTTGACATTTATTTCGTGACACACGCAAAATATAGCAAGTGCAATCTCATTATTTTACAATCAAAAGTAATTTGTACAATAAGAAGTGTAATTAAATTGTTCATAATCTTACATAATTTAATTTATGACAATATTGTAGAGTAGAGGGTTAATTTCGTTTATATAACAAATGGATGACAACTTGGTGGTATGTGAGGCATTATAAATTTACTAGCTTTTCCGCGGCTTCGCCCGCGTTTTCAAAGAAAAGCCGCATAGTTCCCGTTCCCATGGGATTTCCGGGATAAAACCTATGTGTTAATTCAATTAATTTCATTGTAATCAGTTCAGTAGTATTTGTGTAAAAGAGTAACAAAAACATCATGTGGTTTTATTGTGTAACAATACATACAAAAGGTATCTTTGATTGATTGCAGCACTTTTCAGATTACAGATTTTCAATTTATGAAAAACTATTTATTTGCAGAATTCCTTGTAATTTCAAGGATAATAATTCACTAATACATTGTGATGGACGTTTCATCCAATATTTGAGTTTATTGATGAAAATGTATTGTCTTTTTCAGCAAAACTAACTTCTTTCAGTATTTTATTCGAACGAAATTGCTGTCTCTTATTTGTTATTGCTCACAAAGATAAAACGATTAGCTCGAAGTTTTAATAATATTTATAAAAATCCACGTGGACTGAACTCACATACTAAGAGAGATCAACATACACTGGTCGGTTGTCAGTCGATTTCTCGCGGGTGAATGACCGCCCACAGACAGCGGCTATAATTAATTAATAGTGTCTTAGACAGATGGACGTTAGTTTCGATTGATATTGTTATATAAGATTTATGAATAAACATTACTGTATATAATCTTAGTAGTTATATACATATATAGTAGTTATATACATATAGTGTTTTATGTATTATGCTTTGTTTTAATTCAGTTTTTTTTTCTTCTTTTTTTAACGTTATTATTGCTAATATAATTTGTCCTTTGCCTGAAGGTTGCCTGGCAGAGATGGCTTTGAGCCATAAGGCCGCCGTTTGTACATTTTAAATGGTTTTGTTTTATGTACTTTCATTGTAATATGCTGTACAATAAAGAGTAAATAAATAAATAAATCTTCTTATATATAAAAATGAATCGCAAAATGTGTTGGTAAGCGCATAACTCGAGAACGGCTGAACCGATTTCGATAATTTTTTTTTTATTATATTCCTTGAAGTACGAGGATGGTTCTTATGTAGAGAAAACGTAAACATGTACCACGGGCGAAGCCGGGGCGGACCGCTAGTTTCCTTATAATTTTTGTTTGGTTCATTTGAATTGAGGAAAACGCTCCAATTCATCGACCAATTTATTTATTTATTTATTTATTTAATCATTTATTGTACCACACCATTTAATATTACAATGTACAGTATAATATATATCTGTTTGGATGCGAAGTACAAAAGGTGACCTTATCGCTTAAAAGCGATTTCTTCCAGGCCACCTAAGGTAGAGGATAGATATATAATACATATAATTAATGGAACGCGGGTGGCTGAAAAAGTAAAAGAGAAAAGAAAAAAATATATATATATATTATTATGAGATAAAAATAAAATAGGAAGTAATATAATATATTACATATTATTATTATGTTATCTAGAGAAACCTGTATTAATCATAATAGAATACAATAAAGTAACTATAATATAAATAATTAAAATATTTAATAAAATATATAATAAATAAATAAAGTATATAAATATAAATAAATAAAATAAATAGTTACAGTTTAGTTAGTTAGTTAACAATCATTAACAATGCGGATAACATAATGGAAGGAATTATTCCTTGTAGAGTTAAGAAATGCCTTTTTTATTTGAGATATTGAAATAATTAGTTTAAGTAGTTTAATTTTAAAAAGGTTTTGGTGATTATTTACATTTCAATTTTCACTACTAGGTATTAAAGCACTCTGCACGTCGGAGATGTAACTGAAATTAGTAATACATATATGGCAATTGAGTAGGTATTAGATTCATGGCCGTGGGTATCTATGCAAGATTTCCTATATCGTAAGAACCACATGACAGTTCTTTGGCATAATATTATGATATATATTAACTACTAGCTTTCCACCCGCAGCTTCGCCCGCGCAGTCAAAGAAAAACCCGCATAGTTCCCGTTCCCGTGGGATTTCCGGGATAAAACCTATCCTATTTCCCGGGTTAAAAAGTAGCCTATGTCCTTTCTCGGGTATCAAAATATCTCTATACCAAATTTCATGCAAATTGGTTCAGTATTTAAGGCGTGATTGAGTAACAGACAGACAGACAGAGTTACTTTCGCATTTATAATATTAGTATGGATGTAGTTAAATATAAGTTATATATTATGTAAAATTGAATTGTAATATTGATATGATTTTAGAAGAGCAACTATGGACTTTCTTGCCGGTTCTTCTCCATAGATACTGCTTTCCGAATCGGTAGTAAATGTTAAAATATGTAAGGAGGATTCGAAAGTGCTTCTTAAGGAATAATGAGATAGAAGGATACATAAGTCCAACAAGGAAAAACACATAAGTCCGAGATTACCTACAACTGAATAGATCGGAAAACAATAAACTAACACCAAAGCCTTGCCCAATGTCATTGGCAAGTTTCCACATTCCAGAGCAAGTAAACAGTTGATCGGAGATTGACTATTACCTAACGGTTATCCTAACCCAAAAACCGGACCGCATTCCACGTACTGTTACCTCCTTCGGTAAAAAAAGGAAATGGCCTCTGACGTAACCTATAAGAAGGAGCGAGCCGTTTATTGTATTATTTATTAGTGTATAGTTTATCGATTTTATCTTAAGATTATTTAAATGTATGGAACTACAAATTAACTTGATTTCCAAAGTCATGCTATTTATTAGGGAGTCATATATTATGTAATACTTATTAGTCTGTGGTAATACATATTATAAGATTATCTTATAACATCGTGTTTTATCTTCTCTTATCATTTCTGAAACTACGTACGATACGGGACGTATCTTTCTATAAAATATATGTGAAACGAATATTAATGTGATCAAAAATCGTGTGAAAGTTTGTTATTTTTACTCGTAGACATCTAGACAGGTTGCCATATTATTATGAACTAGCTTCCGCCCACGACTTTGTACGTGCATCCCCGTTTTTCCCCGTTCCCGCAAGAATTTCGGGAAATCCTTTCTTAGCGGATGCCTACGTCCTAACATCTACCTGCATGCCAAATTTCAGCCCGATACGTCCAGTGGTTTGGGCTGTGCGTTGATAGATCACTAAAGGATCACTATATCAGTCACCTTTGAGTTTTATATGTACCTATATAGAAGATGAATGAAGAATTTTTAATAACCATCAATTATTATGACGGAAATATAAGTAAATTTATGATTTAATGAAATGTAATTAACAAAAGCACCGCATAATATGTATATCCATAACTTATTTTCCGATGTATGTTTCGATAAACAAGATTATCGAACAAAATAAACGAAACACACCATAAAATATAATATTCAATGAAACACACGTAAAATATCATTATTTCCAATAACAATTACGCGTAAACTTGTGTCTTGAATCGTAAACGAGTGCCGTTAGCCGATGACCTAAGAGGAGAAATCGTATGCCGAAAATGAAAGTACATGCAAGTGACTTTAGTAGGCTAGCGGTTGCCATGGTTTCCGTCTGCAGCGAGTCCTTATTCCTTGCCATTGTTGTATGTAATATAAGTTTATAAATCTATACTTAAAACTGTTGTATTATATTTAAACACATTATTAAATCAACAATTAATAATAGAAGACTTCAAATAAAACGTCTCTAATTTTATTTATCATATATGAGCATCCGGAGACCTCGGTCATTCAGTGGGCCACAGATAAGCACCTTTTAATTTTTATGCCTAAGTTTTTAACTAAATATCTATTGAATGTTGTATTCAAAAATGGGTCTTTACTTATTATTTGACTGAATTTAGTACATACAATTGCACTAAATTCTAATTAACGGTTCTTCATTACGTATCCAAATCGCACAAATACTCTACTTAAAATATAACAAAAAATATAGTTACTTAAGTCTTTTAAACTTACAAAAACAACATCATGGCTCAGTATCAACTGTAAAATAAATAGCTGTCATCGTCTTGATGTAATTAGAACATTAGAGTATACTCGCAGTGTAGAACTGGTCTAATGTACATTGTAGAAAGTGCCGGTTGGATCTTGACTGGTTTATATAGACGTCCTAACGACTTCAGAGCTATTATGAAATGAAAGTAATAATGTAATACGCTTTTTGTGTATGATAGGTGAAAAATATGTTTTGATATAAAAATGTTACTTGCAACATTTTTCGCTTCAACCCTGGCTCTTCAAAGCGTTGTCCATCTTACTTGCTTGCTTCAGTACTTACTGTCTGTAATGATAAATTTGCTTCATATGTATGTATTTGTTTGTTTGTCTTTTAAAACAAAACAAGCGACGATTGACATGATTTTCTGTGTAGAGATGGATAGTAGAGTGGATTCATAGTTTGGTATTACGCTTCGACCTGTTACAGGAGCTAAGTAATACAATTTTCATTCAAACTCAAACATCTCGAACTCAATGATTTATTTATTCAATTACACTTCTTTTAGAAGCACTTTCGAATCCTCCTTACATATTTTAACATTTACTACCGATTCGGAAAGCAGTATCTATGGAGAATAATGAGATAGAAGGATATATCTTCGGTCTGATGCATTTCTCAATTCACTTAACTAATCATTGTCACCTGTATATTGAGCTATAGATATCTCAATATAGGTACCTAAGAAGAAAATAATACAAGATTGACTGCTAAAACATTCGCGCACACTTTGGATCAATATAAATAATCAAAGCTTTTCAGCTAAATCACTATTCCGCCAGACGTAAATCAAATAAATAAAACGCATGTCGCCATATAGCACATATAATCGTGATCGTGAAAGCTATCCAGCTAACTAGTTGGTAGTTTACGTTTAGTTGAAAAGCGGCGCGGGCGCCGGCATGCTAAACATTGAGCTGGTAAAAGTTGAATGGATGCGTCATGTTATCAATGGTTTGGTGAAAATGTTTGCAACGCATCTTGTTATATGCAATTGTAGGATAAAAAGATGGAAGCAACTAAATCTGATAGTAGGCTTGTCATGAATGTTAAGTATAATGGTAGGATGAAGCTTTTACAGCCCCAGCAATGAAACTAAAATACGATATAGCCTGTACTCGTTTAGTGATTAACTATACTTATTCAAACATCTATTTACTATCAACTCCCGAATATATGAAGTTGAGATATTAAAGAAAACTAATAGAACTTATCACGCATCGTTTTAATTTAATTAAGTAATTCAATTCAATTCAATTGTCGTATTCGTATTTCGTACATGTTTCGTACAACGTGAGGCTCCGATAACGTATTCACTTCATAGTTTGTCAATAAATACTTTCCCTTTCTTTCTGTCTAGTACATAACTACTAATTTTAAGTACCTATCACAATTTTCCAGATATAATATAATAAACGAGGATTCTGTATAAAAATGTTTTTTTTTACATGTTATAACTTTAAATTTATGCTTTTAGCAATTTTTCCTATATCTGGGATATAAGACGTTAACTTAGTACAAAATTACAAGATTCTGTGTTCACGGGAAATACCCAGTAGGTTTTGAAACCCCTGCGAATGTCGAAATAACGTAAACAGACAAAAATATAGACAGTCAGATATCAAAGAAGGGTTCCTTTTTTTGAGGTTCCTAACCATAAAAATGACATCTTGGCATCTTGGCGCATCTAATATTATTGTTCCCCAATTTCCAGGGCTCCTGGACACGCTGGACACCCAGGTGGACGCGAAGAACTGTCCCGGGGTGTGCATGCACGCGCTGACGTCGCTCATCTGCTCCAACGTGCTGGAGGAGGTGGAGTGCCCGAAGCCGTCCATGAAATGCTGTATTGATGAACCGCTGGGTAAATATTTAACCTTTGTTTCTGTTATTTTTGGTATTTCATCCTCATACTATTAATATTAGGTCATTTGCATTATAATGAATAGAGATTTATTGCGACTTAAAAGCTGCTAGGTACCTAAGCAAAGAACAATTCTTGCACCTTTTGAAACCTACGTTACCTGAAATATATTTCTAATTATTGTAGCAATGGTTGTTGAAACCAAGATTCAAGACTTTTCAGTGGCAAAGGGTTTCCTGTTAGGACATTAAAAAACTATTTTGTATTCTATCTATTTGCTATTCAGTATTCATATGTTTCATTTATTAAAAATATAATAATACGAACTTTTGAGAAATGGACTACGTTTGAAAAATAATAGATTATTTTTGTATTTATAATTCTATCACTATTTCAGGCAACGACACAATGGTGACCACCAGACGACCGTTCACCACCCGGTACACCACCACCGAGAACTACGACGATGAGGACCCCACAACCAGACAAACAGACAAATATAAAGACAGTGGTAATTATTAGGTACACCCTATTTAGTATTAGGATTCGTATGTAGAATTTTTTGTGCAGATTAGAGAATATTAGGAAGCTGTCTTTTTAGAAATCGAAAAGCTAAACAATAATGTCGTTGTTAATTTAGAAGTTAATAAAAACCAAAGAACATTGTCTGGAAGAAATCGCTATTTAGCGATAATGCCGCCGTTTGTTACAAATTACAATGTATCCGAGGTTAAGTCTCAATTTGTAATTTATCTTGAGCAATAAAGCATAAATAAATAAATAAACATTGGTTTACATTCATAAAACAAAACTACATATTTTGAATCGCCAATCGTAAAAAGTAGAAAGCAAAACGTATAAATTGTATTTAAATAAATGATTTATATTATACAGATAATACAATTCATATACCTACAGATGCAACAATTAAAAATATTATAGGTTTTGTTGCTCTATGACTCTATGTGGTTCAAACGTATTGAATAATAAATTAATATGATCTTCTATGACATGATCTTCTCTGAATAATCTAACTTTAGTTCATTGCTATAATGTATCTGATAATAGACCTGAAATAAATATGCAATTATAGTTAATTTATTCGTTAATAAATACATTTTACAGGTAACATAGCTTGCCCAGGAGTTTGCGTAGAGTCCCGATTAACGCAGTACTGTGAAGCCTACCTGACTTCGGGTGGGCTGTGCGTATCTGGTAGGCTTTGCTGTGTCTCCAAGGATGGGTACGGGGACCGTAGACCACCAGACCTGGTGGTGCCTAATGAGAAGAAGCATTCAACTAAACGGCCTACTACTGCGGTAAGAAATATACTAGGAAATTTATTGTTAACTGCTTTGCTAATCGTTTATTATTATAGTTTTTAAATTCGAAAAGTACGAAAATGATTTGGTAATTAATTTTAAAATACATACGTTCTATAACAGAAAACTACGATACTTACCTATGTATGATACTTACATATTGTATCATTGGGTACATTATTTTTAAATTAAGAAAAGAATTTGCAAATTATACAATATTTACTAATAATATATTTTTAGCAATCTAATAATTACACAGATGTCTTGTAGAGCTAGCTCATATCTGTAGCGAGTCAAACCTCTCTGTACCCATATTTATTCCCTTTTTATCTTGCAATTTATTTTATTACATACAACTATAATTATCATTTTTATAATATTAAACGAACCTCAATCGCCGGTACAGCCTGTCAATCAGCGCTGTTTGTGTGCAGCATTTTGCTAGGCTGTGTCCGTTTGCCTCATTTAATTTTAAGAGAAATTTTGTAATGTTTTTGGCAATCAATTTTTTTTTCTTTCTTTTCATTAGCTCACAACAACACAAGCACCCAGACGACCAGGTCGCAAGTGCCGTGGAGACTGTATTAGCGGACTCTTCGCGTTGCTATGCGACCATGTGGATGAAGATGCGGTCTGCCCGTCAGAAGGCACGTGTTGTCTTACTGATGGTGGCGATACCACTACCAGGCGACCCACTACAAGTACTACGCCGAGGCCTACTACTCCGGTAAGTTTTTGACGTGACAACGTCTTATAATTCGATAGCACCGGCTGCACGCACGAAAAAACATGACTCATGCGGCATTACCTCGCTCTGAGGCGTTCCATGTAAGGCTTGAAGTGCAAGCGAGAGCGCGGAACGAGCGACAAAGAAGCACAATCGGACGTTGTCACGTACAATAATTATTAATTACTATCGTCAGTAAACCGACTTTACAGACAACCATTTTTTTTTTAATAAATTTAGAATTGCAAGCTGCGGTATGTATCTAATTTTATAGGTATGTATTTGAGAGTGAATAAGAACCAATTTATGCTTAGAATTTATGTATGTAATCATAATAAATTAAACACCGAATTCTTAAAAACTTTTGAACCCTTGGAACTTATTATGATTTAAGACGTAATTTAAACTTTTTTTGTATTGACTATGACTCTTCAACGCTCTTTTATTTAATACTACTTAATACTATTTACTGCACAGAGAAACTTAACTAAAATTAGGCACAGAATTAAAATAACTGAAACTCAAAAACATAATCTACACATGTACTCTCAGTTATCATATACACAAACATACTCACACAAAAAATACACAATTACACTTTCGAAAAACATAACCCTCTTTCTTTCACACTCAGTTAATAAATTCCATATTCCAGGCCCCCCTCCCCCGTTGCCCTGGTTACTGCTTGCTGAACATAATGGCTGCCTTCTGCGAGCGACCCGCCGTGCTCCTGTCACACACCAATTGTAAGCTCAGTGGCTCCATCTGCTGTGATAATACTAGGTTCGTGCTTATTGATGGTCTAGATTTTAATATTTAAATATACATAATATAAGAAATAAATAATTAAAGACATAAAAGGATCGCCTCAAAACCTATAGAACTTCAAAACAAGAATTGCAGTAGGTAGGTATTTATGGTCAAAATAACATACTTACAAGTCGTATCTAGTCAAAAGTAATCATCAGGCAAGATACGCAAAAAATTATGTAAGTGAAAAAAATGAAGAAGAAGTATCTTCCTAAATACAGCAAATATTACCTAAAATTAAACAATTATTTGGATTATCGATACATTAAAAAAAAGTCGTACAAAATACAACAAACCTACTTGTTCTTTACCTGTCTACCAGTAGAACTGTTGTAAAGTAATCTTCGCCTGTATATAAATTAGTAAATAAACAATTTTATATCTTTAGGCTACCACCGCGCACAACGCCCCGGACCACCACGACCACTACGACCACGACGCCCGCGCCTGTGGACCCGAGGCCTGACTGCCCTGGCTCATGCATCGTGTCCTTGCTTTCTTTCACTTGTTTCCGTAAGTATTGACATTAAAATATGATGATATTTTTTAATGTATGATATTATAGGAGTTTGTCCTGAGAATTTTAACGAGTAAGATGTTTATTATAAAGCACAAAGTCTGATATCCTTCTTCTATATTTGTCAATTTGTATCAATGTAAATGTATCTAAAACGCTTTGAGAATCAGCCTTTAAATGCTTCTAGAAACCAATTAAAAATGCATCACAATTATTTATTTTAAATATTCGATTCTGAACTACAAGGCATTTTTTTATGTGATCAAATTTATAATTCTCAATATTATTTCCTTCACAGGCAACGCAGAAATGACAGACGTGTTCAAATGCAAAAAGGCGGGAACGCAGTGTTGCGCGCCAAAATCGAAAGTTCTAGAAGCGATGGGAATCAACAGGAACGACTCGTTCCCGCTCGCGGTCACTCACCCGCCGCACACATACGTGACGCCGTATACGTACACGCCCGCGCCGACTTACACACCACCACATACAACGCCTATGCGTAGGAGTTTTTACTTTAAAAAAAAATATTTCATTTTAACCTGGTTATTTTATGTAATGTTGCTTATGAGCATTTGAGACAGGTTAGAGTTGTACCTGAGTCCTGATAAAAATATGTTCATAAGATAAAAACAACTATGTTGATGCGAATAAAGAAATAAAAAAGTTGTTTTGTATATAAAATTACATAAAACAGGTTCATGAAATTCACAATTGTTTTGAAAAAAGTTAAAACATAGATTACCTATATAACTAAGACGATTTTATTATTTTTCAGCATACGAACCGAATTACGCGACGTCATTACGAGCGCCCGAAAAATACAACAAATACGTCTGTGGAGTAAAAGGTAATTTAAACGATTTCGATCTTGTTTTTACAGAAATTACGTTGTTTCCTTTACATTAAAATACGGTAAACTAGGTACATACCTTTATCAGATTATTACGTGGGCGACATTATCGCATCGCAAAAAGCATCTTATAAAGACGTAAAGATTATCACGAGTCGGCATTCGTTGACGAACAAACTTTCTTTGTTTACCTATTGAAGTGAAAACTTCTTTAGCGGCGTTGAGCACTTTTTCTGTAATGGGTATAAAATCTTAAACTCGCGTCAGGACACGTGACCTGATCGAAAAAGCGTAAGACTGATACCATTCCAAAATA
Source organism: Colias eurytheme (assembly GCF_061535395.1). Taxonomy (NCBI): domain Eukaryota; kingdom Metazoa; phylum Arthropoda; class Insecta; order Lepidoptera; family Pieridae; genus Colias; species Colias eurytheme. Next base: position 756,116 of record NC_142999.1, on the reverse strand, counting down.
TCAAACATGCTCAACGTTATTAATCAAGTTTTCACTTCTGCCGGCACTCCCGGAGTGCAACCCGTCTTTTTTTTTAATTTGAAAGTTCGACTCTAGATTGTCTATTATCTCATAATCTATGATCTGAGATCTCATAGAAAAGCTCAACTCTACATCCGCTTATCTATGCTCAGGCACATCATCCCGCGCGGGCCGCGTGATGGGCGGCGAGGACGGCGAGCGCGGCGAGTGGTGCTGGCAGACAGCGCTAATCAACAGCTTGAACCAATACATCTGTGGAGCTGCGCTGGTTGGCACGCAGTGGGTGCTTACGGCTGCGCACTGCGTTACCAAGTGAGTGAATGAATGAGTGAATGGTTTTGTTGCAGTAATATTTAACTCTGGTAAATAGACGATCTTACTGCTCTGAAGAACAGCTTACTGTAATAGAATACTTACATTCGATTGAAGTTATGCTTAATTTTTAATTGAAATATTGAATACTGTTCTACTCTCTTGCCTATCTTTAGAAAAATCTTACCTAAACTTACATAAATTTTGGAAGTTTAAGGTCTTTCACTGAAATTTTGCTTTACTAAAGAGTAAAGTACAATTAGATATCATTCACTCAACATCAATAACATAAAAAAAAACTAACTTCATTCACCATTTCCCCAGCATCGTCCGCTCCGGTGACGCGATGTACGTCCGCGTGGGCGACCATGACCTAACGCGCAAGTACGGCTCGCCCGGTGCGCAGACCCTCCGCGTGGCCACCACGTACATCCACCACAACCACAATAGCCAGACCCTTGATAACGATATCGCGTTGCTGAAGCTGCATGGGAAAGCGGAGCTCAAGGAAGGTTGGTTGACTTATTGTATTGTGTGCGATGTGACTTTAAACAATGACTGAAATGTTCCTAAGTAATATTTTAGGTAGGTTTAAGTAGTTATAATTTATAATGCATACTTAATTTCTTCAAAATAAATGATATTCCTGTGTTTTTTATAAACCGAAATTCAACACATTAGCGAATTGTATACAAATTCTAAAATGGTCTGAAACAGATTATGTATTTTCAATGTAATAATCACTTCAATATTTTTTATTATTATTTCATTGTCACAAATGAATAAAATTGTATATTTTAAGGCGTATGTCTGGTGTGCTTGCCGGCTCGTGGAGTGAGCCATGCTGCAGGAAAACGTTGTACTGTCACCGGATACGGTTACATGGGAGAGAGTAAGTTCTCGTATACTTATAATCAAAATTCAAAACAAATGTTTACATAAATGCTATGAAAATGTTTTCAATTCACTAAAGAATAAAATCCACTGTCATCATTTATTCCATTGCAGAAAAAAAATGAAGAAGATTATGTAAGAAAATAACGTAATTGATATATTCTTTTTTTTCCACATTCCTAAAACCTATTTATTAAATTTATTTTATAAATTATAGGCGGTCCCATACCGCTTCGAGTCCGAGAAGCCGAGTTACCCATAGTGAGTGACGCGGAATGCATTCGAAAAGTGAACGCAGTGACCGAAAAGATATTCATTCTTCCCGCCAGTTCGTTTTGCGCGGGAGGTGAGGAAGGAAATGACGCGTGCCAGGTGAGTTTTCTTTTTTTAGATCAGCTCATAATTAATTCACGAAAAATTGTCCATTGCTATCTAAAAATATATTCTAAATCGTGGTATTAACATATTGTACACATTACAAATTGCGAATTGTCACAACTCACAAATTATCTCCGTACCTAAGTACTACTGTTAGTAATTTTAATTTGCACTTTAAATTCATATTTCATTATTTTGAATAGCTTGAAAAATCATATGCAATATGCTTATAAAATTATTGTTTCACTTACAGGGAGACGGAGGCGGCCCTCTAGTATGTCAAGACGATGGTTTTTACGAATTAGTAGGTCTCGTATCATGGGGCTTCGGTTGTGGACGAAAAGACGTGCCAGGAGTTTACGTTAAGGTTTCCTCATTTATTGGCTGGATCAATCAAATCATATCCGTTAATAATCTGTAATCTATTAAAAATGTTATCTGTATCTCCCGTACCATAAAGAATTGCGCGCGAAACTAAAATTTTAGTTTAAGCAGAAGAAGAAAAAAAAAATTTTTTTGTAGATATGGTATTATTTCGTTCGGTTTATTTTTAAAGTGGTTTCTAAATTCTATTACATGATAAAATAAATCTGTGACGGTAAAATCATGATGTTTGAAATCATGATATGGTATTATTTCGTTCGGTTTATTTTTAAAGTGGTTTCTATTACATGATAAAATAAATCTGTGACGGTAAAATCATGATGTGTGAACTCTTACAGGTAAATAGTTTTTTTTTTGCAATTCATGACCAATTCAAATCCTAGCTTTCGACCAATTTACTTTATAATCACTTATATTTTAATCTAAACCTTAATTTTATTTATCATTGCATTTAATTTGGAACGAAACTACACAAAAACTCGTATGATAGTAACCAGTGTGCATTTATATTTTTCATTTCCTTAAATATTTCGATAAGGGTGCTATAAATTATTATTAGGAATCTAAATCTTTTAAATTGTTTACTTTTTTAATCAATAATAATAATCATTGTGTTCATAATATTACCTACTTTGTGGGCAATTATCCCACAAAATTAAAAAAATGCATTTATTCCTCTATTTATATTTTATTTTCTAAGAAAATAATGTAAATACGATTTTATTCCTAATTATAGGTTAATTTATTTATTATAGAATAATTACTGTAAGTTTTTAGTTACTCTCCACTTTTAAACTATGTATTTATTTTCATGTTTGGAACATTATCTAAGAAATATTTATAACTACTTACTCAAAAATAAATTCGAGGAAATAAAACATTTACGCACAATTTTCCTTCGAAAGGTATATTAAAGAGAGGTATTTATTTGTACTTGAGTAATTTTAAGATGTGTAAATAGATATTTGTTATTCTTAGTTTTTATCTAAGAGTGGATGTAGTCTATGGTAGCACATTGTAAAATGTACTTTAGTCTGTTTTCTAATAAAAGATTTATAAAAAGTGTTATTTTTTTATATAATCCCTATACTTAAACATCCACTAAGTACTTAGTGGTTTTAAGTTAGCCTAGATACTTAATTATTGATACTAAATTGGTATTTTTTAGTAATAAAAAAAACTTGTACAAAATGCAACTTTTATTCCTTACATATTTACATTGTCAAGATTTTAATTAACCTAAAAAGAAACAAGTATTTACTATTTAGTTAGGTACAAAAAAAGAGAGAAAATATAAACAAAATAGCAAACCTTAATATGTACTAACTTAAAGATATAATATGTATATGCGCTGACTTTTGGATGAAATATATCTAAATCAACACAATTTGAAATAAGTCACTTCTTCTATTTAAGTTAATAACTAAAATTATGTGCTAAAAGCTCAACAGTTTTTATTTTTCTTGGTTTTTAAAATAAAAATTTCAAGCGAGTTTATATACTAAAGATTTGTCAATTCCACTATTTCAGCAAGACATTTTTCCAATCCTATTTATTTACTATTCAAAAAATATTTTTATAATATATATTCTTTACTTTAGTATTTGTAAGGAACAGGTTCACACAAAATTTAATCTCTGAAGTATGTTTTGTGTTAGAAAAATAAAGTATGTGAATTCAAAGCATGTTTAAATTGATAATTGAAATATTATTTGGTTTGTTGGATTTATTTTTGCTTGGGTTAGATAATAACTTTTTATAATGAAAGACTTATAAAAACGATATTACTGAAATGGAATTGTGGCAAACTGCTAATCTATTTTAATTCAGTTAATTTTTTTGAAGTGAAACTTCTTTAGGTGCGTTGAGAGTAAAATTTCAAGATCGCGTTAAGGCAAAACCGTCACGTCATGGAGTAAGACGACGATTTTGGTATCTTTGAAACTTGCCAAAGAAGTTCCACTTCTGACACGTATGCTGGGCACACCCTTTTTTTAGAAATTAAGACTATTTTTTATACCAATGAATTATCTTCAAGCACACAGTTGCGTGTGTATGCAAGTAACATCTGTGCAATGTAAAACAAATATTGGGAAATGAATACAACTATTTGTATGGAATTTTAACGAGTGTTAGGCATCTGAGTTTTCGCAAGTATTAATACCTAGAAATTTTTCATAGGCAATTTCCGAAACATTACATAAGAACTAAATTACTTTTTTATTATCTTTGATTTCTACTATAAATTGGTTAGAGAAACAATCCGAGGCTCCGAGGCGAGAAATTTCAATATTACATTTGCGCTGTGTTGTTTTCAGAAAAATGGCAGAGATACAATAAAAAGTAATATTTTATGTAAACAAATCTATCTAATAACTTATATTTAATGAGTCTAAATTTTTCATTTGTTATCATTTATGGACACTGTATTTAAAGCACTGCATTGCTTTTCTTTTCAAGAAACCATGTATTGAAATTTACAAATCCATACTAATATTATAAATGCGAAAGTAACTCTGTCTGTCTGTCTGTTACTCAACGCTACTACTGAATCAATTTGCATGAAATTTGGTATAGAGATATTTTGATACCCGAGAAAGGACATAGGATAGGTTTTATCACGGAAATCCCACGGGAACGGGAACTATGCGGGATTTCTTTGAAAACGCGGGCGAAGCTGCGGGCGGAAAGCTACTATGGCATAATTGAAAAATATCCCTATGTCAAAAATGACTCGTCTTTGAATCAAACTGTTTACTAAAGTGACAACACATGCTCTTAGGGCGGCCGTGCTTCAAGCAGTTGAGACCGACGGCCTGAAGTCGCGATCGCGCGGTCAACTATAGACATTCATTCACTGCCGCACACGGGCTGCTCGAGTAGTCGCGACCGCTTCAAGCCGTCAACTGCGCGGTTTGTATCTACAGCTCGAGCACGGAGCATTCAACGATCAAATCGACTGCTCGAGTAGTCCGTGTACGTTCAGCGTCGCTTACCATTAAACTAAATTTTATAACATGTACAATTAAAGAAACTAATCACTAATCACTCTCTTCTCGACTCTTCTTTACTCCTCTCATCTCATATTTTTCTTCTTTTCTCTTATTCTGTTCTCACAGCACTCTCCATGTAGGCATCGAGTTGTCTATCCAATGCTGACTTGGTGCTGGCCATGTACTGGTCAAGCTGAAGATCTAACTCTTCCTTGGTGGGCACCGTCTTCTTTGCATTTGGAGTTGTCGCTGGAAAATAAATTACTTAATTGAAAGCTGCTTGCATTTAAGCATGGAATCTTTAGGTGAGTTAATTTTCTAACAGTACAAAATATAACAACGTCACAGAATACATAATAATAGCTAAACGCTACAGAACGGACACTCTCCGCCTCCCGCCAAAATTAAACACTTACCTCACCCCGCACGATCAGTCTAAAAATGGTCCGCATTTTTCTGCAAGGACGATACGCATAACGCAACGAAGATTGACAACAAATCAAATTGACTTCAAGTAATTTTTTTTTTTTTTTTATTATTTTGGATTTGTGATTATCGTTTTTCGTAGAAAATGGTTAGATATTGTGCTGTTTACGGATGTATTTCATCAGAAAAATCGATTTTTTTTACGCTAGTCACAAATGTGCCAACCATAAAGCGTTAACACACACATTTGCAGTCTCTACAGTGTGACTGTCAAAACAATAATTTTGTATGGAGTGTCCGGGGTGTGACAACGTTTTACATGAAATAAAAGTCAACAGTAAAAACTTAAATACTGTATATAATGAAACTCAGTTGTTTGTTTGAACAAGCTAATCTCAAGAAGTATTGATTTAAATTTTAAGTTTTTTTTTTCGATAGTCAATCTATCAAGAAAAACTTAAAGCCTACGTAGACTAGGATGACAAGGCAATAGATTTTGCTGCGAGTCAGCACACACTAGCGTTTATTATATTATGTATACTAGATTAGTAAGTAGGCCTTAGAGCAGCCGTGCACGGGCAGCTCGAGCAGTTAACTGCTGAGCGACGTACACGGACGGCTCGAGCGGTCGCTACAAACCGCGCAGTTGACGGCTTGAAGCGGTCGCGACTGCTCGAGCAGTCTGTGTACGGCAGTGAATGAATGTCTATAGTTCACCGCGCGGTCGCTTCTAGCCTTCGGTCTCAACTGCTTGATGCGGTCCGTGTACGGCCGCCCTTAGGAATATAAGCTCTACAACATCACACACAACTAATAGAAGCACTGCATCAAAAAGAGCTCCAAAAATGCCTTATGGAAGCAATCAAACTTGCTAGTACATCATACGTCATCATAATATGATGTTAGTACATCAAGCTAGAGTAAGCAAGTTTTTAGATTCATGAATATTTATTCAGTCATTTAGACTCATGAATATTATTTACCTCTATTGTTCCCCCATCCCTGTCCCCGTCCGCGTCCCCGCACTCGTCCCCGCCCCCGACTGCGCGCATTCTGGCCCACAGTGCGGCGTTGGTTCTGCAACCTGCCTAACTGTTGACGCCCGCCTCTACCCCTGGGGAGAATTTTTAAAATTACTAAATAGCATAAAACGCCATCTGTATGTCTGCTTGGTGAGATCTTCTTAGTCCCTTGGACAGACACAGAAATAGATCACACATAATATATTTAAAATCTTAGAATAATATTTTTAAAACAGGAATTATGTAGTTAATAGTATGTGTCGAATTTTTTTGTAACTCTGTATGTCTTCTCTATAAAAACATAAAATACATCTAAGCAATTGATTAATATGCAGTACACAATGTCACTCACACAGATTTTTAAATTTATTAGTTATTAATTATTATATAAGTCCCATGGAATAATATAAAACATCCTTATTTTCATTTTAAGTATTAATATTAAAAAACTTAGAAATATTACCTAACTCTGCCTCGCGTAAGTCCTATTCTTGTACCGCGCCGCACAAACGCACGGCTTCGCCATCCAAATTGATTGTTAAATGCTGATGATCTGGTGTAAAAATAATGGTCATAATATAAAATTTCAAAAATTATAAGGGAAAATTACAAAAGAGAATAAACAATAAGTCAAACAGGCGGTCTTATTGCTCAAACAGCAATCTCTTCCAGACAAAAGAGACTTAATTTAACAACTAGGTAATTTACAAATTTTTGAAGAATGGGAAAATTCAGTAATCAAATTTATTCTGCTCTTTCGAAAAACGCGGATTCAAATCCTGCCTTGTGATCGAAATTTTTTCTACTCTTTAAAAATTTGTACCTATAAAGCATTTGAATGTTATAATGCTATAAATGTTTTTTGGCTGAACAGATGATTAAAGTAGAAACTATGATAGTGCAATAACACATATGTACTTGCAAATAAACAACATGCATTATATTTAAGCAATGCAACTGCTATTCGTCTTGAGATTTGATGCATTATCATTTCATCGAGCGTTTATTTGGACATATCATATTTTGTGCATCAAAAGTGTTTGTTATTTATTTTGCTCTGCTACCATAATACAACAATAGTTAAATACATACACCCTACGCACATACCTGAAGCCTCGTGCGCTGCTTCCATCAATATGTGGTGTGTCGGTCAGTCAAATGTTATAAAAACAATAGGGGCCCCTCGGGGAGGAAAAACTATATTTACGGGAATAATAGATAATAAAAGATAATGCAAAAGAGACAATTTACGATGTATGTACGTCACCACAGTACAGCCGCCATTGCCGTCGTCATTCACTTCACACATAAATAACTCGCGTCCGCGCGTGATTACTAATATTAGATAAATGAATACACAATATTATGGATATTAAAAACTCCGTGGGCCGAATGCCGAATTTAATAACGCTCCTGATGCGCTCGGCAGATAACTATCTTCCGTGTAGGCCGATGGATAACTACAAATACGACTTATCACGATCAGCGCGGTAGGCAGACTCCGATAGAATGTGACAATAACCGAATGCGAACCCCGCTCTGTCGCCAATTGAATACATCGCGTTTCCGCTATCAGTGTGACCTTTTAATTATTTTATCTATTCCGAACAGAAAGTGATATACTAATGTTTCTTCAAACATTTATCCAGTCACAAGGTGAATAGCAAACACCAATGTGTAAGATGCCCAAATGAAATTGCAATACAACATGCTCCCAATTTTAACTTTTTAACCGACTTTAAAAAAAAAGGAGGAGTTTCCGTTTTTGAAGTCGGTTGTTTTTAACATAGTTATTTTTATTGGTAAACATATCTTTTACCCATAAAATTACTTACCTAAGGTTCCCATTAGACTGTCTCCATGAAAGCCGACTTTTTACACCAAATTGGGAAAGGTTACTAGTGCTATTTGATCTCTGAAGTTTGTTCAAATTGCCTTCACTGCCATAACGTCTAAGACCTAGTCGCTGCTTAACTACTATCTGAAATAAATATTAATAATATGTACAAATTGCTGGTAGAAAAACTTCAAAATAGAGGCAACTACGCTATAGACTAGACTAAAGAATGTTAAATTTAATAGACTGTTGAATGTATAATAGAAAGTTCTTAACATTCTATAGTATGTTTATCTTATAGTGTGCAAAGGCAAGAAAGATAAAAACAAGATGTTTCTCATCAAAGTTTTATTAGTTATATTTCACACTTAGATGTATAGAGAATTTTTTAACCGTTTTCATAATAAATAATAAGTAATTACAACTTACTCGATTTGCTTGTTCCAACTGCTGAACAATTTGTTTTAAGAGGTTCTGGTTACCATAATTATAGCCTTTGTTTGAATAGGATTGAGATACAGATCTTCGTTTTGGTCTTATAACCCGTGGAGGAGGCGCTTGGGCCAGTAGAGTGAACCTTTCGTTCAGTGTTATGCTTGTAGCATGCAGACCATGCAAAGTTTCGATCAACATTTTCGTAGAAGCGCCGAAACTGAAATACTACTATTTTACTAAATAATGAGTGTACATAAAAAATGGAAGGCACAGCAAACTACAAATACGTCAAACGTATCATGAATATTTTGATGTTTCTATATTTTCTGGAAAAAACTGCAAAAATAGCAAAACTTTTTATCCATTTAACGCCGCGTAAATGTCACGCGGCACGCCAACACAGAGCAAGTAATATAGGTACACGCCAATGGCAAGGTATTTTAAAAATGTCAACTTGACATTCGAATTTTTTCGGGATTTCATTCACAGATAATAGTCTATAGCCACAGTATAAAATAAAGCCTATGCTTTATATAAGTTTATAGCCAATTAACAAAAAAAATATAAACTGTGCCTATTTCATGATAGTCTTTTTTCATAAAAGGATATATATAATTTGTTATTTATGATTTGGAATACTCACTCGGTTAATTTCTGCTAATCAGATGATTAGCAGAGAATTACAATGGCTGAATCATAGAGCAAAACCAACTGAATATTTCATCGGTCACTTCTCCATTCCAATAATAAGGTTGATACATATAAAATAATAAGAATGACGCCTGTACGTTTTTTTATCCCTTTCTCACCAACTTGCCAAGTTAGGTGTGAAAGGGATAAAAAACATACAGGCGTCATTCAACGTCATATTTTCTTGTTACAAGTTAATGGTCATAGGCAATCTCCAGTGTATTAGATATACCCCGTTTTCCAATTACAGCATTAGAGCGCATTATGCGGCATAATGCTTAACGTTAAATGTTCCAACTACAGCAACGCTTCGCACAATCGAGCACTAGAAAAGTAATGCGCGTGAATTGATGCGTGCAATCGATTTATCGTTAGTAATTATTAATTGTTGGAAAAAAATTTAAAGCTTTCGTTTCATTGTAGTTTTTTCGAAATAATCAAAGTTAATTCAAATTGTGTTAAAAAATAAATATGAGTATGGATGAAGGTACAAACATTGAAAAAAATGTTAATGAAATAATCAAAATCCAAATTACTTAAAATAACCGTAAATGTGGGTTATTGCTAACTCCATGGACGTATAAAAAAAGACGGACACCGTATTACGAACAAACAACGTGAAGCCACCATAGTAAGCTAGCGATCGTGTAAAGGCAATAAACACGCACACAGTCTCACCATAATAAGCTAGTCGGCCGCCATTACGTCGTGAACTAACGACTGATTAACTGCGTCACTGTTTCACAAAAAATATTTAAAATGCCGTCTTGCGTGGTTAAATGGTGTCGCAACAGTACAATTTTAAATAACAAAACACAAGGGATTACATTCCACAGGGAAGCAAGTTATTTCCTTTTTGTTTTAATGACAAAATTATTACGGCAAAATTTATAGAAAAAAAATACACCCGCCATTGTCATCAGCTGTTGCCATGGCAACATGGCACACACACATGGATGTTTCGCCGCCATTACTAGGCTCAATGTTTAGGCCTCAGAGGAATAAACCTATAGAGTACTTGTATCGAGCGTATACAATTTACATATACAGTGCAACCTTAATATAACGTACCTCAATATAACGATTTCCTCGATTTAACGAATTTTTCGTAATCCCCTTGAATTGTCCATAAGATTCAATATAAAATATCCCTTTACATTACGAACATTTTTTGCGAACCACCTCTTTATAACGAATTTTTAACTATCAAGAAAAGTATAAATACCTCTAATTAACGAATTTCGTCAACCCAAAACCTTTATATAAAGTTCAAACCAATGTAATGATTCTTAATCTCATAGTATGTGATTCATGTCGCGACAGGTTTCGACATGCTTTTGTTCGTAAAACGATCATTTTTGTTTAATTTAAATTGGAAAGTAATGTGAACACTGCTGCTCGTCACTATTGTTAAAGATTCAAGTTGAAATGGATCAGAAACGTAAAAGACCTCTTTATAACGAATTTTAGACCAACCTAACCTCAACATAACGAACCTCAGTTCAACGAATTACTTGATATAACGAATATTTATATGTTCCCTTCAGATTTGTTATATCGAGGTTGCACTGTATTTGTTTCTCTCTATCTAAAGAAAACGTCGTATGAAAGAATGAGATAGCTATAGACTACAAGCTACGTTTCAACATAGTCATGGCACCATTTTTACTATAGGTACGTATTTAGATAGATAGAAGGTGATAGTGATGGGATGTGCTTCCATCGATAAAATCGTGAATGCATTTTGCATTTACGGTTTCGTGAAATAATAAATAATAAAAAAAAAAACAAAATTAATCATAAATTTCAGTTGAATACATTATTTGTTTAATCCTACGAATATAATAAATGCGAAATTATGCGAGAATGGATAACTTTCTCTTTCACTGCTGAACCGATTACAATGAAATTTTGTACATACACACATAGGATAGGTTTTATACCGGAAATCCCACGTGAACGGGAACTGTGCGGGATTTTCTTTAAAAACGCGGGCGGAAAGCTAGTATATTTTAAAATAAATTTTAAAACTTGAAATGTAACTAATTTAAAATAAAGATCAATAAAGTTAAAGGAGTGAGGAGAAAGGCACAGTCAGCATGAATTTTAACAAGTTCATAAAAGGACAGTCTTAAAGAAAACATTTTCCTTACATCCTACTAATAAAGCGAAAGTTTGTGAGGATGGATGTTTGTTACTCTTTCACGCGAATACTACTAAACCGATTACAATGAAATTTGGAAAAATTACTTTTGATCCCGTAAATCCCACAGGAATGGGAACTATGCGGGTTTTTCTTTGAAAACGCATGTATATTAAGTATGTATTTCAATAGTAGTTTCTCATCTATGAGAACTGTCATTTAATCAACCGTTTAATTTTCACATAGTTACACATTTAAAGTACCTAAATGTGTAAAAAAAAAATTAAAATAAAAATTCACTCACACACAAATGTATTTATTATCTAAAGGAACAAAAAAAAACGTAAGCGTAAGATTGCACAATTCTTCTAGAGTATCCATCTTGATAACACGCAGGCTCGAAATGCAGTGAACACAATCTAGCAAATTTCGACGGCGTCCAATCTACACGTCTCATGTTTTATACCCATTTTTTATTTAGCTCTGGAAATCTAAAACAAAATGAATTTATTAATAATCTAAAAGAGAAACAACAAACTAAACAGATAAGTCAAATAAAACAACCACGTGGTATTTTTTATTTTCCTGCTGTAGAAAATTTACATCTATTATTTGCTACAACAACTACATATAAATCTGATATAAGAAACAAAATAAATAAATCAACGTTAATATGAAATAGATTTTTTGTCATAAATCGATAATATACGCTAGATGTGTTACAACACTACGGTGGTAAACAAAATGCCAAACGTGATAATATTGTGACATTTTTTAAAAATTATTTAATTCTTTTGTATTCCACAACCCCATAAAGTGGGTAAATGTTACAGTTACAACATAAACTTATAAAAAAGCGCTTGATAAAACCTTCTAATAGGGTTAGAACATAAATATTTATCAATTTGCTGAAAATCACTTACCGATGGAAAGATATTTCTTCATTGTTTTCATCCAAAACTCCCATTCGACTAGTAATAGCCGGTAGCTAAACATACAATAGTCATTTTAGCACACTGACAAATAAAAAGAAACACTAAACACTTTATATTTTCTAAATATTTCGTTAAAAACACTTGACGCACCGAGACCTCCAGCTGGAAGGCAAACAAAACTTAGCCGGCGCGCTACGTTTGAAGACAGTGCAGATACTCTATCGCTATCTCAATCTGACTTATGCTGTTATTGACTTAGAGTAAGTAGATTAGAAAATATGTATTTTGTTCTGTCTCAATATAAGAACTCTATAGGTTTATTCCTCTGAGGTTTAGGCGATATACCGTCCGCTCGGAGCAATTAACAAGCCTGGAGAAGTAACAATTAATTGAACGTTTCTTATATAGTGGCTCTCTTTTATTCAATACCCTAATTAATGCGATAGAAAGAGACAACACACTGTTATCTGCTTGGCATTCAAATCCACATGTAGCCACTTTTTGTTCTAAAAAGGTAGTGCTTGCCTTTACTTTATCGAATACTAAAATATCGATAAATAAAAAAATTAAGTTATAAAATTGCTTGAAGATAATTTAAGATTCGTTTAATTTTGAATTATGGATAGGTAATTTCAAATTTTAAGATTCGTTTAATTTGGAATTATTCATTTACGATGCGTATTGACTGCCTTGCATTGTATGGTAGTGGTATTTATAATAAAATATTATAAGATATTTCGGTTTAGGTTGTTTTTATGGTTTCGTAAAAAGGTACGTATTTTTTCCTGTTTTCATAGATTCATTCATAGAATTATACGGAACCCTTCGTGCGCGAATCTGACTTCCACCTAGTTGATCTTTTTACAAATCAATAGTCGTATCCTAACTACTAATATTATAAAAGCAAAAATATATAAGAATGGACATATTTTGATACTCTTTCACGTAAAAACTACTGAATGAGTTTTTATGGAACTTTACAATTATATAGTTTAAACATCAGAATAACATATAAGCTACAATTTACCACAGGAAAATAACTCATTCCCACAGGAAAAAATTGGTACAAGTTTAAAATAAATTGCTTCAAATAAAACAAATAAACATTTATTTTTTTAACAACATTTTATTTCGATACTTAATTACCAAATTACAATATTTATTATTTAAAATAGATGCCACCTTAAACTTGTGGCACAGCATCTCTGCAAAGCACTTTACTTTTCTTCCCGTCTGATTCGAAATGATTTGAACAAGGCCGAGAATGTTTTGAAGGCTTCCAATTTTTCCTGTGCTATAGCTTTAACTCAAACATCTTTTAATTGTTCTCAAGCCAGAAACCTGCAAATAACAATAAAATCCATACTTAAATACCTTTTTTTTCTCCTAACCTAAAGCAGTCATTATCAATGAAGTACTTCGTTCCTACTCAAGTATCGATAATTGCACAACACTATGGAAGTTATATTTTGCATTTTTTCTAAAAACTAAGCTGATTATGATTTCATTTCAATGATTACGGTTAGATAAAACATAGATGATTAAGAAAATAAGGTAAATTAACTTATTTATCATACAATTAACAAAAAAATTGATCAATACACTAACCTGTGAAATGATAAATTTCAATCTTCGTCCGATTTCACATTACTACGGCTTTTACAGCCGTAAGCAACACAAGCCATGTTATCTTTAGTCAATTGTCTTTTCATAAAATAACAAATTAAACTAAAACACTCGTTTTTCACTTCAAAAATAATAATTAAAATCACCATGCGTCCGTGACCAGACTGGTCACTGAAACAAATTGACATGGGCACATGTCATTTCAAACTGTCGAACTGACATATATCTGTCCTCTTTTTTCGCATGACATTTTGCCATAAGCCAAAAAGGCCAAACTAGTGCTATATTGTTCAATTAATTGTTACTTCTCCAGGCTTGATAATTGCTCCGAGACCGTCCGTCTTTTTTTATACGTCCATGGCTAACTCTATGATTTTTTTTTCAACACTGGACTTAGCGCAACCTGCTGGTGCGTTTCACGTTCCAATTAAGCATCAGCATAATTCGGCATTGTGCGGCACTGAGTCGCATTATGCTCTGTAATTGGAAAACAGCCATAAGCTTCTTGGATTTGTGTAATGAATCAATTTAAATACGAAGGTGATACGAAGCGCTCGAAATATACATAGTAGTCTTTGCTCGAAGCGTAGAAACAAAATATCATGTGTCAGGGCAACATTGAACATTAATTGTCCAATCGGCAATCACCAATGTCACTGTCAAAATATATTTAAGTGCCAGCTGATCTTGTGTTTATTTATTTATTTACAGTTATTTTAATACATATTTATGAGTTAAAAACGTGTCTTTTCCCAGTTTATTAACATAATGTGGTTAAAATGGAGCAAACCTCTTCGTTTGTAAGCGAACTTCTGTGAAAATTTAAACTTCCTGTAGTTAGGTTAGTACATCACGCAAGATGTTGGATTGCCTTATAAACAGCCGCGGTTGCGATGACCGCCTCATTTCGATCCAACCAACGATGTCGGAGGTTGCTAACGGAACCCCAGTTGAAAAAGAGACCTTTTTCGATATGGACGCCTGTTATGAAACATTCGACAAGGATGGGTATGTTTCAAAGTTTTTCATGATTCATCAATTAAAAATCATTTCACAATACTTTAAAATCTTCCTACAATTATCGATTTTCGCTATTTTTGCGCGCAAATGCCTACTAAGCACCTAAATGAAAATTATGTTTTAGTTGAGGCAATATTTTGTTTTAGTTTTTCTATTTATTTCCTCTTAAAAAAAGGGGTTTGATAAAAGTTTATTCAGTTTTAATTGACTGCAGAAGATTTTGATTTATATTAAAGCGTTAAGTTGCTCTTTCTAAAAACATTAATTCAACAGTTTTAGGTGAAGTTTTTCCAAGTTTATTTATATTTGAAACTCTTAACTTAAAAGGACAATTTCTTTTCAAATTAAATTAAAAATTGTATAGGTACATTTTTGAGAAGGGTAGCAGCTTAAATAAAATACTAGATGTTTTTGTAAGTGCAACATTAAGAAGTTTACAATAAAATTTTATAATTATATAATAAATATTGATGATAAAGTTTTAGAGATGTTTTGAGTGCATGATCCCCATTAATTCTGAATTGATTTGGTAAAAATATGCAATAGTTATTACTAAATAAATACGATTTTATGTTCCTTTTATATTCATGTTTCATGGACAATGTCTTATGACAAATTAACATTAAAATAAATTATGTTATGTGACAATATGAATTACGTGATGAAAAAAAAAATCTTACCAACAAAGCCAAGTGGTCAAAAAAAAATCTGACCAACAAAGCCAACTTACAAGCTAAACACAATGTGTTTTTATTAAATTTAATTGTGCTGGTTTGGCTGGCGAAAACTTTGCGACTCGACAACTTATAAATTCCACCGCTTACCTAGTATATAATCTGTGCCCTTACTTACTCTCACGACATCGTGAAAAGTAGACTTTGTTTATGTTTGATATATCAATACATTTCTAAATAAAATTTATTCAAACCAATTCATAGATTCACAGGTGATAACGTTATAGACATATAAAGCTACTTTGCATTTATATTGAGACACGTTTTGTTAATTAGTTTGGACCTTAATTTCTTTATTTGAAAAATTTTTATGGATATTTTTTTAATTAATTAGTGACGCGTTGAAAAGCATAGATACTTGCCGAATTTTAACATACTTTTATTAACTTCATCTGTGTATGTTTGTATGTAACCTACTCCTTCACACTCGATTTTAGACCCACTTTAAACATTTAATTAACTTTGGGTCAAAAGGAGCCTTTCGTGACAATACAATAATTTCATGAGTTGTTTTTGAAATGTTTGAATTACACATTTATAAATCCATTGAAATTTATACGTAAATTTATCAGAACCTCGTGCAATTCTTAAAAAATTAAAAATATAAGTTTATGGTAAATATGTAATAATAAACAAATTACCTACAAAGAAGAATTATTTGCTTGTAACTAATCGGCATGTCAAGGTAACTGTGACAAAACACGAGATATTATAAATAGTATGGATAAAAATGTATATTGTAACTTACGTAATGACTAATTAAAAATAATTAATTATATATTAAACTAGCGGTCCGCCCCGGCTTCGCCCGTGGTACATATGAAAAATAGATGTTGGCCGATTCTCAGACTTACCCGATATGCACAGAAAATTTCATGAGAATCGGTCCACCCGTTTCGGAGGAGTATGCAGACTAACATTGTGACACGAGAATTTTATATATAAGATTAAACATGTACAGACACACGCAACTTATTTTATATAATATAACGCGTAGGTATTACCTATTTCCCAACAAAGACGTTTTACTTGTATTTAATAGGATTCATAATTCTATACAAATATACATCAGTTCATACTCCCAGAACACTAGTACATATATTATGTTATATTTGACTACTAAACGGCAGACTTTCTGTACATGATACATATTGGGGGAGGTACTAATACGCGGTAAAACCTAGGAGGGTAGGTTTTGTGGTACAAATACCCGGTGGGTTGTACCGCGCAGTTTCACCCGTAGACGAGCCCTCCGACACAAGAATGTATTTCTATAGCTTATAATGGTACATAAGCTTCATGACTGTCGAGTATCATCAAATCCGTACAGTGATTTTCGCATAAAATAGTAAAAGCGAACTTTCGCGTTTATTGTATTAGTAAGATAAGATAAAAAATAGTAGGATCAGTTCCTAGAAACCAAACAAACTATATATTATGGTACTTGGTAGAGGACTGATAAACTGTTACGAATATACAAACATCCAGAAAAAGTAAGATTTTAATTTTACCTCAGCGTCTCATGCCACGCAAACTCATGAATAATGAAGTGATTAAATTGATTAATATTTTTCTATTGTAGCAGGTACACTGAACAATAGTAAGCAAATAAATTACATTGATTATACCTTACACAACGTAGTAAAATACGATAACCTTGTTCTCTCTATCGTGTCTAACTTAGTAGGTCTTATTACATTTAGATAGCTGTGTACTGAAAAACTGAAAACTGAACGGTACTGAAACTTCATATTTGTGTTTATCTTTAAATGGAAAGCTATATATGCCATTTAAACTTACAAGTGTCTATAAAATTCCGCATCTATTAGAAATAGTTGCTCTATTCAGCAATATCTAATTTATTGAACAAAATCTAAAATAAGTTTTATGTTGCACTGATAGACTAACTGCATTGCTAACAACTATAAACTTGGGGTGTCCCTTACGCTCAGAAATCCGAAAAAGTAGAAGACAATCGATTGCCGAGGTGGGATAGGTCATGACTCATGAGGTATGCTACTGTACGGCAAAATACGCGGGTTCAAATGCCGCTCGTGATCGAATGTTTTCTATTCTTTAAAATTTCTTGAGTTAGATCATTATTTCAATTTTTCCACACAGGGATGGGCAGTTGAATCTAGAAGAATTCCGGCTTATCTGCAAAGCGTTATTCCGTAACGACAAGGGTCACATCTACCCCCTATCCGAGGAAAAAGCGCGGCACATCTTCCAAGTGTTTGATAAGAATGGAGATGGATTCATTGATAAGGAGGAGTTCACGTTTTGCTGGAATCATTGGATTAAAGTGGTGAGTGAGAACTTTATATATTTAAAATCTAGTTTCTCATCACTAAACTTGTGGTTCTGTCATAAGCCTAATTGGTAGTTACATTCACGCAAATAAAGTTCTTACATGCATTTCCTTAAATATACAGGGTGTAATCGTTAAGTGAGCACAGGCGATTTTTCCGTAAGTATTACAGATAACAAAAACTTTAAACTGATATCGAAAGTACTTAACCAAATGAGTAAAATGGCCGTAATAAATTTTTAAAAATAAATCGAGAAATATCAAAAAAATTATCTTCCCATACATTAAGTATGAAATATGAATATCCCATTCCCATATACATTTAATATGAAAGATGTTAGCTTTCTTTTTCTTTTTTGGTTTTCTGCTTTAATTACTTCGCAAATTTGAAGTGGCATTTTCTACGATTTTTTCGGACATTTTCACGCATTTTCCGGATATTTTCCGGGCATTTCCAGGCGTTTTACACGCTTTTTCCGGACATTTCCACGCATTTTCCGGATATTTTCCAGACATTTTCCAGATATTTCCCTGGCATTTTCCGGTTATTTTCCGGGATTTTCCAGGCATTTTCCGGGAATTTCCCAGGAATTTTCCGGGGATTTTCCGAGCATTTCCCGGGGATTTTCCGGATGTTTCCCAGACATTTTCCGGACATTCCCTGGCATTTTCCGGGGATTTTCCACGCATTTCCCAGACATTTTCCGGACATTTCTCAGGCATTTTCCGGGGATTTTCCAGGCATTTTCCGGATATTTTCCGGACATTTTCACGCATTTTCCGAATATTTTCCAGGGATTTTCCACGGTTTTTCCGGAAATTTCCACGCATTTTTCGAGCATTTCCCAGGCATTTTCCGGTTTTTTTCCGGGAATTTCCCAGGCTTTTTCCGGGGATTTTCCGAGCATTTCCCGGGGATTACCCGGATGTTTTTCAGACATTTTCCGGACATTTCCCTGGCATTTTCCGGCGATTTTCCAGACAAAATGCGTGAAAATGTCCGGAAAAACGTGGAAAATGTCACTTCAAATTTGCGAAGTAATTAAAGCAGAAAACAAAAAAAAGAAAAAGAAAGCTAAAATCTTTCATATTAAATGTAGGTATATGGGATATTCATATTTCATACTTAATGTATGGGAGGGCTTAAAGATATTTTTTTTGATATTTCTCGATTTATTTTTAAAAATTTACTACCGCCATTTCACTCATTAGGTTAAGTACTTTCGATATCAGTTTAAAGTTTTTTGTTATCTGTAATACTTACGGAAAAATCGCCTGTGCACACTTAACGATTACACCCTGTATATGTATCCATTATAGGTTAAGTTCTCTGAATATAGTGTATAATGTGCATGGATAAATATTTGATACTAAAGTGTAGGAGTGACTAGTCAGTCAAGTATAAATGGATTTCCTTTACCAGGATGATTAATCAGAATACGTCATGTATTATCACAACGCGAACGTAATCACAATCAAACGGCTTAAAAACTAGATCATATTTTACCTAAGCTATGTAAAGTTTGACTTGTACGAGTAGGTTTTCCTTATAATGCAGATTACGTATTTTTGGATATTTTCATTTACCCTTTTAACAGCTATAGGTAAAATAGTAAAAATTAAACTGGATAATTTATATCCTCTCAATTCAAATCAAAGCAATGACAAATATTAGAATGATGTCACATGTATCTCGAGAAGAATTGTTCTTACACATTGTTATTAGGGAAAAGGTAAAGTCCCGGAGTAATTGAAGTAAATGGTCCAGATGAATCTCGATTAACTTATAACCTTTGATGGTATGATCCAATAAAAAAGGTATTCTATGTTAAATATATTATGTGTTTGTTTGTTGATTCTATTTTTGGGTACGGTTTTTTATTCAAGTCTGTAACGAACTAGGTACTTTACCTGTCAAATATAGGCCGGAGTTCAATTTTCATTACATAAATAGTCTAAAGTCTAAACCAACTTTGATTCACAGATAGTGCGGCCGGTCAGCGCTTTCCTCATAGTAGATGTGCAAAATGACTTCATTTCGGGAACACTGAATATCAGCAAATGCAACGCTCAGCAGGATGGCAGTGAGGTGAGTTAATTTCAATAGAAATTTTACCAATTTTTTCAAATTCTCAGTATAATTATGTATAATTATACTGAGAATTTCCATGTTTCCTTGAAGTGTATGTTTGTAGGCATGTGGTTTATCATTCCTGTTTCACACATCTAGTATCTTTTAAACTTTTTGTTTATACGTAGATATTGTGTAAGTTGTATGATTGTGGCGACGTTCGCTATAGGTAATATAAAATTTTATCGATACGTAAGTCAATACTCAATTATAAACGTCATATTTTATACATAATAGTCCACAGACCTTCATGTCTTCTGGATATCATCTGTGTTGTTGATTAAAAACGACAAAAGTCTGAAAATGTCTGAAAAAGTGTTAAATAGGCTATCTGGGACATTAATTTGACTGACCGGATGGCTCTGTGTCTGGGTGTTAATTATCTATATAAGTATTTATTTCAAAATTATAATATATGTATGTTTATCAGCCATCTGGTTTAACACAAGCGAAAGCTTAGTATGGAATCATGGTATGAAACTTAAGTATAACTACCCGCAAATAATCAAAGAATAAACAATCATAAACAAAGATCTGCCTATTTCATTGATCCGACATATTCGTTCCAAATATAAGCAGTACTGCGGTCCCACGTCGTATGCTAATGCAACTCAAATTGGCTGCCGACACGACATATTCAATAATATCTGTGTTTCTTCATTTTATAAGTTCCTGAAGATTATGGAGGCTCTATATTAGTAGTTTTTCTTTGCGAGATTTCCGGGTCAATTTATTCTGTTCACATTTGATTTTCGAAACGCAAAGAGAGAATAAGGATATCCTAAATCTGCTGCAATAACAAGCATTACTGCGATTTTCGGTTTGAGGCATAATAAAACAAAAATATTAGGAAATAATTTTATTTCGAAGACTTGTTAATCAGGAGCCACGAGCCCGCGTGGCTCCGCTCCTGTTGGTCTTAGCGTAATGATATAATATAGCCTATAGCCTTTCTCGATGAATGGGCTATCTAACACTGTTCAAGAATTTTTTAAATCGGACCCATAGACCAATTTTATTTCCAAAACCTCATAACCTGAAAGCTTCAAACATTTCATTAAAGTAGGATGTATTGATGCGGCTTATTTTGTATGTGTTATCAAAGGACGCGTGTTTGATCGATTGCACGTAGCAATCGTTATCACATGGCCCTTGTACGGTACGGTCGGCAAAATAGGTCTACCCTAAAACTTGAAATAGGTTATAGATAATAGGCAAGGTATTGTTTACATGACACAACTCCTGAAGGGTTAACCCTTAAACTTGAATTAAGTATTAGATAATAGGCACATAATTATATTAAATCTACATAAACTAGCCGTTTAGTTCGTCTCCATTGAAAAAGAAGTTCTCCTTCGCAATATCTATTAGGCTTCAAAGATACGCATTGAAATTCTACGATTCTGATAAATATTTTGGTTTTTTGGCATTTAAATTTTAAATGCTTTATAAATATAAATTTTTATAGAAAAGAAAAAAAAAATAATTTGGAAAATCCAAAAGTGCACGCCTCATAATTTTTTTTTTAATAAATATTTATTAATTATTATTTTTGTTTATTTAATAACAATTAAACCACATCGAATCAGACCCTGAAAAATGAAAGGGTTCTATTCCTGAGCATACTCAAGCGTAAGAGAAAAAAAAAAGACTCGATTAGTAAAGTATTTCGGTCGCTATCGTGTTAACAAGAAAAAGGATCCGCACATACAGACACACGGACGTTCAAGACAGAACTTTTTTAAACTGTTTTTTAACTAGTTTAAATAACAAAAATGATATCAAAAATATCATGAACGTTAAAAATAGTGTTTTTTCTCAATATGTGTGTGTATGTATTATCTTACAAGTGCAATGTATGATACATAAAGACATTTTAAGTTTGAAAAATCAGATGTTTTGCGCGAAGTGACAGTAGTACCCACCTCAACGCTTCGCTTATGAGGCGTGCAATTATATTCTACGATTAGTTATAAATTGGTATTAACAATGTATTAGTTTAGTTTTCAATTCAAAGGATTAATGTTAAGAATATTTACGTTAATGATACCTACGAATTAGAAAACTTTCGTTGCTGACTGTAGGCGATGGTAGTAGTATGCGGTTGATTTCTATTAGGTACCTTATAAATCGAATTTGTTAGCCGCAGTGTTTACAGACTGACTTGTGTAGCAAACAGAGTGGATGCAAACCCTCCTATTAAAAAAATACTGTTTATATGTTGCTTTTATAGAAAATAACACAAAAAATTTCGTCCTCATGTCCATTTTTGGATTTGAAAGTACGATACTAATATGTTTATTTCAGAAATTCAACAAAATCTCATATGTCTCTGTTCCTGACTTCATACAAATGTCACGTTTAAATGCTAACAGACACGTGCTTCGTGGTTTCTCCCGCCAACCTCCTCACACAGCCTGCTCGAATAACATAATGTGGTTTTGTCATCATGTAACTTTTAAACATGTTAGAGTTTTGCCGAGGTTTTCTTTATTTAATCGGCTGAAACGAAGCCTTTCTGTAGATTGAAGCTATCAAATTCAAAAAATATTTTCAAAATCTGATCCCTACTCTTCTTCCAAAGATGTTAAGCAAATCACCCTTTAGGTCAATAATTCCAAATTTACAATTGAATAAAGTGTTATTTTGTGCCCTTTATATTGCAGTATTTTACCGCAAAAAACGACTCAAATAGCACTTAAATTACCAATAAATAACATCGTGGCTCGTAACATTGAAGTATGACAGTAATTTCCAAATGAAAATTGGTGAAGCTTGCATGAAAGAAGTTAGTAGTTACCTGCATTAGGTTAAACGGTAACTTTGTACCAATTGAACGGGATAATTTTTGGATCGTATCCAAAGTTATATTGATTGTTTTTAAAGCGGCAAAGGTCGAAGTTGTGTAGGACAGTAGGGCATAGAGAAATAGTGAAATGAATCGTCACTTTTTATCAACAAGGATGATTTTGGCTTGATTGAAATAGTAACTTATCAGAATAGATTGGGAGGCTCAAATCAGATAGCCCTTCACGTCGTTTATCAAATGTTTTGTAGGCTCAATCATCACAACAGGCTATATGCGATCTTTGTAATAAAGTCGTCTATCTATGGTGATTTTTTATCATTTATTTTTTATAATTGACATTAATTCAGAGTCTCTATCTATTAAGACGAATATAGACCTCAGCTTAAGTCCCTGTACAGATAATGCCAGAAGCATAATATTCGACATACGTATTTAATAAAACACAAACTTCCTTTCAGTGCAACTGGTAAAAACCGCAATGACAATCTTTATAATAACGTTGTTATAAAGATTGTCATTGCGGTTCAAACATTTCCAAAGACTTGGAAACATAATTTTAGTTTCAAGAATAAACCCTCATTACATAATTCGGCATCGTCTACAAACTTCCAAGTTGGATAACTAATTTCCTCTGAAGTAATCAAATTAAACGGTTTACGCGAAAGTTGGATCGCGAATTAAACAATGACAGCTTTTGGTTAAAGTTAACGGTGTAAGTGTTGATGGCTTGACATTCTCACTCCATTGGAGGCAATTAACGCGGTGCCAGGCACGGAAACTATACGATTTCAATCGGTTGCTATAATGAGATTTATTTTCGGAACACTTTCCGCGACCCCTGATTGGTTACTCGGTGTGTGTGCCAAAATGCGATTGGTTCAGAATATTTCAAACTGTTTATTGGTTCGACAGAACGTACACGATTGGTCGTTGCAAAGCTTTGTAAAGGATTTGGAGTACTCTGGGTGTATTCAGGATGATAAATGGCATGCGATTTTTGTCAGATTTCTGTACATTTTAAACATAATGGATAATTCGAAGCTTTGACAAATTGAATATCCTTGAAGTTTTTTGTTCACATTAAGGTTTTTTTAACAATACAAACCTGCCCTTCATATACATACATATTTATTAAACAAGATACTTATATAAAGATAAGAACAAATTATAACACTCACTTCAAGTTTCAAGT
Organism: Colias eurytheme; assembly: GCF_061535395.1. Classification (NCBI taxonomy): domain Eukaryota; kingdom Metazoa; phylum Arthropoda; class Insecta; order Lepidoptera; family Pieridae; genus Colias; species Colias eurytheme. The sequence goes on along the minus strand of NC_142999.1, from coordinate 731,823 downwards.
ACATATAATTATAATAACAATTGTATTTATCTGAAACGCAGTTTTCTCAAGGAGACACTATAAATAAAATATATTTAACGGAAATTGTCCGTTCTATAAGTTGGAAAAAGAAATGGATCCAGTTGAATCCTAAAATCTAAATAACAATAGAATCTAGATGTTACAAAGACGTTACCAGTAACCTTGACATTATAGCTTTCATTACTACATAACTATTCTAAAAATACGTGAATGCAAGAAATCAGTTCTCACGAGACACAACGCAATTTGAATAAATTCTGCTTTGATTAACACAATCGTTGGAAATAGTTTGTCCACAACGGAGAATGTTCTCTTTTTGTGATGAAAAAATTTTAAGTTTTAAAGTGAAACTTTTATTACATCGTCTCAAACTTTTTGGTCTGTGTAGCGCATGTCGCGTGACGGTCGAATCGTATGATAATAATTATCGTACAAATATGATAATTGTGTGCCTAAGTTTCACTTTTACCGTGGTTTCATAAAACCACACAACATTTTTTTTGTGTTCCATCTCGTATGTTAAGTATTTCAAGTTATTGTTTAAGTTAATACGCGATGTACCGTGTACGGCTTGATAGCTCAAGCTGGCTGGAATACTGAAAAAATTCATTTAACAATAGTTTCTAACATGGACATACGGTTACTTCTAAGCAAATAATATTCTCTTTGCCTTACATTACTGACAAAAACACGATAGTTTAACATACTAAATGCAAAACCGTTTAGTTAGTCAGCGGCTTTGTAAACATATGCTTTGTGTTTACGCTCCATTTGATCTTATTCTATGTCGAAATGGGAAGCAGTTTGTCATTGTTGTGATCTATTTTACTGGCTTGCTCATTAGTGTAGTAAATAATAAACTGTACGTTGTGATCTGGATAACAAATCATCTATTTAGAATTGAACGCTCCCGATTTGTATGTGTTAAGTAAATGATTTGCCTTAGAGACTAGATTTCCAGAATTTGGTATGCATGTTGCATGCTGACATGACTGCCCAAAATAAATGTAATTATTTATGCATTCTTGTCTAGTCTATATTTATTTTTGAGGTATCTCGTAATTGTCGGAAATGTATCGGACGCCTGTTATACAAATTCTTTAGCCTCAGTTATCTAAAAATTGGACTAAACTATAATCATCATCATCAGCCCATATATGTTCCCACTGCTGGGACACGGGCAGAAGCGTAGCGTGCCTTGGTGGGGCCCCGTATAAAAATTTGTTTGGGGGCCCTTAGGAAGGGTAAAGATTTCTCACAAAAAAGCACGTTGGGGGCCCCCTTGGCGCGGGGGCCCCGTATAATTGATACGGCTGATACGGCGGTAGCTACGCCCCTGGACACGGGTCTCCTATGAGGGTACAGGCCATAATCCACCACGCTGGCCAAGTGCGTGTTGGCGGATGACACATGTCGTCGAACTTTTTAATTCTTCGACATGTCGGTTTCCTCACGATGTTTTCCTTCACCGTTCGAGCAGTGGTGATGTTACAACATGCGCAGATAAATTGAAAAATCAATTTATTTCCTGCGCGCTCGCATGGTCTCGAACCCCGGACTTATCGATTCGAAGTCCGAGGTCTCACCACTGAGCCACCACTGCTTTAAACTATAAACTCTGTATGAATTTAGCGAGTTAGGCCCTTTCTTATTGTACGAAGTTAAAACTTAAACGCCTTTCATTGAGCTAGATAGATATCTAAGGGATACTTAGATAAGTATCCCTTACCATCTGCAGTTCCTTGTTTCTGATTGAGTTTAAGCTCCATTATCTAGCAACTAGTAAGTAGCATTAAGACTATCCATTCAGATGGTCGTCAAGTTATGTTTATTTATTTAAGCTTCATTTTGAATCATCCATCCATATTGTACTGTACTAACAGTACGTATTTAGGTAGAATTGCACTGGCTCACTCCTACACTCAATAGTGCCGGCGCTCGTCCATTCCAGTCCGGCATCGGCCGTCGACTGACTACTAATGACAGCTATGAGCTATCCCCACCACTGGTGTGTGTGAGACAATGTATATATCTATTTCATAGATACACTACACATATGTTAACTTTGGCTCTATTTTTAATCATCCATTTATATGTAACCTTTAGCTCCATTTTCAATCAGCCAGTTATAATCCTCCAGGTGGTAGAACCAATAAACCGTCTCCTGGACTCCGTGCCGTTTGACTGCGTGTTCTACTCGCTGGACTGGCATCCACCGGACCACGTGTCTTTTATCGATAACGTGCATTTGCGAGAGTTGGATCCGTCTAGCCCGGTGAGTTATTTAATCCTACTAATATTATAAATGTGTTGTATGTTTGTTTATTTGCTACTCCTTCACTCAAAAACGGCGTAACCGATTTTCGTTAAATTTGGCACACACGTAGAGGGTAACTTGGATTAAAAGAAAGTTTTTATACCGAAAATATCACGGGAACGGGAATTATACGGGATTTCCTTTGACTACGCGGGTGAAACTGCAGGCGAAAAGCTAGTTAATAATAAATTATGTATCTAAGATTTATCTTTATTCTTCATATAAAACTCACAAATAAGGGGAAAGAACATGTAAATTTTATTTTTTTAAAAGCTGTTCAGGCCAATTAACCGCTTTTCTCATGAAACAGATTTGGTTGCCCTCCCAGACAGGCTAATTCAGTTTTTTAAAATTTTATTAAAGTTGAAATTGAATTAATGTGGTGAATGAAAAGAATTATATTGGGTATCGTAGGAAAACACATCAGTAGATTTAAATTTTGCCATGATCGATGTACCGAGTTGCTAGAATAAAATAACAGTATAACATGAACGATTAAATGGATTGAATAATACAATGTTTTTCTTCGATTTGTTAATAATGGCATCTAATTTATTACCGTAAAAGGTATCAGCTATACATGTGTATCATGTTTCAAGCTATTTGCTAGTTTCCTGTTTACAAACAATAGAATTGTCTATTCATTCACTATATTGTGATTTATAAATAGATTTACTGACCTTTATGTTCCTATTTCTAGTAATCGAATTAGTAATTGGTTTTAAAATTTACAAAAGTCATTGTAATTTTCAATTAGGTAGAAATTTTATTTATACGAGGTGTTAGTATATTTACTAAATAATGGTTTCTTTGGAACGATTCACCAAAAAAGTCGTTACTTGTTACACTTAATGGTAATAATTTTTATGCTTATTTCTGTGGTGGTAATTATGAAGATTTTGATTGTTTTGGTAATAATAATGTTGATATCAATGATGATTATGAGGACAATAGTATTGATACTGATGATATTTAAAATTATGGTGATAAAAACTATGATGAAGGCGAACAAAGTGCTAGAATACTACACGGTAGTGTTCTTGAGTCTGATGATATGGACTTTAATGTTGATAATGATATTAAAGCTCGAAGCGCGATGGTATTATTTTAATGGTCCGTTAATACTAAAGATAGTGACTGTAAAAGTTATGATACAATTATAATTATGAGAATGGCAGTGTAGGGTAGTTTTCTTATGAAATTAATCCATACTTAATATTATAAATGCGAAAGTAACTCTGTCTGTCTGTCTGTTACTCAATCACGCCAAAACTACTGAACCAATTTGCATGAAATTTGGTATGGAGATATTTTGATACCCGAGAAAGGACATAGGCTACCTTTTATTGCGAAATATGTACCACGGGCGAAGCCGGGGCGGACCTCTAGTAGTTAATAATATAATAACTATAAATGTAAAATAAAAGGTATCAGCGGACAAAGCCCAAGCATACGATACAGTGGTGTTCGCTGGACCACCGCCGATGAAACAACGCTTGTGGCCGAGACACTGCGTGCAAGACTCTTGGGGTGCGGAGTTGCATAAGGATCTTAAGGTTTGGGGAACTAATTGAATTGATATTTGAAAAAATTGAGTTGAAAAGTTTGAGCCATTGGACTTTTTTCATTTTTTTTTAAATTTTCAAATTTTTATAAGCATTTAAACAGTAAATAAAGTTGAGTTGCAAAGAAAATAGAGTGCTGTCGAAAACATTTCATATCGAAAAAAATTGTCATTTTACTAACAGATTACTCATAAACGTCAAGAAGGTTGTAAAACCGACCCTTAGATATGTTTTTAAGTTGTTTTAATTTGACTGATAGCTACCCTACTATACTGAAATTGTAAAAAAATCCCCACAGATAGTAGAAAACGCGATAAAGGTATACAAGGGTACCAACCCTGAGGTGGACTCATACTCCGTGTTCTGGGATAACAAGAAGCTCACCGAGACTAGCCTCAGCACGCAACTGCGCGTGCGCGGCGCTACCGACATATACATATGCGGCATCGCGTACGATGTGTGTGTGGGTGAGTGTCGCTGTGTGTGTGTGTGATCTCATGAATTTCAGCACAGACAATTTTGTTTTTGACGTGACAACGTCTTATAATTCGATAGAGCCGGCTGCACGCACGAAAAAACATGACTCATGCGGCGTTACCTCGCTCTGAGGCGTTCCATGTAAGGCTTGAAGTGCGAGCGAGAGCGCGGAACGAGCGATAAAGAAGCATAATCGGACGTTGTCACGTTCAACTATCGTCAGTAAACCGACTTTACAGACAACCAATTTTTTTGTTTAAATGATTATTGTTGTAATAAGAATACCCATCTTTAATTTATGTTTTTAATTTTTCGATCGTATTGGATGAAATTGATTTTTTTAACGCGTATCATGAAACTAAAATCCATCCGCATGCCCATAACTCTCAACTCTTTTTAACCAAATTGCAAATCGGACGCGGCATATTTGAAGGTCAATCGGACGCGCTTTGGCAAGATTCAAAAATACCAAAATCGTCGCCCTCCATGAAGTGACGGTATTGCCATGACGCGACCTTGAAATTTAATTCTCGGCGTGCCTAAAGAAGTTTCACTTCAAAAATGTATTTTAAAGTGAAACTTTTATTAGTTACATCGTCTTAAACTTTTTAGTCTGTGTAGCGCATGTCGCGTGACGGTCGAACCGTACGATAATTATCGTACAAATACGATAATTTTGTGCCTAAGTTTCACTTTTACCGTGGTTTATATAAAACCACACAACATTTCTAATATTGGTTCATATAATAAAGGTGCAACAATAGCCGATGCGCTCGGTATCGGTTACCGCGCGGTGCTCGTTGAGGACGCGTGTCGCGGTGTTGATATCGCTGACATGCAGCGCACTAAGAGCGCCATACTTGCGGGCAACGGGCTCATTGTGAGCTCGCAGGACGTGAGTATACATATACATACATACCACACACTTGCAAATACACTGCTTGATACACATATACCATAACACTCTGCTTGATACAAAAATCCACACTGCTTGATACACACACAATGGGCACTAATAACAATGCTCTTTGATACACAGACAGCTCGATACACATACAAACACACCCCTGCTCGACATAAACACACACAGCTCGAGTCGAAACAAACACAACACAGCTTGACACAAACACACGTCACTGCCCACACACGCACAGCAACACTGATTGACACAGATAGACAGCATTGCACTACAGAAATACGATCTGCTAGTCATAAACACACGACACTGCCAGACACAAGCACACGACACTGCCAGACAGAAGCACACGACACTGCCAGACACAAGCACACGATACTGCCAGACACAAGCAAACAATACTGCCAGACATAAGCACACAATACTGCCAGATATAAGCCAACAATACTGCCAGACATAAGCACACGACACTGCCAGACGTAAGCACACAATACTGCCAGACATAAGCAAACAATACTGCCAGACACAAGCAAACAATACTGCCAGACACAAGCACACGACACTGCCAGACACAAGCACACGATACTGCCAGACACACGCAAACAATACTGCCAGACATAAGCACACAATACTGCCAGATATAAGCCAACAATACTGCCAGACACAAGCACACGACACTGCCAGACAGAAGCACACGACACTGCCAGACACAAGCACACGATACTGCCAGACACAAGCAAAACAATACTGCCAGACACAAGCACACAACACTGCCAGACACAAGCACACAACACTGCCAGACATAAGCACACAACACTGCCTGACATAAGCAAACAATACTGCCAGACACAAGCACACGACACTGCCAGACACAAGCACACGATACTGCCAGACACAAGCAAACAATACTGCCAGACATAAGCACACAATACTGCCAGATATAAGCACACAAAACTGCCAGAAATAAGCACACGACACTGCCAGACATAAGCACACAACACTGCCTGACATAAGCAAACAATACTGCCAGACACAAGCACACGACACTGCCAGACACAAGCACACGATACTTCCAGACACAAGCACACAATACTGCCAGACATAAGCACACAACACTGCCTGACATAAGCAAACAATACTGCCATACACAAGCACACGACACTGCCAGACACAAGCACACGATACTGCCAGACACAAGCAAACAATACTGCCAGACAAGCACACAATACTGCCAGACATAAGCACACAATACTGACAGACACAAGCAAAACAATACTGCCAGACATAAGCACACAATACTGCCAGACACAAGCACACAATACTGCCAGACACAAGCACATAATACTGCCAGACAAGCACATAATACTGCCAGACACAAGAATGAAAAGTAATTCAAAATAATATTTACCAGGTGCTAGCAATGGTGGAGGGTCGTGACAGACGGCCAGAGCTCGGCTACAAACTAGCCATGGAACTCAAAAATGCTATGGAAGACCAATAACTTATAGGCCATAACAAAAACCTTCCAATTAAACATAATCCATCCTTAGTTTATGAATAATGAATATTGAGTAAAAGAGACAAATATGTTTTGCATTACTGCGTCTTCTATTTATTTAGAAATAATAAGCAAATAGCTTTGAAAATATTTTGAAGCTCGCAATAGGCGATTTTGTTTAAAGACGTTACAAGGCTTTTAAAAAATATGTTTTCTGGCACATATTGAAAAGTAATAGATACCATAGTACCTAGTCAGGTTTTCAAATTTTTTTGGCATCAATGATTTTGTTCTTTAGAATTACGTCCAAAATAAAATAGGTATAGAAATGACAGCACTAGATAGTTTAAAAGTAATATTTACTAAAGGATCGGTTACAAAAAATTTATACACAAAAAAACGTTTCAATATTTATAATTTTTTTAAACTTTATTTGCCTACGCTTCATTGCATAGAATATATTATGGATTATATTTCATCGCTTCATTCTTCAGATATTATTTACTATGTAGTTCCCTTTTTCAATGCTAGCAACCACGCACGCCTTTAGATTTTTTTTTTTTTTTTTATATTGAGGGTATTACGACCTGACAAGTATTTGCTCGCTTTGAACGATATTCATTCCTTTTTCGTGCGCCGCAACATACGGACGTCTCAAATAAGTGCAAGTTTCGTCATGTTGAAGAGAAATTCGAAGGAGAAAATTGATTATAGTATGAAGATTAGGAAGTTAAAGAAACATAAAACCTATAATATCATCTTCGGAATCCGAAGACGACACAAGTAAGTACTTACTTTGGAGTTTTAAAGTGTCTTTATTTCGATCTGTAATACGACGAATGAAAGTTTCTTATAACTTACGAAATTGAAGCGTTGAAAAATATTCAAATATTTTTCGTTTATACCGGGAGGTTGTCCGAGATGGCATCACAAAGGCAATTTAATAGCTCATGATTTCTAGAAGTGAAATAATATGTATTTACATATTACTTTATGCCGGGAGGATGTCCGCGATGGCATCACAAAGGTTATGTAATTTTTTACTTTAGAGTACATACTTAAGTATTATTAATGTATTGAAATACATATTTATACCGGGAGGATGTTCGAGATAGCATCACAAAGGTAATTTAATAGTTCATGACTTCTAGAAGTGAAATAATATTTACATATTATTCAATTTATGCCGGGAGGATGTCCGCGATGGCATCACAAAGGTTATGTAATTTTTTACTTTAGAGTACATACTTAAGTATTATTAATGTATTGAAATACATATTTATACCGGGAGGATGTTCGAGATAGCATCACAAAGGTAATTTAATAGTTCATGACTTCTAGAAGTGAAATAATATTTACATATTATTCAATTTATGCCGGGAGGATGTCCGCGATGGCATCACAATGGTTATGCAATTTTTTACTTTCGAGTACATACTTAAATATCATTAATGTATTGATATACATATTTATACCGGGAGGATGTTCGAGATAGCATCACGAAGGTTAAAATCGAAAATTTTTAATAGAATAAAAAATAAAAATAAAAGCCGCGATATCCGCGATGATATCACAATGGTATTTTTATTGGAAAATTATAAATCTTTATTGGTACATATATAATTAGTAATTACTTGTTTAATAATTACCAGCTTACCAGGAGGCTATTCGAGATAATAGCACGATGGTTTGTTAGTTGAATATCAACTTATGTTAAAAAATAAAATAACCCTAAATCATAATTTTATAAGTACCCTCGATAACAAAATTTTTTGTTACCGGATCCAGATATCCTAGAAACGGTCCACCGACAAATTCTTTGCCGGGAATTATGTACATTACGACGGATTCAGCTGCGCTTCAAGCAAATGAACCAGTAACGGTTGATACCACGGCCCCTCAATCGGAGCCTGTCAACTTAGAACCTGATATCTTAGCAGCATTGGGCGAGGCTAATGATGTGATTCCAGAATATGGTGAAAAAATTCACGAAAGTCTCGCCAAAATATGGTTGCCGATCCTTAAGAAAGTTTTCTAAAAACTTATTAGATTCCCGAAAATTGCGTATTACTCCAGGCTCCTACGTAAATTTCGGAGATTCAGGCTGCTACCCCTGAATCCGGTAAATTCTGGGATAAGAAAATGGTTAATTTGCATTGGCAATAATTGGGGGCCGTTATAACAGGCGTTAATAATAATCCCCTATTTACGTAGTAAGAACAAGTTCTTAGTTCGCAGTAAGAAATATAAGATGGAGGCCAATAAGTTTATAAGTGTATATGTCGCATATTCTCGGACCTCCATCATCGACAAACGGAATCAAGAAAAAAGTTTATTAGGCCTTGTTTAGACAAAACTTTTTTGCAAGTTGTCGATCATTCTGAAAGGGATAATACATACATTGTTTGGAGACAATGTATCGGATAAAATAAAAGCTTCGAAGGTTATTACACCAAAACCTTGTAGTTCACATGCTCATACAGCACACACATCTCGCAATAGTTTCCAGGGAAACTGGCAGACACCTTCTCGCTTTCAGTCAAACAGGGGGGGGCGAGGAGGTTACAAGAGGGACATACAAAGACCAATCCCCTCTTCGTAGCCAAAGATGACCAGCTCGAGCTAAGATTGTGCACCAAAATAACAATAAAGATTTAGTTACGTTATTTTACGATTGTTGGCGTAAAATTACTAATAATACAACCGTTCTTAAATGGGTTAAAGACGGTGTGGATTTACCATTTTTTAATGAAGTTTTTCAAAATTCAGTGCGTACTTAATTTTGGTCGGGGCAATATAAAGCTGACATGCCTGTGGCAATAAATAACCTTATAGACTTGGGAGATATTCATGTTTGTAACCCAGTAAAGGGCAAATATATCCCAAATATATTTTTAGCACATAAATCAAACGGCGGTAAAAAATTCATACTTAATCTTAATAAATTTATATTAAAAATGTCACTTTAAAAATCGAAGATCATAGGACGGCGTCGAAACTTATTCCCGAAAATGTTTCATGGGCTACAATAGACCTTAAAGAAGCTTACCTTTTAATGCCAATTGAGCCGGTATTTCACAAATTTTTCATAAATAACAAAGGTAATAGCATAACTTAAAGAGTTTAAAGCTATGCCCTATGGTCTTTCTATTGCGCTAAGAGTGTTTACTAGGTATATTAATGAAGGAAGTTATAGCATTCTTAAGCCGAGGTTCTAAGTCTGTCATTTACCTCGACGATATTTTATGTACAGGTAAAAATTATACTGAATGCCTAAATAATTTAAAAGAGACAATAAAACTATTATCTTGTCTAGGCTTGGTAATCACTATTGAAAAAACTTCATTGGTTCCAAGTCAAAAATGTAAATTCCTTGGGGTTATATATGATTCATGTAACCTAACTTTCTTTGCCTGATGATAAACGTAATAACATTGCACATATTTTAATTAATAAATTTTCAAAATTACCTATTTGCACAATCCGAGAATTCGTGTCGTTAGTGTCTTTATTTTTAAATCAACATAACAATTAAATTGGTGGTCACAACATAATATATAAAACAAATTTTATGAAATCTCCAAAATTTACATTAGGTATTTTTTCAAATGTCTCAAGGACAGGTTGGGGTCTTTTTGCAATAGGTAATAAAAGAGGGCATGGTTCATGGAAAGAATGTGAAAAAATCTATCTCATAAATTATTTAGAGCTGCATTTTTAAATTTATAAACATTCGCAAACACCTATTCTAATTGTGCAATATTATTACGAATTGATAACAAAACTGCAGTTAGTAACATAAATAAAATGGGTGGCATACAATTTCTCCACCTTAACAAACTAACAAAGTAACTGTGGCAATGATGCGAGCATCGAAACATATGGTGGTTCGCGTCTTATAGGTATTAATAGTAAAAATAACGTCGACACTGACACAGCCAAGAAGAATAAATCCGGATATCGAATGGAGTTTATGCAATGAAACATATCAAAAAATTTGGAAGAGCATTAGGTACAATACTAAATGCAGAAAGTAAGTATCGTGGCATCTCGACCCTGATGCGTCATATTGTGTCGACGCATTCACCATAAATTAGAATAATATAAATTTTTACGCATTCCCCCATTTACTTTTATTTTGAGATGTTTACAAAAAATAGTTGAATCGATATCGAAGTCGATACGAAGCGTGTGGGATACAAGTTTCTCCGTGGTGGCCTTCGCAGCCATGGTTCCCTCTCGTCAGAGAGCTAATATCATCAAAAATTATATATTTGAAAACAGATAGGTACGAATCTAACGCATTCTCATCCCAGTCCAGCGCCCACTGCACTCACATCTAACGCTGGCTGCAGCGAGGCTCTCCGTGAAGCCTTCCTACGGAGATACATCCCATGGGAAGCTATCTAACTAATGTTGGCATCGCTTTCGAGTAACACTAAGAAGCAATATTATAACGTAACATATCAATTATGGTGGCAGTTTTGTCTAAATTGGAATATTTCCAATTTTGAGAGTACAGTAGCGGCTGTCATATCATTTATAACAGAAGAGTTTAACAAAGGGGTTTCGTATGGTACTTTAAACTCACACGTCTGCCTATCTTTAATATTAGGAAATAATATCGGGTCAGATGAATGCCTAAATACAATTATTCTTGGGACCCACAATTAGTTTTGAACCATATCTTAAGCTGGTTTCCTAATAGAAACGTAAAATTGGAACAATTGAATAAAAAATTAGTAATTTTATTAGCGCTGTGTACAGCACAGCGAGTGCAGACGTTATCTCTTATAAATATCTATTAATAATATTTATTTCTCAGGCATCACTGCCTGCTAAATTTTTCATTACAGACCTCGTAAAAACTTCAGCTCCAGGTAGAGATCAACCTTTTCTTAAACTTCCATATTTCAAACAAAATATAAGTATTTGCCCCGCTACTGCACTGCCTGATTCTATGTCACAAAACATTTTAGGAAGGATGAGGAAAATAGATTATTACTTACTTTTACAAAACCGAATAAACCTGCCACAACTCCAACAATAAGTTGTTGGATCAAAAATGTGTTATCGAAAAGTAGTGTCAACATTTCAATATTTAATTCACATAGCACAAGACACGCTTCAACTTCTGCTGCCTCTGCTAGTGGTGTATAATATACGTAAAACTGCTGGTTGGACAAAACATTCCAAAACCTTTGCATAAACTTAATGTATTTAATGAGAACGAATTTGCATAATCGATTTTACAGAAATAGTATTTAATTATATTTTCGTTAATTTATAATACAAAATTAATAATATTGATGTTTACGTTTTATTCTAAACTTGCACCCAAAATGGTTCTTACAAAACTTTTATCTCTTAACATCTACATAGTAAATAATATCTGAAGAATGAAGCGATGAAATATAATATATGATCAAACGAACTTCAGAGTGAAGTTCGATCATTATTATATGAATCGCTTCATTCGAAGATATTAACACCCACCACACCCTAACCCAAAGTTTTGTAAGATTAGACTCTAAAAATAATGAATATCGTTCAAAGCGAGCAAATACTTGTCAGGTCGTAATACCCTCAATATAAAAAAAAAAAAAAAAATCTAAAGGCGTGCGTGGTTGCTAGCATTGAAAAAGGGAACTACATAGTAAATAATATCTTCGAATGAAGCGATTCATATAATAATGATCGAACTTCACTCTGAAGTTCGTTTGATCATATATTAGAGACGCTTTAAAAAAATCGCCCATGAAAATAGTTCCTTTCTCTGTTGATTCTCATTTTTGTTTGTTTTTTTTTTTTTGGTTAATGGTTATATGTATTTATTGTAGTTTAAGTTTTAGTTTAGTCATAATAGTACTTAATTGTAACAGAGTACAAATATAGTTTGTAGAAATAGCAAGGAAATGTAAACACATAAGAATTAAGGGTTCCGTTTTTTTCTTGAGGGACGAAACCCTAAAAAGTGACAATTTTTAATTTCCTGCAATTATTTTCCAGTGTATTATTTATTTATTATTTGAAAAACTATTTATTTAAGTGACTATACAAAAGCAGTCCATCATTCCAACACTAAGAAATCTCAACTTAACTGCATGACAATTTTACAATAAACTGCTTATTTACCTATTTTACTTTTTTATAAGTTAAGTTATACTGTGTACTTATTTAGTTTTAAGTCTTTTCAGGGGTTATTGTAGGTAAGTTTTATTATATGTACTTTGAGTATAAATTGCACGAATGTTGCCACTTGAATCAACTATTTAATTGAAATTAATAAATGTCTTGTGTTTTAAAGTAGTAATTGTACCAGTAAAAGTTTATATCTTGAAATGGATAACAAAGTTCTAAAAATGTACGTAATTTGAGCATATTAAGATTATTCAGCATATTCAAATATGTAAATTACTTATTGTATTTTAAAATAGTGTGTGACATGAAAGTTATTTTATTTATCCGCAAAATAGTCTACTAGAATAGTGGAAATTCGCACTAGTAATAACTAATAAGTAGGTATATTAATTTTCACATTTGAATAAGAATGAATTACAATTTTTAGTAAAGGAGAGCTAAGTTTGATATTGCACGCCTCATAAGCGAAGCGTTGAGGTGGGTACTACTGTCACTTCGCGCAAAACATTTGATTTTTCAAACTTAAAATGTCTTTATGTATCATACATTGCACTTGTAAGATAATACATACACACACATATTAAGAAAAAACACTATTTTTAACATTCATGATATTTTTGATGTCATTTTTGTTATTTAAACTAGTTAAAAAACAGTTTAAAAAAGTTCTGTCTTGGACGTCCGTGTGTCTGTATGTGCGGATCCTTTTTCTTGTTAACACGATAGCGACCGAAATACTTTACTAATCGAGTCTTTTTTTTTCTCTTACGCTTGAGTATGCTCAGGAATAGAACCCTTTCATTTTTCAGGGTCTGATTCGATGTGGTTTAATTGTTATTAAATAAACAAAAATAATAATTAATAAATATTTATTAAAAAAAAATTATGAGGCGTGCACTTTTGGATTTTCCAAATTATTTATGTCTTTTTGTATGATTTTGGCACTCAAAAACGCAGTTTTATTATAGTGAGATAAATTATTAATTGTTAGCCAAGTATGTATCACTTTAAAAATCCGTTATCTTTTATTTAACATTGACAGTTAATTAATCCGTTTCACTCTAGAAAGTACAGACAGAAAGAGATAGATATATAGAAAATTCAAAATTACCACAGACCTTTAATTTGACTACGGTCGAAAACATATAGACAACTACAAAAATTTAGACAAATGTGAAAATTAACATACAATACAAGTTACAACGCACTAGAAATTTAGGCATTCCTATTAGAAATAATGTAACGGTTAGTGAGAACAGATTCCTAAAATACGGTGTGGAATATTTACAATTTAATTTATTTTACTCTTTACCAAGTGAAGGGTAACGTGTTATAGGTGGAATGATCATTTTTATCATGGTTCATGAATAAATAATTATAATGTACTTGTGTGTTTTATTTCGTGTCTCCTATGGCAACTAATTTGTATTAGGATGGTCTGCAATAAATTACAATTTTTTACTAGTGTACTATTAATAACCGAACATTGATAAATAATTTATATTAAGTTTTGTACTTTGACTCCTAAACTAGGTTTCGATTTAGGTTTCCTTAATTTTTTAACCCTTAAATCTTAGGCCTAGAAAAATAAAAAATATGACTAGGTACCTATTATTGCGTGTGTGAAAAATATTAATCGTTAAAAATTGTAACGAAAGTACATAACGATAAACTTCATGGCTTGCGTGATTGGCGGGCCACAACTCACCAAATATAAAAAATTACTTTCATTTTTTACATGCTCAATTTGTATGAAAGAGTAAAAAGTAAAACCCCATCTATATGGTAAGATAAGATAGGAAATAGGAATACACAAGAAATAAAACCCATTTGTCTAATGATATGTATTTATTAGCTTAAAAAAATATCACACAATTCACCAATTTCTAGGTTAATTATAAAAAAATATATAACAACATTTATGGATGGATTCTTTCCTGTATTGAGCTAGAATAAGCCATAGCTTGTAATTCAGTAATTTATAATGGGTATGATCATAGACTATTTATATTTTTAAGCTATTGCATAGCTTCTATCGCGGGCCTTGAACGCGGGGACCGAATCGAGAAATTTAGTAACGAAAAAACCTCACGCTCCCCACTCCGACGGGCTCGGAGGTGTGGCTTGAAGGCATAGCATGCAATAGCTTTACCGCGGCAGTCCCCGAGTGCCACACGTCTTTTTTTCACATTTTTTTATGAAAATGTTCCTATACGAAATTATAGGTACTTTTCATAATAACACATAATATTTAATGTTATGTTAACTACATAAAAAACAAATTAACGACTAACTATGTCATATCCCATTTATAAGAGATTTATAAGCGATTTCTTTTACATCTTTAACACTAAAAAACTATCTTTTCAAAGACAAATTTCATACAAAAATTATTACTAAATAACTAATAAGTAAATCACAACACGAAGCGAAAACAAGTTTGGAGTAAAATTTATAAGAAAGAGATTTTTAAAGATAGAGAATAGTAGGTATGTACCTAGTAGAATAAAATATATTTTTGGTATAAGATAATAAAATAGGGGATTCAAGTAAAGACAATTTAAAATCATTACCACAATCAATCAATCAGAGATTTAAAAAAATTGTATCAATTAAATATATTTCATGAAAAGATAATTTTAATAAAAATTACCTATTTTTTTTTTCTCTGGAAACTAATAAAAAAAAATCTATTTTATGTATGTCAATATTACTTAAATGATTGAATAGTTTAGTTTCATTTAGGTTTTTCTTAGAGAGAAAACAAAAACAAAGGACAGGTTGATGAAGAGAAGAGAGACAAACTGTGCAGAACTTCATGTGAATGTGCGAGACATCACTATTCTACAATTCTACTACACTATAAGCGCATATTTAATTTAACAAATTCATCTTTTCCTATATATGACAAGTAGTGTTAACAACCAAGGCATATTCAATGTTCTAAATTAATGTGAAGCTCAAAGATCATAATGATAAATTTTGAATAGAAAGTGTAGTAAGATAATTCTAAATATGTCATTGTTTTCTAAATCCAAATCCATCATTGAATTGTAACAGCAATGTCTTACATTTCTATAAAACTTTTATAAATCTAGTTTAGTATTTTCTAAAAATCCTAAAGCCTCAGTAGGTACCTACTATATTTAAGCAGCCGTTATACTAGATAGCACTTCCCTACCAAGTTTTTCAGCTACAAAATCAAGAATAGTGAACACTAGTTCGCGCCGACTCGCGCTACACGCCATAAGGATATCAAATGCCCTTATATAGTCGACAGGATCGAGACGTCGTAAAAAGTTAAACACTATGTAGATTAGTTCTTTTAGCTTCTCTTTGACGGTTGACCAGAGTTCACGGAGACTTATTACGGCTGAAAAGTAAATTTATTATTGTGTTAGTTTAAAAAGTAAAAGATAAATATAATTATTGCTTCTCACAAAGAGTATATATTAAAATCATGCTACTATAACCTTAATATAAAAAAAATTTTGAAACAAAAAAATATATTATGAAGATAACAATGTGAAGCAAATGTTTAATTACATAAACCAAGGTCATATTTTAAAAAATATTTTTTACATGATAATCTACATAATAGTTGCAAATACTTACTCCTGACACCAACACCAGCCGCCCCTCCGAGTCCTGCCCCTAATGCTGCCCCAATCCGGCCGCCTGCGTAACCCCCCACCAAACCCCCCGCTAGAGCAAATGCCCCTCCTAATATGGCAGTATCTCTGTCCCATACAACTCTGATGTTAAAGGCATCCGCTACAAAATAACAATACCTATACAAATTAATTAACCAGCAAAATTTAATATAATATTGAATGGTTATTATGTCGTAAACATGCAACTTCATAGAAAAAATGTTGGGATCCTTAATTAAAGTAAACAAAACAATGATATGTATTTAAAATCAGAGGCATACAACTTAAAATGAACTGGCAATAGGTGTAAGAGGTGAATGCATTTCCCTACTATATTCAAAGCGTTATTTAATATTTTCTAAACACATTCAAGGATAAATAATATGTTACTAAACATACCGAGTTCTAAAATTATTCTCTCAATCCAATTTTGATCAAAATTGATCTCGTTTCTGGCATATGGTTGGACTAAAGCCATTTTCAATATTTAAAACATAAGAAAGTAAAATAAAAATCAATTACGTTAACAAACTACGTTACTATGAAAATAGCAAATAGCGCAGAAAAAATAAACATTTCATTCTGAAGATGGGGATTTGTTGTTAAAATTAACTGACATTGATATTGACATAATAATATTATGACAGTGCGATGACGTACGCCTTCTGCGTAGAATGAAAATGATCGTTTCGCGTTTCTATTTTCTGGTTATCGTAATATTTTTATAATATTATACTAGTGGTCCGCCCCGTCTTCGCCCGTGGTACATATTTCGCAATAAAAGGTGCCTAGCCTATGTCCTTTCTCGGGTATCAAAATATCTCCATACCAAATTTCATGCAAATTGGTTCAGTAGTTTAGGCGTGATTGAGTAACAGACAGACAGACAGAGTTACTTTCGCATTTATAATATTAATAAGTATATAAGTATGGATTATTTATTTATGTTTATAAAAATAACTGTAGAAGTCATCACCATAGTCATCATCACTAATCTCTGCAGTAGTCACCACTAGAACAATGAGAACAACCTATTTTTAACACTGATGGATTTTCTTCCATAAATGGAATTATTGATATATCTAAATATTATATGGAATAATATAATATTTAGATTATGTTCTTTACATGTATATTCCTAAATGAAGGGTATCCATATCACAAAAAAAGATCCAGTAATTGTTCAATGAATGAGGGTAGTATGAAGTCATAAAAACGTTAATTAGATTCCGACGCAACGTGAGCACGTGCACTCCTATTTGTGGCTCCCATCGATTTTGTGATTAAGAAGAAAAAATGTCTTCCGATTCGGATTTTTCTGATTCTGAAAATGAAGATTACGAAGTCTGCTGTACACAAGGTTCATGTGGAATATCGAGCGGAAACGCTTTGCCTTTTGATCCTTCGTCGATAGAAAAAGTAATTCTTTCAATATCGGATCAATTCAATTTCCGAGTTATTTTAAACGATGGAAGAGCAAGAAGTGCAGTAATGATTACGACAGGTTTAACTTTAGCGGGGGCACTTATCGGGAGACATTATGGCGGCAAAGTTGGCGCGGCCGTCGGCGGAGCCGTTGGCGGCGCTTGCGGCCTAGGAGTAGTTGGTAAGACATTCTAAAATAACATATTCAACTGTAATTTTGGATGTTACATAGAGATCTATTTTTGAAATCATCCCGTAAAATATTAATACATCGTCCCAGGAACCACGTGTGCAACCAAGAGATCATTAAACTGACCCTGGTACCTATATGAAATTATTACGGTATTTTTATATTTGAAATTAACGTTAAAATTAATGTGTATTACCTATTCTACATTAAATATTTTTTTATGAAAGTAGGTACATGCGAACTTGCCAATGATTCCTCTATTCGATTTCTCTTGTAATAAATCTATACTAATATTATAAAGCTGAAGAGTTTTGTTTGTTTGAATGCGCTAATCTCAGGAACTGCTGGTCCGATTCTTTTGGTGTTAGGTAGCTATAGGTTATATTATATCATCACGCTAAGACCAACGGGAGCGGAGCCACGCGGGTGAAACCGCGGAGCACAGCTAGTATTAAATACATAGGGTAGAACTTTTATATTTGTTACATTACCATTCTAATCACTTAACTTTTTCCAGCGGTCACAATGCGAGAGATCTGGCAAGATATAAGGGGGAAACTATCGGAGCTTTTCGAAATAGTATACGATTACCTAGCTGGCATGGGTTTGGATGACTACAGAAAAGCCGCCAAGTTCCTCACACAGCAGTCTGGAGGCAGCGCTCAGCTCGCAATGGTCATTATGCAGGTCGCGTCTGACTTGCTTGGCAAGAAAATTGTATCCAGTTTAACTGCTATGTAATTGTTTTAAGATGAATGAATTTATTTGAATTTAGATGAATATGTTTGATTATAATTTAAACGTAAATATAAGCGATGAAATCGACGTAATAATTATTGTGATAGAGTAAAATGTCTGTGATATGTGACTTAAAGTAATAACATGATATAGATTTAATAAGAAAATTAACAATTTGAATATGACAATAAGCAGACATTTATATATGACTAGAATAAGTAGGATAAGAAATGTATTTTCCATTATTTTTATTCTTTCCTATACTTCTATTTCTTATCATTGGATAATCTTTTATTTCTATTTATGATTTTTCCATTCTCTGCACTAATTCTATTTTAATCTTTAATATGTAATAATGTGTAATTTAAATGAGATGTAATAATTGAAAGAAATAAATGAATTCACATGTCAATACGTCTTTTATTTTACAAATATCATTATACAATTGGTTTGGTAATCATTAGTCCTCCCTCTACAGTTGAAACATTTGTAACAAGAGTAATCAAGAGAAGATCTTTTCAATAACACTTCCAATTAGGTTATAAAAATGAATTAGTTAGTTATTATCCAAATTTCAAGTTCTTCAGTTCACATATTTTGTGCATTCATTAACATGTTCATATCAATAATAACATCATCGTCATCATCTTCATCCTCTTCCATGTTAAAGTCATCATTGATTTTATCTGGAAATAAAATGTTATTTTAAATAATGTTACATACATTATAAAATATAATCCTTCTCAATCAATATAAAAATAATAAAATGAGAAACTATTTTTACTTCCCCCCAAATAAAAAACATGAAAACAGTAAAATATATGTACATGACAGTAATATACCATATAGAATTATTATAAGAAACAGAAACCTCTATGAAAACACTTAATTGTCCATTATCGAAAGGATTTTTTATAAAATAAAGTTAAAAGAGTATAAAAATAGTTTGGAAAATCCAAAAGTGCACGCCTCATAATTTTTTTTAATAATTATTTATTAATTATTATTTTTGACTATTTAATAACAATTAAACCACATCGAATCAGACCCTGAAAAACGAAAGGGTTCTATTCCTGAGCATACTCAAGCATAAGAGAAAAAAAAAGACTCGATTAGTAAAGTATTTTGGTCGCTATCGTGTTAACAAGAAAATCCTCCGCACATACAGACACACGGACGTCCAAGACAGAACTTTTTTAAACTGTTTTTTAACTAGTTTAAATAACAAAAATGACACCAAAAATATCATGAATGTTAAAAATAGTGTTTTTTCTTAATATGTGTGTGTATGTATTATCTTACAAGTGCAATGTATGATACATAAAGACATTTTAAGTTTGAAAAATCAGATGTTTTGCGCGAAGTGACAGTAGTACCCACCTCAACGCTTCGCTTATGAGGCGTGCAATACACAGGCATAGTGACTATTAGAAACTTACCAAACACAGAGTCAGTAATAGTTAGATTCAATGACTCTTCATTACAAGCTACATTATTTGCATATTCAGGTTCTTCCTCAAAAGCTAATTTCTCACTACTACTAATTCCTTTTGTGGTTTGCATTAAATTAACTGCTGATGTGGACGGTTCTGCATCTACATTCGTTGTTTTTGGTTGTAGACCTTGGGCCTGCATTTTTATACTTTCTAATTGGAGTCTTTCTATCTAAAAAATTTCAATTCATATTTTAATCTAACTTATTATTATAAATCTAATTTTAATAAAAATTAGTTACATATATTATGTACAAGGATAGACATCAATCATTATTAAACTACATTGTAGTCAGTAGATTTTTATAGTTCTTTGAGTAGTAAGATAAAGCAAGGAGTTTATGCTGAATTATTTGCTAAAGACGTGCGAAACAAGGAAAAATCTAATTGTAGATTATAAAACTATACCTGTAGACTGTTTCGTTCCTTTTTAATAATATTTAACGTTTTTATAAGCCATTTCTCTTCGGCTAATAACTGTGTTTCTTCAGCGATTTGCTTTTGTAATTTGTGTGCCGACATTCGACTCATAATTGAAATGGTTACTTTGTTCTGTTAATCCAACGCAAAACAAAACGATTCCTATTTGATATTTGTTCAACAATTAAAGATATTTGTAGTGTTATTTTTTGTATGTTTACAATTTTCATGACAATCCAACAAATGTCATCCGGGAACGGGAAAACGTCAAGAGCAATGTCAAAATTCAAAACGAACAAAAGATGCGTTCGTGGTGTTTTTTCGCGTCGTCAAAGTCGGTCCAGTCCGTAGAGTGAGAATGAACTATAGAGACGACATCGGCGTATACCCGAACGAGATGGCGAATCCTTACGTCAATGTTGCCAACTATTACAAAAACTTTTTATCCGAAAAACTGGCAAAATATCTATAAATGTTTGGGTATTTTTTTGTAAGATAGGTTTATGAAGAAAAAGACAGATTTGAAAAGATTTTGTTATTTATTAACTTAACTAGCGACCCGCCCCGGCTTCGCACGGGTGCAATGCTGATACTAAATAGTAAATACACTACAGAAAAACTGTGAACGTTGTATATAAAAACATAGCGGCCCGCTCCGGCTTCGCACGGGTATAAAATATATAGCCGGGCAATATAATATTAACTTTTGAAATTAACAAAGTAATATTGTTCAACATGATTTTTTATTAACTTTTGAAACATAAAAGTAATATTATAGAACAATGAAATCAATTTCAAACGGAAGAGAATATAGGTAACAAAAATTAGAGGAAAAGTTATTTACGATCGATCTGAGATCGGGATTAAAAAAAACTATAACTGTGGAATAAAGTTTAATGGTAAAGTTGTAGGTATTTAAAATATTTATTACAACTTTTGCTTTTACACTTCTCGCAATTAACCACAAATATCGAAATATCCCAGTTCATATATTTTTTATAAAAAAACAAGGCTAAAGTTTAGATATCATTTCAATCAATGGTAAATAATAATAGAAAATACAGTAAAATTAGGACAAAAAAGGTCAAGTGCGAGTCGGACTCGCGCACCGAGGGCTTCGAACAAACTTAGGTAACTGTTTTATTATGTTGTATCTTTAAATGTTGCTTGTAGCAATTATCTTTAAATGTTGCTTGTAGCAAAGTAACAAATGATTCAAATTCAAATTGAATTTGAATCAGAAGACAGAATAATATGTTATAAAACAGATACGGGAATAATTACGAAAGACAAAAATTTTTTATTACATTATATAAAAAAAAATATTTTTATTTTTAACATATAACCCCTTTACTCATGAACGCAAATATTGTAATGTATTCAATTGATATTCACATCAAAAACTTAGCTTTATAGTTATAAGTGTATTTCTCTCACGCATTACTTGTCATTTTAGTGCCTATTTATAATAAAAAAGTACTGGGAATAGTTCAAATTAAAAGCAAATTAAACGAAATACATTTATTTGAAAATGAACAGCAAAATGACGGTAGAAATAAATGGGTAGAGGTTCCGCGATAATGTGCGCGCGAGTAGCAGACGAAAGCGCGCCGCACCGCGGTGAGGAAGGCGCGGGGGGTGGCCTTCCGGATTTTACTCCAACACGGCCTCTCCTGACGGGACAGCGTCCTCGCTGCCTTCAGTGGCAGCTGCAGCTCGTGTGGAAGGGCCAGCTTCGCAGTCTTCAGCGTTATGATGTGCATCGTAACCTGGAATATACAAAAAAACCGACATTGAAAAAAAAATACTTAAACCAATGCAAATGAGGAAAACTGAACCGGAAAACCGAACCGTGTAACAAACTTTACACAAACATTAACATTTAATATTAAAAAAAACATTTCACGATTTTGGGGAAAATTTTACCCTGTACTGGTATCCCTCATGTTAATCACATGATTATACCATAAATTTGAAACTACGTAAAAACAAATGGCGTCCTGAACAACAAGAACACTTCGTAATTTAGTCGGATAACACAAAAAAATTTTTACGTCTATTTCGATGAAAATATTATATATTTGTAGATAATTTCACATTAGAGTTAATGAAAATGTATCAACTATATCCAGTTCTATAAAACAATATACTTCAAATAAGTTTACTTACGTGTGAAAGGTAATATTTGGTAATCTTCGTTCCGGCCGATTTTTACAACCAATCACACTACAACGCACCATATTTTCACTTAAAGTCGGATTAAAACAGATCACTGTCAATGTTTATTAAACTTTGAAGTCACATAACAGCGAGAAAAAACAGAAAACTAGCAAAACAATGGACTGTAGCCGCTTGTTTGGGACAAACTGCCTTTGTCCCCAACAAAAGAAATCGCATAACATGAGAGAAACAAAAAACAATGTTTCTGTCTCGCTTGCTCTTAGCTTTATAGTCATAAGTGTATTTCTCTCACGCATTACTTGTCATTTTAGTGCCTCCTCTATGGTTCATTCTCACTCTACGGTCCAGTCGTTCCAGAGATAAACCGGAACAAACAGACAGACAGACAAAAATTGTAAAATAAATATTTTGGCATTATTATGTATCGTGTAAACTTCCATAATCCATATGCATTTAATGCAGTAAAAAGCGGTAATTTTTATTTTAATATTACAAACAGACACTCCAATTTTATTATTGCACGCCTCATAAGCGAAGCGTTGAGGTGGGTACTACTGTCACTTCGCGCAAAACATCTGATTTTTCAAACTTAAAATGTCTTTATGTATCATACATTGCACTTGTAAGATAATACATACACACACATATTAAGAAAAAACACTATTTTTAACGTTCATGATATTTTTGATGTCATTTTTGTTATTTAAACTAGTTAAAAAACAGTTTAAAAAAGTTCTGTCTTGGACGTCCGTGTGTCTGTATGTGCGGATCCTTTTTCTTGTTAACACGATAGCGACCGAAATACTTTACTAATCGAGTCTTTTTTTTTCTCTTACGCTTGAGTATGCTCAGGAATAGAACCCTTTCATTTTTCAGGGTCTGATTCGATGTGGTTTAATTGTTATTAAATAAACAAAAATAATAATTAATAAATATTTATTAAAAAAAATTATGAGGCGTGCACTTTTGGATTTTCCAAATTATTGGTACCTATAGAGAATAGACGATATTAATTGTTTGTATGTATTTACTACCCTATGAAATAAAAAGCTCCGCCACTGCAAACGGCTCTTACACATTTAATAAACAAAGAAAAATCATTTGTGTTTTGTTTATTAAAAGATTTTTACATTAAACTCCAGCAACGATTTCGAAATACTATAGGATAAGTTCTAAATTCTATAGAAATCTATAGCAAGGGAGGTAAAATAAAAAAAACAGCGTATTAACAAAGAATTTAATAAATTTCATCTTAAGTATTAGTTACAATAGTTATTATGTAATGTACAAATGGGTCATACAAACGAAACATTTACAAAACAATCATTCGTTTACCGATAGATGGCACCAATGTTGCCATGCGCAAATGTGTTGCAAATAAAAATATACTAGCAACATCCGTTCTGAAATCAAAATTTTAAAATAAAACTAGCTAAGGCTTAATACAACAATCTTTGAACTAAACGTCGCTTACGGACAAACTATTTCGAGTCAACGCTAACTTAAAAAATTTAAACATAAAAATAAAATATTCATATAATAATTTACGTTTAGAAATAGAGTAACAACTACAGAAAAATGCGGCTATAAAGAAATCAAATAATTTGCTCCGCTTTCCTTTCAACCGTGAACTATAAATATTGATGAGGTTTAAACATTTATCATCAAGAAACATGGAATTAATTATACTTTTTTTACACGTACGTAAATGTGAATTATGAACTATATCCATCAGTCCCCGGAATCACAGACACAATAGATAATCTATTGTGTCGTGGCCCGATCGGGCCGTTCGGGGCTCAATGGGTTAATTATTTAAGTCTAATGCATTCGTCCGCGTATAAATAATGATAACAATCTCCAAATAAACTAAACATAAGTCTTCATATGTTACAAACTTGTAAATTCTAGAGCCCTCAAAACCTACTCTCAAACATTACCATGTATTCAGTCTTTCCAGAACCTCATTCATATCTAAATCATTTGAAAAATAAATACGTTTTTTACATTCAATTTTTTTTACCGGAAAAAGCAAATTTTACAGCGTTATTTACACGTGACATTTTATGAAATCGTCTTTGACACTAGTTTTTTTTTGCAATAATGGCGGGAAATTCTTTTCACTATAAGGAACCAATATGGCGCACGTATTAATTTTATTAAACACGGTTAGTAAGGAATATATTATTTTTAGACTTTGTACTAATTGATAAAGAATTTTACACAAAAAAAAATATTTGACAATATCTTTTATTTTTATTAAAACTATAATTTATAGTGAAAAAGACGATTTCAACACTACAATCATTGACCAAAGCTATGTGATATATGTATTTAAAATTAATTATTATAATCACAACTTCCTTAATCGAAATTATCTTGAAAGCAATTTGGCTCTGTGAGGAAGACGCCTTGTGTTTATTTTGTAAATAAATGAAATATGGGTTATTCCTATTTTGTACTAATATATTTTAAATCCACACAAAGTGAATCTTGAATCAGGATTTTAATACGGTACGTATTCGAATGCCATTAAAAATAAGTAATAGATTTATTTATTTACTAGCGGTCCGCCCCGGCTTCGCCCGTGGTACATATTTACGTTTTCTCTACATATAAACCATCCTCGTACTTCAAAGAATATAATAAAAAAAGAATTATCGAAATCGGTTCAGCCGTTCTCGAGTTATGCGCTTACCAACACATTTTGCGATTCATTTTTATATATAAGAAGAAGATATATACGATAAGCAACTAGCATTAATAAAATGTAAAAAGTCTGCATTTAAAAAACAATTGAAAAAAATCCTATTTAAAGAATGTTTTTTCCTTATGTATGTTTATTACATATGCGGGTTTTAATTCATAAGGGTGCTTATGGGTGTATGTACAGATAATACAAGCAATTCCTTTCCTACATTTATAGTTTATTTAGCATTAACTATGGCCGAGATTTACTATTTTCAAAGTTATATTAATTATAATTGGATAATTGATATTAATTAGAACAATTTTCAGGACAAGTATTGTTTTAAATAAAGGTCTATACACATAAGACGGACTTTTTTCGGTGTAGGTATAAAGAAGTGTATACACGATGCATGCCTTTTTAAATAAAGCCGTGTACACATTTGCTTAGACTTAGAGCTCTTAGGGTTTATTTTAATGATATAACTGGTTTGGACACATGTTCATTACGAATAAGGGCGCGTTCACACAACACGTTCACTCTTAAGGATACTGTTATATTCATGTCATAAAGGGATGTATAGACGACACATAGTTTTCAAATATAATACACATTAATATACTTAAGGCGAAGCGTGATTTACCCCATAAAGGTAAGCACACACGATGCTCGTACCCAATAAAGGCGTTAACAAACATCGCTTGCATTCTAAGCGTTATACTTTTCAAGGTGTTCACACGCGCGTGTGTACTTTAAATAAGGAAGTATACACACGTGGTGTTCGCGTTCATTCGACATAAGGACACGTACACATAGTTTGCAGTTTAAGCGTTATATGTTTTAAGAAGGTTTACACACGCGGGTGTTCTTTTGATATTAAAAGGCGCTCACACATGGTGTTTGAAGCCCAAGCGATTTACAATATAAGGATGAGTGCACACACGTCTGTACTATTAACATGCTTTTAATCTATACTAATATTATAAAGCTGAAGAGTTTGTTTGTTTGTTTGTTTGAACGCGCTAATCTCGGGACCTACTGGTCCGATTTGAAAAATTCTTTCGGTGTTAGATAGCTATATACCATCACGCTACGACCAACAGGAGAGGAGCCACGGGTGTGAAACCGTGCGGAGCGGCTAGTGTGTTATACACGACGTTCGCAGCTCAAGTGTTGTTTATAATAAGGGCATGTACACACGCGCGTTTTTTAGATAAGGGGATGTACACACAGGTTCCGCAGTCTAAGCATTCTATATTTCAAAGCTGTGTACACACGCGCGTGCACTCCACATTAAGGCGCGTACACACTTCCCCACTATAGTTGTATAAGGGCGCGTTCACAGCAGTTCACAATAGTTTCCCGCGTGCGCGATATAAGGGCGTGTACACACGTGCGTTCACGTGCGGTCGCACGACGTGTAGAACAGTATGTATGCGGCGCTAGACTTCACCTCGCTTGGCGATATTTCGGTGACTAAGTGGTCGTCGTATTTGTACCATCTGGAATGAGGACATTATTTAAAATATCGTTATCAATATGAAACGCATGTGATTCGATTTTTTTTATCACGAATGGTTTAACACATTACATTGTTAAGCTATTCAAGTATATTATTATTATGTTAGAAACATTTTTTTAATAAACAAATTAACGTGTAATTTCATATGTAAGGCTCTATTATAATTTAGAATAGATAAATAAAAATAACATGTTAACAATTTAAATAAGTAAATCAGAAATCAAAGATGAGATTATATTAGGCCAGTATTCACATCATAAAGAGATTGCATACATACATAACAGACTCATTTATTCAATAAACCACTATAAACAAACAGATAAAACAAAAAATCACTCACTTTCCATACACGCTGCTCTTACAATACGCCGTATAATGTCCCCCCTCCATAGACCCATAGTGATTAGACACGGCGTACAAATTGTATCCATTCGTCGGACAATTGAGCGCCAATTGGCCCATATCCAGCCCCTCTAGAGGAAAATCTATATACGTCTGTCTTTTTCTATACGCATTGCACATATAATCCTTGGCATCTAGGTAGAACCGTTTGAAATGTATCACGAGTACAGGCGGGAGGCGAGATATGTCTAGTTTTTTAACAGCGTCGCGTTTTTCCTTGCAAGTGGGGCAGTTCCAACCGGGGATGGTCTCCCCGTTCAGGTACAGTTTGAGGCAGTCCTGTTGGGGGAAATGGGGAATGATAATATAATTCGTATTGATGTTATAAATATGAATGTGTATGTTACGCTTTCGCGTGAATTACAGTATCCATTTTCATGAAACTCGGTATGAAGTTACTCAGGTAGAAATTAGAAGATTCAGACAATAGTTCAAAAATCAATTTCTAATGTTGTAAAACCGAAAACAAACTGAACACATCATTTCGTGGCATGAAGCAATTTTTCTAGCATGTCAACTAACATGACATTAAGTTGTAATGGTCGTAAGTTGGTGTGTTTGTAAATCAGTTGTACGTGGTGAGGCATGTTATAGAGCGGTGACGCGTGTCATGTTGTGGCATTGTATAGCGTCGCAGCGCATAATATGGCGCGATGCAGTGCAATGTGGCACGGTGTAGTGCAACGTGGCACGACATTTCACAGCGTGGCATAACATGTTATGGCTTGATATAGCATGGCGGTGTATAGTGTGGCATGATATTATACATCGTGACATAAGAAGTTTTGGCATGATATAGCTTGGCTGAGCATAGTGTGTCACGTTATTGTGCAGCGATGTATAACATAGTGTGGCACGTTATTGTGCAGCGTGGCATAACATATTGTGGCACGTTATTGTGCAGTGTGGTATAACATATCGTGGCACGTTATTGCGCAGCGTGGCATAACATGTTGTGGCACGTTATTGTGCAGCGTGTCACGTGTCGTGCCACGTGTCACGTGTCACGTACCGCGAGCTCGCAGCGCGCCGCGTGCGGGGGCAGCTCGAGCGACAGGTTGGAGAAGGAGTCGTACGTGGCGGAGCTGGCGGCGCACACGGTGCAGCGCACGGTGGAGCGGATCTGTCCGTAGAACAGCCGCAGCACGAGGCTCTCGCGCGACCGCGTGTACTCGTGCCACGCGCGCTCCGACGCACCCAGGCTCTCCTGGCACACACACAAACATAAAAAACCTTTTCAACACGCAAAAAAAATTACATATTTCATGTTGTTGCATGCACCAAAAAGCACGCGCAAAACGTTAGATAACCATTACGTCACCTACAACCTAATTACATTCAAACAAATCATCCTGTTCACACTCGAAAAAAAAAAAATTGTGACTGAAAAAAAAATATCAAAAAAACACCTTCAAATTTCAAAATTTCTCTTCCATATCTTCCAAACAAATGAAAAAAAAAAAGTTAAAATACAGAACCACAAAAAATATACAACTTTAATTGATTTCAATATACGAACAAATCATCCATATATGAAACAAAAATATCTTACAAGTAACATGAATCACATAGTATCCTACATTCCCTTCCAACTTCAAACGTACCACCCACACACCTGTTAAACATCAAAAACATAAAAACTGACGGGTTGCACTCCGGGAGTGCCGGCAGAAGTGAAAACTTGATTATTGACGTTGAGCATGTTTGATATCCATCCGTCTTACGCTTTTTCGATCAGGTCACGTGTCCTGACGCGAGTTTAAGATTTTATACCCAACGCCGCTAAAAAAGTTTTCACTTCAAAAACACAACATATAGTTAAATATAGCACATACCTTGAGCGGCGGCTTGATGGTGAACTGCAGGTCGAGGTGCAGCCAGTCCATTAGTATGGTGAGGAACTCGTGCGAATCCTGCTGCTCGCTGCCGCGGAACGTGCGCTGGTGCTTGCCCACCTCGTTCTGAGAGGAAATATGTATAAAATGTGAAAAAATCACAAAACAAAATTGAATTTTTTTGGAGATTTTGGAAGAATTCAAAATAAATTTAAAAGAACAGTCTAGGGTAATCTATATATCCTACTAATTAAATTTTTGTGTACAAACAAACACGAATTCAATCTATGCATAAACATTACATTTGACAACTTTTCCCTAAAGGCACTAAAGCTCAATTTTTTTTTTTTGTAATTTTCGTCTTATAAACTAAAAGATAAATAAAACCACCACTCACCCGCAGATCCTTAGTCGCTATAAATCTATATTGCCCCGACCAGAGCGCACGCACCACAGCTGCTAATTCCTCCGCGATCGCACCGCGCGTACTGTGCGATCTAACGTGACACAAATTGGAAAAAACTTGATTTTTTGAGATTTTTTCTACTAATTAACTATTCATTATGTACTAGGATTATGTAGAAAAGTTACTAATTTTAGAAAGGTTTAAACTACTTGTATGTAGTAACGTTTTTGGTAATTGAAACTGGTGCAAAACGGGTTCCCCTGAAAACTCATCGAAAGAACTGCACATCTACATAATATTAGGTGCTAATTTACAAAGCATATCTAGGTACTATACTGTACAATCACACTCACCTGTTAACGTGCTCCAAGTACTGCCCATTGCAGAAGTACGTTACTAAAATTGCCGTGTTGTTTAAACACTGTATTATAGAATTCATATAGCACGTGTTGCCGAGGTTCTTTAGGCCTGTTAGACCACGACCCTGCAATATAACCAATGTTACTCCCCTTCTAACATATTAAAATGATTAAAAAAGATAAGCGATTATGTGTGTCATTGTACTTCTGTGTTCTGTCATTTTTTGTGTGTGGTATTGTCTGTTGAATATGAAATGATTGTTGAATAGTCTCTATGTAAGATTAAAATAAAAAGAGTAAGTACTTGTTCATAAAAACCTATATGCGAATTAATAGAATATGATAACCAGAAAAAATACGAAATGCAAGAATATTTTTTATAACATTAATGTGTAGTATGTACGTATTTATTCAGCCGTTCAAGTTCAAATTGTGTAATTTGTAATGAAATAAACGTTTTCAAAGTATCGTGATACAATTAAGCTTATATACACACAGGAAGCCGATTAATCAATTTCCATTACAATACTAAATTTATATGAAGTACAGTTACGAACAAAATACATATTATTCTGAAATGCTATGTAACTTATTCTGTTCAAAATTGTGGCCACCCTACGTATTTCACCACTACGACCACGAATTACCTTTATATGTATCAATCTAACAAACATAAGTAAGGTACAGTCGAATAGAAAAGTGAAAGAAAAACATTTCTTTACATATCTAGTATACACGTACAGTCGCCGTGAAAAGCCGTCTCTAATAAAACCTTATATGATTACACGTACTTTAGCTCGACCTTAACCTTTGCAGTGTAAACTGATTTACATCCACCGCCTACCTGCTGCCGTGTCGTACTGTATGTATCGCATTATACATCACTAGGTTTTACTCGCGGTTTTTCTTGTTAAATAAGTTTTGTGAAATATGTACTTTTAACTTGTTACCGTTTCACTGCTTTCAAAACGCATAAAATTTTGAATGATAATAAAAAATAACCTAAAGCCAAAAAACATCACATTAAATTAGCGAAATACTCACAAGTAGTTAAAAGTAGTGAAAAATTGAATAGAGAAGAAAAAACAAAACAAAAGTGAAACTAACTGCCAGACAAAATGTAAACAAGACCGTCACACTAATTACAAGGGGACATGGGCAGAGCCTTGCATTATTTATTCTCAGAGCCCCCAACTACTGAAGTTATGTCAAAACATGTATGACTATGAGGGTTTGATATCGTGAAATTATGCAAATTGCTCTAGTGTAATTTTCAAACCAATATCAAAGATTTATTCGTACGAAAAGTCTTGTTTAAAAGGTAATAAATGTATATTGGGCACTAAATAGTGTCTGAAATGAGACCTAATTCATTTATTTAACGTAGTTTTCACAGTACATCAGCATATTTTCTTTTACAGTTTCTATTTGTGATTGCTTATCTACTTAACAAAACTAAAACTTCGATTTTTGCGCTTTTTTGTGAAAAAAATAATATTTACTTACACGTTTGAAGAGCCATATGATGCTATGCGAATGCTTTAGCCTGACCTTCACTTTGTACACCATGCTAAGTGGGTCCAGCCGCATGCATGGCTGCATGGTTCGCAAAATCAATTGTTAATTATTATAATAATCATTTCGATTTAATAACATGACTGTATTTTTGCTTAAGTAATGTTTGGATTTGAAATAAAGTTTTACCCCAAAAGGGGAAATTCTAAAAATGTGTTATGTTTTGTATAATATGTACTTGAAGTCACATAGTTTTAAAATACTCAGAGAAAAAATACTTTATAGTCGTATAAATGGAAAAACTGCCAAATCAAATAATGAAATTTCAACTATGGATAGCTTTATTATCCACGTGTAGAATGGGAAGTATTTTCTTAGGCGGTGAAACCTCAACTTGTTTCATACAAAATTCATAACACTGAATAATATCACATTTAGAAATTACCCTCAAGTTTGTATTACCCCAAGGCACCAACTATGTGTCTAAATTACTGTCTAAATTAATGTAGGTAATTGTTAATTATTTCATTAAAAAATTCTACTTGAAACATAAAAGGTACTTACATTTTTAAATCCCGAGTTTTAAAACACCGTCCTGTACTTGGATAGAGGAAAGACCAATACGAGAAGTACAATTAAATACAACATAAATACCATAGCCAGTACATTCGGCAACATTTATAAATTATCGATAATAAATTAAAACTATTTTAAATTTGAATAAAACTTGTTAAAGCTACAGTGGCAATAATTTAACTTTTCTCCGGACACGTTTGTTTGTGTGCGTGATCGTAAGACGTTGTTCCGTGAGCATAGTTGTGATAGGACTGAGGGGATGTCTTGTTGTGCCCACCTCCCTCGCCGGGGGTGGCTGGGGTGAGCACGTCATACGATTGTTAAGCCGTATTAGTACTTTGATCGTACAAATATTGAATGACATTAGTTCTGGATTGGCCTAGCAATTTTTTGCGTGAAATTGTTGCGTACAGACTGATACTTGATATATTATAATGCATATTTCGTTATTATTATCAGATTACAGATGAAACTTCTTAACAGCCTAATTCTGAAGGATAGTCAATTCGTTACCATTTTATGAGTAAAGTAGGTACCTTAATCTAACGCCCCTGTCGTCCATAATTACTCAAAGAAACGAACATTTTCTATTGAAATCTTTTACACAGTCCTCAAAATCATCCCACTACAACCACATGTCCTTATCCCCCAAAACCCGAAATGCCCGTCACCCTAGTGATTGGTGCGTTCCTTCACATGTTTGCGGACTGAGACGCACCCCCCCCCTCCCCATCACTCGCGCTGAGCGGACAATATTTACATTTCGTTACGATTACCCAAACCCACTGATGCGAAAAACTTCTGTTTGACATTCGTTTATGTGCGTATTTTTCATTATCCTATAAAATGTAATCATTACTAGAATTTTTTTGTTCAAAAGAATCTTCAGGACGTTTTTTATGCTGTATATACTGCACAAAATATATCTATGATATTTGTGCAGTATATTAATTTAATATCGAAAGTTTAAAAAAAAATGTTGTGTGGTTTTATGAAACCACGGTAAAAGTGAAACTTAGGCACAAAATTATCGTATTTGTACGATAATTATTATCGTACGGTTCGACCGTCACGCGACATGCGCTACACAGACTAAAAAGTTTGAGACGATTTAATAAAAGTTTCACTTTAAAAATTATTATCATTTTAATTTAGTTAATGTTTGTTGTAGCAAAAAACGTACAGTAAGTAAAGTGATCGACGCCTTTATATTGTAAGAAGTCAAGAAGTATTACAATATCGGGGGCAATTTACACAAATTGTCGTCTATCTATCGTTAGATCGATTAACAATATCAGAAGCAATTCAGCATTCGTGACATACGCCACTTCAGCGACCAATTAACACTATTACCTATAGGCTATTCCAAATGACCTATAGTACATTATACGTTATAGGTATGGCTTTAGCTTTCTGTCAAAACCATAGTGCAAGTTAGCACGCACGCTTTCCGTAAAACATCTAATAATAGCAAATAGCTGGATAGCTAGAGGTCAAGGTGTTGCTTATCTGAATCTAGCTACGCCAACTTCTAGGCTATCCATCATTGATTGTGGCCATCGAATATTTTGTTCCTGACCTTTATAACGCTTATAATTTTGCTTTTTTTATGAA
The DNA here is from genome assembly GCF_061535395.1 of Colias eurytheme. Lineage (NCBI taxonomy): Eukaryota > Metazoa > Arthropoda > Insecta > Lepidoptera > Pieridae > Colias > Colias eurytheme. The sequence continues at coordinate 697,870 of NC_142999.1, read as the reverse complement.
CGCGATTAAAATAATAAAAAATGCATATACGTAACTAGAGACATTGAAATTGCATAATTGTATACTTCTTAGAATGTGGCATTGAAAAGTGATTTATTTACATTGTTTGTTGAATATGTAGAAAATGGAAATATTTTTTTCTTGCATTATTTATAATTATTTTATTGGTTAAAAATATCGTTTTTATAAATCAATTTCAAATTTAGTTCAGTATCCCATAAGATGCAAGATAAGGCACACATTATAAATCGATTAGATAAGGATACAAAGAAGGATATAGATCATTTGTGTTAAAATTTCATCAATTATTATAATAACTTGCCAATTTTTATCTAGCAAAAGATAAATATAATAATCCTAAGTCTATGGATGGCCATAAGAAGCCAATGAAAATTAATTAATATTGTATGCCAGTTCATCACTTAAGCCTTAAGAGGCACTTTTGATTTAATTGTCTTATGCAATACATGTAACATTTTATTCGTTGTTGCATGTTTTGGTTATTATTTAGTCAAAATGTAGTTTAGTTACATGATTAATAGAATTTCTGTTTTCATAATCATAGCTGCTGTTATCAGTAGTAATAGTTTAGAATAACAAAACAAAATACATCTTTAGCTTGACCACTTATGAATCTACCTACATCGTATTCATCATTTCATGTAACAACTTCTTATAAACCTATAGACCAGCCCTTAACCGTTTCCTTGACTTTAAAAGTGCAAATTCAAATTCAAATTCAAATATTTTTATTCATGAATATGGGTACAATTCAGATCTTATACAAACATAAGTCCCGCCATAATCTGCCTGTTAGGCATATGAAATTACAAATACATAATCTTACAGCTAAACAAATAATAATTTTATCTTTAAGGTCCAAAATTATTTTAAATTTAAGTCAAATTTAATAAAATAGATATACATTAATAAGTCGTTATTACACATCAGCGAGTGATTTATCATTAATATAGTCCAGTAATATAGTATATAGAGATTACATTTTACAAACATTATAACTTCATATATATATAAACACGGTAGAGTTAATAGAAAAAACTTTTTGAAATATGGAACACAGCTGTCTGTTTGCTTTATACCAGATATAGCTCTTATACACCGTTTTTGTGACTTAAATGCGGTTTCTATATAATATTCTGGGGTAATAGTACAGATACTATTACCCCAGAATATTATACCATAGCGTAATATGGAATTCACATAGGCATGATACGCAGATAATAGAGTTGCCTCGTTTGCTACTTTTCTCAGCATATAAAGGGCATAAGACAGTTTGCTTAGCTTCGAGCAAATATGGTCAATATGAGCCTTCCAATTCAAATTTTCATCTATATATATACCTAAAAATTTTGTTTCATCTATTTGCGTTAATAATTTGTTTTTGTACATTATGTTCAGGGGGTTACTTAATTTATGTCTAGTAAATCTCATTAGTTTTGTTTTTTCTAAATTTAATGTCAGATTATTCATTTTAAGCCATGTAATCATTTTGTCTAGGGAGTCTGTCACATCTTCTTTGAGGTTTATTATATCTTCCGAAGTGAAAATTGCAGTACTATCATCAGCAAACATAACTATGCTATTTCTAATGGATTTAGGGAAGTCATTTATGTAAATATTAAATAATAGCGGTTCCAGTACACTGCCTTGGGGTGTACCATATCTAACTGTGTCAAGTTTTGATTTATATATTCTCATGACCCTAGTATCAGGACAAATTCGCTTTATTTGTGTATATTGCTTACGACCAGTTAAATATGATTCAATCAGATTCAAAATGTTACCTCTTATTCCATATCTTTCTAGTTTATCTAGTAATATTTTATGAATCACACAGTCAAATGCTTTCGTCAAGTCCATGAATATAGCACAAATATTATTTTTGTTTTCTAGGCTTATCATAATTCGCTTTAGAAATTGATGAATGGCCATGTTAATAGATTTATCTTTACGTGCACGGGACACTTCAAGAACCTTTCATTGAAGAAAATCGGATTTCCCCTGTACCAAGTATTACGTGATCAAGTGGATATTTCGATGACGAGGGGTGACGGGCAGTTATAAGGGTCAGTTCACACAGACCGGATCGTATACGCTTGGAGTCGGCCGGAATTGGAGCCTAATAGCTGAGCGTAGGAGAAAAAGGACGCGATCGGAGCCGGTCACCTCCTCTTAATATTTCACACCAAGCGAGTTTAAACATTCTTAATGACAAAAGCAATGCACACGAATAAAATAGACCTTACTACAAAAAGTAAAAACTCTGTTTTCAACGTGATAAGAATCTGCTCTCTCAGAGCCGATCTGTGTGAACGGACCCTTAGGAGGATCATGTATGTTCCTTTGAAGTTGGTATACACTTTGCATGTATTGTATTCCTTAACAACAGGATAGCAAGAAAAGATTGATGACTTGTAGATCGTGTATGGAAATTTGGAGATGATGTATCAATATAACATTGATATATGAACTTGTTTTAGTACTTTTTGCGTACAAGAACATAGTCCTACAATAATTGGAAAGTTAGAAACAAAATTTGTAATGCATATTGTAGATTTAGTTATCATATTCCGTTGAAACATAATAATATTAATGTTGCAATATAATTCCGAATCGGTGGTAATTGGTAAAACTTTGTTATGGCAATTCAAAAGTGCTTCTACAAAAAGTCTAATTAAATAAATAAATGTTTGAGTTTGATTAGGAGTAATAAGAAATAAGAAGTCAAGAAAGCAACGACCTCCTGAGCTCACAAAAATAAGGGGAACTTCTACGTGATTCAAGAAAAGTGTCCTATCCCAATTTACCCAAAGGACAGGAAGTGAGTGAACGTCCGAAAATCGTATGAAACCCGACAAATCACAATATTGAGCTAAGCGTATTAGCACAAAGTCACGTGTGTTGCGGTGAGATTGCTGTGCGCCCACAGAACGTATTTAAATTATCTGCGCTGTGGTACAGTGGATAGAATTTTATGAATAACTAGTGGTCCGCCCCGGCTTCGCTCGTGGTACATATTTAGTATCCTATGTTTTTCTCCTGGCTCTAAACTACCTCCCTGCCAATTTTCAACTAAATCGGTTGAGCCGTTATTGAGTTATAAGTGGAGTAACTAAAACGACTTTCTTTTATATATCGTTGGTAATTTATTATTGACACATGAGCTTGTCCAGCGGATTAGGAATAGTGTCGCCGCAAAGCGTTATTCAACATTATAATAATATGTATTTATTGGGTTTTTATTCCTCTATGACTTTGATTATTTTAGATCTTGTTCTACCAGAATCGAATACGCATATAAAATAAATACATATTACAAATAATAAAATGAATTGTAATTTTTAAGATAAGATAAGAAAATTTTCGATCGTGAGGCAGGATTCGAACTTTACTGGCTGATAGAATTTATAATAATGAAACTTAAATTGCTATAATCTATACTTTAATATTATAAAGCTGAAGAGTTTGTTTGAACGCGCTAATCTCAGGAACTACTGGTTCGATTTGAAAAATTATTTCAGTGTTAGATAGCCCATTTATCGAGGAAGGCTATAATATCATTACACTAACACCAACAGGACCGGAGCCACGCGGGTGAAACCGCGAAGCGCAGCTAGTTCTTGTTATATGCCGTGAGTACGTGACTAGATCATATGTATTTTCATATGAAATTAAACAGAAACAATAAACAATTAATTTCTACACTGCCTTAGTAATCAGACTACAAGCTAATTCAATAATTTACTTTCAGGGTTTCACCAAAGGGACATATTGCGACGATCACCGGAAATTTATCGCACGTTTTCATATTATAGTGCTTCGTAAATACATTGTAATTCCGATTTATATCACGTGTGCTATGGAATCGTGTATTAAATCCTCAGAACTAATTTTTTCCCACATTGTATGTTTTCTATGAGGTAAACTGAGTTTATATGATTGTTCTAAGAACATGGAAATCTCTTAACAAACAAAGTAGTAAAGCAGTAAATTTAAAAACAATCGATTCAGCTGAATTCGGTATTCAGTATGCTGAATTCAGTATTCAGTACGCTGAATTCAGTATTCAGTACGCTGAATTCAGTATTCAGTATGCTGAATTCAGTATTCAGTATGCTGAATTCAGTATTCAATGTGCTGTCAAGTTCTGTGATTTACAACCACACACATATTTTATGGATGCTAAACTCAAACTGAAAACGTTCTTTCAACCCCACTTAGTTCCTAAGTTTATGAAAATCAACAAACATACATAACATACAAAATTTGGTATAAATAATATCAAACAGATCACATGTGACCATCAAACGTGATGCTCACTGAATGCGTACTTGTAATCCAATAAACGTGTTAATATCGTCACTACTTTGTGCTTTATTCCTATCTGACACGATTTGATAATAATTTAATTTAGACCTGATCAATTTAATTTTAATACCATTTGGATAATCGACCCCATTTATTATTATTTTACAAAAAATACGATTGAACTGGGACTAAGCGCAACTTTATTTAATACTAGCTGTTGCCCGCAGCTTCGCCTGCGTGGAAAAGATAAATTTTCATGGTACAAACTTTCATCCCCTATTTGATCCCCTTGGGGGATGAATTTTCTGAAATCCTTTCTTAGGGGACGTCTACGTTATGACATCTACCTGCATGCCAAATTTCAGCCCAATACGTCCAGTGGTTTGGGCTGTGCGTTGATAGATCACTATATCAGTCACCTTTGAGTTTTATATACATATAGATAGTTGTATGATTGCAACTAAAATTAAGCCCTCCTCACAATTCATCAATTTAATGTTATAATTTTATTGAATAAGGGTGCTTTTCCACCAATGATGTGGGAGGATGTGTAGCGAGGCTATGATATATAAAAAAGCTAGATACGTTACCCGCTCTCTATTTTGGCAAGAAAAAACTCAGCTAAGTGCCCGAGTTTCACTTAGTCACGCACCATTCAGCGACGTGGCTGGACGTTCTTTTTATATTTTAATCGGCAGTTGTTATTACGAAGTACATGAGTGAGACATATATTATGTCTCGTGCGTGAGAGTGAAAGAGAGAACAACTGTATTGGTGATAATGCGTTAGTAAGTAGGTATGTATGTATTAATTATTTTGTTATTAAATAATAAAAATTTCAATCTGGCAAAACATTTAAAAACGTACAAAAGAGAGGGAGTCTATTAAAATTTACAATAAAGCATACATTCCCATTGTATATAACATTGTCACCAAATAAATATACACCAAACACGTGAATTTACCATACGAAGGTGTAAACCGAATTACAATATACACACGACACGTGCGTCAGAGCGTGTTAATGAGATTTTGGATTTCGTCGAAATTTCACCAATTGCTTTTGACACGTGTGTATTACTCCCACGTAAAATGTATGTGAAAAAGGTATTTGTCTGTCTGTGAGTAAATCGTGATATGTTGGACACTAGGACAGGTTGATAAGTTATTCTTATAGTTTTTTTTTTTTTTTTTTAATTTATCGTGGTGTGGAAAATTATCCTGATATATAATAATTTAAGGGAATAACCACTTTACCTATTACCAATTCTCAAATATAAAGTTTGATAACTATAAGTTTATAGTGGTAAAGAAAATATCAGGAATCATTATTTTGAAATTAAACCGATGCGTGTGGTAAGTTTAGTTGTAAATAAACCGTGTAAGTAATTTGTTTTGAATTTGAATGAATACTTTAACATAATTCATGTTAAAGGTAAGCTTAAGAATTATCCTCGTCATCCAGAACATACATCCATATCTTTCTTATATATAAAAATGAATCGCAAAATGTGTTGGTAAGCGCATAACTCGAGAACGGCTGAACCGATTTCGATAATTCTTTTTTTATTATATTCCTTGAAGTACGAGGATGGTTTTTATGTAGAGAAAACGTAAACATATACCACGGGCGAAGCCGGGGCAGACCGCTAGTTTAATAAAAAAATAAGCTTAACCATACATCTTGTTATAGAAATATGTAAAACAGCATTTTCTATATAATCCCTAAGTTTTCGTCTCTCATAATTCATAATTTCAAGGCGAACAGCTGTCAAATACGCACACACAAATAGGATTAACTTGTTCAATGAAAATACACAATAATTAACGCTGAAAGTGTTAATTAATATGAAAATGTAAATGTTGATGCAGATGTTACTGCAAGTGAAAGTGTAGATATAAGTGTAAGTGCAACTGCGAGTTACAATGTCAGTATAAATATGTAACTTTTTAATGCAAGTGTCAGTCATATTAGTGTAACTGTTATTGCAATTTTTACTGTAAGTGTCGTATAATTCAAGTGTTAAATATAAAATATATATAATAATTATAAATGTTCATGCGGTATTAGTGTAAGTGTATTAATATGTTTAAATTTCATTGTAAACTATAATTAGCAAGTTTAACTGAAAGTGTTAGCATAATTTAAGTGTAACTGTAAGTGTAGTATTACTCAAGTACATATTACTATAACCCAAGTGTAATAATTATAACTGTAAGTGTAAGTATAAGTGTAAGTGTAAACACACTCACCACATCACTATATCGCAGTGTCAGTATAAGTGTAACTTCAAGTGCAAGTGTAAGTGTTAGTGTAGCTTTAGGTACAAGTATAAATGTAAGAGCAACTGTAAGTGTCAGTATAAGTGTAAGTGCACTCACCACATCCCCCCACACGGGCTGAAAGTCCCTCGCCTTAGCGAGCGGCGCCATTTTCGCCGGCTTCGTGCTGCGGTCGAACCGAGGTGCTGGTTCTTCTTCGTCTGATGATAACTATAGCGGAATATTTATTAATTATCTATGAAATTGAATTTTAGATATATAGGGACGATGAGGATCCGTTATCCTTAATGGGGAATACGTTTAAACAATTTTATCGTAAGTATTGAGGTTGTTTTAGTTAGTAGAAAAAACAATTGTGAATTTTAATGTTGAGAAAGCGTCGGTAAAAAATCGAAAGGATTCATAAATTTGATCGATTTGTAATAACAAACGGATCAAGTTTATGAGTCCCCATTAAAAACTAAAAATACGAAGAAAATGAAATTACCTTTGCGATATTTGGCGAAGATTGCGAGCGATTGAGCGCCGAGTTGCTGTCAGTGCCTGATCCAAACGATTCTGTGTCTTCTTCCTGCATTCATAAAAATATATTATAAAAATAGTGTATCTACAATTTGTAGATAGTTTCATATTATTCTTTTCATATTAAATATTTTCTATATATATATTATATATTATTTGTATATATAGGGTAAGTATTTATATTTATTGAATATACGTGTCCATTCCAATTTCACGTAAGTGTATGTTATTTATTTATTTATTTTATTTTTCATTTCAGAACCAAATACACATATACATATTATCACAATACTCTGCCAAACTGTAAAACAGTTTGTTGGCAGAGTGTGTACTGTATTACACACTCTGCCAACAGGGGTCTGTAAGGGTGTACTGTATACTCCTTTAATTACTGAGTGTGTGACGTGTGTGTATGTATCCTCCGATACCAAAGTAACTTGTTTTGCGATATATATGTTTGTAATTTCCTACTGTATGTTTATCTATAACACCTTATACTGCGGCTTCCTCTTATCCCTTGCATTAGCCAGCTTCCTTTTCCGCTCATCTTCAAGCAGCTCTCTCTGTCGGTCGAGCGAGCGGCGTTGAGCAGTGACTGCTGCTTTGCGTACGAGTGTGTATGTGTGTCACTGTGTATTGTGTATATGAGTCACCTTGAACTGCGGCTTCCTCTTATCCCTCGCATCAGCCAGCTTCCTCTTCCGCTCAGCTTCGAGCAGCTCTCTCTGTCGGTCGAGCGAGCGGCGTTGAGCAGTGACTGCTGCTTTGCGTACGAGTGTGTATGTGTGTCACTGTGTATTGTGTATATGAGTCACCTTGAACTGCGGCTTCCTCTTATCCCTCGCATCAGCCAGCTTCCTCTTCCGCTCAGCTTCGAGCAGCTCTCTCTGTCGGTCGAGCGAGCGGCGTTGAGCAGTGACTGCTGCTTTGCGTACGAGTGTGTATGTGTGTCACTGTGTATTGTGTATATGAGTCACCTTGAACTGCGGCTTCCTCTTATCCCTCGCATCAGCCAGCTTCCTCTTCCGCTCAGCTTCGAGCAGCTCTCTCTGTCGGTCGAGCGAGCGGCGTTGAGCAGTGACTGCTGCTTTGCGTACGAGTGTGTATGTGTGTCACTGTGTATTGTGTATATGAGTCACCTTGAACTGCGGCTTCCTCTTATCCCTCGCATCAGCCAGCTTCCTCTTCCGCTCAGCTTCGAGCAGCTCTCTCTGTCGGTCGAGCGAGCGGCGTTGAGCAGTGACTGCTGCTATGCGAGCCCGCTTCGCTTCCACTTCACGGGCTGCTGCTTGCTTAACCGCTGCGTATAATAAGTAATGTGTTAATAACTCAGGCCCCGGAACCACAGACACAATAGAAAATCTATTGTGTCTGGGACCGATCGGGCCGCTTGGGGCTCAATGGGTTAAAAATCTATACTAATACTAGCGGTCCGCCCCGGCTTCGCCCGTGGCCTACATGATTAAGCTATCTCTCAAGTTGGATCGAACTGCACATGGTGTGCGAATCCATACTAATATTATAAATGCAAAAGTAACTCTGTCTGTCTGTCTGTTACTCAATCACGCCTAAAGTACTAAACCAATTTGCATGAAATTTGGTATGGAGATATTTTGATACCCGAGAATGGACATAGGCTACCTTTTATTGCGAAATATGTAGGTACCACGCCCAACGACCGGGCGAGTTTATACGTTCGCTAGCTATGCAGATACTGAGCCATTCTGCGCACGCGCGGCCTGTGGATAGAGAGCATAGCGTACGGGATGTGGGTGGAAATAGGTGGGTGGTTTACTTTAATCAGTCGTAAAAATTTCCAATGTTAGGAAGATTAGAAAAATGATTTTAACAACAGTTAGGGAAATTTCGATTGACAGAAAAATTACGATAAGTCAGGAAAAATTACCATAAGTCAGGAAAATTTCCATAAGTCGGGAAAATTTCGATAAGCTGGAAAATTTCCATAAGAAAGGAAAATTTCTATACGCCAGGAAAATTTCTATAAGTCAGGAAAATTTCTATACGCCAGGAAAAGTCCATAAGTCGGGAAAATTTCTATAAGCTGGAAAATTTCTATAAACAAGGAAAATTTCTATACATGAGGAAAATTTCTATAAGCCAGGAAAATTTGTAGAAGTCAGGAAAATGTTTATACGCCAGGAAAATGTACGCCATAAGTCGGGAAAATTTCGATAAGTCAGGAAAATTTCCATACGTCGGGAAAATTTCTAGAAGCGGGAAAATTTCTATAAGTCAGGAAAATGTTTATAAGCCAGGAAAATTTCTATACGCCAGGAAAATTTCTATAAACAGGAAAATTTCTATACGTGAGGAAAATTTGTATACGCCAGGAAAAATCCATTAGTCGGAAAAATTTATATAAGCTGGAAAATTTCCATAAGACAGAAAAATTTCTATAAACAAGGGAAATTTCTATACGTGAGGAAAATTTCCCTTTGCCGCATAATTATATAGATAAGGAAAATTTGTATAAGTCAGGAAAATTTCTATACGTCAGGAAAAATCCATAAGTCGGGAAAATTACGATAAGTCAGGAAAAATTTCTATAAGTGAGGTAAATTTTCATACGTCGGGAAAATTTCTATAAGCTGGAAAATTTCTATAAGTCATGAAAATTTCTATACGCCAGGAAAAATCCATAAGTCGGGATAATTTCTATAAACAAGGAAAATTTCTATACATGAGGAAAATTTATATAAGCCAGGAAAATTGGTAGAAGTCAGGAAAATGTTTATACGCCAGGAAAATGTACGCCATAAGTCGGGAAAATTTCGATAAGTCAGGAAAATTTCCATACGTCGGGAAAATTTCTAGAAGCGGGAAAATTTCTATAAGTAAGGAAAATGTTTATAAGCCAGGAAAATTTCTATACGCCAGGAAAATTTCTATAAACAGGAAAATTTCTATACGTGAGGAAAATTTGTATACGCCAGGAAAAATCCATTAGTCGGAAAAATTTATATAAGCTGGAAAATTTCCATAAGACAGAAAAATTTCTATAAACAAGGGAAATTTCTATACGTGAGGAAAATTTCCCTTTGCCGCATAATTATATAGATAAGGAAAATTTGTATAAGTCAGGAAAATTTCTATACGTCAGGAAAAATCCATAAGTCGGGAAAATTACGATAAGTCAGGAAAAATTTCTATAAGTGAGGTAAATTTTCATACGTCGGGAAAATTTCTATAAGCTGGAAAATTTCTATAAGTCATGAAAATTTCTATACGCCAGGAAAAATCCATAAGTCGGGATAATTTCTATAAACAAGGAAAATTTCTATACATGAGGAAAATTTATATAAGCCAGGAAAATTGGTAGAAGTCAGGAAAATGTTTATACGCCAGGAAAATGTACGCCATAAGTCGGGAAAATTTCGATAAGTCAGGAAAATTTCCATACGTCGGGAAAATTTCTAGAAGCGGGAAAATTTCTATAAGTCAGGAAAATGTTTATAAGCCAGGAAAATTTCTATACGCCAGGAAAATTTCTATAAACAGGAAAATTTCTATACGTGAGGAAAATTTGTATACGCCAGGAAAAATCCATTAGTCGGAAAAATTTATATAAGCTGGAAAATTTCCATAAGACAGAAAAATTTCTATAAACAAGGGAAATTTCTATACGTGAGGAAAATTTCCCTTTGCCGCATAATTATATAGATAAGGAAAATTTGTATAAGTCAGGAAAATTTCTATACGTCAGGAAAAATCCATAAGTCGGGAAAATTACGATAAGTCAGGAAAAATTTCTATAAGTGAGGTAAATTTTCATACGTCGGGAAAATTTCTATAAGCTGGAAAATTTCTATAAGTCATGAAAATTTCTATACGCCAGGAAAAATCCATAAGTCGGGATAATTTCTATAAACAAGGAAAATTTCTATACATGAGGAAAATTTATATAAGCCAGGAAAATTGGTAGAAGTCAGGAAAATGTTTATACGCCAGGAAAATGTACGCCATAAGTTGGGAAAATTTCGATAAGTCAGGAAAATTTCCATGCGTCGGGAAAATTTCTAGAAGCGGGAAAATTTCAAAAAAAAGGAAAATGTCTATAAGGGTGCACTCACACACATCAGTCACCGTCAAGTCACCGATGACTGATCGGTGACGGTTTGTGTACGTATCCACAAACACCAGTCACCGTCATGTTGTCCGTCAGTCACGTCGCCGGTTTGACTGAATCATTGAACACATACATCAGGTTAGTGAGTGATTAGACGTGTGTCACGCTAGAGAACATGTAGAAATTGACGGTAGCACGACGCTGACTGAACTGAGACGTGACGGCACCGGGTGAGTGGGGATAAAAGTATGATACATGTATGGAAAGATTATTTGACGTGCCTGACCGGGGACGTCACTGATAGATTTCGTGCCGGCGACTGTCGTGTGGGAACAGAGTCATACTAGAACTATTGATACATATTTTTTTTAAATCCTGTCCGGTGACGTGCCGTGACGGTGACTGATGTGTGTGAGTGCACCCTAAGTCAGGAAAATGTTTTTAAGCCAGGAAAATTTCTATTAGCTGGAAAATTTCTATAAGAAAGGAAAATTTCTATAAGCCAGGAAAATTTCTATACGTGAGGAAAATTTCTCTTTGCCGCAAAAATTTCTATAAGTCAGCAAAAATCCATAAGTTCCGTACCAATCTAAGTAGATTGGTTGCAAATTTAATACATAATATGGAATTTTTCCACGATCATAGAGCAAAAAAAAATGTTGTGTGGTTTTATGAAACCACGGTAAAAGTGAAACTGTTCGAACGGTTCCGAACACTGCTTTGTGTAAAGCATGTCGCGTGACGGTCGGCTGCCGAGTAGGTATACCTACTACACTACACGCGCTACACGCACTACACGCGACATGCGCTACACAGACCAAACAGTTTGAGACGATGTAATAAGAGTTTCACTTTAATTAATTGCAATTTTAACAGTGTTCCGGACTGCGGACAAGGTTGCAAAATGAGATTTATTGTCGTCCCAATGTACCATTCACTTGACCGTAGTTTGAAAACTTTTGGAATTATTGTGAATTGATTGTCTTGACTGACTGCAGTAATTGCTCTAAACCGTTGTTAGGCGATTGTGAAGGTAATATTATTATTTATTTAATTAAGTATTTAATTTGATAGATAAATTAAAAAAATAATCAGAGAGATAATGTAAAAAGCAGTTTTAATCCTACTAATATTATAAATGCGAAAGTAACTCTGTCTGTCTGTCTGTTACTCAATCACGCCTAAACTACTGAACCAATTTTCATGAAATTTGGTATGGAGATAATTTGATACCCAAGAAAGGACATAGGCTACCTTTTATTGCAAAATATGTACCACGGGTGAAGCCAGGGCGGACCTCTAGTAGAATATAATTCACTATTACTCAGTCCGTTAAAGAATGAGGTTAAAAATAGAGTCTATTATCCGTCTGTCAACTGTTTTTTAACAAAAAAAATATTAAGCGAACGAGATACACATAAAAGTGCAGCCAATTTTCAATCCCTTTCATTATAAAACCGAGTTATACACAATAGTTTTAAAACCCATAAATCTAGCATCTATACTAATATTATAAAGCTGAAGAGTTTGTTTGTTTGAACGCGCTAATATCGGGAACTACTGGTCCGATTTAAAAAATTCTTTCGGGGTTAGATAGCCCATTTATCGAGGAAGGTTATAGGCTATATTTCATCACGCTACGACCAACAGGAGTGGAGCCACGGGGGTGAAACCGCGCGGAGCAGCTAGTCTGTAATAATAATACCTTCGACATCAGCATCAGGCGGCTGCTGCACTTTGGTGATGTTCTCCGCAAGTTTGGCCGCTTCTTCCCGCTCCCTGCGCTGGTATTCCTCTAATTTCTCACGAAGGGATTGGTTCTCTTGTTCCTGGATAAAAAATATATTAAAATTACGGTATAATAAACAATAAAATTGCGTGTTTTAACGAAAATAATTAAAAAAAAAACACAATTGAACTTTCCTGTTCTTCTCTAAAGTATATCATACGAAAATTATTTTTATATTGAGCGAGCGAGGTAATTGTTAACCAATTTATGGTAGCAGTTAAGTATTACTTTGTGCAGTTATATGATTTAAACATGTGCCATTAAAACATTATACATCTGCCGAGTCATTTACCTAGCGCTCTGCTAGTATTATAAATTAAACATTTGTACAAATTTCTGTGTTAATTTACGTAAAAACGGCTTGACACATTTCGATAAGCACAACTATCTCACCATATCATACTGCTTGTTCTCCAACTGCATCAGTTGCGATATGATCTCTTGTTCGCGCAATTGGTACATCGCACGTAACTCGTCACGATTTTCCGTCTCACTTTGTTGACGGGTTTTCTCCCAATCCTGTAGTGAAAATAACCAAAATGTTAACAAAGTAATAGTATTATTACACGGAATTCTTTGTTGAAGCTATCTACATGAATCATCTGGTAAGATTTGATCCCGATTTATATGTTGAGTTGTAGGTGTTTGTGTTAGTTATTATATCAAATGTAAAGTGTAAATATAAGTGAATATGCAGAGAAAGTGTAAATGTGGTGTAAGTGTAAATGAATGTGTAAATAAAAATAATTTTATGCGTAACTGTAACTATAAGTACAAGTATACACTTGTACTTGTACTTATAGTTCACATACGTGAAAGTGCAAGTTTAAGTGTAAGTACAAAACTTAAGTGTATTCGTAACTTTAACTGTAGATAAAGGTATAACTATAGTTATGAGTGTAAGTGTAAATTTAAGTGTAACTGTGAGTGCAGGTGACACTGTAATACAAGTCTATGTTCAAGCGCAAGGTATAAATTTACGTGTAATTTTAACAATAGTTACAAATTAACGTATGTGTTACTTTATTAAAGTTACAAGTGTAAGTGAATGTGTAAGTGCAAGTATAAGTGTAAGTATAAGTATAAGTGTAAGTGCAAGTGCAAGTGCAAGATGTAAGTGTAAGTGTCACCTGCTCCGCCTCGATCCGCTGCATCTCGAGCGTGAGCGACGTGTCAGCGATCATCTGCTGCTGCTCCAGTATGGACTGCACGTTGCGGGCTCGTTCCGCGTATAATTCTACTGCCGCAGTCTATAAAATACAACATTTTGTATTAAAATAAATAAATAAGCCTTTATTCATTCCTTTACTTATATCTAACTAGAGGTCCGCCCCGGCTTCGCGCGTGGTACATATTATTATTTCGCAATAAAAGGTAGCCTATGTCCTTTCTCGGGTATCAAAATATCTCCATACCAAATTTCATGCAAATTGGTTCAGTAGTTTAGGCGTGATTGAGTAACAGACAGACAGACAGAGTTACTTTCGCATTTATAATATTAGTATGGATTACAAATTTTGTTGGTTGTTAGTGTGGTTATTATTAACATTATTCTCATTTCTCTGTAACAATTCTATTTTTAAATATTAAATTAAGTGTTAGTAAATTAGAAAGATAGAATGTAATTAAATATAATAAGGACCGCTTTTTGCGGTAATAGCCTCCTCCAATTTTATCCATTAAATTACATTTTGTATTACCTGAGGGAAATAGAGCTAAACAAAATATTGTTTTGAAGTGAAAACATGAAAATTGAATAATTTCCAATGGAAATTAAATTGCTGTGAGAGACAACCGGTTTTCCGATCCCCGTGAGTTTAGTTTCTAAAATCTAAAGCCGATATTAAAAATCTAAAGTTCAAATTATTCTTAAAGATTGAAACAATGAAATGAGTGAATTAATCGGCAACATGAAAACGGAAGATAAATACAAGCAATTGCATAGCAATGGCCGTATAAGACATTGACAAACTTTTGATACAAAATTCAAAGGAAATTATACAATTCTTTGACAAAATAGATTTCACATACCTTACTAGATCTATCCACAACTGGCTCGCCCGGTTTGGGTCGGGTCACTGGAGTAGGTGGATTTAAATCCGACAAATTTGGATAATCTATTTCACCTGAAAATAATAAAATAACATTTACAATTGTATCTTTTGAAAATTATTTAGAAAGAAAGAAAGAAAGAAAAGACATTTAATTCAACACACACATAAAGACAAATAAAAATAAAACAGAAATTAAATAGAAAAACACATTGAAATTACGATATAAAACATAAATACATATTAATAAGGTGTGATCCTGTGTGCTGAACAGGGACCCCACTCAGGAATTCTGCAGCTTAAGAGCTGCAGCACTGATTTTCAGTGGTTCCCATGTTCCCAAATGACGCCTATACACATTTTTTACACATTCATTTACACAGGTTTAAAGCTTGATGGCTATTGGTACACATCGTATATAACACGCTTGTAAATTCGTTAAATGTGTTTTTTTGGTATGCAACACTAATATCACCCAATTTTTCAATTAAAAGAATTGAAATACAACAATTCAAAACTAACAAACAAAAGTAGTTTCCCTTACTGCCAATGTTTACTCATAGCCTATAATCTTTTTATCACTTACTAGCTTTCCGCCCGCGGCTTCGTCCGCTTAGTCTAAAACCTAATAAATTATATACTCAAACCTTCCTCTTGAATCACTCTATCTATTAAAAAAAACCGCATCAAAATCCGTTGCGTAGTTTTAAAGATTTAAGCATACAAAGGGACATAGGGAAATAGGGACAGAGAAAGCGACTTTGTTTTATACTATGTAGTGATATGGACGAAATAAACTTCAAAATAATTTAAAATAGGATCTAAAATTTGTCCCTTTTACTAATAATTTACCAAATACCTACCAAGCATATCATCCAACATGATCTCCTGTGAGGGTGGCACAGCCTGAGGGTTGCTGGTAAAAGCCGGATATTTGAGCAGCCAGTCCTCATAGCCTCCCCATAGTGCTACTGGCTGTCTTGCGTATTGGACTTTTATGTCCCACTGAAAGAATAGAGGGTTAATTTATTTGTTGATATGTCAAATATATTGATATTTGTGTTTTACTTGATACAATTTTAGAAATACTTTCAAGTGTATGTAAGAAATAAATTATAAAATTATAATATGTATTATAAAACGAAATCTTCTGTCTCATTACGTCTGTTTGCGTTAAACTGGAAATCAAATGCAAATATTTTTTATGAAATTGGAAGTAATTTCAGCAATAGACAGTGTGGATCACGAGGGCGGTTTTGGTATAAAATTTAGAAAGTTTTAGACATAATGCAGGCAAAGCCGCAAACAGAAAGCTGGTATAAATTTAATTAATTTATTATTCCATTTTGTCTGTCATGCTTTGAAAACAACAATGCTCATTACAATATTAATTCTAGCACAATTTTCATCATTCCTTCACCATCATAACTTTTACCTTAAGTAAAATAGTCTTCAATAAATGCAGTGGCTTCCCCGGTATCACAGTAGTGCTACTCCAATCGAGCATAACAATTAGATCCATACTCGCTCGCTCAGCCCAGACTGGCCGAGAGTCGGCAGGTAGGTTTTGTTCTAATACGTTAGCGGATTGCCTGTAAAAAAAAAAAAAATATTTGAATTTGAATATAAAGAGCTATTAAGGATTTTTTTTCAGCTGTAGAAACTCACGATTACGTCAGGTTAACTCTCCACACTGATAAAAGCAGGATGATAGAAAACATGACTGAAAATTCATATTTATTACAATATTAAGGAATAACTGCTCTCAGAACATTTCATTCATTATTAATTTTCTGTATTTTGATGATTTTAAACTTCTAAACGAAGTCAAGTTGATTAAAAAAATGTTTGATTTTGAATACTAATTTTTCTTCATGCAAAATAGGAATCAAAATTATTATATTTTGTATTTTAACAATTAATCAATCAAATGTTTTAATTGTAACACATGTTATGCTTATGTTAATATGTGACTACATCAGAGGCGGCTCGCCCTAAGGAGCGCTGGTGCAGTGAACTCCCATAAATAATTATAATAAAATCATACTCCTTAATTTCATTATTAATATTAATTATTACTATTTAAAATCAATCGTAATCGTAAAAAACTACTGTCAATACCAATGAATATATCCATCATTCCATCATTCCATACACCTGAATAATACTGTATCATACAGTAACGCGCGAAGCGGAGCACTCACGATTGCGCTCCAATGAAAAAATATTTAGTACATTTCCTAATACGAAATCCAATAGGAGTGAAAGAGAGGGTTTGCCAGTGCCCTGCGCGCGTGAAACAGAAGATTTTCTATGGAAAAATAGCAAAATTCGGAGCGCTGCTCCCGCAAACGTTGCCGGTTCGTTTTTACCACCGCGCCGCGCCGCGCCTGGGCGCCCGTACACAGGACAGAGCAGGACAGCGATTGAGCGCGACGTTGCCACTCTCTATATTATAAAATATAAACAAACACTCGACTCTCGAGTCAACTTCAATGCACGCGCGCGAATGCAAATTCGGGAATTTTCTAATTAAAATCTTAAGATACGTGTTGAAATAGTCTGTAGTTATCAGTATTACTTGTGAGTGTGAAAATGAACAATTATAATGTGGCGTTCATTAAAAAGTGTGTTAAAACGTTACAAATTCGGCTTGAATGTAAAGCTAAGGGACTGCCACGGCCTGAACTTGACCTTACGCAAAAATGTACGACAAAAACGAAAACATATACGCGTGTGTTTAAATCCGAACAATATTATGTGAAAACACCGTGGTTGTGTGGTTGTGATGAAAGCAACAACAGACATTTACGAATGTCTTGTCGCTTTAAGTTATAGATATTTTTGCACACCAAAAAGAAAGACGTATGTATTTCCTTTATAAGTAATTTTTTTGATAAATGTACTGCTTTACACCATGTATTTTCAGTGTTTTATTTCAAGTGAACACCCATAAAATTTTGTCACGAGCCGCCTCTGGACTACATAACAATGTTTTCATCAATTGAAACCATCTGGTTAGTAGCTTTTCCTTATCTATTGTGTTTTAAGCATATAAAACCTACCCAGGTGAAATCCTTTCCTCTGGCACACTAATACAAGCAGGGTGATTAATGTGTGACTCGATGTAATCATTGCCAGGTCTTGCGTCCAAAATCATAACCTTCAGCTTGCCGTTCTTCAGTATTTGATACAGTTGATCGCTTTTTATAGTCACTTCATCGGGACCTGAAAATATTTCAATACAATTATTATAAACTTGCATAAATGATTTTCCAATGGGTAATACATGATTTATTTCTTATTTTTTTTAATTGGAGGCGAGGAGGCTGGTAACATTTTATTGGTCACACTTTTATACAATTTTTTTAAGTTGCAAACAATACTTTTGGTAGAAAAATTAAGTTTCTACTTCAAATTCAAAATTCTACATTTTTGCATTAAAATATCTTGGTGACCTGAAAATTATACAATATTTACAAATTTTTAATATAATGTGTATAAATATAAGTTCATTACCAGGTAGACCCAAAACTGGTGGTGGCTCAGCAGCGATATCCATAGCTTTTTTGCGATTTTCGTCAATCTTCTGCTTGATCAATTCATTCTCCTGTATATCCATGAGGCGTTTGTTTTTCTGCTCTTTAGCATACCTGAACAAAGAAATAAGATATAAAAATCATTGTGAAGTTTTAATGTTTGTGTATGTATCTTAGATAGATTGCAGTTATCAATTTTATACAATGATGCAATAGTTAACACACAATATCTTCTTATATATAAAAATGAATCGCAAAATGTGTTGGTAAGCGCATAACTCGAGAACGGCTGAACCGATTTCGATAATTCTTTTTTTATCTTCTTATATATAAAAATGAATCGCAAAATGTGTTGGTAAGCGCATAACTCGAGAACGGCTGAACGGATTTCGATAATTCTTTTTTTATTATATTCCTTGAAGTACGATGATGGTTTTTATGTATAGAAAACGTAAATATGTACCACGGGCGAAGCCGGGGCGGACCGCTAGTTTATATTAAATATTGGTTTGATTACACACTTACCTTTCAATGAGGCTCATTTTCAACTTTTCAGCAGCATCTATAGCCTTGTTTGGGTTCTTAGCTCCGAGCATATTGTTGAAGTATGTTTTGTCCTTTAGATATTCTTTATCCTTACTGATATATGCGATTACACGGAGGTATTTCATGAAGTAGACGTACGAGTACTCCTCGTCACCCTTTGCACGGGCTTCTTCAGCATTTTCAAAGAGCTTTTGGGCTGTCTTGCATAGCCTGCACATACATGGTAAAATTATGATATTATAAAAGTATTCAAATATGTAAATTATTGTTAATTAGATACTTACAAAGCTGCTCTTTTTGATTTTAAGTCAGGTACATTGTGTAATTTGTCTAAATCTTCTATACACTTCCCCAAATGGAGTTGTAAACGACGCGTCTCCGTCATATTTAGAAATTGGTATCAACGATGATACGGAAGAAAATAAGTGAATATAAAGTCACTAGGACGTTTGGAATTACATTTGATATCTAAAACGAAAACACTGGGAATGTTGCAAACTTTTATTAGAGACAAACAAAAATTCTACGGATTAAAAATAATTAATCTCAATTTGACATTTTGTCGTTCATTTGTTCGAACGTCATTCGTTCTGTCGTTCAAACTTCAAATTGTTTTATTTTTTTATTCGAGCCAGGAGGCTGGAGTATTGGATTTTGGATCTTTTCACGTATAGGTATATTGAAAAAAATTTAATATGTTAAAATATTTTAACACCCACACTGTTTAATTTTATATAATTTGTGTAACTGAAATTTTGTATATTTTGAAATAATCTTTCATTTTTAATTTATAAATCTTGTAAATGGAACTGTCGAGAATGTAACGTTGACGTATGTTAAAAAATTACAAACATATATAGTTATCTGTGATTACAAACACAATAGCCCAAGGTGCGCAAGTTTTCATGCGCAATGAAAACTTCCTTGATTCTGCTGGTCGATTGCGGTGTTCCATTTAGTTTTTCAGCTGATCACGCTTTCATCGGGCGCTTCGCAGTCGACGCGTGTGTCATGTGCGAATCTCTCGCAGCGTAGTTAGAATCGAGTGCTTGTGTCGTGTAGCTATCTAGTGGCAGTGAAAATGTTTTCAGGACTCACAAATCAGGTCAGTTCGTGGATGGGAGCAGCTAAAGGCGAGCCCCAAGATGAAGAGGTACCCACCCCAACCAAGGACGCGACTGTAGAGACTACGGCAGAAGGGGACAAACAAAGGTATATTCTTTGTTTACATTTTTCTTTGATCATATAAAATTCTTTTTAAAATTTTATAGGCATCGAGAGAGCTTGGAATGTACAGAATAAGAAACGTATAACTTGATAATAGATCGTCAAAGGCTTAACATTATAAGGGAGGGACCGAAATTTTTATTCAAAGTGCATTCCACATTTCGGTAATTCTGCGCAGTGCAATAAAATTATAACGAATTTGCGACACGAATAATTAAAATTCGTGGATCATTCGCATGTTGCATAATATGAAATATTGATCCACATTGTAATGGGGTCAATGAATTTTTGGGCTGTTTGCTCTTTTCTTCTTATTGGAATCATTTAGGAATACCTTTTATACAGTTAATTTGCTTCCAGACATTTATAATTGAAATTTTGTCAAAAATTTACATAAAATTTTCTTGCAGTCCAACCAAGGGAGGCAAGCTGGACCTCATCACCAATGTGAAGTCTCAAATGACTGGTTGGCTTGGCGCCGGGATCCCCATCCCTGGTCTCCGGAAAAATGAAGCCGCACCCTCCGAAGTTCCTGAAGCTGCTCCGGTGGAAACCGCAGAAGTGGCCGAGCCCAAGCCAGAGGGAAAAGAGGACGATGACAATTCTAGGTACATTAGGTATGCGGGGTTTGCAGATTGAATGAGTTTGCTGTCCAGAGCTTCTTGGTGTGTCATTTCTTATCTGTGCTTTCGAAATTTAAAAATATCTGGCCAGAAATTGCATGCCATAAAAGTTATTTTTTCAAAATTCATTTCGCTCACCAAGCTTTTCATTATGGCACTGTACTTCATATAGATTAAAAATTGGTAGAATAAGCACAGATTATGTAACATTACTTAATTGGATATATCTTGGCACTGTTTCAGAGATGCATGTTATTTCATTTACATCAAAATTGTGTAGCAATGGTAACATAAATCACTTATTTCAAACATTTTAAACATATTGTTATTACATAATTTACTCAGTAAAATATCAGGTTCTTTGAATTTATCAAATAAAGAAACATTGAATGTAGTTTTTATAATGTAAACTCATTTTTTCTGCTGAAACCCCATTTTTTAATCACCATTGTTAGTAGTGTTGTGAAACTTATAAAAGGTTATTCTTTGGATAAGTGAATAAGTTTTCTCTTAATACTTATTATGAGTAGTTAAAAATTTCAAAGTTTTTACACAATAAGGTATAGATTACATAAAAAATGTGAACATTGTGTTGGTGAACACTGGGCAGTTACCATATTACAGACAAAATGTATGAAAATATGCAAATTTCAAATCAATATGAATATCAATAAAAAAAAAAGAATAGGGTGTGGTTAGATTTTTTTTGAATGAGAAAGTTTGTTGCTATAACCATATTATCTTTAAAAATATGTGAAGGAATTACAATGAAATTAAAAGCATATTAACATATATTGTGGCATGATTTTATGTCCTAGGTAATGTCTAACAGTCTAGGTAGGTATTTAGGGCACCACACCCTCTTTTTAAAATAATGTACAACAATATAAACATTTTTTAGCTCATATAACTACAGTATATTTTGGAAAGATATTTTTGAGGGTACAAAAAACAAGAGCTTGGTTGATAGCTTTGGCCACTTATGCTGGATAATATATTTTTTTATTTTCGATTAAAAAGCTAATTAATTATGCAGACAAGTAATATTAAATCAATTGGTTTTACAGCATCTCTCATGCAATATTTTTTTCGTAATTCTGTATCCGTCACATTTGGATGCAATGAAGTTTTATTTTACTGATAAAGTTCTTCAATCGTTTTAATAATACAAGCAGGGAAGAATTAAATGATGCTTAGTTTCTCTTCAAATGTTTTTCTAATCTATTCTTTTATAATATTATGTCCGTTTAAAAGATGGACTCTGTAATAAATCAGGCCCTGGAATCACAGACACAATAGAAAATCTATTGTGTCGTGGACCGATCGGGCCGTTCGGGGCTCAATGGGTTAAAATATATCCACAACAGTCAATATGTCTTCATAAGGTCTATTGTAAATTTTCAAAAGTAGGACCATAATTTTCTATGACTATGTGACAACTATAGTTTTTTTTTTTACAATCAAAAATTTTTTTTTCACAAAATCCACCACGGGATACAACTCCTTTTGACATACTATACCACATTACATAATATAGAACACATAACATGTAAGTACGTGACGTAACATGGCGTACTTGCAGCGCGACGGGCGGCGCGGACAGCCGGCCGGGCTCCACGGGCGGCACGCCCACCGACGAGCAGCCCGCGGGCGTTGGGAACGGTGAGCGGATTTTTTTGTGATTGTGTATTTTTTATGAAAATAGCGTTTTTTTGAAGTGAAACTTCTTTATCGGGGTTGGAAAAAAATTTAGTGTAACGTTTTTTCGTTACGCGTGACACTTTTCCGTTACGCGCCATCTTTTTCTTATCCCTACCACGCATGATTCGACGTATTTCTGTAAAGTCGCATATAGTAATTTTTTTTTTAAATAAGGTCATAAAGAAGTTTCACTTCTTACGTGTGTACACTAGTACACGCACACATTTTTTTTACTAAGTGCTGAATTGAATTAGTCGCGTATCTAGTTAAATATACAGTTTGTTAAAAATTTGTCTTTGACTCTTATGTAAAATTATGATTGTATCATTGATCGATGGTATGGTAAACCGCTGGATGAAGCTTGAAATGTTCCGTTTTGTAATTTCGTATTTATCGTTTTTATCCCATTATCACATGAGCGATGAAAAGGGCATATGTAGAATAAAAGTTCAGCCAAAAATGTAAATCGTACAGAGCTTTTTCATACGAACTGTTAGCTTTTTAGACTTAGATTTTTCTTGTAAACCTTTTTTTTATTTTACACAGTTAAAATTGTGTAGTTACATTGAAATGGAGTAACACGATTACCATTTTCCCGTTATAAGGAGCTAGTTTTCGTTTTCCTCCCAGAATTGATTAGATATTCATTTTATACTACCCCTACATCAAAACGTATTCCTAAATAACTATTTAGGTGCATATAGGTAGAATTGAATATCATCATTTCTAACATTTTGGCGAAGAATTGGGTCACATTTTGCGATGCGTCGCTCTTTGTAATATGAGTTAGAGAGAAAGCTGAATGTTGAAAATATACCCTTTAACTGAAGTTCTGAAAAACCACAGAGGTTCTCATTTTGTTTATCATTTTATGTTTCATCTATTTTCATAGTTTTGTCTATTTTAAGAATGGGTTACGCAACTATTTTACTTTAAATCCGGTATTGTAAAATTATTTTAAAGGAAGGCATGTGTAACAAAGGGATGCAAATTCAAGGCAAAATTAGATACATTCTCTGGTTCAGCTAGTAATTGGCTTGTAATTATCATTTATATTGCATTATCGAAAATTATAAGGTACCTAACAACCCACCTTACCTTGTAACTTTCGATTTCAAATCGTGTATTGTGCAATATGATCAATGATGATCTAACTAAACTTTTCCTAGATTTTTGACCATATATTCATCATGGACTTCCAAAATGCTAAATTTTGCCATATATTGATGAAATTCAATTCAATCTACATGCACCTTTATTATATTAGATGCTCATTAATTTCGTTCAACATTTTTTATTTATTTCGTAGTTGCTATTTGTAGTGTTCTTTGTTTTCTGCACATTTTCAGGTTCATCACACAGTAAAAAGATTTTCTCGGTAGACGCCATAGAAGTGCCCGATATGCAAGAATGTTAGTATTGTTTTTATTTTATTTTTTATGCCTATGTTATACCATTATTTTTATTTGCAATATCCCTAAAAATAAAGATTAATCCGCTTGTTAAAAATAACGTTTTTGCATGTGCAATTTGTATTAGGAGAGGAAGGTTGATTGAAAAATAGTAAAAATAATACGCTAACGGTTTTCTAGTTGCGTAATAAAAATATCCAGTGATGCAGAAAATGAATGGTTGTTGGAGAAACATATTTGGCTCACAATTTTGATTAATCGATGGAGGTTAGACACCTACTTGGCAACGGATAGGTTTTACTGGCACACTGTCGATACTTTTGACTAATTCGTGCCAAGAGTGGCTTATATGCCAGTGAATGAAGATATGGACACTTATTTAATAGCCACTTGGATATGTTACCCGGTGAATGACATTATTTTAAAGTATATTAGCATTTAGCACCCCTTATAAAAAGAGAATTCATTCTTAGATTTTAATTTATTGAAAAATAATATCAAATACCTAGTTAAAAATATCTAATAAACTGTAGCACTGAACATTACCATTAAATTATTATTGGAACATTATTATATGCGTTTTTGTGGCTGTAACAGATCAATTTTTAATGGCTGGTCTCGTGTTTATTTTAATAAGGTTCAATGATAAATGATATGAGTCAGTTTTACAGTCGTATTGGCAACTTGGCAAAGAATAGAATATATCATTGCCATAGGTTCATTGGCATCCATTGTGTAGTATCAGGTCTCTGCCAAGCCGATCTGACAAGATGCCAGAATGCAAGAAGAAAAAATGTCATTTTTTAACAATACTTGTACTTTATTTTATTTAAAACTTAAAATATGTTTACCGTATAATTGATGCTAAATTGAGTTATGTTCAAATTCTAAGGAAATAGGTTGTCTCTTTAACAAAATCGATATTCTAAGAGGTGACTTGGCAACGAATAGGCATAATCGACGAAGTGTATCGACATTTGCCAAGTGTCCAATTTGTGCCAAGTATAATGCTAACTGGCAACAAATATGTCTAATCAATTTAATTTACTATTTTATTGTCTTTTATAGACTTGATAATTTGAACACTACCTTTTTTTAAATCATAATGAGGATTTCAATAAATAAATTATTTTTTGTATTCTCAACTACATTTTGTGGTAACCAGCACTTACATAAATTACTGCATTGAAATCCATATTAAAAATCAATTAGTTTATAACAAAAGTTACTATAATTCCGAAACACAACAATCAGATTCCAGATAAATATTTAAAAGCTTTTCTTACATAATAACATATCTATACTAATATTATAAAGAGGAAAGGTTTGATTTTTTGTTTGTTTGTTTGTATGAATTGAATAGGCTCCGAAACTACTTGGCAGATTTGAAAAATTCTTTCACTGTTGGAAAGCTACATCATTTCTGAGTGACATAGGCTAGGTTTTATCCCGGAAATCCCACGGGAACGGGAACTATGCGGGTTTTTTTTTGAAAACGCGGGCGAAGCCGCAGGCGGAAAGCTAGTCAGCTTATATCCAAATAAAAATTTCCGCTTTTACAAACTTTGATTTAACTCGCTGTGCAAATTTGTTGGGGTGATAAAATATATCACTAAATAACTGAACTTGAAAGTAATTGAGCTGAAAGTTTGCGTACGTGTTTTGATGGAATGACTGTTTGTTTTATTATTTGTTACGAGATTAACTTTTGCAAATAACCAATAACATTGTATAATATATCTTGATATTGAAATCATTAATTCTTCGATTAACATTTTTTGTTTTGAAACAGTTAAATCTCACTAAATGCTTATAAATTGGGCCGTGTAATCGATGAGTCTATTTACTTCTATTGCAAAAAGCTAAATATTATAATTTATTATTTTTTTGCTATTAATTTGTTATTGCCTTTTTTTTATTTAAGTTTATCAATCAACGCATGCTCATTTCCACGGTTTCACATTTTTCTTCGCAATTCAATCACACTTGAAAACTTAACCTGTAATAAATCTTAATAACAATAATGTAATCGCGTATTCTACATAATGCCAAGCACGTGTCGACATAACACTGACACTGGATATTGTATTTACCAGTGACCACAAAAGCGGTGGCCGGCGCCAAGTCGCTCGGCAACTTCCTGTACTCCGCCGTGAACAAGGCGGGCGCTAAAGTGAGCGAAGCGAGCGCCAAGATCAAGAAGACAGTCGAGGAAAACGTGAGTCGTAGTATAGAATTTATTTTTCAGAAGACGAGAAGATTTGTCCGTTCGTTTGCTGAAATATTGGGTTATGAAATGTGTATAGTTTTGTTCGTTTTGGACACAGGACTACAAGTGTATCCTGTAACGTAAAACCCAGGAAAATTACTTATTCTTAAGTTATCAAACCATTAGTTATAAATGATAGCAATATGTTTTAACACCGTTATTTATACGATACGTCAGACTAACGAGGCGTAACAAGAAATGCGTACAACTAATACCTTTTATCCTGCAATCCCACATGGCAAAGCATTGTTCCCTGGAACTCACCCTAATGGATCGTTGACCCAAAAAGCCGGAGAAATCTGTACCGTCACTGAAACAGACGATTTCCCTGGACGTGGGGCATAAATAACAATTTTGCCCCCATCTCTCGTAGCAACGGTTTCAACGGAATTAGTTTTATGCTTTTGGGAGCAGCGATGAACTTCTCGACGTAAACATAATCCCTTGAGAATGGGGTATTGAAAATGTTTGCGTTTCATTGTTTTGCAAGCGAATTACGGTGTTTTTATTCCTGGCAGGTTGAACTCTAATTTAGTTAATGAGACCTCCGAATTGTATAGAAGTAGTAGTGCCTCGCATCGTTTTTCCGGTCACGTTTTAGCGCTAAGAGCTTTATGCTTCGAGATTACGGCTAAGAACAATATAAAGGCAACCCAATCTTGAACTGTATCTGTATATCTATTTGACTTACAGGGAACAAGGGAAGGATAAGGAACGAAATAGTTTATGTTATAGAGATCTATTTTATTTTACCACAGGCATTATGGACGCAAAACCGTTAAAAATTAGATTTTTTTTTAATTCATGTGACAGATAATAAATTGTACGGACACAGAATATATACCTTTTACAAAATGATTTTTGTTGGCTCGAAGAGGCAGAGTGACAAAGCCGTCCTCTGAGCTGGTCTACTTACTTATAAGTTTTAATTTTTAATATCTTTTTATATACAAGCATGATTAATACAATAAAAAATAAAAATAGAAAAAGCACTTCTCTAGAAATCTAGTACTTTACTACTAGAATTTATTCATCTGGCTACACTCGTAACGCGTCGCCGCATTCGATTTTATTGCGCGACGTTAGCTACCAAATGAACTGAATGAGAAGTGATTTTGTCGCCAAGTCAGCGTTAGTCGCCTGTAATGGAATACCCCGTGGTTTGGATATTGTGTAGTAGATTAGAGAATTAACTCGATATCGTCTAGTATGAATGTTTAGTTAGGTATACGTTGATAAATGCACATATTGATGGTAAGACGGTAGTTGGACGAATTTAATCTTCAAATTTGCGGTCTATCAGGGGATGGACAAAAAGTAGGAATAAAATAGGACTTTACGATGATCAAAAAGTATAGCGTCTACTCGTTAATACTAAAAGTCCGTATTTATTTTTAACCCTAACCTTTCGGTCAGACATAGAATAGATATAGAATATAGAAGTTAAATGAAGTTATTAATTTAGAGCTTTACAAATATGGAGCTGTTAATTCTTATACTCCGTTTAAAATTTCAAAATCTTATCCATTAATAGCTTAGTATTCGGTGGACAGAGGAATATTGATTTATCTTTTCCATTTTATCAGCCATTGAGGTTCATAAAATTAATTGTCGGAATCATAAAATGGTCATTATCGTATTTAGAACCATTAATGACTTTTTGGAGGTCAAATCAATCCATTCTTTATTGATAATAATAAACAGAAATTATCTATTAATGAAAAATTACTTTCACTCAGAAGTGCCAAGTTTTTCCTGCTCATGTATAGTCACTAAGCATTTTGCTCTAAAATCTAGCAAGTATTTCTATTGCTTTGCGATTAATGTTATAATGCGAGAGCGTACTGAAAGCACCGTTGTGATAATAAATACAATTGCTTTTATTTCTACTTTTAGGTACCGTATCTGAAAACATTTCGCGAAAGTTCCCTGAAATAGCTTCGTAACACCCGAATAAGGGTGGTTGTACATCGCGATGTCGCATTTAATGATTTAAAAGTTTGGGTACATTGAGTAGGGTCTATGGATTGTAAATTTTTGGGTGTTTCCTTTATTCAGAACATGAATTTACATATTGGGCACATTCCTGAGTCATTTTGCTGATAAAATTCGGTCTTTTAGGATTAGGCTGTAATAAAAATTTCAATTCCGCGTCATATATTCGTTCCTTGATATTACAATTTACAAACGCAAATTAATACGTGACAAGAAAATTATCTATATTCATAATTTTGAATTGCATAATCGAAAAAAATACAAAACGAGAAATCCCGAAAAGATAGAAAGTTCATTTACCTGTATTCATAATTTTTAATGGTATAATCGGAAAAAAAATAAATAAAGCGAATTCCCGAAAAGAAAAGAAACCATTTCTCGAGGGTAGCAGTGAACAAATAGCCGGGAACGTCGCATAGCTCCCCAATTAGTCGCGAAGTCGTCCGATAACTTTGATTAAGGAGCGTGGACGATAACTTGGAACGAGTTTCCAACTCACCCCAAGGGATTGTGTATTTTCGTTCAGTAATATAAAGTTGGTTTCCTTTGATTACGTTTACGGCTCTGGAAGACGTTTTGGTCGCGTACTTATGTCATGCTTAAGGTGTTATAAGTCTTTGTATACTTTAGGTATGGCGATGAGATACATTTTTGAGTCAAAAACATTTGGCTTTATTTTATTTGCTGATACACGTTTTACTTGCGTTCTTAGAAACTAGTTCTTTCATAATGTAATTTGCAATGTTTAGATTGAAATAAAGGACACAACAGATAACCTCTCTATTCGTTTTCGGAAAATCACATGTAATTTAGATAAAATATGAACACGCAGATACTCCAGTAGTGGAGATCCGATCAACATCCTTTAGTAGAATAATTAAGGTCGCTAAGCAACCACTGAACCGTCTAATGTTTATCTATATAAGAATCGTTCTTTTAAAATCACTTTTCTTAAGATTTCATAAAATCTCAACATTAACTTGTATATATATGACGTTATTGTACAATTTTTCTGAAGTATTGAAATGCAGGGAAAGCAGCTTTAGCTATTTGCAGCTAAGTTCTGGCAAATCGCCAGCTCTGAACAGATCGAAACGGGGTGGATTTGATTGGATTCTATTGAAAAATTGTGAAAGTTTATAAGAATTTTATTTCTTTCATTATCACTTTAAATGTTACACAGATTTATCTGCATTCAAAGGGAAGACTGAACGAATTTAAAATTGTATTGAAACTAATAAGTTTCTAGAGAGGGGCAAGTTTTTTCGTTTGAAGAGCGTTATTATTAGTCTAAAAGAAGTGTACTTCGCATTTATTTATTCTGTTTATTCTCGAACATTATTTTAAAAATAAATGCATTTAGATTCCAGCTTTCCTATATGCTGAACAATTGTAGAAATTTCCATTACTTTGCACTACCGAATTACGTAAAATTTCTCGAAAATTCCATCCGAGCGCAGACTTCCAATAACTTCGTGATCAGATTTATTCCCGCAAATGTAAAATGGATATCTAACCTATATTCTCGAAGCGATTGCATCTCTGTATTGAGTGGAGCCAGTAATTTTAACTTTGAAAGTGGCATTCTGTATTGTCTGCTCGTCCCTTTTGTGTACACGGTGATTTCTCGCGCTGTCTCTGTCGCACGTTATCGCCAAATCGATTTTTAAGGTCTCTCCTATCTCCTAGTCAGGTCTATTCACAGCTATGTATTATGGGTTGGGCTTTTCGCATATGTATGGCAAGTAAATTTGGAATAAATAAGCAGGTTTTTCAAAGAAATATTTGAACAGTTATTCAAGGAATTACGGAAACTGGAAGTCCTTAGAATAATAATACATTTTTATGCATGTATGCTTACGTGTATCAGGACCTGTCAGAAAATGAACACATACATAACCAAAAGAAGCCATCAAAAAGAATGAAGGGAGCAGTGGTAACGTTTATGGACAGATGATGATAGTAGAAAATATTAGAAACTAGATTTCCGCCCGCGGCTTCGCCCGCGTTTGCAAAGGAAAACCCGCATAGTTCCCGTTCCCGTGGGATTTCTGTGATAAAAACTATCCTATGTGTTAATCCAAGTTACCCTCTATATGTGTGCTAAATTTCATTGTAATCGGTTCAGTAGTTTTTACGTGAAAGAGTAACAAACATCCATACATCCATACATCCTTACATACTTTCGCCTTTATAATATACATAATATATTAGATATTAGATAGATAAACATAGAAAATAAGCCTATATTTAACCCAACATGACGCATTAACAAGTCAAGTTCGATGCGATAAAAATAACACACAGCAGTTTATTTTCGCAATAAAAACTACCCTCAGCAGTTCCACATTAAGCTTTTCACCGCGGCTAATTCCGCAGATTGAAAGATAAGTCCCGTCGGATGTGGGTCGTAATATCAAAAAGGGGAAAAAGAAGTTTTCAATTAATATGCTGCAGGTCTTTCCGGCTATTGGTTCGCATTGACCCAATTTTTTGTCCCTGCTGACCTTTCAGAGTTAAATTTATGCTTTCGTTGTCATTCCGTTACATTTTCAGATGATTTTTTTGTAAATGTGGATTGTGGAACTGATCTTTCTAGACGCGTTGTGGTTGTTTGATTAATTTAGTAACAAACATTATAAAACAAGATTACGAACGAGCTTAATCACGATGCTTTAAAGAAATTTCTACAAATCTAGAAGTCAGAAATTAATGTTATTACATATTACCTTTCGTAGTCAAATGATAATGTCGGTGGGAGTGAAACAGTACATGCTGTTATAATTTATTTGTTGTCCCATATATATCCAAATCTATTTCAACAGTTAGAAAAATAATTACGCATCCTTATGCCAAACTAGATAAGTGTAGGTATAGTGCTTACCTGACGGTAACCCGATTACTCCCTTGCCTCTCAACTTGATATACTACAGTATGTTATTGAAATTGTATTAGAGACTATTATATAACATTAATATTAAATAACCCTACCAGATATAAGCTACAAAATAATATGATTACAAAGAAATTCTCTTACATTTTCGTAGCTTTTGTTCGAAGTTTGCAAAGGAATAAATGGATTGGCAAAGTTATTGGCATGAAAGGTTTCAGTGATTCCTAAGATCCATACTCGCGATATTATTACTAAGTTCCAGTACAAAGGAACTATGTTTATTCAGAACTGCTACACTATGACTTTGTAATGCGGGCTGAACTTTGACCTTTCGCATCCACTGAGCCGTGTGATGTCGTTTGCGGGATTTTGCTCAGTTGAATTGTTGCAAGACTAGAATTTCGTGCAATCTAGTGGGAAAATTGAAAATTTTTTATTATTGCAGTCGAGTAGCAAAATGTGAGGGCTTATTAGATGTAAGATGTTGCTGACTTTTTAGCTGTAGATAATGGTAATTTAAAAATAAGCTCTGTGCTGTCTGAAAAAGGTTACAATTAGACTTGATTCTGGGATCACCTTCGTGCTTTGACCGCAGGCCAGTATGTTGTCAGAAACATGCTTTATGAAAATTATGAAGTACAAAGACGAATAATACTTCAAGAATCAGAACTTACAACTACATCTAAAGTTAAATTACTTCTCAGAGAACATGCAACAAGATTTATTAATAGCAAAATATGGGAATACAAATTACGCGGCTACGTCGCACTTTATGGTTTATAGCGTGAGTTATGCTCGCTTGGAATTATTTTGTAGCTGATAACAGTACAGTTAAAATTTGTTGAAGCTTGGTGTTTTATTTATAAGTGCAACGAGTTCTATTTATTTTTAATAATAGTTTAATATGTAGATTCCTTTGTTCATTGTTCTACTTTTTCATAACTGGTAAAGTTTGGAAAGACAAATTTATAATTTGTCGTATTGTCGTATAAAATAGGAAAGATATAAATTTTACATCCGATTATCCGATTACTTATTTATAGATTGATATGAAACCTTTCGATGGTCTGATGGTATTAGTGTTTAAAATCAATAAATTCCGTCTGATCGTTACATCATTGTGGACTCTTAAATTTATAATTTCCTGTCGTTTGACTTAATTGTATGACAATTTTGGAATTTGCCTTCTAAAACACATATACTTGGATCCCGATGCTTTCCCTGTACTAAATTTCATACAGGAACGATCAGCTGTTTCGGCGAGAACGAGTAACAAACATCTGAATAATCTTACAGTCATTCGCTTAAAATATTAATAGGATAATAGGATTTAGATACTCTACTCTGATGTTCCTTACGTAAACAATATTTCTGAATCAAGATCCATCTTCTATATCGAATTACCTTTAATTGCATCGTTCCACTATACTATAACGCATTTAAACAACTCTCTAAGAGTTGGAGATAGGTAGTTTTCCCAAGTTAATACTTCAGACTTACCTCAGCTGTAAGTTGGCCCTTGTGCCGACCTTGCGGCGAGCGGTTACTCGCAACCGGGTTAAGTAGTAGTTCTAATGCGCTGATATTTTTATAATGGGGGCTTTTAAGATTTCGGTATTATGGCCATTCTGCATGAATGGTGGTGTGTGGACTGATTTGATATGAGGTATAATTTGTATTCTGGGTTGGTACTATTGGTACTATCAAACTAATACATACCTCTAATTGCTATTTAGAGTACCGATTAAGATTTGACTGAGCAACATTCTCTACAGCGTTACGATAAAGGATCACTGGTCTCTTAGTGACAGGAGAACTTTATTTATGGCTTATTTCCGTAATAAGCTGTGGAACCTTCAATCTGATCAACATTGAAGCACTACCCATTACTATTTGATCTCTACTTCAATCTTCCTACAAAAGAGTACTTAAGAAGTAATATCCGATATAACCTTTTATCCTTTTATACTTGAAACTTGTTTCGTCTTTCAAATGCCATTCGTAAAATAAATGTTCTCTCCGCCCTGAATACTAACTTGGATGTCCTGTAATTAGTCTTCTAATTGTCTTCGGAGTTGTCTTTATTTTACTTTTCTTTGTCTTGTCGAGATTACAAGTGGAACATAGTCTTGTATATAGACTTATAGATAAGATTATTGAAGTGAAACTTCTTTAGGTGCGTTGAGAGTAAGATTTCAAGGTCGCGTCATAGCATTACCGTCACGTCATGGAGTAAAGTGATGATTCTGCCAAGGAAGATTCACTTCTGACACGTGTGCTCGACACGCACGCTCTTTTTTATTTTTTTTTATACATATATGTGTACGATCAAAATTAAATGATTCTTAGAAGATTTTAGGAAAAGCAATTTGGAAGTTAAGCTGAACATTTAGCAACGTTGCAATGGTATTTTAGACTGATCGAATCCAAGATAGGATGTTTATTGCCCATCCAACATACTTAATAGCTCTTTTTTATCTCACATATTTTTACGCAATGGGTCGTCTTCTCGACCGCATTTCTTTGGAGTGTTATCGCCACGTACCACGATTATACAATATATTCGCATTACGTTTTCTTCGTAAGCTGAATGTGTGTTATCACCGAAAGAATCATTAAATAAAGATGTTGCTAATTTATTAATGGAACATAAGTCCATACTTTTACTTCATCGTCATCATCATCATCAGCCTTCATTTGTCCACTCCTGGACAGGCCATACTTTAACTTACTACTACTGAAATTAACGAAATACAATGGCGTACAAAAATAGATATAATAATATGTAGAATGTACGTGTATTATATTTTAGACCTAGAACAAAATTGATGAAACAGTAATAGAAAAAGGATGAAAAGGACGACACGGGTCTCGTATTCCTCGTCTTAGATCTAGACTACGTCCATCTAGGAATATTACACAATAAAATGTGTGACGACGCAGATGTTAGTACGTCATTCTTGATATAAAAATAAACTGAATATAATATAGAGAAATATTTTGGGAACGTCGAAAATATTGTTGCTAATGATTATACAGAAAGAAGAGAGGCGTAAAAATTAACAATCAAAATATAAGGTTCTCTAAAAAAATATTCACAATCTGTCTAAATTACTCTCTTCTTATTGCCCAGAATCCAATATTGAATCGGAATCAATTTTGCCACTAAATGTATTACCACTAAGTATAACTATTTACGAGCGCTGCCCTCTGAGAGCCCTCCTGTCGAGAGGAGCTTCTAGAAAAATCGATTACCACATTCGCGTATTAATTTAATCTGAAGTAGAGAAGATAATTAAATTCTAGGTTTTAAATCTAATGAAACCGAATGGAATGAAGGTGTTTCTGCACAGGACAGGATATTTGAGAATGAATTTTATGAAAAGAAGAAAATGTTTAGCCACAGAGTATGTAATAGGTTGTTCAAAATGAAAGTTTATAAGATTGGTTGGCCGAATAATTTGGAAAATGTAATTTTTACTTTAAGGACCTTATATAGGTAACCATTTGAAACTTTCTGGAGATGTTGGACAATCAAAGGATATATTTAGAAACAACATTTTCGGAAACCTAGGATCTGACTCGCCAAGAAATCAATCGAAACCAGGCTCGACGGGATTATGTAGACCTACAAAAAGTAAAGTCGGAGCTAAGGAAGGCAAATAGGCCTAGATTATTTATTTATTTTATTCCAATATAATGTCCATTTGAAAAAACTAAAATTATTCTAATCAATAATTGTCCCCGGCGTTTAGGATAATGCGTAGAATTAAGTGTCCTTTCAAAACAAAGGCGTAAAAGGCAGAAACGTTGAATTATTTACACAGAAACGTATTTAAAAACTTAATATAAACACGCTCGGACATGGCACGCAAGTAATTTCACCGTGCCTGCGTCAATTTATCATCCTGGAAAATTATATTTTACGTGTAATGCCCCCGGGAGGTTCAGGGAAAAATACTTTGTACTTTATATTGGACATGGCAGATTTATCCATTTTCTGTATTATGCAATATTAATGATATATATCATGAATGCAAGTAGCCTGAATATAACTTACCGATATGTTTTCGATCAGCCTTAAAGTTTACCTTTATTAAATTTTCACTGTATATATTTTTAAAAGCCGAGAAACCTTTATTGAGATAGGTAATAGAGAAAATACTGGAAATATTTTCATAGGTTGAATCAAACATAAATAATAGAATAGGTATTCGTAAACGTTTCATATAACGCCATCTAGTTGCAAACAGCGCAATCGTCAAGGTCACAGCTACCAGAGATAGCTTATATATAAAAATTTCAATAGCCAAGCCTCCTAAGTCCTAACAATGTACATATTGGAATCTATAGCTTTGCATAGAACTGCTCTGATTAACTCACTATCTGCCATCTTTGTGATACGGCACTATACCGTTACAGGGCTTTTAGCGTTGCTCAAACAGATACAGGCATCGCTTATTCATGAGAGGGTCGTGTAAATATTGCTCCAAATCCGCTATTCAAGATAAAGGATTTAGCAAATAATGGAGAAGAGTTTAAGACGTAAATGGATAGGGTTGTGTCGAGGTGACACTGCGTCTTTGTGAAACATTGGCTGTGTTTGTGATTGAATATTCAACAGGTCTTTTGTGCTTCTATTAAATCATCACAGCAAATTGAGTATATAATTCTGAACTGTACTAGAGATAGGGTGGTTTTGGTAGACGTGTTGGAGTAAGAAGGTCTTAATTCGAATTCCAGATCAGATATAAAAAAAAAATCATTAATAACTTTAACACCATTTTGTTTGTGTAACACTCCAGAGTGAGCACGTCTACTTCTGTCCCATTATACTATGAAAATGTAAAGGTTCGTTACTATAATATCATCTACTTAGTTGACTACAGATGTACATATTTCTATAGAAAGATATTTCATTACCAGACCCGTCGAACAGTCTGCTTTTGAAGGTCTACAATACTGATATAGATGAATATTGTATATTGTCCTAGACAGCATTTTCTTGTACAAAGAGAATATTGAAATACGGTACTATTGTAGAGACGGAATGTAAAACATCCGGTAATACGGTAAAATTGGTTTCTTTTATTGCGTGTATTTTATATAGGTGTGTATTACCAAGTTTTATGTTATAGGTAGTCTAATGTTATACTAGAACGAAAGAGCCTGGTTATCTTCAGATCTGGCTTTGATATATTTAGGTGATAATTTGAATTGGTTTTGTAAAATGTACAACTAAATTACTAATTGGATTTAAATATACCTTTGAAATTTAATTTTAATTCAGTATAAGTACCAATAATTCGAACAGCTAGAAATACTAATTGATCCCAAAGGTGCTTTTATGAAATTCATTTCAATATAGTTGTCGCGTTCCAGTTTGACTTCACACAATATCTTTATCGCGAAATGATTTCAGCCTACCTCGGATATTAACTCCCGACGTTCAGCTCGGCTCGCAAGCATTTGATGTATGATGTGATCATTTATATCCTCGGGTTCATCGGTGCGTAATTGATGAATATGAGATTTAACGTGCCATTTGTGATTATGGACCAAAAGTCGAGAAATTTATTCATTGCGTGATAATGATGTATGGATTTGCTGTCACGTGATTACGTACCCTGGATTCATTTTAAATTGTAGGATACTGCGTTAATATGAGAATCTTAATAATGAATTGGTTTCAGAAATCGTTTAACGAGATACAATATTTATGTCGAATTGAAATAATTAATCCTCTCTTTCATGTTATTGAAATACAGAAATTCGTTTTCAATGGATATCTCATATCGCATAACAATACATTATTTATATTCACATGAGAAAATAATGCTATAAATTTAAAGCTCCGTTTAAATCGAAAAGCCAAAATCAATTAGTGCTAAAAGCGACCACAGGGACACGAATTAATGAATAGAATACGCACACATAGATTTATTCGTGTACGTATACGTAACGATTTGACGAATCCGCGGCGCGCGCTGCCAACGGTTATCGAATTAAAATTAAACCGACGCCTCTGATTGGTCGCCGCTGCGGATGCGCGGGGCGGGGTGGGGTAAGCCCGATCAATACGCGACGTTACGTAAGTAGACGGCGCCTAAGAGCCTAGCACGCACAAATGTATAGTGCTGGGTGTAAACGACCCGAAATAGCTTTAGTGAATTGTAACCTTTGTTTATTATCTGAGGCTTAAATAGATTGATGGGTTAATACACTGAAATATTTATGGAATTGCTTTGTCATGAATAAGTTCTGAATTTTATTAAGAATTGGATTGAGTAAATATTATTAGTTTGTGTGGCAAATGAAATAGATTCTCTATCACTATATCTTTTTCAATAGGTAGACCTAACAAAAACATTACCTAACGATATGATATATTTTGTTTATTCATGAAATAAAATTCGATAATCTTGATGCGGGTTATTTACCACAACAAATTCTTACGTAAGATCTTTCAGCTTACTCCTGTTGATATATTTAAGAGCTATCTGATTACGATCCCCTTCGGTATTCCATTTCTTATATTATGCGGTATTAAGCTGCGATACCACCTGGCATATTTTACGTGACCTTCTGATTATTTAATATTTCCTTGAAAAGTTCTGAACTAGAGTCTAGAAGTGGGTGATCATATTTCTGTGCCTTAATTGAAGAATGACGTCTTTTTTGGGCATTGCTCTGCTTCTGAACTAAGTAATGATAAAAAACCTAAAATGCTGTATAACATCTCATCATACAGGTAATGTAATACAGCGCATGTCAAGCGTGAATATAGTCCCGTGTCGTCTGCTGATTATAAATACCCGCCTTTGCCTATCGATTCTATTTCGTCTACGATTATGTGATCCCCTTTGCCATGAGGCTGGTTGAAATAAAGATGTTAAAAATGGAATTACTCGAGAAGTCAGTCATATGTAGGTGTATGATCCTGGTGTAACCACACCTCTACAAGATGGATGACATAATAATTACGAGACTCGTTTTCAGATATTTATTTAGCGGCCCGGCAACAGGGCGTAGGTACAATATTAATTTCCCTTATTGCTATCTCATTACGCTCCAACGGTTTCTCTGGAATTAAAAGGAAAAAAATATCTTCTACCTCAGTTTTTACGTTACGTTTGTTATCTATGCTTGAATGATTCTCTCTGAATATATTTTTAAAGCGGTTGAACAGCAATTTCACTTAAACCTACTCAAGATTATTAATCCAGTTTAAAATTGTTTTTAATTGTTTTCAAAAGTGCTTCTAGAAGAAGTCTAATTGAATAAATAAATGTTTGAGTTTGAGTTTTTGAAATTTTTAAACCAGATATTGGCTTTGTTATTCTCCATTTCTCCCCTCTGTTTGATTAATTTTAACTTCAAGGTAATTTTCTGATTAAAAAGGAAACGTAAAAAATTCTGCTAAGTCAGCATGCAATTTTAACTTTCATTTTGGTTGAAATGAGAATTGAGTCTCAGATTTATTAAATTTACGAAGAACCATTCAAAATTGTGGATGTAAAAGACTGTTAGTAATTAACAACGTGTGCCTTCAACCACGCTCGCTATAAAGTTCAAAACGCAATCGTCGGGTTAAAAATTCATTGTGTTTTAAATTCGTTTATTCCTCTTTTATAGCGAGCCCTCATGACTTAAACATCTCTTGGTCGAGTTCCACTTTTGCAATTGTACGGTATTTCACAGTTATGAAAGGTACTTTGTCCGACCACTTTGTAGGGAAATTCATCTTCAATCTAATATTCAGGAGGGAATCGTTATGTGTCCCCAATTAGTGGAATAGTGTCATTGTTCGCTCACAAAATTGAAATCAACTGTTTCTGTGTGTATCTGTTGATTAGATCTGACCTTTTGGTTTCGCAAATAGAGCGTGAATAACATGATTGTGACTACCAACTCGGTCGACATTGTCAATATGTGGAAATTTAATAATTAGGGATCAAACAAAACCTTTTATTGACTTTTAGCGTTTTATGGGTGGAGGTAATAGAATAAAGTTAGACATCGGACCATCGCAACAAAATCATTATCCCGAAACTAGATGTGCTCATATTATTTAAGAAAAGTCTATTGGTCTCTTATTACGTGTCATAAATTATAGTTTTACTCACACTTAAATTATCGTCGTAATCAGATCAATAAATATAAGGTTTTATTTGACTTACCCTCACTTATAATTTAGCACCATATAGTAAATTTGCGAGGAAGCAGGGTTGTAAATTGTAATAAAGTATATTTTGGGCCCTTTGTGTAATATTTTGAGCGCCTACGCCTTCATCGGAGTTAATCCCGTTTATATTTTTATTTATTGTAGCAAACTTGTTATTATCTTCATGAAAATATTTGAGCGTATATTTGCCGTTGGATTTTCGTAAACGGTTATTTTATTCATCAGTATTGGAATGATTTATGGATTTCACTAGATTGTTTATTGTTGTTTCTTGATTGATTTTTTGATACGACACGTGTTACGTGTTAGTGTATTTTTATTATTATCTAACGTGGCTATATTTCAATTTTCATTTTGGTATGGCAATTTGTCTAATCACCTCGATAATCTTACAATAATAATTGTCCTTTAAAAGCCTCAAACGTTTATCTTGGACGTGGAGCAAGAAGTAGCTATATGTATACTGTTTTTATTCATCTCTAACGTATACATTTTCTATTCATGCGCATTTACCCTAGATAAGTAGAAAATTCATATCTATAGATCTATTTAACGAATAGACATATCCATTTCTCAAATCAAAGGAATTCATTTCTATTACACGTTACTTTCAATAAAGCTGATGTCTGAAGGATTGACGTGACGTAAATTCCGTTTTGTTTGCAAACTGGAAAATACACTGGCATTAGAATATACTGTGACAGTGATATGAGAGTGTTGTTAGTTACTGCGTTGTCTCTTTTATAGCAGGATGTTGTTCTGTAGTTTGTGGTTATCTATTCTATTTTATGTCTATGGTCATCTTTTATACGTTTCCGTAACCGTTACTGTTTTACGTTCGTTATCAGTATCAATATAAATTCTACTCTTTTATCTGAAAGTCTTCTCTCAAGTAGGATTTTACTTTGTCTTCAGCAAATATCATTTCCACGAAGTACTACATTGAACGATCCTATTTCTTAAGAACCATTTCCTTCAATATAATGCAGTCATGTCGCTTTGAATAAATCCTAACAAAGGTATCAGGTTGCAATCCACTATATTGATATCAGATTCTAGAGAAATACTCGACTTGAGTGTTGTATCGTTAGGCTAACGATGTTTATTCTGAGCTGAGAGTGCCTTTATGCAGGATCCACAGACGGCATGGTGCTTTTGTTTTCCATTCAAGTTAAGGTTAAAAGGGGCTTTGCAGTAAATCGTTTTTCTTCAGATTTCAGTCGATATGCTGTTTGTTGCTTAACCGACTTCTTCGAATAAACAGCACTTTCTTTAAAAAAAAAATATTAAGCTATTGCATAGCTTCTATCGCGGTCCTTGAGCACGGGGACCGAATCCAGAAATTCCGTAACGAAAAAACCTAACGCTCCCCACGGGGACGGGCGCGGAGGTGTGGCTTGAAGGCATAGCATGCAATAGCTTTACCGCGGCAGTTCCCGAGTGTCTCACGTCTTTTTTTTACAATTACTATCTACATAATAATTAATAAGTGTTTTTTATAGCATAATTTTCCCTTTGAAGATAATTGAATGAATTGTATCTACGAATTAATCGATACTTTAATTTCATATTGATTTTGGAGATATAAATAGAAGCTAAAATACATAAAAATTATGTAACGATTTTTTTTCACGTATTTAAATATACCTGGTGTATCTACCTGAAATCTGTACAGAATGTTGTAATATTAATAACCAAAGTAATCGATAGTTACATCGTATAATAATTTAATACTCAAGCTTCAGTTCATAGAACGCCACAAAGCCGCAGCAAATACGATTATTAGATTTTGTTTGCGGGCTCGAAATCTGATGCGTCAATATGCATCGTAATTCTTATCCGCTAATGCTGAGGCTTAATGCTTATTGCTTTTCAGTTGGTGTGTTTATCTGTCAGAACTCAGATGTGAATCTATCGATTATTAATTCAAAACTTCAAAAAATGTAAAATAATTTTGAAGTGAAACTTCTTTAGGCGCGTTGAGAGTAAAATTTCAAGTCGCGTTATGGCAATACCGTCACGCCATGGAGTAAGGCGATGATTTTGGTATCTTTGAATCGTGTTTTGAAGTTTTACTTCTGACACGTGTGCTCAGCACACACGCTCTTTTTTTGTAAATACCTATGTGACGTGCCGCTCTATTTTTCTTCTTCTAACCTAACCCGGCTAACCCGGTATCTTAGACCAGAGGCGGCTCGTGACAAAATTTTATGGGTGTTCACTTGAAATAAAACACTGAAAATACATGGTGTAAAGCAGTACATTTATCAAAAAAATTACTTATATACCTACATACGTCTTTCTTTTTGGTGTGCAAAAATATCTATAACTTAAAGCGACAAGACATTCGTAAATATCTGTTGTTGCTTTCATCACAACCACACAACCACGGTTTTTTTTACATATTGTTCAGATTTAAACACACGCGTATATGTTTTCGTTTTTGTCGTACATTTTTGCGTAAGATCAAGTTCAGGCCGTGGCGGTCCCTTAGCTTTACATTCAAGCCGAATTTGTAACGTTTTATCACACTTTTTAATGAACGCCACATTATAATTATTGTTCATTTTAACACTCACAAGTAATACTGATAAGTACAGGCTATTTCAACACGTATTTTATAATTTTAATTAGAAAATTGCATGAATCGCGCGCGTGCATTGAAGTTGACTCGAGAGTCGAGTGTTTTGGCGCAGTTTCATTAGTCGTTAACTCGTTCGGTATACAGCATACGGGGAGTCCCCGCAGGCGAGATAACAACCAATGAAAACAAGTTCCCCGCATGCTTAATACCGACCGTGATATCGACCAATGAAATTCATCGGTCAATATACAGCTTGGAAAATGGAGGTTGTAACTACACCCCGCATGCGGGCCCTATCGACTAATGAAAACGGTTCCCCGAATGCTGGCCCTGTGGCATGCGTTCCAGAAATCTCTCGCACCCCGCATGCGGGCCCTATCGACTAATGAAACTGCGCCATAAGTTTATATTATAGACGTAGCAACTGGCAACGTCGCAATCGCTGTCCTGCCGGGCGGTAAAAACGAACCGGCAACGTTTGCGGGTGCGGCGCACCGAATTTTGCTACTTTTTCATAGAAAATCTTTTGTTTCACGCGCAGGGCTCTGGCAAAACCCTCTCTTTCACTCCTATTGGATTTTGTATTAGGAAATGTACTAAATCTTTTTTCATTGGAGCGCAATCGTGAGCGCACTGCTTCGCGCGTTACATAATACAGTAGGTATTATACAGGTGTATGGGATGATGGAATGATGGATATATTCATTGGTATTAACAGTAGTTTTAAAGATTACGATTGATTTTAAATAGTAATAATTAATGTTAATAATTAAATTAAGGAGTATGATTTTATTATAATTATTTATGGGAGTTCACTGCACCAGCGCTCCTTAGGGCGAGCCGCCTCTGTCTTAGACTGTTAGACAGCTGAATCCTATTCAAAACAGTTGAACATCCAAGATAAATTTGTACAAAATGTGTACATTTTGCATAATGTACAAGACATAAAGGACGTAGATTCATCGTTGCTCTCTTTTCCTCTAAATTATACGATCCATAAAAGCTAGCAACACATCTGCATCTTATTGACTTGTTAATGCGTTTGGATGGGGTGTGACGCTCACCTTGCTTACGCTATCAAGTCTATTCTTTCCGCCCTATCAAGCATAAGGGTGCATTTCCACTAGAGATGTGCGAGGATGTGATAAAGAACCAATAGTATTGCTTCCACCAGAGCTGTGCTGACAGATCATAAAGGTAAATAAAGCGACAGGATTATGGTCCTTTAAAAACACATCCTCGCTC
Source organism: Colias eurytheme (assembly GCF_061535395.1). Taxonomy (NCBI): domain Eukaryota; kingdom Metazoa; phylum Arthropoda; class Insecta; order Lepidoptera; family Pieridae; genus Colias; species Colias eurytheme. The sequence continues at coordinate 654,590 of NC_142999.1, read as the reverse complement.
ATCTCTGTTGGAAAAGCAACATAAAATGCGTTGTTACAAGTCACTAGTTCCCCATTTATGAGCCTACGGGAGGTTTCATTGCGCGTAATGCCGGCTGTACACACTCGCCGAGACACACCGAGACAGGCCGAGAACGAGTATGTACATGGTGCATTCGTCTTGTCTCGCACTCTCGTGTCTCGCCTCGGCTGTCTCGGTCGCTGGTCGGTTTTTTGCGCCCGAGTCAAAGGGTCTCGTTGAGTCTCGCGAGGAAAACGAGAGCGAGCATGTACACACTCGTTCAGTTAGTTGCACGCTGACGTTATTTATGAACGCACGTGTTTCACTATGTGGTCTAATGAACGAGAATTACAGTTTTTGGAGTGCTATCAAACAGAACCTTTTTTATGGAACTTATTTTTTATGGATTTATTTTAAACTAGCTTTCCGCCCGCGGCTTCGCCCGCGTTTTCAAAGAAAAACCCGTTCCGGTAGGTTTCCGGGATAAAACTATCCTATGTCCTTTCTCGGGTATCAAAATATCTCTATACCAAATTTCATGCAAATTGGTTCAGTAGTTAAGGCGTGATCGAGTAACAGACAGACAGACAGAGTTACTTTCGCATTTATAATATTAGTATGGATTGGCGAGAAGGTTCTGCCACCAACTCAGCCAATTTTACTTCTGAAACAAAGAAGCGTTTCTATTGATTCCTTAAAAATACAATAAAATACATTAACTATTCAGGAAGTTTTTATATTTATTTCCCTGTTTCTACTGCGGTGCATAGTAATCATCCACCATCTTCTTTTTCTCCATGGTTTGAGAATTTTTTTTTATAGTAAATGTAAAAATTATAATAGCTCACGGCACAAAGACAAATAGCAGCAGCTATTTCTACGTCCATTCTCGTGTAAGTCTTCAGTTCAAATGTTAGAACGAGTGTGTACAGGCATGCTCTCGACGAGAGTCTTTTCGGCCGAGGCTCTCGACGAGAGGCTCTCGACGAGTGTGTACAGCCGCGGTTAAGGGGGCGCATAAAGCAAAGTAACCAATCTTCTATTAGATGATACGTGTAATATGCAAGACCAAATCTAAAAAATAAAATATATATCAAACTAGATGATATGTTCAACGATTCTGTTTAATCAAAAACATAAAATATTAAAATTTACCCGATAAAAAAAAATCACCAAGTTAGCTCTAATTTTCACACTTTTACGTTTTCTACTTGACATGGTAATACTTATTATGATTTTTTTTTCATAAACAATTATATTAAAACATTTGCAAGATATTTGTCAGAGCATTTTGTGTAATTACTTTTAGTTTTGGTTTTATCTGCGATAAACCACTTTTCGCGCTCTTTTTTTCTCGAGATAAACGTTTGATTTTGTCACGATAAAAGTGGTTTATCGCAGATAAAACCAAAACTAAAAGTAATTACACAAAATGCTCTGACAAATATCTTGCAAATGTTTTAATATAATTGTTTATGAAAAAAAAATCATAATAAGTATTACCATGTCAAGTAGAAAACGTAAAAGTGTGAAAATTAGAGCTAACTTGGTGATTTTTTTTTATCGAGTAAATTTTAATATTTTATGTTTTTGATTAAATAGAATCGTTGAACATATCATCTAGTTTGATATATATTTTATTTTTTAGATTTGGTCTTGCATATTACACGTATCATCTAATAGAAGATTGGTTATTTTGCTTTATGCGCCCCCTTAAGGTTTTATTGTTAACGCAGACGTGGCCAGTCATAACACAGTATTTACGATTTCTACTTGTGTGACAGTTTATATTTTTTATCGTTATGAAATGCTGGCTTGTCTACGAATCGGGGGGAATGATCTATGGTCTATTTTTCATTAAAATGGTTGCCGGTAAAAGGAAAGATCAGGATCTATGGTAGGTACTGGAAATTTTTGCTTATTAAAAATCTCAGAAGAAAGATTCCTACCTTTAACGTCGGAATTAATAAACGCCCTGAAAAAGTCCCACGAAGATTGCAGATGTTAATTAAAACTTGGAATTTTCTCAAAAAATGCCACATCGCGCAATGCAAAGAAAGGATTTGCGCCTCGTTAATTTGGTTCGGTCACGGCTTTAATCTCGTTAAAGTTTATTCGAAAACTCGGATATTTTCAGCTATGAAGTGTTGCATAACGAATAAATCTGTTTACCAATACTTTGCCTTTTGTTTTTACTAACAAAAATCTCAATAATCCAGATTTATTGTAATCCAATAAATATATTGAATGAAATGGTTCCACACTCACATGTACTGTAAATCAAAAAAACAATGGTGATGGATGGATACAGAATATTGCTTTAATAATTCAAACGTATACAGGTTACATTTTTTTAAATCGGTCCACAAAAATATTTTTCTTTTACCATAATTAAAAACTACGAGACAAAATAGTTAGTAGTTACCATTTTTAAACTAAATAAAACAATGCAATAGAGGAAACTTGAGAAAGCAAAAAAAGATCTAAACTAAATCTCAGCTACAAGCGTGTTAAAAATAAACACAATAAAAGAGGTAGTTTTCAGTAAACGCGATAATATAAAGGAGAAATGCGAAACAAAGCCGGAAAGCGTCGAGAGCCGGCACGTGAACGATGCAGGAGCATTGCATTTAATGGCCGCTGCGAATTGGAGTAGTTAAAAGGACCTGGCGTAATGGGTTTGTTACGTAAAGGGGAAGTAGACGTGTCATAAAAGAAGAGGGATTGATTGTAACTAGATATTATGTTAGTGTGAGCCCAGTACGAATAGATAATGTATTTTCTGAAGGAGTAAATGTGGGGCATCCAGAAGTTTGACTACAACCGCCAAACGTTTTAAAGTTAAAAAAAAATGCTTAAAATATTTTATTTAAATGACTAGATGGTTTTTCCACTAATGAATAGGTGTTTATGTGATACGACTTACATAGCAAAGAATCGGAAATCATAAAAACAGTTGGCATATTCAAGATTAAAACTACGCAGAAATCAGAAATGGCGTTGAGAAAACATGTACATATTTTGTTTTCTCGGTCGCGAACACTCGACCTGATTTTTCGAGATTTTCAAAGAAGGATGTGAAAATAATCAATGCTCACATATTGGATAAATTTAGAACACTCTTAAATTATTTGCGAAACTTAAAGTATTAGGGATAATGTGTAAGTGATAACAGCAAGGGACAAATGGGATTATGTCCAAATCAATCATACGACGGATTATACGGGTCGACAGTAAAAGTTTTCGGTTAGATTTAACATACGTTTTGTGTAAATATCATTAGGTTATCAATTTTATTTGAGAGGATACTTCATAGTTCTGTTTTAAATAAAATTGACGTAATTTATATCCTTTTATCGTAAAACTAGCTGTGCTCCGCGGTTTTACCCGCAGTGCTCCGGTCCTGTTGGTCTTAGCGTCTTGATATATAGCCTATAAGCCTTCCTCGATAAATGGGCTATCTAACACCGAAGAATTTTTCTAGACGGACCAGTAGTTCCTGAGATTAGCGCGTTCAAACAAACAGCTTTATAATATTAGTATAGATTTATCAATACTTTACGGCACTAACTCCACTTTTCGATTTCGTTTGACTCGTAAAGGGATAGTTTTATTGGCGTGTCCAACAAATTCAGCGCTGATAACCCGTCTGGGGCAATTTATCGAGCCAGGGATAATAAGATTTAGGAGATTAATGCGCGCCCACAGGGCATTGTCCTGTTTAATTGATGTGACTATTACATCTCCCTTTTTGGCCATTTTATTCATCGAAATTCGTAAAGGATAAAGGTATATTTTTGTTACAAAGCCCCTTTCTTTAAGAATATTAGTTAATTCGATTTAGGGCCGATTTTTCAATGCTTGGATAAAACTTATCCGGCCAATAAAGTATTACACGATAATATTAAAATGTCACGTAAACTGTCAAATACGGGCAATTAGAATACGTTTTTAAAATGGTAGTTTTATACATTATTCGACGAATAAGTTTTAACCGAGGATTGAAAAATCAGCCCTTATGGAGATTGCAATAGGAATATGTACTTATAAATATAGATTAGATTCTATGACATTGAAATACATCTTTATAATAAAGAAAAAATGGTGTACTTCTCATCTTGTGGACCTACCTACATCTACATTCTACAGTAACAAATGCTAAATACCACAATCTGTAAGGATTACCTTTCTATATCTATAGATGTGAGGTACCTTTGTCTTTACCTTTAATCTGTCTTGTCACATTAAGCCCAAACAAAATTTCCAACCCACCTTTTGTGACGACATTATCTTATCAATGTTCGCATAAAATTTATTTACCCAACAATAAAATTCAAATTTAACGATCGCATAATTTAAAGACCCGACATTCTCCGGTGCATTATCATGAAAACAGAGATGTAGCAATATAATATCATTATGAAATATGACCGCGGCTTATTCATTAGCCGCCCTCAACAATAACTAATGGCACTGAGCATAAATAGCTGGGGAAATATTTTCAGGAACATAACGGTGTCCCTTTAAGTGCCTGGAAAGTGTCTTGCTGGGTAATATATTATGCTAACGCAGCATTTTATTTTTGTTGAATATTCTTGAAGTTTTACCACATAGAACAAGGATCCGGTCTCAAGATGATTTATCTCACTTTTCGTTGAATATTTACTTACAACATTATAGAGATTTACTGTTGCATATTTTGAAGGGCTTTCTGTCGTCTTATTGTCTGTAGTGGTAACTAGACTAATTCCAGTAAAGTTAATGTCAAATGATCTTAAACAGATTAACCAGGCTACTTTAGACAGTTTTAATGTTGTACCAACCACGCTAAATAATAACGTTAACGTTGTTTATGATGGAAATTTCTCAGACGCGAAACTTGCGCCGTTACGTCTCAACTGCGAAACATTAAATGGTATCGTTTTGTTATCAAGTAACAAGTGAACTGTTTTTGCCGATAATTGCTTTGTCGAAGTTTGTTTGCCGTAATTAGTTGAGTGCGTTAAATGGAAGCTGATTTATAGGTTACGTGTTATTGTGTGGTGCTATGAATGTTCAAAATTAATTTGTAAGCTCAATGGAATGACGGGGGTTTCCTTGTTCTATAGTAAAGATGGTTGTGGTAATGATTGTGGTGTTCAGAACTGTTTTGTAGTAGCACATAAGTGACTATATATAACAATTTTAGAATGCCTCGTCAAATATAAATTGTCTACAGATTATTCGCATTACCTTGTTCCAATCGGTTAAGGAACTGATCGTAAGGAAACTGACCTGTTTAACAACCATAAAACGATGAGAATGTTTCCAAGTGGGTTAAGACGCATCTGCGTCTGTATGTATACATAATGCATCGGCATTATGTATACATCTGTTTCACTGATCGAATTTCTTTAGGGATAAGTAGGTGATCAGCCTTCTGCGTCCTGCCAGTCGGAGACATTTTTTTTGAACGAGGATGGATGGATTAAATCTGTATTCTTTACAGAGCATCCTCGGAGTCTCCACGCAATTTAAAACTACCACATATTCATTTCTGCGCTTTATCCACATTACCTCGGTTCCAATGCTACCATGGCATTAAATATGTCTTCTTTACAGAGCATCCTGGGCGAGTTCAACCGCGAGCAAGATGCCTTCATCAAGGGCCAAGAGAAGGGTGGCGGTGCGGCAGCCGCGCCGTGGATTGGTGCACCTAATGAGGCCTCGCTCAAGGAGGAGTGCCTGTCCCTGTCTACTGTAAGTTGGATAAATATAATCATTGAATTTACAATTTTTATACATAGATGGTGTTCCCTAGCAATTAAGACATTGAGATCCTCAAGGAAAGAGCATATTCGACGTGAGGTTGGCTAAGCAACTGTAATAATATTATAAGTAAAAAGTTGTAGATAGGTTACTTACACAACATTCGCTCTTCAAAAACACATGTCGGCACTTGATGATTGCAAGACTATTGTTTGTATCGTGCGTAACAACAATCAAAACTGTGTCCACAGCCGCACGACGAAGCGAACGCATGACCAGCGGCCGAAGCGACGTTGCCGCTCCGTTATTGCCTTTCTATTATTATTATTAGTCTTTTGTTTTAATATTTATTTAATTTCATAAATATTTCACGCAAGCATTATCTTTTTAGAACTTGCATAAAATAGACATACCGCATTTGTTTAAAAGTTTAATCAAACATAATGTCAAACGAAATTCCCTATTTGAAATAAAGTATTTTTTTCTGTTAGATTATTATTTTTTCTATTAAATATATGTTGTTGTTTACAATATGTATGTTTGTTGTACCCCAGGACCGGCGGAACTTCGTGCGCGCCCCACCGGCGGGCGTGGAGTTCGACTTCGACTACGACAAGATGTACCCGGTGGCCGTCGCCATCATGGCCGAGGATCCCAACCTCGAGAAGATGCGCTTCGACCTGGTGCCCAAAGTGTGAGTGGTTTTGGCAGCTCTGTATAGTTACTGGTTTTAACAGCTCTATATAGTTATGATGGTTTTTGTAGCTCTATATGACTACTGGTTTTAATGTATCTGTATATTATGTAGTTACATGTGACAGAATCAGGGTGTTATCAGCTCCATAAAGGTACCAAGTGCAAGTCAATTAGTCGGAGTTAAATACGATTTCTACTGTCAAAATCATTTTCTAAACTGGTTCAGAAGTAAAACAAAATTATAAATTATATCATCTTTCTTCTATATACATTTTATATGCTGTTGATAAATAACATTAAAACATAAATAATAATTGCAAAATAACAACATTCCAGTATCACAGAAGAGAACTTCTGGCGGAACTACTTCTACCGCGTGTCGCTCATCTGCCAGGCCAACGAGGCTGACGCTGTCGAGCGCCAGGCCAGCGCTGACGACTCGCAGGGTGAGTGAATGTGCACCTTGTGTGTATGGGAATAAGGTTCAGAATTGATTTGGTGGGACAGGTGATTTACAGGAACAGGACAGGACCTTATGTATAGGGGATAAGGTCGATAGTTGCTCGAATAAACGTAGCTGATGCTGTTGCAGTAGCCCTGATGATTTGCAGGGTGGGGACCTTATATGTATGGGAATAAGGTTCAGAATTGATCGGGCGATACAGGTGATTTCGTGGAGTTCGGTAGTAGTTAGGTTAGGTGTATAGGATGCACCTTATGCAATGGCGATAAGGTCGATATTAGCTCGAGCTGCGAGCGAGGCTGATGCTGTCTGATCTGTAAGGTGAGTGGCAATGTGCACCTTATGCATATAGGAATAAGTTCTATAATTCATCTAGAGAGACAGATGATAAGGTGGGCCTTATGTACGTGGTTATAAGGTCGATTGTTGCCTTGTTTGCCAGTCATTTGACATTGAAACAGACACCGTCGCGCGCGACGAAACTAATTCCAAGTAAGTATCGTATGTACAAGGAATAAGGTTCTAAATCTGACGAGAAAGTCGAATATACGAGTCATAGCATCGTTTGATTACAGACTACTTCATAAGTAAGTAGAATAATAATAAAGAGCCCCGGAGAGACTTTCGGCTAAAGAATTCTATAACATAAGAGAGTAAGTATTAAAGTCGTAATTCGCTTGGTCACACTTTCTATGGCAAATAGAAATTAAGAGACCAGTAATTTGACCATAAATCAATATTTTATAAATAGCCTCGTTATGAAAAAAAATCTATTGAACCTGTATAAATAAAAATTATATGAAAATATACGCAATATATTGTTCTTCAAATACTGAATATAGATTTTCAGACATACTGATCCATTTTAAAATCATTAAATGCTAGATCCGGTGCATTAGAGCTATTATTTTTAGTTTTTTGTGTTTACCTTTTTAATTTTGTTTATTTGTTTTATTCATTTGCCCATGTTTTGTTTATTTCACATTATTTAGATAGTAAAACCGCGAGCGAAGGTCTCATAGCTAGCGAAAAGTCATCGCAAGCATCGATAGATGACGTCAAAAAGAGGATTAAGTCGTTGAAAGTCGATAGAGATAATGATGATGGTAAGATTTTTTAATTTTGTTCAAAATATAAAAAAAAATCCGAAAAAATTTAAGTAATATCAAAAAATTTAACATTTGTTGATAATTATAATTATTGTTATTTGCTTCAGTTAATTGCAATTTTAATTATTTTATTTTTGTTTATATTGTCTTTTTATTTATGACAAGGAGTTATTATTTAAATATGAGTTATTTTGTCTTCTCATTTGTGTTGTTTCTGACGCTCTACTTCATTCATTGAATATACTTAGATCTAGAAAGTCGTACAATCCAATCAATCATAACCAACTTTGAGAAATGTGTGATTTTCATACGCTTTTATCGCATGCTATTTACATTTTCACTTGTAATAATTGCCACTAATCTATACATGGATAATTTTTTTACAAAAAATGACAAAAAATATTCATAAAAAAAATTTTTTCTTTACATTTTCGGAATGCAGCTTAAACGAGACACGGACAACATGGAGTATTTAAAAATCACTGTTATTTGTAACAACTAGGTAGCTTCACTATACTGTCCCTTCACTACGCTCATATAATATAATAATATTATTTAAGACGTAGTTTTTTATGTTCTGTGGCAGTTTTAGCATTAAAATGGATGGTATATGAAGCTCCCCATAACGTGAATTTGTAAAGCCAACTCTTTGCTATTACCGACGTTTCTCTCTTGTGAAAATGTTTTTTCCAATTGGTATAATAACGCTAAAACTATGTAATTTGTTTTTAAAGAGAATTATTATTGTATTTGTTGTTCAAATAATAAATATGATTTATGACTTGTTTTCGATTCAATAAAATGATTATATTTTACGTTACATAGATCTATCGCTACAGTATATTTGGCGTTATTATATTGAAATCTATCACTGTTGATCTCACATTATTTTTTGAGCGTTATTTACTATATATAAAATAATATATAATGGCTGTTCGCAAACCATTGTTCCGTTTACGAATCAAAAGATTATATATCACTGCAGCGTCATATCTTCATACTTGTTGTTATATAGTATTGTGTGTCGTTTATAAGATTGGTGTTAATAATATATGACAATATAGCTTCATGTCCTTAATATGAATGTATATAAATAGATTCATATAAATCCCGTCAGTAAATGTTTCAAATTTGAATAGCTTTGATCACAGATAAGGCTTGTCTATGAATCGTTCATACTACGTCACAAAAGTTGACTCTTAGCGAAATGTTGAATTTGGAGTAGTTTTTATTTGTCTCTATTGAGGTCAAGTCACAATGTCTATTTCAAATAATCTCGATGGATATTATATAAACTGAATGTTATATATGTGTATAAGTATATGAGTATAGATTCACGTCACTTCTTAGTGTTTTAATGTAACTGTCTCGTGGTTTGAACATTGCTACCTTTTACGTTTATTTTGAACTCGCTTCTCGTCAATATTACAGCTTGATTTTATCCCGCATTTGTATTATTTAACACGCTTTCATATTTCTCAAAGTTGGTTTCGATCTATAACCGAATGAACGCGTAGCAATGTTGAAACTTTTACATTACGTGTTGTCAGATTTATATATTTAATGTTTCTAATGAATATTGCAAGCGAAAACGCAGTTGAGGTTTTATGATCACCACACACTGAACTAGAGAACAAGGTTTGATGTGGTTTTTGCGTTGTGACGTGGCAATATAGGACTTTAAACTAATTAAAGTCTAGAGAATTTGTTACAATAATGTTTGTATAGAGGAAAGGGGGGGGGAGGCTAATTGCTTGAATATGGGTATGCCAGTAAAAGATGGACAGTATTATTTTCTATAATTCTTAATGAAACATTCCAGGGTTACTAAATAAAAGAGAAATTGAAGATTTTTCATGCCCATTTTGCCACGTTAAAACGTACGAACCGCACACAAATATTTGTCTCGTCTCTTTGAAATATCTGATATAGCCGCGACATATCACTTATGGGTGACAGTCAATTAAATATTATTCACACTTACTGCCGTTCTTAGGTTTTAACCGCTGACAACACATTCCCTTCGGCTCCGTAATGCTCGATACACACGTAACTAACTTGACACATGCATGAAACATCATGCTTATCGTGGAGTGTCCCTTAAACACATAACCGAAAGAGTAGAATAAATTCGATTGCTCTGAAAGAGCGACAGAGGCAGAGACGCGGGTTTGAATTCCGCCTCAGGATCGAATTTTTCAATTATTTAAAAATGTATATCATGCGAACCAGCTCAAATAACAAACTTGCGAGAACCAGAAAGTTTGCGCAAGTCATCGGTCATGCAAGCTTGTCAAGCATAATGTCGCGTGTGTACCGACACTTATTCGAGCCACGTACTTAATCCAATGTTTATAATGTTGCGTAGAATTAGCTGATGGTCAAGGCATCGACAGGTGATATCGTACAGGCCTAGTTACCTTCTAGTAGATATTTTCCGTCGCTAATCTCTATAAAAATCCCTTTCTCACTTGCTGACAATATTACGTGATTTATATCTTTTTGTTAACACCGCTCTCGTAAATTTTCGACGTCCCCTATCAGTATTATAATTAACTTTAGTTTAATATTATTGTTTATTGTCTTTTTGTACTGTTTTCATGTAAAACCTAGCGTCAGTATAGATGTTACTTCTAATGTCAATACTTGAAAAATGTTTAGTGAAATTATAATATTATAGTTATTAACGGCATTTATAGTTAGTTATTATGAATTGAAATAATTATATTATTCTAAAATAATTGGTGTTGTCATTTTATACACAACCTTTAAGTTAGATACAATTCTAATAAATTAGATTTAACAAACGACGACGTCGAAGAAGACAAAATAGCTCATAAAAGGTATATTGATGTTTATTTCAACTTTAAATCATTTGAGTAGCCAATTTTTTCAAATTCCTCAATTGTTTCTATCTACTTATAAATTTCTTATAAATCTAGATGGATTGATGGAATAATATTTATTGCTAGAATAGTGCAGTCACATTGCCATTATTGAGGCATTTTTTATTATAATAAAAATATCTATAAGTTGGCAAAATTTAATGAAAATGATTCAGTACTTCACTCGATAATCACGATTATTTGAATCAAAATTTTATTAGTATGAAAAGTGTATTCTTAATAAAAATGGTATTTAATATTACAAAAAATTGGCTACTCATTGAAACTCCGTAGAAACACACAAACAAATTAACAAACACGTAAACATTGCAGAACAATGGGAAAAGGAGCTAGAAGCAGAGCTGAAGGAGTACGAAGTTGTCGCCGACAAGACGGGGGATGATAAGTGGGAGAGGGAGTGTGAGGATCTGCTGGGGGAGGTCGATCTTAAGTAGAGATCCTAGTAAATAGTTCGATTCGCAGTCGTAGTACTGTGGGGTACGGTTGAAATTCGGAAAAAATATGTCTACGGCTATTTCATTCATTCAATCTAAAGTAGACTGTTGTTTTTTGTGAATTTTGGTCGTAATGCTGTGGCATAAGGTTGAAATTCGAAAAACACTTGTATGGATATTCATTCGTTAAGATCATTCATTCGATCAAAAGTAGATCTTGTTGTGTTTCGTGAATTTCTGTCGTGATGCTATGGGATACGGTTGAAATTCGATAAACACAATTCTATTGCTATTTCTTTTCAGTAGATCCTGTTGTGTTTTGTGAATTTCGGTCGTAATGCTATGGTTGAAATTCTATAAAATTGCTATTTCATTCGTTTTTATTTTCGATTATGGGGTAATAGGATAAAGTTTCAATTCGAAAAAGATCAGATTGGTGTAATTGTGTAAAATGACAAAAAAGTCAACTAAAAAATTTTAGGAAACAATATTTCTTTCAATCAAGTATCATAGCTCAAGTATTCATAAAAATTAACATTTATTCAAAGAAATAATTCACAGCTGTTCTTGAGAAAATGTCCTGAAAGATGTGTTAAAATTAAAATAAAAGGGAATCTGAACAACATTCCATTTCTAAGCGAAAAAATAACTGTCAGTAATTTTTTTTAAATAATAATTTATTTCCTTAACTTAAGATCTGTTGCTTAATTTTTACTGTGCAAGGACAAACGAATAAACTAGAGCATTTGTAATATAAGAAGTTCAATATACCTTACTGTAATTCATGTCTATTATACTTCAATTACTTAAGTATACAAAAAAAAAATAACTTTCTATATTAAATCTATCTGTAACTGTAATAATACACTCGCAAAAAAAACTGGTGAATAAATTTTTAAAATGTAATAAGTGTTATTAGAATTATTAAATATCAAAAAATATTTTTCACAAAATAAATGACACTTCAGTTTTTTATTATTCGTTAAATTTTCCTTTACATATTATAATTAAAAAAAAACTGTTAACTAGGTCATCTTATGAGATAGATCGATATAGAGGTAGAATAATCTATAATAGGTAATCTTATATATAAAAATGAATCGCAAAATGTGTTGGTAAGCGCATAACTCGAGAACAGCTGAACCGATTTCGATAATTCTTTTTTTATTATATTCCTTGAAGTACGAGGATGGTTTTTATGTAGAGAAAACGTAAATATGTACCACGGGCGAAGCCGGGGCGGACCGCTAGTTATTAATAAATACTAAATAGGATTAGATTGCTCAGCTGTCAAAAAATATAATATCTTGCTTGGTTTTAAGGTTTTAAAAATATAGGCTAACTTCCTTCACATGTTACTTATTAAGATAAATTTATGCATAATAATTGTAATTAAATTGCCTATTTTTTGTTTTCAAACTTTTCTACTACCTAGCTAATATTTAATTTTATTATTATGAAAATATAGAAATTCGAGGCCTGGGAAAGAAATGCAAATGTTACTTGTGTAACATTGATACAAATCAACACTATATAGATATCTTCTTATATATAAAAATGAATCGCAAAATGTGTTGGTAAGCGCATAACTCGAGAACGGCTGAACCGATTTCGATAATTCTTTTTTTATTATATTCCTTGAAGTACGGGGATGGTTTTTATGTAGAGAAAAACGTAAATATGTACCACGGGCGAAGCCGGGGCGGACCGCTAGTTAAATAATAAAAAGAAAAAACATATAGTAAAACCTAAACATCGATCTAAATTCAAACTAATTAATTGAAGTCGCTGAACATTACAAAAAAATAAATATTATAATTTTAATAAGTTATGTTATAAATAACGGATATTATTTTATGTTGTATATAGATTTTAGCATTTTAAATTATTTCTTCGTATTTAATTCTATTAATTATTGAGGTTATTGTAAATTATATATGTGTTTGTAAACATTCCTATGAATAAAGTGTTCGTTGTATATTTTGTTTTTTATTTATTAAAAAATACCTTAGGAATCCTAACAAATATTATGAATATGTTAGTAACTCTTTCTGTATGTATGTCACTAGTTCACGCCGCATCCACTGAATCGATTTAGATGAAATTAGGATACTTTGATACTCGAGAAAGGACATAAGATATCTTCTTATATATAAAAATGAATCGCAAAATGTGTTGGTAAGCGCATAACTCGAGAACGGCTGGACCGATTTCGATAATTCTTTTTTTATTATATTCCTTGAAGTACGAAGATGGTTCTTATGTAGAGAAAACGTAAACATGTACCACGGGCGAAGCCGGGGCGGACCGCTAGTTTTAAATAAAATAAATAAATAATTCCTTTATTTAACAAGACAGGATTATTACAATATGGTGTATTTCACAATATTAATTAATTTAACAATTTGATATTAATACTAGCGGTCCGCCCCGGCTTCGCCCGTGGTACATATGAAAAATAGATGTTGGCCGATTCTCAGACTTACCCGATATGCACAGAAAATTTCATGAGAATCGGTCCACCCGTTTCGGAGGAGTATGCAGACTAACATTGTGACACGAGAATTTTATATATAAGATATTCATAAGGTGATTTTACCAATAAAACGAAGCCATACTTTTAATAACTTAAAGATTAAAAGAAACAAGAGATAGATGTTTCGTTTATGATCTAGCTGCTCGCGCCGGCTACGCCTGTGTAGTAATGTAAACCTAAGTAAGTCCATTTACCTGATAATAACGAGTACAATTCAGACCTATATTACACCACCAAGATCAAATACACCGCTAAGGACGTATATCGTAATTATAATACATATAGGTATCCAACAAAAAAAGATAGGATAGCTTATATCTCAACCTAGTATAGTATGAAATTATGTAAATAAATCATTAATTTGTAAATTGTAATACATAATTTGTAATGTAATGATCTATGTCTCAACCATAGTCTCATCTTTTCAAGTGGAATATAATGCTGCACACTGAATTTTTTTATTAAAATCTGTTCAGTAGTGAGTTCATAGATTTTTGGATATTTAAGTCGGCTCAGAAGCAGCTCTAGAATTGGGACTGATTGCATTTTAAATGGTTTTTGAAGTGAAACTTCTTTATCGGGGTTGGAAAAAAATTTAGTGTAACATTTTTTCGTTACGCGTGACATTTTTCCGTTAGGCGCCATCTGTTCTAATCCCTACCAGTATTTCTGTAAAGTTGCATATGTAGTAAATTATTTTTTGAAAAATAAGTCTTATTTGTGGACCCTTTTGAATCGCAATAGGTACATATTATAATTGTCACTGCGTAGACTATCAATCAATATATCACTACTAGTCTACTTACTAGCTTTTCGCCCGCGTTTTCAAAGAAAAACCCGCATAGTTCCTGTTCCCGTAGAATATCCGGGATAAAACCAATCCTATGTGTTTATCCAAGTTACCTAGTGTGCTAAATTGCGAAAGTATAAGTGTTTGGGTGAAAGAGTAACAAACACACATCCATCCTCAAACTGTCGCATTATAATATTATTATTAGTAGGATAGGATAGTGGATTCTAGAATTTACAAATAAAACACCATTGCTGTTGTAAAACTTTAATAATTTCCAAACACGCAATAAATTAAGCACGCAATAATAGTAAAATCTGACACCCCAATTTAATTACTATAAAACAATATAAATTATAAAGCTGAAGAGCTATTAGCTTGAGCGCGCTGTTCTCAGGAACCACGGCCACGACGCATCGGGTCGATTTTAAATTTTATATGGGGGACGGCGCGTACGCAGTCCCCACTACCAAAAATTACGCGTCCGAGTTATCCACATTAGGGATAATCGCAGAGGTCAACCCCGCCGCAGTGCAATGGCGGGGCCTCGCTCTGGGGGAACCGCCTTCCTGATCACGGTGTCCCCTACGCCAGGTAAGTATGCATTCGGCAGCGCTCCATGGGGTCGTCATTCTTTGGGAAAAAATTTCTATAGCGGGATTTAAATATAGTTAAAAGTAACTAGGGACATCTCGGGACATTCTGTAATAACTAATCGTACGTGTAAAATTTTGTATCTGTTATAATTTAATGACCAATGCATAGATGGCGCTTTATTAAAACAAAAGAAATATTCCAGTAGATTAGAATAATAATAAATGAGTCAAATCATATAAAATTCTAAATTTAAACTTAAATTATTTAACTATTATTTGTATACGTAGTATATTATTATTAGTCTGTGCTATTATAGTTCATTTGTGGGAAGTTTTTTATTTTACATGTTGTTTTTTAGTAATAGAACATGTTAATTCAAATTCAAATCGCTTTATTTGTCGTGTTTTATTATTAATTATTGTTGTGTGTTATAACTTATCACAGACTAATAATAATATACTACGTATACAACTTATATCATATTATATTATGTGGTCATTTTGAATTTTATGACGTTTTTATATATTTAAAGGCATGCATGACTGTTAGGTATATTCTTTTATACAAATAATATATATATACTAATACAGGCTTAGATCATTAAGTTCTAAGAATACAGGTCTTATACAATAAATATATTGGTCCATGACAATAGGTACAATTATATCACTTCGTAGGTGCGTAACGGATGCTAAAATAAGAGACCGTAAACGATTAAAATAATTTAATCTTAATATAGGTACCTATCTCCAATACTATACCATATAATGTAATATGTACAGTTATAACTTACAAATAAAATTATCACTGCTAATGTTTCAACTTTCAAGGAAAATATGTAACTTTTCAATATATGTATAACTGTTTTCCGTTAAAAATCATCAGATTTTTTCCATTTTAACAGTCGTAATCTGTGAACTATCTATAGAGTTATCATTACTAACATTGCATAAGACCTCATTAGTATTTACACTCCCAAATTCAGCTAGTTCAGCTTCAGCGAATATTTTAGCCATTTTAACCTTTATCATACACTGAGTTTTAAGGGAAAGCCTTCTAAATGTTCCCGCGTAACTCGTGAACAAATGATCTACTGGATCTAATAATTTCTGGCGTTTCGGCTCAAATTCTTCATCTGTTACGGACAATGATCTGCGGCTTCCGTGCGACTCGTACTGTATCGCTGGGCTAACTGTCCATGGCTCGGATTCTATGTTTTCGCGTAAATCTTTCTCATCGCTCGGAGTTGGAGATTGTCGCGGAGGTGATGGAGATGATGTCACCGAAGTCTGCGCTTTCTTGTATTTAGAATGCTTTTTGTGTATCATATATTCGTCTAGGAACTTTAAGTTTTCGCTCCAACACCAGCTGTGGTACGATTTGTTGGATGGTGCGACTCCAGATTGAAATCTTTTATATTTTGTGTAACCGTCCTTTAGGCCTTTCCATTTATTTTTTAAAATATCGCCTGCAAAAATAAAAACAAAAATAAAAAATTGGATTTAATCATTATAAATATAAATTAATAAAAGAATAAAAATGAATAGCTATATCTTATATATAAAATTCTCGTGTCACAATGTTAGTCTGCATACTCCTCCGAAACGGGTGGACCGATTCTCATGAAATTTTCTGTGCATATCGGGTAAGTCTGAGAATCGGCCAACATCTATTTTTCATAAGTACCACGGGCGAAGCCGGGGCGGACCGCTAGTTACCTATAAATTTTCTTAGTAATGCCATAGACTAATGGTAATGCGACATTGAGATAATATTTATTTATAAATAACTTCTATCGATAATACAAGGTGGCGCTGAGCTTAAAACGAATCATGACACACTTGACCTAATGATATTGTAAGGCACGCTATATAGCATTATAATAAGCTGCCGTTCTTTCTACAAATAACAAGAAAGTTGTTCAACTTACTCGACTCGTTCATTTCCTTGCTAATGAGTTCCCATGCTAGTGTTTTTTTCTCGATACTGTTATAGTATATGTGTCGTCTATTGTACAGTATGGGGTAGCCTTTTACGCATTCTATGAAGTTTTCAATGTTCACCGTGGTCATGGTGATAATAATCGATAAATGAGGTTATGTAGAGCGCTTCGTGTCGTGTTCGCGCCTGCACGGCGTGTCGGCGTGGCGTGGCACTGAGCGATGACGGGGGACGCGTCGCTCGGACGCGGCACGCGGGTCTCTCGCTCTCGCTAGACGCTTCGCATCGCCGCGCTCGGCGTTCGTCGCCATTTTGTGAACGCGAACGCTGAGCTCCGCTTTCAATTATTTATTATGTCATGTAGGTATATTGTTTTTTCTCTGTCGCATTTTATGGACTGTTATTGCAGTTAACTCAATATAAAAATAATGAGCTTGTTTAATACAATGGTCTAATTAGCTAAATATACCTACATAATAATATGCGCATGTATGAGTTTTTCCTTTTTTCATAGTTGTGGGAATATCGGTATAAAAAATAGCCCAAGTTACTGCTTATAACAACAGCTATCTACCAGTAAAAGTTCCGTCAAAATCGGTCAAGCCGTTCTTGAGATTAGCCGGAACAACAGACAGACAAAAATTTTATAAATTACTACATTTTGGTAATATATGTAAATTATAAAGTTGTATACATCCATTTCATTTAGTAAAAATCAGTTATTTCAATATAATAAACAGACACTATTATTACAGCAAATTATTGTATACCTAATATTATTTGCATAATTAAATGTTTAGCTATTACTAATACTACTATTGTATACGTAGTATATTATTACTAGTCTGTGCTACTATCTATGTTACCTATATAAATAAATGTATTAGGTACACAAAAAAACAATGCAAAGAATATTAAATCCATTAAATCTAAGAAGTACTCTGTGAGTCTGTGGCATGCGGCGATGGGCGAACAGCGAAGCGGAAAAATATAACACGGTCGGCAACTACATGACGTCAACAGTATTGGTCAAAATGGCGCGGTTACGGCGACGCGAAGCGAGAGCGAGATAGGCCTATATAAGCAGTCGCTAGTGGGAACTGTGAGGCGATATACGCCTCCACGCAGATGCGAACGCGAAACGAACGCTAATTTAACCTAAATTTATCATATCGATTACAAGTTTTTCATTTCAGACATGAATACAATTGATATAGAAAGGCTCATCGAGATCGTGAAACGGTATCCCATGTTATATGACACGCGACACGAACAGTACAATAATTTTACCTTGAAGACTCAAACGTGGAAACAAATTGCCAAAGAACTAAATGACGGCAGTAAGTTACTTACTTTTTTATTCATACATTTTGGCTATACTTTAGTACCTACATATTAACTGCAAGGTATTCTTACCACCTATGTGAAGTATAATTTTAAATCATGTCTAACAAAGTTACGATTTTAGCGAGTATCGACTAGAAATAGGTCGCTTAGAAAGATATGTGTATTCGATCGCAGCGCCATCTTGTTGATTTCGATGGTTTTACAATAAATATTTAAGTAAGGCTCAGCAACATTTTTACCAGGTGCGGGCGCGAAAGAATATAGATTTATAGCACAAAAAAACTGTGCAGTATAATATTTAAACGTTACTTTAGTTTCAGGTGAAGTTTTAAGAATAAAATGGAAAGGCCTTAAAGATGGATACAGAAAATATAAAAGGTTCAAATGTGGAGTTGCACCGAATAATAAATCGTGGCACAGCTGGTGTTGGAGCGAAAACTTGAAGTTCCTCGATAATTATGAAATAAGGAAGATTATTCCTAAAAAGGGCGCGAAGGACAAATGCAAACAAACACCGAAAGAAAATAAGGTTCCTGCTGATGAAGAGTTTGTTGATAAAAATGAATTAGATGCCATAGACTACTTATTCACCAGCTACGCGTATACATTTAAAACGTTTTCATTGAGAAGTCAGTGTATGATAAAGTTGCAAATGGCTCAGGTATTTTCTGAAGCGGAATTAGCCGAGATCGAAAGTACAACAGAGGCTAGAGATACTGCAGAAAAGGATACCGAGATCGAAAGTACAACAGAGGTTATAGATACTGCAGAAAAGGACAATGACAATGATTTTAAAATAGAGGAAGATCCAATTATTATTAAACGTGTAAAAATGGAGAACGATGACGATCCTCTAGAAAGTAACGCAATATTATAAAAATAGGAATACCTATGTATACCGACTGTGTACCTACTGTGTAAATAAAAATTTTCATCTGTGATTAGGTCTATCTGTGTTATTTTAATATTATCATACCTATTACGTATTTGAGTAACTATGCTAGTTCTTGAATAAAAAATGCCATCTCCTTTATTGAAATCTACTTGTAATAGCTAATATGTACGAATTTTAATATAAATGGACAGTTAAAAATTACATGGGAAATATTCAAGGGGTTGCTGAAACCCAGTATTGAGTAAATCGTAAATTTTGTAAATTAGCTGCTTCTTTAGTTATTAAATTTTGTTTTTTCTTTGTTACTGATTTATGTGTGGTGGTCGTGTTAATGACAATAAATTCTTCTTTCTCTCTTTCTATGTTGTATTTTATTTGACAATACCTTTATACATTTTGATTTTGAACATGCAAGTTGTTTTACTTATTTTTGTATTATAGTTGAAAAAAAAACGAATAGGTAGTTAAAGATTAGATTTAAAATGAGTAATTGCGTAAAATACTTGTTCTAACTTATTATTAATTAAAATATGTATTAAGTATTAATAAAATCAGAAATTACTAATATAATAATTGATAAAGCGCCACCTGTGAACAATCACTGGAACTAAGATCTTACCAAAGTTTCTAGTTAAGTTTTTAAAAGTAGGATGTCGCAAATGAATTAATGAGAAATGAGAAAGGGAGCCTCCTCTTAAATGGTGTAGTATTACAATAAAATAATACTTGTATACGTAGTATATTATTATTAGTCTGTGATAATACATAGTTTAATAAACACATCTTGCAGCCTAAATTAGCGTTTTATACGTTTTAACCTGGTATTATGTACCTAGTAATTTTTAATCACTACATTCCACACAAATCACAATGTTATGCCTATATTATGACAACCGCCATAGGCTGCTTTCTTGTACGAGTAGACATATAACTGACTACCTACATTTTAATTACCAAAAGACAATTGAATGTTTTTAGTGGGAAAGTTTCACATCAATTACTGTCAAATAGATATTAATTGTCATGTCTTTAAAGATGTTGGAACAGTGCGAAACTGAACTGAAAGTTCGGTATTTTTATTCGAAACATTTTTTACTAACAAATGGATCTGCGGTATCCGAATTCTATGCTAAATAAATAAATTTTATGATAAAATGCTGCTCAATATAAATAAATCTTCAAACAATGAAAATAAATGCAGGACATTGATACTAAAGTCTCAAACAAATAATAGTGTCTCTAATCTAAAGTTAGATCATCTAAGCTCTATCTAATACAATGAAGCTTCTCATTTTGTATTAAAGAGAAAATTCCATGTTGTTCACATTGTATTGGAAATGGGTTATATTCTTTTTTACATTGAAAAATACAAAATAAAAGGACCAGTGTATCACGTTAAATGCTTTATTTTCTCATATAAATATGTACATATACATATATACATCACATTTTCTTGAGATTTACAAATAGAAAATACAACCTGTGGGCTGTGATACAACTTTAAATCTACATTACTTTTACAATGTACATTTTGGCACTTTATTAATTTCAGTTATACCTATATATTATAGAGTCTATAAAAATATAATTTTCATTTTATACAATGTACACTTAATGCAAAATTTAGTTAGGCGTCCATAAATTACGTGAGGTGTTTATTTTTTATTTTTATGAATCTAAAGCATGTACTAAGTACCTACTTTGATTTAATGGCCAAAAGGGTACAATTTGTTTTGTCAATCAGAAAAAAAAGTTGCGTGATATTTGTCGAGACCCCCTATACCCAACGTAAGGTTAGACGAGATTTCACGTACCTAATTTATGGACGCCCCCTTAGTACAATCGGTACCTAATTGCTCAAATAAATTTAAAGGTTATAATAAATTTAAAGATTTAACACGCGGCTTATTAAAAAAACGCTTTTAATTATTAATTATAATGTTACACACACTGAATATACTTAAAATTATAACTTCTACATAAAATTTTAAATTATACAAGCATATAATACTTACATATATGTATATTACATAGGTACCTATCTAATTATAGTAGGTATAATTTTAACTATAAACTATTCATCACCAAAATTATCACTGTTTATCCTTCAATATTAAATTCGACAGTTTGTGCAACTTCTTACCTATCTAGTATCTACGTACACTTATTTTAAACTCGATCACTTACAAACAATTGATCTATAAAAAGTCTATAGCCTCAGCTAAGCGTAATTAACAGATCATTCCTTGTCCACATCTTCCAAACTATCTGGCAGCGTTGTTCCCTTTGTCTCAGGCAAGAATATACACATGAGACTCGCCGCTATAGGTGTAAGTCCAAAAATGGCCGTCGGTAACCATGGCAACGCCGCCGAAGAATTCGAAATAAACGGCGCAATCATGGAACCGATGCGCATGCACATAGAACAAGCGCCCATTGACATGTTTCTGACCACTGTGGGGTATAGTTCTGACGTATAGATGTATATAGAGGCGGCTACAATGGCTACACAGCTGACTCCCAAAGTTCCGAGGGTCAGGGATATGGTGTACGTGTTCGGGAGGACCCCGAGGAGCAGCACGCAGAGACCTCCAAGGGTGAAGGCGATTGCGATGGTCAGCTTCCTCCCGAAGTACTTTATGAAACAGATCGCCAGCAGGTTTGATGGGATCTGGAATGGAAAATCATTATTGCTTTGACAAGCTTTTTAATAAAATACAACATATTCGTCGTAACACAAGCATTTAAGGCGTTACCCGGCAATTTCGACTATGTTCAACCTCTATAAAGTCTGGTACAACATAAAGCACAATACCGAAAAAAATATATAAAATAGGATGGTCTTTGATCTTTAATTGCTCGCGAGGACTTTTTTCCAAAGTTAATAGATTTCTAGAAAAAAAATGTGCCGTGGTCATCGATTTTTCCGCAAATACTCTATAAACTTCGTAACCTGCTGACTTAGAGCTCTGAAAATTTTATGTTTAATAAATTATCAGTTACACAACAGTCCCTGACGAGGATTTTTTGTTTCACTGATTGGTATCTTTTGAAATACAAAATGCGAGGAAAAAAGAAGGTGCAGCGGGAGAGGTTTGAGATCCGTCAAGTATGGTCAAGGTTATTAGCGCATGTATAAGCCTTAACCAAAATTTTATTTGAGAGCGATGCATGTAGAAAAATGTTTCTCGAAATAATTAAAAACAAATCTACGTTTTCCTATACTATTACTATTACCATACTAGTTATTATACTGTGCTATTACTAAAAGTTTGTGAGATGGATGTATGTGTATTGTGTATGTGTGTTTGTTACTCTTTCACGCAAATACTACTGAACTGATTACAATGAAATGTAGCATACATATAGAGGGTAACTTGGATTAACACATTGGATAGGTTTTATCCCGGAAATCCCACGGGAACGGGAACTATGCGAGTTTTTCTTTGAAAACGGGCGAAGCCGCGGGCTGAAATCTAGTCGTAATTATTAGCAATAAGCATTCAAACAATAAAACATTCATGCGGCTATAGCCGCTATATATATAATATATATAGCTTTTATATGTTCCTATTTCATACATCCAAGCAAGTTTTTTGCATCAAAACAAATTACATAAGAGTAGAGATCGTGCGGTAACACAAAAGAACATAATTATTATTGGCTGTACCCTAAGGCGATATTTAAATGATTCGATATAAATGTTTTCCTCATGTAAAACAAAACAAATTTAATAATAACAATCAGGGTTTCCCATCACAATAATACTTATTTATCTACTATGGTTGTGGTATGGTGGTACAAAAAATACAAAAAATCTGATACGAATAACCTCCATACTTTTTGCGGAAGTTAATTAAAAAAATTTGTTTATCAAAACTCAAAAGGCCACATTGTTTTTGTTTTTGTATTGAACTTTTATATATCTACCAACGAAACAAATAAGCCCTGAACTAAAGCTTGACATGGTAATTTTTTTCTAGAATGAAAAAAAAACGTAAAATAAAAGCGATACGTTACGATAGTTACGTTTTATGGAGAAGGCTTTTGTGTAGTTAGAGCGTATAGTAATTATGTAGGACTTTATTATTATATCAGTGCAAGACAGGTTTCTTACGAATAAACTACTGATTTCCATGAAATCTGACACGCTCAACTGAAGCTCCTCCATAAAAACAATTATTATACCTCCTATAATTAAACTATACATGATAGGTACCCTATACCACTATACTATACTATAGTGTAATATGGGTGTGAACAAGCTTTCCGAACGCGGCTTCACCCGCGTTTTCAAAGAAAACTCGCATAGTTCCCGTTCCCGCGGGATTTCCGGGTTAAAACTTATCCTATGTGTAAAGTTACCCTCTATATGTGTGCTAAATTTCATTATAATCGGTTCAGTAGTATTTGCGTGAAAGAGTAACAAACACATACACATCCTGACAAACTTTCGCGTTTATAATATTAGTAGGAAGTATAGGATATGTTGACAACACGGTATACCTGTATAGCCCCCGCAGCAGCGACCGTCACGAACGGATCGGGGCTGGTCTGGCTGATGTACTGGTTGATGCCGTAGAAGGTCAGCCCCACGATGGTCCACATGAAGCAGCAGCAGACCGTCTTCACCCGGAGACACGGACGTATCAGGTCGGTGTAGTTCGCGCGAGTGGTTTGAGATTTTTCGCGGATTTCTTTCGATATTTGTTTTAAGGTGTCGTCTATTTTGGTGGTGGGAAGCCCGTTGCTGGAAGGGTTAAAGGTTGTTGAGAATTGCGAACCGTTTTTAATATTCTTTTTTAAACTTCTCTATATTTATTAATACAGTATAGACTTTCGGTGCTGTTATATCAAGTAGCTTTATGTCTACTGGTTATACAATTATGAAAAATAGATTTAATAGCTTTTCATTGCAAACAAAAAGTCCTTCTCTATTATATATTTTAGTCATTTATACAAGAAATAAAAAAGATACTTACAATTCCGCAGCGCATTTAACAATCTTAGCTGCATCGTCCACTCTACCAACACTGAGCAACCATCGTGGAGACTCCGTCAATGAAAAGAAGTACATCAAATATATCAAGGGAGGAACAGCCATTGCCAAGCTATATGTATCCCAATTCCTAAAGTAATACGCAAAGAGCGGGACAGTCATATGTCCAATGATAAAGGGAATCTGAAAGAGACAGCCTAGCATCTCTCTGTACTCTGTTCCGACAGTTTCCATGACGATGACGAAAGAGATGACCATAGTTCCTGATGTTGCGACGCCGAGGAAAAAGCGAAGCACCGTGAAGGTAATGTAGTCTGGTGAGAAAGGGATAGCGAATCCAAGTAGGATCAGCGTGGTGGTGGAAAAGAGGAATGTGTTCTTTCGGCCATATCTGAAAAATAAATGTTCTATATTTGAATGTGTTCTATTATCTATTACTTATTGCAATTTTTAATTAAACGCAACGTTTTTTTTAATTACTAGGTAGTACTATAAACAGCTTACCTATCAGACAAGAAGCCCTTAACAATACTGCCCAAAAGCACTCCAAACTGCAACACCATTTGTGTAAAACTGGCCAGCCATCTTCTCTCACAGACGAGACCCCACTCAGTAACTATTGTATTATTAAATGGTGAAGCATCATATTCATACTTCACACAATCAGCATAACACGTAGAATTTTCCACTATTTTTACAGTACTAGAATTCGTAAATTCTGCACACCAAAACGTCAGTTTTGGAGTCAAAAACAATATCGCCATTTGCACCCATCCTGATGATAGCTTGACTAAAGAAACAGTAGCGAAAACTAGAAATTGCCATCTCCCGAATTGACCGATGAGGTTTGCAAGGCCGTCTTCTTTTTTCGGACCCGTTATCTGGGTCGCGATCCGTTGAACCATTTTTGATGTGTTTTTGGTAATCTGGAACAACCAATTATTTTTTATTAATTTTACACTTAGTGATCATGTAACTAGGTATATCAGCAGTGAAATTGTTTTTGAAACCGGTCTTGCTGTAGTTCTACTTTTTTTATTATAGTATAGGAGCTATAGGTACCTATCATGTCTAAGCTTATAATATTCAGGCTGTAATATATCAAAAGCAATAATTAGCTCTCATATAAAAACGTGCACACTTCCGCTTGCAACACGTTTATTATATAACCAAAATTTGCCGAAATGTGGTACACTTATAATTTATAACCATAACCGAAACAACCGCAACGAAATATTGCATATTATGAGTTTTGCAAATTTTTGCAACACTGAAATATTATACAATTGAGAAAAATGCGAAAATTAATGCGGAACGTTAATGAACTCGGTCGAGTTTATTAACTGACCGAAAAAAAGAGATTAACATATTATTCACATGAATATATTTATGGCATCTAGTATCAATAGGTACTTATTAATATTACAAATATCATAATTCTTGTTTATGAGATTAATAAAGTTCTTTAAACCGAATATTATAAAGAGGAAAAGTTTGTAAGTATGTATGTATGTATGTATGTATGGTTTTCACGCATAAACTACTGGACCGATTTCAAAAATTCTTTCACCATTAGAAAGCTGCATCTTTACTGAGCAACATAGGCTATATTGCATTTTCAAAAAAATTAGAGATCCTTACCAAAAATGCAATAATGTAACCCAAGGTGTAAAAAATTCCTCAATGAAACTTCTGTCATCGCGTGCGCTGCGGAATCTATTGAAGATAGAACAAAAAAATGTTCTACGGTATTATAGAATGGATCAATAGCGGCCTTTACACGCAAACTCTATCGCGCGTTCTGTGGATCGTACAGGATTACGCGCGGGAAAGCCTGCACGCTCAATCGCTCGCGATTACCTTTGTATGTCTTAACAGCGACACTTGTTCTTTCGCGCGCGATTATTCGTGTTTGCTTTCCTTAGCGGAATGAGCGGCCGTGTAAAGACTAATCGCCTGTGATAGACCGCGTGAAAGAGGCGCGTGTTGGAGTGTGTGCAATGCACACGGTTTTATCGACAACCGCGCGTGATTGAAGTGAAAAATGGAGACAAGATATCGGGTGGCGCAAGTTATCATGGTTGCTGGTTTAATTGAACTCAAAAAACTTTGCATTTTTTTACAACTAAATCACGATTAGCGTCAATAAAACCTTTTTCTTTATAAAAGTCGATAAGTTTTTTATATGCTTGGTCTTTTAAATTCTTGTTTTTGTACTCTTCCGATTTTCCAGAGACATGGGAAAGATCTGTATAAAGTAATAAGCTCCAATACTAATTCCTTGCTCCACGTGCGTATGTCCGCCATCTTATTCGTGCGCGAAAGAATTTATGTGTAAAGGCAACCTGTGTACAATCGTGAGTGCGCGATTGCGCGCACGACTGATGAGCGCGGCATGTGGTCTATCCTTTCGTCCCCTGCACCCTTTATACGCACGCTCTTTCACACACGATTGCTGTTTCATGCGCGATAGAGTTTGTGTGTAAAGGCCGCTAATATCTACAAGAAAGTCCGCGATACCATATGTCCATCTTCAGAAGTTATGTTACTACAACAACTTTTTTACGTTTTCAAAGTAAATAGAAGTGCCGACACTAATCAAACCATGTTATCCATACACATATATATTAATCCTTATCCCATTAAATGATGTTTTATTATAGACTGTTTCAATACCAGCAAAATACTTTTTAAATGAAAAGAATTGGATATTCCATTCAAAAGATATAACGAATTTTTAAAAGTGTCAATCTACAGAAAATAGTAGGTATACTGTTCGAGCAGGCCGTAGTGCGGGGGTCACGGAGGAATTCTACCAATATGCGTCTTGACCACAGGTCTTGACGGAACACACGGACGGAACGGGGTTTTGGTCGGTAGGAATCCGACATAACCCACGGCCCCTCCCCCGGAGGCCGTGGGTATCTATGAAAGATTTTCCCACTAAAACAAAAAAAAAGGCCGTAGTGCGGGACGGAGGTGATTTTCATGTGATTAAAAATTAAACCTATAGTCCGACCTATAGTAGACTTTTCACTGTAACGATATCGCTATCTATGCGGGTGAAACCGCAGGGCATTGCTGGTAATATATAAAATACTAGCGACCCGCCCCGGCTTCGCACGGGTGCAATTGGGTGCAATGCTGATACTAAATACACTACAGAAAAACTTTTAACGTTGTATATAAAAACATAGCGGCCCGGCCTGCCGGTGCTGCCGCAAACGCTACGTCCCGCAATTTTTAAATCTGTAATATCTTCGAAAATATTCACTTAAATCATACGGTGTAAAGGGCCATATAGATCTATATTAAATGAACAATGTATTTAAGGTATTTAATTGGTTAAGGATTAATGCTGTATTGGTTAAAATCGCTTCGAAAATTAGCCATTATTTGTCGTAAAAAGTAAATGACAAAAAAAAGTTATTGTGGGTTATCCATAAGAGATAGACATATGCCATCGCGGACTTTTCTATAGACCTTTTCAATGTGTACAATACTTAGTACATTATTTTGATAAAACTCGTAGGGTTCAGCCTGCGTTTGCAATGTAAGCGGAAAAAATGTTATTATTTACGACATCACAATAGAAACCTCAAAAATAACAGTACTTCTCCACCATTTAATGGATGTTATTATACATATAAACCTTCCTCTTGAATCACTCTTTCTATTAAAAAAAACCGCATCAAAATCCGTTGCGTAGTTTCAAAGATTTAAGCGTACAAAGGGACATAGGGAAATAGGGACAGAGAATGCGACTTTGTTTTATACTATGTAGTGATAGTGATAGTGATAGTGATGTATTAAAGATTGTGGAATTGATACTTGTTGACTGTTGTTTACCTACAAAAATTTATTACAATTTAGTAAATTAGAAATATAATATACCTACTATATAGCTAATTTTAACCTGTAAGAAATATATCGTTGTTTTGTCTGGGCAAATAAATTATTATAAATAGTATTATTTACATCCGTATTGCGTATAACAATGCGAAAGATTGATAGATACAGATAAGAAATATGTTTTGGTACAAGCTTTTCCCGCGATTTGGTTCATGTCAATATTTCTGTATTTTTATTTATAAATCCTATGAATGAAATATTTAAAACCAAAATTATAAGTGAATATTTTTACTCCAATAATTATTATTTCCGAGTGACAACCATATATCTATTAAATCCGCGTTTTGAGAGTATATATGTAATTTCATTATGCATAATAATTAGATATCTAATCGGGTTTTATGAAAAATGTCCCTATTTATAAATCTTCTATGACATATTAAAACCTAAAGGTTAGATTTAGAAGTAAGCTATTAATGTAGGTATCTATTAAAACCAGAACACGTTTTATTGCGTATAAATTTAATGAATTGATTGGTTTAGTGATTAATTTATCGAAGATCTCAAATGCTAAATGATTTGAAATAATTTCCTTGTAAATTGTGTTAAAGTATGTTATAGTGACTGTTAATTTTAGTCCTATTAATATTATAAATGCGAAAGTTTGTGAGGATGTGTGTGTGTGTGTGTTTGTTACTCTTTCACGCAAATACTACTGAACCGATTACAATGAAATTATACACATATAGAGGGTAACTTGGATTAACACATAGGATAGGTTTTATCCCGGAAACCCAGGAACAGGAACAGGAACGGAAACTATACGAGTTTTTCTTTGAAAACGCGGGCGAAGCCGCGGGCGGAAATCTAGTATGTTATAATAATTTATAATAACCTTTGTCCTTGATATTTAAAAAGAACAAACTATTTTGAAAAAATTTGCTTCTATAGCTATAGAATGCTGTTAAATACGCGTTGAATGGGCACAAGAACAACTAGATATAATTTACGTGATATTTAAAACAATTTTGATGTAAATTATGTCTAGAACAAGAGCCAGTAACATACTTACAAATTCATTGCATATTTATTCTATAGATTTCCTTATTTTCATGAATTACACTTTTATAGAATGAACGAATAGCGTTAACATGTTTTTAATAATAATTTGTAATTACTTATTAACATATTATATGTAATATGTTTACCAGACACAGACATCAGAAAACATTGTTTTGTTTACATCTTAATACTATTATAAAGGCGAAAGTTTGTATGGATGTTTGTTAGATACTCTTTCACGTAAAAACTACTGAACCGATTACAATGAAATTTAGCACACATATAGAGGGTAACTTGGATTAACACATAGGATAGGTTTTATCCCGGAAATCCCACGGGAACGGGAACTATACGGGCTATCCTTTGAAAACGCGGGCGAAGCCGCGGGCGTAAATCTAGTAAACTATATCTGTCTGTTATCAGTTGAAATAAAAAGAATTTAGTTTTTACTTTTTAACGCAAACAGTTTTGTGTTGACGAAAAAAATTTTTGGCCTTCCATAATAAATAAATGAATAATATAGTCAATATACGTGAATTCAGAAGTAATTCGTAAAAATGAGTAAGTAGCGTAGGTAGGAAGAGTCAAGGGATAAAATTAGTCGATTAATTTCATCACGTGTGTATAAAACGTGATGTAAATAAATAATATTATGTGGGTGAAGGTGATTTTAACATTCACGATAACTTAATAGTTAAGTTTTACGATGTTTCGAGGCAGCTTATGGCTTAGACCTGTTTGGAGGCTATGCAGCTTAACCCTAGAACACTAACCTTATTTTTCGACGTTTAATGCTAACCTTCGTCGTTTCGACTACGCTGTTTATTGGAGGGGATTTAGGGGTTTAATTAAAATAATATATTTGTAGTTATGTTTTTATTTTAAGGACAATGTATTAATCTACATATAAAAATATTAAAATACTTATTTTAACATATTTTTAATTCAAAACAGTCATCAAAATGAGATCATAGTTTACACGCTTTATGAACATTCTTAAATTTTTTGAAAAATTCGTACATATAATATATAACACTAAATTGCTCGAAATAAACTATTAATTACAAAAATAATATCTGAAAAATTAATTAAAAATATAATTTTGATAATAGCTTAGGATCTAAAACATTTGTGACACACATCAAGTTTGTGTTCCCCACACAACGATTTTTTGTACTTAGTGCACCTATTTTTAGTCTACCTTTGCTTTAGGGAGGGACATATAGCATATATGTTTATTTTATTTTGCTGTGGAGGGACATTAGCAGCAATAATTTGCTCAGTCTTATTTATAACATTCACATTACTTCTTCCTGGCATGTTTAAAATTTATGTGATTGAGTCCCGCAGAGTATCAGTAATGTCATCAGTAATTATACCTGAAAAACATTGAAGAGGATCTAAAATATCTTGAAAAAAGCATACAGGCCCACGTGCTATGTATCTATGTTCCTTGAAGGTCTTCTGCTTTGTGACCTTGTCTGTTGTGGTGACCATATGTGTTTATCTTTCCCAAGAAGAATGGTACGCGATGGTCTTATAATCAAATCGCTAGGGTCAGCTGAAGTGGTTGCTTGGTGCTAGAAGTGTTTCGTCTTCAATGGAACGTGGGGACGTGTCTCATTATCTTGATCTGGAAATTTTTCTTTATTTACAGTAGAAACTTCATCATCACCCTCCGTTTCATGCCTCATCAGCCTCAATGTGGTCTTCAGGCTCTCTCCGTGATGAATCCTCATCGCTTTCGACTTCTAATAATAACATATGAATCGTATCTAAAAAATAAAATAATAGGCACCATTATAAATGATAAAATAACGTAATTTTAATTTAACTAAATAGTACGAAAAGTTTTATTTTTATTTATTTATTTATTTTTAACAATTTTATGTACCATTACAAATTTTACAATCATATAATATTTACAAAAAAAAAGAAAACATTCACAGCACATAAGGCAACCTTATCGCTTATCAGCGATCTCTTCCAGGCTGCCCAAGGTAAAGGATAAAGATTGATATTAAATGGGTACACGGGTGGCAATGAAAATAAAGATAAAAGAGAGTAAATAAAATACATATTATATGAATAATAAAAGAAGATATAATACATACTATTATTTAGAAGGAAAAGCTAAATCAGATAAATGTTTATTTAAAAGAGTTTTAAAGGAACTTTTCGAGGAAGCTCGTCTTACAGCTATAGGCAAAGAATTCCAAAGTCTGATAGCGGTTATTACAAAGGATTTACCAAGGAAACTAGTGTGGTGAGAAGGAAAGCTAAGGAGAAGGTTATCAGCGGAACGAAGAGTATAAACACCTGAATCTAGGAAATTAAATTGTTCTTTTAAATAGGAGGGAGAATTGGGATCAAAGAGGATGGAAAATAACAACTTCAACGCATTTGCATTCCGGCGAAGTCTTATAGGAAGCCACTTGAGTTTATTACGAAACTGGGAAACGTGGTCATATTTACGAAGACCGTAAACAAAACGAATGCAGAAATTTTGGAGACGCTCAAGTGTATTTAAATGCTCTTCACTAAGATCAGTGGTACAGGCGTCAGCATAATCAAGGAGCGGAAGAAGTAGGGATTTAGCTAACATAATTTTGGTAGAAATCGGTAAGAAATGCCGTAAACGTCTTAGAGAACTAGCCGCTGCGTAGAGTTTGCGACTTGTCTCTTTTACGTGGTACGACCAAGACAGAGTCGTGTCAAAGTGAACCCCCAGGTTTTTTACAGATTTTTGAAATTCAATGACGGAGCCATCTATATAAACTTTGGGGATGTATGTCCAGTCAATCCGCGAGATTAAATAGGGGCTACCAATGATTACGACTTGATTATGAAAGTTACGTTAATACTAACCTTCGTCGATGTGACGAGCCATGGTTGCTGGAACAGCGCGTGTGGACCTTCCACGCACAAAGCACTACCGTCCATCGCAAGCGCAATGGGTCGGCTGAGATTAGCTGAAGTTAGAAAACCATACGGTCGCGCGCGTAAAAGTTATAGCGATTTTTTTGGTGACGCGTCGTCGAATCGACGAAGGGTAGTAATCTAGGGTTAATATTGCTAAAGTAATTATTATATTATTAAATTGTTATTTAACTTTGATGGCCACATTATGTTCATAAATATGAATTTTTATACACGCTAAGTGTGAAAATGTTTATTGGTCTTTACGCAAAAACTAAATAGTTTTGATCGAAATTTTATATGTATGGTATTATAAAGCTTACACATTGGCTTTAGCTTACATTCGAGGTAAAGCTTGGTAAGGTTCAGAAGCTTCATCCATACTAATATTATAAATGCGAAAGTAGGTAACTCTGTCTGTCTGTCTGTTACTCAATCACGCCTAAACTACTGAACCAATTTTCATGAAATTTGGTATGGAGATATTTTGATACCCGAGAAAGGACATAGGCTACTTTTTATCCCGGGAAAATGACGCAATCCCGGAAATCCCACGGGAATGGGAACTATGCGGGTTTTTCTTTGACTGCGCGGGCGAAGCCGCGGGCGGAAACCTAGTTACCTATATAGCCGAAAAGAAAAAATAAATATATGTATTTAGATTTGTAAGAAAAAATACTTTGATTTGTTATCAATCATAAGCCCGTGTTCTAAGTTATGCATTTGCATTTATACCTACATAATATATCTATAAATAATTGTTAAAGCTTCTTGTATGATGTAAGGATTGGAGAAAGTAAATTGAGGAATAGAATCTAATTCCTCATTGTCATTTTGATGTACTTATCATCAAATTTTAGATAAACGCTATTAGGAAACACTAGACAACTAAGTATTTTTGCAATAAGTTTAATGTTTTTGGTCTCTACCTACTTGCGTAAAATCTATGAATTATGAAGTGGAGTGTTTTAACCACGAAAAACGTATTTATCGTGCTGCTGTAGCTGTAGCAATAAAACTGAAGATTTACTACCTACCTATATATCTTCAACTTTATCATACTCAGGAGGATTGATAGGAACCTACCAATATTATTAAAAAATGCTGAATCTTACGAACTTCTTTTATACCTACACTAGCTGTTCCACACGGTTTCACCCCCGTGGCTCCACTCCTGTTGCCCGAAGCTTGATGAAATATAGCCTATAACCTTCCTCGATAAATGGGCTATCTAACACCGAAAGAATTTTTCAAATCGGACCAGTAGTTCCCGAGATTAGTGCGTTCAAACAAACAACAACAACAACAAACAAACAAATTCTTCAGCTTTAGATATTTCCCATCTTTACTTATAGAATGTCAGAAGTTATTCTCGTAGTTATATCAGATTCTGCTTATGATGCAGACAGGTTTATAAAACCAAACCTGTAATTTTGCAACACGTCTTATTTTCTCCAATAAAACCGATTGCAAAAATATCAAGATGTTAAGTTAAATTATGTTTAAATACATGAATCGTCATTAGAATTATTCCTTTTCTACTTCCATAAAACTTTAGAAAGTAGTTTTTGAGTAGTTTTGCGCCCGTGACTCCGCTTGCGTGCATTTCACGTAATCGCGAGAGCTTTTTTCCTTACCTACATAATATTTTAATCCTATATTTTACGTGATTTTACACCCTTTGATTTATATTATTAAGCATTATGGCAAAAATTTAATAAATAATATATGAAGAAAATTAGTGGTGAATAATGTGACATATTCACAGTGGTTTCAGTACTAAAACAAAAAAAAAAGTTTGACAACTATAGAAAAGTAATTAGTAATTTGCGTGTAATTTGCTGTTACAAAGAAATTAATTTTGGTAAGGTCGATACTTGGAAAATTGGAAAATAAATTATTTCCAAACGGATGTAATGTAAAAGATTAATGAAGATGTAAATTCTAATTAATTACCTACAATATTACATTTAAATGTCACGTGAAATGTATAAATATTGACATTATATGAAAGATTATACTGACGCATATATGATATTCGATTTACCTTTTAAGTGGTTGTTGAAGAAAATTGTAGCGTTTTTACCTAAAATATAAAAACAACTTATAGTACCATAGATAAGATATTTTTTAAGCTCTTTCTGAAAGACCTAAAACACACAGAAAGATGTGCTGTATAAATTATATTGTTAAAATTATTGCAATAAAGAAACTACGCCAATAGATATTTATGAAATTAGGTATGTAGATAACTTGCTAGGACTAATTCCTTCAATTTTAATCTATAATATAAAAATGAATCCCAAAATGTGTGGTAAGCGCATAACTTGAGAACGGCTGAACCGATTTCGTTAATTCTTTTTTTATTATATTCCTTGAAGTACGAGGATGGTTCTTAGTTCTTACGTAGGGAAAACATAAATATATACCACGGGCGAAGCCGGGGCGGACTGCTAGTTGCCTATAAAATCAAAAGTAAATGATTACATACTATTAAAATATTCTTAATTCTAATACTCGGAAGCCACAACCCGTTCTGGCGCAGTCGGGTAAAATAAAACATAAAAATATCGTATTTTTTTTCATGTTTGTCATAAGATATTATAATATACTAGCGGTCCGCCCCGGCTTCGCCCGTGGTACATGTTTACGTTTTCTCTACATAAGAACCATCCTCGTACTTCAAGGAATATAATAAAAAAAGAATTATCGAAATCGGTTCAGCCGTTCTCGAGTTATGCGCTTACCAACACATTTTGCGATTCATTTTTATATATAAGATAAGTATTATGATGTAATAATATTATGATAAACTAAGAAAAGTCGATTAGATTTAGATAAGAATGCTCTTAGTGCATATTTCTTATGTTTGTTCACTTATCAGTGGATACACCGCTTCTGATAAAACATATGACGAAACTATATTATTTACACGCTTGCACACGTGGTTTCATTCGTATCTTGAAATAAATATAATTGCACTACCTATATTATTTTATAGTCCTCAACAAAAATGATAAACTTTGTGTTTAGTGTTTGGGAAGATTATAATATATTTTAACTGAATTTAAACGCGATTTATTCATTGTTTTAGTTGTCCAGATTGTAAAAAATGCTTATTAAAAGCGGAGGAAATACATCTTCTTCTTCTTCTTATATATAAAAATGAATCGCAAAATGTGTTGGTAAGCGCATAACTCGAGAACGGCTGAACCGATTTCGATAATTCTTTTTTTATTATATTCCTTGAAGTACGAGGATGGTTTTTATGTAGAGAAAACGTAAACATGTACCACGGGCGAAGCCGGGGCGGACCGCTAGTGAATTAATAAAATCCTTGACTTGATTTAAAAAATACAATAATAAACATGCCCCCATCTTCCTGCTTCACTTTTCCCTTTACCTTCATTTTGCTTGAATATAAGGCTAAGAAAAAGATATTATTTTCACTTTTTTGTACATTGTCAAGTATAAAAAATTGCTGTTAATAACATTTCAGTTTTTAATAATAGCCTTTGTTATAAACATAACTAGCCTTATTTATAATTCACTAGCGGTCCGCCCCGGCTTCGCCCGTGGTATATGTTTACGTTTTCTCTACATAAGAACCATCCTCGTACTTCAAGGAATATAATAAAAAAAGAATTATCGAAATCGATTCAGCCGTTCTCGAGTTATGCGCTTACCAACACATTTTGCGATTCATTTTTATATATAAGATTATCAATCCAAATTGCAAACGCGGGCCGCGGATAGCTAAGTTCGTGTAAAATAGTCGCAAACAAATAAAAAAATACGATACATTACATTGAACATATTATTACTACGTAGTAATAGTAGTCTCAATATTACAATTATTATTTGTTAATTCAGTTAAAGCAAAATGATGTTCTAATATGGATTAATTTATTTTAAAATCAACTAACAGAAGTCTAAGACATAAGTACTTATCTACACTAATATTATAAAGACGAAAACTTTGTTTGTTTGTTTGTTTGATTGTAATGAATAGGCTCATAAACTACTGGACCGATTTTGATGAAATTTGGCACAGATAATCTTTAGACCCTCAGAAAGAACATAGGCTACCTTTTATTGCGAAATATGTACCACGGGCGAAGCCGGGGCGGACCGCTAGTATTCCATAAAATTTTACCCAACAAATACCCAATTTATTATCTTTCTTTCTTTGTTTCCTGTCTTTCTCCAGAGGGTCAATGAACTCGATATATAATTGTAAAATCTGTGCTTATCAAACGCCTTGATGTATTTATGATCAGGAGGTCACACGTTCGATCCCGTCCAAGGTAATGTTGATAGACTAGTTTATCCTTAATTGTCAATGTCCTTTCTGTATAATATGTGGATCGCGACTTATGTATAAACTAATATGATAAAAAGAAAAGTTTTTTTAACACGATTTTATTAGCTTCACCTGTATGTTTGTATGTATGTCGTGGCCGTATCGTAGATTTGCTCGACGAGCAATAATTTAACGATCTGGTCAAACTAAGTTGACCACATCATGAAATGGTCAATCATTTCATGAAATGAGCAAATCAACTATATGGCCACGACATGTAGGTATACGACTCCTTTTAGACTCGATTTTAACCTTTAAATACGGACAGACTTCATTCAAAAATTTGTACATTTATCAAGGATCGGTGATAAAACAGTAATTTTAAGAGTTTTTAAACTATGTAGAGGTACCTAGTACCTACCTATATTTATTATTTTCTTGTAGGAGCTAAGCAGGTCGTATAAGTAATTAACGACTTATTCTCAGACCTCTGAGTATACATAGATACACTCTACACTAAATATTTAATACCTAATCATCGATCAAACCGTTTCAGAGGTGATTACAAACACTGAGACGAATTTTAAGAGCATAACAATAGAGGATAATTCTTAAACCTTTCATAAACAATAGATCGTTGGATACAATGTAGGTATTGTGTATGAAATTGGTAAAAACAAAGTAGGTACCCATGTTTGTCATTGAAATACTTACTCTGAGCGTGTTGGGACATTATACTTTTCAGTACCTATACGTACAAATGCCTCGAATGAAAGAAAAAATTGAAAATTTTCCTCATGTAAACTTTTTCATTTTGTTTGTAAAAGTCCGTATTTTAAACTTCCACTAGTTATAATTATTTGCAAATAAAAATTTAATTATTTAAATATCTGTTAGTCTGTTCACTTTAGATTTTTGACTAAGAGTTGACAGCTAATCTTTAGCGAAGAATGTAGGTATTTTTATGGACTTTTCAAATGAAAATAAGCATAAGCTACACAATAAAAGAAACTTTTCTATGATCCTGTCTACCATCAAATCGAACTATCTACCAAATCTGTGCTAAATCGGTTCAGTAATTTAACGTAAATATAATACATTCATGATTCAATACACACACTACTGCATACTAAATTAAACTACAACAATAAACATATTTTATCAATAATTATAACAAACAATGATGATAAACAGAATTTGTATATTTAGGTACCTACCTACCTAGGTAATATTGAAAACAAGTTTAATGCAAATTGTGACTATTTTAAATGTTTTTAAATTATGGAAAAACAGGTTTACCTACTACTAGTAATTAACATGTTTTAAAAATGTCTTATTACCTATTTTTAAACGATACGTCAAGTTGCAAATGAAAACCAAAAAATTACCATTTTTATTAGATAGGTAACTGAGTAGAATATTTCTATTTTTATATTGATATTATAAATATTTTGAAAAAGGTAAGAGGAATTTTATTTAAGAATCGATCACTTTTTATAGGACATCAATTTATTAATATATAGGTATATACCTTCTTCGTCTTCAAATGGGTACACAAAAAATAACAAAACACTTCCTCCGTTGTCTTGGGGACGTCAAAAAAAAATGAAATACTTACAAAATATATAAACTCACTTCACGTCACTTATTATAATAACAAATTAACATAATATGACATTGTTTAAAACAAAATAAAAAAAAAGATCGATGCGTGTGCCTCGCGCGAAGGCTTGGTAATCACTGATTTGAAACATTTTGATTTTTGATAGTAAATAACTTAAAATCTTACCGTTCGACTTTAGATATTTTGATATCTATATAATAATAAAAATCTCATGTCAGTGTTTGTAATCAAACTCATACGAAACGGTTTGAACCAATTTTACAAAAAATATGAATCGATAGGTTTGAGAATGGTAGGTCGTAAATTATTATTGAACCAAAGTTTTTCCCGGTCTGCTAGTAGGTACCTATTTAGTTATCTATATCCAGAACAGATATTTTTTCTAATTAGTTCATACATACACATATAGTATCTATTCTATATTCAATATTATATGTAAAAAAAACTATTTGCTATTGCTGCAGTAGTAATCGTAAAATCGTTATTTTACAGTACGAATTGTAGACAGTAAAGCAGTGGATTATTACATTAAATACCTAATGACCTAAATAAAGATAATTAAATATTGTAACAAGCCGTATTATAAACGTTATTAAGGGCAATAAAATCTTCACTATGTATCTTATATTTGCCAGATTTAAAGTTAAGTTTATCTTTCTTTCTACCGACGCGACACGATTAACTTTGAAACTGCAATAAATGTGAATAAAATTTGTTTCGGTGATAGTGTCATCCTGGTTGAGGTTATAGATTATTTTTAATTTGAAAATCTGCTAAAATTACACGAACACGTCTTGAAAATTATCAAATTTACGTAAATTCATGTAAAGTGGACCTTAGAGCAGCAATAACACTTAAAATTAACTAGTTATACAGCCTTGCTTCACTTTCAATGAAACAATTAAGAAAAATCTTTCTATATTCTACTTATATATTAGGCAAACTGGGAGATATCGTGGATGAATTGACACCGCATTTTTTCTATGAATCAAAAAATTTCAACAACATAATAACGTAGTATACATATTAATATGACTATGGTCTACCAATCTGCACTTGGTCATTTTGTTAGACTATATGTGTCTTCTTGCAGTGGAAACCAATATGGCCCGATGATAATAATTAATGTATCTATTATTTATCTTCGAATTAACGACGTACTTTGAATGACAATTGAAATATTTACATCAATGTTAGGAACAGGTGATCCGACTTTCCTGTTTGGTATTACAGGTAAACAAATATTCGTTATTGACCTTTAAAATTTTGATACAGGAATCATTCTTAACTATCAGAACATCTAAGAAGATATGGTTACTCGTGAACATCTTTATCAAAATTTTAGGTTAGGTGATTTCTGAAAGCTTTCTTTGAGTTTAGCAGCATGTAGGTACTACCTACCGACCTATGTGAGTTTCAAGTTAGTACACTACATACAAATTTTGGAATAATTTTATACTACACATAGGTAATAATTTTGCAGAATTAATAACATTCCTAAAATTTATTTTATTAAAATTAGAAGCCTATTTGTTGTACGCTGAATAAAGTTCACATAGTTCTCTAACATAAAAAAATCTAATACACATAAAAAACGCCACAAATTACTACTACAATGTAAAAATAAATAAATAAAAGTAGATCCGAGTAGATAAGAAAAGTAAATCCAGTCAATGCTCCCTATGTATGACACCCGGAAATAATACCTTCTAATGATTTATTATTTTAGGTCATAATCTCAGTTATATCAGTTCGGTAGTTTTTGCATGATTGAATAACAAATTTTTGCATCTAGAAAATTAAATAAAACAGTACAAATACGTCTTAAAAAAATGTATGCGTGTACTAGAGTACACACGTAAGAAGTGAAACTTCTTTATGACCTTAAAAATGTCACGAGTAGGTATGGCGTAACGCAAAAATGTCACGCGTACGGCGTAACGCAAAAATGTTACACTAAATTATTGTCCAACCCCGATAAAGAAGTTTCACTTCAAAATTATTAGTCTAATTTATGCTTTTAAAATTTTAACGCATATGATAACACAGTTTAAAGTAATATTTTGAAAGTAGTTTATCTTCGCGAATTTGGAGAAATGATTAACGATGAAAGAGGTCGTGAGACTGGCTGATAAAATATTGATAAACCAATTTTTTATTTTACTGGCACATTTCTTTGTTCGGGGATAAAAACTACGTTTTATTATTAAATGATGTCGAAAGAAATTATGTCTATTTTTTATCTGCTCATGTTAATAACATCACCACAGCTCGAACAGTGAAGGAAAACATCGTAAGGAAACCAAAATGTGGAATGGAATAAAGAGTTCGTACCTACTTCGTCAATTCGTCATCCGCCAGCCCGCACTTGGCCAGCGTGCGTGGTGGATTATGGCCTGTACGGTGTAGTCATAGGAGGCCCGTGTCCCAGCAGTGGGAACGTACCTGATGATGATAAATATCTTTCGATTTAAAGGCAAGTTTCTCAGGTTCCTATCTTCTAGGTATTTTGCTTAACTGACAATTCATAAAGTGGTAAATACTAAAGAATTAAATTATAAGTAAGTACAAAGGGGTTAGAATCAAATAAAATATGGTTTTTAACTTTGTGTTTATAATTTAACTTTAGTGAATGACATTAACTTTAGTTATAGGTTATAGTTAGGTACCCAAGTTCATATTAATTTGAAATTTGAATAAATGCTACTAGATGACGTCTGCTTATTAGTTTTTTTCTACAGAACTTTAATTAACTTTCTAAATTAGATGTAGATCGTATAACCACTTATTGCTTAAAATAATTACTACCTACGTAAGGATAACGTATGTAAAAGGTCTTATAATGTGTACACTGTACATCTTTACCATAATGAGATAAAAACAAAGTTCAAAAAACGTCCAGCCGTGACGGAGATTAGTCATAACTCATAACATACATACGGATATGTAGAGCAAAATAGAAACAGCAATATCAATCCATACTAATATTATAAATGCGAAAGTAACTCTGTCTGTCTGTCTGTCTGTTACTCAATCACGCCTTAACTACTGAACCAATTTGCATGAAATTTGGTATAGAGATATTTTGATATCCGAGAAAGGACATAGGCTATTTTTTATCCCGGGAAATAGGATAGGTTTTATCCCGGAAATCCCACGGGAACGGGAACTATGCGGGTTTTTCTTTGACTGCGCGGGCGAAGCTGCGGGTGGAAAGCTAGTTACATATAAGTTTGCTTCTAGAAGAAGTCTAATTGAATAAATAAATGTTTGAGTTTGAGTTTGAAAAGGCGCTTATACGTGTATTACCTACCATAAGGATAGACCAATATGAAAAATTAATTACATATGCATACTTATACCTATATTATATATATGTTACGGCTAAAGGTA
Source organism: Colias eurytheme (assembly GCF_061535395.1). Lineage (NCBI taxonomy): Eukaryota > Metazoa > Arthropoda > Insecta > Lepidoptera > Pieridae > Colias > Colias eurytheme. The sequence goes on along the minus strand of NC_142999.1, from coordinate 612,976 downwards.
GGTGAGAACATAAACTTAAGATTAGCCGGCTAAACTTAGGTTTATTTTCGACGAGGTGTTAATGTTAGTTTGTTCTATCTTTAGCCGGCTAAACTTAAGTGTAACCGCAGGCCCGTGGCTAAAAATGTCGGGGTGGGTAGATTTGGTTACTATAATACATGTAAGGAACAGGGCGAGTGTTTTCTGGCACTTCGCCGGCTGCTGCCGCAGCACGCTCGCTGCGCTCGCTCGGCTCGTGCGGGTCTTAAGAGTTCTAACCTAACCTAACCTAGCCACCAGCTTTCTGCCCTGAGTCGGGGTGGGTAGATTTGGTTACTATAATACATGTAAGGAACAGGGCGAGTGTTTTCTGGCACTGTGCGGGCCCCTCAAGCCCTCCACCGGCCCGGCGCTAACCAAATCTACCCACCCCGACATTTTTAGCCACGGGCCTGCGGTTACACTTAAGTTTAGCCGGCTAAAGATAGAACAAACTAACATTAACACCTCGTCGAAAATAAACCTAAGTTTAGCCGGCTAATCTTAAGTTTATGTTCTCACCTACCTTTAGCCGTGACATATATACTTATACCTACCTAATAGGTAGGTATAAAATATAAATATAAAATATACATATATTTCCATATTTCAAGCGATTTCATGAAAAATATCGATATACGTAACGATCCTGTTGCAAGTTGCGACATTTATCTCAAACACAGATCTCAAAGAAAGGATCTCAATAATATTTGGAACTTGGAAGATTAGTCATTGTCCATTGATCCAAAAAAAGTTGTTAAAAAAGTGAATTAAAATATTCTAGGGGCAGTTGGGCGTAAATTAGATGAGAGAGACCATCTCCAGTAAGTTAGTAATAAAACAGAATGTATTGCACGCCTCATAAGCGAAGCGTTGAGGTGGGTACTACTGTCACTTCGCGCAAAACATTTGATTTTTCAAACTTTAAATGTCTTTATGTATCATACATTGCACTTGTAAGATAATACATACACACACATATTAAGAAAAAACACTATTTTTAACATTCATGATATTTTTGATGTCATTTTTGTTATTAAAACTAGTTAAAAAACAGTTTAAAAAAGTTCTGTCTTGGACGTCCGTGTGTCTGTATGTGCGGAGGATTTTCTTGTTAACACGATAGCGACCGAAATACTTTACTAATCGAGTCTTTTTTTTCTCTTACGCTTGAGTATGCTCAGGAATAGAACCCTTTCATTTTTCAGGATCTGATTCGATGTGGTTTAATTGTTATTAAATAAACAAAAAAATTATGAAAAAAAAATTATGAGGCGTGCACTTTTGGATTTTCCAATTTTATGAATATAAACAAATATTATGTATTCCGACTTCCGACAGTTCATCGTACGCCATCTAGTGACAAACCAAGCAATGTTTCAGTAAATGATATAGTGACAAACCAAGCAATGTTTCAGTAAATGATAATTATGTATTATTAAATACAGCTGCTGTTATGGACATTTCTGTAGGAATTTTAAATATCAATACTTTAAATATATGAAGTAAACTATACGAACTAACTAAAATAAAAACACACACACACCATATGCATAATCATTTTATTATTATAAATTATAATACCTAGTTACTTACATAGTGAGAATTGAACCTTTTTCCATATTTGCAATAGTTGAAGTTACAATGTGTTATAATTACCTAGTTATGATTAAAGATAAAATACTCAATTTATACACAAAATGTATTCAGCACTGTTTAATAAGTAACTAGATGTGATTTATTCTAAGAAAGAAACAAGTTTACGTGGTAAAGCGTAAGTATTATTTTTTGCAGGCGCACAAAAATACTAACGTCGACAGTGAATATTGATATTATGCTCGTAGAAAATAATTTAAAATTCAAACAGACGAACAAATGTAGAGCACATAATATGAAAGTATAACTTTTATTTATTTATTTATTAGTTAATAGTTATTGCACTAATAAAAGATAGAAAAATATAGTACTTACAAACTTACAGCTAGCTTAAATAATAAACGAAATGAAACATTGTCAATTTATTTAACTACTTCCTGAGTACTTATACTACTACTACTACTACTACTACTACTACTTATACTACTTAAATGATGTGATCTCAAAACTAATTAATACATTGCATTGTGACAGTAGGTAGATTTTGTTATTGCAATAACAGTTTGTATGATCATGCCTTGATCTCTATGATGATCATATGATGACAAATCTAACCTTCCTTCAAGAAAAGCCTATTTACCCACTGTCACTCGGCACTCGGTCACGGCAGTCTTCATAGCGCTGTCAAAACAGCTCGGTAGCCATGGCAACGCGTGTCAAAGTGTCAGCCACACGTGACAACAGATTAACAACTTCTATACTCTGTGCAACTGACATAGTGGCGAAATAAACCCGTTTTCAAGGTCAATGTTTGGGCTTAGATATCATCTGTATTTGATTGATTTCGAAATAGCTGACCGGTGGATGGATTTATTATGGATGAAGGTCACTACATCATCATCATCTATCACCATCACTATTGCCTCACATCCCACTAAAATATGCTGGCCAAGTATGATGGGTTGGTAGATTTTATATGCTGAAACTTTTTGATTATTGGACTTTCTGATTATTGGATTTGTGAGATTTTATTTGTCTGCAAAAAATATTTTTTGACATGCCAGTTTCTTCACTTTTTTCTATAATATCGATTGTACATGACTAAAACTAGAAACTGAAAAATCTATCAAATTTTTAAACGAATGCGAAGCCTCGGCATTTTGTATTTTTAGGAGAGAGCGTAATCATTGAGGCTCTACCTTATTTTCACAATATAATATTACCCATTGTATTATACGCGTAAGTACATGATTTATAATGAAAACGGAAATATGAATTACTAGCGGTCCGCCCCGGCTTCGCCCGTGGTACATATTTTCGTTTTCTCTACATAAAAACCATCCTCGTACTTCAAGGAATATAATAAAAAAAGAATTATCGAAATCGGTTCAGCCGTTCTCGAGTTATGCGCTTACTAACACATTTTGCGATTCATTTTTATATACAGTGAAACTTGGTTAAGTGGGACCTGGATAAGTGAGAAACCTCCATAACTGGAACTCATGCTGAAGTCCCAACACTTTGGCACTGAATTACCTCTGTTAGTGGGACGAGGTAAACCTCTATATCTGGGATTTGTTCTTTCGATTTATCATCATAGTTACCTCTATAACTGAGACAGCGAGTAAATTTTATAAGCATAAACCTCTGTAACTGAGATAACATTGTTTGTTTACTCATTCTTATTCTACCCACAAATTCCACATGTAATTCCAAGTACGTAAGTACAAATTTTGAGCTTCAATTACCTTCAGTTTTAGTTTCGCTTTACTATCATACAGATGTTTATTTGAAAAATGTCAAAACGAAAGCTATAATCGTTATCACCCCTCTGTAAATGAGACAGATATTTATTTATACCTGTATATATGAGACACTGGGTAAGTGGAATACCTCTATATAAGTGAAACGACATTGCAGGTCCCCTGAACCATTTAAAAAAAATCCGCAGTATTGTTTAAAAAGCCCGTAAAACAATTATTTCATTTGGAGAGCTTATGTACCGATGCCGATTATAACCTATCTATTTGCCAAATTTCATGCAGATCAGACCAGCCTAGGTGCATAAAAGAGTGACAAACTGTCATCCATTCATCCTTACAAAATTTCGTGGTAGAAATTATTTAAGAATCTGACTCTTACTACCCACACCCTTTATAAAACCTACTGTTTTGTGTAATATATTGTTTTATAAGGTTTTATATAATAGAAACTTTCACTGATTTACCTTTTTAACATATCCGCTATCCTTGTAGGGCGCTAGAAATTTGGTATGATATCACCGAGAACGCAGCTTACCACGCAAAATGTTATTTGCATTTCGGAGCTTTCTGTGTGTAGACATATTTTTGTAATATGTAAGTATTTTAACAAATTATTTATTTGTGAATTTTGTGTTCTTTGAATTGTTTGATATTTTATAAATAAATTTTCTTTATTATTTTACAAATTTTTCTCTACAATAACGAGTACCTAAATCATGAAAGGGTTGTTCATATTAATAATTTTTCTTGGTATTAACCTGATAAAAGGTTCTAATATTATTTCTTTTTTATTTCCAGGGTTTGACTGATAATCATGGATTTGAAATTATGTAATGCATTTTTGTTTATTTTCACAATAATAAATGTGAGTGCGGAAGAAAATTCAACATACAGCGCCACAGAACTTTTGTCGTAAGTTATTGATATAATTATTATGGTCTAATCATTTTATTCATGTATTTAATATTTATTTAACGTGCTCGTGCGTGTCAAATTTCATTATGTATTTTCAGAAAAATATTTCCATTTGGCGATAACCAACTTCAAGTATATCATTCTAATCCGGTAAGAGAATCAAACGCATCTCAAGATGTATCTCCAGATGATTCTAAAGATATAGCTCAAGATAAATCTCGAGATTTACCTCAAGTGGAGGGTCGTGCTATAGGGAGAAAAAAAAGGAGAAGACAGAGATATCCCGCCGATTTTGGGGCCCCGTATCCAACCCCGTATCCATATCCTGAAAATGGAGGACATTTTTATGGTAATAGTTGAATACTATTAACACGCTTTCATTTTTCACTTGTATATTAATTGTATGTAGCCGAGTCATTTAGACTCGATTTTGACCCACTTTTAACAGACAGATTTTATTCAATCTTTGTACTCTTCGGTTACAATACAATAATTTAACTAGGTAATCTTATTCAAGCGTGTTTTCTTAATTATTTATTTTAAAATTATTTTAACCGACCTAAAAACATAGAAACAAATCCAACATAGAGCTGTGTATGTAAGAAAAATAAAGAATAGAAATAAATCGATCATGATTATTTTTAAACCGAATTTATCACATCCTCAGAACGGCCTTCATTCGCCTCTGAAGCCCTATCGCGGCTGACTGAAGCCCTAACCTCCATAGCGCTGTACGACGACTACCAGTGCGTGCCGCGGCTGTTATGCGAAGCGGGGGGCGGAGCCCTAGGCAGTACTAGTGCTTTGCCTACGGGACTACAACCATTGCTAACGTAATGTATCTTTATAATTCACTTTGTGGAAATTCGATATTTTTAAGGTCAATTTATTAGTTCCACTTTTATTCACTTTTCTAATTTAACTAATGACAAAAAGAAGCTAGTGAATGAAGTGCTTTTCTTTCAAAAAAATTTAAAATGAATTACTTATTGCGGTTCCATCAAGAAGTAACAATACAAAGTAAAAATTAAAAAGCATACAGATTGTCGAAACTGATGAATAGGTATAATAGTATTTTTTAAAAGTGTACTAACTGACCATCTAACTGACTGTACTATGTAAATATAATTAAATTTAGTAATTTTAATTTCCACACTAATTAATCATCATTTTCCAGTCTCTTATCAGCATACGGTGGGATCAGCTCCAATCCACTCTTCGTCTTCGGTAGGGCAGTTCTCCTCGGAGTGTCATCAAAAGAAAACCCCTCCGCCTGTCGCTACGCCTACCCCCAGTGTCCCTCCGACCCTGAACAACTGGTCCACTATCTCAACAACCATAACGGAGGCTTCTTTCGATTCTTTAACTCGCCACAGCAAGGTCAACAGAATGTACAACAGTTTTACAATCATTTACAAAACTATCAGCTCGATCCACAAAATACACAACAATTTTCTGGTGATAATGGACAACAAAATCAGAATTTTGGCTATGGGTTATATCAACAACAAAGTTATGGAAACGAACAGCAAAATAATATAAATTCTGGTTATGGTTTTCAAAATCCTAATCCTTATTTGAATAATGAAAACAAGTACGGTTTTGCATATCCATATAATGATAGATTTAAAAAGGGTTATAAAATTCAAAAGAGGATACAGAATAAGCCAAATAGTATTGAAAATGATGAATTTTCAAGTAATAATAATGGTAAATGGAGCTTTCCAGATAAAGACGATTTTGAAGAATCTGAAGATGATTATAATACCGTTAAAGATACAAGAGAAAGTAAAACATTAAAATTTCCAGAAACAAATACAAATTATGTTCAAGAATACAATAGAAAAACCAGAGGTTTTGTGTTTCCAAATAATTTCAATTATTATACAAATTATTATGATCAAACGACTGATGATAACTTTGTAAATGAAAATAAAGTGAATGATTATAATAACAATAAGAACAAATATAATTACAATACACAAAAATATATATCAAGCAATAAATATAATAATTATAACAAAGCCAATGATGGATATGTGACAGTTTATGTAGTTAGAGGCAATGGGGACCCAAACAAACCAGAAATAATTAAATTGAGACCGGGAGAGTCTTTATAAATTACTATAAACTAGAAAAACAAGCTTATTAACAACTAGAGGTCCGCCCCGCGGCTTCGCCCGTGGTACATATTTCGCAATAAAAGGTAGCCTATGTCCTTTCTCGGGTATCAAAATATATCCATACCAAATTTCATGCAAATTGGTTCAGTAGTTTAGGCGTGATTGAGTAACAGACAGACAGACAGACAGAGTTACTTTCGCATTTATAATATTAGTATGGATTATTGCTAAGTTTATTAACAATTATTGAAATTGTCTTTGTTATATTAGCTATTATTATTTAGGTAGTTATAAGCTACAAGTGCTAAGTGCTAACCCTTTTGTGTTATCTTTCCTTCGTCCCAGCAGGTTACAAATTGTAACCTGCTGGGTTCTTTAATATTGTAACTACTAACTTACAATATTAAAGAACTTAAAATCTTTTTTATAACATTCACCTTTGGAGGCAATAAACAATATGTTTCTTTGTTATTTTTTTATTTGTCTTATGCTTGACCACTTTCACGAAAGATTTGATTTTTTTTCTGTTGACTGCTCCGTAAGTACGTACATAATACATATGTGTGCATATTTTGTAATATCCGTAGGTTCAGGGCAAAAGTATTTATAATATTTATTAAGCTTTAATATAGGCCAGGTGGCGTTCTATGAAACTTCCAAATTTATATTAATTGTTCATTTTACAGAAGCTACAAAAACTATTCCATACTTATATTAATATTATAAATGCGAAAGTAACTCTGTCTGTCTGTCTGTTACTCAATCACGCCTTAACTACTGAACCAATTTGCATGAAATTTGGTATAGAGATATTTTTATACCCGAGAAAGCACATAAGCTACTTTTTACCCCGGGACATAGGATATGTTCTATTCCAGAAATCCCACGGGAACGTGGACTATGCGGGTTTTTCTTTGACTGCGCGGGCGATGCCGCGGGTGGAAAGCTAGTTTTACAATCGAATCTCTCTTAAAAATCAGCCACAACCACAAAAGCTTACAGTAATATTGTAATTGAATGGAATAAACAGAGATCGGAAGATAAAAGAATATGCAAATAACATCAGATACGGCTGCTTAAGGCAAATAGATGCAGAAACTCGTAAACATGTTGTGTCACCCGACGTGACTCGGTTAATAATATTCCTGGTACTTCAGCTACTACAGATAAAGATAAATAAGGAGATAACCGGAGAGTTGAGACCTAAATACTTAGCAAGATGTATCTTCCGATTGACAGATGGCATAGAAAATCATTATCTCTTTGATAATTATTTTATATTCTAATTAAAAAAAATATGGAATGTCAATATGTCATTAAGAAAATGCTTAATGCTTTCGTTGTAATATTTAGTAATCTGAACCATACCTCACCAATTTGATTGAGTTCCAAGAATTTTAAAGCATAGTTCCAAATTCCAATTGAAATAGGCAAAATTATAAACATATAACTTACCTATGTAGGCTAATGCAGAGAATAACCAGTATTAGGAAAGGCATAACAATAAAAGTGACATACTACACAATAATATCATAACATTATTAAAATTTAGTGTAATCATGGGCAGGCTGGTGTCCCACAACACATTAAAATTCTCGCAAGGGCCTCTGCGTGTTGGACTTATGTCACTGAATAAAGAGTAGGAACGTAAGACCAGATTCCGGATAGTTTTACATTATTCTTTTTGCTTTATGTGTGAAGAAGAGGAAACCGAGGTATTTATGTTATAAAAACTCAAATTGTATGATAATATTCACTCGATTTATTTTTGGTAGAGAAATTTTATTTTCTTCTTTCAGTACTATTAAGCAAGATACGAAACAATTATTATCGCAGCAAAGTTGATGTAAGGTTGTGATAATGTGTTAAAAATTTACAGTTAGCGAATTCGTCCTGTTACTGTAAGTACTTTACAGACGATGTTTTAGAAAGATAGAGCAAAAGTTATTTCTCAAACTTTTTGGTTATTTCAGTTTAAAAGTTCAAAACAGGGTGTCTTTATGCATGATCTATGAATACTTTTTACCCATAAAAATATTATACTTTTTCCTGAAAATATAAATCTTAAATCAATGATCTCTACCTTCTTAGAAAAAGGAGCACTAAAGCGATACGCAAATAAACCGCTAAGTAAATCTTATCGTTTATTTCAAGCCATAAACATAACAGTAACAAAAGCTAGGAATCCTAGCCACGCCTCGATCCTGCACGATTTCCATAAACTTTGTATCACCAGAGTCGTGAAAGTACAGCGCTGCACAGAAGGACATAGCTAGCGGCTAGCGCTAGTGTGCTTTCGACTGTCGTGGCGAGAGGACGTGTTGCGGTCCGCCAACCGCACTCGCTAATAGTGAATTTTCATCGGAAACAATTCGTGAAACTGAATGAAACGAACCCCGATATAAGTATGTCATGTTTTGTTTGTTATTACACAATTCGTTAACGGTCCAATATTACGGAAGTTTGTGATTTTAAAACGTAACCGTCGCTAATGTTTTTACGCGAGTGAATAAATTATTTGGTTTATAATAATTATCCTTGACTAATGTTCTTTGGACTTGGTCGCAAAAAGCTTTTTCTCCGTATATCTGATGTGATTTCAGTTTGTATATATGTTTATATTTTGTGTACGTGAGAAAGGTAATCGTGTTTGTAATAAACTTTATCATAAGATAATCGATTTTTCGTCGTCGACTTATGTTTGATGTACAACGCACTCTTTTACGAAGAAATTCGATAATTCAATATAGGTATTAGGTCATCAGGTGTTGATGATTATTTTACGATACTAATTTCTCAAGGCAAATATTTGTTCAGAATAAACAAAGTCAACAGATAGACCACCATTACTCTGATGGGCAATATTTTATTTTCCGTTGGTTGTAGAGCATTAAACCACTTAAAACTTTAATCAATTAACGGTACCTAGTTATTCAATCAAAAAACATCTACGTTAAATTACGATATTAGAAAAACATTTTAAATACCAACAAGTTTTGAAACTGCAGACTAACGGAAAAAAAGAACGCGAAAGCACTAAACAAAATATCGATCAAACATTATCTAGCTAGTTTGATAACCAGGTTTTAGGTTCATACATTTTATTTTTATCTATAAATTAGTTATACAAACATGGCTTATTACTGCACCCTTGAAGAAATACTTCCTAGATATTTAACCTAGCTTGTCCAGCCTAGTCTGCATTTTGTCAATGGCACAACCGTTTAAATATTAAAGATTATATTTTATTATACAGATTTGGTTACGTAATAAGACTACTACAATTTTCGTATTCAATTATTTTAATAGCTACTCGAATTCATCAGATAAAACAAAATAATATAAGTTTATTGTCCCTACGATTATTTATTTCATACGCCATTGATAACGTGAAAAATTGTATGGATGTCCGGTTTTCCAAGCAATTAGTTGAGAATTCAGATCGTTTAAGTTTTAAATGTTTCAGGGAAGTATTGAGCAATACTTTTCTCTACTTGTTGATCTATTGATTAGTATTTTAATATTGCAGTTTGAGGCCACTTTGTTTAAACTCTTGTAGAGACTGAGAAACTCCTGGTGTTTGGGGAACGGAAGGCTATGACGTGTATAAAACTCAATCAGTAAGGAATATTTTGAATAGAGTGACGATTTCAAAGACAATCAGTTTTTCAATGATCTAAATTATGTAATTACTAACTCGCGTTATCGTAGATAAGATGCTTGTTACGATCTGAATTTTTGATAAACAATAGATGCTCTTAGTGTTGAATCACAAAAAATAACAAGCAAGATTTTGCCTTTACCAACCTTTTCTTTGAAGAAGGTATTTTTTTTTTGTGTGGTGTCTCTCAATGTTAGCCAGAAGGGCTTCTACATTTTAACGCGGACGCGGGGGTGAACTGAAGGTTCACCCTGGTAGCGACATGCACAAGGGCGTCCCCCCTTGACGGGGACTTGAAGAAGGTAATAACTAGGTATTAAGGCGAGAATAAGTTTTATTGGGGAAATACAGATGTTTAATTAAACAAATTGGTTTATCTGTAATTATCAAGATAAACGACAAATGCTTTATCAGTAGATAAGGCATATAAAATCTGATTCTGGATTTATTCGCGTCCCTGAAAATAGGAGAGTACAATTAATTACTAGATATTACTTAGTAATTTTTCGGAATATATTTAGTAGATTTTGTTTGTTATGACGAGAAAGCTATGATATGTTTTTTATTAGCTGTACCTACTTAATTTAAATGTAAAAAAAAATACAGTCAAACTCAGAATCTCCTCCCTTTAACCCTTTAAGCCTCCGCTTCGATTGAATGACTAAGAACTTCCTAAATTCAAAAATCAAAATCACTGTAAATGCTTTGAAATAAAAAAAGTTCTAGAAATAGGTATTTGATATAATAAATCTGAATATTTGAACAGACAAACATGCTTTGGGCTATGCCGTCTTTACCGTAGCATGCGTGATATCGGGAATATTGATCGGTAGAGCTTGTTCAGATATTTTTTTAAGCCAAAATCAGCTTTATGGGTAAGGAACTATGACTGAAATAAAACAATAATAGATAGTAGATTATAATTATGGAAAGGTACCTAAATTTTAGTATTTTTTTTCTTTTCGAAGCCGTCGCGCTGAACTTTAAAATAATTGTTATTTTTTATTGTGAAATGCATTAAAATTCCAAACTTATAAAATGAATTAGGCCACTACGATGACGGTCCAGGGTTACGAATTAAAATTGATAAAATAATTGCGATCATTATACGATTATTCATATGGATTCGTTTATTAAAATGGACGTTTATTGCACACTTATAAACTGCAAGAGCGACAAAATTATTGTAATGAAAATTATTTGCACGTTTTTGCAAGTTGATAAATTGTCGGATAAAAATAAAAAAGAAAATGAAATATTATTGTGTACTCGCTTATTCAAGAAATGTAAGAAAAATACATTTAAAATTTTAAACTTTGTTAGATTTTTTGTTTATGTTCGAATTTTGTTGTTGTTTTTTTGGTTGGCTGTTCGTTGCTCTTACATGCAAAAAGTGTTGTATCGATTCGGCTGAAATAAAGCAGATAGATTATATTACGGATAAATTATATAACTGTGTACAAAAATGATGAAAGGTTTACTTTGTGCCAAAAAGCTAGATGCTTAACTAATTTTGAAAATTATTACACCAGCAGGAAGCTACATTCATCAAGTAGTAATAAAAATAAAATAGATATTTGTCTCTGTTATAATTTTCTTTGACGTGACAACGTCTTATAATTCGATAGCCGGCTGCACGCACGAAAAAACATGACTCATGCGACGTTATCGGTCAATTAAGGAAAGCTGGCATGTTCACAGTACTCACACTTATGCAATTTCACTTACAGTATGTTCAAAAATAAATGCGACTCTAGTTTCATTTTAGACTTGAATTGTAAAATGGTGCGTTGTAGATAAATATATATGCAAATATAATTATGAAAGCTCTCATAATTTACCTGTAAAATTATAATTTAAAAGTAAATCAATTGATGAAGTAAATTATTTATTCTAATAATAATCAATTGGATAAAAGTATTAATAGTCATTCAATTATCAAATAATAATTAAATTTCAGGTCATAAAAACAATACAAATAACACGTGCGCTTACTCCCAACACACGGATGGTTGTTTTGATAATGATTTAAATAACGGGCGTTTTTTTAATAATGTGATAACTCTGATTATTAATTAGTAATTTGATTTTTGAAAAAAAAATGCCGATTTTAGTCAAAATTTATATTTTTCTAACAAGATCCTTATCATCCAAATTTCCACCTTAGTGAGAAAAATTGACATTTCTAATGAAAATGAACAAAAAATTAAATGATTTTATTAAATACTGTAAAATAGTCTATAATTCTTCCATTTACTGTATCACAAAATTCTTCATAGATTTTTAGATATTCGTACTACACCAATTACATCACCCTGTATTTATAAACAATTGCAAAATATGACACATACATAGGCCGGGAGATTTGTAACACAAAAATTTTAGAATTCACCGATAGCCCATAAAAAAGATGTAGGCGGTAGTGTCATGCCATACTTTTCCGGTGTAACTTACAGCCCCCCATACCGACGCGATGCGTTGATTAAAAAAAAAACAATTCAAACATTTGTACCAGGCTAACTTTTGCACAGGTAATCATCATCGTGCAGACATTTACGAAAATCGCCATGCCATACTTTTCGGACGATTCCAAATGGCCACCATACCGCCGAAAATCTGCAAAAAAAAATTTTTTTCGCCAAAAAATTTGTACCAGTATTGCATTTGGATTTTTGGAGAGTATTTGATAAAATGTGACCATTATTATATTTGCCATACTTCTAGTAGGGGGAAAAAGTGCTGCCATACTTGAAAATTAATTTATTCGTCACGTTTCAAAAATACGACTGTACAATACGTAAAATATTTTTTTACAGTATGGGATCATTATATTCTGTTTGTTTGTATACAATTCTACCTAGAAAAAAATATCGCAGATTGCAAACATGGGGCGGATGTTTGTAAGACTTAAGCCAAAACGTAAAAAAAAATGAAAAGAATTGGCGATTTGTACCAGTACGGCATTATTGGAAAGTATATGATGCAACGTGACCATTATTATATTTGCCATACTTTTAATAGAGGGAAAAATTAGTGCCATACTGCTACAAATCGTTCAAACTACGAATAAAATCTTACAATAAGAAAAAAATCTTATACACATTCGCCACCTCCCACAGGTATGGCATTATTACACTTCTATTTATAATCATTCAGGAGTTGTTGAAAAAAAATGTAGGGTGGTACAAATCGTTTGGCGAGAAAAAAAAATTCAAAAATTTGCAGATTTTCCGCGGTATGGCGACCATTTGGAATCGTCCGAAAAGTATGGCATGGCGATTTTAGTAAATGGCTGCACGACGATGGTTACCTGTGCAAAAGTGAGCCCGGTACAAATGGTTGAATTGTTTTTTTTAAATTAACGCATTCACGTCGGTATGGCGGACTGTAAGTCACATCGTAAAAGTATGGCATGACACTACCGCCTACATCTTTTATAAGGGCTATCGGTAAATTCTAAAATTTTTGTGTTACAAATCGTTGGACTTTCGCTATTTATCCGACGAGTGTGACTAACGCCCACGCGACTAGTCCGCCGGTACCAGCGTTCTGACCATCATTTTTCTTTTTGTCATTGCGTACTAAGACCCCTCAAGACCGCCATCCTGTTACAAATGACCCGAAATTTTGTGTCAGTATCTCCCGGCCTAACATGTGCAATGTGTAAATGTGTTGACGTTCCAGCTCTTCTTAATATACCTATACCTCGCTCTGAGGCGTTCCATGTAAGGCTTGAAGTGCAAGCGAGAGCGCGGAACGAGCGACAAAGAAGCACAATCGGACGTTGTCACGTTCAACTATCGTCAGTAAACCGACTTTACAGATAACCAATTTTGCATTTATAATTTTTATTTAAATATAAATTATCGCAAGTAATAGAGGAAATTGTCTTTATCTAGACTTACAAGTATTGTTTTAGCACGCATCAGTTTATTATTTATTTCATGAATGTGCAAATTCACGTGGTTTATCAGTTTTAAATAGAATTTTGTAATATTATTATCGGAAGTAAAAATATTGCTATTTAATTCAGGTGAAGGTCAAGTTTTATCAATTTGTAATCTATTGTTTTTTCTTCTATTATTGAAGTATAATTTTCGACTTTTTATTTTTTTTACACATTTATAATTATTCGTGTTAAACAATGAACTGCAAGAAATGAATGTTTGTCTGTACGTCTTTTATAGAATCGTGAAATATGAATGCAGAAAGAACTCTACACTACAAAATTGATTAGAAAATCTGATAATACAAAGGAAGGAAATAGGAGAAAAACTAGACGTCTGTACCTAAAAGATTACAAAACCAAAGTTCTAATAGTTCTAATCTAGTTATCTTGCCCAAAGGCATAACGTAGGAAGGAAGGTTGTCAATGACTGTAACTTGAACACCCACTGAGCAAATTAATTAACTTAACTTTTTGTTACTTGTTAAGTTAGTTAAGCTATGTTTTATGGCGGCATAAATAATGATGTAGTTTGAACGGTTTTTACATAAACTTTGTGGAGTGCTTTTTATGTGATATTAATGCCTTTTGGCGCATGCTGTGAATTTTATATTGTGCTGGTTGCATCGAAATTGATTAAGCACTTAAGAAAAACAAAAATAATTTGGAAAATCCAAAAGTGCACGCCTCATAATTTTTTTTTAATAAATATTTATTAATTATTATTTTTGTTTATTTAATAACAATTAAACCACATCGAATCAGACCCTGAAAAATGAAAGGGTTCTATTCCTGAGCATACTCAAGCGTAAGAGAAAAAAAAAGACTCGATTAGTAAAGTATTTCGGTCGCTATCGTGTTAACAAGAAAAAGGATCCGCACATACAGACACACGGACGTCCAAGACAGAACTTTTTAAACTGTTTTTTAACTAGTTTAAATAACAAAAATGACATCAAAAATATCATGAATGTTAAAAATAGTGTTTTTTCTTAATATGTGTGTGTATGTATTATCTTACAAGTGCAATGTATGATACATAAAGACATTTTAAGTTTGAAAAATCAGATGTTTTGCGCGAAGTGACAGTAGTACCCACCTCAACGCTTCGCTTATGAGGCGTGCAATAACAATAATATAAACAATAAATATTGCACGTATTATAGTTGACCTATTTCCACTCTATATTACATGGAGGAAATATTACAGATTTAAAAATTGCGGTACGTAGCGTTTGTACCGGCGCGGCGCGGCGGTACCGGCCGGCCGCCATTGCACCCGTGCGAAGCCGGGGCGGGTCGCTAGTATAATATAATAGTAATTAATAAACGAACATTGACCACTAACTTCCTATTTATTTACGGTATAATTAGGTAACCTAATCTTGTTTGAAAATATTTCCCAATTAAACGTGTAAATTAGTTAAATTCACTATCTCTACAATACCTATTCGAATACTATCCAATCCAATACTTTTATGTTTAACATTGTCTTATATCAACGCGTACAAATATAAAATGTCATGATTTATTTTAATCTATCTTCTATATAGGAGAGAGATGGCTTAGTAGCCATAAGGCTGCCATTTGATCATGTTTCTTTTTGTCTATCTATACTAATATTATAAAGCTGAAGAGTTTGTTTGTATGAACGTTCTAATCTCAGGAACTACTGGTCCGATTTGAAAAATTATTTCGGTGTTAGATAGCCCACTAAGACCAACAGGAGTGGAGCACTGCGGGTGAAACCGCGGGGCATAGCTAGTTATATATACGTCTGTTTTTCCTATTTGTAATTTCGTACAATATATAGCGTTTTCATTCATTCAAAATGTATAAAATAAAACAGTTATAGAACTATATCACATATCACATATAGATATAATACATCGATTGTAACAAAACCAGGCCAAGATGCATTTTAAATTTGTTTATAGAAATCGAAACTAGAAATGTAAGGTCACAAATGAAGTAGGGCCGACCCGTGCCCTTGCTCAGACTGGTTTGAAGTTTACACCATTTGATAAGGTCTGACAGACTGCGAACCGATGCGTTTTGATTTCCTAGTAAAAATATATTAAATAAATAATAATTAAAGTTCGTTAAAGTCTGTATAAATAGTAACGGATAAGTTATAGAGCTATGATATCATGAACTGTGATTTTATTGGTCCATTGCAGTAATTTTGATGTAACTATCGGGGTATCTAGATATATTATATTTTTACTAGCTGTGCCCTGCGGTCTTACCCGTAGTGCACCACTCTTAATTGGTCTTAGCGTGATGATATATAGCCTTCCTCGATATCTAACACCGAAAGAATTTTTCAAATCGGACAAGTAGTTCCTGAGATTAGCGCGTTCAAACACACAAAATCTTCAGCTTTTTAATATTAACTATAGATAACTTTGTACTTTTATTTACTACAATATCTAATAATTTCCTGTGTAATAATAACGACCTAAATAGTGAATATTTAAAATTAACGGCATTTTGCGTCGGTACTAAACTTGCGATTTTTAAGCTCTCTTCAATAATTTTAAGATTCACTTTAGATTTTTAATTTTCACAAAGCCAGCTTTTCTGTAATTGTATATTTACAAAACTGAACTCTATTTATAGTACAAACAAAGTCGGAAATACACATCAACTTTATTTAACTTCCCGTGAAATCGGAAACGCTTTCTGTTACACAGTGGCTTAACAAGAAATGAGATAAAATTGTCCCTTATACATATATTATAGGGTTTCAATATATTTTATGTGTGTTAGTATGTCTGTGTCCAAAATAGGACGGTTGTAAAATTGTGAGATTATAGAAAAGTGGGGTAAAGTTTAGGGCCGTATATTAACGTATTAGTGATAGTATTATATAGTTTCTTTCTTTCTTTCTTGATATAAATATAGTATTATCTTTGGTAATAGATAATACTATATTGATGTGGGGATTGTTATTTTGAATTAGTGTTGAATTAGTGTTGGATATTCGCAATAGAGCAAACTATGTATACGACGATAACATAAATCTCCATTTTTAGATTTATAATATACGGGTGTCCCACTTTCGGTATACTAAGCGCAAAGGGACTTGTAGTTTTTCATACGCTGAGTACGTAAAAAATACTTGTAAAATTCCAGACGCATTTTTTTTTTCAAATAGAGGAGTTCTTAAAATTTCATGTGTACACCCCTAAAAAGCAACCCGCCCAACTTGGCCACCCGCACGTGAGCTATCGTTTAAGATTATGTTTTCATAGACAAAATGCTCACATTAGCAAAGCGATATATGCCGGCTGCGCGAAGCTAGAGAAGAATACATGGATTTTAAGGAAAAATTTGGCGAAAAATTTTTCACGTAATTTTGTTATTTGAGTATTTTTTACGTGATCAGTGTATGCAAAACTACAAGTCCCTTCGCGCTTAGTATACCGAAAGTGTGACACCCTGTATACCTAGGAGTTAAAATCTTTTAACGCTTATGCATGTGGAATTTCATTATTCGTTTATTGTTAACCGATTGTGCTAGAAGGAAATAAAGAATTGAATAAAGTATATTAAAAAAATATTGTCTGCAGCGTCCGTCGAAATTATGACATCAAAACTTATCGAAGCTTTTTTAAACTTGTTACAAATTTTCACTATGCAATATATTCCGGCATCATTAATTGTGTCTGCATTTGTTAAAATTCCTTTAAAATGCCGGGAATGTTGAAATGACGGAAGTTTGTCCGAGGATGTCCACGGGTTTCGCGACCCAATCTAAAAATAACATCATATTGGGTTGAGCCGCGACTCCCAACACGAGACGATATGGGCCAGACTTACATATTTTATTTATTTTTTATGTTAGTCCGCCACCTTCATTAAATAGAAACGATCAGAAAAAGATAGGTTTCTATTGATAAAAATAGTAGTATATCTTAATATAGGTACACACAGAGTATGTAGATATTTTTAAATTATTTAAATTTAATTTATTTTACCTTCGGTATCTGAGAAAAATCTTTAAATTTATTACAAATACTTTTTCACGAATATTTAAAATCATAACATAAATACCTTGTAGTTTTTGTGTCACCATACGACATGTGTTTTTCATTGGTACCACATTGTTTGCAATGCAAACACTTACATGCTTAATTATATTTATCACAATTTAATTTCAAAAAGATAAGAATCTATTGAATACTAGCGGTCCGCCCCGGCTTCGCCCGTGGTACATATTTACGTTTTCTCTACATAAAAACCATCCTCGTACTTCAAGAAATATACCTCTAATAAAAAAAGAATTATCGAAATCGGTTCAGCCGTTCTCGAGTTATGCGCTTACCAACACATTTTGCGATTCATTTTTATATATAAGATTTTATGTTCCAATGTTGCATTTATTTTTAACAAGGTGTGCCCGGCGGCTGCTGTTGGTCTTAGCGGGATATATTATAGTCTATAGCCTTCCTCGATAAATGGGCTATCTAACACCGAAATAATTTTTCAAATCGGACCAGTGGTTAGATTAGCGCGTTCAAACAAATAAACTCTTCAGTTTTATAATATTATATGTATAGATTTTTAAGCGTGTATATGATTTATAATTTATATCTACTGAAGTCGAACTTAGTGAATAGGCTATTTCTCATGCAGGGACAACGCAGACAAAGCCGGAGCAAGCTAGTAAATTATAAATAAAAACTTTGACAAACACTGCATCAAGATCTATCGCTTCCTCGTCAGAAAATAGATCAAACGGTTAGTTCGAGCCGAATATCAATTTTTACCATGATTGCTCTTAATATGTCTTGAGGTTAGCTGAGGTGAGGCGCCATCTTGGATTTTATTACTGTTTATGTTAAAATTTTAGATGTTTAATATTCAGAATAAATAAGCGACCGCGGATTTTATTTTTCCACTTGAATGAATCAGTCTTTTGATGAATGAATGTGCGGTAGAGATATCTATGAAGAAATAAAATTGCAACTTTATGATTTTTAAAACAATAATTATTTATATTATGGAGCGAGAAATAACATAGGTAAAATGCAAGATATTTTACGTACCTTAACCAATAATAGAGAATCGACTCTTGAGCTCTAACTAAAATTATTTATAAAAATTAGTTAGGTACTTTGTGAAATTCAAAAAGAGTAATCGATAACCGGACACGATGCTTAAAAAGAATACCTAATCAAAATCAAAGATATAACAATTAACAAGCCGTAAGAAGCACAGGTAAATCAAAGAACTTCACCATTCATATTTTATTAATAAAATCATTTTGATTGAAGCTATTTTTAACCAAATATCATAAGAAATAAGAATCATTTTACAATGCAGAAGTTTATAAATATTTTAAATAGATTAAAATGCAGTTATGAATCTTCCCTGCATATTAATAAAGTATATTTTTATGTGAACAACGTAGCGGTAGTTTTTAGAACGGATGTGTACGTGCTAAGAATTATAAGGATAAGTTAATAATTATTTATTTGTTTGTGACGATTGTCAAGATTTATATATGGTTGCTAACCCTACGTTAGGGTTGATACAACATCCGTTATACTTAAAAGACGGCGTATAATTTAACCAGGCGCAAATTCTTTGTATATTTTTTATTTTTCATAAAGTATCAGATTTTGTTAAAATGTAAGCCTAAGAAATCCTTCCCCAATTTTAAATGTTGTATGAGTTTAAGTATAATATGTAAGTTAACAAAAACAAAGTACTGAATCGAGTATGAAATCCCTACAAACACCAGCCTTATACATAATATATTTTATATTTAACATACAACAAAGTAACAGGTCCAAAGGTCAATCAACTAAAGCTTTTAGTGCATCTACACCATACATATAGGACAACTAAAGGACGCAGGACCCTGTTTAAAAATAATTTTATATGTACTAGTAAAAGTACATACGCGAGCTAAGGTCAGAACCTCAGCATTAGTCACAGCGCATTTTGACTCACGGTCGCAGACCATATACGATAAATGACAACCTTATGTCGGCAAACTGTAGGGCTGCCAACTTTATGAAATTATAAAAAAAAATGTAATTGAGAAAATGTTAAATTAATTAATTTCTGATATTCAGAAATTGTCATTTAAAAAGCATTTGAATGCTATAAAACTAAATATTAAATTATTTTCAGGGTGTAGTAACTGCCTGTAATTGGTCTAGCTTCGGTTTTGGTATAACTACAAGCGAGATGTCAAAAAATTCACAGCCGTTTTTACTTAAATATGTAGGGAAGCAAGAATTACTTAATTTGTGTTTTATTTAATGTTTTTAATTATTTCACTAAAAAAAACAATATTTGCGATAATAATAGACAATAGATATCTATAGAGTATAAAGTATAGAGTATAGATAAATCTCTCTCGTGACAACCCTAAAGTACTGTTTAAGTTTAATTTCTCTTCTAATCTTGATTCCGTATTTGCTATTTTCGACATTGTTATATCCTTGGTGTGTTGTATAAAACTAGACCAAAATATATTTTAAACCTAACATAATATACAATGGTTTACATATGGAAGGTCTTGTAAGTCAGGTTATGTAACATGTTTCGAAAAATACATGAAAATTACATAGAGTTTTGAAAAAAAGAATCTAAATTAATATTTTAGATGTTTGTTCGAATGTTTTAAAAACATAATAGTTTGTATAAACACAGACTGTAATCAGTTTTCTAATAGTTGGTAAAGTTATCTACACTAATGTGAAAACAAAAGTAAAATGAAAGTGTTCTATGTGACTTACTGATTAACGTTGGAGTTAAAATTTCACTGATTAGCAATACCTTTCCTTTTTAAGATTCACTTTTATCAAATGCGATGTATGTAGAGAAAGATAGAGATTTTTTCTTGAAAAGAGTATATATTATAATGAACTAGCTTTCCGCCCGCGGCTTCGCCCGCTTTGTCTAAAACATAATAAATTATATACTCAAACCTTCCTCTTGAATCACTCTATGTATTTAAATAAACCGCATCAAAATCCGTTGCGTAGTTTCAAAGATTTAAGCATACATAAGGACATAGGGACAGAAAAAGCGAGTTTGTTTTATACTATGTAGTGATAATTATTTCGGTGTAGGTAAGTACATAGGAGTATCCACGTTATCACATGGGCTTTTAAGATTATTACCATGTATTACCAAAGATATTACCAAAATGTAATTCTTGAAAGTAATTAGCACCTCTAAGAGCACCTCTTTTATTAATTGAAGAGGGTGGACCGATTTCGATAATTCTTTTTTTATTATATTCCTTGAAGTACGAGGATGGTTCTTATGCAGAGAAAACGTAAATATGTTCGCTCGTGGTACTACTAAAAAGGCCCTAAAGTCTGGAAAAACACTTCGACATAAAACGGTTGATTATGTATTAGAATTAGACAGTTATTTTAAAATCACATATGGATATTTTATTTTTATGTATAAATTAAATATAACAAGTTTATATCACTTTAAAACTGGCTAATGTAACTGTTAGGTTAACGACTTTTTAATGACAAAGTTAATGTAATCTCGAAATAAAAAGTCCCTCTTTGTGGGCAAAGGGGCAGATTTGCTTTTACGACTTTTTCTTATAGATGCTCTGATGTGCCATATTTTGTGACATAATTGACTTTCATCTTATTTTTATTCGAAGCTCCGTATCGGTTCAGCCCTTTAGACGTAACAACGTTGTATAAAAATATTTTTTTTTCATATTTGATGATTATTATGATTAATAGGAATATCTGTGTCTATTACATTCCAATCAAATAAACAGAGAAATAATTCCTCAGATGACTTGTTCCCTTTTAGTCCTACTATTTCTTACAAAATCCGTGATATATTGCTCAGTTCTATCTGATATTTTATCTTTGTTCCAATTAATTTGTTTTTGAAATGTCACTGACCTAAGATAATTTACATTTCTTTTTAAATTATTATAGACCACCTATTGAGATTTGAGATAGCCGTTTAGTGGTGTAACATTAGCGATATGTTTTTTTTTAGTTTATTAGTTTTCTCTAGCATTTTTATATATAGTAATTTGACACTTGAAAAATAAAGGCCAACAAGCAGATCATCCTTACCTTAGGATCCTTACGATTATTATTTTAATTTTATTTTATTTTATAAAAATACACATGTTATATATGTTGAACAGCTCCGTTGTATTTTGGAACGTCACACATCGGCAAAATTTAACCATTTTTCTTTTGTTTAATAATTCATCATAGGAAACAATATCTTTAAGTTTGTTCATCTTATCCTTTAATAAGCCTTCGGGTTTCTATAATTTAAAAAATACTGACTTAACTGACTTGTATTTTCACGTACGCGAATTCTTTTCAAATACTGCCTATATTCCACCTGATTCAAACCCATTACTGCTTAAAGCACAGATCCACAATCACTTAATTATGGACCATAAAATTTCTCCAAAAAATCTTGAAGGTCAATTAGGGATTTTTACTAAAATACTGGTTATGCTCAAAGGTGCGCCCGGCCTACGCGGCGCCTTGACGCCAACGCAATCGCTTGATAACTTACGCGAAAAATATAAAAGATAGAAAAAGATCACGGTTTATAAGAAAAATTAGAAGTTGTTAGGGCCGTTTAAATTGTGGTTAAAATAGTTGTTCTTATGTATATCTTATTGTTTAAACGGCAGAGGGATATATGAAATGATTTGAAGATAATTTATAAGTAGGTACTGTAGGCATACAATATACATACCTAATAATTATGTACCTACTACATAATATTTGACATAGAGATATTGATAAGAATCTTAATAAAAGAGAAATGTTTTTCTCTATTATCAAAGGTTATAAAAATATAGATTCACGGTCAAGGCATTCTTAAAATTGACCCAGTAGTTTTCGAGTTTATTATGAACAAACAGAAAAAAGTATTTCCTTTTTTATGTGCAAATGACACATATTGTTACCAGCAGGTTTCACTATAATCTATCTATGACTCAATTTAGTGGACGACCTAGCTTAGTTTGAATTTTCGGTTGCCGCGGTAACACGTGCCTATACAGACGTACATACAGATTTTTATATAGTTTTCTAGGTTTTATTTTAGGTAACTAAACGGTGTTTTTTATTAATTGTAAAAAATGTGATTTTTCATATTTTTTATTTAAAAGGTAATGATGATTATTAATTTTTATTATTTATTCCTAAAATGTACGTTTTGTGTTGCAGGTCGCACCGCGGGACTTCATTAGTGTAGTGAATTCTGACTATGTGTGACTTTTGTTAAGTGCAGTGTTAGTGATAGTGATGGTTTTAGATAGTAATGCGGCTGGTATAGGTGAGTTTCAATTTTATCATTTATTTGGGAATAAATAGCTTGTTAGTTGATAAAATGTAAATTTAATTTAAGTATCTTACGATGGAAGTCGCCAATTTCTGTTTTTTTTAATGAACCTTTTATTATACATACAATTTTAATGAAATAACATATTATAAACTTTTCGTACTATTTATGTAAACGAAAAAGTCTCGATATATCATTAGATGTTCATATTTGTTGCGCACTCATGTCGAAACAGCTGTGAAAATTTTGATGAAATTTGGCACTTTGATATTTCACTTGCACATAGGCTATATTTGTAACCCATTTTGTGTTTAGTTGAAATGGATAAACTCATCATATTTTGGACACAATTTTCGAGGTTTTTTTTGAACTTTAGGTATTTTTTTTTAATTCTTACAGAACTTGTTTGCATGTTATTAACATAATTATTGCAGCTGTTCGCAAATATTATGAATTGGCTATTGTTCGCGCGGTTATGTGAACTAGTTTTAAATTTTAATATTATTACATATGCACTAATTCGATCACGTGGCTTTATTCGCATTTTACACGGAGAACATACTTCTCATACAGAATCTATATTAAATCTTCTTCTGTACCAACTTTCATAGAATTCGATTCAACAGTTTTTGTGTGAGTGAAAAAGAAATTTCCATCCTCAAATACTTTAAATGTTTATAATTCACGTGAAAACTCTATTAAAATATCGAAAAATACAAAAACACTCATATTAACTGTAACTATCACTATTATGAAACACGGTTTCTACCAAAATAATAGAAAAATAATCAAGTCGATTTCATTCACATAAACCTTCCAAAACTTAACCGAAAAAGATGCAATTCACATCTAAATCGCAATCGCCATTGACCCGAACACCGTCAGCAGAATAGTAAACACGCGGGGATCGAACCTCGTCCCGATTGATAGGAATTACACAATTGCTGTCACTTAGCACTACGCTCTTGGGTGTGGTGCAGGATGTGAGATACGCAGTTTAACCGACTGCGAAATAAACTACTAATATTGATAAGTGTTTGAATTTTTTTATTGAGAATAGGGAAGCGCTTGACAACAATCTCGCCTGATGTTAAGCTGAGATGTGGTCTAAGATGGTACGCGCTTTCCTAGAAGGAGACCAGTCACTCTACGCTTGATTGAACGTGATCTCAAGAACTACTGGTTCGCGCTTTTTCGAGTAGATCGGTACATTAACTAGGTGGACTTAAAAAAATCCTGAAACATATAACATGCCTACGGGCAAAAGCTTAAACATTTTGCTTGTGAAATGAAATTCGTTTGCAATTTAGGGTTTATAATAAATGTAGAGTAACCATAATGATGTGTTAAGAATTTTCATTGGTGTATTAATTCTTGAAAATTTTAGTCATTCCCTATTTTCGGCTTTCTCATATAAAGGTTTTTACTGAATTACTAATTTATACTTATATTCTCACCGTGTAAGACTTGTGGTAATGAATAACAAATATGATATGAATAATATAAATTAATAAGCTATTTACAAAGTAAAAGTGTTTGCTAATTACTTCTATAAACAAATAACATTGTTAATTATTTCTCTCTAAATTATAATTTACCGTTAAAATCATAGAGCTACAGCCTTCTAATAAATAGAATTATAAATTGATTATATTACTTAATAACCTAGGTCCATATCGCTTCTAGCTCATCACTTGAGTCCCTAGAGCAGAGCGCTAATGGTTGATGAAACGAGCTGTCGCACACAAATTGAGTTATTGCCCGACGTTTCGCGATTGTTTCAATTGGATGCAACTGGGCCTTCGTTGAAAAGACCTAGTTTAATAATAGTACCTATACCTATGATAGGATAAAACAGTTTTTCAAACATTTATGTTTGGCAAAGATCGCTCCTACCAAGCCGTCTTCGGTAGGTACACATAAATAGACTGTAAATTATTAATAATATTATTCATTTATTAATTTAAAACGAACCAAAAAAACAGGTAAAGTCTAACAATTACTTTTACCGTACCTTTCAGAGTTCATTTGTTGATGAAATGTTCATGAATCAAAAATTCCATCTCCGCGTATTTTTATCGTAATATGTATTTCAATATTACAATTCTAATATCGGATAGAAATTACGGGTAACATGTATTTGTAAGCAATCCCGTTTTATAAATCGATCTTTGATGTTTTAGAATTTTAGAACTCTTTTATAGCATATGTAAAACAACAAAATATAAGGATAGTTATTTCTATCTATTCAGGTCATCTTATTATAATTTAAGAACATGGTTCAATAATTGTTAACTGTCAAGGTTAACATATAAGACCTCAATATCACATCATTAGCAAACAACATATGTAAATAAATGTTTTCTTAACAAGCCTTTGAGTTGCCGTCTTTTCTAGCTCAGTGTCCAATACAAAAACTTATGTTTATAACTTATACTTTTGAATATCTAACGTCTTTGGGGTTGACCTTTTGACCTGCTTGACATTCTACCAAAAGTAAAAGAGCAACCAACACTTTACCGTTAGTACACCTGCATGTTAAACAGATTCTTCAAAAGATTCAGGATTTCTTACTTCTGAACCCTATCTGCCAGGATAAAGGCCATGCCAATCTGATACAAAATTAAAGCGACAACACTATTCTACCCCGGTGTTTTTCCTGAACAGTGCAAAATTTCCTTCAAGGATTGCAAATTGCCTACTCCTGGGCAAAATTGTCCAGGCTAAAGGCAGTTCAATACTTGCTCTAAACCTGTAGGCAGCAGCCTTGCAACCAGATGTTTGAGAATGTTAAGGTGCTCGCCAGATATGGTGAAACGGGTCATGGCGAACGGCCTGACCTTACGTACGCGGATATTTATCATTCATCGCTGATTATTTCGATGTAAATATAAATCTTGGAACGTACCAAGTGACTGAGGATCTGCGTAAGGTGAGCGCATTTGATGCTACAATGGCACATTGTTTATGTTGGCTGCTTTGTGTGTCAAATGCGTGATGGTTACTGGATTGGAATGACCACCTATATTTAATCAAAAGTAGTAAGTATCTTGGTCTTGTGCTTATTAAGGACAATTAGGATCTTCAAGAAAGTTAATATGATTAATCCTTAATCTTTTTTTCCCCTCTTGGTCACAGATGTCTTTTGCTCTTGAATTTAACATTAACTTTTTCACGAGATCATATTTTTTATCTCAGGGATTTTTAAAATCAGAGAACATCGAAGGCAACTGGTTACGTATTAGAAACGGAAACTGGCCGTGCAAACATCCGTAAAACCTAAACAAATATTGACGGTTTCGGGATTTTACTGACCAGCTCTGATCTGGGTTAAGCAAAGGCGGTAAAGATAAGTTTGGTCCAGATTTTAAGAGCATCATATACTTCTGTAAGTTACGATTGTCTTCAGAAGAAAGGATAGACGATAGTTATGATCACTAACGTTATAATACAGGCTGGTTGAAATTCGAGTATTCACCATAAAATGAAATAATAATTTAGATACGATACCTTTTAAGAGCCAAAGAGTAACATTATTACAGACTGGCTGTGCCCCGCGGTTTCACCCGCGTGGCTCCGCTCATGTTGGAGCCTTCCTCGATAAATGGGCTATCTAACACCGATAGAATTTTTCAAATCGGACCAGTAGTTCCTGAGATTAGCGCGTTCAAACAAACAATCTCTTCAGCTTTATAATATTAGTATAGGTAACATAATTTTAAGATTATTATACTCATGCGTTATAAACACCTAGACTAGATAGAAATACACCCATTCATTAATTATTATCAGTCTAGCTGTTGATTGTCCCTATTACCAACAAACACATGAACAATTCGCGGTTAGGTAATTATTAATTTAACACTCCGATTGCCCGGCTTATTTTACAAGAGATACGTGACTGTTTGTCCGTCTGTATCTATTGAACTAAGTATTATAATGATCTATATAAATAGGGGTATTTTTCATAATGCTCTATCAAAGCTGTTCTTTAGGGCGAAATAGCATAATTGAATTTATTATATTTGTTAAAAATACATTTGTAAGTTTTGCAAGTACTCTAGTTACTTGCAAAATAGAGATAGTTATATATTTTTTAATTCTTCAGAAGTCTTTGGAATTAGAAGGTCGAATTTCGACCAGTCCTAATATGTATGTACAAAATTATATATTTACGTTGAAATGAGCATTTCTCAATATAGTTCTCAGAACATTTCAAAATAATTGAAGTTATGAAGTATTATTAATTAATTTGAAGTTTGTTTTTCCTTATTGGTTCAATAAGATTCTTGATTAGATTTTGGACTTTCATACTGCTAATGTAATAAATCTGAACATTTTACATTTGTGTGTTTGTAAGTTAATCACGCATATAAAACTGACTGAGCTTGTAAAAACAATTCTAGGTCTTATTCCTTTTATTATTTAACACGTATATTTATGAATTATGCATTTCCTATGAAATTGGGTGGTCCCTGTTGACATAAGCCGCCATTATCGACATACGAATACAATTACACGTAATTCATATTTATAAACCTAAAGGTTAAACCACTATAAGAATTACATTGTTTTCGTAGTATTTAAGGTAAAATTACAGTCATTTTACATTTCCACGATTCCTCGTAAGATTTAATTCTGAAATAATTATTATAAATTCGCGAAATGACGAACGGGGTCAAGTTCGACTTATCGAGTGACTATTGCCTTGACCGGTTGATGGTAATGAGGAAATTATTCCGTAATGCTATTGTAATTAGAGCGAAATTCGTAATTGTGGTGATCAGCTGACTGTGACGTCACGTTTTGGATTTCTTAGCGTATGTTGTTATTTTATTCGACCTTTTCGATGCAAAATTTTCTAAGTTTTACAAATTTTTTTTTGAACAAGGTAATCTCACAATTTTAGTCAATGAAATATACATATATAAGACATCCAATAAGTACAAAAAATAAATAAAGTTTCATAGCAGAGACAAAAATAAGATATTTAATGGCAGGATTTACAGAATATGCCACTAAAATCTAAATATATTTTTGGTAAATCCCCGACCTATCCCAACTCCTGTTTTCAATAAAACAAGATTACTGGATTATCTTCCTTTTACGACTGAAAGAGAGGGATGTTGATATTCAAATGCATAAGAGAGACAGAGATGGAATGTGTTGCAGTTTTAATTGTATGGAATTATTTTGGTAATGTCATTGAACTTGAGTATCGAACTAAGTTTGACCTGCGTCTTTTGGTGGTTTGTAATTGTGACGTCACCATGATCGAGGACCCTGATTAGTGTTGCGATAAAACTTTTAAATACATAAACTAAGTTGTCCAGGATCATATTAAAGCCGGTTTTTCAAATAATCATAATATTTTCAAAAAATAAAAGGTAAGTAGGTATCTATCTCAGTAATTTATCTTATGTTTGATAACTAAAAAAATAAATACATATCCTCTCACGTCTGAAAATCGAAGCTATGTTATTTATTATTAACATTGATTTTATAGTTTTTACTTTTTAGATAAAAGTCGTCGTTATATACTTATAAGAATTTTTCTTAAGCCTTGGATTTACGCTCTCTTTAAACCAAGGAGGTGATTAAAATATTTATTATAGCAACACCATAAATATAATCAATTTATCAATAATCGGAACAGCTCATAGAATAAGAATTCAGACGTGTAATTCGGAGAATAACAATTGTGCCTTGCATATTGATGACTCAGGAATGCTGTGGCCTGTGACATTTTTTGTTTACATTATGAGAGCGGTTACATGGTATTATATGTTATTCGTGACGTATGATATGATTTAATATCTACATTATGGGTGTTATTTCAACTAGAAATTGTAATGATATTACATAGAAACTTTAACAAATTTGCTTAGGGCTACAATCATACAATACCGAACCTTTTAATAAAATGAACTTTAAAAAATTTTTAAAGAAAAATTCCACTATTTTTCATTACACTTTTTAAAAAGGTACTCAACCCTTTAAAACATTTTTCATAACTGAACTATTAAGCTTTCAATTCAAGCGTTTCGACTATACCAGATCGCTGAGCGTACCAAATAAACATACACACAATAAACATTACCCTCCATAACGCACTCGGATAAACTATCGATGATGTAATTTAAAACAATAATAAGTATTTAACTCAGGACGAGAACCTAACTCAAACTCAACTGATGTCAGATCAGCGAAGTGGGTGTCCTTGGTCGAGACAATAGATTATAACATTTATAACCAATACATGTAGAATGTATAATAATGTTTATAATATTATACATTTCAATTCTGATGATCATACTAAATACTAATATTATAAATATGAGTGTTTGTAAGTATGAATGTTTGTTACTCTTTCACGTCAAAACTGTACGGATTTGGATGAAGCTTTAGGTACAGGAAGTTAAGTTTATACGTCAGAATAACACATGAGCTATAGAAATACCTGATTTTTCACGTGGAACCAGGCGGCATAGCTAGTAGATCTTTATATCAGTGTCATCATCATCATCAGCACTTATACGTTCCCACTGCTGGGACACGGGCCTCCTATGAGGGCACAGGCCATAATCCACCACGCTGTCCAAGTGCGGGTTGGCATATTTCAGTGTTCCATCTAAATACATAGTTATTATTTACATCTATTAACACTAATAGTTAAAAAATATCCATTTCATAGATAATACTAATGCTTTAAATTCCTCTTGTAACGTCTGTAAATAACCTACTATTACATAATAAATAACGTATAATCAAAACCTACAGCTTTTAGTTACATAACAACTATTTGCATATAAATTTCGATATAACTTTAAATAGTTAAAACATCCGAGCTCTAAGGTCAACAACACTAACGGTCCGGCCATTTGATATTTCGTGAAATATAATATTTATTTTACTTCAATATTCTATATTAATTTCCATTTTTATATAGAAATTAATATCAAAAGTAACTATAAAACGTATTTCGAAATTGTATACCTATAGAATAATTAGTCCTTAACATATTTATTTTGCTGATATAGGTAGGTAATATAAGATACTGAAGGATAAAATATGATAAGCATGTCAATAAAAAATGCGACAACTTTTTTCCTTATTTTTTTATAAACCTACTTATATCTAATATCATTAATATTACATTTTAGACATTTATGCTTGAACAACAAACGTACTTACCCAAATTATTACAACGTGGACAATGTAATTTGTAGAATCATTTCGATAACAATACAACATTAAAAAAGTGGTACAACACAAACACTAAATGAAAATGTTTCCATCTTTGCTCAAAAAATTAACTTAGTCCCTAATGATATAAAACCTCCTTTTAAAAATCGAATGTCTACATTTTTAAAAGATATGCCTCATAACGTTGCGCAGATAATAAATTTCCCGCCAGCGAGTGTGGTCGCGTCACAGATAATTAAAACATTTGTCTATCTGCATTCTATGCAACAATTTGATGGGGCAAGTGTCAACGCTGAATGGGTGGTAGTGTTATATTCGTCTAAAATAAGAAGATCGGAAATAGCGCGCGTGCCTGCGATGCGACGGTTAGAACGCACCTGTCAAGCAACGCGCCATTTTTGCTGTCACTTTTTTTGGCGGGATTTTATGACTGAAGTTTGTGTTTGGAATTCGTAATTATCGACATTTCTGTTGGAGGCTGGAGCGTCATTTCGAATTTTATTTAAAGATTGGTAAGTGATTATTGAATTAACTGATTTTAATGAAAATATCAAGGGAATAGGAAGTTTTTTAATCTTACGAATAAATGTCAAGTTAAAGTTTAATCAAACATGAAATGTTTTTATTACCCAAAGTATTTACCATATTTTGTAAATTTAAAGAAATACCTACTGATAACTTTGTTTTTCAAGTTAAATTTTAAAATATACTAGGATCGTAACAGTCGCGAATATATTTAAAAGCAAAAACCGGTTCCGCCAAAATTAATGGTCGCTATTTATCGCTGTAACTTTAACAAAAGTTTTATTCGAATTCGTTTTTATTGTTAAGGCCTTGTTCAACAGATTGGATCTTGTTTTGTAATATATGCTGAATGAATTGTTTCTTCGAATTGTTCTTAGTAATATACATACATAGTACAAGTACAAGTATTGAGTGACAATATTTTAAATGAAAGTTATTATGTATTTTTTTTATTTATTTGTATTGTTAGAATGACAATGAGTACGTCATTACTACTATAATAACTCTTATATAATGTATAAATATTGTCTCTTTATTTCAATTACGTTCCTAAGTCCTAACCATATTGGTGCAATTGATTTTATTTTATATTTTCTTTACTTTATAAAATTACTTTCTTCATGCCCTTTTTTCTCACAAATATAAAGTTTACATATTGTAGAATAACATAATTCCTTCATTCACGATCTGTGGCAATGCAAATGTAATTGTATCGCATAAAATATTTTTTTATAGCCATATTTTAATCGGGTTTTCCTGTTTTTTTTTGTTATAATATGTAAATATTTTTTTTTAATTCTATATAATATAAATATATAATCCTTGATAATCCGGTCTATGAAGCCTTAAGGCACTTCAGCAAACAGGTCTAACTTATCGTAACTAAATGTAATGTCAAGTGTAGTTTTATCATAATTCAATAACTTATGATAGCAGAGTCTGGACACAGATAATATAATAAAGTCTGGGTTTATTTTTAATTTGCATTAAATACTCGTATTGATAAAAATTAATTACTTTTTTTTAAATCTACAATGATATCTGTAGCTATTGTACCGATATTCGTTATTTTAATTCAGAGAATGCCGCCATTTTCACAGGCAAACCAAATATTTCTTTCCGACTTTACGAATGAACTAGTTTTGCAAACAAAATGGTTGTATTAATTATAGTATTGCAAAACTGATCGTAATGATAATAAAATTATTAAAACATTACAAATACGGTACCTACTTATACCTAATAATATGCATATTTCGACTTGCGCGGAACAATAAGAATATTTCATAACATCTACATAAATAAGTCAATGTCAAAGGCGAATTAAAACAGTTTACAATTTAATTCAATTGGTTTGTCTGACTATGGAATTACGAATTATGGAATTTCACAATAACAGATTTTTCCACGATATAGTTATAAAACAATATTTTTTTGTTTGTGTGACTAATGCCGCCTAACCTTGGAAACGGACCAATTTTTAAAGGAATTGCATTGACGTTATCGAATTAATATTTGCAATAATATGAACCTTTTTCATCTTTCTAAAACAATGATTCCATCTTTACAAAGAATAAAATTCATCAATATTGATTTAGCATTTTGGATTTAAAAACCGTCGCATTCAACAAACCTAAGTAACTTTTTGAACTTAACCCTGTGTAAAGATCTTTTCAATTTAGCACACCTAAGTATAGCATAAATCGCTTCGCTCTTGCCCCGCTCTCGCTTCGCTCGCCATAGAGCCGATAGACATAAAGGCCATCACAACATATTGAGATTTATTTGACAGCGAGCCATTGCTATAATTGGATAATAGTTGACCGGACATTGTTAACTTTTACTGTTTCGAGTTTTGCAATCGTAAATCTTTAGAATATGCTTTAGAATTGTCTTGTTTATATTACTAGGCTTTATTCATTATTTTGTATGTGTCTCATATTATTTTTGCGGTAAATTAAATAATAGGTTTAAGCTAACTTATGGCGTTGTGTGGATGTTTGTTACTCTTTCAGGCAAAAATTTGATGAAGCGATGGTTATCAAATTTTTCATCTAAAATCTGCATAATCTTTTGATTTCTGTCTAATTTGTTATTAATTTTAAATATTGATACTTGATAGTATTTACACATATTTGATATTAATATTACTTTGAGCAGGGTCAAGCAGACCCTCGAGCAGGTTCTCTTTTTTGTTTTTTAAACTACGTTTATATCGAGTTTATATTAAGCATGATCCATTGAATCGCACGTTAAACAAAGACATTACAGTAACAATGACAAACACTTCCATACCCTGAGTGTGACCGTTTTATCGATCGGTTAACTGGAGCTATAAATCATTTTAACTGGCGATTAAGTAACCGTCTGTTGTGTGTTTAAACGCGTAATTTTGTTTTAGAAGTTAAACGTTCGTTAAAAAGAGATTATGGTTTAAGTGCATGTTATTTTATTTTAATAGGTATTTATTTGTTTTTGCCGTTTTATTGAGATTTGTTAAAATATTGTTAAAAATAAACTAAACTGAGTTCTTGAATAGGAAAGTATTAAGTATGTAAATATTTCTAGAGAAATAACATACCTATAGTCGAGCCAATTTAATAGGCAACATTTGACGTCTATCAATTTTATCTTCGAAGAGAGGTAACCTGCTTAAAAACATCGATTAAAGTGAATTAATCGATACGGATTTGAAACATTTGTAAATCTAATTTATTAATTTATGATGATTTTTGTTCACAAATAATCAATGCATTCGATTCTAGATGTCAGATCTCGATTTTTAGAGTAACATCTCTGGTATTTAAAAAGAAAAAAGGTTTATTGACACAAAATTGTAGCGACGTCAGTTCTTCAATTCAGAAATTGTTTATTATGTTTAGAATGGTTCATCAGTAAAATGAAATCTTAAAATTACTTGTATCGGTCATTATTATTATAAATATGTAATCGTTATTGAAAAAAGTTAAGCAAATGTGCAGATCTAACAGAAAGAAATATCATGTTATTCTATGTTGTCGTTACTAGGTTACGTTGTTGAATTATGTTGAACTGTCAAATGTTGCCTATTAAAATGGCTCTACTATAATATTCGAAATTTAAACCATACTTCTAACGTATTTTTTCCACTTATTATAAAAAGACAGCTTCTATCAATTTAAAACAGAATGATACATTTATAGGTTTCAAAACGATCAATTGCATAGCATGCGTTTACAGATTTATAATAATAGAGATTACAAGTAAAGCTGAATCATTAAATATATTAATCTAACTCAAATATTAAGAGCAGACACAAGTAGAGGAAGTGGGTTTATCCGGCCATGCAAAATTGGTCCCAAGTACACTTGTAATTAAGGTCGTTTCGGCCCAAATCGATTCGGCCATTGCATTTAAATATCTCATGTGTACGCAAAGAGCAATTATGGTAGATGCGTCATTACGGTTATAATTGTGAAATCTGAGACTTGATGTAACTATTTACTTTAATGAGAATTTTAGTCTTTGAATTATTGTAAAGATGAAGGAAGGATGCTCAAAAACGAAGGTTTTCAATACGCATATTTATTTATTTATTATATAAAACCATTCCTACCATTACAGTTTACCCAATGCGATAGGGAGGTCAAATTTACAATACAATTTAATCATTAATACAAAAAAAAATTACATTAATTACTTGATTATAAAATACAACCGCTACAATTATGTTTGATACTCTAGTCAAATATTATAATGATTAATACATATATAAAGCTGAATAATACATATTTTTTAATAATGTCAAATTTAAAACATTTTAAATTAAAAGTTAAAAACTAAATTTAATTAAAAAACGCAATATTATTATAATATAACAGTATCACTACATTGATTTAAATACACTTAATACAGTTTTAGATAATGTCCAATAATTGAAAACATAATATGTTTTTTAATACGAGATAATTGATGGTATTTTTATTGGTTAATTAATATTAAAATAAATATATTAACTATTAAGTTAATTTATTAATTTGTAACGTAAATGTTTTAGTTTAATATATAAATTGCCACATCTATGTAATAATCTATGTCCGAACAGACGGCTTAATTTACGTCCGTTGTTAATAATAGCTTGACGAATTGTATCCAGACTGATAATCCTCTACTCGTTTGAGAGATCATGCCCGCAGATGTAATGCTGACTTGCATAATATTTTTGTATATTACATACCTTGTATTTATTTATTTATTTAAATAAATAAATACCTTGTGTAGAAGAAATGTCTTTCTGTAATGTTCTTGTCTGCATAAACACAATAAAAGGCTCTACAGCTTTGGATGAAATTAGGTTATTGAAGGATTGTTTTCATAGGTCAATTATTTCATCATTAAAAATATGTTTTATAATGATTAATGATGAAATTGCTTTTAGTAGAGTTATTTCCGTATGATGTAAATACAATATATTTTTTGTTTGTTTGTTTGTGTATAATCTTATTAAAGAAATTCGCGATCGTTTTTAAAATACATATAAATTATAAAGCTTCAAAGTTCAAATGTACTCTATGATCATTAAAGATAAGGTTTTTTTAGAATATTCATATTCATAGAACCTTTTTTCATGTGTTTTTTGCCTGTTGGTTTTCTAATGCTTAAAAAGAAGATAGATATATCTTATTATAGTTGTTATTATTTATGCTAAACTTATAATATTTCATATGAAGCATTTGGGATATGAGTCGAAATAAACACAGGTCGTTGAACCTGTATATTCATTCAATTTATTTTAGTGCTTACATTTAGGTCAGGTTCTAGTCAATGCGTTGTAGGTATTGTGTGAAATCTATGTTTTTGTTTACAGTCCGTAAGATATATTCTAGGCATTGAAAGGTTTTTTTTTTATTAGTTATTTATCTTTGTTTTAGGTTTGTAACGTCCATTCTAGAAGTGATTTATAAACTGCGTCCTTTCATAACTACTGACCTTCGATTACTTTTATGTGAATCAATTGTGCTTTCCAAACTAAATTATTGTATAAATACTTACGGGCCATGCCTTCTTCAGCGATCACAACATTTGATTCAGAGAATTCAGAATGCTTGCATTAGATATTGTTTTAATGTCCCACCTAGATCTCACATCACACCTTTCCTAAACTCAGCAAATATTCTAAATATGAAAGGTAGACAAAAACTATTTATGGCTTGCTTTCTGTTCGACCTCTTGAAGACCAAACGCCCAGCTTACTTATTTGAGAAGCTTATGTGGCGAAAAGATGGTGGTCGTAACCCAGTAAGACTCGGAACCAACATTTTCTCTGTACCAAAACACAGAACTATGGCCTTCCGCGGCAGTTTCAAGTACTGTGCAACAAAATGTTGGAACGACATTCCTCCACCCATGCGCAACATTTGTAGCAAATTAAGATTTAAAACTGTTTATCGGGACCACCTTTTAGGTATCCAAAAATCTGATCAATAATTTTTCTAATTTATCTATTTATTTTCCTCATTTGCACAGTCCTGTTTCTGCCGTGAACCTATAGTATCGTGTTATCTATTTTTGATATTGTGTATTGCTATTTATTGATATTACCTATATACCTTCTAATATTATTATTAAATTATTTTTCCTTTATTTCCTTATATTTTTAACTTTATTTATTAATTGTTTATTTATTTAAGTTTATTTATTTTTCTGCCCTCTAGAGGCTTTGGCAGAATATCAGCGTCGGGGTTTTTCAATCCCGACATTCATGCTGAGCCAAGGCCTGTTTGTAGAACACTGTGCACATTAAATGTATCCGTTTCTTTTAATATACCGTGTGTTTTTGTTTCTGTTAATTGATTTTATGTTTTGTGTTTATATTATGTACCTATATTTTTTGTGTTCTATGAATAAACGAGTTATCTATCTATCTATCTATCTATTCTTTCACATGCATTTAAGAAATAGCAGTTGTTTTGCAATCACAAGCATTCCCAAAGATTAAATGATAACTGATTCTTCAAAAAAAAAAACTGGAGCGTTTTCAACGGGATTAATACAAGCAGGTGGAGAATTTTAAAAGGATAAGTCCCAAAAGGGTATGTTTTAAATATGGAAAAGATTTTTTATCGAATTAGAATTATCTTTAAAAAAGCTCACCTCGCCAAGCCAATCGTGATTACGTATTACGTACATATTCATATGTATTGCTACTAATTTACAATTTAATGCAAAATGACATTCTATAAAACATCCTGCTCCCTAATAATATTTTAAAGGCATTATACAAAATGACATATTCTCTCACTTACCTACTACCAATTTTCCTGTGCCGCTCTATCGACTACAAAGTAGTTTGTAGTTTATGGTTCAATGGCAGTAGATCACTTTATGAAATACCTGCATAATAAGTTATACGTAATAATATAACCGATAGTGCATTGGTGGGAGTTGGGACTGTCCTTTTTTGTGTAGACTATAGATCGTAGGTTCGATTATTATTATTAGCATTGATTGAAAATGTCCAACGGAAAATTAAAAAAAAAAACGTTAGTAATCCACGGAAATTCTTTATAAACTTTGGAAGAGACCGTGTGCATTATTTTTAGACTACCTCCATCATTTTGATTTATATTTTACGAGAAGTTGCAAATGTTATCGTTTGAATTTGGAGCTAATAATAATAATATATCTACGATTTATTAAGGTATATATATTATAGAACAACGTGAGCTAATTTATAAATAACTATATGTATATTTAAATCATTTTAATAACAATTAAAATGAATGTCACAAATTATTTGTTTGCATTAATAAAATAATCAGAAAAATGAACCAAACATTACAATTAGGTAAGTTAACATATTATTAAACTCGTAAAATTCAAACTCAAACATTTATTTATTAAATTAGACTTCTTTTAGTAGCACTTTCGAATCGTCTTTACATATTTTTAACAATTACCACCGATTCGGAAAGCAGTATCAGTAGAACCGGCAAGAACCATATAAATATTTGAGAACCATCAAATCATAAAATTTTATACTTGTTACCTCTGTTAGCTACCGCAATCGAGAGTTTCGTACATGAAATTATTGGGCATCTCATCAAAATAAAGCTACTCACGGAAAATTAGCTTGATAGTAATCACTTGCAAAAATGGGCGAAGGATCCTGGACTATATAGTTTATGTCTATCATCATACTATCTTGATCCTCGATAGTTTCGCTATACTATACAAGAAAGAGATCAATCTATACTGGTTTTACCAACATACAAAATATAGAAATGCGAATTATTTCCTAAAGATACCACGTTATCAAGAATGTGTGGGAAGGTCGTCTGTTATCTGTTATCAGTGATTGCTTATCATAATATGTCTATTATAGGATCGTTTTGATTTAAAGTGTACCTTTATACCTACTGGTCTGTTTAGAGAAAATACGTTTTATCCTATCCTTCCTATGTCCTACTAATATTATAAATGCGAAAGTTTGTGAGGATGGATGTGTGTGTATGTTTGTTATTCTTTCACGCAAATATTACTGAATCGATAACAATAAAATTTAGCACACATATAGCGGGTAATTGGATTAACACAAAGGATAGGTTTTATCCCGGAAATCCCACGGGAACGGGAACTATGAAGGTTTTTCTTTTTCTTTGAAAACGCGGGCGAAGCCGCGGGCGGAAAGCTAGTATTATCTACGATAGATCATAGATGTTCTTCTGTTCTTTTTTAATGTTTCTGTTTCGTTATAAAGATGGTAATGCAATATTGCATCCTTAATTTCATCTTTTTCAGTTTAGTATGTTATCTAAACACGTATTTTTTATTTAAAGATAATAGGATTTTTATTATACTGTACTTACTGGCCATTGTTTGTAGATGTTACCAAAGGAATTACCTATAGATTTTAAAATTAAAATAAGTTTGGTAGGTATCTAAAATATACAACAAAATACTGTGCAATTCATGACGTTAATTCAAATAATCCTGATAAGATAAATCTAAATGATAAATATTAATCACAATGCATCGATTAGCGATGCAATTAGGTACATCCTTGTTCACTAATTAATTATTTATTTACCGGATCAGAATGCGTAAAACAATAAGGGAATTAAATAGAAGAATGTAACTAAATAGGCGATGGTATTCTACAAAAAATGTACAGTCATTTTTACGTGATTCTGTCGATCTTTATTTACTTGCGGTGTTATGGATCTTGAAATAAACGAACAGATGTCAATAGTCGATCTTACTAAAATACAGAATATTATTCGTATAATCAAATAGGTAGTTAATGAAACGAAGCCTTTAATAGAGAGGCTTGTAATTCAATTGCTGCAGTGAAAAACGATCGAGTTAAAAGTGCCTACCTGTACCTAGTATTCAGAATAAACACGGTTGTGAGATTAGCAGTCGATTTTTGTTTTTTTAGGAACAATAAGGTCTTACGTATCGTGTGATAAAGTTGTATGAAGTTAAATGAATCATCACTTATCGATGTTATTAATTAGCGTGAGTAATTGAAACACTTGGTACATGGATATTGCGTTGCTATCAACATTGGTGCCCTGTTTCTGAAAAAGGGTGCAGATTCGA
Source organism: Colias eurytheme (assembly GCF_061535395.1). Classification (NCBI taxonomy): domain Eukaryota; kingdom Metazoa; phylum Arthropoda; class Insecta; order Lepidoptera; family Pieridae; genus Colias; species Colias eurytheme. The sequence continues at coordinate 573,320 of NC_142999.1, read as the reverse complement.
ATTCTTGTGATGAAAAAAATATTTTAACACATGGGATAATAATATAAAATAGAATTTATGTTCTCACATTTCTAAGTTACATGAAATAAGTTTACGTTGTTCTTTAAAGCAACAGACATAAAATCAATCAGTTCGAAATAATAATCGCCTACATAGTTATTAGTGATGGCAAAAGTCGAATACTACCATTAGTCATTACATCTTTATAACTAAATGGTAGGTATAAAAAGTAATTAACGGCCTATCCCTAAACATAAAACAAAAACATCATTAAAATCGATCTGGCCGTTTCCGATCACACCATAATTTTATATAAATCTATTTACTTCGCGAATATGTCGCATATGTTTTAGATTTACAAACATATGCTTCAAATATCCTGCGTATCCGGTTCTGTTACAAAACCTTTGAAAGTGAGGACGTTGGATGGTATTTCAAGGTGGAATATATTAAATGCTCGTTGTTCAGATAATTAGATCGTGTGGCGAAGGGGACCAGTATTCATTGTGTTAAGATAGAAAGAAAGATAAAAACAAGACAGAAAATGTTTGTTGTCAAGGAAAAGTGACGACGTAAAAAAAACAAAAACACGAATTCCTAATTCAAATGCAAAAAAATATTCAAAACTGATGCAATATAATTCGTATTTGTAAAAGTAAAAAATAATTAGTGAGAAAACATATTAATTTCTATGAGAAAACGGTTTATGTTATTTACACAAACTCACAAATAAATAAATTCCAAGTCATTTCAAAAGTAATTAATATGCATGTTACAAAACCACGCATACCGTACATCAATTATTATGTATACATTTTCGATATCAAAATATGAAGTTTTCTCACGCTTTTGCAAGTGTTATCATCATTTAAGGCCGTTTAGTCACGAGCGTGTCTAACGCCAGGTTATTAATTAACTACTGAAATTTCTGTATTTGTTAATGATAATTTAAGGTCGCAAATTTCACGAGTCCCTTGATTTATTTCCTGGTTAAGAAAGCGATGAATTCAACTTCTTTAAACGGTAGTCAGTAGTCATTGCTAAAAATAAAAAGTAATGCAATATCAATGTTTAAACGAGTAATATCACATGTATTAACTAATTTAAAACAAGCTTCGCCTCCTGCTTTCACTCTATCCAAGTCCCATAATAATTAAACATCCAAATTAACTTGTACAATATGAAACAACTGAGAAAATAAACAAACAATATAATAAACTATTTTCTCTATTATTTTAGCGCTGTATAACCTTTCTTAGATCTCTATCACCTTCAAGTACAATTGCGAGACAATAAGAAGCCGTTGCCCTTCTGAAGAAGTAGGATTATCGGAATCCGTTTAGCCGTCCACGCTTCACGTAAAATGCATACATGCATTTACTTTACCCTTTAGGTATAATTTAAGAATTTTAAGATATGGATATTAGTTTTTTATAAATATTAATAACATCTGAGCATTCTAAGATTTAGAATGGATTTAAATATACCTACCTACATTTAATTAAGTTATTTAGTGTTTTCGTTTAAACGCTTCGTTCCTAAAATTCCTAAAATATTAGCAAACAACTCATACAGGAGTGTTTTTGAAACGCTTTAAAGGGGAAAGTGATTCTCCAGCTATTGTTTTCATGTAAATTGCAATCTTTGTGCAAAACATCGTGCTGCGCAGTTGCCTTGTAAAACATGTGTTATTAACAATACACAGTACCTATATGAATATGAAATATTATTACATTTTCTTTGCTATAAATAAACGTACATATAACTTGAAAACAACATTCTTTCTCTGACACTCGATTATTTAAACGAGTTTCGATAACAAACAAAAAATAAATATATATTATCCCAGATTATATATATTTTTTTACGTCAATCCGAGCGAAGCCGCGGCAAATAGGTATAGAAGAATCTCGATGCCAAATGGCTGACGCTGGCTTTTCTTGCGTTTCTATTTGTCTTGTGTCAAGGGTCCGATTGTGAGAAAGTGGCCCCAATGACCTTTGGACTGAATGTGATGAAATCCATAAATTATAGGGTATGCATATATGCGAGTATACACTAAATAGGTATACCAATCAACTAGCAGGCATACTTACATAAATATATGTGAAATATTAAACTAACAAATTATTAACAATATCGATTTTTCTGCGTTTCAATTTTTGTTTCCAAAAAGAGATCCCTTCAGAATTCGTGTTTGTACCTAAGACGGAAGAAATACTTATTTTGACAAAGATTGCAAATAAAAAGTACCTACTTATCTTGAAAAAATAAATGAATACCTCTAAAATACTGAGGAGACAGCATTTAGGTTTATTATTGGGTGAAATTAATAGACAATTCAATTTTAAATATTTAGAGACGTGATTTATTCATTAGTCGACTTCACTACATAGTATAAAACAAAGTCGCTTTCTCTGTCCCTATGTAGGCTTAAATCTTTAAAACTACGCAACGGATTTTGATGCGGTTTTTTTTAATAGATAGAGTGATTCAAGAGGAAGGTTTTAGTATATAATTTATTATGTTTTAGACAAAGCGGGCGAAGCCGCGGGCGGAAAGCTAGTAGTGTTAAAAAGTTTTCTATGATTAATATATAATCATCATTAAACTCCAACAAAATCAGGTCTAATCACTATCAAACATAATCCAAACATGTAGTACGATGTTAGTATAGAAAAACTATGAATGGAGCTTTGAGAGCAGTCAATGACCGTGGTGTGGGGTTACATCCCGGATGGTCAAGTGACTGATCAGGCACGACGACCCTGTGTATTCAATCCTCTATAAATTAGACCAAAAAAATTATAAATACGTAATATTATTGAAACTTTTAATTTTCTCTGTAAAAAGCTTGATTCATGCAACACCGCGCGGGGGACAGGCCGTGCACCGAAAAATTACAATGCAGAAGAATTTATTTGTTTGTTTGAACGCACTAATCAGGAACTATGGGTCCGATTTGAAAAATTATTTTAGTGTCAGATAGTCCATTTAACAAGGAAGACTGAATGCTATATGTATATCATCACGCTAAGAACAATAGGAGCGAAATAACGCGGGGTACAGCTAGTCAAAAATCCGCTTCCTCTGTCCCGATATACTCGTAATATAAAAGAAAACATCAGCATTTGTACAGCTCATTAAAAACGCATTAAACTGATGCATTAGATCTATAACCAGTGAACAGTGACGACCCTCATTGACAGCACACCCACGACTTTCTATTGAATCATGCACAATACTTTGACGTCATTAAACAATTATCTTTTGATGCGCTTTATAATATTATGGATAATGGCCAAGTAAACAGGGAAGGGCGTACCAAGGGCGTATCAAGTTTACCATTAGGCGAGATTGTGGTCAAAAAAGGAGTAACAAAGACAATAAAAAAAAATGTGTGCGTGTACTAGTGTACACACGTAAGAAGTGAAACTTCTTTATGACCTTATTTTTCAAAAAATAATTTACTATAATATGCAACTTTACAGAAATACGTCGAATTACGCGTGGTAGGGATAAGAAAAAGATGGCGCGTAACGGAAAAATGTCACGCGTAACGAAAAAATGTTACACTAAATTTTTTTCCAAACCCGATAAAGTAGTTTCACTTCAATAAAAACACGCGTACCTACTCGTAAAATCAGGAAAGCTTGTATGTAGTAATATATAACTTACTTTTCGTCTTCGGTGAAACTGAATAGATGGATTGAATGAACTAATTCTACAGATTTTAAGCTGTAAAATTATGAATTTATCGAGGAAGACTGTAATAGAATGGCAAAAACCCTTTTGGGTGAAGACAAGAATGATTTAGTACACAAAATAAACATGGCTCTATATTATAGTTCAATTCCATGGACTCATCGGTCATTCAAATTGATTATGTGTTACCGTAGAGTACATGACCCTATCCCACTGGCCTCGAATTTTACGAGCACCATAAAACAATATAAAAACGATTTGCTTAAACAAATGTTGGCTTTGATTTACACTGATATAATGATTGACCGCGACATTGTCTGCTATTCAATTACATAAAGATATTTTCTCTAAATTGTAACAACGTTTAAAATATCATGAATTGTAGTTTGTTGTCGATATTGTTTCCTCTTTTTACAGGAAAGTTTAATTTTGTTTAGTTTATTCATTCTCAAACTCAAACTGTACCTTTTAGCTTTATATTTCCGTAATATAACTTTAAAATGAAAGTGTTATAAACAGACAAATACAAGTTTTATCACCTTGCGTCGCTCGTCACATTACAACCAGCTCTACAATTGTTTTGCCAAAATAGTTATCAATTTATTCATTATTGTCAACCTGTTTTGTATGTACGTCTGTCTGTATATTGTGTGCTAATGAGCATACACATATTTTATATGACGTACGTATGGTTCCTATTTAGATTTTAAATGATTATGATTTATGAGTTGGCGAGATTTGTTCAGCCATACTTACCTATATTTTAAATTCGACACAATGCCAGTCTGTCTGTTTTGATTCACATAGGAATTGTCGAACAGAAATTGATGAATTTTGGTATAAAATAGAAGAAACAATTGCGAAAGACCAAGAATATTTTAACTTTAAAAGAATTATACGGAAACAAACATTAAAATCTAGAAATTTAAATAACTATGGCTAATAACTACCTAGCTGTTTAGAATAAGTTCGAACCTCTGTGACTCTTTATCAAAAAGGAAAAAAGTATAGCCTATAGCAAAATTATAATTAAAATTGAAAGTATTTAAATTGTATTACAAAAGAACGTTTTACTAGAAAGTATGTTAAATTAATTAGAAATTTATTTGCAACGCAAATTCGACGTTGTATAGATTTAGCCAGCGGCTATATTTGACAAAAGCTGCAATCAAATAGACTACAAAGTACAGGTAGGGATTTTTTTTCCTTGTCTCCATGATTTTTGTACGGCGATGCGGAATAATGGATTAAAAGCAGTATAGAAATAGTATGACAAAGATGCCGAACAAAAATGGTGGTCCACAACGTCGGAATTTATTTTTATTTTCCGACAATTGCCGGGGTAAATTTGGTCATTTGATTTTGTACGGCATCTGTGTCATACTATCTCGTAAAAAAATCATGGAGACAAGGGGAAAAAATCTCTACCTGTACGTTCGAATTCTCATCTGCACTCAGTTGGACAGCTTACAAGTGACGGCATATTGCTGAATCTTATTATTTTATGCTCTTATATCGTTCTAGATAGGTCACCTGGTGGTTCCAATGACCCATAAATTTTTCAACATGGGCCTGTAGTCTAAAACGATTTCATAGAGACGGTAATTACAGAAATTTTGAGATAAACATTTCCTTTAATTTTATCTTTAAGTTAGAATTAATTTGTGTACATAGATGATGCGAAATATTACATACCTATAGTAAGTGTATTGTAATTGGAGATTTCATATTAAAATTTATTTGAAAAAAACATTGCAGTGTAGAGAATATAGGTAATTACTAAAAGAATTCTTTATTGAATAAGAATTAACATTTTTCACAAGAGTAGGCTATTTGATTTTCTTTGATAAAATTGCTATTTTTTATACTTTAAAATCGAATATTCCAAGATGTAGTTTCTATACTGCTTCGCATTTTCACCCCAACTAATTTGAAATGGTCAAATTTTCAATTTTATATTGATCGATTTACACTAATAATATTTCAAATTAAAGAAGCTGTCGTTACATTTTCTGTATTAGAATGTGATGATAAGTACCGTGGGACATCACACACGCGTAGGTGTAAACAAATATTGGAATGTTAATCATACATATTGGTCCACTTTACATGGACTCTATGGTCTCTATAGATGTATTGGACAAATATTTACAGAAATGTGATAATTGGACATAATTATTAACTGTAGTTTCTGTCATAGGTGAGAAAACCACACCCGTATTAAGGAATGTTGGTTTGAACGATTTTTGTGGTCCAATGTTTCGATTAATTATTGGAAGAATATTGTACCATTATGTTTTTCAGTTACTGTTATGTATTTACAAAGGTAAATAAATGAAAATTACCGGCTTGCCATGCGACGCCATCGCTTAGATTAAATCTTAGAATATGCAGTAGTGGTCAAAATTTTACCTTCTCATTGTAATAAACTCACATGCACGATTCGCAATGAAACTACTTATCTATACTAATATTATAAAGCTGAAGAGTTTGTTTGTTTGAACGCGCTTATCTCGGGAACTACTGGTCCAATTTGAAAAATTCTTTTGGTGTTAGATAGCCCATTTATCGAGGAAGGCTATAGGCTATATATCATCACCCTAAGACCAACAGGAGCGGAAAAATGCGGGTGAAACCGCGCGGCACAGCTAGTCAATTATAATAATGGGTACAATATATTCGATAAATTTGTAAAAACATGCTCTGCCTAAAATATTTAGATATCTATTTAGACTCATTATAGAAGCAAGTGTTTCATAGATGTAATGAGGCTATAATCTCTTATCAGTGTTTGATAAAGATATGATCCGGGCAACGAACTTATTACTTAACTGCACATTATGTAATGACTAATGAGGAAATTTTGGAAATATAGTTAAAAGTAAGCATAATAAGATAAGAAACAACGTGTTATGTGTACTCTCCGCTAATTTAGGTTGTATTAATTTTGCTATATAAACATTATCTCCGTTAATTTAAGATTTATCGTTGTTATAAACATACTCGTTACATAATATGTATTTAGTAAAATTAAATTGTAAAACTGACATGATTAAAAAGAGCAACTAAAGAGTTTCTAGCCGGTTCTTCTCCGTAGATACTGCTTTCCGAATCGGTGGTAAATGTTAAAAATATGTAATGACGCTTCAAAAGTGCTTCTAGAAGAAGTCTAATCTTCTCTTAAATATAAAAATGAATCGCAAAATGTGTTGGTAAGTGCATAACTCGAGAACGGCTGAACCGATTTCGATAATTCTTTTTTTATTATATTGCGTGAAGTACGAGGATGGTTTTTATGTAGAGAAAACGTAAATATGTACCACGGGCGAAGCCGGGGCGGACCGCTAGATGAATAAATAAATGTTTGAGTTTGAGGTTAAGTATTATTTACGTTTGAAGGGACAGTAATAATATGAAACATTGTAATATTAGCAACATTTAGAATAATCAACAATTTATTTTTAAAAAGATGTTTCCAAAAAAGCGAATGTTCCTAATCAGTACTGTTTTTGTCATTTCTATAGAAACATGAAGGCAAAAGATAAAAATTTCGTTTTCATTATATAATTATTTATACTTGATAAATAACACTGAAGGTCAGTTAACAAAGGCGTTTCACATTTTTATAAGAAAGTATCTATTCAGGAAAGGAAAATTGTCATTTGTCGCCAAGACAGAGGAAGTGACCTTACGTAGCCGTCGAGATAGGCAAATGTTTTGGACGTCACGACAAGGTCGCTTTAATGTTGATTTTTAACAAAATTGCAAAATTGTCAAGTATCTACGGGTTATATTAAACAAGAGGTCCGCCCCGGCTTCGCCCGTGGTACATATTTCGCAATAAAAGGTAGCCTATATCACAGCCTATATCCTTTCTCGGGTATCAAAATATCTCCATACCAAATTTCATGCAAATTGGTTCAGTAGTTTAGGCGTGATTGAGTAACAGACAGACAGACAGAGTTACTTTCGCATTTATAATATTAGTATGGATGAGTGTAGTGCTGATAAATGTAATTTTTTAAGGTTTGTACAGGGACGAATTTGCAAGGATTGTGTGTATTTTATTTTGTTTCAATACTCAAGCAATATAAAAGTACTGAAAATCCTCAACTCTATAAAGTTAAATAAAATATTTTATACATATTGTGTACATAACTATAGATGTATGTTTGTATGTATGTATGTACATATTGTACAAGTAACAAAATCGTTTAAGTCGCAGGAGTCGGCCATGAGATACGTTTTTGACCCATTTAAACACATCTGTTTGCTAACGGACGCAGGTTCGATTCTCAGTGCGAGCTATAATATCAAATGACATATTATAACGGCTATTAGAAGCTATCTAGAATAAATTTTGAGTGGTTATTATTCTTTGATACTTGTATTTGTTAAATTTAAAAAGAATATATAATGATTTCAAAATCAAATTTAACATTTAACTACTTCAATCTTTTTTAAACAAAATACTTCGACAGTGGGTTCGATTGCAATTATTTTGAAAGTAACATAAATATATCTGTTAGCAGTTAGATAACACAGTAATTTTACTAAGCAGTAAAAATAACGATTTCTTTATAAACCCGAAGTAAAGATTCAGAAACTTCCATTGGGAAGACACAATTTATTTAAAATTGTAGATTATAAAACAAAGGAAATGTGACTACATTCGCCTTACAAACTTTATTTCTGCTTTAGAAAATATATCATAGCTTGTAGTGTGTAGCAGCTCGTCCATGTTTACACTAGCTGTAATATTTAGACGCTCTCGGCTCGGACGGTAAAGGACATTGCAGTTAATTTGTTTAACTTTAAACTTTGACTACACTGTAAGTAATAATAATTAATAATACATAATGAGGACCTTACAGGATTCGAATTTTCTTTCATTTAAATTATAGGTTTGTGGAAAATTAGTGAAAGTTGACTTAAGCCCTTGAGAAGTTGAGTCTTGACTTTTCCTTGGCTTTGCTTAGAAGCAGTCTGATAATAATAGAAATTAGAATCTGATTCACGTAAAGTCCATAGTAAAAGGCTTTTAAAATATCACTTAGGTACCGGTCACCCATCCATAAACTGACCGCGGCGTAGGTTGCTTAACCTGCATATCGTTGATCACATGAATGTTAATATCAGTATAAGTATTTGCTTTACTACTACTTTTAACCGACTTCAAAAAAAAGGAGGAGGGTCTCTATTCGGGTGGTACTTATATATATTTTTTAATTTAAGTTTCGTGACATTTTTGTTTGATAGCTAATGTGCGAAAACGTTAAGGTTAGATAAATTTACACACTTCCGTATGTTTGTCACTAACCTTAAAACTGTAAGGAGTGCCGAGTAGCTTTATCTTTTGTGATAGTGTTTTCCACTGTTAATTAGTTTTTAGTGTAAAAGATATTACAAAACATGTCTAGCTCTATATGTCTTAAAATAATTTATTGTATTGCTTACGAACGTTAAAACGAGATATAACATATAAAAACATCCACATACAAATAAAACATATCCGTTTTCGTAAGTAGGTACGCACTTACTTATTATTGTGATAGAGCGTTCATAAGGCATTTATAATGGAATTCCTACTTCGAAAATAATTTGTATGTGAAAGAAACACAATTCAGCATTACCTAGTAAATCTATTTTTTATATTCATTTTTCAATATCGAAATCTTACTTACTGACTATTGCCTCCTACCTAGGAACTATTTCAAAACAGTTCCTCCCTTTTCGAAGTCGGTAAATTGAACCTAGTCACGATGCAATCCCGTTCAAAGGGCAGCTCCAAACTTGGTGATAATAATACTTTCTCTACACCTTATCAGGAAGAGTGGATTGGGAAATAGGCCCGTGGTTCAGTGGTTAATGTTTTTCATGTGAGGTCCTGGTTCGATATTTAATAATTGAGAAGACGTAAAAGTAAATTCTGATCAAATTAATAAATAATCTTAGTTAATGCAATTAAATATACATACAAAAAAAATCTAACGGGAGCCTTGTTTTCCCTGCGATTTTATACCGGTGGTTTTATATCTACTTATTTAATTATGTATATTCTTGAAACCAGTCTTATGAATTTCAATACAATTTATGCTTCCGATGTTTTGTGGTTAATAATTATTTAACTTTCATATTTAAATCACATCTCTGCGATAATAAACAAAGTAAATAAAACCACATAAAACTATGTTAATCATTTCAATTATATTATTTAATTAAGTCTTTATCTCAGTTACACAAGTAATAATGGAACTTTATTTTTATTATAAGTCTTGTCTAACACATTTTCTTAATAATCCTTCCTCATTATATATTACACATTCTTTACTTATAAAATATATTATATTGTTTCAGATGCAGTATCATAGCCCATAATTGTAAGTAACATTGCCTTTAAAAAAATAATTAATAAATGTACAAAAGAGGAGATTTGCGCATACCTCGAGACACGGAAGGCTTACATACCGCTCCTTAAAAAGTATTTCCTATATATCTATGTATCTGTAGTCTGTACATAGTGTTAAAAGTACAAGTGTTAAAATACTTTATTTTATTGTAGAGGTATGCGTGCAATTTGCTATGTTTTAGTTTGATTTTAATGTCCACTTTTTTGCCACAAAAAAGAACCACATATGAAATTAATAAAATTATTAATGTTATTGTAATATTAAATCTTATTCAAATAGATATTTGAGAAGATATCATGTCATATTTTCATAAAATAACGTTTTATACTCACAAAATTGAAAACAATTGAAATCACGGAATTATATAAGACTTCACATAAGACTTTTCTCTTTACATCCACAATTACATCTATTATTAAATGATTGTTGATCATCCGTTGAAACAATGTTGAAATCACTATAATTGTTATAAAAAGCTATTTTTATCCATACCTTCCTTATTACATGGACCAATTAAAAAATATATGACCATTATCTAAGGTATAGCATGTCTAGTTTACTATTAAATAAAATTTTTAGTTTATTCATTATAGAATTATAAAATAACTGTCCTAAAAATATATAAATATACATGTTGACATTTCATATTAGTAGAAACTCGTTATAAATCGATATTAGGGTTGCCAGTAAATTAATCTTCACATCTACAATTTTAATATAATGTACGTATTCGAATCTATCAAATACTTGGCCTGACAACCCTAATTATCAACAAAAAACAACAAAAATATCATCTCGTGTGAAACAGCCCTATTAAGGCGACATACGCTTGACCATGAAGCACGAATCGGCGCCGGCGCATGATTCAGGGGCGACTGATTTATATGTGTTGATCGATATTTATAATTACTTGATACGTTTGTCTGTATGTTTAACTGATTTTAAAAGATTCTTGGATTAATTATATTATTAAACTACCTGAAAAGGTTATGACAGTTTTGTATATGTTTCTGGAAGTTCTCTACATCTTCAATTAAAACGTTTTTTAGCAATTCCTTAACTTTTTTTAGATATGAAATGAAAAATTAGTTAATTATATTTTAGTTATACCTGAATTCTTGAACAGATTTGGATAAAATAAACAAGTCTATTAAAATTTAAAACATAATAAAGGCTTTTCTTAACCGTTTAACACGAGTGAAGCCGTGAGCTAGAGCAAGTGATCGATATGTTAATGCCTGCTAAATGTTCAAGTTTATAAAACTTGCATAAAACTCATACCATTACTTATACTTGCAATAAATATTTAAGTTATGTGCTTAACATAAATAATACAAACGAACAATAAAGTGTTCATAATAATATTATCTATGTAGTTACATTTAATTAATACCTACACTTTTTTAGAGAATAGAGCTTTAATAGATTTTAGAATGTAACATCAATTATTTTTAATACGTAGGTCGTAGGGAATTAGTATTTCCTTGTTTGATTTTTGGAGTATTTGGGAGCGTTTTGATATGAAAGATTTATATCGAACTAGCGGTCCGCCCCGGCTTCGCCCGTGGGTAGGGTGGGGTGGTATTTACGTTTTCTCTACGTAAAAACCATCCTCGTACTTCAAGGAATATAATAAAAAAAGAATTATCGAAATCGGTTCAGCCGTTCTCGAGTTATGCGCTTACCAACACATTTTGCGATTCATTTTTATATATAAGAAGATTTAACACATGATTTATTAAATTTATTACCGGGTCACAGTACATAATTAAGTGTTCAAATCGTCGCGGTTGAGATAAACATTAAAAAATCGCGGGTAAAATTAATTAAAAAGCCTTTAATTCCTTGTTAATATGGTAAAAATAAGTAGGTTATTATTTTAACGTTGTAAGTAATACTTTCATTATTTCCTTTAAAATTGTAGCAAATACAATAGTAATGATATATGTATGTTTCGCTTCAACAAGCCATTTCCTAAGTGTAACGGCCTGTATATTAATGTTATCCGATACGTCTGTCTGTCCATTTAGTATAGTGGGTTGCACATGCGTAGGGAGAAGTACTCCTTATAAAATAGCCCTTTTTACCTAATAAATCCGGGAATCTTAATAAAACTTGAAATCCGACCGGTAGTTCCTGAGATTAGCGCGTTCTAACAACCAAACAAACAAATTCTTCAGCTTTATAATATTAGTATAGATTCATAACAGTAATCGCAAAACTGCAAGTCTGATTGCATAAGATCTCAAGGTCACTGCCACTGAGGTACGAGTTTTTGTGCGCACGCGCTGCCATCACGTATGCGCTGTTAGTATGTTTGTTGGAATAATGTATAAAAACTAGTAATTATTGTACACAAGTGCATGAATAAATTATGGCTTAGACATTCATTGTTGTTGTCAAATTCTTAAACATTGAATGTTTTAAAGAATCGAAGAATTAATAATTATTATAGGACTTGCATTAATTGTTTGTCGTCCTTGTCATTATGAAAATTGCAACTTTATTTTCTTTAAAACATAACCGTATTTATAATAAAACAGGAATCATTTAAACAACAAGACATTTAATAACAAAAAATCGCTTTATTATTTAGGTTATGTAAGAAACAGAAATCATTAATTAAACAACAATATATAAAAGGTTAAATTATGTTGTTGTTATAATGTTAGCGCATAGTATACACATAGTATACAATTATACAGTAGGTATACACTAACCCCGTGCAGTGGGCACCAAGCTAACGGTGCTTACACTTACGGATAGGGCCTATTGTTTCAATCACGTACTTTCTAAGGAAGCTAGGGCTGCCACTAATGGATAAATAAACAAAATAAAAGGATTAAATACGCTTCCGTTATTTTTCATTGCAAAAAGATAGAAAGAGAAAGAAATAGGAAAGTACTTAAAATACGTTAGAAGTAATACATTTATCATAGCTTTTGACAATAACGAACGTATATAAATAAATATGTAGTTATATTGTTATTTGAAACTTCGACTTTAGTTTTAACGTAGAGAGGAGAATAGAGTTGCACTTCATAGCGAACCTATTAATCCTACTTCTGGTTGTATCGAAACCATTATATTAACGTTATTAAAGTTTATAAAACATAATGTAGCCCTAAAATATATTTATTGGTGTAATTTTTACGAAATTTAACTAGGTAGAGTTGTTGTAGAAATGTTAAATTTAGAATTCCGTAAAAAAATTAACTACATACTTACAACATATTTTTTTAATCTTTCATATACTGAAGTAATAACGAAGATCCTAATTTTTTTTAATCTATTCTATCTTACATTTTGACTGACCGGTTGGCTTGTCGTAGGTTGTGTCTAGGTCGTAGGTTCGATTCCCACCCAGGGCAAATATTTGTGAGATGAACATAGATGTTTGCTCTGTATCTGAATGTTAATTATCTATATAAGTATTTATTTAAAATTATATATATGTAGCTATATATTTATCATCTGATTTCCATAACACAAGCGAAAGCTTAGAATTTTTATTTTTATTTTTATTGTTTGATAGGAAAGCGCTTGACCACTATCTCGCCTGATGGAAAGCTGAGATGTGGCCTAAGATGGAGCGCGCTTTCCTAGTATGGGAACAGATCGGCCGTGTGTAAAAATTGTCCTGAAATATTTATATTATTTGTTTCTTTTGCGTATCTAAAATTCCCACACCCTCACAAAAACAACCAATCGTGAATCAGCAGCCCTGCTCCACCGGAAGTCTGCACTTGCATGCGACTCGCGTTCACCGGAAACAACGACCTACACTCCTGGATGCCCTATAACTACTCTATGGACACTATTTGGATTGATATCTGATTCAGTTATTACAGTTATTATTCAGTATTTTTTATTATCCTCTCTTATTTTTACTTTGATATCTTTCAAAAGCTTATTCTATAAAAAATATCTAATCTATTATTTCTTAAAGTGTAATATCGTTTAATTTTATTCATTTTAAAACCGTTTCATGAATTATTATTGTAAGTTATAGAAGCCAGCTGTAAGATTTATAATCGAAAAGGCATCGTGGCTAAACATGAATTTAAAAAATCACACAAATATTTAACCAGGTACCCTATAAATAAGTAGGTGGGCTTAAAAAGATTTGAAATAGCATGTAAGACTCACATTAACGCAAAAGTAGACCACGCGAACATAGTTGAGGATAATGCTAAATAATTAAAGAATGGACCCCTTTTACTGATACAACGAACTACCCCCTAATTACTAGATATAGGAATATTTGCCTTTAAAAAAGTTGTGATAGTAACAAAATTTCTTCATAAGTATTGTAATTTATAAAGGATACATTGAATAACATCCTGCGCTTGTGCAAGTAGCGTTTATCTCGCTATCAGCATCTTTATCATATCTTATGTAATTAACTTAAACGGGTCAAGTGAAAAGTCATAAAAGTTACACGCTCTATGACTTGTTGCGTTTATTTATTTTTTATAATAGTTTATTTACTATTTTCCAAAATGATTTATATTATCTTTCCTTTTGCTTTCATTTTCTTTTTATTTAAAGTTAACAAATTGAATTAATCATCAATCGTAATCAAATATGGATTAGGTATATTTATTTCAAAATCAATTCTTAACATATTGCACTCATCAATACTTTTATCGGTATATTTATTTACATTGAGATAGCAACTTATTATTTTATACTTATACTAGCTGATTCGATAAAAGTTGTTTTCTCAGGATAACCAAATTATTTAGCAGTATGAAATATACGAAACATGATTCAGAAACCTACAGAAAACTTATAAAAATGTCATAAAAACTACTAATGATACTCCGGAGCAGTTAATTACACACACCACGAGAAGAATTTTATATATTAGATATTTATATATAGAAAAATAAAACGTTACAATTCAATAAAGTATTTCTATCATCCAGTTTTAACGCTTCCTACAGCATTTATTTCCGTAAGTTCACAGCCGTGTAGGGCGAACCGGGCGACCTGACCAAATCGGGAGGGCCTTGTCGGAAGGTCGGACGCGATTTTAGTATAGGCGGTAGCGGGGCGGGTAACATCTTAAAGTGGATTAAGTAATATCCTTTAAAGTGTATTTATACACGTATTTTAAAATGGGAAAGGATGGAAAAAAAACTCGAACACTAATATATGCACAAGTTTAATTTAAAATTGTGTACTCGATGATTGGATGACAATTTACTTATCAATTGTTCAGTTACAAAAATGATATTATATAAATAATTTGAAGTGTTTATAAAAGTATTCAAACCTTTGCTTCTTTTTGGAGAGCAAAACGTTTCAATTTTTATTTTAAAACATGTCAAACTATCACATAAATTACATAATTATCAATGAAACGTAAACCTTTTCTCATGAATATAGAATGTATATATTAATTATTAAATAATCAGCCGCGATTTCCATCCGCAAAAATTGGATTTTTAATCAAATATTAAAAAATCCAATTAAAAATCCAAATTTACACTTACCATAAGATAAAGCGATTAATTCCGCTACTCGCTATCGCTTATCGCTATGATCACAGCCCTAGGACACACACAGGGTCGACACAAGTGAGATTTTTAACGCATAACCTGACACTGACTCATGGTATTAATTAACTGTGTTAATTATATTTCTTTAATTATATCTGCATGCCGGCCCCAAACCTATTTGGGATTTTATTAGCTGCTATTTGCATTTTTTTATCTCCATTCCCTTTTATCGACTTTTGTTGTAGGACAAATGTAAAATAACGTGTGAATAAAATTTACATTACGTGGAATTTAAGAAATATATTGGTCCACAAAACAATTTAAAACAGTCTAACTTTAAACCAGGGATCTGTCACTTTTGTTTTCACATATGTCTAAATACGACAAAACCAGATTAAAGAGAACCCGCACTTAAAGTTAAACCTTGTCTAAAGTTTTTTGTGGTAAGTCAGTAGGTACCTAATATCTTAAATAACTTATCGAATATTAATTTTACACGACAAAAATAATTTAGCCAAGCTTGAAAGGTCAAGTCTAAAATTAAGTGCTATTTGTGAGTCATGAAATTAGATCTATTTATAATATTTGAATAAATAATGGATTATGTGCATTCAATGTTATATTACTAAAAATGTCATTAATTTTGCTAATATTTAAAAATAGACGGGTTCAAGCGCAGAACAAACATTATGATTTTATCATTTTGCAAAAGAAAAGTACAACATTTATATACTTACCTAGTTAAATTATTTTATCTGGCATAAGAAATGCAGCCCTATTTGTTGCTTTAATATATACACACATATGTGGTTATGTAAGTACTATACTATGTTTTATTTAATGCCATAGGTATATATTAATATACTAGCGGTTCTAAAGATTATCTGTGCCAAATTTCATCAAAATCGGTCCAGTAGTTTATGCGTGAAAACCATACATACATACAAACTTTTCCTCTTTATAATATTAGTATATAGATATAATAGGACTTAGGAATCGGTATAAACTATAAAGTTTAAGATCTTTATGACGTATCTGTATCAATTTTGATGTAACTTCCATTCGTAACTTAAAAACAAGACTTACCTTCCCATTAACAACATTAGCATATTACGAATACCAAGAAATGTTAAACCAGCCAAGGTTAAGAGGTAGGCGTAACAGGCGAGTAACAAAAGAGCCATGCTTCGAAAGGTCACTGGGTAATAATTGTCACTCACGATCTGAATATTGGGCCATTGGATGTATTACACTACTATAGGCCTATATGCGAATAGGCAATCGATTGAAACGCGATAAAAACAAAATCAAAATTAATGTTATACACCAATTAATGTTCTCAGAATTGGTAAAGCATCTTTAGGCAGAAATTCAATATATATATATATAATATGTGCAAGCAAATAAGCTTTAAAACAGCTAACCTCTTTATTTTATTCGTTTAAAAAAATATAAGCTGCGCTTCGCGGTTTCACCCGCGTAGAGCCTAGTTTCACCAAGCTCCTGTTGGTCTTAGCCTAATGGTATATATTCCTTCCTCGATAAATGGGCTATCTAACCCCGCTGTAATTTTTCAACTTCCTCAGATTAGCGTGTTCAAACAAACAAATTCTTCAGCTTTATAATATTTTATATAGTATAGATTCGTAAAAACCGCAGATAAGTAGAAGAGAAGTTGTACATACCTACCCACATGACAAAATTTTGTAAAGAATTTTCATATGTGATTTAGAAGGAAATAAGTGATTCGTAGAAGAAGATCAGAATCACTGAAACAGTTGTGGAATATCTGCCCCATACTCTACTTTAAAGTTGTTACATAATTGTATTTAAGTCACGACCACACATAAGTTAGAATAACTTAGCAATCTATGCCATAAGTTTGACACAGGCCAGGTGCAGATTTACATTTCCCGGAATAAGTTGGAATTCTAGCCAAGTATATACAGTAATTATGTAGGAATGCTGACTTATCGACTAGCTCCTAGACCATATATGGAATTTGTCTAATGCAATTAACAAGATTGCGTTTTATTGTTTATTTTGTTTGTTATGTTATAATAATAACGCCATGCGACTATTAGAAAAACAGTTTTTTGCTACTTAATTCTTTGTTAAAGCCAGTCAAGCTCTTTCTCTGTCCCTATGTATACTTAAATCTTTAAAACTATACGCAACGGATTTTGATGCGTTTTTAATAGATAAAGTGCGCGGTTCTCAAGGAAGATTTTAGTTTATAATTTATTAGGTTTCAGACAAAGCGGGCGAAGCTTCGGGCGGGTAGCTAGTTAACTACAAAACCTTACTATATATACTCTCAATAATCATTTGAAATGAAATATGACTCAACTCTAATATAAGACATAAATAAATTATTCTCCGAAAAGATTGATTAAAAACCTTAAGTGGGTATCAATTTCTGTCTGTATACTGCATTACGACAATCTTCATCGAATTTTTAACATACATACCTAACATAAATACGACTGTCTGTTTGTTCCTCTTTCACGACTTAATAACAGATTTCGATGAAGTTTGTTATGAAAATAGATGAAAACCTGTTTTTCAACATATGAAACTCTATTATTTAAAAATCGGAATATAAAAAGCACACGTGTCAGAAGTGAACTTTCTTTACTTCTTCTATCTTCTTCAAGATTCGAAGATACAAAAAATCGTCGCCTTACTCCATGACGTGACGCTATTGCCTTGACCTTGATATTTTACTGTCAACGCGCCTAAAGCTCGCTCTTCAAAAATTTGTCCTTTTTCCACGGGTAAAACCGCGGGGCGCAGCTAGTTATTCATAACACCTATCATGTGACAAGTACTTACTCTTAATTACACGTAAGCACTCAACTAGGTGCTGATTTAGTATTCCTAGAACATCTTAGCGTAAACAAGAATCGGTTGATGATATCGCAGTCTAGGTTTCATAAGTGTAATTGCTGATGGAATGGTATTGTTTATTTTTGAAGTAAAACTTCTTTAGGCGCGACTAGGGAGTAACTCAGATTTTTTTTCTGACGGAAGTAACGCTGTGTAGTTTCCGCCATTTAAAAATAATAATTCTGATTGGTTGTAAGTTTATGTCATATACTTAGGTCATATACTACACGCTTCTTGACTTATACGCCAGCTAGTGGCAAATATCATAATCAATTAGGATTATTTATTTTCAAATTTTCAAACGGATCAATTGTGAATAGCAAAGTGAATGAAAAATTCAACAGTTTTAAAAACATTATTTTAAATTGCAAAATTTTTTGAAAATCTCTAAATATACTTGTTTATTAATTACTTTTAAAATAAGTAAATTAAAAATAAATTTTCTGACAATTGCGACATTTTATAATATTCAATAACAAGGTTATATTGACATGTGCGTTTTACTTCAATCGCGCGTAAAGGTTACACGCACACACTTTTTTTCATAGAAATGTTGGTATTAAATTTAGTTGCTGGGTCCAATTGTTTAATGCTGTTGGCATTTGCTGTTTTTCTCCTTTATTGAAATATGAACCTTTTATATTTGCGTTGTTTTAATTTTTAAGATTCGATTATTACATATTTTGCACACTATTTTTAAATGCTACGGAAAACTAGTAGATACATCTAATTTAATTTATTTAGATAGCGAAGTGTTTAGGTTGGCCAGTGTATAAAAAACATGGGCAAGTAGTTATTATGGACTCGATTGTTTTATGCAATATTCGATTTTTGTTTAATCGATTAAAAAAGATAATCAATTCGAAACATATTTTCTTTATATATGCAGCTGCACCGAAATCTTTATCTACCAGGATAACAGTCCCAATAACAATATTTCTTGTTATAATAACAACCGCATTTTTCGAAGTCGGCTAAAAAGCTCGGCCTCATTCCGAAAGTTCAATGTCAATAACAATACAACATGATGTAATTACGGCCCTTTGTAATAAATACAAGAAATAATGCTGAGTCACGATAGTTTTATTATACAATACAACCTCCCCGGGTTTGCCCGGAATGTAGGTTATGGAACTATGTGAATAAAATTACGATCCTGAAGACGTTATTGTTAAGCCTGTGAATATTAAACTATGAAATTGACTTGTGAAGCTCAAGGTAGAGCCGGCCATAAACAATTGAATATAAATTTGTGTAAAGAATGAATAATATGAAATTCGATAGAACTTAATTGGGCCTCTAAAAAGTGACTGAAACTGAGAATAATCGCGTAACAAACATAAAAAACCGGCAAAATCCCATTACTTATTTTTTTTAAGATTATGCAAAGTTGTTCAAAGGTCGGTTCTTCTCCATTGATACTGCTGTCCGAATCGGTGGTAAATTTTAAAATCTATTAATTGAATAAATAAATGTTTGAGTGTGTTTGTAGGTAGGTAAAGTTCTTTTTCGTTTTACATTATTAAAGCGTGCTTAATTTTTAAGTTTTTCTCCGAGATATTCAATAACTACTTTTATACGGAATCCTAAATTTTTATGGTACAAACTACAAAACATAGCGTGCAGGTAATCCGTAATTTGATAAATATTTCAGGAGCTTTGAAAGTGAAGGGGTTAATCCAAGTTGGTGCGTGTTGACCAGTAGGCTGTTAAAAATTGGTTAGATAAATGTTTACTTAGTTATTGTAAACGAAACTCTACCACGCAATATATAAATTAAATATTTTTGTGAAGGTCGTGTTGTATTTTTGCTGAAAAATTATGGTAGAAATAGAGGAATTATTTCCTTTGAAGGATTTTAATGATACTTACAATTTTTAATATACCTACTAAGTTATGTAGGTATTTTAAATTTTTTATTTTTATATTTTATTCTGCCTACTTACGTTATAATAAAATATTGTACCTACGTAAAATAGATAAAAACACTCGAAACTTAAAAGTTTCATCACTTTTAACATTAATTGAGTTGTATTTATCAAATCAATTATTTAAATTATTCATTTATTTGAGTGCAACAAGCTATAAATTCGTTTAATCAGCAATTTGTGTGCTGATAAATATCTTGATTAAAGATTAAAAATAGTTTAAAGAAAACTCGTTTTCTTTTACGATATTTACGACTTCATTCAGAACTTTGTATATTTGAATGTCTTCCTGTCCTAAATTCAATTTTTATTCAAATTAATGAATAACTAAGACTTTGATAATAGCCTTAGTTCAATCAATATAGCGGCCAATTTAATAGTAATAAATAATAAATAAATAATAATTTCGGGACAATTTAAAATAACATTTTCCCTTTCAGAGACAAATAAAAAAACTACCTATATGATTCATGCACATCTGAATATATCTACGATAAAACATGGCGCAACAAAACATTCATCATGCAATATTCAAACAACGTAACTTACAAAATTTCGTATCAAATTACATTATAAATATTGTTCACAGAATGACAATGGAGAGTCGCGTGGGCTTGGACTATATCGTGGAGCATGCGGAATACGCCAGCAAGCTCGCAGCGGCCCTCACTTCACCTACTGCTGCGGTTAAAAAACAAGTAAAAACCATTTCCTGTAATTTAAATTTATTAATCTTTAAATTTATCATTCATGTAAATAAAGAATAATGTGTGACCAAGCTAGTATCCTTGCTGCACCCCTGATATATTTACTATTTAGATGATTAATTAAAATTTTATGGATGTTTGATGAATAATTTGAATCATTTTAACTCATTTGAATAAAATTAATTTCAAATAGCAGTGTGGATTTCGTCTTCGTGATCTACTTTTTAAATGAATGATAACTAGATTAATAAAACATGACGGATTATTTTACAAAAATACAGGAGGTAGGTAACAGATGATTTAAACACAGAGATACTTAACCGACGACTTCTAAATGAATTTTAAGTTTTACATGTTATATTTCTAGTAGTATTAATAAATTAATCCTTTATGCAGGTATTCGAGCTTCTGTCAGCCCTTTGTGTGTACAATGCAGATGGCTACGCAAGGGCGGTAGACACGTTAGATCGATACAAGGTATGTAATAGCCAATATGTCTAGAAGTAGAAGGGTTAGGGTGTCAAGGTGAAGTTAATTTGTGACCTAATTGTAATGTTACAGATTGATGGCTTATCAATTTATTAATAGTATATTTCCCTTTAATGTTCTACAGTTTTTTGGAAAGCCAAATTTGGAATTACCAAGCTAATTTACTTAAAATAGAAATGGGTTGTAACTTGTAACAAGACGGAAGATAATATATTGATGCTTTAATATTTGTAATTCAATAAATGATATCTATTAACCGAATATTCATTAGTCATATAAATCTGAATAATATGAGCTTTCCATACTGACTGTTGTGACAAAAAAGTCCTGAAAAAAGGACCCTCTTGGTCCAACCACTTCTCTCAAACACATTTCAATTTACTTTTCTATTTACATTAATTACATGTTATAATTACAGACACTAAAAAACGACAGATACCGTCTCAGCGTGGTGGTGGAGGAACTGAAGAATGCTACCACCATAGACTACAAAACGGCATTAGTAGCATTTATAAACTGCCTGATAATATCCGCTCCAAGGTTGCCAGATAGAATTCGAGTTAGGAACGAATTCATTGGTAAGATATATTTTATTCTGTAACAAATATTAAACGTATAGTTTAATAAGAACTGACAATAATGATATAATAATTTTATTTCCAGGATTGGGCCTGCTATCGACGTTGAGTAACTTAAGGTGAGAAACATACTATGTATGTATATTATGAATTACGACCAAGGATATTCAAATAGATAGTCAAAAAAATATTCAGTATAAATTGTATAGGTAGGTGAAAGTTTTGCAAGACTACTTAGTTAGGAATAAAGAATGAAGAAAGATGGACACATCATCCAAAATATATTTTTACATTCAATAACTCGGTTCCCGCAATATTTAAAACCGCACCCCTCTCAAAAAAACAAAAGGACACAAGAATTTGCTAAATAAAGACTCAACGTGGTGGGTCTTGACTTTTGAACACTTATTACACATTACTAAACATGAATACTGAAATTCCATACCCTATTAAGCGCTTAAAATCGTTCGTAAATATGTCTACGTCTAATAGCATTCATTTACAAAACCTCACGCCCACAATCTCATTAAAATCCGGCTGCTACAACTAGTCTGCGAAGCGGTCGAGCGAGCTGTCAACGGCGACTACATTTTAATTTAAGCATAGATCGCATTAATCGACAATTTGTTCAACAACCTGTCCTTATGTTGCGACATTTGCATTTTATTAGACAATTAATAACACCTGTATTGTATTTAATTACCCCCATTTTTAAGAGGTAAATAATTATCGATTGTACAGTAGCTAAAAAATCGACCATCGTACTTTGTACAGAATAGCTAAGATCACAGTAGTTATACCAAAAAGCTTGAAAACCAAATCAAATCTCAGAGAACAAGGAGAGAGATGTTATCTACATATTATAGGAAACGAATATTAATTCTTTTTTTTTATCTGAGCTTTCAAATACTGTGTTCTATGTTTAAAATAAAATTAAGACATAAGCATTAAGCACAGAATACATAAAAGTAGCTAAACGCTACATACGTTTACAATATACACATTACACATAGAGGCATTTTTTAAAGGAGTGTGGCATTATAATGTATGTAACTTTATAATATTTATATTTTTTTTTCATAAGAAGGTAATTAGGTATGTTTTACATTTTCTCTACCAACAATTATAATAAGGTCCCAATTATGCCCAAATTCGCTCGAATACATAAATAATATTAGTTATTACAACTTTATTTCATACCAAGCAAAACTGTGGCGCAAGAAAACATTTTAAAATTTAAAATTTCTATAAATACATTATGTATGTGTGACTTGGAAACACCTACATATTAGAAAACTGTCATTTTTACGCATATTTTTCGTAGTAGACTTATAACATCATCCATAACAATATGGCTTCTAAAATTGACCAATGCGATGGACCAACATTTTACATATTTTGGTGCTAAAAACTAGTTTAAAGATTACGGTAGGCAATGCCACTTTGCATGGCTGTATATATTATATTAACACAAGAACATTAAAATATTAAGTTGTATATTATCAATTGAGAGAAGGACTCTGCAATCTGTATTATTGTTGTATACATTTTTACAAAAAATCATACTTAAATTACTAATAGAAGAAAACTTCCGAACATGCTCATACTCTATCTCCCTAGAAAGACGCTAAAGACTCAGGAAACAAACAAAGGAATATTAACCCTTTAAATGTCATGTAAATCTATTAATAATCATATGATGATATTATACAGTTAGCTACACAGAAGCATTACAACTTCAGCGATATTATTCACTCAAACTCGTCAGTTAGAAAACGACTAAAAAGGCATGCGTAGGCGCCGCGAATGGTTCACTCGATTATGATTAATACGTAAACAACGTCCGTTTTATATTGTAGTTATTTATAGATTTAATATAGCGTTACTGAACGACATGTTGCTAAACATTAACACTTGTTTGTATAACAGTCTTGTTTAGTTGTTTTATGAGTGTAGGTACATTTAGTACACATGTAATCAAATCAATCAATTTAGCGCAATAGTATAATACATATAACATACAGCATATTTTATCGAATAAGCCTATCAACTAACAAGAAAGAAAATGTAAGAAATAACATGAAAATGCAGTAGAAATAGAAATATGAAGTTTGAATTGAAACCGTTAAAACCGAAAACAGTGCGCATTCACTGAAGCTAACTTGCAAAAAGGATATAAGTTCGATTTCTATTCCCTCTATTCTTTATTTCTAATATCCCATACTTTGTTGCTAATACCTTTTATAAAACACGTGTCTTCTAGTTTTAGTCTCACAAGGTAATTGCGTTATGTAACACACAACATCTTAGTACAAAGCAGTTTGCTTTATGCTCTAATAAATACTTTCAGACATGAAGCAGCAAATCATCCAGATCTTGGAGTCCAGCTGGATGTATTTGAAGAGCAGCGAGAGAGCGACGAGGCACAGGGCCCTGGAGGGATCAACTTGAACTCACATTTGGATGTGTTTTATGCTATTCTTAAACAGGTAAAAAATAAAAGAAAATATGATTGAGAGTAGAGATTCGAATACACACTTTTTTGAACGTAGTGCCTTAAAACTGTGTCTGTTAAGCAATTTATTTTTCTCTTTCTGTTTTAAACAGAAAGATTAGATTTGTTGATTGATTGATTGATTGATTGATTGGTTTAAACATAGACATGTTGCAAACCCTTCAAAAATTTTATAGATACAAGCAAAGCATAAAATAACATAGGTACTAATAAAATATGAACTAATTCAAATCATTTATTTTTATAATGTGATTAAGATATATTGTATATCTCCTTCTCTTATCATATACGTAAATGATTGTATGTATGTAACTCTTTGAACTCTATGTTCGAATCTGTATAAAATTTTAAAAAGAGATAGATCATAATTCATAATCTGAGTTAGCACAAATGATACTTATTACCACCTTTCCGGTCTAACACGCGAGTTGCCACCGAATAGAAAATATTATGGTACGGGAGCTAGCAACGTTTTAAAAAAAGTCATTTTAGTATAGTTGGGTTTTTGATATACTGTTTCTCTTGCTATTTCGGTTAGAGTTAGAGTGAACCAGTGATTACTTATCCTTCACGGGGACTCATGTTGATGGAATTTCACTTATTTCGATGACATTTTAATTATTTTGAAATAAAAAATTGCGTATGGCACCTATTTAACAACGAAAAAACGTCTTGCAATAAAAAATTTATGTCTGATGGATCTATCTAAAGGCAAAAGATTAAAAATTACGCGTTAATAAATGACTTTAAAGTAAGGATATTTTCCTGTGCAGATAAGATGCGCATTAATAAACGCAACCACTGCGGCCAGCCATACAGCTCGGACTCTAACTGAAATAGGAAGAGAAACAGTATATCAAAGAACCAAGCATTCTAAAATTCTCTCTTGTCGACGTTGCTACCTCCTTTTTTTTTTTTTTTTTTTTATGTATTAGCGGGCAAACGAGCTGGCGCGTCATCGGATTAATACGATGATTGGCGCCGCCCATAATCACCCACAAGACCTGTACGGTTGCAGGTGTGTTGCCGGCCTTTTAGGGAAGAGTACGCTCTCTTTTTGAAGTACCCTAAGTCGTATCTCCTATACGAATAGTTAACAAAATAACCCATAAATTCCAGGTATCCGACACCCCCCAAGAGATCCCGTTCCTCAGCATCCTGCAGCACCTCCTCAGGATAGACCCCAAGGAAGCTGTCAGCGACATCGTGTGGGACACCGCGGAGACGCTGGTGCATAGAGCCACGCTTCTGGAGACCAGGGAAGATGCAGCTAAATTGTTGAGAGCGCCTAGTGTTCAGGTAAGCCATCATTAACTTTATTTAAATATATTTAGTTCTATCATTCCAGAACACTGTGATATCGGTTATTTTATAGGCAAGATAATAGTGAAATTGTCCATTAACAACATTATTCCGTCAGTCCTCGGATCACAGACACAATAGAAAATCTATTGTGTCTCGGCCCGATCGGGCCGCTCGGTGGTCAATGGGTTATTCGATTATTTTTACCCGACACCGAACGAAATAGGTAATCTTATGTTTTTCGGGTGCATATGTACTTATGTATGACGTATGTACTATATTTATTACATTTCTATGATACGACCTACAGCTAATAAAGAGATATGAGCTACATAAATTAGCAGTCTGGCTTTTCTTTATATTGTATTCGTGTACTTATTTTAAAAATATTAAATACATACTATTTCGTCTATTACTTACTAGCTGTGCTCCGCGGTTTCACCCGCGTTGCTCCGCTCCTGTTGGTCTTAGCGTGATGATATATAGCCTATAACCTTCCTCGATTAATGGGCTATCTAACACCGAAAGAATTTTTCAAATCGGACCAGTGGTTCCTGAGATTAGCGCGTTATTAAGTATAGAGTAACTCGGCTAAAATTCGTATATTTCAACATGTTCCAGGCGAAAGTCGGTTGCACCTGCCAACACAGGGACCTATCAGGCAACGCTCGCAAGCAGAGTCTGCAACGCGCACTATCCCCTCCCCCACCACCGCCTGCCCCTGTACCACCACCTGGTAAGTTGGTAAACATTTGTATAAAATGAGATTTGATAATTTTTAATGACAAAAAGTAATTCAATACTGCATTAAGTACAACATTTTTAAAGAAACAAATTTTTTATTCGCTTTTCGGTTTAATGTAGCGACATAATATTATGTAATGTACATAAAATATGATAATGAAATTCATAAATAGATATGTTAATGAAATTCATAGTTAAGTACTTATACTAACAATTTTCAAAAAGGGAAATAGGGAAAGAGAAAGCAGCTATGTTATAAACTAGTATGGCAGTCACTATTGAGTTTAAATATTATTTTTTTTTGAACAAGAAACAATTTAGAAAAATGTCCTCTATTTAACTGTTATTTATCTCCCCCCAGCGGCGCCTCTCCCCCCCGCGCCCCCAGCGCCTCCCCCCGCGCCCCGCGGCCCCCCTCCCCCTCCCCCACTGGCCGCCCCTCCCCCCGCGCCTCCCCCCGGCGCACCCCCCGCACCCCGCAGCGGACACAACATAGAGAACATCAAACTGCCGCAACAGGAGACACCGCTGCCTAAGACTAAAATGAAAACGATCAATTGGAACAAAATACCGAATAGTAAAGTAAGTTGACGAAGTTTTTTTTATTTCAAACTCAAACTCAAACATTCATTTATTCAATTAGACTACTATTTAGTAGCACTTTCGAATCGTCATTACATAGTATTTTAACATTTACCACCGATTCGGAAAGCAGTATCTATGGAGAAGAATCGGCAAGAAACTCCATAGTTGCTCTTTTAAATAATGTCAATAAATTTACATAATATGTAACTTATATCTACCTAACTACATAATATGCCAAAGAACTGTCCTGTGGTTTTTACGCGACAACCCTCCATGGGTCTTTATCGTCCATATATTCCTGAATACTGTAGTACGCTCTCTGAACTAGTACATTTTTTATGTAAGTTTTAAATTTAGTACTACTAAACTCTTTAATATTATGAGGAATTCTATTGTATAAGCGTATACCTTGACCCATAAATGAATTTTTAACTTTAGCTAATCGGAAAAATGGCATTTCAATTCTATTCTTGTTCCTTGTGCCATAATCGTGTCTATCTCCTACTCTTGTGTGTAAGTCAGAGCTTTTGTGTACATGCAAAATATTATTAAATATATACTGTGATGGTACAGTAAGGATACCAGTATTCTTAAAATGATCTCTTAGTGAGTCCCGAGCACGTAAATTATATATAGAGCGAATGGCTCTTTTCTGTAAGATAAATATAGTTTCTATATCTGCAGCCCTGCCCCACAGTAGAATTCCATAGGACATAATGCTATGAAAGTAGCTGAAATAAACCAATCTGGCCGTATCTTCATCGGTGAGATGCCTTATTTTTCGGACTGCATATGCAGCAGAACTGAGCTTACCTGCAGCGGTGTTGACATGGGCTCCCCACTGTAGTTTCTCGTCCAATGTTAACCCTAGAAATACAGTAGACTCAGTAGGATGCAATACCTCCCCGTTCAAGGTAATATCTCTGTTCAACTTTTTTACATTAGGAAGTAAAAATTCAACACAAGTGGTTTTTTTGGCATTTAATAATAAATTATTGGCAGTAAACCATTCAGATATGTGTAAAAGAGCACTGTTCACTTCGTCAACATTTGGGTCATGCCTATCCACATTAAAAATTAATGAGGTATCATCTGCAAACAGAACTATTTCACACCTATCCTGCAAATAATAGGGAAGATCATTGATATATACCAAGAACAAGAAGGGACCTAAAATTGACCCCTGTGGAACACCAATGTTAATTGACGCACCGCTAGAACGTTCTCCATTAACAACTACAGTCTGTATCCTATCATGCAGGTATGACGCTATGAGGTTCTGGGCTTTTCCTTTAATTCCATAGTGATTAAGTTTACGTAACAAAGTACAATGTTCAACGCAGTCAAATGCCTTGGAGAGGTCACAAAATATCCCTAGAGCATTTTTTGAGTTTTCCCATGCCTTATATATATGTGTTAGAAGTGCAACTCCAGCATCTGTGGTTGAGCGCCCCTTTGTGAAACCAAACTGTTTGGTGTGCAGTAAATCATTATTTGCAAAATGACTACTCAATTGGTTTAATATTAACTTCTCGAATACCTTACTTAATGTTGGTAAAATAGAGATAGGTCTATAATTGTTACAGTCTTCTTGATCGCCCTTCTTAAATAAAGGTATAACTTTACTAAGCTTTAGTAAATTAGGAAATGTACCATAGTCACAACACTTATTAAATATGGAAGCTAAATTTTTCGCAATATTTTCTATTATATTATTAACTAAATATACAGACATTCCCCAAAGATCACAAGTATTTTTAAGATTAAGCGTCTTAAAGGCAGCAACAATATCATTAGCAGTTACGTGTCGTAATTCAAATAATGTACTGCACTCCGCAACATGGTCCCTCAAAAAGGTCTCTGCGAGTGCTGAAGACGAATTTAAACTATTAGTAATAGTAGCAGGGACACTACTGAAGAATTCTTCAAAAGCAAGCGCAACATCAGCACTTTTGTCAATAACCCTGTCATTATTTACAAGTTTTATGGTATTACTTGATTTGCTTTTACCCATTTCACCATTAATAATTGACCAAACTGTTTTAACTTTATTATCAGAGTCGCGTATTTTTTCTTTGATATACAAACGCTTTGCAGTGAAACAAACTTTTTTAAAAATTTTTGAGTAATTTCTAACATAACTAAGAAAAGATGGGTCTTTATTATATTGCTTCATACCATATAATTCATAAAGAATGTTCCTGCACCTATGTATACTAGCTGTCGCCCATTTACTAAATGGTAAATCCTTGGTAATATTTAAAGATTTAACTTTAAATATTTTTTCAAATTCATTATGTACTAAATTAAAAAGATTTTTAAACATTTCACAAGGACTATTAGGATAGGATTGATCATTTAGTACGGGCAGGTTTTTATTAATATTATTCCTAAATTTATTAATGCCTTTTTTAGTTATAGGCCTAACATTAATCCTTTTAAATGTAGGTATGCAATCCCATTCAAAAACTACTTTCTGGCCACAGTGATCCGAAGTCAATGTATTGAGAATATTTTTCTCTAAACAGATGCAGTCACAGTATATATTATCAATACAAGTTGCAGAAGTAGATGTAATTCGTGTGGGTTCGTTAAAAAGTTTATATAGATTAAATGACTGAAACAAATTAACAATTCGTGTAGCCGTTTGTGTTTGTAAAAGTAAATCAATATTAAAATCACCACATACTATAACTTTTTTTTTACTCCTGCTTAGACGCTTTAATATTTCTTCCATGACTGTCTCAAACATATTATAGTCACTGGAAGGGGGTCTATAAACGCAAACAATAATATAACGCTCCAGCTCCACACAGGACAGTTCAATGGTCCGTTCTACAGAAAGACTAACAATGTCAGTTCGTTCTTTACATTTTACACTATCATGTACAAAAATAACAGAACCTCCGTGAATAGCCTGTGTCCTAAAGTATATACTTTTTAATTTGTAATTTTCAATATTTACTAACGACTGACATTGTTTAAGCCAATGTTCTGTTACACAAAATATTTTAATATTGTTATCATTCAGAAACAATTCTATTTCTAACAATTTGCTAGCCAAGCCTTGAATATTTTGATGCACAATGGAAAAAGACTGCTTAGCTGTTGTCTTATATACTAGTTTAAATCTAGCTTAGGGCTAGATTGTCTATCTACACTTAATCTAGGTTGATGTATAAAATTACTACTACATAAAATTATAGTAGATCGATGGTCTGATACCGAACATGTACCAGACTGGTTAATATTATATGCTATTAACATAGCAAGTTCACGTTTATATCTATATGGCAGATACACTGTATTCTTTGTCAAAGTAAAAGATTTAATACATGAGTTAATGTCAAGATAAATAAATGCATCACGATGATGATTTGTTAGGTTATACAATTTTAAATTCATATTATGAATTAATCTATTTTGTTCTTGTGTCAAACCAGGTAGGTATGGCAAGGTACACAACATAAATTTACATTTAGTCTTACTACTAATATCTAACATTTTTTTTAATCCTACATCAATATCCTTATTATTTATATTTAAACTATCCCCATATAATATAATTACAATATTATTCTTATTAAAGCTGAAATGATCCAGTGATTTGATTATATATTTAAATGAACTGTTAGGCGTACAAACATTAGTAACTTTAAGCCCTAAGTTGTTGAGCATAGCGCCAAATTATAAATATTGTATTTGTAGTTACCTTCTTCTGCTTGTTACACTTTCTAATGTTAACGGAGATTCTTCCCTAGATATAAAATAAGTATTATTTATATTCTGCCAAGTCGAAAAGTTTTTCTTAATAGGAACTTTTTAAATTGCACTCATAAACGAATACTTACATGTTGTTAAAAACTGCGTGAAATATGTACATAATAAGACATAAATACCTAATGAAAATAATTTTGCAGCATGCATTATAATTGCATTGCTATAATGTATGTATATAGCATACACAGCTACAGGCAGTCTATTAAATTACTAATTTTGGCATCTACTAGTGTCTGACTACTTTAAATTATAATGGAAGAGACAGTAAATTATTTTAATTCTTCAGGTAGTGGGACAAAACAACATCTGGTCGTTGGTCGCATCGAGTCACCAACACTCACCAAAAGCTGAGTTGGATTGGAGTGAAATAGAAAATCTATTCTGTCAACAAGTAAGCTACGATCATAGTTGGATTATAATTTATTTCACCTTATTTTCGAGTTTCATAGTTAGGTGCTATTAGCTTTATGGGAAAAGAAAGAAGAGGAAAAATACAGAAACAGTATAATCTATGATCTATACCGAAACATTTTTTTGTAGTTCAAAAGTTATTAATAATGAAAAACTTCACTCTTTTAGGTACAGCCACCCGGGTCAGCAGGTTCATCTCCCCGTTTAGGACGAAGCCCTATCTGTGATAGTTCCGGCGAAAGGAAACAAAGGAAGGAGCCCTCTGAAATTACCCTGCTAGATGGCAAGCGGAGTTTAAATGTTAATATATTTTTGAAGCAATTCCGGAGGTGAGATAATAGCTTATATTTTACTTATTTTTGATATGCATAAGTTTCTACATTTTTCGCCTAGTTATTAGCGTGAAAATCTTACTAGTTAAAGATTTGGTCGAATTTTTTTTATTACCTATGCAGTATGCATTTACGAAAAACATGAATAAATCCTATTTGTATACGACACTGACTTTTATAACTAGGTAAAACTCAATTTCATTGCTGTCCAAGTAATAATTGAGTTTCACACTAAACATGCTACTTGTTAATTTCTGCTAAACATTCAAAGAAATATCTAGATTTTTTGTGAATAATTGATTGATTAAAAGTTATTACCGCACAAACTCTTTATATTTATTACAATGTCTTTCCAATTACTTCCAGTTCAAACGACGACATAATCCAACTAATTCGCGAAGGTGCCCACGACGATATCGGCACAGAGAAATTACGTGGTCTTCTCAAAATATTACCAGAAATTGATGAATGTGAAATGCTCAAAGCGTATTCTGGGGATGTCAATAAATTGGGCAATGCTGAGAAGTTTCTGTTGCAACTTATACAGTTACCTAAGTAAGTAAAGTTATGAACTAAACTAAATTAAAAATGGGAGCAGTAATGTCTTAGTGATTAAATTTTCAAGTAAAGTTATAGAGGAGGCCTGTATTTCTGCCTTATTATCTGAAATAATGATGAGATTACCTTTAGTAATCAGAGGCAACTCAAAATTGAACACTATTGCAGAGGAATTTGGATTCATTGAGATAATATTACTACGTATGGAGGAGACACAACGAACAAAATCTGTGTGCCATTTTTTTGTTCTAAATAAGTTTTAAATATTATTATCTAGTTAGGTACTTACCGATGAAAATTATTCCTTTGCACTTTTCCGTATTATTTGTATTATTTGTGCAATATCGTAACACACACGAAGGCATATTTGATGCGTTTCACTTTAAAACAAATAAAAAATGAGCGTGAAGTTAAGCCATATGGCTTATTATAATTCAAAGAAATGTTAAATATTTATAATATTAATGAGGATTATTATTATTTCCCAGTTACAAGCTACGAATCGAGTGCATGCTACTAAAGGAAGAATGGGCGTCTACTGCGGGCTACTTGGAGAGCGCCATCAATGCGATATTGGTTGCTGGGGATGATCTTATGTCTTCTAGAGCTATACAGGTAACTTTTATTTCAGATAGATGGCAAAAATACATTGTTATTAAGTTTTTTTTTTTTCATTAGGTTTATAAGTATGTGAAATTCATGAAAAAATAGTGTTAGTGTGAATTCAGATTCAAATTGTTTAGAAGTAGAATTTTTAAGCTATTGCATAGCTTCTATCGCGGGCATTGAGCGCGGGTACCGAATCGAGAAATTCCGTAACGAAAAAACCTCACGCTCCCCACGGGGACGGGCGCGGAGGTGTGGCTTGAAGGCATAGCATGCAATAGCTTTACCGCGGCGGTCCCCGAGTGACACACGTCTTTTTTTTTCTGTATGTGAAATTCATGAGAAAAATAGTGTTAGTGTGAATTCAGATTCAAATTATTTAGAAGTCGATTTTTTTTTAAACATTGAATATGAAAAATTATTTACGAACAAATTTTGATCATTTTTAGGGTCACTTATGTTCAGAAAGCATTTTATTTTTGTTAATCTTTCAAAATCACCATTTCTCCTTTACCTGTAGTTGTATAACTTTAACATTAATATTTTTTAATGAAAGTAACACTAAAAATTTATAAATTGAAAATGACAAAATAACCTAACATAAAAATAATTTATTCCACAGGAAGTGCTATACATAGCATTAATAGCGGGTAATTTCCTGAACGCGGGCGGGTACGCAGGCGGAGCCGCGGGAGTGAAGCTAGCTTCGCTGCAGAAACTTGCTGATATAAGAGCGAACAAACCCGGGATGAATCTTATGCATTATGTCGCTATGGTAAGCTATTTGGAATATTATTTTTTAAAATAACAAGGCTAATCTCCAAACAATGCTAATAATTAGTTACATGATTTTTTAAATTCTAATACTTTTAGGTATTATTATAAAATTAAAAAGAGGAAGATTGATTGTTCAGTTTTCATATTTCAAATCTAAATTTACCAAGTAACCTTATTTATATTTTATTTTGCTAGACGTTATTAATCCTACTAATATTATAAATGCGAAAGTTTGTGAGGATGTGTGTGTGTGTTTGTTACTCTTTCACGCAAAAACTACTGAACCGATTACAATGAAATTCAGCACACATATAGAGGGTAACTTGGAATAACACATAGGATAGGTTTTATCCCGGAAATCCCATGGGAACGGGAACTATGCGGTTTTTTCTTAGAAAACGCGGGCGAAGCCGCTGGCGGAAAGCCAGTATTCAATAAAAATACACTATTAATAGATAGTCACATTTAATACCAACTCAAAATAGAATTTAAAACAGATTTAATTTATTAAAAGGATGTATCGTGATTTCTGGCAAAAATAAGTCGGATTTTTTCTATTCTTTAAAATTTCTAACGTTAATTATTTTTGCAATTTATCAGTAGCAGGGAAACTATTGTAGATCAAACCACTATTTTTTTATATTTAATTTCAGCAAGCAGAACGCAAAAATAAAGAACTGATCCACTTCGCTGACGATATACGAGTGTTGGAAGAAGCCGCTAAAGCCAGTGTCGAACAGCTTACTAATGAGATCAAAACCTTATCAACAAGGATCAATACTTTGAAGAGAGATATACAGTCAACCACACAGCATGATATTAAGGAGCAAATGGGGGATTTCTTACAGGTAATGTCTGCGTTAGTTAATAATATTGATACAGTATCATATCTATACTAATATTATAAAGCTGAAGAGTTTGTTTGTTTGAACGCGCTAATCTCGGGAACGACTAGTCCGATTTGTAAAATTCTTTCGGTGTTAGTTAGCCCATTTATCGAGGTAGGCTATAGGCTATTATAATATATCATCACGCTAAGACCAACAGGAGCGGAGCCACGCGGGTGAAACCGCGCGGCACAGCTAGTATAGATATAAATACTGACAAAGATTTGGGTTTTAAGTTGGGAAAAAGTAGGGATACTGAATTGTTAGAATATAAGGATTCGTAAGCGCTTGTAAAAGTTTTATTGCAGGTGTTGCAAGCGCAAAATAAGATGGAATTTCAAGTATAATATGAATGTGCTACAAAAACAGAATAATTAGTATATCTCCAATGACAATTAAGTTTTAAATTTTAGGAAACGCTGAAGTTGATTATTTAATAAATAATGCAATAATTCGGTATTAATATTAATAATATCAAGCATCACAGGATTAATATGTTTGCCAATTTGCGAATTATGTTTTAAAATAATACATAAATATTTCAGGTGGCAGAAAGAGAGATATCAGCGTTGAACAAGGACATGGATGAGGTGGAAAGCATGAGGAAGCAGCTCGCTGAGTTCTTCTGTGAGGATCCTGTTTCATTTAAACTGGAGGAGTGCTTTAAGGTAAATACTGTTAATATTATTTTGTGTATCATTTTTATCTGTCATTTATAAACATTTTGAATAGGATAAGATATTTTGGTCCATTTCACACAATCGAACTGCTTCTAATGTATATATGTTTTTTTTCTATAGTCATTATTTAATTTAACTATAGGAATAAACGTCATAATAATAGAAGGACTCGACAGTTTTTTCAGTATATTCACGTAGCTCCAGTTAGCTATAACACAGAACTAGTGGCACTTATAAGTTCTATGTTTATGTCTTTGTTTATTCTTCTAAAAGGCCGCTTATTTGCCAATATCTTAAAAGTTATATTATCTTCACTATTATTAAGTATCGTTAATATTTGTAACACAAAATAAATCTATGTATGTATGTTTTTTATAGTGTTATCTAGTTTTTTATTTTATTTTATATATGTATTATAAATATCGTATGTATTTTGTGCATATGAGTATGTATTTATATGGATTAGTAATATGTATGCATATATAAGTGTATGTATTTATTATTTATGTAGTTGTGTACTTCTGACCTACCTCCTCCTTTATTACTTTACACAGTGGCTTGCCTGGGAGAGATCACTCTTTAGTGATAAGGCCGCCCTCTGTGCTAGTTTAGCTATAATAAGTTTTAGTTTTTAAGTAATTTGTATAATTAGTATAGTAAAGTGTTATAAATAACTAAAAAATAAATCTTTAATCTTAATTTTCTTAATATTATTATAACGGCGAAAGTTTCTAAGTATGGATGTATGGATGTTTGTTACTCTTTCACGTAAAAACTACTGAACCGATTACAATGAAATTTAGCACACATATAGAGGGTAACTTGGATTAACACATAGGATAGGTTTTATCCCGGAAATCCTACGGGAACGGGAACTATGCGGGTCCTTTGAAAACGCGGGCGAGGCCGCGGGCTGAAATCTAGTTAATCAATAAACTCCATCATTCCAGACGTTCGCGTCATTCTGCAGCAAGTTCCGCTCGGCCGTGCAGGACAACGAGCGGCGCCGCGCGCACGAGGAGCAGGCCGCGCTGAGACGCCGGGCGAGGGATGCTGCTGTTGCTAACAGGGTGAAGACTGGTGAGACAACTTGTTTTAACACAAGCGAAAGCTTAGTATGGGATCAGATCGTGACGTGTGTGAAAATTGTCCTGAAATATTTATTTATATTTAGGGCCGATTTTTCAATGCTTGGATAAAACTTATCCGTCCAATAAAGAATTATACGATAATACGGACAATTAATTCTAATTCGGCCCTAAATATAAATAATTAATAAATATTTCAGGACAATTTTCACACACGTCACGATCTGATCCCATACTAAGCTTTCGCTTGTGTTATGGAAACCAGATGGCTGATAAACTTCTTAATATATATAAATCTCGTGTCACAATGTTTGTCCTCAATGGACTCCTAAACGATTATAATAAAATTCGCACACCATGTGCAGTTCGATCCAACTTGAGAGATAGGATAGTTTAAAGTTTAAACATGTAGGTACCACGGGCGAAGCCGGGGCGGACCGCTAGTATATTATACTAAAACCTTCCTCTTGAATCACTCTATCTATTAAAAAAAACCGCATCAAAATCCGTTGCGTAGTTTTAAAAATTTAAGCATACATAGGGACATAGGGACAGAGAAAGCGACTTTGTTTTATACTATGTAGAGATTTTGGCTTTTGCAACGCAGTTGGTTATGTACTCGTGTTCATTAATAAATATTAAAATAAGCCCTTTATTCGAAATTTCACTAATGATATTATAATATACAGTATCGTGTCGTTGGGAATTGCTAAAATCTATAAAAAAGTCCCGTGTACCAAGTGGGGTAAAGGGCAGATGCATCATGCATACATCGGTTTGATCTGCAAATCTATAAAAAATTACTAGATAACTCTCTGTCCTAGCCTGTCTTAATCCCATGTTAATTACTGCTTATTTATTGGCCACTAACTTTCCCCCCGTAGTTAGTTACATACTCGTGTTCTTTACATAAAGATATATTTATTGATAACAACATAATATTAAGTTATAACAATACAAATATTCAAATAAAAAATATAACTATGAAAACAACACAACACAAACCAATCAAAACTATACAAGACGACAAGTAACATTTCCCTGATTTTTATAACAAATCTTTTTCTAAATAAAAATACCCTTATCCCAAGATTAAGTATATTTTCTCCATATCATCAAATAATGTTAGTGTGAAAACAAAATAAAGTTACATTCGTATCTATGACGTTAAATTATGAACACAATAAGGAATATGCATAAAATTTTAAATGGCCTAAAATATTTTTTTCTCGAATACTTATTGTCGTAATATTATAATGAAAAGGATTTTTTTTATTTACTTATTATTTAAACCCCTAAAATAATATTCAAAAAGTGCAAAATAAGGGAGCGAAATTCAAACTTCCAAAACGCGCCACCACTAGTCGAACGAAATGTGACGTCATCTGACACGACATTGTATTCATCACTCCACAGTAAACACTAAGGTAAACACCCACTGGACGTGTCATGTGACTTCACGCAAAGCGCGCGCAAAATGGCAGCGTTTGAACTGCTTAAATTTTTTAAAAGTTTTAAATTTCATTTTTAAAAATATCTAGAGTATTTTGAAGCCCATTAATATTTTTTTCTACGTTATAAAATAGTAAACTATTAATTTAAGACAAAAAAGAAAAACATGAATATTCCCCATTGTGTTCTTATATTATTTATCCATCACAGGAGGCAGTATGTGCAGTACACCAGTATCGGAAAGCGAGTCGCTCATGGAGACTCTGTTACTGGATATAAGGAACGGCCTAGGCAGACGGTCATTGAGAAAGCAGTCGAGAGATCCGTCGCCTTCACCAGGTATAATAATAAATAGAAATATGTCTTTAACTTACGGGTGAAATAAGTTGTTAATTGTAATAAATGCATTTGTGATAGCATGATAAACTGCTTACGCTAATCTAAAACTTTATAAAATTCATATCAACCCATGTTTCCGAGTCCACAGTTATATGTATCCTTGTCGTGTGCAAACATGCATTCTTTGCATACAAACTAAGACATTTAAAAAAACTATCACGAATTGCCACATTAAATTTCAAAAAAAAACATCGATTAAGACATTAATTCCTAACATTTTCTCCAATTTCCCAGATGTGACCCCCACGGGCAGTTTGCGAAGACGCAGTAGAGCAAGTCCGGGGGAAGACGAGGAAGGTTTGCTCGAGTTCCTCCGCCACGCTTCGCCCGCGGCGGCTGATCTGCGCGAGCGAAGCGCTTGGGGTAGTTTGGGTTAGTATTTGTTAAACTGTCATATATATATATATATATATTTCATATAATATATAAACTAATATATTTTATCGTTTCTAAAGATTGAGCTTTTTGTTTGCCATTTTTATTTTAAGTATTGATTAACTATAGATTGCTGTTAAATACATATTTGTTTGTTATTTATTTTGTGTCGTTTTTTTACACCTATAATATGTGAAAAATGAAAATATGTCCATAACCTTTAAACAATTTTTTTCAATTACAGCATGTTTTTTTATGGTACAGTTCGATTCAAACTTAATGGCGGTTCGGAAGTAAGCTAGTGCATGTGCGCGCTGACACCCAAAATTGCGTATTGCGCATCGAAACGTACGATGTTCCGAGCCGCCATTAATTTGAATTGTACTGTATTAACATTATTTTGACCAAATAGTGTCCATAACAACAATAATCAACTATTTAATTAACTTTCAGACCGTTCCTGGTCCCGTCGTGGTGCAGTTCGGGCAAAACTAGAGATCCCGGAACGCGAGCGCGCTCCCTCGCCCCGCGCACCGCCCTCACCCGCACCGCAAGATACTAGT
This sequence comes from Colias eurytheme, assembly GCF_061535395.1. NCBI lineage: Eukaryota > Metazoa > Arthropoda > Insecta > Lepidoptera > Pieridae > Colias > Colias eurytheme. The sequence goes on along the minus strand of NC_142999.1, from coordinate 534,053 downwards.
GATAAACCTAAGTATGCACTTGTTTTTTTATCCTATTAATTAATTAATTAATCAATTAAATTTATTTTTTATTTTCTCATCACAATAGTAACAGAGTGATTTAGGCAGCAGCTTCTACCGCTTAGTAAATAGTTACTAGGTTTTCTATGTCCATTTCACGGCCGGTTTCAATAACGATTGCGAGCATATATTATGAATGTGGTGGTCACGAGTTATGCTATTCGCTGTGAATTCACATATTAAATGTGGAGCCGCCATATTTTTTGTGTTGATAATTATTAATTTATTATATTATATATACAAATTTATACAGAATAGAAAAAATTCGATTACTAGGTGGGACTCGAACCCGCATCATTTCACGCCATTGATAATTATTTAAAAAGTTCTTTATTAAGTAGTTAGCCAGAAAGTCCTCGTACTTAAAAAAAGCAAAGATACAATTAACTTTTTAATACATAGCTCATAGAAGTTTCTCACTTAAAGTTACTATAATTATTTTAGATGAATAATTTCAAAAGCACTTTTGGTTTAATCATTTGTTTACAATACTTGCAAGTTTTTTTTATTAAATATAATTTAACCGTCAAAATAATATTTCGTCATACACTAGGTCAAAACACTACAGAATCAAAACTTAACATAATTAGTAGTATTATCTAACGTTATCATTAGGATTCAAATTATCCTATTAATATTATAAAGGCGAAAGTTTGTAAGGATGTATGGATGTATGGATGTATGGATGTATGGATGTATGGATGTATGGATGTTTGTTACTCTTTCACGTAAAAACTACTGAACCGATTACAATGAAATTTAGCACACATATAGAGGGTAACTTGGATTAACACATAGGATAGGTTTTATCCCGGAAATCCCACGGGAACGGGAACTATGCGGGTTTTCCTTTGAAAACGCGGGCGAAGCCGCGGGCGGAAATCTAGTTGTTTAATAATTGCAGGGAATGGCGGCAAAAGATCGAGTCATGGTTGCGCGCCAACAGCCAGGAAGAGAGACGCGACGCCGAGCTGCGCACGCGCAGACTCGCGCATCGACGCTCCTTGGAAAACGACTCCGGTAATTATTTGCTGTTTTTTTATATAATTTATGTTATCTTTTTACATACTTTTAATATTTGTTGCGTGTGTGTATACCATTTTTTTTTCTTTATCATACTATCTTATAGTTCTTTCTATCTCATGGCAATATTATAAATTAACGTACAAAAACAACTTGACTCACAAACATGCTCAAATTGTCCAAAATAAAGGTCTGCCTACGCATTCATTTGACATAGTTTTTTTCGAATTCATCTACATATTTCATTCGAATTTGGACAGTACTGCCACGAAATAAGGTGTGAATGTGTTTACTCTGCTTAGTCATTTTTGACTATCTTATAGGCATTGTGAATGTTATAATTTGTAGCATTTGAATGCCATAAAACCAAAAATATCAAATTCAATTGTGAATGTTGTTTATATTACTGTAGGGGTCTAGGTTCCATTCTGTTCCAAGAAAATATATCCACATATAAGTAATTGTATTTGAATTTTACGTCTTTTTATAATTTGTTGCGTGTGTCTATATAAAACAAATCTTTCTTTCTTTCCATTCATATCCCAGATAGCGATAAATATCTCAACTATTTTTTTTTCTATATATTAACATAATATATATTATGTAATGGCAGAGAGCGAGCGGAACGTGGCGTTGGACACTCTGCCCGAGAGCCGCGCGGAATGGCGACCCAATGTGCTCAGAGATACTGATGTTGTGCGGGCCATTGAGGCTGTGGAAGGTACTTACTGTTCTTTTAACAATATGTCATATTATGGCTAGTGTTAAATTGGATGCTTTCACCGCTATATATATGATAATACCGATATGCATATATATACACCGATAGATAGATGATAGATACACCGCTATATATATATTTACATATGATAATACCGATAATGAGTCCAATAATCTAACAAGTAGTGCAACTATACCACTCCTAGCTCGGTGATTTCGTAAGTCTATTATAAATGAAAATAATAATAATATAGCGTTTGTTTGTTCAAGTGACACTGCTAGAAACGTAAATCCTATGTGCATATTCATTGTACACTTTTCAACGCATATGAGAATAATAATTATGACCAAATGAATGTTATTTTCAGACGTGCAACCCCCAGCGAAAGACAGAGTGCCGTGGAGGAAGACAGAAGAAAACGAAGAAATGAGACGACTCAGAAGGCAACGATCGCGGCCGCAAATAGAATCTCCCCAACCGCTAGTCTCTATCTCCGAAGAAGAAAAACGAAAGTTACCAGACATCACTGTCACCGGCGCGAAACTCGACAAAAACGATAGAATTGAAATCGACTCGGACAATATAGAAACACCGCCCGTCCAAAGAAAGCTATTCAACCCACCGCAAGAGAAAGAACCCTGCAGACGCCTCCAGACACCTAAAATAATCGAGAAAAACACAGAAATGAAAGATCTTTGTCAAGAAATATTAGGGGATGGACAATTTGACAGATTCTCGGCTGCGAGACGAACGAGGCGGTATAAACGGAGCACAGAAGCGAGTTCGCCTGAGGAAGAAAAGAAGGAAGTTGTTGGTGAATTAGTCGCGGAGACGCAAGTTATACGTCCTTCCAAACTAGAAGTGCAAACCTCATACGCAATTGAAACTCCCAAAGAAGTCGCAAAACCAGTCGAACAAGTAGTTAAAGATGAAAAGGAAAGCCGTCTAAAACGGTGGCAAGATAGATTAAAAAACCAAAGCACAGACAAAACACCGGTTAAAGAGAAGCTACCGTACTCCAGAATGAGGCGGCAGACTTCAATCAACCAAGAGGACGTGCAAAAAGCGATACGGGAATTAAAATCACCAACAGAAAGTCCCACCGGTGTTTGGTCACGGAATGCGTACAGGCGATCCATGAACGCTAAAGTCGAAACGAAAAAAGAAGAAAGAACAACATCTCCACGGATACCAAAAGTGAAAAGCGAGCACGAATTGAACGATGAAGGTTTTGAAGAAACGCAGAGTTTAAATTCAGAGAGCGCATCACAGGGCGCGTCCTCCGGCTGCAATATTGAATGCGAATCGCCGATCCCCAAGAAATCGCCGGACATTCCAAAGAAAATCACAGCCAAAGATGTCAAAATTCCGCCCCGGACGCCGTTGAACCGGTCGTTTTCGAACCGAGCCAGTTCCCTGCGCGTCGAGAGGTCTACATCGAGAGCATCATTAAGGAGCTCCAGGAGTTCTTTAAACAGTTCCGCTTCAGTAGCGACTGTGAAAAGAGCACCCGTAGCTCCTAAACCAGTACCGAAACCGATCCCAAAGCCGCTATCACGAATGCCAGCATCCAGATCTTCTTCTAGTGGCAGTTCAATCGCTTCGAGGCCCCCAGTAAAAACTCCCAATAGAACATCGAATTTCATGAGACCAACCCAGGCATCTAAAATAAGGGGCTCCACCCCCCAACCGAACGTTAAAAACGTAAAATAATACGTTCGAATGACAAAGACTTATGGTGTTACACAAATATTTTTTCAAGTTCGTCGCGGCGAACAGATAAAAAATATGTTGAGTTGGACATCGACCCGCCATTTTGGCATTATTAGTATTAATTGATTAACCATTATTATTGGAGGCTTCAGATATATGGTGCTTCGAATCTCAACGATCATCTGAAGGTTTCAATGACTGATATATTAGTTTAAGTTTAACTAAGATCTGTTTTTAATCGATCCCGTACGATTTTATGTTTTGTATTATTAAATTAAACCATGAGGAAATGTGTATCGACGTCTATTATGGAGTCTTTCTTATACATATTTTATAGACGATAATACTGTATACTTTTACGATAAAGACAATGTATTTTATTTTATTGACTCCTAAATTTTGTGTCATACTTTCTTCCATGTGTAATCCAAAAAATATTTTATATGAATTATTGTGCCACGGTTATAGTACGGGTATAGCATAGAAAAACCAGTGAATTTATTTTGGACAAATCATTCCCAAAATATAATTTTGGAGGGGGAAAAGAAAAATACGTTTTATTGAGAGCAATATCGGTATTTTTATTTCTTAGTTTAAAAATACAATTTTCCAGTAATAATATTTTATTATAAAACAAAATCTTATTAGCATTTCCGCTTAAGGAAGTCGATTAAATAATTTATTGACAAAAATAAATAAAAATAAAACGTATTTTTTACAATAATCGATTACCATTTAACTTAAAATTAAATGTGCCTTCAGCATATTATGCTTCTATACCTCCGTCCACGGAATTTCAAAATTTCCTAGAAATATTCACGTTTTTATATTTCCCATATACGCACAGACACACACGATCTGATAACTATAGGTATATTTTAAAATACGTCACAAAAATCGAATCTGTGTGATACATTTATGCAAATTTTGACAAATGCAAAAATTACAGATGTGCATCTCACTCTAACTTGTATAAAATATAGGCATGAAAAGAGATAGCATGACTTTGAAATGGTAAATGTTATCACATAGATTACAAAGGTTCTAATAAAATAAATGTAAGATTAACACAAATTTATTGTATGTGTTTTAACTTGATACAATAAAGTTTATATACGACTATTTTGTTTTATTTCAACCATATTACAATCTCAATCATTTAGTTATAAAGTTTCATCCCTTTAATCCATAATCGGAAATATACATAAGAATAATAAATCGTATAATAATCACAACAAATGCCTTCGAATTTCATTCATAACATAAGCAAATTTATTATTTAAATTAATTTACGTGTATAGAGTTTATAATCAATATGAAAACTATTAGTCCGGGATACATCGCCCATTTTTGCAAGTGATTACTATCAAGCTAATTTTTCGTGAGTAGCTTTATTTTGATGAGATGCCCAATAATTTCATGTACGAAACTCTCGATTGTGGTAGCTACCAGAGGAAACAAGGATAAAATATTTTGATTTGATGGTTCTCAAATATTAATTACTAACTGAATGTTTTTTTTTGTTCAATCTCAAGATAATTATCTAAATTATTCGAAAAAATATTTGTCCTACAAAATCTATGGTTTGATCAAAGAGTCCCCCTTTCCAATGTGTATCGATAACGAAGTCATCATAAATGATTACTAACCAGCTGATTTTTTTATTTTCACTTATTTAATACTTATATAATTCAACAGACATATTGTCCTACAAATTGCGTAATAAATATTTGAGGACCGTCAAATCAAAAATTTTTATCCTTGTTACCTCTGTAAGCTACCACAATCGAGAGTTTCGTACATGAAATTATTGGGCATCTCATCAAAATAAAGCTACTCACGAAAAATTAGCTTGATAGTAATCACTTGCAAAAATGGGCGATGTATCCCGGACTATATTTTTTTCCGTTAAATTTAAACACAATCAAACTTTAAATCGTATAAAAAATAGTCACATAGACTTATAGCTACGATTAATAAATTCGCATATAATTCCAATTTCCTTCTATTTTCATAACAATCCTTCATCAACTAGCTCTATAACAAGGTCGGCCATTTTCTTTCTGCACGCCGCGTTAGAAGTCCACACTGGCTTGACACATTCGTGAGATGGAGTTATTTCACTCTCCTAGAAAAAAAAATATGATAGGAACTAGGTCGATAAAGACAAATATTATCTATAATTTTGATGAAAAATAGGTATATAAAATTTATTTCAATAGGTATTTGATTTTACAGATTGTACCTATTTACACAAATGCCATTTATTACAAAATTGGATAATCGATTCATATATTATGTACAGTTATGTACCTACTTCACTTAAAACACAAAAAAATAATGTTGCCTTAAAATTTTAAAATTACCTTGGCTTGATATAAGTTGGGTGCCTCATCACTATCGCAAGTCATTATGGGATACATATCCAACGCAATTCCGAGACCGAAGCGACTGCTTTCTCGGAACTCTTCTTGGATCCTATAATATAAATAAATAACACAGTTCAAATAATAATAAATACCAAATAAATAGGTACATACCATAAAACAATAGAGTGAGATGACAAAAGCAAATATTTCTATTGCTTGTTTTTTTCTGGTACATAAGCTACATCAATGCAAACTGTACATCTCGCAAGAATGCCTAACAATCATATTTAATGCATTCTGACAAACTTTCGCGTTTTTAATAGTGTGATAAAATGTTTCTGACTTTATGTACAGTGTATCTACACATATTCACATTGTCACATTGTAGAAGGACCTTCTAACATACCTTTAAATATTACCTACACAAAATACTCACATAGACGCAAGCGTGTCTCTGTCCAGCGCATGTTCCCCGCTCATCTCCGTCACTCGCGCGTGTAGTTCCTCCGTGTAGTACTCCAGCAGTGACGTCATGTGCTCTGCCCGCTGCTGACGGTCCAGGCACAGATACAGGAGGAAGGCCAGGTCCAGCGCGGGGGACGAGTAGCGGGCCAGCTGGAAGTCTACTATGTACATCTGTGAAATTGTTGTGGTCGTTGGTTATTCGTCAAAAGGAACGTTTATTCGATATGCGTATTTTATGGTTACGGTTTTACGGTTAAGTTACGGTTTTGTTACGGTTAGGTCTGGTATTTCAATTGGATTACGATCGTATTTTATTTATCTTTCAAACTTAAATAACAAACTTTTATAATTAAATCATAATATTATGTATTATACTTAAGTAATAAAAAATACCTTGTTGTCGATTTAGACAACTTAACAAAATCGGCGGGTTTACCATGGTGTTTTAATTTTTAAGAACTATTATTTCCACTATGGGATAGAGCCTGTCATTTTCCGAACCCATACTTACTTCAGCAATATCACCATTAACATATCGGAACAACAAGTTATTAGTCCAACAGTCGCCATGGCAGATGACAGCCAGCGGTTCCCGTGGCGCCACCATGTCCACCATAGTTTGGAAGAAGGAGTCTTCGCTGCAGAAGCTCTTGAACCTGGCCAGGTACTTCTCTCTATCGGGACAGTCCTGCAGCTCCTGTTCTACCATGGCTATCGCGTTCTGAATGGCTTCGGTGTAATAGCTTCTGTAGTATTCTTCGTTTTCGGATAGGAAGAATACTGTAAGAAATCGACGGGTTTTTGTTGATCAAAATTAAGAGTTTTAGAATGAATATTGCGAATAGTTAGGTTAGGTTAGGTGCGTGTCGCCGAGAGATTGAAAAACCGTTTGTTTTTAATCTGACTCGCGAATTTACAAACTTCCGAAAAATTGTAATCCGTAACATAAGCGCACACGCTATTTTTCCATGGAAATTATAATTAATATTTATTCTAGTAATTAATACATTTGAATGAAATGAAATGAAAAACTAGTGAATACTCCATAAACACAACAACTAATCAATGCTTCGTTATTTAAACTGTCATATTTTATCACCAGGTAATTAAATTAATCTCACCTTCTGAAATTCCATCCTGTATGTTCAACAGCTCATGAAATCCTTCTGGATTGTAGAACTTCATCGCGAGAGACAAAGCATGGAAATGGGATAAATGCTTCAGAACAAAATAGCATTGCTCCACTGTCAGACCCTGTCTCCTGTCCGGCATCACAAAACCTAGTTCCTTTAGGTCTTTTAGGATTACTAGATCGTTCTGTGCTAAAAAACATTTTGGTATAGCTTTGAACGGATGCGCTAGATTCCATTGATCTTGAAAGGCAGAAAGGGCAGGCCATATTTTGTTGTAAAATGCCACTTCGTTGCAGAAAAGCTCGTCGCTTTTGAACGCTTCTCGACGTAAAATACTTTCTGGCAGGCATTTGTAGATGATGGAGCCGGTCCACGGTTGTTTTTCTTCAGCGTCTGGGTGTTTGTGGCCCTTTAGAGTGATCCGGTATACCATTGAAGTATAGTTGTCACCGCGTTTTGATCCGGGGGCTCCCTGGGAAGATAAATTTGGGGATATATATCAAAAATTATTTTTAAGGCCGGTTGCTTCCTGATGTACGTGCAGCTTAGATTATCTGTGAGTTACGATAACTTATGAATGAAAATCAGCGTATCAAGTAGACAATATTAGCTAAGCGTGTAAAAAAAATAATGAAATGATTGAATTGACAAGTTTACTAGTACAATTTTCGTATTTCTAGAATAATTAACTGTTTAATTATGGGGGGACGGCGCGTACGCAGTCCCCACTACCAAAAATTACGCGTCCGAGTTATCCACATTAGGGATAATCGCAGAGGTCAACCCCGCCGCAGTGCAATGGCGGGGCCTCGCTCTGGGGGAACCGCCTTCCTGATCACGGTGTCCCCTACGCCAGGTAAGTATGATGTCGCCAGCGCTCCAGGGGGTTGTCATTCTTTGGGAAAAAATTTCTATAGCGCGAACTACACACCCTATTTACACTCATAGCGACATCTATTTTTTGTAAAAGAACTAAAATGGGTTAGACCTTTTTATTTTATGTAGTTAAATTTAATTCATGGATTGCACTTTAATAATCTATTCTAGTTTGTTTCAATAATAATTAATCAATTAATTTTATTGTCAGTTAATTTTGATAGGTTCTTATTTTGTATTTTCCATTATTCCATAATAATGGAAAATATATCAGTCGTAAACGATCAAACAAATATGTATTTTTTAAATAATATAAAATAGTAAATGAGAAATTTGTTATGTACATATGTACATAAATATATGTTTATGTTCACAATTTCAAGTTCTTTTTTATTCAAAATGCGAAATGAAAAAAAATCAAAATAAATTTTGCATAAAAAACATTTCAAAGAAAATTAATTATAATTACACTGTTTATGATACAACATTGATGTAGATTATATTAAATAAGTCAGAATAAATATTACACATGAACGGAAAACTATAAACTATAAAGCTAAGCTATAAAGTTATATATATAGTATGAATTTTAATTTATTAAATAATAATTTTACTTACTTCATATTCTTCAATAGAGACATCAGGGTACTCTGGTTTCAGTAAATCCTGTAGGAATGGTAGTGTGATAGTTGACATATCGGCAGTTTCTAGGACATCGACTACTGCCTAGGGAATCGGCTCTGATTGTAATGATTTTTACTGATATAATCATTGTTCGGCAGTGATAGGGGAGTAGGGAGTCTATGCTTTATAATGTAGGGATATTTAGTGGGAATTTTATTTAATTATTCTTTTACTGGTAAGATATTTTGTGTAGTTTTTGGATGTAAAATTTTACATCCAAACAATGTTGAATTTATTTTAATTTGAATCTTAAGTATTATAGTTTTAAAGTACCTAATTCGTTTATTACATAGACCTACGCGCTCCAAGTTTTTAACCCAGGATTGTTGTTACCTGGTAGAGAAACTTATAAACAGCTTTTATTATTTAACAAAGGTCTGTCGGCGCGGTATCTTAGACTATATTTATTTAAGTAAATTCTCTTTCGTATTATTAACACAAACGAGACAGTGTAGAGTGTAGACCATTTTTTCAAATTATGTTTCCCTTGTCATAGATTTCACAATTCTATATTAAGTTCCAGTTGATTGACGTAAGGATCGATAGATGTCGTTGTATACAATTTATTAATTCTTTTGTAAAAAATAGATGTCGCTATGAGTGTAAATAGGGTGTGTAGTTCGCGCTATAGAAATTTTTTCCCAAAGAATGACAACCCCCTGGAGCGCTGGCGAAAGCATACTTACCTGGCGTAGGGGACACCGTGATCAGGAAGGCGGTTCCCCCAGAGCGAGGCCCCGCCATTGCACTGCGGCGGGGTTGACCTCTGCGATTATCCCTAATGTGGATAACTCGGACGCGTAATTTTTGGTAGTGGGGACTGCGTCCGCGCCGTCCCCCCATATAACTGAATAATAAGACTTGTCGTAAAGTAGTATTGTAGGTACAGTAGGTAAATTGACTCATGATTGATACAGTGATAAATTATTACGATTAAAAACTACGATAATACGCTAATGTTAAATTTCCTACTAAAATAAATGCATTTCGCATTCTCCTGTAATTGAATCAACATTATAATAAATATTCATAGTTTGTATGTTAAATATTATGTCACTCTTAAAACATATTTCAATAAAATATGTGTATCTATTGACATATAAAATAAAATAAGTACGTGAATAAGTAACGATTTATGAAAGTGTTCATCAATCTACACAATTCAATCAATAGTGAAAAATATTTTGAGAGTTTTTATAGACCCAATAGTCCATGAGAAATAACCGAATCATGGCTACTCTAAATATGGGGCTATATTATTGAATTGCAACAGGCAGTGGGGTCCGTATATTGGATAATGAGTCGGGCGTATAGTTCTGATGCATGGGTAAATATTATATGCGCTTATGTAACACTGTATATGAACTACAAAAATGCATAGCCTAACGTTTTTTAACATTTTTATCACGTTTGTTAGTTTTCTCATAAATATTCGTATTTCGTAGTTAGTAATTTTGAATACAAATTCAGTATAAATTCGAATTCGACGCTAATAATTGTTAAATAGGTACATAGAGTGTAATTAAAAGTAATTCTTCATCGTATATTGTTATTTGTACAATGTACATAGTTAAATGAGCAACTTCTCCTCATTCTTATCCTGCGTTTTTTTGAAATTAACTTGAAATTAATGATGAAATTATATAAAAAATACAATGGCATAAAATTAATATAAGATTTAAAATTAGAATAATAATAATATTATCTAGGTACTATCTAGAACTTAAATCCGATGTGATTTTAACACGCTAAGTGATATTTATGTATAAAAATTAAAGACTTTTTTAATTTTTAAATAATACTAATGATGGTTTGGACCTTAGAGCGTTTTCACATTATCCGATCCGATATCGGATATCGGACGCCGATAGCCGATATCCGATATCGGATACAATTTTCCCTTTCACATTGTCCGATAAAATCCTTCCGATATTATCATGAGTGTTGCCAGAAATTTTTAGAGAAAACTAAACTAAGTTGCCAGTTGATAAAAAAAGGTATAATTAAAAAAAAAATCAAATGATAGATCATATCATAAAATTAAAACCTTAAATTGTTGTCATCACCATAATTAAATAATTCTTATTCTTTAAATAATATTAACAATAACAAGTATCCTACTTTTAAGAAATAGCTCTGTATAATTGGCGCATGCTGTGTTAACCTCTAATTATTTGTTACTTTATCGCAAGAACTATATGTTATGTAAAATTTATATTTAAGAATCATTGTAAACAAATGTTGGTTGACCAAATAAATAAAATAAAATAAAATATGAATTTGAACAAGACGTACCTAGTCATTTAGTCATTTTTTCACTGTATACATTTATAAAAGTTCATGTAGTACCTATGATAAATTTATTAAGTGATACAATCTTTGTTCACATTTTCTATTCTTTTTCTTATTACACTGTAAATAATATTGTCACCCGTTAAAATATATATTTTATACTATGATTGTTGTAATTTCCTGTAATTAAAGATACATAAATTATTTTAGTGTCGCAATTATTTTAGAACTAAGAGTTTTCAAATATTCTTCGTTGTTAATTCAAAATAAAAACAAAATCGGTGTGAAATCTCCTCCTTTTTTTGAAGTCGGTTAAAAACAAAGCACTCAATGACAACAATACAATAAATAGCACAACCACAGAGCACAACCAACATCCGAGTAGGAGGAGGAGCGAGGCAGAATGAGTTAAAATAAAGATGATAGACACTAATATTTTCGAAGATAGATATTTGAATTTAGGAACGCAATATATTTTTGTTTACTTCAGTTCAGCCAATTGCCGTATATTTTTATACGGTAATTAAAAGAGCTGCCGTATAAATCGTATTTTTAATGCCTATAAATACTTAAATGTGTGTTTTCTTAATAAAAAAAGGTTTCTTTTAATAGAAAGGATTTTAGGTTAAAGCAAAGAATTTTTTTAAAGATTTAGCGTCCTATAAGACTGAAAATACACAAACTAGTGCTTTTTTGCTGTTGGTATACTGCCTTTTCGAAAATTGAGTTGGCAACACTGAACATTATCGTCCGATAGCTCACGGGCATATCGGTGTCGGCTCCGATATCCGATATCGGATCGGACAATGTGAAAGACAGGTACATATTTCATACATTTTACTTCCCTCCGATATCGGATATCGGCTATCGGCTTCCGATATCCGATATCGGATCGGATAATGTGAAAACGCTCTTAGGATCTAAGGTTTGGACGCAAAATATTTAAGTTGGGAATGAAAATGTATATCACAACTTTTATCGTGATTGATGTCTTATTGACTGAAATACTAATTAAATACGTCTTAAATAAAAAAAAATAATGTACAAGATAAAATAATTTATATATTTATAACCTAGGCTGAATATTCTTGATCGAAATGTAATTTGGTTTACGAACGAAAATTTGGCGGTTGACATTTGACATTTTAATTTTGATTTCTGACAGTTGGATTTAATTTCTGTCGACTTCGATTTTGCGCCGTTCTTGCTGGTATTTCTTGATTTGTGCTTTTATTTCTTAACGTTGAGTAAATATTGAGATAATAACGTATTGCTTAAGTGAACATTCATAGTCAATTTTAATATAATTCATTCAAAATGCCTGTGGATCAAATACAATATTCCGAAAGGTACAACGATGACATCTATGAATATAGGTAAGAAAAATGAGATTATTTAATTAAAATACGTTAAATGTGATTATAAGTTGATGTAATTAATGATTACATAAGTATAGGTTTCCGAAAAGGCTATAGCGCAACCCTAAACTATAGGAAACATTTTCGAATTCTTTAAATCTTATGGCATGTTATAAGCGTGATATACTCATTACAACATATGTTACAATTACATATTGTAATATCACATAGATGTGATAGGTGCAAGTAAACTTGCACCTATTTGATGAGGCTTACACGCGTACATTTAGTTATGTAATTTATATTAATTAAGTAATCTCATCTAAGATGTTTAAAACATTTCTTAACTCCTTCCTTAATTATTAACTGTACCTACTAGTTACAAGCTAGGGGCACAATAGCTGAAAATATTTAATTTCCTTACCTTACCTTACTCACAAATTAAATTTTTAACCTAGTCAATAAAATTTCTATTTACATTTTTAATATTTGTATAATCCATGTGTTCCAGGCATGTAATTCTCCCTCCAGACATTGCCCGCCTAGTTCCCAAGGCGCATCTCATGACGGAGACAGAATGGCGGAACCTCGGAGTCCAGCAGAGCCCTGGCTGGCTCCACTTCATGGTTCACAACCCTGAACCTCACGTCCTACTCTTTAGGAGACCTAGAAGTGATATACCTGCTCCAGTTAATGGCTTAGATTCTAATACTAGTTCTACAGTACGAGTATGATTAGAAATAATTTATTATTTATTGTCCAGTCATATTGTGTTCTTTAAAAGTTGTTTGTTATGATTGTGATCATACCAATTATTGATGTTGTAAATCCAAAATTTTGTACTGTGAAAATGTGTTGTTCTTTCCCAAAATGATAGACCAATTCGTAAAAATTTGGAAAAAAAAATATTTTTATGAAGTACATATTTGAACATATTTGTGATGAAAATCATTTACAAGAGTCTACTGGGAAATTCCACAAGGAAAAAGACATGTTTAAACTTTAAACCACATGACTTCAACATGTGAATTCAGCCTATGGCCTTTTGAGCCGTTAAGATAGTATTTAGGTGAAAGAGCAACAGATATTGTCTCATTTTATAAACTATTGGATTTATTAATCGAAATTAATAATAATAAACTACTGAAATACTAAGTAAAATGACTGGTTAGTTGTATGTTAAAATATTCATTGTTATGTTTCTGCTTTGGAGCAATGAAAATATTTATAATGTTTTGTATAACAAGTTACTGTAGATGTATATTATGTATATTATACTAAATGTATTGCAAAGAAAGTTAACAAGCCTATCATAATATACTTAACTGCTGTTATTTTAGAAGATAATTTTTATGATGAAAACATTATATTTTAATCTTATAATTGGTGAATTTTTAACAAATGGTGATTTTGTAATCATCTTGATCATAATAACAAACAGAACAGTTACTAATGACTATCTTGATTATTTTTGACGTGATAACGTTTTTAAAATCGTTTTAGTCGGGTGACATGTTCAGAAACTTGTGTCACACCAAAACCTCACGAGCGCGATCGCAGGTATAACGAGAGAGAGAGAGACGGACCGATCTCCCGTCTCATCTCGAGCGCTGCCACCAATAAGACGTTATCACGTAAACATCTCAATCGTAAACCTACTTTACAAACAACCAATTTTTTATGCTTTGTTTAGTAGTTTCAAACTGAAATATAACATTATTATTCAGGTGATATTACTGAAAAGGAGTCTTAAAAATCTCTAATAAAATGTGGCATTTAATATTTGCTTTATATAGTATTTGAACTTGTTCAAAATGCATTTATTAATCTGTTAAATGTATAAATGAAAGGATTGATATTGAAAGTCATATTCTAATATGCTATTGGTGTATCATGACTATGACAGTGCATTTAGATCAAATGTGCGAATGCTCATTCTAATCCCGCTATGTCAAATTCTTTTAGTGTAAACAGGTGTAGAGCATTATTTCGTTGTTCTTAGAGCATTCGAAAAGACAAAAGTCTATGCAATGTTCTTATACTGAACAACACTGAATACGCGTTTTCGATTACACTAAAAGATCACGAAGATCACGAAAGAATTCTCTTGCTCTAACTCCTAGATCTTATGTTTGTTTGGTCTAAATGCACTGTGATATTATAATATTAATTTAGTGAAAAAGAATTTAGTAAGTACTATTTGTACATAAATATAACATCATTATAATTTTTAATTGTTAAAAATTATTATGTTTTTAGGCTTCTAGATTATAGATATAATATTGTAGATATAATAGAAAATATGGACATTATTTAAATGAAAATAATTGATTTTGGCTTTGTACTAGTACAAATTGTTTATTTTTATTGAGGGTTATTGGAGATTCATGGAATATAAAACACAAGAGAGTCATGCTGTTTACTTATTTATTACTTACAGATAAATTTAGTTTCTATGACATTCTTAAAACAACAAATTTTCTGAATTTGTCGTGTGTTTTTTATCTTAGAGATTATTTTTATTACAGTACACATTTGGCCTATAAAAACGATATTATTACATTTCCTCTTGTGTTTTCTATTCCTTGATAAAATATAATTGGATAAATTGTAACTGAATTTAGCATTTACTTTTATTGTATAATATGATATTCAATTTTATACTCTCTCATGCCATAATAACATTTCTCCTATCACTATGTACCTAATTTGGTAGATGTGATATTTTGTTATTGTTAAATCAATATAATACAACAAAATAGTGCCTTGATTAAACTGCATGCAACTTGTGATGAATGTACTACTGAAAATAATGTTTAATAAGTTTTGAATTAATATTGTACATTTTATTTACAAGTTAAATGTTCAACATAGTTGCTAGTACTAATAAGTTTTTCAAAACAAGATACCCAAAGAATTTTGCAAATTGAATTGTAAAGCTTTATCAATAAACCAATTAAACTAAAAATACTTTCTCTTTTTTTATTTATCCATTTATCCCTTAGATTTATCTTAATGAGCTTCACCTAGATATGAATTTTGAAAGTAGGATCAATACAGAGTAATGCATGTTCTGATCAATAATTCAACAAAAAATAAATAAAAAAAATTGCTTTTCTCGAGCGATCTTAATTTACCTTACCGCTTACGAAATTTAAAACTATTGAATTGCAAGAAATTATATCAATGAAGCGGATATTGATTTATTTTGGCTATTTTTTAAGATTACGATTTTTGTATTTGTGGCCTAAATTCCCACTAAGACGAGAAACCAGATATGAAAATAAAGGACTCCACTAGGTACTTGCAATAACGCATAAAGGCGAATTCATAAAATACTTATAAAGATACTGGTTTCTGCTGATAATGATAATTTATATTGCTTCTACGTAGGTCGTAGGAAAAATATTGTATTGCGGTTTCCCCCGCGTAATAAAAAGTATAATTTGCAAACAATGACAGCGCCATCTATTAGAATTTCTAAAAAATGTTTGTGTTTCTAAAATGCATTAGGTACGCATCATATTGCATCTTCCCAGTTCCTACGTGGGTTGGAACTTGGAATATAAAGTTTGAACATGGTAAAAATAGCGAGGCAACGACGGAGGGCGGGTTGTATAGTATTGTAATTATGTCCTATAGCAAGACTTTTTGAGTTTTTTGCGAGCAGACGTACAGACAGTCGACAGGAAACTTTTTATAAAAATTAATAGAATGGTCACGAATTGTAAGTTTTGGAGGCTACGATATAATGATGATTTTGTTAATTTGTTCTTATTTAAAAATTTTTTGCTGTAGAAAGTCACACATCTAATAAATTCATGTAACTACGAACATACACAAAATATAATCTTGTTGAAAAAAACTAATTGTTATGTAGTTATTAATATCACCGACAGGTGGCGTTGTCCTTCGTTTTAGGTGGTTTTAGAGTACTGTGAACTATCTTTATAGGTGTAACAAGAAGTGTAATAATATGGTACACATAAGAGTAACCTTACATAAAATAATATGTTTAATATATTTATATTTTATGATAATAGAAATACGTGAAAATAGTAATTGCTCGCCCCGCTCTACTTATTTAGTTTGCAATATGAAAACACTAGCTGCTCCGCGCGGTTTCACCCCCGTGGGCCGTAGCTCCACCCCTGTTGGTCGTAGCGTGATGATATATAGCCTATAACCTTCCTCGATAAATGGGCTATCTAATACCGAAAGAATTTTTCAAATCGGACCAGTAGTTCCCGAGATTAGCGCGTTCAAACAAACAAACAAACAAACTCTTCAGCTTTATAATATTAAGTATAGATTTACAAAAAATACCCTAATCAAGCGGACACAAGCATAAGTGTACTAAAATCTGTTCAGCCGTTCTTGTTTGAGTTATTTATATTTAATAGTGGTGTAACGATTAATTTATTCTTTTTAAAATACATATGTAATATCTAGACAGATGCTCTTGGCGCTATAAACAAATAAGGATTTTCAGATTTAAATGAGTAGGTTTGGGTGAAAATAAAAAGACAGTATTCACTATGCAGAATGTTTATTTGGATTTAACATCTAAAACATTATAAACACAGTAAAATATACAAATAAATGCGAAAGTAGTAGTACTTTATATAATTGCCAAAGAGTTAAATTTTCTCATAACGAAAGGGGACACTAATCGTCCTTTATGTTAAACAAATATAATAAAATTATTAACAATATATTAGTGTAGATTTAATATTTTTCGTTTGTTAAGTAATAATAAATTGTGCTTTTCGTTCTCTTAAAATCTATATTAGCCAAATTAAATCACTAAACTTTCGTAAAATGGAACGGAAATTTCATAGTTGCCAGTCGAAACAAAGAGCTGCCAAAACTCGGCATCGATAAACAATTTGTAATGGCGTAAGAGAAACGGCGGCGATACAAAGGGTACAATATTGTAAACGCCACGATACATTCTGATTAATTATAAAAGAATTTACAATCCGTAACAGAAGCCATTTCGTTCCTGCCATTACACACATACGAAAAATTCAAAACAACAATCGTGATATGGTAAAATCGGAAGTCCTTATTGTAAAATTAGTTTTAACAGTCACTTAACATTCGTATAAAAGTCATCTCTCCAATATAATCTTATCTAAAAAGGGAGGCGTCATCTTAAATATAGACACACGATATAAAAGGTCCGGAGACACAAGGAGCGGCGCTAGGAAGGGCGCGTGACGTCACGCGGCACTACGGGACAAACCAATCCTCTAAGTATACAAGCTGGATTATTCATATTTCATCATCTAAATACATATTTCCGATATATGATAACGTACACAATAATATGCGCTTAACATGCTCCATATCCATTTGGCTACATCTATAACTACTGCGAAAACTTTAACGAATTCATTAACTACGGCCGCACTCCGGTGGCATAATATTGTACGCAGAAAACGGTCTAACTTTAACGATACGCTTCCGATGCGTTAGGCCCTCGAGCGGTTTCTACCGGTCCGCGTCAAAATGTCTCAAAACTGGTTATTTAAAGCTAAAATTGTGATTATATTAAAGCTTAGCTCTCTGTCGACAGCGACGCGAAGTTTCGCGCCGACATCGATGTCGAATGCGTTCCGTTTCACGTGTCACACGATTACACTAAATACGCGCCGGTGTTTACACAGCAAAAATGATATGACAATTTACAAGAAGTGATATGATTATACAATGAAGATTGTACTACTAGATATGTACTTAAACGATAATATTTTTAACAAGTTATGAAAAATTTGGTACAATTTTAAATGTATAAATGCTCCGTACAAATGTCTTTTTCGTTGTTTATCTCGCTCTGGCAGCGCTGTTGGCACGAGATAGTATAAGTTTTTAGTGAAATAAAAAGGAAAGAGGAAAATGACTCAATCACGACACGTACTGCAACAACGGGATGCCCTTATTAATACAATAAGCGTTGCATACGATAATCGTCTGTACGAACCCTCGCTATCGCCAAATAATCAGGAAGCGCCTGATCGACCTGCGACCGATCCCGTAAGGATCAAATGCCCCAAAGCGGTGGAAAGCTCGGTTCGGTTAGCCGTGGGAATGTTGTGAGATTAGCTTTTGTATAACGACGATTCAAATAAGAATAGGATCGACTCGACGCCATCTTGTGACGTCATTGACGTTGACATTGACATTAATAATCGTAGTAGGAAATTTACGTTTGTATTTAATTTTGTTTTTGTCAGAAGCAATAAAGTAATCCGTTTTGACATGCAAAAAGGGGTTTTCAAATCATATTTGATAAAAACGTCATTCCTATTTTTAGTTGTATCGCATAGTAAAGGTTCAGTGTGCAGGCATTGTTAGTGATGAGTCGAAAATTAGTAGGAACTGTGAATATAAAACATTGTGTTGATTAATATAAAAAAGTGGAACTGTCTTTGGTCCAAGTTGCAACAGTGTTGCCAGAGCTGTACAAGGGAAACCGTGCCAACTGGCAACATTAGCGAGCACCATAGCGCGTTGTCGATGGTCTTATATATTAACCATAGATATTATTTTATTTATGGTTTTCTTCTGGTTTCCCGTTAGTGTATTGAGGGGGTGCGTTCTGCTGGTCTTCCGTCATGACTGACACTAGTTCTTCTACCGCTTTACCAAGATCATCTGTAAATAATATTTTTAGATTAATATTTTTTTTTATTTGAATTGTCATATTATAAAGCAAATAGAGGAAACAATTTGCTATGTAGTATGACGATTCTGTAAGTAGTTTTTACAGAATAGATAAGGGATGAAATTCTAGAGTAACTCTGTTAAATAATGATTTGATTGCTTGATTATCAATGTGATTCTATTATTATATACTAGCTATACGCCGGCGGCTTCGCCCGCTTTGTCTAAAACTTAATAAATTATATACTAAAACCTTCCTCTCGAATCACTCTATCTATTAAAAAAACCGAATCAAAATCCGTTGCGTAGTCTCAAAGATTTAAGCATACAAAGGGACATAGGGACAGAGAAAGCGACTTTGTTTTATACTATGTAGTGATGATGAAAATAAAGATGAATAATTTATATTATTTAAAATAGTAAACAAAACGATCAGCTTTTAAGCGATGGTTATTATTTAAATTCAAAACAGTGTTATACAATCAAACAATAAACGATTATACAACTCAAAATGAACCTACTGTGTTTTATTGGATTATGTATGAAGATGAATGAACAAAATATGATAATATTTTAAAATGTAGTGTAGTGTCTATTAATAATATTACCTCAAGGTATGCGTCCTGTGTTTGAGAGCATGAACACGAAAAAACTCTGTTAATATTTTATTACGACGTAAAAATAAAAACAACAAGTCGTGCTCCATGCAAACAGAATAACCACACAAGTGAAACCTAAAAAACTGCAAATAAACAACTCCAATCTAAGCTAGGAGGAAGCGAAAACCAAAATCAACCACAACAACAACAAAAACTATCTATCAACAAGTATCGATTGCTGCTCGAAGTTCGGAATTATATTTAAGGGATAGAGGATAAAAAAATATTTTGTTATAATGGACATTTGGATTTTTTTTTATGAGAAATAGTTCAAAAAAGTGTAATAAAACTTTTCATAAAAAAAAAACTTTGAATATAAAGCGTTTTTCATACGTTTAACGAAATTATAAATGCCACGAATAGCGTATAAATTGGTAAAAGAACATTTTGTCAAGTAATTTTTAAAGAAGTTCAATGATAAAAAAAATGCATTGAGGTATTATTTAGTAACTCAATGTTAAAATGGGAAAAAATCGAATAAGATAAAAAAAAATAAGGCACTTATAAAGTGATTAGTTAGATAATTTGCTTCCTTATAAAATAGAATTTGATACAAAAATAGATTGACAGGATGAAAAGAATTAGCTTAAAACTGTTTTCAGGGATTTTTTTTTGTCTTTCAAACAATTTTAAGCTTTAATAAAGTAGGGTTTTTTTATTAAGAATAAAAAATAATAATAACTAGCAACTGTTCTAGCAATTTTTGTCTTTAAACAATATCAAGAGAACAGCGAACATTCGAGCAGCCTATCTGTATGTCTGTATGTCTGTGGGAGTCCCGCACCTGCGCAGTGCATGAGCGAGTGCAGCGCGTGCGGCGGCGGCGGGGGCCGCTCCAGCGCGTCGCGCTCGCGCCCGCGCGACCCGTCTGCCGCACACACACACACACACACAACTCATTATTTGCTTTCTTTTTAAAGTGAAACTTTTATTACATCGTCTCAAACTTTTTGGTCTGTGTAGCGCATGTCGCGTGTATCGCGGCTGCCGAGTAGGTATACCTACTCGGCAGCCGACCGTCACGCGACATGCGCTACACAAAGCAGTGTTCGGAACCGTTCGAACAGTTTCACTTTTACCGTGCTTTCATAAAACCACACAACATTTTTTTTTGTGGGATTTGTTGTTTTTTGTTTTGTGCCAGTGGCAAATATTTCTTTTGGGTTTTTTGTGAACAGTGACAAATGGGATGGCAATCTTTTTATGTCAGTTACATAAGGGTTAGATTTGACATTGACATTAACATTTTTTTTGGTCAATATGTGAAGAGTTTTGGCACCAGTGACCCAATGGTAAATATGTATATCCAAATATACACTTTTGAATTTAATATGAATGTCAATTCGATACGAAATACTGTATCGAAAAAAATGACAAATTTTCTTATAATAATAGCTCTAGTTCTTCAAATTGACACTAACAATAATTTCAACACTACCACTTTTGATAAGTACGTTGTATCAGCGACCCTAACTACAAAATTTATGTTCAATTCATCCTATTCAAATTTGTATCATACATTTTTTAAACATATACAATATACATCATAATAATAAAATATAAAATCGATAAAATACAAAATCAACCATAAATATAATTATTCAATAATACCTTATATTCTGTAATGAGTGTGTATTGTATAAAAGAAACAAGAATTCCATTCTACTACCCTGTTTATACACAATTTAAATTAATTAACAAATACATACTAGTATATCCATCATGATGCCCGTTGTGCATTTTGGCGGGCGAGTCCGTAGCGAGTTGTGACGCGGTCACCGAGCGGGTCTGCAGTGTGCCCGTGCGACCGGCGGGCGAGCCTTGCGTTGGCTGCAATTTGGTAAAAATAATTAAATAAAGAAATAAAAATATGTATTCGCACCTGATACTTATATAAATATATAAAATTAATGCTAATTGTAGCGACAACTATTATTAGTTACCAAAATAAGTAAAGTTATTTATTTAAAAAATAATTTAGGGATTAATATATATCTGTCTATGTAACAAGCAATTAATAGTAACATTAAAAAATGACAGACAAATCATTTAACGAAAAAAAAAACAACAACAACTATCGAAATGAAAGAATGGTTTCCTAATTTACAAATTAATGGAAAATATTAGTGAATTCAATGTCTATAGTACATAGTATCATGACCGTGTAAACAATTAATCGTTTAAACTACTATAAACAATAATCCAACACCAATATTATTCATTCAACATAGAACAATATTCAATTAAATACAAAATAGATTTACATCAAGCGTTCTACACAGTACCTCATCTAACAAACGCCTAAGTCTTTGCAATTGCGCTTCAAGTTGTCGATTGTGTTCCTCAAGGATCTGCATTCGGGCCTCCAGTCTTCCTTTGTGTTGACGGAGGAGACGAGCTTCCGCCATCATGTCCTGGAGGTAGATTTAATTGATTTGTAAATAAGGATTAAGTTTTTATTAAAAGTGAAATAAATTTTAAATGATTATTGATAGAAATGGGAAGTACAAGAATGGTGGTAGTTTGGTACAATCAAACGGTCTACCTGAAGTTATGCGCAGAGAAGTTAAATTTGCGTATTGGTATCAATTATAATTTAAGATGTGATCGAGTCAAGTCAAATGATTCTGTCTTCTGATAGTTTATTAGAGCTTTTAAATAATTTTTTTAATTGTTAGCGGTGTTGATTATGATATTGATAATTCTATAGGTACACATAAATGTATATTTATTACCTGATCAACAGGTGCATTCCTATTCTCGTTGACGTTGAGTTGCTCCTCAGGCGTGGAGCCCGGAGTCTGCTTGGCCTTCAGCCGCTCGTACTCAGCTTGTAGACTTGCGTTTTCTTCCTCTAGCTCCCTGGAAATTTATGGTGTTGAATTAGAATTTATTGTAGTCAAATGTTTTTAGTTCGATTTCGACGTTTTGTGGTCAAATAAGTTTAAAGTGGTGTGTCTTAAAAAATACTGTCGTGGAAATGTTAACCTGTTAAAATGTGTTTGAAAGTGAATGCATTAATTTTATTGTTCTATAATCTGTGTGTAATGTTTGCTTAGCTTTCTCCGATTGGCATTGAATATATCTAAAAATGAACGTTTGTTTGCTATGATGATCTTCAGCAAATTCGCGATCTCACGAAGGTTGGGACGTCCAATTTTTGACGTGACAACGTCTTATAATTCGATAGAGCCGGCTGCACGTACGAAAAAACATGGCTCATACGGTTACCTCGCTCTGAGGCGTTCCATGTAAGGCTTAAAGTGCAAGCGAGGGCGCGGAACGAGCGACAAAGAAGCACAATCGGCCTTAAGACGTTGTCACGTTCAACTATCGTCAGTAAATCTACTTTACAGACAACCAATTTTTTGCACTAGCATTGGCATTGTCCAGTACCACAGTACTGCAGAGCAACAAATCCATACTAATATTATAAATGCGAAAGTAACTCTGTCTGTCTGTCTGTTACTCAATCACGCCTAAACTACTGAACCAATTTGCATGAAATTTGGTAAGGAGATATTTTGATACACGAGAAAGGACATAGGCTACCTTTTATTGCGAAATATGTACCACGGGCGAAGCCGGGGCGGACCACTAGTAAATAAATAAATAACCGTAACCGTACCGGATCATGGCCTCCAGCTCGTGGCGTTGCTCGCGGTGTATAATGGAGACGACCTGCACGGGCGAGCGCGGGGCTTCCTCCCCGTCCGCTCCTCCGTTCAGTGACGCGCAGTACTGAGCGATCAGCTGGTGCTCCTCGTCACTGCAAATTCAACTTTATTTAATACGGCTCGAAGGATCAAATTAGATCAGATGGCGAGAGGAAGCACTAAATGTATTCTAGACGACCGACTAGCTTAAAGAACTAAAAAATGTGAAGATCCGGCTCGAAGGACCAGGTGGGTTATAATTCAAAAATTGACACTTTATAACTTTAACACGTAATTAATGGAAGTTTATTCAGTTAAATAATAATTATAAAAAATTGCCATCTTTAGCAAAAAGTCAATCAATTACTAAATAAAAAATTTAGTACCAAAAGCTTAAAAATGAATTTCACTACCTATACTATCACAAATAGTTTACAGGTAGACGATTATCAGCTAGATACACAGATAATTTTCTAATGTTAATTGTATAAATAAAAGTGTTAATGGTATAAATAAATTATCTCACCTATCCGGTGTATCAGCGGGTCGTGCGCCGAGTTCCACTTGCGCAAGTCGTGTCGCGTAGAGCTCGAGGCGGGAGTGCATGTCGTCCGCGCTCGCACCGCCCGCACCGTGCTGCGGGGAGGGGGCTGGGGATTCTAGCGCGTCACCTGTGGGGGGGAAGATAAAATTGTCATCTGATAGTTATAGTTAATAAGGTGATGATAGTGGAGATGGTGGTGATAGTTGTAATAGTGGTAGTAATAATAATGGTGATGATGATGGTGAAAATAATGCTGATGGTAGTAAGGATAATAATTGCGTTGAAATTAATATTGGTAATAGTAATGATGAAAAAAAGAACGGGGATAATGGTAACATAATAATTATTGTGATGATGACAATTATATTGATGATAAATGCGTTGGTAGTAGAAGCAACGATGATCATAACAATGATGGTAGATAGTGTAAATAACAATGGTAGTAATAATTGCGTAATAATGAAAATGCATGTTGGTAAAAGTAATAATGATTATGACTAATAATAATTTGTATACTTATATCACTGAAACTTACCTTCAAGTACAGTTTGAACAGGAAGGTATCCAACTCTCGGATGTTTCTTGAAATATCTCGCAGACTTGAACTTGTTACGAAGAGCTCGAGTGAAATCACGAACGTCTTCTCCTGATGTGGTCTGAAAAGAAAAAGGTATTCATTAAAATAATTTTATAGGCCAGGCTTTAACATAA
Organism: Colias eurytheme; assembly: GCF_061535395.1. NCBI lineage: Eukaryota > Metazoa > Arthropoda > Insecta > Lepidoptera > Pieridae > Colias > Colias eurytheme. The sequence goes on along the minus strand of NC_142999.1, from coordinate 509,120 downwards.
ATCTCGTAAATATTGCGTAATGAGACGTAGAAATTAATGAACGAAAGACACTATAGTATGGTTCTTGACAGAAAAACTTAAAAGAAACTAACTGAAGAATGTTATACTGATGGAGAATTTAATAAGTAAGGCCGCTGCAGAGATTAAATATACATTATAAAATTTGAAAAAAAAAAAACACATCAAAACCCAAGTAATTTGCAGCTGATGTGAGGGCAATTTTTATTTTTTTGGAAAAAAGCATAACTAGTATTAAGGATTATATAAAAATCCTTACCGCAGTGCAGTATTCCTGCATGGGATGTGTGAGTTTATGGTTCTTAGCCTTCCTTCCGCTGAAGAAGCACTTCTGGCACATGTCGAAGTTGAAACATTTGAGGCAGCGGTATCTGGAATAGATTAATAATGTTATAAAGATGAAAGTTGAATTATTGGCGAGCTTGTTTTTAATAGATGTATTTATAAAATTTTATAACAAGTAGAAATTTTGTGGTGACATAATTTGCTATCTTTTGTTTTTGTCCGGGTCGGGTGAAAATGGGATAAACAGGTAGGTATTAACATCATTTTAATACAATTTTCTATTGGTATGTAAGTGTAAGCGCTACTGATTTGAACTTATGGAGCTATGGAACAAAATATAAGGACAGTCTGGTGTGTAGTAATATCAGGACAGTCATGAGCCCCTGGTATTTTCTCTATTGGATAACTTACGAGCTATATAGCCTTGTAAGACTTGACTTGGCTTGACCTGTTCTCTGTTGTTCCTGCAGCAAGTGGAACTGCTCACCTGAAGCCCACGATGGGGTACTCCTTGCAGATGTTGCACTTGGCCTGGTGCTTGGCGCTCTCTGCAGCAGCGAGGCGGTGCAGCACGGGGAGCCACACCATGGACTGCGGCTCCTTCTGCAGCCCTGCAGCAAGTGGAACTGCTCACCTGAAGCCCACGATGGGGTACTCCTTGCAGATGTTGCACTTGGCCTGGTGCTTGGCGCTCTCTGCAGCAGCGAGGCGGTGCAGCACGGGGAGCCACACCATGGACTGCGGCTCCTTCTGCAGCCCTGCAGCAAGTGGAACTGCTCACCTGAAGCCCACGATGGGGTACTCCTTGCAGATGTTGCACTTGGCCTGGTGCTTGGCGCTCTCTGCAGCAGCGAGGCGGTGCAGCACGGGGAGCCACACCATGGACTGCGGCTCCTTCTGCAGCCCTGCAGCAAGTGGAACTGCTCACCTGAAGCCCACGATGGGGTACTCCTTGCAGATGTTGCACTTGGCCTGGTGCTTGGCGCTCTCTGCAGCAGCGAGGCGGTGCAGCACGGGGAGCCACACCATGGACTGCGGCTCCTTCTGCAGCCACTGTAAGAAGTGGAACGCTTCTATGTGCTGCACTTGGCCATCTGCGTCACGTTCGAGGGTACGCTCCTTCTCTTGTGACTCTTTCTCTTTGTCTTTTTCTTTGTCCACTGGAGAAAAAGAAAAAAAAATTATGAAATATCACACAAATGTAGGACACAGGAACGAAGCAAAAAGCAAACAAAAATGCCCAAAATCAGTTCTTAAACGCTGGTTACAATCACCGAGCTCTATGACATAAAACCTCTAACTTTATCAACTTTAAAATATATTACTATCAAAATATCTCACCAGTCTTCCTATCAAGAGTGCTGCCCTTATTTCCCTCCTTAGCCGCGACGGAAGCTTGTTCGAAGCAGCTCCGCACAGAGGGCTCGATGTTCGACCCTCCGAATGCTGCTACTTCACCTAGTTGTCGTGGTACCTGCAAAGAGGGGCCCGAAAATTAATTTGATAGATATTCATGACGTTTTTATAAACTGTGAGTAGATTAAATTCATGGTTGAGGCTTACATCTTCAAAAAGAAATAGTAGGTGATTTAAAACTGAATGATCCAGCCACCTTTTCAATGATGAGTAATCATTATCATGTAACATGTAATAATTAATTAATAATTTATTAAATATTGTGTGACAATAATTACCTGTATACAGTCATGTAGCAAGAGTCCCAATTTCCTTTGGTCAGCGCGACACGATGGGTCTGCTATTAAACGGAATAAGTACCTGAAATATAAAACGATATAATCAGCAATCAATTAAAAATAAAATAGGCCCAAGGTGCGAACCTTGGCGAACACCCAAAGTGGCTACAAGCAAATTAATACAAAGGGATATGATTCAAAGTCATTAACTATAACTTTTAACTTTCTATTGTCTAAGAAAGTTGCACACAACTATAGCGTAAGTCAATAATTGCTACCATTTGTCAACTTTTTAAGTAGCAGCAAAAGATTCACCTTGTGAAATGCTTTTGTAAAATCCAGATATGTATTTTCGTCTTTTTCTTGATCTATCTCATTAATACCATTATTTTATAAAATATCAGGCATTTTTTGTTACATTATATTCCTTTTCCAGTTGGTGTCATTCTACTACATCATCATTTTCAATGTTTCAAAAGCTATTTGCATTGAAATTGATACTTATACAGGGTGACTGGTAAGAAGTCAGACGCATTTTGACAGGAGCTTCTTCTCATGAAACTGAACAACTTTTGTTCTACAACTTTGCTGAATTCGTAGAAAAAAATTTGGACTTTGTATGGAAATCGGTCAGCTGATTAGCGAAGTTTCTTTACAAAGTCCAATTTTTTTTACGAATTCAGCAAAGTTGTAGAACAAAAGTTGTTCAGTTTCATGAGTAGAAGCTCCTGTCTAAATTCGTCTAACGTCTTACCTTTCACCTGGTAAAGTTCGACCTTGACGTCTCTAACCAAGTTACCCCTACTCACCGGTACTTCTCCTCCAGATGTCCCTTGGCGAGCAGCACGAGCCCCACCTTGAAGCTCAACACCCGGATCTGTCCGGTTCGCTGGCTGTCGTACACGTTCAGCAGCCAGTTGATCGACAGGTCCAGGCAGAGCGGCACGTTCACTAGACTCGGGTTTTCTGCTGCTATCACCTGGGGAAAGGTTTTTTAATTGAAAATTAGTTAAGAAATGGGTGTTTATATTCTGAATTGCGATTGCACTGTTGTAGAATTAATACCTGAAAAATATCAATATTTCCTTCTGAACGATTAAAGATTTAACATTTGGCACAGAATGACAGATGAAATAATCCTCGATCTTCAGGAGCGTGATACTTTTGCTCTTGCAGCTCTTTGATAGAAAAATAACATGAACACTACTAAGTCAATTTAATTGCAATTTAGCAAAAGTACGAGTTCGTACTTTTTTGTCATAGAAAAATTGGGACGAATATCGAGTGACTAGAAATTTATTTTTATTCAAAGAAAAGACACCCCGTGCAATGATTAACACCTTCCAAAATTCACTGTCTGTCAAATAGATATCTTTAGTTTACGCTTGAGTCATCTAAAAGCCCATACAAATAAATTAAACTACAAATAAAAACCTCAGTTCTAAATCCGTCTGTGGATTTAGAACCGATATACTAAAACAACAAAAAACCACATACCTCATACAAAGAAGTGAGCACAGTGATCATATCGGGTATGTCGATGAGGCGGTCGTTCTGCGCGCGCAGTCCGTGCGAGTCGAACGCTTCTAACGCAGCTGGCAGTTGGAGCATGTGCACTGTGAAAAAAGTTAAATTTTTTGATCATTTAGGGCTAGTATAATTAAAACTATAAAAAATCACTAAATTAAAAATTTCCAAGCAAGAGTCTAATCTCTAATCAAAAGATTATTTTTTGGAAACTTGTATGTAAATGTAAAATTATAATACTTACTGCACAAAGCCTTCTGCACAGTTCTCAGTTTAAGTGCTGTCCTGTACGCCGAGAATCGAACCTCGTTAAGGTCCGCAAGTGAATTCATTAGTTCTATCATTTTGGGATGATCCCAATGAGTCGTTTCTAGTTCATGGCTGTGAAAACAAACAAACATAAAAGTTAGTCATTAATACAAGTAGCACGATCTATTGCCTGTATTGTCATTGTAGCCTAAATTAATTGCAGTGGAAACAAAACACGCTGATGTACTAACAACGAATATAGTGGTAATATTGTAATAAAGATGATGAAGAAAATAGAGTTTATGAGGCAGATAAAGGTATTCATAATGATTAGGACAAAGATGAAGATAGTAATGATGCTGAAGATATATTAAATAATGATGATCATAACAAAAACTTGAAGGACCAAGTTATTTTTAATGACTATGATGCTGTTAATAGTGAATATAATAACAATATAAATAAATATAATAAATAATACAAATAGTACAAATTACAATTATACGATGTTTTTCAAAGGTAAAGATGATTCTGCTAATTAAAACGATTGTAAGGAATGTAACAATAGTGAAAGTAGACACAATAATCGTCACAATATTACAAGTAAAGAACTTTCACAAGTTAATGTTATTAATGACATCGATAAACAATCTTCACTAGAACATTTTGAAACAAAACTCACTTAATATAATAAGGTACGTTCGCCGGGGTGACCGCTCGTTCCCAGGGCGGGCGCACAGAGCCGGCGAGGAAGCCCTGCGCCGCGCCCGCGCCCCCGTCCCGGGCGACACCGGCCAGCTGCCGCGCGCGCTCCTCCCCCCCGGAGGTTAGCGCTGATATCCTGGAAAAGATGTAATAGTATGCTTGAAGTGTCATTAGCTGAGAAAACACCTTTTATGAAATTCAGAAGGTTAGAATGATAATTTGGAAAAGTAAATGACGTCTTTGTTAGTAAATTAAATTTCAATTCGATTCACGTTATTGTTTTGACAAAAAAATGATGAACGATGTTATAGGTTACTAGCCTAGCTTTTAAGAAAGACTCTTGATTAACATCTACATACCCGGAAATCCAAAGTAACTTATCAAGTATTATTAAAAATCATTAACCGTAACAACACTTCAAAGCTAAGCATCAAATTAATATTTCTATAAAATTAACTGTCAAAAACTGACACTAATAAAGTCTTCCAACAAACCTCGTATTCAAATCATCCAATCTGCCCACAAGATGTTCAGGCAATTGCACGTTATCCCTGGCCAGCGCCTGCGCCTGCGCCCTCAGCTCGTCCACCTGTCGTCTCAACGGCGGGATCTGCGCCCTGGCCCGCGACACGGCGTCCAGCTGCGCCCTCGCGTCCCGCGCGTCGCCTGGCGCCCTCCATGTCGCCCTAGCTGCTTCGGCCGCTTGCACGCGGGACGCAAGCTCGTCGAGCGATGTTGTGAATTGACGGACGCGCTGCAAATAAAAAGTATTATTTGATTTAATGCTGGTAAAAAATAAATTGAATACATGTACAATTTGAAATTGGAAGAAAGCCTTTTTAAATCGAATCTCAAGATTTTAGACGTTAGGTATAATAATAAAACATACCAACAAATTAACACGAGAGAAAACCTAATTAAAAGGTTAAATTACTAATAGCTATTAAGTATAAATTACTGTAGGACCTTTATTAAAATAATGTGTTAGACATCGACATTTTCCGACGACATTTATTGTGATTAATGGAGTCATTAAAAGATATAAAAATAATTAACCAGGGTTGGATTTTTTGTATGTATTGCGTCTGTATAATTGTACCGTTTATAACCCGTAAGTTTTCTGGAAGAGATCGTTATAAGCCAACGTAGGAACTAAGTATATTTATTTATAGACTTCTGTATAATTATTTATTAATAGAATGGTTAAAGTCTTATTATAACCTTGTGTGTCAAGCCTTGGGTGACATCTTAAGTTTCCTAGGTCGTCTGGATATAACTCGCACGACCAGTACTTTCAGGTTCACAGAGGATATTTAATACGTATAAGTATTACCGTATGTATGTTTGAAAATTAATATTTATAAGGAAGTTTGGAATGAATACACTCTCACATCTATATTAAAAGTATAGATAAGTATGTACATACAAACTTTTACTTGAGTGAGAGAAAATATAGGTAACCAGTATTTTAAAAATTACCTTTACATCATAATACAAAAGGACAAGTCTCATACAAAACGCTATAAAAAAAACCCTGAACATGAACAAAATTCGTTTCATAATAATTTTCTAAACGACTATTATATTTCGTAAATAACGTGAATTAGCAATAACCAAACGTATTTTATATCGGAACGTGACTTTTATGAAAATCCTAACGCCGTTCAGAGAATTATTTCACAATTCGTATCACGCGCCCATTAAAGCGTCAATCGACACAGTATGTCATGCTTAGCATATGTTAGCATGCTTGGTATTCAAGCAGCATGCGGATGCAAGCCGCATGGGCGCCACACGCGGGATGGACCCTATTCATGCTGAGGACAGTCATGTCATATTAGGAGGAAAGAGATTAGGTATTTTAATTGTAAAGTTTAAATCTTTTGATTTCATAAAAATTTTGTCCGAATGCCTTTAAAATCTAATAGACCTGTGTCTACATAGTAAAATGTATTCCTACTTCTATTACTTTGAAGTAGAAAAATAATGATAAATTACTTATTTAAATATATTCAATAAAGACTAATCTAACGACAGCTATTAGCACAGTTCCAAAAACACATTACAAGAAGTTTATTCGAAAGTTTATTACCTACGTAGCAAAATAAAGAACAGTATCTACAATAACAATTCTGGAAACTCAAAGTAAACCCTAGCAAATACAAACTTTCACTGTCTGATTAAATGCCAACAACATCTGTGAAAGTAAAGCCTTAACAGTTTATATATTAACATTACCTGCCTAGAGAAAAACCTTGTGTTCTTGAATAGACATACAATTTATTTAAAAGGTCCAATTTTGTTCTATAGGAGAGATAATAATTAATATTTCAGATATTAAGCAGTTTATTTAAAATCCTCTAGTTTGTATAACATCATTGTTTAAAACCAAAAAAAAACATACATTGTGACAACCCTATCGACTAGGGCTTGAAACATCGAAATAGTTAATCCACATTACTACACTGCTTTGCATGATACATTTACATGCATGTGAAATAGTTCCATTAACAACATTAAGTATGTATCTAATTGTTTCATAATACACGACAAATTCCTCCAAACAAAACCTCTAAAAACTTATAAGGTGACAGCCCTAAAGCCAGGGCTAGGAACTTGGAAATGATCCACGACTCCGATACCCAGACCACACGGTACCAGTCACGATGTGAGACCATACCCTTTAATTGTTGAAAAGGTCCTTAACAATTACAAGTGTATTAAAACGAATGAAATAGACTGCGTCATAATGCATAGGTACTTCAAAATCAGACATTGTTTTTTTTTTCTCATTGTCAAATTTATAATGTTTTTAAATATACTTAATATTAAGCTTAATATTTATTAAGAGCGTTTAGCTGTCTAATGCTAGAACATACAATTACTGTCCTAAAAAGCGAAAAAAAGAATGTGTGAAATTCTGCCAAAGTTTTCTAATTCAATCGATAACCACTCAGCAGCCTACTACGAAATTTAATACATTATACTTTATTTACTAAGTACGTTTCAAGTATTGTATTTAACAAACAGTCTACAATGATAATAATCTTCATTAATAACTATTACCTATTAGTATCCTTAGCTTATATTATAAATCTATATTATATTGTTTATAGTTGATACTATTAAAACGTATATATCAAAAGCTCTGAGTTAACTTTAATTTGTAAAATCATCTATTGTACGACTTCCAAGTAAACCCTCCATAGTTTTCAATTCGATTGAAGTATCCTCTTAGACTCTTTGATCTTTTATTCCAATAATAAAGGATCAAACAGTTTTGTATTAATAAACCTTAGGCCTTAGCGTGACCTTTTCTGGACGAATTATAAATTTAATAATGTCGCATCAAATACATTTTCCTTTTTAGCGTTAATTGAGCTTCTGAAACTTGATTAGAAATTTTATTTTATGTCGAACCCGTGGTATTTGATCCTCAATGTTTTATTGTTAGGATATGTCCGTTTCGTAAATTCGAGTTTGATTTTGTGATTGTTATACTTTTATTTCGGTTGTAGTTAATCTATACTAATATTATAAAGCTGAAGAGTTTGTTTGTTTGAACGCGCTAATTTCGGGAATTACTGGTCCGATTTGAAAAATTATTTCGGTGTTAGATAGCTTATTTATCGAGGAAGGCTATAGGCTATATATCATCACGCTACGATCAACAGGAGTGGAGCCTCGGGGGTGAAACCGCGCGGAGCAGCTAGTTTATTTATAAATAGGTAGTTACGTTGTTAATTTATTTTATTTGACGTCATAAAATTCATCATAACATTGGACCTATATATCTAAATCTATCCAGCGCAAAACAAAATAAAATATGGCGATCGTAAAAATAATTTTCCGCATCGCATAATAGGGATTATCAGCGCTTGTCTATTTTGGGGCAAAGATATTCTGTCCCTCTTCTGGGACGTATCATATTACATTACAGCCCATTTTATCTTAATATTACTTTTACCCCACGGCTTTTTTTTATATATTGTTAGATATATCGGGGGCTAGGTTAACATAGATTAAATGCTAATCGAAATGTACTGTGATTCTATCATAAGTAGAACTAGCTTTCCTCCCGCGGCTTCGCCCGCTTTGTCTAAAATCTAATAAATCATATACTAAAAACCTTCCTCGAGAATCTATTGAAAAAAACGAATCGAAGTCCGTTGCGTAGTTTTAAAGATTTAAACATACATAGGGATATAGGGAAAGAAAAAACGACTTTGTTCTAGATTATGTAGTGATGGTATACTACTTCTATATTGATGTTATATATATTACTTGCGCATTAAAAGTTGATAAATTTCAGATAATAACGTACTTATATGTAAAAGATATTCATGTAGTAACATCTTACTAGAACAATAGATAAAGCACTAACACCATTAATACTTGTAACACTAATGAAATATGTGTAAGAATACACGGGATCTACGATAAAACAACAATTTGTCTGATCGTTTGTTTGTGACGGTTAATCTCCGGAACGACTAGACATGCCCTAATGAAGCGTGATGCATCTTATTTGGGTTAAAATATAAAGCCACTGGTCGTTAAACTCAGTTTTTTATCATTAAAGGCAGGGAAAACGCTTACAAAATAATTGAAACTGCATTCTCCGCGGTTTATTTATAAATTTAATAATATAAATTCATAACAACTTGCCGGCTATGATTTTGAAATTAATCAGTGCGTGATTAAACAGTTTTATAGGTTATATTGCATAATTTTGTAATAACATAGGTATTCAGGGTTGCTACATATATTTTTCACACAGACATGTATATTTAAGTAGACAACGCAAGTCTGTATGAAAACCAAGCGTGTCATATTTTTTGTACTGACCTTAACGCGTTATGACGTCACGAGCGCTTTTTAGTGATGTTAATTTCATTTTACGCTAAATCGATTAGGCCGCCACTCGCGCGGCGATTCTAGTATCGTCCTATCCCATCGAAGTAAATCGAAAGAAATCAGATCAAACTAGATCTATGTCTAAGAGGTAGTCAAATAAATGAATCGTAATCGATTACTAAATCGATTCAAGACAGAAAAATGATAATTACCTTAGACAGAGGGATGATAAAATAAAGTTATAAACCTTTTAATATTCTAACAAGTAAACTAATGTGTTTTAGCTTTTTCTTACATATGCCCATTGAGTTACCATGTACTACGTACTAGAGAGGCCATCGAAAGAAAGTAATGAAACTGTCAATCAATCAATCTTTATGTCCCGTTGCATCGATCCATTTTCCTTTTATGTTCGGGTTACTTGGAAAACTGAAAAAACAAACATAGTCAGCAATAAGGAGTTTTCTTAAAAAACTCTCAAGATGACACTTTAACTAATGGCGTCCATGTCATAATATTTATTTTTAGTACCTTTGTATTAAAATACTTAAAAGTTCTAGGTCAAGTCGTATTAAATGACAAAAAAAATGTATGCCTTTTTTTCTGAAAAATTGCTCCTTCAAATTATCATTTTTCTGTTCGATTATAAAATCGATTAGAATCGAGAACTGTTGCATCAAATGAACATCACTAACCACAAAATTGGACAGAAAAATGAGAACAGAAAAATGAGAAGACGCTATTCATTGCTTGTTATCATACGACGCGATCTTTACCGTGCCAAGTAAAAGCCGCAATGTATTCCGAATCATTTCGTATGATTTGGTATCCGTGTTTGTCACGATCGTTTTCCACAGATATTCTTTATTTGATTTTAAAATAAATAGTGCATATTCTGATTAGAAAATTACTTACCGGTGGAAAGAAACATATTCTATGCTAACTCGGCCACTCACAGCTGTGGAGTTTCTACAGTTTATAACGGCGCAATTCGGCATTTTACTTTATTCAGCTTCACGTCTTTCCTTGGCGAACTGCAAGCGCGGACTGAGTGTAGGCCAGCGTCAAGTAAGTTTCATAAACTTAGTTTGGACACGGGAAGTACATACACTCGCTTAGTCTATCTTGATACATGTCTGTGATTTTTCACGACAGGAAGTTGTTTATAACATTATGTTTCCAATTAATAACGTATTTGCATGGAAGAAATCCCATACAGCGATTAAGCCACCCTGTGCAATAATCATTGTTTTTTTTTATAAAGAAACATCTATAGTATTGTTCTCGCCATTCTGTTTGTTTTGCTTATCAAATATCGTGTCCATAATGTAAGCTATACCTGGCTTAATACTTGATAGCTTAAAATTATTTATCTGTATATATTTTGTTGCTCAAGCGATAAATCTCATGCTTCGTGGATTATAATACCTATAAGGGAACAATTTTAATTGAAATCAGTTGTGACAAAATTTTAGTTCAGTAAGAACTAAGAACCGGAAGAAAAGTAATGTATGAGATCATTCAAAATAGAGCTATCTGTGTACAAAATTTCACCTCGATAATAAGCCGTTCTTTCCTGAATGAGTAATAGACAGAGACATCCATCACATATTCCATGTTTATTAACTCGATAACAGCATTTGAAATTTTATTTATCAATAATTTTTAATAATGCTACGGAACCCACACCCATTTAATTATTATTCACCATTCTCTTTTATATTATATTATAATTATATTGCTGAAGCACGTGTCGATAGCAGAATTACTGTAACATTGAGTCATCTAGATTGTAGGCACGACCAAACTAAATCAATTGTATGTTTCAATTCGTTTCTATTTCTGGAAACAATGTAACATTTAAACATAAAATCTAATATTTTAAAATGATGGAGCCTAATTTATGTATTTATTATGAGTCTTTTTATTCCATCATATGATATATTAAATGTAAAACAAATAAATAATATTTAATCCAGAACAATAAATATAATATTTATGGTCAATCTTCGGTCAATGGTTAAATATTACTTTACGCATAAAGCGTTTTCAGGGATCGTGGCTGTGGTAACTGGTAACGCTTCTGAATTGATATTATAAATATGAGAATCATGAAATTGTTACTTATTTCTTTTTATGAAATAATATTTCCATGACACGACTTGTAGGAAAAACAGCATAAATAGTTTGCTTTACCTACATATATTTTTTTAATTGAATTCAGACTATTTCTCTATGGGTGCATTTGATATTATGTATGATTTCATGTCTTGTTTGTTTTATTGGTAAAAAGTATAAAAATTAGAAATGGAACTTAGAAATACGATGTTCCAAGTTGGGAAATACATTATATGGATAAGGAACCAGAATGGCTACGGAACTACGAGAGTAAATAGCACAATGACCTCCACATCACAAGACAATCCATTAATAGAAGATTTTTCACTTTGCTTGAACTTCGCCATAGAAATCTAATTAAACAAGGCTATAATTTACGTATCAAGCGTGAGTCACGGGGTCACTGCCCTGTTAAGGTGTACACACACGATCGACGGGTGTGAAGCGCCCTAATTTAACGGTTATGTGTGATTGCTACACAATATTATTGCTTATGTGATGTTTATTTACGATGTACATTATTGACTTGCTGTAATGTGTTCGACGATTGATATCGTACGTATCTGTCCTTAATTTGTATCGATAATAATTAATTAATCGAATTATATGTTAGTTTCTAAAGCCTAAATATTAAGAGTTTCAGTTATGTATTAGTAAAGACTAAAGATATTACCTATTATAAATTTTAGTCAGTTTGTTACAGCTGATCTCCGAAACGGAACAGAAATATTTTGAAGTTTCGTTTAAATAACTTAAGTTATTTTATCTGTAGTGATAACTGATTATTATCGAACATACCATACTTCTGCCTATTTGATTACGACGATGAATTAATATTGTGCAAAATTTTAAATCACATAAAAACTCAAAACATTTTCCTTTCTCAAGTCGCAATATAATCGAAATCTAGGCAGATCAAGATGTCCTAAAATAAATGAATTTGTATATACATGTCACATGTGTTGAGTTCCAATATCGATATATCAAAGGCAAGACTACAAAGCAATCGGTGATAAGATATCAGCAACTAATTAGAGATCAACCACTGTTATATTAAATGCTTATACATGTATGTTTGTATGTTTGATTTTAATATTTTGTAGAAATAATTATAAATAGGTATTTACCTACTATAGTAAGACTTTATCTTCACCATAGTCTTTACTTGCAAATAAATCTAATGCGAAGTAAAATGAAGAATGTTGCTTGGATACTAGATACCTATTATTAATCAATATATTTGTAGTGATTTATGTTACCTTATATGTATAAACTATAAACTATAATCAAGTTTTCGTTCTTCAATTAATATTTTAACTTAGGTATCGGGTCAATAACTATGATGAAACCGGTTTGCGAATTTATTTGGCACGCCAAGCTTTGATGGATTATAAATTAAGAAGAGTCATTCGATTAGGATATTTGAGGATATAATACAAATAAAAAAAGTATTTAGGCGCCACATTTCGTTATTGTTTTGCAGCTATTTGTTTTTGCATAGCTTCTATCGCGGGCCTTGAGCGTGGGGACCGAATCTAGAAATTCCGTGACGAAAAAAACCTCACGCTCCTCACTTCTACGGGCACGGAGGTGTGGCTTGAAGGCATGCTATGCTATTGCATAGCATGCCTTCAAAGCCTTCAAAGCTATTGCCACATGAGTAGAAAGACGGAAATTGCTTTACCACGGCAGTCCCCGAGTGCCACACGTCTTTTTTTTAATACTATGATTTTTACACCAACCATAACTAAATTAAAAATATATACGGTCGAATTGAGAACCTCTTCCTTTTTTGAAGTCGGTTAAAAAACATCCGATACGCACAAAGTCACGGGCAGCTACTCACACGGATTATCAGTTATTTACCCCTGGCATTACAAACAAACATAAAAACAGAAGAACTGCTATAATTCTGAAGACTAGTTAACATCCCCATATACGCTGTGTACCTAGAAGGCGATAACGAGAAATCATCCATTTGTACTTATAAACTATCTTGTACTACGATATACATAATGGTTTAAAACCGTTTTATGAAGGTGGATCGTATGGAAAGAATATTAAATATGAAATATTTTCGATAATAAATAATGTACTTATGTTGAACATATTGTTAAAAAAAAGCTTGATACTTTATAAATGGCATACCAATTATCGCCTTCAGTGCTAGAAATAAATTAATAGAAAAAATTGATCAAAGCTGTAACTTTCAAAATTCCATAGAGCTTTTCATAGATGTTGTCACTATGACGCATATGAAGAAATAGCTGTACAGTTTTCCTAGCAAAAACAAAAAAGATGAAAGAGTCTTAGTTCTGCAACGTAAAACAAGAAAACAAACGGATAATTCGTATTCAAAAACCGGGAATCGAACCCTGATTCACCATTGGAATGCGAGTGGGCGGTACGGATGACTAGAGTAGTTCAATGTAACCTAACTGCAGAATACTTAGCGATTCATCTGAGCCTAGTTAATGCCACTTTGTCCGTGGTTAATATTTTTGGCAGAGCTAATTATTTTTCATAATGCAAGTAGCTTTAGATTTTACCATTAAAACTGTATTATCATGTGCCAGTTAGTTTTCATAAAAAAATGCCTATTCGTTTTGCAAATCCTGAATTAAAGACACGGAAAAAAACATTGATTTAACTTCAGAAAATGTGTAGTGATTGAATTTCATTTATTACTTAGATAATAATAGACCATACAACAAAGTTGGTTTACTTGTGTAGGAAACATAATAGGCTTTAAATGAATAAAGGTATAAGATTGATGGAAGCTTAGAGAAGAACGCTATTTTTGTCCCGAAAGCAATCCCAAAGGGAATATTAGAGATGACAATTCAAATATTTCACGATATTCACAACAGTAAAGTCGTAGGCGAAAGGCTAGTTAGTTCATAAATTGTATTAAAACAATAGGACAATTTTTATCCCGTTTTAACGAGAATAAAATATTAATATATTCTTTCATTATTCCGTTCTGAAATATAAAAATTCTAGAAATAACAAGAACAATCTATGAAATATTTCCAGACGTTTCCCGTTAAGTGGCGTTAAATGAAAATAAATAAAAATTGCTTCCTCCGACAACACAAACAGTGAATTAATTAAGTGCAGTTTCTTTTATTGTTTGTTTCGAGCTCGCCATTACAGCTTGATTGCAAGCAAGCTGCAAGGAATCTCTTTGAACCAGGGACCCGGTAAGAATTCTTTGAAATAATGAGAAATTAAAAAAAAAAATACATATGTTGGAATTATATGCAAAAATTAATAAATTATTATTGTTGGAATTGTATGCAAAAATTAATAAATTATTATGAGTATAGTAACTCATTTGATCTTTTTTGTAAGTATAAAATAACCGCCACCCGTTAATATTTGTTCAGTCCTGTTTTAATTTGTGAACAGTACACAAGTATAATACAGTAAAATAAAGAGTGATAAAGTGAAGTGTAGTATTATTTTATACCCTAACCTCCTACAGGTTATGGGCCCAGATTACGCGAGTAAAAATAATAGTGCAGTGTTTGTGCAGTGAATTGTTAAGTGTTGTTTAAGTTAAGTGCGTATACGTTAATATTTAAAATGGAGAACCAAAAAATGAAGCGAAACATTAAGCCGTTCGATGGCGAAAAATATAGTACGTGGAAATTTCGTATTCGTGCTTTATTGGCCGAAATGGACGTTCTTAAGGTGGTTGACGAGGATCCCATCATTCCGACAAATGAGTGGGAGAAAAGCAATAGGATTGCAAAAGGTATTATAGTGGAATATTTGGCGGATTCTTTTCTCGGTTTCGCTAAAGAAGATTCTTCAGCGAGGCAAATTTTCAAAAAATTAGACAACCTATACGAGAGAAAAAGTATGGCTACACAATTGGCTATACGAAAGAAGTTATTGGCGTTAAAACTACAAGGCGATGTACCTCTTATCAAGCATTTTACTACGTTTGATGATTTGATAACGGAGCTCTTAGCTGCAGGCGCTAAATTGGAAGAGACCGATAAAATAGCCCATTTATTTTTGACACTACCCTCATCTTATGATGGAATCGTCACTGCAATTGAGACGTTGACGGAAGACAATCTAACGTTAGCTTTTGTAAAAACGAGACTTTTAGACCACGAGGTGAAGCTGAAGAATGAATCTGGTGACACTAGTATGAAAGTCTTACAGGCTAAAGTTGAGATTCCGAAGAAAAGGAAGTTCAATCGTCATAAAATTAACTACGATAGTCATAAAAGAAAGAAGACATCACATTTCATAAAGTGTCATCATTGTGGGCGTAAAGGACACGTTAAAAATGACTGCTACTATTACAAAAGGAATAATCAGGCATTTAATCAGCATAAAGATTATACCGACAGACAAAAAACGCTACAAGTAGTGGACACAAATCAACCGTCAACTTCAAATTATGTTTCTGGGTTTGTTTTAATGATGGGAAATTATCGAAATGATCCTAGAGGTAACAAATTAACATTTATCTTGGACTCCGGAGCATCGGACCATATAACAAACAGGGAAGATTTGTTTATCAATTGTACTCTTTTAAATTCGCCTGTCAAAATTTCGATTGCTAAAACCGGTCAATTCATCTGTGCAAATAAAAAAGGAGCTTTGCAGGTAACCAGTGATACAGGCATTCAGGGAATCTTGGAGAACGTGCTTTACTGTCCTGATGTGCCGTATAATCTCTTGTCCGTGTCGAAAATGCAACAAGCTGGTTACACCATCATTTTCAACCAGTGCGGTGCTCGTGTACTAGATAAGAGTGGTAATGTCATCATGCGAGGTATGTTGAATAATAATTTAATAACTGTTGATTTTATGACTTCGTTACACGAGAGTCACTCTGTTTCTAATATTTGCAATAATAATATTACCAAGTACAAATTATGGCACGAACGTTTGGGCCATATTAGTAAAAATAAATTTTTAGAACTGAAAAATAATAAAATGACAGATGATTTTAATGAAATTGAAACATTGTTGCCAATTAATGAATTTTGCGAAGCCTGTATAAAAGGTAAACAGAGTAGACTACCGTTTAACGACGTCAAGGATAAAAGTTACGTGAAGAGACCTTTATTTATTGTTCATTCGGACGTCTGTGGACCTATCACTCCTCCGACCGTAGATAATAAAAATTATTTTGTGCTTTTTGTTGATCAGTTCACGCATTACGCCGTGGTTTACTTAATAATGTATAAATCGGACGTATTTTCAGTATTTAGGGACTTTGTAGCTAAAAGTGAAAGTAAATTCAATACAAAATTAGTAAATTTATATTGTGATAATGGCCGTGAATACTTATCCACGGATATGAAAAATTACTGTGTTGAGAAGGGTATTACTTACCATTTAACTGTACCTAGGACCCCACAGTTAAACGGCGTCTCAGAAAGAATGGTTAGGACTGTTACTGAGAAAGCCCGCGCTATGATTAACGGCGCTAAATTAAATAAAGTATTTTGGGGTGAAGCGGTATTAACTGCTGTGTTTTTGATTAACTTGACTCCGACTAAAGCGGTGCAATGTCATAAGACACCGTTTGAGATGTGGCATGATAAAAAGCCCCGAATTAAATATTTAAAGGTGTTTGGATCGACTGTGTATGTTCACAATAAAGTTATGAAGTCAAAGTTTGACGACAAATCTTGGAAGGGTATTCTCGTGGGTTATGAACCAAACGGATATAAAGTTTGGAATCCTGAAATTAAAAGGTTTTGTGTTGTTAGAGACGTTATAGTTGACGAGGTCAACTTTATTAAAACTAGGCCTATAGATAATTTTGAAGAGAATGTTCGAAATTCTCATGACCAAACTGATAGTGACTTTATGTCGAAATCAGTGTCAAAGCCTAGAGTCTCTGCAAGTAATAAATCTGATGATAATGAGTGCCCTAGTAAAAAGAGTAAGAACCAAGATGTAAATGATTGTGAACAAACACATGTTGATCTGCAGTCTGTTAGTCCGAGTTCAAGTAATAATGAATTAAGGAGGAGTGCTAGGCTTAAAGGGCGTCCGCCTGTGTCATATAAAGAAATTGATGAATGTAATAATGATTACTTAATGTGTGCTCATTCCGTTTTGTATAATATACCCGCCTCTTTTAATGAAATTAAATTTCGGGATGATAAAGTTTATTGGGAACAAGCAATAAAAGATGAATTGAATTCATTAGATATTAATAATACATGGGTTTTAGTTCCTAAACCTGAAAATAGAAATATAGTTGATTGCAAGTGGGTTTTCACTCTGAAGACTGATGAGTTTGGAAAGCCTTTAAGATACAAAGCTCGCCTTGTTGCAAGAGGTTTTAGTCAGGAATATTTAACTGATTACAACGAGACATTTGCCCCCGTTGCAAGAATAGCTAGCTTCCGATTTATTGTTAGTTTTGCTAATCAGTTTAATTTGCTCATTCACCATATGGACGTTAAAACAGCTTTTCTTAACGGTGACTTAAAAGAAGAGATATATATGAAAATACCTGAAGGAGTACAATACAAAGATAATTATGTATGCAAATTAAATAAATCATTGTACGGGTTAAAACAGGCCGCTAGGTGTTGGTTCGAAAAATTCGAACAATGCCTTGTGGAAAAAGGTTTCCAAAACTCTTCTGTAGATAGGTGTATTTACATGTTAGACAAGGGCAGTGTGTATAAAAGTATTTATGTGCTATTGTATGTTGATGATTTAGTAATTGTATGCGCTGATATTAGTGTTATGAATAGTTTTAAAATGTACCTAATGAGCAAATTTAAAATGACCGATTTAAAAGAAATTAAATTATTTCTGGGCATTAAGATTGCAAGATCTAACGATGAAATATTATTAGATCAAAGTGCATATATTAAAACAATTTTACATAAGTTTCAAATGCACGAATGCAATCCCATAAATACTCCTATGGAAGTAAAACTTAATTATGATGCCTTAAACTCAGAAGAAAAGTATAATGCACCTTGTCGTAATGTTTTAGGCTGCTTAATGTACGTAATGTTATGTACTCGGCCAGATTTAAGCTTGTGTGTTAATATACTTAGCAGATATTCTAATAAAAATAATAAAGAGTTATGGCTGTGTTTAAAGAGAGTACTCAGATATCTTAAGGGTACTATTAATTTAAAATTATGTTATAAACGGTCTGATTATGAAAATATTTTATGTGGATATGTTGACTCTGACTGGGGTGGAAGTGATACAAAGGACAGAAAAAGTACAACTGGCTATATATTTAAATTGTTTGATAATTGTACTATAACTTGGTGTACCAAGAAACAAATGTCGGTGGCAGCCTCTTCGACTGAGGCTGAGTATATGGCACTGTATGAAGCTGTAAGGGAAGCGTTATGGCTAAAATCATTAGCGGCTAGTGTTCATTTAAACATAGATAAACCCATTGTTATATATGAAGATAATAATGGTTGCATAAGTATTGCAAATAACCCCACCAGTCATAAGAGGTCAAAACATATAGACATAAAATATCATTTTTCAAGAGAAAAGGTTGAACAAAATGTAATAAAATTAAATTACATTCCCACAGGTTTGCAGCTAGCAGATGGACTCACAAAGCCATTACCTGTCGTGGCCTTTCAAGCAATGAAGTCCAAATTAGGATTAAAATGAATATGATTCATTTTAAATGATTCAATTAATTTATTGTGAAAATTATTAATTATGTTTGATTGATACATTTATGAATATTATATATTATATAGTCTGATTAGGTTTTTCTGGGTTTTTCCTAATCCTTGCAACAAATGTTGGACTATTATTATGTATTCCCAGTGTATACTTGTAAACTGTACTGTACTGTGGTAAATGTTACAAATATGTAATGAC
Organism: Colias eurytheme; assembly: GCF_061535395.1. NCBI lineage: Eukaryota > Metazoa > Arthropoda > Insecta > Lepidoptera > Pieridae > Colias > Colias eurytheme. The sequence goes on along the minus strand of NC_142999.1, from coordinate 489,807 downwards.
GATTCGAAAGTGCTTCTAAAAGAAGTTTTATTGAACAAATAAATGTTTGAGTTTGATTTTGTAAAGATTGATTTAATGATTAATTTTTGAGGGGGCGTGTTGGAATTATATGCAAAAATTAATAAATTATTATTGTTGGAATTGTATGCAAAAATTAATAAATTATTATGAGTATAGTAACTCATTTGATCTTTTTTGTAAGTATAAAATAACCGCCACCCGTTAATATTTGTTCAGTCCTGTTTTAATTTGTGAACAGTACACAAGTATAATACAGTAAAATAAAGAGTGATAAAGTGAAGTGTAGTATTATTTTATACCCTAACCTCCTACAACATAAAATATTAAAAACATAATATTACGTTCGATTGATATGACAACAAGTGAATAGTGAGGAACTTAAAAGTGTTTTCTTTTCTGCACAGGTTACCAAAGTACTGTATGTGCAGAAAATATTTAAATAAATACAAATTAGAAACTGAAGTGTTAATGTTACTAAAAATATTACTTACGTTAAGTAATATTTTAGTAACACTTTTTATTAAATGCCCTGTTGACTGTGTCTATCTATACCCTCGGTTTAAATAAATATTTTGTGTTATTAACCCAGTTATAACTTATTATCTATGTTATAAATTGATTACTAAATAAACTTTCTAATCCGTGAATTTATTCTGTTTTAAGCATTCAATAATGTAAAAATAAATAATAATATATAATGAGATTGGATATATCGACTAAAATTGAATTTTCCTACTTTGAGATGGTCTCTGCAAACTTTCTAAGTATTCTAACAAGAAAAACGGGTGGTATGTTAGGAAGTACAAACTTTTTAATCGCATTCTTGTTAGTAAATCTGTCTAACATAATTTTGAAAACCTAACATGAGATTTTACTGTATTTTTCTCGTTTGTAATTAAAGTTTCAATTTAATTATAATTATCAGTAATTTGCAGTCAGACATGCATCGTTATCTTATACATATTATAAAAAGTGTACATAGGTATAACATTAGTAAATGAATTACATCGTCAGCTCTCAGCCTACACCACTATAGGGGTATAATTACTCAATTGCTTTCGTTAAACAATTGTTCAAGACCAACATTCTGTATTGCAGACCGTTTAGTTTTCTAACAGCATAAAGTTTTAATAAAAAATATCCCGTTCATCATTGGAAAACGGGTTACCTAATGGATGAATGTTTTGTTATTTCGCAAATGAAAATTCTATTTCTAATCTAACAAGACTTATTTAGAAGCACTTTTGAGTCAAAATACCTACAGAAAAATAATTATTTACGTACATATACATATAAGAATATAGGTATACCGATATCCAGATGATTTCAATCTAGAGACAATTCGCATACCGCGTCAAAAAGTGTCTTTAAACGCAACCATGTATTCCGCCATAATATATCGTAAATCATAATTTCAACTTTACAACCTTGTGATAAAGCATGTTATTGTTTGTTACATCTCCACCATTTTTAGAAGATGACTCAATCCCTTTGTGCCTTTTATCGGGCGCTGCGGGATTTTTTTTCGCAAATATTTATATCTGGTGACTAAGGTGTGAAATACGAATGTCACACACGTGATGTTATTTGGACATATTTGTAGCATTTTTTTTAAATGAACTAATCTAAGACATAATATTTTTTCAATAGGACCACAAGGCCTATAGTTGACACATCAAACTATAAAAAACAAAAATTTAATTTAAGCAATACTATGACAAGATTACAATATCTTCCCATATTCGTTATTGAAAAGAAAACCCTCCGTGCTCAGAAATATGTATTCCGATACAGTCTCAGGCTCTTGCGCAAGGCATATACATTGTACATCTAATTTGACATTTTTGTAATGTCAAATATAAAGGTTAGCTAGTTGGATCCACATTGTTTAGCGATCATAGGTTATAGAGCATTATATTCCTTTAGGAAAATAATACTCTTTATACTTTTTCTTACTTTCTTTAGCTAATACTTGCAATATGTATGCATTGAAAACTTCACATTTTTGTCTTTTTGAGCTCTTTAACTTTATTAAAAACTAGCGGTCCGCCCCGGCTTCGCCCGTGGAACATATTTACGTTTTCTCTACATAAAAACCATCCTCGGACTTCAAGGAATATAATAAAAAAAGAATTATCGAAATCGGTTCAGCCGTTCTCGAGTTATGCGCTTACCAACACATTTTGCGATTCATTTTTATATATAAGAGATATGTATAAGGCTCTACTAGCATTTAATGTTTCAAAGAATTTCCAGTCTAAGTTTTAACTTCTTTCTGTTTAAATATTTGGTCTCGCGACTTAAATTAAATTTTAATTTTTACCCTTCTCCATCTTTCAACGTATTTTAAAATTAATTATTTTTTTTAATTCCGTGTTTAAAACTAATCTTGAGTCGTTTAGTCTTAAACAGGAATAATACAGACTGTTTGGAAATAATAATATGTAATAATATTATCATGGAAGCTTATGGTCGCCGCTTATCAGGTGACGCACAGTCGATTGCCTGCTTGTACTAACTTCAGCAAAACCTAGATAGACTTATTTAGCCCGCTAAATAATCTAACAGTACAACCCCTTATCACCATAACACGACAGCTTAGCGATTGGCGTATGACCCTTGTGATACGCTGAAGCGATTTATTCTATTTTCTGACTATTTATTTATGAACGACAAGTACATATTATATTAATAATGTTTTTAAAAATCGCAAAATCGAAGTATAAACACATGCAGAAAGTCTTTATAATGAAAATAAATTATGAAAACAGACAACTAAGGGACTGAAGAATGAGAAGATTATACTGAAATAGCACCTTTTAGCTTAATTAAAATAAACCATTTAAGTAAATGATTTACAATTATAAACATTCAAATACTTAAAATATTGCAAGGAAATCAGATGTTCATATTATTTTTCAGCATCGCTCTTTCTTTATCACTTGTACCGTGTAAAATCGATGTAAATGTAATTTACAGATACACTAGTGTACATTGCGCGCCGTTATCGAAGATTGAAACCGAGTTATATTACACGTTATTATTATAATGCAATGTATTACGCACTTAGCGTATCGGCCGCTTTATCGGCAGCCTTCGAGATACCTATGAATAATATAATTTATTGGTTGTCACTATGACATACGTCAATTTAAATGAGCATTAAATTCTGGTATTATGTTAGATGAAATCTTGGAATTCTTGTGGCCACATCGTAGGCTTTAGTAAAATCGATATAACAAGAAGTTATGATATCTTTGACCCCGATGGTTATTCTTCCGTGTTTTTACTTGGAAATTACAATGAAAACATTTAAACATTTCAAGAGAACCCATATAAACGGGTTAATTTACCTTTTATCTATCTTTTATATCTTGTTAATTAAACTATTAGATTAACCTTACCACGACTTATCTCGGCATACAACATACCACTTTCATTTAAATTATCTGATTATTACCTGAAACAAATAAAATTACACATTATTATAACATACCTTATGGCTTATTCAATTTATACATACTGTATATAGTTAATACATACAAACTAATTTTAAAAAAGAAGCTTCGACAATAAAACTTTAATATTTATTATTAGAGATGTGAGAAATAAAACTAGAGGTAGACTTTTATCTCTAACAATTAATCTTCTTCTTATATATAAAAATGAATCGCAAAATGTGTTGGTAAGCGCATAACTCGAGAACGGCTGAACCGATTTCGATAATTCTTTTTTTATTATATTCCTTGAAGTAAGAGGATGGTTTTTATGTAGAGAAAACGTAAATATGTACCACGGGCGAAGCCGGGGCGGACCGCTAGTAAATAATAGACAGGGATGGATCTCGGTAAAACAAAATATTTTTAAGTATATGTATAATGAGGTAGTAAGCATACCTATTCGCTTTACATGCACACATTCCAGGCGTTATTATAGAAATAAATAAAATAAATCATGCAGGAATCTGACACAAAAACAAATAATTAAACCCCATTATACAAATAACTGTAATTCATCACAGGCTAAACAGCCGGTTTCAAGTCTCATTAAAAAAACGGCCTGTATTAACAGTTAACACCGTTACCATTATAATTATTATCATCAAAGTATGAATAAATTAGCGTCAGCTTAACGTACAACCGTCACCATATTATCACTTAAAACACTTTAACGGTCTGTGACACAAAAAATATGTTTCATAAACAAGGAGTGACTATCGAGTCTCTTGTATAAAACTCAAGTTAACTCGCGGTGACTTACACCGCAGAATAAATATTTTTTAATGTTGTTGTTATCACTTATCATAGACTATTTTTGTTGAGTTCGTTGTAAAACAAATTATTGAATTATTTATCTATATCTATGTCAAGTTGTAGTTAATTATGCAATAAAACTTTAAATGAGTATTTTTTTTAAGGTCCAAACTGGATAACGAAAATATAAAGCTTGGACAGCATAAATAAATCCAACGGATTCCGTTATAAAGCCATAAAAAATCGCAATAGCCTTTTTACAAACCTGCACGTTCACGTAAAATTTAAATTTTCAATACGTCGTTTGTTACTCCCGTCACGTAGGCGTCATAACTGAATGTATTCATTTGTTACCACGTTTAAATATCTGTTTCCATTTTACTTTAACATTGTTCTTGGATAAACTCGACTGGGCATAAGGGAGGTAGTTAGTTCGGTCAGTTTCATTTGATGTGTAGTGTAGAGCCCTAATAAAGGCAAGTAAAACTGGCTAGTAACATTTGATACATTTTCTCATATTGACATAAAGGCTACCAATATTGTAACATCATCGCAAAATCTCACGTACAGAATATTTTAATCGAGTAAAATAAAAAATCTATACCTATACAAATTTACTTTGAAAATAATTACGTTCCCATCCTTGTAAACCTATATATAGGTATCAGAATGCACCTCATTCAAACTACATTTTAATTACGAACAGACACGTGAAGCAATTTCAAACATAATTTTTTATCAACTGCGCAGTGCTTTTATAAAGTTTTCAAGAATTATTCGTTATACTTTCAATGCGAGTTTCAAAAAGAAACTCCTTTCACGCAACACTACATAAGTAGGTAATGGAAAATCTTGTACGTGCAAGCTGAAGAGCTTTTAAAGCTTTGAGGGGCTCCATCCTTTTTGGGGCCCCAAAATGCGATACTATCGAACTGCGTTTTAACTATTTCATTAAAACGTTATCCTTTGGTTGTGCGAGCACAAATGAAACACTGATGCATGATGCAATTTTTGGAAATATAATTTACCAGAAGTTGTCACTGAAGTCGTACGTTTCTTGAGTATTATTGAATTTTTAAATGTTTATTCTATTTGCTCTAAAGTCTTGTAAAATTCGCTTAATGTAAACATTATAGGGCCCCAATCCTTGCGAGTCCATCCCTGCAACATCGTGAAAGCATGTAGCACCTTGTTGCACACTCACCGCTGCAGCGCTGCAGCGATTCAGAAAATTGCTGCAAATTGTTTTCACAGCGCTGCAGTAATGTAAGATGTAAGTGTACGCGATGATCTGTTGCTATTAAAGTTGAACAGACAATGGTTTAGCTGTTAGAGACACGAATAGCAAAATATAATTTTTAGATATTCTTAGACCTACCTACCTACTAAATAAATACTGCGTATAGAAAAAATAATCGTCCAATTACACACAGTCTCCCCGTGACCACGCTCGCTGTAAAGTGTTCGAAACGTCGGGAAAATAATAGAATGAATAAATCGCGTTTAAAATCCGTTAAAAAGTCTTTAATTTCTAATCGTCCAATTATTTAAATCCACTTTTCATTTTAGTTCAATTATTGAATACTTAAATACTTACTTAAAATATACATGAAGAATTATCCAAATAAGTTTGCGTGTATTTATCAATGAATTTTTAAACAGTTTAATGATTTCTTTTTGTTACTGAATATTGTTGGATTTATAAATATGTACTATGTAATTTATTTTATTAAAAAAACGCGACTGCTTGTAACTTTTACGCTTCGTTGAAAATAAATAAAACAAAAGCTAACAACTCAAAGCTCACATGCAAAGCCCTGTAATATTAAAAGAAATAACTTTTAGGAACTCTCAAAATTTTTATAAGTTTCCGAAATATGAGTGCGTATACATTTATTAAAATTGTTAATTTATTAGCGAAAATTTCGTAAGTTTGTAAAATGTATCTCCGAGAATGTCGAATATTATGCTAAGTATATTAAAATTTCGTAAGTTTCAATATAATATTATGTATCCAAAAAACATTTTAGCTTTATTCACAGCCAAGTTTCAGGCAGAAAATCTTTCCTTTGAAATGAAATTTCCAGTGAAATTTTTTTTCGTTTTCCAATGTTTCTCATTAGAAAACATAATATCTTTTGAATGGATATTATTTCAATTGAATTTTAATTTAACAGTCATCGAATTGTTTTTAACTGAGTGCATAAACTTAATCCCTCAAATACACATTTTAAGAACAAACACAGCGACATATTATATACTATAGAATCTGATATTGATGTGAAATTAAAAACTAATTTCCTACCCGACAAAGTAATATTATATTACATAGTAGGTACACTGTGCAAACCATATGAATACTTCCAAACCTGTTCCAGAATCCCGTTCGAGTTTTGATCTTATTTCGATGCAAAAAACAAAATATACCCGACCAGTTCATTATCAGAGAAGTGGTATGTGAATATATTAACTGTTTTACTTTTTGTCCATTTCTCAACACTGTTTTAATATCAATATGAATTTAAATATTGGGACATGTCAGGAAACACCATAAAAATATAATTTAACAAATGTTATAGCTATTAGAATCCGGCTACTATACAAACATAATATTATTTCCAATATTTGCATGTTATATATACCATTGTTATAACTCTATTTTTTATGTATCTGATTGTGTTGATAGTATTATGTAGTTAGATATAAGTTACATATTATGTAATATTGACATGATTTAAAAGAGCAACTATGGAGTTTCTTGCCGATTCTTCTCCATAGATACTGCTTTCCGAATCGGTGGTAAATGTTAAAAATACTTATGTAATGACGATTCGAAAGTGCTACTAAATAGTAGTCTAATTGAATAAATGAATGTTTGAGTTTGAGTTTGAGTTTGATATTGGCAGTAGTACGGTAAGTCTATGTAAAAAGTTAGTATCCTAATATGCTTTTGACGTGACAACGTCTTATAATTCGATAGAGCCGGATGCACGCACGAAAAAACATGACTCATGCGGCGTTACCTCGCTCTGAGGCGTTCCATCTAAGGCTTGAAGTGCAAGCGAGAGCGCGGAACGAGCGATAAAGAAGCACAATCGGCCGTTGTCACGTTCAACTATCGTCAGTAAACCGACTTTACAGACTACCATTTTTTTTTTTCAAATTATTAGTTTTCCTGAAAAATATGATATTACGAGCGAAGACGGGGGCGACAGCTAGTTAATACATAATATATAGATTTCCAAGTGCTAAACGCTATTCAAGTCATATGACACCGCGTGTCATGGCGTGGGAATATTTTGGAAATTCGACACGCTTCGAGCACACCCGTATAATATAGCCATGTTAAAACACATGCTCTTTTTATACGCTAAAATTGAGGATATTGGGACTTGCCTTGATTGATACTTTAGATTATTAATTTCCCGTATAAAAATCTGTAAAAAGCTATATCTCTATTTACAAGCGTTTTTCATTTCCGACGAATCAAATCATATCGGACATATATAGTAACCTACCGTTTCCTCCTCCTCCAAAGCCCTGATCAGCTCATAGTACAGAAGTTCAGCTTCCTCAGATATTTGCACCTTCTCCACGTCACAGCTCTTGCGGCTGATATCACAGGTGATTTCCGTCTGTATGTGCATTGTCAATCACATGTTATAACGTATCAATCACTGCTACCTACATATCACTGTTATATTATATCACTGCTATATTTATTTCACTGTGATTTCACATATTTTATATTATTTTTATAGTTTCACTTTTGTTTTTTGTTCGATAACTTTAAAAGAATTTGTTAAGTTACTCTTTGTATTTTATGTTCAAATATTTCGTTCGTATAACAACCTCATATTATAATGTACTTGGTGAAAACAGAAGGCTAAATTAATGATTAGGTAAATTGATATTAAGTCCTGTTGGGATAGATCCTAAATATATGTAAATAAGTGGCAGTCATTACCTAGAATCGTACTGTTATAATTATTGATCGTATAAAAAAATATTATGTCGATAAATACCAGATATTCATTAAAAATGCATTAAAATTACCATTTATATACATTTTCAATTATTTCAATCGTATATTTTTCCTTCCTTAATTATTTAAGCATGTGTTAGTAATTGCATTAACGATTTTAATTGGTTTTATGTATTAATTATTTTATATATAATGTAAACAGTTTTGTTTATAAATATTTATGTTTGACCTGACTAAGGTAACGGCACCAGTGGTGGACAAGCATCCAGTAATGGACAAAATAAATATAAAATTTAAATATTAAGACCAAAATTAACGTTAATTAATTTGGCAATACTTAAAATAAAAGTTTGGTTCATAATCTATCAAAATACGACATTTCATCTTATTCGGCCAAAATGTTTGAAGATGGCAGAACGTTATGTTTAGTTGCTGCGACTCGTTTCGAAGAAATCCGTTTTTACTAAGGAAATCCTTAAGGAAGTAAGGACACAATTTTGGTTATAAGAATTTTTGTATAAATGTTAGCAAAATTTGATATTACTTTTATTTATAGTAGTTAATTGTACGAAATATTACACGATTTAGTATCATGATAGGTTATGTTGTTTAAATAAAATTCTTCAGTGTCCATAACTGGATTTAATTCTATGGATATATCCATTTATGGACATATGTCGAAAATAAACTTTTTTTAAAGGTATTAATTACATGCCCTTTTCTGTATTGTCTTTTCATTCTGATTAATAATATACCTATCACGACCATTTCAAACAAAGGGTTCCAATATTGTACAACAATTGTCCATTACTGGATTTGCTTTGGTTCCTATAATGGACATTGACATTTTTTGTTCAAATTACACTAATGGGTCCAACAACATAATATCTATCTACCCATGAAGAATATATTTTAGAACAATGGGTCAAATTATGTGCTGTGCGACTCGTTCTCGGCTTCATTCTGTATTACTGCGTAGAGAAGTCGCATACTTATGCGTATTGTAACGCATCTATCATAGAGAGTTCTCTGATGAACTGTTTGGATCGCTGTCTGCTGCTAAATTTCACCACCATATAGCAAACACGCTTAAATTTCATCCACACCATCTTGACAACAGTTTAAAAAAAGCTTTTTGCCTCGTGCTACAATTTGGAATCCATATCGATGGACCGATCAGATTAAGGCTGTTGGCGGATTCAGATTGGCGATTCACTTCACGAGCGTAGCGGAATGCCAGGAAACAGAGAGATATGGCGGAATATCGTGAAGCGGGTAACATCTACCCCCCCCAAACTTCATGTTGACCACGTTCGCTCTGACGAGAGTGATATGACGACGAAGAAGAAGTCCCAAAATGGATGGAATGGCAGTACTTTTTTTAGTTATATTTTTCATCCCTGACTTATTAAGAAAAAAAAACCATATTGGTGTTTCTTAACGGACATAACTCGTATTTAACGATGCATTTGTCCAATTTTTGCCTAGAAAATGGAAATTAAGACTGTTTTATTTAATATTAATATTATAACTATGCAAAATAATTAATAAGTACTATTTTTTATAAATACATCCCCGATTTATTATATTCCAATCATCATTTTCAAGATTCTATTGATAACTATAAGTCTTCTCCAAGTGTAAATAACTGGAGAAAAAACATTAGGTACAGTCCATAAATGGGTGTTCATAACTGGATGTTGTCCAAAACTGGGTGTCCATCATTAGATTTTCACTGTCCATCACTGGTGCAAAAAAGTGGTTTTTTAATTTATAAATAACTTCATTATTTATGCATTGTAATCTTTTTTCTAAAATTGGTTACGTTAAACTAACATTGAACTAAAGGTATAACTTAACAATATCCAATAAAGTTAAAAAACCTACGAGAAATTTGCAAAAAACTTCAATTTTTTCCTTAATCTGTACAAGACTGGTGCCGTTACGTTACGGTCCAATTAATTCATCAAAATTCGTCCGGAACAGTTTCAATAATCAATACTAGCTGTTGTAGTTTATGATAGTAAAAACAATCCTTACTCACTAAATTTCAATTTAATTTTCCTTAAATCGTGAACAACCTGATTGAAAAAAAAGTCATATATGTAATACCGTCTATAATAATATATTCTTTGATCATGTTAACAAAAATGTTCGGATTTTGCGAAATCATTTGGACAAAGATCAACATACATTAATAAAACTATTGTCAAACACACTAACATAAGCACGTCAAACAAAACACGCAAGCATATTTCTAGATTTCCGTCGCGCGTCTATAATAATCCTAGCCTGGCGTGGCCTGGCCTAGGTCTGCAAATAGCCAAAGGATAGCTTCATTAGCGTCGCGAACGTAAATCAGACTTATAGTCCAGGCTATAATTTACGTCCTAGAACATTTGCACACACTAGTTCTTGTGCCCTGACTTTGTGCAAGTTTTATTTATATATACATAATATTTCTATAAAAAACGGTTTATATTTACGTCGCTATTTAATTATTTATCCCCTACTTTACTTTCTAAACAATTAAACTACACCAAAGAAATATGTCATTAAATACTTAACGTGCATTCATTCCAGGTATTCAATAAACAGACATTTTATTAGTTCATTGCTCGCAATAATCTATCTTCCAACTAGTAAACACGTGGTTATTTTAGATATCCAAATACATACCTGATTTGTTTATTTATTTGCGAATCTATAAATTTCCTAGTTCACGTCTGTTTTAATTTATTATGAACCAGATATATGAGTCGATGGTAAAGATACCATGTTTATGTGTTAGTTGAACTCGGAAAATGTTAGGTTTAGCTTACCTATTTGTTTCTATCTTCTAGGCTGCTAATATACAACTATGTTGATAAATAAATTAATTATTTTAGTATAATGTTTTATTCAGTGTTAGAAACAACTCCTTACTTGTTTATAAACAAACTATAAATTAGTTGTTATAAACAAGAATGTAAGTTTATTTTACGTAATACCTATGTAGATTGACTTTATTTAAGGCGACGATTTTTAGTTAATTATACATCATTTACAAACCATCGATCTTTTACAGCACAACAAGGGCCTTGTAAGAATAATAGTAGAACATTATAAATGTGTAATTTACAATTAAATAAGTAATGGAGCCCACAGGGAAGATGTTAATAAAATAATTGCTGCTGCAGCGCTGTCATTTTTAACTGAGACCGATGTGTCGTTAAATACTAAATAATGAATGGTAATGGGTATAATATAATAATAATATATTCTGTTGTTTTAATGGAAGTATTAATTTTTATTCGTTTTGGTTGACAATGCACTGAATTATTGCCATATTCTTTAAAAGTATCGATACATTATCATCTTTGGCAGATTTTAACTACACATGTAGTTACTTTATAATGCACGGAATGGAAAATAATACTTCTACATAATTATTAACTTAATTTAATACGACGAACCTCTGTCACAGTATTACGTGGTATTACAATATCTATATATTGTAATACTGTGCCTCTGTGTTGTTATAACATAATAACACTAATATTGTTCTCAATAATAAAACAGATAAACAAATCATCATCCTCTCGCCATCTGGCGGCGTATCAAATTTCTATAACGCAATCAAAAACATAATTGTATCCGAGCAAGCGTTTAACGCGTTAAATAACCTAATTTATTCATATTTATATGCAAATTCCGAAATTTAGTGTCACGTGCGCCAACAAATGTCACACCACAGATAAATATGCGTATGAGCTGTCATTTTTCCCGCGCGAGTGCCCAGTATCACCTCCTTTCGCATACAAATCGGGGGCCATCTTTATTCCAAACAGGCGCGTTTCAAATGTCGACCGATTTATTTTCACCCGTTTTCAAGGGAATTTCACTTTCTGCTCAGTTTACTCGAAACAATCTATTTTCTTGAACGAAATCGAAAATAATGGGCGTTACGGTATCTTCGTGTTTCGCGCCAGACATTTGACACTTCCGTTCACAAATTGGTTCCCCAAATCGGAAAGTTGGACTAAGAATATTTGTTAATTTCTTCACAATTTTACTTTGACATTAAAGCCTACTTTCTTCTTTTTATTGTAATACCTAAAGTCTTAATTATTGCGTGTCAGGATAAATGACAACTTAATGCTTAAGCAACGCAACATAATATGTTTATTCAAGATAATACATTCGATAAGGGACTTAAGCACTGATTATATAACTTTAAGGGAAAGTGCACTCGGCCGCGCAAGCTTGAAAGGTGCAGTAATTCTGTGTACTTTATGGTTGTCCTTAGATTGCAAAATTATACAGAAACTTGCTTATGACCGCGGCTTTGGCCACGTGAATTATGTATCTTTGGATCACGTCATTTTAGAGAGACTAAGATGATTATAAATGCAAGCCATAGACTTTCTAATCTGAAATGGTAGGACTTCTATAGGCGGTATAGTACCTACAGAATCTTGCTCTAATGACTAATCTATACTTCTATACTAATATTATAAAGCTGAAGAGTTTGTTTGTTTGTTTGAACTCGCTAATCTCAGAAACTACTGGTCTGATTTGAAAAATTCTTTCGGTGTAGCCTGTTTATCGAGGAAGGTCATATATTATAATCACTCTAAGACCAACAGGAGCGAAGCCACGCGGGTGAAACCGCACGGCACAGCTAGTATTTCATAGAGATGAAACACACTCGTTTGGTAGTACGCCCCATATTACTTAAGGTCGTGTTGCCATCCTGAAAAATGATTGCGGATTATCCAGATAAGAGGAATGATACGGAGAGTGGCAAGGAATATGAGCATGGGAACCCTTCAATCATCGTAAGAAATGCGACAATTTGCGGCAAATATGCTGCCATTAATTATCCGAGTTGTGAACTAGGAAGAAGTTGCCACTAGATCGAATATTATGTATGTTAATATTGGTGAAGTTTATCGGTTTTAATTCCATGACTAAAATTAAGGTAGTACTAATGAGGATCGCTACGTATAAGGATAACTTTTGGTTTATGTATAGTTTTAGTGATATTTTCTATACACCTCAGTTGGCGTTTTAAGTCTTAGGTACTTTATCCGTGTCTTTTTTTTCTAAAACATAGTAGCAATATAAAAATCAGCATGTATGGAGGAACAAGGTTCACGCCGGAAAGAGTTGCGCATGGGCATGAGTCAGGCCCATTGTGTGAGTTCATTGCTTTTTAATGTGTAAAGCCGTTTATCAGTATATCAGAAACGCATAGTACGCGTTCAAATTATAACTAATTTTTAAACACGTTCATTATTCGCTTTTACGTAACTTTGAAGACATGTCGAAAGCGATAACGTGGATCGTCATTTCATTTTATAATTCACGTTGTCTGTTGTTTTATTTAAAGTTTCATGTGGTTTATGAATTCGTCTCTGCTGTTCCTATCTTATGTAAATTGAAAACTTTGCATAATGCAAATTGCATCTAAATGAAATGTGTGTTTATTTTTTACATCTTTTTTATTAAGTACTTAACTAATATTGAATAAGATACTTGAAATTGATTCTTCATATAAGTATGTATTACAAAAACTAGGTACATACCTCGTATCTAATAAGAAATAGTTATTTAAAAATATTTTAACTTCGGCAACAGGTGCTGCAGATTTAAAATAATAAATAATAATCTGCTGTATGGTAATTTATTATTTGATAAATATATCTCGTAATATTCTTTTGCCGACACTCTCAAAAGAGATGTATCTATTTGTATGGTTATAATATTTGCACATTATAGATAGCTGTCGATAAACAACAATAAAGTAACTACCTACTAATAAAAGTTTATAAAAGCTTGAAAGCATTAATTTGAAACTTTATAATAAGCTACTCGGAAATTCTTTTTATAAACTAGGAACTCGGACTCGAGTCTAAGCTAAATTGCTTTGAAATATATAATTGGAAAAATTTAATAGTTTTCTTCATTTCTCTCTCCTATGTCATTATTTCAGTTCCTCAAGTGTCATAAGCAAATACGAGGTTGTTCAAACGATATATTTTCAAAATTTTCAAGCATGTTGATACATAATCCATGAACTTATACATGTATAATATTATTGTATAGCATGTCAGCTGCACTTGTACATTGTAACATAAAACCGTGATTTAGAAATCGCCAACAGACCGCACACCACAGCACTGCACAATTATTGAAAAAGAAAAAAAAACACAACTGTCAAACACACCACAGATAATCAATGTTGCACGGATACCGCCAAAATTTGAACCGAATTCGTTTTTTAAACTGGTTATTCTAATTTAGAATTTGCGTGGAACTCGAGCGCGCGTGCGCTCCTCGCACGGCGGCCATTACACTGAACACTGGCCGTAAAATGCAAAAGCTAGCTGCGCCGGCGCAGTATTTACATAATCATTATTGTGCTTGGTCCTGTCGTCCTGTGCGTGTCGCGTAGTGATGTGCGAATCACGTTTGGGTGTCGGTGAACTTTTAGCGCAGATTTATAGATTTGTGTTACAGTAATATGAATTGCGAATGCGCCAATAACAAATACGGTTTTTATTCATGCAAACGTTATTATTTCGGTTAGTAATTAATAAATTTATATACATAACACAATGGTGTTACGATTTTTATTACATAATGTTTGTTTATTAATTGAAAACTATGTAATTAAGTACTTATGTACCTGTGGGGATACCTACTTGCTAATCTTACTTGACATAGTCTAATAAGTATTTATATGAAAATAATATAATATTCCAATATAATATTCCTTATCATTTGTAAATACTTCATCTTTGTGAATTATATTATGAATCACTAACTTTAATTCTCATAACATTGTAGAAGCTTAAATCGATATCGACAATGCTCTCAACATCACTATTTAAGAGCCGCTAAAGACAGAAGCAGTGATTCCGCGAGACACAAATAAACTAGCGGCGATGTTTTTTTAATAAGATCGCATTCGTACCGACTGCGGAAAGGTGAGTAATGTTCACCATTTCACACTTTATGAATTTAAAAATGTATGAATATGCGACGAGAGTATTTACCATTGTTATTAGCAGAATTTGTAAGTAGGTTTTTTTGGTTGAACGCGCTTATCTTAGGGAGAGTACGTATTGAAAAATATTTTTTGTGGGAAAGTTAATTTTTCGAGAAAGGCAATAGAAAAAAAAATGAATTGTAATGATGCAGAGGAAGTTGCATGGTTTAGGCACAGTATTACAATATTAGGTATGATACTATGAAAATAATCTTATTCGGATAAAAATAACCTTTATACATATTCAGTTTGGAATTTATTTGTATTTTTCTATATAAATTTAATATGAAACTCGGCATACAATGATACAATATATCGGAAAAATGCAATAGAATGTATTTCATTTCGAAACAAATCGACGATGAAGTATCAATACCTCCTAACTAACATTTTAGCGATTTTCGTTTTATAGCATTTTCGTACTTAAAATAGAGTAATACATAGGCCCATAAAGGTCATTTCTCTGTAAACAGTCAATTTGAGCAAATATTAAAGTGTAGCAATACCTTATAACAAAAGTTGCGTCATTTTTGCTGGCAATATATTCTAACTACACCCTGAAGCGTCCGCTCTATGTTTTTAAGCACACTTTCCTTGGGCTCATTTACAGTTTATTCCTGGGTTAAGAGTTTGGCATGCTTTCAAACCAAGAAGAAAGTATTCTAACACGTGCTTCTCCATCAAACTCAACAAACCATCGAAAAATTGCCATTCTTGATGAGTTTCTTGATGCTTTTCCAAAACTACCATCGCATTATGCGCGTAAAGATACCAACAAATTGTTCGTAGAGTCAATTAAATTACTAAGCATTGTACATGTTACTGGTTTGACGAAACAGCTGCTGACCTGACGTCTAGCACTTTTGTTTCGTTTGTAATTAGTTACCTGGAAAAGCATTGTGTTAGCCAACAGATGCCTATTATTATATTTTCTGACGGATGCACTTACCAAAATCGCAACGCAGTTATGTCGAACACACTATTATATTTTAGTAAAAAGTATAATATTACTATAACTCAAAAGTTTTTAGAACCCAGTCACACGCAAATGGAATGCGATTCAGTTCATAGCACCATTGAACGCCAACTTATAATAATATACGGGCATTTCTCCTCAACTCGAGGTCAAGCGCCTATTTTGCGTGAGAGAGGGAGGTGGGGGAAACCAGCTAAAGCTGAAACCACCCGAGCACATGAAGTCAAGCAGCTTGTGAGGGCTGCCGAAGGCATCAGGGAGGGACCCGGGAGACCCCAGGTGTCTTGCCCTGTACTCCGCAACCCCCGTACATTCCATCATGACGTGGGCTGCCGTTTCCTCAGTCGCCATGCATGCTCTGCATAGCGGACTGTCTGTGATCCCTAAATTAAAGAGATGTTTGTTGAAGGGGCCGTACCCTGTGAGGGTCCATGTTATTACACGTAGTTGCACTCTGCGTAGGTTGAGCATCGGACGTGCAAGTCTAGAGTCAATGTTTGGTAGGGCTTCTCTGGCATGCTTGCAGTCAGATCTGCTTGAACATTCTGCTTTTTGTGCAGTGCTAGTGAGCTGGGTAATCATCAGCCGGATCCAGCTTGCAGGTAGCGGTATAATTGGAAAAGGTCCCATGACCGGTGTTTCAGATGCCCTTCTGGCTAATATGTCAGCAGCATCGTTTCCTCATGAGTTACTGTGTCCTTTTATTCATTGTAGTACTAGGGACTTTCCCAGATCACAAACCCTAGTTAGGGCTAGGTGACACTAGAATTAACCCTGAAGTGATTTCATGGCTTTTGATTGCCATGAGTGCTGCTTTGCTATCCTATACTTTGCATATGATAGGATCCGAATCGAAAAGTTTTTAAATTCCTTTTGATTATGGCTAAAGCTGCAAGTAGAAGTTCTAGGCATTCAGCCTGAAATACTGTATTACGGGGTCCCAAGGGGTGCGAGATGTTAATGTTTAGGTCCTCAGAGAAGCACCCGTGCCATATTCAGTCTTGGACCCGTCCGTGAAGACGAGTAAATCTTCGACGATGTTGTGCTCTGACGTGTGTTCACGTAGTATCTTATATTTCTTGACTTGAACGCCAACTTAAGAACAAAGAAATTTACGTTCCAAGTGATTATGCCACTATAACCAAAGCAGCAAGAAAATCTCGTCCATATGAAGTTGAACAAATTGAAATAATGTTTTATATTAAAACCACTATCTTCGAGCATAATCACGTGTAGTGACAGGATTTTAAATCAACATTTTACTATTATTGATACAAAAACCTAATATTAAATAAAAAAATGTTGTAATCTTTAGAACAATTTCTTCTAAGTATATTGGCAATAACTTGTATCTAAAAAATACGGCTTCCTGTTTAAATACAATTACAAGCAATATCTAATATCTGCATGTTTTTTTAAAAAGCTGTGAAGTTACATTTTATAAATGATTCCATGATATCTAATATCCTTTGATAATGAACGTAAGCTAAAATAATAATTAAAAACGGTAACGAAAAAGAAATAAAACGTTTTTTTTATCTACTGAAAAATGTAGTTTTTGTAGTTAGCATATATTGACACTTCATCGTCGAAATTGTGCTCAACGCGAGATTTTCATTCCAATTCTTTGAACTGTCAATTTGACGTTACCCGCATATCGATGTTATATGTTTCCAGTTTCTAGTTTAAATCATTTATTTTGCTAGTACATATTTTTATATTGAAAAACAAGTACCTATATAAATAAAAAAAATGCTCTATTACAACATTTTTTTAGAGAATCTATAAATTATCACTTTTTGAACATCGTTTTATACCTACCTATCGGATCTCTTTTATTTTACGAAAAATTGCAAAAAATTATTCAAATCTGTTAAATAGTTCAGGCAAAAAATTTTGAAATGCAGTTCTATCGAGTAACAATACAGACTATAAAACACTTTAATAATGAGTAGAATATTCTAAAATAAATTTCAACTGTCGCCAGATAACTGAATCTTGCAATTAGCAATTTTAACACCTTTGTCAGCGCTTCCTTAAGTGCTGCGAGGTTCCCAACTTAGATAAGATTTCATAATTGTACAATGTAGGTAGGTTTTGAATTTCAAACAGTTAATTTTATAATCAGAAGTTATTATGGCGAACAAAACTGAGCATTAGATGATTTTAAATTTTCACCAAAGTGATTGATGATGTGTGACGATATCTAGTTGTTATTCAGTTATTTAATCAAAATAATAGCGAATTATTACATATAGCTTATTATTTTTATTATAACTATAATATATTCAATTTAAAAATATATTTTATATAATATTTACACGCCAATCAGTTCTCAACTGGTGCTACTTCAATTATTTATTAGCCCAAATTATAGGTAGCATACAATTTATCATATTCTTACCTCCATAATACCAAGGCTATAATTAATGATAGTTCATAATCGCATTATTAGGAACTAAGCCTCAAGCCGATTGAGAGGGTTGAGGGAAAAATTAAATAAAGTCCTCAGTAACGAACCGGAGCTAGTTCGCTATTTAATTATGGATTTATGAACATCGTGGAAAATTCAAACTCAGCGTTCGGGTGCGGACGGTGATAGGCAGAAGCGAGAGCGGGAGAGATTTGCTAGTTTTTGTTAGGAAACTTTGTTATATAGTTAATCTGTTAGGTTAAAATCAGACTCCGTTACAGTATGAAATAGGTCAGCAGAAAGGCTAGACTGAATTGAACGTAATATCTGTATCTAATAACTTGAATGTAATATCTGTGCCTCCAGTGAATAAGGGAATAACTCAAAAACAGCACTTTTCAGGAGAGACAAAAAACTATATATCAATATTAAATCTTTATTAATTCAAAATTTTAAGCTTGTATGTGTAAGATATGATGTAAGACTATATTTTTACATATGAACACATATTGTAACAACCCCCTAAATATACTTTTTTCGTGTTTTTTTGTAGTTGTGGCCTTATGAACGAGTACTTCATGGAATAACTCAATGTATTCACATAATTTTTTTTTTACTCTTTGCAATATAACGACTTATGCCCTTATGCACTATGTTCATAATCGCACAACACGACTTATATTATTGCCAGTTTTGGTTTTATAGAAATGATGTGACTTATTATGCTTGAAATTTGTGTACTTTATGACTCAATTGAGGACTCAATTGAGGAAAAACTATGCACGTAGCTTGAAAAACGAATGAAATCAACGGGTTTTTTTATCGTTATTAGATAATAAAAACAAAACATTTAGGTATTTATGCATTTAACCCTAGAAGTCCAATCTACGTAAATTTGACGTATGAACTCTTCTATATTTACCATCGAATCGCTGCAAAATCCAGAACCAACTTATTAGCCGTCGAGACCTAGCAGTACATAGTTGGCTCATCCAGGTAAATTCCGCCATTTGGTTGTAAAGAGGATGTTGTGCGTCATTTTGACGTATAATTGGGCTTTTCGTAACATTTAAGATTGTTTCAAATTTTTTATTTTGTGATTTATTTGAATAATTTTTATTCCAAGTCACGTTTCACATGATATCTATAGTATTATACTATAGATTGAGTACCTATAAAATGGGATCCAGACAACTTTTATACTAGAACGAAAAACCTTCAATTTTATGACGATGACGATTATTGTCCTCCGCTGCATTTGGACTTCAAGCAAGGGGATTGGGTGGCTGAAGATGTTGTCCGGAGTAAAACCGAATATGTTATGGGGTTTTGTTACCCATGTATAATGTAAGTCGTAGATTGTAAAATAAACGTTTAATCGATCTTTCAATAATACAGTACTATGTTGTTAATGCTATACAATGTTTCACCAGTCACCACAATGAGTCTAGTCTGTACAGGTTAGCAGGAGACAATCATTGAGTATTGGTA
Organism: Colias eurytheme; assembly: GCF_061535395.1. Lineage (NCBI taxonomy): Eukaryota > Metazoa > Arthropoda > Insecta > Lepidoptera > Pieridae > Colias > Colias eurytheme. Next base: position 469,632 of record NC_142999.1, on the reverse strand, counting down.
TTAAATACGTATCAACTGCGTATTGCGTTTTGCGTATTAACTATTGTCCTATACAGGGTGTACCAAAAAGTAGTGATGAACGGAAACTGAGAGGTAGAGGACCTAGAGGGCTATCCGAATCACCCCCATGTATGTTATGCGATTTTTTGTATTTTCGGAGTTATGACGTTTTTTTCAATTTTTCACCTATCGCCGAGTACGATGATATTTTCACTCATGCTGACGTCAATGATTGCGGAAGATGCTTGATTTTTTTTTGTGTGCTAAGCTGAAAGATAGGCCAATTCAGTATGGTAACATTTACTATCGTTAGATCTTTGAATGGAATAAAAAAAAGAATTAAATGGCAAGAAAGATAAAATTACCCAGTATGTTCACCACTTCAAGGGCCCGTAAAAAATAAAATCACCTAAAAAAAGTTTTCCGTTTGACTTTTAAAAACTTGCTCTATCTATCAGATAGCTACCCTGAAAATTTCATTTTATTATTCAGAAGGCTTCAATCGAAAAATTTAAATCTAAATGTGGTAAGTGCAAAAATTGAATTAACATGATGATCATTAAAACCAATAAATAGGTGTTTAATTACCAGAAATTTTTAAAATAACCCCGCTGTTGCTCAATGCAAGTGCGACATCACCGTAAAAAGTTGCCTTTTAAATGTCTGAATGCCCTTTTATCATTTTTAATGGTTTCTTCTGCTACTATGAATTTCCGGGTTATTTCGTCCAAATTGTGGCAGTCTCTCGTCTTTGTAGTATCCCCACGGAAAAAAATCAATAGGGTTTATGTCCGGGGACCGTGCAGGCCAGGCTAAAGGGCAAAGATACCCTGAAACATGGATTGGTCGTTGCAGCCTGCGCATGCGCCGGTGACGCCTGCCTTAAAGCCTGGCCTCCACGGTCCCTCGACCTAAACCCCCTTGATTTGTTTCAATGGGAATACTAAAAAGACCTCGGCTACTTGAGAGAATCATCTCGGCTACTTCAATTATCGTTCGTTTGACCGCCTCCTTGGTACAGTGGTTGACGCGTGAGCGTAGAACCGAGGGGTCCTGGGTTCGATTCCCGGTGGAGACGAAGAAAAAAAAAAAATGTCTCGGTCTGGCAGGACACAGAAGGCTGATCACCTACTTGTCCCTAAAGAAAATCGATCAGTGAAACAGATGTATGAATAATGCATCTGCCCCTTACCCCACTAGGGGACACGGGACTTCACTTACTTTACTTAATTATCGTTCTGTATTTATATAAACAAAGAGTATCATATCATTAAATGCACTTAATGTGTTAACTGTATTTTTAATATCTATTGCAAAAAATAGTTCATTTCCATAGAAATATATTAGTATCCCAAGTTAACTGATAAATACCTTTTTTAAAAAATATAAAGATTTGTTGTTGGAGATTTATTGAAAAAACGATTTAAAAATAATAAGGAATAGAGTGTGTTGTTTCCGTGCAGTATTCAATTAATAGACCAATAGCAACACGGCATTAATGCCAAACTGTCTCATGTCGTCACTTGAACCAATGACACTAAAAGAGTTGTTCCTTTATGCTCATGTTAGAAAAATGACACAAATGCGTTTATACTAAAATAGTGTTAGGACTGATGGAACAAAATGAATTAAGTCTTTATTCAAAAAGTATAACTAAACATACGTCTTTGTGTTCGTGGGTACTTTTGACTCGAGACGAATAGTTCCTTTGCGATTGCCTAAAATGATGGATAAGGTAACTTATACCGTTAATCACACCCTACTTATACCGTTTGGGTCATTCGAAAAAATGGGTTAGGACGCAGCTAGAGATATGACCTTTTGATATGTTGTGTATTTTGACGAGCTGAATCCAATGGTGCAATAAAAACCAAAGGGAATAACTCGTCTTACTCCCTTATTCACTGGAGGCACAGATATATCTCTTTGTATAAAACAGGTTACCATTTTCATTGGGCGACATTTTAGTTCTCACTTCCATAAAAGCGACAAGGCAATATTTATTTACGTTTATACTAGGGATGTAACGATACATGATTTTGCCGATACGATACCGATACCGATATTTGTAGTAATGTATCGGCGATACCGATACCGATACCGATATCGATGGCTTGGTAGAAAAATAAATAGTGAATTATGCATAAAGTTACCAACATTTAACAGAGACAACTGTTAATCGTATTCTTTTAAATAAAAATGCCAAATCAAAAAACAACAAAACCATTAATTATTTTAGTATTATTATTTTACGAAGTCAGTTAAACTTTAAGTAATACACATACAATCAGTACCTAATAAAAGTTTACTATTAATTGGTAGAGTTTTTTCAGAAAACAAAGTGCGCACGCGCGGGCGGCCTCCCGCATCGTTCATTGGGCGCGGATTTTTGAATTATTTGATATCAAAAAAATTGGTTGTTTGTAAAGTAGGTTTACGATCGAGATGTTTACGTGATAACATAATGCAGTGGCAGCGCTCGAGATGAAACGGGAGATCGGTCCGTCTCTCTCTCGTTATACCTGCGATCGCGCTCGTGAGGTTTTGGTGTGACACAAGTTTATGAACATGTCACCCGACTAAAACGATTTTAAAAACGTTATCACGTTAAAATTAAAAAAATTCAAAATTATTTCTTTCTTTCCTTTACATAAACAAATTTGTGATTGGAACACTCCTAGTAAGCAAATAAAATGCTTGTGTCAGGAGGTTCCGCTCTTCCTTAACACTATTACAGAAAAAGAAATAAAACAATATGAATGAATACAATGCAAAAACATAAAAGAAAAGAAAGAATTTAATAAAAAAATATCGGTATCGGTTGATTTATTATCGGCGATACCGATATATCGGCTTGCCGATATATCGGCCGATATATCGGTATCGGTATCGGTATCGTTACATCCCTAGTTTATACACATCTGCAAAGTTTATCCGCACTAATTTTTTATTATTTTTATTCAAATTATTAAAGTAACAAATACTTCAAAGTGCATTACCGCAAATGCCAATACTCATCAAATAACACAAAATAGTTTGTCATTTTCCGCGATCGCGTATATCCATGGTCTGACCACATAGCAAGCCCTCTTCTCGCAGTTTCTGGTTAATTAAGACAGTGTTTCAAGTGCCACTTACTGTGAGCTAAATAAATAATGGATGTTCTGACGTTGTATTTGGACATATTTAATGTAATCGGATCCAGGGAGCATAACTAGTAAATAAGCTTGTGGAAATAGGAGAGGAAAAAGCCAATAGTTGTCTTTCATGTTGATAAGTATCATAAGTTGTATGGTACATCATCATCGATTGATTATGTCTATCATCAATTTATTAAATTTGACACTTCAAACTGTTCTCACTTTTAGACTTGGCTGCTTAGCTCGGTATATTGAGCATGTTTCAAAACATATATTACTGGGATATTTCTGTCCGATGACAATATTACTTCAACGATTGGGGTAGCAACAAAAAATTTCAATATTTTTTACACACCTGTCTAGCACGTCTAGTCTAAAATCCTTGACTAAGGATCGGAGACAGCAATGTCTTCCTGAATACCACGTAAAGTCTAGGGTTGCCAGTTATCATTTAAATAGGGTACTTGGTACCCTGTAAATCTCAATATACTAACAATTACATGGATCACAGTGTATTTGAACAATGAAATAGTTTCTGCATTGTCCCCTGTGGGCACAGACCGTTTAAATACAATTTATTAACCCATAAACACAACGGAAAGTGCTACGGTTCATTGGATGGCTTTAATTGCTGTATTCATAGTTGCACAATGCGGTGTACACTCGGTTTTATATTCTAAGCCGAGAGCAAAACAATATCACTTCAAAATGAATTAACAATTGCTAATATCAGACAGATGGGTGGCATAGGCTACTAGAAGACACTAGACATATGATATTGACTGAAATCCCAATTTGAGAGTAAAGCTGCATATCTCCATGACCACTTCTTATTTTCCAACAAATACGTCACTCTTCATGCGAACCAAAGATACCATAAATTCCTTCCAAACACGTGAAATACACCACAAACTACATGCACTACTAAAACAGAATTAAAAAAAGTACTAAAACGCGAAACTGGCAATAATCGTAAAATTGTTATCGCCGCCATCTATCGGCTGTACGTCGGAACCACGATTCAATTAGCAGTAACATTAGACGGTTTGCATTTTGCAGTAATGGCCGAGTGCAGGGGATTTTATGAATAAATTAAACTAGATGCTCGGAAAAGCTTAATTTTTTAATTAAATTTCAGTAAAGAATAAAGCGCTGCATTTCTTTTCGCATAAGAGAATAGGTATAGATAATATTGTTATTTGTTAGCCGCTTTATACTTAATTATCACTGATTGCCAAATTTTAATAATTACCCTACATAACGTTTAGACTTTAGAATATTTTCTCTATCAGAGAACACTGGCTTACGACCTAATCTACACTATATTTTTATCCATCCCGTAAGTACAAGCTTTTAATAAAAAATAAATACTGAGATTTTTTTTTAGATTATAAGAAAACAATAGGTACTCTTACCTTTTACGTCCGCAACGAAAAAGTATTTTATAATAACTATCTCCTTGATATTGTCTTACCTGAAACAAAAACATTTGAATTAGTACTAGGTAATAAATAACATAATTAAAACAAACTGGGAAAGTGTCTAGTATTTTCATGAGTCAGCCATTTTATTTCGAAAATGTGTCGGAAAAGCCGTTATAAATAGACTCATATCGCCGAATTTATACTCAGTTTTTATAAAATCACTATTACTTTAAAACTAACATTCACTTCAATATTATTTATTCCTACTATCTATATATTTAGCTACTTCTAATTTAAGCTTCACAATTTAGCGTGTACCCGGCGCCGACGTTCCTCTTAGCAAATATGTGAAATATTTGCGGTTATTAATAATTCCTGTAATGTATATAAATAACGCAGCAAGGGTTATAAATTAAAATATGGATTACATTGTAATACCTATACCTACATAAGTCTACATCGAAGTTGCCTAAGCAAAATTGGCTGAAACATTGACTGAAATATGTTCTGAAATGTGTTTATTATAGACTTGGGCTTTGGAATTAAATATGGTGTCCTTTTTTTAGTAGAAGGTGAACTGTGTTGTTAAATAGTACTATAATTACCTAGTAAGAAGTAGAAGATGAATACTAATTTTCATATTTTAAAGAAAATATTTATTAATACGCACACACACATAACTTTCAGGAGTAGTTGACAAATGATAGCTTCCAATTAGGGACTAATAAATATTAATTAACCGCGAGTAAATAACCGCTGTGTGTTCAATCAATATGTGTTTATCACTATAATGGATTGCATCGAATTAAATGTCCGACATAATTAATTTAAGCCTACAAATTCTATAGAAAAAAAGTTACGTACATCTCGTAAAAATAAAAGTTCTATAGAGTTCAGATTTTAACGGATTTATAGCATGATTTAATGACACGTAGTTTTAACTTTTATAAATGATAAGTAAAATACCTACATACATAATTTCTAATAATAATGTCATAAAACATATTTTTCTATAACTAGAGCATTATCAGAAAAAGCACAATAATCATTTTTAATGCACACCAATACTTGAAAAAGTATCAACTAAATAATTCCAGTTTTAATGCCTAATGTAGTGTTGGTTTGCATAAAATAAGTACATGACAGGGTAATTCGCATAGTTGTAGCCACTACTGACCACAGGCCTACGCGGCTTATATTCGATAGGGTTGTCACGCTCACAAAATATAAAATAATTTTAAAATTTAATTTTCCACTATTTGATTAGGCAGTTAATTGACAATAATATGTTCCACAACATTTCATTATTTGTTACATCCATATGCAGTCATGAGAAGAGAGAGAGAGAATATTTGAGTCTTTGGCTTTCAATTTAATAAGAAGATAATTTCATAAAACAAAAAAATATAATACACGGATCATGTTAAATTGTTTCCATTAAATGAATGTATTGTCTCATATAAAACAAAATTAAGGGTTCAGACTTCAGTTATTACTTATTAATACCACTATTGATATTATAATATTTTGATTGAAAGAATCATCGTACATTTCCCAATAATGCAGCCTATTTAAAATTCATTTTGCGAACACTAATTAATCAGTCAATCCGATTACCGCATTTGCAATGTAATGAAATGTCGTTTGGACAGCCCTAGTTGCAAATAAACCGGGATGGTAATGTTACCTGATTTTATATTAATTTTACATTACTAGGGCTTCGCTATCACATTCTGGTATCGCTTTGTTTTTAATTATCTCTGCTTTTGATATAAGTAATATGTTATAACCAGTATCATATTTTGAACATGATTCTAGTGTATTTGAATAAAACATGAAATTTTTTTAAAAATTATTTGTTCTGAAAAAATTATGAAAAAAGAGTGTGTGCCGAGCACACGTGTCAGAAGTGAAACTTCTTTAGCAAGATTCAAAGATATCAAAATCATCGCCTTACTCCCTGACGCGACGGTATTGCCATGACGCGACCTTGAAATTTTACTCTCCACACAAAAGTTTCGCGCACAAAGAAGTTTCACTTCAATAACAACATACCTAAGAATTTAATTATTTAAAGAAACATAAAAAAGATTACAATTTTCAACCAATTCCTACTTTATATTAGTGTTACGGACACACAGAGCTAACTCCCAAAAACCTACAGCCCAGTGTGTCCTTACCGTTCATTATCTCAACACTCCGCCAGTCATCGACCCCGCAAAACTGCCGACACAGCATCGCTTAATATATTCACTTGCACGCTCCCATCAAACTGTGTTTGTTTTCAAAATCACTACAGGTTGAGGGTATATTAACATTTTTGGGTTTAGTGCATTAACGTGCGCTGTTTATGAAAATTATAGGTAATTAGAGTATTCTAGATCAGATAATTAATTAGAACAATCAATATTGTGACATAATACGTGTTATCATTTCAACAAAATTAGCACCTATTTTTAACTACTTTTCAATTAGATTACGTAGTTTTAGCGTGATGTGCAGTCATGATAAAGACAGACGGATAAATAAACATTGTACGAAAACCAGCATAAAATATATCGTTTGAAGAATTTCCTATGAAAGTTCAAATCTTCAATGTAGGTACAGGATTTGTATCAAAATTATATTTTCCGAAGAAATCTCTAACAAACACACAATAATAATGAGGACCACAGCTAGCCAACGAGCAAGATCGGCTATTTGACCTTTTTTTTTTTAAATAAAAATAAATACTTGAATTAATTCAGGATTAATTATATTTTCTTTCAGTCAAAGGATAAATTAAAACATGTGTCATAAAGTATGCTGGTCAAAAGTCTGAACCGATCTGTTTCAAGCAGCTGCTCGTTAGCATTGAAAGTTGAAACGGTTACGTTTTATCGATATTCCGTACTATTTTATCGATATTTTATTATTTATCGATATTTATTATTTTGCGAGGAGTTAAAATTTTTAATAGCTGGCGTATCTGAGTTGTGTTGTGCATGCGGTGATTTGTTGTATGATTAATAATATTTTAGGTTTTGATAGTAAGGCATTTTAGAATACCATATTTAATAATAAAAATAATAGGATTTTAAATGTGTGTTTTTCATCGAAATTTACAAAAAATGTTTTCATTAATGATCTATTTTGTTTTTGAAGTGAAACTTCTTTATCGGGGTTGGAAAAGTCTTTTTCTTATCCCTACCACGCGTGCTTCGACGTATTTCTGTAAAGTTGCATATTGTAAAATATTTTTTGAAAAATAAGGTCATAAAGAAGTTTCACTTCTTACGTGTGTACACTAGTACACGCACACATTTTTATTCTATTTTAATATTTTTAAGGATATTATATCAGATGAGCGGAAAGTTTTAAAAATAAAATTAAATGACAATACATAGGTAATATTTATAGTTAGTTAATTCTATCATCACACAAACTTCACAAATATTTAATTTCTTAGTAGATATGTTTTGTTATGCTTCATGTCATATTGATGTTATAAAATATATCGACAAGCGAACATCACTAGTACTTATCGCAAGTGCTCGCGTAACGATGTCGATAACGAAGTCGCGGCATTGTTGTCGACAAACGAATCGATTCGTAACTGATTCTGATTATTTTATTTTTAATCGTTTTTAAATATATTTCTTTGATACTGTTTAATTATGGTATAAATAATAAATATATTACAATAATAACTTCTATAAGTAGTAATTTCTTTATTAATATTAAGAATACTATCGATGTACAAGAGCACTGAGCAATAATAATATCACACGAATTGAATCGGAAATTGCTTCAAAGATTTAGATGCAATTTATCGTACAGATATAGGCTAGCTATTCAGTTTACCGTTTACGTGTACGATAAGTCAAAATTATTAATTAAAATTGTTTTTTATTTAATAAAAATGTCAACCTGCATTTGAGATATGTCACCACTTCCCTAAAATCTTCCATTTTCAACATATTATTTTTCCAACTACCCACATACAAAGTGGCGGGTAGTTTATCCTTGCCTCAAAGTTCGCAAACTAAGGTTCATAATTAACATAGTTAGGAGCTACTCACCACAGCCTGGAATGTTATAATGGTTATATTGATTGGCTTAATCGTTCGGAATTCGTATGGGCTTAATTTGAGGCTCAGTTTAATATTAATTTTGATATTTTCACTGTGAAAATTATGGATAGGATTCTTGGGCTTTGGATTATGGTTAAAACGATGACAAAATTAATCGTCGAGTTAATTTTGAGATAATAATATTACTTTCCTGTTAGCTTAATTTTATCGAGCTCTCAATCCTGATTCTAATATAAGTTTGAAAACTCATCATCTACGAAAAAACTATGAAACAGATATGAAATGTTTGACCAGATATCATGTTTTATATTAGGTATTATTATTCGGTCAATCAAGGGCTACATCACCAATGTAATATCAAACCTTGAAGAAAAATAAAAGTGAAAATTGTGATGAATTGATAGGGATGCCACATAACTTGAACACGCGAGCAAAGAAACCTTGGAAAGCTAGTAAATACAGCTTCAAGTGAAACTACATTCTGCAGAACCGTAACTCCTCATAAATATATATACAGAAAATTGTTCCACCAATTATACAGTACACCGCAACATATAAATATTACACACGATACACGTCATTATTCCAACACAATAAGGACCATAATCCAATCATGATAATAATTGGAGTATTTGCATGAGCTTTGTCAACTGTGCAGTTGAGCTTTGAATACATTTGTACGGAACCGTAATTGGTTTATTGGATGGCGTGTTTTAGGGTTCCGGTGATAGAATTTTGTGAGGTTTATAGATTTACATGAACTTTTGCTTATAAAAAGTACTACGAAGTACCTATTTTTTTGAAGCGTGAGACGTACTCAAACCTAGGTTCATTATTTGGTACATTCTAGGGAAGCGCGCTCCATCTTAGGCCACATCTCAGCTTACCATCAGGCAACATTGTGGTCTGTGGACAAGCGCTCCCCTATTGTACAATAAAAAAAAACCTATTCCACAACATTACAACATAAAAAATTGTAAAGTAGGTAAACATAATATTAGTGATATGCTTATGGGAACATAGCGATGCCTCCTAAGTATAATGAGTCAACTGACATTTTAGTAATTTTACAGGAGAGTGATTTGAAGGCAAATCGTTTATATTTTAATGAAATCAAATTAATTCGAAACAAAGTAAATGTTTTTTTAATAAAAATTGTAAGCCCTTCCTTTGGTATAAAATGATTTTGCTGATTTTTGTTTTTAAATGGCTTTTTTTGTAGATGGCTGGGTATACGCCGGCGGGACTCAATAGTGAAATGGTTTAACTACCAGTTATATTTATGTACGTTGTTCATCAAAATCTATCGTTAACACCAAAATCACATGAAATAATGATTGTCATTTTATTAATTTAATTTTACTTTTGTTTGTTTTCGTGTTTGTTTATCCCAATAAATAATAAAATGCTGAAATTATGTCACTTGACTCATTATACTAGGAAAGTAATTAGCAAAGTTAACATTTGAAACCTCAACGTATACTGGACCAATGTAATTTACTGAGGTTTATTTTTAGGAATCTTTTTTTGTAATACATTTCGATGTGTGGGATTAATAAAAGCTAGGAAGAAGAACATGAATAAGAAACCAATAACAACTCATTTTGAAGAATCACAATGTATTTTTAGCCATAATTAAGTAGGAATATCTTTTAACATAATAGCTTTACTAAACGCTACAACGTGAACAAATCGCTATTAAAAAATATCAATTGGTAACTTACGTTTAACAATAATGAAAATTATAGAAATTAATAACGTAGTAATCCAGACATTTCTAGTGCTTAACAAATTAAAAATCAGTCGTTAGATCCATTAGAATTAACAATGTTCCATCATCAAAGAGAAATAAATTAATAACGTAACAGTCTAAGGCATTTCTAATACTCAAAAATATCAATTTTAACAAATTATAGTCATATATTATCTATAATCATAAGTCAGAATCGCTGTCGTTAGCTGCATTAGAGTTCGTTGAAATCAAATTATTATAAAATAAATGATACTCTTTAGGAATTACCAGTGTCTTACAAAGATCCATCAAATCTTTGTGCTTATTTTGGTCAACAGGAATGGGTATCTGATAAGCTAAAGAAATATTATTATCTACGTCAATATTTAACTCTTTTCTATTTCGTGTAGCTTTTGATATCTTTACACAATCTATCTACTTGTAACAACATCTTGGTATCTCGTTTTACAAAACAGCCTATATGGATAATCCGCTTAAACTAGTTCTTCTGTTACTTTATTCCAAGGCATTTTTGATCCATCATTGGTAGTTGTCCAGTTGTTTATAAGTTATAGCTTTGATTTAAAGTGAGTGAGACACTTTAGTAACTTTGTATGGCTTTTCATCGGATTTGGCCAAACTAAAAGCTGTAGCTGTCTTTCATCTGTCTTTCAATTATAGCGTGCATACTGTCGCCTTCATTTGGACCCACTAATAGAAAGCTATGACTAATATATAACAAACTTTGAACTAGCTAGTTCAAAGTTTGTTATAGATATATTATACATATTATAATACATTAAGAACATAATTCTGTTTCTATTTTGGCCTCCACAGTTGTCTGACCTGAACCGGTAATCTTTGACACCATTACCCACCGTGTCTTCTATAAACTTGAAAACACAGCTGGAAATTTCATTAGCGCCTCTCTTTGCTGTCTGTTGTCATAAAAAACAATAACCATAATATCATTCATTCATGTCATCAATCATCATAATATCATCGATTCCTGTGTAAATTTTTTAAATTTTCGCGCCCTGTTTGACTGCATTCTGTTAATATTATTAATTTAACATGTTAAAGAACAATTATTATCTAAAATGGCGTACTTACTTGCCGCCATTCATAGTCTACTGAGCCGATATAAACTTGTATATCGATACAAGTTTATTGTGTACCCCCTCACGCCCCGCGTACACTGGTACAATGTCATTTAGATCAGTTTACGATGTACGATTTTAACTGATGTTGAAATTGATTTAGTATACGTGAAATTATCTCGGTAATTATTGTACTTTTTTAATTTTTTTTAACACGAACGTTTAGATCACGATTTATCATGTTCGTTTTTATAAAAATATGAAAATACCTAAATTTGTTAGTTGACTCAGTATACTTAGGAGGCATCGATAGAATATTTTCTTGCGTAACAAAATGCCTTACGTACCAGATTACCAGAAGCCTATAATCTTCTCAATTGGTATTGAACCCAGTACTTCAATTGCGTAACTAATCTCTTAGCATGCACTGCTCATGCCTGTCCCAGTTACATAAATATTGAACTATAATTGAAGCAATTAATCTAGATTCGGACCCATTTATTGATCTGGGTCTAAACCCTAAAAGGTCATGAATACGAAAAGCTAAATGGGACGTAGTTTATGTTTGATTCATTAGAGGGAAATCTTATATGTAGGTATAGGAAATACATAAATAGTAGTGTGTTTATGTATATAAAAAGGTTATACGCGAATTCTTATGACTTTCGCCTGCATTTTGAACAATGTCTATGGGTCCATACACAGAACATATAAAGTGGGTCCATATGAATAGGTACTCTCTGACATACAGAATACAGATGTGCTATATGTTATTGGAAATACAACTAATACATGGGTTTGGAATATCTAGTTACTGATTTTAATGACGTCTGCTACCATTTTATATTGTTAGGTACCTATTTAATATAACAAGAATCATACGGTGGTCAAAATTCCTTAAGACATTAGAGCTTCTTATTCTAACATCACGAAACGTATCATCACTGTACCATACACGAAGGGAATACTTAAAAATTTCTATAAGAAGACGTCCAACATTTTCATTACTTCCAAACTATTTAAAGACCACATACATAATATTGACTTCACTATTCATTAGCCAACTATAATAAGGTTCAAACGCGACAGATAATTACATCTATGACTGAACCATTGAACTAGCTCCATTGAACACGTGGTATTCAGAGCGACGCGCGTGATCCCGAATCTAAGATCAATATTAATCGACAAGCCTTACATAGGGTCATAGAATAGTGGAGTCATAGTGGTTTTCATTTCATTGGATATTCTTACTTGCAGTGACAATAAGAATTAGTATAATTTAACTTATTTCCATTTAAATATTTGCACACCCAGATAGTGGGTAACAACACCTATATTTGTAACTATATTCTTGTGAATAATTAATGTAATTTGAATTTGATGCATCACAGCTTTGCATTTAAGTATAGGCTTAAGGTGAGTATCGACTTCGCGCTCCAAGAGATCGAACATTGGCGCGCGCTCCAGCCGCGTGAAATGGATACCAGTTTGGAACGCGCGCCAAAATGTTCGTTGGAGCGGTCGAACGCGGAGCGGTCCGTTCCGTCGGGTGTCGGTTTTTTACCGCGCATCAAACGTGGCGCGCGCGCCAATGGAGACGTGTTTGTCGTATTTTTTGTGTTTGTTGCGCTCCGAGTAATAATTATGGATAACCAAAGTTGCCGTAAATTAATTCAGCTATATGGTACGAAAGAAGTTTTGTGGAACAGTAAAATTTCTTCGTATCATAATAAATCGCTTAGAGAAGATGCTTGGAGAGAAATCAGTAGTGAAATGGGAGTCCCTGTGCCGGAGTTAAAGAAAAAAATGCTGCTGCTGCTCGTACACGACTAGCTTCCATGATGAACGGTCAAACACTGGAACAGTTGCCACGCGCGCCAGGCGCGCTTAGTTGATATACTTCAATTATTTGGAACGCGCTCCGCGGAACGCACTCTCGGCGCGGTCATTCATGGCGCGCGCGCCAGGAGCGCGAAGTCGATACCCAGCTTTAGAAGTGTTTTGTTTATAATAGTGGCAAAATTCTAAAAATTCACCTAGCCTTCTTTGTAGTCTATACGAATATACCTAACGAATAATAAATGTATTGTTACGACTGTCTTTACTTTTGTAGGTGTAATCTTTTTCATGTTCATCATTTTGCGTAAGAAAAACGAAACAAATAAGTAGTCAAACATCTTAGACAAAAACATTCTAACAGGATGTAAACCTTATTTTTTGTTAACATACAACTTCTTTTAAAGTCACAAGTTCCTAATACACATGAGTAGGTACACATTTCTTTCTGTTATAAAATTTATGAACGTATAATACCTCTTCAATTGTAATCAATCAATGTCAATATTCACTCTGTCTCCGTTATTTAACTACACAAATAAGAATTTTAATCTCACACTTGTTATGCAAATAGTCACAAGTGATTTTAACATTTGTTTAACACAAATCAATTAACCGTTATAATCGCAATATTAATTTAGTTTATATGTTGTTTAGTGTCTGTCAACATAATCTTTGACCGTCGCAGGCGCATGGGTGCGCACATCCAATAAGAATAACCTTTTGTTGGGATTTAAGACGGATATCCGGTATTTAGTCGATATAATATAAAGGGTCGTGACGACATGTCTTATGGGTATATTATCGTGACCTATTAAGAAATCGCTTTGTTGAAATCAAGAGTATCAATATGTTCAAATATTTTCAATTAGTTTTTTAATTTGATCGAATGCTGAAATAATGGTATTGGTTGTATACGTAGTATATTATTATTAGTCTGTGGTATTGGTATTCAATTAAAAAAAGTGAATAATTCATGGTACGAATTTTCTTCTTCATTTCCTTTTTTTTTCTCAAATTAGTTTAATATGTGTCAAGTACCTAAATTCATATTGTTTTTATGGATACATTTTTTAATTTCGACTGATGAAAAATACGTTAACTGAACTAAGTCGCCATCTGTTGTGTTAAAGCGAAACTGTAAGACAATCGATCGTTTCTCGATGTTACATGTAGTGACCATAGATGGCGTTGTAATAAAAATGTTCCTATTTACTTAAAAACGTAATTGAATTTTAGTTATATACATTGTAATCTTACTTTTATGTTACATTTATTATTAAATGTAATTATTATAAAATTAGCTATAAGGAATCAGTAATAAATATATAGTTTAGTATAGTATAGGTATTAATATAGTGTATACTAACTTACCGCCCGCGGCTTCGCCCGCTTTGTCTAAAACCTAATAAATTACATACTAACCTTCCTCTTGAATCACTCTATCTATTAAAAAAACCGCATCAAAATCCGTTTCGTAGTTTCAAAGATTTAAGCATACAAAGGGACATAGGGACATAGAAAGCGACTTTGTTTTATACTATGTAGTGATCTGTGATAGTCACATATACCTGTACTGCGTCGTCCAAGCAGCGTCCCCAGGCGTCGCTGCGGTCCACCAGCGTGTTCCACTTATCAGCCAGCTTGGCCACCTCGCGGCGGATCGAGCGGGCCAGCTCGCGGGCCTGCTCCTCCGCCGAGCGGTACCCTCGGGAGTCGCCTTCGCTTTCCCGACTCGCTATGAAGGAAAATAATAAAAATAATCGTAGCAAGTCATACTTTAAGCAGGATAAAAAAAGTGTCAGCTAAGTGAAACTTCTTTGGCAAAATTCAATGATACCAAAATCGTCGCCTTACTCCCTGACGTGACGGTACGCGAAGGTTTCAAACTTTCAATGCTCCTAAAGACGGTTTAAGACTTGAAAATATTCCTTGAAATTTCACACGTTACGTGAAGACGTTCATTTTACCTTTAAAAATTAACTTTCTTTCATGTTCATTATTCAAATTTCAAAGCAATGTCAATGTACTATTTTCGATAAAACTTTTATACCACAAAATGCGCATAGCATAAAAATAAAAATATATCTGTACCTGTGTCTGTACACATACATTTACCTGTCCTTTAGGAGACACTAAAACCTAATACGAGATTCCTCGCTACAACATGGAATAGCCTCATAAAATCTTATATCGCACTTTTCTATTCAGGCCGTGTTATTCAGGAATTCATTCAACAAACGGATCCGAAGTTTTGAATAACACAAAAACCACCCAGTGGGAGAGCGAACCCTCTTTAGTCAAAGTCGGTTTCATTCAAACGCGCCCAATGTAGGTCAGTCTAGGAATTCATTACGCTTTGCTTTGCTTGTTTTTAAAAGGACGCCGTTTGAAATTATTATTTTTATGACACATTTTTTGTTCAGATACTTTATTCTCATAAACATAATATTATAATATACACTGTAGATAATATCAGGAAAAAATAAAATGTTAAAATGCGAAAGTAGATTTAGTTTTAATATTACCTAGGTACTTACATTAAAATAAATAAGTACAATTTTAATCAATATTTATTGTCTATCTGTTTGTATTCTGTCCATATACAGTTCGTTACACATATCAATATTCAGGGAAAACAGTGGTATGCGCATAGTTAATTAGTTGTGCAGGGTGCTAGCGTTTGTAGTGTCGGTTCGATGCTTGTCAAAACCTATGCAGTCTAATATAATAGAACCGCAGATTTTTTTAATTAACATTTTCTATATTTAGGTAGGTATGTTAAAATCAGGGTACAGGGCAATTTAGAATACCAGACAATACATTTACGCAAACATAACAACGATGTCAAAATTTCCAAACAAATACCCTCAAAAATTCATTTCACAACAAGGCTTCATCAACTCAAAATGGCCACTAAAACAGACTATGCGTTGACATCCCGGATTCTCTTTCAAGCCATCCGATAAACAAAAGCTACATTTAATCGTATCACTAATTGCGAATTCCGACTGGAGTCGACCAATCAGCGCGCTGTAATTGAATCGTTTCGAACCTTCGAGAATGTTCGCCATGTTGCTGTGTTTCTGTGTTGCTCTTATGATGCAAATTGATACGTCGGTATGATTGTATGGGATTGTTGTTGGATTGTTGAAAAATGAAGTTTTGTTCGAAATTAGGATTGTACTAGCTTCAATTAGTGGTTTTTGTGGATTCGGTTTGGTTATACACGGATAAGTAACTCTAGATAAGTAGTAAGTACCTAATTATGTTATTTCTTGTCAAACTAATTTTACACATGTAGGTAAATCCTTAATTTTAATATTCGTATTAATTCGCGTTACTCTTTTATGCAGAATATTTTTAATTAGAAATATGATAATATAATAACTAGAATTTGAGATTTACATCAGTAAAATTATCTAACCCTATCCTATCTACGCGCGCTGCAAAAAGGACCATGGTGTAAAATTTCAAGTTTGTTAACCCCATTAGTTCAGGCTGTGTCAAGTAACTATTTAGTAATGCTCTGCATAGATATGTCAGTTAACATAATTTCCCCTTACTATTTAATAATAATTATCATTTTCTCGTTATCTGTGTCTGTGCGTTGATATATCTTTTATTTTTGATTTGTCTTGAACTTCTCAAATAATATTTTGTATTAACTAGCACAAAAATAATTTCCTCCGAAAAACTAAAGGTATATATCTATACATACGTTCAGTATCACTAGTGTCGGAGAGCGGCGGCTCGTTGGCGACATACTGCCGCCCGCTGAGCAGGTTGCTCTCCACCACCGGCCGCTTGTCTTCCAGCTGGCGACGGAACGCGCGGTGGTCATCCTGGAACAAAGTCATGTTTGATTATTATGGAATATATTATATACTTATTATGACAAGAGAAAACAATGAAGATATACAGATAACAGAATACAGATAAGTAATAGGACGAAGGTAAACCCATGGGGTGCAAAACGCGATTGCTACGCGAAGTGCAGAATAATATTAACAAGACTGATTAAATATTATTAAAAAAGGTAGGTACCTAATTAACTTATTAATTTGATGTAATAATATATTATGCGTCCCTATGCAATCCTTTTTGTGTTGTATTGTATTTCTCGAAAATACACACGTGTACATACCTACCAGGGCTACCACAAGCGATTACATAATACATATTTATATTTCGGAACATTATAGCGAAAATAATTAAAACACGCACATCACAGATTTACCAGTTTGTCATTAGGTGCCATATAAGTGTATTTTCATAATACATTTGTTAAAAATAACTCGTTCTTAAAAATCTTACCTCTCCGAAATAAGTATAACAAAATGACCACGGATAATGTAAACAACGTTTTTTCGTACCACTATAATATTACAAAATATAGAAGAATAATATTCCATTCAAAAATAATATTATATCAAAACTTACATTGTAATACGAAATATGTATTAACCATTTATTTTGACAAATTATAAACCTTATAAAAAATATCACCATCAATCAGCACACGAAAACATTTGAAATAAGAAACAGTTTACTTTTTTTCATATTCATAAATCATACCACAGAATATTAAAAAAACATTATATATAGAATGGCGCGAAATTAATCGGCGCATTGACCCGTGTAAGAAAGAGATAGACTAATGGCACACATTAATTGGTATGATAAGAATGGCGATAGATAAAATTATGAATGGTGGAAGAAGTCCCTTGTTCGAATTTCGAATTTCGAATTATGCAAGGATAAAATATAATTATTCATACTAATTGATAATAGCTAATCAATTTGCATTTCATTAGACAAGTGATTATGAAAATAAATGAAGTAGGTAAGTTAAAGTAAAAATGTAAAAAAACTTATTTTTATAATAATCAACAATAACGCATATTGGACTTTACATGCAAATCACAAAAATGAAATGAAGGAAATTACCTATTTGTAGTGTATGTGAGTGAAAGAGAGGGAAGTATTATGTCATCTCTTGCGCACGTGCAACGGTGACACCGCTCACACAGCTCAGTTGGCTGCAGGCGGTCGGAGTGAGAGGTCGTGTGCGTCTAAGAGCCGATAATAGGGAAGGACATACACTACATTTTTGGCGACGAGGTAAATCGGGAATAAATGTAAGTAATTTTTTTTTTGATAATAAAAAAAATTACAAAACAAAAAAAAAAAGGGAGGAAATAGGTGTGCTGTGATAACTATTGAACTAATTATATCCACAGTCGAGTTACATCGAAGGGAATATTAAAGTTAATAATAATATACACACAAACCTATTTTCATTATGATATTTTGTGCCGCTTACATAAAAAAAAATATCCGCACAAAGTAGATAAATAACATGTGCGTGCCTTTCGAGAGGCCTCCGGCCTCCGCGCCGTAGAAAACGAAGGTTTCGTTTACATAAAGATTTAGCAAAACCTCTTAAATAATTGTAGCCAGAAGGATAAAGTAGGTGTTGTCAATTGTTTCTCGTATACATAACTACACTGATACCAATGCATACGCGGGCTGTCTTTATTGCTCGAGCGTATGGTGCCTGTTTGATAAATACACTGTACAGTGTACGGGTATACAGCTAGCGTCGTCCAGTATATGTACTCACGTAGTCATGCATAGGACTGTAACTGCGTTATGCGAGACTAAATGTGATATTTTGTTTAGTCGAGGCTGTAGATTATTATTTTGGGACATTTGTTTACATATAAATTTATTGATACTGATATGTAAAAACCTGCTTAAAGGATTGGTTAAACATGATTAAATGAGCTAAGAAGGTTCGATTCCCTATCAGCTCAGAATAGATTTGTCTGGTTACAAAAATATAATTATACCAAATACCCACTTATATCTTATTTAATTACTCGATGTGAAGTTGCATGAGTATTATTTAAGATTATTCATTATTGCATAAAGAATTAATTAACGGTTATCATGCAAGGAACGTAAGTTTCCTGGACAGGCTAATATAACTAGTAACATTATGGAAGTTCATGTAAGTTGATGTATGTGTTTTGATGAGGATGTGGACCACGACAAGGGATTTCTAAAGTTGTTGTTGTTAAGCTATAATGTTACAAGATGAAGCCTGACAAAAAAAAATGTTGTGTGGTTTTATGAAACCACGGTAAAAGTGAAACTGTTCGAACGGTTCCGAACACTGCTTTATACCTACTCGGCAGCCGACCGTCACGCGACATGCGCTACACAGACCAAAAAGTTTGAGACGATGTAATAAAAGTTTCACTTTAAAAAGGGTAACGCCCATGTACGTAATTTGTACTGTTACCAGATAATGCCTGGTGGTCAAGAAAAATCGGGTGACGCCCGTGTGTATTTTGTAATGTTATACCAGATGATGATGATGCCTGGTAGTGCTAAAACAAAAATCGGGTGACGCCCGTGTGTACTTTGTAATTTTATACCAAATGATGCCTGGTAGTCGTAATATAATTACAATACAGGTGATGCCTGTAGTGATGTGATACGGGTGATGCTCGTATAAAATGTTTATATTTTGGGTGATGCCCATATTGCGAATTCATGCACTTAAATACGCGATCTTAAAAAAAAAAAGTGATAGTTCGTCACCATTTCACAGTGAAGTATTTTTCGTAAGATAGATTGTATCTTCGAAATTACTTACGGTTAGTATTGATATCCAAATAAAAAATGGAATAATACAATTTTTAAGAGCATACAGTAAATACTAAAATATTTACAGTAGATTTTATTATTCTTATCTAAAAATGACTTAATATTTTCATAATTTCATAGCAGATTTTGTTAACAAACGAAAGAATAATCATAATGATAACAATACCTAAAATATCTGCGATAGGTATTGCACATTTAACCGACAACTATAAAGTTAGACAGGTTAAGTGATAATATAATAATGATAAGCAGGGTAAGGTAATAAAACAATGAATATTCGAAAACAAAAATAAATGGAATGAGAGACATACAGAGTAGTCTCAATATTCATTATTTCAAACTACCCACCTGGCAGACGTTGTAATGCTCTTTCGCCTTTTATCGGTTCGTTAAACGAATTGGAACATGAATATTATCCGAATTGGTCGAGCCGATACGCTGCGTGCCGAGGTTTGAGTTTTACACTTAGCAACATATTTGGCTATTCATTTTTATTGTATTATATACTATGTGGCGTTGTAGGTGAGGTGGAAACAAAAAAATAATAAGAACTAGATACTCACCATACAGTCGGCAATTAATTTAGTTATTTAATAAAATAAAATACAAATATCAGTAACAATAAGGGTCGTGGTGTGCCTAGGTCCAAACCCTCCGGTAGGGCTCTTACTGATATAGGTGGACGTAAGATGGAATGCGCGTCTCGTTGCGAAGGCTAGGCGGTAGGGTGTCTTTAGGGTTGGTCGCTGAATTCCTTCAACAGGAATTAAGGAGCCGAAGCAAGCAAGACGTAGAAGGATTTCCTCAGCGGCAATCGTAGCAATGTCGTAGTACTACTGAAGATGGGTCTTAAGCGGTATGTAGCAGCGTATGAGGTTCCTTATCGGAACGTGGCAAGGACGCGACAATTCCCTGCGCGGGAACGTTGCGGGTATGTAGAAGCTTTCTAAACGGAACGTAGCAGTAGCATAACACCACTCTCTCAGCGGAAATGTAGCACCCCGGTTTGGGGTTAGGTATAACACACTTAATCATTACATGTTGGAACGTTGAAAACGACTTTTACGTAATTTATACAATAATATACCGTGAAAGACAAAAGTTGGACAATAGACAGTTGGCATAAAATATGAATCGTTAATTGTTAATAACTAGCAAACCTGGCGAAGTCCGTTTCGCACCAGAGACACCTTTTCCTTGTTATAAACCTCACGGAGCCCGAGACCTTTCCAACGAGTGCAAAGCCGTGGAAATCGGTTCGTGCGTTCTGGAGTTGTAGCGTCAGGAAGGAAAACCCGACTTATTTTTATATAGTAGATTACTTTGATAGATAGTGTATAGTGACAAACAACCTGTCAAATATACACTTAAAATTTTTAGATAGATAATAAAGGTCAATTTCAAGACGAACATTTAATGTAAAATAAAAAATGGATCATAACCACATCATACCGCAAATATTGGTATATGCAAGGTATATGTAAGAACCATGGTAAAATCATACACCATGTGCATCTAGTTATTATCTACTATATTAATAACGACTGTTTTTAATTAAAAAACACCAATTTTATAATAGACGAGAAAATCAGCAACACAAACATCAACGTGAATAGTATTATAAAAGTCAATACACTAATAATTTTATTTACAAGTTTAAAAAGTTATTAAGAATTTAATAAGATTTACAACGTAGTAATTCATATAAAATCCAAGTTTTAATGGTGGTTTGTAAGACTGGTCTGATTTCATATTCATAAAGTAGGTACTTACGTAATACATCTTTTAAGAGCTCATCTTTTGAACATTAAATATCGCACCTAATGCATTAACACCGCTGCGAAAAAATAATGGATATCGTACTAGATTGAATAAAAGATTATCAATTAAGAAATACGGTAAAGATTTCTTGTCAAAGCAAAAAAAAAATGTATTATCGCGAAAAGGTCACCATTCGTGCCTTAGTCAGAATATAAATTCCAAGTATTAATCTCTACAATATTGAGGTGGTATAGTGGTATTGATTTCGAAATGCAAAATTGAATATTGTAAATTCAAGTTAATTACTTAATTTATGCAAATACTTATATAGTTATAGGAAAACAAAGTTTTTATTGATTGTTACAGTTAAATTTGTATTACTGATTGTTACAGTTAAATTTGTATTACTGATTGTTACAGTTAAATTTGTATTACTGATTGTTACAGTTAACATTGTACAGTTAAAAAAAATATGTATCCAACTACTTATTTTCAGACCATTAATGTGTGATTAATGTCTAGCCATTATTATTGTCATTAAGTTATATTCTTTTTCTTTTTCAAGTGGCTATTAAGTTGTCAGTAATACAAATACAAATGTTATCATAAGTAACAAATAAAAAAAGTCATCAACAAAATGATACATTTTGATTCGTTTTAGGTTCGTTACATTAATTGAATTTTAAATACCTATGTGTTATTAATGTAATAATCATACAATGAACAACACCGCGTGTGTGTTGAGGTTACAATAAGAAGTATAAAAAAAGTAATACATTATTAATCACGCTTTACTAAATATTCATTATTGTATTGTCAATAAATTGTTGTAATATTGTCACTGAAGTTAAATCTGTACGGTTTGGGTAGGTCATAAGCGAATCGAAAAGAATCGGTTGCATACAGTCATACGAACATACAGGTGAAGCTAAAAGCGGTTCAATAGAAGTCAATGGCACAGTATAGTATGATATTGTACTGTTGCAGAGCAAGCTCCACTAAGACTATAATTCTGTCAGAGTGGTTTATACCCAAAAGTTGGTATTTAAATAATTGATATTTATGAACCTTAACGTTGTAATACTATGTATCTGTATGAATTAAATATATTTAATGCGCTATATAAAAAAGGCTGCCACTTTCTAGCCTCTAAACTATCACCCAAAAATATAGGTATCATAAATCGCTTTATTGCGATATGAAAGAGAGACGGACAAACGAATAAATAAACAAATCTTCCTTGTGCCTAAGGATCATATGATGAGTTGTTGTTGCTACATAAGAATAAATAATGAACCAATTAATGTTTGGTTACAATTTTGCCGTATAATATTTATTATATTATTTAGGGTACATATATATACATATTATATTACATTCCGATTTTATTAGGTATATTGAATTAAAATCGGAACATATATTGTTTTAGTAACGAAGTACATATACAGAATATAGATATTAAATAATAACCGAGCATTTAAGTATGTACCCAGTCTATAGGCATTTCACTTGGTAATAATTCGGTTTGCAGCTATCGTTTATTAATAATTTTAATATGTGGGAAAACAGTGGTTACTTAGATGGTGCAGATGCCGGTGCAGGTAAAGTGAATTAAATTATGCGTCAGAAGAAGCAGCATTCACCTCTTCTAAATGACCTGGAGTGCAGGTCATGATAAATAGTGAGTGAAACATATCAACAAGGTAGTGCAATAATCATGTAAGGAAAAAAATAAAACAGGTGGCCGAAAATGGGGGCCGAGTCACCTTCGTCCGTAGGAGTTTACCCGGAGTATGGATACCCTACACGTGGCCCCTGGGTGGTGCTAATCAGGTGACATGGTGGGAGACAATCGTCGCGGCTATAATGACCACCCATCAGCTGAAGCCGTGTCGCCAAGCGTCCGCGTTCCGACACGATGAAGCTGATGTAGCCCATGTGAAGACGGGTCGAATCAGTTGCGCTTATACAACCTGGACGATTTGACGCACACTTATGTTGTTGCACCTGGAGACTAGTCATGGAGGGTAGCGGGATCCGAGGCACGGTTCACCGCTGGCCGACCGCTAGTCAGTAGGGGGCCCAAGTAGCGTGCTAGCCACATGTGAAAGGCTGCCCCGCCAACTAGCGAAAAATCCCAAGATGCGCCATAGTGCCGGTTGGCGACCGGACGAGAGGGCCCTATGGACATCCTTGGGGGGGCTCGGGCGTCCCCGCAGTCTCCAGACTAGTCCCCATAAGTGTAGCTTCTGAATGTGCGTCTCAGGTCTAGAAGTATAGCGCCTCGATTCACTGCCGTCTTCACACCTACTTCACTCTCCATTAAAATAATGAAAAAGACAAGGTACAAGAAAAACGTTGTACAGCGGCAGCACTCCCTCTCGCTGAAAGTAGACCTCACTAACATCAGAGGTCTACACTCCAACCTCGTTGCAGTCCACTTCCACCTAGAGACTAGCAAGCCTTGTATCTTGTTCCTCACGGAGACGCAGATTAGATGTCCGTCTGATCAGGCGTACCTATCGTATCCCGGCTACACCCTGGAGCATAACTTTAAAGCTCGGTCAGGTGTGTGCGCGTACGTACGTGACGACATCTGCTGTCGGCGTCTCCGTTACCTTGAAGACCCCCATTTCTCTGTACTTTGGATGCTGGTGGACACAGGCCTAGAGAAACTCATCTATGCTTGTGTCTACCGAGCGCACAGCGGAGACCAGGAGACGATCAGGCTCACAGAGTACCTAAGTGAGGCGGCGGATGCTGCTCAACACAAATACCCTTCCGCTCAGCTAGTGCTTCTGGGGGATTTTAATGCCCACCACCAGGAGTGGCTATACCCATACCAGTGCACTGACCTCGCTGGGAGAGAGACGCGTAAACTCGCTATAGCGTTAAATCTCACCCAGCTGGTTCAAGGAGCGACGCGGGTTCCTGATGTTGAGAGCCATACAGCCAATTGCTTGGATCTTCTGCTGACAACCGATCCAGACCGTTACTCGGTAGCGATTTCATCGCCGCTTGGCAGCTCCGACCACTGTCTGGTGAAATCTGTATCTGTCTACTCGCCGCCCGATCCCAGTCCCAGGGGCTCTCGGCGCGTGTGGCGATACAAGTCAGCAGATTGGGACGAGATGCGTTCTTTCTTTGCATCTTATCCCTGGCGGCCTGTTTGCTTTTCTTCTGAAGACCCTTCAACCTGTGCGGATGCTGTGACTGATGTGCTGCGGCAGGGAATGGAGTACTACATTCCATTCTCCGATGTAGCCACGTCCAGCAAAGCTCAACCCTGGTTCAGAGCTGAATGTAGACGCGCTGAAGCGCTTAAACATGAAGCATATCTAGCCTGGGCTGATGCTCGACACCGCAAGGCCAAGGACGTATCTGAGAAGAAGAAAGCCTTCAACCGGGCCGCCAAGTCCTGCAAAAAGGCTCTACGGAAAGCTCGATTTGACCACGTTAGCCGTATAGGGAACAAACTGGCTTCTTACCCTTCTGGTAGCAAAGCGTTTTGGTCCCTGGCAAAGTCGGTTGAATCGAATTTCTGCCGCCCCTCACTTCCTCCACTGCTGAAACCAGATGGGTCGCTGGCTCACACTGCCACGGAGAAAGCGAACCTACTAGCTACTCTGTTCGCAGAAAATTCACGTCTAGATCCCGCAAGCGCCAAACCTCCCAGTCTACCTGGATGCGAGGTGAGCATGCCGGAAATTCGCATCCGTCAGACTGAGGTTCTGAAAACGCTGCGAAATCTTGACGTGAACAAAGCTAGTGGCCCTGATGGAATACCAGCCATAGTGCTTAAAACCTGTGCGCCTGAGCTCGCTCCTGTCTTGACACGCCTCTTTCGCCTTTCGATGATGACTGGAAAAGTACCGAAATCATGGAAACTTGCCAACGTGCAGCCTGTGCCCAAAAAAGGCAGTCGTGCCGACCCCTCCAATTATAGGCCAATTTCAGTCACGTCCATACTCTGCAAGACTATGGAGCGTGTACTGAACAGCAGGCTAATGGCACACCTAGAAGCAAACGATCTACTCAGTGACCGCCAATACGGATTTCGCCGAAATCGGTCCACTGGGGATCTTCTAGCGTATGCCACCTATATCTGGAGTGAGGCCATCGAGAATCATGGTGAAGCACTCGCAGTCTCCCTCGATATCTCGAAGGCCTTCGATAGGGTCTGGCATGATAGTCTTATTGGCAAGCTTCCATCGTACGGTCTGCCTACTGGTTTTTGCGCATGGATCTCAGATTTCTTGAGAGACCGGTCGATTCGAGTAGTCGTCGACGGTTGCTCGTCCGACCAATTGGCTATTAATGCCGGGGTCCCTCAGGGATCAGTTCTCTCCGCAACACTATTCCTGCTACACATTAACGATCTGCTGAAACCCGGTATCTATGGGTACGCAGACGATAGCACCGTTGTGGAGAGATACGCATCCAGCGCGCGAGCCAGTACGGCACAAATCCAGTCTCTGCGGGAGGCGATGGTCGAACGCATGAACTTGTCCTTACAGGCAGTCTCCGAATGGGGCGAGGCCAATCTGGTCAAGTTCAATGCGACCAAGACCCAGGCGTGTCTATTCACCGCTAAACGGAGTCCATTCAACTTAACTCCGTCCTTCCAAAGTGTATCCGTACCGATAACTGACCACCTCGAGCTTCTTGGTATCACCTTAACGCCTACTCTCAACTTTGGTTCATACATTGAATCAAAAGCCCAAGTAGCCTCAAAAAAGCTTGGTATACTGGCAAAGGTGAGGCAGTATTTCAGCCCGGGACAGTTGCTCAACCTCTATCAAGCACAGGTCCGTTCGTGCATGGAATACTGCTCTCACCTCTGGGATGGATCTGCCAAATACCAGCTGGAGACACTTGAGGCGATAGAGAGGCGTGCCAAGAGGCTAATAAACGACGATGAGCTAGTAGGCAAAAAACTCCAGAGCCTCGCCCACCGTCGCAGAGTGGCAAGTTTATCGGTTTTTTACCGGATACACTTTGGAGAGTGCGCTGCGGAATTGCACGACATAATTCCGCCATCCCCATTTTTCCATCGTTCGTCGAGGCGCACAGATTCTAGGCATCGCCACATGGTTGACGTTCCATTTACCCGGACAAAGCGGTTCGGATCGTCATTCTTTATTCGAACCGCTAGGGACTGGAACATGCTTCCTGAATCTGTGTTCCCCGACGAGTACAATTTGGAGGTCTTCAAGAGGAGAGTGAACAGGTACATTTTAGGGAAGCGCGCTCCATCTTAGGCCACATCTCAGCTTACCATCAGGCGAGATTGTGGCCAAGCGCTCCCCTATTGTACAATAAAAAAAAAAAAAAAAAAAAAAAAAAAAAGGTTAAGTACAGTACAGGTACAGTACAGGTACAGTTAGTCAAAAGTATAGTTAAGTTACAGAAGGAACATTAAGTTACTGAAAACGATTTCGTCCCATTGGTTAATGAATAAATAATGACTTAATAAACTTAAATATAAGTATACAACTTATTCATGATAGATTGTCGTATACTTAAATAAATTCATTATTTTTATTATAGTCATTATTGTTATTATAAATACCTATGTAAGATGTCACATTTCTATGATTTTGAAGGAGCGACTATATGCCTATATATTCTTGCCGGCTCTTCTCTGTTGAGGCGGCTTTCCGAACCAGTGGTAAATTCATATTTTGTCCTTATACTGACGAAACGTTTTAAACGTTTCTGGACGAGGTATGGTTGATGAATGAAGGTTTGAGTTTGAAAAAATTATTAATTAATATTGATTTGAATACATATATTGTAAAAATTATTATAATTTTGAATATACATATACTTAATGGAAAAAAAAATGAAAAAAAAATGAAAAGGAGAGATGTTGCATATAGATATCGCATATAGATATAGAATTATATTACTAGGCCAGGTGACACATTCTACTCTATCGCTGGTATGGAGCGGACGTGTCCCTGAGCTGTGTTTACTAACTGATACCTATGATATATAAAAAAGCTAGATACGTTACCCGCTCTCTATTTTGGCAAGAAAAACTCAGCTAAGTGCCCGAGTTTCACTTAGTCACGCACCATTCAGCGTCGTGGCTGGACGTTCTTTTATATTTTAATCGGCAGTTGTTATTACGAAGTACAGGAGTGAGACATGTATTATGTCTCGTGCGTGAGAATGAAAGAGAGAACTGTATTGGTGATAATGCGTTAGTAAGTAGGTATGTATTAATTCGCTGTTTTTTAATGCAATGATGTTGGCGTATGCCGCGTCTACTAGTATAAGAGGTCATTGACTGATACTGGTGCTTAGGTATAGACTAGAATAGAAGCATACATATAACATACCCGAATAGAACATAATATTTTATTTAATAAAATTAATTGAAAAATTAAAAATTTCTAAAATAAAGGAGGGATGTAGTGTATGTGAGTGAAAGAGAGGGAAGTATTATGTCATCTCTTGCGCACGTGCAACGGTGACACCGCTCACACAGCTCAGTTGGCTGCAGGCGGTCGGAGTGAGAGGTCGTGTGCGTCTAAGAGCCGATAATAGGGAAGGACATACACTACACTATTTTATGCCTCTGGATTAATAACTTTCATAATACAAATGTAATAAAATATCTTCTTAATATATATAAATCTCGTGTCACAATATTTGTCCTCAATGGACTCCTAAACCACTTAACCGATTATAATAAAATTCGCACACCATGTGCAGTTCGAAAAGAGTTCGATCCAACTTGAGAGATAGGATAGTTTTTATGAAAAAAAAAACGTAAACATGTAGGTACCACGGGCGAAGCCGGGGCGAACCGCTAGTACTTACTATAAAGAAGTAAAATCAAATCCGAAATGCATATTGGAATAAAAAGTAATTTGCGAAAGGAATTAAAAACCGTCGTCTCAGGTGGGTTCCGTTATCCCTGTGGTTATCCCTTACAAAAGCGATTTCGAAAGTCAAACTCCGCAAATAAAAGTAATCAAGAAATATAGCTCATTAATGGTGTCATAATGTTATAATCTACAACTAGCGGTCCGCCCCGGCTTCGCCCGTGGTACATATTTCGCAATAAAAGGTAGCCTATGTTAGGGTCTAATGATTATCTGTGCCAAATTTCATCAAAATCGGTCCAGTAGTTTATGCGTGAAAACCATACATACATACAATATGCAAACCTTTCCTCTTATAATATGTATTAGTATAGAAAGGAACTATAAAGCTGAAGAGTTTGTTTGTTTGTACGCGCTAATCTCAGGCACTAAGTAGGTCCGATTTGAAAAATTCTATACCTACCTACATTATATAGGCTATATCTATAATAATATATCACGCGGGTGAAACTGCGATCCACAGCTAGTATTGGAATATTAAGTAATTTGCGAAAGGAATCAAAAAGTGTCTCAATAATGGAGTCATAAAATTATTATAGGTTACATGGTTTGCTCGTAAATTGTGGGGAACATCGAATATGCGCACACTAATTATTGCAAGTGTAATCACAATATATGTGTTTAATCGTCGTCTTGGAATAAAATATTACTCAAATGCGGTGCACATTATATTGGGGTGTTTTATTTGATCAATGTTTGAGAATATTATTGAAGGATTAAATTTTATAGAATGATAAAGTTGGTAGAAATAATGTCCGTCTTTAACTTATCTAATCTAATATTACAAAGAGCAAAGAATTGATTGGTCGTTATAGTGCAATTCTGACGGAGATCAGCTTGTTTAATTATTGAGGAACATATCTATAATTATTTCACCGGTAAAAATGAGACCTAGCGGATATATGATTAAAGCGGATAGCCTGAGAACAACAACTGCACGGAGTTTTTTTTATTTTTAAATAAGAAAAAAATCAATGCATTTAATTCGGGAAAATAAAGCACTTTAAAATATACGAATAAAGCATTTGCATATAATTCTAATCTGAAAACAAATCTGAAACACTTCTAGTCTTAACAAATCTTAACACTCATGAATTCACAAACAATTGCTAATTTTAATCCGCGGCTCATAGAATCGTAGAACATGAATAATGTATAATTTTAATAAATCTATGCATTCGTGCGACAATTAGCCCAGTCCGCCATTTTGTGGTGTGTATAAAAGGAAAATGGCCGCCTGTGGCCAGCTGATTTAACGCGCGAACATGACTCTCCACGCGTTACTTCAAATTGAATTATGTAATTCAATATGCCAAATTATTTTGATATGCAGTTGTGATAAATTGTTAAATCTCCGGTGTTATGAATGTAAAGGGACCTCCGGATAAGCCACAATAAATTTTCCTGATTAATTATCACACAGTAATAAATTAAGCGGGAAAAATTATTCCTAAATTCATAATCTCCTATTTTAAACGAAAATGCGGGAGAAATTTGTTATTACATGTTCAATAAAGGTAAAAATGTTTTTTATTTTACGTTTAACAATGCGAAAAGAAGCACACTCGTTATTGTAGTGCATTGAAGTGTTATAGAGTTTATTGTTCATCAGTAAGACGTCTTTCCAAGGTACGTATTGTGAAAACCAGCAAGTAGGTCTATAGATTTATGTTACATTTGAGATTGTTTGAGGAGAACACGATTTTTCATTATTTATATAATATATTGTTTAATTACACTTAGGTACTTAGCTTTTCCACAACCCCTTGACCACCGAGCGGCCCGATCGGGCCACGACACAATAGATTTTCTATTGTGTCTGTGATTCCGGGGGCTGAGGCATTTGTTTTAGATTTTTTCTGTATATTTATACCTACTGTGTAAATTGTGTATATTATATGTATATTAACAAACATTTTAAATAAGAAGTGATGTCCTCGCTCTTTTCCTCAAATCTAAATCGATACATGTAAAACTTTACAACCATTCGAGATTTATTTTTAAACATTCTTAATTTATAATACCTGTTGTTTAATCAATGCAGTCAGGTCTCCCCTGGGCGGCGCGAGGCCGTTCAGCTCGGTCTCCTTCCGGATCACCCACTCAGTGAGTTCCCTGAGTGACAGCAGCAACGCCGACCAGTGTTCTGCGTTGCTCTCGAGACGATTTCTGGAAATAATGAGTGAGTGAGTTAGATCATTTGTGAGTTAGTCTTCTACCAATCAAGCAACGAGAGGATAGATAATACAAATAATTGAAATGTGTAAGTAGGTACATATTTGGAAAAAAAGGAACCCAGGATCACGTTTTTGTCCAGCTGTCTGTTCATTTTTAATAACTCAAATTCAAGCGTTTTATTTATTAAGCTAGACTACATAAGGGTTTATTTTATAATTCATTTAATAATTGGTAAGTAATACAATTTTCGAATAAAATATCGTATTATTTTTACTGACTTATCTTTTATTCTTTACTATTCTACATTTAAAATGTAAACATGACTTTCAATCCTCGTATCCAAGATTAAGTAATTACACTTAGAGAAGTGCTTAAATACGATTCAAGTAATTAATAAGTGAATACTGTATAAAGCTACGGAACAATAATTCTCGAAGTTGGCTGCGATATAAAGCCAAGATGACTACAATTGTTGAAATTTGGCCAGAGCGCAGCTACTTTGTATGTTAAGCCGGTGACTTTAGATAAAATTAGTGATGTCTGGCTGTTTTATCGATATAAATATTGAAATTATTATAATAATTATAGCTCGAAATAATGTGCTTATAAAATGTCTTTATAGTTAAGTAGGTACATAGAAATGTAAAATGTTTACTATTATGTTTGATCATTGTAACAACTTACATACGGGGGAAAATATGAAATCTATTTAAATACCTATGTGTAGTGTAAAGTATGCGATTAGATGAAAGACGCATTTGAGTATGGGAAGAAATAACAACTTCAATAATTTGTCTAGTAAGTGTCGAATTTCATCATTTATTAAATAAGTCAGAAGTAATTTATTTAAATAAATAATACTTAATTTGAAATCAAACATAAACGCTTTACTTACACCTACTAAATTATCTTTCATAGAATTGTTAAATTAAACATTTAAATAAATCTATCGACAAGCACCGCACATCACTACGTATAAATCTCAGCATTTGCTAAGAATTTTATTCGTACACTTTAAACTTTGTGAACGTAAAGTGGAATGTATCTTATTATAATGGATTACACTTCTTAATTGCTCAGCAAAAGTTCTGCTCAAGTTATAACTTAATCTATCGAACATACTGCTTAGGCTGTGTCTTGGGAATATTTACTTTAGAGGCGTAAATATAATATTACTTTGTTTTAAATGATATCATTGAGAAAGCTTGACCGACTATGAGAATACAAATATTTTAAAATTGTAAGTATTTGATTATTATGATTTCAATAAGAATTTAATTTGTGAGCACAATAAAAATTTAACATAGGTATTGATGTATGTCAGTGCTCTTGAAAAACTAAATGATCCGAGGGTAGACACAATAATAATAACGTCATAAATAAAGGGCTGTCCCAAGCACATAATATTAAACAATAACACACAAGCATGTGTAAAGGATCTAGCGAAAAAAATGCCCCTAAGTTATTTCGCCCCGCGTAGCAGGAATCCATCAAAGGCCCGGCTACAAGAACTAGGGATGTGACTCAGAGTTTTAATTAATTTTGTATGAAATACATATTTTGAAAATTTGTAATAGTTAACAGTTGTTAACATGAATTATGTGTGTTATTAATAATATTAGAGTTTACATTGATTGATATATGTAGAGGTGATTAATTTTATTTTTTATACACCAGCTGCTTTTAACAACTATAAACACTTAATGGCACGATTTATTTTCATAAATGCAACTTTCATTTCCATTTTACAGACTATAACATACTTATTAAAAATAATTCTTTAGCATGGATGCATATCGTATCAAATTTGAGCTTGATACACATTTATTTGCGATTCTATAGCCTAAACTTTGTCTTACGATATTTTTAATTAATTACATATTATTATTTAATATCGTTGGCAGCCCTACCCTGACCCCACCTGGCGCCGACCGCGGCAAGTCAAACAGTCCCCGACAAACGCTGTACTTTGGAGTTTGGACAACTACCGAATTACATCATGCCGGTAATAAATTTGCAAAGTAAACACTTTGTAACGGGTTTAAAACATGATTAATTTTGCTACAATTTTTAATAATATTATCCTTTACTTTTCTACAGTTTTTTTTATTCAAATATAAGAGTAACGTGTACTTCAACTAAATATATTATTCGATCATTTTAAACATATTGACCGATTAATTAAACTGTAAAAATGTTTAAACAGATATAACAGTTTATAAACTGAAAACCATGGCAAGCTGAGGCGAGAAACTATGTAGTATGTTTTATCTAATATTTAGATTATATGTAGATAAAATAATATCAAAGCTTTAAATCCCCATTTCAATATCGTATCCAGATATAAATATGTTCCCTTTCATAATATAAACGGAACTGTTAAAATTTATGGCTATTTTTATTTCACTACTAGCGGTCCGCCCCGGCTTCGCCCGTGGTACATATTTACGTTTTCTCTACATAAAAACCATCCTCGTACTTCAAGGAATATAATAAAAAAAGAATTATCGAAATCGGTTTAGCCGTTCTCGAGTTATGCGCTTACCAAAACATTTTGCGATTCATTTTTATATATAAGAAGAAGAAGATTAAATCACCAAGTAAGCTTTATGAGGTAATATGCATATTGCATACACTTCTTACTTTGAAATGTCATCTAAAATATAATAGTGTTGGTTTTGAGAAGGTTTTAACACCAATGTAAAAAGGGTGGTAATTAAACGATAAAATAAATAAACATAGGTAATATTATGTGCTTTGCGTATATGTGTGGCTAAAAATAAATATTGGTCTATTCAGATTATCAAAAAAAAGACGTGTGGCACTCGGGGACTGCCGCGGTAAAGCTATTGCATAGCATACCTTCAAGCCATACCTCAGAGCCCGTCGGAGTGGGGAGCGTGAGGTTTTTTCGTTACGGAATTTCTCGATTCGGTCCCCGCGCTCAAGGCCCGCGATAGAAGCTATGCAATAGCTTAATAAATCCAATGAGTTATAGTTTAAGTAAATATCACGCAAAGCCACGGGATAAAGCTAGTAAAAATAGCATAAATCGCTGAGAGCTCGACGACGTGTCGTATAATTTTATAAGCAATATAAAAGCAGTAAAAATGTTAAGGCTGATAATAAATACATAATATTATATACGAGTGCAATGTATCTGTTAGGTTGTTATTTCTTTATTTGTTTTTAATACACATTGGAAAACACGTACATTTGAAAAATACAACTGAGTATTAGTAATTTTAATTCGCAAATTGTGAGCTCTACGTACTGTGTAGTAATATTATTTATAGATACATTGGTTCAGCTTTTTCTTTTCTCCGGGATAATGTGACAGATTTATGAACAATGTGTTTTCTATTAAAAGAAAACATGTAAAAGTACATTTCTCAGTTGTCTACTTTACCTTTCTACTAGATGTTGGTGATTTTGACTTTAAACAACGTGAAGCATTTTTATTGCAAAAAAACCGTTCAATCTCGCCAGCGCCGAAAATCATTAATTACAAAATATTTGATTTTGCGCGAGCTTTTAATCAAGTTCACTGTTGTGTAAGAATTTTTAATCAAGCGTAAAAAATGACGTCATTTATAACGCACCGGCAGCCGGCGCCACGGGGCGAGCTATATCACAGACAAAGACCTGTTAATCACTTCAAATTAACGATAAAGTTTATAAAAGATGCAAAATCTCTTATCGATTTCAGATTGAATTTTAGGTATTAAAAATACTGTTACTTGCGAATCTGAGCAAAAGGCGCGGGACATATACAAGCGGCGCAGCGCGCCGCGGGCGCGCTGCCATCGTGCATCGGGTGCGCTATTGGCATTTTGTATGAAATAATTTTGGAAAGGCGCAACCTTGGCGCAACCTTGGCACAACCGTGGCGTGCCGTCTCGACCGCGCCTGTCCAAAATTCTTTCATACAAAATGTATAAGAAGGACGTGGTGCAAAACAGATTCAAGAGGTGCGCTTATGGCACGCCCGCGCCCGCGCCGCTTGTGTTTGACCCGCGCCAAACTTTCAGATGCCTACAATGTGTAAGACACGCAATTGCAAGTAAATCCTCCGAAATAATTAGAGATAAAAATTTCAATTTAAAAATTATTCACAACATTTAAATGTATGTTCGTTCGTGTTGAACATATGAGTTCAATAAAAATAATTAATAAAATACATTATTACATAGTTATATCACCAAATTCAATTTTACTTTTTTTAATTACATACTATATCTTAGATTATTCTATTAAAAAAAAGCTTAATTAAAAAGTTTAAAATAACAAGAGACCTAACGTAACGTAGGTCCTAACGTAGGTCTAAAGTCTAGAATTCCCGTTCACGTGAAGCTAACTAGGTTAGTCCTAATTGACAGCACTTCATCGAAGCCGGATTTAATTGTGGTAATTGCAAGAAGCTTATATCTAATACACTGGAGATTGCACTATGACCATTAACTTGTCACAAGAAAATATAACCTTGAAT
Source organism: Colias eurytheme (assembly GCF_061535395.1). Taxonomy (NCBI): domain Eukaryota; kingdom Metazoa; phylum Arthropoda; class Insecta; order Lepidoptera; family Pieridae; genus Colias; species Colias eurytheme. The sequence continues at coordinate 434,322 of NC_142999.1, read as the reverse complement.
GACGTCAGTGTTGTTTTTTGTCTCTTTCTGTGGGTGACCACACTGGTTTGTATATTCAGGATTTTTCGAAATAAAAAAAACTAAAAATCATGGTCTATAAATAATATTTGAGTTTTTATGTTTGAGTTTTGAACGACATATATTTTTAACAGTATTTATATTATAATATTACTGGTCAACTTACATGAATAATTATCATCTTTATAGGTACATACCATTTTAATTGGTAGAGAATGATAGTTTTAATTATAACGCTTGATAACTTTTGATCTCATACTACGATTTTTTAATTAAAATGAGTGCTACATACATTAAAACATCGTTTTGGTTACTCAAGCTTCAGTCTAAAACTTTTCAATATTCCAAAGGGAGAGTTGCATCGCTAGTGTTGATGTGTGGTAACGATATTACAGTTCTCAGAAATTCGTATGTCTTTCAGGAGCTGTACTTACGGTTACTTATGGTTTCATGGTGGTTAATTATAATATAATTAAAATTACTTTATCAGTTGAGACGCAGTAACAAGAATGTGGTAAATAAAAAGGTATAGCACTTTTCAAAAGGTATTTTTTTTCTGGACCGTAATCCTCAGGCTTAAAATGCAAACTGCATATTCTGGCATGTTGATAAATTTTACCCTTGATAGGCACTATGGACAGCCATTTATTTCTTTTTATTTCATTTTTGGAAAGCTGAAATACGTAAAACAAAAAAATATTAGGTTAAAAAGGATAAATTTCAATGTAAAAAAGAACAAACCACAATATGTGAGTGCAATACCGATGTCGTGTGTTGTTTCATTACTAGTATAAAAAATTTTAAAATGGTGTTCTAAATGTTCATCATAATATTGTTTAGCAATATATTATCGTCGCTATCCGTAAAAACCCATCATCATGGTTACCTTACTTGTTAAATTTGTTTGTTGAAAACTTGTTGAAAAATGATGAAAGTATTAGGAAAAGAACTTATTTAACATGATTGCTTAGTAAAATGATGATAAATTTGACGATTTTTGCCATTAAAATGATTCTAAACAGGTAAATGCATGAGTATTGAGGAATATTGTAAATAACGTAAATATACACTTGCCTGTGAAATTATAGGCCAGAATATGGTGTCCAAAAACTTCTGCAATTTTTCACAATGCAATACATTATTAATATTCGGTAAATATTTATTAAATACGCAACAATATTAACTTAAATATTCGAAGCGACGCAATTTTTTTGACACTTATGTCATATTGTCAAAGTGAGAGTTGCTACAATTTTATTATGGTAACTACCCATAGTCAGGGAATATCGCTTTTTAATAATTGGTTCAGATACTTATTTTATTTAGTGTTGTAATAAATTTGCGCCTTCAATAATCTGTGGTCACTTTTCATGTAATGGCAACATTTTGTTTTGTACTTCCTCTTCTCTGCGGACATTGCTCGTGTAACACGTATATTTTTCATCTTAATAAAGTTTTTCTTGTAAAACGTGCACCTGGGTTTTTATTGACTATACCAACAAGATAACAACAGGTTATGGGCCCAGGCTACGAAACAAAATATAGTCAATCAGTATAAAAACCTACGAAGAAAAAGTAACAATAATTGTACCGGTCACGCCACGTGTTCTGAAGTGTAAAGATTCGTGGTAAAGTTCTTTCAACAACAATCAGTATGTCGTCAAACACATTGGCATTAATTGAGAAATTAACAGGCCGCGATAATTACGCCACATGGCGTTTTGCTGTCCAAACATATCTTCAACACGAAGAACTGTGGGACTGCATTGTGGATGATCAGACATTGGACAAGAGAAAAGATACAAAAGCAAGATCAAAGATCATTCTTTTAGTTGATCCGGTAAATTATGTGCACATACAAGAAGCTAAAACTGCGAAAGAAGTCTGGGAAAATTTGTCTCGTGTCTTCGATGACTCCGGGCTGACACGGCGAGTTGGTCTTCTACGTGACTTATGTAACACAACGCTTGAGGGATGTCCGAACGTTGAGGAATACGTGAGTAAAATTATGACTACTGCTCATAAATTAAGAAATATTGGTTTTCAAGTAGATGATGAGTGGCTCGGCACCATGCTGCTTTCCGGTCTACCTGAAACTTATAAACCAATGATTATAGCTATAGAAAGTTCAGGCATGAAAATTTCATCAGACTCCGTCAAATCAAAATTATTACAGGATGTCAAACAATCAAATAGTGATAGAGCTTTTGCTTCAAGTCAGAGATTTAATAATAAATGTAAAAGAAATTCTAAAGGCCCCCGCTGCTATACATGCAACAAATATGGTCATAAAAGTCCTGAGTGTAAATCAAATACAGTAAATAATGATCGGAAGATTTCTTATAAACCGACTAGCAGGTCATCATATGCTGCTGTATTTATAGCATCTTCTGAGTGCTCTGATTACTGGTATATTGATTCTGGCGCTTCTGCACATATGACAAAACATAAAAACTTATTCATAGAGGAATATACTTCAAATATTAAATCAATTAAAGTTGCAAACAACAAAACACTACCTGTTCAAAGCTCAGGAAAAATTAGCTTGAGTGTTTTTAACGATAGAGGCCATGAAAATGAAATAATATTTACAAATGTTTTATATGTACCTGAACTCACTACAAACCTGCTTTCTGTCAGTCAAATTGTTAACAATGGTGGCCAAGTAAGATTTAATAAGAATGGTTGTGCTATACTGAACAATAAAAATGTTATCATAGCTACAGCAAATTTGATTAATAATATGTATCGCCTAAATATGCCTGGTGGCTATGCATGCATATCTGATGTAATCAAGCAAGATACTTACCTGTGGCACCAGAGAATGGGTCAGTTGAACTTTCAGACGATGAAAAATATATGTGTTGCACTGAGTAATGTCCGCAGACCAACATCTGTCCGAAGACCAACAGATGTCCGTAGATCAACAGCTGTCCGCAGACCAACAGCTGTCCGAAGATCAACAGCTGTCCGTAGACCAACAGCTGTCCGCAGACAAACATCTGTCCGAAGACCAACAGATGTCCGTAGATCAACAGCTGTCCGCAGATCAACAGCTGTCCGTAGACCAACAGCTGTCCGCAGATCAACAGCTGTCCGTAGACCAACAGCTGTCCGAAGACCAACAGCTGTCCGCAGATCAACAGCTGTCCGTAGACCAACAGCTGTCCGAAGACCAACAGCTGTCCGCAGATCAACAGCTGTCCGTAGACCAACAGCTGTCCGTAGATCAACAGCTGTCCGTAGATCAACAGCTGTCCGTAGACCAACAGCTGTCCGTAGATCAACAGCTGTCCGTAGACCAACAGCTGTCCGTAGACCAACAGCTGTCCGTAGACCAACAGCTGTCCGTAGACCAACAGCTGTCCGTAGACCAATTACAGCTGTCCGCAGACCAACAGTTGTCCAAACGTACACAGCTGAGTACCTGGTTAATCGCTCTCCGACAAGATCGCTATCTTATAAAACACCAGAAGAGATGTGTACTGGATACAGATTTATAGCGTCTAATACAAGAAAATCAATTAAAAGCAGAGACGCTATATTCTTAGAATCAACAGTGAAAAGAGATTATGTGCCTATTGAATCAGCCACAAATAAAAGTTTAAATAAAACTCAGAATGTAGAAGAAATTGAATATGACTCGTCGGATGATAATATATCTGTTTAAATATTAAAAATAAAAGTGAAAGCTCTTACCTGTGCTATGGAGATCAACCAGATTATGAAGTTCTTATAATTATGAAAAAGCAATTAATTCTGTTGATGCTGCTAAATGGATAAAGTCAATTAACGAAGAACTTTATTCTCATCAACAAAATAACACATGGACTTTAGTGGATAAAACCCCTGATATGAAAATAATTGGTTGTAAATGGGTATTTCGCATTAAAGAGGAAACTACAGGTCCACGATTTAAGTCAATGCTTTGTGCCAAAGGATATTCACAGACAAAAGGTATCGATTACCAGGAAACATTCTCTCCGACAGTCAGGTATGATTCCATACGTATTTTACTTTCAGAATCTGTCCAACAGAATCTTCAGATAATACAGCTAGATGTTAAAACAGCATTCCTGTATGGTGAGCTTGAAGAAGACATATACATGACCATACCAGAGGGCTTAACCTATGATGCAAACAAGGTATGTAAGCTTAATAAATCTTTATATGGCTTAAAGCAGGCTCCCAGATGCTGGAACTCTAAATTTGATACTGTTTTAAAGAAATTTGGACTAGTAAATAGTAAAGCTGATCAATGTGTGTATATTGGCACTATCAATGGAGAAAAATGTTACCTATGTCTGTATGTTGATGATGGATTATTATTTTCAAAAGATGAATCAACATTAAAGGAGTTGATTAATGATTTACAATCAATATTTGAAATTAAAACTTGCTCACTCAGAAACTTTGTGGGTATGGAAATAGAGAAATGTGACAAGTATATTTTCATACATCAGGCAAGTTATATTGAAAAGTTATTAAACAAATTTAATTTATATAATTGTAATCCCAACAGCATTCCAGTTGATCCACATTTAAAACTAGAAAAAGGAGAAGGGGAAAATGAAAAGAACATTCCATATCGAGAGGCGGTTGGTTCATTGATGCATCTAGCTACAGTAAGCCGACCTGACATTTCATATGCTGTGAGTTTGGTAAGCCGTTTTTTAAATTCTTATGACAAAGACCATTGGAGCGCTGTTAAGAAAATCTTTAAATATTTAAAAGAGACTAAAGATTACGGTCTATGTTACACTCCAATGTCTGAACCTAACACAATCATTGGCTATAGTGATGCCGATTATGCAAACGACCCCAGCACTAGACGTTCAGTCACGGGATATGTCTTTATGAGGAATGGAGGAGCAGTCACATGGGCTTCTCAAAGGCAGCAGACAGTTGCCCTCTCCACTACCGAGGCTGAATTCATGGCAGCCTGCGCTGCGACCAAAGAGGCTATGTGGGTTAAGCAATTGTTATGTGATATAGGTGAATTTAATCAAAAATCAGTATGTTTGAACTTAGACAACCAAAGTGCCATAAGTGTAATAAAAAACATAAACTTTCATAAAAGATGTAAGCATATAGATATTAAATTTCATTTTATTAAAGAGAAATATTATAGTAAAGTTATAGATTTAAACTATGTATGTAGCGATGAGCAACTTGCTGATATCTTTACCAAACCACTGTCTAAAGTTAAATTTAGTTATCTAAGAGACAAAATTGGAATTCAATATTGTAACCAGTAACACTTGATTATTTATATTGTATAAGCCAATGTAAACTTTTGTGTACCGTGTAATAATTATAATGTGTTTGTTTTTAACAGTAAAAGTTAAATTTCTGTAAAATTGTAAAATTGTTGCATTCTGAAGGCATTAATTTAGGAGGAGTGTTGTAATAAATTTGCGCCTTCAATAATCTGTGGTCACTTTTCATGTAATGGCAACATTTTGTTTTGTACTTCCTCTTCTCTGCGGACATTGCTCGTGTAACACGTATATTTTTCATCTTAATAAAGTTTTTCTTGTAAAACGTGCACCTGGGTTTTTATTGACTATACCAACAAGATAACAACATTTAGCATAAATAATAATTGTCTCATCCAACAATGCTTCTGAATGACGTTGTTGGCAATTTATCAACAAACTCATGTACAAAAACTAACCTTTTGCACAGAATATTACAGCATACATAGTAGCCTTGGGAAAACTTCGTATTAACAGTGGCAATACCAAGTTAGGTGTGAAAGTGATAGAACACAACAATTTTCTTGTTACACGTCAAATGTTCATACCGAAATCTCCAGTGTCTAGGATATAAGCTTCTTGGGTAATTGTATAGCCGCAGACACCGGCAGCCATTTTATATTCCTTTTGCAAAACCGATATAGATAATGTTTGTAGGTAATATTTTATGTTAATGTGTATTTATTATTTAACACTATGTAGTTGACGAGATTTTCTAATATTCCAATTGTCCATTTTTCAAGGGAAAATTGTAATTTCATGTGCATCAGCCCGTGATAGTCTTATTTAAATTAGTTAAGGTGTAGTAATTAATATTATCTTGAACATTTTATGGAAAAACGGATTGATAGAATAGAAATAATTAATAGTTTTTGTTGAAATTTCAGACAAAAAATGCAATTTAATTTAGATGTTATGTATAGAAGATAAGCACTTACCTATAAAAACTTAAATAAATACCCAATTTTTTGCCCTACCCTGACTAAAAAATATTATGTTTTTCATTGTCTTGAACGGTAGAGTAAGAACACCCTATCTCTATTATCGACTTGCTATAAACACCCAAACAAGATACTACAAATCTACAACCCTCACCTTATAGCCATGCTCTTAGCCTTGAGATGGTGCCATCTCTGGTTCATCTCATCCAGCCGCCGCTGCAGCATGACAGCATCTTCCTGTGACGACAGCGAGCCGAGCAGCCGCCGCCCTGTACCCGTGAGCGAAGCATACACATCGCGATGCGTTTCTATCTCTGATTGCAGGTCCTGGAAGTAAGTTTTTAAGGTCATTTATTGTATACAATAGGTATAGGAAATATAAGGTACTATGTGTTAAATGTAATAATAGGGCCTTCATGTGTCGAATATCGTGTGGAAAGGACGATTTGCTTATAAACCTTTTTCGGATATAACATATACGGTTTACTTTATTTTGTCGGACTCTTGCATAAAATTTAAATAAAAACGTTATTGCTTCGACTGAAAATTTGTTAAATTAACACATATATAACGTCAATATATTTAGCTAGCTCGATCCTCTTCATCTTTGAAACGTTTAGTAAGTAAAATAATTAGGTCGGTAATTTATTTTTTTACCCTACAGTAATAGGATGATGAATATTTTAAAGGAACAGAATATTAATAAAAATATTTTTTTGCAGTTTATAAACGCGATTTATTATCATCAAAACCAGACGTTCAAGAAAATCTTGTTTAATCTTTCAGCTTTACATTTTCATACTTCTAGGGATAAAAATCCACGTTTCTTGTTCAACATCTTTCAAACTTCAAATATATTCGAGACATTGTTTGAAGATGTTTATAACGAGAACGTAATATACAAGAGCAAATACATTGTAATGGTTTCACTTCCTTTGACATATTTAGTACTTATTACTATAATAATGGTTTTATTGTTTCTATTTGGTTAAGCATTTCACTGTAGATGTGGCCACATATTGCAATTTAGCCATATTCTTAACCGACTTTAAAAACGGAAGAGGGAGAATACATCTGATTATTTTGGGTCTGTAAAATCAGAACTTTCGACTGGGTGAATAGACATTGATGATTGTTTTGTCATTTGAAAGCTGTTCCCGTTGATCCTTCCAATTTTCTATTTCAATTTTTAGAAATATTAAAATGATGTCTATAAACCTACGCATGTAATCCATAAGAATAATAAGGTGTGTCTATGATATTTATAAAAAATATTAAAAAATAAAACAATCTATTTGCGAGGTCTGAACATTATTAAGTTATTTCAAAGTGCTTTTGAGTATTCAATGTGAAGTAAAGTGCGGTAAGCTACGGACTCAGGTAGTTAAGTATAAGATAGCATTCAGTTTTGACACACCTGCGACCGACCAAAGATTAAGGCATAAATAATAATAAATATGATAAATGTGTTTGAATTGCAAATTTTTTTAATGATGTTAATATTTATGTTGTGGATGAAGGTAGAATATTTTATGTTACAATGTCACTATTACTACGTGGGTTTTTACATTAAATTGTATGTGCAATGGGTTTAATCCAAAATGTTAGCCAATGCAGAATATTTGAATCTATTATTCTATTACAAATCTTATATTATCTTCTCTTTGCGATCCAATTTTTTAGTTTTTTTGTATAAGAAATGTTCGGGACATACGCAGCAAGTTGATTCAATTAATTATATCGAAATTTATTATTACACAGCAATTTTCAATACTAGTATAAATTGAAGAAATAGTAGCAAATTCGAATGAATTTCCACAATCCTATAAAACTATACCAGAAGTGACCACAATATAATAAAAAGCGACAACAACATTGTCGCGTCTGCAACATAGTCTTTGTATTGCTATAAAAATATACAGGTGGGTAATAAATCTTAAGGGCACTCCGACAAGATGAATGGTGTGTCGGTTCTGCGTTGATATACTATGGCTTATTACGCACTGATTTACGGGAACAATTACTTTTATAGAAGCCCAAGGCGATAATACTTCATAACTTGTTTAATAAGTGCGCTTATTTGTAATGACACTTAAGAATATTGCTGGGAATGATATATTTTGTAGTTGTTACTCTGTTTTATGGTCTCTTCGTCTTTATCATTAGCTATTGCATGCGTGAAAATTATTGCTAACTAGCTTTCCACCTGCAATCAAAAGATAACATAGCTCGTTCCCGTTCCGGACTTTCGGAATAAAACGTAATTTCGATCCAAATCGGTGCAATGGTTTAGGCGAGACGAAGAGAAATACTTATACACAAAAAATATTTTTTTGTATGTATAAAAGATATAGATAGACAGATTATATATAAGAAGTCTAGCATAAAGATAATAACTAAACAGAAATATCTATGCAATAGGATAGGCCTTTATCAGACTACCATTATTAATTAATTATTATAAAGATCAAGAGAAAGCTACCGACTGAACAAAACCAAGATACGAATTATGAGTAGGGTTTTATGATTTAGGTCATGTTCATTATATTGGCCAAGTAGGTTATATGTGATATACTTGATGTATGTCTGTGTGATATACCGTCACTTATAAATAGGTATAGAAAAAATTTAGACTATGACGTATTTGGCTACTATTTATCCGGGTACATCAACAACATAATCTTTGGATAAAAATAATCTATACTCTATACTAATATAATAAAGCTGAAGAGTTTGTTTGTTTGAACGCGCTAATCTCAGGAACTACTCGGCCGATTTGAAAAATTATTTCGGTGTTAGATAGCCCATTTATCAAGGAAGGCTATAAGGCTAATAGCCTTAGGCTATATATCATCACGCTAAGACCAACAGGAGCGAAGCCACGCGGGTGAAACCGCAGGGCGCGTCTAGTTACATATAAACATGGTGCTTTTTACGTTTTTCATACTGATCCTAACAAACAAGAGAGCAGAAGTAAATGTTATTATATCAAGTTTATTTGTATAAATGAAAATGAATGACTTAGCTGTTATATACTTGAAGTTATCCTTTACTAAGCCTAGCCGTAAAGCAAATAACTTTGCTCCTTAACTTGATCCCACGGAATAACCCAACAAATTTATGTTTGGGATTCTTTCACTACAACTTTTACGCATTTCTCATAGTATAAAACTTTTTATCGCTGCAATAAGACACACGTAAGTGTTTTATTATTTTTGGATCGTGTATACGTAAATTCTAAACAATTTAGAAACTGGGAAGAGAAAACTAAGATACGGCAAGGACGAGAATAGAGCTCTTTTAAAACCTTGTTTCAGAAAAGCGACGACTGATCGAGATTTCTCGTGAAATATGTTTGGTACCTAAACTGTAACAAATGCTAATGGAGTTTTCAAGAGATTCTTTAGTTAGCCTTTTGATTACCTATTGTAAGACAATACTAGTCTCACATTTCGAATGGTGATTCACATTTGGAGATTGCAATGGCACAAAACTGGCTTTTATACCAGACTAGCTGTGCTCCGCGGTGTGAGTCTTAGCGTGATGATATACAGGGTGTAATCGTTAAGTGTGCACAGGCGATTTTTCCGTAAGTATTACAGATAACAAAAAACTTTAAACTGATATCGAAAGTACTTAACCTAATGAGTAAAATGGCCGTAATAAATTTTTAAAAATATATCGAGAAATATCAAAAAAATTATCTTTAAACCCTCCCATACATTAAGTATGAAATATGAATATCCCATATACATTTAATATGAAAGATTTTAGCTTTCTTTTTCTTTTTTTGGTTTTCTGTTTTAATTACTTCGCAAATTTGAAGTGACATTTTCCACGTTTTTCCGGACATTTTCACGCATTTTCCGGACGTTTTCCGGACATTTCCCAGGCATTTTCCAGGCATTTCCACGCATTTTCCGGACATTTTCACGCATTCTCCGGGTATTTTCCAGATATTTTCCAGGCATTTTCCGGACATTTCCCTGACATTGCCTGTAAATGTCTGGAAAATGTCCGGAAGTTCCCCGGGAAATGCTAGGAAAATCCCCGGAAAACGCCTGGGAAATTCCCGGAAAATAACCGGAAAATGCTCTTAATACTCTGGAAAATATCCGGAAAATGCGTGGAAATTTCCGGAAAAGCCGTGGAAAATGCCTGGCAAATGCCTGGAAAATAGCCGGAAAATGCGTGAAAATGTCCGGAAAATATCCGGAAAATGCGTGAAAATGTCCGGAAAATGCGTGAAAATGTCCGGAAAATCCCCGGGAAATGCTCGGAAAATCCCCGGACAATGCCTGGGAAATTCCCGGAAAATAACCGGAAAATTCCTGGGAAATGCTCGGAAAATGTCTGGAAAATATCCGGAAAATACGTGGAAACTTCCGGAAAAACCGTGGAATATCCGGAAAATGTCAAAATATCCGGAAAATGTGAAAATGTCCGGAAAATATCCGGGAAATGCCTGGAAGATCCCCGGAAAATGCCTGAGAAATGTCCGGAAAATGTCTGGGAAATGTTCGGAAAATGTCTGGAAACATCCGGATCATCCCAGGGAAATGCTTGGAAAATCCCCGGAAAATGCCTGGGAAAATCCCGAAAAATAACCGGAAAATGCCAGGGAAATGTCTGGAAAATATCCGGAAAATGCGTGGAAATGTCCGAAAAAAGCGTGGGAAAATGCTCGGAAAATGCTCGGAAAATCCCCGGAAAATATCCGGAAAATGCGTGAAAATGTCCGAAAAGAGCGTGGAAAATGCCACTTCAAATTTGCGAAGTAATTAAAGCAGAAAACCAAAAAAGAAAAAGAAAGCTAAAATCTTTCATATTAAATGTATATGGGATATTCATATTTCATACTTAATGTATGGGCTATATATGGCTTAAAGATATTTTTTTTGATATTTCTCGATTTATTTTTAAAAATTTATTACGGTCATTTTACTCATTAGGTTAACTTTCGATATCAGTTTAAAGTTTTTTGTTATCTGTAATACTTACGGAAAAATCGCCTGTGCACACTTAACGATTACACCCTGTATAATATAGCCTTTAGCCTTCCTCGATGAATGGGCTATCTAACACCGAAAGAATTTATCAAATCGGAAGAGTAGTTCCCGAGATTAGCGCGTTCAAACAAACAAACTCTTCAGTTTTATAATATTTGTACATGTAGATAACTAATAATTATATTTCCTAGTAAAATGACAACAAATATTATCTTCTTACAAGCTCTACCAACTCAATATTAAAGCTTCACTACCAACAAAGCAATATTAATTGTACAAGTATCAGGTCGAATGGAATTATTCATTCATTCACAATTCATCTGATGGAAAACAGCGCAATCGGCCGCGAAAACTTTAAACAATGGGCACTAATTAAAAATACAATTGTAAGGCCCATTTGTTTGTGGAGGGTAGTTTTAACTTTTGTGTTTTTTCTTTAAAAGTATTATCGTTGCGACGTAGTATGATTTTCTATTGCGGTGTATTTAGCCTTAGTATTTAGCTGTGCAAGAAATTTAATATGGCTTAAAAGTTTTTTTTTTAATTATATTTATCTGGTCTGTAAAACTATGATAATTATTTATTTATGTTTTTATTCTGGCTAACCTGCGGACATTATTATATTATACAAGCGGTCCGCCCCGGCTTCGCCCAATATTATAAAAAAAAGAATTAACAAAATCGGTTCAGCCGTTCTCGACTTTTGCGCTTACCAACATATTAAGCGATTCATTTTTCATAGACTTTCATAGACTTATTTATTTACAAAACTTTCATAGACTTATTTATTTACAAAACCTTCACCAAATAGTGTGTAATACACTTAACAATTAAGATGGTTTAATTAAAAACTTGTAACCGCTCCAACAGTAATCTCTTAGGCCTTTAAAGTTTGTGTGAAATGGTATCGCGAAGCTTCTTCAATTTTATTACCTCCACATTTTAAGCTGGCTTAGAAAATAGACCTATTTTAACAGAACCTAGGTTTAAAACTGTCCACCAGTGGGATTTTATTACAGAATCGATATCGTAGGTAGAAAAGAAGAAAATGCCAATGTGGCTTTGTATTGGTGGTTAAGAATATATCCATGTTTGTAACATACAAAAAATATACATATATGTATTAATGAACTAGCTGAGCTTCGCGGTTTCACCCGCGTAGCTCCGTCCTGTTGTTCTTAGCGTAATGATATTATATAGCCTGTAGTCTTCCTCGATAAATGGGCTATCTAACACCGAAATAATTTTTCAAATCGGACCAGTAGTTCCTGAGATTAGCGCGTTCAAACAAACAAACATCAAACTCTTCAGCTTTATAATATATGAACTAGCTGGTGCGTTGTGCGCGGGCTGCAAGCAGCCCGCGAGCCCCTTTTGCCCCTGGGTTGAAGCAATAGGGCAGTCATTTGAAAATGCATCAAAATCCCTCGTCAATTTGTTATTATTTGCCAACAGCGATTCCACAGTCAATCGGAAGTGCTTATAAATTCCCAATTCAAATATTTTCTATTTTGAAATGCTGTCGACCTTCGAGGGTGCGTGGTGCGCGGGCTGCAAGCAGCCCGCGAGCCTCTTTTGCCTCTGGGTTGAAGCAATAGGGCAGTCATTTGAAAATGCATTCGAATTTCCTGTCCATTTGTTACATCTGCTAACAGCGATTCTACAGTCAGTCGGTAATGCTTATAAATTCTCCATTCAAGTATTTTCCACTTCGGGAGGCTGCCCACCTTCGAGGGTGCGTGGTGCGCGGGCTGCAAGCAGCCCGCGAAGCATCCCAGGGCAGAAATCTTCAGTCAGTTGAAAATGCATAAAAATTCCCCGTCAATTTGTAAATACCTGCTAACAGCGATTCCACAGTCAATCGGAAGTGCTTATAAATTTCCCATTCAAATATTTTCTATTCCGGGGGGGCTGTCTATCTTCAAGGGTGCGTGGTGCGCGAGCTGCAAGCAGCTCGCGGCTCATCCCAGGGCAGAAATCTTCAGTCATTTGAAAATGCATTTGAATTTCCTGTCCATTTTTTACATCTGCTAACAGCGATTCTACAGTCAGTCGAAACTGTTTATAAATTACTTATTCAAATATTGGTTAAATTCTTGAAACGTGATCCCCGAATTTCATCATTTTGAGGTGTCTAATCGATAGCGGGCAGTGACTTTTCATAATAAACTGTTAAAGAGTGTACTTAACACGCACGTCGCTTCGCTCCTCGCTACCTATTTGAATATTTACGCCGGCCGCTGACGTGACTTGCTCGCTTCGCTCGCTTGGCTAGTGCGTTAGTTCAAAAGTAACCTAACTCGCTCGTCGCTTCGCTCCTCGCTACTTCTTTGAATATTTACGCAGGCCGCTGACGTGACTTGCTCGCTTCGCTCGCTTGGCTAGTGCGGTAGTTCAAAAGTTAACCTAACTCGCTCGTCGCTTCGCTCCTCGCTACTTCTTTGAATATTTACGCCGGCTGCTGACGTGACTTGCTCGCTTCGCTCGCTTGGCTAGTGCGGTAGTTCAAAAGTTAACCTAACTGGCTCGTCGCTTCGCTCCTCGCTACTTCTTTGAATATTTACGCCGGCCGCTGACGTAACTTGCTCGCTTCGCTCGCTTGGCTAGTGCGGTAGTTCAAAAGTTAACCTAACTGGCTCGTCGCTTCGCTCCTCGCTACTTCTTTGAATATTTACGCAGGCCGCTGACGTGACTTGCTCGCTTCGCTCGCTTGGCTAGTGCGGTAGTTCAAAAGTTAACCTAACTCGCTCGTCGCTTCGCTCCTCGCTACCTATTTGAATATTTACGCTGGCCGCTGCCGTGATTCGCTCGCTTCGCTCGCTTGGCTCGTGCGGTAGTTCAAAAGTTAATAAATATTTTCTACTCCGGGAGGCTGTCGACCTTCGAGGTTGCGCGGTGCGCGGGCAGCAAGCAGCCCGCGGCGCCGTCTTTTGCCGTTGCTATTCAATAACCCTTCCTACTATGGAAATTTCCATACAAAATTTTCGAAAAAAAAAATTTCGCTTTTTAGCAAAAAATTTTATATGCCTGGAAGCGGACCAAGTTTTGAAGCATTTTTTACTTCGGCGACCCCGACCTACCTGCCACCGGTTCAGAGAGCCGTTGAATTTCGTGATGTATGGAAAATGGAAACCGAGGGTCGGAGAGAAATTCTGAGTATGCAGTTTTGTAAATCTGGCCGATTAGAGCACAGAAGTCAATTTTCAGACCGATCGTAAAGTAACCGGCGCCACCATCTTGCTTTGAAAAATTGGCCATTTTTGAAAAAAAAATTGCGTCCAATTTGATATTTCTCGATTGCCCTGGTAGCGCCCCATGTTTTTGATCATTTTTTAGTTCTACACCCCCCACCTATCTGGCGCCGTTTCGGAGAGCCGTCAAATTTCGCGATGTATGAAACTCGGAAACCAGCGGTGAAAACTCGATTATGAGTATGCCAACTTAATGTGCGGCTCGATTAAAGCCCCTGTGCCAAGTTTCAGCGCGATCGGACCAGCGATGGCCATTTTAGCATTTGTATCGCGGCGGCCATTTTTTCCGCCATTTTGAATTTTTTTCACTATCTGTGGTAATTGCTCGAGGTCTACTACAAGTTTAGTTTGAGCACCCCAGATGTAGCTGCTACCGTTTGCGCGGGCCGTTGACCGTCTCCGCGGGCTGTGAGAAAGTTCAAAATTTCGGATTTTTCTGGATATCCTGGGAGCTGGGCGAGTATGAATGCATCATTGGTGTGTTTCTCCGTTGCGCCACCTCGTCTAAATTTACGTTTTTATGTTTGCGCCAAAAATGGAAAAATTCCAAAATCGAGCGACCCACTATGGCTCCCTGGTAGCGTCCCAGGGTGGTGATCATTTTTAGTTCCGGGACCCCCCACCCAACTCGCACCGTTTCCGCGGGCCGTTGGATTTTCCAATGTATGAAAGTAGGAAACGGGGGCCCGGAGCCACTCGAACGGGGCACCGATCGATTCGCCGGCTCGAACAGAGCACGTGTGCCAAATTTGAGACGTAAGGATTCATAAACGGCGATTTTGGCAAAGTACGGCGGCCATCTTGTTTTCGCGAAAATCCCCATTTTTCCACCACCCCTGGTAATCGCCACCAGTTCTGAGCATTTTTTGTTCAGACACCCCCCCTCCAAGTGGCACCGTTTTTGCGCACCTCCAGGGGTCCACTTGGTTTTCGAAGATGATCGAGATCGCTATATTTTTCCTCTGGTCACTCGGCGCACCTCTACACAATCACATAATTATCCCCCCCACTTTCCCCGTAGTTTCCGAGAAAAGCGATGTCAATCAGTGAGTCAGTGAGTGGTAGTGTAGCTTTATCTCTTCGGATGAATGGGGAAAATATCATAGGTATTTCAATATTTAATCAAATTTATCCGGATGAATCGGGAATAGATCATATATGATCTATAATAGGTTTCTAAAAAATATGTAACTTAATAGCTATATGTTTGTAAATTGGAATTGCTCTTCCACAATCAATCGAACGGATCGGAACGGAAAAGCGTCAACTATACGGAGTTTATTTTTCAATATGACATCAAACCCAAAACCAGCAAGCTATCCAAAGCTATAAACGAAAAGTTTAACTCCTCTTTTATTACTCTATACGCGTATATACCGTTTTATGATCGTCATAAGATGCAACGGATTTAAAACTCATAAATACGTCAAAGTTTTCAATAAATACCTATTGCGAATACGAAGAAATAAAAACTAAATCGTTTAAATAACTCGACACCTATGCACAAACCGCAGAAAATATAAAACAATTAAATAATCGTGAAAGAAGTCCTAAGGTTCGCTTTTTCTCTACTTTTTCCTGGTATCTTTAGATCTCTAATCAAACACTCCCTACCTACTACAGATGACTATTATTTTTAAGTATAATAATACCTAGATATCAGTTTAAAGAATGTCGAGCATTAATTATCTTCCAACAAATTCCCGAAATTTTTATTCGATTCCACGATCAAGTTAAGATATGCATCACGTTTAAACCAGTTAAAAATTCACAACCCAAATTGAAACAATGTAATAAAATTAAAACAACAGCAGCTAAAATTACCACAGCAGTATTCCTCAACTCAAACAAAGACGGGGGTATGAATTATGCAAATCAGAATCCTATGACGGTAGCACAAGGAGTTGAAAATTAATCGTACATTTGTCAAACGTGAGCCGTGCAGCGAATACCAAATGAACCGGTTTCGGCCGGATTAAACTGGATCCAACTGAATTACGCCGGTTTCGGCCGGACAAGATGGCCGCCGTGTCATTTCTTTGATAAGGCACGTGAGTGAGGTAAAAATGCTAATCGAGTTCGGTGGCTGCTTGATTATTTCATTGGGATAACACGGTTAGATATGCAATTAGTTTGATAATACTCACCACCGTATAAAAGAGGCAATTTTTATACAATTATTAGCGGTCCGCCCCGGCTTCGCCCGTGGTACATATGAAAAATAGATGTTGGCCGATTCTCAGACTTACCCGATATGCACAGAAAATTTCATGAGATTCGGTCCACGCGTTTCGGAGGAGTATGCAGACTAACATTGTGACACGAGATGTAGGTATATTAATAAGGTTACATAAATTAATAGTTATGCTATTTACATTACCGTAATTTGCGCTCTTTCATCTTTAATTTTTTTACATAAAATTAATGGAATAATATTTGTATGAAAGTATCTACGAACATTTTTAAACATGCCAAAGGTTTCGTCAGTAATGAATGGAAATAAAGTTGAAAAAAATGCCTCTAAAATAGAGCGTACACTTGGAAAGCTTGATAGTTGGTACAGTAGCATCTAAATTTAAAATTTAAATATAAAATATCTTATCCTGTTAACAAATAGAAATTTTAACTGTACATAATTACCACAATCTGAATGCATATGCAGTTAAAAAAAAACAATAAATTGCGGTGCAACCCGCGCACAAGCGGATCAAGGCGGTAATACGGGCGTGGTAAACGGTTGTAAGTGGATTTAGCCGGATCTAAGTGGATATAGCCGGGCCGGGCACCTGTGATAACGACCTGCGTCTTGTTCGTCTTGTTTCGGTAAGCTGGCTTTGCGGTTCACTCGAATTTATATCGGAGTTTGGCCAACTTATTGGTACCGCTGAAGATTTGGGAAGATTTATTGACAGCCGTGTGTATACTGGCTTTTGCGACTCTGTTTCACTTTTAAACCCTTCTATATATTAAGGAAAGACAAATGATTATTACTGTTAGCAGTAAATATGTGGTATTTGTCCTATAAGTTGTGAGCAACAAAGAATGTATCTTTCGGAATCAAATGAATTTCCTAACTTATTGTTCCTTTAAATTACCTCTATTTAATAGTTATTATTATTTTGTCTCTAAATATTATGACGTGAAGTGATATAAATTGTTTTTGGTTTCAATTAAACATGACATGTATGTACTCCCAATCTACTTGAAATGAATTCTAATACTTAATTGCCTGAACATTACACTAAGTATAATTGTATGTACTAGATATCTAGTTACAGTACACTTAGTATGTAGTTAGGCTGGATGAACGTAGTCTTTTGTGATGTTAATGCTACTAATAATAGGTGAGGTTAGGCGTATTAGCTCTATTGTTACTATTTCAGGGTTTACGTTTAATCTAAATTACTTCTCATCACACATTGTTTTTGCATTAATATGAATCAATATCTATCTCTACGCTTAACGCATAATTATAAACATTATTTGATTTGCTTTTAACATCATCATCATCATTATTAGCCGTAAACATAATGTGCAAAACAATTTAAACAATTGCACGCCTCATAAGCGAAGCGTTGAGGTGGGTACTACTGTCACTTCGCGCAAAACATCTGATTTTTCAAACTTAAAATGTCTTTATGTATCATACATTGCACTTGTAAGATAATACATACACACACATATTAAGAAAAAACACTATTTTTAACGTTCATGATATTTTTGATGTCATTTTTGTTATTTAAACTAGTTAAAAAACAGTTTAAAAAAGTTCTGTCTTGGACGTCCGTGTGTCTGTATGTGCGGATCCTTTTTCTTGTTAACACGATAGCGACCGAAATACTTTACTAATCGAGTCTTTTTTTTTCTCTTACGCTTGAGTATGCTCAGGAATAGAACCCTTTCATTTTTCAGGGTCTGATTCGATGTGGTTTAATTGTTATTTAATAAACAAAAATAATAATTAATAAATATTTATTAAAAAAAAATTATGAGGCGTGCACTTTTGGATTTTCCAAATTATTTCCTTCTTTTCCTTGAAAACGTATTCCACAAACAACACAGTCACTTCAAGAACATGTTATTGAAGGTAAAATAAAGCCAAGTTAAATCGATTCTCGAACAAATAATAAAAAGTGGGTATTTTCGAATTTGTCGCTTTCCACACGAGCGCTCAGCCCATCCATCTAAGTCTAGATTACTGTGAAATGCTGAGAACATTCTCAGTTTGACTGATAGGTGATTATCTTTCCTTTCTTACTGGAATTCAATACTGGCACTAGAAAATACACTTGAAGCAGTTGATGTTCTTACAATATATTATTATAGGAAAGCATTTAGAGAACATACTAAATATAAAGACAAAGTATGTCAGTCTACTTAAATTCTGTTTTTTTTATTCAAGCTTATTATTGTCAGCAATATTCAAGCAAAAACTATATAATGCGCTAAAGTTTTTAAGAACGGAAATAGCTACACAAAACGGGACACTAAAGAGATAAATTCAAATATAAAAAATAGCTTCAAGAGAATCCCCAGATGAACCGACCGAGTTGTTTATTAAATGAAGGCCCAGAGGCGACTGACGGTAGACAATTTGATAGATTTAATCCTATTACAGGCTGTGATACAGTCTAGCCTCTGTGACTAGGTACTCTGTACAGTGTACAGTCGGCAGCCAAAATTGAGCTAATCATTCGTAGGGGATTACTAGCATGTGTTATTAGGTGTGCATTTGATTAGAGTGCGTGATGGTCGATTAGTAGACATGTGATAGGCCAATTTATGGTGTTTAATTTTTTTTATACAATAGCGATTAGCGATAAGTGTAATTGTAGTAAAGATAGGTACCTAAAATATTGCTGTATTTTTCATATTTTGATACAAGCTTACATAAAATAACTTTATTATGATCGTCCAAAACTTTTAGGATAAAATGTAATATAGCTCCGAAATTATTTTCCCGACCATACTACAACCGAAAAGTTCTCTTAAAAAGCGGGCGAAACCAGAAACATTCGCTATTTCTAAATAAACAGTATTAAGTTGTTTTCACAATGTTTTAAAAATGGTTTTAAAGCGAATTAGGTCAAGTATCGTTTCAATTAAACTTTAAAAGCGAAGCTGGAAAATATCAAGTGTTTCCTGTTCGAGTTTTAACGAATATTATGGTTTCTGGAATTGAGGGTAGGACTTAAAAATTCAATTTTACATTTAATTCTACTATTTTCGATGTAAATTTCATTTAATTTAATAAATGATGACTGCAAAATGAACATACAACAACAATAAAATTACCATTCTTTTATTCTCTCTCATTTTCATTTGAAACAAAGGTGATATTATGAAAAATGTTAGAATAACAATAGTAATATGTATCAGAAAAGTCAACATCATCATTATTAAAACAAGTAAAAAGGGTTTAGGTTAACTCTAAATGATATTAAAATGAATTATCTGCTGGGTCCACTGCGATAGGATGGAATCGCAGGATATTGTCATCATAAGTTTTAAATATGGCGACCGCTTTGCATAAAATTCAACGGGATAATATTGCTGATAAAAGTAGCATTTCATATGTGCGTTCACTGATAACAATGTACTAATACTATGCACGCGAAAATGTTTTGTTTTTCCATTATTTGTAGCAACAAATCATATAAAAGGCATCATTAACACATAGGAATAACTTAACCACGTTACAATTAAGCTTTTTGAAATTGAATTTTTAACAACAATATCTAATTATTACAGTAGCTGTTGATCTATTTCTTATTTTTAAACACTTACCTTTTCGAAATGTCGAAATTCGGCCAGCAGAACAAAACTAATATGTATATATCTTGCATCCTCACACGGCCTGGTCCTGACGCGGCACCCAGGTCGCGTATGATAATATCTATAACCCGCATACTCCGAACTATTGAGGTCCACTTTTAGCGCCCCCCTGAACCTGTAGTCACCCCCACAGCCGTAACACAGTCCTTTCGTGATAAACTTCTCCCAGGTTTGCTTGGCCGTCCCCAAATGTCTCCGGGGACGGCCAGGCCATGTCCCTGCCGCTTTGTCGACCCTGGACCCTCGGGGGGTCCTTTGCAGCTTCCACTCGTCGCTGGGTCTATCAGCTGTGGGCTTCCATCTCCACTTCGAGATCACTTATTCAGATTACTGGCGGTTCACTAATTGTATCTAGCACCACGCAATGGCGTCCTTTTATCGTTTGGATTCGTTTTCATTGCCTGTGTCAGACTATGAGAGATGCGTCAATGGAAGTGCTGCTTTTGATTATTTCTTGTTATCGATATGAATTGAAAGTATAAGAATATACCGGAAAAAGTAGCGATATTACATTTATGTTATGGAACCTATGCTATTTTTTCCGAATAGATTAATGAAATGTCGTTATATTGTTTAAATATTGTGTTATAAAATTGTTAATTATGTAAATATAATAAAAAATAATCGGTATTTACGACATATAGGCAGCCATTATTTTTTTTAATTTTATACTACGCGTGAAGCCGGGTCACTAGGTAGGTACTTAAAAATTGTAATTAACAACCATAATCTTATTTCACCAACCATAATGATTCTCAAGAAGCTTTCCAATCAGATTCCCGCCAAAATCTCTGTCTATTAATTATGAGGAAATCTTATCCGAGAGTTTTGGCGGAAACTGTGCGTCATCTCGGCCTTTGTAAAGGGCTATCGGAGTCCTATTAATCAAATACTGTTGTGATTAATTAGGAAATCGGTAATTAGCGGGATCCGAGGTACAAGATGAATAATTGTAGGCCTATGGAGAGACTGCTATTCTATTACATGATAGGCAATTAATTATCTTTCCACATGGAAAATATTTGCAGGAAACAAAGAAATTGATAGAAGATATAACAGGATTAATAAAATGTTTCTTATAATCCATTTCAGTAACGTTCAACGAAGAAAAGCAAAAATTTCGTTTTCTTTTATAAAATACCTATACAAGAACGAGGAAAACGTTTTACATGTATGAAGTATGAACATGGGTAAGAACTCTTCGTCTTTATAATAATAGTAGCTTGTCACCCGCGGATTCGCCCACATAGTCTAAGAAAAAGCCGCACAGTTTCTATGGGATTATTTTCGAGTTAAAATGTAGTCTATGTCCTTTCTGAGGTATAGTCCTCTCAAACTATCTGTGTACCAAATTTTATCAAAATAGACTCGGTCGTTTGGGCGTGCCGCGTGAAGAAAAGACAGACAGATAGAGTAACTTTCTCATTTATAATATTAGTTTTATCATACACATTATTAAATACTGCATTAAAAGTTTCCAAAGATCACTTAACAGAAGTGGCCTGCAACGCAACAGGGCGAGGGTCAGGCGCGACCTTTTAAGAGGATCTCGAACGGAGGGCTACTTGTGTTTTATGACGTCACATTATGTATACACGTGTCGTGTTGTGTCGTGATACGTTAGTCGTTAGTTGTAAATTTTTATAGTGTTCAAATCTTGGAGTAGTACTCGGATAAAAGGTACCTACATAGTAAAATACTATCACTTAAACAAGTTTTGCATTATAACGTTTGAATCAAAACTACTCGTTTTGGAAAACTATTTTTTTCTTTTATAATTATTTACAGCATTCAATATCTATGTGTAACATACGCATATCAAAAAATAAATAATCCACTTCACAATAGCGAATGCTGTTATAAATGTACACTTATACCCAACATTATCCCTCTTCCATTCAACCATGTACAACCATCAAACTATCATTTTAAAAGCCCGAACCCTGGTTTCCATTACGGCCAGCCAAATAGCCTCGTAACATTTAACGAAGAAAATTCAAGGAGCACTCCTTACATTATATATATTACTATTATCTGCAAAAATAGAATTAAATCCTAGCTTCAAGTCTAGGATTGAATGTCGCATGGCGGTGCGCCAGCTCGCGACAATTAGGGTTCCGCTGTCAAACTATTGTAACTAGGGCTGGCAAATGAGCGGTTTTGTGGGAATTTAATATTGTAGTTTTTATTATTGGAGCGTATGGGATGGAGATCGGAAATATTATTTGAATTTCATGTTTCTTTTTTCATAATATTATATAATACAAGTAGATTTTTACAATGTGGATAAAAATGCTTTAACATTCGATCTGTAATCTGATCAGTATTTTATTGTGAATTCAACTAACATTATCGATTAAAATTTACTGGAATTCGTCATCAAAATCTATTATTAGACATTTAAATATAAGTATTCAGAATTCTCATATACGAAAAAAAAAATGTATCATATTGTCCTAAACTCATGTATCATATTGTCTGAAACGAAAAGCTTATAAAAAGTAGTCGTTTCCCTGGCCCCGCTCTTCCGATTTGTATGCTTAACTGCAACTCTTAATTAAGTATCATTGAATTGTTTTTGTTACATTTCTCTTTGTTTCACTCACTGTTATACGTCTCATTTGTTGCCCGACTGCGCCAGAACGAGTGTAATGTTTTTATATCGTTTTTGTTCCCTTCATTAACTTCTACTTAGTGTTTTATTTTGCCAAATGCATTTAGAATCGGGTGAAATATTTCTTATAGGCACCAGCTTCTTAAAGTAACTAACTACTACAACTAACCTACTTTATATTTAAAATAAAAAATATAAGATTTTAGGATTTTCTTATCAGAGTGTTCAATTTTAATGTAGTTAAATTTTATAAGAGACAATAATTGAGAACATTCAAAAATAATTTGGAAAATCCAAAAGTGCACGCCTCATAATTTTTTTTAATAAATATTTATTAATTATTATTTTTGTTTATTTAATAACAATTAAACCACATCGAATCAGACCCTGAAAAATGAAAGGGTTCTATTCCTGAGCATACTCAAGCGTAAGAGAAAAAAAAAGACTCGATTAGTAAAGTATTTCGGTCGCTATCGTGTTAACAAGAAAAAGGATCCGCACATACAGACACACGGACGTCCAAGACAGAACTTTTTTAAACTGTTTTTTAACTAGTTTAAATAACAAAAATGACATCAAAAATATCATGAACGTTAAAAATAGTGTTTTTTCTTAATATGTGTGTGTATGTATTATCTTACAAGTGCAATGTATGATACATAAAGACATTTTAAGTTTGAAAAATCAGATGTTTTGCGCGAAGTGACAGTAGTACCCACCTCAACGCTTCGCTTATGAGGCGTGCAATAAAGTGTCACGTATTTTTTTTAAACGACGAATGACGAAAAACGACGTAATCGCGGACGAAGTCGCGGGCAACAGCTAGTAAAAAACATATTGATATTCGCATTTAAATGTCAAATATCTCAGTTTTTTTAAATATTGCATTTAATATAACATGGCAATTAGAATTAATTAATGTTTACTAGGGACACTTAATTAATTACCTACTATCATTACTACTTTTTTGTTTTTCTTTCTATTATCAATTTCTTGAACACACAGTATATTCCTAAACGAAATCCCATGACCGTCATTTTCTTTAGCGTTTATACAAAGTTTATATTCAGATATTTGCGTAAGCCGAAAAATAAAACTGTAGGATGAACCCTAGTTAAGATAAAGGTCTTTTTATATTCACATATGAACCCACCCATACGGAAGGGAAAGGAAATTTGACTTTCGCATAACAAAATATAATGTGCGTTCTGATAGAAATCCTACGAATATCGACTTAGTAACTTAAGGTTTCTATTTGTAAATAGAAATAAAGAAAAGAACTTCTATACCTACGTACATAAGTAATTTGGATTTCTTATATTTTGATTTATTTAATCTTATGACACAAAAAATTAACTACATAGTTATTAAATCAGAATAAAAATATTTAAATTCCTAAAAACATTTTCTACGTTTTACAAATAAGTCGAAACTGTAGTCGAAACGTGCCCTTACATTTCTTTCGACTAGCCAAGAATATTAGTCAACAAACGGACGGAAATTAAGAAGTCCGCTCCGGACTCACAACTAATGGATTTTACGATGAAAATGTTTTCGAGTAGATTTCGCGGCAAATATGGCGCGAATCTAGATTGCTTTCTATATTAAGACTTCCAGTCGACTGGCGACACTTTAAACTTGAAAATGGAGTTAAAAATACAGGATTATGTTATGTTATATCATGTTATTATATTTGTTTGGGTTAATTTTATATGAGCACTTTAAGCAAATTCAATATTCAAACCATTTTGAAATTCTAATGTTGAAAAAAATAGTTTTTTGACAGCTTTTCTCTGCGGATATTATTTCAGAAAGTTACATAAAATTGCTTTAGGCATCTACTAATTGCCGAATAGATTTATAAAAAGCAAAAGAGCTTTAAATATTATCCAATCCTTTATACTATAAATTCGCGCAAATCTGCAGAAAACTAAAAACGAATTCAAGACGGATTTTCTCAATTCATCGAACGACAATCCAAGATAAACTGAATGCAATAAAAGCCCGGCAATCCCAACAAATGTAACCGCAGTTTAACCATTAGTTTAACCAATTGATTGGGCCGAGTTATCGCTGACTAGCGGGACGTAACCGTGGCAACTGAACCGTGGCTAGATTAACCGTCTCTTACATTAACCACTCGTTCTTATTGATGTTCCCACGGTTTTGTTTCTCTGGCCATTTGGAACGATTAAACTGGTGTTAGAATAATTGTAGTGTAAGAACTAGTGCGGTAGGAAAAAAAAACATTGGCAATTGGTAATGTGTGTTATTTTCTTATAAACAAAAATCTTATAAATATATGTAACGGTGTAAGATTTCATATTCATGTTTAATTCCACGAAAATTTGGGTAAGTGATATTAGTTATGTAGTTTGCATTTACAATGCATTAAAATACATTTTTATACCTATAATTAGGGAGATTAAAGAATAAATCGCGTTACGTTAAAGTTATTTAAATACTAGCGGCCCGCCCCGGCTTCGCCCGTGGTACATATGAAAAATAGATTCTCAGACTTACCCGATATGCACAGAAAATTTCATGAGAATCGGTCCACCCGTTTCGGAGGAGTATGCAGACTAACATTGTGACACGAGAATTTTATATATAAGATTTTTTTTACCTGCTCGTCGCAACCAATTTTTTATCATCGCAAATAAAGAACTAGTCAACCTTATCAACGTAGTTTAACCATCGGTTAACCAGTCGAGCACTGATTAAACACTTGACGTCTTCCTGCAAAATTTACTGAATACGGCTCTTTTAATCCGCCGTTTTTAGTTCAAACTTCGTCGGGAAATTAGCGGGCGACTTTGATCTTAAGTTTGTAATCATTTTTATTTTTAACCAGTCGTTTCTTAGAAAATGATTGCTTTTGCTATGTTTTTAGTTCTTCATTCTTGATTATCTTGTTTGTTTATAGTTTGAGGATATTGTACCTACACATTCCTAGTATATAAACGTTACTAGCTTTCCGCCCGCGGCTTCGCCAGCATTTTCCAAGTAAAACCCGCATAGTTCCTGTGGGATTTTCGGGATAAAACATATCCTATGTGTTAATACAAGTTACCCCCTATATGTGTGCTTAATTTTATTTTAATCATTGTCTCACACACACATCATCACAAACTTTCGCATTTATAATATTAGTAGGATGTTTTTAATACAATATCTCTACTATTATTGTTATCTTTAGTGAAAAAAAAATATCTGGGTACCTGCCACCAGAAAGAAGATAACAATAGCATTCAAAGGCTCTTTAAAATTTCGCTCATTTCTTGAACACGAGTACATATAATAATATATTTTACTGTTATTATTAAACTTCAAACAACAGTATCAAAAGTAAAATCATTCAATGACAATAAATTGAGTAACAAGTTATAACCAAGTTACAAAGTTTGTATGAACTGAACAGACGATCCGAAATCTTTGAATTAAAACGTATAAACTTTGCCTTGAGATTCGAACATTTGTCGCTTCAACTTTATTGTCCTCTTTCAACCGCTTTATGGATTTTCTATAGAAATTAGGACTTTTAGCGAGTGATCATATGTTTGAATAAATCATTTTTAATGTGTTAAAAAAAGGAAAGATTCCATTAAATGTTAGTTTTTTAATTAAAAAACTTATTTTAAAGTAGGTCACGTAGGTTTTAAACCAGCCAAATATGTTCTCAATTTCTATTTATCTGTCTTTACAAAATAGAACGCTATACGAAAGTCATATCTCAAAATTGATTCAATTTAGATAAACAGAAAATCGATGCATCAAAACAATAAGTTGCGGACAGTTGGTTGAATTTCAAATGTAAGACAAAGCCGGCGCTAAATCATAAGACCAAATGATTTCAGATAACCGATCAGTTCACTCGAGTTTGATGAAGTTATGGGAACAATAAGCAGATAAATAATGTGAAATTATATTATTTTCTATACAAGTATTCGATTTTGCTCCACCCACGGAGTGAAATAAATTTCCAGGGATTGATGGGGAAATGTTTTACCGTGGTAAAAAGTAGCCTAAACATTCTCTATCCTCATAATTATCTTCAAACACAAAAATTGGTTTATTGCGACGTGATAGACAGACAAACAAACAAATAAATAAATAAATAAATAAATAAAAAGTATTATTATTAATATAATTCAATATTTTATTTAATTCTGATTACAGTAAAATTATTATCGTAAAGAAAGTATACTCCCGAATAATTAATATGATATATGCACTCGAAATAAGGTTCCAACTCTATAATATTTATAGTTACAAAATTTCATCTAAATCCGTCCATTTTCGCGTAGTATTCCATTGAAAAGTTACATTTGGGGTTGCATTTTTTAGAGGACGCAATTTTATTTTTTTGATGTGTAGGGGGGTTCAGTGTGAAGCTATCACCAAGTTTGTGGGGTCGCCACCCTTGTCCCACGGCCGCCATCTTGAAAATAGCGGTTGATATGGTTTTTACGATATATCTCTTTAACTATTTATTTGATAAAAAAAATTGTTAACATTGTTTGTTGCAAATTAAATTCTCTACAACTTTGGTTCAGTAACTTTTTGTCGTAGAACTATAAATAAAAAAGTTATAAGCGAAAATGTTCAGAAATTAGAGATATTTATATTTTTCAATAAAACTTTTTTTTATCATTTTACGAAGAAATGATATCAGACCATTATTGTAGATTGTTTTTTGAGGAACAACTTTTATATACAACATTTTTTCATTAAGTAAATAGCTAAGATTTTACAGCGCTCCGAAGTGAGTACTATTTTTCAGTACTCTTAACTATACAGTATACATATATTATTATGTGTGTACTAATAATAATTTGTCATCAGTAATTGTTTTTAATATTTTTAATAATTAATAATTAATTTTGCAATATTATTAATAATTAATTATTGACTGAACTGACTTGAAGTCTGGAAGCGCGTTTTTTTACGTCGAAAAGCAGGGCTGAAATGTTCTGCAGTGTGCTTCCATTGTTCTGGAGTCTGGGAAAAGAGCCAATAGCCTTTATATGTATAGTTAGGAGTACTGAAAAATAGTACTCACTTCAAAGCGCTGTAAAACCTTAGCTATTGACGTAATGAAAAAATGTTGTATATAAAAGTTGTTCCTCAAAAAACAATCTACAAAAATGGTCTGATATCATTTCTTCGTAAAATGATAAAAAAAAGTTTTATTGAAAAATATAAAAAGCTCTAATTTCTGAACGTTTTCGCTTATAACTTTTTTATTTATAGTTCTACGACAAAAAGTTACTGAACGCAATTTTATGTTGTAGAAAATTTTATTTGCAACAAATAATGCTAACAATTTTTTTTATCAGATAAATAGTTTAAGAGATATATCGTAAAAACCATTTCAACCGCTATTTTCAAGATGGCGGCCGTGGGACAAGGGTGGCAACCCCACAAACTTGGTTTTAGCTACTCACTGACCCCCCCTACACATCAAAAACATAAAATTGCGTCCTCTAAAAACTGCAAGGTTAGGCCTAAAAAATGTAACATTTCAATGGAGTATAGAGGAATAAGCGAACGTTGGAAGAGCTTATAGCTCTACGTAGAGGTGTAGAGTTTATCATATTGCTACGAGCTAAGTCGTAGACCCTGCGCTACGCTTGTCGGAAGAAAATATTATATGAGATACTCATATCCAAATAACTATGTTTCATGTTATATTGAGCTATATACATACGCTACACGTTTTGCTGAGCGACAATTCGTTTTATATTTGTGTACCTGTAACAAAAAATAAATATGATTAGATACGTTATAACTATGAATAAAACATACATATTATAATGTCCTATAGCTTTTTTACAGCTTAAATATTATGCTGTGAATAATATTAATAATAACGATCAGCATTCAGTTCGACAAAAACTGAATGAAAATTATCATGTCACAGGTCTGGATGATTATCATAAAGTCACTTAAAAAACTGGAACCAAACTCGTTTCTGATACACATCAAATATTCCGCAATCTGGAAAGTCATTCAATAAAAATAAATAGCGGCAAGGGTCCTGTGAGATTTAAAAATCTTGTAAATTCGGATTCCCAGCGGACATCACTCGTACTAAATTTATCAGCTCCTGAATTTTTCGCGAGTTCTATCTCCTCTGTATATTTTTGACCGAATAAAAATCGTCGCAATCACGTTTGCTATTTATTATGTGGAATATGAGATTTCAAAGTTATTCTGCGAAATAAATATTCAGTATACAATTTTTTTGCTAAAGTTTAATTAGTTGCATTAAAAGTTTTAATGACAGTACTAGATTCTAGACAGTTCTAGATATTTCATATAATAACTTAATCAACATTAATTTGTTAGTTTTATCTTATATATAAAATTCTCGTGTCACAATGTTAGTCTGCATACTCCTCCGAAACGGGTGGACCAATTCTCATGAAATTTTCTGTGCATATCGGGTAAGTCTGAGAATCGGCCAACATCTATTTTTCATATGTACCACGGGCGAAGCCGGGGCGGGCCGCTAGTTTTATATAAATGTTATATGAAGTTCACTCTCCATAGGCTATTGCCATAAGGAATTATCAATTACTAGCTTTCCGCCCGCGGCTTCGCCCGCGTTTTCAAGGAAAAACCCACATAGTTCCCGTTCCCATGGGATTTTCGGGATTGCGTCATTTTCCCGGGATAAAAAGTAGCCTATGTCCTTTCTCGGGTATCAAAATATCTCCATACCAAATTTCATGAAAATTGGTTCAGTAGTTTAGGCGTGATTGAGTAACAGACAGACAGACAGAGTTACTTTCGCATTTATAATATTAGTATGGATTACTGATAATTCCTTTAAACCAAAAATGCCACCCAAAAATAATAGTCTTATAATCACAAGTGATCCGCAATTTCACTTAATGCGTCATATAAAAGTAACAGCTCCTTCTATTGGCCGTTAAGGTCGACCGGAATGACAGAGCTACATTCGCGCAATTACAAGATAAAGCTCGGCGTAAAACTCCACGTAATAACATCAACTGTTTACGACGCTTTCATTACTATCAATGTTTAGGACTTGCGGCCCTATAACAGACCCTTGGGGTACGCCCGGCAATCACGTTTAAAATACTTTCATATTCCTTAATGTCTATTACGTTTTCGTCGCCACTAAATTTACATATAAACCTACGATATAATTTATTACTTCGCTTTTGTTGTATGAAGGGGCGTTACATTAAATTTGGATGAATATGAAATTGTTAACATCAAAATAATAAATTAGAAAGATGTCTGTTTTTGTAAGCTATTGCTCTTTCATTGATAGTGATACATTATTCCTAACTTACTTGATGATATATTTTCCATGTTAGTGAACTTAGCAGATCATTTTTAGCAGATCAAAAAAAAAATGTGAGTTCTTATCGCGTGCAGTTGAGTTCTACAGTTCCTGATACTTTTTAGAAATACTCGCGTAAAATGAAACACTAGAAAATTTATTTATGTCATATTTCATCACGCCGTAGCATCACGCCGTAGTATCATGCCGTAGCATCATGCCGTAGCTTCATGCCGTAGCATCATGCCGTAGCATCATGCCGTAGCATCGCGCCGTAGCATTACGCCGTAGCATCACGCCGTAGCATCACGCCGTAGCATCACGCCGTAGCATCATGCCGTAGCATCACGCCGTAGCATCACGCCGTAACACATGCCGTAGCATTACGCCGTAGCATCACGCCGTAGCATCACAGCGTAGCATCACGCCGTAGCATCACGTCGTAGCATCACGTCGTAGCATCACGTTAAGCCGGGTCCAGGTCGGGTTTTTTCAAATGTCGTTTGTTAAGGTAAAAACGCCAGAACTATTTCTAAAAAGTATCAGGAACTGTAGAACTCAACTGCACGCGATAAGAACTCACATTTTTTTTGATCTGCTAAAAATGATCTGCTACGGGAAGTTGGCAGATCATTTTTTCAAATGTCGTTTTTTAAGGTAAAAACGCCAGAACTATTTCTAAAAAGTATCAGGAACTGTAGAACTCAACTGCACGCGATAAAAACTCACATTTTTTTTTGATCTGCTAAAAATGATCTGCTAAGTTCACTAACATATATTTTCCCTATAAATTTAAACGTTGACTACATATTTCTTAAAAAAGACACTATACCAAAAGCGTCTCAAAATCCAATAAAACCCTTACCAAAGAGTAACTGTTAATGAAACATCCGTAACCGCACTAAATCCTGAAATCGCATTCCGCTCCTAATATCAAACACTGGAGCTGAACTAATACCAAGATCCGGATGCTGTGTAAACTCGAGTGTAATCCCTGAGACGGTTATGAACGGCATTCCGACCGAAGTTTAAGATTCAACACATGTAACTAAATCCCGTGTTGTGTTGTTCTAAGATGAAGTATTTCTAATTCATCGCGACGGTTCAGCTTGGGTACAATTTTGTTGTTTGTTCAGTGCAATGACAAATTCATGAAATATAAGAGCATAATATGTGAATATGTTTAAAACTATTAATCAATCATTTACGACATAGCAATGAGGCAGAAAACACGACAACCATTATGGTGACTTTTCCAGAATTTGGTATTAACATAATATCATGACAATAACATTTAACAGTCATCATTATCATCAATATCAGTGTTCTTTGGTCCAACTGCTAAGACACAATTCCTATTTCTAAAGTTACAATGGCTTTATTTCTGTGTACAGTTTCATCAACCTTCCTTATTGAACAAAACAATCTGCTCAAGCTTCAACTACTCTTTAAAAATTCACCAAAATCTTACAGAATTTCTAAACGGTCCAATTTTAAACCTATTCCGGTAATAGCGAGAGAAAATCTGAATCCCCAATACGGAAGGCTTTGCTTAAGCATTCAACAATTCCACTGTTTATATACTGAAAGCTCAACGTATCCTAAATGTGAATAAAACAAATCTGTCTTCGTACCGTTTAGCTCTTATTTCCATCCACTTCCCAGCTATTTCCTGTTTATCGACCGCTCTTTGTTATAAGCGGAAGCGTTTTGAACTATCTGCATTTCTTTATATATTCTATGCAATTATAATACAAGAGTGTTGCTACGCGTTAATTTCAAAACGGCTCGACCAATTCTGTTATTTTTGTTTTGTTAAGGCACAAGGAAGGTTCTTATGAAGAGAAAACACAAAAGAGGGGCAATGGGGCAAAACAAAATCTGCTAGGGCAGCTAGTAATCTAATAAAATTATCTATTGTAATAAAGATTTGAGTAAAAGATAGTTAAATTCATCAATTTCTAATCTTTGGGGTTATACGGAAAGCCAACCGATTATGATGAAAGTATAGGAACAATATTCACAAGGCAACACGTAGGCCAATAGGATAACAATCCAATACTGTTTCCATTTGATATAGCTAATTTAGACAATCTGCGATAGGTAAGCAACATTTTGAAATAAAACTTCAGATTTTCGGGATAAAAACGTGTGTGCCAAATTTCATGAAAATCGGTTCATCAGTTTTTGCGTGAACTAGTAACAAACAAACATACAAACTTTCGCATTTATAACGTAGGATAATACATTGTTATTTATAATAAAACGTATTCTCTGATCTTGTACCACACATAGACCATTACCCGGCTGCTATTTCGAAGACTCGACAATACCGCCAACATCGCTACTCCCTCCTTCCTCCCGCATTCTTCCACACACACTAGCTCCACATCCGACGTTGTCTGACATTCGCTTGATGTATGTGATTCGTGTTGTTTAATTGTTTTAAGTGGTAATGTTTATCTTGATTTTTAGGTCAGGTTAAATAAATGTTTATATTGAATTTACTTTGTAGATAGATATCGTTGTAATATAGAATTACTTTTATGTGAGATCAAAAAACTTGTATAGTTTATCGTTTGATTACTTAGAAATCACATCGTGATGCCAGAATGTAGTATGTTTGGAGATGGAAAAAGATAAATGGAGTTATTTTCTACAAGTTTTTTTTATAGAGTTACTATATTACTTCATTTTAATCAAACTTTCAAAGCCAAGCCAAAGGGTCCGTTAAATCTCAAAAATGCACACATACAAACATGAGCTATTTATCACGTCAAACCAATACAATTTACGAAACAGTACATTAATAAATTCGCACTAATTTCCAAACTGAATTAAATCGATACTTAAATCCGTTAACATAGTTTCATTTCGAACTCATTACCGTAATTAGTTGATTGCGTTAAAACCGGTATATTAATAGAAATACGCAATAATCGCTCATCCTGATTAGCCGAGTCAGTGCAATTACAATTATTTATTGAATTCGCATTTGTTAACCGCAGATTTGTTATTATAGCTTTTATTTATGCTGTTGTATCGGATAATATTATATCAAGCAAGTTATACCGAGTCATACTAATCATAGTATCTATACTCATATTCTTCGTTAAATTAATGGTGGGTAATGTTAATTGTTAATGGTGTTAATGGTGATTGCTGTTACTTATCGCAATTTTTTTGAGATTATACGTGGTTTTAAAGCTATTTGTATACTTGTTGCAAGCAACGCAAGACAGTCAGTTGAAGTAAAAATAGAGTACGTATCTATCACATGAAAAACATATCTTTCCTTTCAACCGACTTTAAATACAGGAAGAGGTTCTCTATTTGACTGCATTTTTTGGGAAAAGAAGTCGGAAAAACTACATACAAATACCCGAACCCAAATGTCAATAGGAAATAAGTACCCACGTTAAGAATACGTGATAAAATTAACGTAACCAACAGACACCAACATTTCCTGAACATCACAAATACGCTCAATTTGTACGGCCATCGCGACTTTCCGACCCTCGTCCCTTTGACTGACAGTTACGTTTGATCATTATCACCAGCGTTGCTTTTCTTGTTTTTATAGTTTATAGATAGAAAACATTTGCGAAGGCAAGTAATGACATGGGATTTTTTGGTCCTAATGTTGGGTTGATGAGCGAGGAATTGTATATATACAACTGTATAACACACTGTATAAAGAGCTGAATGAATGAATAATTTATTAGTAATAATTTATTAATTTTTGTCACGAAATCAAAAACTTAATGGTTATGACCAGTGCTATATTACATATTATAAATCTTTAACTGATATACAGTCGTTTCAAAAGATTGAATCTATTCCTAACAAAAGCATTTCCCAACTGTATTGTAATATTTTAAAAACTCCACTGTTAATATTATTCTTTATTTAGTTCTTCTTTGCTTTAGCTTGATTTATGAACTCGATCGCTCACTCCACCCGACGCCATATAACAGCTGCAGAAAATAACGCCTGATAAAATTTTACATGCAATGTTGAGAGACTACGTCTTCATAATATTTTCCCGTAAGGCGGATAGAAAACATTGAAATTGTTTTTGAAAAATCACTTTCTTTTATGTTATGAAGATATAAAGTGTTTCAGGTGCATATTTATGATATCTGAGTATTCAAACATAAATCCGCACTATTCATGTAACCAACAATCTTTTCTTCTTATGAAAAACTGAAAGATGAACAGTATTTGAGATATTTATCATTTCTATTCAGAATTCATGTTGTAATATGCGATGTACGCATTATATTTATTTTATTCACAACTCACAAGAAATAAAATCTACCATATTCTAAACGTTAAAAAAGATTTTAAAGAATCTTTCTGAAAACGTCAACCCACACAGTAATCTAACATAACCATTAAAATATGAAGTACTCGTAATCCAAATGGTTCCGTAAAAACCGTAACCGTATCCGCTCCAATAAGTTTACGATTCGGCTTTATCTGCATTAATAAAACTGTTTTGCCTCCATTCAAATTCGTATTAACTCCGCTGGATTAGACTCTTGCGATGTTTTTGCTGTTTAGTGATGTGACGATTGACGGAATATCGATAAATTTAATATAAACAAATTATTAGAATTTTAGAGAGTTCAAAAATAAATAATGTGCTTCTTTGCTATGCAATGATATTAATAATTGAATTAGATTAAATAGGTATGTTCTGAAACAATTGCAGGTATAGGCTCTGCTTAGAAAATAGCACTGAGAGAAATACACTGCACAGCACTGACATATAATATTTAACTATACCTGGCTTGCTCGTTTAACTTATTATGTTCGTATAATGTACCTTTGTATGTTTTTGTATAATTCTTAACAATTTTAATAAACCAGCTGAAACGGCAACATTTGAAAGTAGTTATAATATATTAACAACGACTGATTCGCTAACAACTGAATAAACAAGAAATAACAAGCCTAAGCCAAATTTTATATATTACAAGATATATTTTTTTAATTCCCTTTTAATGATGTCGTTTCAGTAAATTAAAATAAAATAAGTTCATTTATTATTTTTAATAAACAAGCGGTACCTTCCTACTACATACTTAAATTCTTTTTTAGACGCCTTATGATTCATTGGAGGCCCGTGTCCTAGCAGTGGGAATGTATATGGGCTGATGATGATGATTATGATTATGTGTGCTTTATATATAATTATATAGTGTACACAGAACATCGTTTTACACGTCGTTAAATTATCGAATAGCGATAAAGCGTGTATGTTACGAGTTACCATTGAGATAGTTAATTCATCTCGAACAAGGATATAACTGATAAGCCACTCCTCATTTGTCTTTGGTATTGTGTAACAATAGATTCGTATTACCTACTATGTATGTTATTGTAAATTATTAGTTTTAGTATATTTCATTGGTATTGAATTATATGTTATAGAGTTATAAATGTTATATTAAATAATAAAATGAAAAGGTTATGAAAGTACTTTTGGTCATTTTGCGATGGTAAATACAATACGTATAAACTAAAAAATTATTTGTATTTACCAATCGATATATTCTAGAGAAGGTATGGATAGAACAACAATATGGAAAGCTTTATTTAATTTATACAATAACATGTAAAAGCAAAGCATCATTTTTATAATCATGATGACATGTGATCATTATAATGGATGTCGTAATATAAGGACAGAACCGTTGTCTATATTATACAAGCAAGGGATTTTCATTAGTACATATACTTTAATTCAAAGTATTATAAATTCAATGTTGTAAAAAACGGTTGTCTTCACAACTTGTGTAAAAGCTTGTGTATTTTCATTTTCAATTACCTACGCCATTGCCTACGCCTCGAAAATATTGAGGTTTTCATCGGAAGCTTTCTAATCTCCCAATTTCACTCAACATTAAGTGTTCTGGTTATCCCGTAAACTGTGTACACTCAAAATCACAAAGTTTAATGGGGAAATGCCCAACCCGATTTATCTCCAAGATTACTGCTGAATATAATTTCAATCCCATTAAAATCTCATTCCAATAATCTCTTAAAATGTCACCATGAATAAATTTAGCCCCGTAGGTATTTTGATTCGTCGAGATGAGAAATAAAAATGGGAAACGAGATAGCCTGATAATCCCTCTAATGCTGGATTCTTAATCCGTATCTTTGGAAGTTTTTGGAATACGTGTGTGCGTTCGATTGTGCCGGATTATCGGAATTTGCGAAATGAAATTATTTTTTTGAAGAACGAGTCTCCTGTTATTTGACAGGCATTATGGGCCTGCGAAGAAAGTTATTTTTAACTGGGTGGGCTGGTTTTGTTTGATATCTAGAATATTATTAACCATTGATGCTATAGTACCTACTATGTAATAAGTTATTATTATATAATATGTATAGAGGTAAAAGAAGGTATAGTTATTAGTAATAATACTTACATAAATTGCGATTTAAAAAAAGGAAATAAACGCTAAAATCATAATATTAAACTGACTTTATATGATTTTATATGCTAGTGATGTAAAAGCTCGCATCCCTTTACAAAACTGCACAAAGCTCAAAATCGCAGTTGGGCTTGCAAATGCATTCTACACACCGGCTCTTCGCACAGCGCTTATCGACTAATTGATCGCAACTACAGCTGAGCGCCGCTAGTGATGTGCGTTATCGATAAAATATATTAATTAAAAAAACAAGATTTTTCAGAATTTTCATATAGAATACGATACAATAGAAGTTGTTATAAAAGACATATTTCCAGTATCTTTCTACGCTGAATATAACTGCATAAGGAAAAAATAATAAATATTTTCAGTCCATCAGGAGCCACTACAAAAGCTTTGTAGGTGAGGCTCCTACGTATAAAAGGGGTAACCTATTAAAAACTCGAATTTCTATAACCCGAATCTTAAAACCCCGAAAACGGTTGTTAGAACTTTTAAAAGACAGATGTAATGAATGACAAATTTTTAAAATTCCTTTTTTAATTTCCCAGATGAATCAATTTCCAGATGCACCAAAACCAGATTTTTAAAAAGCATTTTTTTGTTTCCCGTATTCTCATAATACAGATCTCATTATACCAGATTCTCAGAATACTTTTTTTTGTTTCCCATCGTACCATTTTCCAAATAAACTATTGCCAAATTTTCATAATCTTTTTATTTGGTTCCCATATAATCGTATAACAGATAAACTATTGCCAGATTTTCATAATCTTTTTATTTGATTTCCATACAATCGTGATTATACCTTTACTATCGACTGAAAATAAACATTGTCAGTAAGTAAATTTATTGTTTTACTTGTCCACTACAGACCGGTTTTAGTGTCAAAGTCGACTCAGTAGGTTAGGTTAGGTTTGAACTGTGACCCCCCATGCACGAGCCGAGCGAGCGAAGCGAGCGTGCCGCGGCAGCGGCCGGCGAGTGCCAGAACCGACTCGCTATTGTTTTACTTGCCCATTACAGAAAGGTTTAAGTGCCAAATTCGACTCAGTAGGTTAGGTTAGGTTTGAACTGTGACCCCTACGCACGAGCCGAGCGAGCGAAGCGAGCGTGCCGCGGCAGCGGCCGGCGAGTGCCAGAACCGACTCGCTATTGTTTTACTTGCCCATTACAGAAAGGTTTAAGTGCCAAATTCGACTCAGTAGGTTAGGTTAGGTTTGAACTGTGACCCCCACGCCAGAACCGACTCGCTATTGTTTTACTTGCCCATTACAGAAAGGTTAAAGTGTTAAAATCTATTCAGAAGGTTAGGTTAGGTTCGTGCTGCGTCCCCCTGGAAGGATTACGTTTTGCTGGATATCGTTTATTTGAATTTCAAAAATCTGGACATTGTTTGTCTGGAAATCAATTAACTGTATTTCAAAAATTTGTGTTTTAAAAATCTGGCTTTCGTGCATATGGATTACGGTCATCTGGATTTTGTGCATTTAGATTTCGTATGTCTGGAATTCATTCGTCTGGATTGTAAAACGTCGTACAAATAAAGAAATGGGCAAATGAAATTCGGAGTTGCGATGTTATGGCAAACAAAACTTCGAAATTTTAAAATTCGGGGTTATGAAAAAATGTCCAAACGTTTTCTGGATTATGATATTCGGAATATTAAAATTCGAGATTAAGATAGATAACCTATAAAAGGTAATAACTAAATCAATTATGAATAAACATTATACAGGCTTAATATTAAGAGGATTTAATAACCACAACCGTAAATCTATACCGTAAATTAATTAGCTACCTATCACACGAAGAGAAGCATCCATCAATTATTACCATACACAAGTCAGCTCTACACTGTAACAACAGTTCGATCTTATCGCTCGCTACAACCATCGACTGAGCAAACATCGATAGCTGGACACACATCGAGCACATCACTAGCCTGGCATTAAGATGTTAGCCACGCTGCACTTAGTGGTGGTGAAATGTGTTCAACGATTTTACGGATATGGACAGTGGATTCGATTACCGAAATTTCACTAGTGTTGTATTAGCTTTTGCATGATGTTGTGTGTGTGTGTGTTTTTATACAGGGGGTGTTTTATGCATGGTTTTATGATGAACGTTGTGAAGAATAGACTGTGCATATTTTGTATTTTACTGATATATAAGATGTTAATTTGAAGGAGAAAAGTTTCAATTATTTGATATTATAATTTTGAAAATAATGCTTCATACTAACTAGATCAGCCTATTTTATTCGTTTTCTTTAAAAAAAATAACACGAAGGTAAGTAAAGATTCCACAAAATACCATATTACGCTATTTTCCTTATGTAAAACTGTACAATTTAGGACTAT
Organism: Colias eurytheme; assembly: GCF_061535395.1. Lineage (NCBI taxonomy): Eukaryota > Metazoa > Arthropoda > Insecta > Lepidoptera > Pieridae > Colias > Colias eurytheme. The sequence continues at coordinate 395,266 of NC_142999.1, read as the reverse complement.
GAATTTTGCCCAAAATCTAGAATATCTCACTCGAACAAACACATCGAAAACTGAACTTGCACTATGGCGAAATTCGGCGAGATTATAACAAAATTTACGGGCAATTTATTCCGACGGCGCAGTCCATCGGTGATTTAGTGGGGGTGAAATTGGCACATAAGTTAACGCGGCGAGCAATGGACGATGACCATTTGACACTGTTCGACTGGGGGCCAAGATTTGTGTTGAATCTATTAGCCGGAACCGTTCGTGGTACAGTTATTTTGGGGATAGTTTTATAATTAGGGAATATTTGTTTTTTTTATGATATAAATTTAATTAATTTTAATAATTAAATAGAATAATTTAATTTGATTTATTGTAAGTAAACAATGCAAGTGAAAATTAAATAAATTTAGATTTCAAAATAAATTGAGTAATTACAATTTTAAATTATTCAGTAAATTTGTACTTAATTAATTATGCTCTTTATCAAGCTGAATTATCGCGATTTAATTACCTACTAAGCAAATACATAATATTATACATAAATACTACATACCCCATTAGTATTCAGATTATCGTAAAAGTTGAAAAAAAAAAATCATTGAAAATCTTAACTAAACAATATATTTAATAATAGTTAAAATTGTACTTTTTTACAGTAGATAATAAGTGATTAATACAATATCGACAAATTCCAACTTTATCCACCAGTAAGTGAAAAAATCCAAAACCGTTTACAAGCACTAAGTACATACATTTTTACAACTACCCTCGAAATCAATTTAAACCAAACAACGCTTCTATGAGATGAATTGACAAATCGCATTGTATGCAGGGAGGAGGGGGGGGGGGGGTGATTGATAGCGGTTGCTCCTGTTAGCTCCCCCTGTCGGGAACCGAACCCGCACTTAACAGATGACCAAGGATCGTATTTCTTGTACTTGATTTATATTGTGTTTTACATTACAGTATAATGTTATTAATTTTGAATTATAATGTTATGTTTACTTGTTTCTCGCCTTAAGTATTCCTGGATCAGTATGGTAGTAGTGCCTATGTGTGAATTCTTATTAAACAAGGTGTTAAAAACTACAGTGAAATTTTTATCATGAAAAAATTTTATACAGCGACGGTCGACTAAGTCTAAATACAATGTGGATGAAACAGACAATTGCTAATGCCACACTATCGCTTATTACCAAACTGAGAAAAAAATAAGGAAAAAGAAACACCCTGTATGCGCTGAAACTTTATAATATTTTAAACATCCAGCAATGAAATTACAGCGATTAAAAGTCGCACATACAATCAATCGAATAAATCATCCATTGGCATCTATTTATCATGAAAATCCCATCAATCATGTTACACAAACAGGATGAGAGCCAATAAATACTCGTAAAGTAAGATTAATGGAATAACCTATAATTGAATTTATTATTATTGAGTTGTTTGGACCTATAATGTCCCAGGCGACTGTACAGGGTGTTCATTTTTGATAAAAAATTTATTTACTTTTAAAATTCATCACTCTTCCATCGTGATTGTAATAAAGAATAATTATTACGTGAACAACACCACATAGTTTGCCAACTTTAGAAGGTATTTGTGGTATTACACAGACGTAAATTAAACGACAGCATATGGAATACTACATAATATCAAATCGGGCAGGTGCCACAATTAACCCGAGTTTAATTATAAACGTACGGTAAGTCAGTAACGTCATTACCGAGCTATCGGCCAGCGATTAGCCGCTTAGATACCTCGCTAGTTCAGCTGTGAGACTCACTCGTTTAAAAAGGTGCGTTCGTATGCAAATTCTGCGAAGGTTCTATCTAGATTGCAAAATAAAAAGAAAGCAGTCTATTTACTTCATGAAATTCTTTAAAATTCTTATACAGGTATAGCTAATAGGTCTATTACTTTTTAGTAATTAATTAGAAACATTGTTATTGTTAACCATATTATTACAAACATATCTTTGTGATCGTTTGAAGGAGTAGAATAGTGTACATTTACTGTTCAAATTTACATCGGTGATTACCACATTCTGTCATTCCTCTATGAATTTTGACTTTCTTATATTACCTACAGATTTATTGTACTTCTATCATCAGTATTAAATAATATATTTATATGTTTCCTCTTTTAATTACTAGCTATGTAATTAAACTTGTTAATAACAGTAAATGCTCAGCTCTAACAGCGAAAATATTCCTACCTATCTGAATTCATGTCTCTGCCGTAGAAATTACACAATGCCTAGAGCTAGGTATCAGGCCATTCAGGCATGTTAGCGACAGCCTACAGCAAGGTACGTACTAACTGTCTAGATCTAGATTGTCTAAAAATATATTTGGATAAATAACTTCAGATATAATAGTGAAAAAACTTTTCGTAATTATGAAATAAAATTATTTGGAGTTTTTTTTTGCTGTCAAAAATAATTGAGAGATGAGACGATAAATTAAAGTATAAGAACTTTAATAAAAACGAGAACCGATCGATTACCACTAAACAATGAAATGAAAGACGTCGAAAGTGATGAATCACCAATTTTCCTCCTTCAGCCTTTGTACAATATATCCGTCACTTGAGAATTCGGTCGCAGAATTTAATGTGCACTATAATTACGTGATAATATCCGGGATAATAAATACATTTACTACACAAGACAGGGAATGAACGCATCTGAAGCAGGCACCCTACATCATGACATAATTGTATTGTAATATTCCACGTTTAGACATAATGGTGCACTCGGAGTCTCGGAGCTCAACGCTCACCCAGTCATAAGTTTACTCCATTATTATATTGTAAGACGCCAGCTGTTTACGGTGGCTTTTTAATAATGTGCTTCTTGATTTATGAATGAGTTTAACGTAGATAGAGATTTTATGTTGATTATCTTACCTGTATAAATTCTTGGAAACTCTGCAATATAGTATCTACTACATGTCATGTTTGACTGCTTTGTGTGTCTAGTCTAGTGGTTAGCATGTTGGACAACACATCGAGATATAGCAGCTTAAATTTAATAGCCTGGAGTCTCATGGCTTATAGAACTATGTTGTGATGATATCTCCTCGGTTATGTTATCTATTACATTGCACTTTGAGCAATGAATAATGAAAATTTTCTTTACGCGCTGTACTTTAGCAGACCTCCCGCGAAGTTTAGCAGATAAGTAAGATGTCTAATGAAAATAAATGATCGTTATGTTTTACGGTACAAATCCCACCTAACAAAGACTTCTGTGTTCTTCGTTGCATTAAATATAATTACTGGAATTAGACTCACTAAACCTCTTTTAGCATAACCAACTACCTGGCTTCCGAAACGTCAGAATTTTGATAAATTTAATTAAACAGGTATTAAATTAAACAGCGACCTTTACAAATACCAAATTAAATTATTATAACATTTCTACAGCTCAACGGACACAAACAAATCCCTTAATCTTGCGAGGAAAAATCTATTTGGAGATAAACCTAATCCGAAAAGGTCCTCCAAATTACATGGGACAATCTCGTCTGTCCACTTTAAATCGTTTAACTTAAAACGTTTACATTAAACACACCGTTAACGATACACTTGTAGCGGCTATCTGGGTATCCGGGTATCCGGGGCCGACGTCAAAGCGAAATAATCCCGGTTGCGGACAGGTTAATCCGGGCTGCTGTAGAACAAAAATTTACTCGGCCCCTTGTAGGTTGAGTTCGGGGTTTTGTACTTTTTAAAATACTTTTCATTAATCCGCCTTTTTATGGCTTGAGCTTTTGTTAGTTTAGTAGTTGAATACCGTTTCGTTGCGCTACTTCTTATTTAAATATTGACAGAAATTTTCTTTCCTTATTATTCTTAATTAAAATTGTGTTGGAATAGAATACATATTTCATGGTCTGTGCCGTCGGCTTGACCATGTGAGATAATAATAGTTATTACTTTTTTTTACAGAATAACGATTCAGAAACAGAGAACACAACATCTGACCTCAGCAGCCGATCGTACGAATAATATATATACAACATCTCTTTTCAAGAACAATTAACACTATCCACTATTCATCAGTATATCCAAATGCAGACATAATCAACCGACAGCAGGCGCGCGAGTCGCTGACGGCGCGACTCGGCGCGTCATTACCACCAGCAATTAGACGGTTAAGCTCTGATTACCGCGGTGACACCGGCCCGATCGATGGTGGATGCTAAATGGATTTCAGTCTTTGATTTAGTGCGGTTGTAATGGTGTGAGAATTATGGTTTTGGGGGAATAAATTTGAATTTGAAATAGATACACTTTTAGGCAAAAGCGAATAGAAAATGACTATCTTTATAGCACAGGTTTTGTTTATTAACTGTAACTTATTTTTTTGTTCGGATGAATAATGGTGATTATTAATTGATATTTTTTAGATATATGCATTATGCATATTAGTTACAAAATTATTTTATGAGTCGCTTCATAGATGTTTAAATATGCAAATGCTAAATATTAAAAAATAATCATTTTGTACTAAGCATAGCAAGCTTAAACAAAAAGGGTTAGTATCGTACAGAAGGATGAGACGACGTGCACATGACATGTTAAATGAGTTCATAAGCTTACTGAATGTACTATTCCTTCAAATACATTCAACGAGCTGCAACTTGGACACAAGAAATGAACACTAAATATAATTTACTCAAATCGATAGCCAATTTCGTATTCCAAACTAAAGCAGCGCTTTATAAGGCAACATTTGTGTAACATTTAAACTCTTGCTTCCAACAATTCAAAATTCAGCATATACGAGAACCAAACCGGGTTAAAATTGAATCCGTGCACGGAATATTTCGGAAAATTTAACGTTAAAACAATCAAAAGTGGAATATTTAAAACGCATTCATAATATGGCAGATAAACCGCGTTATTTAAATGAAACGGTTGCAGTAAAAGTGAAAATCCGTTTTATTTTGTTAGCGTCGCCATTCGGTTATCAGGGACCGCAGTGGATTGTAAACCATTTTGCGGGTACTCGGTGTTTGTTCGAATCAATGGATTAATGTTTGAGCCTGTTTAATTGTTGGCTCGTAATTAATTTAAAACGATCGATTTAAACGGCGGTTAATAACGATGTTAAGCGGCGGTAGTATTGCTCTTTTTTATTTTGTAAAGTAAAACAAAATAAAAAAGAGCCATACTATATATAAATAAAATTTTTTCAGTATTTTTTTAATCTAAATACCTAAGCAAGCATGTATAAAATTAAAACACGATTAACATTAACAAAGTTTAAGATTATCAAAGCCAAAATAATTAATTTATAATGAATCACGTTGGGATTATTTAATCAGAGGATAAATTATATTAAACGTAAAGAAATTGAAGATTTCGCAAAGGATTTAAAACGTGATTTATTCTTCAAACGGTAATAAATAAAATTGAAGCGTCTGTTTCATTAATTACCTACTTTTTTAGAGTAGCCTATACATTTGAGATTGTGTCTATAAAATCGATAAAAAGCAGAAAATATCAATTTATATTACATTTTAGGATTTATTTATATCTTACGAGTTAGCATTGTTGTATGTTTGATACGTGAAAATAACTAGGGTTGTAACGGAACTCCGCCTCCGCCTCCGTTACTGCGGAACTTCCGCAAAGAATTTAACCTCCGCCTCCGCAAAATTTATGCGGAGCCATATCGGAAGTTCATTTACGATCACAAACAACGCGCAAGGAGCGACGCTAGGCGACGCGGCCGCTCGGCTGCGTGTTTTCAAGTGAAATGGTCGAGTTTGCTTAAGCCACGGGAACACGGCCAAGCGGGTGGTGGGAGTGTGAGTGAATGAATAACAGGAATCAACTTGTCAAAGCGTTCGGTACCGCGATTGAGCCGTGATTGTTTTAACTTTTAAGTAATTTTGTGCGTAATTATTAGTTACTAGCTGCTCCGCGCGGTTTCACCCCCGTGGCTCCACCCCTGTTGGCCGTAGCGTGATGTTATATAGCCTATTACCTTCCTCGATAAATGGGCTATCTAACACTGAAATAATTTTTCAAATCGGACCAGTAGTTCCCGAGATTAGCGCGTTCAAACAAACAAACAAACAAACAAACTCTTCAGCTTTATAATATTAGTATAGATGTTATTTAAATAACGTGATGAAGCCGAAAACGAGTGAAATTTGGTAGTACTTTGTAGAAGTAGACGATAATTATAAATTTTCCGAACAAATTACACCTCCGCCTCCGCCTCCGTTAACCTCCGCATCCGCGGAGGCGAACCTCTTCACCTCCGCATCCGCCTCCGCCTCCGCTAAGTAGGCCTCCGTTACAACCCTAAAAATAACAACGAATTTCTATGATAATAGAAATACTTGCCCGCTGGTCCATCCGTGGGTGAAACCGTGTGCGCGTCACGGCTAGATTTACGTACCTATACACTATTACTTAATAATAATAGTGTTATTTATAAGACAAAGCACTAAAGTTAGCTATGACTTATTATTTATAATAGTAATAAAGTTATAATTATGGAGATAGACGTAATAATTATTACGTAGTAACTATTTAGTTATCTGTGGTAATAGTGTTTTTAATTGGTTCTTTATAAGCCAAAGATATTGGCCAGGTCTCCGAGGTCCCAATCAATCAGCTATACATTGCTGTAACGTTTCAGACGAACATAACATGGCGTGTAATAAATGGCGGATTAGTTTGGGGTTGTTATGTGTGGTACAAGTGATGAGCGTAGCGATTTTTCATATGAAACGACTGAAAATCGTGCAGAAATTGTTCGGAGACATCTTAAAGTAATGTATGTAAAATGTTTTCTTTCATTTCTAAGTTGTTAAAATATTGAATGTTTATAACACTTATATGGTACTCAACTATGTGGAATACTAAAGTAAAATTACTGAATCAGTATATATTATATTGTTCACGAAAAGTCATTTCATACATAATATTAATATTTATTCAAGCAAAAAACTAAATTATAGGAACTGTAAAAGTGAAATTTACTTTAAGCCATTGTTAAGGTATGTAACAAACTGGCTAAAAAATTTCGATGTGCTATTTTGCGCAAAGAAAGTATTAAGACAACTACAAGTCAACATTAATGCTCAAGTAGGTAAATACAAAACCTATATGTAACAATAAAATCTAATACTAAAAGCTAAGCTAGTACTTTGCACCACACCTCACCTTACTTAACCGTTGTAAACATAACCGTTAATTAATTTAATTAAATCGAGTGGCTTAGCACTCGGCACCGTTCGGATTCATTACCTAATTTTATAACCTCTATGTTGTATCCGACGAAATTTACTCTATCTGGTAATATTATAATGTGTGGATTGTGGAACATCCTATTGATATAAACAATTTTAGTTTACTACTTTAAATTTAGATTAGTGAGGGATAAGTGTCTTATGTAAAATGTTTCTTGTTCTTCCAGAAAAATACAGAATCAATTCGGCTGAAAGATAACATCCACAGATTTTTATTTATTTTTTTATTTCTGATACAAATAGTATCAACTACTGCTGAAATCAGTATCTCGATACACATAAAAAATGCTTTACAATTATTATTTAATAATAAATAATAATTGTAAAGCATTTTTTTTAAGTGTTACTTTATTTTTCTATTGGGAATAGGGAAGCGCTTGACCACATTCTCGCCTGTCGTTAAACTGAGATGACATGGTCTAAGACGGAACGCGCTTCCCTATAAGGTACCTGTTCACTTCAGCTGGAAATAAACTTTTAACTACTCGTACTCTTTTACCAATGTAATATACACAGTTTTGTTAATAAAGAGCATTATTTCGCCAAATCTTAAGCCTTGGGCCAAGTGATTTTCAATTAATCGAAGTTATTTATTTTGTGGAGCATTTAATAAAGTCGAGAGCCAAATTTAATATTCTACAGTTTCATCGTTTATAAGTTACAGCCTTGTTACAGCTGTTACGACCGGGATTATAATAGAAAATAGAAATATTGGAAATGAGGTATGATATTTCTTTGATCATATTTAATTAAATTTACATTGATTATTTGCTATTGAGACTAGTCGTCAGAGAGTATACCTACTGTAACTACTGTACCGATTTTATGTGGAATTGGTATTTTAATATAATTTTAGGTTGTATTTATTTCTAATAATTTTTTACTCTGTTAATGCTACTAATTATAATACTTTATCTGTATAATAAGAGATACACTCTGCCTCTATCAGTTTTTTTCCATTCCAATATAAAGAATGTGTTGTCAATATAAAGTAAGTTTCTTACTGTTTATGTTTAATATTATAGTTCTAATTACTAAATTGATTTGGCTAATCAATATTGCTCACCACTACACGGTACACTTAAGTAGATAAATTAACAATTAGACTGAGGTCGTATAATGGGCCATTTAATGTAACCTTAACCTTGTATTGTAACAATAGTATTGTGAAACAGTAAAGTAGTTTGATGGGATGGAATTTTGGAAAAATCAGTAGGTAAGTTCGTTTTTGTTATTTGCCTATGAATAAACCAGAAAGGTTTTAATTTAAATGATAAAAACGTTTAGAAGAGTCTTTCAACGTCACAATACTGAATACGTACCACTTAAGTTATATTGTTTCGAAAAGCATTTTATTCAGGGACAATTGCAGGTTCCTACATTTTTTAAATATATAATAAATATCGCCACAACATCTACACTCTTGCTAAACCCCAAAATAAATCTGGTATCAAATACGTTGTATCCCGCTGGGAATCTCAGATAAACAAAAGCGCGCGAAGAATTTCCCAATCCCGCCTAAACTAATATAGAAAGTGATTACAAAAATTAACACCGGGCCCCCGGACCACAAGCAATTCCGCAAATGTTACGGAAACTTATTTGGTCCCTAAGGGCGGGTGTTAATCACGGGATTATGAATCCCACTAGGATATGGGATAAGCCGTTGTGACGTGATTTGAGGGTAGATAGAAATATGTGTCAGTCTGCTGACAGACGTCGGCGCGGACGGACGTGTTGCGTCTGTCTGATTTAGGTTTTTCTTATTTAATTAAGTTGATGGTTAGTAGTTACAAAAGATTTAAATAGGTACCGTTATTAATAGTGTTTTTTTTTTGTTATTCAAGTTTCATAAATTATTTCTATTTGTAGAATTATTATGACGAGAAAAATAAATAGTTTTCTCGTCATAATGATTATAATATGGTGTTATTACATTATTGTTTTTAAAAATTACATAAATCTTAAATCATTTTAGGAGTTTATCAAATTAAACTTTTTAACTTTGTGTTATGATGATAATTTAAAATTTTGATCATTGACATTTTTCTATCACACCGACATGTTAGAAAAATTCAGTTAACATACCACTTAAATATTCCACAATATGTTAATACCAGCGCATATCAATATTTCCAAAAGGACGATCGCAAACAAACGCCAGCACTTGTTCCATAGGATGGGGTTTGTCAATAAAAATACCGCAGCGACTATAATCCCACAGACGACATAGGTCATAGTTAAACCGTGAACGAGTTCAATCCATTTCTATCACTAAACAACTCAAAGTAAAAACTTACTCCAAACGCAACAAAACATTTTTAATCCAAACGCAAAACATAATCAACGGAATGTTGACTTTATTTTTTAAACGTTAAAATTTACATTTAATCGAACTAGACTTCAATTCTGGCTTCATTAAAGTTGCGTGCTGGAGTAAATTTTGCGTATATGCAAAATTGTACCATGCGACGTTGGTTGAAGGTTGAATTTGATTTTGTAGGGTAGTATTCAATATTCAATATCGAAATTTATTGTGGACTCGATGGGGTCGCATGATTTGTGTCTGTTATGATAGGGACGTGATAGAATTTCGTTAAATATTCTTAATATAGCGCTTTGTCGAAAATATAGGGTAGAATATGAAATTTTATTGTCTCCTAAATGAGTCGCAAAGCGTAAATGGGACTGCATTTTACATTCAAAATGATACTCGTTAATTGACTTACGCATAATTTATTAAGGGTTGAATTTTTTAGGCTGTTGTTTGTTTTGGTTTTGTTGCTAATAAATTTGACAAAAAATTACATAGATGATAGAAGGGAAAAGTACAATTAAAAATTATGATAGGAAGAGCTTCAATGTTTCCTTCATAACATGCATTAGCAACAGGACTAAAACATTAATATACAACTAGAGAGTTTATTTTACTAAAAAGCAAAGATATTAATGTATGTAACATCATAATTATCCTTCAATAAAGTCTCCCGTTATTATACCAACATTTTCTGAACACCCAACTTGTTTCCTCAAATTAACTATAAATTTGGACATTTTTACTTCCAGTCTATTAACCGCAGTATTTCTCCCTCAAATTTCATAAACTAATAACACAAGCTTGTCACACTCATCATTCATCTCCCGACATTGATAAATAGCTTTTCGTAGCCAACATCTTGCAAGATGAAATTCATCTCTACCCACCTGAGATAGAGTCGAAAATCCCTCGAAGCGATAGTATATGCAAAATTATAAGATACTGCCTGACAGGTTTGAACAGTCACATTCGATAATCGTTAAAGATTACAATAGATACTTGTGGTAAATGACACGGTGTACGTTGCAAAATATTTATTTATTTTTCATAAATATTAAATTTTATGTGAAATTGTTATACGCTGAATACATAGTTTGAGTGATTAACGCTATGCTGCATGTGGGAATGGAACAAATGGCTAAAAATATTATGTTATTATTGATTAGTTGATCGTGTTTATTGTTTCTTGTTTAATTAAATGTAAAATTAATATAATAATTAAATTTACCGACATACGAAGTGCCTAAAAACCGAAATAATAATTTCTTCTAATAATTGATGTGTTTTATATTATGTACTTAACAAATTAAAAGGAATATACACATCTACATTTTTATCTACTTATAATATCCCTTCTTTCATAATTTAAAAATAAAAATTGTAATTTAGGTAGAATATAATATATTAAAATTTTATCTATATTTTTAGTCTATACTATACGGATCCCCGATACTTGACAAGAAGCGGTAGCGGTATGCGATTCTCGTTATGGCCCTTGTATTATACACCGTTATTTTTACTCATTCCCTACACCTTAATAATATACGTCGGGTGACAATATTTCATGCGTGTCAAATAACTTATCCGTATTTGGAGTATTGTTCTATTGGAGCATCTGATGGGAAACTGGACTTTAGTACATCGGGATAGGTATTATTATTATTTGTCGCAAACAAAGGGATAGTACCTATAATAATTGTTGTCCTACGATGTTGCGAGTTCAACAAATTATTTTTTATTGCTTGGTTATTGAAATTGTTTTGTTGATAATATTTTTAGAATATTTTTTTAAATAGGTATTTGATCAACAGTGAATTTTTTTTATTACCTAAACTTTACTGAAACAAATATAATATGCACCGTATTACAATTTGCCACTCTGAATGACCTAATTAATAATTTTAATAAACATTATGCATACTTTAGTCTATTTTACTTATCAATAACAAAACTAAAAGAGAAAGTGTATCCTCCAACAGAGTATACAATCCACGTCAGTTGTGGTCTGTGGTGCGGGTTCGATTCCCGTAACCAGAGCTCAAACGATCACTGACCTGTCTATTTGCGGAATGTAATCGATAATCCATACACCACTTTACCGACTTTGAAAAAATGTGCATTTCTACCTATGAATAAATTTTCGTAGATTAAAAAGTGGTAATTTATAGATCTATACAAATTTTTTATTTCCTACGTATTATAAAAATTGGGCTATTTGTAGTGACATCCGGAATCGCTAAACGCATTTGATGATCTTTGATTGATATGGGAGAGTTATGAAATTTAAAGAAATGCAAAAATATAAAGCATTTTTACCTACGTTAATATTTGTGTCGTTTTTCAGGTATTAAAATTATCTTACACTTGTACGTTGCTCCTCAGTCTCCAATAGAGATCATTAGTGAACATACCTGAAACAAATACAAATAAATCATTAGTTTTTATCCAAATATTTTTTAACGGACTACAAAAAAAGGAGGAGGTTATTAATTCGGCCGGTATACCTTTTTAGTTATATTATATTAAATAATTAAGTATAATTGCAATTTTAATAAAACAAGGCGATTTTCCACTGAAAATAGTAAGCTAAATTTCCTTCATATTAAACATCCTTCCGCCATTTTGAATATTATCTCAATATTCAGCACAGTATTAACGGTATCACGTCTCTTAGTAGCATTAGTGGTTAGATAGTGGGGCCATGAGATTAGCGATTTGTACGCTTAGCTGGAGTGGAAGATGGTTTGTGGAAAATTTTAGGATATATTCAGTGGTTTTGTAAGTTGTGGTATGAAATATTATGTTGTGTACATGTGGTGGAATGTCTAATAAAATGTAGGTACGAAGAACAAAGAAATAAATTTCTTAACATTTTATTAGATGCATTGTACTTTGCAGTTTCCTAAATTGGTATAATATATTTCATATTTTGTTATTTATATTATATCGAATCAGATTGTGAATTTGAGTAGCTGATACTTAGCTTCAAATAATTTCTAATTTGTACAGAATATTTTATAATAAAATACCTACAATATAAACTAAGTTTAAAACAGAATAGACTAAGATGTATTAGTACTTGGGTTTTCATTAAGCAAAGGGTTAATGAACTGCATGTCATCGACTGATAACTATAATCTAAGACTAAAATAGTAATGCAGGTTGCACACTGACATTACTTTCCACCGCATCTATTAATTATTTTATTATTTCTAATAACCTAATCCTCTCAATATTTGCCTAAGCTACTTAGCCAAATGTTAAAGGCATTAAACTAATACGATCAGAATTTCCCAAGTTCGCAACAAGCAACACCTAAGCGTTATCACAATAACCAAGTTGAAAGCGTGTATCGGACTTAGCGTAGTCTTGCAGTGGGGCCACGAAACGAGCGATGATAATATATACATTTTAAATAATTAAATAACTGAAATAGTAAGGTAACTGTAGGGCATATCAAGTATTTTATCGGCATCATCTCCTGTGTCTTATCTTATTGTGATAAATGTTGGTGATTATAATTAGCCAAATTATAGTAAATATATTGTATGATACACTGATTTTTTAAACTAGGTATATAGGGAGTGTTTTTATTGTTTTGCTTCGAAGTTTAAATAAGTGGAAATCTCTTATTTATATTTCGTTTATTGCATCATGTTACAAAATACAATAACCAAGTCCTTATATTGTTGTCCTTAAAATGTTAGATTACGTCTTGTACTTGTTTTTAAAAAATATTTGGAATGTATAACCTCATGTTTGTTGGTGCAACGGTAAAGGAAATTGCATAACTTATTCAATGCTGATTATAATACCGACCGTAACAATTAAATTCTTGTTTCATTGTAATACGTATGAATTATTTCGAATTCATAATTTATTTTGAAATATAATTTAAATATATAATAAATAGTCACTCGTATATTTGTACTAGTTAAAGAACATAGTCATGGCTATTTAGTTTCTTTACTAATTATTAAAATATAACACCATTTAACCTTACATAAATTGATGCTAAAGTATGTATGTACCATCTTCAAACCTTCAGATTTGTAGCAAAAACTTTTCATCGCCACTAAGTCGCAAGTTTCCAACTAAGGCTGAAGTATTAATACAATATAACGTAGATAAGAACAGTCGCCATATTATCTTGTAACTACAACGTTGTTGGTGTTAGAACAAAGAATAAATAGGCTAGAGAACGAGCGATTTGCATGCTAGGCTAAAGCGATTTACTGAAAAACAAGAAACGTTTAAGCGTCGCAATATGCAAAAAGGTGTACATAGGTACTCATTTTATCACAATTTTTCAATTTTGCAATTGTAATTAATCGGTTATATTATTATAATGACAAATTAAGAAGCCTATTACAAGAGAATTTTATCTATTAGACTACTTACTAGAAAATACTTTGGAAGTTTATTTTGCAATTAATTTGCATTACCATCTTTAAAAACATCATTTAATATCTAGAAATAAGCATAATCATCATCAGCATTATAATCCATAAAATGAAAAATAATGCTGAGAGATATAGGTATGTTATTAATTCGAGTTCAAAGGGTCACGGGACACATTAGGATTCACGACGCGTGTTCAATGGCCCACAAGGAAAGCTATTTAAATATTTGGCCCGATACCAACTCGATAGAAGGGTTTAACTTAATTTGTTTATAGCGTGTGAACTCGACTTTCGTCTGTTATTTCACCAATTAAATGTTTCCACAGATAATTAATGGTCCTCTTAATTGATTGACTTAGAAAAGGGGTAGTGTATAAGGTTACGAATTTAGTTTTGTTGAAAAATTTGTACCGTAGTTTTATATCGAAATTAGGATAAGGTTTTATTAAGTAGTTTTAGTAAGTAGGTCATCTAGCTAATGAAAAGCAGTTAAATTAGTACTAAATATGTACTAGAAAATTATATTCGTATTAATATAGTTTATGATCTTGAAGTGGAGCCAAAAAACATGTTTAGATTAAGCTGTTTATTCATATTGCATAAAATTTAATATTCATAATGTTTTTACTAATTTAATATGGTGATGACTTTTTTATTATTCTGACTCTCTCATTCTTGAAAAAATTAGTATAAAATAGGTTTTAAAGGCATAATAATATATTATATTGAAACTCCAGAACTTATAACTAAACGTGCCGCAAATCTTAACAAACTTCTTGTATTATTAGTTGTTAAATTTACAAACAGGGCCATTGAAATCCATCCAGACTCCGCAATTACCGCAATAATTGTACGCAGACGGCTTTAGAACGATCCGCATCGGTTCTATCAAAGATCAGATAACCTTTGACCTAACTTTGACTAACCACATGAGCAGAATCGATTAAGTTTTCGAACTTTACAGAGAATTGTGGGTGTCCCAGTTACGTAATATGTATAATCTTGTGGACCATTGACAGTACCTTGGGTGACACCACAATTATTAATTATTATAATTATGTTCTATGCTACGAAATTATCGATTTTTTCCGTTATATTTGGTAGGTATAATATATTTTTATAAAGAGTCATTATCTGTATTTTATTAGCGCCAGTTATACGGAACGCCACCATATGAAGAACGCTTCTTGAAGAAAAATTCTCATTTAGCGGCTGCTTGGACAATTTGTATGACTATTTATAAACATTTGAAAAAGTTTCAAATGCCTAGATACGTAGTCATCATCCACATATTCAAACTGAGGTTAATTTTAAGAATTACGCAAAGTTCAGAGGCAGGAGTCTATACATAGAAATGTTTGTTAATTGTGACATCATGCGATCTGAAATTTAAAAGCGTTCAAACTCACGTGTATAGGACCTATTTAGTAATCTGTGCTAATACTCTATAATAATGAAATAAAATCATTTAAATTTTGACCAAACAAAATACTCTTTCACAACATTCCTCACACAAAAGTACCACTACTTCCTCACTTATTATTTGATAGATTTAAACAAAGCGTTCGATAAACTCGCGTAAACAGTGGTCTCTTTCATCATTTTGGGTTCTGCACTAGTTACAGATTGGACATCAATCAAACATACACGCATGATCCAGATCGTGTAAACTAAACCGTTTGCAATCGAGTAAATATTTATTGACTGGAGCCAATAAAATTTTCGCTGATGTCATGTGTGTAGTGAATTAGGTATTGGACATTTGGTAACTGCTAAATATCTATGAACACTAATCAAGCTACGAATGCTATCAGGGAAAATCTTTGAGGTAAAGTTTTTGATAGCATTGATTTATTCGATTTATCGGTGATTCAAAAGACTAACTATGTTATTATTTTTTTGCTGAAAACCAGTAATTCAAAGTATATTTTGATTTCTAGTAGAGTAGCAATTCTTCTTATTTTTAATTGAAGTCTACTTGAAATCTACAAAAGATCTAATCAAATGAAATAAAATGAACAAAATGAAGAAAGAAAAAAAAATAGCATTGGATTTATACGCAGTTCTTCCATTCATAATTATAGTCAACTGTTAGTTTATTACAGTTCTTAATTCCTATCCTATTCGAATAAAATCACACAATATTACTACAAAAATTAACAAAACTTTTTGCCACTTAACAAACTGACCGTAAACAACAAACATATATGAAATACATGTCCCACTAGTCACAAACTAGAAGCTTACAAATTCGCTACATTCGCCCATTGTACCCTAATGCTAGGAACAATTACTATGAATTAGTACAAGGAAATTGGGAATAGAGGAAATGGTGCGACGATAAAACAATGTACATTGTACATGGGCTGGAACATCCACGATAAACTGTTTCTTTATTTGTTTCTTGCGTAATGTTGATTATGTGGTGGTAGATAACTACTGGAAAAAAGGTGAAAAAAAATGATAGTAATGGCTACGTTGTTATCATGTCAAGTATCACGCACGTTTTTAAAAAAATGATTGTTTAATATTATTGTTAATGGAAAAATATCTTTGGGAATTTCAGTTAAAATACGATATATTGGAAACTAGCTAATGCAAAAACTTGCTGTTATAATTAATTAGGTATATTTTACCATAATTTTCATAATTTCCGATATCTGAATTAAAAGGCTGTTAAGGTGAAAGGCTAGTTGAAATTGAGCATAAAAAATTCATCATAATTATCGTCATTAATAAAGAATGCAACTCGTAAAATTTTAACGAATATTTTTAATACTTAACTTGTCAAACCATAAAAAAATGTGATAAATGTTTTCAAATGTATCAACATCCGAACAACACTTAACAAGGTATAATGTAAAAATGTCATTTAAAAACCATAAACTAAGATTTTTATATTTAACGACTTGATCATTATGTACTCCGAAACGCCATTAAGTCCCGTAAAAAGTCATTAAGCGATGTAATTCGGCGGAAAATATACATGGATTCGTGATTATAGTACTACATACATACATACATACATAGAATTATGTTTTTTATGTTCTCTTCCAATTAGTAGAAATTTAATTACTTTAAATTGAATTTTGTAAATGAGAGCATACGATATTAGTTTATACTTCACTACATAGTATAAAACAAAGTCGCCTTTTCTGTCCCTTTGTCCTCATATATGCTTAAATCTTTAAAACTACGCAACGGATTTTGATGCAGTTTTTTTTAAAAGATGGAGTGATTCAAGAGAAAAGTTTTAGTATATAATTTATTAGGTTTAAGACGAAGCGGGCGAAGCCGCGGGTGGATAGCTAGTATTATATAGTTTTAAATTTTACTTTATGGCAATGATATAATATTACGAATGGGATATAATATGACTTCGTCAAAGAGCTATGATTATATGACTCAATTTTCAATTCTTCCCAATTATTTTTACATAAACCTACGTGGTACCACTATAAGTATAAGTATTCGTTTTTAAAATGCCATATTTTTTGTTTACCATTCCTCATAGATACATGTGGATACGATATTTCTCACGAACACAACAAGTTGTGAACAGCACTAGACCTTCACACTAGCGTTAACACCAAGGTGTGAATCACATCAAGGTACTGGCTTAACCTTGAAGATTTTCATTCATTATTATAATTTATAAACTTAATGAGCTCTATCTCTTTTACTTATTTGATATGAGGAAGAAAGAACGAAGTTGTATTTTGACGATAAAATTTTGGACTTCAAGTTTTAAGAATTATAGAATTTCGTTGTACAGTATCGTAACTATTTTTAGTATGTACATGTATATTTTGTCTGAATAACTCCTTAATAATGAATTGAAAGTTCTATCAAAACCGACTTAGCTGATCAAAAAAATTATGCTACACACAATTTTTTTCTGTGTACAAAAAATTATATCTTTGTATATCCTGGTGTCATGGTACTTAAAATTCCAAGGGCTTGGTCTAGTAGTGCAAACAAATGCATCCTGTCATCCTATATGTAAATAATACAAATGTACTAAGGGAAAGTTGCTCCACTTAATTTTTAAAAATTAAATCATTCGTATAATTTAATATTCGTAATAAGTACCAAAAATGACAATTTGAAACAATTTTCGTGAAAATTACACCGGGTGATTTTTTTTTATCAGTACACAAAATTTGCGAATACTTTCTATTGATATCTTCAACTTCATGTTTATATAACTGATCAACTTTTACAAAGAAATTTGGACGAAATATAAAAAAAATAAGCTTTCCATACAAAATGCATAACTCTATACATTTTTTTCGACCTAAGTTTCTTAGTGAAAGTTATTCAGTTTAACTAATAAAACGGATAAACAAATTTTGTATTTCATAAAAAAAATGTAATGTTTGTGTTAAAAAATTATAAAACAGAAAAATACGCAAATGAAAACAAAAGATATTTATTACTGACTAGCTTCCGCCCGCGACTCCGTCCGCGCGGATGTCAGTCTTCGCGTCTTCTACAGATTTATTATATTATGTATAATATATAGATTAATATTGATAAACCTAATAAATCTTTTGCTAGCATTCTGATGCTTTATCGGTTGCACTGGATTAATCTCTTTTTTTTTCAATCGCTTGAATGATATAGGATGGGTCCTTGATGGGCATCGAATGCTCAAGTCTCGAATCAATCAATTCTGACAGTAGGCAATTTATGTAAAATCTTGATAATGGTCCATCATTTTATTTTGCCTAAACGTTACATACTTTTTTATATATTCTATTTTTAACGAATGATTCACTCCAGTCCAAACAGCAAATAAGCAGACTTCTGCTTCTGCAACGTTTAGTTGTCCCTGAATTTGAAAAAATAGTCATGATTCTTATCTATGACAAAATTGTTATTTTTTGCATTGTATTTCAAATATTAAATTTTTTTTAACCGCATCTTCCGCATTCATGTCTTTTGCCGGAATTAGACATTTAACTTCTACTAGTCCCATTTTCCCTTTTTGATATGGGAGTGTATAAAGTAAATTTTTTAGATATTTCTCGTTATACTTTTAAAAAGTTATTATTGTCATTTTGCTCATTAGGTAAAGTAATTTCGATATCAGTTTTAAGTTTTTTGATACCTGCAATAATAACGTCATAATCGCCTGCACATACTTATCGATTACACCCTGTATACAATCCACCATCCACATTCATAATGTTTTCCTGTCCTCCTCTCCTTTACGCTGTTCACCGATACATTTTAAATGAGTAAATCTGCTACCACTGAAGGATGTTTCATTGTGATCAGCAAATTTTCACCACTGTTGTCGATTATTTGTTTTTCATTTTTAAAAAGCAATTGGGAATTATCAGTTTTGTTTTTTGCAGATTGGTGATGTACCCTAACAATACGTCGAAAAGGGAAAGCATCAACGAATTATCGTTTTCGTCCTCTTTTTTTATTCTTCGTGTCTCTGTTACTTCTGTTTGTTTAGTTCTCAACCCCACTGAATTTTCTATGTTATTGTGATCTTCCATTACATCTGAGTTTTGATGATGTGATGATAATCCATTCGTTTTAATATTGGTACTTAGAGTTGGTAGACTAAACTAGAAATGGTTTACTAAATTTGTCAGCGCGTCTGTAAGATCAGAATATAAAACCAACATCCTGTATTTAAGTTACAAAATTAATAATCAAACAACATGCCGCTACGTTGAAAATGACTAGAAGAAAAAATTAAAACACCTCGGATCAATTTTGGAGTAAACAAATCATTTTCCCCGTATGGGGATTTCCCCGGATGAACTTGGGAAGTTCAAGTTCTCAATACAAGTTTATATTATATTTCGTATTTCTCAAACGAAAAATAAACATTTTTGGAACTTCAAAAAAATTATATTATAAGAAAATTTATGAGCTTACTTTAGTTTTAAAGAAATATACATCCCTTTACTGACACCCCGTAAAATAAAGAAATTGTTGCCAATCACCTTTGCAATCTATTTGGTTTCATTAACTTTATGTTCGAAGATAATTTTTTTTCTAGTAGTTGCACGCGTATTTTTTTCGTTTATTTTCCATATCGAAATCAAATGTTTAAAAATACGAATATTTGCACAAAACTAAGATAAAAATAATCAATTAACAAAAATATTAAATTTAATGAAGTAGAGCAACTTTCACTTCGGTATGAAGGAAAATCGAGCGTAGAGCACACGTCAGAACGCTCCGGCCCAAGGAGCGCGACTAAAGAAATTCGCTAGGATTTTTACTTATTATTTTAAATATTTTTTTAATATTTAAAGAATTATCAAAATTCAAAAAAAAATTTTTTTAAAGGATTAATACTCATTGGTCTTCAACCAACTCGAATAAATTAATGGAAAAAATAACTTTTAGCAGTATTTATCAATCGATTTTGTAAGGCAAAAAATGGGAAATTTAATGAATTAATAACGTCCTAATTAAGAAAATCATAAGTTTTTCGGCAATTGTATTCAGCAGTTTTTAATAACGACTATATAAGGATAATAATGCGCTGATCAGATTGTGTAAATTGTAATCGGTTGCAACGTAGTGAGTGCACAAACTTAGCTCGAAATGTCTTTGGGGGAAAGAGACTTATCTTTAAGGCCTGATTAAGGTAACATAAAGTAACTTTATAAATGTGAAAAAATTCACGCGCATTGCGTATATAACACTAATTGATAAACAAGAAAAAAAAATTCAGTTTATCATTTCATTAGCCGGGAAAAAATTGTCAAATAACTTGTTGAAAACGCAATTTTGCTAGACTGCAGCCTTAAACAAACATTTTTTCAATCACAGAAAAATACTTCATCATAATAATATAAGTATCAATGTATATTTACTAATGGTTGATTAAAATATTTGTTACTAATAAGCCCAAATATAAACATGTGTCACGTATTGAGTCATCTATTAATACTGACTAAGAATTTTACTGATTTCCGGGAGGTAAGAAATTGGTTTGGTTTATTCGACTATGCTAGAAAAAGGGTTATAATTTTTGAGTATTAAAATTTATTGTAGATAAATTTATTGTTTATTCGAAAAACCAGATGATTTCTAATTTTAAACAACGATTGAAAAATCAGCCCTAATTCGTATAAATAACATCTCAGTATGAGTTATGAATTAAAAATTTCCTTCAAATATTAAGATAAGGCTGAAAACTGAAAATTTCACAAGAAATAACCCAAAACCATTGGATTTAGGTTAATAGCAGATTATACGGTAGATATGAGTGCACCTCATAACATAATCTAATAAGCAAGCTTAATTTTAATGAGCGCGCGAAAGGGATAGAACATATTAATTACGATGAGAGAGGAAGAGACAGCTGAGCTAGGAATTTATCATCTTGTTGAGAAATATGATTGATAATTTAGTAAAGCAAGATTTTGAAAATATCGTCGCAATATTTATGCGAAGATACTTTTTTCAGGCGGTTTTTATATTATAGAGAAGTCACTGTAATGTTAGATTTCCTTATTATTTCAATCCTTTTCCTCAATTAGTAATTTTCAGTATTTAACTAAAAGTTAATATTAATACACATCTTAATTTTAGAACTTATTTTTCAGTGGCACGGTGGGTAATTCACAATGTTCCTGTTTGATTTTCTTATACTCGACTCGTAAGGAAATCTCAATTTTACCACATTCAAAGTCAGGGAAAACAGCTTGTATTAAAACCCCAGTTCCATTTGAAGCGACTCCATTGGTGGTTAAATAAAATGGCATCAATTTAAGGATCATTATCGTCATTAAATTTAAAAGAATAATTAACAACGGATGTGTTTTTGTCGAAAATGACGCCGTGAAAAGATTTAAGTTATTTGCACAGAAGCGGATCTTGGTGTTTCGTTAAATTTTAGTTGAATGGTAATTATGAGTTTCTAAGTTGGTGTGTTTGTGCGTTGTTGTTGGCAAACGGCTCAATCGATTAATGATTTAGATATATTTTTTTCTTGCATCTTGAAATTTTTCAGATCTTTATAAATACAAGGCAAATCATTTTAAAAATTAAAACTGCTTAATACAATTTTAACTGTTTACTCATAATAAACGAGTAAAGGTTATATTTTAACAAAAAATACAGTTTATTACAATGTTAACTACTTATTAACTAATGCTAATTTTATAAATAAATACTGTAAATTACCTATTTTTTTTTAATTTTCATATTATGTATTAATGAATCTCTTTTTTACAGGTTTGAGGCCCCAAAACGAGGCTCCAAAATTAGGGCCCCACTGTCGTCAAGATCGCGAGTCGCACTCGATCGGCAATTACAATCAAGTTCATGAACAGGACAAGAACGCGGTAATGCCTCCACTATTTGTGAGCTAGGGTTGACACTTTGGAAAAATAAATAATAATTTTTAGAAACATTTTCATTTGTTTTACCAGCCTTAAACTCAAACATTTATTTACTCAATTAGACTTTTTATAGAAGCACTTTCGAATCGTCATTACATTATTAGGATCTATACCTTTGAAAAACAATAAATTAATAAGACGTGTCATTATTTAAGTGATATAATGTGATGTTGTATTAACTATTAAGCAAGCAATATAAAATTAGAAGCTTCGTTGATAATAAATGAGCTGCGAAATTATTAGATATAAAATTAATACAAGCCTTTAAAGGAATCGAACTCACACCCATCAAAATTTATTAAATGTACACGGTAGAATGATATTAACACATCAGAAATCCAAATAATATGACGTGCTGAAATTCCAAAACACAAACCAATTTTATTCATACTTCTTTCAAACTACAATAAAAGTCAATCTTACTAGTCATTTATTTATTTATATAAGTTTATTCTCTCGTTGACAACCCTATTGATTGTCGGCGGGTGGTGTCGGCAAAAACTGAACAATTGGGGTCAATGCTCGCGACAACCGACGACAATTATACCTTGTATCTATTGTACTGCGAATATCTTAACAACTTGATCCTGTACTTATCTTGGTATTAGCTAGTTATTACACGCGGGTTCACACGCGATTAGTATAATTTCTGTCAAAATCACACTTATAAAGCTATAACACTCGAATAGCTACTTACGTAATGGCAAAAGGTTTAATTTATTTTTTGTTCAAATTAAAATTACATTTCCATTAATTTCATTAAAATATGTTCAGCAGTTCGGAGTTTATGCATCGCATATACAATACAGTATAGCAAAATGTTATTTCGTTTAATTAGGAGTGAATTATTATGTCCCGGCTTAAATTTCTTACATGCTTTGAAAATAAATAAACAAACTTTCACATTTATAGTATTATTAGTAGGAAGAAAATGTTTGTCCGTCAGTCACGCAAAATCTATTAAACAGTAGTTTTTAAATCAAGAAGTTAACATTAGTATTTGATGAATTCCTTAAGATTGTTATCTATCCTTGTTAAAAAACATTATGAAAAAGAGGACATTATTATAATTCTTGAACCTAGATACCTATTTTATGTATAAAATTCCGAAGAAATTCTTTTAAACAAATTAATTGATTGGAAGATATTATTACGTTCTTATACCTTCATAATTTCATTCGATTAAAGGCAAATAAAAACACTTAGAACTTAATAAGTTTATTAAAAACTCGGTAATTGGTTCCAGTTATTAAATTCTTATATAAAATGGTATGGAACAATTAATTAGAGAATTTCCAAGATTTAGACTTCCAACTTCATCAATATTAATTAACAGCTCTTTAAAATGATATTGGAATTTATCTATAACTTTTAAGATACCGATTTTTCCAGATTTGATCGTTATCTATGTAATAAAATATTTAACTACATTAAGTATTTACTGTTTTTATTATTTAACAGCTTAAATCGCGTTTTATGTGATTTTTTTCTAGATTTTTAACGAGAAAACATAATATATTATATTCAAATTATTTCCTAACCTCCTGTCTTTTAATTAAAATTTCTTATAGTCATATTTTCTCAACATTGAACCTTTTATTTTCAACAGAAATCGTTTCAATTTTTGTTCAATATCTGATTTGGCGATACAAGTTATTACGCGGACATAAATCATTCTGCGGATATTTCCCCAACTTCTGACATCAAAATATCGCATGTCAGATTCTATACTAGAAATTCTATTATCTTATTTTAGTTTTCCCCGCTCGTGCCATTCGAAAAACAACCGAAACACTGCACTCGAAAGCTCATTTCTGCGTGTCATGTCAACTCTAGTTATAGAACAGTTGCAGTCAAAGGCAGATCTATACATTAAATACGGTGCGGGATTTCCGATTGTATGTGCATGGAATATGGGTTAAAATCCCGTGGCGTTATTTCGTAGAATTTTAAGGTTGTGATCATTAGTTTTGACATGCTCTTTTGATGCGGGAATTTTTTTCCGCTTTCATTCGGAAACCAGGAACCGAGTTTGTATGATCCAAGGGAATGAGTACTATTTACAATTTCATATACAGATAACTGTTATTCAAAAAATTCGGATGAGTACAGCCGGCATTCATGTTTGTGATTAAAATTGGGCAAATACGGGATAAATAGAGAAATATGCATATCGATGCAGATTGCAAGTGGATACCATCATCGAAAATTACATGGATAAGTTTCGATCTGTTTTTTACTTGATGAAATGTACGCCAATTTCTTTATTGTTCACCGCGATGGTGTTCGCAGTATTAAAATTTGCAAGGCTGTTGATGATGAAAGTATATTATTACTAGCTTACCGCCCGCGGCTTCGCCCACTTTGTCTAAAACCTAATAAATTATATACTAAAACCTTCCTCTTGAATCACTCTATCTATTAAAAAAATCCGTTGCGTAGTTTTAAAGATTTAAGCATACAAAGGGACATGGGGACAGAGAAAGCGACTTTGCTTTATACTATATTGTAGTGATATATCAATTGTCTTGAAGTCCTGCCTATTTTAAAACAATTTCAACTATTCAATAAAACTTCAACAGGCATCGCCAGGTGTTCAATCTAGTCAAATATAATAACCAATAAAACAAATAGGCGTATGAGAAGCAATAACAACATCCTGTATCTAACAGATTCGGCCTCGGAGCATCCTGTATGATTTATGGCCAAATTGGTGAAGTGTGAACGGAAGGCCCTATTGATTTGAATCACTGTGCGGGATATTATTTTATTAATATGAATATTTGTGTTAGAAAACTGCTGGACCCAGTTTGATGAAATTTTGAAGGAGATTTAATTGATAAAAGGGAAAAGGACGACTCTACTTATAAGTAGAGATCCTTTGTCCTATTGTAAGTTGTAACTTAACGAACTGCAGAACTCATTTTGATGTTTTCAAATGTTTTCATACATTGGAAAGGGACAAATGCAGCGTAGAGATTGGTATTCTACTCGATTTTTCGTAGTCACGTCAAAACCGCTGAACTAATTTAGATGAAATTTTATCTAAAGATTGTAAGTAATCGAAAAATTAATAAAAATTGGAATAGATTTTCCTAGCATTATAAGTATAACTTGAAAACAAACACATATTCGCTAATCTCTAGGCAGTTGGCTGGACTCCGTTGGGATTGGCCGTAGTTGAAAGTAGTTTAAAATAGATTTTTATTTATTTATTTATTTATTTATTTATGATAAGGTACCTTACAGCTAGTGATACAATTATTGAGATGAATAAATACAAAGCTACGCCAATTAAAAGGTACACCAATAGGTAGTAAAAATAATATACGTATGTGAACAAAGACTAGTATAAGAATTTATGTATAGTTATATCTAGTATATATTATATTTTATATCTATAGCTATATGATAAATTCTCTGTGGAAATAAAGTTTGATTATGGAACTTTCTGAAGCATATCATTAGTGAATTTCAATGGTTATTTCAAAAATGACTATTCATAAGCAGTTCAGTAAACTATAGATAAGCTCAATCTCAAAAACTTAACTTTTACATGTAAGTATCTTTTTTATGAAAATAGTTAAAATGTGGAATTTTAAAGGTATTTATGAATTATAATATAGTTTAGAGTTTGAGTTTGAGTTAAAGTTTGAACCACTGAGTCACCACCACGTCACCAGTCACCACTGCCACAAATAATATATTAACTAGTACCACTGCTATTTGGCTCATACCTCATTATAATGACCATGTCGAATGCGGACAAATAGGACACTGGACAACTAGTATTGAAATAGTATAATTATAAACTATTGTTATACATTTTATGGCTAATTCCTACTGTATATCTATACTAATATTATAAAGCTAAAGAGTTTGTTTTTTTGAACGCGCTAATCTCGGGAACTACAGCTCAGCTCATTTATCGAGGAAGGCTATAGAATATATATCATCATGCTAAGACCAACAGGAGCGGACCAATGCGGGTGAAACCGCGCGGCACAGCTAGTAAAATATATATTTTTGTGTGACCACTAGTTTCTTGGTTAGTGAAAAATGTTCCCATATTATTATTAGCTGCTGAATATTTTCATATCTATCCCTAAAGACCTCTAATTAAATTATATTCGCATTAAAACTTGAGTATTTTTTTTAATAACCTATAATTATTAAAAATCTATTTTTATTCATGAAGTTAGATCAGACAGGCAACATAATATCTTACTTACATCATAAATTCGAAAGTACGGGTACGATTTTCACGCCAAAATTCCTGAACCGATTTTAATGAATTCTAAGCTCTATAGATAGACTATTATCATGATAACTAGCTGTGCTCCGCGGTTTTACCCGTAGTGCTCCGCTCCTTTTGGTCTTAGCGAGATGATATTATATAGCCTTCCTCGATGAATGGGCTATCTAACACGGAAATAATTTTGAAAATCGAACCAGCAATTCCCGACATTAGCGCGTTCTGCGTTCAAACAAAATCTCAAAATCTTCAGCTTTATGATATTAAGTATAGGATTGTCATAATGTGTGGAAAACCGGTTGCGAAAAGCTAGTTAGATTAATTAATTAAATTAATGAATATTACAGAAATAATAGAAAGTCGTTTCAGACAATTAAATGTCAAAACAAAACAGACGTCAGGCATTACCTATTGCCTAGTAGTTAATTACAACACTTCTTTACTAAAAAGTTTATTTACTACAGCAATAAATTATTAATAATTATTACATTTACTAACATTTCCCCATATTGATTTATTATTATAATAGCCGATGCGTGTCCGTCTGTATGTTGAAGTTTATTTGCGAAACTATATAAATTAGTGCAACGTATTGAGTTATTAAAGAGCGTAGTGGATGCCAAATGCTGTTCCAGTTTTGATGCGATTTTTATGAAAAAATCTCCTGAAGTTCAAGAGGCTGACTCATTCAGATACATTCAAGTAATTTCATGTAGTCATCTTTTGTAGGTATTTAATGTCATAGATACAAATTATACCTATAATATGTGTTTGTTAAAAATTAGTCTATTGAGGTTATACAAAATACTAAATTAACTCGAAACACTACAAATTCTCACTTTTGTCTCCCACGGGAACCGAACCGCATAACTTCTATACCCAATTTAACCACTGAGTCTCTCCATAATGGTGTTGCACTATTACATTCTTATAGCGGAACACATATCATTAATAATGGGTAATTAGTAGTAATTATTATCATTTCGAATGCTAATGTATGGAAATTGCTGAAAATTATAGCGTACTTCGGAGAACGTTAGGAAATTTTAAATTGTTTATCACGATCAATTTCTGAAAGAAGTATGTATATAAAAATATATAGACATAACTCAATACCGAATATTATTTATTAGCTGTGCTCCGCGGTTTTACCCAAATTACTCAGCTCCTGTTGGTTTTAGCGAGATGATATATAGCCTATAGCCTTCCTCGATAAATGGGCTATCTAACACTGAAATAATTTTTCAAATCGGACCAGTAGTTCCCGAGATTAGCGCATTCAAACAAACAAACTCTTCAGCTTTATAATATTAGTATTTATTTATTTTGCGCAGCGCTGATAATGCATTCAGTTTATTTTTAATTATCACTAGAAACGTATTTTCCTAATTTACTTCAAATTAAAAGTAAGCTATGTTCCAATTTACCATGAAATAGGGGACTACTAAACCGCTAAGTTTCAATTAAATCGATTCAGTAATATGGCCTTGAAACGATGACAAACAAAAAACCTTTTTACACTATGATTATGTACTTATTGATAGATTATTCTATAGTTCATCGATCTCTTAAAAACTATTTCTAACATATTTGTCTTTAAAATGATATGAGTGAATATTAAAAATAAAATAATTTTTGTGAATTAATACATCCTAAATGTTTATTAATATAATGCAACCATTAAAATATTTAATCAAAGAGCATGTCTCTATAAAAGCTCTTCAATACATTCGCAAAACAGCCTGTAAAAACATACTTAGATAACATCAATAATTAGGTAATTCTATTATCAAAGGTCCATAATTCACCAAAAACACCCATTCTATCAACAAGACCTTGCCAAATGACGTAAACAAATCCTTGAAAGTGATACAGACCTAATACAACTTTATGAATGGGCAAGCGCATACGCACTATCCATTGACACATCTCCGTACAAACTAATCCATTCACAGATAAAAAATAAAAAAGCACAACACACACAACACTGTTCGAAATTTAAATTTCGCGCGCTTTCCAGTACTGGCACGAAGAAAAGCGTGTTTAATTTTTTATTTGTTTTTTTTTCTACGCGCGCGTCGTTTTGAGCGCTGGCACGTTGACTAACTGTCCGTCCGTGCGTCTCGCTGTGCGTTGCGTAATGTTAACGGGGAATGGAGTGGTTTGAACGGTAACTCCGTGTGAACTAGACAATACTGATTGCTATTAAATGCTGATGATAATTGGGGAAAGAGTAATAAGGTAAACAAATGGTGTAGGTGAAGATATAGGTGTTTTCTTTTTGCAAAAATAAATTGTATTTTTTGTCTCTACCAAAAAAACGTTTACGTCAAAAGTCTTCGAGTATTATTATTAAGTATATAAAGTACCTACTAACTTATGAAAATGAATTTATTATATAATAGTAAAGTAACGTTTTTCCTTCCTATTTCCAGAGAAAATTAAAAAAGTAAAAATATAAATGAACCTAATCCAACCGTTCTTGAAATGGTGCAACTAACCCGCCTTCGCAAACATATGAATATAAACATATCAAATTACGTAACAATACAAAATACAATTTTATTCACAAGTTTACAAACATAACTATGAAATAGTGAATAACAGTACTAAATTGGGAATATCATTCCCATTACACAATATGTAACAATTACTCTAACTAGCTATTTGCAATGTTTGCTTATAGGTAATTTAATTACATACGGGATTTTAAAGCCTAACATAGATGTAGCAACATTTTAATGGCTAGGAAGTGTTGAACATCTTTCCTTTTGGGATTTTAAGACCCAAATTGACCAACTTGCGAAAACACTACAAAATTTATTTAAAATCCATAAAATAAAAAAGAAGCTCCTTTTCAAGTGTCGAAGCTTCGCCACAATCTGTCGCAAATTATTGAATCTCTTAATACACATCAAAAGAACAACAACAACTCTACATAACACGCAGCGCATTACATTTTCTTTTAGTAAATAAAACGTAAAACAAAATGCAATGTCCACGGAATTAGTTTTAAAACGGCCCATTGTTTAAACGCGTTGAGGCCGACCGCCCACGCGCTCACATTACTATCCCCAGTCACTGGCCATAACTTACTGTGAACTAGCCGCGAGTAAACGAGTGAATAAATTTGTGATTTTACGAATGTAAAAATGTCTGTGGTTTAGTAACGGCTGAAGGGAGATTTTGCACGTGTTAGAGCTAGATTTGAGTAGGGAAAACTAAAAACCTTGCATTTTTACTATAGAGTTCAGGAAAACAGTCAATTTTTAGATGATACACAGTTCGTTCCAGCGTAATAGATATTCTAGAAGTGGCATCTATTTTTTTAAAATATTAAATTTAAAATATTAATAATTCTAATTATATTTATTAAATCTTTTTAAGGAACTTGAAGCAAATTATCTATTTTCTAAATCATATCGTGCAGAAACTTTAAGCCAATCACAATGGAATAAAAGACCTCCACCTAACTAACCATAAACATTTCAAGTCGATGAGTAATTTAAAAAAACTAAGCATTAGCCAACTGTCATGGCGTAGCAAATTCGGAATCACGATAGAGTCTATAGTTGTGTACCTACGCTATGCCTCGAACCCTGACCTCTGAGGTCACGGACGAGCAGCTATGCGTGCTAGGCCTAAAGAACATCAAGATCAGATTAATATTTTGTCCTCTTCACAATAAAAAAATGTACCTAATGGTATTTTGTACCAAACTAAGAAAATATTGAGGAAACATGGCAACTGATAAACAAACCTATTTCTATAGATTTTAATACAATACTAGCGGTCCGTCCTGTCTTCGCCCGTGGTACATGTCTACGTTTTCTCTCCATAAGAACCATATACGTACTTCAAGGAATATAATACAAAAAGAATTAACGAAATCGGTTCTCGAGTTATGCGCTTACCAACACATTTTACGATTCATTTTATATTATAGATTCATAATATTATGATGTACGTTATATTATTATGTACGTTATATTTGAAGCTTTAGAAAACATAGCTTTATCATTTAACATTCGGTAGCACAAACCAACTAAAACCTATGTGAAATATTTGAACTAGCTGACCCATACCCACATCGATAGGCGTCAAACTTTATTTTATCGGTTTTGCTGAAAAACTGACCGAGTTTCGTTCAAATTCTCCAACTTTTTGCTCCCTTAAAAGAAGAATGTTATCCTAATTTTTTAGGCTCATAATATCATACGTATCAATCAATAAAAAAATACTTTCCTTTTTTCTTTTTTTCATTATTTCTATTCTATAGGAATACTGCCTAAATAAATTTTAAGTTTGTAATGCACCACCACCATAAATATAATCCTTTTAAATTTTTCGGGTTGTCTGGCAGAAATCGCTTATAGCGATAAGACCGCCCTCTGTACATGTTGTTAGTTGTATGGTTCTTAGTTTATAATCCTGTATTGAGTGTGCAATAAAGTATTTTTCATTCATTCATTCATACTGCACCAAGAAAAAGATTCTTAACAAGAATATCTAATAGAGCAAACGTTTAAACCCAAGACCCTGTTACACTAATTATACGGAACCAATTTAAATCTATAATTACGATCTGCTCGTGGAATGGGGATCGTTGATTGGAATTAATTATTTTTTCATTTTTAATTGTAACACGTGACTGGTGCAATTATGTTATAATTTTCTTTTTAGGGAAATAATTTTTATGTGAATTTACCTTTTTAAGTTTTCGGGGAAATATTTTTAATTAGGTATTTCATGGCTTTCTCTTGTAAATATAAAACAAAATTTCCACTAATTATCACAAATTTCACTTGCTTGTTACAAATAATTGTGATGACTTAAATTTGACAATTCGGAAGTCTTTAACTTGAGTATAGTTCAGTGAATAAATTTAATAATATTTTATAAAAAAAAATCGAAAGCTTGCAAGCCCTTTCCAGCGTTGTCGAGCAACTATTTCAGTACCTATTTATCAAATATTTGCAACCCGTTATAAACTTTCCCTCACATAGCGGAACAATAACAGAAAATTATGAAATACTTACAATTACATAACTAAGTTACCAAGTAAGCAACGGTAAGTATAATTAAGTGTAAACGTGTCAAGAAGCCGTAATTAAAATGCCTGAGCTAAAAACAATGAAATTCCTTCGCCATAAAAGCCGAACCACTAGAACTTTGGTTTCACACGGCTGCACTCGTAGATAAGGGCCTTTTATAGTTAATGCTAAGCTATACATTAGCATTTATCTCTCATCTGATAAGAGAGACAATTGTCAAATGTACCCGTAGCATATAGGTTGTAATCAAATACATATTTTGGGTAAGAAATAAATTGTTTGACTTTACAAAAAACTGGCTTAAAAGGCTTATAGATCGTTACTAAATAATTAAAAAAAAAGACAGGGTTGCACTCCGGGAGTGCCGGCAGAAGTGAAAACTTGATTATTAACGTTCAGCATGTTTGATATTTTGGAATGGTATCCGTCTTACGCATGTAATATAAGGGCTAAAAAAAAAGAAAAAAAGTCCGTCTTACGCTTTTTCGATCAGGCCACGTGTCCTGACGCGAGTTTAAGATTTTATACCCAACGCCGCTAAAGAAGTTTTCACTTCAAAAAGAAAATTGCCCTTTACTCCAGTCATAATAAAAATCTCAATCGAATATAATATCGCTTTCGCTTCGCTACCACTACGCTATTATATCGTTACGAGCGTAAGCGTAGGCGCATATTGATAACTCATAGACGTTGACAGGTTCGTGCTTAGCCGTATTTCGTGAGCACTTGATATAACTTTTATTTTGATGTTAAGTGGTCCATTTAGTGTTAAGTATTTTTTTATAAATGGAAGCTCAAAGAGCTCATACTTTTATTTAATTTATTTTAACATTGAATTTAATTTATTTTTGTAATAATTATTATGAAATATTAAAATAATTTATACAAGTTCTTTTTTAAGAATGAGTTAGATAGAGTTTATAAAATATAACAAACAAGAAAGCAATATTCTACACAATCATTGCAACAATTTGCATCCAATCTATTTCACTTTTTACTCGATTAAGCAACAACCAAAAATTCTCATTTATCCCACTACAATCGAAACAATAAATTTCCAATAGAATTTGATTCCACACATCAGGTTAAATTACAAATTTTCTCCAACACAAAAATGTGCCACCCAAACATATTGTAATGGGTGCATAACTGCACCCACCCACACTACTATCTCTAGTCAAAATACCTGTTCGCACTCAAACTCAAAACTTTCTTATCTATTTTATATTGTACAGGTGTTTAGGCGGTGGTTTTTATGAATACGAAGAAATTGCGTGTAGTTTAACAGTTACTCTTTTTAAGGCATACCTATTTGCAGTCTTACTATTTATCACTACACAAAGGATTTGTAAGCTTTTTCATTTGAAAGTGAATTTAAATCGTGATTTCTTACATGTGCATAAAACAGTACACAATAAATAACATGCATTAAAGCTTAATTAAACATTACAACATAATCAAGAATTAATGTGATTTCGTAAAGATAAAACGCAAGTCATGCCAAAGAGCACCTTAACATTGAAATAAAACAGGTATCGATAAGATTAGGCAAAATAAACAAACGCATGAATTTAAAATACATAACGGTATGCCGTCAATCGCCCACGGCCGTGTTTGTGAATGAAAATGCATTACCCCTACCATTGCAACTCGATCTGTTCTCGAATGCAAGTGAATCGACTTGCCAACGTCACGTCGAAAGCTGTTCCATTCTTAGAAATCCCAGAGTCCCAAATGGAGTAATGCTAGAGTTTTACATACAATAAGGTTGTGTGTATAAAGGTAAGGCACCATATAGTCCGTTTTCTTATGGGAAAAGGTATACATTTTTGAGTAAAGCAATGAAATTTGGTTCGAATGTTGTACTCGTCCACCTAAGCCCAAATCGCCTGGTAGCCAGTGTCTACTCCCCGGCAGAAGGGAGGGAGGGGGGGTTATAGAACAGAGCGCCCGGCGCTCGGAAAAAAAATTCTGGCGGATTCATTTGGCCCTTTGAGTCGAGTTTGGTGTCGTTATCAGGTAACTAGATGATGCCCGATTCATTCCCCATACCAGTTTTTTAGGGTTCCGTAGCAAAATATGTCACAATCTTTAAAATAATAAACTTTTGGCAGTGGCAAAATCCAAACAAACCAGTATATCTTTATATTTTTGTATTAAACTTGGTTTATAAAAAAATACTGTCTGAAAGGCCATTTCATGCAGATTATAAAAACATTAACATGTAACATATATCTTACCATTTTCAATGTGAAATAAATTATAGAAAATACAGGAACGTTCGTCAGCGCAGGGTAAGGGACGGCTAATAGACCCGAAAAATAAGCAATAACATAAAACAAAAACCAGTCAAGTGCGAGTCTGACTCGCCCATCGAGTGTTTCGTACTTATTTGTCCTATACCATGTTATCTTGTCTGGTAGGACCTGGTTAACTGATACACACACACTTTCGTCTTTATAATATTAGTGTGATTTTTAATCATCTTTAAATTATAAATGAAGTCAGGTAACATTGTTAAAAATAAAGATATATAATAATAGAACGTTTTTGTATTAATAATAATGATAACCACCTCCGCAATTACATAATTCGGTACATTTGAGCTGGCGTATAACACACTTCAATCTGGAATTGCAAGATTTCACGCACCGACATCTTATCAATTCAAAGCTTCTCTTTTCTTTTTATTTCAGATGGGCAAGGAATATTTTGATTTTGTTAGGTCCCTAAATATATACAGCCTGAAAAACTGCCCTTAAGGTGTGTTGTTTAAGGGCAGCTTCTGTGGGAGGCAAATTTTCGATTTGCCTGTCCGTTTTTGTTAAAAATTTGTTTGCGACCCTCATTTATTGTCACAGCGGGGTACAATGTGAAAAATAAACATGTACTTATAATAATTATAAAAAAATATAAGTTCTGGATAAGAGTATCCTTAAAATATCGTGACCGTCCTTACCTATCATGCATTGTAATCACAAACTTTTCAATTTCACTGTCTGCATATGCCACTATGAAGTGCTTCAAATCCTCGTGTGCCATTCGGATATGCCTTCCATACCTCAAATGCATGTGTACCTATAGTTCTTTTAGACCTTCTAGCTTTGGAACACACGATATAGTAGTAGTATCCAAAATAATGTTAAGAACAGTCGACAGATATGGCTAGTACAGAATATCATGTATTCCAAGCTAGAAGGTCTAAAAGAACTATAGTAAACATGCATTTGAGGTATGTAAGGCATATTCGAATGTCACAGGAGGATTTGAAGCACTTTACAATGGCAAATATGCAGACAGTGAAATTGAAAAGTTTGTGATTACAATGCATGATAGGTAAGGACGGTCACGATATTTTAAGGATACTCTTATCCAGAACTTATATTTTTTTTATAATTATTATAAGTACATGTTTGTTTTTCACATTGTACCCCGCTGTGACAGTAAATGAGGGTCTCAAACAAATTTTTCACAAAAACGGACAGGCAAATCGAAAATTTGCCTCCCACAGAAGCTGCTCTTAAACAACACACCATAAGGGCAGTTTTACAGGCTGTATATATTTAGGGACCTAACAAAATCAAAATATTCCTTGCCCATCTGAAATAAAAAGAAAAGAGAAGCTTTGAATTGATAAGATGTCGGTGCGTGAAATCTTGCAATTCCAGATTGAAGTGTGTTATACGCCAGCTCAAATGTACCGAATTATGTAATTGCGGAGGTGGTTATCATTATTATTAATACAAAAACGTTCTATTATTATATATCTTTATTTTTAACAATGTTACCTGACTTCATTTATAATTTAAAGATGATTAAAAATCACACTAATATTATAAAGACGAAAGTGTGTGTGTATCAGTTAACCAGGTCCTACCAGACAAGATAACATGGTATAGGACAAATAAGTACGAAACACTCGATGGGCGAGTCAGACTCGCACTTGACTGGTTTTTGTTTTATGTTATTGCTTATTTTTCGGGTCTATTAGCCGTCCCCTACCCTGCGCTGACGAACGTTCCTGTATTTTCTATAATTTATTTCACATTGAAAATGGTAAGATATATGTTACATGTTAATGTTTTTATAATCTGCATGAAATGGCCTTTCAGAAAGTATTTTTTTATAAACCAAGTTTAATACAAAAATATAAAGATATACTGGTTTGTTTGGATTTTGCCACTGCCAAAAGTTTATTATTTTAAAGATTGTGACATATTTTGCTACGGAACCCTAAAAAACTGGTATGGGGAATGAATCGGGCATCATCTAGTTACCTGATAACGACACCAAACTCGACTCAAAGGGCCAAATGAATCCGCCAGAATTTTTTTTCCGAGCGCCGGGCGCTCTGTTCTATAACCCCCCCTCCCTCCCTTCTGCCGGGGAGTAGACACTGGCTACCAGGCGATTTGGGCTTAGGTGGACGAGTACAACATTCGAACCAAATTTCATTGCTTTACTCAAAAATGTATACCTTTCCATACAAGCATGCCCATAAGAAAACGGACTAATAGTCTTATCACCAGTTTTAATGTTCTGGGAAATTATATTATTTTTATAATCCTAGGTGTATAAAATATAATAATGAGTACCCAAATGCTAATTGAAATAAAGAAACACTTTTATATTAATGGCTATTGTGTATTTGTATTGATCACGAAAGATTTATATTACTCGATTATAATGAATAATAATAGAGAAGTAATAAATAACAGATCATTTCTTGTATATTTTTTACAAACATAAACATCTAGGAAGTACATAATTGTAATGGGTAATTAATTAACATGATACAATAGAATGTTTTATTGTCGACCTTGGTTCATACAAGTTCATAGAAACTATAAAACTTGCATTTAGACTCCATCTATAAAATATATGAGACTAGTTTACATGATTTATGTCTAAGAAATGTCCATTTTAACAAAATAATGAATTGATTAAATAATATGAAATTCAGTAACTAATGTAGAGTCGTTAATAAATTTTAGAGAGTTTCCGATATAAGTAGTTGTTCCCGATTGGGCTAAGTTAACTATATCGCAATTTCCATTTGTTTTAAAACATAATATTATAAAATATATAATACATATTATAAACGCAAAAGTTTTGAAGAATGGACGTTTACGTCAACGTACGTTTGTTACTCTTTCACGCAAAAAGCACTGGACCGAATTTCTTGATGCTTATGAGTGGCATAGCTTTTGTAAATTGTACCAGAATAACACATAAGATATATAAATACTTATTTTGGCTGCGGGTTCGTTCGTCAGACAGTACTCATTAAATTATAAGTGATTTTCTTTCGAGTTATTAAAAACATAGTAACGATGAAGCAGTTCAATGAAAATCTTGGTCAATCAACATTGCGCTAATGGCGTAGGTGTTAAACTTGATAGTATCTGTAATAATTGGATGATGAATGTAATTATAGTGTAGTTATTGACTTTGAAAGTATAAAGGAATAATAAATTATTACGAGTGATAAATACCTGTTTTAATTCTGCTTAATCTTAAGCTAATATTACGATTGTTGATATATTAGAGGTATATGAGCTTAGTGTTTGTTTTTAGTTACAAATAATAATATGTTCTCTATTCGAGTACGATAAATACGATTTTCTCTGCTATATTTTAGTCAAAATTAATGTTTTAAATCTACCTAGCTTAAAATGTGAAAAAAAAATGTGTGTAGTAAATGTAATTATGTATGATCTTAACATAATATGTTAAGTATTTGCACACAGAAACGTTTATTCAGGTTTTGCTACATATCTTTTCACGGGGCCCTTGCAACAATGAAGCCCCGTGCTACGTCCGTCCCTGTTAACACTTGAGGCCCCGGTCCCTCAGCACACCATATCATTATACCATTATACGAGTTAACAACCATAACTCAGCGTGACCCAATTCATAGCAAAGCATGCCTCACTCCGCTATACATTTCTATTTAGAAAAACCTTTTGTTTCCCCGCGCTTTTCCACAAATGAACAGAGCAAGGAAATGGGTCGACGTGTCCACAATCACACGGCATTGTTTTGGGGCCTCGCTGCGCTTTTGTGAACTAAATTAATATGAAGTGTTTGACGTGCCGTAATTATCTCGTGTACCATTTGAATGTGGAAACGTTTTCTTGGTAGTATAATATAATAAAGGTCGGCGAGGTTGTTAAAGTTGGAAAATATTATAAATGTTAAAGTTCGTTAGATAGCCGCCGCTTCTTTGAAATGGATCGAGGAATTCAACGCATATTTTTAAAGAGATAGTAATCATAACGCGACTACAAGGTTTTTAGTTTATATCCGACGCCAACGTCCATATTTTATCCAATATAGAGACAGAGGTACTTTTGTTTTTTTATCATTTTTTAAATTGTCACCTTATATCTTATGTCTCTTGCAAATACATTTTATTTTTATCAGAACCTGAACCCGCGATCCTTCTTTATGTTATAACCACTGTACCATGTGCTGCCATCACAAAAACAAAAACAAAAACTCAATACTTATTCTTATGTACGGTAGTGCACTTTAATAAAAAGGTTAGAAAGGGTAGACGAGGGTAGACGAAGTTGGGTATGAAGGTAAGCTTATGTTACTTACAATAAAACCTATCAGTGAATGAAAGTTATTTTTTAATATCTTTGAATTGTTAGCTTCTCTTCAACGAGTAACTGCTACAACAGGTGATTTTTATTTACAAAAAAGTGATTTATAATTAGAATCCCGCTATTTGATAAATGCGAAAGTAAGTTTGCTGTTGCTCTGTCTCTTCTTCACACTTAAACAACTCAACGGATTTGGATGGGTACACACTACACAGATAGTTAGAGACGCGAGAAAGGATATTTAGAATAGGTTATTTATCCCCGAAATCCCATGGGAACCGCCGAGGTTTTCGTGTCTGAAATTACGTGCAGTATTTTGTATATAAGTGTCAGTTTTAAATTCCAATTTTATAGAATTTTATAATACATTAACTAATTGCGAATCCAAGAACGTGACAATTGTATGAAATTTAGAATTTCAAGACTGCATAAACGAGTTCTTTGTAAAACCTTAACAAGATAGAACGAGCTGAAAGTTTGTTCGGATACTGTCTGCGATAATGAGGCTATTTGCTGTAAGTGCGAAGAAGATAGCCTCTATGTTAGAGAGAGACGGAAATTTTGGGTGAAAAGGATACGGGTAATTTAAGATCTAAATGCAATTTGTCAAGGTAAAAATAAGAAATTTGGTTTTGAGATTTTAAACTGCAGTTTTGAATGTAGAGCAAAATCGTTTAAAAATTCCGCTATTCTCAGACAGGCTTTGCTTTCTAATTATAAGAAGTTATATTTTACAGTAATTTTGTGACGCATTTAAAGTATAATTAATAAATTTTAATTAATAGATATTCAAACAAATTGCACACACTAAAAACTAGTTCTAAAAAAAGTTATAATCTCATAATTACTCAAAAAACCAACCAATCACAGTCCAGTTATAAATTCGAATTCTTCCAACGGCCTTACAAAAGCAAACCAGCCAAATCGCGATGTACTCCAAATGGAGTATAACCCGGTTCAATATTAGTGTATATGTTCGATACATCAATTTGGGGTATAGGCCGCGAATGGCTGGACATAAAACATGCCCCACTTTACTGATTGCTTCCATGTTTCAGCTCGCTCCAAAATAACTCCGGACTAGTTCGCTATTTCACTGTAAATCAGTTATATTTCAGATTTAATAAGTTCAGGAAAGTATAGTAAATTTAATTTAGTGAAATTAATATTAATTCAGGAAAGTTCTCGAATAAAATAAACCGTGAGGTAAGCCGTGAGGTTGACAATATCTGAAGCGAATATTTCAGGGAAGTCGCACCTGTGCGCTACAGCTGGGCCAAGGTGCGTCTCGTAGCATGGGACTATGTTCAGTATTATAACGTTTGAAATATTGGATATTAATTTTGTATTGAGGATTGTGTACAATATTGTATGTAAATTATGAGACTTATCTATACTTAATATTATAAAGCTGAAGAGTTTGTTTGTTTGTTTGAACGCGCTAATCTCAGGAACTACTGGTCCGATTTGAAAAATTCTTTCGGTGTTATGCCCGTATGGTGTGCCCATTTATCGAGAAAGGCTATAATATCATCACGCTAAGACCAATAGGAACGGTGCACGCGGGTGAAAACGCGACGCGCCTCTAGTGTAGTATATATTAAGTCAAAATAACTAAACACGAATACCACATCTGAATATGCAATTTGGCAGGAAGGTAAGGGTTTTATTATAGTATTTTTTTCAAACGATGAAGTCGCGTGTATCTATTAGTATATTGTAATAAATTAAATAAATATCGTTATCTCTTATATATAAAATTCTCGTGTCACAATGTTAGTCTGCATACTCCTCCGAAACGGGTGGACCGATTCTCATGAAATTTTCTGTGCATATCGGGTAAGTCTGAGAATCGGCCAACATCTATTTTTCATATGTACCACGGGCGAAGCCGGGGCGGGCCGCTAGTATTATATAAATGTCGTTATTATAAGGTATTGAGCACAACTTCTCCCTTATAAAGTAAGCTAAAACTAATTAGTAAAAAAAAGTATTATATTATTTATAACAAACATTCTGACAACAACTGAGTACATATTTCAAGTTTCTGTATTATTAAAATTTGTTCTCAAAAGCAGAAGTAAAACTACGAAATTGATAAAACTTACCAAACTACGACTTCATATTTTAGTTTAAAAGCACTTTGCACTTGCATAAATATAACTTTTCGCCTAAATTCTGAAAGGCTCCTCAGTTTTCAGTGAGCTTTATGAAATAGATACTAAAAAGCTCCGTAAAGTTTGACTCACACTTAACTTGTTAAGATTAAGTTATTTAATGTGTTGTTATTTAATGTGTTGTTGCAAGCTTTTGTACATGTATTATTCTACACTTACATAATAATAATATTAGCTTTTGTAAGTCTTCTGTAACAGGTCACGAGTTTTAACATTTGAATTGAAGGCCTATAATATTACGTGAACCAAAATTTACTTCATTATTTTGTTTGCGTGTGTTTTGTTAGTAATAATATGATAGAAATTATTTTTGACGACTTCAAAGCTGAGTTCTTCCTACATTATCCACCGTAGATGCGTCATAAATAAATTAAGAACACGCGTGTTATGTACATTAATAAATGCACAATTTTCATTATTTTCCTCGCAATAAAAAGGAATACAATTTCTCCTTATCAAGTGCACTTGTAAAATTTTCATTAGTTTTCTTGTACTGTACTATCAAATTGTCTTGTCAAGTGTACGCCGCGCCTATATCGTGTAAAAGCTTCTTGGAACACTTAACGGAAGCCTCGCGGGCATTTCCGGTCTAGCTCAAGTTAACTCTTATTTAGATATTCTCACTTTAAAGGTGTCATGTGTATTCAATGTACGAAGGCCTTTTAATGTGTTCTGTGTGCGGTGTCCCTTGTGAGGCAGTTTTATTGGACATTATGTATGTTTTTATGAGTATCTTCTGGTACAGCTAGTCAGGTATAAATTATTTTATTAATAAAAAAATATACAAATCCCTGTAGTGAAAAATATACAGGTTGTACTTGGAATGGCGTATCAAATTGTTAAAATAATAATAATATAACAACAGCAACTTGTATGAAGAACCTTTACATAAG
Source organism: Colias eurytheme (assembly GCF_061535395.1). NCBI lineage: Eukaryota > Metazoa > Arthropoda > Insecta > Lepidoptera > Pieridae > Colias > Colias eurytheme. The sequence goes on along the minus strand of NC_142999.1, from coordinate 353,904 downwards.
ATCCTCTTATTGATTATAAATAAATTTCAGACAGTGATCTGTTAAAAAGTTCGTGGACACAATAAAAGTTTTGCCGACGCGCAACTAGATGGCGCTGCCTTAAAAGTATATTTATTCACAGATGCCACGAGAAACGTGAAAATATCTGAAACATAGATCACGAGGAAACAACGGACGCTACAAAGCACGACAAATTGTTTAAATAATACCGCATGTCACACAAAAAACACCTTTCTCCCTTCAAGATAAAGTTTAAAATGCAAAGTACAACTTAAATTAATAAGTGCAAGGAGTTTTAAATTTTATGCTGCTGCAATAAAGCATAGTTTAAACTGCCTCAACGGTCATAATTTAAGTTTAAAAATGTGTTAGTTTACCGCCACATACACTTTTAGCTCCTAAAAATGTAAATGAGGTTTAAATTTATTTCAAAAAGTTATAAATTCGCCCGCAACTTTGTCTGCGCGGATTAATTTGTTAAATAAGCTCGAGAGCTATTCTCATTGCTATTATTTTTTAATTAGAGCCCATTGGAAGTGCAGAAATATATATTTTAATGTATACCATACTTTATATTAACTATTCTTCACCTGTGTGGGAAAGGCCTTTTATTAAAGATTTCTAAAACGACCTATTTCACTATGTATTCTATCATTCAACAGCCAATGTGAATATAATCAATTATTATAATATGAAAGTATACTAATCTTAAACAAAATAAGCTCTTGACTGACATTGACTATATTTTATGTTTTTTTTTATCACTTATCAAATTGTACAGAGCCGAGGTTAGCTGCATCTTAATTTTTTCAGACATATAATATGGATGGATCCATTCATAAAGTTATTTCCCTGAAGTTTAAACCTTCTATATATACTTTTTATAAAACTGAACGCATAATAAAAAAATACTTCATAATACCGAAACCCTACCTAATTTACTCTTCACAAAAATAATTTAAATTGAATCATTAAGTAAATAGATAGTGACCAGACCAACCATCTATCTTGTTTCTGGGGTGTTCACGTTTTGTCCCCTCAGGGCCGCAGGTGCAGGACTATATGCAACTTAATTACCAACTTAAATTCCACTTCAAGTTACACTTAGTTGTGTATCGGCTCAGCCTGTGTAGCTGGATGTGAACGTTTGAGTTTTGGTTTAGGAAATACTGAAAACAATTTGTTTGCTTTCGGAAAATAATTATTTTAATATTTGTAGATACTTCTTTATAATACATCAATTCGATAGTATTTACTGATGAAATATTGACATGTATAATAATTAATAGACAATTGAACTAAACTACTAATAATTAATGTTTATATAAAAAAATTTTCCTGATTATTCGGAGCTGAAAAACTATGTTTGCATGTCAGTGTAACTGGCGAATGTACTTTCCTTATTGTAATAACTTGTAAACCACATTTGAGCAAATACAGATATTTATTTATTTATCTTATCGGTCACAAATCTGAGCACCGTTTTTTAAATAAACCATCGATTTACAAACACTTATTGTCCGGATTAATCTACATTATTTAAACTAGAACTCACAAATTATAACAGAAAATGCAAAAACAAATTAAAATCTAACATCACACATTACTGTTAAACACATAAAGAAATCAAAACAGTTTGTCCCTTGGGTTGTTTTACATTGTCCGAGCACGGTCCCTCCGGGCCCGGGGGCAGATGCAACCAACTGTAATATGCAACCGAGTTACAATTTGTGAATTTTAAATATCATAGTTTACTGAATAATGGATAGAGTTTTGTATTTTAATGATTAGTTAATCTTGGCCCATGGGAGCTTTTATATGTGTAGCTGTATTAAACTGAAGACTTTATGCAAATCAACGGACTATACAGAGTGTAATCGTTAAGTGTGCACAAGCCGTATATTCCGTAAGTTTTTCAGATATCCTGTATAATATTATTACACACACATACAATACATTACACACTACAATTTGTTTGATTAATACGTATAATCTACTCTTATGTTATGTTCTATATTTAGATCAGATTATGTACTAAATTTATACTATGTTACCTTTTCAGTTTAAGAACAACGGAGCGAAGCGCATTTTTGGAAAATAAATCTTACCTGTAACAAATAAAAGGAACAATAAAACAATGAACACAATAAGACATAATGAGTTCAATGCAATTTTTAACATATTTTAAGTGCGGTCAACAAATGAAAATGAAAATCCTGACATTGATTATACAGTCGATGAATAGAATATCACTTATATCAGCAAATGGAATAAATAAGCAAAATAAGAGAAGTGAAACAGCAAAGTGAAAGAGGTAAGCAATAAATACTGCACATTCATATATTTACGAAGTCTCGGAACCCGCGCGTTTATTTAAGAGAACATTTCTGTTGTAGTCCGAGAGACGGCGGTGATTTATCGTTGATGTTGTTGTGTTTTTCAATTTTCGCTATCATTTTTATATGTAACGTGATATCTTAAGTGCACTGGACAGTGGACAGCACTTTGTCATGAAGAATGTAGGATTTTATAACGAACAATAGCATCATGTGAGCCCTAAACAAAAACGTAAAAGAGAAAAATGTGTTAGAAGCTATAAATGTACTACACGAATACAATTTAATTAAAATTAAAATACTTTTTTGATAAAATTGATTTCCTCTGATACTACAGAATATCTTTCAAAATATAGAAGTAATATTCAAATATAGGATTGACATGTACATGGAATTATTATTCCTATAATATATTTATTCTCTTCTTTATTTGACCTCTTGTAATCGTTTTTGCAAGATTGCAAATCAATTGTTTCGTTCCTGTGTATAAACTGTTCGCATCATAATTAATCTATATAGTTAACAAATACGCTAGCCTCCTCCCTGCCTATAAGCTGATCTGTCACACGCACGACCCGCAGTACATTATTATTTTATAGATAGAGAGCCTGACATAGCGACTTTATTACCAGTGCTGTATCTCTTACTGTATCTTCTTAAATTTATTTCATATATTTACGAGCGTTACATCGTATTGGGTCTAGAATATATTTATGACTTGAAATAGATAGAGAATTTGAAGATTAAACGTTTATTACTAGAAAATGTGGTTTGTTTCCTTCGCGATGTATTTTTAATCGAAGGTTGCTTTTATAGATATACTTACGTCGTTTCCATATTGCAATGCATTTTTTGAACACAATATTATGGTCTACTGGTCCGATTTGAAAAATTATTTCAGTGTTAGATAGCCCATTTATCGAGGAAGCCTATATATCATTACGCTAAGAGCAACAGGAGCGGAGCCACGCGGGTGAAACCGCGAAGCGCAGCTAGTATATTATAAATATTATATACCAAGACGTAACCTGGGCAAAGCTCAAACAAAAGCTTCACAATGGAGGCTTCGCACCGCAGCCGGACGCGAGCGCTACCTACGTACCGGAAGTGCGACCCAGTAACGTCACCTAGCGTCACTTTCCTTTTTAACCTATTTGCTTCTTTTTTTAAATTAATTACTGTTAATTCTTGAAATGGGTTGCCGTGCGATTATGTATGTCTATCTGTTAGTTATCACATGGTCATATTGTTGTAAAATCATTGTTAATTTACATACCTACTATATAATGTATCCAAATTTTTTCAATATTGTTATTAAAATACGTATGATCATCGAATTCTATAAAAAAGCAAGTAAATTCGTACTGCTGAAATTCCTATTATGAATAAAGGACAAAATTTCCCGAGTATCGTCTCTATCTTAAATATTAAAATATAAAACACTGTACATACTAACTATACAATATACATACTGTTTCACTTATACGACCTCTATGCTGTTAATTAAATAACTATGTAAAATTGCTGATAGCGCGTATGTAAAGGTCAAGTTCTGTTTACGATTTTATAAAACGCAGTTCTACGTGTATATGTTTACCTACTTAAAAATATTTTACATGTAACTAGCTAGCTAATGATTTCATGGAGAAGTTTTACGTCACTAGAAAAAAACTTAGAAAGCAAATGCCAAAATAAACACTAACAAAACACTGTTGCTATGCCATAAATACATACATTGAAACTATTTCACAACCCTTCACCCCATTCCCACCCCTACCACCTTGACCACAGAGCACACAACCGCATATCACGATACTTTACATAATATCAAATATTGGAAATCAATAAAAAATGTAATTCGGTCGATATTAAGATTTATATCTTCACGGCTCGTTTATTATTATATTAAGGTTTTTAATAAGTTAATTGATTGTTCATACCTATCAACGCGTAAAACTGTTTGGTTTAAATAGAGTTGTAAGGTGTGGAGATGACATCTTTTGTGGGTGGTCTCTCCGCTCACAGGGTCCAGAGTTCGATTCCCGAGATGTGGACCGTCAGAGCTTTGGTGGTATTCTGCTTCATCGCCTCAGTATGGGGTGACGGTAAGAGTTTTTCAATGGCTTGTAGAATTTCTTGTTGTGAATAGATTGAGTAGATTTTGAAAATGGATAGATTTACAGATTTTTTTTTTATATTCATTGTGTTGTATTTGAGAAAAACATGTGATTTATATCGTATGGTTAAGATGTAGATCTTTGTGTGTACTTGAAAATATTTTCCTTTTTGATAACTTACATAAATTTAGTCAATAATCTAGTATATCGGTTATAAATTGTATTTAAAGGACTTAGCTTCAATTGGAATTACTTTGTATTGAACATTTTTGTCTTTGTCCAAGTGCAATCCGTGTTTTCTCATTGCAAAATTTACAACCAAAAAAATTAATCAATCATTCTTATAAGTCTGCTTTTATTATGGAAATGTGTGCTTTAATTTACTTTTTGATTCCCATTTGCAGAAGACCGCAGCGCTTTCGCCAGCGCGCAAGCGTCCGCGCTCGCGCAGGCGGGCGGTGGTGGAGGTTACTTCCCTAACCCCATTTGTAAGTTTACAGAATCTTGATAAGATAAAATGAATATGATTGTATATAAGAAGGTATTAATGTTATGTGTATGTGAAGAAAGTGTTTCTTATTCCTTAAGTATCCGGTTCAAACATAATCAAATATTTGTGAAAAAATCTCGACACGAAATTACGTTTATAAAAATTATGCTAACAGTTATAGCACTCCCTCGACTTCGAAGGAAATTTTTCGTACCCAGAACATCTATTAAACCATGATCTTGATTCTAGATAAGTGGCCAGATAATATTATATTAAATCCATTAATTTGTACAGTATTATCATATCACAACATAATGTTCCCCAGACTCCAACTGCAACCGCGAAGGAGACATGTTCTCAGTCCCCAGTCTGGGCGGCTGTCTCGTGTGCGGATGCTTCAGCACCCCCTACGGTTCACTGTACACCAGGTGCCGCCCCTGCAGTGAAAGCTGTGGAGGTAAATATTGTGACAGCCCTAGCAAACAAACGTGGAAATATCTGCAACCTTTGCATAATTTGCGACAACCCTAGCAAATGAGTACAACGTACCGGGCCTTTGCGACAACCCTACATCAATATCCATAACTATCACATGCAAGTTCTTATTTAAAAACATGAAGCCATCATACATTTAACCATGTAGATGTAGAATTCATAATATTAAAATATATCGCTGACAGCCCTATCACCACTTTCTCTGAAGCGTGTAAGTAAAGCACTTGACATGTTCGCTACGAAAGACACAAAAACACGACACATTTTTACATTGTGACATTTGAGGAAACAGCTACATACTCATTATCGTCTCTAACCTTGACCGTCTCTAACATTAAAAATGTACTTTCTGCACTCAAAGTATAACAGAAAAAGGCATTAAATACATAAGTAAACACACTTAACACAAATGATTTATAAATAGCTGTAGCTAAATTTACTAGAAAAGTAATAATATATTACAGACAGACAAATCCAAGTATAAATATGTATAAATATTAAAATAAACGGCCTAACTCTTTCAGGCTATCTCCCTCCTGTACCAGGTAAGTTTTGAAGGAGAATACAAAATTATTTCACGCCTTTTCATTGTCTATTCTATCTTTTAAAATCTTCTTACGAAGGAAAATTCATCGTAGCAAACATATAAGGAAAACGGGAAACACTGCCAACTTATATGTAACTATTCCAATCCATCTTAAAGTTAATTTTACCATTTTATTTCACAGAGATCAGGTAAAACTTTATGTATGTATATTTTAAATAAGTGTTTCAATAAATAAAACAAAGCAACTAGACATATTACTAGCACTATTCAAAACTTTCAAGGCAACACTACTCTTGATTATAATTAATCATATAATGATGATAGCATCAAAACTCATGTACATACTGGTAATTATATTTATTCACTTCACAATCCTAACCATCTATAACACGACATATTCATAACATATCAACTAAAATATAAAAATAATACGTGAAAAAACAAGGTAAGTATATGAATATTTTATTAAAATAAAAATAAAACTAGCTAGATGGCAAATTTCTGGTTTCGAAGTAAATGAAACCACTTTTACAGACCAAAGACTAAGGCGCCTAACATCGCATATATGGGAAAATGCAAACTCTTATTTTGAAGGTAAAAAGTGCCGCAAATATTATTAAAAAAGACAAAGTTTCTTAAATTATTATTAATAAAAACCGCTAAATATCAAAGTTATTGCAAAAAGGACAGCACCTTGAAGATAATGATACAAAAATCTGACAACAGAAGAATTTTATTCCTCATGGACGATATTTTGAAAGATCTAGTAATTGCAAGTAATCAAACCAGAAAATAGGAACTTAATTTATATTTTGTGCATTTCAGAGCCTATTCCTGAACCTTGGCCGATTCCAAGACCGATACCAATCAACCCGTGTAAGTATTTCAACTTTTCTAAAATCATTATATTATAAAGATTTATTTTTGTTCATAAATTAATCTGATAAAAAAATCCTTTTAAATTTTTCATGAGACAGAAACGTTTGAAATTTCTTAAGTAGAATGATTGAGAAATTTAACTGTCTTACTAATAGTGTATAACCTCATATATTTTCAGGCCCACCACCGATCGTGATCCCACGACCGATCCCCATTCCGGTGCCAGTTCCAGGCAGACCCATCCCCGTCCCCGTCCCCGTACCGGTACCATCCCCACCCGAAAAGATCTATGTGCCTGGTCCACCAAGGCCATACCCTGTAGAGCGCCCTGTACCCGTACCTTTCCCAGTTAACCGACCATACCCGGTACCATCACCACCAAGAATCTTACCTGTACCGCTACCTGTACCGCAACCGATTCCAGTACCAGGACCCGAAAAGAACATTCCAGTACCCGTTCCAGTACCATCCCCACCTGTACCTATCCCAGTTCCTGTACCAGGACCTACTAGAGATGTACCGGTACCAGTGCCAGTACCATCACCACCGGTACCCGTACCTTTCCCAATACCGATCAACAGATACATCCCCGTACAAGGACCTGATCGTTTGGTACCTGTACCTGTACCTGTTACTCGTAAGTTTAATGTATTGTTATTATTTGAATATTTGTTCGAAAGATTATTAAATAATATGTTATTTTTTTTTCAGAAAACAAATACTACCCCGTACCTGTGATAATATATGTGTGTAAGTTGAAACTTTGTTATAATTGTTTTAATTAATATATGCAATGTTCTTAAAACAGTAAATCTATGAGGTGTTTTTGCACATAATATTCTACTTTAAAATTGCATTATATAGAGAACAATGAATTGATCTATATATTTCTTTTACAGCACCCATGTGCCGTGGACAGGCTCCGTTAGTACCCTTCCAAATACCAGGCGACTATTGTCACGTACACATTTGCAGAATCAAATACAATTATGTATACATTGAATCGCAGACTTTGCCCAACTGTAAGTATTCCACACAAATACAGAACATTCCCACTATTTCTTTCTACATAAACAATTAATACACAAACTACTACATTTCCTGCTACGATGAATTTTTCTAATAATAATTTAAATTGTTGTTTAAGTTAGATATTCACTGAACTTTACAAGCATGCATTAACTAAGGCGTCATTCTTTTCAGGCAACTCCTATACTCCAGATTATCCCTGTAAGTTGAAGAATCTTTAGATAATAATTATTAATTAATCATAATATGCAGCGAATAAAAACGTTAATTATTTTTTATACAGATTACTTCCCCGGAGGTTCTTCCGCATCCGCAGCGGCTAATGCTGCAGCCAACAGCTGGGGAGGCGGCTCAAGTGCATCAGCAAACGCCGAAGCGAATGCCGCCGCTTATGGAGGCGGTGGTTATCCAGGATTAGGTGGACTCGGAGGAATGGGTGGCCTCGGAGGATTAGGCGGCCTCGGCGGTATGGGAGGTCTCGGAGGATTAGGTGGCCTCGGAGGTTATGGCGGTGGATGGGCTCAAGCTAATGCTGAAGCTAATGCTAACGCTTATAGCGGAGGTGGCCTAGGACCGTATGGCGGCGGATGGTCAAATGCTCAAGCCAGCGCAGAGGCGGCTGCCAACGCATACGGCGGCGGCGGCTACGGAGGACTCGGAGGATTAGATTTAGGAGGCCTAGGAGGAATGGGAGGATACGGAGGACTCGGAGGTCTTGGAGGCGGATGGTCCAATGCTCAAGCTCAAGCTGATGCCTCTGCCAATGCTTACGGCGGCGGTGGTGGTTATCTCGGTGGCCTCGGAGGTCTCGGAGGTTTAGGAGGACTAGGCGGCTATGGCGGTTATTCAAGTGCTGACGCAAGTGCGAACGCAATTGCAAATGCAGGAGGATACGGCGACATGGGAGGATTAGGAGGATTAGGAGGACTAGGCGGTTTAGGTGGTATGGGCGGTATGGGAGGCTTAGGAGGCTATGGAGGTAGTTGGGCCAATGCCAACGCTGAAGCCAACGCAGCCAGCTCAGGAAACGGTTGGGCAAGCGCTATCGCTGATGCTTCTGCAAACGCTAATGGAGGTGGTGGTCTCCTAGGAGGGCTCGGAGGACTCGGAGGATACGGAGGACTCGGAGGGCTCGGAGGTCTCGGTGGATTAGGAGGATACGGAGGTTCCTCAGCATCGGCTGAAGCATTAGCCAACGCTGCTGCGGGCGGTTATGGTGGTTTCGGCGGATGGGGCGACGCTTCCGCTCAGGCTCTCGCGCAAGCGAGCGCGTGGGGAAAGAACGCCGAGGCTGATGAGTAAATAAAGGTACTATTCTATTGAAACCATGCGATGTTTCTACATTTAATAAGTTTGTAAACGTTCGAATTGATTAAGCGTTAATATTTATTGAATCGAACTATTAATGAAATTTTTATTTATAAATTATGGAGCTACTTATTAAAGTCTTATTTTTTACATCATAAAAAATATTTTATGAAATACTGAGTTATTGTTACATAAATATTTAAAATTCTTAAGAATGTACCTATTCACATACTTTTTGTTTTTCATTTCAGATTACGATTGACTTCTAGTGATCTCCACACAGAACATGGCGCGACTTCGGACAACGAAAAAATTAATTAAGAGAGCATTGTAAAATGGCAAAACGTACGCTTCATACTCATAAAATAAATTTAGTGGGATATAATATTTTCTTTTATTTAATCTCCTTTACGAATTAATTATCCTTATAAAAGAAAAGCACCCATATTAGCAGTAGTATTTAATACACGGGTCAGGCCCTGCCATTTTATGGTTGGGCGTCTATAACAAATTACAATGATGGAACAAATTAGCAACACCGTTCCTAATCGATACTTCAATTACATATGTATTACCTATAAATCAATATGTCTGACAATTTTCACGGAAAGTTATCATGCATTTATAATGAGGTACAAGAACTAAATTGGCGCAGTTGTGCTAAATATTCGAAATAAAGGCTGCTGTTGTCGGATATAGTGGATCGACTTTGGAGATTTAAGAATGCGGGGAGGCGCTATCGGAAGTATATGCTTCCTTGCCTTCCTGATATTCCAAAACACGAATGGTCAAAATATATTAACTACACAAAATCCATTGTCTGGTAAGACTCACACGCGTATTTGCTTCTTAATTATGACGCTTCATTTAATGATATAAAGTTACAATGAAGAATAACCGTGACCTTTGAAAAACCTTAGATTCTAATGACGAAGTTGCGGCGGAAAAGTCTGCATCAAGCAGTGTCACTACAAATAGCGGCGAGTCTACAGCACAAGTTCCAAAAGTTGAAGCTAGATCAAGCATAATAGAAGATGAAGATGCAACTGACACAAATGATAACGTTTCAGAGGAAAATCCTAATGGATTCTTTCATAATCTTCGTAGCGGGGCTCCTTCCAGTAGACGCGAAAGTAACGAGCAATTAAAAACTACCGATGATGCTGAAGATGAAATTGAAGATAAATCTGGTTTTAGTTTTGCAAGTGCCAGTGGTAATGGCTTTGCACAAGCGATATCTCATTCAGATTCTGGTGGGTTACCACAGAACTTTGGTAACCCATCTCCATTTGGATCATTATATCCGAATTTAGCTTCAAGTTCAGCACAAGCTTTTGGTAACGCTCAAGCTATGTCATCGACAGGATCAAGTCCATTTCCAGGGATTGCACAACCAATGGCTCCGTCAAATCCTTTCATGGGATTAGGATCTAGTTTTTCCTCGGCGGATGCCTTAGCACAAGCTAATTCTGGTGGATGGAGTCCGTACGGTTCAAGGTAACCGTTACTTCCTTTACAATCATAATATCTATTACTTCAAAATGTTTATTGTATATTCCATTGACTCAAACTATATAATTGAATTATAAAAAAAGCAAACAAACTCTATAACTAATTGCAATCAGTGCCAATATTTTTTGTAAATACAATAAAGATTAAGGTAAGCTTCATTGTAGATTGAGTTTTTTTTTTATATAATGCATTATGTAACTTATTTGTTTTTTTTTATTTTCATGTGACGTCACTGGCCATTTCAATCATTCAGTAATTATGGCTCGTCTTTTGCTCAAGCTCAAGCCCAAGCTCAAGCTCAAGCCGACGCTGGAAGATGGAATCCATTTAACCTTGGGTATATAATAATTTTTCCTGCTATTTATTTATTGTATAATTAAAAGCTTTCTTGTTCATTTTCACCACATATTTTAGCATCTTCATCGAATTGTTTTATTTGTAGGAATTAAAAGGTTTTAATTGTTCTAATACAAGTCTGTCGTAAAATAATCTGGTTCCTATATACTAAAAGCATATGCGAATAATATTATGTGATTTTTTATCTCTTTCTTATTACTCAGACTTGGTGATTCAAGTTATGCATCTGCTGCCGCTCAAGCATTAGCGAATTCTGGTGGTTGGAACCCCTATGGGTCAGGGTACGTCTTTTGTTCAATTCTAATAAGAATAACAATTTCCACGATTATGTTATAGTTATTATTTTAACTTCGACAATTGTTTTTTTATGATGAAAAACGTTAAATCGTTTATCAATTGGAAAATGTAGATTTCAAAAATTAATCCTATTTCAGTTTCAATTTAATATGTTTTAATACTTATTTACTTTTTATTTTATTCAGTTTTAATCCTGGTTTAAGCTACGCATCAGCCGAATCACAAGCATCGTCAATAGCTTTATATAGTCCAGGTTTGATTTTATTTTATTTGTGTGTTTTCTTTATGAAACTTAATTCTTTATAAAGTGTTATCTTTCAGAAAATGTGATGCCAATATCGCCACAAAATTTCATCATACCTACTTCAATAACTGGTAAGATATTTATATATTTTTTGTTACCATAAACAGAATTAATACTGAGTGTTCATGAAAATTCGGATAGTTTATTTTAATTGATACCTTTAGAGTTAATCGTGTACCTTGATGACATCGTATAACTTTAAAATCTTGCAGAGGGTATTACCATTTGAAAATCTTTATTCAATTAATAATTAATTATTAAAGGAATTGTTTGGGAAACTAGTTTCTTGTGATTGTAAGTTAAGGCCAGGTTAAGGCCAGGCTTTTAAGAATATGTAAAATGATATTTTAATTCATAGGCCTTCCAGGTAAACAATTATTCTCCTTATTTCAGGACAAAGTGATATACAATGTTCATACCCTGGTGAGATGTATAGCATGTGGTCAATTGACCATAAATGTCTCATTTGTGCTTGTCAGTATGTGCTTTTTGATTTGGTACCGGTTTGCGTTGGATGCGACAGTTGCGCAGCATCGCCAATACCTGAACCAATACCGGAACCGATACCGATACCACCGCTACCACCACCGGAGTCGCAAGGTGAGAGTCAATTTTTTAATCTATGTTTTGGCATTCATACATAATATGTTTATCTAATAGGAGATTGTAATTATCATTGACTAAAGGAAAATTAAACTTATTTTTCATATTACCATATAATTTTATTTTAATTATTGAATGTACGTTAAATGTCTATTTATGTTATTCATATTCATATTCTGGTGGAAATTACTTTATACGATTAAGTTGTATAATTATATAAACTAAACTATAAACTATAGGTACAGCACATTTAATTGCATTTCGTTGCAACCTTCTATATTTCACTACATTTTCTCTCTAATATTGGTAATTTTTATTATTTTCACAGTGTCATGTTCCCCGCTACCTCAAGATACACCTTTTCAAAATCCGCTGAATCCGTGCCAAGTGTGTGTCTGCAGCCAGGTGTTCAACCCCATTGGTCAACCTGACGTTTTCATTGAATGTCAGGATATTCCGCAATGTGGTGAGCCTTTTTTATTTTTTATTTCCTAGATTTCAAACTATTTGATCATATTTTAATTGGTCAAATAACACGAATCGTACTCACTTTAAACTACCTGTTAATATTTTTTTAACTCTTCAATTCCCATGTCTAAATTAATAGTAATTTTGCATTTCTCTTTTACTGAAATAGTTTAGATACATCTGGCGAAGACAAAAACAAAGAACAAAAAAATTAATTCTACCCCCCATGTTTTTTATGGGGGTGTCACCTACAGGTGACACTGGGCATTATTTTAACTTAGGACTCTAAAGGACTAACGAGGTTTTTCTTTTTTTGGTAGGAATAAAATATCGATTTTTATTATAATAAAATATCTGTGGTGTTTGGTATATACCTCGTAAGTGCAAAAATGGCCATTTTTTGTTTTTTGGCCATCTATACTGATAAAAACGTCCTCTTTCGTTTGGTCTATGTCACATAAGCCTATTGATAGTAGAAATACCTTAAATAGGTTGTATCAAAACCACTTAAGTACAAAAAAAAATATTTTTATTTGATACAAATATATTAATATAACTTAACATAGACTTGTAAAACGAATACTCAATCAACGAACGGCCATTTACAACGTAAGAGCACTTAACATAATTAGACCAAACTTGAATAATTATTATCATCACTTAACTTATTTGTACCAAATCAAATAAAATTATTTGTGAACTTAACAGGTCTTCTCTGAGTTCTCCCTTACTTAAATATAACGTTATTTGGCACATAATTTAAATCTTCAGACATTAGGTCTCAAGCCTATTATCTATAAAGAAACATGCATGTGATGCAAGATCTCTTAGACTTAGTGTGTTCAGAAACGTTTACCAATCTTTAAATCGATTTGGTTAGATTGGTAAACGTTTAAAAACCCAAATAACGATACCTACACGCACAAGGTTTGATTCTTTGTCTCTTCAAATTCATTCTTTCATGTCAGATTAGAATAGATTTAGAAAAATCGGAGCATAAGGCAACATTTCACTATGAAACTAAAAGATAAAAGCTGTTTGTTTACAGATTCCAAATTTAACTGCATCTGTAGCCTTTTATAAAAGAAACTTTGGACTTTCAATTTAAAAATCCGCAAAGTTACTACTAAACGAACATTCCATTATGTTATGTATGAAGGAATAGCTCAAAGAGGTGCGGATAAAATCGCATCATGCTTATGGCATTTTATTAACCGTTTGACAGAAGAAGTAGAGTAGCTTATTTTATATTCAGTGTTTTCCAGGTCAAAAACGGTATAATATCTTGCCTGTTAAGCAGATATTGAAAGATTCATTCAAAAAAGAAACAGCACCATCTCCGTTCCCCGAGATAAATGAAAATGACCAGCAATCGCCATGATGTAAAATTAATTAATGAATCTGACTTCTTTCCATTTTCGAAACTATTGACTACCTACTCATTTTATCAAAAGAAATACTGCAACAGACAAAACTACATTTGGTTAGAACTGTATTTTCTGGTTGATGTATGAAAAGTCTAATGACGTAGATTTTAAATACTCTTTGAGTGAAAATGAAGAGTTTCTGTATTTCTGGTTTAAGAGAACTGAGAAAAGATAGAATTCTCCGAAGTGGCTTTGCCATTGGCCTCTAATGAGCCTATCAATATCGATGCTCTGAAATTCAAAGATATCTTAGATCTCCTGCCAATAAGTGATCCAATTTATGATGATTATTTCAAATCATTGTCTCATGGTCCGACTAGAAACAATCTTATGACTTTCAGGACAGTGATGACGACTATGAATGAATGTTGTAGTGGTACGTTTTACAAACAAATTTTATTTGACTGGATCCAGCTCGTAACTATTTGCAGGGTAAAGACATCTTCTCACAAGGAGAAGGCATGAGCAGTAATCACCACGCTTGCTCACTGCTGGTTGGTGATTTCAGACCAAAATCTCGGTTGCCATCACGATGTTTTCCTGTTATTAGAAATGATGATGTTTTCTTGTTATAGAAGATGTATCTCTGGTTATTAGAGAATTTACTTATGCATCCGAAAAAGACACATTGGTACATGTCGGTTGATGGGATCGATCCCGCAGCATCTAGCACGGCAGGCAAGCGAACTACCGTGACTTCTGAACCACACACATACACACACACTACTTTTAGGATTTTACTTTGTAGAGAGAGTATCAGAGAATTGCATATTGCACGAAAATCACAATATTTCCTGGCTTTTCTTTGAGTACTTATTTGTGGCAAATCACACTCCTATTCGTTTTTGTTTTTATATATGGTTAAATCTATTTGTATGGAAGACGTTTCCCCATAATATTTGTTTTTTAATGTCTGTTTATGTCTCCGTCGAAAAAAAAAAAGAAAAATCCTTTCCATTAAGGTAAAAATAGGAATAAATACTAATTAAGAGTACAAATAAATATGCTCTAATCCACTTAAGTACACACGTTTTAGACATTTTCACATCATTTTCACATTTTTTCTTTTGGTACAAACATGTTAAGTAACAATTACTCTTGAACTAGAACATTTTTTTTATTTTTTTTGTAAGTGTTCAAAACTTGAACATAATAGACATTTAAATATCATAAATTTGTTTTACTCATAGACCGGGAGATACTGACACAAAATTTCGAGTCATTTGGAACAGGATGGCGGTTCTACAGGGGTCTTAGTACGCAATGACAAAAAGAAAAACGATGGCGTGAACGCTGGTACCGGCGGCTTAGTCGCGTGGGCGTTGGTCGAACTCGTCGGAAAATAGCGAAAGTCAAACGATTTGTAACAGTATGGCACTTATTTTTCCTGTAAGTTTGAGGATCAACGAATATAAATACAAAATTTCAAAGATCTAGGTGTTGGAAATCTTCACTTATATAAATTAATACTAAATTAATTTTTCAAGTATGACAGCACTTTTTCCCCCTACTAGAAGTATGGCAAATATAATAATGGTCACATTTTATCAAATACTCTCCAAAAATCCAAATGCAATACTGGTACAAAAAGTTTGGCGAAATAAAAATTTTTTGCAGATTTTCGGCGGTATGGCGACCATTTGGAATCGTCCGAAAAGTATGGCATGGCGATTTTCGTAAATGGCTGTACGACGATAGTTACCTGTGCAAAAGTTAGCCTGGTACAAATGGTTGAATGATTGTTTTATTTAAATCAAGACATTCGCGTCGGTATGGCGGGCTGTAAGTCACACCGGAAAAGTATGGCATGACACTACCGCCTACTACTTTTTTATGGGCTATCGGTAAATTCTAAAATTTTTGTGTTACAAATCGTTTGACTTTCGCTATTTTTCCGACGAGTTCGACAAACGCCCACGCGACTAAGCCACCAGTACCAGCGTTCACACCATCATTTTTCTTTTTGTCATTGCGTACTAAGACCCCTGTAGAACCGCCATCCTTGTTACAAATGACTCGAAATTTTGTGTCAGTATCTCCCGGTCTATCAAGTGTTTATTCCGATCTGTAGCAACAGGGTAGCAACCGTGAAAACTTTCAAACGCTCATACCCAAAAATCACCATTTTGCACTTAAGTGGTACGTACCAAATACCACAGATATATAGGTATATATTTATGAAGAAGTAGAAAAAAAATACATAACTTATTTTTTGTGGAACATGTACCAACACTTTAGAAGTAAACCGATATTGCACTTGGCGCACATTTTTCTAGAGCGTTGGTGATAGAACCTGCATCTTCACTGTGAGCAATCGAATGCCGAGTGGTCGTCCACAGTTCCAGCACTCCTCACTTCTGTGGGCACTCTCATTTGTGCTGAAACATCCCCAGGCAGAATTACGGTTGCCACATTCCGCTGGAAATCGTAGTAGGTCCAGTTAGTTTCCATCAGCCATGCATTTTGGCAAGCTGCTTCTATGCCAAAACCCGTTTTTATCCACAAATCCAATGCGATCTACTTTTATGATAGGATCCAATCCGTGTTAGTTGGATACGATGGTAACGATGCTGTTGTCATGCCACTTGGCGGTAATAATTTCATCAGAAGCTTTCTAATGTCTTTTTTCTTCGGTATTTCACAATTTTCTCCAGAGACGGAAGTTCTATTTTGACATTATACTTGTGACCAAAACATGCGACTAAAAATGAAAAATACTGGCGTCATTTTCGTCTCCACTATCTTCGTCAGTCACCACACCATCATCAGGAGGAAATAAAATAATATCGCCTGGGTCTTCTCCGGCGTGCAACTCCTCGGCAATCTCATCTAACGTCAACCTGTAATACGTAAACAAGCTCTGAAACAATATCACCACATAGCAATAAGACAAAATATAAACAACAGTCTTTTTATTACTTACAATGAATTAGGAATAATAAAGTTATTATAATGCCCAGTGTCACCTCCAGGTGACACGGCATATTTTCAGTGCTGTAGTGAAGATGCTCTTAGTTATTTTAAGCATAAAATATATTTATATTATAGCTAATACATTCATTTATTATATATAATAAGAAAAAAAGCAATACTTACTGTCGGGACATTTTTATATCACTTTATACTTCAAGGAATCACACAAACTCTGACTACTTCAAGTACGCGCGAAACAACTAAACAAATTTGCTAAATATCATATGGTTAGCTTTGCCAGAAAAAAAACATGAATAGTTCAACTAATAAGCTAAGCTACAAACGTGGTAGAATTAAAAAATAAATTTTCATGTGGTAGAAAAAAAATATTAAACTACTGTCACCTACAGGTGACACTGGGAATTGAAGGGTTAAGTAATTTTTTTTTTAATGTTGATAAGTAAAGACAAAATAATAGAGACAAAGAACTTACGCAAACAAAGCGACTCTCTAAAAGT
The DNA here is from genome assembly GCF_061535395.1 of Colias eurytheme. Classification (NCBI taxonomy): domain Eukaryota; kingdom Metazoa; phylum Arthropoda; class Insecta; order Lepidoptera; family Pieridae; genus Colias; species Colias eurytheme. Next base: position 336,304 of record NC_142999.1, on the reverse strand, counting down.
TTCAAAAACTAACGAATGTATAAACACGAAATAGAAAAAGACTCTTGAATTGAAAAGATCGAAAATGATATATAAAATAAAACACTGTTGCAGGCCTGCCGCCCGACATCATCCCGATACGTAAGTGATTACGCAAATATATTAAAATATGCAAAAACGTATCCAATGTTATTTCTTATTCATTGATTCTTTTACAGCGCCCATACCTGTCCCGCCACAGCCTGTACCAAGTGAGTATGAAATTCATAAACACCACTTGATTTAATGAAAAATTTTGCACGGTCAAATAAATATTCATGAACAAATTGACCAAACATTTTTGGGGTATCTGTGTCCTACACACGGCATCTAAAATTTAATGGTTGCGCAAACACATTTCAGCATTTATGTTAAAAAGCGTAATTATGTAACGTTATTATCTCCAATATATTTAAATTTTCATTTGCATAAAAAAATCATACACATAATATAATTTATGTCAGTGAAAACACAATTGAGAGGGGCAATAAAATCACGACAACATCAGATATTTAAATAATCACCATTAATTAATTTAATTCGCATTACACTCGGTCTCTTCAATTATCATACAATATTATCATTAATCCCAATCGCTTAATACAATTCCGTAAACCCTGATTCTGTTATCGCAGACCATTATCTAATGGACCATGAATAACGTATTTTCACGGTGGAAATAATAAGATAGGTAGCTCTAGACTCGTCTGAAATATGTCTTTTAATAAGTGTTTTTGAAGTGAAACTTCTTTAGACGTTGAGAGTAAAATTTCAAGGTCACGTTATGCCAATACATTCACGTCATGGAGTAAGGCGACGATTTTTTTATCTTTGAATCTTGCCAAAGAAGTTTCACTTCTGACACGTGTGCTCAGCACACACGCTCTTTTTTAAATTCACAAATGTATCACTTATGAGATTTTTAATATTTCCAGTGCCTTTGTGTGAGAACTTCCCTCCGAATGTGCCTTTCCCGCACCCGTACGAGGCCTGCCAGATTTGCGAGTGTGTCGTCGAGTTCCTGTCGTTCGGTGTACCTGAGCAACGTATCATATGCATTCCGAGCCCTGAATGCGGTGAGAATCTCTTATTAAATATTGCAGCTGTTGAAATTATGTGCTATTCATTTTCATTTCGAGCCGTGCGCGTATTTTTTATATTTGAGTTTGGTATACGCTTGGATTGTTATATGCACAGGATATTAAAATTGATATTAAATATAAATGGTGTGATGAATTTTTATGATGAAAATATGTAAACAAATACGTAGATCTCAACATCATCTCTGTCTAATTTTTCAGTAATATCATAACATGGAATTTATAGGAAATTCTAGTCTAATGTTATTACATTTTCACCACATTTTCGTACAAACGACGTTGTTATACAACCGAGTGTAACGAAATAATTAGCGTATGCACTTCAAGTGCATTTACGTTTCATAGCTCCGATACGCACTAATGAGATTTTTTCTATCAATAGTTTATCTTTCTGATTAATAACCCTAGTTGATTTGTTATGGCAGTTAATAACTAAATTAGCTTTTATAGAAGAAAATTCTAAATGTCACATCTTCAAGATCTTGATAATAATCAATAATTATACGTTATGAGGGCGATATTTTTCGAAAAAATATTTTTAATAAAACAATTTCTAGTTCCTTCTGGAATTGAAATACTTCATAAAAATGTTATTTATTTACAGAAGAATTTTCACCATTCCCCGAACCGATACAGCCATGGCCATTCCCGGAACCGCTGCCAGAGCCCTGGCCAATACCACCTATGCCTGAACCGTTCCCATTCCCCGAACCTATTCAACCGATTCCAGAACCGTTCCCATTCCCTGAACCTATTCAACCGATTCCAGAGCCATTCCCACTACTTCCAGAGCCGTTGCCACCAATTCCAGAACCATTCTCGCCAATACCAGAACCGTGGCCGATTCCCGAACCAATACAGCCCATACCAGAACCGTTCCCACCGATACCTGAATGGCCTGTACCAGAACCTTGGATACCACAACCGGAACCTATACCTTTACCAATACCGGCGCCTGAACCGGAACCACGTAAGTTATAATTATATGTTATAAAATATAATATATAAATAAATAAATCAGCATTTGGTGTACGTCACTCAGACCTGAGTAACTTACTACAAAACTCAACTCATGAAAATCTCTCAGAAATGAAAATCTGGATCAAAATTTACCTACAATAAATATGAGCGCAACCATAGCAGTAAAATACATTTGAAAAACACCGTTTTTTAAAATAGCAGTATCATTAAAATAATACTACACTATAGACTAACAAAAGATTCAAAGACGACGTTCAATTAATAAATTTCCTTCATTCTGTGAAGGAAATCCCGCAACCAAAACTCCATAGATCGACATCTGCCATAACTTTTAATACCCTTAAGTTATTAGGAAGTTTATTCCCAATATCGAAGTGCATTAGCACACGAGTCACATTGCATGTATCCTGCAACTTGTTCAGACAAGATTGCGATCGTAACTCAGACACAGCCGGCATCGTACCCTTTGAATACAGTCTATTTAAATCATCCTAGGGCATTTCCAAACTGTTTGATTAAGTAATTCTGTATTTTTCGACAAATAGTTATAGTTCTTATGATGCGTTTTTTATGTCTAATGTAAAATACGTTATATTTGATACTTTGTCATGAGGAAAAAATCTTATGAGAAGAAGTTGTTAAATTTATTTTTAATGTTTTTAGTTCCTTGGCCACCGTTGATACCCGACCTACCACCTAGTCCGCTACCAGGACCACCTCCGCGTAAGTAAATGAAATATTAATTGAAGTACGTGTTCGCTTTGCTACAAAAAAGGAATGTTTAAATATAATATCCTCTATTGTCTACGAGCATTTTAATCACACTAATAACTAATATTCCAGTATTTCTATATATATAATTCAAATGTTATTCCATTACTTCGTTAAAAATGAATTAAGTAAATATTTAATTTAACGAAGAATAGCTCAAGTAATTAATGATATTATAGCTAATACTAGCGGTCCGCCCCGGCTTCGCCCGTGGTACGTATGAAAAATAGATGTTGGCCGATTCTCAGACTTACCAGAATATTATGCACAGAAAATTTCATGAGAATCGGTCCACCCGTTTCGAAGGAGTATGCAGACTAACATTGTGACACGAGAATTTTATATATAAGATTATATTACACGTATTTGATTATAAGCCACATTCAATGCAAAAATGCCCAAAACCATATTTAGGAAAATTTTCTTTATTCAATGTTCCAAATCCTCAACACAAAAATGATAATAATATATAATTTTACAGATCGCTCATGCCGACCCTACCCCCCGAACCAGCAGTTCCAACATCCATGGGACGAGTGTCAAGTATGTGTCTGCAGCGAGTACTACGACGTTGGCGTCATCAATATCGAGGTCAACTGTTACACCAAGCCAACTTGCTGTAAGTTATCCTAATACTTATTTTAACTAACGTGTGTATTTATAATTGTTAATAAATAATAAATGATTCTTATTTGTGCTATTATATTAGAGACAAATATACTGTAATGTGAGTTATCAACGGGAAATTTTATCTTTAAATCATGTAAGAACACGTTTCTTTTTTCAGGCCTTGAACTGCCATTCCCAGGTTTGTATAATAATATTAACTTTCTCTTTATTTTCCTCTTTTCTTTTCAATAATAAGATTTATTAAAGTTATTCAATCTTTAGTTTCGGAACAAACGTTTATCGTTTATACAGGGTGTCCCAAAAAGTAGTGATATACTGAAGCTGGGAGGTAGAGGACTTAGAGGGCTATCCGAATCACCCCCATGTGTGTTATGCGATTTTTCGTATTTTCGGAGTTATTACATTTTTTTCAATTTTTCATCTATCGCCGAGTACGATGAGATTTTTATTTATGGTGACGTGAATTATTGCGCTAGATGCTTGTTTTTTTTTTGTGTGCTAAGCTGAAAGATAGGCCAATTCAGTATGGTAACATTTACTATCGTTAGATCTTCGAATGGAATAAAAAAAAGAATTAAATGCTATGAAAGATAAAATTACCCAGTATGTTCATAACTTCAAGGGCCTATAAAAAAATAAAATCACATAAAAAAGGTTTTCCATTTGGCTTTTAAAAACTTGCTCTATCGATCAGGTAGCTACCCTAAAAATTTCATTTTATTATTCTGAAGGCTTCAATCGAAAAATTGAAATCTAAATGTGGTAAGTGCAAAATTTTTATTAACATGATGATTATTAAAACCAATAAATAGGTGTTTAAAAATGAATTTTTTTTAAATAGCCCCGCTGTTGCTCAATGCAAGTGCGACATCACCGTAAAAAGTTGTCTTTTTAATGTCTGAATGCTCTTTTATCATTTTTAATGGTTTCTTCTGCTACTATGAATTTCCGGGTTATTTCGTCCAAATTGTGGCAGTCTCTCGTCTTTGTAGTATCCCCACGGAAAAAATTCAATAGGGTTTATGTCCGGAGACCGTGGAGGCCAGGCTAAAGGGCAAAAATACCCTGAAAGATGGATTGGTCGTTGCAGCCTGCGCATGCGCCGGTGACGCCTGCTTTAAAGCCTGGCCTCCACGGTCCCTCGAATAAACCCCATTGATTTTTTTTCAATGGGGATACTAAAAAGACCTCGGCTACTTGAGAGAATGCCCCAATTTGGACGAAATAACCCGGAAATTCATAGTAGCAGAAGAAACCATTAAAAATGATAAAAAAGCATTCAGACATTTAAAAGACAACTTTTTACGGTGATGTCGCACTTGCACTGAGCAACAGCGGGGCTATTTAAAAAAATTCTTGTAATTAAACACCTATTTATTGGTTTTAATGATCATCATGTTAATAAAAATTTTGCACTTACCACATTTAGATTTCAATTTTTCGATTGAAGCCTTCAGAATAATAAAATGAAATTTTTATGGTGGCTACCTGATCGATAGAGCAAGTTTTTAAAAGCCAAATGGAAAACCTTTTTTATGTGATTTTATTTTTTTATGGGCCTTTGAAGTTATGAACATACTGGGTAATTTTATCTTTCTTGGCATTTAATTCTTTTTTTTATTCCATTCGAAGATCTAACGATAGTAAATGTTACCATACTGAATTGGCCTATCTTTCAGCTTAGCACACAAAAAAAATCAAGCATCTAGCGCAATAATTCACGTCACCATAAATAAAAATCTCATCGTACTCGGCGATAGATGAAAAATTGAAAAAATGTAATAACTCCGAAAATACGAAAAATCGCATAACACACATGGGGGTGATTCGGATAGCCCTCTTGGTCCTCTACCTACCAGCTTCCGTTCATCACTACTTTTTGGGACACCCTGTATAACATAATATTATAACAATAACTACTAATGAATGAACGAAATTTTTCAAATTCGAATTCAAAATTTTCATGTCACCTTTTTTTTTTCTCAAACTAATACTTTTTGTTACAGAACCTCGACCAGAACCGTACCCCCTACTCCCCTATCAGCCGTTGCCTGAGCCAAGTACGTCAGCGTAATAACTAAATTTTCATTATTTTTCAATATATCTAATGGTATTTCTATTTTTTTTCTAGTTCTGCCACCAATACCGGGTAAGAATAATTTATGTCTTATTTTGTACGAGTTCGAGTGTGATCATAGGTACATTTGAATATAAAATTACGAATAGTGAAGTTTTTTAAAAAGGATTTCCCATATTCTCCTAACATTGTTATGCATGCAGTATATGCATTCATAAAATTAACGTGATAATGACGATGATAATGTAAAAGTTTGTTCAGCAGATAACTAGAAAGTCTATGCTTATTTTGTAATTTTATTTTATTTAATAGATCAAGGGCTTTGGCCGCTCGAACCGTTCCCTCAAATACCGGAACCAACGCCAAGTATGTCTGATAAATTACCTTATTAAAATCATTTTGTAGCGTTCTTAATTAATTCACTAATTTCAATTTTATTTTACAGTTCCACAGCCTTTTCAATATTTAGGTAAATACATTATACAACTATCAATTTATGTCATTTCTATTGTGCCTTTAATTTCTGTTAAATTATATTTTTCAACATTTCTACATAATTTTTTAATCACATTTCAATATATTTAAAATGCTTATATTGTATGTTTTTAGATCAGTCATGCCAATATCAGGCTATCGGCGCAGAATTCATAAGCCCAGAGGATATTTGTAAGATTTGCACCTGCGAACAATTTGGTATCTTCGTAGCTCCCGTTTGCAGACGATCTTCGAGACCTGAATGTAAGTTTAATTTACTAATTTATCGTAATTAAGCATTAATATTTAGTTCATAAATTAATATGAAATAGATGTACGAAGAGTAGATTAATTCATTTAATTTTTATTTACTTATTTCATTATTTACTTTTAGTACGAGTACAAATCGGTTATAACATGACCTCGTCATATGTAAACATTGTAATACGTACCTATCTAATAAATGACACAGCTGTCTCAACTCAAACATCGGTCACAATAGAAAATAATATCAATAAATTATCCGATTTTAACAGATAACATTTTATGAATTCCAAATTACTTCTTTTTAGATAGGTAATTCATTACTAAAGAAAATGTAGCTATCAGTCACAAATTTTCTAACTTACAAATTAAAATAGACTACAATATGAAATGATTTCCAAACCCATGAAGTATAAAAATGTTATTTATTAAAGTATTACCAAATTAAATGATTCCATTACATTTGTAATGGAGCGGGACATATCTATGAAACAAAGTACCGACTTCGTATTTTCTGCCAGTTTTCTAATTTCGTGTCTCGCTTGCTAAATTGCTTTTCTTGTCGCCATTCGTCTTATACTCTATCGTAGCTAACCATTTGTTATAACTAATTTAGATTTCGTAGTCTGTGTTCTTTTGAATTGGGTCAAATATAACTAGAATTGTTAAAGACTTCAGCTATTAGAACAATCTACCTAATATCGTATTTGTTGTTGAATTAGCACTCACGGCAGACCCAATTATAAGTTGTGTAGTTGGGAATGTTGGAATAGTTTTACTGATTATATAATATTTCACTTCAAAGCTGATCCATTTACGCACAAAAAGGGACCTTTAAATTTTCACAATTCACAACCCTTGAACTATAATATCGTTGAAACATAACTGAAAGGCCGTGCTGAAATAGCAAACAATACTTCAGAGAAAAACTGCGTATCAAACTGACGAACGATGTGAAAACAAAAAAAATAAAAGTAAAAATTTACGACGCGTCGCGCGACGCAGGCGTCAAAATTGACAAACGGTTGCAAAAACTGGTATTACGGACCACAGGTGCCGTTAAAAGCGAAAACATGGCGGTTATTTCGCAGAGACCGGTCAATAAGAACCTTTAGGGTCTGCGGCAAAACAACTTTTAATTTCCAACATGTCTGCGATAAATCATCTAAAATTCCCGACATCAACGCCTATAAATAATATTTATCGAAACAGTAGACATTTTCAATATGAATCTGTTGTTTTCATGATCCAAATTAAAACAAAACTCATATAAATACTCTCTAAATATAATAATTTAATATTTCCATTTATTAATAATATTATAATATCATCAATACATTAACATTAATTATCTACACTCTTCATACAATATGTAAACTTCATCAATACTCATGAAATCGTTCTAAAAAAACCACACGCACCCTTGCGTAAAGTATTTATAAGTACACGTTCAGTTAGGTGAGGGGTGAAACCAAGAGAATTGCCCCGGGAAATCGAGAAGCAATCATCGTAACAATCAAACGCGCTAATGTTCAATCATTGACCGCGGGCTAAGTGTATTGCTTTCACGACTATTCATAGAAAAATAGCCCCTAAACGCTATGACCGGCCCAATTTCGATTGTGTTTGATCCCTTTCTCTTGCTTTCAGGTGCGGTTTCTCCGGGTAAGCGAACGTTCATTGTGAAATAGGATATTTTATTGGTACAAGTGATTGACGTTGCCTTTTTATAGTTCCAGCCCCCTATGACAACCTGGTGTATATCGGTGAGCTTTGCCACGTTACAAATTGGATGAGTAATGTTGTTTTAATAGCTGTGTAAACAACATCGAATCTGATTAAAAATTTACGTCTTTCAGAGCCGAAATGTCGTTATCGAATGCCGAATCAGCCATTCGTTGTAGATTGCAACGTGTGTTCTTGTCAGCCAGTTTTTAATTACGTGATCGCTCGCTGCACTCCCCTACCAAACTGCGGTATTTATTTTAACTAGTTATTTATTTTACTGTTTCATTGATTTTTCGATATGTTGAACATTTCATTTTTTATATCCCATTTCAAAAATACGTTTACAATGCAAATGATTGTAGGCTAGCTATTTTTTTTGCAATAAGGTTATTTAATTACAAACTGTAACTTAGACAAACGAGTCAGTTTAACCAAATTCGCATATCAAACGAACTATTTATGTACATAAAATGTATCTAATACATTATTTACTTTCAGATGTGCCATTGATCCAACCTTATGGATCTTATGGTAGCGCCGAAGCAAGTGCCAGCGCTCTGGCCAATGCATACAGTTTTGGTCAATCCTCGGCATTTGCACAAGCTGAAAGCGAAGCATCTGCATTTGCTAACGCAGCTTCTTCTGAAGCTGTCGCTATAGCGGATGCACTATCACAATTAAACCCCAATCTTGCAAACCCACAATTTCTAGAAGGTCTAAGTAGTACCACAAATCAATATCCCTTTGGAGTAGTATTCCCAGGAAGTAGTACCGCTTCCGCTGAATCTACAGCTAACGCTCAATCTAGCTTAATGAATATTTCTCCATTTACTAATGGGTATCCTTATTATGGTGACACATCAGGATTAGTTCAGCCTCAAAGTCCAGCACTTACAGTTCCCACTCCAACATTACCTACTGTCACCCAAAGCCCCTTTTCAATTCCGGGGTCCTATAGTTCTGCTGAAGCAATAGCTAATTCCCAAGCTAGTTCTTATTTCCCAGGAATTTATGGTAACTATCCCTTGTACCCTGGATTAACTGGTCTAGGACAAAACGCTCAGGCACAGTCTAATGCTTTTGCGAGATCACAACTATATCCTGGGTTAGGCCAAAACGCACAGGCACAAACTAGTGCGATTGCAGCGACACAGTTATACCCGTCTCTGTACCAGTACCAGCTTGGCAAAGTTACAGGTTTGTATCAGCCTGGAATAGCTGGATGGGACAATTCTGCACTACTGGGACAATTGGGAGGTGGCGCAAGTAAGTTAGAGTTTTGAATTCTTTACATTTAATATAAATTGCAATGTAATGCATTTTATTCGAGACAAGAAGAGTTACGTATTATTTTCAAAACAGGAATCCGTATAATAAGTAAACATTTTTGTCTGTAATCGTGCTGGAATGATAAATCATGCGTATCAGCTGCATAACATACATAACTAACCAACAGAATCCACGAACATATTAAATATGTACCCCATTTTTAATCATCTCCCCCATTCCGGGAACACGTGTAAGTGAGTAAATCGCATAACGCAAGTCGACGCCGAAATTCCATTAACTGAATATATTTGACGGGTGTTATTTACGAAACGAAACAAAACATTTGCACAGACGCTACGAGACATCGCGTGACAGTGAATGAAATGTACACAGTGTATACCTTGTTAGGAATGGTTAAACATTGCTACTTGTGGTCATTTCTTGGTTTGAATAGTTTGAACTTATATACGATGGAATTTCGATGTACGAAGTAGTTAAGGCTGTATTAAAAAAATAATTTAAATTATTAAGAATATGTCAATAATTTTCCATCATATTAAGTGAGCATTATAAAAAGAATCAAGGTACAGACTTATAAAAATATTTGTGTAGAGGGCACAAAAGGTTATTCATACACTTGCTCATAAAGTGAACATTGATGAGAACTCTACTCAGTATCATATTCCATCTTGAAGTAGGTTCTAAGGATCTACATTTATATGGAGGTTATTCTCTAACCTTAATGAAAAAGCGAGCAAACAGCATGACAGGTTCCATTATATGAAAAATGATTAACTTATTTGGTAATCAACTCAACGACCTACTATACTGAAAATAAAATGTGAGATTCTGGTCAAAAAATAGGCATATAATACTGGATGTAAGATTTCGTTAAAAAAATGAGGTAATAGAAAAACCGCACTAACAATATCGCTTTTCAATTTATACGTGCAAGGAATGTTCTGGAAATCTCTGAAAGGGCGACCAATACAATAACCTTATTCTTTAGGTGCCCAAAGCCTGGCGCAAGTTTCAACGGCATCCGGTCGACCGTTGATCCGTTCTGGTAAGTCCTTAAGTACAGTTTCGTGTTAAAATCACAACTCAAGATCACGACACAGGCATTCTTTGATAAAAATAACCAAGTTCCATATAATTTTTGAGTGAATGCCCTGCGGTGCAAAGTTTTTGGGTATAAATTAAAAAATATAACAGATGGCGGATCTCATGCAAATTCTGTTTAATCAAACTTCTTAAGTCCCACAGGTTTTGCTTGTTTCCAATTCCTATGGATGCCCATCTGTTTGTTTGTAACTAGAGTTGTGCCTTTACTCGTATTTGTACGTGTACATATTATGTTTGTGTGAAGTGTATGTGTGGCATGCATGCATGGATAGATTTAAAAATGTGTTTTGAGAAAATAAGGAATTCGTATCTGAATTATTTTCTCTTACCCAAAAAAAATACCATAAAAATTATGGATAATTTCTTTGAAACTATATAGGTTAACTATAATATTATAGCCATTTTTTCTGGTTTCTATATAATCTAACATAATGTTATTTATTCCCAAACCACAAAGTTATTATTTTCTTTAATATAAGAAGCTTGCATTATTATTTATGTACGCAATATTTTCTCATTACTCAGTATAGAAGCTAATATTATTAAATTTAATATTTAACCAATATCCTAAAGGTTCCAAATCTCTTTATTGTCCGAGCCTTGTTTGAGAATCCTTTGCTTTGAAAAGATTGTATACGAAAAAACTATTACAAAATTCTTATACATTGTTCTATAAATAAAAATAAGCTCTTGACTTTTAAATGGTTAGATAGATATCTAACCATTTAAAAGTTATCTAACATGTAGAAGATTCATATTATGTGCGGCAATAATATACTGACTCTCAAACACACCATAATTTAACGAGAATCTGACCAGCCGTTTCATATACAGAATAATATTAACATAGAAATAACATTGAACAGGTCCCGGTCTCTGCAAGTACAGTGGTGACAAGTACCACCACAACTGCCAAGCCTGCTTCTGCTTCAAGGATAGGGGTGGAAGTCTGTTCACCCTTTGCTTGGGGAACCCTTGCGCATAACTTCGATTGATTTGAGGTATGTTTTAATCATATTTGCAAGTTCTATATCTTATTTATTTATTTATTTATTTAACACTTTATTGTGCAAAAAACAAAATATACATAAAGGTTACAAAAATAAGATTAGAAAGCACAAAGGGCGGCCTTATCACTATGCAGTGATCTCTGCCAGGCAACCACGGGGAGAAAGGCAAAGAAGCGCAAAAAGTAGTCGGACAAAATAAAAACATATTTTTAGAATAGGGTAGAAATAATCAGAGAACACAATAAAATATATATACACATTTTATACAGTACATGATATAAATACGTAAAAATGAACAAAAATAAAAATAAAAAATATATAAATAATAATATTACTAATATTACCTAAATAAATATATGAAATACAAATATATCATAAGATACACATACATACATACACATATGCATACTACATAGTAGTAACTATATAAATATTAAATATATAATATATATATATATATATATATATATATATATATATATAAATAAATATAAATATGTCTAAATAGAAGTATACTACATAAACTAATCCGAATTATAGGCAGTTAAGAGGAAATGATTACGGACATGATGTTTAAAAGAGGATAAGGAAGGAGCAAGTCTGATTTTTAAAGGTAGGGAGTTCCATAACTTGACGGCAGAGACAGCAAAAGAACCCGCATAAAAATTGGTGCGATGAGAGGGAATACACAAAATAAGTTTGTCAGCTGATCGAAGAGAGTAGTTTTCGCAGTGTTGAAAAATGAAGTTATTCTTATCTTATTTGGACTTTAGAACATTATTACGTGTAATATTCTTTCAGTTTCATTTTCTATAAGATTTCAAGTTAGATTATAATAGATAAGATAAAAACTTGATAGATTCTAAAGTAAACAATGTCCGAAAATTAAATCTAAGCGAGTTACAGTCTATAAATTAAAAAAACTTACAGATTAAGTAAGAAATACGAAGACAATCTCATTTTTATTGAATTTTATTCTTCACTAGCAACCCGCCCCGGCTTCGCACGGGTGCAATGCTGATACTAAATACACTACAGAAAAACTGTGAACGTTGTATATAAAAAACATAGCGGCCCGCTCCGGCTTCGCACGGCTATAAAATAGATAGCCGGGCGAACGGCCTGTACCGCCGCAAACGCTACGTCCCGCAATTTTTAAATCTGTAATATCTTCGAAAATATTCACTTAAATCATACGGTGTAAAGGGCCATATAGATCTATATTAAATGAACAATGTATTGAAGGTATTTAATTGGTTAAGGATTAATGCTGTATTGGTTAAAATCGCATCGAAAATTAGCCATTATTTGTCGTAAAAATTAAATGACAAAAAAAAGTTATTGTGGGTTATCCATAAGAGATAGACATATACCATCGCGGACTTTTCTGTGGACCTTTTCAATGTGCATAATACTTACTACATTATTTTGATAAAACTCGTAGGGTTCAGCCTGCGTTTGCAATGTAAGCGGAAAAAATGTAATTTTTTACGACATCACATTAGAAACCTCAAAAATAACAGAACTTCTCCACTATTTAATGGATGTTATTATACATATAAACCTTCCTCTTGAATCATTCTATCTATTAAAAAAAACCGCATCAAAATCCGTTGCGTACTTTCAAAGATTTAAGCGTACAAAGGGACATAGGGACATAGGGACATAGGGACAGGGAAAGCGACTTTGTTTTATACTATGTAGTGATGCTTTGCTAGATTTCATAATTGCCGTTATTATTATACAGGAAGTTCTTCCAATCAAATTGTATTGCGAGAAAATATTAAAAGCTCATTTATTTTCATTTCAGATTCAAACGACAACAACAAGCAATGACAACGGATTCGATTATTTAATAATTTTTTATATTACCTTATTTAAGTAGCAAGTTAAGGCAAAGCACGTATCGATTTTAATAAATACCTACCAGGCGTTATGGTTTTTCATTTCCCTTTTTTTTTGCCTGTCTTTTTAACATTTTAAGATAAATATATAATTATTATGATAATGTTTATTATACATACGACATATACAAATACTTAATTAAACTACGTAGAAGTATCTACATCTTAGGGCTGATTTTTCAATCAATGGTTAAAACTTATTCGTCGTATAATGTATAAAACTACCATTTTAAAAACGTATTCTAATAATTGTCCTTAATTGACAGTTTACGTGACATTTTAATATTATCGTGTAATACTTTATTGGACAAATAAGTTTTATCCAAGAATTGAAATCGACCCAATCAAACTGTAATCTAATAAATTAAAGTATATTGATATGTTTGTAATAATCTCGTTAAAAAATATTTCACTAACAAAATGAGCTATTTTATATTTTGATTTCGATAAAATACAGGCAAAGCCAGGATGAGTATTGAGTAGATCTAGATGTTTAAGTTTAAATTTTGAGTTCTGGCAGCGCCAGTGAAACTTGGTACAACTTCTGCAATATGGTAGACCGAGTAATGAGCAGTTCTGATTCTAACCCGAGAGATACATCTCTGTTGGCAGAGGAAAGGAAAAGATAGATTTTTAGATTTGATCTAGGTCAAAAAGATGTTCGAACGTTATTGTACTTTGATTTGATTGTATATATAATACTATAGATCTAGTCAAATAGCATTCTCTTTTATCCATAGTCGTATTCTAGACATGTTTTATCTCAAGGCATTTAACATAAAATATCAGCTTTACATAAAAATTGCGAATAAAAATATTCAAAGTGCGATAACAGCATTCAAATATCGAGTACAAAATGTTACATTCGAAAACATATTTCATAAAGTATGTACTAAAATATATTTGCATTGGAAGACCTTGTAATATTTCATATAGCTATAAATCGATATTGGATATATAAATGTTCAGTATTAAATTTTGCATTACGTAAAAATGTAATGGAGCGCCGAGCGTTTGTTGCATGGAATTTCATATTATTTTCAATTGACGGTATTGTATTTTTCATATTACATTTTCAAGTATGCATAATATTCTTTAATCTAAAACTTGTATTTCGTAACATTATTGCATTTTTCAGTGTAAGACAATATTTTAAACTTATTAAATACAAAGGTTTGTTTGTAGCAATGTTTAATAATTTACCATCTTAAGCATATACATATACACACGGTGAAGATATTTTATCTTAAGATACTGTAATATTTTATATTACAAATGACCCACAAAATTTCGGATCATTTGTAAGAGGATGGCAGTTCTACAGGGGTCTTAGTACGCAATGACAAAAAGAAAAATGATGGTCCGAACGCTGATACCGGATACCTTAAGATTAACTGTAATATAAAATATTATAAAATATTACAGTATCTTAAGATAAAATATTATAGTATCTTCACCGTGTGTGACGCGCTTTAATCATATAAAATCCAAGCACATAGCTGGTTACTTTTAATTAATTTTCAGTTAATCGCATGCACAAACAAAAAAGTCAAAGCTAGTTTCCTCGTACGCTAATAAACGAGTCCTCAAACTATATTTTCAGATAACAAAATTTCCCAATAGACCACCGGATTATTTACAAACTAGAATATTTCAGGAGTCACTGTATCACAGTTATATTGCGTTCTCTGGGGAAATCAGTTTTAATTGCTGTATATTTTTTGTGATCCGATTGCTTGATTTTATCGTATTATGGACTCATTTATTGATCTCTAAGATTATTACGTTCTGATTGGCTTGCTATACTTATTAAAAATAAAATGAGGAACCGATTTGATATCGTAAATGATTAAGTATCTAAACCTACGCTGAATATTTTGACTATGACTTTAGAAAGACCACATTTCTAATTGAAAAGCGTTAATCTACATCATACTAAGATTAGTATAAAATTAAAATATAAAAGTGACGCGATTTTTAAAGAGCAAATACCTACTGTTAGCGATCGACATAGCGTCATTGTAAATATGTTTATGTAAAAATTTGTTAGTGTAGATCATAATTAGAAATGTTGTTTAATTTAGCGCTCTCGTTATGTTTTAATTTTATAATATATGCTGCACTCATATAATCATTTGAAACCGCTCACCTATTCGGTGATGATTTGTATAACGTATTAATGTTATTGTTTAATTGTAAATATAGTATTTTAGTTGTTTTGTTTATATTAATATGCTCTTGAAATAGTAGAATGGAACAATAATATGAGGTTTGTGACATTTGTAAATGTATGATATTGTGTACTATGGGTACGAAATTGAAAGCAATTTGTTGTATTAGAAAAAAGCTTGTTGTATTTGGAAATTAAGATTTATAAATTAATAAAGTTCCGAGCAAGTAAAGGGCTGGTTGATAACAAAACGGGCGCACGGATTGAGCATTACGTACGGGCTCACCGTGCTAAACTAGTATATAATCCCCACGGCGAGCGTAGCAAATCAGTTCTCGGGAGTCAACGGTACGGAGCACACGTAACTTACGCGACTATCACCAGCCCTCGAAAGCTACTTGAAGAAGAATTGCTGCAGTTTTATTTCGCCACGTTTCGTAATAAACGTTATTGCGAAGCCCGCGTGCTTTGCTCGCGAAATAAATACCTCGCGTCTAAACGGGCTGTGACGGCATAGTACGTTTCCACGGACGCTAGCAGAAGCGTCGGGAGTGAGCGTGAACCAGCGTTCGAAGGCGTTCACTCAGCGGAGATAGACATACGTTGTTTATCGGTCGTGCACATTATATCGCGTGACCTGCGTACGAGCAAGATCGTACTGCGCCTACGCCGCGATATACACGGTCGCATTTCTGTTTCCGCACCACAACATTTTTGGTTCTTCGAGCCGAATTCTGCCAGAACATTTTTGGTCCTTCGAGCCGGATTCTGCCAGAATATTTTGGGTTCATTGGAGCCTGGTCCTTCGTTTTATAAGAAGCAAACGTACGAAGAATTGAAAATGCCTATCACGAGGTCGCATAAGAAAACTCCGATTGATCGTCGTACGTCAAGACAAGATGATGAAAGCCGGCTTGAACTAACGCCGATGAGTCACGACGCTACGACGACAGATGTTAATGTTGTATCAACGTTACCGAGAACTCCGTCAGCCACAGAGACCCACGCCACTCACACGATAGCTGAAATGGGAACCCACGAGTCGAAGAGTAAGGATTTTGGATCAAAAGATACTCTTATATCGGCTACAGAAGGCCGTAAAGCGATGTCAGTTCGCTCGGCACAGGCTGGTGCACGAAAGCGTTTATTAGAAGCGCAACAGGAATTGCTTCAACGCGAATTGGAAGCAGCTCAAGCGGCAGCGCGATTGGCACGCGTAAAAATGGAACTCGCGGAATGTGAAGGTGAGCTGTTGGAGTCCGACAGTGGTGAAAATGACTTCAAATCGGAACATGTAGAAAATTGGATCGCTGAAACAAATTACGCCGATGATAATGAACAGTGTAATAAACCGTCTATACAAAAGTCAGTTAATGAAGAATGGAAAAACCCGACTATCGAAGTGCAAACATTGGCGGAAGCATTAAAGGAAGTTTTATGCACAAAAAATAACACGGCGTCGCAACCAAATTATATAAACGAGTTGCCGCACTTTGACGGTATTAGTGATGAATGGATGGCATTCAAAACCGTTTATGACGATACAGCCCCATTGTTTAATGATGTACAAAACATGGCGAGATTACGGAGGGCAATAAAGGGTCGTGCACGTGAAGCAATAAAAAGCTTGCTTTATTCAGCCGCTAAGCCGTATGACGTCATTGACTCACTAAGACGCCGCTACGGTAGAACAGATGCTTTGGTTCTTGCGGAATTAGATAAATTACAAGCATTGAGAACAATAACCGACGATCCTCGCGATGTGTGTATGTTCGCGAGTCAAATAAATAACAGTGTGGCAGCTATCAAAGGTTTGAAGAGACCCGAATACCTACAAGCGCCGCATATTGTGAAAACGATATTAGAGAAGCTACCACAATCGTTTTTATATCGGTGGTATGATTTTATCGGCGACGAGGAACATGGTGTTTCTGATATTACACGTGTTTCGCAATGGCTGAATCGGGAAGCAGATCGATGTGGATCACACGTGAGTCTTGAGAGAACAAATAATTGGAAAATGAATAGTAAAAATGTGTACTATAACGATATCAATAACGATAAACACAAACATACGTCGTATTATAGTATGAGTGAGAGTAAAAACGTGTGCTTTCACTGTGGAAAAAACCATGTGCTTAGTGAGTGCCCGCATTTCATGAAATTAACAGTACAAGAACGTTGGGATATTGTTAAGAAGCATCGCGTATGTTTTAATTGCTTAAAAGGAAAGCATCGCAAAGAGAACTGTCGCAAACCGCCATGCAAACATTGTAAACGGTGGCATCACTCGCTTTTGCATGTTGAATATGCCGTGCAAAAGCCAGAAAGCGATAGTGTGCATCAAGAGCCTGTAACGACGAATACAGTGAATAATGTGTGTGCACCTCAGATGTCACGAGCTTATTTAAAAATGCTCGAAATTGAAATATTTGGGCCAAGGGGCTCGGAAAAAATAATTGCTCTGTTAGATGAAGGCTCTACAGTGACTTTGTTGGACTCAACTGTGGCGAATCGTATTGGTGCAAGTGGTTCTAAAACTCAACTTGTGATACAAACTGTGGGTGGAAGAAGCATCACAAATAGTGACTCAAAAGTGTTAAAGTTAAAAATAAAAAGTGTACATAGTGATAAAACGTTAACAATTAAACAAGTGTGCACAGTAGACGATTTGAAACTTGCCCCGCAGTTTCTAAGTAAACAACGTATTAAACAGTGTCGCCACCTACGTGAGTTCGCCGAAAAACTCTACTACGAGGCCCAAGCACCTATGATGCTTATCGGGCAGGACAATTGGCAATTATTAGTATCAAAGCAAACGAGAAAAGGAAAACCAGGCCAACCAGTCGCTTCACGTACCGCGCTTGGATGGGTTCTTCATGGAGTTGATACTACAAACACGACAAGGTCAGTTAACGTTGTAAATACATGTTTTTATGCAAGTGCAGACAATTTTATGAAAAGCACAAAAAGCCCACGTGACCTACAAGTGAACAATTATGCACTTACAACGCATAATAATACTTGCAAGTTGAAAATTGACAGAAATGAACACGTGACGAGAAAGGGCCGATATAAAAGTTACAACAATGTTTCTAACATGTCTCTTACAAAGACATTTAGAGACAAGGTGTCCTCACGACATAACATCATACAAAGGCCGAATATTCACAAAGGTGAAATGAATCGTCAAGTTAACTGGTCCCCCACACGATACATGAATTGGAGATATAGAAAATTTGGTACTGATGGGATACACGCTAAAGAAAGCGTTTATGAAACAGGCTCGATCGCTAATCACAGAGATTAGTGCTATGCACGAGGGGGAGGATGTTAGCGATCGACATAGCGTCATTGTAAATATGTTTATGTAAAAATTTGTTAGTGTAGATCATAATTAGAAATGTTGTTTAATTTAGCGCTCTCGTTATGTTTTAATTTTATAATATATGCTGCACTCATATAATCATTTGAAACCGCTCACCTATTCGGTGATGATTTGTATAACGTATTAATGTTATTGTTTAATTGTAAATATAGTATTTTAGTTGTTTTGTTTATATTAATATGCTCTTGAAATAGTAGAATGGAACAATAATATGAGGTTTGTGACATTTGTAAATGTATGATATTGTGTACTATGGGTACGAAATTGAAAGCAATTTGTTGTATTAGAAAAAAGCTTGTTGTATTTGGAAATTAAGATTTATAAATTAATAAAGTTCCGAGCAAGTAAAGGGCTGGTTGATAACAAAACGGGCGCACGGATTGAGCATTACGTACGGGCTCACCGTGCTAAACTAGTATATAATCCCCACGGCGAGCGTAGCAAATCAGTTCTCGGGAGTCAACGGTACGGAGCACACGTAACTTACGCGACTATCACCAGCCCTCGAAAGCTACTTGAAGAAGAATTGCTGCAGTTTTATTTCGCCACGTTTCGTAATATACGTTATTGCGAAGCCCGCGTGCTTTGCTCGCGAAATAAATACCTCGCGTCTAAACGGGCTGTGACGGCATAGTACGTTTCCACGGACGCTAGCAGAAGCGTCGGGAGTGAGCGTGAACCAGCGTTCGAAGGCGTTCACTCAGCGGAGATAGACATACGTTGTGTATCGGTCGTGCACAATATATCGCGTGACCTGCGTACGAGCAAGATCGTACTGCGCCTACGCCGCGATATACACGGTCATACATTTTCCGTTTCCGCACCACAACACCTACAGTTTGTTGTCAGTTCTTCTCTCTAGGTTTCTTCTTTTTTCTGAACCGGTGGTAAATGGTAAAACTATGTCATGACGATAAAAAGCATTTGTAGAAATCTTTTTGAATAAATAAATGTCACCACCAGCCCAGCATTCTTCCAACCATGTTTCAGTTAGAAGCCAGCTAACCCCATCACCCTTCGATGATACCAACCGAGAGCATATAAACCTGGCTGCATACGGTGATGCTGAACACAGGGGTCAGAACTGGTACGCGTATGAGAGCCAGAACTCTGGGGAAAGTGGCAGCTATCAGAGGTCCAGCGCTGATATTCAAGACAGGTCTGTGTAACACTATGTATTTATTTATTTATTAACTATAAGGTAGCTTACTTATATTTTAGGCTTATAAAAACGTTACATATCATGTCTAAAATTGTTGCTACCATGATTACCATGAAGCTTACAATAAGATGGATAAAGAATTCGAGTCTACGCAGCGATTAACAAACATAATATCCATTGAAAATTGCATATTTCTTGTTCTATTCAATAAAGTACTGACTTCTTACCAACGCATTGAAATTCCTATACTCCACGTGATGTCTTCTATTTCTTTACTATTAATAATATAGTATCCAACAACGATAAAACATTCTATATATTAATATTCAGTAGCGATTTTCAGTTCACTCTCGTCTGGATCTGGAAGTGTCTCTTCAAGTTTATCTTCCGAAGCATCCTCCATTGAAACTAAAGAAAGACGTAGAGCGTAAGTTTTCCTTTAATTGTTCATTTATGAACTTGTTAATGTATAATTTCTTATTAAAATATAAGTCAATATAATACCTCCGTTGTTAGCATTGCTATTTGTTATCAGTGTCATGTATATTTGAGACGTGAAAATCCGCTCCATTGTGTTATTGTTGTGTTCTTCATTAACTGATATTAAATATTAATAAAACTTTGTCCTTCAAGATGAAAACTATCAATTTCTTAGAGTTGCTTTGTAATTAATTATTTACAACCGTTTATTAATCCTCACAATATAACTTCAAAGGTTAAATGTTACATTCATAATTACGTGAAGATGGAATCTATCTTAAACGTATAAATTAAGACCAAAAATAGCAGAAAATGAGGAAAAATTAGTAATTTCCTTATTCATACACATTCCTTAAGAAAACAGGCAAATTTAAATAATTTCAGGACTAAAACCTATCGCCAATGCACACCATGCCCCCAGGATATGATGAAGAAATACACTAACTTTGGTATAAAGTGGATCTGTGCGGCTTACCAACGCGCCAGGCGGTCCTTTAAGAGCGAATGTATGATGCGATATAGAAACTGTCAGGATGGAACCAGTAATTATTCACATATCTATATGCTAATATTATAAAGCTGAAGAGTTTGTTTGTTTGTTTGAACGCGCTAATCTCAAAAACTACTTGTCCGATTTGAAAAATTCTTTCAGTTTTAGATAGCCCATTCATCGAGGAAGGCTATAGGCTATCATCACGCTTAAGACCAACAGGAGCGGAGCCATGCGGGTGAAACCGCGGAGCGCAGTTATAAAATAAAGTCAAAGTTACTGCACCGATTTTTATTCAATGCATAGCGTGGTTCTCAAGGAAGGTTTTAGTATATAATTTGTTACGCGAGTAAAGCCGTAGGCGGAAAGCTAGTTGAAACGTAATGCCTTTTGAATAAGATTTTATATTTTGTATTTTAGTATCATTTACTATGAATTAAAAGGCCACCACGTTTTAAATCAAAATTACTTAAAATTAAGAACGAATTTTTGTTTCGTTTCTTGCACGAGTTCTAATTAAATTATTTATTTTTCAGTGTTTGTGAAAATATCAGACAAGCGATGCAGGAACAGCACATATCACGGGAGACATTGGTTCTATATTTATAGAGTTTAAATAAAGTTTTAAGAAAAGCATTTTTTATTTATCTTCTGCATAATAACTGTGATATTGTTATAAATTTAAAAAGAATAGAAAAAATTCGATAACGAGGTGGGACTCGAACCCGCATCCTTTCGCGCCATTCCGGGGCGGATGCCTGATGACCAACTCGGCCACTCGTGACCCACCAGAGCGATCGAATTTATTCTATTCTTTCAGTTTTATGTGTCTAAGGCCCTTCGCTCATGGAGCTACTCAAAAATGACTGAACTAATCAGTAATTACGATTACAAACCAGTTACAAATTGTATCTCGCATACAACGCTACTCAAGTTATAAGGTTTCAGTCACTTCTGTTATTTCTTCGTTCATTTTTATCATAAAAAACAAAGAAACTCGGGAAACCAGTAGCGTGGAGACCGGCACGACGCGTCGCGCGTGATTGGTTGCTAACGCGTTACTGACCAGTTAGTAACTAGTCGCGTCGTGTGCGAATCTCCATAGAACATGTATGGGCTGTGACGCTCAGGCAACTCGTTAGTAATTTGAGTTTGTGACTAGTTCTTTTTGAGTAGCTCCATGAGCGAAGGGCCTAAGGTACACACCGCGCGCCATCTATTGAGATGATTATCAACCATCTCAACCAATTCTCAACCAATTCTCAACCAATTCTCAATCAAATCTCAATTCTGTGATATTGTTTTCAGAAATTTCTTTTAGTATTTACAAAAAAACTTCTAACTTAATTTTCTTTCAGACCATGGGGACTTTATTTTTCCCTGTTAAATAACTTTGATTAAACAAATAATTTAGTTTTGTTCTAAACTAATTTCAACTATAACTACTTTTATATTCGCTTTACAAGCTTTTATTTAACTTTATATCTGTTCAGTTAAACATTTACGAATCTATTTGGCTTTGATCAATGTTTAATAAACCATTTCATGTACAATGTACATACATCCTGATCTATTGACATTATCAATTATGAATATTATAAGAAAATAATGCGTTTGTATATATAATATGCTTTCCACCCGCGGCTTCACCCGCGTAGTCAAAGTTAAAACCGCATAGTTCCCGTTCCCGCAGGATTTTCGGGGTTGACAAAAAAATGGCATGGTTCCCATTCTCGTGGGTTTTCAAAACCTATCCTATATCCTTTCTTAGATTGCAAACTATTACTGTTTACTATTACAAATTTCATCCAAATCGGATCTGTGGTTAAGGTGTAAAGAAGAGGCAAAGGCAAGACAACTTACAAAACCCTATTTTTTATAATTATTATAACAATGTTAATGTTTTATTTATTCAGCGCTGTTAATACTTAAATTAATAACATTCAATAAATTTGAAGATATGAACAGACTGGTTAAACTAACCCTTAAACTAACACAGCTTCACTTATTAATTATTGGCTTTTCAAAGATATATACGCAATATAATATAATGTATTAAGTAAATGGGTCAAATATATTTGATAAATAGCAACCCGTGTTACTGCTTTGTATTTATTAAGCACCATGTGTAGGTAATGGTGATATTACGGGATTCAATTGAAATCCTTTGTTTAGGCTGTTCGTAATTAAACAAGGACGATTAATTTGACGCCATTATTTTTGGCACTTTGCTGATGGGAACATTTTAAAACCTGTTTTTGTGACACGATTAACGAATTACTGAATTTTTGGTGGATTCTATTTTATTTTTTTGGAAAATTTATTTTGTGTAAACGTTATCCGTTCGATTATTAGGGTCTGGCTGTCAATTAGAGATGTTTCAGCTGTGGTACATTTTAAAATTAATGTACAAAAATTTACTTATGACGTCAAGTTTAAGAATATAGTTTTAGTACCCTTTTTATAGACTGAAGTTTAAGTAATATTGACACTACATATTTGATGCCTCTACATATTAAACATTTATAAACTAACCAATATTTATACTCTAATCTAAGAATACTAATAACCGAATAGGCATTTTTGCTTGTTTCCATAAATGAAATCAAACACGAACACTAGCATGAAGCATAAACACAGGCCTCAATAAACAGAATTGGCAGCGAGTACCAATAAAATCGCATTGGAAGTGTTTCTCAAAATAATATATTTTCCATCGATAACACTTTATGGAGCGAATTTATGATTTTTCATACATTTTAAGGGCTTTAAGTGAATCGAAAAATATGCGGCTGTGCGCTGAGATAGGCGTTTTAATAATTCTCGGTACGATATGTTGTTTATTTTGAATTTTCGTGTTTTGTTTTTGTTGAGGATTATCCTTACAAATGTTAGTTTAGTAGCGCTGCTATCTAGGTTTATTTAAACATGGTTATTATGTTCTTAAATTTAACTAACTTTATATTATTTAGTACAACATTTACATTAGATATGAATTGAAAACATTTGTTTTAAAGTGTGAATTTGAATATCTTTATTAATTTTAAAATAAAATTTTAATTTTCAGTCCACTTTACAAATTCCCTACAAGATAATACTACAATAAAAGAGATTGAAAACGATCTCAAAGAGGAAGAAATAATAGAAACAAGAAGAAGGATAAAAGACAAAAGAAAGGATAGATCAACTTCCTCTTCTTCAGGGCATCGACTTTCTGGTAATTCATGTTTTAATAATATAAATACTTAAGTTTAATACTTAAGTTATATATACTGGTATCTGTAATATATTTTCATATCAAATTCAATACCTTAACTGTTTATTTTTTACTGTTCAGTAAAATTGTAAAATCATATCGACAACATTCCTGCGACACAATTTTATTTATAGGTATGCAATGTAATCATTCTCATTCGATATTCTTTATCTTATTTTCGGTTTAAATTCAAGTGATCAAAAAGTTATCTCTACTCACAATTCAGATTTCATACTGTAGTCAAATCTCAAGCAAACATCAAACAAATTCAGTATTCTCACTCAGACAAACCTCATTTGGTCAATAAAACTTTGCATTGAAAGCTCAAAGCTTTAGCTAACTAGACGTTCTTGATTCTGCACGTTTTTGTATTATATTCGCAGCACGTGGTCAGTCAGTCAGTCTTGGATGAACGGAGTTTGTCATTTCCCACTTGAGATTCAACTTTATTTATACGACCATTAGAATCATATTTATTTACTAGTTCCATTGATCAAAATGTATTAGTTTAGAACAGAATATTACGAGTATTAAAACTATACCTACTGCTTGTTTGTAAGTAATTATGAAAAGGTTCCTTTATGTATAGTTTTATTAGAGAACTAGCGGTCCGCCCCGGCTTCGCCCGTGGTACATGTTTACGTTTTCTCTACATAAAAACCAACCTCGTACTTCAAGGAATATAATAAAAAAAGAATTATCGAAATCGGTTCAGCCGTTCTCGAGTTATGCGCTTACCAACACATTTTGCGATTCATTTTTATATATAAAGACTAGCGGTCCGCCCCGGCTTCGCCCGTGGTACATGTTTACGTTTTCTCTACATAAGAACCATCCTCGTACTTCAAGGAATATAATAAAAAAAGAATTATCGAAATCGGTTCAGCCGTTCTCGAGTTATGCGCTTACCAACACATTTTACGATTCATTTTTATATATAAGAAAAGATTATAAATAAATAAATTAAAACGTCCGCGTCGTCTCAATACATTACGTATAAGGATATTGAACTACAATTTCTATAGTATTTTGTATCAACAATGATCTTTACGGATACTTTTTTTGGTACATTAACCCAAATTAGTTAAAGATTACAAGATTACAAATTAATTAATATTATTGGTTTTAGCAGCAGACAGTAGGGATGATGTCGACGACAGTTTAGAGTTACTGTCATCTTCCGATGTATCTACAGAGGAGAAGAAACACCCAAAATCTTCTGTAGAAAGAAGGGGATGGTAACATTTAATTTATACATATTTTTGTACTAAACTATGCACGTTGTTTTCTATATTTTTATTATGGGTATAAGATAGAAGAAAAATAGCACTAAATAAAGCTAAATAATTATTTTATTGTCATGGATAATATAATACTATGCTGTATTGTCACAGATTAGATACTAGGTATTGTGAAGTATACCTATTAGACATTTTCTAATGTATATGAACTTTGAAGCTTTGCAGAAATTAACTAAATTAAAGTAAAAGTCTATTCATTCCTACATATTTTAACTCCCAAAAAGTTTGACGCCAATGTTCTAACCGGAAAATCCAATATATATTTTTTAAAGTCCATTATCCTTCACAATAAATTTGCCTATTGAATCATTCATAACACATTAAAAAATAACAATATTTCAAGGAGAAAATGGCACCGAAAATGTCCCACATGCCCCGAGGACATGGTCAAGAAATGGAACGACCCCTCCATAATGTGGATCTGTGGGGGGTACCAGCGTGCCAGGCGATCCTTTAAGAGTACCTGCATGATGCATTATAGGAACTGCCAGGATGGGACAAGTATGAATCCTATTAATATTATAATCGCGAAAGTTTGTGAGAATGGATGTATGTTTGTTACACTTTCACGAGAAAACTAGTGGACAGCTGATTTTGACGAAACAGTAATGTAGGTCATTTGTAGATACGTCATAATAAAACGTTAGACCACATACGGAAATATGATACTTAATCTTTCGTACGCGGATAAAACCGCGCGGCACAGCCTGCTTGTAAACTTATAAATGTGTTTTTCTAACGTCGTATTTAAAAAAATACCTAACTACTGAGGCGGTATTATGATGATGATTATAAAAAGTAATTAGTAACGACTAATAATAATTGTTCTAACACATGATAAAATATACATGGAGTGTAAATATTCGAGTATATTTTTAGAATTTAATCAACTCTAAAATTACATAAACAAACTGATTCTAAGAAATAATTATTCCTTAATTTTCCTACGTACTTTCAGCGGTTATATTTATAACCACTTAATCATGTTTATAAATAAAAGTAGGCTCAATTACACACTTTAAAATAAATAAATTTTAAAAACATTAGATCGTGTTGTTAGATTGTAGCCCGCATTTAGTTAACACATCAAAATGTTTATAAATTGGTACAACACAAAACATTTGGATGTATACTACCGCTCTATCTCAACTAGATAATTATACACATTTTCAATTATTGGTTAATTTATAAAAATAAATGAACGTAATAAACGAACGAAAAAGAGCGAACTAAACGGGAACTCGGCGGCAAAAGCGAGTAACTACATTCTTGCAAATAAATATAATTTGAATTTAAAAAGTATTTCTATAGCTTATATATTGTGCTTATATTGTATGTATAATACAATTAAACATATTTATTAAGTTTAATAAAAATCTGCTCAAAAATATATAATATGGTAGGCTATTTTATAGTTTACAGAGAAGATAGACTATGATGACTCTCATTGTTGAAATAATAAAAAAATCGTTATCGCGTAAACACGTAAAGAATTCCATTCATCTTTATTTTTATAATTTATCATAATAATAGGCATTTAATTTCCAGTGTTCGTCAAGATCCACGACAACAGATGCGCCAACAGTACCCGGGAGATGCCACATGGTCTGCACTTCTTCTACGATTACAAAGTCGCTTCCAAGTCTTCCAAAACCGAGGATTCCACGCTTGAAGATAGCTCTAGTTCTATTTGAGATTTATATTAAAAAGTGTATTGTGTTCTTGCGTTTTATTTTATACCTGACTATGAGATTATATACCTAAAAGAGATATTATTATAGAACGTTATGTAGGTATTATTGTCTTGTTTGATTTAAACGTGAATATGTGAACCTGACTATGCCAAAGGGAATTGTTTTTCGTGTAAGCGTGATGGAATTTTGACTGAGAGGTTCCATTGGATTCGTCTGATTTGAAGAGAGACTGGCTGTCACGGATTTCAATATTTTTATCAACTACTAGCGGTCCGCCCCAGCTTCGCCCGTGGTAAATGTTTACGTTTTCTCTTCATAAGAACAATCGTCGTACTTCGAGGAATATTATAAAAAAATAACTATCGAAATCGGCCCAGCCGTTCGCGCATGATGCCGTGACAAGGGTAATAAGGATTCATTATTATATAGGGTAATTCCGGGGTAGATGGCCATACTGGAGAGATGGCCAATCGAAATATTTCAGGGACTCGTTCACTAGATGTCACTATTTAGCGCTTAGCTAGCTGCGCGTCGTGTGTGAGGGCAAAGGTACGGCAAAATATAAAGCGGAAAACAAAGAAAAAGTAAGTAAATCTTTTGTTTTTTGATTCGAATAGCTTGAATATTTTTTAGATGTCAACTGTTTTTCACAACTGTGGTGTTAGTTTCTTAAAATAATGGTGATATTTGTATTTGTTGTAAAGTATACGAACAGTGCTACGTTATAACCTCAAAATTATTTGTTTCATGTCATTATTTGTTTTAGATATTGATGTGGCCATCTCTCGCGGAATATAAGGGCAGATGGCCAATTCTAGTCGGTATATGATGGCAATATTTACATACTATAAAAATTATGTTTTGTACAAATAATTGATTTATCTTTATATTTGTTTTAGATGCCTAATAAATACAAGAGAAAGGCAGTGGTGGCAGGTTGGAAGAATCGCTAAAGCAACTATTAATGCAGTAATGATAGCTTATCGGTGCGCATGGCAGGGCTCCAGTGTCAAATACCTATAAAAACATTAGAATGATGAATAAAAATAAAAAGAGTGTGTGTGCCGAGCACACGTGTCACAAGTGAAGCTTCTTTGGCAAGATTCAAAGATACCAAAATCGTCGCCTTAGTCTATGACGTGACGGTATTGTCATGACACGACTTTGAAATTTTACTCTCAACACGCTTAAAGAAGTATCACTTCAAAAATAATATCAAGAAAGGACCAATGGAACCTCATTTGGAGAAGAAAACGAGAAGAAATTTGTTACTTCAAAACAATGCAAGCTAAAAAGTAAAGGCGCTTTAGCTTACGAATTAGGCGAACAGTTAAATTAGAAGTAAATGCATAATTTCAACTGCTTGAATGCGTCCTTATCTAAGACAATGAGATGTTATCTTCTAACTGCGAATTTAATATGGATCAATCTAGACTACAGCTAAACAGTCGTCCGGGACACGTGCTTGTTGAAAAAGCTTCTAAAGCGGTCTCCACAGTGACTTCAACTGAAAAAGGGGAGACACCAACCGAGAAAACGCGGCGAAGAAGATAAAGAAGACTTAAAACTATGAAATGGGACTAAAAAGGAATCGTAAGCCTATAATTGAGTTATGGCCATCTTACCTCTAGTGCCATGGCCATCACGCCCGGACACCTCGGGGGAGATGGCCAATTGTGATTTTTAAAAAACTTAAAATAATAAAGTGATCTTATTGGAATTCATTACTTTTATGTTTAGAATATCATAGCTGAATCTTTCAAGTTTAATAAAAAATAAATACAATCACAAAAACACCAGTATTTCATTTTTGATAGAGCTTAGAAAAAACTATGGCCAACTACCCCGGACTTACCCTACAGAGATTAAATCTTAATATTATGACACCTTACTCATTCTACCATCATACATAACCAATAACCATATAAAATAATTAAACACTAGCTGTTCCCCGCGGTTTTACCCGCATTGCTCCGCTCTTGTTGGTTTTAGCGTGATGATAATACTATATAGCCTATAGGCTATAGCACAATAGCCTTCCTCGATAAATAGGCTATCTAACACCGAAGAGTTTACAAAATTAAGACCAGTAGTTCCTGAGATTAGCATGTTCAAACAAACACTCTTCAGCTTTATAATATTAAGTATAAATATAATATGTGTTCAATGTTTATAGTACTCAAAGGATTTTTTCACCTGAACAAAATCCAGGATGCGTAGCGAGTGGTGTCTTTGTAAAAATTGCACTAAAATGTCAATTAAACAGAGTGTTATGGAGGATCTCATTACACTCCCATCAGACGTACCTGGTATTAACGGAATGCAAAAGCACTTGTAACACTGATGCATTTTACCTGTACAATGCTGAAAGTACTATGGGTTCTGTAGGTATAGATAGACAATTTTTTATTAAGTGCGAAACAGTGTTTGTTAAAAATGTGGTGAATTGCTGTCATTTTAGAGGTACTGTAATGTTTTAGAGGCATTAATTCATACTATAAGAAACAAACAACCTCCTCCTTTTTTTAGTCGGTTAATAAGTAGTACTTAACTCAAATTAAAACTCTTTTTTTGTCAGTCACAAAATTAAAATGAAGAATGAATGAATGAATAATTCTTGATTGCACACAAAAATACAGGATTATAAATCCAAATTCCGTTCTGATTATTTATCATTAGGTACCTACAACGACAACAATTTCTTAAAGATCATTCTAAAAATCAAAACGTAGTCTACAATTAATAAAACACAAAAGGTACACAAAAAATGTACAGTTCACTTCACATACAAAACTATCATCTGTCTCACAATTATATTTCTGTGTAAACGTCCCAAAATTTCAATGGCAGGTACCCTAAAACTGTCTCAAACGAAAACCTCCTCTAATCCTTGCGCATAAAGCGCATAATCCCCCTTAACGATGTCTCCGAAAAACAAACAAAAAGCTCCTTTATCACCTTGTAATAAGGTTGTATAAAACGTTTTGGAGCCATCATTGTACTGTATGACAAATTACTAGCTCTCACACGATTAATGGATGTGTAGCAAAGATTTACCGCGGGGACGTCTGTGACGTCACAATTCAATGAACAAAGAAATATAAAGGCTTATAAAATTCTAGCCGTGTAATAATTTGTTGTGTAGGTTAGAAAATTATTTCCTTATTCTTTCGTACATTTCACGGTACAATTTCAATGTAAAACAGTCATAAGAGTAATTCTAAATGCTTTAACTCGTTATCGTTACTATTCATATTAAGTAGCTAAGTTGCAGTAAGCTTTAACTAACTTGAAAGAATTAATGACATTTACATGCAAAAATAAAGCATTAACCCAAATAAATAAATTTTAAAATGTCCCAATTTTCACAAAAAGTTTTGTCACACAATAAAATCCAAGGA
Source organism: Colias eurytheme (assembly GCF_061535395.1). Lineage (NCBI taxonomy): Eukaryota > Metazoa > Arthropoda > Insecta > Lepidoptera > Pieridae > Colias > Colias eurytheme. The sequence goes on along the minus strand of NC_142999.1, from coordinate 305,611 downwards.
ATTGAAACAGAATGGACACCCTACAGTTTCCAGTCGTTACAGACCCGCATAGTCTTTGAAGCGACTAATAATAATTGTATCGATGTAAAGCAGACATGTTTGTCTCGATGCCTTTGTTATGGTAACATTTCAGGTCTTTGTTAAAGGATACACTTTATTGTAACTTATATAGGGTTCTTTTGTTTAATATACACCTATTGAGGGTACAATAATGATCTAAGGGTACAATAGTAGAATATATTTTTTATATAATATTTTTATTTAACAGTCCTTCACATAGAGATATAGCTCATGGTATTCTAACACGACTGTACCAGATGTATGTTGTGATGGTTGCATGAAATTGACTATCACTTGTATAAGTGTTTATTAATAATAACGTCCACAACGGCTGCATTCATTTTAATGCTATTTACTAACTTATAAATTACATGAAAAAGATGTAGAGATTGCTCAGCTTCAAAAAAATGAAGATTTCTCTGATCTATCCCAACAAAAAGCAGGTCAAAGTCGCGGTTCTAGGTAGTAATATGTAAATCTATAGTCAATTACAATTCACGTGATGTGCCGTCAATGGAACCAATATAAGATAGGCGAAGGCTTTGACGCGAAATCAGCTGGAAAATTGAATCTTTTCCGCATACACGTAAAAGATCTTAAAACACGATATATTGTATGGATAGTGTAGCGTATACTAGTTGTTTCGTGTGGCTTTGCTCGTGTTTCTTTGCATTTATAAACTCTCATCTTTCAGCGGTTTTGTAATCAATAATTAAAGGTTTTGAGACTGTTTTAATTAAATAACACATTTCATATGTTACCTTTGGTGTTAATAATTAACTTCAATAGTATTGGAACATAGATGTTTGTTTTTTATTTAAAATTTTCTACAAATTTGTTATACTACTATCCTACTAAATTATAAAACTTATATTGATAAAAACGCGAAAATTTATAAGAATGTATGGATGTAAGTTTTTTACTCTTTCAAGCAAAAATAGCTATCCTGTGTTGTAAATTCCCAATTGGCGTGTAGCAATCATAATTAGATTTATTTCCTAAAAAGTATACACTGTGTAATAAATTTATTTTATTTATTTATTCTAATGTATTTGGCAATGCCCTAACAAACCTCCTAATTTGGGGTGTAATCAACACACCCCTGCGGTTACACCCCGCACAGCGCACCCCGCAGCCTCTGTCCACAGTCCACACCACAACCACATTAGGTTTCAAAGCTTTCAACATATCTTGTTAGTTAAGCATTCGTTATTTTTAAGGCAATAAAAATACCAAGATGACTATGTTCATGCAGCATGGAATAAAAGCTACGAAACGGTTTAATCTTGACACAAATTTCGAATTTTCCAGGAGGAATTATGTGTGATAGTTATTAATTTTAATATCACTAAAACAGCCATGCGTTATTCAGTGGGACTTAGAAAAACAGAAAGACAAATATGAATAGTCCTTCCATCAGCATTCAATAATTACGTATAGGTAATTAGCATTCTGATTTCGTCATATCCATTGTTCAAGTTCATTCTATGCCCGAACTTCGATTACAAAAAGTTGCGCAAATCACCAACTTACGGTCACTTCCATGTTTGCGGCATCTAGTCCACTAAATCTGTGACACGAGTCTCATCTGATTTTCAATACGCTTTCAATAAACATCCCTTGTCGAGACCGCAATACTCTATACGATTTATCTTGCGAATGCTAATCAAAACTCAACCTTATTCCTTGCCAAAACGTCTCATATTGGCTTGGTATAGATTGGTTCTTTTGCGAATTTTTGAAGAGCTATCCATGGCAGACATATTGTTTCAATTACTGTATCTTAAAATAGATTTATACAACTTACATGGATGTAATATGGTTCGCCTTGTACGAGATTTGATTCTTACCTGTAAAGAAAAACAGAAATTTATTAGAACTGGTTTTTAAATACATAAGTGTATTTCACATGTATTTTATACCTACATAATATGAAAAAAGACACATAAATAAATATTTTAGCAAGTTCTTAGCTCTATTTTTATAAGCGTTACTTCGAAACCAAACATTCTATTTCAATTTAATTTGAACCATATATTTTACAGTCAACATATTATTATGTTATTTTAAAACATTTAAAATTATTCATCCTTTCAGGACCTAAGTACTACGTAGCAGATTAAATCACATCTAGGAAATATTAAGCCACAGACACACGGACAAATAAATTTCAAATATTAAACTTTGTCAAAGGTTACCAAACATTTAATATAACAAAAGTTGAAATCAAACAATACAGTTACAGATGAAAAATGTTCAGCTCCCAGCCTCAACAAATATAATATGCTGGGCCCTGAATCAACATGTTTTAATAAAGCCGACCTTGCTTGTAAATATAACTTTGTACAACTTTATGTATAATATTATAGACATGTTTTAAAGTATTTATAAATTTAAACTCTACCGAAGGTAGAGTTAATATCGTAAGAGATTCAGATATGGGGTAGTTACCTTTGATTTTTTTGTCAAATATCTCAACTATTTGACAAAAAATAATATGAAATTAGCTAAGTAATATTATTATCTGTTTAAAAAGTTAGTAAAAATTTGTCGTATTGCTTTAGAAATATACTCAAATTGAAGTTACAAATTAACTTTCTGCCCGCGGTAATAACTCATTTTTAAATGTTTATTCCTCAGCAATTCTTTGATTACTCAGTAATAAATCTAGCCATTTCTTACAAAGATACCAAAGTTAATATTTATGAGCTTTTCCAAGAGATTTTTGTTAATGTTTTTAGGAATGATAGCTCCCTGGGCACGCATTGAGGTTTAAGTTAAGAGGGAGATTGATGCTCCCGGTGGAAACAAATTATTCTATATGTCAAATAGATATACTTGATATAAAATTATAAATTTTATTATTTCTATTTATCAGGGTGTACCAAAAAGTAGTGATGAACGGAAGCTGAGAGGTAGAGGACCTAGAGGGCTATCCGAATCACCCCCATGTATGTTATGCGATTTTTCGTATTTTCGGAGTTATTACGTTTTTTTCAATTTTTCACCTATCGCCGAGTACGATGATATTTTCACTCATGCTGACGTCAATGATTGCGGAAGATGCTTGATTTTTTTTTGTGTGCTAAGCTGAAAGATAGGCCAATTTAATATGGTAACATTTACTATCGTTAGATCTTTGAATGGAATAAAAAAAAGAATTAAATGGCAAGAAAGATAAAATAACCCAGTATGTTCACCACTTCAAGGGCCCGTAAAAAAATAAAATCACATAAAAAAAGTATTCCGTTTGACTTTTAAAAACTTGCTCTATCTATCAGATAGCTACCCTAAAAATTTCATTTAATTATTGAGAAGGCTTCAATCGAAAAATTTAAATCTAAATGTGGTAAGTGAAAAAATTGAATTAACATGATGATCATTAAAACCAATAAATAGGTGTTTAATTACCAGAAATTTTTAAAATAACCCCGCTGTTGCTCAATGCAAGTGCGACATCACCGTAAAAAGTTGTCTTTTAAATGTCTGAATACCCTTTTATCATTTTTAATGGTTTCTTCTGCTACTATGAATTTCCGGGTTATTTCGTCCAAATTGTGGCAGTCTCTCGTCTTTGTAGTATCCCCACGGAAAAAAATCAATAGGGTTTAGGTCGAGGGACCGTGGAGGCCAGGCTTTAAGGCAGGCGTCACCGGCGCATGCGCAGGCTGCAACGACCAATCCATCTTTCAGGGTATCTTTGCCCTTTAGCCTGGCCTGCACGGTCCCCGGACATAAACCCTATTGATTTTTTTCCGTGGGGATACTACAAAGACGAGAGACTGCCACAATTTGGACGAAATAACCCGGAAATTCATAGTAGCAGAAGAAACCATTAAAAATGATAAAAGGGTATTCAGACATTTAAAAGACAACTTTTTACGGTGATGTCGCACTTGCATTGAGCAACAGCGGGGTTATTTTAAAAATTTCTGGTAATTAAACACCTATTTATTGGTTTTAATGATCATCATGTTAATTCAATTTTTGCACTTACCACATTTAGATTTAAATTTTTCGATTGAAGCCTTCTCAATAATTAAATGAAATTTTCAGGGTAGCTATCTGATAGATAGAGCAAGTTTTTAAAAGTCAAACGGAAAACTTTTTTTATGTGATTTTATTTTTTTACGGGCCCTTGAAGTGGTGAACATACTGGGTAATTTTATCTTTCTTGCCATTTAATTCTTTTTTTTATTCCATTCAAAGATCTAACGTTAGTAAATGTTACCATACTGAATTGGCCTATCTTTCAGCTTAGCACACAAAAAAAAATCAACAATCTTCCGCAATCATTGACGTCAGCATGAGTGAAAATATCATCGTACTCGGCGATAGGTGAAAAATTGAAAAAAAACGTCATAACTCCGAAAATACGAAAAATCGCATAACATACATGGGGGTGATTCGGATAGCCCTCTAGGTCCTCTACCTCTCAGCTTCCGTTCATCACTACTTTTTGGTACACCCTGTATACCTACTTACTTATTACAATATCTCATGGGTTTAGTTGCATAGCGTACCCATGCTTAGTGTAGATTGCAAGTTTAAACTTTTATTAACACTATAAATTCAGATTAAATAAAAAAATAAACTTAATAAATACTTTCTTATATCATGTTCAATCATGTTTATAAATAAATATAAAATATAAATAATTATAATTAATAGAAAAAAAAATTCTCTCCCGTTGCTTTTAGCGACGTAGTACGCTATGAATATTATTTTAATTAAGTTTAAGCATTGGTTTTGTGTTGTCTTGTCTATCTTTAAAGCTCTTTGATTGGTTGTTACAAATAATTAGAATCTCTTCTAAGAAAAAAATAATGTGCTTTTTGCTTTTTAACAAGTAAATCACAACTACCATATTATTACCTATACTAATATTATAAAGCTGAAGAGTTTGTTTGTTTGAACGCGCTAATCTCGGGAACTACTAGTCCGATTTGAAAAATTCTTTCAGTGTTAGTTAGCCCATTTATCGAGGAAGGCTATAGGCTATATATCATCACGCTAAGACCAACAGGAGGGGAGCAATGCGGGTAACACCGCGGGTCAGAGCTAGTAACTAATAAGTCCATCCATCATCAAACGATTTGCATCAATAGCAATCTCATTACCCAGCTTCCAGTTTGCCAACATCTCCTCGAGAACAAGTGTGTGAAGTGTACGGTATCTCGTAGCCTTATTTCCGACCTTTGACCTGACTTTAATCCCCGTGTACTGTGGTCTAGGTGAAACTTTTTCTAGGTCTTTGAAATAGCCTTTTTTAACGCATTTTTATGGAGTGGGTAATTGTATGTAGAATGTATTTTATAGTATTCAATTGTATTAATCTAATATCTAATCTAATATATTATATTATATATGTATATAAAGGCGAAAGTTTGTATGGATGTTTACTCTTTCACGTAAAAACTACTGAATGAATTTGAATGAAACTTTACCACAATATAGCTTATACATCAGAATAACACATAGGATAGGTTTTATCCCGGAAATCCCACGGGAACGGGAACTATGCGGGTTTTCCTTTGAAAACGCGGGCGAAGCCGCGGGCGGAAATCTAGTTCATATTATTAGTAAGTTTGAAAGATTTTGAACGTCTGTCTTTTTTTCTGAAGGTTAAAATCAGCTTTCACGAACCCACATATTTTTCCGAAATTTTTATAATCTCTATAGCACTCGGATGCATGCCTGTATAGTATGGTCATCATCTTAAATTACGTATAATTACTTATCGTCAAATAAATTAAATGAAGAAAAACTACATTGTTTTGCCGAATCTTCTACGTAGAAACTGCTTGACAAACAGGTGGTATCTACCAAATTGCTATGCACGTACCCCTTATCATGAAAATAGACTATTCAAAAGCTAAAAAAAGCTTAGGTAAATATTCGACAAAGGATTTAAGCAAATAAATATAAACACGCTATCTCCGTTTGTATGCACCATACGGAAATCCTCATAAATATTAGACACGCTGCAACGTCCCCAGTTTTTGTGACTAAATAGATTGCGGGGGCATGGCCCACACATATAAACTATTGGACCCACATTCAAATCAGCTACGTATAAGATAATATATATATTTTAATTTAATATACAGGGTATCCCACTATTGGTATACTAAGCGTGAAGGGACTTGTAGTTTTGCATACACTGAACACGTAAAAAAACTTAACAAAATTACATCAAAAAATGTTTGTTAAATTTTTCCTGAAAATCCATGTTTTCATGTCTAGCTTCGCGCTGCCGGCATATACCGCTTCGCTAATGTGAGCATTTTGTCTATGAAAACATAATCTTAAACGATAGTACCTAAACATGATGGTAGCAAAGCTGGGCGGGTTGCTTGTTATGGGTGTACACATAGAGTTTTAAGAATTCATCTATTTGAAAAAAAATTACGTCTGGAATTTATAAGTATTTTTTACGTACTCAGCGTATGCAAAACTATAACTTCCTTTGAGCTTAGTATACCAACAGTGGGACACCCTGTATAGATAATATAATTTTGTCTTTATTTATTGGATAAATTCAAAAACAACTGTACCTAAAAAAAATCTGTGACACACTTTTTGTATCTAGCTAATAACTTCGATATATCATTATTATTTTTAGTCTACGAAATATTAACAAACTTATACCAATACACCATAGGGCAGAATTAGTAAAGGATGTATATTGTATAAAGACTATCACGCGTAGCACAAGCAAAATTAGAAAATAAATTCCAAAATAGAATTTAGAACCTACTATTAAAGCTTCAGCAGTATAACTACTGCACAAGCGGCTATCCTCCAGGCATTATAATATTAATAAAATGAATATTATTTCCCCTCCGGCTGCTGCTAACAATTTCGCAAGCAGTTGCGATAAGAAAATAATATTTTTTAGCTATTCTCCATCTTATGTAGTTATGTATGAAGAGTAGATTTTTGTTCTTATTTCGCAATATAATTAAAACTGCATGTTGTACAATATGCATGATTAATTAAAAAAAATAGAAGTAAAACAGGTTTTATAAATCATACTTGAAATACTAACTCTAATCTTTCAAAAGGACATGGCTACCTTCATTTTAGTAGGGAAAAAAATTAGAGGATGTTTTAATTTTCATAAAATAAAGGTTAATTTCGTGAAAATATAAGAATTATCAAGCGCATAGTAGTGCTAGTCCCTATAGTCTATTTAATCTGATTCCATAACGTTAAATTATAATAAACCATAATATAATAAAAGTATTGTAACTCTTACTAACAAAGAGTCAGAAACCTTCAGACGGACGTATACTGTATTCATATCTCATATCACATAAATAAAGATACAAGGCCCTTTCAAATGGACCTCTACGTAAAAGAAGCCATTTTTACGACGTACTTTTGGCGTACACGTAACAATTATTATGTACATAATTTTTCATTTGTCTCATTTCTTATGAAATATTTATTTTATTTATCGAAGTAAAACGTGAAAACTTGTGCTCTACAATGTGCATTTTGTCCGAAATCACTATCAAATAAAAAAACCGTGTGTGCTGAGCACACGTGTCAGAAGTGAAACTTCTTTGACAAAATTCAAAGATACCAAATCATCGCCTTACTGCGTAACATCACGGTATTGACCTTAAAATTTTACTCTCAACGCGCCTAGAGCAGTTTCACTTCAATAATATTATTAAGTTAATAGTAGAAGACAAACAAATATTTAATTAAAAAGTTAGAAAACCAGGTTTTCCTGCCACATTTACATATCGATAACTTAAAAAATGACGAAAAAACAAACAATTGTTTATTGTTAAACAAAAATTAAAACAATAAACTAAACAGAACTGAAACGAAACTGGGCCGTACATTTATAATGGTGAAATTTCCAACTTCGAACAATGCGAGGTTTTTCTCAAATTAAGTAAATTTTTAAAAGGATCTATTGTGTCCTTTTTTAGTCGAATAACGCGGGTTATATTCAACGACAGTAAAGTATTTGCATGGAGTTTTTTGTATGTATTCGGGGTCCTGGAAACGGAAGTAAACTTATGGGCTATTGATTGTTATGATGAATGAAGACAAATATATTACTCACGAATTAAATGAAATGGTACATTTTTAGATATGTCAAAAAATTCAATTGAATTAAATATCAAGTGATTTATCGTATGCAGAAATATCTATAGATATGTATATTTATGTTATGAATTATCTTCAACATTATAATTACAAAGTTTTAGTGAAAGCATTTACGTCTAAATAAGCGTCTTTAAATAATATTAAATTTAGTAAACATTTTGTTAAACAATACAACTTATGGACTAGATGGCGTTACGAGCTAGACTTCTAGAAATAGGACTGAATCAATATAATCAGAAATAGACCAAATTAAAGAATAGAAGGGTAGAAAGAAAAAAAAATAATGGATTCAATGAAGTAAATGTTTTGGTGGTATTAACCTCTATAATATAATATAAGCAATATAAATAGAATACATAACATAACAAAAACGTGTCAGTATTCCAATAGTAATACATGATAACATAATATTGTCACTGACTATAATAGTACATTTATAGCTTCATGAATGTGAAAACAGCATAGTTTTCGATAGGTATATTTAAAGATCAAACTAGGCGCCTAGCGTCAACCCGATATATTATCTGTGGCACAATATCCATAGTAAATTGTTCTAGAATAAACGAGATTGTAAAATATCTTTTACGGCGCCATAACACAAAATATTGGATTTATTCTCGCGCAGTATACTCCGCGATGCCACTATCGTAAATTAAATAAAAGGTGTAAATGGAATATCATACGATGGGAAATTTCTTTTGAAATAGCAATTTCGAGCGTCTATGGCATTAGGTGTGAATCTAATATTCGCGCTATTTTAAAGCGAAGAAAAAATAGTTAGGGATTCCATTTTCGTCATTGTATTTTAACTACCTATTTTAAAGTTAAATTTTCATTGGCTCGACGAATATTTGGTAAAAATCAACGTTTTTAGTATTTCAACAAATTACACCGCATCTTTCTGTTTATTTTAAGATGTTAATTTAACCTATCGCAAAGAACATAATAACATTGCTATTTTTTTACGATTAGTATTTACAGCAACTACTAATTATACCTTTATAACATCAAAAATGAATACAGAATTCAAATCAATACAGTCATTGTAAAAAATACATCAGTTTCCTAACACCACACGTAAAAACCTAAAAAGGGTACCAAAATACTCGTAAATCAACACGATTCGTTCACAAGCCTATACCAAAAATAATAGTATCTCTAGTAGTGAATTCTCGCTAAAACACCTTCAGGCTTTATTGGAAATTGGCCCCGTTATGACGAAGCTTATCCCTTCAACTAGTGAAATATTTTTTGGCACGCGATCTTGATAGAATTCATCCCGTGATAATTGGTGAATTTGTAGCACGATTTGGCAAGAATTTTATGAGATTAGTGTAGTAATACCACGTAATATTAAACTTAAATGGTTTTCAAAGTAACGCATGTGCGCTTATGAATAGATCTGTAAAGATTAGTATTTAGTAAAGTATTTAAACAAACACATAGAGCGACATCGTAGAACTTTTGTAATATTTGCGTGTGCATTCAGCTCTATATACCTTAAAATAATAGGTAGTTTAAAAAAACTAAAAAACACGCTTTTTATAGAAATCCGAACTAAAAAAATAGAAAATTTTATCAAATTAGTGTATTGTCATCGGTCCTCAATAAATCTACAAAGTTTGAACGAAATCTGGCCGTTTAAAGTGGGTCAAAATCGCGCCCAAAGAAGTCGGTTACAAACATACAAACATACAGGTGAAGCTAATATAAAGCGTGTAAAAATCACTGGAAACTGCTCACCGACTTTTGATAAACTTTAGCACAAAACATATTGTTACGTTTATAACTGAAGCTAGCTCGTAACTGTAAATGTAAACAAAAACGTTACTCCCATACTCCTTAATTGGTTCGTTCAAATGTTTTTACTTTACACAAGGCTGTCGAATTTCGTCGCTCCAGCTTTGTAGATATAATTTAATTTAGATCGCAACTGATAAGCCTGGAAATAGAAGCAAGGAAAACACACGTGAATGTAAAGCATTTTGAATAATATGTTTTTAAGGGCTTTAGGTTATGTGATACTAATTATTTTAACGTAGTAATTAGCAAACTTGGTTTTCTAAAACAATCTATAATTGATATGAGTGATACAGGGTACATTAATGGAAAAAGCTCAATTTGCTCTTGTTCCAAAATCAATTTACTATTTTTATGTATTGGTTTACTAAATAAATTAGAATATAATTTTTGTATTGGATGTTATGATGAAACTTGACATACAGAGACTAATGTAGAGCCGATAAAAGCGTCGTACAAATTATTAATTTACTCTATTCCAACTTAAACTTCGAAACTTTCGAGATTTCACTCAGTCGTACCTTTAAGGTAAGTATAATATTAGTTGCTTATTCTAATTCATTATTAACATTAAAACAAACGTAACCTAATCGCCAACATTAACGTGTTTTTTCACCAACCACACCATTCCACCGCTTTAAGCTAAAAGGCGGCCATTACGCAAACCATTCGCAAATCACCAATTCATTTCAGTAAATAAATCGCTCAGTTACACAGATGTATTCCTTTCAAATCGTCACGAACGGGGAATGGGGCATAGACTTGCCCCTGGGACTATTTCACTTTACACTTTGTATACGTCACTTTGAAAATACGGAATTTTCTATGTTTATATAGCTATGTATTTGGTATTGTGAAAAGTTACTCCCAGTGGTATGGGCCAGACGTGTTTGTGTAAATATGAATTGTATAATTATTTAGCTGTGATTCACTAGAACATTATTTATATCCATTTGCCATTAACTGTGTTTCCGAGGAACTACGACTTGAGTAATTTTAAGAAAAAAGCATACGTGTTTCTCAAAGGCCAAAAGCACACCGCTTCCTAATTCACGGTTAGCTCCACCTTTCTCCATATGACCGTTTTTATCCCATCCCATTCCACTCTATGGTTGGCAACACCCACAACGTATGTTGTGGACGTCTATGGGCGACGCACTCTGCCAACAACATCGGTCATTGCGTCTGCTCGTTTGCCTCCCAATTCTATATAAAAAAAAAAATATGTTTTATGATGGAAATAAAACGTGGCTAAATATATGACTTATATTTAGGACACGCTATATTTTGTTGGATAATAAATAAAACACATTTTAATACCGTTTTTAAGTCTTTCATTTCAAAATGGAAGTAATCCCTTAATTTCCTATTCTGACCCATATACCTATACATTATTTTTACCCAAAGCCATCCAGTCGTTCAGTCATAAAAATAAACTTAATCACACTCACAATCACAATAAGTGCAAAAATTTTCGCTAAAGATTTTCTTCAGAACTGAAATTCCACCTTGCGTTGAAAAAGTGCGTATATTGTTAAACGTATATTCAAAATACCTATATCGTTAACACACCCCATAACCGAGCTACCATTTACGCGTACCTTCGCGGAAGCAAATTTAACCAATCTACACATATTGCCGTCACACATTTTTGTAAGATCCCTGACACAATGTAGATTAATTCCTTTTTTATTCAAATTCGCCGTTTTTGATATAGCCATTATACGGTGAAACGTGCTATCTGTTACAATATAACGGTATATTATGGTGTTTTACATATCTATTTATACATGTTTCTGTCACATTTATATTGTGGTTCAAGTAAGGACTAAACGAGCGCACACCAAAAATCATCTGCATGATGACTGAAGGAAAACATCACGATCAATCATACTAAAATATCCCAGAGCTATAAACTTTGACGACTTGTAACATTACCCCTCCCTAGAAGGAGGAAGGCTTGATCTCTTCACTAAAATCAAACGTATGCTTGTATTCAACTAGACATCTTCTAAAAGATTTGAATGTCATATCACAAAGAAATTAATAAACATTCATTTGAAAAGTAAGTTTCTAAAAGGAAGAGTCTGCAAAAAATTGTCAGAAAAAAATAGCTCAACGGTGAAGACCTAAAAAAACCTTTTAGTTGTACAAAAACATAACCCTAGTTCTTGCAAGATTAAGATAAAGTCACTTAGACATTTTACCAGCAAAATACAAGTACTCAATGTATTTATTTATTCCATTTCAGTCCGCTATAAAAACTCAAAGCATCCCTAAAACATTTCTTACGAGACGCATCGTTTCGGAACACTTTGAAGGCTACTTATTAAAAATAACTGAGATGACGGGAGTCCCGGGTTCAGGAATGCTCAAAAATTAAATGTTAACAGACGGTACACAGACATTGGAATGAATGAATGAATTTTAAAAAGAACAATTACCATAGTTTAATGTTTCATTCGCAGAAATAGCTTTTCAAAAAAATGTTAACATTGCATGGTTTATAGCAAAATAGTGTGATGAATAAAAATATATTCAGTGCAAATTTGAACAAATTAATAATAAACACGCTAACGAAAACGCTATATACCATGAAAAAATAAGCAAATTAAATGAAATAGTCCATTCGATTTTGAGTAACCAGCCAACATCTTCTCCCAGTATTAATTAGTGGGTCAATAATGTTGAGATCCTATTAAATTATTCGCACAATTTTGAATGGCAACAAAATATTACAAAATAGGGAAACCTCACGCATTTTCACAAAAAATGCCTCCTCTCCTCGTCCCAAAATCTATATTTAGACCTTAAATACATTACACAATAATGTTCAAATTAGCATTTCCTGGAACTAACGTCAAAGCATGAGTTGGACAAAGCGTGGTAACGAGCCAAAACTTTACAAAGGTAACTAACATTGTAGTTCTAGTGACCCCATGCTACCTGCATGTATTTCCAGGTATTACGATTCAGTTCTTGTTTAACAGTGGAAACTATTGTTTTCAAGTGATGGTCATACAAGGATTAATTTCAAGCGTATACCAATGTTACATACAGGGAATAAACTCTAGTCTCTAAATTAATGCTTTCAGAGATTATATAAAACTACATGAAAGATTTTGAAAATTACTTCATTTCTAAAGTTACAGGCTCTATTTACCAGTATGAAATGGTCAGGGCTGGCACTAAAGGCTAGTAGAAACAAAAGTAATGTTGAAATATTGAACCTTTTCGTTTTATTTATTTGTAAACTTTAAATTGCAAAAAATATGTAAAAGTTTCAAGTTTTGAAATAACATAAAATTTTAATTGTAAAATGTAAAGAAGGCTCTTAAATTTAATTCTGATTCGGATTATTATAAATGCAAAAACAACCTTATTTACGACTGTTTTAAATCGAAATTCCTTACATAATTTAACTGAATACTTCTGGTACTTGACAGCGAGCGTGGTCAGTGTACCAAACGTTTTAACGTTTCTAGGGTCTTTAATTTCAATATACGTCACTTACGATACAAAATTGTTCACGAAATTTATAGTATTTCACTGTAAATATGTAATATATCTATACATCTATACAAATATTATAAAGAGGAAAGGTTTGATTTTTTGTTTGTTTGTTTGTTTGTATGAATTGAATAGGCTCCGAAACTACTTGGCAGATTTGAAAAATTCTTTCACTGTTGGAAAGCTACATCATTTCTGAGTGACATAGGCTAGGTTTTATCCCGGAAATCCCACGGGAACGGGAACTATGCGGGTTTTTTTTTGAAAACGCGGGCGAAGCCGCAGGCGGAAAGCTAGTTATAAAATAATAAAAGTAATTTCAATAGCAAAGGAAATTCACAAACTTTTAATCTAAAAATATACCTACAAGCATTCTCAATTCATCATTGCCAAAAGGAACAAATAACACACGAAAGCTTAAAACTGAATACAATAATATCATATTCGTACATAAAACTTCGATCATTACAGGACAGATTAGCTCAGCTAATTGCATCCTACTGGGTATAGTCACCCCCCTCCCACCTCCCCCACAGAGCAAATACCCCTTTGGTAAACTTTTAGCGACCCATTTGAGTGCAAATTATACAATCCCCGGTTACACGACTTTGAATTAAATACGTATTTACAATTGAGTATATTTTCATTTGGATTTTATGTTGGATTTGTTAACGTATCGTTTTATTATTTATCGCGGATTTATTTAAGATTATAACGATTTATTTTTAACAATAGCGTTCCGTCCCGGCTTCGCCTGTGGTGGTGGTGTTGTTTACGTTTTCTCTCCACAACAACCTTCCTCGTTCTCAATAAATATTATACGCTGACCAACACATTTAGCGATTCATTTTTATTATATTCAATGATGTCGTATATGAATGTTTCATATCCCTAACGTGTAACACCGCCTTTTCACCATATACGAACCCTTTGGAGGTTAAAAAATAAACTTTTAAAAAGCTTATAAAAGCTTGCAAGACACGACTTTGTATCTAAGATATACCACAACAGAGAAATGTGAAGCCAACATAACACGAGGTATTCAAACCCCCAAAAAGTTAGCATAGATAATATGAACTTAAAAGGAAATAAAAACACAGCCTTTCAGAGATTCTCATACGTTCTGTATAAGTTGTAATGAAAATTCGTTCTTTACTTTTTGGTTCATGGCTAGATCTCAGGAATAAACGAAATCTGTGTGCAGATTTTTTGGCGTTATACTTTTATAAGTCTTATATTTATTTAAATTATACTTCGAAGAAATTATTTTTTTTAATATAAAAAATTTCTTTAGCTATTTTTAATCTTTAATATCAATAAAAGTTTATAATATTATAGTTTATAATAATAAAAATTGAAAAAAAAAAAGTCTCTGGACTATAATCCAGAGGTGGCGCGAACACCCCGTGATGGCGGGTGCCTTTAAAAAAAAACTTTATTATCAATAAAAGTTTATAATATTATTGTCAATGCATGGTATTATACCTACTTACCTATAATTAATAACCAACCATATTGTAGGTACATTATTCTTATTTTATTAAACCAAATTTACCAAGTGAGAGTTACAATACAAGAAAATATTACATGATTATTTTCCGTATTTATAGAACTGGTCCTGTACCATAAACTATGTAATTATTATTATTTCCCCTATAGGCCTCTCCCTGCATATTGTGCGAATATTTTGGCATTCTTATTATGTTTACAATACGCAGAGGCCGAACCTTGTTTCATATAGCGTATTTTTCTTGTGCAAAATTTCATTTAGGTTCCTCTAGTACGCCTATACATTCTGCGTGACTGGTTACATAAAATAACATACATGTAAAATTGTTTATTATTTCTGTAGGATTAGAATTTATAAGATAAAGCCGCTTGGGATTAAAATAATATACCCTTTGCCAGGGTAGGTATAGGATATAGCTATCTACTGGAGAAAAAAATTGAATTTTAAAAAGGGTTAAATACTTTTTTGGGTACCTAATATATAATAATAATATGTATATACATATGTTAGTTTGCAAGTGCTTTTATTTGAATTAATATTTGATAAAAACTTACGAATTGACAAACTTTTCAACGCATACAAAGCTATTTTCATTCACGAATTCATCTCGAAAATTCACAAGAAAACGGCAGGTGAAATTAATAACATTAACAACCAAAGTATTAACAACTCGGAAGGAACGCGATCCCTGCATCATAACAAAACCGAGCGCCTACAACTTTTAATTAAAATTCATTAAGCGTTATTGCATTTGAAAATCACAAAGGCGCCACAAAATACGAAACAATGAGAGAGTCAAGGCGCATATATACCTTCATTAAAATTCCCCTCACAGGGCTGCGGCTTGCATTCCCCAAAATTAAACCTACTTAACGGACATAAATAATACAATTTTGACATACCTCAGCCGGGGATAAATTTGCTCAGGTGAAACGCGTTTTTTCAAATTCAAATTCGTATTTATTCAGTCAATTAAACTGCTTTTACAATAAATTTCGATCAGGTAAAACGAACGATATTGCATTTGTGTATATTAGGATATTAATCTATACATATAATAAATCTGTAGAAGGGTCAATTCTGTACATTGAAAATATTGAAAAAATAAATAGCAGGGGGTGTTACTGGATCGATACCAAACCCAAATATGTGATCAAAAAAATTTTTGTCTGTCTGTCTGTCTGTCTGTCTGTCTGTCTGTCTGTATGTGAAGACATCACGTGAAAACTAACGGTTCGATTTCGATGAAACTTGGTATAATTATACCTTATTATCCTGGGCGTAAAATAGGATACTTTTTATCCTGGAAAAATACGTAGAAAAAAAATAATCTTAATTTTTCAGTTTTATCCATAGACGTTGTTCTGTAGAACCGCGAACACACGTTGGGTATTATTATAGGCCTAGCCGTATTTGGGTCCAATAGATATTTATAAGATGTTATTATCAGAGTTACTCAAAATGGAGAAATAAACCATCCACGCGAAGACCCACATCCGCGCGGACGGAGTCGCGGGCGGAAGCTAGTATTTAATATAATAGATACGTGAATTAACCACCAACAATTATCGCCTTATTTGATATTTCGTAGTTTAATAAATATTAAATATACTATATATTGTGCTATAAGCTAAAATGGAAAAGTTATGTGATTTAAAAGCTTAAAAGAATTCATACAGGAATCAAAACAACATTCGCTATTTCAGCATCGTTATTTGCTACATCACAAAAAAGTCTCTAAGAAAAATAAGAACGTGTGTGCCGAGTACAGGTGTAAGAAGTAAAACTTCTTTGCCAAGATTCAAAGATACCAAAACCGTCGCCTTATTCCATGGCGTGACAGTTTTGCCATGACGCGATCTTGAAATTTTACTCTCAACGCGCCTAAAGACGTTTCACTTCAAAAGTAATTCGTAGATTTAACACCATACATAATATTATACGTACTGTAACCATACACATTTAGTATTGTATGTATGTCTACAACCCTACATCTTGTCGACCGTACAAAGGAACATTCTCGCACATTAATGGGGCATCTAAACAAATATACCACAATTACTCGTCTTTTGAGCCTTTCCATTTGTTGCCATGAAAGCGTACAATACAATGATATGTTATTTTCGCTTATTTTCATTATAAAGGTATTTGACCGTATTCGTATTTATTTAAGGAAATATATATTTTTTATACAATATGAATATATTTTTTTCGGATTAAAGAGAATTCTAACACATTTATGCGATGGTGTGGTTGTTAGTTGATTTATCTTTCAAGTTATAACAAAAAAATAGATTAAGGGCCGATTTTTCAATCCCGAGATAAACAGTCTAATACCTACCCCTCGAATAGATTTATTCAATTATTTATCTAACTCATAACGGCTCGCCTATTTTTCAATCGTGATTTATTTGATGAATAACTATCTGACCAAATATTTCCATATTGGCAGCTCTGCTCTCGGAGTGGCGAAACATACATATTAAATTAGTCAGGTTAGAGCGGGATAGAGTCAACTCTTGCAATTTGTCAACAACCGTCATTATGACTCACGTCAGGAGTGCATTTTAAGTTTTGCCTTGTATTGCTCTTGTCTTCTATGATTGTTGATTGTTGTTTTGATTCGAGTAAAGAGTTTGGTTAAATTTGTGTTTCAATTTATAAATTTTACGATAGAAACGACATACTTAAAGGCAGCGTTCGCAAATTTTCAATGGCATGGTCATCAGTACTATCAAAAACATCAATTTCAATATGATTTTAATTGATAATAATTATATAGAAAGAGGTTTAATTGTTAATAATTCTACGCTCTATGTTATGACATACGAAAATATCCCAAATTTGACGCGTCAGTTGTCAACTCAAACGCCTAACCGTCGAATAGCGCGCTATCTGGCCGTTGGAGCGGCAAATAGATTTATTCCTCAAATAACGTAGTTATTCGATAGATAAGGCCTATTCGTCTATTGAAAAATTGAATATTTTGTTAACTGAAGAATAAAGTCTATCTAGCTGTTTATCTGGGCATTGAAAAATCGGCCCTAAAGTGAATTGTTTACCAAACTATATAAAAACCAAACTATCTCTACTAAATAAAAGGAGAAAAAAGATAAATTTTACTGTAGCCACGCAAAACTAGGACGAGAAGCCGTAAAAACCACATCTAAATTCGCTTACTTATTCCTGAGATTAATTAGGTCATACCAACTGAATTCAGGTTTAATTTATAAGCTCCTATATAGTGGCGAATTATATTTTAGTTAATTGGAATATGAAACAAAGTGCATGGGAATAAGATTGAAAATCGCATCTATCGATCCGTAGTGTGAATAACTTCGTTCGAGTATTCGGTCGACAAGTTGAGGTTTAAGCGCTTTTCCATCCATTGCATTTTGAACTTTGACACCGAGTGTTAGAGTTTGAATCGATTTGAATGTCCAAGCTCAAAGTGCTGACAAGTTTTGTGTGAATGTTTACAAACGTGTTTTCTGGAAACTTCGAGAAGTTTGGAAAATATACATGGCTGTTGTGGAGGCGATTGAATGTGTTATTTCGGAATTGGTTTTCTATTTTTCTAACGTTCTGTACAGACATTAAAATAAGAAGTAATAGTGAGGCTGGATTTGATCCTATATATTTCATTTTATCGCAGTGAAACTGAAAAATCCTAATAATTCACGCTTTAGTGAACGAATCCGACTTTAAAATGTTGAGGATTCATAAACCAGTCAATATTTATTCAAAAGGCAATTATTTTTTCTTTAAACTCACTCTAAAAACAACATCACTATACTTTAAAACACTATAATATAATAGTAAAACAATTGAATGGCAGAACATTAATTGCTATGGATGCGTTAAAAATGAAAATGATTCTGACAGCAGTTTTAAACATGAAAGGTTAAATACCGGATAGATTTAACACAAACACAAAATAGTGTTTACTATTTACACGATTAAACAGGAAATATCTTTCATAACATAAAACTTCTCTTTGAAAATGATATGATACAAAGCGTAGTCATAACAAATGCATAAAAACATAAAATTATTTTAAGATACGTTTTCCTTCGTAATCTGTTCATATAAAATTATCTTGTTTCAGGAATATCATCGTTGAACACGAAAATATACCATTAAATTTTATGGTTTTAAAATTTAAACCTAAATGCATAATAAACTGCTTGTAAAACAAACAATACAATATTTCATTATCATTAATTACCTGTTACCTACTTGAAAGCGTCATAATATTCAAACATTATTTCTGTTTAAAATATTAATTTTATTACATACTTTTTTACAACATCAGCAGCGTGTTAAAATAATAAATATAAGAAAAGCTCTCCAAAACGCCGTACAAAATTTAAACTCACATAAGGAAAACTTTTCGACTTGGCCACAAAACCTCTGAAACTAACATGTCAATCAGATATGGGATTACTGTTCCAATTCTATTCGTGTTAAAGAACACTACTCCCCCTCCCCCTTTCTACCTCCAAATCTTGACACCCTTATCAGACAGCTCGTCACGGAACGATTTATATAATTTGAAAGAATTGTAACACCTTTTAGTTTAGGAATTGCTGAATTTTTCTGTGCGATATTTTTACCGTGTTTTCTCTACGTGTTTTGTCAGTCATGCATTTTAAACGCAACGTAAAGCGACTCTTATAATACCAGCTATCTACATATGAAAATTGCGTCCTATTCGGTCCAGCCACTTCGTAGTCGAAGAATAAAAGTGAGACGGGCCCTAACCCGTAATATTTCAAACTCAAACTCAAACATTCATTTATTCAATTAGACTACTATTTAGTAGCACTTTCGAATCGTCATTACATAGTATTTTTAACATTTACCACCGATTCGGAAAGCAGTATCTATGGAGAAGAATCGGCAAGAAACTCCATAGTTGCTCTTTTAAAATAATGTCAATAAATTTACATAATATGTAACTTATATCTAACTACATAATATGCCAAAGAACTGTCCTGTGGTTTTTACGCGACAACCCTCCATGGGTCTTTATCGTCCATATATTCCTGAATACTGTAGTACGCTCTCTGAACTAGTACATTTTTTATGTAAGTTTTAAATTTAGAACTACTAAACTCTTTAATATTGTGAGGAATTCTATTGTATAAGCGTATACCTTGACCCATAAATGAATTTTTAACTTTAGCTAATCGGAAAAATGGCATTTCAATTCTATTCCTGTTCCTTGTGCCATAATCGTGTCTATCTCCTACTCTTGTGTGTGTATTAAAACGTTTGTCCGTATATAGGATGTATTCTCCTATTTAGCAGTTATTCTACAGATTATAAAAGACAATTGAATTTTCATAAACAAAAATTACCATGCTTGTGATTTCTTTGGGGGTTTTTTATGAAGTTTTTTAATTTTAAATTTCAAAACTTACGTCCCAAAAGGATTGTGAAATTCAATCAAAAAGTAACAATAAAAAGAGCAATATAAAAGTTAAAATGAAACAATAAAAATAAGTTAAAACGTTAACATGTTGTTATATTTACTTCAAGTTAAAACTTGTAGTAAAAATTTAACTTTACACATTACTTATTTCCATTAATATTATAAGAAAGTATTAAAAATAGCTGGCTCTTAGTCTACATCGAATGGGATCAAGGGGAAAGTCAAATTTTCACTCGAGCGACTCATTTCAAAGATTTTTACAATAAAATTGGCTGGCCCCAATTATTTCCGGCAAAATTGAAATTTGGTGAATTCGAGCGAATAAATTACTTTTTAGTTTCTTAATATTGACATGAAATTTTTACTAATGCGTCTCGTATTGAGAAGCTTTTTCGTTGTTTTAGCAAGCTTTTTCGAGCTTTGCATGAATGATAACAATATGTCTTCTTATTAAAAAAAACATTAGAGGATCTTAAAAGCTTTGTGCTACGAGATGGTTACGACAGATATATATTGCTTATTTCTATCTATTTATCAAACCAGAATTACCAAAGGTTGGTAGCTACTATCGGATATTCATAATTCTGGTCCATTTTCATTAGAACAAGTTTGAAAAATTTCGAATATATGTACTTGTAGCTCTAAATAGCATAAAAGCTTCAGGTATATACTTTAACAACAATTTTCACTTATTTATTTTTACCTACATCTTATACTTGCCATCCTAAATCTCACATTAAGCAACTGTCGAAGCACTCAACATGACTTCACTCCCTTCGCATAAAGACGTTGATGTAAACACGCTGACTCAGCGATACGGACCCTTCGTAAAAAATATTTACCCGAAAAAACCTTTCATTATCGACCCTTTGGCTGTACTGGTGAAGCCGTGACAAATTCATTGATGGGGTCACTAGTTGAGAAGTTCGACAAACAGGAAAAAATTGAGTTTTGGCAAAGTTTTTTGTTATTATATTATATAAATATAAAACTGGAGTGGTATTTGTTTGGTTGAACGCGCTTATCTCAGGAACTCGTGGTTCGAATTCGAATTGATTATATTTTGTGTTCATTTAGATGAGGAGCGAAGATAAGCTTTAAGCTCTAGGTACACGGCGACTAATAGTAGCGGAGCAGCAAAGAAGATTTTTGCAAAAGCGGGAATAAATAATCCACAACATAACTGTTTCGACAACAGTTTAACATGAAGGCAAAATATAAAAAATTGTATCTTTCGTACAAGATGTAAAAACAGCACCATTCATTTTTATTGCGAAAAAAGGGTCGTATCTATTGCTCGCTAGTGTATAATATTATATACTAAAACTAGTAACCTTACACGATTATCCAAAGCTCTTAAAATTTATGAAACCTCATAAAATACCTTTATTGCCAATATTATGGAAGATGAGCAGAGCCTACGCAACAAGTGATTGATAATAAAGATAATGTAAATCAGGTATGGATATAAAAAAATTGATGTGATTTTATAGTTTTTTACCTTGGAATATTATACTTGTTACGTATTTTTATTACACTGTAGGTATAGCGACAACATATATTTTGTATTTATGTAATATTGTCACGTACAATAACACACGTTTTACTTATATGTTAAGAATTAAGATTGTAACAGCCCATAGTGCATAGTATATAAGCAATGTTGTATGTAAGATAAGTCATTATAGAGTCAATATACAAATAGTATATAGTCGTCATGTAGACATTATAACACCTTGTCTCGTTGTTTCATTGCCACAACCAAAACCCTGGCTAATACTATATTAAAGGTGAAACCTTGACAAGGTCCTGCTATACCAAATATTATGTTTATTTTTAATAAGACTTTTTAATGGTAGGACGTAGGAATATGAATTTATAAAACTTTTAATTAACTTCTTAGCCTTACATTATATTGAAGGCTAAAAATGTAATTTGTCATGTACCCTGAGACACTTTATTATTTTTTGACTCAACATTGAGCTTTCCGACGAACTTTGAAACTTCTTATGAATTATCTTTGTAATTTTTTGTCATTAAAGTTTGCAATGTTTTAATAGTTATTCTGTAAGATGGAGACAAAGACAGCATATCAAAGATCAAAAATAAAAGAGCTGATGTCAATGGAACAATTACATGATTATATTATCAACAGTATTGCCAGTAATAAATTCAATAGAGCTGCAAAAACATTTTTTAATATAATTAGACTGTATATTTATTTATGTAATACATCAAAATTACTAGCTTAAATAGAATACGGTTTCACGGAAATATATTTTCTATAGGACTATTTACCTAGCACGCGGAAAAACTCGCGAGCAAAAAATAATAAACATAAAATAAATTCTAAAGCGTTTTAAATAAAACTGTCAATTTATATCCCACAATAAAACACAAAATTAACAACAAAAAGCTATCAACAGACCACAAAAGGGGATGGCATGCGAAACTCCATTACGGTCACCGAAATCATGCTTTTAAAAATTCAAAATGCGTTTTGTTTTAACTACGAACTAGCTTTGCATTTCAGTTTGAACTAGAGCTTTTACTCGCGACTGTGGCATTTTGAAAAATAGGAAAAGTATAGAGAAAACAATTAAAAAGTTGAAGTTTGGGCTACCTAATAGTTCGTCTTCTCATCCGTATTTTAGACTGTCCTTCAAATATCGGGACTCAGTGTTTTTTTTTTCGCTTTTCAATGCATTTTTGAACGTATTTTTCATACTACAAAACGCAGGTGGTAGTAGGTACATAGTATAAGAAGATCTAATTTCAACCACCTTCGCGCTAATGTAACCAAGAAATAAAAGGCATTGTCAACTTTAATACTCTTATACTACTATACTATATATATACTATTTAATATAGAATCGATTATCTTTTGAAATAAATTATGTTTTCGCACATAATACGTAATGTTCATTGTCCCTCCCTACAAAGGACTAAACAAGTCACTAACGGCACTCCATTAGGGCCGCACACGGAAATACGTTTTTAAAAATTCATAACACGTGTCTACCACGAGGGGATAGGGTTGTCAAATGCGCAAAATATTTCGTATAATTTTATCATTTTCGGCCAGAGTGGGTTAGTTTTTATATACTATCCAATGCTAGAGGATTGAAAATGTTTAACTTGTATTTTATGAGTGTCTAAATGTTGTAAGCTCTGTTACATAATATGAGCAACAGCTAATTATTTCTCTACATTATTTTGTTTGTTACATGAATATTAATTATGCATTTGTATGTCACACAGCAAATATTATTTTACAAATTATTAGATACATTATAATATTCAGTGCTGATAAACGATTTATTATTTAGTATATTATAGAATATTCTTTTGATAATAGTAATTACTCATTAAATACAATAAAAGTAAATTAAAACATTTTCTCAATAAATATTCTGTCAAATGCACCGATAAATAAATAATTAAGTGAATAAATAATCCCGATTAAAAAATAAAATAAAAAACAAATGAAAAGACATCACGTATCTCTAAAAATAATTAATTCCCAGCTAGATGTGTAATGGCTAAAATAACACGCATTTTGCACAAAGCGTCTGCAATTAATTGAAATTTCTACTCGCTACATGCAATTAATCAGCCCGTCTGTTTCTAGATCAAATAGCTATTTGGAATAAGCTGCAAATTAACTTCAATATACCACTATAAAATTAAATTTCTAACTCTACCACGTAGTATTTTTTTATGTTCTTATCACAGATTCAATAAAGATTTCTAGCCTAGATTTAACCTGTTTCGTTTTATAAAAACTAACTCATATATTAATACTAGCTGGGCATTGGTCTTAGTGTGATTCCTCGATAATTGGGATATCTAACACCGAAATAATTTTTCAAATCGGATCAGTAGTTCCTGAGATTAGCGTGTTCAAACAAACAAACTCTTCAGTTTTTTATAAAGCTAACTAATTTTTATAAAATCTATAAGTACTAATAATATTATTAGTATTATAGATACCTTCTTATTAGAAATACAATTTCATTCAAATGTGTTGTTGTTTGAATTAAAAATACATACCAAATGTAAGTATAATATAACGTCAGTATATGTTTCTTAGACTTGTTATGTACGCTCTTGTCTTGATGGCTAATGAGTCACACTCGCACGTTAGTTACACATAAATATAGCCTCTACCTGCGGCTCCACTTGTTCCTACAAACAAAATACCAACCGCAAGTAAATAAAAGGTATTATGTTGTTTTATGAAGCCATGGTAAAAGTGAAACTTTTTTTCACATTTATCAAAATTTAATTAAACAATTTCAAAATAATGTTCGATTAAGGGTATATCAATCGATTTTATCACTACACCGCGCCGATCTCATTACACTACACATAGATGAAAAGGATTGAGACGATGTGAACTTAAAAAAATGTATTTTTCCCAAAAATTCACAGACACAGTGATATAAAAGTCCTACATTTTTGAAGTCGGTGATAAAAGAAATACAGTCTGTTCTATCCTGAATCTTCAGAAATTTTTACAGCGAGATTAAATTCCCACTCTCCAGATAATTGGCTAGCGGATACTTGCGACTCGTTCTAATGAAAGTTCCACTTTAGTATGGGACGTTTTGTCGTATTTCATTGACTACTTTAATAAGAAAAGAGTCTTTAAAAAAATAAGTGCATTGAAAGGGAATACCGCTGGTCAAAAAAGTTATGATTTATGCAAAATGATTGATTTAATAAATTAATGTAGAGTTGTTATTCAAAAACGACAGCCTTTTTAAATTCTTACCGATAACACCACAAGCTTGAAACTTAGAAGAGTTTTATGTTAATTACCTGTAAAAAGGAAAATTATTACATTAATCTATAAGTAAAGATAGAGTTAAAATATTTAATTTATAAATTTTGCATCAATAGGATAATAATTACACGGATAAATGGTTACAATACTACCTCCACATGAAACAGTCAATTTATTTATTTATTTATAGCCTTTATTGCCAATACAGGTTACATTTTTACTTATTAACTAAAATTAAATTGCTTTGTGTGTGTTGGCGTGTCCTTGTGACACAAAGGCCTCTTCCAACTTCTTCCACTCGCCACGTTCTTTCGCCTTCCGTAGCCAGAGCGGCCCTGCCACTCTCCTTATCTCATCCGACCACCTTTTTCTTTGTCTTCCTCTTTTTCTTTTAGCATCCACCCTGGGAGTCCATTCGGTTATCACCCTTGTCCATCGGTTTCCCTTTTCTCTGAGCATATGCCCTACCCACCTCCATTTAAGAATCCTTGTCTTTTTCACAACATCTTCTAGTTTTGTTATATTTCTTATATCTAAAGCTCTTTTTCTATGTTTTTTTGTATAACCTAGTATACTCCTCTCCATAGCTCGTTGGCATGTTACCAATTTTGTGTCATGCTTTTTTGTTTTAGCCCAAGTTTGGCAACCATAAGTTAGTATTGGCAAAATGCAGGTGTTAAATAGTTTTCTTTTAATTGTGATGTTGTACTGTGTATTTTTAAATATTTCTTTCAGCGACCAGAATCTTTTCCAAGAATGGGCAACGCGTCTCTCAACTTCATGTTCCATCTGGTCACTGAAAGCTATTAGTTGGCCTAAATAGATATAGGAATTGACATATTCAATTAACTTATCTTCTATTGTAATTGGGGTTCGCACTCTATTTGCTATAATTTTGGTTTTTCCATAGTTGATCGATAGTCCCACTTTTTTGCTTTCTTGTGCCAGTTGAAGAAGCATGGTTTGAAGGTTTTCAGGGTTATCAGATATGAGTATGATATCATCAGCAAATCTGAGATGATTTAAATTTGTTCCGTTAATGTTTATGCCGAAGTTATCCCAGTCTAATTTTCTAAAGATTCCCTCTAATACTGAGGAGAAAAGTTTTGGTGAGAGTGGGTCTCCCTGTCTCACGCCTCGCTTTATAGGGAATACTTCACCTTCGGTTTCCAGTTTTACTCTGCCTGTGCTGTTTTTGTATATATTCTGTATGATCCTTATATATTTATTGTTTATTCCTTGATTCTTCAAAGCTTCCCATATAGATTGGTGTTCCAGTGAATCAAATGCCTTGTTGTAGTCCACAAATGCCATGTATAGTCGATAGTTGTATTCATGACTTTTCTCGATCAACTGTTTCACCACATGAATATGATCCGCTGTAGAGTATCCTGCTCTAAACCCTGCTTGTTCCCTCGGTTGTTCTTCGTCGAGCTTTTTGGTAATACGGCTAAGCAGTATCTTCGAGAACACTTTATATACGTTCGACATCAGGCTAATTGGGCGATAGTTACCTATTTCAGATCTGTCTCCTTTTTTGTGAATGAGAGTAATGGTAGTTGATGTCCACTGTATGGGGATGTATTCAGTGTTCAGGATGTTATTGAAAAGCTTAGTTAGTCTTTTTGATGTTTCCGGTAGTGTAGCTTTCATCATTTCGTTAGTGATGTTGTCTAATCCTGGTGCTTTATCATTCTTCTGGGATTTTACTGCATGTTGAACTTCGCTTTCAAGAATTTGTGGGATGTCTTCTGTACAGTCTTCGAGGCTTAAGTTGCTATTTAGTTGAATGTCTTCGGTAGAGTATAGAGTCCGATAATAGTCTGTAGCAATCTTGAGGACTGGTTGTCTCCTTGTGATTTGTTTGTTAAATTTGTTTTTCATTTTTGGGATCCAAATCTTTTCCTCTTTTAGTTCTCGTAATGCCTTGTTTATGCCTCCTGCTTTCGATATGTGGTGTTTTATACGTTCAAATCTTCTATCAGCTTTGTCTTGTTTAATTTTACGGTTAATTTCTTTGCTCAAGTTATTTATTTCTTTTAATGTGGCTTTGTTTCTTCTATTTCTAAGTAGTAGTTTCCTTTTCTGAATAAGATCAATCGTCTGCGAGGTAAGTGGGTTTTTGTTTATTTTTTCCTTAATTTTTATTTTATTTAGTTTATAAATCTCATTTATTTCTGAGTTGTAAAGTTCCTGCATCATATTATCTAATTCTTTGAATTGTATATTCTTTGGAAGTGCGTATGTTACTGCTGGGTTGTTTTTCTGATATTTTCGTTGTTTCCTAGGTTGTTTGTTGAATAAACTTGCTCTGACCATGCGGTGGTTGCTGTTAAAGTTAAAGTTATTTATAACGTTGACGTTTTTGAATGATTTAGGTTGATTGGTTATTATAAAGTCTATTTCATTTCGATAGGTTCCGTCTGGTGATATCCAGGTCCATTTTTTGGTTGACTTCTTCATAAAAATACTATTCATAATAGTTAGGTTGTTTTCGAGAGCTAAGGTTACAAGTCTTTTACCGTTTTCACTTCTCTTTCCTGTGCTATATTTTCCAACAACATACTCTTCGCCTTGATTCTGTTTTCCTATTTTGCCATTAAAATCCCCCATTACAATAGTATTTTTATGAGCCATCTGTAATGTAGCTGAAAGTTGACTATAGAATTCATCTTTAGCTGTTTCTTCTGCTGCTTCTGTTGGTGCGTATATCTGTATTATAGTCCAGTTATTTTTGTATCCCTCAATGTGTATATTAAGTATGGCGATTCTTTCGGATATGCCTTTGAACTCTAGGATTTGTTTTTTAAGATGCTTTCTTACCATGAATCCTACTCCATGTAACCCCTTTGTTTCACCTATGTAGTACAGAATATATTTATCATGTTCTTCGATTTGGTTTCCTAATCGTCTTACTTCGCTCAGACCTAAAATATCCCATTTAATATCTTCTAAAGCTAGTTCAAGTTCTGTAAGTTTTTCTGGTGTCCTTAATGAAAGTGTATTAAAAGTGGCTATATAAATATTTTTTGGTTTTTCTTTATTTTTATTTTTAGTGTTCTTCGTTGGAAGGTAGTGGTCGTCTTCCCCCACGGTGACCAACCGGCTTGGGGTGTGTTCTTTAGTAGTTGTTTTGCATACAGTTGTGTGATACTTGGTTTGATTCCAGGTGCCGGTGGTCGTTACAAGTTTTTTGGGATTTCTGAGAGTGAAGCTGACCTAGGTCGTTCAATAAAGTTAAGGATAGTTGGTTTAATTATGTTTTCCTTTGCAGCTCCTTTAGAGTTTGTAGCCGTTGTATAAGCTGTGACTTTAGTGTTTAATTTTTTCTGAATGGATTTAGGAGAGCCCGAGGCTTCCCTTTTCCTCTTGTCTCTTGCTTGGTCTAATGGTTTCTTCACTATTAATTTATCATATTTTATAAAGGCTATGTTTCCCTTCTTTCTTTCTTCCTCCACCTGTGGTTGTAGTAACTTCCGTTTTTCCAGCGTTTCTTTCGAGAAATCTTCCTTTACATATATGCCTTGCGGAAGTCTAGCTTTATTTTTCAAGATTAGATGTTTTTTCCATGTTGACGTTACTGTCACCACAATGGGGCGATTTTTGTTATTAATTCTCTTCCCAATTCTATAAATGTTACTTATCTCCTGACTGTCTAGATGCGTTCCTGAATCGATAATAGTTTCTTTAATGTAGTCCACAAGTTCTGCTTCCGATTTGCCAAATTCGTCAATTCCAAAAAATACTAAGTTACATTTCCTTTTATCCTTTTCAATTGCATTTAATTTTAACTCCAACTTCGATATTTTAGATTTAAGTTCAATATTTTCTTCGGTTATTGTTTTGATTCTCTCATCTATAGCAAACATTATGTTTTGCGTTACTGATTCGGTTATGAGCGTGACTTGTTGGTTTAATTTCTCGTCTAATCTTGACCAGAGCAACTCCATACTTTTTTCCATTATTTTTGTTTTATTTTTTGTTGTGGTAAATACCGAGTACCTTGTGTGGAAATTATAATCTGTTACTGGCAACACGGAGTTGAATGTCTGCTGTCACTTTGGATGACACCTGACAATTGACACTTGACAGGTTTGACGGTATCCGTTAGGTTGGTAGCACCTTTATGTTTGAAGTGATAATTAGTTTTTAGGTTATGATATTCGATCGTAAAATTGAGATTTATTGATGAAATAGATGTAAATTATGCACTGTTCACTTTCTGCAATTATAGTTTGATCACTAATTCGGACGAACTTGTGGTGAAGCAACTCTATCTTTCGCAGTGTACAATATTATTAATTAATATTAACGGAGCAGATTTCGCGTACGTGTTTACAATTCGATCACCGGAACCGGAATCAGTCAATTAACTCCCGTTAAATACCATTCAACTAAACAGTGTTTAAAAGTTAAACCCGGTTAAATCAGGCGGTTAGCGCGTAACCGGAGTTAATCCTGGCCAGCTGTGCGTGCGGTTGGCCCGTTATCCGGGGAAATTACATTTTTCCCTGCCAAACAATGTTGTTTATTATCAGCGAGAGATTTATTAAATATTTCGCCTACTTTAGATTATATTTTTCAATATTTTACTATTTTTATAAGTCTTGATGCGTTTTTAAGTTGAATTCTGAATTAAATATTTTTGTAGAGTTAGTTAGTAGTAAGACTAAACCCGATACTATGATACAGTTGGAAACATAGTAATAATATTTCTCTACTTTAATATAATTACATAATATATTATTATAGTAGAGAAAATCAAATAGTTTATATTATTGAGTTGATATCCAGTTAAGTTAACAAAACTTCCAATTTACATAACTAAAGTCAACAAACTACAAATTTCACTAGAACATTAATTAATATAAGAGACATCGAAAATAAACCAAATTGATACTGTGAAAGTACATTTAGATCCCGCAACGGAGCTCGATCGATTGTGGGCTAAAATTAAGCGCCTGCAGAGAAATTAATGCAAACACTCTCTGACGGGTTTACAATGCAGTTCGGACGGAAGGCGCTTCGTTATTGAAATATGGAATATAAAGATAATAGCAGAAAATATACGGAAATTTGAAACATTTTCTACTGGAATAGTAGAAGCAATAGTCTTAAAATAACTGCAAATAATTGCAGTTATTTTAAGACTATTGCTCTCGAGCTTTCATTTATTGTACACGAGAATGGAAGTGTTTTGTAAATATTATTGATATATTTAAGTTCATGCAATAAGTTGAAGACAATTGATTTTTATGCATTCGATATTATTGTTTTATTATTGTTTCATTACCCATAATATAAGTTACCCATAATTTGATTTAAATAACTTTTAAGAATCTACTTCTGATGAATTTTGAAACTTGTAAAGAATTTGAGAAGTTATTTTTAACTGAATAGTATATCGCATACACATATTATAATGGAAACAGAATTATAATATCAATGTAATATAAACAACATGTCAACACACATAAAAAAGGGTAGTAGTTAACAAAGGCTTAAACCCTTGAGTTAAACATTGGTTAAAGTGATGATAATCGAATGGGGCCATAATGATGCCTCGAAGGGTCCCAGTTAATTATCAGACCTCGTAGGGATGGACATTCGGGTGTAGGCAAGAAAATGAATAAATAATTTTCATTCCACTGTGATAACATGATGTCACACACTGTACTTTTTGTGCCCCGCGGTTAGTTAGGTTGCTAGTTATATTTTAACTAGCTGTGCCCCACGGTTTTACGCGCACTGCTCCGCTCCTGTTGGTCTTAGCCATATGGTATATAGCCTATTATAGCCTTCCTCGATAAATGGGTTATCAAACACCGAAAGAACTTTTCAAATCGGACCAGTAGTTTCTCAGATTAGCGCATTCTTAAACAAACAAACTCTTAGTACTTTGATTATAAATACCTACTTGTTACTTCGTGTAAGAGATGAACAAATGTATAGAACAAAGTCGGGTTTGTATCAAAGTCAATCATTATTAATTTAAACAGTGTAGGAAGGTAATGTTTAAAAAAAATTGTATTAACCAAATTATACACCGCAAAAATATAAATACATCATCTTTTAAATTTAACGAATTTCTCATCAAAAATCAATTCTTAAGTATCTACATCATGACCTTTCACAAACATTTTCAATAATTAATAACAATAAGACCACGGCGATTAAATTAGTTGAAAAGATTAAAAATCTCGTCGAGATTTGAACCTTAAGAGCAGTGACCTTAATATGGAACAAGCTAAATGAGCGGTTAATTACCCCCCCTCCCTCTTCTCTCTGCGCCCCCACCCCTCCCCACTTTACTGGGAAAAAATTAAGCTTTCATATAATGAATGATGAAACCGGGAAATCTTGCAACAATTTTGTAATTTTTCTCTCGTCGCAAAGCTGAAGTTAATACGTGGAATTGAAAATTATTATGAAATTTGATTGCCGAAGTATTTTAACGTTTTTCTGAATTATAATCGATTTTTCTTCTGAAGAACGGTTTTATTTTTGCTAAAATTCCTGTGAAATTAACATAGACATTTAATTTATTTCATAATTTAATAAATAAACTTGGTACTCAGTGGATTTTGGATAGACTTGTCAGTTTGAAGAAAATATTGATACTTTATTAATTCCTTTAGTAATTAATAGCATCGTTGAAATAGTGATTTAAATAAAAAGTCTCAATCTGTATGACTAGTACGTGCAGTTCACGAACTATCTTTTAAAAATAAATCATTCGAAAATCTATCACCAAACTGATAACAAAAACGCTTCCAATATTTAACTTCAAATTTCCTATAACAAACTTGAAAATCACTAAGTAGACAAGCGCAGGAAAAAGTCGAGGAAAAGTCGCGGAAAAGTCGCCCGTTCACAATCTCCCATTGGTTTGTCGCCAAAATAGTTGCTCACTAACTTTTAACTATCGGAATTTCAATTTTAATATCACCCCATTTGCAATTAACGACCGTATTACAACAACATAAGATAGCTTTTAGCAAATTGCTTAACTCGTTTGAATTGTTTGAACAAATACATTTGTTTCACTAGTTGGAACTTCTTACAAAGGTCATTTCAACTTTAAAAGATATTTTCGCTTGTTTGAAGTTGCTCTTGTATATTTTACTCTCATTTTTCGTGGAAATTTTATTCGTTCAAAATAAATGTGCCTCATTTGTTTTGAACTCACTCCTTTTTATAAATCTACGTTTAAGACATATTATAATCTAAATAATATTATAATAATTCAAAACTGAAGAATTGGACGACTTATCTATCCGTTGCAAATGTGTATGTGTATGGCATACATTTTAGAATTCATTAACCTTTACCACATTGCCAATTAAAAAATAAAACACATTTATATCAATAAAAATGCCCATACAAGCAACCCTAAAATTACACAAAATATGCCACAATAAACAAATTCTTTTCAAATTCGGACAAAAGATCCGAATTTAGGGTTCCGCATCACTCACTGACACGTCCATTGTGGACCCTGACAATTATTTATTCGTAGGTCCAAAACGGGTTCCGGAGATATATCGACCATCATTAGGCAAATTGAGCTTTTCTACATATGATAATCTAAACAACTATAATGTAATATACAATTGTTGTAATAGTTTTCTTGTATTTTTTACAAATAGGTTCATTGTTGTGTTTATACTTTTTAGTTAAATTTAACCCTCAGATTAAAATATAAATTAATTTGAATTTGAATTTGATACAAAATACTTTAATTTTATAGTAAGAAGATAGTATCAATTAAATAGATTATATCAATTAAATAGTATCAATTAAATTAAATAAAATTTTCTTATATTTTTTGCATGTATTATAATAACACCTACTTTATTCATTTGAAATATTTATTTAAAAAAGATATCACATCTTTACTCGGGTCTCTACAACGCATGTAAAGCAACCACACACAACGCTTATAAACTCTACTCTATCCCGTTATAATAGAGCCTAGATCTTTAATTATTCACAAAGTTTATAAAGAAAAAGTTCATAATATCGTGTTCAAGAAAAGTGTCAAAGTATAGCAGCAATACATCTTGCGATAAAGTGAAGCGCAGGTGAGATATAAGTTTAGAAACCTCTCCCGAGCAATATTGTAACAGAAAATGTAACCTTTAATATAAGTTTAATGCGTAATATAATTTATTATTAAGATGAACAATTTTCTCGCTTTATGGTTGGAAAAAGTTCTTGAGAGTTGAATGAAAAATATAATTTAACTTGTTTAAAATCACCTAGGAAATAGAGATGTCCGAAAAAGTTATCAAAATTATTTTATTTAAGCATAAATGTAAAAAGAATCCAAAAGTTTGTATCTATAAAAGTACAGAGGTTTGTTACGTTTTCATACTTCTACATGGACTTGAAAAAATACTTAAATTCATTTATAATAAATGAGTTATTTCTTAGCCAAGCAATTCACGGGCTTGCCATTAAACAAAATATCATTATGTACATAAAATACAAGAGTTTAAATCAAAAACTTGTTCGAAGAAGAAACTGTCCGATCCAGAGGAAAGTTCGAGAAACTACACTGAATTTGAAATGAAAAAGTTAATCCTTCGATTGGTACAAACTGGCTCTCAGGAGTTGAAAAATAAACTTAGCAAGTTTCTACTTACAGCACTTGACTTTATTGATCTTGAAGCACTATTTTATTAATGGTTAGGTCATAGTTTTGGTTACACTATTTGTGAATGCCTCAAGTCTAAGTAGAGCATTTTTTCTACAGAAATGGTTTAATTTAGGCACTGTTTTAACTTATTTGGTAGTGGGAAATTTGGTGTATTATAATTGATAAGTATAGGCTCTATAATATTATTATGTCGTACCTGCAAGTTTAAAAAATAAATTAAATGTTGTTTAGATAACTTTACCTTATTTGTCTTAGTATAACTCTATCAGTAATATATTTACGTTTCTTCATTTACTAAAAAATAATATCCTGTAACAAAGTTTTAAGAACTACAATCAACATCCCTTCGTAGTGGCGAACAACTTGATTACTATCAAACTTTTTGTCATAAAACCAACAATTGTACCATAAATAAAACTCAATACCATAAATCAATAGATATTATATCAAATAAAAACCCCAGGATGACGCGTAGAAACAACACATCTCGCATAATTAAGGCTGCGTGAATTTTCCACACAATTTGGGGTCAGCTAATGACGCGACAGAACTGCCGAGTCATCGCTCAAGTGCTAATTGATTCGTAAGTATTTTTGTTTAAGTATTCGAGAAGCTTCTGATTAGTATGATAAGAGTTAACCATTAACCAATGATAGGACTATTTGTAAATTAGCTGGAACCTAACCAAGCCTACGTATAAGTTAAACTATAATCTATCTCTGTAACAAATTTCATGCAGATCTGATCAGCTGGATTAACGTAAAAGAGTAACAAACAGACATCCACAAAATCTTCACATTTATAACACTAGAAGGTGAGGTAGAATGTCCTGACAGATGCTTACATTTTAATACACATGTATGTTATGTTTTGTTCATTTCGTTTTAAGGTAAACAAGCATTTTATATAGTTACTAGCGGTCCGCCCCGGCTTCGCCCGTGGTACCTACATGTATAAACTATCCTATCTCTCAAGTTGGATCGAACTGCACATGGTGTGCGAATTTTATTATAATCGGTTAAGTGGTTTAGGAGTCAATTGAGGACAAACATTGTGACACGAGATTTATATACTATATTAAGAAGATAAGAGACGTTGCAATGAGAAGTCGATCTTACTAAAAATACTTGAATATTGATTCTTTTGGTCAATTTTATATCATTAACTGAGATGAAGAAGAAAGAAACAAAAGTGATTACTTTAAACACTGATTACTAAGATTTATAAGGTTGAGCTTCGGATTGATTAATTGTTTTAAGCTCAAACATTTATTTATTCATTTAGGCTTGCCAAAGTACTTTTGGATCATCATTATATTGATTGATTATGTTCATTCGATTGTGAAACATAAAAAAAGGTGAAATATAATCATAAATCATTATTTTAAGAGATGTTTTTGTTCTTTTTTCTATGATATGTAGTTAATAGTAAAATTAATTAAAGTTATTACATTAACTCATTATTTTTCACTTTACATTTGATATTTATCCCATGTATGTATCTAAAATATCCTTTCGTTCCATTACAAGCGCTAACAACAAAAAAGTATCACTTTTCCATCCGCGCGCAATACGGAATCTATCAAAGATGACAATTACGTGAAAATGTAATGAAATCAACCCTCCACTGCGGGTGAAAGTTCGCTGAACATTGCTCAAGTGTTCACTTAACCTGGGACGACCGCGACTTCGCAAAATTTAATAAATACACTAATTGGTACAGTGCCTGCCACTTTAGTTGGCACATCGAGCCTTGCTGCATCGGTAACGATAGCATGATGTTGTAACGAGTGCGTGTTGCATGTATGAGAGATATATATTTTTTTCTAATAGCTCTTTTTTACGTGTAAGATATGATTTATATTAAATTGAACAGCCCAGTTAATAAAATTATTTATTTAAAAATATGGGTAGATTTATAAAGAACCAGTCACTGTATCACTGTATTAAACGTTTAATATTATTAAACGTGCGTCCCAATAATTTTGCAACGCACTGTATATAACAAGAAATCATATTTTCCATACAACATTTTCCAACAAACTATACAAATAAGCCTCGCAAAAAATTGTACAACAAATTAAAACATTTAATAAAATCACGGCTGGATATAAAAAGCCACAATCTAGGAATAAAATGTTATATTTTTTATATTAAAAACATGAAATCTCGTGACGCTCAACCTAATTATGAAGGGAAAAATGAAACCTTTAAAATTACAGCGCTATCGTCCATGTTGGATATTAAGAAAACGTTTAAATTATTATTACGGTTTATTTTTAGTGCTCGTTTTGTATAATATGATACTTTAACGTTTTTTTTTAACTAGTTTTGTAAATAACATTTTGTTATCTTTAATTTTAATAAAATGTAAAAACTGCACCGATTATTATGCTCCGTTTGGATTTCCCACTTGAACTATATTATATAATGTTTCATTGTGGTACTTGTAGGATGAAGGTACGTAGATTAAGAAGTAATTTCAGTCTTGTCATTACTCCAACTTATTTAATAAAATAAAAATTTTCCTTCTTTTTCTTAATGCACTGGGAAAATAACATATTTTGTGATTGCATATATCATGCATATACAGGCGTAATAATACATACTTAAATATTCTCGAACATAACTCGATCTTCCTTCACGTTCGAGTTACCGTAGTATCACCTCCATCGCTTATTCATTCAGACGAAGCGGTGTTTTCATTAAATTTGGATTTTTACCTAGTTTACTGACACGCCGGTAATTGAACCCGGGACCAATTTGCATACCTCCACAATGGGTATAAAGAGTAGAGTGTTTCGAAATTAGATACTAATGAGTTTTGAATATGCCGCATTTTTATAAAGTAATGCTGTTTTTGAAATATATATTATAGGTAATAGAAAAAAAATATTTTATATCAGTATCTGTATTGTGATTGTAACTTATAACGGTTTTGAAATTGCTGAGCACATTTTGATGTATGATGCTATAGAGATAGTCGAGTTGAACACTAGAACAAGAAATCTTTTATAACGTAAAGAGTGAAACTTCAATCAGACGCTAGAAAGTGTGTTAATATTTAACTCTATTTACTAAATTGTAATAAAAAATATGAAATTTTAGATAAACATGGTACACGTACAAACACTCTATCTATCTGTTAGTGTCATAAAAATATTTATGTTATATGCGCATAAAAGCATTTTAGGTATTTGTCCCACATACAAAATTTCAGAAGTTACGAGAGGCATTTCCTACAATCCTACATCCCTACCTTACAAACTATATCAAACAGCACTCACGTTGCCCCCTTCACATTTGATACGCCAAAATATAATGACTCCTGAAGTCGTACCGCAGTATCAAATGCACGGTGGCTAACGCGAAACGGCTCCTAAATCAACATACACGCCATCTCCTTATCTCAGCCGATCTGACCTGACCCTTCTGCGTTTCAAAGGACTGTGTACTTTGTTGACAAGATATATGGGTCAATATTGCATAATGGTATTCTATCTCGGAATATGATCAGCTTTGACAATGGAAAAAACGACGCAGCTTCATAACCTTTATTGTGTTCAAGGCTCCTTTTGTAAATTCTTTTGTACTTATTTAATAAGTGATTTTGTGACCCTGAGTGAGTGGGGGATGAAATTTCTGTTTAGTGATCGATTTTACTCGTTTTAATATGCTTTTATGTACAATATTCTTTCTTTCTTTCTTCTAAGTAAAAGTTTGTAAGCCTTCACTTGTATTGCCTCTAGTATAAACGATTGATCGTAGATATATATATCTTATTTTGCACACGATAGTCTAAATTAACACATTAGCTTTTCCAGTAAAAATCCGAGCTACAGCTAACACAATTATGTTTAAAAAGAAACTAAAAATTATTTCAACAAATATTTTCTCAAAAAAAAATTATTAAATTCCAGAACCAAGAAGTGTAGTACCGCCCCCACAACCGCCCCGAAGGAACTATGATATTAATTTTCCCGCCATTTGATACAATTTTTACTGAACGAAGTGAATTGTCGCCGGAGGAATTCGACGATATTTGTCCATGAAAATAAGAAGTTATTTCAAAACTCTCTGTTGTATTTAATATGTCAAAGTTACAGAAAAGGTTGACTTGTTGTTGAGGTTTTTATTGTTAAACATATAAGAGATGAACCAAAATGTTAAATAGTTCTGAATATGCGTTTTGTTTGTTCAAAATCTGGTCGTATAAAAGAAATACTTTATAGAATCTTGATCGTAATATAATAAATACTAAATAAATTATAATATTTATGCAATGATGTCATTGAGTTACCATGTACTACGTACTAGAGAGGGCATCTCTACTAAACTATTTCTAACACGAGTTTGAGTCAATCGTCTCAAGCCATTTTTTTTTGTTACATTGATTGGTTTTAATCGATAATCTTATTCATATTTTTTTAATAAGATAAACAATATTTATTTGTTACATTGATTGGTTTTAATTTATAAGTAATAAAAGGTATCTACAAAGTGTCTACTCACTAGCCGGCCGGCGCCGCCGCGCTTGTTACACAGATATTGTTCGTGGTGTCCTCTCTAATGAATGATGTTTGATTTATTAACCCCTTCTTATTTCACAACACCTCGAACATGAACTTTTTCATTACATTATTGCCAAGACGAACATTAAAAGCCAAATAACAAGAATAAAACCTAGTAAATCCCAAAGCAAACTCCACAAAACGCTATGAAAATAAATATCGCACGGTTCCTTCGATATTTTTCCAGAATTCTGGCTATTTTTCTTAAATCGTCGTCCACTCGCGAGCCCATACATTTCATGTGTTATTGAACGCTTCTGCCGACAAATGGCGGTGAAGCTATAGAAAATATTATTTACTAGGTCTTACACACGACTTTGGGTGTATTTTCTTGTTAATAAATTAATACTATACATTCTTCATTTCAAAGTGTTTAATTGTAAGATACATGTAGTCATCATTTTTGACCAAGTTTCAGCATTATAAACAAACTTATATACAAAGAATAGCTGTGTACAATAGGTCATAAAACGCAAGCGAAGCCACTGACTTCAGCTAGTAATAAATACTTACGATGACTCTTTCCGCAATGCTCGAGTTAACTCGTCTAAGGATGTTCTAGCTGTAACCTTCTTTTGTTTTTAATGAAATACTACGGCGTATTTTGCGCTGTTAGAATTGCGTTTGAAATAATTAATAAAAACATTGTCATGAATTATGAGGAAGGAGAGAATTATTTATGAGTTTCTTCCTCTTAAAAACATACATATTATGGGTTAAAATAAAACATAATTTCGTGTATTGTTAAATCGATGATAGATGTTTTAGCTCGCAGCAATTACCGACTTAAAGATAAACGTTGCATAAGAACTTTATCCTAATTAAGGTTATCAAATTTATGTCTGTTGAAATTGATATTTTTGGTTTTATGGCATTCAAATGCTTTATAAATATAAATTTAATAAATTTAACTTTATAAATTTATGTCTTATAAAGAAACATGTAATATTTATTATTTATTGTTGTATCTTATAAAGGAGCATATTGATTATTACTTAAATAGAAATAACGCCCAAACTCGCTTATCAATATTGCGTTTGAATAATCAAGGTTCAATTCGCCATTTTATTCGGAAATCAAATTACGACGCCAAATGGAGGGAAATCTGCCCTTAATTATATCCCTAACTTCATGAAAGGCGCCATAATTACACTCGCTTTTATTTATTTATTGTATTTATTTCTCAATTAATTCAATATCAAATTTGATAGACTAAGCCCTAAGGGCTGTAATACATCTGTTAAACAATGTACCTAAATGTGCCAAATGAAGTATAATGTATTCAGCCTTTATACATTAATGCTTTTTACATATTTAGTCAGATAAGTATCTACAAAAATAAGTATATGGGAGATTATCTGGAAAAGTCTGATCCCTTTTTGATAATTCTATCACTCCATTATCCCCACGCGAAAGTCTTTATAGTCTTACAAAAAAAAAATATTTTTATCTTTGATTTTTACCAAAGTATTGAAAATCTCTTGGTTTAAAACTATTTTAAATTTTAATCAGGTAATGTTTTAGTTAAAGTTTATTGCCTCTTGATTTTCTTTTTTATACAATATCCTAGAATCACGAAAGATACTCTACGAAGGTAACCACGAAATTTGTCTCTTGATAGAGCTATTTTTCTAAGCAATATTCAATTATTACGAAAAAATACTCTCCATCAACTATATCTATCCTAAAAGCTCTATAAAAAACCAGAGCATACATCATAGATGAAACCTAGAGTATTTAACGATCCCCGCTCGGCTCTAAGTCGCACGCCTCCTCGATCCATCACTTTATATAATTGAATAAAATCCCTCTTTAAAATTTTAATATTTCATAGAATAAATTACCCAGACTTTATTAAGTCATATTTTACACACGGTGTCCTTTATGTTGATTCTTAAATGAATGACCTTATAACGGATTTAAAGCGGGATTTATTCATTTTAATATTTTTATATTGATTTCGTATATGGTCATAGATAAACTATATATACCTCGTAAGTACCTATATAAATCATATAAAAGTAAACAGAAGAAATATTAGTTAATGATATTACCTACGCACATAAATATTTTTCTTATATAATGTTATTTGAAGTTACACTTATTTTACATAAATCATAAGAATATGCATAATCATATTTGCAGCTTCATAAAAATAAAATAAATCTCTAAATACGTATAATATTGGGCTATCAAGCAATTGTAAATATATTGTTTATTAAGAGTCCGATTAAAATAATGCAAATAACGAGTCCACATAGAACAAAAGATTTCCTTTTACATAATACACGGTGATTTAAAAAATACCGCTAAACACGAAGAATACTAATTTGAGCTTTCGAGTAAATAAAACTAAGATTCGTTAAAAAACATCGTTTACAGTGCACGGAAGCGACACGACATTTTCATTTGCTTTATTAAGATAATATTCACATTTTTATTCAAATAAACTCAACCCAAATTGTATCTGAATGAATATATACAAATAAGAATTATATTAGAACACAGTAGTTTCTCTTAACAAACTTTCTCATGTGATATTTACCAAAACTATGTGACATCATAACACTCATATGAAAAACTTTCCATACATATTCGTTTTGTTTTCATTAAATGGTTTAATAGCATTTTTATGATTGTAACGATTGATTAGGATCTATATGATCCAGCTAACGATATAGGTCATGTACGCAACGATAAAATATCGTACGTTCTAAATGACAGCTCATAATTACGGCGGACATTTCTGAACACACCCTAACAACCTCCATTTAGATTCATTGCAGTCTTTTAAGGTATCGCAAACCGACTCTTAATTTCTGTTAATATTTTTACCTTTTGTATACAAGCCCACTTTCACAATAGTATATATAATAACAGTGAACATTTGGGTTTACTACAACTTGGAAACAGTTTTGTTGCTTTCAATTGAATGTAAAATTTGTGTAATGTTACATGTTTTGCATAATATTGTGTTATCTAAGATCTAGTAAATTATATAAATAGTTCGTTTGTTCGTTCGTTTCAGCCGTGGGACGTCCACTGCTGGAAAAAGGCCTCCCTCAGGGTTTTCCACCACGACCGGTCACCGGCGGCCTGCATCCAGCGGCTCCCTGGTTCGAGTGGCAGGGAGCCGCTGGATATAAATAGTACTGATAAAATAATAGCAACAAGAAAAAGTCGTAACTTAGAAAATATACTTTGCGTAGCTCGTAGGCAGAGCTACGTATCGCGTAGCAGCCGCGCTACGAAGCTACGTTATGTTGTAGACATTGGATATAACCAGTGACGTACTATGATGATATTATTTTTTTCTTTTGATTTTTTATTTATTTTTCCCAAGGAGGTTAATATTTCAAAATGAGATATATTTTTTGTGAATGTTATATCAGACTCACAATAAATATTATATTAAAC
Source organism: Colias eurytheme (assembly GCF_061535395.1). Taxonomy (NCBI): domain Eukaryota; kingdom Metazoa; phylum Arthropoda; class Insecta; order Lepidoptera; family Pieridae; genus Colias; species Colias eurytheme. The sequence continues at coordinate 263,726 of NC_142999.1, read as the reverse complement.
GAATGTTATGAACTGTATTTTTAATCCTTTGATTACAATACATTTTATTTACTAAAATCAAAAAATACCTACAGCTAATTATAAATTTAATTTACATAATATTGTAGATAAAATAACATATTTTTAACAATAGAAGCCTTTTAGCATCCTACACAAAAGATTAATATAAATAAATATAATCACTGGAGAATTTAACAAAATATCACGTTTCTCACGATCCGTGATATTTCATATTGAAACAAAGGGGAGTCTTCAGAAACGGGTCAATGGGTCCCTGAACCTCTGCGGTCGAAACACTTGTAAGGGTGTGCCCTGTGTGCCTGTAGCGGTAGGGCCTGTGAGGCTATTGTGGGGAAAGATTTCCCATTTTTTATTTAAAATTTGAACTTTAAATATTGGAAAAAAGTACATGCGATAGGTTTTAAATTTCAAAGTATAAAAAATGTGTATAATGTTAGATGGTAATGTGTTTGTTAAACTCGTTTTTTGAACAAATTTATATCCCCACATGTAAACTTGACTTGTACTCCAAAACTAATCCAAATGAATAAGTAGTTATTTTCAAATGAATTATATTTTTTAATTACGTTATTCGTTATTCTTAATAAAATAATATTCGCATAAACCGCTCCCGCTATCGCCCAGCCATGGCTGCACCCGTGTATACTCTAAGTGCTTCGTGAAATCATATTTTTAATGGCAGTTTCATTTCTGACTTTAATTTTTTTGAAATTTTTTAAAATTTACACTGAAGAAAGTATTTCTTTATGCGTTATGTGGAATAATGAGAGTTCCGTTTTGTGATGTTTTATTATAAAACGTAATAAATGCATTTTTCATTCATGCTAAAAGTTTTAAAAATATTCAACCATTTATATTGTACATAATTCTCATTTTATCCAGTCGTTGAAAGCTGCTATAAATCAGGAACCATTATTGATATAACGATAAAAAATTAAGTTTTTTAAATTCTCCTGAATGAAATCTTGGGGAGGGGAAACTTATAATAATCTATACCATTTCACATATTGTTCACAATAAAACTAGCTACATCACCTATGCTGTCAAGAAGGAAAAGATAATCTAAAACGTCATGTGTGTTATCTTTGATCTTTTCATTTCAGCTCCACAATCTACTCGAAAAGCAGTAATTATAAACTTGCATCACCAGCACGTGCATAACTTATAAGCAATAAAACCAGAAGTTTATACATAAAAATCCACGCGAGACGCACGAAGCTAACACTTTGAAACTTCGCAGAATTCCCATATTTACACATAAATTAACTTACATTATCATAATTAGAATTTTAAAAGTTATAAACTGTGTAATGCAAATTAACTGGAACGGTCCAGGTGCGAAAACTTATCTGTTACCGCGGAATACATAATTAATTGGCTTATTCAATTGTATAGTAACCTCTCGTTGATTTTATAATTAGTTCGTATATCAAAAATAAATAGTACAGATAGGCTTTAACTTCTGATAAGCGTCGATTATCATAAAGATTTTTAATGAAATTTTCTTTGCATATTCTGTATATTCAGCACTTGTTTAATTGATAACTAAGCAGTAAAATTTGATAAATATAGAATTACAGAGATAGTTAATAGGTACATGCATTATAGATACCTACAAAAAAGGATTAGAAGAAAATGTTTCCGAAAAAACAGGGAGTAAAGTATAAAATGCATTAAAATTTAGCAGTATAATTTATTTTTATATCATTATTCAAATAGTCCAAAGTTTGAGTCAGGAATATAACGCTAAAAGTCTCGACACAGCTTTTCAGTCTATAAATTTTCACTTTGTCCACAGAGGTATCAAAATTCAACTAACGCAGAGATTATCCTTGTACAGAAAATTATAATAAGATGCTATGAATATTAAGTTTGTGAATTTTAATAATAATGTTGTATGACAGTAAGACATTTTGTAACTTCTAATAAAATTAATTGTGTATTTCAGTTTTTTTATTTTTATTTCAAGCCAATATTTAGAAATCGCAATGAAAAAACATTAAACTAAATATGAAAAACACCATAATAATCTACATTAACTAAACAAAACCAATCTGTTTATTCGTCAAGACCTTTTGATGTTAAGTCTATTGCTTGCGCAAAGCATTGTTTCTTCTTATTTCTAGAGCGACTTATAAATAAAAGATTGCAAGTTTCCAGTATCTTTTACTATTAAATTATTATTTGTTTATTATTATTTCATAAAATCTTTCGAATTAAAACTGCAAATGCTTTCTTTACTGGATTTTGAAGAAAATTAAACTCTACAAATCAACCAATATGATTAATAACACTTTTATTAAAATATTATAAACAAACACAATTTTTTTACTACCCAACCCCTTTCCCACACAAACAATCATATTCTAAACAAGCTATACGCAGTCAGTCAGACTGCAATAAAGGTACGATAAAAATTTAAACAATACAAATAACTGCAGAGCAAACAATTTAGATGAAACATTTTTAGTTATAAATCTGTGTCCGACTTGTGTTGGATTTATTTCGCAGTTCGTTCGATCAGCGGTGCCCAGTTTATTTACATATGTAGTTTGTAGCACGCAGTTATGCGAAATTCACGCAAAATATCACGGAAAATGCTCGACAATTTTTTATGTTTTTTTTTTAGTGATAGTAAGATATATGGAGCAATGTTCACCTGTGAAGTGATGACTTTATGTTAATGTGCATGTGCATTTGAAAATGGTTTTTACTATTTTGATGAAACTTAAAAAAAGATATATAAACTCTACATAGAGTAATTGGTTAAATATATTAATACGAGTATCTATTTTTTTTTGCAAAACATAAAAAGACCAATGAAAATAATGTATTTATTTATGATAAACAATTAATATTGAACTTTTGTGTCTAACAACTTACGTAATATAAATTTAAATGCCAGTTTTCAACAGATATTTTCATAACCTTCAGGTACATAAAATCCTACAACCCAGCTTGATAAGACAAATATTTGCTGAAAGTGGACATAACCCGCACGCAAACAGCCCTAACTCAGAAATGTGAAAAATAAACATGGAATTTAAATACTCACAGACATACTAACGATCAACACGACCCTACAAAGCTGGCTCTTGCCTACTTAGCTTATGAAAATACGCTTTGTTCGACGCGTTTACTTTAATTTAGACGCTCAAATTAATTAAAAAGCACACGCTGTGCACTATTTAATTATTACTTTGAAATGTATCCATATAGACGTAGGAAAAACACTTGTGAACCTGCTCTGGGACTTTATATTTAATTATTTTAGATCTTGTTTGTTGATTGCTCTAGTTCACACAGATTTGCCTATCGCCAGATAATATATCTTTACATAAAACAGTCGCTATATGAGAGTAAAAATATTCTGAAACTTTGGAAAGGAAATAAGAAATTATTATTATAATCCTAAGTCACATGCGGTAAGTGAAAAGTTATCACAAGTCACCTGTGAAAATCTCTCTTGGGCGTCCAATATATCTATAAATAGGGAAAGCTTGTGATCCATTATAGGAAAACCATTTCGGGGCTGCTGCAAAAGGTGCCGCACAGCTTCCCTCACGGCCGCTGGAGTGCTCGGGGTCATGGGGGTCCCAAGCGTGGGCTGCGGCCCCATCAACCCCGACAGGCCGTGGAAAGTTGCCGACATCTTCGGCGCATTATTTTGCACACCACCCGGTAAAGATAACCTACGCGACGTCGACGGCGGCACAGCACCATAACCGTTCGTCATAATCGCGGGTCTTTGCAACTGATAATCACTTCTCGAGGACGGTAAGAAACTCGCGCGAATCGGCACATTCGGCACGGGCCGGCGAGGGACGGGCTGCAGGATAGGCACGGGCCAGTCATCCTCGATCGACCCCAACGAGTGCGGCCGCCTGGTGACTTCAGGGATGCTCTGCCGCGGCGACACCACGCTCTGCGGTCGCCGAGGGCGGCGGTCCGGCTGGATAGGGGTAGGAGGAGTGTAAGGTGAGAAGCCGCCGAAGTCGTCGGTTATCGGTTGCGGCGGCTTGGTGTCCGGCGCGGGCGGAGGAGGGTCGTCCCAGCGGGGCCACGTAAGGGTCAAGGAGTCCGGCTTACGGGGCGGCGCGGGCCTCGGCCTGCCCGCCCCCTCGGTCATGGCGGCCGCCGCCGGCAGGGTCACATGGCGCGAGGCGTGCGTCGCGCGCGGCGTCCGCCGGCCGACTGGCGGAGGCGCGCTGTCGCTTGCACTACCCCCCTGCAGCGCCCGTGTTTTGGTTCAGCCGTGCGTCGTCGAGTTTACTTTCATAGGTAAATGGAACACGAATTTTGAGGTGAAGTCGGTTTCACGTAAACTTGTTAAAGCCAGTGACACGTTCACGTAATTAACTGAAGATTTCAAGTTCCGCGCGTCAAACGCGACAAAGGTGGGAATCGAGAACTCCTTAAAGTATTAAAATGTGAAAACAATGTCGGTTTCAACGTCTACGATAAATTTCTGGTGTACACGGTCTATATCGAGCCGTCGTAAATCAAGAGTTTACGATTTTTCTCTTTATTATAGCGCTTTCGTAGGTTTAGTGCTATACCGTTATTAAAAAGCACGTTGAATTAAAAATTGTAAGTTCAATCTATTTTCAAAGAAGAGCAAGTAATATATGCGCGGATATTAAAAATTCCAAACTGTGCGATAAAGTAACTTTTAACACAATTTCTCGATATCATAGGAAAAATTTAATAAAAAGCTCCTCGTTTAACATCACAATATAAGACTATTATGAAATAGAGTCGCCAGTACGTAGGATCCATGAATGTCTCATACATTATTTATTTAATATGAAACATTTTTATTTGGTTTCATAGAATCATATTTTATTTGTTCCTTGTACGAATAATCTCTTCTTTTTAGTAATTATACTAAAATTATATCTCCCATCTTCTCTTCACTTACCAGATTGCTAAACTTGTTCATAATCTTTATATATAAAAATGAATCGCAAAATGTGTTGGTAAGCGCATAACTCGAGAACGGCTGAACCGATTTCAATAATTCTTTTTTTATTATATTCCTTGAAGTACGAGGATGGTTTTTATGTAGAGAAAACGTAAATATGTACCACGGGCGAAGCCGGGGCGGACCACTAGTCTTATATATAAAAATGAATCGCAAAATGTGTTGGTAAGCGCATAACTCAAGAACGGCTGAACCGATTTCGATAATTCTTTTTTTATTATATTCCTTGAAGTACGAGGATGGTTTTTATGTAGAGAAAACGTAAATATGTACCACGGGCGAAGCCGGGGCGGACTGCTAGTATATAAATAAACATTTCCGGACATTTCAAACAATTCTATTTAAATCAAAACTAATCATAACTTGTACAATGGAAACGTTTTGTTTGCTAAGTTAAGTAACAAGTTGAGGGAATATTTGAAATTTGTCTGCTGATTCTTATTTATATGATTTTACTATGGAATATACATAGATTGATTATGACTAAAACGATTATGATTCCAACCTGAAGCAACGCGACGGGAGAGTTCCCTTACAAACTGTTAATTCTACAAAAACTGTTAGTACGTATGACTCTACATACACATTGAAATGTATATTTAATTTTTCAGACAATTTATTATTTACGATTATTTCGTGTACAAACATTAAAATATTATAATATAATTTATTATTAAATTAATTCGACCTATAACCTCTCAAGCGGGTGTAAAAAATATTTATTTATTGTACTGTCAGCTATATTTATTGTAATGATAAGCTTATTTATAAAATAGAGCTTTTAAAAGTTTTAAACTTACATCTCAATCTTAATCTATAGATTTCCTAACACGTGAGCAACGCCGGGGGTGACGCTAGTTTAAAATAACTTTAACTCTTCAAGTGTATCTTTGAACCATATTGATCCCGTTATCTCGCCCCGGGTTATTTATTTATGGAGAATAATATTAACCCGACCATTTAAGAGCTGTACAATGCTTCTGGATGCAGTGAACTTTTCGGGTGTGCACTGTGATGGTAGCGGAACCACACGCTGAAGCGATTTACTTGGTAAAACGTTGTGTGGTGGTGTGATTAAATGGCTATTTAGTAATGAATATTGTATTAACATTTTTGCTGGTGATTAAGTTTGATGGGAAAGCTCGTGATGTTGTGTTAATTTATGTTTCTACCTCAAGACCTTAGAGTATATTATATTAGTAAACTATGCTTAATCATACTTGCAGCTCAAGACTTATTCATTTTCAAAATTATTTTTAAATCAAACATAATTAAATGGACACGAGATTATTCCAATGAACAACATCGATCATTCATCATTTCAATTTTTTGATCATCGATATGTTTTGTTACAACCTGATTTAAAAACTAACGAGCAAATGTGTGTAACATTTTATTTTACCCAACAAAAGCCACCTTATGTTCGTTTGCATAAACAATGTATTTTTAAATTGAAATATCTGATAAGATTATAGAGACTTATATACGCAGCAAACATTATATTGAAGCAAGAAAACAGTTTAATCAAATTTTGTCAAAAATAATAGCTTATAAAACATCGCTTTCCGCTCTTCACATAACCACGGCCTCAATAACGCGCATTGAACGCATTTAAGTTTGGATATTTCGGGCGTGAATGGATCGACCGGCGCCTGGTGTTACCACTAGTGCACTTCACAGTTTCAGCCAATTTACTTCTGTTACAATACTTAGTCTATTTACATATACCTAAATAGAGAATTGATTTCGGAAGTGGGTATCTTTTTTATTGTAGAACGCCTGGGGTCAACTTGTTTAAATTATGAAACTAATAAAGCATTAAATTGGTTTTAGCGTGGTTTTAGCCAATATCATTAACGTAACATACCTACTATGTCTATTGCCTCATATGATTTTTTTTTCTAATCATGTGGTTTTTCATACATTTTTTTCTTCCTCCAGCTTAGGATTGCCTACTTTCATCTTTGTTGGTTTTAAGTAACAAAAATAAAAGAAATCCTAAGCTGCGTTTACACATGGTGACTACCAATTTTTCTCAAATTAAAGCTGCATTCACACTGTGCTTTCCGTACTTTATTTGACGTAAACGCCACGTTTTGTTCGACGTGTTTCAAAAATGCTCTGAATTCTGTTCCAACTGAAAACATTCAGCTTTGTGCCAATTTTGTATTCGCGCCGGAATGCTCGCTTGCTTAGAAGGAATTCGGTACTAGTTCCTTTGGCATGTAACTTTTTATGTGCCTTTTGGAGGGGTTATATTTTGTTTCTACGTAACGAATGATGACGATGAATGCATTTTGATGACGTTAAATTATGAACAATCTTGACATAAGCAACTATACATTTAATTTGTGTCACAATGAAGTGTAGGGAACATGAACGAAAAGGTTGTGAATATTAATTACAATATACAAACATCTCTATCTCTATCATGCCTACAATTTAAGTCGACCAAAACAATAACACATCCTCACAAATCATTACCAACGAAACGAATCATTGTTCAACAGAAAAATATGAAAACTAAAGAAAGAAATAAAACGCACAAAACAGACCACAATAACATTTCCTGCCAATCTTCGGCCGGAAAGTTTTTCCTCAAACACGCACTCACATGGAATTTATTTTAATCCCAATCATAAATAAAAGGGATCAAAGAGATACTAAAAATGTGAAAATAATAGTATCCTACATCACGCTATTGAAATTCAATACTCAAACTCAACATTTATACAACTCGACTTCTTTTAAAGCGTTTTGAAATCGTCAAAAATATTAACCACCGCGGTCTGGAAAGTTTCAACACATAACAGTCAGCAAGAAACTCCATAATCGCTGTTTTAAATGAGGTATATATGTTATAGGGCAAGTAACTAATAGCGACATTTGTCATAATGCCCGCGCATAATGAATCGTGACACGCTACATAGAGTAAAATGAATAGAGTAGGTTCGACATTTGAAACCAATGTTTGAAACTATACCTACAAACTGTAGGCTATAATATATATATACATATATTGACGTGCGTAATACTAAATTTTATAAATTTTACAGACTAGAAAAAATACACATATATTTATTAAAAGCATATGAATGCCATAAAACTAAAATATCAAGTTGGTCGTTAGAATATACGACTTACGGTATTCATGATAAAAGAATGGAGGAGACAGACAAGTGATACATCTCCGACATTTTAAAATACAAGTTATTTCCGCAACGATCTCTATATTGTACCTATTTGTTGTTTAATTTGCACACGCGAAAAAAACCCGAAAGGATTATAACATTCGTAATGATTATTCAAAAGAAGGGAAATGAACGGATAATTCCATTTATTATTCGCGAGTTGTGAGAATTTCTGATGAACAATAATTGTGTATTAACGCCCTTTGAGATTGATATAATAAATAACCTTTAAAATTTAATTCATCTTTAAATGAAAACATATTGTTATAAAATCGTATCGTTTTATGTTACTGCAAAAAAATAACGCCATTTTTATAAGTATGTAATATTCTTGGAACTGCGAAATATTATTAGATGATATAACGATTATTTATTATTTATTTTCTCACAAATACAAAAATATATTATCCATGTTCACACGCTTCTAAGAAATAATACGTGCTGGGGTCTTTTTTTGCTTACACATGGGGAAACACAGAAATTATGGGCAAATATGTAAGTAATAATAATAGTCGATTTATGTTACATAATATATTTTCCCAATAAATATGGTATGAATATATTTGTATTTTTATTTGCATGTTTGTGTTTTAGCCATTTGTGAATATTATTATTTAAATAGAACATTTAAAACTAGGTAGTTGTTAAATAGGTAGTCAATAATCGCTTAAATATTTTTTTCTACACTGATCTTTCTTTCTAACTGTGCTCGTGCCTTTTAAATTGCAGCTTAATTCGAGAGGGTTCTATTTTTATAACCGTTTCATACTCCATTTTAAAATGTCGATATCAATGAAGCCCATCACTATTCAGTGAGGCGCTCGTGCAGAAACGCCGCCCCGACGTGAAACATTGTCGACAATTCAAAATGCCGCGTTTAATAGCCAACCACTTACCATACTGCAGTGTGGAATTAGGGATGTCAACATGATTGAGCAAGAATCGATGAATGCATTTTTATGGTGAGCAACTAAAAGAGAGTAAGTAAATTGTAAGTATAAAATTACGAATTTATATAATTTCCATCCGTATTTCATCATACTCTGAATACACTAACTTATAATTTTTTAATCAAAGTTGAAAGTAACTACTTATATATTACCTCTTAAGATACATTTCAAGAGAGAGAGGCTGAATATTTAGTTCGTAAATGTTATGAACATTCGTTTAGGATAACAACTCTGTAAGTTTTCCCTAATCTCAAAAGCGGCTATGTAAATTTTATTTCAACAAAGAAGTCTTTCTCAAAAAATATCCCGACGCAAAGTCAGGGCCGCAAGCTAGTTAACGATAATTAAAGCATTATTATCCGTCACACAGTAAAGAATTCCATTTTCCCCAATATTTCCGCCCCACAGGCCCCGGATAATAACCGACACTTGTTATGTCACCCGGCGCGGCCGGAGACGTCATCACATTTATACCTACCCTTGTTTTTGATTTCTTTCAACGTATTTTCTTTGACGTTCGAACATTGCATTGTCTGTTCCCTTTGAAATGGCTCCTTCGCTCAGTCTCACGATGAATGTCAGGATGTTTTTAATTTGAAAGTCTTTTATTTTTTGGCGAAAATAAAGTAATACATCTTGGCTGCTGATTCTTTGTGAAAGAAGTGTGACAAAATATTTTTTCGTACTTATAATAATATGAATGATGACAGAGCTTCTTTTTTTTTTTTTTTTTTTTTTTTTTTTTTATCGCTTAAGCAGGCACACGAGCTGGCGGGTCACCTGATGGAAAGTGATGCCCGCCGCCCATAAGCATTCGCGATATTAGGGCCACCGCGAATGTGTTGCCGGCCTTTGAGGTGTAAATATGCCCTTTTTTTGAAGGTCTCCGTGTCGAATCCGTTTGGGAACACTGAGGATGGTAAGTCGTTCCACAAGGTTGTCGTTCTTGGTAGAAAGTGTCGAGAAAAGCGCACTGTGGTGGACCGCCATGCATCCAGATGGTGGGGGTGAAACTTTAATTTGTGGCGAGAGGTGCGATTGTGAAATTCAGCAGCTGGAATGAGTTCAAAAAGTTCCACAGAACAATCCCCGTTATAAATCCGGTAGAACACGCATAGAGATGCAACATCTCTCCGCAGTGAAAGTGGATCCAGCGAATCGGAAAGCTTAGGGTCGTCAATAATTCGGACGGCTCGTCGCTGAACGCGGTCTAATGGTAGGAGCTGGTATTGGGGCGCTCCGGCCCAGAGGTGAGAGCAGTACTCCATGTGGGGCCTGACTTGTGCCTTATATAATTGCAGGCGATGAGCAGGCGTGAAGTACCGTCTTGCCCTGGCGAGCACCCCTAGTTTTTTCGAAGCTAATTTAGCTTTGTCCTCCAAAAAACCGCGAAACTGGACATCAGACGTAATTTCGACCCCAAGGATTCCGATGCTAGGTTTTGCTGTGAGAGGGGTGTTCTGAAAGTTAACGGATACGTCAAAAGGACTTTTCTTGGCGGTAAACGCGCAGACCTGTGTCTTGGCCGGATTGAAATCAACTAAGTTTGATTGGCCCCAAGTCGAGATTTTCTCAAGGGTGGTCTCAATGTTAGACACGAGGTTGTTTCGATACAATTTAGTTTGCTCCAGAGTGGTCTTTGCTTGGCCTGCGTAGTAGGCATCACCAGTACTGTCATCTGCATAACAATGAACGCTGCGTATTTGCAACATGTCATTGAAATGCAGAAGAAACAGCGTAGGGGATAATACACAGCCTTGTGGGACACCAGCATTAATAGGCTTGGGTTTGGAGCAATATCCGTCTACAACGACTTTGATGCTACGTGCCTTTAGAAAACTGGCTGCCCAATTGCACAATCTCTGGGGTAGACCATATGATGGGAGTTTGGAAAGAAGCCCCTTGTGCCACACCCGATCAAAGGCCTTCGCTACATCTAAACTTACAGCCAGCGCTTCCCCCTTACTCTCAACAGCTTTTGCCCATCGGTGAGTCAGGTATGCAAGAAGATCACCAGCTGAGCGACGATGACGGAAACCGTACTGGTGGTCGTTTAACAGCTGGTGATCCTCTAGATAACGTAAGAGCTGACTGTTAATGATGGACTCCATCACTTTGGAGAGTAAGGAGGTGACTGCGATTGGCCTGTAGTTTGATGGGTCGGAGCGTGTGCCTTTCTTAGGGATCGGATGTACTAAGGAGGTCTTCCATGAGCTAGGGACTATACCGGTGGCGTATGAGTATCGAAACAGGCGCGTCAATACCGGAGCCAACTCTGGAGCACAAGTCTTGAGCACGATTGCAGGAATGCCGTCAGGCCCATTCGACTTGTGAGTGTCAAGAGAGAGAAGGGCTTTACGAACTGCAGATTGCGTGAATTTAACTTCACACATCGTGCTATTGCTGCATAATATGGTAGGTGGTACTTTCCCTTGATCATCTAACGTCGAGTTCGATGCAAAAAGAGTGGCCAGAGTTTCGGCTTTTTCTTTAGCAGTATGGGCCAGGGTGTCATCAGACCTGCGCAGTGGTGGAAACGACGATCGACAAAAGTTCCCCTGGATAGCCTTGGCAAGAGACCAGAATGCGCGTGTGCCCGAAGGGTAGTGAGTCAACTTCTTACCAATTCTATTAATAAACTCTGACTTCGCTTCTGATATTTTCCTCTTGAATGATCTGGAGGCAGAGTTGTACATCTTTTTAAGATGCTTGACGTGGGGATCCCGTGCAGCTCGCGCCTCTGTCCAAGCTTGATAACAATCTTGTTTCGTTCGAGAAGCCTCTCTACAAGATTGCCCAAACCAGGGCTGAGACTTCCCACCGACGGGTACCACAGAGCTAGGTATGAAGAGCTCCATGCCCTGTAGCACCACATCAGCGACGGAGTCGGCGCGGGCATCAGGGTCATCATCCGCGAAGCAAACTTGTCTCCATGGATATGAAGAAAAAAACGTTCGCATGCCATCCCAGTCCGCCGACCTATAGTGCCAGACACGTCGGCTGCTAGCTGGACGACGCCGAGATTGCGATTGACGTGGCACTGAACACCGAATAAGGCAATGGTCGGAAGAACCAAGAGGAGCGACGACGCTGACTTCGTAGTTGTCGGGGGAAGATGTTAAAAAGAGATCCAACAAAGATGGTATGTGGTCTTCTATATCAGGTACTCTCGTAGGTGAGGGTACCAGTTGCGAGAGATCGTAGGCCAAGGCGAAATCATGAAAAGATCGTCCTGCATGATCGGTAGTGCGAGAGCATAGCCAATCAGCGTGATGTGCGTTGAAGTCGCCAAGAACCACTAACTCGACCGATGGGATCCTTTGGAGCAGCGTATCGATCGAAGTTTGAAGATGTTCAATGAGTCGGTCAGTTTCGGTATTTCCGCTGTGTGACCTATATAGACATGCGTAGATGCGGGGAATGTTATCGCAGTCCACACGAAGCCATAGCAGGGATAGATCAGGACCTTCAAGGTTGCCTAGGCGGCGACAGCAGATATCTTCTCTAGCGTATACGCAAACTCCGGCGCGAGGAACAAATGAATGCTCCAGAACATAGCCCGGGTAATTTAGATAGGATGTATCAGCAGGAGAAGATATCTGAGTCTCCGTTAAAAAAAGTAAGGCCGGCTTAGCTGTCTCCAGATGGTGGTGTACAGCATCGAGGTTAGAATTCAACCCCCTAATGTTGCAGAAATCTACTGATAATGTTGTGGAAGGTGTTGCCGAAGTGTGATTACTTCTTTTACTCCTGGCAGAATAAATGCGCGGTAACTTGCCCCCCCCAGAATACGTGGGGCAGCCTGAGCTAGTAAGCTCAGGGAGGGATTCTCTAGAATAGCTAGTACCCTCCTGGGGTAGTTTTCTATTGAGTACCGCTGTCATATTACTTAAGGGCGAAGGGGATGGGCATCCGGCAATCTCACTTACTCTTGCGAAACGCAAAGGAATGCTTTACGCAGGTCTTTCGTGAGATAGTGGTACTACCCCGGACAAGCTACTGCCCACTCGTGCTACATACAAAAACATTTTGTATGTAACTGTAGCTTTACCACTGTTAGTAAAAATCGCCAGAGCCTCGTTTGTTGGTCAGCAGGGTGCACCGCGAGCAGGTGAGGTTGGCTTTGGCTGAAAGATGGTAGTCAGCCATGACACCCCAATAAATTCTGTTAGTCCGTTGCTTACTCGTTCCATAAACATTGGACTTAATATTATTTTATTGAGTTGTAATCAATAGATAGATAACTTAGATAAGAGCAAAATCTGTTTTATTTTAACGCAAACACCATTTGAAATGTAGAGTCATCCTAACCCGATTTTGTATATCTAGAAATAAAGTACTTATCACATAAAGTGCATGCGGGAGACGCCTCAATGAGATAATTCTATGACGTGTGAATATCGATTAATTAACTTTATATGGCAGAAGTTAGGAATTACATGTCCTTAATAAACTTAATAAGAGCCACTTCACACTGACGTATAAGATATGAACATAAGAATATGCGCATTATTTATAAGGTATTGGTTGCACGCGTCTTTCTCTGTGGACGTTATTGATATGATGATATTAACTGAATTCTGTTTAAGAGAATTGAATAATTTCTTGTAGCAAATATCTATAACGTATCTGCTAATTAAAATAAAGTATAACTGTAACATTGATCATTCGTTTGTATCTCAACATAAGAGAAGAAAAGTTTTTAAAAAAATAATTTAATCCATATTTTCACTAAAAGTAGTAAACATGAAATTAAAATAAAATTCATAATATAAAAATGTATAGAAGAGGTAGAGATGTGACATTTTTCCTAAGTAGGTATTAGAAATATTTAAAATGTAATCTTACCTTTATTATCTACCAGTAAGTGGCAAAAAGGTGAACAAACGTACCTGCAAAGAAAACAACAGTTATTTTTCAATTGTTTTTACAAAAAAATTCATAATAAACATGATAAAGTAATTTTACAATCAAGACTAGAAAATAATGACCTCCTTTTACTCAATATTAATTTTAGGTAAGCACCCAACAAAGTTCGCAACAAAGTTGAACATTAAAAACGGCAAAACAAATAATTTCTCAAGTGCAAATAATCGCGAGATTCCCGAGCGAAACAAGCGCCAACTTTCAGTCGGATAATAATTTAAAACTACAAAGTTTTGATTGTGAAACACATTAGCTGCTTTGCGCTTATGCTCGCGTTAAATGAAAGAGTTTTGGTTTACATTATGGATGCGGGGAAAGTCTAGCCAAATATAGGAGATTTGCAGAAATAATTTAGTTATGTCATCGTCCCTGTGTATGCTTAAATCTTTAAAACTGCGGAACAGATTTTGATGCGCTTTTTTTAATAGATAGAGTTATATTTGAGGAAAGTTCAAGCATATCATCTATTAGTGTTTTCTACAAGGTTTTCAGTGTTTTGCATGACGCTTTTAATTTTTGATACAGCGAGTAAGTTTACACTATAAACATAATCGACCTTCACTAAACACAAAATATGCATGCGGCAGGATTCAAACCCACGTCTTTCAGAAAACCGTGGCTACGCCTGACCTTTCAACCATTCAAAATTTAATTTTCTTGAAGTATCACCACGACCGACCAGATGGCGTTTACATCATAATTACTCATACTCTATTAAAATATAGTTCGTTCTGTAACCCTATCATAGATGGCGCTGTTTTTAGACTGTACTTCAACATTCATGTTATTAGGAAATAAAATTCGTTCAACAACCCTGGTACAGATGGCATTACTTAAACATAATATTATGGCACTGAGACGAGAGTCACAAAAATGAACTAAGTTCTCTAACCACATCATAGATGGCGCTATAACGAATTTTCTTTATGTAACAAATGAATACGCGTAATTTTAGATATACACTGTAATTTGCATAGATGGCGCTGGTGACGAATTATATAAAATCTTTTCAGGGATGTTGTAAAACCTGTTTGTATAAACGCCATCTACATTATATAATTAACCCGAACAAGTTTAAAAGTTATCTTTGTTACGCAGCCCTCTCATAGATGGCGCTGATTCAAATAATTATATTAATAAATGTGTATTGCTTTGGAGCTATGTAAGAGGGCGCTGCTTTGTTTGGGCCAGTGAACTTTACTAGAACTTTAGAAGTATAATATAATATTATGATTGTCTTTTGCACAATATAGATGGCATTGACAAAACGAATAGGTCTGCACACATTCTAAACCACAGCTCAGGCGTTGTAAAAATTTAAGTCAAATCATGCTCTACGATAAACATAAAGGCCATGGGAAATTATTTATTACTTTTAGGTTCATGTTAAATATTATTTTATTCATACATGGCTACATAACATCGTTTGTAGTGCAATACAACGAATTACCCTGATTTTCTGTTAATTTCACCCTTCATTTTTCCTTTTGATAATTATAAGTACCTTGAGTAAATGTGGATCCCGTTCCGCAGCATCCAGCAATGACTCCGCTTCACTCAGCCACGCGACGAACTTCTCCAGTGAACGGTCGAAATTCTGCAGCGACGACACCGCTGAATGCAGCGCTTTGCCGCGAGCTATGATGCTGTAATACGATGATAGTTAGGTTTTTTTATAAAAGGCTTTTAGGAAGAACAATATTTTACAGAGATTTGAAGATTTGGAAGTTATCTATAAGACTCATAATGCTGCGTTGAGCGAAATCAAATTCTGCGATACTTTTTCAAATTACACGATTTTAAATACAAAATAATAAATAGTAATACAACTATAGTAGAGCCAATTTAATAGGCAACATTTGACGTCTATCAATTTTATCTTCGAAGAGAGGTAACCTGCATAGTGCATAAAAACATCGATTAAAGTGAATTAATCGATACCGACTTGAAACATTTGTCAATCGAACTTGAAACACATTTATTAATTTATGATGATTTTTATTCACAAGTAATCAATGCATTCGATTCTAGATGTCAGATTTCGATTTTTAGAGTAACGTCTCTGGTATTTAAAAAGAAAAAAAGTTTATTGACACAAAATTGTAGCGACGTCAATATGTAATCGTATTTGAAAAAAGTTAAGCAAATGTGCAGTTCTAACAAAACGAATTATCATGTTATTCTATGTCGTCGTTACTAGGTTACATTGTTGAATTTTGTTGAACTTTCAAATGTTGCCTATTAAAATGGCTCTACTATAGTACGTTATCATATTCAAATTGTTAATTTAATTTATTAATACATATTTCGAAAATCAAGAAACACAGCTCTATCTAGAGCTATTAGGAAAATATCCCGTGTAGAGTTCACGCTATTATAACTTAGAGTGACTTTTATATCAATTTCTATAAGTATATAAAGAAGATAGATATTTCTACATAATATAATATTATAATGTATTCTAGCTCATAGAAAACGCTTTCTTTATTAATGAAACATTATCAGAAATTAAAGACTACTCTCACTTATCCTTAAAATTGTTCATATCTTCATACATACTTTTATGCTTCTCTCTATACGGTGCTACTACTAAACCAACCAATTTTAGGTTTACTACCTACCTTTTTATTATGTTTTTTACCTGTTATTAAGTTCACTATATCTATGGTTGATGGCTTCAGTGGCCCGTTTGATGCGTGTGGTATCATCGTTACGGTAGACCGCGATCAGTCGCTGGGTCAGCTGGCCGAATAGTTCGATCTGATGCTTGTATTGGTGGACCTCCGCATGGAATGACTGGAAGATGGATGATGAGTTAGTTGTGACGTCACGGGGGCTTAACACAGAGGATTTAAAAAGTCGAGGGTTCGAGAATTGATGTATGGATTGTGATGCTCATTTATTATTTACTTGATAACATAAATATAAGAGGTAAATGTAGGTATTTTTTCGTTAAATTCAAACATTAAAATTTTCTATTTTGTGTTATTCTTTAATCAACGTACTAATTAGTACATCCTACATAATAGTGAACAAGGAGAGTATATCTTTTTGTTTAACAAAATTTACAATTTTCAATAGGGCTCTACCAAGAATCGTACCATAAACATCTCGGTTTTTCGCGATATAACGACCAGTAGAAAAATATAGATGGCAGTAATTTTAAGATTGAAAACCCTCTTACATTTTATGGTCTCCCCAAAGTTGACTAAAAATCGATACAAGAACGAAGTTTGTAGGTGTGTGATAGATGATAAATAAATATTTATCTTGTTGCTGTAACTTTTAAGCTGAAGTTAATAAGTGGACGAAAATTTTGTAGAACTTTTAAAGATCCGTCACGTTAAAAGACACAATTTTGTGGCACGAGAGCGATGAAAAATATTACGACGAAAGAAGTAGTTATATTTTAAGCTATGTATTTAAAAAGCTCGATTATTGTCCTTACCTTATATTAGGTAAGGTAGCTTTGTAGTAGTAGTAGTAACATTGAGAATTAGGTTTTGCTGTGTATAGAAGTCTGTACTGTGATTTGGACTGTCATTGGTTTTTTTGATAAAATATTTGCACAGAATAAAAAACTAACATTATGCAAATGTATAATGTATTGTATTTTAGCATACATAAAAATATATATCATAAAATACTATAAAGCATACTGTTACTTATTGGAATATAAAAATTCTGCCAAAGAAAAATACTATTTCGTTCTAAATCAAAATAACGTAAAAAAATGGCACAGATAAAACAAACAGCTGTCAATATTTATACAGAGAAAACACGAGCGACGGGAAATAAAATTTACCGTTGCGCGACAACCCTTGCTTTTATTACAAGCTAAGGGACGTTATGCATGAGCGTTTATTTGGTAGAGTCGCAACGTTTCTTTTGAATTTTCTTAACTTTGATTTGAGATGAGTATGTAGAAACATTTAAACATAATAATTAAATACATTGTGTTTTCATTTATGTGTTTAGTTTCGAGCAGAAAGATATAAAACATATAATGTCACCCAAAAATGCATATAATTTAAGCTCCCATAGTATTATATCAAAAAAAAAATTGAATAGCGTAGTTTACACAGTACACAATATACAAACATACAAATAATCATCGAAAAAAAAAACTTTGGCTATTGCCCGTATAAAGATTTTTAAGTTTTTCTTCAATATTTAAAATGTAGAGACATCATTTACATCTTTTATTTATGCTTTTGCCCCTTGTAATAGTTATACTATACTAATGTAAAGTTTATTTTGAACGGCCAGTGTGTTTAAAGCTCCCAAACATGTCCCTACAAGGCGGTGATTAGCGACGTCCGCACTGAGCTTCCGCCAAGTCCTTACGAGCCAACTCGTAACTTGTTCAATCAAAACTTTCTACCAATTACGTTCATGACAGAACCCCTTTTAATTGCACGAAGAATGTATTGCTTCAAGACATTTCGGGGTCTAGAGACCTATTTTAAACATGTTACTAGGTAGTATTTATACTAGGTAGTATGTATCTAGGTAGTTATTTAGGTAAATGAGGACTGAAGACACGGCTAGTGATTGTTAAAACCTATTTACATACGTCATGTCTTTTAAACATTAGTAGATTAATTATTATAGAGGCTTAAGAAGATAAATAAGTCGAACAAAACGTAAGTTTTAATAAATTATTATTAGCTCTACGTTATTTTAAATAATAATAGTCCTTGCGTTTCGAAACGAAATGCTAAAGATTTGTGTTAAATTTTGCACGTTGAAAAGCCTACAATATTTCAGTACCTACTAAAATATTCTAAACACTTTTCGTTATAGAATTCTCATGAAAAGCTTCCTATAGAAATAATCCAATGAAGTAAGGTACACAAAGAAACGTAGCTTATAATACATTGTTAATTTCTAAACATAACTACATCACTACCTTCTGTTCTCTCAACTGCATCTCCAGTACATCAGCGGTATGTCCGGGCGGTGTCATGGCCGCCAGTCTTGTCTCCATGCGCGTGAGCCAAGCGTCCGCGTCGCGCCGCCTCGCTTCGTATCGCTGCGAGTCGCCGAGCATCGCGTCGAGTTGCGCTTTGCGCTGGAGCACACGCGCGTTCGCCTCATCCCAGTGCTCGCGTAGGGCTGTCACTGGAAAGTTTGTTGTGGGGTTAGAATTGATTTTGTTACATGTATATACAGTTACTTTATTTGTCATAGTGGTGTAACGCTAGAGCTATTCATAATTTTATATACCACCATGTACAATAAAATAATGTTTCAAAAGCGTGAAACAAGCGATACGTCAGTTTCATTCAGCTGTAATAAAATATTAGAAATATCATCGTCGACGTCACGGATGTCAAACTGTGCGCATACGTCTACTGTTATAATAACAATAAAAATAGTGTAAACAGTTTAAAAGTTTTAGTCTTAGTGTTATGTTGAAGTGCTTTTTATAAATCTTCATATATACTGTAGGCAAAGTTGAGTGTTCAGTGGAAATACGTAAAAACATTAAATTATAACTGTGTAACGGATCAGCTGAATTAAAACTACCCCTCAACTAAATGTGGTACGTGTTCGAAGGAATATAGTAAGAATATAGCCCAAATTTATGCATCAGTAATCAGGAAGGTCTGTTATCTTGATTTTCTGAAACATACAACTGAAACATAGTATTAATTATATCTTCGTATGAAAAAAGTAAATAAACACTGATCAGCTGATTATAATCAACACTAGCTCCATCTGTTGGTACTGACCGGCTTCTAGAATATCGACATCTATCGATACTGTACAGAACTACTTAGAAATAATTGATTATGCCTAAGTGTGGTGGATGCGGTAAATTCTTATCGCCGTCAGATGCCGCTAAATGTGATAAATGTAAAGGCGTCTATCACCGTGCATGTGTGGGTTTATCTACTACGGGAATAACTCCGACGTTATGGCAGTGTCCCGAATGTAAAAAAAATATTGCACGTGATAATTCATCTGACACCCCGGTGAGGCGACATGATCATGTACAGAACACCTCTCCCTCGCCCAATAGCACAGCCGGTCGGGATGCTTCTGTGAACTTTTGTCTGGAGCTAAAAAAAATCAAAGATGAGATATTGCGCGAAGTTCGTTCTGAATTTAAGACACTGCATGATGAGTTGACGGAATTTAGGTCCAGCATGTTAGAGTACGGCTGTCGTATCGGTGCCCTAGAGGAACGTATGACCGTCCTCGAAAATATGCATACGCAGACGTCTTCCGAAAGCGCATCCCAGAGTTTCAATAATATTATAAAACAATTAAAAAGCGACATTAACGACAGAGATCAGGAGCTATTGGCGAATGACATAGAGATTTCTAACTTGCCCGAGACCAGTGGAGAAAACCCAATACACACGACTATCTTAATTGCTTCGAAAATTGGAATCCAAATTGAACCGCACGATATCGTGTGCGCTGAGCGTATCGGAGCGCGGCCGGCAGAGGGCGCGGCGGCCGCGGCGCCCCGTCCGCGGCGGCTAGTCGTGCGGCTCGCGCGCCGCCAGCTGCGCGACGATCTGCTGAGGAGTGCACGCGTGCGCCGCGGCGCCACCACTGCGGACTTGGATATGACGGGTCCTCCCAGGCGCTTCTATATTAACGAACGTCTCACTAAATTTAATCGCCAGTTGTTTCGGATGGCGCGCGAAGCGGGCACTAGTCGTGGTTGGCGTTATGTCTGGTCAAAGCGGGGTCGCATATTCGCTAGAAACAAACCAGACGATTCTGTATGCTTTATCCGTTGCGAAGAAGATATACAACGTATATTTGGCGGAGCATAATATAGAGTTTATCATTAAATCAATTATTAAAGTTTTTAGTACAAATTTAACAATAATTCATAGAATTTTACGTTTCATCCTTGTTTTTAACCGCTACGCAATCTTCGTATTGTATTCTTGTTATGTTATCAAATTATACTCGTTAGTGCTTATATACCTTAAGATTATTATTATCTTAATGGAATCAGTATCAATAATGTGTGTGCCCCGCAGTGCCTTGCCTAATATTAATTTACATTTTCATACATACACCTATATAAAACGCCTCCATTATAATTGTTCATGTGATAATTACTATAAACATTTCATTTATTTTTTGTATATTGGTTTGTTTATTTATTACTTGTTACTACTTTTGTGTCACTCGTATTATAAGGAATTAAAATATTTTTTGCCGTTGTTATTAAGACATTATAATATGAAATATCTTAACGATCATCCTTTTTTAAGTTCTGACTCAATGTGCTTTTATTGTATTGTTATGTTGAAAATTGTTGTGAATAATTATGTTATTTTTCTAATATTTGAATTGTTGTTGTATTTTGAATTATTAGTAACAGATAATTTAATGTTTAAACGTATTGAATCGCATAAGTACATTTGTATATATTTTACACATTACACTTTCCACCACAAACTGAACCTTTATTTTTTAACAGCTGTTTTTATTATTGTAGTGCAATTGATGATATTGAGATATAACAATTTAAATGGATATTTATATAAAATACATATTTACTATTACCATATTATCGTTTTATGTACAACATTTTACTCTTTATTATACTTATTATATTTTTTATTTAATTTGATGTTATTATTATTACTACCGTTAGTGAATAATATTAACAATGGTGTTGAATAACCTTATAGTTGGATTGCATAATGTGGGTTCACTGGGCACATTTCATGATGACTTTATTGCGATGGTTGTGCGATATAATTTTGATATTTTTGCCATCAATGAAACGTGGTTACGGGCAGAAGATGTCGGTCGCGCTCCGGTTGTTCCCGGATACCGACTACGGCATGTCCCGCGGCCCGCGACGGTGCGTTCGGGCCGTGGTGGAGGTGTAGGCTTCTATGTCAAGCGTGGCTTAAATGTTAGAGTGATACCAATTAATTCCACATGTGAATCTGTTGAACAAATGTGGTTGCGGTTAGTAGTAAATGGGAGGCATATTGCGGTCGGAACAGCCTATCGCCCTCCGTGGCTTAATTTGGACCTATTTCTGGACACAATGACTGATACTATAAGTAGCCTTGATAAATTTGATCACTGTCTATTACTGGGTGATTTCAATGTTAACATGATAGAATGCCACGAATCTAAAACTTTAAAAATAAACGAATTTCTTTCCTCTCTTAGCCTCACCCAGCTTGTTACTGTACCTACCCACTTTACCGACAATAGTCAGACATTAATCGATTTGGTTTGCACTGATTTGCAGGCAAAGAGAGTTGCAGTCGAGCCATATAGATGTTCCCTTGGTCATTCCGTTATTGTGTGCGAATTCAACATAAAGCGTAATAAAATTAAACCATACGTCACTACATTCCGTCCTCTCAAAAATATATGTCGGGAAAGTTTAAACAGGGACCTAGGTAAAATAGATTGGAGTAGTTTCATGTCTCTAGATTCTGTCAATGCAATGGTCGAGTCGTTTTCAAAGTGCATGATTACATTGTTCGATTTACATGCGCCTACTAAGACAAGTATAATCAGAGAGCCCCCACATCCTTGGTTAACTGATACAATAAAAATCATAATGAAGTTACGTGATGATGCATTACTTAAGTATCGAAAAAATAGAACAGATTCTAAAAAAAAATATTACCATGAATTGAAATCTCTTGTTATGTCCTCCTTGCATAGTGAAAAAGTTGCCTTTTTTCGTCATAATATAAATAATAAAATAGATAAACCACAAATTCTTTGGAACAATATAAAATCTCATATTTTGCCTAGGAAACAATTAAATGTACTTCCACCTCATTTGTCCTGTCCCAATAATATTAACCAACATTTTCTACAAGTCCCAGGTAGGGCTATTGTTAATTTGACGACTATAACATATTTCGAATCGCACCTACATGGCGAGGCGGTTTTCGAATTAGCAACGGTTTCTCAAGACATTGTATCTGGGTACTTGCTTAAACTTAAATCGAACGCTGAGGGTCACGATAAAATTAATTTGAATATGTTGATACTAACACTCCCTTATACCTTGGAACCTATAACCCATATCATAAATAGTTCAATACAAAAGTCAATATTTCCTAGTTTATGGAAAATGGCATTAGTTCGACCATTACCTAAAACAAGTAGCCTAACTTCTTACAAAGACTTGAGGCCGATAAGTATTTTACCATGTATGTCTAAATTACTAGAAAGAGTTGTTTGTAGGCAACTCACAGACTTTATTGAGAAAAATGACTTGCTCCCCGTGTTTCAGTCAGGGTTCAGAAAGTGCCATAGCACCACAACAACTTTGTTGGACGTCACTGACAATATATTGGCCGCTCAGGACAAGGGCATGTGCACTCTTCTTGTATTGCTTGATTTTTCCCGAGCTTTCGACTGTATTAATATTCCCCTGCTTTTGTCGAAACTACATTATTATGGTTTTAGCCAGAGTACAGTGCTCTGGTTTCATAGTTATCTATCTAATCGACAACAGAGGGTTGAAATTCGGTCGGATGATGGCAGTATCCAATTGTCGAGTTTTAGCCTACTTGAAAGAGGTGTGCCCCAAGGCTCTATTTTGGGCCCTATTTTATTTATTCTTTACTCAGCTGATATAATAAATTCTATTAAAAATTGTAAGTTTCATATTTATGCCGATGACACTCAGGTATACATTTCATTCTTCCCCACTGATTTACACAATGCCGTTAAATACTTGAACGATGACCTCGCAAGTATTGCAGAATGGGCTGAGACAAATGCATTAGTGCTGAATCCTGACAAGACGAAGTATATGTTATTCGGTTCAAAAAAGCATATTAAATCTCTACCATCTTTTGACGTCAAGCTTATGGGTAAGGCAATCCAAAAAGTTGACGAGGCACGAAATCTGGGCTTGTATGTCGATAGCTCATTAAGGTACGAAAAGCACGTAACCGATGTGGTTCGTAATTGTTTTTTCCGGTTGAGAACCTTATATAGAGTGCGTCCATACTTGTCTGAGGATCTTCGAGTACGTCTGGTGGAGTCTCTAGTTCTTTCAAAACTTAATTACGCTGATACTGTTTATGGTCCACGTCTCCTGGCCAGAACAGATCGGCTGATACAAAGAGTACAGAATGCGTGTGCACGGTACTGCTACACTATACCACCACGTAGACATGTCACACCTTTCCTAAATAAGCAGGGTGTTCTTAAGCTTCAAGCAAGACGCCAACTACATCTGGCCTGTCTTATGTTCGGAATTGTCAAGACCCGTATGCCTATATATTTGTACGAAAAGCTCAGCTGGACAACGAGCAGTCGAGATGTTGCATGCAGAAGCTGTGCTCAGCCACTTATCATTCCTCAACATAGTACTTCCACTTTTAGAGGCAGCTTCCGCTATGCAGCATCGAAAATATGGAATGACTTGCCGCCACCGATTAGGTTATTGTTAAACATTAATACATTCAAAAAACATCTTAAGAACTACTTAATCGATGAACAGCGAAGGTTAGATTAATGTCCAATGCTTATTTTTTCGTTTTTGTTTTTTTTTATCTATTGGTATGGGTCAATCCTATCTTAAGTCTATTTATTTTATAGAACTTTTTATTTGGATATTTATGTGGGTACGTTTTTTCACGATATGATATATATGTATGTAATATTATGTTTATCACATTATTTTTAATTAATTATTATTATTGCGTCGCTTCACATCCGTGAGTCGAAACTAGGTTCTAGTTGAAAACCAGCGCTAGGCTCATGCCTGGCACAAGCTGAACTAGGTCCTTTTTGGCGGTACTGCGGGCACAATTTGTTTTAATATTTTTTTTTTTTTTTTCTTGTTGAATTTTTTGTGTTACTTGTATGTATTCTTTTCTTTATTGTCTACTTTTTGATGTGTCACGCTGTGTTGTCAAATAAATGTTTTTCTTTCTTTCTTTCTTTCTTTAAATAACGAAAAATTATTTAGAACTATTTCTTCGTTTTAACGGCAGTTCACGTACAAATAACTATTTTATAAACTCCTTTACCAATAAATTTTAATAATTAAAGAATAAATTTCACTTTAAAATCATAATAACATAAAAAAACTCTACCACTCTTCACTTCAAGACACATAAATAGTTCATTCGTTTGCAACCCAATTGAAAAACTTACAACATCTTGAACAAACTGTACGAGTACATCATGACTTTTAATTAAATTGAATTTTCTTTTTCATTTTATCAAGAAAGGTAAGTCTAATGCAAAGTAATAGAAAATTTTCATTATAAAGTGAACAGTATTGCAAAAGCTCCGTAGAACCTATGAAACCTATCTGAGAGTGTGTTGACGTTTTAAAAATTCACTTTGCTCGTAACTGAGGATATTGAGTTACTTGATAAGGTAAAGTTCCATGATAGAGCGTCGCTGTAGCTATATTTTGTAATAGGTTTGATAAAAAATGCAGAATAACACGATAAATAAAAATACATACCATGTAGAGTTATAAATTCTATATTCAAGAATTATAGAGTAATCTTTTCCTTGTTTTTCGGCCAATGTAAGTTCAATTTTACATATTTATCTGTAAAATTTATTTAAATACCTATCATAACTGTTTAATATATATCTATAGCTGCTTAACTGTAGTGTTACACAATCCTAACTAGCCATGTTGTCAAATCCCTCGGGCGGAGCGCCCTGAATTGTAACAAAATAATAACATTATGTTTACAAACATTGTTGTTTTTCTACAATGCGTAATTGTTTGAAATGTAAAGTAGGACCTAATACACAAATATTGGATTGTATATCACATTAATATGGATAACTAACAAGTCTTTGTAACGAGATCTAGATAAATATAAATAGAACTTATAATAATATGTCGGTATCTTTTCTTTTAAGCTTTGTATCTACTTGAATGAAAGCTGAACAGTTTTTAAAGTAAAAATATAACTTTTTTCGCTATATTTGTGACCGAGTATGTTCATGGGCGGAGCTTTCGGTCCGGCGACGCGCAAGCTCGTTTGCCAGCTTATACATAAAAAAATGTGCTTTTCTCACTTATTTCAGAATTTCTTGGCGTTATTATAGATATTTGGAGAAAATCCTACCTATTTGGAGAAAAATGATTTTCCATAAAATCATAAATTTCGTTGCTAGCAAGCACATTGGCCTACTAATACAATGAGTGCAAGCAGCTTTTAAGTGCATGGGATTAAAATATAGTGTGTTATAAGGATATTTGCTTATTTTGTTTTTATTTGGAGGAGTTCGCTCGCGCGCGTCTTATAGCCCGGTTGTGATCTATGTCACTCCTATAAAATAATTGATTTACAGTTAAAAATAGTAGTTTACTGGTGTTGAATGTTCATTATAAGTTTTAATATGGACCACAAAGAATAAAACATTTAACTTTTTAACTCAATAGTGTATAATTATAAAATAAAAACATTTACTAAACTCAAAGTGGTGTTCGTGTGTTAATGCTCGATGTAGGTGATTTGAACATAAAAGTATTCACTGTACCGACAATCATCGCTTCGCAACTAATACTCTCCCATCTGTTCGTATAATTCACCTTTAAGCGTAGGCTCACAATTAGCGCTTACTGAGTAGTGCGGACTGCAAGTTCGGAGAATCCAAGTTCGATCCGCATCAAGCACAAATAATATATTTTTATTTTTTCTTTTGTTTTATTTTGCCAATCATGATGCAATGTGGTGCATGTCTGCAAAGTATGAGAGAGAGTAAAAATAAAATTTTAAGTTGCTCCAAATGTCTTGAAACTTTCCACGCTCTTTGTGTATTTCAAAAAATGGAAGAATTTAACAAATTATCTGCTGAATTTAAATCTAATTGGATATGTACGGGGTGCAACGTCAAGCAAAAGAGGAGTGGGAATAATTCTGAAACTCCTATCCGATCGCCGCTTTCTACACCTACTACAAGCTACGTTACTCAGCGCGCGAAGCCTAGCTCCAACGCGAACCTTTTAGCATCTGCCTCATCGCCAGAATCCGCGAATATATCAACCGATGCTCTCAGGATTCTAATTCGTGAAGAGCTTAAGTATGTTCTGCATAATTATATAGAAGAAAAATTAGGTAACCAATTAAGTGAAATCAGAAAGGATATAGAGGAGTTTAGAACCTCACTTTCATTCATAAATCAGCAGTATGAAGATATAAAGACGGAATATCAGACAAAATTTAACACATTAGAAAGTTTGGTTGCAGCTAACACTTCACTTCGCTCCTCTATCCAAGATATGAGTTCCCGTCTAAACCAATTTGACCAGCTTAGTCGGGCCAGCAATCTAGAAATTCAATGTGTTCCTGAATTTAAAAATGAAAATATTCCAAACATGATTTCGCAACTTGCTCGCACAGTCCAATATTCGTTAGATGATAATGATATCCATTACTGTGCCCGTATTGCTAAGATGCATAAGGAAAGCCAACGTCCTCGATCCATACTTGTTAAACTAAACAGTCCTCGTACGCGCGACAACTTTCTCCGCTCAATCTTCAAATACAACAGGGAATCGAAAATTAAACTACAAAGCAGGGACCTTGGCATCGGCAGCGACCAATCCTCACCGATATATGTAACGGAGCACCTTTCTCATGAAAATAAACTTCTTCATGCCGAAGCAAGAAAGAAGGCTAAGCAACTAGACTATAAGTACGTTTGGATTAGAGGTGGTAAGATTTTCATGAGAAAGGCTCCTAATTCAAACGCCATATTAGTTAAGGATATTCACGTTCTTAAAAATCTTAACGAATAATTAATGTTTCATAAAAAAGTTCATATTAACTTGGCGTGTTGTACAACCCAACCACTTTTAGTTATAACTCTTATTTCTTTTTTTATCTTTACCAATTTTACCAATTGTTTCTAGTAATCTTGACAAATTGTTGCAAGATCTTACTTTTATTATTATGTAAAACTTCCATATTTATTTGTTATTGTTTATCCATAATAATCACATTCATCTGGTCTGCGTTTTCGTTAATTGTCTGTGAATCAATTATTTTTAGTGATAGAATTACCTGTGCTTGTGATGTAAATGAAATTGTCAGTCTTCTTACACATTTTACTGTTGAATATATATCTGTATTGATGGCGTTGATTTTGCATTTAATTATTTATTATCTTCAATCGATTACCCTACACACTACACAACTTATACAAAAAACTTTATCATGATTGACATGTCTCTGATTCGTGATATAGATGGTCCAGATTTATCAAGTTGCTACTATACTGACACACCCGAGGAATGCCAAAAACATATCACTAAAGCACACAATATTAAAATCGTTACTTTTAATATTCGCAGTTTACAACGTAATTTTAACAGCTTTTTAATAACCTTATCTCGTTTTAACATAGAATTTGATGTCATTATCCTTACGGAATGTTGGCTGAACGAAAATTCTGTTATTTATCCAATCGATGGGTACATCTCGTATAAGACAACAAAATATATTAACCAATCGTGTGGTGTAGTCCTATATATAAAAAGAACCCTGAATCACGAAGTTTCGGAACCAACACTACACGACGCGAATTGCCTTTTGGCCAAAGTGGACAACTTATTTAATCTCATCGGAATATACCGTTCACCTTCATTTAGAAACTGCACAAATTTTTTACAATCCTTAGAAAGTCTTCTACAAAATATTAACTTGATTTCTTCTTGTACAATTCTGGCGGGTGATATAAATATTAATACGTTGATGTCTAATATAAACAACGACTGTAACGAATACCTTTGCTTAATCGCAGAGCAAGGACTAAGTCCAACAATTAATATTCCCACCCGAGAAACAGCGTGTTTAGATCATATTATGGTGTCCGCCAATACTCGCGTGAACACTGTGGTTTGTAGGACTACTATAACAGATCATTACATCGTTATGGCTGGTATAAACACAACAAATAAACCCAATCGCTTAAGGGTTGACAAGTTTATGACCAAGTTGGATTTCCCTGCCATTGTTGAGGAAGTTAAAAACACTGATTGGACTAACTTGCTAATGAATGTAGACGTAAATGCAGCAGTTGATGATTTTTCCAATATGCTGTCTAATATTATCACAAGCAATTCACAACGCTTAAGAATAAATCGCTCTAAAACCATTCTGAAACCTTGGATGTCCCCCGGTCTCGTTAGATGTTCAATGGTAAGAGATATGCTACATCTAGAAGCTAAACGTAACCCTAATAGCGAAATAGCTCAATTTACATTTAAACGCTATAGGAATTTTTATCATAATCTAATTAAGAGATTGCGAGATAGTTACAATGAGAAAATGCTCACAGAAAATCAAAATAACCCAAGTAAGCTTTGGAATACTATAAAAGATATCGCATACTTACAATCCCCTAAAGAGAACCCATCCATATCTGCTATTAAAGGTAATATCCAGGATTCTTTGAATTACTTCAATAATCACTTTTGCGCAATAGGTCAAAACTTGGCTAATGATATTCTAACCGGTATTGGAGAAACTCAAGAATCTCTGGCTTCCAACGTTTCCATTGAGAACTTTCCAGACTCATTCTTCATAGTACCTACGGACAAAACTGAAATCGAGAAAATAATTACTGATCTCAAAACAAATAGTGCAACGGGTATAGATGGTATTTCCAACCGCCTATTAAAATACATTAAACCGTACATCTCAGCTCCTCTTGCTTATATTTGTAATTTAAGTATATCACATGGTGTATTTCCGGATAGGTGGAAGGTAGCTGCCGTATCTCCTATACATAAAAGCGGTGATAAAAAAGTTTTAAATAATTATAGACCTATCTCTCTTCTCAGTGCAATCTCGAAAGTCTTAGAAAAAATTATGAATAGCAGAATGGTTGATTTCCTGGAAAAAAACAATATCTTAACAAATCGTCAATATGGATTTCGTGCAGGTAGATCTACCGTTGATGCCGTATCTGAACTTATTCATATTGTGTCCTCTTCTCTAGATAAGGGCTTGGCCTGTGTCGGAGTATTTTTGGATTTAGCCAAGGCCTTTGACACAGTGTCAATACCAATTCTTTTGAAGAAACTGGAGAGGTATGGCTTCAGAGGTATAGCTTTGGAGTGGTTCAGAAGTTATCTTTCGAACAGAAAGCAATGTACCAAATATCGCGATACTTTTAGCTCTCTTTCACCAGTAATTTTCGGCGTGCCACAGGGGAGTATTTTAGGTCCTACCCTCTTCTTAGTATATCTTAATAATATCGCCAACGTTGGGTTGAGAAATGCTGATATTATCTGCTACGCGGATGACACAGCTATTATTTTTCAAGATACTTCTTGGGACAAAGTCTTTGACATAACAAAAGAAGGAATGTCAAAGATTGCTTACTGGTTAAACAACAATTTACTTACTCTCAATGCCGCTAAAACAAAATATCTATGTTTTCACAAAACTGCAGCCTCACAACCTTCATCACTTCCGGATCTGTCTTTTCATTCGTGCAATATTTCCTCCTTGTCTCATCCAGTTCCTCCATGCCATTGTAAAAACACAATCAGTAACGCGCATTCCATTAAATATCTGGGCGTAATATTGGATGATAAGTTAAACTTTGAAGGCCACATACATGCAACAACTGCAAGAGTTCGTAAACTAATATACCCCATGAAACACCTACGCTCTGTCGCTAAGTACGAGTTACTCAGGAGAATATATATAGCTTTATGTGAACCTATAATTAGTTATTGTATCTGTATTTGGGGTGGTTGTGGATCCTCCAAATTATTGGTTCTGGAAAGAGCACAAAGAGCCGTGTTAAAGGTTATGCTGCATCTCCCTATCCGCTACCCAACTGACTTGCTTTATAAGGAGATTGGATTGTTGAGCGTCAGAAAATTATTTATTCTCAATGTAACATTACTAACCCATAAAAATATTATCTCTTCAAGTGATCACGCTAACTTACTCAACAATAGAATATATAAAATTCCTTTACCTCAGGTTAATACCTCCTTTGCCAAACGATTTAGTCAATTCCTACACCCGCTTATATATAACCGCGTCAACCAGGCATTGCATTCTATTAGGCAGAGTGGTGTCGCAAAGGCCAAGAAAATTATTAAAAAATGGTTACTCTCTTTGTCTTTTCAACAAACGGAAAATTTGATTAGGTCTTTAATCTAACGCTCTTACTCACAAGTTTTACCCCATGCATCTCTTATTCAGCACACACACATATAAAAAGTATCTATTTATTTATATTTTATTTTGATATTTATTTATTATTTTTTGTTCATTTAAGTTTTATCTAATGAAATAAGGCATAAGGAATAAAATATGAATTGCAATTTATTCTTAAAACATTAATAAATCGACATTTCATTTACATCCTTGTCTAGTTTTGTTTGTTTCTTTATATTTTGTACTGATGCCCACAATACAGGCCACGAGTCTAGTGTGGGCATCTTGGTTCAAATGATGTATAGAGTATACTACATATTTACTGTGTTAACAGCCTTATTGTAATAAGTTCAACGAGATTGTATGCTTGATTTTTTTTTTTTTTTTGAATAAATATTTTTTACTTTTTTTTTTTTACTTTTACTTTGTTTTTATTTATTAATAATTTTCAATAAAACCAGTTAATAAACTGTTAAATTTTACTTGGAATATAAAAATAAAACACTTGATAAATTATGATACGTTGTATTTTTAATATAATATTATATTTTGTTAATATGTTGAATGATGATGTATGACGTACATTGCTCTACACATACGAAGCACTATTAGGGTATAAATAAGATACCTAGTATAGCAAGCAATGTGTCATATGTATGTGAGAGGGTTAAAATAAACGTCAAACCTTTGAGCAGTGCTCTCAAGTGTAATAGTTGAGCACTGGTTTTTGATACTGGAAAACCGGTTATATCAGCTGCAATAGATAAAAATATATACATATACATACATAAAGTAAATATGTACAAAAAGTACTCTTGAATGATGCTAATTTTTTTATTCTAAAATAATATTATAATGCACACAATATAATATCTACGTGTTTATAAGGCTTATATTTAAGATATAGTCGTAAATGAAACTACTCAATAAGATAAAAATACATAAATCATACACATTAACATGCAACAATAACAAGTATGTTATTCATATCATTTGTATGAACTTTAAATTGGTAAAAATTGTCTTATACTTAAATACAAAAAATTATTTATTGATAAACTCAAAGCCATCTCTACCAAACCTTCTCAACCATTTAACTGACCAACATTCAAAATCTATCTACTAATGACTAACCAAGTGACCACATCCCCATACCGATCAATGTTAACCCTCCCAGTCGCGCCCTGCCAAGCCCTGCTCGATTTGGCCTCGTTAAAAAAAGATTTGCCTCAACCGTGACGCGTTCCATCCAGATTACCTTTGGATGTTTTTTCATTGGAAACGAGATTATGCGGAACAATGAAATTCCTTTTTATGTGAATTCTTTTTTAAAATTTGCAAGAATGAATGCTATTATTGATGGATTAGGCTTGAAAGTGTAAGAATTCGAATTATCGGTAAAGAAATACAGAATCTGTCTTTAATATGTGATAACATAGTTACTGTTGTATTAGTTGTGATATTAATAAAGCCCTTACACCTAAATAAATAAATAAATCGTTTATTTGCAAGTAAACATGGTATACATAGGTGTTAAAATACATTATTACAGGATGTTTAGCCTTCATTCAACGGCATGCAAATTACTTAAATACACTAACTATAAAAGATCTCGAAATACTAATTATAAATGATCGACGCGACACACCCACCTACTTCAATAACAGCAACATCTTTCAAACACTCATAACACCTACAGACCTATTAAGTATCTACTAAACGCTTCACAAAAGTCCAAAAAAGAAGCAATTTAAATAACAAAAACACTCCGAAGTCGTGTAACCTCTTCTAATTAACGATGATAAACTTTTGGCAAACAAGTATTCGTCTTTAAATGACACTGCTAAAATGTCTTTCCTAATGATCTCTACTTGTTAAGCTTTTGAATAATAAGTGGGAAATTCGTCCAATTTAAACGAACCGACCTGGTTGCCATGGTGACCTGGTATATTTACCAGGATTCGAGTTACTTGACTATAAATTCCAAACCTAACTATCGAAGCTATAGGTTCAAACCTACAGCTTCGATAGTTCGTTTACTCGCAAAACGACAAAACAACCACGCACATACGTATTTACCTATACTGTTTCATTATATTCCGACTCACAGTTACATGCAGTCTTGTAAAAATCCCACAGATTTCTAAAAACCTGACAAAGAAAACCCTAAAAACACAACAAAACTCTTGTAGCGAGCTTTAATAAATTACAGTGAAAATACAGGTATCATAGTTAATTAGCTAGGAGCAATTAATTAGTACATTCCCATCTCGTAATTATGTACATAATATACCATCTTCGTTTTGTATAAGATTCCCTTGACGAGTCTTGTGGAGCTTTTATAAGATAAACGTAGAGACAAAATGAGTTTTTTGTTCATTTGTATACTAATTTCGACTTTCCGTTGCTAGAAATTGCTTCTTTGTTTAGGATTTTTTTCTTGTATAATATAGGGATATCCTGAATTGGAATTTCGGTATCAAACACAGAGAAAATCTGTATGTGTCTTCGGTTCCTATGCTACGATACTAAAATAAAAAAAATATGTGAACTATTAAAAATCATGTCACGATTTATTGCACAAAGAATGCACGAAAAAAACGTGCCTTCTTCAAAATCTCGATTGCTATTGCTTATTTAATTCATGAAACAATAAGTAAAATACAAGTAGTATTGACACGATATCGCTTCTTCAATACAACTGTGGCATAATTAACATTTCAGTGAGACAAAGCATTCAAATAATTGTGTTGTATCGTTTGTTGTTGCATGTCGATTGGATTTAATTCATTCAAAGTACGTATAAATTTTAGGTGTACGAGTTCAAATGCTCAATATTAGTAGAGAAAACGGTACTCATACGCGACTACACTTCAATATATGTATTGTATTAAATAGTAGGCGGAGATTTTTAGGTCGAGCTTTTTCTTTCATATTTCTTTAATATTATCTACTAGCTGCGCTCCGCGGTTTCACCCGCGTGGCCGCTCTTGTTGGTCTTAGCGTGATGATATATTATAGCCTTAGCCTTCCTCGATGAATGGGCTATCCAACAATGAAAGATTTTTTCAAATCGGACCAGTAGTACCTGAGATTAGCGTGTTCAAACAAATAAACAAACAAAATCTTCACCTTTATAATATTTGTATAGATTTAAAACTAATGAACTAAAGCTAGCTGAAACCCAAAAATTGTTGTTAATTTTAAATAGTATTTTCAGAGTAGAACACAACGTTGCACTTTGATGATTAACAGACATAATAATTTATCTATTTCATTTTCCCTTTCAAGACGAAACCTATCGACTACATACAAATAAACCTATATAAATTGAGTCACATCGGATTGTACAATACAAATCGATTCACAAAGTCCATTAGAGAAACACAAGTGATCCACTGACAAGGTTATCAGGCAACTGTCGAAGTTATTAAATATTCTTTGTGATCGCGACTTATTGTAGTACTTACATTTCTTATTCATTGAATCTTTGTGCCTTTTGTATCGATTGGCTTTGTAAGACTGTTTAGTGTTTAATATAAATTGCTTGGTACAAAACTGATGAAATTGTAATGTGATGTGTTGTGTCGTGTTGTGTTGTTATGTGATGTGTTTTGATGTGAGTGACTATGAAAATAATACCTACCAACAACTAGGTTTGAAGCACGAAATTTCGTATTTTGATTTTTTTTTCTTACTATGAAAGAGGGAGGTAGATTAAGTTTGTAAAGTCCATCGGTCAATCAAAAAGTGTTCGAGTAGTATCTATCCAAAAGAAATCGCGACGTTTTCCTTTTTTGCCTAGAAGGTACTTCAACCCAACACATCCCTTCCCTTCATCAGGGCGACAAATTCATTTCAACATCGTAACATATAACCACCAAACAAGGCGAGACCATTTATCGTGGCCGTCTAATTAACACAGTAAGAAACCTCAGTCAATTAACGTGAATTCAATTTACGGTTGCGTCGTGAGTTGGGAGTCTTGGAGGACAAAAAGGAACGGACTGGTTAGCGAAAATTGGCTTGTATTTTACTTATGTAAGATTAGCTAACTCGTAAACGTATTTATTTACGGCCTTACTTATAAAAAGTTAAACAATGGATAAATTTCAACCATTTCCTACCATAGCTGTGTCCTGCTCTTGCTCACATGAAACGTCATTCATAAAAACAAGACAGGTTATTGCAATAACTAATCCATTGCATAGCGAATGGGTAACATTTTATAAGTAAGACCGTTAATGTTTACTATCTTTCCGCCCGCGGCTTCGCCCGCTTTGTCGAAAACCTAATAAATTACAAACTAAAACCTACTACTTACTCCTTGAATTACTCGATATATTAAAAAATCCGTCAAAATTTGTTGCGTAATTTTAAAGATTCAGATCTTTATAAGACATACAGACGGCGGAAAGCGACTTTGTATTTATATTATGTAGTGATATATTTTATACATTAAGAATCTTTATCGCAATTGTTTTAAAAATATTGTATGGGATTATTGTTTTTGAAGAGAAACAGGAATGTACATAAAATCCTAATTAAAATTTAATGTACACAATATAATACAATGTAAAAATGATTCAGTAAATAAGAAAGAAAAAAAATCGTTTCTCCTTTGTTCTGTACCTTGTAGAACAATCTATTCATGTCAAATTTCGATTAAAAAAGTATTATTATAACAAAAAAACCATTAATGAAACAATGTCTTTTGTCATGGAAGCACTTCCCACTTTCCTGTAAGTAACAAAAGCGTTGACCTTTGTGACGTCATATCCGCTGGTTGTTATCGTAAAATTATGAATATTGCCGTTATATTGCTCGTATAAACTTTCGTTTTTACAAATTTTGATTTGAAAAGGTTTCGTCAAAAAGGGATGAAAGGCTACGTAATGTCCAAAATTTATAAATGCTTAAACAAACATTAATTATATTATTTCTTCTCAATTATTATAAATATTATTTACATTAAGTCAGTTATGTGACAACCCTACGCTATATGTAACGTGAAGCGCTGACGATGTGCTTTCGATCGTGAGAACGTCTTATTCCTATAGATTATAATATTAGAATTAAAATATATTGTGAAGCATCGTGCTCATGATAACACGTACTTGTAATTTTTATTTTTAATTAAAATCATTTAAAATATATGATTTTTTTTATTAATTCACTGTAAAGTGAATTTAACTGGCGCAGTCGGTAGGATACTCGGGTCGCCCGCGGGAAGATATATCCGAAATAAATATCGGTTCCGAGGCCCCGCGCGGCCGACCGGTTTTTTTTAAAACCCAAGCGAGTATCCAGAACATCAGCAGTATCCAGCCATCGATACGGAAACCATGTTAATGTGAGTTGCACAGAATTATTTTATTGTGTTGCTTTCCTATATTATATTCCTATATTAATTTTAGAATAAACCTTCACGATTTTCCATCCTAGGAAATCCCGGGGTACCGAGGCTGTTAATTCCCAACAGTCCTCGAGAAATAGTTTAGTTGATAGTATAAGAAGTATTGATAGTTTTAATATGTCATTTGACACGGAAGAAATTTTTAAATGCTTAAGGGTGGTCCCAGATTTTGATGGTAACCCCCATGTATTAACAAGATTTATTAAAATATGCGACCAATTAGTTATTAAATATATAAAAGATGACCCCGAGTCCACTCTTTCAAATTTATCGCTGATAAATGGCATTTTAAATAAAATCACGGGACCGGCGGCACGCCTCATTAATACTAACGGTATTCCTGATAGTTGGGGTGGAATCCGTGAGGCCCTAGTTAACAATTTTTCTGACCAGAGAGACGAGACGGCTCTGTATAATGATATAGCGTCACAAACCCAGGGCGGCAGCTCGCCCCAAGAGTTTTATGATAGATTACAGTCTTTATTCAGTACCATGATGACTTACGTAACTTTACACGAATCTCTTAAAAGTACTATAGACGCAAAACGTGACCTATATAAAAAATTGACGAAACAAGCTTTTGTTAGGGGTCTTAAAGAACCCCTCGGGTCGCGTATACGCTGTATGAGGCCCGAAACAATAGAGAAAGCATTAGAGTATGTTCAGGAGGAATTAAATACAATTTACTTACAACAAAGAAACGATGCTTCATCCAAATTTAGTAATTCAAATTATAATAATGTACCTAAGTCTATATATAATAATTCTTTAATGTCGTCACCCAATTTTCATGTACCCAAGCCTCTCTATGTACCTCAACCGTATATGTTTCCTCCTAAAGTCCGACCAAACCCACCGTATCAATTTAGAATGCCTGTTCAAAACCAGCAGCATGTTCCTAGAATGCCCACACGTACCCAACAAATATTCCGAGCTATTCCACCTAACTATAACCCCCATAGCAACGTATTCCGATTACCACAACGTCCTCAACCAAATTATTATAAAGGTCCAACGCCAATGAGTGGCGTGAGTCATTATGTCACGAAGGAATCACCCTCGACTGGACATGACTGGCGTAAGCATGGTAACCCACCACCTACTAACTATTTTAAAACTCGTGATGTCCATGTTAATGAATGTGTACCATATGAATATTACTCTCCATACTATGACTACTATGACGCTGACTATAACAACTATTATGTTGACTATGCCGACGATAATTACTCTAACTATGACGCGATCTATGATCAAAATTACGACATGCCATCAGAAAACGTATGTGAAATTAATGAAAGTAATGATACTAACCAACAAACTGACTCGACAGACAATGAAAATTTTCCGAAGGCCAGCCTCACAAGAAAGCCAAGATAGAAATTAATTTGCAGACACAAAGGCAGCTACCGTACATACAGATTTTAGACCCACCATTAAAACTTTTATTAGACACAGGAGCTAATCAGTCATTTATAAGTCCCGAAGCGGTTCAAAGGTTTTATTCAAA
The DNA here is from genome assembly GCF_061535395.1 of Colias eurytheme. Lineage (NCBI taxonomy): Eukaryota > Metazoa > Arthropoda > Insecta > Lepidoptera > Pieridae > Colias > Colias eurytheme. The sequence goes on along the minus strand of NC_142999.1, from coordinate 225,596 downwards.
TATAAGATTAAATTACGATCCTTTTGAAGTCACTAATATACATGCCACCACTAGGAACGATTTCTCTATTACTATACCATGTTTCAAAGAGTTTCAAGAGACTGATAAAATTACACTTTTTGTATATAAGTTTCACGACGTATTTGACGGACTTATAGGCCTCGATTTACTCGAAAAATTGGAATCAAAAATTGACTTAAAAACTCGACAGTTTATTACGCGTAATGCCACTAACCCTATTAAAATGTATAATTCGTCCAATGTAAATTTATATGAATGCGTTTTACCAGCGGAGTCTTCCAAATTACTTAAACTACCCGTTAATGTACCAAATGGTGACACTTTAATACCAGAACAATTTATTTCAAATTGCGTTATACCTTATTGTTTAACATCGGTTAAAAATAACAGAGGAATTTTAGAGGTTCGTAATCCAACTCAACATGATATCATTTTCTCAATGGATAGACATGTCTCCGGTGAAATTTATAATACAGAATTATTTAATTCAAATAAGTTATCAACCCGTACATCAGACGTTATATCTCGGTTACGTACAGATCATTTAAATCAGGAAGAGCGAGCTAACTTAGAAAGATTAGTTGCACAGTATTCAGACGTATTCTATATAGAAGATGAACCACTTACATTTACTAATAAAATAAAACATCGCATACGAACCACGGACGAAGTACCAATTCATTCTAAAAGCTATAGGTATCCATTTGTACATAGAAATGAAGTTAGAGATCAAATTCAAAAAATGTTAAGTCAAGGTATAATAAGACCTTCAGACTCAGCCTGGAGCTCACCAATTTGGATTGTTCCCAAAAAGGCAGACGCTTCAGGGAAGCAGAAATGGAGATTAGTCGTAGATTTTCGTAAATTAAACGAAAAAACTATTGATGACAAATATCCTATACCTAACATTACTGACGTCCTTGACAAATTAGGCAAGTGTCAATACTTTAGTACACTAGATTTAGCTAGCGGGTTTCTACAAGTTGAGATGGATCCTAATGATATTTCTAAAACTGCGTTTAGCGTGGAACATGGGCATTTCGAATTTTTGAGAATGCCCATGGGACTTAAGAATTCTCCGTCCACCTTTCAGAGGGTTATGGACAATGTCTTGCGCGGTCTACAGAACGAAGTATGCCTAGTTTATTTAGATGACATTATAGTCTTTAGCACCAGCTTACAAGAACATATTGTTAACCTTAAAAAAGTATTCCAACGTCTACGTGAGTCAAATTTTAAAATCCAAATGGACAAATCCGAATTTCTTAGGTTAGAAACTGCATATTTGGGTCACATAATTAGTAGAGACGGAATTAAACCAAACCCAGATAAAATTAGAGCTGTAACTAAATACCCTATTCCAAAAACTTCTAAAGAAATAAAGCAATTTTTAGGTCTTCTAGGTTATTACAGAAAATTTATCCCTGACTTTGCCCGTGTTACAAAACCGTTAACTAGATGTTTGAAAAAAGGTAGTAAAATTACTCTAGATTCAGAATACGTCAATTGTTTCGAAAAATGTAAAACACTTCTATTGAATGACCCCATATTACAATACCCAGATTTTACGAAAGAGTTTATACTTACGACTGATGCATCCAACGTAGCTATTGGTGCCATATTATCCCAAGGCCCAATCGGTTCCGATAAACCCATTTCATATGCTTCACGTACTTTAAATGATAGTGAAATGAATTACAGTACCATTGAAAAAGAGTTATTGGCAATTGTATGGGCAACAAAATACTTCCGACCGTACTTATTTGGCAGAAAGTTCAAAATTATAACAGACCATAAGCCCTTACAATGGATAATGAATCTTAAAGAACCGAACTCTCGGCTGACTCGTTGGCGCCTTAAGCTTTCTGAATATGACTATACGATAGTTTATAAGAAAGGTAAATGTAACACGAACGCGGACGCATTGTCACGTATAGAATTGCATAATGAAAACGTAGAATCTATGATAGTGAATATTTCTGACTCTGAATCGACTGTAACTGCACCTGATGACAGACCATTAAATAGTAGATCATCGACTGTTTCTGCACCTGACGACAGACCTTTAATTAGCCAATCATCGACAGATGCTGCCCCCTCCTTAAGAGCTTACGGTACAGACGAAACTCTTAACATTAATAAACCAGAAGGCACAAAACATACTAGCCGTGAAAATCCTATTCTTGACATTCCTATAAGTGATGACCCACTTAACACATTTCGTAAACAGATATTTATAAAAATCACGAATAACTCACCTTCAACGAAACCTACCATAAAGAAACCATTTGAAACATTCCTACGTGTTTCAGTACAAATTAACGGAGACAGCTTACAAGAAAACATTGTAGAGCTGATTAAGAAGTATGTAGATCCTAAAATTCGTACTGCAATTTTGGTCAATCCTGTTAGTAAAATGTTCGATATAGTACCTTTAATCCAAAATACTTTTAAAAATTCATGTATGAAATTATTTCTTGTTAAGCGACAGATTGAAGATATAACTGATTATTTAGTCCAACAAGATACTATTCGAAAATATCACGAAGGTAAAACGAACCATCGCGGTATTAACGAGACTTACCTTTCCTTGTCCCAACGATACTTCTGGCCTAAAATGAAAACCGACATAACAAGTTACATAAATACATGCCCAATTTGCAATAGTGCAAAATACGACCGTAACCCTGTACGCCCAGTGTTTAAAATTGTGCCTCCTCCTTCTAAACCATTTGAGATTGTTCATGCTGACGTATTGACTCTAGAACAGGATAAGTATCTGACTATTATTGACTCATTCTCTAAATATGCTCAAGCGTACCGAATAAGCGACAGTACCGCACCGAATATCATTAAAACATTGTTACTTTTCATGACGCACCATGGTTCACCTATGTCGATAACTACTGACCGAGGTACTGAATTTACAAATCAAGTATTTTCCGAATTTGTACGTCTGCATAAGATTAATCATCATATGATTGCTCCTCATACCCCCAACGAAAACGGTATGATAGAACGCTTCCATAGCACCCTTATCGAGCATATAAGAATATTGAAATTAAAGCATAAAAATGAAACTGCAGCAAATTTAGTGCCATACGCGATCTTAGCATATAATAGTTCTGTACACAGTCTGACTAAATGCCGACCTTATGATGTAATTACAGGACATTATGACCCTAGAGACCCAACTGACTTAAATTTATCGGAAAGACTTTTACAACAATACATACAAAACCATCGAATTAACATGGAGACAGTTTATAAATTAATACACGACTCATCATTCGCAGAACGTGAAGCAATCATGACGCGACATAATACCCGGAGAGAACCTGAGATTGACTATGCACCTGATCAAGAAGTATATATACGTAATCCGATAGCCGCGAGGCAAAAGTTAGCTTCACGATTCATAAAAGACAAAGTTGTGTCTAATTTACCAATACATGTATATACTTCCAAAAAACGCTTACCTGTTTCGAAATCCCGACTCAAACGTACTCCAAAACCCACTACTTCCCTTTAACCTAGGCCTGATAAACGTTATCACCCATTACCATACCTTTTTACACTATATAAGACGACATTGATTTAAAAATTAATTTAGCTAGAAAGTAAATGTTAGAATTTGAAAAGAATTTTGATAATCGTACATTATAAGATACTATATAAAATTAGGGTTCAACATTTAAACGAAAAATTGGAAAATTGGATAACGCATCGTCCTTGTTAGAGGCTTTAAAACCAGGGCGTGTAAAACGTGGCTTGTTAAACGCTATAAAGTTCTACAGAATAACCAGGTCCCTTAGACGATAATATTAATGATTTACTCCTAGTTATAAGAAATATAGAGGATAGTTTAGCTTTTACGCGTACATCGCGAGCGCGCCATGTTATGTTAGGAATAGATATATTACATAGTATAATTCGAACTGGATCATACTTTAGTAAAAATAGGATAGTAATTATATTTAGATTCCCCATTATAACTCCTCACACTTATAACCTTTACAAAATATCCGTCTTGCCTAATCGTACAAATCATGTCATCATGCCTCCCTATCCCTACATAGCAACCAATAAAGATATTTATGTGTACATAGAGGCTGAATGCCCGAAGTTGAGCAATCGGTTTCTATGTGAAGAGACCCTAAACCACCATACAAGAAGTTCACCCGACTGTATTGCAAACCTCATCACCACGCAGGAGATATCCAGCGACTGTGAATCCACCTGCCTAACATTAACTAAGCCAGCAATGGAGAAATTGGACGACAGTCACTACACCATTATTTTCCCACATCTCACAAAAGTTGAATTATCCTGCAATCATAAGGAATACCTTCATCTCCAAGGCAGTTTCATAGCAACGTTGCCGACAAGCTGTTCTCTGCATACTGACGACCTCACTATTGTAAATATTAATAATGAAATTAAAGGGACACCTACAAAAATTTTAATTGCACCAATCAATAATATCCCGACGAGACCGCTAAAAACCTTGGGACTGCACTCCATCAACCTACAGGGATTACACAACCTACATAAGCAAATAGAAGTATATACGACGGTCGCCCCTGAGAGAGAGTTCGCCATCTACCATACGACAATACCACTTTACATCTTTCTACTGTGCGCAGCGGCCACTTCAATGCTCCTGTGCTATCGTCGCTACAGATCAAAGAAAATGAACATTCAGAGATCGAATAATACATCAGCCCCAGAAGTTGATCCTGCCGCAACATTTTCACTCAATGTCCTAAAATAGTTGCGGATCTGCGGGGGGAGGAGTTATGTGACAACCCTACGCTATATGTAACGTGAAGCGCTGACGATGTGCTTTCGATCGTGAGAACGTCTTATTCCTATAGATTATAATATTAGAATTAAAATATATTGTGAAGCATCGTGCTCATGATAACACGTACTTGTAATTTTTATTTTTAATTAAAATCATTTAAAATATATGATTTTTTTTATTAATTCACTGTAAAGTGAATTTAACTAGTCTATAAACAAGATATATTTTACGACAAATTTATAATTTTATTTGAGGGTAGTTTGAAAATGTTTACATTGTGTCGTCGTGCCACGCTTCAGTTGATTCACGCGCTCATAAGAGATGGTACTGTGTGATTATTTATACGAAATACAAGTGTTTCATCAGTTTGTGTGTACTTCTATGGCTGTTACATTATGGTAAGTGGATTTTTTTTTACATTTTACATAATCAATGAAGTATTATTATGCATTTTTAATTAATCAGGCTGTTGTGAAATTTTGTAACTGATTTTGAACGGGTTCTTGTTTCTTATATAATATAAGTAGATAGGTATTTGTAACGCGGTGTAAGCAAAGTTTATTATAAAAATTTACAAACGGTGATAGTTTTGGGCCGCGTGGCTATAAAACTGCATGTAACGTTTGCTTCTAGAAGGAAATTAATGGAATAAATAAATTTTTGAGTTTGAGTTACTACTATAAGTTACTAGTTTGCCTATTTCATTGTTGGTTGTTGAATGAAAGGCAATTAGAAGAATAATATATATTTATAATATATATTGGTTTTACATCGTTAATTTATAGACGTGAGTACAGAGCTTAGTTGGATAGCGACTGTCTTGAATACAATTCGATCATTCCATATCGGTTTCGTATCCTAATATGGACAGACGATTTTGCAGACACAAACTAAACATAATATTGGTAGGCACACTAGGTACTTTATTTTTGTATTCTATCACAAGTCACAATTTATTTGTTCAAATAAATACTTAGGCGCCACGTTTTCCTCTAATGTAATGTTTTCCTCATTTTCATAAGAAATGGTTCAGTAAAACGTCTAACCACGTATGTATCTACTTATATTCTCACCGTTCAAAACACGCTTATTTTTGTAATCTTACTCTAAGCGGTATAATATTAATTTCTAATTAAATACAGCGCTCAGGCGGGCAGCGCGCAGCGTGCCGGTGAATTTTCTTTGAAACTCATGAATTATGGAGGCATTTGATTAGAGTGACGATAGTATCAACTTTGTGAATATTAAAATTTGATATTATATTACGGCGAATCTTATCTAATAATTCAATTAAAATTTTCCGTGTTAATTTACAACTTATATTGTTGATTGGGTTGTATTTCAAATAATGAAAGACTTCTACAGTGAAAATATAAATTAGTTTCATTATTATCGTTTAACGTATTTCTTGATCACGTTCAAAGAATCAATTTTATCTATACAATAAAAAAAAAAATAAAAAATAAAAATCTTTATTGACATAATAATGTACAGGTCTAGATAATGAATCCTTCGACTCCTGAACTAGTTAAAACTGTGTCTCAGGAGCCAGAGGCTTCTCCCAATATTGATCATAGTATTATGTCTATAAACTAAACTATAAGCTCTAAAATAACAAAAATAAAGACAAGGTAACGGCGGGGGCACACGATGCGTTGCGGCGGCGGTGCGGCGCCGGAGCGGTGTCGCTGCGTCGTCTTACATAGAAATATCTGTGGCATGTCACACGATGCGCTCCGGCGCCGCACCGGACTTGTAACCACCAAGACGAGGCGGGAGGGGTGAATGCGGTGCGACGTCGGAGCGGCACCGCTCAGTTGTTTTGCATCACAAGGAAGGACACGCTGTGCAACGCTGTTACGACGCCGCTGCGACATAACAACGTTACGGCGCCGCACCGCTCGTGTGCCCACTGACACGGTGAAATCTTTGCGGTGCGGCGCCGCAACGCATCGTGTGCCCCCGCCGTAAGTTAAATTTATACGTAAGCGCATTTGTGTATAATATCTAGATGAATGTGAGTGAGTGTGTGTGTGTTTATGTGGGTGTGTGTGGGTGTGTGAGAGTGTGTGCGTGTGTGCGTGTGTGAATGAGTGAGTGTAGTTGTGCATAAATGTTGTAATTTATAAACATTTTCTGTTGATGTGATTTATTATATACAATATTTTTTTTTATCTATACTATGTTGTTAAAAGATCCCTTAAAATAATTTCAGTATCGTCGTAGTCAAAGTTCTCAAGCCAGGTGAGTATTAAGTTTTTTATTCCATTATTGTTTACTTTTTTCAATTTTAATTCTTTATTTATAATATTGTACAGGTGCGGCGCAACTACATTGTAGTGCTTTTGTGTGAATCTTGATTTCGTTATCGGAAATGGGCAACGGTCCACACGCTTAAGCAATAAGTAACAATTACAATGAATATTGTTCCTTTTCAACTCCTCAGTCGTTTTACCTTGAACTCGGAACATACAAAAGGGCTTTAAAACCTTTTAAACCATATAGGTAGTTATTTTTATTTACTAAAAACTTACAAATTACCTATAAAAAAACAATCATAACTTTTTCAGTGCAAATCCCAAACATATTACATGAAAATGTTTTGGTGGAATAGTTATGTCCCTAAAACTTACGAATAAATGAAAACAATACAAATATTCCTAATTACAATATTATATTGATGTGATAACAAAGGAATTGTTAAGTGTCCTTGTGTAATTCCTTTATAATGGATACTCTACTTCTTTCATGTCGATGAGGGTCCATTTGTATTATTTGTACGTAAAACATTATTATTCTTTGTTGTGAAGATCTTTGAACGGAATATCAATCCAATTGTTTATTCAATTATTATATTATTTTATGAATGCCGAAGTGTGTATTAGTAAGGTTTTTTTGCTTTTATTTCAGTTGTAAAAAAAGAAAATACCTATCCATTAAAAAAATTATCCGGAAATCACTAGATACATAGTAGATATAAAACAAAGTCGCTTTCTCTGTCCATAAGTCACTATGTATGCTTAAATCTTTAAAACTACGCAACGGATTTTGATGCGGTTTTTTTAATAGATAGAGTGATTCAAGAGGAAGGTTTTAATATATAATTTATTATGTTTTAAACAAAACGGGCGAAGCCGCGGGCGGAAAGCTAGGTAATTTATAAAATAAAAACATCTAAAGGAACATATTATAATTTTTCCCATAAAGATTTATCGTAAAATCGCGTTCGATCCTGCACAATAAAAACACGTTGAAAATTACGCATACCAAAAAGTATAGTACGGGAGCTGAATACTAATAAGATGGGTGATCATAAACAACCCCTAGCTCCTGGCTTACATTTATGCTACAATATAATCATACAATTTTTATTCTCAAGGAATTTCACTTTTTGTTCCCAGAACTAACAGATTATGTTACCCTTATCATAATATGATAGATTGCCATGTAAAAAATGTTGTGTGTATAAAAATTCATGTACAAAATTCTTATATTTGTAACCAAACTCCTTTGAAACGACTTGACCGATGCTTATGATGTTTTTATACATTCAGTAGGATTCATAAGTTATTAGTGTTGTAAAAAAAAAAAAAAACAAAGATTTACATGGTCATTGGTCAGCTATAAACATAATGTACCTATAATAGATATAAAAATCACTTGCAAATTTCGAGATCAAATTTTCACTGGATATCACTTAATACTGAGGTGCTAACTTTAAAGCATTAAGATTAATAACATAAAACTAACAGTAGATTATAAGGTTAGTTCTACATGAACGATCGCCACTGTTATAAACTTACTAAATCCATCAAGGGCCTGTATTGTCATATTATCGTAAAGTTATAATAATATATAATACAATATAATATAATACATAATATAATTTAAATTCGTAATTTCCTCGTTGTATTGTAAAATATTATTATCAATTATAATATCTTCAATGGCGGCTTCATCATGTGTTAAGGGCTTTATATTATAATCTTACCAATTACGTCATCATCAATTTTAATTCATACCTGAAACAAAATAATAATGTCGTTAAAATTTACACAAAATATAGAACAATAATGTTTCTGATTACTGGATTGCGAAACCCAAAATGGTTGGAAAAAACTGCCAATATTTTTTATATTATAATATATCTCATAAACTCACACAAATACATATTACAAATCTAACAACACTTCTCAATATTGTATCAATCCGTTTTCAATAGAACATACAGGCAAAAATACATCAATTCGAAAAACATTAACCCCTCAACCACAGTCGGGTAAAATCAGATAGTAAACGTCGCTAGGAAACAATAACTAACGACACAATATAAACAGACATGTTCTGCGTTTCATAAATTCGTATTATGACGTTATTACTCAATATGGCGTGAAATATCCACAATCACGGAAAGTTTGAATTGAATTAATACTTCAAATGGGAATTTATTTGTTGGCGTCCCTTTTGGAAGTCTTGCAAAGTGCGATTTGAGATAGGGCTGTCAGTTACTAGATAATAGAAATATAGATCCTCGAGATTTTTTGGTTTGCAGGTAAATTTAATCAATCGTATCATAATATTAATCTTGCCTCCTAACGCTTAGATTTATGGATAGGAAATAAAAAGTAAATCCTATCAAATGAAGACAAAAACTTGCCTGTTAATTGTATCGAGTTAAAATTTTATCATAGAAATAATTAGAATAGGTATGCCATTTATTTAATTCATGATCGTCTAAAGTAATCCATGAGCTATTCTTATGTCATACAACATTTATAATAAATAAAATCGACACAAAAACTTCTCCCCATCGGCAGCCCTAACGAATCCACAAAAGAAGGGAGACGCAGACATACAGACAAAATAAATGGGAGTATGTCGGCGCTCGCCAGAATGTATTGTTGTTGTAAACGGTTGTTCGCGCTTTCATAAAAACCGTGTGTAGTCTGCGTGTTTTTGGAATATCTGTATTGTGAGTAAAAAACCTGAGATTTTATAAGCTGACATACTATAATACAACCAAATGAAATATTCAGTTCAAACAATAACCGATTTAAATAATATTTATTACATTAAGTATTCCATAGTCTATTAAATGAAATAAATCTGATAAATTATTTCAGTAGTTACGTACTAGACAGACGAAAAGATCAAACCTCTGTTTTAATTGTAGTTTAGTTTATAACTTAAAAAAACATTGTATTTCCCGGAGAAATTTGGGGTAAGCAACTTACAAAGAACAAAAGAGTAATCACAGAGACTAATAATTAATTTAAAAGGCTTTTTTAAAGTTAGTAATATTCTAAAAGCTCGTAATTCCAATAAGATTCAACCCTTTAAAGATGGCAGACTCGATCCAGCGTTCGCTAATTTTATTACTTTGTTTAATCCATTTAAAATATTTGCATTCAAATCGTTTTGGGTTCCATCTTGGAAATTATTGTAATTTTATACTTAATTATCCACTCGGAAGAGTGCTTTTACTTCTATCTTTACTTCTCATCATTGATTTGAATAAAATTGAAGGGAATTAATAGATGTTAAAATAATATTTCATGTGCAATAATATTCCGTGAATTATTATTTTCCGCCCTCGTGGCGAAGCAAACAATACCAAAATAAATAGCAATACTCATTATGTCTGATAAATTGACTTTTTTATGAACCTTTTTATAGACATATTTGCATAGACCAGATTCATATTAACATACCTACTACATAATTTATCTCATATAAATTAAACTTTAGGAATCCTAAATGGAAAAAAACTTATCGTGTGATAACGTCAAGTGCATACTTACATTAATATATTATATTCAAAAATGAAGGCAAATAGTTCGCACAGTGCAATATCGAATTTGTCACACATACCTAACTTGTTATTTTATCGCAAAGTTAGCAGCTTAGTTGAGTAATTAATATCGTGGATGACAAGTTTTAATTGAAAATTTCAAATCAGTTGACGCTGTGGGAAGTGCAAATCATCAAACACTAATTAGTTTGATGCGCAGATGTGACATAGCTTTTAATTTATAATATTATACATTTAATTGGATGATTAGGCATTTAATATTAGTGTGATTATTAAACTGTGGGTGGCTTTAAACTGTGCGTGGCTTTAGTTTCGCTTGATTGTGTTATGTGATTTACATTATTTATAAAATGCACGATTTCATTCTGATATTTGATGAACAAATAAAAATATTACATAATAAATAATAATACATTTCCAACATATTTATTTTATAAATTCCACTTGCATAACATTCTATAAAATAAACTATTTATAAATCAAATTTTAAAATAGCTCTTACCATTCTCAAATAGCACATCTGCATTTTAATCTTTGGCAAGCACAGTAGATGCCTGACGTAGCGCAAATGGGTATAGGAGATTACAGTTAAGCGCCCCAATGGCTTCGCTTACTCGCTAAATTCATAGATTGGTTCGTTATATCGATTCGATAGAAAACGCGTTGATGGTACCATCTATTTAGTCACGTCTGTTGATTTTTCACTCTTTGAACGGAAAATTTGAATATAAATTTATTCCGTTTGATTTTTTTTTATTTTAACTTGTTTTACTACCAGTACACTGTTATTTTACGCTGAAACATTTGTGAAAAAATATACATGATATAGAAAAAGCTTTGATATTAATATAGCACGTGCTTTTCCCGATTTTTGTTACAACATAATAAACCGACATTCATGAAACTTCAAAAACTTTTCTAATAAAATAAAATTTAATCGACTTTACAATCAGAGACGATACAGACTCCTCAATATAAACCATGTGAAATTTCCCAACTTCATTCCAAATAGCAAGAGTTGTAAATGAAAATTTATAGATCTTGTTTCGACGTTTCCAACTTGAGAATTTTCTGATTAAAATTCAACACGCGTGAAACTTCTGGCGTAGGAATAATATGATAAGGAAATGGAATAAAATCAAAATTTTGGCGACTCATAAGACCAGTGGTGTTTTAATAAATACATGTACTGTATGATTATCTTTGTGCAGGTGTTTCATATTATTACGATAGCCTTAACGCGTTTAATTTTCTATCCCAATTGGATTGATTTCTTATTTTGAAGGTAATAATATTTGAATTGGTAATCAAATATGTAGTTACGTAAATAATGTTCATGTCGAATGTAATTTTAGATTTCACTATTGTAAATTACGTTATTGTAAGTTGTAATTTAACTTTGTGTTTTGCTGGTATCTAGGTGGTTGTAAACTTATAATTATTTACGTAAGTATATACAAAAACATCCTCATGTTTTACTTTGATACTCTTTATGAATGAGTGGTTATCTGAAATAGGTATATCCATTGAAAGCTTTCACGGTTTATTATTCCTTAATCACATACAGCTTACATCACAAATTGATTTAATAAACGATACTATAAGTGAGCTAGTATACATGCACACAAAAGTTATAAGTTGGAAGCTCAGCAAATACGTTCACCGTATTACAATCAAGAAGTAACAGAACTTATTGAGTTACTATTACACAACTATCGGCTTTCAAAATTAAATATATATCTTCAAAATCAGTATTAAATCGTTATATAGAATGACTAGTTGCTTGCCCCGGTGTTAAGTGGTTGCAGTTTTCATTGTATAGATAGTACCTACACATATTATTATTAAATAAATAAATTCTTTATTCTATTTACATATCATTTGTCTCAAATTGTATCTAGGTGTAACTTTTGTAAGATACTTGACAGTTTCTATAATATGAATTTTAAATACTAAATATTTTTCATTCTACGTGTGGGAAATATACTTGTGCAAATAATTTAATACATATTAATAAATTCAAAAAATAATACCAAACGTAAAAAAGTAACTTGCTTTAGTGACCGCAGCTACTCTCAGTCTCACATAAAAACGATGTCGCGCGACAGCCGTTCATCGCATTTAATTCCATCCCCTATTTTTACTCCCTTCAAGTATGGTTTTTGAAACAAAGATAATATTATATCCTTTTCTTGCCTATGTCCTTTTCTAATGTATAATCCATTACTGTATCATAGAAATCGATTCTACGTGTAAGTAAAAATGTACCTAAGAGACAGGCCGAGTTACTTTCGCATTTATAATTTTAAAATATAAGAAGGGACAGCACTTATTATAAAGCTAATTTAATAATCAATGAATATCTAGTTGGTTAGTTGATTAATACATTTATTGTATTTAGCAATGCCGAATATTATATCGAAATTCTTCACTGAAAACCCCAAAATTTAACGTCAAAAACAGAACTTTACCTAGTACATTAAGTTGGAACACCCCGGGGTTGTTACCCCCACAGATCGCGATACCGTGTTAATAACGACTCCAACCCTCATACCACTCATATAACTTACAATGAATTGCATTATTTCCGCTATAAACTAGTGGTATATCAATCCCAGGGTTTAAAATCACTTTGGTACGAGTCGGATAGTATCTAGTTTCCATAAAATAGATCGTCGTTAAAATAAGTCTATTTCTGAGTTATTTTTGTAGCCGCTTTATATATTTCGGATAGCTAAATGAAATAACATATTTTACTCTATAGGTACTACCAAACAGGGGGTAAATATAATCGAAATATTTTTTATATAAAAAGAAGGATTGTATCAGTCATGGCCATCAGTATATAACTTCGAATATCGATATCGATCGATTCTATTAATTTTTACATAAGTACTAAATCATTTATTCACTGAATACCTAATTAAAAATCGATAAAATATTCTAATCATCATATTAACCTATAAATTTACCCGTTTATTATCCTCATTAAAACCCGACCTTGCGCATAAAAATATAAAATAAAAACCAAATTAATTTCCCTAAGAACACATTCCATGTCTCGATACAATCCGTCTTATTGCATGGAACTCGCGCTATGAAAATACAGTCCCCCTTGATTGATGAATCCACCCATTCGTCTTGATTATATATAAATATATTACAAATTTGCGGGAATAAATAAGGATTATCATATTAAATAATAACCGGCCAAGTGCGAGTCGGGCTCGCGCACAAAGGGTTCCGTAGCAGCAAATATAATAAATTACAGTTAAATCAACCTATCTCAAAAACTATAAGAGATACTTTGATCAAACCAAAAATCGTTGAAAGAGTTAATTAGCATGCATCACCTCTATTTTTTTTAGAATTTTATACCCCGTAGTTATAAAAATAGAGGGGGGGGGACATACTTTTTACGACTTTGAGAGCTGATATCTCAAAAACCGTTCACTTTAAGAAAAATGTTTTTTAGAAAACTTTATATCATTTTAAAAGACCTTTCCATTGATACCCCACACGGGTATGTACATCGAAAAAAAAAATTTCATCCCTCAGTTACATGTATGGGGGGCCCCACCCCCAATTCTTTTTTTTACTATTTAGTGTCATATTTTTGTAGCGGTTCATACAACACATATTCCCATCAAATTTCATCACTGTAGTACTTATAGTTTCCGAGTAAATCGGCTGTGACAGACGGACAGACGGACAGACGGACAGACGGACATGACGAAACTATAAGGGTTCCGTTTTTGCCATTTTGGCTACGGAACCCTAAAAACGGGATGTTTACGTTTAAGAATTATAGTTTGTATGGAACCGAGCGGGTTTTAGTTGAAAGTAAGTAGTAACTGAAGCTGGTACATAATATACCTATGTGATTTTTAGAACAAGAATCAACAATACAATGAATACAATAAAAAGAAGAACTCTCGGAGATTCAGTTCTGTTTGAAACAAGTGTTAAGCTAAAAAATATATAATTATAAGTCTTTTTTCTGTTGAATAATACGTTGAGTTTACGTTATACTAAAAATGTTTAACACTTTTAACTTTAAGGCAATTTCTCTATAAGCAAAACTAGTTTCGTAATCGTAACAGTTATGTACTAAAATATAAATACATTCATTATCTGTGTCGGAAGTTTATAAAATTCGTAAACAAACGTTTCATGTGTATAAAAAGAATCGGCATATTTTTATAGAGTTAAAAATAACAACAATCAATCATAGCCAGGAATAGCGAAACGGTAAACACAGACTACTTATAAACGGAAAACTATGTTGAAACGTATCGATTGATTTCATCTCAAACACTGAACAGATAGTGAATATTTTTAACCGACTTCAACAAAAATGTTTTCATTTTATTTATATTTTTTTATACAAAAAAATGTTTCAAAGGTGTGTGCTGAGCACACGTGTCAGAAATGAAACTTTGGCAAGATTCAAAGATAACAAAATCGTCGACTTACTCCATGCCGTGACATTATTGCCATGACGGGACCTTGAAATTTTACTCTCATCGCGAAAGAAGTTTCACTTCAAAAAAATTCTTACATCGTTTAAAAACATAAAAATATATAATATTTGAGATACTAGTTTACATGGATTAAAATGTTACAAACATTTTACCTAGACCTTTTCAATTTAACTATTGAAACTCAAACATAGGAAAACGACATTAAAATCTCATCAACAGGTATTTCAGATCTCGATAAATCAGACTCCCGGTGATCACATTATGGGATTACAAGGTTCTGTAGGTTTGATCAATGTTAATTACGTCTTTATTCATTCAAGATTAGGTCGAAAACTTTATTTTTAAGGAAAATTTGTTATTGCAATTTAAATATTTGTAGCATGTTGTGCAGTTGGACTAATGAAGTCAAAACAATACATTTCGATCAATTTCATTAAGTGTCCATAACTTTTTACAAATCAAAAGTGTTCACAAAAAAATAGTAAAGTTTTGAAGATATATTCTATCGTTCGATCGTAATTAAAGTCCAAAATACCAGCTTTGTACAAACATTGGGTATATATACAAACAGTAGTCTAACTGATGAATACTTTTAACCTTAATCTCCTCTACGTATAATCCATACTACATGAAAAATTTTCTTTTTCTGGTTAAATAACTAACATATTCTGAAAAACTAAAACCTACCGTATTACTTAGAGTACACGCATACTAAAATGTCAAAATATTTTACCATAACAATAAAAAACTATGAAACATGACTACGGTATGTAGGAATAATAATTGTGACAGATTTCGTTACAAAAGTGACAGATTTCACGACACACTAAACGACTCGTATTTTTCCCTTTTTTGACGTTCAGACTTTTGACAGTGACGGGGGTGCGTCAAAAATGATGTAGTAAAGTAATATTTAATGCCAGAAATAAATTATAATCAGCTTGTTACGACATTAGATGTTTTACTAGTTTTATATTTTTTTGTAGGTACGAATATTATACCTTCTTACTAGCTGTTCTCCGCGGTTTTACCCGCAGTGCCTCCGATCCTCTTGGTTTAAGCGAAATGATATTAATATATAGCATATTCCCGTGGGATTTCCGGGATATAACCTAGCCTATGTGTTAATCTAAGTTACCCTCTATATTCGTGCTAAATTTCATTGAAATCGGTCCAGTAGTTTATGCGTGAAAACCATACATAGGTACATACATAATTACAAACCTTTCCTCTTTATAATATTAGTATATAGATTACACCAAGAAGTTTAAAAACAACCAAAAAGTAAAGCTTGCCCATTATGTTATTAACATAACTTTTATTACAAAGACCTTGTTCAAAATTCAGATTAACAAAACAAAGAAACGCTAAGAAAGCATAATGATCGTGTAAAAACGGTTATATCCAATTAGGGCCATTATAATAATGAAAGCCGATATCCGTTATTAGACGATCCATTAGTAAAATCGAGAAAATTTCGCGGGAAAATATAATGTTGCTACGTTCAAACATATAGTATATTAAGTACCTCTATTTCTAACAGTTTTATTTCACTTTTTACGGTGATGGTTGTTGAGATATTGATTTATTTTAACAGGGAATAAGATTAAACCTCAAATAGAAGTAAAGGCTAGTATTTCTTACAACATTTTATTAAATAGGGAATAGAAATACGTAAAATATGATACTAAATATGTACCTACATGTATAGAAGCAAAGCCGGGTATAGAAAGCTAGTGTTTCCACCATTTAGTTGGGATTTCAAACTAATAAATAAATGAAAATATAACGTTCTGTTTCCCCTGTACAACGTGAAAATGAAATTTTAATTAAAATGCCCATATGACACCGCGGGACACAGCTAGTATTAAATAATGCGCTAATATGATATGAAGCTTTGTTTTGAATTATGTTTGAGTTGAAGTTTGCTTTACTTTTGAGGTATAATTTGAAATTTAGTTTAAATTAAAAAGTAGAGATAAAAAGAGAGTACTTTTGATTTGGAAGATTTCTGAGCACTACACCTGTAAGTATATTGGAAACATAACAAATATTACGGTTACATATTAAAAGTCTTCTGTTTATTTATAATTAATCGATAAACATCGAAACTTAACCGTTTTGTTTCATTATTACTATAATATTACCATTGGATACGCTCCGGGGCTTCCTATTGTCTTTCAAATTCAGGTTAATTAGTTATTTATTTAAAAGGCTTTATTGAATGTTTTTTTATAAACAATAACTAATATAAAATTTAAAAAAAGCTTGAGGTATTGAATGTTTGTTTTATTTATAAACAATAAGTATCTAAAACTATATTGTTATCTAAAATTACAACGAAGAAATATTTTACATAAAATAAACGAGAAAAACTTAGCAAACTGTAACAATAAGCAACTATCAAAATAAAAGACGAAACCGACAAAGCAATATAAAGTCGGACACTGAAAATTTAAAGGAAAGCGGGATTTCGTTTAATGCGAAATTTTCTACGTTTGTTTTGGACTTCCAATTATTTACCGCGACCCAATCCCGGGATAATGCCGTAATGATAAGTAGCTGGTTAATTCCATGTTTACTTTTTAGAATATTTATTTATTGAACATATCAACAGTATTTATAATTAAAGTATGATAGAGTTGTATGGTTAAAACTCAACATATTCATAAATCAATTCAATTTATTTTTCTGAGTTCAATTTTCAGTGTTAATTAATTCCTCTTAAAGCTCTCAACAGCTTATCAACAAGACATCGAAATGACAGTTGTTAAAAATAAATAAAAACACAAAAAACATTTCGAACGTCACGTTGCTCGAAGTCACGCAAACTCATTAATTAAGAAACCTTCAATGGTCGAGCTTTAATCTATTTCTGAACGCATAAAACAAAAAGAGTGTTATAAAACAGTTATATTCATGCGTCGACCGCGTTGTTCCCAACAATACTCGAGTAATTTTATTGTACTTACGAAATCAGATGCCATTATTTTTGTGTGTGCGCGTATTTTTAGATTGCTCACTGCACGGAGGATATCTTCACGTTTTGACAGATGGAAATAATTGAGTAGGAAATTCCGCGTGGAATATTTAGGAAATTCCGTTGTAAATGTTTCCCGAAAAGCACAAGCAATTATGAACCATCCTCTATGGTTTATCAAAGACTGCACTAGTGCTCTCAAAGCTTACGGGCGGTAAACATTTTCTAGGAATCTTCAGTTTTTAAAGAAAGATCTATATCACTAATAATTAATAGTAATAGCCCTTATTTCATACCAGCAGCTCGCTTCGTTTCTTCCCTGGTTGTGGTTTTTTGTAGTTTTTCAAATATTAAACATATGATATCCTAATTCAAGCGGTGATAAATGCAACGAACCAATAAACATTAAAATCTGTTTATTTTTTCAGGGAGTTATAAGCTCTTTCTTTTGTCGAACATAACATAGATATATCTTAATTTTGTCTAATTATAGGGACTGAAATTATGATAGACTAGAAAGTAACCTTGGGCAGGATGTCAATCAAACAGTGCCATAAAAAGTTTATTTCATTGATTAGATATGTACGTAGATACTGCTTTCCGAATCGGTGGTAAATGTTAAAAATATGTACCTAATGACGTTTCAAAAGTGCTTCTAGAAGAAGTCTAATTGAATAAATAAATGTTTGAGTTTGAGTTTGAGTTTGATTGTATTTAAAAACACCCACCTGCAAACTTTATACCATGTTATATGCATACGGGCGATAAAGCTTTTAGTGCCATGTACATATCTGTAACAACTGTTATTTTTCACTCTATTTATATTTTGTCTACCCTTGACAAAAGGCTCATAGACAATATACGCCTTAGAAAACCATTTGTGAGTTCTCAAAGTAATTCCCGCTTGGGAAAATCTAATTTTCTTTTATCGCGAGTGCCGTAAGGAAATTTCGCGATGGCCCTTTTTCATACAGCCGTTTGGCAGTTATGCCGGGCCTCAGGCTTAATTTAAACAGTGTTTTACATCACTTTTATTGATGTTATGGTCGTAGCTTGGAGCTGTAAGAAATGTCTTCATATTCTAGCTATCAGCTAGTTTTAGTGTAAGCTTTGCGAAATGCTATGTTTTCATACTTTAGGTTTCAGTACGTTCTAGAGAGTGCTAGAGCGAGTTTAGTTATATTAAAGTCTTTGAAGAGGTATTTTTGTTGCATGGGGTGACATTTGGAGCGTGAGAAAGATAATTTTTATGCGTCGATTTCTTCAAAGATTACTTACCTAAATTTAGTTGAATAGAGGTTGTGGATGTGGTAATTATGATGATTTCAACAATTAAGTATTAAAATTAAATCTTTTTGATTTTATTTCTTATTATTTGCAAAACTATGAAGCTTATTTGCCTATTATTTACTTATTTCGGAAACGCAATAACAAGATGAAATAAAACTTCATTCATTTCATTCTAACTCACAACAAAACTTAGAATAAACAAACCCGCTTAATCCATCATTATTTCAAAGCCCGATCGAACTATTTACTGCAATATTTCTAGGAAATCAGCCAGCGTTGATTTTCATTGGGACTGGGAGATCCCCGACCGCCACCAGCCAATCTCTGTGCACTAATGATACCTACAAATGATATTAATTGTGTCACGCACTTGGTTGAAACTTAAGTACGGATTGAATTGGGATTCAAGTATGTGTTAATTCTAACTATATTTTGTAGTATTACGTCGTTTTTTGTAGGTAAAATACAATAATATATACTTGTTTCATTTGCTTGCCTAAAACACAGAGCAAATTGGAAGGCTAAATTATAGGTACCTATCGCAAAAGCAAAATCAGAAGACGGAAAATAAGAAATTAGAAATTTTATAAGAATAATACGATAATGTGCAGTACAAGAACAATGCTACGTTTTTCTTTTATTTCTTAGTTTACTTAAATAAGTTAACGTTATTTCTTCATACCATTAAAATAACTACACTTGCTCATAATAAGTTTCTATTAAAGTTTATTCTGAAAATCTCTAATTGACTGCAGAAGGTTTGAAATTTCGCAAACACATCATTTGAAAGGACGACTTGAAGCGAGTACCGAGTAAAATATAACAAGCAAACATAATAGTGGTTTCATTTCATAATAATACTTGTATCTTGAGGTGTACTGAATACTTCAAAGGAGAAAAGATAATATTATTTTCTAGGAAACACGCGCAAAGGTAGAATTCTTAGTAGAATTTGTATAAAATCACACCAGTTGCATTTCTGGCGATTTGTACAAAATATGATAAAGTTGGCTCTATTTATTGAATTTTAAATTTAGCATTAACGTATATTTTTCGTGATGGTAACAAAAACATGACTATTCTTGAAGTTAATGTTTTCCAGAACACAATTATTATGTAGCACAAAGAAAAAAACTAAAAGCTATAATATTATATTTCTTCCAATAATTTTTTTATGTATCATGGCGAATCAAAAGCACTTCTAAGCAGTCCACCTGAATGAATAAAATGTTTTAAAGAATGGCAAAGACCATAGTTAATACTTGGCCTTTGATATCTATCCACCGCTTTATAGAAGAGAGTTCTTTTTATACTGGTTATGATGAATTATTTCTTAATCTCGAAAACGAAGAAGCACGGGATCTCTAGTGTTGAAAATTTCCAGGAAAATACAAGATATTTTCCTTTTACTTCTGTTTATTCAGGATTTCCTGAGAATTTATGTTATTTAATATTATTCTTATCAAAGCATTATTTCTTCTTTCTTTCTCTGTAGTTGGGTAACGATAAATCTCTTCAAAGCGGTGTTTTCTTTTTTGATATGGGTTATATATTTTGGTATTATTTCTGAAAATAATAAACATGTACTGTGGGTAAGGTTTTAATTTCATTGTTAATTTTACATTATTCACAAAGAATTCATCCACTAAACGGAGACTTGTTTCTGCCAAAGCTTGCATTCAATTTAAACATTTATCAAATTTCTGTTAAAATTTACACCCGCAATTTTGAAATCGGTAACATAGTATAAGACAAAATGAAGACTTATTACTTAATATCACATTGTTATAATTATACTAGCGGTCCGCCCCGGCTTCGCCCGTGGTACATATTATGAAAAATAGATGTTGGCCGATTCTCAGACTTACCCGATATGCACAGAAAATTTCATGAGAATCGGTCCACCCGTTTCGGAGGAGTATGCAGACTAACATTGTGACACGAGAATTTTATATATAATATATTTTGAATAGTTTTTATTCTTATACTTGACATGATTTCAATTATATGCTTTATGTCTTACAATACTATAAAAATAAGTAATAAGAAACCGTTTGAATCTCGATTTATGTCTGTAAATATTTTAAAACCTATGTAACGTCCGGGTTATTCACAAAAAATATCCTATGTAACGAATTCGACAGTATCTTGGTACTATTCCAACTCAAGTCCCTTTACGACAATACTTTGATCTTTGATGCAATTCCAAACGACCTTTTATCAAAGTTATTGTTAGCGACATCCATTTGGGATATTTCTGTTATTCATAAACTAGTTGCTTGTCGCGGCATTACTCGCGAGACACTCGAAAATATAGGTTGTATCTATTGTTGCAAAGATATCAAACAAATGTTTTATCGCATTTGTAAAACCAGATATAGGTACTTTGTTTCGTAATTCTAACTTTGTTATAAAATACGAAACAAAGTTACTAAATAAATCGTCTTAAATAAACATACAAAGCGCATAAAAAATAACAAGTACCGTTCGCAATTTTATCATATTTTTAATTCGTACAGAAACTAACAAAGAAACACGTTTTATACACGCATAAAAGCCCTTTCAAAAGCTCAAACGTAAATGGTACAGTTTTTACAAAAATGCAGCTCAATTCAAAGTACACGGAACTGATAGGACATGCCGGGAAATGCAGCTCAATGCAAAACAAAAATACACGACTCGGTGACCATTTGTTTGGAATCTGTGGGACAGTCCCATCTATTGTTATTTTCATAAATTGTTGGTATTTTTTGACAGTTTATGAATATTTATGTATGTATACATAAGTATACGTTGATGCATCTTTCTCTATCTTTCTCTATGTTTATATCCAAAGAGTAGGAAGTAAAATATCATTAATTCTAATTTAGAGCCAAAGTTCAAATAGTCTATCTAAACCCATGAGCGAATACACGTTAGTATCGACGGATGCAAGGATTAATGCCACAAACCGGACACACATCAGACTGACCGCGCTAAATTGCTTAACCAGTGCACATTACTAGTCATTAATGGTTTAGTTTACGATAGGAAAACACTTTAAATAGCAAACATAGTGTAGTACCTTATAGGCTTGTTAATTCTTAAATCTTTTGCGAATAAGTTGGCGAACTTATTAAAATATGTATGTAAAGTGATGGCAAAATTACTTGTTAAGTTCGAAGTAACATTTAGTTTGGGAAACTACATCTACCACAAACTTTATATAATACGAAAAATATTACGATGAGTACTAAATTCAAATAATTTTTCCCATTTTTCACTAATAATGGCGTAAATCATGGCCACTGTCCCGTCTGAGGTTAGACTATTTTTAGTGCTCAATCAATTCCAGAGAATTCTCACCGCGTGCGAATTTAAAACTTACCGTATCGGAACAAAATTCTATTGCATTTTTCCTCCATGTTACATCATTACTATTCGGCTTTTACATTTATTGAACATTTGTATTGAAAGCGTTTCATATTATATGCATGAATATTTTTATTTTTGAGTTTTAACTTCTGATCGTAAAGTACATTTTGATTTGTTCATTTTTATATACAGTATATTGTATATCGATAATTTCAACGAATAAATACGAAAGTGTGCTTATAAAGTATTTTCAAACAAGCCACAGATTTATTTATTTAGTTATCTTATAGTTAATGTTTTAAAGCATTTTTGGAACTATTTAACAGGTTTTAAAAGTATGTAATACATTTCACAATTATTATTCGTTATTTAGTTAGAAGCAATTACTGACCAAGAAGAGATTACTTTGCTGCTCACAAAAACACATTTTGAACGTATTTGTGAGGGTGAGTTTTCCTTTATATAACATTAAACCTTATTGGTGAGTTTAATAATTAATTCAGCGCACACGAAACATTTAATCAATTGAATTAAATTAACTGAACATGAAATGAACCATTGTACACAATTTATTTATTCAGTCAAAGTTTTTTCTTATTTTTATTTCGTATTTCGTTTTAAATTTCAAAGTCACAGCCCTATTGCTTCCATATTCGTGTTTGCTTTGCGGATTGTCAATAGAAACGAGCAAACTACCCTCACAATTAATAGTCAGACGAGCTGAGATTTGCTATCAACCGACTATCTTAATTGGTCAATTGTGTCTCGTGTGTCAAAGTTCAACGATCAAACGGTTTTAAAGCTTATTTTATTCGTCTATAACTTAGTAAACGTTATTCGTGTAGGTAGTTGGAATAATTTGATTCGACTGCAATATGAACTACAATATTTGAGCAATTTATTATGAAATGTAAAGCTTTTCGAATATTAACCTTAAATATTTAAATGAAATCAAATCAGAATGCATTTAAAAATGAAAACACTGAAAAAATATTACAATATATATTACGCTACACGTTAAAAATTAACGTTCGTTTTTTTACACGTTCTATAATACCAATTTGATTTTAAACATAACTACCCCATAACCAAAACAATTGTATTATTCCAAGCTACACCACTTTCAGTAACAACGAAAGTCACGCTGCAAGCTAATACTACGAAGGAAATAGTATAATGAGTAGTACGCTACACTCAGTTGAGTGGATCGATCGGGGTGAATGACCCCGCTGGCGCTCAGGTAAACATTTTGGGGAGAAATCTTGCCTCTAACGAGCCTGTGTGAATTTTGACGGTTTCGTTCCAATGTTTAGAAGTGTTTAAATAGCGGACTTTTTAAATTTTTATAAGATTGTTATGAGTGAGTTTGCTTTTACAAGTGCTGTGTAAGTATACTTCTAAAAGTGGGTGTGTTTTTTATATGGCTTTATTAATGGATTAAAAGAAATGCTTATACGGAAGTAACGTCTAATCTCTAAAAGCTTCTTATCTAAAGAAAAATGTACGTAATGCATGTAATGTAATACAATATCCTTCATGTTTCCTACTTTCAGTTCTTGCTTGTAATAAAAATAATAAATGATTTCATAAACACGTAATCATTCATAATCAACTAATAGGGAAAATTTCCCTTATATTAAGCACATAAACAAGAATAAAACAATAGCGTTAACCCTAGAGCACCAATTATGTGACACATAATACAGCTATTGTTTGGTGTAAAGTCCCTTAGCGGAAGTCACTTCTGGCCTTTTTTACATTTAAAAATAAGTTTAAATTCTACCAAATTCATACCTGACTCAGGGCTATGACCGAGCGAATGCAAGTCCTGTTGAGATCTGCGGCGCTGTCGATACTCCGCCCGGTAGTCCGGCCACCGGCCATATTGCGCGGGCGCATTCAAATACTCTTGCGATGAAAATCTTGACGTTCTAGATGGAGGGAACCCCACTTGCCCGTAGTACTCCTGCCTATACACCACGTCTGGGTGAATCCCACCCGGCACTATCTGACTACCGAAATGACTTCTATGCCCCAAATATTCTGGTTTCATCTGCGGACCATCTGTCAACTCGTGCCCGTGAATAGATGACGACCTCTGCGGCCCGTATTCCCGCAGACGATTGGAAAATTCCAGTCCCATCCTGTGAGGAGAATAATCCAAACCACGCGGTCCCATCTCGAAGTGACCGGTCGTTCTTCCCCTATAAAAGTTAGGTGAAAATGGATTTTTGCTGTCAGCATTCTGACGGAGGTTCACCTCCGGCTTGTCTTCAGTCTTTGCTTTCTCGACGGCTTTATCGGCGTCGTTCTGATTCGGTTCCTTGCCCTGAACCCGTTTGTCATTTTGGGCAGCGCGCGGATTAAATTCTTGCGCCTTCTCTGGCGCGAAACCCTGTGTTTGTGACATTTCTATATAGACATCAAAACGTTTGTATACACTTACAAATTGACTACACAAAGCTTATCAAAATTGAGTAAACACTAAGTTAATTCACATTTAAAATGCGTTACAGAGGAAAGAAAATCACAACCGTATACGTGTGGACTGAAACGAAAAGCACATTATTATTTAATATTGATTCACCAACACTTCACTTTACCTCGGAAAAGATCTGCCTCGAAGTGTGTTTTGTATTTTAAAAGAAGAGAAAATAAAATTGACAATTGACTGATATAAAACATGAATACAGTGCATTCATTCAAAAGCCACAAACTTTATAGTATTAAAGTTATCTGGAATTGTAAATAAATCGTCGTTACCGTTTAATAACATTTCTTTAAACAAAATGTGTAGGTGAACATTAACATATCAAACCGATTGTATAAATCTTCTTATATATAAAAATGAATCGCAAAATGTGTTGGTAAGCGCATAACTCGAGAACGGCTGAACCGATTTCGATAATTCTTTTTTTATTATGTTCCTTGAAGTACGAGGATGGTTTTTATGTAGAGAAAACGTAAATATGTACCACGGGCGAAGCCGGGGCGGACTGCTAGTATACAATACAATCGATAGCTGACCCGGTAAACGTTGTTTCGCACACCCTTATCACTTAAGGGTATGAAAAATAGATTACAACCCAATCTCAAACCTACGAATATACATAATATAAAGTTTAATAAAAATCGGTCAAGCCGACTCTCAAGAGTATGGCAAGTGGCAACGAACTCTGTGGTACAAAAATGTATTATTAAGATTTAAGCTGATTAATTTTATAAATTTAAAGTTGGTTTGTTTTCCTTATGCACTACGTTAAGCTTTGACGTGGTACTAGTTGAGTTCGTAGTTTTACCGATATGTTACTTTCTCAAACTAAAACATTGAGGACGTTGAGGCGTGCTGAAACTCGACTGAATAAAGCAGTTGCTATAAAAATATATTTTGTTTACGCAATAAGTATCCTTGTTTTTTAATTGTGTCAGAAAAGACTTACGGCTTATTATAAAGTATTCGAGCTATTTGATTTCTCCTAATGTTACAATTAACATTGCAAAAAATCCATTGAGTCGATCCAACTGACTGACAAAATATGATTCCAGTTATTTTATTTACATATTTAACACTAGATTTCCGCCCGCGGCTTCACCCGCGTTTTCAAAGGAAAACCCGCATAGTTCCCGTTCCCGTGGGATTTCCGGGATAAAACCTTTCCTATGTGTTATTCTGATGTATAAGCTATATTGTGGTAAAATTTCATTCAAATCCATTCAGTAGTTTTTACGTGAAAGAGTGACAAACATCCATACAAATTTTCGCCTTTATAATAGTAATAGGATAGAGACTTTAAATAACTTTCAATGATGATCAAATATCTTCACTTACATAGTATATTTATTACTATACCTATCTATTATGTGACTTTACATAGTACAGATATTTTTGCCGACTAATCGACAGTTCTAACCGGTCAATGTTGGCTCCCTTCCAGGCTATCGCTATGTCCTAGACATCTAAACCTAGCTAGTATTGGTACTATCGCTTGACTTTTTGATAATACTTCCTTTTTTAATTTATTTTCTGTATAAATAATGTTTGTAAAGAAAATCAATCAGATAATGGCTAATGCCCCATGAGACCGAATTTGGAGCGGATTAATAAGTTATTTCTCAAGTATTTCTGTTTTTTGCGGAGTGTTTTAAATAAATTTTGTTTGTTATTTAGTATTCGCGAATTCGCAACAATTAGTTTGCATTCTTTTGAAAATTTCTTTGCATTGCATTACATTAGTATAACAGTAACAGTATAGAAAACTCGAAATCTATATAATATCAAATCATCTAATATTTTTAATCAATTTAAGATTTAAGACGACAACAATATCAGTGATGTTTTAAACATACGCTCGTGACTAAACCGTGAGCGCAGAAATAAATTATATACCTATGATATTCTTTTTACTTTTAACTTTTGAGTACAATATAATGATACGGCGCATTAAACATTGAACAGGACTATAAAGGTACATCCATTACTGGCTTTAAATTATAGAGGCTTTTAAGGAAAACCGTACCTCCAAGGATAATGTAGCGACAAATTAAGAAATACCTTCTTAGAGATAGCCGGAGGTAAGAATGAATCTTTAAAATTGGCAGTATTTTTAATAATGGCTTGTGTTGACTGAAGTAAAACAATAAAATTAAGGTAAAAGTTTACTTAATCTAATTATGTTTTAATGTAATTATTAATTAATATAAAATGCGGTGCTATTGTAATTTGCAAGAAATTGCTTCAAGACACAACACTTGCAAAATTCTTATGAACCTTTAAGAGGTAGTTAAATCAGTAGTAGTATTAGTTATTACTTTATTGGACGATATAATTACTATGATTAGCCTTAGAATGAATTTAATAAAAAAAAAGTATTTATCAACTCAATATGAGTTGAAAGATAAAACAAAACAAATCAAATTGAATGCATACTTTAGTAATTATTTATTCATCAAAATTGTATATTCCAAAGGTGCATATTTTATTTTTTTACCGTCTCAGTATTCTGAACGCGTGGAGCTGCGTCGATCGTTTAACAAGAGTTTTATAAAATATGCTAATAATATTGCAATCATTATCGACTAGAAATTTTCATCTGAATATGTTTTATTTTAATTTGCATAAATTATTTAAAGAATCACTGTTCAATGAAAAGATTTTAAGCTGCATGTTGGAAATAATCGTTTAAAATCACGTATATTTCTTATTAATTAGTTTCAACATTGCAGAATATGTTTTTTTTTTTTCATTTATAATAAATACACTGCTACGAGTATTAACAATATTTTTTTCTGTATTTACATCAATCCACATACATTAAAATGTGATTTAATACGACGGGAAGTGACATATATATCGTGTATAAATAATGTGCAATCAAAATATGTTTTACGATGGCACGCGTCAGAAATACACGCGTTTATGAGCTCGAACGAACATATACATAAAACACGACTTCAGATATTTTCACTATTTTAAACTAGTTTCCTTTTTGAATTAGGAGATATTATAACTAAAAATATTTTTTTTTTCTGTTTAATTCTAATAAGAGATATAGTGTAAGTTATACAGGGTGTCCCACTGTTGGTATACTAAGCTCAAAGGAGGTCATAGTTTTGCATATGCCGATTTTGTAAAAAATACTTATAAAATTCCAGACGCATTTTTTTTCAAATAGATGAATTCTTAAAACTCTATGTGTACACCCATAACAAGCAACTCGCCCAACTTTGCCACCAGCACGTGAGCTATCGTTTAAGATTATGTTTTTATAGACAAAATGCTCACATTAGCGAAGCGGTATATACTGGCTACGCGAAGCTAGAAAAGAAAACATGGATTTTCAGGAAAAATTTAGCAAAAAATTTTTGACGTAATTTTGTTGTTTAAGTATTTTTTACGTGTTCAGTATATGCAAAACTACAAGTCCCTTCGCGCTTAGTATACCAATAGTGGGACACCCTGTATATGGTATATGTACATGGTAAATGTTGAAAATGATATGTAATGACGATTCGAAAGAGCTTTTAAAAGAAGTCTAATTGAATAAATAAATGTTTGAGTTTCAGTTATAACTAAAGGTGTTCTTATAAAGGTAAAGATTTAGTTCGTCCCTGTTTCACTATAAGATATTAGTATTTCTGCCTATGGCCTATTGGTTTGGGAATAAGGGATTTGTCTGTGTTGTGAGATCGTACACCTTGAAAATGAAAATGAATATATCTGGCTGTGCATTCTAAATATCGAGTATCGTATACTCGGATATATTATGATAGTATCTCTTTGATTTAAGTACTTTCAAATGCATTCTTTTTGCCTTTTGCTAAACACTACGCATATTATAGATATGCTATAATAATTGCATCACACAAAACATCAAGTGGTCGTTCATACATATTTATTGACCCGACTGCGCTCGCTTGGATCCCGTCCAAGCGTAGTGCTGTAAGCGCCATTATCGATAATTTTCTTTTACAACGTCGTTCAAAATGAATTCTGTCTATGAATACATATTGAAAATTTGCTTTGGTATTTTTCTTTTTTTTGTTGAACTTTGCCTTTTCGTAATATAGGCCCTAATTTCTACTAAATCTAAATGCATTTCATTATTATATGTAGCTTTTATACAAATAAAATTTTTATCAACTGATCCCTTAATAGTATGTGCGGTTAAAAGTTATTAATATCACATGCACATAAATATAAACAAGAAAAACGAGATCACAAAACCTACATTTTAAACCACTTTCGCAAAATAAAGAACAGATCGAAAACAATACAAAACTGGGACAAGTATTGAAAAATCTCAATCACTCATTATCCACGAACAACGAAACAAAATAATAAATGACAATTGACTCAGTTATAATTGTAAGGCCGCGATATTTCATCCATCCAACTAATGACGTTCCCTCCGCCGTATCATTACGCCAATTAATAATTATACTAATTATGTCATGATATGATTCCTACTTGATGGAATGGCACTTGACTTTATTAATGAAGTGGTAATAAATCAGATGTATTGTAATTTCTAAAAGTTCTTTCGAATGGTTTTTGTTTATTGAGTTACACCAATATTGTAAAAATGAAACTTGTTATTGAGAGTTTTTATACCACCCTCTCATAGGAGTCGTGTTACTTAACTTATATCCACGAAATATGGTTCCTATTTTTCATTAACTTTAACTATATTAATTTCAAATGAAAAGTGTTCTATTTTTAATTGATTTAATATAACTTATGATTCGTGTCTTGCTTGTGTCAATATGTTTTGCTGTTCGAATCGTTATAACAATTTTATACATATTTACCGATCTATTTCCTTGTTATCATCTCACAACTGTAATACCACTCGTATACGTATTTTTCCTTTCATTCCCGAGTGACACACAAGTTGGAACAGATAACGTAACGCTTCCTCTCGCATTGTCTAGACTAGCGTAGTTAGCTTAGTTAGCGGGTTAACGGGACTTGTGACGTCATGAGCAGGAAAGGTATTAGGAGTAGGAATATCCAGAAAAGGTTTATGGCATTGCTAGTGTTGTATGCTACCCTAGTACGTTATGTGTAAAATTCATATTAATCCAATTTTCGTGATTAAAAATATTTTTAAGACTGTAATTTTAAGAACTATTTATTTTATTATATAATATTTTATTTTCGTACCTACGTTTCCGGTTTTATAGAAAGTGTCTAAGTTTTATTTAAGTTGCGATTCATATTATGATACAAAAATAATAAATCATAAATATTATAATATGATAAATATTTCTTACGATAGGAAACAACACTAACGTCTAACAAAAACTAAACAAAATTATCGATAACCGCACATCCCTACACAATATCGAGAATACGCCCAGCGCTAAAGGCGAAATGTTGCGATGCAGCGAAAAATATGTTCCCAAAATCAAACTCCACTATACGCCTTCAATACATTGTCACCAGTTTTATATGATTCTCAACCCTCGAAGAAAAAGGGGTGATGTGAGCATGTGTGTCTTAAATATGTATCTATGTGTGTTTAGCTGTTTAAAGATCAAACGTAAAACGTAAGCTACATCTTTTAGTTTTTAGTAATCTGTGCTAAATCATGTAAGCTATTGATAGTATAGTTTTACATCAAGGTACATCTACTCTTAATATGTATGTACAAAATATCTATAAATAAATTAATTAAAAAAGTATTGGTGTGAGGTAAAAGTAAAAGGTATTCGATTGATTACTTTGGGTTGTAAAATAGCCGTAATTTCGCTTTGGTATTCGCGGAAAAAAGGTTTGATATAATATGATTTTATAGGGAAACATTTTATATTATGAATTAATCAAGAAAGGTACATAATAAACTTGTTAAGATAGGTCGTTGCGCTGTTAGCTAAGACTAATTACAATGGTGAAAAATGTTGGTCCTTCTTGCAAACAATTTTATCTTTGTACCTTTTGTACTTTCTTATGTATTTTTTATAGTTCTTCGTTAAATTGGTAATTTAATTTAATTTTTTGTAATATCAACAAAAAATAACAATAACTGTAAACATGAATATTCGTAATCAATTTATATTCAAATCGAGGGTGATTATTGAACATAAAAGGAAATTATTATGAACACAAAAGCAAGTTCAAACAACGTTACGTAAACAATAGTTTTCCATTTTCCTACTTTTCATCGTTTATTGTACTTTATGTACAAACGAAAATCAAAAATTAAAATCGAGTTAGTTTTATATTACGCTAGTTTGTGTTGGTTCTGAGTTCTATTTTAGGTTTAATACTGAACTATTGTTAAGAAAATCAATCCTTCATTTAACTTTTATTTTTTATAAGCCTTACTATCCTCACAAAAATGATAAATGAATAAGTTTGTTTGTTTGCCTTTCTTTCATATCACAACGGATATTATTTTTTGGAAAATTTTTGTAGAGTAGTAGCTACAGTTGTAGAAATACCATTTTTAAACGCGGTAAAACATCTCATAGACATCGGTATGACCTTTGACCAAGCGGGTAAAGCCGCGAGTAACAACTAGTTTTATTATATGTAATATGAAAAGAAGAGCTATTCAACCCTTCCCATTGACCCTGTTGTGAAATAATTCAAGGTACGACTTGACCGTTGATGATGACCCGACCCTTCCAAGATTACGGCCACCAATTATTATTTTTATTGGGATTAATTTTTGTATTTTTAAATATCGTCCCTTTCGGAACAATTGGAATTATTTATGTGGACCTTTAAACCCTCCAGTGGGGTATTCTTTACTGTGCATTATGTCAGCATTATGAATATTAATTGACTGAATAACTTTCGTCTGTAAATGTCTGAATATGAAATTGAGAGATGAATCTATTATTTCACTAGCCGCTCGTCCCGGTGCTGTCTGGACTCGACTGTCTCGACCCGGGACAAAACAACACACACACACACACACAATATACATCCTATGCCCTATGGGATTCAGGAGAAATGTAACTTTCTTTTGGTGAATGAATTATTAAAATCAGCTCAGTAGTTTTTGTCTCAAAACATTACAAACATACAATTTATAACATTAGCTTATATACCTTGGCCAACAGCGCCATCTAGTATCAAATACGTTACTCAATAATTAAAATGAATAAATAGATTATCCATACTCTTGTTACACCTAACGCTAAGTGGGGTCAGCACTTCACACAATGTATACAGGAATTTGGGAATTACGTGGGGAGAAATAAATCAAAGTTTGTTAGTAAATTCGAGCTAATCTGAAACTATCGATGCAATTTAAGCAAATCCTTCACTAATTGGGAGCTAAAATCTCCACTGGTTATTACAAATAAAATTACGAACGTTATAAGCGTAATTTAACTAGTTTATTTAATATTGTATAACAATAATGCTTCTTAAATTTTAGTTGTATGTAACACTAGCT
The DNA here is from genome assembly GCF_061535395.1 of Colias eurytheme. Taxonomy (NCBI): domain Eukaryota; kingdom Metazoa; phylum Arthropoda; class Insecta; order Lepidoptera; family Pieridae; genus Colias; species Colias eurytheme. The sequence goes on along the minus strand of NC_142999.1, from coordinate 192,940 downwards.
GTGCCTTGCGGTATTACCCGCATTGCTCCGTGTCTTAGTGTGATGACATAATATAGCCTATAGCCTTCCTCGATAAATGGGCTATCTAACACCGAAAGAATTTCTCAAATCGGATCAGTAGTTCCTGAGATTAGCGCGTTCAAACAAACAAACTCTTCAGCTTAATAATAAAAGTATAGATTAGTTTTTGAATTAGTATTTCATTACTTTATACCCGTTCATTTAAAAAACAGCAAAAATATAAATTCGGGTGTAGGCAATTGATATTTCCCATTTGCTGGTAATTCAGATAATGAAAGAGCTAGTTAACATTATTTAGAAACCTCTGCTCTTACTATAGCTTGTAGCCGCGACTGTGTCTGGGTTAATCAATATTTTAAACTAACCTCGCGCCCCGGCGTCGAGCGATTCATTGATAGGAATGAAACGGGATAAAATTGTACTTATCCAAGCTATAAACCTGTACTAAACCAGTTCAGTCGTTTTCCTTAGCAAATAAATAACAAATCTTATTTACTTATAATATCTATGATTATAATATTATGTATCTAGAATACATTGGCTTTGAATTTCTTGTCGATTTCTCGATAAAGAAGTAGATATCTATTTTATTCAGTATTAAAAAAATAACATTTAGAGCTCATTCGAACTAAAATCAATTAACCATTAAACCATAACTATAAATAAGGGTTAAGTATATGACGTGAAAAATTAATGCCTTCCTTGTTTTTAAAAAATTGTAAGTTGGTTAAAAAAGCCATCTATTCACATGCTGTGTTTTTTTTATTTTTGTATATCCGTAAAAACGCATCTGTCAATTTGTCCCATTTATTCACAATAGCACAATCAACAAAAACCAAACAAGCTGTATATCGTTTTATAGCCGTTAAACCCATGTATAAAGCTTGAAAAATAATGAAACCAGTGTCGGATGCGCTTCGCCTATAAACGTCAATATTCAATTTATATTCCGTTTTTATAACCGCACTATACTATATTTGTAACCTAGATTTTTAGTGCAAACATTGTACAAACAGTGCCGTGCAACAAGAGATCCGCTTCAATATTGTCGAATCAAATTTGACTGTGAATTTAGCGCTAATAATTAGGACACACTGTATTCACGGCTTCCTTATACACGTAATTGCTCGAAAACACTACACATTCCAAGGCAGATCACTAACATTACACTAAAACACTAAATGTTGATATGTATCGTGGCGACGCGACGTGCAGCCGGCCGCGTAGTGCGCGAGCTACTGCCCCCCGCCCTAGCCGCCCTAGCCGCCCAAGCCCATCTGATATAGGTTAACGATTGCGTGATAACCAGCCTCCCGCCTCTTATTAATATATCCTTCAGATAATTATGATATTAAGTCTGTATTTAGGTAATTTACACGAAACTTGGTAATTAATAGTCGTAAGTTATTGTATGACGACTTATATCGATACGTTGACTACGTTCTCTTCTGTATAAGCTTTCTTTCATTTCCTCTTTAAATAAAATTAATTTATATTTCGTATTATAATTAATGAGCATGGCAAGAAGTTTATATTAACATCGGTTTACGTATTTATATGTCAAATTTGTAATATTTTTTAAAAACTTCTACATTTATTATATTGTACTGTGTGTTAAGTAATACATACTAATTTATAATGTGTGCTTCTGTACTTTATTTATTTATAAATACGAAGCACACTTAGATGTTTTGCAGCTATATTGCACAAATATTTTAGTTCTAGTCATTAAATAAGAACTTTATATGAATTTTAACGATGCGAGGAATTAATGAACTTAATAATATTTTGAAGTAAATAATTTCATGTCCAGTGGAACTTAGTATTTTTCTTGGCCACGCAAGAACTACGAGGTCTGTCGCCATCATAAACCATACATTATACAGCTCAGGGTTGAGGCTACTGTCTGGTCGATTGTATTTGGAAGTAAAATAAGCTAGTATTAGGATGTTGACAGGCTAAACTTTGGAACGTGACGTCAGGCCGCGGCCGACCCGTCTGAATTAGTAATGATGTCTACTCCTCTGCTCTGAGAAGCATCGATCATGTTCTATTCGAAATGTGCGAAAATTACCATAAATGTAAATGCAGTAAAGTTATATAGTTTTGGAGTCAACGCGCTGTGTCAGCCATGATGTAAAGAGTGTCTATCTATCACTTCTTTAGGTAAAATTCATAATATTGCCTTTAAATTGCTGAGAAATATTTTTTTAATGTTTAAAGATACGGTCAAGCATGATTTTGCCTATGTTCAGTTATACACGCGGTCAGTGATAATACATAATTAAAAAAAGATTAGAGGATTGACATATTACGTAACAATTATCTACTAAACTCACGTATCTGTATAGATGCGATTGTCATCTGTGAATAGGTATTTATTATGATACAAAAATTGAGATCTAGACACGCGGCAGCGTGTCAAGCTAAGTAACACATAATAACGACACAACGCGGTCACAGTAGAGGTTGCAGGAAATGAAATAAATAGTAACAGTATTAATTTACTATAAGAAATAAGGACTGATACGATGCAAAGATAAAAGACAACAGACGCGATTTCCAATACTGTCTTGAAATAACTTTTCGTATCTATAATCTAATAATTTGTGTTCTATACAAAAGGAATAGTCTATTTTACAGCGACCATACATAACCTCTTTCACCTGTTTATACCATTAAAACCTCCGTCACAACTACTCAAGATTTACAATCGCTGTATCCTTATGTGCATTTGATTGTAACCGAAATTGAGTTCTAACGCGGTGTGATAACGTTCAAAATATAGAATTGGTACAAATCTTTAAAGTAACAATTGAAACTAGTCCTTATGTGTTAAGAAATATTGTTTGTAATGAAATAGGAATGTTTCTGTTACAAGCAGTGGTTAATAGCAAGGACGGTCACTGCGGCCACTGCTCATATCGACACGACCGCGCCTGTTTAGGGATGTGCTATTTCAATTAGATATCGATATTCATAAAAATGAAATCGAATTTACTGGGGCTTATTTTACATTCCTTTTTCATGTTTTGATTGAATTTTATAATTAAGTTTTCTATAGCGATGTCGGTATTTTAAAATTATTATTACATTTATATTATTCCTTTATGTAAGGTATTTTTGGTATTAACTATACAGTAGTAATGAAAATCACAGTTTTTACTTGTACAATATGGCGCCTTTGTTAAGGCAGAACTTTATACAAAAGAAAAACATCAATCGCAACACGCCGCAATATTACAGACAGTAATAATACTTTTTAAGCTTTCTTTTCACTAAAATTCCACAATTTTTTATTCATATAAAATATGTATTTTTTAAATATGAGAAAACCTGAAAGACTTATAAATATAAAACTTAGTACGTTGAGTATTTGATAATTTAAATATGGTGGTGGGTAAATGAAATTTCATCAATTGAGTTATAACTTGAATTAAAATACAGAAACTTAATTTTCCACGCAAACCGCGGCTAAGTCTATAAGTAAGATTTTTTTCTAAATTGCCCAAAATTTCTTAAATATATTCCATCTTTTGAAGTTGAGAGACAAAATTTCAACAATCACTTAAAACAATGACACTTTATCGACGCACTCCTCAATTCCTCATCCCTTCAAGCCGCGCCGTAGCCGTCTACGCGTTATCTCTACGACCCTTCCGTAGACCCCTCTACGACTCGCTACGCTCTAAGCATAATATTTCGAATTCGTAGCACGATAAAAGGGGTTTTCTTTAATTTATTTGCTGCTTTATTAAACGGGTGGAGTGTAATTAAACCTATTAGAAACACTGTTATAGTTGCTTGGATACAGTTTCATCGGAATTTGTAAGAGACCAAGAATTTGGTATTGAAATACTTTAAAGTTCAATATTATGTATTTTTTATTATATTGTAACAACTACATTCGTAACTCATAATTTACAATTAATTCAGAATACAAACCTTTCTACTTTTCAAAATGGTGTTAATACATTAAACACAAATGCGATGAAAACGTACATTTGAAACCATTATTTATGAATTTATGATAATGTTCGCGATAGTTTGTAAATTATTTACATTTAATTCATCGTTGAAATTATTAAATTGTAACGAAGCGTGAAATTTTATAACGTATAGTATAACTATAATATTACGAACGTAATACAAACTGTCGCGTTTTTATTATTTCATGTGATTTATTCATACACGTTTTCTCTTTTTAGATTTCTCAAAGAAAAATTTACATATTATATAACAAAGATTTAAGGGTGCGTATAAAGCAAAATTACAAATCTTCTATTAGATGATACGTGTAATATTCAAGACCAAATCTAAAAAATAAAATATATATCAAACTAGATGATATGTTCAACGATTCTGTTTAATCAAAAACATAAAATATTAAAATTTACTCGATAAAAAAAAATCACCAAGTTAGCTCTAATTTTCACACTTTTACGTTTTCTACTTGACATGGTAATACTTATTATGATTTTTTTTTCATAAACAATTATATTAAAACATTTGCAAGATATTTGTCAGAGCATTTTGTGTAATTACTTTTAGTTTTGGTTTTATCTGCGATAAACCACTTTTGGCGCTCTTTTTTTCTCTTAACTTATTTCATTCGCCCACATTCTTCATAAATGTATAGGATCTCGCTAAAACTATCTATATCAATTCTAATATAATATTTATTCCACGCATTTCAATTATTTATTCCCATAAAACATAAGTAAATATTCCCACATTTCAATAACTGAATATTCCACACGAAACTCAGTACACATTAAAATAAACTAAACATTAATACATAATGTTAACTCCCGTTCGTAGAAGAACAGCAGCCTGGAGGCATGAAATAATGAGCTGACAGGGAAACGGGAATAACTTGACGGTCAATATATTCAAATACTTTCCTACAGATAGACAAAAGGACAGAATATAGAATGAGCTAGCTTCCTTTCCAGTATTTAATTAATAACTCGCTACTTCAGGATAAAATTAATTATAGGTCACTTCTTATTACGCGTTAAAAATTATGACCTGCGCAGTAGTAGTATGTTAAAATTGTACGAAATATTCAGTCTAAAGCGCAAATAAAATTACAAAAATTACACAAGTGTTAATGATTGGCAATTTCAACTATTCATTTGAAGAATAGACAAAAGAATCTTCTCATTTGGAAGTCACTTTTACATAATATATGATTTAGATAGAATTAAAATTCTCTGACTGCCTACTATACAATTAAAAACTTATACACCAAAAAAACATTATTTTGATAATTTGTAGCGTAAATAATGATTTGAGAATGGTAAAACAGCCATGTTTTGTATCATCTCTATTCCTTTCTTGATAATCCCCAATCCATTTTAGAGACTTAACGTACAACTATATCTACATCCTTTATACAGGTAAGGCAGTCCCTTGCCCTGACCTCAACCGGGATAAAAATAAAATATAGGTCAAGGTATATTATATCAAGAATAATGTATTTGTCTTCTGAAGAAAGAATTCTCAAAATCGATTCACTACTTCTGAGTTCATCATTTACAGACATACCTATAATCATGGACGTATAAAAAAAGACGGACGCCGTATTACGAACAAACAACGTGAAGCCACCATAGTAAGCTAGCGATCGTGTAAAGACAATAAACACGCACACACTCTCACCATAGTAAGCTAGTCGGCCGCCATTACGTCGTGAACTACCGACTGATTAACTGCGTCACTGTTTCACAAAAAATATTTAAAATGCCGTCTTGCGTGGTTAAATGGTGTCGCAACAGTACAATTTTAAATAACAAAACACAAGGGATTACATTCCACAGGGAAGCAAGGTATTTCTTTTATGTTTTAATGACAAAATTATTACGGCAAAATTTATAGAAAAAAATACAGCCGCCATTGTCATCAACACAGCTGTTGCCATGGCAACATGGCAGACACACATGGATGTTTCGCCGCCATTACAAGGCTTCACTCAATGTTTAGGCGATATACCGTCCGTCTTTTTTTATACGTCCATGCCTATAATCAAAATTTTCCTCTCTATGACAATCATTTTAGACAGTACCAACTTATGTCTGGTTCTCGCGTTGCCATAGCAACAAGAATTATTTCCCCGCACTTACGGGCTGGCCACGGACACCGGCGGCGCGACCGACGGCGCGACGGGCGGCGCGGCAAGTCGCGCGGCGCGGTAAGCACGCCACGGGCAGTTGCGTTCGCCGCCGCGACCAGTGTAGACGAGGAGACGAGATAGCTTTATCAAAGTTAGCTCGACGTTGTTTGGAGAGTAGCAGCTTTTTTGCTCAAGATTTAATGTTTGGAAGATATAGTGGAGTACACGAATTAAATAGAAATCGTGTTACAGACGGAGAATTCCACCAAAAATATGAAAAATATAGGCATGATGAAAAATTATGTTGCGGGTGGCTAGACTTCCAAATAGCTGGTCTAGCTAGAATTTCTGCAATAAAAGCTTCCGTCTCCATTTTCGCGAAAAAAAAACAAACTATTTTAAATTAAGTTCGCTCCGGGAGTAGTCGCCGCGTCTGCCGCTCGACTCCGTGGCCTGCGCCGTAATAACTCATACATTTGTTTCGATCGCTAGTCGTGCCGCGCGATTCGCTCGGGGAAATTCGCCGGTCGTCTCGCTGGTCGCCACTGCGCGTGGCATGCCCAGTACATTTCCATACATTTGATTCATTCGCAAGACGCGCCGCCAGTCGCGCCGCGCGAATTTTCGCTATAGCGAATTGTCCGTGGCCAGCACGTTACTCGTACTTACGCAGCCGTCGTTGAAATCTAGAAGTTTCAATATATTGGAAAATAATACATTAAGTATGGCATAATTTAGGTATTAAAAAACAGTATAAATCCACCGCATAACAAGAATAACATATTACATTAGAAACAATAAATACGGGTAGAAATATTTGTTTCAATCCCAATTCATAAGATTAGTAAATAATTAACTTATAATTAAAAATCTTTATTTTCAAATAATATATAAATTTATTACTATAATGTACTAGTTAACAATACTTTTCTCACACCCGAAAACAAACAACTGTTTATTTCATTGCCATCCATACCTCAGTACTTGTAACAACCAAAGACAAAGCACACAGTCTACAGTTGGCACATTTTTGTAACTGTTTGCCAAATGAAGTGATACACACAGAATGTAGAACATTACGCAGCTATTACAGCTTATTTAGTCGGCTGGAGCTACGAAACCAGCGATTTGGTTGTATAAAAATATGTAAAAATAATCTAAAACATGCCATACTAACGATGAATATACTTATAACGAATGAATAAAATATATAATCTGTAACTATTTAGACGTAATAAATATAAAACTTTATATTATCTTTAATTATTACTTACATTTCACGCAACTTGTATGTTTAACTAATGCGTGTACTTGAAAACATTTTTCAATCAAAAGCAATACAATACAGACTACAGTACAAACAAAACACACCAATAACTATGTTATATATTTTCTATATTAGTACATATATAAAGCTTCGCCGCTAGTTTCATGGCCACATTTCACAACAGGTGTAAACCCGCTCCGCTCGTAAACGTTTACCATAAAAACATTCATAAACCCACACACATGCACATACACGCAAACAAATAAAGAACGAATATAATCATTATTGATCTTTATTACCATTCCTGAACGTTACGGTACCGTAAATTTTCTTGTGTGACTAGTTTTGACCTTCGGTTTTACTTTTTACGACAATCGTATAAAACACAATTATACTTATAATTAAGGCCGTTTTCTAGCGTGTTTAATTGTATTTCATCCACATAGTTCACACATATTTATATGGTAGCTTTCGTATCACAACGAAGATATGATGTTGATGATTTTATCAAATTCTGTTTTATACCAACCTACTGTGGATCACAGAAGAGACTTGCTTTAACTCAGAGACTTGTTGGAAGATAATGCAGTAGAACTCATATTTTCCGCTAGATTCAGATGTTTTCATACAACACATGAACGAAGCTTCTATGGTGAGAATTGGGTTTAAAAATTTGTTCTTATTCATTGCATTATATTTTCCAGTTGAGACGAATCCGAACTACATAATATCGTCTGATGTAATAGTTTGGTAAAATCGTATAGAGTGGTGATAAAACAAAAACAAGCATGCATAATAGTAAAGTAAAACCAAATTACCATCCTGTTATGAAAAGCCCGAACCAGCTTTTACAATGAAACTGTTTTACATACAATAACCATTGAAAATAAACATTGCTTCAAGCAATTATTTTGACAGAAAACAAAATGGTGGATATCAATTAATTGGCAACACTCCGGAGATTAACACAAGAGATTAATTGCACCCCCCGGGAACTGACTCGCAGATACGTTTTATGGGCCGTTTGTTAATTTTTTAAAGTACTGTTTAAATACAATGCCCGGTTTGTGGATTTATGGTATTTTTCAGATAACACGGAATGTAAATTTTGCGGATATATAAAGTACTAGCTTTCCGCCCGCGGCTTCGCCCGCTTTGTCTAAAACCTAATAAATTATATTATAAAACCTTCCTCTTGAATCACTCTACCTTTTAAAAAAACTTCATCAAAATCCGTTGCGTAATTTTTAAGATTTAAGCATACAAAGGGACATAGGCACAGAGAAAGCTACTTTGTTTTATAAAATGTGTTGAAGAACGACTTTCATGTCCATAAATTGATACCCGTAAAATTATAGTAAGTTTATGCCTGGAATTAGTAGGTATGTTTTTGAAATTCTCCATGTTTCTGTGTACATATTAAAGTTTCTAGCTAAAATTCCCTACATATATACCTACTGAAATATATCGAAATTGTTAGCCAATCCGTGTTTTTTTGTTAACAACATCACCACATAATCACCTAATAATTGTCTCCTTTAGAATTCAATTTATTCTGTAGCAAGCCTTATTTAGATTCCTTCATTCAGGTTCAGTGTTGCTTGAACAAATCCGTATTACGAAGCGCTGAATATCACGGGATTTCCTTTCATTAGATTAGAAAAATGTAATAAAGTTAGCAACTTGTATTGGATGTAAGCTTCAGATGACGGACGGGTAACTCTTTGTTCCCTTTTTCTGTAGTCTGCTTTTCGTTATTTTATACCTTTATAACATAACGAAAAGCAAACTTGAAATGTGTATTTTGATATGTTTCTTATAAAATTATGAAAAATACAGACAATTTGGGACGAATCATATAAAAATTCTTGTTCAGTATAGAGAAATATGTTTTGAAACTTAACTACCTACTAATTTTAATATCTATTTCTTACAACGTTAAGGTTAATCAATATTTAGATACAAATTTTTAGAAACAAAATAATTATAATCGTTACTATATTTGCGCAAAATTTCATTGAATTAAACAGATTACAAAAAAGCTGTTATACTCACCATTCAACATCAAAATATTAAAAAAGGTTTCACAATGGGCATAAACACCAAAACCTGAATTCCAAATTACGCTCTCATTACCGCCACGGTTAAGGACATAATAGCGGCTTTCGACTTTATTCCCCAAACTATTCACGTCTAAAATGTAATTTGTCAACGAGTCGAAAATCTCAAGGGTAATTATAAATCCATCAATCTTCCGACACAAAATGGTAAAACTACCTTTTGCGCGATGCCCGAAGTGATCACTGTGTTCGGACGCGACTTTTTCATTTATTGTTTTGTAATATTAACATTTTAATAATAGTGTTCTTATCTTGTAATGGCTGATGAGATGTGATTCATATTTGATTGTTTTCTTAAAAAAAATCTAATATAATTGGAATTTAAATTTGCCAAAATATAATATAAGTATCTATTGTATAATATGAATAAAAAAAACTAAATCACAGTACATGCATAATAAATAGATACAAATAGTACCCCACATAACTACAATAAATGTTTTCTTAGTCCCGAAACTTGTTCAAATCCAAATGCTTATCTACTATAGGACAATTACAATGGAATACGCCATCTCTTGGGCGTTCACTCAATTGCATAGAAGTCCCAATGCACACACTAAAATAAACGTCTTAAAACCACCATAATAATATATGTATAGTTAAGTACCTTATATTCTAAAACATAGCATTCATTTCGCAATTTTCCTATGCCCATTCTATATCTCACCCTTATGAAATAAACACGTACCTTTTCCATGTAGTTGCTGTCTGTTCTCCGTGCCCTTAAGACTCTCAGCAGTGTGCAGCAGCTCGTCCAGTTGGGGCTTCTTCTGCTCCAACTCTCGGAGTACACCCTGGACATTAATGATAAAACCATCATAAATAAATAAAATCGATTAATTGCGAGTCTGAGAGTTAATAGTACATATATTATGTATGCTTAAATACATCTTGTTTTATTATAGTGATAGATGCTTTTTTTATTTTATATGAACTTAAATTGAATATAAATACAATCATCATTCTACATTCCAAAAATAGATGTCGCTTTAGCAAAATCTTAAAAATCATGTTTTTGTATCCTTTTTGGTACTGAACGAAAAAATGTGAATTTGATATTTTGTTTTATTTTCATCTCATCTCATCTCACGTCACGTCACGTCAGATCACATCACGTCACGTCACGTCAATTCACATATTGACGGCTCTACTTTGTAGACACTGCGGTCCGAATTAAATAATTATTTCTTAGTTAGGGAGCCAGGTGCAAATTGGGTTCATTATTTCCTCTCAAGAGATAATTCGTCAGAAGCATCAGAGTATAGTATTATAAAGCCTCGTGAACGTCAGCTGGCGCTCGGTTGGGGGGGTGAGCGGTTGTAGCCTCCCACGCACGTAGGAAAAAAAAATACATTCATTCATTTCCTCTCAGCTAAAAATTTGTCAAATTGTAGCTAACCCAATATCTCAACGAAAAAAAATAATCAGCTGGTTACAGCATGGTGTATTATACGTCAGCTGGTGGCTCGAACATGAAAAAAAAAATATTATTTTCCGTGATTTCCTCTCAAACAAAAATTTACCTGATGATAGCTTATATGTAACTGTGGATAAATATATAAGTCAGCTGGCTGTATCTTGGTGGAAAAACCGTCAGCTGATACTTTGAAACTTATTACATAGGAGTTAGACAGAAGCATCTATTGCCAATTTATATGCATCAGCTGACTAGATTTTCCTCAACTTATTGCTAGCTGATTCTTTTATTTATCGCATCAATATATTTTTAACACTCTCACTCACAAATTTTCATCTGAGAGGAAATGACGATATCTTTAATTATTCGACATTACGCTTCAATATAAGAGTTGAGTTGAAATAAACATTCTGTATCAATATTTTTGAAACGAATAAGTATGTAATCAAATAATTTTATATATTTAAATAATTAAATAATCAATTAGCAATAAATGAACTAGTTACTCGATAAAAAAAACAATATAATAAACTCTGCTCTTTTACGCATATCCAATTGGTTCACTGCTAATAATTTATTATTAAATGCAAAAAAAAAACAAATTGTGTAGAATTTATCCTTCCAAATGTAAAAAAGGTGAAAAGGGATATTATTTTAAACGGGGAGGTATTATACCCTGTGGATTCCACTGTTTTTCTTGTGATTGGTTTGACACTAGATGAGAAGCTACAATGGGGGGCCCATGTTGCCACCACCGCTGCTAAGCTTAGTTCAGCTGCATATGCAGTTCGAAGAATAAAGCATCTCACCGATGAAGATACGGCTAGATTGGTTTATTTTAGTTACTTTCATAGCATTATGTCCTATGGAATTCTACTATGGGGCAGGGCTGCAGATATAGAAACTATATTTATATTACAGAAAAGAGCCATACGCTCTATATATAATTTACGTGCTCGGGACTCACTAAGAGATCTCTTTAAGAATATTGGTATCCTCACTGTACCATCACAGTATATATTTAATAATGTTTTACATGTACACAAAAACGCGGACTTACACACAAGAGTAGGAGATAAGACACCGTTATGGCACAAGGAACAGAAATAAAATTGAAATGCCATTTTACCGGTTAGCTAAAGTTAAAAATTAATTTATGGGCCAAGGTATACTTTTTTACAACATAATTCCTCATAGTATTAAAGAGTTTAGTAGTGCTAAATTTAAAAATTATGTAAAAAACGTATGAGTTCAGAGAGCCTATTACAGCATTAAGGAATATATGGAAGATAAAAACCCATGGAGGGTTGTCAGAGCGAAAACGAATAAATCTCATTATAATTTTTTATCAAGTTTATATAATAAATATTATTTATCGAGTAACTAGTTCATTTATTGCTAATTGATTATTTAATTATTTAAATATATAAAATTATTTGATTACATACTTATTCGTTTCAAAAATATTGATACTGAATGTTTATTTCAACTCAACTCTTATATTGAAGCGTAATGTCGAATAATTAAACTCAAACTCAAACTCAAACATTTATTTATTCAATTAGACTTCTTCCAGAAGCACTTTTGAATCGTCATTACATTCTTTAAATTTACCACCGATTCGGAAAGCAGTATCTATGGAGAAGAACCGGCAAGAAACTCCATAAAGATATCGTCATTTCCTCTCAGATGAAAATTTGTGAGTGAGAGTGTTAAAAATATATTGATGCGATAAATAAAAGAATCAGCTAGCAATAAGTTGAGGAAAATCTAGTCAGCTGATGCATATAAATTGGCAATAGATGCTTCTGTCTAACTCCTATGTAATAAGTTTCAAAGTATCAGCTGACGGTTTTTCCACCAAGATACAGCCAGCTGACTTATATATTTATCCACAGTTACATATAAGCTATCATCAGGTAAATTTTTGTTTGAGAGGAAATCACGGAAAATAATTTTTTTTTTTTCATGTTGGAGCCACCAGCTGACGTATAATACACCATGCTGTAACCAGCTGATTATTTTTTTTCGTTGAGATATTGGGTTAGCTACAATTTGACAAATTTTTAGCTGAGAGGAAATGAATGAATGTATTTTTTTTTCCTACGTGCGTGGGAGGCTACAGCCGCTCATCCCCCCAACCGAGCTCCAGCTGACGTTCACGAGGCTTTATAATACTATACTCTGATGCATTTTACTAATTACCGCTTGAGAGGAACTTGGTCATAAAATCTGCTTCTGGCTCCCTAACCATACATTTTGTTAAATGTACATTTGAGTTTGAGTTTCAGTTTAATTAATATGAGTTACGAAGGTGTTGGAATATGTTTATTTTGCAATTTTTACATAAGTAGGAAGACAGAATACATTTTGTTCAACCGTACAAAGCTAAAAAAGGTAATTTCAATACTAATAAATCCTCAACATAACAAAATATAAAATATTCTCGTATAGCTCTCTGTATCAACTATCAACATCGCATGAATAAATAAATGGTAAGAAAATAAATGAGCACACAGGTAGCTTTTCCTAGAAATAATATTGGATTGGCGGAAAAATACCGTCTTGTAAGTAATTTGCTTGGATCGATACAGCCTACTTATCTCGAACAATCGCCCGGAGGCTCCGGGGCTCCGGAATATTTCTACACGATATACATTCGCACTGTTGCTTCACAAAGAAAGATGTTTTAGAAATCGAGAATGTATTCGACGATTCGATTAATCGATATTAGTTTTCGATTAGTATATGATTTATAAGAATTTTTTTATTGCACATTAGTAATATAAAATATTCCAATAAAAAATGAAATTATCGTTGTTTAAGACGTATTTCAAAATGATTTCAACTTCCTAAGCTTTTATTTAAACCTCAATAAAATCGAATAACATCGTAAATTACATTATTAACAATTTGGATTGTTGTGATGATATTATTCTTATAAAAAGTTAATTCTTCGCACATGTAAAAATTTTAACTGAATAAGTACCTACTTATCTTATTAACCAAATTATTTCTAAAAGTGTAGTGCGCAAACAGACGCCAGTAAAATGATAACAGCGCTGCGCGGGTTTTAACGAAACGAATTTATTTGACCGTAAAATTTATATAACAATATTTGATCTGACCGGACGGACAAATAAAATGTTATATCGTTCTACTTTTATACTTTTATTTGACAGAAAGGGAATTCGGAAGGGATTATTGAAGAGATTAAAAGGTATACTAGTTTAATATAAACGTGTTCATATATTTATTTATGCTCTGCCCTATTCCTATCCTTTACTTAATTTCTTTCTGTACAACTGGTTGTCTGGAAAAAATTGCTATTTTGCGATAAGGCCGCCATTTGTTACAATGTATCCTGGATTTATTCTCAATTTGTATTTTTTCAGAGCAATAAAGTATAAATAAATAAATGTAGGTATATCAGTTATTTTAAACGTGGCTATCTATTATTATTTTTAATTTATTTATCATAAAATTTCGGATATCGCAGATCCATTTGTTAGTATGTATAGTTATAATAAACATATGTGAGGTTTTAAAACTTTTGGATATCAACAGAATAATTGTCAAAATAAAGTTATGCAGACAGTTACATGCAGATTTTTCTAGCGAACTACAAGCGAAGTCACGGTTAACGAGTAGTAAATTAATGTTATGTCGATTCAAAAGTGCTTCTACATGAAGCCTAATTGAATATATAAGTTTGAGTTCAGGCCTTACACTCTATGAGAAAAAAATTACAGACCATCAAATACTCAACTACAACGTTTTTCTAAAGTGTATATCTAAAAACATGTTGACCTCACAGGCGTTGATTGCAGGCCTCGCTTACGGTCACCGCGCGTAATAAAGTCACCCAATAAAGTCGATATTGTGCGAATTTCTGGAAATTTCCCACTACCAGAGTCGACTATTTGCGTGGGAACATGTCTAATATAAAGTGCCTATAAATAGTAAACCTTATTGCTAAAAAATAGTCTTTAAATATGTGAAGAGTAAGGAGAATAAACAACACTAGGTTCATTACACATGTTTCAACCAGGGTTTTAGTTATCAGCATAATAAACGAACCAAGAAATTATAGCAGCTGGATGTATTACCTAATAACATAATTTATTCAAAAATTCAAAGATCTAATTTTCCTCATAGCTTTAACACTGGGCGTTTTTCACATGAATAAAGACTAAGTATATGTATATGTATATCTATGTCTGACTTTAATCTAGCTACACATAATCTTTCAGCCAAATCTCATTTAGTTATTGAGAAACCATAAATCACATCAAACAAACAAAAGCATTGAACATCCTCTTAAGTCTATAGGTAATATTAGCAAATGATAACAATAGTTCATATAACATTACTCCAAGAAGGTTAAAATTAAAATGACGACCGAGCTTATAAAAAATTCAATTCATTTACGAACAAAGCTCTTCTTAATGAAGTTACGATGTGAAAGCTCCCTCTAGCCCGTGAATGCAACAAAAACTATTTAATTCTCGCTTGCAAGTTATTTATTTTCGATTCTTAGTGTATTTTGTACATACAGACTTTCGTATGTACAACATGAATTTCAAAATATGCCATTAGTAGAAGAAATACGATTTAAATGTACATTCTTGTGTTAATCTTACAAAAAAACTTCAAACATTCATTTCATATTAATAGTCATTTCCTTACTGTCAACTACTGTTATCATTTTATAAGAAAAAAATGCATTTGAAAGTCAAACTCGAAGATTTATTTATTCAATTATACTTCTAGAAGCACTTTTGAGTCGTCAGAACATAGTTTTTGATTTACCACCGATTCAGAAATCAGTTCACGAAGAAGTACCGGCAAGAAACTCCGTAGTTGCTCTTTAAAAATCATGTTTTCATTAAAATTATTGTCCTTAAGTAAGATAACACTGAAAATTCAGTATTTCCAAGCGAAGTCAGGGTTAACAGCTTGTTCAATTATATTTCAACTAACGTGCATATAGACGACAATTTCCCGTTCACTCCAAACTGCATTTCCCGCAAATTACACGCGAAGCACTATTTGAAAATCCTTTTTGTTGAAATATATTCGTTTCGAAATACTACACTCATTCCTATATTCATATATAATGGAGGTATACAACAAATTCTACGTTTCTGTTTATGGAATTCTAATATTCCTATGTAAGAGTTAGACAGCCCCTTTGCTCTCGGAATAAAAGGGTAGAAAGTAACTATTATAGAAAATCTATATTCGATATTTATATTGATTGTCCTGTAATTTTATAAGAACAAGATGTACAAATAAGTAGCTCATTAATAATTATTTTTTTCCATACAATTAAAGAAGTTTACAAGTAAAATTCAACGCAAGATATTCTTTCAATATATTTTTATCCTAACTTGTAATACATTATAAATATTATGCCAAGTTAATAAAACGAGTTGTAAAAGTCGATGCTCCTGTAAAATACATCAGCAAATCATTTCCCACGTCCACCCTTAACCGTGGCCGTGAGCGGACTGAAAAATTTACAATACAATCAAGATTGAGTACTACAATCTTGTGTCATGTTACAGGTTGCCTAGCAACCGCCCGGCTTTCTGTGAGCTGCATTGCGCATGCGTGAAAATGGTGGGGGTATAGTGATGTGTAGATATCGATGAAAATATGTCGATAAAAATTACAATTTTATAACAATTCTATAATAATGACGATAGTAATCCTGTTAAATTTCCTGGAAGTAAAAATAAGTAGCTAAGATTTCAAAATGTTAATTCAAGTAAAATAAAATTTATTGATTGAGAAAACAAATGTAAGGTAAATCATAATGATGATGCTGCTATTTCATACACTATGTATGAGTGAAAAATCCGGAGCTGCATAAATGATGGCTTTTATCAATCAGAAAGAAAGAAAGAAACATATATTTATCACAGACAATTATTCAAATAATATAACAAAAACGGTGCCAGAAATGTTGTAGTATATTTTTTTGAAAGATAATAAATTCTATGAGTAAAAGTAATGAATTACTATGCATAAGTTCATATAATAAATGGAGACTTGATAATATCGATGTTTTTGCCATAAACATTTTTATCACGAGTATCGATAAAACTGTAAGACTTCACTATTCTTCACGCATGCGCAGTAAAGCACATCTTGGTATATAAATCGAGAGAATCTATTTATTGGGTTCAGTTTTATGACTGCAATTGCAGCGAGAAATACTGGGTAAAGAGCTACTCTACAGTAAATCTCTTTATATGAATATATAGGTAATCTGTAAAGCCAATAGCAGTTTTACTGGGTTTAAATCTTTATATACAAAATCTTCTCCTTTTTCCTTGATTACTCTACTAGCTATAAAATGCGTACCTAGACTTCAGTGTTCAGATTAATTCAGTCAGATTTCTCTCGATTTATCTATACTAATATAATATAGAGGGAGGAGATTTTTGTAATAATGTTTGTAACTCTGGACGGAATTGGGTGAATATTTCAATAATATAATCACAAAAGATATAGAAATACTTGATTTTGCTCGCAGTTTAGTTCACAGGTCGCGCGCAGTTTCGCGTTGCACAATCAGGTATAAAAACATTATTTCAAAAGATATCAACGAAAGATGCTGTTGATAGATGACTTTAATAATTACTTTACAGTATTCATGGGAAAAAAATGAAAGCAGTAGGTATAAAATATATTAAATTTCGTTGTAAGCTGATAGGAATAAATATTAATTCGTTCGTAACATTTTTAATGACCTTTTTATTTTCTGAGTAGGTACATAATGCCATCTAGTTAGAAACTATGTAAAATAGAGAACTTGAGTAATACAGCATCAGAAAACAGTGTTGTGTTATAGCCTGTAGTATAATAGATTTAATAAACAATACAATATAAAAAAAATACATTACAACATCGGTTAACCGCACTAACTTCATTACAAAACCGGTGTTTTTGACAATAACATTTTGGTATATTTAGAAATGGAAAGTTCTCGAAATTTGTTCTAAAGTCCTATTTTTGTTTGTGTTCATGCGGTAAGGCCTTGGGTAAGGCACTTCACACAGATTACGTCAACGGATATTAAATTTAAATACTAATAAATTCAGTATAACATAGAAAATGGATTCTAAAGAATTTCCAATGCTGAAGAAAAAGCTATAAATAGATAAACTCGAAAAGGAAAAGCTTTTGTTACAAAAAGTCGATGAAGACAGGGAAAAATTACAAGAATAATATTGTTATATGAAAAGTGTGAACGTTTTTATTACAACGAAGAAATAAAAATGTTTTTGTTCATCTAAAGATGATAAAGGCAGTGATTTTATTCACTTTAGTATATAATAAAGAAATCCTTGTCCTAATTGTTACAATATATCGCATCAAAAAATATCATAATATCGTTTACTTTCCTTTGACGTGTTTTTATCATTTGTCAGTTTGGGTTGCCATTGTTTTGAGACCCTTCATATTCATTGAATTTTTATTTGATATTAAGTGTGAATGTGAGTTTGGGCTGATTTTTCAATCCTTGGTTAAAACTTATTCGTCGAATAATGTTTAAAACTACCATTTTAAAAACGCCTTCTAATTGCCCGTATTTGACAGTTTACGTGACATTTTAATATTGTTGTGTAATACTTTATTGGACGGATAAGTTTTATTCAAGCATTGAAAAAGCCCTTGGTCAAGTTTCAGTTTAACTTTCAGTTTAAAAACATTGCAGCGTACCTGTACAGTAGCCGTGTGAAATGCCATATCGTGGTACGGAACCCCACTAATTTCCATTCGAGTCACGTCTGTCTCATAAGGATCGATGGAGATCCCTCGCAAATAATAAGATTTGTATTACGGTCGTCGGCGGTAATGTATTATTTTGCGTTACTTTTAATAGAACTGCCAATTTTTTCCGATATCACTTGGCTTTTTGCGATATTTTTCGATGCGTATTTTTTACTGTGTAGGCTGAAATTTCTCTGTCTGTTTGTAATAGATTTTCGCCTGAACTGTTTGACGGATTCTATGAATAATATGAAAAAAAAAACATCAGCTACTTTTTGTAACTAAAGAAGAATCCGACGAATTAAGAACATCCTTTTATGAAGTCGGTTAAAAAGTGCGGGTGAAAGGATAAAATATGAGATGCAATTTTTTATGGGGAATGGCTGTCGCGTATAATGTGAAGTGCACTCGAGCGAAGCCGCGAGCGGAAAGCTAGCCAGCGTAAAAGATTACACTTAGGAAAATAATTTTCTTATATTTTAATCTGATTTCTATTAGTGGACGTTTTCAATTAGACGAATTTTGTTTATTATTTAACTTATTTTAGCAAAACATAGTTCTTTGGTTACTACGTAATTACTACCTTCTTTACCTCTCAACTAATGCTCTAAAAAGAAGTATAACAAAGCAATATTAATTACAATTAATTATATAACTAACTTCTTGTGTGTTTTGTTGTCTGTCTTTATTGCACGTCGCATAACGATTTTATGATATTATGATTTTTGTGTCTGTAGACTAACTTACATTTTACCGCGTTAAAACGTCGCAACTCTTCAGACTGCGCAGGTGCAGCCACGGATAGAAAGCATGTCCCAAGCGTTAAGTTCTCCTATCGTCAGACTACGCAAGAGAGGCTGCGTATGTAAAGCTAGTAATCCATATAAATAGTCAAACCTTCTGTTTGTCGAGCTGCTGCAGGATGTCGTCCACGTCGCCCACGGCGACCGGCTGCGCCCGCAACATGTCCACTTCCACGGACACCCAGTCACGGATCTGAGTTTAAATATATGTATTAAGTCATATTTCAATAGATAATTTTATTAAGTAACGATAGAGAAAGGATTTACTGTAGAAGAAAATTGTAGAAATGATTTTAAAATTATTTAAACATAATTGTACGCTATTAATGTAGATTATGAATTAGTTACCTACATGTTTAGTTATATGATTATTTTCTCTAATTAAGAATAGAACGAAGCAGGGAAAACGTTATTCCACGAACATAATAAATATTTTATAATTCGCGCGTATGCTTACATTTTAAGCTTCATTACAATATAACCATACTAAAAGGGCTGGAATAATTTTAATTGAATTTTAGTATAGTCTGAGCCGAAGTTTAGATATTTATAGCTAAAAAAGGAGAAAGCCAAGAAGATTTAATATTTTAAAATCCGGCCGAAATCTTATTTAGTTTTACGACCTGAAATTACTCATGTATAAGGTTACACTGCGAACTTTAATAGGTCTCCCATTTGTTTACACAAAATCCTTCTAAAATCTCATTTCATTCTTCAAAACAATGAAACTTTATCTTAACAAACATTAACAAACAATAGTATAATCGACAGCAATATCGTCCCAATCTAGCCACGAAACTCGCAAATATCTTAATCAAAAAGAGCGAAATCGTCCACAGTTGGTCTCCTTGAGTCCCGCAGTTTCGGCGGCAATATCGGCCGAACAATATTCTGTATCGGCCACACAGATCGATCGGACGGATACCGATACTGATTTATACAACAAGTTTTTGGTTTGCTGATATACAGTTACGAGGTTTTGCGGGGAACGCTACGGTTGTTGGATTGCGTGTGTAATAAATTGGTTAGGTAACGAGGTTCACTGTTTAGCTCGCATCTATCTCACATTTTATTCTTCAACAAAGAAGGTGACTTTATTATTAGTACTTCATAAAATAATGTAATTCCTCATTTCAAATCACATAGATGGAAACTTTTATAACTGTGATCTTTAGTTGTTATTTCCTATCGTGTCTTAATAAGAAAACCAACATTTCATATTAATTGCATGGTAAAATTAAAACTTAGCTTAGCATAACTTTTTGCAACATACATTTAAATTATTAACATATAAAGAGCGCTTCTTACACAAATACGAACGTAATTTAATTTTTGTTTGTTCGGGTATGGAAAACGTTCAAAATATTAGTTTATCATCGGCATCTACAATATAAATTTATTCAATTTACAAATAATAAACCACACTATTCTAATCACAATGAATACTTTACTTAAACCTTTGAATTCAACTGATTTACAAATATAACAAGAACACAAAACAAAAGCCATGAAAGTAAATAACACCCAATCCCGACGGTTGAGAACGGTCCGCTACAGTTCGATCAGCATAAACCCTTTGCTGACCGAAACCTTCCCGTAACAATATCCATTGGAACACAACACCTAACCCCGCATTGTGACATTCTCTGCAGATTTATGTCGGGTTTAACACACTTGTTTAGAAGGCTTGAGACATGGGTACGTTCTATGAACGATGCTAGTAATGGAAAAGAATAAGAGATTTTAGTATTGAGAAGATAAACAAAATGTGAAAAATGTTAATAAGGTACATGTATTTTTGGATAAGCAATTGTTTAAATACAATGTATTACTCGTATTTAAACTATTATGAGCACGTATTGATTAAACTACTACGAGCTGCCTCTTTGCGGTTGCAATAACGTGGCTAAATTTAAACAGAACAATTACATAATGTCACTGAATGACAATTTTTAATTATTATTCATTTTTGAAATTTTTGAAGTCACCCAATGATATTATATATAGAAACAAGAGGAAGTCACCCCTTAAATTGAATATGTAAATCATAGAAAACGGCACACATATAACAGCTTATTCATGTTAGCCGATTTAAAATAAACTGCCACAATTTACCGCCGCGTTTTCGCACCCACTTTCCACCCGTATGTTTCCACGTCAAGTATATGAGCAGGCTGAATGGTTTCGGGCGGCCATTTCAAGGGTGAAGGTTACGCCGTTTCGAAGGTTTCATGGTTTAGATTAAAAATATATTGATAACGTTGCGTCTTTGTTCAGATCTTTGTTACTGTAATATCATTGCCTTGAATATGTTTGCGACCTGGGTTTGTTTGCGGAAATTATTATTTTTTTTAGTTTTTTTATGGATTTCGGTAGGATTCATGTGTATGATAGAAATAGACTATATTTGTTACTTTCGTTTATTTTATATTTATTATATCTAAGGACTTTTTATAATGCCCGAACCTATTTTGTAACAGATGTGTTAATTAATAATTAGATTTTACGACGATGTCCGTTTAAAAATCCAATCAAGTATACTACAATTTTGTAACGCAAAAGGTTAATTTTCAAACATTAATTACCTATTATACAAGTCTGGTTATCGTACTCAAATCTCTACCATTGTATTTCTTAGTACTAAATTTAAAATCAATAAAATGGCACTCTTACAAGAGCCCTCTTGAATTTAAATAGGGTTTAAATCGGGTCCAGCATTTACTGAATAAATCTGAGACTAAGGAATTGAATAAAGACAGGTTTGGGCTTATTGAATTAATTTTGTTGGGCCTTTGGTCGGTGCGTGGTGTGCTAGTGGCACAATGAGCATTTTTTTTATGAATAATATTATGTTTTATGTTAGTTTCTGATACAATATTTGCAATTTTACATATTACAAGATTAATGGTCAGTTTCACGGCTACTGATAATGTCCCTGATGACTATCAGATATTAACTTTGATGGAAAAACTTACATTATTGTAAGCAAACTTATGCGGACGAATTTCACATTTACGATAAATTTATCAATGCAACTCAAGAACCTGTTCAAAATAAAATATTTCAATTCTACTGTTTATAACTAGCGAGACTTATATCGTTTCTTCAATAAATAATGACTTTGTACTACAATTTACATGTTTTCCACTATATTAACATATAGTTTTTTTCTTTTCAGTCCGGTGTGTCCCAGCCCTTGCCGACCACGAGGGCCGCCTGACGAAGCGCTCAATTGAATTGTAACACTTGCACCGTTTCGTCGCGTCTTATCTTTTGAATACACAATCCACAATTTTGTAAATCAATTCATTTATATCCCACAAAGTAGAGACATTCTTGCTTTTCTGTTATTTTTTTTTCTAAAAGCATTGTTACATAATAAAGCGCTCTTCAAGTGAATTCTTAAGTTAAGTTTATTATTGAATGACAGTATTGTGGTATCATGCTTGCTTAGTTTGCGTAGTGTTTTTTTTTTACTTGTTAATAAATGTGAATGAAAATCTATCACTAAAAATATTAGCAATAATAACAAAGTCCAGATAAATGCATAATGCATAAATTGTAAAACATTGTATTTTGAAAAACGCGTTTTTCTTTTATAAATAACATACACAACACTCTATGTGATAAAACATAAAAATATATATTTTGTTTAGCCCAACTTCTGAATTATAATAGTTTAGTTGATAATTTAGTTGATTATGTGTTATCATTATCACTTAAAATTGTTTTAGTATGTTCATACGAACCTGCAGAACGCTGGTGTCGAAGTTGGCCAACAGCGCGGCGGGCGAGCCCTGCGACGAGCGCCGCCGCGACCCCACCCGCGCGCTTATATCTATAACAATAAATAAATACATTATTTACCTACATATAACAGACTAATTTATTTGTTAACTCGACTTCTATAACAGTATGTAAAGACACATTATGAATATTATATAAAAAATTAGTTTATAATCAATTATAGCACTTTTGAATCGTGATGTCGTTCGGAAGGCAGTTTAAAAATAAACTATTTTATAATATGTTTGTGTGAATTTAGATAAAAAAGGTCTCGTTATTGGAATTTGAAAATCTGCAATATTGTGTGTTTTATTTAAGCTCTATCCCATACGATCAACGTCACAGTCACCTATGTAGCATAATTATTATTTGCAGTCGCACGCGCAAGCTCCTGCGGTGCGTACGTGATTATTGTTGTTCCAAAAACAAATAAAAACATGGTGCAGTGTAAATACTGTAAGTTGTCAATAGCGCGAGTGAAGGGGGAGTCAGTCAAATGTAACGGGTCTTGTGAAGGCATATTTCACAAGAAATGTGCGGGAAAAATCATTGCATTCAATATAACAGAGAAGTGTGACGAATGTCAATTGGCGGGGCCGGCGGGGCCGGCAGAATCCGCCATTACGGTTGAATCCGCCATTACGGTTGACCCATCAAAAGTTTCGGCAGAGAAGATATTAGAGGAAGTAAACGAGAAATTAGCTATTGTGTTTAACATGAAGCAAACGCTGGAATCCATGTCTAACGACATAAGTTTTTATGCTGAGAAGTATCAAGAATTAATCGAAGAAAAAGAAAAAACAGACAAAAAAATCAAGGCGTTAGAATATAAAAATTTACACCTGGATAACAGTAATAAGGCATTAGAGGAGAGAGTAGCCTACCTAGAAGTTCGTGAGAAGGAGAAAAATGTCGAGATAATAGGAATAGACGAAAACTTAACCAAAAATTTAGAAAGTACAATTAAAAGTCTTGCAAATAAATTGGGAGTAGAAACAAATACGATCAGTGAAATAAAGTGGGCAGGCGAAAAGAAAAAAACCAATGCGGGATCTAACCAGCAGGGCGATATAAAACCGCGCCCCGTCATTGTTACTATGCGAACACGAACAGCTCGTGACCAATGGCTGGCAACAAGAAAAACACATCAATTAACAAATGACGACCTTTTTCAAAACGGCAACATGAAGCGGATATTTATCAATGAAAATTTAACTAAGTACACGCGTAACTTACTCTGGACTGCAAAAAATGAGTTGAAGCAAATCTATAAATATATTTGGGTACAAGAAGGAAAGGTACTTATAAGAAAGGATGATCCAAAAAATCCCAAAATTAGAGCTATTCGTACATTAAGTGATATAGACTTATTTGCAAGTGAATAAATCATCATGACACAATCACACATCAAATAACAAAACAATCAGTTAATTACTATATTACAAAATTCAATAACTCCATACCAGATATACAAAATAATATAAGATTTAAAAAGTATACAACTTTAAACAGCTGGGAAGCAGATATTATTAGCAGACAAAATACAAATATAAATATTATTCATTTAAACATAAGATCTTTAAGAAAAAACTTCAATCAATTTGAAACATTGATAAGTAATTGCAGAAATAAGATTGATATCATTGTACTTACAGAAATAAACATAAAAAAAAATGAATTGGATTTATACTGCCTACAAGGATTTGACACTAGTATACACACAAGGGAAAATAAGAGAGGGGGAGGAATATTGATATATATAAAAAATACATTAAAATTCAACTCAAATCTGCTAAATTGTAACTACTCAGAGGCCATTCATTGTGAAATACTTCAAGACGGTGAGCTGCCCTTGCATATACTGTGTGTTTATAGACCACCAAAGACAAACAAACTGGGATTTCTGAAGGAAATACAATATACTTTATCCAGATTGCCTAAAAATGGCGAGTTGGTAATGATTGGAGACACAAATATTGACCTAATGGGGGGAACAAACAGTGTAGTGAATATGTATAACAACAACATGTGCGAAGTCGGCATGCAATGTGCAATCAGTGACGTAACACGCGAGGAGATATATTGTGGCTCAGTGACGAGCTCGTGCATCGATCATGTGTGGGTACGAACCAAAAGAAAGGCTTTTTCATATGTTTTAAATAGTAAAATATCAGATCATTATCTTATAGGCTTGTGTATAGATAGTGAAAAGAAAATAGATATGTGTAACAAAGGAAACAGTGTAAGTGTAATATGTGATAAAAAAGTGCTAGAATTTCTTGAAAATGTTGAGTGGACTGATCTATTGAACTGTAAGTGTCCGTTAATCTTATATGATAAATTGTATACTATATTTAATATGGCCTATGACCAAGCACATATGTTCATAAATCTCAATAAAAAGAGAAAATGTAAGCCTTGGATAACAAAAAAATTAAAAAATATGATTAATACTAGGGATAAATTGTTTAAATACTCAAAAAGTAGACCAATGGATTTGAATTTACGTTTACAATATAATAAGTATAGGAATAGAGTGAATAAGCATATTAATAAGGCAAAAAATAGTTACAGAAAAGAGGAAATTTTAAAGTGTAAAAAGGATCTCAAAAAAATTTGGTTTAAAATAAACTCATGGACAGGTCAAAATAAAAAAAGTATAGATGAAATTATTATAAAATATTTAGGTAAATCGGATACTACAGTAAACATTTGTGATAAATTTTCTCACACATTTACAAAAGAGATCTCAAATATTAAACACAACTGTGATTATAAATTCCTTGATCGATATACTTACATTAAAGATAGTTTAGTGTCACTAAGGTTTCAAAAAGCATCATCCAAGGATGTTGAAAAAATAATTAATAATTTAAGTTCTAATAAATCGCCTGGTATAGATAAAATAAGGGTAAAAGAGATAAAAATGTTAAAAAGTACACTGAGTCCAATTTTGGCATTGTTTATAAATTTATGTGTAGACAAAGGGCTGTATCCTGATATGTTAAAATCCGCTATAATCAGACCTATTTTCAAACAGGGAGCACATACAGATTACACAAATTATAGACCCATAGCAATATTGTCGGTTATAAATAAAATTGTAGAAAAATATATCTGTGGTATTTGGTACGTACCACTTAAGTGCAAAATGGTGATTTTTGAGTATGAGCGTTTGAAAGTTTTCACGGTTGCTACCCTGTTGCTACAGATCGGAATAAACACTTGAGTAAAACAAATTTATGATATTTATATGTCTATTATGTTCAAGTTTTGAACACTTACAAAAAAAATAAAAAAAATGTTCTAGTTCAAGAGTAATTGTTACTTAACATGTTTGTACCAAAAGAAAAAAAATTGAAAATGATGTAAAAATGTCTAAAACGTGTGTACTTAAGTGGATTAGAGCATATTTATTTGTACTCTTAATTAGTATTTATTCCTATTTTTACCTTAATGGAAAGGATTTTTCATTTTTTTTTTCGACGGAGACATAAACAGACATTAAAAAACAAAATATATTATGGAGAAACGTCTTCCATACAAATAGATTTAACCATATATAAAAACAAAAACGAATAGGAGTGTGATTTGCCACAAATAAGTACTCATAAAAAAGCCAGGAAATATTGTGATTTTCGTGCAATATGCAATTCTCTGATACTCTCTCTACAAAGTAAAATCCTAAAAGTAGTGTGTGTGTGTGTGTGTGGTTCAGAGGTCACGGTAGTTCGCTTGCCTGCCGTGCTAGATGCTGCGGGATCGATCCCATCAACCGACATGTACCAATGTGTCTTTTTCGGATGCATAAGTAGATTCTCTAATAACCAGAGATACATCTTCTATAACAAGAAAACATCATCATTTCTAATAACAGGAAAACATCGTGATGGCAACCGGGATTTTGGTCTGAAATCACCAACCAGCAGTGAGCAAGCGTGGTGATTACTGCTCATGCCTTCTCCTTGAGAGAAGATGCCCTTACCCTGTAAATAGTTACGAGCTGGATCAAGTCAAATAAAATTTGTTTGTAAAACGTACCAAAACAACATTCATTCATAGTCGTCATCACTGTCACTGAAAGTCATAAGATTGTTTCTAGTCGGACCATGAGACAATGATTTGAAATAATCATCATAAATTGGATCACTTATTGGCAGGAGATCTAAGAGATCTTTGAATTTCAGAGCATCGATATTGATAGGCTCATTAGAGGCCAATGGCAAAGCCACTTCGGAGACTTCTCTCTTTTCTCAGTTCTCTTAAACCAGAAATACAGAAACTCTTCATTTTCACTCAAAGAGTATTTAAAATCTACGTCATTAGACTTTTCATACATTAACCAGAAAATACAGTTCTAACCAAATGTAGTTTTGTCTGTTGCAGTATTTCTTTTGATAAAATGAGTAGGTAGTCAATAGTTTCTAAAATGGAAAGAAGTCAGATTCATTCATTAATTTTACATCATGGCGATTGCTGGTCATTTTCATTTATCTCGGGGAACGGAGATGGTGCTGTTTCTTGTTGAATGAATCTTTCAATATCTGCCAGGCAAGATATTATACAGTTTTTGACCTGGACAACACTGAATATAAAATAAGCTACTCTACTTCTTATGCCAAACCGTTAATAAAATGCCATAAATTGCAAAGGAAAAAGGTATAAAATTTGTCTGGGTAAGAAACGGGAGAATTTTGACCCGGAAGGATGAGCGATCTCAACCCATACAAATTAAGAACTTCGAATCTCTTAACAAAATATAGTATCATTGCCCTAGGAAAAAGTCCGATATTTAATATTTTACCATTCAATATATATTATCAAAATTTTCGAGGTATGAAAACTAAACTAGATGGTATAAGGTTAATGTCACTGCAAACCGAATACGACATAATTATTGGTACGGAAACTTGGTTGGATTGTTCAGTATTTGATAACGAGATTTTAAATGAAAATTATAATATATATAGAAGAGACCGGCAATCTACGGCATCTACAAAGACGAGAGGTGGTGGTGTTATTATAGCTATATCTAAACAAATTCAATCTGTTCGTATGCGTCACCTTGAAAGTATATATGAAGATTTATGGGTTTCATTGAAATGCATATCGGAGGGCAAAACTAGGGATATCTTACTATGTGCTGTTTACTTACCTCCTCCAGTGTGTTCATATGTATTAGATGGTATTTTGGAAAATATAAGTAATGCTATACAATCGCATCCATGTGAATCAATAGTTATAGGTGATTTTAATATGGGATTTATTGACTGGACGGTGGAATCAGATATGTATTTACGCCCGTGCAACTATGATACTTCATCTGGCTTGTCTCTAGTGGATTTCATGTCTCAAAATGATTTACTCCAATTTAATAATGTTAAAAATCATAACCAGCGAATTTTAGATTTAGTTTTTGGCCGAAATTGTCAGATTGAAGTATCAAAGGTTTCTGTTCCCTTAGCTAGATTAGACCCTCATCATCCGGCAATTAAAATTAATGTAGCATTATCGAAATCTAAATATTTAATAAACAAACCATATGCAAGTCGTAAATTTTTTAAATCTGATTATTGTTTGATTAACTCCAAGCTGTCAGAGATAAACTGGGAACAGGAATTGGTTTCGTGTAAAGATGTCAATGTTATGGTTTCAAAGTTTTATAGTTTGATCAATGATGTAATTAATCTTCACGTTCCCAGCCACAAAACAAAAAGCCGAAAATATCCTATTTGGTATAGAAAGGATCTTATAAAGCTAATCTCTGAAAAAGAAAAACTCCGTAAAAGGTTTAAAATCTATAAAAATCCTAGGGACAATCTAGAAGTCAGCATCCTGAGTAAAAGAATTAATAAATTAATTAAATCTCAATATAAGGATTATATAACTAGTATAGAAGCTTCAATACAGCATCATCCTAAAAAATTCTGGACGTTCATTAAAAGTCGTAGAGGTTGTTCGTCGACTTTTCCCTCAAGAATGAAATTAGGTAATTTGTCTTCCGATACTGGACCTGGCATTTCCGAGCTTTTTGCTTCTCATTTTAATTCAATATTTTCATGTAGTGACCAGCAGGTATTAACCGCGGATAATGATATATATTCACAATTCTCCATATACGATATCGAGGTAATTGAGAGCCATATTCTAAAATTGCTCCGTTCCCTCGATCCTAGTAAGGGCGCAGGACCAGATGGAATCCCGCCATTTTTTATTATTAAAACCAGCCATAATCTTTCCTTTCCGCTCAAAATCATATTTCAGAAATCCCTAGAGTCTTCGATTTTTCCAACCGCGTGGAAGACAGCAAATATCGTCCCTATTTACAAGAAAGGCGATAAAGATGATGTCAAAAATTACCGACCGGTTTCTCTACTAAACACTTTCTCAAAAATTTTTGAACGCTTGGTACTATCCGCCGTTACTCCATACTTTAGCAACCTTATCAATGATTTTCAGCATGGATTTTGCAAAAATCGGTCGACAGTGTCAAATTTACTGCACTATTCAACATATATCAGCGAATGCTTAGACAGAGGCTCTGAAACGGATGCCATATACACAGACTTCAGCAGTGCATTTGACAAAGTCGACCATACAACACTGTTGGTAAAATTGAAGAATTATGGCTTCCACGGAACTCTTATCCAATGGTTTCATTCTTATCTTCGCCATAGGGTTCAAAGGGTGACCATGGGTGGATTCAGGTCTCGTGAATATATTGCGACGTCAGGGGTTCCCCAAGGGTCACACCTAGGCCCGACTCTTTTCTTAATCTTTATCAACGACATTTCTAACTGCATTAGTTATAGTAATTGCTCAATCTTTGCCGATGACCTAAAACTTTATCGTAGTGTGAACAATTCTGATGACGCATATCTTCTGCAGCAAGATATAAATGCTATTCAAGTCTGGTGTAAGAATAATAAAATGGAGATTAACGCTGACAAGTGCCTTCACATAAAATTTTCTAGAAAAAAGAATTCTTTTAAATCAGCTTACACAATTAATCATAAACCTGTTAAGGAAGTGTCAGTAGTTCGTGATCTAGGTATATTATTTGACAAAAAACTAAACTTTTCAAACCATATTGATCATATATGTTCTAAAGCTTGGCAGATGTTAGGTTTTATAAAACGGAATACAAAAGATTTCAGACAAGCAAGTACGATAATTTGCCTATTTAGTGCCCTAGTTCGTAGTCTATTAGAATATGCTAGTACGATTTGGAATCCGCATTATCAAATTCATATAGGCCGCATTGAACGCCTACAGAAAGCTTTCACAAAGTACTTAGCTTTTAAGGATCACCGTATCTCGTATAGGGCAGCTTATAAAGATAGACTGGATCACTTTAAATTAAACTCTTTGGAAAATCGCCGTCGTTTACTCGATTTATATACATTGCATAAAATTATTCATGGGAACCTTAGCTCTAACCTAATTATGTATTTGAATTTGTCAGTTCCACGCTCTATTCCACGTTACGGTGTTTCTAGTACTTTCTGCCCAAGTCTATCCCGTACTAATTTAAAAAAGAATAGTCCATTTAATAGGTTAATGAAAACGTACAATAGTGTTACCAATAAAAGAAATAGCTTACAACATAGTAATAACGTTGACATTGACATCTTTCACGATAATTTTTATAGTTTTAAAAATAAAATAGTAAATTTTATTCAGTGACTGTGTTGTATTTTTGATGTATTTGACATATTTTATTTTATGTGCTTTATGTGTTTTTATTAATTTGTATTTTATGTGTTTTAGCCATGTTTTAATTGAATTTTATATATTTTTTATTTCATGGATGTTTCAAATTTCAAAATTTTAATCATGTTATCATTGTAGTATTAATTTTATGTATTCTTGATAAATTTTTAATTATGTGATGAATTTTATGTTTTTTCGTCAATGGATGATAAACTTGATTATGTATTTTTAGACTTTTAAAACTGAAAAATTTTAAGACATTTTTTTTTTTTATAATTGTTGTATACGCCTGCTTTATGGCCAATTCAGTTTATGAAATAATTATTAATGTATTTCTGTATATTGTATTAATTGAGTCATTATTGGTGTGTCTAATAAATAAATAAATAAATAAATAAATAAGCATGATGCGATTTCATCTGCACCTCTTTGATCTATTCCTTCATACATAACATAATGGAATGTTCGTTTAGTAGTAACTTTGCGGATTTTTTAATTAAAAGTCCAAAGTTTCTTTTATTAAAGACTACAGATGCAGTTAAATTTGGAATCTGTAAACAAACAGCTTTTATCTTTTAGTTTCATAGTGAAATGTTGCCTTATGCTCCGATTTTTCTAAATCTATTCTAATTTGACACGAAAGAATGAATTTGAAGAGACAAAGAATCAAACCTTGTGCATGTAGGTATCGTTACTTGGCTTTTTAAACGTTTACCAATCTTTAAATCGATTTAAAGATTGGTAAACGTTTCTGAACACACTAAGATCTTGCATCACATGCATGTTTCTTTATAGATAATAGGCTTCAGACCTAATGTCTGAAGATTTAAATTATGTGCCAAATAACGTTATATTTAAGTAAGGGAGAAGACCTGTTATGTTCACAAATAATTTTATTTGATTTGGTACAAATAGGTTAAGTGATGATAATAATTATTCAAGTTTGGTCTAATTATGTTAAGTGCTCTTACGTTGTAAATGGCCGTTCGTTGATTGAGTATTCGTTTTACAAGTCTATGTTAAGTTATATTAATATATTTGTATCAAATAAAAATATTTTTTTTTGTACTTAAGGGGTTTTGATACAACCTATTTAAGGTATTTCTACTATCAGTAGGCTTATGTGACATAGACCAAACGAAAGAGGACGTTTTTATCAGTATAGATGGCCAGAAAACAAAAAATGGCCATTTTTGCACTTACGATGTATATACCAAACACCACAGATATTGTCGGACAGATTAGTAGTTTTTTAGAAAAAAATAATGTATTAACCGATAACCAATATGGATTTCGGCGGGGCCGAAGCACGGAGACGCTCCTGGCACGATTCACGGATGAAGTTAATGAGGCCCTAGACCAACGGAAGCAGGTGGTGATCGTTTTCATAGACTTCAAAAAAGCTTTTGACACTTTGGAGCACCACCAGCTGCTTCAGGCAATGGAAGAGTGTGGGGTCGCAGGGAGTGTTAGTAAATGGCTCCAGGCGTACCTTGGGAATAGAACACTTGTAACAATGGTTAGCGGGGAGGCCAGTAAGCCGGCAAAGGTTGAGTGTGGCGTGCCAACCGGCTCCGTCTTCGGACCCGTTGGATACATAATGCATGTGAACAGTATGTGCAATGTAGTACGTGATTGCAGTATATATATGTATGCGGATGATACTTGTCTACTCTATGCGCATAAAGATATGCACATATTAGAAGCTAAAATACAAAATGACTTTACAAATATAATAAAATGGGCGCACGATAATGGAATCATAATCAATATGAATAAAACAAAATGTATACATATTCGCTCACCTTATAGTAAGACTATGAATTCGCCAAAAATATTAGGTCATAATTATGAATGTCTACATATTGCAAAGAAATGTAATTGTAAAAATATTGAATTAGTGGAAGAATACAAATACTTGGGGTTAGTTATTGATAAATACTTTTCATGGAAATCTCATATTCTTAATCTTTCGGATAGGCTGAGGGCAGTTCTTGTTAAATTTCATCATCTTAGTTTTATTTTAGATAAGGCCACTATGTATATTGTGTACTATGCATTGACTGACTCACTGCTTTCTTATGGATTGGCTAGCTATGGGCGCACTTTTAAGACTTACCTTGATAAAATAAAAGCGCTTCAATTAAAATTTATTAAAATATTAGCACATGAAAAAGTAAAAATCCGCTGTAAAAAAAATAATGATTATAACTATTTGTTTGTAGAGTGCAAGATGCTGCCTGTTCATGAGAAGGTAAATATGTTAATAGCAATGGAACAATTTCATAATGATGAATTTAAAATCTGTATTAATAAAACAATGTCTTATAACTTAAGAACTAAAAATGTATTAGAAGTGCCACACTATTGTAACTACTATGGGCAGAGACATAGGAAGTACTTAGTGCCAAAACTGTTTAATAGAATCCCAATGAAAATTAAGGAAAGTGATAGGAAGGATGGAATTATTAGGAAGGAATTAAGAAGATATTTTTTAAATGCATTTGAGAGTGAGTTGATGTGTTGATGATCTGTGGCCGTTGAAATGTAACATTGTTAGCTGTTAGAATATCAAAGTGTTAAATTAAATTGTAGTGTTTTATAAGTAAAATGGAAGTACATATTTTGTAAAATGGAGCTACATCTGCCAACAAACTGTTTTACAGTTTGGCAGAGTATTGTGATAATATGTATATGTGTCTTTGGTTCTGAAATAAATAAATAAATAAATAAATAAATAAATAATGACTTTAGCATACCTACCTAGCCTTCGCCAATTGATAAAAATAATTTTCAATTATATATTTATGTAGATACTGTCGCATGTGACATGATGATGAACATGCAAGTATGCGCTAACGTTATACTAATAACTAATGTTATAAAATATTATTCATATATTTAATAATTCGCGCGCTAATCTCTTGAGATTAGTTCCTGAACTACTGGTCCGATTTGAAAAATTCTTTCGGTGTTAGATAGCCCATTCATCGAGGAAGGCTATAGGCTATATATCATCACTTAAAGACCAACAGGAGCGGAGCCACGCTAGTGAAACCGCGCGGTACAGCTAGTATTCAATATAATACTTCTGCGAGAAAAAAATAAGTGTACTTGTTATTATAATAAAAACATTTATATAAAATAACACTTAGGAACGCTCGTTATGTTCGCAGAATTTCATAATTATTTGAAATAGAAAATGGAAAAACATATTTTCTTACTGATTGGAAAGCTTTTCTGAGAAATCGAGAATCTTCAATATAAATAAAGAAATGATGAGTTATTTTTTAAAGTATCTACCAGAATATTTATCATTAATATTAAAAGCAATCTAATTTAATTAAAAAGCTTTGAGACAAATTTATTGGCGATAATGAAAGCAACGAAATCGCCTTAAAGAGAAATAGTTTCTAGTTTTATTCGCAAAAGTTTCCAAGACTGCGACTCGCGGAACAGAACCCGATGGAATTATGCAAATTAATAGTCGTTTACTTTAAACAGTACTTCGCTTTCTACATAATGTAAGTTTACTTACTTATGCATTAAATAGAAAATTAAAGGGAGCTTTTACATTGAGTTTTCTTGCAAATTAGGTTACAAAGGTTACGGCAGATGTATTTTAATAGGTACTGTTTCATATACCTACTTTATTTACTTTTCTAATAATATTATATTTCCAATAAAATATTGAATATTTTATTAATGTCTCAGTTAATTTTATTATGATATAATCCTTGTATGAATTTCTATATGAGGTATATGTATTTAATTGTATTTTTAATTAAAAAATACTTAAGCATATGCATTCTAGCACATACCTAGTTTTAATTCGGATTAGTAGTCCGATAAACCACTTATTAGCCAGTATACATACAAACAATTATTTAATATTAGTATAGCAAGTAATAGAAACCGGACATGACCAGAAAGTATACCAGTACTTCCCAGGCGGTAACAAGATTAACCCTTCGACCTCTAATGCGATTGTGATGTCTACTATATTGTATTTCACTGCGCACATACCGCGACCTTCCCCGCATTTTTACCATTCACATGATATTTGAGGCTTAATTCAATAGATATTCCTATGCTATTGTACTGTATTATAAATGTAATTGGTCAAATCTATACTTAACATTATAAATCTGAAGAGTTTGTTTGTTTGTTTGAACGCGCTAATCTCAGGAACTACTGGTCAGATTTGAAAAAGTCTTTCAGTGTTAGATAGCCCATTTATCGAGGAAGGCTATAGACTATAGGTACATCATCACATTAAGATTTAAGACCAACAGTAGCGGAGCAGTGCGGGTAACACCGCTGGGCACAGCTAGTTAAATTATAACTCGGAATTTATTTTTTACGATCGAATTAAAACTCCATGTTTTCTTTATAAATGTTTATTCAACCACGCAAAAACTGTTGATCGGATTTATACAACCTGTCAACCAATCTATAATCCAGATTTTCACTGCATAGTTTTGTTCAAACAAATCAATGTAGCGCAAGCTTTTTGATATAGCCGTTTATTTATTTTAAATCTCTCCGCGATACAAAGCCGACAAGCCGCAAAGCATTACGGAGGCTCCGGTTAAGCCGTCGCTAATCTGACGAACCCTTCCGCGAATGCAGCCATCATCTACATAATCTCATTGACATTTGAAATTATATTTCATTTATTTTCTTTTAAAACTTAGATTGATTAAGTAGACTTCTTATAAACCGAGTTGTTTTACCGCCAAGACGAGAGAAGAGACGGCAAGAAACTCTGTAAGTAATTGTCAATCTTATGAAAATTTCAAATAGTTCTTCGTTACGTGCCTACCTATAGATCTTTTGCAAGAACATATATTGGGTAAATTTTTATATTGATATTAAAAATACAGGAAGTTTTCTTTGTAGAAAGAATGAGAACATTGAAGTGCGAAATACGAAAAGGGAAAATGCAAATATTTCAAATCAATACACAGATATTTGAACTGTAAATGTATAGACAAGGATAAATAAATCTGCTGCCAAATATTGCTCTATATAAAAAATTTTTTTATTCAGTGGCATCAGCCGTATATTTTTTTAAAGATGCTGATCGATTGTTTGGTTGAAGAATTAAATAAAGAAATACGGTCATACTGATACCGCAGATTACCAAATAGACACTACGACGAATGCTTACAACAATACTATAATGAGGTAAAAGTTAGGTGAATTTATTTGCTAATCCAATGCTTGGATAAAACTTGTCCGTCCAATAAAGTATTAACACGATAATATTAAAATGTCACGTAAACTGTCAATTTCGGGCAATTAGAATACTTTTAAATGATAGTTTTATATACATTATTCCACGAATAAGTTTTAACCAAGGATTGAAAAATCAGCCCCTAAACAGTTAAATTTAACCAGTTTAAGTTCAAAGTTCAAACATGTGCAACTTGAAAAATAATAACTAAAAGCTCAAAATATAAATTTATGCATTTGGGCACGATATTTTGCAACAACGTAGAGTACGTGCGAGCAATAAATCAAGTGCATTTAAAATATTATAAAAATGCTGAACATGAGATAACAAATGAAATGTAACGGTATTTTAAGTCGTTTGGAAGCAAGACTACAGGCCACAGGCATCGCAGACACAATCCTCATTAGCGCAGGTCGGCAGACAAATGCGGAATGCCCGCCTACACTATAGCATAGGAGCTCGCTCACGATCTTTCGAATGTATGTAAAATTTTTCTTATCTATAGTCGCTATCGAACAGTTTCTCTATACCTATACTCGATCTTTAAAATTATTTGTAATCTTTGCTTTTTTCTATGCTCCAAATACAATATTTGGATAACATCAGTTGAAAAAAAACTGGTAAGATGCTCTAGTAGTAATTTAATTATTTTACAAACACTTATTTGTACTAATTAAATAAAATATATGCCCTAATACTGAATATACTGTTCTATTTGTAAGGCTGTATTTTCAATTTAAATAATTACAGTATACTTAGATAGGTTTCTAAAATTTGCTTGGTAGATCTATTAACTCGCTTCATCATAGACGAATTCTTGAAAAAAAAACGGATAAAACACAAACTACATCCAGCTCTCGCACTAAGCGGTGCGGAAGTTCGACACGGCTAAGTTTCACGCTAGCTGCTCTAAATGTTACATAAACTTGGGTTTAACTTACGTGCCTAAATAATTCTACGATTTATCGTATAGGTCTTACTATACCACTTACATACCAAACAATTGTGCATTAACATTTACGTAATAAATCTCTTATCCTAATACTGTAACTCACGTTTCTCGCTCATGAAAAATTTATCGAACTAAGCCTACAGATTGAAGACGATTTTGGAATAATAATCTAATTTTTTTACGAAAGGATAGAAAAATATATCATTGGGGAATTGAACTAGCGTCGTCAAAAACGAAAGAACGGCCGACCACCACATACACATCATATAGTATACAAATAACTTTTTTATGTTGTTAAATAATATTATATAGTGAAAGGTTAAAAAATCCAGTATGAAAGAAAGTGACCCTTCTTATTATCTGTTTATCCATGGTTTGGAAACGATTTCCCCGTAGTACCTAGATATTTCCAAATCGTTTCTATTTCATAAAAAAAATACTAACATAAACAATTATTGTCGAAATTTACATTAATTATTAAGTTTTGGGTTTGAATTAGAAGTTTAGAGATGTGTTTTCTCATAAGTTAAATACTTAAATGAGATATAAAAAAACGACAAAAGTATGGAGTTTAGCCTGGTTACTCGCTTTCAAAGCAATAACAATAAGTGTTTCATCTCCACTTACACGTGTCCCACACCGAACAACAAAATCTCCAATACGTTAAACAAATTCACTCTTGTATTATTACATTTTTCCGAGGCCTGTATTAAAATTCCCGAGATCTAAGACATCGCTCCACAAGATTAATAACCTCCGCAAATTGTCCGCATTATATTCTAAGCGCTTTGACTGCACCTAATATCGTGGGAATTGTGAATTTTGTAGTGAATAGTTTCATAATACACGCCTTTGTAGAGGCATGATGTTGTACACGTATGTAGGTCGCTTCGAAGATACTATAAACAACAAGAAATACTTTCGAACTAAATAGGTAGTACTCGAATCACTTACATACTTGGTATTTTATGCATTCCAAATGTGTTTTTATCTTTAAGAACCTTGTCAGGTTTACAAAAATTTAAAAGTATTTACAAATCAATAATCATTATTATCTGTTCAGCTATTCTTGAGTAACGACTTTCTTGTACTTAACATAATATGTATATATTTATTATATTTTATCATACAAATGGAATACACTGAAACTTCTTTGAGTTCCAATCCCATTTTGTGTTCCAATGCACGTGTAGCTATGAAATATACATTTGGCAAATCCGTTTTGTATTAGCAAAACAACGAACCTAATATGTATCATCCCGATCCTGAAATACGCAAGATTGCCGAGCCACTGCGTACTCAATACAGGTAATAAAATATTATAGATTTTAAATGGAAAACCGATATTTAAAATTCGCTTTCTGTAAATCCAATAAAACGTGCTCCACAGAACATGGTTCGATTTAAATTCAGTAGAAAAGACAGTTTAAACAGCGATGCTTTTAGCGTAAATTGTTCGGACTGATAAAGTATGTAGAGTATGCTAGTTGCTACCGGACGGTAAAGACCGGGGCACACTGAGATGCACGTGTAATTTTATAATTATAATATACAGTATAACCAGTTTTTAATTAGCTTCAATAGTTCGGATAGTATTGAAAACCTCCGTAATATGTCAACAAATTAATATTTTAGTTTCATTGCGCATTTTGAGTTATATTAACATTAGCACCTAGCGCACCTTTCTGCTCGGTTTAATTTATAAGTCTATTATCGAACTTTTCACTAATACTTGATCAAAAAATAACATTTGACTTTAATCTATTCATTAAGCGTATTACTACTGTGATGTGTTCAGAGTATTATTGTGCTTAAATAATCGCGACAATTATTAAGCTTCATTTATATTTCATTCCAGAATAATTATCACACCAATAATTAAATCGCTTAACTACCTACCAATATGTGATATGATCAAGCATAACTTCATCATCAATATTATAAATTAAAGCTCACAATATTTAAACAATCACACAATATCCCCATTGTGCCGCAAGCTTTAAACATTTAAATGAATCCCGCATTATCACGGCGTAGTTCCGAGTTGCGAGTTGCATGATGCGAGCACACTGCGTTACATTCGAGCACTCTTAAGATATCCCCGCACTGTTAACTGTGTAAACTGTTGTTTTAATTAAATGCTTTAAAACATTTTTATTTATATACTGCGGCAAAGGGTTGGATGAAATACTTGCCTGCTATGTATTTTACATATACAACATACATAGGTATGTCAGACTTTACCTTAATATCCATGTTTTTCAATTAGATTCATTATGTACTTTACCAACTTTTAATACTAAAAATTAAGGAAAACATTCTCTTTCTTGCAAATTAAAAAAAAAAATCTACAAATACGTAAAACTTTCGAAAAACTATATAAAATACTGTAAAAATTTACTAGTTAGCTTGTGTCATCATCACAATCGATATATTTTATAATCGAAAGCCTATTTCCATATGAAAATCAACCTCTAGCACCCTTCCCTCTATAAATAGGCGACATGTGCCGACTCACGCCCTATTTGCCGACTCAGCGTCACATCACAGACCGACAAGCTCATCTACCTTTGTGACAGAACCCCATCCTGCTTATATATAGAACATATTGATTCATTAGTCGAATGAGCTATCGTGTAGTTGCAGTTAATAGTTCTGTGGGTTAAGCAACGTTTCGCGTGGTTAGTGATTGGATGGGTGGCTATTAAACGCGACCCTACAGAAGCAACCTATGTATATGACGCACGTAAGTACATATAGCTTATTATAGCTTTTACAATTATTATGTTATCACTATATTATTGTATACCAAAGTATCTTCGCGCTGTGTGTCTGTTTCTATATGATATTATATTTATATAAAGTGGTTCTCCAGGAAGTTCTTAGTCTTTAATTAGTTAAAAATTAGGAATAGCGGACGAAAAGCTACTTAAACCAATAATAAAAAAGATGAAAGCTGAAAATGGTAATTTTCATTGTGAGAAACTTTGTATGAACTCAATTCTTTCAGAACTTGTGTAAAGCTATAGTCGACTTTTATTCTAGTTTAGATCTGGGTCTGGGTCTGCGTATGTAGGACATGCGTATTAAACGTTATTGTTTGTATTTAATTATATGTTCCATTTGTATACACTTTGTTTAGTGTGCAGTTATAGAACTGCATTTTTCATTTATTTAAGAGTACCTAACAGAATTTTGCATTTAATTATAGTATTAATATGACAAAATTCTTTGAAATTAATTTTTGTAACCCTTACTACTTACGTTTCTTTTCAAACATAATATCAAAATATCAACATAGCCAAAACCCATTAAACTTAACATTATAATCAACACACACTTAACCCAGTTCACAATACATTGACCTACTAATATTAAAATCTTATACAAGTTGCTATCAACCTTTTCAGGCGCCAAAACTCTATCTATAGGCATTCGTTCTGACCCTTGGTTCTGACATTTCATTGGATCGCCCTTTTAGCGTCATTGTGTCCGATGACGTCACTAATGGCAACTAAACACGCTTCGTGACATTACGATGTAACATTACGTATTTATAACTTTTCCTTTTACTTAATAAGTGTATTTTGTCGCTTTGTAGGTCAAATGCAGTGTACATCTGTTTGACTGATTTTTCTTTTGGCTGCCAGAATGAGATCTTCCATCTAATTACTTTTACTCGTATGCCTGTATATTAATAGTATATAATTATATGAGTATAGTGTTTATATGATCCTTAAGCCCATTGTGATGATAATTATAAACTATGAAAAGCCCCATGTCGATAGCAACAACTACATACCTGTGCTACATACTAAAAGCGTAGCGCTCTTCATTTAAAATCTCTTTAAAAATAAATTAAAATAAGTTCAGATTTGAGGCTCAATGTTACATATAACAACTTCTTTTGGATATCACAATTCCTAAAACTGAAGAAAACAAGAAATAATGTATCCTTTCCATTACCAAAACACCACTTCACCATACATATTGAAAATAAATGATATTTCAATCGAAATCGATAGGTTATTGAAAGCGAGGGACCGCACTAATCCAATACAGTTTTATTTTCGCCATTCAGACACCGTTGCCATGGCAACGTATAAATCACATTAGTAAAATCGACATTAAATGCAATCCAATTTGATATAACGTTCCCATAAAGGGAATTGTAGGTACCTAATACATACGGAAACAAATTGTTTTCCCTTATGCTTGATTTAACGCGAGTAGGTAAGAAATTATAGGAAATAGACATAAATCTAGTATCTAATCAGTGCTTATGTGTCAGTAGGTTCTTACATATAAATTATTATTATATAAATAAAAGTGCTTGGAACTTTCACCGTTCACGGGCAGATAAATGAGTTACTAATTGTTTTTAAATTAAAATTTGTATTCGATTTCTTTTCAATCTATTTTTTATGTTATTAGTAATTATTACTCAAATTATTATTTGACCTAGACACAGATTAAACACAAACAGATATAGGTACCCAATTTCATTTAAATTCGTTATCATTTTTATTTACAAATAATTAAAAAGTTCCATTTCCTTCACAAATATAACAATTTTTCCAAAACATTTAATTGCCATTCGTGGAATACATCCAAATGAAAAGGGAAAGTAAATATTTGAGTCGAACTTGTAAAGACTCAGAGCCGTACGTTTGGGTTATCGCGTCGTAATCTCGAGATTATCCCGGAATCTCTAGCAATATCTGTTCACTTCACGTATTTATCACTTACACATTCCATAAGGTAAAGGTAATATCTAGGCGTCCAGGTATATCCGGGTTTCAATAGAATAACATTATTCCATACTAGCTTCCGCCCGCGACTCCGTCCGCGCGGATGTCGATCTTCGCGTGGATGGTTTATTTCTCCATTTTGAGTAACTCTGACAATGACATCTTATAATTAATATCTATTGGACCCAAATACGGCTAGGCCTATAATAATACGCAACGTGTGATCGCGGTTCTACAGAACAACGTCTATGGATAAAACTGAAAAATTAAGATAATTTTTTTTCTACGTATTTTTCCAGGATGAAAAGTATCCTATTTTACGCCCAGGATAATAAGGTATAATTATACCAAGTTTCATCGAAATCGAACCGCTGTGCCGCGCGGTTTCAACCGCGTGGCTCCGCTCCTGTTGGTCTAATATGCGTGATGATATAATATTATAGCCTTCCTTGATAAATGGGCTATCTAATACCGAAATAATTTTTCAAATCGGACCAGTAGTTCCCGAAATTAGCGCGTTCAAACAAACAAACAAACTCTTCAGCTTTATGATATAGGTATATAGATATGAATTATTAATACTTAATATTATTATACGTTATTCTAAGCTGGTAAATATGCAAAATCAAAATGCATCCCTTAAAATAGTCTACACTAAGAAACTAGGTCATATTTCGATGCAAATTTATAGTTATCGATTATTCATAAACTTCTCATAGACATTAAATATTCATTAAATTCTTTGAGTATAATATGAATAATTATATGTTCTCCGAGTTTGTCACCTGACCTTAACCTTTAACACACGTCGATGTAAACACACATTCTTTAGTCAAATAATAAATGGATATAGGTATTCATTTTAAAATTGAGATCAAGTCGGTTAAAAATACTTTTATTTAGATGCTTGCTGTGCCCCGCGGTTTAACCTGCATTGCTCCGCTCCTATTGATCTTAGCGTGATGATAATATATAGCCTACAGCCTTACTCAATAATGGACTATCTAACAGTGAAATAATTGACAAAACGGAGCCTTGGTTCCTGAGATTAGCGAGTTCAAACAAACAAACATTCTCTACAGCTTTATAATATTTGTATAGATTTTAGTAATAACTACACATTAGAATTATTTTACATTATCAATTATAATATTTAAATTATAATTCCGTCCATCAAAATCATTTAAAGCAGGAACAAGACACGAAAGCCCCTCGACAGCAAGTGTTAAGGCTTGTTGACGGTAATTGAATGACCAAACCCTCAGAGAATGGTCTTCATTACATCGAGCTGAGCTACCCCTTCCAATCCTCTTTTAATCGATTAGTTTATACCTATTATTAACTGTGCATATATTATTTTGTACCGTTTATAAATGTAGGTAATCAATAATGTTGTGTACGTGTCAAAATATTTAGGTAATGTACGTGGGGCTTGTTTATCGTAAATAATTAATCGTCGAATAATATGAAACTTTAAATACGTAGCTTGTAAAAGAATGGTAATTTGCTAGAGCCATGATAATATAACAACCTCTAAAATCAACATAAAATAAATCGTAAAGATTTTAAAAGCTTTTTATTATTAACTAGCGGTCCGCCCCGGCTTCGTCCGTGGTACCTACATGTTTAAACTATCCTATCTCTCAAGTTGGATCGAACTGCACATGGTGTGCGAATTTTATTGTGGTTTAGGAGTCGTATTCGTGTCACTAATGTCATATTTGATTATTTATAGTATGAATTTCAGCAAGTTATCATTTTCAATATATACAATATCAATACAATATCGCAGTATGTAGATTACCTAAATCGCGTAAAATAAATATTTTTTAAGATTCCAACTCTACTATCGCAGGTATTCTAGACATTGCCTAGGCATTCTA
This sequence comes from Colias eurytheme, assembly GCF_061535395.1. Classification (NCBI taxonomy): domain Eukaryota; kingdom Metazoa; phylum Arthropoda; class Insecta; order Lepidoptera; family Pieridae; genus Colias; species Colias eurytheme. The sequence goes on along the minus strand of NC_142999.1, from coordinate 149,088 downwards.
TAGAATACATAATTCTTAGTATCATACAGTGTTCTATGACGAGGCAGCAGTATCTGTCTACATTAACATAAGATCAAACATCTCGGCTTGGAACAAAAGGCGTCTCGAGTGGCTGCTCGTTCGGGACGTCACGTAAAATGTTTTATGAGCTTAATGTTCACTTCTCCAATGTTCGTCTTCATTTTCATTTATTCTAATATTATAAATGCGAAAATATACTTATCTTGAAGAGATATTAAAATGTGACTGGCGTAATTTTAAAGTAGATAAAGAAATAATTACCAGAAACAACATCTACGACATACCTAAAAGCCGGGGCATGAAGCTATTATCGACAGCGTTTTGAAAAGAACAACCGAAATCAAACGATTGGAGCTATCCTCAGGATGAGGCTTTTTCAATATTGCATATGACTATTTGTATACTCGTATTTGTGCTGGATACATACATAAAAATATAGAGTAGACCTTAGGGCTACTAGCATCCGTCAGTCTACTTGCAACTAACTGTGAATTCGTGTTTTTTGTAAAATAAGCCTTGGTTAGAACGTTAGTTCGATTCAATAACATACAGTTATTTCTGTCAAATGTAATATAAGTGTATAATTCCACAGTAACATGATCGTACTGCAGAATGCTGCAAAATATCCAAGTATTTAAACTCTAGACTAGACTAGACTATTGTCTCTTCTGGGACAAGAGTACAGGTATATTATAGCTAATAGATTTCAATAACCGCCTCACAATGTGCTGAAAGTTTAAGTCTCTACTGGGAATCGAACCTTTTAATTGTACCAAGACTGCACTAATGGCTGCAGGGCTGTCTGAGCCAAAGTTATTGATTTAGACTTCTTTATATGTATTTAATTTACTAATATAAATATAGCCATTGCTTTTATTTGTTTTCTATGAAAATATATAACTGTTTAAAGGATGGAAAACTAGCATAACAAAGCTACGTATTGCGAATATGATATCGTTAGAATACTACTGCTTCGTTTATCAGCTTTACAACCGCAATGAAATTTTTATGAAATATTTGAATTTATTTATTTAATATTTTTTGGCACAAACTATCGAAAATAATGCAAATATACTCGTACAGTAATCGGCGCAATTAGCCCAAACACCGCATTGCAGGGGCCGTCACTTGTGCTGGATCACGACGTGTTGATGGCTCTTCAAAGCTTTCAAAAATTCGCCTTATCCATAACAATATGTAATAATATCCTGCCGAGTAGATAATTATTAATTACTTGATTACACTTCAATAGACTGTAATGTGATATTTCTTACACATATAATGTTAATGTAGTTTCTCTGAAGCTTCTGAAGGGATTGCGTATACTTTTGAAAAGTTGACGGAATTTTTTCAGCACCTTAAATGTGTAACAATAATTATATTAATATTTCTTGGAAATATAAATACATATTTTAGTAAAGTTGTTTTTTGTCAATTGTGTTGTTTGTACGAATTCAATGATAAAATCGATCAATCGATTTAGATATTAAGATAATATCAGTATATCTCTTATATTACTTTTAAATATTAGCAAACGTGAATAGATTTGGAGACGACACAGCGAGTAATATCTACAGGTTTCGACGATTCGATTTGCATGGACGAATTGATCGATCTCGTACCTATGCTTTGTTCATTTTTTTGTGCTTTGTTTTCAAAGATTATCGAACATAGAACCTTCATGTTTCATAATGCTTTTACCAGTGGGTCAGGAAATGATAATGATCGAAACACGAAAGCAAATTAAGATCCCGTAGTCGCTGATAAAAAAAACTTTCAATCAACAAAAATTATTCAAAGTGAAGTTTGCTTCAAGTTTTCTCTTATCACTTGATATGAACCGACGTTATCTTAATTGGCCGGAATCGAACCCACTGCCACAAGCTAATCATGATTTATTCGAAAGTGACGTGATCGCGTGTTCGCTCTTTTTATTTAATTTGCTTTGTTCACCCGGAAGGACTCGCAATTTTGGTGGTTCAATTTTTATGCTAGTGGTCGTTGTGGTTTATATTAACGTGTTAATTATAAATATAATGCAAATAGTGAAGTCATTATTAAATTTTACAACTAAATCAAGATCTTTTAGTAGCTTGTAGAAAACAAGATAACTCTACCAATGTAGATACGTCGAATGGTACAGTTTAGGTTTATAAATTTTGATATTTTATACAACTAAATAAACTTTAAAATAGAATCAAAACTACGAAAAATTATGCACAAACAAAAATGACTATCAGCGGGAATCGAACCTCGCAATAAAGTTGGCAAACGACTGCAGAGGGCAATAAAAAGCACACGGCGAGTTTATGGCCACAGTATATCATAAAATTATATAGTCACTGCTCACTTCTGACTAGATACATCGTTTCGTCACTATGCGTCATTGAGAGCATTGTCGTGATGAGCCGTAATTGACGCGAAGTCGCGAAGCATAACTGCGCGAAGTAGCTTACACAGAAGTTAACATGTAATACTGCGCGAAGTAGCCTACACAGAAGTTAACATGTGATAAGGCGGGTCTACACAGAGTGTGCAGCCTCGCGATGCTATAACTGCGGGAGGATCTTGGTCAGTGTGGACGTGGCTCGACCGAGTAAAATGACACACGCGATTTCCTCACACAAACCACGTGCACGCTATGTACAGTGAAGCAATTGCTTCTCGAGGCTGCTCGCTCTGTGTGAACCCGCCTAATGATGAACTTTGATAAGCCACCAAAGTCATTTAACCTATTTATTCCATATTTATTTTTGTGCTATTTCATTATTATAGTATAGTTACGAATAGATGTCGAATAATTGTTTTTGTTTTGTTTCAGGTTTAAGTTATAAGAGCTCCTATGTACGAAATCTGGTCGAGACAAATGTATAACTCTGTGGCCAGATATGATTTATAATAAAGGAACATTAGAATTCTACTCACATTTTCATCGATCAAAGAGTGAAAAGCACCTGCCCCATACCCCATACCCCGGGGACGCGGGACATTCTGTGGTCCCATTAGATGATATCAGCTGGATTTCTAATTCATTAACACCGTCATTAGAAAGTTTTGTAACTCGTTGTAACAGAGCTGCCCTTTTCTTCACAGAGCGAGAGAAACGTATTTAATTAAAATGATTAATTTGTATTCACAACAGCCACAAATCAGTTGTTTACTTTTTTAGTAATAAGAAACACGCTTTGATACTAATATGGATTTCCTAGACGTTTTTGGATAAATTATTGTCAGGTATAAATTTTTTTTAGTAAGTTATCAAAGTAACGTCTTTTAACTCATGTGTTTGGTCATTAAACTAGGTATCAACATATAAAATTGTTTATTGATATAAAAACATTGCTGGAAATAATCTCGAAACAGTCGAATGCAAATGAAAGCGCCTAAAGCTGTTTGCATCAAATTATTTGAAACCGCAAAAAGCAATATATAAATCGAAATTTGTGGATTATCATACTTTCCGGTCAAACCGTTTGTTTATTTCTATAACTTCATTTTAATAAATTGAATTGACTTACAATACATTAAGGTGGTGACTTATAGAACTTAAAAAAGACAAATTAATTGTTATTATGCTATTAACTCCTAACGATCTAATACGATTATTGTGTATTACTTTCAGAATTCAATCATAAAAAATTAGCATCATAAGAAGAAACTAACTCAAATTGTAGTTTTTGTATTTATGTATTTTGTTACTTCCAAATATTATCGGTAAGTAAACCTAATGCAATTCAGAGATAATTAGCTCTTAATTTATGATAGCAAATCTTCTTCTTTGAAAACAAATTTAATTAAAATTCTTATCTCTTGTCCATATTAATCGTGTTATTTGCAGTAAAAATAACTTCATGAAACGCACACAAAGGGTAAAATGATATCAATTTTCTCGAAGTTACGTGAAATACCTCAGTAGCGATATTTTAAAGACACCCAAAGGCCCAGACGCTGCCCATAAATATTCGGATAATAGAAGTCAAGGGGTTCAGTCCCTTCGCCGCCATCTTAAAACACACGCCGTATTCAACTAATAATTACGTTTAAAATGCGGTATTTTGAAATATTTTTACATAATTTAAATAATGGAAATGATTGAATAATATGTTCACTTGTATATTATTTTTCTTTCAACATTTATACGGTAATAAACATAACGAATTGTAAAATGAAAGTACGAGTGAGTTCATCGTGGCGTATTTTCCTTAATCTCAGCGTTGCTTTAATTTACATCACACGTTCTGTAACCTTACTCGTTGTAAATTATTCGTTACATCTGCTATTTTAGTATAATGAATAAAATTGGTTTTAATGTACCGTATGCAGATTATACGTATATTATGTTAAAAATATTTAACATTCATTTAGTCAGTGTTATCTCTTACAGCATCTAGTTATGAAGAAAAACACCGTTATTTCTGTACTGCCATAAAAATATTGAATTGTTTTATTATTTGTATAGAGCTTTAATACCATCGCAAAGAAAACATTAAACAACACCGTCGTATCGAGTATTTAAGCGTCAAGTAAAAACAAATACTTTCCAATATTTATTCTCTTTTCCAGTGTAAATTGCGTCACTTCGTCTTCGGAATGTCACAAAAAGCACAGCTGATTGGAGTTCGAGCGCTCTTGTGACAACGATTTAACATTTTATTTTATTTCTATACAAGTTAGAGTGTAAGCTAGTTAAATAAAGAGGGATTTTCCTCCGAGTGGTGAGGGCTCTTGTTATTCTCCTGCAATTTGCGAACGCCGTCCACTCAACCCGTACTCACAATGAATACTCAACTTAATCACCTTTACATTACACGCGAGGATAATATAAGTATTCTCATGGAAATGTATTTAAATTTCGTGTATGTTTACTGTTGGTATTCGGTACATTTTAACATAATTTCATTTCCTAGTACGCTATTTATATCTGGTTGAAACATGCAAAAATTACCGCCATATTGGAGCAAATAAAATTAAAGCAAGTAAGCAAGCCTTACTATTATTCAAATCCGTCTACTGACACCATGTTTAAATACTACTAAATTTTTATGTTCCATTTTCATCAAACTTCTAGCAATTTTAGCGTCCTAATAGTTTTGAACTAGGAGAGCGTCATACGATACTTTTTGTGTAACGAATGTAGAATATCCAACATAAAGTATACGCAAACTAAACCCTAATCTCTAGACTACATAAAAAATATATGAAAACAAAAGGGTTATATCTAATTAAGTCCAAAGCGTATTGTCAGTCAGGACACACGCCAACTTCCACACAACAAACAGCTCGCTCCAACTTGAAGTAAACTGTAGCTGTAGCTCTGTAGCTGGATCGAGTGAAAGTTTTGGACTTTTTCTGCGGATAAGGTGATGACGTCATCCAAAATAACGACGAACTTTACGACGGTGTAAAAGTCAGTGTGTTTAACCGCCTTCAAGATTATGAATTCAACATGTATGTAGCATGTAGAGACATCTTGGAACTTCAATATATTAATATATCAATTTTAAATTGTATAAATATGAATATTGCTCTATGTATTTTTGTTGACGATTTTATAGGCAAAGTAGTTAGTTATTGACGATTTTATAGGCAAAGTAGTTAGTTATATTAACATTTTTTTATAAGGAAATGCTTTCGCTTAACTATATGTCATAAAAGCATATAACATAATCATCGACTTGTTGAATAACTTTTTTTACATAATATATCCTATTCGCTCTACAATCTCTACTTTTTTCTCAGTTATTCATAATTTGCCTGTTAATGAAGAGAAACTTTTTACATTTTATTATTTCTTAGTATTTAGTAACTTACTTAAAACTTGCTTACGATAAAGAAAAGGTAAATGTGCTCTACATATGTTAAAGAAGTAATGAAGAATTAATAAATAAAAACTCGAATGTCATTCTAAGCGTTGCTTTAATTCTCTAGGCTCGAAAAATTTGTACAATGTGATGAATGTCAGCGTCGCTTAGGTATGCAGACTTGTGTCGTAAAACGAATCCAATTTAGTATACAGGGCAAATATAAATTAGTTAAGAACGACAGCAGCATTTAAAGATTTAATAATAATCATATTTATATTATTTCGTCTCTATCAAACTCAGTCTCTACTTTATTAAATATTATATTCACTACATAAAAATTACGTACACGCGTTTAAAACACGCTCACAATATATTTTGGCAGAATTTCAGGCCATTCCGCATAAAACAAAGTTATTCGCCGCCACATAGCGTGCAGTGATACCGACATAAATCACAACAACAAAGAAATTCCTGTCAAACGCACACAATACGATAATAGACACAATACCTTAACAACTCTTTCTCAAATTCACCCTGAAACTCACAAACTCACACACACAACACGGCACAAGAATTACGATCGAAACACGTGGTTTTAATTATAAGAAAAAGTCACCCCACGTCCGCCCGCCTCAGACGTTAGGGTCAGACTAACGTTTTAACGAGAGGGAAATTTTTCCCCTAGGGCATCCGTCCCTATCCTACGGACATAGCCCTATATTTCCCTTTCGCTCTACGCTTTCCCGGCCTTTCAATGTGTCCATTGACGCTGCTACAGGATGTTTTCTTTCAGAGCCGTCGCTTCGTAATATATTTCCGATTAGAAGGGTGCTATCACTGCATGAAAATGGATCGTACGTGGGAAGATAAAATGACGACTTTAGCTTAATGCGTTGAGAGCATGGTTGTATCATGCACTGTTAACTGCAGCTTCCGTTTTTGTTTTGGTTCAATTTTTTTCATTTCTGATCTAGAAAATATGACATTCGTAGACGCTACGATAGCGTTATAAGCCTCTACGTTATGCTGTAGAGGTTCTACGGTTTCATTCCTAACTTTAAAAACACTTAATTGTATACTGCAGTTTCAAAGTGAGTTAGTTATGCAGTCAACTTATTTATCGTATTTTGAAACTACGCGATGAATTGATCATCAATGTAGAATTTAAGGTAACGTTTTAACTTCGCTTATATTTTTCATTTTAGACGTTCATTATTTATTTCACGTTTTCCTCGTCATAGCTTCTAACATACACAACATTATTATGACTCAAATCCCTACCTTTCATATTTTGATTCATCAATAAAACTTGTGCTCTACAAAAGCTCTACACACAAAAAGCAGTAGAGCAAGAGCGGACACCTCAGTGGCGAGCCCTTCAGTGTCGCTGACAGCCCTGAACAAGGCCCTCGTCCGACCCTAGGCTTATGGGATATCGTACGCACTGTTTGGTTATTTCTAAGATAGGGCTACCACTTCATCAGAAACAATGGCCGGAGTCGTGGAACCCGAAAAGTTATTTAGCCACACGTCTGAGCTGTTTTGATAACTTTATAAACGATAATTAAATTAAGAGAAATTATATTATCTTATTTAGATTGTAGTATGTGTTAGTGTGTAAAATTAATCTGATTTGAAATTTTGGTCAGGGTAGTCAAAATATGTATTAGTAAAAAAAAGCTTTATTTATTATTATAGCAGATATCGCATTAATAATCTATTTCTAAACTACCTATACGCTATCATGATCATCGAAAACCTGTCATCTTTCTTATTTATACGCAGGTTAAAAAACATTTTTCAGCTTTCCCTAGTATTGACTTTGTAAAATAATTCTCAAAATGATTAATGATATCGGAGCTTTTGCGCTCCTGTATGGAAAGGTTTATGCTCTATAAAACGTTTATAAATTATCAATGTTTAAATATTAGTATGTAATATTAATACATAACTAGAAATTAAAAAAAATTGAGCGACTTGCCGTCACTTCTATTGTAATAAAACATAAATTCACTCACATCTGCTGTTATTTTAATGATTATAAAAAACGGACAAACTTATTTTTTTTGTACTTGATGCTTGTACATGTGTGAATATTGTTCCTAACATGTTCCTCACCATAATAAAGACTAAAACTGACAAAAAATATGTAAATCTTATGATACCAATTTCACCTTAATGCTGTTCTTGCAATATAATATGCCGTCAATAGTCGAACATAAAAGTTCAGTGCGCTCTTCTGATCCGTGAGGGTGACAGGTTGCAGAGCAAGGGTCTCTATATGATCTAGTAGGTATGAAATAATAGATGCAATTCACTTTATACAAATGTATCGAATTTTAGACGTATTTTATATTATTTCAATCAATCGATATTTATGTAAATTCAACACGAGGTTTTAAAATTCTGACGTAAGTTTGATGCATTGATATAAGAAAAAATTGAGAAATATATTTGACTAATTGTAGAGTAGGTTATGTAAGTTGTAATGTACAGACGTTAGTAATTTGCAATATACTATTTACTAAAATATTGTATTACAAATATATATTTCAGTAGCATAGCATTTCCAATTTTCCAAGCAATGAAAAGCAAAATATCTTAACACGTAATGTGTTTAATTTGATTTGATCGACATTTAGTCTCGCATTTACAATATCAATATGGACGGTTTAAGGTGATGAATTAATTTTTCTAACATTTACGGCCCTTTTTAAACCTTCGTAATTTTTATATTATTAAAGTTGTCGTGATGAAAATTCTTGACAAGAAAGTTCAATAGTAACACAATACGTCTACCGTTTTAGAAACATGATTCCATGATATTTTCTCGATAGAAAAAAAATACAAAGTTCTCATTGTTATTTTTTTTTAATCTCTGGCATCTTCAAAATAACAAACGTAAAGTTACGACTTTTTGGATATTAACTATAAAACATACAACCTATACGTCTACCGATTTAGAATTTTGAAATATGCGATGGTTTTGAAATAAACAAGAAATACTTGAAATTAGCGCGCGACCAGCCAATATAGCGAGAGCCGCCCTGTACCTTCCTACCCCGATCGCTGCACGAGTCATTCCCGCTACGGCCGTCACACGGGGAACTTGTGTCGCTCGCGCCATCGTAAAAAAGGGTGACAACACAATAAGACAAAATGAGACAAATGGGGACAATAAAGAAAATAAGAAGAAGAAACATAAAGGTTGGAGGAAAAAGAATGCTTACAATTGGAACAAATTAATGAAGTAAGTTGGTTTTATTTTAAATTTGATGATAATTGTATTATAGACGATGTTTGATATGTACCCCTGTTTTAAGTACATAACGAATGTGTAAGATTTTTTTCATTTATAGCATAGATAATCTTTTCAGAAATCCGGAATCCAGAAGGAAAATAAACCCACTGATTGTTCACAATGTGAACCCACTCCTTCGTAAGTACCTTTATTTAGTCAAAAATGTATGTTATCAACGCTCTACTGGTTTTATCGCATGATTCCATTTTTAGCAAAAAGCAACAAAGTGCAAAGAAATAAAAAATCATGGTGAACTTAGTGGAAGTATGGTGGCCGTAATATGGAACAGGAGCTCATTGGAGTAGTATTATATTTAAAAAAATACGAAAAAATTTCAAGAATTACATTTCTTAGTAGGTGGTAGATAAGTATGTTGTATAAAGAATTTGATGTTGATATTTATCTCATTTATACTTACTACACCTGTGCGGGAAATTGCTTATAGAGCAGGCTCCAAGGAGATGTTCGTTTGCAAAAATAGCGGACCTAAATCTGACTTCTGATATATATTGTATAGGTCCCAGACATCCTATAGACAGATGTTGCCAACCAGTTTTGTGGTCCCCCTGCCCGCACCCCGGTAATTAAATATGGCATACAAAGAAAAAAATAAAAATTTCCAAAACATGCCGTGTGGGGAATCAAATGAAAGAGCTTATTGAGTAGATCACGAATATATAGCATACTATATACATTTCTTACACTTTCTCTAAGATTTTTTAGAAAATTTACGAAAATGGTCCATTTTTGAGTTAACTTTAAACCACTATAGATTGAAAACTCATGAATATATTTTTTAAATTATTATTTTAAATAATTAACAATAGTCCATTGTTTATGATTCAATAGTTCGTAATATAATATAAGTGAGCTATGTGGTGGATTTGATGAAAATAACTATATACTATATGAACTTGAAAATATACTCGCCATCTTTGAATGCTCCCCCCACTCCCCCATGCAACTATTTCACTGTACGAAATATTGAATCGTAAACAATGGACTATTGTTAATTATTTAAAATAATAATTTAAAAAATATATTCATGAGTTTTCAATCTATAGTGGTTTAAAGTTAACTCAAAAATGGACCATTTTCGTAAATTTTCTAAAAAATCTTAGAGAAAGTGTAAGAAATGTATATAGTATGCTATATATTCGTGATCTACTCAATAAGTTATTTCATTTGATACCCCACACGGCATGTTTTGGAAATTTTTATTTTTTTCTTTGTATGCCATATTTAATTACCGGGGTGCGGGCAGGGGGACCACAAAACTGGTTGGCAACATCTGTCTATAGGATGTCTGGGATCTATACAATATATATCAGAAGTCAGATTTAGGTCCGCGATTTTTGCAAACGAAACTCCACTGAGAGTCCGGTCTATTAGTACTAAAACAGGTTTATATTCATATTTACATAGTAATGTGAGTTTTCATTTCGAAAAATTTTGTGTAAGTATATTAAATTGAGTTCCTGGGTGATCTGGAAACACAATTGGGCCCGGAAGATGGCGCTGCAGTCACTCCTCCTAATCACATGAACCGATTTGGATGAATATTTGTGTGCACATTTCATTGTTGTGGGATGATTGGTTGATTCGTTTTCACATTAGCTAATATTATGTATTTTTGTTGTAAACTTAATTTAATGTTTATAATACATTATTATTGGTATAAATAAGCCAGTGTTCGTCTCACATTGCTGTACCTGCCTACCTACCCTACCAGGGCCTAACTTTGTTCTGGCTATTTTATTTTGATTATTTGTAATGAATAATTACAATTATAATAGAGTGCAAAAAATAAATACATGCGTCAATATATTTTGTGTTTTTTTTAAAACAATTTTTTTATTTAAAAAAATATCATTCCGACCGCGGCTTTGCCCGCGTGGAATTAGGTTATATCGTGAATCCTGTTTTTTCCCACAGAAGTGTTCAGTTCGGATAAAAAGTATCCTATGTGTAAATCCAGGCAATTAGCTATATTTTATCAAAATTGGTAATGTAGTCTTGACGTGATTAAGTAACAACTAACAAAAAAATATACAAATTAACATCCAAAGTTTCGCATCAGTTTTACTGTATTAGTGATATCTTCCACTCTTGACTTTGACTGAGAAGAATTAGGGTTTATAACTTCTTTCAGAAATAGTACCTTTCATTTCTGGGCATGATGTAATATCTACGTCAGCATCAAATTCTATCTAAATCAATTCAGTAGTCCGCGTTATTGAGTACCATTTCATTTTTTCAGAGTAACAATATTTTTTAAAGATTATTTATAACCTGTATTATTTTGTAATAAAGTAAACATTACGAAATGATAATTATTATTAATAATGTCTAAGTAGTTGTTAAAAAGAAGATTATTTGTTTATAAGCAAGAAAATAAAACCAATAAATCAACAATTAAATAAATGTATGACAATATTATAACTGTATGACGACTCCATACATGTTTGTCCCGAGTCGGCCAGCGGCAGCGCGGCGAGTTTGCAAGAATGACTTCGCGCACACCCGCGTTCGCGATAGCGAGCTTTTAGACTCCGCCCGCCAAGCAGTTGATTTTTTTTTGTGTATCGTCTTAATGAAATCGTAGCAACGACAAGACCCCGGCACGACACCGGCACGACGCTAACAGATGACGACTGTTCACGGCTTGTCGCTCTTTAATTAAACATCTGAATGTGTAATCGGCACGCGGACGGCGTTATACAGCGCAGTGACGGTGCTTTTAATATTTCATTCAAAAAAATTAAAATATATTTCAAATGAAACCTTCTTTCTTTGATATAAGATTTTGTAATATATGAAATAAATCATATAAGTCTTTCAGTTTAAAAATCATACAGAGTTAAGTTTCAGCAGAGCAAGATTTCCACTCCACGTTGTCCTAAAACCAATAAATCGAAATCGAATTGAATGTTCAATTCACATAGTGGAATATGGCTAAAATGTATGACTCTTGTTTGAATGATAAATTTTTAACGTGCTCTGTCAAAAAAAAACTCCTATTGTAGGCAACCTTAGCATCTTACACATTCAATAACGTTGTGTACACTACTCAATGTTGCATAAACCCGTAGGCTACAATATGTCTTGTAAACGATAAACACACATAAGCCTCCACTACTTATAGTGCGCAATGAAGCAGCGAGAGAACAAGATAATGTAATGTGATTGTGGAGTTACATTCCGAATTAATTAATCCGATCTTGAGTCTATTTTTAGAATATTTAGATTTTATAGCTGTCAAGCGTTTTCATTTTAAGGATATTTTGCTACTTGAAATAGGAGATACCTACATATTTAATATGATTAAAATACCTACCTCTACAGTAAGTAGGTACTGCTGTAAACGATCGTTGCTAAAAGTTAATGTTGATTAAATGTAATCTTACCAAGTTTTATCGGATTTATAATGTATTTTGTAAACGAATATCTCCAGTAAATATGAGAAAAATCGGTCTAAGTATTATTTTCTGTACAAAAAGATCAAATTTATTAATATTAACATACCTCACATATTCTCCAGGTTCATATCAGAGCATTGTAATTCCTGCAACAGCCATACTTCGCAATAAAACAATTCTGAGTTTGCGAAGGAATAGAAATTGCAGATAAGTGCTACAAATGTATTGCAGCTTTTATAGCAAACTACAGCTAAAAGCATTCCTGACCATTTTTATAATATAACTACGACTCTATTTCTAGGATTTATTGATATTAAATATACGTTATACGTTATTCACTTTTTAATATGATTTATAGTTTGGATATCGCCAATAATTAGCATTGTCTTCGTTTTACCAATTAAAACAAACTAACTGCACAGAGGTCTACGTCTTCTAAATTGCTTGTACATGTACAACAAACAATAATGTAATTCAATAGAATATGACGAGGTTAAATCGCGTTTAAATTCCAGAACGTTCGGTCGAAGTCCGGAGCAATTTGCAGGAATGCGCCGAAATATTCATAAAAACCGTTTTAGTATCCAAGGCGCTGCCGCTACACCTCCCCGAGCCTCCCCACTCCTTCCCTAATCCCACAAAATTGAAATTGATTCGCCAAACGATTTATCGCTTCTATCTTCTATAACCGATCTAAATTATTTTAGGATATTGGTGTTCAATTCATCAGTTTGCGATTTAAACATTCATTTCTCATTAAGATCAACATAGAAGCTAATAAATGCAGTTGTCACATTTCTTTTATGTTGTTTATTTGAAGATTAAAATAGAAGTAACACGCAACACTTGATACCATTGTTTCTAATAGTTCTTACGCTACCATACGCACGCATATAGACTAAACCGACACATACTTTCCCTTTATATTTTATTCAAACTAGCAAAGCAAGTGATATTAAGACCATTCCACGTCTCTCCCCTTCGCCCACTAAACCAAAGGAACGACGACATTCCGCCGTTGCAATATAAAAATTTCCGACTAGACCCCGATGTCGTATTTGTTTAGTTATTTGACACAACTGTAGCATATTTCCTCATTTAAATCTCAGTTAAATGATGCTGGAAAAATTCATGTTTAAACATCACTTTATGAATACGAATGAAGTCTACGTTTATAGTGTTAATTTTATCCTTAATTATAATGCATATGCATAATGCAAGGAGCCGTGACGCTGATTTAATCCATTTTTATCAAAGCCTGGTTATTATAAAGGGGACGAACTAGATTGTGTTTTAAAAGGATTAATAAGACGTATTGCACGAAAATAAAAATGTATTTATGTTTTCATCATTAAAGACAGCTAACCTTGCTAACGATCTATCCATCTAGGACAGAAATCAAATATAAAATATTTTTGAAATTAAATTTAAAATTCTTTATTTTAACTCTCTGTAAGTCGCAGTAGAATGAGATATTTTAGTTATCTAATCTAACAAATAGTTGAGAATATTTTCCCTCAGAGAAGGCATTACGTTACAGTAACGGCACATAGCACCAGGCGCACCTGTGACCTGCGACTGAACTTATTAACCTTTTGACCGCCAGAGCAAAAACGCATCGCCGTGCCCTCCACGCCAAGCCACAAATTCAATGAGATAACCTTGAAAATAGTAGGGAGTCCAAAATGTTATCGATACCTAAACATAATAATTCACGTCTGAATATTTGAATAAACAGCTTATAACACAAAAATAATATTTATTTAACCTCATCTCCTACTGTAAAAACTTAAGACCACATTTATAGCAACTATCAACAAAAAAATCAACCTTTTGAGATACAAAAATACATATAAAATTGCAGCAAGTTACAGCACTATTCTCTATCAGTTACGCCCCATTGGCATGTATACATGCCAATGGCGCGGGCAACCATCCTTTTTTTTATAATCTCTCGCTTCTGATTAGGGATGTGTAGCTGTATAAGTAGATATTATTATAACTTATCGAGTTTATTTATTAAGTTTATATGAACTATAGGTATTATTGTGGAGTGTTTATTTGTAAATATCAAAACAACTATTACCTTTAAATAAAGGGAATTGCATTAAAACTACATATTTATTTTCCAATCATTTAGTTTAATACTTGAGTTATTACAAATACTAATTATATGTAGGTACCTATTTAGGTCAATTACCATATTTTGATATGACATAGCGACAATTTGTATCATAAGAATATTCTAATAAAGGCACTCACACTCTCGGCAATACTCGATAAAATATTTTTACAACTTTCCGCACTTAACAACACGGCACGCGCTTACGACGTCACCAGTCCGACATCTATTCATGTCAATGGCGCAGAAGGGATTGCATATCGATACTGTGCTAGGGATGCGCATGATTGGCGAAAAGGAAAATATTCAAATCAACAATATCCACAATATAGACAATATGGTATTATACCAAAGAATGTAGTATTTACCTTTTTTCTCAGTGACTAAGCTTATATATTTTTTTTGTAGTTATTACAAAAATTAAGCGAATTAGAGTAATTTCGCTGAAATTTTAATGAAGTTGAATATTACCCTTGAATATTACACTACATCACTAGTAGGCACGTATACATGTCATTGGCGCGAGAGAACATGCTTTTTTAGCCATTAATTAAGTTATTTTTTGTCATCAAATATTTGAATAACTACTTGGCAATTTTGTTTACTGTGTACAATTATGTAATAACTGGGGATTCAGTTCATAAACTGTATAAATAAAACACGTAAAAGTAAAGGTTTAATATGTTTATTTTGTATTTATCTATGATCTGTTTCTTGGCATGTATAGGTGTCGTTGGCGCACAGGGCACGATTGCGCATGACATCTATAGATGTCATTGGCGTTCAAAAGGTTAACTTTGTTATTTACGGCGCGGAATGTCGCCCACATCAACGCTTTAAGCATATCGTAAAGCGTGACCTAGCTTTCATTAGTTTGTGTATCAGCTAGCTAGTAACCAGCTTTCCGCCCGCTTTGTATAAAAACTAATAAATAAATATCCTCCCTCGAGAATCACTCTTTCTATAAAAAATCAAAATCCAGTTGCACTTGCGTAGTTTTAAAGATTTAAGAATACAGACGGCGGAAAGCGACTTTATACTATGTAGTGATAGTGATAAAAATGTCGTGGTGGTATTGTCCTCCGAAAAGGCTCTACCGATTTTTATGGAATACCTATTGTTTGCATATCAAGTAGGTCTGAGAATCGGCCGACATCTATTTATCATACAACTAAATTAGAAAAAACAACGTCTGCCGAGTCAGCAGTTATGGAATTAGGTTTAAGTATTGTGAATATGCGTCACGACACGTGAAATAAATTCCAGTACTTTTTATTATATCATTTAATAATTTGAGCTTATAATATGTGGTTATAGTTAATACTTTTATAACTATGCTGAAATATATTCCAGATAAATTTTAATTGCTTAGCTGAGGCACGATATAAAGCCTTTTTATGACATTCCCATCACGTATTTATTTTAATAACGAGATGAACAGGGGTCATATTAATTACAGACAGCGTAATAAGTTCGTGAGAGAATTTCGGAATCGGTTTCATTATAATTCTGATGAGAAGGTGTGAGTATTCATTTTGTGAAAGAATATGTCCGTCAGTGCAACATATATTTAACTAAGTAGGTAAGTATATGTATAGTTCATTTTATTTAAATACAATTTGTAGAAGACATTTAATTATCAAATCAAGGAAATCATAAGTCATCAACATTAAGCACAAAGCACTCATAAAACGACTAATAAATAACGCAGACGCATTAGCCTGACAAATTGTAATATATTAAGCTGAAACGATCCGTGGCTAGTTTTCCAAAGAAAACAGTTGGATTTCCCTTATCTACCGGGCGTGTTCGGCTGATGTACGGCGCATCACGCAGGTAACTGATGGTGATCATTTATTTTATTTTCGACGCGTCCCTGCGTTTTCCCTAATCCACGTTATTTATGCGAATCCTGAAATTTATATCTTAATGTATTTCGTTCTGTGATTTTATGAATGTTTATGTTGAATGAAGACAATTGTGATGAAGCGGCCTACTTCTTCACGACGGTCGTGTTTATCTAGAAAAAGTACCTAAAACGTTACGTAGATATTGTATTCAGGTCGGTTCAATTTAATTAATAAAATCGATTGAGTAATTAAGATAAAATACCATAATGCTAATTGAAATGATAACTATCACGTAGCTTTGTAATTAGCACACATTGTTTACAGTTTATCGTGAAGCTAATAATACCTAAACACGTGTCACCTGAACATGTGCTAAATATCTGCTCTAGACGTGTCTACATTTCGTGGTTAAGCCTATGTATTCAAACTCTCCACTACATAATATCTGTAGCACGTGCTACGTAACGCTACACCGCTACACCGCTACGATGCTCCGTAGCAAGCACCCGTTGAATAACCATATCGTCGTCTCTGAACTTTTTAAGTTTTAACCACAGAGTTTAAAACTCTAATAAAATGAACCATATTATAACGGAAATAAAGTTTAAAATTGTTAAAGCAGATGATGACGAAACAATTCAAAGGTTTGGAGTTGGCATGTCTTAATATACGAGCTAATACTGTCTACAAAGTTTTATGTTTATCTTTGACACGACATAATATTTTAGAATTTTTTTTTAACTATGTATGAAATAAATTCTAACTCAAATGTATATTCAAATGAGAATTACTTTTTTCGTTTAACCAAGTCTTGCAGCTCAGAAAGCTGAAAATCAATTTTTGTTATAGGTTTGGCAAAAAAACTACTTACCAATTCAGGTCTTATACATTGATATCATACCATAACACTGTAGTTACTCTTCAAAATAACATTTCTTCATACGGCGTCATTTGAACATACACGATGATATGAATATACCTAATTAGAATGGTGTTAGATGCATCCGCAATGAGTTATATGAAAGTAACGAATGATCCACATTGCAAATGGAGCGTCGCACAAAAAGCCCGTTTGAGGCTTTGCGCTTTTCTTATTGGCCTACTTCCGCACAACCCACCGCTCTAGGGATGTACGGATATCAACTACGTATTTATCATTATATTTTATCGATACATAGACGATGTTAAATATTTTGCATTTATTTGTATTTCAGTTGGTTTATTTAACAGTGATATTTTGAATCGTATATATTCAGTTAAGTTCTTAAAATGTTTTAAAGGAATTTTTTGTGAAATAAGCTTTGAAGAGAACCTTCCTACCACTCTATTTCATAATATGGCACTGGAGTTCTATTTTGGTCATGTCAACAAAAGCTAGATTCTTTCGATACGTAGCGCCGCACTAGGGCTCATCGCCGCGGCCCAGAAAGCAGCTTTGTGATTCGTCTTTACAATACTGCTCTATTGTCACTCGCAGTTTTCGCAGTTTTCTTTGCAAGTAGGTCGCTTTCGAACAACAAGTCCGAATGACACACGACTTGAAAGGTTGACCGCCCGATGAGACTCCGGTTTTAATAAAAATAAAAATATAGTTACTTGTATAGGTCGATAAGCGTAGGCACCTACTATCGTTAGGTAGATTTTTATGGAACAAAAATATAAGAGGTTTATAGTTACTCATAAAACTTGTGATATCATATCGCTCAGCAGTTTTTGGGTGCTACGCGTGAGGAATATTCGTATTAATTTCGTAGCACGTATAGTAATCGCTGTTAGTGGCTAACTTTTGATTAGTTCCGTTATGCCAGTTAACTCAATTTAACGGCTGAAATGATTGCGTTGCTATTTTGTTATTAGAATACATCACGCAAACGTGTATGAAGGTGTTTAATGTTAAATAATCACGTCACAGAATTGCCGATTCAGTTAGAAAATCGATTCAGATGTTCCATATTTTGTTAGTGATCCGATATATACTACATAGTAGGTAGTTATCGACCAGTATACGATTTAGTATACGAAAATAAACCATACTTACTATATTAGTTAATTCTAACCCCACCTTATACATCATTTTTGTAATAAAGGTACTTGATTCATCAAAATATAAATATTTTTCGATTTCAATTGTAAATCTTCAGAAATGTAGCTTTTCGTGCAACATGTACGCGTGTAAGTAATTTCGCTGGCTCATAGACATGCGGCGCACGTCGCCGGTATACTTTCGGTAATGTACGGCGTTGCAGGCGCCGGCTGCCAAATTATACCGAACAAATAAACAAACTTTGCGAAGAAAAACATTTTATTTGCAATTGCAGATGAAATTCCATTTAGTAGTTTTTAAAAATAGATGGCATTTTTAATAAAAAAAATACTGCATTCTTTGTGGCCTGCTGATGTTTTTTTAATCAATTGAAATACTCTTGCAAAAAGCACTAAATTCTCATCTAAATTTAAATCACAATAGTAATTTTTAACTAGGCGTGTATTTATATTTGTACTGCTTATAATTGTATTAAGAATATTACTACAAATGTAGATTAGATTAACAAATGTAGGTAGCATTTGCTATCAACATAATCAGCGCAGTGGTAAGTGGGTCCTATCCGGTCCATCCTATCGAAGGATTCGGTGAAATCTACCGGTCTATAGAAACACTACAATAAGATGCTTGTTGATATGATGAGATTAGTTTCAATTGAGGTTATTAAATGTAGGTTATAATTTGTTAAGTCCACAGTATTTGAATATTTTTTGTTTTACATATTGTCGTTAAATACACAGCAGTTGTTTAACATAATTAATTTCGTATGAATTTAATTATTTAGTCCCTTTTGCAAACCACATCACACACACAAACAAGAAAATTTCGAGACGTGTACGTACGCTGATCGCGCGTGTGTGTGCGTGAGGTCAAAGTCCAAACTGCGGAGCGCTAATGAAAAAACTTGTCGGCTAATTTAGCGATTAACTTGCCCGACTCCACTCGCTCTTTGACGTTCAATGAGACGATGTTCAGAACAGAACGTTCACTTGCTGCATAATTCATACCGACTTTTATATTTAACGTCACAAGCCTGGTTTAGTGTAAGAGCATCGGCATGTGCCGCAGGTATGTGATCACGTAGCGTAGATTTTAGCAGTTATTTTAAATAACATTCCATTTGATAGCAAAACCAGCGATAACACCTAAACTTTAGAGGCATATATAGCAATCGTAGTACACAAAGATTATAAACACAAATAATTGTAAAAATGATATTTGTTGCTCTTCACGCAAAAACAGCTACATAGTCGGATCTGTATGAAATTATGTGTAGAGATTATAGCCATATCCCATTGTTATATTATAAGCATATATCCAATAATAATAACAGAATTTCATTAGCATAATGGATCACTCCATCAAAAGATGGAAACCAGAATGATGTTAAGTAACGTTGATCCGTGTATCAATAATGCAGTGACAAGTAGTGAGATGTAGGTCGGAACCCAGATACTGTGCATTGAGGCTGCACTGTGAAAGACCACAATTTCGACAACATTTAGGCCATGGGAACTCTCTTCGAGATGAACCGCATTGTTTATTTGTCATCACTTTTGATAACTTCTAAGACATTGAAATAATGGATTGAAATTAATATATATTTGTGCATATAATAATTTGATTCAATTTAAAGACAGGTCACGTCTGAAATATTTAGTTTTTCTTGAATTCTGTCTCAAGAATTTGAAAAGTTATTATTAATATACAACTGAAACTGTGTTATCTGTAATAAAAGTTGATTTACATCGGTCGACTATATGGGTCTTTGCAGTTAAATGAAAATGTATAGGTTTGTCGCATGATAAATATTACTATTCTACATTTTATTCTACATTTTATATCACAAAAGTTAAGTACATTTTTGACTTCTATACAACTTCCAACAGTGAAGTTTTTGCTAATGAAGAATGAGATGAATTAGAATTTTAAAATTTTTGTTTCATCAGAATAGAAAAGACATTTTATCGCATTGTATAAGTTCAATGACCAGTAATCACATATTCTGTTGATCCATTTTGATTATTAAACATACTTTTTTATTATAGTAAATAAAACACACAATATTTCAAATTCCAACAATAAACCTTTATGTATAATGAACACTTTTCTCCGTAGAATTACTGTAGACACCTTCCGAACCTAGACACTTTTCCAGATCGTTGTACAGATGCTTTACACTTTTTTCTTGAAAATAGCCTTATTAGTGAATAATATTAATGTTTTGTTAATGATATTATTGTGATAGCAAGCCCACACAGTTAGAGGTTAGCGAATAAAACAAGCGTTAGAGACCAACACGTTTATTGTTCCCAGCACACACACATACATATTTACATAATATATAGCTTGGCTACTGAGGTTCCCTTTGAGTTTGTTAAAAATATCTATAACTACATTATTATGAAGAGTATGTTTGTGTTAATTTCTGTAACTACCTGTCGGATAAGTAATATTTATTTTTTATGATAAAGGCGGGGATTAAGGAATATCACAATCCAGAAGTTGTGGATTCGTTCCAGTTATGTTTCTCACAAAATAAATCAATTTTACCACTAGTATATTGTATAAGGAGATGAAAGCTCACTGGTGACTGAAGTTTATTGTTTATTGTTTGATGTGGTACAGAGACCAGAATAATTCTTCTCTATTGAAAATATACGTACTTATTAGTATATATTAAGCTTACAGGTAGTAAGGCGACGTCCGTTCTTGCCTTTCTATAACTTTCTATTACCTAGTTATATGTTAAAAATATTGTCACGAAAAAGTGAAACGTATTTATACATGATAGATGAGTAAATTGACAACAAACAAACTCTTCAGTAATAAATAAAAAAAATGTAATGATTAAAAAATTATAATCTCATCAAATCAGTCTTCTAATCTACCATTTACCAAAACTCATTCAACTTTAAAACTGCATGCATCATAGAATTGAAAAAAATTGTAACACAAACAAATGTTTATGAAAACAAGGAAAATGTAGGTAAAACCAGTTTAATTGCATGTCGATGTTCGTTTACCGTAGTGAAATTTTATTCTCATAACACAATTCCATCTACTCTACTTACTACCTTCAATCATTTCAAAAAAAAAATCCGAACTTAAGAAAACCACACAAAACTGCATTAAATTAATCAATTATAATCAAACATTCAACCACAATTCATTCCTCTATTCATCGCCAACAGCACAGCACATAAAAATCATGTCATATTTATTTAAATCATCCTTTTCTCCATTCACATCGCATCAATTAAACGCACCACCCTTTAACCATAACCAGTACACATAAACACTACTTATAAGTCATTCACATTAATGAAAAAAATAATCGTCCTTACATCCTATACTATGAAAAAATAAATATAAAAAAATGCAACATCAACCAAATCTGTACCTAATATCCACACAAACCCGGGAACCCCAGCGTGTGTAGCCCCACCACCCGGCATGCGACTCACCGGACGCGGGGCTCTGCTCGCGGGCCGGCTCCCCCGGCGGGGCCCCCGGTGCCCCCGGTGCCCCCGGGGCCCCGCGCGCGGCCCCCCGCAGGTCCCGCAGCCGCAGCACGCGGTCCCGCACGTCGGGCGCCACGCTGTGCCGCGCCGCGCTGCACTCGCGCTCCATCGTGTCGTACTCCTCTAGTAGCGAGTCCACCTCGTCGTCTAGCTCTTCCGATTTCTGATAAATAAATAGTTAGAAATACAAAATTGATTAAAATTAGGAGAAAAAATGGAGAAATCATATAAATGAGTATACGTGAATAATAACTATAGGGAAAGTTAATTCATTTTCTTTATCATAAGGGCCGATTTTTCAATGCTCGTATAAAACTTATCCGTCCAATAAAGTATTACACGATAATATTAAAATGTCACGTAAACTGTCAAATACGAGCGATTAGAATACGTTTTTAAAATAGTAGTTTTCTACATTATTTGACGAATAAGTTTTAACCAAAAATTGAAAAATC
Source organism: Colias eurytheme (assembly GCF_061535395.1). NCBI lineage: Eukaryota > Metazoa > Arthropoda > Insecta > Lepidoptera > Pieridae > Colias > Colias eurytheme. The sequence goes on along the minus strand of NC_142999.1, from coordinate 126,548 downwards.
AGCCCTTAGTCAACTAAAGCTTCTCACTTAAGACTATTTTACGGTTATGTCGATATACATACACATAGTAAACACTATAATATAAAAGCTTCATTAAAATTATATTAGCACTGTTTAATAACAGGACAATACGCAACTGTAAACAATCATAATATCAAAAAATACTGCATTGCATTTCTTATAATTTAATTGAATACCAATATTTGTACATGTTTGCTATAAATAAACGATAAATGAATGTTCACCTGGTCAGCACCGAGCGCCTGTAGCGCCGCGTCGAGCCTGGCGGAGAAGCGCGCGAGCGCCGCCAGCCGCCGCTCCACGTACTCGCCGTGCTGCGACAGCTGCGTCTGCGCCTGCACACACACACATATTATAAACTTTATATATTCATTGAGAAATATTCATCCACAAAATTATTAAACCAAAATTTAGGTCTTACAATATGATACATATAACTACATGCCAAATAATAAGTGCTCTTTACTATTTTGGGGTAAAGGATCAAGTTTTGTAATGTTTAAAGTTTAAACGAATTTAATAAGCAGAACATTTTTAAATGAAGTAATACCAGCAAATACATTATCGACATTCATTACATTGCGTACTTAGAGTAATTTTCAGGAAAAAATATAAACAACAATTTCGTAGTACAATTTAAAAAAAAAATAACATTCTCATACATATAACTGGCCAATCACTTATCAGATAAATGTACAAAAACAACAAACTGTCCACATCTATAAGTACATGTGTAAGCTGTCGGTAAATGCGTAGTTATCCTAAATGGTGTGCGGCCCTCGCGTGGGCCGGCGACGATTAGCGCCCGGACTGGGATCAGGATAGGGATACACCATTGTGTGATAATATCTCGATTTTGCGTGTATTTGTTTGTTTTTACACCTTTAACGTGTATTGCTCACGAAAAAATTTAAGCAGTCTTTGACTGTTATATGTAAACAATCGAATATTACTCTTAAAATAAAGAAGATCTATCCATTTATGATACATACATATAATATATGTTAAAATAAAAATAAAGTAAACTTTATTTGCGGCAAGTCTTCCTGACACACCTAAACAGATACTTATATATTTACAGTTAGCATTTAAGTTTAAATTGACCATTATAGAGAATAGAAATCAAAAACTTAACCTAACTCTGATCTACCTATATTTATCGAATTAAATTAAATTAAATTTATTTATTTTTCTCATCACAAATGCACAAAATATATACATTGTTAATCTATATAATATCTTAACACTAACATTTGTGAGAGACTGGTGCCCGCGAGAAGTATAAAATACTTGTGTTACGGGTCTTGTCTCTATCGTGATTCAAATGCGTATAACAAGTGGCACTAATAGCCGTGGCCGGTGTGGGGACACAAAGCGTCACTAACTGTCCACAAATGAAGTCCCTCCCTCCCCCCGCACACGCACTACCCCCCTAGCCCCACTAATGTGTTGTTACCGCATTATCTTGCAAATTAGTGAGATCCCCTCCGCATAATCACATACAGATTGATGGCGAATTATCCCGTCTGCCATGTGGGAAAAATACACGGGACATGGCCGGTAGGGAAATTCAATATGGTGCTCGAATTATTTTGGAAGTGACATACTACGACGACTACAGCAAGAAATTCTTCAAATAAGCGTTGCTCTGAATTCAATTATAATTTAGTAAGAAACAGATATAATTTCTTCGGTTCAGGATAACTTCTAATTTATAAATTTTATTCTACAAGCGTAACACGGGTTTTCCAATGTGCACGTTCTAGTTACTAAACGTTGTGCTCATACAATCCAATAGAGAAAGCTAGACTGGGATCGAGCGCAGGAATTACTGATACTTTATGAGGGACAATACAATGCAGAGTACCTTTTCATTTTGCTTCTTTGTCAGTATTTATTAAGTATAAAAATAAAACTTCACAGAAAAACAATGTATAAAGTTTTGTGGAGACCGATAAATGATACAAATTATCTCGTAGTATTAAAAAGGAGAGAATAACTTTCTTATTTCAATATTTCGTGTAATTCGTAGGAATTCATTAAGAATTACATGCAGAGTGTAATGAGCCTATCCCATATCTCATATCACTGCACCGATGCATTATACAGTGTCCCGCCAGTCACGGCGTGTCAGACCGCTCGGATCTGCGCCTCGCCTCGCGCGTGACAGACTGACAGACTGACAGACAACGCGTGTCACGTACATTATACGTAACAAATGAACATTTGGAGGATCTATCGTGATATGTGTAACAACTTGATGTTTTTATTTCATTATGACATTGAATCAACTCTAGGTAGAGTAGATAATGTAAAGAATATTGGAGTTTGTAAGATATTGGAAATTAATTAGGTATTATAACAACAAGATTGATTTAAAAAATGTGTTGAAATATACAATGCCTTGTAATCATTGCTTCGATAATCAAATTTTTTTATACTAGTAATTTCTACATAACCAAGTATACACCTACACCACGTTATAATCTCATAAAATGATTCACAATCCCAGACAGCGAGTCTCCCCATACATTCGGCTGTCTCGCGCGGTTCACTCGATGCGTTATTTAGAGCCGTGCGTCCGGACCGAGACCACCCCGATCTTATATAAAGTATACACTATATAAGTATACATTTGTCGTGTGTTATTGTTAGTTCTAATTCAATTATAATAATGTTTTGTATTACAATTATGATACTTTGCTCGTATTATATGGTTTGAATTTATTGTATCGGAAAATAACTAGACTACTAAAATTATATACTTATGTACGAGGATATGGAACAGAAAATGAAAACAAAAATAGGTTATAATATTTTATTGCGAGAACTTTTATAGTAAGGTCTGTCAAAACGTCTCTTTACGCACGTCTGGTTGCTAGCGTACACGTGGAAGAAAACTTATATAAAAATAAAGGCTGTATCCAACGTTTATTCGAGACATAACAGCCGACGTCGTAAAAGACGATACGATTTCTTCAAATACAAAGTTAACAAAGTTCTCCGGAACGCATTCGGTTCTTGCAACTTTGTAAGTTCCTTAAAATGGAATAATTCAAAGGCTTTGGAATAAGGCGTATCCCGTAGACATATTGGGAAAGTTCCGCTCGTAAACACGCGGGCCCGCAGCCCGGCGGCGCACTACACACTGATCATAATTAACTTTCCACCGCTCGAAGTTTTACTGTTTCGGAGCTCGCGGTTACTGTATTTTTAAGAGATGAACATACACAGTATGTTTTATTTACTTTCCATATTTTTCATAGTAATAATAAAGTTTAATGAAATGTCAACATGAAATGAGCTTCTCGTACGCATACAATACGTGCATGTTGTTTTTAAAATGACAATAAAATTGTAAAGCACTAAAATTGTAAAACATGAAATTACATAACATTGAGAGACGAACTCAACACCGATATTGTGAAATTTAATGACTATGTACGCATTATGCTCGTAAATTACATCGCAACAAAATGTCTACGCTGTTACCAAATACGCGAAATGCGAGTGCGTTGGAAATGGTACTCATTATCGATAATATTTTTGAAGTAATAATACAACTATTAATATAATAATATTATCTCTTATATATAAAATTCTCGTGTCACAATGTTAGTCTGCATACTCCTCCGAAACGGGTGGACCGATTCTCATGAAATTTTCTGTGCATATCGGGTAAGTCTGAGAATCGGCCAACATCTATTTTTCATATGTACCACGGGCGAAGCCGGGGCGGGCCGCTAGTCTTATATATAAAATTCTCGTGTCACAATGTTAGTCTGCATACTCCTCCGAAACGGGTGGACCGATTCTCATGAAATTTTCTGTGCATATCGGGTAAGTCTGAGAATCGGCCAACATCTATTTTTCATATGTACCACGGGCGAAGCCGGGGCGGACCGCTAGTAATAATATAATAATACAACTAATAACATTTACCTATTCTTTTTGAAAACATTTATTTGTGTTTTTAAAAATTTAATATAATGTAACGTCTTCCTAATGTAAAGTCGTAAAGGCAACACATTTGTTTATCATTTACAAAAAATATTTATAAAATCAGTTTTTCGATTCTATAATTTCATTTAGACACAAGGCACAACAACTAATGGGACATATTTTCCTACACCACATGTGTGGGGTCAGCATATCAGTCTCGCGAGCAACGGGGAAGTGCCCTCTAGCCGTCTAGCCGCTGCTGTCGTACCATTGTTCTATTTACGAATGCAATAAACGATATTTAATTTATATTGAGTTTAATTTCTGTAACCTCTACTTCTAATTTCAAAATTATTTGTTCGTAACTGATAGCTTAAAATATTTCTACCAAATTTGTATGTAGTAATCATACGATGTTCCTTCATTCTTCGCAACTTTGGGTAATTTTTAAATTAAATTATAAGATTGCTAGAACATTTAAAAATAAGCGCTTGCTTCGGAATCTCATGCAACGCCATATAAATAAATGTGTAGGTACGTAACGCGATTTCTTTGGATGAATTCAATTAGGAAGAGCAAAACTACAGTTCCGATCCTAAACAAGAAAATTAACATTTATGCGTTAATATTTACTCGTGTTTACTTTGATTACTTGTATATTATGTATCAAGTTAGTTACATATTATGATGAGTATATTATAATGACTTAGTATCGTGTAACCGCAGCTCGATGGCCGACCGTGTGCGGTTTGCGAGTACTTGGTAACTGCTGTAATTATACCTATTTGCTTCAGTGGTTTGTCGCTAATAAGTTCAGGCTGTAAATATCCTCAATATAAAAGCTTTGTGTACTTATATAAATTTTGAGGATATGTAAAGATTCTGATTGGTTCAGTTGCGTAAAATAATTCTATATCTGTCACTTTTGATCGGTATAAGTGTTTCATTCACGATTACCCTCAAAGATCGTAATGTAGAGAATATCGTTATATTATGTGGCGGTGTTATTGTGATGTGTACTGTCCGGTGCTAAAAGTGGTGTATAATATAATTTGGTGTGGTGTGGTGTGGCGTGTCGTGTCGTGGCGTGGCGTGGCGTGGCGTGGCGTGGCATCGTGTAGCAGTGTGTGTGTGTGTGTGCGTGTGTGTGGTTACCTCAGCGAGTTTGCGCGCGAGTGGGGCGCAGCGCGCGTGCGGCAGCGCGGCGCAGCGCGACACACTCGCGCTCAGCTCCTCCTGCCGCGCCTGCACACACACAATATTCTTTATTAACCAGGGATTTAAAATAAAATTGTGAAAAAAAAGACGGGTTGCATTCCGGGATTATAAACGTTGAGCATGTTTGATATCCATCCGTCTTACGCTTTTTCGATCAGGTCACGTGTCCTGACGCGAGTTTAAGATTATATACCCAACGCCGCTAAAGAAGTTTTCACTTCAATAAATAAATTTTGAATTTGAATTTTGATTTTTTTATTAAATGGCTTGTTAACTACCTACATATGACATATATTAATTATTAAAAGACGCAAAGTGCCACCCGGTGAGGGTTTATAATTTATATCGCGTACAGATTTCGGCAGACCTGCGATTCCAGCGACTTGCGTCCGAGGTGCCCGCCCCGCCGAACACGAAAACTCTTGGTTCTAACAACGAATCCGAAGGACGTAATTAAGTTAGATTCAATGTAATTTTTATGTAATAAATCATTCTAAAGTTAATTTTGTTTCTTTTTTTACACCATCACGGGTCGGACAATTTAATTGGCTTATTTAACTAATTTTCTTTATCGTAGGTCATTCATGTGTACTGAGACTTACAGTTTTACCTTATCCAAGCAAATAAACATATTATAGTTGTATCGAGATCTAAATAAAAGAAATTTTATAATTTAATATCAGTTCGAATAAGAAATAAATTTATGAGTAAAATAATTACTCACTGAGAGGAACATAACATTACAAATAATATCTAATTATCTAGACATTTTCGATTTTCGTCCAACGAAACACGACACGAAGTAAAAACCAGCATTTTATATAATTCTATAGTAGTAATTAAAAGATCAAAAAGGTCAAATTTAACACCGACCAAAAAGCCAATTTTTTAATTCCCTAACAAGTGAAAATTGCAGTACCCTAATGAAAGCAAACCGCGCGTAAAGTTACCAAAGCTGGCACAATTAGACTCAAACACTGTTTGTCCGTTTGTCTGTTTGTCCGGAGCCCGTTAAACGTGGGCTGGCTTCGATCGCTGTTGACCTTACAGCGTAAACACTAGCCGGCTTTTAGCGCTCGAATTTCTGACCTGGACGTGCTATTTTGTAACAGACTTGAAATAAATTTAAACTGTGTTGGTATTTTTGCAAATCGATCGATTGGAAAAAAAATTGTATTATATCTAAATATATATAAAAAAAATTATATCTATTACATTCATGATAAAAAAAAAAAAAGTGTGTGCGTGTAACCTTTACGCGCGATTGAAGTAAAACTTCTTTGGCGTTGACGACATATATCACTGAAATGATTAAATATTAACTTAAATAAATAAATATTATATTATAATTTAATTATATTTATTATTCATGTGCTTTACAAAGATTATTTAAATGTTATATTAATATTATTCATTCGAAACAGGTAATTGAATGTCATCATAATTTCTTACGTACGAAATTATAGGTTTGTGGTAACTATAATGTGAAACATAAATTTTACTCTCTAAATTTGCTACTTTTCTTGAAAATACAGCATCTATCGTTGTACCGAAACGCGTTGTTGAATGAAGTCGAGAAGTATTCATAGATAAATCAAATTTTTCTTCTAAAAAATCAATTAACGGCTGAGATTCCTGAGAGCGAAAATTAACATTAAAATCTCCAGTTAGAATCATCGGTAATTCATGATAATTACTATTTAAAAGTCGAGAACCTTCAATTGTGAAGTGAAGTAATTGCTGATGAATAAATTTTATGATATTTGTCAGGCTAGTATTTGTAGAAATATAGATAATCACAGGTTGGTCATTCGTATTAACATATCGAACCAAGGCGATGTCACCAATTTGTGAAACCTCATCGGAAATTTGTGATAATATAGTTGGTGAAATATTTTGAATTGGTGTTACATTGTTCAGTGTATCTGTAGATGAATGATGTACAGCTACTCCACCAGCAGTTGAGTTGGGTCGTTTGTATTGGGTAATGGGTAACGCAATAAAAATTTTCAATAAGAATTTGTTCGTCATTTTTCATCCAAGTTTCGGAAAATAACAGCAATGTGGACCTTTTTAATACTTTATCATTCAGATCAGAAACATGAGCACGTAAACTTTGGCAGTTGAAGGAAAATAGTGTAATGTTACTCTCATTTACAAGGTTATATAATTCTTCCTGTTGTGTTATTAGGCGAGAATTTGAAAGTTTTTCAAATTCACACTGTAAATCAACTATTCCCCCTGGACGCTTTCTTCCATGATAAAATTTGTTGTCATCGGTGTTTGAGACAATGAACAATCCATTTATATCAGTTACTCGTGATAATGCTACATATAACAGCTGCTGACTGTGACTTTTATTGTATTCATAAACGATTTGATCAAAAGTACCACCTTAAGACTTATGTATTGTAAGCGCACAAGCAGATACTAATGGAAAGTGATTTCTCTTTGCAAATATTGTCTTATTTCTATTCATTGGTACAGATGACGATCTTCGTAAAATTGGGACTGCTGTTCTACTAATGTTTAGAGTTTGAATATGATGGGCAGCTTTTTTCCTAATTTTCTCTCCTATCTTACCAGGAAACTCAAGCCATAAGCGTATGATGTTATCACTGTCATCACGTTCAATATACACTAACTTTCCAACACAACCGTTGGCTAAGCCATCAGATACATCAATATTGGTTGTAATAATGTAAAATTTGTTAAGAACTAATATGATTTCATAAGGCGATCCTCCTGTATCAATAACTGACATTTTATGAAATTGTTGGCGTACATATGCTTCTTGTTCAACTGAATGACAACCTATATACATATCTGTTGCTATGGATACTACTTTGTCTTCAGCAATATTTAAAATAAATTGATTATAATCCGCAACATGTTTATTTTTATTTTTAATTTACTTATTTTAAAAGTAATAAATAAACAAGTATATTTAGAGATTTTCAAAAAATTTTGCAATTTAAAATAATGTTTTTAAAACTGTTGAATTTTTCATTCACTTTGCTATTCACAATAATTGATCCGTTTGAAAATTTGAAAATAAATAATCCTGATTATGATATTTGCCACTAGCTGGCGTATAAGTCAAGAAGCGTAGTATATGACATATACTTACAACCAATCAGAATTATTATTTTTAAATGGCGGAAACTACACAGACTATAGTAAGCGTTACTTCCGTCAGAAAAAAAATCTGAGTTACTCCCTAGTCGCGCCTAAAGAAGTTTTACTTCAAAATCCAAGGAAACAAGTTCAATAGTAGACAATTACTGTAATCTATAAAATCAACAAAATAAAAAGCCATTAATGTCTCTACAATTAAATTCGGTACTCTACTTTTGAGCTTATTTTATGTGTTTGTGCTATGCTATTAAACCATATGTTTACAATCATGAAAATAGCAAGTTTTAGTAAAAAATATCAACCAAATTAACTTCCTTACTGTAAAACACAAACGTTTACTAATATAGAAATTTAATCAAAATCCCCAAAATGCAAACACAAAAGAACATTTACCTACTATGATGTTTGACCAGACTGTAATTTAAACTCGACCAAAACAATGTGTAGTGAATATCACACGCGTCAACAATCACACTCAACACGCTTTTCAACGTGATATTCAAACAACTTTCAACACCTTTAAAATTGCTCACACAAATTATTAAAAATCCAGATTTATCCACTCTATTTTACCATCTCTCGTATGAAAATTTACGACCTACGTGCACTTATAACCTCGCAAACTCAAAATTTTTAAGTTATTTAATACATTTTAAATTTTATATTATACCGATAATAATCTACACAATTAAACCGAATTTCCCGAAAATCGCGACAAAACAAACACACACGGAAGCGATGCACAGACTAAAGCTATCCAACGAAAATTCATTAAATCTACTCGCGGAAACAATTCAACCTATATTCAACCCAAAACTTTAGCAATAGAATACATTTTTCCATGTCGCAATACACTCACTTACGTCTCTACAAACACGGGGAATGAATTCCCAAAACTAGATATAATTATTTGAATATCAATTTAATCCCGCTAGATATAAGGTTGTATTTAATCTAGCACAGTAGTGCGGTTTATATAACATTCCTGCGATGCGCAGGCGGCACGCGACAGGGAATTCGTACGTCCCAGAAATAGCCCGTGTCTCTACAATGCGAGGAAATCTAAATACTTCACACTATTTGCTTCCATATACAGATCGCTTTTAATAGCCGGGGAAAGATATTTGTTTATTTTTAAACGCGGCTAGCGACCTGCGATTCGATTTAAATCCGGTGTTATTTAATCGTTGTATAATTTCAGGATGCAAATATTATAAGACTATTTTGATGATTTTAATTATTACTGCATTATTTATTCAAAAAATTGATTTAAAGACTACTATTAAAACCTGAAAAAATAGTAAAAATAGTTCATACCCAGTATTTCTTAAATAAAATTTCCTAACATTCGTAAATTTCTCGCGGGAAATGTATTAACGTAGACTTCAGCAGCTCACTGTGCCAGATGGAAACCGAACCGAGCTCCCCGGGGACCGTAAACTAACAAAACACTTTCCTACATATATTACAGTATTTTATTGCATCTCACTTTCATACTATATTGAAATTGAGAGGGAATGAAATCTTATTCTCTTTTTACGGAATAAATAAACTGTGACATTTTTTATTTATGCTTATACTACTGAAGTGAGTGCCCGACCGGTAGGTAGTGAATACGCAAACACATCACTTAGGTTGTAAGCAGAACATTTACCTACTTTTCTACTTAGTATTTACCGTTCCGATTACATTATCTAACTGGGGTAGTTAGAGATTTCCTACGTAATTGATTGACCAATAATAGTCCGTTTTTCCCTATCGCCTGTAATCACTGAGCAGTTGTCCCGCCCAGTCTGGGCGCCCTTCCGCCGGCGGCGACACATCCGCGACACTTGCTTTCGATTTGCATTTCATCTTATTGCTTTTTAACTCATTTATATTTTGTATCAACGATTCATTAGTAGAGCTTGAAGCATCATCTTTTGAAACTAAAAAAAAGCTATAACATCCCTAACAGAAAAATGGCTGCTGACAATTCTGACAAAAATAAATAGGTATATAGTTGTTTCAGCTTCATAGCACTATAAAGCAGCTCAAAACCCCACAAACTACCCAATTAATGCGAGTATTAGTTCAATAAAGATGAGGTCACTTATCCAAAATTAATTCGATATTAACCCATTGCTTTCCAAAAGACCAAACGCGACATTGACACCTAAACAACGAAACAAACACAAGCTAAATTCAACCTTAAGGCAATCGAAATAAGACTCAAATATTAAACGTCTCCATAACGGCAACATTTTTAGTTTTCATCCTTATTGTTAGGAAATAAGATTCATTTTGACTTGGTCTACGTTCTGGCATTTCGCCAAACTTAAAGGTCCGTATCACCGCTCGACTAGCGTCACTAAGTTAAATCGTTAATATTACACCGAGCCGCGCTTTTGTGAACACTCATTTTAAGTTATTACACTAATTTCTGTTACATAATTAGTGCTTTGAAAAAAGTTTAAATTGACTGTCGGAATTAATTTCCGTCCATTAATTTTTATTAAATGTTATATTACTTATTCATTGCCAAAGTTACGGAATGCGCAGCTTCTGTTGTAGAATGTACCAAACAAGTTTAAATACTTTTATTTATAACATAACATAATATTTATTTTTGCTTAAAAATTCACGTGAGTTTTTTCAGTAAAAATAATGGTGGTGTAATTCTAGTGTTCGTTTTACATAATATTGAAGAATGTTTGATTAAGTATGCAGTTCCGGTGTGTAGAATGTAGATGATATGACGGATAGGCTTTGTTTTTTTTGTGTGTGAGTGCGTGTGCGGGTGTGTGTGCGTGTGAGTGCGTGTGCGGGTGTGTGTGCGTGTGTGTGTGTGTGTGTGAGACTGACCCGGACGAGCGAGAGGCGCACGGCGAGGCTGGTGCGGTCGGCGGGGTTGGCGGCCGTGGTCTGCAGCAGCTCGCCCGCGCGCTCCAGCGCCGCGCCGAACTGCGCCAGCTGCTCCGCGCTGCCGTCCGACCCGCTTCTGTATAACATACACTATATTATTAACAACCCTTTATGGTCTTTAAAGTGGGTCAAAATTCGGTTTAGCACGTCGATACAGGTGAAACTAATAAAAACAACGATATACTAACGCGTGGCTGGTGTCGCCGGCGCGCAGCCGCAGCAGCAGCGCGTGCGCGCGGTCGCTGAGCGCGTGCAGCTGGTCGAGCACGTCGCGGGCCAGCGCGCCGCCGCACGCGCGCACCACGCCGCGCCCCAGCGCCTGCGTGCGCGCCGCCGCAGCCGCTGCAGCCACCACCTGCGGACGAACAGCTTGTATTATGTGTGGAACCTGCGATAGACCCCTGCGGAACACCAATGTAAATCGAAGCGCCGGAACAACTTTTCCACTTGGCAAACTAACATTTATATGTTGTCCTGAACGTATGAAGCTGTAATGTTCTAAGTTAAACTTTTTATTTTAAATTAATTGCATTTCCACGACAAACTAAAACGATCTGCAGAGTGAAATGCTGTAGGAAGGTCAAAAAGGTTTTTCGATAAAAAAAATTGTTATCTGTAAAGTCGGTTTACTGACGATAGTTGAACGTGACAACAACGTTCCGCGCTCTCGCTTGCACTTCAAGCCTTACATGGAACGCCTCAGAGCGAGGTAACGCCGCATGAGTCATGTTTTTTCGTGCGTGCAGCCGGCTCTATCGAATTATAAGACGTTGTCACGTCAAAATCACTTCTGCATTTATTGTCGAGCAACTTTGCGAAACGAAAATAACTAATATGCTTTACGCGTACAGCACATTACACATTACATTGGCACGTACCCTCTGCTCCAGCTCGCTACGCTGCTGCGGGTCTGCGGGCGGCGCGACCAACTCCTGCTCGAGCGCGTCCAGCTCCTCGCCGCCGCTCTCCAGCGCCGCGTACAGGCTCGCCCACGTCGCTTGGCAACGACTCCATCTGAACAAACACACCATATAATAAATATTTTGTTCCTACGCAGATTTAAAGTATATGTATTTTGAATATTTGAAATGAGTAAATCACGTTATAATTTTTTATATCTACATAATTTTAATGTTGCAATGTTTGGCTGAATGAAAGGATACTTATTATAAGATGCCAATTTTTCTGTACAGATTGTACAAGAAAAATGTACAAACGTATTCAAAGGTAAAATTTAAAATAATTCATCAAAGGCTCGTATATTAAGTGGTCCTTCGAGCCGGATTTCGACCAGCGATCTATATATTTTATAAAACAGTGTTGCCGCGTATGCACAAATGCGTTATCTGTGGGCTATACCTGTCGTGTCGCTCGTTGTAGGCAGCCTGCAGCGCGGCCCACTCCTGCCGCATGCGCTCGGCGCCGCGCCGGGCCCGCTCCGCGCCGCAGCGCCGCCGGGCGGCTTCTGCTTCTTCCACCAGCACCTCCGCTTCCGACATCAGCGCTTTTATCTTCTGCACAGATTGGCATAAACTATTAATACTACACACAAATCATAAATATTTAAAAAAAAGACGGGTTGCACTCCGGGAGTGCCGGCAGAAGTGAAAACTTGATTATTAACGTTCAGCATGTTTGATATTTTGGAATGGTATCCGTCTTACGCATGGAATATAAGGGCTAAAAAAAATCCATCTTAGGCTTTTTCGATCAGGCCACGTGTCCTGACGCGAGTTTAAGATTTTATACCCAACGCCGCTAAAGAAGTTTTCACTTCAAAAAAGTGTTTATTTTACGAAATGTCTTAATAAATTATTGATATTCAACTGCCTCTTAATGTCGTTAAGCGTTGCGTTAATCGTTAATCACTAATAAGTGATAATGCCACCAAAAAGGTTATATTGTCTTTTTCTGTAAGTAGTTGTAAGGTTTCCTGCTTGTACAACTGCATAAGTGATAAATAAATAGCAACGCACAGCGAGCGCGTCCTCCTGCAGCGGGAAGTCGTGGTAGTCGGGTCCGCTGAGCGGTGCGGCGCGCAGCCCCGCGCCGGCCGCCGCCAGCGCCGCGCGCGCCGCGCCCACGCGCCGCACCGCCTCCGCGCCCTCCGCCTCCTGCACGCACAAATATTACAATCATTGAGATATACATATGGAGACGACACCGCCCACATCACTTATGTTCCGCTCAACATAAGCCATATGGCTTAACTGCACGCTCATTTTTTATTTGTTTTAAAGTGAAACGCATCAAATATGCCTACGTGTGTGTTACGATATTGCACAAATAATACAAATAATACGGAAAAGTGACTAACATAACTTTTCATCTGTAAGTACCTAACTAGATAATAATTTTTAAAACTTAGAGCAAAAAAATGGCGCACAGATTTTATTCTTAGTGTCTCCTCCATACGTAGTTATATTATCTCAATGGTTTCAATTAATTTCTCTTTGCTATGTGTATTTGTCTCAGTTAACCACGGCTTAATACACGACAACGAAACTTAAAATAATGTTACTATAGTCGAGCCAATCGATTTTTAGAGTAACATCTCTGGTATTTAAAAAGAAAAAAGTTTATTGACACAAAATTGTAGCGACATCGGTTCTTTAATTCAGAAATTGTTTATTAAGTTTAGAATGATTTATCAGTAAAATGAAATCTTAAAATTACTTGTATCGGTCATTATTATTATTAATATGTAATCGTAATTAAAAAAATGTGTGCGTGTACTAGTGTACACATGTAAGAAGTGAAACTTCTTTATGACCTTATTTTTCAAAAAATGCAACTTTACAGAAATACGCCAATCACGCGTGTAAGGGATAAAAACAGGATGGCGCGTAACGAAAAAATGTTACACTAAATTTTTTTCCAACCCCGATAAAGAAGTTTCACTTCAAAAAAGTTAAGCAAATGTGCAGTTCTAACAAAACGAAATATCATGTTATTCTATGTCGTCGTTACTAGGTTACGTTGTTGAATTTTTTCGAACTGTCAAATGTTGCCAAAAATGACTACTATACGTAGTAAATGGCTTCCAAATACAACAAAAAGGAAATTATTAAGGATTCAAAAAATATTAGCCAATATAAGCACCCACCTTGCCCTTCTTGTCCCTGTTGAGGAGCGCGGCGTCGTACTTGTCGCGCACGCAGCCGAACGCCGCGAGCACGTCGGCGGCGGCGCGCTCGGGGAAGGCCACCTTGTGCGCGCGCAGCGAGCGCACCAGCTCCTGCACCCGCTCGTACTCGTTCTCGCCCTCCGCGATGTCCGCTCTCGTGTCTCCCGCCTTCATCTTCTGCTCGAATTCCTTCACCCAGCGCTGCAGCTTCTCGATCAACCCGGTGAGCTCCTTGATGTCATCCTCGGCCTTGATGGCGGCGTTGCGCTTGAGCTCGATCTCCGACATGACGAGAGACCACTTGTTGCGCAGCTTGTCCTGGAAGTGCGTCTGGATGTACTCGGCGAGCTGCGGGTTGTCCTTGTGGCGCGCGTACACCAGGCTGTCGCCGCGCGAGATCAGCGCCGCGGCGTCCGGCGCGATGGCACCTAGCTGGTTCTTCAGGATCTACAAATAAACAAATATGAGTGATGAAAATGTTACTTATGAAGAAACTTTTCAGTCTGTTTTTGGATAACGTGTCTGTGAAAAGTTATGAATAACGTGTACGTGAAAGTGTGATTATCATCTCTGGTTGTGGATCACCTCGAGCCGCTTGGCGGGGTCCCGCTCGCTGGCCACGCCGCCCAGCGTGAGCAGCATCACGTGCAGGCGCCGCGACATGCGCTGCGCCTCGCCCTCGAACTGCGCCAGCTCCACGTCGCCGCCCGCCCCCGCGCCGACCGCACGCACCTCGCCAACCTCGCTCTCCTCGCACACCTGCCATAGTAAAATGATTATTTCACCAAAAAAGAAAAAACAACAGTGTGTACCAAAAAAAATGTATGTATGTGTGTGTATGTAAAAAAAATAAATGGGCCGACCGTTCGACAATTTTCAAAATATATACTATTACCTGTGCGTAATCATCAATTTTGTTATATTTGTCACCCCTTCTGTCTTTGCAGACGGGTATGTGCGACTTGTGCGCGGATGCGGGGCTGGTAGAGACGCGCTTGTCTTCCTCCAGAGCTTCGCTTTCGGGGCTCGGCTTGGGCGACATCGCGACGACTTGTACTTGTTGCTTTGAATCTTTAATCGGCGTAGAGGTGGCCGTAGGCTTTCTATCATCAAAATCTGATGACGACAGTCGTACCTAAAATGTGAACTAGTGTCAAAGTAGTTATTACTGAAATACTCATCAATTTAACCTCGAGTAATAAAATATGCTATAAAAGTAAAATATATTAAACGAAATGTACTTCTGTTTTATAACTAATCTTAAATAGAACACCCGAAACTATCCTGTT
The DNA here is from genome assembly GCF_061535395.1 of Colias eurytheme. Classification (NCBI taxonomy): domain Eukaryota; kingdom Metazoa; phylum Arthropoda; class Insecta; order Lepidoptera; family Pieridae; genus Colias; species Colias eurytheme. The sequence continues at coordinate 110,909 of NC_142999.1, read as the reverse complement.
CATTTAAACCGGGTTTTCACAAAGTTTGTCCCTCCCTAATTATAATTAATTTTATTAATGATTGTCATAACAAAAACTAAATCAAGAAAAATACAGGTTTTTATAAAGCTTCTACCTACCTACCAAAACATAAAATAGAACGTGATCCTAAACATATTATATCCATTAAAACCTATCTGAAACAACCGCATACGTTACCTTCGGCATATCTTCGACTTCAGAGTAAATGACTTCCTCTTCCGTTCCGCTACTGCCAGACTTCCGCCGCAATCTCTCCAACGTTGACCCACTTATACCCACACCGACCTTCTTCACGGGTATATCATTACAAATAACGTCTATGGTTTCGCTGGCTAACACTTCCGTAGCGGACGGTTCAGGAAGCGCCGCTTGATCTTTAGGCACTTCATCAAGAATCAAATACTCGTTAACTTCATCTCGCAACAGATTTTTTTGCACTTCCTTCTGTCGTAATGCCAAGTCATAGAGAAGAGGACATTCAAGAGTTTCCGACTCATCCATGGGCGTTGGTGGCGGCGTTTTCAGCGACACGTCATTGTCTTCTACGTCATGAGTTGGGATCAAATCAGGAACATCGTTTAATGTCACAGACTTTTTCTTCTCTTCACTGCTACTTCTGTGTTTTAATATACCAAGAGTTGGCTTCATTCGCTCCTCGAATTTCTTTACTTCGATAACGAATGTTTTTGGCTCCGTTCCCAAGTCAACTGAGGATCGTTTCCTATTCTGTTCCTCTTTGCCATCTTTGTCATCATCTGATTCACCCATAGACTCACCTTCAGTATCGTCGAGAATTTCCACGGTTTCCACAGTGTGCGGTATAAACTCGACAACACTTTCAACTGTGTCTGATGGATATATTTCCATCGGCTCTATCGGACTGACACTAGACTTCATAATTTCATGCTCTTTAACTTCTACAACTTGACACGGATCTTGTTTCGGCTTTTCAACTTCAACAGGAGGTTTTGCTTCGATTTTATTATTAGATATTTGAGTGAATAAGTCGCTATCTTTAAGCAAATTAAATGTGCTACTGTCTTTCTTTGGCGTGCCGGGAGTGGAGGGCAATGAACTCATTACTGATATGGAACCTTCAATAGAATCTGTAGACATGTTACTCGTTACACTCTCTGACATTGGACTATCCGCTTTCTTTTGAGTTCTTTCCAAAGAAGACCCTCTACTTCTATTACCGCCTTCTTTGATCTCTTTCTTTATAGGCACAGGGCTTTTTAACGCGAGGGGAATTTTAGATTTTTTCAACTCAGGTCGCTCTGTATCAGGCGAGTTGACCGGACTCTCTAATCGTCTCTTAATGGTGTCAGTCACATTCTCGTACGAAACTACGACCGCGTCTACGTTAGATTCTTTAGCCTGCAACAAACCGGCCGCTTAGTGCTTCGAGTTAATGTTAGGCGCTTGTTATTTACGTGTTAGTCAACAGTCCGGTCTGAATGATGAATATAATGGTCTTAGCATGATCCCAAAGCGTCCGATGAGTGAAAGCATGATCCCCACAAGTCTCAAGCCCGAGGTGTCGACGAAAAATGGATCTTATGCCGTGATACATAAAGCTCTTCACACCACACACCACCAACACCAAATCATTTATTTACAAGTCACTCAATTTCCACACGTATAGTGTTTTGTACATTAGAGGGAAAACACGTCAAAATCATTAATATTTTAGTATATTACACGGTTATAAAATCACACACTGGATGAAAAACCAAACTTACGTCATGAAACAACGCGAGACGAAGCGACCATGTGCTATTGTGTATAAACAGTGAATTGAACAATAAAAGCGAGTGAGCAAAATAACCAATTCATTCACGATAAACTTTACAAATTTTTCGTCAACGTTCCCTGTACTATAAGGAATATATTATATACATTAAATTAAATAACAAGATGAATCATTCGAATAACAAAACTTCTGTAAATATATTATCAATGGTACCTTAATCCAAGAGCACTTACCGTGATTTTTTCGACAATTCTCGACCACTGTTTGGTGAGCGCCTTGTTGTCCATCGCCTCCACCTCGCTTGCTTTGGCTCGGACCTCAGTTTTCAACAGTTTCAACTTCGCCGCTGACATCGTCTCGGGACTATCCAGCTCCTGGTCGATGTCATTGAGGTATCGCTGCAGAGTCTCCACCTCGGTTTCTTTCTTCAAACCGTGTCGTTTCAAATGTTCCCAGCGTTCGTTAATATCGTCGATCTGGTTGCGGAGGCTCTCCAAGTGCACGGGGTCGCAGATTTTGGTGAACTCGACGTAATTTGCGTTCAACTTGTCTTTGATAGCTTCCATTCTGGACATCTCTAGTTCCAGCGTCTGTTTGCCGACGTTCCCGAGCCCTTGGAGCCAGGAAGTGAGCGATTGCAGGTCGTTTTGTATTTCCCGCGCTGTCAGTAGAGCGGTTTCCAATCTCGTTTTTGACTCCGTTATATGTGCACCCAGCTTGTTGTAAAGCTCTTTGAGCGTGTCGATCTTCTTGGAGAATTCTTGCGGTTCCGGCACCGATTTCTCTTCTACCATTTTTCGTCCAGTTTTTATGATCGACTCCACTTCTGATTTGATTTCACTGAGCGTTCGATAGAATTTCTGCGGGAAAGAACATCTAAATGTTATAATTTCGTTAATTTATGTAATAAATTCTAAAATTTTAACATCCTATTACTCACAATAAATTTAAATAGTAAAAATAAAAATACAACAGAGAAATAAACAACATGTTCATTGCTCATGGTGCGTCTATATGTATAAAAGAACTGAAAGTAATATAACGAGTGCACGCGATGTGAACTGAATCAATCGGCCGCTGCCTCTGAAGTATGAATAGACTGTACTTAACTAGGAAGAACGAATAGATACAAAAATGCAATAATTTTTTAACAGATATGAAATAAACAGGCTGAGCAGATTTTTTTTTTATTCATAAGTAAACAACATTTGCAACACGAGACAGAGTGAAGTTTAGAGGCGCAAATCTAGGACGAAATTATATTTGATATTTTTGCCGACAAGTAACTAATACTCGCAAAACAGATTCAAAATGGATGAATGTCTCCTATAACTCAGGTTTTTTTCCTAGCATAGGAGACATTGTTCAAAATGTCACAATAAATGTACCACATATTATAGTTATTATATTATGTAAGTTGTCTATTGTGTTGTAACCATGTTTGATTGCAAATAAATGTTTTGATTTGATTTGATTTGAAAATCCCCTATGATAACTCATCGAAAATAATGCATTTAGTTTATTTTTATAAGGCATACGCAGACTCAGTTTTATTACAGTTGAATGTGATATTTTTGCCGACAAGTAACTAATACTCGCAAAACAGATTCAAAATGGATGAATGTCTCCTATAACTCAGGTTTTTTTCCTAGCATAGGAGACATTGTTCAAAATGTCACAATAAATGTACCACATATTATAGTTATTATATTATGTAAGTTGTCTATTGTGTTGTAACCATGTTTGATTGCAAATAAATGTTTTGATTTGATTTGATTTGAAAATCCCCTATGATAACTCATCGAAAATAATGCATTTAGTTTATTTTTATAAGGCATACGCAGACTCAGTTTTATTACAGTTGAATGTAACATTGTGAATGACAATCGATAGTCTAATTCATCCATTACCTGGTCTGCACGAAATTGAACGTTACAACTCGCTGAACCCGATGTTTCCCTCATTGTGTCAAATTGCTCACGTGCAGTCGCAAGATTATTGCGCTACAGTTAATATATACGAATCATATCAACGTGACATTGAGACTATATTTTGGGTTTGTAATATGTCTGGTATGTCTGATTTTTTTAGCACTAGCGGTCCGCCCCGGCTTCGCCCGTGGTACATAATATTTACGTTTTCTTACATAAGAACCATCCTCGTACTTCAAGGAATATAATAAAAAAAAAATTATCGAAATCGGTTCAGCCGTTCTCGAGTTATGCGCTTACCAACACATTTTGCGATTCATTTTTATATATAAGATTATACAAATGACATACGATTAAAAATTCGTTGCCCAAAAGTGCGACCATTTGTGCGAGTATATATAAACGTTCTTTCCACTTAACCAATCCTGCTGCTAAAAAGAAAATGGACATCTGAGTAACGAAAATTGTCAACTTTGCCAAGTTTTAGATTAAAACAAGCAATTATATCATTAATGTGGTTATCTTATGGTCTTATATTATATCGATTTCTTATAGTGGTATAAAGCGTATAGGTAAGTGCCGCCTCCACGCGAGGAGGCACCGCACGCACTCAGCGTCGCATTCCACACGCACTATCACTAAAGAAACTGTAAAAATTACTGTATTTTATTATTATTGAAAATCTAAACCGACCCATAAAATATGAAAACTTCCTAAGTCATTTTAACTTCAACTGATTAATTTTTCAGTACATTTCACACTAAACGTGCGTTTAACACATATTTACATAGCTAAACAATGTTCCCGTAACACCAGGGGAATATAATCCTGTAACCAGAAACATTCACACAATCGCGTACCGGATCAAGGGATTATGGGATTAAGTCCCGCCTCACCTTCTACTTCCCACGACGGGAATCCATCCGCAGTATCACCTTAACTTCTCACTCAAACACAATACTATCATGTTGTATACCAAATATTTCAATATTTATAACTTTTCATACATGTTTGTTACAAAACCGTAATTGTAATATGGTGAGGCGACACTACCGCGAGTGGCCGGCGACTGGACATCAAAACACGCGACTTGCAAATCGGTTTATCTTCTTACGTTAAGCCGTAATTGCAATATGCCTACCGCTGAATCAATACCTTATCAACTGTCACATGAAATTCTTTGCCAAGACACTTTTATAGGAATAGTTTTTTTTAGCAAAAAAAAGCTTTTTGTTGATCGTGTTGTTACGCATGATATTTTATAGTTTGTGTTGTGTATTTGAAAGCGAGACACATCGAGTATATTTATATTTCTATAAAAATTTAATTCTGCAGATTCTTAAAAGTGGTGATCGGTTATACATATTTCTGCTGAAATTTAGAGTATCTCAAAAATGTATATTTTGCTTTTTAACCGACTTCAAAAAAGGAGGAGGTTATCAATTCAGACGGTATATTTTTTTTTATGTATGTACATCGATTTCTCCGAGGTTTCTAAACCGATTTACGTGATTCTTTTTATTTTTGATGCGGAATGGTGTCGAATTAGTCCCATAAAAATTGTATTCGGATAAGCCTGCTAGTTTTTATTTTATTTATACGTCGGTATACAGGTGAGCTCTTTTTTCATACGTCGACATTCAGGTTAAGCATTTTTTTATACGTCGATAGACGTTGAGCTTTTTTTATACGTCGATATACAGGTTGATCTTTTTTTTATTTGTCGACATACAGGTTGATTTTTTTCATACGTCGATGTACAGGTTGAGCTTTTTTTATACGTAGATATACAGGTTGAGCTTTTTTTTATTTGTCGATATACAGGTTGATTTCTTTCATACGTCGATATAAAGGTTGAGGTTTTTTATACGTCGATATACAGGTTGAGATTTTTTTATACGTCGGTATACAGGTTCAGGTTTTTTCTAAGTCGATATACAGGTTGAAGTTTTTTATACGTCGATATACAGGCTGAGCTTTTTTTATACGTCGATATACAGGTTGAGTTTTTTTAAACGTCCATATACAGGTTGAGGTTTTTTTTATACGTCGGTATACAGGTTCAGGTTTTTTCTTAAGTCGATATACAGATTGAGCTTTTTTAATACGTCGATATACAGGTTGAGCTTTTTTTATACGTCATTCTACAGGTTGAATTTTATTCATACGTCGATATACAGATAGAGATTTTATCATACGTCGATATACAGGTTGAGGTCTTTTTTATATGTCGGTATACAGGTTCAGGTTTTTTCTTAAGTCGATATACAGGTTGAGCTTTTGTTATACATCGATATACAGGTTGAGCTTTTTTGTACGTCGATATACAGGTTGAGGTTTTTTTTATACGTCGGTATACAGGTTCAGGTTTTTTTCTTAAGTCGATATACAGGTTGAGCTTTTTTTATACATCATTCTACAGGTTGAACTTTAATCATACGTCGATATACAGATTGAGATTTTATCATACGTCGATATACAGGTTGAGTTTTTTTATACGCCGATATACAGGTTCAGATTTTTCATACGTCGATATACAGGTTAAGCATTTTTTATACGTCGATATACAGGTTCAGTTTTTTTTATACGTCGATATACAGGTTGAGTCTTTTTTATACGTCGATATACAGGTTGAGTTTATTTTTATGCGTCGATATACAGGTTGATTTTTTTAAGGGTTTTTTATACGTCGTTACACAGGTTGAATTTATTACTGAATTCAAAAAAGGAGTAGGTTATCACTTCGGCCGGTATTCACTTTTCCGTTTTTGAAGTCGGTTGTTTTTAACGTAGTTACTTATTAAGACAGTTATACTTTCAAATTTCAATTTAAGTTTGTGCAGTGTTTACGAGAAGTATATGCGTGGGCAGTGTATGGCGGGATGTGTGGGTGCGAGCTGTGTGCGTGTATGTCTACCTACGTGTGCAGGCGATGTATGTGTACGTGTACGGGTGTGTGCGTGGGGTGTGCGGTCTGTGTGAGTTCGTTCGTGTATATGCGTACGTGTGAGAGCTGTATGCGCTCGGTATGTGTGCGTGTACGTGTGTGTGTACGTGTGTAGGTAGGTGGTGTGCGTGTATGTGTGCGTGGGGTGTGCGGTCTGTGTGAGTGCATGCGGGTGTGCGCACCAGACAGCGGCGCAGCAGCGCGCGCACGGTGTCGGGGTCGGCGGCGCGCAGCTGCAGCTCGTGTGCGTCCCGCTGCACGCCCGCCAGCGCCTCCTCCGCGCGCCGCAGCCGCGCCGCCGCGCCCGCCGCGCCCGCCGCTCCACCCGCGCCTGCCTCAGCGGGTGACTGCAGGTACTGCCGCTCGGCTTCCTCCAACTTGCTCTGCACAATACAATATTTATGTGTCATTTTTTTCGACTTCAACAAATTATTAGGAATGAAACTGCAACTCATTCGATACCTTTTTACACATATAGTAGATGCAAAAATTCAGAAAGTTTCTATTCTGGATGTTCGGTGGTCATTGCACCGAACAAACAGAAAAGAAAAAAAAAATGTACAAATGCCGCCTTACTGCTAGATAGTAACCGCTTCCATAGAGTAAGGAGACATATTTAAAAAGCTAAATTATACAAGGCGTAAAGAAAATAAAAGTTATTACACTATACATATTTTTCTACCATAAAAAAAATTTAATATTAAAAAGTGTTAACTGTAACACATACCTGCGCGAGCAACAGCTGGTCCTGCAGGCGGTCGGCGGCGTGCGCCTTGCCCGCGCTGCGGTAGGCGGCCACCTGCGCCTGCACCTCGCGCACCAGCTCGCGCGCCGCCGAGAACTCCGCCTCCACCTGCAAGTTACAACAACCATATACAATATACACATATAAACAATTCCCTTTTACAATCAAAAAGCCATGTTAGGTACAATTTTGAAGCGGATTATGAGTAAAATACTCATAACAAAAAAAATACAATTTAAACTGTAGTGAAGATAGCAAAATGCATAAGATACATACTTGATCCTGTGCTGGCGGCTGTGTGCGCAGGCGCAGCAGCCACTGATGTAGGTTGTCGAGCGACAGCTCACTCTTGGCCGCCTCCTGCGCCGCGGCCTCCAGCTCCCGCGTGCGAGCTGCAGCCTGTTTGATATATTTTTTATGGTTATTGTAAATAACAATAAGTATAACGGTTCTGTGTCGATTTCATTATAGTAGTGAAGATGCGTGTTCTTGCGTGTTATAGCGTGTTGGTGCTTTTTATAGCGTTTTGATGCGTGTTATAACGTGTTGTTGCGTGGTGTGACGTTTTTTATGGTGTTGATGCTCGCCATAGCGTGTTTTTGCGTGTTATAGTGTTTATGCACGTTATTTCGTCTCCAGGGGGACGTGTGTGTGTGTGTGTACCTGGTCGGCGAGCGCGGCGCCGCGCTGCGCGATGCGGTCGAGCTCGGCGCGGATCCAGGCCGGCATGATGTGCGCGTCGATGAGCGCGCGGCCGATGCTGTCGATGCGCGCCTCGCGCTCCGTGCCGCGGTTGGCGAGGTAGTTCTCCAGGTCGTACAGCTCGTCGGAGATCTCCTCGGCGTCGGCGCGCGCGGGCGAGCCGCGCAGGCGCCGCGCCAGCCCGTCCAGCCACGCCGTGTGCTGCGCCAGCCACGCGCGGAGCTCGCCCGACTCGTGCCACGCCTCCGCCAGCACCCTGCCGCACATGGACACCGCTCACATACCGGTATCGAAAGTAGAGCGGCTCGAAGGACCGAAAATATATAAATATGCTGTTGCATGAAAGAAACAGTAAAATTTTCTTAAACAATTTCATCAAAAGTGCAGCAAATTTAAAGTGCCTCAAAAAATGACAATTCCAAATTACTAACTTCCAATTTATAACAAACTTTGTCAGTTCTTTAGCTGTCAAGTGAAACAGAAACAAAAACAAATCGATAAAAACCATATATCCACAAAGGAACAAAAGAAAATAGCTACAAGTGTGGTTGTGTACTTGTATCGCTCGTAGATGCAGTGCGTGACGCGCGTCCAGTGCGCGCTGAGCTGCGTGAGGCGCCGCGCCAGCTGCGACGCGCCCTCCGCCGACACCAGGATGTCGTGCCCTAAACAACACGACACATTATTATAAATCACATCGCTATACTGGTACGCTATCTAAAGACACTTTATTATTTCAAATGAAACAGTTACCAGAAAAATATATTCAAAATTACATATTTCAGGAAATACAAGGCAAAATATAAATCTTGTATTCCGATCCGGCTCGAAGGACCACAATATACAACGATACTGTGATCCATGATTATTGTACAAATCGATATTGCATTTAACACGTGAATCACTTACTCAATATATTGTTCTTATCTACTTTTACCGGGACATAGCAGCCTATTACAAAAGCCGGCAATACATTCACGATGTTCCCAATTCTGCGAATAATCATATATGGAAACTATCACCTACCATCAAGTGAATCGTCTGCTCTATTGCTTGCGTTGCAATAAAAAATACATCATGTACGACACTGAAAATGATACACTAACTTAAAAAATAAATAAACAGTTCCAACTTACCGGCTTCATTTAAATTCCTAAACTCTGTAGTCTTGTCATCGCACTTATCCTTCAACGTCTGGAAGCGCGTCTTCATCTGGTACAGCTCGCCGCTGTCCCGGATCTCGCACTCCTCCTCCTTCGGGATCTCATTCTCAATCTCTTCCAACCACTTCTCCATCTCATCTATACGTCGAATCACATTTTCCACTCGCTCGAGGCTTCGCCGCAAGTTCTCGTTGAGCTTGAACGACGCGTTGGTGACGTCATTGAAACGTTTCTGCAACTCTTTGATGTCAGATTTGAGATGCTTCGATAGGGTCTCATCGCAATCTTCCAGTATCGTATTCTTCATTGATTCTATTTTGTCGAGTTTCGCTTTGTAAGTTGATTTGCTTTCATCGTAATTCTGTAAAACATAATATGAAAATAATATATGTTATTCGAAATTATTTCGTGTAAATAAAATGTGTTTGAATAAATAAACGCAGTTTATGTTAATTTTCATTTCGTATTCCAAACAAAATCGGACTCAAATAAATTTTTGAATTAGAAACAAGGAAAAAAGAAAGGCCTGAAAAAATTCAAGTCTAAAAATATTGGAAGAAATTATTGAATAAAGACAGAACTATAAACACGTATCCTCACATTGCTCTCAATAAGCAGCTCCTCGAGCGCGGCGACGTCCCCGAGCGGCAGGTCGGCCCGCGCGGCCACGAACGCGCCCACGCGCTGCACCCACGTGCTCACCTCGCGCGTCTCTGCGGTCAGCGCGTCTAGCAGCTCGATACCTAAGGAAATATTACGATTATAGAGCTGAAAACTACCTGAAAATTGCGCTATTTGTTTGTAGTGTGTAATGTATCATGTTTGCATGTTATTCTACAGTTAACTGTACAGGGTGTCCGCCGGCAGATTTTACACTTTGAATTGTGTTTACGGCGACTAATAATGCGGAAGGGTGGGGATAGGGGTATCATTCGATGCGCCAGAGTTGCGGATTATTTAGTAGCCATGAGTCAGTGGACAGGAGTACACCGCGCTTTTGCGGTTGAGGCGTATTTCGCGAACAATAATTCGACCAATGTGGCGAGGCGTCCTTTTTGTTCAGGCTATGAAATCCGACGACTAAACGATGGGCCATCAAAACAATTAATATGGTCGTGGGTACAGAAGCTTAGAGGTTATGGCTCACTTAAAAATGAGCCTCGGCCTGGACCTTCAACGTCTGTTACTACGCCTGAAAACGTAGAACACGTGAGAAGAGAAATTTTACGTAATCCGCGTAAGTCTATTCGGAAGATTGCTGAACGTTACTGCGCAATGCTAGACAACTTTTTTATACCGGAGCTGCATCGTCATGTTAGTGACAATAATAGGACCAATTTTCAGCAGGATGGGGCCACGGCACACACTGCTAGGGACTCAATAGCAAAAGTGAGAGAACTTTTTCCCGGAAAATTAATAAGTCGCTTTGGCGACATGGCCTGGCCCCCTAGATCACCAGATCTGACACCTTGCGACTTTTTCCTATGGGGATATTTAAAGTCTCGCGTATACAGCAATTCACCATCAACAATACCGGCCCTCCAAGAAAATATACGACGCGAGGTTGCGGCGATCAATCCGGAACTTTGTAAGCGAGTTTTCGCCAACATGAAGGAAAGGTTACAAGAATGTTTGCAGCTAGAAGGACGCCATTTGAGTGGAGTGCTTTTTAAAAAATAAAATCCGCATTATTCTTCTGTAAGATAATTAATAAATGACTTTGATAGTATTCATGGTTCATTTTATTTTATTTTTTAAAGTGTAAAATCTGCCGGCGGACACCCTTTATAATAAAAATTAATTCAGCAAGTTAGTAGCTTTATTTTTCCGCAAGAGTTTGCAATTATTGATATAAATGTAATAAGAAGTCATGACAATTATGAATAACCTTTTTCCAATTTCTGTATCTTCTGTCCCAGAATAGCTTGCGAATCCGTGAACCTGGTCACCAAGTTCTCGACGCTACTCCTAAAGTTTAGTTCCTCAACGCTTCCTCTTTCGTAATTCTGTTTTCTGTCTTTGACGACATTATCGTATGTGGATTGTATTTCTTCGAAGTCCTTCTTCAATCGCTTCAATTCCTCTAACTTTCTTTCCATATCCTCTTTAGACGATATAACCGCGTGTTCCGCGATGATTTGGTTCTCCATATCTTGCACCTTCTTCTGCACCATTTTATACTCGTCCTCGTGTTTGTCGACCGGCTTTTTGTTGATCGCCAGCTTGATCTCCACCTCTTTGCCGCTGAGGTGAGTGAACAGCTCTTCGAATGCTTTATTTATTCGTTTCGTATCAGCTTCGATGTCGTCCTTGTGACACGTCGGTATCGCTTTCGTCAGCAATATGATCGATTGGGCGTTCAGTTCTTTGAGTTTCATCTCGATCTGCTTCATGAGTCGAATTTTGTTCCGCAAGTGAATCAGTTGGTTGTTGGAGGGCTTCTCCTTCAACATCTTGTCCTTCCACGCGTGGATGTCGTCCATGTCCCTCTGTATCGCCGCGAGGTTCTCGTCGAAGTTCTCCTTATCCTCGAGGAGGTTCATCGTGTTCCGTATCTCGAGGAGGGAGCGCTGTATCCCCTCCCACCGTCGTTTCAGTACTTCAATGCTCTCTGCGTGTCGTTGGGCTTCCTCTGAAATTGGAAAAAACCGTTTATTGAAACCTGATTTCGTTTTTGTTGTTTTGTTAATAATAATGTCAGTTAAAATATATCTATGGATTGCAGTCGGTGAGTGTGGATCGTAGGGTCAGTGCTGGAACCGTTTGCCCTGCGCACGCGCAAACAACGCGGTACCTTTGAGCGCGTGCTGCTGCGCGAGGCGCGCGTGTATCTCCTCGACGTGCGCGAAGTCGCTGCGCTGCTCCTCGCTCTCCTTCTGCACGCGCTGCACGGCGCCGCGCACGGCTGCACGCGCCGCCCCCCCCTCCGCCCCGCCGCGCTGCGATAGCTGCTCCGAGCACTGCAACACCACACAACACGGAATTTTATTTATGTGTAAATTACAAAATTAATTTTAAAGCAATCTCTATTGATGAAATGTGACTCTGTTGTAAAATAAGGTTCAATGACAACAACGGCACGACGCTCACCTCTCTAAGCACCCGCTCGGTTTCGTCTGCCCAGGTCTCGAACACGGAGTAGCCGAGCTGGAAGTCGCCGGGCCGGTCGAGGCGCGGCTTCTTGCTGTGGCTCGCGCTGTGTGCGGCGCTGTGGCTGACCGTCACCGTGGTGGTGACGCTGCGCGCGTCGCCGCCCGTCGGCGTGGGGGACGACTCCGCGCTGCTCATGTCTAGCTCGAAGCCCAGTTCTTTGATCTGGAACGATGGCAAAACAATTAAAGTCATATTTCTATTTTTTACACATAAAAGTGGCGATACAAAATTGATGTTTCTAAAAATCAAATAGTTGATTATATTCTGCGGTACCGACCCGGTCGACCTGCACGCGCAGGATCATCTCGGTGGCGTCGAGGCGGTCGTGCAGCGCCTCCGCGCGCTCGGCCAGCTCGCCGTCCGCCGCCGCGCCGTCCGCCGCCTGCAGCGCCTCCAGCCGCTGCACGTGCTCGCCCAGCGCCACGCGCTGCACGCCGATCGAGTGCTTGCAGCGCTGCAGCGCCGCGATGCGCTCCAGCACCGCCCCGATCTCGCTCACCGGGTTCGCTTCCATCTGTCAAAGGAATTACGATTTGCAATTCTAAACCATTCACGTACATATAATATAAAATTGAACTCAAAATCACGGTAAAAATTGTCCGAATGCAACTCTGCCTACGTCTATTATTAGGCAGATTTGAATATAAACGTCAAAACGTAACAGTCGATCGATCGATCTATTAATAAGAAGATAGAGAAAATATCACATAATAACCCTGTCTGTATTACGTATTTCACAACTACACAAAAAATACGCGTGCATGTATTGCACGTACACACATCGTCTGTCTATACTGTATACCTAAGTTACAGCACGTTTAGCGATAGCGATGTTAATTTGAATGAATATCTCATCGCTCATACATTTATTGACGACCTTCAAAAGGCCAATATTAGCGAATATTTGATAGGAATAACGCAGTTCCAGTAGTACCTGCTTGAGTTCCCGCTCGAGCTCGTCGGCGGCGGTGTGCAGCGCTTCGCTGTGCGCGTGCAGCGCCGCCAGCGCCTGCAAGCGCTGCAGCCGCGCCAGCGTCCACTGGTACGCGTGCGACCAGCGCTCGCCCAGCGCGCGCAGCTGGTCCTCGATCTCCGTCACGCCTGCCACACGTACCCGTCATATCGATTAGGTTTATAGAAATGGTAGAAATAACATTTGTGTTGTTTGATGTTATTACATATTGCACGTTGAATAAAATTTGTATTGATAATTTTGTTAATCTGGATCTAACATGTTCATAGAAATATTAACCGTATTCCCAAATGTATACATAACCAAACATTTAATGTATTTTTAAATAAGTTGAGGAAATAACTGATCATAAATTGTTTTTATAGCCAAAAATATTTTTTTGACCGACATGTGTGTAGATTTAAAAAAAACTGTAAATATCGAGTAATATTTTAATTAATTGATATGGGATTTATAATTTCCATATGGACTGTATTTAATTTTTACGCAATATTTACACGCTCTGTTCTAGCGAAACATGATGAACAATTACAATTTTTTGACATCTCTCTGTACCATATTGAAGCAAATAAATATTATTTTATTTTTAGAGCACGCCACTCTACTTCTACTACTTTAGTTTAAATTTTAATTAATAAATCCATGACAAATGTACGTATTAACGCATGTCAGTATGTACCCGCATCATGATCATCATCGACGACGACGACGCAGTCGGCGAGCGCGTCGACGAGCGGCTGCTGCGTGCGCAGGTCGGCGTGCAGCGCCTGCGCGCCGCGCAGCGCCTCGCGCACCGGTGAGCGCGCCGCCTCCATGCGCGACATGCGGTCCTCCGTCGCCGTCAGCCACTGCCTGCGCACACATCATTACATCACTTGCTTATTCACACAAATAGAGGCTACCGATGTTTATTGTACAAGTTATTTTTATACTTATGTCCACATGTGTGATACGGGACACCCTGTATAGACATTCAGACCAATTTTTTGAAGTAAAACTTCTTGATTAGGCGCGTTGAGAGCAAAATTTCATGTATTCTATACTGTCACGTCAAGTAAGGTGACGATTTTGATATCTATGAATTTTGCCAAAGAAGTTTCACTTCTGATGCATGTGCTGTGCACACGCTCTTTTTAACCGACTTCAAAATAAAGGAGGAGGTTATCTATTCAGCCGGTATATATTTTTTTATGTATGTACATCGATTTCTCCAAGGTTTCTGAACCGATTTACGTGATTCTTTTTTGGTTTGATGCGGAATGGTGTCGAATTGGTCCCATAAAAAATTTATTCGGATAGGCCCAGATTTTATTTTATGAGCATTTTTGTCTGATCTCGATGACAAAATTGAAATGTAGCAAGTAAGTATGATTCACTTCCCGGTAACCGATTAAGCTGAAACTTTGTATACGTATGTAAATTGGATAGCGATCAAACATTATCAAGACATAGAGCTGATTTGATGATGGAATCGGAAGGTGGCCATAGGAACTCAGTAATTTACTGACTCAACTTGATTGATGAGCTTTTTTATACGTCATTCTACAGGTAAGATATTTTTATCATACGTCGATATACAGATTGAGCTTTTTTTATACGTGATTGATTGATTGATTGATTGATTGATTGATTGATTGATTGATTGATTGATTGATTGATTGATTGATTGATTGATTGATTGATTGATTGATTGATTGATTGATTGATTGATTTTACGTAGTAACTTTTATTTATTATTTTTGATCGATGTATCGTTGGCACTGACCGGAAGGCGTTGAGATGTTCGTGCTGCGCCCGCATTAGCTCGCTGTGTCCGGCCGCCTGCCGCCGCATGGCCGCCACGCGCAGCTCCTCCCACCGCTCGTTCAGCAGACGCATCTGCAGCCGCACCTGCACACAATTCATTTATTTACCACACCTGCACAGTAACGTGACCGCCTCCTTGGTATAACGCGAATCATGTAAAAAGAACGCTGGATGAAAGTGATGGGGTGTGTTTTGGCATGTATCGAGTTTAGCACGAAAGTTATTTGCTGCTTATTTTATTTTTGAAGTAGGTTCTCGAGTCGTGGCTTCGCAACTACATATTTGTTATTCTTATACCACCTCATAACACCAAATAGACCAATAAAACGCCAATGCGCAGCTTATCCGTCAGCGTTCTTTTTACATGACGCGACCTTTACAGTGGTTGACGCGTGAGCGTAGAACCGAGGGGTCCTGGGTTCGATTCCCGGTGGAGACGATGAAAAAAAAATGTCTCGGTCCGGTAGGACACAGAAGGCTGAT
This sequence comes from Colias eurytheme, assembly GCF_061535395.1. Classification (NCBI taxonomy): domain Eukaryota; kingdom Metazoa; phylum Arthropoda; class Insecta; order Lepidoptera; family Pieridae; genus Colias; species Colias eurytheme. The sequence continues at coordinate 95,232 of NC_142999.1, read as the reverse complement.
CACCTTCTTGTCCCTAAAGTAAATGGATCAGTGAAACAGATGTATGCATAATGCATCTGCCCCTTACCCCACTAGGGGGACACGGGACTTCACTGTGTCACAGTAACGAAAAAATTTTGTTTCATAATTAATATGCATAACTAAAATCAAAGCACCTATTAGTGCTTTGATTTGAACATCTATTTTGATAAATAAATATTGTATAAGCAAGTTTGAGGTTTTGCGTTGTTCTCCTCTACAAACCTTATATTACTAAAAAAATAAAAAATATATAAAAATTATTATTACACATTATAAGTAACAACTGACCTCGTTGGCCTCCTCTTTGGTTAGAGCAGCGTCCCGTATGAGCCGCGCGCCCTCCTCCAGCACGGCGCCCACGCGGCACTGCTGTTCAGATAGTTCCAGGAGAAATTTCTGCAAAACAAAATAGAATTTAATGGAGAATATTTACAATATTTAAAACGTATAACTACAGTAACTTATTATAGTAGTAACTTTATGGATTTTTTTCCATTTAGATTTAATGTTTTTGTATTATTTTGTGAGTGTCAAATTTGAGAGCTTTATCCTATTATATAGTATATTACATTCATAGTTAATTCAAAGGAACAAAATCATGATTACCTCATGCGTGTGGAAGTGTTCCTTGAGCGCGGCGAGGTGTTCGCCCGGGTGCGGGTGGTCCCCGCGCTCGGGCAGCGGGTGCGCGGCCAGGCGCTCCTCGCCGCCCAGCAGCGCCGCGAGCGCCTCCTCCAGCGCGCCGCCGTACGCGCCCAGCTCCGCCGAGCCCGTGGTGGCGCACGACAGCGGCCGCGACGCGCCGCCCTCCGCCCCCTCGCCCTCCACACCCCCCGCCTCGCCCTCCAGCCCGTCGCCCCCCGCCTCACCCGCCCCCTCGCCGTGCGGCAGCGATTGGAACAGGCACATCACGTACATCATTATAGACTTCTTGTCCGGGTTCGGCGTGTTCACGTCTGTAATTATACCGATATTCCATAAGACGTTTTATACACAAGTTAGCTAAATTGATACGAATTACCGTTATTAAATAACGACAGGAAGTATCCAAAATATTAATTAGAAATTACAAAGGAACGTAGTGTATTTTGACATACAATCAAAAAGCACGAGCACAAAAATTGTCCGAAGCAAAACTCTGTTTACGCATACATTAGGCAGAGTTTTTTAATGAATATAAATGTTTACTAATCATATTTTGGATTGTATATTTTTTGGCGATCTTTTAATAAGCGTTCGTGAATTATAGTTGTTAATAGTACGTCAGTGGCATAAAAAAAATAATCTAAAAGAATTATATTGTATTTTATTGTAAGCTATATTAAAAATAGTAATGAAGCGCAGACCCTCGGGGTCGAGCAGGCGGTCGATGTGCAGGTGCGTGTGCGCGAGGCGGAAGGCGTGGTCGAGCCGCTGGGCGGGCGGGCGCGCCGCCAGCGCCGCCCACTCGAACAGCTGCGGCCGCCAGCGGTGCAGCAGCGCGTTGAACGCCAGCCCGTCCGCCCACGAGCTGCTGAAGTTCGTCACGTCCACGCCCGAGTACTTCTGCGTGTGCGTCCGGCACCACGCGAGCAGCGTCTTCTCGAGGTTGGTCTGCTGCAGTTCCGACATGAGCTCCTTGAGGTGGTAGTGTACTTGCCAGTGGAGAATAATGCTCCACACCAAACCTGAAATCATTAAAAATTTATTTTAAAATAAATTCAAATTCATCTAAACTTTAATTTCGATACAAAGGGCTTCTAATTCACATAAAACAAGTTTCAGATGAACTCATTTTTTCTGCAGAAGGCATGTTCTACACCCTAACCACATTCTGTTATGAAGGAGGCAGCTCACCTAGCACCAGCTTGGGGTTCCCGTCGACGATGTCGCCGCTGCTGATGTTGACGAGCCGCACGCCGGCCGCGGCCAGCGCGCGCAGCGCCGCGTTCACGTTGTTCAGGTGGTGCACGCGCATGCGCCCGCGCTCGCGTTTCTGAAATCATCATTAGGTAATCGTGAAGAAAACAAAACAAAATGCAACCGTATGTATGAGCTATAGATGCATAAATACGAGTATAATGAATTTTATATTATGATGGACATACATTGGACGTACATTTTTATCTGGAAAAATATCTCGTAGTTCCATAATGCGGAAGTATCAGTTAGATTATACTATTCCCAAATAGGTAATTATACAGTAACTTACAAACTGCTGGTCGGTGAGGATCTCGAGCAGGGAGAGCAGCACCTCGCCATCCCGCAGGTCCTGGAACAGGTCTTCGACGAGCGGCTTGCCATGCTGAAATAAAACAGACCAAACCATTCAGTATCTTCTTCAACCTTATTCTGATTACTATTTCATTATTTTATTCGTTTGTTTAATTATTTTGATAACTAAAAATTATTTGCAATACCAACGAATGTCGATTTAACTAGGTCTATTTTTACTAGACCCCAATACAAAAAATAATCCCGTACTTATTCATAAAAAAATCTACACGCTCAAACAATTTAAATTCATCTTACAGCAGTTACATAACATTGTACTTGATAAAGAGCTTATTAAGGCTGCAGTCTAGCAAAATTGCGTTTTCAACAAGTTATTTGACAATTTTTTCCCGGCTAATGAAATGATAAACTGAATTTTTTTTTCTTGTTTATCAATTAGTGTTATATACGCAATGCGCGTGAATTTTTTCACATTTATAAAGTTACTTTATGTTACCTTAATCAGGCCTTCAAGATAAGTCTCTTTCCCCCAAAGACATTTCGAGCTAACTTTGTGCACTCACTACGTTGCAACCGATTACAATTTACACAATCTGATCAGCGCATTATTATCCTTATATAGTCGTTATTAAAAACTGCTGAATACAATTGCCGAAAAACTTATGATTTTCTTAATTAGAACGTTATAAATTCATTAAATTTCCCATTTTTTGCCTTACAAAATCTATTGATAAATACTGCTAAAAGTTATTTTTTCCATTAATTTATTCGAGTTGGTTGAAGACCAATGAGTATTAATCCTTTAAAAATTTTTTTTTTTAATTTTGATAATTCTTTAAATATTAAAAAAATATTTAAAATAATTAGGAAAAATCCTAGCGAATTTCTTTAGTCGCGCTCCTTGGGCCGGAGCGTTCTGACGTGTGCTCTACGCTCGATTTTCCTTCATACCGAAGTGAAAGTTGCTCTACTTCATTAAATTTAATATTTTTGTTAATTGATTATTTTTATATTAGTTTTGTGCAAATATTCGTATTTTTAAACATTTGATTTCGATATGGAAAATAAACGAAAAAAATACGCGTGTAACTACTAGAAAAAAAATTATCTTCGAACATAAAGTTAATGAAACCAAATAGATTGCAAAGGTGATTGGCAACAATTTCTTTATTTTACGGGGTGTCAGTAAAGGGATGTATATTTCTTTAAAACTAAAGTAAGCTCATAAATTTTCTTATAATATAATTTTTTTGAAGTTCCAAAAATGTTTATTTTTCGTTTGAGAAATACGAAATATAATAAAACTAATAAAATAAATATAATAAACTTGTATTGAGAACTTGAACTTCCTAAGTTCATCCGGGGAAATCCCCATACGGGGAAAATGATTTGTTTACTCCAAAATTGATCCGAGGTGTTTTAATTTTTTCTTCTAGTCATTTTCAACGTAGCGGCATTTTGTTTGATTATTAATTTTGTAACTTAAATACAGGATGTTGGTTTTATATTCTGATCTTACAGACGCGCTGACAAATTTAGTCCGCCATTTCTAGTTTAGTCTACCAACTCTAAGTACCAATATTAAAACGAATGGATTATCATCACATCATCAAAACTCAGATGTAATGGAAGATCACAATAACATAGAAAATTCAGTGGGTGTTGAGAACTAAACAAACAGAAGTAACAGAGATGCGAAGAATAAAAAAAGAGGACGAAAACGATAATTCGTTGATGCTTTCCCTTTTCGACGTATTGTTAGGGTACATCACCAATCTGCAAAAAACAAAACTGATGATTCCCAATTGTTGATTAAAAATGAAAAACAAATAATCGACAACAGTGGTGAAAATTTGCTGATCACAATGATACATCCTTCAGTGGTAGCAGATTTACTCATTTAAAATGTATCGGTGAACAGCGTAAAGGAGAGGAGGACAGGAAAACATGATGAATGTGGATGGTGGATTGTATACAGGGTGTAATCGATAAGTATGTGCAGGCGATTATGACGTTATTATTGCAGGTATCAAAAAACTTAAAACTGATATCGAAATTACTTTACCTAATGAGCAAAATGACAATAATAACTTTTTAAAAGTATAACGAGAAATATCTAAAAAATTTACTTTATACACTCCCATATCAAAAAGGGAAAATGGGACTAGTAGAAGTTAAATGTCTAATTCCGGCAAAAGACATGAATGCGGAAGATGCGGTTAAAAAAAAATTTAATATTTGAAATACAATGCAAAAAATAACACTTTTGTCATAGATAAGAATCATGACTATTTTTTCCAAATTCAGGGACAACTAAACGTTGCAGAAGCAGAAGTCTGCTTATTTGCTGTTTGGACTGGAGTGAATCATTCGTTAAAAATAGAATATATAAAAAAGTATGTAACGTTTAGGCAAAATAAAATGATGGACCATTATCAAGATTTTACATAAATTGCCTACTGTCAGAATTGATTCATTCGAGACTTCAGCATTCGATGTCCATCAAGGACCCAAGGACCCAAGGATGATATCATTCAAGCGATTGAAAAAAAAGAGATAAATCCAGTGCAACCGATAAAGCATCAGAATGCTAGCAAAAGATTTATTAGGTTTATTAATATAAATCTATATATTATACATAATATAATAAATCTGTAGAAGACGCGAAGACTGACATCCGCGCGGACGGAGTCGCGGGCGGAAGCTAGTCAGAAATAAATATCTTTTGTTTTCATTTGCGTATTTTTCTATTTAATAATTTTTTAACACAAACATTACATTTTTTTGATTATATACAAAATTTGTTTATCCGTTTTATTAGTTAAACTGAACAACTTTCACTAAGAAACTTAGGTCGAAAAAAATGTATAGAGTTATGCATTTTGTATGGAAAGCTTATTTTTTTTATGTTTCGTCCAAATTTCTTTGTAAAAGTTGATCAGTTATATAAACATGAAGTTGAAGATATCAATAGAAAGTATTCGCAAATTTTGTGTACTGATAAAAAAAAATCACCCGGTGTAATTTTCACGAAAATTGTTTCAAATTGTCATTTTTGGTACTTATTACGAATATTAAATTATGCATACGAATGATTTAATTTTTAAAAATTAAGTGGAGCAACTTTCCCTTAGTACATTTGTATTATTTACATATAGGATGACAGGATGCATTTGTTTGCACTACTAGACCAAGCCCTTAAGCACCAATTAAAATACTCCTCTCATTAACGAAGGTCAATGGCCTGTCACAGCATCGTAAGCAACAGTCATTAACGGGGGAATTTGATCCTTAATCTAGCGCAGTAGAGATCTAAATGCCGTTATACGTCGCGAGCGTGGAGATAAATCAGCTGGAATTAGTATCAGATATCATTGGTCATTGATGGATATTTAAATCAATGCAACTCAATCATTGACAAGACAATTTGCCGCTCCTTTATATTCTTCTGTATGCGCCATTATTTACATATGATTATTATTAAGTACATACAGATTTTTTTATGTTTGTTCTTGGAAATAAACTTTTATTAATTCAATTAAGTAATTGCAGCAAGTATAACCAATTGCGACGCTTCTAAAGGTTTCTAACAAAAACCTCGCAGAACAAATAAATACGAATATACATTTTGATTTCGCAAAGTCATCAAGATAGTTGTTATCTTGCATATTTAATAGTATTGAAATTCCTCAAGCGAAACATTCCTGGCATATTGCGGGTGCATTAAAGTTTGAACATAGAGTTTAAGTTATATGTTTCTGTTTCGCTGTCAAATCGGGCGCATAGCGAGTGAAACAGAACGGATTTGAGACGCATGTAAAACAGTTTATAATAAAGGCGATAACAGTAAACATTTTGTGTTGCAGTTCAATTAGCCGATAACTCACCGGAGCCGTTCCGACTCTCAGCTGATACGATTATCTCTACTCCATTAATTACTTCTAGATCTGTTTTCATTTGTTGCTTATTAAACATTCCGTTTCGGGGTGTCCCAGATAAATGAGATTTATGAGGCGTTAAATGATCAAGTCAAAGTCAAATAAAAAGACTGTGAGATTTTACCAGCTATATTCAATAGCCACTTTATATTCAGTTTTTATTTAGCTGAACTGAAATTTTATATAAAAACCGAAAAGAAAATCTATTGTCCGATTGTCTGACAACAAGTGTAACTAAACTGCTGTACTTTTTATTAAATTAACTATTATTTTCAATGAATCCCAAACTTTGCCGCCAACAAACTTTTTGGTATTATACAAATTTTAAAATGTATATAATTAAATGACAGTAGATGAAACATAAAACTAGTTGTATGTTGGAGAAACTGCGTCACTCACCTTGGCTAGTTGTGAATTGATCCATTTCGCGAAAGTTTTCTTTTGCACGTCTTCTCTTTCATCTGAAATAGATAAAAAATGTTATGTTAACAAAACATTTCAATCAATTAATAAGTTCATGAAAACTTCTCTAACTACATTTCATAAAACCCAGAGAATTGCTCTCGGTGTTGATAATATAACCAAAGACATTTTTTAATTGATGACTATAATGCAATGAAAAATTCTTATTGTATTTAATCGATTTAATAAATATGCTTGATTCCTGCTCAAAAATATACAAACGATCGTATTGAATAACTTCGTCCCTTTTTGAAGTCGGTTTGAAACATAAATCTAGAGAAAACACACAATTACATCTGCCAATATTTCCGAGTTCCTACACTCATCCTGCTCTATACTACAATTTCAGACGTCTAACCATACATACATTCACAAGGAGCACCGACAAACGCCTCGACCGTTTTCAGCAGCGTCAGCATTATCTTATCAGTTATCACTTATTCATTTCGAACACCTCATTGAGACGCAATCCGGTATTGGATCTAACCACTATTATTGTAATACTTAATAATTATTTATTCACAAGCGATAGGTATTATTGCGTTTTTATAGACAATAGTGTTTTAGAAGTATTTAGCGATGAGTGAGTTGTGACTGCCAGTCTATGGTGCTCATTAGCTATACCGTGATAATGATAAGAATATACTTTTGTTTAGTGCCAGTCGACTGAGTCCTACATTTCGTTATATGTATGTTGAATAGCTTTTCTTTTTGAATTATTTATTAAGAAGTGTATATCTTCATGTAATGAAAAACACTGCTCTTTCATTACGTAGAGGGAACATTGAATACATTTCAGCAAATTGAAATAGTTACTCCATTAAATGATTTGTTTGATATAGTACCAAAATTTTTCATCACACATAAAATGTAACAAATTAATAACATTTACGAAATTCTTTAAACTATACGCCAATTATCTCTAATCACTAATAAGATAAGCACTGTCTTGTGAATTGTGATCACTATCACTTCTTACAATGTACTAACTACTAACATATTTTGTTCCACAGGACCATCCGTACACGCTCCAGCAGTTTAATGCTCGCCGCACCTCCCTTGCCAAATTCGACCTTGAGAAGACATATGAAGAACTAGCACCTTTCTGTGACTTTGCTCGTTTTGCATTTAAACTTTATTTACGTGTACAAAAGCAAGCAATTAGACTTAGACTTTGTCATTTTGATACATTCCCAAAGGATCTTCTGAAGCATGACGTTTCTCGCGCTATCGTCTTGATGTAAGACGCAACACGTGACATTTTGGGATACCCCACCCTGACTTACATTTTTGTAAACACTGAGTAATGCAACAACAGAGATGTAAAAAATGTCTTTTAGTATAAGATTCAAAATGTGAAGGTCAAAGTTAATTACGCTCATTTTAGTTTCACCTTTGCAAATTGACTTCGTTTACAGTTGAACCTTTTGTAACAGCTATAAAATAGGTGGAATTTCACATTTTTATTACAGTTTTTTGTGACATTAATTTGATATTGGGTATGAGTAGTATTCGAATACATATTGCAAAAGGAAAATAAAAACTTGAAAAAAATACAAATAATATGTTGTGCATAACATATCATTACGTCAAGTGTCTTGTTTCATCTATAGTAACCAAGTTGCCGCTAAGCACGTCATGTGCGAAGGTAGTTTTTTGTAAATTATCACCCAAATTCGAGGATCATGTGTGTGATAATATTTATTGCTATTGCATTGCTTCAATATTAACTACCTACATCTTAAAGTTTTGTCAGCAAGGAATTGGTAGAGTAAAATTATAGTATACTACTTATAACAGGCTCTACATTAGATTATATTATTAATTCATTAGCGTAAAATTTATATTCCTTGTCTATTCAATTAAAAATATGAGAAAAAATAATAAGACTAAATAAATATACATATTTAGAGATAAACTACGATAACATGGCGCGCCCCTCCAAAATTCAAAACGTTTGAAAGTATTTGTGAAAGTATTTACAATGCACCACCAAGATTCACAACGCATGTGTGCGTAATGAGACGGCCGTCAAACAAAAACAAATCCACGGATTTGTTGCTCGACTAGTCACGCTCTAATCGCTCATTATTATTAGTAATGGCGCTGCACTGACGCATTCTAAACGACACGTGCGTTGTCTTGGGCGCTCGGCAACTTATGATTAGTTGACCAACAGCAACAAATCTGGACGTAAAGTACTAAAGACGAATACGTACAACTAGTTACATACAAACTCCTTCGTAAGGATGTCACTACACACATTGAAACAGTAATTTGGAGGGGCGCGCCATGTTATCGTAGTTTATCTCTAACTAACTGTTCATTTTTTCCTGAATGTATTTAACATTTTATTGCTTCTGGCTCTAATATAGAGACTCTTAACAATAGTTACTAGTTACTAGTTATTAGTATATCAGATATTAAATTTTGTAACAGAGCGCATAGTGCATATGTACACATTTAGATAAGAATATTATCATTAGTTATATCATAGTCGTACAAATGACTCATAAACCATATATTTTGTGTTATACATGCGAAAACGTGTCTAGTGGTTAATTCCTCTAGCATGTTACACCGGAGCAACCAATTAACTAGCTATAGATTCCGTATGAATATTGAATAAAGTATTAAAATAATATTTAAAGACGGCAACACCTTCAAAAAGCCTCTTTCTTTGATTCATGGGTTGTGCACATCGCTTACACTCATTTGCACTGAATATAAAAAATTAAAAGCCAACAAAGCCACGCAGATATTACAGCCTAATCAAAAATTTTTATTCAGTTAGTTGCCAACTTCACATAGGTCCTAATCAATTAATGTAGACGGCAGAAATCACATTATCCCTCTACATATTTGGAACATCACTATGGCACATGAATGGTCCCCGTTCCATTGACCCTGGTGTCAGAACACGCGGCGGTGCTAGTGCAGCCGGAAGGGTATGTTATGACACGTGCTTGACAAACGACGCTGTGCGCCTGCTCGGCGTCACATTAAAGCGTTACAAATTATGCCATAAAATTAACGTTGGATGCATTGTTATGTGTCGTTTACTCGACTGTCCAAAATGCAGAGTTAAATATATTTTCTGGGTTTATGTGTAGCTGTGTTAGCTATTCCTAACTACTCTGTTTCAGTTGTTTTATTGATTAGTTAACGCAAAGCTCGCATTTCATTGATCAATTACACATTATGTTTAGCTAGCAGCTCAGGGAAAGCACAAGCAGACAAAGCAAGAAATCATCAAACATATTGTTATTAGACAAATATAAATTATAAATGGAGGCAGCTCGTTAACTCGACCCGTTGGTGGCGCACGAGCACGTCAAATGCAATGTCGATAGCTGCCAACACCCGTAACCATAATTGCAGGATGCATCATACAAACTCCGTTATATAATGTGCCTTTCGTGCCTTTATTTGTCATAATAATACATAAATATATAAATAAATGAACATAATATAATTTTATTGATTGGTTGAAGAATCAATCACGCGAAATATAACATACAACATATTCATTTACTGAATGGAAAACCCCCTGATAACACTACATTGATCTGCTACATTTCAAAGCTCTTTGAAAGAAAACACGAGCAAAAGCTTCTGATTACTGGCTACTTACGAAATTACTTAATTTGAATAAACAAAAGAACGTAAAGGTTTTTTTTTATGAGAGTAAAATTAGCTTATTGTAAATGAATTTGAGCTTTCTACTATCTACTAAACTTTCTTGCCAGCCATTAATGTTTTATTTCAGTGCAAACGAGATTAATTTTACATCTTTCGATTTCGTATTTTATGTTATTCGTCGAGCACAGGAGTAGAGTAATGGGCGAACAGTAGGTTGGTTCATCGACCACTCTACAATGTTGGGTGGGCTGCCGGCTGCCGGCTGTCGCGCGGAGCTCATCAGCGAGGCGCGCGCGCACGCGCCCCCGCCACACTTACGAGTTACGACACGCTGACATGCTCCTTCCGTATCTCGTAATGGGCTATGCTAATAGACGTGCAGTTCCTCTAATTGTTAGGGACTTTATGCCTTTATCATTCAGCTACAAAATCTCACATCCTATTTATGCTATAAACGGCCCAGTTTTTCTTTATAAACACAATAGAACACTATACATGTAGTTTTGAATGTTTAGAGATTTTTTGGAAATAGGAGTTTAAACTTTAAAACTAAATTTTACCCTCGAATCACTATTATTAATCCACATTTATCATGATTTTTAACATTATAAAAGCTGCTAACTGCTGACTTTCAATCCAATAAAAAACAGGTAAGGTAGATTACAAGATAAATATTATAACGAGGAATAAATGACCATTTGAGATAATTTCCTAGCCACGTTAAAATATCATTAGCATCCTCCAGTCACGCTCTGACACTAACTTCATAACCAGATAGTTACCTTGTTTCATAGGGCGCAAAGTTTTTGCTTCACGTATTAATATATAATTAAATAATTATATATAAACTATAACAATTTTTATAACACAAATACAACAACATGTAGAGATCATCTATCAAACTAAGTACATAAATTGATATTTGATGATTTCAGTGCTTTCTAATAAAAATTCGTAGCCTTTTTTCACCGCAGTTACAGGTACATAATCTCAATTTCACATTCGTACACAAAAATGTATAGCGGAGCTTTCTCAGACGCGAGATTTTTTGTAATTTTCTCTCGCATGAAAGTTGCCGCTATGCTCCCTTATTGAACTTAATTGCTGCATGACCCAGTATCGGTGCACCAGCCACCATGTGACGATGAATCATTTGTCGCTTTGGTGCTAATGGTTACATCTAATTCTATTTGTGAAAGCTTATATTTTATAGTCCGATCGCTATTCAAAATAACTCTACATTTGTTATTTGTATGACGTGTGGTATTAGGATAGTATGTCATATGAATTTGATTTGGAGTTTGTAAATCCAAACATAACTCTTTCGGCCTCTGAACACTCCTTTACGCATTTCAAATTGTTATCTAGACCGTATTAACTATGTAAAGTCACAGATTTAAAGTACTTTGTTACTACGTGTAAAGTATCTCGTTTTTAGAGCATTTTCATACAATCGTGAGTAGTCCAATAATTGCAACGATTCAACACATCATTACCGCCGTCATTACACAAAACGTTCGCAGAGCACCGTCCACTATCCTTGGCACAATGCTTTCAGCCTCGGTACATTTACTATTGATCATGTTATGCACGACAGTGGTGGTTTTTGAATGAAAACTATTTAATGTGTGTCTGCTCAATCTCCAGTAGATAATATGCAATTATATTTTTTTTGCTTGGTATAGATTATTATAGACACTGCAAACATTGATCAACTTCAATGTCGCTTCATTGCCTTACAGTAAGGCATACTCAGTATTTAAATACTGAATCGATATCGAGTCTATATAGTTCGATAGTTACAGAAGGGCCAAAATAAAAGCAAGCCTAACATATCGTAACATTGATTTGTGAACATAGCTTTCTCCGCCGCTATAGAAGTATAGCAATACAAAATTAACTATTCCTATTATTTATAAATCAATAAAGGCAGGCTATTTTCAAAAGTGGGTGACAAAATGATCAGCCTAAGCAATACGCACTACCATTTGGAATAAGGTCTGATCCCATGAGTATAAGCTTGATGCTAATGACGAGCTGATGTAACGCTTATTTGTAGGTTATGAGGTAAGGCTCTAACCTCATTTAAAATAATATTATACTTAGCCATATTTGTCGACAGCGGTGTCAAGATTGAGAACCTTCTAATATATTTCAATTGATGAAAAATTGTGAGGAAAACTATCACACAAAACAGCTGATAGGATCTGAATGATTGGGTACAGAATAGTGAATAGACTACATAGATAAATGATATCGTACATGACGTAATTTTACATAGTTTTACTGTTTTAGATACGGTTATCTTATAGACATACCATAAATAGCACGTCTTATTTTACGCTATTAAATTGGAATAAAAGTTACCTAATCAAAATGTATGTAACATATACTAAGTTGAATAGAAGCAAGCTGCAATATTTACTATAACTGTTATTTTATAGGCAAGGAAAATATAGATGCTCTCGCTCGTTAAACGTTGACAATCGATGTAATGTGGACACGCGCTGGCCACATCAAGTTTCCTTATGCGCGCGTCCGCGTTACCGAGCCTCCCATTTGTCACTCTATTATACATTATCTGTTTTATTGGCTGCGCTGATTTCTCCTCAAAGGGTTTCCTTTCAAGCAACGTAGGTAATTTTTGCGGGTAGAATGTAGAGCTATCAAAATATTCAGAAGTCTCTAAAATAAGTTAATGCTTCGGTTTATGCCGAAGATTATGGTAATTATTTTATTGTATGAAGGTAATATTAGGCTTTTCAAAAATATTGAATACGTATTACAGCTCTCATTCATCTCCGTAATAACGTAAGTAGTTATCTTTTGCAGTGTTCGCAATTTTATTATCACCGACCATGTCATACCTACTCACTACTGCAATAATAATTGGAGTTCGTCCTAACACTAAGACTGAATTGAACATTTAACTTTGTCTAACCCACCACCAGAAAAACAATCAACAAACTACGCAACCGCAACGTTGCCTAAATTCAAAACAGTGTTTTTGTAGACACAATGCGTAGGAGTTAGAAAACTGTACTAAAAGAGAGTTGATATTAAAAATTAGGCCAATCTTTGTTTAATCTTTAACTCTCACATTATCTTTGTTGAGTGAATCTAATCGATAACACTTCTCACTACAAACGATAAACGGTGGCGAAATTGTTTGTACGTAAGTAAAGAATGTAAATTTCAGTAAGTAGTTAGTTAGATATTAAGTATGAAGAATATTTCCCACATAAACAAAATTGGTCTTGTTCATGAATTTAACTTTGGTGGCTCACCAAAATAATTGGTAGACAGAACATACATGAGAAACTTCTGCGGTAACTTACGAACGGATCATGTAACTTCCCATCAAATGTTATGAGAACTCAATTATTTTATGGAATGCATGAAATCTCCTGTACGGCCGCAGTTATTTAACTCAGCACATCATCGCCTAGTTACCGTCAAATTATATATAAGAAAATACAAAAATGGTGTCAAACAATACGTTATTCTCTCCTCAATGCATCCCCTAGCTAAAACAGGCGCTAATTGTCATTGTAGAGGAAGCGTACCATTAGGCGACACTCACACTGCACACATCGCTCACGTAAGGGGGGGAGGGGGGGTATTTGGACAAGCATCTACATATTTGGAAATAACTTTCCATTTTCGTTAGCGACAAATGCAGCCCACATGTAAGCAGCCGCAGATGTTCACAATGGCATAAACTTTTTAATAATAAATCAAACAGAAAATTCTAGTATTTTCGTCCATGTTATAGGGTCTACAGTCTACACCATGATCGATACGAAAATAAATTAAGTATTATCGAATAAAACGTAGAGGCTATACAATTATGAAGTCGCCTTTATAAATAATGACGGCTGCTAAGCAACCGGTGCGGGCGGTATACCTTTGAATATCGCGAACGCATGAGGGCCTTTGTTGTTATTTACGTAAATAGTAGCTATTTCCCGCGACAACCACATTAACACCTGTCTCTATTGCCTATTGCTAGTCCTAAAACCAATCAAAGAAAGAAGAAAGAAAGAAAGAAATCATTTATTTCAACACACACAACTCACAAGTACATAATAAACATTATTACAATCAATTTATTATAACTATTTTTTTTTAGAAATGTAAACAGTAAACACCCTCAAAGTTTTGCATTAATTACAATTACGCTTATGTGGCTATTTACTTAAACAAGTTCCTTGAAAGTAGAAATTGATACATAAAATTATTATCCTCAAAATTGAATTTTCTCAAGTTTAACAACGAAACATGAGAAGTAATTTTCAGACTTCAACATCGTCGCATAGCTGTAAATTGCTTCATAATCATACCGTATTGTTAAATTAGATAATTTAGGTACCTACTTTATTTTAGAATAAGTAATTTGAACCTCCTTGACCTCTAGACTATTTCATGTGATGTGTAGATAAATGTGGATAAGGAAAATAACAATTAACTAAATTTTATTAATAAAGGGAACTTTCTTAAAAAAACTAATGAAATAACTTAATACATAATTTAATTTTATATAAGAACTAGATTTCTGCCCACGGCTTCGCCCGCGTTTTCAAAGGAAAACCCGCATAGTTCCCGTTCCTGTGGGATTTCCGGGATAGAATAACAAACATCCATCCATCCATCCTCACAAACTTTCAAGTTTATAATATTAGTAGGATAATAGTTTTGATAATAGTAGGATTATAACACAGTTGACAGATATATACTACGTACATACAGTTAGGAAACTAAGCCCCCCCCATAGAAATCTAAATAACAAGACACATAGAAGTGCTATAATGTCATAATGCGTATGAAAACCGCTGTCGCCAAAATCAACACATTCAAACCGAAAGCTAAACAGTACACACAAGTAAACTATGCCTTTTATTGGACAGCTTGATTTTAGTGAAAACTAACTTATCTATTAAATTAAGCTTTTGAATATGTATCCTAACGCACGAATTTACGGTTTATTTTAGAATAACATCCCTAAGTATATGAGACTTTTTGCTCCATTACGAACAAACGTGATAATAAGAATGGTCGACTGTGTCATTCATTGTTATTTCGATTACTATGGTGACACTCGTAATACTTGTAAATATTCTATAATTTTAAGGAAAAACGGCATTATTTCTAAAAAAAAATATTTTCAGATGAAATATTATTCCTTTATAAGTATAATTACAACTTGTGGAAGAATTTCCGCAATGGGAATTGCTGAAACACACCATGTATACACTCATACGTCTCCAGAGCAACTGAACAGTGACGAATGCACTGGTGATGTGAATATCACCTGAGTGGCGACAAGGTCACGCACGCTTACGACTTCTAGTGTCTTGTTATTTAGATTTCTATGCCCCCCCCCCCCCCATGAAATTATGACGTATAGCTATAGGGCTGTTACTTTTTGATATTTAACCGACTTGAAAAATAAAGGAGAAGGTTATCAATTCGGCCTGTATATTTCTGTTTGCTTTTTTTCACAGTTGATTTTGTGGTAATTTGGAGATTAAAACCCGTTAAAATACAAAAATGGTGTAGCCTAAATATGAATTTACAAGAAGAAACAATCCGAATTAATACAGCTTGTAAAAGTAAATACGTTTTTATCAGTGCTATATTTCGAAATCTAGTTTTGTTATGGACGCCGAAGGCTATTTAATGTACCTAAATTATTTATAATGCTTGATATTTGTATTATACATATATTCAATAATTATTTTAAACCAGAATTTACAATACTTGTATGTAGGTATACCTACTAAATTATTTTTAAAACGATAAATTAAATTAAATTAAAAAACACAAAATATGCAAAAATAAATTATAGTAGAGCCATTTTAATAGGCAACATTTGACAGTTCGACAAAATTCAACAACGTAACCTAGTAACGACGACATAGAATAATATGATATTTCGTTTTGTTAGAACTGCACATTTGCTTAACTTTTTTCAATTACGATAACATATTTATAATAATAATGACCGATACAAGTAATTTTAGGATTTGATTTTACTGATAAACCATTCTAAACATAATAAACAATTTCTGATTTAAAGAACTGACGTTGCTACAATTTTGTGTCAATAAACCTTTTTTCTTTTTAAATACCAGAGACGTTACTCTAAAAATCGAAATCTGACATCTAGAATCGAATGCATTGATTACTTGGGAATAAAAATCATCATAAATTATTGACATGTGTTTCAAGTTCGATTGACAAATGTTTCAAGTCCGTATCGATTAATTCACTTTAATCGATGTTTTTAAGCAGGTTACCACCCTATGAAGATAAAATTGATAGACGTCAAATGTTGCCTATTAAATTGGCTCGACAATAAAATTATTATTATACAAGCATAGAACCTCTACCTTTTTGTTTTAGGAAGAAAAGGAAAATAGTTTGACAGGCTTAGTGCTTGACAAAGTGGACACGCCACGTATCGATAAAAATACAATAATTATAATATCTATCTTTTTCTTCCCTAATATTTACGTAATTATGCACATAAATTTAAACAAGATTTTTTTAAGGTTTCCTTTTTTATATTTTCGTGCTCTTCTAGATTCCGTAAAAAATAGATGCGATCTTTAAACAGACTGGACTCCCAATAGGTACTATTTGTAGCTATCATTTTGATAGAAAATATGTCAACATAATATAAAACTCATACTGCCATATCTATAGAAATTAAAAAATAGTCTCTTTTTAACTTGTAGTCAGATATGGTATTTACAAATATATTTATTGAAAGGGCTACACACTGAAACAATCGATATTTATTTAATGTGAATTGACATCACTTTAAACTTTTTTCCATACTATATTCAAAATCTGTGGATGTGTCACCCGCTACTATTGAACCCCCTCAATACCCTTGTAAACACGCTTGATGGGGGGGGAGCCATTTCGAACATTTTGTATGAAGTTTCCTTACTGTATGTATCGGTATATTGTGATAATAATTTATTAATGTTCTTAGGTCAAATGTCATAAAGGCTTGTTTTCAGAGATTATATTATAAACATTTCCCAGAGATATTACTCGAATATTTTAAATGATTAAATTTTATTTTACGAGACAATTGGCGTTAGAGCTAAATTAGGAATGTGCGTGCGCGCTCGTAAACCAATAGAAATTAGTGTCATGACATCATCTATATAATTGTTTCGCACACATAGACTACAAGTCACAAGTTCACAGCATTCATCATTAGTATGCATTTTTACAATTTTTTTACGTATATATATAATATACGTAGTATTCCCATATATATAGGTTTTCATTTATGACGATCGCCATATGACTTTCAAAACCTTCGTATTCATATTTTCGCCGAAACACTCAAAGCTTGGCTGCTATCTGCAGAAGTCGTCTCGGAAACTTGAAACAGATGACGTTATCAAAATCCGCCGGGATCGATCCACTGAAATACGAGAGCGTCTAAGATTTCATGCAGCTTTCTTTGCGCCAATTAGTGCGTAACACATTTATACGTAGCAAGTGTTGCATGTTATCAACACAGATAATTCATTTACGATCAGCCACATTACCAACATTAAAATTTAAAATATATATGTTCATGAAATTTAAAAAGTGGATGTGAATTCATATTTTCTCGATTGATTGTGTGAGAAATGATGTGTGTTAATGCTGAAATAATGGTTCATAGAATAAACGCAGAACATAAGATTGATTAGGTATATTTTGATTGTTTTACGAGCCACACTTCAACATTACCCTGAATTAAGATTTTAAGGCAAGACTCATAATCAACATCCAAATTAGCCCAACATTATAGATCAAAGTTATTTGCTTAGCTGTTCGATTGGATGACTAAATATTATTGAAGCTGTTACTTATGTTGCATATTTAGTTTAGCTACACAGTTAGCTAAAAATAACAAAATATCTAAATCAAACACAATTAAATATTAAAAAGAAAACAAAGCTGTTTTCCCCTATCAGACTGTTTGACTCTAAGTATGTACATACCACATTAGAAAATTTGTATTCTGTTTGTCTCTAAGTAGGGTCATTGCGCTGGTTTTCGTCCAGTTATGGGAGTTGCCAACTTTGTGATGCGAAATAAATATTTTGGAGCACCCTTCCTTAAACATATAATATTTTTATTTAGTCCTTATATAGTCTTCTTTAAGATAATATTAAGTGAAAATAAATCATTTTGACGTATCTTTTTATTTAAATTATTTTGTGCAAAAGTAGGGTAAATGCTAGTTTTCGTCCAAAAAAACTGGTTTTCGTCCTAGTGTAAGCTAGTTTTCGACCACCGTGTAGAAAAAGGAGGGTAGGTCAACTATTAAGTTAAAAACCAATTACAGGTAAATATATACTTTTATTTAATCAACATAACAATTTCTCACTACCTTACAGGTTTAGTTTTACTAATAATAATCAATATAACTAGTCAACACTGAGATCTATGTAGCACTTGGCAGTCTTTATATGCGTTAGTGATGACTGATTAATCATTCGTAATAAAGAAAGGCATGCGTTACTTGCAATGTAAATGAATAAAGTAATAATTATAGGACTGAGAAATTACATCAAAAAACAGAAATATTCATTCTAATACTTTGTTTATCAAATGAAACGTACTATATTAAACACAGCCATAATAATACGTTTTAGCTACTAAAATAAACTATACTATACCTTACTGAACTATGATGCATTATTGTCTTACTGATGCCTTTATTAAAGATTCTTCAGTGTATGTAGCGTTTTTTTTTCTAGCTTTCTTAGACTCCTTCGAGGCCATCTAAAAACAATAAGATCTTTCTTAGGATACGTTGAGTAAGTAGAATAAAAAAATATTGCATTGGCAAAACAGACCTAGAATAAAAGATGATACTCAAGTGAATGATAACCAAGAAAAATACAGTGTATTATGTCTGACCTACCCCCATTTATGCCACGAATAATTGACTCTACTTCACATAAGGAGAATGATACATGACTGAATGAATGACAATATTAGGTACCTACAACACTCTGGCCATCACCAATTATTTATAAGGAAGATACTGAATAGAAAACTTTTCAATACGTAAAAAAGACGAAAAGTACTGCAAAAGAATAGTCATTTTTAATTTTTGTCCACTCCAATACTCATTCATGGACGAAAACTAAAACGTTTAAAGCTAAATTTAGTTTTCGTCCACTTCTTTAAATATTTTTTTATTTTGGCAGCACTGACAAAGCAGTGGACGGAAACCAAAAAATCTAAACTAATAGCAATAAAGATCACTTCGGGAGAAACTATTCAGTATTTTAAAGGTCCGATACAGTAAAAAGAACCTAACAAATATTCACGTAGCTGTTTGAGTTTTCGTCCACTTGGACGAAAACCAAATATTTTGAGAATTTGGTAACCTAGTATCCGTCCACTTAATTTTTCGAAGAGTATTATAAAAAAAGTACGATAAACACTTCTAATTGCGTTTAATACGCTTATAACTAAACATACGTACCAAAAACATTACGTTAACTAGCTAAAACAGTGATTTAACTTACCATGAACTTTTCTCGCCGGCAAATTTTTCTCTCGCGCGATGACATCTGCAAGGCACGGATGGGAAGCGGCCACTTTTACGTTAATTTTTTGAACTCTCTTCTTGTCAAATCAAATTTTGATGTTGATAGTACTGTTGCTTACACATTAAGGACCGTAAAAAGTGCAAACTTGCGCGGGAAGGTAGGTTTGTATTCAAGTTTTACGCACGTGATTGTAGCAGGTCAGTCAAATGGACGAAAACCGAAACTGGACGGCAAACCAGCGCAATTACCCTATAATTATTAAACAATTCATATCATTATTTATAGGTATGGTACTTGCATAATATAGTGTGGTAAAGTTACTATCAGCATTGCACCTGTGTGAAGCAGAGACGGGTCGCTAGCTAATACGTACTTGAAAATATTAGTAAGGATTTCAAATGGTGCCTTAATAATTTGATGTTTGTTTTCACTCAAAGCTTGTGATTAGAGTCCATAAAAGGATTTTAAACAATAATAAATATTGTATGTTTTAAATTTACATATTTAATCAGATTTTGTTTCATGATACCTTTTCATTAAAATGTAAGTACGATAGTATAATTTTATTTTTAATATAATATCAATGTCACCTATACAAAAGCAATTCATTGTCATATAATTTATAATTATAATATATTACTACTTTTTGTATGTGTTAATTAACCCATTGACCACCGTAAGGCCCGATCGGGGCGCGACACAATAGATTTTCTATTGTGTCTGTGATTCCGAGGACTGATGGATTAATTGATAAATTTAAAAACATTTTAATTAAAAAGTAAGAAACATTTATTCAAATTTTAAATATTGAGCTCAAACATAATATGAACATTGTACTTACAGTATACATTAATATTTTTATCTTTAAAATAGAAAACTTCAAGATGTTGATATATTTGCTATAAATAGCAACAAATAAATAATTCATAAAAATCTAGTACATTTAGGTCCAAGTAGGATCCTTCCTATAGTATCACTGAGGATCAAAATTTAATAATGAGTAAAGTAAAGTTTTTTAATTTTTATTACTTAAATATATTTTTTTAACCACATACCTTTATACCTACTTGTTATTTGTTTGTTTACTTTACTATAGACATAGACAACTTAGGTATATTGTATCAATATCTTAATTATTTACCTAAATAAGAATAAGTAATAAGTAATTGATTAAGTAAGCTCCTACAAACTCATCTAAATATATTTTTCGGTGAAAGTATGCGGTGTTATCTCATACCTAATGGATAATCCGTAATATTTACGAGAAGTTTGCTTTTAAACTTTATCACGTCTGTGTACATAGCAAAAGATAAGATAACATCCGGCTAGAATCACCTAAAAATCTGTAAAAAAGAAGTAGACATCACTTCGCGTTACCTAATTGCATCACAACTTGATTACTTGAATCTTACGATAACTTCAAGGTCTACTTCAAGTAATGTTTATAACCACCGAGGCCACCCAATTCAGGCTATTACGCCCTCGTATTTTACTCACCGACGCTACTATTCAACTCCATAATCACCAGCGATCTCTTCTTATAATTCCGATCAACTTTCAGTTATAATCCAAACTTTCTGAGACATGACAAACACACACCGCCACTCCCAAGTTAAAAACTTTGTTAAAACTTTTTCTGTCACACTTCACTCGATGAAAACTTTTTCATGCGAGAGCTAGACACTTTCACTAGTTTTAAAAACACTTTTCTGAACTTTTGTTCGATTAAATACACGAAAAACAGAAAAATGCGGATGGACGAGCCGCAGACAGCAGCGAAACGAAACTACAAACAACTCGAAAAGTCGAAACAAGATTTTAGATGACACACGATTCACGAAACCCGCGGCCCGCAGCCGTCACCGTCAGTGGCGCTACAGGCGCAATTTATCCACAGATAACATTACAAACGTCATCTATTCAAGTGGAAGCTCGAAACGACCCGCGGCGCGGCGTTCAAACGTTTTACTTGGTTAAAAATATTGATTTTACTAAGTATTGTCTTCTTCCGTCCTTAGCGTTAATGATAAAAAAAACAAAGTTAATTGGGTACTATAAAATGTGTTACCTAACTTTAAAGATTCCTTCAGACATAGGAAGGTAGAACATCTATATTTCAAAATCATTACGAAGACACAGATACTACCTAGCATTAAGTTAATTTACATTAATTCAATTTATTTAAATTACAGTAAGCTTGTTGTTGAACAAGTCATCGTTGTTTGAAATTTATTTTATCAAAAGGTCTTATATAGGTACTCACTTTTGCTGTAATTAAGGTGTTTCTCATATGGCCCACTTCTGTATGGAGGAACTTCTCCAATTTCTACAATCCAAGTTAGTTTCCGTTGACCAAGTGGTGAAGGGAGTGCCATCTTGCGGTAGTATCGCGTACTACCATTGTTTGCGACCTTTAACTTTCACTACACACTGAGTATCTTCTGTACACACTAGATGGCACAATACACGAACAGGGCTTCCCGCTGGGACATTATAATATTTTGATATTTTAAAACACAACTACCTATAATAAAAATGATGTTAAAACGATAATCCCAAATGTATCCAATTATTATATTCTAATTTCTAAACTGGGCCTGGAGAGTAATTAAATAAATAAATTAATGTTGTTTAGCTCAAACTAGTATAGTAGTTAACTACCTACCTACCTATCTTATAAAAACATTTTCATGATGAATAAAAGCCATAATATATAATTTATTGTATATTATGGCTTTTATTCGCAATAAAAGGTAGCCTATGAAGTCCTTTCTCGGGTATCAAAATATCTCCATACCAAATTTCATGCAAATTGGTTCAGTAGTTTAGGCGTGATTGAGTAACAGACAGACAGACAGAGTTACTTTCGCATTTATAATATTAGTATGGATTATAGTTTAATATACTACCTATATTTTACCGATGAGAATGTATTAGAAGTCAGAAGTCGCAGTCAAATTATCAGGGCACATTCCTGTTGTTCAAATCCCTAGTCCAAACGCCTCACAGAAACCTTCACTTTCACCGATCGTGGTTTTATTTGTGCTATTTTTTAGATACGTATCTGGTTATTTTAAGTCGCGCGGTTGGCCTTGAATGGGCTGAGCTCGAATATTCGCCCTCACTTGCCTATAACGATGCATGATGCACCTTGCACGCCTAACTACTAACATTTCAATAATTGTATGTAATCCGTTGTCATAATAGGTAATCAATATGAGCAGCACTATTCGCATTCATAGAACAATATTACTAACTGGTTAACTTACTATATAATACGCAATTTATGGAATATTTATAATCTTGGCTTAAAATGTTGTAAAGGAAAATTATTCGTCTACTGAATTTTCCTTTACAACATTATATCTGAATTCGACTACGTACTACCTAATATACTTATATGGAAAAGTTGCAATATTTTATTATCAATACGAATCTATTCTTCAATGCATATTAGTTGTATACGTAGTATATTATTATTAGTCTGTGATATTAGGTATTAATTATAATTATTATTATGCATATTATGCAAATTGACTATTGTGCATTATTAATTTACCTCAATTTATAATTATTAATAAAGTAGTTATAACTTCTGCTAAATAATATATCAGCTATATTTATAAAGCCGTTATTAAGTTGTCTATAGTTATCGTGGATATTGGATAATATTGAATTATCTTATCACGGCACCCGAGTATCGACTGAAATATGTTAAATTTACCATCACATTATATTATTATGTATTACAATGTGACCTTCAGTAGGTATTAATAAATGACATTTGGGTAATGTACCTATTTATTTATTTATTTATTTATTTATTTATTTATGATGCACCAACAGTAACTCAATTTGTAACATTATATAAATAATCGTACATAAAGTCTTAATCTAAATTGGCTACTAATTATAGGTACATACAGCATTACTTGAGAATTGGATTGAATTTAATATTTAATCTAAATAATTATACACAGAAAAAAAAATGTAAGATGTAGAGCAATGTGAAAACAATATTGTCAAAAATAATTGTAGGAATTCAATAACATTTTTACAGTCATTCAATAACAGTGTCCGTAGAGATAATTTTGATAATTTTTTTCTTGAAAGACCAAAATGAGTCGTGAAAGATGTCAACATCATTATTTATATTAATCTTATTTGAAAGCACGCATTAGTCTGTTCATGGGGCTATACTTCTTTAAGTTTGTACGAGACGAAGAGGCAGAAAAAGTATTAACTATCGCATAACGTGGGATTGAACGGGGAACAGTTAAATTAATATAAGTTAAAAGATTGGTGTTTAGATTTCCATTTACGATTTTATGCAAAGTATAAAGATCCAAAAGGTGACGACGATTTTCCAAAGAGATAAGTTTGAAATGCTCTAACCTATCATTGTATGGGGCCCTATAGTTGATGTGGGCATCCTTAAAAGCTAAAAATTTGGTGAATGCCTTTTTTTCTATTCGTGCAATGTGTCGTTGATAGTGAGGGTTCCATATTGCACTAGCATATTCTACCACACTGCGGACGAGAGAATTGAATAAAATAACCAAAGGCGCAGTTCTGTGAAAATCTTTAGTATTCCTTTTGATAAAACCCAACATACGCCATGCTTTTGAAATAATATCCTCAAAGTGATGCGAGAAAGTAAGTTTAGAGTCAAAGTATACCTACACCCAAATCGCGAGCAACAGATACTTCCTTGATAGGTTCCATGTTAATGTTATAATCTGAATTAAATTTTTTAATTTTTCTAGAGAATTTAATATGTAAACACTTGTCAACATTAATTTCCATCCTATTATCAATACACCATTTATGAACAGCATTTATGTCTTGTTGAAGTAAAAATGCATCTGATAAACTATTTACCGTCCTATACAATTTTAAATCATCTGCAAAAATTGCACATTGGCTATATTTTACACAGTCTGAAATATCATTTATAAAAATCAAGAAGAGGTTATATTACCTATGATAATATTTGCCCGTGTTGGAGAGAAAAGAAGAAAGTAAGTAAGTAGGTGTTTTCAGCTCGGAGCAATTTTAATTGCTCCGAGGTTTTCAGGGTGAAATCGTAATACAAAAATTCATAAAATCTTTTAATTTATTTTCTAAACAATATAGTACCTACATATTGTATTGTATTCAGAACATCGTTAGTACGATTTTGGAAAATCCTCATTAAAACTGTAATAATATAGGTACTTACATGTATATTGAGCATTTAAAATAACAGGTAGATATTAATTTGGGCTTCTCTTAAAACTTTACAAGTTTAACTGACTACACAAACAAAAATATAATTACTAGAACTAGATTTATGATATACCGTGTATAGATACAATCGAGATGTTGTAAATTGTAATGCCGTACGTCTAAGTATAAATGACATTTCGGTTTTATTTAGAACAACATCTCTGGACAAACAGTGCATGCTGCACTATTATAATAGAAAACGTTTTGAAGGATAAGTCAATAGTGACTTAAAATAAAATTAAGCTTAAAATAGTTTTATAAGAAACCGGTTAACCAGTTATTGTATTGGGCCAATTGCATATCAATGCCCGAATGATCTTATGTTTGTTTTATTTCTTAAAATTCAGTTCAGAGCTCGGATGGTATTTTCATATGAACCATATGGTGTTTTGATTTATTGCTTTGAAATGCATGGTTCATTTTTTGTATTTTTTTAAGACTTAGTAGGCATTGCAAATGAAACTTTAAATATGTGTCACAACTGTAGTTAATATTTTTAAAACTAACTTAATATTTTAAATATTAAATTTGAATTTGAACTATGACTCTACGGTTTTCATAAAGCTTTCGAAAATTGTAGACTATAAACAAGAATCGCTTATGATATATTTTATGCAACATACGGCGACTGCAAATGAAAATTTACATGCCTTGTACTTATACAGTATAGGACTAAAGATAGAGGTCCAGTCCAGCGGGTCTTGTGTGACTTTTTCTTATTTTCCTTTTATCATGCCGGAGCCTATACCTGCGCACACGCTGCCTGCTGAGAGAAATTGCTCTGGACTTTAATTGTACCTAGATCAAATATTTATTTCATACTACGTATTAAACAACTGTTTTTGTACGTACAAGTATGAAAATTTGAATCAGTCTTGTTAATTGCTGTTTATTACAAAGTGCATACGTCTTATGATTATGGGCCAGCTTAAATCATGTCCATTACAAATGTGAGTAATGTTAAATCGGACCCAAGATCTTAACATCGGAGAGAGTTGTGTGGATTCTTGTGTGAATCATAGAATCGTCTGAGCTTAAATAAGCTCCGTAAATGCTTAATGTGACCTTTTGTTTGCCTCTTAAGGAATGATAGGAATTCATTAAAGTGCTTCTAAATAATGCGGGCCGTATCAATCTTCGATTAGTTATTTAAATTTAAAAATGTGGGTATAATATTATACATTTAAGAGATGGAATAGTTACTAGTTGTAATAGTATGTACGCATAATATGTGAATGTGATTGACCGTCTTTGTAGAGTTGATATTATTCATCGTGGAATATGGAAATCCCAATATTATGTTTTTATTACTTGTATAAGACAGGATTTATAGGTAGATATATACGGGATTTATATAATTTTCAATTTGAACATTGAAAAAACTCGGCACCTAAAATGTGCACACGTTACACGTTAAACATAGAAAATGCAATTCAGCTCCAAAAATAAAAAATGAACATTTGAAATAATGGATGTTTAGAATTTATACTTTAGAACAGCGTTGAATCGCTCGAGCAATGTACAAGCATAATCCGCTTGTACGTTATAACTTATACATAAAGCAATTGAGTCCACAGCATTGGAACACTCCAGTTAATTTCACACCACATTAAAATGTGGTAACTGCTCACTAAACGCTTTGTACCAGACCCATTTAAGAGGAAATGTAGTCGAAATGAATCTGGAGGAATTAAGCAGGATATCATCACCCTTACGCTGTTATATATACCTAACTTAGTTTTTAGTAATATTGTCAACTTAATTTATTGATAATTCTAAAATTAAATGAGTTACCAAAAAGGTGTTAATGTATCCGTAATTTAATTAACTTTTTTTTATTTGAATTTGTTTTTTCAATGTAAATTAATACTTGGATACGATTTTAAGTAGCTTTAAAGCTAGGTCAGTAACCGTATTACAGTCTAATACAAGCTCACTCGGTAGTAATCCATAAGCCTGAGCCTAATAAACATAATAATATTATGTAATATATTTTCAACAAAATAAGAAGCGTGTATTTTTTGTGCAGGCCGAAATAAAGTTCTCTTAGAATGTAGAGACTGCTCGCTGCATCACCAAATCGATTTTGTCAATAGTTACCTACCACCGTTTTGTTTTTTAAATTATGTAAAACTAGTGTTATGTATGATATATGTATCCCTCGTTATCTTGATAGTGATGTGATAGTGAACTGGCGGTAGCGCTGCCGCTCTACATATTTCTTTTTTGCCCGCTTCTGTTTGTCACCAAATAGAGCCCTCAAAAGCAAAAATTAGATAGCTGTATTGTTGAATTGTGACAGTTTATTGTCATTGAAGTGTGAATTGTTTGTGACTACGCAAATGTAGGAAGCGCCCACGTGGTGGGGATAAAAAATTTAAACGGAATGGTCAGGAGGCTATAAATTTGCATATTTTTGCATGTATTATGTTAAAACTTTAAAGCATAATATGATGTTTATTATGCTATGTATATTTTATTGTATGAATATTTTTGACGAGAATGATTTTCAAACGAACTTTTTATTTTTTATTTTATTGATTGATAAAAAATTTATAACTACTTACTTACTGAAGCATATTATACCTCTCTATTCCTTCATTTCTATTATAATTTTATACATGAGATACGGTCTATGTATTGCAAATATAATAATTAATTAGGCATGTAAATACTCCACATATCGTTATTCCTTCTTAATTATAATAAAGTACCAAGAGCATTAATATTCAATTAACCGTGGTTTTACAAATAATATAAATGAATATTGTGACAAATAGATCGATAATTGTGTATTATCTAATCGCGTCCGCTTCGAGCCCAGTATGTAGAACAAAAACCACAAATAAATATATTTTATCACTGACACAGTGCACTCTATCATACAAAATCCCGACACTTGCATAATTTGTCGAACTATTCCGATAAACAAGCGTGCGATACGTGCGCGCCCTCTGTCAACCGGCCAACCACTGCGCTGTCAAAAAAGGCGGGAAACACTCCGCTCGAATAAAACAAGACAAGTACCTAATAATATAGTAGTAGCGCTAATTACAAGACAAATGCATATCTAATACAAAAGTATATTGATAAGTGCTTATAATATAAAATATTTATGATCTAGAAGGATAAGTTTTGTTTTTAATTTGGCACAAACTTTATAAATTAACTAGCGGCCCGCCCTGGCTTCGCCCGTGGTACATGTAGAAGTTTTACAATATAGATGTAATGTACTATGTATAAAGTTAATATTATACATATTATACTTACTAACTGATACTGATATAGCTCTTGCAGGGCAAGAAGTATGGGTTTAGCTTGATTCAGAAATAAAATGTTATTAAGAACTTGACAACCAGCCATGTGACTGTTTTTGACCTGACGTTAAAATACAAAAAATAAACCGTTATCAGTGATCTGTGATCGACATTTTGACAGGTCGATGCACTTGAATACGCACTGCATTATTTATCGCTTGCATCCACTCGTCCACTCACTTTAGTTCAGGGTATTTTTAATTATTATGTATATGCAATTAGTAATGAATAGATGTAACGTTTCTTAAAGTATTTCCATGAAATAACACTGTAGTTAGTATTTGAGGAAATTACCTCTCGCAAAATCACGCTCTATGCAAATCAAGTTTCAGTTTCAGTCTGGAGTCTCCTGCGTAAACTTTTGAAATTATTAAAAAAATGCTTTTTATATAATACTAGCGGTCCGCCCCGGCTTCGCCCGTGGTACATATTTCGCAATAAAAGGTAGCCTATGTGCTTTCTCAGGGTCTAAAGATTGTCTGTGCCAAATTTCATCAAAATCGGTCCAGTAGTTTATGCGTGAAAACCATACATACATACAAACCTTTCCTCTTTATAATATTAGTATAGACTATAGGTGACAGGAGGAAACCGAGGGCTGCAATTTGTTTTAAAAACATAATATATTAATTTAAATAGTTTTTTACTGAAAATACTCACATCATTGAAATCGTTTAAAACTAATTAAACCTGAATTGTTTCAGTGAAGCAACCGTTTCTTAATAATAAAAAGAGTTTTTTAAGTAGGAGCGTATTTTTGTAGTTACTTTTACACACAAAATATTTTGCATCAATTGAATTTCGGCGAGTAAGGGTCTTTCTGCGGCAGGTGTCGGCTACAGCCTTCAGGTAGCAGGTTGTTATTTGGTAAACGTGGGAAACGTGGGTTGTTATTCGGTAATAATGACAGATGTAGGTATCAGTTTATTTATGTATCTAGCCTGTATCTCGGTTCAATGTAATTAGAAAGTTTTCAATTATTAGAAACATTAAGGAACTTAGGAAGTACCTGAATTAAATTCTTATGTTTTTAATCAGAACTTATAATATGTATTATTTATTTTTCTTAAAAAGCTGGGATTTTAAAGTATAATATAACTTTAATTTAGAGCTTTGCGAAAGCTCCTTGCTACAAATGCGAAGGTACTAAACACAGGACCGAAAATGTTTTTATCCCACAGATAATATAATATTATGTACCTACTATACTAGTTCATACTAAAGAGAGTCAACCTAAAATAAAAATAATAACGAACAAAACTTTAATCGCAAAAACAGCAGCTACTTAATGCAGGTTACGGGGATACGGTCTATTATACGAAAAAAATCAGTTCAAAAATGAAATTGGGATCTCAAAAGTAATTAATCATAGTCATAGAGCAACGATAAAAAATAATATGGTTCGTTTGTTACAGATGTTATCCGGGGGTCAGTGACCCCGGCGGACGGTAATTGATGACAATCGGTTCTATGGCATCGCGTATTTGTAGATACTTACTTAACAATTAAAACTATACTATTCAAAGATATTATTTTTACATACTATCAACATACCTTTTAGTTTAGATAATTTTGCTAGCTATGCAGCCTGTAATGAGACTCACTAGTGCAAGTATGAAACACTAGTGCACTCATGTGGCACTAGTATTTATTCCAGACAACTCCCAGATGAGGATACCAAACTAGAGCCCTCCTTCACCTGGGGATATCTCCGTACACGTGCATTCAAGCAGAAAGTATTTCACCGGTCACACACTCACACTACACAAAGTATTTCACCGGTCACACACTCACACTACACAAAGTATTTCACCGGTCACACACTCACACTACACAAAGTATTTCACCGGTCACACACTCACACTACACAAAGACGTAGGTAGGTACCTAGTTTATCGGCAAAAAAAAACTTAATGGCTACATTGTTGCTTAATCATTATTTTCTAGTTACATTGTTTTATAAATTACTAGTTAAACTTTTATCAGCTATACCTATTATACTACTCTTTATCGAAATATCCCATTTTATAAGAGTACGTCCGCGTCGGTTATGGAAAAAAAAAACAGAACCAAGAAGGGTCCTCCCCTACCTTATATCACGGAATAATCGCTTGAGCTATGGGTATGTGAATTATTGATCATACATAATACATAATATTAGGAAGAACAGATCAAGAATATCTCTATCTACCTACCTAACTCTACAAGGTAATTAGTAGGATCTATGCATTTATTTTTATTCCAAAGAAACAACAAACATTATTAACGAAATAAAGCCTCAGGTTCTCAATGGTAATATTTTATGGGTCTTGTTTATTGTGAGCAAGTGTCCTAAATACTCGGTTGTACAACATTGTGATAAGTTGTGAAAGCATCGCATTAGGGACGACCTAATGTGCGCACTCGAGACAATTTATATCAATCTAAGAGGCCATAGGCTGCCGGCCCGATACTTCTAATAACTAATAAAGTAACTAATAAAAAGTATGTTGTTATTAGAAATAGAGAAACTGGTGTGGTAAGTGATAACCAAAACAACTAAAATCGAAGTAGACGACCTCCACTAATCGAACGAATCGACGAAATCTACAGAAAAGTATTATTAAACGATATTATGATAATATTTTTATAAGTTTCAGGAAGCATCGACGTGACTACAATTAGTTTTAATATACCTAACGATTACCTACGTTAGTGTAACGCAAAAGAAAACATTTCTTGTAATTATATTAAAATAGGTATTACAGTAGGTACTAGGTAGACATACTTTTAAAAATCTAATTTATTATCTTTTCAAACATAGGTAATATAATAAACCTATGTTGAACCTATGACGTGAAGTTGTGAACATACTGGGTAATTTTATCTTTTTTGGCATTATTTTTATATTCCATTCAAAGACCTAACTATAGTAAATGTTACCATACTGAATTGGCCTATTTTTCAGCTTAGCACACAAAAAAATAAAGCATCTACCGCAATTATCAGTCACGTCACCATGAGTAAAAATCTCATCGTAACTAGGTACTCGGCGAAAAATTAAAAAAAAATGTCATAACTCCGATAATACGAAAAATCGCATAACATCTGCGCATGCCTCTACCTCCCAGCATCAGTATATCACTACTTTTTGGGACACCATGTTTTGGAACACCATATTTAGAGGTTTGGGACACTAAGATTAGAGCCATCTATGGTACGTGTAAGGTATGGTAACTTATATTTAGCTGCTGCTGTAACTTATATTAACTGCTTACAAAAAATATTAATAGATGGCTCTGTATCAAATCTATAAACAATAAAAGGTACTCAAAAAATTGCATTTTTCATATAGGTAGACATTGTATCTGAGCTAAAAAAACATTTCAGACACATTTTTTTACTGTTTTATTATTATAATATTTATAGACAATTTTAAATACAATTAGTGTGATACCCATTTGTAACAATGTCTTCCAATTTAACGATTTTTGTGGGACTCACATCCGCCAATACCACAGAGTAACATATTATTATGTATATAATATATAGTTACTACGTAAATAATACGTTAAGTCACAGAATAATAACTAGTAGCTAGTTAAGCGAAGTTTTGAAGATAATATTATGTAGAATCATGCGTAAAAATTCCGTGTTCTATGATAACTCTACTTTTTCTTGCAATATACATATAAGTAATTTACCTACTAGATATCTTTTTGATCATGCTAAAGAATTTTTTGCATTGATACAAAAAATTGTAAGTACAAAAATGTCTCTCATTTTTGTGATATTTTAATGGAATAAAAGATTTATTTGCGTTAAGAAGATGAAGAACATCTGATATGTTAGGTATATTATTTACTATATGTATGACTGCAACAGCTCTTGTATGCTATAATTAAACTTGGTCTGGTTTTAGGTTTACGCCATC
Source organism: Colias eurytheme (assembly GCF_061535395.1). Classification (NCBI taxonomy): domain Eukaryota; kingdom Metazoa; phylum Arthropoda; class Insecta; order Lepidoptera; family Pieridae; genus Colias; species Colias eurytheme. The sequence continues at coordinate 62,876 of NC_142999.1, read as the reverse complement.
AGCGTTGCTCGCAAGACCTAGTTTTAATTCATACGTATCTCAATATGAAGTGATTGATCACTGCTATGCACAGTTCGCATCCATTGAAAACTGAAGGCTGATTTGACCTGACGAGAATATAGGTGTGAGCGACATCTCCGGCCGGCACTGCGCTTCGTTTCAGAGCCTACACCACGAACAGGACCGCATTTGTGTTATTTTTTGAGAAATTATCCACAATAATGGTTAATGGAACGGACAGTTAGTTTAGTCTGACTATAAGCATAAAGTTGTGATTCAACATTGACTTAACTACCTACGCCAAAACTGAAACAGCTTCGTGTTTAATGTTGTAAGAGCGGAATGTCGGCCTACTACCTATCCGAAAAAAGGAGCAACTTTTTAAGAATGTTGTGGTGAGATAATTGAAAATATAAAGTTTTACATACAAAACACAATGAAGACCCTTTGCTATATTTATATGACGTCATACTATGGATAATATCGGTTTAAATCCCTCCCTGGCGATGAAACAAACCCTTCAGGGCAGGACTGGTGCCTGGCGCGGCAGTGGCCTGCGACCTTCGAACCTCGAGGTGCTTCGCTTATTTGTCCCATATCCTCTCCTTTCCTGAGTTCGGTGCTTACTCCTTGGTGTTTCTTGTGGCATTCTTTTCAGTGTTTAGTTAAAATTAAAGTTGTAAAAGTATGTTCGTGTGTACTAATGAAATGTTTGGGAAAATAAAGTGGTTATAAATAGTTAAAAAATGACCGGAAGATCCGACGCATCGACTTCTACGGATGACGTGTTGAAGGTGTCAATTCTTTATTGTTAAGAAAGAAATACCTAAGCAGCATTTATAGTTTACGATTGAATGTTTGTAAACCACACAATTAGAAATAACTGTACGCTCTATCAATGCAGCTAGGTAAAGTTTGTGAGGATGGTTGTGTGTTACTCTTTCACACAAATACTACTGAATCGATTACAATGAAATTTGGTAGCTGAAGACCAAGAATAAGACATAGGCTTATTTTTTATCCCGGAAATCCCACAGGATCAGTAACCATGCGGGTTTTTCTTTGAAAGCGCTGCGAAGCCGCGGGCACTAGTACTTACAATGTTATTGTAGGAATAATATGAAATTTGTGTATTAATTGTTTACTTATTAGCTATATTATTGTTCCAGGGTCGCCCCCTCTGCCTGTTCTACTTCACCCACCCGTTCGGCGTGCTGTCCCCCGAGCCGCCCACCATCACCACCGCCCCCCCACACATCGCGCGCACCTATATCAACATGGAACCGGCTCCCTTCTGGCCTTCATCAGATGACTATGAAAGTTCCTCTTCTCAGACCTTCACCGCAACTGTCCCAAAAAACATCAATCTTCGAAGCTATATAGATCTCCGAAGGGAATCTATGTCTTCTCTCTTTTCCAACGACATCTGGCTGAGTTCCAGCGACAGCACGCGGTTCGAGAGGCGCATCCCGTACAATAAGCTGCCCCCCTTGCAATTCCCCACCAGAGATGCGGCGGTGGAACAGTACAGTCCGGAGGTGTGGCCGAGGAAGTGCTACAACCCCGAGCGGTTCTCGCTACCCCCCATAGAGCTGCCGGCGGACGCCGGGGCGCCGGACACGCCGCCCAAGAAGTGCCGACGCGAGCTGGGCGTGAAGAAAAGGCGAAGATTAAACAGTGTTCGTAAAATGATGACAGGCCTCATGAGGAGAAATGTTAAAGGTACCTATTATTATTCTATTTTAATTCCGTTTAAATTATAACAAACTAAATTATTAAAGATTTAAAAGAAAATAACAAAGCCAAATATTATTATGTCTTCATTAATTTTATAATTAGTGTGAAAATAATATACTTAATAAAGTAATTGTGTTACGGTCACAGTACATGCTCCTGAATGAAACTGAAATCCAACTCAGACGTGACTGAAGCTACCTGGCTCTAGTTTGCTCAACTGCTCTCTGCTGACAACGAGTTTTCTATTATTCACGTTCTCGAAAGAATATTATGATTTTATGCAAGCATAAATTGAAATGAAGGCGTAAAGTTGATTTTAAATATTATACAATGTTACACTACTGCGTTCAGAGCAGTAAGTTATTTAATTCTAATTTGATATAAAGCATCTTCTTACGACTTTTCCGAAATTCCCCAACAACAATTTGGGGTTTTCGTATAACATCTATAACTAACTTACCTTTTCGTCTGCGTATTCAAAAGAAAACCTGCATAGTTCCCGTTCCGTTAAAAACTATTCTACGTGCCAAATTTTATTAAAATCGTTTCAGCAGTTTTTGTGTGAAGCAGTAAGAAACAAACAAACATACAAACTTTCGCATTTATAATATTAGTAGGATGAGAAGGTATTTAAATCAATTTTGCAACTAGTAGCAGTTTGGGTAGAATAAAACAGTAAAAGCGTATAAATTATTTAATATCTTATGCTCTTATATTTACGGTAACGTCATTCTAAAATTCGCAACGACAAGCAAGAAATAAAACGACACCAATATAAAAACGGCTATACCCAAAAGAAATAGACAGGCGAACAAAATATTGTCATCCAGCACTGCACACACGCACACCGCGGCCGCGACTATCACCAAAATCACCCAGAAGAACACCATGAACCAAATGTACACTTCACAAAGAGAGTCACTTTCGTAAACTCCAGCAAAGATAAGGAGAACGTGCACGGCTACCAGCAGTACTCCTGAAATGCCGCTGAAATACCGCATTATCTTATTGAGCGACCGGGGCAAACCTTGCTCTTCGGCTCGCGCCATGCCGTGGCTCGTAAAGGCGTAGAAAAACATTGAAGATAAAAGCAGACCCAATATCCCAACGGTGATCGCTCCGTGCCTTAACGGGACGCAGCAGCAGCAATCCTGCACCTGCGGGCAGTCGTCTAAAATATATCCCATATTTACACTTTTGATCTTTCAATTCTGATAGTTGTCCACCGTGTGTACGCCCGAAAATGACGTTATGTCATAATGTATATTATGTAAAAATAAGGCATGGACTATTATATAGAAATTTAGTACGTTATTTATGTGGTTATTAATATTTTATACGGTTTTCTCTTTTTGTAACCTACATGCAAGTTGCAATAATGATATAGAATTGTATTAACTATGTTTATTGTATCAATTTTCTCTCAAGTAATACTGTGGATGAAAATAAAATGATAATTATATAAATTCTCTTTAATCAAGTCGCTCAACAAAAATTTTATACTTACATTAAGTAAATTGTTGGTGTTACATACATACATTTTTAGAAGAAACTTAATAGAATTTTTATAACGTGTTCAATGTTCATATGGTAACGCTATGGAAAGATGTTCCAAATATTTACTAACTACACAGTCAATTTGTTCACATTAAGTCTGAATTGCCATCACTGTCACTACTGCTGCCGCTCTCCAGCGCGTCCCCCTCCGGCACCATCTCCATCTTGACCTCCCGCGCCGGCTCCTCCACGAACGCAATGTCCGGGCTCGTGTATGCAATGGACGAACTCCTGATCTGCTGGATCACCTTCAATATCTCCACCTTCGCGGTAAGTTTCTCATCGTCAGTCATTTTTTTGAACGACGGTATGAGAGACATCAGGAAGTGTTTATCTTCATCTATGTCCTTTTTGGAAGTCGACGGTGCAGGTGTCGCGTCGTGGAGCTTGCGCTTGAGTTTTTTAGGTGTCTTCTTCTCTTTATGCGTGTCGAGGAATTCACTGAGCTTGGGTTCCACCTCCCCCTGCACCTCGCTGGGATGGGATGGCTGGATATGCGGCAGGAGGAACAGCATCTGCTTGAAGTACACGTAGCGTCTCTTCTTGATGGGGTATCCCTCGCGTATCTTCTTCTCGATTTCTACCTGCCGCCTGAAGGTGTCGCGGAGGTTGCGCCATTTCTTGGCCAGATCTGAAACTATAGACGGAACGTTATACGCTTAAACTCTGACTAAGATAATATTACTTGTATAATTACATCCAAATCTATCTTATTGCCCACAATGCAAAATATTGGACTCGTATTTATTAACATTCTTCAATATTAAATTACATCTTGGAGTAGATATAGTTTTAATTATAGACATTGGCTAAATAGAAAAGTATCATAGATATTGCAATAATAATGTAAAAATATACCAAGATATTATAAATCTGTATCATTGATTTATGACTAGAAAACAAACATTCTCCGGACGATCACCACAGGATGGAAAGCTTTCAAAAGAACTTAGGTATGTAACAAGGTCTTTTAATAAAAATTCAAATTCAAGGTTTCAATCGTCAAAGATTATAATCTTAAGAACATTTATGTTACATTGCTTTGCATTATATAAAACTAGCCTTCCGCCCGCGGCTTCGCCCGCGTTTTCTAAGAAAAACCCGCATAGTTCCCGTTCCCGTGGGATTTCCGGGATAAAACCTATCCTATGTGTTAATCCAAGTTACCCTCTATATGTGTGCTTAATTTCATTGTAATCGGTTCAGTAGTTTTTGCGTGAAAGAGTAACAAAACACACACACACACACACACTCACATCCTGATAAACTTTCGCATTCATAATATTAAGTAGGATAATAAATCAATAGGATATAGCCGCGGGCAATGCACATTAAAATAAAATAAAAGCTTGGGAGGAGGAAATTCATAATAATAATATTCATATTATTCACATCAAGAACAAAGCACGTAAAATTTTTCTTCTTTTTTTTTATTGTCGATACTCGATAGGGAAGCGCTTGACCACAATCTCGCGGCTCGCCTGAGTACTGACTACTGGTACGCGCTTCACTAAAAGGTACCTTTTCACACTACACTTGAAATTTTATTTAAAAATTATAATTTCACGCTGACTTTTGTTTGTTAAATTATAACGTTGTGTTGTTACTTGTTGCCTACTCCATAACATATTATCTGGCTTCCAACTTCAGCTTTTTAATAGGCTCCATAAACGGACCTATTGAAAATGAAAATGAAAATGAAAATGAAAATTGCTCACAAATTTTTTGGTAAGCATTGTTGGAAATAACTAGGTTTATAAATTGTAGGTACCTAGTTTGTGAGGAAAATAATAACAGTTTAAATACCTATTATTTATTTATTCCTATATTTGTATATGTTTCCGCGCGATTGACAGGGTTTTATCTTATCTTTAGAGCTCACGGTTAAAGTTAGCAACTCGTCGTGTTAATTAAATGTGTGGTGTTTGTTTGCGTGTATAAAATATATATTCCCTAGGCACCTAAAGTATAGTTTTCAGTGAACTTTTTTTTAATTCAAAGTTAAGACTTCAGTTACTCTTACCCTTTATTTCCTTTTCACTATCGCCAAGTTGCTCCCACTCCGGTATCAAGTTTTTCGCGACTTCATACCAAACTTTAGTTTTAAAATGGAAATTCAATCTCTCCGGATTATCTTTTTGGTATAGAACTGGCCATTTCTGCACTTCCTTGATCACATTCAACGGTTGAATGTCCTCTAATATTTTCTTACACTTCGGCATCGACATCGTAAGTCATCGCGTTCATTCAAATATCGCGCGCCAACAACGCTAACACATCCTGCGCTAACCGTGGCGCGGCTATCGCTCGGGGACGAACTTAAATCACTTTGATATACCTTTAGCACAACTATTCAAGTTAATAGACGATTATAACTGTTAGAAGTAAACATGAGCTGTACTATCACGTACTATTAAGCAGATTTTAACACTAGTGAGCAAAATTTAGCATTTATTTGATAAAGAACAAATGGTTTTAAGATAAACGTAACAGAATGGCGTCCGTCCGAGCCGACGGGTGGTGCGACGTCATGCGAAGCGATCCGACGCGGGCCGGTGCGGGCGAAGGGACGCGGCCGCGGCGGCCCCCGCCCCGCGCGGCAGCCCCCACCCCGCGCGGATGCTCGTGCTGACCTCGCGTCGCACGGTACGCGGCACGATCGCACCGCCGCGCCAGGCCACGCCGCGACCACCGCGCCACCGTGCGGGGCGCGCCAAATTCAATTCTGAATACGCAGTTAGTCGGCCGGATAAAGTTTAGATAGAGATTTGGTACCAGTGCAGTGCAGAGTTGAATCATTAAGCATGTAATACTTGCATATTATGCGTATTTTCTGAATATATAATATATTATTATTAATATAATATTTTGAAAGGTATTTCATAACTCTGATTTATTGTGATGTTTTAATACTCAACGCATTCAATAAAACATACCAATATTTTGACCTGAAACATTACAGTTTATTGTAGGAATATGTGCTTGTAGATATTTTTAACTTGGTACCACACCAAGTTAAAAATATCTACAAGCACATATTCTACCATAGGTACCAACCTAGATTAAATTATAAAATAAATAAAAAGTCCGAATGTATTGAAATGGAATAATAATTAATAACACAAGCCTAAGCAAAATATTCTATAGTAGGTAACTACCTACTTACTATTATTTCAATAAACAGAAAAAGAAAAAAAGAGTTGATACAGACTATAAGTAGTTTTTCAATATATGTAGTTAGTTACAATAGTTAGTCAAAAACATATTATATGGGTTTTCAAATAAATAGACGACACTTTATAATTTATTTAATAATAGATTTCTGTTGTTTGTTAAAAAACGAATTGTTCGAGCGATAGGCGAAAGCTTTCATTCAAAGCGCAAGATCTTGCCCATGCGCGTACATGGTGTTATCCCATAATCCGATATCCAGTTCGGGGTTGATAACTGTACACTATTGTATAGCGTATACAAGCAGCACCACATTGTATACAAATAAGCCACAGCAAAAACTACAAACAACGGGCACATCTGGTTGTCGCTGATACGATCGGCCGCAACTCGTGAGCTCGATACAATAACCTGCCGCAGCCCACAAGGCGGGAGCTTTGCGCGGAATTATGACATTACATAGGTACATAATATATCGAAACGCAAATTTGATCGTAACTAATTTCTTTTGAAGATAAATAACTTAAAAAACATTTATCACTATACTTGATAGCATGTAGATTGTAGAGTTCAAGTTGCAATGCAGCGTGTATACCTAATGCAATTCAGCTAAGAAAGTTTATAATATGTCAAATTCGTGTTAAATGTCACATATATAGACTAGAGTAGATAATTTTTGAAACAAAAAAAAATCATCAAAATCAAAATCAAATTTGAGAAGTGTGCCTGATTTAGTAAAAGCTAATTTTCAGACTGTTTGTATGCATTTCCTTAGAACATTTACTATGGTGGTGTTTATTTTTTTTACACCATATGAAAGTAGAGATTTCAATGAATAAAAGGCACCCCAAGTTTTGGAAAAAAGCTGATATTTTGACGGGTGACTTTTCGATTGAAAATTAGGTTGTTTTTTTGGTATTAATTCAAAATAAGGCGAAAAAATAAATATTTTCAATCAAATAAATTACAGTGTATTTGGGACATAATAAAGTAAGTTTCCATCAAATTTCGTAGAAAAAAAGATAAATTTTGAAGTAGATAGAAATAAAAGACCAAAAACTTGGTTTTTTGAATTTTTCACCTAAATTTTTAGGTTATGTGAAAAAATTGTAAATACAAAAGTTGTAGAACTTTTAATTACCTACAACTTTGCCATTGAACTTTTTTCTATAGGACTTGTAGTTTTGTCGGAAATCGAGAGAAACCATTTTTTTCTCTTAAAAGCTCCCCCCTCCCGCTTCCCGAACTCGGATTGACCGTAATTTATTTTTCCTTACATTTTTATCATATTTCCCTCCTTTTCTAATGGGTTTCATCCGACTGCGATTTTTTTTATCTTTTCATTATTTTCAAAGGCTTCTACCCCAGTCTAAATGAATTTCGTTCCAATAAGTATTATATGGAAAATCGCTACAATCCCGTGGCATATCCCGCGGCGGCCGCGGTGACGAGACAGTATGTCGGTGACTCACTCGCGAGTGGCTCTCAAGTCTCGACTCCACGACTTGTCTCCCACTGACACCAATGTCATGTAATTATTACTTACTTACCTGCGATGTGATTATATTTACATTTTAACATAATTTATAATGCCCTGGTTTTACTTAATCCTGTTAAATAAAAATAAAGTTATAAAGAAAATTCTAGGTTTAATATTAAAAACTACTACTTTTACTTCTTCATGAACAAAAAATTAAATCTACTTTTGTTGGCGCTAGGTACACCTGTCGCCGACTTCAACATAATAAGCTGTATTGTGCTATATTCTTGTTTTGATCAAGATCGAGAACAACTATAATCTTACCAGTAATTCGTTAAAAATTAAAAATATTTATCTCTTTTAATTGTCCTAGTTTCACTTGACACTAAATACCTACGGTAACTAAGTAATTAATACTTTAAAGTTTGATTCTCTGATACAATAAAGGTTGCGTAGGCTGTTGTTTCTTAGAAAGCGAGTGGTACGAGGAAGTTCGTTCTTGGAATCGATCAGTCCGTATGTGGAGCGCTATCTAGGGCTTCGACACTTTCACACGCAGTCGCTGGCTCTTCCGATACTCGCTAGATATTCTGCGTCTCTATGCAAACATATTGCGATGGAGACTATGTATGAGTATATTCCGTCTTGAATTGAGGAAAAATGTTAAGTGCAAAATTTTGTAGCTGTAAGTATGAAGAATTTACAAAATAGGATGTTACATAGGTATTTGTTCAAAGTTAAAATATTAAACTATAAATAAATAAACGAACAAAAAATTGTATAACTACATTTTGATTGTTTTACTATTATTATTTGTAAATAAATCTGTATAAGCTCTACATTAGTTCATTTGTTTGGGCGCAGCTGCGCAGGCGCAGGGGCAGTTTGGAGGTGTTGGTTGTTGATATCGGAAGGTCGAGCTTACGAAATTATAACAACAACATATCTTACACGACATTAAACGAAAGCGAGCGATTTAAGAAACGATTATTTACTTTAAACAACGTGTACAATGAATTACGAAACAAAAGCGACCTTAAAACAACACATAAACATTAAAATTTCGTGGATATAAAAAACACGGAAGTATTAAAATGTTCAATATAAAATATACATAGGTATAAATAAATTTTGCATTTTGTTCCATATATGTGTATGTAACAAAAAACAATTATAACGGATAACTTAATTATAAATAGGTATTATTTTTGGATTTGGATTCAATTAACAAGTTTAAATACTATAATGTATATTTAAGAAAAGGCAAACCATTCACTACATTTGAATGTAAAACTGATATTTAACTCGCAGATTGCAAGCAACACATGCGTTCAAGATCATGACGAATATTTTGAATCGAACCCACTCCCTTTAAGCCGAAGGTCGCTCTACTGCGTCTGCACCATACTCGTCAAATTACACATGTAAATGGTATAAGCACGTTTAAGTTACGAGATCGCGAATGTATTTAGCGAGCAAGGTCCGCGCGAGGCCGCCCGGCCAACCGCCCGGACACGACTTTTTATTCTTCTCTTTTGTCCTCTCTAGCTCGCCCTTACACGAAGCGTCGTCTACAATGAGCTTGTAGACTTTAGTTATGAGTTATGACCATTAGAAGGAGCTACACTAAGAAGTAGGTAGTACAATTATTGAGCTAGGTCCTGGAATAAAAAGTCTTTTTATAATGCGACGATAGAATTCAATAATTGCAGTCATTTTTAGGTAAAGGTATGTGCGTAGCTGAGCATAATATTATGATGTAGATCGTTTGCATTAATCAGACTAAAATTAAATAAAAATTTTCAGAAATAATTTCTTTGTTTTGAATTTAAATGATATGAAAATCTCTTTTCACTGAAAATCCAAAAATGCATTGAAATGGGTTGGTTATTAATTGATAATAATATGTTGAATTAATGAATAATCCTCATGACTTTCGCTGACTCTACGATGGGGGTTGCAAAAAAACATACTCTGCAACCACATTTTTATAATAAACATATACAAATGTGGTTGTAGAGTCTTTGTATTGTTTTGAAGAGTTCGATGAAAAGAGAGAATTTCAACTTGTTATGCATTTATTGGAAAAAATATTTCTTAGCGTGACTAACTTCAGGTAACCAACCCTGAGCTAGCTTGAAACCTTCATTGCTTCATTGTAGACCTTTCAGAAAATGAGTCGATATTCGGTAAACTGAAATACATCGGTGCTATCACAGCTTTCTTAGAGATTGGGCTTCTAAACAAAGCAGCAATGTACGTGGGAACTCTGTAAATTACGTTGAGTTTCAGATATCGCTGGGTTAATGGGTTTTACTTCAATAGTTTAAGGTTTGTCAGAACAGCAGACTGCAGAACTCACCAGCCAGTATTTCTCGATCGCTCGCGGACAGCGGACGTTATCGCGCGTCAGTTAGAGCCCTCGCGGCTGAACTGATCTGAGCGTAACTTTACTGAGTGATAGTTCATTACACCGGCAGAAAATCCCCCTGGGAGATAAGCCGGCTAGTGAAGTGATCGAAGGAATTAGAAAAGTTAGTATCGATTTTCGTCGTGTCGTGTTTATATTTGATTCAGTATGTTTATTATTAGCCCTATAAAGGCTTTTTGTGTTGCTCTATTCATTTCAACTCTTACTTTTTTCACGTTCGTTTGTTTTAACTTAACTACATCCATATTCCTACATTAATTAATTTATCTTTTATTTATTATTTATTAAATCTTAGCCTATATTATCGCGTCATTCTCAAATAAAGAGAAATAACAGAAAACTACGAAATAACTACTAATTACGAAACATTTGACATTGTAAATAAGATAAATTAAAAAAATGCTATATCTACCTAGTTACCTATTTAAAAAAAATAAATACATATATAGATACAGTAATTGAATTAATTGTCAGTATTTAAAATTAAGAACTAACATTCATAGCAATAGTAAAAGTGTGAATGATTAATGGAACAATCATTTGGATAAAATTTTACCTCTTTCTCTATGGTATTTTTTTCTCCACAAAATGCTTGTATTCTAATGTAGACTCTAGGCTCTAGGTAGAGTCGAGGGCCGAGGCGCTCATATACATATTATGTATTAGGTATAGTTTAATCTGTTTGTTTAATGTTGTAACGTAACTAATGGGAATCCTTACGTAAGTACAGTGTACACCCCTCAGTACATACAAAACCGCATTGTAACCTCAATCCTTTTCATTAAAACAGCATTTAGGTCGTCCTCGTTGTTGTTCGTGTATTGCTTCTTTTAGTTACAATATTAGATTTAAACGGCCCTAGGACCTAGACCCCTCATTTACCTAGCCCTATGCTAATGCAAATTATTCTGCTTTATAGCATTTCTTAAATATGTAGGTCCGTACATCGTTAATCGTGATGCTCTATTCAAATCTACCTTTACAGAATTATTAAATGTGCATATTTTTGCCTAATACCTGTAGGCTTTATGTACATTAATTATATATTAACATTTGTAGATTAAACATAAACCCAATTTAATCACATTGAAGATTAAACAACATAAGGTCGCGTATTCGATATCCGCTGAAGACAAGAAAATAACGCACAAGGTTTTATTTATATTATTTTAAAGTGGTCCAATGAGCAATACGGAAGCGGAATTATCTATGCTTCGAGCCCTCCGGGTCTGGCTTACACTACATTAAAATTATGATAATTAAAGTTCCATCTTGAATCCTTCTTTATAATAGTGATAGAAAATTGAGATATCACCATTTATTATATTATCAAATAAAATGAAATTCCAGTCTGTAGTTCCTTTATTATCCAATTCGGGTCGAAGTATATTAAACAAAATGAACCATCATCTTTTTCATTGCCCGCTACGAAAGATTGCAAGGAAAATAACTATTTATTACTTATCTTTTAATTGCGAAGTTTCATGCAATAATATCGCGAGTCTTCGAGTCGTGAAAAAATGTAGATGCTTTTTGTGTCAGAACTAAAGGTCATCTGTCACTTCCTATTAGAGATGGGCCGAACATGGGTTTCACCGAATACGAACATTCGGCCGAATATTCGGTAAAACTTTTAACCGACCCGAATATTTTGTATATATATATAATAAAATATCTATATTTTGCATTATATTATTATCTTTTTACCAACCTACTTTAATGGAAAATAAAGCTTAAGTGACGACAAAATCAGAAAGCTATACTCTAAAATACTAACCTTATTACACTGTAGTACACTGTTCACTCAAATCATGATAATACAGGGTCTACTTAACAGTAAAAACTTTGCTGAAAGGGGATTTAGACGAATATTCGACAAAGCTGCCGAATATGCCGAATACCGAATATAAAACGAATATTCAGCCCATCTATAGCCTTATATTCTTGTACTTCATTATAGCTAGTTCATTAATTAATAAACAAGAGTGCAATTAAACGATCACGTTTATAATTAACTATCATTCAATTTAAAATTTCTCAGTATTCTTTTGAAAAAATGTATGTAGTTAAGGCGATTCCATTTGTTTATTCAGTTAGATTTTTTCTAGAACCACTTTTAAATCATCATGACATGGTTTTACTCTTGTTTTACTATTTACCATCGATTCGGAAAATATTTTATACCACGTGAAAGGTAAGACGTCAGACGAATTTAGACAGGAGCTTCTACTCATGAAACTGAACAACTTTTTTTCTACAAATTTGCTGAATTCGTAGAAAAAAATTTGGACTTTGTATGGAAATCGGTCAGCTGATTAGCGAAGTTTCCTTACAAAGTCCAATTTTTATTTTACGAATTCAGCAAAGTTGTCGAACAAAAGTTGTTCAGTTTCATGAGTAGAAGCTCCTGTCTAAATTCGTCAAACGTCTTACCTTTCACCCTGTATAAGAACCGGCAAGAAAATCCATAGTTGGTCTGTCTTCGGCTTAGATCATGATCTAAGGTCTTCGGGTTTTGATGGGCATTTATTGTATAATTTTATAAGCAATAGATTATTATTACTTACAGATCAAATAAAATTGATGACTTAATATTTGAGTGCATTAAACGCGGATTGATGTAACTTACGATCACACGTGAACGGATCGATTACAACGGGTCACCATGAAATTTGACTTTGATTGCAAAGCATTAAATTTCGTAGTTTAGGTCGTAATTAGACGGAAAAAAAATATATGGCATGAAAAACTTTGCTTTTGTGCTTAGAAGACTGATTGAAGGAAATTTTTAAAAATCTCGGATTTTAATTTTTTATTGAAAATAAAACTATTGAAATAAAAATGTTTATTATTTTTATTAAGTTTTACTATCAAATTAGCTTACAGAGAAGTGGAAAATAACTTAAAAGTGCACACTTTTTCTTTTTCTTTTATGTTCATAGCTACTTTCTCTCTATAAACCCCAAATATAGTCGCCCATCATGTTTTCATTGTATTGGCCTTGATAGCGTTGTACAAAATTCATGATGTCCTGATGGAAACGTTCTCTTTGCTCTGCGGAATAGGCTCCCATATTGTTTTTAAATTTATCCAAATGAGCATGCAGCATATGCACTTTTAATGACATCCTGCAGCCCATGGCCTTAAAATTTGTAATTGGAATTTGCCTTACCTTCCAAACACCTTTTACAATATCTACAAGCAACATGTGGAGCCCATGGCTTATCTTGATTCCGTACAGGACAGTCAAAATATGCTTCATAGGCTTCACAGAGAACGTGAGATGTCTTTAGTTCATATTTCACGTCTCGAACTTTAATAAATTGACCACATATAAAACAAAATGCATCAGCATCGTATTTGCACTTTCGTGACGACATTTTAAGTTATTCTGGGCTTGTAAATAATACCTGATGGTTGTTTATCACTCGGGTGCCATCTAGCGGCACAGTGTAAACGTTAATATCCCACTCTCACCGCACGGTTTTTTTTAAAAATTAAAATTTATGAAAAAATTGAAAAATTTGTATTATTATTATAACTATCACAAAAGCAAACTTTATACCGAAAAAAGGTATTTTCTTTTCGTTTTTGTGCATAACTAACTGGAAAATAATAGTATAAACTTTAGGACAAAGAACGAAAATTTTTTTGTCGAGTCGTGAATTACCTGCCGATAAGAGCTAATATGCTTCCACCGCGATAACACCGCGCAGTTCTCGGCTGATGGCGACGTGTATCCTGCCGCTAAAGTAGGATTTGTTTCTTTATATCAAGCTTTTAAATTGCTTCACGTGTTTGAATGTAACCGATTCATCATAAGAGAATATTTTTCAGTGTATTTTAAACGGAACTTTCATAAAGGTTTTCATGAAGGTTTTATTAGAAAAACTGCAATAGTAACTCATCACAACGGATTAAAAATAAAATACCAAAGCATAGGCGCATTGGCGTTACTTAACTTTTTTTTAAATCACCAACAATAGAGAACTCCTAATTATTAAATTAGATTTTTATTTCTGCCTTTGCTACCATAAATTGCTTAAAATTTATTAGATTTTTAAGCCTTCGCGATTTTGATAGCATTTATAATTAGGGCTCTACCTTGATATTTTTACTAATAACAAAAAAAAAAATACATTTCAAACGCATACTAAGGTGAATTATACAAACTTTTCATTCGTTGAATATTCATAAGAATTCTAATAATCTAGAATCCATAGTCATGGGGGTCTCATTTGCATTATAATCAAGTTATTAACCACTCTACGGGTTTATTTTTTAGACGCTACCTAGTTCTTTTGTCACGTAGATCGTCTATCAGTACTAGGAATCCTAAACACTTATGTTAGGTTTCACCCAAAAACTATAAATTTTGGCAAAAAGATAATGTGAGTATCAGCCCGGTCGAACTAGACCTAAAAATAGTGATCAAATAACAATAATTCAGATTTGGCTTTCCGAATGTTGATGGAGAGCTGGGGCTGCTATAACAAAAACAAATTTAAAAATGCTTCGATTATTGATTACCATATTTTAAATGTCTAATTTGACCGGGATGTATTATGGATTATCTCAAACTCTTTATATAAATTGGATACATTGTCGGCTGAGAATCGGAGCTAAAGCTAGTATAAAATTAAAGTGATATTATTATTTTTAAACCAAGCAACCAAGCCTCCGCGGCCGTCGCGTCGGTGCTCTCGCGGCTCGCCTCTCGTACTAATTATTATTGATTCTATAAATTACTTCATATTCACTAATGATCTTGTACAGGTTATACATAATTATTCAAAAACAAATTTATATAAAAAGAAAGAAAAACAAATTTAAATCACTTCCTGCAGTATTAAGGTATGTTATGTGTGATGATTAAATATATTATTTAGAAGCTCTAGGCATAATGAATTTTGTGCATGTTAATTGTTTAATCTATACTAATATTATAAAGCTGAAGAGTTTTTTGTTTGTTTGTTTGAACGCGCTAATCTCAGGAACTACTGGTCCGATTTGAAAAATTATTTCGGTGTTAGATATCGAGGAAGGCTAGGCTATACATATTATTACGCTAAGACCAACAGAAGCGGAGCTGAACGAACGCGGGTGAAACCGCGAAATAAATAAAGATGATGCTGATAACTTCGTTTGCATGAAAAAAAAAATATTGCGTTTGTCTTTTTTATTTTAAAATTTATATAGAATACCATGGCACGAAAAAAAATAGAAACACTCATACAAAATCTCACGTAGGTACGTATCGTACGTATCCATCGTCCACCGTCGTAGGTACATTCGAACTGTCTATTTCCACTATTAGACTAGAAATGTAAGGCCATAAAAAGAAATCTGAAATCTGTGGCGCGCTGGGCGCTGGGCGCTGGATGTGAGTCACCCCCAGAGCTATATTTGCGTTGCAATGCGGGAGGCGGCGGGTAGGGCCGCCCGCTCACAACAACTTAGTTATGTTTGTAACATATTTTCACTTTGTTTAATCTATTGAAAATTGGTTGCTCTATTATTTTTAACCGACTTTAAAAAAGGAGTAGGTTATCATCAATTCGGGACATATTTATTATTCACTAGCTTTCCGCCCGCGGCTTCATCCGCGTTTTCAAAGAAAAACCCACATAGTTTCCGTTCCCGTGGGATTTCCGGGAAAAAACCTATCCTATGTCCCGGGGTAAAAAGTAGCCTATGTCCTTTCTCGGGTATCAAAATATCTCTATTCCAAATTTCATGCAAATTGGTTCAGTACCTAGTTAAGGCGTGATTGAGTAACAGACAGACAGACAGAGTTACTTTCGCATTTATAATATTAGTATGGATATGTCGTGGCCATATCGTAAATTTGGTCATTTCATGATATGATTGGCCATTTCACGAAATGGTCGCATTTCGTGAAATGGCCAATTTAGTTTGGCCACATCATGATGTGGCTTGAGCAGATCAATGATAAGAAATCGTTTCACGATATGGCCAACTAAACGCGCGGTTTTTTCATGAAATGATCAAAATTATTTGATCATATCGTAAAATAGTTACATTAATCATTGGTAGAGGCGCTGCAAGCTCTGTGTTTATGTGATAAGATGGCGGCCGCTGGCGAAAATTTAATTATTTGCAGTTAAAAACTTCATAATTCGTTTAATAACAATATGAAGAAAGTCATAGCAAAGAATTTACGACGGTTCGAGTACTATGGAAAATGTGGATATCTTATATGTATTGAAGAAAAAATGCGTCTTAAAATAATTTAAGACGCATTTTTACTAAAGTATTATAATTGTTTGTTTTTTAAAAAGCGATCCGCTTCTGGCACTCGCCGGCCGCTGCCGCGGCACGCTCGCTTTGCTCGCTCGGCTCGTGCGTTCTTTATTAAAGTCTAACCTAACCTAACCTAAATGTTTTCTATTGCAAAAACCATTCGCTTCTGGCAGTCGCCGGCCACTGCCGTGGCACTAACTTATATGACAATAAACAAGTTCTAAAAATATTCAGAATTATTTAATGTTTTATGGACTTTATATATTTTATACGATCTGGCCAAATGTGGATGACCATATCGTGAAACGTTGACGATTTAACGATCTGATCAAACCATGTTGGCCATTTCATGAAATGCGACCATTTCGTGAAATGGCCACTCATATCATGAAATGATCAAATCTACGATATGACCACGACAGATATATGCATAGGGACTAAATTATTTATTATTCAATATTTTTTTCAAGTTTAAAAAGATGTCAGTTATCACTTATAATACCACAAGAGCTTCAAAATTATCGGGCATTTTCTGATAGGTTCGTTGCAAACAAATGAAGGAGTCAAGTTTTTAGTCAAGGTTAAAAAATCACGAGCGCGAAGCGCTAGTGATTTTTCCTTAAAAACTTGACGACTTTATTTGTTTGCAGGGAACCTTGAGGGAAATGCCAGATAATTTTGAAGCTCGTGTGGTATTCGGGGGATTATTTTTCCGTCCCAAATGTCGGCCAATAATTTCACAATTGAATTCAACCTGTCAGTTTGACGTCAACGACCAGAGAAAATTTTCAAAAAATTATCAGTATAATACCATGTAGGTACCACGTGACGTCGAATGGTGCAATTCTTTTGGTCGATATTGGGGTCGGAAAAATAATCAACATAATATTTCCATACTAACATCTAAGGTCTTATAACACTGGTCATGGGTGAGTTGCGATGAGATGGCGGATGGAGTCTGAGCCCTGGCGAGCGTAGCGGCGGCAGGAAGCTGCACTGAACCGCGACGCTCAACTGATTCACATCTTAATTGCTCCGAGAGCGCAGCTTTAGTTCATTACTTTGATAATCGCCTTATTCATCGGTCACACATTTGCGAGCTTTACATTTGGCTACGTTGCTGGCCGTGGCTTCGCTTGTCCTTCTATTTAATATAATAACAAAAAATAATAGGAGATCCTAGCACAGACAGAAAGTACATACTATTTTGAGAAAGATGTCTAATGCTTAGGCCCCAGGGTAGGTATAAGTTATAGTAAAATAGTTTAAAGGTAAGAGAATGGTCCATGATAAAATAGATAACATTAATAATTGTATTTATTAGTAACTTACCAAGCAACATTACATAATATTCATGTTGGTCGTGTACGAATTCCCGAACGAGACAAACATTCCGGCCTTCGAGTAACAAAGCTGGCGTCAACAACTTGTGAGAAAAATAGTTTTACCGTAATCTAGTTCACGTCATAGGTATATCGGTTTAGTTTACATATTCATGTTGTTGGTTATTTTAAAATATAGGTAAATATTCTTTCATCTAACTACACTAATATTATAAATTATCTATGTATATTATTTAAATATAGCAATTAGCAAGGTATAAAGACTAGTACACCTGTCACCACCGCAACTTTTATATGTTTTCTTTTTCAAATCTGCTTTTTAATAGTTAGGTAAGTTGGGACTTGGGTACTAGTAATACTTTTTAAATATTTTTTTGATACTGTAGACTACATTAGAACACACACAACAACAAAAACACTTTTATTCAATACATATATTTTTTTTTCACTTTTATTAAAATAATATATACCTAGTTCATATTTTCTATCACAGTGGTGCCTACTTTATAGGTGGTTTACCTACTTTACCTATATGTGTACACTAAACTAGCTGAGCCGACAGACATTGTCCCAGTGTCTTCGCGCAAATTGTTAAACCCGTGAAGTTTTCATGGCCGCGCGTTATGTTTTCGCATTTTCTTAATTTTATTGGCACAGGTTTCTTGAGTTCTTCTTTCATAAGATCTTAGTCCTGACACTGACAAACACATCAAAATAAGAATTATCTAAATTGGTCCAGCCGTTCACGGGTGATGCTGTGACTAAGGGAAATAGGAATTTATTTTTTATAAATAGGTATATTAAATAGAGATAGAGATTAGATAATATTCAAACAACATGACATAAATATAATAATCTTTGTAATAATGTGAATTATATTATACCCTTTACCACTGCAACTGTTACTATAGTTACCTATTGGCTATTACCTATTCTGTGCCTTTACACAGGGCAGGTAGATATCTACCGCCGCGCCGTGGCTAGGAACTTTTTTCACAAATTTCTTTAGCATAATGAGCTATGACTAAGCTCAGTGAGCCCTCCAAATGCGAAGGTCGAGTCTGCCTCATCGAGTGGGCTTTGTGCCTTTTGTTCCACCTTTAGTGTACCTACCGGTGCACGATGGACACTAGCCCCATTCCCTGTGATAAGGTGAAAGCAGTTTCGCATTTTAATCAGAAATGTGCTTTCCTTGAAAAATTTATGTAATTTATGACTATTAACTTTTTATGGTTTCACACAATATGTAAGAAGATTAATTATTAATTAACATTCTGTGTACTTTTAAAGTCTCTAAGCATGTAAAGCTAATTAAATATTATGGGCCACATAAATAAAGGTCAATTATATGAAAGATCGTAATACATAAACTAAAATTTAAGACACAATTCCACCGCGTTAGGTAAACGTATTAAATCCAATTTGCTCATTAACTAAGCTTTATCGGCTCATTTTCTATCCCAAAGCCGCATAATACGCAAATGGCGGCCATAGACCGTCGTTCAGCGCTGGTCGCCATCACTGGGAAATAGCTTACATGTACATCTGATACGCTATAATACAGTAGCAGTTGTCCACTGACCTTTATAATATATTATATATCATGAATCATTCAAGTCAATAGAAACTATATAATACAGATAATATTAATCTGACCGAGTTGAATCGCGTCTTTCACTTTGTCGTGTCGACTACAGCTGACTACCTACTGGATGACTGTTAGGTAATAATATATTGCGTGAATTCCAATCCAAATTCTCCCCTTATATATTATTTTATATTCTCACATAATTCTAAAAATTTGACATGGGAGCTGGTATGTATTTAGCTATTATAATTAATTATACAGAGTGTATGCCTAAAGCCGTACGGCTACTTCGTGGAGCCCGCACAGTCGGCGCGCGGCGCCCAGAGGTCGCGAGAAGGCCCAGCGCTGACCTCAAACCTCACGCCATTCGCACTGACACTCACACGAACACCATTCGGCGCCTTTACAGGGCTGCCCAGTGCCGATCCTAATCTTAGTGCTTTAATTTCTGCTAAAAAGGTCTGTTCTGATCACGATTGTGCGGATCACACTTCTCATACTCATTGAGCACAAGTTGTTGACACAGAAATGAGTTATCCTTAAATCCTTTATTCCTCCTCTATTTCCACGGTCGGTCCCATTGTTGTTAGAATAGAAACGCAAGTATCTTTGTGAATACTGAATTAAATATTCATCAACATTCAACGAGGAAATATCTACAGTTCTACAGGTACATATTTGATATTTCTAAGAAATATGTAGGTATTAATAATAACGCTGTCAACCCTGTAATTATTCAGCGTTTAATCGCATTGTAGAATAAATAAATGTTTAGCAGTTTGTGAGTCACGAGTGGAACACGTTTGGCTCCAAGTTAATCGCTGGCGGCTCGGTAAAGTGTTAATACTATAGTCCTTTTCATTTAGGATGATTCCTGTGACACTTCATCGTGTTCCGAATTACGTATTTTATGTTTAAAAAGTCAAAATAATTTTAGTGCATAATATTTTTATTTTATGGCGGCATTATTACCAAAAATATAAAAATGAAGCATCTTAAGCTTATAAATCAAAAACAGTATTGTTTAGTTTAATATAATGAAAAATAAAATAAAATAACACAAAAATATAATATCTACGTAATTCGTGTACATGAAATGGATCGTTGAAAAATCATAGAGTTGGAAAATCATATAATCGGCGCCCATCTTGTGATCGTTTGTCAATCGAGTCAATCGTCTGTACGAGTACGTCAGCCTTGTATACAAGTTGCATTTTTATATTGATACTTTACGTGGTATTCTGTTATTTTTACTAATTGTTATTGTTGACTTTTTGTTGCTGTTGTTTGCTAAGTTTCCTTAGTTAATTGTTGGCGAAATGCCGAAAAAACTAATTTTGGTGCTTTATTCAAATCGATTTCATTTCCATATAGAATATTATCGATTATCGGAAACAATTGATACGATTTCAGTAACCGACATCTCTACACGTGTCAAAAATCGATGTGTCACAGAAATCATCTTAGGTGGAAAGGACTATAGATTGCATCATATAATAATATTGACATTAGACATTCTTGACTCTACAACTGTTCTCTACCTCCTCCTAGCTTTATGTAGGCACATTTAGGTACTAATAGAAGTAGAATTCTAGTACAATGTTGAGATAGGGTAAGGCAATCCATACAAATCTCTACTTTCTGGCGAAAGAGAAAAATAACATTATGATAGCTTGTGGGAATATTATGTATTTAAATTAAATTAATATGTTTTCCGAAGAAGTCTGTTTTGTTTTTGACGAAATATACTTTAGGTATAATATTTTTCAATCCTTACTAATACATAGGTATTTAAAATGCGAAAGTTTACAATTTTAATCAAATATACTTAAATACGCTCAATTAGAAAATAGTTGGAACAGTTACTTAAGATTACGAAGCCTACGAAGAATTTAATATTCACTTTGCTCTTAGCTAACATGACCGCACAATTTCTGGATCTTTTAGTTTTGCAGCCCCGAACGTGCGAACGGAAGGCGTTATACAGTTATGAACTTATATTTCTCTACTATTAAAAATTTCCAAGTTGCCGTGTTCGGCGTGTTTGCTTGTATACGCGTTGCCATGACAACAGCTATAAATGGATATACAACACATGTATGTGTGTCGAGTGCAATTATACCGATTTTGACCCAGTTGAGAGAGCGCAATGACCCCCGGCGGAATAAAATATACGTGAAATCTATCCATACAAAATATATCGAATTATAGTGGCTATTATAAATATATTATCTTTTGTGGTCAAGAGATTACTCTTGACAAACTGAACCAATAAATGTTATTTCACACTCCACAAGATCACTTTCTTTTCATTGTAGGTCGTTGTCGGTATCATATAGGTAATATGCGAATGAAAAAAAAGTCTCAAAAAATGTCCGCAACTTCTTTCGAGCCCTAACTTGCAAAAGCCTATGGGCGGTGGTGATGCCCGCTAGCAGCTCGTGAGCTGTTACAGCTAGTACATGTAATGCTTGTTGTGCGCAGGTGGTGTGCGGCAGGCGTCTCCGGCGCTGCGCGAGGCGCTCACCCTGCTGCGGGAGGCCTGGCCCGAGCCCGCCACGCTCGCCGACCGCTGGTCAGTACACACTGCACCACAGCACTGCACACACAATACTCTACATGCCGTACTCATAGTATATTTGTCTATGGTATTACCACAGAATACATAATAGTAGCTAAACGCTACAGAACGGACACTCTCCGCCTCCCGCCAAAATTAAACACTTACCTCACCCGGCACCCCACACGGTCAGTCTAAAAATGGTCCACATTTTTCTACAGGGACGATACGCAACGAAGATTGACAACATTAATTAAATTGACTTAAAGTAATTTTATTATTTAGGATTTGTGATTATCGTTTTTCACTTATAATACCACAAGAGCTTCAAAATTATCGGGTATTTTCCGATAGGTTCGTTGCAAACAAATGAAGGAGTCAAGTTTTTAGTCAAGGTTATAAAATCACGAGCGCGAAGCGCGAGTGATTTTTCCTGAAAAACTTGACGACTTTATTTGTTTGCAGGGAACCTTGAGGGAAATGCCAGATAATTTTGAAGCTCGTGTGGTATTCGGGAGATTATTTTTCCGTCCCAAATGTCGGCCAATAATTTCACAATTGAATTGAACCTGTCAGTTTGACGTCAACGACCAGAGAAAATTTTCAAAAAATTATCAGTATAATACCATGTAGGTTGTACCACGTGACGTCGAATGGTGCAATTCTATTGGTCGATATTTGGGTCGGAAAAATAATCGTAGAAAATGGTTAGATATTGTGCTGTTAACGGATGTAACCGACTGTTAGCTGCTTGGCGCACACGCACGGTTCAACGCCAGCAGTCTCCGGTGCCTCGCATGCTTTCACTGCTGAACTCATTCCTCAATTCTGCACCAGTATATGATTTGTTTGTGTCAGGGATGGGAATGATAGGTGAAGAATGTAAGAGGTACCTAGAACTAAGAACATAGTGATAAGTTTAGAATTAAGTTTAATATATGTATGGTTTGGCGTATGCCGTAAATAAATAAATAAATAAATAAATAAATAAATGTATTTCATCAGAAAACGCGAATTTTTTTTACGCTAGTCAAAAATGTGCCAACCATAAAGAGCCAAAAACACACACATTTGCAGTCTGTACAGTGTGACTGTCAAAACGATAATTTTGTATGGAGTGTCCGGGGTGTGGTATTACATCAACTATTACAAATTGAGGTATTTAATTGCAAGGTATATTACAAAATTTGAACTGCTCCATTGGACTTGTGGAAATGGTGGTAAATTATGTAACTAATAACTATGTTAATATGGCGATTCAAAAGTGATAAATCCATACTAATATTAATAGCGAAAGTAACTCTGTCTGTCTGTCTGTTACTCAATCACGCCTTAACTACTGAACCAATTTGCATGAAATTTGGTATAGAGATATTTTGATACTCGAGAAAGGACATAGGATAGGTTTTATCCCGGAAATCTTACGGGAACGGGTTTTTCTTTGAAAACGCGGGCGAAGCCGCGGGCGGAAAGCTAGTAAAATATAAATGTTAGCGTTTGAAGGAAGTCAAACTACTCGTAGGTTTAAAAAACATTGGCGTGCTTAGGCGATAACTTATTGGGAGTTAGTGTTTATCGGACACATCTAGAGGTCTCAAGTTCAAGGTCAATAAATAAAGTACTGCGATTTCTACTAAGAAATAGCAGAACTGGATCGACACAAAAGTAACTCAGCATTATAACAATTAAGGATTTTTAAATGGTGAATGTTTTTACCAGTAATAGATTGTGCTGCTTGGTATCTGTGGAAAATCTGAGTTATATGGAGTAATCTAAGTTATAAGCAGTATGGCTACATACTGTTCGTAGTTTTGGTACAAAAATCCTCTCAATCCTCTGCCGTTGCTTGCTTACAACGCCAAGGTAGGTTATATTTTACAGTATAAGCATAGATAAATAGATTACTAAATAGTTGCTTCTTAATTAGTATGAATTTAGGATTCTAGATCTATCTGATAGATAACTAAAATAGTCATCATCGTGAGTTGATAAAGTACATGATGCTTATCCATCATTCAGCTCACTGGATTACGAAATAGATAAGAAAATATTTTCTTATGTTTGGTCACAATATACAGATACATACAGTAAGGAAACTTCATACAAAACGTTCGAAATGGCACACGCACACAAGCAAGCGTGTTTACGAGAATCATAAGGGTATTCAGGGGGATCGATAGTGGCGGGTGACACATCCACAGATTTTGAATGACAAAGATACATAGTATAGAAAAGTGACGTCAATGACTTCACGTTAAATTAAAATCGATTGTTATATTTTTGGCTTCGGTATCTATTGTCCCAAGTATTCTTTTAAAAAAATATTCAATCTACAGTTTAAACTTTCCTACGATTTTATTATATTATGTATAGATATTAAAATAACCATTACATAAATATGCCTTTATTCGAAAAAAAAAATACAAATTATTTACTGAGAAATACTTACGTCTACTACGACTAATTCGGAATTTATTGTTTAATTTTATAGGGTAAAATATTCTCAATCTTATGAACAGTTTTTTTAAGTAACTGATTATGTTTAATTTGTTGTTAATTAATTCAGCCACTTTACAGATTATGTGTTCTCTCATTAAACAAAATCATCTGGTGGTATAATTGGTATAGTTGAATTCAAGCAGCCGAATACTGCGCAATTAGTACGTGGCATTTTTAAAATGATCGCCGAAATCAACTTATCTACAAGCACGTGTTCAAATTAAACTGAAATAATATATTTCACAAAAATGTTAAAACATAAATACGTCATAAAGGTTGAAATTATAATTATTGTATTTTTATCGATACGTGACGTCACCACTTTATCAAGCACTAAGCCTGTCAAACTATTTTCTTTTTCATCCTAAAACAAAAAGGTGGAGGTTCTATGCTCGTATAATAATAGATTTAATTTATTTCTGCATATTTTGTGTTTTTTTATTTAATTTAATTTATCGTTTTAAAAATAATTTAGTAGGTATACCTACATACAAGTATTGTAAATTCTGGTTTAAAAGAATTATTGAATATATGTATAATACAAATATCAAGCATTATAAATAATTCAGGTACATTAAAATATAACCTTCGGCGTCCATAACAAAACAAGATTTCGAAATATAGCACTGATAAAAACGTAGGTATTTACTTTTACAAGGTGTATTAATTCGGATTGTTTCTTTTTGTAAATTCATATTTAGGCTACACCATTTTTGTATTTTAACGAGTTTTAATCTCAAAATTACCACAAAATCGACTGTGGAAAAAAAAGCAAACAGAAATATACAGGCCGAATTGATAACCTCCTCCTTTATTTTTGAAGTCGGTTAAATATCAAAAAGGTAACAGCCCTATAGCTATAACAGTGCAAACGTCATAATTTCATCGCAGGGGCTTAGTTTCCTAACTGTATGTACGTATATATTATATCTGTCAACTGTGGTTTGGTGAAGAGCATTTGAAATTAAATATTAGCCTGTTTTAGTTTAGTTTAGTTTCAAGACTGCATCTAATGTTAAAAACACATAAAAATGGTCAAGCCGCTGCAGTGGCTAGTCCTCAGGTGACAGTTGACACTATCACACTAGTGCTTGTCTAAAAATCATCGCGCTGACTCACCGTTGACCTGTTTCTGTGCACTTTCAGCGAAACGCTTAGTATTTGGGTTACGTTCACTTTTCCACAGAAATTGCTAATGAGTATAATTAATTATTATCAAATGACTTCCCATTGTGTGACACAGCCTCACGACACTTATTGGAATTTTGGCAATTTCAGGAAATTCATATTATTTGTGACAAATGTTCTAATGATATTGAATTTAATCACAAATTTAATCGATTTTTTTATATAAAAGTTGCATATTATAATATATTTTTTTATTAGCTCTACTAAACTCCGTTATTTTTTTTCATTATACTTTGTTTGTAAATAGACGTGTACTTATATCTACTTATAAATAAAAAATGGGGACATTTCAAACATTATATCTACATTTATAAGTACTTCCTTTTTAACGTCGGCTGCTGCAATAAAATTACCCCACACTTTACTATTTTTATTTTTAAATTTGTTATACTTTTTATGTGTACTCTAACTATTAGAACCTATGCATAAATACAATTAGGTATTATTTAGCTTTGACGAATCAACCACTGGACGCGAAATCAAAGGAAAATGTATGAAAACTTGTTCAACCAATATTGGGGGGAGGAGAGGTAATGTCTCCTTAATTATTATTAAAATAAAATAAATAAAATGTCAGTTTATAACCAAACAAATAGGAAACATGCTTCATAGTTCATATGATTTCAGTATACATACACTTGAAATTTCCAAATTAACAGATGTCGTAGACAGTATTAATTGGCTGTGATATTTTTTTTTAATATGGTTGTTATATAAGGGTTAGCATAGTATACATGTTTTTGTGAAAAGAAAATGCAAAAACAAATTTGTATTTTGTATGAAATTATTTTATCGTAATTTTAAAATTAATTAACTTTACATCAACTCGCCGACTTTTGGGAGAATGAAATTTTGAAATAATGGCAACACTATAGCAACAGATGTCATGATGACAATGGCGGCTGTATTTTTTTCTGTAAATTTTGCCGTACTAATTTTGTCATTAAAACATAAAAGAAATAACTTGCTTCCCTGTGGAATGTAATCTCCTGTGTTTTGTTATTTAAAACTGTACTGTTGCGACACCATTTAACCACGCAAGACGGCATCGGGCATTTTAATTTTTTTTTGTGAAACAGTGACGCAGTTAATCAGTCGGTAGTTATAATATTATTGTAGAGATATTTTCTTTTAGTTCTCGCGACGGCGCGCGCTACGATTTTTCAAATTAAAAGCAAAATTCATTTTAACAGACTTTATAATAAACAGAACGAAGATAATTTCTGTTAAAACCTTCGAGTTATATGGGTCGCTCCGGGCGTGCTCCGGCTGAGCGAGCAGAATCATTGCGATATTAAACTTTCAATATTTAATCAGCATTAACAATGAAATTGCATTTCGCGATTGAGAAGACATCGCCTATAAAATATTCAAATTATAATTAGCAAACGTAAGCATTTATTGTGACCTATTTCCAAACTTTGCCTGACCTAGAGAACTCTATGCAACCGATAAAGCTAACACAACTAGAAGCCACTTGGGGTTTGTCGTGAGCAATAATTTTTCAAGCGATTTTTCCTTTTATTGGAGCCGTGTGAGAACAGTTTTTCTCAATTAGACAGATCTAAATTTTTGAAATTGATTGTGACCAGTGACAATTAAATGCATCCGTCGCGGACCGCGGTCTCAATGTGAATCAATCTTGTATCAATTCTTCATTTTTAAATAATATCTGCGCTTTTCTTTATTGGAGTACCTAATCTAATCGTATGAAAGAAGATTACTACACGAAAATAATCTAACAACAAATTTAGTTATAATATCATTATCAGGGTATATTTTTATCTAAATGACTGCATTGCATCGATAATATCCGAATCCACTTGACATCCTCTTGAGAATTGCGGAATATCACTTGAGTGTACATCGCTGCCGCGGTTAGAGGCGTAGTTCAGAGCGCAACAGCCCCCAGCAGTGGATATAGAACACCGCTAAAAGGTTTTAGATTACTTTCTGTTTGTGTGTACTCACTGTGCGATGGATCGCGGTCATATTAAGAGCTAAGACATGATTTACGTTATGCTCGCGAGTCGCGGATAATTAAAGAACATTATACTACATAAACAGTATTAAACACATTAAAAGACAATAAAATATAATCTTATAAATACAGCACTATTCTTTAATTACCTAAATATAACTAATATTGTATGTCATATACATGTATATAACGTAAAAATTAGTTAAACTTTTCAGTATCTACTAAAAGAATAATTCTAATTCTGGTGATAGTGCTATCCATCATTCATAGAACCGTACGTACATATTCTATCTCTCTTTCTATCGATGTTGTGATTTTAGTATGTCCATCATTATGACGAATTTTACTGAAACAACTTTTGCACCTAAAAACATAGCAGACTCACCATAGAAAAATATGCCAGTATTACACCTTAAATTTGTCCAGTGATTAAAATAAAGTATGATGGAAATAAATGAATTTACACCTTTTATTTGGTATCTTACCATTTGTAATTTCAATTTAATCAGAAAAGTAACTATAGGTATTCAAATCATTTCAAGTAAGTAGTTAATTATGTTTTGTATTCGAATTTAAAGGAATCACAATCTCATATCGATACAACATATTATCTCATAGGGAATCGCATCGTTCCAGTTGCACAGTCAGTAAACATGCAGTTAGAAATACAATGATGATGCTAATCTAAATGAAGAATGAAGATGAAGATCACTCAGTTGGTCTCCAACCCTCACCGTGGTCGCACGTGTTGCTACATTTCAACTTCTGGTTCTAATCGAAAAATATTCCAAAAACTATATCAATGAGTGAAATAATTAATTAATATGAGTTAAGTTAATGGTTTTGATACGTGTTTGCGTCATAGATTTCGTGTCAGCTGATAATTAATAAGTAAGTAGTTACTCTATTATTTTAATTTTAAAATCGTAAATGGCATTTTATTATTAATGGACTACGAAAAATATTAAAAAAAATTAAATGTTATTAAAAAGGGATAATAAATAATAATTGTGTGGTTATCCATTTAAACCTTTAAACCTGGCAAAATGCATCCTCTCTTCGTTGTGCATTTTGCATTCAGGACCATAAAGTTATAGCCTCCAACCTCACAATATAAAGGCCATTTAATTCATCAAATGTTATATTATAAATTATTTATTGCCTGTTTTGCGTTATTTGCGTTATTGTCTGTTTATTTATTATCAAAAAATTAGTCTTACGTACGCGGCTTCGTCTCAGTGGTCAAAAAAAATTCCGATGGTAATTAAATGTTTCATCCTATCATAAATTTGCTCCGTTCGCGTTGCAACGTGAAAAAAGATAAACAAACAAACACACTTTACCGCACCGCATTTCCAATTGTATTAGTAGGGACTTGTAATAAATAATAATGAGTAAGGATAGTTTCAGACATGAGACATGAGACAGACAGAGCTCTATGTCGAAGCCCAAACCTATGTGTGCTAGTAGCTATAGTTCCTGTAAATGTATGAATATGGCTTGTGGGATATGGGCTCGCTTCTTCACCGTGTTTGATTAATATTATGAGATATTATACCGCGGGGTTTCACACGCTGCAGCGCTGCCCGCAGACGAACCCGCGAGCGAAATAAAGTATTTCTATATCTCATGACGTATTATATTCTGATGTTTAACCTTTGACACGAAGTTTCATCCAAATCCGTCTAGCAATTTTTTCGTGAAAGAGTACCTACCTTACAAACATACAAACATCCATACATCATTAAAACGAGTTCCAAGTTGAGCGATTTTGACCTGTATACGTACTGTGTAATGTTTATACTGTATACCTACTGTGTATATTGACCCTAATGATCCGTAATGCAATTTTGACTCTGCGACCACGTGGCTTAAATCTTAAGTAATTGTGACTAAGATGAACTTCCGGATCCTTTGAATGTGGTGACTCATCAAAACGTGACTAACATTGTTTGTTTTTAAAAGACATGTTTACAGAATAGTTATATTGATACGAGATCCGCTTCTAGGTTCTGAAATACTTGATGTGTTGCCTATATTTTAATGTGCATATTTCAGTAACGGTATCTCAATTAATACATAAGCATTTACCAGTAGCCCAGTCGGCCGCTATCGCGTGTGACATGCCGTATATCTCACCTTCCGTCCTCCGGTTGTAGCAACCTCATACAGCCTAAGCTAAGATACGCATAGTTATTAGTTACACCAAAATATAATAAATATATTAGAATTTTAAAAAATATACGCCGTGAAATGTATTAATAAGAAAAAAAAGTACGTTGGTTGTCGAATAAATTGCCGCTACAGACAGGAAATCCCATGCGGCTCACGGGTGTGTGTTCGCAAATAAATTTAACTTGAATTAAGTACTTACTCGTATTTTCATTTATCTATTAGGTACTATCTTTATTTCTCTCGTTCGTTTTTCGGTTAAAGAACCACCGTAGTCTTGTCGAATCTAATATTTTAATATGTATAATTAAATATTATATTATTGCCTTTTATCACCCCGAACAAAAATAATGATTTCTATTTCCTGTTAATTAATTACAACTTATTTCATTCCTTATATTTCTACTTTCATTGCTTCTGTACACTTACCGTGTATGTTGCGGGTGTAGTGCATTAGGTCTCCACAATCCAGAGCTTTTTCGGCACCAAAAATATACATATATTATAAAAATATATATATATATATATTTCCTCGACACAGAAAGTGTAGGCAATATACGTAACCTTAACGTCATATTTCAGCACTCAGCACTCAGCTATCACAAACAAACAGACGAACGATGGAGCCACGTGGAGCGTGGTGGAGCGCTGCCAGAACGTTACCGTAGAGTACATGACAACTAGACATTCTATTTATATGGAAGATAATATTATGTCGTACGTGTTATATTACCTAAACTATCTATTTACTATTATTATTATCATCATAAAATTAGGATTCTAGGTATAATTTGGATTTAATTAAAACTACCTGTTCGCCCAGGTTCCATTCGGGAAATTTTTGCCGTTCTTGAGTTATATATATGTATAGCGTAACTACCGTTACCATAATGGTAATACCATACCATATTACCCTATTTTATTATAATAATAACAATCATGGAATTATGTAATAACATGTCGATGTATAAACCAGTACCTAGTTAGTCAAAGCTAGTTTTATTGCTAAAATATAACTCGAAAGAAAGATTATAAGCCGATATCGAGCATGACACAAAGTAGACGATAGTGAGTCCTTTTTATACTTC
This sequence comes from Colias eurytheme, assembly GCF_061535395.1. NCBI lineage: Eukaryota > Metazoa > Arthropoda > Insecta > Lepidoptera > Pieridae > Colias > Colias eurytheme. The sequence goes on along the minus strand of NC_142999.1, from coordinate 31,817 downwards.
TATTTCATTAATTATTTAATCTGTTTTTGTTGACTGTGGAAGATTTATATGTTATTAAAAATTATGAAATTCATTTTGCAAATCTTCTCAATATTTTCACCGCTCTATAGAAAATTAAATGAAATGAATAATGCATGTTCTATCTAGTTTCTCTCCATCGCATCGGCTCGCACAAGGCATTTTCCACGTGAGTAGCGAAGCCGGCCGCAACCCGCAGCCCGCGGTACTTCTAGAAATGTACACGTCATTATTTTATGTATATATTCTACTAGCTTTCCGCCCGCGGCTTCGCCCGCGTTTTCAAAGAAAAACCCGTTCCCGTAGGATTTCCGGGATAAAACCTATCCTATCCTATGTCCTTTCTCGGACCGTATCAAAATATCTCTATACCAAATTTCATGCAAATTGGTTCAGTAGTTAAGGCGTGATTGAGTAACAGACAGACCGACAGAGTTACTTTCGCATTTATAATATTAGTATGGATGAAGTATTCGTGTGAAGCGTGGAATACTAAAAACTGTGTGTTTTACGTGTTTATATTAGTCTAATTATTAGTTAATTGCAAATAAAATTCATTACGATACTTAATTCATATTTAAGACGAATATTTAGAACACACGCCACTCGTATACCTCCACAGACTAATAATAATATACTACGTATACAACCTAACTATAAAATATCTTTATCACAAAGACTGCAGATTGTTCACAAAAATATCGGAGTTTCAATTGCCCACAAACGATCATTATACGAATAATGTCTGACCGCCGCGCGCCGGCCGCGCCCGCACCGGCCGCGGCGTTTGAAAATTCCATGCCAATAATTTTAAATGTAAATATGTTTAAAAGAATCATAGGGAAATATTTCAATTTTTAATTTTTAAGTATGTAATATTTCAATTTTTCATGACAGATAAATAAGGATTTAACAGCTACATTATATTAGATACATACCTAATAGGTAGATATGTATGACAGTATGGTTTGTGATTTTTTTTATGATTATTATTACGAGTCTCTACGGCGATCGAGCCCGGTACTAGACTAACAAATACGCGTTCACCATCAATATTGCGCTTTTTATATTTACCTCGCTGTTACTCCATCGCATCGTTTGAATGATCTTAAATGAATAGGTTGGTAATACCGTATGTCGTGGCTAATATATTATCTGCAGTGCAGGCGGTTCGCACGCCGGTCGACGGCCGCGCGCCATCGATTGTGAGCGCAGGGTGTACTGTTGGTACTGTGCCTGTGTAGCGACTAGAGGCCCAAGTTGAAAAATGTGGCCCTTAATGTACCGTGAATCAAACGCCAGATTCTAATCATATCATACTTTTTAAGGTTAAAAGCCTGTCCCGCATAGGTATTACCTATAACCATATATGTTATTTTAGCATTTTTTCCACACTCACCTTGTTGTCTCGAGGAGTGTTAAGGTACCTAATACCTATCTATTTAGATAAATATTTCGTATTCGGTCCTGTGAGAACTGAGAACTAATACCTAAAAGCCGACCGTAATGAAGCACATCGATAGATCTGGGAGCGTAGTCGTGGAAAATGTAATGAGATAATATACAAGTCAATTAGCCAATGATATAGAGCGTGCAGCGAGCGACATCGATACGTCGCTCACAAACCGTATCACTGCACACAAACAGTTTATAACCGCTCCCCATTTTGCCCCCCATTCAATTACCTATACCGCGAATTCGGAATCTGATAATTTTAGGTTCGGTTGGAGGGGGAGGTGTCGTTTTCGTTAACACTTCAATCAATATACCTAACACTTTAAAATTGAATACATATAGTGAACATTCCATGTGTTGAATGTTTGCAAACATGACTAATTAGAATAGTTTTGAAATTTAATTTCATTCAAATGCATGTTTCGTCGCTGCACGATCTACCTGTAACGCTGCACAGGCGCGCGGCGCGTGGCGCGTGGGGCGGGCGGTGCGCGACGCGGACGCGCTGCGGGCTCTTGTTTGGGTTCTATTCCAGGCGCGTGCCACCACGCACATACTCACCGATGCATGCCAGAGATTCTTTTGCTCTCGACGGTTTCGCACGTTCCTCGCTAACTAGCGGCGTTTTAGCGGACGTAATCATGTAGGTATTTTGAGGTAGGTATCTAAATGAATTTGCTATTGCTATTAAAAGCGTTTCTAAAACATACGCATGCCTCTATACGATGATTGAGTTATAGTCACCTAATTAAAAAAATTGCAAACGTAATTTGCGAGACATGCCGATACTGAGAACTTTCTCAGCCTTAGCATACTTGTGTCCGCTCCGCTTACGTAGCGTAGGCGGTGGTCGAGCGTGAAGAATGCGCCCAGCGGAGAAACTCGCCGACAGGATCTTCTGTTTCAGCGACACCGCTTGCGTTGTAAACACCGGGACATACTTCGTTTACATTTAGACAGATAGGGTCCTATCGAATACTCGTTTAAAAGTAAAAAAATAACATTTAAAAAATTTATTACATTTAAGTATTTAAAAAATACAAATACAATAAAGATATTATCTATACTAATATTATAAAGCTGAAGAGTTTGTTTGTTAGTTTGTTTGAACGCGCTAATCTCGTAATTAATATTAATGTAAAAGATTATTTAATAACATGGTACAAATAAAGATTTAATAACTTTTAACAAAAAACTAAACTGCTTTCAAATTGTCAGAACTAGATAAAGTTTAAATGTTATCAAAGGGAAGCGAAGCACGAGCATTGAAAAAAGAGTTATCAAAATCGGTTTACTTTCTGAGATAACAAATATAAAAAAAAAACCTTTTTTTCAAGTCGGTTGAATAGGAAAACTGTCTAAACGCGTAATTAATATTCATGTCAACGCCGATCCTGATTTGCCGTTCTTCCTTTTATAGTGAAACTAGCTCACCGCCCGCGGCTTCGCCCGCTTGGTCTAAAACCCAATAAATTATATACTAAAACCTTCCTCTTAAATCACTCTCTCTATTAAAAAAAACCGCATCAAAATCCGTTGCGTAGTTTTAAAGATTCAAGCATACAAAGGGACATAGGGACAGAGAAAGCGAATTCGTTTTATACTATGCAATGTAGTGATAGTGATTGAGCATTGAGAAAATTTTGATTTTCAAAAACTTTACCCTCCATATATAGGTACGCAAAGCCCCTGCGGCCTGCACACAGTTATGGGGACATGGTTACAGTTTACCTCCCGTAAATAAATAAATAAATTCTTTATTTCAGAACAATTAACAGTCCTATAATAATTTACAAATGTATATATAATTATATTTGTACAGAAAAAAAACGTAAACAAAAAATAACTGGTATCAATAATTATTATTATAACGCATGAAATGTCTGACGTCGTTTATGTGAGAACGAACATCTACTTATACGAGGTGATCCATTAAATTAAGCGAGTGGAACCACTTATGTAATGAAGCGATAAGGGGTTAATATCCGCTGGGAGATGTGCCAGAACGGTTTTTGACCATCAGCACGTTTATGGAGGTCAAATCGGTTAGTCACATTACTACTTGACGGACTTCGTTTGAGACTCAATAATATTAAGCATATCAAAATGTTCCTTTATAGGGAATTTCCTTGATTCCAGGCGAGCAGCTAGCGCGTGTGACAGCGACACGGACAGCATGTGGAAGGGGGAGCTGCCCGCGCGCCCCGCGGCCTCGCCCGGCCTGCTGCGCCGCCGCTACTCCGTGCCGGAGACTATTATGAGAAAGTTCGTATCCACATGATCATATCCTCTTTAAGTAATGGTACGTTAGTAGGTACTCTGATCACCTGCTTGACCCTAAAAAAAAAACAATCAGTTAAACGGATCTTTGCATAATGCTAAAATTCGTTTCTAAGGGACACGGGACTTCATTTAGTTTTATAAACAAGTATGTGGTAATGGGGCGCAAATGTATCCAAGCAGGTACATAAAAGAAAAAAATAAAAATAATTAACTAAAAGAAATGTAACATGCAGTGAATCCTGTAACAGGATTCCTGTGGATACGCGGAGATCACGTTATTTTACTTTTTTAGAAATTAGCCAAATTAAAAGTATAATTGATAAAAAAGATCAAGATCCTTGGCCTTGATCTTTTTTATCAATTATATTGATAAAAAAATGGATCTTGGATCAAGATCAAAGACCTTGAGATCTAAATTATTTATAATCATTTTATATAAGTGTATTATTTATTTGAATTATTTTTAAATATTTATATCTATTTCAGGTATCGCTTAGCACAACAAAAATCTGATATGGAGGAAGCCGGACAAAGCAGTGCCTCACCGGCTTCTACGGCGGCGCGAGGAACCTGCCACTGCTGTGGACCTCGAGGATCTCGACGAGATCGAGACCCAATGCGAAAATCCGCCCTCCTTCGCCTATGGGGACGAGCTGGAGCCTCCCCGGTCAGAGCATGTTGCTGTCCACCCGGAACCCGCTCATTAGACGGTTCACATTCTGAACTGAGAACGCCACGTTGTCTAACTCCAAAACGATTGCGACTTGACTCGTCCCGTGATCGAGAAGATGCGTTAAAAATGCACACGCGCGCTCTGTCGACTTATTCGGATCCACCGCCTGAGCTCACAACTAGCATGACTTCAGAGAAAACGGAATCACCGACATATTCAGACCGAACAGCTCTTTTGACGGACATTACCTCTGATTGCCAAACGAGCCTGCAACCTGAACATTTAACGTACGCTGTATCAGATGGCGGCTCATTCACTGACTCCTCGGAAACATTTACAACCTCTATGCCTACTACAAAAGAGACTGAAATTGATAACCAAAAATATTGTTCTCTAATGTCAAATGGTAGTGACATTGATGGTCGCATAAGTGAAAGGTCAGTAAGTGCTGAAAACAATGACAGTAATCTAGTTCCATTTGATCAACAGTTATCTATCGATACTCGGAAATATGATATACTTGAGATAGTAGTATCTGAAACATTAAATGTTCAACCAGCAACAGCTGTAAAATCTATAGTAAATGAAAAGGTATCCAGTCCGATCAGGAGTGCAGTATTAAATAAACGTAAACAAAATGTCGATATCGATGAATATGTATCCAATATACTTGTGGAAAGTCTAAATTCCCTAACGGACCAGCTTGAATCAATGAATGCATCTATGGGTTATGACAAAAAACTTAATATCGTAGAAAAAGAGATAAAAGTGAAATTACAAAATACGGGAGTTAATACAATAGTGCACCTAAGCCCAACATCTAATAATCAAATTATTTTTGGTAATGAAGAACTCTGCAATAGTGACGATAGACATGACAATGAAAACAATCAACGCAAATTAAGTAGCGTAAATATACGCGAAAGTGTTTTGAGTACCGAAACAAACAATAATTTAACATCGTCAGAAAGCATGAGAGATAATAACTCCAACCATAGTCATCAACAACAAACAGGTAATTTTTTAAATATAACCAATACGGAAAATGTAAATAAATCAATTTTACATCAAATACAAAAACTATTCAAGGACGAATTTCGAAGAAATGACCAGGCTGAAAATCCTTTACCCGAAATATCACACATTGAAATATCTAATGTTGATGTATTTTTAAACGACAACGCCGGTGAATACAAGAATTCTGATACAATTGAAATTCAAACACAAGCTAATCAAGATAACGGAGAGGTACTAGGAGGGGTCGGTACTGGTAATTATTATGAAGAACTTGAAGAAAATACTCTAGTTCCGAGATTTTCAGCGTTGCCTCATAGTGATTCGATGGAAGTAAATACTTCATCGTCAGATGATACTGAGATCTTAGGTTCCGAATGCACAAGTCTTGTCGACAGCTTAGACGATCCTAACTCACCGAGGTCAATACTCTTGCGCCGAGCTTATACAAATAACATAAGAAGTGAACTAGTCCGTTCATCAATCGATGTACTAGACCTTTTACCAGAGAACACCAGTCAAAATGATATTCATTCTCCAAAAGAAAAAGGAGAAGCCTTCTTTATAAGAATTAAAGATGATAACTGTGATTGTGAAAAAGAAAATATAGTTGTAGCAGATCATATGCCTGAAACCATTAAGCAGAGATTGTATAGAAGGCATAGAAAGAGAGAACAGAGAATGGAATGCGTAAGGCGAAGTAAAGTGAAACAATTAAAAAAAGATATCATCAAACAAAAGCACAATGAGATTTACAAGTCCAAGAAAGAAATAGAGAAAGAATGCATGGCTATCATAAATACATTAATTGAAGATGTTATAGCTAAGATTGCTCAAGATGAGTATAAATATATGCGAATTAAGCAACGGTCTAACGACGTACCTACGACTAAGTCAGAAGAAAATTTGAATAGACGTGTATGGAAAAAAGAAAATGAATCAAATAGGAAATCCAATAAAAGTAAGATGGTTCATTCACATTCTTGTTATGATTACACCAGTAAGGATTTAAAAGCGGAAAGATCTAAACGCAGCAAGCATTCTTCACAACTAAATACACTGAGCACACCAGAAGAACATATACCAAAAAGAATATATCAAAAGTCCGAAATACACGATGGAAACAACTGTATAGAAATACTAGAAATATTAGAATATGTAAATAATTCACAAAGTTCCACGGAAACTACAAATTCAGATGAAAATCATAATGGCTGTCAAATAAAAAATAAAAAGTCTAGAATCCCTATACCTGTATATGAAAGGATTCAAAGGATACCGAAAGGTAGTTCTCACATGAATAGTAAAAATACCTGTGGACGTACTCCACCGTTACTTTCACGCGAACGCAGCGAAAAGACACAACATTTACTGACATCCATGCTATTGGATGTTTTTCATGAAGATAATGATCCGATTCAAGACATACCCATCCGCCGCAATGCAGTGCCTTACGAACCTCGAACGAGGTCTAACTCATTAAGGTTTCAAAACTCTTTCGATATTATACCTGAAGAGAAGAGCAGTTTAAGTATGGAGTCGACTGGAGAGGACCTAGCTTGTCGCCGAGCCTCAGCACCCAGTTTAGGTGATAGCCTATCGACTGATCAAGAAGAGCAACCTAAAAAAAGCCCGTCTCCAAAGAAACTAACAAGATATAAAGACTTCAAGAGTGCAGGAACGTCACCTATGCCCGATGTATACAAAACACAAAGTCACGCAGCAGCAATGACTTCACCGATTCGTAAATCTGCTTCAACTAGTCCAATACGTTTAGGTCTTTCAAATAATAAAGGAAACAATGGAACGCAACACGTAAGCCAGCCGCGGCCACTGCAGCGTCGGGACGATGAAGGTATAGCGCGCACATTCGCACCGCCGCTCGTTGCCCAACGCACTGCTTCAACTATTTTCGTAGAGTAACTCCCACGCTACTCGAGCCATAACTGGAGTTGTTAATAAAACCAAATTCAGACGATGATACTTGGAAATAAGCCTTTCTTTCTCGACTCGTTATCATGAGTGATTATGAGGCTGAGCAGACAATATAATTTTAACTTACTATTAAATATTAATAATGCAAAATTCCAAGTGTTGTCGTTTTCTATGTTGTTACACGTCTGTTAACGATCACGTAAATAGAAATTGTTATTTTGAGAGGCACAAGCACTATTTATTATAGATAGATATTTATGTATACTTATGTATAATTATCAATAAAGCGTATAAAATCTAGACGTTAGTTTTATTTATCTCAAGGTTCAGAAAGACGAAAGTCAGTCACCACGCAGTACGAAGAGCAGATAAGAAATGTACAAAGCGATCCGGAAGGGAGGCGAGAACGCAAAGTAAAAACTCACAATTGCCTTAAAGACAATAAAATTAATGAGGTAACGAAAGAAAGGAGACGCAAGTCTGACAGAGTAAAAGATAGAAGTATTAAAGATAGATACGAAGAAAAAATATTGAGTCAGAATATGTATCAGAAGAAAAAAAGCAGGTCAGATCGCAGTGAGGTCGGATCGGAAGGGAGTAGGGATGAAAGAGATGGCAGTTCGAGCTCGAGCGAGTCGGGCGGCAGTCTGCTCTGCTCGCTGGCTCCCGCTTGGCTCAGTGCACGGAGGCGAAGACGAAGAGCTGCAAGCAGTTCAGGTACAAAAATACAATGAGCATTTTCCTTGTCGTATTATACCTTGCCTTTTATTGTGTAAAATAGTTTTAAATAAATTAAGTTAGCTCATGAGCGATTTAGTAAAATAATATAATATTAATATTGCATTTCGTAATGTCTGACTTAGAATGGATTAGTTAGTTATTATTAAGCTGATGTTAAAAGTGACGTCCTCATTGTGCAATGACGAGCTATATTTACAATTTCTAAATGAACTTTCTGACCGAAAGAAGAAAAAAGATAGAACAAAAACCTTTCAACTTTCAACCTTGAATTGACATTTTTATGTAGGAACCACATTCATTTTCGTTACCTATTCAAATATAGCTCCAAGGGAATGCATTTGTACTTTACTGTTCCCATCGCACACAAGTCACAACGGGCGGGCTAATCCCATTTAGCTCCCATACAGGGAATACATTTGTATGTACTTGTCTGTTCCGTTCGCACACGACGGCGCAGGCGACTGGGCGGTGACGGTGGCGGGCTCGTGCGCCGCCGCGCTGCCCAACGACGTGGAGATGCGGCTGCGCTTCCCCGACCCGCACGCGCGCGCGCCCCATCCGCCCCACCCGCCCTCCTTCAGCGCTGTGAGTGCACGTACACTCGACTTACTTAACTTATCGTGTATCTCATGAACTGTTTTGAAAATTTCAAAGAACAGATATTTCTGTTGCCTTTAAAATAAATAAAATTTTAAATTTCAAAATAATAATCTATAGGTACTAATATTATAAAGCTAAAGAGTTTGTTTGTTTGTTTTAACGCGCTAATCTCGGGAACTACTGGTCCGATTTGAAAAATTCTTTCGGTGTTAGATAGCTCATTTATCGAGGACGGTTATAGGCTATACCTATATCATCACGCTACGACTAACAGGAATGGAGCCACGGGGGTGAAACCGCGCGGAGCAGCTAGTAATTTATATAACGTTGGAATTACCTGATTGACCAGTAGGTATACATTTTTCCCCTCGTCGGATTTTAACGGAATTGTTCCCGTATTGCATGAACGCACATGAACGTATCTCGCGGCAGGTGGAATGCGGCACTGACTGCAGCAGGGCGTGCCGCGCGCCGCCGCACGCGCCACACGCACCGCACGGGCCGCACTCGCGCCGGCCGCGGCGCACGAGCGACGACGCGGGCAGACTCACGCTGACTGTGAAGAAAGAGGCGTCTGGTAAGTGGTAACGCCCATTTCAACACAAATAAATACCTCTTTCAACCACTCTCTCACTGTATAGTGTGAGTTAAGGTTAATCGAAAAACTGAGATTTGTAGATATCAATAAGTGGATCCATAAATCAAGAAAGACAAAATAAGCATTTGGATAATGTTTTTCAAAAAACCTATATTATGAATTAATGTTCGCATGTTAAAGCAATGAGCATTAAAATTACTAATTATTGTTAATCCGTAAAAATATTTTTTATACAGATTCTTCAGTTCTTGCATCTAAGAGCGTGAAGAAATCTTCTGACCTTCTGCCTGATTTAGAGACATTCCGGGCTTCACGATGTAAAACTAAAAGTTCTCTTAAGGTACATTATCATTCTTTTTATTTTATTTATCGTAAATACACATAATGGTATTATTTAATTTCTATTTAGGTATCACCACGACTCATGAGCTCAATACACTACAGACTCTTAAACTATTAATATACAAAAATTTTAAAGTATAGGAAAAAAATGTGAGGCGTCACGGGACGCCTGGCAGATGTAAATATCGACATTATCACAGTATAAAGAGAACAAGTAAGTTATCTTGGAACAAAGGTACATCGCGCCGTTTGTATGGACCGTTTTCGTGAGGGCCCCGCCTGCTGTGAGCGGTCGGTGTTTGGTCTATAATTATTAAAAATAATATTTTAATATAAAATAATATTTTAAATAATTATAGATATTATCAACGTGACAAGTGAAAACCCTGCGCCTCGCGAGTTTAGGTACCGTGCGCTCCTAAACGCCGGGAGTCAGCCTACTTGTTCTCTTTATACTATGACATTATTTTGTAAAGAATTCAGAAAAGAACAGATTGTTGCATATAGACTGTGATATAGACTATGTACATAGATACAATGTTGCGTGGCGACGCGTCATGTTCCGTGATATTATAATATAATCAGTTTCAGAGATGATGTATTTCTGTTGTCACTTGTCGCTATAATAAAAAATCGGCTGAGCAACGGTTGGCACGGTCATAAGTATGATGAGTGACCTTTTCTTTGTTGCAGAGCTTATTTGTATGGAACCCTTAGTATCGCGTGTTCTACTCGCACTTCTTTATCTCAATCGATTATAATACATAGAGTAGGTATGCAGTGGCACATGTGCATATTGTATTTATTTAATGAATAACGTAATTTACATTTTGATGACGTGCCTATTTGAAATATTTGCTGGCCAATTATTTACATCGAGAAGGCGGTTGTTTCAGACGCGTCGGGGGTACTCCCTTCACTGCTGGCTTCCAGAAGAAGATCCTACGCAGATAAGGTGATACAGAAATCCTTTACAAATACACACATCAACAAAGTCTAGGGATATTTTGTATTGTACTTACGAATAACTAAAAATCTATGAAGAATTTTGTCATACTGTAAATGGAAGAATTATAGATCATTTTAAGGTCTTTAATAAAAAATAAAAAGATTTAATGATTTTTTTTTATTTTCACTAAAAATGTTAATTTTTCTTACCAAGGTGGAAATTTGAATCATAAGGATCTTCATTTCTTGTTCGAAAACATTTTTACTAAAATTGGCATTTTTTTTTTCAAAAAACTAAGTATAAAGTCGCTCACTTAGTAATTCAGTAACCCCAATTTATTATTTTTGTCACCTTAAGCTTTATTAGACTTTTAAATACTGCCCTTTTTATTATTTGATATTTCTTGAATAAAAATCAATAAATTGATGTTGCAGGGCACGTAACGGGTTATCGGTGCTGGGCAGCGCCATCGTGCCGGAGCAGAAGCCGCGTGTGCCCACCATGAGCGAGCGCGACCTCACTCGCCTGTGCGCGCCGCGACGCCGCTTCTCTTGCGTGCGTCCGTGAAGTGATGTTACAGAGCACTGAGCACGTAACGGTTTATCGGTGCTGGGCAGCGCCATCGTGCCGGAGCAGAAGCCGCGCGTGCCCACCATGAGCGAGCGCGACCTCACTCGCCTGTGCGCGCCGCGACGCCGCTTCTCTTGCGTGCGTCCGTGAAGTGATGTTACAGAGCACGTAACGGCGTGTCGGTGCTGGGCAGCGCCATCGTGCCAGAGTTATTTCAAAAACAATTTCTATACATATGGAGAAAAATAAATCTTTGTACTTAAATAAATATTTCATATTTTACAAAATTAAAATGTATATACTTACTTAATCGATCTAGTTTTTTATTTTGATCACCTCTGATAATGTAATATAAAACGCAACTCTGTGGCAATCATGTTAATATTCTGACAGATATTATTAACTTAAAATATATTCGCTAAACTTTATTTAAAATAAAGTTCATCTAAAACATTAAAACGAAGAGAATAAAATAAAAAAGAGCGTGTGTGCCGAGATAACGTGTCAGAAGAGAAACTTCTTTGGCGAGATTCATAGATACCAAAATCGCCGCCTTACTCCATAACGTGACAGTATTACCATGACGCGATCTTGAAATTTTACTCTCAATGCGTCTAAAGAAGTTTCACTTCAAAAGGCTATAATCTGTGTACAGTAACACAGAATTTGAATTCTGCTCGAAAAATATGTAAACGGTTGTAAGAAAAATATACCAAATTATCGACGGTAACACTGAGGATTTGTTAATAGCTGTTTCAAAAACCTTGAAAATTATGTATATTGGAATAATGCAAGCCAAAGTTCCACTTTATCTATATACTTAACTTGCTTGGATGGGTGAGCGCAGTGCCCAAAACTATGAAACAAGATCTGCATTCCAAAAACTAGCCATTCCTAGACACCACTCCGCAGTGTTCAGGGGTAGTTTCCGCTACAGTGCCACCATGTGTTGGAATAATCTTCCACCACCACTGCGCCAATTGCGCACTAAAGAAAACTTCCGTATAAAATATCCCACCAAAAACATAAATGTAAAAATTTGAGCCGAGTTCAATCGTTGACTTAATTTGCCAAAAAAAGAAATGAGATCTAAATGTGTGCCAAGTTCTGTAGACAGTCCAGAAATTTATTTACAAGTTCTTAGGTGAACTGAAACTCAATTGTTTTATTTTCCCATAGGGCGTATTCAGAAAGAAAGCTTGAAACTTATAAGCGCTTATCGGCGCTTGTCATGTTCAATGTTCATATATTTTCCTGCGCGGGTTACCAGCGCTGACAAGCGCCGATAAGCGCTTATAAGCGCTTATAAGTTTCAAGCTTTCTTTCTGAATACGCCCTTAGAGAACAACGTTTATTCCAAAATATGACTTTTTTAATTTGAATAATATAATTATTTTCACAAAGCAAACAACTAATGACCTATTGAACCTCATAATTTGACTTGGCTAGTTTTTAGAACCTCACAAAATATAAACAGTATGTAAAACTATCTTTCCGTAAGTATTACAGATAACAAAAAACTTTAAACTGATATCGAAAGTACTTAACCTAATGAGTAAAATGGCCGTAATAAATTTTAAAAAATAAATCGAGAAATATCAAAAAAAATATCTTTAAACCCTCCCATACATGATGCTCGGAAAATCCCCGGAAAATGCCTGGGAAATTCCCGGAAAATAACTGGAAAATGCCTGGGAAATGTCTGGAAAATATCCGGAAAATGGGTGGAAATTTCCGGAAAACCGTGGAAAATGCCTGGAATATCCCTGGAAAATGCGCGAATATGTCCGGAAAATCCCCGGAAAATGCCTGGGAAATTCCCGGAAAATAACCGGAAAATACCTGGAAAATGTCCGGAAAATATACGGTAAATGCCTGGAAAATGTCCGGAAAATATACGGTTAGGTACGTAGATACGGTAGGTTAGGTTAGGTTAGGTTAGGTTAGGTTAGGTTAGGTTAGGTTAGGTTAGGTTTTTTTTTTTTTTTTTTTTTGTAAAAGCACCCGCCATCGCAGGGTGTTGTCTGCTTTTTCTCTAGAGTATAGTCTAGAGACATTTATTTTCTTTAATCAATAATAAACACAATTTTCTTTATTTACAATATGGGCACATAATATTAAAATACAATTAAATTTTAAAATACGAATTTACAATATACAAAAAAATTTTCAAAATAATAATAAAATACAATTAAAAGTCACTTTAAAATTAACAATTCAAACAATACAATAAAAATAAAACCAATACAAGTAAATATACAAATTAACACGGCACAACAATAAAACTTAACCCTAACATCACAGCTTATCACAGTTTCTTTTGTTTACCACCCCAACAATGTATTTACAATATTCCAGGAATTCAGATTTCGTATCATCCCCCAGGGCCGCGGGCAGATTCTCACCCGTCATCGCGATGCCCAATTTTTGCTCAATAACATATCTATCTCTTGCAAAAATCGGACACTCGAGCAACAGGTGAGAAACCGTCTCGTCGACTCCGGGCTGACACAGGCACGATGGATTCTCCTTCAGCTTGAATCTGTTCAAGTAGAAGGCGAATCCACCGTGTCCAGTCAGTGCTTGTGTGGTGTGGTGTGTGATGTCTATTTTCCGTACTATTTTGTATGCAGCAGCAGCGCTTGGGAAAAAGAGCTTCGTGCCTCCAGCCGTCTCCCCCACATCATATCTCCTGTCCCATTCCCCGATCGTATCCTGTCTCAGGATACGCTTGACGAATGAAACAGGACACAGATCGTAGTCGGGTTTCTTCTTCGACCCCAGAGCGGCCTCCTTGGCTAACTGGTCCACTCTTTCGTTCCCCCTTAGCCCTGCGTGCGCCTTGATCCAAAACAGAGCGACCTCCCGCCTCTGCGAAGCAGCTTTTCGGAGGGCCGCCCTTGTTTGCACAGCAAGGGGGTGGGGGGAACCGAGTGTGACTGCCTGGAGGGCCGATCTGGAGTCGCTGAAGATGCCGACCTTCGACACTCCACTCTTGCAGGCTCTAATTACTGCTCTTTGGAGCGCTAGGAGTTCGGCCTGGTAGACGGTGCAATACGGCGGCAAAGCAAGCTTGACGGCCTTCGTCTCGGCCTCCCCCTCCCATACGGAAAGGGCGGCTCCGACTCGACCCTCAATCTTGCTGCCGTCCGTGTAGATCCTATGTACGTGGCTATTAGCCACGTCGGAATACGAGTCCTCGTCCACCAGCCCGAACCCCAGCCCTTCCTGCTCTGCCGGATGTGGGTCCTCAATCGCCGGAGCCATTCTTTCCACCTCCCTGTCTCCCAACGCTGGGTGCGACACCCCCTTCTTGATCCCATATAATCTCGAGACTTCGAGTATTCTGAGATCAAGGGGGAGTATCCCAGCCAACAGCATAGCTGAGTTCAGGGAGACGGTCCGATATGCTCGGCAGATCTTTTGGGCGAAGCCCCGTTGTACGGTGTTCAGCCTTTTTTGGACCCCCATCTTTTCCACGGTGGGTGCCCACGCTGCCGATGCATACATAATAGTCGGTTCGATAACAGCTACATAAATAGTCCTAATAATATCTGGGCTAAGTCCCCAACCAACTCTGGCTGCCCTAGCCAAGAGTTTATATCGGGCGATTGCCTTTTGGCATACCGTCCCGACGTGGGCGTTGAAAGTGAGGCCGCTGTCAATTGTAAGGCCCAGTATTTTAATATGTGAAAAATATTTAATTTCCACACTCCCCATAGCGAGCCGTGGCACGTCATATTTTAACCTCCTCGTCGAAAGGAGGGCACAAGTTTTGTGTGGTGCAAAATTTAATTTGTTATCTTTACCCCATTCGTGTATTACGTTTAGGACACGGTTCGCTTTTCCTTCTATTTCAAGGGCCGTATCACCCTCAAAGACCAACACAATGTCGTCGGCGAACGCTTGACAGAATACTCCCATCTCCTCTAACATCCATAGCAGAGGGTCCAGCAAGAGGTTCCACAGGATTGGTCCACCTATGGATCCCTGCACGCACCCCTTGCTGGTCCCCCTACTTACTTCCACGCCCGCATATCTAACTTTCACCCCCCTTTCACTCAGGTAGCTGCTGATCACCCGCCTCACGTTCCCCGGGCACCCAACTTCAGCCAGCCGCACCTTTATGGCTGGCCACCAGGCGCTGTCGAAGGCTCCCTCTATGTCCAGCGATACCACAACAGAAATCTTCTTCTCCTCCCTCATATTTCTGATGTGGTTCACTAGTCTATAGAGGGCGTCCTCGGTGCTCCTCTGTGGCATAAAGCCATACTGGTGGGGGCTTATTTTGGGCAACAGGTAAAACCTGAGTCGGCCGACCAGCATCTTTTCGAAGATTTTGCCGAGAACAGGTAAGAGGCCGATCGGTCGATAGGCTTTCGGTACCCGATATGATTCCCTGCCCGGCTTTCGCAGTATAACCACGGTCGCCCACTTCCACTGTGCGGGGAAGTAGGCGGCAGAGAGGCATCTGTTGAGCAAGGCAAGGAACCATCCCGGGTTACAATCCACAGCGTGCTGACAGATGTCGGCCGTGAGGCCATCCGCCCCGGGGGCCTTCTTGGGGTTGAAGGACCTTACGGCTCTCTTCAACTCCTCCATGATGAAAGGAGGGTCATCCGGGCCCGCCGGTGGTTCGGTGTCCAAGGACTCCGCACACCTGCGCACCCGACGATGTCCCCCACTTTCACCACTTTCCTGGTCCTCGGGGTAGAAGGAAAAATTTCTTTTGGTTATAACTTTTCACAGGCTCACTCGATTTTAAAACGGTTTTCGCGTCCGTATCTGTTGTCCAAGCGCGCATCCACTGGTATACAACACTAGTGTGTAAGATGAAAAAATACCACTTTTGCAAAAAATAAACTCAGGAGCGATGCGATTTAGCTGTCAACGGACCGCGTTCGGGCAAATGACTGGTTAGGTTAGGTTAGGTTAGGTTAGGTTAGGTTAGGTTAGGTTAGGTTTGGTTAGGTTTTTTTTTTTTTTTTTTTTTTTTTTTTAAAAAAAAAGCACCCGCCATCACAGGGTGTTGTGTGCTTTCCTCTGGAATATTGTCCAGAGATGTTTGTTTTGCTTTTAATCAAATAATTACCACACTATTATTTATTAATACATTAGGCCTAAATGAATACAATTTAAAATAGAAAATACAATTTAACAATTTACAATAACATTTCCAAATTAATAATAAAATACTAAAATTAAATATTACGTTTAAAATTTACATTAATTAAAAACATTGTAATGAGAATAATAAAAAATAAAATAAAATAAATTAATACAATTAAAAGTACATTTAAAACTTACATTAATTAAGACATTACAATAAAATACAATTGAGACAGTACGGCACAACAATAAAACTTAACCCTAACATCACAGCTTATCACAGTTTCGTCTGTTAACCACCCCAACAATGTATTTACAATACTCCAAGAATTCAGTTCTCGTCTCATCCCCCAGGGCCGCGGGCAGATTCTCACCCGTCATCGCGATGCCCAATTTTTGCTCAATAACATATCTATCTCTTGCAAAAATCGGACACTCGAGCAACAGGTGAGAAACCGTCTCGTCGACTCCGGGCTGACACAGGCACGATGGATTCTCCTTCAGCTTGAATCTGTTCAAGTAGAAGGCGAATCCACCGTGTCCAGTCAGTGCTTGTGTGGTGTGGTGTGTGATGTCTATTTTCCGTACTATTTTGTATGCAGCAGCAGCGCTTGGGAAAAAGAGCTTCGTGCCTCCAGCCGTCTCCCCCACATCATATCTCCTGTCCCATTCCCCGATCGTATCCCGTCTCAGGATACGCTTGACGAATGAAACAGGACACAGATCGTAGTCGGGTTTCTTCTTCGACCCCAGAGCGGCCTCCTTGGCTAACTGGTCCACTCTTTCGTTCCCCCTTAGCCCTGCGTGCGCCTTGATCCAAAACAGAGCGACCTCCCGCCTCTGCGAAGCAGCTTTTCGGAGGGCCGCTCTTGTTTGCACAGCAAGGGGGTGGGGGGAACCGAGTGTGACTGCCTGGAGGGCCGATCTGGAGTCGCTGAAGATGCCGACTTTCGCCACTCCACTCTTGCAGGCTCTAATTACTGCTCTTTGGAGCGCTAGGAGTTCGGCCTGGTAGACGGTGCAATACGGCGGCAAAGCAAGCTTGACGGCCTTCGTCTCGGCCTCCCCCTCCCATACGGAAAGGGCGGCTCCGACTCGACCCTCAATCTTGCTGCCGTCCGTGTAGATCCTATGTACGTGGCTATTAGCCACGTCGGAATACGAGTCCTCGTCCACCAGCCCGAACCCCAGCCCTTCCTGCTCTGCCGGATGTGGGTCCTCAATCGCCGGAGCCATTCTTTCCACCTCCCTGTCTCCCAACGCTGGGTGCGACACCCCCTTCTTGATCTCATATAATCTCGAGACTTCGAGTATTCTGAGGTCAAGGGGGAGTATCCCAGCCAACAGCATAGCTGAGTTCAGGGAGACGGTCCGATATGCTCTGCAGATTTTTTGGGCAAAACCCCGTTGCACGGTGTTCAGCCTTTTTTGGACCCCCATCTTTTCCACGGTGGGTGCCCACGCTGCCGATGCATACATAATAGTCGGTTCGATAACTGCTACATAAATAGTTCTAATAATATCTGGGCTAAGTCCCCAACCAACTCTGGCTGCCCTAGCCAAGAGTTTATACCGGGCGATTGCCTTTTGGCATACCGTCCCGACGTGGGCGTTGAAAGTAAGGCCGCTGTCAATTGTAAGGCCCAGTATTTTTATATGTGAAAAATATTTAATTTCCACACTCCCCATAGCGAGCCGTGGCACGTCATATTTTAACCTCCTCGTCGAAAGGAGGGCACAAGTTTTGTGTGGTGCAAAATTTAATTTGTTGTCTTTACCCCATTCGTGTATTACGTTTAGGACACGGTTCGCTTTTCCTTCTATTTCAAGGGCCGTATCACCCTCAAAGACCAACACTATGTCGTCGGCGAACGCCTGACAGAATACTCCCATCTCCTCTAACATCCATAGCAGAGGGTCCAGCAAGAGGTTCCACAGGATTGGTCCACCTATGGATCCCTGCACGCACCCCTTGCTGGTCCCCCTACTCACTTCCACGCCCGCATATCTAACTTTCACTCCCCTTTCACTCAGGTAGCTGCTGATCACCCGCCTCACGTTCCCCGGGCACCCAACTTCAGCCAACCGCACCTTTATGGCTGGCCACCAGGCGCTGTCGAAGGCTCCCTCTATGTCCAGCGATACCACAACAGAAATCTTCTTCTCTTCCCTCATATTTCTGATGTGGTTCACTAGTCTATAGAGGGCGTCCTCGGTGCTCCTCTGTGGCATAAAGCCATACTGGTGGGGGCTTATTTTGGGCAACAGGTAAAACCTGAGTCGGCCGACCAGCATCTTTTCGAAGATTTTGCCGAGAACAGGTAAGAGGCCGATCGGTCGATAGGCTTTCGGTACCCGATATGATTCCCTGCCCGGCTTTCGCAGTATAACCACGGTCGCCCACTTCCACTGTGCGGGGAAGTAGGCGGCAGAGAGGCATCTGTTGAGCAAGGCAAGGAACCATCCCGGGTTACAATCCACAGCGTGCTGACAGATGTCAGCCGTGAGTCCATCCGCCCCGGGGGCCTTCTTGGGGTTGAAGGACCTTACGGCTCTCTTCAACTCCTCCATGATGAAAGGAGGGTCATCCGGGCCCGCCGGTGGTTCGGTGTCCAAGGACTCCGCACACCCGCGCACCCGACGATGTCCCTCACTTTCACCACTTTCCTGGTCCTCGGGGTAGAAGGTCTCCGCCAACAGTTCTGCCGAGCTCCGGGCATCGAGGGTCTCACCGCCCCTCGAAAGGGGCAGATCCTCCTCTCTCCCTGTGGCTCTATTAAGCACCCTGTAGATGCCCTCCCAGACCCCCTCCCTATCCTGTTTCCGGCAAAACTCCTTCCAACTCTTCTCTTGCGCTTCTTTCACTGCCTTTTCATACATCTCTCTTTCTTCCAGGTACAATCCAACCACGCGGTCTCTGCGATCAGGTGCTGCGTTTCGGATCCTGCGTCTCCTCGTGGCCACCTGCTTCTTCATCTGCGCGAGCTCATCATTCCACCACGACAAGGTGAATTTCTGTGTGTGTTTTTTGGTCGGCATTGTGTCTCTGCATGTCTGTGTGATTGCTTCAGTGTATCTGTCTATTGCGTCATCTATTTGTTGTGTGCTGTGTATTGTGTCTATGTCTTGTATAGTTAATTGTCTGTCCGACATCAGCTGGGTCAGTTTCTCATGAAACTGAGTCCAGTTTGCCTTGTGTGTGTTAAATATGCGTGTGGTTCGTATTATGTTCGTGCCTGTGGATTTATGTTGTCTGATGCCGAAGGATATGCCGTTGTGGTCCGAGCTCGTGAGACTCTCCTCAACCCTCCAGTTGTCCACTCGGTTCAGCAGATCGTCGGAGCACGCTGTCACATCCACGTAGCTAGAGTACCTTTTCCCACCTCTGATGGTATCGAACGTAGGGATGTCCCCGGTGTTGAGTATGTGCATTCCCATTTCTTCCAGTACAGCAGACACATCTCTTCCTCGCGAGTCTTCCACTTCGCCACCCCACCACGGGCTTTTTGCGTTCGCATCGCCTCCCAGGACCATCCTATGGATACCCAGCTCTCTCCCTATCCGCCTAAGATGGTCCAGGTAGAGCTCCACTGGTTTATCGGGCTCGAAGTAGAAGGACACTACAATCATCTCCCAGGCTTTGGTTCTGAGAGTGGCCACAACGATGTTGTTACTGCTAAGGCGTGTATGTAGTTCGACATCCAGTGTGTCGTCGAGTACTACAATACACGCCTTTACTGCTCCACCCCCTTCCCCTTCGCTCTGGAAGATCCTCACTCCATTGTATGTCCTCATACTTTTCGCCCCACCAACGTAGGGCTCTTGCAGCAATGCTACGCATGCCTTACGCTTGGTGGCTTCGAGCAGTAGCTCCCGTGTGGCGATTTGGCTCCGCTGGAGATTGGCCTGCAGCATTCGGTACTGGAAGGACTCACCTTGGGCAACCTTAGCAATACGCTACCGCCGATCTGGCCAGAGCATCCCACCTCTTTCTTTCCGTACACTCTCTGTCAAAGGCGCTGTGCTCTGCGCTGCCTTTCTTAGCCTTTATGCAGTTGATGCATTGAGGCACTTCTCCCCGCAGCCACTTGTCGCACTCGGTCTTCATGTGAGGACCAGCGCAGTGGCTGCATCGTTCCTTCTCTTCCCTACACATTCGTCTCGTATGCCCGTACCCAAGACAGCGCGAGCACTGCACTAACGGACTTTGATCCATCACTTTCACTCTTCTTAGCCCTATATGGGCGTATCCTTCACTCGTGCATCTCTTCCATACCTGTGGACTCACCCTGGCCACTACGTGGTTCTGGAGGTGGTTCCTTGCTTTCATCACGTACGCTACTTCTACCTTTCTCTCTTCCCCCTTCAGGCCCTCAAGGATGCTTGCATTTTGGTTACTGAATGCTGTGACGAAATCGTCAACTTCGCATTTCATTACATCCCTGAAGACTAGTAGAGGGCTCTTATTTTTTACATCTTCCACTACTAATCCCTCATTCTTTCTCAGCCTTTCCTTCACCTTGATTCTTTCTTCCTCATTCGCACAGCCGACGACCACCTTCCTGTTCTTCACCTTTCTTACCCTCTCTACTTTCACCCATCCGTCCTTTGCATCCACAGTCTTTCTGATCATTTCTAACACCTCATCACCCGTCTCTTGTTCGTCTTTGGATGACACCATGACCGAATGCAGGGCTCTTGCTTCGGGGAGTTTCTCTATGACTCCCTTCGAGACAACGCCCGCATAACTCGCCGTTTTGGCGACAGTCATGTTGCCCTCCAAAAGCGAGCTCAATTTGTCCATTTTATTTTCATTCTCCCGCATGCTTACTCTCATATCTTCCATTCTTGTCATCATCTCTTTCATACTTTCTTTCATTCCTTCACTTAGGTCCAGATTTCTCACCAATGCGTCGTCAACTACGCTGGGACCAGCATCGGATGGCGGGGGGGGATGTATAGGGTCCCCACTACGCCCTCCACTACCAGCCCTGGCATTGGTGAGTTCAAACTCAATCTCTTTTATTATTTCATACATCCTTTCTAGCGCCGTAATTACCCCGTCTTTTATATCAGTCTTTAAATTTCGGGACTCCCGCAGGTGGGCTTTCCCTTTCAGCAGAAGGGCTTTCCCTTCTGCAGTCCGACTTTTAGGTGTTGCAGGCTTCTTCACTGGTTCGGAGATAGTGAACGTGTGGTTAGGTTAGGTTAGGTTAGGTTAGGTTAGGTTAGGTTAGGTTAGGTTAGGTTAGGTTAGGTTAGGTTAGGTTAGGTTAGGTTAGGTTCCCGTGTGGAGTTTCTGGTCTCCCATCGGGCGCGTCCTCAGGTGGCGGATAGGGGAAGGCCTCCCAGATATGGGGGGTACCGGTGGTCTTGCCGGCGCGGACCAAAATCAGCGTGGAGGAACTCGAGGGCTACCACGTCCTCGTTGCAATCTCTGCTTTGCAGAGAAATTGCTGGGTTTGTTTTCGAACAGTGCTGCTTTTGCGGCGAGGTATGGCGACCAGTGGTTGCGGACGATTTAGTCCTACTGGACGACGGGCTGCTTTGCAGCGATGGATGGCGGTTGTATCAATCGCGGCGCGGCGGGCTGGGCGGCAGGTTTTTCTGTCGCCTGGTTAGAGGCTTCGGCCTCCCGTCGGGCAACCTGTTATCCGTCGTAGTGTTGTTGTCACGTCTAGCAGCTACGACGGACCAGGAGGCTTGCCTTAATCGGCTGGCCTGAGAGGAAGGACACCTCATCAAAAACCCTCAAATCCGCGTTGTAGTCCAGCGGCGTGGATTTCCTGTCCTTCTTGGACAGTTTGGCTCGGGAGAGCGTGAGCTTTTAGCTGTGTACACCCATGGATACCGCCCGACCTCCATGGTGTAAAAGGGTTATCCGGGTGCAGGGGGCACCGCCCGGATGGACGTTTTATATCCCCCATACTCGTGGGAACAAAAATGTCCTTTAACTCCGAAACGATCAACGACGACTCTAGCAAACACACAATTATGGACACTGAAAACTTCTATGATTTGGAAGACACTGACGGAAGTATGTCTCCGGCGCGTGTCGAGACAAGGCGGGGCAGGGCTGTGCTGCGTTCAAGCTCCAGCTCTGCCAACAGCAACATAGAAATGGATGGAAAAGACAGGCTGTGGCGGAAGCGGACGCTGGACACCAGCTGTTCTGGTTCCGACACAGAAGATGGCACAGGGGTTTTTACATCCCCATTTATTAAGACCACCTCAAAAAGAGGGAAGGGCCGCCCATCGGGTTCAAGCGCCACTCGGCGCGAGGCCACATTCGATATGACGAGGTTGCGTAAGAGGGAGTTGGAAGCGCAGGCCGAGAAGGAGGTTGCTGAGTGCGCCGAGCGCATTGAAGTGGCGCAAGCTAGCGCTCCTCTCCCTCCCATTCCAGCAAAGACAAACACGTCCGAGGCTCTCAGTCGCCGCATTGCCGATGACCTGGCTGCAATCCTGAAGGTGATGACCAAGTCATCAAATCTCAAGGGCACTTTCAAAAAGGCCTTGAAATTGGCCCACGATGACATTGAGCAGTCGGTAGCTCTATTAGAGAAACACTCTGTCTCTGAGGAGACGAGATTGCTGCAGGCAGCCAATTCCCGCCTACAGGCGGAGCTCGACTCCCTGAAAAGGGAACTCCAAGAGGTGAAGGCCTCTCAGGGCTCGTCGCTGCCTGCTCAGCCCCAAGATTCGGATATCTTGCGCCAGGTCGGAGCAATGATTAACGCGAGATTTGAGGCTCTAGAGGAGCGTCTGCTGCCGGAAAAGCGCATAAGACCTCCGCTGGCGGCAGATAGCAGGAAAGCGGCAAAGGCGGCTGAACAAGCGATGGCTGATGACCTCGCACCGCCCCCTCCATCAAAGGCGAGGACATATGCAGGTGTTGCGGCTTCATCGCAACCGGGTAGATCGGTGTCTGGGCCCGCAATTAAGAAAACCGCGAAGCAGACGGCGGTCCCAGCTTTGGAGATCGAGGCAACCTCGAAGAAGAGGAAAAAGAAATTGGCGAAGGGGAAGGAAAGGGTCCCCGTGCAGCCTGATCCGGCGGGTTCAAAGCCCCCCAGAAAAGATACGCTGGCCACGTCATCCGGCCTCCCGCAGCAGCCGTCAAAGGACGGAGAGTGGACTGTGGTCGGAAAGCGAGGAAAAGAAAATAAAGGGAAAGGGAAGAAGCCTGCGGCTAAGTCCCGCAAGAAGAAGTCGCGAAAGCTCCACGCTCCGAATTCCTCGGCTGTCGTCCTTACCCTGCAGCCGAGTGCGAAGGAGCGTGGCGTAACCTACGCCGGTGTTTTGACGGAGGCGCGGCGTGGAATAGACCTCGCCGAAATTGGCATCAGTGCAATGCGTTTTAAGCGCGCTGTCACTGGTGCCAGGATACTAGAGATCCCCGGTGCTTCCAGCACCAAGGAAGCGGACTCCCTTGCCGCCAAATTGCGGGAGGTCCTCGGTGAGGATAACGTTAAGGTGTCCAGGCCGGTCAAGTGCGCAGACCTGCGAATCACTGGCCTGGATGACTCGGCCACAGTCGAGGACATTGCGGCTGCGGTATCGCGCGCAGGGGAGTGTACCGCGGAGCATGTGAAGTGTGGTGGCCTGCGCACGGGCCTCCGAGGTGCTGTATCAGCCTGGGTTAGTTGCCCGGTGACTGCGGCGAAGAAGCTGGCGCAGGCGGGGCGCGTAATGGTTGGGTGGGCTTCGGCGAAAGTCTCTCTCACCGAGCAGAAGCCCCTGCGCTGTTACCGCTGCCTGGAGGTGGGCCATGTCAGCGCCACGTGCTCCTCGCCGACGGACAGGAGTGCCACTTGCTTCCGCTGCAGTGAAACAGGCCATAAAGCTGGTGGATGCGATGCCGCCTCCGCTCGCTGCGCCCTATGCACGGAGGCAAAGCTACCGGCAGAGCATCGGCTTGGAAGCGCAGCCTGTAAGGCCCCGAAGCCTAAAAGAGGTGGAATGCGGAAGCAAGATGGCGCTCCAACGCCATCACGCTCTGCTCCGGTGCCTGATGAGGTACCGCAAACGGAGGCAGCCATGGAAACGCAGTAATGGCCCCACTGCGTTTCCTACAGGCCAACATCAACCACTGTGCCAGGGCCCAGGACCTTTTACATCAGAGTCTGGCAGAGTGGGAGATTGACGTGGCGGTAGTGTCTGAGCCATACAATCTGCCCCCCCGGGATAACTGGGTGGGCGATCTGGATGGCTTGGTGGCGCTGGTTACTCAAGGCGACACACAGCTTGAGCAAATCGTAAGGCGACGGGGATGCGTCTCGGCGGTTGTCAATGGCTTCACCGTTGTGGGGGCATACTTCTCGCCGAACCGCTGCCTCGCCGATTTCGAGCAGTTCTTGGTTGAGCTGAGGGATCTGCTAGACTTCGCACAACCTCAATCTGTACTTCTGGCTGGGGACCTGAACGCCAAGTCGGTGTCTTGGGGCTGCGTGGCAAGTGATATACGTGGCTCGACACTCGCTGACTGGGCAGTTGCGTCGGGACTGACGGTTGTTAACCGTGGAGCAGAATTAACGTGTGTTCGGCAGAGGGGTGGATCCATTGTAGATGTCACGTTTGCGAGCCCCCCTCTCGCTCGTCGTATACAAGACTGGAGGGTTCTTTTGGACGTGGAGACGCTCTCGGATCACCGTTATATCCGGTTTAGCGTCTCCACGCCCTCGACGGCTCCCAGTCAATTCCCCCCTGGCGATTGTCGTCCGCGCTGGGCACTTGGTAGCCTCGATAGGGAGCTCCTCATTGAGGCTGCCTTAGTGCAGGCTTGGCTCCCGTCGCAGCAGAATGACGGCGAAAACGTAGAGGAGGAGGCCACTTGGCTTGCCGAAGCTATGTCTCAGGTGTGCGACGCGAGCATGCGGAGGGTGCGGTCGGTTCCACGTAGGCGCCAAATGTACTGGTGGTCCGCCGATGTTGCCCAGCTGCGTGCTTCATGCGTGGCTGCGAGGCGGGCGTACACCAGGCACAGGCGCCGTAGGCGGCGTGACGAAGAGGAGGAAGCGCGGTTATACGCCGTCTATAGGGACTGCATTGTGTCTCTGCAGCACGCCATCAGCAGCGCTAAGACCCGTGCATGGGAAGAGATGCTCGAGAGTTTGAACCGCGAACCTTGGGGTCGGCCGTATAAGAGGGTGAGGCAAAAGCTTCGCCCTTGGGCCCCGCCCTTGTCTCAAAGTCTCGAGCCACGATTTCTGGAGCAAGTGGTGACGTCCTTGTTTCCAAGTCGGGGAAGACATTCTCCCCCACCGATGGCACCCACGATGACTGCGCAGGAGGAGCTCAACAACGAAAATGTCCCTCCAGTCACTCGCAACGAGCTCGCTGTGGCAGTAGAGCGCCTTAAGGCGAAGAATGCCGCCCCCGGCCCTGACGGTGTTCCCGGGCGGGCCTGGGTGCTGGCGCTAGAATCTCTTGGACCCAGGGTGGAACAGCTGTTCACAAAATGCCTCCAACAGGGCCAATTTCCCCGTAGGTGGAAGACCGGGAACTTGGTCCTGTTGCAGAAGGAGGGACGCCCGCGCGACTCGCCCTCGGCTTATAGGCCGATCGTGCTGCTCGATGAGGTGAGCAAGCTCTTTGAGCGCGTCTTCGCAGCTCGCCTCATCGACCATCTGGAGGGAGTGGGGCCGGACCTAAGCGAGAACCAATTTGGATTTCGCCGGGGAAGGTCCACTATCGATGCGATTGCTGAATTGCGGAACCTCGCTGATCATGCAGATAATGAAGGCGGAGTGCTTTTGGCGGTGTCCCTTGACATCGCCAACGCATTCAACACTCTGCCGTGGAGTTGCGTGATCGAAGCGCTCCGCTATCACAACGTGCCCGGGTATATGGTGCGCTTGTTGCAGTCCTACTTATCGGAGAGGGCTGTGGCGTACCCCGCGCGTAGTGGGTGGCTAGAAAAGGAAGTGACGTGCGGTGTTCCACAGGGCTCGGTTCTTGGGCCCCTTCTGTGGAACATCGGCTACGACTGGGTCCTGCGTGCCACTTATCTACCGGGTGTCAGCGTGCTTTGCTACGCGGATGACACCCTGGTAACTGCACGCGGGGCCTCGTACAGGGAGGCAGCCCTCATTGCGACCGCTGGTGTGGCGGATGTTGTGCGCCGAATCAAACGACTTGGCTTAGAGGTCGCTCTGAACAAGTCAGAGGCAATTTTGTTTCGCGGCCGTCGAAGGGCGCAGGCTGCTGGTTCAGCTATCCAGGTGGGTGGCACGTCCATCGGCGTCGGTTCCACTTTGTGCTACCTGGGCATCGTGCTGGACAGCCGGTGGACATTTGTGGAGCACTTTCGTCGCCTCGCCCCCCGTCTTGTTGGGGTGGCCGGGGCACTTGGAAGTCTGCTCCCGAATCTAAGAGGGGCTGGGGGTGCGTGTCGTCGTCTATACACCGGCGTCATTCGCTCCATGGCCCTCTATGGTGCGCCCATTTGGGCCGACTCTTTGAGCGTCCGTACCAGACCATACTTGCGTAGACCGCAGCGGGTCATGGCGCTCAGAGTCGTGAGGGCAT